>NW_028238483.1:39300503-44680860 GCF_041429995.1 Eschscholzia californica | reverse complement strand
CCTAACACCTAAAACCTAACACCCTAAACCCTAAAACCCTAAACCCTAAACCCTAAACCCTAAACCCTAAACCCTAAACCTAAACCCTAAACCCTAAACCCTAAACCCTAAACCCTAAACCCTAAACCCTAAACCCTAAACCCTAAACCCTAAACCCTAAACCCTAAACCCTAAACCCTAAACCCTAAACCCTAAACCCTAAACCCTAAACCCTAAACCCTAAACCCTAAACCCTAAACCCTAAACCCTAAACCCTAAACCCTAAACCCTAAACCCTAAACCCTAAACCCTAAACCCTAAACCCTAAACCCTAAACCCTAAACCCTAAACCCTAAACCCTAAACCCTAAACCCTAAACCCTAAACCCTAAACCCTAAACCCTAAACCCTAAACCCTAAACCCTAAACCCTAAACCCTAAACCCTAAACCCTAAACCCTAAACCCTAAACCCTAAACCCTAAACCCTAAACCCTAAACCCTAAACCCTAAACCCTAAACCCTAAACCCTAAACCCTAAACCCTAAACCCTAAACCCTAAACCCTAAACCCTAAACCCTAAACCCTAAACCCTAAACCCTAAACCCTAAACCCTAAACCCTAAACCCTAAACCCTAAACCCTAAACCCTAAACCCTAAACCCTAAACCCTAAACCCTAAACCCTAAACCCTAAACCCTAAACCCTAAACCCTAAACCCTAAACCCTAAACCCTAAACCCTAAACCCTAAACCCTAAACCCTAAACCCTAAACCCTAAACCCTAAACCCTAAACCCTAAACCCTAAACCCTAAACCCTAAACCCTAAACCCTAAACCCTAAACCCTAAACCCTAAACCCTAAACCCTAAACCCTAAACCCTAAACCCTAAACCCTAAACCCTAAACCCTAAACCCTAAACCCTAAACCCTAAACCCTAAACCCTAAACCCTAAACCCTAAACCCTAAACCCTAAACCCTAAACCCTAAACCCTAAACCCTAAACCCTAAACCCTAAACCCTAAACCCTAAACCCTAAACCCTAAACCCTAAACCCTAAAACCCTAAACCCTAAAACCCTAAACCCTAAAACCCTAAACCCTAAAACCCTAAACCCTAAAACCCTAAACCCTAAAACCCTAAACCCTAAAACCCTAAACCCTAAAACCCTAACCCTAAAACCCTAACCCTAAAACCCTAACCCTAAAACCCTAAACCCTAAACCCTAAACCCTAAACCCTAAACCCTAAACCCTAAACCCTAACCCTAAACCCTAAAACCCTAACCCTAAAACCCTAACCCTAAAACCCTAAACCCTAAACCCTAAACCCTAAACCCTAACCCTAAACCCTAAACCCTAAACCCTAAACCCTTAACCCTAACCCTTAACCCTTAACCCTTAACCCTTAACCCTTAACCCTAAACCCTTAACCCTTAACCCTTAACCCTAAACCCTAAACCGCACTAACCCTAAACCCTAAACCTCGTAAGCCAATATGAACACCTAAAACCCATATAAACTTTAGAAACCCATAAAAATCTCATACGTCCATATAAACCCATAAACTCATACAAACCCTTATAAGCCCCTACAAATCCCTAGAAGTCCATGTAAACCCCAATGAACCGATACAAATCCCTATAAACTCTATAAGCCCATACAAACCCTTTTGACCCAAATAAACCCCTATAAACCTCATAAGCTCATATAAATATTTATAAACTCTATAAGCCCATATAAACCTTAAAAGTCCATATAAACCCCTATAACCCCATTTAACCTCTATAAAGCACATAAACCTATATAAATCCTTACAAACACATATAAACCCTATTAGCCATGTAAGTCCCATAAGCCCATATAAAACCTATAAGCCCTTTTAAACCTCATAAACCCATATAAACCCCATAAATTCATATAAACCCTAAACTCATATAAACCCCCATCTACCCATATAAACCTTATAAACCCATGGAAACCCACCCACCTAAACTTTCAACAAAGAAAAAACTAATGCTATAAGCCCCTGTCAGGACCAAAAAATTTGACAGGTTCATGTGTAATGGGGCGTCTACAACAATACTGCCGGCTGGCACCTTCCCCTAAATTACCTAAATTAATTAAGCAAGTTCCAAATTTATAAAAGAATTGAGGCATTTTCTATCCTTTGGTCTAGATTAGTTTAGTTAGTATCTTTAACAACTTTCTTCAAATTCTGTTCTTGATTATATTTGTTTTTTTTTTTTAATTCATATTAAGTTTCTTTTAATTCACATTAGTTTCTCTAACACATACAATATACTAATGCACAAATTCAAAGTTACACATAACATATACATATTGACAAATACTAAATGAAGCTGCATAATTGCTTCATAAAGCTATTTGCTAGACACAACCATTTAACATTTATTAAATTGCTAAACAACACTAAAGATCGATTTATTGGTTTTATCTAGCAAATAATTTTTTGAATCTTTGATTGCTAAATATAACTATGTTTTAACTTCCCAAAATTATTTACTAGACACAATTTTTTCTTTTATTAAATTATCAAACAAAAATAAAATTGGTTGTATTAGTGTTATGTAATGTTTTAAAAAAAATACTTAAACGTGTTATAGGTTTTAAAAAAATATACATTATTTAATGTAGTATGATGTTATGAAATATACATTATTAAAGTTTAAACTAAGCTTAAAAATATACATAGTGATTTTATGTTGTATGATTTTATGAATATCCCATGAGATTTTTTTTGTTGAAAATATATCCGTTAGATTTTTTTTGTTGAACAATATATGTTGGACTTGACAAACCAAAATTCTAATCTATAAACACGATTTGATTTAATGAAATATACACTATTAAGGTATAAACTAAGCTTAACTAAGCCATGGTAGTTAGGGTTATAGAAGATACTTGGTAATTTTATTTATGATTTTATGAATGAATATCTGTTGGGACTCTTTTTTGTTGAAAATATACCCGTTGATGCGGAACCAAATTTTAAACTAAGCTTGACTAAGTCATAGTTATTAGGATTATAAAAGATATTATCTCCATCTCTTTGAACCCAATATTTTTTGAGAAAAAATTCGGTTATATTTGTCTTTTTTTTCTTTGGATTTTATCTCAAATTATAGCTTGGAATGCTCTGATTGGAATATAATATTTTTTTTGTTATTTGTTAATATTTGGTTAACTTTTTATTTTAATGTTCGAATAAATTTTATTTATGAATAATTAATTATGGTAATAGAAATTTGAATTTTGAGAAAAAATTTGATTATGTTTGATTTTTTTCTTTTAGTGTTGGATTTAGCAATTTAAATTTTGAGAAAAAATTAATTATGGTAATAGAAATTTGAATTTTGAGAAAAAATTTGATTATGTTTGATTTTTTTTTTCTTTTAGTGTTGGATTTAGCAATTTAAGACAAAATTCAATTAATTTTATTTAGTTATTTTGTGTAATAATTTTTTTTTAGAGTTGTGTATAGAATGGAAGAGAGATTGGGTTATACTTGATTTTTGGTGTTGGTGTTGGTTAGCAATTTAGGACACAATTTTAGTTAGTTTTATTTAGTTATTTTTGTCTAATAGTTGTCCTTAGCAAAACTGAAGTTGCATATAGTAGCATCCTACATATTTATACATCATGTAACTGGTTTGACTTCACCTTTACTAAGTCTTCTACATACAACTTAACCCTAATTAATCAATATGAGAAACATACATATAAATATTTACTTCACACACAAGGGGGAGTTGCATGATGCAGATGGAACTTCCTAACTACTAGCTAGTAGAGTAATCTTTATGCTATATATATATATATATATATATATATATATATATATATATATATATATGATTTTATACAAGCAAAACATGAGACATGTGGATTTCAGTAGATGACCCAATTGCTAAGAAGTGGAATTGGATTTTTGAGCAATTAGTGATTCAGAGAAGGAGTACAGACGTGCAGCTTCATTCATGTTAGATCCCAATTTGGAGGTTGATGTTTCATTGCAGTCTGAGAAGTATTTACCACTAACCCCATCCAGTCTCTGATGAGTTGCTATATAGCATGTTGTTGCTGCTGCCTGTCGAAATTAACGTGATAGTACTCAATCGTTAATTGATAGTTTTCTGTCATAACAGTAGGTATTACTATATAATGCAATTACCTGAGGAATCGTTTTCAAGAGCTTTGACGCCAAGAAAAATGCCAAATCTGATAAGAAGTCGTCAGATCAAACTAGTCTGAAATGATTATTTTCATCATAATCAATATTCATCAGTTATTTGATTTAATTACCTGCAATGAGGCCTTGATCTCTAGTAAGTCTAGTTCTGACAATTCCTGGATGAACACAGTTTGCAGTCACATTTGCTTGCATTTTCTACTTACAAAAAAAAAACAATTACCAAAAATAAATATTAGACAAGTAAAAAAAAAAAATTAATATTTTTATATTTGAAAATACAACAAGCAATTGTGATAGCCTCACATTGTCTATGAGAGTGTCAGAACCTGAACTATAGATGAACGTTCAAGCTTTGTAAGTATCGAGGCCTTTTGAGTCTACTTATTGAGCCTTTGCGGAAAACAAAACTTTATATTTGTGGGCTTAGACCAAAGGTGTTTAAATCGGTGACAACACCTATAGCTGCTAAAGTTTGGGAAGTCACGACAATTAATTGTGAAGGTAATACCTTTAATATGTGTGCGAGTTCCTTGGTGTGTAAGACATTAGCAAGCTTCGACAGGGCATATGCACGGGTGGCATCGTAACGGCTGTTTCAAGACAGATGAATAATTTTACGTAAGAATGTCGATCAATTTATTAAAGAGGACTTCTATTGGTACAACATACATATATACCATACAATAGATCTTCGTGGTTTACATTTACCTCGTGAAACTATAAAAGCAGTAAATGAAAATGAGGAGGATAACTATCTCTACATATGTTACCTTTTATCTTTAGTAATCAATTGGAGATAACGGGGTCCGTCACCGGAAAACCAATTGTGAATGCTGGATGAGACATTTACGATACGGCCCTGGACTCCTGTATGACTAGCAGTCTGGATCATCCTCTTGAGTAGCAATTTTGTCAGCAAGAAATGACCTAAATAATTTGTTGCAAATGTCATCTCTATTCCATCTTCGCTGATTGCGTGATCGTGTGAGAATTTTCCAGCATTGTTTCTGCAGATATCAACATCAATCGATCCATTGTGTGAGTCAAATTAGTTACTTATATAGGTGTCGTTTGACAAACAAAAGTATAACAACTTTTGCTTCTAATAGAAGTACTTTTTTATTTAATAAAGATTGAAAGAACTTACATGAGAAGATTGAGAGGTAAATTGAGAGATTCGAACTCAGTAACAAAGTTTCGAACGGAAGAAAGAGAACTGAGATCGAGGGACATGACGATAATTTGAGAATGAGGGAACTCCATTAGTATTCTAGATCGGGCATCTTCAGCAGTTTTGATGCTCCGAGCAGGAAGTAATAATCTGACACCTCGTTTTGCTAATACACGAGCTGTTTCTGCTCCTATTCCGGATGTACAGCCTGTAATGATGGCCGTGATGGAATAGTCCGGGAAAGCAGAAGAGGTGACATGGTCGGCTGTGGAAGTTGAACCGAAACCACTAGGTCCGATGCAGCCGAAGAGATACTTTATTGTTTCAAGCATGATCGATCTATAATTCCGCTGCAACTGGGTGGGCGCCCCGGCCGGCCCGTGGATGTTTTTTTTTTTTATTTGTAGATAGGTGCCGCCTTTAAGGTGGATGAAAAGAGAAGAAGATAGATAGATAGATGGGTCTCCTATTCCTTCTTTTTAATCTTTAAACCAGAGAGAAGAAGCTTTTGTCAGTTTTGCAGGTTGATGGCGGCAAGGATATATTTTAGGTACTAGCTAGCTACTTTGGTTGGTTATATGTATGTATGTATATATATATATATATATATATATATAGAGAGAGAGAGAGAGAGAGAGAGAGAGAGAGATTTGGAGATGAGATGAAGTGGTGAATCGAATGAACTTTGATCATAAATTATACTATAAACATATGAGTAATTAAGACAAATTTGAAAAATAAATTTGATAAGCTTTATTTAATCTTCAAATTTGAAAATTCCTTCTAATAGTTAGAACTAGAAAAGTACATGTTAGAGATATAAATGGAGTTTGAGTTAGAGAGAAGAGAGGTTAGTGTAATAAGAGTGTAAGAATATAGTTTGAGTTAGAGAGAAGAGAAGTTAGTGTAATGAGAGTGTAAGAATAAGTCGACCAGGGTTATAATGGTCTTTTCCTCTTTTTCATTTTCTGTTATAATGAGTGAGAAAGGTTGTTACTTGGATAACAAACTTTCTCTCTCTATAACAAACTTCGTCTTCTTCCATTCTACTTGTATATAAGGAGAATCTCTCTCTTTGATCAATAATAAGAAACTACAACTTCACTCTCTACCAATCTTTCACTTCTCACATGGTATCAGAGCGTCTAGGTTTTCAATTTGCTTCCGCATCTACAATCTAGAGAGAGAAACAATCGAAATTCATGGCGTCGTCTTCATCATCTTCACAACCTTTAACATTCAATATTACTAATTTCATCTCGATTAAACTCGATGAAAACAATTTTCTGGTTTGGCGTGATCAATTTGAATCTATTTTGATCAGTAATGATCTGATAGGATATGTTGATGGATCGATTTTGCAACCTGATACTTCTATTATCGATTCAGAAGGAAGAGAGGTTATTAATCCAGCCTTTCAAACTTGGAGAAAATATGATCATTATGTAAAATCGTGTTTGAAAGCTACTTTCTCGGATTCAATTTCAGCTGATGTTCTAGGGCTTCCTACTTCACACAAGATCTGGAGCTATCTAAATGAGGTTTATGCTGAGGAATTTGAAGCAAAACAGGACTTTCTTCGAAGGCAAATTCAGAATATTCAGATAGGTAATGCTTCTATCAATGATTATCTTCGAAGAATAAAATCATTAGCTGATTCTTTAGCTTCGGTTAATGATAAAATTTCTGAGAAAGAGATGATTCGTATTATTTTAGCTGGATTAGGCAAAAAGTTCAGTCAATTTGTTATAGCTATTGATAATAGAACAGATAGAATTCATCTTCCTGAGTTAAGATCAAAGCTGCTTCATCATGAACAATGGCTTCTTTCTCAAGAAACTGTTGATCAAACAGCTTATTATGTTAATCAAAGTACCACACGAAATCAAAAACCTTTTAGACAAGGTTCATATCAATCCAAATCAAATCAGAAACACAAATCTGATTCTGTGCAGACGAAAAGTCTTAAAAATCAGAATGAGATTCAACAATCTACATCAAATTCACAACAACAACAGACTAGACATCCACTTATGAATAAGAAGGCAGTAAATTTTGATTTCACTTCCATTCCTTGTGGTATTTGTCATAAATGGGGTCACTTAGCAAGTAAGTGCAGATTCAGATATACACCATCAACACCTCTGAATTCTCCAAACTTTGCTGGTCTTCATATTGAAGATAATACCAATTCTTCCTTACCAAGTATGGAAGATAATACAGAATCATCTCAAGAGGAGTGTAATGTTGCTATTGAAGAGTGTCATATGGCTGCTACTACTGTTCCTTCTTCCAAAATCTGGCTTGCTGATTCAGGAGCCTCAAGCCATATGACAAATGATTCTAAGGTACTGGCTCAAATTTCTCCTTATCTTGGTCATGAGTCAGTTATGGTAGGAAGTGGCTCTTCAATTCCTATAGTGTGTACTGGTAATGCAACATTGAATACTTCAGATCATGCTTTTGATTTACAAAATATACTAGTGGTTCCTCATTTAAAGAAAAATTTACTCTCTATTGCAAAATTCACTAAAGATAATGATTGTTCTGTTGAGTTTTTCCCTTGGGGATATAGCATCAAGGACCTCTTATCTAGGGATATTCTTACAGAGGGTCCAATGATCAATAATCTTTATCCTATTGAATGTCAATCTGAAGATGTCCCATTGGGACTTACTGCTGTCTTATCAGCTTCTCCCTCCATTTATATCTCTAACAATACAATTTATTGCACATTTTAATTTCTCACCAAAGATACTCTGCCCCGCAAAAGTGATATTTTTCTTAATTTTTATAATTGCATTTAATTGGTTTAATTGTATTTTCAAGTTCTAAAATATTTATGGTGTTGCTAAACAAAATAATTTTTTGGCGCTCTTCTCTTGACTTAAACTTGAAAAGACTGAACTTAAACTTATTAAATTACAAAAGTCAATGACTTATCATGTATAGTTAATCCAAACTTCCTGATAATTATTTTAATACACCATCATTTTGGTAAGCCACTCCATTTGACTAATATTATCTTCAACAAAGAACTTGTTTGTTTATAAGAAAGTTGTAAGAAGAGTGAGAGAGAATCATATATATTGAGTACATTGTCACGTCTTCCCACTTGCCCATTATTTACAATTATATACAAAAAAAAAAAAAAAGTAAAGGCCTAACTCATATCTTCAATGATTGGGGGGCTCACTATTATGCGAGCTGAAGGTTTGGAATCTGAGTTGTCCCATCTCCACAAAATTGGACTGGGGTTAAATTTATTACTTTGTATATCTCTAGTCTTTTTTCTTGTTAATTTACCGTTTTCTCATTTTTTTTTCCGGTACAGTAATTAGTAATTGAGTTTTTAGTAATAATAATTATGAAATTTTTGTTGTTTCTTTTACTTATTTTAACTATTATTTTGGTTCATACACCTAAAATCTCTAATAATGTTTTCATATTAAATTTGAACATTACGGCACTTACTTTAATTCTAAAGTTAAACATATTTTAATGCTCTTATGATTTTAGTGGTTTAGGTCGCTTGGAATTTTGTTTACTATAGACTTTATTTTAGAGATTTGAACTTCTCAACAACTAAAACTCAAAACAACAAACAAGTCCATATGAATCTTACGCAGATAAGACACTTGTTCTGGAATATATCTGACGGAGGATCTATCAATAATTTAACAATAATAGATTCCTTCCCACTAAATAAAACCAAGTGTATACTGATATATATATATATATACATACAGGCCACTTAGATAAAATCAGATTAGTTAAGCTTAATCATCAGCTATCCCCACCTCCAATAATGCTAAAACCTATTACAACAAACTTCAATATCTTTAATTCGGAACTAGGAAAAAGTCACAATAACTAGCAATTATTTATTTTTCTTTAGGACCTAATTTTGTTGTATTAGAATAGGACCACGCCTTTGATATTGAAAGAACACCAGGCCTCTCAATATTACATCAAATTCGTAAATGGCGGATGCGGCAGAGGTCTCAGATTCGATCCTATAGAAGTGCAAATCTAAGAATATTGAACTTGGATATAAATGAATTAATTTACGTAGTCTTTAGACCCGTAGTATTTCGGCACCTATGGTGTGAAAATGGCCACCCCTAATTACTTTAGATAGATGTTTGGAGCAATTATAAATTAACCTTCAAACTGAAGATTAGGGATTCACAGTTAAATTCTAGTGAAATTGTTTTATAGGTTAGGAGGACCATCAAGAGTACAACACATTCAAGAAAAAAAAAAATGTAATTTTATTATTGAGTTAGATTCTGGACAGCCATAAAATACCAACTCAATCCATCTAATGGAAACTCGATTTAGCATGAACCTTAATTAAAATACTAAAAGGTAAAGCAATCACCTTTAATGATTTTCTTAAATAAAAATACTAAAAAGCAATCATTTAAGGCTAACATGAATCTAAACGTAAAACAAACCTTTTTTTTAGCTTTATTTTTTCTGCACAAAACTAACAATCTTGATTAACTTTAAGCCTCTAAACTGCCCCTGGGCAGTTAGTTATTTATTCTTAAAACATGATTTAGTTTACAATAAAATAGGCATTATTATCTTTTTCCCGCCAAAAAGTAAATGATACCATTGTTAAATTTCAAGCATAGTTTCCCATCTGCTTCTTCAAAGGTTTCATCTTCTTTTTATCGAAATCTGAGGTGGGAAGACTAACACAAGAGCACCTCTATATACCAGCAAAGAGAATTGAAGCAACACCCAATTCACCATCTGATGGTACTTTTCACAAGAAATGAAGCTTAAACTAACCATTTTCTTCTCGCGTAGAAGAAGAGGATCTGAACGAGAATCTTTGGAAATGAAAAAAAATCCAGAAAAGATGGTGGTTTGGCTAAAAAAATGTACATGGAGTATAATCCTTGTGAGACAACTTTTAGGCCAAAACTTGGATTTTGTGCACCCATCAAACGTAGTTGGTAGGAAATTGATCAACTCAGACCATATACATGTAGTTATTAACTTATGTGAATACAGTCACATTTTAACCTAGTTACCCCAGGAGACGGAGGGAGCATAACTGCAAAATAAGTTTAAATCTCACTCAAATAGATGTTCTAAAAACACTCTGCATCAAAGTATTGTCCTCTCTCTCTTAAAACAGAAGACAAAACAACAACCGGCATTAATTCGGTATCTAAACATACATGCAAATCTTGGGCTGCACATGAGACCAAAATCAGCTAAGAGGAAGAAGACTTGAGCATCTTTTTGTAATCATGGAAATCACCAGGGAATGGTGCAATCTTGCCATCTGATACGGCCCACAGCTCCCCAACACTCCCAGATATCAGATGCTCATCGTGACTTACCTGCAAGTTGTCAACTCCATATTACAACTCCATAACCGATGAAACTTTACTCGACGTAAGTACCAACAAAACAAGACAGACAGAGGCAGAAAGAGATGCAGCATAATACCATTAGTACCCCTCCTTGAAAGAGAACAAGACCTTGGATTAGCGCCTCTACAGCATCTAAATCCTGCACGCATAAAAAACCAACAAACACATTCAATTGAGATCCAACCTGAAGTGGACGTTAGAGGCAAAACAAAGAACTTGTTACAAATGATTGAAGTACTCAAAAGCTTTCACTTATAACAACAATAAAAAGGGAAAGGTACTTGAACTATTTGAGAAATGTGAGACCCCTCAACTAGTTCCTAAAGCATCTCTTCATCAAAAGAATGCTTTGGTTATTATCAACCCTATATAGCATGACGAGGTAAACATATAGCATGACGAGGTACCATCTTTCTTCCACTAGTAACCCTATATAGCATGACGAGGTAAACATATCTGGTTGTCATCTCCATAAATAATGTGAAAATCAAATTTCTGGTTCAGAACTTATTAGACATACTTAGTTTAGATTTGACAGAGACAAGGGTAACCAAAAGGTTCTGAGTATGGAAACTACCCAACGGTATGTGAAAGAAAAATGCATTATAAAATTGTATGTTGACTTACAAGATGGTTGGACGGCTCGTCCAGCAGAATGATGTGTGGTTTTTTGAATGTTATCTTTGCAAAAGCAACTCTGCTCTTCTGACCACCTGAAATTTCATCAGCTCATTGTTGAAACAATTCAATCAACTTTCTTTACCACAAACACAATTTTCAAACCGTCTTCTCATTTTTGTTTTGTGGCTTTGAGGTAGATTTATTTAAAAGTTGAAATTGAGGAGTTGATTCAAGAAAAACCACATGAAATTGACCTTGTCAAGTACCAAAAAAAATGCTTCAACAATCAAGTGCCCAAGCAAAATAAATTATCTACATACACTAGCTTCCATTTATTGTTCCGGAAAGTACTCAATGTCAAGGTTTCTGCTTCCTAACTAACGAAAACCCTAAGAGCTCCAACCATTGTTAAAAATCTTTTCGGATAAAGTATATCTTGAAAAATTGTTCAAGACTTTCTTTGAAGATGAACTTTATAAGAGACAAACACCTGACAAAGTGTACATGGGTTGAAGAGCAAGATTGCCAGTAACACCAAAAGATCCCAAGTGAGACCGCAGCTTCTGTTCCGGCACTCCCTGCAAAGAAAATTATATACAACATTTGGTGAAGGTTGAAATGAAATAATTCCAAGCCTGACTATCCCAATCATCAACAACTTAAAACGCCGACTAGGAATTTTCCTGACATTTCATGCCTGACATCTCACGAGTCATGACTCAAAAAAAGTGGTTCCAAGGTTAAGAGGGATGGGTTCTAAAGATACCAAACAAGAAGCCTTTTGAAAAATTGAAACTAACATTCTTTTAAGCATTATGCATCAGTGAGAAGCTTCATTCTTCTTGGCAAGAAATGTCATCTAAAACTTGGTTGAAGTCCCCGCCTCCCCGTTATTGACCAATGATGAATTCACATCACTAACCGTACTCACAGATATGTTGGAGGGATCAGTTCTCGTAGGAGTCATCCTACGGAATCCGTTTTGGCAGTAGAGTCAAGTCTAGTCTGTCAAAAGGGTGTCCAGATTCCAACATGCCTTCCCAAGAGGCAAGAAATAACACCAAACCCTTTGCGTAAAAAATGTTAAAAAAAAATGGAATGCTATACAACAATATTTTTTTGAACGAGTAAAAGCAATTGAACTCACAGGAAAGCATTTCATCATGTATAGGAGGGGATTTGAAGTTAAATCAAGCCCGTCAACGTGGTGCTGACTAAACACAGCAATCCGAACCTGTAAAAACCGAACCACGAGACTTTCTATGAACTGTAGAACAATTACTAAATTGTGCAAAAATAAAAACAGTTGCTGAAGTATCCAAAATAAATATTAGCCTAGAGGAGACAACAAAATCATACCTTAGCTGAACGAAAAACAGTCCCAGAGCTTGGTTGAAGGTCCCCGGAGATCAATTTCAGAATAGTTGACTTTCCTATGCCATTTGGCCCGACCACTGGAAATCAATTTCAGACCAATAAAATTTTAAGAGAACCGATGGCAGGAATCACTAATGAAACTGTATCCAGTGTGCTACTAAATCTGAGGTATATCCCCAAAAGAAATGATAGGAGCATCCTTACTTGCAATGCGGCTATCAAGATCAATACCAAAATTTAAATTCTTAAACAATATGGGTCCACCGGGATAACCAAATGACGCGTCACTGCAATAGGGTATAAGATATTTTAGATAAAACTAATGTCCCTCGACCAAAGATGGATTAAAAAGTAACATACGCAGAGAAAACTTTTGGATGCTTGGAGGGAAGGTAGAAAAGAAAATGTAAACATATTAAACAAAAGCATCAACTCAAGGAGCACTGCGATCTGCAATAAGAGCTTTCACATAAAATAGGTAACAAATTTTATAGAAGGGTGTCATCAGTAATATGCCGGAGATAAAGAAAAGCATAGTTGATGATGTCA
Source organism: Eschscholzia californica (assembly GCF_041429995.1). NCBI lineage: Eukaryota > Viridiplantae > Streptophyta > Magnoliopsida > Ranunculales > Papaveraceae > Eschscholzia > Eschscholzia californica. The sequence goes on along the minus strand of NW_028238483.1, from coordinate 44,667,557 downwards.
CTTTGACAAATATTGAGAAGTTCAAACTTCAAAGGATATATCCATGTTGTGGAGAGCACATATGACATATCTCTAGATCTATTTTGTATTTTGCTGGAAAATCCTCTTCTAAATCTTGATCTAAGCAGTACCGACTCGGACTCGGCTCGGCCAAGATCCGAGTCAGGGTCCGAGCCAGCCCGAGTCAATATTCAGCTTCCTGTTTCATGAGTTTGCTGCTCATAGCTTCCCTGTTTCTTATGTTTAGTGTTTATTGCTCATAAGTAGTTACTCATGTATGTATATAATATGCTTAACATGACAATTCATAATATAATCAAGTTCAAACTTCAAAAATCAAAACTAAATAACCAGTAGAGTTAGGAACAACTAAAACTAGAACCAAAAACCGGCAGACTTACTAGACTACTACTCTATTGTAATAACTGAAGTCTAAAATTAAATAACTAGTTGACTATAATAACCTAGGAGGAACTATCCTAAACATCTACATCATCACCATCTTCTTCACCACTATCACCATAATAACCTAGGAGGTACAACTAAATTGCAACTTTTTATAGCTATATAATATGTTTATCCTTTAAGCAATTATTACTAATTAGGTAGGAAATAGAATGTCAAAAATACAATTCATATTCGACAAATAAAGGGAAAAACAATCATACCCGAATCAGACCTGAGTCTCGAGTCACCCGAGTCACTTGAGCTAACCCTAGACTTGGGAACTCGGTGTATGTCCGAGTCCGGTCCGAGTCCGGGCCGAGTCCCGAGTCACTCGGCTGTCTCGAACGAGTCGTACTGCTTAGATCTTGATGGAATTCAAATTACTCTTTTTCACCTTATTTTTGTTGAAACATTTTGTTATCAAATTATTTGCATTGCATATACTAGTCAAATTACAATAAATTGCAGGAGATTGGATTGGATTATGAAACCATGGCACAATTGGCAAAAAAATTGATACACACAAACTCCACCAATGGAACTGCAAGACAAACCTGAAACTTATTATGGGAGGACCTGGTCTGTCATCCGGCGTTGGGAAATCAAACTTGTAGCTGCAAGCAGAAAAATGAAGTTACAAAGCGGTGCATATAATGGAAACCAGCAATGAAGTATCTTCAACAAATGAAGCAATGGACTTATTCGATCCACATTGAATGCAAGGAAATGCTCTTTACTCGGGGTCATTTATGATTTCATCAACATGGCCCATCCGCTCCACTGCCTGCATAAAGAACATGCAGTTATAAGAATAAATTATTCGGAACAAAACTGTCTATGTATGAATAAAACCAACGTAAATATAAACAGAGATAGAACAAAGAAATAAAGTATATAATATGTCAGTTCTATATAAAACTTAGTTGGTGTGCAATGCTTAATAGTTACCTTTATTCTTGACTGAACAAGTGATGCACGTTTCGCGTTATACCGAAATTTATCAATGAAAGCCTGCAGAGTGAGTTTAAAAAATAAGTAATACAAGGAAACAAAGAAGCTGATAAGAAACTCCCCCTCGTCCCTTTTCCCTTTCATATTAATTCAAATTATTTAAAAAAAATAATGATAACAAAATTGCTATAGAACACAGCGGAGTTGATATATAACTCGAAGAATCGAACAGAAAATGAAGCATAAAAGTAAAAGAGATAAACTAATGCAACCAAGATTATTATTGATCAAAAGATGAACCTAAAGGGAAAAAAACTCCTCATAGTTACATAGGAATTGGCTGACCTAGGGTTTCCAAATTGGAACCCAAACGGTAACTCTACTTAACTTCTATATCCTAATATAACTCAAACTTGATTTGCAAGTTTTCTAAATTATAGAAATACCAAAGACAGAAATCCTAAACTAAGACTTGGTTGCTAACTACTTAATCAGAGCTTGGTGTGTTGGTGCTGGTTGTCAGGTGATGGTCATTCATAGACTTCATAGTAGAGATGGCCATGACACACATGTGGATCTAACAGTCCAACTGAGATGTGATACTCCAATACTACTAAAATATAGAAGTACGGGAGAAATTGCTTCTCATGCAAAAGTAAAAGAGACAAAGACTTGGTGGTGAAAGCCTGATATCAATGTGTAAATAATACTTGAATAGCAAGCATCTATCCTATGTAAAACATATGAAATGAAAGTAGGTAATATTCTACTTTTGTTTATTTATTAACTCAGCGAAAACAGACCTGCATATGAGCTTTTGCTTTTTCACTAGAATCAATAGCCTTCTGCTGGTTCTTAAGCTGTTCCTCACGTGTCCTCTCGAACGTATCATAGTCCCCTTTGTAGGCAGTTAGTTTTTTCCCTTGTAAATGTAGAACATCTGTCACCACCTGAATGAAGTCACATTATCATATTAGTTATGGAAGACTAAAATTTATACAGCACAATCGCCAAAAAAAATATTCAGAAGTGAGTAAAAAAACAATACTGTGTTTAGAAACTCTCTAGCATGAGAGACAACTATGAATGTCTTCGGCCACTTCACAAGGTAGGTTTCCAACCATAGAACAGCATGAAGATCAAGATGGTTCTGTCAGAGAAAACAATCAAAATGTATTAGCTTGGAGCTTCATATTAACCTGATGGTATATTTCATGCAGAGCATACCGTAGGTTCATCAAGCAGTAACAGATCAGGCTGTATAAAAAGTGCACGTGCAAGAGCAATTCGCATCCTCCATCCTCCAGAAAAGGTACTTGTTGGCCTCCGCTGCATATCTGTAGTGAAACTCAGACCCTGAAATTCATTTTAAGAAAAGTTACATATGATCGGAGCCACATACAAGTCAAAATGTCCATATACCAGAAGAAGCCTGTTGAATTAAACATGGAAAAAATCAAAAAGGAAAATAAACAGCAGGAATACCCAACTGTTTTCCCTTTCAATCAGTTAGAATTAACCAAGAGTTCAAGAAACATATAGAGATCTAGCTATTTTGTTGAATGGTCATGGTAGATTAGCTCTAAGTTGTCATGATTGTGAGTAACTAGCAAATAGGCTCAGGCAACACAAAAGATCCCGACTTTTTAAATGACCGAGTAACTAGGGAAACTTTTAAGGACACCGAAATTTGACTTGGGGGAAAAAAATAATAATGAATCATTTGTCAAATTCCCCAACTATGGTAAAAGCGAGAGAACTAACCGCAAGAATGGAAGCTGCCCTTGACTCGGCTGAATCTGCGTCAATGAACTCAAGCCTTTTATATATATGTTCAAGCTTTTGTGACAGGGTATCTTTGTCAATTGCAGCATTGGACTTTTCAGTAGCATCATCGAGCTCCATCTCCCTCTTTATTAGAGGATAATATTATCAGAAAAATTGGCATTTGATGAAATGGAAAAGTCCAACCAGAATCATTAGCAAAACAAATGACAAGACAGTAACCAAAGCACATGTTTAACTTGAACATAAGCATTAAAACGATTCATTTGAACCTGAAGTGTAAGGAGATGAGCTTCTTCTTGCAATAGCTGTGTTCTCTCAAAATCGGCGTTAAGGACACATTGCAAAGCTGTTGTATTATCACCAACAACTTCTTGCTCAACATGTAATATCTGGCAGTTTTTGGGAATACCATCAATAGCATGCATAGCCATATACCTGAGGAAAGTTGTTTTCCCAGTACCATTTCTGCCAACCAGGCCTGTGTAACGAAGACCGAGATTAGATTAGGATAAATAGTGTAAGGGTTCGAACTGGTAAACAAAAAGTAACAGAATCATCTTTGAGCACTGCAGTGAAGTTACTACCATAATGCCTTCCAAAAGAAAGGGTGAGTGATCCATCCTGAATGAGTTCACGACCACCAATGGAAATACTGAAGTTCTCCATATGGATATCTTTGACATTGCTGCCACCCTCACTGTTATCATGGTTTACAGATACAACAGGCATCCCGGCTTTAGCTGCTTCCATCTCTGCTAGATGCATTTGATATTGTGCCTGTGTTGATCATTTGATGTAATAATTCATTCATAGCATTAGCATCATTAGCATCAGATGAGTGAATATTATTAGTTAAGAGTGTTGTTGTTGTTACCTCTCTTTGGCGCTCGTCTTTCCTCTTTCTTCTTTCAAGTTTAGCCTTGTCACGTTCAGTCAAAATAGGACCTTCCAGCAGCACTTCTGGTTGTTTTTTGGGAGCTTCCTCCTCATCCATTCCATCAAACATCCGCAAGGGTGTTGCAAGACTCCGGACAGCTAATTTAGGTTTCACCAAACCATGCTTTCCAAATTTTTCAGATAGTTTGACACAAACCTACAAAATGAATAGTCATTTTAACATCATCTAAGTGAAGACTGAGTTTTGCGGTTAAGAAATTATAGCTCCGTAATCAATCAATCAGAAATGGAATTGAATTTTTCATCTTTTTCAAAACTGTAGTAAGAAAGTTAGTACCTGTCGGCCCTCAGAATCGTCGGAAACGCAGCCGGAATCAAGGAGTAAGTCTCCAATAGCATCATAAGCGCCTTGTCCTTGAAGACCAAAATCGAAATCTTCATCAGCGAGAACATTGATGATGTAATCCATGATAGGTTTATCAACATCTTCAGCTCTTTGACCTAGTACATCATAAACAACTGAACTTGCACCTACTTCCACCACCATCCTTCCTGACTCACTCACTCACTCCTCGCAGAGACAGATTCAGTACCTCCTCCTACTAGTTCGCCGCTCTTCTCTTCTCTTTCCCTTCCCCTTCCTGAAAGAGACGAATGGAGAAACCCAAGATTGAATCGAGTTGGGAAGGAGGGCGTTTCCTTCTTCACGGTAATTTTAGCCCGTCACGACCCGACTTGTAGCCCGGCACGACCCGTCTAAATAAGAGAGAAGAAGATACTGCTAGTATTATATGTGAAACAGTTTAACAAAAAAAAACTACCCTGAAACAAAAGGCACAGTGCCACGAATAGTACTTTCAACAAACAAACAAACAAAAAGTTGGGCATCCCCTTATACCCAAAACCCCTTAAAAATGAATACCTTGTCACATTGAGTGTTATATAGTTATTTAACTTTTTTTTTTTTTGTTGAAAGAATATAGTTATTTAACTTTTTTTTTTTTTTTTGTTAAGGATATATATAGTTATTTAACTTGTTATTTCATTACTACATCAGAGAAAACAATATGCTTACCTATCTTGTAGTAACATAATTTTCAGCGGGAGAAAAGTGACTAGTGGTTCCTGTAGCATTTGTTCAAAAATGTATAGTGTTTCATCTAATTTCAGGAAGATAAATGCAACAAAAAGTATACTCAACCCACCTCCAGGGAGTCCCACTTGAACCGCATGTGAGAGAACCCCTTGTTTCTCTCTCTTCTCACATGTCCAGTCACGTGGAGAAAGAAACACTTGTTTCTCTCACATGCGGTTCAAGTGGGAGTCCCAAGAGGCGGGTTGTGTAGCCTTATTGTAGACGTTTTACCATCATACCCACATCAAATGCTACAGGAGAAACTTAAATGGAAGATATTACCTATCATGTATTTCTTCTAAAATTTCTTAATGCTCGGCTGCTCGCATGGATAAAAATAGGTCTACCCCTTGACATTCTCATCATGTTTGTAGCATGAAATGGTACAATACATTTCTACAATAATAATAGTACTGTCTTTGCAGTATATATAAACTACTAGTATTTTTTTTTAAAAAAATTAACATTATCTACTATGCCCTTTTTTGACAATCTTCTCAACTGGTTGGCCTTCAAATAAGCACGAATAGCAAATGCTTCTTCTCAATAATCGTAATATTTCTGCTTTTTAATGAAGTCCCTCTCTTTTTTTTACCTTCTCTCCACATCCCCTGAGATTATAGAGATGTTTTGGCTTTCAAAGACATATTGGCTGACCGCGATAATTGGAATAACTGCAGATAGCAAGATCTCCATTGCACTATGCAGTGGATCATGGCTACCTCGACATTGTGGAGTGTTGGGTTTTCCTCCTAGTGGGGAAACCTAGTTGGGTTTGGATTAGGAAACCAAACCCGGACCTGAGTCGAGTTTCTTTGGGTCGGTTACTTATGACGGTGGAATTAGGATTAAGGGGGAGTCTATAAATACTACCTTAACCTAATTTAGATGTGTGTGAGGAGCACCAAAGGGGGCAACATAATTAGAAACGCACAAGAGAAGAAGGGAGAGAAGGAGGTTGCCGAGAAGAGCGGGGCAGAACTTTTTCAGCACGCGCAGTCTTCGTTGTTCGGAAAATCCGACGGTGAGTTCTTCTCCGATTGAGCTGAAATTTGGCAGAACTGTTCTTGACATATTTATCTAGTATTTGTACGGAGGGATCGTTGATTGGTCGCCGGAATCCTAGTGAATTTAGGGTCGTTTTGGGCAGCAGATTTCTGGACTGTTTTGTTCTTTCTTGTGAGGGTTTCTCCGTGTTTGAGATTGATTCTTTTGGGAAGGGTCTGAGTCTCGGTTGGACGTAGTCTGTAACTACTTTGCTGTCATAGTTGATTTGGTTGGACTACGAGTCCCGTGGTTTTTACTTCTCACGTTGAGGAGGTTTTCCACGTTAAAAATTGTTGTCTTATTTACTTTCAGTTCTTTGTTTATTGCTCCCACATATTCTTCTATATTATCCTCGTAACTAACACAAAGGGAAAAACTCTTGTTTCCGCTGCGCCTAAGTGCCCGTTTTTCCCAACATGGAGCAGAGCTTCTACTTAACAAAAAAGAAGATGTTAATGCTTGGGTAACATAAAATAGGAGTTAATTCCGTCTCTCTCGTTTGATTGCTGTTGCTACCTTTAAAATCATTGCAGAAGTGTTCCCATCACTGTCTTCTTATCTCCATGCCAAAGCCTCTCCCATCTGACATATTTGAAGACAACAAAACTCCACCTTATGCGGCTATGTGTGACAGAGAGAATGTAAATTGATGATCTTAACCTTTTATTTCTCTTTCATAGGGTAAATTGAGGGAATAAGTATGCACAGGAAAGGGTAAAGTAGTTCCAAATGGGACCAGTCTTCCACTATTATATGTATAGTTCTGATTTGGTAGCTATAACTTGTAGAATTGTCCAATATGCCACTTTATCATGAATGGTAAATCTATGCATTTATTTTATGTAAGAGTAGGTGACTGAATCCAAGTTGGGTTGGATAAAATAAATAAATAAGGGTTTTATCCATTTTGATTATGTGAAACTTGAGGGTTACCTTTCATTGTAACCTTCAAATATCAAGAAGTTCTTTGACAAAAACTCAAAAAGAAGAAACAAAGAGAAAGAATCGACACACACACACACACGGGATCCTTTTGGCTTAAATTGCCACTCTCATCGGCTGACACTACAATGGACCCTTGGGTGGAGGAGCCATGAACTTGATTTTGCCACTACAAGTCTTGGGTTTCAGGCATCGCGGGTTTCATTCTCGTTTCAAGTAAATATGTTGATTAATACAAAGAAATTGAAATATCAAAATAGAAGGGGGCCAAAATTTGTTTTTTTTAAGTAGAGGGGGTACACAGGATAACAAGTATCAACTCCGCCTGTAAGATGGGCCAAAATTTTGTTTTAAGTGGAGGGGTACAAAGGATAACAAGTATCGACACCCCCAGTATTTAATAAGAATAATGCGTAGTTGCTCTTATGGGTGCTATTTGTTGGATCAAGTTCAATTGCTGCTAAATAATTCTCCTCCGCTGCTTCAATATCTCTCTTTTGATCCACCATGAATGTTGCATACCTGCTCAGTGCCTCTGCATCCCGAGGCTCCATTTGGATCGCTAATTCGAACATTTCTTCTGCTCTGTTTTTTCAGAATCAAAAGAGAGACAGAGATTATACTTATTTAGTTATCCAATTAATGGGAAAGGGGTTGTATATTTTGTATACCAATAGATAAATAGATAGATAACCAAACCTACCTGTCATAGTCTTTCATGTTGAGATACAAAAATTGTGCATAATTAGAAAGGATCATTGAATTATTGGGATTCTCAAGTATTAAACGCTCGTAATAACTTGTCGTCTTATCAAAATCTTCTGCATTTCTCAACAACTTAACCGGCGGTGGTGGCGGTTTCAACTCCTCCTCCTCCTGGCATAGGCCTCCATAGTCTTGAGCAGCAGATAGGGGGAAGTTAAAGACGATGAAGTCAGCTAGCAGAATCAAAATTGACATGAATATATTTAGGTGGCAAATTTTATCGAAAAGTAGAACCAACGAATGGCTCATCATCATCTGTCTTGAATGATTATTATTAGTTGAATCTTGTTGTTGTTGTTGTTGGATGATGTAATTGAGTAGGTGGTCTATCATGACAGTGAAGGAGGAGATGGACTTCACAATAGATGAATGCAAAGATAATGGGTAAATATGAGGTTGTTGTTGTTGGTGTGATGTTAATTTCATCCTCGTCATCTCATTAATAGTACTTTTGGATCTGTTTTCCCAAGACATCATCAGATAATTCGTTGGAAGTGAATTTTGTAAAAGAAGGTTCTTGGTAGTTGTTTCATTCTTTCTACTCTCAACGAAAACCCTAAGGCTTTCACGAAATGCCTCGTCATTTCCATTGAATCTGCTGAAAATCGGAAATAGTTTCTTTTTTCGAAATCCAGTGGTGGTGGTGGTATTGGAAGAAGACAGATATGATAATAATCTAGGATTTGGTGATTGGAAAGGAGAAGACCTCAACAGAAGAAGAGAATTTGCCATGGAAGAAGACATGACGATGATGATGATGATGATCCAAATAGAGAGTGTAAAGAAAATGTGGAGTAGAAATAGAGAGAGAGAGAGAGAGAGAGAGAGAGAGAGAGAGAGAGAGAGAGAGAGGTATGTTCGTGTGTGTACGGAGGAGAAGAAGAAAATTCCGGAGAGAGAGAGAGAGAAAAAAATGGGAACGTTTGATTAGGAGAGGGGAGAAGAGAAGAAACGCCCCCACCCGCAAAAAGGGGTGATCGTTAAGATGCTGGTTCAAAATGGAGTGAGAACTCACTAACCGATCCAACTCAATTGCCTAATGCCACCTATAGGCTATAGTGTCACATAATAACGAAGATGAAGTGATTTTTTTTCTCTTTTTTACATATCCCATCAAAGACTCAAACTCTAAGGTCATGTTTGGCGCGCGAGAATGGAATGTGATTCCCAGGTATCACATCCCAGTAACGTGATTCCTGAAAATCAAATTACTGTAGTTCGATGTTTGGTTTAACCAGGAATGAGAATTTGATTCCTGACATATTCCTAATTAGGTGTTTGGTTCGCATAGGAATAGGAATGTAAATATACATGATCAACACTGATTGTGCACTAAAGCTAGGTGGATGCGGGGTACGGAACTATTATTCGAGATTCAGAGGGGATTGTTGTTAGGGCAGCCACTAGCCAGGTTGATCGACATACTATCTTTATACATGAATTGCAAGGTGTTGAGTTGAGATAGGAACTAGCAATCAGTGTCAGACTGCAAGAAGTTGATTTTGGTCTCGATTCAATGAACATCAAGTTACTTCTTGCAAAATCACATCAGAAATTACCATGGAGGGCGAGGCGATTATGGACGAAAGTCCAAAAGCCAATTTCGGAACTTTTGGGGTTTTCATGTCTATAGAGACTCTAATCAAACTGCTGATAACTTGTCAAAGATGAAATTCAGACGGGGTGTTAATTACCTGAATATTAGTCAATTGGTGGTGAAATTAGTCAACATTGTTAATGCCGACTCTAGAGGAACGGTGAGAATGAAGAAAGGGCGGGACTAATGAAATAATGTAATTTTGAATTTTTTAGAATTTTTGACTCCTTCTTCCATTGTACTCGATTCGAGCTTCTCCCGCTTATCATTATCAAAAAAAAAGTGTGACCAGCATTTTAGTTCAACGGACACAAAGGGAAAACAAAAACGAGGGAATACATATGCAAGTGAACTCAGAAGATGTCTTTAGAGATGTGTTTTAAGAGGTTATAACCTAATTTCTACAAATTCTTTGGCACTTCTCCCCTAGGTGCCTCTGATCTGAAGGCACCCTTCCATTTGTTGTTGATGAGTCTAAAGGGGGGGACGAGGAATGGTCTTAAATAATGGATCCCAAATATTAACCAATGGACCGCCCCCTTCCATTAGCTGGGGTGGGATATACTACTTGTAATCAATTAATCAGTGAATACTTTTCTTTGGAATCCAATCAGTGAATACTTGGATTGAAATAATAATAATAATAATAATAATAATAATAATAATAGGGGCGGAGTCTGTGTTTTGTGTTTGAGTCATATGTGTTGTTGGTCTCTCTTTATAGGAGGAGGGACTAGGGAGGGACGGAGGGGGATCAGAACTACTCCTAGTAATCTTTCTTCACCAATCAGGGATGGATGGGACCCCAGGGTTATATCTGTCAAGAGAATGAATATTATTTGAGGAGGGAAGTTCATAACAAACAAACAAACAAAATGAAACGAACACGTGAGGGACGGCACGTATTAACTGTAATGATGTTTCTTCCTTCCACCACTCGACTGACTCAACCGGCCGATATTCTCAGAAGAAAAAGCAAATCAATTAAGATGATTCTCTCTTTCTCTCTCTACAGAATAATAGAAGACTCTTTCTCTCTCTATATCTCTCTCTCTCTCTCTCTTTGCTTGCTTTTGGGGATAAATACCATCTCATCATCTTCTTCCTCTCAAGGCATTAAAATCACAACTCTTTCCTCCAATCAATCACAACTCTCCGCTCCTTATACATTTCTTTTCTACTCTACGAGCAGATGATCATTTCTTTCTTACTTTCTTGCTTGCTTTGAAATCCATCGGAACAAGCTGCTGGTTCACCATCTACAACACTAGTGTTCTGGTTGACTAGAGTACTGATTCAGATCGAGAAATTAAGGTAATTTCTTCTTCTTCTTCTCTTTTATCTTCATTATATATATATATATATATATATATATATATATATATATATATATATATATATTCTCTACACCCATCATACCCGGCCGATTGTTAAAAAAAGAAAGAAATTTAGCTCAATTTTAATTCCTTTTTCTTCTTCGCAAGTTAGTAATTAGTTACTCATATGGAGTATTAATCTTGATGATCAACTACTAACTGGTCTTCCTTACTTAACCAGATAGATAGATAGATAGATAGATCTCAACAACCGCAACACCAAGATAGGAGCTATATATGGCCTCTCCCTTATCTTCATCCTCCCCCACTTTTAAGACTACTACTACTACTAGTAATAATGGTGGTGCGATGACGATGATGAATAAAAGGGGAATGTGCTGGTCGGCGTTAAGAAGCAGTTCTGGGTTGGTTCGCTGGGCTGTTAGAAGGAGAGTCACTTTCATGGGTAGACATACCAACAACACAAAACCATCACCATTAACCGACCATCATCATCAGTCAACAGTATTAGGAGTCAAACAACCAGATCATCAAGAAGAAGAAGAAGCAGAATCATTAATATTATCAGCAGCAGAGAGGAAAAAAATTAGCAGCAGCACCACCATGGATATTCATGATCAGGAGATGGAAGAACATCAACCTGATCAGGTAGAAGAGAACATCAAGACTAGTCGTCTTCAAAGGAGTTGTCGTCTTGGCAAGAGAAAACGACCTACTACTACAACTGATCAGGTGATTAGGTCGACCAGCAGGAAGCAGCAGCTACTAGTAGGAGGAGGAGGAGGAGGGGTGATGATCAAGTACAGTAGAAAGGAGGAGAAGAAATCAATGAAGAAGAAGAAGAAGAAGAAGGCTGATGATAAGACTTTTTTGGATAGAGAGGAGGAGAAAAAGAAGAAGAAGAAGAAGAAGAAAAGGGGGGTATTAACGACGAGTAATAACAACTCATTATCATACGACAGATGGTCTCGGGAGAGGTATGAAACTGCTGAAGTTAAAATGTTGGAAATAATGAAGGAGAAAGATGCTGTGTTTGGGAAGCCTATTCTACGTAGGTTTCTTAGAGAAGAAGCAAGAAAACACATTGGAGACACTGGCCTTCTCGATCATCTACTGAAGCATATGGCCGGAAAAGTTGCTCCGGACGGTTTGAAAAGGTTCCGTCGTCGTCACAACTCTGAAGGACAGATGGAGTATTGGTTGGAGGATGCTGACTTAGTCAACATCAGGAAAGAAGCTGGAGTCAATGATCCTTACTGGACCCCACCACCCGGATGGATGCCTGGAGATAACCCTCTCCTCTCATCAGTCTCACCTAGGGATCTCCAATTCCTCAAAGATGATTTGTTGTCCCAACTTAAGACACATGTTAATCAGGTCCTCCTCATGCAGCAGAATCAGCAGCAGCAGTTTCTCCTCCTTCAAGGAGGCGACGGTAGTGGTGGTTCTCATGATGCTAATAATAGACAACAATTATCACTACCAGCAAATGTGACTACTACTACTACTAGTACACCACCACCACCAGTGCTAGCATTAGTAGCACAAGAAGAACCACCACCACCACCACTTGCTCACAACACAGAGGAGGAATCCCAAATCACAACTACAACAACAACTACTATCACTTCTACTACTTCAAGATCGGTAGTAGTGGTTCAACAAAATCATCATCCAGTAAAAGAAATTTATGACAATTTGGTGAAGAAAAAATCACAACTGGAGCAGCAGCTCCACCAAATTTCAAATTCTCTCAACACCATTCAGGTAATCAATCTACACGTGTTATTGATCATTGATTTATTTTTTCAGATATGTGGGGTGGGGTCCATATGGTAATTTGTTCTTATTTTAAAAAGGAAGGCTTTAACTTTTTAGTAAGTAGAGAATGTTGACACGTCAGTGTGCTTGTTCAAAATAATAGTAATTCAAAATTTTTATTTTATGATGATGATGGAGTTGGATAGTATTTTAATTACATGATGTACATATGCATGATGGGGTTATAATGTATGCAGGAAGAGGTGGAGAAGCTAACAAAAACAACATCATCATCATCATCTAAAAGAGGAGGAGGAGGAGGAGAAGGAGATGGTAGAAAAAAGCAGGAGGAGGGTGGTGAAAAAGAAGAGAGAGAAGGAAATGATTTGCATAAAAAAGGAGAAACAAGTAGTAGTAGGGTAGAAACAGGAGGAGGAGGAGTAGTACAATTAGGAGGAGGAAAGTGGGGGGAAACAAAAGAAGAGAAGAGAGAGAGGCTGAGGAGTGGGTTCAGAATCTGCAAACCACAGGGAACGTTCCTGTGGCCAAACATGGTAGCCGCAAACACTAATAGTACTGGTGGGTCCGTAAGCAACAGCAACAGTAGTAGCAACCTGATGATGATGAAGAAGATGTTTTCTCCTCCTCCTAATTTTAATAATAACCAAATTAATCCCCAAATTAATCTTCTTCATCAGCATACTATGGATGGGGTGGTCCCCACACCTCCATCTGTATCATCATCATCCAGCATGCCATTATTATTACCACATTTTCTGCAGCAGCAGCAGCCAACAACATCCTCACCCCCACCTGTTAAACCCTTAGCTGAGAGACGTAGTGTTGCTGGCCTTATTACAACAGCTAGAAAATCAGCTGAGGAAGGAGGAGGAGGAGATATGTGTGGGACCCCCACCTCCTCCTCCACCTCTTCTTACTACTACTCCAGCAGACAGCAACCATCTGCTGCACCTCATCAGCAGCAGCAGCAGCAGCAGCCCACTACTCTCCTTCTCTTCCCCACTACTAGTACAACAACTACTACTACTGATGTATGTACCCCATCTCTCTCTCTCTATCTCTCATGAATTAATGTTTAACAATTAGTAATTGAGATTCTTATGTTGTTTGTTTTATGGACACACAGGGACCCACAAAAGAATTGGAGGGGATTGCTGCTCCATCTACTACCACTTGTAGTACAAGAGGAGGAGGAGGAACAACAAAAAGTAGTACTACTGGTACAACATTAAACAGCAAAAGAGAAGATCATCATCAAGCTGCTGGGGTGATGATCCATCAGTACTATCAGAGGAAGCAAAAACAGCTTAGTAATAGTAGACTTGAAGCACAAGAAGATCATAATATGTCCTTCCACTCAATCATCAACAGGGAAAGAAGAACCACAACATGATGATCATGACTTCATGATGTTTGTTTTCTCAATGGGTAGGTAATTAATCTTCTAGCTTTATAGTCTATATTAACTAGTACTAGCAGTAGTAGTATACTCCTAAGGAATGGAAATTTATGCACCCCACCATTTTGATAAATATATATATATATATATGGAGAGAGAGAGAGAGAGAGAGAGAGGGGATCTCTTCATCTTTCTATATTTCTTTCCTTTTTTATGTAAAAGAAACATGCATGCATGCATGGTACTGTAGGCCGGCATTTACAAGTAAGTGGTCTCTCTCTCCTCAACCTAGCTTTAATTGTGGCTGCTTTTTGGTTTCTTTCTTTTCCCCTAACTTAGTCTCTGTGTATCTGAGAAAAAAGAAAACAAGAGCTAGCTAGCCTGTGGGTAGGGGCATCAGAGAGAGATAGAGGGTTTGTGGTTTTTTGGGTCAAGAAGTAAGACTGAAAGAGGAGTCATGTATTAAGCTGCTGCTGCTGATATTAGTACTAACTACAGTAGTATATATCAATCAATGCAAAATTACTATATATAGAGTACATAATCATTACTCATTACTTCTTCAAAAACTCTATTTATCCCTCTATTTACTTCTTAGTATTATAATCTTACTATCTATTTGTTTAACTATCACATTAATTGAGATATTACTAACTAGACTAGTTGTTCTTTTCTCCTGTAAAAAAGTGACTTGATCAAAATGAAAAAGCAAAAATGAAGAGGGGAAACAGAAAACAAACAGAAAAAGCAAATAGGTCGTCGTCGTCCTTGGTTGTTCTTTCCCCAAATAGATAGATAGTTGCAGATTTGCAGTAGACAGGATCCCTGTTGTCTGTCTGTGTTACTTTCATCTCTTAATTGGCTGAATCTCTTCTATTAAGCAAGTCTTAAGTGTGTAAGAATATGTAAGTCATTAAATGAGCCTGCTCATCTCTACTTCTCACTCTCTTTCTTTTTCAGACCAATCTCATTTTGACTTCGAGCTAAACAAAAACAAGATATGGAGAAATTTCAAAATATAATCACAAGATGGGTAAGAAAAAACATATTACACTAAATTGGCAGCTAGGGTAATTGAGAGTATAAATGTAAGGCCCAAAATATAGTAAATTCAGAACTAATGTTAGGAGTAGTAGCAAAAAAAATCTATATAAAGAGGGATATACAAGGAATACAAGATTATCACTAAATACCTTCAAAGATTCTTACTATGTGGTACTCTAAACAAGTCCCATCGGTTCTGTCTCACGAATTGAACATCGGACTAGACCGGAGGTTCAATTTGGGGCGAAGATCTAAGAAACACCGATGGGAAAGGCTCTTAGTTAGTGTGGTGTCCGAGCCTAAGTCATCAACAGCTAAGGGCACTAGAGCTGAAGCGGGACACCCAATATTGTCCAAGTCAGTTAGAGAGGCAAGCGAGTCAAGCAAAACTGTGCGAGACGGCAATATCGTCTCAACTGAAGGAGAGGGTGGAGTCAGTCCGAGAGTAAGGGCAAATTCGACGAATCTTTAAAGCTTAAGAGGTCCGTGGAGGTGGAAGAAACATAATCATTATAGAACAGGAGAACATATTCATCAAATACCACATGAAGGTATATATAGACACGTCCATCCATCGATCAGGACATTTGAAACCCTTTTGGTGAGGACTATCACCTACACAGACACAACGAAAAACTATGATGCAACAATTTGTTAGAAGCACAAGGATGTAGATAAGGAAAACATTGACAACCAATAACCCTTGTTCTTTTTCGACTTCAACTTGAAATCTATATGCTTATCACCAACAAATTATTACATGCGAGCTAGTCGAAAATCTAATATTAATATTTCATTCCTATCATATATAGTATCTGGGAATTGTGAGAAATAAATTTTTACAAGATGTAGACTAGTTATGTACATTACCGACAAACATCAACAACAATCTATAACGAAAGAAAAGACGTCATCCATATGCCAAGGGACACAACAGCTATAGTTGCAAAAGCTTGGCTTAATTCATACACAAAATTTTGTTGTTCAGGTCCCAAACTCTGCCAATCAGTCCTCCTATGTCAACCAAACAAAACCATATCAACAACTCATGATAGATTATATATCAAGATACAAGATGGGTTTTCGAGAAGATTATTTTCTAGAAACTAAATCATACGTACCCTAAATCAGCAATTACAATGCTAATATTATCTTGTGAGCGTCGATCCAGTGCTGCTTGTGCAAGTGCTTCGCAAGCTAGCTGCAGCCAAAGAAGCAAAATTCATACTCCACCTCCGGTATTACATACCATCTTAAGGTCATGCAAGACATGCCTAAATTTTCTTCAGATATAATCAAGATGAAAATAAGGTACCTGAACATTTCCATGTTGGCGTAGTTGATCCCTGACAAATTTTACTGCTTCCGAGCTGGAATATATATAGATTGGACATTCAACTCATAAACCGACATAGCAAGCGAAAAAGTAACTGTCAGTATATTAGAAAATCCAAGACTATATAGATGAAGCAGCAACCTTTTCATATAATCCCATAGACCGTCAGAGGCTAATATTATAAATTCGGCGTCTGATTCAAGAGTTACATTGTAAATATCCGGAGAAGCAATGACGAGATCGTCCCTCAATTGTACTCTGTTACAACATAAACAAATTGGTCTTCAACTTATGAAATGAAGTTCAGACATTACGACTAACTCCCAAGTTACGAGATATATACAAATAGGATTAAAATTTCGTATCTATAGGAAAAGTGATATATTACGATAACAGGGCATACCGAGATATAAATTTCTTGGACCACCTCCCTTCCTCAACTCCTTTTTCTAACATTCTTCATAAGAGAAAAAGGCGATGCTCATCAAGTATTTACAAAGGAAGAACTGATTAAAACTAGAGGTAAAAACACAACTACAACTTCTTAAGATGTAGAGTAAAAGAAAGGAGAGAGAGTACAGGGGACGAACTCATTCTTCTTTGTCTTGAAACGTATGTCACCAAACGCGCGGGAAACAGAGATTTCACCACAAATCCTTCCATCAGTTATCTATAGCCACCAGACAGTAGAATCAAGAACATTGTAATGGAGAAGTAATTGATTCATAGAAACTGGCAGGAGCTGTCAGACAACTATGTTGGATGATGCTTTAGTCAATCAAACCTTCGATTTCAATCAATGAGAGGAAACCAGGCAAGAAAGTGGTAGCCATAACTTGGTGTTTATATTTTGAGATGTGTATTCTATTACTCTTTTTAATTTCAAAAGTTGATCGAATTTCACTTTGTCATTCACTATCTTGTTTCTTCTACATGTTTCATTAGGGGGGATTTTTGGGCACAACCGTATTAGGAATAGTGTTTTGAACATTTCAGTCACAGATTGAATTACAAAAACGACAGGAAATCTCACCCATCCACCTGCTTCTCTTATCCTCCTGATTTCTTGAAGTGAAACTTTGTTGCTTCCATAGGGTCGATGAGGATTAGTCAATATCTCTGCTTTTCCGGCACGTGAAAGAACCTGCATTATTAACAAGTAATTTAAGCAACGAACAAATTTCATTATTGAGCGCTGGCTGAAAGGCATCTTTTGAGTAAAAGAATTTACACTCAACAAATGAAATCATAAATCAAATATGGAAGACGGCAAATAAGAGTTAGACTGATACCAAGCATGAATCGCCAACATGAGAAATGATCAGCATATTGTTTCTGAGAAACATAACGGTAGCTGTTGCTCCAGATTCACCTTCGTCACCTTTCAGATCAAGCCTTTACCAAAATGATGTCAACCAACAAAACTAATTTTTTAATGGAATTAATAAATGATGTGGAAATGGTCCTGTTTTTACCAGTTCAACAGTTTGGTATCAGCATTAAGAAAAGCTTCTTGTAATGCTTGTTTAGCAGGATTAAGATCTTTGTTATTCAAGAGGGAACCACCTTGTAAAGCTCTAAAACACTCTTTGTAAAGTTCTTCCCTAATAAATTCACAATTCAAACAGAAAGAATCAATCAATATTAAGTGACAAAAGTAATAATGCACCGGATTATTTGTCGGTTTAGTCTTGAATTCAAAGAGAGAGGGAGTAACCACAAAAGGGTGGTGGGTGGTTCATATAATTGCATTTGGGTTTTTATATATAGAAGCGATTCGTGTATGTTATAAAATGCAAGGCTTAGAGGGTGTTTGATTTTTGCACTTATTAAGTGATTTTCACTTATTAAGTGCGGGCCGGCAATTTTAGGTCGTTTGTTTTTTCACTTAATAAGTGAAAATCACTTGTAAGTGGTGCCAAAGTAAGTGCAAAAAAGTAAGCTCCAATTTGAAGCTTATTTTTTTGCACTTACTTTGTAAATGAAAGTAAGTGATAAAAAAGACATAAAAACCCTATACAAAATTTAGAAATTACTAACTATTAACCAACTAAACCCTAAATAATTAAAGATAACCTTGGGTATCTTTAATGGATAGAGATTTTTTGTCAGTCCAACCAACATCTGTTTCCCCCGACGAGTTTTTTTTCTAGTAAAAGTGACGAGATTGATAAGAAAAGGATTTGCTTACCACATGGAAGTGCACAATCAGTTTTGTGCATTCGATCATGGGTTGAAAGTGGGTTCAAGTTGAAGTATCGTTTGACTGCGAGAAGCTTATGAATTTTGTTGTTGTTTTTATGTATGTAATTTGTGTAAGTTAGAAGAAGGGAGAGAGAGAGAGAGGTATTTTCTGATTACCTTCTTGTGTGGTTAGTATGGTGTTGTAATGTCAAAGTAGTGTAGTGAGAGAAAGTGGGGGTTTATGTATGGTGATGCATTAGTGGTGTGCATACAGGGAAGATTAGGAACAAGAAAACAAACTGACTAGCAAGATGATATTTAGGCTTAGATTAGATGAAGATAGGCCTATGATATCTATATTCAGTCTAGGTGTATGTGATTTTTCTAAAAGTCGGTGATCCATTGGCTAGGGACTCCTTATTCAAAATAACTGTTACAAAGACCCATCAAGGCTACACGTAAGCGATTGTAACCCATCTACAAGTAGTACTATGCTTCGGACGGGTATAGAGTTGTCTCACTGATTGATGTTTCGTTTACAATATTCATACTAATAAAATTTATCCCAAATTTGTTTCTTCGTACACTTAAAATCAATTTCTCAATAAATATTATTGTATATGCTTTGTAACACAACAAAGAACTCCAAAAATAAATATCGTGTTGTTTAATGCATAATTTCTTAAATTACTCTATCTAACAAAAAATTTATTTGCCTTATGAATCTATGATGTGAAGTTTGATTAAATATGATTGTTTTTTGAGTAAATGCGTATGGATAAAAGATACAAATTTAAGAGACTTTATGCAAGGATAATCTAGACAATTCACATTTTTTATAACGCTTATAAGTGATGAAAAACAAATGACATAACACTTACAAGTGATAAAAAACAAACGGCGTTGCGCTTATTAAGTGATATCACTTAGTAAGTGATATTCACTTACTAAGTGCTATCACTTATGAGTGCTAAAAAATCAAACACCCTCTTAGAGACTTAGTCAGATAGAGAGGGACAAGCAAGAATATAGAGGGAGAAATATAATAGTAGTACTAATTGACAGTACTAGTAATATTTTAATAAGTGAGAAGAAAGTGGCTTTTGGGTATCTCCAAGACAGAGAGTTTGAATAATTGTTGGATGGGGGAGGGAGGAGGTCACTCGATCAGGGGAAGAATTTGTGAGGATGTAAAGACACATAAAATAGGAGTTGGAGTATAGTAGTATATAAAAAGGGAGGCCGCCCCTATATTCTTTTGATTGAAGAAATCAAGAATGAGTTTACCGGAGGAATTGGACGGACGAGAAACCAGCGTGGCCATCAAACACAGCAGCAAAGGAGAAACCACCAGCGTGGCCATCTTCATCAGAGTGATCGTCAAGTACGATGACGATATCATCTTCCATCTCTTCCCGTCGGCCTTGTATTCCACTCCATCCCCATCTAATAACCCCATCCCCTGTTAAAGAAGACGAAGACGAAGAAGATGATAAGGAAGGAGCATCTATGTTGATTGCTGCAATTGCAGAAGAAGAAGAGTAGTAGTAGTATCTCTTCCTTCTAATTCTCTCTCTACCAACAACCATTCTTCTCATTATATTCCTCGTCTTATTATTATTATTACTGAAGATTGATGATGATGAAAAGTGGCAGCAGTTTATCCCTTTTAAGAGATATCTCTGCACTTGCTCACTCAGCAAAGCCATCTTTCTTTTTTTTTTTTTTGGAGCTTCAGAATGAGAGGGAGAGAGTTTTTGTTGGTTCCGTTACAAGTCTAGTCTTTGAAAGATAAGAGAAGCAAGGCTGTCCTCTTTTTCTTTCTTTCTTTTTTTTTTTTTTCCCTCAAAAATGGATTAGAAGATAGATTTCTAGATTCCAATCCTACCTCCCAAGTCCCACCCACTTTGGCCTCTTAAGTAAACCCCCCCCCCCCCCCCCCCCTCCCCACCCCAATCACCCCAATATTGTTTATGCTATGGGATTTCTAGACCCCCAATGTTAGAAAACAAGAAAACTAGTAGTAGATAAGACCCCTAATGTTGGAAGATTTCTGCCCAAGTGTCTTTCTGAATTTCCCATCACTTGCAAAAGATGGTCTTCTTTTTCCACCCATGTAAATGTGTTGTGCTTCTTTTTAGACTGACTGCAAGTCATCATTAGTAGTAAAAAGCTTAGTTAGATTAGATGGGAGGGATCTTTTAAGTAATTCCAACAATTATAATATTTTGAGATAGACAATCACAAGTGATCAGGAACTGGGTTTAATGTATTCCATATGGAATGAAACAATTGATGATATAATTAGGGCAAGTTCACAAAACCAAAATCTACAATTTCACCTGCCCCATCCATATATATATATACTCCTTTTAACGACAACAACACAAGAACCAATTTTCTATATCTACTTAACCTACACTCAATCTCCTGAGCTCTCACATGAGCTCTCAAAGTTGCTTACTGAGTCGTGAACCAACAGTCTGATAACATGTCCCCCCATCAATCTCGAAATATCAAAACATTCCTGCAGATCCGCGTCACAAGACAGTAGAACCCACTCGTGATCGTCATCCAAGTACTTGATTACAAACGACCCCATTTCCAACTTTAGCCTCTTCGAAACCTCCTCCTTTAACTCCATGATTCCTGATGTTAATTGAACCCGAAATCTAACAATAACTTCTCTGAAACTAACCTTTACGCTCACGCTCCTAAGATCTTGTTTTGTTCTCATGTGTTGGGTTGTCTTGACGACTGGCGGAGTCGTCGTGTTCTGCTGAGGAGACTGGTTAGCATAAATTGGATTTCTCAAACTTGATTTTAAGGTATGTTCTTCCAGACTAGTCTCTACCGCCAAATTCGAGAGGTTTATCAAGTCTTTCGAACTTCCTGCATCCTCGAGTAGCATTCCACTCAAAGCAGGTTGGAGTTGTGTCGCTATAAGAGCATCGGGAGTTGAGTAACCAGCACATAAGTTTAGGTCACAGTTTGGATTAAACGACGAAGACACACCCAAGGAACTCTGGACATCTAGACCTTGTTCTTGGACAGATGAAACAAACTGGTTCTTTAAGGAAGTAGATATATTTGACGGGCTACCTTCACATGACAAATGAGAAGTAGGAGTACCAGTGCTCCCATCTGTTGAACTGCTTCTTATCTTTGAATCCCTTCTACTTCTAAGGGTCTGATTCTTTACATCACAATGTTCATCACCCTCTTCTGGTATCATTTTCTGTTGTGTTTCGATCTCCTTCACACCCTGAAATTCAGATGACTTAGAACCAGAGTAATGCTGTTCTTTGGATTCATTTGGCCAAGGAAGAGAACCAACTTCAACTGGGCTTGGACATGTTGTCAGAGATGTCAGATTGAATGCTCCATCAGCTCCTTGAACTGATTCTATCACACGCTTGATCTTAGAGAGGGAACGGTTGACTTTGTTGATCTTTCGAGATGGCCACCTTGAAATACCATGCTGCCGACAAATGCGTTTCATGGTGGTTGGGCAAACTGCAAAAACATCAATCATGATAAGAGGATAACATTTCAATAGATACACGCTGTTTATCTAACACTGGATATAAAAGATCCCAAGATATATGTGTCTAGCTATGCTCGTCTTCAATGGGTTTTGGAGTGCAATACTAAAAAAGGCCAAAATCTGGCATGGTATGTATTTCAAATTAAATTGTTGCATTTCGATCACATCAACAGCTATATCATCATTATAATGAAAAGAGAAGTGGTCGTCTAGCTAGAATAGATTATCTGCTTACCTCCTAGGCTCTTTGCAGCATCCTTGAGACTCCCAGAAAAATATTGTTGAAGAACCTCTAAACTAATAGACTTCTCGGTTTTGCCCCTCCTTCTCTCCAGCGTTTTCATCGTCTCCTTATTGTCAGACGGAGAAAGAGAAGTGTGACGACTTCTGTCCACATTATCTGGATAGTCTCCATTTTGTGAAGCATCACATCCCACCGTGAACTGCTTCTTCAATAAATCTGGCTGTGCTTCACTCGCTCCTGGAAATAATTTAACGGATTTTAGTTTGAAATCATGGGTCTCTTCTATGGGTGTTTTGATAATTTCAATCGATCTTTCCTCCTCTTCTAAGTCTTTTCCAGAAGCAACCCTCAAATTCCGGAAATGTCGTTTCATTGTTGCCAAGAGAGATTTCAAAAAGGCTTGCTGTTGGCTGATTTCTGTGATGCTAGGTGGCAGAAAGAACTCTAGAATATAATCATCAAATCCTGTGTAGGCACTCCGCAAGCAAATAGCAAAGCAACTGGTTAACCCAAACATTCGTGCATAGTGAACCAATGGATAATCAAATTTACTGAACTTTGTGATATCTCGAGAAAAACATGACCCAAGGGACAAAAATGCTCTTCCTGCTACCCCCTGTCCCCTCTGTAAGTGATGCTCTGAACATGCAGCTCGAAATCCCCACATATGTGCATCTATAACATAAAATGCCACGTCAGTTGTGGACATGCATACTTGTCCCATGCAGCTACCGTCGAAGCTTGTACAGCTCTTCTGCAAACCCCCGCCATGGGCTATAATGCTTCTATGCCTGCATGGTATCCAGGTCTGAGCCAAAGGCAATTTGTGACTCTCACACACAACTGTCAATATTTCCAAGATCTCGGCCAGAGCATTTTGACGACCTTCGTTACAGATCTGGTGAGATACACCCAAACAGATATGATGTGAATTAACAACTTATGAAGAGTAAAACTGGATATAGGAAATATGATTGCGACTAACCTGAACGTTCGGGTGATCAACGATTTCAGATGTTTTGAGATTCACTGCCTGCAACAGAACTGAACTTGTGTTATATATACAGACAGGAAACTATGGAAGACAAGTAAACAGTTGTTGCCAGTCGCTAGACATACCCAAGGACAGTATTCATAATTTGAAAGAGAACGAGAGAGAGAGAGGGACGGGAATCACCAACCTCAAGGGCTTTGCAAACTTTATCAACCTCAGCAGCATAGTTGACCTTCTGTGATGTCATTATAAGCTCAACTACACCAACACAGGATTGTCGTTCAAAGACTGGCAAAGCCAAGGTTCCTCGAACGTCATAACTAAGAGCATGAGCAAGTCGTTGATACTCCTTGCTGCTGTAATATTGTACATTTGGGGTCCACTCGGGCAGCTTCTGTCGGAAAACACGGCCTGGAAGGCCCAAATCTCGATCACTCTCTCCATCAACAGAAAATATATACATGAGAGAGACGGTTCTATATTGAAGAAGTCCGTTATTATGTGGATCGAGAACAAAGGGTTGCCCAGAAGTCGTGAGCACATACCGATCGCCTTTCTTTACAGGAGCCCAGACCTGAGCCAGGACTTGTTGAGAGTCCATCGAGTCCTTGAAGTAGCGAAGTGCCTGCATCATCCTTTCTTTGATGACACAAGTGTCGTCCGAGTTGTCCATGAAATCTACTTCCCAAGATGCTGGAAGGACCCTTGTTTTGCTGTTCTCTGCGGAAACGTGACCGGGTATAGAACCATTATTACCTGTGAACCAGAGAGGACATGATCAATATGAGAAAGACCAATTAACTACTCTCCAATCTCCATAGGTTTGATAACTAAAGATAGTGAGAGAAAAGTAAACTTACAAAAATCTAAACATAAGTAACAAAAGAATTAGCTAGGAAACCTAAAATCAGTGTATCTAAAGTCTAAACAAACAAAGGGGGGGGGGGGGGGGGAACCAAATCCTAATCTCAATCCAGGGTAAGTTAGATTAGGATGTGAACAGTAACAGAGAGAGAGAGAGAAAGAAATTACCCAGAAGAAGATCAAATTTCATTGTATTGCTAACATTACTAAAAAAAGAGCAAGCATCAAATTTCAAATGTCTATTTTTTTTTTTGCCTAATAAGCATTAAAATCAACCATTACAGAAACAAACTCAATGAGATAAACAAATCCTCCTATTTCACAAGAAAAATTGAGATTGAGAGAGAGAGCGGGTAGGGGGTGGAACTTACAGGAGAGAAATCTAGGGCGAGGAAAAGCAGGTCCAGCGGGTAAGGAGGAGGAGTTAGGAGGAGGGGTGATGATGGGAGAAAGAGGAGGAGGATTGTCATGATCAGAGAAAACCCAAAGAGGAGAACATGGGTGTTCTAGTGGTGCAGAAGAAGAAGATGAATTTGGTTGTGAAGAAGAATGGTTGTTTGTTAGAGAGGAGGAGAGAAGAAATGGATTTGAAACGAATGGAAACATATCAAACGGCCAGGAAGAAATGGTTTGTTCTAAATCAAGATCCATCATCATAGGAAATGAACACTCCCCTCTAGATTTGTTGGTGGTGGTGGGTATTTGGAAAAGGAAATTACTACTAATACTACTATTAAGATGATGATTTTCTTCTTCTGCTGCTGCTGTTGCTGCTTCAGAAGAAGACATCATAATATTGTATTCTCTCTCTCCTCCTCCTCCTCCTCTTCTTCCTTGTTTAGAAGTTGGATGTTTCCTAGAGAGAGAGAGAGAGAAAGAAAGAGAGATAATGTGGGGGTGGGTTAAAAATATGGCAGACCTGCTGCTGCCATTGGAATCACTAATGGCTTACTTTGCTACTTGCCATGGAAAATATATTACCTACTAGTATTTGCCATGATTCTGTGCTTCGCATGACAAGTTTCTTCTACTGGTCTTTCAATTATATCCATTGATATGTGGATCAAAATGATAAGAATGATGTGGATCAAATCATTCTCTTCTTTACCACTCTTGCTCAAAATCCATATTCTTCTTTTTTTTTCTTTCCCCTTATTTCTGAGGTAAAGCCCCATGTCAGTGCATAAACGTTTTTTGGCCTAAAAATGAGTGGTATGGATCTCATTCTGGATAAACGTTCAGACTAGTGAAAACCGACTACAAAATCCTTATTTTTGGACCAAATCATATTTAAAACAGTGACATTTGGTACCAGACATTACTACCAAACATAGAAAGAGTGTATATAAATATGTGAAGGTGGGTGCGCCCCTCCCTTCCCTTCCCTTCCCGTCTTACCAACAAACCTTTAGCTAATATCTGTGGTATCAGCTTCTTCAAACACAAAATAGAAACAAAAGAAGTTTTATTACAAGTACTATGAGCAAGTGTTTTGACAAAGTGAAAGAAACCCATCTTGAATAGCCCGACTTGAACAATATTATTGTTATTGTAAAAGTATATGACATGCAAAAGCAACCAAGGAAGCAAATGTTCTCGACAAGACTAAACCACCAATATTTGTCACGATCCATCAATACTAAATTTAATATGCCACCAACAGGTAGTCAAGTTGGTAGTGCATCTACTCTATAATACATAAGTCTCGTTTTGATCTCATGAAATTGCAAATCTAGGATTTTTTAAATGTTGGTATAAATAAAATAATTAGATGGGTTTTAGACTAATAGTTTAGTTGTGCTTTAGAACGTTTCTGTAAGCATTTAATTTCGTCAGTTATCGAACTTATCACATTATATTGATGTGTGATGACTATCGTAGTCGATATAAAAAAAAATACTAAAATTCAATATCAAAATAAAAACAGTAGTTGTCAAGTAACAAATACAACACTTCAACAAAAAAAAAAAGAGTAACAAATACAATATTATGTACCTAGAGTAACAATTAAGTGAAAGATAGAGCCATGTCTTAGTGCTAACAATTATGTAGTTGTCTCTTCCTTCTCAGTCGGAATCCATGTATTAAGGTTAGTTTCTTAGTGATTTGGTGAAGAACTATAAATTATAAGTATCAATGCAAAAACCCCACCTTCACCATCAAATACCATCCACCAATGATGCTTTACCAATATGATAAATAAAGGAAGCTAGCGAAAGGGTTTTTTTTTTTTTTTTTTGTTGAGATAGCTAGCGAAAGGGTTGCATCACAAAATAATAAAATCAAAGAAAATCTTGTGAAGAAAACAGTTTGAAGTAAACAACTTTTATGTTTCAACAAAAAAAAAAAAGTAAACAACTTTTAGATATAGTTGAATTATCACAAATGAATAATAATAAAGAGGATCCATCTTGCCTACCTCGAATATTCATAATTAGATGTTTACAACAACTATTTCGTTTTATTTGAAAAAAAAAATTGTCAACAAACTAATTAAATACCAATATGATTTGGTTACTTGCAACATAAGTCTAGGATAGTTACAAATATTTTAATATTATATCATATGTACATAGATGTGCAATCAATCGGATTCATTGGCAAATGATGTATGACAAAATTAATTTCTAAAACAGTTCTGAACACTTTGACTACTATCATATCATGCTAATATATTTATCATTTATTATTGTTGTAGGGGGTCAACTTGTTTGTAATTCGTGACAATGGTGATCTGAAATAGTTTGTACAACATTCAAACTAAATTAAAAGGATTTATTCATGAAAAGAACAAATTCAAATTTGGATTATTTAACAAAGAAGAAAATATGATTACCCATAAAAAAAACAAACTTTTTTTTTTGTATTATAGTTGTGGGCAAATGGGCTCAATCCTCAAGTGTAGTTGAACATGACAATAGCTCAACTATATAATAATAAAAGGAAAGAGTGGTTTTGTAGTGATGTAACCAAACTTGAGCTTAGCCACAACATAATTGTCATTAAATTAACCTGAGATTGCAATTAATGGTTAATATATTAATAATATAATAGGAATATGATTTATTAAGTCAAACGGATCAGTTGCACATTTTGATAGGGGCGAACATCGGTTGGATAACCGACTTTTTAATCCTATCCATAGTCCAATCCAAATGGTTTGGTTATTCTAAATTTCAATCCGAACTAAACTTAGGATGAACGGTTTGGTTTGGTTAAATAACCGAACCAAAGGTCAATAAACATTTTTCAAGAACAAACTTTCGAATTTTCAACTTTAAAATTAGCTACAATTATACTTAGAACGTGCTAAAAAATAGTATTATCTCACAAACCCTTAAGTCTATATGTACGTGGTTAATTCGACATAGTTTATCAACATTGGAGGAAAAGAAAAAAAATGATAAACAATTGGATCATATATTCTCACGTATATAATATATAGAAAATAATAATAAATGGTTTGGTTCGGTTTCTTCGGTTATCCGTCAAACAAATCCATAGACCGAACCAAACCACTCGGTTTTTATATTTTAGTATCCAAACCAATCTGAATAACTATTGGATCCCAAACCGTCCCAATCTGTTTAGATCGGATTGGTTTGGTCGGTTCAGATACTAAATGTACACCCCTACATCTTGATTAAATTATTATACAACTCCTTACTTGGGCTTCTTATAAAACATTTGGCTTGGGAGATGTCGATGAATTAAAGAATATATATATATATATATATATATATATATATATATATATATATATATATATATATATATATATATATAGTAATCTCAATCTATACAAAATTAATTATGAATGTAGATGAATTGCAGTTTTTTTTTTGTTGAACAGATGAATTGCAGTTGAGTGAGATTTGTAGCAAATGAGACAAAAACATAAAAGGAAAAGTCGAAAAAGCTCTTATTGTGCTCCACCGAGCTAAATAGCATACATATGACATTTTGTGTTTTAGCGAAAATTACCACATACCAATTTTGTAAATATAAAATTGCGTAAGCCTAAATCTAGTGCATGGAGGTTGGGTTATTTGAGGTGGGCACCAGCATCGAACAACATATAAAATTTTATCCAAATCTTAAGGCCACTCCTGTGGGGACCGGGTACATGCAACTTGAGGAGGCCTTTCCCTCAGAGCCCCATTAATCTTATTCTTCTTGTTATGTTGGCCGGTTTTGATAACACCACCGGTTACGACTACGTTTAAGTTACGCTTTCTTTTTGACTTCCTCAATTTCAATATCTACTTTGTTGTATAAAAATACTCCTCAATATGGAATCATCAATTTTGAAATCTTTTCAAACATGAATTCACCGGGACTAAGCGGTCGTTATTTCATTTCACGTTCAAAATCTCCTAGATGCAATCATGTAAAGGTAGTAATCCCCAAAAAAAATGTTGGGGGGCAGGGAATTTCCTGGAATAATTGCATATTCTATTGAGAGACCGTGACATGCTTGCTTGGTCGTTTATAGACATACATATATATATATATATATATATATACATAACATTCCCTTAAAAGATAAAGATAGGTAGGAGAAAAAAAAAGAGTCAGTAATAGTAGTCCATTAAAACCAGCACCAAGTGAGGGAAAGAATCAATTCAAGATGGAATAAGATGGGAACCATGTTATATTATTCTTCCCCCACCTCAATTTCTTCTCATTATTATTATTATTAAAATTAAGAAATAGACAGTGTAATTGATCAGATTTATTTGGAGCATATGGAACACTAACTTAGAAATGTATTTATGAATTCAGGAGCTTGGACTATGGGTGAATATAAGATGTTACGGCGTATAAAAACTTGGGAGGAGGGAAAATCTAGTGATCGTCTACTCATCACTCTGCCTACAAATTCGAGAATGATTTTGAATTCACCCATCCCATCGTACGTAATATGAATTGGATGAAAGATATAGAGAAAAAGAGAATATAAAAAATGGTCGTCAAAGACAAACTATATGAACAACCAACCAAAACGCTAGAAGAAGCGTATTCTCTATCTCTATTATTGAGATATCTTAAATATTCTTTGGTTTGTCTTTAATTAGTTGAGCATTAAGACTCTCTTTAATTACTACTACTATTGAGTGGTGTTCCATTAAGATTAGTGGCTATAATTATTAATGGAAAGTGTTTTTCTTTATTTTTAACTTTTCAAACAACACTTTTGTCTTTAAGTAGTAGTAGTTGTAGTAGAAAATGTGTTAGTTGAGAGATAATACAATTCATCACTGGGAAGCTAAGGCTATATAAAAAAAAAAAAAAAGCATTTGCTTAGAGCAACAAGGCCTATACAACCAATGCACATAGCCATGTAAAAGAAGATAAAAAACACATTCATCATCTCTCAAATTAATCACAGCTATACACACCCACCCACTTTGGCATCAGCAGCAAAAGAGGAGTTTGAAGTCCATGAAGCTTCTCTCTTGAGTTACTTAACTGATGTACAAAATCAATAACAGGTTCTATGGTCTAGCGGTTAGGACATTGGACTCTGAATCCAGTAACCCGAGTTCAATTCTCGGTAGAACCTCTTTTTTATTTTATTTTCTGGACCATTCACACTATTGACACCCTCTCATTCCGGGCCTCACTAGCCCAAGTCAAAGGCTCTATGAAGCTCTGGGGCTCCCTCCTGATCTATGAAGCTCAGGGTCTCCCTCCTCTATAAGACTTCTCCATTACAAGTAACAATTGTTGAAAGATGAACATGTATGTTTGTATGTATGTATGTATGTATGTATGTATGTATGTATGTATGTATGTATGTACTCTCTTATGTAATCCATCAACACTTGAAAAAAATGTCCTAAATATTTTGCTCGAGTACTATAACGGTGTTTAGGTGGAAACATTTGATCTCATACGTAATACATAATGTTATTCTATAAAACATAAAGATAAAACACAAAGTACCAAATTTCGGTTCAAGGCATGAATGGAGCGAAAACTACCACCGAATTATGGCCACCAAATCCAAAAGAGTTAGATATAGCTGCACAATCAAGAGACAAGCTAATTTCATTATAGTAATGTTTCAAGCTATCTATGTAATATGTATATGTTTGTTTCGTGTGTAAGAATTATATATGAAATAGGTGGTACATACCAACATGAACTTGGTGCTTCTTCTTAACATTTGGAACGGTGTCGATAGTTACATCAGCCTCCAAGTTCTAAATAGAAGAGAAGAATTATTAGTACTAACTTGTGAGATAATTAATGAATGAGATTATACTACTAGTCTACTACTAGTCTACTACTACTACTACTTAGAGAGTTAGAGAGTAATAGATCAGCATTACATCTTGGTTAATGGTTGGATGAAGCCAACCAGTAGTGATTGCTTTGATTGTGGCTATTGCTTCTAATCCTCCAGCAGCACCAAGACAGTGTCCAATCATTGACTAAAACCCAAACAACAAAACAAACATAAACATTTTTTGAAAACTAAAACTTAAATTATCACAAACTAGCTTATTGGATAATTAATGGTTCTAATTTGCCTTTGTTCCATTCATCTTGATCTCAGATGTGTCTTTGAAGACACCCTTGATGGCATTAACCTCTGCTAAATCTCCCGCAAGTGTCGACGTTGCATGAGCGTTAATATAGTTCACCTGTAAGTCTCACAATTTCTCGTTAATTATAGTACTACTTATCTTGATCTCTGTAGTTGTTCGATATTTAAAATAGAGAATACCTCTTCTGGAGAAACTCCAGCATCACTCAGACTCTTGGTTATACATAAAGAAACTCCAAGGCCATCTGAACGAGGATCGGTCATATGATGGGCATCACAGGTTATGGCACCTCCTAAATATTCTGCTATTATATTCGCTCCTCGTTTTCTTGCACTCTCCAAGCTCTCCATAATCTTACAGAAAACAGAAGAAAAATTGAAATAGAAAATGGTAAGTTAGTTGCAGGGGGAGTAAGTGTTAGTAATTACCAGAACACCAGAGCCTTCACCAATGACAAACCCATCGCGGGCTTTGTCCCATGGCCTTGAAGCTTTATGCGGCTCATCATTTCTCTGTGACAAGGCCCGACAAGCTATGAATCCACAAACTCCAGTAGCCACAACAGCAGCCTCAGTCCCACCAACGGCCATAATGTCGACTTCACCTCTTCTAATATGATTTGCAGCAGCGTGGAAGCAGTAGTTTGCGGTCGCACAGGCTGTAGAAATTGAGTAATTTGGACCCATTAGGCCCGTATCAATGGCAAGCAATGCCGAACCCATATTGGTGATTGAGTAAGGAATGAAGAAAGGAGTTATCTTTTTGTATCCTTTCTGGATGAGAGACTCGACTCCGGTGGTGAAAGCGGTTAATCCTCCCATTCCTGACCCTACTAGCACTCCAATCCTTGGTCGGTCTATCTATAAGCCAAGCCAAGAGAAAATCAAACCTCCTTTCACTAAGTTAACATTAAGGAATTCATGTGCTAGAATAAGATGAACTTAGCTAGGATTTTTTTTTTCTTACAGATTTCAGAACTTGAGTTCTAAGATTAGCATCATCAAGGGCTCTTCTTCCAGCAACTAGGCTGTACCTCAAGCAATCATCGAGTCGTCTATCGTTCTTGGCATCAATATAACCTTGGGAAGAAAAGTTACGAATTTGGCCGGCAATTCTAACAGACAAGTTTGAAGCATCAAACCTATCAATTAGGGTGATACCACTCTCGCCTTGAAGGAGTTTATCGTAAAAGGTGTCAACATCATTTCCAAAGACTGAAACGAGGCCCATTCCTGTAATGACAATTCTTTTCTTTGGGTCTGTCTCTCTTTTTGGAGCAGAATTGATTTGGGAAGCCTTGACTATTGTCCTCAAAGCTGAGAGAAGAAGAAGAAAAAAAAATGAAATTCATAAGTACTAGTAAGTAGAGCATGATCAGGGGAAGAGATTGAAAACTGACATGAGGGTTTAATCCGGATAGAAGCAGGCAACCAAAGGTGGTGGGTGGCGGTTCCCACAAGACTGATGAGAGTATGAGGATGATCCGCCAATTCCCTGCTGTTGTTTTTAAGTCGTAGTAGTAAAAGGTTAGAAGAAGAAACATTATTAATGGAGGAGGATACCGATACCATATCTGAAACTCGGACAACGTTGCTTGATTTCTTTATCTCCTCCTCCTCCAGTAAACAAAACAAATACTAGTAAGTAATGAACCAATTACAATGTCCCGGCTGGAGGAGGAACTGGAAATGAAATCTGCACTAATGCGAGAGAGAGAGAGAGAGAGAGAGAGAGAGAGAGGGCGGACGGTGGGGTAAGAATTTTTCCGTAGAATACTAAAACTTGTTGCGAGTGATGAAGGAAATTAAGAAGAGTTGTCCATACATACATACATACATTCTTGTCTATCTCACAAACACACTTTTAACATGCATATTTTCTCCAATTTTCATCCGTTTAACAACCTCAACAACCCCTTCCCAAACTCAACTCATCTATGTGATTGATTTCGTCTCCCTTTTTCACATTTCAAATTCTTCTCTTGTATACAAAAGAGTCCAAGACGTACACATTACCTTTTCGGTTCGATAACACTCAAGATGTAGACCAAAATAAGAAAATCTAGCATATTAATAATTGTTACTATTTGAGAGCCTTCATATTAAGTTTTTGTTAACAGATCCAAATACTTCACTATAATTAGATTTTCCGGTCACATTAACAATACAAAGTAAAAAAAACAAATTTGTTCAACCGCAAATAAGACAAGTATGTACATTGGACGCATTAACACTCCTACATAAATGTTAGCATTGACCGTTCCTATCTAGACAAGTTATTTTAGTTTGGACGTTAAATAAACATTACATGTATAATTTTGTGGGCGAGTTTATTCGAATTTTACATCAATAAAAGAAAGGAAAAAGATCACTACCACTGAAAAGTAATCTTATACTGTAATCTAAGTACCCATCTGAGTAGCACATTTTTGACATATATCACGGGTCCCCAATTGTAATTCATAGGCAAATGTCTCCTCCTCTCTAGTTTTAGTCCCACAGAATCATTTCTAGCACTCTGTTCTTCTACACTTCTCTCTGTCTCTCGCTTCGGTCGGAATTAGGGAAGATGAAGACCATTTGTCCCATTTAAAATTCAATTTTTTTTTAAAGAAAATGATATAAGTTGAAGATGAATTGGTTAGAGCAAGTCCAACCTGGGACTAGAGGGGCACTAAATTTGAATTTAAGGCCCCTCTCCCAAGGTCCAACCACAACCGGCCCTTAATTAAGGGCCGGTTGAACTCCCCATATGACCGTTGGGGAGGTCTCCAACGTCCTATGGGGGGCTTTTAGATCTAGCCGTTGGAGCAAATCCAACGCCCAGATGTGGGTTCAACTTCTATAAATGTCAATGATCGGGTACCAATATTAAGAAAATACAGAGAGGGCCGGAGAGTTAGTGAGAAAATTAAGCATGTCATATTAATTCCTACCACCAGCCACCCCACCACCCCTGCTCTGATGACCTTTAAACGAACGAAAAAAGGAGGTCCCCTTCTACTTGTTTATATCATGAACAAAAAATTTAAGCTCCTTAATAGAGAGACAGCCAGATAGAAGACCAACAACATTGCACCATGTTCGGTCAGCCTTGTGATTGTTAGCCTAAATATGAAACAATCTTGAACTCAAAACTATTTGGTGTTTGATTGATGCAAAAAAATGTCAAATGTAATGAGAACACAAAGACGTAGAATCGTGTATTCACATCAATTTCTTCGTGGGCAGCCCAACGGAACCAAAAACTTTGGATCCGCCGACAGCCCAACTGGACCCATTCCCATCCCTGAGGAGACTTTCTTCGTGGGCTTTTAGTAACGTATTAAGCCCATTTGGGACCCAACCTAAATCAATTTCGGGAATCCATTCAGCTTATATAGCAAGTTTTAAAAGCTTGACCACGTCTATATCAGTAGTTCCACCAACCACACCAAAAAAATCGAATATACCTTGATTCCATTACTCTTTTTTTTTGTTGAACTTGATTCCATTACTCTCTCAATAAATCACTATTATATCTCTTTTTCTTCTCTCAACAAAAATAAAAATATAAAATAAAATAAAATCTTTTTGTTACTTCTCGTTTAGCGATTTTATTTTATATGATTACAGATAGACCCATGTGCGTGACTTCGAGGATTTATGACCTATTACCCGACTTAATTCAAATTATTTACCACATACAGACCTTCCTCACCAATTATCACAAAATAAATTCAATTTTTATCCTAGTCTTTCTTTTCTTTTTTTTGCTGAACTTGTCTTTCTCACTTCTTACGGTACTATTCTGTGTTTGCAAATAAAAAATCAAATTTTAAACGATTTTTGCTTTATTTCGACTAACATTTAAAAAACATATATTTATTGATATAAATATATGATCGAAGAATCAACTCAGGAAACTTATGAGATAATTTTGTTAGGTAATTCTTTTCACACTCACTGTTTGAATCTAAAAGTAATAATAGTTTGGTTGCATCGTGAATATATTTAAAATTCACGTGACTATTTTTTTGAAGACATCATATGGATTTTTTTTTTGGTGAAGGAACATCATATGGATTTAAGTCTATTTATTTCTGTATTTACTTTATTTAATCCAAGTTGAAAGAATTGTGGTTTTATATTTCTACTTACAATTAAATTTAGGGCATCTACATTTTAAAATAGGTGTCTAACTGTTATACA
The DNA here is from genome assembly GCF_041429995.1 of Eschscholzia californica. NCBI lineage: Eukaryota > Viridiplantae > Streptophyta > Magnoliopsida > Ranunculales > Papaveraceae > Eschscholzia > Eschscholzia californica. The sequence goes on along the minus strand of NW_028238483.1, from coordinate 44,632,510 downwards.
AGAAAAAAATGATGGACTTCTTGAACAACTTTTAACTTAACAACTAAGGAAAAGATTAGCGACAAAAAGGGAAGAGCTCCAAATTTTCCTTTCTTTAATTTTTAGTGTGGACTTGATAGAAACGCACGGGATTGGATGGGGTTTAAGAAATATACAAGTACTCCGTATAGTATTTATTTTTCTTCTAGATAAACGCGGTTTCTAGCGTCATGACATATCTCCACCCAAAATCTCTTCTTACCTAACTGACTTTACTTTCACTCCCCTATTCAACTTACTTCATTATTATAATCACCTCCCTCATATTTCTTTTATTATAATTTTGCACCATGGATTGGATGATACTAACACTATTTATCCATTCAAAAAATAAATACTCATAGAGATATATGTATGTCTTCCCCTTGTGAGAGGGGTTGAAACCGCGAGTCACAGGATCAATAGAGTCAGACTTAGACCGTCACTCGTACTTATTTTTTATAGACTGATCACGGTAAGGCAATCAGTTTGTGTCAACGTAGACAACGTAGATATAAGGAAAGGACACCCTAATACCGAACGGATTGGTCATTTTTCTCATCATTCAATGGGTTTAAATTAACTTGGAAAAGTCCAAGGACTCATTTGTAAATGGTAAACATTAATGGACATAAGCTCTAAATTAAAGAAAGGAAACAAACTTAGTTTTCAATTATTCAACACTGGTGGGGTTTGACAAATAAACACGCTTTGTTCCTTCCTCCATAGACTATCCACCAAATGTCTCTTAGTAATTTGTTTCTCTCACCTAAACTTCCTTTTTTATTTATAATAATAGTAATTGTCTCATGCACTTATCTAACCATCTCCTTAGTAATTTCTTCATCCACACCCCCATCTTGCTTGATTTCTCTATCTATATCTCTCTAAATTAAGAAAACATGGAAAATTACAATCAAGATTCATCATCATCATCATCTTTTTGGCAATTCAGTGATCAGCTCCGACTTGAGTCATCAAATTTTGTCAATCTCTCCCTTAATGACACAATTTGGGGGAACTCTGTTAGTACTAAAAAGCCTGAACAGAGGAGGAATTTCGATATAAGAGTTGGTGGTGATCGAACTTTTTCTTCTTCCATAAATAAGAATAACAACATCGATGGTAGCAGCTGGAACAGCAAACATAATGGTACTACTGGTGGGTCTGATTATCTTAATGGATTCAATGATGGGTGGAAGATTGGAACCAGTAGTACTTTTGGAGGAATTGGTACTAACACCAATAATAATAATCAGAAGAACCTCCTCCTCATGAATAATACTAATGTTAACATTAATGGAGGAGGAGGAGGTGGTGGTTTCAGCAAAGGTGGAGGAGTTTATTCCAAATTTGAAAACAATAACAACAACATGAGTACTACTAGGATCAACAACAACAACAATAAAAAAAAGAATGAAGTAGTTAGTCATCATGAAGGAAAGTTTTCATCATCAGCTGGAAAGAAAAACAATACTACTAATTCCACCATTAATAATAATAATAGTGTTGATAAGAGATTTAAAACACTTCCACCATCAGAATCACTTGCTAAAAATCAAAGTGTGGGTGGTTATATATTTGTATGCAACAATGATACCATGCAAGAAAACTTGCAAAGACAACTCTTTGGTCTTCCTCCAAGGTACAGAGATTCAGTTAGAGCAATCACACCAGGATTGCCTCTTTTCCTATACAACTACTCCACCCACCAACTCCATGGAATTTTTGAGGCTTCAAGCTTTGGAGGCACTAACATTGATCCATCTGCTTGGGAAGACAAAAAATGTCCAGGCGAATCTCGCTTCCCTGCTCAGGTAATTAATTAATACTAGTACTACTTGACTTCTTCATCTCTGATATGATCATCTTGGCCTTCAAAGGTTCTTATTTGCTTCATAATTCCCATGGGACAACTAAAAATCTCTCACATGACCTTTTTCATTGGGGATTGTGAGAATAGTCCCACAAGGTTCTTATTAGCAACCAACCAATTGATTTTGAGTTGGATGACCACAAACTTAACAGGGATCCGCCCAGCAGGATACCTAACTTCAAAATAGTAAACTCTCAGCCAGCAGTTGTATGTGTAGATTAGTTGCATATGAGTTGTTGTTACAAACTTGTTATATGAATTTAGATTTATGACTAATTTATGGTATAATTGTTTTTATAGGTACGAGTTCTTCTGCGAAAAATATGTGAGCCATTAGAGGAGGATTCATTCAGGCCCGTTCTTCACCACTACGACGGGCCTAAATTCCGCTTGGAGCTCAACGTACCAGAGGTACAGTACTTATATTTAGAAAGTAATTAAAGAATTGATCCCCCAAAACAAGAGCTTTTTAGTGATAAACTAACACGTTACTGCGGTTGTTAATAATTTTCAGGCACTAGCACTATTGGACATTTTTGCAGAGAAGAGTACATAGAGAGGAGATTCTACATAAAGCAAGCAAAACTAGAGTAGAAGTCCAACTACAGATTGATTATAAAACTATCTCTCTCTCTCTCTCTCTCTATATATATATATACATCCCTCCCTCCCTCCCTCCCTCCCTATATGTATAATTATTATTTAGTACCTTACAAGTATATTGAATGTGAAATCTCCATTTCAAATTCTGATTCATCTTGAAAGCTGAAAGCAACATACTGAACAACTAAAATTACATATACAATTATTTCAAATTTTGGATTACACAGAAAAAACAAACATTCTTTTACAGTTTTAGGGCTATCCCCTAGTCTCAAATATGTGAAGGGCTTGAGTTCACAACCTCATCGTCTACAACCACGTGTTTGCAGATTACACAAGCTCCTGCCTCATCTAAACATTTTTTTCTTAAGAAAAATTTTCATCCCCTCTTGTTCTACATCACTCTAAAGTTGAAAAAGATGCACCAACCAATGCCACTTTTTCATCCCCTCTTGTTCTTCATATCACATATTGTTAGTACTGGGTGGCCTTCATTTCATTACCATACGAAACAACCCCTTGGTTCTGCTAGTACGGTATGTTTGGGTTCGTCATTAGAACCCAAACACGGTTCATTTTCATAGCCACTCTTTTCTTCTTTCACTCAAATTTGTCATTACCAACGGATTTGGAAGCAAGTTTACGACTTGTCTCTTTGCAACCACAATAATACAAATTTTATTTGTACAACATTTCTATATTTTCCGACAAACAATGAGATCTCAAATTCAGGTCCATGCCTGGCGTAGTCTCCAAAAAAATATCTCAATCACCGAAAACTCTTCAAAAAATTATAAAAAAAAGAAGAAGAAGGTAGATAATATTTTTATTTACCTAGTTTTGAATAAAATGATGATGCAATGAATTTGTAATCAAAATTAAAATAGAGAACAAATAGAGAGCATAGTAGCAGAGGAATCTACAGAAAAGCCAAATGGATATGCATCGGGTATCGTTCACAAAACGTCGTTACCTCCTAATATTTTAAGTTAGTTATGTCAGTTAATTCTATTCTATTACTTGCCTCCTCGGATCACTTATATTTTGATACCTTCCAACGGTCTACATTTAATTCAAATCCTTTTTAGAAAAAATTTCAAACACCAACTTTTGTCTCCATCTTTACCCATTGCACCTCGTGATTCCTTTCTTCTCCAAAATCTACCCTATATTATATATATACAAGAGGACTCTTCTTTTCACACTTCCAAGGTCGTATTATAGAAATTGTGATGGGTAATTGCTCTCTAAAAGGAATAGCCGGGAACATTAGTGATCCGATCCGTATAATGACGGATTCAGGCGGAACCGTAGAGTTTCAAGGTCCGACTCAAGTTAGCAATGTTGTCAACGGTTACCCGGGGTACGGTGTTTTTCGTGAAGGACATTTAACGTCTCCGTTATTCCACCATGAACAACTTTTTAGTAGCCAATTATATTATCTTCTTCCATTAGAAAAAGAAGAAGAAGAAGAAGAAGAAGCAAAGAAGAAGGAAACTCATGTGATTCAAAAACCCAAAAATGAAGAAGAAATGGGTAAAAGGAAATCAAATGTTGTTGGAGGGGCGGCCGGGATGGATAGATCTTCATTTAGCAGGGTGTCATCGGCGAATAAGACAGACTTGGAGAAGATTTCTTCAACGGCGGTGGAAGTTTTACCGTCTTTGGGGAATGGAGTTTGGAGAGTGAAGATGGTGATTGATACAAAACAATTGGAGGAAATATTAAGAGAGCAAGTAAATGTAGGAGAATTGATTGAGAAGATGAGAGAAATTGCAAGTTCATCATCATCAAGTAGTAATAATAATGTTACTACTACTACTCCAAGGAGGAGGAGTTGGAGGCCTAGTTTTTCAAGTGTATTTAAGGTCTCCCCTGCTGATTTCAAGTACTTGAAATCTGAGTCATGAAGATCTGTCAAACTTCTTGACATTGGAAATTTTGGGCTTCACTTGGTACTATATGATCTTGCATTGGTGGTCATCTTGATTATTAATCGAGTTTTTTTTGTTTTGATGGTTCTGTTTTTTTTCTAGTTATTGTCTGTTTTGTGTTTTCAAATCCCATTATATATGAAGCCTATTTGTATATAATGTTGTATTGTTGAGGCTAATCTGGCTGCATCATAGAAATATGGACAAGGAAAAAAAAATAGAACAGGAAAATGGTAGCAATTTCATTTTTTCGAGCTCAAGCTCATACAAAGTTCATGGCATCAAAATCTAGTCATTATGATATGTTCTTGGTTATGTCAGTTTAGTCTCACTTTCTATACCTCTCTCACTTTTATGTAGGCTCAACTTTGCTGGTAAGAACATGAATGGAAATGTTGGCGGTGGTATGTGGTTTCTATTCATTTTCTTCCGATTGATATCATTAAATGATTACATCAATGAAAAATTTTCTTTCGCAAAACAGAACTGATTGAATGTGTGAAAAAAAAGGTTGAAATTATACCGGAATCTCATGTAGTCGATTAGACTTGACTTCTCCGTTTTTCTCTAAGTAGACCATCCCAATCTAATTTTGGGCCCCGGACCACTTCAGGCATTCTTTCACCTCTCTATGCAAAATATAAGAGTGAATATTAAATTAGGACTAAACAAACCTATTACACTCACAAGTATTGTATCTAAAAGCTGAGACTTTAACAAAAAAAAAAAAAGTATATTCAAAGGTAAGAAAGTCGTAAAAGCAAAGATATTGATAATTGAAAAAGGGTAGGAGGAAGAAAAACAAGTCAAATTCTGAGTAGAAGTGTTATGTGGATTGTCGTGATTCGTGCTTGTGACGATTCTTGGTCTACTAAATGGAGTAGTGATTACAACTCTTGTGATCATTACCTTGGAAAAGTGTAGGGACTTGTTTGCAAATATTGTTCTTCTTGTTGTATCTCAAAGGGTTTAGGGCTTTTCATCTTTATGAACCAAATCATTTTCCCTCTTCTATTTCTCTCCAATTCCTATCATCATAAAACCATTCTTCTCTCTAAACTACATATTCCTCTTCATGGAGATAACCCACCTTCTTCCTACAATTTCTCTTACTAGTTTTCCCTTCTCAAATCGATTTAAAATTAATCCATTAAGGAGGAGGACTCACCCCAAATTTCCTCCTCCTCCTCTTCTTCAGAGAAGGTCATTTTCCATCTCATATTCCTTCCGTACAGATCCGAACCTCCAAATTTCCAGGCAACGATCGAAGCGTCGGAACTCATTGAGGAAGAAGCTTGAACAAGAAAAGGTACTTCGAAAACCTAAATTAGAGTCGAATAATTTTCAGAACCCTGTTGATGAAATTGAGTCGAATAATTTAATAATAGTAGATAGTAGTAGTAGTAGTAGTAGTTCGACTATTAAAAGTGAAAATGAAAGACCTATAGTAGTAGGTGATTCTGTTTTATGGAATGAATTAGAGAATTGGGCTGATCAATATAAAACTGAAGTTGATTATTGGGGCATTGGTTCAGCTCCCATTTTTACAGTTTTTCAAGATTCCAATGGAACTATTAAAAGTGTTTCCTTTAAGGAAGATGAGATCTTGAGAAGAAGTGGGATTGAACCATTGTTGTTTAGGAAACAACAACTTGAAGGTGAGGATTTAATGGTCAAGGTGGTGAATTCAAAGCTTTCTCGTGCAAAGAGTTTAGCTCGAGAGATTGAGACAGGAGAATATAAGATTCCCAAGAATAGTACAATTACCGAGTTTGTGGTTGCAGGTAAACAATCTGGATTCACTAATGCCATTCCTCCTTCTGTTACTATCCAACCCAATATCGTCTTGAAGTTGTCAAGAATCGGTATTGCAATGGTATGTGGTTGGTTTGTTTATGGGATGGTGAAGAAGATACTATTCGGTGGTGATAATGAGGTGGAATTGAATAGAGAGGAGAAAGAAATGCTGAGGAGAAAGATGAAATCAAGAATGGAGCAAGAGAAGATGAAGAAAGGTGCAGTTGAAGTTATTCCTCGTGCTTCCGAGTCACTAATGGAGCCAACTGAGAGGCCTCTATTGGATAAACAAGAGTTAATGAACAAAATTATGAAAGCAAAGGATTCAGCTAATAGGGTAACTTCAGTTGAATCTGCAGATAGCATAGCGGCTACGTCCAGAGATTTCGATGATAAAATTGAGGAGATCAAAGTAATGGCAAGGAAAGCCAGAGAACTTGAGCGACAAGAAAAATCCCGACTCGATGAGAATAAAGGAGATGAGATTGATGAATTTCCCAGTCATATGGAAGAAAAGAGACTGCGGAAAGATACAAGTTCGCTGTTTCTTAGTAATCTGATAAATGAGGACTCAGGGAAATCCATGGACATCACTCAAACCATCAACCCTCCACCTTTAGATGTTTCTTTCACAGCGAATACCGAATTCGTTCTTGAAGCATCACCCGGAGATCCCAAAAGAGACAGTGACCCTGGAGTTCCTAAATTAAGTTCGAGCACGGAAGATCAAAAAGATGTGTGGGACAATGTATATTCAACCAGTAATGTTAGTAGTAACGCCATACCTCTAGAGAGGGCAGATGAGGATAAGAAATTCAGAACCCATGTATCAAGTTCAGATGTTATTAGACCTCCAGAACACGAGGAAGTTAATGAGAAGGCACAACAGAAACATGAAGAGCAAAATATGCATGAAACTTCCATGTTTGAAAAGACCTCAGATGCGAATTCCAGGATAAATTCCTTTGAAAATTCTGCTCCGAAGAGACCTAAGTTGAATGGTAATTCCTTAAGCCCTATTTCGAGCAAGGTTGACGATGATGAAGATTATGACGAAAATGATGGAGTGGACAATCTTCAGAGTCCCCAAACTTCCAGAGTTTATAAGCGTATTGACCCAAGTGCAGAGTCTGTACCAGTTATCGCCAAGGAGAGTTGGATGGAGAAAAACTTTCAGGAGTTTGAGCCCATAGTTAAGAAGATTGGAGTTGGTTTTAGGGAAAACTACATGGTTGCAAAAGAGAAGGTGCAGGAGGAGTTAAACTTAAAACCCGAGATAACTTTACCAGTATCTGATGAAGACAATGATGAACTTGAATGGATGAAGAATGATGGTCTTAGAGAAATTGTATTTCAAGTCCGAGAAAATGAGTTGATGGGACGTGACCCATTTCACATGATGGATGCTGCAGACAAGCGTGCATTTTTTGAGGGTCTTGAGAAGAAAGTTGAGAAACAAAATATGGAGCTGTCAAATTTGCATGAGTACATACATTCAAGAGTCGAGAATTTGGATTATGGAGCAGGTATTGGTTCTTTATAATAATTACCTTATACATCCGTTCGTAATGAAAAATTTGGCAAATCGATAATTGTTTAATTAATACTTGGAGCAAAAAGAACTCATCTTCTTAAGTTTTTCTGTCTGTTATTAGGTTCAAAGTCTTAACTTTGAGCATGCTATGTGTGAAATTGTGTATGATACTAACATACTTCATTTTATTCCCTAGATGGTATAAGCTTGTATGACCCACCAGAGAAAATTATACCTCGTTGGAAAGGTCCATCTGTGGATAAAAATCCTGAAATATTCAATAACTTTGTACAAGAAAACAAGGAGTTTTTTGCTGAAAGCATGGGAATCTCATCTCTTCTGAGTAAACCTGACACTTCTGAGAAATCAGGCAAACCCCCAGCCAACAGTACTTCCTCGCCAGTTAACGACCTGAGGAAGACATCTCACGAGGGGGCTTCCATGAATTCTAAAACTGTTATAGATTGCAGTGATGGTTCTAGTAGAGCTGCTAAGAAATCAGGGAAAGAATACTGGCAGCACACCAAAAAATGGTCCCGGGAGTTCTTGGAAGCTTATAATGCAGAGGCTGATCCAGAGGTTAAATCAATTATGAAGGATATGGGAAAGGATTTGGATCGATGGATCACTGATAAAGAAGTCAAGGAAACGGCTGACTTAATGACCAAAATACCAGAAAAACAAAGGAAATATATAGAAAAGAAGCTTGACAAGCTAAAAAGAGAGATGGAGTTGTTTGGGCCACAAGCTGTAGTCAGTAAGTACCGAGAATATGCAGAGGAAAAGGAGGAAGATTATCTGTGGTGGCTAGATCTTCCTCATGTACTGGTAAATATCAATTTTTTTGTATTTCATTCCCTCATTTTAATAGTCATTTGTTTCAGGGAATACTGACCATTTAATCGTGCTTTTCTACTTCCTTTAGCCATATCTGTATACCAAAGATTATAAGACCTACCCTTCCGAATATATACTTTTATATTTTAAATAAGAAGTATTAGATTAGGTCGAAATTGGAGTAAATCCTTTCGTAAGGCAGCATGTGGCCAAAGTTTCACATATCCTAGTACCAGTCGTTACCGCTCTCCATTCATAAATTATATCCATGAACAGTGAAGGATGTAAGTTATTTCAGTTCACCCCTAGTTATTTGCATAGTTACTCGATACCAAGCGGAGCGTAGGTAGTATATTTTTTTTTTTCTTCTGAGGAATTCCCTCCTCCCTCCCGTTACCTAAGAGTCTATTTTAACTTCACCAGTTGAATGATTTTCTTATCTCTATGGTTGCAGTGCATTGAACTATACACAAGTGACGAAAGTGGCGAACGAGTGGGATTTTATTCCTTAGAGATGGCTGCAGATCTTGAAATAGAGCCAAAGCCGCACCATGTGATTACTTTTGAAGACCCTCAAGATTCAAAGAATTTTTGCTACATCATACAGGCACATATGGAAATGCTTGGAAATGGGAATGCCTTTGTTGTTCCGAGGCCTCCCAAGGTAAATGAATATATATTTTTTTTAATCCGAATATTAAGTTCTGGTTGTCATTCACATTTTTATGGCCATATAACAGGAGATGTTTCTTTCTCTTCTTCAGTATACATTTTTAGAATCATTCTCTACTGCTGTCGTATATTGAATAGGCTTCTTGAAGCTTGTGATTGTCTGATTGATGAGAAGCCTCCCTGAAATGTGTCTGTGGATTTGTTGCAGGATGCATATCGGGAAGCCCAAGCAAATGGTTTTGGTGTGACTGTAATCAGGAAAAGGGAACTTGCACTTAATGTGGATCAAACGTTAGAAGAGGTGGAGGAACAAATCTCAGAGATCGGAAGCAAAGTATATCACGATGCAATCATGCGAGAGCGTGGTGTTGATATACGCACGTTAATGAAGGGTGTGTTTGGCTCCCGAAAACGAGCAGAGAGGAGGTAAATTCTTATATCTTGGAGAAGAAAATTACTACTCCTACTTATTTCATATTCAATATAGTTTGAAGTAGTATCGGGAAAATGAAGAGATAAAATTAGTGAAAGTGAATGATTATTTAAATGTGCAGAAGAAGAAGAAGGTCAAAGGGGGGTGGGGAAGCTGAAAAAGCCACCAAGGAGCTGAAAGAAATGTAAGTCTATCTATCCTCCCTCAAAATACAAGCTGCTGCTGCTGCTGCACAAATAACAAAAAATGTGTACTTTGAAATGAGCCTTTATATGACTTTTGGTTTGAGTAAGTAATTTTTACTACTTAAAAAGAGAATGAAGCGGCGGGTTACCACCAATCCACTGTATGACCAAAAAAAAAAAAAAAAAAAGTTCACACATACGATGACGAGGCTGTGTCTGTCTCTCAAGTATGACAAAACAATATAACAAAAAAGAATCTCCTTCCATCTTATCAATCTATACCCCCCCCTCCTACGGCCCTACCTAGTCTCGGCTCCCTCTCTCCTCCCAAATAATAAAACAATAATAATAATAATATAGCAACCAACGGTAACTAATAAAAGATAATCCAATCACCTAAGTTGCTTTTAAAATACTAACGCGGTGCACCACCGACCACTGACACCTTGACGCATAGATGTATGTTATGTGTCCCACTTGTATCTTATTATCTCAAAACGTCCGATTATATATTACAAAATCAACCCATTCCATGTATTCCATCTCGGAAGGATGGAGGGGGTATACAACGAAAGAAGCGTCGAGGGGAGGGGCGGTTCTCCTTATCTTATCCAGCAAAACACGTCCTTAGAAAAGAAAATCAGGCTCGGCAGAGAAATGTAAAAGTTGAATCGCAGGTTCCTAGATAACAAAGGCGCACAGTAAATGGGTGCGTTGACTCAGTCTAAGAAGCATGGCGACGATTGAGCGTTCTCTCCGACACGAACAACTGGCCTCCCCAGAAGGACTTAAGGACAAATGACCAAGCCTAGGTCATCTAGTCTTTTTCAATTTGAAATTCAATTTTATGTAATGGCTATACAATAGGATTCTAATGTCATATAAGTCAGTCTATATTACTTAAATTCATATATATATTTACATTTCAATAGTTTTCTAGAAAAATAAGAATTGACAGATGTATTATAACATTGTTCACTTCCTTGTTTTTTTTTGAGTTATTTCTCAAATGGCCCCTAACTTTGTGACCAGCTTCCTGCCTAGCCCCCTACTTTAGCAAAACTACCCATATGGCCTCTTTTTTCAATTATCTTTAACTTTCCGTTACTCTCTCTCTCTTCCATCTCGTTTTCTTTCTCTGCCACATCATTTGAGACGCCACATCATCGTTTTCACCGACAGGGGTCGCCGGCCGGCTAAATTTCCTGTCGGCGACCTTCATAGGGAGAGATTTCTCTTGGGACTGAAATAGAAAATATATTTTACCGGAGAGGAAAGAAATGGCTGAAGATTGTCCAATCTAGAGAGAGGATGCCGAGAATGGAAATAGGGAGATTTGTGAAGATGGAAAGATTGAGAGAGGCTGGTTTAGGTTGTGTATAAAGAAAACAGAGAGAGGATCATGAAAGGGATCTCTTGGCTGAAAAAAAAAAAAGAAACAGAGACCATCTTCTATCCCTTCGCCGCAGTGTTTAGAGAGAGAGAGAGAGAGGAGAGAATTAAAAAAAATATTTGTTTTTAGAGAGAGAGAAGAGAGAAAAAAAAGTTTGAAGGTCGCCGACCGGAAATTTGACCGACCGGCGACCCCTGCCGGTGAAAACGATGATGTGGCGTGCTCAAATGATGTAGTAGAGAGAGAAAATGAGATGGAGGAAAGAGAGTAACGGAAAGTTAAAGATAACTTAAAAAGAGGCCATATGGGTATTTTTGCTAAAATAGGAGGCCAGGCAGGAAGTTGGTCACAAAATTGGGGGCCATTTAGAAAATAACCCTTTCTTTTTGTTGAATTCACTCACTTCACTTCGTTATTGAGGAGAATCATTCAATGAATTTGTTTAATTAAAATAATTCTTATTATTTTTAATAAGAAAACTCCATAATAATCAAGTATGCATGACTCATGAGTCATGGGGGTGGGGTACATTAATTAATTAAGAAAACATCATCTTTACTTTTGTAGGAGATATTGATAAATCATTTTTTTTTTTTGCTTGAATAATAATAATACTAGTAAACTCTTTTCCTTATTATTAAAGTCTCCCTCCTCCTGATCTGCCACACTCCTGATCCTGGATGAGTAGTAAGTAGTTTAGCAGCTAGTCCTCCTCGCTCTACGAAAGGTTCATTGTATGTGACAAAAAACGAAGAATCAATGAATTATTAGCATGTAATTTGGATTTTCAACTACTCTGTACAAAAGGTAGTAATTAAGCGACGTTGATGAGGAGTTAATTAAGTTTACTTAATGCATATTTTAGGGTTCATAACACCATACGTAACAATGCATTATCTTTAGTCTTTGACAGAAAAAAAGAAAGAAAAACTCGATCAATCCTTCACATTCACGGGCATGTATTTGGTTCATATGGGGTCTCTCTATACTTTAACTATCACAAATTTTAACATGTATCTACTTATATTATAATAAGTTTTGTATCGGATTCTTTGTGACCGTTGTTGCTCTTCTGATTCACAACGCATCGCTCCTGAGGGTGATGGCTAAGCTATCTTGGAATATGCATGCTTAAGATAAGGGTTACGTTTCAGAGTTTTTTTTTCCCATTAAGGGCCAATTCTCAAAACATGGAGTTATGTATAGGAGGAGGTTTTACATCATTAGACCAAGCAATATTATTATTATTATTATTATTATTATCATTCATCTAAAGTCATTTCTTGAATAATGGGTTTGTCAGAAACATAATTGTTGGTTGCACGTTCATCTACCATTTTTTTTTTTTTAATTTATGTCAAGGATTTATTTAACTTATTCTCTAATTAGATCTTGATTTAGATATCCAAGTGATGATCTCTATCTACTTGAGATATAAATATACAAAATAAATTCATATCAGTTTCGTTATTCAGTTTCGCTATTCAGTTTCTTTTATTTATCAAGTGCACTCTAAATTAATACGAAGAAAATTTGTCTTAACACATTCCCCTAAAGCCACAGTCTTTGAGGCACATCTTCATAGTATGTTAGTATTTACAGATGAAATAAAATTATTTGTTTCACAAAAACGAAACGGTGTCATATATAACGAATTCGGTTGATTTTTAAAAATCAACTACGGTAGTCATTACATGATATTGATACATCATGAAAAGGTACATCATGATTCATGAAAAGGTACATCATGATTCATGAATTGAATAAGCACTATAACCGTCTGATTTAATTCCTTTTAAGGTCATCTTAAAAGTCTAACTAAATTACTTTAGTGCTTTCAAAAAAAAAAAAATACTTTATTTATATTGAATTCAATAAATTCTGGATTTGCGCTTCTACGAGATCAAACCTAGGACCTCCGTATTGCGAAGTGATTGTCCGACCACTGCACTAAGAGGTAGTAGACATATAGCGGGTACGTTAAGTATCACTGGAAAAGTTATATTATAAAATAGTAAAGTTACATTATAAAAATATGAAGATGTTAATCCACCTCTGTTAGTGAAAAGTTAAGTATGAGGGTCTTTGCAACAAAATAAAAATTATGAGGGTCGTAAATGGAAATAATTTGTCTATAAATATAGGCCAACGTTTACTTTAACACTCTTCTTTTCTCTTTCATTTCTATTTCTTCAGAGAGAGAAAAAAAGTAGGGGAAAAAAATTCAGAGAAAAGAAGAAGTAAAATTAGTCAGTTTAATTTCCTTGTCAATCAACTGATCTCTCCTTCTTCTTCTTCGGTTCTTAGCTCTTTCTCTCTCCTCTTCTCTTCTGGTAAGAATTCTCTCTCTTCCTCATTACTCTCCCAATTTCCTCCTTCACTTGTATTTTCATCTTAACATTCTATCTGTAACAGTACTCTTGATTAAAGGTAGGTTTTCAATTGAAGCTTATAGAACTTTAATTATTATCAGAGGATACCCATTTCTTACTTTAGGGTTTGGGTTACTTTTGCAGAAATTCCTTTCCGGGAAGGAGATCTGCGCTTCAATAATTGAGGGCATTTTCCGAATTTGGATGTGTTCTCGAGTTTAGGACTAAAATATTTAGGTTTCAAGTTGTGGTATAAAATGAAGTTATTAGTTTAGGGTTTCAAAATTTTGAAGCTTCTTCTAGTTAGGATCCAGGATTTCTGTTTTTATCCCAAGAAAAATGTCTTCTGCTGGTGCCACTCTTAGAATTCGTCAAGAACCTGTGTTCTACCCTGGTGATACCCATGGTTCACCAGGTTCTTCTTCAAATCAACCAATCCTTATCTACCTCACCGTCGGGGGTTCTGTGATTCCGATGCTCGTCTCTGACTCTGATTCAGTCGCCTCGGTGAAATTAAGGATCCAAACATGTAAAGGTTTTGTTGTGAGGAAGCAGAAGCTAGTTTACGAAGGCCGGGAGCTTGCTCGGAACAATACCCTTGTTCGGGACTATGGAGTCACAGATGGGAATGTGCTTCACTTAGTCCTTCGGCTTTCCGATCTTCAGTTTATTACTGTTAGAACTGTTTGTGGGAAGGAATTCGAGTTTCATGTTGAGAAGAGTAAGAATGTAGGTTATGTGAAGCAACAGATTGCAAAAGAAGGGAAAGGTTTTGTCGATATCAAGGATCAAGAATTGGTTTGTGATGGAGAGAAGCTGGATGATCAGTTACTAATTGATCACATCTCTAAGAACAATGATGCTGTGGTTCACTTGTTTGTTCGAAAAACTGCAAAAGTTAGGGCTAAACCTATTGACAAAAATTTTGAGCTGTCAATAGTTGCATCAGATGAGAAAAAGGAAGAAGATGAAGTAGTTGTAGAAGACAGGGGAAGCCACCAGAAGAGTAACAGTGTTGAGCCTAAAGTTGTGGATAGAAAACTTCCTGATAGAGATTTCTGTTTGGACCCTGTAACTGTTAATCCGAAGATCAAACTATCTTCTGTGATTAAGGATATGATTAGTTCTACATTTTCTGGTTTAGAAAGAGGGAGACAACCAATTAGATCGTCTGAAGGTTCTGGAGGAGCTTATTTCATGCAGGATCCCTCAGGTCATAAGTATATAGCTGTGTTTAAACCGATTGACGAGGAGCCTATGGCTGTGAATAACCCTCAGGGGCTACCCTTGTCATTAGACGGTGAAGGGCTAAAGAGAGGAACAGTAGTTGGGGAAGGTGCATTTAGGGAAGTTGCAGCATACATTCTCGATCACCCAAGGGGTGGCCGTCGAGCATTATCAAGTAATGAACCAGGTTTTGCTGGGGTCCCACCAACAACAATGGTTAGATGCCTGCACAAAGGTTTTAATCATCCAAAGGGCTATGAGTATGCAGCTAAGAACAGTAAGATTGGATCGTTGCAGATGTTCATGAACAACAGTGGGAGTTGTGAGGATGTGGGTCCTGCTTCATTTCCTGTGGAGGAGGTGCATAAGATCTCTGTGCTAGATATACGGTTGGCAAATGCTGATCGACATGCGGGTAATATTCTCATACGCAAAGAAGAGGATGAAGGTCGAACTGTTCTGATCCCAATCGATCATGGGTACTGCTTGCCTGAAAATGTATGTTATACTTGTCCCGTATGATGCTTGTTATTATCATTTTTGTTAGTACTTCATTCCGTAATTACCTTGCGATTTATTTAACTGCAGTTTGAGGATTGCACATTTGACTGGCTTTACTGGCCCCAAGCGAAGCAACCTTACTCTTCAGAGATTATAGATTACATAAGGTCACTAGATGCTGAAGAAGATCTTGCTCTTCTGAAGTTTCACGGATGGAAAGTCCCAATTAAGATTGCTCGTACTCTTCGCATCTCCACCATGCTTCTGAAGAAAGGTGTGGAGAGAGGATTTACTCCATTCACCATTGGAAGAATCATGTGCAGAGAAACCCTGAAGAAAGAATCCATGATTGAGGAGATAATCTGTGAAGCACAGGATTCTGTTCTCCCTGGCACAAGTGAAGCTACATTCCTTGAATCGGTCTCTCAGATTATGGATCGTTGCCTCAATGAGCTCAAAGCATAAGAGCTGACACGTATGAGGTATATATATATATATATATATATATATATATATATATATATATATATATATATATATATATATATATATTATATATGTATGTATAGATGATAATATGCATATCCTAAAGTACATATGAACAATGGGTTCATCATCGGATGGACAGTTTGATGTAGTTTGCGTGGAGATTGCAACCCAGTCAGTCACCACTCTTGATGGTTGGTTACAACTGAAACTGTGTGCGACTTGCTTCTTTTTAGTTGATAGAATCTTTAGTTATCCGGAAAGGAGCTTGAGATGGTGTGTGTGCTTGTGAAGTTGTTTGTTTGTTAATGTTGGTATGAGCTATATACTTCCCTTCAATGGGATTTGAAGAGTGAAGACAAGAACCCTATTATGACCTAATTTTAGTTGGTATGTATCTATTAGGCTTCATGTTAAATACATTCAGTTGGTTTAGATTTCTACCTCAAGTCTTCTGTGTTCTTATTTGTTGAATATTTTTGTCTTTCGAAATATGGAACCCAGAACGCCTGGTCAGGGACCTTAGGTACCCACTGGTACCCGAGCCCGGCCCTATTCCATCCCCTATTCTAGCTAAATGTTCTCTTTCTCTCAGTTCTCCCTCTTATGTAATACTTGTCTCTGTACTAACCATATTGTCTTGCATCTAGGCATCAGTCCGACCTATTGGTTTAGTTCCACATGAAACGAAGTTCTTTTTTGACGTGGGTCTACTCTGAACCACCTCTGGCTTCTCCACCTAGCCAATCTAGGCGCCAAATGTACCCAAAAAAGCTTTGGGACAGATGCTATCCGCCCCACATCGTCCCAAATATTATTCGGGACGCAACTTTCAGGGACAGATTCAAACCGTCCCCAAGCTATTAGGGACGGTTTCGTCCGTCCCTACTGGCCCTATTTTTTTGTAATGGACAAGGTGCTATGTTATAACCTAGTTAACATGGAACTTTTGTTTCTCATCATCCACCACCCTTCTCCATGATGTCTCATTCTATTATTCCTCACCGACTTTGTCTGGTCATGGAGACTCTTCTCCGGCACACCTATCGATAGAGCTAACATCCTCTTATAATCCAGCTATAGGCGCTTATGATTTCGATCAGGCCCGCCCGGTTGTTCCGCCCATTGAGAACACCCCTACTTTGGCCGCTCCAGATTCTTAATCGTCGATCTTCCCGTTATGGGTATACCTCCATCGCCTGCTCCACTGTTAGACCATGCCGGCTCTTTTGGTGACGACACCCCCACTTTATTAAATGATCCCGCTTCCGTCACCACCCGTTACAGTTTCGGGTCGGCAAACCTGAGCTTGCCGCCCACGGGCTCGATTCGTTGATTACGATTGTTATCAGCATTCTTCCTTTTTCATAGTCTTCCACATCGGTTTCTCACCCATCACTAATTATCTCTCTGTCGATTCTTTTTCTCCTTCACATAAGATTTTCTTAGCACCCGTCGTATCAACTACTAAACCAACATCTTTCAAACAAGATATGGCCTCTTTGCATTGGCGTGAATCTATGTCTAAAGAAATCAAACGCCTTGCACTCTTACGAATCTACCCCCGGTAAACGCCTTATTGGTTGTAAGAAGGTTTACAAAATCAAATTCGATCTGATGAAACAATTGAACGTTACATAGGTCGTCTCGTTGCTAAGGGGTACAACCAAAGCGAAGGTCTCAACTACCCTTCGCCCAGTCGTTAAACTCGTAAATGTTCAGGTTCTTCTCTCTATTGCAGCTATCAAAGGATGACCTTTACATCAACTTGATGTTAATAATTTCTTTTTACAAGGCGATCTCGATGAGCAAGTCTTCATGAATTTCCACCTATTTTTTCTACCAAGGGGGAGTCCTGTGTTTGTAAATTAAATAAATCCAATTATTGTCTGAAACATGCATCACGTCAATGGTTCTCGAAATTCTCTTTTGTCCGAATTAATCATGGATTTGTCTAATCCATGTATGACTATTCTCTTTTTTACTTATTCCAACAAATCTATTCGTGTCTATGTACTTGTCTATGTTGATGACATCATCATCACAAGAAATGATACTCGTACGATTTCCACCTTAAAATCCTTCTTTCTCCGTACTTTTTCTCGGCTTAAGGATTTAGGTCGTCTTCAATATTTTTTTAGGGATTGAAGTCTTGCGCCTTTCGCAAGGCATGTTCAAATGTCAACGCAACTATGTCCTTGACATTTTATATGATTCCGGTCTCACGGCTTCACGTGTGTCCTCTTTCCCGATGGAACAAAAATAACGCTTAAATACCACTGATGGGACTCCATTACCCAATCCGCCCTTTTATCGATGCCTCATTCCTCGTCTTCTGTATTTAACGATCACCCGTCCCGATATTTGTTATGCCATTAATAACCTTATCCGATTCATGCATAACCAAACCGATATCCATCTCAATGTTGCTCATCGTGCCCTTTAGTATCTTAAAGGATCTATCGGTAAAGGAATTCTCTCCACGAACAACTTCATGCTCATCTTTGGTTGTAGGGACTCGGGTTGGGTTGGTTGTTCGTCGACTAAACGTTCAACAACATGATGTTTTACAACTGTTGGTTCTAGTCCATTCTCTAAGACATCCAAGAAACAACAAACTGTGGCTCGATCATCAGCGGATGCCGCATATTAGGCATTGGCCAGTCTTACTTGCGAGTTTCAATGGCTCAAATCCCTCTTTAAGTATATTGGCTCACTCATTCTTCACCAGCGTCGGTGTATCGTGATAACTGAGCAGCTTTACACATTGCTGACAACAAACCTATCTTTCACGGACGTATGAAACATATCGAGATAGATTGGCATTTTTGTTCGTTAAAGAATCAAATCAAAGCTCATTCTCGCTCAATACACAACGACTTCATAACAACTCGTAGACATTCTCACGGAGCTGCTTTGAGCAGAAGCTTTTCACAAGATTATTGGCAAGTTGGACATCATTCACATTTCTGCTCCAACTTGGTATCATAGATAGGCAACCCGTCATGGCACACCGACTGGGTTGGTTAGTTTAGGATGAGATTACTGTTTTCTGTCTAAAGCTACCGGCCATCTCTATTGCTTAGGATTTATATTCCAAGACCGCATCATCATCTTTATCATCAACACTATAACAGATCTCAACTTCATCCTTCAAAACTCCATTGTTAATGGTGGAAGTAGAGAGAACCTACTGACTGTAATTTTTAATTTTTTTCATTGAGATAGAGAGATGATGAAGAAAATCTAGAGAGAGAGATTACCATGCAAGCACTTGAAGAAATTGGAGTTGATAAATAGACAGAATAGTAATATCACTAGCTTGAAATGGTCCCTCTTTTACTCGTTCGATTTTCTTAAGCAGTAAATGACATACACAAACACACATACATAGAGAGAGATATCAAATTACCACAATCAGCATGATCAGAGGGCTGCTTCAGACTGAGTTTAATCGAAGATGTATATGTTTCTACGTGTAAATATAACAAACGGCACAAAAATAGCAACTAATAATATATCATTTAGACCAAGTACTAAAGAGAATCTCACACCCATACTACTAGATGAAGGAATAACGGTTTTCTCTCTCTCTCTCTCTCTACTTTGCCCAGGCAACTGCATCGATCTCTGCCTGTGCACTTCTGTACAACTCCAGTCTCTTTGAAAGCGCAGCTCGTCGTTCCATTATTGCTGGGTCTTCGTTCAACAACGCTGACAACTGCTTCGGCTGCAATCACAAACACTCAAATTACTGTCGTTTGTTTCACAAAAGCCTAAAAGAACAACAAAAGGGTAATCCATCAATCTATACCTCTTTCTTTCCCAATTCTGTGAAGAAATGGTCCATTAGTGAACGTTTGGCCTCACGAACTTGACAATAAACAATAGACTTCGGAATGGAGTTACGCAAGCTTCCACAAACCATATTAACGTAAGACAAGACAGTTGTTCCTGTTTATTTTCATGTACAAGAAGAAAAACTAGCAATTAGAATTTAGTCTCGTACAACTGAACATGTAACCTACTATTTACATTTAGATAATACAAACTAAATGGAATATAACACTAGAACTGAGTCAAGATAGATGTACTCTCGTCTCTGACTAATTTCTAAAACCTGACTCACCGGGTCAGGGAGACACTCAAATCACCACACTCCCTTAATTGAAAGCTAAAGACTAGAAATATCCATGTTGTATGATATCACGATTACATGTGGAAGACAAGTATAGAGTAAAGCTAGTTGGGCCATAATACATTTATAAGCGTCATTCAAACTGAAATAGGTGGTGGTTGTTACCTATTCGCCGAAGATATGTATCATTATACCGGTCGAAAATTGAATGTGTCGGGTTTCCCCCCTTCTCAACATCTTGAGGAAGTTTCCTAAAAAATTCAACAGTAAGATAACTAGACTCCATGTCAACTAATTTCAGAGTTGCTTTCTTGCTCTCTTCCCTCATTCTGTCCAAGGAGTCAATAGCTGCGTTAGAGACCTCCCCCCTAAGAGTGGGGTACTGTTTTAGCTCCTGCAAACATTAAAAACAGAGAAGTTTTTAACAATTCATGGATTAAAACATTTCAAATTTGTAAGGAGAAGAATCCAAAAACCATACAATTCAAAAGTAGAACAATTTTCAAATCTCCACAAGTACGTTTTTTTTCAAACCCTAACTGCAATTCGTAAATAGTATGAAACTATAAACTGATTTCCCCATAGTATTATTTCAAGTCTAGCGAAAAATAAGAGAAACTAATTTTGCTTGGCTACTTACTGCAGTCTCACTGATGGCCTTGTGCACCAGTTCCTTCAGTAAACCGTGAACCTGGAACAATACCAAAACAAGAAAGGTTCAAGTAAAACAGTTCTGGCGATGAAGAACATGATGTATAATACTTTAAAATCAACTTATTGTCAACAACTTGTAACATCTAACATATATGATTGCCACATCAAATGATTTACAGTAGAGAAAGGACGGAAACTATTTCTTTCAGCAGGCAAATGACTTCCACAGATAGTAACTTTCTACAAGAACCTTTTACCGCTTAATATACATTAAGCGGTACCTTAGGGGAAGGCTGCTGTCATATGTATTTGAATAAGAAACTATAGTAGCAGATGAAGTAGGTGCTGGCGCGGAAGCTTATTTCAGGGGTGACCTTGTTAGTAATTTCCAGCATACAATATGGTCTACTAAGTAAAGAAACGACCATACGATTATTGATAGATATCAATATGAAGCATTTGTTCGTTGTCGTAACATACCGCATCGACAGCTGCCTCTGCAGGACCTCTAATAGTGATTAACGAGGACTCAATTAGACGTCGATACCCTTGTTCAGGAGCAATCAGATGTGGTTGGTATCCATCTGCTTCAGTAATTAGCTTCCTTACATTCTCCATTGAAAGTTGTCTGTCAAACTGCAACCGTTTCAAAGCCGCCGGAAGTTGATTATCGAAAACATTGTAGATTTTATCACCACCAGGACGTCTGTTGACATAAATGCACATAGACTAGAAGCTTAGCTCGTAAAAGAAGCAAATTTGCATACAGATATTTACAGACATGAACCAGAGCACTACACTGGTAAAATGGAAAAAAAATAACAAAACTAGGCTTTCCCAACAATAGATACGAGAGATGAACCAAGCATGAAACACATACATGCCATCAAGATGTTCTCTGTATATTTGATCGAACATGCGGCAGATTTCCATGATAGTGTACAACTTTCCCTGTATGTGAGAAGAGAATCATCATAAGCCCATTCGAAGTTTCAAACATCCCTGAACAATAACACTTCATGTGGATAACATACTAGAACGTACCAAAATAAAATTAGTAAAAGTTGGCCCTGTCGGATGTGTTTCTACAATTAGTGGGCTACTCATTGTCAGACAATGGAAACTTTTATGAGGTCTTAAGAATCGTGAAGGCAAAGAATATCAGCACATAAGTGCACATAGAGACTAAGCCAAGACATTTTTGATGAATAACTTAGCAACTCCAAGAAGAACTCTGATAAAAGGCTTACTCCAGCATCAGCAGCAACAGGCTTCCCGTAACGGTTCAATTCTGATTCCAGTTCCGCAATACTTTTATTAATTAGGGACTGGATGCCTGGGATTCTTGATTTGATTACAGTTTCCAAATGCTGCAAAAATAACCATTGTGTTCTAGTTATGGTACAAATAACAAAATAACTAACTAATTTTATCTCGGCTCTCCACCTTAATGAGCTGTATGCTTACCTTTGAAAGCACCTTTCCTAGATGCTCCGAACCCATCCTATTAGCAAGATGCCTGTACTCGGGTGAAGTAGCGAAGTATTCCTTTTCTCTACGGCGAGCAGCAATCATGTCAGTGTTTTTGTTAATATCAGCTTGAGAGCGATTAACAACTCCAATCCAAGGATATTGCAATCGCATCTGTCTGCCTTCCAATATCTGAAAGACAAAGAATAAACATACAATTATCTCCTCAACAGTAATAACTTAAAATGTTTTAAACATTAGAGAGGGTTCGTATTTTGATCCAAAGAAAGGCTCTAGGTAAGTTGAAGATTAACTTACATCAACTGCATCAGTACCCTTATCCATAAGATCGATCTTCGTTAAGACTCCAATTGTCCGTTCGCCTGGAAAAAGAGAATACAAATGACAATCGGAAGAAAGAAGAGGATTAGAGCTCAAAGTTATTGAGCATGCAGATGTGATAAATTCTTTTGGATCAAGAAGATTAGCAATAAACTAAATTATAATAACTCAACAGATAAATTAGTCAATGCCTGCCATTGATGACAAATAAAAGATGAGTCTTCTCAAAAATGAAGTTCAACTTGAGAGAGTAATTGTGCAACAGTTCCTTATCTAAAACTTTACCAAAACGAATAAGTTATAAAAGTTTACCTTTAGGGTCTACCTCACGGGAGATTTTAATTGCATCAGAGGTAGCAAGATCTTGATTGGCAGGAGAAATTGCTAAAATTATACAGTTGGGCTGCATAGAAAAGATAAAGCAGATCATGAAATAATATTCATTCCAATGGTAAAGTTGCTACTTTTAAGTTCTTTGAGGTCTTAGGAGTGCAATGTTACCAGGTCCGCGGATCGCTCCAGTAAGTGGTCCGGGTGTACGCGGTACGCTACCATGTGAGTATTGGGTATGTTAGGGCTATACTTCTTCGGAACGCAATATTCAACTACATAGTTACTTAAAAGATCTTGTCGTTAACTATCCAACTAGTCGAGTTTATAGATTTTTACAAAGACTTTGGGTTAATTAAGATTAAAAATTGTGGTACGCTAATTTTGGAGTGCTGGATCGCGAACCCACCCAAAAAGGGTATAGGGAATAAGGTAAGCAGTACGTAAGAAGGGAGTGGGAATTTGGCGACATTGGTATTAAGTACCGTTGGAAATTTTTTACTCATTAGTTTAAGAGTGAACAAAAGATTTTTGTGTAACATATTAAACATCTACGAAAAAAATTTGAATCATTTACTTCAGCCGAGTAAGTACCGATGGAGTTACCTATACAAAGAGCTTCTATTATCTATAATATAAATAAGATACTTTGACTTATTATTTTAAGAATGAACTAAAGGTTTTTGTGTAACTTATTTAACATCGAAGAGAAAATTTTGAATCATTTGCTTCAGCCGAGTAATTTACATCAGGTCATAACCCTGAACCCCCTTGGCGCATGTGTAAAACATTGTAATGGTTGGGGTTCATATTTCCTAGCTTTAAATTTCAAACCTGGTCATCAAATTACGTTGTTTTTACTCATAAAGAAAAGCTGCAATTTTCAAATTTCATCCCCGAGTCACCTAAGTTACTAAACAACAAGAGTTCTAGGGGACAATAATCAAATATTAAATAACAGTAATAAATATTTTTAGCTAGAACCCTTTTTTCGCATAATAGTACAAAGAGGTTCTCATGATTTGTTAAAAAAAATACCTTCTCAATATAGGAGCGAACCATATTTTCGATGTCTGCCACAATGCTATCAGATTGGCCCTCTGCAGAATGGAGGTTAATCAGTCAGTTTCGCAGGCAAAAATAAGTTTAACTATTACAAAATAAATGACTAAATCAAAATTCAAGTTAAAGAAACACCAAAAACTTACCAACAGCTACTTTCGTGAGTCCGGGGAGATCAATTAGAGTCAAGTTCACGACTGCAAAGGTTAAACCAATATTAAGCTAAGACAATCACCAGTAAGAGCAAATCGTATTCCGGTTTAATGTTGGTTTTCAAGCAGGACTCGAAGAACCATGTAATCCATGCAGCACGGTTTGAAAAGGTGTACAGATTGATCATATTTTAGGTGTAATATAAATTTGATGCAATTCCATAATTTAAGTAAACGGCAACAAGAACAAATGCAAAATTCTATCCACATTTCCATCTCACCATTAGGAGAATAGATACTGAGGTGAATTGGAACACTGGATATTTGCTTACTGCGGCCTGTCTCTCGATCAGTTTCATCAGATATCTCCTTCCTCACGGCAGCTAAACAGTATAACATAAATGATGACCATGTGAGATGAAATAACAGATTATATAGTGTGAAAGAAATGGGATTATAAATAGCTTACATAGGACGTACAAATTGCATCAAATCCACAATATTAAGAAACTACTAGGTGACTAAATAGAAATCACATGGCTAAGAGTAAAGCCAACTATTGAATAGTGAAACAGAGATGAAGACAACGACTTTATAACGAGATATGTAAATATAAACAGAAGAGTCCAGGAGACGAAAGGAAAATGATCAAACTTCTGAAATTGAACTACAAGTTGGTACTAGCATAACAGACAGAACATATATGGTTGGATAATTTTGCTTATAATTACCAAAATCAGTGAACCTCTTTCTGGGGAGATGAAGGAATTCTGCATATTCTCTGCCCTCGTCGATCTTTTGAAGCTGTAAAACAAGTGGCCTCCGAGTAACAATCCCTGTACACATACTTATCATATCACTCCCAAACACTTTTTCAGTAGAAAAATTATAATGAAATAGTTCGTTCAAGTTACCAGATCCACGAGGCAAGAAGTCCTTTCCGACAACGCTCTCCAACACTGAAGATTTTCCAGAGCTCTAAAAAGACGCCAAAGAATATAAGAAAACCAAGAACATAATTACATAACCTTTGCCCAAGTGAAAAACAAATTTGAAAGAGACCACAGATAAAATAGCTATCCATAATAAGTACCACAATAGAATCACATTTATTTTATGTAAGCCAAAAAATCGTAATTCGTATATACCAATATATCGTTACTCCAAAACCAAAAAAAAAAGAAAGTAATTCTAAACCACTTTGGGAAGCAAAACAATTTTTTTTTGACATGGAATCTGAGAGTCATTACATTCAATATGACATCATGAATTAATACGTGAATTTGAAAAATACCATCATCAAAGTCATCTTGGGCCTTAAAGGCCGCCATGAAAAGGCCCTTGAGGCTATTCTAGGAGCATGAAAGCCCATTCCTACCTTTATTTATTATAACCTCCTCTTTAAAACAAGTCAATAAATGATGAATTCCACCTCCACCCTGAATCTAACGAGTGACCTCCGAATTTTCATAGTTGATGCACACAATCAACTGGCCGGCTAATTAGTTGTTGGCGGATGCAAACAAGTTAGAAGAAGGAAAAGATGTATTCTAAAAATGTTGTTTTTTCCTCAAAAATAGGTGATCATATTTCCTCAAAGTTGATAACCAGTCCCTAGAAAGTCAAGATCCAGAACCACTAAATAGAAATTCCAAATTAAAATTGAAACAGATCTAGACCTAATTACATAAATTAGAAACAGAAACTAACCCATTAGTAGACTTATACTATATCAGTTCAAATCCACAGATAGATCATCTAGTAGTAGTAGTAGTATGAAAACCCTAGAAATGAAATGAAAAGAGTAAAAGTACCTGGCCTCCGACGACAGCAATGGCGGGTAAGGAGTCCCATAGAGTGGGTAATGCGCTCTCTTCTCCATGGTCACCTAGGGCAGTACAAGCCCTCTGTAACTTGTTTATCAAAGTGATCAAATTATCCATTTCCTCCTCCTAATCCTTAAACAAATCCACCCCCAAAAGAAACACACGAGGAAGAGCAGGGCGTGTACTGATCGGCTGCTTCCTGTGCTTACTTTGTTGGATTATTAGATCTCTCCTCCACTCCCCGAGCCTAGATCCAAGAGATCCCTACAAACTTTCTTTCTTTCTTTCTATCTTTTCTTTCCTTTCTAAAGAGAGAGAGAGAGAGAGAGAGAGAGAGAGAGAGGAGTTTTGAACGAGAGACGACCTCTTGCTTGTGTTTCTGCACTTGAGACTGACTGGACCCACCACTCTTAGACATTTTCAAATTTCTGTGGCTCCCTCTGTTGGCCCTGTTCAAACTAACTCATCAAGGGTTGAGCAAGTGTTAGATCTTCTAGTGCACAACAGGAACTCTCAAACGTGTCTAACACTTGGTTGTGCAAGTGGTCCATATAAATTCCAAATACGTGATTCGATTCTCAAAGGCATATCGAATCCATAGTTATTGAATTTTGTTTATTTTAAATATATAAAAAAATTATAAGTTTGTCGGACTTTAGATTTTATGTTGTTGGACTTTAGTTAGGCCTTAGACCGTTATCGTGCTCTGAATGTCATTTAGAAATTTTAGTCTTTTACAAACAAAGATTGTCCACTGAATATGGAAAACAAAACTACTCGTATAAGAAACGACACCAAAATAATTTTTGAACTTTTAGAGTATTGAATTGGTGATCAATGAATGTCTTTTGAGTAGAGTAGCTCAATAGTGTCATCTAGGAAAGACAAACTCAATTGAGACATGTTACATAGGACAATTTGAGTTTTGCTTTTGTAGATTTTGTATTGGAGATGCTCATAGGAAAATTCATTTTGGTCTCATGTTGAGATTGTGAACTAAATGGTAACATAAAATTAATTATCGTTAACACTTTATACACAACATATTGTTAATTAAGTTGTAAAATGATGTTATGTTAAATTCGTCCATGATTAGGTAGATCCAAGAATTATCATTAAGTCGCTAGAAAACCATTACAAATAACTAAATAGAGTTTACCATTAGCAATTTAATAACGACATGAAATATTGCATTACTTTCTAAAAGAAGGGACAATTTTGTTTAGAGTGGCGTTGAATTGGAAAACCATCATGCAACAGTAACGAGGATGCATCTTGTAAGCATAAAAGGTTGCAAAGTATGATTATGTCCCGAATAAAGTGTCTTTTTTTTTTCTGTTACAAAATGGCCAAAATAAAATTAGTGTTTAATAAAATACTGAGTGGCCTCCCCTCCTTATAATTGTTCTAGTTCATTCAAATCTCAATCTCCTAAAGAAAATTAATATATTACCTCGTCAAAGCAAAGAGCTTGTGTCTTAGATCAATATGCTGCACAAGCAATAATGCATTAATAATATCTAGATTTTCATCGTAACATTTGGTCGGAAAATGAAAATCTCCACAGATGAATTGGAGAATCGACCAACCAAATTCAACATCAAACCTCTGTAACTTTGATAAGTGAAATCTCGTAGGAGGAACAATAAAACCAATAACAAAAGCTCCACAAGTAACGAGAATGTGCTTTCCCATAACAACTAATCAGAGAATTGTGGCTAGAGAGATAGAATGAGTTCTTATCAAAATGTTTTGATACTAATCATCTGAAATGGGAGAGTTTTTGGAAGGAAAAGTGTACCAACCAAAACAAATACTATCAAATTTGTGAGGCGAGAACAAGACATATTTTTAGGCTAATGACTAGATAATTATCCTGGATTGAGTGGACCCGTTCTTCCTATTTTCCTTATTGATCGTGCTTCAACTTCCTTATGTCACTCATTCCCCATGATAATATCAGTAGACATTTGGAAAAACTAACAACAAGAAGCACCAGTGGTCTAGTGGTAGAATAGTACCCTGCCACGGTACAGACCCGGGTTCGATTCCCGGCTGGTGCATTCCTCTTTTTTTTCTTTTTTGCCTCTTACAAATGTATAGTCATTGGCCAAAAGGGGAAAGCCTTTTTCTTGCTCCTTGTTTCAGAAGTTCTCCCCAAATGGGTGTCATAAGTAATATAAGGGGGGTAGTGGAGCGGGACTTTCACAGACTTTCATAGACAAAATGTCCCGTAGACATTTCAAGACATTTCGGATGAGTTATTATAGACAACATGTGTTCATAGACATTTTCAAGACATTGAGAGTTTGTAGACAAAATGTCTTTATAGACATTTTAAGACATTTGATCCATAGACAAAATGTCCTGGGGACATTTTAAGATATTGAGTCCATTGACAAAATGTGTAATGCATATTATATTTGTGCTAATCAAAAATATATTTTTCGACTTTTGTAGACATCTGTGAATATTTGTGGACATTGATGGACATTTGGTAGACATTTATTATTTTAATATTATTATTATTATTATTTAATCACATGAAATAATATATTAATACTAACATTTCAAAAATATATTTTTCGACTTTCGTAAACATCTGTGAATATTTGTGGACATTGATGGACATTTGGTAGATATTTATTATTTTAATATTATTATTATTTTTTAATTACATGAAATAATATATTTATACTAACATTTCAAAAATATATTTTTCGACTTTCGTAGACATCTGTAAATATTGTGGACATTGATGGACATTTGGTAGACATTTACTATTTTAATATTATTATTATTGTTTAATCACATGAAATAATATGTTTATACTAACATTTCAAAAATATATTTTTCGACTTTCGTAGACATCTGTGAATATTTGTGGACATTGATGGACATTTGGTAGACATTTATTATTTTAAAATTATTATTATTGTTTAATCACATGAAATAATATATTTATACTAACATTTCAAAAATATATTTTTCGACTTTCGTAAACATCTGTGAATATTTGTGGACATTGATGGACATTTGGTAGACATTTATTATTTTAATATTATTATTGTTGTTTGATCACATGATGGACTTCAAATGTCTCTTGTTTTTTGAAAGACATTTTGGCTTCCAAATTTGTCCCAAATCCTTCACAAATTCATCAAACTATGAAGTCCACCAAAGTCTGGGACATATTTTGTCTACAATCGAATGCCTCGGACTTTCATAGACTCTCAAATGTCTGGATTTGAATGCCTCAGACTTTCGTGGACTCTCAAATGTCTGGATTTGAATGCCTCAGACTTTCGTGGACTCTCAAATGTCTGGATTTGAATGCCTCAGACTTTCGTGGACTCTCAAATGTCTGGATTTGAATGCCTCAGACTTTCGCGGACTCTCAAGAGTCCGCGAAAGTCTTGCTCCACTACCCCCCCCTAAGAAAAGTATTGTTAAGACTTTTTTGAAATCTCATCCGCTAACTTAAGGGGCAAATTTGTTGATTTGCCACATATTGGTGGTGGAAAGGAAATAAAAGCTCCAAGTTCGATTTCGAAAGAAGACGGAATTCATAGTTTATTGAACTTAGGTTATTAAAAGTATGAACAATGTAGTGAAATGGACTTTAGGTCAATAGTCGTTTAATTGAATTGTAGATCCTTTTGTTTCAAAATTTAATTCCACGGTTATCGTGATTATCACATATTAGATGTATCAAATACCATAGCAATGACTTTGGTAGTGACTTTTTTTGTTGAAAACTTTGGTAGTTTTTTTTTTTTGTTGAACTGAAAACTTTGGTAGTTCACTTTCCAAAAAAAAATACTGTAAATAAATAAGTGAAAGGTAATATTTCCATCACACTAAAGGCGACGGTTAGTGTATATATTTGGCGGGAAAGCTTAAAAAACACGCCAATACCAACCACCTTGCCAACCACCTTGAGTCGGACACTATAATCATTCATCACCCTTATCTTTCAATCAATCGGTTGAAACTTGGAAATCAAGTAACTAAAACCTTCCAACCATTTCGAACCCTCCTAAATAACATACATCTCTCAATCTTTAATTAATTAATGTGCCCAAAATCGTATCAATCTTTCAATTATGGCGGATTCAAACTCCACCATCTTCATCTTGTTCTTTTATGCTCTTGTTATTTTCATCTTAAATAACATCTTTTTTGTTATAGCCGCCATGGAGGACGATACGTCATGCAATGAAGATTTATCTATTTTTCTTCCTGTTCCTTACTCCTATTCTTCTGGTTTGCGTTGCTACCGCGTTTGGAATAGTTTCATTCTCAGAGTAACTACCCAATAACCTCTTACTCTTAGATCTTGATTTCGCTTTTTTTTTTTTTTTTTTTTTAATGTTTGTATTTTAGGATTTTATCCCGTTTGTTGGTTCTTCTGTCTAAATTTTGAAGTCGTTTTGAGAAAGAGAATTGGAATTCTTCTAGTTTCTCATTGGTTCATTTGCCGATTTTCTTTATATAGAGAGAGGCATATAGGCCAGAATTTTGGCCTGACCCGTCTAGTTCTGTTTGCCTTAGTCCTATAAAGGGGTGTCATCAATGTAAAAGGGTATTGTGTATAACGGTTTTGGGGACAAAATTGGAGGAGGCAGGGTACTAAGGTTTTAGCGAGTTACATATACTAAAACCCCTTATAGAAACCCTGTATAACTGTTCTTCATTCATAATAACATTGTTCCCCAGGGAGTCGATTTGTGATAGTTCCACATCGCTCACGAGAGTATCCGGAGCCTGGGCTATAGGTGAAAGCTCAAGCTTAGTAAATGGTGAGGCCTCCGGGGTGGAACAACCGAACCACATAAACATCTTGCGTTTTGTGTATTATGTAATCACATTGTTATTTTTCTTGGTTTGCTTGTTATTCGTCACAATACATATCACATTGGACCAGATTTTTTCAGTAATTTTAACATTATATAGTGGCTACGCATGTAACCGGAATCTGTTGAGTTTCAACTCTTGAGAGTTTGGAGGATACAGAATTTACCCATTGAAATTTCACAAATTAAGCAGCCGCTTTTCCAGAGGAACGGGTTTCTCTCACACCTCTTGTATATGCATACACATAATAAAAATAAGTGGAATTGGATTTTATTTATACCCTGACCTTAAGCATGTAGCAACTGGTTACATATTTTCAAAAATCAGTGTTGGCTTGTGGTTTTTGCAGTTCTCCCAGACTGACGAAAACGTCGTCACAATCATATTATCTGCTGAATACACAGATGGATGGGTTGGAATGGGATTTTCAAAGGATGGAACAATGGTTGGATCTAGTGCCATGGTAGGTTGGATTAGGAAAACAGGACGTGCGTCTATTAGACAGTACTACTTGCGAGGTTACTCGACATCTCAAGTTATTATAGACAAAGGCGAATTGCAACTCACTAATATCCCACCTGCTGTTGTTCATTATGGGGCTAATATTTACTTAGCATATCAGTTGAGAATTGAAGATCGACTCTCTGAGCAAAATATTTTATTAGCATTTGGGTTTGCTACCCCAGTCCACGGAAAAATGCCAAAGCACGACGATAGGACAACCATTCTGTTCGACTTTTCTCAAGGTTTATTTCTTCATATTTGTCTCTTCAGAATATTTATAGAATTTTCATTTCTTCTAGTTTGCTTGCATTATAACTTTCATTCTTCGAAGACGCCGAGTGCTTATCAGTTGAAAGTTTCCGTCTTGGTTACTTCAGACCTACACACAACAAGTGAATGTCAAGACATTGAATTTACAAACTATAAAACTGCAGGTTATCAGGCTGATGCTATTCACCAAAATACATCTGTCAGTAAACCCCAAAATATTGACAACATGAAGAAGAGCCATGGAGCGGTAGCTCTTATTGGATGGGGTGTGATCCTTCCGGCTGGAACAATTGTCGCACGATATTGTCGTAATTGGGTTTTGAAATGGTACTATCTTCATATACTTCTTCAGTTTGTGGGATTTCTTTTAGGGCTTGCCGCTGTTGTGTCTGGAAAGGTTCTCTATGATAGAGTTCACGCCACTTTTGCTGCACATAGAGGCATTGGAATCTTCGTATTTGTGCTTACGGTTCTTCAGGTTGATGACATATCCCTTTTACTTGTTTAAATTGCTTCTGGTTCTTTTCCATTAAACTAATGGGTTTGTAATTGAGTATGTCAGGTATTAGCGTTCTTTGTAAAACCCGATATGGATTCCAAGATCCGTAGATACTGGAACTGGTTCCATCATTGGGCTGGGAGGCTAGTCCTTCTCATGAGTACTGTGAATATCATCATTGGATCTTGTGGAGAAGATAAAATCTGTTCTTTTGCACGAGTATCTCTGCCTGTATTGATCATCACTTATGTAACATGTGCCATATTAGAGACATTATCATGTATTGGCGCACACAGAAGTAAACAGGACGATCCATCTATCGAAGTAAATCAAATCGGATAACTGATACTAAATACTCAAGAGGTACAATATTTACTATTTTCTCAACACAAATTCCGTATTTCTTCTGCTTTTTCACACAAATTTGAACAATCGGGACTTTTCAGGTACCGTATAAATTCCTGTTCCCCGAGTTCCGAGTTGCTATGAAATCGAGGAAGATAATACAAATCAGACAGGCTATTAAGAAGCTCAGACAAGTTTTTATATGATTCTATTCAGTTCATCGTAGTATATCTCAGCAAGACCTAGCTCTACACATCAGAAATGTGTTTCCGGTCTGAGCGAAGAAGGGATAAGGGAGATTATGATTGTTTTCTGCAATTTGGGTTCTTGATTTTGGCAAGTTGTGATTTTGATAAATGTGGTACAATGTTGTAACTGTTTCCCATTGTGTGATCAAATATGTATTATAGATTATTAGAAGATGCCAATTCCAACTAAAAACAGTTTTCAAGGTGTGTAAAAATTGTTCACATGAAGTTTGATTGTACCATTTGAGATGAGACCATGTCTACTATATCGATAGTAATGTTAGTAGCTTGTATAGGCACTACCACCCACGGAGACATCAAAACAAGTATCCTGACAAACATGACGATGTCAAAGTTCCTTGCCATTGTAAAGTGCCCAACTGCTGAAAATACAAGACCTAACACACTGCATTAGTAAGAAAAGAACAAGATTGTTTCTCCACGAGCCCGCCGAAAAGGCCTCGCCATGGGCTCGTGGAGCCTTCGCCAAGAACAAAACACCATACCTGTGTGAGGTGGTAAAAGCGGGGACAGTATCGACAATTGCTAAGGCTTGGGGTGTCACAGGGTTCAACCAAATCAAATAACTAAACTTTAGGAGTTTGACCTTCCTAGAATATGAACTGTACTAGTGATATATATATATATATATATATATATATATATATATATATATAAGTATAATTGGGAGGATATTCTTCAACCCAGTTACAATCTATGTTGACTTTATAAACATTTATCTTCTTATTCTTGTTCCTTGCCTTCCGCATATTTTTTGTTGTGAACTCCGTTTTGTGTTTCAAGTGTTGTCTGGTTACGAGAAATATCGACTAATTCTTGTTTATGTTATCGAAATCTCTTTTCCTTATTTCTTTGATTCGAGTGAAGTGTATACATGATAGATCCAGTGTGTTTTCTCGGGTTGTTCTTCGGAGGACCAGCGGTAGCTATATTCTTCCGTTTTTGCTGCTGTGAACACAGTCAAGTTGATGGTGGTGGTGGTGGCGGTGGAGGAGATGGAGGCTTAGAAGAAGACATCAGCCCATCAGTTCAATTGCAGCCTGTCAGAATAATGATGGGTGGTGGCGGCGGCCTTGATAATTCAACCATACAATCCTACCCGAAAATTGTTCTTGACGAAAGCGTGCAACTACCTGGCCCAAACGATGCTACTTGTCCCATATGCTTGTCCGAGTATCAATCGAGTGAGATACTAAAAGTTATACCAGAATGTAACCACTGCTTTCATGTGACCTGCGTAGATGAATGGCTTCAAGTGAACCCTACGTGTCCAGTTTGCCGGAAATCACCTACTAGCCAGAAGTCTCCTCCTATTCATTGACTCACTCTATTCTCATGGCTTCAAGTTTTCGCTGTTAACTTTTTATCATTTCTTGTATTTGGTTATGTTGTGTTTTACTTTTTACATTGTTTTATAGGTAGATAATGTTGTTACGAAGACGGTAAATAAAGAAATTTTTAATAATAGATATCATCGTAACGGTTTCTTTAATAATCGATTCTTAAGGTTTATTATGCATTTGGTGATAAAAGTCATGATTTAGATGGATGAAAATGTCCATCTCTTGACACAATCTTCTTCATATAACATCTTAATATATTGATTGATACTCTGGCCTTTCGACATTCTTTACTATTTTAAATATCAAAAGTCTAACCTCTATACTTCCACAATTTGTCACAATTATATCTAACTAATCATCATTTAAAAAAAAAAAAATATCCTAGCAAATGGATCTCATAGTCTTCTTCTTCCTCATTCTCTTCTTCTTATCTTCGACAAATATTTCTGTCACGGGGCAAAATTGTTCGGTTTCTAAGTGCGGAGATACTTCAGTCGTTGTAAAATTCCCTTTCCAGATAAAAAATCTCAACTCCAACAATTGTGGTTCCTCCGGTTTTGATATTACCTGTTCTAGTTTTGGTCTAGCAATTCTCGAATTACCATTTTCCAATAATTTTTTCGTCCGGGAAATCAATTATGTTAAGCAGGAAATACGAATTTACGACCCCGAAAATTGTCTTCCTAGAAGATTATTATCTCTCAATCTTTCTGGTTCTCCTTTCTTTGGTATGTTTTATCAAGAATACACATTTCTCAATTGCTCCTTAGGATTTAATGTGTCTGGAACAGAACCAATTTCTTGCCTCAGTGGTTCCATGTACAAAGTTTTAGCAACTCCTCTGATGAGATTAGCTCAGTCAATGCTTTCGGATTGCAAGGTTGTTAGTACAGTAATGGTTCCAATTCAAAGACCAATTCGACTTGAAAATGGTTCTTCTCCTGTCCCAGTTAAGGATCTAATCCTGACATGGAACGTACCCGATTGCCAGGATTGTCAAGCACTCGGTAAGTTGTTTTTCGAGCTATTTGACCAAAAAAACGGTGTAGCCGAGCTTTGTTGGGGAATTATGTATTAGCATTTGTCAACCTATTGTTTGTTATATATAGATATATTCTTGATGTGTGCAATTTTTTTCATTTCCAGGTCCATCGACAACGAATTTGTCAAACACTGGTAATATCCTAATGGACACAAGTACAAAAGATTACCAATACAAGATGGCTTTAGGCCTCGTTATACCAGTTTTCACTCTAACAATATTATTGGTTTGCTATATGTTCTATCATATGAAAATTTGTAGTTATTGTTTTGCCGCAGACCCTTTAGATTTCGAACACAACCACCACGCTGAGCCACCATCCACGGCAATGGTGATAATGGTTGGATTAGATGGAACCACTATTGAATCCTATCCCAAACTAATCCTCGGAGAAAGTCGTCGAATTCCAACACCAAATGATGGGACTTGTTCGATATGTTTATCAGAGTATCGATCGAAAGATATAATAAGATGTATCCCTGATTGTAAACATTGGTTTCACGCCAATTGTATCGATGAGTGGCTTAGTTTGAATGCTTCATGTCCTATGTGTAGGACTTGTCCTTCACCTCTTCATAATTTATAACCTACTTATATGTTTACTTGTAATTAAATTCATAATATATTAATTGTACTCCTTATTTGCATTCGTTTGTTTTGTTTGATTATGATTGATTTTGGACCCATTTGATCCGACAATTCAAATTCAGACGGACCTGTCTGATTCATAAAAATAGGAGGTTGTTGTCTGGTTGGGCGTTTCCGATCAGACATTTCAATTAAGTTAATGGGCGGGATACTGGGATAGGGTTGAACAAATTCAATACAACCTTGCGCAAAGCCCGCCATGGGTGTGGCCCATGACGGGCAGTTCGAGCTTCAGATAGGGCGGTTAGTACCCGTCATGGGCTTTGGGCAGTTTGTTTGCCTACGGGGCTGGGAAAATTCAATACAATTTTGCACAAAGCCCGCCACGGGGTAGTGGCCCATGATAGACAATTTGGGCTTCAAGTAGGGCGGGTAGTATCCGTCATGCGCTTCCGGCTGTCTGTTTTGCCTATTGGACCTGGAAACTTCAATACAACCTTGCACTAAAGCCCGCCATGGGTAGTGGCCCATGACAGACAGTTCAGGCTTCAGGTAGGGTGGATAGTACCCGTAACGGGCTTCAGGCAATTTGTTTGCCTATCAGACCAGGGGAAATTCAATACAATCTTGCACAAAGCCCGCCATGGGTCAAAGACGGGAAATTCGAGCTTGGCGCAGGCAAGGCTTTGGGTAGGGAGTGTAGTACCCGTCACGGGCTTCGGGCAGTCTGTTTGCCTACCGGCCATTCCGGACCGGGTTTCGGGCTCAATTTCCACCCCTGGGCCCCTGGCTATGAAGAGGCTATGTGTGAATTTGACTTTCAATCTTCTACCTCTGGTCTTCATCATCATCATCTCTCATTTCTTTAAAATGATAAGTAGTCCAGGACTCTGTTTTACCGCCAAAATTACTCCACCTCCATTCAAGTCTTACCGCCATAAATCTCCTCCTCCCCAGAAACACCCAAATTTCGAATTACTTAAACACCGTTTAATCCGCCAATTAGATGATGCGGGACGTTTAAATCATGCATTTTCAACTCTTGATCTCATGACCCAACAAGGAATTCAACCAGATTTAATCACCTACTCTGTTCTCCTCAAATCATGTATTCGTTCCCGCGATTTCAATCGAGGGAAGCTTCTTCATTCCCTTCTGATCGAATCTCAACTCGAATTAGACACTGTTGTTTTGAATTCTCTTATTAGTTTGTACTCTAAATGTGGGGATTCCGGAACAGCCAAATCAATCTTTCAAGGAATGGGAGTAGATAAAAGGGATTTAGTTTCTTGGAGTGCTATGATTTCTTGCTTTGCTCATAACAATCGTGAAATGGAATCTGTAATTACATTCTATGAAATGCTTCAACATGGGTTGAATCCAAATGAGTTCTGTTTCGCAGGAGTGATTCAGGCCTGTTCCAAACCCGGGATGGGTTCGATTGGGGAGGTAATCTTTGGGTTTATACTGAAAACTGGGTATTTTGAAGCTGATTTATGTGTTGGTTGTGCTTTAATTGATATGTTTGTGAAGAGCCAAGGAGATTTGGTTTCTGCACGGACAGTGTTCGACAAAATGCCTCTCAAGAATGTTGTCGTGTGGACTTTGATGATTACTAGATACACGCAATGTGGGTTTGCTGGAGATGCAATCGACCTTTTTCTTGAAATGGAATTGAGTGAGTTTAAGCCGGACGTGTTCACTTTCAGTAACGTTATTTCTGCTTGTGCTGAATTGGGACATTTTCAGCTAGGACAGCAACTTCATTCTCGAGCAATCCGGTCTGGATTAGTCACAGATGTTTGTGTTGGTTGTAGCTTGGTTGATATGTATGCAAAATCTGCAAAATATGGGTCCACAAATGATTCAAGAAAGGTTTTTGATCGGATGCCTTACCATAATGTGATGTCTTGGACTGCGATTATCACAGCATACTCACAAGCGGATGGAAACAATATGGGAGCAATCGAGCTTTTCTGTAAGATGATTCATGAAGATATCCGACCTAATCATTTCACATTTTCTAGTGTTCTCAAAGCGTGCGCGGATCTTGCAGATATAAATTTGGGTGAACAAGTTTATAATCATGTTGTGAAATTAGGTCTTGCATCAGTTAATTGTGTGGGTAACTCTATTATTAGCATGTATACTAAATCAGGTTCAATGGAAAAAGCTCGAAAAGCTTTTGATATTCTTTTCGAGAAGAATCTTGTTTCTTACAATACGATTCTTCATGGGTACTCTAAGAATCTCGATTCAAAGGAAGCTTTTCAATTCTTTAACCAAATTGAAGACACGGGGTTTGGGGTCAGTTCGTTTACGTTTGCTAGTCTCCTAAGTGGTGCTGCAAGTATTGGTTCAATGAGTAGAGGCGAACAACTTCATGCCCGATTACTCAAAGGCGGTTTAAGTTCAGACCAGTGCGTAAACAATGCTTTAATCTCCATGTATTCTCGATGTGGGAACATCGAAGCTGCTTCCAAAATTTTCGATGATATGAACAATAGAAGCGTTATCTCGTGGACATCAATAATCACCGGATTTTCGAAACATGGGTTTGCAAAGAATGCTCTTAAAATGTTTCAGGAAATGGTTAGCGAAGGTATTAAGCCAAATGAGGTAACTTATGTCGCTGTTTTATCTGCTTGTAGTCATGTCGGTTTGGTTTCAGAGGGACTGGAATACTTCAATTCAATGCAGACGAAATACAAGATTGTACCAAGAATGGAACATTTTGCTTGTATAGTTGATCTTCTTGGTCGATCGGGTCATCTGAAAGAAGCTTTAAATTTCATCTATGAGATGCCATTTCAACCCGATTCTCTCATATGGCGAACTCTGCTGGGAGCTTGTCAAGTTCATGGAAATATAGAGCTTGGCAAACAAGCTGCTAAGCACATCTTAGAACTCGAACCAAATGATCCAGCAGCATACATTTTATTATCTAACTTATATGCTTCTACGGGGAAATGGGACAATGTCGTTGAAATCAGGAAGAAGATGAGAGACAGAAAACTAACAAAAGAAGCAGGTTGTAGTTGGATAGAAAGAGAAAACAATGTGCACAAGTTCTATGTGGGAGACGCTTCACACCCTCGGGCGAAGGAGATTTATGCAGAATTGGATAGATTATGTTGTAAGATTAAGGATTTGGGTTATGTTCCGAATACAGATTTTGTTCTTCACGACGTCGAAGAAGAACAGAAAGAGCAGTATTTGTTTCAACACAGTGAGAAAATAGCATTGGCTTTTGGTCTTATAAGTACGTCTGAGGGAAAAACAATTCGTATATTTAAGAACTTGAGAGTTTGTGGGGATTGTCATAACGCAATGAAGTTTGCGTCGATTGCTAGTAAAAGAGAAATAATAGTGAGAGATTCAAATCGATTTCATCATATAAAGAATGGTAAATGCTCTTGTAATGACTATTGGTGATCATAAAATGAAAATGTAAACTATGTGTTTCTCGTTTGATACAAGTAGTGATTAGCTTCATTCGCTAACTAGTTATTTCTAAACAGTCGTTTCGTAGCGAAATTCCTATAGGTGGGTACGATTTGAATGTGGAGGACAAAGTAAATGACCGATAGCTTCTTTTTTTGAACCAGTTAGCTATGCATTAAGTGAAATATAACAAGTTTCTATTTTTGAACAAATTAGTGACGCAATCGTTGAAATGTCAAGTTTCAAAGTCGTCGTTTTCCTTGTTCGGTTGAATGACAAATCCAAGTTTGGGTCGATCCATAGAAATAAATTCTTCTTCTTATTTGGTGTCGGTCAAATAACAAGTTAAACTGTTATAGACTTTAATATCACAATAAAAAATTATAAAAATATACTATCTCTCTTTGACTCACCCACAGTTTTACTGTCCAAATTCTTAGTAATAGAGTTTAATATTTTAATGAATGACAAAAACCTTTGAACTCCTCTCTAAGACCTTTTCTTAGGGGTTTTTAAGTGTGACTTGATGATATTGATGAGGCAAAACGCTAACTTTGTATTCTTTGTGTCGGTTTCAAGGTTTTCTATTTGGAGGAAAAGATAACATTTCGTGAAAAAAGTTTTGGAAACAATGTTTGGGTAAGAAATAATTCTAGTTGATCTTTTGGCTTTTGCCACAAAATTTTCGTGAAATATCTTCGTACTAGTCACAAAATTTCTACTCTGAACGAAGTTAATATCGTTTTAGTGGCCTGTCTACCACTGACTTGAGCACATTTCTGTGGAATCACACGAAAGAAAACTTTGATTTAGGGTTTTTTTTCAAATGGTAAAGAAAGTTAAATCATCAATTTTCAAAATCAAACTGCAGTAACATCTAATTTTATAGACTCAATTAACAACTCAAGTTGCACAGTTGCTTGCTAGAAAGCAGAGGAGAATGTTAAATCGGTGACAAACAAGAGAGTATATAAAGTTTAAAATGTTTTGGTGGTACAGAACACTCAGTGAAGTAAATTCCAAACTTCATTTCGGAATGAGTTCCTCTTTGTTGGGTCTTCTAGTATCATGATTTCTACATATGCAGTATAATTCACTTCTTTCCTTTTTCTTCATTTCAAATGTCATAATAGTTAGGTGTTGTTTGTTCTTTCGTTAACTATAAATCTGAAATAATTAAATAATGTGTAATTACTTATATAATATGAGTGTTTGCATGTGTTTACCTCTCTAATCAATCCAGACCTTAAAACAAAGTCTTCTTTTCAAATTCAAACTTGTTTTAAAAGCTGAAAACACGGATCACAATTATCTCGTGTGATTTTATAAGAACATATGATTGGGGATAATGAATGACTTCAATACTACTATATGATTGACCCAATTGAGTAAAAGAGAAATAAAATACTTTCATTTCAACAAACTGTAAATAATATTGAGAAAGTTACAAAGCTTATAATGAACAACATAAAGAACCAACATTAACCTAAAACAAAACCCTATTTTAGATACAAAGAAACTGAAAACTCTCACACACACACACACTATATTAATGAAGTGCTTGTTGTGGAGTATAAAATAACAAAATAAAGTGGGGGGGGGGGGGGGGGGGCTGAGAAAGAGGATGAGCACTTTCATTAATATTTTTGTCTCTTCACTCTTTTCTCTCCCTCCACCCCTTCTTATTTTATAGTAACATTCAACCTCATGACCTAATTTAACAAAACACCACCTTCCTTAACACACTTTAAATTAAAAAAAAAACTTTTCTTCAATCTTGACTGTTCATTCTTGTATAACAACCTGCACAGATTCTCATGCCACTACAATCAATCAATCCATCCCCACTTGGTTTCTTTAAGCTAAGAAGTTATACTTTGAGACTGATATATCAGCTTGAGAAGCTGATTGAATATACACAAACTCTAAGCTCTTTCCAGCAGATAAAGAGTTAAGCCAAGGTGGGAATGTGTAAGAATTGCCTGATTTTGTTAATCCCCAAATAGGACCATACAGCTTTGATATCGATATCTCAAGCTTATTCATTGTTTTACCCGAGTTGTTTGTAATCACTGTGTAGTATCTGTAGTATGTTTTTCCATTGGATCCCCACGAATGTGTTGCTTTTTGTGTTACGGTTATCGGAGAAGAAGTAGCTGTTCCAAAATAAAAGTCAAGCTTAAGGGAGAATGTGTTTTCCGCATTACTATATATATATATGATCAATAAGTAGCAATGGTAAAAGAAAAACAAGTACCAGGAGTAGGAGTCCATTTTGGCTGTGTGGTTGGAGCCGGTTTTCGTTCTGGGGCAGGAGTTGGATTTGTAACGATTTGCTTGGGTGATGGAAGGATAACTGCATTACAAGTTCACAATTAGTCAAAAGGAAAAAAGGACTTTAAAATGTAGAGGATGATAGATGGACATACCAGGAAGGAGTTGGTTATATCCAGCAGAACCACCATTAAGTCTAGCTAGAACACCGACGAGTGGAGCATTATTGTAAGTAGCTGGTTCAGTTTGCTCATAGTTGTCTCGTTCGTCAACAAAGTCATCATAAGCATCAGGGCCACCAACAATTGCACCAGTAAGAACATTAGGATCACTAGCTTTACGGCTAAACCAAGTAGCATAACCTCCTCGGCAAGTAACAAATGATTTATCAACTTTGTAAGAAACAATTGAAGAAGCTCGGTGGTGAGTTTGTTGTGGGTAATTGGTTCCATACCCGACCATATAACTAGTTGCTCTAGGATTATCTCCAAGAATATAGTCGACCTGAAAGTAGTAACGAAACAATTTTACCAATCAACTTTTTGCTATGTCGCAAAATTATGTGCAATATGTGATCTTTCGTGAAAGGGACAAACATTGAGATCATATTCTAAGATTGTCAAAATGTTTTACCTGAGCTTTGGCAAAGTCGAAAAGCTCAGACGGGGAGGCAGTTCCAGAAGAACATTGTGCGCTCTTATGAGCAGCAGAAAGATAGTCAGAGTAGACAGTGAGTAGGAAAGCGGAGCTTGTTACAAACTGTAAATTGTTCCATCTCTGTCGGTACAAAAGACCTCCAGGGGTCCTCTGAACATTTCGGTTGCTCTTTCCGACACAGGCACACATGAAACTGTCAGCCTTCGCCTGGAGTTTTTCAAAGACTGGCCAGTTCTTTTTTGCTTTTCCTTGCATTAGTAACTGCATATAACAAGAATACGACTTGTGTTCACAGGAGAATTAAAAATATTCGGCAAATGTAATCTGACGCCTGTCTTCAAAAAGGATGTGAAGGAACAAACATACCTTGGCAGCAAGAACTTGGACTCCAGCATATTTAACATCCCAACCGAATTCACTCATAGTCCAACCAGTTCCACCCAAAGCATCAGCATTGTTACCCAAATAGTCTAGGTAGTATTCATCATTTGTTGCTTGATACAACCAGGCGGCTGCCCATAACAGCTCGTCCTACAAAACGGAACCATAGTACACATAAGCTTTACTACTTTGAAATTTAGTCCTTGAAGAGTTTGTATCTTTTAGGAAAGTGAAAGATGATTGTTTACGTACTGCATAGCCACTGTAAGATTGATAGTATTTCCGAGCAATAGAAATACTGCTGTCGTATTTACCCCTGTATTTATCCGCAAAGTCGAACAACTGGAATATAGTATGAGAGAAAACATAGCTTTAGTCAAACCATTCAAATGAACTGCTGGGCCTGCTGTACTGAACTGCAAAAGGGCCCACCAAAAGGCCATCTTTAGAAAATTAAAGCCCATCCAGACCCGGCGTGTATCAGACCCGGGCTGAGTGTAATAACTCACAAGGAGTAAGGGTACTTTTGACGTTTACTATTTGTCTTCACACACAACTTAGGCACCGACAAACATATCAGAGTGTAGTCAAAGAAGGGGGTCCAGATCAAGAAAGAGAATTCACATCAAAGGCTGGTCTGTTAACGGAAACTATTAAATGCACCCCCACCGAAATGTCCCCCCGCTTTCCTAACCCCCACTTCACTAGACTAACTGAGCAGTTGGAACATAATGTGGAGCACGAAATTAGACTGCTAACATGAGCTTAAAGGGCAACCTAAAAAATAAGATTAAGTAGGTAAAGAGAGAGAGCTGAGGTTATACCTGTCTAGCATGGGTAACGAGAACGCCCGAGTAAGATGGATCAGTATGGCGGAAAACGATAGAGGCGGCCGCCATGGCGGCAGCGGTCTCACCCGCAAGATCAGAGCCAGGGTTGTTTGTATCGATTTTGTATGCATGACGGTCTGTCGTCATGTCTTCTGGTCGTTGCCAACAGTAATGATCGCTAGTTCCGTCTCCTACCTAAATCAAACAAGTAACACGAAAATCAGTTTCTTTAAAATAACTTAGAACATGTCATGTTTATATTTTTATCACAACTTTTATCTCCGCACTACACTTTATTATTACTAAAAAAACTTAGGGCCAAATTGGTCTTTTAATTCATTCTTGGAGAAATTAAGGGTCTTTACCCCACAATTTCCCCTCAAAATCAATCTCACATCTTAACCAACTAACTAGTATAGTAGTAAATCATTTAAGATAATCTAAACCCAAAATGGGAGTATGAAAAGAAATCCTCCCAATTTGAAAATGACAGTCTAATCCAAATTTCCAATAAAATCTCCTTATATTTAATTCTAGTAGATCTAAATTAGCTAATTTTTCATTAAACAGAAGAAAACAAAAATTGAATAGTTAAACTCTGAATGGGGGACAAAAAATATGAAAAGAATAAAACAAACCCATCACTGATTTTTCCTAATTATTATTATTTTATTTTATTTTTTTGTTGAAAGCTATTTTTTCCTAATTATTAAATACTACAAAAAAAAAAAGTCCTCAGTTAAATACAAAAACGATGTAAAATTAAAAGTTGAATAATGGGGTTCTTTTTTATGAAGAAAAACAAATAACTAGTGTACAAATTATTTAGGTAAAAATAAATTGAAGTAGAAATTAGGGGGAAGAAAATGAAATAAACCTCTCCATAAAGAACATTTGGTTCAGGATGAGCTTTGATCAAGTAATCAGTTCCCCATTTGAGTGCTTCAAGGGCATGCCCTAGTTCACCACTAGCAGCCATTTGTTTACCATACTCCATTATTCCCCATGCCTTCATTGTCATTGTGAATGCCATTGGAAGCCCAAATTTCACATTATCACCTGCATCATGGTACCCTCCTACTAGATCCACCTAATTTTTTATTTTTTCAATAATTAGATCATTAAACAAATTTATCATGAATTTAAGCATAAAACACCCATGTTATGAACTTACCCCACTAGCTTTGCCATCATTTAGACCAGAATTACCCCTCCATTTAACTCTTTGGTTAGGTGGAAGATAACCAGACCTTTGAGCTTCAAAAAAGAGAATACTCTTACTAAGAGCTTCACCATAATTATGACCAGCAGATGCTGACAATGGAAGCCAAAGACTCAATACATGCATAAACAAGAAAGCCATTGAAATGGGTTTTTGGAGCTTTCCCATAATTAATTAATTACTTGATCAAAATGCAGAGAACCCCCTAGATCTGGTAAGTAAAGTTAGCAAGATACACCAGATCTGTTCTGTTGTGAAGAAACTTGCCAATGTTGATCAGCTCAAACTTGTGACTAAAACCCACCAATTGCAATTTGCAAGGAAGAAAGAGGGATTATAGTTGTAGAGAGAGAGAGAGTGTGTGTGTGTGTGTGGGAAAAAATGAGGAGATTAAGACCACTATATATATTGACTCAAACATGGAGCAGGAAAAGGAAGGACCCAAACAGTCCTCATACTTGGCACAAGATTATTAGTTTAGTTTAGTTTGGGTGGGTTCATCAAAAACAAAATAATAATTATAATTAAATATTAAATTACCTTTTCTTTTTGTCTTTAAATTTTGAGGGTCCAAAAACGGTTGGAAGCATAGGCATGTGAGACTGTGAGTAGCTTTGCTGT
The DNA here is from genome assembly GCF_041429995.1 of Eschscholzia californica. Taxonomy (NCBI): domain Eukaryota; kingdom Viridiplantae; phylum Streptophyta; class Magnoliopsida; order Ranunculales; family Papaveraceae; genus Eschscholzia; species Eschscholzia californica. The sequence continues at coordinate 44,587,522 of NW_028238483.1, read as the reverse complement.
TTTATTTATTTACCAAAAGAGTCGGTGTAGCAGCCTAGTAGTAGTTTATATTCACTTTTAAGTGTAAAATTACTACTCCCTGCCTTTCTAAATGAATGACTTAATTTCTTTTTTAAATTGTCTCATTCTAATTTCCTGTTTCTAAAATAAAGATAATAATTTTTATTTTTTCTATAATACCCACTTCTTTAAATTTTATGACAACTTTATTTAAAAGTAAGTTAAACTTTTTCATTGTATTATAACAAAATTAATGAGGTACAGTTGAAAAAATTATTTTATTTTTTACAGTCAAACTCTAGTTAATAATATTCCATTAAAAAGTTAGTTTTCAAAATAGATCATTCATTTTGGGTCGGAAGAAGTACTTAGTCTAAAAATAATTACTGTTTTACTAGTATTTTACTCCTGGAGTGTTTGCAGATTTCAGAACAACATGGAAGTTGAAAATATAAAGGTCGGGGCTTTGGGTAATAAAGAAAAACCTGTAGGGAATAAAGACTTAGTCAACCATAATTGACCTAGGAAGCATATTTATTTTTTGACCCAAAAGTTAACTAAATTGTTTCTTACCCCTTAATCTTCATCATCAGATCCTCATCCGAACACAAATTCCGTCCACCGACGATTCTGACCACCACAGACTCCAGCCCTTTCAATTTCTCTTGACACACTTAAAGAGGTTTACACTCTCCCTATATTTGGGTTTGAGCATCCAAAAGTAGAAACCTTGAAAATGGACATGGTTGGAGTCATTCGACCTCCAATAACTCAGCTATATTCTATTTTAACTTTTTCAACTGATACTATAAATCCCACCAAGTTACTCCTCGTTCCTCGAGCTTCCACAAATCTCTGGTAATAAAAGTTCTCAAAAAATTGTTGAATTCTTTAAAACCATATGTGTTTAGAACATTAAAATCAGAACTCAAATTGAAAACAATCAACATGGCCAAGCTCTGTGTTTGTATCTTTACATGGTTAAAGAACGCACTCCACCTGATGAGTTCACTTTCCTTTAGTTTTTAAATCATGTTCTTAAAAAGGATTAAAGAAAGAAAACAAAAGAGTTGTGAAATCATTCCCAAGTTGTAAATCACGAAATTATCATTTTCTAGTATGTTTTTTCAAAATTCTATCTTGTATATGTTACTATGTATGCAAGCTGTGGGTTGGTAGATACTGCTCGAAACTTGTTCGACAAAATGACTGAGCGAACACTTGTTTCATGGAACTCAATGATTGCTGGTTATTCAAAAAATTTCAGTTTGGAATGAGTAGTTGTTCTGCTTTATGTTCTAATGTTGAAAGGAAGAATTGTGTCCGGTTTCGTTTATTGTTCTTTTTAGAATTTGTGCATCTGTTGTTGCAATTAAAGAAGCTATTCAGATTCATTCTCATGTTATTAAGCGTGGGGTTCACTCAAACCCATTATTTAATAATAGTCTGGTTGACATGTATGTAAAATTTGGGTTACCAGATGCTACAATCTTTGGTGTCTTTAAATGCTCTGGTTTGTGGTGGGATGAGGTTCGAGGATGAAGATCGGGGGTAAGAGACAAGTTAATTAATTTTTGGGTTAATTCCGTTTTGGCCCCCGATTTGTGACCAACTGACCGTTTTGGCCTCCGATTGTGTCAGGCAGTTCGTTTTGGCCCCAAAAAATTCCTAAATTGCCCCAAATTTTTTAAAACCTCCCAATTCTACCCCCATGGCATTTCTGTAATTTTTTTTTCTTTTTCTTTGTCCACACAATTACCACATCATTCTGTCCACCTCACCCTTTTTCTCCGGCGAAAGGTTGTCGGCCGGAATAAAAAATTCCGGCCGGCCACCTTTACTAAAAAAAAAAATCTTCCTTTCTCTCTCTCCTCTTCTTCTTCTTCCTTTCTCTCTCTTCTTCTTCCTTTCTCTCTCTTCTTCCTTTTTCCTCAATCTCTCTCTCTCTAAGCTCCCCTTCGTCGGCAGAAATTTCGGCGAAGGGGAAGGGTTTCCAAATCGGAAACCCTTCATGAAACCGAGGGTTTCCGGTCTGGAAACCCCTCGTCTTCACGAAGGGTTTCCTGGAAACCCTTGTCCCCTTCGCCGGAATTTCTGCCGGCGAAGGGGAGCTTAGAGAGAGAGAGATTGAGGGAAAAGAAGAAAGAGAGAAAGGAGGAAGAGGAGAGAGAAAGGACGAAGAAGAGAGAGAAAGGAAGAAGAAGAGAGAGAAAGGAAGAAGAAGAGAGAGAAAGGAAGAAGAAGAAGAGAGAGAAAGGAAGAAATATTTTTTTTTTTTAGTAAAGGTGGCCGGCCGGAATTCCGGCAACCTTTCGCCGGAGAAGAAGGGTGAGGTGGAGAGCAGGTGGTGTGATGGAGGAGAGATAAGGTGAAGTGGATGACAAAGAAAGGGGTGATGTGGTTTTTTTTTGTTTTTACCCTTTTTCAGAAATAATTCTATTTTGGCCCCCGAGGATAATTTCGTAAAAAATTTGGTCCTTGGGGCCAAAACGAACTGCCGGACACTTATGGGGGCTAAAACGGCCAGTTGATCACAAATCGGGGGCCAAAACGGAATTAAACCCTTAATTTTTGGATCAAAAAATAAATATGACTCTTAAGTCAATCATTGTTTGACTAAGAGCAACTCCAATGTGGTGGGGGCTGGGGCACCCAATTTGAATTTGGGAGCCCCCAGCCCTTGGCCTCCAACCCGGGAGCCCCGGGGCTGGGCTCCCGGTGGGGCTGGGAGCCCCATGCTCCCGGGCTCCCTTTTGGGAGCCCGGGATGGGGGCTGCTCCCACCGGCCATATTTGGGGTGGATCCCCTAAAAAGGGGATGCACCCCACTTTATTTTATTTTTTTTTAATTTTTTAAATTTTATTTTTAAACTATTTTTTTTAATATTCTTATTATTTTAAATATTACTTTTTTAAGTATTTTTCTCTAATTTTTATTTTTTTTGTTTTCTTTTGTGTTTATCTTTTTGAAATTATCTCTGTCGAATAATATCACATTTTAATTCATAGTCCAAATCTAATAATTTATAGTCGAAATTTAAAATCAAAATTTCGCACACATACTTCGCACACGTATGATATATTGATTTGGGAGCCCCGGTTGGGAGCCCGACGTTGGAATTGAGGAAAGCCTCGGGGCTCCCAAAATTCAGGGGCTCCCAAAATTGGGAGCCCGAGCCCCACATTGGACTTGCCCTAAGTCATTATTCCTTAGAGAATTTTCTGTATTCCCCAAAGTCGTGGCCAAATATAAATCAACTCACGAAAAGAATGTGTAAACGGGGGGAAGAAGGTTCGGTCAAAAGTGTCATTTGAAGTCTCTTTTCTTGTCCCCAACTTCTTTTCTCTTGTTTCATCAAAAAAAAAAAAAAAATTCTTTTCTCTTCTTTAATATTGGGTACCATTATTCTATGGTGGGAACTATTTGTTATTATTGTTTCAGTTTGACTCACTTGGATATAAATATCTTATGTGAATTCCAAGTTGCAAAAGTTAACGATGTTGTCTTTGTTTTTGACACTTCCAAATCTTAGAAGTCTCGTAAGTAATGTAGGACTAATACAATTTGTTTAAAAGGTAAGGAAATGAAGGTTATATATATCCCTAAGTATGATTCTGAATCGCCCATGAATCTCAATGATCAAGAATTTACAATTGCATTCCTCCACCCTCAGCGACTAGCCGTTTTCGACTTTGCCATTATTTATGACACCCCCAGCTCTAGTAGTTAACAATATTGTCTCTATTTTTGGCGCCCCAGATCCGAGCCCCACATGTACGAAATTTTATTCTTGACAAAGACTCTACGAGTCCACCCAAAAAGTCTCGCAACTTACGAAGCTTGAGAGTTCACTTATAGTATCAAATGCATTATGCATGACCTGTGTTTTCTCTAATGTCAATACATATTACTACTTTAATGGCCCTTTCTTTTGATTTTACAGTGACTCGGGAAATAAGGATTAGAAAGTGATTATGAGTTGAGGAATGAATGAAGAGAGGATGAGAATAAAAAGGGCCGTACATAAGAGAGGTGTGAATTTGAGAGACCATTTCAAACCATTCCCCTCAAGAGACTGATTGGTCTGCAAAACAAAAAGTAAAAAAAGGCATCTCTTCATCCCCCTCCTCTAATTTATGTATGACCCTTTTCACTTTAATGGATTGAATCCTGCCACACCTTTTTTTTTCGGCCCAGTACAACAATTCATACACTTGTGGAGAAGTAATTGTCTTATCAAATCCTATATTTGAGTAATATTTACTGTATAAGTCATCATCACTTTAAAACTATAGTAGTTATTTTAGTTATAACATAGTTGTTACGTGGCACGCTAAGGCAGTCATTTTATTTGTTACAAAAAAAACGCGGTCATGGCCTCTCACGATTCTTTGTATTTGTTTATCATTATTTTATTTTTGATTATAATGCAGTGGTTTGTTTAATTAAATTTTGTTGGTGTGAATTATTATTATTATTATTATATAATATAGGGTATTTGGTATACGTGGGCTAAGGTACATTAAGTGGACAGCAAATGTGAGGGAGGGAGGATTAACATCCAACCAAAGTTCTCTATCTCTCTGTTACTTATATAATAATTGATCCCTAATTAATTTGTCCCCACAATAATACATTCTCAAATTATATATTTTTATTTACTGTATCGTAATTGACATTATGTATCCTTCCTCCAAATATATATATTAGAGCAAACTATCAATCCGAGTTATTTACAGGGAAATTAAGGCTTAGCTGATGACATCATCACATTAATAATAATAATAGGAGTAATAAACAAGTGTGTTTCTTCTAGGCCATGAAAATCCAAAAGAATGAAAGTCTGATTGATGGGGTGGGGGGAGAGTGGAAGGAAAATGGGGGTGTGGTGGGAACATGGACCGTAATTTGTGCTGGTTAAAAGGATCCAATTCAGGCTTAAATCAAGGGAACATACCTCAAACAAATATAACAAATTAAAATTCACCTTTTTTTTTTTTTTCTAATGAACAATAAAATTGTTTCAACAAAAAATTAAAAGAAATACACACATTGATTCGTTCATTCGCTGAAAGTATAGTACTAGTAGACTAGTAGTAGTAGCAGAGGGAGGGAGCAGTAGTTGTTACCTCCTCCGTATTAACCGCTGACGAGAGGGCTGCTCCAAAACAAAAGGTTCAATCTGCCTATTATTCTGTTTCTATCTACTTCATATCAAATTACCAAATTAGTCTTCTCTCTAACTCTTTATTCTTTTTTTTTTTTGTTGAAAATAACTCTTTATTCTTAAAATCTTAATTCTCACCTATACGGCATATATATAATGTGATAAAGAGCTCCGATGCAAGACTATCTTTACTGAGTACTATTTTGAATTCAATGAGTAACTAATATTATGTCCCAAGTCCAATCCATTAATATTTGTGTGACATAACTTGCTTAATGTTGCATGTCTTTTGCTTGATAATACTTGCCCAACCAAATAACAATTACTAACTTTTACCAAATAAAAAAGTGAACACGATGATCAATAATTTCAGCAAAAGAAAAAACATGACGACCAATAAATTAATGGGTCTACCTGGTTAGAGAGACGAATCTAAAAGAATTCTGTTACATAAGCTCAAAACTGATCAAAGATCGGTACAAGCCTCTTAAATTTTAAAACAAACCAGACAAGCCCTATCGGATGAAAAAGTACAGCTACATTCGCTCCATCTGGTCTAACTCCCCAGCCCTGGCGGCTGACGTCATATATTATTAGATAGAACCGACAAGATCACGAGGTTCTCCACCGCTAGGCGCTAGCTAGCTAGTTTTTTTTTTTTGTTGAAATACGTAGTAGTCTAAAAATACCACCGACAAATAGGGCAAAAAAAAAGAGAAGATAAAAATGTAAAGCTTTTTCGAAATCTTACATTTCGAACTAATTACATGGGTTTTATTTTGCCACGTCGGTGTTTTACTTTTGCTTTTTTGTAGAGTTCGTCAAATGTTCGCCGTTGGATTTTGTGCTACATTTAACGGCTAAAAGTTAAAAGGGAGTGAAAGTGGTGGGACCCGCAAAAAACTATTTGTTGAACCGCAATCAACGGAAAACGACCACCGTCATATAAAAACAAAATACTACTAGTAATATTAAAATACTAGTACATGTAAAAGTCGGGCCATTCCATGAGACTGAGAGAGAGAGAGAGAGAGAGTGGTTACCTCCGGGACGGTGACGGCACGGTACAGAGTCCTCCTACGTTGACGTCTAATATCAACTCTTTCTGTAAATTTTAAATTAAAATAACATGACTGACTTGTTTGATTGACCTCTAAATTTGTCTAATTTGATTTCTACAATTGATTTTTTTTTTCTACATTATTATTGTTTGAATGTTGCATTAGATTGTCTTTTAGCTTTTCTATTTTATGATTTCAGTGAGCAGATATATTTATTAAATTTAATATTTCTCTATTTAATTTATTTTAATTTATCTCTCTCTAATTATTACAAAAAATGTTGATCAAAACATGTATTTTAGTGTCACATGTATCAACTAAGGTATCAGTTGTTGGCGTTGGGATGCTTTTTTTTTTCCTTCTATACCAATGAATTAATTATGAGTCCCATTTATCATGTGTTTCCTCTGCCCTTCCTCCTTTTTCCCTCTTCCTTTTTTGGCAAAGGTGGTGGCACTGGGTGCTTTTAACATTTCACATAGTGTGAATGGTGCATGGACTTTATACTTTCTCTCACTCACAATAAACTCACCTAACTTTCATACTCCTCTATAAGGAGGTCGTTACAATTGTTTAGAATCAACATATCTCATATAAACGTGTGAAATTGTTTGTTTGTGCAGATTGAAGAATCAACATATCTCATATATATGTGTGTGTGAAGATAGGGTAAACTTTTTGATCGGTTTAATTAAGGATGGACATCTACACGTGCAAATCTACCAACTAGATCAGATATGTTGGCCCTCTTAAGATTTTCTTACACATTAGCCATTGCCCCCACTTACCTTTAATTTCGTTAACTGTCTCATCATCCCAAATTCCCCTAAATACCCATGTGGGATCGACCATTCTACATGGGATCGTATGGAACGACCATTTTGGTCACTTTAGAACTGTGTCAAAAAAACTCCACCTTTAAAGCTACCTCTTGGGGACGGGATTGGAAGCGAAAGCAAGACCACCCGATCGTGATAATGCAGTATAAAATGATTAATATCTTAGTCGTCTATGTATTGAAGTTGAAATCGATCTTTCAGAATAAATTGCTGGGATAAATCTCACTTCGGTGATGAAATTTTACTTAAATCATGGGTAATACTTTTAATAATAGTATTCATTATGCATCTCTCTATCAATTGAACACTAAGTTGATCCCACTTTTTTATTCAGTACATGGGGGGCCAACTTGAGATATCAAATCAAGAGGGTCGTGGTGGGTAAAGAAGAGACTCACAAAGATGATGACTGTCGGTTACTACTTTGACAGAATTAACGGTCTCTACTTTTTTCGTTTTGGAACTACCACTTCTCTTATTTTCATACTACCTAATTAAACGAATGTTTTGAAAACAAATTTCTATTTTTTATTATGACACATGGGCCAGCAGCAATATATATGTCACCTAATCCCACTTAGTTTACTTTTATTTTTGGGTTAAATTTATTACCACCACACTATTTAAATTTCAAAAATATTGTAATGGGGGAATTAGGGTCTTATCTAAAAGGTGGGAAACAGACATTTTGCTTTTGCAACGGCCAATCTAGATTCTCTTTTTTCTTTCGCATTTTGTTATATAAATATTTAATACTTAGTTGTTAAGGATTAGGAGGATGAAAAAGAATAACGGAGCTCAATATACTTCCACGAAGGGGTACATTGTTAAGCTAAATTGTGAACGAAAAAAACTCAAAGACGGTGAGAATCATATACTACTCTTGTGAACTTGTATAAGAGTAATGAATTATGAAATCCCCCGATAACTTTTCCAAGAACATATGCTCTAAAAGATGTCAACATTTTCTTCTTAAAAATCTATTATTTTATTTTACAATCTTCCAAAACTGATCACCAACCAAGAATACCTATTCGCTATTCTCCTAGTTATTTTTTTTTTATAGTTCGAATCTGACAACAAAATCAGTTTATATGGAAATGGTCATTCACTCCCCCAACAACCAACGTCAATTGGGAGAATTGTTAATAACAAACAGAAAGTCTATTCCTTCTTCCATTTGCTCTCCCCCATTCATCTGGATGATGTAGCGACGCCTAATAGAATTTCTGTACAAAAACGATCTTTCCTCTATCTCCTCTTAATAAAAGCCAACACAGATGGTCGGATTTAGTCCAATATTTACCTCTTGATAAATTGGGCGAAATCCGAGCCTTCTATGTTAGATTCAACCTGATTTTCCTAGCATTCCATCACCTTTGAAAGAATAGAAATAATTAATTATTTGTGAATAGATGTGAAACAAACTTCAAAATCCACATAGAAAATTAAAAAATATGTACTTTATTAGGGGAATAGGGGCGGGCACCAACAGTGAGCTCCATGTCTTCAGCAAAAAAAAAAAAAAACAGTGAGCTCCATGTCACTGTCGGCAGACTATTGTTTGTCTCAATTTCATTATTTTTCCCCTTTCACTTGGAAGAAATGTTGAAGAATGTCAGGGAGAAAATCTAAGCCGTTAATCTCTCCAAAAATCAAGCAGCAGTCAAGGATGGGGGCCTATGTTAAATTGTTAATCGATGTTATTCAGTTCGGCAGTTCTATAAGGCTTGAAGATGTTGCCCGAATATAGCCCGGTTGATAATGTGTCACACAAAATTTTCACTTCCGACATACCACGTCATTTCTGGGTCATACTTAGTAACTCAAGCCACCGTTTTGGACTGATAGAGAACATGAAAAACTAGGCAAAATCTAGATAAATTTTATGTAATTTGTCGTGATTCACTGCTTAATAATCATAATTATTGAAAACACGAATTACATAAGATTTTGGTGTAGGATCTTACTGTTTTTCTTGTTCATTAAGTGTTTTTCTTTTCTCACGAAAGACTTTTTATGTGTAGTAAAAGAGAGAGTGGAAGTGTCTCAAACTGGACCCCCCAAAGACAGTTAGGGAGACCGTATTTGTTGTATTTGGAGATTGTTCATGTGAGTGCATGTGGAGTGAGTCTATTTTTAGGTCCCATCCCCCCATGTGCTACTATTACCTCCACTCTTTTTCATACTCTAGGATTCCACATATTATTCATATTTTTTTTTGTCTTCTCACCCATTTACTCAACTCACTTGGGGCAAGTATGACCTGGAGGCTCAGACTCTCAATTTTGGGAGCCCCTAACTTTAGGAGTTACTGATCTTTTTCAATTCTAACGTCGGACTCCCAAATCCAAATTTTGAACTGTTGTAATTAAAATTCATAAAAATTCATAAAAATTAATTAAAATTTAATAAATAATTGAAATCCATGCATAATTAAAACAATTAAAATAAAACTTTAAATATTTTAAAACTAATCTAATTCGCATTCATCCAATCTGACAATAATTTATTATGAATACCAAGTTGTCCGGGACATATGTCTGAAGTATCTTTGATCATCAATTCTACCCCAATTTGCATCCGAAATTTTTCTTCTTTTAAGCATTGAACGACGTAGATTTCTGTTTGCACGTCTATTTGTTTGTTTCGAACAACTAAATTTTCTGTTTGCACATTTATGGAGTCATGAAGAAGTTTATCTCTAGCCTCCTGATTCACATTTCTCTCTTTCCAAAACTCAGTCGCTGTAGAACTTTCACTACTTTTGGCTTTATCTCCAGCTTCCTTGCTTGCTTTTCTTCCAAGTGGTCTTTGTTGGATTGTAGAAGGAGATCATTCGTCTTTGTCCAACGAAGGTTTTCTTTTGTTTGACGAAGATTGAGATAAGTTTGATGACCATTTGGGATGGTCTTTCAAAATTTTATAGCAATGTTCGAACTTAAAACGTTTGCCGCCATTGTTTTTGTTTAAACAATTCATATGCGAACTTCGACTGCAAAATAAAGTATTTTCATAATGTTGTAAAAAATAAATCATAATGTTGTCAAAAATAAAAAATGTAATATCAAGAGTAATTACCCGATCATTATCATTTTCTCCTTTTTGGGTTGCTTTTGCAACAATGACAAATGACCACAAAACTTCGCGCATTGTTCGTTAATCTCGCTCCAACGACATTTAAAACCCTTTGGGGCACGATTTTGGTTTGTACGCTCGTTGAAGTGTTCGGCAATCTTGTTCCAAAAAATATCCACTCTTTGATTATTTAAAATAATCGCATCAGTAGCAATATGTAAATAAGAATTAACGAGCACACTATCATCTACATGATTATAACGCTTAGCGGAAACCGACGAGTTCGGCGTTTCGTTACAATCAAAAGTTTCTTCGACCTCATCATTCGATAAACGAGCATCATCATAATTATTTAACAACTCTACACAGTTTTCACCATTATTGAAATCGGAGTTTGGACTATCCATTGAAGAGAGAAACAGAAAAATAAAGAGAAGGTGATAGGGAGAAAGAGATTGAAAAATTAGTTGAGAAAGAGAATTGACGTATAGAGAGGTGGTAGTAGTATTGAGTTGGATTCCCTTTAAATAGGGGATCCACCCCAGTACTACAGTTGGGAACTCCCAACGGTAGGGGCCCAGGGCTCCCGAGTTGGAACTCTAAGGCTAGGACTCCAACCGAGAGCCCATGGGCTGGGCTCTTTGAGGGATTGGGAATCCTTCCCATTCGGTCTCCCAAAATAGGCCACGGGGGGGAGGGGCTCCCAACTCCAAATATAACGGTTTAGGCCTCCCAACGGCTATATTGGAGTGGATCTTCTAAAAAAGGAAACTTAACCTACCTCATTTTATTTATTTACTAGGATATATCTCATGTCCTAAGGCACAAATAGTTGTATCAATCAAATTTGACGAGTACTTCTATAGGCGCCCCACAGTATTGCTCTATGCTAGCCGACTTTCCATATTTGTTATTGCTATATTCTGATACCTTAACATTCTACTTATTTGTTAAATTAGTTATTTTATTGAGAGATAGATTTTAGTTTCTTTATTTTAACCCTTATAATTTTTTTGTTTCATTTTTTTATAAAATCTAAAGATGACGGTTTTTTTTTAAATAAGTTATTTTTTTTAAGAAGGACTATATTTTAAGTTTTGAGAAGATAGACAATATCTTTTATTAAATAAAACATGTTGGTCTCAATTAACATTTTTCCTTCTGTTTTATTAGTTGTTTAAAGGGATCTTTTTATTCTTTAAGTTTTTCTCTAATCGATATTATTTTTTTCCTTTATTTTTTTTTTATAATTTTCTCTCTATAATTATATTAAATTTAATTTTATATTTTGAACCAATAATTCACAGTTGAAATCAAAATCTCACACTCGTACATCGTGTACATACATAAATTGGGAGCCCATCCCCTGCACATTACATCGGGGTTGCGCCCATCCCCTACACATTACATTTTATCTATGTAAGAAAAGCCCAAGATTTGGGCCCAAATACGAAAAAAAACCCACTTGGAGTTGGTTTTTTTTTTTTTTTTTTTGATGAGATTGGGGTTGCTCTTAGTTATGCAAACAACAAAAGTTTGTAGGTTATTAATTTGCCTTGAATAGAATATAAATAACATTCTATTTTAATCTGAAAAGTAGAGAAATGTCAGTTATTAGAGTTTTTCTTTTCTAGACAAGTCTGATGTTTTGTGTGCCTGTCTTTGCGCATTGTGATGGCAAACACATAAATTACAAAGCAGTGTTTGGATAATAAAAAATTCTGCTCGGAATTCATTGAATATTAATTTCACATCACCTTCTCATTACAACTGAAACAGGGTTGTTCGCCGTTTCCTCTAGATTCCATAATACAAACATCAAAATATATAATTCATAGTTATTTCTGTATCTGCAATTTCAACAGGTCCTGGGATCGGTTCTTTTATTCTGACTAACTCTACCAATCAAAATTGAAACAGAAATTGCAAACCAGAAGCTGAATCAGGCAAGTTAACATCTACCTAACTTAATTTATCAAGTTCATACAAATTTGGAATAAGTTCCTCAAGGATCAGTTTTCTCACTTTATTTCTCCGGTTAATATCGTCAGAAGCTTGGAATATAAATAAGGGGAGGGGCCTCACCTCAACCTTCTAAGATTTCTGATCATCTGATTGAGAGCAGCACTGTTCTGGAACTGAATCGACGAAGAACTCCTGAACTGATGCACGAAAAAGAAAACCAGTTAATGGACATATAAGTATATAATGCGTAATTGCATATATCAACATGAGAAACACAATAAAGATAACAAATGGTCATAAAACAAAGGTTCAAAATCTTAATGGCTAAAAACAAATAAGTACTTTTCGTTCTTCCAAGTATTGAACATTCAACCTCCTACGGGTGGTCATTTCAGTATTTGTGCATATTTTGGGTTTGGGAGTTGTTTCCGAGTGAAAAGAAACTTATGCCTTAAAATCCGTAAAACTTAGATTGTCTTGGTGAAGCGGAAGTGATTCCTAACTAAGAAGACAGCAACAATTCAAAAAAACTAAGAAGACAGCAAAATGTTTATCCTTGTAGATATACTATCTTATTTTTATGAACTATATTTCTTGTTTTTATGAATTATATACTAATTATCTTGTTTCAATGAGCTAATATTTTGTTGCTTTGAATAAAAAGAACCATGGTTCATTAAAAATCTTGTTGGGTCGATTTTAAGTAGAGTTAATTCCTATTTGGCCCCCTACTTTGTGACCAGCTTCCTTTATGGCCCCCTATTTTCTGTAAATTCAAAAAAAATATGACCCCCTTTTTTGATGCAAATGTCTTAACTACCCTTCCTATAAATATCTTTTCAAAATAAAATAAAAAAGAAAACTTGAATTCCACCACACATATCTCTCCACGTCACCACTCTCTCTCCATTTCACCTCTCCCTCCAACTCACCTCTATCTCTCTCTCCAACTCACCTATCTCTTCTCCGACGAAGGTCGCCTGCCAGAAAATTTTCCGGCCGGAAACCTTCATTGGAGAAGAGAGAGGTGAGTTGGAGAGAGAGAGAGAGAGAGAGGGGTGAGTTGGAGAGAGAGAGGTGAGTTGGAGAGAGAGAGGGGTGAGTTGGAGAGAGATGTGAGATGGAGAGAGAAAGAGGTGACGTGTAGAGATATGTGGTGGAGAGGGAAGTGAGGTGGAATTCAAGTTTTTTTTTTTTTGATTTTATTTAAAAAAAAATATTTGTAGGAAGGGTAGTTAGGACATTTACATAAAAAAGGGAGCCATATTTGAATTTACAGAAAATAGGGGGCCATAAAGGAAGCTGGTCACAAAGTAGGGGGCCAAATAGGAATTAACTCTTTTAAGTATTAATAATTTGGGAGCAGAAATAAATTTCATGTTCTTTTTTTTTAGGAAAGGTGAAAAGTATGATTACCTATATCATCCTGAGACGGAGAATCGAGCACAATATCTGAATCAGAAGGCAGGAAAGGAGAACCAGGATAGTTGCCCAGCACTCCAAGGTCTGCCAAATACCAAAATCAGATATAAATCACAATAGTTCTGGAACTTCAAGCGATTGAATGGAACTCTTCCTTTACCATTAGTTTGCGATATATATCTAGTATCGGTTCTATATATACGAGACGGACCAATGCAAATTGAATTCTTACTTGCTACTAAATTCTAAGAAAAGGTTATTATGCATTATATCTACACATAAAATGGGAGAAACTTACCAGCCAAGTTTGACAAATCAGCTGTTAGATCTGAGAGGCTGAAGTTCCAGGGAATATGACCGAATGATCTAAGGGAATCATTTCCATTCATGTCCACATTATCTGGTCCCAACTGCATCCCTACAGAATTTGCTACATCAGATGTAAACGTTGCGTCAAGCCCAGATGCATCCACACCGATTCCTGATATGTCTGATGGAGTAAATGGGAACTGGCCATTTGATGCTACTGATGCAGGACTCAGAGCCATCTCTGACATGGATGACATAACACTGCTTGGAGGAATAGTAGGTCCTACAAAAGCTGAACTGCTATCCATCCCCATACTATAACAAAGACCAAGAGAAATTGTTATGCAGAAATAAATAATAGTAGATGCTAATTGTAATGGTGTTAAAGATTAGAAATGAGAACTAAGGACCCTATCGAACAGAATCATACTGACTATTATATAGGACTGAAGTCAGGAGATAATAAATGAAAAAGAGCTTAAGGTAAAAGGAAGTTCTTACTCGCTTCCAGAATTCATTCGCAGTGGATGGAAATTCCCGGAAGCAGGTACTCCATTAACCAAATGACAGCTTGAAAGCCCATTACCAATGGAATCAAGATGAGGATGACCTGTTGCTGGCAATGGAGGCTGCTGAAGTACAGGGTACCCCATAGGTAATTTGTTAACTGCACTGCAGATAGTTGCCATTTAATAAGAGTGGTATTGTTGCTCAACAGTTGTGATAGAGCAAGGGAAATCCCAGGAAGATTTGGGAGAGAATTCCAAATCAACGGACAGGATTTCCTTTTGATTCAGGACACAAATCAAGAGGCACTTGACAAATCAACTCCAGCCGTTAATTTGGGATTCTCCCCCAAATCTGTCTAGAATTTCTGTTATGCTAGGTCATTTTCCTTTAATTAATACTCTAATGGATGTAAAAAAGCTCCGATTCATTTTTGTTTTGCATGAGGTCTATAGTCGAAAGCTTCAAATTAGATAAAACTCCTATGATTCTCAAATAAAGGGGCTTTTGAGAAGAACGAAAACATTTCAATTGCACAGTAATTTGTAACTGTTCTAGACAAATTATAGCTTAATGATGTGCTTTTCCTCAACTAAATTAGCGTACGGAGAGAGAACTCACCAGGCATAGGATGAAGCCCATTGCGATGTGGACCCAAAGGAACCTTAGGTGGTGCTGGATACTTCATGAGATGGTATTGATGCTCAAGCAAATGATTGAACAAGATAATTTGTTTCTTAAGTTTCAACCTTGTGTAATATGCTCTGAAAAACTCAGCATTTTCCTCCTCTAGTTTCTGCCATACTTATTCAACAAAGACAATAGAGGTCTGTTAGATCACATTTGGCGGTATGTCACGTTTAGGGATATTCATCACGAATACTTCTTAGTTTGATTTGTGAGAATAGTCTCACATGGGAAAAGGGTACTCTAGTAATCAAGAAGAATATAGTATCGAGGTCCTCTCCACACTCATTGCTGATTGACTTTGAGTTGGATTGCATAAACTTAACATGGTATGAAAGCTAGGCCCACACATAATATAGTGGTCAACGGCCACACGTGCTCCACGGCCCCAAAAGAATACCTTTTAGGCTAAAAATGGTCGCTCGAGCTTCAAGAGTTGGCACTATATAACAGGAAAAGCACTAGAATAGATCATATGGTTATGCTGGAGAGACAGAAGTATCATAAGAAATAATTTAACCTACCTAAAGATGTAAAAGCAGGCTCTATTTTGGCTTGGTTCAGTAGAGCCTTTACCACTTCATCCTTATTCATATATAACTGTAGACAGTGCTCTATCAAGTTCTGGACCTGCAGCACCCAAATAAGGCAGAGCATTAAGATGGGAAAGAAGGGAAAAGGAAAACAAAAGGAGGAAGGATCAGTTGAATCAAAATGTAAATCACAGTTGGCCTTACTAGTACGATGTCTTTTTGGGAAACTTTCCTCGTATCATTGGCGGAGATTGATGCGGAACCAGAGTCTGCTAAGGGAGTGGTGACAATGTTATTTTGCTCCTCACTGTGTGATTCATTTGAAACTTGTGCTATTTCTGGCATGCTTGGTGGGAGCTCTCTTTTCTACAGTCATGGCATTAACACAAATGTGAAGGAGAGAGAGAGAACACTTGAGTTAAAAAAAAAAAAAATCCAAGCAAAAGAGAGAAGAGTATGAGGAATCAGAGTGAGCATTACTGAATGAGAGAAAGGGATAAAGAAGTATAGTTTCAGTACCTGCAAGGGCTTCTTCATGTCAG
This sequence comes from Eschscholzia californica, assembly GCF_041429995.1. Classification (NCBI taxonomy): domain Eukaryota; kingdom Viridiplantae; phylum Streptophyta; class Magnoliopsida; order Ranunculales; family Papaveraceae; genus Eschscholzia; species Eschscholzia californica. Next base: position 44,571,412 of record NW_028238483.1, on the reverse strand, counting down.
TTTAATGTGCGGCTGACATAACCTCTTAGTATAAATATGTATCTCTTCTTCCTCAGTCAGCACTGATTAGATCAAGTTGATCAGGAAGTCAGACTAAAAAGTAAAATAAAATAAAATGATATAATATGTATTTATGCTTGCAGTTTTATGGGAAAAAAGAAAGACAAAATAAGAGAGGGTACTAGTTCAATCAAGATTAGAAGCAACATTTTGAGTACAAGTAAGGCTTAATGGGGGGGAATATAACAGAACACCCTTTTCTTATCGCCTTTCAACGTCTTTGTAACAATGAACTCCGCCGAGAGCAGCAGTTTCCTTGTTCTAATACCAAGTGTATGCCTAATTAACCTAAATACTAGTAATAGAGATGTTTATCTCTCCCACAAACAATGAAGTCGTGTATATTCTTGAAATAGTAGTACGGACCACTCCCCAGATTGCATTAAGAAGATATGAGTTGGAAAGGCAAATAAATCGACAGAAAGAATGGATTTATATTATTGAGAAATAAGCAAAGGATGATGAATAAGTTAATGCCCAACAAGGGAAGAGATTTTGTTAGTTAGATAAAGAGGAGGATATTATTATTATTAAACAAACAAAAGTAACATGAATGTGTTTGGGTGGGACTATTCATTCATTCATTATCTCTCAGACATAAAAACAAACCAAGTTTTAATTTTGAAGTTGTAGACAGAATGATAATAATAATATTGGAAGCAATCAAACTGAGAAAAAGGAAAATCTTACTACTAAATTTCCTATTTTTCTAAATAAAAAACAAGATCTAGAAATTAGAAAGAATCTCAACTTGATATTCAGAATCCCTAGCTAGCTTACTAACTAACTAACTAGGGTAACAAGATAAAACACTAGTGTAATAAAAGAAAAACACAAGTGGGAGTGTTACTAGTAGTAGTAAACACATTCCGACCGCCATTGTAGTAGTAGTAGTAGTAGTAGTAGTAGTAGTAGTAGTAGTAGTTCAACAACAACAACAACTTCTTCTTCCTGTGCACTATAAAATCAAACAAATCTAACACTAGTGTATTTTCAGATTCCTCAATCTAGTACTAGTATTTGAGTTGAAATGAAGAAAGAGTCCCCCTTTTTCAATAATTATTTCAGTTTTTTAGGGTGATGATATGGACTAGCGGCGTTATAAAAATTGAATTGAAAGAAATTCTGGTGGTTAATTTTAGAGAGAAAGAAAGAAAGAAAGAAAGAAAATCTCACCCTTACCTCCTCCTTGTTTTACCAGAAGCAAGCAAGCAAGCAAGAAAGAAAGAGGGAAAAAGAGTGACTGATTGGCCAAATTGAGAGAGAAGGCCGTTTCTGAATTTATATATTAATTAATTGAATATTTTATTTCGAATTTAAAAATTTAATAGTACTAGTGTATCTCTCTTACTACTAAATTTAGTACTAGTAATAAAGAATTTTAGGCGCTCTACTTAACGTGGTGGGATTCTATTACACTGACACGTTCATTTGTTTTGTTTTTTTTTATATCACAAAAGAGGATGATGGATTACCTTCTTAGAAGAGAGTGGTCGTTGGAGTAGGGAGGAGTAAATTAATAGTATAAATTTGAGAGTTATAATATAGAATTTTGTCTCTGAAAAGAAGAGTATATTGTAAAATACTTTTTATCCCTTATTATGTACTACTAAAACCCTTAATATACTTTCGGTCAATCAACTATTTAGTTATGAACATTACATATACATTTTCGCTTTTTAAGCTCTTAAATTGCATAAGAGGGGATGATGATACTGCATAATTTCGATATTACATAATAAAATGTAGTAGTTGCACTTTTTGCACACCGATAAGTACAACGGATAGTCTACGCTGCCAGGTCCAATTCCCATCCTATGGATGACAACTACATTGGTTTATAAAAAGACAAATTACTACTATCTATTATGTTTCACAACACAGGGCTACCCATTCCTTCACATAACACACCGCGTAAGAATTTGAAAGGAAGGAAGACATTCTGAATTACCAGGACCACTACCAAATTGATCAATTAGGTGAATTTTACTGTTAATTGGAGTAAATATTTATGACAAAGGAAGAAAAAAAAAACTAATAAGATTATCTAAAACTAACCTAATCTTTCCAACCATCCTTGGTAGATCGGCGTGGGGCCAGGCCTTTAGATGAGAGACTTGGAGTTACAGGCAATGAAGGTGTCTTGGGTGCTTCTTCATCGTCCCAACTATCGTCTCCCCAACTGTTATCCCATCCGTCTGCTGCTGCTTCTAATACCTTCGCTCCTCCAGATACTGGAAGATCTGTCTCAAGCTTTTGATATTTCGGGATATCGCCAGGTTGAACATCCCTTTTTCGGTATTTAACATACATCAAAACTGATCCCAGCAGAAAGATTGCAGCAGCCATGGAGATGAACAAGATGGAAGGAGCTTGAGATATCACGTTGGTGTAAGAAGACTTTGAGTTGCTTGTTTTCTTCACGGAATTCTCGGTCACTAAATCATGGAAATCGAGCCTACATTGACCTTTACCTGCTGATAAAATTATCCAAGTGTCGTTGCTTCCCTTTCCGATCGAAAGTTTTACCTGCAGTTCCACATAGTAATGATCAATAGCAGATATTTGGTAAAAATGCTTTTGGTAGTCTAATATATTCAAACAAACAAATAATACTGAACAAATTTTATCATATTCTAATACTCTCTATACACGTAAAAATTAGATAGCAGCAAATACAGTATTATCTTATACTCTAGCAAAAGTTAAATGGATTTATTTCAGTGGAGTTTCCAAAAACATGTTTGTGTTCTTCCTTGTATAGTTACATACCATTGACCAACCCACTGGTAACGTGAAGGTATACCAGCCGAATATTTTGGCTCTTGACACGATAAAAGGATTTTCCGACATAAAGTGGTCTAGCTCCAACAATTTTGTGTTAAATAAGGGGCGTCAAGACCCTACCATGTTACTTAAGCTGTCAACCCTACCACCCTGCTGAATGTTGATAGACTAGTTACAATTGTACACCCTCACTGATCACATGTGAGTCTTCTTGACCCCCTCATCGGACATGGTCAATAAAATTGATCTTGAGAAAATTCGCCAAGAATTCATGAGTTGAGGGCCCATGCTGCATTCTTTTAAGTATATTATGCCGTATCATGAGAGGCTTGCTTTTTTACATTATGTTGATATATGAATACAAAAAGTTATGGGAACTGTAGCCGCACCATATCCTGACAGTCATGTTATGCATTGACACGACTCATACCTTTTCTGGCAATATGTGGTTGATAAAAATGAGGCAAGTTCTGTAAACTGTACAGCCAGTAATTAGTTTTTTGATTGTCTTTGTCCAAGGTGGTGTCAAATATGTAATACTAAATATCTAAGAAAAACATGAAATGGGACCACTGAATTATGTCCAGAATTTAGATGCTGAAATGCATCTGGTGTGAACAACAGGGATAAGTTTCTTGCTTTCTTGTGAAACTCAAAATACAGATAAGAATACAGGAATCTCATCTAATACGTTAACTGCCAAGTGTTAGGATTATAGTTAGTAACTCTGTTAAGCCAACTTATCTCACATAATGCACTGTTTCTTACGGGATGCCTTAATCATCATGTGTGTGTATATATACATACATGTCCATGTGTGTGCGCGGGCACGTAAGTGTGTATATGTGCACTTAAATGTGTGGACAAAAAAAGGATTACAATTGAGCAATTAGGAGCATCAATATAGTATAGGAAGAATAGTGGTCAGCACATACTTCGGTATTTAGTATTACACCGACAGTTACAGGTGGAAAATTCAAAATCAAGTGCAGACAAGTTGCCATAAAAAAACAAAAGGTTTACATGAATGTTATAGAAAAATCCAAATGCTACTTACTTCAAGAATAAGACTCCAATAATTGATTCAAATTGTAACCCCCAAAATCATTTCCGACGGTAACTATGAACTTTTTATGGTCATGGTGATTCAGTTATCAATTTTCAATCACAAACTAAACACTGTAAATAACTAAAGGTTTTATGAACTGCATTTTGTACTAATATCTTTGAGTCAACAGAAACGATTATTAGTAATGTGAGGCAGGTAATTAACTTGAATTTCAAGGTCATTTAGATCGATTCAGGCACAATAACAGCTATGTGTGGCTATGCCTCACAAGAGTAGAAGCTATTAATTCCCTTTGCTTTACTAGATGTTGTTCACATGAGTACCTTGTTATCTTCTTTTGCTAGAAGCTGGAGGGTGTCTTTCTCTAGTTGCACATAATCAGGAGCAGAAATGTTGACAGTCAGAGGACTAGTCCCCTTGTTCTGAATCAGAAGCAAATAATCAGGAGAATCTGAGTCATCTGACAAAGCAAAAGGATGAATAAATTAAAACCCAAATCACAAATTACAGAAGAAAGATGATATTGATAGATTTAGTACAAATAAATTACATTTGTAGATCATTCCTTCAGTTTGCAAGATGCAATAATGTTAGTATATAGGGTTTCCTTTGTAAGTATTGTGATCTCGTAGGTAACTATTTAGATATTTTAATGGTGCTAAATAAAGGGCATATTCGGTACTCAGAGTACAGGCTCGCTAGAGTTCCGACCTAGATGATGCGGAAAGGCAGGAACAATGGGTTCTTTAATCTAAGAGAGTGTATCTATGTTAACTATAAGCAGATTATTTTGTTCACGCGTTCTTGTCTGGACACATTCATTTGCTGGTCATGCATATTTGAAACCCCAAAACTTGACCATCAACGAAAATACTACAAGCTTAAACATAGCTAATAACTATGCGAGTCTAAAACAAGCTCAATAGAGATCCAAACAGTCTTCGTTGCTATAAGGAATTTAAAAGTTTTACAACTTGGAAACTTCTCATTACCCAAGAGGATCTCACAGATTAGTACATTCAAGATATCTAAAAAGAGACTACTCAAAGTTAAATGGACGAGGCACGCACCGTTTCCAGCAACTCTTAAGCAGGCAATTAATTTGTTTCTCTCATCTGAACAGTTGTTAGACGAGTCACATTCTTCGGCATGTCCATTATCCTTTCTTGATGGCTCTGGAAGGACCTGAGTTTCATCTGAAGGTCTCTTTTTCCGTCCCTTTTTACGCTTTGGTATGCCCTCATCCCCCTGTTTTTTGTCTTCCTCCTTCACCCCAGATTCTTTATTGGAATCATCTGTACTCATTGATACTTGAGGGTCCTTTTTTAAACCCGATTCCATACTTGAATTGCTATTCACTCTCTCATTACTAACCCTCTGAGTTTCTATACTCTGATCTTCAACCTTGGTCTCATTTTGAGAGAGGAACAACTCCGAATTCAGATTAGTTTGTGTTGAAATTGAACTCTGATTCAGGGATGGAGAAATTTTGGGATCAATTTGGGTATTCGGATCCAATTCCTTCACCTGTACTCAGAATATTTATCATTAGTGAAAACAAAACCTAGGGTTTTGTAAGTAAAAGCTGAATCATAGCTTACGTTTTTTACCTGTGATTCATCAGCGGAGCAATTAGAGAGGAAGATGAAGAGCACAAGAAAGAAGAAAAGAAGGCCATTACGCGCCATTTTTGTCTCTCGCTAAAACTAAATTCCTTTCAGTACATGAAACCCTAATGTAGTCAAATAACTGAAACACAACAACTGGTTCTAATTAGAAGAAAAAGTAAGGGGAATCTAGGGTTTAACATTAAAGTACCAAAGTGAGAGTGAAGTTAACTAACCTAAAAGGCAGTTCATTGAACTTCCATTCTTGATAAAAACTTGTACAATAAGATATGTAAACAAAGTAGAAGAAACCCTAGAAAAGTAGAATTACTAACAAAATATGACTATGAGAAATCAAGCTTGAACTAGAAAATAAAGAAGAGATTCTCACAAGAGAAACCTACGACTTTAAAATAGTCATAGATCTGCTGCAAAAGGGATCAAGATCTTCTCCTTCTCTCTCTCTCTCTCTCTCTCTCTGAAAGTCCAATGAGAAAGAGAGAGAGACTGAGAGTGTAAATCACCGACAAGTTTCATGTTGGAAGATTCCTAGTCAAAATTAGTCAAATTCTACGTTGACTTCTGAAAAAAAAAAGACCGGGAAAATCCTCCTCCTCCTGAAAAGTGGCGGGGCTTTTTTCGGTTGGGAATCCTCCTCCTCCTCCTCCTCCTCAAAGGAAAGGAAACGCCGCGGAGGCGATAAACCGACAGAGAAGCTTCATTCAATGGCGGATTTGGATGAATCTCAACTCTCTGAACCATCTAAATTAGTACGTATTATAAGTTTTTTACAAGTTCAATCACATAATGTCTTTGTTGTTGTATTTTGGGTTTCTCAAATTAGGGAGGGGGGGATTTTAGACAACAAGATTTTCTCGCCTGAAAACCAAATTAGGTATTACATAGTAATAAAGAGAGACTAGACTGTAAAAGTGGGGGAGAAAATTTGATATCATCAATTCATAAAACCCGCATTTACAACATATACTTATGAGATTATACTTACTACATAGAAAAACCGAAACCCCCCTCCCCTTAAAAAAAAAAAAAAACCCAACAAACCTTAATCAAAGTTTTAAATACAAGTGAAGGATATTTATTAAATCCTCCTTCATACACCAGTCACTACTTCGTTATTGACCATATTAGGGTTTCCCAAATGCTGTCGATGTCTTGCAATTGGCCAAAAATGATTCACCCTTTCTTTCCTTGTTCTTCTCACAACCAATTTTGTTCGTTGGCGAAGAACTCCATTGAGGGCCTTCAAGTAATTGCTTGAATCATGGTCTCTAAGAATTGTACCTTCTGAACCATAAGCTGTAGGATCACTTAGAATTTCTAATGGGTGGGGAGAATTCAGAAAGGCTTTTAAGGCACTTTTCATCCCATAATTTCTACCACATTGAGTTTTGTCCAACTCGTACAGTCCACTTCCTGCTTGTAGTAATGGATGTGATGGAGATAATTTCTCATCTGGTTGTAGAATGAATAACTGACCTATTGGAGTATATAACATTTTCTGCACAATTCAAATAAAAACACATACACACAACTGTTACTTAGACCATACAACAACAGACCTTCATCTACGAATATTATGTAACAAGCGCCCATGGGTTGATGGGGTCTTTTGTCCCAGTCATCGGAGGGGTCAACGGACGACAAAGTCAAGGTTCATCCTCGGCCACTTTCTGATGGCATTTCCTGACCCCGTATGGGGCAAGTCATACCTAGTTTTATACATATCTATTGTTTTTGTGGCTATAGTTTTTCAGATGTCCCCGCTATTATGGCTTAAGATTGTCCCTTCTACATACTCATATATCAATAATTAGGTTTCTGTTCGCACTTGTGTCGTGGTTAGTTTCAGTTGTACTCACTTTTGTTTGAAATCGATGATCTTTGAAGTTTCAGATATCAGACGTTCAACTAATAGAACCATAAAAGTATTATAGTGGTTAAGAGAAGACTTACATTGTTATTAAGGCAGGGATGGGAACGGAAAGATCCATTAAGACGCTTGAGAACTTGAGCCACATGGTTAGGGTAGTTGCAGGAGAAAGCTCTTGGTACTATATCTCTGTGCATCATAACAGAATGGACATGGTTCTCATCCACTCCCAATTCTTCAAGAATACGATGCCCTCCACAAAATATTGATGGTGAACCGAAAGTGACTACTGGTAGTAGAGTAGACGATTTCAATACCCCTCTAGTTAAGAGCATCAGGTTGACGAGGAGCGAAAGACTACCACCAAGAGAATGACCCGTAAATCTAACTTTGGCTCGAGCTCCGTATGTTCTCAAATGGTTTAGAATTTCTGGCATGAACTGCTCATATATTCCTTTTGCAGCTTCATAAATGCCTCTGTGAACTAGGACGTCTGTTCCCTGTTAACAGAATAACAAAGTGTGTTTAGTCCATGGATGATATTGATCCCATCTATGGTTCATTCAGGTTTGTGGATCCTGTCTCCAGGTTTAGGCAAATAAGATGATGGTTTGAATCGTTCTTACCTCAAATTTGGTGGGTTCAAAGAAGAGGTTTGCCTGCCAAGATGCCAAAGAATCAGAACCCTGCAATTGAAAATGAAATTTTGGTCAATCTACTAGAAGTTATCGACCTGAAGGGACCGGAAAAAAATATGCAAGTACATCCAACAAATCGAATACTTTTGGCATAAACCGTTCCTTCTTAGACTAAGAACATGAAGGTAATAAGTTAATTAGATACCTGAATGATGAAGCAACGGGTATAAGTGCTCGGATCGTCACAAATGAACCATTCACAAGGTGAGGAATGAAGTGACTGTAGCTCTCTAGCTGCTTCCTGCTTTGCAGTTTCCTCAGCAGCTACAACGGATGTCATTGTCGAAGCTGCAACATAAGCTGCAACCTCAGGGTTCTTATAAGCCCGAGGTGAGCAGCTATCACAGTCCTCTTCTCTTTCTCTCTCTTCGTCATTATCATCGTTGTTGGGATTGTATCCCAACGAGAGAAGACCCTTGGCACGGGAATGAACATAAGTTGCAGCTGATGCAGCGATAGTGTAGGCTACAGATGGATGAGCGAGACGCTTGGGTTGTTCAGAATCCGCTACTGATTTCTCTGAACTTGTTATACTGGTGGAGTTTTCATCGAGTTTTACTTTTAGTGCTGCTTCAGCTTTCCTCTCCAAGGAAGATGTCACGAAACGCAGGTTGTAATATTTCCACAAATCTGGAGCCTAAAATAAGATACAGAAAAGAAATATTAATTACCTCTTAACTCAGATTGATTTTAGGCAGGCAGGCTCATAAGAAAAGCATACATATATTTTACCTTGATCTCGGGGATCACGTAGGCCATGTTGCATAGCAAAGCCAGCTCAGAATAGAGTTTTGTATCAAACCAGGCTACTTTAACCAACAACTTGGAAAATGACTCCCTGTCATAACTTACATCTTCCTCAAATTCGTAATCCACTTCACAGCCACCTTCATTATCGTCTCCATGAGCTTCTTCTTCTTCGCTGGGTCGATGATCCTCGTCGTATTGTTGTCGATTCTTCCACTGACCTCTAAGCTCTAGAAGTCTTTCCACCCAGTTAGCTCTTTTTTCCTTTTCAGCCTCATCCTTGTGTTCTTCCTCATGTCCACCATGATTATTATATTCTCTCTGATCATCCCCATTAGTTATGGGTTGATCTTGTGAAGAGTGATCGACTAGCTTCATCTTATCATCAGGATCGAATAAAAGTGAACGAACAGAGTTTGGTATTATCGAACTTGATATGTTGAAAATGCTCCTAGGATGTGATGATTTGCTAATACTCTTGGTTTTCAGATTTGACTCTGTTGACGAAGCTGCTCGTATTGGGTGATATGAGCATCTTAATTGAGGGTCGGAGTGTGATCTCCTAAGATTGGCCCTTTGACACAAGTCCTTGTTTGAGTGTGATCTTCTGAGATTGTTGTGTTCTCTAAAGATGTCTACTTTTGTCCCAGTTGTTGGACCAGCAGCTGTTGCTATATGTGTTGCGGACATGTTCATTGAAGTGCACCTCATCTTTCTTCTGTTCTATTTCTCTACAAGAGTTATCATGAACTTCTTTTTCTTTTTAGCTACGTACTTACGGATTGATGTTGCTTGTGTTGAATTCCCTGCAAAAATGGGAGAGGTTCTTCAACTTTGTTTGGAAATAGCTGCTCTTAAACTAACAAAGTCTATGTGGGTTGAACTGTTTTTTCCAAAGAAGGATCATGTTGTACTAAAATAACCTTCACTCTGATATATAAAACCACTAAGCAAGCTGCCATTTTCTCAACAACAACAACAACAAAAAAAAAAAGTTCTAGTGAAGAAATCATTTATGACAAGAATAACCCTTTACATAGTTATTTGTGGGCCAAGAACTTTGGACTTTTAACCTTTAGACCCAACTATCCTGGCTGCTGGACCCGATCATCTCTTGAAATGTAGGCCAGGGAAATAACTATCATAAACATTTTAGCTGGCCACTGCTGCATCTAATATTAATTAATTCCTGTAAATATAATACTATCACTAAATGTTGTTTTAACTATATCTCTCTCTTATACTTGCTAATTCTCTCTCTCTCTCTCTCTCTCTCCAGTTGGTGACGTTTTGACTAGATGAAAAAAGTTAGCTTTTGGGGGGCTTGAGTTTACTATTGTTATGGTGGGTTAAAAGAAAGAAAGAAAGAAAAGAAAGAAACGTTCCATAAGTTGTGGTGGGACTCATCAGTGTTGGGGCAAGTAAGTAGTAATAGTAGGTAAAGGAAGAGATGAAATGTGGTTTGTGTTACCTTGGCTTGGGGGGGCTGGAAATGGAGTAATAAAGACGTTTTCACTCCATTTTTTTTCACTTCCTTCTTCTAGACCCCTCCTCCCTCTGGATTCTCCGGTGCACCCTACCAAAACCAACAAAAAAATAAAAAATTCAAAAGTAACCCACAAAAACATCAACTTCTTAAAAATTGATACCCACTAAAAATTCTAAATTAACCAACTCCAAAATATTGGATCCAAAGACAATCCAGAGAGAGAGAGAGAGAGAAAATGTTGAATACATACATATTCAATTAATTCCATTAAAATAAAATAACTAGTATTAATTTGCATGTATATTTCTTGATTCCAAATTTAGATAAATAAAAAATTCATGACCTAATTTGATGAATAAAATCATCATAACACAATGGGAAATAGATGCATGTAAAAGTAATTCAATTCTTTTAAAAGTTGTTGTTGTTTATAGAAGCTTCAAGACACGAATCAAACCCACAAAGTACTATTAGTAGTTTTGAACAATTAGAAAAACACCTGCATGAATAAGAAGAGAAATACATACCTGAAGATAAATGATGATGACTCGATCATTATCGATCGAATCTGAATATAATAATCTTCTTACATGGAGAATATTGAGGATGATGATGATGAATTAATTAACTACCATCAATCTCGTCATCTGAGAAACCAAACCACAACAATTTCAACCGATCGATCGATCGATTCGTATTACCAAAATCAAAATTCCTTTTCCACAAAAAAAAAAAAAAACCGATCGATCAAAAATGTAGGTGAATTTAAGAACGTCGTCCACCGGTTGAACAAAAGTAGAGAGAGTAACTAGATCCGATCGATCCTCTAGGTGCCGCTGCAAAAATGGCGGACAGATACGAAAAATTTTCCAAGCCTAATTTATACTACTAGTCGTATTTTGATGAATCTGGAGAAAAGGACGTTTGGCTAACTAATTCTCTTTTCTCACACTTTTTCTGTGGTGTGCGATTATCAAAGGAAAATATACTTTTTTTTTTTTTCTTTAAGAGAGGGGAAAGAAAAGAAGAAGAAGAATAGGATTAATTTAGTGGGGTGGGTTTAGTAAAACATAAAGTATTTAGAGAACAAACAGGGGGTTTGGGTTTGGGTTTTAAAGGAGAGGAATCGAATTAAAGTTGAAGAGAATCTATGCACGTGGTTGTTTCTCTAATAGGGAGACTTGCCACCTTCATCTACCAACTTTCTTTTCATTTAAACACATACATACATACACCTTTGTTACACCTCTCATTTCTTTTAATTACTTGCCCAAATTGTCCTTCACTTTCTATTATCAAGTGTTTTTCATTTTTATTTGTTTTCCAAAACTTGGTTGTCATTGTTCATGAATTATTGGACTATTTTGGTAGTGGGTATATTTTCTTATAATTTCCATGTTTGGAATTATTAGAGTTTTTAGTATTTGGGATTTTAACCATTTATTCATTACTCTTGGGCCCATTGCCTCCTAACATTTTGAAATAATATTACTAAAGTTGCACTCTATTCATTTAAAACAAAATCAACATTTTACTATACTTGGAATGTGAGTGAATTCGAATTGAACACATTATAATAAAAGATACGTTCTTCTTATGTTCAGTGAACTAGTGAACAATATCCAAGTATTGGTAAACAAAGTGAATAGAATTTTAGAGACACTTAAACAACACATTTAGTTTTAGAGATTTCAATGAAATTAATTAGTTTAGGTCAACTACCACTTATTGTAGTGACTTTGCGACACATAAGTTCGAGTTCGATCTCATGAAAGTGTAAATACAGGATTTATCGAGTTTGGGTATAAATGAAGTAGAAATAGATTAATTGAGCTCTAGACCTTTAGGATAGGTTTTAAGGGCAGATACCTACCACCTCTAAGGCTCAAATTAAACAGTTCTACTGTTTATTCAATTTATAAATCTTGATGTATATTTGTCTTTTCGTGATGTATTATTATCTTGTAACGACAAATCTCGGATCTTATTTTGAATAAAAATAATAATAATTAGTTTAGGGGAAAGAAAGAAAACAAAACTAAATTTGAGGACATTATCGTCCATGGGTTAGGTAGTGTGATGGGGGTAGTTTAGGAATATAAAAAAGAAGATAGGATGGGGATGTGGCAGTGGAAGAAAGAGACAGTGAGAGACAAATGTGCGGTTGCATGTAAAAAGGGCCGGGAAGGTTTCAATACAACCCCAATTTTACACACACGCACACACTCTTTGTGATGGATGATGCAAGCGGCAAGCCAACGAAGAAGAAGAAGAAGAAAAAGAAACTCCTCCCTCCCTCCCAAGTCCCATGCGACCACCACATTTCTGTTTCCCGCCTTTTATAACGGCTACAAATTAAAACAACCAAAATGCCACGTGTCTGTGATTGCTTAGGTTAGGTAAAGATACCCTGCTGTGCTGCACCTGTCTGTTTGTCTATCCCAACGTTTTTGAAAAAAAAAATCTGTCCTCTTTTCTCTCTCTCTCTATCTGTCCGTCCACCCGAAATGAAATTACTAAGTACAAAAATTGATTGAGACAAGTGTTAAAACACATTTGACTACATAAAGTTGTATTTGTATGTATGTCAAAGGCCAACGTGTATCCACCCAAACTCTAACAAATCAATGGTCCATTCTAATCCCCCGTCCTCCAGATGCTGCTATTCACCATATTCATGAGAAGAAATGATAGAGAACAAGAAAATCCAGACATACTCTAGACATAAATTCTATGTGATTTGCCGTGACTCGTTGTGTCACGTGGTTATAAACATCTCCGCTGCAAAGGGCTAATAATTCGAGAGCTTTATGTTTGATTAGTTGCTGCACATGAATTCTGAAAGAGAGGTATAGAACCATTTTTCATCTTTACCAAGAGAGAGTTTATTAGATTTGGGCTGGAAAATTTTATTTTTTTCATGTGTTTCTTCTTAATTTCATGTGTTTCTTCTTTCTGCAAAACAAATCAATAAAATCATCGCATCCAGTTCGTAAAACTCTCCAATAATCTATGTCAGATGAATAAAAAAGAACAGGACAGAAAAGATCAAGGTAGCTAGCTAGCTAGCTTATAAACAAAAACAAAACTCATAAATTCAAAGTTATAGTACTGCAACAAAATATCAAAGATGGATCCCAGCAATCACTATTATTTATGACAATAAACACTGACACTAAATTATGATCACCAAGCTGGAATAGTAAGTAGATAAGAGAGTCTCTTCACATATCGGACGGTGTTTGTTATTAATTGGATGACTCTTTCATCTTCAACAACTCAACTATATATAGGATCTGCCATCATTTTTCTTTCCCCAAGTGTTATCATAAAGAACTGAAAACTAGAAGTACGTCGATCAGAGTGGTAACGGTAGTGAAGATATTATGATCATTCATGTGAAATTGTTTTGAAAGTCCAAATATAAAATATGGAGAGTACCATCTTAATTAATTATACTTCAGCTCCACTGACAAGGACGTCTTTGTAAGGAGTTGAAGTTGGAGCAGGAGTTTGAATGGCCGGAATAGGCGGGGCTTGCTGCCTTGCTTCTTCAATCTCTTTCTTTCTCCTCCTTTGCTCTTCTAGTATGAGAGGAACTTGCCCCTCTCTTTCCCGCACGAGCCGTTCCTGTGCCCCGCCACGTAATTTCTCAAGCCTTATTCCATCCATTTGTTGCATCTTGAATACCTTCACTACATTCATCAACCCTCCAATCAACAACAACAAACTTCCAAATATACCCAACCAAATCCAATCCTTCCCCTGCACATTATGAAGCTCTATTAGCTTGGGCCAGCCAGCAAAATAAAATAAAATACAATGAGTTAGCATTAATTCCTTGTGAATGAATTTGCAAGGGAGATGATAACTTACAACTAAATTTAGGCCCGATCGAGTAAACCTGTCTGCGAGGTGGTGATGGCTATTGAGAATGGCACCGACGACAAACAACAAGCTACCCATTAGAAATGGAATATGAACACTCACTTGCAAAATCTGAACATGACCATCTGCTCTCTCATAAATTTGACACGCGTTATGAATCGAACCGATGACCCATAGAACCGGCCCTGCTATAAGCAAATTTATAGCATGCTTTCCCAACATAGTATAATTATTTCCTTTTTCTTCCTGCAAATACATTGCACTTGACACATTTAGAAAATGATTAGCACCTGAGTGGGCACGAGTGCACACACACACACACACACATCCTTATACCTTATTATGGGTATGGCTCATAGATCTTATTTGCCACAAAGAGGTCTTGGGCCTAACTTAGCTTAAAGAAGGCTTTTCCTCACACTTCTATGTGACCTCCACGCTCTCTCCCATAACTAATGTGGGACTAACCCCAACAATCTTTCCCTTCATACATTGAAACGGGAAGACATGACTTGAAAGTTTTTGGTACACCTAGACTCTGATGGCACTTGTGAGTGAGTGTGATCCATATATAGGACTCATATGGGCCTCACTTACGGTAATGTCGGGCATATCTCGCCCCCAAAAGCTAACCCCACATATGACACTTTCTCACACTTAAAACAAAATAGAAAGGGTGTTTTGTTAGGATATCCTTTGATTTATCTTGGGATATCCAGATTTTACATCCTGAATCTCTTCATCCAAAAGTTGAGATTAAACTCAAATGGGCTACAACATCCTCCACTAATTCACATTTGGAAAGTGTAAAAATGGTGCATTTCTATAATCTTAAACCCTACATTTTTTTTTCTTGTGAGGAGTGACTAGTTATAACTGGACATACTTTAGTTTTGCAATAAGATTTGAATAAATGCAAATACGGATATGGTTCTAGATTTGGGTAAACATTGTATATCACAGTCATTGGAAGACATTGAGAAGAGATCATACAAATATTCATGAATTAAATAAGCACTACAACAATTTGAAGATATCCAAAGGGCCTAAAAGTCCATCTAGTCTATTTTATTTATACTAAGTTCAATAAATCATGAATTTCGACTTCCATGAGATAGAAAGACAGGACCTCATATACATATATATAGAGAGAGAGAGAATAAGAGTGAGAATGAGAGAGAGAATGAGAGTACCTGAATGAAGATAAAAAGAAGAGCTAAGAAGAAAAGTAATGATCCTAAAGCTTGAACAAAAGGGACAGCAAACTCAACAAGTGCAAGTTGGGGATCAAAACTGATTAACTGCAATCTATAATCAATCCCAGCCATATGTGCAAACAGATCATGAAGATTAACAATTACAATCAAAGACAATGCTATAAGCAAAATCACTAATCCTGATTTAGCACTTATTGTTGATAATTGAGCAACAAATCCACACACCAATATTACTGTTGCAAATACATATAAACCAGCATTTATATACTCAAATCTGTTTCTTCCTAATCCTGCTGATCCATATAATCTGCTTTCTCTTGCTGATGCTAGTTTCACCATTATTTGTTTCTCTCTCAATTTCAAATCAATTGCTTCTTTTTCTTTTTTTGGATTCCAACAACACACAAAAAAACAGACTTTTTATTTTGGGGATGAAATTCAGATCTATGTGTGTGTTAGTTAAGATGTTGTGATATATATGAGTAGTAGTAGTAGTAGTTTGTGATGAAGTTTGAATGATAATAATGAGTCATAGTGAGAGAGAGAGAGAGAGCAAAATATGGAACAAAATGGAAACGTGTCATCATGCATGAGTTCCATGACTGAGTTTGCATTTGCACATTGGATCCACTCACTATATTATGTTTGTTTGAAGGGGGGGTTAACTTCCCATTTTTCACCCCAATTTCCTTCCACCCACCCACCCACCCGAATATCAATCTTTGTGGAATTGTGCCCCGAAATCTGGCCCAACGATCCGACCAAAAATGTTGATTCCACATTTGTAGTGCCTGTCCGACCCGTTTATAACGGGATGGGCGGGTTTGAACTTTACCCAAAAAACCTTTACCTTCTCAAATAACTCAAGTAGTGGGTCGGTGTTGCTACCTGACATAGAAGCCGGGGAGTCTCATTTTTATTTAGGCAGCCCAGCCCATCTTTGGTTCCCAAAATAAAATGCTTTGGTTTTGTAAAACCCTCCACCGCCCACGTATGCTCTTCCTCAGAGTTTTATGGGGTTTGGTATGGGTCTTTCTGGGTAATGTAATGTGAGGAAGAGGGGAAGGTTGGGTTTATTTTTGGTCGGTGTTACGCGAAAATAAAGAAATTTTCCGGAGTGTGAAGTTTTGGTAGAAACAAAAAAAATTCGAACTTTTTGTTTCTCCCAAACAACCAAATCCTTATACTTTTAAGCTTCTTTTTCCTTTCTCCCAAACAACGAAATCACGAAAGAACACTTTGGTGATTTCGGAAATGATCATCATTAGTGTGGTGGGTCTTATAATAACTATAATCTAGTGCGTCTAATTCCAGTGACCGAGAAGTTCCACCTGCATCTAAGTTAGTTGGAGATTTTCTGGTTATCTATTTCGATTTATAATTTTGTGAGCTTGGGATTAATGGGTTTCAATTTTTTAGGCAAATAAGTAGTTGATCAATGGCCATAAGCAACCGAGAAAACACGGTAAAATCGAAGAGAACAAAGGCTGATAACTCTGGGGGGATTTGTGTGAAAGTAAGTTAGATGGTGCTCCTAACGTGAGAAAGAGGTTTAGAGAGTGAAACTGTACGAGAGAGAGGGACTGAGAGTTAAGGTAGAGGTAAGAGAGAGAGAGAGAGGGAAAGTTTAGAGTGGGAGTAGGAAATCCATTTTACCACCTATTTGGTCTATTTGGTGGTAAGAAGATGTGTCCATGGGTTTTAAATCCAAAATAAAGTTCAAAAAAAGGTTTAGAGCCAAACCTTCTCAGAAAATGGGTTTTCAGTCCCTTTTTGTTTTGGAAGAAACATTGTTGATACATAATGTGTTATAAGAAATGACTAACTGAATCAAAATATTTTGCGTAATGACTAAAAAACACTTAAACTTTTCTAAATAACTAGAAACTGTTACAATAATATGTGTTATTATGGTTCATGTTTAAATTAATATATCTAATTACTGTCGAGGTAATTCTATATTTATTATATCCCAAAAATACCCCTGCAAATTCATCTCTCAACAATGGCTAGAAATTGTAGGGTTCTGTTCTTCCCCTTCCTCACTTTAACGATCAAGTCAAAGCTCGAATGGTTAGGAATTCTAGGGTGTTGTTCTTCCCCTTCCTCACTTCGACGATCAAATCAAAGCTCAAATTCCTTTTAATCTTAAGTCGTTCCAAATCCCAGATAAGAAGAATAAAAAATCTTATTCTCTTCCGTTAAGCTCCTTCGAAGCCCTTACCAGACGAGATCTGGTTTGCAGACTAGACGATTCTGGTTTGTTTGAAGAAATCAGATCCTGTCTCGTTTGCAACCAGAAGAGACTGGTTTCTTCAAACCAGGTCGTTCTATTTCTTAATCTTTCTGACTTATTAGATCATTTTTTTATGGTTATTCATCAATTGTTCTACATATATAATTGATGAAAGTGTAGCTTCCAGGGTCATGTCAAGCAAACTCATAGCAGTTGAGGTAGAGTAGAAGTATTAATCTCCAAAGTTTTACTAATTTCAAACCAATAAATACTTGATCACATATCTACGATTCTTAACCAAGAAATTCACTTGATCAACACTTAATTAATCAAACACAAATCACATAGATAGACACAAATCACATATAAAAATCTAAAACAAGATAGAAGGAGATGCCATTAAGTTTAAAGAACAGATCTGTACTAGAAAAAAATCTTCATAATTTTCAATCTTCACCGGTTACCAAATAGGAGAAGGAGGTCATTTCGAAAATCAGAAGACTAAAAAGAGGTAATCGCGATGAGAAACAATAGATAGTAATTGAAACTTGAAAATTCCCGGCCTAATCTAGTCCCAAAAGAGAGAAAAATAGAGTTTTAGAGAGAGAAAGAGAGTTAATGTAATAAATACATTCGTCACTCATCTTCGTTATGGTCTTCCTTATCTAGATCTCTTTTAACCCCAATTGAACCTCATCTTAAATTTTTCGATGTTATTGAAACTCTAACTGACTCATACCACTGCTTTCCCTAGGAAATCACTTGCTATTGGTATGAACAGTTCTAAAATACATTGATCAAACACAAATCACTTGTCATGTTTTAGAATACTCGCATATGTTACTAGTATGAAGTACCCTCGTTTCAATCCCTGAATTACCTGCTGGTGAAGTTTTATGGTGAAGTTCTAGAGAGATAAAATATAGGAGTAAGAAAGAGAAAGAGATGATGAGAGATAGAGAAGTAGATTTGACGTGAAAGAATTAAAACAAGTATAATTTTGGAATAAAATTTTTGACTTTAACGGCCTATTGACAGTAACGGTAAAGAAACGGGTCATTTAGGTATTTTCGATAAACTAGGAGGTTAGGCGAGAAGTTGGTCATAAATTAGGGGCAATTTAGGAAATAAACCTATTCGTTGTGTACTTTCCTTGCCAAGAAGAAGAACCTTTTCCCCTCCCACTCTCGCGATCAAGTCAATCGGAATGGCTAAGAAGCGAGATCGGCGAGACCGAGTCGGTCATACAGTTCAAAGTAAACAAATCGGTGGAGCCACTCATTCCCTCCACCACCACCACCACCAAAACCGCAGGTTCACTTCCTCGATCATCATCTTTTTCATCTTCGTTCCAATAATGTCATCACTCATTGTATACCGTATGAAATACAACCCAAATACGATCAATACCGTAGTCCTCTCCTCCGTATACGAACGAGGTCTAGTTAAACCTGACACTAATTACCAAGAAATCCTCTCTGTAAGTTTATAATTCCCTTCATTTCTCTTTTTTATTTACTCAAAAAAATATTTTCATTTTTTTATGTGAATTGTTACAGGAAAATTCTAGGGTTTCGAAAAATACGTCTCGTCGACACTATACGGATCCTATACTGGCGTACATAACTCCTTGGTAATGTTACTCCAACTGAGTCACTCACCGTCGGTCATCAAATATTTAACGGATATATATATTTCTTTATTTATCTGTGTACATTTATATAAAATTGATGTAAAATTTACCATTTATTCGTCTTGGGCTATAGGTGTGTGCTCAAGCCTTGGCAAGTGTATTGGGGAGATTTTGTCAGGAACAAAACCCGTACACGTTGTGTTTGTGTCAAAAACTTGTCGATAACTGCTAAAGTTTTGGGGCTTTTTACATAATATATACCAAGTAGTAAATATTAATTATCTTGTTTTAAAACTTGATGATCAATGCTATTGAACCATATTTTGGGACAACATTATTTGGCATGTGTATTTCAATTCTACAAACTTGGTTTGCCGATGCAGTAAAGAAAGACGGTTGAGATCTATTAGTATTAGGAAGTCATAAGTTTGTGAAGTCACTCTGACTAGTATGTACTTGTCAGGAATTCGAAAGGCTATGAAATGGCTAAGACATACAACTCTAAATTCACCCATTTATCCCCAGTTTGGTATGATCTGAAGAGGTACTATGTTTTACTTTCACTGCTTAAGAATATGTAAGTGCTAAGTATTTTTTTTTTCTTGTTTGAATCATAAGTTTATTGGTTTTGTATTTCTTTTCCAGTGATGCTTCACGCTTAGTATTGGAGGGACGTCATAATGCTGATTTAGGATGGATTTCAGATCTTAGAAAAAATGGGATGGCTCTGGTATATATACTAAGTTATTACATAACACAGGTTATTTAAATTGCATTTTATAGTTTGGTTGGTTAGAAAACAAATTAATGTAAGATTATAAGTAATGGATCAGAATCAAACAAGTTTTTAGGTATCGAAATGGTGACTTCTCACAATACATAGCACCACCTGCACCTAATATAACATCTAAGGAGATTGATTAGTTGTTTTTTAGTATTTTATGAAAATAATTTGTTTATTTTTGTTGGTAATGGGGCTATTGAACGTGTCTCCCTATAGTTTCTATGACACTTTTGGAATTGATTCTTATAAGTTAATATCTTCAAAAGAACGTGACTTGTTTGATCATATGCTTCGAGTTTGTAGTGGGAAAGCACTTTAAGTCTCTTGCTAGGAGTAGTGTGATAGGATAATTAATACCCAAAAAATAAACTTTGTAGATTTCGAACCCACATTCTTCTCCGGCCCATTTTGTTGGTCTCTTAATTGGTCTGTCTACGTTTAACTAACTCTTCGTATTTCTTTCCTAGTATGATTCCTCTCTCACTCATCTACTCTTAGTTGCGCTTATGTTTGTTACATGGCATTTTATCATATTATATTTCTTAGTAATGGTATTATACTATTATGTGTGGTATTGCTTAATAGGTGTTACCCAGGATTGTCCTAGAAGCATTTCCAAATGAACTGCTAAGAAAGAAGAAGAAACAGGAGGAAGCAATTAATCTTATACTAGCAGAATGCAAGTAGTTATTTCTACCTCGACTTGTAGTTTTTTGCAGTTTTCAGTTATCTTGGCAATGTAAAGTGGACAGACCACGTGCCGAAATCCCTCCAAATGTTTGCTTTTAACCCTAATTTGATCCCCCATCCAGTCCATCGGTTACTATTATTTTTTTAAATATTCACACGTCTTAACAATAGAAAGAACCATAGAAGTCTTCATCTCCTAGGCTATATTGCAAGTTTTCAGCCCAATTACCTTGTAATGTGTAGGGAGATGCAATATGACGGGATTGTGCTAGAATCATGGTCAAGGTGGGCAGCATATGGAGTCTTGAACGATCATAAAATGCGGAATAAGGTGAGTGCAAATTCTAAATATGAATAACAGCTATTGTTATAACTTTAGAATAGATGTATATTAATCATACATCAATAATATGGACTCTTTATTTGTAAGAGCACAGGCACTGCAATTTGTCAAACAATTAGGGCAAGCTTTACACGCAGCTAGCTCCGAAAGTAAGCGTGAGAATCATCTACAGCTGGTTTTTGTGATTGGTCCACCTCGTTCGATGAATCTCCAAGCCCATGATTTTGGGCCAGAAGACCTTCAGGTCTTGGGTGATTTCGTTGATGGTTTCTCCCTTATGACCTATGATTTCTCTAGTCCTCAAAACCCTGGACCCAATGCGCCCATGAAGTGGATCAAATTGACTCTACAATTACTCCTTAGCAATACGGGTGATAAAGCACAGATCCTATCCCGCAAGATATTCCTTGGGATCAACTTCTATGGGAACGATTTTGTGCTCTCAAAAGGTATGTGGTGATTGTAACTAAACACCTATTTATATTGCCAGTATCCCAGTGTTTTGTTTATTTGTTAAATTGAGTACTTGAATTCCATCCTTGTTTAAGAAGAGAAAGCTTCTGAATTTGCAGCAGCAGGTTCGGGTGGCGGAGCAATCACAGGTGGAAATTACCTGTCTTTGTTGGAGAAACAGAGACCTGAATTGCAGTGGGAGGAGAAGAGTGAGGAGCATATGTTTGTTTATTCAGATAATGGAGGAACGAAGCATGCCGTGTTCTACCCATCGTTGATGTCAATCTCATTACGGTTAGAGGAAGCTCGTTCATGGGGAACTGGTATTTCGATTTGGGAAATTGGTCAAGGTTTGGATTATTTCTTTGATCTTCTTTAGTTCTCTTGAAAAAAATCAAATGATCACTAGCAGAAGCTTGTATCTGAAATTCTTATTAGACAGATAGAACTGTTGCTCTTTTGATGTACTACCACCTCCTTTTAGGTTGTTAGTTGTAATCGGCACTCTGTCTCAATATTATCTGGTCTATTAGGGGAAGTGTGGGTATTCGAGCTCAGCGGGTTGGTGACTTCCCACTGTTTGGATGAGAAAGGAAAACAGGAATAGTTGTTTTAAGAATTGATTTTTTGTTCTTTCAAATTACTTTGTTGATTTTCTTCCTGCAGAGATGGCAAATTTCTCTCTAACCCCACACTTATTATAGTGTTGTTATTGAAGTCTATACAATCTAAAAACAACACATTTACTGGAAATTACATCTCAAGACACTCTTTAAGTGGCGTTAATTGTTCTTTCAATTGCCATAATAAACACAGCTGCATTTTACAGGTACTTGATATGGAAATTTGTTTATCTCTCCATTCTTCTCTAAATCAGTATTTGGTTCTTCAGAGGGGGGTTTGATTTTCTCTATCCCAACAATTTCCTTGTTTGGTTCTTCTTTTGTACTATTCCATTTGTTCCTCCTATACATGCCATATAGCACAAGCTGAAGTACCCCAAGAGGGCAACTGACTATATTAGGAGCCTGCCAAAACAGAATTTTGAAAATTCACTATAAAATGATGTAAATTTAGAGTTTAGTATGTTTATTATCACGCACCGCGATGAGAAGATCGTGCCCAATTAACCCGTACGCCATCCACAAAGAACATGCAAGAAAAGAGAAAAAGGACAAGTTGAAAGGCATGAATTCTACGCTTTTTGTCTTTATCACTTGTCTCTGCACTTATATGAACATTTAGCGGAGATGAGTTAAATACATATTTATGAAAGCTTGCTATGATCCACAAAACCGTAACTACTACTACTACTTTCAGACCTAACAATCCTCTCTTTCTTTTTATATAAGGTTTATGCCGTAGAATTTATAAAGAGGTTTGAAGATTAGGAATAAAAAGAGAACAAAGTTTATTTCGTAGAATTTATAATAAGGTTTGAAGACAAGGAATAAAAAGAGATCAAAGTTTAGTTTAAGGGTTGCTCTGAGGGTACGTTATAATCAGGGACGGGCCTGTGAGTAGGCCAATTCGGGGTCCTATGACATATAGTATATGACAAGAGTTCTATCTAATGATTAAGGTAAACATACTGTATATTCCTAGGAATGTGATCCCGAATTAGGTTTTCAGTCCCTCTACTTCAGGAAGTAGATAAATATCTCAATAGTTTGTGGTTAAAAGAACTCGACCAAAAGCAGGAATGAGATTTTTTTTTTGTTATCGTCCGTAATTAGTAGTAGAACGTAGAAGATAAAAGAGCACCCACCACAATGATTAATGGAGACGCGTACATAGAAACGGAGGCAACAAGTCCAATAATCCCAACTAACATCTTCCGGTGCCGGTGATCTTTTAATGCTAATGCAGAAGCAATTGCAGTGATGCTAAATGCCATCATCACTTGTAACAACATCAAACCAACCATCTTCTGCATCCAAAATATTATTTATTTCTCTAAGAACAAACAAAACTAAACTTCGACATGTCATTTTCAGAAATAGTAACATATTTGTGCTGATTTTCTCTAATCTAACGATTGTTATGTAATTAAATACATGTTTAATGATTGTTATGAAACATATTTGTACAAATGATCCCCAGATAATTGGGGAGTTTTAAAGACGCCGCCCTATAAGTGTCTCATAGGCAAAATTTGAAAGAGAGTTTCTGAGTGAAGGAGGCATATGCAACATTTAAGCTCGAAATTAAACTAGGATGAAAAAGTAAAAAACAAAAAAAAAACAAAACCATGCATGCATGCATTAAAATGAAGAAATAGTAGGAAATTACTAGCCTTGGTTTTTGGTGAAGCAAAGCACAAGTATATGAAGATGAAAGAGAGCTCAAGAAGAATTCCAATTCCATTAATGGTGACAAGAGGGAGATTCTCCCATTTGTTGCTTACTACTGGCAATCCATACCATGTATAAACTAAACAGTTTAGTAAGGCAACAATGTATGGAACACATGAAAACTCCTCTGTGCTTTTCTTCTTAATCACCCTTTTAAATGTTAATCTGCATGCATTTATTTGATAATTAATCCATATGATTAGGATGAATTTAACAATCTAACTAGCTAGTTTAATTACAAAGTACTATTTAGTTTAATTACATTGGTGCTGCATAAAGAAATAATGAAGCTGCATTTCCTGCAAATTATATATACAAGAATTAAGATTAGATAAAAAAAATAATCATATCTTATTATTTTGATTTTGAACTTTCAATATAACATAGAAAATAATAAAGATGTAAATATTTTGCAAAACAAAAAAGATTAAAGGTATACATACCCATTATTCCAATAATCAAGTGCAAGGAAACTTCCATCTTTATGGCCACAAATTATAAGGTCACTACTACTACTACTACTACTACTACTAGAATGTATACCTTGAAATTAAGAACCAAATTTATTACTCTCTCTGTTGTTCAACACCTGAATTACATATATAAGTGTAGTTAGTTCATTGTGTAGTACAAAGAATTTTTTAAGGAAAGCAACCCTAGGAATAGAAGATAGAGAGAGAGAGATTTGTCTTATTAATCTTGTGGAGGAAATTAAATGATTAAGAAAGGATCATTTAGTGTGTATTATAAGTTAATGGTTACCACTAATTAATATAGAAGGTGTCATGCATTATGCTATCCTCATTAAAGAGTTGGTTTCAAACTCAGCTTTCATGCTTTTTCATCACTTACAACTTACTTATTACCCTACAAACTAGCTAAGCTAGCTAGGTTAAAAACCACACACATAAAAGACCCAACTAGCTAGATTAATTTTAGCAAACTAGTACTACTATTGTCGAGGCCATCTATTTCTAATTTTTGTTAGCCATCCAGGCCCAATTATACATATTTGTTGAACATATATATATATATATATATATATATATATATATATATATATGTATAGGTATTTGACAGAGGAAACACATTTTCTCTTCTTCTTTTTATAAAGTAAATCTGAATCGTATTAAAAAGACGAGACACATCATATTAAGTACGAAATATAATCGGTATAAAATTAATAGAGGACACAAGTCTAAAGATGAAAAGAAACACCCTAAATAAGGACAAATATATTAGGTTTGAACACGTAACCGGCAAGAGAGAAAAGATATAGGAAGGATATGATTTGTTATTCTCAATTAGGGTTTGTCAAGTGAGTGGAACTTGTTACTAGAATTCCACTAATATTCATTTTTATCAACTCAAGCGGATCTTTAAATGGCTTTGGAATAAAATATTGTTATCGTTTATTCTCTTCTACGGAATATTATACACAAATAGATAAACATTGGAATAAAATATATTTCCAAGTCTCAAAGTCTAATTGTAGATCAATAGTGAGTGATCCATAATTGAAATGAAATCAGTATTAGAGACAAAGGTTCACATGAGAATGCACACGAATGAAGTGAGCTGGTAGATATTCTTTATTGAGGTTAAGTGTGAAGAAAATGAAGAACACCCAATTTTAGAGACAAAGGTTCACATGAGAATGCACACATGTCCACCACCACTTGGTGTACCGGAGGTCTCAGTAGAAGTGCAAATCTAAATTTTGCTGAACTTGGATATAAATAAAGTAAATCTAGATTAGATGGGCCTATTAGAATGACCTTTAAGAGCTGATAAATGACCTCTAAAGGCATAGTCTGTCTTAAAAATCATGTTGTTATATTGTTTATTCATTTTCATGAATCTTGATGTATCTTTGTATTGTCTCTTCAAGATATATCAATGCATTGTAATGACTCTTATAGTCCATATAAAAGAGAGAATGCAGAACTTAGTTAAATTGAAAACAAAATGCAAACCCTAATCTGGTCATTCTTGTAAGTCAAAGATCGTAACAAAAACCTTAACGTGGAAAAGTGTTGGTTTGGTAGCTTATTACAAAAAGAGTAGGGTCGTGGTAAAGAAGAATCAATTATCAAGCCAAAGGTGGTAATTAAAATGGATTTTTTTTTTTCATTTTCTAGGGCTGGATTCCTATTCCACCACCTTTTGTTAACTCTATTAGGTGTCAACAATTTATTATGCATAATCAACACAATATCTAATTTCGGATGCTTCATGCTGCTTATATCTCATGATGCTTCTACACGAATGTTCTAATTATAGTATATATTAACAGTATTTTTATTGGCCAGCGTTTTGGGGAAAGCAAAATAGTTTCCGGGGTGTGAAGACTTGGTCAAAAATTGGTCAATTTTGTTTGAATATTTTATTTAGGGGGAAAGCAAAAGAGAGGATAAATCTAAGGCCCAAAAAAGGAGTCCAAATAGGAAATCCAACCCAATAGGGAATTATATTTCAAAAAAAACCCAAAATGTTAGATTACCTCTCTATCCCTCCAAAAGAAATTGTTCCCTCTCTTATCCCTCACTCATTTCCCGCCCAAACAGCCTCCCCTCTTCCCCTCCCTGACTTGATTTGACCCGAGACTGACCAGCCTCTCTCTTTCTCTCTCGGTCACCGCGCTCTCTCTCTTCATTCACATCCTTCTTGATTAGACACAAACCCACTCCATCTCTCTCTCTTCATTCAAACGATTTCTCTCTATCTCTCCTCTCTATCTCGATCAAACGATTCCTCTCTTCATTCATTCAAAGTTGCCTCTCCGTCTCTCTCTCTCTATCTCTTTTTCAAGCGAAACGATTTCGGCCATTAACCCCTAGAATCGAAACGTTACCGGCGATTCTCTCTCTCTAGAAAAGCTATTTAAGCAACTTGATCTACTAATTTATCTCTCTATTTCGCTCTCTTTCAACGAATCTTGTGCTTCTCTCTCTACTTCGCTTTCTTTCAAACACAGGTACGTCTCTGTTCTTCCTCTAACTCTTGATCCTCTCTCTGTTGTTGGTAATTATTAGGATTGTTAGAACATTTTCGAGGTTTCTTGTTTCAGATCTTTGGTTGTTGGTACAGTTTTAGGGGTGTTCGAAAATTTGGGGGTGTTTTCAAACAATTAGGGTTTATTATTTGAAGTTCAGTAGTCTGATCTATAGTTTGTGATAAAACATTTTGGGTTGTTTTTCAAAAAAGTTTTAGGGTTAAGTTGCTCTACAGTTTGTGATAAAACATTTTGGTTGTTGTTTTGTGATTTCGGAAGCATTTGGGTGTTTATGGTTCTTCATCAAGCTTCTAGGTTAGGTTTGTTTTAACATTTAGGGTTGTGATCCGAAAGTTAGGTTTCTGTGGAGACATTTAGTACTTTGTCTTCGATTTTTGGGGGTCTGTCTTTGTTGATGAAGTGAATGATTTGTTTTATCATTCTAGGTTGTGTTGAAGAAATGTTGGATTATGTTTAGACATTTTGATAGTTGTTTGTGATTTCGGAAGCATGCATCTTCACAGAAAGGTCATTTGGGTGTTTATGAGTCTTCATCAAGTTTCTAGGTTAGGGTTGTTTTAACATTTAGGGGTGTGATACGAAAGTTAGGTTTCTGTGGAGGAATTTAGTCATTTGTTTTGGATTTATGGGTGTTTGTCTTTGTTGATGAAATGAATGGTTTGTTTTAACATTCATGGTTGTGTAAACGAAATTAGTATATGTTTAGACATTTTGGTTGTGTACATACATTTTGTGTTTGTTTGAAACATGTGGGTGTCTAATACAAAACATAACAAATTTTGCAGATTACAAAGATGGTTAAAGCTGCAACAAAGAAATGAGATGGTCCTGAAAAAAGACAACAGACTCTAGTGAGGGCTAGCCCTAGAAAGAGAGCTAGTGAAGAGCCATCATCTGCTGGGCCTAGCAAAAAAGGCAAGAAAGTTGCTATTCCTAAACAGGCTAAGGTATGTTATTGTATACACATCTTTGACAATGTTCTGTAATTAATGTTTGTGCTCTCACATTTCTTAAAATTGTTTGGCATATTTGTTCGTGTGTTGTCATTCTGTAAAATGTTGCTTCAATTAGTGAACTGTCATTATTGTGTAGACCATTGGCCTAGGCTTATTGTGTAGACACATTCCAAAATGATTTGCCATTACTTATAGTGATGTAGTATTCAGTGTAGTGTTGAACATTTTGTTGAATGCCCTGACATATCTGTTACTGTTTGTGTGAAGCATCGATCGTATACATAAAAAACGAGAGAGCCAATGGTGGAGGCTCAACCAACAGAGGCTAGGGAGCAGAAGAAGAAAACTATTTTTGCCCCAAATTCTTTTCAATTTCTTCTTTGTTTTAAGAAGAAAACTACTTTAAATATTCTATAAATATTTCAAACCATTTTTAAGCATTTTACATAATTTCGAGACATTTTGGAGTTTGTCTTCTCAGTATTGTTTGTGGTCTCGCATTTCGTATACTGTTTTGGCATAATTGCTTGTGTGTTGTCATTCTGTAAAATGTTGCTTCACTTATTCCTACTCTTATTCCTAGGGTTTTGTGAAAAGTTCTGAAAACCATTGGCATCAGCTTACAGTGTTGTAGCATTTATAGTCGTGTTGGAACATTTTGCTGAATGATCTAACATATCTATTACTGTGTGTTTGAAGCATCGATCTGCGACATCCAAATCGAAAGAGCAGATGGTGGAGGCTCAACGTATAGAGTCAAAGGAGCAAAAGAAGAAAAATTGCAGTTCACAAGGTAGCAAGGGACAATTTGGAACCATTTGTAGTCCAGTTTTTGTTCTCTAGAATGTTGATGAAATGAATGGGTTGTTTTAACAATTTGGGTTGTGTTCAAGAAATTGGGGTTATGTTGAGACATTTAGTACTTTGTTTATGATTTTTGGGAATTTTACTTGATTATTACAGTGATGTTATTGGTCAATGTGGCAGACAATTTGGTTTATGTTTTAACATTTGGTGGGGTGTTGATGGATTTTGTGGTTATTAATGAGTAAAAATTGATATGTTTTTGACATTTTGGGTTGTGTAGAAACATTTTGTGCAAAACATTTAAAAAAGAGAAGCAGCGGCAGCAAGACAATAGGCTGTACAAAGAGCTAGCTCTAGAAAGAGGGCTAGTGAAGAGACAACAACTGCAGGGCCTAGTAAAAAAAAGGCAAAAAATATTAAAGGTGATTGAATCACAGACCAAGGCAAGATGCATTCCTAAACATTTTGCATAATGTTTAAGAATGCATACGAAATAACATAAGATTCTGTGAAAAAAGATAAAATTTGGGGAAAACAGTGGCATCAGATTTTTGAAATGTACTCTCATTATTGATTGTGGTCTAGCATTAAGAATAATGTTTTCGCATTATTGGTAGTGTCCAGACAATTTGTAAAATGATCTCGCATTGTTGACAGTGTTCTAGCATTGTAGATAATGTGAAAACAATGAATTCTGCTTTGCAATTTAACAAATGTTTGGACACTGCTTAAAATGCTTAGAAAACGTTAGACTGATCTGAACATCTTTAATACAAAATTGTGGTGAACATTTTTCAAAATGTTCACACATCCTTTAAAATGTTAATACAAATTGTAAAGTGTTTTTAATAAAACGAGAACCAGTTGCTACTGTTAACATAACTGTACGGAATAGTGTTAACACATCCCGTAAAATGTTTAGACAAACTGTAAAGTGTTGCTTACAAAACGAGAAGTGGTTGCTAATATTAACAAATCTGTACGGAACAACAAAGAAAACACCATGAAAATACCCTAAAACCAAGAACAACCTCACTAATGGAGCTTCAAATAAGTAGATCTACAAATCTATATATTTAACTCTCTACAAACTATGAAAACACCATGAAAACACCATGAAAACACCCTAAAACAAGATTTGAAGTTTTTTTTAACCTCCATTAAAGAAGATGATGAATGAAGGTGATGACTGAACCACGAAAACGTGAAAAGGGTTATCTCTCTCGGTCTCGGTTTTTTAGAGAAGAAGATGATGAATGAATGAAGGTGGAATAGATTGAAGATGATGAATGAAGGTGGAATAGATGAAGTTTATGTCGGCTTCTATAGTCTACAGAGAAGAAGATGATGAATGAAGGTGGAATAGAATGAAGAGATGGCCGGTGAGGTTCGGGTGAGAAGAGAGAAAAGAGGGTTTGGTGTTGGGAGGTAGAGAGAGAAAGTAAACCCAGATTATGAGAGGAAGAGAGATATTTTGGAGAGAGAAATTTTGGTTTGTAAAGGGAGGGAGTAGTTGGATATATATGGGAGGGCAAAAGAGGGATTAGAAGAAGTCATTAGGTCTTAGAGATACAAGTTGGGAAGGGATGGAGCATAGGGATGTGTATTTGGGTTTGATATGAGTTATTAGTTGATTATTGGGTTTTGGGTGGGATATTAATCCTTGTTGGGTTTTTTTTTGTATTTGGGCCCAAAATTTGGGCCTTTCATCAAAAAATTCAAAGCAAAATAGCTTCTCCACCTCAGCTCTCTCTCTCTCCACCTCATCTTCTCTCTCCCCACCACTCTCTCTTCTCCGACAGGTCGCCGGCCGGAAAATTTTCCGGCCGGCGATCATTAAAAAAAAAAATCACTCTCTCTCCCTCCTCTCTCTCTCTCCAAAAAACTTTTTCATTTTTTTTTTTGCTTCTTCTCTCTCTAGAACAAATCTAGAGAGAGAGGACCTGTTGAAGGTCCCGAACAGGACCTTCAACAGCCTCTCTCTAGATTTGTTCTAGAGAGAGAGAAGAAGAAGAGAAAAAAAAAAGTTTTTTAGAGAGAGAGAGGAGGGAGATAAAGTGAAAATACTTTTTTTTTTATTAATGGTCGCCGGCCGGAAAATTTCCCGGCCGGCACCTTGTGGGAGAAGAGAGAGAGGTGGAGAGAGAGTGAGGTGAGGTGGAGTGTTTTTTCTTATTTCCCCTTAAAATTTATTTCCCCAGAAAATTTCTAAAATTCTAAATATTCCCTTTAAAATTTCACACCCCGGAAACTATTTAGCTTTCCCAAAAGCGCTGGGTTTTTTGTTTTATGGATATGCTTATTTAGTTACCTTCCTAGCATCTATACATTGACCATACATTTATAATTCTTTAATTAGTATATATGTCAACCAGGTATATGGACGATCTTGATTGAGAGTTCGAGCATACTCTGGTTTTAGATTTTGATTAAAATATGTTTAGGTTGGAAGCGATGAACTCAAAACTTGTGTTAAGAGTAATCAGGTTATATATGTTTTGTTTGATTTATCTTGTTAAGTTTGAGTTATCCTTTTTTTTTGGGAGAATTTGACATACGCCCCCACTATTATATGAATATTAGGACTACACCCCCACTTTTTCAAAACTTTTGATATACACCCCCACTTGGACGGAAACCGTCAACTCAGAGTTAAGTTGGGTGTGTGCGAAACACACGCGCCAACCATGACGATTTTACCCTTTTGTAGTTGTTGAAATATTTTGAGTGATTTTGACATACATCCCCACTATTATATGAATTTTTGGACTACACCCCCATTTTTTGAAAAAATCAAAAATTTTCAATTTGCCCTCCAACGATCATCTTTTACCTTTTGTCTTATAAATTTATTTATCTTAGACAAGCTAAAAGGTCAAAGCGAAAGAACTATTTGAGATATCAAACTATAGAAAAGATGGGAGGAACTATTTGGGATATCAAGCGAAAGAACTTATTTATCTTATATAGGAGGAACTTATTTATCTTATTTGACATATAAGATAAATAAGTTCTTTCGCTTTGACCTTTTAGCTTGTCTAAGATAAATAAGTTTATAAGAGAAAAGGTAAAAGACGATCGTTGGAGGGCAAATTGAAAAATTTTATTTTTTCAAAAAAATGGGGGTGTAGTCCAAAAATTCATATAATAGTGGGGGTGTATGTCAAAATCGCTCAAAATATTTCAACATCTACAAAAGGGTAAAATCGTCATGGTTGGCGCGTGTGTTTCACACACACCCAACTTAACTCTGAGTTGACGGTTTCCGTCCAGGTGGGGGTGTATATCAAAAGTTTTCAAAAAGTGGGGGTGTAGTCCTAATATTCATATAATAGTGGGGGTGTATGTCAAATTCTCCCTTTTTTTTTTTTTTTTTTTTGACTTTATGATTTTTAAACAGCTAAGGACTACTAGAGTCATTCGAGGCGGTCAGGATGAAGTTGTGATCTCCCTTCTTCCCAGTTAGCACAGTAGGGTACTAGGGTTGGTAGGTCGATTAAGCAGGGGACAAAATTAAAATCCCAGTTAAGCATATATAGTCACCATCATATCAAGTGATCTCCCTTCCCACTTGCATGCCCCATATCATTATGAAACCCCACTCACTGTATTCATCATAAATATGTAAAATAACATTATCAATAGAAAAAAATTACAGTAAATAACTCTACTACTAGTTAGTATGTTAAAGACATTCAAATTAACCCAATACAATAATGATGAATTACATCTATCTACAATTTTCCTTCATTTGTATGTTACCTTTATTAGTTTGTCTGTCTATATGTATTTATTTTAATTAATTGCGTGTTGTATTCTGCAAATGGTCCTGATTTTGCATCATTGCATGCCTGTTAACTAGTAGTACTTAAAGTATTTCAATATTTATTTTGTGATCAGAATCTTAAGCCATCGACTTTAATTTTGCTAGATAATAGTAAAATGTTTACTTGATAGAAATCAGAGAAGATGAAGATTTTATTAATCTCTTTAGAAAACTAGATTGATTTGATTATTACAAGCTAATCGATTTATATAGTTCTTCACTCATTTAGTTATAGAGAGAGAGAGGGAAACTGTTCGTAACAACCTAACTAACTGAATTAGTTATGAGTTAGTTAGGTTGTTATTTAGTCTATAGGCACCTCGGCCAACTACTCTTATAAGCATATTATTACACTTCTGTAACACCTTCTTCTTCCTTAGTTATTTATCTTTCTCACACTAAGCTTACACCACTAGTATACTCTAACATCCCCCCTCAAGTTGATGAGTCGAGAAGAACCATTAACTTGTCCCTTAGAGTAAGAAACAAATCTTTAGGCAGACCTTTTGTAAGCAAATCAGCAGGTTGTTCTTGAGTAGGAATATGCTGAATTTGAAGAGAACCAGAAGCTACCAGATCCCTCACAAAGTGATAATCCACTTCTATGTATTTTGTCCTCGCGTGACAGATAGGATTAGCAGCAATATTCTTGGCTCCTAGTGATGGGCCTAAAAAGTTTCCTAAATAGGTCTACACCCGCAAGTGCACGGGTGTCAAGTTGTAATAATTTCCGGTAAGACCGGTTCGTTCCTCAGAGACTAGTTAAACTATTCTAAAATTAGGAAGTAATAAGATTGTAAAATGATTTGGTTTTGGTTTTTAAAATAAAATAAATAAAATATTAAAATAAAATTACGGGAATGAAAATGAACTCAAATGGGGAGAGGAGTCTAGAGTTTAGGATTCCACCACATAAAATCACCTTTATTACACATAGTTAACTAACTAGTTATTTTTTTCTATAACTCAAAATTCTGGATAATAAACTATCCGAATTTCGGAAGATGTTTTCGATAAAATCGGTTTTTAGATCATAAAATGGTATTTGTCTTCTTTTGAAAAATATATTTCTTAACTACTATCTATCAATTAATAAGTATGAACCGTCAAATGATTTAACATAAGCACGATGCATCAAATCTAAAAGTATAGATAGTGAAAAGATAAACGATTTAACAAATTAAAAACAAATTAAACTTTATCGTTCAATCAAAAGAATTAGTCAATCAAGAATATGCTTAAAAGATCAAGATTTGGTTTCATCATCAACCCTAGATAGAATGTTAGCTAATCATAATACGAGATCGAAACAAATATGACAAATAAGAGAGGAAAAGGGAAGAACAACAAAACTTTCTCACTGATTTTCCTATGGCAGCCAAACGCTCCCTTGGAGAAAATAATTTTCCAGCGTCAATGGAAAATTATTTTCCAGCAAAACTTATTAACCAAACGTGGTCTTCTTCTCCACCAGGTTTCTTTCTCTATTTCTCTCAACTAATTTCTCTCTCTGTTCTTCTCTATAATTTCTGAGCTTATATAAGATAAAGAAAGAAGAAAATAGTACTACTTGATTCTCTGTTTTTCTCTACAAACAATAATCTCCAAACTAAAGTATTTGTAGAAGAAGATAAAGAAATATGATGATGAATCTTTGATTATGAACACAACACCTCTCTTACAATTCTCTCTCTGTACTCTGTTTTCTCTCTTTCTCACTCTAAAAGTTGTTTCTCTAACAAAATCTCTCTCTCTCTCTTTTCTATTTTGTTTTTACTTTCTCTCACAAAAAGAAATACAAAGAAAAGAAAGATAAGAAGATGATGATGCTCTGGTTCTCCCTCTATTGAATGTATTCTGTTTTAGCTTAAGGGAGGATCTCCCCAAAGATGAGATGATCCAACAGTTGATGAAGCTTGGTGGTTTTATACTCTAATGGTCGGTTGTAATCTTTCCTTTAGATCTCTCTCTAAAATATATTTTACAAATCTCCATTACTATTGTATCTTTCTGTCAATCGAATCCTGGTTCCTCATTCGTTTCTCTCTCTAGAAATAAAACTTGCCTTCTCTTCCTCTTTGATTCTTTCTCTTTCAAGCTCTCTCTCTCACTGTCATGCTTGAATTTCTAGAGAGAGAATATCTTCTCTCTGATTTAATCTTCTATCCCAACCGAACCATATCTCTCTCTACTGATTTCATCTCTTTAGAATCTATTTTCTTCTTCAATCACTCGTTTATATCTCCTTCCATCTCTGTCTTGGTTTGTTTTTAAGAGAAATATCACTTTCCAAATCTCTCTCTGTTATTCCTTCCATTTTTCGAAAAGATCTTCGGCCATCCATCTCAATCTCCAAATCACGTTCTCTGTTGATGAAGAAATCTTCCCATAATCATCTCGGTTCTTTGCTGTGTATTATATCTTCTTGCCAATATAGTTGAGAAGATAACATGGAAAGAGAAACAACATTCCTAAATTTAAGATTTTGAAAAGGAATAACCTCAATATTGGAATTAATCAGCGTGGATAAGGCGTTGGCTGTTAAGGGGTTGATTCAGTGCATCACGACCAGACGAAAAGAGATGCAGCGCGCGCTGGGATGAAGCTTTATACGCTAGAACAACAGCAACCGTTTGATCTCTTAGAGGCGCGCCTGGGTCCTTGGTTATAATTTGTCCTCGGATGTACGGGATCAAAAGTCCCTGAAAAATGCCAAGTACCACCCCGCTAAACCCACCAGTATACCGAAATAGTCACCTCTCCCTCTGGATTCGCGCCACATGTCTCTGGCTGAATGCTCCATATTCATCGTTAGTCAACTAATCTTGACCTCTACTTTGACCTGGTCTAACTTTGTCGTCCGGACTCCGATCTGACTTCTGCTTTCGCCGTTGGGTTCGTCTTGGACTCTAAATTTCATTCGAGCCCCAAGGTTGACTAAATAACCAGATTATCACAGTTACAAAATAACCAAAATGCCCATGGACCTGTCTTTCTCTCGATTTTAGCAATTTTTCGCACCGAACTCCGTAAAAGATACCTGGAAAAGAGAAACAAGTAATTCATGAGAGTAACTGCTCGAAATAGACTAACTAGCCCAAATTAAGAGATTCAAATGAGACATCTTCATGTCTCATCACCTAGATTATCACAATATAAAACCATAGGAGAAGTAATTGGATGATGAAGCTCAGTTAACAAATAAGATACCCATAACAATTCAGCAGCAGTGGAAGAGAGGGCCTTATATTCAGCCTCTGTAGAAGACTTGGCAACAGTTGGTTGCTTCTTTGAGCTCCAATTCACCAAAGAATTTCCAAGAACCACACATACACCACTTGTAGACCTCCTGGAGTCTGGGCATCCAGCCCAATCCGAGTCAGAGTAACCTCTCAATTTCGAAATATCTCCTGGTGTAATGGTAATCCCACAGTTGATTGTCCCTTTCACATATCTTAGAATCTTCTTAAGTAATTGAAGATGAGTTGATCTTGGGGATTGCATAAATTGTGATGCATAGTTGACAGCATATGCTAGATCAGGCCTTGTCATAGTTAAGTATTGAAGACCTCCTATGATGCTTCTATAAAAGGATGGATCAGAGATAAGTTCACCATCATTCTTAGATAGTCTGTTAATAGAAACAGGTGTGCAGCTAGGTTTCGAGTCCAGAAGATCAGCTTTCTCTAATAATCCAAGAGCATACTTCTTTTGAGTGAGAAACAGTGCACAGGACTCATCCTTGGTAACCTCAATGCCTAAGAAAAAATGAAGGGAACCCAAGTCCTTCATGGCAAACTCCTTGCTCAGAGTAGTAATTAGTGATTTCAGTAGTGAAGAGCTACTTCCTGTCAAGATGATGTCATCCACATACAATAATAACACTAGAATATCATCTTTTGAATGCTGAATAAACATTGAATGATCATGAGCACTCTTGACAAAACCAAGTGATAGGAGAAAGGTGCCAAATCTCTGAAACCAGGCTCTAGGAGCTTGTTTCAGCCCATAGAGACTTTTATGTAAGTGACAAACATAGGATGGATTAGAAGCATCAATGAACCCCTGAGGTTGTGTCATATAAACATTCTCTTGGAGTAGCCCATGCAAAAAGGCATTAGACACATCTAATTGTTGAATAGACCAACCATTAGAGACAGCTAAGTTGAGAACTATTCTAATAGTAGCTGCTTTTACCACTGGGCTAAAAGTCTCTGAGTAATCTAACCCATCTTTCTGATGATAACCCTTAGCAACCAATCAAGCTTTAAACCTCTCTACAGACCCATTGGAGTTGTATTTAACTTTGAATACCCACTTACATCCTAGAAGATTCATTGAAGGATTGAAAGGCACAAGTGACCAAGTGTTATTTTTCTTAAGAGCTGAGAATTCTTCTTCCATTGCTTTTACCCAATTTGGGTCTTGAGAAGCTTCTTTGTAAGTAGAAGGTTCCTTATGATGTTGTAATAGTGTGAGATAAGTCTGAGAGATAGGATGTCTCACAGAAAGATGAGAAACATAATCAGGAACAAACTTTGGTTTAGAAATTCCATTTCTTAACCTTGTAGTCATCCTATGAGATGGTGCAGCAGCTGTTGGTGCTGAGGTTGTGCTAAGTTGTGGAGATAGATCAGGTTGTGAAGACTCAGCAGAACTAATAGGAGTTACAGAATTAAGAGGTAATTGAATCACAACAGGAGTAGATGAAGATTTCTTTGATTTCTAAGAAAGTTCGATGAAGAAGAAGATCGAATGAAGAAGAAGATCGAAAAAAAAATCAAGGCTCTGATACCATGATAGAAATCAGAGAAGATGAAGATTTTATTAATCTCTTTAGAAAACTAGATTGATTTGATTATTACAAGCTAATCGATTTATATAGTTCTTCACTCATTTAGTTATAGAGAGAGAGAGAGAGAAACTGTTCGTAACAACCTAACTAACTGAATTAGTTATGAGTTAGTTAGGTTGTTATTTAGTCTATAGGCACCTCGGCCAACTACTCTTATAAGCATATTATTACACTTCTGTAACACCTTCTTCTTCCTTAGTTATTTATCTTTCTCACACTAAGCTTACACCACTAGTATACTCTAACATTACTGGACTTTCTCTTCTACTAGCTAGTTGATACCACTTCATTATAGCTAGGACCCAAAAAGTAATATTGTTGTACTATTTGTTGAGTCAAATAGCATTTTTATACACTTAATCAGTCATGCGTAGTCCCTGAACTACTTGGATACATTTTTTTTTTTAAAGTTAGTGAGGGTATTTCTTTTGGTGTGGGACTACTATAAATTCTTGCCAGAAAAGAGTCGCTAGCTAGATAGAAACCGCAAGTAGGTCAGTGTGGATAACATTTTATGTGAGGAGTGGTGGATCATGTTGGACTGGTCTAATTCGGTAGACCCACTTCTTCACATGGGCGTACTTGTAAAGACATGCCATGCCACCTTGTAATTCAAAAGAAAGAGGAAGAAGAATGTGAGTTACAATTTCAAGTGTTGGAAGCTCTACCCAATGCCTTTTCATCAAAAAAAAAAAAAGCTACCCAATGCCATCCATCTCCAACTAAAATTTAACTTTTAAGAGAGAAGAGAGAGAGAGAGAGAGAGAGTTAATGCATGTTCAAATAAGACAATATGCAGTTGAACATATCCATAGTAAAATAATTAACTCAGATCTTATGTTATAAAGATGAAAATTTGAACTTATTACTAATCAACATATTAGAAAGAATTTGTTGGAATCGGAGCCTATTTTGGCTCGAGCCGACTCGTCAAACTCAGAAACGGAACGCGCCATTGCGTTCGTCTCGTCGAGCTCTACAATTTAGAGCCAAGAATCACTCAAATCCGATTCCGGATGAATGAGAAATTCAAGGTTAAAGTTTGAACGAAGATCGGTTGAAATAGGTACTAAATCGTCAAAGAGGACAAGTTAAAGTAGGGACCATTCAAGCAACGCACGCGCATCCGCATCTGGACGGCTGGCGTTCTGTCCGCGGGATTCCGCGAAGATCGAACGATCCGCGTTCTTTCCGCGTCAGGACAGAAGCGGGAATCTGCGAGATCCCACCGTTGACGGACACGTGGCTAGCGCGTGGGATAAAATCGGTACAGATCAAGCCATCTAACGGCTGCTGTTACACCCGAGCTATCAAGGCAAATCCAACGGTCTAAATGCTGGCCGAAAATCCCAGTTATATAACCAACCCTTCTCAAAGGGTTGTGTCCCTAAAAACCAAGAGTTTTGTCCCCAAAACTCTAGAGATGTGTCCCAAAAGTTTATACCTATTCAATTCCTATAAATACCACCCAAACTCACTTCATTTTTCATCAATTCAATTCATTCTCTTCTTCTCTTCCCTTCTAACAATTAGAGGTTCTGGTTAGCCTAGAATATCTAATTAAAGAAGTATTTTCTAGAGGTTCTGGATAGACTAGAATATCTAGAAAAGGAAGAAAGAAGTCTCGAGTGAAATTTGAATTTCCGAAGCATCTAGAAGATCATCCGCATTAGTCAAAGAGCTCATAATACTGACAAAGGTTCGTCCGCTTTCAGAATATAGAAGTACCATCTTAAAATTCTGAAAGGTTAGTCGTTGTATCCCGAAGGCATTCACCCTAACGTTTGGTACTGTTACGGGGGTGTAAAATGTCTTAAGGAAAGAGAATCTATTCTCGCCTCGACTACATATTTAGAAAGAAGGAATATTGATATATCATTATTCTGTAATTATTTATTTCTCTATAAGTTAGAGAAAGGAAACTCTGTCTAAATCAAGCCAAGACAGAAATCGACTTATCGATTTGATAACCAGAGAAACAACAGAATTGAATTTAAATCAATATCTAACCCGGTTTGCAATCTGCGAACTTGTTCTGAGAGCCCGATGCTAAATTTTGAATCCGTTTAGCAGAGCTGATCTCAGAAGCAGAACTGACCTTATTGTGAGCAAGGCTGAATTTTTGTTTAAGGTGATTATTAATGTTAGGGGTATCCATGTACATTTCAGTTTTAGAAAGAGAGAAGCGGTGGGATTAAGGTTTCAATGGTCTATATAAATTGAAACCATATAGATATCTTGTAACCCTTAGGAACTTGTTCTTCGTTCATATTGGGAATCATCTCGCCGTTGGTTGATACGGAATAAGTTTCATCGTCAACCGAATTACGTAAATCTCTTTGTGTTCTGTGGGACTGTTTGATATATTTTCTTTTATATATATAGCGAGAGAGAGAGAGAGAAGAAATGTTTGGGTAGGTAGGTTAGGGTAAAATTAGCATTGATGAATGTATGGACGAGGAAGACAACTACTTGTCAAACAAACATTTTCCATCCATTTTGTAATTAGATATGTAACTAGCGGTTGTTCATTAAGTCACACCTATCCTTCCAGTTTTCAATTCTTTCATTTCCTTCTCCTACTACTACTACTACTACTACTACTACTAATTCCAACTCTACCTGCTTGCTTAAAACTCACCTTAATTATTCATTTCTCTCTCTCTTCATATTCCCACTACCATGCAGATGTAGTTTCCTTTTTTTCTCTTAACATTCTCACTAGGCTAGGCTAGCACCTCTATCTCTGTTCTCTAACTATAGCTATTACTGTTCAATTGAATTACTGCTCGAAGAAATTAACTGCTATATGTACAAAACTATCTAGTATGGATAAACCACGTCGAAAACAACCTAAAAGCACTACTAGTACTACTAATTACGAATGTGAAGGTAATAACCTAATCTAATTCTACCTATTACCTTCTTTTTTAATCCTATACCCAGCGGGGTTTATATCTTTTATGTTTATGGGGTTCCTTTCTTTTATGTTGAAAGTTATATTAAGGGGTTTATATTATGTGATTTGGGGTTTGATTATGGAACATATATATGGTGCGCGCAGAAGTGAGTAGTGTGGAATGGGAAGAGATAAAGATGAGTGAGGAGGAAGAAGATCTTATCTACCGTATGCATAAACTTGTTGGTGATCGGTAAATTAATTTACCTACTCAATATAAATTCATGCCATTTGGTTGATTCATTTGTTTATGTAATTTTATACTGAGTACTAGTTAATTTTAGTTGTCAATTTTACTCTTGAAAATTAAGTATTCAAGTATGACTACATGTCTACATCACTAGCTAGTTTGTTAATGGAATACTACTAATTAATTAATATTGAGTGTGCATTTTTCAGGTGGGGTCTAATAGCGGGTCGGTTACCCGATAGAAA
Organism: Eschscholzia californica; assembly: GCF_041429995.1. NCBI lineage: Eukaryota > Viridiplantae > Streptophyta > Magnoliopsida > Ranunculales > Papaveraceae > Eschscholzia > Eschscholzia californica. The sequence goes on along the minus strand of NW_028238483.1, from coordinate 44,530,612 downwards.
ACCCGAAGAAATAGAAAGATTTTGGATAATGAGACACCACGAAGGATTCACAACTGGGAGACGAAAGAAAAGCTCCACCAGCAAAACAAGGAAACCCTAAGGATTTTATATTACTCCTAACATTCACCTTTCTTTTTTAGAAAATGATCTAGTTATGTAAAATCTTTAAGGCAAGAGTTGGGAGAGAATCTCAAATCAATGGGTGCAGTTGATTTATATCAACTTTCTCTTGATTTTAGTCCTAAATCACTGAGCGAATTTCGACCGTTGATTTAGAATTCTCTCTCAAATAATATGCATGTATTTTCCTTTGTTGTGTCACTAATATACTTTTTTTTTTTTTTTTCGCCTTCCGTGGTTTGGACAATCAATTTCTTATTATTGTAGATTTTCCATTTTGGTGATTTTCAATGGCATCCATATATTATTTTAGTCAATTAGTGAGCATTCCATGGAAATTATGTCACTACTTTCTTTCTGGCCTGAGGGGTGTGGATGAGGTCGGTCCCTTTGCTTTTATAGCAGCTTAAAACAAGACTTTGCCTGCACCGAAATCCCAAGTAGACGACCTGAACCCCTCCAAGATACTTGGATATAACTTGAATTTTGGCTTGCTTTTCGCCCAAATTTTTGGGTAGAGTAGCAGGATTGTTCAATAACAAAGTTAAGAGTGAGACTACAAATCAAAAACCTACTACCGTCAAAATCAACTGTCTTCAGTTTAGAGTCAACTTTCTTTCTCTCTCTCTCTCCTATGGACATTTTCACTCTTGATGGATGGTTGATTCTTATTTAGGTCTGGTTAAGACTATGAATCACACTTCACCATGAGTGGGCTGGACGTGCACGACAATGAACAATTGGATCAGTATTGTATGGAGAGCTTCGTGGGCTCATGGGCCTGGCAATGAACCACATGGGCCTGGCAATGAACCATGTATGATGGGCATTTTTTTTGTTTGTTGATATGTATGATAGCCATTGCAGAGCAATCATATACTATAATGAAAGAAAAAGCAACCGATATATATAGTTCATTTATCGCATTAACGAATACATATTTGCTCCAAAAAAGAAATTCCTTATATACATTATAATCTACGTATAAGATCCACTTCCAATACAGAGACCATGTATTACAACCCACCTACATTTTGTATACAACAATTATCTTTAAACATGAACTTATGATATAGTTGTATATATCGTCGAATGTTTAGTAGTAGTAAGCAAAAGTATGATACATATCAGTATAACTGAGTATATGGACACATACCGGAGGATGACGCACGACACGAGATTCTTCCATCCTGAGATTATAACGGAAATTCAAAGTGTTTAAGGTTTAGAAGATATATCTGCGAAGATAGTCGACTCGAGCGGGATGCTTGAGCTTCATTAGTGCTTTCACTTCATGTTTCCGAACCATCTCTCTTGAAATGTTTAGGTTCCCTGCAATCTCTCCTAGCGTTCGATCACCTTTTCCATCAAGTCCATACCTTTGTCTGATCACCAAATTCTCTTTCGGTTTGAGCGAGTCAAGCTGAAGACATAAAATCATGTAGAAACCATTTCTTAGTGTTAACAAACAAAGGTTGTTCGAGCAATCAAGGAAAAAAAAATTTGAGGGCTTCAATTAGATTTTTTTCTTGTACGGGATTAAGATTAGATAATTACCACATCATCAACAGCAAGACGGAGAAGGGCAGGTTGGCTCTGTTTATCACTATCATCCTTAATTCCATTGATGAACTCTTCTTGTGTAATTGCATGTCTAGAATGGAGCGAGAAGACATGTTGAGAAGCCCTCATTACTTCATGGTATCTCTCAGGAGAAATTCGTATCTTTTGTATAATTTCTTCCTGTGTCGGTAGTCTCTCAAGCTCGAACATCAACTGTAACTTTGCTCTTTGGATCTCTACTCTGACCTGCACAGTAAGTGGTTCAGATAATACGACTCATCTAACCATTAAATATGATTTTGGCTAACGTTAATGATATAAATCTTCATTCAAATAAATCATAATTGAATAATATCATTAACCAGAGACTAGCAAAATAACTGAAACCAAAGCATATATATATATATATAAGAAGTTACTAGTTACCGATTCAAGGCCAAATGATACACGTGTAAAGCTTGAAAGTGTTAAAGATCGCATTATTGAATGCCTAATCCAAAACAAAGCATATGTCGACAGTTGGGACCCCCGTTTCGGTTCAAAACGATCAATAGCTATGATTAGACCCTTTGCCCCCGCTTGGCATAAGTCTTGAAATTTAGTACCATTAGCGAACTCTTGGAAGTATTTATTGATTGCAAACAACACTAGCCGGAGATTGTGCTGCAATTTTTTCCGATAAGAATAATCAGTATTTCTGCAAAGGAACTCCTCCAAAACAAGCTTCATAATATGTATGTAAATACTAAGACCAATAGTACCTTGATCAACTTGTTTTTTGCGGATTGACCAACTATTATATGCTTTTTAACTTCATTTAAACTCGTATTCGTTGCAGCTGCTAAGTCATGAAAAGTGGGTTCTCTCTCGAAGTCTTTATGCAACGTCTCCTTCAATTGGAGGAGTGCCTGAAAAGAAACATATTTTAGTTCATGTTGTTTCCTTTTTTCTGTAAATGGTCTATTCCATTTTAGCAACAACCTAACAATTCTACCAGAACTGAATTAGAAATGAAAATAAGTATATATATACCTTCATGGGTTGCATCAACTTGAACAACCAAGCATGTTCAGAAGAAGGAAGAACTGGAGGTATCTTCATTTTCTTCCAATCCATACTGACATGATCGATTGAGACAGAATACTCCCTAACAAGCCTCTCAATGTCCCTACCCTTGACATTTTCTTCACTCCACCGACTCATTTCTGTTCCCACTTCCTTCTTCCTTCTAGAAGCAATTCTATCAGCAAGACTCAACCTTTTGACCTTGTTCTTATTGTTCCTCACTACTTCATCGGTTCTTCCGCTTTCACTTTTCTTAGTGTCTTCTCCCGCTTTCTTTCTCTTTCGACGATCTGTCCTCACCGCACTACCAATATCCTCTAAATCAGAAATGTCGGTTGTGGTGCTAAGCTTGTAAATATCTTCAAGTTTTGCTGCCGCTTCATTATAATCCAAGCCTATATTGCAAGAAGGAGCTTCATCGACTGCGACAGCTTTAACTCGTTTTATAGGCTTATTTAACCTCCTTAGTTTTTTAGACTTTTTAGGGTCGTCTATGGTTAATCGAAGTGGTTCCTCAGGTGTAACCAAAGCGTTCTTCTTTTTATCTGTTTTGAAGGCCAAGATCAATGGTCTCTTCAATGGGGAGTAATGGGCGGAAAATTTCTCACTCAATTTTAGTATAGCTCGAGAGGCCGAACTAGAAACAGTCACAACTCCCATTCCAAGCTATATTAAGAATCTAACAACAGAACAAGTGATGAATGAGATCTTACTCAGTAACGAAACCTGCAAAAATCATGATTTATTTAGTACAATGGGGTGGAGAAGAATACCTGACTTTAATGACCAAAACCGACACGCTTAGTTCATAATTGGAAATCAACATGATAATTCTAACTGTTTTAAGTTTGTGTTCATCCGACTCAATACCAATTGGTAGTGAATGGAGAGGACCTATATATTATTTTCCATACTCTTTTTTTCCATGTGGGACTATTGTCATGATAGCTACCCCATATTTGTGAAGAGGCAAAACCCTCGTTAGATATAGCTTCTCAGATGAAGCCGAGAGGGATGAAGTAATGAACTCGGTGAAACCCTAACATAGAGAGGGTGGGAGGATTAGGCCAGAGTGAGTGAGATGTCAAAAAACAATGTGAAATTGGATCAGCACAATTTCGAATATGTTTAGTTCTTTTTTAGAATTGCTCTCTACCCAACATACTAGCTAGATATTCAATGAGATCACAAAATTCGAATACTCTTTCCCCCCTTCCATTCCCTGAATCAAATTAGAAAGTAGGAGCATCAATCAGTTCAGCTCTAAAACCACATTCAACTCAACTCCCCCCCTTATAAACAAAAACATATTAATCAATTACCATCTAAATTTTTGAAACTTCAATTGATATTAAACAAAACCCTAGTTCTAAATAAACACAAATTTCTATTAAGTTCATAACATTCCATAAATGAAAGTAGTAGAGATTTCAAAGAAAAATGAAAGATGATTGAATTTTTCTTGTCCACAACATTAAAACTACAAGTACCGCCAATTCTGCTTTGATTCCAGAGAGAGAGAGAGAAAATAAGAAATTTCATACCTTTTCCGATCAAATTTGTAAGAGATTTTGAGGGTTTTTTTTTTTTTCTTTTTTGTTGAGAATGATTTTTTTTGGTAAGTGAGATAGAAGAGAAGAGAAGAGAAGAGAATTTGTAAAAACATGGAATTTTTTGGTAACCACAAGCTTTCACTTTGAGATCGACGGACAATAATATCAGATCCAACGTCACAGGAAAAGTACACGTAGTTAGTTAGTTGGATGACTGAAACTCAAAGGGTTGAAGTGACGTGGTCTAATTTTGAAATTCTGACGTGGAGATTTTATAATGTCTTAGATGATTGGTTATTTTAAAGACACGTGGTTGGTTTCTATAGACACAACAAAATTTGGCCCCTGGTTAATCGGCAAGGCTAGTTTAAGGTCGGGCCATGAGAGGCTTTTTCTGGGCCGACAACAGCCCTAAGCCCAAGCCATGTTCAATTGACACCCTCCACTCCATTAATTGATATTTATTTTTTGTTGCAACTCCATCTCCCTTGATATTGATACCTAATAATAGTATATTGATCGCACCTCCAAATGATAACGTCCAACATGTGACGTCATATTTAATTTTGCCTAAAGCAGTATATTATGTTTTATGGATATCAATCTTAAAATCAAATTACAATAAACAAAAAATCTTACCTACTGTATTATTTTTAATTTGAAAGAACAAAAAAAAGGAAGTACTTTCATGTATGACGTTCTTTGGTCCTTAACGACTAGCTAGAACCTTATATTGGTTGGCGTACGAATACGTAAGCAATATGCTGTTAGACTTCTTATATATGATTCTAGTTCTACCACGGTGTTAAGTTTATAGGCATAAACCAGAACTAGTTTTAGGATTATTGGAGAATTCTAGACATAATCTCTTCGTGAGTACTGAGCATTTTTTTTTATTTATGTTATATTTTCTTATGTTGTTCAACTAAATGACAATAATGAAGAATTTTGAGTGAGATGAAGGAAGGTAGGTACATTTAATCCTTACATTTCAATTCCTGTTAATCTGAATTCAACCCTTTAATCTATAGATTTTTTTAATCAAAATATATAATTAAATACAAGCCTATATATATATATATATATATATATATATATATATATATAGTCAACATTGCATTGTCTGGTGTGAACTATCAGATGTATCCATACAGAAAACTTGTCTTTAAATATTATTATAAATTTATGTTAAAATAAGAAATCTAGATAATCTTAACAATATATGTTTAATAATTTATAAATAAAAAAAATGAGTAAGAAGACAAAAACTAGATTTGTCTGACTTTTTCTCAATTGTGACGACCATGTTGACAAATACACGGATAGTTTCGTCATTCTCATGAAGTTACAAGACACCTTCTCCTTTGAGACATGAATGCGCGTTATTGAGCGTGTATATATATATCACAAACTTTGTAATCTTTTTCTTTGGACAAAAAACTTCCATTTTTAGTAGATTTTATAATATTATATTGATACATTATAAAGATATGATATGAAATTTTATATTTGAAGTCTTGATTCAGTGATAGATCATCTACATGACTACATGAGTCACAAATGGACTTTTAAAGGTCATTATGAGGTCCTAGAACCCATGTGTATTTAGTGTAGTTAACTCAATGATTCGTTATAGGAGCAGATAGCAACAACCATTTTATCGGACATGCGGCTCGATCCTTTCTTCCGTGATGAACTGTTGGCACCAGTCCTACATTTTTTCTACATGCCAACATCTACATGAATGAGTTTATGAGATACACTGCTTCCACGTCATTAATTTCTTTTTAGCTTATGAGGCAATTATACTTAGAAATTAATCATTTAATTTATTGTTAATTATATGAAATATTAAAAGTCCGTAACGAATAAATTATATGGTTCTCACACTTGCGCTAGGCATATGTGGGGTCTAAAATTCTATTTTAATCTATCTCTTCCATGCATTAATTGTTACAATCATGTTGGTTCAAGATCAGAAGAGGTACATATCATACATATGCATAATGGGTGCATCTTAATTCTTTCTATCGGAGTAATTTTTGTAGGAGAGTATTATTAGATAGTTGTGCTGCTTGTGCGTTCTCCATGCATAAAGTTGAGACATCTAGAGTCTTACAAAAAATTACTTCAAGAACTAAATTTTATAAAGTTCATCACATTCATTTGTGGATGTCTCTCTGTAAGAAGTACCACCCGATCAAACTCTCCTGAAATGGGAAAGTAGAGTGTAGGGCCAATAAATAAAAGAGAGATGCATTTGCTTTGTTTAGAAAATTATTAAAGAGTGAAGGAGGTCTAATATATGTATATATATATATATATATATATATATATGCTAATTGATTTTGGAGGAATAAACCTTATCCCCCATTCCCCGTAGAGTGGACTAGGGGTGGGAATCGGTACGGGCGGGAAACGGACACTAACTCAACCGGTCCGTGTGGAACGAACATGAGTCCTAAGTGTCCACTCGGACATCCGGAAAACGGGCGGACATTTCGGATTTTCCTCCAACAAAGTGCCCGTCCGTGACCGTTTTGATAATCGGGCAAACCGGGTATCAGTCGGACGAACACCAGTCACTAATGAATAGATAAAGAAACTTTTATTCGAAATAAAAAATGTTTAGTCGCTAAATACAACTTTATAAACTCCCACTTTACAATTCTAAAAAGTAAATGGATTCAAAATCACAAGATAAGCATTGAGATTTCTTATGGATTATGATCGGTTTCTATGCTTTTTCTCATTGATTACGATCGGTTTATTGTGGATTCTCGGGTTATTGATGAGATATTGAGATTTTGGAGGAGATAGAGACTAGAGAAGTAGAACAACGAAGACAAGATTAAGAAAAGTGATTTCTAGGGTTATTTATTTTTACTCTTGATATCTAATGGTTGTAGCTAACTCTACAAATCTAAAGGCTTAAAATCAATCATATACGTGGTCGGGTATAACGGGTAGGATAAATGGACGAGTGTAGACGGGTTCGGTCGGACGGACTATATAAGCGGGCGGACCGGTCGGACCACCGGGTAGGGACCTATGCCCGCGTCCGTCCGCTTAAGATCTTTCGGTCGGGCGGGTACAGACCGATTCGGGCATCGGACGGTCACGGACCTTTCGAACTCGGGGTCGTGGGTGGGTTCCGGGTTTCCGAGCCAAAATCCCACCCCTAGAGTGGACTATGGGCTCTACTACCACGTGTATTTCTTTTTTTCCAAAAACGGAAAATATCTAAGTTCGTTTGCATAAACAAGTAACAACTTGCTTAAGACAGATAAGAGTACTCTTCTGTATGATTACAATACTACTTAACATTATCAATGTTTAATTTAATACATACATTAATTAATTAATTAATCTGATTATATATAGTACCTTGATTAATTTGCCAACAAATAAGAAGTTGTCCCCCAACTTCAAATAATATCTCCCATGATCATCATCACATCTAAATGAAGTTGCATGTGGGTTGATTTAGTTACAAATTAAGGTGAAGTCCACATAGAATATCAAACTTATTACCCCTCACCCCTCTTTAGAAATGACCATGATCACTTAAGGGACATAATTAGTCAAGGGGAACTATTATAACTAACTAACCCAATGACTAGATTTGCTTAATCCTCTCCAAAATCCTACTTTATGAACAAAGTCTTAAAATACTACTACAAGTTTTCTAGAGAAACTTCCTTGTCTATTCTAACAAACGAGTAAACCAATTAGGACATTCTTACGAAAATCAATTTGAGTTAAATAATACGCGGTGCTTAGTTTAAAATGATATAAACTGTTTGATTTTACTACACCTAGTCTTTCCTACCTTTTTTTTTTTGTTGCAAGTTAGTATTTCCTACTTGACAGGTTCACTTGCTCGCTCATTCTACTTGACAAGTTAAAATCAAATTTTTATGGGAAAATTGTCACTATAATAAACTATCATGTGTGTTATATTATTATACAAATGAAGTATTTCCGGTAAAAATGACAAAGAGCACGCAAGCAAGGGCGGTCCCTGGTTGAAGCCAGGATCAAATGTTGGGTGCTTGTACTGTATATGTGCTACAATTGACATAGTTGACTGGCAGCCCGGGTGGTTTCTTCTTATGGCCAACGCACCTAAGATTATGATACCGAATCCTAGCCCCGTAAAAAAATTTGCTCTTTGAAGTAATTTTAGGCTAGTCCGGACTAGCTTAAAATCCTAGCTCGCCCTTGCGCACAAGACTTTAAAAAGAGTACAAAATATACATCATTAACAAAGGGCTGTTTTTACCAAAAAAAAGTCGTAATTGCCGTTACAATATTTGTTTTGATATAGATTCAAGAGTCATTACATCATTATATAACATGGATTTGTCGCGGACATATTACATCATCGATTAAATAAATTCAATAACTACTATCTAAAAAATATTTTCAAAAAAAATAAAAACTATCTAAAAAATATTTTGAGTGCCAGGGGTTATAGTACAAAGACCCTTAGGTCATGTTTGGCGCGCGAGAATGAAATGTGATTCATGGGAATCAAATTCTCATAATGCCATTTTTAAGAGTAAGATTATTTTAATTTGATGTTTGGTATGACCAAGAATTCCGTTCCTAACTTAGTGTTTGGCTTGTATAGGAATAGGAATGTAAACTTCTATAAAATTTTGTCACGTCATTTTACATAAACTACATAAATTATAGGTCAACTTTGTTGTACATAATTTAATCAGTATTATTTATTTAAATGTTAGATATGAAATAGTATCGCGATAAACAAATTTAAGTTGTATTTAAAGATTTATTGAAAATAAATAAAGATCTCGACTACATTTTTTCTTTCTAAAAGTTATGAAATCGATTTGAATGAACAAAGAACGAGAGATAAGAAAAACAATAATGATAGAGAACAAGAATCCAAACATACTCTAGACACACATCCTATGTGGCTTGCCGTTATTCGTGTTTTTGATGATTCTAATTCACTAGACAACGAATCACAGCAAGCCACATAGGATGTATGCCTAGAGTATGTCTGGATTTTCTTGTTCTCTATCATTATTGAAAGAAAAAAAAACTAGAGATAGGGAGAGAGAGAGTTACATTCGAGTGAGAGAGTTCTTATTATGATGGCTAAAACTCTAGGTTTTTCATTTTTTAAGTTAAAATATTATGTGAAGGACGACTTTAATATTAGTCATTCTAATATTTTATTAAGGATAATATTGTCCATATAAATTAAACTAAATCATTTTTGAGAATATGAATCACACCTCCCTCCCCCTCTGGGGTTGTTGTTCTCAATAATCACATTCCGTACCCACGTGACTTCCGTGCGCCAAACATGGCCTTAAAGTCATCCGATGAGACATATAGATTCATTTTTTTCAGAAAGCGACTACGATCTACGTTAGTCATTACAAGGTATTGATACATCATCAAAATCGGATAAGCACGATAACTGCCTAAGTTAGACCAATAATTAAAGGGGTCTAAAACCCAACAACAATAAACCTATAGGCCGGCGAATTTATTAATATTTCTTTTTGAGAAAACTTATTATTATTGTTATTTATACATTTAATAACCCAGATTCAATAATCATATTTCACCCCATCTCGAAATTGAATATGGGATCTCTTGGATTTTGTAGTTTATGTAAATTCCTAAACCTATCTCATTTATACCCAAGTTTATTCTTCTTTCCGTTAAATGTCCAAAACAACATAACTTTTGTTAAAACTGATAGATCAACGAGTAGAAGTTGTAATTTTGTAAGATTCAAGGTTGGAAAAATACACATGAAGATATTTTAGATATGAAAACTCACCTAGTGTTTCACTTAATTATGTATATTTTCATAAGTGATTTTACTAATGTAGATCTGTAACAAAGCATTTTTCAGTAAGAATCAATCTTTACAAGGAAAAAGAAAGTAGGATCTTTCAAAAAGGAAAAGAAAATTGTATTTGAGAAAATATATTACTTGAAGTAACATCAGTTTGAACCAACATAAATGTGTGGACAATTTGATCAACTTTTTTAAAACAAACTTTACTATCTAATAAAATTTTGTTGAAAGAACACTGGGATAATTAACTTCTATTTTTTTTGTTGAAAGGATAATTATTATTAACTAGTAAAAATTATAAAGCCATGGGTTAAAATAAAAAAAAAAAAGTTAATTCATATTTGGCCCCCTACTTTGTGACCAGTTTTCTTTATGACCTCTTATTTTTTATAAATTCAAATATGACTCTTTTTTTTTATGTAAATGTCCCAACTACCCTTCCTTTAAATACTTTTTCAAAAAAAAATTAAAAATAAAACCTTAATTCCACCTCATTTCCCTCTCCACCAAACATCTCTCTCTACCTCAACTATCTCTCCACCTCACTTCTCTTTCCAACTCACCTCTCTCTCTCTCCAAACTCACTCATCTCTCTCTCCAATTCACCATCACCTTCTCCGAAGAGCGTCGCCTGTCGGAAAATTTTCAGGCCGGCGACCTTCAATTTTTTTTTTCTCTCGTCTCTCTCTCTAAAAACTCCGGCGGAGGGGGTTTTCCTTCGCCGGAGTCGGTCACTTTTTTCCGGTCGGCGACCTTTGTCGGAGAAGGTGATGATGAGTTGGAGAGAGAGAGAGAGGAGTGAGTTGGAGAGAGAGGTGAGTTGGAAAGAGAGGTGAGGTGGAGAGAGAGAGATGTATGGTGGAGAGGGAAATGAGGTAGAATTAAAGTTTTATTTTTAATTTTATTTTGAAAAAATATTTAAAGGAATGGTAGTTAGGACATTTACATCAAAAAAGGGGGTCATATTTGAATTTACAGAAAATAAGGGTCCATAAAGGAAGCTGGTCACAAAGTAGGGGGCCAAATAGGAATTAACTCAGGAAAAATAATATAATCACCCGGGGGTGTTGCCACGTGTATTTGAGAAATAGGTAGTCCATACAAATCAGAGACAACGTAAGGTGATGATGTCACCAACATGACATCATTATTTTTCAATTTTTAAAATCCCATATGGATGGATGGATGGATTGTTAAAGTACTAAACATGGAAGAAGGTCGTCTGAAGATTCTTAGCTGCTCTGTTTTCACCCTTTTTCTCTTAATTTATTTATCTGAAAACTAATCCTACTACTCACTCAGTCGTAGGGAAGAAAAAATACTCGGTTTCTGGTAGGAGGAGGAGGAGAGTTCCCCCCTTCCTTAAATACTAGTATCTTTTTGTCCTCTGTTTTTATCAACTCATCAAATTCTAATCTCACACAAAATCAAAATTTACCCATTTCTATTTTTCAACAACTTTAATTTATAATCCCAAGATCTTTCATCTTAAGAGATAAATTCAATTCTTCAATCTCTACTTTATTGACTATTCTGTCTCAAAATGGAGAATACCCAAGATTTAGATCAAAATTCATTGATCATCAATGAGTTGACTCAAGGGAAGGAGTTACTAATCCAACTCAAAATGCATATTGATTCTTCTTCTTCTTCTTCTATAGGCCAACTTTTATTAACAAAACTACAATCTTCCTTTGATAAGTCCATTTTCATGCTAAACTCATATGTTGAACCTCAATTTACCGGCCAGACAACGGACTCGCCGCGTTCTATGATCACCGGCAGCCCACGAAGTGATTTCGAATTTGAACTTGGAGACAAATCCAAAAAAAGGTATATGTGTATACATACATATAGTTAGGACTAAAATTCCTTTATCATATATACTCATGTGTTTAATTAACTTTAACTTTGCAGGAAAACAATGCCAAGATGGACTAAACAATTTCGTGTACGAGCCGAGTTGGGTATGGAAGGGCCTGTAGATGATGGATATAGTTGGAGGAAATATGGACAGAAAGACATCCTTGGAGCTAACCACCCAAGGTAAGACTCTACTACTTCTTCCTTAGAATTTAGAAACTATATAGTATATGATAGTTAGTAGTAGGTAGTGTGAATAACAAATGAGTATTGATTCAACCCAAACAAACCCACAAATGTTGTGTTTTTCTTTCTCTAACTAGATTGTATTACGATACGCAGAGGCTACTATAGATGCAGTCATCGTAACATTCAAGGGTGTTTAGCCCTGAAACAAGTTCAAAGATCCGACGAAGACCCATCATTCTTTACGGTTACATATCGGGGAAAACACACTTGTATTCAAGAATCAGATATTAAACAAGCACAAACACCAAAGAAACAGCAAGACCAAAATCAAAAGAAGAGAAAACCACAAGAGACATTTTTAAATTTTCAAACAGGATTGGAAGTTAAAACAGAGGATTTTTACAACCAAGAGTTCACTTCTTCCTTTTCTTTTCCAACATTTTCGCCAATCAGCAGAAGTTCATTACAAAATGAAACTAGTATCTTATCTTCTTTCAAACCTAATAACAACAAGTTCATCGGTAGTTCTTCTTCTCCTTCGTTCGTGTCAACTTCGACTAATTCTGAATCGAACTACTTCTCTCCTGCTCATAGAATGAACAATTTTACAGGCCAGAATATACAAACTTCAGATCCTGATCTTAATGAGATTATTTCAGGTATGACTTCGGCTTCGAACTCACCAATTCTAGACTTGGATTTGGATTTTCCAATAGATTTCGATTTGGAATTCCCATTTGATTCTACTCCTCTCTTCAGCTAACATGTAGAATATGTCCAAGGTAATCAAACACCTGTTAATCCGTGTAAGCCTAATAAGTAGGAGCTTTTCTTTTTATTTGAAATGTCAGCACTCTTTAAGGGGTACGACTCCGTGTCACGAACCCTTGACCTAGAGGATGGAAACCAACTTGGTAACTGCTCCAACCAAAGGTTGTTGACGATGAGTACGAGTTTTGCTTCCTTGTAAATGTTAAATTTAAGGTTTGTCAGACTTTGAGAGTTCTTTCTTTTAAATTTATAGATCTTTTTGTAGCCCGAGTCGTTTGTTATATATTTCAGTGATCTAGAGGATTGTCTATAAACGATGTCACTTTATCCAATTATTTCATAACAAGAACACACACCATTACGACCGTTTCATATGTATATATTCTGAGAATAGTCTCACATGGGAGAAAGGTGATCTAGCAACCAAGAATATAATGTTTAGGTCCTCTCCACTCATTGCCAATTGGTTTTGAGTAAGATGACCACAAACTTAACACATTTGATAGATAGATAGATAGATAGATACTTTTTACAAAGTTAGAAATACAGTGTACATAATTAGAAACACATCGAATCTTCTTTCTTCTTCTGGCCGCGCAGTTGGGTGGTGCCCCGTGGTTACTGCAATAAAAGGACACTCGAATGTTACGATTTAGATCAATCCAATCACTGTGATTTCTTGTTTTCTTTGATGATAGTAGAAACAACTTCATTTGTGCTTTCATCATTTTTATCCTGTTCTTTTCTTAGAGCTCCCCTCAATCCCATTACAATGAACAAGTTGGTAAGAGTAAGTAGTGATTCAGCTCCACCATGAAGCCAATCAACATTAGCTAAGTTAGTACCATAATTCACTTTTGCTGCACCAAATTCCAAGCAAAACAATTTGCAGATAAGTAGTTATGAACAAAAATCCTGCACTTTTAATGGAGAAAGCTTACTGAAGATAACTTACCATAAATTCCAGCAGGAACTATTCAGAGTAATGGCGTTGTCCATTCCAAAACCAACACAAGAAAAATGAATCAGTAGATTTTAAGTTAGTGCTCGATGAGTACAATCATTTTAGCTTACGACCGATTAAATGTATTGAAATTCAAAGGGTTACGATGGTAGAGTTCTAGATTGGTGCACTTAAAACCAACAAGCATTAAAGGGGTGTAAACCCATTGTAAATGAATTAGTTATACAAATTATTAGCACTACCCCACATCGTTGGGGCATTAGAATTTCCAAAGTCTGATAAACATTGGCCAATCCTTCTCGAAAGGTTTTCAAAGAGAGTTTGATCCAATAAGCTCTAACATGGTACCCCGAGCTAGTAGTTGTCTAGTGGATGGGTGGGGACTTGGAAAAGGAGTCTCGAATGACTAAACGTCTGACGTTGAAGAAAGATATTGGAAAATGCTAAGGAACAAGATAAACAAAGTAGACTCTGAGCAGAAATCTTTATAGCTTGCCGTGAATCGTGCTCTTAATGATTATTATCCACTGTACTGCGAATCACAGTAGGATTTCTGCCTAGAGTGTGCTCTAGGTAGCATTACTCAAAGATATCAGGTGTTATATGAGATGGCGTGACATTAGAATGATACAGTTTTCCATCAATCCAGAAAGGACTGTCATAAACGGAGGGAACATCAAAACTTTTTGAGACAACCCAAACAATGGGAGGGGGGGAGATTACTGTCAATTAAAAAAAAAAACATAAGTAAAAAATAAGATGAAGAAATGAAACTTACTGGTGGCACCAACAAAAGCAAGTAAGAAGTAAAAGCCAAAGAGAGTAAGCTTAGGGGCAGACTTAGATTTGGTGATGAAATATAAAAAACCTAGGTATGGAAATAGAGAAGCAGCAAATAGTTGTGAAGCTATGCTTTGAGAATCAATATTTGTTGTTGGTGCCCATGGATCAACTGGTAAGAACCCACAATTTATTAGTATTCTCTTTCTCCCTCTAATATTAAATCTTCCCCCCCTTTTATCAACTACTCTTTTCTGTTTTCTATCTTGTGGTTGATAATGGTGGTGGTGAGGTTGTGAGTAACCAAGAAAATTGGAGAAGAAGAAGAAGAGTGATGATGATGAAGTTTTAGAGTAGAGAGGAGGAGGAGGAGGATTCAAGCAAATGTTAATCATTTTTGTTTGGGTGGTTCCCAACTTCTCATGACTACTAAACGATAAGGTTTTCCCTTCGATCATGTTCGTGTCCATTTCATCTCTAAGGGCACCTCAGACTTCTTTTTTCACAACAAAATGGCATTTTGGGAGGTTTTAGAGACACCATCATTATTTCGTTATTTTTGCTAAAGTTTAAATATGATTCACATGTAAATGAAGGTAATCAAACATGAAAAGAGTACCTCAGTGGCAATGTGTTTAGATGGATTGAGAATGTGACGCTCGAAGTCTTATCAATTGTCGATTTGTCTACGCTTTTAGCACCCTAGACCCAAACCAACTGGTACAGGAGTTTGTATTTGGCTAAGGTTCCACGATCTCACCAAAAAGGCCTCAATATGGGCAAAGACACACGATTCGTCTAACCATCTATGCAAGCACATTGTGCCCCTGCCATAATGATATTGTACCAGGTTTTGTTGCCCACCGCAAGTTTCGGTACTTATTGAATTTGAGAGTACAGTTATAGGTCAGACTCTGAACACTCTCGCGAACGACATAAACTAAACATCTCCTTACTGTATGGAGTTGTGTGATAAATATTCCTCTTGGTTCTATTTTTTTAAGAATATCAAGTGCCCATCTCTTAAAATTTGGACAACCTAAATATATCTAAATACTAGATACGTTGGTGTTATATATTTGAAGCATATATACATGAAGTGGCTTAATGATTAAATGAGTCTTTGACTTAAGAAAGATTGGAGAGAGTGGAAATGCATGATATATATTGGTGGTGGTAGTGTTGATGGTGGGTTGTCCATTAAACTTCTATTACTATGTTATCCACAATTAATTTTAAAGCAATTATTAGGAGTATGTAGTGGTGGAAGCTTCTTTTCCCATAGAATGGTGTGGGTGGAAATTTCATTCCTTGTGGATTAGCATTTTGTCATTTAATGTTTAGTTTGATTTATTTGTCATTCAAACTAAACTCAGACTTTCCTGCATGAAATTTAATTTTGATAACAAAAGATAAGATATACTCCATAAAGATCAATTTTAAAATGTGGTGAAAGTGAATTTTTACCTTTCAAAGTATGCTTTCCACCTACCAACTCCATGAACCTACCACTAATAATGGGTTGGAGTGACTAATCTAGCTCTCTTCATTAGATCGCCCACCTAATAATGTTAAGATTTTCCACTTCAAACTCATAGGGAATCCTGATTTAGAGCATTTCCGATGTAAGACTAGAATTGAAATATCTTAAGTGTCACCGAGGACATTTTGAGTTTTTTACAAAAAATTCTCTCAATTACATAATTTAATTTCAGTTTTAAAATGGTATGACAACATCTAATCATTACCTGTCTCAAGAAAAAACTCAATATTGTTTTTTCTTGAAGATCTCAATTGTTTACTCAATATTTAGATTAAAAAAACTATCTAGGAATGGTATATAAGTAATTCTTAAGTTTGTAGAGAGTATTGCATTGGAGACGTCTTTTGAATTGGAGATCTTAATAATGTCATCTAGGAAAAAGAATCTCAAGTGGGACTGAAACACAAGACAATTTTGAGTTTTTTTTTTTTTTTGAGTTTTGCATTTGGGATGCTCACAGTAGTGTTAACCAGGTTTGGATCTCAATTAGATGGTTAATTTTGAGTTATATAAAAGATCTCTTCAATCTTTGGAAGGTTGAAACAGTTTGATTGCCTTGCACAATTATAATTTTTTATTCGACAATAAAACCATTTAACATCTGTTTGAATACAAAATTCCTTAGAATCAATTATCATCAACCCATATATTCCACGACCGGATGTGATCGTTTAGTAAGAATAGAAAGTCTACCACTTTTGACTTAATTAGATATTCCATTAATTCTAACAAATTATATACTAGTCAGATAGTGTTGTCTTAGATAGTTTCTAGCCCAGCATAAACTTTCTTTTTCTTCCTCTTCATAGATGTCTATGTATATATTTGTTTTAGAAAAACTTAGGTTGAAATAATAATTTTGTAATCAAGATGGTCAAGTGGGTGCTGCTGCCTTGATGTTAGCCATAACATTTTCAATATTACTGACTTTTATGAAAAGTTCATCATTTGTTGAAAAAGTATATTTTTTTTTTTTTACTTTTTGTGCATTTTGAAAAGTTTATCTTATCAGGACTCAGTTATCTACTACTAGTACTACTACTAAATTGTGACCCCTTGCCTTGCTTGTACAACCACCTCTGAACCCTTCCTTAGCTAACCCTCTCCCTACCACTCACAAATTCAATCTTCTGTGATTCTCTCCACTGTGAATGCCAATCTTGTGTGTTTTTGTTCATAAAGATTGCAATTACCAAAATATAAACAAAAACATATACATATAATAGGCTAGTATTATAGTATTACATGATAGATAAAAATAGTCAACTCATTATACTACCACATACACCTAATAAACCCAAGAAAAGACTCCTTTGCAACATAGATATATAATTGAAAACCTAAGATATAACCACAATTGGATGAAAGATGGCTTAATCATGTAGCCGCGGGAAGAATTCTTTAGGTCTAAATTCTTTTTCGCACTAGAGTAAACTACATATAGACCCCGTTATCTACAAACATAATCCCTTAACACTCCAATCGCGAAAGAAAGAAGGCAAAAAAGACTATCGGATAACATTCTATAAAGATCACACTATATGCGTGCTCTTTCTTTCTTTTTTTTTTCTTTGGAAACTAGATTACATGTTCTTATTCTTCCATTTATTTGCCACTTCTGCAAGTGACTTTGACGAGGTACCATGTTCGCTTAAAACCATTGCAGAAGACCCCTTAAGATCTCGCATTCTTCTCCGAATTTCTTTTCCTTCTTCTCCTTCCATAAGACCTTTAACAACCCTAGCAATCTCATCCCGTCCTATCAAGCCGTTTCCGCTCTCTTTAGGCCTTAAAGCAACCTTGAGATCCTCTACGAGCGTAACTGCATTCATTTTTTGTTCTGCATAGAGGGGCCATGCAACTAAGGGTATGCCATGGACAACACTTTCGAGGGTCGAATTCCAACCACAATGGGTTAGGAATCCGCCCGTCGACTCGTGACTTAGGACTTGGATTTGAGGAGCCCATGAAGGTAAAACTAAACCCAAATTTTTTGTTCTTTCCAGAAACCCGGTTGGTAAGAAGTCATATGGGTCCTTGATACTTTGGGGATTAAAGAAAGTAGCATTTGAAGCCTTTTCACTAGGACTTCTTGCAACCCACAAAAATCTTTGTTCACTCATTTCTAATCCATAAGCCAATTCAATAAGTTGTTCATAAGAGAGGGTCCCACCACTTCCGAACGAGACGAATAGGACCGAACCACGTGGCTGATCATCTAACCACTTCAAACAGTCCGACCTGTCGTCGGACCCAGCGTCTGGATCTGTTCGTATCAGCGGTCCGATTGGGTAAACGGGCGGGTACCCAAGTTTTCTCTCCTTCAAAGCCGTTATTGGACCGGGTTCGAGATCCATGAAACTATTAAGGAAAATACCCTCAGCTAGATTATACCTTAGGGCATGGTGTAGAACCCATTTATATGCCTCATTCTTCCTGTCTTGAACAGGGTCAAGAAGCTGGCTTCCATGAATCGGCACACAACCAGGGATTTCAATCGGTTCGGGTACATCTCTGTACTCACAAGAGTGCAACATCTGATCAAGCTTGGGTAAGTGAAAGAACAAAGATAAAGTCATAGCCGTTGATGGAAAGAAGATGTAGGGTGAGATTTTAAATTCTCTGGCTAAATCAAAAGCATCGGTACCGAATAGATCAACGACCAGGGCAACGACTCGGTGAGTTGAAGTTATGATTTCGAACGATTCGCGAAGAGAAGGAAGTGATCGAATGACAGTGAGTGAAATTCGAGTTTCGATTTTAACATCATTAGGAAGATCATCGAAATTAACAGGAGAGAGAAAGAGGGAATTGATGGTAGTGGCGGATAGTGAATCGAGAACTGATTTCTGTGATTTAATTGATGAAGAGGAGGAGGAATTGTCAGTGGGGATTGTGAAAGTAACAGAGAAATTATGGGGTTGAAGAACGAGTCGTTTAGCAAACTCAGCGAGTGGGATGAGGTGACCCATTCCTGGACTGGGAAGAATAATTATGTGGGGAGGTGGAGAAGAAGTTTGTTGTACTACTAAGGAGGTATTGAGTGTATCTTCCATGGTGAAAACAATTGTGTGTGTTTGTGTGTGTTATAAGAAGAATGAGATGATTAATCAGGACTTATATAGAAGAAGCCAGCAGCAGAGTATAAAGAGAGAGAGAGAGAGAGAGAAAGTGGTTAATTGGGTGATAATGAATGAGGAGGGTGGGGCTTGGTTAGAAATTGAGGGGAGTTATGGAAAAAGTAGGAGAAGAAGAGGGGGTGGGGTGGCGTGGGGTGGATGAGTTTTGTTGTAGAAAAGGTGTTGAGATTTGAAAGGGTTTTTATAGAGAGAGAAATAAGAGTAGAGCCAGAGGGGGAGAAGAATTGGTGATGAGATTTTGATGTAATGGTGGTGAAATCAAATCATTCTTGGCGGCCGTTTTGATGACGAGAGAGTGACACCCATGGATGTCATTCCCTTTTTTATGGGGTTATTCCCAAATGACCCCTTACTTTATGACCAGCTTCCCGCGTAGCCCCCTACTTTATCAAAAATATTCAGATGGCTCAGTTTCTCCGTTACCGTCACATGTCCGTTAGATTCGTTTTCCCTCTCCCAAAACTACCCTTCCCCGTTGTCATCTCTCCCCCCTCAATCTCATCACCTTTCTCTGCCACGTCATCCCTCTCGTCATCTCCTTCCTCTCTTCTCTCTCCTCCTCTCATTTTCTCCCTCTCATTTCTCTCTCTTTCTCTCTTCTCACTTTTTCTCTATTCTGACCGGCGAAGGGGGAGCCCTTCGTCGGTCGCCGGTCTGGAAAACCCCAGACTTTCGAAGGTTTGGGATTTCTAGACCTTCTCCGGTTTGGTTTTCCTAGACTGACGGCAGGCAAATGGCTCCTCCTTTCCGCCAGAATAGAGAGAGAGTGAGAAGAGAGAAGAAGAGGAAGAAAGAGAAGAAGAGAGATGAAGAAGGAAGGAGAAGAAGAGATAGAACGAAAAAAAACATTTTGACTTTTTGATTTTAAAGTATGAAGGTCGCTGGAAAATTTTGTCGGTCGACGACCTTATCGGAGAAGATGATGAGGTGGCGAGAGGGATGACGTGGCAGAGAAAGGTGATGAGATGGAGGAGAGCGATGACAACACGGAAGGGTAGTGATGTAGAAACGCAACGGAATTAAAGGAGATGAATAAACTAAATAAGAATGATAAAATAAAGATTAAATAACTCTAAATACTCAACTTTATTAAAACTTCAAAGGAGTTTTTCTCTCAATCTGAGGATAATGGACAAACTAGATATCCTTTTATAGGATTCTGGACTTTCCTAGATAGACTTGAATTAGACTTTCCTAAATAATTAAAATACTGCAACTGCCTAAATAACTAGACTCAAATCTGGACCTTTTCAATTATTGGAAATACTAAAATAACATAATTTCCTAAACCTAAATTCTCTAATAATCATACTAAAATTGGAACTTCCTAAAATTACTCTCGATGGCCGGTTGGCCCATGCCCCGGTTTGGTCGTGGAAAAAGTCTTCACGTCGGGTGCCCTTGCATCAGGTAGCTTTGAGAGAGGGAAAAATAATTTAGCGTACATGTGATGTGACGATAACGGAGAAACGAGATCATCTGGATATTTTTGATAAAGTAGGGACTACGAAAGTAGAGATCATTTGAAAAATAACCCCTTTTATTATTTTGGAACCAAGTCATAATTTGACAGGAACCAATATTATCATTATGGTTCCATAAATTTTGATACTATGATAATATGCGGGGTGATTGATTTTAAAGGTGTGTCCTGAAAATGTTATTGACGGTATTGTATAGACGATCTCCTTCTAAATTTTATTTAAGAGGCCGCGTCAATAAAAATGCGCAGAAGCGCCTTTAAAATACCTGAAAAACTCTCCTTTGCCCAATTTATTGGGTGTTTTTTTTTTTCGCTAACTACATTAGAGTGAATTTTTTAACAAGGTAGAATCAAAACAAGAAAATAGATTTTTGCACCTGCTAAGTGGTTAATTGTAGTACTAATCATATTGAATTTGGGAATGTAGACTATATTATTGCCCCTCACTTTTTCTTTTTTTGCCCCTCACTAGATACACACCTCTTTCAAAAAAAAATTAGTTGGAAATCTATTAGTAGATGTATCTCTTAAATATGGGTCTTTTCTTAGTTTAAATGCCAGCACCAACTTTTTGTTAAATATTTCATCAAAAAAAAAACTTTTTGTTAATTCTTTTTCTTCTTTTTAGTCTATATTTTGTGGTATTTGATTAAACATTTATAAATAAGAAAAGAAGTTATTGCCCAATAAGATCAAAAGTAAGAGCTCTATTTGTGATTTTCATGCCTTAAAGGGGAGTTGTAATCTTAAGATCAACTGTTGTGGTAGCGTATGGCTAGAGAAATGCAAGCAAGGAAAGCCAATTTCTACTTTAGTTAATAAGTTACCTTCTACTAATCTTGTGTATAATGAACAACTTTGGTAGTTCATTTTCACCTTATTCTCATAATTAATTAAGATGCTCCTTTTTCTATTTGGGATGCCTTCCAATTCTTTTTGGCCAGCCCTTTGGGGAAAGCTAAATAGTTTCCGGAGTGTGAAGACTTGGTCAAAAATTGGTCAATTTTGTTTGACAATTTTATTTAGGGGAAAGCAAAATACTTCTCCACCCTAGCTCTCTATCTCTGCACCTCACCTCACTCTCTCCACCTCACCTCTTTATCTTCTCCGATTAGGTCGCCGGCCGGAAAATTTTCCGGCCGGCGACCATGAAAAAAAAAATATTTTTTCACTCTCTCTCTCTCTCTAGAAACTCCGGCGAAGGGGTTTCCCTTTGCCGGAGTTCCGGTCTGTTCTTCAACAGACCGGATCTGGCCTGTTCTTCAACAGACCGGATCTGGCCTGTTGAAGAACAGACCGGATTTGGCCTGTTGAAGAACAGACCAGCTCCGCTCTGTTGAAGAACAGGCCAGATCCGGTATGTTGAAGAACAGACCAGTTTCGGTCCGTTCTTCAACAGACCGGAACTCCGGCGAAGGGAAACCCCTTCGCCGGAGTTTCTAGAGAGAGAGAGAGTGAAAAGAACTTTTTTTTTTTTCATGGTCGCCGGCCGAAAAATTTTTCGGTCGGCGACCTAATCGGAGAGGACAAAGAGGTGAGGTGGAGAGAGAGTGAGGTGAGGTGGAGAGAGAGTGAGGTGAGGTGGAGTGTTTTTTTTAGGCCAGCGCTTTGGGGAAAGCTAAAAAGTTTCCGGGGTGTGAAGACTTGGTCAAAAATTGGTCAATTTTGTTTGAGAATTTTATTTGGGGGAAAGCAAAATACTTCTCCACCTCACCTCACTCTCTCTCCACCTCACCTCACACTCTCTCCACCTCACCTCTATCTTCTCCGATTAGGTCTCCGGCCGGAAAATTTTCCGGCCGGCGACCATTAAAAAAAAAAAAAAATTCACTCTCTCTCTCTAGAAACTCCGGCGAAGGGTATTTTTGGAACTAAACAATTAGAAAATGACCTTTCTAATAATTATCAATATTATTTCAAACTTGACCTATTATTACTCATAATATTTTGGTATCTTCAACTTAATAGAAAAAGATATAGGTGTTTTTAGTTATTATTATAATTTTGTAAACCCATATAGTCATTTTTTATTTAATAAAAGTAATGCAGATGACACATTATCTACATATCTTCATGCGGACCAATCGCCAAAAATAATGTGATAACCATCATAGTCATTCCATCCAAAACATCGAAATTTCAAGTGAAATGGGCGAAAGGCAAACTTTCGTATTAGGCGTGGTTCTAGCCATGGGATATTAATTGCAAAACGTCATCATAGAAAAGAAAAAAGCAAACAATATTGTACATTATGTCATTGGTCTTGCATCAGATATCTCCGGGCACATAAGTCAAGTTGGCATCGTTATTAAATACTCCCTCCGTCCCAAATTGAATGACCTAATTTCTATTTTGGATTGTCCCATTTTAGTGTCCTATTTCTAAAAATAAAGAAAACAATCTTTTGCTCTTTCCAATAATACCCATTACTATATATTTAATGACAACTTTATTTAAAAGTAAGTTCAATTTTTTCATTGTAAATTAAAAAAGTTAATGAGGATACAATTGGAAAACTCATGTTATTTTTTAAAGTCAAACTCTAATTAATGATGTTCCCTTAAAAAGTTGGGTTTTCAAAATAGGTCATTCATTTTGGGACTGAGGGAGTACAAAATCAATTACTCCCTCCGTCCCAAATTAAGAGTCCCATATTGGTAATCCAACTTATTTTCATACTTTTTCTTTTTCCAGATTTACCTTTATTTATTTTTAGTTGGTGAGTCAATCAAATTTGACCATAATAATTAAAAGTAACTAGATTAATAAAAAAGAATGGATTTATTTATTGGAAAACCCAATTTTTGTATTGGAAAGTGTCAAATGTCTTGATTAGCTTAATTAATACACTACATATTACAATATTTAAGTAAGGGTATTCATGGAAAAGTAAAGGATTTTATATGATATATTAGGAATGAGACTCTTAATTTGGGACATCTAAAAAAGGAATAATGGACTCTTAATTGGGGACGGAGGGAGTATTTAAATTTGGTATCGCTTAGTCGTTGCTATCTTGAATGTAATATTGCACCCCATCTGTTGGTTACATAAGTTATCGAACGATTTCTTTTATGTTTTTGGGATATTCCATGTATTTCAGATCACCTTGTAACCGGTCTTTTTAGTGAGTGAGACTCTTTAGTTGGACACCTTTGGAAACTGTCAATCACGAGTCGAAAAGTGATGTGGCCAGTCCCAGTAGGTCCCACCCTATTGGAGAGAGAAAAACAGTCGAAAAAAAAAATTCACTCTCTCTCTCTCTAGAAACTCCGGCGAAGGGAAACCCCTTCGCCGGAGTTTCTAGAGAAAGAGAGAGTGAATTTTTTTTTTTTTTTTAATGGTCGCCGGCGACCAAATCGGAGAAGACAAAGAGGTGAGGTGGAGAGAGAGTGAGGTGAGGTGGAGATAGAGTGAGGTGAGGTGGAGAGAGAGTGAGGTGAGGTGGAGATAGATTGAGGTGAGGTGGAGTGTTTTTTTTTATTTCCCCTTAAAATTTATTTCCCCGGAAAATCTTTAAAGTTTTACATATTCCCTTTAAAATTTCACACCCCGAAAACTATTTAGCTTTCCTCAAAGCGCTGGCCTTTTTTTATTTCCTCTTAAAATTTATTTCTCCGGAAAATTTCTAAAATTCTACATATTTCCTCTAAAATTTCACACCCCGAAAACTATTTAGTTTTCCCCAAAGCGCTGGCCTTCTTTTTTAATATTTTCTACATAAGAAAATATCAATGGGTACTTGTTATCTGATAAATAAACCCTATAGTGCCCAAGAAGAGTAGATTCCGGAGACCTATCTAACAATTGGGTTTAACCTGGACCAAAGATTATTTTCTTTTTTGAAACACTGGACCCAGGATTTGGATAATAATAGTTATGATTTATGACTTAAAAAATCAAACTAGGCATAAGTTTTATTATATTAGTGAGCATCCAATTCAAAACTGGATTGAAACTGGCTGCCACACAAAATAAGTTAAAGAAAAAAAAAAGTCAAAATGATGAAGTAATCATGTTAAATAAGCACCTCAAACAACTTAATTATTATCAACCATAAAGAGTAAAAGAGCTCTTATTTAGTCCCTTCTTATTTGTGTATAAAGAGTAAGCCCATGGCTTCAAATTGGTATAGTAATACAAAAACACAAATTACATCTGAATTTCCATCATTAAAGATCCAAAAACACAAATAAAAAAGTCAAGATTCAATCAACTACATCACTACTAAAGAGCTTGAACTTGTTAGCATCAAGAACTAGTTTCCTTATAGAGGAGAAAGTCCCCATTAAACCTGCACCTGTGAATATGATCATGATACTTATATTGATCCAATAAGTAAATGATCTTTTAGATGGTCTATATGTCTTGTTATATAATAGCATCGGTAGAATGAAATCTAATGGGATGAATCCAATTGCCCCTACTACACCGTTAATATCTCCAAAAAACGGAAGCATTGCCGCGAAAAATGCACATAAAATCATGTAAAATGATCTTAGAATAATCCTTGGGATTAAATTTCTCTTCGAAAACATTCCTTCCTTTGTATCAGCCGAGTTTTTTTCCATTATTTCATATGCAACTTGGGAATATACCTGTTTTTTTTTTTTTACGTACATACCATTTGAGATTGAAAATGTAAATATGAAAAATGTTAGACAAAAAATGGAGTATTGGAAGGTGGGCTTACCAGGCCGATAGCTAATAGCTGAAGGATGACGAAGACGACGGCGAGGCCCAACACCCAAATTGGAGCCAAAGAAGGCCCATTATCGGGTAGTAGATTCTTAAGAATGTTGGATGAAGAATGTGTTCCAAAAGTCCAGTACCCTGAAACGGCAGCTGGGTAAAAAGTGAAAACAATCACAGTATAACACATTATAAGCCCTTTCACCATCTTTCCTGTTGCTGGTGGTGCCATTGTTGCCTGCATCATTCAAAACATAAATTACAGGATTACGAACTAAATTGTCTCGGTAGAACTTAACACTCATTTTTGCTAGTCAATGACTTTAACTAGTCTAAATAACAATATTTTGTGACCCTTCCAAGAAACTACGTACTTTTCTGTGACCTTTTTGCAGAATAACCCCAAATATAAATTTTTTTCCGTTGTTTATTTCATCCAGAGGTAATAATAATAATAATAATAATATATGATCAAATATAACCTTTGAAATCTGAAAAATGGTGTTAGTACTTGTATCTCTGGAAGAATACCGTTGCCAAAAATAGCAGCAAAAATGGAGATGGAAGTAAAAGCGTCAAAACTTCTAACTGATTTTGAAGAATCCAGTGAGTAAACCCTTGGTGGAGCATTCTTTGAATACCCTATAATAATAAAATAAACCACACAAATTTAATCACAAAATTGTCACAAATTCGATTATAGAAGCGTCACAAATTCCATCATAAAAATCAGAAATTTTGGGGTGTCACAGTAAGAAATACCAGCATGGATACAAGCACCGACGACAAGAGAAGTATAACCTAAGCTGAGGAGAAGAGAGACGAGGTTGATGTGACGGAGAGAGTGGAAAGACGGGAGTTGAGAGAGAAAGATCATCACCAATGTCACCATTGCTATAAAATGATACAACTTCAGTGCCCCATCTGGATACAAACTTGAGTACAGTATCTGTGTTTTTTGGCATACCATAAGAAAATGTTAGTAATAAAAAATAAGGAAGACAATTACAAAAAGAAAAGGATATTAATCCTTTTGACCTATCATTTTCAAAACATAAATTACTAATTAAAGATAAGTATGAAGGTGTGGAATTTAATATACGTAGGAGTACAAATTTATGAACTTTTGACAGTGGCACGAAAACTAATGGTCTTGCAGTAGAGTCCCAAGAGAACTAAAAGTGATGAAGAGGATAACAAGTTGATTTTCCTTAGTAAATGTGCTTTATCAAATTAATGGGTCTTTTAAGAATTGAGGGTTCTTTCTAGTTTTGTTCCCAAGCAAGCAAACTACTCCATTTAGTTTCACCTAAGGATGGGAGAAGTTCATTAAAGCCGATCTAGAACACGGCCATCAGGACACAGGGGTGATTGAAAACGACCAAAGCAAGTTAAAAAAAGGTTAACACTCCGGGTACCCAACTGATCCGATTTGTTTCCTACCCCCTAGTGGCTAGTTTGCCGTCCACAAGAAAGAAAAATTGTAACGATTTATCTAGATATACTGTATTTAGAATTGATAATGAGATTCACGAGGAGCTAGTTTTTATTTTATCCACTGAAAACTAGCAATCAATTCATACAACTATAAATGTAAAATCATTAACTTATGAGCGTATATGCTTAGTATTAGATCTAAGTGATCACATGAGCCTAATTGGTAAAACAAGTGGATAATTTTTTCAGTGAAAAGATTATCCCTTGGGAATTGATATGAACAAATTAAGTATGCCCAGCTTGGAAAAGAAAAAAGGCAAAGAGAAATTACCTTAATTGAATCAGCTGAGAGCAAGATAGCACCAATTCCTACTCCAGTATTTATAGCCGTTTGGATGAAAATTACAAAATAAAACATCCACCCAGATCCTGTACATTCAAATTCCAAAATTAGATTAAAAAAAAAAATTTAAATAAATGACGTACAAAAGATTACGGTGATGGTATTACCCTTCCGTGAAGATTTAAATTTTGTGCAATACACGCAAAGTCCACGAAATGTTATCCTTACCCACACGAAAGATCTAACTCTCTGTATCTATCTATTGGTTAAATGAGTACGGTTGAATGTATTTATTTGCCCATCTATATATTTGATGCTAGAAACAAAAGTTAGTGGGGTCGATCTCAATTCAATTAGGTTGGGCAATTTCTTTTATCAAGGAATATCTACATCATTCCATCGTTATCACATTACGCACATATTTATATTTATTTACCGCGTTTTATTTATAGACAAAAAGAAACAACATATCTATTGGACTGGTACGGTTTTACAAGAAAATATGCATGAGCTAAAAGGTGATCTATAGCACAATACACTTGAGCCAACTAGACCCAATTATATGACTAATAATAGACAACGTTGACTTAAGTTTTTTTTTTTTTTTTGAATTGTTCAGTGTGTGCCTCGAACCCTTGACTTCTAGGTGGAAGATTATACCTCTTACCACCCCAACCAAGGGTTGTTGGCAACGTTGACTTAAGTTGGAGCAGCTATTTGTACATAGGGTGTCTCTAAAGTGCCCCGTCTTTTTCCTCTTAGCTCATTCCTTTCTTGGACTCCCCGTGGATCTTGGATTGAGCAGTGGGAGGCCCATGGATTGGGGCAATTCAAACTAGCGTGAGTGAGTCTGTCATTTTATCGCCCAGCACGGAAGACACTCTCTGTAGGTCTCGTATTGAGCAATCTAAGACCCTCGAATTGAGGGAATCCGAAGGTCTCTGACTGGCTTGATTGAGTCTGTAATGTTCAAGGCCAGTACTGATGACACTTTTCGTGGGTCTCTTATTGAGGAGTCTGAAGCCCAAAGATTGGGACAATCTAACCAATCTAAGGGGTTCGGACTCGCCTGAGTGGGTTTGTAATGTTCAAATCCAACACAGACTGCCCCAGTTCGGGGTGCGAAGAGGGAAACGAACAAGATTACTTTTGGATTTCAAACTGGCATGAGTGCGTATTTAATGTTCATGGCCCTTTTACATATCCTACCATTTGACCTAACGGATAATAAACATTAACAAGTCAAAAATAGGTTACTTTGGAAGTGGCCCCATAAATTTAATTTGGGGCGAGGACAAAGTAGTAGTGTGGTGAACGATATTAAACTGCGCCTACTAAGAGCAAGTTAGAAAATCACCAAACAAAAAAGAAACTACTAGTACTATAACTAACTACTACCAATTATACGTACCAAATTAAGATGAAAAATGGTACTAGTATTACCTAAAACGTCGGCGGCGAGTTCTCGGAATCTGATGTGACGACGACCTTGTTTTTCAGAGCGTTCAAGAACTTTAGACATCAAGAAATAAGAGTAGAAAGTGACGATCCCCATCACTGTTAAACAGAAGAACCCTAAAAACCATCCTAATCCTTTGAAGGCGTAAGGTAGTGTAAGTATCGTCGGTCCAACTATCGCCGTCGTCAGATGAAATCCGGCGTGCCACCAATTCCCTTTTGATTCTAATACGAATACCGCTCCACCGTCTTCTGCCTCTTCTTCGTGTTTGTATTCATCAACTGATGATCTCGGTGGTAGCTCTCCCATTCTAGAGAGAGAGACAATGAAAATCAAGAGAGAGAGAAAATGAAATCAAGAGAGAGAGAGAGAGAGAGAGAGAGTGGAGAGGAAGATGATTGGTGGTAATAATGAGTAATAAGTAGGAAGGAGGTTGTTGGTCTTGTAAATCTCTTAGAATTTTGGGCTGCTCTTTATATAGATAGATAGATTGATAGATTGATAGATTGATAGTCCTACTTTATGATTTTGCTGTGGGGGGCACCCTTTCATGTTTAAGTGTCTGTGAGAGTAATATGAAATATCATGAGAAAATTTCTCATATGGATGCATTTCCTTTCCCACCTTGAATGGAACATCTCTTAGAATTGGATGGGTTACAAAGTTAATCAAGCACAGATTGTAATCTACATGAGTGGGAATTTATTTATTTTATTAAAAAAAAAAAAGAGGGATTATCTTATATTATGAAAAAGATATGTCATATACTCAATGGGGAATAATATTTAGGATTGACAAGAGATGCCCATAAATTATCTTTAGGGTCTGCTAGGGTTCATTTGGAAAATAAAAAAAAAAAAAATACTACTTAAAACCCCAAAGTTTGATAGGTGGAATTCCGTGATGGAAATTAAACAAGTTGCTCCAAAAGTTGCAACTGATATTAGAGTACTACTCTTTTGCAGAATAGATGCCCATATCTTTTGCCCGCTTTATTTATATAAATTTGAGGCTAATACGATGATTGCAAGACTACTATTGTCATCATGAAAAGAATATGCGTTGCTAGATTTTTTTTTTTTTATTATAGGCCATCACATATTATATTAGAGGTTGGATGATCTTAGATCTATGACTTTATATCTGTCCAAACACCATCCATAGCCCATGTAACATGAACTAACTTGATGTTATTGACTACTCTGCTTTCTTCTACCGTTAATGCGGGATCATCTCAATAATAACTTACTCAAAGTACATATATTGGGTGACTTGGTTAACCCTCAATCTGTATTTCTACACGATTGACCTAACACTACTTGTCATTTAGTCTTGTTCATGATTCCATCATATCTTGTTTCTCATCTTTATCCTAAAACCACAACAACTTAGAAGATATTTACAACATGAACAAAAACTATGTGTTTAAATGCACACATTTGGTTTGAATATATATATATACTATATATATATATATATATATTTTTGTTGTTGTTGCTGTTGCTGTTGAAGAGGTTTGAATATCTTAGGTGGCCACAAAAGTTAAGAATTAGGTGACTTATATTTTTAATTTAGTAGTAATAGAGATGTGGAAAATCCAGAATATGAAACCTAAATGGGCGGCCAAGACTTTTAGCTCTTCTAAAGAGAATAAATGCAAGTTAGAGACAAGAGAGCATCGTCAACCAAGACGTGTATTTTTTATTTTATTTTTTTGTTTTGGAAGGACCAGACTCCTCCTATATATCAGTCTAGGTGGAAAGTGATAGTTACAGTGAACTCAATATATAGCAATTAGATTTACACCTCACTTTGTTACCTTGGTGACATGTTCATGACTTGTAGCTGACATCACCAACTTAACAAGCTCTCCTACCAACTTAAGTGTTTGTCTTACAATCCCACATCAGTCGTCAAACGGAGTGTCGTGCAAGAGATTAAACACTATTTTCTAGGGAGACATTTCAAAGTCGTGAGGTCCCAAAAGTGTCAAAACAGACAGTATCACTAACAACCCAGTAGCTGGTCTGCATTATCGTATAACATACACAAGAATTTGGAACCAGTACTAGACAAGAACCAGACCAAGTAATAACGCTTCTTTTTTTTGGGCCCAATGCAATCAATCAAAATCATCAGAATCTAGAGAGAGAAAGGGGTTTCTACAGAGAGAGAGAGAGAGAATGATTCACATGAAATGGAGTATCCTGACTGGGCCACCGGCGATACTTTGATCTATCGTCGCCACAATTATCGTAGCGAACTTTCTCTCAGTTAAAGTAAGCCCTTTTTTATCTAAATTCCCCCAAATCAAACCTGCTTCTTATTGTTACTTATCCCAATTATGTAAGAAACTATAGTTATCATGTCTATATTTTGGTATACATTTTGAGGAGCTCAACTTGATTGGAATGATACGCGTTTCAAAATTTGGTGGATAAAACTTAGTTAGAGTTTGAGATCCATCTATAATGGGCTTATCTATGGAAAACGCTTGGGAACAAGAAATCCGGGGCAGACTCTAGGCAGAAATCTGATGTGGGCTTTGTATCCATGGAAGCTCGGCCTAGAGTGAAATTTCTTGTTCCCTAGCACTATTGTTATTTGATTGCTAGGAAAACAATTGCAAAAATTTTGGGGTTCATTTGATTCCTAGGAAATTGGGAACTGGATGGAGCTTGGATTAAAGCCCACAACTTATATCTGCCACTAATGATTAAAATGTGCACTGGAGGAGGTGTTCTCTACTTAATTCAGTATCAAAATGTTATATGCTTATGTTTTGTGGTTATCAACGAGCTAGCTAGCAGCCATTTGTGGCGTATATGACCTTTCTGCTTGTGTTAGTACTAAATAATACCTCCTAGATACTCTATTTAAACATCAATCATTGTCTTAGAATAATAGCATCATCTATAGAAGAAGGATTATACCAACAACCACCAATTTCTGAGAGAGTTAACTAAACAAAAGAAATTCTCATTTAGAAGGAAATTTCAAAACAACATTTTCACACAAAAAGAAAAAAGACTACTTAGTAGGGAGGAGGTTTCTGCAAGGCTCATGACCCAAACAGAAACTGTTCAACAATTCCACTTGAACAGGAGGAAAAGTATCTGAATGCTCATCATGGCTGTGGCTGTGGCTGTGGCTGTGGGGTTTACTACTAGTATCTTCTATATTACGGACGGTTGTTTCTCTGCAATCATAGACTTGTTGTTGTTATATTCTTCCAGTTCCTTCTTGTATGAGTCCATTGCTTCTGATGCTTTATCATTCCATATTTTCTTTTCTTCTTCACCCAGTTCCTTCCATTTCACTGATATCATAGCATTCATTGTTGAATTGTTCATTCCTTGTTCCTTTTCACCCTGCATATTCTTCCTTGCTTCTTTGCTGCATGCATATACATCAGCAATAAAAAGAAGTTCATTATAAATCAATCTACTGACAACCCAAAATTATTAAGCTTCATTTTTATCAAGTATCAAATTTAATTTACCTGAAGAGAATGAATGATGATGCAGGTCTCTTTGGTTTGTTAGGATCTACTACTTTCTTATTAGTAGTTTCTTCCTTTTTCTTCTTCTTTTGCTGCTGCTTCTCTTTCGTTTTCTGTTCAATGCAATGCCCATTAGTAAAAGGGTAACATACAATCTAACTCTAAATCAGATTAGTTCTGTAATACTACTGATCAGTTGAAGCTCAAAACCTTAATGATATTTTCAGTTTTCTCCTTCTTCTTTAGGAGTTGAAGAGCTTCTTCTTTCTGAATTTTCATATAATCTTCTACTTCCATTTGATGAATTGCAGCTTCTTCTTCCTTCTTTTTCTTATAAACTTCCATTTCTTCAACATACTCATCCTTTTGTTGCTTTGCTATCTGCATATTAATTGAACAACTCAAACCAATGATCAAAAAAAAAAAAAAACTAATAAGCCCCCTTTTTAATGATATATACTATACCTTTTCGTAGGGCTTTCGTTTGGCCTCGCTCATGTTTTTCCATTCTTCTCCGGCAATCTTCGAAATCTATCAAACAACACCCAAAGTTAATCCCTAGTTTAAGATATATAAACCCTTAGAAAGGAAAATGAAATTTTATTTGTTATATTACCTCAAGAATAGTTTTCTTCTCTGCTAGTAGTTCTGCTCGAATGTCCTTTGAAAACAAGAAAAAAGCCGATAGAGGCCTCTTCGGCTTTAATGGATCCTGCTGTTCTTTCTTCTTTTTCTTGCCCTCTTTAACTTCTTCTCCTTCCTGTTTGAACTGTAAATACTGATCAAGCAGTTCCATTGCAGTTTTCTGTTTTTGCTCTCCTTCAAGGAGCTTCATCGCTTCCTTTTCGCGTTTTTCCTTTCCCATTATCTCTAGATAAGCTTCTTTATCAGCTTGGTATTTTTCTTCATAGGGTTTCTTCTCCTCTTCACTTAAATTCTTCCATTTTGTTCCCAAGATGTTTCCAATATCCTTGAACTCTGCTTCTGGGTTCTCTTTCTTGACCTAAATTCAAAAACCCCCAAAAAGATTAGATCACTACTACTACTACTTGAATGTATGTTTTCTGAATCAAAATACTCAAGACCCTGAAAATCCATTCTTACCTCAACCCATTGATCTTTACACCACAAGGCATAAGCTGGAGATGGTCTTTTCCTTTCTGGGTTTTTCTTCTTTCCATTCTTCTTTTCTTGCTCTTCTTTCAGAGATTGAACAAGTGGAAGACTCTGAAAAAGTTAAAAAGACCATTACTATTCAAAACCCTAACTTACAATCAAGAATTAATAAAAAGGGTATTCAAGAAAACAAACCATGGTGGGTTTAAACTCCTTCAGTTTCTGCAACTTTTTGACCTCCAACTTGAGCTTTTCTTGTTCTTTTTCTTTAATCTCAAGTACTTCATCTTTCTGCTTCAAGGTTTCGTCTCGATCCTTCAATAGCTCCTCTGTTTTCTCCTTCTCAAGTCGCATCTGTTCGAATTTTTCTTTCATGGCTTCCAATTCCCTCTCAAAAGAGTTCTGGGAAGCTTTCGCCTTCGATTTGGGTTTCATTTTCTTGGCTGAGGAATGGGTTTCCTGGTTTTCCTTTCCAATGACATCTTCAGCTAAGGGCAATAATGGAGAAGAAGAGGGTATGGAAGATATCTTTCCAGCCAAGATGTTTGCTTCATTTTCAGATGGGGTTTTTTGTTTCAATGCCTTTTTGCTCCTTCCTTTCTTGGTATGAACTGGATTCAGATCAGCAAAAGATCCTACAGCTGAATCCGCCATTTCTGATTAGAGAGAAAGCTAAGAGAGAGAAAACTTGGAGAGAGAGAGAGAGAGAGGGTTGGAATGGTGAGGTGGTATTGTAGAAATTGGATTGAACTTCTTTTGCTTTTATAGTGGGTAAATTCCAAACGGCTACAAATTTGAAATTTAAACTGTGGATTTTGACCGTTAGTAGTACTAATCTTTAGGGCTCCTTTTCTAATTTGAAATTTGAAATCTTTTGGAAAGAGAAAATGTCAAATTATGCCTAAATATTTTTAGGGCATTTGCTAATATATTCCACTTTTGGTTTGGAAATATCTGGGAAGTAATAGGAAAAAAGTTGGATGAATTATACCTTTGGCCTTTTATGACATAATATATTCTTTCTCGTGATTTTATCCGTGACTTTTCGATCTGGTTATGAATATTGTTGTGGTTTCTTTGAAAAATAAATATTTTCCAATTTTAGCTAAAAAGATATTTCGAAACCGTTCATAAATTTATTTGTTTTCAAATATATTGTTTCCATCATGATGATCTAAAACTTAGGATTAGGAAGAAAAAATTAGAACCTAAATCTATCATGATGATTCATGAATATCCGAATCCGTTATCTATGGACACTCGAAACTAAAAGCGGGTACAACTTGACCGACCGATGAAAGAAATACGTGTGACTTGGGTTTTGAAGTGTTACACAACATCGCGCCTGAGCTACCCATTAGTATTTGCTAGATATCACCCCTCAGTCAAGTCGACTGATTTATGAATAGAGAAGGAATATAAGTGGTTTAATCCCGCGTCGTAATCGAGATCACATGTTTTGATGACATTAGTTTATAATGCTCGAACTTCCCGAACGTCATTAAGCTCAAGTGACCTATTGGACTTTGGCATTGATGTGGTCATATATAGGTAACGTCTTGAGGTGCCCCTCTCTTGAGCAACACGTAGAGACACCTTTCTTTGGATAGTGTAAGCATAAGCTCGAACTTCTCCATACCCGATAAATTCGAAAACTTTGATGGACTTCAATGGATTTTGGACACTAAGGTTTTAAAAATTACTCGCTCGAGTCCACCCAACAATCTTAATCGACATATAATTTTAGTTCCCATTCCTACCCAAAAGTGCATAGTGTCCCAATCACATAAATAAATCAATATAAAAGCTGTGACTATGAGAATTTTTGGATCAGGCCTATCATCATTACTGAAAAATTACAAGTTTTAAGAATGGGATAATCTTTAGTGGGTTTTGAACATGATCATCTATCTACATGGCTGAGGGCTTACGAACCAATTCAACTCAATCATGTTATGAGAATCAAACATTGTATTTTCACAAACTGCACCCTGAAAATTCTTAACTATTCATCACCAACTCCATAACCAAATCATTCCAAGAATCAATAGGTCCAGGCAAACACCAATGAAGACAATCATTCTGAACTATCGCCTTTTTATCCTTCAAAAATGGTTGAAAATGTCTGTATGGACCAGGATGTCCATCGGGCCTGAGTAACGAAAGATGGGTAGTGTCTAAAAGTTTCAAATTTACCAGTTTTTCTATATTTATCGACTTTTCGACCTCCTCCATCTCTGTGTCTCGCATTAAAGCGTAAATCTCTCTCAAACTTATCTCTCCTTGTTTAAATGGTACAACTCTTTTGCAAGATCCACCAATGTATGAAGCTGGATATCTGGTGAGGTTGTTCTGTAGAGAACTACTCCACTATGATTGGAAGTGGTAATGAAATCGAGCGCCTTCTTAAGGGCTATTCGATACGCAAACTCAGACCCGTAATCTGTCAAGTTCTTCCCAGGACAATAATGGCAACCAACAACTTTGTTGTTCTCATAGTAGAGTGAACTCCTAAAGAACCATTTTCCAACAGAAATTACCATATAATCAAAGCTCCAATATTTATCTGTCCATCCCTTGTCAAGTTCATCAAGGTGTAACTGAACATCTGCTGATGAGACACCATTATTATCTTCAAAAATGGCAGCTTTAAGAAGGAAAGGTGACCAGATAACTGAGACGGTGAAGTTAGACGAGGGGAAATGCCATCTTTGGAATTTCTTATCCTCATAGTGGTACTCCGCGTCTTCTACCTGAAATGCTTTAAAATTTGACTTTAGAATTGTAAGTGTTAGAAGAACCATGAGGCCTAACTTAATTGACTTTCGACGAGACCAGGCTCGGCAATTTTAATTTGGACAGAGTGAATGAAGTGAGGTGGTCTGGCTGCCTCACAGCCAGAAGTCAAAGGCCCTCGGGGAGTGCGTAGCCAAATCCTTTGTACAGTTAGCATTTCCCTTTTAATGAGCAGGCGATTTGAGATAATGCTAACACCTCCTCAACGTCAGGACTACAATCTTTCGCGACCAATCCCTAAACACTTAGCTCTAATACCATTTTGGAGCTCATCAAGTCAAACTCTCTCCTTAAAAGCAAGCTTACAAGGAGAGGAAAGATTAGGATAACAATGCTAATAATAGAAAGAAAAATGATAGTAGGTAGTAACAATAAGTGTCTACCTGTGAGAGAACACAGAGCAAAGATTGACAATGATTTCGAGAAATTGAATCACCTATGAATGCCCATGATTTATTCTTCATAAATTTTAAAAATATTTTCGCATCGAACCTTGGTAATTCACAGTCTCTTGGTTTCCATCTCCAATAAAGGTACCCTGAATCGGGTCGCCCGTTTTTCATACAATTTTGATCATCAGTTATAACATTGCAGGTCTTATATGTGTAAGGTGGACCTGCTGATGGATCATCACTTATCCATTCACCATTGAAGATATCACATTTTTCTGCAATATAAAATTGATGATAAAGTTTCATTCTTCATTTGGAAAACCCAAACTCACTCAAAAACAAAAAACAAACCTTTTCTAAGGATCTGATCTGAAAGCTCCTGAACCTCAACAGTAACTACTGTTGTATCCACTGAAATGTGGGTTTGAGTGGCAGAGAGAAATCCATTTGAGTATAAGAAGAAACAAAAAGCAATACCCATTAAAAGAATAATAGGTGGGATTCCAATGATCTTCACAAATGAATAGTTTTGATTGAAAAGAAGACATGGGAACTTCCAAATCAACTTTCTCTCTTTCACCATTATCTCTCTCCCTCCCTCTCTAACACAACTTTCTTTCATGTACATTAACTGAACTTGTCAACAACCAACTAGGTTTGTATTTTTGTCTGCCAACTTTCTTTAAAAAAACAAGATGTTCTCTTGAGATTAGTATTAGAGTAAAGGAGGCCTTGCACAAGAACCAAATACTTCTTTGTTTAGTGGCACTGTTGTAAGATGGGCTTATACATTTTATGTGTGCTCTATGCAAAATAGAGCAAGTACAAGGCCCATACCTAAATGTCCCATACAATCAAGGCCCATAAAGGAGTGGGCTTAAGAAAAACTCAATCCAATATAATCTATAAGCTTGAGAGGACACTTGTCTTGTGTCTACACCAAATGGCTTGTTGGTTGACACATAAGAGGACACTTGTCTTGTGTCTACACCAAATGGTTTGTAGTTTGACACATAAGAGGACACTTGTCTTGTGTCTAAACCTAATGGCTTGTTGTTTGACACATAAGAGGACACTTGTCTTGTGTCTACACCAAGTGGCTTCTTGTTTGGTGCATTAAGGGACACTTGCCACTCATATAGCTTCTTATACAACCTCTATGATGGATTAGAGACTTGTATAAATAGAGATGGAGTTTAGAGAAAGAAAGCTAGGGGCTCTTGCTCTAGAAAGTCTAGTTCTTGTCCATCACTTAGAGAGCTAGAGAAGAGAAAGAGAAAAGAGTCTTCTTCATCTCTACTTACTATACTCCATCTCATATAGAAGCAAGAAGGTGAAGGATTGAAAGAAGTGAAGAAAGTTGAAGATAAAGATTAAATAAACCATCTACTACAATGGAGAAAGGTACATACACTTTTATCTTGATTTTTCTTTATTTCTACTCATGTAACTTGTAACAAGCATGAGATTCAAAGATCAAGGGATTAGTGTTTTATTTGGTTGTTATGATGAAACCAACATGAAAGTGCTAACAACTGTCACACTGGCAGGCAGCAATACTAATTCCACCCAATCATCCTCAATAAAAGATGAATAGTGTTTCTTTTAAATAACTATACATCTCCATCAGTTTTAAGGGAGGATGAAACTAGAACCCCTCGAACCCAAGACATGGAGGGTGGAGATCAAGTTTTGGACTGTTTAAGCCAAGGGATCTCAGTTTATTAGTCTGCATTGGGCGTAAAACGTCTATAAGTGGCTTTTCATGTCCACTGTCAAATCCCAGGACTCAACCCTGGACAGGTGGTGAAAACTACAAAGCTGGAGTACGGTAGGGGCAGAAGGAATTTCCGGTGGAGCGGTGAAATGCATAGAGATCAGAAAGAATATATCAGTGAGTGCAAAGTGAACGTAGGAATAGATAGAGTTGTAAAGTGATGAAATATCTTTCTATATATTAAGATATCCCATATAATAGATATTAGGAAATATCAAATATTAGAAACTAGTAAGATTTAGGAACTAGTAAATATATTAGTATAAACTATTAAGAAACTAGTAAAATATTAGAAACTAGTAAAATTAGAAACTAGTAGTATTGTAACTCTATAAATAGAGTCTTATATTTCTTTTGTAATCATCAAGGAATAAAACAATTTCTTTGATCAATTTCAACTTGGTACCAGAGCCAAAAGTCTTAAATTTGTGTTTGGGAATTTATATTGATTGAAAGAGAAGAGCCTTTCATCTTCATCTTGTTTTTTGGTTTAGCTAAAGTGAAGGGCAACTGATGCTTCCGCAATAATGACTCTCAATAAGGCAAATTCAAATTTTGCTAAAGTTGTTGGTCAATCTGACAAAATTACTTATAAGTGTACACACTGCAACAAAATTGGTCATACCAAAAGTCATTGTTATGAACTATTAGGCTATCCAGAATGGTGGGATCATAATCGAAAGAAAAACTCTAAGAAGACCCTTGTAGATCCAACTGTTAAGCAAGCTTCATCGACAATAGCCACTACAGGTAATGTAGGCAAGACTTTAAATATGTCTACACAATTTTCGAATAGTACTTGGATAATTGATTCTGGTGCTACAGATCATATGACTTTTGATTCTAGACAGGTCTCAACCATAAACGAATCTTCACATAAATATGTCTCTACTGCCAATGGCACCTCAGCCCCTGTTGTAGGGGAAGGACCTATAACTCTAACGAACACATTGAACTTAGACTCTGTTTTGGTTGTCCCATCTTTAGATCATAATTTATTATCAGTGTCTCAAATAACCACCACTCTATTTTGTGTTGTCATCTTTTGGCCTGAATTTTGTGTCTTTAAGGACATCCGGACAAGGCAAACAATTGGTTATGGTGTTAGGCGAGGAAAGTTGTATTACTTGGATTTAGTATCTGAAAGCTCTAATAAATTGCGTCAGGCATTAGTAGTGAACAATTCTGAAACAAAAAATAAAGATGAAATATGGTTATGGCATCGCCGTCTGGGGCATGCCTCCTTTGGTTACCTTAAGAAGTTATTTCCATCGCTATTTATTAAATGCGATGTTTCAAGTTTTCAATGTGATGTTTGTGCACTTGCAAAAAGTCATCGTGCATCGTTTCCGTTAAATTTAAATAAAAGTCCAACTCCTTTTATGATCTTACATTCCGATGTCTGGGGTCCATCTAAGGTTCTTACTTTGGGTGGGGCTCGGTGGTTTGTTACCTTTATTGATGATTGTACTAGGATGACTTGGGTGTGTTTGATGAAATCTAAAAGTGAGGTAAAGTTATTGTTTCAGAAGGTTCATAAACAGTTTAGTACTCAGTACAACGCAAATGTTCAGATACTTCGTAGTGACAACGGAGGAGAGTATATGGATCATGAACTTCAAACTTATTTGGTTTCTCATGGTATTGTTCATCAAACTACTTGCCCAAATACCCCTCAACAAAATGGGGTCGCTGAAAGAAAGAATCGTCACTTGTTAGAAGTTATCAGGGCTATGTTGATCGAAGCACATATGCCATTATCTTATTGGGGAGAAGCACTTCTTGCTGCAACCTATTTAGAGTACCATCTAGTACTATTGATTTTAAGACTCCTTTTCAAGCTCTATCGGATGCTACAACTTCTCCGACAGTTTCAAATTTACCTCCCCGTGTCTTTGGGTGTGTAGCATTTGTTCATCTTCATGAGCACCAACGTACAAAATTAACTCCAAGGGCATTAAGATGTGTATTTGTAGGGTACGGTGCAAATCAGAAAGGGTACAGATGTTATCATCCTCCAACTAAACGAATGTTTGTTACACAGGATGTTATCTTTCATGAAGATTCTAAGTATTTTTCACCTGAGTCTGAACTTCAGGGGGAGAAAACTAAGCAGGAAGTTCTGACTCTTGATTATGAAGAAACGGATAATCATGTAGAAGTTGAAGTAAATTTGATTCCTGAAGAAATAAGTAGAGTTGAAATTGAAATTCCAGAATTACCAACACCTGAATCGGTAATGGAAGAAAGTGTTAATGAAATCGTTGAACAAATTGTGGATTCACCTCCAACTGAAGCCGTTGAACCAAGGGTTAGTAATACACCAAACCAATCAGTTGTCGAGGATGTTCCTGAAGCACCTTCCGAACCACCTAGGAAAATATTACCGTCGCGTGAAACCAGAGGTATTCCTAAACCGACATATGAACCTGAGCTGACTAGTAGAGTCAAATATCCTATGAGTCAGTATGTGTCAGATCATCAGTTGTCAGAATCAAATAAGTCGTTTGTAAATCAATTATCTACTGTATATATTCCTAACAATGTACAGGAAGCCTTATCTGATTCAAAATGGAAAGCAGCTATGAATGAGGAGATGAAATCCTTACAAAAGAATGACACTTGGGAGCTAGTTGATCGTCCAGAAGATAAAAATCCAGTGGGATGTCGGTGGATTTATTCAGTGAAGTATAAAGCAGATGGTACAATTGAACGTTACAAAGCGAGACTAGTGGCAAAAGGCTACACTCAAACTTATGGAGTCGATTACACAGAGATATTCGCTCCAGTTGCAAAAATCAACACTGTTCGCGTCTTGTTATCGTTAGCAGCAAATTTAGATTGGCCACTACAACAATTTGATGTAAAGAATGCTTTTTTGCATGGGGAACTATTAGAAGAAGTCTATATGGACCTTCCACCGGGATGCAAGATACCACAAATACATAGCCAGAAGGTATGTAGATTGAAAAAGTCATTGTATGGATTAAAACAATCACCAAGAGCGTGGTTTGGAAGGTTTACAAAGGCTATGAAGGAATTCGGTTATCACCAAAGCAATTCTGACCATACCTTATTTACAAAAAGGCAGAAAGGAAAACTCACAGCACTTATTGTATATGTTGATGACATGGTGGTTACTGGGGATGATCCTGAAGAACGAAAGGCTTTACAGAATTACTTATCTAAAGAGTTTGAGATGAAAGACCTTGGTCCATTGAAATACTTTCTTGGAATTGAAGTATCTCGATCTAGTAATGGAATTTTCTTATCCCAAAGAAAGTATACTTTAGATTTGTTACATGAGGTGGGTATGTCAGCGTGTGAGCCGATTGATACACCTGTCGAAGAAGGATTAAAGTTGTCAGTGGAGCCTAATCAGATACCGGTTGATAAAGGAAGATATCAACGACTGGTTGGAAGGTTGATGTACTTGGCGCACACGAGACCAGATCTTGCATATGCGTTAAGTATTGTTAGTCAATTTATGCACAATCCCGGTGAAAAACACATGAATGCTGTTTTACGCATTTTGAGATATTTGAAGGCGGCTCCTGGAAAAGGTATTTTGTTTACTAAAAATTCGAGTTGTCGAACTATTGATGTATATACTGATGCAGATTGGGCCGGTGAAGTAAATGGTAGGCGATCAACTGCAGGATATTTTACCTTTGTTGGTGGAAATCTTGTTACATGGAGAAGTAAAAAACAGAATGTTGTTGCACGTTCAAGTGCAGAGTCTGAATTTAGAGGAATGGCTGATGGCATATGTGAAGCGTTATGGTTAAGACTCCTGTTGGATGATTTAGGATATCCTTCTGAAAGACCAATTCAATTATATTGTGACAATAAAGCAGCATGTGATATTGCTCACAATCCAGTCCAGCACGACCGCACAAAGCATGTTGAGGTGGATCGATGTTTTATTAAAGAAAAGTTGGAAGACAACATTGTAGAGTTTCCAAAGGTCCGATCTGAAGATCAGTTGGCTGATGTTCTTACCAAAGCAGTTTCAAGTCGAATATTTTCGAAAATGGTAGACAAGTTGGGCATGTGCGATATCTATGCACCAACTTGAGGGGGAGTGATGAAATATCTTTCTATATATTAAGATATCCCATATAATAGATATTAGGAAATATCAAATATTAGAAACTAGTAAGATTTAGGAACTAGTAAATATATTAGTATAAACTATTAAGAAACTAGTAAAATATTAGAAACTAGTAAAATTAGAAACTAGTAGTATTGTAACTCTATAAATAGAGTCTTATATTTCTTTTGTAATCATCAAGGAATAAAACAATTTCTTTGATCAATTTCAACTTAAAGGAATTGTCATTGGGTTGGAAGTAAAGCTTCTCTCAATCTATATATTATTATTCTAGGGTTCCTATAACCTTACAATAAACTAGATGACATAATTTGGCAGCAGGACATCCCTTTCCCCTGTTCTCATAATGCACTAGTAAATTGACAAAATAATGTCACGTGCTCGCTCAGTATTCCTTTTCTTGTATAGTATTTGCTACTACAATAATGAATAATCACAAGGAAAGCACCTAAATATTAACAATAAACTGTCAAAGATAAATCCCATAACTGTTGTGGAAGAAGTAAATATATTTGTTACTGTTTTCTGTAAAAGATGATCTGCTGTCTCCAATATGGGCTCACTAATTACGTCCATCGAAAAAATGAATCACCCGTATTTGCTCATACGTGCCTGCACAGTCGTCAATTGCTTTATATGGAGCTTCTAAATGTACCAAAATCAAATAACAA
The DNA here is from genome assembly GCF_041429995.1 of Eschscholzia californica. Classification (NCBI taxonomy): domain Eukaryota; kingdom Viridiplantae; phylum Streptophyta; class Magnoliopsida; order Ranunculales; family Papaveraceae; genus Eschscholzia; species Eschscholzia californica. Next base: position 44,487,431 of record NW_028238483.1, on the reverse strand, counting down.
GACATCTATTTGGACACTATTGAATCTTGAGTGCCAGTGAGGTTTCATCTCACTGTCCCTTGTAATTGAAACGCGTAATCAAAGAGCACGCAGAAGTCCAAGGGACAGTCTGGTGAAATCTCACCGGGTTTCACTTGGGCCCATTCATCGGATACACAAAACATGGAAAGAGATGATGTAGCATATGGTACCTTACAAATTCAACCATTTAGAACCATGTCCATAAGTAAATCATTCCAAGAGTCTATTGGTCCAGGCAAGCACCAATGCAAGCAGTCATTTGGAACTTTTGTGTTACGATCCTTAGACAGCGAACTGAACTGCCTATAGGCACCGGGATGCCCATCGGGCCTGAGTGACGAAAGACGGGTAGTATCTAATAGTTGAAGTTTCACCCTCTCTTGTGTTCCAACTGTTGATGCTGCTTTTCTAAACTCCTCGAACTCAATCTTACGCATCATAAGATCGATGTTTTTCAAACTATATTCTCCGTTTTTAAATGGAATAGTTCGATCACAAGTTCCTCCACTGAACCACTCCCCATTTTCGAAATGATCGGGTGTGACAGTCCTCAAGATAACTATGCTTTTATGGTCTGAATTCTTGATGAAATTGAGCACAAGACTAAGAGCTTTATGATAAACATTTTCAAATCCATATTCTGTCACATTCATTCCTTGACAGTTATGACAACCCACAATTTTGTTTTTCTCGTAGTAGATTGAACTTTTTAGAAACCATTTCCCACCCGATATTACAACATAATCGAAGTTCCGATATTGGTCTGTCCATTTCTTGTCTAATTCATCAAGATGTAATTTAACATGAGACGTGGCGACTCCATTCCGATCTTCGAAAGTTGCAGCCTTGAGAAGGAAAGGAGACCAGATCATGGAGAGGGTGAAGTTGTAGGAGGGGAAATGCCACCTTTTGGATCTGTGCTCTTTATCATGGTAAACTTCAATCGCTGGTACCACCTAATCAAATGCATATAACTCCACAATATTACAGCAAGAACTTTCTCATCAACAAACATAAATAACACTTTAGTGCCTCCTTCCTTCTCACCCAAGTGTTCGGAGCCTGGGATATAGGTGGATGCTCGAGCTTAGTAAGTGTTGAGGCTTTTTGGTTGGGCTCATGGAACCTTCGCAAAGAACGAAACCTCGTACCTATAGGCTTAGACCTAGGTGTCTAAAGTGAGGACAATATCGACAACTGCTAAGGCTTAGGACGTCACAAATAAGCACACTGAGCGCCGTTGACTTGTGTCCATGGGGCTCCTTGGTGAGGGGACGGAAGCACTTCATTGGTCCAAATTACATAGACTAAAGTCGGAAGTTAAAGGCGCTTACGAAAATTGCCCGGTCTCACTCCTTCAAGAGTAAGGGAAGGTAAACGGACAAGTGTTTGCACCTGGACCCTCAAATGGTCTCCACACTTTAGATCATTGATCGACTCATATTCATGACACTTTTTTCCATTGAAGGAGACTGTAAAGAAAAAAAAAGTACCTTCGAGAGGATGCAGAGTAATGACTGGACCTGATTTCGAGAAATAGAATCACCAATGAATGCCCATGATTTATTCTTCATCAACTTAAGAAATCTGTCTCCATTAAACCTTTCTAATTCACAATCTCTTGGTCTCCATCTCCAGTAGAGGTAGCCTGTATCAGGACGCCCATTCTTCATACAATTCTGATGATTTTCAATGTTAAGACAAGTTTCATTGTTGTAAACTGGGCCCAATGGATCATGAATCCAATTCCCACTGAAAATATCACACTTTTCTGCATCAAAATTCATCCAACTCCTAGAATCAATTAACATTATTCTTCTTTTAAATATTATCCACTAATCCACATGCATCAGAAGACAAACATGAAGTAATTATGATAATGTGAGAATAGTCCTAAATGGGAGAAAGGCGATCTAGTGACGAAAAAGATAATGTCTAGGGCCTTTCCGTTCATTACCAATTGGTTTTCAATTAGATGACCACAAAATTTAACATGATATCAGAACTAGAATTAAAAACCACATGTGTTGCACGTCACCAGAAAAGAGAAAAAGAAAACAAGTGGTAGTCTTAAGGAACCTCACATGTGTGGGAGCGTGTGGAGAATAGTGTCACATGGGAAAAAGCGATCACGAAATATATAATGTCTAGGTCCTATCCACTCATAATTACCAATGGGTTTAGAGTTGGCTGTGAGGAGGAGAAGGAAGAAGAAGAGTTGCTGCACTATATATAGAGAGAGAGAGGTGAAGAAGTTTCTAGCCTGGAACAAAGTATATATACTAGGTATTTGGGAAGAAGCCAGACATGAAAAGATGAAGAAATGACAAACCTTTGTGAGTAATTTGATGATCATCTTTATTAGTAGTAGATAACATTCCTTGGGTAGTAGTAGTATTAGTAGTAGTAGGAAGAAGAAGATTGTCCTCCTGAGTAGTAGTAGTAGTGGTGAGATTGTATGATACTCCAACTGAATCATGATTATTAGAAAAGAAGAATAGATGAAAAACAAGACCCACTACTACAAGAACTGAAACTGTAAATTTCACAAACAAGTTTTGATTTCCTCCTCCTCCTCCTCCTCCTATCAGAAAAGACCACCATGTCCATGACCATGAGTGGTGGTTTTGGTGGTGGTGGTGGTGGTGGTGGTTAAAATCAAATCTTCTGTCGCTCATCTTCATCATTCATTCTCCCTCTATCTTTATCTCTATCTCTTCTTCAATGAAAAACCAAAAGAGAAGGGGTAACGGGAAAACAGGGAAAGAAGTTTGTTCTCACTTCCCCTTAATTTGCTCACCGACTAACAACAACAACTCACTGCCGTTTTTTTTCTCTCTCTCCCTAAATAAAAGACATGCAAGCTCATCATCAAGACAATGTGGCAACTGTGTGTGTGTGTGAGAATAGTTACCACATAAGAAAAAAAATATTTATAATTAATGTGAAGTTCCCTCAACTCATTATGTCAATCATTTTGAGGTAGATGATCACAAAAGTGTAGTCTCAAACGGAAGAAAGATGATCTAGCTAGGCCTGTGAGAACAATCTTACATGGTAGAAGTGTGAAGTCCTCTCCACTCATTACCTATTGGTTTTGAGTTGGATGATCAGAATTTTAACAAACTTTAGACTCCTATTTTTCATACATGACCACTATTTTTTCACTACAAAGTTCCATCTTTCTTAAGGAAACCTGAAACTCAAGTGCCTCAGAACTCCTACTAGAGGTCCGTCAACCAGGGCAACTTTCGACTTCAGTAATGCAGATAATGAGTTTACTCCACTTGTATCAAACTCATTTTGAAATGTTGATTGAATATATCAAATAGAATTAATACAAAAAAGCGATCCAAATGGGGATCAACAACAAGTGTATGTCTTAAACACGACCCACCTCAAAGGCAATACAAACAGAAAAGAAGAAAGGATGACAGAACTAGAAAATTTACAATGTTTTTAAAATAACCTCCAAACTATAGGGGGGGGGGGGGGGGGGGGGGGGGGGGGGGGGTGAGAGTCTCTATACTACATAAATTTTACCCCCCTATTTATCCAGAACTTGAGAATACATCCATAGTTTAATGAGATCGCCTTCTTCCTCGGAAATCAAGCATTATTTCGTCTTCACACCCCTACCAGCATTCTTACTCAGATCTGCAAGAATAACTAGACCATTAAACCGGCAGGAAATTTTGATTCGGACAAGTTGGGCTATGAGTAGAAAGTTCAGAGGAAGACCAATAAAACAAATGAGTATTATAATAAAATCATTCATTAGAAACTTGGTGGATTGTGAGTAAACAAGAAATGGATCGGAATTCAGAAGTTCTTAGTTTCATGTTTTGTCAAAATGCCAAGACCATTTTTGAAGCTACAAAAGAGGAATCTCTATTCATGAACAAAAAAAAGTAGCTAATACCCCTGCATCAAATTAGTATATGGTATACAATATTGAAGGGGAGTCGGCTTCTGTTTTCGGCAATCAAAACCAGAGTAATGAGGTGGCAACTGGTGAAACTTATATATTAGAGGTATCAGGCAGGGTTCGAACTCAAGACCTTTTCCACAAAAGGGTACTAAGACTTAAAATACTACATGTCTACATCAGCCAAATTTAGCTTAGGAATGGGTGTTTGAATGGTTGCGTGACTAAACTCGAGTATGTAAAGACTTCTTCGTACATAGGTAACTGCTAAGTAAAAGCGACATGATCGATTTGATAGACTGAGAATATGACCCAAGTTCCCAGATAATTTAATTATTTTGAAAATCTCCCTTCCGGAGCTGCATTATCATAACCCAAATTTTGTTTTTAGCATGCATAAATTGTAGAAGAAGCAGAAGTTACCTCTGGAGAGAAGTTAATACTACTGAAACAATATGCAGAGAGCCAGTCACAACGATAAGATTCGATCGACCCTTTGATCTCAATCTGAGGATCTCATCTGCAACCTTCATGGAGTCTTTAACTGATCCCAAAACCACCAATTCTGGTTTCTGTTGCCCTTGATCATAAGAGCTTCCAAATTTCTCACTACTACCATCTGAAAAACTATTACCTAATTCTGTGGCAGCTCGAGTCCAAGCGTTCTTCAATGATGAAGCTGCAGTCATTCTGGATCTCTCTCCAGCAATACTAATTTCTGTAAAAACTACCGCCTCAATAGTATTCCTACCTGAATTTTTTGTAAGAAATTGCTGAATCAATCCCATTGTACATCTTACGCGTAACAAAATTCATAAAAATAAATCAAAAGCGTATTGAGAAACCTGAAAGAAGTTCTTTGGCAAAAGCAGGATGGTCTTTATCACTTGCCATTGCTACCACAAAAGCCAAAGCTGCATCTGGATATGTCAATTGAATTGTGTCTACAAGAGCTCTGGCAGATTCTTTAGTATGAGCTGGAAATATTTAATTAATTTAGAAAGACTTATTACATACAGTATAACATAAGAACTTCTCAAAAGAAAAGTACTACTAAAAACCTCCGTCAACCAGTACGGTTGCCCCATCTAGTCCAATTTCCGAGACTTCCTCTGGCGTAAGAAATTGGCTTCTTCCGGGTAAATAAGTACTTTCTAAACCGATACGGATGGATTCATCAGCCACCTTCCACCCTAGCACATTCAGAAACACATGAGAGAATAATAAATCAATTATGTAATTGTCTTCAAAGAGCAACCTAAAACAAACTTGAGAATTTAGAGCTCAAAGAAGGTTTCCTAAGCAATCAGATTTTGTTTAAGTCTTTTTATCAGAAGAAATCGTAATTGAGCTACTTTTTCCCTAGCAAGGATAGCTAGAGCAGGAAAGCTCAACAACATGCAAAATTTCCTACACCATGTTCTAGTCGTGTTATCATGTCTAATCCAAATTTTAACGAGGATGGCATTGATTCTCCCTAGACTTTAGCCCTACAGAAATGCAAAATTGACCACACAAAGAGTAGATCACAACACATAGATTTTATTATTTTTGATATTTGAACACACAATCCTTATTCTTCAGAAGAAGGTTCACCTTGATCACGAAAGGCAAGCGCTGCACAACTAGCTGTTACAGCATTTTGAAGCTGGTGCCTTCCTAGCATAGATAATCTCACATCAAATAATTCAAGAAACTGCAATTAAGAATACGACTCCGTTGATCATATTAAAATATCTTCATATGCATCTTAATGAACAGATCCAAGCTATCAGGCAAAAGCAATGGTGTGCATACCGACTTTGGATCTTTCTGAAAATCAAGGAGTATATCACAAGATTGATATGGTCTTCCGTTGTTAACTTTGACACCTTTGATGGTGCTCTTGTTCCCAAGCGAATATGCTGATATAATAGGTGAGTTCATCAACACTGCTCTATCATGGAGGATGCGCTCGATACATGGTTCAAATGGGCCACCAAGGACCACCTGGAAAGTTTGATCGACTTAACAGGCAACGAAGAAACGTCTAATAAACAAGACACCATACTAGTAATTGAGTAATTCTTAAGTTATCAGTGAGTTTCATACAGAAAAGGGAACGAGAAATTGGAAAGTGCATAACTGGGCGGGCATGTTTCATGATTCCTGACTTTGCCAATGCTATGCTTTCTAAGGAACCTCCAAGAGCAGCCAAATGTTCCTCCCCTATTGTTGTTATAACTGACGCTATTAGGTCGGAGGAAGAAAATACATTTGTGGCATCTCGTGCTCCACCTAAACCAGCCTGTTGAAAAAGACTAAAATATCAAAAAGAGGTTCAAAGAGAATATTACGTTCAGATCCAAGGATCCAAAATAAAAGGAAAGATTATATTCATTCTGGAGGTACTAAATACATTCGCATCTATGGTTCTGTGTGGGTCCGTTTTTGCGTATTTTACCAGTAATCTCGTTTAGAAGTGAAATAGATGTCTCAACTCTCAAACAAATAAAAAAAATTGTTTTTATAAAGTGGCATATTATTTGCAAATTACAACAAATAAATCAAGTTGCTGAAAGGACCTAAGTCAGTTAACAAGAGAAGAAGTACTTCACCTCAACAACTGCAATGTCAACATTCTCTTGAGCAAATAGGGAAAATGTCACAGCAGTGAGAACCTGCAAATTCCGATATCTATGAATACAAAAGAAGCACATAAATTGTGAAATTTTCTGAGAGTGATTTGTGCTTATTAGCTTTAACGCTTCAGTAGCTTCATAAAGCAGCACTTTACATTTTATATACGTTTCCTATTAAGATGGGATCTGAGTTACTGTAGTAAGTTAGAAAATTTGAAACTACATGTGCTATCTATAATGCATCTTTTTGGTCTCAAACTCCTTACAACCCCTACAATAAGCTAGAATCTCAAGAATTTACAGCATTACTAAAGCTCTAATATCGGTGGGAGTTGGAGTTTGTTCATTTCTAAAGAAATTGTTAGAATTTACTAATGGGCGTAAGAGTCTCATCCACTAATTAATACCTCAAAATGGCTGATAGATCCGTTTTCAATTTCTATTGATCGGTCAAGAATGTTTTTCACCCCGGAGAAAAGGCGATTCAATGCCTCTGCTGATACTGGTTTTCCTTGTCTTCCCAACAAAATGCGTTCTCGGATACTCCAAAGATGTGGGCTGCATATAAAAATGAACTTATAGTTTTAGGTTTTATATGGTTGCCCAAGGACAACACGAATTTTCTGTTAAACCATTTGCAAGAAATATTCAGTAGCAAATGGAGATGGCAGGGAAGGAGTTCTTTCACCGATGACCGTAACTTACATTTAAGAACCCTATCTTCCAAAACTATCTGAGAAATCACTAGAGACCGAAACTTTGATATTGAGTAACACTGAAAAATATGCAGCACATGAACCATACCTCGTATAACATCCAACGGAGTAGCCTTCCTTCCGTAAAATGTTTGACAGAAACATGGCAGTTGACCCTTTTCCCTTAGTGCCAGCAATGTGAACAGTCTATAAGTACAGAGCATTTAAGTAAAATATACGCATATCTTCACAAGCAAAAGCCAGAACAATATATAAAAGTTTGACAAAAAAAAAAAAAAACGACATTCCATAGTGAACCAAAAAGAAGTGCATATGCAATCAGATCATCGTGTGAGGCATTAGGCCTCGAAAAGGGGCAATGGTATCCCAACTTTGAAGATAACTGGGGTAAACTAGCCTAGTTCCAGTTATACTTGATTCGAACAGGTCATGGGTTTTGTGAGAATAGTCTCACATGGGAGAAGGACGATCTATCAAGTTATCAACCAAGAATATAATGTCTAGGTCCCATCCACTTGGAAATACTGTAAATTAACCACAAAGTAGCTTTAACCAATATAAAATTCAGGTGGAGACACATCTTTAGGTGGAAACATCTCTTGAGTCCAACTTTGGGTATCATTTTTTTGCAAATTAAGGCTGTTTTACTGTGATATACTCTATTCAAAAATAGAAACTGGGTATTTGAAATGTATGATGAAAGTTAAAGACTTTGTAATCAAAATTGGAACTTGTAATCAATATTAATAATAGAAGTAGGGAGAAAATTGAAACTGAAATGCGTTTTTACCTTAAATTTGGATTGGGGGTTTCCTAATCCTTCCATAAGTCGATTCATTCTTCCCATATCGAAGCCAGTAGTATCTGAATCTATACCAGCTCCTTTGGGAACACCTGATTTCTCATAATTCTTCAGATTATCCAAGTAATTTATCAACTCTTTTAGAGGTTCTTCATTGGAGGAGGATGTCGACAAGTGTTGTCTCTTAAACCCTAATATCTGAATTTTTCCAGACTTTAGGGTTTCTCTTTTCTTCCTTGTGGTGAAATTTCTACATTTCTGAAAAATTTGAGAAATTTTCATCACAGAGAAGTTGAGAAAGAGAGCTTGAGGCGTCAAGTGTGCCCGCGTTTCGATCCTCAATGTTGTTGGATTTGTTTTAACGGTTAATATCACTTTACCTCCCCCCAACCAAGACGAAGTAGATACTTTCACTTAGGGTATAGAGCCCAACCAAACTACAAACAACGAAACTACATACAAGTTCGGTAATCTTATATTTGTACTTTTACGTGAAATTTCTGTGTTCAAGATTCAATACCAACTGAACTACTAGTTGTTGACAAACCACCATTTTTTATAACTAGTTAAGAATACTCCTTCAATTGTTAGGTGGTGGATACTAACAAGTGGTTAAGGATACTACAAATGAATAGACAAAGGTGAGGTTCAAACAATATGGCGTTTTTGTTCGAACTAGTGATTTGCACTATGAACTAGTACTACGACAAGGGGTTGTGAGGGTAGAGATGCTAAAGTGACGATGACTTGTGTTTTACATGCATCTGCGTCACAAAGACATGTACACGACATAGAAAAAGATAGACAGGCGTGGAAGATAGTGCATTAAAGAACCTACTTCGGAACTTTCATAGGCGCTTGGTCACTAAATAGACTTTGGGTGGGGGGGAAGAGAGGCTAGAATATTGTCACTGAAGACATCTCTTTGAACTAGTAAGTAGTACTATCATATGGCGAGGGATGTGGGCAGGGCACGCATACTCCCTGAGGCTGAGGGCGACCCAGCATTGATCTAGAATCTAGATAGATAGGCCTTCCTGCCTGCCTGCCTGCCTGGGCCGGCCACAAATGCATGTGCATACTAGTCCGTTAAGATGTTACATCTATCTATCTATCTATTATAAACAACACATCAAATTTATTTCTTTTATAAATCAAAGAATTCAAACTTTTAATTTTTGACCTAAAACTTAAATTTATTTCCTCCAAAACATAAAAAAAACATTAGAAAAATTGATACTCTTTTTATTACTACTACTACTACTAATCTTGTCTTTTCTCCTCTCTTGGTTCATAATCTTCTTTATCATCTTCTTAATCAACATCTTTTTCTTCTTTAACATAAGTTTCTTCCTCACAAAATCAATCAGTGATGATGGATGACCTACGTTTGGAAATTCTTCGATTTCATTTGCCACGATCATAGAATCGGAAGGAACCACCACAGAGACTCGACTAGTAAACCTCTTAGACGACGAAGATGATTCACGATCAATGGTTGGAGCACTCATCATTTTCATCATATTTCTTTCAATTACATGACTGACAGAAACAAGTTCAAATGAATCGTATAATGGACTTCCACAATCCCAACTCATCACTATATCAGTTTCTTGATCTACTCCTTTTTTCTCCATTGATGATGAAGAAATAAGGGTTTCAAATTTTACCCACAGAAGAGGGAGAGAGTATTTTATTTGATTTTTTCTTGTAGTAGTAGTTGAACTATATAGATATTTTGAGTGTTATTTGGTTTTGATTGGAAAAATCAAAATGTGATCTCACTTAAGAAGATAATTGGGTGAGACGGTTGAAGCTTATGGAAAATATTATGTGAAAATTGTCATATGGGTGACTTGTATTATTTTTTCAAAATGTTTCCTATTAAAAATTTAAAATCAAAATGACCTTCCAAAACGGATGGAATTTTAGCCTCAAAGTAACCCGAGAGCGCGATCAATTAGATATCGCTCAGAAAATAAATATGAGTTTTACCTTTTAAGTCATCAAGATGTATGAGCCAAGCAAAACCAACATTAATAATTTCGGTGCCCAAGTGATTTTAAAACTTGTACCATTTCTTCAGTTATGCATAGCAAGAATAAGGAAAATCATATCTTAATTTTCTTTTGGTATTGTCAATTTGTCATACAAAATAATCACAGAATTTACTTACAAAATAGTACTAACTTTGACTTTAGAGGTTTTGTTGAATAAATGAATAATCCTAATTTTTATATTTTACCAAATAATATTTACCATCTTTTACCTAATAAAGAAGTTGGAAGATGCACCATCTTTCAAGCCGTTTTTGGGTACATTTTGGTCTTGGCTGACAATTATTTTGAAAGGTATCTAAAAACGTAACAGAAACGTAGAAAATTTTCTTTACGTTTCATGAATCGTGAAATATCACATGCCGCATAAAGTTACATACAAAAGTTAATTATATTATCTTTCTCAACTTCAATAGTTTTAAAATAAACGATTAAAAGTTTTTAAAAAAATAAAAACAAGTTATTTTGTTAATTAATATAAGACCAGATAATTAAGAAAAATACAACTTTTACAATTTTAATTTAGTGTTTTAATTCAAATTTAAACCATATACCCCACTCAACCTTAGGGCAACTCCAATGTGGGGGCGCGGGCTCCCAATTTTGGGAGCCCCTGAATTTTGGGAGCCTCGGGGCTTTGCTCAATTCCAAGGTTGGGCTCCCAAATCAAAATAATATACGTGTGTGAAGTACGTGTGCGAAATTTTGATTTTAAATTTCGACTATGAACTATTAGATTTCGACTATGATTTAAAATGTGATATTATTCAAGAAAGATAATTTCAAAAAGATAAACACAAAAAATACAAAAAAAAATTAAAAATTAGAGAAAAATACTTAAAAATGAAGTATTTAAAATAATAATAAGATTAAAAAAAAAATTAGTTCAAAAGAAAAATTAAAAAAAATTAAAATAAAGTGGGGTGGATCCACCCCAAATATGGCCGTTGGAGCTCCCAACGGCCATATTTTGGGGGCTGGGAGCCCCCAGCCCGGGCTCCCGGGTTAGAGGCAAGGGGCTGGGGCCTGAGGCTCCCAAATTCAAATTGGGAGCCCCAGCCCCCTATACATTGGAGTTGCTCTTAGTTCCATTGTAACCTGCTAGGTATTTAATATGTTTTTCTATGTGGACCTAAAAGTGGATAAAATAATTTTAATTTTATAAAGTACATGTAATTTAGATCTGAGTTTATATTTGCAAATGCTAATGAAGTTTTAAATTATTTAATAATGGGTAACTTTTCTAATTGTGAAACATGACATGCTGGATTTGATGCTAGCAAGATCCAATTATCTTTTAAATGAGAAAAAGTTAAATATTTTTTAAAGATTTTTTCATTAGATTTTTTATTTGTAATAGAGGAAAAGTAAAATTGGTCTCGCGTGCCCACTATTAGTTTCTATTTTATATTTTTTTGATTATATATACAGAGGGGTTGGGCCATTGGTCTAAAAAGGGGGCCAAAATGAAAAACCCACCCAAAGTTGCCTAAAAATGAAAGGGAGGTCCAATGTGTCAGTTTGGGAGTCAAAATTACGTAAAGGGCCCTTAGAAAATAAAGTATTTACCGTTCATGCCATCGAAAATTACAAAATTGCCATCGAAAATTCTCGGGAAACGATTTTTTTTCTGAAAAATAATCTGACAACCCGTCCATCAGAATCTGTACTGTTCAGAAAATTACGGAACAGCCACCGAAAAATTCTCGGGAAACGAAATTTTTTTCGGGAAATTATTTTATTTACTGGAAATTTTTTTCTGTACTAGACATTTTTGCTGGGCGGGAATTTGAAATTTCGTAAAAAAAAATTCAAATTTGGGCGGGAATTTGAAATTTCGTTTGAAAATTTCAAAACTTCGAAAAAAAAAATTAGTGACCGGGAAATTATTTTATTTACTGGAAATTTTTTTCTGTACTAGACACTTTTACTGGGCGGGAATTTAAAATTTTCAAAAAAATTTGAAAATTTGCCCGGGAATTTGAAATTTCGTTGGAAAATTTCGAAAAAAATATTTCGTTTGAAAATTTCGAAAAAAATATTTCGTTTGAAAATTTCAAAAAAAATTTGAAAATTGAAATTTTTTGTGTACGGGAAATTATTTTATTTACCGGGAAGAGATGGTTTGCTGGGCGGGAATTTGAAATTTCGTTTCAAAATTTCAAAAAATTTTGAAACTTTGAATTTTTCGTGTACTGGTAAATTATTTTATTTACCAGACATTTTTTTTTCCTGGAAAACGTCAGCATGTCCCGTCCAAGGGCAAGAGGGGAATAAAAAAAAACTGACATTTGGACCTTCAACTAATTTTTGGGCAAGAGTGGATTTTTTTTTTGTTTACCCCCCATATTTTAGACTGTTGACTCAAAAATCCATATATACAAGTCAATTCTATATGCACCTAGCTCACTATATATATATGGTCGCGGCTTTGGGGCATAAAGAAAGTTCTCTAGGGAATAAAGACTTTGTCAAACAAGATTGACTTATGGAAATATATTTTTTGTTTAGTCCAAAATTTTACAAGATTGTTTTAACCTCCTAATCTTCATCTCTTCATCCTCATGTATTTCTCTCTCCTATCTCCCTCTGTTCTCTCCCTTTGCTCTCTGTCTCTCACTTTGATCTTTTAACAAAGTGAGCTAGGGTTTGAGGACCCAAGTAATATAAAAGTCTTCTCATTCTACTTCCCTTTTCTTTTCTAATATGAAAACTTTCACTCATTGCACAAAGTCTCAAAATAGAACCCCCTGTTAGCAAGATTGCTTCCTGCCAGCAATTCATTCGATTTGGACATGACTTTGATGCTAGCGATCACGGGACATCAAGCTTTTGCGGTTTCTTATGTTCATAGGATTGACCATGGCCTTTGTCTGCCCAAGAACTTGGAAGATCCGTGAATGGATCCATTAGCCACAAGCATCTTTTCCAGTGAAAGACTTTGAATGCTCAAAATACATGATTGGAGTAGTATGTATCCAGATTTTGTTTGTATGCATAATTTTTCTCAAGGAGGCAGCATCATTTTGTCTATGCATGGGTGAGATGATGAGTATATTATAGAGGAGTTGTAATGAGGAACACTGAGATGATCAAATTTAGGGTTTTTTTTTTTTTTTATTTGGTCAAATTTAGGGTTTGATGAGTAGAGAACATTAAACATTTGATATATGCCATGGTTAATGTTGCAATGTGGGTTGGATCAAATTTAGGGTTTTATTTTGATAGTGAGAAACAACGAGAGAGAGAACATCAGGAGAGAGATAAAAGAGAGAAGGAGAGAGAGGAAGAGAGATGAAGATTAAGGGGTGAAAACCAATTATGTAAATTTTTGGGTTAAAAAAAATTATGTCATCTAAGTCAATTTTAGTTGACTAAGTCTTTATTCCCCGGAGACTTTTCTTTATGCCCCAAAGCCGCGGCCTATATATATATATATATGATCCTGATGAGGTCGAGTCAAAATTCAAAGTCTACGAGAAAAACCTCTTCTGACGTGATCTAGTTTATTTGTGATGGAGAATATAAGACACTTTGTAGGACTATATATGTTGTTTATTCTCAATCGCATGTGTATTTTAAGTATAAGAAACAGACAAAAAATTTTAATAACTAAAGAAACGAACACTTGATTTTAGATTGTGATAAAGTTACCCCACTAGCATCAATAATATTCAATTAGACTAATAAGCCAGTATTCATGCTTTTTGCGCATGAAATGGTGCATCAACAAGTGCCTCACAAACTAGTTAATTGAGAGTGGACAAGAGGCCATTTTCAATTCTTCTTTTTTAGTAAAGAAAACAAATATGATACTATTAATTTCAAACAAAGATTGAACATCCATGTTTTGAAAGTGGGATGTCATTTCCAACCAATAACTACTTTAAATTTGATTGACCTAATAATAATAACTTTACACCTCATTTTTTATTTTTTCTGTTGGTTTTGCTCTTAAGCTCTAAAATACTCCAATATTTGTCATCTTTACCCTAAAGAGTACCATGAATATATGAGATCAAAATAACAAGCTTTTGTTCCAATTTGGTAGGAAAATGTGGGCAGCTGTTCTAGTTAGGACGAATGCTTTTCCAAAAGTTCTTACACAAGGAACAATAGAAGCTATGGAGGAGTGAAAGGAATAATGGCAGCAGAGTTTCACTCTCTCTCTCTCTCTCTAAGTCTCTCGTCCTGCCACATCACCTCGTCGGAGGCATATATTTCATACTTGATGGGATCTTCTTCCTTTTGGTTCCCATTACCATCATCTCATAACCCAACTTTTTGTCCCATTTCATACCAGCTTTTTGTTTTCTTCTTATTAACAATCAATTGGTGGTGGAATGTCAGTAGGTGCTCTTTGTACTCCACTTTTATAAGAAATACTTTTCTTCTTCAACCCTCATAGGGCAGCCGAAAAAGTGGTCGTGAATTTGGCTTCAATCCAAATCCAACGACACACACTCGTCCACTTTCATCAAGAGAGATAAAGTGGCGTGAATCCAGTCATTGGATTTCGATTCACGCCCAATTCTTCAATTGCTGAGACATTTTCGTTACTTTTTGTCCCTGTGTTTTACTCGTAATAGTTCATTAAAGTTAAAATTAAGATGCAGATTATGACATCAATGCTCTAAGCAGGGGCGTGTTTGAGGGGGTGCGACAGGTGCGGTCGCACCGGACCCCCTCAAATCACATAATTTTGTCAAAGAGACAGGGGCCCCTAAATGTCAAATCAAATATATTGATTTGGCAGTATGAAATGAAACAAGATAGTGATATAGCTCAATTGGTAAACCTCTTCAACATTTAGTATGAGGTCTTAGGTTCAATCCTCTCCATGGTCAATTTTTTGTTTATTTTATTAACTCACATTGCCTCGAATTATTTCTAACAACTATTAGATTAGTTTAGTGTTTATCTTAATGAAGTTGAATACTTATTGTTCTATTCACTTCATGGAAGGAGTGTCAAATGTGTATTGTTTTTGCATATAAGTATTTGGGAGGAAAAAATGCACAACTTAAATATTATTGGAGAAAGGGCCCCAAACATTTTTTCCGCACCGGGCCCCCAAATTCTCGGCCACGCCACTGGCTCTAAGTGAGGCTCACAGTTGTACTTTAATGCAGCAACTCTCTATTTTTGTGGCTCGGTTGCTTTCATAGAGCAAAGTACATCAACTACATACTCAAAAATCTTGTTCTTCTCACGCTTTCAATCGATCATCTTCAAGATCGAAAAAAAAAACTCGATAGATCTAAACTTGAACTCAATAAGCAAATGGTATTATTAAGGAGCAAAGACTACAAAGAGATTTTACCAAGAACAGGAAATGACTTTAGAAAAAAAAATCTCAGCTTCAATCATAAGCAGTACTAAAGTAGCTCTTAGCAACATTGCTACAAAGAATCTGCAACACTGTACTATTTGTTGTTCCAACAAATCTTGGAGTCTTGAATTGACTGACAGCTGCTCCTAGACCAAGATAATGATCTAGAATCTTTCGGAAAGTTCCTCTCTTAAGCACTCTAAGTTCGAGGGGTCCTATAGTCTTCACCTTTCTCGACCCAATATAACCTGCATCTTCAAATGCCTTATCCAAACTATTACAACATTCACTTAATACCTCATCGTCCGTTGACTCGACATTTAACTCCCAGAATATCACGTAGTGGCCTGGCTCTGATGACATGTCAGCATGACTACTATAATCGACAAGTTCGAGTTTTTCTTCCATTAATCGTTTGCTTGCTGTTTCTACTGCTAATTGGAGATCTTTCTCAGTGTTCTTATCAATGTTGATTGTTAATAGCAGACTTCTTCTGCATACAAACTGGAGTTCAGGTGTTGAATTATGAAACCCTTTTACCTTTACTATATCACCTAATCTGTACCGATATAATCCTGCATATTCAATAAACAATTGAGGTTGTTCAGATTATACATAACTAATATTTTTTCGATTGAAAATGATGATTATACTCTTATAATTTTGAAATGCAAAAATCAAATCGAAGATATCAAACTAAGAACTTGCTTTCATATAACAGTAATGTATAAACGGTAACCAATGATTTCACTTCACCTAAACCACCCATATTTTCTTTTAATCATTTTCAGCTATGTATTAGTTAAAATACTGTTTTTTCGATTGGAATAGGTCATAGAACTTCGATACAATGATAACGATAGATGGTAAATGTGATAAAGATAGGTTCCTTCTTTTAATTCTACCTCAGATTTAAAACCTATGTCATTTAACTTTGACGTCAATCATAAGAAAAGTGAAATTTTGTTTTCCATCACTATCATAAGATTGTTCTCCAATCTCCGCCTAATTTCTTAGAAAGTCATCTTAATATGAACATAAAATATCGAGTACTATTAATTATATAAAGATATAACAGGAAATCAAGGTAAATAAACAAACGAAATGTTAGATAAATATTTACCTGCGAAAGTGGTGATGATAATTTCATACTCTTCCCCAACCTTAACTTCGGTAAGTCCGACTGGTTCAGCCTCTTCATAGAGTAGAGTAGAAGCATTTCTATCCATGCACTGATTGTGACTGAGAGGGATAAATTCGAAATAACCAATATCAGGAAGAACGGCAAAAGTCACTGATTCTGGGGGCAAACTCGGATTAATATTAGCGGCTATCCATCCTTCCGAAGATCCATAATCTGCACTTAAAAGAGGTAATTTCCCGGCATAATGTCTAAGTTTCTTCAAATAATGCAGCATGGAACCAGTCATGATCCCATAGACGTACTTGGCATTTGGAAAAAGCTCTGGAATTACTCCGTACCAACTACTCAATTCTTTGCATTTATTATATATCTTATCTGCCAATTCAGGGTTTGGTTTAAGAATTCTGGACATAGCAGTTCTGATGGAGGGAATCGTTATTCGGTCTGAGAGGATTCCATCTCGGATATCACTACAGAGTTCCACCCATATTTCTTCGAACGTTCTGAACGCATGGACAATGCTGTGAGCAAATGTTGAAGAAACTGATTGGACTTCATCCCTATAAATGAGACCACATAAGAGATGACAGTATAATTGCTGATGGAAGTCTGATCCGAATATGACTTCATCAGGACTGCAACATTGAGATTGGATTGCTTTCATCGTGTTCTTGAATTCTGTGCTACGGTAGATGTTTGTTGTTGCAGTGCTTGCTGCTAGACCCCCTTTTGTTTTGAACTGCTTGCTGCTGTAAATGAACTGTAGTGCTCGACCATTAATGGGGAATTCCCTGCAATATATTAAGATTGAACCTTATTGGTTAATGAAGAAAGAAGAGTCTCCAAAGAAAACACTACATGAAAGGTCAAATTCAATGAATTTTCTATCAATGGAAAGTCCGAAAAACTGGAGTCTATTCTATTCCCAGATAGTGGACAAGCTTTCTCCCGCAAAAGTAAGGAATTTCCAATTATAATCAATATATACCCAATTTATCCACCAACCAAATTCTAAAAGTTTGTGGTCCTACTACAAAATTGAACACAAACCGTCAAAATTGGTTTGGAGTGTTGTAATGGAAGCTTACACTTGGACAGACGTTTCCCGAGCTTCCATTGAGAAACGATAAAAAAAGAGGAAGAAATAAAAATGTTACGTAGACGTGGCTCTTACCTGTTTCTAAAAGCGAAGGAGGTCTGGAATATTTGCATCGTTGAATTGACCAATTCATCGTTGAATGGTACGAACTTGGGCTTCCCTTGGGTAGTCCCAGAACTGCAAAGAAGCTCAAATTTTAGAAATTCCTAACTAAGTTGTGGGCTACATAAACAAGGATTCAGGAAAGGAAAGCAGGTACCTTAGTGAGATGGCAGTTATAGGTTTCCCAGTAAGAATAGAGGAATTGTCTCCATCTGCAATTCTTTGAATATATGGCTCTAAATCCTTGTGGGTAACCAAGGGAACTAGAGCCTTGAACGTTTGAGGGTCGGTTCGTCCATTTAGACCTAACTGCTGCAAGTATTCGGCCTCGCTATTTTCTTGTAAAATCCTTCGAAGTGTTTGTTTCTGAACTTCCCCTACATCCTTGGTGAGTTGTTCAAATTCTTGTATCACGTGGTTGTGGTTATGTTCCTCTGTGATATCCAGCATTTTGAATTTATGCTATTTGATCATCAACCAAACAAAGAGGGCCGGTCAAAATATTTAAACTGCATCAGAACAAAAACTAACTACTATATACTAGTAGTTGGTTGAAGAAGAATACAATACAATACAATACAATACAATGATTTATAATAGACAGAATAACAATCATTTGAACAAAATACTAATTATTTAGAGCCTGCCTATATATCAACTTATAGAGTTCATTTCTTTCCTTTAAAAAAAGAGAGGGGAGGGGAGGGGAGGATTTTAATCAATGGATCTAAAGATTGCTGCTCCCTTTTTTTTTTTTTTTTATGGCAGAAGAAAGAAAGAGAAGTCAACTAGTAGTACTAATAAGTGATTCTGAATTGAAATCGAGGAGACCAAAGCAATAATTAAGTGAGATTTCAAAGAAAGACAATAAATAAATAATATAAATGGGGGTGATTGTACTTTGAAACCCAGAAATGAAACGCGTTTTTCTCGATTGAATCCAAGTCATCAATACTTGTAGTACTAGTAGTCCGATAATACTACTAGTATTCACTTAGGAGGAGTATTATGCAAGTTTCCTGTATGGATTTAACTCAATTACTACTAAACAAAATCGACCTCCATCAAAATCCATTACTGATTCCATCAAAAATCAAAACAAAAAGTTTCACACAACATTTAGAGAGAGAGAGAGAGAGAGAGAGAGAGAAAGATAGTAGTAGTACGGATCTCATGTTATAGTTGTCTCGAATTGAAACAATAGAAAGTTGAGAGTCGGAATACTATGAATAAATCAAATTATACCTTGCTAGCAGAGCAGAGCAGAGCAGAGGTGTTTGTTTGTTTGTTTGTTTGTTTCAACTTAGAAGAGAGAAGAAACCTGTTGTTATAATTTGAATGCCGGAAAATTGTTTTTGTTTCTCCTCCTCGCTTGAGAACAACAAGAAGAAGAAGAAGATGTGACTGACGATTTTAACAAACAAACGAAGATTCCTTGTTATTATTTTTATACTCGTAGATCGAAATTGGATGAATCTGAGTGATAAGAACGACAGAAACTGCAGCAGTTTCTCTCTCTACAAAATTAAAACTTCTCGGTGTCTTCACCACCGTAAAAGAGAGAGAGAGAGAGAAAGAAGACGAATAGGACAGTTTGGCAAAGTTTAGAAAGAGAGAGAGAGAGTATGTCTCTGTATGTATACCCCAAGAAAGAGAGTGAGTTGAAATGATGATTTCCCTTTCTGTTGTGTTCCTCCCCTTTTATAGGCAACAGTACCGGTGGGGAAACAACTAATTTCTCCCCTACAAATAAATAAATATTCTAAAAGAATTCATCCTCCCGTACAGACTGGAAACTCCTCTTAAACTCATCAAGTCATGGGATCAAATCTTAATGAAAACAGTTAATTACCTTCAACATTTATTACATGTAACTTAAGCACTACTAAATAACCTAAAGGTAGGATTAGATGAGTTTTGAGCCCCCCTATAATGACCCTAACGGTCTTTATATGGGCTTTAAGACCCAAAATGTCTTAATAATTCATTATGTGTTGCATGTTGTATTCATGATGTATCAATGTCATTGAATTTTAATAACTCTTGGAGTCCAATCTCAAAAATATATATATTTTTAAAAGAAATGTTGTTTGGACCGAGTTGGTCGGTTGGCTCGGACCCGAGATTTGACGTGGTCGGTCGACTCTGACGACTCTATTACCATGACTTCATCTTCTCAGTCGAGTTAAAATTGTCGGCAGACTGCTATTGTTTGAGGTTGTTAAAAGGAACGTACATTTTCTTTCTTCTCTTTCACCACTACCATTCATTGTTAATTGGTTCGGAGTGTGATGATCACAAATCTAACATGATATTAGAACTAGACTTGCACGTAATTGTTTTAAGAGTCACACATGTTTTCTGTCACTCCTGAAAAAAGAAACACATCTGAGGTTCAAAGAACTTACACATAAGGTGAGGTGTGAGAATAATCTTACATGAGATAAATGTGATATAGTTACCACAAAGATTATTGTCTTTGTCTTCTCCGTCATTATCAATTAATTTTGTGTTGGATGACTACAAACTTAACGTTTTCTTTCTCTCTCTTAATGAAAGGGTATAAAGAGAAAACGAGAAATGACAAGAGGCAAAAATGTAAGGTAGATGCTAGAGTTACTTAGAGGGGATGACATAGTGACATGGAATTTACTAAAAGACAAGATTTTTTTTCAAAGTTTGATTACCGTGGGAACCACTTTTATTTTCAAATGAGGAAACATGTCATACTCTAAGTACCAAATTCTATGTCACTCTATCATTTCGCAAAATGTAATAGTATTGGTGGAAGCACAAAGAAATTTTTTAAGTCAGTCAATAACCAAAAACTTTTATCAAGAAAAACATGGTTGGGTATTTGGAACCAAAACCTTTTCCCACCTAAATTTTTTAAGTGCAGAAAAAAATTCCCCAAAACAACCCTTTAAATATGGACTTTACTAACTTGCCGTCCTCTCTCTCTCTCTGCCCCCTCCCGAGGAAACGTTTTAGTGTATCTTGGCCTGCTACTTATTCCTCCAACTTAACCCATTTTACGTTTACCACGTAATTCCAAACAATATTAGGCCGAAGTAAGAAAAGACCTAACTTTAAAAGTTAGTTATTTCTTTTTTTTTTGCACTAGTAAAAGTTAGTTATTTCTGTTAATATAAAGAGAAAAAAATCAGCAAAGATGTGCGTCTCTTTTACCTGTAATTTGAAGTGTTCCCGTGTAAACAAGTAACTAGTTTGTAACTTTTTTTTTGTTGCAAAGCTAGTTTACAACTTAGTAAAGAGAAAGAGAGAGAGAGAGTCGTCTCTATACAAGAAAAGGAAAATTAAGTGTATACTTCTATCTCGCTCTTTATATCTTAGTTTCTTCATATTCTCATAATCTAGTCGACGCATTTTTTACCAGATTTCTACTTGTTAAATTTCTATTGAAGTCATCCAATAATAATGTCATAGTTTAGAATTTTTGGATTAAAATTATTATAGTACGTGTTTAGCGAGGCTAATTATTAAATATAAATCTCATATAGTTTTTATATTACAACCTACTTGTAATTAATTAGATTTTTTAATATGAACTAATGATATTTTATACAATGAACATATAATCATGTATAATTGTTTAATTTGAACCTAAAATGTTGTATATAATTAGAACAATATAATACATAGTCTCTAGTTGAAACTTGAAAATGAAGATAACGATTATAACACATTAATGTTCTCTTTTGTCGCCTTGCGATGGAGAGATTCTTTAGATTTAAGATATTTCTATTTATACTCGTAAAAACAATGTTTCTATAAATCATGTATTATACTCTCAATGAGAATCCAATTGATGACCTTTGAGATTTTCGATTGAGTTTCCAATCACTCCATCAAAAAGCGGTGGCCGCCAATTATTTAAGCATGAGAGAATCAATTTTTAACTTCCATTAACAAAGTTTGGACTTAAATTTGAGGGCTAGTTTCCAAATGGCCTAATGATGTAGAACTAAAAAAATTTCCAAATGCCCTAATGCTATAGAACTAAAAAAAATTCCAAATGTCCTAATGCTATAGAACTAAAAAAATTTCCGAATGCCCTAACATTCAAGACAAACATGTCCATTTGACTTTATTTATTAAGCTATAAAAAAGGCCATAACTAACAATATCGGATGTGTCAGGATGATAAGTCTACTACCTCTAATAAACAACAACTCTTTGGGATTTGAAGCGAACTTATTTATCATTCTTATGTTCAAGAACTCCAAAGGCTGATTGTCCTTCGACTGACAATTAGACCATTTAGAAATCACTGTAGCCAAAATGAAACAACCACCAAAGACCAACCAGTCTCTAAGCTTTTGTTGCCTATTTCTCCCTCTAACTCTCGCCATGTGGCTCGGGGCTAACGGGCTGATATTGACAGCTCCTAAATCTTGACTGAACTGGAGAGAGTATATGGACGGTCATAAACATGTGACCGTATTGGAATCGGGCTTTATCAAGTTGACATGGCCGGTTATAAATTACTTCCACTAAATTCTAAAAAGCAGAAGCATGTCACTCTAAACAACCACACCCCTTTACACCCATTCAATGATGTTGAAAGGTCGGATAATCCCATACTCTCCAATTTCATAGTAACTATTTTACCAAATCGTGGCACACATATTGAGGTCATGCAATGGTACTTTAGTATACACTTTAATGAGGTACCAATATTCTTATCCCTTGACCTTTTTTTTTTTTTGATGAAATATCTTATCCCTTGACCTTGTAAATAGAATTTCCCCTTACTCTTGATCATATATTTTGTTTGGAGAAAATATTAGCGTTACAACATGTATTATCAGAGATAATATATTTATAACACCGAGATGAGTTACAATTTCTTCTTGCTTTTTAAACGAACTGTTTTTTTTTTCTTTGAATACATAGTTAATTACGTGAAAGATATGTCTTACTTTTAGAAACTTATTAGGTCTTTCACTAATCAAATACAACCGAAATGGAAGCTCAAAATGGCTTATACTGATTTTAGAAAGAAAAAAAAAATCAAAATAGAAGGAACCCCAAAATGTCTTCCGTTTAACAATGTAGGTGGGATTGACCCTTCATTTTTAACAAGTGGGACGGTTGAAGAATGCTAAGTTCCGTCCAAAACAAGGTGGGTCCGTCCCTTTCTACTCGGCCCAACCCACTTATGGATTAGTAGTGGGTCCTTTAACCGGCCACAGTTCAGATTCCGTCTAGGGTAAATTTACTCCTACAACCCGAACCGGTTTACAAGATACTTCCAGTTAGATCTTAAATTGTAGCGTTTAGGAAACATGTTCAATCCTCGGGGACTGTTTTTCTCTTTCTTTGGTTAGATACTCCATAAAATTTTAGGGTTATTTTCCAAATAGCCCCCAACTTTGTAACCAGCTTCCTGCCTAGCCCCCTAGATTAGCAAAAGTACCTATATGGTCCCCTTTTTGAGATTCCGTTATAACACCGTTAACCAGTCAACATTTCTCTCTCCTCCATCTCACAACCTCTCTCTGCCACCTCATTTCTAGCCAACTCATCATCTTCTTCGGCGAAGATCGCCGACCGACCAATTTTCCGGTCGGCGACCTTCAAACCTAAAAAAATATATATATATTCTCTCTCTCTCTCTCTCTCTCTCTTTAGAATAGATCTAGAGAGAAAAGAAAGAAAAAAAATTAGGTTTGAAGGTTGCCGGGCGGAAAATTGGTCGGCCGACGACCTTCTCCGAAGAAGATGATTAGTTGGCTAGAAGATGAGGTGGTAGAGAGAGGTTATGAGATGGAGGAGAGAGAAATGTTGACTGGTTAACGGTGTTATAACGGAATCTCAAAAAGGGGGGGTCATATAGGTATTTTTGCTAATCTAGGGGTTAGGCAGGAAACTGGTCACAAAGTTGGGGGCCATTTGGGAAATAACCCAAAATCTCACTACAAGTTTAAATGTCATGAATTGGGTTTCACAATGATAGTGTTTTGGTTAGGGGTGAAAATCTGTTAGGTGACCGACTTTTCTGAGCGAGTGAGCCTATCTACAGTCCGATCCAAAGAGTTCGGTTATTGTAAATCTCAATCTGAATCAATCAATTCATGGTTTAGTTCGGTAGGTTTGGTTCGGCTACGGAACCAAACTATGCATGAACGGTTTGGTTTGGTTGGATAATCAAACCAAATTTAAAATGTTAAGAACAAAATTTAGAGTTTTCGACTTTAAAACCTGCTACAGTTATACTTAGAACCTGCTAAAAATTAGTATTGTCTCACAAACCATTAAGTTACATATACGAAATTAATCTGACATACTTTCTCAATATTCGAGGAAGATAAAAGACGACATTCAATTAAATCTCCACCATCTATCATGCCCAATCGTATATGTTTATATATAATATAATATATAAAAGATTATAATAAATGGTTTGATTTGGTTTGTTTTTTTTTTTTTCAGTTATCCGTTATGTGAATCCATGGACCGAATGAAATCCTTTGGTTTTGACCTTCTAGTATCCAAACCAATCCGTTTGGTTCGGATTGATTTAGTTGGTTCGGATACTAAACCTACAATCCTATTTTAATAAGTCCCAAATTTTAATAAAATGTTGAGTTCCTTTTGGAGTTTGTTATTTTGGCCGGTGGGTTTTGGAACATTTTCCTCATTTTGGGAATGAGTGGAAATGAGTGGAAGTGCCTATAGTCAGTAGGGAATATAGATTAAACTATAGAACTTTTTTTGTTGCAAATAAGCTATAGCAATTGAAAATGTACATTCAACAAAAAAAAAAAAACAAAAGAAAATTGAAAATGCACAAATAAGAGGTACGCATAAAACCAACTAGCCGCATTAATTTACTCCAAATTCCAAAATTAAAATTTTCTATGCTTTGGTCGGTATTTATTTTCTATAAACAAGGGAAATCGTGACACACCTCTCACTCGGGAATCTTTTCCTCAAACCAAGTAGGTCCATAATTGTGTCTTTTTACTTAAATAAAAACACATTGGTTGGTCCGAAGTCTTGTGGATATTCGAGTCTGCTAAAGCCCACTGATACTATATGTATAGAGTCCATTAGTCCATAGGCCTAATTTATATAGGACCAGGGTATGTTCTTGCCCGTAGGGCACAGAGTTTTATATAAGTATTTTACGTGAAATTATCGACATATGTTTTGGTCATTAAAAAATTTTTAAGTCGATAAAATAAAAATGATAATTGTAATAATGTGAAATTTAAAGAAAAAAGAGAAAAGAAAGAGACTCGTGAAATTTAAAAAGAGAGGAAATAACAAATAAGGAGAGAGAGAGAAATAGTGTGAGATTTTATAAGAAGTGGGTAGTTTATTTTGATTTTATGTCTTTATCTTTTTAAAAGGAAGGACCGTGATTTACAAAAGAAAATTGGTCGACGGAGATTTATAAATCAAAGTTATGACATGACACCAAAATTTATGTCATTTGTTATATAGATTTTCTTTTTGTTGAAAGCAATTTATTTGGAGGATTAAACTATTTTTTTTTTTTGCTGAACTATTTAGGATTAAGCTGTTGATAAAGTAATTTGTTGAAAGCCATTGAGCATTTCCCGTCGAAATGGAAAAGAAGGAGGGCTGATGATGTAATTTTCATCCCTCGCCCGGCGTTTGGTTAATATAGGTTTCCGGTACCGTCTTCTAATAGAGGGCAACTGATCCAATAGAAATGGAAATATTTTTTGTCCTCCCTAAGTTTGTTGTAATGAAATGTCTACTCCAGTATAATAACCGTTAGATCTTTATGAATTTCGTATCTCAAGAACTATCTATTAGTAATCAAGGATCAGGATATAAACAACAGTACTCTTCAACAATAATAATAATACTAATAATAATATTCTCTCACCTCCGATTAAAACCTCCGTCACTCACTTTCACTTTCACTTTCTCTCTCTCTCTCTACTTTTCTCTCCGAAGGAAAATGAAGAAATAAATCGCCGCCGTCAAGACAAAAACTCTGAATTCTTTCACCTCTTTCTATCTCTCTGGATTATAGTGATCGATCGACGAGATACCGATTTTGATAGTGAAGATCATAGTTTGGCGGAGGTTTAGTTTCTGATTTCTAGGGTTTTAATGGCGTCGGAAGATGTAGTTGGAAAATCAACAAGTGAAACGGCTGTTTCTAGGATTGTTAATCTAGCCGAAGAAGCAAAGTTAGCAAGTGAAGGTGTGAAAGCTCCTCCTCGTCATGCGATCCTCAGTATATGCAAATCTCTTGTTGCCGGAGGAGTTGCCGGAGGAGTGTGAGTTTACTCTTTAATTATATTCAAAAATTTATTGTTAGTCGTTTTAGTTAAGCCTCAATTAGTGATAAGTTCTCAATTTGAAAGTCATTTATTGTTAGAATCTGTTGTTCTTATTCAGGAACTTGTTCTTCTTTTGGATTCACTTTGTTTCAACAATAGCTAATGTTGTTAGGTTGCTAGATCAAACACAACCTTATAAGTTTTCTTTTCAAGTTAGATATTAGTACTAATAGTTTACTTTTAAGTATTCGGATGAAAATATAAGCCTTACAAATGTTATTTTTGGGACTTGTATATCAAGTGTCTAATCAAGCGTCACAATGCTGAATTTTTGTATGACTAAGAATTTGATCTTTGGTTAAGTTGTAGTAACATTTTGTTTGAAGTTTGTTTTTATGATCCTGGATGGATGGTGTTTACTTATGGAAAATGTTTACTTTCGTTGCAGGTCACGTACTGCAGTTGCTCCATTGGAACGCATGAAAATCTTATTGCAGGTGCCTTTCTGACTGTTGTTTCGTTCCTCTCTCTCTCTCTCTCTCTATTGTGTTTTTGAGTCATTGATATTGTTATGATCTTTTTAGTACTATTGTTATTAGAATTAGTGACATTTCTCATTTTTTAACTAAGATTTGGTTTAGTTAATTATAAAATATATGTGCCTATCATGGATTTTTGTTTTTGAAAAAATCAGCAAGCTTAAGGGAGGCCAAACCCCTCACAAAAGTATCAACTAACAATCAAAGAAAAAGGAATAACATCTATCCATCCTTTACCCCCCTAATGAAAGCAGGAAGCATACATCATAACAAATTGAAAACATATTGTCCCATTGGCAGCATTATCATCACTTTACACATCTTCTAATCAACCCTGCCTTGTCCTCAGTCAATATCTGCTGCATTTTACGGTCTCAACTCAGCAGCAGACAGCACTTTGAAAGTTCAAACCAATGGTAGTACTAGCTTTAGATAAAAGGTCTGCAACCTGATTGGGTTCTCTGAAGATGTGTTCCACCCTGCACTCATGAAAACCTGCAATCTGTGTTGTTAATTCTTCTCCATAGGAACAAAGATATCCATGGAGGGACATCCCCTAGCTTAGTGAGCAAATCCCAAGCTAATTTGGAGGCTGAACCCACAACCACTCTATCATGTCTATAAGAGCATGCAAACATTAAAGCTACTTCGGTTCCCTGCAATTCATGATGAAGCACACTAATAGGTTTTGCACTTCCATGGACAGCAATAATAATGTCACCGTAACAGTCCCTAAGGATACGCCCACACCCAGCTTGGTCTGAACTATAGGATCCATCAGTGTTCAACACGATCAGACCAGGCAAGGGACCATCCTATGCACAAGGCGTAACCAGGGGTTGTTGCCAGCTGCAGGTTCCAAAGAGCTGCAAGTCTACTAAGTCTAGGTGAAGCCTCAGGCTAGCTCACCAGGTTCCAACCGGCAAATTTGTTGCGTGATACTACAAAAGTGGTTTTTGTGGCTTTATTTGTGTCATATTGTTACACTGAAATTTTGTCACTTGTTGAGCTCTTTTATCTGCCTGATAAACATTTCTGTCATAGAGCATCTTCATTCCCTAGTTTTAGTTACTGCAGCCGTTGCGTTGTACAGTCTGCCTTCAAAATCATGACACATTCTTTTGAATTTGAAAATGTAGGTACAAAATTCGCAAAATATAAAGTATAATGGAACTATTCAAGGATTGAAGTATATTTGGAAAACTGAGGGTCTCCGAGGACTCTTCAAAGGCAACGGTACCAACTGTGCACGGATTGTACCAAATTCTGCAGTCAAGTTCTTTAGTTATGAGCAAGCATCCAGGTAATAGTTTCTCCCTTCCAACTGTATTAAACATCAAATAATACCTCTTCAGCCTTTCTTTGTACCTTAATATCCTTTTTCTTCTAGGAGCATATGCACATTCATCAATGCTAATAGTGCTCCCTGCTTTCTTACAAATTTGATTTTCTGAACAGGGGTATATTGTGGCTTTATCGTCAACAACCTGGCAATGGTAGGCGATCCCTCTCATTTGTATTTTTTTTTCGTTAGTTTTGTCTTCTTAGGACTGTATTTAATTGGGATATCATCTTTATAACATAGAGAAAATACTTGAAATGTCTTTGTATTACTGCCCCCGTGCTTTTAGTTCTCAATATAATCATACAAATTTTCAGAAAAGAAATATTTTTGGTAACTCTGCAGAGGATGCAACACTCACTCCTCTATTACGGCTTGGAGCTGGAGCATGTGCTGGAATTATTGCCATGTCAGCAACTTATCCTATGGACATGGTTCGGGGGAGGATTACAGTCCAGGTGCTGTCTCTAGTGCCCTTTTACCTTCGCTCTCTCTCTCTCTCTCTCTCTCTCTCTCTCTCTCTATGGATTTCCTTTTTGTAGTGTCTAATACATAGTAAGTGATATTCCTGTCCACTTCGTTGGATGCAGACAGAGAATTCTCCTTACCAGTACAGAGGAATGATCCACGCCCTATCAACTGTCCTTCGAGAAGAAGGTCCAAGGGCATTATATAAAGGCTGGCTTCCTTCCGTCATTGGAGTTGTAAGTATGGCCTTTCCTTTATATATAGTAACATCGTAAATGGAAATAAAAAAAGAGACAAACTCATCCACTGGGTAGTGAAAATGAATGTCTTACGAACTTGTTCAGTATTAGAGATTATACTGTCTTTAGAAGAAATAGAATAGAGCAACTAAGGTTCGGGTTGGATTGTTTTTCTAATAGGCAAGTTCTTTCCTCTGTTTTCCTTTATGTGGCAAATTTGTTTGGTTAAAAGGAAAAAGTGATTTTTGTAACTGCCTTCAAAACAAATTCCAGGAAGCAATTTAAGGGACTTGCTTTTTAGAGCTAATTTAGTTCCTCGTTACATTAGTCTTTCGAAGGCTTTTCCCTCTGTAGGCTTTCTGCGTTTCTCTATAATATTTTTAAACATGTATATTATGTGCAATTCTCGCGAACCAAAAACTTAAATGCGAGATATCCAGCCTTAGTCAGCATTTTAGGACCCTATTCTACATAAGTTTTTATTTATTATTATTTAAATCAACTTCTAAACGCTTATTATGTTCATAGGTCCCCTATGTTGGGCTCAATTTTGCTGTGTACGAATCCCTAAAAGACTGGTTGGTGAAGTCGAAGCCGTTGGGACTAGTTGAAGACTCTGGCGAGCTAAGCATTACAACAAGGCTTATGTGCGGAGCTGCAGCAGGAACAGTCGGCCAGACAGTTGCTTACCCTCTCGATGTCATTCGACGAAGAATGCAGATGGGAGGATGGAGTCACGCTTCTTCTATTGTCACTGGTGACGGGAGGAACAAAGCTCCAGTTGAGTATAATGGCATGATTGATGCTTTCCGAAAAACAGTTCGGAACGAGGGTTTTGGAGCATTGTACAAAGGATTAATACCCAATTCAGTAAAGGTCGGTATTCTGTACTTATATCCAGAATTCATTAGTCTTAGCTCATTAATAACTTATAAGGGAAGAATGCTTGCATATTAGGGAACTCCAAATCGAGCCTTGTTGTGGGTCGGATCAGCTTGGAACTGGACATGGGCTGATCCCCACCAGATCCCAGCTCGGGATCCGGGTCAGACATATACTAGTGTGTATCAATATTCAATACACTACATTGGGCACATCCACACACAAACATTACATATATGACATGTTTAGAGGTTTTCTCGGATGGGCTCGGCTCGATCCTGAGCCGAACCCCTAATTACTCTGGTTGTGGCTGATCACAACTACTTAGCCGAGGAGCGGAGAAAGTTTCTCAGTTTCCAATTCGACATAATTCAGTAGCGCAAAGATTACCCTGTTAGCATAATACATAGGTCCTGTTCTTGGTACTTTGATAATCAATGAAACTGGAAGTGACTCAAGTTTTTACTGTAATTTACCTTTTACTTGAAATATTTTCAGATTACTTTGGTTATTATCTCTCCTATTTCATTATCAGAACTAAATCGAACCAGAATCTGATATTGTTCTTCTATTTCTCATATTTTCTCTGACAGGTAGTTCCATCAATTGCACTTGCATTTGTCTCATACGAGATGGTGAAGGATATTCTTGGGGTCGAAATGAGAATATCAGATTGATATTCATAGAAACAAAATCTCGACCGTATCTCTAATTTTGTAGGCGAAAGCGAATAGGTCGATGGAGTATTTTCTTCTCCCACCGAGAAAGAGAAGGTTAGCGATTAGTTCTCGTCTCTTCTGATATGTTGCATCAGTGGGAAATAAAAAACTAGATCTTATTTATTAGATTTTCTCGTGGTTTTTTTCGTACTAAATAAGCACATTAATTGGCAGTGATATTTCATAAGTTGTTCCGGAACTTTTGCATGTTTGATCATTTTTAACTATATACTATGAGGTTAGGGTTTAATATCCTTGGTGGTGTTCTGTTGGAAAACTTTACTAGATATAATACTGTCAATTTTTTATTCCATTTTAATTGTTTTGTTGGAACATAGCATTTATTTGGAACGAGAAAAAAAAATGACATGCTGCCTTATCAGACTAACATGTGTACCCAAAGGAGACCTAAAAAAAATATAACAATGTAAACCCCAATTTCGATGCCTGAAAATAAGATGGAAACGCCACATTCGATTGATGGGTAGCCAAATACGGCCGTACACTTTAGATTCCCACCGTCCTCCAAGTCACTCTCTGATGTGGCAAACAGAATAATTTAATTATAAAATTTAACTCACTTTTTTTACAAGGTAAAATTTTCTTTTATGTTAAAATCTACATCAACAAATCATAAACAATGGGTCCTCTCTCCTCCTTGTATGCTTTTTATTCAACTCAACTCAATAATAACACTCCACTAACTTTCCAAAATCAAAGCATAGAAAATTTCAAAAGAACAAATAAATATCAAGATTAAAATTTTCGATCTTCCATATATATATATATATATATAATATATATATATAGAGAGAGAGAGAGAATCAAATCAACTTGACCTCTGGTCCTTCCTG
Source organism: Eschscholzia californica (assembly GCF_041429995.1). Classification (NCBI taxonomy): domain Eukaryota; kingdom Viridiplantae; phylum Streptophyta; class Magnoliopsida; order Ranunculales; family Papaveraceae; genus Eschscholzia; species Eschscholzia californica. Next base: position 44,456,278 of record NW_028238483.1, on the reverse strand, counting down.
GATATCTGAGAAAGGATTTGCTTGAGACGATCGTAATTTTCAGTTCGATAATCGACCCACATACAGAGCTGTCTAATAGCTTCTCTTTTTTCTTCTTCCCTGCAAATAGTAATCTCTTTCATCTCTCTCACATTCTTCTCCAACTCTTCTACTTTACTAGAGATTACCTCATTCTCTTTCTCCTCCCGATCTACCTTGACTGTTAAAATCTCAACCATCTTTTGTAAAACAGCTTCTTGCTTTTTCTTCTCATCTAGTTCTTCAACTAAAATACCCATAGTTTTCTGCAACTTCATGTTCTCGTTGTTCATTTCGGTAACCCATTTCTTAGCATTTTGAATCTCTTCTGTGAACTTCAAAATTCGGTCCTCATTTGATGTTTGATTTATCAATGAGCTTTCCACAGCCATCTCTAGTTCAGTGCAAGCAGTGAATGATTTCGCTATACATTCTTTCAAGTCTCGTAGTTCTCGTCTAGCTGAACTAGCTTCTTCTGTCACTTTACTGATTTTCTCGAGAAGTGAATTACGTTCTTGATGAAAAATTGTTTCTGCTTGCCGATGATTATGTTCTCTCTCATTAAGTGATTGTTCTGTTACAACAAGTCTCCGATTTAACAGACGAAGAGTAACTTCGGCGTTACTTTTCTCTTCTTGTAACTTTGAAATCTCTGAAAGAAGTTTTTTTTGTTTATTCTGCAGTATTTCTGTCTCTGAAAATTTTGTTCGCTTTTTTCCTGTTTCTTCTGATTTCTCGTTTTCAAAAACTTGAAGCTTTTCCTGTAACATGCTTTCGTTTTCTTCAGCCATTCGTAATGCATCTTTAGACTGAGACAACTCGTGTTGGAGATTTCCGAGTTGTTCCTTTACAGCATTGATTTCGGTTTGGGTAATTTCTTCTTTCAGTTTCAATGATATATCCAAATCCGAGATCTGTTCTTGCAAGGTAGCTTGTTCAAGTTGCAACTGGGAATTCTCGTCTCTCAACTTTGCAGCTTCTTCTGTTTTCGTTTGTAACTTTGCTTCCAATTCGCTTTTCTGGGTACTCAATGAGTTTATTTCTAGCTGCAGATTAGTCAGAGCAGCAGAGAGTTCTTCTTCTTTCTCGTTCGACTTTCTTGTCAAAACCAAAATTTGATTTTCCAATTCAGTTTTCAGAACCTTCAAACTTACAATTTCCTCTCTCAATTGTATAGATTCAGTGTTTGCCGAGTCCAATTCCCCTCTCAAGTCAGCTACTAGTGTCTCGAAACCTTTTCTTCCAGCTGATGTTTCACTTTCGAGGTCTGAATATCTCTTCAAGAGTGCAGAGGATTCGTTTTCTTTTTCTTCCAGTCTTTCTTTCAACTGCTTGGACTCTTTGACGATTTCTTTATCTAAAGTTCCATTCTCTCCTTTAAATTGATCAGCTTTGGCTCGGAGATCGTCAATGATTTTTTGTCTTTCTTCAATCCTGATCAAAGCCGAAGAATTTTCCGCACTCAAAGCTTCCTTTTCTTTTTCTGCCTCTTCCAGTTTGTGGCTCAAGTCAGCTGCTGTCCTCTGGAGATCCTCTGTGGTTTTCTCTGATTCTTGTATCTGTATGCCTAAAGCTTCTTTTTCTTCAGTCAAAACCACCAATTTCTGATTCATAGCTTCAAGTTCATGTTTCAGGCTTTCCGATAGCTTATGGTACTCACTTTTTTGAATATTCAATGAGTCTACTTCAAGCTGAAGGTTGTTCAGAGCAGCAGAAAGTTCCTCCTCTCTATTGTTTGATTTGCTTTCCAAAATCAAAATTCGATCTTCCAATTCAGTTTTGAGAATCTGCAAACTCAAAATTTCACCTTTTAACTTTACAGCTTCATTAGTTCCAGTCTCAATTAGTTCCCTTCTTTGGGTACTTGCCGAATCTAGTTCCAATCTCAAGTCAGATATCTGTGCATCAAAATTCTTTCTTTCAGCTGATGCTTCACTTTCAAGGTCTGCATATTTCTTCAAGAGTCCGGATAGTTCATTTTCTCGGTTTCCTATACTTTCTCTCAACTGCTTTGATTCATCTGTTAGTTCCCGTATCTTTTCCTCTGCCTTTTCTATCTCAAGTAATACCAAGGAATTCTTTGAAGTTAAAGCTGTGTTCTCGTCCTTTATAGCTCCCAAAGCCTGATTTAGAGAAGACAATTGCTGATTCAGGTCACGGAATTCGCCCTTCACATTTTCCACCTCTTGTTTTAGTGATCCATTTTCTTCTTTCAACTGATCAGTGGTTCTTTGGAGATTGTCCACCACTTTCTGTTCTTCTTCAAGCTTCATCAAAGCTGTTGCTTTCTCCGTGGTAATAGCATCTTTTTCTTTGTAAGTAAATTCTAGTTTCTGGTTCAACTCAGTCTCTGTCTTTCTTAGACCATCTACGATTTTCTCTGTGTTTAGAATCTTAACGCCTAATGCATCTTTCTCTTCACTAATAGCAGTCAAATTCCTATTTGTAGCTTCAAGTTGACGTTTCAGGTTTTCTGTTAGCTTATGGAACTCACTTTCTCCATTGTGGTTTTCACTGTCTGTCACCTTGGAAGAATGATCAGACTCCGAGTCTGAACTAGATGAAGATGTCTCATCTGTTTTTTCTTTGTGATGAACTTTTCTCCATAAATCGCCTGTTAAACTAGTGTAGAGTGAATAGAGGGATTCATACTGTTGGTGGATATCCTCGACGAGTTTAACAATTTCTGACCCTGTATCTGACTTTGCTAGTAGGTCCCCCTCATCATTCTCTACTTCTGTCATCAGCTTCATTATTTTCATCTTCTTATTCTCGACATCTGCAATATTCATAACAAGTATCTCAACAATATGTCCTATATATACCACACTGATGAACACGACACTAAAGACTACCATATCAAATACAAAGTAATCTCAATGAAGAGCTCCAATCTTTACCCAACTATGATGAAGTTGTTGACAAATTTAATGTTTACTATCGAAAGAATGCATAATTTCCAAGTTCAATTGACTATCACATGTATAAGAAAAGCTACTCCATAATTTATACTAAACAATAGACATGATTTGAATGTTAAATTGATAATTTCTACAAGTTAAGGACTGAAAGAATCCTAGAGCAATAAGGGAAGATCTGATCTAAACCAAAACAATTACTAGTATGTATATTGCTAAGAATACAAATTTACCACTAATGATGCTATATCTAGATTAGAAGTAATTGTTTCAAGGAGGGGGGGACGGGGGGATAAGTTTAAGACATTGTAATAACAACAACATTGATAAGAATTCTTTATCTGTAATGAGGGGAAATGAAAATCAAAGTTACCTGTTCTATTGTTTTCCTGCTCTTGGGCTTTATCATCATCAATATAATCTTCAAAATACGATGATTTCCACGGATTTTTCGTCATATGTTCGGTTAATGGAGTTCCAAATTCAAGCTCAGGTTCGTCAAGATCTGCAAAAATAATAATCATATAATAAGCAATTCAATTGTCATTTCTGTTAATAACTCTCGCACCATTTTACAATTCTCATTTCTGTTATAGCCCCATATTTTCTTTCTTTCTTTCTTTGTGTAGAAAATAATAAAAATAAAATAAAAGAAGAATACCATAAAAAACATCATCCATGAAGAAGAAAAGGGGAAAAGAAAATGCCCATTAATGATCTTTTTATCTCCAACTTCCACCTTCCAAATGCAGAAAAACTAAATTTCCATGGATATAATTATTATCAGCAACAGTAAGCCAGCTGATTGAAATCCTATCTGTAATTAGGGTTCCAAAAATCTGATTTTGTTTTCCAAATTCCTCCTACCTGTCTGATAAAAAGGGGATTGAAATTGGAAACTGAAAAGGAAATTATTTGCATCATCATCATCATTTCCATGTGTCAAAAAACAGTGCGATTTTGTAGACCCACATTTCACGCTAGACAACAAGTATCACACCCCCTCCCCACTATCTAAAAAACTTTCAGTTAGGGACTAAAAAACGGTTAATATGCTAAAATGCACCCAAAATCAACTCAGTTATATGCTACTCAAAACATTGCTAAAAGTTAACACGAAATTTCAGACTTGGTGAGTCCCATAAAAGTTAGCATTGTGAAACTCAAATCAAATAATTCCAAAACTTGAGTAAAATCATACACCCAAAGTCGACCTAAATTAACAACATGAATTATTAACAGGAATTAGGAAATCTAGTTCAAACAATTTCAAACTGGAGTAAAATCATACCCAAATTCACAGGACTTGAGCATTATGAAATCTAATTCGAATAAATTCAAACGTCATTCAACTGGAATTCACCAGGAAGAGTGGCTGGACATAGAATCATTTTTTCTCCTTCACCACCTATGTTAAAAGTGTAATAAATGGGAGTCCCAATCCAAAATTTGTAAGGGTGACCACACATTTAACGTGGGTAATGAAAATTGAAGAGGTGAGTGGTATAGAAAGGGGGAGGAGGTTGGGAGTTGAAAAACAGATCAAAACTCGTCATGGAACACACGACGACGACTAAAAATGAATGAATGAATGAATGATGACACACACACACACACTACCATGAAACAACAAGGACAGCTTGAATATCAGATGATGATGAGCTGTAAGTTCCTTTTTTTTATTTGTGTGTGTGATGAAAAATAAAAAACATGAAAAAGTCTTCTAATTAAATATAAATAAATAGTAAATTTGAAAGAAGAGAAGAGAAGAGAAGAGTAAAAAAACTCCTTGATGATGAAATCATGAATGAATTTTACTTACCCCCTTGAGAAATGATGATCGAGATCCACGAACGAACGAACGAACGAACGACGAGTTGAGAAATTTGAATCACATCTTACTTAGCGCCTCATCAATTTTATTTATTTATTCCTAAATCAACAAATGAAATTTCAGTATAGAAATTTTGATCAAGAAGAAGAGAAAACCAGCAGAAGAGAAAAACCTACTACTAACATTTCAAGAATATATATATATCAGTGTTGTTGTTCCAATCAAACTAAAAGTAGTACTGGAACTAATAAAACAAGGTTCAATTTGTTTACAGATCCAAATCGGAACTAACAAATAAAGTTAAAGACTCCTCGATAATTGGAAACCTCAACAATTCTACTACTAGTATTTTGAAGAGAAGAAGAAGAACAAATTTGACTGACTCTTAAAATTAACACTCACTGGATTTTTCTCCTAAATTAAAAAAAGCTTATAACTCAATGGATTTAATGAGCAGCAGCAAAAACATAAACATAAACATAAAAGAAAGAAACAAATTGACGTACAGAATGAAACAAATTAAACCTGTAAATTGAATACTACTATAAATCTTTTAGTACTAGCTAGGATGATAGGATCGGATCTTCCTCCGTTAATGAATTAAGTGGATCTAAAGTTTATTGATTGATTGATGAAGCTAGACCCAAAAACCAGACCAACACAAATATCTAGACACAGAAAGAAAGTGAGAGAGTTTGAATCAGACGAAGAAACCTTTTTGGATTTTTATTTTTTTGGTGGGGTTATTCAGACAGACTTCTGAGAGAGAGAGAGAGAGAGAGATCCAAAACGACTCGAACCGCTAATTTTGCTTAGAAAAAAAGAGGTTCAATTTTTCAGTACACCCCCCACCCAATATAGGCCGATATAGAGAGAGAGAGAGAGGGTATCTTTGGATGGACTTTTTTTTATTTTTTTTTTGTTGAATGGATTTCTCTTTATTTACTCTAGTCAGGTACTCACGTGTTATTTTACCCTTTGTGTTTTTTTATTATTGTACATTCCCCCAGTCCCGCGTAACGTGGACGTGGTGAATAACATTGTTACATTCAATAAAACACCTACTTTGTGACCAGCTTCCCGCGAGGTTCTTATTTTATCGAAAATATTGAGAAGGTCTTTTTTTTTCGTTAAATGTCTGTTACTCTCTCTCCTCCATCTCATCACCTCTCTCTGCCACGTCAACTCTCTTGCCACATCATCATCTTCTCCGATAGGGTCGTCGGCCTGTCAAAAATTCTGGCGACCGGTCGACGACCTTCATACTTAAAAAGAAATTCTCTCTTTCCGCCTCACCTCTCTCTTCTCCGACATAGGTTGTTGGCCGGAAATTTTTTCGATTGGCGACCTTAAAAAAAAATCGATCATCTCTCTCTCTAAACACTCCGACGAAGGGGTTTCCCTTCGCCAGAGTGTTTTAATAGAGAGAGAGAGAGTGATGAGAGAAATTTCTTTATTTTTTTAATGTTTGAAGGTTGCCTGCCGGAAAATTTTCTGACTGACAGCCTATGTTGGAGAAGACAAAGGTGAGGTGGAGAGAGAGAGAGAGAATTTTCTTTTTAAGTATTAAGGTTGTCGGCCGGTCGCCGGAATTTTTGTCCGTCCGACGACCTTATCGGAGAAGATGATGAGTTGGCGTGAGGTATGACACGGCAGAGAGAGGTGATGAGATGGAGGAGAGAGAGTAACATACATTTATCGGTAACGGAAAAAAGAGACCTTCTCGCTATTTTAGATAAAGTAAGGGACCACGCGGGAAGCTGGTCAGAAAATAGGAGGCCTCTACGGAAATAACCCTTCTTTCTTTCTACACTACTAGAACTTTATTGCTACCAAAAAAAACCCCGAATCATCTTCTTTAAGTAGACAACTCTTCGAGATGAATATGGGCAACTCTTTTTCTCCCCCTTGGTAACTAAGAACAAAATAACAATTGGATGACCCCAACACATGAATAGGTTGGAATCTAATGTAAATCATCAGATTTTGTCCTTCTCTATGATTATGTTGGGCAAAATATTTCCCACCTATGTTGGATTTCTGTCAAATTTCATCCAACTTTTCCTAACATGTCTTTCTCTCTAATTTTGTTGGGCAAAATATTTCGTTGTGTGTTAGATTTCAGCCAAATTTCATCTAACTTTTCCAAACATATACATTCGTCGTTATAGTGTCCAAATGAAAGTCTCATAAATTATTTACTAATGACATTAGAATACTGAAAAATGAGATTCATACCATTATTGAAAGAGAAAGAAAATCAACAATTGAGATAAGAAGGAACAAAGTTTTCTTTTTTGCTCTAGTTTAATCGGTATATCTTCGCGATAGAACCCTAACAAAGGTGGAAGGGCTGGAGTCTTTAACTATCTTCATCAGTGAGATTGCCTGCCATTGAGAATACCATTTTGGGCCATACCCACGGGCCTAGGCCCACTTAACCGACAATGCAAAAGTCAACGCATGGTGCCTCAAGAATAAGGATGGGAATCCGTTTCGCAGATGATTGCCAATTCGGGAATCGGGTATAACTTCTTAATCACCCATTTTTTTGTTGGTTCTTAATGCATGCAGGTAAAAGTTACAAGTTTTTTTTTAGAGATTTCCTCGAATTAGAAAAAAAAATATCACCTTAATTTCTCTCCAAAGACGAGGAGAGAAGATTAGGTTTAGTTTTTAGTATTCGAAGAAGAGAAACTTGGCCTGTAATAATGCCAAGCCATATTACCACTAACAAAGAAGAAATAAACCAAGAAAATGGGGAAGATGGAAATTCTTCAATTAATTTTCTTCCACAACTTAACCTTCTCATGCTTCTTTGTTCCTCATATTCACCCCCGTCGTCTTCATCATCGTCTTCGTCTTCCGGAGAGCAACGTTCTGAAAATAAATCAAAAACTCTAAGCAGAGATTGCCGAGAAAGTTTTAATTCATTGAAAACGAGGAATCGAAAAGGAGATAATTACAATGAACTCAAATTAATGGGTGAAAAAAGATCAAGGACTCAAACTAAAATTAGAGATATAAGGCATGGTCTCTATCTCTTGTTAATTTATATTTTTTTTCTTCTTTAAATTAACTTTCATTTAATAAAAATTTATTAAATTGGGGTTTGAATTATATTACTTTTGATAAGTGATTCGTTAGATTGAGCAGCAAGGATTTTTTATGATGATTTCCATTTTTAGCTTGTTAAAGAAAATACTTATAATTATCTTTCTAATGCAGGCACTCAAGGAGAATGTGAATATAAAATTTTGAAACTGCTCAGATGAAGCTGCATAGGACAAATTATTTGACTTAATTTTGCACTTTTATGTTGTTTATTGATTTATCCATGAAAATTTTGAATCCGAAGATGTATAATAGAAGAGCAAGTATGACTTGAAGATGAATAATAAAAATGTAATGTCAAATCCAATAGTTTATTCATTGGACTGTTTATATTTGTAGACTCAAAAGTCTCAAATACTAAGTCTGATGTTCATATGAATTTACCATAATCGATCTATGTTTTGTTATTTTTTACTACATTATAAATTATAATGAAAGAGGTCTTGATACATCATGAAGATGTGATGAACACGATAACTGCCTGAATTAAACTGCTTCCACCAAGACTCGATCTCACGACTTCATGGACTTAAGAGGGGTGCCCGACCGCTGCACCAAAAACTGGTGGAAGTAAGTTATTCTTGTTGACAATTGAAAAATCCACGTTTTTTTTTACCGTAAAGAACTGTGACACTTAAAATTTATACACTAAGAGAGGTTTCAGACTAGAAACGAGAAGAAAATCAAAGCTAATTTTGTTTCCGCATTTCTCGTATCAAATCAATTTATTTAATAAATAAAAAAATATAGTACATATATGTAATATGTTTAAGTGTTTGGGACTCGCTAAATGACATAAGTAAAATTTTTGGTAGGTAACAGTTGAGACATACACAAAGCGATTTATTATTTTACTAAAAAAATCAAAGAATAAAATTTTGATTTCGATGAAAACTGTGGACAGTCTGGGAATGATTTACAAGTTCATAGAAATGATAGAAATACGATACAATTGTATATAACACGAATATTAAACTGTAATGAAGCATAAAAATGTTGTATATAACGAATTAACATAATCTATTGGTGCGATGAGTATTTCTAATTACAATTATATCGAGGTGTAAATTAAGTAACTTATTGATATCAACTCACACAAAATAACATTTTTATTGATAATAGTTATATTTAGACCGTTATTTCAGGAGGTAAAAATCAACCAAATAGATTTAAAAAAAATATTAAAACCACAGAATAAAAATAAGAGAAATTTATGAGAAATCAAAAAGAAAATCTAACATTTCTGTAAGTGTGATTTCCTTCATGTTGGTGTGGAACTATACGCATAACAACGATAAATATGATTTCGTGCACTCAATCTAGATTTTTGAAATATTTTGTAAATTTACAGTGAAATTTGTCAAAATTTCATTTGGTGCTACAAACAACGCAAATTTATAAGACAATCTATAGAAGCTTACTTCGTGCAATACAAAAATCGCAGTAAAATGTGTTACTATGACAGAAAAGTCAAGCAAACAAAGTGCATTTAGGCTTAGGAGAGAATTGTAAATTCTGAAATGAAACTTTTCCCTTACGAGTGACAGAAGATAAATGAAGTAAAAAAAAAAAAAAAAAAGTAGAAAAAATACTGTAAAAGTTAGGGCACAAAAATATTTGGTAGCTAGAAAAGGAATTCTAGATCTTTTATTTGTGTTTGTCTGATAAGAGAAAATGGAAAAAAAAAAAGACTAACTTGTATTTTCCTCCGCGAAAAGGTTTTCCTTTCTCTTCTTATATTGGATTGATTGGTTTATAGGGGGGTTCTAATTTGATTTCCCACAAAATTCGAGCTTCATAATGACGATTCACTTCGTTCATTTCGTTTCCAAATTCAATCCGATTTCTTCTGGTATTAATGGTATGTTCCCTTATCAAATTTGAAGTTCAATTTATTAGGTTAGCTGATTTTTTAGGTTTTTCAAGCTTCTGTTTAACTGTAAATTACTTACTTCAAAGAGTAATTAGGAGGGTCTTGTGATTTTAGTTTCCATATAGATTATTTGTTTAGTTAAAAAATTTAGTATGTGATTGAGCTTAGGGTTGAAGTATATGTGAAGTTTTCTTCATTAAACCAGTTTCTTTTTCAGTTCTTTAGATGTTTCCATGCTTGAATTGATTCAGCTCAACCCATCACATAATTTTTGTGTGAGAGGACAATATCAGTGTCACTGCTACGGCTTGGGTTTTCGTTACAATTGGTTCAACTCAATTATTGAGAGCTTCCTGATCATACAAATCCATTTGAATGAGTGAAGCCTTTTGAATTGGATGGAGTCACATAGCGAGAGAGATACCGAGATTGCAAATCTCAGAGGAAAACATATAGCTCTTGAACCAGATAGCTCTAATATATTGGGAGAATCCCCAGTCTTATTATATCAACTGGGAAGTGATTGGCCCGAGCACTCCCCTCAAACATTTAAGGATGTCTCGAACGATCAGATTGTACAGAGAAACACGGCTTTGGTACATGGTTCTGAATCACAGCACGATATGCCTAACGATGATTGTGATATGGTCGAGGAGTTACTGTTTCAAAATTACAAGAATTTAACAAGGACAGTAGTTGGTGATGTTTCGGAAGGAGTGGATATTGGACAAAGACAATTGCATCAAATAGCTGGTGGGTTCAGGAAAGTAACTTCTCGTGGAGATCCTGTATCCAAAGGGAAGCAGCCCTTTACTTCAGCTGGTATACAGGATCTGAGAAGTAAGTTGCTTCCTGAAGTTCGGGTTCAGCGATCAAATCAAACTAGCACCAACATTCTTAAAAATGTTAGCACTAACGATAACAATAACATCTCAAGCACCCCGTTGTTATCCTCTGGGGGAATCCGTACAAAGGTTTTGTCATATGGCATTCCACGTTTTCTTGTCAAGGATGGGTTGAAGGGTAAGGGAGTTGTACATAAATATCCTGAAACTCTTGATGGTTTTGCGGTTTCTCGTACAGGTCAGAATAGTGAGAAGGCTATCGACAACTGCAATATAGATGACTCACTGAAGTTACGTGCGAAAGCTAAGGATTCGTCACCGCTAAGTGTCACAGGTGTTGCTCCTGTTTTGCTTAACGATGGGATTAGCTTAAGAGATTGGATGAAACCTGGGTATCGTAAAGTTAATAAAGCCGAGAGCCTTCACATTTTTGTGCAGATTGTACAGTTGATGGACGTTGTACATTCTCAAGGAATTGCGTTGCCAGATTTACAGCCTTCTTGTTTCAAGTTGCTTCCATCAAATGGAGTTAAATATGTTGGTTCACTGGCCAAAAAAGAGTTGTTAACTAATATAACTGATATAGACATTCCTTTCTCAAAGAGTCATTTGACTACAAAAAGGCACGGGGAAGAAAATATGCATGCTCGTAATAGTTTTAATTTCAAACGTCCAAAACTGAGCGAGAACTTCCGATCGACTGGACACCATCGTGAGTTTTCTGGTAAATCCGCCTTGAAGTGTGATCCCTTGGTGGATGCTGGAGCACAAGATTCTTCTTATGATTCCAGTGAGCAGCATTACTCGAATTCGGATGATAGGCGTTGGAAAAGGTTTGGAAGCTCAACTGTATCTGATAATACAAGATTGCAGGTAAGCTGTTTAAGCGTGCAGTTGGAAGAGAAATGGTACACTTGTCCAGAGCAGCTAAGTGGGGGAAAGTTTACCTGTTCCTCGAACATATACTCTCTTGGGATTCTTCTATTTGAGGTAGGATTAAAGTTAGCTTGGATTTTAACTGAATCTTCTTTCTTTTAAGCTCCTGCTATTTAGGTTCGCATTGATTTCCTTTTGTTCATGCCTTCCGATTGGTTTTTGTTGAAAAATGCGTAGAACGTGCAAGGTTTCCGGGAAAATAGGTAAGACTTGTAGATGCCTAAACTGTAATCATCCCTAAAGCTCCAGAGCTTAAGAAAATTGGTGTCTTGTAAATGTTTACCTAATAAATTAATTCGAAATATGCAAACAATAACAATAAATCTTCAATTGTATGTGTCAGTAAAGTATTGTATGTCTTTCTAAACTATTACATAAAGTATTTAATGAGAGAAAAAATTATTTTACGAATTCTGATTTCAGAAATTAAGCTGGACAGATGATAAGTGAGATAATGCTTCGCTAGCATATCTTCCCAGCAGTGATCCTTTTAGGAGATAAAGTTCTCGTATTAGATAGCTTATAGTTGATTAGAGAGTGATGTATATGAACATGAATTCTATCAGAAAAGCGTTTCTTTGTTTTTTTCTTTTTATCTGTTAGCGTGCCTCGAACTCTGGACCTCTAAGGTGGAAGACTAAACCTCTTACCAATACCACTCCAACCAAGGGTTGTTGGCAAAGCGTTTCTTTGTTAATCACTGAAGGCAAAGATATCCCTTGTAGCCCAAACTCTGCCTTCATGTGTTTTCCTTTTAAAAGCATGTGAACGCGACTGAAGTGCTTATAGGCTACAACACTACAACTAATATGAACTTCTTTAACGCTGTCCGTGTTAGACAAGCTTGGACTAATTTAGATGTGCGAGGGCTTCCTTCCAGTTTTAGTTGTTACTGGTAAATTAACAGTGGAACAGAAGTGATTTTTTTTCGGACTGATTTCCTCTGCTTTATATATATCAGCTGCTCTCCTGTTCCCGATCGTTGGAACTGCACACCGAAGCAATGCTGGAAATTCAGCATCGTATTCTTCCTCCATATTTTCTTGCGGAAAATCCCAAGGAGGCTGGTTTTTGTCTCTGGCTCCTTCATCCGGATCCTTCATCTCGACCAACAACTAGGTACTCACATGAAGTGATTCATCTAATTCTCTTGTATAGTATCTATAAACTATGTTATATTGTTATTCATGAGCAGGACTACCAAATAAAGGGGAAAAAATTACGTATCACCATAAAAAATCTATTAGACCAACGTAATCTGACCTTCTTCTTAAAGGTTTTGCCTCAAGCAGCATGTTTAAAGTATTGTTTACCTCCTTTTGTCCGATACTAATGAACTGGTTCATCTTTTCGTGTGAGTGAAAAGAAATTCCTTTCAGAAAGGTGGGTTTCCCTTTCCCAGATGACATTCTTTCTCGCAGTTATGACAAAACTTTATGGTAGAGTCAGACTTCAAATTCATACATCTTACAATCAAGACATTTCTTGTTCTTTTCATTGGCAGTTTTTCCATGTGTCTGCTATTTCTTCTGAATACATAACTGCAGGTTACAAGATCAGCGAATTGGGTGTTCATAATTTTAAAATCTATCACATTTCTCAAAGACAGTAAAATCAAATAATGGCAATGTTCGGAGAAAGTTGAACTTTTTATCGTTCCAAGACGATAGAAAATTCGATAATGTGGACACACTTATTTAGGTAGATGTGGTTGACCGTTTGAGATTGGCCTTTTCTAGCAGAAGGACGTCTCTTTTCAGTGTATTCTATTTTATAAATTGTTTCATAGCTGCAAATGTTAATTTTGATCTTCATGTGTAGTGGTATTTAGCGGGGAAGTGAAAAAATTTAATATTAATTATAAGTAGAAGAGAACGATATAGTATGAATTAGGATTTTTGAGTGAGAGGCCCAAAAAATGGAGGGTAAATAAGCATTACCCCCAGCCAAAAAAAAAAAATTAGAACCCAGTCCAAATTGTCAGGACAGCTCACAGTTTTCTGGTTTTTATTTTATTTATCCCTCTTTTACCCCTTCACGGGAAAGTTCTGTGTTTTCTGACAATCTGACGGACGACAGCGAAGCAATTAATTCCCCGTACATGACGTCATGTCAGAGAAACATTCAGATTTTCTGAAAATTTAAAAATGGCGCCATTTTTTGACGAAATTTCAGCCAATTTTTTTGGATCCCTCCCATTATATTTTGTTTCAACTCCTTCTTTCTTCTTATTTATACATCAAAAAATCTTCTTCATCATTCTTATTTTGTTTTTCACATTTTATCTTCTTCATCTCTTTCAATCTCTAAAAACATAAATTTTCTTTTCTTTCTCTCTCTAAAAGTTTTATTTTCTTATTTTTGGATGTTCATCATTCTTTTTTGTTTCACATTTTATTTTCTTCATCTCTTTCAATCTCTAAAAACATCAATTTTCTGTTCTTACTCTCTCTAAAAGTTTTATGTTCTCATTTTTGGGTGTTCATCATTCTTATTTTGTTTCACATTTTATCTTCTTCATCTCTTTCAATCTCTAAAAACATTAAAGTTTTCTGTCTTTCTCTCTCTAAAAGTTTTATGTTCTTATTTTTCTTCTTCATCACTCTTATTTGTTTCACATTTTATCTTCTTCATCTCTAAAAACATCAAAGTACATAACCAAATGTCCAGTGCGCAGAACCATTTCCGGTACAGGAGAAAATTCCCAGTTCAAAAGTGTCCAGTACTAAACCAAATGGCCAGTACATAGAACAATTCCCGGTGCACAAGAAAATTCCCCAGTACAAAAATGTCTAGTACATAACCAAATGGCGAGTACACAGAACAATTCCCGGTACACAAGAAAATTCCCACTACAAAAATTTCTAGTACATAACCAAATGGCTTGTACACAGAACAATTCCCGGTACACAAAAAAATTCCCAGTACAAAAATGTGTAGTACATATCTAAAAAATGACCAGTACACTAAATAGTTCTCGGTACACAAGAAAATTTCTTTATACAAATCAATGAAATACTACCAAAAATGAAGAAATTTGTTGAGATTGGAAAGAGATCAGAAATAATCTGGAAAAAAAGAACGAAATTTGTTGAGATTGGAGAGAGAAATAAGTGTGGGAGAAAATAAAAAAGAAATAAGAAATAAATCTGGAAAAAAGAACGAAAATGGCAAGTTGGTAAATTTTGTAATGGCAATTCTGTAAATTCGTGGAAAGTACAAGGTTTAATGTCAGGTGCGTCAGACTATTTTTCAAAAAAATTCGCATTTCCCGGGAATTTTTCGGTGGCAATTTTGTGAATTTATGGAAAGTACACAGTCTGATGGGAGGCGTGTCAGATTATTTGTCAGAAATTTTCGAGTTTCTCGGGAATTTTTCGATGGTCGTTTCGTAAATTTCAAAAAGAAGAAGGGTGTTTCGGAAATTCCACCCCTAGCCTGACTTTTTTGGACCTGCCCCTCATTCTTTATTTGCAGTGGGCCTGATACATATTGTTGGGCTGATTTTGGGCCTTTTGCCCAACCCCTCTAAAAATTCCTAGGTATTTAAGTAACTTACTTTCCTATTCCGTAGAGGATAGTATTGATATGTTTCTATTACATTATTTTGTGACAGGGAAATCCTACAGTCTGAACTTATATCTGGATCCCAAGATTTGACAGCAAGTGACCAATTAACGTCATCATCTGCTAATGAAGATCATGCTGAATCAGAGCTAATGCTGCATTTCTTAACATCACTAAATGAGCAAAAGGACAAACATGCATCTCAGTTACTTGAAGTCATTGAAAGCTTAGAGACAGATATCAAAGAGGTTGAGAAAAGACATTTATTAGAAACAAAAGATAGCGTTTCATTGAAACAACTCAAGAACTTGTCAAACACAAGAGAACAAGATTTCCTGTTTAAAGAACCATTGAATTCAAAAACATGGCCTAAGCTGTCATCTGTGGCGAATCTGAATGACGATAGGTTGATGAAGAATATTAATCAGCTTGAAAATGCTTATTTGTCCATGAGATCCCAAACCCTGCTTCCAGATTCTCGGGCCACAGCTCGCTTGGATACCGACTTACTGAACCATCGTGGTATATGTTCAACGACACATTCCGGAAGGAGGTTTCATGTTATGAACCAGAAACAGATGGACCGGTTTGGAGCCTTCTCTGATGGGCTCTGCAAGTATTCACGTTATACAAAGTTCGAAGTATGTGGGAAAGTAAGAAACGCGGATCTTCTAAATACTGTTAACGTGATCTGCTCTTTAAGTTTTGACAGAGATGAGGACTACTTTGCTGCTGCTGGAGTATCAAAGAAAATCAAGATCTTTGACTTCAACGGGCTATTGAATGATTCTGATATTCATTACCCAGTATCTGAGATGTCAAGCAAATCTAGGCTCAGCAGCGTCTGCTGGAACAGCTACATAAAGAACTATTTGGCTTCTACAGATTACGATGGTATGGTACAGGTAGGTCTTCTTATGCCATAAAAGTTACTTTTCTTGTTCTGCTTCTTGATCTGTTCCTGAGAAGAGATGTAATGGTGTCTGGGTTTGAGGTTTGTCTTTTTATCTAGCGATAGTCGAGTATGGGATACTTGTAGCATATAAGTCTTGTAAGTTCTTAATTTATTGTCTGAAAAAGTTGTCAAGGGAGGCATTACTTGTACGGTTTTTAGCAATAAGGTTCGATTCATCTGATGCTTCTTTTTGCATCTGATAGGCAAGCTTAGCTACCATAAGCTCCATGTAGTTGCTTATTTTCTTATTATGATGAACCATGGTTCTTCTTGTTTTGCGCGTTTTCCTTAATTGATTGTTCATCCATATGATAGTTAGTTTCACTGTTTCCACAGACACTAACTTATTCATGTTATACTAGATCTTCTTGGTCGGTTCATAAATTGATTTGCCTGGATGAACTGCAGCTATGGGATGCTAGCAGTGGTCAAGGTTTTGCTCAATTTAAGGAGCATGGGAGGAGAGCTTGGTCAGTTGATTTTTCTCAGATGGATCCTACCAAGTTAGCCAGTGGAAGTGATGATTGCACTGTGAAGCTGTGGAACATTAACGAGGCACTTATATATCTTTATATATATATATATATATATATATATATATAACAATCTATCTATCAACACACACACACACACACACACACACACACACGTATATATCTATTATCTATATATATGCTATAACCTAATTATGAAGCTTACTATATGGTATTTTTTTGTACAGAGGAAGAGTATTGGCACGATAAAGAGTTTTGCCAATGTCTGCTGTGTTCAGTTCTCTCCATATTCCACCAACTTGTTGGCCTTTGGGTCTTCAGACTACAAGACATATTGCTATGATCTTCGAAATACCCGAATTCCTTGGTGTACTTTGGCTGGGCATGGAAAAGCTGTCAGCTATGTGAAGTTCTTAGACCATGAAACCGTTGTTTCTGCATCTACTGACAGCACCCTGAAGCTTTGGGATCTCAAGAAAACCAGCTCTAATGCTGTTTCTACCAATGCATGCACCTCAACCTTTAGAGGTCATACAAATGAAAAGGTTTGGTTCTCTCTCACAAATGACATTGCATCTAATTTGTTTCCATATTAGATCTTGTTTTTTTTGAAAATTAGATTGAATATATAAGGAGAAGAACTATGTACAAAGTTAGGGATTCAAGGTTGATTTCTCACATCATCCAAGTATCCCAATTTAATACTACTTCAAGATAAGATACATTCTTATATTTATCTAATCTCCTAATCCAAGCAAAGATAGTGCCCTTCACGTCTTCAATGTCAACTGAAGAGTTTAGGTTTTTCTCTTTAAAGATCTTGTTGTTCCTGTCGCTCCATATGCACCATATGATCGCTGCAGGGACTAGTTGCCACACTTCCCTTCTATGTTTTTTCTTATACAGACCATCCCATTGAGTGACCATATGATTAATAGTGTTGGGGGTACACCACTGGCCACCCATGGACTGGATGAAGAAGCTCCACAGGTTTGAGGCTACCTTACAGTGTAGAAACAGATGTTCCAACGATTCTTCCTCTGCCTTGCATAATATGCATCTGTTAGGTATCTGGAAGCCTCTTCTTCTCAGTGAATCCACCGTGGGAATTTTACGTAGTAGGATTGCCCACATGAAGAAACCCACCCTGGGGGGCAGAGCTTTGAGCCACACATATTTGGAGACACATTGCTCAAGCAAACTCTCTTCTATGTCCAATCTCTTATAACAATTTGACACAGAGAGTGGGTCTTTCTCCTCAATACGCCATACTCTTGTATCTGAACCTTCTCCCCAGCTGACTTCATGAAGAATTTGCAGAAGATGAACATACTGTTGGAGTTCCCAGTCATTCAAATTTCTTCTAACTGTTATATCCCATTCTTTATTGGTACTGTTGAACAAGTCTGCAACAGTCGCCTTTGGCCTCAAAGTCAATCTGTAGATGCTAGGGAAATTAGATTGCAATGCTTCAGTCCCCAACCATAGATCCGTCCAAAAACCAATTTTTGTCCCATCACCTAGCCTCCACTTAGTGAGACTATGGTATCTACCTGCATTAGTTAGGATGCCTTTCCAGACCCCACATCCATAGGAAGTTCTTTTACATTTAACTAACCATTCCTTATGACTCTTACCATATTTGCATCTTATAATCTTTTGCCACAGCTGATCATTTTCATGATCCATTCTCCACAGCCATTTGGTAAGGAGGGCTTGGTTCATAATTTCTAAGTTCTTTACTCCCATACCTCCCTTAGCTCTGCTGGTAGAGAGTTGCTTCCACTTCATCCAATGGAGACTTTTCTGGTGCATATTGTTGTTCCAAAAGAACGAACACATCTTCTGCTCAATGCATTTAAGGACCCCTTTTGGGATTGAAAACAGAGATAGGTAATAAGTTGGTAAAGCCTGTAGGACTGACTTGAGGAGGGTTATCTTCCCTCCTTTCGATAGGGTACGACCTTTCCATGAAGCTAATCGTTTGTTAATCCTTTCTAATACAGGATCCCAAAGCTTCTTGGACTTATAGGTCTCTCCCAGGGGTAAACCCAGGTATGATGTGGGAAGGCGATCAACCTGACATCCAAACTCCTTAATCATTTCATGATTCATATTCTGGTCACCCACTTTGGTAGCACTATAAATATACGATTTCTGCATGTTCACCTTAAGGCCAGAGGAGATTTCATACCATATGAGGATATCTCTCAGATATCTTAATTGGCTAGCATCCTCATCAATGAAGAATAGGGTGTCATCCGCAAATTGCAAGTGATTTATCCTTTCCCCATCATTATGCGCATTAAAACCTTTAATCCACCCTTCTCTCCCAGCTACCTGCAAGCATTGGCTGAGGACTTCAGCCACTAGCAGAAATAGGAGAGGAGACAGGGGGTCCCCTTGTCTGATTCCTCTAGAACTTTGAAAGACCTCCGATGGCCTACCATTCACCAGGACAGAGAAGGTTGCAGTCGAAATGCAGGAGTAAATCCAGCTTCTCCATTTGTATCCAAACCCCATTCTTTCCATAGTTCTGTATAGGAAATCCCAGCTTATTCTATCATAAGCCTTTTCCAAGTCAGCCTTCACTACTAACCCGCTGGACTCTGCTTTCCTTCTGGAATCAATCAACTCATTAGCTATCAACACACCATCCAGGATCTGTCTCCCATTAACAAATGCTCCCTGGAAGGGTGAAATTAGGCTCCCCAATACTTTGGCCAGCCTTGAGGCCAGTACTTTAGAGACAATCTTATAGGCTCCTCCCACCAGACTGATTGGTCTATATTCTTTGAAGCTGGAGCTATGATGGGTTTTAGGGATAAGAACAATGAAAGTATGGTTGAGCCTCCAGTTGAAGTGAGCTCCAGCCATAAACTCACAAATCATTTCCATCATGATGGTTTTGATGGTATCCCATGTTCTCACATAAAAGGATATAGGAAAACCATCCGGCCCGGGGGCCTTGTCCTTGGCAAGCTCCTTAAGTGCACACAACACTTCCTCCTCTGATATATCTGCTTCCAAGAGTTCAGCTTCTACACCAGACAAGGAAGGAAGCTGCATATGATCTAGGCCTGGACGCCACAACCTCGGTTCCTCATATAAGTTACAGAAATATGTGGCAGCCTCCTTTCTAATGTCCTCCTCCTCAGATATTACTGTCTCTTCCTTCATAATTACACTTATTCTGTTCTGTCTCTTCCTGCACTTCACAATCTTATGGAAGTAAGCTGTGTTTCTATCCCCTGCCTTTAGCCATTGTAGCCTGGACTTCTGCCTTAGGCTAATCTCCTCAAGGCTAAGTAATTTATCCAGGTTGGCCTTCATCAGGTTCTTAGAGGTGAACTCACTTTGAGATAGGCCTAGGCTTTCCTCTTTCACTTCTAAGTCCTTTATGCCATTCTGCAACTCATTGAACTCCTTAGAAAAGCATCTGAATTTCTCTCTCGACCAAACTTTTAGTTTATCTTTCAGGAACTGTAATTTGGTCCAGAGTGTGTGTCCAGCTGAGCTTCCAGAAGGACCCTCTTGCCACCAACTAGCTATGTTGTCCTTGAAGTCTTTATCTAACATCCACACCTCCTCCATCCTGAAGGGTGGGGGGTTTGTCTGGTCAATCTCAGCTCGAAGCAGCAGGGGAGTATGATCAGATGTAGGTCTAGGAAGCACAATTTGTTCAGCCCCAGGGAACTTATCCTCCCAAGTCCCATTAATCAAGAATCTATCCAACACACACAGGGTAGGGGATGCTTGGTTATTTGTCCATGTGAATTCCAGGCCTTGCTTGGGCAGGTCTAACATAGCATTTCTATCAATCCATTCCCCAAAATCTCTCATAGCAGGTGTAATTGTAGAGTTACCTTTCTTTTCATGAAGGAAACGGATTACATTGAAGTCACCACCTACACACCAAGGCTTATCCCAGGTTGCTGCTACTGAATCTAGTTCAATCCATAAGTCTTTCCTCATAGAATTCACACAAGGTCCGTAGACACCAGTAAAGACCCATTCAAAATTATCATTCAGATTCTTAAACAAAATAGAGATGCTATACTTGCCTTTCCAAACATCACACATTGACAAGGCAAGTGAGTCCCATAGACACAAAATACCCCCTGAGGCACCCTCAGAGGGAATCCCATCCCACCCACAGACATCTGATCCCCACAAACTACGAAATAAAGAAGGCTGAAAATCACTAACTTTAGATTCCTGAATACATAACAAAGACACATCAAACTGCCTAACTAATCTACGAACTGCTAACTTCTTTCCTGGCTTACCCAAGCCCCTAACATTCCAGCTTAGAATGTTCAGGGGCATCGGTCAGCCTCATCCCCTTGATCTGAGTTCTTCTTCACCTTCTTGGCTCTCTCGGACTTCCTTTTTCTGTCAGCCGATCCCCGAGCGGCTTTCTTCATCACAACTCTTTTCTTCAAACTCTTACCTTTACCTCTGCTGGACCCTTCTACTGGGTACTGGACCCCAACACCAACATAAGGTACGATCGCTCTGCATTCTAGCTCCTGACCTGATGGAGGGGCGATGACTGAAAGTGGTTCAACTATCATGGCCTCCTCATCTCCATTGGTATCTTTGTTCTTCACACCCACCTCAATGTTCTCCTCCCGAAGTATTTGAATCACCCTCTCATACTCCTCTCCCCCTGAAAAACCCAGAATGGCTCCAGTGCGAAGGAGGTGTTCCATCCTCTCCTCTTCATTCATTATGACAAACTTCTTAGCAGGGTCCTCTGCTTGACACTCAACTTTAGGGTTCGCTTCCACACCTCCTATCTTGATACCAGCTGATTTCCTCACCACTTTCTTCTTAGGGCCTTCTCTGGTCTTAGGAGACGAATGGGAGGTTCCTTTCCGTTTCCTAACGTAAGTAATTCCTTTGGCCCACTTATTAGCACTGTTCACCAAGTCAGTCATAGCTTTGACCATTTCTTGACGAATTTCTATTCCAATCATATCCTTCATTCCCGCCAACCTTTTAGAAATATCATCTGGGTCGAGTTGGATAACCGTTCCCGCTTGTGCTTTTCCTTTCCTGGGATCTCTGACAAAAAGTGCTTCTGTCTCCTCTGCAGCCGATTCTGTCTGATTCACTGTGGCGTCGCCCACCTTACTGCCAGTTCCACCCACCGACCGTCCAATGTTGTCTCCTTTGTCTTCTTCCATCCTCTTCTCCGGGAAAGCTTGATCATTCGCCGGCGGTGGAATTTCCGATACCGTTACCGTATCCTTGTGGTGCCTAGTCCTCTCATGCTTCTCACAGATAGTGATGGTTTTAAAATCAATGTTATAGCCAACTCCATCCACTAGGAGAACTTTTCTTTCAGCCAACTTGCCTCCATTTTTAACTTCCACATTGACTGAAGCAAACTTAAGATTTTTCAAAAGCAGGGTATCCCTTTCAATCTCGATAACTTCCCCTAAATCTGCTACCAGATCAGAGAAAACCCTTTCATTCCACAAGTTAAAAGGAATGCCATACATTCGAACCTCCACCAACTGTTGGGTGATGACCACCGAGTTACAGTCTGGTGTCCATGGTCTGAAGTAAATCGAGCCCCTAGCAAAAGGGTGGATCACTGACCTGACCTCCTTCAGGACCTCAAGGGAGGACTTAGACCAAATAATTGCATCCTCTTCTGTGAACGGACGTATCACAAAGTCCGATGAGCCTATGATGTTCTTAACGACCTCTTCCACGTCCTTCCACCTACTTTCGGGACATTCGACCGACACAACCATAGTTTTGGACCAGTCCACCGAGTGAATCTCAGACGAAGCCATTAGAGGGTAAGAGGAGGAGGGAGAGGAGGGAGACGGAGAAGGTACTTTCGAGGAGAGAGAAGAGGGTCTGGAGATAGAAAAGTTATGGTACTTACCTCCTTGCTGAGCCTGAGCTTTATAGGCATGTGACCTCTCCTTGCGACGTCTTTTCGTATTTCCAACCGTTGGAGCAGGCCTAGCCGCGCCGGCTACTGCCGCCGTCGTCTTTTGCACTTCCACCTCGGTATCTGCTAGGACGTCAAATCTGTTGCTGACGGCCACTTTATTGGGGTCTAATCTATTTCCCAGATGGATCTTAGAAAAAGGAATGGATGGGAGCACCCTCCTACCAGAGATGACCGGAGTTGTTTCCTTGGCCTGAAAACTAACCTCCACCAAAGCCTTTAACTCCGCCGCCATAAGCCTCCATCCACTAGCATTACTCCCCATGGGAATGCAAACCGATTTCCTACTATTATTACCTTCCCCAACTCTATGAGCCCAAATGAAATCGCCCCTGGAGTTGACCATACTTTCCCATAACCAGAGGGAGGAACCATCTCTAAATCTGGACATCTTCCTATCTAGGACATTTCTTGCTCTATCCTTCGCCAACTCCAATAAGAAGTTAGACAAGCTTGCTATACCAGACGACGGAAGATCAATACTCCATTCTCTAAAGAAACCAAGCTCAGACACACCACATCTGCCATATCTAGACCGAGAGAGAAGATAACGTTTCTGTTCTATTTTAATGCATTTACCCACCATGGTTAACTCTAGCTGAGACCGGTTAGACGGTACTCCCTGTTGATACAACTCAGGTCACCAGACGGCGCTATACCAGAATCAAAGATTCCGTGCAATGGCAGTAGCGGTGGGCTGGTTTCCTGCGATCTCCAGGGAAGAAATGCTACCGGGGCTTAGCTAGGGACAACCTCTTCTCCGATTAACACCCAACACACTGTGTCCTATCGATGCACTCAGTTAACCGGTCGGCGCTATACCAGAATCAGAGATTCAGTGCAGTGGCGTTAGCGGTGGAACGGTTTAGCCGCGATCTCTAGGTTTTTTGTGTGTCCGGTGGTCGTCGGAAAATTTCCTGTGTCAGAGCTTCTCTCTCCTATCATGTTTTTTGTTACATCCTCTCCATATTAGATCTTGTAATATGTCGAGTATGAAAAAAATATCATGTTTGCACCATAATGTCGGATTCACATTATAATATTTAATGGCATGGCATGATCAATTCCATGAAAGTATCCCACCCGCAAGAGTTACAACCACTTGATCTTAATCATGTATATCAGGTTAAGGTGCAAGCTGGAAGAGGTACCGAAAAAAAAGAAGTTGGCGACATACAAAACTATAATGAATATATATAACCCATGGCTATTTTGTTCTTGAATCTATAAAGCTTCTAAAATTAACAAAAACTTATTTAAGAGGATGGAAATCAGAACTACTCTTTATTTGGGATTAGAAGAGTAGGATGTTAAACTTAGTTTCATATGTGTGTGCTTTCTACCGAAGTTTTATTGGTTGAAGAGGTCTATGAATTTATATGCTCGATACATCAGTAGTTTCTTTTTTCTTGCAGAATTTCGTAGGCTTAACTGTTTCTGATGGATATATTGCATGTGGTTCAGAAACGAACGAGGTACATTTTCTTCCTTTATCTGCCTTCCAGAAACCGGGTGATCCAGTGTTATGCAATTACTATTGAACTCCACTTTAGTGCTTCTACATCCACGTCTCAGTGTGACCTGGTTTAACCAGAGATATCTTTTAATACTTCTTTCTATGTGATTTTCTCAACAGATATATGCCTATTATAAATCTCTCTCGATGCCAATAACTTCTTACGAGTTTGGTTCGATCGATCCCATTTCTGGCCAAGAGACTAGCAATGACAATGGCCAGTTTGTTTCAAGTGTCTGCTGGAGAAAAAAATCAAATACTCTTGTTGCTGCCAACTCCAGTGGAACTATAAAACTATTGAGGATGGTGTAAGTCTGTGAATATAGAATTCCCGTCGATCCCTTCCAGTTCATAAATATAGATATGACTAATCCACCAGAGTCGTAGAGAATAATAAAGACAAACAAAAATATCTTCAAGGGAGTCTTCATGTGCATTTGAAAATTAAGATCAAACAAGAACAGTCCAATTTTCTGAACCCGAATATACACTCTGAGACAGGATGAAGTCTTTCTGACAAAATGAGCAAGATTGCAGAATTCACATTCGAGATAGCATAGGGACGTAAACATATATATATATATATATATATATATATATATATATATATATATATATATATATATATATATATATATATATATATACACGGATGAGTCCAGAATTAGCACAGATATAAGAGTTAAAGTAATTCGAGCACAAGGCTTTCAAAGAGCTGAACCTATACACAGGCTTCACTGACAGCATTTCAGGGACTTAAGCCTAGGGCCAGTTTTGAAGATCCTTTAGATCAAGCTTCTGTTTTCTCCAAAGCTTAGCTTGTAAATCTAGGTTTACGCATTTCTTCCGTCTTATTGTTGTGTATTTTCGTGTATGTATTAGGAAGATTTATGCAAAAAGGATGCTTCTTTAGGCATCGGAAACGAATGTATAGACTCAAATAAAACTGTGTTCAGTGGATTTTTTTTATTTGGAAAAGATACTTCATAAATGGCCAAAAGGCAAATAAGGTATTACAATGAAGTAATCAGTGGAATTGGTTTGTCATACTTCTCCTGTCCCTGTTTGTTTTCATATTTGTGGTGATTTGATGAGAGAAACTACCTGTACATCTATTTCATTTAAAAAAAAATTAAACAGATCAAACCAATAAAAAAAAACAGAAGCTTTCATACATGAAAACATCAACAATTCAGAGTAGATTTCAGTGACTAGTCTGATTTCATCTTTTATACAAGAAACTATGATGTATGAAGGGGGAAACAAAACCCTAAAAACAAAAACGAAAAACTGATTGAAGAGCACCAACTTGTATCCAGACACCACTCGAAAACCTAACATTAACTAAAAACTGGAAGGAAATCTGGCGTCTATGTTCGCGAAGAACGAACCCATTCTCAGAGACTTTCTGCGACGAGTGAAATATGTTGAAGAAGTAATCATGATCTATGATATTTCGGAATCTGAAGCATGACCTGATGATCTTCTCTTTTTCGGACTTATCATTGGTAGTTGAGATTCAGAGTTCATCCTTAAACTACTTCCACAAGAACTCAATTGCCCCGGAGCTGGTCTCAGTGTCCGCCCTTTCGGAGTCACTACAAAAACATGAACACAGAATGTTATTAACACG
This sequence comes from Eschscholzia californica, assembly GCF_041429995.1. Lineage (NCBI taxonomy): Eukaryota > Viridiplantae > Streptophyta > Magnoliopsida > Ranunculales > Papaveraceae > Eschscholzia > Eschscholzia californica. The sequence goes on along the minus strand of NW_028238483.1, from coordinate 44,430,601 downwards.
AAATCTGATCAATTGCTATCTGCCATGAAAATGAAATGATAAAACCAAGAAAAGTAGCTAACTCTTCTAACCTGGCTGTCTGGTTTGTTTTGCCTCCGAGAGCTTCTTCGCGGAAGGACTCTTTTTAATTGCAGGCTCAGAGTTCACTGTATTCTTCTTTTCAACTATGTTCAAGATCGGATCTTCAAGCATACCCAAGTTCCCATCCCCACAAACCGAAGCTCCATCGCTCCCTGATTCCGAACTCCTCTCTCTTAGATTAACACAGGTCTTCTCCTTCTCCAAAACTTTATACGAAAACATCTGAAATGGTACTTGTGATATTGCTGTCGGCTTAGGAAACTTCTTTGCATAATTCATCTCCATTTCATAGTAATCAACTTGTGGCAACAGAGTATCGGGCTGATTATAGTCTGGGTTCATCACCAAGAATCGTTTGATATATCGAAGAATCCTACAAATAGATGCAAAACTCGGACGGTTCACAGGTTCGGTTTGCCAACACCTCTTAATAAAGTTTGTGAGGTATTTTGGTGAAGAAAATGGAAAAAGTGGTCTCTCCCCTGTTCTTATATTCCTACTCATTTTATCTCCTTGAAGATGACAATCTTCGAAAGGAACTTTACCCGTTAAAAGTTCGAAACATATCATTCCGAAGCTATAAACATCAGCCTTTTCACTATACTTAGCAGAACAAATATTCCCTGGTTGCTCTTGCTCCATTAGAACTTCTGGTGCATGCCAAATAAAAGATGGAACTCCATTTTGATTCGAATGACTTCTCGGTGTGTTCTTAACCGAAGGTAGATGAAACCCGGAAATTTTAGCATGTAAGTAACCTTCTGTTGAAGCATTTCTTGCCCTAACTAGAACATTAGAAGGATTCAAATCTCCATGATAGATTTTAAGAGAATGAAGATATTCCATTCCTCTACCAATTTGAAGCATTATATCAACTGCAACTGGCAGAGAGAATGGAATTCGCCTTCTCGGACCACATATTTCTTTGATATAATTCTTAAGATTTTTGTTCATTAGTCCTGTAATCATAAAACATTCTTTCTTCTCCTCATCAGAGAACCCACAAAAGAGATTCAATATATTTGGATGAGTAAGCGATGACAGAAGCGATATTTCAGGAATTAAAGGTTCAATCTCACCGAAAAAATGTCGACTAGCAAAGCTTTCTCCTAACCATTGAATCTCTTTATATTGACTTCCGCTTCCTAATCGTCTTCTCACTTGATAATCTTTTGAACTTACTAATATCGAGCTCGGGTATAGCTTATAACTTGAAGAATCTGTTTCATTTAGGTTGTTCAATAGTAACTCGGTGAGTCGTTGTTCTTGTTTTGTTAAAGATCCAGACGCTTTCTTCTCTATGATTGATTTATGAAGAACCCATCTGTCTTCTTTCCAAACTGTTTCTAATCTCTTAATGATATCTTGAGAAACCAAATATTGCTTCCCAAATTTCCATTGAAACATTTTTGGATCTTGTAATTCTTTTTCATACTTCTTCATGAATAAGATTCTTCTCTTTTGGATATCGTCTTGATCGGTACCCGATATTTCTCCAACCATTTCGATTGCTTCGAACACAATAGGCATATAACAGAGTAAATTATGAATGTGAAATTCTATACAGTCTGTGTTTTTCGAAAGCGAAATAGCTTTAGCCCAAAAATCTTTAATTTCTATGCATTGTTGAACGTAAAACTCACCTTCTTTGAAGATCCTATGAATCTCCTTTAAGGGTTGTTCAAGAATTTTCCATTTTGTATTTCTTTCTTCGAATTTCAGATTCTCTTTAATCTCTTCTCCAATACCTTCAAATGCTAGACTGAAAATATCAACCAATAAACAACACTGTCTTTGATTTATTTGAATTTCATCTTTAAACACCATTAAAGCTTTCAAACTCCCTAAAACTTTTCCAATCTGTCGAAATTGATCCATCACCAACTACCTCAAATCCAAAATTCACAAAATGGGTACCCAAAAAAACATAAATTTATGTCGAATTTGATCTATATGGAGATTATCAACAGGTAATCTTCCTTTCCGAAAAAGAAAGATGACCCAAATTCCGATTGAATCCTTTTCTTCTCTGTTTTATTATTAATCACAAATTCTCATCAAATCCCCACGAAAACCCCAAATTAAAATCTATAAATCAACACGATCTTCTCTCGTTACTCCACCACAAACCCTAAAAAAAAGGGATAAGATGGTTTGTGAAACCGTAGAAGATGAAAAGGGAAGAACATGTCTTCTCTAACTTTCTCTCTCTCTCTCTCTCTCTCTAAAACGGAGACCCCAAAAGAATGATTTAATTTACCCTCGTAGAAGAAGAAGAGAGAAGGTGCAGAAATGGATTGAAACAATTAGGGAATCAAAATTAGGGTTTGGTTTGATTCAAGCAATTAGGGAATTTTGAGGAATTAATTCAATAAAAGGCAATCCGTTTTCTATGGGAAGACTTTATAAAGAGTTCCCGCGATTTTCGCTACTTTTTTTGTAATTTTAAATTTGTTTGTCGCTGTAACGGCTAACCGTTCTAGCAGAACAGTCAAAATGTCAAATATTTCCCTTTGATTTAACACAAAGATGAAAAATTTCGCGAAAGAGTAATGCTAGAGAAGAAGAAAAACTAAATAGATTTTAGGCAAAAATTGCCCTGATTTCTTGTTTAGTCGATCAAAATCATCGAAAACACGAATCACGACAGCTCATATAAGATTTCTGCTTAAAGTCTGCTCTGTTTTTTTGGTTTCCTAACATTTCCCTTCCCAAAATTTCCAGGCGGAATCAACCGAAATGGTTATCAACGGGCTTATCTTTGGTGCCCTAAAAGTGAGAGTGTGATGTAGTTACTTGTGTCCTAGAATTGGTTTTCAATTGATTTCGATTGTTGATTTTTGACATGTGTATCACTATTGTTTTATAACGAGTCTCGTTTACTATTTTACTCTTACAATTTTTCAAGTTAATCTTTCAACAAAAAAAGAAGAAGTTATCTAATATGAAGTTTTGATTTCAAATATTTCTTGAAAAGACAAGTATTAACGGCCTTAGCTCGCTGTAATAACCAAAAAAAGAACAACAGTAAAAAGTTAAAATAAACGAATATATCACTATTATGCTATATAACGAACATAGATGTTTTCTTAATTAAGTTATTCATTGTTCAATTTTTGGAATTTAATATTTAATTTCTTTTGAAGGAAGGTGGAGAAATAGAAAAACGGGAGAACATTAAGAAAACCCATCGAATACAGGAAACGCGTTAATATACACGCTAGGTTCTTAAAAAGACAATTAGAGTACATTATATGAGAGAAAAAACAAAATAGAGTTATAAACAAATATCTTTGAGCTAGAGATATAAAAATAAATACACCAATCATATTGCCTTGTAAAAAAAAGGAAAAAGGCTCGTGGCTTTGGAAAGAAAAATCTCTTGAACATATATAATTAGTCAACAAATATTAATTTAGAGGACATATTCTTCTTTTAATTCAAAAATTGACTCGATCATTGCACCATAATCTCCATCTTCTCTCTCTCTCTCTCTTTATCTCTCTCTCTTGTTCTCTTACTATCTTTCTCTCTCTCTCTCTCTCTCTCTATCCCACTGTCTCGCATCATCCCTCTCTCATTCTCTCCCTCTCTCTCACTATCTTTGTCGTTCTCATCGACTATCTCTCTGTCGTTCTCACTCTAGATCTCTCTTTCTTTCATTGTAAGTCACTCTCATCTCTCTCGTTGTAGACATATCTCTCTGTAGATTAGTTTCTCTTTTTCTTTTCTCTTCCTCTCAAGTCTTTATCTCCCTTTCTCGCAGTCTCCATCTTTCTCTCTTGCGGTGTGTACAGATCTCTCTGAGGAGATCACAGAGTTCGTGGATTTGTGGCTACGGAATGGTCAGGGCCACAAAACATTTTGTGCCCATAAAATGGTTCGTGGCAACAAATCCTAGGAGGGTTTGGCCGAAATAGTGCATGTGAGAAAGAGAGAGACGGAGAAACAATAAGAGATCAATCAAGAAACAATAAATGCTTGATCAAGAAACATTGAGAGATTGAAAGAGAAACAACTAAAGACCGAGAGACATAGATAGTGAGCGCAATAGAGAGAGATAGTGAGATAGAGAAGGTAACAATAATGAGAGAGGAGAACATAAGAGAGAGTAGAGGTGACAATGGTGATTGGTGGTGGGAGAGTGTAACAGTGAAGATGATAGAGAAGATGAAGATTAGGGAACAGAAGATGAAGATTAGGGAACAATATTTGATCAAGTTAGTTTTTAGGTTAAAAAATAATGTACTCCTGAAAATGTACAGAAAAATATGAATTCTTTTTTTTTTTTTTTTTTTTTTGTTGAAATAAGAAAAATATGAATTCTCTAATTTATTCTCTAGAGATTATTCTTTATGTGGTAAAGCCAGTCTTCCAGCGAAAACAAAAAAAAAAAAATCATATTACATGTGGCATCTAAACTAGCCTAACCCCACCCCTTCTATAATTAATCATGTCTTTTCGTGGTCAATCTTACTTTTTCGAACTTGAAAACTGTAAAAAAAAAAACGACTAGTAGATGAAAAAGTAAGGTGTGCCTACCACCACGAATCCACGATCAATATATATGTAGCATTTTGGTGTATATAATAATATCAATTGGCGGCCGGCACAAATGTCATTTTTGTGTTAGTTGGGGCTACACAAGATGTGTGGCCAAGGCCTGGCGAGAGTGGCACCAACTCCATTTATTATTTCACACATCCTCATAGCATTGAATTGGCACACCTAGCTCCAATAATTTCATTTTCTAATTCTAATTTACTACCCAAAAAAGTTGTCTTATTCTCCAAGTTTAGGACAAAGATAAATATACTACTAATATTTTTAATATCTTATGAGTTTGAGCTATAAACACAATACTTTGATTGATTTTAGGCCTATAGTTTGGATGGACTTTAGACCATACAATTTAAAATGTTTAAATTAAGACGGTTATCGTGTCTATGATGAACTAACATGTGTCATTGCGGTTAAAACTTCAATTTTTTTTGTGTTAAATATAATATTTTCTCACAATGGCATTCTAGTTGAGTGTTTAAATGTATATATATCTCTCTCTCTAAACAACCTGACTGAAATCTTACTATTTCAAAAATAAATTTAATTTTTAATTTAAAAAAAAAACTCTTGTTATTTTCCAAGCAATTAATTTTCCATATCACTAGAGGTTTCCACCACATTCCATCTCTTTCTCTCTCTAAAATAATCTCCCTATATAAAGGGGAACATCATGTACATCAAATTAGCCAACAAACAAGAGAAAACAAACTTGAAGAATTTAGAGAGAGAGAGAGAGAGAGGAGAGATGAATGGTTGTGGTGGTGGAATGGAATCCATTAGAGAAGGAGCTTCAAGAGAGATACACATGAGTGGTGGTGGGGAGAAGGATGCGCCACAATATCAGCACTACTCAAAAGAGAGATGTGGGTATTTCCAGATGCCATTACACTACCCAAGGTACAAGAAAACCGATTACGAAACAATGCCGGAATGGAGGCTTGATCTTCTTCTAAAGGAGTACGGCCTACCGGTTTCCGGCAATGTCGACCAGAAAAGAAAATTTGCCATGGGAGCTTTCCTCTGGCATTACTAGCTTGTTATTTCTAGAGAGAAAGAGAGAGACAAAAGAAAGCAGAAAGTTGTGATGGTAGTAGTTACTTGTTTAAGAGATAAAAAGTGGTTGCTTAGTAATTGTGAGATGCTTAATTAGTTATTATTATGTATAATTACTCCTAGGATAGGATGCATTATTATGTAATGGGTGTTCCTTGCTAGCTAAGCTCAATCAAGTAATCATAATTTATTTGTAAATCATTTTTAATTAATTTTGCTATCCTTTTGTATTCTTTTACTAGCTAGCTTGATCTCTTCACGAACAACCGTGCTAAATAGCCCGAGTTTGGAGGCCGATCACCACTTGAAAGGTAAGGGTGTGCAAAAATATACCGAATCAATCAAACCAAACCGATCCAAACCGGTCCAGTCGGTTTTCTAACCAAACCAAACAACGAGTGGTTTGGTATGGTTGTAGATTTTCAAAAACGAACTGGTTTGGTTCGGTAAATGGATGTAATTTTTAGGAACCATTAAAACCAAACCGAACCAGTTAAGTTCAATTAATATTTATAATTGTATATTTACATATTTTTTCTAAAATATATACATATCATATCTCCATAATTTCATACAAATACAACAACACCACTACAATATAATGTTATTAGCTAGTATTATATTAAAACAATTCATGTATCGATAATATTACTAGCTACTACATAATATTTCGGTCGGTGGCCTGCACATGTCTTTAATGTTTCAAACGTTTTTCAACGTATTATGTTAGTTTGATTGTTTCTCCAGATTTTTAAAGAGTGTTTTCTTGATTTTATACGTCAGTATATGAAGAAAGTAACTCGATTCGGCAATTTTCATGGAGAACAAATTGTTTTATGGATGGTTTGGTATCCAGTAGTATCCAAACCGCTTATGATGGTTTGGTTAGTAACCGAACCAAACCATGAACGGTTTGGTAATGGTTTGAAAAATCACTAACCAAACATGAGCGGTTTGATAACGGATGATACCAAATTACCGGATACCGAACCAACGAACACCCCTATTGAAAGGTGATGTGGTGGGCGTTGATTGTCAGGTTGTTTATTCCTCGTCAGGCCCTGACAACTCGATTTCCTTCACATTACCTTTTGGGTCGTGGGTCGACTTTGAAAAGTCGGCCCATCTAGTGTTTTTCTCTTTTTACAAATACTATATATTTTACTCATCCCTCTGCTATCACCCGTCTCCACCTAGCCATGTTGGTGTGTCAACTCACGTTAGTAGGTCGTCCAATGCGGAGGAACAAGTAAGATTCAATTTAAAGGATGACGTGCTGACTCATTTTCGATAAATTTTTTTAAAGTTTGACTATGACCTAGACCGTTTCTTTGTATGGGTGAGTCAGCATGTCATCTTTTTAAATAAGAAATTTTTTTAAAGGATGACGTGCTGACTCATTGAGTCGGTTTTATGTACAATTTGAGGAATTGTCCCCAGTGTCCTGTATGTTCTACATAGAACAAGTGACAACTTTGTAGAAACCTTTAAAAAGTGTGAAAAGACATACTACATCTTGTCCTATTCTGAGGCGGTGGGCGATACACAAGAGTGCCCGTCTTAGCGGGAGTCATTTAAATTGTCTTTAGGTGTAATGGTTCGTGTAATCATTTTAGCCTTAAAAATTTCATATATTAACAGAATATATGAAACCTCTACCTATAACGAGATCTACTAAAAAAGATACGACTATCAGATCATTTTAAATTGGCACTAGAAAAAGAAAATCAATGACATTATTGGATTGTTATACATTTTTCATTAATAACCTAAAGATTGTCGTAGGTGGTTATATAGTAGGCATCCAAGATTCGATATACAATTACTTACATTTAAAAGTTCCAACTATATAAATTTTCTGTAGTTATGTGGCTTTGACTAAAGTATTGCTACTTGTACCTCCACCCTCTAGGGCAGGGCACCAAGCATACCCACAAACATCTAATTAGATTCAATACCCAATTATATGGGTCGGGAGTCTCGGGACGAAGCCAATTGACCCGAAATCTCGATCTACCAAATGCCCAAGTACATAGTGCTTTTGGGCATCCGAGGGCTTGAGTATAACCGAGTCAACATGGGCTACTAGACACGGGCTAGACGAGTTAGTCTACCATTTTGATGCCAAAAATAGGGATTTTGGTCGTTTAGCCCGTATTCGGAAGGACCATCTCTCGCTAAGTCCCACCGTTTTGGGCTCTCAGGCAGGCCTGGGGCCATTCATTTCTGAAGCACCTAGACGAGGCTTATCAGGTAGCCAGCCCCAACCCAACTTGTCATATGAAGTTAGTATCAGTGCCCGCCCAGCTCCGTCCGTTTCCCACCCCTATCCAACCCTGCATCCTTGGATTAGAATTCCAAATGGTGGCACACAAAACCTAGAAAGTAGCAGTGAATGAAGTTGTATTCTAAAAGAAAGACTTATCTAAAATATTTAATGAGCCACAAAATGATTGAGTTCTTCACTCAATTCGATATGATGTTGTGTCATTTAATAATAGTGATCACAACAAATTCCTAAACCCAACGCCCAATTGAATGGGAAATGTTTTTGATAAGTGTGAACAAATTTTCACATATACGTGGAGTATATATAATCTAAACTTCGAGTTTAGAGTCCAGAATTTGACACCTAATATCAAAATCAATCCACCCCAATATATCTACCAAGTAACATTATACTACTTGTATCCAAAGTCAAATGATCGATAAAATATTAAAAAAAGTGTATACTAGTCGGTCAGTCTCACATATCAATATTAGTAGTAAAGTTTGAAGAAAATAACCCGTATACTCCTTCATAATAATACTCAACAATTGAAGGACTTCTGTAGTGCATATCTTCTCTTCAGTACAAAAGTTTCAGGTTCAATTATATAGGAGTGCAAATTCAGGATGTATTGAACTTAAGTAAAAATAAAGTAGTTAGATGAGTTTTAAACAAATAATTTAGTTGAGTTATGGACCAGTAGTATAGTTGGACTTTAGACTTGTTTATTTAAAATTAAATGTGGCGGTTGTTTTACTTATCACATCGCACTGATGTATCAATGCCTTTGTAATGAATATATCTATTATATAAGACAAATGCTAAATGAAGCTGCATAATTGCTTCATAAAGCTATTTGCTAGACACAACCATATATTTTTTATTAAATTGCTAAACAACACCAGAGATCGATTTATTGGTTTTATGTAGCAAATAATTTTTTGAATCTTAGATTGCAAAATACAACTATGTTAACTTCCCAAAATTATTTAATAGACACAATTTTTTCCTTTATTAAATTATTAAACAAAAATAAAATTGGTTGTATTAGTATTATCTAATAAAAATAGTGTTATAGGTTTTAAAAAAAATATACATTATTTTTATGTAGCATGATTTTATGAAATATACATTATTAAGGTTTAAACAAAGCTTAAAAATATACATAGTGATTTTATGTAGTATGATTTTATGAATATCCCATGGGATTTTTTTTGTTGAAATATAACCATTGAATTTTTTTTTGTTGAACAATATCCGTTGGATTTTTTTTTTTTGAAAATATATATTTGTTTTTTTTGTTATTTGTTAATATTTAGTTAACTTCTTAGTTTAATGTACGAATATATTTTATTTATGAATAATTAATTATGGTAATAGAAATTTGAATTTTGAGAAAAAATTCGATTATATTTGATTTTTCTTTTCTTTTAGTGTTGGGTTTACCAATTTAAGACGAAATTCAATTAATTTTATTTAGTTATTTTGTTTAATAATATTTGTAGAGTTGTGAATAGAATGGAGGAGAAATTCGGTTATACTTGATTTTTGGTGTTGGTGTTGTTTAGCAATTTAGGACAATGTTTTTGTTAGTTTTATTTAGTTATTTTTGTCTAATAGTTGTCTTTAGCAAAACTGAAGTTGCATATAGTAGCATCCTTATATAAAGCACAATGGTGTTTTTTGAGGCCAGCCGTTGATTTATCTCCGGATATTCACGTCTCTTGGATTGGCTGCGTGAATCTTTTCATCACACGGTGGAAATATAGCCACTTAATTAGTTTTCCTTTCACTCTTAAAACTAATTTTGTAATTTCTTCAAACTATCATTGGACTTTTACACCTTCATATGTATTAGGAATTATCCAATGTATTAACTTCATATAAACTAATTGTAAGGTCATTACCGCCATTTACTTGATATACTCTACTATTATGGGAGAAGATCGTGGGAGGTCGAAACATTAGTGGTTCGGTTAAATAACTCTCCATCTATCCACGATTTTAGGGTCATTCCATAGCCATTTATAATAGGCCGGAGATTACAAAAAAAAAAACTGCCTCAAAATCTCTCAAAGATAACCGACCACTTTATCTCCCACACACTATATCTCACAATGGTCTCTCCTGGTAAGAATGAAATCCATCATGGTGTTTTAATTTTCTAATCTTAATTAGTTTTGTAATTTATAGAAAGAAGAAAAACATCTTTGTATGTTACATTACTGTTTGCCAGAAGGTTTCCATGATATTTTTTTATGTTCTAACTCTTTTTTTTTCAAATTTTGTTCATGTACAGGAGGTGATAAATGGATTCCAACCTTAATGTGAAACTGGATCATGATAAACATTAGAGAAAAACAATTCAGCCAGTTACTTTCCTAAAAAATATTTAATACTTTTTTTTTTGATGAAGTAAAAAAAATATTTAATACTTATTTTAGGATTATTGGTTATTTTTTGTTACTAACTCTTCACTAATTTATTGTCTTCTTTATACTTTATTTTTGTTCGATCGTCTTTACCAATATTATTGATTTGTTTTCGATGGTGTTGTTGATTGATGTCATTCAAATTGTTTAATGCAGGTAGAAGATCATGATATTGTTGATTGATTCCTAAGTTCATCCAAACTTTTTTTAATTTAATCCATTTGTTAATTTCTCTCCATGGAAAGAACTCTCTCTCCTTCTTTTGTTTCATTTTTTCCAATGCTCATTAAAGTAATTTATTTTATTAATTAATTTTTTTATTTCTTTTTACAGGTCTTACAAACTCGAAACATCAGAAATTTTGGATTTATCTTCTTATTTGTTTGGATTAACTTATCTTTTCTGAGTTTAGTCTGAGTATGTACATCTCTTTGTTAAATGAACGCACCCTTCATTTTTCTTTTGACATTTGAGGTTTAAAGTCCACCCTCAAATTACCCCATTAATTAGAGAGAATTTCATTAAAAAAAAAAACTATGAATATTAAAAAGAGTGATGAAGAAATGTTGGGATTTAAGGGTTAGGGACTTGAGGTTGATTTTTTGTTTTAATCGGCCAGGATTGATTCATAATGAGGACGTTTCTTTAATGTTCATAATTCTTTTTTAATGAAATTCTTTCTAAATATTTCGTTTGAACTTCTTCCTTTTGGAAAAAGAATTCACAAAAGATGTGGATATTGAAGAGATAGTCTTTATTGAACCATCTAACACTTAAAAAAAACATTTCTCTGTATCTTTAATATTATTATCTTTAATTATATCAATGTAATCTTATTATTATCTCTAATTATATCAATGTAATCTCCTACAGTAATTGTTCTTTGATTTATTTTTTCATTTACTTTTTTTCATCTTTTTGTAATCTCCCTCTCTAAGGTAAGGAAAGTTTTAAATATCCCCCCTATAATTGTTATAGTGGAGAGAATTTGTGAAGGAAGGAGGCGCCCATAAATCTGCCCTCCAAGGTAATAGTTGTTCTTCAATTTAGTTGCTCATATTTGTTTTTAATTATTTCTCCTTCGTATTGGAAATAATGTGTTTCAAGTAATTTTATGGTTTGGTATATATTAATTTTTCTTTTCTATTTTAAACTCCAGTACAAGTTTTTCAAGTATTTTTTGTATGAGGAAATTATTACCCAACTAGGTGTCCACCGCGCCCTACGGGCGCGGTAGATCCCTTTTGGCTACGCCGTCGTGTCTATAATATGAGGCAGTACGTACTCATCGAGATCAACTACGTCGCGTTGGTGTGTGTATCAAGATCGTGCATATACCCAGACGTTTATGCGTCAAGGAATTCATATCTAGACCATCTACGATTAATCAGAGTCCTGTGATTCGCATTGCTAATGCGAATTACAGGTCTGTGTATAATGTTGGATGGTCTAAAAATGAATTCCTCGACGCATAAACGTCTAGGTATATGCACGATCTTGATACACACACCAACGCGACGTAGTTGATCTCGATGAGTACGTACTGCCTCATATTATAGACACGACGGCGTAGCCAAAAGGGATCTACCTAGGGCGCGGTGGACACCTAGTATATATATAATAGTCAATATAAAAAATAAAAATAAAAAGACTCGAGTCTTTCTTATTGAATTAAAAAACTATTGATGTTTAAAACGAAATTCAAATAATTGCAATAATGGAAGACTTCTTAAATAAAGGCACGCCAACAACACATGGCATGTCAAAATTGTGCCATTATAATTCAAATTATTAGTAATAGTTTACGTGTGAGATTAGTCTAAGTCTATATTTTCCATTCAATTTCCTCACAAAGTTATGTTTAAATCTCTCTCTCTCTCCCTTGACAACTGTAGTATTATAAATAGAACCACATTCAAGGAGTTTATGGGGAAGTAACTTGTTATTGGCATAGCCTCTGTATAAAACAAAGAGATTATGGGGAGTGAAGGTGTTTATTGCCCAAATACAACCACATTCAAGGAGTCACATGTGGCTCCTTTAGTATCAAAAGAAAACAATTTGGTTCACAATGTTGAGAGAGAAACAAGTAGTAGTAGTAGTAGGCATATTAGCCCTTCTAGTTGTAAAGACAGAAAGTGTAGTGGAGGAGGAGGGGGAGAGTACTACTACTTTCAGATGCCAGTGCATTACCCAAGGTACAAGAAACCAGATTATGAGTGCATGCCGGAATGGAAACTCGATTGTCTTCTCAGTCAGTATGGTCTGTCCATAACAGGTGACCTTCAAAACAAGAGAAACTTTGCAATTGGAACATTTCTTTGGCCTTCTCAATACTAACCATATATCTCTAGTGAGGCTGTGCCACAGACATATCCCGGCGGAATCCAGGCCTCGATATGTGTTCGGTCATGATCTAGACAGAGAGAAAATCTTGACCTGACACATATTCCAGACGGATATATCCCTGCCACATTCATGTTTTCTTATATATATATATACTTGTGGGGTGAGTTTCTATGTGAGAATATTGTGTAATATAATTCATGTCATACTAATAAAATAGTTGTAATTTGCTCTATTAATTAATATCTGGATATGAAATCAATTTTTAAAATTTTCAATCTTTTCAAAATTATACATGTCATGACATGCGGAAAAAATATGGTAAAAAAAAATCAATTTTTATTTATTTTGTTTGTACGTAAAGAAATATATTATGTGTATCACATTCTGTTACTGAAAGACGCATCTGTTGTACTGAAAAGTAAGGTAACAACTCTAAATGAATGAAACTAAAGCTGGGTGATGTGTCAGTTTCTAGTCGCAAAGTATTGTTTCGTTCAACTCTACCGTCATAAACATTCAAAAAAGTTTTATGTGTAATAGAAATATTTTTACAAAAACTCTCGATCTAAAATTCTATCTATTACTCAAAAGCACTTATTATGGTTGATTTTCTCTACTTAATTGACGAGTATTCTTTTAGACATCATATGTCTCAGAAGTACTTCAATGGTTATCAAGATTTGATCATAAGAATGTATTTGTAATGTTAATCAAATTACCTTGTGTCTAAGCCAGTTTAAGGGGAGAGTTGTGATCAAAATTCAACACTTGCCTTTATCATAGGATAAATCCGTCATAAAACATCCAGATATGACGTGGTATATTTGCTTGATGATTCGAGTAAATGAATAGGAATATAAATAAATGTGTAAGAACGGACAGATGCACGAATGATATGAAATATAAGTTGTATATATATATATTGCAAACCATCAAATCATTTTGCTTCAAATGCAGGTAATTAAGTACCCCGTTAAAGTCTCTCATTAAAACTTTGACAACAACTCCACTTTTTATCATGAACTCGATAATTATTTAATAACACTACAGCATTTACTATTATGGTATCATACATCCATCTCAAATTCTAAAAGAAGTTGTTTCACTCTATGGTTGTTGTTATCAGTAAAAATAAGAATTATTTGAATCTGCGAGCATGATAACATACTACAATACATTTCAGATGCACAACTTGTTTTTTTTTTTTTTTTTTGAAGCAAGGGAACCATTTCCATTTTTTTTTTTTTTTTTTTGAAAGCCAATATATTAATTCAAATAAAGTTACAAAGTTAGACCAAATCCACAAACATAACAACTCTGGGGACTAACTAGTAAACTGTTAACATTTCGTGGCTAAAATATAAACTTTAGTTTCTAGATGGGAGGACCGACTGAGCCAGGTCGTGTGCCGCCCGATTCGAGTCACGTGGACAGTACTGGATGTCCAGCTGGCTATCACGCGCTTTCTTCCTGAGGCCGTTGATTTTGTAAGATAATCTCCATGATATGTCTGGATCAACGGCCGTCATCCACTCCACCAAAACCCTAGCGTCCCCCTCTATTATAAGAGGTCGGCTGCTCCATTCCTCAGCTAGGGTTATTGCTTCCTCTAGAGCGGCGATTTCGGCGATCAATGGAGACTCCGGTTGGATCTGCTTTTTTCTCATACCTATTATCTCCCCTTTTTCATTTCTCGCTATTGCAGCGCAGGAAGCTTCTGATTCTTTGTAAGATCCGTCAAAATTGATTTTGATCTTACCTTCTTGAGGTGGTATCCAGTTAACCTGCACCGAGTGGTTAGTATTGAAATCAGGAGGAGAAATAGAAAGATACCTTAGGGATTCCTTCACACTCCACCAACACCGTTCCAAATTAGGGGTTTGATTCTGAAAATGGAGATTATTACGAACTTTCCACCATTCCCAGTAAAGGTAAGTAATTTGATACCAAATCTCTTTTGAAATATTTGAATTATTTAGTATATAGTTCATGGTTTTGATAGGATCATCTTTAATAAACGGCATGTCCTGTAATCCTGCATAGTTTATTAAACGATGAAACACTTGACATTCTGCAAATAGATGTTTAGTTGATTCCATTTCTCCTGTCGAACAGAGCATGCAGTCTTGATCTATATGGGGGATTCTCATACCTATGTTAGACAAAAGAGGTAAACCTTCATGAACTAAACGCCATATAAATTGTTGGATTTTTGGAATCATCTGTTTTTGTTTCCAAAAGTGCTTCCATGGAAATTGATATGCTTGGTCTCCTAGTATTGGGTTCTGTTTGATCTGGGTATAGAATGATTTACTTGTAAATTTACCATTAGAGGCAGGACACCATATTAGTTTGTCTTCCATATTGTTGGCATGAATTGGAATATCTAATATTGTTCTAGCATCATCTTGGTTAAAATACGCCATGATACATCATTGTTCACATGGATGATACATCATTCTTATTTCTCTCCTTTGAAAACTTCATGATACATCATTCTGTATGAAGAAGTCTTTTAGGGCGTGTTTGGATGTAGTGTACTCGTTGACTAGTCAAGTGTCAACGCCATATGACGATTTTTTTTTTGTTTAGTGGTGATTACATATGGTAGGCTGAACTTTGAGTGGTTTAGGGGTGAGAGAAAAATGCTCACATGTTCAGTTAAGTCGGATGTGGTCTTTCGATGCCTGAATACGATAATGAGTATTAATACTCCCCCGACCCACTAGATTTAGTGGGTGTGTGTGATTAAAGGTTACACGAGGTCTCATCCCAACCTCGGAACAAAACACTCAGACATTTACCAACCATATCATCTCTCTTTATTTCGATTTAGAACTCTATTTATTAAATATGTATATGTTTTTACGCTAAACTATTTTGAATGTCAACATTGATTTATATTTAACACTGATTCAACATAAGATAATAACGATGACAATGTCATACTTCTGTTTAAAATAAAATAATTATAACATAACATTTTTACTAGATATTTTTATGTAGTATTTCGACCTGTAACTTGGTTTTTCATTATGCTCAATTGAAGTGCATAATATTCACAAAAGTGAACAATATAGATTACTAAAAGACAATTAACGAATTATAAATTAAAAGTGAAACGAAGGAAAAAAAAAAAAAAGTTAAACATTAAATCATAGATGATTTGGATTTAAGGGTTGAAAGCCTTCGAAGGTAAAGAGTTAGAATTTTAGGGATTTTGTTTGAAGATCATAGAAGGTACAAAAAAAAGAAAATGAGATTATAGTGAATCTAAGTTTAGAGTTCGAATGATATAATAAAGAGCAAGTCTAAAATGGGTGGGGTTGGGGAGCTAGGCTCCCGAACTCTAAATGTGACTGCTTGGGGTTTCCCATTTTTGAATTTTTTTTTTATCTCTTTCTTAAATTTTTTTTGAAATTCTCTCTAGATCTCTACTCTAATATCAAATTTAAATTTTATATTAATAATAACAGTTAAAAATTGAAATCAAAATCGCAAACACATACATCACACACATACATAATTTGGATTTTGGAGACCCTATTGAGAGCCCGAAAATGAAGTTGAAAAAATTTAGGAGCTCCCAAAATTGGGAGTGAGAGCCTCTACATTGAAATTGATCTATAAAAATTAATATCTTCTCGTGTTTTCCTCTACCTGTTGCCTTTTTTTTTAATGGACTACGACATACGTTTATCATTACATGACATTGATACATCATCAAGATGTGATTAGCATGATAACCGTTGAAGTTAAACTGATAATGAACGAGACCTAAAACCCAACAACATAATAAAGATCCTAAAGCCCAACAAATTTATTTTTTATTTATACTTTTAAAAACCCAAATTCAGTACCCATAGATCTACCTCTTATAAGAATTGAACCTATGACCTCCGGGATTTTGAAGTTTATATTAACACTATGAACTACTTTACATCGAGACATTAGTTACATGTTCGTAGGTTTTGTTCCCTACATTTATTTCTCTAACGGATCGACCTTTTCCCCTATAGGATGGTTGATTTAGTGTATGTCATTCACATAAAACTATCAACTTGTTCATGATATAATGTGTTGTCGTTGGACAATAGTCTTCATGTAGTCACATATAATGTGTTAAATATGCCGAAATTGTATATCAGGACAACAACTATTTCAATTTCGTAGTTTTCTATCCACGTTTCGTAAGAGGAACTTCTCTCGTCTTAGGGGCGGGGTTATGCCTATGTCAAGTTCAAATACATATGTACCATATGTACGGAAGACAACACCAATTAGTAGATTTTTTTTTATGGGTGTTTCATCATGTTTCTAGTAAAAACGGACTGCGTTCAAAGCACGCGTAATAGTGAAAATGGGTGCGCACTTGCACTTCCCTCTTTATAACGGTAATAAAGAAATGAGCTTAAAATTGGGGAAAAAATGTGAGGTAAAATCAAGAACGCGGGAGAAGGCAGGCAGGGAGTAAAGAACGACGACGGGAAATCAAGAACGCGGGAGACGGAAAAACCATGAACGAGACGGAAGAACGACGAACGAGACAAGAACGACAACGGCAGAACGAAACATTCCAACAAACAAAATCTCCCAGATTAGGGTTCCTGGTTTTCTTGGTTCTTTCTTTGAACAGAGTAATTACTGATCCTTTTTCATCTCCACTTAAGTAATTCTTAGGGTTTTTCTCTTCTGCACATATGCGGTAGTTGATGAACCTCCGAAATTACTAGGGTTTCTCGATTAGGATTTCTTGATAGGGTATTATCGACAGGGTTTTCAAGGAGTTTGGCCGAGTTCTGCTAGTTCGGTGCTTGTATCCAAACTCTTTGACGACGCGGTAGTTCATATGGAACTATTCGTCTTGGATTTTAAGTGTTTTTAAGGACTAATCACCTTCCTGTTAATATTAGTATTTTGCAAACTCTTGAATTTTCTAGGGTTCATATGGAACCATTCGTCTTGGATTATGAAACTGCTGCATCAATGTTTAGAGATCCCGGTTTTGATAGACCTAGGAGTTGTTAGATACTAATTTTACTAATAATTTGTTTCCCCTCTCTCCCTCTCTCTCTATATATATACCTCTCATGAACACTTCCTTATTACTACTGTGTTTTTGCAGGATAAACTGCGGACTATGCTATCAATTTTGCTGGAGAATTATGCTGGTGATGCTGTTGCTTCGCTCAAGTAAAACCCTAAATTTTGCTGTTCTTCCTGAACTTTTTGAAATTGTTGTTGTCGCGTTGGTTATTTGGTTTGTTTGATACCTTAGGCAGGGTTATTTAGGTTGTTTTATATTTGCTTTTTGATATTCGTGTTGCTTCATAGTCTTTACTGCCATAGGGAATTTCTGCATAGTATTTGATATTTGTGTGTATCTCTTTTTTGCTTGTTTCAATGGTGCATGCTTAATCTTCTAAGACTATTATTTAGGCCAACTAAAGCCATTAAGCGAATTTCCATATTTGTTTTACTTCCTCGTGCTTTTACAAGCGAAATTCTTTTTATCCTAGTTTATCATTTGTGCACTATTTTTTTCAACCAAAAATATATTTCTGACCTAATAGTGATAATTATGCCAACTAAAGCTATTAAGGGAGTTTCCACATTTGTTTTACTTGTTCATGCTTTTATAAGAAAAAATGTTCTAATATTAGTTTATTGAGTGTGCACAATTTCTGTACAAGTTTCTGCTTCCAAAATATATTTTTAGTTTCTAAATTAATAAATTTGATTGTCATAACATATTAATATATGTTTAAATTAGTTTTCAAAAAGAATATTTTTAAATTAAAACATAATTTACTGAAAACAATATTAACAAGCGCCAACATTTAGAAACTATATTATGAGGGTCAAATTTTTTACATTGGTACTGGTGTTTTTAGCTACTCGATAAATACTTAACCTATGGTGGTTTTGTGGTGCATATAGCAATCCATGATAGGTTGCGCGAGAAGTATTTATGGTAAAGCTATTGATGCTTGAACCAAGTGACATGTATTTATGTATTTTCCTGTTTCTAAAAAACAAGCTCCACAAAAGTATTTTGCAAGGGTCCAAATTTTCTCCATTGAGACTGTTACTCCTAGCTACTCAATAGATACTTAACTTACGATGGTTTTGTGGTGTATAAAGCCATATTATCCATGATAGGTTGCGCGAGAAGTATTTATAAGGTAGCTATTGATGCTTGAACAATGGATCATGTATTCTATATATGTTCTTGTTTTCTAATCAACCAACATCAACTACTTTTAATACATACTTTAAAAGAGGCCAAATTTTTTCAACAGGGACTGTTTATTTATAGCTACTCGATAGATACTTAACTTGTTGTGGTTTTGTGGTGTAAAAGCCATGTTATCCATAACAGGTTGCGCGAGAAGTATTTATAGGGAAGCTATTGATGCTTGAACATGTGTTTTTCATGTATATACCAGTTTTCTAATTAACGTAGACATGTCTTTGAGGTCTTGATCCTTAATAAATTGTTAAAATTAGTACGTATTTGGCTAGGGATTCATATACATGCTTAACCTGTTTGACTATCGTCGGTGATGTTTGCTTGGTATCTTCCATTTAAGTAAAACCTATTTCTTTGTGTTCTTCCCGAACTTTTTGAAATTGTTGTCATCTTTGTTATTTAGTTTGTTTGGTATCTTAGAAAGGGGTACTTAGATTGTTTTATAATTGATTTTTGATATTTATGTGTCTCTTCATAGTCGTGACTGCCATAGGGAACTTCATATAGTATTTGATATTTGTGTATCCCCTTTTTGTTGGGTTCAACGTGCATGCTTAATCTTTTTAAGACTATTGTAGGTGATAATTAGGCCAACTAAATCTAATAAACGAGTTTCCATATTTGTTTCACTTGTTCATGCTTTTAGAAGCAAAAATGTTTATATCTTAGTTTATTGGGTGTGCACTATTTTTGTACAGTCTTCTGCTTATAAAAATATATATGGTTTCTGAATTAATAATTTTGATTGTCATAGCATATTAATATATTTTTCGAATTTAAAACGTAATATGCTGAAAACAATATTAAGAAGCGCCAACGTTTAAAAACTATATTATGAGGGTCAAATTTCTACATCGGTACTGGTGTTTCTGGCTACTCGATAAATACTTAACCTATGGTGGTTTTGTGATGCATATAACAATCCATGATAGGTTGCGCGAGAAGTATTTATGGTAAAGCTATTGATGCTTGAACCAAGTGACATGAATTTGTGTATTTTCATGTTTCTAAAAAATCAGTTTTGAAAAAGTATCTTGCAAGGGCCCAAATTTTCTCTATTGGGACTGTTATTTCTAGCTACTCAATAGATATTTAACTTCTGGTGGTTTTGTGGTGTATAAAGCCATAAGATCTATGATAGGTTGCGCGAGAAGTATTTGTTGGGCAGCTATTGATGCTTGAACATTCATGTCATCTATATATTTTTTTGTTTTCTAATCAACTTTTTTAGCACATACTTTACAAGAGCCAACAATTTTCCGTCGGCGACTGTTTTTTATCGCTACTTGACACGAACTTAACTTGTTGTAGTGTAAAAGTCATTTTATCCATAACAGGTTGCGCGAGAAGTATTTATATGGAAGCTATTGATACTTGAACAGGTGTTTTTTATGTGCATACTAGTTTCTAATTAACGTTGACATCCCTTTGAGGTCTTAATCCTTAATGAATTGTTAAAATCAGTACGCCTTTGTCTAGGGGTTGTTCATATACATGCTTAATCTGTTTGACTATCGTCGGTGAAGTTTGCTTGGTGCCTTCCACTGAACGTTTTGCTGTTCTTCTTCTCGAACTTTTTGAAAGTGTTGTTGTCATCTTTGTTATTGAGTTTGTTTGGCACCTAAGGTAGGTTTACATAGATCTTTTTTTATATTTGGTTTTTGATATTTATTTCACTTCTTAGTCTTGACTGTCGTAGAGGATTTCTGTATAGTATTTGATATTTGTGTGTATCTCCTTTTTGTTGGGTTAAATATGCATGTCTCTTGAGACTATTGTAGGCCAACTAAAGGTATTAAGCAAGTTTCCATATTTGTTTTACTTACTCATGCTTTAAAAAGCAAAACTGTTTATATCTTAGTTTATTGAGTGTGCACTATTTTTGTACAATTTTCTGCTTACATAATATATTTTTTGTTTCTAAATTAATAATTTTGATTGTCATAAGTCATAACATATTAATATATTTACGAATTTAAAACATTATTTGCTGAAAACAGTATTAACATGTGCCAACTTTGAAAAACTATATTATGAGGGCCAAAATTTCTACATTGGTAATGGTGTTTCTAGCTACTCTATAAATACTTAACTTATGGTGGTTTTGTGGTGCATATAGCCATCCATGATAGGTTGCGCGAGAAGTATTTATGGTAAAGCTATTGATGCTTGAACCAAGTGACATGTATTTATGTATTTTCCTGTTTCTGAAAAACTAGTTTCGAAAAAGTATTTTGCAATGGCCCAAATTTTCTCCATTGGGGCTGTTATTTCTAGCTACTCAATAGATACTTAACTTATGGTGGTTTTGTGGTGTATAAAGCCATAAGATCCATGATAGGTTGCGCGAGAAGTATTTAGTGGGAATCTATTAATGCTTCAACAATGGGTCATGTATTCTATACATTTTCTTGGTTTAATCAACTAACATCAAATTTCAACACATACTTTACAACAGCCCAAAAATTTTTCGCCGGAAACTTTATTTATTTATTTTTGAATCATTAGAATTAATAAGAAAGGTATGTTACATTATGTTGCATAATGCTATCCTCCCAGTTGAAAACAAAATCGAAGAAAGAAACTGACATGACAGATTTCATTCTCTTACTCCAAAGGAATAACATTCCTTTGACTTCATCCTCCTTTATAGCTGCTCGATAGATACTTAACTTGTTGTGGTTTTGTGGTGTACAAAGTCATGTTATCCATGACAGGTTGCGCGAGAAGTATTTATAGGGGACGCATTGATGCTTGAACATGTGCTTTTCATGTATATACTAGTTTTCTAATTAACCTTGATATCCGTATGAGGTCTTAATGCTTAATGAATTGTTAAAATGAGTACGTCCTTGTCAAGGGGTTCATATACATGCTTAATATGTTAGACTATCGTCGGTGTAGTTCGCTTGGTACCTTCCACTGAAATAAAACCCTGCGTTTTGCTGTTCTTCATCCCAAACTTTTTGAAATTGATGTTGTCATCTTTGTTATTTAGTTTGTTTGGTACCTTAGACATGGTTACTTAGATCGTTTTCTATTTGGTTTTTGATATTTATGTGTCTCTTCATAGTATTGACTGCCATAGGGAATTAATGTATAGTATTTGATATTTGTGTACCTCCTTTTTGTTGGGTTCAATATGCATGCTTAATCTTTTAAGACTATTGTAGGTTTTTTTGAAAAAAGTAAGACTATTGTAGGTGACGATTAGGACAACCAAAGCTAGTAAACGAGTTTCCATATTTGTTTTACTTTTTTTTTTACGAGATCATATTTGTTTTACTTGTTCATGCTTTTAGAAGCAAAAAGTGTTTATATCTTAGTTTATTGAGTGTGCTCTATTTTTGTACAATTTTCTGTCTCCAAACTATATTTCTTGTTTCTGAATTAATAATTTTGATTGTCATAACATATTACTATATTTTTCGAATTTAAAACATAATTTGCTGGAAACAATATTAACAAGCATCAACTTTTAAAACTACATTATGAGGCCAAAATTTCTGCATTTGTACTGGTATTTCTAGCTACTCGATAAATACTTAACCTATGGTGGTTTTGTGGTGCATATTCCAATCCATGATAGGTTGCACGAGAAGTATTTATGGTAAAGCTATTGATGCTTGAACCAAGTGACATGTATTTATGTATTTTCCTGTTTCTAAAAAACAAGCTCCACAAAAGTATTTTGCAAGGGTCCAAATTTTCTCCATTGAGACTGTTACTCCTAGCTACTCAATAGATACTTAACTTATGATGGTTTTGTGGTGTATAAAGCCAAATTATCCATGATAGGTTGCGCGAGAAGTATTTATAAGGTAGCTATTGATGCTTGAACAATGGATCATGTATTCTATATATATGTTCTTGTTTTCTAATCAACCAACATCAACTTTTAACACACACTTTAAAAGAGGCCAATTTTTTTTAACAGGTACTGTTTATTTATAGCTACTCGATATATACTTAACTTGTTGTGGTTTTGTGGTGTAAAAGCCATGTTATATCCATAACAGGTTGCGCGAGAAGTATTTATAGGGAAGCTATTGATGCTTGAACATGCGTTGTTCATTCATTTTCTCTTTCCTCATTTACGAATTGTTAAAGGCAGTATCTCCGTGTCTAGGGGTTCATATACATGCTTAATATGTTAAGACTATCGTTGGTGAAGTTTCTTTGTACCTTCTACTGAAGTAAAACCCTACATTTTGCTGTTCTTCTTCCTGAACTTTTTGAAATTGCTGTTGTCATGTTTGTTATATAGTTTGTTTGGTACCTTAGGCAGGGTAACTTAGATCGTCTCTTCATGTTCTTCACTGCCATAGGGAATTTCTGCACAGTATTTGATATTTGTGTGCATCTCCTTTTCGTTGGGTTCAATATGCATGCTTAATCTTTTAACTTTCAAGACTACTATTGGTGATAATTAGGCCAACTAAAGCTATCAAGGGAGTTTCCTCATTTGTTTTCTTGTTCATGCTTTTACAAGCAAAAATGTTTGCATCTTAGTTTATTGAATGTGCTCTATTTTGTTCAATTTTCTACTTACAAAATATATTTCTGGTTTCTGAATTAATATTTTTGATTGTTATCACA
Source organism: Eschscholzia californica (assembly GCF_041429995.1). Classification (NCBI taxonomy): domain Eukaryota; kingdom Viridiplantae; phylum Streptophyta; class Magnoliopsida; order Ranunculales; family Papaveraceae; genus Eschscholzia; species Eschscholzia californica. The sequence continues at coordinate 44,407,002 of NW_028238483.1, read as the reverse complement.
TGTTCATATATTTTTCGAATTTAAAACATTATTTGAAAACAACATTACAAGCGCCAACTTATAAAAACTATATTATGAGAGCCAAAATTTCTATATTAGTATTGGTGTTTCTAGCTACTTGATAAATACTTAACCTATGGTTGTTTTGTGGTGCATATAGCCATCGATGACAGGTTGCGCGAGAAGTGTTTATAGGGAAGGTATTGAATGCTTTAACATCCGTTTTTCATGTATTTACTAGTTTTCCAGTTGACCTTGATCTCCCTAGGAGATCTTAATCCTTTGAATAGTTAAAATCAGTACCTCCTTGTCTAGGGATTCGATATGTACGCTTAATTTGTTAAGATTATCGTAGGTGAAGTTTCGGCCTAGTGAAGATAGTAATTATATATCAGTTTTGTAGTTATGTCCTGTTTCCATATTTGTTTTGGTTGGACATGCTCTTACAAAACATACCTGATCATAGTATCTTATTATTGTGTTTAGGCTCTAAAACTCAAAAGGGGGAACATCTAAAAACGAAACAAGATGTTTTGATGGAATGAAGAACAAGGAATACAGAATATCAGAAAAACATTTTAGAATTTACTTCCTCTGCAAATGAAAACAAAATCTTGGTCTTCGGACATGTTTTTTTTTTTAATTATAAAGTGTACAATTTTTCTTGGGGTACGTTTTTTCACGAAAACAATTAATGTCTCTGAAATCATGTAGTGGCTTCTCGAGAAATGCAATAGATATAGAGTAAGAGATAAATGTGACATAATTTCTGATGCGGACCTTTTTTGGTACATATATGCATCTGCACCCTAAAAATGTAGATTTTGTTTCTACGTATTAGTTTAATTCTTGTAGTGCGTGGTCTTACAGGCAACCGATTTAAAATAATTAACATTTCAGAATTAAATCAAAATATATCCTAATATAATAGGATAAGAACTTTCATAATCATGTACCCATTTTTTATATGGTTGATGAACTTTCTTGTTTTTCATGGTTTTTCGTTTGGGCATTTGGTTCATGATTAATGCAACGAACTGTGGAGAAGCGGAGCTGGAGTGAGATGTCCAAATGACAAGGTTTGTCGTAACCCATTCTTTTATTGTGTATGTAATATATATACACACAACGGAGATGAAATTGCATGTCTCTATCCTAGGCTTGTGTCCGATATTAGATAAACATTACAGTGACGACGGAATTGAGTATCTGTTTCCGTTGAGTTCAATTTCATCATACCAGAGTAGCCGATTGCACGCCTAATGTGTACCATGTTACGCCCAAACTATTAATGCAAGCACATCTCTCTTACTCGCTAACATTGATCTAAATTACTGTCATTACCCACTTATGTCAATATTTGTTTCTTTATGAAATCTCAAATCTTTGAAAATGGGTAATGCTTAAGTACTATGTTTGAGTTGCCACTTAAAACCAATTTTTGTATGGTTTATATGTGTTTGGGCCGATGACGAGATATCTTAATACTCTCGATTAAAGTTTCTTGGCTAATTTTATGGAATAGTTATGGGTCATTACTTAAAATATTACTTTGTAAATAGTAAATGTATAGATATTCTTTAGTTCATCCTGTAAATGGTCGTAAGCTTGAAGATGACCTTGCCAATAGTAATCTTACGAGTTAATAACACCATTGGTGTTGCTGAAGTGAAACTCAATTTTACATGGAAGGATTTATTCATAAGTTGATATGATCTTAAATATTCTTCAATGCTGCATTTAGTTGTTGTACACTCACCATAGCTCTAGTTTCCCAAGCCATTAAACTTCACCAACAATGTGACATGTACTATATGGAACTAGTTCATAAACTTAGTCCGAGTAAGATGGTTTGTACACACACACATGATATAGGATTACCGGCTTATCGGGTGTACGAGACTTGTGGTTTGGTGCTTCAAGATTAAAAAAAGTATGATGTCTCTGGAATTCATGAGTTAGTAGCAGCCTGTACTTGTAAAAGTTTCACAATAATGTGTCACTCTAGTCTCATCCCCACAAATTGGTTAAATTTCTTTAAATTTTCCTCCCATATTCGCCTTCTGCAAGGAGGTCAGTTTTTTGGTTGAATCTGTAATAATGTACGCTTTGCAAATCAAATCTAGTTGGCCTCTGGCACAGATTACTCGCCAAACTACTAGTTTTCCATTTGCAATTGTGCTACATAGATTTATAAGTTTCGAAATCAACAGTGAGTAACTAAAGTAGTCCAGATTCTCCAGAACTTTGGTCACGTTGAACAAAATTTAGGGGAACTATAGTCATGGTAATTTTAGGAGCAATCAAACATGAGTACATGATATCATGAAAACCCTAGCCTGTGTTAGAGCGTTGACCTCAAGTGCAGCATATATTGACCCAGTATGTTAGGATATTTAAGACATAACAGAACCTTGAACTGACACCCTAAATCACTTTGTATTATGCCGAAGAAGATAAATAACAATTGATTTGTGACTCAGTTGTCATTAGCTTCAAGTTTGCATCAAATACATACTAAGAACTAGGAAACAATATCTTAGGTTTTAATGTCTTTTTAATCCCTTTCATTTAATTATATTATATTTTATAAAATTGGTGTGTGGGTGTAATTCAAGTAAATTTTGATGGGTAGCTTATTCAAAGGGACTTTTAATCTTTACAGGACAAAAGTTTGAATCCATGGCTATCTTGACTCTTGAGGACTTAAACTGGTACAATAGAAAGCTTACCCCAACTAGTGACTGAGTTACTCAAGCTTACAAGACATATATGATCTCAGCTGATTTATGTCTGGTATGTCACAGCATTATTTTATTTTACTCTTCAAGTATCTAGAATATGGCATTTAATTGATGTTGGAGTAGCTTGTCAAAGAGAAACTTCGACAACGTGTAATATATGATTTTACATCGACACGTTAACATGTGATACGAATTAAAGTTAGGATCGATCCTTCTATTCCCACCAATCTGTTTATGATCAACCCTAACTCTAGATTCTTTTACGTGGCCCCTCTTTCGGCTTGGCTTGTCGTAAAAGCGGGTAAATACAAAAATTACCATGATAAAGTAGTTGAGGGTTCTGTTGCATATACTAAGTAGAAGTGTGAAACCCAAGTAGGCGGCGTAGAGTGGTGGATACCTAATTTGGGTAGAGTTCTTATAAATATCATTACTATGTGAGAACTCCTTAACTAACTAGTCTTCTCATTATTAGAAATTAAAAAACTAAAAAATGTAGAGTACTTAAATATATGCTGATTCTTACTCTTAAGTTACCGAGTGCTCTCACTATCTAATAAAATAAATAATGAATGGTTGAAACTCTGAGACTAGAAGATAGTGAAAGCTAATTGTCTTAAATGTATTGGTTGGGGTTCCTAAATTGTGGGTCCTCGTTAGTTTTGTGATTGAATGAATATTGGCAGTGTTCAAATATTCACTGCTTTCAGTATTTTGATAAGGCAGTGTGCTTTTTCAAAGTAAAGTTTGAAATTTGACTCGAGTTATAATGACTGTTTTTATCTGAATTTTGACTGGAGTTGGAACGTTTGGTTTATTTGAATGACTGATTTAGGTATGTTTCAGTTGGAAGTAGACAAGTCAGACATAACCATAGTGATGTCTCCACTCTCTAAAGTAAGTGTTAAAATAAATATGAAGTTGTTATAAATAAGAAAATCGTACAATATTTGAAGTTTCTGTTAAGTATTATTGATAATCTTTTGTAGTTAATGCAGTCAGTACCCATTTCTCTTTCTCTTTTTTATCTTTATGATTATATCTATATACTCAAATTTTAGCTTAATCTGTTGTAATTAGCGAAATATGTTATGAAAAAAAAAATTTGAATTTTAAAATAACATATATTAAGAGAAAAAGTTATATATGATATTAACAAACTTACTTTGAACTGTAGGACGTTAAAAATCTAATATCTGAAAATTCTCTATACAAATCAGCATGTATCCAACTAACCATGATGGTTGTATCCAGTCTCAAGGGGACATTTCAAGACATTGAGTCCTTGAGACAATTACAAGGGCCTAGATTTTCTCCATTAGGGCTGGTGTTTCTAGCTACTCGATAGATACTTAAATTATGGTGGTTTTGTGGTGTATAAAGTCATATTATCCATGATAGGTTGCGTGAGAAGTGTTTATAGGGCAGCTATTGATAATGCTTGAACAGTGGGTCATCTGTTATATATAGTTTTTTGTTTCCTAATCAACAAACATCAACTTTTAACGTTCACTTTACGAGGGCCCAAATGTTTTCCAGTGAGAACTGTTATTTGTAGGTTGTAGCTATTCGATAGAAACTTAATCTGTGTTTTTGTGGTGTACAAAGCCAAATTATCCATGACAGGTTGCGCGAGAAATATTTTGTAGTGAAGTTATTAATGCTTGAACATGCGTGGTTCATGCATTTTCTCTTTCTCATTAACGAATTGTTAAAGTCAATACCTCCTTGTCTAGGTGTTCATATACATGCTTAATATGTTAAGACTGTAAGTTTGTTTGGTACTTTATACTAAAGTAAAACCCTACATTCTTCTTCCCGAACATTTTGAAATTGATGTTGTCATGTTTTATTGACTTTGTTTGGTACCTTAGGCAGGGTTACTTAGATTGTCTCTTCATGTTCTTCACTGTCATAGGGAAAATTTCTGCATAGTATTTGATACTTGTGTGCATCTCCTTTTTGTTGAATTCAACATGCATGCTTAATCTTTTAAGACTGTTATTGGTGATAATTAGGCCAACTAAAGGAGTTCTATATTTGTTTTACTTGTTCATGCTTTTACAAGCAAAAATGTTTGTTTTAGTTTATTGGGTGTTTTATTTTTGTACAATTTTCTGCTTACAATATATATTTCTGGTTTCTGAATTAATATTCGATTGTTATAACATAATAATACATAGTTTCCCAATTGGATAGCAACCAATAAATACACTTATAAACAGAATGTCTCAGTGGGACTGCTTTTTGATAAGTAAATCTCGCCGGCTCAAGAGTCGACCAACAATTGCTGAGAAAGGAATGTCTCGAGCAAGCTGTTAGATCATAACAAAATATCTAAACAAGAGCTGTTTCGATTGCTACCAACTCAATCCATAAGGAAAACATGACTTACATCCTCCCACGTAATTTGAGCTCGTAGAAGAAGGAAGAACTTCGAAATAGGGTTTGCAACGCCCCTGGAGGCTTCATACCAACTTCGATCTCCTTAAATGCCTAAGGAGAGAATAACGTCAAATAGTCATTAAGAAATAAAGAAAAACAACATTTGCATCTTGCTCTATGTTTATGCTTAAATCGATATGAAATCGGAAGTGATAAGAAGTCCATAATTTCAAAGATTTGTACCAGCGTACGGGTTCTAGCAAGTTCAATTGGAATAGCATAAACACAAGCTAGCGAAGGGACATATGGTGTCAAGGAAGTAGAATTTCGGGATGTGAATTCCTGCCCTGTTCACAGTTTTAAAATGGAATTGATAATCAGTGCATCATCAAATTGGGGAACATAAGAACAGGACAAACCTAATGATATGTTAGGGAAAGTAGAACAAAATAACTTATAGTTGGTACGGCCAGTGCTAGAGCTGCATTTATACTTCTCCAGAGATAGAAACTCCCTCCTGCACAAAACCTCTTCAGTAAGTTATATAAACTAACGAGATCAATAGCCGAAGATAAGGTGTTCCTTTATAGAACTTCAAATTTAGAAGTGCATCACCTGTCGAATTATTTTGTTGTTGAAGACATCCAGTGTTCCTTTATACCGGAAGCAACCAGAGGGGCAAACTGCTTCAGCACCTAAACTCTCAGCACGTGCACATGATGGAGAACATCTCAAATCAGAAAAAATCTGGACAAAAAAGAAGCTCAAAAGTCAGAAGAATCTGAACCTAAGAAATCATGCTTGTAAAGAGTAAGTTGAGTTTATACTTCAGATACTGGTGTAGGAGCTTGCATTCTACTTTGCTACAAACTGACACTTTGATGTTAGTTGCATTGTGGCATAAACCTTGTCTCTATGAAATACACAAACCAACAAAGATGGCAAAGTTTTTCTAATTGGAAATGGAGAGTAAAAGAGAATTAAGTGAAACGAGAAACCCAAATTGGCCAGGCGATACTCATGTTTTGCCACCCATTGTGGAGAGGCAGGGTTCGGATTCTTTGGTGGAGAGGTTTTTGTCCTCTTTAAAAACCATACCAACCTTGGAAAAAAGAAAAGGAAAGATGTGAAATGTTTGCAGACATACCGCATTTGTTCCTAGAGATGCCAGCCGAGAACATATACTTTCCGCTGGATAAGAACATGGAACTCCAGCAGCCTGTGCTTGCAATCTTGTCTGAAGTATCGATAGAGGGACAAGGAAAGGTAGATACAACTCACCAATCAGATTCCAACGAAAGCTAATTAAAACTTGTGACATTATGCTATTGAACAACCAAAAATAGAGAAAGATTAATACATACGAAATTAAAACAACCAAGAAAACCTAAAGATTTACTTTTGATCAGGCAGTTGCAAGTTTTACATCTCAAAATCAAACACTGTGATGAGGTGATTATCAAATAGTTTCGTAAAACCCATAATAGATTACAACTACTACCAAGCAACTGAGGAAGTTTAATTGGAAAAGGATTAAGACATAATGCACGACTCAAATTGAAAAATCCTAAGACCCAAGTCCACGAGTATGGGTTTTCTTCGTAGTGAATGCTCCACAAGCCTACCCAGATTGGTTCAACACTTACTAAGCTTTGGCACTCACGTGCTCTTACAAACTATGTGGGACTATTACAAGTTTAATGTGATACACAGTCCTATACCATTAAATAAATATGGGTTTTATGAGATTCACCATTCATTTCAATAGAGTTGAAATGTAAAGAAATTGATGTCTTCATTGAACTAGGATATTAGAAAGTAGAGCAAAGAAGAAGCAAATATTTGAGGTGGGTTTGGAATAATGTGAAGTACAACAAGGGAAGGGATGATGAAAAGAGGGAGTGAGTGGTGTAAATATTTAAGGTTGGGTTTTGTTTTGATTGATTAAACAAGGGATCAGTATGAAATTATAAGGAGAAATCAAATTAAGTTCTTTTGACTTATGGAATGATGATCCAACAATTGAAGGTTAATTGGGTTTTGACCCACAAAAGTGAGGAGAAAGAGAGAGGTGGCAGATTTGGAGATCACCAAAACAAGGAATGTAGTAGGGGTATCAGAGTGAGTTGTGGCAAAGAGGCAGACATTGAGAGAGAAGAACAAGACAAACCAGTGTTTTGCGACTTGGTGTTTGAGGGCTGAGGCCCTCTACTATAAAGATGATACAGCACCTGCTATATAGTCCCTTCTTCACTATTTCTTTTAGTCCTCTTTTTTCTTTTTAGATAATCTTGATAGTCACTACAACATTCATATGACATAGATACACCAACAACTACTTAGCTAGTTGGTTGTATATCTATTCAAAAAAATTGGAGGTCACAGGTTCGATTCACAGTGGAGGTAGAATCTATCATTTATTGATTTGTGTTAAAAAACCTTCACATCATGGGTCCTAAAGATGTCTTTAGCTCAAGTCAATAAATGATGGATTTCACTTCCACCCTGAATCGAACGTGTAACCTCCAAATAATAGAGACACACAACCAATTAGACATTCAGTTGTTTTTTTCTTGTTCATCTACTACACTACTTAGATCAAGAATAGAGTAGTCGTTCACATTAGGCTTGGGTGATCTACACATACTTTGAACGGTATGTTAGGACCATTAAAAAAAACATATCCGTTATTAGTGTAGCATTCCAGATACAACCCCGATCTACCATTGTGTAACAATCCGCTGCTGTTAAAAAAACATATCCGTTTGTAACTAACTAGGTATTTATCAAAAAGGTACTAAAAAAGAAGAGCAAAAGTATTTATGAAAATGATAAAAACAGGTAAATTTGCTTATCATAAAAGATCTACGGTTTTAATATCTCTAATCCGACTAAGAGGCGATAAACAGATGATTAATAAGGAAATAGGGTTCTCAAGGAATACATAACAATCCTCAGAAATTGCTGTTACATGAGCATTTCTTCATTTCCCTGTAGAAAGTAGTCAATGCTTATTCTTGCTGCTGGAACTACTTTCTGCTTCGTTCTGCTCAGGTAGAGAGAACTTCTTCACTTTCTGCATAACAAGACGAAGAACCCATCTTTAATAAAATCAATGAAGTTTCAAAGTGAGCAAGAAAAAGAGATAAGAAGAAAGAACCAAATAACAATATGCACGACTTCTATCCCACTTGACAGCAATGATACTTGAAGTTAATCTCTAGAAATAAAATAAATTGTCAGAACAGTCCCACATAGGAACAGAGAAGTCTCGTGACCATGAATATGAATCTATGGTGCAGATTCACTCATAACCAATAGGTTACACGAATAGTCATCAATATATGCATATTCTGCATAGTGGAGCAAGTTTTCTACGACATTATAGTTGAAGATAGCAGTTATTAGCTAGTTCTGTTTTCAGAGGAGATATTCTAGGTCGTTTTCTATATTGAATTCGAATTCAACTTCAGAAGCCCCTTCTCCGTCCATGTCAGTCTACCTCTAGATGTATTCAAGAAAGAAATGCCAGAATTTGAGGAGACCGAGTAGAGTTTAAAACGATATTGTCTTGGACAAGAGTGGGGTCAAATACTACACCATATTCCAAAATTCTTCTTGATCTTCCTAAGTCTACACAATGTTATTTTTTGCTCCAACCAAACGTAGCCTATAAAGAGTGTTCTCAAATCATAGAAGTAAAATATTTCCTATCATTGGACATAGACGACAGTCTGCTTGACCAATGCGTCTCTAACTATGTGTGGGTAAAAGCTCTGCCTCCCAGGGTGGGTTTCTTCATGTGGGCAACCCTACTGCGCAAAATTCCCACGGTGGATGCACTGAGAAGAAGAGGATTCCAGATACCTAACAGATGCATACTATGTAAGATAGAGGAAGAATCGATGGAACACTTGTTCCTGCACTGTAAGGTGGCCTCAAACCTGTGGAGCTTCTTTATTCAATCTATGGGTGGTCAATGGTGTACCCCTAACGCTATTAATCACATGATCACTCAATGGGATGGGCTGTATAAGAAAAAGCATAGAAGGGAAGTGTGGCAACTAGTCCCTGCAGCGATCATATGGAGCATATGGAGCGACAGGAATAACAAGATTTTTAAAGAGAAAAACCTTAACTCTTCAGTTGACATTGAAGATGTGAAGGGCACAATCTTTGCTTGGATTAGGAGAATAGAGAAATATAAGAATGTATCTTATCTTGAAGTAGTATTAAATTGGGATACTTGGATGATGTGAGACATCGCCCTAGTATCCCCACCTATTGTACATAGTTTTTTCTCCTTATATATTCAATCTAATTTTCAAAAAAAAAAATATTTCCTATCATAATATCGGAATTCATATACCCCACAGCTACGAGAATACTCAAATCTCCTTGAATTTTGTTCCAAAACAAAAGGAGAATGGTATTTCAAAGAATGGGGCGTACAAAGAGGACAAAAACATTGCAGTATCATGCGTTCACAATTTGTAGTAAATATATAAGATACTGAAGAAGAAGCCAAATGCTTTGTCTTACACCAAAGCTCGAGCATATAGAAAACAAACTAAGAAAGACTCCCAAGGAAGGCAAATCTACACAATTTGCTTCCCTTCTGGATGGAGAAACCTTGTATAATTCATTAAAACTAATCAATATATGTTGATATATAATGAAACTGAAGACTCCCAAGGAAGGCAAATCTACACATTCTACCAATGTTTCTTCTCCTATCCCTTCTACGTGGTACAAAAATGACCAACATTTCTTTGTGGGACTTTGTGACAGATATTTATTAGGAAGGCTCATTTCCCTCTTAATCTTGTAAATAAAAGCTACCGTTATTTATTTCACAAATTTGTTTGACGAGGGGGCGAAGACCACCACCGGCCCTATACATGGGATTTAAGTTAGTTCATAAAAAATGACTTGAAAATGGCCAAACTACTACTTAGCTGAAAACTTGTATTATTAGATAAGAAGTGCACGGCGGCAGGCACATAGGAGGGGTAATGTTAACAAGTAGCTAGGTATTTTTATCATGGATGGGACAAAAGAAACTAGTAATAAGTAACTCTGTGACTGGAAATTTTACATGGTTTCATCAACCTACATACATTTTGATTATTTACTTACAACTGGATTCTCCCTCTCTCTCTTATTTGAATTTACTACCAAATGAAATAATCAGAGAGACAGACAAACTACTAGCTAGTATGATTAAGCCCCCCTCGGCCCTCCCTAAGGGGGAAGGAAAGAAATAATCATATTCTGCAAAACTCCTATTTTTAATGATAGACAGACAATGTAAACTATTCTGATTAGTTTGAGGGTAAATGAATCATGTTCGAGGAATACATACATAAATCAGGTAATTAACATTAACATACTAGTAAGTAGTAATAAAAGAGAGAGAGAAATCAGAAATAAACCTTATTGAGAACACAATCCCGAAGAGATTTCATGAGACGGAGACATTTCTCCTGATCGAAAGAAGATTCAGTGATGCAGTTGAGTAGATCAATTGCTTCATTCCCACAAACTGCTCCTCCAGATTCTTCCATCCCGCCTTTCATTCTGATTTTAGGGTTTTCAATTGGGATTCTCCCAAAACAACAAGGAAGGGAACTACTCTCTCTCTCTCACACACACACACAAAATGAAATGAAATCGTGGCTTACTTTTCAGTAATCAGTATCGTTCCCTCTAAGAAGAAGCTAGAATCCTGTCAAAAAAAAATAAAAAATCTCCCGCCCCTTTCTACCTCTAAATTTCTTGGCGTACAAGTTGGGGTGGTTTTTCATCAAAAAATAAAAACTAAAAAATGTTGGGATGGTTTCCCTACTCCTCTTTTCACCTCATCTTATATAGGTAATAGCAGTAGTAAAAAAAAATAAACTAAACTTAAAATGAACTATGCCTACTATCAAAACCAATCCACAAATTAATAAATATTTGCTCCCGGGCGGAGATTTAAGCTTTTTTTGATCGGACAACCAAAAGTGGTGGTGTTTTCGGTTATTCAAGCAGTTACTACCATCTTTAATTTAAATTGACGGTTTCTTGGGCTGAGATCAGGCGGTTATTGGCAGTTTCTATCTTGTTTTTAGTCCTTTTTCTCGAATTCAGGCTGTTATAGCCGGGAATTCCAATTCAGTCGCTCTATAGGAGTCTCTCGTTCTCTTGTGCCGGTCAATTCACTCTAAGTTTTCTCAAGTTTCTTTGCAGTTCTTCTATCATTTTTCTATGGCTGAACCAAGCAATCAGTTTATTCAACAATTTGCGGCTTTGACAACCGATGATCCTCCCCCAATCGTGATTGAAGGAGACGATGTTGTTCAAAATTCATCGGATATAGTGAAAAATGGAGTAATTTGGTTTCAAAGTGACAAGAAAATAGATTTAAATCAGGCTATGACCAGGTTATCTAGAGTGATTCATGGTCCTAATCGATTCAATATTTCGGAGGTTAAAGATAACGTGTTCTTAATCAAATTCAATACGGCTACAGAGCTTGAAATTGCTTTAGATAGTTCTCCTTGGGTAATTCAGGAGGAGTTAATTGTCCTTCAACAATGCCAACAGGATATTATGCCGAGTGATCATATTTTTGATTCGGCATGGTTTTGGGTTCAGATGCATGGTCTTCCTCCTAGTCATCTTAATAGCACTACTGTTAATAAACTAGCAGAACCGTTGGGTACTATTATTCCGACTACAAATGAAGATGCTATCAAATGGACTCTATTCGGGAGAGTCAGGATAGATCTTAATTTGAAGAAACCATTTGTCCCTAGAGTTTATTTGAAATTGTCTAATACTAAGATCATTGCAGTCCATCTTAAAATTGAAAAACTCCCGAGATTTTGTATTGCTTGTGGTTTTACGGGACATACCATTAAATTCTGCCCTACCATGTTAGCCTGTAATGATCTTCTTAAACAGAACCTCACAGAAGAACAACGAACTAAAATCTCCAAAATCATGACTCCTAAATTTTCGGAGGATTTCAAAGTTCCCTTCTCGACTAAGAATAAATTAAAAGATCTCGATTCATTTTGTCATGTTGACCGGGTTAAATTAGGCAATGATAATTTAATTAATTCTGATTCTGACGAAGTTATGAATGAAAATATTCCTGATTTCTCTATTAATGCTAACTTCGGAGATTTGTTGTCCAGATTATGTCAGACTAAAAAGAGAGGAGTTCAAACTATGTATGGATCAACAGGTTTATACTCTAATGCTTTGTTTTTGGGAGAATCGTCTTCATCACTCCCAAAACAGAATGCAGTCCAAGGAGAGCAAGGATATGTAGATGAAGAAATGCATATTGTCAATGATAGATCTCCTAAATACTATAAACGATCCTCTCACTCAATAGTACTATGTAATGAAAGGGTGCCGGCATCCCCAATGCCGAAATCGCCATGAGTATTCTGGCGTGGAATTGTCGTGGGTTAGGGAACGCCCCGACAAAAGAAACTTTGTCTCAGTTCCTAGGAGCGACTAAACCGGCTGTGGTTTTTCTCTCTGAAACCAAATTAATTAATTATATGCCTCTTATGTGCTTCAATAATAACTATCTTACAGAGTATTTTACTGTTCCCTCCATAGGTCGTAGCGGTGGACTACTATTGTACTGGAATGTAGATATTAATATGAATATTCATTTTTCTTCTTCTAATCTAATACATGCTACTATTACTTTTCCCTCTTCTGAACCTTGGGATATCTTTTTCATTTATGGTCCACCTAATGTCAGGGATAGACCCAGATTTTGGACTAGTTTACTATCCCGCATTAACAATGTAACGAATCCTTTTTGTTGCTTAGGAGATATGAATGCTTTGTTAGACCAAACAGATAAATGGGGAGGCCAATCTAATATACCTTTCATGTCTACTTTTAAACAGTTTGTCCGAGATGCTAACTTGATTGACTTGGGGTTCAACGGTCCAGCCTTCACATGGACTAATAATAAAGCAATACACCATTTAACCAAAGAACGACTCGACCGAGGCCTTAGTGATGCGACCTGGCTTACGAGATTTCCAGAAGCAGGGATCTTTCATCTACCACGATACAATAGCGATCACGCTCCAATTTTGCTCAAACTAAAGGTAGAAGGTCAACCCATTAAAACAATTACAAGGTTCGAGATATTCTGGACTAAACACGAAGAGTACAAACAAATTTTTGAAGACAATTGGGTTCGGTCAGAAGGCAGTTTTTTGGAGAGACTAAACCAGGTAAAAGACTCAATAAAAAGTTAGAGTAAAAGAGCATTTGGAATCATTAATAACCGATTAACTATTTTAAGAAAAAGACTGGGTGATTTGCAAAACCTACAATCTACAACAACACTTTTGGAAATGGAAAGCAAAATTCAAGAGGAATTGCTATTTTTGGAAAATATTGAACGAACTAAAGCAGAACAGAGATCAAGAGTGAGATGGGTACAAAATGGGGATCGCAATACAAAGGCTTTTCATATTGCCATGACTACCAGGAGACAGAAGAACAAAATAAATCAGATCACATTGTCAAATGGCCAGACTACTTCGGACATGAACAGTATTTCGCAAGAGTTTATTGAGCATTTTCAGAATCTATTCAAGGCAGAACCGGTGAGTGATCCGCCGACCGAGATAATTAATGCATACAAGGTCTTTTCGATCGAACAGCTGGCCGATATCTCCAGAATTCCATCACCCGAGGAGATTAAAGATGTAGTTATGAAAATGGGGTCGATAAAGAGTCCGGGACCAGATGGGCTACCTTGTTACTTCTTTCAACACAACTGGGACATCGTGGGACAGGATCTTATTTCGTATATTCAATCAGCTTTCTCTTCAGGTTTTATCGAACCCCATTTAAATAATACTACGATTGCTTTAATTCCTAAGACTCGAAATCCGAGTACGGCCTCGCAGTTCAGACCGATTGCCCTTTGCAACTCGGTCTATAAATTCATCACTAAACTTATAGCCAACAGGATTAGGCCATATCTGGAAGAAGGCATCATGTGGACCCAAAATGCCTTTGTACCTAATAGGCAAATAATGGATAACATTGTTATTACAAAGGAGCTGCTTCACTCTATGCATGGTTCTAAAGCAAAAAAGGGTATTTTCTCTTTGAAAATGGACATGGCTAAGGCCTATGACCGTGTCAGTTGGGAATTTCTAGAATGCGTACTAAAAGCAACGGGCCTATCTGGCCGTATTCTATCTCTTATTATGTCTTGCATCACCACTTCCAGATTTAATATTCAACTAAATGGGGGTACTGTGGGTGATTTTGTAGCAACTAGAGGTCTCAGACAGGGCTGTCCGTTATCGCCCTATCTTTTCATCCTTACCTCACAGTCTCTCTCTCTCCTTTTCAATTATTATGAGCATAAAGGTACATTTACAGGTTATCAGATCAATCAAGCAGCCCCTAACATTACACATCTCCTATTTGCTGATGATCTGATTGTATTTGGAAAGGCAACACAAGAGAATTTAAATACAGTGATGCAGATAATGGATGAATATGGAAGATTCTCGGGACAACGGGTAAATTACTCCAAGTCTTCTCTGTATTTTAGCAAAGGAGTTCCTTCTAATATAACCATGCAGTTTGTTCAAACCCTCAATGCTCCATTGATGACTGATAGAGATAAATATCTGGGAGCATTAGTGCTCAAAAAAGATCACAGAATTGAGAGTTATAACTGGCTCATAGAGAAATTCAATAAATCTTTGGCCGGATGGAAACACAAATTCACTACTCAAGCAGGTAGGTCAATTCTTATCAAATCCATCTTATCTTCTTTCTGCACTTATGTTTGTAGTTATCAAGTTATGCCTAAGACAGTGGCTAACAGTCTAGAAAAGATCGAAAGAAGTTTTTGGTGGGGTCACTCCCCATCAGAGAGGAAAATCCACTTTATCAATTGGGACATTATAACTGCCCCTAAGCATAAAGGGGGTCTAGGCATTAGGTCTATTGTCGAGATAAATTCATCTCTGATTGCCAAGATGACTTGGAACTTTATTACTAAAAAGAATGACATATGGGTTAGACTCCTTCATGCTAAATATATCAAGGATGGGGACTTTTGGTCTCATAATTATTCTAGCAACTCTTCCCACATTTGGAAAGCTATTAATAATACAAAGAACATAATTAGGGAGAAAAGTATTTGGCATATTCATAATGGTGTTTCTGTTAAAATACGATCAGACCCTTGGATCCCTAACAATAACTATCAAAACATCCCTACAAATGTTACTAATCTACCACAAGAGATTGTGTTTGTTTCTGAACTAATTATGCAGGATGAGCTAACTTGGAATGAGGATAAAATTAGAGAATGGTTTAATGTAGAAGATGCTCATAATATACTTAACATCACAATCCACACTTCCAACAGTAAGGATGAACTAATCTGGTGTCCCAAGGAAAACGGGATATTCACATCTAAGTCGTTCTATACGGAAATTAAGGTGATTCCAGAGTTACCAATCCAAGTGCAAGAATTTACATGGTCTCAATTTTGGAAGATGAATCAAGCTCAACCAAAGATTCAAAATTTTATATGGAAAGTAATTCAAAATGGGATTCCAGTACTCACCAACATCGGAGCTAGGGTTCCCCAAATCGACCAGACATGTAAGATGTGTGGTACAGAGGAGTTGGAAAGCATTAATCACCTTTTTGGTTCATGTTCCTTGTACAAGAAACTTCTTCAAAAGGCCGGATTAGACCACCTACAACATATTCAAACAGATCCAACCAAGGCTTTAGACACAATGTTAAAGGATAAACAAAACAGGGAAGCATGGTGGTATAGATATACTTATCTCATGTGGTTTTGGTGGAAAACCAGGAACGAGCTTCATTTTCAAGAGAGAGAACCAGATCTGAATCGATGCTACTGGAATATAACAGAAGCCCTCAGGTATGTGGTAGTTTCAAACCCTCCATTAACAACTAACCATCAAATGCAGGATAATCGATGGTGTCCACCACCGGAAGGAGTCCTGAAGATCAACTTCGACGGATCCTTTCGGGATACAAAAGCATCATGTGCAGCTTTAATTCGTAACTCACATGGAGTCACTATAGCAGCTCGAGCAACCCTAACGGAACCAATTTCGCCGATAGCAAGTGAAATCGCCGGCTTGGAGCTTGGGTTAACCCTAGCAGATGAGTTGCAACTTTCCTCTTTTATAATCGAGGGGGATGCTAGGGTTTTGCTCGAATTAATCGGGGCCGTCAATCCAGAGATCCCATGGAGGATATCAGCCAAGATCAACGGCATCCGAGCAAGAATAGCGAATAGACCGTTGGATTTGAAGTATTGCCCAAGAATACAGAATGAGGACGCTCATGTTTTGGCTGCTTCAGTTCTATCCAACGTCGTTTAATTTATTATCATTTAGCCCTTATGATGTTAATTCCATTTCAAATTTAGTCCCTGCTTTATCTTTCTGTTAAATTAGGGGACCGAACTTTGTAATGTACTGTTTAGTTATATGGCTTTCAAAAAAAAAAAAAAAAAAAAAAAAAAAAAAAAAAAAAGTAGTAAAAAAATATTTTGAGTTTTTTCTTTTTTTTTTAGTTGAAATATTTTGAGTTAAATATGATAGTTTCTTCTTCTTCTACATTAAAAAAATAAAATAAAATAAAATAAAAAAATTATCATCGTCTTTGCCTTTTTCCTCTAGAGCGTCACTATGAGGTGGAAAAACCTAATTCCTCGAAGGGGATGTCAAAAATCTAAATTGATCTAAATCAATTGATCTGTCTTAAAAAAAAAAAAAAAAATCAATCGAGAGATACTTAGACCATTAAATCTACAAACTCCCCCCACCCCCCAAAACTGCAGGCGCCCACCGAAATTATAGAGTAACACCTTTGGCCAATTTCTATTACCATTTTTACCCTTCAAAAATCATGTGACCTATACAGATAGGTATAGAACACACGCAAATACATATATCAACATAACTATTAATAACTCCAACGATAAAATCATATTCGATTACCCACCCTATTAGTTTCCAACACCAATAACATACAAAATAAACCGAGCAAATCTGTAAGTTCTGCTAAAATCATCCTAGCTTTCTTCATAGTACCAGTATCTTCATTTGAAGTATAACCTTGAACTACAAAGGCTCCTTCCTACCAAAGCTCCTCCTGCCTTCCCAGCTGCTGCACTTATAGCATGACAAGTTGATCTTGTTCTTGTCGGAAATACTTCTGTTAGAAGAACAAGTGTTGACTATAGAAAGCTATGTCCAGTAAAAACCAAGTACTGGTCGTTCACATAAGATGTCAACGAAAGAGCTCTTTAGATAATAATAATAATGGGTTTAATCGTTAAACCGATTTTAATTTAGATAACTTGTAGATGGATGAGGTCAAAGAGACTAAAGTTGAACATTTCAGTTTTGTTGTAAACCAAGACACTCAACAATAGATGTGTTCTTTTAACAACAAAGAGAATGAAAATGAAAAGTCATGTTTATAATGATAACATACTATAGTTGAGAGAAAAAACAGACACTACCGTTTCAGATCTTACGGCAATAATAACTTAAAACCATGTAACCTGGATGTCCAGCTCCAGGAAGAAGTTGTGTCGTTCTTCATTCTGTTCTTTGAAAAGATCGGAAACTTATACTTCTCACTTGATTGGGTTGGACTGTTTGATGGTCTCTTTTTTCTGTAATGTTTGACACACACAGTTGATAAAAGTTCTCTGAAGGCGTCTAATCTCTTCGTGTTTTCTATGCTACTTGAAATTGCTCCTTGTTCTTGCTTTTATAGTTTATTGCCGTAGTTCACGAATCCACGATATACCCATCCACCCAAGCAGTTTATTTCTTCCTGCAACAAAAACACGCAGAGCTTGGAATTATAACATCAATCTATCAGCCTCAAAACTACAATGAACTATTTGTACAAGTTGAACATTTATACCTTTGGATTGAATAACGGATTTATAGACCATTTCTCTTGATAAACCACAAAAAGTCGGCTCAGAGAATATTTACAAATAGGAAAAGAAAGTCGAAAACTATTTTTCATTAAATAATCATTCCTAAGGTCCTGCCTGTGCTCCATACTGCAAGTTCCATAAAGTATACCTCCTAACCGTTACGACCACAACGGATATAGCTAAAAGCAACTGTGAATAAGGAACATAAGGCTTATTAGCTAATCTTTGGGACCGAAGTGGTGGCTTAGATCCAAATATTATGTACTCAAGCTATTCGCCGAAAAACAAATCAGTAGTTGAAATGATGCATTTCGACGGTGACTCTAACGGGAAAGAAAAATACCAAGGCTTTAGGTAGTCTCAAGGTTGCAGGTTCAACTCGAGGGAAGTAGAACAGTTAAAGTTAGATGAACTTAAATGGATGAACAAACAAATACGGGTTGAAGAACCAACTTAGTTTAAATGTGTGAATTAGCAAATTGGCAGAATCAATCAACTTATGAATATCAAGGATGATAATCTAAGCACACTGAGAAAGAAAGCAAGAATAACAAGACCAATATTTTTTCTAGAGAGGCCAATCAAAAATCTAATATACACACAAGACTTAAGCTCTTTCCAGACCGAAGAATGCAAAAAATGAACAGATGAAAAATCGAAACTTTCTAATGAGAAAAGCATGAGCTAATTAGTAAAAAAGAAACTAACCTTTACCAAGTAATAACTAGATAATAGGTCTCCTCTGGATAATCCTAGCTTTCTCGGCATCAATTATAGACTCGACCAACTTAACCGCATTCTCTAATTTTCCTTGTGCATTAACGACAACATAATCAAAATCCCTTAAATGTTTAACTTCCTCACGAGCCGTTGCAATCCTCACGAGAAGTTTATCAGTCGTCTCTGTCTTTCGATCAACAAGTCGTTTTACTAATGCAGATTCACTCTCGGCAACTAAAAAGATGAAGATGGCGGAATTTCCAAGAATAGATCTCAATGTTGCAGCACCTTGAATATCAACTCTTAAAACAATATCATAACCATTAGACATAAAATCCCTAATTTGTTGTTTAGGTATTCCTTTATAATCACCATAAACAAGAGCATATTCTAAAAGTTCATCTCTTTGAATCATTGAAAGAAATTGTTCTTTATTAACAAAGTAATAATCTTTTCCTTCAATTTCACCTGGTCTTTTCTCTCTACTTGTTGCTGTAACAACAAAATGAATACCTTCACGAACTTCTCTTAATCTCTTAATTACTGCATCTTTACCAACTCCACTAGGTCCACTAATCACAATTATAAGAGGATTAGGTTTAGGTGATAATGGATCTGAACTAAATGGTGAACCTAGGGCTGATTCAAGTCCTCTTAATAATTCAACTTTTTCACCTGTTATAGGTGGTAATGGAACTACAGGAGGTCTTCTTGCTTCTGCTTCATTCATTCTCCTACTATCAGATGATGATGATGAAATTAGGTTTTGACAAGTAAATTTTACCTCTTTTTGAGATTTGAATCGAAACTGAGTTTGATCGTATTGTGATGAAACGGCGAAACTTCCGGAGATTATGTGTTTTGGAATAAGTGAAAGTTGAAGATCTGAACGAGCGAGTGAAGTGAAGATTCTTCGAAATAGCATCGGTGATGATGAGGTATGAATGTAGTTTACGAATACTTTTGCCATCTTCTCTCCGCCATTAAAATTTAACCAGTGGAATAGTATAGATGATGCCCCAACAAAAACCCTAACTAGTTCAGGATAGGGAAGAATAGAAAAGAGAGAGGACTTCCAACTTTAGAGCACCCCTTTTAACGAGGGTCTACAAACCTACCTATCTATTGGGACCATTTTTCTATTTTATTTCTAATAGGGTTATTTAGCAAAAGGGTCATACATAAGTACCGGGTTTTGCGAAAGGGGCATGACTTTTTAGTATTTTGTAAAGGGGTCGTAGACTAGTGTTGACTAGTTAAGTCTTAACACCGTCAAGTTTTAATATTGTTAATCTAACTCCATTACTTAAAAATATATCATTACATTTAAGAAACTTATACGATTTTGATACTAAATTTCCAAAGGTGGAAAATTAAGACATCCTCCTTGAAAACTATTATTTTTGCACATTTTTTCAGCGTTACACGTTTAAAGAATGAATTTCATAATCTAAAAAGTCATTAATAAATGATATAAACAAGATTTATTTGTGTGGAATATAAAAAAAGAAGCAAAATTTCATCTCGACATAACCATGAGAGAGAAAATCTAAAAGCATATGAAAATAAACTTAAACTTTACTCTGTCAACTCAAGTTAAAGAGTTACAAAGTAAAAGGAATTTAAGAAGTGTGATGAGAATTCGTAAAAAAATTTCAAAAAACCCAC
Organism: Eschscholzia californica; assembly: GCF_041429995.1. Lineage (NCBI taxonomy): Eukaryota > Viridiplantae > Streptophyta > Magnoliopsida > Ranunculales > Papaveraceae > Eschscholzia > Eschscholzia californica. The sequence goes on along the minus strand of NW_028238483.1, from coordinate 44,386,482 downwards.
AAAGCTGACAGAAAAAAAAAATGAAAACCTAAAATCTTCTCTCATCGGCATAATATCTTTGTAAAACTCAAACAACAACACCTCTTTCAAATTCCCATGAAAATTAAAGGTGGAAGAAAGAAACAAATAAAAAGATGAATAGAAGGGGATCTCTTCGTGCAAAATAAAAATAAAAATAATGACTAGATAAGTTTACCAATAGATATTAATCATCCAAGTAAAGGAATAGTGTCCATCGGATTCACTTGGGTTGACCCCGTTACATCTACATAACGATGTTAACTATTCATGTAATGCGATGTTAAATCTAACATTTATTTAACGGTCAATGCTAGTCCACGACCCCTTCACAAAATAATAACTAGTCATGCCCCTTTCGCAAAACCCGGTACTTATGTACGGCCCTTTCGCAAAATAACCCTTTCTAATAAGAGGGCTTGGGGAAAGTGAAGTGGAAGTGTAGGGATACATACCCTTAGGTCGAAAAAAAGATTTTTATATATGTAACGTTATCTCATACGAATCAAATCAGTTGGTTCTAGTTCTCAATCTTTTTTGTTATTTTTTTTAGTTGACCAAGTGTTGATTTCCGTGATGCATCTTCACTGATTCAATCTGGATTAGGACAATCGCTTTTAAATAATTTATAATGAGTTGTAGAACAAAAGTAGGAAAATGGTAACCGTTACAAGGAGTCTCTCGTAAATACTTTAACAAAAGTAATATCCAACATTTGCGCGAGTCAACTTCTTTTAGGCTCTGCTGGACGACACGGCATTCGCGTTCAAATATAGGTCGACGGGGAGGTGTGAGCGGGTATGTCATTTGTTATACCTACTCTCTCTCTTTCTGATAAAAATGGGCCAGGTTGGGCTAGCATCATCATCGTCATAATCCCTGTAATAGCACTCACAGATTGACCCAAGCCCGAAGAAAAAGTCTCATAGGATGGGGCCCAACCAAGCTATTACAGCAGACCCACTTTCCAACTAAAACAGCCCTTTTATAAAACTGGGCCAGACCAAGGTGTTGTGAGCTGGCCCTGCAGAATTGTCGACCCGGCAATGGAGTAGGATTTCTAACCAAGTAATGGGTGGCAGAGGTTCACCACCACCCGGACCCGATTAATAATTAGTTGTTTTTAGGCTGCCTGTCATTGGCCTTGCGCGCAACAAACTTTTATTGTCCTACTCCTGCCATTGTTGTCGTTGTTAATTGGATCAAAAAATGGTTTTCCTTCCAAGAACGCAAAAGCTACTACATGTGTTTGAAACCAACTGAACTATCACACGATTGTCTTTTCTTATAGATTTGTAATCGATAATAATCAGACCCTAATGCACTTAGCAAAAGAAGTTAGAGTCGTTAGGTTTCATAAACAAATAGGTCCCGAGCAAGTTTTCGGATCAAAGTCCAAGTCATGAGATTATTGAGGAGAATTAATGAATGGGGTAAAATAACCTTAAAAAAAATATAACAAGAGTCATGTGAGGGGGGATACAATAAATGAATGCATTGAAGGAATTAGGGATGGCCCCCTTTAACACACACACTCCCTTCATTTCTTTCCTCACTATCTTTTCAGTACCAACAAGGCCATGAAAGGGACATTATATACCTATATATCTAACTACACCAACTGTAACTTTATCAGCCGTTTAATTCTCCCGATATTTCTTATCGGAGACGACTAGTTAAGACGAGTCATCTGCTACATATTATAAATATGGATTTTTGAGAGAAAAATATATGAGGGATAAAATATTTGTATGTGAGAGACAGACAAGCTCTGGAGTAATTAGGTAAGAGAGGCCGGGGACCAAGAAATATCGGGGGGAGGGAGCAAAGACAAGTTGGGTGCTACTAAATGCAGACATGTACGACCAATTTATTAGATATGGAACTAACCCTACCAAAACCAATACAAACACACAAAATCTCTTCTTCTTTTTTTTGCCTTTTTCTTTGTCTCAACTTTTCTTTTTAGCACAAGTGGGTGGTAAAAGAGTGATAGGGAAGTTAGAGGCACTTAATTTAGGTCACCCATTACATAATATGTTCAGTTGCTCAGATATCGTAGCACGACAGACAAAACGGTTGGCAACTCTTACAACAGTAGGAAGGACTCGTCCCTACTTACACATTACTCTCCTATGCCCTACTCCTTTTTACCATCACATGCATGTCCCGTTTGCAGAGGTTCTATTTCACTTATCATCATACGAGCTCGAGAGATCAGTATTGTCAATCAATTGCCTAACTCAGATTACGACGCATTAATGATCATAATAACTGCATGTTGAGGATTTGACATTGACTCATTGAGCACTTGAGAACTATGGTTATTGTCTTAAGTTGGTGTTGTATTCCAATGTAAATAATTTCATACTATTACTTGTAGACCGACAATCACTCATTTTTGTATTGTTTGTGTTAGGATAATCCCACATTGATTGTGAAAGGAGCAGAGGGTGTGTTAATAAGTGTGGGAGAAGCCTTAGCTCTTGAGTTAGTTTTTGGGGTAAGAGAGGTCCAAGACCACCCAAAACTGCTTGTTCGGACAAATATGATTAAACTAACCCCTAGGACTCCTTCGCTTATGTGGTGAATAAGACAAGGGACATTTTTGGTCTTTTCTTTGGGTCGAAATACCAAAATACATCTTTATTACGAGGAAGTCACTGAAGAGATAAATTTTTTGTTTGTAAAGCTATAGAAGTACTTGTATCACTGTTGTGGTTCAAATGCTAGGCCAAAGCAATAGACAAACCCCACATATTGACCTTATATATAGGCCTAACAAGACCATAAAAAAAGAAAGCACATGAGTTATGGGGTTCATGTACTAGTAGTATATTGACCTTATATATAAATAAGAACCAAAAGAGACTGACCCATTTTAAGTGGTATTCATTGGTAGGAGAGGAGCCAACTTTAGCAGAGCAAGTTGGTTCTGATTTTGGACCTATTTGAAACCCATCCTATTCTATCCTAACTGGAACTCATACACATATATTAATACCAACTATATATATATATATATACCTGCATCTGACATGAATACCACCCATAAATACACATATCTGGCCGTCCATCCACTTGCACCTTAATTACAACATGAAAGTGACCATAAAAACACATTATATACTGTTGGAATTTTTGGATAGGACATATATACCATGATATTAATAAATGTTTGAAGATGAGACATGTCTAGTAAGAGAAAGTTGAGAGACAAAGTCCCTTGAAAGAGACACCAAATATACATGTCTATGGTATAGTTTAGACTCCAAGAGAGATATAATAAGATTATTGTGAAGTATGGACGTGAGGTCACTTTCCTACACATAATTAAGTACTTAGTTAGGATTACTACTTTCTCTCTGTTGTTTCGTCCTTTACAATGTCGGTTTGATTGGAGTTTGAAAGTTTGACTAAATCTAGACCATTGAGAGATGAATATCACAACCGCCACATCAGCTGAGTAATTTGTCTCAGCTGAGTAATTTGTCAAAATTTTTTGTGATTCTACCACTTTCATTTTTCTCTACGGTACTCTAAATTTACATTTAACAAACGTCCTATTACTTCAACAAAAAAGAATCTAGCCATCCTATTTCTTTACGTTCCATGGACTTTTATTAAAGGAGCTTTTTGAGAGTTAACAAAAACCGGAGATGGCTCGAGGAGCTACCTCGTGTCAGATTTTATTAGGGCTTCCAATGATGAAAGTCTACTTAAAAAAGTTCAAAGAATTCTATTGCAAATGGAAAATTGTAAGTATAGCAGATTAAGTAATTCCGTCCTTCCACATTCTCTATATAAAATTTCACAAAATAAAAACACAACTATAAATTGTTAGTCTTTATCGACCTCATGTGAATGTGTTGAAATAAAATGTTGGTGAAAGCCAAATCGCAAAGTATAATAAACACAAGCAAAAAATAAAATAAAAAGGTAAAGTATAACAATTCTTACATTTCTCAATTTCTTTTTTGTCTTATAAATATGCCTAAGGGAAGATATGATTGATGAACCAGTATTAGGTGGTTTGATTAGTGTTATGGTCAAAATACAAACTCTTATTTTACACGGGGTGCATCTAAGTTATGGCATGCATTTATCACGGGGTCATTTATTATTCATATCTTAATCCAAGGATTTCTGTCGTGTGTAACAAAACTTGATCAACCCGAAACTCCCATGTCAAGATATTTCTCTTTGCTATAATAATAACTATAAAACCGTACCGACATGAATTTACATTTTCTATTATATATGTTTTCAGAAAAATTATTCAACCGCCTATGGTGAATTGGTGATTGACATGATATACTTTTTTCTAACAATTTTACTTTTTTTCTACATTGGTGTCAAGTAAATCTCTAGATAAAATGTTGTAGTAGTTGAGATTTCGGGGCCCAATACTAAACTTTATCGATGGCTCTTCTTGCATCTTAATGGTCTCTTTAGAAATCATTTAAATAAAAGAATATGCATGGGTGACCAGTTCATGCTACCTCGATATAAGATAGTCTTAGAATATCATCATTTTATTCGCCTATTAAGCCGTTCATCAAAATATTGTTACATTCGTGACCCACTATATGTATAAACAATAGATTTTTGAAATGAAAAGGAACAAATTGATTTGACTATGCCATGTAAGGAGAAAAAAAGGAGAAAAATGTCTTGTATATATGACCCACCCATAAGCATGTTCTTCCCGTAATGGGCCTCCAACTATTATAATGAAACTGTTACTTAAGCCCATTTTGGACCCACCAAGAAGAACTATCACTAATCATCTATAGAATGTTTCCATGACCCACTCATAACCCAATTGATAAAGAAGAAGATCTTATGATAATGACATAGAAGATACTGGAGAGAGAAATATTTAATGACTTTAAAAGATGAAATAGATATGAACCATATGAAAACAAGTTAGATTTTTTTATTAAAAGAATAAGAAGTTAAAGATAAAGATACCTTAAGAAAAACTAAAGAGATTAAAGAACAAAAGACTTGGAAGGGAAAAAAGAAATAGGAGTAAAGATAAGCCAATTAAAGTTATACTTTTCAAAAATGTTATATGTATAGGGCGTACAAGATTTTGTTCTACATTCATATACATGTAAAATAGATATATGGATTCGTTGAGAAAATTTAAAAGGGATGTGCAAGAAAAGTCAAGTTGTAGTTGATGAAAACTTAGATGATTCAGATCGTCAATATTTGAAATACTTTTTCAACTTTTGAAATATATAGATATATATAAATTCAGACATTTAAATATTCAAATGTTAGGTGCAATATGTTAGAACACCAACTCAAGTGGTATTAGCCAATTCACCGTGTCAAGTAGTAGGAGCCAACATACTATGATATCTCGTGATTATATGATTCCATAACGAGACAAGAAAACCAATATAAGAAAAAATATATAAATCCAGGAGAAGTGACCAGGTTTACACACATTAGAAGTAAGAAAAAATATATAGACCCAGAAGAAGTGATCAGGTTTACACAAATTAGAAGTAGGTAACTGATCTGCAAAATTTATGAGGTCACTTGTCCTCCTTTCTTCGTATAATTTTTGTGGACTCTCTTTTAAGATATTCAAGTTACTTTGATTAATATTTTTATTTTGACTTGGGAACAAACTATAGAACACTTTATATGTTCGGGTTTTATTGCAAATTAGGTAACACACAATGTGGATCACCACATACTCGATTTTGTCTTACTTGGGTGCCACCAAATGTGGGATGAAGTTTTTCCCCTCCTGTGATAGATTTAGTACTTGTTAAGCTGGAGTTTTTTCTCAACGTGGTATTCTAGTTTGACACCAAAATTGAAACTCTAACATGTATGAATTTTTTTTTCTTTTTGAATTCTCTACGTGTCTCGAATTCTTACCTCTAAGGTGGAAAAGTGAATCTTTTACTACTACAACCAAGAATTGTTGGTTGCATGAAATTTTTGTTTCTTTAACAAAAAGTTATATTTCCTAAATTTATTTTCAGATTATCCAAATTGACAAAAATATCTTCCTATTTATGGTGTGTTTGGATGGCGGAATCATGAATCCGCGGATTCATGAGTCCTTGGGATTCATGATTCCACGAATTCATGAATCCAAGTAATATTTATTGGCTTGTTTGGTAACTAAGAATCCTATGACTTACTATTATTTGAGTATTTTTAAACGTCTTTAGAAAAAATATGATTTTTGAAAAAAAACAATGATTTTGAAAAAAAATAATGATTTTGTAAAAGGAAATATTTTTTTGTTGATTTTAAGTTTGAAATTTAGGTTCATTAATCCAAAATCCTAGCAAATCCTAGGGGGCAGGGTGGGATTTTGGTCCAATACAAATTTTGGAATTAGGATTCAAGAGTCCTAGGATTCTTGGTAGCCAAACAGACCAAGGATTCATGATTCCTACCAAATTCCACTTTTGATAGGAATCCTACTTAGGAATCCTGCAACCAAACACACCATTAATTTTGTTTTCACCAAATTTCACACAAACATTACGTTTTTCCTATTTTCAAATTCTAATGGAACCGTATGTGCGGGATAGGCACGGATTAATCTCCTCCAATAGTTACATATTGAGTAATAATTGGGGCTGTATATTGAGAGAGATAGGGAAGGGGATGAAAAAGTGAATATCCAACTCCAAGAAAAGTAGTAGTAGTCCTTCAAAAAAAATAAAAAAAGTAGAAGTAGTAGTAGGTGAGGTGAGGTGAGGTCTGGCCGTCTGGGGTGTTGGTCTCGTAAAACGGTCATAACCGCAAATTATGCCTCCTCGTTGGAGGAGTCCATCGTGGCCCTTTTGTACTCTTTCTTTCTTTTCCCTCCCTCCCCCAAAACACCCATCCAATTTCTTTATGACACTTGGCATGTTCCTCCTAGTCACTAAATGATGATGTTTTTTTTTATTTCTGTTCTCTTATTTGGCACTCGCCAATGGAGAGTCACATAAAAGAAAGGTAGTCCACCATTTTTTGTACCGTGATTGGATACTTATTCTTCGGAAAAGATAGATATAAATTCGAAAATTAAATTTTGATATAGATAAAATAAAAGTGTATTAGAAATGTTTTATTTTCTTTAGAATGAATTATAAAGATAACTATATGTTTATATGTAATCTTCAGGACTCAAATGAGACAATTGTCGTTAGTAGTATCGTCTATAGGTAACAAGATTTACAAAATTTGAATTACTAGCGTCTTTACATAAGATTTGTCAGTCAATAAAACACAACCATAAACCTACATGTAGTTAAGAAGAGTTTTTTTTTGTGTGACTTCACTAAGAAAGAGAACCATATACCTCCTGGACATACCCTTACCAAAACAAAGACAACTCGAGGCTACGTTTTTAGAAAGAATGCTCTTACAATAAACAAAAAAAGGACTACAAATTATTTTGAAATAATTAATATTTCTAATTCTACAAATCTTAGTATGTTTTATTTAGCTTTATTCTTGCCAAAAATAAATATTTAGACAAAGTTGGTGCCTAATAATAATGATGTCCGTATATACTAGAGTCTCTCACTAGTCCACATACATGAATTCCCCTCGTTGAGAATGAAAAAGTAAAAAAAATTAAAACTAACGGTTTTTTGGTACGTGCGAGTACTCCCTATTGTCCCCCCACCACCTATTCTATGAAGAGATGGATCATGGGTTAATAGTGCCACATTTATCAGTCTCACTTTCTCTCTCATCTCCTTTTTCTTTCTTTTCTTTTGTACCAAAATGCCCCTCCCTACTCAAGTTATTTTCTTTGTTGGATCCAGCTGGATTTCTCCTCCCTCTCAAACACACCTAACCTTTACAAGAAGCATTTTCCGTCTCTCACCGTTATCTTTAATGGCGATTTCTTTTTTGTTTATCATGGAGTACTATGTTCCTACAGATAATAATAATTGAACCATCGTTCCAGACTATGGAAATGAAAAATCTCCCACCCTATATATATATAATTTCGTTCTTGTCGATACAAAATCAGCCGATTCCATTAATCGGCAAAAAAAACGGCAAAGAACGACCTATTACAAACCAAAGGACTAAAACTTAATAAACATATGATTTAGATACTTAATTTAGTTTAGAGAGTTAACAGAGGATCTTGGGGAAATAAATCCCCGATTCCAGAGAAATAATCACCAATACCTGAGAACGGATCGTCGTTCAATTGACTCATTGATGTTTGAATATCCATTTTAAAATCCCCACCACCACCACCACCAAGAAACCCATCGTTTCCATAATCTTCATCACCAAAGAAAATATCACAACAAGTACCGTTTTCCCCAAGTAATTCTGGCATTGATGGTGGTTCAAAATCCATAAAATCGTTAAAAATCGGTGTTTCTTCACTCAGAAAATCGCCAAAACAGAAATCATCTGATGAACTTCTAGATTTCATTGGTCTCTCTACTTCTTCTTCAACCTTTTCAAGTTTAAAATGCTTTTGCCTATTGTCTGACTCGGGTTTGTGTTCCGGTTCGAGTGCTGTTTCTGGTGTGCTGCTATTAAAATGAAGAACAGAAATTGGAGAAGAATGATGATTAGATTCATCGATTGAACCATCACCGGAGATTGCTGGTTCATTGCTCTCAGTTTCCGGTGGTGGTGGTGGTGGTTGAGAGAAATTTGTTAAAGCATCTGGTCCTCTTAACCGGATCGCCTCTTTATCATAAACCATCGCGGCTTCCTCGGCGGTTTCAAAAGTACCTAACCACAACCGTACACCTCTTTGAGGATCTCGAATCTCAGCCGCCCATTTCCCCCACGGCCTTTGTCTAACCCCACGATATTTCTTACTAGTAGTACCAGTAGTCAAACTTGCCGTTTTTAATGGTTTCTTTGATTCTCCGACCGGTTTCTTTCTCCTTTGACTACCTGCAGATTTCTTCCTCAAAGCTCCTATACTGCTTAGTATACCGTGACCGTTATCTATTGCAGAAGAAGAAGAAAAGGAAGGAGAAGGTTCTATGTTAATCTCTGATATATACTTTTTCACTCTTTTACGGATGAAGAAATCATCATCTACTTCTTCATCATCACTTGATGAATCAGTAGCATTTTCATCAGTAACTGAAAATCGTACAATTTTAGGTCTCATCGAGTTTCCACCGTCTGATGAATCCCTCGATCTTATCAAAGACTTTGAATACATTTTAGTTGAACTCCGATGCTCTGTATATTTTATAGGATTGAAAAAACTCTGTTCCATCTTAACCGATTTTTGAGTTTCAGATGGTTTAATTTGTTAGCATTTGAAATTTGGAGTTCGAAATGAAAGTTATTTCTGCTCCACCCACTTAACAGAGAGAGTAGAGAGAGATGAAAAGCGAGACAGATTCCTTTTGAGACCGTTGTACTCGAGGAAGAGAATAAAGACGACAGATAAAGAGAAGACACTCAGAGATAACGTCAAGATGAAGATTTTTAGAGAGAGAAAGTTACTATAGGAAGAAAAGGAGACAGTAATAGAAATCATCAAAATAGAACAACACACGAACTAACACAGTCACTGTAAATAAAGAAGATTAGATGAAAGAACCTTCAAGGGAAGCAACATAACAATCAACTTTACCGGAAAAGGAAATCTGCGTCACCACAGACAGATAACTGGTAATTACAGACAACTTTGAAGCTTTTTTATTGAAGTATATTGAAGAAAAGGAAGATATCTAGAAGATATCTCCCCAAGATAGAAAGAAATACATAATATAGCAATTGTAATTTTAATTGTTTCCTCTTTGTAATATTTCCTTATTTATTATTTCTCTACAAACCCTCATGTAATCTCTATAAATATGTATCCCATTCAATCAATGAAAGCACCTTTGCTAGTTATATTTCTTGTGTCTCTATCAATTTAACATGGTATTAGAGCCAAATTAATATTTCCGGGATTTTTTGTTGGTAATAATTACTTCGTTACTTCGGTTTTATTCTTCCAAGGAGCTCTACGGATTCTTATTATCGTTATATTTTGATCATCCCAACTCCATCTTCAAAGGTCAGTTTTCATAAAAATTCTATTTTTTTTTTCGAATTTTTTTCGAATTTATTTGATATTTTTTTGCTAATTTTTAGGTTAGAATTAATAATTCTGTTCCAATTCTAGGTTAGAATTGTTTCTGTTCCGATTTAAGGTTAAAACTAGTTCTGTTTCGTTCTGGGTTTTCTTCACAAAACCAGAACAAACATAATCCGGTTCCATATAAATCCGAAATAGAGAAAACCTAATATATTAGGATACCAGAACCAAATTAAACCTGGTTTTTTTTACCAGAGGATACCTTAAATCCGGAACAACATCTATTCAGTTCCAGATCGGAACCAAAATTTATTTTTTTGGTTCCCGACTTCATCTTCTCCGGCGATCAAACTCTAGAGTTTGAATCTCCTGTCGGAAATCTGCCCGTGTCGGAAACACCACCACACCTGGACCATCTTCTCGTCGGAAAATAACCACGACCACCTAGGGTCGTCCACCAAATCCATTACAAATTTGGCCGAAAGCGGCAGTTCCAGAGAGCTTTCTCTCTCTACGAATTCTCCATATTTACTTACTGTTGGTGGACGAAATCAATCGATTTCAACTACTCCCTCTTCGATTGACAGTTCCCCCTTGTTAATTACACCAAACCGATCATATTTGAAGAAACCCTAATTTGATAAACCCTCTGCCTGAACCCTAATTTTGGTCGGCGACGGCGCTTCAAACAGGAACCCTAATTTTGGTTGATCGACTGACCCTACCCGGTTGCTTTGACCCGTGACCCTACCCGGTTGTCTCAAACCGTGACCCTACCCGGTTGTCTTAACCCGTAACCCTACCCGGTAGCCTTAACCCGTGAAGGACAAAGTCTACCCACTTTGACCGAAACAGTCTTCTGACTTTGACTGACCAATTTTTATTTGTGACAGCACCTCACTACGATCTTTTGTGACGGTTTTTTTTTCCCACAGTACATAAACTGTTTGGCTTCTTTGTGACAGCATCTACTGTCATATTAACTTCCCAACACTTCTGTTAGTTGTGCAAATTCTGAACCGTCCCTTATATATTATTGTGACGTTGATTTTAAAATAGATTATTTTATTCTATTCTTTACAGAACAATGACTTCTGGACAATCTGCCAATATCAGTGATCTGAACTCGAATTCAGATGACACTCCACCGATGACAGACACTACTCCTCCTCTTCAACAAATATGTGAGGCTTATTATGTGCATCCTTCGGACAATGCCACTTCTGTTGGTGTTAATCCCGTTCTTACCGGTCCAGACTATGCTGAATGGGCTCACAGTATGCACGATGCGCTTATCATTAAAAATAAGCAAGGTTTTATCGATGGGTCGCTCCCTAAACCGACGGATCCTGCGCAACTTCATGCATGGACCCGTTGTGACACCATGGTGGCTGCTTGGATATCCAATTCTGTCAGCGAGGAAATCCGACGTAGCACGAGACGTTCGGCTTCTGCTTTTGATCTTTGGAAGAATTTGAAGGAGCGTTTTGCTACGTCTAACGCTACCTACATTTATCAGCTGAAGAAAAAGATTTCTGCCCTTACTCAGGAGCACCAGACTATTTCAGCTTATTATTCTCAGTTGAAGTCTTATTGGGACGAATTGGATGCTATCATTCCACCCACTTCATGTGCTTGCCCTGTTGGCAAAACAACTATTGAATATCATCTTACCTCGCGTACGATTGAATTTCTCATGGGTCTTCATGAACGTTATTCTGCGACTTGCAATAACATACTTCTCATGGAACCACTACCTTCTCTGGCCAAGGTATATAATTTGGTCATTCAAGAAGAGCAGAAAAATAAGATCAATGCTCCTTTTGACTTTCACGCTTTCAACGCTAAGATCACGGCTGCTAACAAGTTGAAAGAAAGTGATTTACCTCGCCCGAAAAATAAGCGAGTTCGTCCTTATTGTACTAAGTGCAACCTTCATGGACACATTGCTGACACTTGTAACAGAGATGTAATGTGCACTCATTGCAAACGTCTCGGTCATTCTGTTGATCGATGTTATCTCCTACATGGTCGCCCCCCTCGTCCAGGTGGTGCCCGTAGCACTTCTCAGGGTTCCAGCTCTTCTCCAGCTCCAACTCTTACCAGAGAAGACTATGACCGCATTATGGCAGTTATCAATGCACAAACTCCTTCCAGTTCTGCTATGATGTCAGGTACTTCCCTATCTCACCCTTCTGTTTGGATTGTTGATAGTGGTGCTTCAAACCATGTTTGCTTCTCTCTAGATGCTTTTAGCTCTTATGCTTTAGCACCACCATCTTGTTATGTTCAAATTCCTGATGGAGCGACTTACTTAGTCAAATACATTGGCAGAGTCGTCTTTTCCGACTCTCTCTCTATTGACCAAGTTTATTACATTCCTAATTTCAAATTTAATTTGATGTCTGTAAATCAGACTTGTAAATCTTTGAAATCTGGTATTTATTTTGATTCAACTCATTGCCTTTTTCAGACGATCTCAAATCATCAGGAGATTGGTCGGGCTGATGCTATTGATGGACTCTACATTCTCCGTAGGAATTTTACTGCACTTGCTTTGAATAAGTCAATCGACGTCTGGCACCGTCGACTTGGACATCCTAATTTAGGCCGTTTACGTACTTTATCAGAACGTTTCCCGTTTATTTCCTTTAATAGGTCGCATGAATGCGTTGTATGCCCTATGGCAAAACAATCTAAGTTGGTTTTTAATAAAAGTAGTAGTTTTAGTACTTTTGCTTTTCAACTTATTCATGCTGATATTTGGGGACCCTTTCCGGTTCCATCTTTAACCAACAAGCGTTATTTCCTCACACTTGTTGATGACTTCTCCAGATTTACTTGGACATTCCTTATGCAAACCAAGTCTGAGACTAAAACACATTTAAACTTCTTTTTTCAGTTTGTTTCCAAACAATATCATAAGAAGATTAAATCTATATCCTCGGGTCCCGAAAATACATTTTCAAACCCGATTGAAACATTTCGTTCTGATAATGGAGCCGAGTTCTTATCCAATGATCTCCAAACTTGGTTCCATTCTCATGGAATTCTCCATCAACGCAGTTGCGTCTCCACACCCGAACAAAATGGTGTCGTCGAACGTAAACATCGTCATTTACTCGATGTTGCTCGCGCTTTGCGTTTTCAAGCACATCTCCCTCTAAAATTTTGGGGGGAATGTTTAAAAACGGCAACCTATTTAATCAATAGAATGCCGACTCCAATACTTTCATACAAATCTCCTTATGAAATGTTATATGATTCTCCACCGGACTACTTAGCTCTCCGAGTTTTCGGTTGTTTATGTTTTGCAACCAATACCAACATCCAAAATAAGTTCGATCATCGAGCTAAACCTGGAATATTTGTTGGTTATCCGCCTGGAAAGAAAGGATACACCATTTACGATTTAGAGACACACAATCTCTATGATTCCCGGAACGTGCGTTTTTTTGAGGATAAGTTCCCTTTCGCTGAACGTCAATCGACATTCTCTGAACCTACCTCCTTCACTCCGCTTTCATCGGACGCCTATTACTTCAGTCCCATCGACGATACCCACTCGCCTCATCCGGACTTGTATACTCTCCCGTCTTTGGTCGACGACCATTCACACTCTTCCACTGACGCGACCCCCATCCCACCTATTGTGTTAGACTCCTCATCTTCCGCTGCTTCTTCCTCGGAGGAATCTCCCGAGCTTCCTTCTGACTCTGTTATTCCCTCGCAAGGTATTTCCCCTCTGCAAGGTGCTTCTCCTTCGAAAGAACCTTCACCTTCGAATTCTGACACCACCCCGGTTTCAGCTACTTCTCCCGAAGAACCTTTACCTTCTTCTCGACCAGTCCGTACAACGAGACGTCCTGCCCATCTGGCTGACTATCTTTGTTCTTGTACTACTGCACCTACGACTTCCACCAAATATCCCTTAACTGACTATGTCAGTTTTGAAAAATTCACCCCTTCCCATCGAGCATTTCTTACTTCCGTTGTCAATACGGAAGAACCCACATCCTATTCCGCCGCCAAGGCTTTTCCAGAATGGCGTGCTGCAATGGATAAGGAAATTCAAGCTCTTGAACAAAATCAAACTTGGTCATTAACTCCCTTACCCCCGGGAAAGAAACCAATTGGTTGTAAATGGGTGTACAAAATCAAATACCGCTCTGACGGATCAATTGAACGTCATAAAGCGCGACTCGTTGCCAAGGGTTATACCCAAGTAGAAGGCATCGATTATCATGATACTTTCGCCCCAGTCGCCAAATTGGTCACTGTTCGTGCACTTCTTTCCGTTGCTGCCATTAAAGATTGGCCCCTCCATCAGTTGGATGTGAATAATGCTTTTCTCCAAGGTGACTTGGATGAAGAAGTCTACATGACTATTCCACCTGGGTTTTCCAGGACTGGTGACCACAAAGTATGTCGCTTGCACAAATCCCTTTACGGATTAAAACAAGCTTCTCGACAGTGGTTTGCCAAATTTTCTACCGGCTTACAAGCTGAAGGTTTTAAACAGTCTTCTTCTGATCATTCACTGTTTTGTTTTTTTGATGGTCCGACTGCCATTTACGTCTTAGTTTACGTAGATGACATCATTATCACTGGCAATAATGCCTCGGAAATTTCATCTCTTCAATTACGTCTCGAGAAACGTTTTTCTCTTAAAAACCTTGGACGACTTCAATACTTTCTTGGAATCGAAGTATCTCGTTCCCCAAAAGGCATTTTCCTTTGTCAACGCAAATACACGTTGGACATTCTTCGCGACTCGGGTCTCCTCGGAGCTAAGCCAAGTCTTTTTCCTATGGAACAACACTTAAAGTTATTACCTAATGATGGTACGCCATTAGACGATCCAACTTCGTTTCGGCGTCTTATTGGTCGACTTTTATATGTCACGGTGACTCGTCCTGACATTTCATTTTCTGTGAATTACCTTAGTCAATTCATGCAAAATCCCCACTCCAATCATATGGATGCGGCTACTCGAGTTGTTCGTTATTTGAAAGGCACCATGAATCATGGCCTCCTTCTCTCTTCGTCCAGCACTCTAACTATTTCTGGTTTTACCGACTCTGATTGGGCTAGTTGTCCCATCACCCGTCGCTCGACCACCGGCTACTTCACTATGCTTGGTTCAAGTCCGTTATCTTGGAAGTCCAAGAAACAACCGACTGTTTCCCGATCCTCGGCTGAGGCAGAATATCGGGCTCTAGCTACACTCACTGCGGAACTGCAGTGGCTGAAATATTTGTTTCAAGACCTTCATGTCTCAATTCCAGAACCCTTTCAGGTCTTCTGTGACAATATGGCGGCTATGCACATTGCTGCCAATCCTGTCTTTCACGAACGAACAAAGCATATCGAGATCGATTGCCATTTCGTTCGAGAGAAAATTGAATCTGGTCTTATTAAGACGACTCACCTTCGCTCTGCCGATCAGATAGCTGACATCTTTACGAAACCACTTGGTTCAGATCCATTTCATCGGTTACTCTCCAAGTTGGGCTTGATTCAGATTCCTTCTCCTGCTCCAACTTGCGGGGGGGTATTGAAGTATATTGAAGAAAAGGAAGATATCTAGAAGATATCTCCCCAAGATAGAAAGAAATACATAATATAGCAATTGTAATTTTAATTGTTTCCTCTTTGTAATATTTCCTTATTTATTATTTCTCTACAAACCCTCATGTAATCTCTATAAATATGTATCCCATTCAATCAATGAAAGCACCTTTGCTAGTTATATTTCTTGTGTCTCTATCAATTTAACATTTTTCACCGGAAATAATGTCTTCTTTTAACCAAATACCGGCGAAGAAAAAGATTAATAAGGTTTTTTTTTTTAAGAGAGAGAGAGAGAGGAAGAAGTTGTGCTGCTATATCAAACAAAGCAAGAGGGTTTTGTAGAGAGAGAAAGTGTTGTTGGAGGAAGAAGAAGCTAAACGAGGAGGAGTGAGATAGAGAGAGAAAAAAAAGAGAACGGTGTTTTTATAGTAACCCAACCGCCGTAATCGGTAATAACAGAGCAATTGCTGACTCATTTTTCTTAATTTCTTTTTATTTAAATGCTATTTCTTTATTTTCATTTATGGAAATAATAATTTCTTTTTTTAATTTTTTGTTTTTGAGGAAACAAAAATTTTAAAGATTCACGAATCAAATCTATAGTAATCGAGCAGCCGCGTTTTTCTATAACCGTTAAGATTTCGACACGTAGTCAAGTAGGACTCACTAATTCAAGATATTTCAGCGACAATGCTGAGTCATCAAGATTCACTTATTAAAGATACGCCTTCTCTCACGTGACTTTAGTTATTGTTTTTAATCCCTCAAGATTTTGATTATTTCTTAATAGTCCTCTTTAATATCAATTTAGTTTCTTTCTCCACTTTAACTTTTGAAGCTTTTCTATTTATTTTTATAAAGCTAAAAAAGATATTTACGTGCATATCTGATTTTGCTTTTTTTCTTTTTAAGCTCTTATTTTAGGGTTAATTCCGTTTTGGCCCCCGATTTGTGACCAACTGGCCGTTTTGGCCCCCAATTGTGTCCGGCAGTTCGTTTTGGCCCCAAGGGCTAAATTTTTTACCAAATTATCCTCGGGGGCCAAAATGGAAATATTTCTGAAAAAAATAATAAACATACAAAAGCCACATCACCTATCTCTTTCTCCTCCACTTCACCTTATCTCTCCTCCATCACACCACCTCCTCTCCACCTCACCTTTCTTCTCCGGCGGATGGTGACAAATCGGGGCCAAAACGAACTGCCGGACACAATTGGGGGCCAAAACGGCCAGTTGGTCACAAATCGGGGGCCAAAACGGAATTAACCCCTTATTTTACTTGACCATCCCATTTATTTCGTTATCTTTTTAGCCCTTTCACTAGTACATTTCAAAACATATTTGTGTGTTTGTTTTTTGAAATTCAATTTAACTTTTGGAAAGGAAGAGATAACTTGAAATTCTTATATCGAAAACGTGACAGGGTTGGTGAATCATCCGTTACGAAAACTTACGGGCAAAATAATAATGTTTACAACTGTAATTGCTTCCAGTTGGAAACATAACTTCGTGAATGTACAAATCCATAAATACTTTTAACTATTTGTATAATGATCAATAATTACTTCAAACGGTGCTATTATTTGTCTTCATGTTTGAAATTTGAAATCTTTATAACGTTTAACCTCCAGTAATTTTCAACAAAAAAAACCTCTAGTAATGAATTTTTCAAATTAATTTTAGGAAAATTTTAGTGTTTATGACTGACCAATAACAACTGACATTTACATGACCAACAAACAATAAACCAACGTATATTTTAAATATGTATTCTCGTTACCATCTATATGACCAACATTGTTTACGAACACATATAAGGAGGTGATTCGTCAATCTTTCTCAATCGCAAAGCGAGACATAGGGCGTCTATATTAAAACATAATTAAATACTAGTTTGTAATGAGTAGACAACTACGAATGAGAATGGGATGTGAAACTAACTGTATTTTTAACTGAATAGTTAATCAAGACATTAAACAGTCTATTGATCAAGATATGGATACAAATATTTAGTTTAAATGGATCATATAGAAATTAACCTAGGAGAAACTAGTATAAGAATAAGTATGACATTACGAGATCTGTTTAAACAAATCAGACTCGGAATCATCATACTCTGAACAAGAAAAAACGACAACACCAGAGTTTTACCATAAATGCTACTCGTCTAGTCATATCGCCATTAAAATACCTTTACTTCTAAAAATAAAGTGTAATACGTACATATTTTTTGGGATGCATCAAACAAAATATCTGCCGCTTATCATTTGGCTCTCCCATTTGCCATGAAAAGAGCTTACTCTTCATCCCCTATTTCGCTCGACCTATGAGAGTGTTTGTTTTGCACAAAGACGTAGGTGGCAGCAAGGAAGAGATAATGTTCCTAGCCTAGTAGCCCATTGACGGGGAGGACTCCTTCGCCGATTAGGGTCAGGTTCCAATGACCTTCTAAACCATTCAAATTCAATTTCGGTCTATAAATATCTGCAAATCTTCTTTCAAACCTCAGTTTGTACCACTGATAACAAAAAATTGTCACGTTCAAAGATAGTTAACACTTGGCTAGTACGGTTATCCCTACCATAGGGATAAGAGTGTCATCCATCTAATTCCAGAAATAGAAAAAACAGAATCACTAAAAGGAGCCTAAACAACAATTTACAATAGTCGTCCGTGACTTGTGAGGAAATTTGAAATTTGGTCTGTCAGTGCAAACTCTAATTTAGTAAATATTGAGGCTTAAGGGGTGCATCAAAAGCTCGAACGACTATAAGTAGTGTCTAAGTGATGACAAAATTAATAACATGGAGAATCCATAGTAATATTATGTACCAGAACAAATCATGTATCTTCGTAATGGACAAAACTCCATTTAGAATTTACGAACACCCATTTCATGTTCTTTAAACTATTTGTTTAGAAATGTTTAAATCTAAATTATAACCAATGAATGAAATCAATACTATCATATTATTTGATAACATATGTAGGTGAGTATCAAAACCAATACAAATTGCCTTGAATACTATAATTTTTCTAGTCGTCTTGAAATTAGAAAAATAAATTAGACTAATAAACAAAAGGAAGAATCTGAAAAGGAAAAACATATAGAAGAGTGAAAAAAAGTTTATATGGAGAAATGTGTAGATGATCCCATGGCTTAGATTGAAGATAAGTTGGGATTTTTTTTTTGAGACAGATAAGTTGGGATTTGAATCACCACAAGACAAATAAAACATGTAGTAGACCCATTGGACATGCCTTATCATAGGGAAGTAGATACAATTTACTAAACACATAAGAGTTAATTTCTATTTGACCCCTACTTTGTGACCAGTTTTTTTTATGACCCCTTATTTTTTTATAAATTCAAATATAGATCATTTTTGTAAATGTCGTAAGTACCATTCCTATATATTTTTTCAAAATAAAATTATAACACATGAAATTCCACCTCACATCTCTCTTCAACTCACCTCTCTCTTTCTCTCTCCAACCCACCTCTCTCTTGTCTGACAAAGGTCGCCGACCAAAAATTTTTCAGGTCGGCGACCTAAACATTAAAAAAAGACTCTCATGTCTCTCCCTCTCTAAACGCTCCGGCGAAGGGGGTTCCCTTCGTCGGAGTCGATCTGTTCGTGAACAGACCAGACTTAACCTTCAAGGTCTGTTCTTGAACAGACCGACTCCGGCGAATGAAAACTCCTTCGTCGGAGTGTTTAGAGAGAGAGAGAGAGAGAGAGAGAGAGAGAGAGAGAGAGAGAGATGAGAGTCTTTTTATTTAATGTTTAGTTCGTCAGCCGAAAATTTTTTCGTTCGGCGACCTTAGTCGGAGAAAAGGAAGGTGACTTGGAGAGAGATGTGAGTTGAAGAGAGAGAGAGAGGTAAGATGGAGATAGATGTGAAATGGAAGTGAGTTGGAATTTCATGTGTTATAATTAATTTTATTTTGAAAAAATATATATAGGAAAGGTACTTAAATTTACACTTAAAAAAGGGGTCATATTTGAATTTATGAAAAATAAGAGGTCATAAAAGATGTTGGTCACAAAGTAGGGGAACAAATAGGAATTAACTCAACAAATTAATTACATTGAATTTCTTCACACTCCTTCAAATTAATATCTACTTATTCTTTTACAAGATCAATTTTCAAAATTTTATTTTTTCATTCGTCCACCTTAATGTATGATTTTGTAGAATATTTTACAACGTGTTGAAATATCATAATTAAAATTGGATTTGCTGATAATGTATGCAAATTGTTTTATTTTATCTAAACATATAAACGGATTTTTTTTTTTTGTTAAGGATAATAAACGGATTTGAGTAACCAAAGTTTTAAAGAAAACTTAGAAGTGGTTGACAATCTAAAATGGAGAGGATATATATTGTAGCAAATTATAGTTATTAATATGCTCAAATTATATTACTATTAAAAAATGTATTAATGATTAAAGAAGGAAACACAAGAAAGTATAATTTGCTCAGATTATAATGGAATAAAATTAAGAGAAAACAAACTCCAAAAACAATAAATAAAATTCTTCACTGAATATCAAAGTGATGGTCACAAGTTTCATTTTGAAGTAAGAGATGTTTGTTTCTCCCTCTCAAGGTTTATTAAGAGATTGAATTTTAAATAACCTTCTTATATTATCTTTAATTATGATTATTTAAGTCAACGTCCTCAATACCTGCGCATTATTAACACTTCAGTGGAAAAAACTAAATCACTTTTTCTTTTTCTTTTTTAATATTATAAAACTATAAATATTTTAGGAGTATTAGAAGAATTTAATTTGACAATCTCAATCTTTAAGGTAGGAAACTAAAATAGTTCATAAAAATTGTCGATGCTCCTATTTTTATTTTTCTATTTCTATTTTATTTGCAATTACATACTATTCCTATACATTATATGAGAAATATGAAAATTCAAACGAGAACGTCTGACTTATCTGAAATTAACAAACACAGTTTTTATCACTCAATTGTTATTTTAATCAAAACATATGCTTTCAACATAGTTTACTTAAACAACATCTTCTTAAACAATAAATTGATGAGGTTAAATATATGTTCTTAAACAATAAATTCAGACAATAAATATAGTAAATAATGTAATACATTAGTCGGCTTTAGGTCTCTTTCATGTTTTTGGGTTTTAGGCCTCTTTCATTAATGATTTAAATTAGACAGTTATCGTATCACATCTTCATGATGTATCAGTGTCTCGTGACGACTAACCTAGATTAGTCGATTTCTCAAAAAAAGAAAAAGTTTGGTTATTTTTTCCTACACAAATAATGAGATACAAAAAATAAATCTTTGTCAAACTACTACTAAAATTGTAATTTATGAGATTAATTTAAACGAGTAGGCTTATTTATGTGTAGATATATTTTGACAGTCAAAGTCAAACAACCGAGACCACTTAAAAGTAGTAAATAAAAAAAAGTGGTCACGTGGTTTTTTCTCGATTTGAGAAAATTAAAAAGAATAGATTCATTTTTTTTTACGAAGTACAGGTATCGTGTGCCCTAGTGCTCAATTAAAACTTCGATTTTTGTTCCCATCACTACACATTATATTAACAAAGGAGTTAGAGTACAACCTTCAACATAAAAAAGGAGTTAGAGTACATATTATGAATAAATTAACATGTAAATTACTATAAAGGTCCCACATATTTGTCATATTATCAATCTAAGCGTTTCATATTAGCCTAATACTAAGGTTATATTTGTAATGTAGCCATTTTTCTTTTGTCCTTTTACTTTAGCTTCTGAAATTTTAAATTAACTTTGTTATGAGAAGATTTCGTAAAACACTCCAACTAGAATATTTAATGGAACGTGTACGGTTTTTGTGTCAAGAGGTGAAAACACTTGACTAGTTGTTTTAAGTTGCCTTCTTAAATACGAGTGATTGAAGTATTTGATGGTAAGTAAGGATGGAACTTGAATTGTAGTTGAATTTAGGGGTAAATCAATTTGAGATTCATTTGCGACTTTTTCCAATGTTGTTTACATTAGCAGTTTATTGGCGAGACAAAATAAAATAAATCATATGTGTATATTAGATATTTCAAAAATAAATCATATAAATTGCATTCCTAGTGTGAATTACAAATTCAAAAGATGAAAATGGTTGGGAACCCAAGAACCTTGAACTAGAAAGAGGATGCGTATTTTAGAAGGAGGAACTTAGATATGTTTGTCAGTGGGTGTAAAGAGAAATTAGGTATTTAACAAGAAGCCCTAAGAATAGGGAAATAGTTTGATTGGATACACATGAAAGTAATGTGCATTACTTGATTGGAAACACATGCATAGAATTTTTGTAGCAAAAAGGTTGGGAAAACATGGAAGATGTTTTTAAGAGGCACCCCCAAATTGTGGGATTAGGTGGTAAATGAAAAATGCAAATATTAAGAAGGGATTGGGAAGTGGTAAATGTACCTCTAAAAGTTATTAGAGTGGTGAAACTCACCTCACAATTTGTATACCTCTCTCCACAGGAAGAACCAACATAATTTAATTGTCTACATCTTTTTACAATAACTTTAGTCTCGTAGATAATAATAATACTTGTGGTAGTGACAAGACATCATCTTATCAGTTGGTTCAATTGGACAATATATTAAAGCTTGTTCTAAACTAGTTTAAATTATTTTCATTTACTAAAAAAATTAACCAAATTTGTTCGATTTCACAGATTTAATCTGTTTTTTTCGTCCAACCTCTCATTATACAAGAATGGAATACTCACCAAAGAAAAAGACAATCGAATAAATGGAAGACAAGCCCACCTTATATTGTGTAAATATCCATCTGGTAAATGCCATGTCATCATCCACTAGGATTCTAGGAGTAGTAAATTCCGGATTTAAATTTTGTCTTAACTAGACAAGCTCTAAAAGTACATTAAAGTTGGTTTAAACTCATTTTATGGTTTCTTGTTCTCCAACTCCTTGGCACGATTACCTTTTCTCGTAAAATATTTATTTCATTACACTCCCATTACGACTAAATCATTCAACGAATCAAGACGTTGTGAAATTACTAAGAACAACAACATTAATAAATTACTGTGAAGTATAAGAACAGTGGGTTTGGAAAATGAAATATGCTAACAAAATCTTAGTGATGGTACCTAAAATATTAAGTTAAATAATTAATGAAGTTGTTAGTTAAGTATTTCTATTACTTAACAAAAGTGTTGGACCAACTTTTTGGTTAAGTTCTTAGATGACTTTATAAAGGCATCCAATCATTAATTAGTAATTATTACCATAATTTCATTGAGATTTGTGTTACCAATATTTGAGTATTTCTAATTGAGATTTGGATCTAAATAGACCCAAATCACAATTTAGAACACTTCTGTCTTTCTAACTCGTCTAAATAGTAGTTAATTCTGGTTGATTTTTTGTTCATCTGAATAAGAATATTCATATTCACACTGAGTGAGACGATTAAGATTCAAAAAAATTAAGAAAAATTCATACCCCTTGAGATTTGACAACAGAGAAAATATCTCAAAGAGTTGCCATGAGTCTATCTTTAGAGATTCCCCAATATGGGGGGATAAGAGCAACTCCAATGTGGGGCTCGGGCTCCCAATTTTGGGAGCCCCTGGATTTTGGGAGTCCCGGGGCTTTTCACAACTCCAACGTTGGGCTCCCAAATCTAAAATATGCACATGTGTGGTGTATGTGTGTGAGGGTTGTGTTTTAATTTTCAACTATAAATTATTAATTTCAAATATAAAATTGAAATTTAATATTATGTTAGAGAGAGAAGGAATTTTGAAAAGATGAAAAAAAATTAAAAAAAGAAAAAAATTAGAGAAATGATTGGAAAAACAAATTTAAAACAATTTATATTTTTTGAAAAAAAATTTAGTTTAAAAAAATTAAAAAAAAACTAAATAAGTGGGGTGGATCCCCTTTTTAGGGAATCCACCCCAAATATGGCCGTTGGGAGACCCCCAACGGCCATATTTGGGGCTGGGAGCCCCCCAGCCCGGGCTCCCATTTGGGAGCCCGGGAGCTTGGGGCTCCCAGCCCCACCGGGAGCCCAGCCCCGGGGCTCCCGGGTTGGAGGGATGGGGCTGGGGCTCCCAAGTTCAAATTGGGAGCCCCAGCCCCCAATACGTTGGAGCTGCTCTAAGAAGAGCATTTGGCTTCACGATCTAACCCTTGACGAATTTGGTAGAGGAAAAAAATTCTCTCTTTACAATTTTACACTAGCATGAAGAATTAAAGATTCAACAGAAATTTAAGTCCTTCAAATCATATTATCGTATATCATCGTTATATATTTTCAATACTGACTGTATATCACAACAGATCATAAAAGAAAGTTCAACCCTTAGGGCATGTCATAAGAGAGCAAACTTAGCCCATGGCATACTTCTGGGTCCAGCTCCTAGCAGTAGTCTCATACTTGCTCCTGTCTGTTTTATACATATGAGCAATCTCTGGCACCAAAGGATCGTCTGGGTTTGGGTCGGTCAACAATGAGCATATCGAAAGCAACACCTAGAAAAAAAAGGAAGAGAAACACCCACATTACGATATGTCCATTGTCATAAAATTTGTGTAAATTTGAGTTCCTCGACAAACAAAAATCATAACAAATAAAAGAATTTTGTAGGTGAAGTGATTGACCAGGTAATGATTAATGAGCTCTAGCTCAAAAATCAATTACATCTGGCCATATCAGGTGAAGATTTATGACTAGCTCGAGCTCTAAATATCAGTTTTTGATGATGAGCTAAAAATATCACATTCTGAGCTCGAACTCAGAATATCACAGTCTAAGCTCGAGATATCCAAACATGACACAAGAAACACGGTGCTTCAGTGATCAGGATATCCAAACTGTCTTCTATTATGTTTGCTATTTCATTGATTGACAACGTTTTGTTAAAATTGGTTGCTAACTTTGGGTTTGGTGAAAGGTAATAACGAGAACAACTGAACAAGGTACCTTGGAAATGGTCAAGGCAGGGCTCCATTGCTCCTTCAAGATGTCGAGACAGATGCTTCCATTGCTGTTGATATTGGGGTGGAAAACCTTTGTTCTGAAGGAAACCTGCAAAAATCAGTCCAAGATTCCGAGTACGTCATACGGATGAATGATTTTAAGCTAGTTGGAACTTAAAAAAAGGATTTTATGCTTGGATTTGCAAAAGCCAGTCTCACTCTAGTAGCTTCTATTACTAAGAAAGTTTTCCTACATGGTAAATACTTATGAAGAACACTGTTCGCGACTTCATTCAGAAAACCACTATAGACTTGTGAAACGCCTATACATGGTTCTTCTACTCTGCAAGCAATTTCCAACTCTAAATGTGATACCACCACACTGGCCTATCCAAGAAATATTCGGTCCTGTAAACTGATATAAACCTCCAAATAATAAAGGTCCAACTAGAAAAGTTTATTAGAGGTGTTAAACTTATTGCAATATCAAATAGTGACACGAGATCTAGTATTTTACTTAAATATAACGAACCCCACCAAACTATTAAACTTGGCATCACCATTACTTTTATTCAGATAAACTGAGGAAACTTATTATTATGAGAATTATAGACGATGTACATTTGGAGAACCATAAATTTGCTTCCCCTACTGCCATTAAAAGCTTTCTCCTCTGTTTTTTCTTCTCAAATAACAAGAAGCATATACTTCAACAAAAAAAACAAGAATACTCGCAAAAGTTAGAAATTCAGATGATGGAGAAAGAATTCTAACAGACCCAGTCCTTATGTGCACCGTCCATGCGGAAACAAAAGAAAAATACTCATGTCCTCTTACCTTGGTGGCTTAAACGGATAATCTGGAGGAAAATGAATGGTAACTAGAAAAACACCTCCTGCGTAAGGACTGTCTGGAGGACCCATAATTGTTGCTTGCCAGTGAAACATGTCTTCAGCAACAGGACCTGTAATTAGCAAAGAAACAAGAAGCCCCGCGAATGATTAATTGTAAGAGATCATATGATGGCGGCCATTCACCTAGTCGGCCTCTCGGCCAGACTAATAGCGGGCCTAACGGCCAGGATTCTATATTAGCATAGTTTCCAGTTTAGTATTTCAGGTTTTCATATTTAAGAGTCCTAGCAATGAAGGAAAGTATCCTTAGTAGTTATCTTCTTTCTTTATTTGAGTCTATCTAGGAAAGTCTAATCTCTATATAAGAGAAGTCTGGTCTGTCTTGTTAAGCATTGAATTGAATTATCAAATACAAAATCTCCTTGATTGCATCTTCTTCCTTTAATTATTACAGTTTATCTTTAGTTATTTCTCGTTTCTTCGTAAGTTTTATTAATGGATTCTATTAGTTTTATGCTTCCGCAACAATCTACATCATCATAAGTCTGAGAAACTTAATCACTGTGACAAGAAAAGTGATTTTTTCCCCTTATAAACACAATTGTTTTCTAGAGGTATACATGATGTGCCCATTCAACCATAGTGAATTTTACCAAACTATCGAATTTAAAGTCTCATGGAATAACAAAAAAAGGTATCTTGCATAAGACTCGTAGTATCACGTTATACCAAGTTCAAACACAAAACATTTTTATCTGGAATACAGATGAGTGGTCAAACGGAAATCCTTCTTTATGGAATTGAATACGTATAACGATTTGTTTTCTCCAGAAGATAAGGATACTGCTCATATCCCACAGGAAATTTCGACGACTAGATACCAAATACTAACTAGATTTAAAGTGTATTTCTTCATTATACTCTTCTCCTCGCCATAACCTCATAATCTTCGAGAAGAATCTTAAATAACGAAAAATAAACTCTATCAAACTACTTAGGTTATTATAGATGAAATTACCAATAAAGCAAACTGTGAGTACGGACAAACATATAGACCTAAAAATCCTACTGTACAGACATGTATAATAGACGTTTTTACTCTTTCTAGCATTGTAATTTTCATATTTTCTCACTGTACTAACACAAGAACCTGAACCATCTTTTTTCAAAATTGTATTTCGATCACAAACTTTGTTCAGATCGAATCAACTTTGTATTTCGGCATGTAATTTAACATCAACACTCACATGGAAGAAAATTGTGAATCAAATTATCCAAGGTTCATAAAGACGAATCGGATGATCAAGGAAGGAAAAAAAAAACATACGCCTGATAATTGATCTAAGTTAAAATTGATTGCAAAATTTGATCGCTACCTGCGCTGCAAGAAGTCGGAGGATCTTTCTGGAGATCCTTGAGTTCTTTCAAGATCCTTTTGGAAGCCATGGCGAAACCCTAATTTCGTTCGAAACCCTCTCCACTCCCACAAGTGATCGTGAAAGAGAGAGAGAGAAAACTGAAAAGTGCAAGTAATTTCACGAACGAGGACGAGGACGAGGGTGTGTTTAATTTGGCGGAGTTACTATTTCGCTTTTATTTAAACTTCTCTTCTTTTCCCCCCTCTCAATCATCTACGTACAATCGCTTCATTATTCGTTTGGAAGGGAAGGTGCATATTCTTTTAACTACCACGAGTTTCCTTTCAACAAAAAAAAAAAAACAAATACGAGTTTCCTATGAGTGTGTTTACTTTGTATATTTGTTTTGAGAATTACTCAATCCGGTCCAATTGGTTGTGAGTTGTCAAAGCTTACATAGTTTGTCGGCCACTAGAGAACTGTTTGACAGATTGTAATGGGATGGAGTAACTTTTTGATACCAGAATTGTTTAAATCAATTTAGGGGAATGAACTGTTTGTTTACGATTTTTGGTTTGGTTGAGTCAACTTGATCGTGTTGTTTTCCCTACCTTTTTCAGAGTCTTTCTAGTTTGAATCCAAATCTGTTTGAAACCCCAATTGGACATTTTTTTTTTTGAGAAAGACTATACATACACATAAAAGGAGTTACATAGTTGAGACCCTTACAACATATATAACCATAAAAGTTACGGAGGGGCCAATTACATAACGTACTAAATTGCAATAATTAACTTTGAGGAGGGTGAGCCGACCCCGCAAGGTACTAAATTGGACATAACAGCAAACTAAGTTATTACCAATGGTACCTTTTCTTGCTCTGATTTTTTTATCAAGATGAACTTCCTTCTAGTTGTAACTGATGTTTCATAACAAAATTTATTATATCTCGTCGGGGACATGGAAAACGAAACGATTCTAAGAAGTTTGCAAGAGGTCTGTCTATTACGACAGTTGAGAGACCCGCCATTGCATCTATACTAAGTTCCCAATTTTCAAAGTCCATCTCAAGTAGATGCAAAAGTTCAAGTTTTTGAAATGTACCTGCTTCACAGACCATCTCTCTTTGTGGGAATTTCACTTTTTGCAGTTTCATAATCTCAAGGTTTCGTAACTTGCCCAAAATTAGCATATTGGAATAGGATAGAGTACTTTCGCGTATAGTTATCTTCTTTAGGTTAGACAAACTTGAGAGGTTAAGAAGAGATTCCGGAAACACGGAGTAGCTTACAACCTTCAAAGTTTTAAGATGAGCTAAATAATGGGGACTGGACAAACAATCTGCTTTGCTTGGACTGCTACAGTTAGCTCCATCTCTCATTCTTCCGTCTATTCCTAGTTTTATCAGATTAGGCATTGAAGCAAAGAAACGATCGCGGTTACCTTCATTCAAGTGTACGTTGAATAACGACTGAAGATTACACAGAAAGAAGGATTTCGTCGCACCATTTTGGATGTCATTGAAGCCACCTAAGTAAAGATGTCTTAAGTTTTGGATTTTCCAAATTCCTTCACCCAACATACTGGTAATAACACTATGTCTTGAATCGAACGTTTGTAGGTTCAATAGATTAGTAATGGAGGGAGGAAGCGATTTTGCACGAGGGGCGTTGATCCTAATGTACCTCAAATGGTATAGGTATCCGAGCTCTGCAGGAATAACTTCATGAGTAAGAACTACAAATCCTATGTCAAGTACTCTAAGATACTTGTAGTACTTGTAGACAAGGGATGGAAGGAAATCCCTCTGATTTAGTTGTTGTTTATCGAAGCATAGGATAGAATGGAGAGCCGGATAACTATTAGAAGAAGGAGGTCTTGGATTTTGAATATTGGTGATTTTGGTAATATTATATATAGCTAGTCTACGAACACTATCAGAGGGGAACGGAGAGTGCGGGTACCTATGAATGTGAAGGAACTTTTCATTTGTGCTCTTTATAATGCATAACTCTCGAATAGCAGTATGTACAAAGATTTGTTTGATGCCTTTATCTGTTCTCCGTTTTGCAACTTGAACCAAGCTTCGCCGAACTAGCTCATTTATGTACCTGTCTGCAGCTTCCTCTTCACTCTCTCTATCCGTTAGCTCTGTGATAAATCCCTCGCACGTCCACAAATTGATCAGATCTCTTACGGGGATTTCATCACCTTCTGGGAATGCAGTAATATAGAGAAAACATTGTTTCAAATGATGAGGTAGATCGCTGTAACTTGACGAAAATATTAGTTCTAGTGGTTGTTTTTGTCGATCATACAAGTGATCTTTTATTCTCCTCTCATCGAATTTCCACCAATCATCATATTCTTTATCCGCTAATATATTTGCTATGACGACTATGGATGCTGGTAGTCCACCACATCCGGAAGCAATTAGGATCCCAAGTTTCTCAATTCTAGATCCGTACTCTAGGAAAATTACTTTGTTGTTGGGTCCGAGTAGTGCTTCCTGGGAAAATAGTCGCCAGCTCTCATGTTTGTCTAGGAAAGGAAGATACAAGGCACGGCCTATTCCACAAGATCGGCTGGTGAGTAATATCCGACTTCCATTATTCTCGTCGGGAAACACTTGTCTTATCTTTTTCCACGAATCCTCGGAGAACCACACATCATCGATGACAATAAGATACCTCTTTCCATTTAAGTAAGTCGATATCATCTCTTTTAACTGATTTTCATCCATCTGAGTACTCTTGCCCTTGTCTGTCAGATTCGCCTCCTGATCACCGGAAATATACCGGTAAATGCTAAGTAGGAACTCATGAGGTTCTTTAAAATTTCTTGTTGCATCAACCCAAGCTAAGCAACATTTGAAATGATGTCCAATTTTCTTATTGCTTTTGAATATTTGTCTAGCAAAGGTTGACTTACCAATTCCTCCCATTCCCACAATAGAAATAGTATCCAGCTTCTTTTGTCCTTGTGTAAGAAGCCTAACAACTTCTGCTTCTTCTTTTTTGAAGACCACCATTAATTTCTTACTTCTGCTTGAGCTGCCCTTCTTCAAACTAGGTTGCTGCTGCTGCTGGCTTGAGCCTTTAATGGTGGTAATCTTCTCAATCATGCTTTTGTTATCAAGTATCGTTTCTACGATCTTTTTGTTGAGGAGCTTGAGCTTTTCTAAATATTTGGAACCTATAAGGTACCCATATAACATCTCCTTCTTATTCTTCCCATGATATTGTTTGATTTTCTTCTTACTTATGTGTGTATCTATGACGTCCTGTGTCTCATAAACCTTGTTTCGGATATCGTTGACAAACTCTTTAACATCATCATCATCTTCGGGTTCATCTTGAATTTCTTGAACATACTTTATGAGATGCTTTTCAAGAGTGTCTTTCTTTTTCCTTAGCTCATCTATTTGTTCATCATATTCCTCTTCTAGTTTTTTATTATTCCAGAAAACCTGCCGAAACTTACCTACAGCTTTCCAACCGATTCCACTTATAGCAGCTGCGGTCTGAACTAGTACTCCTAATGATTTCAAATTCATCTTCAAATAAAATCTCTATATGGTAAATGAAAAGATGATTTCAATCAAGATGTGAGTTAGATCTATAGTGGGAAGGCACCAAAAATATGATCATATAATCAATTTTAGGTTTGGTGAACAACTTTGTCTGTATTGGTTCAATAACTATACATTCCAATTTCAACATATTAGGTGAGTAATAATAAATTAACAATGACAATGCTACACTAATCGCCTCGTTGACCCCTATCCTAGACAGTCTAACATCTCACCTAGGGGTGTTCTCATTTATTATCCAAACCGACCGATCCAATCCGATCCAAACAGATTTCAACGGTTTGGATACCGATCCAATAGTATTCCGGATTGGTTCGGATGTTAAAATGGCAAAACCGAGTGGTTTGGATCGGTTTATGGATTTGATTTACGGATAACCGAACAAACCGAACCAAACCATTTACTGTTATTTTTTATATATTATATATATAAATATAAATGATAGGAATGATGAACGGTTGAGAGTTGTAGCTTAATTCAATAATTAAGTTAGTAACACGTTTTTAAGTCGAAAGTGCGAAATTTTATATATGGTAAAATATCACAGGTGGTTCGGTTATCCAACCGATCCAAACCGTTCATGCATAGTTCGGATCGGTAACCGAACTAAACCATGAACGGATTGGCTCGGATTTAGATTTGAGAAAAATCGAACCCTTCGGTTTGGACTTTGGATTAGCCGAAAAAGTCGGTTATCCAACCGATGTTCACCCCTACCCTTCACTTTTTTTCTTCAAAAATAGGTTTAGGAGGACGTTCGCGAAGATTACTTCTTCTTTTTTGATAATCTAGAGGCCCATGTGATAGCAGTCAACTCCAGTGCCTTTAGAAAAATAAATAAATAAAAAACATTGAATACGAAGACTCATATACTTCGGTCCTTTGGTTGACTTAGAATTAAGAAGCACCAAGAATATGTTACTCATATACGGTACGTAGGTAACCTTATAAATATAAGTTGTTTCATTTGCAACCAATGTTTGATTAGTTTGTTGTGTATCTAATCCAAAATCTCAGAGGTCAAAGGTTTGATTCACAGTGATGAAGTCGATTTCTTCGTGAGAAATTTGCTTTCATGGGAATTATTCTTCGGAATTTTGTTTTTAAAGGTGGACAAGTTTACCATTCGAGACTACTATTATGATGAGGATCCAACCATGACATCAAGTTGGGAAACATCAATATGTGAAGCCGACATTAGTACATCTGAAAATTCATATTCTTAGATTACATATGATACCGCTTAGAAAAAGATTACATTCCATATAGTATTTTTTTGTCTATTTGAAATACAAACATTAAAAGAAAACGAGACGAAGAAGAAGATTTAAGAACATTGCAAGTAAAAGAAAATCAAAACATTGTTATCTAACTACATAGATTATATTTAAAAAGAGTACTTCCGTTTAAGTTTCCTTTTGCATTAAACTTGTAATTTAATGTAAGTTGATCCTGCATTTAACAAACAAAATTATGAGTATTGACATTATCCTACAAATAGTATAAAACAAAATAAAGGGGTTCAGTTAACACAAAAAACACTATGAGTCTTCGTGTTGCAATTAGTAATGAGTAATGCTAGAGAACAAGAGAAATTATTTAGACTCTGGAGAAGTCTTATGTGACTTGTCGTGATTCGTTGTTTAGTGAATCAAAACTATTGAAAGTACGAATCACGACATTTCACGTAGAATTTCTGCCTGGAGTCTGACTGATTTTTCTTGTTCCCTATCATTTTTCATACTAAGGAATAATGTTAGAGAACAAAAACAAAAAAAGAAGCTCATGTTATTTGAAATTTTACTTACAAATTGAAGAGGACAATGTAGCACTTGGGGGTTGCACCACCACCCACTTGCTTCAAGTTCACCTTCTCACACACCACCTTAACACCCATCATCCCCAATTTCACATTCTCCAAACCTATCCCAACCTTAGTCCTAACCTCCACATCAACTTCCAAATCTCGGCTTCGGATCCGACGTTTCATATCCAATCCAGCATCATCATCGATCAAACTGTGTTTCACCTTCGTCTCGAACTTCAACATAGTTGTATTTTTCCGTAGTTGAGTAAACTTGGGTATAGTTGCCGAACCTAAATCAACATCTTCTTCAACTGTCATCCGAACCTCAGTCTGATCGTAATAGAAATCTATATCGGTATTAGGATTTGAAGCTTCGAAGGTAACTTCCGTTAGGGCGTCAAGGAAAGTTCCGTCAGGTGTAACAGAGACGTTAAAAAGAGGGGTTTTCATAGATTCTAAACGAAAAATAGGGAGTTTTGGGTTAAACCAAAAATAAAACAGAGAACCAGAAACACCAAGAAGTAAGATAATGAGGATAAAGAGAGTACAGAAAAAGCAACAACAACAACGACAACAATTTCTGTTTTTGGGTTTTGGATGAAATGAAGGAGGAATTTGAGATCTTGGGATTCCTGGTTTTTGACTTAGTGGTGGTGGTGGAATTACTGGTTTATTTGGATCTTTGAAACCTGGGGGTTTTTTCAAAATTGGGTTTGGTTCCGACATCTCTGAATCAGATTTCTTGTTTCGATTATCAAATTCGATTCACAATGAAAAAGAAAATGTGGGTTTTTTGGGAAATTTGCAGTTGTTTTGGTTGATATTTCCTTTTCAATGGCTGGTTGGTTGGGTAATATTCCTTTTCGATTTTGGTTTACAGATTATGATTGGATTTATTTTTTTGATAATTTTGCAGAGAAGAAGAAGAAGGATAAATTTGATCTTATAAATGGCTAAATTGAGATGACTTAATGAAATGAGATTTTGAAAACAGAGGAGAAATTAGATATGGGATAGGAAAATATGAACTTTGAAGATTGATTATTGCAGAAGTTAATGGGTTAGGGAATCTGGGAAGAAACTACTCCACTAGAAAAGGTTGAATTTTTGTAGGAAATTAAATGCAGATGAATGAATGCTTTTGAAGTGTGAGAGTAATTAAGAATGATGGATTTAGAAAGCAGAGCTTCTTCAGATTGTCCTCGAGCCTGGAAATTTCCAATGAATTGTGATCGTAGTGATTGAGGAAGAGACCTAAAAAAATGGAGGAATTTTTAGGATTGAGGGAGAAAAATCGTAAGAACAGATAGATATCACTCCGAATTTTACGAAGAGCTACCGGTTTTAGAGAGAGAGAGAAAAAACAGAGAGAGGGAGAGATTCTGGAAGCAGGAAATTAAACGGGTGGAGGTCCGAGTGGTGGGAAATTTCAGGTCCCGGGAATTATTGCGGGGTCTTATATGATGACGTGGCTTATGGTCTTCGGACAGGAAGAATGACGCTATGCCCTGCCACTCTCTCGTGTGAATTCTGACGGGGTGACGTAGACGGGCGAGAATTAGAGAGAGTGCCCTGGCTCAGGGGTTTTGTTTTGTCTTTCGTTCCAATGAGGTTACAAATCACTCAAATGGATTATATAAGAGACTATTTTAAGTGCTAACAGAAAAACTGTTAAAATAAACTATATGAACGAGACCTTGTATCTATGGTTTAGATATGTGACACAAATAGATGCTTGTACTACATTAATTGTTTCCTTTTACTCAAAGTTGTATGATTTTTGGTGTATGACAAGATATAGCCATTTAGGTGTGGGGTGGATTAAGTGGATGTGCAATCAAACATCCATTGATGGTATGTGCTAACACAATCCCATCACCAAAATATCACTTTATTATCTCTCTTCAGCTTTTCTTTAATTCTTGTACAATATTGGTTAATTCTTATAATAGGAAATAGGTGGATTGCCTGCATCAATGCCCATTTTGTGGGTTGATAAATCTTTTTAATGTTTTTGTTCTTCTCCACCATGTCTCCTTTCCCTACCACCATCTGCTTCTGTCTTTCACTGTCCCTTTGGATTTTCATCTACTCACGAAATCCATGGGTTAGTAGAGAATTACATGTAGACTCGATATTTATCAGACATTTTGTCTGTGGACTCAACGTCTTAAAAATTCACCGATGTAATAAATATCTTCGTACATTTTGTTCATTAATGTAGTCTAACTACCAGGGTCGTTCATATTCGTGTCCATCATTCTCAAAACACGTGGCTCACAAATGTGACACGTTAAACATTTTTCAGTAAAGATTAGTATAAAGGTTTAGTCATTAGTGGACTTATAGTGTATGATTATCTACTGGGCAAATTACTTATCAAAATGGTTCCATAAAGATGTCTAGTTTCTAAAATTATACTAATTTTTTTGCCAAACAAACAGTGGACTCAAAAGAAGAGAAAGATCATAATAAGACCAACTTGGGCAAATTACTTATCAAAATGGTTTCATAAAGATGTCTAGTTTCTAAAATTATACTAATTTTTTTGCCAAACAAACAGTGGACTCAAAAGAAGAGAAAGATCATAATAAGACCAACTTGAAAGTTGGTCATTTTTAGGGGTCAAAATAGAACTAACCCGCCCGATCTATCAGACTATCCTAGTAGCCAGATAGCATATCTGCCCAAACCCGAAGCGTCCCCTAGATGTGGTTGCTCGTACCCGACTACCTTAATAGGCAGAAGAGAGAATATTTACCCGACTCGTCCCAACCCAAAGTGTCCATACCCGTGGATGGCAGTACCCGCCCGACCCACCCGTATGTGTACCAAGCAAGGGCTGGCGGGAAATTAGACCTAAAAATCTCCCTCTCTCATCCATCTTCCCGACGCCGGCCGATTCCCGGCTCTCCTCTTCCAACTGTCATAGTCTTTCTCTTTCTCTCTCTCTCTCTAGAATGGAGTACGTAAGTCCTGAAGGGCTTCGTTTAGATGGTCGTCGTCCCATGGAGGTCTTTTCTCTCTCTCTCTCTCTCTCTCTCTAAAAGATTACACACTTTTACTTCTTTCTTTTGTGACACTTTTTTTTTTTGGGGTATGACAGATGAGGCAAATTCGTGGAGAAATTGGTGCTGTTTCAAAGGCAGATGGGTAATGAATTACTACTAGTAGTTTAATAGAAACATAGGATTTTGAAATTAGGGTTAGTCAGTAGTGTTAATTGAAAGATTGAATATTTTTAGGTCAGCTATTTTTGAAATGGGAAACACTAAAGTGATTGCTGCTGTATATGGTCCAAGAGAGGTAATGAAAAAGGACTCCCCCTACTTTTAACACCAAACTCTTTTTTTTTTTTTGAACCAAAAATTAATGTGAGAATAGTCCCATATGGGACAATGGTAGCAACCAAGAACATAATGTGCAGGTCATCCATCACCACTCAATTGTCAATTGGTTTTGAGTTGGATGATGACACAAACTTAACACTAATGTCTGTTTCCAGGTTGAGAATAGGAGCGAACAAATGAATGACAAGGCTTTGGTATATTATTATTATCTCACATTAGTATTTCTTTTTTTACATTTTCTTACGATTAGTATTCATCTTTTTGTGGTTAGTTTTTATGTACTATTGTATATTGTAGGTAAGGTGTGAGTATAGCATGGCTAACTTCAGCACTGGAGACAGGAGGAGGAAACCTAAGGGTGACAGGTACTTTAACACTCAACGAATGGAATTTCGGTAGACATGGAAATATTTCGGTCATTATGTCGAAATTTATTTCCTTTGACAAGGTAGTTAAATTTCAGTTTTGATGGAAATTTTGGTAGGCACGGATCATTTCGAGTGAAATATTTCAAAATTTAATTTCTTACTTTTACTCCTTACCAATCAATAACTTATCCAATAAGGGTCATTTTTCCACTAAGAGGAGGCGAATTTTAAAAGCTAGCTCAATTCTCTGAAAATTAGAGAACGGTTCTAGAATTGATTGTTAATTAATTTATTGCAAAGACGTTCATGGGTTTGATTCAGTTTTATGTATCGTACTCAGGCGGTCTACAGAGATATCTCTTGTCATTCGACAAACCATGGAAGCTTGCATATTAACACATCTAATGCCTCGCTCTCAAGTTTGTTACTACTGCTATGATGATCTTTCTTTTGTGCATATCATTTTTTTTAGCACCTTTAACATTTTCTTATGTGTTTACAGATTGACATATTTGTCCAAGTTCTTCAAGCTGACGGAGGTAACCAAAAACTCTCTTTCAGTATTTTACATGTTCTGATTCTTGGATCTGTCGGGATATCCCCCTGTCCCACCCACCCCCAAAAGACGATCACAAACATATATATTGAATAGAAAGGTGTAATATGCAGGCTTCTTAATATGTTTATTATTCTTATCTAATCCTATTTAGATGTAAACAACAATTTTAGGTTCGACACATGTTCTTGCTCTTACAAATCGTATTCTAATCTGTTAGTTTCATGATTTTGTTTTCAAACTCTACTTGTTGTCTTGGTTTAATTTCATATCTATGAATAAAATTGAGGGTTTATCATCTTCCTCTACAGGAACAAGATCTGCATGTATCAATGCCGCGACCTTGGCACTTGCAGATGCTGGGATTCCAATGCGGGATCTTGTCACTTCCTGCAGTGCCGGATATCTTAATAGCAGTCCATTGCTTGGTATATCAATAATTCAATTCTTTCTGTAAACTTTTTTCACAAAACAATGTCATTTAGCAAAACCCTCAGAGCTAATCAATGTCGGAATTCTGGAATTGCCAGATTTGAATTACGTGGAAGATAGCGCTGGAGGCCCCGATGTAACTGTAGGAATTCTAGCAAAGTTTGATAAAGTGACTCTACTTCAGGTACCATTTTATAATCTCTATTGCATTGTGTTGCTTATAGTACTAGACCTTGCTACCACTTCTTTAAGACACTTCATAGTTTCGATTTCTTCTAAATATACGATCTATATAAGAACAAAGCTGATCTCTTATGTTTACGCTACACGCTTTTTTCATTTTCGCTTCGAAGTTTTGGCAACGGTAGTGTATTTTATTTTCTCCTTTTTGGTTTTGATTGGCAAAACAAACTACTATATTGATAGAAACAGCTAATGCACAAGGTATGCTTTGAGCTGACAACAACCAAAACCGGAAAATTTCAATG
Organism: Eschscholzia californica; assembly: GCF_041429995.1. Lineage (NCBI taxonomy): Eukaryota > Viridiplantae > Streptophyta > Magnoliopsida > Ranunculales > Papaveraceae > Eschscholzia > Eschscholzia californica. The sequence continues at coordinate 44,349,032 of NW_028238483.1, read as the reverse complement.
AAAAAGCCGAAACAAAGAGGCTAAGACACCATTTGTTAAAACAAGAAGAATCTCCGAAAGTGAAAACAGTCAATACCCTAGATCTCTTCCGCTATTGTGGAAATTCCATCTCGCCGTTAGAATGGGAAGTTTTCAGTAGAAGTCCCATCGCTTGTCTCTATTTCGAGCATTTTTCATAAATAGAAGTTTTAACAATCAGTTTAAGAACCTCCGTAATGTTATAGTTGGTTGTTTCTTTATGATTGTGAGCATTGCAGATGGACGCAAAACTTCCGATGGATATCTTTGAAAATGTCATGCAACTTGCAGTAGAGGGATGCAAGGCAATAGCAACTTACATTCGAGATGTATTTTTTTTTACTTAAGCACCTTCTTCTTGCAAACCAATTTTGGAATTTCTTGCTCTATAATAGTCTAATATATTGTTTTCATTATCCGAAGAGATCTTTATGCTGGTCCAACATTATTCACGAATTGTGCATGTTTTTTTATTTGCAGGTACTGCAAGATAACACCAAGCAACTAGAGTATCGGCGTGGTCTATGAGAGGAATCATCTCGGAATCTTATCTCACATATTGAATTGGTAGTTTGGAAGTTTTAACTTTCTATAACCTTCTTTAACTTTTGACATGCTTATTAGTTCTACCTCATCTGGCAATGAGAGGTATAGTTTCATAATAGAATTCTTTGTTGCACCAAAAATGTTGAGTTTAAGTAAATGATATTTTCCAACCTAACCATGTAGACTTAAACTTCTTTACCGTTAAACCGATCCCTAGCTTTTAATGGTCTTAGTAGAAAAGAGAACGATGGGGCTTGCTTGCATACTCGTTTACAGTTACGAATTACGATATCGGTGTATTATTTCACATGGTTGGGAGAGCACTCGGCGACTGAGGTATAAGTACGAGCTCAAGCACATCAAGTGTCAAAGCTTCTTTTCAGTAAGCTGGCCTAGTTCGGAAAAACATGAACGATATAAGTAAAGCTTGGGGTTGTTACAGCTTGACTATTTATCCGTTATAGTTACGATATCTTTGTGTGTTGCTACCTGTCGTTATTAGTTGTTAAATTTAATCATATTCATCTGCAAGTTACCGGTGTTGGGGAACTAACATATTTTGTATTGCAGGTGGGTCTCTTCACTCAGTGTTGTCGAAATTTTACTGCAGATGCGTCATTCGTAGTGACTTCTAAAACTTTCGCAAGCAAAAAGCAAACAAAGTCTTGATCCTGTTATATTTTCTGTTTTTTTTTTCTCAAATATTGTTTGAAACTGCAGCAAATTCTTAAATTATATTGTTCTTATTAGCGAAATGTTTCGTTGTACACACAAAATTTTGTCCAACTTTAAATCGGATGTAGTATTATCCACACAAAGTTTTGTCCAACTTTAAATCGGATGTAGTATGAATGAAGAACGAGAATGATCTAACCCGAGCAAAAGCACCTAGAGGATATCGAAGAACAACTTGGTCAATCCCATTCCAGTCTTTTGTTACCTCAAGTGCTGCTTTTTGATCAGAAACCGAGGCTGGATGCCCCATCTTTGTTCTTAGAAAAGGAAAATGAGCACAAAAGGAAGAGTTTGGGACTTCAAAATTTATCCGTTTTCTCCATTCTTATGCCCAACAATGCATGCTTGTAGCTTAGTCGCATTTTGTATATATGGTATTGGTGGCCCCTTAAAGAGAAAACTGTTAAACTCTTCCATTTGGACCATTTCTAAGACGAAGCGAGAGTCCCTGTTCTATGTCTCATACACAGAATAAGTTTTTTTTTTCTTGATGTGCTTTAGCCGTTTTAAGCATTGTTGAGCGTAAAAGTACTTTATTGTAACTGGCGAGGGGGAGATTACTTGCCTAATTTTTTTTTCTTTTGGAAATTGAGTACGATCAACGATATTTGGCATTGATACATCAAAGATGTGATAAGCTCGATAACCGCCCATTTAAACTCTTAACAAGACCGGGCCTATAGTCCAACGAAACTATGGCCTAAAGCCTAACTACATTATTTATACCATAATAATCCCAATTCAAATAACCAAAGATTCTAAAGATTCCACCTTCTCTGAGATTCGAACCTGGGACCTTCAAGGCTTTCTGGAGATGTCAACAGAACCACTTGAGCTACCAACTGCTGACTACTTACCTAATTTGAAAGTCATACGGAATGAAATGCTTGTATGATTCTGCAGGAAAAGTAGTGGAGTACGATGACCCGATGAAGTTGACGAAGGAAGAAAGCTCATTGTTTGGGCAACTAGTTAAAGAATACTGGTCACATTTTCATTCAACAGATTCATAGCGATAGCTAAGTAATGTGATACCTCCAATATATGCACTTGGAAGGAGTAAGAGATGCCTCAGTTGTCCCGATTCATTTGCTCGCTTAGTCAGTAGACAAGTCTGGGTTGCTTTTTCTCATCATAGCTACAATTTCACTCAGAATGGCATAACGAACAATGAAGTAAGTGATGGAGGCCATTGTAAGATTTCTCAAGAGCTCTAATTTTATTCAATCACTTCAACTTAGTAAATTTACATGAGTTTATACACAAGTGGAGGGAGAGAAAAGAGAGAACTCTGTTATAATTAGTTTGACTGCTTATAGCAACCACCCTTCTGGGTTGTTGAACCTGGGATTGGGTTTATCACCAATTGACTTCACCGAGACTTAACCCTGACCCTCTGACTCTTCTTCCTCTCAAACCCTAGCTAGAACATCTCTAACATCCAAAAATATCCTACCATATACGTCTCACACACTTGAACAATGTAATCTTTGTGGAGATGTAAATGCTTCCATGACTGAAGCAAATCTAGTTATTTAAAGGGTCACACTCACACCTATAAATATCCCACCATATCCGTGTCACACCCATAAAGATCCTACAGTATCATTCTCACACCCATTTTACCTGTGTCACCTCTGCAATTATTTCTTTCGTTATATAAAATCTTCAACTACCACAAAAACGAAATCCATCTTCCTTAAGAGGGGTTACACAAGGGTTCATTTCTTTCTTCCTACCAAGTAACAACTTACGTACTCTCTATCTCCACAATTATTTAAAGTTTTAATCTTAAAATAATATCATTTTTGTTTTAATATTTAAGTTTTTAATTAAATATAACTTTCGTTTTAATTATTTAAAGTTTTAATGTTAAAAGATTTAATATTAAAGTTTTAATCTTAAAAGCTTTAATATTTAAATTTTTAATATTACAAGTTTTTATTTTAAAATAATATAATTTTGGTTTTAATATTTAAAGTTTTTAAGTGAGTGTAACTTATATTTTAATTATTTAAAATTTTAATCTTAAAAAATTTAATATTTAAAGTTTAAACTTAAAAGTTTTAATATTTAAAGTTTTATATATAACTTTCATTTTTATATTTAAAATTTTTAAGAAATGTAACTTCATTTTAGTTATTTACAACACGAAGGTTATTTTGGTGTTCTTGAGGTTGATAATGACGCTCAGTTAAGTGAAGAGATTGAAGGCTTTAAGTTGTGGTCGGACTCCCGTCAGTCACCCTTCAAGCCTACTGGTTGGGTAGCTTTTTCTCATTTATCCAACAAAAGTTTTAGAAGGGCAGAAGATTTCCAGAAAGGTATGCTATCTTATTTTCATTTTTTTTTATGTTTACTATTGTTAGTTCAATTTAATATTCATTTTTAATTACTTTATACTTTTAGGTTTAATATTGTGTTCTGCTTAATTAGTTCATCTTTACTCTTTATATAAATATTGTGTTCTGCTTAATTAGTTCATTTCTCATTCTTAATAATACTCTGTTAGATAGTTATTATCTCCACTATTATTTAAAGTTTTAATTTTAAAATTAATTTTTGTTTTAATATTTCAAGTTTTTAAGTAAATGTAACATTTCATTTTAATTATTTAAATTTTTAATCTTAAAAGTTATATTTTTAAAGTTTCAATATCTAAAGTTTTAATCTTAAAATAATACAACTTTGATTTTAATATTTAAGTTTTTTAAGTAAATGTAACTTTCGTTTTATTTATTTAATATTTTAATCTTAAAAAATTTAATATTTACAGTTTTAACATTTATAGTTTTAATAATTAAATTTTTAATCTTAAAATAATATAACTTTCTTTTAATATTTAAAGTTTTTTTTAGTAAATGTAACTTAGATACTGTTGTGGATACTTCAAAATCAGAAATTAGATATTGTTTTTGTCAGAGTTTGGAAGAGTTCTATAACGAAACGTATCTACATATTTTCATTAATATACCTGTCCAAATCTATTTTAGTCTGCGGAACTATTGTCTTTTCATTTCTACGTTGCTTTGGCCTAGGAGTTTATCGTTTAATTCACCTATGTTGATATATCGCTTATAAATTCTCATCTCGGGTGCAAAAAGACACAACGATAAGCAGTTTCGCAGCCAAGATGACCACCTCAAGAAGGTGCTTAACAGGGGAAGTCATTTCGACAACAAGCATTTATTTTCAACAACCTGGTAAGAGTTTCGTCAATTGAACTGTTATTTTTTATGAAAACGGCATGATACTAATGTTTCTCATTAGTCATTTCACATGTTCTTTTGTACATGTCCTTTCTGATTTGGGTATTGTGGACTTCGATCTTCCACTTGGCCTTTGTATGGTTATTTCCCGTATGACAAATATGTATTCAGCTTTTTGAGTGTTTCCTGTTATTACCTGACAAGCCGTATGTGTGTGTGTGTGTCCATACCAATGATATACATGGGAATCTATTATATAAAACAGAAGGGAAAACGATGACTGGGACAAACATCCTTATTTAATAAAGGATATTGTCTAGAAGTCCTTCTCAAAATTTAAAATATAGTCCTTCGTAGAAATAAAGTTACCTATTTAAAAAACAATAATTGTTTCCTTCTTAGAAATTAAATAACTAATTTGAGAAAAAAAGAAACAAAATAAATTTCAAGGGTTAAAAAAAGAAATTAAAATCTCTCTCTCTCTTTCAATAAAATAATAACTAATTTAAGAGAAAATAAACAAAAATAATAATTAATATAAATCTCTCTCTCACAATAAAATATAACAATAAATTTCGTAACATTTGATGATACAAGTGTCCGTGCCCTAGGGCACGGGATATACCCTAGTATACTTAAAGGTACAATCGAGGATTTTCTTGATGATTCTTTTAAATTTAACAAATTGGACTAGAAAGATTTAGATCGGCCAATAAGACTATTATATTTTACAATTCCCATGGTCAGAACCTACCATTTGGTATACTAAATTGTTGCTTATTTGATTGTTTATAATAAAAACAAGCTTGATCCTTTTTGCAAGATCCAAATTTTCTTCAAGCTTTGTTCATTTGTTGTCTTCTCGCACGTTTATGGGAACTACACTCCAAGAAGGTGCAGATATCCAACCACGACCACCAGTTGTAACAGTCATGGTTCATGTTAATCATGGTAAAATTTCTCTATTAGATGTTTTTTTATCAAACATATGTTGCAACAAAGGAAGCTGGAGGCATCACCCTACATCTCGGTGCTTTCGTTGTTGAAATGCCGTCTGGAGCATCAATCACATTTCTTGACTCCCTAGGGCATGCTGCATTTAGTGCGACGAGGGCAAGAGGAGCTGCAGGTACAGATATTGTCGTGCTTGTAGTAGCAGCTGATGATGGCGTGATGCCCCAAACACTTGAAGCCATTGCCTATGCCAAAGCAGCTAACATTCCGATTGCGGTTGTGTGAAGTTATAGAACTTGAATTTTCTAATCAACCAAGAGCAAGATGAGAACGAGAAAGAGAAGCTAACCAAGAATAGAGATTAAGATACAATCAACTTTGCTTACTGATATTGGTTTACAATGTGGATATATATAGAATTACAAGAGTCCTAAATACTATACAGTTAGAAACCCTAATATAAATAATTGGGAAGAGGTGAAATACAATAATTAGAAGGAGTTGGAATACAATAATTAGAAGGAGGTGGAGACCGGTGGTCAGACCTTAAACATCCAAAAGCACGAAGATGAGACAAATTTGGTGGAGTACCAAGTAACTTTTCATATAGAGATAAGCCGTCTAAAATCGGAAGAGGAAATTTATTGATAAGACAAACGGCGGTGAAGACACATTCTCCCCAAAAAGAGAGAGGAAGGTGTGCTTGAAGATGAAGAGAACCGACCACTTCAAGAATGTGACGATGTTTCCTCTCAACAACACCGTTTTGTTGAGGAGTGTGGGTACAACTTCTTTGATGAAGGATCCTATTATCAGAAAAAAAAAATAGTGAATTTGGAGTTGAGAAACTCCGTACCATTGTCAGAAACAAAAATCTGAATGGAAGTCCTAAATTGTTTTTTAACATAGTTAAAAAAAATTGGAAACGAAAGAGAATACATCAGATTTGGTTGGCATCAGAAAAAGCCATGTACACCGACTAAAGACGACAACCAAAGTGAGAAAATAACGACTTCCAGAAGTAGAGAGGACTGGAAAAGGTCCCCATAAGTCAGCGTGAACTAATTCAAAAGGTTGAGAAGTAGCTGAAGTACTAATCGGAAAAAGCAAACGAGAAGCTTTAGAAAGCGGATAAATAGTACACGAAACTTTATTAATATTATTAATAAACGAAAAATCCATACAAGGTAAACAACTAACTAAATACTTAAAACGGGAAGGAGATGGGCGACCAAGATGCCAATGCCATATACTAAAAGAAGAAAATTATCAAACGGTAAAGAAGACGTCAAAATACGAGGCTCCGTGTGTAGAAAATGTAATCCATCGTATTGATCACCAAGTCCAGTCGTCGTTGTTTGGTCCTGAAAGACACAAGACATAGATTCAAAATTAACATCACAAGAAAGTGACTTTGTAATTTGAGAAACAGAAATCAAATTGAAGTGAAAAGAAGGGATATGAAGAACCGCTTCTAGAGTAAAATTTGATTTGAAAGTGACATAACCAATATGGTGAACCCGGGAACGTGAACCATCTGGTAGACGGACATAGAAGTTCGATGGAGCAGGAGTGTAAGAAGTAAACAAGGAAAGAAGAGAGCAAATATTCCTTGCGGCTCCCGAATCAATAATCCATGGTTTAGAGTATAGAGACATACCTGTCAAGTTGATGAAAGGATAAGTAGGATCGGTTGAGGGGGTGCCTGTAGATTTTTTGTCGTGGTTTTAGAGAAGAGAGACGAGGTAGCGATATTGTTCAACTGACATTGAAGTGGCTGCAGGCACCTCTGAGTTTGATTGGACAGTTGCAACCGAAGTTGACCTAGCTTTACGAACATGATTCGGGTAACCATGAAGTTGATAACAAGAGGCCCTAACGTGACCATGAAGACCACAATAATCACATAAGGGTCGTGGACATTTCGAGCGTGATTTATCACCTCGGTCTGGTCAGTTTGGACGATCTGGCCGGAACCGAGAAGATTGTTTAAATTGACCAATGGAAAGAATGACCAAATCCGAGACCATGGAAGTGCCAAGCATGATATTTTGTTGAACTTCTTATTGTTTGACAAGACTATGTATTTTAAGAAGAGAATGGAACGGATCCATGATTAAGATTTGACTACGAAAAACCAAAAAAAGGTCATGTAGTCTTTGCAAAAACTCCATTGTTCTTTCTTGATTCACACGATCAATAAGTGACTTGCCATGATTGCAAATATATGGTTCGGTAACCATTAATGATTGTAATTCATCTTGAAGTGATTTCAAAGTAGTAGAATAAGTAGATACATCAGACGACTCTTGCTTCAAGGAAGAAATTGCTCGTCTAAGTTGGAATATCTTAGGAGCATTAGTTTGATGAAAACGATCAAATAAGTTATGTCATGTATCTGCAACGTTATCATCGTAAAGAGTAGAAGAGTGAATACTAGGATCGACTGAATTAATAACCCAACTTGCAACTAAATCGTTGCAACGTTCTGAAGAGTGAATACATTGTGAGGACTAAGTTTTGGGAAAGAACCATCAACAAAACCTAGTTTATCTTTGGCTCGAAGAACTTTTTTCATACCTCGAAATCAAGGAAGAAGTGGGGTGATGAGAATTGTGGTGGGTGAATCAGAGTGATGAACATCAAAAGGTGCATTAAGTTGAGTACTAGTAGTAGCAACAAAGTTAACGTCCTCGGTAATAGACATTGTTTCTCAAAATAAAATAAAATTGGCTCTTATACCATGTGAAGTTGTAGAAATTCAATGTTCTAATCAACCAATAGCAAGATGAGAACGAGAAAGAGAAACTAACCAAGAAGAGAGATTATGATACAATCAACTTTGCTTATTGATATTGGTTTACAATGTGGGTATATATAGAAATACATGAGTCCTAAATATAATACGATTAGATACCCTAATATAAATAATTAGAAGGAGGTGGAATACAATAATTAGAAGAAGGTAGAGAGCGGTGGCCGGACCCTAACGGGTCGGGTCTAATACCTCTAATAGCTAGGTTGCTATCAACAAATGTGATAAACCAGCTGCAGATGCTGAAAGGGTAAAGATCCAGCTTGGTTCTGAGGGTTTGCCCTTAGTAGAGATGGGTGGGGATGCTCTAAGTAGTTGAGGTCTCGGCAGTTACTAAGATTGGTTTGGATTAATTGGAAGAAGCTCTTCTTCTTCTTCAGGCGGAGCCGATGGATCTGAAAGCTCGTATCGATGGGCCTGCTCAAGCTTATGTGGTAGAGGCAAGACTTGACCGAGGTTGAGGTCCTTTGGCCACTGCAATAGTGAAAGGGGGGACATTGCTCTCCGGTCAACATGTGGTTGTTGGTGCTGAATGGGGCAGAATAAAGGGGGGCTATTAGGAATATGGTGTGGAAGGCGATGGATATGGCCCGACCAGCTATGCCTATTGAGATACAAAGAAGGACAGGCTTCAGAGGATTGATAGAAGGGAGGATTGGAACCTAAAAAGCCTAAAGTGGTTGAGTTGCCGATTATAGTGAAAGATGATGTGCACGGATGATGTGCACGGAACAGTGCAAGCTGTCAGATCCTTTGAAGAGTCTAAGCACTCCTCAGGTACTCTCGATATTTGACGCAGCGGAAAACTGATAAAAAGCCTTAGAACTCCGTCTAAAGACTATTGAACCGAAATTGATAACAAGAATACTAAAATACTGAATTTTATTGATTGAATGAATGACTGAAACAACTTCTAAGCCCTCATTATATAGGCTTAGGGTTTCCTAATCTTGGTCAAACTCCAATAGAAACTCCTAAAAAATTAAAATACTAGAATAGTAGAAATCCTAAACTGAAAATAATTACCAAAAATAGAAAAAAACTAGTAAAAGTCCGTTTTGAAGCCCTAAACGATGGAATTTGCCCCTCAAAGTGGGCCCGGAACGCTATTTCGCACAATCCCTCAAAATTTCGTCCAATTCCGACACCCGTAGCTTCGATTTTGGCCGTTTTAGTCTGTCACCCTTGTATTTGGCCGCTTCGATCTCATCCATGTATTTCTCAGCCAATTCCTCTACATCAATATTCTTTTCTTTTACATTACTTTTCTCTTCTACTTTTTGGCCTGGGGAAGTTCTTTGTGTGAGAATTGTTTTTCGCCTCGTCCACGATAGATCGTGGAAGGAATTATGCGATTGTATTTTTGTTAAGTTCATTGACAAAATATGCAATTTTCTTAAGTTGCATATTTTTTATATACAAAAAAAATCCCAAACCACTATTTTTCCGAATTGAGAACTTTTTAAGTTGGTTAAGTTAAATCTTCTATCTCATGATTTATTGCCAGGTTTTCTTAAATTTGGTGTCGGCCCTATTCCTCAGTCGGACGTGGATTTAGCTCAAGTTTGTAGTGCATGCATAGTTGGGTTCAGTATACCAAAATCACCAGGTTTCCTTACCGTCGCAGCTACTCGAGCCAATATAAGGTCACCCTATTACTACTTACATTCTTATATCATTAAATACTTCTTATTCCCTTCCAAAGATCGTTAAACGTTTGTTGGTACGAGTACCTGTTTCAAGCCACTAAACTGCATTAAGAAAACCCTGTTGTCGAAATTACTGGTGTTGGGGAAGTAACGTATTTTTTGCTTTTCTTTCTCAAATATTGTTTGAAAATGCTGCACTATGGGTAATTAATCCTTGATTATATTGTTCTTATTAGCGAAATGTTTATATTGTTCTTTATTAGCGAAATGTTTCTTTGTAAACACAATTTCGTTCAACTTTAAATCGGATGTAGTATTATTATCCTCGCACATACTGTTATCATCTGCTTTATATAGTAGGATCATTTCAACATCTATTCAGTTTATTATTTTCGACTCTAGTTTAGGATTTTTGTTTGTGCATACTTTGTTACACATTTTGACCTTAGGGGAGATGAAAAAACTATCCCCTAGGTCATGTTGGCGCCCTTGAAGAATGTGATTCCATATCGGAATGTGGTTCATTCCCCTATAGTAAACACCGCTTTGGAATAGGACTTCTTATAATCATATTCTATTCCCATGGTCCAAACATGGCCTAAATGTACCCGAGATACGAGAGAAGGTAAACTACAAAAGAAACAACCCAAACAATTTTGATTGTGAGAAGGGCTGAACTCCATTCATTGAAACTTTAGATATATTTCCACCACTTCTACAATATAAACTCATTATTTTTAAGCATCCCCAAGACTAGGACTAGACAGACAACAAAGACCACAACAACAACCTTAGCTATCTTATTATACCAGTAAACTTCATCGCCGATCCACAGAGTCAAATCAAACCGGACGAGAGTCTAATTCACTGCAGTAACTAGACGGTACAACAGAGAGCACCAACTGACCTTTCCACTCCTGACCCGTCTTCAGAGTTATCGGTTTCTCAATCACGGAAGCATCAACACAAAGCATATGTTTGTATTCTTCATCACCCAAATCTATCATAGATTTCGATTTTTTATCCCATGGATTCCATACCACTGAGATCAAAACACCATGAGCACAGTTCAGTACAAAATAATTTTCATGTTTAATCAATTCTTCTTGTTAAATTGGGGGGATGCTTGGGCAAAACCTGTTTAAAGAAACAATAGAAAATGAAATCTTACCAACATCGGGAAGTCCTTCTTTCCGGATAACAAATGTTCGCTTCTTTTCATGATCGAGAACTGCAATTATGTTGGGAGAACTAAGATAAACTCGATCCACCTGTATATTATGAATACATTGAGAAATCTTCTAAGATCATCTATAATATATTTACCTACGTCATTGACTTCGGGATTTGGACTCGGGAAAGCCTGAAAACCAGCCGAGTTACTCGGGACAAAAAACTCGGCTAAATGTACCCAAACGACATGTGAGTTACTCTTAAGATCAGCTACGCAGGTATATAGCTACAACTTATCTTGGTCGAAAAACATTATTTACCTCATTTTCGAATGTAATGGCATCTCCTTGTTCTGTAAAACGCTCTTTACGGCAAAGGTTATCAAGATAATCGAGTGTTTCCAGCCCTTCTATTCTCACTTCACTATGAATATAAACCATTCATTCTCATACAGAGTTATTACACACTCCATTACAAAAAGAAAGTGAAGCATTAACAGAGCAATGGACATTCATACCTGATATCAGAAACAGAGAGATATGTGTGATACGCAAATGAGAAAGTAAATGGCTTAGCACTGATGTTTCTAACACGGGAAATCATAGTGAGGTCCCCGGTGGTAGCGAGAGATACCCTAAGTCGTAACTCAAAACTGAAATAGAATACATTTTCTGTTAATAAAACACATTGTCTTATAATAACATCGATTAACAACTAACAAGAAAAACAGGTAAAAATTCAAGGGCAAAACGTGAACTCTAGAGTCCACAGAAACATGGAGAAACCAATACCTAGAAGATTTATGCGGCAAGTTAAACCAAAAACTCGAGGTTGTATTATCTTAATATTTAACATATGAAAACGATCAAGAATGAACTTTATTTAAAGCAAGAGAACAAATTTTTTTTTCCTTCCATTCTGTTTCCGTTTCCAAATCGTACTGGTAAACTGAAAATGACAAAACAAAGCATATTAATGTAGATGGAGAACTTAAGTGTCACTATAGTACTCCAGTCAAAATCACTACGACTAATCTCTATCGCCCAAAAGAACTGATCATTATGACCTCAGATTAGACATCTTAAAAAGAACACAAGATTCTATGTAACAGAGCTATCAATATCAGTGGTCCTTACCTTCTTGCAAGTTGGCATTGTAATACTAGATTGTTTACTTCATTACTACCTAACTGTTGGAGGACCTTATTTTTCCACATGTTAACAGATAGTCACAGTACATAAACTTGTACAAGTATTTTCGGAACAACTTTTAGTGAATAACGATGAATTCCCAAGATAAGAAGAGGCTGGTGAAGTCTTCTTTGGTTGGCCAGTAACATGTGTTTCTCTCTTGTTGTGGAGAGCAGGGTTCAACTCTTGGTCGTTGAGGTTTACAGTCCTTTGTGTTCGATACTTCTATTGAAATTAAGTTCACAGGATCAACGACAAAATTCTGGATTTCACCCTAGGACTTCTTTTCTTCTCTTGTTTGATTGTTTCCCGACCCTTGTTTGGGTAAGAGAAGTTCACAATAAAAACTCTATTAATAACCAAGAGAATCTACAATAATTAAGCTCGTACCTATGTGGCCAGCCCTTCAAATCTTCTTCAGATGGTTTGAGAAGCAAGTCGACAAAAGCTTTGCCATTGGAGTCACTAGCAGGAAGTGGTGGAGGGTTATCATCTATTGTCCAAATTCTGTTCCTTGCAAAACCATTTTTCTCCAGAGATCCACAACTCCCGAACTTCCAAAAAGAAATTGAAATATCAACCATCAACAAAAGTCTCAGAATCAAACTACAATCGGAAAAAAAAAAATAAGAGGCATTGCCTTATTTTAAGGTATTATAATTTAAACAACGTAAGAATCATCGGCAATACCTGCGGGAAGCAAATAGGAATGCCTCCTTGCATTGCTTTTGGTGGCTTAAAGATGGCCTATAATCAATGAAATGAAAAGAAATATTCAATCTCATTAGTCTTGCAGATTTCTTTTAAAAGCCTTAACATCAGATTATACTAGTCAAAAATCTAATCGAATTGATTGTTTTGGGGATACAAGTTTTAAAAGCGTTAGTTATTCTGTCGATCCTTCTTTAAAGCCTCTTGAGGATAATCACAAAACAAAAGCTACAAAAAGGAAATTATGTAGTAAAAACTGGAAATTTTACACAAACAGGAAAATCCTACAGCAAGCCTATTTTGGGGAATTATACAATTCATACTTAGACGGGGGTTCGCTTACAAAAATAAGCTTCCGCTTCAGTCGGAACTGAATTAATGTGCAAGATTTGTATACCCGATTGAATCATTTATTACAAGACAAGGTTTATTATATGACAAAAATGAAAATCTCCTTAGGAGTTTAGCACTGCTGCACAGGTAACCAACAATCCGCTAAAGGACCGAAAATTTGAAGGGAGAATTACAAAAGTTGAAAACCTTCACCTTACTACTTGTGAATAGGAGTTCTTCCCCACGGTCATTTCTCCACGAAGTGACCTGTGCCCCATGCAAGCTAACCTGGTGAATTATGGAGAATCATCAAGTGAAACCAAAAAACCATAAATTTCAACCAAAAAATCAATATACTAAGAAAAAAAACTAGAAAGCAACGATTCAGACACTTAAAGAAAGTACGACAATTGCATGAAAACCAAGTTGAATCAGCAAAATCTAAAATAATATGGGTAAAACTGTTCTAGTATAAATAAACTATATAACAACAGTCAATGGTAACAAATTTCAAACATCAATTGATGAATGAAGAAGGAGAATGATCTAACCCGAGCGAAAGCACCTCGAGGAGATCGAAGAACGACTTGGTCAATCCCGTTCCAGTCTTTTGTTACCTCAAGTGCTGCTTTTTGATCGGAAACCGCGGCTGGATGCCCCATCTTTGTTCTCAGAAAAGGAAAATGAGCACGCACAAAAGGAAGAGTTTGGGACTTGAAATTTATCCGTTTACTCCGTTCTTATACCCAAAACCGACTTGAAAACTAGAACTTGAAGACAAATTATGGTAAAGAGAATCTATTCATCATCTACAGAGACGGTTACAAATGAGAAACAGATACTAAGTGAAATACCCAAATGTACTTTCTTCAACCACCACCAAATTACTCTCGTGAATGGAAGCCAAAATTCAACTACTACTACTACTACTACTCAGTCTAATCTTCTTACTTGAACACGAAAAAGGACAAAACCCTTAATGCCCAAAAACACAAGGACAGATGTAAGAACTCAAATGTGAAGAAATACCAAGAAAAGCAGACTACGTATTAGTATTTTCTAAGTTATCCCCCCCAAATTGACAAAATACAAAATTCACTCAGATCTATCACATTTGAATCAAATTAAACTATGAAACTAGCCTTAATGTCGTCCACTATAGAATTCCTAAACCCCACAATTTCTTTTCTAAAACACAAATATGGAACCCCAAATCTATGACAAGTATACTCTAAAAAACGAACTTTTCAAACAAAACCCACTTTTCCTAAAGATCCGAACTTGCAAAACCCAAAATGATAAACAGAAAACCTTCAGAACCAGTCCAAACTAGAATGAAGAGCATCCCAGATATTCAAACACCATTTTCCACCTAAACCCATTTCAATTTGGAGACTAAGAGAGGCAGAGCAAAATTTGATACCCAGTATTTGCATGGCTATTGGCGAAGATTATAGAGAGAGATTCAGCTTACCCACTACACAAAAACAGATGATGAAACAATACAAGTTAGAGAGAGAAGAGGGGAGGTTCAGTTTTAGAGAGAGAAAGAGAGAGAGAGGGTTAAAAAGGTTGTTGAGAAGAAACAAAATGTAAACCAGCAGAAGAGAGATCAAGGAGGAGAAGAAGGAGATGGAAATACGTTTAAGTAGTAGTAATAAATTAAGCATGTACGTTTTTATACTAGTAGTTTTAGTTAGTAGTACTTAACAAAATTCAAAAAGAAAACGGATTCAATACTACTATCTTAGTGGAGTATAAGATTATAAAACTCTTTCTTTCTTTGTTTGCTGATATAATTAATATTATTAAATTCATGTGTTTTCAAGAGTTTAGGAAGATCTATAAGAAAGAAATTGACTAGTTAAATAAATGGTTAATTTTGCTTACCAACCAACGTTTTCAAAACTTGAACTTTTGAAAACACCCCACCAGATGAGAAGTGTGTTTAGAGAGAGAAAATGAGAAAGAAAGAGAAATGAGGTTTTTCAGATGGAAAGGTGGGAAATGGGGGGTTTTGGATGCATCTGTTGATGAAGCCGGCTCTCTCTCTCTCTCACTCAATTTTCTCTCTCTCTCTCTAGAAATTTTTTTTTTTTTTTTTTTTTGTTGAACTTTAGAATTTCTTCTTCTTGAGTAATAAAATTCTCTAAGACGACAAGAAAGATGGAGTGAGTCTACTCAAATTCCTAGGGTCATGTCCTAAACTCCTCACTCACCCCTCTACTGCTATACATTTATTTATTTATTTATTTTAGAAAGCGACTACGAAAGTCATTAGTATGTATGTCCTTTGATGTAATAATATATACCTCCTATATAGTCCTACTTGTCTAATTAACTAAGATATAGAAATTGAAATCCGACCTAAATATCATGTTTCAAGAATTATGGGAACTCTTAATGTTTTTCATTTGACTTAGGTTAGTTGTTCTTTTTAAGGAATAGAGAAGTTTTTCGTTAAAATAAAATTCACCTTTTGTTTATTGTTCAACAAGTCCTTCGGAATGAAATAATTGTTCGCTCACTTGATTGTACATTCACTCCTACAATCTGAAGATAATCTGGAGATCACAAGATCGAAACTCGATGGAAATAGAAATCCTTCGTTTAATGATTGAAACTCAGACCAATACCGGAACTAAACCTTCCCTTATTTACTAGTATTATCTTATTTAATGAAAGTATTACACTCTCCACCAAAAAAAATCTTTATTTACTAGTATTATCTTTCCTTTCATTTTGAAACCACAATGACTTCTTTCTCCCCATTCTAAAGTATGAGTACTATTTTTGTGTACTTGCTTTAGGTTTTTTTCCTGTAAAGGAATCAAAAGAGCAACTCAAGAACATGTGTTAGATCCACAAATTATGTATGAAGTTAAAAGCAAAAATCACATAAATAATTTCCATTTCCTCCATTGCTTGACATTCAACCAAAAGCAATGGTGTTCTTTTGAGGGGGAATTTCGTAACCTTTCAAAACAAAAATAACAAATGTTTGAGTTCAGAATCAACATCAGTCTAACATTTGCGTCCTCTTGAAATAACAATGAAAAAAAAACAAGAACAAAAACAAAAAGTGTGCTAGCTCAACACATTGGGTCAGACTACCGACGACAAATAGTGCTTGAAATCCGCACATTAGATCGGGCTAGCAACCGTCCGTAGACAAACCTATAGGACTTGCAAATCTCCCAAGTGAGATGGATAAAGAGAATGTGGGGGCAAACAAGTCATGGGTGACAATGGGTTAAGTAGGTTTACAGTATCTTCAAAAGCACCCTTAGAGGTTGTGTCAGGATTAGGTAAAGGAGGAAATGGCCTTGAGGAAAATCCACCACCATCTCCACCTCCACCACTTATGTATATTGCATGAAACGGGTGAAACATGTGAACATGAAGCCCTACAGATGCCCACATTAGCTTTTCTCACACAGTTCATCTAAAATGCCCATTTATTCCCATTCTGAAATGTCAAAAGGAATCCTATGAAGAAATGGGTTGCAATCTTCATACACCAACCAAATAGTCCGACTAAAAGAAAATGCGTCTTAATGAGGCATTAGTTCAATCTCGTTCACTAAGTAAGCGTTAATTCAATCTCGTCTTGCTAATTAAGCATCTAAAATTCAATCACTTCCTCTCAATTGTAAGCATCAACTTTTATTTAATTAATGTGTACTTTGATCATCCATGAGGTAGTCCCACATCGCTCACGAGTGTCTAGAACCTCAACTATAATTACATGCAAAATAATAAGAGGCGAGACTTTCTTGGGGGAGCACGTAGAGCCTTCGCTGAGAACAAAACTCCACAATTATGTGAGTGCGAAATACGGGGAGGCAATATTGTTAACTGTTATGCCTAATGATAAGTCAATCTATGGTTTTGGCATCCTCCACTTCAAAGTCAACAAAATAGAGTCAACCAAAAAGACCACCAAAGCTAGTAAATTAAATACGTCAAAACCTCATTGTACTCTAATTTGAAAACCAAATTCTAAATCAAAACATTGAAGGAGAGAGAGCATAAGAAACACACATGAATTAAAATTCTCTTCTCAATGTACAATAGTTACCCTTAATTCTCTATTAGAAGTCTTATAATAATAGATCACAAATTTATAATTTCCATGAGATTTTAATAATTATAATGGTAATCATAAAAATCAAACTATTGGTTTTTCGAAGTGCCAACCTTTAGAGATCAGAGGTGTTGCCTGCACCATTTGTCTGTCCACGAACCTTATACCTGTCGGAAGACTAAAAAACCAAGCCTGTCTTGTATTCTTCCTATTTAAACCTATCTAGGTTACTTGAGGTTAAGAGAGTAGTAATTCTGAGCTGGTAATTATTTAGCCAAAATCACAAATCATAGTAGGAGGAAAGGGGAAAGAAAAATAAACCCAAAGCCTCTTTTTGGTGAAACATCCAGTTTCTCGATCTATCAGCGTGCAGCAACAGTGTCGGTTCGAGGACTAGATTCCAGAAGCTGATGAAGTTTGGTGCCAGAATTTGAGTTTTCTTGAATATCACCTTCTTGTTGTGTTGTTCCAGTAACTGAACCTGAGTTGTTTACTCTGCATAAGAAGTTCTCTGTACTGATTGGTTGAGTCTCCTCCATTTCCATCTCATCAGAAATCGTTTCTCCCGAACGACCAAGTTGCCCATTTTTCAGTTTCTCCTGTAAGATTAACCACTTGAGCTGAATTTGGAAGATACAAGCAAGGCAAATCCATAACACTGAAGAAGTACTACTATCTGCATTTTGTTAGGTCATATCCTGGAAGCAACACTATCTAGATTCTAGAGCTCCAACAGAATGGATTTACAGCACACGACAATTTTTTTTTTAATTAATCTTTTGAGAGAATTGTTCCGCATGCATAAACGGAAACCTCATGCCCAAACGGAATAATATCCAGGGCCTCTTCAATATGGTACCAGATATAGACCCATACGTGATAGGCCTAATTGTTGTCACTCAACAAAAAGAGACGTGCTATACTCAAAGAAAGCCAAACCTGAGAAGATTTAAGAAAAGACCTACACAGACAAAGAGATGTCTCATGGCCAACTAAGTAGTATCTAGGGCCTCGCTGTACTCACTGCCAATGCTTTGAGTTGGATGACCACAACCTTACAGTATGATTTTGTTTGTGCACTTAACAATGTCCGGAGAGTAAATCACAAATCCTATTTGTAGGGATTAAGTTGTCAATTTAGGATGGTGGTCTTCATTTATCATGGGAATGAGTTCATTCAAAACCCAGGAACCCAACTCCTAGATCCACGTTGAGCCAAATACAGGGTTGTATATATTAATACTTGGATAGGATTTCCAAAAGAAAGGTGCAGTTAAAGGAAAAGAATACCATTAATGCAGCATTTTCAAGCCTCAGCTTCTCCGACTTCTCCATTAATCGACTTATTTCAGATCTAAGAGACAGATTCTCTACATTCAGGGATTCAACTTTTACGGAAAGTTCCTCAGTCTCTGCCTGGAGAAAGAAAATTTTGGTAAGAACCCATCTGAATTTTTCTTACAGAAAGGCGACATTGTGCATATAAATATAAATACAAAAGCACATGAAAGTTGTAGCACCTGCTTCCTCAACCTTGACCTTCTAGCAGATTCTCTGTTTGACTGTTTCCTCCTTTCACGTTTCAGCTCCCGCTCACTCTGAGGAAATACAAGCAGATAAAACAAAGAAATACTCTCTATGTTCACATAAACTGAGTTTAGTTTTCCTCCATGAAGGCAGCCTAATTTAGGTTTAATATCCATATTTGTACTTTTACTCTAACATGGTCTCAGATGGAATCACAACTTTGAACAAGCCAAAACAACACATAACACTATGAGTAGATGAATGCCCATCCGTCAAAGTATTTACAGCCATGACCAAAGAAGGCCATTTTATTTTCTTTTTCTTATCTGGAAAGGTGAGAAAAATTGTGTCCCAGTTTTTAAGTGGGTAAACACAAGTTACAGTTGGTCAATTTGGCACAAGGAAGCTCCATTAGTGAGTAAATACTACCTTTACCTTTCAGCAAGGTCAATGAGCTTCCACGTATCCTGTTTGCTGAACTAAATTGAAACCTATGGCTTTCTACCTAGGACTGATAACTACAGCCGAGAAAGTGAATAAACTTCAAAAATAACTTGTGACGTAAAGAAGCATTTTAACTAAACAGGAAGAAGAAAAGATTTTTGACAGTACCTTTATCCAGAGTTCAGTAGATAACCCATC
Source organism: Eschscholzia californica (assembly GCF_041429995.1). Classification (NCBI taxonomy): domain Eukaryota; kingdom Viridiplantae; phylum Streptophyta; class Magnoliopsida; order Ranunculales; family Papaveraceae; genus Eschscholzia; species Eschscholzia californica. Next base: position 44,329,443 of record NW_028238483.1, on the reverse strand, counting down.
CCGAACTGGCCCCTCTGGACCTGATGCAGGAGGAAAAGTAGCAGTTATGGTATTTGTTTTTACTGCAACACCAGTAGAAGCCACAGTAACACCCAAAGCCTTACTCGGTGCTGTAATTGCTTCTCCACTGGGTTTAGAACTGGCATGTGTGTTAACTTTGTCATCTTCCCCTGTTCAGTTAAAGATGTGGGAGTGACAGTCAAGATCGAAATGAAGGAGTTGTAAGTTTTATTGACTATGGGTGGAGATGTAGGAAGGACAATTCATTTATAGACATCTGTGATAACCAGAATATGGTGTGCCTAATTATCGTATAAAAACTCAAAAGGAAGACTAATTGAAAATGTTAAAGCAGATATTGCATTCACCCATGGTTTACCTGTGGATACCATGTCGTCACAGCTTCTTTTCCTCGGCGTTTTCTCTTTCTGCAAAATATTAAAACATAATTACGGAGTTACTTTCCGTTGTCGCTGGAAACTTCATCTAAAACTTCAAACAATGAGATTGATAATTAAAATGTCAAACGGGTAAGGAGAACTCTTACTCCAGTATTGCCATCACTTCCATCACTAGAACCATCAGTCCTGTAGTCTCCACTGCTCCCATGGTAAAAAGTGGATGAGTTAAGCAATCAAAAATGTAGCCATTATTAATCTTTGAATATTTAGTTAAAGATTTACGTAAAACCTGTGTGATCCTTCAGCACTTCGAGCATCACCGTTGCTTGGTGACACCACTAGCCCATCAAACCCTTTTAGCTTCTTCATTAAGCCTTGATCTTTATTACTTGACGACTTCGCGGGTGTTGCCATAATCAAAGGAGTTGCAACCTGCGATATAACAATTCCAAATAAGAGCTTACTTAATTGAAGCGCACGAGGTAGAAAAGACAGCTTCTCTTCTATCCATCAAACCCGAAGGAAATATCTTGGGTTTGTTTAACAATATTATCATACAGTTGTTTGAAGAAACTAACAGACAATTCAGTACCACGGCTTCACCCACAACCGGCGATGTTGGTACTGTAGGCCCCGAATGTGATCCCTGCATACAACAATATATGGAAATCTTAGAACATTGATATCTGAGTTAGGTGTTGCTTGGATGTTAAATGAACTTGTTGGGTCTAATCATCGGTCCTTATACGCGGCGGCTGACAACATCAAAATTTTAGTTGAACCTATCTGATCAAACGCCTATTCAGCTTTCAGAGGGCAACAAGACCACTGTGAAGGAGGCACAACACACAGCCATAACCATTTATTTCTTTACGGTGGTAGGCTGAGGAAAACCAGGAAACTTGAGGTTTTTGAATGTAAGTACGACCTTTTCTTTATTCAAGCTGAATGGAAATGATAAGTGCAGTATTATAGGACAGACTTACAGGCTGAACAGAAGGATGGGCATAAACTCCACCAGTTGCATAGATCGCTGCATAAGGTGCTCCATAAGGTGGCATCATGTGCTGAAATAATTTATACGATATTTAGTTGAGAATCGTCCAGACAAATAGCTCAAAACATTGACTGGAACTTTCACATAGAACAGCTAAACATGGATGAAAAGACGAACTTAACAGCAAACAAGTCCCTCCATGTTACAGACCTGGGGAGTGCCCCACATAAATGGGTGAGGAGGATGCCCAGATGCACCTGCCGAGTTGAAGTAAGGAGGAGGTAGAGCCATTCCTGGATAAAATGCCTGAACATGTAATTTTATAATAAGCTATAGTTATTATTGGTTCACGAAAATGAAGTAATGAAAAACCTAAATGGGTGGAAAATCCGTGGAAATGATAGTTCACTAACAAAATGACAAGAGAATAACCTGCATAGCCGCCCAATTAGGAATGGCAGGTATGCTGGATTGCTCCTGCAGTGGAAAACAAAAAACTATTCAAATACTACGGTTCACCAGCGAACCAAAAATAAGCTTGCTCGTGCCAAAAGAAAAAGGAGTGGAGAGGTACACCAACACATAAGACTGTTTCTAGTGCAAAGTGGGGCAACATAAGGATCATATGAACAACAATTGTTATCTTGAGCTGTCCATACAGGCATTCCATCACAAATAATATGTTCATCACCACATCTCCAGTTTCAAACTGATTCTATAAACAGTTACGCATATTGACCTTTCACATGGTTAGTGTTTTGGCACAGACCCACTTTTTGTGAGGAAGTAGTAAGTGCACAGTAGAACTTAAAATGGAACTACATCAAGATTCTACTGAGAAAAAAAAAATAAGAGTTTACAGAACTGTTGATATTGTAAATCCCTTGCAAAAACCGAATTTCACACCATAAGAATCTCAATGGAAGCCGACGCATAAGTAAAATATGGTGTACTTGATTATATCCACGTAATCTCTCAAATGGTCTTTAGATGAGATCAAATGAATCCGTTGATAAATGTATGCTTAGTGATTTCTTAGCTTACATGTGAAGGTGAAGTGGGATTCTCAGATTTCGATAGTGTCTCTGGTTCACTGTTACCCATGCTGAAGTTGGCAACTGATTACAAGAGTTGTTCTGGAACAAACGATCAAGTTTTGTTCTTGTATCAAATTTTTTAAGCTGCATTGAGATCATATCAAGATTTTATAAGAAAGTAAAGTCGGATGATTACAAAAACCTGCCGATTATTATTGACTGCGGTGACAAATCGAGGAAAATACAAGATGATAGGGTCGGAGCTATGAATTCAATAATTAGCATATGAACAAAATTATATTTATCAGACCCAAGAACTAGAAAAACTCAAATTGGTCTTAAACTAAGTGGAGCTTAAAATGTTTAAATGAAAACCAACAAAAAATCCCATTATCACTTTAAAGTCATTAACAATTTGTAAGCCTGACAAACTTTTCAAGAACTAGTAATCCAAGTTATTCAAGATCAGTAACTTTTTTTTGGCAATAGAAAGCAACTTGACAGGATTAAAGGCTTTAAAAGTACACCTGAAATTGGCCTTTGCTCTAAACCATAGATTTATAGGGGATCTTAGAATAAATGGTATTCATAAGTAGGCAATTAAGAAGAAACTCAATTCTAAGGGAGAATCCCAAAATGACTTTTAGATAAAAGTAAAGGGTATTACTGTCTTCTCACTTGAAAAAATAAGTAACAAATAAGCCATTGACCCAAACCAGCAAACTAGAAAATGAGACACACCCTAGGATTAATTAGCAGAATAGACGAAAATACCCTTGTACTTTACTCAAAAATGTTCTCCTAGGTTCGTCTTTGGAACAAAATCTTCCCCAAATTTTCTTCAAAATTTTACGACCTGAAACCTAATAACGAAAACTTTTTTGGTTTTCCATTTTTTGATTCTTCAAAATTTTAAATGCCAAGTTAACAGGTAAAAAATCACAACTAAAGTAAAACAACAAAATTAGTATTAGGAACGTAATGATCAAATTAGAGATATAAACTCATAATTAGTATGAACAAACTGCCTGCCTTAGAAAGAAGATTTAAACACGAACTCATAATTAAGATTGAAACTATTACCTCTTAAGTTCCCGAAACGATCTTCTTCTTGAACTAGAGAGAGAGAGAGAGAGAAATAAAACCTTAAAAAATGCAGAAGAAAACTTCAGCGATTTCACTTCGTTTATATCCAAAATCTTCTTAAAAATAGACTCAAATTATCTTTGACATTTCTCTCTCTTCTCCAAATGAAAACGATTTAGAGAGAGAAATTGAGGAGTTTTCCTTATAACCTTTTCTATTTGCTCTTCTCTCTCTCTCTATTCTGTTTCACAGAGAAGAATTCTTTTTTTTTTTTTAGAGAGAGAGAGAGATGAAGAAGAAGAATGCCAAGGCAACAGACACGTCATTCGAACGCGTGTCCGTATATCTGTGTGTATACAGCAGAATCTACGTACGGAGCCAATCGAGCAGAAGCTACCTTCTTCCCCCCGGGTTGCGCGAGAAATCATATCTGATTAAGAGCCCGCAGAGATTCCCCGCCACAGGATCTGCTCTGAGATCCGCATAAACTACAAAGGGAAATAAAAGGATTATAATTAGGTAGGTGTCATCGACCCGTCTTTGGTGCAATGGTTGGACCTGCTTAAGTCCACAAAGTTGTGGGATCGAGTCTTGGTGGAAGATCATTGTTATCAAGATTTATTTCATGTAAATTAGGTGGTTATCGTGTTCATCACATCTTCATAATGTATCAAAAGCGTCGGCCAAATGTCAAAAACAATTCAAGTTTAAGGTCCAAAATCAAAAATAAATAAGAAACATGTCCAAGAAGCCGAGATTTAATCGTTTACAGTGGTCAAGAGATCATCAACAAAAGTTATCCTTTCAGATGCGATAACATTGTCATATGCAGTCAATATATGTTTCATTTGTATACCACATATTATCTATTTTACACTGTCCACAATCCAACTGTTTGCTAATAGAAATGTAATCAACATTTTTTACTTTTTGTTTGCCGAAACCTTACGCTTGTGCATAAAAGGCGTTGAACATATCTCAAATGTCATTGTATATGATAAAAATAGCGTCGTAAATGGTATCTTTTAAAAAAAATTGATGTTCTGCTCTGACCTTCACGTTAGCCCTGATATTAGTACATCAGTATTATGACATCTAACGACTATATGCAATGAGAAATGCATTAACAACGCAAATTTGGACGAATAATTCCAAGCAATTGGAATCTTGAGAGAATGTCTTACGACAATACGCATTTAGAAATATGCTACATCAATTTTTGATAATCACTATTCGTAAAGTAAACTTTATTTCTACGTCAAACAAAATATATGACTCTAGGAAACGATTGAGTTGAAGTAGATTTCAATCTATTTATAGTTATGTGATTCATGATATGACTAATCTCAGTTACCGAGTAAGCTTGACTGTGACTCCATTTATTCAAACAAGTTACAAATAAAAGTTAGACTTAACTTACGGTTTTATTCCTAGATGTTTATTACGAATAATCTAGAAATGTAATTTAAATCGATTTTTAGGCCAATTCTACTGGGATGATTTGTATCCAAGTCGGTATGAGGATGAAGACATAACATGTTTATTTAGTTTGGGCCTTTGCCCTTTGAGGTTGAGCTGGCTGAGATGATCGTGCAGATTACTAATTTAATTAATACCAACTTGATTTGAGTCGTCCACGTGTCCCTTGGGATAAAATAATTAAGGCGTCGTGGTCTGATATTGGGTCCTCCAAACATAACCAGCTAATTTCATTTGGATGGTCATGTGGATGACGTGGTTTATTTATTTCTTTATTTAGTCTAATTTATTGAACTAATTCAAATGAATAAAGTTTTGGCGTCCAAGCGGACGCCAATTACTCTTAAAACTGGGCTATTCGTAATTACCAGAAATCCGGTATGTGATGTCACACTAATGATTCAAAATGCACCTGAAGTTTAGACAACCTTTATCTTTTCCCCACCTGGATTTAGATTTTTTCATCATAAAAGATATCTTCTAATTACATATGTCAATTTTAAATTGAGAGTTCTGGTTCTAATTAGCACTGTTAAAATCTTTCAGACTCCCGTCTGAATCTTACTGGGTAAACCCTATTTATTTTATTTTATTTAATTCAAGTCGTATGAATCATAAATATCTATTTTTAGTGACACTCGAATTTCAGATCCACAGATTCTGGTGTAGTTGTGCAATCACAACACCAACAAATTATGGATGCCAATAACTCACTGCTTCGTTAGTGCTATAAAAATTGTTTTATATATTGAGTAGGTTATGTTTCAAAATAATCATCATAATCTTCTTAATAACCCATGAATTGGCCATGAATCCACCCATTGGATGGATGGATCTTCATTGTGTTCTCACAATATATAACATATAACATATAACAATAAGAAAGTGAGAAATTATTCCATCACTGTGATCAGTGATGTAAATGTGTTCGAGATGAAAAAACAATTTTTTTAAGCCAAGTGTAAAAGTGGCTAAAACCAACATTTATCCCAAGAGTCAAACACTATGGCCTATTCTCATTTTCGAATTTCTGAGTCAATTTTCTCTCTCTAGATGAATAATTTTCACTTTCACCGTTTATTAAAATTGAAATAGTCTTAACTTTCTTAGCTACATTCTGAAATTATCGACTTTGAAATTGGTACCATTAGGGTCTGTTTGTTACGTGTGAAAATATCGTTAGAAAATCGATTTTCGTAGGAAAATCGATTTTCCACCGTTTGTTTAGCCATTTGGATGGGAAAGTTGAATTCTCATGAGAAAAAAAAGTGTGAAAATGGTCCAAAATTTTTACCACCTTTTACATGGTAAAACTGAATTCTCACGCACTGTTCATTGACGCGCTCTCTCTCCTCTCACCTCGTCCTAACTCTTTCTACTTTCTCACGTTCTTTCTAACTCCATCCCTGAATTTATTGTCTATCCTTCTCAATCTCAAATTGAGAACTCAAATTATGAAAAACCTAAACCCAAATTGAAAATCGATTGGTTCAAGTAAATCAAAATCCAAACTGAAAATCGATTTTGGTTGAAGTAAATCAAACCCCAAATTGAAAATCGATTTTGGTTGAAGCAAATGGAAACCCAAATTGAAAATCGACTGGTTGAATCAAATCTAAATCCTAATTGAAAATCGACTGGTTGAAGCAAATGGAACTGTTTCCATGATCCCTAAAGGATGTTGAAGCTTCATCAAAAATGTTGAACCAGAAATCTGTTGAAGCTTGATGTAATCGATTGTTTGCTGAAACTTGATGAAATCGGTAGTTTGTTGAAATCTGATGTTGAAGCTTCATAAAAAATGTCTATGTTTCTCTTAGTTTGTCACACATCTTCTAAAATCCTCAACCTAATTGGTTTGAACCAGAGAAACCCTAATTCATATAACCCTAATTATTTCTCATGAACAACAAGACATCGAGAGACATAATTTGGGAACAAGTTGATGTTGTCCATGTGATGTAAACCTAATTGCTTCCTCTAACCCTAATCCATGCAAATTAAATGGAGGATGGAAGATTGGTAACTTGGTTTGGAACGTTGGAAAGAGATGGAATTTGGAAGTGGGAACGAGAGAGATAAAGCTGGAAAGAGGGATATAATTGGGGATGGCTAAAGGCGCCCAACTCTTTTATAACCGACGCCCATTTAGATGTAAAATGAGGGTGTCAACAGTGATATTTGTGAGTGCCTTTAGAAGTGTTTTTCAAATGATTTCCTACCCTACCAAACACAAAAAAATGAATTTGTATGAGAAAATCTTGGTTTTCTTTCCCGTCAGAAAAAAAATGGTTTTCTTACTCAGACTCTCTAACGTATCAAACGGACCCTTAGTAAAGGAAGTTGAATTTTGAGATGTAAAGGGAAGGGAGAATTCTATAGTTGACATTAACCCTCCCCTCAACAACATGATAGAAACACCAACAAAAATGAAAATTCAACCACCTACATAAATTCACATACTTTTGTGTGTGGTTTTATAGTGAAAAGCAAGCCCTTTCAAGGCCCACAGTCCAATTAGCAATGGACGGTTTAAAATGCATAAGGTGGATGATTACAGGGCTGGCCCGCCCCGACTAATAAAACACGTCTCTCGTTTGGTTGCCCATAGTAATTTGTCTGGTGGTCCACCACACATTGACGTGGCCACGGCCAGCGAGTTTTCTGATCGTCGCGGGACCCACAAAAAGATCACGTTTCCAGCTCATACATCACGTCTAGCTGACTACGGATAACCACCCACGTGTCAAGTACTTTAATTCCACGTGGGAGTAGTACACGTTTTAGATTATTATTGGTCAGATCTGATGCCCTTTTATCAAGGCAAAGGGTTAAAGATAGGAGGAGTATTTAAATATATATTTTTGTTAAACAAGGACAGGTCAATAGTGATGTATGACATCAGCACAAGCTAGTGCACGTCAGGATAATTGTGGACCGTTGATGACGAACAATGATCCCTGTTTCGCGCTGAAGTAAGACAGTGACATGTGACGTTGGATCTGACGTGGTTGTTGTTCTTAACTCAATATCCGAAAGAGCCCACCGAAACTCACAACCAAGCACTCGTACAGGCAGGATAGGTTGAATGGATGATAGTAAACCATCTTAGTCGGTATCCTTGTTATTTCTCTAGTATAAAAGTGCTCACACCATGGGCGATATTCTCTTCTAGTCGTAAGTCCGCTCCTCGTTCAACACAAACACGTCAAAATTCCACAATCGGAGAAAGGGCATTCCCATACGGCATGCTAGCTAGCTGAATCAATATATCTTGTGAAATATTTAAACCGTCGATTCAGGTGGAGAGAGTGGAATCCTTGGCTGGTATTTGATTGTTAGTTGGTTAAGATAAATAGAGTGCTTTGGTTCAGCTTGGAACCTCTATGTGCTACCTACTAATGTTCTCGTATAAAGGTCCTTAGCTGCCGTTGCTTGGGCGCTAGGTATTGGTCCTAATGGCAGAGATTTACTTGATTGCTTTGAGCTCTCCGGGAGTGAAAATGCAGATGCTGCCTCCCAATCATTTGATCCTGGAACATAAGACATTTGATGGTTCTGATTGACAAACAAAATCGCTAGAAGCACCATCTCCATAGCGCTCCCTAATAAGACAACGGATATTAGTTTTTTTTTACACGTGTCAAAAAGAACGTCATTGTTGTAAACGTTTATAAATCATGATTTTATTGAAAAATTTAAGTAGTTTATGCTTTTATGGGCAGAGACAAATGATCAAATGTTGAAAAGTTAATAATTAACCAAAATTAAACGTCTTTCAACAAAAAAAAAAAAAAACAAACTTAATCGTAAGTGTGACTCATCTTGTAGTAGATTTATGTTAAATCTGCATTTTTGGTTCTTTCTCGTTGTGTGACAAAAGTTTAGGGTTTCAAAGTTTGTTTGTTTATGTGGTTGTGATGTCCAAGTCAGATTCACAAGTAAAATTGCCATGAAAATGAAATTGCCAATCCAACAACATTCCAACTTTTACTTTTTCACACGAACTTTTTCTTTACCAACTATCTCCAGTTATGTATTGGATGTGCTAATTTTAGGGTTTGGGGTTGCTTGGCATTGAATGGAAGATCTCAATTGGAGTTCACTTTGACTTTCTTATCATTTCTTGTAAACTCAATGCTATAATGTTATATTATTTTATGAGCCTCTCTGAATTGTGGTTTGTTGTGTCTAAGACTTTCTTTTGTATAATTGGGGATGTTTGATTATGGTTTAATTTTGCACTTACATGATTCGGATGATCCGAACTTAGAGTTCACAAGAGTTAGTTTCTGTCAATGAGAAAAAAAAAGACACCACTTACTGTACTACGTTTATTTCATAGTCAGATATGAAATCTAATACAAGGTTTGTATAGAGTCAAATCTGACTAGTTTCGTTTGGATACATTTAATCCAGCTTCAGACTGAGTCACATTCAGACAATGAGAAAAGAAACGAATAACTCCCAAGCCCTGTGATCTTAGCCAACAATGGCAAATTGCAGTTTTACTCTAACAAACTTAGAATTCAACATTTTGAACCGTAACATAAATTTGTCATTTAAATGAGATGTTTAGAACATATGAACTGAATCACTGAAAGTTGATCACAAAATAAAAATCAAGATAAATAAGGGAACATATACTTTTTTCTACTCATTCTTCTAATAAGGGGAAATATAATAGCCATATTGGATTATCAGGAAAGTGATAATTGAAGAGGTTGACATAACCCAAATACAAAGAATCAATCAAGATTTTTGAGAACCCTAAAACTCTTCCGAACTTCAGATGATTGGCGAGAAAAGGAATTCAGAAACTGCAAGCTTTTCTGCTGCCGATCTGTCTGAAATTAATGTTCATTTCTAACTAAGCTAGTTTCGTTTCTCCCTCCCCAGTATGTGCCGAGGGGACTGGAAAATAACAAACTTTACAGATATCAATTGATATTTTCTTCTTTTCGTTGCCGATATTGAGAGGATTGTATCAGACAGCTGAACATATCGATCCTACAATTAAGAAGAAATTGTCAGATTCTTTTCTATTGCAAAATGATATTTTTTATGAAACTTGTTTTATACAAACGACAAATATTAGGAGCATGGCATGAAATCATTTCATTCAGCCGATTTTTTATGTTACATGAGATGGATATGTGTGAGCATGTTTAGTTATACCAATTGGAAAATACAAACTATCTGGACATAAGAGTTTCCTGAAGTGGCATCATGTTTGTGAGCTCATGTCAGAGCTCATTTAATTGGTGATATTCAGGTTGATAACCAAAGACAGGCATTGCATTAGTCTCAATCTACATTTATGACGGTGGGGTATGCGGGTGTGTGCGGCCAAGTGTGACGTGTGTGAGAGAGAAAGAGACCTGAGGACCAAGACGAGCAGCAAAACTTCGATTCATCAATATGCTTCACATCGAGACCAATGAACCACGATCCAACACTGACATCATCATGGGCATATGTGCGAAGAGCAGCTCTGAAATTTTAAAGAAAATAACTGAGAAACTGCTCAGAAAGATTATTGGCGCTATCATTCATCCGGTGCCATGTGATGAAACCAGCACCTGGACAAGATAATGGAATAACCCAGCAAGGGACCCCAACCACTCATGCATTGGTGTAGGTTGCAGCTACCATGGCACCCTTTTATGATAGCATAAAGAACAGGAGACAAACGTCTACCACTCAATCATGTAGACAGAAGGAGTACAGGGACATGATAGAAACTAACCTGTTTATTGAAACAAACTGCGCCAATGCTTGGGATATGACAAAAATCTCACCAGAAGCATGACGAAAATATCTGCCAGAAACAGAGAAACCGAGGGCTTTAAGGCTTAAGCAAAACAAAGGAAACAAAAAGAAAAGGAAACAGACAGATGCAACATGGGGACTCCAAATGCCGGTTAAAGTTGGCAAAGAGCTAAGCTTCTTAACATTGTTAACAATTCCTAAAGGCAACAATACAGCTAATTTATTAACGTGGATAATTTTCTTAAAATAACAAAAAAGAAAAAAAGGAGACAAGAATAAGGCAATGCAAAATGCTGCATTTAATGAGAAAATCTGAGAGATGACTGTGAGGCTAACAAATTTCTTTTACACCAGTCAAGTACTACTTCGATACTATACTTGTGACAGTCATTTATTTTACAATATGTGAGGTTACATAAAAAGCCCTTTCAATATAACTTACGATTTTCCATCACCGAATTTCCACCAATCGGGTTCATACCATTTGTGAGTCCTGTGGAAGTTCAAAAATAGAACTTTCATGAATATACAAAATATATGAGGTTTCATGATAAGTAACAGTTAAAGAATCATAGTGGACTGAACTCACGGCTCAGAGAAAACTTCTCCCGATTTCATACAACCAATATAAACACGAGGCTTGTCTGAATGAGTTGCAAGCATTTCTCCCAGGGCATCTGCACAACGTCAGTTATGTATTATGACGATATCCGTTCACCAGAATAAACCATTTATTCTGAATTGGAAGGTTATCTAATGCTACTGTAATTTTCATTCTCTCAGTGGAGCACTACGTAGTTGTGCATCGGTATTAAGAACATAGTATGGCTATTGAGATTCTAAATCATAGAGATATTAAGTACCGCGAGGATGGCCAGATTTAACATTGTCAAACTAAGGAAATACAGTATGGTGATTAAAGATAACAACACAACATAAGTCCTATAAGAGGCTTCACATAAAGCTTAGTTCCATAAGCTATTCAATAGGAACACTTACCAATATTAACATAAACATCATCATTGACCTTCGCAAAGAACTCAGAATCCCAGTTATCAGCGGCGTACGCAAAGAACAATTTCGTCTTCTTTGGAAGCTCCTCCGGTGCCTCGTTATTATCCTGGCATAAATGCATAATAGTATATGATTATTTTATAAGAATAAGATGGTGACATTATTTAGCATATTTACCAAGACTTGTAATTAGCACGTTGGATAGATATGCAAATGCATACATTGGTTAAGGTTCACAAATATAATACAGAGGGGAAAGTAGAGCAGATCAAGGTAAGAGCTCTCCTGCGTAAAAAGCATAACTTTATTTTGGTTGGTTTATCAGAAATCATTGTTCACCACTCCTCCCTATTAATAAAAAAAACGGATAAGAGCAAGTGCCAAGTCATTTTGTTAAAGTTTGATAAGACTACTAGCACGATATTATATGTTCAAGTCTTTAAGAGTTATAGACACTAAGTTTTCTAAACAAAAGAAAGATGAGGACTTGATAACTACGCCAGTGAGATAACAGACTTAAGAGTTATAATTGTTAAACATGTCAATAATCTAGTGGACTTACAAGAATAATGAAGTCATTACGTTGTCTGTTTTCATCATCAATACCCTTATCCAAGCTGTCTCCACGATTGGCACTGCAACTCAATGCTTGAGAATTAGTTAGACAGTTACTCGTAAGTAGGTGACATATTTTACAAGCAGCAAGAGTCTTAACCTTCTTCCTATTACAAATCGTATAACGATGCCCTTCTCTTCTTCCATTTTCTTTAAAGCTGCACCTGCATAATGTGTCTTTTCGGTGAGTGCATATATATGTTTCGGAACAGATAAATAAGTGAATTACGGGGTCAGGTTAAGAATGGGCATGAGCTAAACACCATGAATTAGAATTTTTGGTAGGTCAGAATGCATAAATGGCATATTTGGTTTACATTTGGGTAGGACCGTAGGAAATCCACATTTAAATGTCTACCATATGAGAAAATAAAAATGAAAAGATGTCAAAGTAGCAGTTCAGCTTAATATTAAAGGATTTTTACTTTACAGTTATTTTAAAAATAAAATAAAAGATGAGAATGTTATAGTTCGTAAACCTCCACTTAGGAATTGAAGGTATGGGAAAGGAAACATGGTAAATTAATCAGCATATAAAGCAAAATTTAGAAGGCGTGTGGATACCCTACCTGTTGGCATCCAAGCTTTACGGATTGCATCTCTATTATTCATGCGGCCAAATCTAGTAAGTATTCCTATCACAGCTAACAATCTTTTCCTAGGTTGATTCTTGTTATTGTTAGTGTCTGAGAAGTGCTTTGAAACGAAACCTTCCTCTCTGGCCGCAGCCAGCTCCATCTCAAGGGCCACTAATTTCTTTTGTTGTTCCCTGACAAATGCAAAAGTTATCAATTCTAGCACTCAAAAAGGTTACAAAATGCAAGAACCAGCAACCACGCAGTTATAGTCTCCTTACCTGCACGCAATGACTTTTAGTGTGTCATCAACTGATATTGCGGACCGTCCCTGAAAACATACGACTTCCCATTAAGGAGACTATCTTTTCACAAATTATCTACTAAAAATATGATGACGCAAGTAGATGATAACACTTATACGATACCTACGGCCTACCAACTCTGCAGTCAAAACATGGACGGTGTGAGAGAGAGTGAGTAGCCTTTTCAGAATACATGGTGTTCGGATATATTCAAACACTAAATGAGAAAGATATGAATCTCCTCACCCCTTGTATAAAGCAATTGGAATCAATCTTCGAAAAAATGTTTTTCACCCTCAAGGCGGTTTGCTTCGAAAGCAAAAGCACCTCCTTAAGGTGTTAAACAGACAAGAAATTTATAAGAAAAAATGATAGCACAATACGATAACATAACATCGTGTTTTTCACTTTTCTACAATAATATAGAGACTTAAGTGCTCAACAAACAAGAAATGTAGATGCTGTTAGATCTTGTTGCATAGACTTAATCAATGCTTGTACTTTTTGTTTTTGTCTATAGATGCGTACACCTCGAGGAGAAGACAAACCGAAACGCCTTGAGGTGTTCCTCAAGATGTAGGCATCAGCGAATTTTAAAACATGGACAGAACCACAACCATCTTAAACCATTCCACCAAATTGATTCATATCCAAATAAGAAGTCAGACAATCCCAAGTCCTAGCCTTCTCAGTAATAACAGTTACGAAAACGCTTCTTACAATGACATACTATCATACGTCAGGATATGAGGCTAATACTAATACAGTGTTACTCATCATATATCACCATCCTATATTCACCAAAAGAAGTTTTCTTTTCGATGGAACAGAAAAGCATACCAAGAAGGTCTACCTCCATTTAATATGGATCAATGGACACCCAATATCTAAGAGAAACACAAATAACATTATACTTTAATTCGAACCAAATGACAATCACAGCTTGTCTTAGACTTAGTGACACTAAATTCGGGTATAAGGCATAACGCAACTCAAATTCCATCTACAGACACTAGTGTGAGTTCAAATGAATCAACTTTAACTTATAATCAAAACAAAAAAACTCAGTTACTTACATAAGAAAAGTAAAGAAAGAAATAAAAAACCAGAAATCACCTGACCAGTTATCCTATCAAGCTCTTTAATCAAATATACTCTGTTCTGAGCATCCTGCCACAATCTATCCAAAAAGATCAATTCAGAAATTCTACTTTTTGAATACACCCTTAGATCAATCAAGCATAAATAATCTTATCCAGTAAATTTGGCGCCAAATTAGATCTAGACTCTAGAGATAGTTTCTTTAAAAAATTCAAAGTACCCAGAATAAAAATCTCAATGCCCTACATAAATCAAGATTCAAGATCATTTTAAATGAAGCCCCAAAAACAAACCTAATGCATCTGAATGAAAACCTAACATTTTAAGAAGAATACCAAATCAAACAAACAAACAAAAAAGCGGCAAAATGAGAAACTTACCGACCAGCCACGTAAATTGTAGCCATGGCAGCGAACATGGAAAACATAAGAATTGAAATTCGGGATCGGAAAACCAATCCGGATAAACGATTACCCGATCCCCGAATCGCCATTTTAATTTAACTTTAGATACTATTCATTCCCCTTCCAAACAAACAAAAATTAGATCGAAATTCTTCGATTTGATGAAACAGATCTACTCGGATCGAGTGAACTGAAGACAAATTAAGAACTCAAATGCATAATGGGTTAGAGAGCGAGAGATTCAACAGCAGCTAGAGCGAGATAGAGAGGTCAGTGAAGGTAGGAGGAGACGTTCCAACCAATTTTTGGGTTTTTTTTTCTCTCTCTCTAGGTTTCTCAGTTTCTGTCTCCGATATAATAACAGTTTCGAAATAACGGACGGCATTTAATACCTAAACTAAATAACTCCAAATCCTCCATGACAAAAGTGTCGTTACGTTAGTACTTTTAATGACCAAACGTGGATACAACATCAAGATGTGCCCGCCCGACACTACCAGTTCTATCAAATGCGTTATGTGAGGTGATCCATACGCGCCGCCTAAAAGGCTGAAGTTTTAAGGGATCCATATATAAATGGGACGCCTACAACGATAATATGAGTGCCTTTAACTCTTTTAAAAGAAAAATAAGATCTTTGAAAAGATACTCTTTCTTAAAATATCAACCCTTGGTTGATTTTTAATAAAATCTAAACCCTCAAATTTTGATAGAGTAAATCCGAACCGTTAGAGACAAACATGGGAGAACAAATCTTAGTCATTGAGATACCCTCCTCCCTTATTATATAGATTAAACGATAATTACACGGGAGTTAAGTTGGATTGTGAAAATACGAGAGTTTTAAGAACTCTCACCTATCCTAATCCAACTGTCCATTCAACCCGAGTCATCAAATCCTCTAGGAATGGTCACCACCTTTTAGTGTAACGGTTGGGAACCCCTCTTAAGCCCATGAGGTGATCGAGTCTCGATGGAAGCAGTTTGCCATCACGATTTATCTCATGTAATTTAGGCTATAAATAAAGTAATAAATTTGTCGGACTCTAGGCCTCTTTCATGTTGTTTGACTCTAGGTCTTTTTCATTCACAGTTTTAATTAGGCGGTTATCGTGGTTATAACATCTTAATAGTGTATCAATGCCTTGTAAAGACTGACGTAAATCATAGTCGAATTCTCGAAAAAAAAAACCAATTAGTGGTACCTCCACCATTACACCAATCTAAGATTAATGTAGATGACACTTTATGTGATCAAGGTGTGGCAGTCGCTGCAATCATTTGAAATTGGAAAGGTCATATTATCGAGGGAGATTCAAAGATCGTCAATGTAAACTCAACGTTGGCAGCCGAAGCTGAAGCCATTCTCTTAGGGGTTGAAATCGCTGAACCCTTTCAACCATCCAACATCATATTAGAAGGCGATTATAAAGAATTCATTGATATCCTTGCTGGGTTAAATACATCTATTCCTTTGGAGCGTGGGAATCTGTTAGGTTTTCTTAGTGTTATAGAAAGTGTAACATACTGGCACAAAATTGTGCAACCCGGACGGTAAGTGACATCTGTTGTAGAATCTCGAACTCCACCCATATCCCAGAATAATCTTGTATTCTTGATCATTTTTTTTAATCTTATTGAAGTATAGTTTCTTTATAAAAAATACTAAATGATAATAGAGTTTCCTTTTTGGTGCATGGATAAACTCTGCCAACTAAATGAAAACATTAACAACTTTTTAAGTGATGTTTGCTACACAAGAATGAAATACGATTATTAAGAAGTGAATATCTATTCTGCTTTCAATCTTCACACCCGATAGTAAAATTGGCATGTCCGAAGGTACTCGGATTTGACCTATTTGTGTTGGACTTGAACAACAAGGACTAAAGACAGTTCTAATGCCCTAAGACTGTTCTTTGAAGTCCATGAGAAGTGCCAAGAGTGAAGGTGAGCACCAGTCAAAAAAAAAAAGAAAAAAGTGGTGCGTTTAGAGGCACCCTATTAAAAATCGCATTTCTTCTCCATCAATTATTAAGTACTTTAGTTTGTGCCCTAGAAACGAGAGGTGTCTTTAGAAATATCTAAAGGGCCAACTATGTGTTTGTAAGAATGGGCTTCAAATGGGGCCCACGTTATCAGATGAGTACAAATTGAATTCAATAATGGCATAGCATATAAAAACGTGGTTGCTACTATTCTCTCCGAGTCCAAACTTCATCTCTCTCTCTCTCTCTCTCTCTATCTCTCTCCTCTTCCGATCGAGAAGGGATCATCCATCAATCAAGAATTCTTCTATCTCCATCTGGTGAGATTTTCTCAAAGTTGAGTCAACCATGAATGACGCAGATGTATCAAAGCAGATCGAACAGATGGTGAGATTCATTCGCCAAGAGGCGGAGGAAAAAGCCAACGAGATCTCTGTTTCTGCCGAAGAAGTAAGATCCAATTTCTATTTAATCTCCTCTTACATTATTCCGTATCTAACAACTCTTATTATGGATCTTATTTAGATCCGATTCACTGATTTGTTCTATCTATGTTGAATTTTAACCGATCGCTTTGTTTTCTGCCCTAATAATCTACTCTAGTCTGGTTCATGATTAAGTAGTATTTTCTTAATGAGGTTTTGATTTTACTGCCCTAATTGATGATGATTTTACGAGTGTGTTGATTTGATGTAGGAATTTAACATTGAGAAGTTACAACTGGTTGAAGCTGAAAAGAAGAAGATCAGGCAAGAGTATGAGCGAAAGGAGAAGCAAGTTGACGTTCGTAAGAAAATGTAATTTGTTTGTTCATTACTAAAATTTACTCAACTTATGTTTGCTTGTGTGTTTCCCCCCAAATAAACTGGAACTGAAAGTTCCAATCTTAACTTACTTGCATATATTTGGATTTGATTTACTTAGTTCACGGAATTCATTGGATTCATATTAAATACTATTCTGCAATTAGTTGCTGGTTATGCTTGAAACGACGATTTGATTAGTAATCTTCTTGGAAACTAGTATAAATAGACTACAGATTTCTTGCCGATCTGATTTTGATTTTCATAATACTCTCAAGTTAACTAGATTTTGGAATCAAATAGTTACTCGTCTCGACCAATTTTGTGAATCGAAATCAAGCCAAGAAGGATATGGGGAATCGGGTACACAAGGGCAAGTAGAGTGTCTGGTAGCATTGGTCTTGATCAAGTTTGTGATTAGGTTACCATGACTAGTAACAAGCTCTAAACATCTCATCTGAAAGTGCAATTACTTATCCTGTAGAAATTGGACTATTTGTGATTTCATGTCTTAGTTTTATATGTGCTGATTTTAAGTCAATCCGTGTTTTTCAAATTATTAACTTCTTTGTATTTTTCAGTGAGTACTCTATGCAGCTAAATGCTTCTCGTATCAAAGTTCTTCAAGCTCAGGATGACTTGGTTAGCTCCATGAAGGATGCAGCTGCAAAGGAGTTACTACGTGTCAGCAGTGACCACCACACTTACTCGACTCTTTTGAAAGATTTGATTGTTCAGGTCAGTGAAGTTGTAGTACTTCGCTTTTGCTTTACTCAACTATTGGTTGTTGAGGGTTTCAACTTAAATATTAAAAAGAACTTACGGAGAGAGCCGAGAAGATGAAAAAACATATGTTTATAAGAATGAACCAGTATGCTATCAAGCAGACAATGAAGATGGCATGAAATAGAAAATTTGATCTTTCATGATATACAGAAACTTATCTTTTGAGAGGTTTAGAATGGTTCAATGTGATTCCTGAATTTTAACATGGAGCTATTTTGCTAGTATTCATTAAATTTTTTTTTTTTATGAATTGCATTTGTTGAAAGAGTACATAGTTGTCTAGCTTATTAGAAAAAGGAAACTAATATGGGTCCGTCTTATTCAGAGCTTGCTTCGACTGAAAGAGCCTGCTGTCTTATTACGTTGCCGTGAAGCCGATCTGGGATTGGTGGAATCTGTTTTGTATTCAGCTAAGGAGGAATATGCTGAGATAGCACAAGTTCATCAACCTGAGATCCTTGTTGACACTGAAATCTTCCTCCCTCCTGCTCCTTCCCACCATAATGCTCATGGACCTCACTGGTAAATTTCCATTACTTCAAATATGATAACTATATGCTTAGAATAACCGTGCTTGTTATCAGAGCTTATGTTACTCTCTGAGTTGGCATTATAAAGACTATTGATTATGGTTTGGTACAACTTGGTTTTAAATTTCTTAAAACGTTTTTTATTGTAGACAATTAGGTGGATAAGTCTTAACATTATTTGACGTGCTGAGAATTGACATAAAGCAAAATATATGAGAACACTCTCGACCTCATCATGGTTAATCAGATTTACCCCATACACCATATAGATTCAAAAACCTTAATCACTGGAGCACCTTCTGCATGCAGCAATCACAAAGCTCAAAACTATATGTACCTCTTAAATGATGTGTGGTAATATGACTAACTATGACGTTGTGGTTATTTGATCGTTGAGACACAAATGCCAATATATTGTGTCAATCACGTATAGTTTTGAGTCGGTTGACAAATTACTAGGAAAAACATATATCATGTCAACTTAGTACGCTTTCTTAGCAAAACATTCTCTTATAGCAAGGCCTTCTGGAAAACATAATCAACACTAATATATGTTTGGTTGTTCGCAGCTCTGGAGGAGTGGTGTTGGCATCTAGAGATGGGAAGATTGTGTTTGAGAACACACTTGATGCAAGATTGGATGTCGTATTCCGTAAAAAGCTCCCGGAGGTACTTCTCTAATCCTCAAGCCTCCTATTAACTATTTTTTGGTGTTTGGAGAAGTTTATATGGAGACTCGCACTCAGAACAAGCGGACACATATTATCTAGTACCGTTCTAAAAAAAACATATGAATATCTTTCCTTGTTATTTCCTCAAATTATGAATGTGTTATTTGTGTTGCAGATCCGTAAACTGCTTTTCAGTCAGATTGCCGCCTAAGAGGCTGATTCGTACATGAATTTTACCGCATCTTAAGACGGAGGGTTGCCATCTTTCTCTTTCTCTCTAACTTTGCTTGTTTGGATATTTGTTCTATTTTGATTACCGGACATGTTTTATTTGATTATTTAGAGGAGACACCTATATTTGTTTATGGTTGATGTACTTTTAAGATGTATTATTATTTGAGAGACTAAAGAACTCTGTTTTCAATCGTAATAAAGGGCTCAATAATGGTCCGGATGCTCAAGAGAGACCGGGAAAAAGCTGTTGCTGCTTAAAAACTTGCTAATATCTCAATTATAGTATATAATTTATCAGTTTAGCTCTTTATTTGACCAACATTCAGTAATTTAACAACGAACTCAATGAATCTGCCTGCCGTCAGTGAAACTCAAAATTCAATGTAGTTCTTGATGGCCTTTAAGGTTTGTCTTTGTTGCTCTTGTTGTCTAGTTTATGAACTTCAGGTCAGCCGTAATGTTTCATGTGTCTTTCCTTGGTATGAACATATATCATGTGATGCTGACCGCGCATACATCTTGAAAATGAAAAGACAATGTTCGTCTTGCAGGATCCAAGAACATAATCACTCTATGTAGGATTTGAACCTACGCCACCGGATTTTGGAGACCCATGTTTTGTTGAGCTAACTAAGAGCTCTTTCTTGTCACAATAGACTAGGTTTTCACCACGTCCTACGGACGCGACAAATCCGTAAGAACCCTTTGGAGATTAGATAAAAAAAGAGACCAATCAGTAATAAAGATGATCTTCTATGGAAGGGATATTAATCAACTCATAAAAAAGTTGTAAATCGTGACACAAAAAATACGTTGGTACTAGTTATTGTAGGGATATCCTAACTGATTTTGGTCGATTTACACTAATATCCTTCTGTTTACATTTAAGTTACATGAAGAGGATTTTGTACCAGTCGTCGGATGTGATCTCTGTCAAACTCCCAATAAAAATAGACGATCAAACTTATCTTTCATGTAACCGACTGATTTGTTTAATATATAGGATAAGACCGTAAAGAAAAGGTGACAAGATTATCCAACCGTTTGTGCCACAACTTTGTAAGATACATTCATATATCGAAATATTAGAGACAAATGTTAATTTGTGTGAACATCACTCAACAAAAAAATAACCTAATGGGTTAACTAAATTTTCTCCATCACTCACCCTTAACAATTGATTATTTTTCTAACCTTTTTATAAATGCTTCCATCACTCACCCAATTGATAACTACAAGTTATGATTTTTGATGAAAATTTTACTCAATTGCTTATGATACTTTTTCCTTTTTCGATTGTTCCGAAAATAAGCAAAATAAAACAAGATATTTTTCATTTCATGTCACTAAAATACACTCAGAAAATCCCCCATTGACGGTGTGTTTTAATGTAATTTTGCACTCATTACACTTTGAGGCTATTGAGAAGTGGAGAACTGGTTTTCGAAGGATCATATGCTGAGTCACTGAAAAGAGAGAAACGAGATGTTTGACAGTGTCGGGAAGGGAAACGAATGTAGTGTCGTGATAATTTTCAGATCGAAGACATCATCCAATGCTTGGAGCAAGTTAACAGAAAACCCAAATTCATTTCTTTAGAAAGCCGGGGCAGTTCGAATAGAATGCTGATAAAATCCATCCATATATACTATTGTTATTGTCTTTTTTTTTTTTTGATAGCAGAAGGTTGTTAATTTAAATTCCACATTTTTGTGAAAGTTGGGTTTTCTTATTTGTAATAGTTGCAGTGATCCAAGATGCAGGAGGGGCAAATAAATTTAATTTTGGGAGTCAGTTTTGAGTGTTGTAGTTTATATTAGAGTCATGGTTGATGTGTTTTTAGGCTGATCATGAAACTTAAAGTAGGGAGAGAGAGACTACAAGTAGGGAGAGGATGGACCCAGAAAGAGAAGAGAGAAACCACCGACGATCACTGACCGACAACCTTATGCCGGCGGCAAGACGTCAAAAAAATGTATTTGGAAGAAATTTAAGGTATTTCCACCCTATGAAATGATTTGCCCGATTTTTTTTTCTTCAACGGAGAAACCTTGTTATTTGTTTGGGAGTTAAAAAACAAAATAATGGAGATCCTGTAATCCAAATAATGGTTGTTATTTCGATAATTTATTACTATTATCAGTTAAATAATAATTGTCATCAATTTTATTATTTTCGTTGACTCGAGTTGTACTAATCTTTTTTGTGTATGTGTAATATCGAATGTATCGATTTGGGTGTGCACCTGCAACAAAAAAAAAAACTGGGTGTGCACATTATATATAATAAGAAAAAAAAAGTATTTGTTATTTGATAGAAGAAAGGAGTCTATGCACCAATATTTTTTTTTTATTTTCTTCTAACTAGTGGCTTGAGAGTAAGCAAGCTGCCTTCATACAACAAATTTGTGGTTGAGTCCCCAGATATTTGAATAACCTTTTTAAGTAAGATAGGGGTCTCGCTTGCCCCTTTAAGTAGAAAAAGCGCTAGATTTAACAAACACCATCTTTATTTAGGTGGAAATACACTCACACTCTGTAAGACAAAGCATGGGTAGTCATCCTCTGAGTGTTTATCACTCTGTCATTAAAATATGCTCACACTCTGCTCGACGAAATACTCCAAAGAAAAAAAACCAAAGAAAAATAAATATCATTTTTTTTTCTTTCTTGGGTACAATAATGTGAGATTCGACAAAAAAAAATATGGGTAGTCATCAATTTGATATCTACTTGGAAAAAGCTTGTTGAATTTTTCAATGATGTTGCTCTTTATAAATGATATGAATGGGAAACTGGTAGATGAAGTATGGATGATAAAAGTAAGAACGAAAATGAGACTCCTTTTGCTAATGCTGGGTTTCTTAGTCAAATGTCATTTTGGTGGTTGAATCCATTGATGAAGAAAGGAAAAAAAAAGAAGATTCTTGAGGATGAAGACATACCCATGTTGCGAAAAGTTGACAGAGCCAAAAACTGTTACCTATTGTTCATGGGTAAATTGAATCAACAAAAACATGTGACAGAATCTTCACTTCTGTGGGCAATAATTTTTTGTTATTGGAATGACATTTTGAGTTCTGGGTTCTTTGCATTACTCAAGGTACTAACTGTTTCTTCAGGCCCTTTATTTCTTAGTGCTTTCATTGATGTTGCCAATGGAAAAGAAACTTTTAAACACGAAGCATATGTATTGGTTATTTTACTGTTCTTGTCGAAATTTTTAGAGTCGATTGGGCAACGACAATGGTACTTCCGTTGTCGGTTAATGGGTGTTCAAATCAGGTCTTTGCTTTCAGCAGCTATTTATAGGAAGCAATTGAGGCTTTCCAATTCAGCTAAGACTAATCATTCGTCCGGCGAAATAATCAACTACGTCATCGTAGATGCTTATAGAGTTAGCGAAATCTGTTTTCAATTTCATAGGGCTTGGACATTAGGTTTGCAAATATGCCTCGGAGTAACGATTTTGTTTAAGACCCTCGGTCTTGCTTCAATTGCAGCTTTGGGTGTAATTGTACTCTTTGTGATGCTCAATGCTCCTTTGGTCAAATTACAAAGTAAGTTCCAGAGCAAGCTTACGGTAGTACAGGATAAGAGGCTAAAGGCTATGTCGGAGGCTCTTGTGAACATGAAGGTATTAAAGATGTATGCTTGGGAGAAGAATTTCAAGTTTGTCATTGAACAGCTCAGGAAAGAGGAGTATAAGTTGTTGTTAACTGTCACATTTCAGAAAGCATATAACGGTTTTCTCTTTTGGGCAGCCCCGGTTATGGTTTCAATTGCTACTTTTACAACTTGTTACTTTCTTAAGATTCCTCTGGATGCTCGTAATTTGTTCACCTCTATAGCAACTTTACGAAATATTCAAGAGCCTGTTACACTACTCCCTGAATTAATTGCAGTCGCCATTGATGCTAAAGTATCATTTTTTCGAATTGCAACTTTCCTTTCCGCAAAAGAATTGCAAAGTGGAAAGGTTAGGCAGGAAAAAAATTCGGACGAACTTAACTCAGCGATCTTTATTAAGTCCAATAATCTTTCGTGGGAAGAGAATCAAATAAAGCCTACTCTAAGAAATATAAACTTAGAGATAAAACCGGGTGAAAAGGTAGCTATCTGTGGAGAGGTTGGTGCTGGTAAATCAACCCTTTTAGCGACAATTCTCGGAGAAGTTCCAAAAGTAGAGGGGATAGTAAGTTCTTATGTCCTTAATCCTTATCTTCTCTTAGAATTTTATGAATAAGCAAGTGCTTATTTGATTGCTTTTCTGTTCTTGATTGTCTTATACAGATTCAAGTTTATGGAAGAATTGCCTATGTTTCTCAAACTGCATGGATCCAGTCTGGAAGTATACGAGAGAATATATTATTCGGGTGCACCATGGATAAGCAAAGATACCAAGAAACACTAGAAAAGTGTTCACTGTTAAAGGACCTTGATATACTACCTTTTGGTGATCTTACGGAAATAGGAGAGAGGGGAATAAATCTGAGTGGTGGTCAAAAGCAACGTATTCAACTTGCTCGTGCACTTTATCAGGATGCAGATATATATCTCTTGGATGATCCGTTTAGTGCAGTTGATGCTCATACTGCAACAAGTCTATTTAATGTAATCTGTTGTCCTTCAGTTAATGATTTTGGTGGCTACTGAACTCCTACTGATCATGATTTCTTACTTACAGGAATATGTAATGGGAGCGTTATCAGAGAAGACAGTCTTACTAGTTACACACCAAGTTGATTTCCTTCCGGCATTTGATTATATTATGGTCAGTTTACAAGTGAATCCTAAGAACTTTCAGTTAAGTAGGATTCAATATCTAGACTCTAATTTAACGCCAAGTATATTCAGTCTTAAACGGTTTTTTTAGCGAAGGTCTACTCTGCGATTCTACACCGATTATGTACCATATATATCTCTCATCTGAATTCTGAAAACCAAGTCTTGTAATATATCTCTCCCTCTAACTATCTTGGAACAAAATTTGTTTTCTTAACAGTTGATGGCAGATGGAGAAATCCAACATTCTGCTCCATATCATATACTGTTATCTTCTAGTCAAGAATTTCGGGACCTTGTCAATGCAAACAAAGACACAGCTGGTTCTGAAAGATTAATTGAGGTTGCTTCTTCACAGAAAAACCGAAGCTCTGCCAAAAAGACCGCGAAAGGTTATTCCGACATGCCGCTTAAAGATTCAGTAGGATACCAATTGGTTGAGCAAGAAGAGAGAGAAACCGGCACTAGTTGGAAACCTTACCTGCAATATCTAAATCAGAATAGAGGCTTCCTTTATTTATCCTTGGCAATATTTTCCCACCTTACCTTTACAGCTGCACAAATACTGCAAAACTGTTGGATGGCTGCTAACATTCAGAATCCTCAAGTTAGCCAATTGAGACTAATTGTTGTGTATTCGCTGATTGGATGTTTTGCACTAGTCCTTTTACTTGGTAGATTTATTTCTATAGTTGCTTTAGGAGTAAGTGCATCGAAATCATTATTTTCTCAGCTATTGAGCTCTCTTTTCCGTGCACCTATAGCCTTTTACGAGTGTACGCCTTTGGGAAGGATACTAAGTCGGGTAAGAGTTTCGGCAACTGAAGTTTTATTTTTATGGAAAACAGCATGATGCTAATGTTTCTCATTTCACGTGTTATTTTATTCAGGTCTCTTCTGATTTGGGTATTGTGGACTTCGATCTTCCACTTTCCCTTGGTTTATGTATTGCCACTACGGCAAATACTTATTCCGCCCTTGGAGTGTTCACTGTTATTACCTGGCAAGTCGTGTGTGTGTCCATACCAATGATATACATGGTGATATACTTACAGGTACAATTCTAGGATTGTCTTAACGATTCCTTTAAATTTAACAATTGGGACTAGAAAGATTTAGATCGAAGAATAAGACTATTATATCCATTCTTAGAACCTACAATCTGGTAGACAATATTGTTGCTTATTTGACTGTTCTATAGAAAATTTTCTTCCATGTTTTTTTCGTTTGCTCGTCTTCTTAAGTGTTTTGGGAACTAACCTTGTTGAATGTGTACTTTTACTCAATAGAGATTCTATTCTCCTTCTGCAAAAGAGTTCATGCGGATAGATGGAACAACTAAGTCCTTGGTAGCTAGCCATCTAGGGGAATCTATAGCCGGAGCAATGACAATTAGAGCTTTTGAGAAAGAAGACCTATACTTCGCTCAGAACCTCGATCTCATCGACAAAAATGCTGGTTCTTGTTTCTATATCTTTTCTGCTAATGAATGGTTCATCCAACGTTTGGAAATACTATGCGCTATCGCCCTTTGCTCCTCTGCCCTTGTGATAGTTTTGCTTCCTCCTGGAACCCTTCATTCTGGTAGGTGTACATTTCTTTTCTTCCCATTTCTCTTGAAGAATGCCTAGTTGAATCTATATTGTCTTACGATTTTAAAGTAGTGGCTGCCTAGCCAGCCAAAGCCTTAAGCAAGGACTTGAACTCGGGTGTGTTTCTCCACCTGACCCACCTACCAATCTTTCTGATGACAGGATATATTGGAATGGCACTGTCGTATGGTCTTTCCTTGAACCTGTTACTTGTTTTCTCTGTCCAATACCAGTGCTCTCTAGCAAACTACATCATTTCAGTAGAAAGACTAAACCAGTACGTGCACATTGCTAGTGAAGCTCCAGATATTATAGAGGGGAACCGGCCAATGTCTGATTGGCTAGTTGCGGGTAGAGTAGAAATCCATGATTTGCAGGTAATCTACTCCAAGGTTTATTTCATAATTTAGGTTTCTTTTATGAAATTGTTTTTCTCCATCCTTAACGAGGACTAAGGTGGTGATTGGTTTTTTACTTTTAGCCTGAATCCGACATATCTAAAGTCTGACTTATTTGTATATGATGTGCCTGAGTCCACATGTTGTGATTAGAGTATTAGATGCACAACAGTTATTTCCGATAATGATGTCTTTCTGTCTAATTTTAATGGGCTCAAAATAGGTCAGTGTCAGTTGATTTAAACGCGCCAGTGCACACAAGTCACAAATCCCAAAACAAAAATTGACATTTTAAAACTTGACTCGATCCAGTTCAGATCGAGTCAGATTTCATGTCTGACTTCAACAAAATGCAAACACTATCTGAGAAAGTTCGTGTCAAACAGATTAGGTATAGGGCAAATACTCAACTTGTTCTTCAAAGGATCAGTTGCACATTTGAAGGAGGCCACAAGATTGGGATTGTTGGCAGGACGGGGAGTGGCAAGACCACTCTCATAGGTGCTTTGTTTCGTTTGGTAGAACCGGTTGGTGGTAAAATCATCATTGATGGTATTGACATCTCCACTATCGGACTTCACGATCTAAGATCACGGTTAGGTATCATACCTCAAGATCCAACTCTCTTTAATGGGACGGTTAGATACAATCTGGATCCCCTGTCTCAATATACCGACCACGAAATATGGGAGGTAATTTCTTTGTTTATATGTTGTGTACCTTGGTTTCTGGTACGCATTTGAAACAGTTCAAAAACCACCTACCCATGTACTTACTTATGATTAACTATCTGATATACTTGTGCTAATTTGTAGGTCCTCAGTAAATGTCAACTTCGAGAGACGGTAAAAGAGAAAGAAGAGGGTCTCGATAGTATTGGTAGGCCATATAGTTACGCGAGTCACTTTCTCTTTTCTTTTTCTACATGGAGTCATTACTGACATTTTGATTTACCAGTTCAACAAGATGGTGTTAACTGGAGTATGGGACAGCGGCAGTTATTCTGTCTTGGCCGAGCTTTGTTGAGGAAGAGTCGTATATTGGTTCTCGATGAAGCCACTGCTTCGATCGACAATGCAACAGATTCCATTCTTCAGAAAACGATACGCACAGAATTTGTGAATTGTACAGTTATCACTGTGGCACATAGGATACCAACTGTTATGGACAGTTCAATGGTTCTTGCTCTAAGTGATGGTAAGTCGTCTCTCTCTCTCTCTCTCTCTCTCTCTCTCTCTCTCTCTCTCTCTCTCTCTCTCTCTCTCTCTAAGTGATGGTAAGTCCTTGTTGAGCTTTAAAAGTACTTTATTACAACTGTAACTAGTGTAAATTCGTATCTGATCAACATACTGATCGAAATGCTTGTATGATTCTGCAGGAAAATTAGTGGAGTTTGATGAGCCAATGAAGTTGATGAAGGAAGAAAGGTCTTTGTTTGCGCAACTAGTTAAAGAGTACTGGTCACATTTTCACTCTGCAGATTCATTGTGAAAGCTTAGTAATGTGATACCTCCAATATCTAAATAGATCACACCTTTGTTTCCTCAAACTTGTCTTTTGTTGTCTTAATTCTGTTGTAATATGAGTGCTCATGAACAATACAAGTAATGAAAATAAACCAAGGTCTCTTTGTTGAATTAAATAGTTATAGGGTACTCAGTGGAGTCCATTGCTAGTTCTTCATATTGACACAGAAACAATGTTGAGAATTCCTCAAGGGCCTTGATATTCCAAAACCTGAACCAATAGGGTTATTTGGTTTTCTCCCTAATCGAGTGAAAGAAAATCACCTAACTTGATTCAGTTTTTGGAAAACTGCATGATGCTAATGTTTCTGCATTTTTTTTTCCTTGGTTGTTCTTCTTACACAGTTTGGGATCGAACTGTGTACTTTTTACTCAACAGAGATTCTATTCTCCTTCTACAAAAGAGTTCATGTGGAACAACTAAGTCATTGGTAGCTAGCCGTCTTGGGAAATTGATAGCCGGAGGCAGCAATGGCAATTAGAGCTCATGAGAAAGAAGACAAAACAAAACAAAAAAAGATTTCTTGTTTTAAGTCACTAAAATGCACTCGAAAATCCCCCATTGACGGTGTGTTTTAATGTAATTTTGCACTGAGGGTAACCCAGTGCCTGTCTGACCTGCGGCTCGGTGAAATCCGAGCGGGCTCGCAGATACTTTTAAGCTAGGGACGCCCCAAAGATAATGTATGCCCGAGCCAATCTACTGGATGAGCTCTAGCGGTCTTATGATGGAGTATGCGAGAGCCTGTAGAGTCAGAAAAGAGCCTTGATCACCCAGGCCGAAGAAGAGGCCTGTCCCGATTTGTAAAAACCTAAAGTTGATGGAGGTAGAATTAGAATCGGATGGGCACGGGTTGTATGAGTTACCTATATATACTACTACGAGGCTTGTGAGACTAATAAAAGGCAAAGGGAGCGAGAAGAAAACATGGATGATGATGAATCGCTACCAATTATTGAAAGATGCAAGTCTCTTAGGTGGTATTTATTTATATATACATCTCTTCTACTTTGTCTAACCATTCAGTTTTGTTTTATAAATCTGCTGCTGCTTATGATGATGATGATGAATTAGGGTTTCAATTTCATAAATTAAGATTTGAATTCTATTGCATCTGATGATGATGATGAATTAGGAGGTTAAGATTCATGATGATGATTTTGTTTTTTCCTTCCCCAATTCAAAGATTTGTTGTTGCTTGAAGGTTATACTACTAGTATTTCTGTTTCACATGTTGAATTAGGTTAAGATTTAATTGCATGTATAGTTGTTGTTGTCAAGGGAATGGATTTGGATGATTGATTGATTGATTGATTATAAAGAGAAGTTGTTGAAATTTGATGAGTAAATCTTCCCTCCCTCCTCCTAATTACTATTTATAAAGGAGGAAAATATATAGTTGGTCCCTGAGAGTTCTCGTTGTTGCAACTTGCAACTAAGTAGTAGTATTATATTTTGACCTAAGAGTTGTTGTGCCCTAGGCTGCTTGCTACCTAGGATATTGTTATAATTTTTTGGTCATAAGATGACCAACCAACCAACTATGGCTCTAGTTGATTTATGATGTTTAATGCACCACCATATGCATGCTCTAGTTTATTTTATCTTATCTTTTAGTACCTGGCCCATTAGGTTTTCTAGAGGTAATAAAGTATTAAAGATCTAGAGATAAGGTATTTAAAATCTACTGAATACCAAAGAGATTAACTCGGCTGACTCCCTCCCTAACTCCGATTCGGGCCTTGGCCGAGCCGAGTCCGAGTCGTACTGCTTAATTCTAAACCCTAGCTATGATGTTTTAGCATTCTTATTGGGTTTGAATGTTTTAACTTGTTGTTTCAGGGAAGACATTTCTAATTGTATTGGTGAATGGAGGGCGATGAATATTGTAGAGAAGATGGCAAAGGCAGATAATCTATTTAACAAGGTGCAAGATCGTGTTAACAATTTGACGAGCAGAGGTCCCGGTGTATTGCCATTTCTATTCAGGCAAGCTAAGGACCACCAAGAGTTGCTTCACGAAAAAGAGCAAATGAAGGTACTACTTACTACTTGTAAATTATTATAAAATGAATCAATTTTTCTTAAGGAAGTGTCTATCTATATATGTATATCTCTGTAGGCATAATTTACTAATTACCCCTTTCTTTCTTTCTTTCTTTCTTAAGGAATTGGTTGCTTTGTTGGTTGAAGAATATTTGGCTTTCAAATCCAGTCATTGGGAGACATATCTGAGGGAGTATGAAGATTGTCTCTGGAAATTATATAAGGTAGATAGATTACTATTCCTAGTAAACTGCATGCATGCTGGACTCTCTCTCTCTCTCACACACACACACTATATTATTATTATTATTATTATTTCTAGGATATTAGTATTATTTGTTTTGGATATTAATTTTTAGATTTATTGTTGTTATACAGATTGAGAAAAAAACTAACAAGATATCGGAGCAAATTCCAAAGATGTCAATTGAATGTGAGGTATATGATATGTTTTTTGGACTAGGAGATGTTGACGGCGAAGAGTTAGCTGATTTCAATGTGGCCGACCTTGACTATGATGGTCTGATGAAACAAATGGAAGACATGATGGAGCGCTCTAAGGAGTGTGATGAAGTTTGTGGTTACTTCAATGAGTTGATCTTATGTGTTGATCATATAATTCACACTATAGATGTGTTGAATGAAGATCAACAGTAACTAAATTTCAATGTTGTTGTTTTAGGGGTGGTGAACTTACTACTACTACTAGAGAAAACATGTGCTTTTGTGATCATCACAGTAAATATAAGATTGATGGTTAATGGTTGTTATTTTGATAATGGATTTCTATGGAGTAGTAAGTCTCTACATATTGTTATTTCATGAGAGAAAGTAGACAGTTTCTGAATATTCTGATCGACAAAGGTCAGCCCATCTTCAGGTTTTTCTCCAGCGAAGATCAACCTTGGTAAAACCTAAAATTTATTTTTCAAATACTAAATTGATAAAACCTATCCTAATCCCCCTTGAGACTCATGAGGGATGAAACCAGTGAGGTAATCAAGTATTTCTTAAATCTCGACTACTAATAAAGTTTTTAAAAAGTAAGTTATATGCAGAACTAATGAACTATATACCCCCGATTAGGCGTATGATGAATCTCGATTAATTATGTATTTCTTTTTTTTGTAACTTCATTGACAAGTATTTTTCTGAAAATGAGAACTTTCTGTGTTTGTTAAATCTTCTATCTCATGACCTCTTGCCAGGTTTTCCTAAATATAGTCCATGTTGGTGTCGGCCCTATTTCTCAGTTGGATTGGATTTAGCTCAAGCTTGTTGTGCATGCATAGTTGGGTTTAGTATACCAAAACCACCAAGTTCAGTTACTGTAATGTTTCATGTGTCTTTCGGTGGTGTAAACATATATCATGTGATGTTGAATGCGCATACTATCTTTAAAATGAAAAGACAATGTTCGTCTTGCACGATCCAAGAACATAATCACTCTATATATGTAGGATTTGAATCTACGACATCAAATTTTGGAGACCAACATTTTGCCGAGCTGAACTAATTAAGAGCGCATTCTTATCACAAGGTGACGACGGTTCTGAGACTAATAAAAGGCAAAGGGAGCGAGAAGAAAACATGGATGATGATGAATCGCTACCAATTATTGAAAGATGCAAGTCTCTTAGGTGGTATCCTCTTCTTCTACTTTGTCTACCAATTATTCAGTTTTTTTTGTTTTATAAATCTGCTGCTTGCTTGCTTCTGATGATGATGAATTAGGGTTTCAATTTCATAAATTAAGATTTGAATTCTATTGCATCTGATGATGGTGATGAATTAGCTAGGTTTAAGATTCATGATGATGATTATTTTTGTTTTTTCCTTCCCCAATTCGTTTTTTGTTGCTTAAAGGTTATACTACTAGTATTTCTGTTCATCTGTTGTTGAATTAGGTTAAGATTCACTGATTATAAATACAAGTTGTTGAAATTTGATGAGTAAATCCTCCCTCCCTCCCTCCTCCTAATTACTACTACTCACTATAAAGGAGGAAAATATATAGTTGGTCCCTGAGAGTTCTTGTTGTTGCAACTTGCAACTAAGTAGTATTATATTTTGACCTAAGAGTTGTTGTGCCCTAGGCTGCTTGCTACCTACCTAGGATATTATTAGTACCCCATGCACCACCATGCTCTAGTTTACTTTATCTTATCATTGGAGTACTACTTACTAGGTTTTCTAAACTCTAGCTCTGATGTTTTAACATTCTTATTGGGTTTGAATGTTTTAATTTGTTGTTTCAGGAAAGACATTTCTAATTGTATTGATAATTGGGAGGCATTGAATATTGTAGAGAAGATGGCAAAGGTAGATGATGTATTTAACAAGGTGATAGATCGTGTTAACAATTTGGTGAGCAAAGGTCTGACTGGAATGAAACCACTATTCCGCCAAGCTAAGTACGAAGATTTGCTTGAAGAAAAAGAGAAACTGAAGGTACTACTACTACTACTACGTCTTACTAGTACTAGTAAATAAATTATTATTATTATAAAATGAATCAATTTTTCTTAAGGAATTGTCTATCTATATATGTAGGCATAATTTACTAATAATTACCTCTTTCTTTCTTTATTTATGAAGGAATTGATTGTTTTGTTGTGTGACGCATATTGGGCTTTCATGAACAGTCATAAAGAGACATATCTGGAGGAGTTTGATAATGTTCTCTTGAAATTATACATGGTAGGTAGATTACTACTCCTAGTAAACAAAACTGGAATCTCTCTCTCACACACACTTTATTATTATTATTATTATTATTATTTCTAGGATATTAGTAGTATTTGTTTTGGATCTTAATTTTTTGATTTATTGTTGTTATACAGATTGACCAAAAAACTATCAAGTTATCGGAGCAACTTCCAAAATTCTCAATTGAACTTCGCATATATGACATGTTTTATGGACTAGGAGAAATTGACGACAAACAGTTAGCTTATTTCAATGAGGCCGACCATGACTATGATGCTCTGATGAAAGAAATGGTAGGCATGATGGACCACTTTGACAAGCGTGAGGGCGTTCTCAATTACTGGAAGCACTTGATCTTTTGTGTTCGTCGTATAACTGAAAATATAGATTGGTTCTTCGACCATACTAAGTAAATTTCAATGTTGTTGTTTTAGCGGTGGTGAACTTACTACTACTATGGAATCACCGTAATAAATGCTCACACAAAACTGAACGGTCGACTTCAAACCCAAGCAAGCCAATCAAGTTATAATTACTTCACTCAGAACAGAAAAACGAATGGTTGATTGAGAATTTGACAATTGTAGAAATTGAAAATCTTCTTTATAAGAGGAATACTTTTGGGTAGTTATGATCAAATGCAGTCATTATAGCAATTGTAGAAGCACAAATAAATGCAACCGAGCTCGATAATCTAGACCCTATATATAAGAACAAGACGTGACACGAATTTGATTTTATCCCACAAGTAAACAACAACAACACCAACAGACTTAATTAGGCATTGGAAAATTGTTTTTTTTTTTTTTTGTTGACCTGGCATTGGAAAATTGTTGATATACAAAAAACTCGTAGAATACAGAGCCTGTAGGAACTATTATATAAGGTAGATTAGTACTCCTACTAAACTGCATGCATGCTGGACTCTCTGCCTCTCTCGCACACTATGTTATTATATCTAGGATATTAGTAGTATTTGTTTTGGATCTTAATTTTTAGATTTATCGTTGTTATACAGATTGAGAAAAAAACTAACAAGATATTGGAGGAACTTGAAAATATGTCAACTAAACTTTTCGTATATCATATGTTTAGGGGGCCACAATGGAAACTGGACATCTTTAGGGGGGCACAATGGAAACTGGACATCTGTAGGGGGTCACAATGGAAACTGGACATCTTTATAGGGCTATTTTAGTGATTTGGTCATCTTTAGGGGGCCAAAATGGAATTAACCCTTTTTCAATGACAAAAAAATCAATTTGTTCATTCATTTTTTTTGACAGTAACCTAATAAAATCCTAGGTGTTAAAAGACTTTATCCTAAAAATTAGTTTCTTTTTCTTGAATTCTAAATAATACTACGTGGAATAAAAACTTCTTCAAATAAAAAGAAGTTGTACTTGCAAAAATGTTAGACTGATTTGGAGCAGCGTCACTACTCCATTTGATTTATAATTTTATGACACAAATTACTCTAAAATTGTTAGTTATTATCTTACGTGTAAAACAATGTGAGCTCGTTCAAAGCATCTCCAACCAAAATTTGACACTGGTCCCCTAAATTATCAGCCACGGCCCTGCTAGGTAGTCAAACGTTCAGGCAAGTAGCCTCCGACGATCAAGTAAATAACCAAATATGAGATTCAGCCTTATGGAAAAAAAATACACGTATGAATTTATTTGATTTTGTGATATTTGTATTGAAGATTTAACTTTAGCATTAGCAATGAAGGTTTAATTTTTGAGGTTCAATTATGTGCAGGTGAAGTATT
Source organism: Eschscholzia californica (assembly GCF_041429995.1). Classification (NCBI taxonomy): domain Eukaryota; kingdom Viridiplantae; phylum Streptophyta; class Magnoliopsida; order Ranunculales; family Papaveraceae; genus Eschscholzia; species Eschscholzia californica. The sequence goes on along the minus strand of NW_028238483.1, from coordinate 44,294,814 downwards.
TAAAGAAACTTGTGTACTTAAAGGGCTGTACTAGTTGATTCTTTTTCAATAAATAATGGTATCAAATGTATTGATTTGGGAATCAAAACTCATAACAAATGCTCACTAGAACAAAACAAAACAAAACATTGTCATCGAAATATGCTCACACTCTGCTCGACGAAATGCTCCAAGGAATTTTTTTTTTATATTATTATAACATATTGAACAAAGAACTTGTTGAATTTTTTCAATGATGTTGTTCTTTATAAATTCTGTGAATGGGCAACTGAAAGAGGTAGAAGAAGTATTAGTATGGATGATCAAAGTAAGAGTGAAAATGAGACTCCTTTTGCTCATGCTGGGTTTCTTAGTCAAATGTCATTTTGGTGGTTAAATCCATTGATGAACAAAGGAAAGAAAAAGAAGATTCTTGACGACGAAGACATACCCATGTTGCGAAAAGTTGACAGAGCCGAAACGTGTTACTTGTTGTTCATGAGTAAACTGGATGAACAAAAACAAGTGACAGAATCTTCAGTTCTGTGGGCAGTAATGATCTGTTATTGGAAAGACATTTTGAGTTCTGGGTTCTTTGCATTACTCAAGGTACTAACTATTTCTTCAGGTCCTTGATTTCTTAGTGCTTTCATTGATGTTGCCAATGGAAAAGAAACTTTTAAACACCAAGGTTATATATTGGTTTTCTTACTATTCTTGTCGAAATTTTTAGAGTCGATTGGGCAAAGACAATGGTACTTCCGTTGTCGATTAATGGGTGTTCACATCAAGTCTTTGCTTTCGGCAGCTATTTATAGGAAGCAACTGAGACTTTCTAATGCAGCTAAGACTAATCATTCGTCCGGTGAAATAATCAACTACGTCGCTGTAGATGCTTACAGAGTTAGCGAAATCTGTTTTCAATTTCATAGCGCTTGGACATTAAGTTTGCAAATCTGCCTCGGAGTAACAATTTTGTTTAAAACCATCGGTCTTGCTTCAATTGCAGCTCTGGTGGTAATTGTACTCTTTGTGATGCTGAATGCTCCGTTAGTCAAATTACAGACTAAGTTCCAAAGTAAGCTTACCTTAGTACAGGACAAGAGGCTAAAGGCTATGTCAGAGGCTGTTGTGAACATGAAGGTATTAAAGATGTATGCTTGGGAGAAGAATTTCAAGTTTGTCATTGAACAATTCAGGAAAGAGGAGTATAAGTTGTTGTTAGCTGTCACATTTCAGAAAGCATATAACGGTTTTGTCTTTTGGGCAGCCCCGGTTGTGGTTTCAAGTGCTACTTTTGCAACTTGTTACTTTCTTAAGATTCCTCTGGATGCTCGTAATTTGTTCACCTCTATAGCAACTTTACGAATTATTCAAGAGCCTGTTAAACTTATCCCTGAATTAATTGCAGACGTCGTTGATGCTAAAGTATCACTTTTCCGGATTACAAAGTTTCTTTTGGCAAAAGAATTGCAAGATGGAAAAATTAGGAGGGAAAGAAATTTCGAGGAACTTAATTCAGGGATCTCTATTAAGTCCAATAATCTTTGTTGGGAAGAGGATCAAATAAAGCCTACTCTAAGAAATATAAACTTGGAGATAAAACCGGGTGAAAAGGTAGCTATCTGTGGAGAGGTTGGGGCTGGTAAATCAACCCTTTTAGCGACAATTCTCGGAGAAGTTCCAAAAGTAGAGGGGATGGTAAGTTCTTATATTTTATCTTGGGATTTTATGAATAAACAAGTTTTCATTTGATTGATTTGTTGTTTTCGATTTTCTTTTACAGATTCAAGTTTATGGCAGAATTGCCTATGTTTCTCAAACTGCATGGATCCAGTCTGGAAGTATACAAGAAAATATATTGTTCGGATGCACCATGGATAAGCAAAGATACCAAGAAACACTAGAAAAGTGTTCGATGCTGAAGGACCTTGATATACTACCTTTTCGTGATCTTACTGAAATAGGAGAGAGAGGAATAAACCTGAGTGGTGGTCAAAAGCAACGTATTCAACTTGCTCGTGCACTTTATCAGGATGCAGATATATATCTCTTAGATGATCCATTTAGTGCAGTTGATGCTCATACTGCAACATGTCTATTTAATGTAATCTGTTGTCCTTCAGTTATTGATTTTGGTGGCTAAGAGTTAACTCCTACTGATGATGATTTCTTACTTTTGGTTATGTAGGAATATGTAATGGGAGCGTTATCAGGGAAGACAGTCTTACTAGTTACACACCAAGTTGATTTCCTTCCAGCATTTGATTATGTACTGGTTAGTTTACTAGTGAAATCCTTCCAACTTTCAGTGATAGGATGCAATAAGTAGACCCTAATCTAAAACAGTTGGTCTTAAATTATCTTTCTTTTTTTAGGGACGGTGCTTAACCGATCTTCCCCACTGTTCTATTGACTGTTGTTGATCGATTAGGAACCCACCCACCTACCACATTTTGGAGTCCTGAAAGCAATAGAAAATCGATAATTTTTTAATGAGATTCTTACACGGCCCCTCATCTGAAAACCAAGTGTTGTAATATATCACTCACTCTAACTATCTTCGAACAAAATTTGTTTGCTCGACAGTTGATGGCAGATGGAGAAATCCTACATTCAGCTCCATATCATATAATGGTATCTTCTAGTCAAGAATTTCGGGACCTTGTCAATGCACACAAAGACACAGCTGGTTCTGAAAGATTAATTGAGGTTGCATCTTCACAGAAAAGTCGAAGCTCTGCCGAAAAGACAACGAAAAGTTATTGCGACATGCCACTTAAAGATTCAGTAGGATACCAGTTGATTGAGCAAGAAGAGAGAGAAACAGGCACTAGTTGGAAACCTTACCTGCAATATCTAAATCAGAATAAAGGCTTCTTTTACTTATCCTTGGCAATATTTTCCCACCTAACCTTTATAGCTACACAAATACTGCAAAACTGTTGGATGGGTGCTAACGTTCAGAATCCTCAAGTTAGCCAATTGAGACTAATTGTTGTCTACTCGCTGATTGGATGTGTGGCACTAGTCTTTTTACTGGGTAGATATATTTCTATAGTTGCTTTAGGAATCAGTTCATCGAAATCGTTATTTTCTCAGCTATTGAGCTCTCTTTTCCGTGCACCTATAGCTTTTTACGAGTGTACGCCTTTGGGAAGGATACTAAGTCGGGTAAGAGTTTCGGCAACTGAACTGTTATTTTTTGGAAAACAGCATGATGCTAATGTTTCTCATTTCACATGTTCTTTGATACAGGTCTCTTCTGATTTGGGTATTGTGGACTTCGATCTTCCACTTTGCCTTAGTTTCTCTATTGCCAGTACGGCAAATACATATTCCGCTCTTGGAGTGTTCACTGTTATTACCTGGCAAGCCGTGTGTGTGTCCATACCAATGATATACATGGTGATATACTTACAGGTACAAGTCTAGGATTTTCTTGTTGATTTCTTTTTAATTTAACAATTGGGACTAGAAAGATTTAGGTCGCACAATAAGACTTTATATACATTGTCAAAACCTATTATTTGATAGAAATGATTCTTACGTCTTTGGTTTTTTTATAGTAAATTCAAGCTTGACCCTATTCTCAAATCTCAAGATCCAAATTTTTCTTGCATGTTTTTTGTTTGTTTGTTTTCTTCTTGTGCGTTCTGGGAACTAACCTTGTTGAATGTGTACTTTTACTCGATAGAGATTCTATTCTCCTTCTGCAAAAGAGTTCATGCGGATAAATGGAACAACTAAGTCCTTGGTAGCTAGCCATCTTGGGGAATCTATAGCTGGAGCAATGACAATTAGAGCCTTTGAGAAAGAAGACAGGTACTTCACTCAGAACCTCGATCTCATCAACAAAAATGCCGGTTCTTGCTTTTATATCTTTTCTGCTAATGAATGGTTCATCCAACGTTTAGAAATACTATGCGCTGTCGCCCTTTGCTCCTCAGCCCTTGTGATAGTTTTGCTTCCTCCTGGAACTCTTCATTCTGGTAGGTGTATATTGCTTTTCTCCTCATTTCTCATGGAGAATGGCTACTCGAATCTTTATCGATTACCCAGTTTTTGTCTCACTTGTCTTGCTCCCTAGTCAGGCAAAGCCTTAAGCAAGGACTTGAACTCTGGGTGTTTTTCTCCACCTGACCCACCTACCAATCTTTCTGATGACAGGATATATTGGAATGGCACTGTCGTATGGTCTTACCTTGAACCTGTTTCTTGTTCTCTCTGTCCAATACCAGTGCTCTCTAGCAAACTACATCATTTCTGTAGAAAGACTAAACCAATACATGCACATTCCTAGTGAAGCTCCGGATATTATAGAAGGGAACCAGCCCATGCCTGATTGGCCAGCTGCGGGTAGAGTAGAAATCCATGATTTGCAGGTAATTCACGCCAAGTTATATTTTATAAAATTGTTTTCGCCATCCTTAACGAAGATCAGTAAACTAAGGTGGTGATTGGTTTTTACTTATTGCCTGAATCCGACTTATCTTAAGTCTGACTTATTTGAATATGACGTGCCTGGGTCGACTTGTTTTGAGAAGAACAACAGTCATTTGAGGTTATTTCAGATTGACGTCTTTCTGTCTAATTTAATGGGACCCAAAATAGGTCAGTGTCAGCTGATTAATTGCACCAGTGCATACTGCACACAAGTCACAAATCCCTAAAAAAAACATTCTAAAACTTGTCGCGACCCAGTTCTGATCGAGTATGTTTTCATGTCTGAATTCAACAAAAGGCTAACACTATCTGAGAAAGTTTGTGTCTAAAAGATTAGGTATAGGGCAAATACTCCTCTTGTTCTTCAAGGGATCAGTTGCACATTTGAAGAAGGCCACAAGATTGGGATTGTTGGCAGGACGGGGAGCGGCAAGACCACTCTCATAGGTGCTTTGTTTCGTTTGGTAGAGCCGGTTGGTGGTAAATCATCATAGATGGTATTGACATCTCTACCATCGGACTTCACGATCTCAGATCACGGTTAGGTATCATACCTCAAGATCCTACTCTCTTTAACGGTACGGTTAGATACAATCTGGATCCTCTGTCTCAATATACCGACCACGAACTATGGGAGGTAATTTCTTTGCTATGTCGTGTCCCTTGGTTTGTGTTACACGTTTGAAACAGTTCAAAACCACATACCCATGCTCTTACTTGTGATTAACTATCGGATGTACTGGTGTTAATTTGAAGGTCCTCGGTAAATGTCAACTTCGAGAGACGGTACAAGAGAAAGAAGAGGGTCTCGATAGTTTCGGTAGGTGACGTAGTTATGCACGCCCCTTTTTCTTTTTCTATATATAGTCGTCACTGACTTTCTGATTTACCAGTTCAACAAGATGGTGTTAACTGGAGTATGGGACAACGCCAGTTATTCTGTCTTGGCCGAGCTTTGTTGAGGAAGAGCCGTATATTGGTTCTCGATGAAGCTACTGCTTCGATCGACAATGCAACAGATTCCATTCTTCAGAAAACGATACGCACAGAATTTGTGAATTGTACAGTGCTCACTGTGGCTCATAGGATACCAACTGTTATGGACAGTACAATGGTGCTTGCCATAAGTGATGGTAAGTCCTCTCTCTCTCTCTCTCTCTCTCTCTCTCTATATATATATATATATATATATATATATATATAATACATGCTTGTAGCACGGCCACGTGTTCTACATATGCTATTGGAGACCCCTTAGAGAGAAAACTGTTAAACTCTTCCATTTCTTAGACGAACCGAAATCCTTGATCTGCTTTAGCCGTTTTAAGCAGTGTTGAGCTTAAAAGTTCTTTATTGTAACTATAACTGGAACTGTCTGAGGGGGAGAATACTTACCTAATTTGAAGCTCATACTGATCGGAATGCTTGTATGATTCCGTAGGAAAAGTAGTGGAGTACGATGAGCCGATGAAGTTGATGAAGGAAGAAAGCTCATTGTTTGGGCAACTAGTTAAAGAATATTGGTCACATTTTCATTCTGCAGATCCATTGTGATAGCTTAGTATTGTATTGTGATACCTCCAATATATGAACTACTTCACTATGGTAGAAAATTCTTCTCTTCCATTCGACGGGTAGAAAATTCGAGCACGATTATTCGAAAAAGTTGAGAATATCTAAACAGATCTAGATCACACCTTTGTTTCCTCTAACTTTGTCTAATATAAAAGGTTTAGCTTTTGATTTTGCTTGTCTTTTGTTGTATTACTTAATTCAACTGGTTTGCTCATAAATTAGAACTCATGATTTTTAATGAAATCTTTCCTCAATTGTTATGATCTTTTTTCCTTTTTCAAGGTCGTTGGTGTAGGAAGAGCACTATGTGGTAAAGGTAAGGACTTGATCAAATTAGTTTTACTAAACTCTAAAAATATAAGGACTTATATCAAAAGTAACAAGAAAAATACTTTATGCATTCTTGTTGTTTTGTCTAACACAAACAACTCATCTCTAATATGGATCACTACCATCACCATCACTATTTTTTCTTTCTTATTGAGAAATCGACTACGATCTAAGTTAGTTGTTACAAGGCATTGATACATCATGAAGATGTGATGAGCACGATAAACGTCTAATTTAAATCATAATGAAAGAGGCCTAAAGCCTGACAATATGAAAGAGGCCTAAAACCTGACAATATGAAAGAGGCCTAAAAGCTGACAAATTTATTACAATATTTACGTTATATATTGTCGTTATATATTGTCTAAATTACATGAGACGTTTCTTGATGGAAAACTGCTTCCACTGAGACTAGATCTCACGACCTTATGGGCTTAAGAGGGGTGTCTAACCGTTACACCAAAAGGTGGTGCACCACAATCACTATTAACATAACAAAAACTATGAAATGCATAGATTTCTATCATTACTGTCATCGTTACAAGTTCTTAATGATGACTCAAGATCTCACGAATGAAGAATCACTATCGATGAAGGAGGCAACTAACATGAAGAAAGAAAAGTCTTTAGACTTATGATGACGTCGACTTTAATGAAGATATTGACTTAAACAGAGACATATATATAATAAAGATAATATGTCTTTGACAAAGAAAAATTTATCTTTTGTCTTTTTGTATGGTTGAACAAACGTTTTTAATATTTTAAATTTTGTTATGTTCCAGCCCGTAATGATTTCCGACTAGGTAGAATGAGAAAGATAACAAATTTCGTTGAAAGTGGATGAAATCGGTTTTTTTTTTTCAAACCATTGCGAAATTGATAGTTGTCAATGAAGTTGAAATGTTCAAATTATTGTTACTTGTGTGGAAACCCTTGAAATTTATGGAGTTTAAATTTCAAAGTAGTGCTCCTCCTATACCAAAGACCTTTTTACTTGTCTCGAGAAAAGAAAAAAGAAAATCAAACAAGAAAGACAAATACTAGGATAAGCAACTCATGAATATCCGTGGCTCAGAAAAAAAATCGTAATTAATGTATTAATATTTTCTTTACTGTATCCATTATAAAAAAAAAAAAAAAAACATGACTCACTCCCAACTCATTTTTTTACATTTACCAAGATACAAACCCCACTATTTCTTCATGGTTCAGGGTTTAGGCAATATCCAATGTGACCACAACCAATTTAGCGGAGCAAGAGATATAACCCTAATCTTGGTTGCAACCTGGAAGGAGTAAGGACCCTCAGTTGTCCTGGCTAATTTGCTCGTTCAGTTGGTAGCAGAGTCCGGGTTGCTTTTTCTCATCATTGCTACAAATTCTTCGTAGTTAATTCTTCCGTCCTGCAACCAAAATCGCATAACGAATACTGAAGTGACAAAGGCGATAAATATCTCTCTCACACAGACATATATATTATATAAGTATTGAACAATGAAATATTCTGCAGATAAAATGCTTCAGAATTCAAGTAGTGGATTTAGTAATGTGTTCCAAATAACACGAAACGGATTTAAAAGAAAAACATACATTATCTGTGTCGACTTCTGCAATTATTTCCTTTATCGTTTTCTGGTCACCCATATTATACTTTGTGAGAGCTTCCTCAAGTTCATCCATTGTGATGTACCTAAAAAATGGTATTGTTAAAGAACTATAGTATATATATATATATCGAACAATAATATCCTAGTAGTCTTTGTTATTCCGATTGAAGAGTGATTATGACTAGATTTTTTAGGATTAGGAAAGGTTACCCGCTCTTGTCCTTGTCAAAATACTCGAAGGCGGTGTATAGATGATCTTCTTTCTCCATTCTATTCATGTGTATCGTAGCAGTTATAAACTCCATGTAATCAATGGTTCCATCTCCATCAACGTCGGCCTAGACAAAGGTAGTTTTCTCATATCATATTAAGATTTAAGAAGAAACTAAGTTTCACTAGAATGCAGCATCCGTAGTCATTCCTAGATTATGACGAAATATAAAAATTATACCGCATCCATCAAATGTCTAACTTCAGACTCGGAAATAATGGTTCCTAGTTTTGGAAGACCCGCTTTCAGTTCTTTCAGTGTAATTGTTCCACTGTTATCGATGTCGATGGATTTGAACATCTCTTTCAACCCCTTAATTTCTTCTTCAGAGAGATTTTCTGCAATTACCTAGTAATATAGATAAAGAAACTCTGATTAGGTTATATGGACAATTTCTATGCGGGCTTAAAAACTATTGAGTCTAACCTTAAGAGCTACTTTCTTGAGTTTATTCATTGCTCTAAACTGTTTCATTCTAGTTAAGACAGCACTATCAATTGGTTTGTCAGATGCATCTCCGTCTTCCCTGATCCATGGATGATCTGCACGTTGTTTTCAATATTGAGTTATACTTCAGAGAGGATAAATAAAGAATTATATGCGTGAGCTTAAACTTTGAAACTTACTTAGAACTTCAGTAGCCGAAATTCGTTCTTCTGGATTAGCTCGGAGCATCTTCTTTACTAGTTCCTTGGCACTACTTGAAATTGAAGGCCACGGATTAGAAGTGAAATCGATGTGGCCCCGTAAAATGGCATTAAAGGTGGCCTGTTCAGTCTCTGCATGAGAAACAGCAAGTGAGAAGAAGCATCAGAACTAACAAAGCATAATCCCTTGAGCACGCGCACTCACACAAACACATACTGACACACAAGCCTACTAACATGAAAAATAGGATATCTCAGAAATTAGATTCGCCCAACATATTAAACCAACCAATGAATGAAAACATTTCCTACCCATCCGTTTGTAAAAATGCAAGTACCATATGAATAGCAAGACAAGCTACGAATTGTTTCTGGGTGTAACCACACGAGCCGTAGCTGCTGGCTATATTATCACCACTCTAAATGTTAGAGTTTGAATTAGTCAATAGTTAATTTGACTAAGTATTAGTTATAGAGTAATGTGGACTGAGAAGTCTTGGTTTTTAGCTGAGTTTGTTTTTTTTTCTTCAAAATTTGAATGGAAGTCTATTTATGTAGTTCGTAACAACTAATAAAGTATGCTTTTCAACTCAGTTCTGATTATAATCTAAACTAAGCACCTAGCCCGAAGGGTATAGGGTTTTATTACTGGCGAAGGCACCATAACCCTCCAAAAAAGCCTTAAGACTTAGGGACAGCCCAGCCGGAGACTTCTAGCTTCAGACCTCTAATACATGGCCCCGACAAAAAAAAAGGCGACTAAGTTTCATAGGAAGACTGCTAAGAGAAGAAGGCCCTCGGCCATGCCAATGACTTCGGTTGAGTAGTTTTAATTGCTTAACCAGTCAAAATATTAGAGTTTAACATAGAAATACAGATCAACTACATACTTCCCCAAAAAGGTGGGACGCCGCTCAGAAGAATGTATAATATGACACCAGCACTCCAGATATCAGCTTCAGCCCCATAACTCCGTCGCAATACTTCAGGAGCAACATAATAAGAGCTACCTACTAGGTCTTTAAATACTTCACCTGCACATAATTGAACCTCAAAAATTAAACCTTCATTGCTAATGCTAAAGTCTTCAAGAAAAACTCTCAAAACCGAAAAACAAATAAATCCCATACGGTATAGCTTTTTGGATAAGGCTGAATCTCATACTTGTTGATTGCCAAAACATATAAATCTACATTGTGAATAAGGCAATTCCTTTTTTCTAAAATTGTGTTACTATTAACTATACCCAAAGTGATGATAGAAGCAAAATTATTAGTGATGTGTGCGGCCCCAAGCCTTAAGGGTTGTCCATATTATCCCCTCTTTTGCCACCTCACATAGATACGGGGTTTTGTTCTTGACGAAGGCTCCGCGAGCCCCCCAAAAGGCCTCGACAATTACTAAGATTGAGTATTCACCTATAGCTCAGGCTCAGAACACTCTCGTGAGGCTATCACATAATTACTACAGTACATATTTAACATTTGAACGAAGGAAAAGAAGAGACTTTCATTACAGAATTTCAAATTAGGGCAATATCAAATGGGGAAGATTAAAGTTGCACACAACATATTTGATAAAATACCCCTGGCCAAGAACTTCTATGAAACATATAGAAATATTAAAAAATAAATATTCACCTGGTTTGAAGAAAGCAGATAATCCAAAATCAGTAGCTTTCAAAGGTGAATGATCATCAACACTTAAAAACAAAAAATTCTCAGGTTTAAGATCTCGATGCATAACTCCCATAGAATGACAATTATGAATAACAGTAACAATTTGACGACATAAATCAGCAGCACCTCTTTCTGAATAATGACCTTTACTTATAATCCTATCAAATAGTTCACCACCACCACAAAGTTCCATAACTAGGTTAACTGAGTTACGATCTTCATAGACACCTTTCAATTCAACTATATTTCTATGACCAGTTAAATGATGCATGATCTCAACTTCTCTTCTTATATCTTCTATATCATCTCGACTTATTACTTTTCTTGTTGCGATTGATTTACAAGCGAATTCTTCTTGACTTTCTTTATGAGTAACTAAATAAGTAACGCCGAATTGACCTCGACCTAATTCACGCCCAAAGTTGTAGGTTGATCGGACGTCTTCAATCGGCCGGCCGAGAATTCTACCGGTGCCGACGACGGGAACTGGTTTTCGAACTGACGGTGAAGGTCGTCGTTGATGTTCGTTGTTAAGGTCGTTTTTGGGTTTTGATGGACGGGATGAGTGTTTGTTACCCATTTTTTGGAGGCAAAACAGATTACAAGAGAGAGAGAGAGAGTTTATCCAGCAGCAGCGAGGTATCTTCTTTAGAGAGAGAAAGTGATACAGTAGTAGAAGAGTAAGACCTACAAGTTGTATGAATATTTAGGCCATGTTTGGTTATGCCTATAAAAATGAAATCATTTACCAGGAGTTTTTTTTTTTTTTTTTTTTTTTTTTTTTTTTTTTTGAGGGTAAATGTTTAATAAACCAAATGTAATACATCTCTTGAAACAGAGTATTAAAAGTTAACCTTAATGGGTCAAACCACAAACAAATCAAATGTAGGGACTAAACTCCACTCGCCAAAGAATGAGCCAGCTGGTTGCAGTAACGTGGAGTGAATGAAATGTGGACATGGCGGTTTGTGAGTCTCCCACGCAAGTCCTCAATCTCAGCCGTTAAACGCCAAGGTGTCTCCAGGCCGTCGATGGATAAGAGATCCACCAAAACCCTACTGTCCCCCTCCAATATAAACTCCTCTAACCCTAGATCGTCGGCCAAATCTACTCCCAACCGAAACCCTATTAGCTCGCTGTGAAGTGCCGATTTTGGTCTGAATCTCATCTTCTTTGTCCCAATGATTACTCCACTCGAGTCTCTAGCAACCGAAGCTGCTGATGCTCTAGTTTCCATGAACGAGCCATCACAATTTATTTTAATCTTACCTGTAGCTGGAGGGTTCCAATTTTCTGTTCCAGAAGTTAGAGAAAATGATGAGGGATTTGATTCAAAGAGAGATGGAACATACCTGAGTGCCTCTTTCGTATTCCACCAACAGCGACTGAGATCTACTTCTTGATGACGAAAGTGTTTGTTATTCCTCATCTTCCAATATTCCCATATGAGATAAGTGTAAATGAACCAATTACTCCTGTTTTCTTTATCAAGTAGAAGTCTAGCAAGATTTCTAATGACCTCTTCGCCCATATGTTGCAGATCCGAGATCCCTGTTTGTAGTAACAGTTGGTTGAATGTAGGACAAGCCCCGAAAAGGTGATTCAATGTTTCTGGGTCTCCTGAGTTGCATAACAGACAATCTTGAGGTATACTTTGAACCCTTTTTCCTATGTTGGTAAGAGTGGCTATTCCATTATGAACGATTTTCCAAATAAATTGATGAATATTAGGGTTCATTTCTTTAATTTTCCAGAATTCCTTCCATGGAAAATCAATAGCCTCTTGACTTAAAATAGGGAAAGTATTAATCTCTGTATAATAAGACTTAGTGTTGAATTTCCCATTCTCATTTTGGCACCATATTAGTTTATCCCTTCTCGTGCTGTGAGGAATAGTAATTTCTTGGATAGCCTGCACAGTTTCTTGATTAAAGTAAGTGGTTAGAAGATCATGATTCCAACTATTATTCTCTGTGTTTATCAAATCTGCCACCCAGAATACATTATTTGGTAATTCATTTATGATAATGGGGATTTTGTTCACCAAGTTTGGGATCCAAGGGTCTGTTTTTATTTTAACCCTTGTTCCATCTCCTATTTGCCATAAAACATTTCGTCTCATGGTGGGTTTAGTGTGTTGAATCGATTTCCAGAGAGGGGATGTCGAAGATGGACTATCCGTAGTCCAAAAGTCATCATTTTTAAAATATTTCGATTTTAGAAGTTTAACCCAAACTGCATTTGCATTTGTTAAGAGTCTCCAAGTCAATTTTGCCACTAAAGACTCATTGGCTAATTGGAGATTCCTAATACCTAATCCACCTTTATGCTTTGGAGAACAAATAATCTCCCATCTAATGAAGTGCATTTTAGTAATGTCATTAGAATGACCCCACCAAAAACTTCTCTCTGCCTTGCTTAGTCTGTTAATGATATGCTTAGGAAGTATTTGATAGCCGAAAGGGTATGTGCAATATGATGACAAAACTGATTTGATAAGGACAGTCTTACCTGTTTGTGTTATGAATTTTTCCTTCCAACCTGCAAGACTCTTATCAAATTTATCTACTAACCATTGATGACTATTTATTCTGTTACCTGGCTTGAGGATTAATGCTCCAAGGTACTTAGCCTGATCTGTCATTAGAGGAGCATTTAGTTGGGAGATGAAAGCTGATTTGATATTATCTTGGACTCCTTTGCTAAAGAACAGAGATGATTTGGTGAAGTTAACTTTTTGGCCCGAGAAATCTGCATAAACTTGCATCATATGTAATATTGAATCTAAATTATGTAAGTTAGCTCTCCCGAAGATAATGAGGTCGTCAGCAAACAGCAAATGTGTAATGCTAGGGCTGGACCGATTTATCCTATAACCTGTAAACTGATTATTGATTTCATAATGAGAAATAAGGAGAGAGAGAGACTGCGAGGTAAGGATAAACAGGTAGGGGGACAAGGGGCATCCTTGCCTCAGGCCTCTAGTGGCCTGAAAATCCCCCACTAAATTACCGTTCAATTTTATATTAAACCTAGCAGTAGTAACACATGACATAATAAGATCTAAGAGTCGGCCAGAAAAACCCGTGGCAATAAGTACTTTTTTAAGAAAACCCCAATTTACTCTGTCATAAGCTTTCGCCATATCCATTTTAAGGGCGAAAGCTCCATTCTTAGCTTTGGATTGACTCATAGAGTGTAATAATTCCTGAGTAATTACGATGTTATCCAAAATCTGACGGTTGGGTACAAATGCGTTCTGGGTCCACATTATTGATTCCTCTAAGCAAGGTCGAATTCTATTTGCTATCAATTTAGTGATGAACTTATAAATCGAGTTGCAAAGGGAAATCGGCCTATAGTCTGAGGCCAAACTCGGGTGTTGACACTTGGGGATCAAAGCCAAAGTTGTAAGGTTTAGAGAAGGATCGATGGAACCTGTTTGGAATGCCGATTGGATATATTGAGTAAGTTCGTCCCCTATGATGTCCCAATGTCGCTGGAAAATAAAGTTTGGTAAACCATCTGGCCCCGGGCTTTTTATTGATCCCATCTCCATCACAACATCTTTGATCTCCTCCTTTGTTGGCACCCTCGAGAAGTGGTCCTGATTATAATCCGAGATGACCTTATAAGCATTTAAAATCTCGATTGGCGGATGTCGTACTGGCTCCTCCTGAAATATGTTCTGAAAATGCCCAATAATCTCCTTTGCAATGTCTTCTTCTTTTGTTACTGTCTGCCCCGAATTTGTTTTTATCTGATGGATATAATTTTTCTGTTTTCTAATAGATGCCGCGAGATGGAATGCTTTTGTATTTCTATCTCCGTTTTTAACCCAGTTCGATCGTGCTCTCTGTTCCGCCTTAGTCCGTTGGACTTCCTCCAAGTAGATGATTTGTTCCTGAATAGAGCTTTCAAATGATAGAGAAGAGTCAGTAGGATTAATTGCTTGAATATCCGACAGTCTCTTCCTTAAGATGGCTAGTCTATTTTTAATTAACCCAAACGCCCTTTTACTCCAGAGTTGTATGGAGTTCTTGATAAGTTGAAACTTGTCCATGAGGTTACCTTCTGCTTTATCCCATTCTGTTGAAAAAATAGAATCATAGTCATCATGTTTAGTCCAAAAAAGTTCATACTTTGAGATTGTCTTCATGATTTGTCCCTGAACCTTTAATTTCAAAAGTATAGGGGCATGGTCACTGTTATATCTTGGAAGGTGAAATACTCCGGAATCCGGGAAATCGAGTAACCAATTTGAATCACAAAGTACTCTGTCGAGACGTTCTCTTGTTAAATGATGAATCGATTTACTATTTGTCCAGGTGAATCCAGGACCATTGTATCCTAAGTCAACCAGATTTGCATCCCTAACAAACTTCTGAAATTGCGACATGAACGGAATGTTTGAGGAACCCCCGCTCTTTTCCGATCTATTAGTGATAGCATTCAGATCTCCTATACAACAAAAGGAATTATTAATAGATCTGATTTTATTTAAAATATCATTCCAAAAACATGCTCTGTCCTGAACCCTTGGAGGACCATAAATACATAACATATCCCAAGGGTTTGGACTAATAGAGTTAGTAATAGTTATATGAATATAATTCGTAGAGTGTGAATTTACTATAACATCCAAGTCGGACGACCAATGTAATAATAAACCACCACTACGACCACAAGACGGTACATAAAAATATTTAATTAGATTAAATTTACTGAAACAAGGTAAAGGACTATAATCAGTAATTCTTGTCTCAGAGAGGAAAACCAGTGAAGGCCGGATTGCTCCTAGGAACTGTGATAAAGTTTCTCTTGTCGGGGTGTTCCCTAAACCCCGACAATTCCAGGCTAAAGTATTCATAATTCAGGCGGCATTTGGGTTGCCGTGACCCTTCCTTCCACATCGGACTGTGAAGTTGATCGAGTTGTCTTTTTGAATTGTTTTCGGACCCGAACATCTGCCAACGGTATATCATCCTCCAGGGAATCTACTACATTTGTGCTTCCTTTCCCACTTGAATCATGTCGGTCTTCTGGGGTGGCAAATAGTGTGTTCGAATATACTGCCTTTATTCCTTTCGAGGTCTGGATCTTGCTTCTTTTGACCTGACAAAGACTAGATATCAAAGTACCATAATTAGCACGTATATTTGGATTTTTGGCACAAACCGTTTCAACTAGATTATCACAATCATTATCTAAGTTCATTTCATTAAATTTAGGAATTAATTCATGCCCGAAGGATCCCAATTCCTTTAGGGGATTCTTGATAGTGAAAGGGACTTTAAAAGTTTCCGGGTATTTAGGAATCATCTCCTTCAGGATACGGGTTCTAACTGCCTCAGTCAAATTTTGTTTGAGGAGATCCCCAAAGGCCAAAATAGTAGGGCAGAATTTCATATTATGGCCAATAAATCCACAATATATGCAGAACCTAGGGAGTTTTTCAACCCTAATTTCCACCGAGACAAGTTTTGTATTTGAGAGTTTAAGATTCACTCTCTGGGTCAATGCTTTATTAATGCACAAATTAATCCTAACTCGCCCAAAGAGGCTCCATTTAATGGCATCATCCGGTGTTGTCGGAATATACACTCCCAAAGTTCCGGCTAAACGGTTGACAATAGTACTGTTAAGATGGCTAGGCGGTATTCCGTGGAATTGAACCCAAAACCACACAAAATCAAAAGAATGATCCATAGGAGACAGTTCCGAAACACATTGTTGAAGAACTATAAGTTCGTCTTGGACTATCCATGGAGAACTATCCGTTGCAATTTCCAATTCTGTTGCCGTTTGGAATTTGATGAGAAATAAGTTATCTTTGACTTCCGAAATTGTATATTTATTTGGTCCATGAATAATTCTCGAAAGTCTGTACATTGCCTGGCCAATATCAATCTTTTTTGGACTTTGAAACCAAAGCACCCCTTGTTTAATGAGATCTGCTAATCCCACTTGATTATCCCCTCCATCGACAGTTATAGGAGAGACTTCCTCTGTTGTAAGTGCCTCGAATTGTTGAATAATTTGGTTCTCTGTAGGATCCATAACTAAACTTCAAACAGAACAGTGATTTGAAAACAAAAAAGAGACTGAATCTCGACTATTAAGACTCCTTTAGAGCGACGAATGAGAGGATTTAGGATTTCTTAATGAAATCCAAATCGAGCAGTTTGACTTTAAGAGGCGGAGAACCGCCCGTAACTGAATGTGATTAGAGAATAACCGACTAATTTAAAAATAACTGACTGCAAAAAAGGAGGGATCCTCCTAAATCGGTGGTGCCGATGAAAACTACTGATCTAAGAAGCCTATCTCCGCCCGGGAGCAAAAACTTGTTTTTTTGATTTTCTTTTTGTTCTTTTTATTTCATTTACCAGGAGTTACAATAGGAATTTCGTACTATTATTTAGTGTATATTAGTACCCCGTTTGTAATATCCTACCTTCATTTTTTTTGTGTGGTTATGCCTATAAAAATATAGCTATATATTTATTTTGTCCTAAATCTAAATAAAAATGAGTAGAGAGCATCTTGTTATCTCAAAATTGTGATATTTGTTGTATTTTTGAACACCCAACAACAAACACAAACAAACATAGTTTAGAATTAGTTTCTTAGCAACCACATTCTAGTATTACATGTTAACCAGCTGTTGGACCTGGTGCTAACGGAGATGGATGTTAACAGTCTTTTGGCTCGGCGCCTTTAGAAGCACCCAAGAAAATTTTCATGAATTAATATTTTCGATTTGAGAAATCAAATTTTTTTCCTCTACATGCAATTTCTCTCTTATACACAAGGGTGGTAGAATATCTCAAATGGACAGAGAGAAATTTAAGAAGAAATCCAACACTTTAAGTAAGATATTGGCATGAAGATTGACGAAATTCGAACTTAACTCCTCTTTAAAATTCAATCAAAAATATTAAAGGCATGACTTTCGAGACCGACCACGGGTTGAAAGGTGAAATAATCGCCCCCAATTGGTCACACAATTAGGAGAGAGAAACGACTTGATTAATTGGAACCGTCCCACGCCACTTCTCAACACATAGTCCGTCTCAAAAATGGACCATTTAGCACAAGTACAAAAATCTAATTCATCCTGTATTGGATTGTTTTTTTTTTTCCTAAGATTTTTCAAAAATTCTATTCATCCTTCTACTTTGGTCCCTCCCCAAAGCCTCCGCTGATGTGGTGACATATCACTGGAGTATATTTTTTAACCATTCTCTCTCCAATTGCTCCACACTCAAGTGATATGTTGTCACATCGTCGAAGGACTGACAGAGGGACCAAAATGGATGGATTAATAGAATTTCTCCAGATTTTCAGCTCTTCATTTTTCTTGAATAGTCATTCTCTGGTTACCACCACCATTGGAGAGAGAAGAGAGGTGAAAGAGTGGGGTAGTGAGCTGGATTTGTGATAAAATAAACAACCAATCATGAGGCTACTTAATGCCACTTGTCATTGAGTGGAGATGTCTTGTCAGCTCGAGAGAGAGAGAGAATGTGGATAGACCAACGAATGGACGAAGTATGACTTTGTGAATGTTGTTTGGTAATCTTAAGTTGTAGAGAGAAAGAGAGAGAGAGATTTGTAGTGGTAGTTGAAGAGTGAAGCCATGGCAACTGTGTATGCAGCAGGTCCATCATCTTCAATGGCAGTATTAAGGCCGTGTTTGGCAAAGACAAGCTCAGTCCGCTCATCCCTACCTTATCTACCACCTCGCCCTTCCACCACTCTTTCATTCTCGACTTCCTTCAAACAATACCCAGGTAAGTAAACCCATTTTCAAACTTACCCTCAATTCATTTCTTTCAATATTCAAGATGAATTTTTGAAACCCCAATTAAAATTACAGTCTGGGTAGTTCTCCATTCTGGTTCAGAACCCATTATTACAATGTTTATGGTGGATTTTAGAAAATTCCCCAATTCCACTTACCTGCTTATGAAGCTCAGAGTTTTTCTTGAGGTGAAGAATTTTGGGGCTCAGTTGAACTAATGGTACCAGATATAAGAAGTTTGATCTTTGATATCCATTCTACTCAATATTTTAGGGTTTTAAGTTGTCTCAGTTGTGCATTCTAATATATTCCTTCAGCTGAGATTAGTACCATTTTGCATTCAACCAATCTCAGCAATTAAGCAGTAATTTTTTTATTGTGAATATCTCTCTCCATGTAGTTTAATCTCAATCTTCTAATGGTTGAAAATTTTCAGACTTCCTTCATGTGTTTCATTCTAGAAGATTTTATTGCTCATTGCTCAGCAAAATTTGTGTATAGAATAACCTCTGTGGGTGATCTGTTTTTTTTAGTAGATTCGAATTAGGAATAGTTTCTTAGTATTGTTCTACTCATATCTTCGACTTTGATAGTCAAATATGAATTTTCTTCTTTGTTAAATCAAAAGATTAAAATACCAAAGGTAAATACCACTCACTAGGATGTCTTTTCGTTGCTTCACAGTAATAAACCATGATTTTTAATCCGGTTTTTCTCTCAAACAGAAACTAACAAGTTCTCGTCGCTCAAGATTAGAGCATCTTCTTCAGAAGAGTCATCTGCTCCTGTAGATGTTGGAGCAACTTTTGAAGACTTGAAGGAGAAGGTGAGAGCATCTTTGCTATATTTATCTACATCATTACGAGGCCCCCTTTAGTCATGCTCGTCGATACTTCTTTTTCTTGCAAAAGTGAGCGTGAATTTTCAAGCGGACCAAGAACCCCATTGCCATGGATCAAACTCGCTCTCTTCGGTGTTTACAGGGCCCAACTAAGTTTTCATAAGCCTCATTTTGAACCTACAACATCCCAACCCAACCTATCCTAAGTGGGCTATGTTAGAGTTGATTGAGATGCTTGGGTTGATACATTCTTCGTCATACTAATCCTTATATTTAAATGGTAAATGTGTAATTTTTTGGTTATTCGGGGATTGAAGACTCGTATATTTTTGGACAAAGAGCTGTTGGAGCCCATTTATACCCTCTTGATCGTACTTCTTCTATGCAATTTTCCATTGCCTATGTTCTATGATTACTCTAAGCTGATAAGAAATTTAACATGTTTTTAGTGGGATGGACTTGAAAACAAGTCGACAGTACTTATCTATGGTGGAGGTGCATTGGTTGCAGTTTGGCTATCTTCCGTTGTGGTTGGTGCTATCAACTCCGTCCCATTGGTAAGCATTCTAACTTTGTAAAGATGCAGTGTTTTGACGGGTTAATCGAAGTTCAAATAGGTTAATGTCTAACAAAACTTCATTTCTGTTTCTTCACCAGCTTCCGAAGGTCATGGAGTTAGTAGGTCTTGGATACACCGGATGGTTTGTCTACCGATACCTTCTCTTCAAGGTAAACTTGAATCTCCACTTGGTGATTCTATAGATATCCTTGAACGATTTTTGTTGGATAATTGTTTGCATAACTGTTTTATGTTGGTTACTTCTCAGTCGAGCAGAAAAGAACTTGCAACCGATATCGAGTCCTTGAAGAAAAAGATTGCAGGAACTGAATAAAGCTGTTAGATGGTTTTTCGGGGACCGAAAGTGATGAGTTTATTTTTCTTGCATTTACTTGGTATCATTCTTTTTCTTTAGAAAATGATGAACTCTTCTAGTCGAAGAGGTGTAATTGAATCCTGTTAATGTAAACATAGTTAATAATAAGTTGTTTCTTCTCCCTCATGATGTTCTTGTTTATCTTTGTGGTATCTAAGTAGAACACCCGAAAAGAAATACATACATAAAAAGATGAAGAAAGATCAGTACATGGTTCCGTTGGTAATGTTCATGATGACAGAAATGTCTAGATGATTTCACAAAGAAAGCAAAACAAGGTTACATTGATCTCCGAAAAGATCCTTGGCGTCTAATACTACTTCATTGGGAAATACTACTTTCCGGACAAAAGGTTACAAATTTGAAAATATTCAGAATGACCGTTTCGAATCTTGACATCTAGATAAGATGAAGGTGAATTACTTGAACTTTTTTGAGTGTCCAAATATGGATTGTTTATGGATTGTGTACCAATTGAGCTATTGTTTGCAACCTAACTCTACTATAAAATGTTAAGGTTAGAACTAGGTAGCACCAAAGGGGTGGTGGCGCAGTTGGCTAGCGCGTAGGTCTCATAGCTTCTGAGTGATCCTGAGGTCGAGAGTTCGAGCCTCTCTCACCCCAACAACCATTTTTTACTTTAGTTTTATTTTCTCCATATTATCTTCATATTATCATAGAGGAAACAAGTCTTTGGCAATTGGTACACAATCAAGTTCTACAACAACCAGTTTCAATAACCAACTAAAAGGTTTTTTTTTTTTTGTTAAGGGACTAAAAGGTTATTTGATCTTAACAAAAAAAAAAACTAAAAGGTTATTTTCTTATTTTTTTTTTCCTCTAATTGGGTATTTATTTAATCTATATATCTATTATGTCACTTTTTTTAATAGAGAAAGACAATATCTTCCAATCAAGCAAACAACCACCTTTTCAGCCAAAAAGGTGACACAGCATAGTCATTACATGTGACATTGATACAATTAATTAAAGATGTGGTAACCCCCCAAGGAACATTTTGCATAGACAAAACCAAATACATTAATCCATATATCATAATCTTATGATATTACAGGAGTTGTTTCCACTTTTTTACATTTTCTCTCCTTTTCCTTGCTAGTATAAGTTTTCTCCCCAGCAACAATAAGGATCTTACTCATCTACTGGAAAGGCGTACAAGGTTGAACCTACAAGGTAGAACAAAAGGAAGACGGGCAAGCAAAAAAAAACCCAGGAAAAGATACTGATTCAGTTCTTAACTGTCAGTTCTGCTCTGAGATGAAGGACTCCATTGATGAAGAAAAGACTATCCTCCGCAATGAAAGCCGTCCATGGAATTGCAAACAAGTTCCGGTATCCAACTGCTTTCCCACCTGTGAATGTATAATTTCCTTTATACTTGCTGACAAACTCCTCTGTTGGCTTTGATCTAGCAGCAAATTCATAATCTACAGCGAAACTAACCGATCCTTTCTCTTGCATCCCCAAGAACAGACCGAAACAATGAAATGAGCTTTGTTGATCCATGTTGCAGTGAGCTGAGAGAAAGAAACCTTGTCCACCGAGATGAAACGCCTGTGAGTAGACACGCCCGGACGGGAACAGGCTTTCACACTCCTCCCGTTTGAGATCCAGGTAGACCACACACTGCTGACGCGGTAATTCAAATTCGACTACTTTTACGGGTCGGTATTTGTATGATCTTTCCACAAATCGGCGGTTGGTAACTGCAGATTCCTCGGCAGCTAAGGTCCGCTGTCTGTGAGGAGCTTCAGCCTTGAAGAAGAGAGCTTCGACTACAACCTTGGAGGTGAGTTCGTGGTCGAAATCAACACAGGTCAGAACCTTCTTCAGTTTACGGCAGGTCATGTAAGGGAATCGGATTAAACGGCCAAGCCGTGAACCTAGAATCTCACGCCTGTCCTCTAGATCCGGGTAATGGATTTTAGCCCATTTTAACACAAAATCATATACAGCATCCTCTGATGCCACCTGCAGATCATCACTAGACAACACAGCCTCAATCCCAGCCAGAGGCAAGTTCAGCACCTCCTCTTGGAACCTGCACAGAATTATAGAGTTTAAAGGTTTAGGGTTGATGAGTCGGAACATCATCGGGAAAAGGAGCAATAAGAACAACTCTTAATTAGGAAATTTACGCCCCTTCACTAAAATAATCCAGACTCGGGTAGAAGGATGACAAAAACATCAAATAACAGATCCCACACAATGGCACTCGTTAACCATACAAAAACTCGATAAAACTAGTTTAAGAAATAAAGGTATTTGGGTGTAAGGAAAGATCGTAAGTTCTAAGAATAAGATCGAGACATTTAGTGTAACATTCCACATCACTTGGGGGAAAGTCCGGGAACGGGGCCATATGTACAAGCTTAAGCTTAGTAAGTATTGAGGCCCTTTGAGTGGACTCATGGAGCTTCGGCCGCAAACAAAACTCTGCACACTTTGGCTTCAGCTTCGGTTGTCTAACAATATAGATAAGTATGGGGGCCTGGGTTGTTACAGTTCGTAATGGAGATTAATACTCACTTTGTGATGTCCTTGTATTTTGTGGCAAGGAACTGCTTAGCTGCATCAGTAAGTGGTTGAACTGCTCCAGCCATCAAAACACTGGAAGGAAGCTCCAGATAAAGCAAAGCAGAGTCAGGAGTCATGGGTAAGTTTCGGAGAAGTCTGCTGCAATGCCTCATGCATGAAGCCACCTCAAACTTATCAGCAGCCATGAGAACATCGAGCAAAGCTGGAGCTGTGCTTATTGATAATGTATTGCTGTACATAAAATTCAGCAGCTCCATAAGTGCAGCTTCCTCTGTTACATGGAAGGAAAATAGAAAATGGTGGTGGTGAGATTCATATCTCCAGATGTTTCAGTTGACACATTTAGACAAGGAAAATGGATTGAGAAAAACAACAAAAAGAGTACAAATAAGATCACAATTTGTATGAAGAAGAAGAAAGGAAGTAATTACCAGAAGCATTTATACGTAATGTTACATGACGTTGTTCTGATTCCCTCATTCCATTGGAGAAAAGCTACAAAATTAAAACAACTAGATAAGTAAAAAAACAAAACAAAGAAAATTAGCTTAAAGAGCAAGATTTCAATACCTTATAAAAGAATGGACTTTTTGCAGCTAAAATAGGAGAACTAATGTGTATAGTCTTAATCCTCATTACTGTAGTACAATCCATGTTCCATGATGCATCATTGCCTTCTGCATCCTCATCTCCTGAAGCAAAATATAATATTAAATGAGTTTGCGATGGCACATATATAGCAATTGAGGACCTTGATAACCTTTATAGACTCTTGTAATGCATGAATTTAGGGTTTCACTTAACCCGGAGGTTCCATGCCACTACAACCTGTATGCATGAATTTCAGCAAATAGATGAACTCGATTTTGATGGAATACGTCTGAATAGATAATTTATACATCAAAACAACATTGCGAGGAACAATAATAAACCTGAGTGTGGCTCTTCAATCATTGCCTCGACTTCCTCATCTTGATTGTCATATCCAACACCGTCCTCAGTATCAGGTTGGTTGAGATTAAAAGTATGTTCCTCGGGACATTGAGAAATTTCTGCGGCTAAAAAGAGAGCTTTAGATTAAAACCAAAACTACTTATTTAGACAGGCATGAAAAAAAGGATCATCATAAGTGAACTATCTACTCACCGGATTACCGGAACAACAAATGACTCACATACTGAAGCACTAAACAAGCACATAAACAAACAAAATGCAGCAGAAAATAACCAAGACAAATAAACGTTTTCTTTGTGATTCTCTAAATCAAACAACGCAACTAATCGTTGTAACAAACTGTATTCCAATACCAAGAAACAACAGCAAATCTATAAAAAAAAACACCCTTTAATGACACCATACTTCAGATTAAACAAAGGGAATAGCTTGGTTGGTGGGTCAAGTAGACAAAAATATCAAGTATCTGAATTTGAGTATCACTTGGGAACTAGAGGTATTGCCATCCATTAACTTTGAGGCACTTCTATAGATCAAAAGCCGATAATCAAAGAAACGAAAACTCATACTTGACCATACAAAAGTTAACCCGCAGCGTTACTTATCACAATTATATTTTCTGATAAAATGGTATACAACCACCCAAAACAAGGTGAGTAAATCATCGAGACAATTTTTTTCCAAATCTTTTCCATTTACAGTTCCATCTTGAGAGAGAGCTGAACAAATAACATTCCACAAAAAGGTTGTGGGTAGACATGATTTCTATGGTACAAAACTCGTAAATTGTCGAATTAATTTCACATATTTTTTTTTCTTTTAAAGTTCCTTCATTTACAGTTTCATCTTAACAAAGAGCTAGACAATTTATACAGAAACCCTAGGTACCCAAGTTATAATATCAAGTAATCAACTAAATATCTTAATCTGGAAAGAAAATAATGGGTCCAGATAGAAAAAAGACCATAAATTTGAATCATCTACTCTGAATTGAAAAATCAGAAAACAAAAATAGCAAAGCAAATTGAATTAGATACGAAACCAAACTACTTTAGGAAGGAAACTGAAAACGAACCATTTTCCTTCTTTATATCTTCCCTTCTTCTTTTACGATTTCTCGCCCACTCAACCAAACTATTACAAGCATCACCATCAGATTTACTACCTGATGATCCATCCATGATTTCAATCCGAAGAATACGATCAGAAAAATTACTATCATTAAAAGCAAAACCAAAATCCCCATCAGAAGATGCACCAGAATCACGATTAATTGTAAACTCAGAATCCATGATTGTTACTGGATCAAATAAATCAGTGTTCGTTCCTTTCATTCCTCTTCTTTATCTGAGCATCCAACACGGGAAAACGAAACCCTAACCCTAGAAATTGCAAAGAGAGAGAGAGTTGAAAATCAACCCCCAACAAATGCCCTAATCTGCCCTTAACAAGAGAAATGAAAATCTCAAAATCCTTCAGATTCTTAGGGTTACAAATTCCAAAGCAATAATAAATAAAGGGGAGAAAATAAAGTAAATGTATCAGATGAAACGCTGCGATCGAGGAAAATCAACGGTTTGAAATCGAAGAATAGTTTAGAAGCTGGCAGATGTTGAACGGCTCTTTTGCTCTCTCCTATCTAACAGCTACTTCCACGAGTTAGGTGGTGTTTGTTTTCTATTTCCCCTCCTCCCTCTTTCTATTGGATTTATCACTTGCGATATCCAATGGTCTTATTTAAATACAGTAGTAAATTCCAAGTCTGCCCAAAACAATCAATCACATAAGTGGGCATCACAAGTCGTGCAATTTCATTTTCATTTCCCCCCTATCATAGAGAACAAGAAAAACTAAACGGACCGAAATTTTATGTGTTTTGATGTGATTTGTAGTTTTGAGATCATAACCATTCATTTTTATTTTTCGTAATGATAGGGATCAAAAAAAGTTAAATTGGTATAAACTTTATGTGTTTTGATGTGTAGTTGTGGATCAGAACCATTGAAAACACGAATCATATTAAGTCACGTAAGATTTCTGTCTACAAGCTGCCTATTTTTTCTTCTCCCCTAGCATTTTTTATTTCGGAATAACCCTTTGATTTTTAACAATTATGGTAATTTAGTAATAAGTGCACTTAAATTGAGAATTTGATTTGGATTAAGTATGGATAATGTAACATTAATGAAAATTCATAGTATTTTTATAATAAGATCTCTAATGTAGATTGAATTAAAAGTTAGGACAAGAAAATATTTTCATCTTCAAACTCTATCTTGAGTTAGATTGTAGTTTCGGAAGGAAAGCCCAATCCATGTTCACGTGGTTTAGGAAAGAAAATTTCAAACCAGAGAACTGGTTTAGGTAATTAGGATAATCTCTATCTGACTTGCTTATTTGAAGTGAAAGCGAAGATGAGACCGTGATTGATTGGAGGTGCATTCTCTTGTGTTGGAATTTGAAGGGGAAGTACAAAAGAAACAAGAACAGAACTCAATTTATCTAATAAGGGCTAAATCATCAAGATTTTTGAGTAAAGTTGGTGGGTTGTGATACCTAATCCCGTTTGGTCATATGGAGTTTTTTTTATGAGAGTTTGGTCATATCGAGTTACAAGCTTTTCTTGAAATAGTCTACATCTGGTGAAGCCGCTTCACCGAAGAAATTAATTTTCGTCTCAATCTCGGACGTAACCTTAAGCTCACTATACTCTATACGAGCCCTTCCTCATTTTTCACCCCAAAACGGATTTTTTCGGTTTGTGGAAGAGACCATGGTTTGAATTTTACCTTCATATCATATTTCAAATTTCTATTCAAAGAATGAGAATAGAAGATGGTGGAGATTACGATGTGAGATAGGATGAAAGTCATTTTCTCTATCTAATATACCATTCTTCTTCTATTGAAAAAATATAAAATATGGTAAAAGGTAAGAAATGACAAATATGAGAACTAAGACAATGCAGCCTTTTCATCAAAAAAAAAAAAAGACATATGCAGCCCGAAATTTAATTAGAAAAGATGGTGAAAGGGCCATTTTTTAAAATTGGTCAAAATAAGGGGTAATTGACTAATTGTGGGGAGATAATCATCTTGATGAGGCTAAAATAGAATCAACCTAGAATGTCAATACTTTTAGGATTGGTACCACATATTTGACTGGACAACTTCTAATTTGGTTTCTAAACATTCCAAGAAGAAGATTTTTAGTCATTTAGGCCAACAAGTTGCTTTCTTCTTTTCTTGACCTCGACCATGTTTGGTACTAGACCTATCATGTGCAGCTATGCTCTAATTATATTTTCAAAACTGTGGAGTTTTCAACTTACAACCAATTGGGCATACATATTAGGAATTCAATTTAAGATTTAAGGTTACTCCACTTATAACTATTGGTTACATTTGGAACACGACAAACTTAATCTAATAACGCAATGCTACAATTCTAGCCGCCAGCTATGTTTTACTTTGGTGAATAAAAAAAGAATATGTTAGGCTGAAATTGTTACACCCAATTACTCATACTTGAGAAAGTAGACATCGATTATTTTGATAAATACAATTAGTTTCGACAACATCTTTTGTTGATTGCAGAATAAATACGCAAAAATTAACTTTTATAAACGTGTTCATATTAGACTGAACTAGGTTCCCTTCCCGTCCCTCTTGGCTAACGCCTTCGAGGAGAAGAAAATAAATTTAAATCACAACATAAATCAGATAAAATTACAGGGGAGAGTAATAACCATGTGTTTGAAGAGTAGAGAGGGAGGACCGTATTTATATAATTTTGAACTGACTTACAAGTCTAACCGAATCACTAAAATTAAGGGGAAAGTGGATGTGCAATCGTGAGTGAGAAGATGCCCAAGATATAGTTATTTTAGGGAGATTGTAGCCGAATATTCAAAATAATTAATTGTTTACACTAATACCCTTATTTTTTAAGTCAAATTACATTAAAAAAAATTTTATATCAGTCGTTCGATCTAATTAAAGGTAAATCTCGTAGAGAAAATGAACGGTCAGACTTATCCCCTGGATAACCGACTGAGTTGTTTTAATATACTAATAGATATCAAGCAACCTCGTTAAAAGAACTATATTTCAAACACTTTTAAGGCACCACAAGCATAAAATGTAATTGGAACTAATAAAAAAGAACCATTAAAATAATTTTTTAGATTTTCCTCTTAAGTTCATTAGCGTTTTAAGTTGCCCTCATTTCAAATATTGATAATTCATCTTACCATCTTGGGATGTTAGTATAAATATATTATTTCATGTGATTAAACAATAATAATAATATTAAAATAATAAATATCTACCAAATGTCTACAAATATTCACAGATGTCTACGAAAGTTGAAAAAAAATATATATTTGAAATGTTAGTATATATTTTTTGTGATTAAACAATAATATTAAATATATTATTTCATGTGATTAAACGATAATAATAATATTAAAATAATAAATGTCTACCAAATGTCCACAAATATTCACAAATGTCTACGAAAGTCGAAAAATATATATTTGAAATGTTAGTACAAATATATTATTTCATGTGATTAAACAATAATAATAAGAGTTAATTCCTATATGGCCCCCTACTTTGTGACCAGCTTCCTTTATGGCCCCCTTTTTTTCGTAAATTCAAATATGGCCCCCTATTTTCATGGAAATGTCCTAACTACCCTTCCTTTAATTTTTTTTTCAAAATAAAATAAAAAAAACAAACATAATTCCACCTCACTTCCCTCTCCACCACTTATCTCTCTCCACCTCACCTCTCTTCCCAAATCATCTTTCTCTCTCTCCAACTCACCTTTTTCTCTCTCCACCTCACCTCTCTCTCTCCACCTCACTCTATCTTCTCCGATGAAGGTCGCCGGCCGGAACCTTCAACCTAAAAAAAAAAAAAAAAAAAATTTTTATAGTACTACTATTTTTTCTCTCTCTCTACAATTCTTCCCCTCTTTCTCTTTCTCTCTCTAAAATAGTAGCTGAGGGAAAAAGATAAAAACTCAAACAAAAATGGTGAATCGTTTTGTCTAAAATTAGGGTATCTAAAAAGGGATATGAGAAATAACAAGATCTATAAAACAATTATCCATTATGGGTAAAATTGAAGAAGAATCATCACTTTCTTCTTCTTCTTCTTCAGGTGTTGTTGGAATTCCAATCCCAAATGAAAATGTGGATCATAATCCATGTACAAATATCTTCAAATTCGTTCGTTTCAGATGTGTAATTGTTCTTCTTTTTAGTGCTGCTGTTTTTCTTTCTGCTATTTTTTGGTTGCCGCCGTTATATCATTATAGAGATCGAGTGGATCTGGATCCAACCACGTTATTGAAAGGTAAGAATATGTTTATGATTCTTATCGATTTCTTATGTGTTTGGTTAAGTTTTTCTTTTTTATCAGGTTAGGGCATCGATCTGGTTTTGGGTTTGTTGGAAATTGTAATGATTTGGGTCTAGGGTTTCTAGTAGTTTTCTATAAAATTGGCATGAAACTATGAACTTCAGGCGGAGGAGGAGGTGTGATTATAAATCGGCCAGAAAAACGATCTCCTCGTTCACCTTCAATGAATTCAGAAGAATCTGTTACAACTAGTTTTGATAGTGGAGATCAAAGACGAAGAAGCATTGAACCTAAACTTCTTGATTTGTTTTTATAAAAGTTTTAGAGAGAGAAAATTGAAGCTCTTAATGAATGATGGTGAACCAAAGTTCTCTTTCTCTCTCTAGGGCATCTTTAATTATGAGCTTTAGTTCGATGTAATTTTGCTGCTAAATTATCTGTTCTTTTTTGTTTCCGGTGAGTTAGATTTTGGCAAAAAAAGAGTATTTTTTTTTCCGGTGAAGGATTTCAGTTATTAGTATATGTTGAAGAACAGACCAGATCAGGTCTGTTCTTCAACAGACCCGTACTCCGGCGAAGGGAACCCCCTTCGCCGGAGTTTTTAGAGAGAGAGAGGGAGATGAGAGTTAAAAAAAAAAAAAAATTATTTTTTTTTAGGTTGAAGGTCGCCGGCCGGAAAATTTTCCGGCCGGCGACCTTCATCGGAGAAGATAGAGTGAGGTGGAGAGAGAGAGAGGTGAGGTGGAGAGAGAAAAAGGTGAGTTGGAGAGAGAGAAAGATGATTTGGGAAGAGAGGTAAGGTGGAGAGAGATAAGTGGTGGAGAGGGAAGTGAGGTGGAATTATGTTTGTTTTTTTTATTTTATTTTGAAAAAAAAATTAAAGGAAGGGTAGTTAGGACATTTCCATGAAAAAAGGGGGCCATATTTGAATTTACGAAAAAAAATTGGGCCATAAAGGAAGCTGGTCACAAAGTAGGGGGCCATATAGGAATTAACTCTAATAATAATATTAAAATAATAAATGTCTATCCCCATGACATTTTGTCTATGGATCAAATGTCTTGAAATGTCTATAAAGACATTTTGTCTACAAACTCAATGTCTTGAAAATGTCTATGAAGACATGTTGTCTATAAACATTATACATTAGAAAGGGATGTTATAATATTTGACATAATCACTAACAATCAGGGACGTAGGTATGTTAGGGCCAGGAGGGGCCATGGCCCCCCTGACCCTTAATCATCCCCACTGTTTGTCATATAAAATTATTAAAATATCCAAACCTAAAGTTTATTGGCCCCTCCTCTTTAACCCAAACCAAATGTAAACCCAGCCCAAGACTTAACCTAAAGTGCACCGCCCACAATTCACGGCCGCCAATGATCTAATTTGATGGCCTTAACTGCCATTATCTCTACTATTTTAAGTTTCCAAGTCACCACCACCACCAACTAACTTCCACATGATGACTCAAATAACCCAATGCAAAGTTTCTATTCCAAGTTTCCTTTTAATTATTAATTTTTTTTAATTTTTTTTTAATTTTATATTAATCCTAATTGTAAAGAGACATAATTTCGAGTCATCCATATTTTTAGTTCTCATTAACCAAAATCGA
Source organism: Eschscholzia californica (assembly GCF_041429995.1). Classification (NCBI taxonomy): domain Eukaryota; kingdom Viridiplantae; phylum Streptophyta; class Magnoliopsida; order Ranunculales; family Papaveraceae; genus Eschscholzia; species Eschscholzia californica. Next base: position 44,264,191 of record NW_028238483.1, on the reverse strand, counting down.
TTGTCTCTTATAGATGTAATTCGAGAACAGATATGTTTTATTAGAGAAATAGTCTTTTTTTTTCTCTCTCTCTCTCTCTCTTCTCTTCTCTGCAGTTACAAGTTAATTACACAATTGTATATATTTTTACAAGTAAACATTCAGCTTATGGATGGTGAAGACAAGAAAATCAATAAGGTAACCCAATGTTTATCGGTTAATCGAGCGTGTGCTAACTCTTCCTGTTTTTACTGCAACAGTAGAACGATCTTTTATTTATGCGCATAATTAAAACAAAGCTACGCCAACAAAATGGATGACAATTTTCTCTCAGATTCTTTAGTTTTGTACATTAAAGAGAAAATTGCTCAGAAGTTTAACACAAAATTCATCATAGATGATTTTAGAGATTTGAAGGAACGACAGGTTCCATTTTGATAAATTAAAAAGAAAAAAACTATTAGGTGTAGTAATCTCACATTAGTTTTCTTATATGTGTTTAATGTTTATAACTTAATTGATTTTTTTAAGTGGTAATTTTGGATGGATTTGATGTTTAAGTGGTAATTTTGGATAGAATGGAATCTCTTTATGACTTATTTGTGTATGTCTCCCAAATTCATTTATGACCTAGTTCGGCCCCCCGCCAAAATAAATTCTGGTTCCGTCCCTGCTAACAATGAGTTTCCCCTTCTTTATAGTATTCACTTTTGTGGTTTACATGGCATCATCTTATCCACATATTCACACAAATATTGTTAACAAAATCCAATAATGCACAAAATGGAAAGAACCCACAAAATCAAATAGTGTTAAACATTATACATGAGAGAAGTTTGTGGTTGTCGCGTTTTTCCCTCTATTAACATGTATGACTTATCTAACACTGAAGCATATTTTGTTTTAATTTTATATCTTTTCAATTCAACTATTCAGACGAATCATACAAACGCGACTCTTTAATATGATACCTCTAGTTGTTTTAGTCCAACTCCTATGACTTGTCTAGATCGGAAACATTAACTAAGGGATCTTTAATTAACTCAAATTAGCTATTCAAAAGAATTGGACTGTAAGAAATTCTAAGAACTCTATTTCATTTTCCAATCAATGATTTTTCTAGTTTATTACAAGTTTATTTATACTAATGAGAAACAAAGAAGAAGAGAAAGGAAAGATTAGAAAGTTAGTTAGACAACTAAACAGAATTAGTTGTAACTAACTTTAGTTGTTTATTCTTGTTACAGGTTGACTGGTCAGAGGACTTAGCTTGACTCGGTTTGACCAGAGAGTTTCTTGGTCTTCACTTGACTTGACATTGGTCTTCTCTTGACTTGACTTTGACTAGAGTCTTGGTCAGAATATAACCTAGATATAAAAGGCAAAGTTTTGCCCTAATCTCTCATTTCGACTTCTCTCTATTTCTCTGTAAAACCCTAGTTTCACATGGACAATATGAATAAGATAAAAACAAACTTTCTGAAAAATCAAATTTTAAGTATGACTCACCAGAGATTATTAAATTAAGTGTTGGTAAAAGGGGAAGGTGGGAAAACTCTACGTAGATGTAGAAAGATAAAAGATAACCAAACAGGGGGAACCCTATATTTAATACTTCTCCATTTACATAAACTTACATATTTTATTTTATATACTCAGATCTCTTATTTCTTGTTCGCACAGGGGCTGGTCCCCATATATCACAGTGAACCAAGTATAAGGGAGTATTAGTGATAGTAGTGGACTCCTCAAAAGGCAGACATTTGCTCTTGCCTAAAGCACAAGATTTGCACAAAGTCTTCTCATTAGTAGTTGATAATGCTATCTTCTGTTCATTATGTAATTGAGTAATTATACCATTGTGGGAATGACCCAATCTTGCATGCCATATGTCATATTGAACTGCAGTAAGAGCCATATGAGCTGAGAAGATTCTATCTTTTAATATCTTGTTATGAACTTCAATAGGATATAGATTTTGTTTCATAGGACCCTCAGCCAAAATCTTTTTGGTGCATAAGTCTTTTATAGTATAACCCCAGGGTAGAAACTCAATTGAGCATGAATTATCTCTTGTAAACTTTGACACAGATAAGAGATTCCTTTTGAGATTTGGAACACATAATACCTTGTTTAGTTCAAATGAATGAGTAGCAGTAGATAAATCAGAAGACCCAATGTCAGTAATAGGGAGAAATTTGCCACTACCCACCATGACTGCCTCTGTCCCTTTATATGCTTGAATTGATTTCAATATAGAAGCACTATGAGTCATATGACTATTTGCTCCTGTATCTGCTAGCCATGCTGTATTTTGATCAGTTGTAGTTGTAGTGCCAACATGACACTCTTCTGCTGTAATGTTAGATGATTCACAGTCAAAGAATACATCTTCTGCCATATTTTGAACAATAGCAGTGTGACATTCTTGAAATACTTCATCATCATTAGAATTATGATAACTTTGAATCATATTAGAATCATATAATTCAGCATTATTACATTCTAATAAGACCTCATCTTCATAAAGATATGACTATGAATCTGGCATATGTGTAGAATTTTCTAAGGAAGGATCTTGCTTATCTTGTGATTCAGAGTGGTAGCCCATATGATTTTTATTTTGTTGGTATCTAAAGTAACAGACACCTGCTGAATGCCCCCACCTTTTACAAATTCCACAAGGAACTTTTGAGAAATCAAAATCATCTGCCCTTTTTCCTTTATAGTGTTGATTTGAACCTCCTGACACTTGAGAGGATGGTATATTCTCATCTTTTTTTTATTAAGGGTTGATTCTTATAATAAGAAGGAGAGGGTTTATAACTCTGTCTAGATTGTTGTTGTTGGTTATATCTCCTTACATAATAAGCTTCATGATCTACTTCTCTTGATAATAACCATTGTTCATGTTGTATTAGCCTAGATTTTAGTTGAGCAAATGTTAAGTGCTCATTGTTTGCTCTCACAGCAATAGTAAATTGATCATAATCAACACTTAACCCTTGAATAGCAATTCTTACTAGTTCTGTTTCATTTACTTTGTCATTAACAGATAGTAAAGAATCAGAAATCTGCTTTAATTCCCTGAGATAGACAGAGATAGTAGAGTTTCCCTTTTTTATATTTTGCAATTTCTTTCTCAATTGGTCTTTTTGAGACTCAAGACCTTCATTGTTTGTAAGAACAAGATAATCCCATATTTCTTTAGCAGTTTGAAGGCCATAGGTATCATAATAAACAGATTTGGAGAGAGTACTTTTGAGATATGATTTCACAAAATTTTCTTTACTCCTCCACTGTTGGAAATCTGGGTTTATTTGTTCAACTCCATGAATGAAAGTAAGTTGTGGAGGTGCTTCAATTGTGCCAGTGACAAACCCTAATAACTCATAAGTACTAAGAAGGGTTTCTATTTGGTCTTTCCACATGAGAAAGTTAGAATCATCTAACTTTTCAGTAATGAAACTAGTAACTGATGAAATTGGGGGCAGATTACCTGTATTTGAAGTCATTTGAAGAAAAGCTTGAAGAAAAGCCTGAAAAAACAGTAAGTAATGTTGTATTTTGTTGTAGTTTTGATGATAATCTTTGAAATCTTGATTATAATGTTGAATCTTCTGAATTTTGATGTTGAATATTCTGAATTTTGATATTGAATGTTGAATTTTCTGAATGTTGAATGTTTTCTTTGATTGCGAGATGATGATGATTGTTATTGAGCTCGAAGAACCCTAGATTTTGGATTACAAAAGACCTAGACTGATACCAGATAAGAAATTCTAAGAACTCTATTTCATTTTCCAATCAATGATTTTTCTAGTTTATTACAAGTTTATTTATACTAATGAGAAACAAAGAAGAAGAGAAAGGAAAGATTAGAAAGTTAGTTAGACAACTAAACAGAATTAGTTGTAACTAACTTTAGTTGTTTATTCTTGTTACAGGTTGACTGGTCAGAGGACTTAGCTTGACTCGGTTTGACCAGAGAGTTTCTTGGTCTTCACTTGACTTGACATTGGTCTTCTCTTGACTTCACTTTGACTAGAGTCTTGGTCAGAATATAACCTAGATATAAAAGGCAAAGTTTTGCCCTAATCTCTCATTTCGACTTCTCTCTATTTCTCTGTAAAACCCTAGTTTCACATGGACAATATGAATAAGATAAAAACAAACTTTCTGAAAAATCAAATTTTAAGTATGACTCACCAGAGATTATTAAATTAAGTGTTGGTAAAAGGGGAAGGTGGGAAAACTCTACGTAGATGTAGAAAGATAAAAGATAACCAAACAGGGGGAACCCTATATTTAATACTTCTCCATTTACATAAACTTACACATTTTATTTTATGTACTCAGATCTCTTATTTCTTGTTCGCACTCGCTAATAAATCTCTGCTTTTCTCTGCAACTTACCTCTCTTCTTTTCCAAATATTTAGGTCAATTCGGATTTTTTTACTGTTTATTCTCCATCTGTCTGATATATCATCATCGCCTGCCAACGTCTTTAATTTCTCATATTAATTGGATTAACCCTGAATCTTTCCAAACTATCGAACCAACCGCCAGTGCCACATTGCAACTAAAACTGTGAAAATCCCTTAACTAAAGTTGGATTGGCGAAAGGTTGAACAGTTTGAAAAAATTTAGAGTTTCAACCTACAATTGTTCAGAGACGTTTCCAACAATTGTGAAGAAATATCACAGAATGAAAGCTAGAATTAGCAGGAAGGTAAACAGATACGGGTCGAAACTATTTGAGGAGAGGGAAAGGGATGATGAGAGATAGAAAGAAAGAAGTGTTAAAACCTTAAGAGAAGTACTTAGATCCCCTTATTGCTCGCTCACACTCACTAATAAGTCTTAATTAGTTTTCTATGTAACTTACCTGTCTTCTTTTCCGAACCACACACCCATGGTAAACTTACAAAACAAGTGCAAATAAACTATCTTCATCTCTTTCAACATAGACGACTTTTCTCATCCTACAATTACGGAATAACAATTGGAAATATGCATAAACAATATACGATCATCTTACAAATATAGACGGAGTGGGTAATGTAAGATGGGCTTATACATTTTAAGTGTGCTCTATGCAAAATAGAGCAAGTACAAGGCCCATACCTAAATGTCCCATACAATCAAGGCCCATAAAGGAGTGGGCTTAAGAAAACTCAATCCAAGATAATCTATAAGCTTGAGAGGACACTTGTCTTGTGTCTACACTTAATGGCTTGTTGGTTGACACATAAGAGGACACTTGTCTTGTGTCTACACCAAGTGGCTTCTTGTTTGACACATTAAGGGACACTTGCCACCCATGTAGCTTCTTATACAAACTCTATGATGGATTAGAGACTTGTATAAATAGAGATGGAGTTTAGAGAAAGAAGGCTAGGGGCTCTTGCTCTAGAAAGTCTAGTTCTTGTCCATCACTTAGAGAGCTAGAGAAGAGAAAGAGAAAAGAGTCTTCTTCATCTCTACTTACTTTACTCCATCTCATATAGAAGCAAGAAGGTTAAAGATTGAAAGAAGAGAAGAAAGTTGAAGATAAAGATTAAATAAACCATCTACTACAATGGAGAAAGGTACATATATTTTTATCTTGATTTTCTTTTTTCTACTCATGTATCTTGTAACAAGCATGAGATTCAAAGATCAAGGGATTAGTGTTTCTATTGGTTGGTGTGATGAAACCAACATGAAAGTGCTAACATGTGGTATCAGAGCCCATGGTTGATGAATCTCATGTTTGTTCTTGAAAGGAGAGTAGTTATTTATATAGATTTATAGTCTCATGCATAATTTAGATATGATATTATTTAGAGAGATTTTAGTATACAAGCATGAGTTACTATTATGTATAAGAAGTTCATGCATGTGTATATTATGGTTATTTATGGAAAATGCATCTCTATAATTTTGCGGTGACCGGAGTGGTTTTCGGTGATCGGAGAAAGGTTTTCCGGTAGACCCTTAATTGCTTGTAGAGATTTGCAATTAAGTGTTAATATGTGTATTCATGTATTATTTTCTTCATTGGAGAAAGGTGGAGGCAAGTTATGTCATAGTAGTTCATTATTTTATTACTTTGAAATTAAGTAATATGATAAAAATTTGTGAAGATATGAATAAGGTTAAACCAATATTTGGTAATTATTGGTTGCATGGTGAGAACTAATTAATGATCATAGTTCTTACATACTTGCTACTACTCCTATGCACATGAATACATAATTAAAGAAACATGAGTATGTGTGATTAATTAAATACCTTAGTGTTTGTATTTAGTGTGACTCATGATTTATTTAAATAACATGAGATCTTAGTGAACAATAAATTATGTGTTTAACCATTATGAAAGATTGCCAAAGCAATTTATGGAGTAGAGAAACACATATGTTATAGTTCATTATAGTCTTATGCATGAAATGTTGTGACATCATTAATTAATTAGTCGATTATTATTGTCTTATGATTTATCCAAAGATGAATTACAGTAATTAATCGGTGTATTGTATGACTTAACCAACTTGGTTTGTGTTGCCCAAAGGTGACAAACCTTTTTGTGGTTAAATGATACAATAAATGAATGATTAATGATGATCACTTGTGTTGTTTGCACGTATGTCATAATTTAGTCCCAAAGGATAAATTATGATGGTGCCATTTTTGTTTATAGGATAATTTGCTATCGATCCTAATATTTTTTATTAGTTGCTTATAATATAATGTGATGGTTGATGTTTGCAGTTTCAGCTCCTATATCACTTCATTCGCAAGCTGCATCTGTTCCCATGCTCACAGGCTCAAACTTTTCTGAATGGAGTGAACATGTCAGATTCACCTTAGGTGTTCTTGACTTGGATCGCTCATTATTATATGATAAACCCACTGCTCTTACTGTCTCTAGTAGTGTGGATGAAAAGAACTTGTTTGAGGCCTGGGAGAGATCGAACAGATTAAGCCTAATGTTTATGCGAATGACAATTGCGAGCAACATAAAGTCTTCTCTTCCTCAAATTGATGATGCTAAGGAATTTATCAAGGCAATTGAGGAAAGATTTCGTGCTGCTGATAAGTCTTTAGCGGGCACATTAATGGCTCAACTAACTACCATGAAGTTTAATGGTACTAAGGGAATGCAAGAGCATATTATAGAAATGACAAGCATTGCAGCAAAGTTGAAAGGACTTGGTATGAACGTGGATGAACCTTTCATTGTTCGCTTTATTTTGAACTCCTTGCCTCCTCAGTATGGTACATTCCAAATGAATTATAATTCACTGAAAGAACAATGGAATGTAAATGAACTCTCAAGTATGTTAGTTCAAGAGGAGACAAGGCTTAAGCAACAAGAAAGTTTTTCAGTTCATATGGTCTCTCAAGAAGTAAAGAAAAATAAATGGAAGCCAAAGAAAGGAAAGAAAATTAATTCACCAAAGTATGATGGACCTGCTCAAGTATCTCAAGGCCATATTCAGAAGAAGGTTAAATGGAAATGTCATTTCTGTAGAAAGAAAGGACATTTTCTAGCTGACTGTCCAAAACGTAAGGCTTGGTTTGAAAAGAAAGGTGAGCTTTTAGCTCTAACAAATTTCGAATCAAACCTTATTGAAGTTCCTTCTAATACTTGGTGGATTGATACTGGCGCTAATATTCATATTTCCAAAATAATGCAGGGATTCCTTACAAGCAGAACCCCAAGTCCGACTGAGCGTTTTATTTTAATGGGAAACGAGTCCCCTTCTGAAGTTTTTGCTATAGGCACTTATCGTTTGGTTTTAAAAACTGGTTACATTTTGGACTTGGCTGATACTCTTTTTGTTCCTTCGATGTCTCGAAATTTGATATCTATGTTTCAATTAGATCTTTTGGGGTACTTTTTGAATTTAGGTAACCAGCGTTTTGATCTTGTTAAAAACTCTTCGGTTGTGGGTTCTGGTATTGTAAGTGGTAAACATTATAAAATCAGTCTTGATGATCAGTTTGCAAAAACTCTTTTAACCCTGCATTATAATGTTAATTTTGGAATTAAACGTAACAGGATTAAAGAAAATTCTGCTAACTTGTGGCATAAAAGATTGGGACATGTCTCGAAAGAAAGAATGGAAAGATTAGTGAAGGATGGGATTCTTACGAACCTAGACTTCACTGATTTTGGGACATGTGTTGATTGTATAAAAGGAAAAACAACAACACACACCAAGAAAGGAGCCACAAGAAGCAGAAATCTTCTTGAGATCATTCATACCGATATTTGTGGACCTTTCTCCACTTCTTCTATTGGTGGAGAGAAATATTTTATCACCTTTATAGATGATTTTTCACGTTATGGATACATATATTTGTTGCATGATAAATCTCAAGCGGTAAGTGTAGCTGAGGTATTTATCACTGAAGTTGAACGGCAACTAGAAAGAAAAGTGAAAATCATCAGATCGGATAGGGGTGGTGAATATTATGGCAGATACGATGAATCGGGTCAACATCCCGGTCCATTTGCCAAACTCCTTGAAAAGCTTGGCATTTGTGCACAATATTCAATGCCTGGAACGCCGCAACAGAATGGTGTTGCTGAAAGGCGTAATCGAACCTTAATGGATATGGTTAGGAGCATGATATCTAATTCCACTATACCCGTTATGTTGTGGGGAGATGCTCTTAAGACGGCTGTATATGTCTTAAACCGAGTTCCTAGTAAGTCAGTTCCCAAAACTCCATTTGAGTTGTGGACTGGAAGGAAACCCAGTTTGAGACATTTACATGTTTGGGGTTGCGCAGCGGAAGCTAGGATTTATAACCCAAATGAAAAGAAGTTGGATTCAAGAACAGTCAGTGGATTCTTTATTGGATACCCTGATAAATCCAAAGGGTATAGATTTTATTGTCCTAACCATACAACTCGAATTGTTGAAACTGGTAATGCTAAATTCCTGGAGGATTTTGAGACTAGTGGGAGTCCTGAACCACGAAATGTGGTTATTGAAGAAGTAAGGGTAGCAGTTCCTATTCCCTTACACTCTGAGAAGATTGTTGTTCCTATTGGGAGTCATCACACTGATGATGCTGAACAACAAATGACTGACCCACAACCTCATAATCCATTAGAGCTACGCAGGTCTCAGAGAATAAGAAAGCCTGCTATCTCGCCTGATTATTTGGTGTACCTTCAGGAATCTGAATACGACATTGGAACGAGTAAAGAAGACCCAGTTTCATTTTCACAAGCAATTGAAAGTGATGATTCTTCTAAGTGGATTGATGCAATAAATGAAGAGTTGAAATCGATGAAACAGAATAAAGTTTGGGATCTAGTTCAATTGCCTGAAGGGTGTAAGAAAATCGGGTGTAAATGGGTCTTTAAGACTAAACTCGACTCTAAGGGCAAAATTGAACGATATAAGGCCAGACTTGTTGCAAAGGGTTTCACTCAGAAAGAGGGCATCGATTATCATGATACATTTTCGCCTGTATCTAGAAAAGACTCTTTTAGAATCATTATGGCTTTGGTGGCTCATTATGATCTAGAGCTTCATCAAATGGATGTGAAAACAGCTTTTCTGAATGGGAGTTTAGATGAAGAGGTCTACATGGAGCAGCCAGAAGGCTACTCAGAAGCAGGGATGGAACATATGGTGTGTAAGCTTAATAAATCAATATATGGACTTAAGCAAGCCTCCCGACAATGGTTCCTTAAGTTTAATGATACCATTACAGCTTTCGGATTTAAAGAAAACATTGTTGACCAATGTATATACCAGAAGGCTAGTGGGAGTAAGTTCATATATTTGGTTTTATACGTGGATGATATTCTTCTTGCCACTAATGATCTTGGTTTATTGTATGACACCAAGAAATTTCTCTCTATGAACTTTGAAATGAAAGACATGGATGAGGCAAACTTTGTTATCGGAATTGAAATTTTCCGAGATCGCAAACAAGGTTTATTAGGATTGTCTCAGAAGAAGTATATCGAAAGAGTTCTAGAGAGATTTGGCATGAAAGAGTGTTCACCAATCGAAACACCAATAATGAAAGGGGATAAGTTCAATCTCATGCAATGCCCACAAAATGATCTTGAAAAGAAAGGAATGGGAAATATTCCTTATGCCTCTGCCGTAGGGAGCCTTATGTATGCTCAGATTTGTACCCGTCCTGATATTAGCTTTATAGTGGGTATGCTTGGACGTTACCAAAGTAACCCAGGAATGGCTCACTGGAAAGCTGCAAAGAGGGTGATGCGGTACTTGCAAGGAACCAAAGATTATAAGCTTATTTTCAGTCGAACTGATAATCTGGAAGTAAAGGGTTACTCAGACTCTGATTTTGCTGGATGTGCTGATAGCAGAAAGTCTACTTCAGGATATGTGTTTCTTTTAGCAGGTGGAGCCATATCTTGGAGAAGCATTAAGCAAAGCATATATGCGTCGTGCACGATGGAGGCTGAGTTCGTGGCATGTTATGAAGCCACGATTCATGCTTTATGGCTGCGGAATTTTATCTCAGGGCTTGGAACCGTCGACTCTATAGACAAGCCGCTGAGAATTTATTGTGATAACAACGCCGCAGTATACTTCTCTAAGAATGATAAGTATTCGAGCTCAAGGGGAAGCAAACACCTCGAACTCAAATATCTTATCGTTAAAGAGGAGGTTCGGAAACATACAGTGATTATAGAACATGTTAGTACTATGCTTATGGTAGCTGATCCATTAACTAAGGGTTTGAACACTAAGACATTTAAGGAACATGTTGCAACAATGGGTCTTAGTAATCCTTATAATGATATGGATTGAATAAGCATGAAGTTTCTATAAACACTTTTGAGATCTCGTGATATTATGTTTCTATATTCTTGTTTACTCATATATGCACATAATTGAAAATGAGTTGAAAAACAACAAGAATAGTCTTAGCAAGATAGAAATTGTCTTGATAAGATTTCTAGCTGAATTGAAGCAAATCTAGTTATGTATATAGATTTGTAACTATACTCCTAATGATGATCATGATAGGTGGGTTGTTGTGTTGTGGTACATGGAAGGAAACGTGTCGTTTTAAGACGTGTAACCGCCATGACTCGCATTAGCAACTTTCTTATTGATGATATTATGATGTACTAGATATGGATTGAGATGTTTGTTAAAAATGCGCGCATGTATGTTTTCTTAGTCTTAAGCCCTTAATCGAGTCTTTCGAAAAAAACCAATTTTATTAAAAAATAAATCTATTTTGTTTTGCCTTAGATTGTATGGGCCAAGTGGGAGAATGTAAGATGGGCTTATACATTTTAAGTGTGCTCTATGCAAAATAGAGCAAGTACAAGGCCCATACCTAAATGTCCCATACAATCAAGGCCCATAAAGGAGTGGGCTTAAGAAAACTCAATCCAAGATAATCTATAAGCTTGAGAGGACACTTGTCTTGTGTCTACACTTAATGGCTTGTTGGTTGACACATAAGAGGACACTTGTCTTGTGTCTACACCAAGTGGCTTCTTGTTTGACACATTAAGGGACACTTGCCACCCATGTAGCTTCTTATACAAACTCTATGATGGATTAGAGACTTGTATAAATAGAGATGGAGTTTAGAGAAAGAAGGCTAGGGGCTCTTGCTCTAGAAAGTCTAGTTCTTGTCCATCACTTAGAGAGCTAGAGAAGAGAAAGAGAAAAGAGTCTTCTTCATCTCTACTTACTTTACTCCATCTCATATAGAAGCAAGAAGGTTAAAGATTGAAAGAAGAGAAGAAAGTTGAAGATAAAGATTAAATAAACCATCTACTACAATGGAGAAAGGTACATATATTTTTATCTTGATTTTCTTTTTTCTACTCATGTATCTTGTAACAAGCATGAGATTCAAAGATCAAGGGATTAGTGTTTCTATTGGTTGGTGTGATGAAACCAACATGAAAGTGCTAACAGGTAATACTCCAAGCCTCGCTCCTTAAGCCGTCACTTTTAATATTGACACTCCATACAGAAACATAACATTACCGCCACTAGTTGAACAAAATAGCCCAAGTATTTGTAAGGTACCATAAGCACAGATGACAATCGTCGTTTATATTATTAACTACGGTTCATATAATCGCGACGTATAAAACATTGCAAATGGTTTGTTCACCAGATTAACTAAATAACTATTTACTGTTACCAATGAAACTAATTGTATCAATGGGCGACACACGCGCTACAATGGCCGAGACAAAGGGTCGCAATTCCGCCAGGGAGGGCTAACCCCAACAACAGACCTTCGTTCGAATTGCAAGCTGCGACTCTCCTTTGTGACGTCGGAAATGCTAATAATCACGGGTCAGCCATGCAACAATGAGTTGGCTCCCCATCCAAAGGATCGTGATTCTACGAGAGTGAGCTACCCTAGAAACCTGTCCTCGGTTCGGTTTGCAAGCTGCAACTGGCCCGTACGAAGGCAGAATCCCTAATAGTCATCGGTCAGTCATATGGTGGTGGATTCATCTCAGGCCCTGTAGCAATCTGCACAAAACTAAACAAAAATATTTTTTAAGACCAATTATATACAGTAAGAGAGAGAGAGAGAGAGAGAGATCCATTAGAGCTCCCTTCAAACCAAACAAGAGGAAGAAGAAGGAAAAGTATCATCTCCTGGTTCATGCAAACCTTTAACGTGCGCCATAATCTTATTGTGCGCACTTAAGGGTATCCATGAACTAGCAGCTGCCAGTTTCCTTTCTATTTTTCTTTCATGTTTTGACTTGAACAGGAGCTCTATAAAACCCTAACCATGACTGCTGGTTTAAGACATGATCACTACCTTCACTGTCTTTATATAGAAAAATGTTATGAATGGAAACCCTAAATATTATTCAGACCGTTGGATCGACAATATATAAGTGAATCACGGGAATGAATGAATTTCCCACTGAGAAATCTCGAAAGGAGAGTCAATTGCTGGTCTGTGCGCGTGGGAATCTTAAATCTTTCCTTTATTTTCATCACCGGCCAAAAGTTCTGTCTGAATTGATTGTACATAAAAATTCATTTTTCTTTAAGGTTTGTGTTGGATATATAGTGTCCACCTAAAAGTGTCCAGCTAGTCAACCCTTAGTTGCAGAAGTGATTAATGGTATTCACATAAATTCTAAAACAGTGGAGGTCTTATGTTTGATTCCAAAGAAGTGAAATCTAAAGTTATTAAATTAGGGTTATTAAATGTATAAACAATAGTATAATAAATTTGTCGGGCTTTAGGACTCTTTCATGTAGTTGGACTTTAGGCATCTTTCATTTATTGATTTAACTTGGACAGTTATCGTGTTTATCACATCTTCATAATGTATCAATGCCTTATAACGACTAACGTAGATCATAGTCGATCTCTCACAAAAAAAAAATAGTGTCCGGCTATATCGGAGTGTGAATCCAGACAGTATTTACTTCCTATCTCTAAATTCAGACCATAGTAATGTACTAGAGTACTAGACCATCAAAGTTGAACTTAACACCCTTCCCCGTAAAACAAAAATGCTATATATACATAAAAAATTTACTTAATTTTCATTTAGTGAAATTGAATCAGCTCGTCAAAAATTAAGTAATAGTAATTCTATGTATTTATATCACTTCCCTACCGTGCAATTTAACAATTTGCATCATTCTTTTTTTTTGAGGAAATTTGCATCATTCTTGCCTATATATGGAATTTTTGAAACATGTACCATACATTTATATTTACAGTAATGGAATTTACAAAGAAGAGAAACTTTAAACATAATTAAGAAACTAAACAAGTCAGAAAATGATTGAAATCCAAACCTAAATATTACTATGTATAAGTTGAACCTTTGGATGAAGCAATTAAGCAAACACATTTTTCAGGGTCTTTTTTTTTTATGGAAGGCCGAAGCCTAATTTTATTCAAACAAAATATTGGTTGAATCATCGCCAATTCACTTGCAACGCAAGATGGGATGTCCAAAGACTCCCAACTATGCGTTACATTATTTGAAAACGCAAATTTTACAAGTAAATGGGCAATATTGTTATTCATCCGGCCATAACGCCCGAATTCAATATTATCGAAGTTCTGAACCTCCAACTGTATGTCTGAAATGATATGCTCAATACGCCATGGGGGTTGCTATTCCATTCTTTTACATGCCGAGATGACATGTAGTTCCAATTCTTGGCTAAATTGATTGCCAATTTAGTTGCCATTGTCTCAGCCGTTAGCACATCAGACACCACTATAGTTTTTGCCATAGCAGCTAAAAACAATCCCCCTCCAAATTAACATTCTTGTAGTTCCAATTCTTGGCTAAATTGATTGCCAATTTAGCTGCCATTGTCTCAGCCATTAGCACATCAGAAACTACTACAGTTTTTGTCATAGCAGCTAAAAACAATCCTTTACAATCTCTAGCTACTGCTGCGAGTGCAGCCCTGCCGTCTTTCACTGCTGCGTCAAAGTTAATTTTAGTCCTACCTTCTCGAGGAGGGGACCGACGTACCGAGTTAGATGGTAGCCTCGGTTCCTTCACAGGATCCTCTACCAACAATTTGTCGTCATCTCTCATCTTCACAGCTTGTTGAACTATAATAAAAGCACAAAGTATAATTCCATCGAATACTCTTATAAGGTGGGCTATATCTTTGATTCAAGTTTGCTTAGGATATTTACGGAATGGTTAATGCATTAAAGAATTTGTGTTATATCAAGGTGAGAGTACTTTCCAAATCTAATTCCTTCTCTCTCATACCATTTCAAACTGAAAACCACTTTCATACATAATGTTTACCACCTTCAAACCACTCACTTCACATTCATGAATAACAGAAAATATTTAATTGGATTCGAGATCCCTCTTTCGTTCATCTAACCTGAACCAGTTCAATAGGTCGACTCCCCACCAGGTAAATTTAATTGGATTCGAGATCCCTCTTTCTTTCATCTTCTGCATAGCCCGATGTCTATTAATTATGGCTTAAATTTTTTGATTTTAGACGAACATTTGCTCTTCTTTTGTCATTTATAACCCTGGGTTCCCTTATAAGAATTTGAATCACTGTGGGAATTCAGTGGAATAATGAATTTTTCATGTTAGTTTAAACTGTAGAACATTTGCTCTATTCTTTATTGTTTTTTTCGTTTATTTGTTTCTCTTTTGATATTTTGATGTATTATTGTTTTTTCTCTAGTTTTTTCTAGTCCTTTTTGTTCGGGTTCGGGCCCTTTATTCCCGCTGACAAATTCAAATAAAAAAAATGTAGAACAGATATAGGGAAGAATACTTTTTTTTCTGTGAAAGTGGGGATTTGTTTAGGGAAATGATAGAGTGCCCAGCAATTTTGCCCATTAAAATGCCCAACTTTCCTTATTTAGAAATAAAAGCGGTCCCCACCGTAGTCAAACTTTAAAAAACCCTTGTCTTTTAGTGATTCCACATCAGCTGGGCAATTTAATGGGCTAAAAACTGGGCACTCTAGCATCTCCCATTTGTTTATGGGTGCACCATGCTTATGTGTAGTTTCACATGGAACATATGTTTGTATTTAAAAGCTTCGATGGAAGTAACTGGAATCAAGTGGGGGAACCTTGATTTTAAATAAACAGTTGCCTGTTGAAAGTTGCCGACCACTTGAGGTCAAACTCAAATATAAACATTGCCTCTTAAACACACATGTCTTTAGCCAAACCATAGGTTGCCTTTAGCGAGATTTACAACAATTTCGAACATTGCCTTTAAAATCTCCTTAAATGGAAAAGAAAATTTCAAAATTTGAAAAGCCAAACACTACTATCACTCTATCAGGGGGTCCGTGAAGACTAGAAATCGAGGGCGCCCATATTGGTGCACCGTCGGCGACATGGGAAAGGCTGCCGACCCGATAACCCTATAATGACGAACCTTAAGCCCTAACCCGTCGGCCAGTTGCGCGTCAATAAAAAGCAACCGCCAAAATCTCAATCAGAAACGAAAAATTGCGGGAAAAGAGAGAGAGAGAGAGAGAGCTCTGGCGTCCAGTCTTAAAGAATTTCGTCCGATCAATCTACTCGATTTCGAATTTTCATGGATTAGGTTTTCAACATATCTAGGGTTTCTCCTGAACGACTGATCTTGTTCTCTTTGGTACGTTTCTTGAATGATGATCATCGTATTCCTTCTTTTAAATTTTGATCGATTATTGCTGATTCTTGAGAAACGATCGTCATAGATGCATCAGTAGCGAGTTTCTTTATCAGAATCCATTCTATTAAGCAATATCGCGTAGGAAATGATTATCCATTTCTTGAAGAAACTGACATAGTCCTCTGATCAATTATCTTTCGATCTGATCCTGATTTATAGATACCAAAATTTAAACTGAATCTAGATCCTAATTTATAGACACCAAATATATCCTAACAGTATAACAGCCTCATTTTCGATCTGATTCTGACATATTTATTATCTTTCTCCGTCTGTGGGTTCTGACTTTCTGGTACTTCGATTGAAATTGAGATGCATGATCTGATCGCATGTCTTTGAGAATACCTAGTTTTAAGTTATGAAGAATAATATAGCTTCTTGATTTTGCGATTTTTATTGACTGAATCACTGATACTATTTTGTTGATTTTCTGCAGGTTGAATTGGTGTTACTTACATTTGTTGATCGAAAAGACAGACCTGTGATGCCGGCTGGAAGCATTGGTTTTCCCTCATGGTTAGTTCCAATACTTAACTTGGCGTTTACTGTTATACCTATACTGTGCTAGGATCGAGGTTCTCTCTTTGTGTTATGATTGTTAATTTTAATGCACAATGAAATTGATAAGTTGTACATAATATTTGTAGATTAATGTTGAGTCAGGTTGGGGCTTTAGGTAATGGTTTAAAGATTCTATGAAACGAGCAAAAACTTATGAAAGTCTTGGGGGTCTGTTATGAATACTTATGTCGATCTTGTTAAATTGTTGAGAAACTTGAAGAAGGGATAATTAGGTTACTCAATGATTTGTAAATGTAGGATAGTCAGCCACATTGATGATTTAGAGTTATTTATGCTATATATGGTGAAATATATACGTGGTGAGGATCACAGAGGAATTTGTAATTAGTCAATAATTTGTGGATTAATTTGGAATCATGTTGTGGCTTTTGGTATTAGTGTGGAGATTTTGTGCAATAAATTTGTGAAAATTGATGATTATTTTGATGTAAGCTTGTACAAGTTGTGGAGAAATTGATCTATAACGAAAGGATAATTTAGGTGTTATTTTTCTGGTTGATGATAAATATGGTGAAAAATTAGGGGTATTTGGGGATGAGTAAAGATTCAAACTTTAAATTTATGCGCATGGATTGTTGAAGACATTTATATTGTGGGATTGATACATACTTCGAATAATTCGAAGGCGTTACGTTAATTAAGGTTAGCGCATGCAGATTTGTTTATACGTTAATTTATGAGCTTGATTGTGGGATGTACAAATTGTTGATAGTAATTACTGTTAAATATTGATGAAATTAAAGAAGTTTAGAGATGAGTAAGTATTCAAACTTATACATAAAGTTGTATATTTATGAATTGTTGAAGGCATTAGGTAGAATTTGCGAATTACTGTGGAATAACTTGAGAGTAAGTATTCTTGATAGTAATATTTGTTGTTATAGTAGTGTGTGGGTAAGACGGTAAGTAGTATAATTCAGTGAGACATGAAGTGATTGTTTTGGTACAACGTTTATGTTTTAAGGAAAATTGCTACAGGTCAAGCTTTGCCAAAATTTTACCCTTGTTGAAGAATTTTCGGCTGAAAATAGCTCCATCTCCACCTTTTAACAGAAAGAGAAGAAAAATAATCAGAAAAGATTTTAGCATTTGAACTTGATGACGAATAGCTACACTAGTGTTTGGTCAAGTTGGTATTTTTGATTTTGGTATCTAAATTTCGACAACTAAGGAAATAACATAAGGATTTGGTGATCTCTTTGATGATTACACATGTCAGCAGTCTAATTTTTTTTTTGAAAGTTGTCAGCAGTCTAAATTTGAGGAGACATGGATAAATTAAAGTAAGAATTACTGAACTGGGCGGGAGTTTATGAGAATTTTTATGATGTTGATCAAATTTTGTGATGTTGAGGATAAATTGATAATGAAGAATGGCAACCAGACTAGTTTGAGATATATAGATTTTGATGTTACATTAATGTTTACATATGGTGACAAAATGTAGGAATGTGGAGATTAGGTATTTTTTAAAAAGTTTTGATGAATTGTTGATGCATTAGTGGGATACTTCGTGGGATCCTTCAATAGGTGATTAAAAGTTGGGGAGAAATTGATGAATGAGAAGAAGGGTAATTAGTTGGAGATATATAGATTTTGATGTTACATCAATGTTACATATGGTGACAAACCGTAGTTGACTGAATTTCATTGCAGCTCGACATTATTTATGCTGAAGCTTAGTAGCTTACTAATTAGTATTATCTTTCTTCTTTTTTGTTAAACCTCAATGCTCTATTCAAGCAACCCAATAACTTGTTCTTATGGGTTTTAATTTTAGTGCATGATGAAATTAACAAGTTGTTAACCAGAAATTCTATGTTAATGTTTAATCAAGTTGGAACATTTGATATTGGTGTTTTATAAATGAGGAAATACAAGAATCTAAGGACATCTTTGATGAACTAACGTGTTTAAAATTTGTGCAGAAACTGATAAATCAAGTAAGAATAATTAGACGCCTTCGTGATTTAGAGCGTTTAGTTAAATATGCATGCGGTTAAGATCATGAATGCACTCCTGTTTTCAAGTTAGTAAATTGTGGATTTGAATCAAATTGCAGCTTTTGTATTGGTTTAGAGATTTAATGAAATGATGGGAAGTTTATGAGAATTTGGTGATTTCTTCGATGAGAACTTGTGTCTGTTTTGGAAAGAAGAGGAGAGATTGATCTATAAGGGAAGGACAATTGAACTTGTTGCTGTCATTTTAATATTTTTCTAGTTGATTTTAATAATGGTGAAGTACTTGGGTATTTGGGGATGAGAAAAGATTTAGAGTTATCCGGATGAACTTGAAGCATTTATTTGGTAGGGAACATAATATGAAGAATCAACGGAGTTACATTGAGTTAGGGCTAGTTAATGCAGATTTTCGTTTATAGTTTATAAAGAGCTTGATTTTTGGTGACATTGTGACAAGTGTGAGTTGTTGGTGATTATGGTGAAAAATGTATGGATTAGGAGATAATCAATGGTTCTAGTATATACGGTTTACTGGCAATTTATTGAAATGTTTTGCAAGGCTAAACCCTAACTTAATTCTGATCTAGTTGACAATGTACTTCTTAGTTCTTACAGATCTATAGAATGATGAAACTTGTGTTGATTTCTTTGATGAATATATGGGTCAGTTTATATAAATTATTGAGATGTTACTCTAGAGGAGAAATGCATTAACGATAGAAGGATGTTAGAATATGTTTGACTCATAGTAAGTATGGTGAAAATCGTCCGGGACAAGTAAAGCTGAAAATTAATTGTCGAATTTTACAACTTGTTGATGATTTATAGTAGTTAATGTTAAGAATTGTAGAAATTAAATATTCAAACTTATAGGAGTTAATGCATATATGAAATGGTGAAGGCATTTGATAGAATTCAGAGATATTGTGAAATATTCAATATGTATGTGGTTCTAAGTCGTCGATTGTTTTGAATCAAGTTGGGCTATTGGTATTGGTGTAGAGGTTTTATGAGATGATGGGAGTGTATGAGAAATGTATGATTCTGATTTATACTTGCTTCGGTTTTGGGACCTTAAGAGTTGATTAACGAAGAAGCTCAGTTAGACTTGTTAGAGATTTATAGAAATTGATGTTACATATGGTGAAAAAACGTATCAATTGGTGGTTCAGTAAGGATTTAAAACCTATAGTTGGAGTATCAATTGTTGAAGCATTTAGGAGGACAGTTATGGGAAGAGCTCCGAAGTGATAGTTTAATTTTTTTTTAATAAGATGTGATAAGTTTAATCAGTGTCAGCTAATTTTGAATCTTCATTTTGGGTAATACAGAGCTTGATTTGGTTAAATTTGAGAAAACCAAGTAGTGGTAATCATAGGTGTTGTAGTAATTTTTCAGAATAAGTTATGATTTGGTTAATTTTTACCTTAGTTTGGACCTTAGCTGAAAATAAGTTATCAATTGTAGACATTTATGGAATGAGGAAAATTTTAAATGGATTTTGGGATGTCTTTGATAAATGCTTTTTGAAATGTTTCCAGATAAAGTGATGAGTTATAGAAGGATAGCAGAATATCCTGATGATTTAAAATTCAATTTTAAATATGGCGAACAATGTGGGAGATTGTGGATAAGTAATGGTTTGAACTTATCATCAGATTTGTGATTAAATAGACTTCACCGTTTGTAGGTATGGTTCTAACATATGGTGAAAGATTCAAACTTATAGTTAGTAAGTGTGATTTTGGCTAATTAATCGAAGAGAAATAATGAGTTAATAAGTTACACTTTGGAGAGATAGGAAGTGATTGTTTTCTGCTTGAAAAGAGTTATTTAAAACTTTAACTAGGCAAACCCTTGCCTTATTTCTGAACATAAATGAGAAAAAAGTGCATAAAGAGGTTATTGAAGTAAGAAGAAATGTAAGTTGATCTGGGGTTTCTTTGATGCATACTTATGTTGGCTTTTCTGAAGTGTTGTAACATTTTTCTAGAGGAGAAGGTGATAAATGAGAAAGGATTAGAATATGTTGATGATTTAGGGTTGTTGAATATGGTGAAAACTTATGAATTTGTTGATAAATAAGTGCTAAAACTTGTAGGCGGATTAGAACATGTTGATGATTTAGGGTTGTCAAATTCAAAAGAGGTTTTCTGGTCTCCACTTTATAATAGCAAAAAACAGAAATAGAAGAAGAGATAGGTTTTGTATTTTAAATTCTTGAGTAATTTCCTGAAGATGATTAGTGAAAAAATATGCAAGGCAAGTCCTGTCTGTAGAGGAAGAAGACATTAGACATGTATTATGCTATCGTTTTAGATCTTCCTACGAGTCGTGTAGTCAAGCTTGAGTCTATTATTATTCATCTTCTTACTTGGTGAAAGTCAAACCTATAGTTAGAGTTCTGAATATGAATTCTCTATCATAGGAGGGTGCTTGATGCCTTGATTTTGTGAAATTGCATAAAGATTAATAATGGTAATTGTAGTAACATTTGGGAATAAGTTACGATTTGGTGAGATTCAAAGTCATTTTTGAATTAGGACATAATTCGGAGACGAGCTATTATCCATGGTAAACCTTTACATTGGTCTTAACCTTAGTTGAAAACAAGTTATAACTTTTAAATATCTATGGAAGCAGCAAAAGCATATGGAGTTTGGGATCTTTTTGACGAATCGTTATTGAAATGTTTTTCCAGAGGAGAAATTGATAAGTGAAAACAGGGTAATTAGAGTATGTTGATGATTCAGAGTCAATGTGAAAAACGGGGAGAAATGATCAACTTTGTGGATAAGTAAAGGTTTAAACTTGTACTCGGTTTTGGATTAATACTGTGGGCTATGGCTATGAATATGGTGAAAGGCAATCAAACTTATAGTTAGATTTATGAAGTGAGGAATAATTTATGAGGATTTTGAGTAAATTTCTGTAAAGAATACTTGTCTGTGTGTTACAAAGTCTTCAGATGTTACTTCAGGGAAAAATCAATAAATGAAGGAGTTGTGCGTATTAATTGTTGAAGGCATGCTAGTAGGATACTTTGCTAAGATTTTGTGAAACTAGAGACAGTTATGAGGATTTGTGGATATCTTGGTGTATACTTGTATTATAAACTCTTGAAATTCTCAGGGTGAAATGATTAGTGTGAGTAAGTTAATTATTTATTGATTATTTAGAGATATTGATGTTAAATATGGTGAAAAAGTGGGAACTAGGAATGATTAATAGGTTAATCATCATGTTTGGGGATTTTCTAATGAATACATGTATTTTTTTTGTAAAATCTTGAAATATGAGTTCAGAGGAGAAACTGACAAGATGAAGGATAATTATACTTGTTAATGGCTTTGAATTATTGGTGTTTAATATGGGAAAAGTATGTGTTTGAAATGGATTAAGATTTAAACTTGTAAATGGAGTTAAGCTTGTGAGTTTGTGGAGGCATCTTATCATATATTTTGGGGCAGAGTTCCAGGAGAATTAATGGAATCATTTTATTTTGAGCATTATATTTCTAAGTTTTGAGAAGCTTGATTTTGTTAAAATAGGATGTGTGTTGTTTGGTGGATTAGTTTGGGAGAAAGGAATAATCATCTCTGTTAATGTGATTGTAGTGTTTTAGTTTAAGTTGTACTTTAGTGCGATTTGAAGTAATTGTTTAGGTATATCGTATATGGTATAGTTTTTATTTTACCTTCGAATGGAGCTAGGAGAATAGTTCTTGAGTCAAACATGGAAATAAAATTTTGGTTTCAGTGGAAATTTTGGTAGACATGAAAATGGAATTATATCGGTCATTTTGATGGAAATATTTTGAAATTTATTTCCTTGACAAGGCATTGTTAAGAGAAATCATACTGACCAGCTTTGACTATATGATTTGTTATTTTTTTTTCAATAATTATGTCTTTTATTCGTGTTCATGATTCTAAAAATTAGGAGCAGCAGTTGAGACGAGTTCAGAAATAGCAATTTTCTTTTCTTCTTTACAAAATTGTAGGAGTATGAAGTAAAGATGGTATCAACAGTGAAAAGAAAAGTTGGAGAAGAGAAGAAAAATAACAAGATCCAATCTCTCTAATTGCAACCCTCTGGTAAGCAGAGTCTACTCCTTCATGTAACATTGTCAATTACTCTCTTTGATTATTTCACTTGAATTCACGCCTTAGTTTCTTGATAATAATACACATCACCAGCATTCGATTTTGTTTAGAGTCATTCTCGCGCAAACATCTTATATACGTATCTAAAAGTTCTCAAATTTGTACGCCGATGTTTTTGTTCATAAGAAATAAACAGCTCTTACCTCTAAAGTCTATACTGAGTAATATATGACCATCTCTCTATGTGCCTAACACTTTATACTTAATGTTAAAATTTCTCACCATGACACTGCTGTCTTTCGTGCACTCCCCACGAGTTAGCAACACGCATAATTCACATACACATCCATGTAGATGAGTATCTGAGTTGTGGAAAGAACAAGTTGTAATATTACTGCTATTTCTTGTTTTCCAAAAATATTTGTTATTTGTAGCCATAAACGAATGTTATGAGTATTTATTATTATTAAGTAAACGTCAATATATCTTTAGCAAAAAAAAATATTAACTGTTATATTGTCAGAAAGTCTCAAATGCAAAATTTTGTTTCTGTGATGTGGGCGAGTCTCATGAGAGAGCCTCTATTGAGTTTCATCTTAAATGGCAGAAAAGTGGTCTTCTTATCCATTGCTTAAACTTAAAATTATTCATTTAAAATTGTTGGAAGCAGAGACTCACTCTTCTTGGTCTGATCTTTGAATTTGATAAGGAGGATTCACTGCAATTTTATCACTGGTATTTTGTTAAGGTGTGGCGTCTGAAAAGGGTTATTTGAATTAAAATACTAATCTTGTAAGATTAACTCTAATGTGTTTCAACAAAACTCAGTGTAAAATAGCTGGAACTAGAATCAGAGTCTTGAATTAAACGACAACTTCAAGAAGCCGTTTTATAGGGATATGAAGCAGTTCTGTGGGCTCTATTATGAACTTTAATTCTTGATTTAAGCAGTGGACTATCTAGTTTAATATGACTATCTGCTAGGGGATTCGTTAAGCTATGGTAATTAAAATCTGAAAGACTGTTGGTTGAATACAAATAGAATTCAAATGGGAGCATCTATAGGCGACCCAACTTTTCTACCCCGTCCCGCCTTCTCTCTTGGTGCTCCCACAGACTAGACAAGTCCCAGGGCATTTGAACTGGGCCTAGTCCGTGTTGATGCCTTTAAGAGGCACCTAGTTCAAATGTGATAAACTAACCAAATTTCGGTGTTTGCAAATTTAGGATAATATTCTTGGAACTTGGGAGTTAGTTGAGTAGATATTTCATTATGAGACCTAGCCTTGTGTCCGTTGAGGTCTGAGGTTAGGAAAAGATAATGTATTATGAGTTGAAGTCCAGGCTCGGATTATTGTTTATAAGATTTTTTCCTATTTAATTTTGTTCTAACAAACTGATGATGAAAAATGAATTATAGAGAAACCGGAAGGAGAGTAAAAGAAAGGAAGTACAGGATTAAGAGAAACGAAACAAAGGAAATGAGATTTATTTTTCGTTAATATTAATAAATTACTTGACGTCTTTAAATCTGTTTACAGATAATGATGACTATGGGATTAGAATTTGTTGGATCGTAGTAACTTGTTCTACTTATGGTAGAACCTTGATAGAAAACAAAAATGACCATGAGAGAAGTTATACAATTAGTGAATGTTTTTTAGCAGTAAAGTGCATCTCCCGTGCAAAACTCAAAAGAAAGATTCTAATTTACTTATGTGTCAAGTCTCAATTGAGATTCTCTTTTATATATGCTTAAGTGCATCTCTAATACAACACTTAAACCTTAAAGATATTATTAGGATTTTTTCGAAATTTTCTTTATAAACCATCTCAAATACAAAAACTTGGATCTCTAATATGAGGCGTTGATAGTTGTTTTAGAGATATTCTTAAGACGACAGGATTTTTAAATTTGACATAAGCAAACCAGTTAGTTTGACAGTGAGTTTTTTTAAGTGTTGCATTAGATAATGTTTTCGATAGACAAGTAGGAAATAGACTATTTAGAGATACGCCATTCACTTAAGATTTTTAGAGTTTTTATTGAATGTCACATTGGAGATGCTCTAAAAGGAGCGTCTCTCATTCAAGTCATTCTCCAATGTAACACTCAAGAAAACTCAAATCATTACACATGTCACACATCCATTTAATAAGAAAAAGTAGCCGAGAGGGAACGATTTTATATTGGTCCTAAAATTAAATATGATGATTTGTATACTTAGAATAGTCAAAGATCTGAAAATAGAACTTTAAATTGAGGCATCTTAAAATTAAATGTTTCTGCATCAACTTAAGATCTCAATTGAATTTTACATCGGAGAAGTTTTTAAGGAAAAACTCTAGTGTCCAAGATGATATTTAAAATTTTAAGATTGAGTCTTGCATTAAAGACGCTCTTAAGCTGAAGTTTGACTCGTAGAAGGACCGATGGACATTTAATTTTCACGGATTTAAAATTGAAATTTCTGGGTTTTGTGTTTCCTGGATCCATGTATAAATTTAGATTCCATGTGTTTTCTTAATTTTGAAATTTCTTTGTTTTCTATTCTTTATTTATGTTTAAGGTTAGCTGAATCTATTAATCTAGGGTTACACAAAATTTGGTTTTTCGGCTCCATGTTTCATGGTTTTCTTGCTTGTTGCTTCTCACGTTTCAAAGGAAACCAAATTCAATTAACCTAATAAATCCGTACTCTCCTTTCCCCTAAACAAACAATGTAATTAATGTCTACCACACCTTTTTTTTTTGTTGAAAATGTCTACCACACCTTATTAGTTTCACATTTTTCTCATTTTTCCCTTATTTTCGAAAGTTTAAAAGATAGCATCAATTTTCGTGTAAAACCTTGTAAGTTCTTCGAGGTTAGCCGTTTGTAGTTGATGGAACGATAGTAAAAGTAATTTTGAAATATCAACCCTTTAGTTTGGAGAAACGACAACTGCTCAAAATTAAATCAAATTCTTCAACGATTGTGATTCAAAACTGATTACATATATTTTGTACTAGTGGACAACAATAACAGAGAACTTTCTTATCGAGTTGTACAATTATATTAGTTAATTCTTATCATAAAATTTATGCCGACTCTAAGAGGTGGTCGGTAATCATTAAACAAAAGACAATTCTAGTTTTGGGAACATTTGGGTTAAAAGATGCTTAAAGTTATGTTCCCTTAGTTAAAGAAGCTAATAAATTAATATCAAAAATTAAGGATGTTTTGGTTTTATTAGGTGGAAGATTAAAATGGTGTCTTGTCAAACACAACTTTGAATAACTACGAGTGCTAATTTAACTACTTGAAGACATAAATAGTGGATACCTCCTAATGGCCTTTTTCTCTTCTTAGTTTTTATGAGAAAAAAAATCATGTTTTAATAAGATATAACTATCCTTTCAACGGGAAAAAGAGTATAATCACCGACATACTGTTTCATGCAAGGATGAGCATCAAATCCGTCCATATAGCTATTTTACTAGCCATTATTTACTATAGGTTTGTCATAGGACAGTGCAAAATCATCGTGTGTTTAGTCTGTCAGTATGAGAAGTTTGTATATATGTATATATAAACTTTTATTACAATATTGTATTCAACTCACTCACCACATTTTCCGTAAGAAGAAAAAGATAGCGAATTAGCTATGATCATTACTAATATAGCAAAAGTGTTAATTTTATAATGGAGAGTTGTCCTATCATTTGCAAATTTGCTTCTAAATGTGTTTTAAGTGGAAGAAAAGAAAAGATAAAGAAGGAATACAAATTATTAAGTCACTTTTTCAATTTTTGTGTTTATTTATTCACTTATACTTCTTTGTGACCAATAAACAATTAAACATTGCCCAAGATCACCCCCTTTATGAAGAGCCTATATAAATCCTACTCTGCCATTCATAACATTCATGGAAGTTGCTTTCACTTGCTTTTGTCAATAGTAGCCATCTCTCTCTCTCTCTCTCTCTAGCCATCTCCATCTCTCTCTCTCTCTTCTCATGATGCAAATCATTTTCAATATGAATGCATCCATGCATGATTCTATTTACATTCGATTTTGAAAAGAGAGCTTTCTTTAGTCCATTACGGGTGGTTGAAAAGATTTAATTATCTGCCAGTTCATTCATCCAAATACTAAGTAAAATCACGATATAATTACTTAGTAAATGAGTGAATGATACGGGAGATCATTTGAATCTTTGACACTCCATTATTGGACTGAAGGGAGCTCCCACCCAAAGTCTTCTATCAATGTATGCATTCAAATATATGTCTAGCTAGTCTTGTTCCTTGGAAACCTACTTAGATTTTGATATGCTAATTACACTAGCTAGTCCTCCTTCGTTGCAGTTAGTGATTTTGAGTTTAAAACAATATATAGATATTTGGTAGGATTGGTATACATACAGATTAATGTGCCTCTGCATGAATAAATACGATTTAGTCGTCTACATGATATTTATGTAATTATGATTTAGTAATTTCTAGATAGATTTCTTTACAATATATTCTTCGAATATTGTAGGCATTTCTATACTAATAACTTTTTCTTGTTTCTTGACTATAGATAGGGCAGGCTAGACCAAAATATGACAGCATCTAAGGAAGAATGAACATCTAGCCGGAGACATCCTCGAATGGACGTCTATATCATTTTATAAGTATCATATAGTACAATTTTTTTCCTTTCTCGTTATTCTTTTGCTCAGTAACTTTATATTTTAAAATTCCTTATAATATACGAGGATGTTATTGGGTAATAGATTTGTGAAACTGTCACAAGTATTTGTTCTATTAACGTCACGTCTCGTGTTTTCAAAGTAGATACAAATATGCTCATACGATAACTTTTATAGTATCATGTTTCTCCGGTGATACTTTCTCTACTCTCTCCTCCATTTCTCTCTCTTCTCCTTCACCATCCCTCTGTCTTTCCCTCTCCCCCTGGTATAAGGTTTTGTGTTTTGTTACATCTTCTAAATAGTTAGGCCTTTATTGTAATTTGCATATGAGCTTGGGTTTGATTTTGAGAAGGCTACACTTACTTTTGGGGCATTTGAAATAAACTCGGGGACTAAAGACTTATAGTCCGTTAAAATTGACTTATGAGATTTTTTTTATTTTGAGTCCAAACATAAATTTAATTGCATTTTACCTCATCCCCACCTCACGTCCGCAACAACGAACACAATTTTCGACCACCGACCAGCAACACTATCACCACCATTACAACCGTTTTTTTTTCCTTCTCTTTTTCTCTCTCCTCTCACTATCTCTTTCGTCTTCTTATCTCCCCCTATTTCTCTTCCTCTCCAATCTGTCTCTCCCTCTAAAACACCCCAACAGATCTCACCCGTTGGGAGTATCCTCTTCGACTTAGATCTCAGAATGTTTGAGTTGAAGAAGAAGAAGATGAAGGGGAAAGAGAAAAAGAGGGAGAGAATATAGAAAAGAAAAAAAAGGGTGTCATAGTTGTGGTGGTGAAAGTGATGGTGGTGAAGTGAGAAGGAAGATTAGAAGGTAAAATGCAATCCAACTTCTTTTGGACAAAAAATAAGAATGTGACCTAGGTCAATCTTGAGTGACTTATTCTCGGATGACTATTTCAGATGGATAAATCTCTCTGGAAGAGCAAATGTACAACTCTCCAGAATAAAGAGCTTTGTAAATACACAGAGAGAGAGAGAGAGAGAGAGAGAGAGAGAGAGAGAGAGAGAGTTGGGTTGAACTTTGTATTAAACATAAAAGAAGAGAAAAAAAAGTAGAGAGGGTATTCTCCAAAAATAAGCAAAAACAACATATAAACTCCCTTTGTATACCCCCACCCACAACAGTATCTTCTTCCTTAAGAGCAAAAGAATGATATTTTCATGAATTTGATTATCACAATTCTGCAATTAATCTTCCTCAATCACAGTAAAATAATTCCAAAAACAAGCTTCAAGAGGAATCAACACTTCTGCTAAAACTGATCTATATCAAGGAAGAACCTCGAGCCTCGGTTCAAAGCAAAATCCAGTAAATAATTGTAAGGGAAATTTTTTCGATACCGGGCATTTCTGTGTCCATCTCCATTGCCTCTGATTCATATCAAATGCAAGTAAAGCTGAAGAACCATAACTTTGAATATAGATAAGATCGTCTGTTCCACTGCTAGCAAAAACATCGTCAAATTCACCAAACCCTTGAAAAAATCTATGAGGCATGCGAGAAACTTCAATCCATTCTTTCCCATTCAAAACCCATATTCCGATTCCCCTAATTATATCTGTTCTGTTCATTCTTCCTATCCCTCCGACCATTACCAACTTATCTCTAAGGTTCATTAACCGTCCGCACGTAAGAGCACCAGGAACAGGAACAAAACTCTGTATCAGTACATCACGAGACGATCGAGTAGACAGATTATACATTACTAATCCATGTCGATTTTCTAACCAACCAGTTCCACCACCAGTAGAGTAAATCAGAAAGTAGAGAATTCCGTCACAGATCATACTCTCGTCGCCCCCTCTCCATCCAGTTAAAACTTCATTTAAACAAGTCATCCACATTCTAGTTTCGGAATCGTAAACCTCAATAGAGAGATCAGATTGAACAAAATTACCCGGTACTTGCTTTGATTTTACTATAGCAACTGTATAATTGTGTGATTTATTGTTTACTGATATAGCAAGAGCACTATAATCCGAAAATCTCATACCAGGAGGATCTTCGAGTCGTTTATAAACTTTAGTTATCGGGTTACAGACAAATAGATGACTTCTACTTTCATTATCCATGAAACAAACTAACCCATAAGAAGAAGCAACGAACCAATTAGATGTATCGATCAAAGGGAGTTGAATATTGTACCATTTTCGAAGGATCGGATCATAAGCGTAACCAAATGGTTCATCACAGCCAGTAAACATGAAGTACCATGGAGTTTGTGGTAAGTTATTGGAGAAATTCCATGCGAACCTTCTCGAGCTGACAATCTCTTTCCATCTTTTACAGACAGAACCGGCTCGGAATATACTTGCAACTGGAAGACAGGCTAGAATTCGCTCTAAGAGATCATCGGGAAGAAGAAAATCCATAGAAACTGCAGTATTTTCTTTACTAATGTCATCAATGAGCACGGGGAAAGCTTCAACATTTAATACTTCTCTCCTAATGTCGTTGAAGTTATGGGCATTCCATGATGCTTCCGGCTCCATGACGGAGAAAAGTCAATCCCTGAGTATAGTAATGAGAGCAGACCTTTGTTACTTTGAGATGTTACAAACTAAGGGTCAAAACAAAAAGGGATTAACTAAATCACTTCGATAAAAAAAGTTAGCGTGATTACAAGAGTCTAACAAGAATCTAATCCTGAGGTTGAGTAGCGAAATGTGTTAGGAGAGTACTCATTGGGTGGGCTTACTAGTTAAATGCTTTCGCAGTTATCCTCTCTATATTCGGCTACCTACCTCGTTACCTAGCTAAAGGTCCTCTTCAATGCTCTTATGCCATTCCTAAGCAAACCTAAAGGACAATCACAAGTTCATGTTCAAAAGATAATTGAACACAAAATCACATAGTGTTTTCAAATTAAAACTAATCCCCCGACCATGGATAACCATATCCACGAACAAAAATTAAGAAATACCAAGATAAATTTCGAAGATTTTGAATTAGAAATTAGCATATGAGCATATCTACTCTTTTTTTTTTTTTGATGAATGTGAGCATATCTACTCTAGCAACCCAAATCCCAAAAATAGTGACATAGTAACACCTCAAAGCTTTGGATTATACGATTAGTCTCAATAAACCTTTTATTTTTCATAATAACTTCAAAGTAAAGATTGACAAATCTATTCTATCAATCCCAACCTAAAAACACTTGGCATCTAAACATTTAGGATTAATCTCAATAAAAATCACATTCATTTGATTCCAATCATTAATTTGAAAGAAATAACAGATCTACATCTAGATAAAACAACCCCCAAATGATTAACATAACTTAAAAGGGTACCTAACAAAACCTAAATCCCATTCTCACTACTTCAGATTGAAAGCAACATAAAGCAAGAATGAAACTCAAAAACCCATATATCATTAGCTAAGAGATAAGTAATAACATGAAATCCATTAATCAAAATCAACCCACAATCCATATTACTAATATTAAACTAATGAACATACCTTAAGAAAAGAAAACCTTGTTACTCCCTATCAATCCAAAACCTCCAGATTTAACAAGTTAATGGATAAAAGAGAAGATTGAAAACTACCCACTTCATCAAACACCTTCAGAATACAGAAAAGAAACTAAGAAATTAAAAATGGATCACCCCCTTTTCTTAAACTGGCAAATTTAGCACAAAACCTCAATAACCCAAGTATCAAGACAAGTATTGGGTGCTTGAGAGAGAGAAAGAAGGGAGATTTTTAGAGAGAGAGAGAGATGTTTGGGGGGTGTGGGTAGTCGGTGAATTTTGCCCTCAACTTAAAGGGAGGGAGGGAGGAGAGAAGATGAGAGAAATGCTGTCTTGCTCATCAACCCATTTTCTTCTCATTTCCAAGTGTAAACACCACTCCCCCTTTTTATTTTCTTATTTTTTTTTTCTTTTGCTTTTGTCTTTTTCTTGTTTTTCCCTTTTTTTTTCCTCTCTCCTTCCTTCCTCACCTCCCTAACTCAACTCCATTATCTCCCTCTCCATCTTTCTTTGTGGTTTTAGGGTTTCTCTTTTTTATTCCCTTTTTAAGGTTCCTATTAGACTTAAATTAGATTAACCCTAAGACCTAACAATCAACCCTAACTTTCAAAACTCATTACTTATTTGGTTTAACCATCTTTTTCCTATTTGTGTTATGCAATGGATTTTTGTTGT
The DNA here is from genome assembly GCF_041429995.1 of Eschscholzia californica. Classification (NCBI taxonomy): domain Eukaryota; kingdom Viridiplantae; phylum Streptophyta; class Magnoliopsida; order Ranunculales; family Papaveraceae; genus Eschscholzia; species Eschscholzia californica. Next base: position 44,232,514 of record NW_028238483.1, on the reverse strand, counting down.
CAATATTTGATAGTTCAAATGGTTCTTGTAACAATTTGAATTAGACAAAAATCGTGTTTATCACATCTTTGCTACAGTATATCAATATCATTATAATGACTATTATCAATAGTAGTCAATTTCGAAAAAAGATTATCTTTTTTTGAGATTATTAAAATGAAAATATCTAATCACATAAAACCGAAAGTAAGTACCTAACTCATAAGTTTTCTATGTCATAACCTATAAATCTTACATGACTTACCTCATCCCACATAAAAGAAGAAAATATTTAAAAGATTTTATAGTAATTAGAATCTTAGCGCATGAAAATATAATATTACGATCCCTCGAAAAAAAAAGAAAATATAATATTATGTCTTTTCCAAAAGAGGCAAGTCCTTGACTTCTTTTTGTTGTTGGTGTAGAGTGGGCAAGGTCCTACGCCCTTACCCTGACATAAATATGCATACATATTCAACCAACAACAAATATTGATTAAGGTTTCAACAAAAAAACCATTGATTAAGAAGACACGTGTATTTTATAAGATGCGTTTGGTTATAGTATTTTTCATAGTAGTCAATTCGGTGATGTTTTGTATGATTCAATTGATTTGGAGGTGATAAAGACTATCTCTTTATATATGTGGATTCAGGGATTATGTAAATTTTGAAAATGCATTGATACCCTAAGGTCTCAGTCTCATATTGAGTCAATGTAACGCATGATTTACATCTCTTTATTGACAACAAAACTAAAACTTTAATTTTTTCTTTTACTCTGAATACCATTAAAACAGGTAGTTCACAAAGTTATGACTAAATTCCACCCACAACGAGATCACTCATTTGAAAGGATATATATAAAGTTAACGAGCAAAAATACAATTATTAAGTAACAAAAAACAGTATATGTCCTCAAATAGACATCGGGGTAGTATAACAAAGTAGAATAATTGGCAATTAACAAGAAAAAAGGAAAGATGATGGAACAATTAGTTCTAAAAATCTTTTACTGGAAAGTATTTATTTATTTTTGTAATAAAAAGATGAGATAGGCCCACTTTGACCTTCTCACATATTAAGAGTCAAATTATGTGATAGTGGTTGTACCACTTGCGGCACTACTTTCCAGCCAATCTGGTGCCACTAAAGAATGTTTCACTTCATTTTTATACTATTATTAGCTCACCCCCTTTTATACATGTAGTATTCACTTTTAACCAAAATTCTTATTTTAAAATGAATTTTTTTAGGTCTAGGGTTGCTAGTGGAATTCTATAGAGGGGTCCATAGATGGTTTTCCATATCAAACCAAGATCTCCATTTGAGTGTTTCTTTTGAATATTTGAGTGACAAAGTTGGTTGTTTCTGTTTATGAGGTTTAGGATATCCTCCCTTGGTGCTATTGCCTAATTGTCCTTTTGTTTTTGCTTAATCTGTCCATACCTATCTTTGGCATTAAGCAAGAAGTACAATATTAAAAATAATATTGATAGAATGAGTAACGTTAACGCAGGCGTCACCGAAAGTAATTCTGAGTTGTTGATTTGTCTCTCGAAATTAATTTTGTATTGTTTCTTAAGACCGAGTGTGTTAGAGCATCTCCAATGCAACACTCAATATTAGAAACTCTAAGTGCCACATAGGATTTTTAGAGTTTTTGTTTGAAAACTCTCTCCATTGCAACACTCTAGTTGGATCTGGGTTATTTTTCAAATGGCTCCCATATGACCCCCTTTTTTAGTTACCGTTAACTTTCAGTTACTCTCTTTCCTCCATCTCATCTCCTCTCTCTGTCAAGTCACCTATCACGTCACATCATCATCTCCGGCAGGGGTCGCCGGCCGGCGACCTTCAATTTTTTTTTATTCTCTCTCTAAAAATATATTTTTTTAAAACTCTCTCTACAGATCTAGAGAGAGCAGACTCTTTGAAGGTCTTCACAGACCACCAATGGGTTTGCAAACAGATCCACTGAAGGTCTGTGTAAATTATATTTTTATTTTTTAGAGAGAGAGAGAACTAAAAAAAAAAATTTGAAGGTTGCCGACGGGAAATTTGGCCGTCCGGCGACCCATGCCGGAGAAGATGATGATGTGGCGTGATAGGTGACTTGGCAGAGAGAGGATATGAGATAGAGGAGAGAGAGTAACGGAAAGTTAACGGTAACTGAAAAGGGGGCCATATGGGTATTTTTGGCAAAGTAAGGGGCTAGGCAAGAAGCTGGTCACAAAATTGGAGGCTATTTGGGAATAACCTTTTTCTAAATAACTAATTGTTTTTTACAAAAATAACTCCGACACATAAATAAATAATATAAGTTTAGAATTTTGCATTTGAGACACAAAAGAGTTGAAGATCTCTATTCCCATCACATAGGATTGACAATCTCAATAAAAAGTTGACACATAAGACAAATAGAGATTTTTTTTGAGTTTTGCATTGGAGATGCTCTTAGTTGTTTAAGTTTTAAGAATTGTATATCATTCTAATTAGACATTAGGTTGTCTTGATATCACTTGTTCTCATGGAAAGAGAAGAATTTATGTGGACATAGGTATTTTCATGGAAATAAAAGAATTTTGTGAAAATAAGTATTCCCACCATTTGATACGAAGTACAATCCAATGGCTAAATTTCCTAGAGAATCTATTTCTATGAAATACTCTACTTTTAATTTCTTGCTCTATCTTAGGAATTAGCTTTCTTGAAAAGTCAGAAATAAAAAAAATATTTTAATACATTCGGATACTTGAAACCTAGTATTTATCTACATATATGTTCAAAATAACTTCTTTACCCATCAATATTAACAAAATTAATTTTTATTTGTATATTGGACAAATGACAGTTTTGTCCTTCTATAATACCAAAATGACATGTCTATTATTCTGTTGTCAAAATGACATTTTAGCTTTATATTTTCGAAATTACATTTTTACCCTTTTATAATATCAAATTGGTATTTTACCTTTATGACGTGAACATGACATTCTTACCCTCTTACGAAATCCAACTGACATTTGTACCCTTATGTGATTCTGATGACATTTTTATTTTTATTTTGTAAAAATAATACGTTTGCCCTTTTATATTAGAGTTAATTCCTATATGGCCCCTTACTTTGTGACCAACTTCCTTTATGGCCCCCTTTTTTTTCGTAAATTCAAATATGGCCCCCTATTTTCATGGAAATGTCCTAACTACCCTTCCTTTAAATCTTTTTTTCAAAAATAAAATAAAAAAAACAAACATAATTCCACCTCACTTCCCTCTCCACCACTTATCTCTCTCCACCTCACCTCTCTTCCCCAAATCATCTTTTTCTCTCTCCAACTCACCTTTTTCTCTCTCCACCTCACCTCTCTCTCTCTCCACCTCACTCTATCTTCTCCGATGAAGGTCGCCGGCCGGAAAAAGGTGAGGTGGAGAGAGAGGTGAGGTGGAGAGAGAAAAAGGTGAGTTGGAGAGAGAAAAAGATGATTTGGGGAAGAGAGGTGAGGTGGAGAGAGATAAGTGGTGGAGAGGGAAGTGAGGTGGAATTATGTTTGTTTTTTTTATTTTATTTTTGAAAAAAAGATTTAAAGGAAGGGTAGTTAGGACATTTCCATGAAAATAGGGGGCCATATTTGAATTTAAGAAAAAAAGGGGGTCATAAAGGAAGCTGGTCACAAAGTAGGGGGCCATATAGGAATTAACTCTTTATATTAAGATGATTTCTACCCTTTTATATTAGAAAATCCTTTTTTTTATCCATACACACTAACATTTTACCCTTGTATATCGGTTAATTTACATTTTTATCTTGTAGTATTGAGAGATTGACATTCTTACTCTTAAGTTAGCAAAAGTGACATTCTTACAAAACTGTAATTTTGACAACATAAAAGTAAGAATGTAATTTTAGCAACATAAGGGTAAAAATGTCATTTTGGCTGTATAAGGGTGAAAATGACATTTTGACTACATAAAGAATAAACAAAAGCTCTTAACTGAATATTATATTCGTAGAAGTTAGTTGTAAACTAAATAACAGAATTTGTAATTTCACAGAATAATAAATGTCAACGAAACGAATGTAATTTTACCAGAACTACCCTTAGGACCAAAATTGAATTAATCCAAAAAATTTAAAACGTATATTCCACCTCATTCCTCCATCCCTCCTCCATTTCATCACCTCTCATCCACTTCATCCCTCTTGGCATCTCATCATCTTCTACGGTTAAGGTCGTATACCGCCCTAATTTTCCAACGGTCTTCAAACATATGATTTTAAATGTTTTATCTACCGGAGCACTTTGGGTCTATACTATGATCTATAGGTTCGTAATAGTCGTCTTGTTGTATGCCTAGAAACGACATTTGATGCAAAAAGTGGGAAGTTCAGACCAATCACATTCCCTTATTTCGTCTTTAATCACCCTTCGGATCACTACTACTACAACGAAGTGCTCCCATCTTCATATCGTTTGGTTATTTTCGAGTTAATGGACATTTAGTTATGTTGATAAAAATGAAAAATACCATCGGTAGTAGTAGCAGTGTTATTGACGTCGGATTGGGTCCGAGTCGACCTACCACTTGGGCCAAGCAAGATTTGTCTAGAAATAAATCCTTTGGATCATTATTATGCAGCACTCGAGGCTAGTGTAAACGATTTTGGCTCTTGAACTCTTGGACCAATCTGGCACTTCCCGTCAGTGTTAAAGAAGAAGTGGGTTCAGCGAATATTACAGTTTCGTCCTTTATTTATCTTTTAATTCTTAATACACCCTTTCTTTATTTCTGATCAAGATAGACTAGAGAGAGACAGAGAAGGAAGAGAAAGGGCATCAGGAGCTTCGAGCTAAGGGTTTCATCGAGCTGAAGAGAGGCAAATCGAGATTGGGAAATTTTAAAAGGCCCCCCCGTTTTTGTTAAAAGGCCTCCCCGCTAAAAGCGCCTCTCATTATAACCCATTTGGTTATAGGGCCCCCTCTACAAAAGAGCACCTCCTTCATCAATATTTGACCTAACGGCAAAGTTAACGCCGTTAGGTCAAACTTAACCCAAGACCGGTGATGTGGACCACGCCACATCATCATCTTCTCCGGCAGGGTCGCCGGTCGGAGTTCTTAGAGAGAGAGAGAGAGAGGAGAGAAAGAAAAAAAAAAAAAAAAATTTGGTTTGAAGGTCGCCGGCCGGAAATTTGGCCGGCCGGCGACCTTGCCGGAGAAGGTGATGATGTGGCGTGATCAAATGATGTGGGTGAAATACACCCTTAAAGGGGGTTTTTTTCACCCATTCAAAGAGGGGGCCCTTTAACCAAGCCAAGTCAAACGTGTTTTACCAAGTCAACGAAACCACAGGGAGGCCTTTTAACAAAAACGGGGAGGCCTTTTAAAATCTCCCATCGAGATTAGGGCAAAAAGTCTTCTGTTCTCAGGTAAGCTATTCTTCTCTGTTGTTAGGGCAGAAATGGGGTTTATCTTCATTATTAGGGTTTAGATTTTTAGGGCATTTAGATATGTTGACAAGAACGAACACTAATACTACTACTACTACTACTACTACTACTACTACTACTACTAGTCTTATTGATGATGGTGATTGGTGGTTCATATATGAGATACTAACCAGACTCCCTGTGAAAACCCTTTTCCGTTTAAAGACTGTTTGTAAAGAATGGTGCTCCTTGATCGAAAAAGATGAAAACTTCATTGATTCACACCTTAGAACACGCTCTCTCGGTCGTCTATTTATCGTAGTTCCTGTACCAATGATAGTTGAGGACTTTGAAGACAACCGTGCGCCTGAAAATGAGGTCTACATTACAGCTGATCTAATGTTGTTTGAAGATCACAACAAAGGAAGAGGTACTACTACTACTACTACTAGAGAAGTAGTGGTTGACACAGTAAGGGAGGTAGATTCGTATTCTTACAGTGTGATTTCAAAACCTGTCAATGGTTTGGTATGTCTTATTGACATGGAGGACTACAATTCTGTCAGTATATGCAATATCAGTACCAGACAATTATCACCGTGGTTTCAATCAACGTTGTTATCCGAAGAAGAAAAATATAATGGCATACCTATGCTTAATGATTGTAGGGTAAATCCCCACTACCAATTTGGGTTTGATCCTACCACTAATGAACACAAAGTGGTTTGTGTGTGGGAGCTATGCAAAGGGGGTTTCGTTTGCGAGGTTTTAACCGTACCATGCCATGGTATTGATGGTAATAGTAGATGGAGAAGGATCGAAGAGGCCCCACAGTATAAACTGGCATGCGACGCTGTTTATGTGAATGGTGTTATTTACTGGAGCACTCTAGCTCTTGCGAATGGCGAATGGGGAAGCAATCGCCCTTCTATATGCATAGTGGCATTTGATGTAGGAATTGAGAAGTTTCGAACAATCAATGTCTCTAATTTCATCGTTGATCAACCTCGGGATCATTTCAAACTCGGTTACAGTCACTGGGGGTACAGTTCATATTATTCTTATACTGGTGGGAACGTTACTTTATTAGAAGTGGGTGGGCATTTAGCAATGCTAATTAGAATCAATCATTCTCTTTTCAAGATGTATACATACGAAGATGATGATGACGACGATGATTACAAGGAGGAAACTGGTAGAACATCTATTGGTAGTAAACGTAGTAGTTTATCGAGCAAGGACAAAAGATGGAGTGAAGTCAGTACTATGACCTTGCCATTCTGTTTGGGGGAGAAAAATACTGTCACGTTTCATTCTTTCGTAGGATCAGATGACAAGATAATCTTAACAACCTGTAAACGGATACCTTGTGGTGAAGAAGTGGGGAAGAAGAAATGTGTGTCGTATTATTGTTACAATTGGAAGAAGGGTATCTGGACAGAGCTAGAAATAAGTGGAATTCCCTCCTCAGTTCCACATCTGTGCACAGATAGATTTTTCGGCACTTACTTCGAAACCCTTTTGCCTGTTTACAATGGCGATGCTCTTTCTCTCCCTCCCATGGTACATTCTAGCAGATGGTTATGAATTTAGTTCTCTACATATTACTTGTTTATATATTTCATTTGTAAGTCAGAAATTTGAGTATGAATGTCATCCATTAGTATTTTATTCAAATCTTAAATGACACTTTACCTTTATGATTTTTCTCAATCAATTTATAGGTGCTAAATAATGTATATAGATGTGAAGTGGCCTCCATGAGTGGGTAAGTACACACTTTGGTGGGTTGGTTGGCACCTTGTTGGCTTTATTAGGTCTTTGTTTTAAAAATAAGTTAATTTTCGACTCAATTGTTTTTTGTACTTTGTTATTACGATAAACAAAAAAACTAGTAAGAATTATGACGGAAACTATGCAAAATTTTGATCAAAATGATGCTGTATTCTTCGTATCGGTATTGTGGAGTAACTGCAAGTAGCAAGGGAAGATGGTTGAGAAGTAACAGTGAAAGAACTACAATGTATAATTCGATTTCGACATTGTTCATGAAAATATGATATTCTTTGTGCTGTAGCAATGGCTATATCGAAAAGAGTGTCCCAATCTAGCACTTGTTTTGTGAATTCTCGACTATGAATGTGGGAAGGGAAGATCCACTTATCTAATCACCCATTTTTCATGAACTCATAAACTAGAAGCCTGTAAAATTATGAATACAATGTCGTCAGCTCTCAAAATGTAAAACGATTTATCGTAAAAAGATGTAATTTTTTTTTTACCCATTTGTTCCTTGGGAGCAAAACCCACAAAGTTGAACCAAGTTCATTGAGCCAATTGTGTTCACTTCTGTTATGAATTCTCTCTCGCCACGAGGTAAAAATCTTTCCAAGTTTCTTCACTGCAACTAAACTCCCATCTCCCATTTTTCCCTTATAAACACTCCCAAATAAATAAAACCATAATTTAAATAGACAAACACAAGCAAGAATTCGATTGTACTCGACGAAATATTCTTACCAGTTCCAAGTAAGTGAGAAAAACTATGTGTGGCGTTTTGAAGTTCTCGGTAAGTGAAGTTTAAGGGAGCACCCGTTGCAGTTAGAGATCTTTCTATAGATTTCTTTAAGGATCTTTGACGATTCATATTATAATATAGCGAGAAACAGAGGAAACCAATAAGAGCAGACATACATAGAACAATAGGAAGCACTAAAACCTTGTTTCAGGTACTTTTTGAGTTTTTCGATGAATACCCAGACTTTCTAGTGTCATTTCCCTAAGTCATTATCGTGCCCAATCTTAAGGAATAATGTCGAACCAGGATCTTCAAACCCACCAAATTCTAAACTCTATAGTACCCAACAATAAGCAACACATTCACATTCTCTAAGATAAAATATCACCACATTTCGACATTGTTAAGTCAACACTGTAATTTGGAATCACATACGATTCAGTGAAGTAGTAGTTTGTTTGAGAAACTGTTTCGACAAATCAATCAAGCATTCGGATTCAACTTCTAGATTAGAAGAACTACCTAACAAACAACTACAACTAGCATTTTTCTTGCTTTCATCCAATTTGCATTCTATCTACCTTAACTACCACAAAAGACACAAATCACTTACTATTGTAACCATCCCTATAAAAATATTCTCTAGAAACAAACAGTAAGAAAAAACACCATGGACAGTATCTACCTCAACTATCAGGGACACACAAACTCCAAGTTATCATCATCGAACCCCCCCGATCAAAACTAAAGCTCCGTAATATTTCTCTTGGTATACTTCCTCACTATTCATACTTTCATAGGCTCTAGACAAAGCTCAGCAACTTCCTTCACTTTGGGTCTGTGACCCTTCTCTTCAATAAATTTGGAGACTTTATCTTCCACATGTTCTAAAATAGGTTTTAGGGTAGTCCATCTTCCTGCCAATAGGGAGTGTAACTCATGGGGATGTTCTCCAATTACCCGTATTTTTCAATCTTTCCATTCTTTCTTATGAGCCCACACGTCACTGCCCAACCCATCTACGGCCATTACTATTATTCCATTGTCATGCTTTAAAGCTATGACGGTCGTTCCCCAAGTGTCGTTTAAGTGTGAGTCGTCGTCTTCTTCTGCCTTGGAAACTAGTTTGTTTCTGGATTCTTGAGGTCTGAAATATGGCAGTTAGAGAGATTTGTTAAAAAGAAGTAATGCTAGAAATCTTATAAAATGAAAGTGCCCTTCTTAGACTCTAAAATTTCACAAACACAAAAAGAATGTAGGAACTTACATCCATTTCTAAGAGTGGTATTAGCTAGGAAGTAGAAAGTGTTGTTGATCAAGTGAGTCTTGATATCTTGATTCCAGTACTGAATAAGAGAAAAGAACAGCTCGTTTAAACCCCTGCTGCGTATTAACTAACGATTGATTGTGTTTAACCGAATTGAAATAATTTCAGTGATTGAGAACTAAAGCACAGCTCCTAGTTCAAAACAAACCAAATCTCCTTGACAAATTCGCCCACCTCCACAAACCACACATTTTACAACTACAAAAAAGTGGAAGAAAAAAATGGTATCTTAAGTGGCCCCTTAGATTTCAAAAACATTTAGTATAAAAAAACAACATAAAACAGGCATACGTTTATCTGAATGGTGTTATTTAGTGGAGCACTCTCGCGAATGGCGAATAGGGAAGCAATCACCATTCTATATGCATAGTGCCATTTGATGTAGGAATTGAGAAGTTTCGAACAATCACAGTCTCTAATTTCATCGTTGATCAACCTCGGGATCATTTCAATCTCGATTAGAATCATTGGTGGTACCAGTTCATATTATTCTTATACTGACGGGAATGTTACTTTATTAGAAGTCGGTGGGCATTTAGCAATGCTAATTAGAATCAATCCTTCTATTTTCAATATGTATACATACGAAGATGATGATGACGACGATTATTACAAGGAGGAAACCGGTAGAACGTCTATTGGTAGTAAACGTAGTAGTTTATCGAGTAAGGACAAAGGATGGAGTGAAATCAGTACTATGACTTTGCCATTCTGTTTGGGAGAGAAAAATTCGATCACGTTTCATTCTTTCGTAGGATCAAATGATAAGATAATCTTAACAACCTGTAAGCTGGTACCTTGTCGTGAAGAAATGGGGAAAAAAATGTGTGTCGTATTATTGTTACAACAAGTAGAAGGGTATCTAAACAATGAAATGGTGTTTAAAAGATCTAAAGTTGAATTGAGGTTGAAGTAAAGAAAAGAACTACAATTGAGCCGAGTTTAAAAGAAAATTAATTAAATAGCCCTGATCGGAGCACTCGAACAAGATTCAGACCGATCAATCGGAAGAGAGGTGCTTTCAATTGTAGGGTTATTTTTCAAATGACCCCCAATTTTGTGACCAGCTTCCTGTCTGACCCCTTAAATTAGCAAAAGTATCTATGAAATGATCCAAACCATTTATTTGGGTGGGTATTTTTGCTAATTTAGGAGCCAGGCAGGAAGCTGGTCACAAAGTTGGGGGCCATTTGAAAAATAACCCTTAATTGTAGTAGGGTCAAACCGTCAAATACTATTGGAGGTGCTTTCACTCTATAGTACGGAACCGTACGTGACTAAAAGTTTGTCATACATAGCGTGGCATTACAGCGAATTCATTTTGACACGTGACTAAATTTAACCAATCACTCACGGCCAGCTGTCCATTTAGTACCAGATCGGCTCACTCTTTTTCTCTCTCTCTCTAAAAATCTCCCCTTGTGGTTGCCGGCAATCTCGAAACCCTAAATTTTCTTCTTCTTCTTCTTTTATCTCTGAAATTGTTCAACAAGGATTTTATATTCTCTTCTATTCTATTCTGGACTTAATAATCTCTCCTCCTCCGAAATTAAGGTACTTTTTTTTTTTTTTTATAATCTTTCTTCTCTAAATCACTCTCCCCACTCATCCCCTGAACCAGTTCGATCTACTATGGTTTCTTCGTTTTTTCTTACTTTGAAGCCCCAATCTTAAGAAATCATGTCATTCTGAAATTTGGGTAGTTCCAATTTAATCGGAAATCATTGAGATTTTACTATAATTTTCTTATGATTTTGTGTGTATTTGGCTGAAATTCTGCTCTGATTATATTATCACAATGCTAAAATATTCAATTTTGAATTGGAATTCTATGTCGATATGAGGTATAGTATGCGAATTCATACTTGGGTTTCTTAGTATTAAGATTTTAGAAGTTGATGAAATATTTTAATTTTTATTTAAGGAAAAAAAAGTTGGTTAATTTTATGTTAATGCTTTGATTAGGAAGTTGGTTTCTAGATTAGACTCTTTAAAATTTTGCATGAACCTGGACTGTTTTTGTCATATTAGTTCATAATTGTGATTTGTGATTAATGTTTATCTTAGTTGTTAATATTTTGTAATTAATTTCATACCTTTCTAGCTTAAATATTTTCACTATAAATATAGATATATCTTTCTCTGAAAATCTCATTTTTCTTCTTTGAGTTGATCTGTTCTTAGAAATTATCTTCTTTTGATGTTCATTTCCCTTTCCTGATTTACCTGTTTGTTTTGTGGTGTGGGAGCAGATCTTTTCAATCTATATTGAGATTTCTTTTGAAATCCTGAGGTAATTTCATCTTCTTATGTTTCTGTCATTTAAAAGTTGTTATTGTTACTTGTTTGGGTTTTAAATCTTAGGGTTTTGTTTATAGAAGAGGTTTTGTTTGCTTCTTTCTTTTTTTCCTTTCAATGTGTATAGTTTTCTTTATCTTGCTATCTTGTTAAAACCCTAATACCATATCTATTTCTAAATGAAAATATCAAGCATATGTGATGTTTAGGGTTTGAAATAGGTGATTGATCTGCATATTTAATGTACTAGGGTTTAAGTTTTTTGGGGATTTGTTAATCTGTGGAATTTTTGTTTTTTATCCTTGTTTTTCTTATCTGGTTGTTACGTCGACAACTAGATAGAATGCCCAAAATTGTTGGGCGAATTCCGGCGTGGACGGCCATACTTCGCCCAACAAACAGGGGCCTAAATCTGGCTGTTCATGTTGGATTCTGGTGGTCGGACCAGATACCAGCATTTTTTCAGGCGTTTGATCATTTTTACTATCTTCGGCCTTCGGGTGATGAATCCGTCATTGTTTTCCCCGCTTTATCTGGTTGTCATGTTGATAGAAAACTTGACCCACTTCTGTACAGAGACAAGGAATAGGTGAAACAGTCAGTTGCTTTACCCCCTAGTCCTGTACTCCTCAAATTATGTCTTCAAGAGTTTTATCTGCCATATCAATTACGCGTATGTAGAGAGACTTCTATGAGGATTGTATTTTCTAGTGATAGATCCATTCGTCACCTGTTTTAAATTTGCCTTCGAGGTTCTTAGTCGAATTTCTTTCATTGTTTGGTATATAGTCTCCTATTCTGTTTCTAGCTGTTCCTCTCTAATATTGGTTTTGTGCTGGAACAGGATGAACAACTACCAGGATATGATTGTGAATCAAAATTGCTCAACTCTGCTCGTCTGCGTCTTATGAGTTGTTGAAGACTATCTAAACTTGTTCCGAAGATGGATCGTCGTGATACATCAGGATTTGTTAGTGGGGGTGGACTGAACTCTTCGAAAGATCTTTATTGTAGTATTAACTTGTAGAGTTATAGTGTAGATTGTTTACTTATTTTTTCAGGCCAGGAAGTCAGTCGGCCTGTTACTTTACATTAGAAGTTGGTTTGCGGAGGCCCCTATTGACTTACTCATTTATGGATACCGGATTTCAGTTGTTTGGTACTGCTTTGTCTTCGAATACGTTTGAAGATCCAAGGGAAGTCAATCGAGTTGGAGAAGTTGAAACCGCTTCTTCTGTACCTTACTTTCCCAACTTGAGTGATATCAAGAGAAAACGGAGTGAAGTTGAAAGATCCAAGAGCCCTAAAGATGGGTTTTCACTATTTCTTGGTGTAGGTCACTCACCTAGTTTTTCTGACAGTAAGAATAGTTCGGCAACTTTTTCCGCAGCTACTTCTTCAGCGATAGAAATGGAGGAATCCTCAGTTCATCCAAGTTTGAACCTCAATCTCAATCTTGGCAATGAGAAGAATTACATCACAAAGAATTCCGTTATTGAGACGGGAAAGGCGCCAGAGAGCAAGATGCACATGTTTGACCTTAACTTATTTCCCTCAGTAGAACCTATTGAATCAAGTATTACCAGTGTTAATTTGAGCTCACCCATGGATCAAACAAATCTGGAGAATCCATTTGCTGTAATTGCTGCCGCTCATGTTGATAATGATTTAACATCGTCTGACTGGAAACAAGGAGACTGCTTCTTTCCTGATATAACTAATCCAGTATCTGTAGTTCCGAACCTCTCATCATCCGTGGTAGACTCACTCCAAAGCTCAGTCACCTGTTCTTCCGGGCTTACTCAGCAACAACAACGAAGCAGTAGTTCAAAAAAATGTAAATTCAACGGATGTACAAAAGGAGCTAGAGGTGCTTCTGGTCTCTGTATTTCTCATGGAGGAGGCAGAAGGTGTCAGAAAGCTGGCTGCCATAAAGGGGCCGAGGGTCGAACAGCTTACTGCAAAGCTCATGGTGGTGGTCGACGATGCCAATTCTTAGGATGCACAAAGAGCGCTGAAGGACGGACAGATCATTGTATTGCTCATGGTGGTGGTAGAAGATGCAACCAGGATGGTTGCACCAGAGCTGCTAGAGGAAAATCTGGTTTGTGCATCCGTCATGGAGGTGGCAAAAGATGTCAGAAAGAAAATTGCACAAGAAGTGCAGAAGGGTTATCCGGTCTCTGCATCTCTCATGGGGGCGGAAAGCGCTGTCAATTTCCCGAATGCACCAAAGGAGCACAAGGAAGTACTATGTTCTGTAAGGCTCATGGCGGGGGTAAACGATGCACTTTCCTTGGTTGCACAAAGGGAGCCGAAGGTAGCACTTCTTTCTGTAAGGCTCACGGCGGAGGAAGGAGATGTTCGTTTCAAGATGGTTGCTCTAAGAGTGTTCATGGAGGTACACTCTTTTGTGTAGCTCACGGTGGTGGAAAGAGATGTGCAGTGCCTGACTGTACTAAGAGTGCGAGAGGTAGGACGGATTTCTGTGTCCGCCATGGAGGAGGAAAGAGATGCAAATTTGAAGGTTGCGGTAAGAGTGCGCAGGGAAGTACTGATTTCTGCAAAGCACATGGTGGAGGGAAGAGATGCGCTTGGGGTCAACCAGGGACAGAATTTTCTGGCCATATGACTCCTCAGTGTGATCGATTTGCTAGGGGAAGGACTGGTCTCTGTGCTGCTCATAATGGCCTAGTGCAGGACAAATGTGTTCATGGGGGAGGGACACTTTGGCCCTCTACGATCGACTCAAGTATCCCAGATGCGGATGGCTTTCCTGGTAAAATGAAAGAGGTTGTCGATGTTGAAGACAGAAATGCTACTGTTGAAAGGTTTGCAGTTCTCCGCAGTTTCGGTCCAGATGTGTATGGGAAAAATCCAAAGTTCCTCGAACAGGTTGATTACTCAATGGGGTCAGCTACCGTTCCTGAAGGTAGAGTTCATGGTGGTGGTCTGATGGCAATGTTGGCAGGTGCTGGCCCGTCTGCACGGGAGGCATCATATGTGTTACCAGAGAAAGGGATGTGAGTGAGAATCTGGTTTCTCTTCTTTCTTAGTGTTTTCTTGGTTGAACAGTTGTCTGTGATATTGGGTATTAGTTAGTTGTCAGTTAGGTGGTGGTATGATGTTTTATAGTTTGTTGGTCAGAGATTAGAAGTGGTTGATTCCCCATTGGGATCAAATTGAAGGTTATTTATTGGTTAGGTTTTCTTTTGCTCTCTCCTAAACTAGTTATGAATTTTGTCCTGTAAATATGTTTTTTAAATCATTCAATGGGAGTTTATGTGGATCTTCAAAGAACAAAATTGGTAGTTATTGTGGCGGGTAAAGTTCAATAATATCAGACAGGTTATTTATCTAGTTAAAGAAGTTTTATGGATTTTAACCTTATATTTTATCACATGAAACGGAATCTTGAGTCATCTTATTCATTGCAGCAGAACTAGAACCATTGTCGCATCCCAATGACGTTAAGATGGAAATAACAAAACGGAACATTTTTGAAGTTTTACGGATAAAATCTAGTCGTTCGGCAGTTCCAATGACGTTAAGATGGAAATAACAAAACGGAACATCTTTGAAAATTTTACCGATGAAATCTAGTCGGTGTCACCCGTGAATAAATCATCTCAATTTCCACAATGGACTGCTCAAAATATAGATAGTATCTGTTTTCTTTTTTTCTCATATATAATAATATCCAGTTATCTATAGTTCTACTAAACGGTCTAGTAGGCTAAATCCACTGGTACTTAACTTTGTAGCTTGCCCACCTGAGAAGAGCTACTAGGACAAAAAATATACAGTGACACAAGCAAAAAAACAGTTTCTTCGGAGAAGGTTGACTCAAGCTTAAGTGGCTTTGATCTTTCATGCACCAAAGTACTCTTCTGAAACGTGAAATTTTAACCCAACGGCCTACAAGCACAAATATCTCGTGAGTAGAGGTCGTTTTTAGAACACCACAAGATGAGTGAAAAATAGAAGGAAATCAGGGAAACATAAGCACATGAATCACCTGAGCAAATTTTATATCTGCGTCACTATGATCGTTCTTTCTTCCAGCCGCATCACCAACATAAAATGATCTACAATTGCAAACACATATTTAGATACTAGCAACGTTAGTGCTTCAGTCTTTCCAAGTAGTATTTAGCGGAATTGTAAGCCAAAATGCAACACAATCCGTATTAAAGACTATATAACGATTTTCCTATAAACTTTCGAGAAGTAAGCCAGGGGGATAAATGCTTAACTGATCCATATCGATGGTGATGCCAGAATTGAATTGTTTCTCCATGAGTCTCCACATCCCAGGTTTGGGTTTGCGATAAGGGTCTTCTGCTTTACCGTCTTTTCCTAACCCACAAGCTATAAATACCTGCAGTCACATGTATCAAGGAGCTTATTCATTGCAGTATGTTAGACTAATATATGGTATTCGTATCATGATTTGAGTTAGAGAAAAATAATTTAATAGCTTTAAATTCTATTTTTATCCCATTGAATCGAAGTAAAGGTAGAGTTGATAGACAACAGATATGAATAATAGAGTATCAAAGATTGTAACATGACAGAGCTAACAGCTTTCTTACTGTTTGACTCATTTGAGTATAGATACCATTTGATGTATGGAGAGGCAAGACCATGTTGTATGACCAGGTTAACCATTATCACATGTTTAGATGTTTGTGCTGCACAAAAATATGTACCCTAAAGAGTTGGTTACACACCTGGATCGGGAGTTTTACAAGGTTAATGAAATTATTGAGCCGCCCAATTTTAGAATCAACTGCCACTTGTCTCTTATTCTTCCAGCGCTCAATGTTGGACTCGTTGGTGAAGATAACCTAATAATGAAGAAAGAAACATGTCTTGTGAACTCTCATGTTATAACTAAAACAGGTCTGTAACCCAAAAAGTGAGAGCTATTTCACAAAACCATGGCAATTGCGAATGCAGCAAGAACAGGAATCAGAAATTTTCACACGGGCGTAAAACTCACCAGCTTGTATCCATCTTCATACAAGCTTTTCAGCTTTCCTGGTATTGACGGGTACATAAGTGACCATGCATCTGCACCAACTCTGCATTTACAAGAGTATTAAGTGGTCAATCATTGTCTTGGTTGATCTGTTCTTCTAAAAAGAAAATTCAGTCTTCAAAGTTCAAACATGAAGCATTTTCTTATACGTGTAATAAATGGTCAACCCTCAACTCAGTCAGCCATAGAAACTCCCTGATTAGTTTCACAAGATACTGTTTTCTTTTATTAAAAAAAAGGACAGAGGATCATCCAAGGAAATGAGAAGGATCTAGGGAAGAACAGATGGTAATGGAACATGAGAGGTGGCAAATCAAGTTTTAAATGGTACCTTTTCACGGATGTGTCCGCAAGACAACCATCAAAATCAAATGCAGCAATTTTTCCTGAATCATGAAGGCCTTCATCCTACGGAAATATAACAAGATCTTCAATGTATATATATAATATGTAGAACACTTAGGCTGAGATTTCAGTCCAAGAGATGGAACAAGTAGACCATGGAAACAGTGAACAAACAGAACTAGTATCTCACCTTCTCAAGAAAAATGACAGTTTGGAAAGCCTTCCACTTAGGAAACAATGTAGCTTCCTGCTCCAAGATAAACTATTTTAGTGTAAATTTGATTAAAGAGAACCACAAAACAAATAAAGTGAATAAATGATCAAACACAACATATAATCCAGTTAGCAGCGCTACGAGGGAAAATATCACAATAATACAGAACACACCTTGTACTTATTCTTCACATCGGAAAGAGAAAAAATTATCTCCAGTTCAGCTTCCTTGCAAGACATAATAATAACCACAATTAATTTCATGAAGCGGAACGCAAGTTACTCATAAGTGAAATTACCATCACAGTAATAATCGGCAAACAAGTAACTTATGACCAAATTGGATGAGTACTCTGGCTGAATTGAAATCATATTCATGCACAGAGTAACAAAGGATCCTGGTGTAGAATATTGAAATAGAACAGTATGAAATGGTAGCTTTCGTACCATGGATGGAACCATTAATCTTTTCTAAAGCAATGATATTAATAAACAAAGTAATTATATGCTAAGAATTATTTATGAGTCATGTAGATAATGTTGTAGTTTCCTCACTTATACCATTGAAGAACTTAACACGTAATATATCTACCTTCATTTTTTTTTTTCCTGTTCCTTAAGTTGATTCAGTGCCACAATAAGAGCGTAGAAATGAACAACAGGAGTTTGAGCTTCAATTTACTCACTTTGGTTGCTTTGAAACTACTGGCATCACTACCTTCAACCCCTTCATTCTCTCCATCGCCGCCCTGCATGAATTAGTTTTGGTAGGTTTAACTAAATCGAGAGTAGCAAAAAATGGGATGTCACGAGCAACAAAAAAGTGACGAGGTTTTCTACTTTCAAAGAATAAGATTATACATAAAAGATGTGGTTGAGTTGGATCAGAATTTTGAACCTCTATAACTCCTTCTGTTAACTGATCACATCCAGACTTGAAGTCCTTTAGTAATTCTTGATCACTGATCTGAAATGACAATTAAAATACAAACATTAAACAACTGAAAAGTAACCTTTTTGTAAACCCCGGAAAACAGAAGTTCAAAGCCACAAAAACCTTTAGTGACAAATAACCATCTATTTCCTCTACGGACACCATCTGCAGAGATTCCCTTGCAAAGCAGTTCATGTGATGCCATTTTGTCACATCAAATCCTCGCTCTCTGCTCACTAAGCCTAACCTAAGAGTTTTTGCAGAGATGGGGTTGGTGCACTTCTTACATGATGATCGATTAGACTTGGCGTACTCGGCTACAATCTGAAAAAGAAACACCGTAAGTGCTGAATGCACGAGCAGAAAACATAAATGAGAGTAGTTGAGAGACAGGACAAAGAGAAAGAGGGAACATAAACATGTAAGAAGAGGAGGTCTCAATCACAGAGCAAAGGTAGAAACTGGATGATGGTTACAAAAATTAAAATGAATTGGTATAATCAACAGCATCCAGGATTAATTAGGTAAAACATTGTTCTAATACTAATGGTGGCAATGATTACTTACAAGGAAACTAGCAAACAGTGCGAAAAAAGACAATAACCAAACATAGAGGAGATCACGTTATCAGTTTAATCTTTTGGTTAAGGCCCGTGAAAACTCACACTTACGTTACCATATCTAAACTAAAATGAAACACAGCAAAGTACTAAACATACAAATACACCAAACGGACACCAACAAAGAAAAATCACATTGGACAACCCAAAAAAAAAAAATTCATTTAATGACCTTCAATTTCTTTGAATCACTTTCCTTGAGTTCATCACCTCCAGCTTCATCAAGTTTACTAACCTGAAACAGAGAGCAATAGAAATTATGAGACTTCCTGGCAAATGCAGTCTAGACAAAGTATCCTCCCATTTAGAATAGCTTTCATCGATTAGGAAGCTTTCCCTAATAAGTCACCACCAGTGATAATCTCATGATTATGAGTGCTATCAACGTCAATAATTTTGCTTATGGGAGAGCCATGCAGAATCTTAGCTGCACTAGTTCTTGAATTATCCCATGGCATGGAATCTGTGAACCCCCTGCTCCCTTCTTGTAGATGGAGTCAGTGTGTCCGAGGTTCCGCAAATCAGTCCTTTCAAGGAAGGGAGAAAGGTAGACTTCCTTCCGAAGGTAGATGTCTTTTGAATAGTATGCTGAACAGTGAACACCGTCCTTTAACACTATGCAAAGGAACAAATTGAGCTATTTTCAATCATTTTCTGCTAGACTGGGACTTCCTTCATAATTCCCTGCTTTTCACCCTTTTCGGTGGAGCAGAAGGAAATCTTGGGTTTCCTCCAGAGATCTCATTACCTCAGGGACTCCAGCAGCAAATTTTTCAATAGATAGATTTTTTTTTCCTTTTTTGGGTGGGAAAGATGTGTTTTCCGACCTCTTTTATGGGATCTTTTTAGTTCTTATAGTTCACTTGTCCTTATAGAATACGGAGAAGAAAGCATAAGCCCAAACTTATTCAACTTGAATTCTCCTAGAGTTGATTATGTACCTTCCTTTTTTTCGAATCACCTGTCTTGAGCTCATCAGATGCAGTTTCATCTGCTTTATGAACCTAAAACCAAAAGCCACGATATTAGAGCAAACAGAAACTAATTAAAAGTTTAAAACCATTATATACAAAAGAAACTTAAATTTCCCAACTTTCACTTCTTTCTAACTCTTTCCATTGCTTCCCTCGACATTCTTGCATGGAGTAACAAAGGAACCTGGCAATGACCAAAGAAAAGCCTATACAAGATAGAAGGTCCAAATGAAACCATATGAAATGGTAGCTTTCATATCATGGAACTAAGCAATGATATTGATGAACAAAGCAAACTAATTATATACAAAAATACAGTATGAATGCGAATATTCGTGAGTCGTGAAGATAATATTGTAGTTTGTAAGTTTGTTACTTATTCTGTAGAAGAACTTCAGACATGATATATCTACCTTCATTTTTCCATCTACGTTCCTCAAGTTGATCCAGTGCCACAATGAGAACATAAAATCAAAAAAACAAGAGTTTGAGCTTCAATTTACTCACTTTGATTTCTTTCAAACTATTGATACCGCTACCTTCAACCCCTTCCTTCTCTCCATCACAACCCTGCAAGAATTAGCCTTGGCAGGTTTAACTAAAACAAGAGTAACAAGAGATATCACGAGTAACAAAAAAGAGATGAGGTTCACTATTCTTCTCTCATGGAATAACACAAAGAAAGTGGTTTAGTTGGATCAGAGTTTGGAACCTCTTCAGGTAACTGATCACATCTACACTTCAACTCCTTCAACAGTTCTTGGTCACTGGCCTGAAACAACAATTGACAATTGAAATATTAAACATTGAACAACTAAAAAGTAACCTTTTCATAAAGTCGGTAAAACAAAATAACAAAATCACAGAACCTTTAGTAACGAATAGCCATCTATTTCCTCCACAGACCACACCCCCAAAGATTCCCTCGGAAAGCAGTTCATGTGATGCCATTTGGTCACATCAAATCCTCGCTCGTTGCTCACTAGGCCTACCCTAAGTGTTTTTGCAGAGATGGAGTTGGTGCATTTCTTGCAAGATGATCGATTAGACTTTGCATATTCGGCCACAATCTGAAAAGATACCATAAATATTAAATGCACGAGGGAGAGACAATAAGAGCAGTCGAAAGAAATGACAAAGAGAGATAGAGAACATAAACACTGAAGTAGAGGAGGTCTGAATCACACAGCAGAAATTGAGTATAGCTGATGGTTCCATTAAAAAAAACTAAACAAATGGCATAATCAATGCCATCCAGAAATAAAACATTGTTGTAATATCAATAGTGGAAATGCTTACTTTCAAGTCTTACCCAATGTCCATGGCTAAACTTATTTGAGTCAAAATCTTTTAAGCAGTCAAAGGGAGGTGGTAACTGGGAAAGAGTAATTGCAATAACATATAGTAGAAATCATGTTATCAGTTTGATATTTAGGTTAAGGGTGGTGAAGACTAACAACAAGCGCATACCTTGTCTAAAATAAAATGAAACACAGCAAACTAATCAACATACAAATACACCACTCAACGGACACCAGCAAAGATAAATTAATCACTGGACAACAGAAAAGTCCATTGATTCACCTTCAATTTCTTTGAATCACTTTCCTTGAGTTCATTGCCTCCAGCTTCATCAGTTTCACTAACCTGAAACAGGCGGCAACAGAAAACAATAAAATGTAAGAGATTTCCTGGTGAACACAGTCCGGACAACGTATCCTCCCATCAACAATAGCTTTCACTGATTGGTCAGCTTTCCTTAATAAGTCGCCAACCAGCGATAATCTCATGACTATGGTTGGTATCCACAAGTCCTATAAAATGGTCTCTTCAAGAGAGGGAAAAATGCATTCCACCCCCATCCTTCAAAGCTGCAGAAAGCAACAAATCGGGATATTTTTCAACAATTTTGTGGTACATGAAGACCTTCTTCATCAATCCTGCTTGCCACCCTTTCTCGATGGAGCAAAGGGGAATCTCGGGCATCCTCCATTATAGAAAATTTGTAGATTAGTTTTTGGATTTTTGGGTGGCAAGGATACAAATTCCATTCTTTCTGTGTGAACTTTTTATTCATCAGATTATCAGTCTATTTATATATTCGTTCACCCTTGTAAGGATGAAAGCATAAGCCAAACTTACTCAATTTGAATTCTTTCAGAGTTAATTTCTATTTCTGGGTAATGAATAACTTGTGAATCAAAATTCTTGGGTTCAGAAATTTAAATATACCTTTTGTTTTTTCGAATCACCTTTCTCGAGCTCATCCCTTGCAGTTTCATCAGCTTTATGAACCTGAAACCGAAAACCACTATAATAAAGCAAACCGAAAACAATCAAGAAACCATAATTATATACAAAACAAAACCTAAACTTTCCCAACTTTCATTTCCTTCGAACTCTTTCCATTGCTTCCCTCAACACTTTTCTCCTCTCCAACACAAATCTGTCAAATTTATACCGACATTAGAATCATTAACAGCACTCGGAAAAAATTCCATTTTTGGAATTAGATCGCATTTTTAGCTCAAATCATCAAACCTCTTTCGGCATTTGATCGCATTCGACAGCTAACTTCATCAGTGCTTCTTGATCACTTTCCTAAACCCACAAAAATAAAAGCAACAAACTTTGAACATTAAAAAAGAACCCCAAATTTCGAATTAGAAAAAGATCAGATTTTTATACCTTCAAATCCGAAAACCCATCAATATTATCAACAGAACCAATAATAGATTGAGAATGAATAGGAAAGCAATTCAAATGATGCCATTTTGTCATATCAAACCCTCTTGAATCTCTACTAACTAAACCTAATCTCAAAGTTTTAGAAGAAATTAATTGGGTACATTTCTTACAAGTAGATCGATTAGATTTTGCGTATTCAGCAACAATCTTAGTAGTAATAGTAGTAGAAGAAGAAGTCATTATGGTGAAACGAGAGAGAAGATTTGAACAAGTAGTAAAGTAAGAACGGAATGATAATAAGGGATTTGAAAATTTAGGGTTTTGAAATAGAAGATTGAGATTTTGAGAACTTAACATATATGAAGAATAACAGTGGGGGTTAGTTTAAGAAAAACTCATTTCGCCATTGTCGTCAATCGATTTGGTCGGTGGGTGTTTTTTTTGGGTTGTGCGCGGGAAATAGAGAAAGAGAGAGAGAAGCGGTTTTGTGTTGTTTCCCAATTCCCACCATAAAAGACAGTGGGATCGATTCGAGACTGAGAGCAAGGTGTTTCTAGGGTCTCGTGGAAGTCCACCCCGTGCACCGGTTGGACAACTCTCTTAAACTCGTGAGGTCGTGGAATTGAGTAATTGAGTCTTGCTGAAAGAAGTTTGTCATTGAAATTTATCTCAGGACAATGTATATAGTAAATAATAAAATAAATTTATTAGACTTTAGGCTTCTTTCATGTCGTCGGGTTTTAGGCCTCTCTCATTATGGTTTAAATTAGACGGTTATCGTGCTCATCACATCTTCATGATGTATCAGTCCCTTGTAACGACTAACGTAGATCTTAGTCGATTTCTCAAAAAAAAAAAAAAAATATAGAAGCATCTCGCGTTGCCTTAAGCATTCGTGCACCATCTTCATCGAAAGTCCTAGCATCTATCATCATTAAGTTCACACCATATTCATCTCTACCATATTGCATTTTTTGGTTCTTGTATTCTTCCCGTTGCCTTAAGCATTCGCGCACCATCTTCGTCAAGAGTCCTAACATCAATCATCATTGAGTTCACACCATATTCATCTATAGCATATTTATTTTTTGGGTATTCTTGCTGTACTCGTAGGTTTTCTTGTTGTATTCGTAAATTTTTTTGTTGAATCCGTAGAGCTTCTTGTTGTACCCGTTCATTTTTCCCGTTGAACCCGTGCATTTTTCCGTTGTAGTTCCACAACTTCATCCATTGCAATAGATCTCCGACGTGCTTCTTTATCTCTAGCTTCCCAACATTTGCTTACCCTTGGAAACAAACAATGCTCTAAAATGATATAAGACAGCAAATTCAAATCTTAAGAATGATAGTATTTTATCTTCATGACTTTCCCACATAATTTATAGGTGCCAAATAATGTATATAGATGTGAACTAGTCTCAGTTGGTGGATCTGTTTGCATCCATACTTTGCTTGCGTTACTAGGCCGAGTTCTAAAAATAAGCTTCTTTTTTCCATAACTTGCGTCGGGTGCTAATTTTTGGTTCGTTTGCTTACCTTGGATACTTAAACAACCTTGTTTTTCCGACAAACAAAAAAATTAGTAAGAATTATAACCGAAACTATGCAAAAATTTGATAAAAATGATGCCAGATTCTTCAGGAAAATCCATTATCTTGGTGACATTGTTGAATAACTACAAGTAGCAAGAGAAGATGGTTGAGAAATAATGGTGAAAGAACTACAATGATTAAATTCTCTCTTCATTGCTCTATAAACATGCTCCAAACCTTCTTCGATCAACTCGAAAACTGATGGAGGCATTGGTGGTAGATTGATTTGATCAGATCCTTCTAACAATTTCACCACTTCACCCATTGATGGTCTCATTGAAACTTCATCTTGTATACACCAAAATGCAACTTTCAATGCTCTCATTAACTCATCTTCTTTCACCACACCCATTAATCGTTTATCTGCAACTTTCATCGGTGTTTCGTTCATCATCTCCTGCATTAAGAACCCAAAGATGTCAATAGTATATATCTGTGTATGTAAAGCCCATCGGGACTATGTAACAAGTCTAATGCACGGGAGATGTGGGATAATTCTACAACAGTTAGTGTATATGTATACCTTGAAAGCCCATCCAGGAAAGTAGAAGCTATCTGCATCAAAAGACATATCGAGATTCCTCCTACCACCGATGATTTCCAAAAGAAGCATTCCATAACTATAAACATCGGCTTTGACAGTGATCGGCCGATTACTAATCCACTCTGGAGCTAAGTAGCCTCTAGTTCCTCTCACCATTGTTACAACTTGAGAAAGCTCTCTTCTCATCAACTTTGCTAACCCGAAATCCGATACTTTTGGACAAAAATTCTCATCTAAAAGAATGTTTTCGGGTTTGATATCACAATGTATAATTCGATTTCGACATTGTTCATGAAAATATGCTATTCCTTGTGCTGTAGCAATCGCTATATCGAAACGAGTGTCCCAATCTAGTACTTGTTTGGTGAATTCTCGACTACGAGTGTTGGAAGGGAAGATCCATTTATCTAATGACCCATTTTTCATGAACTCATAAACTAGAAGCCTGTAAAATTATGAACACAAAGTCATCAACCCTCAAAAAAGTAAAACGATTTATCGTAAAAAGATGAAAACAAATTTACCGATTTGTTCCTTCGGAGCAAAACCCACAAAGTTGAACCAAGTTCATATGATGCATTGAGCCAATTGTGTTCACTTCTGTTATGAATTCTCTCTCGCCACGAGGTAAAACTCTTTCGAGTTTCTTCACTGCAACTAAACTCCCATCTCCCATTTTTCCCTTATAAACACTCCCAAATCCCCCTGAAACAAACAACATATCAATGAAACCATAGTTTAAAGAGAGAAACACAAGCAAGAATCCGATTGTACTCGACGAAATATTCTTACCAGTTCCAAGTAAGTGATAAAAACTATTCGTGGCGTTTTGAAGTTCTCGGTAAGTGAAGTTTAAGGGAGCACCCGTTACAGTTAGAGATCTTTCGATAGATTTCTTTAAGGATCTTCGACGATTGATATTATAATATAGCAAGAAACAGAGGAAACCAATAAGAGCAGACATACATAGAACAATAGGAAGCACTAAAACCTTGTTTCGGGTACTTTTAGAGTTTTTCGATGAATACCCAGACTTTCTCGAATCATTTCCCGAAGTTATTATCGAAACATTTTGCCCAATCTTAAGAAATAACGTCGAACCCGGATCTTCAAACCCACCAAATTCTAAACTCTTTAGTACCCAACAATAAGCTTTCTCATCTTTTAGCCCGTAAACGGAAGCAACACATTCACATTCTCTAAGACATATATCACCACATTTCGATATTGTCAAGTTATCGCTGTAATTTGAAATCACAGACGATTCGGTAAAGTAGTAATTTGTTTGAGAAACTGTTTCGATTTTGAACTTCGATGTCAAGTTTTCGCCTTTCTGTTTTTCACAGTAATTAGTATTCTTCGACAAATCAATCAAGCACTGGGATTCAACTTCTAGATTAGAAGAACTACCTAACAAACAACTACAACTAGCATTGCTCTTGCTTTCATCCAATTTACATATCCCACTTCCACAAACTCCAGCTATATCGCATGGTTTCGAGACAGAAGCCCATTCGAGTACCCATTTTTGTGACCCGTCTACGTCGTTATCCCATCTATATAGACGTAAGTTTCCATTCATTTCAAGTGTTAACCTATGTGGAACTGATCTTTCGGTTATATCGTTTTTGTATATGTAAACTGTACCCTCAGAGGATTCACCATAGACAATACCAAAGTTCCCCATTTCATCCAAGATAGCTGATACGTCTCCTGTAACATTTGAAACTTCGGGTCCTGACCAGTACGTGTAATTCGAGAGAGAAACTTCTTGTCCGTTATAAGACTCGGGTAAGTTGTAAGTGAGAGCGAGGCTTAACGATGTTGGTTCTTGGAGCATTTTGAGTGTGTAGTAACCTCCATATGAAGGCGAGTTTAGAGATATGAGTTCTAATGAAACAGTTAGCCTTTGGCCTGGAAGAAGAGTGTCAGTTGGGTGTAAAAAGCTTTGCCAAGTAGGTTGGTGTGTAGAGTTGTAAAGAATGAAGTTGCCGGAATCTGACATAATTGCATATTGGGCGTCGGAATTTGACGTGTTTGACGTCCAAACGATGATATTCCGGTCGGTTAAGACGAGGTTTCCGGTGTTGTCGAGCTCCAAAATTGCATCTTTTCCAACTGGTGTGTTTCTAATTTAGATGATTGAGAGAAAATGAAATTGTTGACTAAAGTAAGTCCATGAACCTGCATGTAGAACAATGATGAACTTCCTAGTCTAATCGGTTCAAACCAGTAAATGGACAAATTTTCGGATTGGATTTGATCCGATCCAATCCAATATGGGAAGTCATTACCTTGGTCATGGCTAGTGAAATCTCTTGTTTAATTTGATCAATACTAAGAAGTGTTTGGTTGTTAAATTAATTGCATAAACAGTTTATGATGTTATATTTCTTTGTTTATCTAGAGTTATCACAACAACCAAACACCTCTTAAAACTACTAAAGAAAAATGGAATTTATCTTACTTTCATGTTATTATAAGTAAATCTAATTCACCTGTTGGCAGACCAAACTATGACCGGATCACCGGGAAGATTTGCGTACCAAATTCCCAACTGAAATTGATTTTTCGAACTTGCTGGTGTGAATCCGAATGCGAATGTTCTGTTATCAGAAACCCATATTTGGTGATCACTAATTGTTATTTTCGAACCCAGTTGAATTTGGTTTCCCATGCACCAACCCAATTGACCTAGAATAATTAGCAAGAGGAGTTTCCAAACATAGATAGAAGAAGATGAGGAAGAAGCCATGAGGACTTCAGAATGTTAATACAATGAGGGACAGAAAAGCTTGAGAGTTGATTTTATAAGTGAATGACTTATTTGTCAATATAGAAATAGCAAGGTAGAGAACTATAAATTGAGAACCTTAGGAGGACTAGTTACGGAATTAGGGAATTGGATTAGTGGACACGTGTGAAATAGTAGTTGAGCTAAAAGGTGGAAAATCTATTACTGGTCGGCCCGCACCAAAAAAATTATTGGATTGGACTTTGATAAGTGGGCCAGTGTCACGTACTCATTTATTTTTGGTGCTTTAAATTTATGAGGTTTA
This sequence comes from Eschscholzia californica, assembly GCF_041429995.1. Classification (NCBI taxonomy): domain Eukaryota; kingdom Viridiplantae; phylum Streptophyta; class Magnoliopsida; order Ranunculales; family Papaveraceae; genus Eschscholzia; species Eschscholzia californica. Next base: position 44,204,946 of record NW_028238483.1, on the reverse strand, counting down.
GAAGTGTGAAAGCAGATAACATCACTAGTAGCTCAGAAGACTGATACATATCATCCTATAACACGTTATTAGCACGATTTGTTCTAGGGAAATTTTAGAAGGCCTCCCCAATTTTGTTAAAAGGCCTTCCCATGAACCATTTTACTTGCTAAATTATCACTAAGGGGAGGCCTTTTAACAAAAATGAGGGGGCCCTTTAAAATCTCCCTTTGTTCTATTGCGGCATGGTCTTCATAGAGTATTGTAAACAATCTTACACCGGTGGTGACTGGTGAGACGAAGTTTAGTGCTCCTCTTAAGAGATTAAACACTTTTTTTCAGTAAGACATTTTGAACCATGAGGCTCAGAACTGCCAATGCCGACAGTATCATTAGCAGCCCAAAAGACTGGTCTGCATTATATTATTATTCTCTCGCGCGTGTGTGTGTGTGTGTGTATATATATATATAGCTACTTTTCTTGAAGGTGTCTCATTCCTTTAGATAGTTATTATCAGTAGTTGTAACTAAATGTTGATGGTAAGACTGTCTTCTTCATCTAATCTATATAGGTCACTCAAATCATGGCTTTAAATGGGAATCCATTTTTGCATTTCATCCGTATTATAACAATCAAGAGAGAAGGGAAATGAAATTAATACCCATTGGTATTGTAAAATCTGATTAGCAAGATTAATTGGAGAGAGTCTTGATCTTAGTATTAAATGTTTTGAGTAGATTCCAATTGGTATTGTTTATTATCTGTGCAAAGAATTAGAACTAAAAATAGCCCACCAACACGCATGAATCAAGTTTAATCGTCATATGCTACCCATGAAGCTTCTCAAGGTAACCAATAAGATAGTATTGGCAAATGGCAATAATTTACAATTCAAATAAAAAAATGGCAATAATTTCTATGTAACCATTATGTTTTGGTATAACCAGGTCATATGAAAATGTAATCCAGTAAGGGAGTATAATATAATACACAGTCAAACAACTTATACCCGAAACCAAGTTTTGGAACGAAATGAAAAGATAGAAATTCCCAATGTTCACATATTTTGCAACTCAGAGTAGTAATTAACATTAACGAAAAACATATTTCATAAACGAAACAAACACCATAATTTGTTTATGTAGAGATTTAAGAAGAAGAAACAACTTATACGCGAAAACACCAATACACCAACAAAACATAAAATATGGATTCCAAGAGACCTCAAAGACCATCTTCAACCATGAGTATTAACAGCTTCCCAAACCAAATTTTTCGAAATCGGATTCGTCAAATCCCTTGCTTGTAATGCTGCATTTCTAAGAGTCTCAAGAGTCAAGAAATTAGCTTCCAAGAATGACACACTTGTATAAGGCAAATTATGTTTCAAACAAAGTTCCTTAACAAAAGGTGAAATCTTTCTCAAATGACATCTAGGTAATCTTGGAAACAAATGATGCTCAATTTGAAATTGTAATCCACCATGAAACCAATCCATCCATGAAGAACAAGTAATATCAAGTGAACCCTTTGTTTGTTTCTCAAACCAATCATTCCCATTTGGTGGACCAAGATATATACTCGACGAAAAATGGTTCAAACAAAATTGAACATGTTGAATTCCGGTGACCGAAAAACTCGTAAGAACGAAGATGAATCTTTCACTCCAATTTGGTAAACAGGAAACAAGTAGAGGAAACCAAATCCAAAACACAACAAGACCAAGAATTTCTTCCCATCTATTTCTTACTCTTCGCTTCGAAAACAATAACATAAATGATTGAGCAAATAAATTTAGTCTAGCCAAACACATAACAGGATAGAAAGTAATGTGTTGGTAACTCACTAAAACCCTAGAAATCGAATCAAATGTCATTTTTCGATCGTAAAAGTAAGATACTAACGAGTTGAAGAAATGTGGGGAGATAGCGAAAAATGGTATATGTTGAAGATCTGGATCAAAATCAAGACTATTACAAGAAAGATGATGAGAATTATGATTCCATTTCCACCAAGCAATTGAAATCCCAGCAAGACAATTTCCTGTCAAAACTTGAGCTACTCTGTTAAATCCAGGAGTTGACATTATCTGATAATGTCCAGAATCATGCCCTAACCAACCACTTTGAATCCAAAGAAATCCAATTAATCCACCAGAAAGAAGATGAACCCAGAAATTGCTCGACCATAAAACACCAAAAACACTAATCAGAAGTAAAATCAGAATAACAATCAAAGAAATCAAAACCCCATGACCCTTTTTCTCAAATAAACCAGCTTTACTGAAATCAGAAACAAGTTTCCGATAATCTTTCGAAACTTCAGAAACTTGGTAATCATTCAAATACCCAATGAAGAATTGATCAAGATATTTCCAAGTTGATAATCCAGGAGGATGAAAAGCAAGAAATGCATTAGTGACATCTTGACCAGCAAGATTAAGAATAGGAGAATCACCACCTGGGTGATCTTTAATCCAATCTGTTACATTATAAATTTTACCATGAATTGAAATCCACAAATCTCCTGGTTTGTTATGTTTTTTGAGTTCATCAGTGGAAACCCTAATTTTTTCTTCACCCATTGAATCAAAATTGAAAGAGAGATCAGAAACAAAAAAAGAAAAAGAAAGATTTTTTTTTTTTATGGTTCTGTTTCTGATATTTGAAGGCCCAATTTAATCATCAAAATCTTAAAATTTAATTTGTTTCTTATTTTAGTTGATTTGTTTCAGTAAAAATGCATTAAAGTAGTACCATTTTTGTGGAGTATCTCTGATTTTATCATGATTAAAGATATGGAATGTATGTACATTTTTAGTGAACAGAGATGAAAGAGGGAGAGACGTTGTAAATTGAAAGATCTTGTTTTTATTTTTTTTTGCTTCTTTCTGGTTATGATCTTGGCTCATTCCACTCTTAGGCCCAACTAATAAGGCTTCTGCTGAGGAATAGAACCCAAGTCCAATGCATCTTCTTGATGGATGTAGTTTGAACTTGAAGGCCTTACACCGGTAACGCTGCCTTGCCAGGTTTCGTTCCCCGACTCCCCTCTAATCTTGAGTTTCGGGTTCTCTAAATTTTACGACATAAAGGCCCGCTTACACAGTAGAACCCATTTAAAGGCAGGGGCGGCCCAGGCCCAAAGCAACCAAAGCGGCTGCTTTGGGCCCAAACTTACCCGAGGGCTTCTCCCATCGAGTTTATGGGGTAGTATGTTTGTATTAAATAAAATTGTAACAGAAATGTTTGCAAGAAATGTTTAGTGATAAGGTAGACGTCAAGTGTTCAATCCCTCCTAGTGACATTATAAAATATTTTTTTTGTTCATTTTTGCTTATATAGTAAAGGGGCCTCATTTCTTGATTTGGCTTTAGGCCTCAATAATGATTGGGTCGGCCCTGTTTAAAGGTCGTGCCTAATGTACCCATGGCGTGGTACACTTGACACGACCCTTTGTGAAACACTAGAGATAACATGTGTATTAGGAGTTTAAGAATAAAGTTGGATTTAAATGTCTGGTCCCAATCTTTTTCAAAATTAGTATCTTGATCCCCTCGAATGGGAGCATGCACACAATATATGTTCTCTTGCCTTCTTTAGCTCTTTTGGATGTAAATATCCCAACAAAAGAGAACAAACCAACAAACCAACATCCTCCTCGAAATAAATTAGCTGTATTGTCAAGCTATGTTTTTTTTTTCTTTGCTCCCGCATAACATTTTTCCTACTTGATTTTGACATTTATCATACCTAAAGTTTAGTGACCGACTTGAATGGATATAATATACATTAATGGGCTCTTTACTATTAAGATTTAAGGTTCCCGGAATTGGAGAGAGAAGAAAATGAGGAAAGTACGTGCGTTGTTAGATTTGTTATTAGCTAAAACTATAATACTAGTCAAAACGTAGCGGATATTAGTTTATCTTTTCTTTTTAGTGTATCGTATTGTTTAGTAGTCGTTATTTAATAAAACACTAATAAATCGCGATGTTAAGTGCATGTTACATTTCCGAAGAATTTTTTTTTTTAATTCTGTGAGTAAATATATATATATATATGGGAGTGCAGCTAGAGTTGCCACGACATAAGTGTAGAAGTAGAGGTAGAAATGGTTTGTATAAAGGGGGACCAATTAGTTGGTCATTCTCAAATTTAGCTACTTGTCCTTGAAAACCTTAGCTTAAGTCAATTCATGTCCAACTACAATGGGACCCTTGTTTCCTCTCTTTTGTTCTCTTTATAAGACAATCTCATAACCCTCCATGACCTTAATAAACCTATGCAAATTCTTAACCCCACCATAATCATTCAAACTTTGATTTTTGGATGTTGGAAGCTCTCCAATTTTTGCCAAGCCATCTTTTAGGTTATGTTTTTTTTTCTCTCATTTAGTTCCTAATTCTTAACTTTCAATACTTTTATCCTAACTTTCTCTCTCTTCCAATCAAAATGGAACAAATATGATTACACATCTCTCTTTTTCTCTAAGTGTCTCCTTTATCCTTCAGTGTTCAAAAAATCTTCAGTCTGCACTCTTTAATTTGGTGACCGCATTGCTTATGCGACGAATAAGACAAAAGGTATTCTAGTCTTTTCATGCTTATGAAAAGATTAAACTACCCATTGTTTTCTTAAGGAAGGTTACTGAAAGAGTATAGGCGGCACTCCAGTATCGCATTTTCTAAGCGGAGCAATTAAGTTCATTTTTATAGTTGTTTTTAAGGCGAAATACATTTGCATGGTGGGAGATGGAGGTAAAATAGTCCCCTCTCAAGTCTCAACCATTCTAAAAAGTAGGTGCTGGTTTGATGTGACATAACTTATAGTATAAATTATGTTATATATATTATGCTATAAAAAGAGTGTTAATTAGCTTATATATGTTGCCTCCTTCATAGGGGTAAGATTAAAAGAACAGGACCCCTTTAATGGGTTTATGATCATGACTAATCTGTGGGTCATCATGCTTCACAATTCACATAAGTTTATATTTGATGAGATTGATAATATACATGACTTGATATCATTTGGTAATAAAATATAAGGTATAGATTATGAAGGGCAGGACAACCCTAACCACAAAATGTGATATTGTTTAGCTTTCATGTCTCAACATATAGACTAATGATCATAGAACGGAAGAGTTGTTTTTTGTTTATAACACACTTTATATCACAATATCACATACTACTATTATTAAGAAATAAAAAGATTGAAATAACACCATTGGCAACATAATATTTGACAGTAGAAATACTATTCTTGGGTTAAAAAAGGTAGGAAATCTACCCGTGATGGTTGGAGAATATTTGGGAGTACTTAAAAATTGCACTTTAATGACTAAACTAACCTTGTGTATAAATCTATTATATAAAACAGAAGGGAAAACGATGACTGGGACAAACATCCTTATTTAATTATGCATATTGTTCAGAAGCCCTTCTCAAAATTTAAAATATAGTCCTTCGTAGAAATAAAGTTACCTATTTAAAAAACAATAATCGTTTCCTTCTTAGAAATTAAAATAACTAATTTAAGAAATAAAGAAACAAAATAAATTTCAAGGGTTAAAAAAAGAAATTGAAATCTCTCTCTCCCAATAGAATCTATTATATAAAACAGAAGGAAAACGATGACTGGGACAAACATCCTTATTTAATAAAGGATATTGTCTAGAAGCCCTTCTCAAAATTTAAAATATAGTCCTTCGTAGAGATAAAGTTACCTATTTAAAAAACAATAATCTTTTCTTTGTTAGAAATAAAAATTCTAATTTAAGAAAAAAAGAAACAAAATAAATTTCAAGAGTTAAAAAAAGAAATTAAAATCTCTTTCTATCTCTTTCAATAAAATAATAACTAATTTAAGAGATAAGAAAAAAAAAACAACTAATAAAATCTCTCTCTCAATAAAATATAACAATAAATTTCGTAACATTTGATAGATACAAGTGTTCGTGCCCTAGGGCACGTGATATACCCTAGTAGTAACTAATTTAAGAGAAAAGTAATATAAAAAATAATAATTAATAAAAATCTCTCTCTCTCAATAAAATATAACAATAAACAGAAGGGAAAACGATGACTGGGACAAACATCCTTTTTTAATAAAGGACTAGTGTATGTCCCGTGTCCTAGGCCACGGACAGTTGTACTAATCAAATTTAACGAAATTTTATTGTTATATTGTGGATACCCTCATATTTTGTATTGTATTATTTTTTTTTTTGTTTCCTTATTCTTAAATTAGTCGAGAGGGAGAGATTTTAATTTATTTTTCTAACTCTTGAAATTTATTTTGTTTCTTTTTTTCTTAAATTAGTTATTTTATTTCTAAGAAAGATACGGTTATTATTTTCTAAATAAGTAACTTTATCTCTACGAAGGACTATATCATAAATTTCGAGAAGGACTTCTAGACAATATCCTTTATTAAAAATGGGTATATCCCGTGCCCTAGGGCACGGACACTTATATCAATCAAATATTACAGAATTTATTGTTATATTTTATTGAGAGATTTTTATTAATTATTATTTTATTGAGAAAGAGAGATTTTAATTTTTTTTTTAACCCTTAAAATTTATTTTGTTTCTTTTTTTCTTAAATTAGTTATTTGCTTACTAAGAAGGAAAATAACTATTATACATTTTAATTAGTTATTATTTAAGGGTATATCCCGTGCCCTAGGGCACGGACACTTGAGAGAGATTTTAATTAGTTATTATTTTATTGAGAGAGAGAGATTTTTATTAGTTATTATTTTTTTGTATTATTTTTTTTTTGTTTATTTTCTCTTAAATTAGTTATTATTTTATTGAGAGAGAGAGAGATTTTTATTTCTTTTTTTAACCCTTGAAATTTATTCTGTTTCTTTTTTTCTTACATTAGAATTTTTATTTCTAAGAATGAAACGATTATTGTTTTTTAAGTAGGTAACTTTATTTCTACGAAGGACTATATTTTAAATTTTGAGAAGGGCTTCTAGACAATATGCATAATTAAATAAGGATGTCTGTCCCAGTCATCGTTTTTCCTAGGGCACGGACACTTGAGAGAGATTTTAATTAGTTATTATTTTATTGAGAGAGAGAGATTTTTATTAGTTATTATTTTTTTGTATTATTTTTTTTTTGTTTATTTTCTCTTAAATTAGTTATTATTTTATTGAGAGAGAGAGAGATTTTTATTTTATTGGGTTAAAAAAAGAAATTGAAATCTCTCTCTCCCAATAGAATCTATTATATAAAACAGAAGGAAAACGATGACTGGGACAAACATCCTTATTTAATAAAGGATATTGTCTAGAAGCCCTTCTCAAAATTTAAAATATAGTCCTTCGTAGAGATAAAGTTACCTATTTAAAAAACAATAATCTTTTCTTTGTTAGAAATAAAAATTCTAATTTAAGAAAAAAAGAAACAAAATAAATTTCAAGAGTTAAAAAAAGAAATTAAAATCTCTTTCTATCTCTTTCAATAAAATAATAACTAATTTAAGAGATAAGAAAAAAAAAACAACTAATAAAATCTCTCTCTCAATAAAATATAACAATAAATTTCGTAACATTTGATAGATACAAGTGTTCGTGCCCTAGGGCACGTGATATACCCTAGTAGTAACTAATTTAAGAGAAAAGTAATATAAAAAATAATAATTAATAAAAATCTCTCTCTCTCAATAAAATATAACAATAAACAGAAGGGAAAACGATGACTGGGACAAACATCCTTTTTTAATAAAGGACTAGTGTATGTCCCGTGTCCTAGGCCACGGACAGTTGTACTAATCAAATTTAACGAAATTTTATTGTTATATTGTGGATACCCTCATATTTTGTATTGTATTATTTTTTTTTTTGTTTCCTTATTCTTAAATTAGTCGAGAGGGAGAGATTTTAATTTATTTTTCTAACTCTTGAAATTTATTTTGTTTCTTTTTTTCTTAAATTAGTTATTTTATTTCTAAGAAAGATACGGTTATTATTTTCTAAATAAGTAACTTTATCTCTACGAAGGACTATATCATAAATTTCGAGAAGGACTTCTAGACAATATCCTTTATTAAAAATGGGTATATCCCGTGCCCTAGGGCACGGACACTTATATCAATCAAATATTACAGAATTTATTGTTATATTTTATTGAGAGATTTTTATTAATTATTATTTTATTGAGAAAGAGAGATTTTAATTTTTTTTTTAACCCTTAAAATTTATTTTGTTTCTTTTTTTCTTAAATTAGTTATTTGCTTACTAAGAAGGAAAATAACTATTATACATTTTAATTAGTTATTATTTAAGGGTATATCCCGTGCCCTAGGGCACGGACACTTGAGAGAGATTTTAATTAGTTATTATTTTATTGAGAGAGAGAGATTTTTATTAGTTATTATTTTTTTGTATTATTTTTTTTTTGTTTATTTTCTCTTAAATTAGTTATTATTTTATTGAGAGAGAGAGAGATTTTTATTTCTTTTTTTAACCCTTGAAATTTATTCTGTTTCTTTTTTTCTTACATTAGAATTTTTATTTCTAAGAATGAAACGATTATTGTTTTTTAAGTAGGTAACTTTATTTCTACGAAGGACTATATTTTAAATTTTGAGAAGGGCTTCTAGACAATATGCATAATTAAATAAGGATGTCTGTCCCAGTCATCGTTTTTCCTAGGGCACGGACACTTGAGAGAGATTTTAATTAGTTATTATTTTATTGAGAGAGAGAGATTTTTATTAGTTATTATTTTTTTGTATTATTTTTTTTTTGTTTATTTTCTCTTAAATTAGTTATTATTTTATTGAGAGAGAGAGAGATTTTTATTTCTTTTTTTAACCCTTGAAATTTATTCTGTTTTTTTTTTATTACATTAGAATTTTTATTTCTAAGAATGAAACGATTATTGTTTTTTAAGTAGGTAACTTTATTTCTACGAAGGACTATATTTTAAATTTTGAGAAGGGCTTCTAGACAATATGCATAATTAAATAAGGATGTTTGTCCCAGTCATCGTTTTCCCTTCTGTTTTATATAATAGATATTGTTTAGAAGCCCTTCATAATTTAAAATAAAGTCCTTCGTAGAAATAAAGTTACCTATTTAAAAAACAATAATCGTTTCCTTCTTAGAAATTAAAATAACTAATTTAAGAAATAAAGAAACAAAATAAATTTCAAGGGTTAAAAAAAGAAATTGAAATCTCTCTCTCCCAATAGAATAGTAACTAATTTAAGAGAAAAGTAATACAAAAAATAATAACTAATAAAAATCTCTCTCTCTCTCAATAAAATATAACAATAAATTTCGTAACATTTGATTGATACAAGTGTCCGTGCCGTAGGGCACGGGATATACACTAGTAGGTTAACAAATCATAAAATATGTCCAAAAAGGCTTAAAAGAAAGGGAAATTTTAAAAGGCCCCCCCGTTTTTGTTAAAAGGCCTCCCCGCTAAAAGCGCCCCTCATTATAACCTATTTGGTTATAGGGCCCCCTCTGCAAAGGAGCACCCCCCTCTTCTATATTTGACCTAACGGCAAAGTTAACGCCGTTAGGTCAAACTTAACCCAAGACCAAAATTGACCCTAAAAGACCATCTCCTTCCCAAGTCCCAACCAGTTTCATCCCTTCTCTCTTTCTATCTCCCGCCTTCTTTCTCTCTCTCTCTCGTGCTCTAGGTCTCTCTCGTGCTCTAGGTCTCTCGCCCTCTCTCTCATTCTTCACCATTGTACCAACGGTTAGTATATCTCTCTCTCTCCTTATATCTTTCTCTCTCTCTCTCTGTATATATGTCTCTAGATTTGATTTCTGAATTTAGGGTTTTTATTGAAAGGGGTTTTCGGTTTGTTGAAGGAGGGATAGTTTCATAATACATAGGGTTCTGTTATTTCTGATGTTGATTTAGGGAAAGTTTGATTTTTACATACCCAATAGTATAGTTAGTTTATATTAGTAATAGGGTTTTGATTGGATTGATTTCTGGATTGGATTGTATTAGTTGTTATAATGTTCATGATTTTTGTTTAATTTAGTTTAAGTTAGTAATTTTAATGCTTAAAAATCATAATACGGTCGTACCAGACCGTAGAGATAGAAAACCCCCAATTTTATCTTCACCAAGCATAATTTCGGTCGAACCAGACCGAAAATATGACAAGTTACGGCTCGAGCCCACCGTAAAAATGCACAGTAGCTACTGTGCATTTTTACGGTGGGCTCGAGCCGAATTTTGTGCACATTTTCGGTCTGGTTCGACCGAAATTATGCTTGGTGAAGATAAAATTATGTGGGTGAAATACACCCTTAAAGGGGGTTTTTTTCACCCATTCAAAGAGGGGGCCCTTTAACCAAGCCAAGTCAAACGTGTTTTACCAAGTCAACGAAACCATGGGGAGGCCTTTTAACAAAAACGGGGAGGCCTTTTAAAATCTCCCTAAAAGAAATCATAAAATACTTTTAAATTCTTGTGGGAAAACATATTTAAATCTATTTATTTTATTATATTAAGACAATTATGCAAATTTAAAGGCTTACCAAATAAATAAGTTATTAAGGACAATGACGGATCTTCTTTTCAATTTAATAACTAATCTATATTATAGTACTCTCCATTTTGTTCGGCGACAAGAATATATTCACATAAAAATGCAAGGAAATAAGGTCGAAACGAGTAGTTGTGGTTGATAAAGGGGAAAAGCATCCAAGTAAGGATGGGGTAGAGTTGAATGTGGTCTTCTTCTTTTTCCTGAAAGTTGTATAGTTCTATAAAATTGTAGGGAAAGAGAAAAGAAACAGTTATAAGGAATATCTTCATATTATTTTACTTTCCCATGTTTTTTTAAAATGAATTTACTAGATTTTTATTTGGATGTATTTTATAGTTCTTTCCTTTAATTATAAATTAATTACTTTACAACCAACCCCAAAAATTGTATCAATTCCACTTTGGCCAATATAGTTTGGTATAATACTTCAGAAGGTAGAAACATTTGGGTCTTGTTTATTGACGAACATAATATTTGAAAAAAAAATCACTGCATATCATTAATTCATATTACACGACAGCTCCTAAAACACAGAAGAGAAACAAATTATTTGAATTTCTGAATAACTAACAAATTTCGAAGATGTTACTATTTAACGCGTTTATTAATTTTGTATCTAGTAAGCATGAATTACATTAATGTCGTCATCATAATTGAATATTGTTATCATTTTCTAAATCTATATAATAAAACAGAAGGAAAAACGATGACTTGGGACAAACATCCTTTTTCAATAAAGGATATTGTCTAGAAACCCTTCCTAAAATTTAAACGATGACCTGGGACAAACTTTTGACCTTTTTTTTTTAGAGTTAATTCCTATATGGCCCCCTACTTTGTGACCAGCTTCCTTTATGGCCCCCTTTTTTTTCGTAAATTCAAATATGACCCCCTATTTTCAGATAAATGTCATTACTACCCTTCTTAATTCTAAATTTAAAACAATAAAAAAAATTATTTCCACCTCACCCCTCTCTCTCTCTCCACCTCATCTCTCCCTACACCTCATCTCTCTCTCTCTCTCTCCAATTCACCTCTCTCTCTCTCCAACTCTCCTCTCTCTCTCTCCTACTCACCCCTTTCTTCTCCGGCAAGGTGGCCGGCCGGAAAATTTTCCAGCCGGCCACCTTCAAACTTAAAAACAAAAGAAAAAAGATCTGTTCGTGAACAGATCCTCCGGCGAAGGGAAACCCCCTTCGCCGGAGTTTAAGAGAGAAAGAGAGTGGAGAGATTTTTTTTTTTAAAAAAAATTTAGAGAGAGAGAGGAGAGAGAAATTTTTTCTTTTTTTTTTTTAAGTTTGAAGGTGGCCGGCCGGAAAATTTTCCGGTCGGCCACCTTGCCGGAGAAGAAAGGGGTGAGTAGGAGAGAGAGATGAGAGTTGGAGAGAGAGGAGAGTTGGAGAGAGAGAGAGGTGAATTGGAGAGAGAGAGAGAGAGATGAGGTGTAGGGAGAGATGAGGTGGAGAGAGAGATGAGGTGGAGAGAGAGAGGGGTGAGGTGGAAATAATTTTTTTTATTGTTTTAAATTTAGAATTAAGAAGGGTAGTAATGACATTTATCTGAAAATAGGGGCCATATTTGAATTTACGAAAAAAATGGGGCCATAAAAGAAACTGGTCACAAAGTAGTGGGCCATATAGGAATTAACTCTTTTTTTTTATTGCAAGGACAATGCCTTATCTCCATTCTTTATAAGAAACAAAATAAAAATAGAGTTAATTCCTATATGGCCCCCTACTTTGTGACCAGCTTCCTTTATGGCCCCCTCTTTTTCGTAAATTCAAATATGACCCCCTATTTTCAGATAAATGTCATTACTACCCTTCTTAATTCTAAATTTAAAACAAATAAAAAGAATTATTTCCACCTCACCTCACCCCTCTCTCTCTGTCCACCTCATCTCTCCCTACACCTCATCTCTCCCTACACCTCATCTCTCTCTCTCTCCAATTCACCTCTCTCTCTCTCCAACTCTCCTCTCTCTCTCCTACTCACCCCTTTCTTCTCCGGCAAGGTGGCCGGCCGGAAAATTTTCCGGTCGGCCACCTTCAAACTTCAAAAAAAAAATATTTCTCTCTCCTCTCTCTCTCTAAAATTTTTTTTTTTTTAAAAAAATCTCTCCACTCTCTCTCTCTTAAACTCCGGCGAAGGAGGTTTCCCTTCGCCGGAGGATCTGTTCACGAATTTCGGCGGCAATGTCGTCTCCCGGTGGCGGTGGTACAGATTGTCTCCTCTCTGTGAGAATAGTCCCACATGGGAGAATGGGTAATTAGCAACCAAGAATATAAAGAATAGGTCCTCTCCACCCATTGCCAATTGGTTTTGAGTTGGATGGCCACAAACTTAACATGGTATCAGGGCTAGGCCCACACGTGATAGGCTTAAAAGTCACACGTGCTCCACGTCACCCGTAAAGAAAAAAAATACACGTGTTAGGCTCAAAAGAACGCCACACGTGAGGGGGCGTGTGAGAATAGTCCCACATGGGAGAATGGGTAATTAGCAACCAAGAATATAAAGAATAGGTCCTCTCCACCCATTGCCAATTGGTTTTGAGTTGGATGGCCACAAACTTAACACTCTCTATTACTGATTCCGATAGAATGTCATCGTCGTCTTCATTTTTCCGACCAGAATTACTTTCTGAATATCTACGTTGATGTATAGGCTCAGATACAATATTCACTTCTGATTCATCGTCAATCAAATACTCAAATAATCCCATTGAATACGATCTTTGCTGTAAATCAGTATTAGTATCTGCCGGATTCATTCTCCGGCGACTTACACTTCCGATTTCTAACCGGAAACTATCATTACCTGCTGAAGATCTCGAAGATAGTTTCTGATCATAAAGTTCAGATTCATCAAATGGAACTGTAGATCGACAAAGTGGACAAGTACGATTAGATAACAACCACGTATCAATACATTTTGAATGAAACGCATGACAACAAATCGGCAGCAACCGAAGTTGATCGTGTTTTTCAAATTTCGATAAACAAACAACACAATCAGGTGAAGTTGTTGATTTTAATCCAGTAATTGAGTTGAAAGAAAACAGAGGAAGTGAATCAATTAGCTTTTGATTTTCATTATGAGTATCTTCTGGTAACACACGACGATTTGAGATTCGACGACTCACATTAATCGATTCAATATGTTGATGATCTTCGTGATGATCTTCATCGTTTCTTGATTTACAATGTCGATTAAGAAACCGAAGTAAGAGATGAAGAGAAACAGAGACGATTAAAACGATTGTGAGAATTAAAACAGTTATGAAAATACTTGGACTGAAATCACCTCTAGAAGATGAATCAGAAGAAACAGTATTCTGTGATTCTGAAACTGATACTGATCCTTCTAGAGTTCTCTTCAATGCCGAAGGAGGAGTTGCAGAGAAGAGATCACTAGGACGAGTCATGTTGGAAGATTATTTCTAGGGTTTCAGTTTGAGTCTAGAAAGAGAAACTGTGTTTTTAGAGAGAAAAAGTAAAAAAACTGATCTGTTCGTGAACAGATCTGTTCACTAGGATGAGTTAATTTCTAGGGTTTCAGTAGATCTGTTCACGAACAGATCTGTTCGTGAACAGATCCTCCGGCGAAGGGAAACCCCCTTCGCCGGAGTTTAAGAGAGAGAGAGAGTGGAGAGATTTAAAAAAAAAAAAAAATTTAGAGAGAGAGAGGAGAGAGAAATATTTTCCGGCCGGCCACCTTGCAGAAAGGGGTGAGTAGGAGAGAGAGAGGTGAGTAGGAGAGAGAGAGAGAGAGAGGTGAATTGGAGAGAGAGAGAGAGGGGTGAGGTGTAGGGAGAGATGAGGTGGAGAGAGAGAGAGGGGTGAGGTGGAAATAATTTTTTTATTGTTTTAAATTTAGAATTAAGAAGGGTACTAATGACATTTATCTGAAAATAGGGGGCCATATTTGAATTTACGAAAAAAAGGGGGCCATAAAGGAAGCTGATCATAAAGTAGGGGGCCATATAGGAATTAACTCATAAAAATAATAAAAATGTATTAGAAAACAAAGAAAAGGATGATTGAAGGTTATTAAGGTCATTTTCAATGTACCTTTCTACCACAACAAGCTAGGGTAAATTTGTAATTCAATGTTCATACCTCCTATTAAAACAAGTTTTTTTTGTGGGTTCATTACTCATTTCCAATTCATGTCCATTCTTCACAAATAAGAGAGAGAGAGAGACAAGGAAAAGGGTAGAGAGAGAAACCATGGAAGCATCATCAACACTCAAAATTGAAAGCTTTTCATATAGATGGTTAATAAATCTAAAATCAACCATTGGGAGTCCTGATGATTCACTTGAACCATCTGATGAATCAGCTTTTATTGTGATGGATCCCAAGATGACACCTTCCAAGAGATTTTTAGGAGATGCCCTAGATTTCAATTTCCCAACAACAACAACTACTAGTACTACTACTACTACAACAACCCAATCTCATAGTGATAATCCAACTCTTGTTCATGCTGAAGAATTATTTTCTAATGGCTTCCTTTTACCCATTTTTCTCAATAAAAACCAAAAATCTAAAATAGAACCCATAGAAGACAATTTTGATTCAATTACAAATTCATCATCACTACCCATTACTCCAAAATCATCAAAAACTCTAATTTCAATCAATGAAACTCATTCTAGTTTAGCAAAAAAATGTTGGAGATCATCAAAGAGAATTTTTAGAAAGTATTTTGTTAAGCCTGTTAATTACTTGAAAAAACAGGGGTCATTGAAATCATCAAGATCAGCTTCTTTGATAGATAATTCAAATAGTAAATGGGAAGATTCAGAGAATAAGATGATGATTAGATCTTCTAGTTGTAATTATCAACCAACAAGAAGAAGTTATGATTCAATTGGTGAAGTTTGTGATGCAGAGGAATCAATTTATGAAGCTGTTCTTCATTGCAAAAAATCAATTGGTATGTTTCATTTTAAGTATCTTTTTTAATACTACTCTGTGTTTTGAGTAGGATATCTTTCTTAAGTCCTAAAAATTAATCTTCCTTTTTTAATTTTTTTTAGGGAAGTAATTAGCAAGGCAGAGGATGGACCAAAAAGGAAGGCGAAATGGCAGAGAAAGAAACTTTCTTTTAATTAGATATTAGATGTATAAAAACAGAGTATAGAGAGAGAGAGAGAGAGAGAGAGAGAGAGGATGCATAAATCCTCCTTGTTTATTTGTTTATAGTAGTATTAAAGTTATTTGTATCAAGATGAAGGCTATCTTTTTCTTGGTCTTGAATCAAAATGTACTTAGGGTTTTGGGTATCATCATAGGTAGAATAAGCTTAAGATACATGGTTACCCATTTATCTTCCTTAAGTTCATATTGCATACAAAGTTCATAATTTCAGTTTAAAAAGAAGGAAAAGATAATCAAGTTAAAGGATGTGAGCATGATATGTCCTTCTAAATTCAAAATCATAAAATGGTACCTAGATTTTGTATTATGATACCACAACTAGAAAAATGTCAAGTTACCCGAATGAACTGATTTAGGAAATACGCGTCGGACTAAATTCAAAATTACCATAAGGAAAATCGTAACAACACTATACATGGGTGACATCGGTAGTCAATTGCTAGTCTAAATGAACTAATAGAGGTTGGTCCTTCGGTCACAAAAACAAGAAGTATGAGAGAAAACAATTAATAAAGTAGTTTCCAAGAAACTCCATTGGAAAATAGTACTAAGATTTGTCTCTACAAGAGAAGAGCCATTATCAGAGCTTTAATTTGAGCTTTCAAAAATAGTTCTCAATAGCCTTAAAAGTCTTCTCTATTCTTTCATCTTTTTGTGCTTTTTCATTGAGGTTTAAGTGTAAAACTCACATATTTTGGTAGGTAGACCCACCAATATAAGTACCCATGTGAATGTCAACATTATATCAAAGAAAAGAAGAAAATAAAATAAAAACTAGCTTATTTGTCTTATACATATGTTTGGATGTTAGTTATGTGTTGCCTTGTCAAGCCTAACCAAAGCCTTGAAACACCTTCTAACTTCCCATTTTAGCACTTAGCAAAATTTGACCATGACATGAGAGTTGACTTGAATCCTAACTCATTTGACCCTAGTCTAGATTTATCAATGATCAAACAAGTTTTTTTTTTTTTTTGTTGAAAGATCAAACAAGTTAGGAATATAGTTGAATAATGAATATCTTGTTCGTCTAACTAGACATTCAATTATGTCAAAATCAAAAATGATTTGAAGTTGTTATTAGTTTATATGATAGAGAATAATTTTGCTCTATCAAAAACACCAACAAATAAGACCAATTCCCTAACCACGTCCCGAGTAATTAATGCAGAACCACAAAGTTTCTGGACAAACAGCCAACTATATGTCGCTCCGTCTACATATTAGATATGTCGTTTAACCTAAATAAGTTGCTCAAAGTGTTGGAGAAACCAATCTTGTTCATACATGAAAATCATGCAAATCAAAATTTGCAGATATTATGATATTGAAGTGTTGGATAAGAAATAATGAAACAGTTTTGTTATATACAAGCTGGTCTGTCAGTATAAACAACAACAACCCATGTTAGAGATTGAACAATTATACATATACCAGTAGGAACATAATCTACCCGAGATGGAAACAATACCGGTCGAAAATAATAAATCTTTCTTGTTTGTTCTTAAATAATGTAATTGCAGAGAAAGAAAAAAATAATGAAAGATGAGTAGAATTTTGGCCCACATGTAAATGAAGAAAGATAGACAATGGAGAACAAGAAGTTGGGTATTAGAAGAGAACAAGCAACATAGAGGAGACACAAACAAAAACAATGAAGTCATAAACAAGCTAGGATTTTATGGGCATTGCCTCTTCAGGCTTCTCTCTCTATAATTTATGGGTTTTGTTTTTTGTTGGTTGATTTGTTTCTCCATATTTGAAGTAAGGCAGAGAGGGGACCAAAACCTTACAAAATGTCAATACTGTTTTTTGATCTTTTAAATGGTTAGAATTCTAAACCCAAAAGCTCTTTGCTTAAATCATGATAAGAGACTACAAGAAATTACGAATCATAATCGCTTACATAGACAAGAAAACTAAGATCATTTCGGTTCAAAGAACAGAAGAATTTCCACATTAGCATATTATAAACAAGATTTCTTTTGGTTTGGGTAGGCAATAGAAGATTACATTTTCCTGTCTTAATTCAAAATTGTCATCGTGTTAAGTGCACCCGCCACTTTTGTTATACACACTCGCATATCCTTTGATTTGAACAAAAAATGCACTACATGTTAGTGTATATAATAAAAAAAACAACTAGTAGGCTAGTAGCCCAGTTGGTAATACATCTACTTCGCAGTACGGAGGTTGCATGTTCAATTCCATGGAGATGCAAATTCAGAATTATTGAACTTAGATATAAATAAGTTGTTTCTTTGGACTTTAGGTCAGTCATTTAATTGGAACTTCGACCCCTTTCTACAGGGGTTTAAATTCGGTAATTAACGTACTTATCACATCGTGTCGATGTATCAACGTTTTGTAATAACTATATAGTGAATATTCAAAAAAAAAATTTATGAGTGGATTATAATGTATAGATCCAAGTGTCTTAGGCATTTATATAAGATCTCTTCTACTTTGTCCACCCATTCAGTTTTGTTTTATAAATCTGCTGTGCTGCTTGTGATGATGATGAATTAGGGTTTCAATTTCATAAATTAAAATTTTGAATTCTATTGCATCTGATGATGATGAATTAGGAGGTTAAGATTCATGATGATTTTTTTTCCTTCCTCAATTCGTTTTTTTTTGTTGCTTAAAGGTTATACTACTAGTATTTCTGTTTCACATGTTGAATTAGGTTAAGATTTAATTGCATGTATAGTTGTTGTTGTCAAGGGAATGGATTTGGATGATTAATTATAAAGTACTTAAATTAGTTGGTCTGAGATTTGTTGTTGTTGCAACTACTGGAGTATTATATTTTGGCCCCCTGAGATTGTGCCCTAGGCTGCTGTTGTATGCTAGGAAATTATTACGTACTCACTCCGTCCCATTTTGTTTGGGTGTTATTCCTTGAAGTTCCAAAATGTTTGTCCACTTACTTCAAATAAGACTCATTTATTACTAGTTTTACTGATATTTTCCAATCTACCCTTGCTTTTAATACGAATAAAAAGTTTCTATTGGTTCTACACTACTTTTAATGTAGTTTTCATTGTAATTTCTGAAGTAAATACGGGTTTATTTTTATCTTATCTTTTAGTATCCCATTAGGTTTTCTAAACCCTATGATGTTGTTGGTCTTTAACATTCTTATTGAGTTTGAATGGTTTCAGGAAAGACATTTCTAATTGTATTGATAATTGGGAGGCGTTGAATATTGTAGAGAAGATGGCAAAGGTAGATGATGTATTTAACAAGGTGTTAGATCGTGTTAACAATTTGGTGAGCAAAGGTCTGACTGGAATGAAACCACTATTCCGCCAAGCTAAGTACGAAGATTTGCTTGAAGAAAAAGAGAAACTGAAGGTACTACTACTACGTCTTACTAGTACTAGTAAATAAATTATTATTATAAAATGAATCAATTTTTCTTAAGGAATTGTCTATCTATATATGTGTCTGTCTGTAGGCATAATTTACTAATAATTACCTCTTTCTTTCTTTATTTATGAAGGAATTGATTGTTTTGTTGTGTGACGCATATTGGGCTTTCATTACCAGTCATAAAGAGACATATCTGGAGGAGTTTGATAATGTTCTCTTGAAATTATACATGGTAGGTAGATTACTACTCCTCCTAGTAAACAAAACTGGAATCTCTCTCTCACACACACACTATATTATTATTATTATTATTATTATTATTATTTCTAGGATATTAGTAGTATTTGTTTTGGATCTTAATTTTTTGATTTATTGTTGTTATACAGATTGACGAAAAAACTAACAAGATATCGGAGCAACTTCCAAAAATGTCAATTGAACTTCGCATATATGACATGTTTCATGGACTACGATATCTTGACGACAAAGAATAAGATTTAGAAATGAAGATTTAATCTCATCAAGATCGTGATAATCAACACAAACTCTAGAGAGAGAAAGAAAATAAAAACTTTCTCGATCTGAAACAGATTCATCAAATAAGAGAATCGTTTACCTGATTAAGAATTAAGATGATGATTTGAAAAGCTGTACTGATAATTAAACAAATAACAGGAAGAATTTAAATCAAAACATAATCAGAACTCATATAAGAATTTGGTTTGTGTTTTACCTGAAATTAGAAAGAATACACAGTTTTCTGTTTTAATGGAGGATAGTTTCAGAAGATGAAGATGTAGAGAGAGAGAGAGAGAGATAAGACTAAAAGGTCTCGGTTACAATATTTGAGGAAGGTCACGAAATCTTTCTTCCATTAGAAACGGAAATTGGAGAAAGAAAAAGGGAGATAAAAAAGGAAAAAAGATCTGGTTTGATTTGAGCTTAAATGTGATCTTATATATATAGAAGGTTATTTCAGGTATTATAAAATGTTTGGTATTCTAGGGATTTGTGTTTTCTCTCTAGATGATTAAAAATAGATTAGATATCCATTTATATTAATAATTTGGATTTTAACCCATTTATAAGATTAGAGTGGATTAAAAGTTGTATTAGGGTGCGTTTTTAGGGTCATATATCCAAAAATTCAATTATTAATTGAGGAAAAACTAACTAAAAGGAAAGAAAAAAGGGATCCGACGAAAGGTCCTCCTTCGCCGGAGGAATCAAAACAAATCTGTATGCGGTTGTAGAGAGAGAGGCGGTCAAGGAGAGAGAGAGAAAATTTTGGATAATCCCACTGGATGTTGGCTCAAACACTATTTTATAGGTGGCCAATACGTGGACAACTGTTTTTTCTATAAGGACAAATATTTTCGGGCGCGGTGCGAGTCAATTATGCTTAACTTAGTTGACTTTGATTTAATAAGGGGACAACTCCATAAAGTCTTAAATACTAACAGTTACTAACTTGTGGACCATGAACAAAGTAATAGTTCAAAATTGAAAACCTAAGTTGTCCTCTTCTTCATCATCTTCTTCTTCTTCCTTCTTCTTAGTCTTATTCTTATTCTTGTACTGCTACTAAAAGTAAACTATGGTTTCTACGACTTCCTTTTGTTTTTTATCAAACCCTAGAAGAATGAAGAAGATAAAACTCATCAATCTCCACTTCCCTTATTTTTTAGTAAACTATAGTTTCGACCACTTCTCTTTGTTCTTTAGTGAACTATAGTTTCTACTACTTTCCTTTGTTTTTTATCAAACCCTAGATGGGTTTTAATCAAACCCTACATTGATGAGGTAAAACTCTAACTTTTTTAATTTTATTTTGTATTTTCGTTTAAATAGTTTGAAAGAATACAAAACGATTTCAAGACAAAAAAATCGAAGTGAAGAATAAATTCCCAGAATTTTGTGGGAAATCTACGAAAATATGCTACATTTTCGTGGCAAGTTTCCTTCTGTCTTGCCAAATTTTCGTAGGAAATCTACGAAATTGGCGAGTCAGTTTTTTTTTTTTTTTTACAAAAACTCAGAAATTAAGATCTCTCGTGTTTTGTCGATTTTCCATGAAGCACGAGCAACTCTACTTGTTTGTAAAAAAATCTAAGGTCTTGAAATTTTTGATTTCTAGGTTTTAAAAGTTTAACGGGTCTTAGGGTTTTTAGATCTGATCTTTCTGGTTAGGAATATCCTTCAACAATTCCCTTCCCTTTGTTTGATGCAATAATCTTCTCTAAAAAAAATTCTCTCTCTAGAATTTTGGGTTGATGATGATGAAGTAGTAGAAGAAGACCAAACTTACTTAGGGTTTATGAGAAAAGAAGGAGGTGTCAAAATAATACATCTAATTCTAAGAGGACTTGAGTGAAAATAATAGAGAGTTGTCCCTTTAGAAACTGGTATCCATATACAAAAATTAATTATTTTGGTTGTCCACATAAGATAGTTATCCATATAAAAAAAACGGTTGTTCACGTATTGGTCACCATTTTATACTACTTTATCAAGGACATAAATACTTTTTCAAAAAAAATAAAAATAAAAACATTTTAATTTCGAGGATCCAACATCTAGAGATGTATATTGGGCATGGGCCATTTGGCCCAATTTGTTTAAGACATGAATATTAAGTGATGGGCTTGGAAATAGAATCCGACGGTCACGGCGTCACGAGTTGAATGATTTACCAATGTATAAAGTGCAAGAATACCTCTTCTTCTCAGACCCTAAAAGAAAGAGAAAGAAAGAGAAGTCAACAGTTGGAATCTTTAGTTATTTGAATTTGAGTTATTAGGGTGGGCGGTTATTAAAGAAAAAGAGAGAGAGAGAACAATGGCGGAGGAGGTGGTAAACTACGAGGCTTGTGAGACTAAAAGGCAAAAACGAGAAGAAAACATGGATGGTGATGAATCATTACCAATTATTGAAAGATTGAAGTCTCTTAGGTGGTATCCTCTTCTTCTACTTTATCTACCAATTATTCAGTTTTGTTTTATAAATCTGCTGCTTGCTTGCTTCTGATGATAATGAAGTAGGGTTTCAATTTCATAATTTTAAGATTTGAATTCTATATGCATCTGATGATGATGAATTAGGTTAAGATTCATGATGATGATTTTGTTTTTTCCTTCCCCAGTTCGTTTTTTCTTTTGAAGGTTAGTAGTATTTCTGTTGACAAGTTGAATTAGGTGTTTCAATTTCATAAATTAAGATTTGTATTCGTTCTATGCATTTGATGATGATGAATTAGGTTAAGATTCATGATGATGATTTTGTTTTTTTCCTTCCCCAATTCGTTTTTCTCTTAAAGGTTATACTACTAGTATTTCTGTTTCACATGTTGAATTAGGTTAAGATTTAATTGCATGTATAGTTGTTGTTGTCAAGGGAATGGATTTGGATGATTGATTGATTGATTGATTATAAAGAGAAGTTATTGAAATTTGATGAGTAAATCTTCCCTCCCTCCCTCTCTCTCTCTCTCTCTCTCCTAATTACTTTACTATGGCTCTAGTTGATTTATGATGTTTAATGCACCACCATATGCATGCTCTAGTTTATTTTATCTTATCTTTTAGTACCTGGCCCATTAGGTTTTCTAGAGGTAATAAAGTATTAAAGATCTAGAGATAAGGTATTTAAAATCTACTGAATACCAAAGAGATTAACTCGGCTGACTCCCTCCCTAACTCGGATTCGGGCCTTGGCCGAGCCGAGTCCGAGTCGTACTGCTTAATTCTAAACCCTAGCTATGATGTTTTAACATTCTTATTGGGTTTGAATGTTTTAACTTGTTGTTTCAGGGAAGACATTTCTAATTGTATTGGTAAATGGAGGGCGATGAATATTGTAGAGAAGATGGCAAAGGCAGATAATCTATTTAACAAGGTGCAAGATCGTGTTAACAATTTGACGAGCAGAGGTCCCAGTATATGGCTACTATTCAGTCAAGCTAAGGACTACCAAGAGTTGCTTCACGAAAAAGAGCAAATGGAGGTACTACTTACTACTAGTAAATTATTATAAAATGAATCAATTTTTCTTAAGGAAGTGTCTATCTATATATGTATATCTCTGTAGGCATAATTTACTAATTACCCCTTTCTTTCTTTCTTTCTTTCTTTCTTAAGGAATTGGTTGCTTTGTTAATTGAAGAATATTTGGCTTTCAAATCCAGTCATTGGGAGACATATCTGGGGGAGTATGAAGATTGTCTCTGGAAATTATATAAGGTAGATAGATTACTATTCCTAGTAAACTGCATGCATGCTGGACTCTCTCTCTCTCTCTCTCTCTCCCACACACACTATATTATTATTATTATTATTTCTAGGATATTAGTAGTATTATTTGTTTTGGATATTAATTTTTAGATTTATTGTTGTTATACAGATTGAGAAAAAAACTAACAAGATATCGGCCCAAATTCCAAACATGTCAATTGAATGTGAGGTATATGATATGATTTTTGGACTAGGAGATGTTGACGGCGAAGAGTTAGCTGATTTCAATGTGGCCGACCTTGACTATGATGGTCTGATGAAACAAATGGAAGACATGATGGAGCGCTCTAAGGAGTGTGATGAAGTTTGTGGTTACTTCAATGAGTTGATCTTATGTGTTGATCATATAATTCACACTATAGATGGGTTGAATGAAGATCAACAGTAACTAAATTTCAATGTTGTTGTTTTAGCGGTGGTGAACTTACTACTACTACTACCATTACCTTATGGTCGGTCGGTCACAATAACGAATGAATGATATTTAAAGCTTTGGTGTTGAAGTGCCTGTTTTTAATGTTAAAAGTTAAATTGCTTGGAAATTGATTGCTATATTTACTATCATATAAGATTGATGGTTAATGTAGAACATTAGCAAAATAATTCTCCAAGGGAAGAGCCAATATAATAATAATACACAGAAAATGATAATAAATTACGGAGTATCATTTTTCCGGTTGTATACTTGTATTTATTATCATTTAAAATCTTAACTGACATTCCAGCACCTCATCCACGACTCTAAAATATGTATTTCCACCCTATGAAATGATATGCCCGAATTTTTTTTCTTCAACCAAGAAACCTTGTTATTTGTTTGGTAGTTAAAACAAAAAATAATGGGGATCCTGCTGTAATCCAAGTAATGGTTGTTATTTCGATAATTTATTACTATTATCAGTTAAATAATAATTGTCATCAATTTTATTATTTTCGTTGACTCGAGTTGTACTAATTTTTTCTGTTTATGTATAATATCGAATGTATCTTTGGGTGTGCACTTGAAAAAAAACTGGGTGTGCACATTAAATATAATAAGAAAAAAAAATGTATTTGTTATTTCTGAAGAGAATAGAAGAAAGGAGTCTGTGAACCGTATTTTTTTTATTTTCTTCTAACTAGTGGCTTGAGAGTAAGCAAGCTACCTTCATTCAACAGATTTGTGGTTGAGTCCCCAGACATTTGAATAACCTTTTTTAAGTAAGGTAGGGGTCTTTCCTCCAGAACCTCCTTTTCTTAAGTGCCTCCAGAACCTCCTTTTCTTAAGTGCAATGTGGATGCTTCTTTTAAGACATTTTTAGACCCTGCCGGATATGGTGGTATTATACATGACGAAAAGGCGAAATTTGTCATCTCCATGGCGGGCTCGACCAGAGGACAAACGGCGGAAGAATGTGAAGGCCAAACCATATTGAGGCGATGGAATGGGCAACGCATGCAACTTCAGATTACTCACCTACATATGGAGAGTGACAACCAAAACATCATACGTTATCTTAACAATGGTAGCAAGTCAATAGATTGACAAACAAAGAAAATTATGGAGAATATTTGGAAGCTCAAAAGCCAGTTCGTCTCCATCAGATTCACCCACATCTCTAGGGAACACAACAAATGGGCTGACAAACTCGATAAGTGGGGAAGGAAAAATAGTAGTAGTAGGACTTGAAATTCTATCCTCGAGCTTCAAGAGGATTTGGTTGTGTAAATCCCCCTGTTCAACAAAAAAAAAAAATAGTAAGATGGGGGTCTTGCTTGCCCCTTTAAGTAGAAAAAGCGCTAGATTTAACAAACACCATCTTTATTTTTAGGTGGAAATACACTCACACTCTGTAAGACAAAGCATCGGTAGTCATCGTCTGAGTGTTTATCACTCTGTCATTAAAATATGCTCACACTCTGCTCGACGAAATACTCCAAAGAAAAATAAATATCATTTTTTTTTTCTTTCTCGGGTACAATAATGTGAGATTCGACAAAAAAAAAATATGGGTAGTCACCAATTTGATATCTACTTGGAAAAAGCTTGTTGAATTTTTCAATGATGTTGCTCTTTATAAATGATATGAATGGGAAACTGGTAGATGAAGTATGGATGATAAAAGTAAGATCGAAAATGAGACTCCTTTTGCTAATGCTGGGTTTCTTAGTCAAATATCATTTTGGTGGTTGAATCCATTGATGAAGAAAGGAAAGAAAAAGAAGATTCTTGAGGATGAAGACATACCCATGTTGCGAAAAGTTGACAGAGCCAAATACTGTTACCTATTGTTCATGGGTAAATTGAATCAACAAAAACAAGTGACAGAATCTTCACTTCTGTGGGCAATAATTTTCTGTTATTGGAATGACATTTTGAGTTCTGGGTTCTTTGCATTACTCAAGGTACTAACTGTTTCTTCAGGCCCTTTATTTCTTAGTGCTTTCATTGATGTTGCCAATGGAAAAGAAACTTTTAAACACGAAACATATGTATTGGTTATTTTACTGTTCTTGTCAAAATTTTTAGAGTCGATTGGGCAACGACAATGGTACTTCCGTTGTCGACAATGGTACTAACTAAAAGGAATGAAAAAAGGGATCCGACGAAGGGTCCTCCTTCGCCGGAGGAATCAAAACAAATCTGTATGCGGTTGTAGAGAGAGAGGCGGTTAAGGAGAGAGAGAAAGAAAATTTTGGATAATCCCACTGGATGTTGGCTCAAACACTATTTTATATACTTTTTTTTAAAACCCTCGAAATCATATTTCAATCATAAGTGATACAATCACAAATTACAGGGGTGAATTGTTATCCCTCTCGGCCAGATACTTGAGAGTTACATTCGTAAGTAATTTCGCAGAACTTCGAATGTAAAGTGCCTCATGTATTGAGAGAAATTGGACTAGACACGGACGAAAAAGAAAGGAGAAAGATGAGAAGATCTTAAAGATCAAAGATGAAAGGACCCTAAAGGTCAACAAAACATCACAAAAACAAAAGAAAAACTAAATTTACAACCCCGTCGCTTTTGCCGGAAATCCACCAATGTCACCGGAAAACCACCATTGTCGCCGGAAACCGTCGCTGGAAAACTGCTTTCATAGTTGGAAACCGTCGCCTTCACCGGAGAACCGCATCCACCACAGAAAACACAACACCCTTGAAAGCTTTCAATATGCAAACCTTCCAAACTCTCAACCCTTTAATTAAATCTTCAGACCTTTAGATCTTCAAACTTTCATTCTTGAGAAAAAAAAGACAACAGTTAAAATTGGGTAGAAGGATCTTAAACATAATATATTACCCATCTACGATTTTCAATCGATTCGACCTCTTCTGTCTTCATCATCTTCTTCAAATACCAGTCATCTTCATCATGACAGGGAGAACGAGTAAGAAGGAGAGAAAGTACCTTTGGGGTTAGCAACTTTTTTTTCCATATTATCTTGAATTCTTTGTTACTCCATAAAAACTTAAGGTTAGATCTAAAAAGACAAGAGGAAACTAAAAACATGAAAAGAAAAAGAATCTTTTCCGGTGAAGGGATCTCCCTTCACCGACAAAAACCTTAATTTGAGGAAGTTGGTTATAGAGCCGAGAGTGAGAGTTTTTATCAAGGACATAAATACTTTTTCAACAAAAACAAAAAGGACATAAATAATTTCGAAGATCCAACATCTAGAGATGTATATTGGGCATGGGCCATTTGGCCCAGTTTGTTTAAGACATGAATATTAAGTGATGGGCTTGGAAATAGAATCCGACGGTCACAGCGTCACGGGTTGAATGATTTACCAATGTATAAAGTGCAAGAATACCTCTTCTTCTCAAATGTAACGACATACCTAGATCGTAGTGACAAAAAAAAAAAAAAAAAAAAAGAAAAAGAGAGAGAGAACAATGGCGGCGGAGGTGGTAAACTACGAGGCTTCTGAGCCTAAAAGGCAAAAAAGAGAAGAAAACATGGATGATGATGAATCATTACCGATTATTGAAAGATTGAAGTCTCTTAGGTGGTATCCTCTTCTTCTACTTTGTCTACCAATTATTCAGTTTTGTTTTATAAATCTGCTGCTTGCTTGCTTCTGATGATAATGAATTAGGGTTTCAATTTCATAATTTTAAGATTTGAATTCTATATGCATCTGATGATGATGAATTAGGTTAAGATTCATGATGATGATTTTGTTTTTTCCTTCCCCAATTCGATTTTTTCTTTTGAAGGTTAGTAGTATTTCTGTTGACAAGTTGAATTAGGGTTTCAATTTCATAAATTAAGATTTGAATTCTATTGCATCTGATGATGATGAATTAGGAGGTTAAGATTCATGATGATGATTTTGTTTTTTTCCTTCCCCAATTCGTTTTTCTCTTAAAGGTTATATTACTAGTGTTTCTGTTTCACATGTTGAATTAGGTTAATTGCATGTATAGTTGTTGTTGTTGTCAAGGGAATGGATTTGGATGATTGATTGATTATAAAGAGAAGTTGTTGAAATTTGATGAGTAAATCTTCCCTCCCTCCTCCTCCTAATTACTATACTTATAAAGGAGGAAAATATATAGTTGGTCCCTGAGAGTTCTTGTTGTTGCAACTTGCAACTAAGTAGTATTATATTTTGACCTAAGAGTTGTTGTGCCCTAGGCTGCTTGCTACCTACCTAGGATATTATTAGTACCCCATGCACCACCATGCTCTAGTTTACTTTATCTTATCTTTTAGTACCTGGCCCATTAGGTTTTCTAGAGGTAAAGTATTAAAGATCTAGAGATAAGGTATTTAAAATCTACTGAATACCAAAGAGATTAAGTCGGGCTGACTCGTCCGAGTGACTCGGCTGACTCCTTCCCTAACTCGGACTCGGGCCTTGGCCGAGCCGAGTCCGAGTCGTACTGCTTAATTCTAAACCCTAGCTATGATGTTTTAACATTCTTATTGGGTTTGAATGTTTTAACTTGTTGTTTCAGGGAAGACATTTCTAATTGTATTGGTAAATGGAGGGCGATGAATATTGTAGAGAAGATGGCAAAGGCAGATAATCTATTTAACAAGGTGCAAGATCGTGTTAAGAATTTGATCAGGAGAGGTCCCTGTGGATTGCCACTTTTATTCAGTCAAGCTAAGGACCACCAAGAGTTGCTTCAGGAAAAAGAGCAAATGGAGGTACTACTTACTACTTGTAAATTATTATAAAATGAATCAATTTTTCTTAAGGAAGTGTCTATCTATATATGTATATCTCTGTAGGCATAATTTACTAATTACCCCTTTCTTTCTTTCTTTCTTTCTTAAGGAATTGGTTGCTTTGTTGGTTGAAGAATATTTGGCTTTCAAATCCAGTCATTGGGAGACATATCTGAGGGAGTATGAAGATTGTCTCTGGAAATTATATAAGGTAGATAGATTACTATTCCTAGTAAACTGCTGGACTCTCTCTCTCTCTCTCTCACACACACACACACTATATTATTATTATTATTTCTAGGATATTAGTAGGAGTATTTGTTTTGGATATTAATTTTTAGATTTATTGTTGTTATACAGATTGAGAAAGAAACTAACAAGATATCGGCCCAAATTCCAAAGATGTCAATTGAATGTGAGGTATATGAAAGGATTTTTGAACTAGATGTTGACGGCGAAGAGTTAGCTGATTTCAATGTGGCCGACCTTGACTATGATGGTCTGATGAAACAAATGGAAGACATGATGGAGCGCTCTAAGGAATGTGATGAAGTTTGTGGTTACTTCAATGAGTTGATCTTATGTGTTGATCATATAATTCACACTATAGATGGGTTGAATGAAGATCAACAGTGGTGCTACTAACTAAATTTCAATGTTGTTGTTTTAGGGGTGGTGAACTTACTACTACTACTACCATTACCTTATGGTCGGTCGGTCACATAACGAATGAATGATATATGAAAGCTTTGGTGTTGAAGTGCCTGTTTTTAATGTTAAAAGTTAAATTGCTTGGAAATTGATTGCTATATTTACTATCATTTTATTACTAGAAAACATGTGCTTTTGTGATCATCACAGTAAATATAAGATTGATGGTTAATGGTTGTTATTTTGATAATGGATTTCTATGGAGTAGTAAGTCTCTACATATTGTTATGTCATGAGAGAAAGTAGACAGTTTCTGAATATTCTGATCGACAAAGGTCAGCCCATCTTCAGGTTTTTCTCCAGCGAAGATCAACCTTGGTAAAACCTAAAATTTATTTTTCAAATACTAAATTGATAAAACCTATCCTAATCCCCCTTGAGACTCACGAGGGATGAAACCAGTGAGGTAATCAAGTATTTCTTAAATCTCATGACCTCTTGCCAGGTTTTCCTAAATATAGTCCATGTTGGTGTCGGCCCTATTTCTCCGTTGGATTGGATTTAGCTCAAGCTTGTTGTGCATGCATAGTTGGGTTCAGTATACCAAAACCACCAAGTTCAGTTACTGTAATGTTTCATGTGTCTTTCGGTGGTGTAAACATATATCATGTGATGCTGAATGCGCATACTATCTTTAAAATGAAAAGACAATGTTCGTCTTGCACGATCCAAGAACATAATCACTCTATATATGTAGGATTTGAATCTACGACATCGAATTTTGGAGACCCACATTTTGCCGAGCTGAACTAATTAAGAGCACATTCTTATCACAAGGTGACGGGATTATCCAACTGTCTGTGCTCACAACTTAGTAAGATACATTCGAATCTTGAAATATTAGAGATAAATGGTAAGCTTGGGTATTTGTATGAACATCCCGTATGGACCGATTCCCACCCCTACCGTTAGTCCAATTGATAATGAGAACTTATGATTTTTGATGAAAATTTTACTCAATCGTTATGAAATTTTTTTCGTTTTCGATTGCGACGAACACAAGCATAATAAAACAAGAAAAAAGAGCCTGCCCCCAGCCCGAACAGGCCTGTCCGTTTCTCGATTTGGAAATAGAATCGGATGGGGGCCGGTTGAATGAGTTACCCATACATATATACGTATATATTTTTTCTTGGAGAAGATAAAATAGTATCATTAATGAAAAAACAAAACAATGCAATGGCAGAAGCCTAGCTGGCTAACCATCCAATACACAGACAAAAGACAAGAAAATATAGATACATTAGGCTTATAGCCTAGATAAAGCATCTCAATTCCTAATGTATTGGCTAAAAGGGGTCGACTTGCTCCACAGTTGATTGGTTGCCCAATAGTGAATTAGGCTCTTAGCTTGAATGATGATATTATCCCGTGTAGCTTCTCTGTCACTTTCTATCTCCATAACTCTATGATTACGCTCTAACCATATGACCCAAATGATTGCCGGAGGGGTACAAAGATGGAGGAAGGATTTTCTATCTGTTACTTTCTTTGGTTTCCATTCTATCAAGAAGTTGGAGATTGATTGAGTGCTACTGTTTGTATCATGAGAGGGGATTAAAGCTTGCCAAATCTTAGAAGTGAAGGTGCAATTAAGGAATAGGTGATCAGATGATTCACAATTGGACTTACACAAAGAGCATCTGTTTGGAGTTATAAAGCCTCTTCGAATAATCTTGTCCATGGTTGGAGCAGCTTTATGGATGATAGCCCAGAGAAGAAAAGAGACTTTCGAAGGAATACATTTGTTCCAAATCCAACTTGCAACTGGTTGTTGTGAGGAAGCAACTTGATGTTCTAGTTTTAAATATAATGATTTGACCGAGAAACCATGGTTCGAAGGGAGCCACTTACGTGAGTCAATCGAGGAATTGAGGGAAGATGAAGCTTCCGTTATGGACTCAAGGAGAGAAGTAAGGGGATCAATCTCTGATGTTCTAATTGGCCGAGAAAAATGAAGATTCCATGAATCATCGACGAAAGCACCACCCAAATTATCCTCTATAGATGCAAATTTCTTCTTGGTAGCTCTCCATAGAGTAGGAAATCTAGACTTAAAAGACCCTCTGCCCGTCCAGTCGTCCAACCAAAAGCTAAGCTGACGACCTCTATTGATCTCTAGTTTGGTTTTCTTCATGATTATAGGGGTCATGGATGATATTCTTCTCTAAGGGCCAGCATTTTTGGATGTTATTTGGTCGCTTGGAAACCACGGAGCAGCACCTCCCTTATATTTTTCATCAATTATCTTCCTCCAAAAGCTATGAGGTTCTTGTCCATACCTCCAAACCCATTTGCCAATAAGTGCTTTGTTCATCAATGCCAAGTTTTTAATACCAATGCTAGTAGTAGTAGTACCTAAAAGGCATGAAGTTGGAAAACTACGGTTCCAACCCTAAAAGGCAAAAACGAGAAGAAAACATAGATGATGATAATGATGAATTAGTAGCAATTATTGAAAGATTGAAGTCTCTTGGGTACTATTTATTTATGGTTCTCTTCTTATACCCATTCAGTTTTGTTTTCTTGTAGGTTATAAATCTGCTTGCTGCTTCTGATGATGATGAATTAGGGTTTCAATTTCATAAATATTTTATAAAATAAGATTTGAATTGCATTCGTTATATAGGGAGTATTAAGTTGAATTAGGGGTTTCAATTGTTCTTCTAGTTTGATTTTATAAAGAGAAGTTGTTGAAATTTGATGAGTAAATCCCTCCCTCCCTCCCTCCTCCTAATTACTACTACTCACTATAAAGGAGGAAATTAGTTATTTGTGATATTATATTTTGACCTAACAACATAAGAGTTGTTGTTGTTGTTGTTGTTTTGCCTCCTCCTATTCCTATAGGCTGCTGCTAGCCTGCTAGGAGGAAATTATTACTACAGTATGATTTTATTTATTATGATGTTTAATGCACCACATATCTCAATTTGGAGGAGGTCTAACTATATATATATATATATATATATAATATATTCGATTTTATCTTATCTTTTTAGTATCCATTAGGTTTTCTAAACCCTAGCTATGATGTTGTTGTTGTTGCTCTTTATAACATTCTTATTGTTTCAATGTTGTTGTTGTTGTTTCAGGGAAGATATTTCTAATTTTTTTAATAAGTGGAAGGAGTTGGATCATGAACAGAAGATGGCAAATGTAGATGATGTATTCGACAAGGTGGATGCTCGTCTAGATGATGTATTCAACGAGGTGCAGGCTCGTCTGATCAATTTCAAGTTCGATCTTCCGAGTGGAGGAATGACACAACCATTCCTCGAAGAAGATTTCGTTCGTGAATATAACCAGTTGAAGGTACTAACTAGCTAGCTAGTACTACTCTTGAATTATTAATCAATCAATTTTACTTGAGGAATTATCTATCTATGCATAATTTACTACTAATTACCTCTTTCTTTTTTCAACAAAAAGGAATTGGCTGGTTTGTTGTGTGAAGAACGTAGGGGCATGAGTTTGATATTCGTCTCTTGAAATTATACAAGGTACGTAAGTAGTAAACAACTCTCTAAGACTCTCTCCCTCTCTACCCCATACATATACTACTACTACTAGAATATTATTATTTCTATGTTTGGATCTTGATCTTAAGATTTATTAGTATTGTTATTGTTCAACAGATGGAGGAAAAAACTAAAAAGGTACTGAATGACGACCGATGGGGTACACCAAATGATATTTACATATGTAGTTTGCTTAGAGACCTACCACATGAGTATATCCTTGACGAATACAAGTTAGCTGTTGATGACAATGAGGAGGTCGACGAAGATGACTATGATGTTATCTGGGAAGAAATGGTAGGCATGATAAATTGCTTTGACAAGGGTAGTGAAGTTTGCCGTCGCTTTACTAATTTCATCTTTCGTCTTCGTGTTAAAATTCATAATATGGGGGGTTTGATGATGAGCAAAATGGAAAGAGGAGGAGGATGTGGGTGGATGTTAAGCAAAAGGGGAAGAGGAGGATGTGGGTCTAAGAAGAGGTCCGCTGCTTCCTATCTTTGAATTAATGAAACGATAGATTTAATTGCATGTATAGTTGTTTTTTTTTTTTTTGATAAACCAGAATTTCATTCAAATGATGGGAATTAATCCAAAACATTGCATGGTTAAGAGAGTTTTAACTCCTTTAAGTACAATATATCAAGACCAAATCCAAATGAAAAGACCCTAAAGCCTAAAGGTTACAGAATTAAAAGATCTTAAACATCGTAGATGAGAAGACCCTAAAAGTCGTAAACTTAATATACTAACATAGCAATTAGTAGAGAATTTAGAGATCGGATGAGGTTGTGGATTGAAGTTGTTGTTAGGATACGATATTGTCTTCTTGATGTCGTTTATTCGTTGAGTCATTTGATTATCAACCCAACATAAAAAACTAAGCTTGTGAATTTGAGGAAACCATCTTTAGAAATGTTAACCTTAAAAGAGATAGGGGATATCCAAAACCACTTGAAGATATTTTCATTGGGTCGCGAAGATGGAGATGATTTTTCAAGATCAAAGAGACTTGTCCCCATGTTAACTTCCTCTTTCTTTTTCTCTTCAACTCTTTGTTACTCCAGAAATAGAGACTACTGTATCTAACATAAAATTAAAACTTGAACTTCCTCTTCGAAAGTGAAGGGGATTTCGACGAAGGGAGTAAATGGATTCATGTTTATAAAAGAGTGGTTAGAGGTAGATTCTTCCAATTTAGAGGTCAAGGATTCATGTTTATCCAAACCCAACATAAAAAACTAAGCCTGTGAATTTGAGGAAACAATATTTAGATTTGGTTACCTTAAAAGAGATAGAGGATTTCCAAAACCACTTGAAGATATTTTCATTGGTTCACGAAGATGGAGATAATTTTTCAAGATCAAAGAGACTTGTACTCATGTTAACTTCCTCTTTCCTTTTCTCTTCAACTCTTTGTTACTCCAAAAACAGAGACTAGATCTAACATAGAAATCGAGTACGTTCAACGTTAGTCATTACAATGTATTGATACATCACGAAGATGTGATAAGCCCAATAACCGCTTAAATTAAACCAAATAATGAAAGAGGTCTAAAACCCAACGAGATGAAAGACGTCTCAAACCCAACAATTTATTACATTATTTATTGCAGAGTAATGCACTAACTAACTTGACTACCTGTTGTTGACAAAAAGAGATGTACTTTTGACGTTAGTGTATATAACAAAAATAGTGAGTGCATTTAAAATTCCCAGCTCATTGGTAAACTAGACCAAGTCTAGTATTTTGCAGAGGGAGGATCTAAAGGCGCCCCCTGTTTTTTTTTTTTTTTTCTTTTGCCATGGGCTACCCCCTCAGAGTTCATGTAGTTTAGAACTTTGCAAAATCATTTTTCATTTTCTAGTCTTGCAAGATTGAAGATGGGAAGAGGATTGAAAGGTTATGAATGTGTGTAAATTTTGTATTGACATACTTTTATTAATGAAAATTTAATAAAGGACAAGATAAAATGAGGTACTAAACAGTAAATTTAGAAGACAATTAAGAAACAAATTTGGAGGAAGAAAAGAATTTTTGTTAAAAATGTCAGAAGTGGGATTTGAACCCACGCCCTCTCTCGAAGACCAGAACTTGAGTCTGGCGCCTTAGACCACTCGGCCATCCTGACTTGATTGGTAGTCGGTAGAAGAAATATGAAACAAACATAATTACATGGCATTACAGAATTCTATGTAAGGAGGAGCTCAAATTAATATATAGGTTTTCTTGTTTGTTTGGGCAGTCTTACCTGTAATTCCATTATCCTTTCTGTCAATTTGTTTCAATGCTTCATTCACTAACATAACATCTAGTAAAAGACAAAAGGAAACTTAATTGTTTAATTAATAATGATCTTAAAGTTAGTTAGGTTACCTTTCTTTTCCATATGAAAAGTTTATGTGCAAGGTTATACGTATTTACTTGCGTATGAGGTTGTAACGTGCGAGGTGTTAGAATTACTTATTCTAGTACAAAATCTACCTACTTATGTATAACGATATCGTGAAAATGATCAAAGGCATACACTTAATCATGTAGATCAGTACTAAACGCTAGATTATCTCAAAATATGCACTTCTCTAAGTAGATATTATTGTTACCATTATTATTTCCATTGGTTCCCTATTGACACTTTCTAATAAGTGGGTTTGCATAGTGTTAGGTTTAAACCTAAATCAACTTGACATGAAGTCATGAACTCATTGGAAGTACACAAGGATTCAAGGAAGTATTATATATTCAACTTTCACATTATGTATATGTGGTGGATCTTAACTACTTGATCTTTAATGAATGGGTCAAATTGGATGAGTTTCAAGTGATATTTTGCTAGTCTAATGGGAGGGTAAAAGAAAAAATAAAGGCAAATCATGGAGGGGGTATCTTTCCATATTATTTTGTGGCATTCAATAAAAACTCCAATTATGATTAATTAGAAAAGGATTACGTTATAACTAATTTTAGTACGTTATTAATCTCTTTAACATTCTAACAAAATAAATTTTGACTTACGTCTACAAATATAATAGGTGAAATGTGGAAAGCAACTATTCGAATTAGTTTTTTGTTCATAGGGCGTTTGTTACATAGTTAGATTTGATCGATTTAACATCTTCAAAGTTCATGAGAAAAGTAGTAAAGAGTAAAAACTCCACGTGTTTATAAGTGGAAAAATTGCGTGTACTCCACATTCTTTATTTTTTACTTTTATTTTTTAGTGTATTTGTTTCTTTTCCTTTTCTTTTTCAAAGAAACCTTTTTGTGCTTTTATGAACTTTTCTCCAAAAAAATAAATTTCAATAATGTTTTAATAAAAGAGAGATTTTTTTTTTGTTGAGATAAAAGAGAGATTGATAACTAAGATCACTTCTCATATGTGCACTCCTTTTCACACAAAATATATTTTTAAAAAGGCAGCCTCCCCACTTTATGGCCAAGGGTACTTTGCCATGAGTTATTCACAACTCATACTCATCTTACATTTCTTCATAAGTTGGTTTTCACAAAACGATAAATCTAGTAGAATTAACATGTTTCTTGCGAGAATATCTAAGAAAAAATGGCGATCTTTCTATTCTGTTCGAATCTCATGTAGACACCTAAACAAGACGTTATCTTCAAATTATGTGCAAAACACAACTGATTTCTTATCGATAGATAGGTGTGAAATATTTGTTACTTCTATAATGTGTTCATTGCTTTAAGAAACCATAAGCTTTGAGATGAAATAAAAACCGTCCATCATAATTCATAAAATAGGTTTGATTGTAAATAAAGGTTGTGTTGTCGACAAGTCACGTGATATGCAGCTGTGAGGACACTAGAGGCCAAGGTGGGGTTAACTTAGAAGTAGGTAAAGTTAGTGGTCGGTTTCTAGTGGGGTACCATGTGACGTGGCCCCACTTGTAAGTATCCTAGTCAGCAATAGCTGTCTACCTAGGCTTGGTTTATCTTACTTATCTCTGTAGGTTTTGTGTTCTTCTTTATTAATATTTCACACGTATGGTTAGAAGGCCCAATGGAGATGTCCACATGTAATAATCTAATTGGCAAGCAGCCCTAAAGTAATTCTAAAATAATAAAGTAAAAAAGGGAAGAGAGAATTTTATTGGCAATGTGCAAAGTTGTCAGAGACAATGTAATTAAAGTTAATTTTTCACATACGAGAAGAGGCAATTTAGTGTGTTGGAGGTAAGGTTCGTCTCCTTCTTATTTAGGAGAAGTTCGTCTTCCCACAATCTTTGATCGGCCACCTTTTGACCCATGACTGTCTCAAGTATTTCTTTTTGTGATCTCTTCATTTTTTCTCTCATCGGAATAGAATGTGGAAATAACTAGAGTATAGAGAGAACAGGAGAAGGAATAAAAAGGTGGAAATGAAAATTATTTTTGGGCTTGCCAA
Source organism: Eschscholzia californica (assembly GCF_041429995.1). NCBI lineage: Eukaryota > Viridiplantae > Streptophyta > Magnoliopsida > Ranunculales > Papaveraceae > Eschscholzia > Eschscholzia californica. The sequence goes on along the minus strand of NW_028238483.1, from coordinate 44,167,780 downwards.
AGAAGAAGGAAAAAAAACATTGCATCTAACTATTTTGGCTGACTAACACACTATTTTTAGTAACCTACGTAATGCCTCTAAAATCTCCAAAATAAAAATATATTTAGGAAGAAAATTGTTATGGGATAGTGCGGACTAGCCTTCTGGGCAGCTAGTGATACTTTTCGTTTTGGCTCACCAATGTGGGATTGCTTTACAACAAAAATGAATTTATGAATTGGAGAGTTATATTTTCTCAATAATTAGAGTATCCCGTAGTAGTGTTAAAATTAGGAGTTAATGTTCACTACCTTTTGGTGCAATGGTTGAATTCATTTCCAATAATTGCAAGGTACGATTTTCTTCTTTGGAAGTTTTATAGGGGTGCCTCCTTGTGAATTGGGTGCGAGTGCACCGAATTCACAAGAACCAATTCAGTACGAATCCACTAAATTCACAAGGGACCATTCGGTACGAACCCACTGAACTCCAGTAGTCTATTTTTGTGAATTCGGTGGATTCGCACCGAATTCACAAGAGGAGTCCTTTTTAATAAGAACTAAGTTTCCATTGTGTTTTACAACGCGTGGTAGAACCCTCTTGGCTAGCGACGTTGTGTTTGGTACATCTTGATTTTACAAGTAAAGTGCTTACGAACATTTCATGATTCTGGGTGTACCGTGAGATCTATGATTACACCACCTCACATCATGTTAGGTCGATTTTACATGAAGAAGTGAATATCGGTTGGTTCGTACTGAATAGTTTCGTGTGAATTTAGTAAGATCATACCGGATAGTTTCTTGTGAATTCGGTGAATCCGCATCGGATTCACAAAGAAGAACCTTTTTAACAAGAACGAGAGTCCCTATAAAACTTCCCAAAATGAGAATGGTACCTTGCAATTATTGGGAATGAATGTCATCAACCAGTGCAGGAAAAGGCAGTAGACATATTAACTCGGAATATTAGTACTACTACTATAAGGTCCCATACATTACATACATAGTAGTATAATGATAGAGAATCAAAGAGGGAGGGTATTGTTGGAAGTACACGTTAATACTAGATTCATTTGACCATTGTTGGTTAGTTACAGAATCTAGGGTTGTCAACCTTATCGTCTATGGATTTTTGGCGGGATCCACCCACCCCCCACAAGGAGTTCGTATATTCAAAGCGTCAAAAATGGGTGTCAAAATCGCGACGCATAAAATTTCACCATCATCTTCTTCTTCTTCTTCTTCTTCTTCTTTGTTTCCTTATAAATCTCAAATACGAACTACCCTCCTCCTGAGGGCGACCTGAATAAGCGGGAACAAACAACGGCCCCCACTTTTTTTTTTTAATCTTATATACCGTTTTATCATTTAATTTCATTTCTCCCCGTTTTTTTATCCGTTTCTTTCGGTTTCTATATATAGATCTAGATTTCTCTCAACCAGGTTCGTCGTCACACTTTCTCCACCAAATTTCTCTTTTCTAGAGAGAGAAAATAAAAACTGAATTTCTAGAGAGAGAGAGAGAGAGAGAGAGAGAAGCAGAGAGACATTATTATTAGTTCATTTGAATTGAATCGGAAGAGTTTGTTTGTTTGTTTGAGATCGAGAAATCGAAATCTTCTGGTTTTGTGAAGAACAAGTAGAAAGAGGGATGGAGCAAAAGCACATGTTGATGTCGGCTTTAGGAGTAGGGCTCGGAGTTGGAGTCGGGCTTGGAATAGCTTCAAATCAAACAGTAAGTAAATGGACCGGGGGAGGATCTAACAATTCTTCTTCACCGGAAAATATTGAACATGATCTCCGGAGACAGATCGTCGACGGTAAAGACAGTAAAGTTACATTTGATGACTTTCCCTATTATCTCAGGTAAACCACCACCACCAAATAACCCTGTTTGATGCTAGAATCACAAAAGATTTTGACAAAAAAAAGTTCCCAGCTGATGTGGCGGTTGTGATTTTCATCTCTCAACGGCCTAGATTTGGTCAAAGTTTGAAACCACACCCGCCACATCAGCTGGGAACCTTTTTTTGTCAAAATCTTTTGTAACTTTATCATTTCCCTTTTTTTCTTCTCATTTATTTACTAGGTATATATATAACTTGACATATCCAAAAGTAAATTAATTATTGGTCCGTTAGTTTGTGAAATTGATTGAATCACTCTATACTAGGATATTATTTGCAATTTCCTCCTTCCCCGTTAAAATTAAAATTGAAATGACTAAAATACCCATATATCACTTTCCACGGATTTCACGTGGATTCCTTGTCGTAATCTATTTTTAAGACAAACATACCACTTAATTTTAAGTAAGATTTGGAACCTTAATCTCTTTGCCACAGGATGGATGTTGTTATTGTCCAACTAAAGTCAATTCTTGACATAATTACGGTTCACCGCTCCAAGATTCCAGTTTGAAAATTATGTACTACAAAAATGTTGTTTGGTCCGAAAACAGGGCCTACCACAGTTCGAAAACTGGTGTGGCCTGCTTCCATTGGTCCGGGCATGTGGTGAGAAAAAGGCCCAGACCAATGAGAGATGACCACATCAGCTTTCTGGTTAGGGTCAACCACCCCCATTTTCGAGCCAAACAATATATATGGTGAATGACAAGATTGAGTTTCGGTTTCTGTGAACAAGTAAATGGTCCATTACACTAGTAATGTGCAGATTTGTAGTTGATTATTGTAAGAATAGACCGACATGGATAATAAAAAAATGTCATTGTCAAGAATATAATATCTAGAATCTCTTGCTATTTTTTTTTTTAGTTAGATACCCGCAAATATAAAATAGTTTTATTTGGAAACTTAAATATATTATGGTACTAGAGTTAGGCTCATACAATTCTGATGGCTTTGAATTTTTCTTTTTTACGTTTATGACAGTGAGCAGACAAGGGTGTTATTGACAAGTGCAGCTTATGTTCATCTAAAGCAAGCTGAGTTTTCTAAGTACACTAGAAATCTCTCTCCTGGCAGTCGAGCAATTTTGCTTTCAGGACCTGCTGGTATATTATTTTGAACATCTCATTCATTAATTTCAAACTTTATTACCAAATCTAAACAAAATCTCTATTCTTTAAAGAACTCTACCAACAAATGCTGGCAAAGGCTTTAGCTCACTACTTCGAAGCCAAGTTGTTGTTATTAGACGTAACCGACTTCTCACTAAGGGTATGTCATCAATTCGTATTTTATTACAAACTTTGCGTTGTTTCTGCTCATACTCGGCGTTTAAGCATGGCTGTTTTCTTGCAGATACAGAGCAAATATGGTAGTACAAGTAAAGAACCGGTAAGATCTTCTAACTAATCATGTTCATTTAGATGGGTAAGCTCCATTTTCGTTTACTTCCTGAAGTATATGAAGTTCTCATAGTTAGTTTTTGCAGTATTTTAAGAGGTCTATTTCCGAGACAACTTTCGAGCGAATGTCAAGTTTATTTGGGTCTTTTTCGATCATGTCCTCCAAGGATGAGAGTCAAGGTAATGTGCTAGTTATACTTTTTGACTAAATTGAACAGAAAATTCTCATTGGTTATGGAGTTCTTGAATTTCTTTAATAGCTTTCAAATCCAATTCCTTCTTCTGGTCTTTGTTGCAGGCTCGCTCCGGCGACAAAGCAGTGGAGTAGATATGACATCATGGTATAACATGTTCAGTTATTGATTAATATTAGTAATGACAAGTTTAAACATTAAATCTTACCTATAGCTCATTTTGTATCCAGGGGTTTAGAAGGTGGTAATAATCATCAAAAGCTTAAGAGAAATGCATCTTCTACCACTGATATCACTGGCCTCGCTTCACAATCAACTCCTCTAAATCCAGGTTTTTACTCGGAACTTGTCACACTAAAACGTTCTCGGGTTTCTGGTTTCTTTTTTTTGCTGGAATCTGTTTCATGTTTTAAGTCGTGAAAATTTTCCGATTTTTTAGCTCCTCTAAGACGAACGAGTAGCTGGTCTTTCGACGATAAACTCCTTATTCAAGCTATTTATAAGGTATTTGGTAATGTCATTTACTTGTATTTTGCTAGATTGAACTTCTAAGATATGGTTCTAATGATGAATTATAAAAATGCAGGTTCTTGTTTCAATATCGAAAACTAGCCCAATTGTTCTCTACCTCAGAGATGCTGAGAAACTAGTCTTAAGATCACAGAGAACCCACACTTTATTCCAGAAATTATTGCAGAAACTATCAGGACCCGTTTTGATTCTTGGTTCGAGAATGTTGGAATCGGGTAGTGATTATAGAGAAGTAGACGAGAGGCTTACCCAGTTATTCCCTTACAATATCGACATTAAACCACCTGAAGATGAGAATCACCTAGTTAGTTGGAAAACTCAATTGGAAGAAGACATGAAAATGATCAAAATTCAAGACAACAGAAATCACATTAATGAAGTACTTGGTTCAAATGATCTAGATTGTGATGACCTGGGTTCTGTCTGTCTTGAAGACACGATGGTTCTTAGTAACTACATAGAAGAGATTGTGGTGTCAGCCATTTCTTATCATCTGATGCACAACAAAGATCCTGAATACAGAAACGGAAAGCTCGTTATATCTTCCAAAAGGTTAGTTACTATATAGTATATGATGCTTCATATATTCTCTTATTTGAAATTAGCACCGTTCCAATTCTTGTCTGTGTTGATTTTGAACAGTTTATCCCATGGATTGAGTATATTTCAAGAAAGTAAAGGTGTTGGCAAAGATACACTGAAGCTGGAAGCAAATATTGATGCTAGCAAGGTTTGTATTACTTTCTCGGATTTACTTTTGATTAATACCGACTATGAAACTAGAGCGAGGATACGTTTGGCCTTTCAGTATGTTTGTGTTCTTATGTTCGTTCCTGTTTTAGGAAGGTGAAGGGAAAAATGCAGTCGGTATGAAACCCGAATCCAAAGAACCTGAAAACAAGAACGACGCATCAACTCCATCAAAAGTGCCTGTAAGTTCAACTATTTCAAAGTCGAAATGAATTTGATCTTACTATTCCATAGTCTAAATGATGTTTTATGTCAATTTGATGTGTTAGGAAGTTGTTCCTGATAACGAGTTTGAGAAGAGAATAAGACCCGAAGTCATTCCTGCAAATGAGATAGGGGTAACATTTGCAGATATTGGTGCTTTAGATGAGATTAAAGATTCACTTCAAGAGTTAGTAATGCTTCCTCTCCATAGACCAGATCTTTTTAAAGGAGGACTTCTAAAGCCTTGTAGAGGAATATTGTTATTTGGACCTCCTGGAACTGGAAAGACAATGTTAGCAAAGGCTATTGCTAATGAAGCAGGAGCAAGTTTCATTAATGTCTCCATGTCTACTATTACATCAAAATGGTTCGGAGAAGACGAGAAGAATGTTAGAGCTTTGTTTTCTCTTGCAGCAAAGGTTTCTCCGACAATTATTTTTGTCGATGAGGTTGATAGTATGCTCGGGCAACGTACTAGAGTTGGTGAGCACGAGGCAATGAGGAAGATTAAGAATGAGTTCATGACTCATTGGGATGGGCTTATGACAAAACCGGGTGAAAGGATCCTTGTTCTTGCTGCAACAAACAGGCCTTTTGACCTTGATGAGGCAATTATTCGGCGGTTTGAGCGCAGGTCTGTATGACATACTTCATCTTTCATTTTTGCATAGGTAACTACAGAAAATATAAAATTTAAACCAATTTCTAAGGCCCTCCACCCATGAATCAAGGGTGAAGGCAAGAACCTCCACCTACATGTGCACATCCATAAATACCGTATAACTCTAGAACAGGTAATACCTTATTACCTTCCTTATCCAGCCCTCGAAAGTCCAAAGCGAGTGGGGGGCGTCGCTGAGAAAGGTCGTCACTGTTAGGAAACTTATTACCTGACTTTTCCTTGGACCTGTCACTGTTGTCATTTCTTGTAGGCATGTTTATGTCACATTTATGCATCGGATTTTAGCCCATGAGCCCAGAACATGATCTTTTGTCCGGATTCTAGGCGAATCACCTATCTCAGAAATCTTATACCACCAGACGTTTAGATCCTCCGCTTACTATGAATAAGTAGTTCTGACCAGGAGATATTACTTCGTGATCAACCACTCATTTGGGATGATCTTAAAATCATATTATCCTGTTTTCTGTTGCTTTAGAACAGATTATTCCTACAAGTCATTACTAATTATCGGATCCTGTCCACATTAACAGAATTATGGTTGGTCTACCATCAGTCGAGAACAGGGAACTGATCTTGAGAACTCTTCTATCTAAAGAGAAGATTGAAGAAGGACTAGACTTCAAAGAACTCGCAACAATCACAGAAGGATACAGTGGAAGTGATCTCAAGGTTTGTATTTTTTTTTCTTTTAACAACATTCACAACTTGATATCATAATCATCCGTATTAACATTCAGCACCTGTTTTGAGGACAGAACCTGTGCATGACAGCAGCTTATCGACCAGTTAGAGAGCTAATAAAACGAGAACGATTGAAGGATCAGGTTATTACCCCCTTTTAGGATTTGACAAACTATGCTTTTGCTTTAGTATTTACTATCTAGTAAGTAACTATGTTCCTTTATATCGGCAGGAGAAAAAGAAAAAAGCCGAAGAAGAACAAAAGACAGAAGAACAAACTACAGATAAAACTGAAAGTACAGAAGAAAGAGTGATTGATCTCAGGCCATTAAACATGGAAGACATGAAACTAGCAAAGAATCAGGTAACGTTCAGTTATCTTTTGTTTGATATAACCACCTTCTTAGTTGGAAATGTGCTTTATTTGTCATCAAACATCGAAGTTGTGGAAACGGGTACCTGAAAATTCAGGTGTTTGATCATTTATAACTTCATGTATCGTAAAGTAGGTGTTTTCTTATAAATGGGACTATTCTCACAGTATACGTGAAAAAACATTGCAGGTAGCACCAAGTTTTGCATCGGAAGGATCTATAATGGGAGAGCTAAAGCAGTGGAACGAGCTATATGGTGAAGGAGGATCAAGAAAGAAGGAACAATTATCTTATTTCCTTTAACACTAGAGAAGAAAGGAATGATCTCGTCTCTCACACACTGTGAAGGAAGGCGATGCCTTTCGCTTCAAAACTTGTCCGATCTTTTCGAGGACCCCCTCCTTCGATAATTAAAGGAGAAAGATGTCAAAGAGACCACATTGCTTCCCTAACCGAAAGATTCGAATTACTTGGGTTAGTTGTGGTGAAGTTCCTTAAATTAGATAATGTTATAAGTATTGTGATGATCTATTTGTTTAGTTAGTTGTGTGTGTGTGTGTATTATTATGATGATGATATTGTAAGTTGCTTTTACTACTTACACTTTTGAATTCGAAAATAATAAATGAGAGAAGAAGAGACTATTTGTTTGTGTTGTATGTTCTTTTTGTTGGTGTTATGTCACTTCTCTTGAAATGGTAATAGTAAATAATTAGATTACTCTTAGTTTGATATTTTGTTGTCAATAGTAAATAAACTCCTCTTAATATGCTGATTTTTCTAAAAGGCCAAACAATATCTGAGGGAGAGTGCAACTGTAGAATTTCACCAGCCACCATTTTGGGGCATCTTAAAAAGTTTCGGGTTAAAGACTTTCGTCTTTTAATCTTCTGGTGTACCTACAACCACCACCACCACTTCCGACGGTTAGCAGCACCAGTATTTTTTATCACCGACACCAGCACAACCACCACATTTGACCACTAGCACCAGCACTTCTTTCTCCTCTCTCTTTCAATCCCTCCTATATCGATTCCGACAAAGGACATCACTCTTCACCAGAACCAATCTGGTTTAGGGCTTCCCACAAACTGATTAGCTGTTCCAGTGTACGCTCTCCTCATCATAACAGAAAGAGATATAGAGAGAGAGAGGGTGATGAGACGGAAAGAGAGATAGGTGGAGCAGAGAGGAGAAAAGAGAAAAGAAGGGAGGAGAGATGGTGATTTTCAGACTCAAAATAAGAATTCCCCGACAAATTTAATTCACCGAAGTCTTTCTTCTCCACAGAATATTTCAGATGGACCAAAGTTGCAACTTATTTCTCCTGGCAGTACGCTTGGTAACTTGCATCCTAGTTAACTCTATCCATCCCGCAGCAATCTTTGTCGATCCCAACAGTTTGAAGAAATGATTGCGTAGACAAGTTTCCTTACACTTGGGAAAAACCAAAATTAAAAATGTGTTGAGAGAGAGAGGGAGATGGATAGATAAAATTGTAAAATGCAAAACACAACAACAGTTTGAGCTTCATTTCTACATGTAAGGTATCAATGGTAGCAAAACACAAATCAATTCACACATCCCTTTTAAACACAATAAATCATTTTACAAACTTAAACCCTAAAAACCTATTCTGTAAGTTCCCCACAACTACTACAAATAAAAATATTCAGCAGCCAAATTCAGTTACCACCACCACTCTTTAACTTCATCCAGGAAAAGAAAATGAGCAAAATACCATTAACAGGGAGAAACCTGATAAGTTTCACAACTCTTGACTACAAATTTTTCTTATCTTTCACCGGTCCTCTTGGTATCTTACTTAAAACCTTGGTGTCGAATACCATATACTGTTTCTTGATTTCGTGTATTGCCTTCTCAGCAGTTGCATCGACTTGGTCCTCATATTTCTCGTAAAGTACAGGCACCGTATGTAGCAATACAAACACTGCGTTTACAAATATTTCAAGTAAGAACACGGAGTGACTATATAAGAAAACCCAAGGCAGAAACTTGTTAATAATAAGCAAATGTGAACAGCATGAGAATATTCTTTTACCTGTGTAGAACAAGGTCAAGAAATTGAACCAAGCGCCTACAATCGACAGAACCCATAACCCAGCAATCACCTAATCAATGAACAGTACAGAGCCATGAATAAGGACTCAGCCGCAACTGGAACAATCAAATCCAATCATGTATTTGGCGTTTGGATTTGACGAACCAAATTGGTTATAATATGCATGCGAATTTCAATATATTAGGGGAGTACCAAAACTACATATAGACAAGTAGGGAAGTAAATTTACGATAACCAAGTATGGCAGGCGATACGAGTTATAATTTGAATCATTAGTTCATCCCACTAAGAAGCATAAAAAATTATGATATCTCGATTTGGAAAACTGTATTGTTATGCCAATTACTTATATCAAGAATTTCATATAGGAATACTAAATTGAAATATATCTGTGCATATGAGTGAATTCAATTATACAAACATATAACTTATTTCACTTGATCAGATGAGAAGAACTTACATAGAGAAACTTTTTTAAGTCCCGTCCAGATGCAATCTCGCGCAAAACATGGAAAGTCCGATTAATTTCAATTCTAAGAGTAGAAGCGATCTGAAGGAATGTTTCCTCGGGAAGATGAACTTCAGGAATAATTGGAGGAGACCTGAAACAAAATCAGAGATCCATAAGAACTTAAGCAATTTTGTTTTTGGAATGTGGGTAAGAAAATAATCCATGACATTTAGAGCAGTGAGAACTTATAAAGGTCCAAGCAAGCTTACTTCTTGATGAAAGTAGAAGCATTAGACCACAAGAACAGGACTGCCAAAGATAGTATCAAAATGTGGCATAACAGTGTAACCAGATGGTATTCCAGCAATTCAAAGAGAATCCACATTGCGGTGGCTCCACCGAGTACTCCGGCGGAGATTTTCTTGTTCCTCCATAAGAAGACGTCAGCAGCTACACCAGAAACCCAAAAATACAGATCATTAGAGAGAGAGAGAGATAGTAACAAATCGGAAAATTTGATAAAAGCTTAGAACGCAGCTAAACCCTAAACCCAGCTAAAGCTTTAGAACTGATATAATCTCTCAAGCAACGGACTAATTGTGACGCTCCAAGCCTTAGCAGTTTCTAATATTGTCCCCGATTTTGCCACCTTAGGCCCAAGCCCACATGTACGGGGTTTTGTTATCGGTGAAGGCTCTACGAGCCTCCCAAATGGCCTCGATACTTACCTAAGCTTGATTGCACACCTATAGCCCAGGCTCCGGACACTCTCGTGAGTGATGTGGAACTATCACACTAATGAAGAAAAATTCAAAAATACTATTGAACGGTTGATTAATAGACTTTTTTTTTGGGGGGGAATCGAGTTGATTAAACATAATTAATCACCTTTATAAGCTTCCACCAAAAGATAAAGTGGGATGAATAACTGAAAGTAAATTTACATCTGATAGTGACTGATTGAATCAAAAGCTCCTCCTCAAAAAGCACTTGAGATTCATAAAAATTCTAAATTTATATGTGAAAAGCAAAATCCAATGAAAAACTCTAATCTAACTATAGAACAATATTAATAATCACATCATCCAAATGAAATCAGAAGTATAATTATCAATTAGCTAAACCCTAATTTTGAATTGTTTTTATCAAATTTGAAAGAAAATCAACAAAATCATCTCAAAAACCTAATCCAATAGCATACTAGAAAAACCAAATAAACTAAGTAAAATTAGGGTTTTGCATGAAATCTAAACCCTGAAAATTAGTCAAATGAAAATTTCCTTACGTTTTCCACCACCGAAAACTTTGTGAACAGGTTTCTGCCTTCCAAAAAGGCGATTAACCGCCGATTTCACCCCAGACGACGGAGACGAAGGCTTATCATTATCAGAATCAGATGATGATGAACCGTGAAATTTCTCCGTTACCTTGTTGATCAAAGTCTCAGCTTTAGGGCTAGAACTAGAATCTTCTACTTGTTCCGCCATATTATATTAATTAATTAATGCTTCTTCTTTTCGTTAATGAAATCTTAACGCGTCCGTTAAATAGAGCGAGAGAGAGTCGTTAAAATGTGGAGTATTTCTCATCACTCCAGAATTCTACTAATATAGGGAGGGAGGGATTCACTTTCCGAACCTACAGGTAAGGAGGATTCATGCCTATAGGTTCGGGATTCTAGATGTTTAACGGACGTTAACTTTGTTGGTGTGAAGTTGGAATTTTTTAACAGACCGTTTCTTTTAATGGAAGGCGGATTAAAAGGATTTTCGTTTGTGCCGACTACAAAAAAGGGTGAGTGTCTTATAGATAGTGACACTTCACGTAGTAGTTAACTGACACGTGGTGGTAGTCGGTTGAGCGAGAAAATGAAATATACCTGGATTAATGGCAAGACATGAAAATTGACTTTGTTGTATTCTTAGACGCAAAGAAATGAGAAAGAAAAAAACAAAAAGAGAAAAAAAATTTGAGAGCGGCTAAAAGTCCCGGCAAAACACCAATTGACACTTGAGTTCGAATTTGGGACAGATTGTCTTGTTCTAGACCCAAACTAAGGGTTCAAACCTCAAATTATCCGAGAGGGGTCGGACCGCCCAATGTGAAAAATATCAGATTAGTTCAAATTCAAGATTGATAGTATTTATTGTCAAATTATTCTATTGATTCCAAAGGAAAAGAATTTTATAAATCTTTTAATAAAATAATGATGAGAAAACCTAATACTCCACTTTGTTTATTTCACAAACAAAACCTTCTCCTCTAAGATTTCATATGAAACCAATATTTTTTTCTTACCTCTTAAGCATTTTTATATTGGAAATCTTAGACACATATGTTCTGTTCGTTCCGGGCATGAATCATAGTTTGTTTATAATTTTAATTTAATTTCTCGTGGTCAAAATCAGATTTAACTCGAAGAGATTGTTTGTTGAAGAAGAATGTGAGATGTCAAAAAGCACTTGTACAACAACGATGTGCTGTCATTTTTTTGGTAAAATAAACAACAATTCACCTATCAAAGAATCCTTCTTTTTAAACTCAGGACTGGTTGATAACATTCATCATTCTCTTTTTCTTTCTCTTTTTTCTCTCAAAGAGATGCATTTGAAAACAATTAAACGAATGGTAGGTTTAATGGATTTTGAATTTCCGAGCCCAGTCCATTTCATGAATGGGTCTGGACCAGTGGGTCGGGCCCAAAACAAAAAATGACTTTGACTCCCCTTGGAGGAAATTCAGTTCAGTCTTAAAAGCATGATCAGGTTCAAATTATACAATTGATAAACACCATGAAATGGGTCGAGAAAGATCCTAATTCAGTGTAAGTTTCATGAATAAATTATCAGATTTTAAAGTAATCTATGTTTAAACCATTAATCCAGGAACAAAAAAGATCTCTCTGCTTTGGCACTGAACAGCTTCAGCCAGAAGGTTTCTTTTTGCCTAGATGCATCGCCTGAGTGGTGGCCACAGCCCGTAGCCCGTCAAGGGCCATTTCTAAACGGATCGTGTCCAAGAGGGGCAACGACACCAGCCCATTGGAATGAGAAGGCCCGTGTCAGTTTGTATCGTTACCATTATACCTGTCGCCTGTTGTGAACCACTAAATGGGTCATTAGGAAGCATCAAACAGACAAGAAAGAGTACATCAATATCTATTGAAATCAGCTACATTATCTATTTATCTGTTCTTTCCTTCAAGTATTCACCAACAACAACCACCCAAAATCAAATCAAAATCACCAACTACTACCCAAAGTGTTAGAAAAGTAAAAAAACAAAAAGATCACAAAAGATAAAAACAAGAACAAACCTCAAAATTTCGACAAGAAGAACATCATCGAAACGGTCGTGGTGGCTTCTCTAAAACTGCAGAGAAGAAGACCTCTCGATCGTCATCTTTATCGCGTTTTGGAACGATAACCCATTTACGTCTCTTATATCTTAACAACTTAAATGCTTCTAAATAATCACCCAAATCTTCTTTCAAACAAAAGAAACTATCAACCCAAAGTAATCCACCAGGCCTTAAAACTCTATCCATATCATATAACACAAAGTCTAAAAACATAAAATCAATCCACCCGTCAAGAAATCTTGTCGTATGAATAATATCAAGAGTATTATCAAAGAAAGGAAGTCGTTGGTTTATCGTTAAATAAAGCGGAATCAGTCCTCGAAGAGCAATCATCTCATTAAATGGAGCTCCAAGATTAATAGTAGCAGAGACAATAGTAACATTATATTCTCTCATTCTAGCAGCAAAAGTTCCTGTTCCAACACTAAAATCTAGTCCTATTCTTATTTCCCCTGGTTTGATTTTCAGTACTTCAGGTATCAAGAAATCGGGTGTCGAATTCGTAACAAGATCAAGATTTAGGATTTCCATCCATCTTGGCTTTTCATGTTCAAGAAGATTGAAACAATCTGAACATTTGAAGAATCCTTTCTTAGTTGAATTGTTAGCTAAACAAGTGAAATTCTTACATCTATATTGACTCCATCTAACATTTCGATCATCGGGTAGTTTCCAAATAGATTCATTAATGGGAAATGGTTTATAATACAATTTCGGAGCTCTCGAAAAACATCTTCTTCTTGGTAAAGGATCACAACCATGAACCATTAACTTTTGAGCAAGTTTCCAATCATCTTTACAAATATCACCAACATCATAATCCATATATTCTTCTAAATCATCCTTCATTGAAAAACAAGCATGACCAATACTAGTAAAAGTCCCATTTGCTCCCATGAAGTTCTGTTTTTTCAGTCGATTCGGTTTAATCTTGACATACTTTCGAATTTCTTCGATTAGAAAGTACTTTGCTGCTTCGTCGTGATTATCTTTTGATAAAGGATGAATCTCTAGTTTTGGTTCTTCAACTTGAGTAAATGATTCTTGAATTGATCCAACAAGACCCAAGATTTCTTCAAGAAAAGAATTATATCTTGATACTAATGTTTCAGATGGTAATTCCTTCATGTTCTTGATCTCTTCTTCGATCTTTCGAATAACAACTTCGATAGTGTTTTTCGAGTTTTTGGAAATTCCTACTTGGGGTTCAGAGTTTATAATATGACAAAAGGATTCAGTACTAATGAGAGAACTAAGAGAGTAAAATTTAGATAATGTAGCAATACTAAGAAGAAAAGCAAACATACCCAATATGAAAATGAAACTATGTATCCTCCTTCCCATTCCAAACTTGCTAAAACAATTTGGGTTTCTCATATCTTGTCACTCAACTTGGACCTAATCTAGCAATGTTCAACACAATGTGAGAAGAACACCCAAGAGAGAGAGAGAGAGAGAGAGAGAGAGAGAGAGATGGGGAGGTTTAGTTGGAGTGAGTTTGACTAAGGGTAGTTCACTTAGGTTTTTGAACAAGGGAAAATAGTATTTTAGAGAGGGCTTTCAAAGCTTCACATTTGTTTAATGCATTGGTTTCCTAATTTTGATTTCCAAAGCATAGTCCTTGTCTCACGGAATAAGTCACTAGAAATTCACCTGAGGCCTAAGCTAAATAAAGATTTATTAGATTGAATGATTATTTATCAACAAGATCGGAACTAACCGACCCTTAACATGGATTTGAGGCCTAATCTAGACGTTGAGTAATATGTGTAAACTTTGTTCAGTACATTCTAATTTATAAACTTTAGGTAGAACCATGGATTGGCACATCCAAGGTGCCGCCTAGGGCACAAACCAATGCATTGACTTTGTTTGATGGAGGATCTAGAACGGTACTTTAAGTTTGTTTTTGTATGTTTACCAATTGAAGACAAATATGATAAAATATTCATTTCAACAAGTTAGGGATTTGAATTTTGAGGTTGGAATAGAAATTAGAAAGGAAAAAAGAAATGAAAATAAACAAATAAAAAAAAAACTATATAGGGTTGTGCAAGTTTTTGAGTGCTACCTAGCGATAATGTTCGTTCCTACGCTTAATAAATTGCAAGAAATATAGTACTCAAAACTCTAGATTATGGGTGGGAATGGGTTGGCGAGAGACGCCCATGGGTATTTACATCTTCGGGCGGGCTAAGTGAACTTCTGCACCAAGGCGAACTTCTAATGGACCGGATTGTGGGTTCACAGGCTATAACCCCATTGATGACTCGGTCCCGTGACCGGAGATATGTAAATAAGAAGTGACATTTTCGATTCTTGCTCAACTAGTCGCCCACAGATAGGGTTTTGCTTCGAACCTGCTTATATTGAGTTAAAATGAAGAATGAAAGACAAGTAGTGAACTCCATCCAAGTCTTTTCTGCTAGTGCAGTTTGCAGATGACTAATTATAGACTTGAGAGAGAGAGTCTTCGTACAACTTCTGCTTTAATGGCAGAAATCAACAATGACAATCTAGTCTTAAACATAACTACAAATAGGAACCATTAGTGTCGCAATCAAGTTGAATCAAAATATTGGTTACTTCATTCATCTTCCTCTGTCTCAAACCAACACTAAGCTAGTCTATAACATATAATTTAGAACTCAGGCTGCCAAATCATTTACATGAAATATTACATAATGGGTTCATCCTTATAGTATTCGTATGAGCTAAGTTACAGACAAGAAATTGTAAGAAGGCACGAAGTTGAATTCTCCTACTCACAAGGATACCATCTTAGCAAAAACCCTAATGCACAAGAACTCATTATTTATTTATTTTTGAATTGTTCAGCGTGTGGTTCGAACCCTTGACCTCTAAGGTGGAAGATTATACCTCTTTCCACTCCAACCAAGGATTGTTGGCCAAGAACAAGAACTCATTATTCACACAACTATATAGTAGTACTTCAAAGAATGAAATTTTGTATGTTCAATTATAACAAACACTTTTACATAAATCCTGAATTTCAACTGAACTAACCAACTAAGAAAGAACAGTAAAATTATATATTCCAACGACTGTAAATAAAACTAATCAAGTGAGGAAGATTAAATACTCAATTATGAACTAAACCTTTCATATAGTAATATTCTGTAAAATTAACAAAACCCAAGTTCAAATGAGCTCAAATTAACTAGAACCCATAAACAAAAACCTAATAATTTCATCCAAGAGTTCACTGATTAATAACACTAGTAATCAAGAAGAACAGAATAGTTCTTAATCAAACCCAAAATTTATGTACTACTGTAGTAATGAAGAAAAAGGGGGAAAAAATGGTATCACCTCGTTCGATTCCCTGGGTAATGAGAGAGAGGAACAAGTTCAGATAATGGAGTTGATAATGGTGTTGGTAATGGTGAATTCCGACAAACAGGGCAAGAAGCATGAAGTCTTAACCAAGCATCAACACAAGATTGATGAAAAAAATGATGACAATCAGGCATCATTCTCATCATTTCACCTTCTTTATAATCACATAAACAGATTGAACAACAAACTGATGATGAATCACTCATACCCAAATCATTATTAGATTTTGAAAAAACGAATTTTGGGTAAGAATTTATAACCATTTGATCAAGTCCTGTAATTGAATTTTCTTCATCATGAACATCATCTTCAGCAACAAATATAATCCTAGGTAGAATTATCCCATTGGTACTGTTTGAAAGATTATTATTATTAGGGTTAGGGTTTTGGAGATGAAGAGAAATGGATCGATATCGACAACAAATATAAGAGGCGAGAAGAACAGTGGAGAGGAGAACGAGAAACCCTAAAGCTATAGCGATGGCAAAACCAAGACCCAAGTTGGAGAAGTTATTGAGGAAGAAAGGGGAGGATTTTCCGGCATCAGAAGCGGCGGTGGGTAGGCCGGCGGCAGCAGCAGAAGGACTGCTGGACATTTTGGGAGGAAAGAGAAAAGAAGGGCTTTTGTTTCTTCATTTTTTCGTGAGGAGGAGAGAGATTAGGGATTATTTCTTGGTGGTGGTGGTTGGTGGGTTTCCCTAGCTGATGCATTTAATTCTTTCTATGTAACGTTGAACCAGATTTGAAGGAACAGAGAGAGAAAGCATTAAAGAGAAAGTGAGCAATGAAGAGAGAGAGAGAGAGAGAGGCAAACAGCCAACAAAAAAGAGAGGGAAAGAAACTTTATCTTTATTTATTTTTTACTCCCTCCGTCCCATTTTGTTTGTAGTTTTGGGGAATTCAACTTATTATGGATTGGTATTTATTGTTGACAAATATAAAGACTTTCCCTAAAATACCCTCATTTAATATAGAATATTTCATTAAATATAACATTGGTAGAAGCGTAGAACCAATTAGAACCTTTGAATGGTATTCAAACTAAAGGGTAGTCTTGGAAGTTGCATCATTTTAATAATTAAATGAATATTATAAAAGGAAAGTGACCAAACATTTTGGGACATCCATAAAAGGAATAACAACCAAACAAAATGGGACGGAGGGAGTATATTTAATCAGTAGTATGGTAATGAGACAATCTAGAAAAAGTTGGTTCTTATGGTCTCTAACACGTTATCATCACGATTCGTTTTACTATGATATGGTGTTGGGAGGGTGTATTGTAATCAATCTCACGTCGGCAATGAGACAGAGTGTGGTGCTCCTCTTAAGATATGAAACATCCTTCCCTAGTGAGGTCGTTTAAAACTTAGAGGTCCATAAGTGTCAAAATTGTATTCTATCTTTTAAAAGAAAATGAAAATTACCTCAGGGAGTATTTTATTACCCGTAAAGAATCAAACCTCAAGATGCATAAGTTAGATAATTGGGAAGATTTACAGGCAATGCCCAAACTTCTTAAAATCGTGTCGTTAAATACCATTTTTTTTAGAATCTAATTACAATATACGTTAGTCGTTACGAGGTATTGATGCATCATGAAGATGTAATAGCACGATGGCCGTCTAATTTAAATCAAGACCTAAAGCCTAACAACAAAGAGGCCTAAAGGCCGACAAATGATTACATTATTTATAGCCTAAATTACATAAATAATGTAATCATTTGTCGGCCTTTAGGCTTACATAAGATAAATCTTGATGGCAAACTGCTTCCATCTAGACTCGGTCCCACGACCTCGTGGGGTTAAGAGGGGTGTCAAACCGTCGCACCAAAGGGTGGTGGACAAAGACAATCTTTTTAGCACACATTTTAGTTAGAGACAACACCCATTTGTGTTTGACATAACATATCATGATTTCAAATATATATATATCATGACTTCTTAAATTACAAATGCCGACCCACTTACTCCTTGTTGCACTTATGTAACCACCATGTATATCATCATGAGTTTAGTGCGCTTGATTTAATATTCAACTTGTGGTTTCCTGTCATATAACACATTTTCCCAAATCAAAGAAAAGAAAGATAAAGGAGAAAAAACAATGTTGTTTCTACTACACAAAATAAGGGAAAAATGTACGAAGAAAAAAAAAGAAGACTGAACAAGAAGGAAAAAGGAAGCGGTGATAAAACACCTTCAAATTTAAGCATTGCCTCTAAACATATTTTGTCAACTTGTTTTCACCAAGTCTTCCGTGAAAAACACATTACTTTTAACAAGTTTGAACATTGCTTTTAAAACTTCCCTAGATAATTTTCTACCACAAATCAACATAAAAATAGCAAAATAAAATCCAAATCCTACCATAAACCACAAACAAGTTTACTATTAAATCTACTTGGATCATGACATTTATAAACTCCCCCATGACTCGATCAACTCGGCCAACGAAGAACGAGATGACCCACCCTCACTTAATGCCAATTTAGCTTCATCTCTAGCAACAGCAACTCGCTCTCTTAGTCTTTTCCCTTCCTCCGATTCCATTAACATTCGAACTCGTTCTTCAATTTCTAATGAACTCACAAACCCATCCTCTGATTCATTCAAATGTAAACTCAATTTCATTTCACTAACCAAAAGTGCCCGATTCAACCTTTGCTCAGCATATAAAGGCCACCCAATCATGGGTACCCCAGCACAAACCGATTCCAAAATTGAGTTCCAACCACAGTGAGTCACAAACCCACCAACCGATTCCCGATTCAAGATGTCCACCTGTGGTGCCCAATTCTTCACTACTAAACCGCGATCTCTTGTCCGATCCAAAAATCCCTCGGGTAACAAATCGGTCAAGTCAAACTCAGTTGGTGCTAATTTACCCTTATCGTCATCTTGAGTAAGCGCATTTCGCACAACCCACAAAAACCTTTGCCCACATTTTTCCAACCCAACCGCTATTTCTTTCAACTGAGCTACCGTAAAAACACCACCGCTACCGAAACACAAAAAGACAACACTTTTACTCGGCTGAGAATCTAACCATGTGAGACACTCGACCTTTCTAACATCTTCGTTATCGGTCGTTGGTTCAGCAATCAATGGTCCGATTGAATAGATCGGTGGGGTCGGAGAATTGGGTACACATAATCCATCTTTAATGGCTTGAATTGCTCTTGTCTCGAGCGACTCGAAGGTATTTACTATATTACCCTTAACTTTTGTAGCAGTTTCAGACATAAGTAAAAATGATTCAACATTACCAGATCTGTTACGTAACGGGTCCGGTATATCAGTGGAACGTAACGGTGGCAACCCAGGAATTTCAACAGAATGATGATCTTCATAGGTGCCTAGAGATTTGATCAGAATTGGGTAGTAGAGTAAAACAGCCAAGACATTAGCACCAGAAGTGAAGAACAAGTAAGACGAAATTTGGAGTTGGGTAGTGATTTCAAGAACAGGGTAACAGAAGAAATCAAAGATGAAAGCAGAGATGGTTGAAGAAAGAGAGATGGTTAGAAGTGATTGATGAATGAGTGGGTTGTTTAGGAGAAGGGTGTCAATGAGTGTGGTTTCAGGTGAAGCAGATTGGAGTTGTGTAGGAGTAGGAGGAGGAAGATGATGGAAGATGATTGATGGGTTGGATTTAGAGACTCTGTTTATATAAGGAGATGTTTGGTTTGATTTTGAAGGTTCATTTGAAGTAGGGATGAGAATTGTGATTGAGAATGAAGAGTTTTGATTGATTATTTGTTTACCTAGTTCAACCATGGAAATTAAGTGACCAATTCCTGGTGAGGGATATAACACCACTGTTTGCTTCATCTTCCTCACTTTTTGGAAAGAGAGAGAGAGAGAGAGAGAGGGAATGTGTGGATGAGGAGAGCAATTGAAGCATGGATGGGATGGCATATATAGAGGACTGTCTTAATAATTGGAGGAGATGGGTGTCATTCTTGTTTATGGTTCAATTGCTCAAAATATGGAGCCAAAATTTGATACTATATGATAAGGAAAAAGATAGGGAGACCAACATTTTTTGCGTGAATCTCCCCCATCCAACTGTTGGATTCACGCCTCTTTCTCTTTTGGTGAAAGTAGGGTGAATCTAAACCGTTGGGTAGGGATTCACAACATACTCTAACTCACCAAGTTTTATTTCACCATGTTTGATATGATAAAAATCATATGGACACAAAGGAAACAACCATGCTAGTTTCACCTAGTAGACTGACAAATCTCTCTATCAAAGTTTTATTTCACCATGTTTATCATTGAAGAAATTGGGTGAGATCCTTTCTAGAAGGTAGATGTCCCTGATTTGTTGTAACCATATCTTGATTACCCATTATTTTTTACTACTGAGAGAATGATGAGGTTGAGTCACCATCCTTGGAATAGAATTAGGAGCTTTCTAAATCCCTTAACAAGCTAATTTCATTTTTTTGATGAAAAATTAGAATTTCCTAAATTGGTAGCATCGTACATTGATTTCCACCAATGTCTCATTCAATCTATTTCCGGCTTAACACATGAAAAGATTTTGCTCATCCTTCCCCATCGAAAATGGAGTCGACTAATGGGAATTGTTATTGTAAAAATTAGATTACGTTTCTAGATTGACCTGATTTTGAGTCATGAATGTATCATGACTTGATAGAACTAAAAATAGAAATACTATTTGGTCAAAAATAGGGGACGATCTCAATCTAGAAGTTGATGTGGCCGACTCCCTTTAATCTGGACAGATAGAGAGAAAAAAGTCCGGACCTAGACCTATAAGAATCCACCACATTAGCATTCAGATTGAGGTCAGTTCCCATTTCCAGATCAAATAACATTTCTTAACTATAAAATTGGTGAATTTTGATATTTTGATTGGAATTGTATCAAAACTACTGAATTCAATTAAACTTGAACTAATTGGCAAACAAAAGAAACACCACTTTTTTTTTGTTAGCATGTTTTCATTTTCAGCATGCCTTGGACCTTTGGACTTCTAAAGGTGGAAGAGTACTAGACCTCTTGCCATGTTTGAATTTATTTCACCAATAACAGTCATGAAATGAAAATTTCCTTCTAAATAAAACCCTTAATGGCTTTAGTTGGCCTAATTATCACCAATAACATTCATAAAAGATTAAGCACGCATACTGAATCCAACGAAAAAGAGATGCACACAAATATCAAATACGCTGCAGAAATTCCCTACAAACTATATAACAAACATGACAGCATCATGTCACTACAAATACTTCTATAGTCAACACTTGTTCACATAAGATGTCGAGCAAAGAGCTCTTTAGGTTTAAGTATCTAGAGAATACCAGCCCTGATGGAGAAAATCTGGGCTCTTGTAATTCAAAAGTTTTTTTCTTAATATATTCCGCTATTTACAACAGATTAAGCTAAAAATTTGAGTATATAGATACGATCATTAAGATTAAAAGAGAAAGGGAAATGGGTACTAATTTTATGACTGCATTAACTATAAGATTATCAATAATACTTCATAGAAACTTCAAATATTGTACGATTTTCTTATTTCTAACAACTTTATATTTATTTTACTTTTACTTTAAAGAGTGGAGACATCACTATGGTTATGTCTGAGGTGTCTACTTCCAAGTGAAACATACCTAAATCAGTCATTCAAATAAACCAAACATTCCAACTCCAATCAAATTTCAGATAAAAATGGTCATTCTAACTCGAGTCAAATTTCAAATTTTACTTCGAAAAAGCACACTGCCTCGTCAAAATACTGAAAACAGTGAATATTTGAACACTACCAATATTCATTCAATCACAACACTAACGAGGGCCCACATTTTAGGAAGCCCAACCAATACATTTAAGACCATTAGCTTTCATTATCTTCTACTTTCAGAGTTTCAACCATTCACTATTTATTTTATTAGATAGCGAGAGCACTTAAGAGTCAGTGTATAGAAGACTAGCTAGTTAAGGAGTTCTGACATAGTAATGATATTTATAAGAACACTAGCGAGATGGAAGCAAAAGAAATACAAAACAACCTCTTGATTGTAGTAGTCAAATAGGAGTGAAGGGATATAAATTTATTTTCTTGTTTTGGTTACTAGTGGAAAGTAGTGGTATGGGCATATGAGCATCTAACTATGGGAAGTTGTAACTAATGCATATTTGTAAGAAGACAAGGTTGGCATATAATCATTTAACAGGTACCACTGACAAGAAGTTTTTTCCACTCTACTTGGGTTTCACACTTCTACTTAGTATATGCAAAGAACTCTCGACTACTTCATCATGATAATTTTTGTATTTACCCGTTTTTACAACAAGACAAGCCGAGAGATAGGCCACCTAAAAGAATCTAGAGTTAGGTTTGATCATAGACAGATTGGTGGGAATAGAAGGATCAATCCTAACCTTAATTTGTATCACATGTTATTTTGTCGATGCAAATTCATATATTACCCGTTGCCGGAGTTTTTCTCTCTAACAAGATACTTCAACATCAATTAAATGCCATATTCTAGATACATGAAGAGTAAAACAAACTAATGCTTGGACATACCAGGCATAAATCAGCTGAGATCATGTCTTGTAAGCTTGAGCTACTCAGTCACTAGCTGGAGTAAACTTTCTATTGTACCAGTTTGAGTCCTCAAGAGTCAAGATAGCCATGTCAAACTTTTCTCCTGTAAAAGATTGAAACTCTCTTTGAATAAGCTACCCATCGAAAGTTATTTGAATTACACCGTCACCAATTTGTAACAATATAATTAAATGAAAGGGATCTGCAGACGAAAGTAAGATATTGTTTCCTAGTTCCTAATATGTCTTAAATATCCTAACATACTGGGTCAATATATGCCTGCACTTGAGGTCAACGCTCTTACACAGGCCGGGTTCTTCATGATATCATATACTCATGTTATGTATCCCCTAAAATTACTACGACTGTAGTTCCCCTAAATTTTGTTCAACGTGACCAAAGTTCTAGAGAATCTGGACTACTTTAGTTACGCACTGTTGATTTCGAAACTTACAAATCTACGTAGCACAATTGCAAATAGAAAATTAGTAGATTGGTAAGTAATCTGTGTCAGAGGCCAACAAGATTTGATTTGTAAAGGTACATTATTACAGATTCAACCAAAAAACTGACCTCGCAGAAGGCGAATATGGGAGGAAAATTAGAAGAAATTTAACCAATCCGTGGGGATGAGACTATAGAGTGACACATACAGGCAGCTACTAACTCATGAATTCCAGAGACATCATACTTTTTTTAGTCTTAAAGCGACCAAACCACAAGTTTTGTACACACAATAAGCCGGTAATCCTATATCATGTGTGTGTGTACACAAAATTAGAAGAAATTTAACCAATTCGTGGGGATGAGACTATAGAGTGACTAAAAAATTAGAAGAAATTTCTTCTAATTTTGTGTGTGTGTACACAAAATTACTTCTAATTTTGTGTACAAATTTAGTTTTGTACACAAAATTAGAAGAAATTTAACCAATTCGTGGGGATGAGACTATAGAGTGACACATACAGGCAGCTACTAACTCATGAATTCCAGAGACATCATACTTTTTTTAGTCTTAAAGCGACCAAACCACAAGTTTTGTACACACAATAAGCCGGTAATCCTATATCATGTGTGTGTGTACAGATCATCTTACTCGGACTAAGTTTATGAACTAGTTCCGTATAGTACATATACCACATTGTTAGTAAAGTTTAATGGCTTGGGAAACTAAAGCTATGGTAAGAGAGTGCACAACAACTAAATGCAGCATTCAAGAATATTATAGATCACATCAACTTATGAATAAATCCTTCCATGTGAGTTTCACTTCAGAAACACCAATGGTTTTCTTAACTAGATCGATCACTATTGGCAAGGTCATCTTCAAGCTTACGACCATTTACATGATAAACTGAAGAATATCTATACATTTATTATTTACAAAGTAATATGACAAGTAATGACACATAACTATTCCACAAAATTAGCCAAGAAACTTAATCTACAGTACTAAGATATTTCTTCATCGGCCCAAACACATACAAACAATACAAAAATTGGTTTTAAGTGTACAAAGTAGCAACTCAAACATAGTACTTAAGCATTAACCATTTTCAAAGATTTAAGATTTCATAAAGAAACAAAGATTTGACATAAATGGGTAATGACAGTAATTTAGACCAATGTTAGCGAGTGAGAGAGATGTGATTGCGTTAATAGTTTGGGCGTAACATGGTACACATTAGGTGTGCAATCTTCTACTTTGGTATGATGAAATTAAACTTGACTGAAACAGATAAGCAATTTCGTTGTCATTGTAATGTGTATGTAATATCAGACACAAGCCTAGGATAGAGACATGCAACTTCATCTCCATTGTGTGTATACATATAACATACACAATAAAAGAATGGGGTTCGACAAACCTTGTGATTTGAACATCTCAATCCAGCTCCGCTTCTTCATTAATCATGAACCAAATGCCCAAGCGAAAAACCATGAAAAACAAGAAAGTTTATCAACCATATAAAAAAAATGGGTACATGATTATGGAAGTGCTTATTCTATTATATTAGGATATATTTTGATTTAATTCTGAAACTTTAATTATTTTAAATCGGTTGCGTTCAAGACCTAAAAAAGTGCATGTTCAAGCATTCAATAGCTTTCCTATAAATACTTCTCGAGCAACCTATCATCGATGGCTATATGCACCACAAAACAACCACAAGTTAAGTATTTATCAAGTAGCTAGAAACACCAGTATCGTAGAAATTTTGGCCCTCATAATATAGTTGTCACAAGTTGGCGCTTGTTAATTTTGTTTTCAACCAATAATATTTTAAATTCAAAAAGTATATGAATATGTGATAACAATCAAATATACTAATTCAGAAACCAGAAATTTATTTTGTGAGAAAATTGAACAAAAATAAAGCACACTCAATAAACTAAGATATGAACATTTTTGCTTGTAAAAGCATGAACAAGTAAAACAAACACGGAAACTCCCTTGATAGCTAAAGTTTGCCTAATTATCACCAATAACAGTCTTGAAAGATTAAGCATGCATATTAAACCAAACAAAAAGGAGATGCACCAAAATTTCGAATACTTTGCAGAAATTCTCTATGGCAGTGGAGAACATGAAGAGACGATCTAAGTAACCCTGCCTAAGGTACCAAACAAACTAAATAACAAACATGACAGCAGCAATTTCAAAAAGCTCGGGAAGAAGAACAGCAAAATGTAGGATTTTACTTCAGTAGAGGGTACAGACAAACTTCACCAACGATAGTCTTAACACATTAAGCATGTATAAACCCCTAGACAAGGAGGTACTGAGTTTAACAATTCGTAAATGAGAAAGAAAAAATGCATGAACAACGCATGTTCCAGCATTAATAGCTTCAATACTTCTCGCGCAACCTGTCATGGACAACATGGCTTTGTACATCACAAAACCACAACAAGTTAAGTATCATCGAGAAGCTATAAGAACATTCCCCGATGGAAAAATTTTGGGCTCCAAGTATGTGTTAAAAGTTGTTGATTAGAGAACAAGAAAATATATAGGATACATGACAAATTGTTTAAGCATCACTAGCTGCCCTATAAATACTTCTCGCGCAACCTGTCATGGATAATATGGCTTTATACACCACAAAACCACCATAAGTTAAGTATCTATTGAGTAGCTAGAAATAACAGTCCAGTGGAGAAAATTTGGGTCCTCGCAAAATACTTTTCCGAAGCTAGTTTTTTAGATACAGGAAAATACAAAAATACATGTCACTTTGTTCCAGCATCAATAGCGTTACCATAAATACTTCTCGCGCAACCTATCAGGGATTGCTATATGCACCAAAAAAGGACCATACGTTAAGTATTTATCGAGTAGCTAGAAATACCAGTACCAATGCAGAAATTTTGGACCTCATAATATAGTTTTTACAAGTTGGCGCTGTTAGTATTGTTTTCAGCAAATAATGTTTTAAATTCGAAAAATATATTAATATGTTATGAGAATAAAAATTATTAATTCAAAAACTAGAAATATATTTTGGGAACAGAAAATTGTACAAAAATAGTTAACACCCAATAAACTGAAGATATAAACTTTTTGCTTCTAGAAGCATGAACAAGTAAAACAAATATGGAAACTCGTTTACTACCTTTAGTTGTCGTAATCGTCACCTACAATAGTCTTAAAAGATTAAGCATGCATATTGAGCCCAGCAAAAAGGAGATACCTCATACACACAAATATCAAATACCATACAGAAATCCCCTACGGCAGTCAAGACTAAGAAGAGACACATAAATATCAAAAGCCAATTATAAAACGATCTAAGTAACCCTGCCTTCAGTACCAAACAAACTCATTAACAAAGATGACAACAACACTTTCAAAAGTTCGGGAAGAAGAACAGCAAAACGTTCAGTGTGAGGTACCAAGCAAACTTCACCAACGATAGTCAAACAGATTAAGCATGTATATGAACACCTGGACAAGGACGTACTGATTTCAACAATTCATTAAGGATTAAGACCTCAAAGGGATAACCACGTTAATTAGAAACTAGTATACACATGACAAACACATGTTCAAGCATCAATAGCTTCCCTATAAATACTTCTCGCGCAACCTGTTATGAATAACATGGCTTTTAACACCACAAAACCACAACAAGTTAAGTATCTATCGAGTAGCTATAAAAAAAACTAATCCCCGATGGAAATTTTTTTGCTCTTGTGAAGTATTTACATCAAGTTGATTAGAAAACAAGAAATTATATAAAAGACATGACCCATTGTTCAAGCACCAATAGCTGCCCAATAAATACTTCTCGCGCAACCTACCATGGATCTTATGGCTTTATACACCACAAAACCACCATAAGTTAAGTATTTATTGAGTAGCTAGAAGTAACAGTCCCAATAGAAAAAAATTGGGCATTTGCAAAATACTTTTCGAAACTGGTTTTTTAGAAACAGGGAAATACATAAATTCATGGGACTTGGTTCAAGCATCAATAGCTTTACCATAAGTACTTCTCGCGCAACCTATCATGGATAGTTATATGCACCAAACCACCATAGGTTAAGTATTTATCGAGTAGCTAGAAACACCAGTACCGCAGTAGAAATTTTGGCCCTCATAATATAGTTTTTGAAAGTTGCCCCTTGTTAATATTGTTTTCAGCAAATAATGTTTTAAATTCCAAAAATATATTAACATGTTATGACAATCAAAATTATTAATTCAGAAACAAGAAATATATTTTGGAAAGTGAAAATTGTACAAAAATAGAGCACACTCAATAAACTAAGATATAGACACTTTTTGCTTCTAAAAGCATGAACAAGTGAAACAAATATGGAAACTCGCTTACTAGCTTTAGTTGGCCTAATTATCACCTACAATAGTCTTAAAAGATTAAGCATGCACATTGAACCCAACAAAAAGGAGATACACACAAAATCAAATACTATCAGAAATACCCTATGGCAGCCACGACTATGAAGAGACACATAAATATTAAAAACCAATTATGAAATAATCTAAGTAACCCTGCCTAATATACGAGACAAACTAATTACCAAAGATGACAACAGAAAATTCAAGAAGTCAGGAAAGATGAACAACAAAACGTAGGGTTTTACTTCAGTGGGGTACCAAGCAAACATCACCCACTATAGTCAAACTCAAACAGATTAAGCATATATATGAATCCCTGGACAAGGACGTGCTGATTTTAACAATTCAACGAGGATTAAGACCTCAAAGGGATTTTAACGTTAATTAGAAAACTAGTATACACATGAAAAACACATGTTCAAGCATCAATAGCTTCCCTATAAATACTTCTCGCGCAACCTGTTATGGATAACGTGGCGTTTTACGCCACAAAACCACAAGTTAAATATCTATCAAGAAGCTATAAAAAAACAGACTTTGTTGGAAAACATTTGGCTCTTTTGAAGTATGTGTTCAAAGTTGTGTTCAAAGTTGATGTTGGTTGATTAGAAAACAAAGACATACATTGAATACATGATTTATTGTTCAAGCATCAATAGCTGCCTTATAAATACTTCTCGCGCAACCTATCATGGATAGATAATATGGCTTTATACACCACAAAACAACCATAGGTTAAGTATTTATCGGGTAGCTAGAAATAACAGTCCAAGCAAAAAAAATTTGGGCCCTTGCAAAATACTTTTTCGAAACTGATTTTTAGAAACAGAAAAATATATAAATACATGTTACTTGGTTCAAGCATCAATAGCTTTACCATAAATACTTCTCGCGCAACCTAACATGGATGGGCTATATGCACCACAAAACCACCATAGGTTAAGTATTTATCGAGTAGCTAGAGGCACCAGTACCGATGTAGAAATTTTGGCCCTCATAATATAGTTTTTAAAAGTTGGCGCTTGTTAATATTGTTTTCAGCAAATCATGTTTTAAATTTGAAAAATATATTAATATGTTATAACAAACAATTTTATCAATTAAAAAGACAAAAATATATTTTGGAAGCAGAAAATTGTAGAAAAAAGTTGTGCACGCGCAATAAACTAAGATTAGAACAGTTTTGCTTGTAAAAGCATGAACAAGTAAAACAAATGTGGAAACTACCATAATAGCTTTAGTTGGCATAATTATCACTATTAATTCATAAACCAATAATATATTTTGTAAGTAAAAGAATTATACCAAAATAGTGCACGCATGATAAACTAGGATAAAAAGAATTTCGCTTGGAAAAACATGAGGAAATAAAAACAAATATGGAAATCCGCTTATTGGCTTAAAAGATTGAGCATGCATATTGAACCCAACGAAAAGGAGATACACGCACATATCAAATACAATGCAGAAATTCCCTATGGCAGTAAAGACTATGAAGCAACATACGAATATCAAAAACCAAATATAAAACAACCTATGGGTATCAAACAAATCAAATAACCAACGAGGCAACAACAATTTTAAAAAATTTGGGAAGAACAGCAAAATGTAGGGTTTTACTTGAGTGAAGCAGCAGCATCACCAGCATAATTCTCCATGGAAAAATTGATAGCACAGTCCGCAGGTTTATCCTGCAAAAACAGAGTAGTAACAAGTGTTCATGAGATAGAGAGAGAGAGAGAGAGAACAAATTATTAGTAAAAATGTTATCTAACAACTCCTAGGTCTATCAACACCGGGATCTCTAAACGTTGATGCCGCAGTTTCCAAAATCCAAGACGAATGGTTCCATATGAACCCTAGAAAATTCAATAATTTGCGAAATACTAGCATCAACAGGGAAGGTGATTAGTCCTAGAACTACCGCGTTGTCAAATAATTTGGATACAAGCACCGAACTAGCAGAACTCGGCCAAACTCCTTAAAAAGCCTGTCAATAAACCCCAGTCGATAAAACCCTATCAAGAAAACCTAGTAATTTCGGAGATGCATCAATTACCGCATATTTTCAAGATCGATAGAAGCGATATGTGGAGAAGAGAAAAACCATAAATACTTTTTTTTTTTGTTGAAAGGAAAACCCTAAATACTTATATGGAGATGAAAAAGGATCAAGAAAACCAGAAACCCTAACCTGGCCGCTTTTGTTCGTTGGGATGTTTCGTTCTTCTGTCATTCTTCTTGTCTCTTTCATCGATCTTCCCTCGTCTTTCATCGCCTTCTCCCGCGTTCTTGATTTTACCCACATTTTTTCCCCCAATTTTAGTCCCCTTCACTCTTACGCGTAAAAAGTAAAGCGTGGTTGGAACGCATTACTTCATTACCGTTGTAAAGCGTGGTTTGAACAAACCAAAACACAGCCCGTTTTTACTAAAAATGCACCTTTTGCCCGAACAAACCAAACACCCCTCTAATATTTTACTAATCAGTGTCAGTCTTTTATTTTTGGTGGCCAATACGCGGACAACCGTTTTTCTTATATGGACAACTATTTTATGTGGACAACTAGAAAAATTAAATTTTTTATACGGACAATAGTTTTTAAGGGGACAACTTTTTATTATTCTAACTCAAGTCTTCTTAGAATTAGGTGTTCGATTTTAACTCCTCCATCTTTTTTCCATAAACGCTAAGTTTGGTCTTTCTTCTTCTTCATCATCAACACTCAAATTTGTGGAGAGAGAAAAATTTTGGAGAGACATAGAGAAAGTTAAGTCTTCTACTACTTGGGTTGCTAGTCATTCTTCTCATGTCGTCATTGACTCCCCAGGTATTCCATCTTTCATGGTTTGAAAACAATGCTTTTCTGATGCTTTGATTATAAATTAACCGACATTGTGAAAATTTGTGTATGACAACAGGAATTGAAAGTAATTGATGAAATTGAATGTTCAATTCTAAAAGTTGAATGGAATCTTGAAGGGATTCATTATTTTGATAATGGACCTCTGGCTGTTTAATATCTCTTTGTTGTTGACGCTTTGAATTTTTGCTTTTGGCCTGGTACCCTCTCTCTCTCTAGAAAGTTTTATTTTGGTTGCCATAACACATTAGTGAACTGATTGTCTGGATATTTGTATTGATAGATAAGTTTCTGAGTTATGACGATTTGGCTTCTGGGTTAAAAGATGCCCTAGAAAATGATAAATCTGTTTTTGATGTTTTTGATGTTTTTTTTTTTATGAAAGGTTTTTTATGTTAACTGTCTACAGACTTTGGTAATGTGGGTTTCAATCCTAATCTTTGTAGATGTTAATACTGACATTTGTGTTATTAAGTTAATATGAGGCAAGATTGTGGATTTCTTCAGGATTTCTGTTATTTGAATAAGACTAAGAAGAAGAAGAAGAAGAAGAAGAAGAAGAAGAAGAAACTTAGGTTTTCTATTTTTAATTATTATTTTTGTTTATTGGTCCACAAGTTAGTTTCGTTTAATATTTAAGGCTTTATGGAGTTGTCTCCTTATTAAATCAAATGTCAACTACGTCAATCATAGTTGACTTGCACTGGCCCAAAAATAGTTGTCCATATAAAAAAAACAGTTGTCCACGTATTGGCCACCTTGTTTTTTTGTCGAGAGATTAGTGTCCATCGGGTATTTAAACTTGGCATAAGCATAGTCCCTCCCCTGAGACGAGAGCAGTTCCCCCAACCAAACGTGGATGAACCCACGGTATGTGACTACATGAAGACCATTGTCCAACGACAAAACACTATATCATGATACACTCATACACATGGATAATTTTAAGTGAATGATATATACTAAACCATTCATCCTACACGAGAAAAGATAGATCCGTTGGAGAAATAAAGTAGGGAACAAAACCTCAAAGAGGTAATGTCTTGATGCAAAGTAGTTGATAGTGTTACCATAAACTCTGAAATGTTGGAGGCAGGAGGCCCCAACTGCCAAGTTCAATTCTTGGTTGACTATGTTGTTGGGCTTTAGGCTCCATTCATTATCAGTTTAATTTCGGCAGGTATCATGTTTTTTTTAAGATGATGATTATCATGTTAATCACATCTTGATGATGTATCAAAGTCATGTAATGATTAACGTAGATCGTAGTCCATCTCTAAAAAAATGCAACGGGTAGAGGAAAACACTTGAAGATATTAATTTTTATTAGAGCAAGTTCAATGTAGGGGCACTGGCTCTTAATTTTGGGAGCTCCAAAACTATTTCAACTTCAATGTCGGACTCTCAACATTATTAGTCTCAAATATAAAGTTGTGGTTTCAATTTTTACCTACAATTATTAGTCTCGAATATAAATTTTAAATTTGATATTACTGCATAGAGAATTTTAAAAAGATAATATATATATATATATGTGTGTGTGTGTGTGTGTGTTTAAAGAAAGAATTAAGAAATAAATTGGAGACCCCAACTGTCACATTTTGAATGTGGGAGCCCAATGGCCCGACCACCCGCACTTTAGACTTGCTCTTAGTTATACCATTCGAACTCTAAATCTCGATTTGTTATAATCTCATTTTCTTCCTTTGTACCTTGTCCGATCTTAACACAAAATCCCTAAAATTCTAACTTTCTACCCCCGAATCTCTCTTAAATCTTAATCCTTGAATCTAAATCATCTATAATTTGATATGTTAAACTTCTTTTTTTTTTTTCCTTTTTTTACCACTTTATTTTATAATTCCTTAATTATCTTTTAGTAATCTATATTATTCACTTTGTGAATATTATGCACTTCAGTTGAGCATAATGAAAAACAAAGTTGCAATGTCCAAATACTACATAAAAGATTATAGTAAAAATGTTATGTTATAAATGTTGGAAAATTGTTTATTATATAAATAATTTTTTAGTTGAGTGAAATTATATCAAATAGGTACATGTAAAAAGTTACAAGTTATGGGTAGTCACAACCCAATGGAGAGGCATCTTGTGGATTTTTTAGAGTCTCCATTTACTCTATAAATACTCAAGTTGATTTCTCTTTTAAGATATAAGTTTTTGGACAACCTTTAATATATTTTGAAGACAAAAGTTGAGTCGTCTAGAGTCATCTATGACAACATAGTAAGTAGAAAGTTCGATGGAGCGTATAGAATTGTAGTGCTTCTTTCTATTCGACGTGATCGTTGTATTTTGGGAGACAAATGTCCATAGAACCGTTAACACCAATGCGGGGGCATGATTGTCTTAAGAAAAGAGTGACCACTCACCTCGATCAAGTACGGTAAGTTTTTCGTTTTTATATTTATATAATCTAATAGTGTCATATGATTCGACTGTCAAGAACCGAACCAATACTCTCCATAACCCCCATAATAACAAACTTGAGACAATCATGTTATCGGTTTCGGATTCTTGAAATTTTAATTGTGTATTTGAAAAAGGATGCCATCAATACTGATCTCAATTTGTCCTGAGTAACACATTAGTTTTGGAGATATTTAGAAAAAGAATTTCCCCTTTCAGTGTAACTGTTGAGTACCAATGTAATTGATCCAAGTAACCTCTTTAAAGTTTTCTCTTTAAATTCGTGTAGTTTACCTTAAAGGAGCATCTTTTCAGGAACCAAGGTGAAATTATCCAATTTCAGAAGGAAAAAAAAAGGCTAAATTTTCTAGAACTTTTGTTCAACAATTGATAAAGAATTAAATTCATCTCTTATTGGTTTTGTAGTCAACTTTTATTACAAATTTTTCCATGTGTTACTGGAAATGGGGAAGGGTTCTGAGATAAATAAAAAGTGATATATTATGGTCCTCCAACTAGTTAGGAGTAAGAGTTAGGTATTCTCTTGTTGTTTAGTCATATGACCAAGTCAGATGAGAAACTGAAAATTAGATATGCCAGACTTGTGGGCATTTTTCTCTCACCCCACTAAACCTAGTGATATATTATGCTCCTCGTGTAACCCTTAATCACACACACTCACTAAATCTAGTGGGTCGGGAGAGTATTACTCATCATTGTATTCGGACATTGAAAGACTACATCGGACTCAAGTGAACATTTGAGATACCGGACTTGTGGGCATTTCTCTCTCACCCCTAAACAACTCAAAGTTAAGCCTAACAAATGTAATCACCACTAAACAAAATGAGTGAGTTTTTGTCAAAAATTCACTTAGGATTTTTCAATTTGAGTCTCGCGTTGGAGATGCTTTAAGTCTTAACCCTTTTCTAATTAAACTTTGTCAATTGTTAGATTTTGAGATGTAAAACTTGCAACTGCCTGATCAAAAGTCAAACTTTGGGTTTTCTTGGTTGTTTTAATTTCCCATTTTCTTGTTGTTCAATAGCATAATGTCATAAGTTTTAATTAGCTTTCATTGGAATCTTATTGGTGATTCACTGATTTGTTTCTACCTTTCCTTCTCTCTCTATCAATACTTCACAATTTTATTTTATTTCTAGAGATTAACTTCTACTTATCGTTGTCAAGTGGGATAGAAGCCTTGCATATTGTTCTTTCCTTGCTCACTTTGAAACTTCATTGATTTTATTAAAATGGGTTCTTCGTCTATCTATGCACAAAGTGAAGAAGTTCTCTCTACCAGAGCAGAACGAAACAGAAAGTAATTCGAGCAGCAAGACTAAGCATTGACTACTTTCTGGGAATTGTTATGTATTCCTTAAAAACCTTCATTTCTGTGTTTCTTATTGATCATCTGTTTATCGGTTCTTAGCGAGATAAGTAATTACTAAACAACCAAGTATCTATCGATTAGCTAGAAATACTAGTGCTAATGTCGAAATTTTGACCCTCACGATATAGTTTTAAAAAGTTGGCACTTGTTAAAGTTATGATTCAGCGAATAATGTTTTAAATTTGAATATAGGGGAAATGTTATACCAATCTCAAATATTACTTCAGAAACATTTTTGTTTGTAAAAGCATGAACAAGTAAAAAAAAATATAACATAAAACATTTTTATTCAATTGATGTGAGAAACTCCTAAATTCAAAAACTTCATCCAATAAATGGGATCATACACTACCCCATAACTCAACCAACTCAGCCAACGAGTTAATAGACGACCCACCTACACTTAAAGCCGATTTTGCTTCATCTCTAGCAACCAGAACACGATCCCTAATTTCTTTTCCTTCTTCCGATTCCATCAACATTCGAACTTGTTCCTCAATTTCCGATCCGGTCACAAACCCATCTGAATGGTTCAAATACAAAGATAGTTTCATTTCATCAACCAAAATTGCCCTATTCATATGTTGTTCAGCATATAATGGCCAACCAATCATAGGCACCCCAGCCAAAACAGATTCCAAAATTGAGTTCCAACCACAATGAGTCACAAACCCACCAATTGATTCCCGATTCAATACTTCCACTTGTGGTGCCCAATTCTTCACTACTAACCCACGATCCCTTGTGCGATCCAAGAACCCTTCCGGTAATAAATCGGTCAAATCGAATGACTTGGTCAAATCTAACTCGTTCGATGCTAATTTCCCTTTTCTCTCTTCTTCCTTAAGCGGATCACGCACTACCCATAAAAACCTTTGCCCACTTTTCTCCAACCCAACGGCTATTTCTTTCAACTGATCGGTCGAAAAAATACCACCGCTACCAAAACACAAGAAAACAACACTCTGACGTGGCTGTGAATCTAGCCACTTCAGACACTCAACCTCATCACTAACCACCGCTGGTTCAGAAATCAGCGGTCCAATAGAATAAACCGGTGGTGTAAGAGAGTCCGGTACACATAATCCCTCTCGAATGGCTTTGAATGCCCTTGGTTCGAACGATTCGAAGGTATTTACTATAATACCCTTAACTTTGGTAGCCGTTTCAGATATAAATAAGAAAGCCTGAACAAGCATATGAGATCTAGGGAGGGAAAGTGAGGGAACATCTGTGGCTAACATTGGTGGCAGCCCAGGAATTTCAACATACTTATCCTCGAGATTAGCAATTTCTTCATGGGTGTCTCGAGATCCGAAAAGAATCGGCAGATAGAGTAAGACAGATAAAATATTAGCACCCGAAGTGAAGTAAACATAAGATGGAATTCCAAGTTGGGTAGAAACTTGAAGAGATGAAGAACAAAAGAAATCAAAGATGAAAGCAGAGATAGTGAAATTTTTGGAAATTGATTCTAGGGTTTGTTTGATGAGTGGGTTGGTAAGGCTTAAGATTTCATAATCTGAAGTTTCAGGTGGGTATTGAGTAGATGGTGGAGGTAAATGATGGAAGATGATTGATGGGTTTGTTTCAGAAATTTGTTTGATGTAAGGAGAAGTTTGAGATGTTGATTTTGGATTAATGGGGACAATCAGGATTGTAACAGTGAATGATGGGTGATTTTTGATGATTTGTTTTCCTAATTCTACTAATGGGATTACGTGACCTATTCCAGCTGATGGATATAGTACTACAGTTTTCTCCATCTTCTTGCTATTATAGCTTGAGCAAAATTCTAGAGAGAGAGGGTCTAGTGTCTAGTGAGATTGTATGAGGAAGGGAGGGAGGGAGGGAGAGGGAGAGAGAGAAACTGATGGATGGCTTGCATGGAGTGTGAGAGAGACAAGCAATGTGGTTATATAGGTAAAAGATGGCAATAAGGTTGTATTTGACAAAAGGAATTATTTTATTCTTATTACCAATTATACAATCATCTCACTCGAGAGAGAACTTCGACAAACTAGCTTCAAATCAAAGGGTGCGGTGGGGGATTGAGGTGGCCACAACTAGGAGCCAACCAATCCAACCTTAACCTTTTCATGTGACAAGATTGTACATGTTTCAGACCCAAGAGACGGAACAGAGATTGAGTTAGTCACAACTCGTGGCCAACCAACCCCACACCCTATAAATTTCATGTGATAAAATTGTATGTATAAAGTATGAACGAAGAAGGGCTAAAAAGGGCTTTCCCAGCTTGAAAAATATTTTAGTCTTTTCACCACATAATTGGTGTTGAAAGTGATCTTCTAGAAGATATTTTAATCAGATTCTTATTTAATCTAATTCCCCACAAAAATAGAACATTGTTGCATTAAATTCTTACTATACCATATATGTCATATAAGATCATCCAGCTTGTCTCATTAAAAAAAAAAAAATCATCCAACTTTCCCATGATTACATTCTTGCTCTTTATAGTGATCTTCTAGAACATAGACTTAATCACCACAATATTGTAGCAAATCAAATGATGATTGCCATTTATTTTGTTAACAAAAAGATAACTAGAAAATCACAAAATAAATAAACAAAGGTCAGCTTCCTTAAAAAAAAAGTGAAGACATGGCTACTAAATTAGTATGTAAGATCACAATATATTAGTTTGTGAGACGGGAAACTACGATTATTTTTAGTGTTTCATGAAATTATATCTAGTGTTTTGAGAAATGAAAAAAAATATTAGTTACAAAAATGGAGATGCGGGGTATCGATCCCCGTACCTCTCGCATGCTAAGCGAGCGCTCTACCATCTGAGCTACATCCCCCTAGACGTTGGTGATGTAGTTACATAGATATGTGACTTAATTCTGACTGGAACTGACATTAGCAAAGTGATGCGAAAAATAAAAGGTAAGAATGTCTGAGCCCGGGTTCGAACCAGGGACCTCTAGTGTGTGAGACTAGCGTGATAACCGACTACACCACCCAGACAGTTGAGTTTAAACTGTTCACTAATAATATTAGAACATCTGAGGAGACATACTTAACATTTTATTAATTAAATAGTCCAAGAGACAAAATATTGTGTCCACGATAAATTTTATGATCACATATGTTTATCTGAGTATTATTTCAACAAAAGAAATCACATATTACTTTTGAAAGTAATAGTTTGTCTAACACAAAGATACAAATACAAAGTAAACTTCGAATCAGTTAGGAAGTTTCTAGATATCTTTAATTTTTAGATGTCAGTATGGAAACGGTTAGTACTATTATGTTTCTTTTTAGACCCTGTTTATAATTTGGACAAAGAGAGATAAAGAAGATGACAAATCCTACAATATCATCTCATGATATGAAAATGTTTCTATATAACAATAATGATACATTTGTGTAATACAGAATTCACAACTTTACTAATTACTATCAACAAGTAAGTAATTTGTCCACAAAACAATGACGATTGTGAATCAACTTTTTTAACCACACTGATTCTAAATTTTTTTTGACAGTTTAGAGCCTTGTGGATTTGAAACTATCATTAAAAGTGTGTATGGTCTCCTTTACAAGGTGAACCACATTTTGTCTATTATGTTATTTTGTTGAAACTTATTTATTATGTTAATAATAGAATATATTTATAGAAACCTAATTTTCAAAATGCTTGTAATGTCGACTTTAGAGTCTCACGACATTAAAATCTAATATATAAAAACAGCTCAGTCGGTTATTTTGGAAAAGTTTGACCGTCCATTTTTGTTGGGAGCTTAATAGAGATTACATCCGTCGACTGGTATAAATCCTGCTTTATGTAAATAAACTCAAAAGAGAAGGGTAATAGTGTCATTATTTTTTTAAAATACGGTTATGATGTCCCTAAAATAACTACTGCTCTACTTTTCTCTCTCATGATTTCTTTAATAAATCTTCCCACTAAATTAGTCTGTTCGTGGAATCTGAATAAGTTACAATATCCATAAGATTATATTTCTCTCTCTATTCTCTGCAATTCTCTCTTCTCTAAAATTATCGTAGATTTTAATTTGTAGGAAGAATCTGAAAATGTTATGACGTTAGCCAAGAGGAATTTGTCGCGTTCGTAGGACGCGGGCGGAAATTTAGTGTTAAATAACAATGCTTCTGAAAGGCAATAGTGACTAGATCTTGTCTTGTGTGGATTGACTTACAAGAACGATGACTTGTGAAAGACAAATACGAATTTGGTTTTATACTATTCACTAGGGTATATCCCGTGCCCTAGGGCACGGACACTTGTACCAATCAAATGTTACGAAATTTATTGTTATATTTTAGGTGGACAATATATGGACAAACAGATTTCTTCTGTGGACAAATACATTGGGTTGAAATATAACTAATTTTAAAGAGGACAATTTATTTCTTGTAAATTTCTTCCACATAATTTACTGATGCTTTCTCCACCCAACAACCATCTCCTTGATGGTATTTCTCTTGATGAATCAAGACTGCACAACAACAAAAACCCTAATTATCTATATATTTGTTTCTATAATTTGATGAATAAAAAATCTATTAAAATCCTAGTAAGAATAATAACTCATTATTCATCCGTTCGTCTTATTGTTTTGCTTCTTTTATAGTTTTCTGCTTAGTAAACCGGTGGAGGAACAAATCATGATATAATGTAGAGAGACAAACTACACTTCCACAAATTAACCTGTTTTTTTATCGTAAGTAAATATGTTTGATTTGATTTTCAAACCCCATATACCAAGTAAGTAGGAAGAAGACATCCTAAAATATCTAAATCCTTATATCCCCACCAAGTTGTTTCACATAAACAGAGAGGAGAAGGAATAGGTAGTCTAATAGACATGAATGATGCTCTACAAAGGGTTTTTATTCCTCACTCTCATGGTGATGATGGCGGTAAAGGCTATGAAGTATAGAGAGAGAAAGAAATTTGGTTGTCCATTTAAATTAATATATTATATTTACACCCACCAAAAAGTTTTGTCCACATAACAAATTTGGTTGTCCACGTATTGGCAACCATATTTTATTGAGAGAGAGAGAGAGATTTTTATTAGTTATTATTTCTTGTTTCTTTTCTCTTAAATTAGTTATTATTTTATTTAGAGAGAAAGATTTTAATTTCTTTTTTCAACCTTTGAAATTTATTTTGTTTCTTTTTTGTCTTAAATTAGTTATTTTATTTTTAAGAAGGAAAAGATTATTGTTTTTTAAGTAGGTAACTTTATTTCTACGAAGGACTATATTTTAAATTTTGAGAACTTCTAGACAATATATTGTTATATTTTATTTTTAATAAATAATAACTTGTATCAATCAAATGTTATGAAATTTATTGTTATATTTTATTGAGAGAGAGAGAGAGAGATTTTTATTAGTTATTATTTTTTTGTTTCTTTTCTCTTAAATTAGTTATTATTTTATTAAGACGTGGATATTTTAATTTCTTTTTTGAACTCTTGAAATTTATTTTGTTTCTTTTTTTCTTAGATTAGAATTTTTATTTCTAAGAAGGAAAGGATTATTATTTTTTAAATAGGTAACTTTTATTCTACGAAGGACTATATTTTAAATTTTGAGAAGGGCTTCTAGATAATATCCTTTATTAAAAAATGATTTTAATTTCTAAGAAGGAAGGATTATTGTTTTTTAAACAAGTAACTTTATTTCTACGAAGGACTATATTTTAAATTTTGAGAGGGACTCCTAAACAATATACATAATTAAATAAGGATGTTTGTCCCAGTCATCGTTTTGCCTTCTGTTTTATATAATAGATTTACACGTTGTATCTGGTTTCGCTTCGACACTAGATTTGATTAAATCTATCATGAAAGATTGGATATCCGTTTGGTCTATATTTAATAATACATCAGACCTTATATACACCCTGTGACACATATGGAAACACAAATGCACATCTCTTTGATAATCGTTAACAATCTCCCTACTAAA
The DNA here is from genome assembly GCF_041429995.1 of Eschscholzia californica. Classification (NCBI taxonomy): domain Eukaryota; kingdom Viridiplantae; phylum Streptophyta; class Magnoliopsida; order Ranunculales; family Papaveraceae; genus Eschscholzia; species Eschscholzia californica. The sequence goes on along the minus strand of NW_028238483.1, from coordinate 44,127,693 downwards.
TCATCCATCAAATCTCGCATGCATATATCTCTCTTTCATAACAAGCAACAATTTCCCTACCAAATCATCAATCAAATCTACTATACATATAGTTTCTTTATGTTTCTTTTGTTCGGGTTGCTAGAAAGGATAATATATTGGCTGAGTTCATAGCTCGAAGAACACAAACTTCTCTCAATCTTGTATATTTGTTAAAATATTACAAGAACAATATACTAAGTATATGGAATCAAAACAACTTTATTAAAAAAAAAACTCACAAAGCCTATCCCTAGTATTTTGTAGACATGAATCTCAATTCTAATTTCCACTAGGACAGTGGTACTACAGTAGGAGTGTAGGACCACCATTCCCATGAATCCATCATCACAAGAGTTGACTTAATCATCATTCACACGTGCCATGGTCAACCTTCCCACGTAGATAGGGTTCTTCTCCTTCTTCTCTAATTCACGCAGACTCCAATAATTTGGATTGACTTAATCATCACTCACTTTAGAGCCCGAGAGAACTATTAAGTAGAGTTGAAGTTGGGTTTAGGGTTTCTTTCTTTCTTCTTCTTCTTCAGTCGCTCAGTCGCCTGCGGGAATCTCACTCAACCTGAGTTTCTTCCATTTCAATTAATTGAAGAAGGCGATGGATGAAAACTTATTGGATGATATCATAAAGAGGCTTTTAGAAGCTAAAAATGGAAGAACCCCTAAACAGGTTCAAATCACTGAACCAGAAATTAGACAACTTTGTGCTTCTTCTAAACAGATCTTTATCACTCAACCTATTCTTCTTGAACTTGAAGCTCCTATCAAGATTTGTGGTAATATATAATCCCCATACTAAAAAAAAAACCCTAAATTTCTTCATACACTTTTATTTGACGTATCAATTTTGCTCTTCTTTTTTATGCTTATTGTTTAATTTTATTATTTGATGATTATGTTTCAATTTTTTTTTTTTAAAAGCAAATGGATCAAATGGTGGGTTTAGCTAGCATATAGAGATAAATATGGGTAATCAAAGGATAAAACTAATTTATGATCATTACATTCTAGACTTGCAATAATATATATATTTTTTATATATTGTATACGGATCAAGGGTTACCTATTAGTCGTGGTGGGTAAGTATTGGTTGTTAGAACTTAACATTGGTATTGGGTTTTGAGTTGAACTCCCATAGACTTTACGATCTTCACCTTTGGCCAAGACAAATTCTTTGTATGTGACTCAATGTGAAATTTGGCCAAACTTCAGTTTGGGTTTTCTCTGTCTGATTGAAGCTGTCACATTAGTAAGATGCATGCATTCTGTAATTCACCTTGCTTTGAGTTACTGTTCTAATAAGAAAGAGTTGCGGTGTTTCTTTCGGTGTCAAATCTTCAAGTCCTTATTTTCTGAGACTAATGTACATAAAATCTAATTATATATCTTTCCAAATGAATAATGGACTCCTCGTTTTTTTCACCACCTGGGTCGTATCTGAGTCTTTTTATTCCATTTCAGGTGATATCCATGGTCAGTATTCTGATCTTCTCCGGCTATTTGAATACGGAGGTTTGCCTCCTAAAGCAAACTACTTGTTCCTTGGTGACTATGTCGACCGTGGTAAACAAAGCATAGAAACCATTTGCCTTCTTCTTGCATACAAAATCAAATACCCGGAAAACTTCTTCCTCCTTAGAGGAAATCATGAATGTGCATCGATTAACCGTATATACGGGTTTTATGATGAATGCAAGAGAAGGTTTAATGTCCGCCTTTGGAAGATTTTCACTGACTGCTTTAATTGCCTGCCGGTGGCTGCTCTTATTGACGAAAAGATCTTATGTATGCACGGAGGATTATCTCCTGATTTGAAGAACTTAGATCAGATTAGGAACATTGCTCGTCCTGTAGATGTACCAGATCAAGGTCTTCTTTGTGACCTACTTTGGGCTGATCCAGATAAAGATATTGAAGGCTGGGGGGAGAATGATAGAGGTGTGTCTTATACGTTTGGGGCTGACAAAGTTGGTGAATTCCTTGAGAAACTTGATCTCGATCTTATATGCAGAGCTCATCAAGTAAACTTTTACTTCATAATTTATATTGTTCTTTTTTTTTTGGTTCGTCAGTCGAATGTCAGGAAATTGCTTAATGAGTGTAATAATTATCAGGTTGTGGAAGATGGTTACGAATTCTTTGCAAAAAGACAGTTGGTGACGATATTTTCTGCCCCGAATTATTGTGGAGAGTTTGACAATGCCGGTGCTATGATGAGCGTGGATGACACATTGACTTGTTCATTTCAGATCTTGAAGCCAACTGATAAGAAAGGCAAAGGGTTCGGCCACTTGTCTAAACCCGGAACACCACCACAACATAAGGTACGAAAGCTTGCAATTCTTCAAAATTTCCATCCTTTTTTTAGACGAAAACTACACCCCACTGTTTTTAGATATCTTTGCTTGAAGACCAATGTTTCTCCATTGATCTGTTATCATTACAGAAAAACTTATTATCATAATCATTCTAGGATGTGATTTTAGGATGTTCTTGCTCAAATATGTCTTCTGATTTCTGCCCATTTGGGGTTCTCTGAGATTAGCCTAATAGTTTATCCCAAAGTAAATGTTTGACATAACCAGGTCGTACGAGGGTAACGAAACAACCAGGTAATGTTTAGTATGATACAACAAAGTATTGTTTCGTTGTCAACAACCTTTGGTTGGAGTGGTTACCAAGTTGGTTTCCACCCTATAGGTCAAGGGTTCGAGACACGGAGTCATACCCGTTAAAGTATGCTGACATTTACAAACAAAAAAAGTATTGTTTTGTTATTTATATTCAGGATATGTTTATATTAAGATACAACCGAGTACACTTCCTAGCTTAATGCCTGCATCTTGCAGGTCCTAATTCCTTGTAATTTCTTTCGGGTGGAAAAGTTCTTTACTCAATGTCTCGAAATGTAGCTAAAGGTTACTCGTTTCCATCTCGTTCAGGGAAAGAGATGATAAATTCAGCACCCTATAATGGAAGAGCATAAGACACACACAGGTTACAGATCGAAGAAACTGAAAACATCGTATATGTGCTTTTTTGGACAGATTTTGTCAAGCTATGTTTACATGGCAGGATTTTTTTGTTTTTCTTTTCTCATTAGAAGTTATATTTATATTGTGCCCCCCCCCCCCCAGCCTTCTAATGTTGTAATTTAAGGCTGATGAAACTGTGTGAAACAACATCTGATCATCTCATTCAACTTGGTGGGCTTTTTATTTGTAATTTGCACTTGAAAGAATACACATCAACTTATGGCTCAGTTGGCTGGATACCCTTCTAAAAGGGCAAGAGGTTATGAGTTTGATTTTTTTTAGGGTGGTCTTATCTATTCTCTAGATATGAGCTACCATAGTCATTACAAGGCATTCATGCCTAAATTTAAACTCTTGAAGGCCAATCTAAGAGTCTAAAACTTAACTTTATTTAAACTCAATTCAATAAATCTTTGATTTGCAGTTAGAGATCGAATTGGGACCCCATATTGTGGATTGAATGTCCTTCCAGTACACTAGGAGGAGGTGATCGACGGTTGTCCTATATCTAATGATTAAAAAGGGTGGCATTAAGAGTATTATTCCCCACCATATATGATATATGATTCAAATTATAATGATCGCCCTTTTTAGAAAATATAGAGAATTTACCCTTTATTTTTTGCAAAAATTTATTCAATCAACAAAGGTACAAACAAGAAGCTAGAACCGAAAGTCCACAAATAAATTTCCCATAATGATCAAGAACAAGAGAATGAAAAACTAGGGCAACAACAGAACTACATCTCAACATCTTTTGCATCCTTTTTAATCACTTTCACTTTTTCATCATCTTTATCATCATCACCATCATCCTTGGATGAAGAACCTCCTCTAAAGAAATCAGAAACAGTTGGGAGTTTGATTTCACCTTTAGTCGATAAAGGAATAGTAATATTACCAAACAGAGGAAGATCAATAATCAACCCTAATTCCAATTCATAATCAATATCCCAATCTCTACCAATATCCTTTGCTAAACTTATCAAAATGCCGTAAGGAACCTTCACCGGAACTTCTAGTAATGTCACCCCATTTCCGGCAATTGATCCTGGATCTGGAATTGTCCCTGATGCAATTGGCCTATTACCCACAAATCAAAACCACATCATTGATCATTAAACATCAATCTTAGACAAAAAAAAAATCAATCTTTTCGAAACTCGACCCTCTCTGTTTTTCAAACTCTATTTTTCAAACTCTGTTTTTCAAACTCTGTTATATATGATGATTATTTAGATCATACCCATGTTTTGATTTCTAGTTTTATTGAAAGAAAAAGTGAATCATATCAAATTAATAAGAAAAAAGAATGAATTAAACTCAGATGATGATATAAATGGAAAGAAAATTTGAAAAAGAGATCACCTGGTATCGCTTTTGAGAACGTAAGAAATCTCACAGATGGGAATAGAAGTGCTATAAGGATTTGTAACAGAGACTTTAGCGTTCAAAGTGATTGAATCTCTGCTAAATTTCTTCAAGTCAACATCTGTTACTGTTGCTTCTGGTTTTTTCATTTCTGCAACTTTTTCTGCTACAAAGTTCTTTGCTTTATCTATTAATCCTGCCATTTTTTCTTCTTCTTCTTCTTCTTTTCTCTAAGATTTTCTCTGTGAATGGTCGGTTGGCCAATCTAAACAAAAAACTGAGATGAAGAAGGAAAGAGAGAGATAGAGGAAAATGTGGGGGTGGGTTTGAGAAAGTCTTTCAAGGAAATCTATATATAAATGCTTAATTATCTCTTTTTTTGGTATAATCCTCTCGTCCATATTGGCATCTTTTGATCTTCAAAAGTGTTAGTTTTTATTTTACCTCTCATTTTAATTAGTATTTGCGTCTACCCCTCAAATTTATCCTTTTCTACTTCTTTTTTTTTATGAAATTTATCCTTTTCTACTTACTAATTTGGTTAACAAATACAAGAGTCATGTTCAGCCTAAAAAAAAATTAGAATTAAATAAGGTCGATGTTTTGGGGAAAACAGTTTTGAGTGGAAACAATTTTTTTCGTTTTCTCATAACACTACACACTTCTTGTGTTTTGATTTTCTTCTTCCACCATTTTCCTTCTCACCAAGATTAACTCTGTTGGAACCCTCATACCATTTCTTTTCGCGCCGGAACTTAGAGAGAGAGAGAGTGAGAAGAGAGATACAGGGTGGGCCCAATCATTCTGGATTTGCTCTTTACTATATAAGCAAAAATGAATAGAAAAAATATTTTATAATGTCTCAAGGAGGGATCGAACACTTCACCTCCACCTTATTACTAAACATCTTAATCACTGAGCTATTGCTCATTTCTTGCAAACATTTTAGTTATAATTTTATTTAATACAAACAGACTACGCCATAAACACGATGAGAGAGGCCCTCTGGTAGGTTAAGGCCCAAAGCAGCCGCTTTGGTTGCTTTGGGCCTGGGCGCCCTGGAGAGAGAGAGAGATACATAGAAGAGAGAGACTGAGATGAGAGAGAGAGAGAGTTGGCCGCGGTGGCTGACCGGAGAGAGAGGAGAGAGAGAGTTGGCCGCGGTGGCCGGAGAGAGAGGGTCGGTTGAGAAGAGAGAGACGAGAGATAAGGTGCGTTTGGTTTAAGTTTTTTGTTTTGTTTTCCACTGTCTTCCCCAGAAACTTTTCTGCTTCCCCCAAAACAGTGACCTTAAATAATCTACGGGTAAGACGGTTCCGATCGAACACTAAAATAAAGTATTACAATTACTGAAATCAAATATCGTCTTAATATTCTTAACAAAAATAGTAAGTTAAAGGGGGTAGACTTAATTTCCAATCACTAAACTCTAAGGAGGTAAATTCAAATTACCTACTAGTATTGAGAGAGTAAAATCAAAATTTTATTTTTCAGTCTAGAAAGAAGTGCTCTTTCTCCAGTATCGTCCGCCTACGTAATTGTGTTGGGATTCGGCTATGAAATTCTAACAAAATATCACTCTTATTTTATTTTCTATGATAAACTACTATGATTGAAATTTTGTGCTGTGATATAATAGGCATTTTTTTTGTGTGTTGAAAGGTGATACAGTAGACTTAAGAAGAGTAGACATTTTTTTTTTTTGTTGAAAGAAGAAGAAGAGTAGACTTCTTTCAACAAAAAAAAAAAGAAGAGTAGACTTAAGAAGAGATGTACACCAAAAAATGGACTACATGTCAAAGTAATTGTACTTGGGTAAGTCATTTTCAACTTTCATTCATCTATCGTCCTAACACATAAAGGATCGTACTAAAGTATTAGGTTCTAACATGCAACAGGCGGGCCCATGCATGATCCCTTGCAATATTAAGGAAACAGGCTCATTGTAAACATATTAATATTAGGTTCAAATTTTGGATTATTTTCGGCCAATCTGAGCCAGTTTTTTATTTACTATAATATAATATAATGTAGTTGGTTGTACTGAATCAAGATTTATTGTGGATATAACCAGATTTTGTTAAAGGCTGTCTCGGTTCCAATCCTCTTTGACTTGGACCTAAATTCTAGTATTAATCCCACACACAAAAACATTTAAAAAGGAAATGAATAAAGAAGAAATATGTCCCTACAAAAGAGCAGCAGTAGGTTGTCGACCATTTCAGGCCGATGCTAAAGTCAACCAATTAGTTGTCGACCATTATATGTCAAAGCCAAGCCGATCAAACGATCCACGGGCTAAATTCAGTCTGGTTGCGTTTGGTTCATTAATAAAAAATAAAAGGACAAGATGAAGACGTTCATGACTCTAAATTTCTTTTGAGTGCCTTTAATATTACCATGTTACTCCGTATGGTTTACAAACCAGGAGGAGTGAGTGCCTTCAAGACACGGCACAAATTCCGATGCTAATTCAGAATTAGCAACGCTTCTTTTTTTTTCATCATGAAAACGTGTGCACACACACTCCCAACGGGAACAGTTCTTCTTCTTCTGTTTCTCTTCTCTAAAAAAAAAAACAAATGATGTCGTCGTGAAAAAGGAAAGTTTTAAGAAGAAGAAGAAGAAGAACCGGTGCTGGCATCATCACCGCCGAATAAATCCCCAACTACTGTAATTTTCTAGATCAGGTGGATGACATCATCATCCTCCTCTTCGACCATTGTTATCGGCGGCGTTTCCGGTGGTGGTGGTGGCGCCACCACATTTGATCCAGGATACACAATCCCTCCATCTTTCATGAATTCATTTCGTGTTTCTGCTGTAGCTGAACGATTAGCTAGACTTGTTCGTCCTGGTCAGCGTTTTGATTCTCGTCAGTTCTTCAATCTATGTGTCACTTTAGCCAGGTTACTTACTCTTTCTTACATATAACCCCCTCTTTCCCTTTCCCCCTCTCTCTCTAAAACTGTTGTTACTTGTTTGATCTAGATGGAAAAAAAAATTGTTTAGTAGAGAAAAGTTAGGGTTCTTATTAGTGAAGTTGTTGTACTGGATGAGATTGATATGATCTTCAAATCCCATTACCAAATTAACATGGATTCTTATAAAGTTTGCAACTTTATCTTATAAAGAGTAGCTTACCTTGTTTTCTACTGATGATTTTGCCTATGTACTTGTCAAATACTCACATTAGTGTTTTTTTTTTACTTCATTTGTTTGTTTAGCCTTCATGAAATCTCCCCCAATTTCACATTCTTAAAGAATAAATGTAGGTATTATCTTGCAATGATTTTCGTGGGGCATGTAGAAGATGATATGGGTGCTTGTTTTTTCAAGTTATGGGTTTTTTCTTTCTTTCTTTCTTACAATTTGAAGATTGAAAATGCATGTCATTTTGTTGTCTGAAATACTGAGGATATATGAGTATGGGTAGGCAAATTGATGAAGTTTGTCCACTTACCATATTCCTGTTATCATTTCAGTTAAATGACATTATTTATGTCTATTTTCTCCTCCTTCATTTGTTCTTTGATATCTTTTCACTTTCACGTTTACGCGTGCTCCTGGATTTGGGTTCGAGTATGTTTGTCTGATATAAACTGTCACATTTCGGTTTATATGATTCGGTTTATATGATATGCTATTTTCACAAGAACCCTTTATTCTACCCAAGTATAGGTTGTTTTATAAGCATCATACATTTTCTTTATTTGCTTGTAACAAAATTTGCTTTGAAGAATACAGAGGTATTGACTATGCAGTTGCAAACAATGAGGTTCCAGCCAGAGCTCATGATTTACCAGGACTTCTAAAACAGGTTAGTTCTTTCAATTGTCAACTTGTTTACACACATAACACTACTTTTGGTGAAGCTCAGGATCGATACTAGTTAGGTTGCCATTACGTGTTATTAGTTTGATTGATACTAGTTAGATATTGTCATTGAACAGCCACATCCGTTGTTTTAGCACAAAGATTCTCATACCCATATGCTATTTTATTCAAACCTTTGTGTTAATCGATCCGTACTTTAAATAGTTTGAGAATTGTGTGAATTTTGTAATTGATCTCTACATCTATCGATCTGATGGGATTGTCAGTTAACAGAAATTCTCACTCTTACGTTTTTTAATGTATCGTTAAGGTTTATCAACATAAGAATGAAGTCTTACTTCAAGCAGCAATTATGATGCTGATGATTTCCGTGAAGGTAAATCTTGGCCGTGATTACTTTTTTCTTGCAATCTGGTAATCTAGACTAATAATTGTGAATGATATTGAATATTTTGCGCTTTTTTCCAATGGGTGCTTAGATATTGATACCATTAATTTATCAACTTTCATAGAGTGCTTGTAAGAGTGGATGGTTTTTGGTTAACGATGCTGATGAACTTCTTAATCGCGCAAATGAGGTTTGTAAATATTTCTATTGTACGTATTCTCTTATTCCGCTATATTACAGCGCTCTCTATTAACATATTTCTCTAACCATTTAAGTTTTGAATAATTAGTTAGCGATGGGTTTCTGCAGTCCGGGGCCTCCTGCTGATGCTTGTGAACCAAACAATCTTCAAATTATGTCAGAGATTTTGCCCAGGTAAGGGATTCATCTTGATTCTATTCACTTAGATATACAAATATTTTCTCCCTTTCGCCTTTTGGTTTCCTAAGGAGTTACTGGTTCAATTGTTAGTACCATTTTAGTATATTTGATATTGGCAAGATTCTTCTTTTTCACTCTGCAGATTCTATCCCTGGATCAAGATGAATAATGTTTTTGCTTCTGTTGAAGTCGAGGTTAGATTACCTCTTTCGTAATTACTGCTTCAAAGATGGCTTCTTCACTTCAATAACCTCAATTTTTTTTCCTCTTAGCAAGTGCTCCTCGTATCCAATTTTTTCTACACATATCAACCTCCTATTTATATTAGCGCATTTTTATTGTTAAGTGTTATCAGATGTCTGTATTTGGAGCTTATTTGCTTCTTACACTTAAATTTTTGGACTTCCTTGGATTTGAATTTAAACCGTGAGCTTGTCATTAACCTTGTTCTTGTTTTTCTAGCCTGGATTTGGCGCTTATTTGCTTGACTTCCACATCACGAAGAATAAGGTGTCTGCTGCACGAGAAAAAATCGTAAGCATCTCTGTGGTTAATTTTCGTGTATCAAACCCTAGTTCCTTCAGAAAAATATGTTGCCCTACTCCATACCAAGTACGTCAGAGATAAAATAATGAATCCTATGGAATACCTGAAAGTGAAGTTTTATATCTTTTTTTCTTCTTGCAGCGATTATTTGTAGCTCAAACGGATAACATTGAGACATCATCCTGTATTATAACTCCACCAAGAGTGAAGTATTACTCTGTTTTACTCTTCGGAGCTCTGTCGAGAAAACTCCTTGAAAATTTATTTTGATTATCGTTTCTCTTCATTTTGTAGCTTCTTATTGAACGGAAAAGGGATTGAAAGGAGGACCAATGTTTCAATGGTTCGTTCAGTTCCTCATACCGTCTTCATATCGTCATGGTCATGGTTTACTTATCATACTCAATTTTTGTGGTAGGATAACGGGCCACAGTTCCCGACAAATGTGACTACAATGGTTAAATACGGAACAAATCTCCTCCAAGCTGTTGGGCACTTCAGTGGTTTGTTCGAGAATCTGAATATACGTTTCTTTATTTTTCTCATGCTTTAGTATTATACTGCTGGTTCACATGGATGTCATTGTTTTACAGGCAAAACTATTATCGTCATTGCTTTTACAAGTGAGGTATCATCAATCGATATCCCAGCGTTACAGGATTACGTTCGACCAGTTTCCACTGCACTTGATTCAGGTACTCATGAAACGCTAAACCCTAAATTGAGGTCCTTGATAAAAGCCGAAGACATGATAAGTAATATTTATAACCTAGAAAGTTGGAGCCCGCATGTGTAAAGAATCTGTTTTTTGTCGGAAGTTCAAATTATCTATCATGCATATTTTTTTCCTTTTCTCATGTCAGATGCTGAGATTATCGAGGGACCATCTCGTATATCACTTAATTGTCCAATAAGGTAAGCTATTACATCCTTCTCCATAGACCTTGTTGCATAATAACTAAATCCGGTATTCGCGACTAGTTATAGGTTCAGTTCCCTTCATTTATATGTGGTTTATCTAAGCATAACTGTTTTTTTCTTATCGAAACACAGCTTTAGGCGTATAAAAACTCCAGTTAAGGGGCATCTCTGTAAACATCACCAGGTCCAGATCATTTTTTATTTTTTCTGTAAACGCTTCTCTTGTTTCTCTCTCTAATTTATTGACTCGTGGTTTGCATCGTGACAGTGTTTCGATTATGAAAATTACACTAAAATCAACTCTAGAAGACCATCGTGGCGATGCCCTCAGTGTAACCAATCGGTCTGCCACACTGATATACGTATTGATCGAAGCATGGTTCAAGTAAGCTTTTCTAATGTATGCGTTCATCTTTAAGAAATTTTTCTTCTTTCTACAAGCTTGACTAAGCTTACTTCTCCAATTCAGATATTAGCAGAAGTGGGACAGAATGTAACAGATGTGATTATCTCAGAAGATAGATCTTGGAAACCCGTGATAGAAACTAACGATTCTACAGATGAATCAGAAGATATAGCCCTAATGAACAAGGAAGATAATTCAAACCAAGGCGAACCTACAAATTCCTCAGCTCCTTCTACTAATCTTGTGGATCTCACAGCGGAGGGATTCTATGCAAATGATGCAATGGATACTAGTGAAATTGGAGATAGAAAACCTTCTAAAGATACTGCTCATAGTTTGTCGCCTATTAAACTCATTAGTACATCAGAGACCCAAACTGAAGATAATTTCTGGTCAGGAATTTACTTTTCGTGTTCTAATGCTTCGGACGAAGCAGTGGCACTAGGTACAAGATTGGGTTCCATTTCTGAGTCTCCTACCTTCGATTATATGTTGACTCCTGTGCTAACAGATGCTGTTTCTCCCGCACATAATCGAGAACTTGGGGATTTACGCGAGACATGTCAAGCTTCAAACTCTTTAATCCGAAGCCCATTTCAGGTTCAAAATAACTCGTTACAGACATTCTTTAACGATGAAATTGTCCGAAGGCCAGTTATACCAAGGAATGTGACAAGAACTCCAGTGGCCATTCAGGCCCTTGCAGCCCCATCTCAAGCAACAAATTCACAGCAACAGACACGAACCAGTTTGAATTCCTATTTGCCGAATAATTCTACTACTCTACTACTATCTGTAGATGGACCCAATGCTGAAACAGAAAGCCCGCAGCAATACTCGCGTTCGAATATGAACAGCATTCATGCTTCAGAGATGTCTCCTTCTTCAATGCAGTATCAGCAGATGGCGCAGGTTTAATCCAATCCTAGAGAACTCTTTGTTTTTGCCCATTTGACCCATATCTCTTTAATTCGAAAAGCATGTTTCTCATTTCTGTACTTCTGTAATCTGACTCCTCATACCAAATTGCTTAATTTTGCAGAACTGGGATCGTCGATCTCATCTTCCAAGTCAACCTGCTCAACAAATTGTTGGTCTTCCAGCACCAAGCCGAGTTCCAGGTGCGTACAGAAATTCTCCGAGGCCTTCTCCTGGCCACCAAAATCCGTTCCGTCAGCAATCTCCGGACACCAGAGTTTCCCAACTGATGAGCCCACCCACAATGTCTCGACCAGCCCCTCATCTTCCTCCTATGCGTCCCGTTCAAGGCGGATCACCAGCCGGTGTTGGCCCATCACCAGGAAGTAGAAATTCTCAGTTAACGACTACGCAAAATAGTCCAGGAGCAAGAACAATGCCAGTAGTACCAGTCCAGCTCCAACCAACTAGACCCGGATCTTCGTTAATGGCTGGTGATGGTCACAGAGCACTAATTGGGGAGCTAGTCGGACGACCAAATTCTGGAGTAGGAAATCAATCAGTTCAGAGGTTTGATAGTTTAGTTGAGTTACCAACAGAGCAAAACTGGCGACCCACAGGAAGAATGAGAGGGAGCTTATCAGGTCGGGCTTATTCGGAAGCTTTAAGCCAGTTGATAATTCAGCCAACTCAACCATCTCAAAGTATCAGACCACCACAACCACCACCACCACCATCTTCCGCCGCTTCATCTCAACTGCCAGTACTCCCTGCCAACAGTGCCAGTGCTCAGGCGCCAACTTTATCAGATTGCCCAATGATAATTGACGATGATGATTTGTACGAGGCTTTCAACCTGCTGTGAGATGGCTGGTCAATCTTGAAGTAAGGGTACTGGTCTTTCAGATAGAGTTAGGAAGGTAGGTATGTTTAACAACGATATAGACATGGATATCCTTGTAAAAAAAGAAAATCATGTTCTTGAATAGTGTGTGTATGGATTATTAGGTTGAAAACTTCAAGCTGTTTTTCCAGCTAACAGTACATCCACATATTGGCAGTCACTTAAATGCATAATTTTGAATTTCTCTCAAGACTCTTCAGTTCAACCAATTTCTTGTACATAATCACATCTCATTGGATTGGCTCTGAGAAGAAGCAAAGAAAGAGAACTGTTTCTATTCATCTTAAAAGAATATCTGACTCTGAGAAGAAGACTTCCACAGATTAACGATTTTGTTAGAGAGAAAGATGTGAAAAGATTCATATGAGTTCTGTGAGAGGGATGAGAGAGTTTAGGAGAAAAAGAGAACTTTCTTAAGAGCAACAAGATGAAGATGTCAATCAAAACCCCATACAATTTTATCGGATTCAAGGTAGTGTAACAATAATTGATAATCTTGTTTGGTAAAACAAACTGAAATAACCACCAAAAAACCCTAGACACCCTTGACCAAATCCATCATGCCAGGTTCTCCTACAATTACAGATTCACCATTTCTTCAGCTCCATACCATCTGGAGGGCTAGTCTCAACCTTCTTTGAACCTACTTCTTTCCAGTTTGTTGACAGAGCTGTCCCATTCGACTCCACCTGTAAAACATTACGAACATACGAACATAACATGAACCCCGAAAACAGACTTACAGAAATCAAAAAGTTTAACGGAGAAAATAGGGTGATGCTGGCGTATTGATTTGAAACAGTTTAAGCCGAATATTATGGAACATATTCGCCCATTTGATACAACACCTCTAAACAGGGAAGAGTACATTAGGACCCTTATATTCGGTTTATTAGCTGCGTAATGACACCTCACTTGAAAGGTGTTGGAGCACGGGTTATAGGTGAGGAACTCGAAGTTAGCAAGAACCAAGCATTTTGAGATACAGGTTCATGGAGCCCTTTACCAGGAATAAGACCCTATGCCCAGCTTAGCGTCTGGGCAGCAAAATCAGGAACGATATTGGTGACTTTGAGGCTTGAGTCTGTTGGCGGTGGAAATATCATTAGGACAAAACCTCAAGCCCCTTAGGGTTAGGGGCAGTAAAGGCAACTGTTAAGGCTCGAGTTACAGGCCGTGGAGCCTTCACCAGGAACAAATCCTGTGCTCTTTGGGTGGTGAAATCAGGGAAAATATCGGTAACTGCTTAGACTCGGGTCTGCGTAGTAGCCATACTACGCCAAGGGAAACATCGAGAGGTAAAATGAATAAATTCATTGGAGAAGGTTTATAGGCTAATTACTCAGTCTACTAGATCTAATCACGAAAGGGGTCAATTGAAACTTACGAAAGATTTCATCATGGCCCGTTTAGTATCTTCATCAGCATCGCGGTATATTTCAGAGAAAAACTTGTTCAAAGCTGCATCACCTTCTGGTTTCTCTTCTTTCTCCTGAAAAACGAAATCATAATGGTAAATATTTTTAGTTTATCAGTACTATTATTCTAGCTTTAACGGGAGGAACTTGTGACAACAGTATTGAAGCTAGAAGCATACATCTTTTTTCACTTCAGCTACTAGCTTATCCCAATCTTTTGGTTTTCGACTCGAAGACGGGTATTCAGGTTTTTGAGATTGTTCGACTGCATTGTTGAACTTAATAAAAAGTTAGAAGCTACATAAATAGACAATTCATCTTTATGGGTAGATAAAAACAATTGTGCGAAAATCATAACAGACAAAAAAAAGACTTGGAATCTGAATCATTTCAGATGCGCAGGTAGTTTGATGGCTGATGATCAAATCAGAACCAAACAATTGACATTATCATTTCATGGTTCGGTGGAAAAAGTTCTAACACAATAAACGAAACATACCTGATGGGACATTGAGTCTCTGTTGAACTGTATTTCCCCTGGTGAACTCCAACGAGGTCCAGTTAATTGCTTCAGCTTTGGCGAGACGGATTTCAATCTTGGTTGACATTACTTCATATCTGCTACTCTCAGTCTTTATCTGATCTCGACCAGCAAAACCATGAGCAGAAAAAGAATAAATGAAGTTGCAACCAGAATATGTAACAAATGAAGTTACAATCAGAATATGCAGTCCTGAAGAACCGGATGGTTTAAATGAAAGAAGAAGAAAAGAAGTAATATACTATTATTTTAAAAAAATCTCAAGAACCACATAATAGTTAACAGATATACAAATTTCCGCTACAAATAGTACCTTTGCAAACAAGCGTGGTTGGAAATGATACAACTCTTGGCCAGGGATATCAATGGTAACACTTAGCTGCAAAGCAAAAAAAAATAAGGTAAAATTTATTTGTTTCTGCATTAAAAAATTTTAATCACTAATTTTTGACATCGTTATTAAGTCAAAGGTTAGTTATAACATAATATTCATTCTTAGAGAACTTACTATCTGTTCACCAAACTCAACAGACACATTTTTAGGCGGTATTCCCTTCGCAAAGATGGTCACAACCACTTCATCCGGCTTTTGGTAGTACTCATGCCTGCATTATCGCAAGATAAAACAAACTGTCATGCTGCCGTTTTTTTAGGCAACTACCGGTGAAAACAAAAGAGTTTTTACAAGAAATATGACTTATGAAAAGTCGACAGAAACTTATATTATACTGGTTAAGTATGTTATAGACTTAAAAGCAATTTCAAACACTGAAATCATCTTCTGGAGTACTAAAGCTCCCTGTTGTGCTCTACAAATAAAACAAATGAGAATAGTACAATTGAAAATCCCAGTTACCTGTATTTTGTTTTCGGCGGAGCCGCTACTGCCGGCTCACTGCTTGGCTCACTGCTTGGCTCAGAGATCTTCTCAGTAACTGTTGCTACATTTGACGAACTGGAAGTCACTGAAGCAGACACAGTGTGCTGTGGGGCGATGTGCGATAGATGACCAGTTTCCTCTGAATTGGAATAACAAATCAAGATATTTGAAGTATATAATAGGTGTCCAATGAAAACAAGTGATTCTCTCGAGAATACATTAATCAACATCTGAAGTAAATCAACACTAGTCGTTTGAATGTTTTCACTTATTATCTAATATATAGAATTTGATATGCTTTATACATGGACTAATTATCTGATATCACAGAATAACTGATAATATGTGGTGGGTGTTGATGAGCGGTGGACTTAATGGCAAAATGTACTAAAACAGGTAATCATATAATAAAACAGTAGTAATTACGATACAAGAATGCACATACATACCTGCAATTCTCTGATTACATTCTTTGATCAAATTGGTGAATCTTGAATCAGCGGGTAACAAGGCAGCACCTGCTTCAAGTGCTGTTTTGGCTGTCTGATACTCCTCTAGCTTTATGCATGCAGTTCTGTTATGTAGGGACAAGATAGATAGAAAGAAAGCTAATTATATTGGACAGTTTGAAGCCGAAAACACATTAGGGGAAGCTACGAAGGTGGTGAAACTAATTAGGGCATAACTACAACACATGAAGAGGTAAAAATTAGCACTGAATTGTGGCTCGTAATGTATAGCATAGCATAGCATAGAGATGAAACAAGTATAATAGGAGGAGTCAAACCCTTTGCGTAAGTATGCTTTAGCGATGGAAGGATTCAACTGAATTGCTCTGTTTGAGTCAGCAACCGCCTCTGATCACAAAAAAAAACCCTAATTAGGATACTAAGTTACTAACCCTTCTTAATCAATCTTTAGTTAAGATACTAAAATAGGAGGAGTAAGTAACAACTTTTTATTCAAACCTAAAATAATACTCCTCGGTAAGTAAAGAAACCCTAATTTGTTTCAGAAATTGAAGTCAGAATTTTGTACTCCTATGAAGAGAGAGAGAGAGAGAGAGATACCGGTGAAATTGTGGAGCTTAATGTTGGCTTGAGCACGATCGGCGAAGAGATGTGGTTTATTGATGGGATCGAGGGAAATAGCCTGAGTATAAAGATCGATTGCTACCTCAAAATTATCATCAACGAATGCTTCTTTTGCTCTCTTCTCAAGATCATCACCCGATGCCATCTCCTCCTCTTCTATACTCACTCTATACAGAGAAAGAAAGAAAGAAAGAAAGAAAGAGATGAGTCAAACAAAGTCTTTCACCTTTATTCCTAACTAGGTATTTCCTGCGCCCACAGTGTCTCGTCAGTCAATCCCGTCCGACTTATGCTCACGATTTGTCGGGTAGGTTCAAGCCTTCGCTAGGAACATCCGGTAGTTGTATCAATCAGCCCAAAACATTACGTTTTGTAAAATAGTAGTATATACAACTTTATTTATTGCCTATTATTTGTATGAGATTATTAGTGTAATGATGATGTGTCAATGTGATGTAAGTGTAACGACTCTTTCTGGGAGTCTATATAAAAAAAAATTGTAAATTAAACCAGGAGAAAAAAAATTCATCTCACTTTAAATTTTCTTTCAGTAAATTGAGTTTCTTTCAACTTTGTACGTCTCCACTGGAGATCTCAAAAAGTACTCTACAGAGTAGCCTTTTATATATAAATTGTCATTACAAATGAAATGATAGAAGACTATCATTTTATATCCAGGAATACATGCATGTGATTTATGAAAATAATATCTTAATTAACTCAATCCCCCCAAAAAAAACTGGTTTAGTTATAGTTTAAAATATATTTATATAATGACAATATTGAGAGAAAATAAATTGTCTGAGGTTTGGTGCTCACAAAAAAATACACTTTTAAACTTATTTATGTACCCTAGACTCAATTTTTTTATGAACTACATTTGAAAGAAAGAGATAAAATGTCATCAAAATTTACACAAGGAACAATAACTAGAAAACAAAAATTAATAATCATGATCTTATATAGTAAACAGTCCAAAATAAAAGAACTTTGACTCCCAATGTTTCAACAATCTCTGGCTTTCTTTATAGCTCATCATAGTATTCTCATTTTTTTTAAAACACTGGTTCTATTGAGTCTTCTCTTTGTTCTCCTTGACCCACATAAGTACCCGAATCAAGTGAAACTAGACTTTCCATATAAAGTGTCGTACAAAAATCTGATATACCTTTCACTTTTATGAGGTTCTTCACAATTTCTTGTTTTTTATCATACACAGCTAAATTATTACTAGTAGTCTCAAATAGAATATCATCACCATTTTTATGACAAACTAGTGGCTTTCTGACTGCAAACCATGCGTGTGGAGGAGTGATTGACAATTTACTCCAAGACTTACTTACTCCGTATTCCTTCATCACCCATAGATCAACACCGCGGCTCAAATAACGACAAATAAAAAGATCACCTCCTAAAACACCCAAAGGTGTAAGCCCTCTCCCATCAAAACAATCTGGTAGTGAAATTTCATAAAATCTCTCTTGTCCAAATTTGAAGGTAACAATAACTGTTGAATTTTTTGACAACCAACGAAGAGCTCCATTAACAAAGATTCCACGTACATAAAAAGAACAATTAGGAATGGATTGAATAGTATTAATTCTCCATGAATTCGATTTTAATGTATAGACATGGACTTGACCAGAATTTTCTGATGAACTAGAACAAGTATTTTCCAAAATTCTTACCAACTTATAATCTTTTGCTTGATCATCATAACCAAACCCGTATTCCGCCCAATGCAGTAAGGTATCCCTTGGTGCTAATGGTATTCTCTTGTATTCCTTAGTGAATGGGTTCCAAAGACGAACTAAAATTGGAGACAATTTTAAACAAATCAAACCATTACAGGATCCAATAATATCAATACTAAAACAAACATCCCTAATTGGGTAATCAAGCTTAATAGGCGTAACCGGTTCATCTAATAATGAGAAAAATTTAGCATAATGATTTGGAGATGGAGAGTAAAGATGTGAAGCTCTAAATATGAGACGAAATTCGTTTGTTTGACTAGAAAGGTTAAGATGATTACAAGTAAAATAAGAATCTCTAAAGAACCTATTCCATGACTTGCATACGCATCTAAATCTTAAGATGGTTTTTTTTGGTACCCTTGAAAAAATATCAATAATAACATCTTCTGGGAGTTTGTTCATCGTGCCCCTCCTTGTTTTCTTCTTTCTTTTTCAATAGTTTCCCCTAATAGTAATAGGTAGTAGTTTCCTAATCTGAACCAAACAGGTAAGTATTAGGGTTTAGACTAATACCCTAAACCGGTAAACCCTCAATAAAAGTGGATCCAAGGAGTTGGTTGGGTGGAAATATCCAACTCTTAAACCCTTGGAGAATCTATTTTCCCATCGAATTTCTTCTTCATTTTCTCACAAGATCTTCATCCTTCCTTCCTCCCATAGAAAAATAAAATGGGTAAACTCAAGATTCAAAAAAACCTATTCCAACTTCTCAAATTCCAAATACCCATTACTACATTTTCAAAATCAACTTCCTTCCTTCTTCACAATTTCTCTGTTGAAATCTCACAAACCCAAGATTCATCTCCTCCCCAACAACCACCGCCACCGCCACCGGAGCAATCCACAACAACAACAACTAACGGAGATGAAAGTTCGTCCAATGTGATTCAACTATTAGACATAATTAAAAGGAAAGATGATAACTGGGATGAAGAAGAACTTCGACCACTTCTCTCTTCCATTACTCCTCCTCGTCTTCTTCAAATCATTCGTCGTCTTCAAAATAGCACTAAAGCTCTCAACTTTTTTAAATGGGTACAAACAAATTCACTATCTACTGATATTTCTCCTTCATTTGCTTATCAAGCAATTTTTGAGGTTGCTAGTAGAGAACCCAATTCTCAAATTAAGTTATTAGATCTATACAAAACTTCCAAAACTCAAACTGTTTCGCTCACTAGTGATTCTGCTTTTATTCTTATTCGTTGTTTTAGCAAATCCCATATGGTTGATGAATCAATCCAAGTGTTTAATGAAATGGATTCTTCGTCGAAAACAACTCATATTTATAATACCCTTCTCGATGTTTTGCTCAAATCGGGTCGTTTAGATGATGCACAAAAGTTGCTCGACGAAATGCTTCAATCAGAAGTGAATTCGAGTTTTCGTCCTAATAGAGTAACTGGGTCTATTGTTTTCTCTTCGATTTTTTTGAGAAGACCTGGAAGGAATTGGAGAGATGAAGAAGTAGTTGATTTGGTTTTGAAATTGGGTGAAAGTGAAGTCTTTCCTGATTCAATGAAACTTACCCAATTGATCACTATGTTTTGTCGAAGTGCTAAAACTGATCAAGCTTGGAAGGTTCTCCATGGTTTAGTGAAGATGGATTGTCCAGTTGAAGCTCCTACTTTTAATGCACTCTTGACTGGGTTGGGTAGAGACAGAGATTTCAAGAAGATGAACTTGATTTTAGCTGAAATGAAGGAAATGGGTATCCAACCTAGTATTGTAACTTTTGCTATTCTTATAAATTATCTATGCAAATCGTGTAAAATCGATGAAGCATTAGGGTTGTTCGAGAAGATTACTAACAAAGAAGATAATGAAGGTGTGTTTGTTATACCTGATGTGATTACTTTCAATACACTCGTCGATGGACTTTGCAAAGTGGGGAGGCAAGAAGAAGCTCTAGATTTGACGGAACGGATGAGATCTCAATACGGGTGTTCACCGAACACTGTCACTTACAATTGCTTGATGGATGGATTCTGCAGGGCAGGTGAGATTGACATATCACATAATTTGTTTAATCAGATGAATGAAGCCGGAATTTCTCCTAATGTGATCACGCTAAACACCTTAGTTGATGGAATGTGTAAACATGGAAGAATTAGTAGTGCTCTTGAATTTTTTAATGAAATGCAGAATAAGGGGTTGAAAGGGAATACTCGTACTTATACTGCTTTGATTAGTGCCTTCTGCAATGTGAACAATATTGGGAAGGCGATGGATCTTTTCGATGAGATGGTTCATGCTGGTTGTGCTCCGGATTCCATTCTATATTACTCTTTGGTTAATGGGTTGAGTCGAGCCGGGCGAATGAATGATGCAATGTCTATTGTATCAAAAATGAAAAGTGAAGGTTTTCATCTCGATCGTTTGTCTTATAATGTTTTAATTGGTGGGTTTGTTAGTAAAAATAGGTTAGATAAAGCTTATGAGATGCTGAAAGAGATGGTTGGTGAAGGGATAAAACCCGACGAGGTCACATATAACACACTTATCGCCAAGTTGAGTGAATGTGGGGACTTATCCACTGCTCATGAGGTGATGAAGAAGATGATTAGCGAAGGTCTTATGCCCACAGTTGTGACTTATGGTGCATTAATACATGGGTATTGCTTAGCTAATAATCTTGATGAAGCCATAAAAATTTTCAGAGAAATGGGGTCGAGTTTGAAATCAAATATTCAACCCAACACAGTAATATACAATAGTCTGATTGATTCACTTGTTAAGGCGAAAAACTTAGAAGAAGCAGTTTCATTAATGGATGAAATGCAAGATAAAGGAGTAATCCCAAATGTTATCACATATAATGCCATATTCCGAGGCTTATCTGAGAGAAACTGGTTAGATAAAGCATTTCGATTGATGGATAAAATGACTGAACAAGCCATTAATCCTAATTATGTAACAATGGAAATCCTTACTGATTGGCTTCCTGCCGTTGGTCAAACCGAAAAACTGAAAGATTTTGTGCAGGGAGAGGCAGTTTCGGTCCCAAGCATGTAAAACTAGTTCGATATCAAAGATTCAGAGGTATTACTTTTTCAACTTTTATGTAACTTATAACTCTCAATCTCCATTGAGTTTTTTTTTTGAGAATCACTGTTACCATATTAGAACAATAACACAGTTTGGAGACACCAACTTTGTGCATCTAAAGATTGATCATTCATTATATATCATCTTCGATCTTGGGTTATATGAGATTTCTGGTCTTGTGAAAGTTCTGTTTCAGTATCTACAAATAAGCACCATGTCTTATCAATGTAGTAAACCTTTATAATTTAGCAGTGATCCAATACTTACGAATAGTCTCCGAAATTGTATTCAGGATGAAAAAAGCATGCTAATATAAGATCATAGTTTTATTAATCACCTCAAAATAGTCATTTTCGATGTTATTTGGATGGATAAACTGATACAACATAGGAAGTAGGAAACGAATCAAAACGTACATACTTGAGATAGTATTTCGAGATCCCTAGTGAAAGAATAGATTTATTTAGGGTTAGCTTTAACTAGATTACAGGTCGAAGAACAACAAATTTCATGAAGTATCAAAATGTACATACAGAATGCAGAAATCTTCCTTGTTCACAGTAATCAAAATGTTCTATTGTGACAAGTATTGAAAATCTTATATCTGTACATGGGCTAAACTTAACAGACTGATGATTTCATCTAGGTTGGATGTTCAGACATGCCACTGGACCTCTCACATGAGAGGGCAGACCGCAGGGTGAGCCCATGGGCGACACTCTGGAGCACCTTCGTGTGAGAGGGTTGTATGTACAAATGGGTTGGATGTACAAGTTTCCGGGGGTTGAGCCCATGGGCGGCACACTCCATAGCCCCTTCCTATGAGAGCATTGTATGTATAGAGAGGGTTATACATATATATAGGTCCAATCCGAGTGCAGACATATTTTTCTATATATCTATATATATGCTGTACTAAATGGAAATTATTAGGGTATGGATATGCTGCAACTACATCAATGGGTCATGTTAGGTCACATGGGTATATGAAGGAGCTTTAAAGGATCCAGATGAGCTTAATCAAGTCATCAAATTTGAGAAATTACCAACTTGCAAGAATTGTGAAAGTCAACTAAAAACAATTTTTACTATTACTAACACCCCAAGCATTGATTGATCAGGATTATCAACTAATCTTGAGAGATTAGAGATAGGGAAAAGGAATGAAGAATAAACCCACAGTCTCTCCTTCACTCATAAGTTCAACAATCAACAATGGAGGAACTTTCTAAAAGTAGGACATTTATTTGTTCCTTCCTTTTCTCCACTTAGAAATTTTGATTCCAAACAACAAAGATTTGAATTTTGTCTTAGTTTTTTTGCACCTTTCTTTTTTATTCTTCACTATATAAGTATTTATTCTCTTAAGAGTAGTTTACTCTAACCTATACATCTACGGTTTTAATAGTATTTTAAAAACAACAGTTTATTCTCAAGAATGTACGATGTCGATATGGGTTAGAATAAAATTTTATGCGCTTACTTTGCAAATTGAAATCCGCATGTAGGTGCGGAAACTGGACTGAGTTATGGTATCTATAAGTACTGTAGACGACGAATCAAGCGTTTTAGGGTTTTAAATTTTGTGAACATCAAAGTTTTCGAGTAGAGATTTGGACAAGGCGAATTTCTAAATTATATTTACTGGACGAGTAATACTAGAAAATAAGAAAAGCTAGGTATATTTTGAACAGAAATCTTATGTGGCTTGCTCTGATTTGCTATTTAGTGGATTAGAATCATCCAAAACACGAACCACTACAATCCACATAATATTTCTGCCTAGCATATCTTGTTTTTGTGTCGTAGCATTTTTCGGGTGAACATAATTGGTTAGAGCATCTCCAATGCAAAACTCAAAAGAAACTCTAAAAATCTTATGTGTCGAGATTCAAATGTCAATATCTAATTTTTCTCATTTCTATTTGTTAAGATTGAGGTCCTCTATTCGAAGGACTTCTCACGTGCAAAAATCTAAAACTCCAAAAATTGTTTATGTGACATTTTTTTCATTAAAATATATGAAAATGTTGAGTTGGCATTTATAGATATCTCAAGAGGACACTCTGGAGTGTCCTCTTGAGATATCTCCATTCCACTCTCGCCACGTCATTTTGGAGATTTGAATTGAGTTTTGCAATGGAGATGAATTTTAAGATAAAAACTCTAAAAGTCCTACGTGGCACTTCGAGTTTCTAAAATTGAGATTTGCATTAGAGATGCTTTTATTTATACATCTCACATGGTTGGTGAAGATAGTGATACGTGGCTAATTAGGAGCTCCAATTTTGGCTGCAACAAATTGATTTCATTAGATTAGTTTAATTATCTCATAATCAACTTTGTCTTGCTTTTAGCTATCAATAGAAACAAAAGCAAATCAAATATCATCACTCTCTCACATCTTATACCATTTTAACTTTTTTTTTGATGAAAGATTATACCATTTTAACCTAAAAATCTAGTTTCTTAACTTTTCCACTTCCACCATTTTCAAACTAATTAAAACTTTAACTAAAAAGAGAACAAGTTCACAATTAATTTCTAGTGTTTGATAGTGAAAGGTGAGCATGTAAATCTTGTGTTTGAATCGTGACGAATCGACTCGGAATAGGAATCGGTGATGCTCAACCTCGAGACAGGGGAATCTACAGCTGTCAAGATATATAGAAAGTTAAAAAAGAAGAATAATAAAAAAAAAAATTGAAAGAAAAGGTGGTAAATACAAAATTAGTATCATTTTAATAAAATATCAAAAAAATTAAAAAAAGCGTTGACATTTTCACTCACATTCACATACAATTTTCCATAAAATAGTCCACCAATATTCTATTACTATGAACCTTGAAACATGGAATCAATTTCTCTCTAGAAAAGGTCTCCAATGATGGTGGTGGTGGTGATGGGTGGTGGTGGTGGTTTTAAAAAACAAGTACTATCAATTTGTAGTGTTGGTGGTGGAGAGATTCTCTCTCTCTACAATCAATATCTAAAATCTCTCTCTAGCAAGATAAAAATTGTAAAAAAAAAAAAAAAAATTCAAAAATAAAGAAAATTAAAATGTTTACAAAAAACAAAATAAAATTCTCCGACAAGGAAAATCAGCTTCCACCAGCGGCAGTGGTGGCGTTGTTAGTAAACCAAGGAGATGGAAAATTGGTCGGAAAGTGATCTGTAAAACTATCATCAAACACCGGATCTGGGGTTGTAGATGAGTGAATATTGTCGGATTTGGGTGGTCCGGTGGTGGTGGTGGTGGGACTGGCGGTGGCGCCGGTTAGTTCATCTAAACCCATGAAGAAATCGTCATCATCAGCCATTAACATATCAGAAGGGATAAGAATCTGATCGTCTTCTTCATCATCATCAATTAATTCTTCATCTTCTTCACGAATTTCTTGTTTAATTTCATCATCCATTGATGATGTTAATGGTGTAGTAGGAGAGAGATCTACTGCTGAATTTGGAGAAGATGAACAAGGAAGTTTATTACTATTAGTTGTAATTTCTTCATCCCCACCATTAATGGTGCCCTTTTGTGAGGTTGAAAATTTGTGACGAGTACTTCCGGCGAGTGAGTTCCGATGAGTTGGAACTGGATGATTATGTTCAGCTGTATATGTAATTATAAACATTGATGGATCTGATCGACTTCTTTCAACTTGTTTTCTTGCTAAACAACCTTTTGAACTACTGCATCTGTAATATCCCCTGTTTTTCAGAGAGAGAGAAAGTCAATTTTAGAGAGAGAAAGTAACAAATTGATGAAGAAAATGATGATGAGCAATGAGTCTAGGGAGAGAGAAAACCCACCTTGGATATGGAGAGCCTTTAATGGGTTTCTGTCCATATTTCCGCCATGCCCACATATCTGAAGAAACACCTTCAGCTGGTACTTGACAAACAACCCTCTTTTGCTGGTTCTTCCTAAACCCGAATACAAAAATTAACAGAAATTTAAGACTTGGGCATCTCTTAATTTTGATTAATAAGGAGATTTCGAACTTGGGTATCTTTTAATTTCTCTTAATTTTATTAAAAATCTTACCTTCTTTTAGGTCGAGGTGTTTGAGATTGTGAAGTACTAGAAATTAAAGAACTAGTAAGAGGACGATGAGATTGAACTTGTTTGATCTGTTTTTGCTGATTCATTTGTTGTTGTAGTTGTTGATTTTGCTGTATTTGTAATCCACCATTATTAAGAAGAGGAGAAACCCTAGCTGATGTTGTTGATATATTCACTGGAGAAGAAATGGGTTGTTGTTGTTGAGAGATGGGGAAAAAGGGTTTATAAAGCTTTTCAAGTTCTTCTACAACATTTTTTGATGATTCAAATAGATCTGGTAGAGAAAGAAACTGATCTTCATTTCGAAAATTACCACCATCTAAAGAGGCAAAAGTGAAAGGATCTTCAATAGAAGAATTCGCTCCGGTGGTGCTAGTGGTGGTGTTGGTGGTGGTTGTTGAGTTGCAACACCCTCTCACCACCGCTTGTAGATCCCAATCTTCCTCCATTACTAAATCCAGGATGCCTTGAATTTTGTGCAAACCCTAGAACAATTACTTCCTCTCTGTTTTTTCTTCCTCTGTTATTGCTGGTCCTGTTTTTAGAGAGAGAAACAGAAAGAGAGATGAAGACAAAGGATGGCGCTGACTTTGCAAAGGGTAAGTAAGAAGGGAGAGAAAGTTAGAGAGAGAGAGATGAGGAAGCCCAAGCTTGGTTTTATTTTATATATATATATAGAGAAAGATAAGAGAGAGAGAAGAAGAATTTGACAGAAGTGGTATTTTATTTTCAAAACCACCTATCTTTGTCTTTTCTCTAGGAATGAAACCGTTTTTGCTTTTCCATTGACTTTAACAAATGTCAAAAGCGGTTTTCAAAATAGAGAAAAAGTCAGAAGTTCAAAGTCTGTAATTTTCGGACTGACTGTTAGATGATGTCCACCACTCACAATACAAAACCTGTATCAACTTCAGTTTTGTGTATTCTAAGGGTCTGTTTGGCTACCACGAATTTTATAAAAGAAAATGGATACCCATTACTAATACAAAGTTATGGTGCCCAACTTTTTCAACACAAATCCATTATCCATTTGTAAATGGTATAAATTTCATATTATAAGATAGAGTTGATCTTTCAGCAACCAAAAAAAAAAGATAGAGTTGATTTGATAGAACGATCTTTCAAAAGGAAACGTTGGCCACAAAGGTTTAGAACAATTTTTATTTCTAAAATTTTATTGAATAAAATTTTATGTTGATCTGATGATATATTTGTTTAATACAACATGTATGTTTGTTAGAGATTTACAGATTACGTGTAGCTATGAACTATGTGTATGCAAGTATAAATGAGATATTGAGTTGAATTAATCAAGCATGAATAACTCTATAGTTTGAACAGTACAAAGGTGACAGGTCTTCTAGCTGGCACACTGACGCAAAAAATGTTGATGACTGACATAATGAATGATGAAAGAATCCACGCGAACATTGTGATCAGTACGTAGTACTCAAACATACATTTTCGCCAAATTACATACCTCTCTCTCCATGTCGTCTAAGATAAATGGGGTTAAATAATTATTTACAAAACCCTTAAAATCCTTCGTTGACACTTTGTCTAGTATTATCTTTACCTGATTTACCCGGTGAAGCATCCTTTTCTTTCTACATACACACTAGCTTCCGTCTAGTTAAACTAGATGAAGTTCTAGCGAAGAGGTTCTTCTCCCTGACATAGATAGTTGGAGAGGAAGAAGGATAGAGAAAGAGACAGAAAAAGAGGAAACATAATAGATAAAGAAAAGATGGTGGTCGGTGGTAGTGGTGGTCAGAAGTCAGAAGAAACAGAAGAAGCAATATCTAACTTTTCACCACAAATATCTTTCTACTTCGAGTTTTATTTATTCTTGCAGAACATCATCCCTTTGCGTCGCGTATTATTAGAACGAGTCATATAATCCCGCATAATACAATTATTAATTTTTTTTTTTTTATAAAATTCTTTATAAAAATCTTATGTAATTGCTAAGAATATCAAACGTCCTCAATATATTTCTCTTTTCTTTCACATATCAATGTTCTAACATCTCAACGTTTTGCATATGTTGTTCACAAGCATAGGGAACCAGTGAAAGTAACTCTTAACTTCTTAAGAAGTGAATGAAGGAAATATTTTCCCAAACAAAATTACCACAAAGTGCATGTAGTTAGTCGAATCGGTAGTGAGTCGACTCAGAAGACCCAAGAGTCGAGGAAGATAGTAGTTAGTAGCTGCTGCGCGTGCAGGCAGCGGTTGTGCCCAGCAGGAGGAGCAGAGACGTGCAGAGACGTTGTGTATTGGTGCCTGCCAGTGTTTTTTTCTTTTACATGCAATACGTGCGCGTGTGTTTGAATTTCTTCTCACATTATTTTTCTGTAGAGAGAGAAAGTGGGGGCGACCGAGATAGAGAAATATAGAGAGAGAAGACCTACCCCTACTACTACTACTACTACTTATTTGGACTAAACCGTGTCAGTCACAGTGACAATTGGCTGGATGACCATCCTACCACCACCCATGTGACTTGGTCCAATTAGGGGGTGGGAAATCGGACCAAACAAACAGTCGTGAACATACATCCTCTTAGTCAACAGACCAAACTCTATGATGAATTGATGACTGCTCGGATTGTCCGACTAAGCAGACGAACAATTCTGAGTTTTCTCTCCGTCTGTACCCATTTTTCTACGCGGTCGTGCCGGACAACAATCGGTCGAGCATCGCATTGGGTAAAAGGATATCTAAGGGTCGTTGAACCTATATACTGAATCCTTAGAAATTTAAGGGTTCTAATATAAGGGTCGCTAACCTTTCGAACAAGGGACGGGGGGTAGAACGGACGAGTCCTATATGGACAGATATCTATCTGGACGGTCGAACGGGACATCACTAAAGTGGATGAGCACAGACAGACCTCTCTCGGTAACTCCTCTAGTCTGTGTCTGTCTGCTAAGAAGATATCGGTCGGATGGGCCTCACCCAACTCAATCACCTTGCGCTCATGGTCACTTGCGAACGCAACGTCTGCGGACATACTTGGGTTGTCGCCCCTAATTCCGAACCCTACGTCCAACAACTACATATTCGTCACAATGACCCAGTAGACTCCATATCAGAATTAGTCCATTATGAGCCACCCGTTTAGTTCTATACTCCACCCGTTTCGTAAAATGATTAGTTAGATATATCAATGTGAAATTAAATATTAAAAAGACGGTTTAAAATATATTTGTTGCTTGTACTTCATCGGAATATAGGAGTATATACGGAGTATATTAGAATTGAAGCTATATACTTAAATTCATCAAATTAAAAATGAAAAAGATGGAACTAATTAATTAATAAGAATACTATTTTTGCTCATTAATGTGACGGAAATTATACTATAACTTATTAACTTATTGTTGTCTTATCTTCTTGGGTAAATAATATATTACAATAATAACCAAGTAAATCAGTATGACTTGTTCGATTTTAGATTTCAAACAAAACCATCAGGACTAATTTTTTTTACATCGATGTACTACTATTAAAGAGATTTTGTATAAATAATATTGTGGAAGAGGAGACTTATAGGTCTTCATGTACTTGTACACGCACACTAGTCAGACTTACAAACTATCTTTTAGTTACCTAGGTTAGCATAGATTTTATGTGAACTTTCTTGGATTCATAAATTTTACAAGCGAATCAACCTTTAAAATTAAAAACGGTGAAAATGAAACAACATACACCCAGTAGAGAAACACATTATTTTATCGCAACCTGTTGCAACCTTAATTAAACTTGCTTTTATTATGCCGACATGAGATTAAAAAAATCGATATTATAAAACGAAATGTAATCAACAAACCCAAGATGGGAACGTAACCATCCCCAAATGTTAATTGACTTTTATGTTGATTTTTTGGCTTTTGTAACATCCCTTTGGCATCAAAATCAAAATGTGAGAAATGGAGGGAGGGCTTTATAATTTTATAGTTTGACTTGTGAACTTGACATCAAGGTAGAAAAAAATCTACCTAAAACCACCACTAGACTTGATTTTTTAAGTGGAATCATCATTTAGGCAAGCTTGGTTTATCACATGATAGTATAATGGCCATTGGATTCTTGTATCTTCCTTTCCTATAAATTTGCTATGCAATAACGGCATTCAAATTAGTGCTTATTATATGATCATGTGCTTATATATTTTTCTTTTATCATCACTATTGTCTTTAACTTTACAAACCTTACAAGTTTGGTATCTAATCTCAATGATTTAAGAAAAAACTATGATTATGATTATGGTGATAATATACATCACCCCACCCACTCTCCAAACGATCCCGTAAATTGATCATTTAGAATTACATGACAAATTTTTTTTTTTTCATGTTGACATTTTCGGTTCCGACGTAATTTATCCTTTAATGATAGCATCTTGCCAGAAGCTAGTCCAACTATTTTACTATGTATAACGAAATGACTACGACAAAAGAATGAATTATTCATTCGGCGGCAGAAGAGTTTGACCATGATTTGGATGGGCAACTTGCCATTGAAAATATTTAGTCGGCAAGGATTTAATATAACCTAAAGTTGGGTATTTTCAATGTAAAGTTTGTTTTATGGTTGAAGATTTTGACCCATCAACCTCACTAGTTAGATTTGATTTAGGTCTAGTCTTGAGGATTGATTTTTAATCTATAAATCAAAATAGAAGAAATGAAACATTTAAGATGATATCCTCTTACGGAAACAAAAAGAAAAATGTAAGAGAATAAGAGATCGAAAAATAAAAGGGGATAAACTAGAGACTGTTTGGGTGAGGGAGAAAAGGAAAAGGCAAAATTTTGAAAAAAAGAGGATGAGGAAAAGGACCACCACCACCATTGCCACCACCTTTGCTTCTTCAAGTTTCCCCTCAATGGCTTCTCTTATTTTGGTTTCTTTTCATTCTTCTTCCTTCCCAGAGAATAGAGATGTGGACATGATAAAGATCTTTCTCTCTCTCTAGGTCTTGGCTGATTGGTGGGGGTCAATTTGTTTCCATTTTTGGACTACCATTCTTCCCAACTAGATTGGATTTGGAAACTAGCAATTCCTAGAATCTTCTATCTTGTTACATCTTTCATGTTAGTAACTAACACTTTTCTTCATTGTTTTCACATACCCAAGGATTTTCTTGTTTTAGGATTTACTCAAAACTATAAAGGGAAGAAAACCAAGCTCACAATACCAATTAGGACTTACCCAACTTTAAACTTTTTCCCTAGTCACCACTAGTTTTTGAATTATATCGCTATGATTTTCGAAAACAGATCAGAGAATTATATAGTCAGAGTGGTACAACTTTACGAGAATATTCATTCCTCAACAAGAAGTCATAAAAACTCTACGTACCATGCTCTTTCGGATGTTGTATTCCATCTATAAACCATAAACAAGTGACACCAAGGGATGAGTTTGATGGGTAAAAGATGAAGATAGAAGAAAGAAAGTGGGTTTGGCAAAAGGGCATGAACTTGATAAATACATTTGCTATCAAAGAAAAGATGGCAATCTTTAATCACCTAACCTTCCACTCACCTTTTTATCCTTTCCCATCTCTCTATTTCTAACCATCCAAATCTTGAGGTGAGAATGGGAGAGGAGAGAAGGGAAAAAGGGTCACCACCATACACACACATACCCACACTTTATAGTGGAGACGGGTTGTGCCACACTAAACTAGGGCTACAATTCACCCCATACAACATTCACCCCCACCATAATAAAAATGTCCCAATCAATTACTATCAATTTAGGCTTTGTTACAACTTACCACAAATTTGTGACCTTTTCATCATTAGATTTATTTTACACACAAAAAGGTCAAAGATATCAAAATTAGCACTTTTAGCAACAAAAGGAAATTTTTTGTTTGAATTGTCTACGATTTATTTCAGTGTTGTAAGAAAATACCACACACATGAAAAACCTAGAAATTGCAACTAAAAAGGTCTATCATGAATCAATAAGTCAAACCTAATAAAATAATCCCCTAGCCAATCTTAGAAGTTGCTCATTTTCTACTAATTTTGTATAACTAACAATGATTATGTCAATTAACTTAATTTAGTATCAAAAGAGAATACTATTTATCCACTAAATCATCCTCTGTACTGTTTTCATAATTTAGAAACTTGAACATTATACCAATATAAGGATCATCTCAACAAAAAAAAACTCTTCACCCAACTATTTGTCTGGCTGACCTAACTTGACCTAGATTTATTAGGACCTCTAACAAGTCTGAATATTCATCTAGAAAATGATTATTCTCTTCTTACATATAAGGTGTAACTAGTGAGTGGCGGATGAATGCCGTCACTAATGTGTCACTAATGTGTCACTAATGTCGTACTTAGGGAGTCTAATATGCGAAAGACGTACTTATTGTTCAGTTGTGAGAATTTCTCCATGTTAACTAGTTCTATTTCATCACGAGTTTAAGTACATAATAATATGCCATTTACTAGAAGAGTAGCCCAAAATCTTGGTTTGTACATTGCCTAAAGGAACACTAATGCGCATATAATTGCAGAAGTTCGAAAAAATGGGCAACGACCCTACATTCTTAGGTGTGAAGATTAATATATTAAATTAAACACAGTCATACTAAGTTAATGTACAATCTTAAACTCACCAGGACTATTTAGAGTGACAATGATCTTTCAATTATTTCCTGCACGTACCCAACGAGAAGAACTTGTTGTTTTTGCCGATGCAGAGTAGTAATCACCTACATTTGCTACGAATAAAGGGTCTCTAATTTCATCTCTGAGTTCAATATTGGTGTTGTTGTTATCACTAGTTGGGCTTGTTTGCTCCAGTTTCTGTGTTAGATCCTCCATTGTCTTCTTTAAATTCGCTCTGCTTATTTGCCCTGTTTCACTCGTTGAGATACCAACCATTGTAATCTTTGGAAGAAGGGGATTTGCTGGCACTTCTTTGATGTATTCTCTCCCTGTTCTGTCCATGCTACCAAAACAAAAGAACAAAGGTCCGGTTTAAACAGAAGAAGTATATATTAAGACAAGAGGGGTATCTTGTTTAATTCCTTTTTGTTTATATTATCGGTTTGCTCTAACCTTGTTTCAGAAGTTATCTTATTATCCGTTTTTGACTGTCTTCTCGACCATGGATTTGAAAACCAATCTCCAAACGGGAACCTGGAATCTGAATTGACCCTCTGTCCTTGTTCCCGTCCAGCACTCTCTAGATTTATATCTGTAGAAGCAAGTCTAGTTTCATGTGTATGATTCTCGCTTTCTGTTATGATGTTGGCAGTGGTGCTTGTAGCCTCAGAATCCTTCAGCAAAGAAGCCGCAGTCCTGCAATCATTTCACTAACACGATAAAATAGAGATCTATTAAGGAAACAAATGACAAAGATTTCTAATGAAATTGTAGATGTGACAGTCAACATCAGCGCGATAAGACATCGACAGTCGTCGACCTGATTTTTTGGTTGCCGACATTTGCTTTCCTTTAGTATTTGTAATTGGGATATTTTGAGGTTTGAACTACCATAAAAATTAAGTAAAAATGGATACTCTTATGAGATATTGGTTATTTTGAAGCTTCGGAGATTTTACACTTGCAAAGGAATGACTACTTCCACAAGAGTTCATGTTACTGCATGTCTTAGAGAAGGCAATAGCATCAAATTATTGTACATCAATAGGACTTCAGCCAGCATGAAA
Organism: Eschscholzia californica; assembly: GCF_041429995.1. Classification (NCBI taxonomy): domain Eukaryota; kingdom Viridiplantae; phylum Streptophyta; class Magnoliopsida; order Ranunculales; family Papaveraceae; genus Eschscholzia; species Eschscholzia californica. The sequence goes on along the minus strand of NW_028238483.1, from coordinate 44,094,430 downwards.
CGCTACAAGTCCGTAGCCACAGATTCTCGCGCCAAAAGTGAAAGAGCAAGTTTTTTCTCATACAGGCTTAACATGGGACTAGAAAGCCCTAGCATATGATTGTTGGGGTCTTCTTGACCCACGTCGTGCTTGTGAAGCAGGTCAACAATATCGAACTTAAAAAAAACCGATTCTGACATTATTTCTCTTTTTGGAAGTGTGTAGGTTAATTCAGTATTTACAAAAAGGCACGTTACACACTATCGTGTGAAATCGGAGTATTTAAAAGAATAAAAATGACATGATGATACCTTCTCTCAAATGAGTCGACCATATAAGGAAATTTTGGTTGAATACCAGTGGCTTTACGTAACCACCTGTTTCCCAAGATAACTTTGTCAACTGCATAATGAAGTTGCATTTCTGCAACTTTTGATATGACACTCAACGGAATTGTCGGTTGTCCCATCTCATCCATCACTTCTTGCACCTGTTTGAGATAATGGGTAAATCGATAAACAAAACAGAACCCATGATTTTGTTGTAATGGGAAGTACAATGAACTTGAAACATGGCCTTAACTTTTACATTTTTTTCTTTCCATCCGCTAAATTTCTAACTACTTGAACCATTTATCTTCTGACACGGAACCGCCTAACTTATATTTGTTTATATACCTCTGGAGGTTCCCATAAGCTATCCATGTTGTCTTCAACCGACTCTGCTGACAGGCTGTCGTCAATCACATCACTTCGTCGTTGAATGCGTCGATTCTGAATTAACGTGTGGAAGTGCTGGTCAACAGATTCTTCAAGGATGTTGTCTAACATCTTTTTGTCGAAAAAGTAGGGTGTATACCTGAAATGAAGGAACAGTTAGCAGTAGAAGATCATATGTTAACTGTGAAACTCAATTGTTCTCCATAAAGTCATTGAGATGTGAAATGAGACAACTACCCAAACTAATTGAGAGAATAAAAAATTCATGAGAAACACTGAAGCACATTGAAACGCGATTACGACTAAGGAAATTTGAAAGGCACTATCTTGACATAGAGGAACGAAATAACAGTAAAATATTAGAGGAAAATAAGAAAGCAAGTGTAAGGATGAAGAGGGAAAAAACCTAAACTAGCAACATGTACATCTTATAAATATGGAAACTTGAATTATGACAACAATGCAAGTTGGTCGTACCACTTAATTCCATCATTTGTAGCTATTGCAATATCTAGGTTTTCAGCAGTAAATACAGGTACACCATCAATGCTTCTCATTCCACTATTTTGAGGGATCGTCTTCAAAAGTTTATTGGCTGCCTTGACCTGTGTAGATAACAAATGGTTACCAAGGAAATATGAGAGAGAAGGAGAGTGAGTGAGTGAGAGACCATTACCTGTTTCTCATTTGGAACGAATTCAAACATATGAGGCTTTTCCTGCGCAGCAAATAGAGATGTACTATATGTCAGCTTCAATACTACTCAATAAAGTGCCTTTCAAAATCTCTGTTAAAGTGCTAGCATTACGAAAATTACGTCTAAAACAGACGAAGTTCACAAGTAAATAACTACCATGGTTCAACTGGCCAACGTAAAAAACAATTACCCAGCCACAAATTTTTAAACATAGGAAAACTAACAGCTTCCTACAGCTAGACGTAAGGAACTCAATAAACAGGCAGGTGTAGAAATTGAAATATGGAATACCTTGAAATGTTCATATGCCAGATCAAGGCGGCAAGCGCCAACAACACCAGTTGGTATATTTAGCTGCTTAACATAAGAAACTACCAAAACATGATAAGTCAGAATGCAGTAAATTCTCCTTGTACTAAACTACTAGTATATGCAATACAGATAAAAATTACAAAATTGAGACAGGAAGTGTAAAACAGCTTTGGGGGCATGACGCATTTAGTTACCTCGTGCCTTAAGTACGAAGGTCAACGTAGTGCTGAAGTACATTATAGATTAGCATGGCTTAACATTATGACAAGGGTAGCAGCGAGAGATGGCAGCATCTGGTAACTGAGTGGCATAGCTTGATTACAAAAACATTATTAGGCGCTTTTATTTAAGGTCTAAATGTTTGTAAATGTTTATTTGAATCATTATAATTAAGTAGTTCTGGAGACTATCATTTTCTGTTTAATGACATTGGAATATCTTATATTACAGTAGCCAAATTAGCAAATAAGCTAATCCTAGACAGGTATATGAATAAATACATGTAAATAGGACATGTATATTCTAGCATTAATGTAGATAAGCATCACTCAGAACTAGGCAAATACGTAAAAGTTAGTCTGTTCATATATCCTCTCAAAACAAAGGTACTGTAATTGTAATACCATTAACAGAAAGAGTAGAAGAAGAGCATTTACCTGCATCACCTAGATCCATGAAAAAGCGAAACATGGGACCATCTCTCTCATTTTTAGTGATTGCTGCAAACATCCGTTTGATCCACTCAGGAGTTCTACAGAGTACAAAGATGGAAGATAGTTAACAGAGTACTCTCACACATTGATTAATTGGCTCATTTTTCGGATGTTATAAATGGAAGACCGGAAGGCTTCCACAAATGTTTGGTCTAGTAGCTTATAGCTACATGAATATAATACCTAAGAGATGATGCAACAAAAATATCAGAACAACGGGAAATTTAATCCTCCTTCCACACCTTAAATAAGAAAATTTAAAACTCTAGATGTAAATCGTAACATTTCTTGGTTGCAGAAATTCTTAAAGCACTACACGAGAGAATAAGAAGAGTTCGTGGAACTGCTACAAAAATCATCATTGGGTAAATCTACGAGCATGTTTCCTCAAAACTTCATATTGTTGTAACTTTTTCATTTTCTTACCATCAAAATTTGACACCTAGTTTGTTATATTAATGGTTTCAATGGGTCAAATAAGTTTTATTAATCAGAACTTGTTCCTTTTCTCTAGAAAGTTTCATTTTTTTTTAGTATAGAGTATACACACGACTACGACGATGTGGAAGAAGTAAAGCACTTCTCTTTAACATGTTTGATAAATCAAGGGTGCATTTCAAAATCATGATAATACCCAAATCCATTAACATGTAACTTTGTGGAGAAGAAGCAACCAAATTTTAAGTTTGCTAATAAAAATGGATACTTAGTGGTAATTTGAAATAGGGGGGAATGAATTACCTTTTGGAAAGGAAAGGAATTTGAATGTGGGTAGAGACTGCCATGAGACCTGTACCAGAAATATCACACATACTAAAAACTTGGCCAACAAAAGCAGGACCACCAGTAGCACCACCCCCTTTCTGATTGGAATTAAGACTAGCTATTCTAACTGTTGATGGAAATCCAGAACCTTTCTTCGTTCCTGATGTTGATGACATTGAATTATTCTCACTTGAGCTCTTACTTGATGGATTTGGGGTCGAGGGTAGGGCAAAATTAGATGGATTTATTGGAGGAGGAGCTTCTGAGAAGAGTAAAGGAACACAAATTGATGATGAAGATGTTGAAATAATACTTAGCTGATTTGACAATGAAGGTGATGATGATGACACTGGTGGTGGTGGTCGGGAATTGTTGATTTTGTTACTACTACTGGGGTTTTTATTATTAGTAATGATGTTTAGGGTGTTGTTAGGGTTTAGGGTTGTTGTTGTTAAGAGTGAGAATAGAGATGATGAGGCTGATTGCATGAAACGAGTGATGTTGTTGTTGTTTTGTTGATGAGGTTGTTCATTACTGGAAGCCATGATTGGATCCAAATCGATGGATGTCGACTAATTTATAAATACATTGAAGATTGAAACTTTCTCTCTCTAGAGTTAAGTTGTATGTTAATGGGTGTCTGGACTCTGGATTTAATCCGAAGAAGAAGAAGAAGAAAGGGAAAGTCGATTTTGAGGAGTTTTGTTTGGGGGAGGCAGTCACCCGACGAAATCGTTGAACTTGGACTACAATCGGGTTATTATTGACCGTTGGATCTCTATCTTTGTGTCTATTTTTTAGTTTTTTTTTTTAAGAAATTGACTACTATTTAAAGGTCATCGATACATCATTAAAATGTGATAAACACGATAAACGCCTAAGTTTAACCAATCATTAAATACTTTATAAATCTTGGTGATAAACTGCTTTCACAGAGAGTCGATCTCTGTAGATCGTGGGTTTGAGAGGGATGTCCTACCACTACACCAAAGAATGGTGGACAAGATATGTATCTATTAATCAAATCAATTAGGATCTCTAATGTCAACCCTTGGTTTGCCCAAGGGCTTATCACATTTTACTGATTTATCATTGTCCTATAACAACTAACATAGATTGTAGTCGATTTTTCAAAAAAGAAAATCTCACTTTTTCCATTCAGCAGACTTTAAGAAAAAGAAAATGCGTATCTCTCATTAAATGTTAGATGTCTGTAATATTTAGGATTCAATCCCATACTCATTACCAAAAAGTTAAAATAAGAAGAAATGATTGTCGACTGGAAAATCATTATTTTCGAGTTCTCTTATTAGTTGTTCGAACCTTAAAGTTTGACCAATGAAATAACTTGGATCCAACATTTACATCATAAATTACACCAAAAAGTTCAAAAGGTAATTTACCACCTTCGAACTCAATGACCTCTTATTTTGTTATACAGGTGGACAACAGATTGTGTTGGCTCGGAAACAGACCACCATGACCAGTTTTGGAGTCAGGTCAACACGAGCTATGTCGTGTTGACCCGTCACAGATTTGACAGGTCGTGGTGCGCGCTTGGATTATGGGTTCCCATACCCGTTACAAAATGGCAACATGACCCTTCACACTACGTGTTGTTTCTAACCCGTCAGCCACACGCAAGAAATAGACCAACGCTACGTGGATTCTGTTAGATACTCACACCCATTTGAACGGTCAGTGATGCGAGTATCTGATGTGACACATTCCGTTTCCACAAGGGGGTAAACTCAATGATGTATTAGTCGAGGGGGCATTCTCAATTACGTAGTAGAAAGTAAGGAGGTAAGAAGTAGAAGTTTATTTTCGTCTGGTTTACGTTTTTCCAGTCTCGATCTCCCTCTCTCGAACAAACAGATCAACAACACTTTGTAGTATAAGAATCTTCTTAATCGATGGAAAGGTGAAGAACTCTGAATAACTAAATACCAATCTTCTTAAGGTGAGTTATTGATTTTCATTACCAAGTTATTGATTCATATCTAGAGGGTTTAAGGTTTATGATTATTTGTGTAGGATCTCAGTTACCATACGTTTTTTTTTTTTTCGAATTCAATTCATTGTAGGGTTTTCAGATTGGATCTATATGAAGTTCTGAATTCATTTTCGTATTGAAATTGGCTTTGATTTGATTATCTTTTTTTTTTTTGTTTAATTGAAGGTTCAATTTAGTTTTTGTAAGGGGTGTTAATTGAGTTCCAATTCTTTTAGGGTTTCCGTTTGATATTGTTCTTATCATGTTTCTTATGGTTGAATTTCCTATACTGGGTTGTCTTCAAAATGAAATTTTGATTCAAAAAAAGTAGTACTCCATTAAAATTGTTTAACATTTTCAGTTTTCTAATTAGAAATGTTTTCTGCAGGAATAATACTTAAGTAGCATTATTCTTTCAAATAAAGGAGGTAGCTATGGTTTCATCAGAAGAGAATAGCTCACTCTTCCCTATCTTCATTTTGACTATAATGGCGATACCTTTAATACCATACACTATAATCAAGTTATGCCGTGCTCTCTCTAAGAAGACAAAAAGCATACATTGTCAATGTGCTGTGTGCTCGCGCTCCGGAAAATACCGCAAATCTATATTTAAACAGGTAAAATTTCTTGACTTCTCCGTTTAATTTGCTTACAAAGAAGATGCGTTTCTCTGTAAGCAATAGGCGCCTTTTTTTACTCATGCCTTATTTTTCTTTGTCTTGCAGATATCTAACTTCTCAACCTGCAGCAATTTAACTCTTGTGCTGCTTTGGGTCGTCATGTGTGTCTTGATTTATTACATCAAACATACAAGCAGTGAGGTATCCTAAGCTTCATTATATTCGAGCTTCGATAAAGGTTTTTCATTGTTATTGTCCAACTGAATTAATATTGAAAACCAATGATCCTTGTTATAGAATACCAAGCATTATCTTCTGTTTCAAGAATAAGATGCATAGATAGTATGCCTTAAAGCTATTCCCAATGGTCATTGCTCCACTGAAAGTTCGCCGTCCTTGAAGGCCTCCAGTTTGAACTGTTTATTATATTTGTAGAAAACTTAAGAATTTGTTGACCTGTCTTTGTAGACAGAAATGTTCAATGTAATGTGGTCTCTGCTTTTGTATTGCCTCGCACTGATCATCGTTCTTCTTTCTCAGAGCCAACCATTCGAGCCATTCGGCATTCTTGGCTTAGTACCTGGAGCTTCAGATTCAGAAATAAAGAAAGCATATAGGAGGCTCTCTATTCAGTACCATCCTGATAAAAATCCTGATCCAGGTTGATTTTGTTCCACGACTTTACTCTATGTTGTTTGTCATTGGCACAAAATTAAGGCTTGTTAGTAAAGACATGTGAAGCTATTCTTACCAATTTCTTTTCTGGTTGCAGAGGCCCACAAATATTTTATTGAGTTCATATCAAAGGCTTATCAAGCTCTAACTGATCCAATATCTCGAGAGAATTTCGAAAAATATGGTCATCCAGATGGCAGACAGGTATATATCCCTTTCTTTGGATGTGGGAGTACATGCTATTTCTTCATGTTTTTCTTTTGATAGAGGGATTTAATTTCATTTGAATTAGTTTTGAGTGTTTTAATTTAACAAACTTTTACGAGTTGTGGATGGTAGATGAACTAATTGGTTTGTGTGGTACTCTATTGAACTCAGGGGTTACAAATGGGAATAGCTCTTCCTCAGTTCTTACTCAATATTGATGGAGCGTCTGGTGGAATTCTTTTACTTGGGATTGTGGGAGTCTGTATTCTCCTGCCTCTGATAATGGCTGTTATTTATCTCTCAAGGTCATCGAAATATACTGGGAACTATGTCATGCATCAAACATTGTCTACGTATTATTATTTCATGAAGCCTTCATTGGCCCCAAGGTAAATCTTAATGCAATTTTGAACATTTCAACTGAAAATAGTGTCAGTTTCTATTGTGGAAGCTATGCTGAGGCCTTCTTATAGATACTGCAACTATGTTTTATTTTTTCAATTGGGTTACTTGTGAAGTTCTATCACGTGCTTCAATTGTCTATTCTAATAGTGCCTTATGACACAGCAAAGTTATGGATGTCTTTATCAAGGCTGCTGAGTTCATGGAAATTCCAGTTCGTAGGAGTGACGGGGAACCCCTTCAGAAACTGTTTATGTTAGTTAGGAGTGAGCTGAACTTGGATCTTAAGAACATTCGGCAAGAACAAGCCAAGTTTTGGAAGCAGCATCCATCTCTTGTTAAGGTCACTTTCTGATCTATTATATGTCTTAGCCCACTTGGTGTTATCTTTTTAGTTTTTATTAGATTCTGTTTCTTATTCGGAGGTTCTCATTCTCACTCATAATTTTGTTCTATTCAGACAGAACTGTTGGTCCAGGCCCAGCTTACTCGTGAATCAGCAGATTTGCCATCAGCATTACAAGGTGATTTCAAACGTGTACTTGAAATGGCACCTCGTCTTCTTGAAGAGCTTATGAAGGTATGCACATGCTTTTCCCTCCACAGAGGTTTCTGTTAGTGGGTAACTAAACATTTTTGTTTCAGCTTGATTATTTTGTATTATAAATATCATCTGGTACATAACTTGAGTCTGCTCCCAAGTTCGTAGTGGATTTAGGAGTTTAGCATGCACTGGAATCAGGAAATCGTCTTAAGATGGATATTTATGTTATTGGTTTTTTCTTACTTTCATGTTGATAGAAGTAAGTTCTTAATTTTCATTGTTCATAGTGGATTTAGGAGTTTAGATACTCATTCTCAAAGCTTTATTAACAACGTAATTTTTTCCTTCATTTTTTTGGTTTGAAAGAATAAGAAACAAATAAAGGAAAAATAGTTACTGTGCCTTATTTAGTGATATTGTACATTTATTTTTATTTAGTTGTTCATTATTTATTTTCTGCACGCAGATGGCAATTATACCTCGCAATAATCAAGGTCACGGATGGTTGAGGCCTGCTATTGGTGTTGTAGAGCTTTCTCAGAGTATTATTCAGGTGCTATTTCTAATAACTGCTTAATACTGGGTTTCTGGTGTATTTGTTAACAAGTGATAGCCTTACATATTTCTGTTGTCTTCGGCCCTCATGCATAGACCAACCCTTCAACAAACCTATCAAAGGCACATCTGAAGCATTTCCCCTGAAAGCGTATTACTGAGTATGAGGGCGATATGTACTGTATTGGGTTATTGTTGTACCTACATAGTTACTTCTTCTACTTTACCATATATGTCGTTAGTCTCAGCCCATATCTTGGGAGTATTGAAAGTATTTTGAATGTACCATGATGCAGGCGGTTCCTCTTAGTGCAAGAAAAGCAGCGGGAGCATCTAACGAGGGCTTTGCACCTTTTATGCAGTTACCACATTTTAGTGAGACCATTGTCAAGAAGATTGCCCGCAAAGTAAGTACCCTGATAATAATAATAATCTCTTTATGTGTATATGCGCTCTACTTATCCTCTACCTGCTAAGTTGTACATTGAAAGTTTTCAGAAATAGTGCGTAGTTCATTTAGACCCGAGACACCCTCTTGAGGTTCTGAACATAGACGTTGCTTGCCTAGGAATAATGTATTTAGAAGAGTAAAATAATGAAGATAGTATAATGTTTGGAAATGCATTTTTATCTAAATAATTATTTTGTACCTAACAATCCAAGATGACAATGTATCTGCTTGGTACACACGACCATGAAAGTCCATTCTATTAGTATCAAGGAGTAATAAATGTGTTGTGATCTCCCAGAGTTGAAACCCGCTTTGTTGAGTCTGTTTTACTACAAACAGCAATTGTCCCAAAGCCCAGTAAGTCATTATGTGCGATAAATTCTCTTTCTCGAGTGTCTAAAATATATATATGTATATATATATATATCTGCAGAAGGTCCGAACGTTTCAAGAACTCAGAGACATGACGGAAGTGGAACGTGCTGAGCTGCTAACTCAAGTTGCAGGATTTACTGATGGCGAAGTACAGGACGTGGAAATAGTACTTGAAATGATGCCCTCAATAACAATCGAGATCACCTGCGAAACAGAAGGCGAAGAAGGTATTCAAGAAGGAGATATCGTCACAATGCAAGCATGGGTCACACTCAAACGCAGAAATGGCCTAATTGGTGCCCTACCCCATGCACCCTACTTTCCATTCCACAAGGAAGAGAACTTCTGGTTGCTTCTCGCTGACCCAGTCTCGAATGACGTGTGGATGTCTCAAAAGGTCAGTTTCTTAGATGAAGCTGCAGCATTAACAGCAGCATCAAAAGCAATTCAAGAAATAAAAGAGGGTTCTGGAGCAACAGTAAAGGAAATAAGTTCTGCAGTTCGGGAAGCTATCGAGAAAGTTAAAAGTGGATCTAGACTTGTGATGGGGAAATTCCAGGCCCCTGCCGAAGGAAACTACAATCTTACATCATTTTGCTTATGTGATTCATGGATCGGTTGCGATAGGAAGACGAATCTGAAAGTTAAAGTTATGAAACGGAGTCGAGCTGGATCTAGAGGCCTAGTTGAGGAAGGCCCAACTGTGGAGGAAGGAGTCGAGGAGGAAGAAGAGGATGAAGAAGAAGAATACGACGATTATGAAAGCGAGTATAGTGAAGACGATGAAGATGAACAAAATACAAAAAGAAAAGGAGTTGTTACCAACGGTGTTGTGCCCGAAAACAGTGGTTCTAGCTCTGAAGGTTCAAGCTCCGACGAAGAGTAAAATAGAGATTGTTCGTTCCAGTCAAGGAGAAGTATTTAGTTTTCCCCTTTTTTAGTTGTTTGGTGGATGAACTTGCTTCCCCACCATAACCCGAAAAAAGTTGTTAAATCTGGAATTTATATACTGTTGGTTTTAAAATGAATAAGGGATATTAAAAGGTGAAAATTTTTGTTGGGATAAATTTTATTTCTCTTGGGTTTCTTGAGTTTTTAGGAGATCATCATGTGGTGACATCATAAACCTAGTGCTGTATTTGGATCTATGATTCATTGGCCTTGGAAAAACATACCTTGCACATGTACTTGCCAAAATCAAGTAGAAATGTATCTTCTGTGTTATGTAAGTTAATTGAATTTCTTTTTATGGTAAATGTAACACCCCTATTTTCTTGATATACCAAATTGGGTGGAAATAATAAAAGTCTAGGTCAGTTTTGTTTAGATGAAATACTAGTGGGTTTAAAAACCCTATTTCTCTTCACTCTTAAGGAAACCCTATAGAAAAGAAAGAGGGTGCAGCCGCTCCTTAGTGATGGGAGGAGGAATAAAGAAGAAAAGTGATGGAAATAGAGTTCTCTAGTGAGAGAACAAGCCATGGTTGTGGTCTTAAAGTCATCTAACGCGAAAAGAGGTAGATTTCCTATCTCCTAATTTTTTTGTAGGCTCTTTCAATTTATTCCATGATAGGTATAGTATTGTTAATCACATGAAAGAACGATTAAATGGCTTAGAGACTAGTTTTATCTAGAATTTCATAAAACATATAGAGAGGACAGTATTTTGGTCTAAATTCAACTTACATCTGGTATTGATATATGAAGAATCTCGGTGTGATTCTTATATTTTTGGAAAGGTCTGTTTGTCTACTTTCTAGTAGTTCAAACGGTTTGTTAATCCGAGTTCCGAGTGAAGAGTTACGATAGTTTTCGTACAAGGTGTCAGAACAGTGTCTACTGCAGTCGGTTTATATTAAAATTAAATCTGGTGTAGATATATAATGAATCTAAGTGTGATTATTATATGTTTGGAAAGGTATATTTGTCTACTTTCTAGTAGTTCAAACGGTTCGTTAATCCGAGTTCCGAGTGAAGAGTTACGATAGTTTTCGTACAAGGTGTCAGAACAGTGTCTACTGCACGTCGGTTTATATTAAAATTAAATCTGGTGTAGATATATAATTAATCTAAGTTTGATTCTTATATGGTTGGAAAGGTCTGTTCGTCTATTTTTTAGTAGTTCAAACGGTTCATTAATCCGATTTTCGAGTGAGAAGTTATATTTGTTTTCGTACAAGGTGTCAGAACAGTCTCCGATGGACGAATTTATTGAGATAATTCACATGGTTTCTGTTCTTTAGGCAATGTATCTCCTAGGTAGATACCTTCTAGTGGTGAGCCTATGTTTGTTAATTAATATTTTTATTTGCTTGTTTGAGATTGCGATCCACGTGAGGATCTACTATAAGCATCATCCCTTCTGACTTGTCATGTGTTGTTGACTTGAATTGTTTGGTGAGTTTGTTTGTAAGTATTGATAAGAGTCAATGTTTGTTGTGTATTGGTCTGAGATACCTGAACAAGAGTTTGATGATTGTGTCTTTCGACATAATGTGGTTGTCGACGTACATGTCAAGTTTGTGGCCATAAAGGTTTACCTTAGTTAAAGGCATGATATTTTTTATCTGCTGAAAAAAAAAAGATCGTTGTATTATCAGGGTTAGTATTAGATTAAAATAATACGAGAACCGGAAAACCTAATAATTAATCAAATGACATAAATTATTAGTTTCGAGAGGGATTGGATAAATCTGATATATTATGTTAGTATTCACCGTTAAATTTCAGATAATGCCAATAATGAATATGAATGCAATGCTTCCTTGATTGGGGATTGAGCTTGCCTACCCGAGACTTAGGTTTGAGGAAATCTACTGCAGTTGGGTTTTAACCCAGCTATTTTGTTTTTCAGGTAATTATTGTGCACTCATGATAGGTGTTGCTCGTGGATCCAGTTTGAAGGTCTCAAATCTTGGATTTCAAGGCGGTTAGCTTGAGATTTGGGATTTGGGGCGCTACAGTAAACAATCATATATCGGCGGCGAGACGGAGTGTGGTGTTGTTCTTAAGAGGTTAAACAACCTTTTAACACCGTGAGACTCAAAAGTGCCTAAGCAGACAATATTACTAACAACTCAGAAGCTGATCTGTATCATCCTATAACACGTTATCAACATGATTCGTTCTAATGTGACGTGATCTTGGAGAGGGTGTGTGGTAAGCAATAGACTCGATTCGCTCTACTGTGATGTGGTCTTAGGATAGTTTGTTGTAAACAATAGGCTCAGAAGTGATGAAGCAGACAATATCACTAAGAACCAGAAGACTAGTCTAAGTCATAGTATTACACTTTTAACATAAAATTGACACTGCTCATTTATTTTGAAAAAACAAAAAAGATAGAGAAAGAACTACAATAGAAACCCTAGACATGAAATACAACGGAAGAAGATTAAAATCAGCCATGAATGAGTACATTATTGAAGCTCAACATTTAATATCATCATTAGAGACTGTTCTTGTGCAAGTAAGTTTCATATACTAATTGTGCACTAACAATATCCACAACAGCAGATCCAACTGATTTAAACACAGTAATCTCATCATCATCATCCCCATTTCTTCCAATCTTCTCTCCTTTAATCAAATCCACTAAATTCCCACTAATCTCCTCTTGTTTAATAACCCCTCTTTCAAATGCTCCTACCAATTCTCCAGCTTCAATCATGGCTTCTTCCCAATCAATAAAAACTTTCCCTCTCTTAATTGCTTCATCATCACATTCTCTCATTAATGGAGTAAATGATCCAATCAAATTCAAATGAGCTCCCAATTTCAAATCTTTTCCTTTCACAATTGGGTCCTCTGAATTTGTTGCACAAACTATTATATCCCCCAATTTCACAATCTCATCTAAACACTCCCCAAACTCAAAATTCACATACCCAAATTCTCCATCTTCTTCCTGAAATTTCTTCACCAAGTTTTGAGCTTTTTCTGAATTTCGATTCCAAATTATTACTTTCTTCAAATTGGGTCGAACTGTTAAATGAGCTTTAATCAGATGAGGAGCTAATGAACCAGCTCCAATCATAAGAAGAATTTCTGAATCTGTTCTTGATAAGTATTGAGAAGCTAGGGCAGAAACTGATGATGTTCTCCATAGTGTTAATTCAGTTCCATCCATTATTGAAAGTGTTTGACCAGTAATTGAATCGAAAAGGAGGTAACTTGCATGAATTCCAGGTAAATTTCGAGATGAATTTTGGGGGAAAGATGTTAAAATTTTGACTCCGATATAAGGAAGAGAAGGGAATTGAGACCAAGATGGCATTAATAGGAGAGATGAAGATGGATCAATCGAGTGATGTTGACGAATTGGGGCTTTAATTTTACTAGAAATTAAGGGTAGTGAAGATTGAAAGTGTTGCAATAGCGATCTGTAAGAAAGTACAGATCTTAAAGAAGAATCGTCAATCAAAATTGGGGTTTTGGTTTTCTCCTGTTCGATTAGGGTTTCTTGAGTCGCCATTTTTGAAGTGTTGCAATAGAGATCTGTCCCCGTTTTGATAATCTAAATCAATAAAATAGGTTTTAAAGACAGTCGTATTTATTATTAACCCCCCATATTCTACAAAATACTAGTTACACTAATTTTCAATTTGGGCACTCGTGTTTTTCGGTTTAAAATTTAGTTAAGAAATTCTAAAGTTTGTAACTTCGAACCGATTTTGTGGTAGAATACCAACGCGGCTACTAAATACAACTCAAATTAGTGGACTCGGAGCAAATTTTATAACAAATTTCAGTTCAAGTCTACAGATTTCAGCTTTAGAATATTAAAATTGAATTTGGTGGACCATGAGTCGAATTTTGTTACAAGCCCTCAGCCCACCGATTTTGGGTGCCTTCTAACCAGATGCAGTCAAATTAAATTTACAAAGTCAAGGGACGCGCTGGAGGCACAATAACACTGTCAAGAGCTGCCTTTTAAATTGCCTACTAGTAAAATCGAGGATAATTGGTACGAAGTTTTACTTTTAGTGAAGGCTTCACAAACCATCACACACTCTAATCGGTGAATTGTTTTGTGGGTGAAGTTGACTAACCTACGAAAGTGTGATTTCAATGCCAACATCTTTGTCCGGAAAATGCCGTTGCACCCCGTTGGTCTGTATCTAGATTTATCAATGGATCACTATTTTCTTTCCATTTGCAATCACAACAAACTATCTCACAAAAATGCAGTTGTCAGTAGATATATCCTACAAACCACATGACTAGCCAGACTTTCTAAACACATGACTAGCCAGTTGCCAGAGTGGCTAACCATCATGGTTCAATGTAAAAAAAAAAACCTAAATCGGACTACAAAGAAAACACTGCACGTGCTACAAATTTGCTTTTCTCTGGAAATCTCCTCCGATTCTTCACCGATTCATTTTTGAGTTTAAAACAGTAACCAGGAGGAGTCTCCCCAAAGTAGTCTCATTTTCTCTCTGTTCTACTTTCTCTCTCTAGATTTTGATGGGGTCTTCTCTTGCCGATTGGCCTTCTTTCAATCCTCACAACTTCAGCCAACTTCGAACTACTTCTACTCCTCCAAATCCTTCGGTGAATTCTTCTCTTCAACTCTATTTTCAATTCTCAAATTGCTCTTGTTTATACTTGTCAATTTTTAAGATTTCATTTTTTTTATCCATCTACCCATGTTCAAATTTCATTTTTTCATTTCAAATTATGCTAAATTATCTAACAATTGGGATAAGAAAGAGCTAAAATATGAAGAAAAAAAATACTGAAATTTCAAAGTCTTAGCTTTGAAATCTTGTTCATGCATGACTGCTATTGTATGTTCTTTTCATTTTTAGGTTTTTTTTTATCTTCTTTGCTGAATTAGAGTTTTGAATTGGTGGGTTTTTGGTAAAAGCTTGGTTTTTAGTAATTTAAGCAAAGTGGGTTGAACTTTTTTTCACATAATTTTGAGTAGTTTGTGAATTGCATGTAGATGAATCTAAGTTGTTCATACTAGGGTTAACTTGAACCCACCTAAGCTTAGATGGGTATTTGACTTTGACCGCAGTTGGGCATTTTATGGGAGAGAGAGCTTGTTTTTTCAGAAAATTTAGAACAATTATTTGGCTAGTATTGAGTCTGAATACTTCATAGTTGATTTGGAAGATTGTATCTTTCAGAGTCTCTGGAGGATCAATTGACGCGTGTAGTTCTTGAAATTGTTGATGCATTTCTATGAATTTATGTTCCCCCTTTGTCAACAGATTTAGGAGTGATTGTCTTGTCGGACGCTTTTTAAGGTGTTACTGCAGTAGGTCATTAGATCTTTGTTTTTTTCGTTCATGCTGATACACGTGGACCATAGCTTCCGTTCATTTCTATTATTGATAGATTTAGCAGCTTTCTACTTGTTGACGGAATCCATCAAGCCAAAATTACGTCCCTTTTTGAATGCAGATTAAGTTTGATTGTTGTTTAGTAGCTTTGCTCTTTGAGCAATAATAGAAATTTTTTCGTATGATGACGTAATAAGAGTGACATTGATTGCACGATGAAGATTGTTGAAGTCGTTCTTAGTAGAATATTGAAGGATTTAGTTGATGGGTTATGCGTAATATTCTGTGCTTTGGAAGAGTCTTATTGCAAGGTTATTACTGGTTCATTATGGAGAGAGATTAATATATGTTGTCAAACATTGGATCGATTGATCAAGTGCTACACCGAACATTCGCAAGGAACCATGTTCTATAATCAAGTTTTATAGACTAAAATTGTGTTATGACTTTGTGAAAAAATTAGTGTTTGTAGCATATTGTGTTTGGGTCTTCCCTAAATTGTTGGTCTAGAAAAGTTCCTCTGAGGTAGATTTAATTATGCATTTTAGGAGATTCTGAAACTGATGTATACCGACGGCATATTAGGGTGTCCGGTGTTTCTTAATGCTCTTTATTGTTTGAATTATTCTTGAACTTTATTTCTTTAGGTTCATTGATATGGACAGACTTACACTTGCCTTTAATTTCCATCTCTTAAGTTTAAAACGACATACTGAAAATGCTCGCCACATGATATACTAAAACTGTATATCTATCACGCTAATACATAAGGCATTTTCTATTCAATATCAACCATTATTAAGCTCGCCGTAATCAGTTCCTTTAACTTGACGTCAATATTTGCCTTGTTCCAGAAAGCAACTCCCGCTACTAACCAGCTTACTCATAACCGTACCGCGCCTCCACCAGATCAAGGTAATAGCTATTCTTCTCTTGTAATTCTATTTTCAGCAGTTTATGAGGAACTATGATCTAGTTTGTTAGTTTAGAATCTATATTTTGTTGCTAGTTAATTGGTAAAATATATCCAACAATTACTTAGTTAATTATGCTTGTTTAAATGGTTCCGAGTATGGCATTCTTAATTTGCTGCTTACTTTAAAGACATATCAAATATATATTATCACAGTTGTACACTTCACCAAACCTTATCAGATTCTTCCATTTTCCTTAATTAGAAGAAACAAATCAGAATTTAGCATGATTTGGGAAAGAAAGGAAACCAGGAAGGTCCAAATTGATGAGGAAGACGTTCTAAACTAACTCAACAGGTTGCCATAAAAAAGTACTTGAGGAAGCCTTATGAGAACTGTCATCTCATAATACTCTCCGTTTTCTTACTTTATCGGAGCGCACTTGAAACGCCTTTTTTATGTCATCAGTAAAACGAAGAATGGAAACTGACGGGTGAAAACGCAAACTTGATAGATTGCACCAGGATTTCCGAACTTTCAAGTGACTGGCTCATATATGGGTGAAATATAGTTTTTTGTTTTCTAAATATATAGTAATTTCTTTCTTTTCTCTTCTGAAGGTTTTGAAATTTTTTGCAACTTCCTGATTAGTTTTTACTTGGAAGTAATGTCGACCTACACATTTTTCTGTTTAAGCAGTGATAACAACAGAATCTCCCAACATTCTCTTGAGGCAGTTCTATCAACGCCCTGAGGAGAAGGTCCGAATTTCTTTCTTTCTTTCTAATCTACATGTATTTACACAAACATATCTGTATTTTATTCAACATTATTGATATTTGTAAATGGGACTCAACCGAGTGTGTAGGGACTTAATACTCAATAGGTTAATAACATTTTACCCAACGATTATGTTTACTGGTTCAGACCTCATAGAGCCATACAAACGGGAAATGATAATTAAACTCAGAAAACGGTTACTTAGAGTTTGAATTAATCATGTAGCACTTCTTCCTTGCTACAGATTCAACATCAACTTTGTCTCACCGAATCTCAATGAACTTGAAGTAGCACAAAATACATCTCCGTCTTCGAGCTTTTTAACACCGTTTTTTTTTTCTTTACAGCTGAGACAGAAGAGAGCTGCGTCTGAAGCCTTGGCTCCTGAGCATGGAACCAAGCATCCAAGGGGCACTTTTGGATATACTACAAGTGGGGTGTAGCTTCCATTTTCTCTTGTTTATGGGGGGTTTGCCCGTGTTCTTCTCATTATCTTTAACTTTGCTCATTGAGTTTGCAAAGTTCAATTAGGCATTTAGAAAGCCATATTGGGTATAAACTTGAATAAAATACTAGTGAATGTGGGGCAGATAGTATAAAATCCCTTTTTCAGTGAATTCTGTTTCTTTTACTCTCTTCTGCTGAAATGATCTTATTCTTATGTTTAGGCGAAAGAGTGTGTTAACACAATGTAGCCTTGCTCAACCTGAAAAAGGGAATTCTATAGGTTCCACACAATCAAAATCAAATTCGACTCTGGGTGTTTATCAGCAGCTCAGTCACCATTTCATCAAGAAGGTGTACATGCTCCATCCGAAGTAACAGATTTCAACACCTCTTGATGGAGGTCAAGATAACCACCATATTAGTGGCTCATAAACAGCAGAGATGCTAACTTTATCGTTCACGAATCACAGAGCAAGTCATTTGGCCCTTTTCTTATAGGTTGAAGTTGTATCATCAACACCACAATTACAAAGCAAATCCCTTCTTTAATAAAAAGCAAAAAAGAAGGATGTGGTAGACTCCATCACTCTAACAAGAATACCTATGAACGTAAGGATTACTTGTTTTGGAGACCACAATTCCAAATACTAATAATATCCATCTACCGGCCATTTTTCTTCTTCCTTTTCTTTTTGTGTGTAAAGGACTTTCAATATTGGCTTTACCCATCTTTCCCTCCACCGTTCTTCCCGCCAAATCAACCAATAAATTACAGTATTTCTCTCTCTCTCTCTCCCCTCTTCTTTAAACCCTAATGTCTCACTTCCATCTACTCGACCACTTCTACTTCTGATTGATTGAGTTCATTTTGTTGTGGTTGATGCAATTTTGGGTGCATTAGGGCTTCCAGATATTGGACAAATGGAAGGCTGTGAGTCTTTTTCTTTTTTTGACTTCTTAATCATTTCAAGTTTTCAGTTGCTTTCATGGGTTATGTGATTCCAAATTAATCTAGGGTTGGTGAATTTGGGGTTACTACTGGTCAGAGTTCTTCTTTGCTATGTATATACTACATGATTTAAGAATTAAAGCAATTACTAATAATGTTTGCTTGAAAATGCATTTAATTTCCAAATTCATAGATTATATAAACATGGGTTGAGCTTCTTGTTTTATTTTTTAGTATTAGAACAGGTCTATGAACTTTTTCATTCCTTTTAAGTACTAATGAGAGTTAAAAAAGCACCAGTTCTGGACACTGACATACACATATTTCGGTTCTTGGTTACTACGTCGTCCATTGTTCTAACTTCCGTTTTTTCTCTAACTTATGAATCAACTGTCATTACATTACAAATAAACGATGGAATATTACTTGTAAAACGTCTGTCTGTCTGCCCATTAGATGATATATTTAGAGTTACATTTGATGGTCCTAACTAGAAGGTGTGCAACTTCACACAAGACATACGTACAAAATCTCACATATAGCTACTGAAGTGATTAGAGTATCAGACTGTACTACATGAGTATTTGAGACGGCAGAATGGGCTATCCGTGTTCATAGATATTTTCCTTTGATCAAGAACTGAAAAGAATGAACCTAGAAATGTAGGCAAAGAACATCGGTGATCTTATCTTCTTTGTTTTCTCTTTCAACGTGTTTGCTTTGTCATGTCTGTAAGGAATTTGATTTGAGCATTTTGTGATTAAATGGGAAGACATAGTTTAGATCTGACAATCGTTTTCCAGTGGAGTTCGTTTTGTATCAGCATGTTTTCCTAGCCTCATCTATTAATATTGTTGAAGAGAAGCAACAACAACGTATAAGTTCATCTCTCTCTCTCTAATGCATGAAGCTAATGCATGAAGCTGGCTGTGAGATTGGAAATTTAGATGCAACCTTGATATTGCAAAGATCAAAAGTGAGTCCACACAAGGAACCCATCAGAGCCAACTTAGCTGAGCTACTAGGAGCTGAAATTTCTGCTGCCAATCTTAAAGTGAAAACTCATGAGAAAGTTGACAGCCTCGGGCAAAAACCAAAGTATTGCAGCTCATACAGTAGTTCTTCTGATGAAAAATGAGAGAAAGAACGATGGGGGTTCCTTCCTCCGAAGCTCCATAACAAACTAGTAAGAATTATAATTGTATGCCGATGCTGCTAGCGTTTTTCTCCTACAATGCGAAAAAAATTGTGACTTGATCCTGCCATTCTTGGCCTGTAATATCTGATGTTGACCTTGTATGAGACACATTTGTTGATATAGACAATCTTTTGTTTCGTCTTCTCTTAAAAACACTTGTTGAACAATTTGCAAAGCTAAAAATAGTTAATGACATATATGGTTTCTGAGTAATTGTTGACTGACTTTGTAGTCGAAATTTACAAGTCTTTAGTTTTCAGACTTAGGGGTTATCATTTTGTCTTTTTGAGATGCGACTGTTTATCCTCTAGAACAGAAGACCATTATACCAACCCACCAAGAAATCCCATTTGAGACTTGGTCATGCTAAGTGAGTCCAAGGAAAAACAAGCACCTTAGAAATATTGAAAAAGTTGACCAAGTGTACTATTTTTTTATTTTTTTTTTGTTGAAAAGGAGTTGACCAAGTAAGTATATGGTGATAGCCTTCTTTTTTTCTCATCTTCTATCTTTGATTTCCCAAAACACAATTTTGGTTTCTCAAAACACTTTTAGCTAATCTACTTTTTACTGATTACATAGGTTCTCATGAAAATGTTGATTTATTTTTAATGACACAAAACATCATTAAATACTTGAGACCCAATTATTTTATTTGTTATTTAATATAATAATGACACTAGCTTGTGTATATCTTGACTAATTTGTGATGTACTGATGTGACAATTACATTTTTTTTTCATTGTCGGGTAATTGCCAAAGGGGAATTCACAACTACCAAAAACACATACACTTATTAGTTTTTTCTTCTGCTACGAGATCATAACAGTAAAAATAACTTGATTAACAAAATTATTAAGAATATATTGAAGACCAAACCAACTAAATTATATGGATTTGTAAATGGCATGGTGCAAGGATATTTTCGGAAAATATTACGAGTAAATCTCAAGTAAAAACCACCTTCTTCTTGTTATATACGAGCTTTGATTTTCCAATTACCAACTTTCATTTCTCAAAACACCTTTAGCTAACTAATCTACTTTTTAATGATTACATTGGTGCTCATGTAAGTGGAAACAAAACATCATTCAATAGTTGAGACCAAATTATTTTATTTATTACTTTAACATTATAATGACACTTGTTTGTGTACATCTTGACTAATTTGCAATCAGACAATTACATTTAGACAGTTGAGTAATGTGAGGACAAGTCAAATTAGCCAATTGTGAAAACAATTAGGCCAATCCAACTACTTTTCTAGATTAAATAATTTTTATATCATGTACTTGAGGTACAAAATAAGATCAAGTTAATATTTCTAACAAGTAGTACTACAATAGTTTAGTCGTTCTTTATGACCAAAATTTAACATCAAAATGGTTTTCAAGTTGAAGTGATTACTCTTGAGTCTTGATCAATAAGTTTTAATGGTGTCAACTTAGATTAGTAATTAGTCATTATCAGATTAATAGTGACACCCTATAGCTAGGTAGTTTCTCAAATTAAATTTATTAACAACAACTTTATTTAATTTAACCCGACCTTAAAAAATTCAAAAGTAGTACCTTATGATGTTGGTTTGTTTATAACTATTCCTAGCATCTATTTTTCTAGGGTCCAAAAGGGATTACAGACCTAGTCTTCTCCAAAAATAATAATAATAATAATTGAGGAATTAGTTAGGAAGAAATTTTATAATATTACTAAAATTCGGGAAAAGAAGTCTCTATAATCATCTTTAACGATAATCATTGCTTATAAAACTTATAAAAGTTTAAAATATTGATAATTTAGTTCGAAAATATATCTAATGTTACATATCTAGGGACTCAAAATCTATAACACAACGAACAAACTACAACTAAACTCAATAACCAAGAAAAAACATAATACTCTGTAATAAAATTCACTTAATCAATATATATGATTAAATAGAATTCATACATTATAATTTTTTATTTCACTCCTCCATATTTACACCATTAAAGAAAACCCCCAACAATCAAAAAAATCATAAAAGAAAGACCCCATGAACTCCAACCCAAGATTTGAATCAATCAAACAAGAAATTTGGGTTCAATCATCTTGTTCTTCCAATTTCAATAATTCAAGAGATAACACAAGAATTAGGGTTATCTTCAACACTTTGAAGATAATAATAGGGTGGATGAGGATTATAAAATTTACAAGCATTAAGACATGGATCTTTCTTTTTATCATCCTCTTTCTTTTTATCATCTTCTTTAGCTGGTCCAACTGAGATTATGTCTGTATGAAAAAACTTTCTTAATTTTCCCACAACACAAACTGGATCAACTTCACCAATTACTGTTAGTTTTTGCTCTTTCATGTCCATGGATATTGAATTGACTCCTACAAAACCAAACAGAATTTTCAAAAGCAAAAAAATTACCCAAGTTGTTAAAACCTTTTTAAAGATTTGGGTTGTGATAAGAAGTGAAAAAAAAAAATCAAGAAAAAAGATGAAAAGTACCTGCAAGACTAGAAACTGCTTTCATGGCTTTCTGTTTGGCTTTGTCATCATGTAAATCCAATTTCACCACAAGTTTCTGTCACAAAAAACACAAATAATTACTTTATGGGTTGATTACTTAAATTAAGAAGAATTCACAACTAATTCAATCATCAAAAAAGGAGATTCATAAAAGATAAAAGTTTTCTTCTTTTGTTTGTTTTGAAAAGTTTGGGCAAAAAACTTTTTAAGTTTAAGAAAGGAAAAGTGGAAAAGGATTGATTAAACCATAAAGGTTTTTATGTTTCATAAAGAGAAAGATGAAACAGAAAGAAACTTTTATGAACAATTAAGTTTAATAATCATAATCATTGAAGATTGAGAAATTTTGATTTAAGAAAGAAACCCATATCATGAAATCAAGTTTAAAGAAGAAGAAAAAAAACAAACTCTATTCATGTAATTAAAGTAAGAATTGAACAAATTAAGACAAATATGTAGATGAAAGTATGATTTAAATGACCTTATAGGAAATACCCATGACTAAAAAGAGAAGTTTGTTATAAGAAACATAATCCAATATTGAAAATATGAACTAGAGAGAAAGACTTCCAACCTTCATTTTTCTTTTGAATTTTGTGAATTAAAACCGACCAGAGTTTGAGTTAAGTACTACTACTAATGAGAGAGGAGCAAAAAAATTTAGAGGGAGAAGAAGAAGCTTAGGGTGTTTGGTGAGAATTGAGTGTTTAAGTAGAAGTATATGGAAGAGAAGTCAAGTCAATAGAAATATAAGTGGAAAAAGGCCAAAACCAGAAAAAATAGAGTGTCAGACGTTTCAAAGAAGGAACCTCTAAATACAAAAAAAAAAATAGATCTAACCATATAGTTTATGGTAATTTAAATTAGCGGACAACAGGGGGATGTAGCTCAGATGGTAGAGCGCTCGCTTAGCATGCGAGAGGTACGGGGATCGATACCCCGCATCTCCATTTTTAAAACACTATAACCAACCAGTTTTTTTCATTTCTTTACTTCTGCTGTAAAAGCTCAGGCGACCAAGAGAGATGATGAAGAACACAGACATTTTCAATGATCAACCTTCCTCCGATCCATGATTAGAGATACTGCAAGAGGTCCTTTGGGTCAAGTACTGATATTTCTCGTTTGCTAACTAGATATAATATACAGTAACAGCTAACTCATCTCATTCACTTAGAGTTCGCAGTATGTTAGACATTTTTATAATCAACCTTCCTTCGATTTGAGCTAATGCATGACATCCTTCCTCCCAAGTACTGATGTTTCTCGTCTGTCAACCAGGTATTCGCCAACCCATCTCATTCGTTTAGAGTACGCAGTCTCTAAGTAAACAAGATGCACCGACCCAATTTCAACTAGACATGTTACCTAACTTGGAGTGAACTCAAGGAGTTCAGACTAGAACAGCTTTGGGCTACCTGATTTATTGGAGGAACAAGCAGTTCCTCACTGGCTCACTGCTCAACCACCCACTAGAACCGCTTCCTTCCTCGAATAAAAAACAATCAGGGGTTAACAGTCTGATATTTCTCAATTCTAACCTAACTAGTTCGCGAAACTAGTTTTACTAACCCTATACTATTCTATAGTAACTCCAACAACGTAGGAATTCACCACTTAACCTAGTAGAGAACTTGCCTTATTTTCATCAAGTGATGATAGCTGCAGAAGGAAAACCGAAACAAGTGACTTCGTGAGGTTATCCGACTGAACCCACGTTTTGTTCATGATGATGCTATCGCTAGCTACCTCATTCATCGTTCGGTTCCAATCTGCAGCCGAAGTTCACATATTTTTTGTTCTTCCTGAGCCTAGTTACAGTATTTGAAAATACAGAAAGAGGAACTCAAAATCTCAACAAGATACCAAATTTAAACCAAATTCATATAATACACCAACCCAAGACAGATGATCTCTCGACATGGAAATGAACCAAATCGTCCGTTAAAAACCCCGTTGTTCAAGGAGTATACCCAAACAGAAATCAAGTATTTTTCATGATCATCGTCTACTTATCTATCTGTACCTGAAACCACCCATGTCAACTTCATGACCATAAGACCCTGGACCAACAGGACG
Source organism: Eschscholzia californica (assembly GCF_041429995.1). Taxonomy (NCBI): domain Eukaryota; kingdom Viridiplantae; phylum Streptophyta; class Magnoliopsida; order Ranunculales; family Papaveraceae; genus Eschscholzia; species Eschscholzia californica. The sequence continues at coordinate 44,070,237 of NW_028238483.1, read as the reverse complement.
CATCTGTTTAGCATTTGCTCTCAGTTCCATCTCAAACAACGCTCCCAGTGCTTCCGGGTGATTGCTACCACCAACACCAGGACCTAAAAATGCAAAACATATCATAATCAAAACCGAAATCAATGCAGCAGTAGAAGACTCGTGATTTCTTACAAACAGATGAACTAACTGACACTTCGGTCAGACAGCAAAAGATTTCCAACATAAACATGCATGGTCCAAGGTTTTATTTATACATAATTTTTTTGAAACTTTGAATGAATATATTAAAATTTATACATAATTTATACGTAATTTACATCTAATAAATATGAAAGGAACCGTGAGATAATTAGCATATCCAGAACGTAATACCTGGCAGTGGCACACCTTGCCCACCATTGCTTAGTTGTCGATGTAGATGAAATCCTTGCATTGGGTCTGCCTCAGGAATACGTCCAGCCATGTGATGAATAGGATGAGGTGGCATAGGTGGACCCCTTGGATGTCCCTGCAGTAGGTGATGGGGTACAAAATGGCCAGGCCCAGGCATATGCTGCAACATATGATTCTGGGCAGGAGGATCGAATCTTGTTGGCCCACTAAGGGCGTGTTGAAGAGAAGGATGGTGAAAAGCATTTGATGGAAATTGATGATGAGGTGGTTCGTGATGGATATTTCTCTGAGGGCCCATAATCTGTTGATTTATATGAGCATAATGGGGATCTAATGGCTGCCCCAGAGATCTCCCGTGGTTCATCTGGAAGTGAGAAAATGGTGGAGAAGATGACTGACCCCATTGATTATGATATGGAACCTCAGGTTCCAAGTGATTGTATGGCCCACCAAGAAAAGGTGGACCGGCGTGACCCAAACCCATTGACCTTTCGTCTTTAAGGGTGGCGTTCAAAGCTGCTAGCTTATCAACAATATCGAGTGGCACGGTTGAGGAAGATACTGTCTCGGGCATAGCTGCATTTCCGATATTCATAAACATGGGGTTTGGGGGGTTTATGGCATTACCCGGTGTAATCAAGCTCTCCTCTTGCGGCAGTTGAATTTCCGCTGCCCTGTTAACACTGCTTCCGAAACCACCAAAAGCACTGGGATTGAACCCGCCTTCATTACGATGAACATCAAAGCCTAACATACGATTCTGGGGCATATTAGAGGTCTGCTGCAACAGGTTTGATTTCGAACTATCATCTTCAAGAGTGGTCTTCTCAGATCCATATTCACTGATATCAGGAGGTCGAAAACCACCATCGGCCACTTGAAATGGAAATTCATGAGGCCCTGAAAATTCAGTTCTGCCAGTACCACCAATTGGGCCTCTCTGCACCGAAACTGGAGCTTGAACTGACTGGAGCTCCTTCATAAATGATGATCCAAAAAATGTTTCTAGGGTCAGAGTCTTTTCAGAGTTCTGAACTTCGGGACTTGCCTGACTCGAGTTCATTGCAGTACTAATAGGACCCCCCTCATAAACATGGACATTTTCCGAGGACTGCACATCTAGATTGGGAGATAACCCTGAATCCTTCCCACCAATACCCTTCTGCAACAAAGAAAGAATATGTTGGGTTGCAAGATTGTTGACCTCCGGCTTTGGCTGGTCAAGTTTTGGGTCCATAACTCCCCAGGTTTGGACGGGATTTGGAGGGTATAAACTATTATCACTAATTTCGGATAGAATGGACTGTTCTAGATCCTCGCATGTAAGTACTCGTGGAGTAGCATTGTGATTATTTGAGTGCAACTGTGACTCATGGATTTCAACTGTTGTAGAAGATATAAACCTGTCCACCGGTTCATCTTTCTTAAAAGCAAATGTCGGTTGAACGACTTGTGAGATTCTCTCGTCAGATACCTCCGATAACTGGGGTGTACCTTTTTCAGCAGTTACAATCAATGAAAGCAAGTCTTTAGGTTGCTCGGAAGAGAAGTCCTCTAGTGGTTTCCTTTCTGCAGAAATATCGAAGTAGAATTATAGCTTTACTTTATAGTTAATGATGTTTGGTACTATTGGTAATAAAAAAAATGTTAAATGCATAGCATCATTGCAGATAGGATACCTTCACCAAACCAGAGGCTGAATTTGGAGGATTCGTAGGGCATTTGACCCTCTGGTTCAACTGCTTTGACATCATTATTCTGTAGAGCACGTGGAAGTCAGTGAAGTCAGTCTCTTACAAAAGGAGTTTTAACAGTTACTACCCTTACTGCTTACTTGTCTAGACCTCTACCCTGTTTTGCATTTGAAATTTGGAACCCACGGCCCTCTGATTTTCTAGAAAGAAGGATTAAATTTTCAATCCAAACTGCTCATAAATTATATATATATATATATATATATATATATATATATATATATATATATTATACATATATACCAATATAAAACGAAGTCAAGTTACTGAATAATTTCATTTAGTTACTTGGACGAAAAATACGAGCAGTAGATATAGAAAGACTTATTGATCTTTGACTGCGAATCTAGGAATAAGAAAAATTTATCAACTCGTACGAAGAAATCCTGTTAAAAGGGTATAAAAAAGGAGCCAATACTTACAGCGATAACACCAAATAATTTGTCAAGAATCGATGTTGAACGCTCTTGATCAGTTTTGCCCGTAACATCATATCCTGGCACTTTCTCATCATCAAAACCAGTGATGACTGCATCCTGTTGAGCTCCACATACATCCAATAGGTTAGACGATGAATGGACAGAACTAACAAAATTTTCAGAAACTTTTACATCTGAAGGTCGATTCGTCTGTTCTTTAGTGTCAGTAGAGGAAACGATGGATTTAGCTGGATATTTATCACCCCGGGTATCAGAAATTCCGTTGATTTTATTTCTAATTTGAGTACTTCCAACCTGCAGGAATAGTTTATTATTCAACAAAAGCAGACTCCGGAAAATGCAAATATTCCTAGCAAAGTGCAGATAGGATATAAATAAGAAAATGCATATACGAATTAATGTATAAGATGTATTGCTATATGATATCTATCATCAGATTTACAAGAATATTTTAATCCAACTAAATTAGGTTTCCACTCCGTTGCTTAACTCCATTTTCTGTACTGTGTATTGTGCACCGATGACCTCATACGAGTTACAACCAGATTTTGATAATAAATTTAACACAGTAGGGCTTCTTCATAAGAGAAAGAAACAACATGATAAACTTTTAAGCTGCTGTGTCAGAAAATTAAAAGGATAAACACTTCTAGGCTATCGATTGTGAATTATAAATTAAAACTCCACCTCCCATGAGTGACCTGTTATGCACATGATATTTCCAGCAGAATGCAAAAGCATACCTCTGATGTTGGATGAAGAAGCAAAGATTTTGATATAAGATTCTTCTCCAGTATTGAGGTTTTAAAACCTGGAGGCACGAGTGGTCGCGACGCAGGTGTTTGTGTAGAAATAGCAGAGTCATCCTGTGAATCTGGTGGTGCTACATCCTCTTGACCACCATTTTCGTTACCTAACTTGCTGTCAGAATCCTTCAATAGGGCAGCAATATCTGGGTCATAATTTTCACTATGCTTATCTGGCAACTGCTGCTTCTTCTCTTGATATGTTTTTTGACTTTCCTTTCTAAACAACTCAAAGGAAGCTAAGTAACAAACAGAAACCCATGTTATACTTGTGCGCAAATTTATTGTCAATTCTTTCTAGAAGAACTTAGACACGTAACACGAAAGGCAATTCTTAGTGAACTAAAACGCTGAGAAATACCTCTTCTTTTTCTTTCCTCTTCTTCTCTATCCTGATTGGAACATTCAGATGAACCAAATGTTTCATCATTAATCGAGTCAGAAATCTCTCGCCGTGCAAGAGGACCTGCCTGAAAACATGCCATAAAATGTTATTAAGGTTTCTAGGAACTCAAGCATGCATCTTACAGCATTACTAAGCCTTCTTATGTACTGAACATCATGAGCATGAGTGGTCCTCTTTTGAGCAATAACAAAGTTAACAAGGCTCGTAAACCATGTAACTGGGACCTACGTACAAACAAACCTTATATGGCCGCGGTGGATGATACGGTTCATTGCTTTTGTTTAACTGATATTGACCATCTCCTCGACCTTTTGGGGCTGAAGACCCTGTGGTATATCCTCCAGAAGGTCTTGGAAAAGCACCACTGCCCAAAAGCCCATCATGCTCAGGATTCTGCCAAGGGCGTCGAGGTTGATTGCCAACACGTTTTCCAGAATCTGTATGAAAATTGAAACATTAAATAGCTTTTGAGTTCCAGAGAAAATGGCATGCATCAGAAACTTGAACTCATAAACTAGGGCGTTAAAAATACATAATCTAAAGACAACACAAATGCACTGCAGAAGAGCAATTTCGTGTATGGCGGTATGACCAGCTATCGAGGACAACCCTCACAAAGCAGCAACAGAGCCAGCCATCTCCGCAGACAAAACATGAGCTGGTCAACAGCTAAATATTAACAAATTTTCATCGCTAAGAAAATAAGGCATTTGAGGATCACAATTAAGGCTTCTGGATAGCGAGGGTACCTTAAACACCATGCACCTTATTCAGCAACATTAAAAGTTAAGGCTTGCAATTCAAGTTACTGAGGCTTTGAAATAGGTAATCGTGTATATGTATACATGCCTTTTGTCAATATTTTCCTTTCATACACGTGTATGCAAATACAGGCAGGTGCTGATTAATTTTCTATCAGCTACTAAAGTCCTCAATGACCGCACTCATGCGTAAAACCCAGATTTGAGATGGGACACAGAAAACGCACAAGTACCAAGCATGTACTACGCTTTCAAGGTCTGTGGTCCACGCATAGAAAATACAAAGGCCCATACCAACTGTAGACAATGATAAGGTACGAGAGAGTACTATAGCACAGGGATATCATTGGAGTGGGAAAAGAGTTGGGCCAGATATATATCATCTCTAGACTCTACATCAGCTTGGGATGCACTTCAGCCACGGCGATGGCCCTTCTGTGAGGAGTTTTTTTGTGGTTTAGTTAGTCTCCTCCATTAACCACAACTTTCCAACTCAAGTCACCCACTAACCCTGCATGCCGACCGTGAACAACCAATCCTTCTACTGTACTGGTATATAATAAATCTCATTTCAAAGTTATCGATATGATGCTAGCAATATGTAAACAAGTTTAATTATTATGTCATAAAAAATACCACTTGTGATGTGATATGACGGATCTATCAAGCATCATGAACCTTTCAGAACATAACAAAATTCTCTATAATGAACAAACATACACCAAATACTCAACAAGATCTGAAACAAAATTTTAAACTAACTCTCTTAATGGGTTCATAATAGTGAAGGGGGAAAAAAGCATTTACCTAAATCTTTATCTCTGTTTGAGTCCCCATCTTTATCATTTGACCCAGAAGAACGAGTATCCCATCTTCCATGGTTTCCTCGAGAAAAGTTACTTGACTCAACTCTAGTGGGCGGAGATGATCCAAACTCACCTCGTCGGTAACTTTGTGATGAAAAATTACCAGGAGTTCTAGGCCACTCGGTTGCACTATTGGAAGCTTCTCCAAAGTCACTGTTTCGTAATAAAATTTAGATAACGAAGCATTCCATGATATTATTTGATAACATAGATAGAAGCAGTGTGTGTGAAGAAGCACTATCATACCCTAGAACAGCAGGATCAAATCCTTCCGGTAATTTTTTGCAGACATCCAACTCGCTGAGAGATAAGAGAAAGTCTCTTGTATATGAAATCCTAGGTTTTCTGAATACCATAAAGGAAACAAGTTACTAATAGAGGGAAAAACAAGTGAATAAATCTATCATAAAAGGAGATATGGCAGAAGTAGTTTACTTTGGAGCCTCGTCCATCGATTGAACTTTCTTTACTAAGCACTGATCTTCATTTTCCACACTCATCGTGTAATTCGAAGCAAGAAAATACTAGCAGGTAACGTTTCTTAGCAAAATCAAACAGTTCAGATGACTTCCCAAAACAAGATCACAGAAACCCACTTTCAACAACCAGCATCTAAGAAGCTAACAATCGAAGTAGGCAAAAATCTCTTCCCCAAGAAAGTTAAAACCAGTTTTTCTTACTCAATAAACTAGGGTTTCAAATCAATCATCCAATTTCAAGATACTTTCATACAATTATCTAGCTCATTATAATCAATGTAGTTCGAATAGATAAATCAGCTAATGAAAATGAAAAAAAAAAGAGTCTGGAACCCTAAAGCAGAATTCAGATAGGCAGCTGAAAACCCTAACCAGATTGACTTGAAACTATTGAATAGAGATGAAATCAAGCTTCAGATACAGATTAAAACAAAGATATTCTCATCTCACTTATTATCTAATCATCCATCTTGATGAGGTAAATCCTAAGCAAAAATAGAGCAGTTACGTATTAAAAAGATGCTTAATTATCAAATCAACAAACTCAAATAAGCATCGGATCAAACAATTTCTAGGGTTGTATGTTCTCTTTGAAGAACCCTATAACTAGGGCAAACTTTGTGAACCTCTTCAAAATGAAAGTAATGAGGAAATCAATATTGAATCATCGGAGATTGTTATGAAGAAAACAAGTTCGGATTTCTTCTGAAACTCTTCAATTCTTCTTCCGATCGGGTAGAGAGAGAGAGAGATAAAGTTTAGAGAGAGAAAATGTAAAGAAAAGCGGAGAGAGAAACAATAATAATAATAATACAGATAGAAATTAGTATTCTTAATTGGTTTCTGTAAAAGTAGATTTTCTTCCGAGTTGTCAAACCAAACACTCCCCTGAGAATGGTTGTTCTCTTTTAATGAGGAATTAGCTCATGTAAGTTTTATTTAGTATAGCTCTTGTTTTTAGAAATGGTAAGATTTGAATTTTAGTTCGTATAGTAAAAAAGATATGGAGTATATGTGATCATTCAACTAGCAAATTAGCAGCTTGTATATGATAGACCAATTTGTAACATGTATTGACGAAAAGAGAAGAAATTGTATTCAAGTTCAATTAGAGATATAATATCTAAGAAAATTGAAATCTAAGAAAAACTGCAAGGAGAATGTAATCGCTAGGGTTGCTTATGCCTCACACATTTTCATCATGGTTTAGTCTTCTCTCTAATGTAATTTTATTTTACAAATGACTTTTTTTTAGAACACGTGATAAAATATAAATTACTTTATAACAGAAAAACACTAAAATCAATACGACCAAATCAAGAAAAAAAAAATCAGTACTACTAGATCAACAGAAAGAAAAAAAGATCAATATGACCAACAAAGAAGTTGAAATATAAATGGAACAATAAAACAATTCAAATCGGATATGCATATTAAACGAATGGACCTAGTTATTTATCCACAGTTTAGTATGCTACTTCTATAAATTTACAATGTTCAATTCATTTTGTTACCCTTCTTTGTGTGTTTCTTAATGTGATCCCAAATAGCACTCCAATTTATTGTTCACTATAATAGGGCTAAAATAACAATTCGCCACTGTATTCTTCTTAAAAGAGAAAGACTTGTATATTTAGAAAAATTCAATAACTACAAAACCGAACTATAAATCACAAATAAACATCATCTAACGTTTTATAAACATAAACGAGTAAAACGAAAAGGACAACGTGACGTCACAAAATCAACAATGCATAAATGAAAAGGTTAACAACCTGACACCCCTTTGCGTAAATGAAATCTAACTAGGACCCGTCTAAATTTCCTTATCATGTTAATTGAACTTGTGACCTCCGAATTTTTACAATAAATTTATTACCAATTGGGCTAGCTGTTGTTGGTTGATGAAGAGTTGAATGTCTGTCATTGTTGTTAACATTTGGTACAAACATCCCCAAGCAAGACTTCTTCATTACCTGGCAGTCAAGACTCGGGTGAGAGTGTCTATTGCTACCTTCAAGCTCAAGGAAGGTCAACCGTTAGGGATTCCTGTTACATTCAGAGGCAATGTGAGGTCTTCTTTCTCCTCATTTCTAATAAGTATTATCTTCCTTATCCTATATATATTTGACCAAACTTTGAACTAGAAAATAGAGGATACTCAAAACTCACAAATGCTTTTTATCTTAGAACGTATTCAAGATTTCATTGCTCATAAAGTACGTATTTAAGTATCGTTGCATTTGCTTTTCTGATAGTTCGCTTAGTGTTTATATAGACAGAGTTTTAAGTATGCGTACTTAAATGCTCTCATGTTGTGTCCGTGTTCTTTTAGAAGATTGAAAATAGTAGTATAACGAATAGTTCCAAAATTCCTGGCCCCTAGCTAGCCATCCAACTGTGTTGATTTAGCTAACCGAAGCTCCTAATTTTGATCATTTGATACGTCCACGGTCTTGTTATATCTTGGACTGCTTGCCATATGGAACCAACTAAGCTACAGCTTTGGGTTCTTATTGTTGCTGATAGAAAAAAAACGACATTGTTTTCTTCCTATGTTTGCTTATTGTTCCCCCTTTAAGATGCCTTACGCTTTCATATGATTTCCATATATGTCTTTACACTTGAGAGAGTAGGGTTTGAATATTACCTAATTTAACTAGAAAATGTCTGATTTCCATGGGTGGTTAGGTGAAGTTTCTAATCACTTGAAAGGTCAGTGTTTTGGGGAAATCAACAAAGCTTCCGGGGCAATAAGTTTTGGGTGGAAACAAACTTTTTTTGTTTCCTCCAAACATCACTTTTTTAATTTTTTATTTTTCTTCTTCTCCTCTACCTCAACTAAAACTCCGGCAATCTCTACCGGGTTCTGCCATTAACGTCGGCGACCCTCTCTCTCTTCATCCCTTTCTCCCTCTCTCTATCTTCATCCCTTTCTCCCTCTCTCTATCTTCATCCCTTTCTTCTACCGGGTTCCGGCAACTTCTGCCATTAACGTCGGCGACCCTTTCTCTCTTCATCCCTTTCCCCCTCTCTCTCTTCATCCCTTTCTCCCTCTCTCTATCTTCATCCCTTTCTCCCTCTCTCTATCTTCATCCCTTGATCCCCTTTATAATATGCTATCAAGTAACTAAAAGCTTCACTGAAGTATGTCCAAGCAAATGTTTTCATGGAGATCTACATTAGGATGAAAGCATAGAGTTTCGAATTTCACATTCAGAGATTTGAAAGGGTGATCATTAGGGAACTGAAGAGAGAGCTTGTATTCTGTTTCTTCACACGGTTTCTTTGCTTCCACGGATGGTTCCTTTCCAACATAAAATGTTATCTCCATCTGGGAAAGCAGAAATTCCTGGATCTCCACTCATCTGTGATTACCCATAATAAATATTGTTAATTGAGAGAATAAATATCTAATTTTTATCAATAAATGAAACCAAACCCTAATCCAAATATGTTTGCTTGCCATAAGAGATATCAGTTCAGATTGTAACCTGTTTATCAATGAACAAGAAAAACTACATTAGGAACTTTCATCACTATTTGACCTAAAGAAAAAAAAAACCTAATTGAACAATAAAATTCATTTCAGTGGAAACCCTCATATTATCTAAACAGTCTTTTATTGTTTCTAGATAGAAATCCAAAATTAGAAAAGGTGGCCAATATATGAACAACTAAATTTCTTAGACGGACAACTGAATTAGGTGGAAGTAAATTTTGTTGGAGGCCACTAAATCTAAGGATCTAAACTGAAATATCCAACCTTGTTATTTGTTCTTTATGATCATCATCTTTTTCGATTACAAACGACCACCATTTTATCCGGCAAGACCACCACTAAATCTAGCAAAGGTCATTTTCTCCGACCATTACACGTGTTGAGATTCTTCAATCTTCATCACCCCCTTCTCATGTTGTTTCTAATGTTCTTTTTTTTTACATTACAGTAAACCTTTTTGGGGGAGTTCCAGTCATGGGAAAGTATATGATTTTCAGGTAAAAGTGACCCTTTATACATTGTGGAAACAGAAGATCACAATTGCATTCCTATGCAATCCAATTAATTGTGAGAAGAAGAAGAACAGATAGTACTAAACTTTTCATTTTGAAGTTTGATTAAAGGTTTATAGTCAAAGAAGGGGATGAATCTTTTCTTCGACTGGAGTCTCTGAAGCCCACACTGGATTAGAATGACTAATTCATAGAATAAAATCATTGTAGAAGATATTGGATTGAAGAATCCGATCTTCCAGACCTTTGGATAGAATCAAGAATCAAAATTTGAGATTCACCATGAGAGTTGGATTATGTACAATCCAACAAACCCTAACAACATAAGCAACAACATGTTGAAACCCACTCCATTGCTGAAGCAATTTGCGGGAATCATGGTCAAACAAACCCTCAATAGGTGAAACCAGGTAGTGGTGGTGGCAGCGGCTGAAAATAGGATGAAGATGGTGTGATGAAGATTAGGAAGAAAAAGAGAAATGAGTATTTAGTTTTAGATCCTTCCATTTGATGGTCTCAAACTTAGTTTACTTACCCCCCAAAATGTGTTTGTCCACCTAAAAAAATTGGTTGTCCATATATTGGTGGCCTTAGAAAAACCCCTAAAACAACCAATTGAAGAATCAAAACTCAATTCAAGACAAAACCCTAATAAAATTCATTTAAGTGGAAACCATCAAATTATCCAATCAATATTTTATTCTTTCTAGAGAGAGAGAGAGAGGAAGGGATGAAGATAGAGAGGGAGAAAGGGATGAAGAGAGATGATGAAGTCGCCGACGACTTCTGAGGAGCGTTTGGTTTGCATTTTTTTTATTTTGCACCGTCTTCCCCGAAAATTTTACTGCTTTCCCCGAAGCGCTGGCCACTTGAAACTTATCGTCATTATTTGATTGGATTGTCTGTTGAATATTTCAGTTGATATACTCATAATTTGATCGACTCGTCAACTTAGGTCTTCCGAGGACAAGGGATTTCCAAGGCCCAAACCCTAATAGTTTTGACGGACAAGGAAATTACAACATCCTGTTAAGTTTGTGATCATCCAACTCAAAACCAATTGGGAATGAATGGAGAGGACCTAGACATTATATTCTTGGTTGTTAGATCTCCCTTCTCCCATGTGGGGCTATTCTCACACATCGGTAAGCTTGAACAGGGCGTGTTTCCACAAGTAAGGTATGATGCTCTCGGTAAGCCACGAGGAGTGGGTGTTTGTATAACTACAACAAGCTATAACCGATAGAGGAGCACAAAAGCTACTTGCTCTCATGGGTATGCGATTCATAGAAGGTGGAGGCGTGGAGGTCCTACTGTCTTGATTCGTAAGAAGAAGAAGGCTCGTAATTTCGGTAATAAGTCTAGAGGACGCCGATTAAAATGTCACACACACACACTCTCTCTCTCTCTCTCACTGTCAAAATGTTCCTGCAATCTTATGTCTTTATTGTCGAGTTTCAAATTATTGACTAGATGTATGAAGAAATGTTTCCATGGGTTTGAATTAAAAATGGTGAAATGAATCTTGTTGAATGTGGGTTCATGTTTTCTGTACAAATATATACATCAATCCATGCCACGTCCAAAAAGGTAGTGCTTGCCCATTTGTGGCCTACGACTTTAAACCGGCCACTCTAGTAGATTGCCCGATCATAGACGGGTAGGTCCATATCTAAACAAACAAGTAACCCTATCAATTTCTTATAATAAGGATTTTGATCTTCGATTTCGAATCACATTAAGTAAATAGATTCATGACAAACTAAAACAATATGATAAAAGAAACTAAAATTTCAATTCCTTACCATTTCTTGATCATTCAAATACACAAAATTTGATTGCTAAACTAAATTGAAATTTTCGAAACGAAATATTAGATTTTTCTTAAGTTTCATAATTGGATCAAAACAGAACAAAATTAAAGTTTCGGATATTCGATCTATTAAAAACTAGAAGAAGAAGATTTACCATTTGATTCTAAAAGTTCAAGAAAAACAGACCTGCTCTTAACGATTCGATGAAATACTTCTCTAACTTGTTGTTGTAAAGGAATCAAACCTTCTTCCATTTTTGTGCAAATCTCTGCCAATTCACTAACTTGTTCTTCAACCATCTTTGCTTGTTCTTCTTCAACAGGAAATTGAATCGAATCTGTTAATTCGATAATAGCTTGACTACATTTCTCTAACTTGACAATCTCATCTAACAATCCGACCGACCCTTTTTTCTCTTTCTTCTTCCATTCATCTGTAATTCGATCTTGTAATCCGACGATGGGTTTTGTCCATGAAAATTGTCTTGGCATTTGAAAATGGTTACCTAATCCTGTTCTATCTTGACATGGAATTGCAGTAACAAGAGTCCACATAACAAATACCATCACAGTACTCATTATATAAACGGGTAATGCTAATCCGTTTGAATCTCCACCACGAGGAACAACTAAATTCATCGACATTGCTTGAATTTGTTTCGAAGCTGACCAATTCTTCGATACGCCCCACGAAAACGACCTAAAATTCCCCCAATTTTGATGATCTTTATTTACAACAACAACAGAAGAAGAAAGAAGAGTACTTTTTCTACCAAATGACCTAGCTCTTTCTGTTGTTTTCGAAGAACTACCATCTTTATCATCGGTCATCGTCGAAGCAAGAAGAGAAATTAATGCTTTTTTTGATCTTTTAAGTTGACCTTCACTAACAAGACTCTGTTTATGAAGACCTGAAACAACAATTAAGGCTGACTTTTGCCAATTAAGAATAGAGTCAATACTATTAGTAATCGCATTACAAATATCTAATGCTTTTGAAGCTCGATCGAATAATTCGGGGATTAATCGATCTAATGGTGGTTTACTAATATGAGATGGATCACGACCTAATATTAAAACAGCTTTGAATTCAGCTTCACAACATAAAAAAACATCAAGAAGATTACGAATCCAACCAATTGAGAGAAAATTATCAGACCCATTTCCGATTCCGTTATCAGTTGGAATAGAAGACGTCTCCAAAGAAGCTGACGATGAAAGTTGTAAGAAACGATCGAAAGTGTGTTTCTGGAAAAGTTCAAGATCTTCTTGATCTTGATGATCTAAATGAGAATCCATGAAATTGATTTGGGTTTTACGGAAACTGAGGATGGATCGAGTTAAAGAGGGGAAATGAATTGAAGAAGAAGAAGAAGGAGAAAATAGGTGGGACTTTGTTGTTGTAGGCATAGTTTTCTAGAGAGAGAGAGAAAGAGGGAAAGGATGGTTATTTTTAGAGAGAGAGACAGAGAGAAAGAAAGAAACGGTTGAGGTTGTTTGGTAGTTATGTCATATGTGCCTGTTTGGACAAGAAGACCGTTTCTTCTTCCCGGACTGATTTGTGTTTCCAGAAATACCCTTGTACTTTGTTATACTTACTACATTAGTAATACAAATATTTTTTAAGAAATCGACTACAACCTACACTAGTCATTACAAGACATTGATACATTATCAAGATGTCATAAGAACTTGAATAGGTAAAAAGAAGCGACAAGAGAGAGCCATCTCTAATTGATAAGAAGTGTTAATCGATCGGATTTTCGGGACCAACCACAACCGAAAAGTGATCTGGCTGCACCATATCCGTCATACAGTTTTTCTCTCCTTACAACCTCACCAAATGGGTCGGGCTCTTTCGGTTTGTGGTCGGATCCAAAATCAAGTCGTTTAGCATTTTTGGTGATTTGTTGGTGTAGATAGATTTTTATGATATACAATACTAAATAAAACTGTTTTATTGTAACATGTGAAAATACAGAATAAATTTGGTAGTTATGTCATATGTGCCAGTTTGGACAAGAAGACACTCCAATATACATTAGTTATTACTCCACAAGATATTGATACATCGTCAAGATCTTATAAGAACTTGAATTGGTAAAAAGAAGTGACAAGAAAAAGCCATCTTTAATTGATATAAGAAGTGATAAACGTTCGGATTTTGGAGACCGACCACATACAAAAAAGTGATATGGTTGGACCCTACCTGTCAAAAAAGAGCATTGGGGTTTTCTGGTTTCAGAGAATGGTGAAGAAGAAAAAGTAATTGCTTTCCTAGAGCAAGAAGATGAAAATAAAAAGATAATTCATTTAAATCATATTTGTTTCATGAACTTTAAAGGGAGTTTTCCAATTGATCGTACATATAACATGGTATTTGAAGAGTATAATATACTTTAGAAGATTTTCTCTTTTCCAATGAACTTACTATTGATAAACACGGTAATAAGAGTTGGGTTAAAAACCTTAATGATCGTAAAGATGGATATAAAATATGGCATCGTCTATGTCACCGTTCAATTATTTTGTTAAAGTTAATATCCAATATTTTTAGAAGATTTTCATCTCTATGTAACAATGGTTATCATCATGGTGGGATTCAGTCATCCAATATTTGCATTCTGGAATATTTTGATGATAAAGAGAATATTTTATAGGCTAAGTTTATTAGAGTTAAGAAGAGGGGTTTGAACCAGGAGGTATTTTTCTTATGTTTTTGTTTTCTTTAAATTAATTATATTTTGATTTGAAACCACTAAAAAAAAAGAGTTTATTGCCGACGCCTTCTCCCGACGGGTTTTCTAGAACCGTCGGAAGAAGGTCTACTGTCGACGGGTTTTACAAACTGTCGGCCATAGTTGAGCACTGCCGACGGTTTTACGTATAAACCGTCGGCATAGGTGAAACCCCGTTACCTTCCGCATTTCCCTTAACTGATCGGTTTGCCGACGGTTTTATAAACCGTCGATAGAAAGTAGTTGCCGATGGTTTTTTGTTCTCGGTCGGCGAAGAATTGCGGAAGATTAAATTTTTGGGGAAAATTTCGCGCCCAGCGAAAGAACCTTTCCCTCCATGGACAATAACTTTTGGGGAAAATTAAAACAAACCCTAGCTGCTCTCCAACTTTTTTTTCTTCTCTTTCTTTCTTTGTGGTTTTTCCTGCTCTTTCGTTCTCAACAGTTTTATTCTTCTTCTTCTTCCATTAGGATCTTGAGACACTTCAATCTATCATCTATCTTTAACACTTCCTCACTTCGATTTCGAAATCAAGCACCATGTAAGTTCCCCCCTCTCTCTCTTTGAATTTTTCTTTGTTTATCTTCTATCGTTTAATTTCTGCTCGATTTCTCAACTATAATGGTCGATTTCTCGTCTTTGAAGGTTTAGTTCTGGTCTTTAATGGTCGATTGTAGTGGTATAGATACTTGGTGATCCAACTTATTTAATCTCTGTGAATTTTTCTTTGTTTAACTTAAGATCTTTTAGTTTCTGGTCTCTAGAACACTGTGTCATAATCCTATGTGTCCTCCAGACACTGCTGTGACGGAATGGCAACATACTGTTTTATCACCGGACAAGACAAAACTGGTACGTCTAATTATATTTCGATTTCAGTTTTAACGACATATTCCCTACCCATTTCAGAATATATTATATTCAATTTCTTTGTTCTTATTTTCTCAGGTGTTTGAGACTGTTCAACAAGCACATGATGTTCCGTTCGGATCTTACTTTGAGGAAATGAACGAGTTCTTGATTGGTCTACTCGAGTTTTTATCATCAATGGCATAGCGAAAGGTTCCTTTTCTTACCCATCCTTGTTATCGACTTAACTGCTTTTATTGAACTTCTGCTACACATAATTCACTTTTATCTACTACTACCGTATCTCACTCAAACTTTTACTGATTTTCGTTGCATCCTTCAATATTTGGTCTGCTTTCTTAGGCTTTTGTTTAAAAATGGGTCTCTTTTTGTAGGTATCGAGTATTTGCATGGAAACAAAGTGAAGAAGCCATCTCTTGTTCACCAAAATATATCAGCAGAGAAGGTTCTTATCGATAAAAAATTTAACCCAGTTTTATCGGATTCGGGCTTGCACAAACTCTTGGCCGATGACATTGTCTTCTCGACTCTCAAGGCTAGTGCTGCCATGGGTTACTTAGCACCGGAATACACTACCACGGGCCGTTTCACAGAGAAAAGTGATGTCTATGCTTTTGGTATGATCATCTTCCAAATCCTCTCTGGTAAGCGAAAAATCACTCAATTAAGCTGAATCTTTAAAATTCGAAGACTTCATGGACTCAAACTTAGATGGACAGTTCTCGGAAGCAGAAGCTGGAAATCTAGTCAAAATCGCTTTAGTTTGCACTCATGAATCTCCAAACCAGAAACCAACCATTGAAACTGTGATTCAAGAACTTAACATCTCTGCTTGTTAACTATATCTTGATATTCATAGCCTGGTAAAAAGAATCACCATCACATGATCACAAATATTAAATCTTTTCGAGAGGTCATTCCTCCACTGTAATCTCTCAAATTTATGCACATTTGCTCAAATTCTTGTTTCAGGTCCATTGTAGGTGGTCTTTAGAAACTATCAATGAAGCCTCTTCCAATCTAGAAATAAAAGCGGGTAAGTTACATTTTTTAGCTTGAAAGAGTTTGGCATTTCACATGCTTTGCTTGTGTTAGCACTCCATCATTTGGATAACCGTACTTCTATGTTCCATTTTTTTCTCTTTAGTCCTATTTGACATGGTAAGAGTACGTGTATAAGGTGTCTGATATAATGAAAGGTAAAAACTAAATTTCTTCTCAATTTTCTTCTCAATTTTCTTTCATATTAGTCATGTGGACAAGCTGAACCTCTTTATACTAATCTTGAAAGTTCTCAACATATTTCTCCTTTCAGGTTGTTACCCTTTCACTGATTGAGATCCTTTCCTCATTGACAGTTGTTCTCATGTTTACTTTGTTGGTAACCAAAATAAATATGATACTCGTCTACTGAAAGGTATGTTTTCACCTTTTACTTAACCGAGAATGGTCTTTTCTTTCACTTAATCTGCTTTTCAATGGTGCAGGATCAGAGGGTCAGTTGGTAAAACTCATCTGCAACCGAGAAGGATTAGGGAGCTTACCTCAGTAGTTCAGAAAAGATTCAAGTTCTGAGAGAAGGGAAAAGGCTTTTGTGCGGTCACTCAGTAGTTCAGAAAAGATTCTTGGTGGTCTTGTTGGAGGTACAAATCTGGTTTCCTTTGTGAACTTTAATTTTCTTATCATTGTTAATGATATGTTATCCTAATGAGATCATAAAATAACTTGATCAATCGTTTACAATGTGTGTGTTAGATAGCTGTTAAAAGACTTCATCGACAAGGCTACAGTTATTCATCACTATATTCATGTTGTTTTTTGACATATCTAATACCTTCAGGATTCTTCATATGATATGTGAAACAATTTATGAAACTGTTGATAACAACTTAATATTACCAATAACATGTCTTAGTTCAAAAGTAGCTTCTTATCAATGAAATACCTTAAGAGCCTTATTTTGTTTGCTTGAGTTTTAATGTAGTGTAAGTAAGATGTAAACTGCAATTTATCTCATGTGTTGATATAGTTGTATGACTAGGATTAGTTTTAATGTCTCAGTTTTAGCATTAGTTTACTTTGTTTCTTAGTCATGAATCTTCGAACCATTTGTTTCTTAGTCATGAATTTTAGTCGAACTCAATTTCTTAGTCACTCGATACTAAGATATGTCTTATTCTTCTTTTGTAGGGATTAAAACGGGTGAAGAAGGAATATTTATTTTTGAAGAATGGAGATTTGTTATGTATAAATGATTATGATGTTAATAGTTTATAGTTTACGAATGTGCCGACTTTAATAGATTTATCAACAATGGTGTGTTATAAATTCTTTTGAAATTTATGTTTATATAAAAACAGCAGGTTATTATTCATTACGTTACTGCAACGTATACGATTTTTTTTTTTTTAATTTTTTCAAAAACTATTGCCGACGGTATAAGTTTCGTCGGCAAAAGACGAAGACGACGCAGTTTAACCGTCAGTAATTTGTTACTGCCGACGGCTAACTTTCGTCGGAAGTATTTAGTACCGACGGAAAATAACCGTCGGCAGTTTCGTCGGCAAAAGTATCGCCGACCCTCCTATAGCCGGCGCTTTTTTAGCCGTCGGGAAGAATTTGTGTCGACGGTTTTTTGACGTTACCGACGGTTAAAATCCGTCGGCAATATCCTTTATTTTTGTAGTGAACGCATTCGTGGGTGCGTGCGTGAGTGTGCGTGTGTGTGTGTTTGTGTGCGTTCGTGGGTGTGTGTGCGTGTGTGTGTGTGTGTGTGTGTTTGTCCGTCTGTGCGTGCGTGTGTGCGTGTGCGTGTGTGTGTCAGTGCGTTTTGCGTGCGTGCGTCGTCTGTGCGTCTGTGTATGATATAGATTAATGAATATACTAGTTAAATAAAATTATTTATTAAAAAATAGTAGTTAAATATATATTATTGATTAGAAAATTATAACATATGGGAGGAAGGACATCACCCCTCCAAGATATTGTTAAACCTAATATACAATATTTTTTAGGGGATATTCGTTTATTCGTAACAATAGCTATTACCATGGTAAAATTGAAGCATCCAATATTTGCATTATGAAGTATAAGGATGGACAGGAGCATACTCTGCAATCCAAGTTTATAGAAATTCAGAAGAACAGATCTCAAACAACATGTATTTTTTAAAAAAAGTGATCTGGTTGGACCCTATCTGTCATAAAAGGGCATTGGGGTTTTCTGGTTTCAGAGAATGGTGAGAAAGAAAAAGTAATTGCTTTCCTAGAGCAAGAAGATGAAAATAAAAAGATAATTCATTTAAATCATGTTTGTTTCATGAACTTTAAAGGGAGTTTTCTAATTGATCGTACATAAATGGTATTTGAAGAGTATAAGTATACTTTAGAAAATTTTCTCGTTTCCAATAAACTTACTATTGATAAACATGATAGTAAGAGTTGGGTTAAAAACTTAATGATTGTAAAGATGGATATAAAATATGAGATCGTCCATGTCGCCCTTCCAGTATTTTGTTAAAGTTAATATCTAATATTTTTAGAGGATTTTCATCCCTGTGTAACAATGTGGGATTCAGTCATGCGATATTTGCAGGCTAAGTTTATTAGAGTTAAGAAGAAGGGATTGAAATATGAGGTATTTTTTTTATATTTTTTGTTTTCTTTGAATCAATTATATTTTAATTTAAAACGCATTCATCGGTGCATGCGTGAGTGTACTTGTGAGCGTGTGCGTTCGTGGGTGCGTGCGTATGTTCTATAGACTAAGTTTATTAGATTAATTAATATACCAGTTAAATAAAATTATTTATTAATAAATAGTAGTTAAATATTAATTATTGATTAGAAAACTAAGTAATAACATTATTTATTTATTAAAATAATAATTAACAATATTTTTTTAATTATATATCATATCAATTAATATATATTTTAACTAAAGAACATTATTAATAAAATAATAACAATATTTATTAATTAGAATTCAAATTAATAAACTTACTATTGATAAACATGGTAATAAGAGTTGGGTTAAAAACTTAATGATTGTAAAGATAGAAATAAAATATAGGATCGTCCATGTCACCCTTCCAGTATTTTGGTAAAGTTAATATCTAATATTTTTAGAGGGTTTTCATCCTTGTCTAACAACTACTCAAGACCCTAGATATCGATTTCTCTAAATCCTCTTCACGAAGAATATGAGAACGTTAACTGAAGTACTGAAGTAGATAGGGATCATCCTCAAGGTCCTCAAGGTCACCTAGGTTATTTTGGTATTCTTGAGGATGATAATGTTAGGGAGAATGTTATCGTTTTTGAAGGAAAAAAAATTGTTAATGTAGATCATACTAATTTCCTTAACTACAAGGGAGTGTTTACCTTTAAAGATAGATATAAAAAGAAACAGTGATTGCCTTCGAGCATCCCGTCGGTAAATTAAAGGAAAAATTGAAGAAAGTCTCGGATGAATACAAAAAAAACATTCCTTTAAATCATGTTAGTTCATGAATTTTAAGGGGGAGTTCTCCAATAATCAATATCATATTTTATTAATTAAAAATAGAAATTAAAATAGATTAATTCATATACTAGTTACATAAAATTATTTATTAAGAAATAGTAGTTAAATATTAATTAGTTATTAGAAACTAAGAAATTACATTATTTATTTATTAGGATAATAATTAACAATAATTTTTTTTATTATATACATATCAATTAATATATATTTTAACTAAAGAACATTATTAATAAAATAAAAACAATATTTATTAATTGGAATTCAAATTAATAACATGGTTTTAGTATTTGTGGGATTAATATACTCTAATGGATTTTAACTTCATGTTGATGAAGAGAGTAATGAGAGTTGCGATAAAATTTTTAACTAAGAACATTATTAATAAAATAATATCAACATTTTAGAGGATTTTCATTTTTCTCTAATAATGATTTTTACACGGAAGAATTCAGACATGCATGATCAAAATTTTGGAATACTTCGATTGTTGATAATGCAACTTGCGTAATTCTTTATTAGTTCTTTAAACGTTAGGCACATAAACACCCTATGGCAACTGTTGGGTCGTTGTCGTTGCGATTTCAACCGTTGTCGTGGCGGTTACGACTGTTATCGTGGCGGTTACGACCATGGCTAATCGGCAATTTCTGTCGGCCCATTCACAAATTATTTGTTTATTTATTTATTTGTAAATTTGGTTAGGTTAGAGTTAATATAAGAAAAAAGTGTAAGTCTCACACCTAAGAAGGATAAAGACGAGACCTTACAGAGTATAAAACAAATTTTTCTATTTGATCGTACATATTTTCTAATATTCGAAAAATATAAATATACTCTTAAAATTGCCACACCTCTTTACTCTCATATTTTGTAGTAATGTTTTACTAGATATTAGAGTACAAATCAAACAAGTAGAGTTTAATATGGATTAGACCTATTAATTCTCTAAGAAATATTATCTTCTCCTACACTTGTCAACAAACTGGGCACAAAAGAGTGTTACGTAGCATTTTCATGCAAAATAACTGTTATTTCTATTAATTACAACTGTTTGTTTGATAAGCAAATGCTTCAAAAAATGTTGGAGAGTACTATCTTCAAAATGAAAATGATTTAACTCATCGACCCCCAACATGTCCCTGACCCCGAAAACGAAGGCGGAGAAGATTATATACCACCACAAATCATTGTAGAACTGATGGCGGCCATCCTACCAATGGGCCTTATAACGGCCAAGATCTCATAATAGGATAAGTTCCAGTTTAGTATGTAGAGTTTCCATATTTAGAGTCATAGCAATCAAGGAAAATATCCTTAGTAGTTATCTTCTTTCTTTATTTGAGTCTATCTAGGAAAGTCTAATCTCTATATAAGAGAACTCTGGTATGTCTTGTTAAGCATTGAATTGAATTATCAAATACAAAAACCCCTTGATTGCACTTCTTTATTCCAGTTATTTCAGTTTATCTTTAGTTATTTATTGTTTCTTCGTAAGTTTTATTAATAGATTATACTACTTTTACGCTTTCGCAACAATCTACATCAGCTGGTATTCAGAGCTTCAAGAATCTGGATTAAACCTTCCAGATATGCCGGAACAGACCATGAGGTCTGTTCTGGCAGACCTTAAAGGTCTCCCAACCTCCGGCGAAGGTAACCCCCTTCGCCGGAGTTTAGAGAGATAGAGAGGAGGTGAAATTTTTTTTTGAGAGAGAGAGGAGAGATGAAATAAATAAATTTTTTTTAGGTTTGAAGGTCGCCGACCGAAAAATTGGTCGGCCGGCGAACTTCGCTGGAGAAGATGATGAGTTGGCTGGTTTTAACGAGGTGGCAGAGAGAGAAAACGTGTTGGAGGAGAGAGAAAAAAATGGAAGAGAGAGAGTAACGGTGTTGTAACGGAAGGGGGCCATATGGGTATTTCTCGTAAAGTGGGGGGGTCAGGCGGGAAGCTGGTCACAAAGTAGGGGGCCATTAGGGAAATAGCCCTATTTTAAATTTCTAGAAGGGCTTCTAGACAATATGCTTTATTAAAAAATGATGTTTGTCCCAGTCATCGTTTTTCCTTCTGTTTTATATAATAGATTTTTTAAATAGGTAACTTTATTTCTACGAACGACTATATTTTAAATTTCTAGAAGGGCTTCTAGACAATATGCTTTATTAAAAAGGGATGTTTGTCCCAGTCATCGTTTTCCCTCCTGTTTTGTATAATAGATTTTTTAAATAGGTAACTTTATTTCTACGAAGGACTATATTTTAAATTTCTAGAAGGGCTTCTAGACAATATGTTTTATTAAAAAAGGATGTTTGTCACAGTCATCGTTTTCATTCTGTTTTATGTAATAGATATATATATATATATAAAACTTGTTTCTCTGTGTAATAGAACTTTTTGCTTATTGTCCTCCCAACGGTATTGTATTACACACATCTAAGGGTCTGTTTGATACGTCTACAAAGGTGAGTAAGGAAATCAGTTTTCCGCCGTTTGGTTGGACACTATGGGTAAGAAATTCGATTGCTCTGATTTCTCAACCTCTCCTCCATAAAATTCTAAAGGCACCTCCATTTTTAGGAAAGGTGATGACGGAAATTCTAAAGGCACCTCCAAAAGTATCATTGTACTAAATTCTAGAGGCACTTCCATAAAATTCTAAAGGCACTTCCATTTTTAGGGAAAATGATGACTGAAATTCTAAAGGCACCTCCAAAAAGTAACAATGCACTAAAAAACCCATGCATAAACCGTGGCGAAGCGTGTCTCCGGTCCAAACGAGTCAGCGACAACAAGCCCATAAACCCAATCCTAAGCTCGTCGCGCCATAACAAACCAATCACCAAAACGCTTCGTAACGGGGTGCTTCCGTGCTGACACAGTTCATTGCCACCACGTGGTCCATTTCATATGGTGATAAAAACAGGAGCAGATATTCCGCTGTTTAATTGGATTTAAGATGAAAAAATTGAATTCTCATGAAAAAAAATAAAAAATCATTTTTTCACTCTCCCTCACAAATTTGTGCTCTCACTTCTCCCGTTGTTGGCGCTCTCTCTCTCTCTCTCATATTTACGAACTCTGTCTTCTAGTCTCTCTTGCTTTCTCATTTTTCCAATGGGAATCATCTAATGAACGAAGATGATACTGAAGATGAAAGATCAGATTTTTCCCATTTGACAATGAATTGAACAGTGTATGGACATTTTCTTATCATCTAAATTTATTGGTTTAAATCAAAAGGACTTCCAGCATAAGTTGCATCAAAAGTCACTCAAACAAACTGTCTGAAATCTTTAATGTAACTCATGTTAATTAAGATTTTACTCATATTTCAGATCTAACTTGAAAGTTAAGCAAACGCTACACATGGATGCATCAATTTGATCTGAAACCTTGTAGAAGTATACTGAGGAACAGTTCGAACCTTTGCAAATTATAATCATCATCAATAAGCTACAACTATAGCAAATCAACATGCCATTCGCAATGGTAAAACCATTTGATCCTATACCCTGACAAAATCTCAAAGATAGAATACAACACCATCATCAAGAACTATATTGTATTACTTATCAGGAATTCACAGAAGAGAGAGGGTAACCTGCATCGATATCCAACTTATAAAGAACTTACTCACAATATGGTGACCTTCAAATTCGCGATTAGCCGTGAATTATGAGATATATCAACTCCTTACAAGGCATAGAAACTGTATGAGAGAGAGAGCTTCTGTTACTCAGAACTCAACCAAGTAAAATATTTATCTCGAAGGAACGCACACGCGCTAACACATATATAAATTACAAAGAAGGCAGCTTGATTTTCAAGATAGAGTAAAGTTGGTGCCTCTGCTACGTGCATTCCAACAAAATTGTGGTTGTTAAGAGGCAAAAGGCTCTCAGAGAAAGTAGTAAAAGAAGAGTCCGTGCAGAGATGTGGAACTGAGGAGGGGATTCTACTTACTTCAAGCTCTGTCCAGATACCCTTCTTCCGATTGTAACAATGGAAAATATACACATTTCTTCCCCACCCCGCCCCAATTCTACCTACAAATGTGTTGATAATTTCCCAACGATACGAAAAAATATTTTACGTTTCCCTTTGTTTTGGTATCAATCTCGTTCTCCTTGTTTATTTCTTCCTCGTCACCTTCTTCTTCCTTATTGGTTTCTTCGTCACTAAAAAAAATGTTTATGTTGTTGTCTCAGTCCAGAGGTAGATTGGGTAACTGATAAAATGAGAATACCAATTCAATTAACATCATAATCAAATGAACTTGGATGTTCAATGGGTAATCTACATGTTAGCTGATGCCCCTTTTCTAGTCTGAATTAAGTCCTATTAGTTTTCAAATGATTCGCTTGTGCAATTTAAATATTTGATGTATGACTCGTATGAAGGAGTGGATCTAGACCATTTGATTAAGACCATTCAAATACGACCGGGTCAACTTTAACCAATTAATTAAGTTAGTCTAAAATAAATAAAAAAGAATACCTCAACTTAACTATTAAAAAATGTGAAGACATTATTGGACGGAGAAATATAGATGTTAGTTTTTTTTTTTTTGTTAAGGAATATAGATGTTTTTTTTTTTTTTTTTTTTTTTTGTTGTTGTTGAAATAAGGAATATAGATGTTAGTTACTAAAGACTCGGAATAAATATTTAACCTAACTCTCGAATGAACTTATTAGAAAAAGGACCTCCAGCTTCTTCAAAGTTTCTTAAAACTCTCTCCACCTTTTTTTGCAAAGAGGAAGGATTTTTGTCTATAGGAAAGTTTTCCTCTTCAAAACAAGCACTCCCACGGTCGGTCCACTACTTCAATTTGACTTACACTTACCTTGGGCTAGTGAAGAAATTGTAGGAGAACCCCAAATCAATGTGAAGAAAAGAAATACTACTACTACTTCCTCTCAAACCCTCCCTAAGTACTTCCTCTGAAACCCTAAAAGAAAAGAAAGAGAGAAAACCATAATGGATGTGGAAGACGGTTCGGAGCCTAAAAGGCAAAAAGTAGAAGAAAACATGTATGATAATGATGAATCAGTACCTATTGTTGAAAGATTGAAGTCTATTAGGTATTATTTATACATCTCTACTACTACTACTTCGTCCACAAATCCAGTTTTTCTTTTCTTTTTTTTAGAATCTGCTTGCTCGCTTGCTTCTGACGATGATGATATAAATCTGCTGCTTGCTTGCTTGCTTCTGATGATGATGATGATGAAGATGAATTAGGGTTTCAATTTCATAAATTAAGATTTGAATTGTTCTATGCATCTAATGATGATGATGAAGATGAATTAGGGTTTCAATTTCATAAATTAAGATTTGAATTGTTCTATGCATCTAATGATGATGATGATGAATTAGGAGGTTTAAGATTCATGATGATGATTTTATTTTCTTCTCCTTCAATTCGTTTTTTTCTCTTAATATTTATGATGTTTAATGCACCACCACATTAGGTTTTCTAAGTAAACCCTAGCTATGATGTTGTTGTTGATCTTTATAACATTCTTATTGTTTGAATGTTGTTGTTGTTTCAGGGAAGATATTTCTAATTGTTTTAATAAGTGGAAGGAGTTGGATCATGAACAGAGGATGGAAACTGTAGATGATGTATTTAACAAGGTGGAAGATCGTCTGGACAATTTTGTGTTCGATCTTCCGAGTGGAGGAATTACACAACCATTCCTAGAAGAATATAACCAGTTGAAGGTACTAACTAACTAGCTAGT
Organism: Eschscholzia californica; assembly: GCF_041429995.1. Classification (NCBI taxonomy): domain Eukaryota; kingdom Viridiplantae; phylum Streptophyta; class Magnoliopsida; order Ranunculales; family Papaveraceae; genus Eschscholzia; species Eschscholzia californica. The sequence continues at coordinate 44,044,647 of NW_028238483.1, read as the reverse complement.
AGTACTACTAAATTATTATTATTAATCAATCAATTTTACTTGGGGAATTATCTATCTTTGCATAAATATACTTGCCTCTTTCTTCTTTCTTAAGGTATTGACTTGTTCGATGCTTAAAGAACATAAGGCTTTCATGTTGGCTCATCGTCGGAAATGCATGGGGACCGAGTTTCATACTCGTCTCTTGAAATTAAACAAGGTAGTAAACAACTCTCTCTCTCTCTCTACCCCATATATATATATAGATATACTCACTAGATTTTTATTTCTATATTATTTGATTTGGATCTTAATTTTATGATTTATTATTGTTCAACAGATTGAGAAAAAAACTAAAAAGCTACTGCATGAACATAGTAATAGACCAAATGATATTTTCATATATAGTTTGCTTAGTGAACTACCAGATGTCCTTGACGAAAACCAGTTAGCTGATGACAATGAGGCCGACGAAAATGACTGTTTTGTTATCAGGGAAGAGATAGTAGGCATGATAAATTGCTTTGACAAGGGTCGTGAAGTTGCCAATCCCTTATATAACTTGATCTCTCGTCTTCGTGTTGAATTTCGAATTATGGATGCGATGATAAGCAAAATGAAGAAGAGGATGAGAGAAGAAGAGTTCGTTGCTTCCGATCTTCTTTGAGGAAGAAGATGGACCACGGTGCTACTAAATAAATTTCAATGTTGTTGCAGTGGTGAACTTACTACTACTACTACCTTTAGGTCAATTACAATATTAACTCTTATTTGGTGTTAAAAGTGTTTTCTAACGTCAGAAGTTTAACTTGTTCGAAGTTTTTTTTTTTTTTTTTTTTGTTGAAGAAACTTGTTCGAAGTTGATGATTTAGTATCATTTTGTTATGAGAGCAAAAGAGATGTGCTTTTGTGATCACCCCTCTCAGTAAATACTAGTATAAGATTGATGGTTAATGAAGAACTCACATTAGCAAAATAGTGATTTCCAAGGCACAGCCATGTCCTTGGCTTAATTGTGTGCCCTCAGTAAATATGGACGGGGCACGTGTCAAAGTCTTTAGTTTTTTTTTGATAAAATAAGACTCGGCCTCTATTTTTTTTTGTTACTTCATTCCAATTAAACATCTAGAAGAGCGTTGGATTTGTCTGCCTCCATCTGGCTTACAATGAAGTATGGAATCTGATTGGATTCCATACACTTTCTCTTTCGACTAAAAAAGCATTTTCTTATCATCTAAATTTATTGGTTTGAATCAAAAGGACTTCCAGCATAAGTTGCATCAAAAGTCACTCAAACAAACTGTCTGAAATCTTTAATGTAACTCATGTTAATTAAGATTTTACTCATATTTCATATCTAACTTGAAAGATAAGCAAACGCTACCCATGGATGCATCAATTTGGATCTGAAACCTTGTAGAAGTATACTGAGGAACAGTTCGAACCTTTGCAAATCATAATCATCATCAATAAGCTACAACTATAGCAAATCAACATGCCATTCGCAATGGTAAAACCATTTGAACCTATATCCTAACAGAATCTCAAAGATAGAACACAAGGCACCATTATGAAGAACTATACTGTATTACTTATCAGGAATTCAGAGAAGAGAGAGGGTAACCTGCATCGATATCCAACTGATAAAGAACTTACTCACAATATGGTGACCTTCAAATTCGCGATTAGCCGTGAATTATGAGATATATCAACTCCTTACAAGGCATAGAAACTATATGAGAGAGAGAGCTTCTGTTACTCAGAACTCAACCAAGTAAAATATTTATCTCGAAGGAACGCACACACGTGCTAACACATATATAAATTACAAAGAAGGCAGCTTGATTTTCAAGATAGAGTAAAGTTGGTGCCTCTGCTACGTGCAGTCCAACAAAATTGTGGTTGTTAAGAGGCAAAAGGCTCTCGGAGAAAGTAGTAAAAGAAGAGTCAGTGCAGAGATGTGGAACTGAGGAGGGGATTCTACTTACTTCAAGCTCTGTCCAGATACCCTTCTTCCGATTGTAACAATGGAAAATATACACATTTCTTCCCCACCCCGCCCCAATTCTACCTACAAATGTGTTGATAATTTTCCAACGATACGAAAAATATTTTACGTTTCCCTTTGTTTTGGTATCAATCTCGTTCTCCTTGTTTATTTCTTCCTCGTCACCTTCTTCTTCCTTATTGGTTTCTTCGTCACTAAAAAAAAATGTTTATGTTGTTGTCTCAGTCCAGAGGTAGATTGGGTAACTGATAAAATGAGAATACCAATTCAATTAACATCATAATCAAATGAACTTGGATGTTCAATGGGTAATCTACATGTTAGCTGATGCCCATTTTCTAGTCTGAATTAAGTCATATTAGTTTTCAAATGATTCGCTTGTGTAATTTAAATATTTGATGTATGACTCGTATGAAGGAGTGGATCTAGACCATTTGATTAAGACCATTCAAATACGACCGGGTCAAATTTAACCAATTAATTAAGTTAGTCTAAAATAAATAAATAAATAAAAAAGAATACCTCAACTTAACTATAAAAAAATGTGAAGACATTATTAGACGGAGAAATACAGATGTTAGTTACTAAAGACTCAGAATAAATATTTAACGTAACTCTCGAATGAACTTATTAGAAAAAGGATCTCCAGCTTCTTCAAAGTTTCTTAAAACTCTCTCCACCTTTTTTTGCAAAGAGGAAGGATTTTTGTCTACAGGAAAGTTTCCTCTTCAAAACAAGCACTCCCATGGTCGGTCCACTACTTCAATTTGACTTACACTTTACCTTGGGCTAGTGAAGAAATTGTGAGAACCCCAAATCAATGTGAAGAAAAGAAATACATCTACTTCCTCTGAAACCCTAAAAGAAAAGAAAGAAAGAAAGAAAGAAAGAAAGAAAGAAAGAGAGAAAACCATAATGGATGTGGAAGACGGTTCGGAGCCTAAAAGGCAAAAAGTAGAAGAAAACATGTATGATAATGATGAATCAGTACCTATTGTTGAAAGATTGAAGTCTATTAGGTATTATTTATACATCTCTACTACTACTACTTCGTCCACAAATCCAGTTTTTCTTTTCTTTTTTTTAGAATCTGCTTGCTTGCTTGCTTCTGACGATGATGATATAAATCTGCTGCTTGCTTGCTTGCTTCTGATGATGATGATGAATTAGGGTTTCAATTTCATAAATTAAGATTTGAATTGTTCTATGCATCTGATGATGATGAATTAGGAGGTATAAGATTCATGATGATGATTTTGTTTTCTTCTCCTTCAATTCGTTTTTTCTCTTAATAGTATTTCTGTCGACAAGTTGAATTAGGGGTTTCAATTTTGTTCTACCTAGTTAGATAATTAATTGTATTGTGTAGTTGTTGTTGTTAAGGGAATGGATTTTGGATGCATGATTGATTTTATAAAGACAAGTTGTTGAAATTTGATGAGTAAATCCCTCCCTTCCTCCTCCTAATTACTCCTCACATAAGAGTTGTTGTTGTTGTGCCTCCTAGGCTGCTTGCTATGCTAGCTAGGAGGAAATTATTACTATGATTTTGTTTTCTCTATGCGTAATATAACCAACAAAGGATGCTCTAGTTAGTTTATTTATGATGTTTAACGCACCACCCCATTAGGTTTTCTAAACCCTAGCTATGATGTTGTTGATCTTTAACATTCTTATTGTTTCAATGTTGTTGTTTCAGGGAAGATATTTCTGATTGTTTTAATAAGTGGAAGGCGTTCGATCATGAACAGAGAATGGAAACTGTAGATGATGTATTTAACAAGGTGCAAGATCGTCTGAAGAATTTTGTGCTCGATCTTCCGAGTAGAGGAATGACACAACCATTCCTCGTAGAAGATTTCATTCGTGAATATAACCAGTTGAAGGTACTAGCTAGTACTAAATTATTATTATTAATCAATCAATTTTACTTGGGGAATTATCTATCTTTGCATAATATACTTGCCTCTTTCTTTTTTCTTAAGGTATTGACTTGTTCGTTGATTAAAGAACATAAGGCTTTAAGGTTGGCTCATCATCAGAAATTCATGGGGACTGAGTTTCATACTCGTCTCTTGAAATTACACAAGGTAGTAAACAACTCTCTCTACCCCATACATATACTCACTAGATTTTTATTTCTATATTATTTGATTTGGATCTTAATTTTATGATTTATTATTGTTCAACAGATTGAGAAAAAAACTAAAAAGCTACTGCATGAGCAAAGTAATAGGCCAAATGATATTTTCATATATAGTTTGCTTAGTGCACTACCAGATGTCGTTGACGAAAACCAGTTAGCTGATGACAATGAGGCCGACGAAAATGACTTGACTGTTATCAGGGAAGAGATGGTAGGCATGATAAATTGCTATGACAAGGGTTGTGAAGTTGCCCGTCGCTTATATAAGTTGATCTCTCGTCTTCGTGCTGAAATTCAAATTATTGATGCGATAATCCGAAGAGAAGGATGAGAGAAGAAAAGTGCGTTGCTTCCGATCTTCTTTGAGGAAGAAGATGGACCATGGTGCTACTAAATAAATTTCAATGTTGTTGCAGGGTTGAACTTACTACTACTACTACTACTACTACTACTACTACCTTTAGGTCAATTACAATCTTAACTCTTATTTGGTGTTAAAAGTGTTTTCTTACGTCAGAAGTTTAACTTGTTCGAAGTTGATGATTTAGTATCATTTTGTTATGAGAGCAAAAGAGATGTGCTTTTGTGATCACCCCTCTCAGTAAATACTAGTATAAGATTGATGGTTAATGAAGAACTCACATTAGCAAACTAGTGATTTCCAAGGCACAGTCATGTCGTTGGCTTAATTGTGTGCCCTCAGTAAATATGGATGGGGCACGTGTCAAAGTCTTTAGTTTTTTTTTTGATAAAATAGGGCTCAGCCTATACTTCATACAAATCAAATATCTAGAAGAGCGTTGGATTTGTTTGCCTCCAACTGGCTTACAATGAAGTTTGGAATCTGATTGGATTCCCATACACTTTCTCTTTCAACTAAAAAAGCATTTAGAGCAAGTAAATGCGCATCTCGATTGCGATTCCGGCAACAAAATTCAATAGTAGTTTGAGTTTGGGATCTACATTCTACCAGAATTTGTCATAATATGCCTAATTTTCCAGGAAAAATCAACACTATTGGTTGAGTGAGCTTTAATGACTTGCATTGTATCCCGTTCAATGATAACAGGTTTCCATCGTCTTCGACTAATAATATGGACTGCAAGCTTTAACGCATGAGCTTCAGCTTCTGTAGCAGTCGATACCTTTATACACTTCGTTTCTGCCAAGACGAAATCACCATTCCAGTCTCTACAAACTACTCCAATTGCAGCTTTTCCTTCTTTAAAAGCCGCGTCGAAATTAAGTTTCATTACTCCATTAGGAGGAGTTTTACCACTGGTCAGCAACATGTATGTCTTCATTCACCTGATCAATAACCATAGAGTTCACCGTTTTATCAAAATTGTCGAACATCTCCTTTGCCTCTTCAGTAATACCTAAGATGTCAGGTAAAGTCTCTTTTATTATACAGGGGTGTTTTTGGGTACATCCTTTGAATCCGGTTTTCAATCTAAACGGGGGATCAGTGATGGAGTTGCATGGGTTCTCGATCCGGTTTCCTTCCAAATACGAAACGACCTAAACCCTCAAAACCATAAACTTCAAGTGTATCGTTAACTATTTTATAAGTTTAGTCTTTTTCAGCTAATCTTGTACAAGATTTGGTTGTAATTGGTACTATTCTATATTTGTGGTTGTAGTCATATTTTATGTAGAATATTTTTTTTTGGAGATGGGCTACGATCTACGATAGTCATTACAATGACATTAATACATCGAACTTAGGACCTCGAGAGTTTTGGAATTTATCTTAACATCATCAACCACTTAGACTATTAACTGTTGACATTATCAGTAGAATTTTTAGATGAGAAAATACATAAAAAGATGCATAATAAGAGCACCTATCAAAACTTTAAAGTGTAACAAAAGATGGAAATATGAGAAAGGGTAAAAGGTTCAAAACACTAATACTTTATCTTGGCCTGGTAATGCAGAACTACTTTTTCCAGATCCAAAATCTAGAGGTGTATATTCGGGCATGGGGTCAACTTGTTTAAGACAGGCACATCAAGTAAAGTTGATGAGCTTGGAAATAGAGTGAAAAATATATTGGAGTTAATTTGAACAATGGGAGTTTTTTGCTTTGGAAAGGGGCCTTTATTGTTTAAAGGTATGGTTAAACCGCTACAAAAATCTTCCCCATACGAAGAAGAAGATGAACACTATCTAATTGTATATCAGAAGAGTGAGTGTTCATAATTGACAACTATAAAGGACTGATCCCGAAGTAACAAATTGTATGATGAAACATAAGAAGGAAAGGGAGAGAAAAAAAAAATCTTTCAACTGTAGTAGTTTCATTTGTGTTGATTATCGGTGATTAGGTGGTATATTTTTTCATGTAATATATATGATAAGAGGCTATTCTTCCCGGACCCAAAAGTATCCAAAGCTTCAACTACCCCCAAGGCCTCAACTGGATTTACATACTGTCCTTTTTCAGGTGATCCATTTGAATCAGATTATCCAGATGTAGTCAACTAGAAAAAAAACACCACACCCCGTAAAAAAAAATGGACTCGGTGGTGGCCACGGCACACAGACATGCCATGCATAGACTGTGGTGGAACGTCTCTCTGGACGGGCCAGGGACAACAAGCCTCGAAACACTATCCTAAGCTCGCCGCGCCCTGATAAACCCATCGCCATAATGGTTCGTAACGGGATGCTTCCATGCCGACACAGTTCATTGCCACCATGTGGTCCATTTCATACGATGACAAAAATAGGTGGAGATATAAGAAGATGAGAAAATTGATTTCTTATCAGGAAAAAAAAGAGAAAAAAAGTCTTTGATATTTTACCACTCTCCCCCTGTGAAAATCATTTTTTTCAATTTCCCTCACAAATTTGCACTCTCACTCCTCCCGTTGTTGGCGGCTTCGCGCGCTCTCTCTCTCTCTTCACTCTTCTCATATTTTTCAACTCTATCTTCTCATTGTTGAAAGAATCTTCTACTCTCTCTTGATTTCTCATTTCTCCCATGGGAATCATCTAATGAACGAAGATGATCCTGAAGATGAAAGATCAGATTTTCCCATTTGAAGATGACTCAAACAGTGTAGGGACATTTTCTTATCATCTAAATTTGATTGGTCTAAATCACAAGGACTTGCATAAGTTGCATCACAAGTCAGACAAGTCACTAAAACAAACTATCTGGAAGCTATAATCCAACCCATGTTGATTAAGATTTTACTAATATTTCAGATCTAACTTGAAAGAAAAGCAAACACTACACATGGACGCATCAGTTTGGATCTGAAACCTTGTAGAAGTATACTAAAGTACAGTTCGAACCTTCGCAAATCATCATAATCAATAAGCTACAACTATAGCAAATCAACATGCCATTTCCTATGGTAAAATCTCTATTATCACGAGGAGATGACCTACAGGAGAGTTAGATTATCAATCGCAACAATGTCAAAATAGGAAATAAGATCCAACTTAGAATTTGATTACGATATATAATTGGATTGATAACAGACATAAAAATCATTTCATAGAATAAGATTACGATATATAAGCAAGATAAAATATGAAGCCCCAAATATGATATTTTGCAGGTTCCTTCATGATTCGGCTGGTATTTTCGGGTTGAGTGACCCATCTTATGGATTATAAAGCATTGCCATTAAGTCCGAATATTTGTTGATTTTGAATCGCTTAGTCTCAAAGATTTTTGTTTGTTTGCATTGTGTTCATGGAGTTCAAGTAATAAGTCAGAGTTTTAACAACAAAAAGAAAGAAGTAAGACTGATCGTTATCTTTAATATAAAATTCCAAACTCCTTACAAGCCATAGAAACTCTGTGTGTGTGTGAGAGAGAGAGAGCTTCTACTACTCAGACTTTTCCTAATAAAAACTTAACCATGTAAAATAATAAACGTCTATCTCAAAGGAACATGCGCCCAAACACACACACACACACGCACACGCATATTTATATAAATTACAAGGAAGACAACTTGATTTTCAAGATAGAGGGAAGTTGATGCTTGTGCTACGTGCCGTCAGCAAAATTGTGGTTGTTAAGAGGTAAAAGACTCTCCGAGAAAGTAGTAAAAGAAGAGTCAGTGCAGAGATGTGGAACTGAAGAGGGGATCCCACTTACTTCAAGCTCCGTCCAGATACCCTTCTTCCAATTGTAACAATGGAAAGATACACATTTCTTTCCCCCCACTTTTACACGACATTCCGGTCCCTCGAAGGATTTTAAGATCACCTTATCATCTGATCCTACAAAATTATAAAACTTAACACGTTGGTCCTTACCCAAATTGAAAGGCAATGTGATGCTACACACTTCGCTCCATCTTCCTTCCTCACTACATGGATAACTATTACTACCAGTAGGCGTTCTATTAATTTCGTCGTCTTCATAAATATACATCTTGAACATAGAATCATTCATCCTAAATATCACAGCTAAACGCCCATCCACTTGTAATAAGCTAACATGCCCAATGATAGCCTCACTCCAATCAGCATTATCATAGTACTCAGAATAACCTCGTGGTTGGTCAAGGATGAAGTTTGGAATTGTGACTCTTCTGAACTTCTCCCTTCTTACATCAAATGCCACTAACCAAAAAGGACCATAACTAGTATCCCACATGCCTTGCTCGAGGCTAAAAGTGCTCCAATAAATAACGCCATTCACATAAACAGAGTTGTTCGTTAGCCATTGAGGTGGGACCCCATTGACCCTTGTCCATCTATTACCACCTTGGCACCCTATGGTCAAAACCTCACAAATAAAATAATCACCACCAAAATTAGGGTGCAGTATCTTCCACACACAAACTAATTTGTGTTCTTTAGTGTCTGGATCAAAACCAAATGCGAAACTAGATGATTGAACATAATGACATTGTATGCCACGGTGATCTTTTTCCGACAACGCTGGTGATTTAAACCATGGTGATAATTCGCCCGTACTGATATTGCATATGCGAACAGCATACGAGGTTATGGAGTCAATGAGACAAACTAAACCATTTACAGGGCTCGATATCTCCTCGTAAGAGGACGAGTCAATCTCCCTTACAGTGTCAAAAACTACTTTTGCAGGACCATTGTCTTCAAACAGGTCAGCTGTAATGTGGAACTCCTTAAAAGGCCAATTCGGGCCTAGACTGAAGACTTCATCTAATTCTCGTTCCCTTTTTATCTCCTCCTCTGTCATTGGGGCAGGAATGACGATAAATACACGACAAGAAGGGCGTGTTTTTGAAAGGGTAAGGTGTGAATCGATGAAGTTTTGATCTTTCTCGATTAAGCAACACCATTTCTTACAAGCACTCTTAAAGCGGAAAAGGGATTTCACTGGTAGTCTGGTTAGAATCTCAAATATCAACCAATCACCATCCGTAATACTATCATCAATAGTACATCTAACCATTTTCTTCTTCAACTTGTTATCGTTGTTGTGAAGGTTAAACTCCATACCACTAAAAGCAGCAGCAGCAGTCATCTTAATATTATTAGTAACTTACCCTCCTGTTCCATATAAATATGTTATCCCTTGTCAAGAACCCTAAACTCTTAATTTGATTAAATAAGATAAGAAATAATGGGGAAATTTTACCAAACAGACTCTACTCTTTATTCAATTAAACAAGATAAACACAGAAATGATATGAGAATCTATAAAAAGTGGATATAAAACAAGAAATCATGAAGAAATTTCACTAAACAAACTATACCCTTGTTTCAATTGAACGCGACAAGCAAAATGTTTGATGAAAGTTTGAATTTTTATTGACAGAAAGCAAGAAATCATGGAGATTAATTGTAGTTAGCTACCAAATATATGTAAAAATCTTTGGAATTTTAGGGTTTGAAAGTAAAATATAGATAAGAGAGAGTGAGAGAGAAAGAGTACCAGCAATTACTGATTTACTTTGGATGGCCGGAGTTTCCGAGGAGGAGAGGAGATTATCATCATCATCAGGGATAGAGGGAGACGTTTGAAGCTGCTTTCTCTGTGTAATAGAATTTTTGCCCGCCTCCCAAAATTTATAAAAAACCTACATTTTTACTGTCGAGCATGAAAAGACCGTTCAGAAGAGGTACTAACATGTCTCATGTTGACAACCATAGAACCCTCTCTCCAGTAGTGGTTCATTGTTATAGATGCTTGCAACACTACTGGACAATTTAGGAGTATGTTCCAAAAGAAGAGACCTCTAGTGCAATACTTGATAGTCGTCTCGAGAAAGGAAAACTGTTAGCCCCGCATGTTTTCCGAATGATTGGTCTTTTTAGAAAAATAGCGAGGCTAGGATTTCCATACAACCAATGGTTCGCGATCGACATTATCCTTTACTCACTTCATAATCGATTAAGAAGAAGATGGTTAGATGTACTATTAATAATAGTATTACTGATGGTGATTGGTTGATATGTGAGATACTAACCAGACTCCCCGTCAAATCCCTTTTCCGCTTTTAAGAGTGCTTGTAAGAAATGGTGTTGCTTAATCGAAAAAGATCAAAACTTCATCAATTCACACCTTACCCTTTCGAGAACACGCCCTCCTTGTCGTTTATTTATCGCCATTCCTGCCCCAATGACAGAGGAGCAGATAAAAAGGGCAGAGGAATTAATTGGTGCCTTCATTGTTGGTGATGATTGGCCTTACAAGGAGTTCTATATTACAGCTGATTTGTTTTTTTGAAGACAACGCCCGTACAAAAGTAGTTGTTGACACAATAAGGGAAATTGACTCGTCCTCTTACGATAAGCTTTTGAACCCTGTGAATGGTTTCATCTGTCAAATTGACTCGGAAAACTCATATGCTGTGTGCGTATATGCAATATCAGTAGTGGAGAATTATCACCATGGTTTAACTCATCATTGTTGCCGGGGAAAAAAACGAGATGATGGCATGCCGTATTATTATGTAATGTCATCCCACTTTGGATTTGGTTTTGATCATGCCACTAATGAGCACAAATTCGTGTGTGTGTGTGGGGCGTAGATCTACCTAATCATATTTCGTGTTTTCTCTGTGAGGTTTTGACCGTAGGACGCGAAGGGAGTAATAGATGGACAAGGATTGATGAGACACCGCTTGTCGACTAAGCGATGACTCTGTTTACGTGAACTGTATTATTTATTGGAGCACTTATTTGCTAAAGTATGGCATGTGTCATGGTAAACCTTGTTCTGTGTGCATAGTGGCGTTTGATGTAAGGAGGGAGAAGTTTAAAACAATCACAGTCCCTGATTTCATCATTGAGCAACATGAAGTAGGTTCTGATTTCCCCAACAATACATATCATCCTGATGGACATGGTAATCTATTACAAGTGGATGGGTGTTTAGCTATGATAATTAAAGTGAATAATCATTTGTTCAAGATGATCTCCTGTATGGTTGCCTGTATTTCTTTTCAGGGGACCATAAGTCGGCTGGGTACTTAGCAGTAGCCGAAACTGTCACTCAGACCTCCATTACTATAGTGGGGCTCTCTATGGTGTTTGAAAACCAAGGAAAATAATAAATAAATGACATTTTTCAACTAAACAAGCCCGCTATTTTGAATTGAGCCCATTACTGTTTATTGTTAATGTCTAAATTTGGGTTTAGCATCATCTTGTGCGATAAAAATTGTATCGGAGATATCATCATCAATGGTAAAACTTCGTCAATTATATGAGACAGAGTTATCTTTATTATACCATGGCTCTTTGTCTCTAATGTACTGACATAGTTTGTCTCTCCTGTACGTAAGTAATTGGTCGTATCATGAATACACACTGTTAGTTATTCAACCGTTCATTACACTCATGCTTCTAATATTTCTAAGCCTTGAGATCTGTCAAATTTTACAAATTACCAATTTTTCTTTTATTTATCTATACCAACATATACCTAAGGAATAATGTAGAAGAATATTGTTTAGGCTTTCATACTAACAATCGATATTCATCTCACGAATTATATGAACGATCTCAGTAGTACAGAAAACATCTCATTTAACATATTTATCTTTTTACAGTATTAAACTCCTTTTCAACAAAAAAAACAACTAACCACTTTCGAGGAACTTGGATACTAACTTTTAAACTTAGCTCTTTACAAAACTTAGTTCATCTGCCGTTACTCTAAAAGTGACAAACGAGGCTATATTTCGAGTTGCTTTGGCCGGCCAAAGAATAAGGAGACTTTACCAAAAATAGTAGTATCATAGCTATTCTTTGGATTGTAATCGAAATTGCTTCTATCAAACATCATCATACAGAATTGGAGTTTTGCCTTTTGATTTTAGCTGGTTAAAGGTTATTTCAGACTTCAGAGAACCCTAATGAGCTCTTATCATATTCTTTGAATTGTGCCTTTTTAAACTTGGTAGGATTAGCCAGTAATCTAATGTTCACTCTACATCGTAAAGTAAGTAAAAAGTTTAATTTATTTGAATATTTATTTTTGTCTCGTACAACTATACATATGTATCACTAATTTGTTGATTGTTTTGCGAATGTGTAGATATGTGTAAAAACTAAGTTTCCGCCGCGTTCTACGGACGCGACAAATCCCTCTTGGCTAACTTCGTAAAATTCTAAATTTCTTTTCTATAAATTAACAACTTCACTTGAAATTACACTCAATGTAACTTCACTTATTTCTTACAAAAAATTAACCTCATATAAATAATAATTACAAACAAAAAAAGAAAATATACGAATTACAAACAATTACAAACCTATACAAAATGAGAAAAGATAAGAATTACAAACAAAGAAAAACTAGATCCTTCTTGTAATTTGGTAGGTGAAAATCATTGTTAATCATAAACAAAACTCTTTCATATTAGTACATAGCTATATCGACGGGTAGGTAGACAGAAGAACGGGCAATTTGAAAATTTTGACTTTTGAATATCTCAGGATTTAGATATACACGTCTTTAAAAGAAAGCGAGGAGTGAGGTGTTAGAAGCAATGGCGTAAGTGGCCGGCGGGTCTAATGTTGTTGGTAGATACCTGTGTTCATGACATGACCAATTATGGCATGGAGTTTATGCACAGGAATGTATACCTCGATGGAGCATGCGAATGTAGAGCATTAAAATCATATAGGACAATAAGAGAACATTAAAAAAAAATGTCATGTTTGAAGTCTAATTTAGGCACTCTATAGAAAGAAAAAGTGGTCTCTCATGTTTGATATGCATGATGCCTTTCTCCTATATATATAAGACGGTTTTTACGTGGTCCAACTTGGTTTCTTATTGAGCAGAGGGTAGACATTTTTCTCCAGAGGAAATACATATATATTTTAAAAGTGGAAGATTTATCCCGAAGTATTACTTAAAGCAATGGCATTTGTGAATAAAGATTGCTTTATCTTATTTAGTGGAAAAGGTTTTACCATACATCAAAGATATGATATAGGTTCATGTTGCCCACTACTGAATAGTCCAGATCTAAATGTGTTAAGACTTCGGTTTTTGTAAAGCAATTCAATCATTGCGACTTGAAGAAGTACCAAATATCATCAATGAGTGAATTACAACGACGCTACTACGTGTGGTTGAGATATTAAAAGTAACGGAGGAAATAAAATAATTATAATTCCCACACATGTAAAATCATTTGGAAAAAGTTGAAAATCTTTCTTCTTAATTAGAGTGAGATCATGATATAGTAGACGAATGTGTTACGAGGTTTGCAAGAATGTTGTTGGTTGTGTTGTGTTGGTAGTGTAGATTTTGGTACCATATAATTATCGAGGGGGATAAATTAATGGATAGATGTTTTTATTTGTTTATTATTTCTATTGGAGATGATCAAATGGCCAAGAAGATTAAACGATTGAATTTTGTTATTAGAAATGATGAAATGTCCTAGTATATTAAACTCTAAAAGTGATATGTTTGTCATCGAACAGCATCTTGAGCCTGAATATAGTGGTGGAGGTCGCATGACGGTAGCAGATACAGCTAGATATATAGTGCCGTTGTGGTCTAATGAGAACAAATATAGACAACCAAATAGAAGGTCTGTTATAGTTATTGGTGGTTATGATTTTGGTCAACAAGAGTTGTGGGCTACGGTTAACGATGTTGGGGGAAGCCAAGCTAAACAAATTGATGAAGATGTGTTCATTGAAGGCTGTGATGAGTCTGTGGCTCGCCCTTTTTTCTCAGCTTACAACCGTGGAATTGATATTAATAGGGCTATACGTTGGATAGAAGAAGCAATGGTTGCTGCTAGTGAGCTCAAAAATCGCACAGGAGGAGAAATCAAAAGTATGTGCTTGTTTTTTTTTTACAATTGTTTTTTATATTAAAAAATACAAGTTAACAATTATTTGTCCATGTATAGTTATTAAGATTCTTCCCGACAACGGTACCGAGAGAGTGCGGTTTGTTGATGTTTCTGTTTTGAAAGAAGAGAAAGATGCAAGATCGAACCAACATCAGGAATGAATGAAAAAGGTATGTAAACAATTAAACAAATTCTAAATCTCTTCCCATTACACTATATTTTCTTTGATATGCCTTTTCTCAAATTGCAGGGGGTCTCGTATGTTCGGCTGTCAGATGTGACTGCTAACTTTTTTTTACTTCTACTGAACCTTTAGATTGTTGTTAATGGCGACTGCACGTATGCCCCTTTTCCCTCTAAATGTGTGATGGTTACTCATACTGACTTCGGATTGAATTTAAGCATTATATTACTTCGTTTAAGCATTATATTACTTGGGAGGATATAGACTAATGCTCTTCTGATCAATCTGATATGTATACTCTATTTTGTTTATGTTAGATGACTTGATCATGTCCTCTGTTTTTCACTGCTATTAATCATATTTTGCAAGTTCCATCATGATTCTCTTGGTATTTTTGGGGTTGAGTGTGACCCATCTTATGAATTATAAAGCATTGCCATTTGGTCTGAATATTTGTTGATTTTGAATTGCGTAGTCTCGAAGATTTTTTTTTTGTTCGATTATTTGTTGCCATTGTGTTCATGGAGTTGAGAACTAGTAACGGAGTTCCACTTTCCGCCGAAGGTTTTGATTCAGATAATTAAATTAGGAATTATGATGTTTGGATTTGGAAAGAGATTAAATTCTAATGATAATTCAGTTGATTTTGATCCGGAAGCAAGTACCGTTGGCTCTCAACGCCATCGTCCGCCTCAATTTTCCTGATGCAAAAACAGATCCGATATCCTTCCTCATCTTCTTCACTTTTACCTGGTTGTATGCCCTTTTTGGAGGAGAAAGAGTGTTGATTTTGGTCGAGCTTTTGATTTTATGAAGGCTCTTTTCATCTGAACCAGGGGTCCACTTCGAACGGTCCAGCTCAAGATCCACACAAAGGGGCTTGAGTTAGAGGAGTGCAAACATGCGGTGGAATTTCAGAATCAGATACAAATTGCGGTCAAGTGGATCGTTTGGTGTAGGGCCAGATCTTCGCCTATTCTAGCACTTTTCTAATATGAAACTCCAAACTCCTTACAAGCCACAAAAACTAAGGTGTTGTTTGTTTTTCAAAATTTTCAGATATGAAATCTCAGATCTGAAATGAAATCCAAATACATGCCTGAATTGAAATTTGAAATTTTGAAATTTGAAATTTTGATTGAATATGAAATTCCAAACTCCTTACTGTGGAGTTTTTCAAAATGTTTTTGTATTTTGCTTAATTTGAAATTTTGGCTGAATTGAATACATGTCTGAACTGACCAAATAAATGGCCAAACATTTCAAACTTCAATACAAGTCTAATATCTAGAAAGCAGCAAAAGACATTTATACCCTTGTTAAAATCTAAAATACTAAGGGTTATTTCCTTAATGGCCCCCAACTTTGTGACCAGCTTCCTGCCTGGCCCCCTACTTTACGAGAAATACCCATATGGCCCCCTTCCGTTATAACACCGTCACTCTCTCTCCTCCATCATGTTTTCTCTCTGACAACTCACGCCACATCATTTGTTACGCCACCTCATCACCTTCTCAGGCAGAGGTCGCCGGCCGGCCAACTTCAAACTAAAAAAAAAGTATTTTCTTTTTTCTCTCTTCCTCTCTCTCTCTAAAATTACTCCGGCGAAGGGAGACCTTTGCCGGAGTGGTCTGTTCAGTGACGAACAAATCTCGGTCTGTTCTTCAAGAACAGACCACTCCGGCGAAGGTCTCCCTTCGCCGGAGTAATTTTAGAGAGAGAGGAAGAGAGAAAAAAAAAAAAAAATTTAGTTTGAAGGTCGCCGGCCGGAAATGTGGACATCACCACCACCACCACTAAACACACTACCACAACCAAGAATTTTACTTGACTGATCAGTTAGAGAGAGAGTGCGACCGAGAAATAGGTTTACAAATATAATAAATGGGTATATGTCAAAATATAAATTCAGACCTACTAATTCAGATTTGCAAAACAATTAAGTCAATTCAGATTCAACAAATTCAGATTTAGCAAATTAAGATTAATCTAACTCAGATTTAGACATACAAAAAAACAAACATCACCTGTGTGTGTGAGAGAGTGCTTCTACTACTCTAAGACTTTTCCTAATAAAAACTTAAACAGGTTAAATAATAAATGTCTTATCTCAAAGGAATCCACATGCGCACACGCGCATATTTATATAAATTACAAGGAAGACAACTTGATTTTCAACATAGAGTGTAGTAGATGCCTGTGCTACGTGTGGTCAGACAAAATTGTGGTTGTTAAGAGGCAAAAGGCTCTCCGAGAAAGTTGTAAAAGAAGAAACAGTGCAGAGATGTGGAATTGAGAAGGGGATTCCACTTACTTCAAGCTCTGTCCAGATACCTTTCTTCCAATTGTAACAATTGAAATATACACATTTCTTCCCCCCCCCACTTCTACACGACAATCCGGTCCCTCGTGGGATTTTAAGATCACCTTATCATCTGATTGTACCAAATTATAAAACTTAACATGTTGATACTTACCCAAATTGAAAGGCAATGTAAAGCTACACACTTCACTCCATCTTCCTTCGTCACTACATGGAAAACTACAACTACTACTAACAGTAGGTGTTCTATTGATTTCGTCATCTTCATAAATGTACATCTTGAACAGAGAATAATTCATCCTAAATATCACAGCTAAACGCCCATCCACTTGTAAGAAACTAACATGCCCAATGAACGGAAATTTCCCATCAGCATTTTGATAGTATTCAGACTGATCTCGAGGTTGTTCTAGGATGAAATTTGGAACCGTTACTTTTCTGAACTTCTCCCTTCTTACATCAAATGCCACTAACCACAAAGGACCATAACTAGTATTCCACATGCCTTGCTCAAGCCGAAAAGTGCTCCAATAAATAACACCATTCACATAAATAGAGTTGTTCGTTAGTCCATGAGGTGGGACCTCATTGATGATCGTCCATCTATTAGCACCTTGGCGCCCTATGGTCAAAACCTCACAAATAAAATAGTCATCACCGAAATTAGGTTGCAGTATCTTCCATACACAGACCAATATGTGGTCATTAGTGTCTGGATCAAAACCAAATGCGAATCTAGAAGACTGAACATAATGACACCGTAGGCCACGATGATCTTTTTCTGACAAAGATGGTGAGTTAAACCATGGTGATAATTCTCCACTACTGATATTACATATACGAACAGCATACGAGTTTAGGGAGTCAATGAGACAAACTAAACCATTTACAGGGTTCGATATCTCCTCGTAAGAGGACGAGTCAATCTCCCTTACAGTGTCAAATACTACTTTTGCAGAGCCACTGTCTTCAAACAGGTCAGCTGTAATGTGGAACTCCTTAAAAGGCCAATTCGCACCTACAATGAAGGCACCATCCAATTCTCGTTCCCTTTTTATCTGCTCCTCTGTCATTGGGGCAGGAATGACGATAAATAAACGACAAGGAGGGCGTGTTTTTGAAAGGGTAAGGTGTGAATCGATGAAGTTTTGATCTTTTTCGATTAAGCAACACCATTTCTTACAAGCACTCTTAAAGCGGAAAAGGGATTTGACGGGGAGTCTGGTTAGTATCTCACATATCAACCAATCACCATCAGTAATACTATTAGTACATCTAACCATCTTCTTCTTCTTCTTCTCCAACTTGTTATTGTTGTTGTGGATGTTAAATTAGATACTACCAAAAGCAGCAACATCAACTTTCATCTTAATATTATTAGCCACTTACCCTCCTGTCCCATATAAATATGTTATCAAGAACCCTAAATCCTTAACTTAGCCAAACAAGATAAGAAATCATGGGGTAATTTTACTAAACAAACTATACCCATGGTTAAATTAAACAAGTTAAGCAAAAATTTGGATGAAAGTTTCAATTTTTATTCATATAAAAGAAGAAATCATGGAGAATAATGGGTGTGAGATACAAAATTATATTAGAATCTATAAAAAGTGGATATAAAACAAGAAATCATGGAGAAATTTCACTAAACAAGCTATACCCTTGTTTCAATTGAACGAGATAAGCAAAAATTTTGATGAAAGTTTGATTTTTTATTGATATAAAGCAAGAAATCATAAAGAATAATTGTAG
The DNA here is from genome assembly GCF_041429995.1 of Eschscholzia californica. NCBI lineage: Eukaryota > Viridiplantae > Streptophyta > Magnoliopsida > Ranunculales > Papaveraceae > Eschscholzia > Eschscholzia californica. Next base: position 44,025,963 of record NW_028238483.1, on the reverse strand, counting down.
TGAGATACCAAATATATATAAAAATCTATGAAATTTTAGGGTTTAAAACTAAGAGATAGATAAGAGAGTACCGGCAATTAGCGAGCTAATTTGAACGGCCGGAGCTCCGGAGGAGGAGAGGAGATCGTCGGGAAGAGACAGAGAGAGAGAAAGATAGAGAGGCGTTTGAAGATGCTGATAATAGTTGGAATTTGGTTTGCCCATCTGTCAGAGACAGAGAGATCTGTGTACTTAAAGATACTTACTTGACATTTGTAGAAAACATCTAATGAATTATGAGTTCAATAGATTATTTTTAAAGGTCGCGGCTTAGGGGAATAAAGAAAATTCTCCGAAAATAAAAAATTAGTCAACAAAAATTGATTTAGAGGGCATATTCTTATTTTAATCCAAAAAATTGACTTCATCAAACATTGATCCCTAATCTTCATATTCTCTCTCTCTCTCCCTCTCGTCCTCACTCCCTCACCATCTCTTTCATTCTCATTGACTACCTCTTTGTCGTTCTCACCCTAGATCTTTATCTCTTTCATTGTAGATCACTCTCATCCCTCTCGTTGTAGACATATCTCTTTGTAGATTATTTTTTTTTTCTGTCGCAGTCTTTATCTCTCTTTCTCGCAACCTCTATCTTATCTTATCTTCTCTCTCTCTCTATCTCTCTCTCTCTCTCTCTCTTGGAGTATTTATAGATCTCTCTGTGGAGACCACATAGTTCATGGACACAAAACGTTTCGTAGCCACGAAACGTTTTGCAGCAACGAAATGGTCAAGGTCACAAAATGTTTCGTGGACACGAAATACTCGAAGGGTTTTGCCAAAAACCCTCCTCGAGGTCTGGTTCTGGCGAAGGGAACACTTGCCTTCGCCGGAACAGTGTCTGTATTCCCTTCGCCGGAACAGTTTCTTTATGTGAGAGAGGGAGAAAAAAACAATGAAAGATCGATCAAGAAACAATGAAAGATTGAGAGAAAAACAATGAGAGATCGAGAGACATAGATAGGGAGATCAATAAAGAGAGAGAGAGAGAGGGAGATCAATAATAGTACATCTAACCATCATCTTCCGCTTCTACTTGTTATTGTTGTTTTTGAGATTAAATTCCATACCACCAAAAGCAGCATCAATTAATATTATTAGCCACTTACCCTCCTCTCCCATATAAATATGTTATCAAGACCCTAAATCCTTAATGTGATCAAAAGCAACTGCCCGTTACGAACCATTCTAGGGATGGGTTTATCGGGGCACGGCGAGCTTAGGATTGTGTTTCTAGGCCCGTTAGGACCAGAGACACGCTCCGCCACTGTCTATGCATCGCATGTTACTGTGTCGTGGCCACCACCGAGTGGACAGAATTGTACAGGGTGTGGTGTTTTTTTTTCTCATTAACTACATCGGGATAATCTGATTTAAATGAAAAAGGAACAATATGTAAATCCAGTTGGTTAGTAGAAGCTTTGGATACTTTTGGTCGGGGAAGAATAGTCTCTTATCATATATTACATGAAAAAATACACCACCTAATCACCAATTGTCAACACAAATCAAACTACTACAGTCGAAAGATTTATTTTTCTCTTGCCTTTCCTTCTGTTTCATCATACAATTTGATACTTCGGATCAGTTCTTTACAGTTTTCGATTATGACCACTCACTCTTGACTCTTCTGACATACAATTTGATATATTTCATCTTCTTTGTATTGGGAAGATTTTCGTAGGGGGGTTGGCAATGTCATTAAGTAGTTAGTTTACTTACTATACTTGAATGACTACTGTATTAGTAAAATTCACTAATAATCTATTGAACTCATAATTGATTAGATGTTTTCTACGAATGTCAACTAAGTATCTTAAGTACATGAATCCCGTTCGAATCCGCTCAATAATCTTAATCTTCATCTTCTACTTCGTCTTCGTCTTCATCTTCTTCGTCTCTATCTAATCTTCTTCTCCAACGCCAGTTAGTATCTCCCTCTCTTCCGTCTCGAGTCTCCATGAATCACGAAGAAATAGTGTTTCGTCTTCAAGTCGGCAAGTCCATAGCTCCTCAATCCTCATAAATTCATCTAATCTTCCCCTAATTGTTTTCGTTCGGCTTTTACGAACTAATAGTCAACATGTTTTGAGTATAGTTTTTGAAGTCGTAATTTTATTCTTGTTGAAGTTTAATCTTTTGGTTCGATTCTCCAACCGGACCAAACCATGAGGGGATTGGCTTGGGTTGAGTTTTCCAAAAAGTCGGATTTCGAACCAATGTACGGTATTGTGTGGTGGTGGTGACCAAAGTGACGGATTGTGGTGTTGACCTCGTAAAAGAATGTATCATAATAAACACTAAATTCTTAGACATTCAATGTATTGTGATATTTTGATATATATATATATATATATATATATATATATATATATATATATATATGTTGGTGTTCGCTACCTTTATCTTGAATAGTGAACATCCAAAGTCCACCGTCGACCTCGATAAATTGAAAAATTTGACGGATTTGGACGAGTTTTGAATACTAAAATTTTAAATAATCTATTGAAATCATAATTCATCAGATGTTTTTTTTAGAAATGGCAACTAAGTATCTTCAAGGCATGAATCGTATATGCTCAAGAATCTTAATAAAAAGTCCAAAAGACCCAACCCGCTAAAGAAATAAGTCTAGGGTCACCCGACTCAGTTCCGCCCTTACCTTTACCCTCACTACCAAAAAAGCGTGAAACATTCCTCGTATTTATTTTTCTCGAATTTGTTGTTGTTCTAATACTAGAATTACAGTTTGTCTCCTTAAATTCGACTTTTTAAGTAATAGAATGTAGGTTTTTTTTGTAAGGGGTGGGAGGAATTCAACCTCCCACAATGCATTGTAAGAGTGTTAGATTTGGAGTTGATCTCAAATGTAGCAGAAAATTTAAATGAATAAATAAGACTAAACCTTATTTTATCAAAAGGAAAAAAGGTAATAGAATATAGATAAAAAAATAATAATAATAAGTGGTTTAGTCTACTTATTATCCTCAAATGACTCAACATATCATCGTATCTCAAATTGAGATTTAGGATGAACCTGTCAGAAGTCAATTTTACGATATCAACCCTATCGGGGGTATTTTTGTCAATCATCCCTAGACCCCCTAGTTGAAACTTGATAGAGACGGGAGTAACTTGAGACCGTGGGATGGATGTGTTTAGGTGTGTGTAATTCAATCCCAATCGTTGAAAGATGAGCAACCAAATGCAATGGGAGAATTACTGAAACCCCCCAACTCTGATAATGCCTTTACTGAAACCCCCCACTTTAATTAGTAATTACTGAAACCCCCCAACTCCGTTTGATTTAACTTTTATATTTAAAATATTACTTTCTTGCCCTCTTACGTTTTACCCCCACTTCTGATAATTCGTTTACTGAAACCCTCAACTTTTATTAATAATTACTGAAACCCCCCAACTATTTGAAATGAATGGAGAAGCTCAAAATGGATGGCCAAGATGACACAAAATTATGGCCGTTTTTTTACCGTTTTACACCTTTTTGAGCCTTATTTTTTCTATTTAAACCCATGAAACCACCCTACAAACTTCACCCCTACCATCTCGAGCTCATAATGTAGTTGTAAACTTCAGACAAATAGCAAATTTCAGACATATCCAACGACATGAAGTGCAAACATTAACAAAATTAACAGTATCACATTATTCGGTTCAGACTACTTTCTCTCGGTTAGTAATATGATGTTCCTAATCACTTAAGTATCGCTAAAGTATCACTAAAGTATCACTAATAGGATGTAGTTGCAATTGTAATCCTAAGACAGACAAAGAAAAATGGGTGAATTATGAAACTTAAAACAACCATAAATATAGGAAAATAAAACAAAGAAGAAAAGAAAAAGATGACTACATGTTGGTTGATGTTGGTGGGGTAATGAAGAAAGAAAGAGAGAATGGGGATGAGCCTTTGAATCAAAAAATAATCAATAATATTAAGGTATATTGTCTCCTGCTTAGACTGAAAAATCCAAAGAAAATTGCTATATCCTCTATTCAAAGAGGAGAAATGAGTCTGGATATAATGCTGATTCAAAGGGGTCTAACTCTTACAAAATTGTTTTTGAAGTAAGGGAGAATTACTGAAACCCCCCAACTCTGATAATGCCTTTACTGAAACCCCCCACTTTAATTAGTAATTACTGAAACCCCCCAACTCCGGTTTTAGTAAATGGTCTTTTGGACATTTCACTCTCTCTAACGGCACAATACCGTTAAATCAAACGGAGTTTGGGGGTTTCAGTAATTACTAATTAAAGTGGGGGGTTTCAGTAAAGGCATTATCAGAGTTGGGGGGTTTGAGTAATTCTCCCATGCAATTATTATCAGCATCTTCAAACGCCTCTATCTTTCTCTCTCTCAGTTTCTTCCCGACGATCTCCTCTCCTCCTCCGGAGCTCCGGCCGTCCAAAGTGACTCACTAATTGCCGGTACTCTTACCTACCTCTCAGTTTTAACCCTAAAATTTCATAGATTTTTACATATATTTGGTAGCTCACTACAATTATTCTCCATGATTTCTTGTTTTATATCAATAAAAATTCAAACTTTCATCAAAAACTCTGCTTATCTTGTTCAATTAAACCAAGGGTTTAGTTTGTTTAGTGAAATTTCTCCATGATTTATTGTTTGCTATCCACTTTTTATAGATTCTCGTATAATTTTGTAAGTCACAACCATTATTCTCCATGATTTCTTCTTTTATATGATTAAAAATTGAAACTTTCATCCAAATTTTGCTTAACTTGTTTAATTTAACCATGGGTATCGTCTGTTAGTAAAATTTCCCCATGATTTCTCATCTTATTTGGCTAAATTAAGAATTTAGGGTTCTTTATAACATATTTATATGGGACAGGAGGGTAAGTGGCTAATAATTTGGCTATAATTTTGTATCTCACAACCATTATTCTCCATGATTTTTTTCTTTTATATGAAAAAAAAAAATTGAAACTTTCATAAAAAAAATTGTTTATCTTGTTTAATTGAACCAAGGGTGGAGTCTGTTTAGTAAAATTTCCCCATGATGTCTTATCTTATTTTATCGGATTAAGGATTTAGGGTTCTTGATAACATATTTGTATGGGACAGGAGGGTATGTGGCTAATAATATTAAGATGAAAGTTGATGTTGCTGCTTTTGGTGGTATGAAATTTGACCTCCACCACAATAATAACAAGTTGGAGAAGAAGAAGAAGAAGATGGTTAGATGTACTATTAATAATAGTATTACTGATGGTGATTGGTTGATATGTGAGATACTAACCAGACTCCCCGTCAAATCCCTTTTCCGCTTTAAAAGTGCTTGTAAGAAATGGTGTTGCTTAATCGAAAAAGATCAAAACTTCATCGATTCACATCTTACCCTTTCGAAAACACGCTCTCCTTGTCGTGTATTTATTGTCATTCCTGCCCCAATGACAGAGGAGCAGATAAAAAGGGCAGAGGAATTAAATGGTGCCTTCATTGTAGGTGCGAGTTGGCCTTTTAAGGAGTTCCACATTACAGCTGACTTGTTTGAAGACAATGGCTCTGCAAAAGTAGTATTTGACACTGTAAGGGAGATTGACTCATCCTCTTACGAGGAGATATCGAGCCCTGTAAATGGTTTAGTTTGTCTCATTGACTCCCTAACTTCGTACGCCGTTCGTATATGCAATATCAGTAGTGGCGAATTATCACCGTGGTTTAACTCACCATTTTTGTCGGAAAAAGATCAGCATGGCCTACGGTATCATTATGTTCAATCATCTAGTTTTGCATTTGGTTTTGATCCAGACACTAATGAACACAGATTGGTCTGTGTGTGGGAGATACTGCTACCTAATTTCGGCGGTCATTATTTTATTTGTGAGGTTTTGAACATAGGGCGCCAAGGTGGTAATAGATGGACGAGGATCAAGGAGGTCCCACCTCATGGACTAACGGACAACTCTGTTTATGTGAATGGTGTTATCTATTGGAGCACTTTTGAGCTTGAGCAAGGCATGTGGAATACTAGTTATGGTCCTTTATGGTTAGTGGCATTTGATGTAAGAAGGGAGAAGTTCAGAAAAGTAACAGTTCCAAATTTCATCCTTGAACAACCTAAAGATCAGTCTGAATACTATCAAAATGCTGATGGGAAATTTCCTTTCATTGGGCATGTTAGCTTATTACAAGTGGATGGGCGTTTAGCTGTGATATTTAGGATGAATTATTCTCTGTTCAAGATGTATATATATGAAGATGACGAAATCAATAGAACACCTACTGTTAGTAGTAGTTGTAGTTTTCCATGTAGTGACGAAGGAAGATGGAGTGAAGTGTGTAGCTTTACATTGCCTTTCAATTTGGGTAAGTATCAACATGTTAAGTTTTATAATTTTGTAGGATCAGATGATAAGGTGATCTTAAAATACTATGAGGGACCAGATTGTCGTGTAGAAGTGGGGGAGAAGAAATGTGTATATTTCCATTGTTACAATTGGAAGAAGGGTATCTGGTCGGAGTTTGAAGTAAGTGGAATCCCCTCCTCAGTTCCACATCTCTGCACTGACTCTTCTTTTACTACTTTCTCGGGGAGCCTTTTGCCTCTTAACAACCACAATTTTGTCTGACTACACTTACTTCGTTGTAATTTATATAGATATGTGTGTGCGCGGGCGTGTATTCCTTTGAGGTAGATATTTTACTTGGTTAAGTTTTTATAAGGAGAAAGTCTGAGTCGTAGAAGCTCTTGGAATTTCATATTAAGGAGAATGAAACCTATCTGACTTTTTAGTTTCCCACTTTGAGATAGACATTTTCTTGTGTTTTGGTTATTTGTTAAATGAAACTAATGTTTTAATAATCCATCTGGTGGAGGAAACTTGTAGGTTATTTGATGGTCTTAGTGACTGGGAATTCATATTTGACAAATGACACATACTATCCTGTTTAACTTGGTCAAATTATTCTGGTCAACTTCTCGACGACCTTCTTCGTTGACTGATTCTCCTTTGGCCCCTCTCCTTTTCCTCTCCCATCTTTTCGTCGGTACGACGAAGGGGCTGCGTTCGTCTTGTTGGTAGATCCAGACGAAGGGTTCCTTTGTCTGTTCTAGAAACCAGATGACAAAGAGTTTTTCTTTGTCTGTAGTAGGTCCAAACGAATGGGAAAGAAGAGGAGAATGAGTGTGAGGGAGTGGGAGAAAGAAAGGAAAGAAGTTCAGAAGAGTCACAGTACTGAACTTCATCTTTGTCTGTAGTAGGTCCGTTTAGCTGTGATATTTAGGATGAATTATTCTCTGTTCAAGATGTATATTTATGAAGACGACGAAATCAATAGAACGCCTACTGGTAGTAGTAGTAATTTTCCATGTAATGACTATGAGGAAGGGAGATGGAGTGAAGTGTGTACCATCACATTGCCTTTCAATTTGGGTAAGGGCCAACGTGTTAAGTTTTATAATTTTGTCGGATCAAATGATACGTTGATCTTAAAATCTTATGAGGGACCTGAATGTCGTGTAAAAGTGGGGAAGAAATGTGTATATTTCCATTGTTACAATTGGAAGAAGGGTATCTTGACAGAGCTTGAAGTAAGTGAAACCCCATCCTCAGTTCCACATCTCTGCAACGACTGTTCTTTTTGTACTTTTTCGGAGAGCCCTTTGCATCTTAACAACCACAATTTTGTCTGACGGCACGTAGCACATGCATCGACTTCACTCTCTTGAAAATCAAGTTGTCTTCCTTGCAATTTATACACATATGTGTTCGCGCGCGCGTGCGTTCGTTCGAGATAAATATTTTACTTGGTTGATTTCTTACAAGGAGAAAGTCTGAGTAATAGAAGCTCTCTCTCACACAGTTTCTATGGCTTGTAAGGAGTTTCGAATTTCATATTAAGGAGAACGACCAATCTGACATTTTTTTTTTCTTTTGTTGTTGAAATTCAGATTTCGTACTTGTACTCCATCAGCAACAATGGAAACAAACATAAATTGTGGAGACTAAGCAGATCCTAAGTCAATGTAATTCAGACCGAAATACCCAATTAACTCAAGCTTGTAGGTTATTTGATGAATGCTTTTATTATTATTATTTGAGATTTGGATATGTGCATCTCTGTGAACTGTTACGATGAATGCCATCAAAACTGCATTTTCCATCTTGAATTGGTTCCAATGCACATAAAGAACGTTAAAAAAGTTTGCCTAGAAGCAAGAAGATACAATGAAATATCTACTAGCAAGAAGCCAAGAACCAACATATTTTTTTTCGTTGTGGGGTGAGAGAATTGGAGATCATATTAGCATCACGATAGCCGAAAAAATACAGATTCATGTGCTTAAAATACTCCTTGATTTCCATTGACTCTCGACTAGAAGTTAAAACAAATGTTACCTTAAATCCTATATGGATATAGAAAATGGGTGATCAAGTAACATACTAATAATGGAATAAAAAGTTAGTTGTTTGAAAAAGTTTGTCTCGAGCTCAATAGTTAGATTACCGTCTCCTTTTGTTGTTATGACTTCCATTGGGAAACAAACTTAAAATAAGAACAAATTGGATGACCTATAAAGATGAGTTTGGGTGCAATTATTCACCCAATTAATATGCAGGGGTTTAAATGAAATTTAGAGCTAACTATTTGAGTGATAAACTTAATGCACACCGTTAGTGAGAGACGGTTGGAATGACAAATCTGGATTTCCCGCCTAAAAGGTTAGAATTGGGATTAGCGTACTCCTGAATGCTGATTAAATGATACTATACTCCTTGAGGGTTTTAGTGGGGTACATAGAGAGGCAGGTGTCAGTCAGATAGAGTGACGTACGAAACGACCGTTCTTTTACTTTATTACAGTTTTACCCTCAGAAGAAAAAAAAAAAAACGTTACAACTAACACGCTTCCATTATAAAATCTGTTTTAGAGTTCCACAACTTTCGAATTCGCGCTAAAACTAACAGATCTCTCTCCGCACTTTCTCTCTCTAAATTAGACTTTCTCTCTCTAAACTAGACTTTCTCTCTCTAGATTTCTCTTTCTGTTCTTGCTGAAGCTATCGTTCTCGTCTTCTCGACTGAAAATGATGCTGTTGCCGTATATGGAGACGTTATTTGGTAAGTAGATTTTCTTCTTTTAGGTTTTGAACTTCATTGATTCTCACTAAATTTGTTGAATTCTTAAGTATATTTTCCGATTTTTGATAAGTTCTTTGAATCAGTAATAAGATTACCTTAAGTGTTGTTAATTTGTTCAAGAAATCTAAGTTTGAGCTTCATCTTTGTTTGTTGTTGGAAATCCGGTAGTCTTTGTTAGTTTTTGGAGTGAATTATTCAGAAACAGAAAGTTCTTATATCAATTTAATGAACATTCATTATGATTTGAATCAGTTTGGACTATCGATTTATTCTTTCTTGTTCAATAATAATTTACTGAGATTCTATTTCCTTCTTCTATCTGTTTGATTGTCTAAGAATTCTTATTTGTTCAAGAACTCCTCGTGATCATTTTAATTTCAGTTTGGTTTTTCTTTCCTTTGAATTCTCCAGATAAAAATCATCTTGAAATGTGAAGAAATTAAAGATTCTAATCATCATTTTTATAATCTTGCAGTAATTAAGTGCGTGGTGTATTTTTGGGAGACAGTACTGGAATCAAAATATCAAGACTCTCTTAAACAGCACTTCGTTTCTAAAGCTTTGAAGCCTGTGATCAAACAAGAAGATCTTAAGGAATATCAGACTTATAGACTTCATAGAAGGTTCTTATTGTTGTTTGCTACTTTACTATTTTTAACCATTTGTAGTTCGTATAATCCCTATTGTGGAACATTCAGATTAGTTTGCTGCTTCCTGATACACATTTACACATTTCAGCAAAATCAATTCCGTATATAGAACTTTGACTACAATGATTGGCCTAGCCATGTTGAGTACTGGTTTCTTGCCAATGTTTTGGGAGGTCAGTCATTTGGTTTCATGATCAATGCGTTTTCTTTTCTTTTCTGTTGTGCATTTTTTATGAATCTCTTATTCTTTCTGTAGATATCGGGAAGTTTTCTGGAGTATAACGACCTTAATTCAGATGATGAAACACTTCACTCCATTGTATTTGGAGCTGGTTACTTTACTCTGTGGCAGGTGAAGATATGAAAATTCTAATAATCTGCATTTTGCCCTTTAGAGGCTGTTTTCTGATGTATAAATTCCTTTATCGACTTAAATGAACAGCTTATTTTCATTTCTATGTACAGATGATTGATTGGCTATACCTAGGCTATGTATTAACTGTAACTACCTGCCAAGTGCGTTCTTCTTCTGGTTCTTATCATTATAAAAGGTTCATACCTTGGAGTAGATCTGTTTTTATTTTTTATCACTCGACTTATCCCTTTGGCATCTTTTCAGAAAAATAGACGAGGTCGAATCAAAGGTAAAGAAAGAAAACGGCAGTTCAGAGGCTTATTTTCAGTTACGTCGAGCATCCCTTACATAGACTGCGAGGTTGACTCGAGACAAATCAATAAGAATTTGCTCAGGTCAATCTATTTGCATACCATTTGCGGACTGCCAGTTCTTGCTCTAATCATTTACGGGATTCAGGTATTCTATGTTCTTTTTACTAAAATCTAGTTTCTAATTGCAAGGTAAAGCTCCTGTAGCGACTTATAAAATGTGATTCCCATGATTAGAGATTGTTCATTCATATCTCGCTTTGTTTCATTAACATACTTTTGGTTTACTTGCCGGTGAATCCGTGGTATTAACAGTGTCTTGATGGTGTCGTAACCTTTTTGCTGCAGAAAGGAGGTTGGTACTCGCCTCTTGGTCTCTGGGGAATAACTTTTTATATTTCCATAACGAAGATAACCATGACTCCACATCGTATATCATACTCACAGGTAACTGTTGCACGCGAATGTTGAATTAACTAGTAGGGTTTATCTATATCCATTAAGTCTAGTTGTACTTGTTAACCGGTTATTACATTTCTATCCTGTATATTCACCTAACTTGTTGACATGAATATTTGAATTATGTGTCAAATAGCTTCCAAATCCAGAGTGCAATGGACGCCTACGAAACCTTGCTAAGTCTGTTGGGCTTCCAGTGAGATATATCCATCATTATTTTACACAAGGGCGGTACTCAGACCATTGCAATGTGGAGGTACCACTCTCTACTTACATATCTTATTTCCTTTGTTTTTTCGCTTCACATTACATTCTTTTTGTGATTCCATCACTATGGAGGTTCTAAGTCAAATCTTATACACTATCATTCTTTTTATGTTTTCAATAACATCTTGAAATACTTGTATGAAAGTTGGGCATGTTTTATTCTAACTCCTCATGTAATTTCTGACAGGTTTATTTTGTTGGAACTCGCCATGCAATGACTATTGTGATGCCTGACACTTTGATTGATGAGGTCTGGAACCATTTGGAAAAATAACCTTTTTATGATGAAATCCTAAAACACTTGGGGGTTGATTAGTGGATCTGTTCTCATACGTGCACTCTTGCAGCACGACCATGACGAACTTGAGGGTGCTCTTGCTCATAAACTGGGGCATTGGAAATTGAATCATGAGTTGTATTCGTTCATCGCTACCCAGGTATGTCACAACCGCTACTATTTAGAATTAATATGTAATACTTTCTCCCTGCAATGAGATGAGTGAGTTAACTAGCATATTCTCAGAGACCAATATTCTTCCCGACAACATTAATTGATTTGCATGATATGTTTTCTATTATGCTCAACTATCTTTATGAAGAATGGTATACAAAAAAACTACGTTCGTGCCATGATGGAAGTGTAGCAATCCAGGAATCTGGTTTCTTGTTCAGACTGTTAGGGAAATACATTAGTTGGTCAGTTCATCGGAACATAATTTTATTGGCTTTTTTTTCGAAGTTTGAACATAATTTACAAAGACAATCATCACTGCCTCTGTTTGGCCCCACTTCAGATTTCTACTTCGAATATATGAATGGTTTGCATTGTCGGATGAGTGGACAAAGAGTTCCATACTTCCTCTGCCACCTAAAATGTAGCAATAGGTGGTTGACTGTCTCTGCCTGTTCTTGACACATGCAGCATCTATAGGCTTGTTTCCAACTTCTTTGATGAGTTATGGTTGGGAGCTGTTCAAGAATTGCCACCCGCATCGAGAATCACACTCTGGTTGGAGTTTGTCTTCCCTATATACCCCTGACCCAAGGGCTATTCCCATATTCCCCATCCTTCATCCTGGCATAGCACCCTTTCACCAGCAAAGCGTCTTCTTCCCCGATTATCCAATTCACCTCATCTTCGTCTTAAGATAGAGCGCCCCTTGAAGGATATTCAGTTGTTCCATTTCCAGTCATTTACATCCCTTTGCAGGTGCAGTTTCCAAGTTATCCTCTCATCCGATCTGTTATAATGCTCCTGCAGTGGCCCAGTTGTTCCCCTCTCCCCACACCCCAACCTTATTTTCAAAATGTCTATGCTTGTTGCAAACAGAGCTGCCATTGGCATGTCTTGTCAAACATACCATAACAACTGAAGTGGTAACGTGTAAAAGTTGTTGAAGTGGCAAAATGTTTCCTTGTTTAGGTTTTGGATTATCATTTGATACAAACACATACCAGAGAGGCACTTATCTTGACATTTGATCACGTCTAATTACAATTTTTTCATCTTATGAATTTTTATCATTTGATCAGTGTGTTTATGATTCAGATTTTGGTCTTTCTCAAATTTGGAGCATACATATTTCTAAGCAATTCAAAAGGCGTGTTTAAGAGTTTTGGGTTTGAGACACAACCAACAGTTATTGGACTTGTCATTTTTGAGGTATTATTTTCTCTTACAGTTATATCCTGAATTGGACTCGAAGGCACTTTAATAGCTTAATGTCTTAACCCATAAAACTTCAAGATAGGTGAACCTTTTAACCATGCTTCTGTGGGTGTCCGTAAAACTATGTAGTTCTTGTAGAAACTTGTGGGGCTTGAATTTCTTAATTTTGAGTACATGTCATATTAGTAATGCACATTGAGACCAGGTAACTTGCAACATAGACATGTCCTCAAGCATTATTGTATTCACTGCTACTGTGTTTCTGCAGATGGTTATGGTCCCTGTTGGTTCCGTTGGGAGATTTTGCCTTAATATCATTAACCGGTCTCTTGAATTCAAGGTATTCATGCTTACTTCTTCACTTTCATGCATTGTATCTCTTAATAAGTCTTTGGTGGTGTTTGCTTTTTCTCGATGTCTCAACCTTTTAACGTGTCTAACTCAAATGGACCCAAAATCAACCTAAATCAGCAATTCAAACGTGTTAGACAGAAACAGACACTGACTCGAGTCAATTTAGGCCTCGAGTCATATTTCAGAACTGACTTGGAAAAAAAACAAACACTACCTTAACTTTAAATGCTTAGTCATGTTCCAGTGCTTCCTCTGAACTCAACACTTGCGAATTCTTAGACTTCTCTTCATTTCATATCTTTTAGGCAGATGATTATGCAAAGCGTCTTGGTTACAGTGTGGAACTTCAAGCCTTCCTTATAAAAGAAACGGTGAGATGTTTATGATGTACTACTATTCTTGTCTCGTTTGTCTTTGATTTTATGGATCACAATACCAGGGAGTTACATATCCTATTCTGAATTCTTCAAAATCTCCTAATTTGCACCCAACTGTTCATGTATTTGTGAAGAAACTAAAATTATCGCACTTCAAAGCATATCCTTCTGAAGAGAAATCAAAGGATCTCTTTAGAAGTTTCGGATTTGTGACTCAACCACTAACCATTGAACACTTTCTATTTCAGGTACTATTTTAAAATATACATAGTTCGTAAAATTCTATGTTCTTTTCTTTCTGTATAGTGTGCTGATAAGGTTTTCTTTTCAATGGTTACAGCGTAGTATAGTACCCCTTCTGCACTTCTTAATCTTTGACGTTGATAATAATCCGCTTGGGGTATTTAGCCTTAAACGTTTCTCTACCGTATGTTCAGTACCAATATGTTTCAACCCATGTAAGTTAATCTTCTGATTTTTTTTCCCTCTATAATCTTTACAGGGCAGTTTACCAATAACAGACCTTCAGCACTGGTTACAGAGCCACAAAAATCTCTTAAGCCCGAGTTTCGAATTTCAGGTATATAGTCTTGAAAACGTTTCACCAGCAAATACTCTCATTATTGATATGTTTCATCCCATCAAGTTAATCTTCTTCTGGTTTTTGTGTTTATGATTCTTTTCTAAATTGGTACTGAGATGAGGTTTTGTTGATAATGAATTTTCAGCACAAGGAAGATGTCTTGGGTATTAACATAGTAGACAAAATGTATTCGGCTTACTATTGTTCTCATCCCCATATCGCTGAGAGGTTGGCGAGGCTTGCCGGAGGAGACGAACTACTGCCGAAGAAATCAAAGAGAAAGCTTAAAAACAAAGGCTAAGTTTGTATTATTCATACTCTCTTGCTACTTACTACATGAAACAGAAGTTACCCAAACATTTTGATACAGTTCCTAACTGAGGACACTTCCACATAATAAAACTGAGGAAAACAAAATGTAATTTCTAACGTTTCCCTTCCTGTCATTTTCTTTGCAAGCTATATTCTGGTTAATAAAAACTTTCATTTGGTCCATTTTGATGTGGAAAACCAAACTGTAAGTATTAATATACTGGACTGAGCCGCTGCGGATCTATCGGGTGACCCAGTCGGCTATATCGTGTTGTTAATGTCTAAATTTACCGGTGGTTTATGTTTTTATCTTTATATTAAACCCGACTCGTCCTAAATTCACTTAAAATTAATATATTCTGTAATCTTCTGGAAGAGATCTGGAGTAAGATTTTTGGGGGTTTTTCTTTTTTACTACACCCTCTTGACCAATCTGGATGTAACGCTTTTAACAAAAACAAAAATCTGGATATAACGGGTAATTTCCTTAGGCTTTGCCGCTTTGAGTCTATCTATGTTCAAGAGGAAACCGGTTTTGTTGCTGGTATATCGGTTTTCCTTAAGTTACCCCGTTACAAAACTTATTAGACTAGTAGATAACTCAGCGGCTCAGCCGCCATGATTTCCTATCTTAAATCTATAGAAATGGTATTTTGATTTTTCTGTCTTCCATAGTCCGAAACACATAAACACATAAACTCTCTCTCTCTCTCTCTCTCGGCTGAGTACGAAATGGCGTTTCCTTACCTAGAAGCTGTTATTGGTACTTTAGATCCTCACCTTTTCTTCGGCTACTATTCTTGTTCGTTTCATTTTGATTTGATAGAATTGATTTACTCTTCATCTATTTAGTTTTCGATCTTAAACAAGTTCCAAGGTTTTCATATGAATTTGATATTAGGGTTATGACCCTTTTACTAATATAAAGAAACAAAAAATGAAACCCTATTTCTTTTCCCCTTCATATTATCATATCATCAATCAGTTTGAGTTTGATTAAAAAAAGTTGTTTCTATTTTGATAGGGGTTATGATTGTGGTGTATATTTTTGAGACGTATTTGGATTTACGACAACATTCTGCTCATAAACTTCCGTCACTTCCAAAACCCTTACAAGGAGTTGTTACTCAAGAGAAATTTGAGAAGGCTAGGGCTTATAGCATCGACAAAAGGTTTGATGTTTTTTCTTCTTCTTCTTTGTGATTCAAATATATCAAATGAGTCATTGGGTTTCTGAATTGCTGATATACTATCATTTGTAATACATTTCAGTAACTTCAACTTTGTTCATGAAGCTGTGAACATACTCATTAATGTTGCAATTTTGTACTTTCGCGTATTGCCTTGGATTTGGGAGGTTAGTCATTCGAGTTATCTGAATTTCCTCATACCCATACACACACGCGCGCGCGCGCACACCTACACACACACCAGCACACACCCACGCACCCACAACCACACTATTTCTCTCAAAATGGTTATTTATATTTTAGCTTTTATCCGCAGAAATCGGGGAATTTTGTGGTCTCTTTAGGCCTTAATGCAGACAATGAAATAATCCATACCCTTGCATTCCTAGGGGTTATTATGATCTGGTCACAGGTGCGTCTACCACAACTACATTTTATATTTGTTTTTGTGAATCCTTTATATATTTGTTTGTTATTCATATAGTACTTTATGCATTTGTTTTATAGCTCGGCAATTGGCTATCCGCCACCATTTGACATTGACACCTTATTTTATATTTTGTGCGTATACAGATAACTGACCTTCCATTCTCATTGTACTCCACATTTGTGATTGAGGAACGCCACGGTTTCAACAAAGTGGGTATTTGTACTTTGTCTAATGATTCTTGGTTTTGTCTAAACACACATCTCAAATTTTCCATACTCTTTATGGGATCAACCATAATACCACGACTTGATTTTTTTAACTGTGTTGCTTCCATGTATATCTTTTGCAGCAAACAATATGGGTATTTTTCAAGGACATGCTCAAATCGATTGCCCTTTCTATCATACTCGGACCACCAATTGTTGCTGCGATCATTTTCATTGTGCAGGTATCAACAAAATCATTTACTATTATTCCCACATTTAACTATTTCTTCTTATTTGCAAGATATGTAGTTGAAGTGAGGCCTCTTTTCTATTACAATTGTATATGATGAAAGAGTTTGCTCATTTTAACTATTGTCTATTCTTTAACTTAGTTATTTGCAATTTGGTTGTGAAGTCTTCTGGTTTGATCTTTATTACCGCAGAAAGGAGGTCCATACTTGGCTATATATCTATGGGGCTTCATGTTTGTTCTATCCCTTGTGATGATGACTATATATCCTATTCTAATTGCGCCACTTTTTAACAAGTTTACTCCAGTGAGTATCTGAATGCTTTACTATAATTTTTTTGCGTTATTGTTTATATCTTTTTCATGATAGAATCATAATACCCGAAAGTATTTGTTCAAAGACGTAACTAATGAACGGTTCATTTCTCTTTGCTGGTGATGCTGATTCAAATAGTTACCTGATGGAACACTTAGAACAAAGATTGAAGATCTTGCTTCATCCCTTAAGTTTCCGTTGAAGAAGCTTTTTGTTGTTGATGGATCTACTAGATCAAGCCATAGCAATGTGAGCTCAAACTCTGCGTTTTTGCATATTGTATATTTAAATTATTTCGTTATTCCATTTGTGTTTTTCTCAAATCTCACATGTATTTCCTTTTTGTACAAAGATGAGCCAAAAGCTCGCGAGTACTATACAAGCTGATTTGTCTGTTTAATGTGTTCAATAGATATGCTAAGTACTGATCCCCTTTATGAATTATTCCAGGCGTACATGTACGGTTTTTTCAAGAACAAGCGCATTGTGCTATATGACACATTGATTCAACAGGTCTGGAACCTTAACCAGTGACTTTCTTTAGTGCAAAGGGCATAACCTTATTCTGATGTCAAGTCATTAAGTATTTTCACTTCTCTAATACGATATGTGATACTTCACAGTGCGACAATGAGGATGATGTTGTCGCAGTTCTTGCCCATGAACTGGGTCACTGGAAACTTAATCACACTATGTTTACCTTCGTGACTGTCCAGGTACAATCCTAGACTAACCTTACGAAATTTGTATAAAATTATCGAGAATCTTTATATTAGTCTATTATTATTTTCCGATGCTTCTTATAGTAATCATGCTAAGGGACTTCATACGAAAGTGTTCTCTTATATTTATCGAACATCATGATGCAGATACTTACACTACTGCAATTTGGAGGATATACTCTTGTGCGAAACTCGAAGGATCTCTTTAGAAGTTTCGGGTTTGAGACTCAGCCAGTGCTCATTGGACTCATCTTATTTCAGGTATTTCTTAATGTATTATGATGGAAAGTGAGAACGAGCTTGGTGAACTTCAGTCCTACCACAAAAGAGGATAATCTGTGTTTTCTTCCTTTGTTATCTCATATATTATGACAAATGCGAGAATAGTCCCACATGGAAGATGTTGACCCTAAGGACGTAGACTATAGTATCGATTGATTTCGTTCTCCATTTCTTTTGTTGCAGCACACTGTAATACCCCTTCAGCACCTGCTTAGCTTTGGCCTTAATCTTGTTAGCCGAGCTTTTGAATTTCAGGTATTAAGTCTTAGAACTTCCTTAAAGTTTTTTTGTTTCTCTCTCTCTCTCTCTCTCTTAATCTCGTTTCTCTCTCTCTTTAGGCGGATGCTTTCGCAAAGAAGCTTGGTTATGCCTCACAGCTTAAAGCAGGCCTAATTAAACTGCAGGTAAGAGGGATATCTCTATTTTTGTCCTTGTACCTTGATCCCAAGAACACGTGAAGTTATACGCCTTTATGTCCTTTCGGTGCTGATATTAGCTCTTCTCATTGGTGTTATCAGGAAGAAAATAAGTCGGCTATGAACACTGATCCATGGTACTCTGCTTACCATTACTCTCATCCTCCGCTCGTCGAAAGGCTATCCGCCCTTGATGATTCTAGTAAGAAGGAAGATTGACTAGAAGAACAGGAGACATTTCTAACATCTCATCGACACAACCCTTGAATTTACCGCCCACATTAAAACTCACTAGTTACGAGATGTCCTCTCTGCAGATCAAGTTTTAAGCTATAAGAGGACTGAGCTTTGATTTTGTTTAAACAATGGTAGAGGATTAGGGTTATTTGTTCCAAGTTGAGATGGTTGTGTATGTGTATTCAGAACTAGAACTGAATCAAACTCCAATCTGTTTTTAAGTTGCAGTCCTATGTAATCAGTAGTTTATAGTATTTCTTATGATTCACCTATTTGACTGTCAGATTAGGAATCGTCAAATATGGGGTTTGGGCAGTTGAACTTTCAGACATTTTCTAAAAGTCAGATCTGATATCTCACTTGAAATCTATCTGTGCTGATTTGGGTCAAATTTCTGAATAGTTGCAATGTCTGACTCGTTTATCTGATGGGGCTAGGGGTGAACATTAGGTTCATATTAAAGCCAAACCAATCAATGGTGGTTTGGTTAAATCATCACTGATTCAGCCAGTTTATTCGGCCTAGTTCGATTTTACTTGACTGAGTTCGGTCGGTTAGGCTTGGACGGTTACCAAACGCAGAACCAAACCAAGATCGGATCGATCGGTTTTCCAACTGAGTCGAGTTGAATGTTGTTCAGTTCGGCTTGAAAACAGCTGGCAATGGTGTAACTACTGCGGAGACCCCTCGTACCACCATTTGTTTTCTGGTAGTCCATTCGACACAGCTGTAATTTTATTGCTAGTCGGGTGATGACTCAATTCAACCCAATCTAAACGAGAGAGAGAGATGGATGCAGAAGCAAACCTAAAACTGACAAGGACATGACACAGTAACTTGACTCAAGACATTATGCCCACTTGCTAGAGCTCCTTATCTTCTTCTTGTTTTTTTGCTTCTACTAAAATATAACTTGTGTTTTTCATCAAAAAAAAAAAAAAGGGTTAATTCTATTTTGGCCCCCTAAAGATGACCAACTCACCAAAATGGCCCCCTAAAGATGACCAGCTGCCAATTTGGCCCCCTTTTTTTATTTTTCCGTCAATTTTTCCGTCAACTGTTAATGAACTGAATTTTCTTACCTAAGATACCCTTATCTATATCTTTTTGTCAGGTGGAAATTTTTGTGGTCCCAAGAGTCATTAAGATTAGTCAAATCAATTTACTTTTTTGTGTTCTAAAATTGATGTTGACAAAGCAATTTCATTCTCTTAAGAAAATCAATCTTGCTTATCTTCGTATGAAATCTAACATGGGTTTTTAAGAATTTTACCACACAGATCCGGATTACCTGCAAATGAATTTGTTTCTTGAGAGAGAAATGTTTGAACATGGGTTTTGATATTCATAATTCCAACTTTGTAAAACCATTAAAGGATCACTAAGAACAGAGTACTTGAATGAAAGTAATAAAATCCCATCTATATTAAGCCCAAAAAAAAGATTTAATCACTAAAAGAAAAATCCAAAATGAAGTAATTCTCCATGAAGAATGGAGATTACTACAATTATTTCTTCTCAAAATCATAATTTCTTGATGAACAAATTCATAAGAAATTGAGAAAAACACGAGCTGAAGTTCCTCTATGATCTCACCACCATGTGATAAAGGTTAGAGAGAGATAGAATTTTAATGGGAAACTAGAGAGAGAAATTGAACTATATAGCTCATGCCCAAAATTCAATTAGTCCTGACAGTGGTTTTCCATGAAAGGTACTCAAATGGTAATATTGCTTCTTCAATTTCTTGAAAAGTTGAACCGGGTCTAGATCAGATTCATTGGAAACTTTCTCATTTTCCTGCTGCCTCGATGACTATGTTCTTCATCATTAATCACTCTCGCTATAAGCATCGCCATCAGAATTCTCATCACTCCTGGCTAATAAGCATATATTAGATTGAATTAGACTCCAGAACCTGAAATATAAAGTTCAGGGCACAGAGAGAATCATAGCAGATGTTGAAGGACAGATTCAACCTTTTGTTAAATTGAGTTTCATTTGCCTTTTCTTTTCAAAAGTGAAATGAGGAAGAAGTATAAGTTCATATTAGCAGATATAATGCCCAATGCTTGGTTTTACAATCTCAAGAACAACTGCTCTCACCACCCAGTCATGATAAAAAATCATCATCATCATCAATAACTCTTCTCAATAATTTCATCCCCAAAGCATCATCCAACTATAACCCAATCTAAAACTTCTTATTATTATAATAGATAAGTACCCACCAACATGCCAGATCATAATCCTCTGCCACCACCAATACTTCACACTTCACCCATATACCCACAACCCTCTAAATCCCATTCTCATCCAGCTGAACCATCAAAACTTTTGAAAAAACAAGGTCTACCAAGAGATTCTGGTTGTTTTAATTAAGATTTGGGGGTTTTGTGGAGAGTGTTTGAAGGGAAGGAAGATAAAATTGAATTGATGAGAAGGGAGAGAGAAGAAAAAAATAATTTTGAACATTGGAAAGGTAAATTGATTTGATAAATCATAATTACTCTTGGCACAAAATTCAGCTGCCAAAAAGTTATGAGCAGGGGTATTTTAGGTAAGAAAATGCAAGATCAGTAACGGCTAACGGAACAAAAGACGGAAAAACGAAAAAGGGGACTAAATTAGAAGCTGGTCATCTTTAGGGGATCATTTTAGTCAGTTGGTCATCTTTAGGGGGGCAAAATAGAATTAACCCAAAAAAAAAATATAACTTGTGTCCTCATAAATTACAAAGATAATTTATTTATTTAAATTTGTTTCCATGTTTGTCTCAAGTCAGAGAGGAACAAGGAATCCACACTCAAATGATAACTAGTTTGTCAATTTCAATTCATTTAGAAAATCAACTTTCCACTTTCTTAAATATTCAATTTTTTAATTTTTTTTTCTTCATTTAGAAAATCAACTTTCCACTTTCTTAAATATTCAATTTTTTAATTTTTTTTTCTCTTTCCTCTAGCCTCTTTCGTCATTTTTGTGGCTTTCTTTTACTACAAACATTGCCACCTTTCGCCGAACTTTTATTTGCCCTCTCATTTATCTGGCCTATCCATCTTATCATTAAGGTTTAACATAATTTAGTTAGAATTTTAAGAATAAATGTACCAATTAACGTTAGGAAAATCATGATAATAAAAATTTGGTGTCACCGTGTCACCCTCATTCACGACGGAAGTTTCAACTATCTGAGGGAGAGTATTAAGTGGTACAATTAGGATCAAAGTCTGAAAAACCATGGGGCTATGTAGCGGCAACTCGTTGGTGTGGTGTTTTAGGTAACTTTTAAGGCACATCGAAATGTATATTCAATAACATAAGATATGGTAGTTGGATCTTAATAAAGGCGCAAGATGAGATGAATGATATATTTGACCAAACCGGAGTTGGACCACAATAGAGAATTAGAGACCAGACCGAGTAAAGAAACGACAAGTGAAGCTTCGTAGAAGAAGGATGGATAAAAAAGTGTTTTGTTTATTTATTTATTAACGCGTCTTCTTCAAACAAATCTCTTTATATTTCTTCCTGCTTCCTCTTCTAGTACTCGTTTTAGGTACAAGTACAACTCTCTCTCTCTCTCTCTCTCTCTCTCTCTCTCTCTCTCTCTCTCTCTCTTTAAAAACCGTTTTTCTCTTTCTCTCGCTTGCTCGCTTGCACGCTCGCTCGCTCGCTCGCTCTTCTTTAAGTTTTTAGGGTTTGGACAAGTAGTAGTAGCAAAGGAGAAAAAAGTCTTGCTTATGTAAGTATCCTTCATTTATATGTTTTCTGCCTATTTGGAGTTGTTTATTAACATATCATACCCCCCTCAATTTATAAATTCATGACTCGTAGTATATTAATCATTTATAGTTACTTTAGGGTTTTTGTTGTTGAATTTTGCATTTTATGATATGATTAGTCAATTTTTATTTGTATTTGGATTAACAACTTCAAGTAGTTCGGTTATTTTATATCTAATGACTTCTATGGTTGGATTTGTATTTTTGTTTCGGATCTGTAAATTCTTGTTTCGTTCTAGAACTCATGATTTTGTGAAAATTGCAATTAAAATGGAACTTTTATTAAGTATGAAAGGCTATCTTTTTATATGTGATTGTTTCATTTCAGCCTTCAGATCTCCTACTTGTATATGTTTTTTCGGAAAATGGCAAACTATAGAATCAATTTTATGGAACTTTTTATATGTGGCCTGTCGTGATTAATTGTTTACTGGACCAGAATCATAGAAAGCACGAATTGCAACAATCCACATACGATTTGTGCCTAGAGTTGTTCCCTAGCATTTTTCCTGGTGGTGAACTATGCATTTGGGGTCACCCGATCCACCCAAGTAACCCATGGACTGGATCCGGGACATAACGCCGCCGATGATCCGACGAGTCAAGGACATCCCATTTAAGATAGTAATGTTGATAAAGAGTAGAGAGATTGATCCCATTTAGACTTTTAGAGGCTTGTCGTATGTGCTGATATTGGTTATAATTTGATATATAACGAGGGTATAACCCGTGCCAGGTGGGTACTGACTGCTCTATAATATCAACCCTTAGAGATAAGGAGGTATACATAGACCGCTCCCAAGCCAATCATGATCAATCCTGAACTGATCCTAATGGTAAGGATCGGGATTGTGGGCAAGCTGTATCCCCACTCCCCGACTGCTTAAGTTGTGAAGCTAGAGACTGACTCTATTTTGATTTATAGATTAAAAAGGTTCCATCTCAAATGTTTGATCTCAAAAAGGTTTGATCTCAAAGTTTCTTGCCTGAAAAAAAATTGCTTAGAATGATTTGTATATTTGTTCATGCAATTGCTTAGAATTCGAAAGCTGATTTTTGGAATTGAATTACAGTGTTTATAGATATCATATTGACCCCAATCACTATTGTCATTAATTTTGGCTATTGATCTTTTTGTGCAGAACTGCAGATATAACAAAATGAGTCGTCCACACGATGGGCACAGACCTTTCTCTTCCCCTTTCGGAAACCCATTTCGGGTTATCTTCTCCAAGAAGTCATACCTCTCACAGAGGAATCTTGATCTATTGAATGCTTTCGAAGGATCTTTAGCCAAAAGACTAAGAAACCTGAAGTTGGTAGAGAAAAGTGAAGTTCTCAGTTTATCATGGATGAGATTAGCTATGGAGTCTCTCTGTGAAACCCATACCGATATAAAAACCCTAATTACCGATCTTCAGTTTCCTATCTCCTACTGGGACGAAAACTGGATGAACCTTTATCTGGACAGCAGTGTGCACCTGTTAGATATGTGTATCGCTTTCAGATCTGAGCTCACTAAACTAAATCAAAGCCAACTCTTTCTTCAATGTGTTCGACAAGTTTTGGACAATTCTAATTCTACCACCCCATCATCAGAAGATTTGGTTAAAAGCTCTCGTTCCCTTGATGAGTGGAAGCTACAAACTAAATCAAGAAACAAAAAACTAGAGGATTGCTCAGACATCTTAATTAAGCTTACTGATTCTCTTCATTTGGTTAAATTCAAGAACTCTGCCAGAGGAAAAGTCTTAATGCGAGCGATGTACGGGGTTATGATTCAAACAATATTCATATGCGGTCACATCACAGCAGTCTTCTCTGGTTCTTCGAAGACATTAATGAATTTGCAAGTTTCTGACAAGTTTTTATGGGCAGAAGCTTTCAACCATTTGCAGACAGATATAAATATAGAGGTTAGAACTCGATTTTCAAACGGAAGTCAACCTATATTGAAAGATTTAGAAGAAGTTGAGGTGTCTGTTAAAAAGTTGTATCCTCTGACGAGCAATGGCCTAGGCATTCCTGCAGAATCCGAGATACTAAAGAATTCGGTCATGGATTTGGGAATGAGCTCAGAACGTCTGTCGAAAGGGGTAGATCTTCTTTCCAAAGAAGTTGAGAATTTTTTTCAGGTTGTTCTTTCAGGTCGTGATGCATTGCTTTGTAATTTGAGGGTTTCCAATTTGAACTCAAAAGTACATAAATTAGAATGAATGGAATAAAGACTTCGATAATATAGTTTTTCATCTCTGTGACAATTGATAGAAGTTGAACGAAGATCTTGTACATGATATTGCCTGAATGAAATTGTAATTCAAGTTATTGTATTTGAATATTATAGCAATTTGGATCATTTTGATTTCGATTTTTCATTATGGCTCAATACTTCTTTCAAAAGAAAGTTGTGAAATTTTCATATCAAACAAAGGGAAGAAACGAAGAAAGTTTTACACAAAAAAGATGAAACTTTCATATTAAACAAAGGGAAGAAAGCAATTTTCCCCAAGTTTATTTACACACGTACCTTTCCTAATATGATACTGCACTTAAGATGCTTACATTTTTTATTTACTCCGATAATCACGACTAGATAACCAGAATCAAGACAATGATTACCAGCTGAAACTAATCGACTCGAAATTCAGATTATCTGCTAAACCAGATGCACAAATATTTGCAACTTCGTGTCGTAGTTCCTTTGGTCCACTTGTCAAAATACCAATCTTCGATCCTTCACATTCGAATAGAATCTCTGCAACAAAACCAAAATTTTCAGAAAATCTTCGGCCATGCTTACCATTAATGCAAAAAAGGAGAAAGTTAACTTACTCTTTAAGTTGGGTCTAGTTCCAAAGTGCAATTTGGTTGATTGAATAAGAGACTCATTAGGCAAACTTTCCAATTCTCTATCAGCATTATAAAACCAAGAACCGGGCGAGGTCGTCGGAGTAGGTCCATCCAGACCCTGAACTTGCTTAACTCCATGAGAGTTCTTGTTCTTGTTCCATAGAAGAACTACACTTGAAGTCATGGCAATGGAGATACAAAGAAGTAACAAATAAAGGAAAGATTTTAAAGTGAAAGAGAAGATATTATTGGTGTTATGATCGATCGGATAAATATAGTAACGAGTCAGAATACCCAAGAGGATGAGAAATATAATAAATGAAGATGTGATAATCGCGCCGAGCCATAACCAACTGTTTGGACCAAGTGGGGCGGAAATAGGAATATCAGTTGGGTTAGGTTTAAACCAGATTGTTCTTTGGGAGTTCTTGATATCTATTGTTGGTTCTTTGTCTCTAGTAATGTAAGCTTCAATTTGTATTTGAAGTTGGGTGGAAATATCTGAAGGGGTTCCTGAAAATGGGAGGATAAGGTCTAGCATGTTGAGATCTGAACTGTGCTTGAATGAAGATATTAGAATTATTTTTGGAAGATTTTTGCAGTTTTGGGTTGTACTTCTATAGATAATTTCTCGAATTATGGAAATGAATGGTGTGATTCCACTCCCTCCGCTTATCATTACTAGCGTGTCGTATCTGCAAAACATATCGATTATATCATTACTTCCTTACACAATCTAGACCAAAGCGGGTGAGACCCGAAATTGAACAGAGATGTTTAAATAGTTCAAACCTTAGATAATGAGTTGAAACCGGCCCATATGGTCCTTCAATAGAGACCTCGAGGCGATCCATTGATGTAGGCGAAGAAAGGATTTGGTGTAGCTTTTTGGACCAACTTCCAGTACCTTTGATGAGAACACTGAGTCTGTCTGGCTCCAAGTTACTGTTTGAGGTCACTGTGAAAGGGTGCCACTGTAGCTTGGAAATGCTTGGCACATTTACAAAAACAGTACTTGTGGGACTATATCTCAAACCTACAAACACATATAGGAAGAAAAAAAAAACTAAAGTTACATTTCTGCATAAAGGAAAATGCCAATTGGCCCGAATAATTTTGCCCGAGACCAACTGCTGAGGCGGCATTTCCAGTCTGTGTTTTCATGTGTGCCTTAGTTGGGCAGGACTCAGGCCAAAACTTCGGGCCGATTAAAGAGAAAATAAAGCGAAAAATATGATTGTACCTGGAGTTTTAGCGAAGTTAAGTTCAACAACTTCACAAGACAAAACGCGGGAAGAAAGGAGACGGACGCGAGTTCGTGATTGTAAGAAACGTAAGTAGCGATCGACCAAGAAAAGATAGAAACCAGGGAGCATCATGATGGAGTATGAAAATCCAACATGAAATACAAAGAAGAGAAAGAAGAGAGAATAGAGATAATGAGTGTAGAAGAAAAGCTCGAAAAGTTTTCGCCTTATTCGGGGAATTGCAGTTATCCACATTGCTATTCCACATAACAATGCTAACTCTCCTGGCAAAACAGCCACACCAATCTTCTCCCATTTTAGCAGCTGCGTTTTCAACAAATTGGTTTTACAAAGTTAATTTCTTATACAGATTTTTTTTTTTTTGAGATTAGCCTTCTTAAATAAACAATGGTTCTTACGAGAAAGTTCAAAGCAAAACAGGAACTAAATTGTAAATAGTTTAACATCAAAGGACAAAATGTGAATTGAATGTTCTTGAGGACTCAAGTGGAGGTTGCCAAATTATGAGCTGCGGTATTACTGTTACGGCCACAGTCTCAAAAGAAAATATCTAATAGTAGTGTCAGAGAACAAGAAAAAATTAGGTAAACTCCGGACAGAATTCCTATGTAGATTGTAGTAATTTCCTTTTTAGTGGATCAGAATCATCCACAATGAATTTTTTGTCTAGAATTTGTCTGGGTTTTGTTGTTCTTTAGTATTTTTAGGTACATATTCTTATTTGTGGTTTAAATGGAACATGTTTTGCAAAGAATATTCAAAAATCAAGTACAAAGGACTAAGGAATCTTAAATAGCTTTCAAAAAAAAAAGAATCTTAAATAGGAAATTGGAGTTAGTGGAATCAATCTACAACTTTAGACTTGGCAGAACAAAAACCCTAGAAAGTGATCATATGATGAAATGAATCATGATAAGATAGGAATATGGGGAAGAAAATGTTAGGGTTGACTAGTTAACTTCTTATCATTTTGGGCCGTTAATAAAATGTCTAATGTCATAATATTCCCAAAATTTAAAGGAAATAGAACTAGTCGAGTCAACTCATGGACCCACCCGTCACAATATCCTTGAAAATTGGATCTCTCCTCGTGCTCATAATCCCAACCACCAATTTTGAAACATACTAGTACTAATTACACCTAGTATATACCTATGGTCCCATTAGCAGAGAGAAAAATGTTTGGACAGGACTCGGACACTTCAGCTTTCAGGTTGAAGTCGAGGTTAAATTTGTGATCATCCAATTCAAAATCAATTAAAAATGAACAGAGATGACCTAGACATTATATCATCGATTGTTACATCGTTCTTCTTCTATGTGAGACGATTCTAACAGTGTATCCCTATTTTCAGACCAAATAACATGGATACACATTGTGAATTGTATAAACGTTGTATATAACTGTTATTATTATATATTTTGGATTCTAGGAACGCTTGTATAAAACATAAGTAATATGATATTTTTAGTTTATTTTTGCTGCAAAATGATATTTTGAGTTTTTTTTTTTTGATGAAGAAATGATATTTTGAGTTGATTAATCATATCTATATTACCTCAACAAGTTGATGGGTTGAGATCCAAACAATAATGTAGAAAAGACCATGGGCAGTGAAGAGAATCATTGTGATATGTCCGAGCCAAATATGATACTTGATGCTGCCTTCTGATGTGAGACCTAATAACGGCAACAACGATGATCCACGAGTCACCGGAAAGAAGAGGAATGCTAAGCACAGATTCCCAACGAGCCCCATTCTTAGTGCTACATCAGCAAGCTTAGCT
Organism: Eschscholzia californica; assembly: GCF_041429995.1. Lineage (NCBI taxonomy): Eukaryota > Viridiplantae > Streptophyta > Magnoliopsida > Ranunculales > Papaveraceae > Eschscholzia > Eschscholzia californica. The sequence continues at coordinate 43,997,713 of NW_028238483.1, read as the reverse complement.
TGCCATCTACATTCATAAAAAAAATACACAATTACATTAACAAGTTACATGTATATACATAGTACATTGTTTTAGGGCGATTGTGGATTACATGTAAAACACAAAAAGAAAAATTATACTCACATGTCTTCTCCATATGCAGCAGCCGATTGTTTGGTGATTTTAGCAAAATTAATTCGTATGTAAGTAGCAATGGACCATATTAAGAGTGCAATAAACATCACGAAAAATGCAAGCTCCGTCCCTGATACAATTCCCAACGGGCCTTTCACCAACACCGGTCGTTTCCATATTGAAACTCGATTACTTTCACTGTCATGTCATTGATTTAGTTAGCAAACTCACAAGACCTTATTGACCTTCTCTTAATAATTAGTAGGTCACTAGTTCAAAATTCTTTTAAGGTCAATAAAATTTGAACAAACAAAAAAAGAAGTATTTATTCGCCAAATTATCGGACAAAGAAGAAAAAAAATACTATACCTTTGAGTGTAATCTTCCTCGGATTTGTTTGACAAATGAAGATATACACATCCCAAAGCAGCAATTAATATAGTGGGAAACATGTATAGCAAAAGTCTTGCCCCTATTAAACATACAAAAATATAAACACAAGAACACATAAAAAAAGATATGTAATGGAAAATGACACTATGTCTGGTCACTCTCCCTGTGAATCCAGGCGTGGTAGCATAGTCGGACGAGATTCAGAGAGAGAAAATGAAAAAATCTTTCTAAATTTTGGCGTGCCACATCACCGGTCAGAATTCAGTCGGGAGAGTGGTCGTGCAAGGTTATCCGGGCTCATATGTTATAACTAGCTCTTTCTCTCTCTATCTCAAGTTTGAAAAAGTGGAAAAAGTAGTGTTACCCATTGAACCAAAAAAGGTGGATGAATTGGTATGAGCTTGGATAGTTGGATTCCATTTGAGCTTATATGTACTGGTAGGCATCATGATCCAAAGAAAGATTGAACCCAAGAACACCAACATGACAAACATTCTTATTCCTCTACTCACCATCTTCTTCCCTTCATCAGATCCTTCCACACCCATCTCTCTCTCTCTCTCTCTAGATAAGTGGTTATCTTTCTCTCCCTCTCTCTCTCTCTAAATAAGAGAAGAATGTGTTTTATATGCTGCAATATGAGATACACTTTCATGAGCATAGTTACCCATATTTATAGCCGAATTTTACTATCATACTTTATTCTAAAAATAGTGAAATTTTTTATTTATTTACTATTGTGACACAGAATTCATTTATAATAATTAAATTAGATTTTTCATACTGTAGAATGGTGTAAGCAAAGGAAGCAAGGTGCATGCTTCTCAATTTTCTCCACTTAGATTTTGTTATGATTATTTTAGTCCCAAATTCATTCTCACTCTAATCTTGTTCACCCATCATCTAACGTGGGTGGACAAATACAATGAAAAAGCTAAGCGTTTTATTTTCTAAATCTGATTCTTCTGACTCGTATATGCCTAGACCATCTAACTCAATTGGACCCCATAGTACAAACCCAAATTAGACCAAATAAGTATATTCTGAAATCTGATTCCAAATCTTTAAAATAAATCTAACCATTTGGTAATGGGTTTTCTCACCCTCGTTTTATGTAGGTTCACAAATTTGAATTCTTTAATACTATATATATTACCACTGATGAATGAGTGAAGTCACTAAAATGTGGAAGTGCTTCCACACGTGATATACTTAAATTAGCACAAATTTGTGAGTCAAACACATTAAATATACACCCATTTATGAGTCATTGATTCTCCTCACCGTAGGGCAAGAAACATACTCCACACTTTGACGTATGAAATACTATCACTTGTATTGTTTTAGCCTCTTGCCGATGTAGTCTAAACACTCGCTACCTCATTCTATACGTACAAATGTCTCATAATACAGTAAGAATTAGTGTGTCTTGTGTGCCAACTCATAAATTTAATCCTTGTTGTCACTTGTTTATAATTACTCCAATAGTCCAAGGTTTTATATAAAGTAATTTATTAATCTCATTCATTTAGATGATATATTTTCTAACAATAAGTATGATTTAGTTACTAGGTTTAAAGTGAAACAATTTTTATTCTTCATTTGGATGTATCTTCATGTCCTAAAATTTCACAAGTATGATAAAATGAATTTGGATTTAGGTAGGCAAGAGTGGGCTAAAAAGATATAGATTGTCTTATCAAGTCAAATTATATACTACTACTACTATATTGCTTAATTTAAAGGGAGATGAGGGGGTTGATTGAGTCAAAATTGAAGAGAGTGAATCGGTCGGGGGTAAGGGCGTGAGAATGTGGTGTATGGTCGCGTGTGGGTGCCACTATGTGCGTGTGGAGGAGTGTGTTCACTCACTCTTTCCTCCCTTCCCTTTCTTTTATTAACTTACAAAATTAAACATTCTATTCACCTTATTAATTCTATGAATTCGAAATATTATGAGAATATTCCACAAGAGCAAAGTGTGATAATCAACTGTATATTATGATAATCTTTAGGCACATGATAAGTATGTTGATGGCATGTGTTTTGTGTCACCCAATTAATTAACCCAACAAAAGTCAAAACTTGGTAGCCCAAGTAGTGGAAAATATGGACCTATCCAAAACTCGGAGGTGTTAGTTCCATTTTCAAATGAGGTGGATTTCGTGGGTTGTTGAACCCGAGTTGTTAAGATATAAATAATGTTGTTGGGCTTTACGTCATAATTTATTCATGTTATAGGCTCGTTCTTATTAGGATTTGAATTAGGCGGTTATCGTAATTATTACATCTTTAATGTATCAATGTCATTGTAATGACTACTGTGTAGATCATAGTCAATTTTCAAAAAAAAAAAAAAATTAACCCAACAAAAGACACTTGTTAAGTTTGAAGATTTTTACATGCGAACAAATAAGTGACAGTATACAAAAATGAATCTCATGATAGAAAATGATAAATCCAACTTTTTGTTGTTTTAACTTTTTCTTTTTTTCCTTTTTGAATACCATAAGTTTTCATGTACTTATTTCTACCATAAAACTAGGAATACCATTTTAAGCTTCTAAGAGCATCTCCAATTCAACACTCAATCTTAGAAACTCTGAGTGCCACTTAGGATTTTTAGAGTTTTTTCTTACAAATCCTCTCCACTGCAACACTCTATTTGGATCTCTAAGATGACGTGTCAAGGGTGGAATAGAGATATCTCAAGAGGACACTCTAGAAATAGAGTGCCCTCTTGAGATATCTCTAATTGTCCAACTCATCAATATTTGATTTCAACCAATAGAAATCTCCAATGCAGGATCCTGTATGGAGACCACCACCAGCTGACAAATTAAAGTACATTTTGATACAACTTTCAACAACGGTAGAGCAGTCGGGCCAACAATCTAGCGAAATAGTGAGGAAGGTTTTGCTACCGCTATGATGCAGGGATGGACATCAACATCACCAATTTAGGCTAAAACTAGAGATGCCTTGCTGACAGTAGAATTGGCTTTAAAGCTCCCAGATTGTGGAGGTGTCATTGAATGGATGCTTTGATGATGATATTACAAGGAGACTTGAGTAAGTTATGTGCGTGAGTAGTTACGCTTTGTCCCCGAAAAGTTAATAAGATAGCACATTTAGTAACAAAACATTATTTTATATTGCAATTGTCAATCAATATGAATTTTCACTCGAATAGCTAACAAATCAGGCATTGACCTCCTCGTTAAAAAAAAAAAAAAAAAAAAAAAAAAAAAAAAGATAGTAACAAATAAGGAAAATAAAGAGAAATAAACAAAATTTCCATTTATATACTAAAGGTGGCTGAAGTCTCAAAGTATATACAAATTTTTGGATTTCGAATATATTTACTATTTGGTGCTTCTCCTTTTTATCTCATTCTCCTATAATTGGCTGTACTCACCTTCATGACAAGGACCCACATCAATTCTCATATGTTTCTTCTCTTCTGAAGGCAAAATTCTGCAGCAATTTCTCCTAGGAGACTGTCAAAATTCATATACAAAACCATTAGATATGAATTTATTTAATGGGTGTACACAAAAATTTTACCAAATAGTAGAGTTTTTCTAAAGAAAAATGTCATAAGCTTTCACAATATTTGCCATTATGGGAACATGTTACTGTTTGCGATGTTTAAAAACAGACATCGGTTATTCAGAACCGACCTGCCACAATCTATTTAAGCAGATGTAAGATACGCTTATAGACGGGTCAATCTAAAATAATTAAGGAGACTACTTGATATAAAACTAAGACCGTTGATACTATGCTCGACAAGTATCCTGGCCGAATCTCAGTCGGAGTACTTAGACGAGCAGGATCTAGGGAGAGAAAGTCAAGCACTTCCTTTCACTAGATCTGTACCGACCAAGTACCCCGGTCGGGATTCAGTCGAGACACTTGCCGGTCATAATATCATTTTTGAAAAACTAAACAAATTAGGTCTCACATATATAGTCACATACCTTGTTCCAAAGATGTGGGTCGGGTCTCTTGTAAACTTCAACCCGCTCCACATTCACCTTTTTTCGATTCCACTTGCAAAACCAACGAGAAGCTTGGTGCAAATCATACTCGCTCACTGTCTCTTTAGTTGTAGAGTTATACCTAGCTTCCTTTATGTAATAAACTGATGGATTCTTACACGGGTTTCGGTCAACAGGTCGGGTATTAAACCCGAATCCTTTATAATCTGCATTTTTGTACCAATTAATGAAGGTTCTTTGAGGTTTTTCCATCTCTCTAGGTAAAATTATCCCACTTTGAATCTGAACTACATAACCCCATGACACAGAAATTGTCCATTTTTTATCCTTGTCGTAACATATTGATTGCTGCATTAAAGATGCTGGGTCGAGTTTCATTGGGACCGTTAAACGTTTCATGGCTTCAACTTGTGTAGGTACTGGAAATATCGGCTCAATCACGTCTAAGTGGTGTATTGTTACTAGCGGTGCAACAGGATGCGCGGCAAGTAATCCTAGTGGATTCCCGTACACGTCGAACTGAAAAACATGACAAGTCAGGGTTTGACAAATGATGGTAAAGAAGTCCTACAGTAATGTAGTCAGATGAATGGTGAAGAAAGTTGTAAATGGAAGTACATTAACTACTGTAACTTCTTTGATTAATGACTGTGCCCGACCATAGTGTCAGCCGAATCCGAACTAGAATATGTGACCGGACTAGATTTAGCGAGAGAAAATATTCGACAGTAGAAAAACATACTTAGATAAAGAATGTATAAACAACAATGACGCACTGGCGGAAAAGTCCACGACTAAATATGTCAAGAACTTATGGGTTCCTCTATAAGCACCCCTCATTCTCTACTCAACCTTGAGTGTCCCCAGATTTGCCTATTCCGTGGGGCGCGAAGAGAAAGGGCAAACTAGAGTCAAAATCAATTGAAAATAACAATCAACATGTATGGGCGCTCAAAAAGTGAGATGTTGATCGGATTACGTCCAACCAACATATATAACTTTTTGAGTGCCTGTACCTGTTAATTGTTACTCCATTTTCAGTTGATTTTGACATTTTTTCACGTCGGGACGTGCACAAATGATTTTGACTTAATTACTTTCACTAAAAAAAACCAAAAAGATTCAAAGAAAAATTTCTAGAGAGCAAAAGCAAGAGAGTTTTACTTTACCTGATGGAAACCAGGTTCTTTAGTGAGAGGAACACCAAGTTCAGCCATACAAGCTTGCAATCTATCATCAGACCCATATAACTCTGGGTATCTCTGTATACATTTATCTTGAATTTCAACTAAAGCTTTTGCTAATGGATAACTAATTGCGAATCCACCACCACCATAAGCCATACCATAACTAAAATATATATTCTGTAAATGACTCTCCGATACACTCCCAATATAATAATACCCATTATGATCATACTTATCTAAAACCCTAATCAAATTTTCTGTAACAAAAATTGTATCATCATCACCCATTACAAACCATCTCACATTCTTCAAACCCAATTTAAAACTTTCCGAAACAATTCGAGATATTCGAATAGCCGATCGATCCCCGTGTCGATTTGTGTATTTGAATTTTGATGTATTACCAGAGATTTTAACTGGTGGAAGAAGATGATAATCTGTTTTGTTCTGTTTTATTGGTTTATCTAACCAAACAAATCCTCTCATCTTTTTAGGTTTCCACCAAAGTTTGATGTATTCTTTTCTCTTTTCCCATAATTTTGATGAACCCGCAATTCCAAAAACTATATGTCTAAGAGCTAATCGTTTAATTTTAGATTTGGGAGTTAGAATTGTTTGATTTTGAGGAATGGGTGGTGAAGAAACAGGAACAGAACCAGAAACAGAATCAGAAATTGAGATTTTTTTGGGTTTGAATGGGGAAGATTTGATTGAAGAGAAATCATAAACTTTGTTGTTACTGTTGAATTGAGAACAAGTAAAGAGTTTGATTGAGTAGATGAAGTAAGTTAATGAAGCAAAGAAGATTACCCAGACTAAGATTTTGAGTAGAGTTCTAGTTGCAGAAGAAGCAGAGTATTCATTAATGGCGGTTTTGTTTGTCAACATCTGTATCAAAAATAGCTTCTTGTTTCTTCTCATGGTGTATTTAGGGGTTTTTCTTTGTGGGTTTTACTTGAGGGTTATCATAGCAGAGAGATAAAAAGAACCCTAGAAAAGATTATGATTTTAATGCACTTATGAAGAGACTTTGTTCTTCCATTCATGCATGTAGTACTAATTAAAAAGAAGCTTGTACTATTAACAGTTGTATTAGGATTATGAGTTCTACTAATTTAGGAAAAGCTTTTGATATACATTGTTAACAAAAATATATCTTAATCAGTTAAATCAAGATATGGAAGATTCATTAGGTTAGTATATATTTATGTTGAAATATCAACTAGTATCAATTTGGATCGGTTGAATTTATTTTCTACTCCTACTAGGTCTAGGGCCCATGTCTTTTGAGTTACACGACCATAAAAGTCCTTTGTCTAAAGGCCTCCTCCCCTCACACACTACGAAGGGGTGCCTTTAAACTTCCCTAAAACTCAAGTCCAAGCATAGCTTAATTTGTGTTAAGAATGGAGCATTTTTTTTTCTTCAGAAAATTGACTACCATCTGGTCATTACAATGACATTGATTCATTAAAGAATAACACTGTTGAAACTACCCAAATACCAAAAATACATAAGTGAATTGTCATTTAGTGACTGACTGCCCCTTTGTAATTCATGCACATCTACTGTCCAATAATATAATATGCAAATTTAGATAATAAAATCACATATTAAGTCAACAATCTCTGGTTGGAGTGCTAATACCTTGGGTAATGTCTCTAGATAAGATTAGTTTACATAGTCAACGGCAAGGTGATACCTAAGTGTAGTGAAATCTGAAAAATCCTATAGGAGTGAGAAGTCGATAGTCATTAAATGTCCTAGATACATGACTAATAATTGGTTAATGACTAATTTATTTTCGAAGAAACTACTATTTAGGTCTTGTAATAGTTTTTTTTTTTTTTGTTGTTGTTGAAGGGGTCTTATAATAGTTAGTCATGCTGCATCAATTCTTTTGTTGACCCTCTTATGAAAATGGTAGGTCAACATGCAGGCTGCTATAATTTTACTTCTTTTCTTCTCTTTGGTTGAAGTTTGGTTGTGAATTTCGGGGACAAACAAAGAAAAAAAAGAAGACAAATGCCACGTGTGCAGATATATTCCTACGTGGAGATGACGTGGACCGATAGTTTATAAACAGTAAGAAATATTGAGGAGAGATATAAGAGAGAAGAAGAGAGACGGTACTGGTGGGTGAGAGAGTCTCTTTACAGCTTTCAGAAGTTTCCTTCCCCCATTTGCTGCTGCATCGATAAAGTGTTCCCACCTCAGTTTTAGAGAGAGAAAGAAAGAAACTAGAAACTAGAGATTAGAGAGAGAAACTAGGGTTAGAGAGAGAGAAAGACGATCATGGAGGTAATCCTCCACATCTACGACGTAACGAACAGTGGTTCAGCAAAGACGAACAATACAATTGTTCAGATCAACAAGATCTTCAAAGACGGTATTGGTTTTGGTGGTATTTTCCACAGTGCCATTCAGGTAACCTAACTTAACTTCTCTCTTTCAATCTCTCTAAATCATTTCATATTACCTACTACTACTACTAATTCTGTTGTTTTTCTTTGAGATTATGAAATTTTCAAGTTAAATCCGATAAGATCTAGGGTTTTAAGTTAGAGCTTTATTATGCATATAACTGATCCTATTAGTGACATTGTACTGAAATTACTCATCAAATGATAGGATTTAAATTATGCATCTTAGTTTGAGAATGTTTGGAGTAAAATTTCTTTATTTGGAAAGAAATTTCTTCTCTGATGTTATGTTTGAAGTGATAGTGTCTGAAGAAGGTTTGAGATTTTTGGACATCTAGACTGTTTAATCAGTATTAGGTATTGTTTAAGGTTGATATGAACCCTAAAAAAAAATTTAAAACTTTCTTCTTAGAAGAATTATGTGAGGAGAAGTGGTTTTGCTTATCTGAGTCAAGGATTCAAAACACATGCAGTTAGTGTAAGAGGTTTAGGTTTGTTGATTAACCTTGGTCTCAGAAGCATAATGACACTACCCTTGTGTTACTTGTTTGTTATTGCATTTCGCCACTTCCTTTCCTGTTTTGGCTTTCTTATCACTTGAAAGAAAATTCTGCAGTTTTTCATGATCGCCTAATACGTCATATAAAGCGCAAATCTATCTTTATTCCTATGTTACAATATATGCTTTCGAGTATTCTTTGAAGTGAAAAAGTAAATGTTTTTCATACTATCCTTAGCATGGCAAGTAATAGTAATGCGGATTGCTAAATATCTATATCCGCTTACAGCTCACTATCGTTATCCTTTTAATCCATGTTTGGGGCCGAATCTAGCAATTTGTGCTTTTTAGTGGATGTGGAAGAAAGGAAAATATTTTCTTTTAATTAATTTTTCTAATGGTCTATGACTCTATATCATAAGGAAAGGACATGATGTGTCTTCAATTTGTGGTATCCTTTGTTGGCAGGTGTATGGAGACGAAGAATGGTCTTTCGGGTTTTGCGAGCAAGGAACTGGGGTTTTTAGTTGTCCACCCAGTAAGAATCCAATGTATACATACCGTGAACGCATAGTCCTTGGAAAAACAAACTCTTCTATCTACAAAGTAAATCAGATTCTCAGAGAACTCAGCAGAGAGTGGCCTGGAGTTTCATATGACTTGCTGTCCAAAAACTGCAATCATTTCTGCGACATATTCTGCGAAAGGCTTGAAGTGCCCAAAATTCCAGGTGGATAGATTTTATTTTCCACTCGCACTGGCTTTGCTTATGGAAATTACATTATGAAGTCACATTTTCTATTGTCTATATGAAGTTTATCCGGTTAGTTTATTTCTATATATGAAGTGACTTTTGTTACTGGTATTTATCCAGTTCACCTGAAACTTATGATATCGTATTAATTCTTCTTAAAATTGGACTTAATGGGATACTTGTAGTTGTGCTAAGTAGCGAAGCAAGTTGAGAAACACCAGTACAGTAGAGTACAGGTGTAATTTATTTACCATAAGTTGGGTAGTGGATGATTCTAGGCATGCAACTCCTATTACCCGGGTTTGCGTTGTCATTCACAGAGAGATCATGAAACCTTCTTCATGTCTAACTTAACTAGCATAGAGTCGAACACAATCCTTAAAGCTATTGCTGCTTCGGTTCTGTCTGTGGGTACTTCGTACATTCTGTTGCATGCTTTCTTTGTGGTTTCTTCAACGAGGTAGCTTACATCATACTTGTCACTCACATTTTTTTTTTATTCTCGTTAGACCAAAGACGACCAATTGCATGGCGGGTATATGCCATCGTAGTAAGTTGTGATTTCATACCTTACGAGTCGAATCTCTTTTTCTCACTAGATTAATTGCAACCATTCCAAATCATGGACTATAGAAAGTAAGCTTCTCTGTAGTAGTTAGGAGGGTCTTCTATTTTTGAAATTTTGCTTCTGTTTTTGTTTAAAATTTTATCATAAAACTTGCCTTTTTAGTTTGAAATTTTGATTGTGGATACGTTATATGATTATGGAATGCAGATAATAATCTGGTTATGGGTTAATTAATTTGCCTGAGTTCAGTCTCTCAGATTGCTAAATCGAGAATACCTGATGTACTGGTGATAATTGGTCCAGTTACTTTATGTGCCATACTAACACGTTTTTCCAATTTCTATCTTTTCCAGCTTGGGTTAACCGGTTTGCTAATGCTGGTGATGCTGCTATGGAAGTTGCCGGAAACACAGCATTACGGGTAAAACAATGTCGATATTCTTTCTTTTTGTTGCCTATTACTCCTCTTTCAACCCTAATCTATCAAGCTATGTTGGAAAAGTCGGCAAGGGTGACTAGTCGGCGGACTTGGGACTAGGCATAGTCGCTACTAGTCGTATTTACACGGGACTAGTCGTAGAATATAAATGTATAATTATATATAGGTATAAATATAAGTATTTGGTCTTAATGAAGTATAAACACTAAAAATTCATCCCTAAGAAGCACACATAATTATCAACAAGTTCTACAACATTAATGAAGTATAAAACACTAACAACTAGGATTTATTTGAGTTTATAGAGAAAAAGAGTAGAATATGGGTTCTAAAAAGAAATAGTAAAAAGAGATTGAGAAGATAGAGAAACTTGGAATCTTGTTTGGAGAGCAAGAAAACTTCAAAATTACTTCAATCTGGTTATAATGATATTTGGAGGGGAGAGGAAGCCTGAAAAGCCGAATGAGCAAATTCTAAACCACCTTTGTCGATTTGAGCAAAAGAAAAAAAGGCTCAGCTAAATAATCCCGACTGGCCCGACTAGTCGACGTGGTCCTAGTCGGACCAAGTCGGGGATTTACTCGGAATTCCACGGGACTAGGGTTTTGGCTCCTAGTCGAGTCGGCAAGATGGGGACTGAGGAGTAGTCGGGGTGTACTCGGGGATTAATCCCGACTTTTTCTTCATAGCTATCAAGTCCTCTTTAGTCTTTTCAAACGTTTGGTAGATGCTCAGAAATGCAACGCCCCTTTGACCTTGTCGATGTAGATCCATCGTTATATTTTTGGTGTATCATACTTTAGATTGTAGTGAGACTGAACCTCCTGTTCTCTTACCATATGAATCTGGAAAGAGGTTCTTGATTAATAAAAACTTAGAAAGAACATGCTTGATTTTCACATAGTAGCTCGTCATATTCTTGATAGTTTAGTGCATAGGTTGGGATCGAGTCGTCTGCACAATGTTTTATGCATGTTGTCTCACTGACCTGTGGGGTCCCAAGATATTTGGTCTGGAAACATTTCAAACAGAAAGAAGCACATCCACCATACATATTTGTCTTGGCATGATAGAAATTTCCCTTCGAATTAATTTTGATCTTATCGAGTATTGGACGTGTGCTTATATCATGTTTTTTGCAGTTCCGGCAAGCAAAGGCGGAAATTGTATCTGCAAGCAAAGTGGCATATCGGTTCCTCTCAAATGTTACCTCCTCTAACTCAACAATCACTCCAGAAACTCCAGGCAATTCAAACAGAGGTAGTAGTAGTAGTAGTAGTCCTAGACTCCAATCAGCTTGGTTCAAAAGCATAATGTCTCTTGGCTCAAAACCACCCAATACTCCAGAACTTGAGAACAAAAAGGAGGACTTGATTCCGCAGCAACGAAGATAACCCATGGTAACAGGAAATGACCTTTTATTCTGATCAATACCACTCCAGTGTACTTCCTGAAAAACTTTACAGGGCATGTAAAATTTGATACAGATCCAACTTGACATAAATATTTCCATTTAATCTGGAATGTTATAAAGAGGAGATTAGTTACATTGATGAACTATTTTCTTTCAGTGTGATCTTATAAATGTCTCATGTTTCTGGCTTCACTGAGATGGATCCATATTGGTATCTGATTGTTGCTTTAGGTTTAAGGGTACAAAGACGATGGAGGATCCATATCGGGTAACAGAAGTGGAGTGTTTCCCCTTTCTACCGAAAGGTATTTGTCATGGCATTTCTGTTATAGGCTGCTGGTCCGTTTTTTGTTGAGGGGCTCTTATAGAAGAGAGAGAGAAAGATGGCTAACAGTAGAAGTAAAAGCAAATTACATTTATGTCAATGGATATTTTGGTCACACAAAAAATAACACAAGTATTGTTTTGAGATAGTTGAACGGGTAGATTAACAGCCGATTATCTTTAGGGGGGAAAACTCAACTGATTAATATTACAAAGACACTTAAGCCCACCATAGCTAGCCACTGACTAGCCTTATTTATGCAAGTCTGGACTAAAATCTAATTATATTGGCTCACAGATAGATTCGGTTATGGTTTTGTCTATTCTTCTCCTCTGGGTGGTTTTCTGTTCAAATTATTTTCATTAAGGTCGTAGTAGATTAGAGCATCTCCACTAAAACACTCAAAACAACAATACAAATAATTGAAAGGGGTGCGTGATGGTTGTCTTGTGGTAGTAGAAGAAAGGGTATATTATATATACAGTAACAAAAATGATGATGAGTTCCCTTATTGAAAACTTCCTTCCATATAATAAATAAAAGGGAGAATTACTGAAACCCCCCAACTTTGATAATGCCTTTACTGAAACCCCCCACTTTAATTAGTAATTACTGAAACCCCCCAACTCCGTTTAATTTAACTTTGATATTTTCAATATTACTTTTTTACCCTCTTACGTTTTCCCCCCACTTCTGATAATGCGTTTACTAAAACCCCCACTTTTATTTATAATTACTGAAACCCCCCACTTTAATTAGTAATTACTGAAACCCCCCATTTTTATTAGTAATTACTGAAACCCCCCAACTATTTGAAATGAATGTAGAAGATCAAAACGGAGAGCCTGGATGTCTTGACCGTTTTACACCTTTTTGAGGGTTATCTCTGCTACTTTTGTGCTGAGGGATGAATTATACAGGCAAAGCTTCTTCTGAATCAGTTGTTGATATTGAAGCTGAAGTTAGTGATGCAGATTGATTGATGCCTGTTATCTGGAACCGTAAGATAAATATTTATTTTGTTTTCCGAGTAAATTCATTCATGAAGATACCAAAAGAGGAGCTTCGAGATCTATCATTCGTTTACTGTTTGAAGACATCAGATGCTAGAGTTTTCTTTTGTATATTGTTGTTAACACATTGTGTATTTTATCTGTCATCTTACAACTCAAACAATCTTGGGACAGAACAGTTCGTTGAAATAATAAAATGCAATTATTTCCAACTCCTGAATCTATTCTGAACTACTTTCTCTTGTTACTAAAAAGTTCTATAAACTGAAAGCCTTTCAGAACACAAAAGAAGCTGTTATTGATGAATCTGAGTACAAGTATAAGTCGCATGACGATAATGAAGACAAACAAAAATTGAAAACAAAAACAACCCAAAAAGAATTGGTTTATCTGATAACAAAAGAAGGTATCCACCTTCAAAAGACTCGAATGTAATCGCAACATTTATTTCAGGGTGAAATTAAGGATAACGTCGGTCGTTAAGCTCCTGACGCCACATAACCTTCCCCTTTGCAGACAGGCTTAGTGAGTTGCTTCGGCGACTTTCTGCGAAGAGATAAAACAATTGGGTAAGTACTTTAGATGTAAGAATTACTTTAGATTTTGCATTTTGATGTGAAGTTTCGGGAATTCGGTCTCTTCTAGAGATAAATCGCAGTTTCAAAAATGAAAATTTAACTTAAACCGTATGTAGCCTTTGTTCCCCTATCGCAATTAAATATCTACGAAAGAGATCCCAGCTATTAACTTGATTATCATTTTTGCTCCAATATAGAAGAGACCGAATTCCCGAAACTTCACATCAAAATGCAAAATCTATGCAACAGTTACTGTGCAGCTGATTGAAATTGAGACCACTAGAACCTCAAGTTCGTCTGCTTGGTTGGTATTAGGTCAAAATCATCAAAGTTAATAGCTTTTCCATAAATCTACTTCAAGTTCTGAACTTAATCATCATCTATTCACAGAAGTGGTAATAAATTTCATAAATTGCCGAAAACAACAATGCAGATAAAAATGGGTAGTAGTACAGTACCTATAAAATTAAAAGTCCTAAATGTGTTAATTTGGGGAATAGAGATTTGGGGTTTACCTCAAAGGGAAGAATGGGTTGATAAGGAGACAAATTTCTTAGATGGGGACGGATGAATGAATCACCAGTTAACTTCACTAGGGTTGGGACGATTTGGGTGGGACGATTTAGAGGGAACTTCGTCTGCTTGGTTTCTTCGAATTTGTTCTTCTTGATTAGTACATTCGAACCAGCAAAACGAGAAACCCTAGGGAGAGTTCGCGTTACCTATTAGGAGAGAGAGAGAGAGGCAGAGAAAACCCATTACTGAAACCCTAGTTCGAGTTCGAATGGAGTATTACCGAGAGAGAGAGGGAGCATACCTGGTATTGGTTGAAGTTGTTGTCGTTAGAGAGAGAGAGGGAGCATTACCGAGAGATTTCTTGTTGATTTCTTCGTCTAGTTGATCCCTTGTTCGTCTGGTTGAGAGAGATGATGCTGGTTGGTTTTGGGAGGGAACGATTTGGGTGGGTAAGGAGAAGATAAAACGTGATATAAGCGCCCCACCTTTGACTCGAAGGCGCCCCATTTTCTGCTCCCATTATTAGGTCAGGATTTAGCAAAGGGAGTTTTAAGTCATTTCCCTCCCACTAACGGCCCAAATCTGTTAAATTATACGGAGTTGGGGGGTTTCAGTAATTACTAATTAAAGTGGAGGGTTTCAGTAAAGGCATTATCAAAGTTGGGGGGTTTCAGTAATTCTCCCTAAATAAAAAAGCCTCGCCTCACAATCTCCATTCCAACCCCTCTTTCATCTCCCGACCCGACTTGTGACTTGTGAGAGAGAAAGGCAAGGTGACCAAGTAAGTACTGGAGGAAACACAGCCAGCTTCAGAGAGAAAGGGGAGAAACTTACTTCCTCACCCTGGTATACTCTCTCTCTCTCTCTCTCTCTCTCTCTCTAAGTTCAAACCCTAAATTTGAAGATTTTATCTTCTCATTCAGTAGATTTTGTGTATCAGCTTTCATCACCCTGTGGGTCATTACAACTTCTTAAACTTACTTCCTTTGAACACTAACTAGTTCAGAGTTCAGACTACCTCCCCTTAAAAAATGAACATCATTACTAGTAGTAGTCAGAATATTGGTACTAATGATTTTGTATATGAGATACTATGCAAACTCCCTGTCAAAACCCTTGTCCGTTTTAAGTGTGTTTCTAAGAAATGGTGCTCCTTAATCCATTCTTCTCATATGTTAATCTTGGTTCCCGCACTAATGCCACTTGAAGAGGATGTTGAGGATGTGTTCATAACGGAAACAGAACGTCCTCCTCCGTTATTAGATAATTGGCCTTGTTTCAAGGAGTTCTACTTCTACATTACAGCTGACCTGATGTTGTTTGAAGAAATGGGTACTACACAAGCAGTTGTTCACAGTGTAAAGAAGATTGACTCGTCCTGGATGACTGACATTTCAAACCCTGTTAATGGTTTAATCTGTCTCATTAGTTTGGACTATGGGTACGCTATTCGTACGTTCAGTATCACTTCCCATGAATTATCACCATGGTTTAATTCACCACTGTTTCCCGGAAACAATCACAAATTCGGATTTGGTTTTGATCCTTCCACAAATGAACACAAACTGGTATGTGTGTCAGAGCCACATCAAAATTCTGCTTGCCGTTTTGATTGTGCTGTTTTGACCGTAGTGCCCCAAGATGATAATAATAGATGGAGAAGAATCGACGACACCCCACCTTTTGAACTAACTAATGACTCTGTCTATGTCAATGGTGTTATTTATTGGAGCACTTTTGGTCTTAAGTGTGGCCGTTGGGATACTGAATTTCGTCCTTTGTGCATAGTGTCTTTTGATGTAACAAGGGAGAAGTTCGGAACGATCACAGTCCCTGATTTCATCCTTGACCAACATGAAGTAGCTTCCGATTTCCCTGGCCGTAGAAGGTGTATTCATCCTGATAGACTTTGTAATTTATTACAACTGGATGGGCGTTTAGCTATGATTATCAAAGTGAACAATCATTTGTTCAAGATGTTTACATATGAAGACGATGATGCTTACGATGGGGAGATCAATGGAGCGTCTACTAGTAGTAGTAGTAGTAGTAGTAGTAGTAATGGCAGTTTTTCAAGTACTAACAACGGGAGATGGAACGAAGTGACTAACATAATATTGCCTTTCAATTTGACTAGGTATCACTGTCTCAAGTTTTTTAATTTCTCAGGATCAGATGATAAGATAATCTTAAGATCCACTTTGGGAAAGATTTGTGATCGAGATGTGGGAAAAAAGAAATGTGTATCTTTGCATTGTCACAATTGGAAGAAGGGTGTGTGGGCAGAGGTTGAATTAAGTGGAATGCTTCCCTCCTCCGTACCACATCTCTGCTTCAGTAGCTCTCTTAATACTTTCTCCTAAAGTCTTTTGCCCCTCAACAATCACAATGCTGTCCAACAGAACCATAGTAGAGGGATCGACTTCACCGTATGTCGAAAATCAAGTTGCCTTTTTTTTTTAAAAGTTGGTTTATATATACTGATATAAATGTATGTATTTGGTGAAGGGGAATGTTTGAGTACTAGAACTTATTCCCTATGTGGTGATGAAAAGAAATTCGAAACTTTTTGAAATGCTATGACATTGATATATTCCCTACTATCTATTGTACTACAGTGTTAGTTTCTTTTTGAGTGCAAGTAAGTTCTCTTTCAAAACTTTTCTGTATCTTTTTTTTTCCTATTTAAGAAGTAAAAGTGCCAAGTGTTCTTCAAGAGCTATTAAGGGTTATGCATAAATTCCTTGCAGGGTTTACTTAAAATGATGATAATGTTTTTGTTTATGTTGAATGAGTTGCTTGATGTTTCAGTGACCCGCCTCGATTTGAAGGGTGAATACCCTAGACATTTGGCGATCGAGATGGTTGTTATCTTGTCCAGGAGAGTTTGGGGGTGAGAAGTGAGGTGCACTAGCTGACTACCTACCTTCACTTAGGGTAACACCAATTTGACATTCACATTTGCGAGTCGACACAATAACTCACAAGGACCGAGCTACTTGTCTTAATCATATAGCCTCACATTTGTGAAATTCATATGCTTCACATTTACATGTCTAGTAAGAGGACTCCTCAAGTTCTTTTATAACTTTAAAGTTAGCAAAAGGGTGGAACCGACTCAACTCTTCAACCTGAGTCGTGGAGCAAGAGGTCTGTAGAGTACGCTCGTCACCTCGTTTTTTGCTTTGCCGGAGAGAAATGTCGGTTACGCGGATGGCCAAATATTGTTGAATATCCGTTTGTCATATCTTTCTACTTCCATCTTGCTCTCTTTCAATTCCATCTTCCTCTGGTGCAGGCATTTCAGCATCCTCACCTCCAACTCCATCTTCTTCCTAATTCATACTCAACAACCCTAGTTTCAACATCCCATGTATTCTAACTGCAAATGTATTAGGATCATCCAAACTAAATCCAGATCTCAACAGAGTTGTCTTAATTCCTCCACGATTTCATTATCTGGATTCATCTCCATTGTCTTCTTACCGACATATAAGAACCCATACTACTATCCCTCAACACCTGAGCTTTCATTATTCTTTGGGAGATTTGCTGTTTGGACCCCCTTTCGTATAAATGACTTGCTGTTTGGACTCCCTTTTTCCAGAGTTGCACTTTGGACTCCCTTTTTCAAATAAACCGTTAAATATAACAGTTTAAAAATAAATGGGACATGAAAATACCATTTTACCCTAACCAGAGATAAAAAATACTATTTTATCCTTTACTTACCCTAACCCAACTTAGGTAGTTAACTCACAGGTTAACCAAACCCGAGTACTGACCCGCGATCTGACCCTGGAATGGAATAAAAGAAGAACAATTGTTCTTTTCATCACTGTCAATGGCGGAAGAACAAGAAAAGTCGATCAAGAGAATTGAAAGTCTTGGGAATGGAAGAAAAAAAATTTGATTCTTTCTTTTGATCACTTCCAATGGTTAATAAACTAGAAGAAATGCTGGGAGATTTGGAAAAGATTTCAGAAACAGAAGAGATGAACATTGATACTCCATTTTCAGTTCCAAAACCAGGTACCCACTGTTACTCTCTGCCCATCCACCCACCCACCTTCTCCTACCTTCATATGGAATCTATATAACCCCAAAAATGAAAAAACCTAGTTCTGAGTTTTAAATGAAAAGGAAAATCCCACCATTAACCCAAAAGTAGTATTACTATAACCCAAAACGGAAATCCTCAAAGACTAGGGCTTAATTTAGTTTCTCACACTAAACTGCAAATATTCCTAATTGAAATACTTCCCATTTTAAAACATGGGTTTTGATCAAAATCTTTGATTTATGATTTTCTTCTTATAAAGAATATAACTTTAATTCGATTTTTAGCAAGAAAATTTCATCTTCTAATCAATTTGTTTCTGGAGAAACCTCTTACTCGACCACAACTATCGCTGGGATCCGAAGTGATTTCGACGGGATCAAAGGGAATTTCTAACTGAACCTATCTGAATCTTCGACGGGATCAAAGGGAATTTCTAACTGAACCTATCTGAATCATATGAAAATTGAAAGGAACAAACTTTTTAGGGTTTTGACAAATCGTGTTTTCTGTAATCGGTTAATTTGTTCTTTGTGATTTCAACAATGTATACTAGATTCAATTTGGACAGAGAAGAAATGTATCCACCGATGATGATTTGATTTCTTCATAATTCTGAGATGTTAATGGTTGAATTCATCAAATCTGAGATAAATAAAGCAATCTTGTTTCTCCCTCACTGATTAAAACATAAGAAGTTCTTGAGTATTTGTCTAATTATTTGGTCGGCGATTTGATTGAATCGGCGGCGGCGATGGCGGTGATTGTGGTGGAGATGGTGCAATGAAGTTATTGAATCGGATATTTGAGTCAAGAACATGTCCTACGAAGGTGTGAAATTTGATGTTAAAATAATAGATGATCTACTGAGAAAAGTGCTAGGTGGGAAATAACCCTTGAATAAAAGAAGAAGATGAGTTAAAGAAGAAAGGAGTCCAGATTGCAATATTGATTATACAAGGATAAAGTGGGTATTTTTAAAAATATAATTCTAGAGACGGAATATTCCTATGTGATTCTGTCAAAAGGGAGTCCAAAATGCAACTCTGGAAATAGGGAGTTCAAACTGCAAGTCAATTATATGAAGGGGGGTCCAAACAGCAAATCTCCCTTATTCTTTCCCTGTTTGCTGTCCATCCGTACTCACCAGGCACCAAACAACATGGAGAATCAACAATTCTATTTCATACCACATCTTTATCACCCAAGATGTCCTTGACTGTTTCCCAGAGATCTCGGACGATTACTTCTTCTGTTACCTTTTTCTTGTTCTGTTTATATCATCTAATCCCAATACTTCTTTTGTTGCAGAAACTAGCTTCTTTCTGTGATATTCCTTTAGTTGGCCGACTGCATGTTCAACCATGATTATAGAAACCTTTCTTCTTCTGTCTTTCCAAGAATGGAGAATTCTCAACTACTTTCACCAGTAATGTAGTAGATATCCTTCTGCCGTAATTTCATTCTAGTTACATAATCCTTCAAGCTAGTCATTTCATCACCACTCTTTGTGGAGTAGTATCTGAGCAAATCGGCAAGCTTCACCCTGTTCTGGCTGTCTTCATGGACTAACAAACGACTCTGTTTATGTGAATGGCGTTATTTATTCGAGCACTTTTCGGCAACAAGACATGTGGGATACTAGCTTTGGCCCTTTATGGTTAGTGGCATTTGATGTAAGAAGGGAGAAGTTCAGAGGAGTCACAGTTCCAAATTTCGTCCTTGACCAACCTAGAGATCATTCTGGATACTATTATAATGCTTATACGAGTGATGCCATGTTAGGTGGATGTTTCAGTGACGAAATCAATAGAACACCTATTGGTAGTAAATAGTAGTAGTAGTTTTCCATGTAATGAGGAAAGAAGATGGAGTGAAGTGATTAGTGGTTCCAAAACTTGTTATAGTTTTTGTGCTCCAAAACTTGTTGAAAGAAATTAAATCAAAATTTGTGGTATACACTTGTATCAACAAAAATACTCTAGTTTCAAAAGTGCATAATTAATCGTGGTGGTTGTGTGCCGGCAACGTATGGTGGTTCGGGTAGTGGTTCCTATGTTTACTGATGGTGTCGAAATGGTGGCAGCATTAGTATTGTTGTGGGTGCATGTTTTTCTGTGGGAAACTTGAATCTTAAGAATTCCATTCCTAATAGAGACCAAAATTCCACCTAATCCTGCCATTTTCCTACTTCCATTCCTTTGTCCCCACCCAAACAAAACTCAAAAGAACTTCTTCATTATAGGATATACTGTAATTCTAATGTGAAGTCATATAATATGGAAATAAATCGATCTGCCCTATAAAGCAAAAGCAAGAATGACATGCATAAAATAAAGTCTCTAATCATCAAAGAATCTTAATACCACACTAAGGAAATAGAGAAGACATTCAATCATCATAAAAATATAGTAAAAACTAAATCACACCTTAAATGGACATAATCGACCTTCTTGTAGATATCCAGATTCAGACCCACGAAAGCGTTCGACAATTTGACACTCAAAAACAATAGACGACGACACTACGACATTTAACCAGAACCTGACAACCCAAGACTAATTTTTACCAGATAGGAAGAGGAGTAGAAGAAAGGGTTTTAGAGTATATATATACAAGTCCTTATTTTGTTTTAAGAATATTATCAATATTTTGCTCATTGGGAGAAACTAGACCTGGTTACTATAACTACTCAACTTACCCTTTAGCATTCCATTGATAACGATAGCATCTGCGGCCCGTGCATCTTCTGCAATTTGAAGAGAAGAAACAGCTTGTGATGCTATAAGCTCCGCTGATATTTCTGTCATACCTCGACTTCTGTCCTCGAAATATGATGATGCTTTTGGCGGAAATGACCAGCTACTGATTCCCCAATCGTTGTTCCATTTGCATTCTGATCCACAAGTATCAGATGTCCATCCAAATCCTTCGAGTGAATACTTTTTAAGGCCGCCCGGATGAGAAGATATTGAATTTCTCCAGCCTCCTGTGTAAAAACCCATGTTGGAATTGTTCCAAGGATTGAAACCTTCATTGTTTTTCAGCATAATCTTACATGAATCACTCGAGTCTTCACCAAGGACATGAAGAGCTACTGCCTCTGCTATTGCAGCACCTTCTTCATCTAGTCTCTTCTGTTCTTCCTGCTTCTTCTGCTTTTTCTTTTCAAGCTCAGACCTGATGGCAGCAGAAGTAGCAAGTGCCTTTTCGAGACGCCTCTTTTTCTTCTCAGCTTGTTTAATACGATCTAACTCATCCTTGGCCTGTTTCTTCTTCCCTTTCCTAACAACAAGTGGAACTTGAACAGATCCAGTGTTATCCATTGACACAACTTAACCAAACAAATCCTTTTTCGCTTAGACTTCTATCACAAACTCAACTAAAAACAGAAGATTTTCTCTATAACGATTTTCTGTTTGTATTGAACTCTATCTAACATTTAATTATTCTAACAATGAAAATAACGGCGGAACCAAATAAAAGATCGACACAAACACAAGCGGGTTTACTACTACACCCACTCAGGTCTGAATGAATATCTCATCTTCCTAACGATGCAATCCCAATACGAAACGACAGGAGAGAGTAGAAGGGAAAAACAGTATCCACTAACAAATGCATCTCTTGACATTATTCTTCCCAATTTTCCACAGCCCTTGCATTTACCCATCACAATATTAACTGAATCAAGAACTAGTTTTAATGGAAGAAGCCAAAATAACCCCGGATCCGAGAAAGCTCAAACAACCCTCTACTGCAATTCATAAGATAAAATCAAAATACATATTTCGATATCAGATCATGTTATCTAAATAGAACTAATGGAAATGAAGGCAAGGAAGGGTGAAATTTTGCAAAACCTAAACAAGAACAAGTAAAAACCCAGAAGGATTTTTTAACAAATCTCAACTAGAATTTACAAGTAGTTATATTATTGTGTTAGATCAGTGATAGATAAGTGATGAATTGACCAAATAGTTACCAAACTTTTTTCAGTTAAAACAGGTAACCCTAGAATTGAAAATCCAAAAAAAAAAGGTTTATATATGTAGTTAGTAAATTTCAAAACCTAGAAGAGAAATCAAATTGAATCCCTAACATGATTCACAACCCTAATTGAACATACATAGACAAAAAAGAAGTGGATCTGGTAAGTAAAACCTAGAAGCCCTAATTTTCTTGAATTGAATATTCTTTCGAACCAATAATAACCTCCTAAATCTTCGAATTGCAAATGATAAAATTAATCGGATCCATGAACTATATAACAACAGACAGAATCACGACACTCAAATCAAACAAGAAGACTATAATTAGGAGGAGGAGTTAAGATTTGATTGAATCGCCACAAGTTCAAACAATATCAAAGGAGATAAGTTCTTCAAGGGATTTTTATAGATCTTCGTCAAAAACATTTATTGAATTAAATTGAGAGGGAGAAAAGAAACACACGTACCTGGTAATAAAATGGAGGTCGAATCAGAGGAAATCGAAATTTCATTGTGTTTTTTAAACGTATTTTGCTTACAAGTGAGAGAAAGAAAGTGGGAGAAAATTAGGGTTTTGATGAAGAATTTGGATCTAATCAGACAGAAACTGTTGTATAACCTCCTAAATTGGATCGCAAGAGAGAAAGAAAGCCCGGAGAGAGAGAGAAAAAAGAGATAAAAACTAAACCGCCAGATGAGACGTGAGCGATGACGGACGAGAAGGGCAATAAAGTAATTTAAAGAAAACTTGTTGGTGAAGACGCGTGGCGGTTAAACTATAGGTTGATACTACTTTCTCTAGAAGAAGAAGAAGAAAGAAGAAAAAGTGCACTTACTTACGATGAGAAGACACGTTGCACTCAAATTTACTAGCCACGTGTTAAAATTACTAGTTGAAACAAACTTGAAATCACTTGGGGTTTGGAACCAATTGGGTTTGGTTTATAATTGGAGTGAAGTGGAATTGGATTAGTTTGTTTTCTCAAACAAGGAAGGAAGAAAAGGAGCTAATGGAAATTATTAGAACAAGTGATGGGTGTGTCATGTGTGTGTGAACTGTGAAACAAGAATTCTCTGATAACATGCTGTTTGACAGAAATGAAATCACCTTCAATGTTGTTTTTTTGCTTTTCTTCCAATAAATATGCCTCCCTATCTATCTATTCCTACCCCCCCTCCCTCACTTGTAAAGTTAACGCCTAGGTGATTGAAAACAACATTCTTTCTTTTCACTGGCCAAATTACAATTATTCTTAGTTCAACAAAAAAAAAAAATTAGAACTATTCTTTCCAAACTCATTAAGTCATTTTTTAACTTTTTTTTTTTTTTTTTTTTTTATAGAATCTTGTCTACCATATTTAAAACTCCTTCCTTCCGTTTTCGTAGGCAAACTCTATAGCACCACTCGTTTGACTATACACATCTAACACTCTTTTGAATTTGGAGTTTGGACTTTGTTATTTGGGAAGTAGAGGCTTCTACTACAAGTTTAACTTCAACTCCCCAGCACATAAGTAAAGTTCTTGTTTCACATATTTTCACAAAAACAACACCAAGCATACTTGTGCAAAATAAAGACATCTATGTCAATGTGCCAGAGAGAAGCTATATAATTATACACAAGACATTACAATGCATATATGTATATATATTCAAATATAGAAAGACATGGACCAACAACAATACCAACAAAGTTTGACAATGTGGTCGCGACAATAGGCTCGTACAGTGAAATGGGTGCTACCTCAGGGTCCTGCCGTCGGTGCTTCATACATGAAGCCCAAGTAAATGGCATCGAGTGTTTTACCATTTTTGTTATATATACCCTTTCCCTATTTTCAAATCTAGCTGCCTATATAGAATTCCCATTGGCCCAATAGTTTAATATAGTCGGATTTAAGCCCAATGGTTTCTCTGACCCGACCCAAATTTTAGAAGAAACTGCCAGAATTTCCAGGCTCAGAATTCTTCTACCAAATTGCCCTAATTTAGTTTCTCTCAAGTCTCACCCCCAATTCCAAATGGCCGTTCTGTAACTCTTTCTCTCTCTAACTTCACACACATACCTTCACCGAGAGCTATGTTCTCTCACTCCATGCTGTCTCTCTCTACAAAACCTAACCCATCTTTACTCCCTAACCCTTTCTCTAATTTTCAATCTCTTAATCCTCCTAAACCCACTTTCAAAAACCCTAATTTCAATCGAAGAAAGAAACCCTCAACTACTACAGTTTCAGTCCTTCAATGGAATCGAAAACCAGAATTATCCGGTGAGAAACCTCGAGTTGTTGTCATTACCTCCGGCAAAGGTGGTGTTGGTAAAACCACAACCACCGCTAATGTGGGTCTTTCCCTTGCTCGTCTCGGATTTTCAGTCGTCGCCATTGATGCTGATGTGGGTCTTCGAAATCTAGATCTTCTCCTTGGTCTTGAAAATCGAGTTAATTATACAGCTGTTGAAGTTCTTAATGGTGATTGTCGTCTTGATCAAGCATTAGTTCGTGATAAACGTTGGTCGAATTTTGAACTTCTATGTATTTCAAAACCTAGATCGAAACTTCAATTAGGGTTTGGTGGGAAAGCCCTAATTTGGGTTGTTGAAGCATTGAAATCACGTACAGAAGGTTGCCCAGATTTCATTATTATTGATTGTCCTGCTGGAATTGATGCTGGTTTTATAACTGCTATAACTCCAGCAAATGAAGCTGTTCTTGTTACTACACCAGACATTACTAGTCTCAGGGATGCAGATAGGGTTACTGGTTTGCTTGAATGTGATGGAATTAAAGATATTAAGATGATTGTGAATAGGGTTAGAACAGATTTGATCAGGGGAGAAGATATGATGTCTGTATTAGATGTTCAAGAAATGTTAGGGTTAGCATTGTTGGGAGTAATTCCTGAGGATTCCGAAGTAATTCGAAGCACGAATCGTGGGTACCCACTTGTTTTGAATAAGCCACCAACTTTAGCTGGGCTGGCATTTGAGCAAGCAGCATGGAGATTAGTTGAACAAGATAGTATGAAAGCTGTAATGCTTGAAGAAGAACCCAAAAAGCGAGGATTTTTCTCGTTTTTCGGTGGCTAGGAATAATGAACTTGTTTCAATTTGGGGTTTTGTTTTTGGATATGGGTTTTGTTCATCAGGTGGAATTGAAATGTAATGGTTTCTACTTTTTAGCTGAGGAAGGAATCGTCGAAAAGAGAGAGAAAGAGGCTGTGTACATTGAGTGGGTAAGCTTTTGAACTCTTTGATTTAATGATTTTAGAGTTTAAAAAGTTGCCATTGTAAGTTCATGTTGCTTTAGATTTCCACTCTTTTGTGTTTTGATAGAGATTTTTAGTTGGTTGGGCATGTAAATTAGAACACCATTGAAATGCAAGAAATGACCTTTTTTTTGTCAATTCAGTTTGTGTTTCCTCTTGCTTGTGTGTTATCGATTTCCTCATTCTAGTGTGGAGCTCTCACTTGATCAGAATGAGGAATGCTTTAGTCTAAATGAATCTTGTTAGGTAATATGATTTGGTTACCTTTCTCTTTCTTCATGCTTGTCGAACAAGAATGCATACTAGATTTGAGGGACACATTACTTTTGTTTAGGGTAGTATTATATAACATTTTAGAAACTAAACACTTTCTTCATGCCAATTGATAAACAAATCAATTTGATTGACTCTTCTAAAGTAACTCTGTCAATTTTGAGCTCCTAATCAGATATGTGACCATGAAGTAACTGCAATTGCGGTTCACTTGCAAATAACATGATAGTTTTGTGATTCTCTCCATGGGAGGCTTTAGCTCTCAGTATTCGCCTTCACCCTTGATCTTGTTGATGAAAGGCTGCATATTTTAAAGAACTACCAAGCATATTAAAAACAACGTCTTTTGGAAGACATCGAATTTCGAATTTGTATCACTTGGTAGGGTTCTATTTTTGCTGCTTTCCTCCAAATGTCTGCTTCAATTCACTGAGCAGCTCTTCAGCCTGCAGTTGAAATATCACCAATATTCCATAAGTTAGATTCTTTAGAAGTCCGAACCCGCCATTACTAATCAAAACTGTTGTGGCGAGCCAAGCTCCACTAGTCGCCAATATTTTCCCCACTTTCGAGAACCGGACCTTAGCTTGATGAGTAGAGGGTTTTGTTCTTGGTGAACGCATTCGCATTGCTTGCTAGTCCACCAGGAAGACCTCATCACTAGTAAAGGTTGAGCTTGTATCAAGCCCATTGTGTACAAGGTTGCGAGTGCACCCAAAAGGCCTCGGAGCTTACTAAGATTGGGTTCGTACCAAGCCTGCTGATTAGAAGATTTTGTTCCTAATGAAGGCTCCACCGACCCACCGAAAAGAACTCGGCGCTTACTTCGCTTAGGCTCGAACCAATAACCGAGGATTGGAAAATTCTCAGGCTCTGGACGTTTTTAAAGCACTTCCCTGGACTGATTATCCATGAAACCGCTGGGGTTTGATAGAGAGATAGATGGGAAGAGAGGAAAAGGGGCTGTGAGAGAAATAGAGAGGATTCAGTGGTGGTGATGGTGGTGGTAATGGGAGTGGTGATGGTCGATAAAAAGATGGCAAAAAAACATTGAACTCCACCGATGACTCGTACCGACAAGTAAGAAAGAGAGAGGATAAAGATGAAGAGACTTTTGAAATAGGGGTTAAAGGAGACAAAAAAAAAATTTTGACAGTTAAGATTGTCTAATAAAATATGGGCCTAGAGATCAAATTAGAATGCTAGACAATTAGAAGGATCAAAGTAAAATTAACCCTAAAAAAGAAAGTTGGCAAGTAATGTGGAAATTAAATTGAAACAAATACTCACACCGTCCCAAATTTAATGACCTAATTGTTAATCAGAGTTTGAGAAACTTTAATACTCCTATAAAGAAAAGGAATCTAATTGTCTTTTTTAATGCAATCAATTGGTCTTCTCCTGCCCCTCTCTCTAGAAGTCGGCCTCCTGCTGCTCTTCTCATGATGGTTAGATCATCATCTATTACTACTACTACTTTAGATGATTGTCTCCCTCCATCTCCTCCCACTGGTATTCATAGTACTACTACCACTGGTTGTCTTCTTGTTAATGATGATTGTTTCATAACTGAGATACTAACCAGACTACCCGTGAAATCCCTTTCCCGTTTCAAGACTGTTTCTAAACAATGGTGCTCTTTAATCGAAAAAGATCAAAACTTCATTGATTCACACCTTCTTACCCATTCCAAAACACCCTCTACTTGTCGTATATTTATCGTCGTTCTTGTACCATTGTCAGAGGAGGAGATAAAAAAGAGGAATCCATGGGCTGAAATTGACAGTTGGCCTTACAAGGAGTTCTATATTACAGCTGACCTAGTTTTTGAAGACAATGGTAGTACTCCTATGAAAGTAGTTGTTGATACAGTTAGAGAAGTTGACTCAAGCTATTACGGTATGATTACGAAACCCCCCGTAAATGGTTTATTCTGTTCCATTGAGTCAATATTAGAGCATGCTGTTCATATATGCAATATCAGTACTCGACAAGTATCACCATCGTTTCCATCAACATTGTTTAAAGAACCAAATGTCATTAGTCGCTATCCGTTGAAGTATATGTATTCATCATTCGAATACGGATTTGGTTTTGATCCTGCCACCAATAAACACAAATTGGTTTGTGTGTGGTACGTACGACCACATGATGATCATGACGACAGTGATGATGATGATCGTTGTTTTTATATTTGTGAGGTTTTAACATTAGGACGACAAGGTGGTATTAATACTTGGAGAACGATCAATGACGTCCCACGACTCCCACCACTAGATAGACTAACTGATGACTCTGTTTATGTGAATGGTGTTATTTATTGGAACACTTTTAGGCTAAAAACTGGCTGTTGGGATAGTAAAAGTGGTCCTATGTGCATAGTTGCATTTGATGTAGGAAGGGAGAAGTTCAGGACAATCACAGTCTCTGATTTGACCCTTTGTCCAGCAGCTCGACACTTCCGCGGCAATTTACGTTACGGTACATATGTTAATTTATTAGAAGTGAGTGGGCGTTTAGCTATGCTAGTTAAAGTGAACCGTTCTGTGTTCAAGATGTACATACATGAATACGATGATAACAAGAAAGAAGAGAAGCAGGAGGAGGACATCAATGAAGCATCTACGAGAACTAGTTTTTCAAATAATTACAACGAAAGATGGATTGAAGTTAGGATTATCACATTGCCATTGGATTCGGGGGAAAATCGTGTCAAGTTTCATACTTTTATAGGATCAGATGACAAGATAATTGTAACATTTTATGATAGAGGAGATCGTGGTAAAAAAGTGGGGCCGAAGAAATGCTCGTCTTTTTATTGTTTTAATTGGAAGAATAATAGTTGGACAGAGTTTCAAATTAGTGGAATCCCCTCCTCGGTTCCACATATTTGTTTTGATAGCACTTTTACTACTTTCTCCGAAAGCCTTTTGCCTGTCAAGAATTACGCGGCTATCGTAGAACATTGTAGCAGAGGATCGACTTCACTCTTCTAAAAAGTAAGTTTGCTTTTATATGTATATATTAGTTGCAATAGTTTGTACTTACTTCAATGGTAATAATACCCAGACTCTTGGTTGAAGATGGACACTGCAAAATCAAATTTTCATATGGTCTATTATTTAGTGAATCTAATCTAATCCCAGAAACATAATTTCCTTAAATTTGGTTAAAGATTGAAATTTTGAATTTAAAGAACAGAAGATAAACCTCATGGACTTTCCAAATAGGGAATCAAATCTGACCCAAATTCCACATCTGAATGAAACTGACATCCAATTTTCTGAAGCACCCATGTTTTAGATAGAGTGAGACTTATAGCAGCATCCACAACTTCTCTTCCCTGTCATACTGTGAATTTTGATTGAGAATGCTAAACGGCCTGATTTTTTTGCCAGACCCCAATTGGTCAGACCGTGAGGAAGAAACAATTTGACCGGTCGGGTGCCGCCACATCACCTTTCACCCGTGGTCTGCTCCAAATATTCAGTTTTGATACTTTTTCATTTATCCACTTCAACCTTTTCTCTCCTCCACATTACCTCTTTAGTCCACATCATTATACACTGTCTCTCTTCACCCCTTTTTCTACCTTCTCTCTCTTTTTCATGCAGAGTTACACCTGTTCCATTCTTCCGCTACGTAAGTTTGAGTTTCAAATGTGACAATTTGAAGGAAGATATTCTCGGCATGGTTCTCTCTTTATGATTCTTGCCATGGGTTTTAGGCTTTATCTAAATAACTATCAAGCATATTAAACAATGTCTTTAGAAAGCATCGGATACGCATCACTTGGTAGGTTTCTGATTTTGCTGCTTTTCTCCAAATGTCTGCTGCAATTCACTGAGCAGCTCTTCAGCCTGCAGTTGAAAAACTTGAAATATCACCAACACTCCATAAGTTCGTTTATGTAGCAGTCCAAACCTGCCATTACCAATCAAAACTGTTGTGGTGAACGCATTGCTTGCTAGCCCACCAGGAATACCACATCACTAGTAAAGGTTGAGCTTGTATCAAACCTATTAATACGGTTCATGAACGAAGCTTCTACACGTCTATTTCGGTGGATGGTTGCTGGTTGAGAAGAGGGCCCCTCTTCAACCGAAGGGGGGTCGCCGTGACATGCAACTTCAACTGAAGGGCGATGGGGTGTCGCTGCGGAATGCCATACGGCTCCCGGGAATCTCGAAACCGTTGTCCACCAGACCACTTGGGCTGGGTTCTTGATATAGAAAAGGGCGGGAGAAGCAGCTGATACAGAGATCAGGTTTATCATTGAGCGCACAAGAGACATGCTAGGGGTGTGGGAGGACTGCACGTCGTATCAATGAAAAACTCTGAGAATATTTCGCCTTTACCAGACCGGTAAAAAATATTGTTTAAATTCTTGGAGTCCCTTATTACTGGTAGTAAGATCCGTTTAGAGAGTTTGTTCTGATTGTGGCATGTATTGTATCCATATTCATATTCATTTGAGCTCGAGTTCTTGAGTTCTTCTTGTTCATCATCATCCGAACTTTCCTTTCACTTGTTACCTGCGTCTTCTCCTTGGCAAAGAGAAAATTTACCATTTAACCATACCTACATTTTATTTGTTCTTGATACGTACGTATATGCCCACAGTTCCCATCCTTCGCTTCAGGGCCTGTCCCTCAGTGTGGTCAGTGCTCCATACTGTCGGGCAGCGAAGCTTACACTTGTCCATCATTTATGACGGTTCACAAGGTTTTCTTTCCTCCTCCCTTTTCTGCTCACAGCGCTCTTCTAGTACAGTTACAGTAGCAACCTCTCCTTAGGTCTGAGGCCTCGTTGAAAAACTCTTTAAAAAGAAAAAGAAAGGTTGTAGTTCTTCTTTCCCCTCCCTCCGTTCGGCTTTACTATACTTGTAGGGCAGCCAGTTTGTTAGTTAAGTAAGCGTAGTAATACCTCTTATCTAATCTATAGGTTCAATTGTGTACAAGGTTGCGAGTGCACCCAAAAAGCCTGGGAACTTACCAAGGTTGGATTCGCACCGAGCTAGTTAATTACAAAATTTTGTTCCTAATGATGGCTCCCTGACCTACCGAAAAGACCTCCGGACTTACTACGCTTAGGCTCGCATCAATAACTGAGGATTGGAAAATTCTCAGGCTCTTGATGTCTCCCAAGTGATGTAAGACTAGTACAACTGTAATTGACACTGTTAGGTTTAGAATTTAGGGAGGGGGCCTTGGAAATTTGAAATCTAGACCTATCATATTACTACTTGATGTGCATAACTTAAGCATTGGTAACATAAAATGCTGCTAGATGAGTGCAACAAGAATATAATGTTGCGAACACGCTCCAAAAGTGGGTTCACTTGTTTTGGTTCCAAAGTTAGCATCTAGTATGAGACTGAAAGACTACCCGTTGAGGAAGTCGACAGAGTGAGTCAGGCATATATAACTGTCTTAGTATTGAACTTTGACAAGTGCTCCATTGTTGACTTGGTAAGAAGTAGATCCACCATCATTTGAAAAGCAATACCGATATTTAGGTCTAGCCGAAGTGTGAGTTGTGGCAGGTTGGTTCTAGGCCAACCCATCTCTCATGTGAGAGGTGTGTTCAAATAGATATAGATGCGTAGATGAATTATAATGTCATCGAATATGAATATTAACTCGAATTATGTTCTTTTTAAGGATAGCTTGATCAAACTTATATTCATATGAAGGAGATTGGGCCATGTCTCCAACTTAACAGTAAAAGGAAGTGAAGGAAACACGTCTACTACTCACATGTGATTGGGTTTTGATTTGTGATAGATATTGTTTTGGACAGTGGTGGTTGACTGTCTAGAGAGAGAAAAAGTTTCTTTTTTAAGAGAGAAACAGTGGAAAGAGTGGCAAGTTGTAGTCTTGTACAAGGCCTATTTTCTTCTGTCAATATCCTCCACTTTCTTTTTTCTTCTGAATTGTTTGTGAGAAATGTTGTTTGGGCCGAGTTGGCGGCCGTTCAGACCCGAAATCAGACGTAACCCGAAATGATAGATAGTTTTGAGGTATGAAGTTGAATTTTCACTTAACTGCATTTTCTCTCTTGCCAATGTGTTTCGGACCTAACAAAGTTTCTCGATAGAAAACTGATTATAAACCAAATTTATGGAAGTCTACTTTTTATCTTTTCCGAAATATATAAATGAGGTATTACATAAAAAATAAAGAACAAAAAAAATACTGAGATGCAATCCCAACTCTATATAACTCCGATAAATCTTTAGTTAATCCCACCAAAATCCAAGGGTGGACATACATTACGAATGGTTCGATTGTTTAATCCTATGACTGATTTCTTTTTCTAGTTCTTCCATGCCTCCGACCTCTTCTAATTCCGGCAACAGAAATTAACATTAAACATAAGAGGTTCATAATTATTATTAGGGAGATGCTAGAGAGCCCAAATTTTTTGGGCATTTTAATGCCCAGCTGATGTGGAATCACTAAAAGACAAGGTTTTTTCAAAGTTTGACTACGGTGGGGACCGCTTTTATTTCTAAATGAGGAAATATGTCACCCTCTAAGTACCAATTTCTAAGTCACTCTATCATTTCCCTTATTATTATTAACATACATAAAACAAAAGTTTGGTGAAAATGGGGACTACCATAGGTCCTAGAAACAACCCATATGGTACTCCATTAAACTTGTCCATGTGATGAATCTACAAAAACAAAATCAAAGATCCAAGTCAATCAACATAATATATTAAGAGAAATTCTTTATGGTAAGTTGGTGAATAATTTACTTTGTGTGCAGCAGCAACTTTACGAAAGTAAGGAACATCGGCAATTGGTCCAACTGGAAATCTACGGTGGACTAGACCATCATGAACAAACATATAGGCTACACCAAAACATGTAATCCCAAGTCCCTGCAAAATTTAGATCGTTCATAAGGGTGTTCTTTTAGAGAGAAGAAGATGATTACTTAGACACAGAAAATAGATCTCCCTAGAGAAAAAAGTGTTAGTGAACAAGAAAAACTAGACAGATATTTGATAGAAATCTTTTGTAACTTGTCGTGATTCGTACTTTCGATGGTTCTGATACAGGGAAGAATGAATCACAACAAGCCACATATTATTTCTGGTAAGAGTTGGTCCAGTTTTTCTTCAGAGAAAGAGAGAGAGAGAAATAACTTACTGCCCCAAAACAGAGACCAGGAAAGAAGCCTTTATGAAAGAAACCATAAGAGAGAAGACTAATAGCAGGAAGAGCATTGATAATAGCGAAAATATCATTCAATTCAAAAGGACCTTCTCTTCTTGGTTGATGATGAGACTGCAAAATTTATGAACTAATTAGTAAATCTAATCTAAACCCAGAAACAGAATTGGCTTAAATTTGAACTTAAAGACAACAAAAATTAAACCTCATGCATGTTCCATAGAGAATCATGCCAGAGTACTCTGTGAGCCCATCTTGCCCAAAATTCCATACCCACCTGAAAATCACAAACCATCCATTGACATCCAATTTTCTCAAACACCCATCTTTAGAGAGAGAGAGAGAGAGAGAGAGAGACTTACAGCAGCACCCACAGATAAAGCAAATGTACCAAACATTTCAGTAACAGGAATCTCTCCACCCTATTAATTGATGAAACGAAAAATTGGTTACTTTTCAGATTTAGAAAGTTTCAATGAAGAGAGAGAGAAAGATGAAAAATACTAGGGAACAAGAAAAACAAATCCTATATGGATTGTCTTACAGAGTTTTGTTCTTGGCGAAGGCACTATGAGCCCAACCAAAGAGTCTCAGTACCTACTAGGTTTGAGTGTACATCTATAGCCTAGTCTCTGGACTATTACAGATTCATTCATTGAAGAGAGAGAGAGAGAGAGAGAGAGAGAGACCTCCATTTGCCATGAAAACCTATAATAAACAGCAGTAATAGCCATCCAAGTAATCCCAAGAGTAGACATAATTGCTGCAACAAGGTAAGTATGTCTTTCTGATTTCTTCCTGGCTAATTTCTGAGCAACTCGGATTGAATTCAACTCTATTGAACTCTCTTCCATTTCAGCTTCTTCTTGTTCAATAATTTCACTAATCCCCTGTTTTTGCTCTTCGAATACGTAATAAACAGTGAAGATACTTTTTTTCTTCTTAGAAGATAACAACATTTTCTTATTTGGTTGAGGAATTTGTAGAGAGAGAAAGGAAGAAGACTTCAAATTGGAATTGGGTTTAAAACTAGCTAGAAAAGTATTTTCCCCTAAATGAAAAGCTCTTGAGCTTGTAGATAGGAAGAAACCAGCTGCCATTGATATGTTCTGTTTGGAACTTCAAATTGGGTTTACTTGACACACTTCATAAGCAGAGAGAGAATAAGAGTTGAATGAGGACTTGGGGGATCAAGAAAGGGTTATTAAATGCAAAATGTGTGTTTGGGAGCAGACCTTCAAATCTGGAAATGAAGGTTGGGAAATTTTGAGCACAAGCTTTTTGTTATTTATATCACTCACACACATCATCCTTGACGTGGTCTATTGTGTAGGACTAAGTCAAGTTTAACTTACACATACTGAAGTAATCACAGTTTGATGTGGATCATCTGTCAATTCCTCACCAATGCCATCAACATCATTGTTCCTCCTTTCTACAGAAGAGAGAGAGAGAGAACCCTACGAAACCCAGGACTGAGAATTTTTGACAGAACCCTTAATAGAGGGTTCCGATTCTCTCTACCGCAGAGGGAGAGAACAAAAGAACAATGTGGGCCATAAGTGGCGAGCGTGTGAGAATAGAAGGTGTGTGCAACAGGTAAAAATGTATGAGGGTGGTGTGTGAATAGAAGATTCTACCATTTGTAAATGTGTGTGAATAAAAGATTTGATGAATGTGTAAATGACAAAAAAAAAAAAACACTGTACATATGTCAATTTTCCATAAAGATTTCTAACGAATTCGTTCGTGAATGGGTCTTATGATGCAGAGAGATTTTTAGAAAATATTTAAAAAATTCTTAGATATATGAAAATATAACAACATTAATAGTATAATATTTTAGATCAATAGAGATTGATTGTATTTAGTAATTTTTTATTTGTAAAACCTTTATTATAGTATTTTATTTATTTAGAAATTGTTACTATATATATATATAAAAGGATATCTTTTAGCCTAATAGTACAATCCCACCTGCTAGTATAAGTAAAAGATTGCCCTCCTACATAAACATCACGTCTCTCTCACTCTCTCGGCCTCTTGTTGTTCTTCTTCAAAGTTGCTGCTTTTACTGCAATGGAATTCGATGATGATTGTCTCCCTCCTCCTCCTCCTCCTCCTAGTATTCTTGTTAATGATGATTGTTTCATACCTGAGATACTAACCAGACTACCTGTCAAATCCCTTTTCCGTTTTAAGACTGCTTGTAAGAAATGGTGTTGGTTAGTCGAAAATGATCAAAAATTCATTGATTTACACCATACCCATTCTAAAACACGCCCTCCTTGTCGTATATTTATCGTCGTTCCTGTAACATTGACAAAGGAGGAGAGAAAAAAGATTAGGGATTCAGATGTTGAAATAACCCATTTGCCTCACAAGCAATTCTATATTACAGCTGACCTATTATTTGAAGACAATGGTACTCGTATCAAAGCAGTTGTTGATACAGTAAGGTATGTTCACTCACGCTCCTACGATGTGATTACGAAGCCTGTAAATGGTTTATTTTGTTCCATTGAGTCACAAGTGGAGCATGTTGTTCGTATACACAATATCAGTACCCAACAAGTATCACCATCGTTTCGATCAACATTGCCAGAAGAACCAAAATATAATAAATATAGGTATGAATCATCCCAATACGTATTTGGTTTTGATCCTGCCACCAATGAACACAAGTTGGTTTGTGTGTGGCGCGTACGGCCACGTGATGAGGTTCTTAGTTGTTCTATTTGTGAGGTTTTAACATTAGGGCGACAAGGTAGTATTAATGGCTGGAGAAGGATCAATGACGTCCCACCAGTAGATGGACTAATGAATGACTCAGATGACTCTGTTTATGTGAATGGTGTCATTTATTGGAGCACTTCTAGGATTCATCCGGTATGCATAGTTGCATTTGATTTAGGAAGGGAGAAGTTTAGAACCATCACAGTCCCTGATTACATCCTTAATCAATTTCCATTTTTAGCAGCTCACACCATCCCCGACATTTTACGTTACAATGGATATGTTCATTTATTAGAAGTGAGTGGGCGTTTAGCTGTACTAATTAGACTGAATCATTGTGTGTTCAAGATGTATATATACGAAGACGGTGATTATAAGAAAGAAGAGGAGGGCACCAATAGAGCATATACTAGTACTAGTTTTTCAAGTAATAACAACGAAAGATGGATTGAAGTTAGGAGTATCAGATTACCGGCGGATTTGAAGAAAAAACGTGTTATGTTTCATACTTTTGAAAGCTCAGGTGACAAGATAATCTTAACATCTTATGATAAACAGGGTAGTGGTAAAGAAGTGGGGAAGAATAACTGCTTATCTTTTTATTGTTTCAATTGGAAGAAGGATAGTTGGACGGAGTTTGAAGTTACTGGAATCCCCTCATCGGTTCCACATATGCGCTTTAATAGTTCTTTTGCTACTTTCTCTGAAAGCCTTTTGCCCGTCAACAATTAGGCGACTCTATCACAGAACATTGTAGCAGAGGATCAACTTCAATCTATCTTCTGGAAAGTAAGTCGGGTTCTTTCTAGTTTAACATATATATACCTTTGAGATAGAGACACTTATAGTTCTTGTAGGGAGAAAATTTGTTTATTGAATGTCAGGGATTTGTATTTTATTTGTCATTATGATTTTTACATACTTTCAGTGGTAATATTACTTTGATTCTTCAAGTTGATGATGGAGAAAATATGATTCAATTTAAAGGGACCAACCATCTCTTGGTTGATGATGGGATTACACAATCAAATTTTCATATGAACGATGAATCTAATCTAAGCCTTGAAATTAAATTTGATTGAAATATCCACAGGGAATCAAATCTTGCCCAAAATCCACATCCAAATCTAGTTTTTCTTTTTTTGATGAAGGGCATCCAAATCTAGTTGACATCCAATTTTGTGAGACGTCCATGTTTTAGATAGAGACTTATACAGCAGTCACAGATAAACCAAATGCACGTGGGGTAAAATCTGTTTGGGTAGACATTTTTTTATAGTTTGAATATGATCTTACTGGAAGATAATAATTTGATTTTGAGAAGTTCTCGTTACCAAAAAAAACTTTAAGTGTGAAATTTGACCATGTTAAGTAAAATTGACCAAGCCAACCGAAAACAGGAGGGTCACTTGTAAAAAGGATGAGTATATATAAAATTATCTTGTAATCAGTTATGAAATTGTCAACCACTAGTAGCCCTGTTGGACACTGCATATACTCTGCAATGTAAAGAAAGGCTTCAAGTTTAATACCATGGAAGTGCAAATCCAGGATTATCGAACTTGGGTATAAATAAAGTAGTTTATGTAGGTTTTAGGCTATTTAAGATATTCGTCTAAAACTTATAGCAAATAAAATATTAGAATCCAAAACCTATAAAGTTTTATAAAATTATAAAACTGCTAAAATTAACAATTTTCTACTAAAAAAATAAAAAACTACTAAAATAACTTACAATTTGATGATATCTAAGATTTTCAGAAAATCTTCTAAAAATCTCCCTACATTATCTAAAAATCTTTTAGCCTTATATAACAATCAGTAAAAGATTGCCCTCCTCGACCTCAAATCATAAAACAAGAACTCCGACCTCTGTTTCTCTCTCTGTGTTCTTCTCCTACTCGATCAACTTGGGTTGGGTTTGTTTAAAGCTGGCCACCAAACCAATATCACTGCCATGGATTTGAATCTCAACAACAACGACAACAAATTGAAGTTGAAGAAGAAGAAGGTTAGATCATCTATTACTACTACTACTTCAGATGATTGTCTCCCTCCATCTCTTCCTCCTACTGGTATTAATAGTACTACTAGTTTTCTTACTGATGATGATTTCTTTGTATATGAGATACTAACCAGACTCCCCGTCAAATCCCTTTTCCGTTTCAAAACTGTTTCTAAAGAATGGTCTTTTTTAATTGAAAAAGATCAAAACTTCATCGATTTACACCTTACCCTTTCGAAAACACGCCCTCGTTGTCGTATATTTATCGTCGTTCCTGTACCATTGACAGAGGAGGAGATAAAAAGGAGAGATCCAGATGTTGAAATAGACCATTGGCCTTACAAGGAATTCTATATTACAGCTGACCTATTATTTGAACACAATGCTAGTACTACTACTCCTATAAAAGCAGTTGTTGATACTGTAAGGGAGGTTGACTCAACCTCTTATGATATGATTACCAAACCCCCCCTAAATGGATTAATATGTCTCATTGAGTCAGAGTTTGAGCATGCTATTCGTATATACAATATCGCTACACGACAAGTATCAAAATCATTTCGATCAACATTGTCAGAAGAACCAAAATATAATCAATATGGCAATTGTTGCTATAAGTTGAAGTATACGGATGAATCGTTCCATTACGAATTTGGTTTTGATCCTGCCACCAATGAACACAAATTAGTTTGTGTGTGGTGTGTACGGTCAGATAATAATGGTGGCCGTTTTTTTATTTGTGAGGTTTTAACGTTAGGGCGACAAGGTAGTATTAATACTTGGAGAACGATCAATGACGTCCCACCACTAGATGAACTAACGGATGACTCTGTTTATGTGAACGGTGTTATTTATTGGAACACTTATGGCCTTCAGCATGGCTGGTGGGATAGTAAAGTTAGTCCTTTATGCATAGTTGCATTTGACGTAGGAAAGGAGAAGTTCAGAACAATCACAGTCCCTGATTTGACCCTTTGTGGAGCACCTCAACACTTCCGCGATGATTTTCGTTTCGATACATATGTTAATTTATTAGAAGTGAGCGGACGTTTAGCTATGCTAGTTAAAGTGAATCATTGTGTGTTCAAGATGTATATATATGAAAACCATGATTACGAGAAAGAAGAGGAGGTGGACATCAATAAAGCATCTACTAGCACTAGTTTTTCAAGTACGAACAACGAAAGATGGATTGAAGTCAAGAGTATCACATTGCCGTTAAATTTGGAGGGAAATTATGTTGAGTTTCATACTGTAGTAGGATCAGATGACAAGATAATTGTAACATTTTGTGATAGACAGAGTTGTGATAAAAAAGTGGGGAAGAATAAATGCTTGTCTTTCTATTGTTTCAATTGGAAGAAGGATAGTTGGACAGAGTTTGAAGTTAGTGGAATCCCCTCTTCGGTTCCACATATTTGCTTTAGAAGTTCTTTTAGTACTTTTTCGGAGAGCATTTTGCCCGTCAACAATCAGGCGTCTCCATCATAGAACATTGTAGCAGAGGACTATCTTCACTCTATCTTGTTTAATGGATGTCATGGGTTGGCATTTTATTTGTTACTGTGGTCTGTACTTAAATTTCAATGGCAACATAATCGAGTCTTAAGTTGCATTAAAAATTAAATTTCAATGGCAACATAATCGAGTCTTAAGTTGCATTAAAAATCTAGAAACTGATACTTATATATGTGACAGGAAAGGTCGGTTATAATTTCCAGCACCACTAGGATCAAAATTGCTGCTTTTACCCCCATGGAACTTAATATCAACAAGTTTAGTAATGATGATTGGTTGATATGTGAGGTACTAACCAGACTCCCAGTGAAATCCCTTTTCCGTCTCAAGAGCATTTGTAAAGAATGGTGTTATTTAATCGAAAAAGATCAAAACTTCATTGATTTACACCTTACCCATTCCAAAACACGTCCTCCTTCTCGTATATTTATCGTCATTCCTGTACCAATGACAGAGGAGGAGAGAAAAATGAAGGATCCATGGGATGACATAGACGATTGGCCCTTACAAGGGATTCTATATTACAACCGCTTGTTTTTTGAAGACAATGGTACCCGTCATTGAGTCACATTTTGAGCATGTTGTTCATATATGCAATATCACTACTCGACAAGTATCAAAATCTTTTCGATCAACATTGTCAGAAGAACCAAAATATGATCAACATGGCATTTGTTGCTCTAAGTTGATGTATAGTTGTGAATCTTTCCATTACGGATTTGGTTTTGATCATGCCACCAATGAGCACAAATTGGCTTGCGTGTGGCGCGTACGACCGACCACGTGATGATGACGACGGCGACTATTCGTCAGGTTTTAACATTAGGGATATAAGGTGGTATTTGTAGGGGAATAACCTAGTGTATCTCATACACCTAATTGTCTATTAGTGTTGGTAGCGGAATCTCAAACATCATATGTTTAACACTAATCCAGGATCTATACATGAACATACCAATGAACTAGATTGGAAAGAAGATTACCTCTTAATCGCTTTCCCACGAACTAAATTCCGATCAGTATTCGGAAGATAAGAGCTCCAAGTGTAGCTCCTCTACTTGAGACACCGAATAATGACTTGAACTCCCTCCTTTCAGTCAGCTAGGACCTTCTTGAAGGTTGAGATGAAGAACTCCTTCTTCTTGACTAGATACTTGAGAAAACTCCTTTTCTCTCTCTCTCTCTGAGATGTATGTTCTGAAACTCTTTCAGTTAACCCTCTCAGTTGTTGAGAATTCAATCTCTTTTTCAGGTTGTACAATTAGGTATATATAGAATTCCCTAGAAGAGGTATTAGACTCTAACTAGGATTCCATAAACCTAATTAACAGGCAACACCCAAAATACCCTCCATTGGGTCACTTTAGTGTGGCCGGCCAACATAGCCCTTTATGGGCTTCCTTGGCCGGCCCACTTAGGGCCTAGCCGGCCATCACATGGCCGGCCCTATTGCCTTGGCCGG
The DNA here is from genome assembly GCF_041429995.1 of Eschscholzia californica. Lineage (NCBI taxonomy): Eukaryota > Viridiplantae > Streptophyta > Magnoliopsida > Ranunculales > Papaveraceae > Eschscholzia > Eschscholzia californica. Next base: position 43,956,986 of record NW_028238483.1, on the reverse strand, counting down.
CCATCACATGGCCGGCTTCCCTAAAGCCACTCCGGGCCTCCCTTTTGGGCCCGGACATGTTTATCCCTTTCGGACTTCTCCGAATCTTTCTGGACTTACCAATAACGGATCCAATCCACTTATTTGCCATTATCCATCCAGTCAATTCTCTCCGTTCAAATCATTATTCTGTTGTGTAACCCTTGTAGGATCCGGTCTATGTTAGCCGCGAATCAACTCTTGATTCGACGATCGTAGTTGGCTTCTAGCTAAGCATTACGACCCCTAATTGGACCGGACTAATGATCTTCCGAATAAGGTCATTAAGATCCTAATAGCCAAATTGCACGCATTGCATCCTTGGTCGAAGGACACTCCTTCGGAAGGATACCATTCCTTCAGACTTCAGGCACCATATCCTTCAGTCTCCCACTTGTACTTAGAACAAGTGCAATGCTCGATTCCCATGTTTTTTCGTATCTCATCTGATATGTCATATTTATCAGACTCTCTTGATCCCGAGAACAACTTCCAATCCAAACGATTAACTCTTAATCCGTTTGAGCACGGCCATGCATTTTTCAGTTGTTTCTCATCAAGTGGCCCGGAGATACTTTATCCTGATTTTACTCAGGAAAACATAATCCATTCTTGTACTCCCACTCAATTTCATGTCTATCCTGTCTCCCCCAGTATGCCGCTTTTATAACCACTTTTTACGGATGGCGTTTGACGGTACCAAAGTTCGACATTCCTTCCATAAACTGAGTAAGTACTCATGTTTTGAGGAATCTCTCCAATTTGCTTGAATGAGAGTTATGACACCTTATAACTTCAACTCTTGAAGTACTCTCATTCGGCGGGTTTCCAGTGTATCATCAACTCTTGATATACACCCATGAAGTTGACCTTTGAATACTCCTATTCCCATAGCCCAAGAAACAGCGCTATCTTGTCAATCACTCATGCTAGTCTTCATAAGTCATTATTGTCCAACTAATGACCTGGACTAGGGATATTAGGATGATGTGCTTCCATGTTCACTTAGTAGGGTTTCTTTCATTAGATCACGTATCTAATAAACCTACCTGGAACACTCCATCCTTTTGGACTGTCGTCTAAATTCTAAACCACAATTTAGATGACGAAATAAACCCAGTTTATTTCGGATAACAAGAGTTTGTAAAATTTGAGCACCCGCGTGAACTCCTTCACGTTCTCAATTTTACAAGTCTTTTTAGAATTCTCTTCCTGGATCCTAATTCCTTAGACCCGAGCATCTCATGATCGTTCTAAGGTGACAGTTTAGTTTTCCTTTTTTCACTTCGCTTTGTAATTATCTTGCTTTCGAACTCTTCGTAAGCTGTTACGATATTATCAGTTTTCTCCCACTGAAATTAGTATTTCCCAAGTTCTAATTTTACTTTCTTATCTAGTAGAGTTAAGCAACGACTCCCAGCATGGAAAACTCTTTCCCATCTGTTAGCCCTTCCTAAAAGATTCCTATCTTTATTTTCGGAAGATTACTTTTATGACTATCTTCAATCTTCTGACTTGGATGGGCGACGACATCTTCACGTACTCCAAGTACCTTCTTAGATGTACGGGTGAACAACAATCATCTCATGATCGTTCTTATGTTTTCTAACATAAGTGTCTCTCCTGTGTATTCCACGGGAGTTGGGTAGAATTTCTCTCCCAGAGAACTTCTTATTAAGACCTCTCCAAAACTCCTTTTGAACGAGTCTTTATCATCTAGAGTCCATCTCCATAGACTTTTGATGCCCATGGTTAATTCACCCTCGTCTTCTTGTCCTTTCTCGCATGTCTCCCACATACAGGACCCCTGAAACAACTCTTGTTTCACTCCCACTTACCTTCTTGTCTCACAAGATTCAACCATTCTTACTCTTATCTCTTTGGATTTCCGATCCAATTTCAGAGTGGTTTCTGCTATAGTTCTTATGAATCTTCCCAAGACTCATTGGGGTTTTTGAGCAACCTTCTTAACTCCTTAAGAAGTTTCTAGGCGATCGTCCCTTGAACCATTCAAGTCGACATCCCTTGTTACGTAAGACGAGTAACTCTTACTCTCTTTCGTTTTAAGACGAGTAACTCTCTACTCTCTTTTGTTTTAAGGCAAGTAACTCCTTACTTCCTCTTGTTGCTCTTTATCGAATCCCATTCGATTTTTCCTCCCACTTGTCTTCTTTAGAAGGACCCTCCTTTTAATGAAGACACCATCGTGAGCAACAATCTCATTGTGTTCCGATGTTTGGCGAGAAAACCCCGTTCTTCTTCTTGAAGAACTCATGTCTAACACGCTTTAGACATTGGAATAATTGATAATTTTAGAACTCCTTCTAAAACGATATCCATATCCGAATGGACTCAATTATTCACTATAGCTTTTAGGTTTTTAGTGGTTTGGCAGATACGTATTAGACTTTGTGTTTTGGAAGACTGATGACTATCGAACTCATGATCTCATCATGTCCTTTTAGTCATCCCGATCCACTTCTTGATTTTGGATTTGTTTCTAAAACTCCTCCACAATCAAGTCTTATGTTCATTCTAATCACACTAATCGCAGACTTTCATGTCCAACATTGTTTTCTACGATTAACTGAACTCTTGTACTCTTACAAGATTTCGAATGACTAAGTTGGATCGTTCCTTAAAATTTACTTAAAAGTTAGATAGGCTCTTTTAAGAACATCATAAAATATCTCATATTTTATTCACTCCCATAATCTCATTACAGAGTCAATGTTCTAAAAAGAAAAAGAAATACTAAAACTGCTTTAAAGTATTGCCTATCGAGTCTATGATCCTTCTTAAGCTTTTCCAGCAACTCTTGCCTACTTCAGCTTTCGACAGGTTCATCTCCTCTTCAATAAATACTCAGCTCCCTCTCGCTCCTGTCATTCATAATGATAAGAGTCTTTTAGGTATCCCATACCTTGAGGAATGTGAATTCATTGAATAACTTTTAACAATTTTTACCTTGACCGGAACTCCCAGCTCCGTTCTTTCTGTCTTCCAGGAATTTTGGACAGTTTCTTTTCCAATGGCCCGAGCCATTGCAATAGAAACACTTGGAATCAGAATGGGTACTCTTGTTCATGGCAACTTCTTTACCTTTCACTCTACCCGTTTTCTTCCTTTTGAATTTCTGCTTCCCGTCCTTCTTAAATCCCTTTTCTTTATGAACCATTAGAACTTCTTTCTTAGGTTCAGCTATCACAATGTTCTCTTCGGCTGTTTTGTTGTCATAATTAAACTACATGTAAGAAATGCGAAAGTGATTAAACTTGTTATCCTGGCAATTTTCCTAATTTGCCTATATTATTCTACTTTTGTTGTCCCCTTAGAATAATATAATTCCAAGATCCCATTCCTGTGAAGCTAAGCGTACTTTGGCACTGCCCTTAACTTCACCCTCCTGGGTGAGTAACTCCTTACTGATCATATCTCATATGACTCTTGGTTAACGATTAAATCGTCCTTTAGCCTCGAAATCCAAAACTCTTTTGCTGACTCGTTTGAGAATAACCATTTAGACATGTAGACCTCTTCATAGATCTACCCGTATTGTCCCGAGGTAAAAGATGGCACCCTGCTTTGGCATGACCCACCATCGATGAACAAGGGCTCAACAGGTGTCTTAATCTGGGTAGGCTTTACTCAAAATTCTTTTTGGGACTTATTACGTAATTTATCAAGTTGCGTTACTGTGAACTCTTGCATAACCATTCATGATTTATTACGTAAAAGTTTATGTGGGTTTGCGTAATGATTTGTTAAATCTTAGTATTACCCCTTAAAAGATCCCATCTTTTAAGTTTATTTCTTGTTCGCCTATGGTTCGATTGGATTCTTATCCAAGAACCTCTATTGACTACTCCCACTTGAACCATGATCTCATCATTCAGTTCGTCAATAGATTCTAAGACCCTATACTCTAAGTATTATTCGGGCACAACTCCTTGCGCTTAGAACAAGAAACGATAATCCTATCTAAAGGTATACTATTCTACGCAATCACATACATCCATACATACAAAAATATGACAATCATAATAAATAAAGTATGTATCCTAGATTCGTTTCTAGGTTTTGCTATCACATAGCTATTCGTGGGAATTTGTGACATCTCTATGTCTAATGTTTCTAAAGTTTCGTATTCTCAATACTCAAACTAAAACATTACGTTTCTTCCTTAATTGTTTCCAAAATCAAAATAAGGAAAAACTCCGTTCGGGTACTCCTCTAACCCGGGTCTAAGTCGGAAAAAAAATAAATTATGCTCGGAACCGGGAGAAAAGTCTGAAAAACTCCCTTTCAGATCATGGCCAAAAGGGCCTTTGAGTCTCACTCAAAAGATCTGAGTCAACCCTGGTCAAAGCCCCTTGACTGGTTTCTGGTCAACTCTTGACTCAGCCCGGTCAAGGTCCGGTCCTAGAGACAGCACCTTCTTGCCGTGCTATGTCTCTTGGGCAGACGCGTCCTAGCCCAGCTAGACGCTTCTGTCCTAGGACAGACCATAGACATCTCGGATGAGATGTCTAGGATGCGTCCTGGTCGCGTCCCAGACGCGTCCAGGCCATCCGGTCGCTGCATATGCCTCTCGGATGCTTAATCCGAGAGCTGTTGGAACTCCCAGACGCGTCCCCGACGTGTCTGGTCTCGGGACAGCACACGTGCCATCTCGGATTTTTGGTCCGAGATGCACCCGTGCCCCACAGTCGCGTCCCAGACGCTTCTGTGCACAGACGGCTAGGCCATCCCATCTGGGATGCCTTCTGGACGCGTCCAGACGCGTCCTAGACGCTTCTGGATGCTCCGGTCGCATCCGAGTTGCGTCTGGAAGCTTCCAGTCGCATCCGAGATGCTTCTGGTTGCTCCAGACGCATCCTCGATGCATCCGGACGCCCGTCCAGTGTCTCGGTCCTAGACCGAGACTCTAAATAGGTTCCTCGAGCGCGTCCCAGACGCGTCAAGGATCTCCGAGACGCTCCTGTCTCGGAATCCTATTCCGTCTCGGACTGGGATGTCCCATACGCGTCCCACGCGCAGGGACGTCCGAGACCCGAGAGTCTCGGACTCCTAGTCCGTGTTGGACTGGGATTCCCAGACGCGTCCTAGACGCTCTGGGATGTCCGAGACCCGAGAGTCTCGGACTCCTAGTCCAGCTCGGACTAGGATTCCCGGTCCTTCACGGACTGGGATTTCCAGTCCGTGTCCCTGTCTGTCTCGGACTGTCTGTCCGAGACGTGCTGGTCCGGCCCGGACGCGTCCTGGACGCGTCCTGGCCGGTCCGGCCAGTAGGGTTTCCATGTTTTTTGGAAAATCCTGCCGTTCCAACTTCTTTTTCTTTTCTTTCTTTCTGTTCCAGCTGCTGTTAGGTACTGTTTTTGATCAAATCATCAACCAATCTTCATGGTTTTGATGATTTTTATCAAAATTCTAAAACCCTAACACTTGTTTATGAAAACTCTTTTCATAAAACCTTGTTTCTAGTGTTTCTAGGTCATGAATCTCATCCAAAACCCTAATTTGATCTCATCAAACTTATGTTTAAATCTCTATTCAAACATTAAAACACTAATATCTAGTTGTTCAAGTGTGAATCTAATTCATCTAGTCAAAGATAGTTCATGCAAACGGCTCGTGATGCCACTGTAGGGGAATAACCTAGTGTATCTCATACACCTAATTGTCTATTAGTGTTGGTAGCGGAATCTCAAACATCATATGTTTAACACTAATCCAGGATCTATACATGAACATACCAATGAACTAGATTGGAAAGAAGATTACCTCTTAATCGCTTTCCCACGAACTAAATTCCGATCAGTATTCGGAAGATAAGAGCTCCAAGTGTAGCTCCTCTACTTGAGACACCGAATAATGACTTGAACTCCCTCCTTTCAGTCAGCTAGGACCTTCTTGAAGGTTGAGATGAAGAACTCCTTCTTCTTGACTAGATACTTGAGAAAACTCCTTTTCTCTCTCTCTCTCTGAGATGTATGTTCTGAAACTCTTTCAGTTAACCCTCTCAGTTGTTGAGAATTCAATCTCTTTTTCAGGTTGTACAATTAGGTATATATAGAATTCCCTAGAAGAGGTATTAGACTCTAACTAGGATTCCATAAACCTAATTAACAGGCAACACCCAAAATACCCTCCATTGGGTCACTTTAGTGTGGCCGGCCAACATAGCCCTTTATGGGCTTCCTTGGCCGGCCCACTTAGGGCCTAGCCGGCCATCACATGGCCGGCCCTATTGCCTTGGCCGGCCATCACATGGCCGGCTTCCCTAAAGCCACTCCGGGCCTCCCTTTTGGGCCCGGACATGTTTATCCCTTTCGGACTTCTCCGAATCTTTCTGGACTTACCAATAACGGATCCAATCCACTTATTTGCCATTATCCATCCAGTCAATTCTCTCCGTTCAAATCATTATTCTGTTGTGTAACCCTTGTAGGATCCGGTCTATGTTAGCCGCGAATCAACTCTTGATTCGACGATCGTAGTTGGCTTCTAGCTAAGCATTACGACCCCTAATTGGACCGGACTAATGATCTTCCGAATAAGGTCATTAAGATCCTAATAGCCAAATTGCACGCATTGCATCCTTGGTCGAAGGACACTCCTTCGGAAGGATACCATTCCTTCAGACTTCAGGCACCATATCCTTCAGTATTAACAGTTGGAGAAGGATTGTCCACCACCCTTCGGTGTAACGGTTGGCCACCCCTCTTAAGCCCATGAGGTCGTGGGATCGAGTCTGTGTGGAAGCAGTTGCCATCAAGATTTATTCTATGTAATTTAGGCTATGAATAATGTAATAATTTGTCGGGTTTTAGGCCTCTTTCATTCTTGGTTTCAATCAGGCCGTTATCGTGCTTATTATATCTTCATGATACATCAATGCCTTGTAACGGCTAACGTAGATTGTAGTCAAATTCTCAAAGAAAAAAAATAGCTGGAGAAGGATCAATGATGTCCCACCACGGCACCACCATATGAACTAAAGGATGACTCGGTTTATGTGAATGGTGTTATTTATTGGAGCACTTATCATCTTAAGCATAGCTATTGGACTAGTATATTTGGTCCTATATCCATAGTTGCATTTGAAATAGGAATGGAGAAGTTCAGAACAATCGCTGTCCCTGATTTGATCCTTGGTAAAGCAGCTTACCACTTCCGCGATGATTCATGTGACGATAGACATGTTAGTTTATTAGAAATTAATGGGCGTTTAGCTATGCTAATCAGAGTGAACCATTCTGTGTTCAAGTTGTATATATATGAAGATGATGATAACAATAAAAAAGAAGAGGAGGGCATTAATAGAGCATCTAATTGTACTAGTTTTTCAAATAGTTGCAACGAAAAGTGGATTGAAGTTAGGAGTATTACATTGTCGTTGGATTTGGAGGGAAATCGTGTCAAGTTTCATACTTTTGTAGGATCAGATGACAAGATAATCGCAACATTTTATGATAGACGGGGGTGTGGTACAAAAGTGGGGAAGGATAAATGTTTATCTTTTTATTGTTTCAATTGGAAGAACGATAGTTGGACGAAGTTTGAAGTTGGTGAAATCTCTTCACGGGTTCCACATATCTACTTTAATAGTTCTTTTACTACTTTCTCCGAAAGCCTTTTGCCCATCAACAATCAGACAGCGCTGTCATAGAACATTGAGTCTCGTCCCGGGTTCAACTTCACTCTCTCTTCTGAAATGTAAGTTCGCTTGTTTTTATTCCGATGAAAAAATTTGTTTAGTGGTCATGGATTGGTATTTTATTTGTACTTACTTCCAATGGTAATAATTCTCCATTCTTGAGGTTGATGATGGTGGAAATATCATTCAATTGAAAGGAACATTCTCTTGGTTGAACATGACACTGCAAAATCAAATTTTTATATGAAGTATTTAGTAAATCTAATCTAAATCCAGAAATTCTTCTAGAATGGTTCAATACACATTACCTTGTAGCTAGTTCTGATCTCTAGTTAGATTTCAAATCTGATTTAGAAACAAAAATGAAAAAAAAAAACACTAAATCTTTCTTTTGTCTCTAAACACTATCCAACCATCTTCACTTGATATCGATTAAAACCAATGACCACATACATATCAAAAGACTTCTTCTCATAGTGAGGAGAGCAAAGGAAGTTGGTAGCGCCAAAAGAGGGACAACACACTAAATGAAAAGACTTGTCCGCATAAAGAATTCTATGTTGTCATATTCACTAGAAAATAGAGGTTTACTTCATCTTTAACATGCTGACTGACTTTCACTAATAGGCAAAAAAAAAACAAAATTTGACTACACTTTGAACCGTTTTTTGGCCTGAATGAATCAACATATCAAAGATTAAGTGAAAAGTTATATGTAATTGTAGCAATTGACTTTCAGTCAATTAATGAGACCACCAATCCTAAAATGCTTTGGTTTTATCTAAGTATATTGTTCATCGTATTGATTCTAATGTTTTTAACTAGTTATGGATAGAAATATATTTGATCTTATGATATATTCTTAAGACACATTAATGGAAAATCTTTAATTGTTTTGACTAAAAAATCTAAAAATTTACTGTATCTATAAAAGAAAATGTATCATGTCAATGATTCATTCATCTGGCTTATAAAACAACATTTTCTAATCTTGAGAGAGAAAGACAAAATAATCTAGAGAGAGAGGATGGGGAGAGGGATAAGAGTGCTTCTTATGTTGTTTGTTTTTGGTTCAATTTTGTTATGGATCTTGAAGCCAACAAGCAATTTTTCTACAATATGGTTTCCCCACATCCAAACACATCTAAATTCAACATATTTTGGTGGAACAGGTTGAATTTCCCCCATTTTATATTTTTTCAAAAATTTCACCCTTTTTTAAATGATTTTCTTTTTTTTATCAATCTATATCCCTTTTCAATTGAATTAATTTTCTTTTTTGATGTTTTAGGGGCACAGCTTTTGTTGTTCTCATTTCCAATTTTATTTGCGGCTGCTTTGGAGAGTATATATCTTCATTTTTCGAAGAAATTCGAAGATAATTACAATAATTGGTACATATTTTTTCTTTTAATTACTATACTTAGATAAAAAAAAAAATTGTATGTATAAAAAGCAAAAACGAATGATACATGAATTTGTTTTTGGCAGCAAAAAGGGTGGAGTTTCGATAGGGAAAAGACCCATCCTAGTGAAAGGACCTATGGGTATTGTGTCAGGGACAGAGATGACATTTCTTTTAATGTTCATTGCGTTCTTAATTTGGTCTTTCGGTATTTTCTTATCTTTAGAGTTCAACAACACCACAGACAATAAAGGACGACAAGTGTAAGTATAAAATATATTTGTACAAGATTTGGTACTATTCTACATGAAACTTCAGATACAAAATTTGGAAAATAAAACAATGTCGTATTTACATTTTCAGTCCTCTAGTTTATGAGCGATAGCTTTTAGTCCTCTAATTTTGAGGGGTCATATTGTCAGTTGTTTCCAATTTGCCCTTACTGTTTTAATAATTTCTTCATATCTATCTTCTTTATATTTCTCAGCATATTCTTGGATCTCTCTCTTTTCCGCTCTCGTACTATATTTTTATAATGTGCTTGATAAATGCAGATGGCAAGTTAAGCTTGATTATGTAGCTGTGGCGTTAGGTTTTGTTGGAAGATCATGCTTAGTCTTCCTCTTCTTTCCGGTGACTAGGGGATCATCCTTGTTGCCATTGTTCGGACTCACGTCAGAAGGCAGCATCAAATATCATATTTGGCTAGGTCATATCGTCATGACCCTCTTCACTGCTCATGGTCTTTCTTTTATTATCCTTTGGATTTCTACAAATGAACTTTCAGCGGTATGACTTTTATTCCCATATATAATCTCATTTTTTAACAAAATATATTGCATATAAACTTTCACGTGATATGCTATATGTATGTTTAAGAGTGTAATTAGTTGGCCAATCCAGCTTGAGCCACGCCTAGGCTTGGGTTTGAGAGACCTAGCTCTATCGGTCCGTCTAGACCAAAAATCTAATAGGTTGTCTTGTTCGATTGACACGTCTAAGTGATTTACTCGGTTTTGTTTTTCAGATGTTAGAGTGGCCTAAAACTGGGATAGCTATTTTGCCCGGGGAGTTGGCATTAGTATGTGGAATAGCAATGTGGATAACTGCAATTCCTCGAATAAGGCGAAAAATATTCGAGCTTTTCTTCTACACTCATTATCTCTATGCTCTCTTTATTGTTTTCTTGGTTTTACATATAGGATTTGTTTACTCTATGGTTATGCTACCCGGTTTCTATCTTTTTATGATTGATCGTTTCTTACGATTTTTACAATCACGAAGTCGCGTTCGTCTCATTTCTTCCCGAGTTTTGTCTTGTGAAGCTGTTGAACTTAACTTCGCAAAAACCCCAGGTAATATTACTATCCCACTAAATTAGATAGTTTAGTTGATGCTAAATCAACTTCTGCGTCACACCCTACTTGAAGTTCGGAGGCGAATAAGCATTTCTTATATAAAAACTCCTAATAAAATGGAAGGCCCCCGAATTTCTCTTGGGATATAAGTCCTGACCATTGAAAACTCATCTGAAATCTTTCATTTTGATGTGTGTTTGTAGATTTGGGATATAGTCCCACAAGTACTGTTTTCGTAAATGTGCCAAGCATTTCCAAGCTACAATGGCACCCTTTCACTGTGACATCAAACAGTAACTTGGAGCCAGAGAGACTCAGTGTTCTCATCAAAAGTACTGGAAGTTGGTCCAAAAAGCTATACCAAATCCTTTCTTCGCCTACATCGATAGATCGCCTCGAGGTCTCTATTGAAGGACCATATGGGCCAGTTTCAACTCATTATCTAAGGTTTGTACATTTTAAATACTCTGCTCAATTTCAGATCTTACCCGCTTTAGTCTAGGTCATATTTTTTGTGCACAAGATGATGCGAGGGACGTATTTTTAGATTAATACGTCGACATGTGGTGCAGGTACGACACACTAGTTATGATAAGCGGAGGAAGCGGAATCACACCGTTCATTTCCATAATTCGAGAAATCGTCTATAGAAGTACTACCCAAAACTGCAAAAGTCTCCCAAAAATAATTCTAATATCTTCATTCAAAAACAGTTCAGATCTAGCCATACTAGACCTCATCCTCCCCATTTCAGAGACCCATTCGGATATTTCCACCCAACTTGAAATACAAATTGAAGCTTACATAACAAGAGAGAAAGAACCAAGAATAGTAGATAAGAAGAACTCTCTAAGGACAATCTGGTTCAAACCCAACCCAACTGATATTCCTATTTCCTCCCCACTTGGTCCAAACAGTTGGTTATGGCTCGGCGCGATTATCACATTTTCATTTATCATATTTCTAGTCCTCTTGGGTATTTTGAATCGATACTATATTTATCCGATTGATCATAATAGTGATGAGATTTATCCTCATACACCGAAATCTCTTCTATATTTGTTACTTCTTAGTATGTCCATTGTCATGACTTCTAGTGTAGTTGTTATTTCGAACAAGAACAAGAATCTCAATGAGCTTGAAAAAACTAATGGTGATCAAGAATTGGAAAGTTTGCCCAACAATGAGTCTTTTCTCCATGCCACCAAATTGCACTTCGGGTCAAGGCCTAATCTAAAAAGTAAGTCGAAAATACTCCTCTTGGTAGTTTATATTTTTTTCGAAGATTATGAGTGTTTTTATACGAATATATGAATCATGAGTATATATTTTGGCTTTGGTTGCAGAAATTCTGTTCGAATGTGAAGGATCGAATGTTGGTGTTTTGGCAAGTGGACCAAAGAAATTGCGGCATGAGGTTGCAAATATTTGTGCATCTGGTTTGGCAAATAATTTACATTTTGAGTCGATAAGTTTTAGTTGGTAAATTGTTATCCTAATTAACTTTGAATTTAGTTAGTAGAAATCTTCATTTATAGCGAAGCTATTAGCCTATGGTTAAGTTATGAGCTAACAATTTTTTGAGTCAAAGCCAATCTGAGCAATCACATGAGACTGATGGAGTGTTCTTTTGTCGGAGGGACGTCCATTCCCGAAAACTTCTCCATTTTTCACGTTTTCAGAAAAAAAAAAACTCAAATTTTGATTCTTCTCTCAATCATTAAGAACAAAATTCCGTTTATGAAATGTGGTTTTGAAAAATTCACAAAATGCAATGTTAGAAATCCAATATAACAAAAACCAAAAAAAAAAAACGAAAGAGATTTCGATAGCAAGTAGTGAGTTATCATTACTCTTCAAGTTAACTTTGAATTCTAAACTCCTCCATCATGCAGACTGGATTGGGCTTCTGAAATTAGGTTTGATTTGAAATGAGACAATTCAGATTAGACTTTGATGCGCTCCAAACTGTGACATTGACATTGTAAACACATTCAAAGAGTCAGATTTAAATCAGACACTTCAGATTTAGAGTACTTAAGTCTGGGGAATTCAGTATGATTCCTGCCACAAAATAAAAGTCAACACAGGGAATGGTATCCTTCCAATCCTCAAATCCTCCAACTACTATGGGGTTGACTTATGCAACAGAAATGTCAACCTAATTTTTTTAAACCACCCTAATACACATACTTTGGTTTTCAACAAAAAAAAAAAAAAAAAAACATACTTCCGTTTTTAACGAGATATGTGAATAATATTGGACGGATCGAGAATTGAGATCCGATGAAAATTCCAAAGACATTTGGAAGATAATCAAAAGCATTTGTTAGATAGATATCAATTACTTTCTTAAATTAGTTAGAGAACTTAGGGAACTAGAAAACTCTAATTTATTCGAGGGATATGCCTCAAATGGCCACCCCCCCAGATTATGACCAGTTTCACACGTTGTCCACTAGTTTATCGAAAATATCCAGATGGTCTCTTTTTTGTAATTACCGTCATAAGGCCGTTAAATTGAAACTTTATATTTCAAAATTATCCTTCCTTTAGTTCTTTCACATCAGATTTTTCTCAAATCCAAATTTATAGAGTAAAGGAATGACCCCTAGTAAATTATTATGTCGACTATTTCAATTTATCTTTCCTATTATCTAATAATCGTTAATTTAACAGTTTCCTTGAAGAAATTGTATTTGAATGTATAAGATCTAGTCTTTGTGTTTTGGCACGTGGACAAAAGAAAAAGGGACATAGAGCTAGAGACATTAGTATATTTTGTTTGACAGATATTTTACATTTCAGTAAGTTTTAACTGGTAATTATCGTCTTTACTAATTTTGATTTTGTTACTGCTAAACAAAAAAATTAACAAAGGGAATATACTTTTGTAGTTTTTTTTTGTTGAAAGACTTTTGTAGTCATGTTAGTAGACTACAATAGTAGTTGTATTTTTCTAAGTCATGTGTAGAATTCGATTCAATTTGTGAATTGACACAAGTCAACAGTATTTATTTTTGTCTGATTCCTAAGGAAACGTGTCGTCCAAATTCTCCAACTATTATGTGGTTGAATTGGTTACAGAAATATCAACCCAATCCTTAACAACTTACACGTCATACGACACGTAATACCGGAACACAAAAGGATTTCTTACTTGGATCATGTTTCACCCATTTTGCTACTTTTAAGGCTGGGTAAACAAAACCCAAATCCATATCTGAATTTTTTTTTATTTTTTTTTTTGGGGGAAAATAAAATCTCATAAAAGAAACACAAGTTTACATCAATACAAGAGAGAAGAAAGCTCATGAAAGTTAACCGAGAAGGACTAAAAGCTAAATCCGTATCTGAATTGTGGAATTAGTGACGGCTACCTTTTTTGTCCATATGACACTAGGTTAATTTCACCCGCATTAAATATTGGTCACCATGGTCACACTTGGAATGTACACGTTAGCATGAAGCAAAAAAGGCATATATATACCTTGTAATAAGCTTAGTCTAATTACTTGCTAAAATCACATTCTTAAACCTATATAAGTAGAGAATGTCTAAACTCTAAACACTAATTTTTTCTTAAACCTATATAAGTAGAGAACGTCTAAACCTATATAAGCAAAAAAGGCAGAGAAAGAAGATTAGATTAGAGAGGAAAGATGATTAGACACATATTTTCCTTTTTAATCGTTGTTGGATGGATGCTAATCTGGATTATGATGCCCACAGTTCCATACAAGTTGACATGGTTGCCAGATATAAAACTTCACCTTGATACTCCATACTTAGGAACGCAAGGTCAAATCTTCTTCTTTTTCCGCTTATTATTGTTTTAAGATCAATTAACTATCTTCCTATTGCTTAACTATCTTCCTAAGTTTACTCTTAAGAAGTCATTAGTTCAAATATTTTAAGAACTAACTAATGAAGTTGAAACCTATCTTTTCTTTCGTTAATGTCCACTTTGACTAATTGTGATAGGCGTCACTGGGGAGTGTCACGTTATAAGTGTGTGCTCAAGTTTAGTAAGTATCGATGTTTTTTGGGTGGGTTCGCGGAGCTTCCGCCAGAAACAAAACCCGTACACATGGTCTAAGATTTGGAAAAATTATAGACAGTATCGATAACTGGTAAGACTGTTACGGATATTATTAGAGCCAAGGATGGGTATTGTCCCACGTATGCTTGAGGGAGCAACTGGAACCTTAGTTATTATAGGTGTGTATGCTCCAGCTTAGTTATTGTTGTTGCCAGTGGGTTTGTGAAGTCTTCGCTATGAATAAAACTTTGTACTCATGGACTTGAGTCTGGGTGTCAAAAACTGAGACAATATTGTTAACTGCTAAAGTTTGGAGCGTTACACTAATTGAAATTACTTGTGTATTAACTTGGTTTAAGATGATGCAGATGGCAAAATAAGCTATATTATGCTGGAAAAGCATTGGAAGATACAGGAAATATATGATTAGCCTTCCTATTTTTTCCAGTGGCAAGAGGATCATCAGTATTGCAGATGTTAGGGTTGACATCTGAAGGAAGCATCAAGTACCATATGTGGATAGGAAACATATTCTTCATCATCATAACTACTCATGCCCTTTCTGTGCTTACCTCTTGGGCTTCCTCTAATCAACTTTCACAGGTTCAATTCATCATCAATTTATTATTCATTTTTTTATCTAGTTAGCCGCATCGGCTCGGAAATTGCCTGGCCAACTCTGCTAGGTTAGGCACGGCCCTTTTAAAAATGGGTTGTCGGGTTGGAGTGTAGAACCCGCCAGCTCGTCATTCCCTGACTAATCCCGCTAGGTCAGGCACAACCCTTTTATAAACAGGATACGTCGGGTGGGAGTGCTAGCCCCGCCAGCCTGTCATGCTCCAGCCTATTTGGACATGGTACAAGCGACGGACCGTGAATTGCAATGGGGCCAGACAGATGGGCTATAGGTAGACAGGCCCCACAGAATGTTTAGAAAGCCCAACGAGCCTACGACTTTTTTGCTGGTATGAACTCTAAGAAACTTACCCTATAAACCATGGCTAAGTTGAAGTTGAGCTTGTCATTGTATTCCAAGAGTCTTGTCCCTAAGCGACGTGGGACTATCACATAGATTCGTTTTTTTTTTTCCTCGAGAGAACTTGTTTGAAATGCAGATGTTACAATGGGAACAAGATGCAGTAGCCAATGTAGCAGGAGAATTAGCCTACCTCTGTTTATTAGCAATGTGGTTGATGACTTTCCCGAAAATAAGGCGAAAAATGTTGGAACTCTTTTTCTACACTCATCATCTCTACGTTATCTTTTTTGTATTACATGTTGGATTTCCTTTTTTCTGTATTATGATCCCTAGTTTCTATATCCTTTTGATCGATCGTTACTTGAGGTTCTTACAATCAAGATGTCGAGTTCGCCTTCTTTCTTCTAGGGTTTTATCTTGTGAAGCTGTTGAACTTAAACTTCTCTAAAAGCCCAAGTAAGTCCACTACTATACTAGCCTTGATTACTTTCTCTTAAATCAAAGTGAGCTAAAAAAATTGAACTTTTGTAGGTTTGAGATATAGTCCTACAAGCACTGTTTTTGTGAATATTCCAAGCATTTCAAAGCTTCAATGGCACCCTTTTACTGTAAGTTCTAGCAGTAGTCTGGAGACTGAGAAGCTGAGTGTCTTGATCAAGAATGGTGGAAATTGGACTCAAAAGCTTTACCAACTCCTTTCTTCATCTTCTGCTTCAGACCATCTTAAGGTCTCCCTGGAAGGACCATATGGACCTGCTTTACCTCATTTTCTAAGGTTTGTTTTTTTTTCTCATTGTCTGCATTTGACTCCTCTGATTGTGAATCGTCTGAATCAAATGAACCCAATATCAACTCACATTAGCACAGTCAAACATCACGAATCCCAAACAAATAGTCTGAATTCTGACTCAAGTCGATTTAAACCTTGAGTCAGATACTAGATATGTGATGCCCCAAGCCTTAGCTGTTAAGGATATCGTCCCCGCTTTTGGCACCCTAGGCCCAAGCCCACATGTACGGGGTTATGTTCTCGATGAAGGCTCCACGAGCCCACTCAAAGGGTTCGCCATTTACTAAGTTTGAGCGTACACCTATACCGAGGCTCCGGCCACTCTAGCAAGTGATGTGGGACTGTTAGATCACCTCGTTTAACCTTGGTGATAACAATTATTAAAACTTCGTATTTTGAGCAGGCATGACACGCTAGTGATGATCTGTGGTGTAGCGGAATTACGCCGTTCATCTCTATCATTAAGAAATGATATTTAGGAGTACAGTTTTGAACTGCGAAGTTCCAAATATCATCCTAATATGTTCCTTCAAACATTCTGAAGATCTCACAATACTTGATCTCCTCCTACCCATTTCTCAAACTCCAGAAGGCATTTCTTGGTTAAATATACAAATTGAAGCTTATATCACAAGAGAAAAACAACCAACAACAGATGAAAATAAGAAACAAATTAGAACGATATGGTTCAAACCCAATTCGAAAGACAATCCAATGAGTGCAATTCTTGGCCCGAAAAGTTGGATTTGTCTCGGAGCATTAATCGCCTCCTCGTTAGTTATGTTTCTTACCCTCTTGGTGTTTATCACTAGTTACTACATATACCCGATAGACCATAACACGAATGCCATCTACCCTTGGCTTTCCAAGTCTCTTCTGTATCTAGCACTTGCTTCTTTCTCCATAGCTGTGACAGCTTCTGTAGTTGTTCATTGGAACAAGAAACACAATGAAATGGAAGCCAAAAAAATTTTCAATATAGGTGTCCCAACCCCAATGAATTCACCTGGTTCATGGTTCTACAATGCCGACCGAGAACTAGAATCTTTCACGAATCAGTCCCTTGTTCAAGCAACCAATTTGCATTATGGTAAAAGGCCTAATCTAAAGAGTAAGTTACTCTTGCTTCTCCTTTTGTCTTCGCTATATCGAGATTTGAAAATCTTTAGCTGCATTGAGTTTATGACATATATATAACATAAGTATTTCATTAAACTGGAAATTTGGTTTTATTGCAGCTATTCTTTTTTAATGTGAAGGGTCGAGTATTAGAGTTTCGGTGTGTGGACCGGAAAAAATGGCTGAGGAGGTTGCAAACATATGTGGATCTGGTTTGGCAAATAATCTGCACTTCGAGTCTTTCAGTTTCGCTTGGTAGTATTACAAAACCTTCATAAAGAGGAAATCAGAGAGAGCCCGGGAAATGCATTTTTGGTCCAAAATTGAAGAAGAATGTTTTTGTGTGAAATACGTTTGCGTGAGAATAGTAAAAGTGGGCTTGGGTCTTGCACTTGTATGTATATCAAAATTGTTTTGTTTGTATAAAAGTTTCCTTAGAAAATGAAAGGTGTTGACAATATTGTTCACTCAAGATGTTGAGTTTGCTATGTTTAGTCTTGCTTTACTCCTCTCGATTTGGGGCGAAATCTGCAAATACCTCCAACCCTCAAGATAAATAGATTGTTCTTACAGTTAAATAATGGAGTAGTGAGTAAAAGAAGTGTAATCAAATGAATTATGAATAAAATTAGCGGGATAGTAGGTAAGCAAATTCCGAGTAACAAAGAACACCAAAAATATGAGTTGTAATCCAATTTATATTAACAAATTCTTAATTAAAACCATTAAATCATGATCATGTCCTAATGGGGGCATTTTGACCGAGTCAATGTTATAAGAGCTAGCCTTTGTGTAAATCCATACACCGTAGTCCATATAGTAAGACTGATATCGGTAATGGAAAATGTATATGATGATCGATACTTAGTCTTATCCGAAGTATTAATTTCTTAATTAACCATATAATCAAAC
This sequence comes from Eschscholzia californica, assembly GCF_041429995.1. NCBI lineage: Eukaryota > Viridiplantae > Streptophyta > Magnoliopsida > Ranunculales > Papaveraceae > Eschscholzia > Eschscholzia californica. The sequence continues at coordinate 43,938,703 of NW_028238483.1, read as the reverse complement.
CGCGTTATCTTTCTAGTCACAAAGGTAGAAAAGAAAAAAGAAAAAAAAGGGAAGATAACATGGTTATGGCTATATTAAATACTAATTAGTTCAATAATCACATCAAAGTGCACTTTTAGCAATAAATTTTTATTTATTTCCATAAAAGACCCATTATTTATTAAAATAAGATTGGTAATACATTTTTTACATGAAATCCAGAATTGGTCATTCAAATGTTGTGAATCAAATGGATCATCACTGAGTTAAGAACTTCTTAACTTGATAATGGAACACCTAGTTATTTTTCGAGCTCAGAACGAGCATTAAATAGGTGTAATAACATCCTTGGACCATAGGTCTAAAATAAAATGTCATGTAGTAATAACTATAAAGATTTATTTCATTTAAATTAGGGCATGTGGGTCATGACATTTTGTTTACAAAATGCAGGTCATGAAAAATACAAAAAAAGAAAATCAAGTTAAAGTGATTCAAAAAATATAGTACTAAGATTTGTTACACAAGGTGTGAAAAGTATATTATAATATTACATTTTGATTATACTACAACAGTCAAGAAAGTGGTCTTCTCCTTAGACTTTAAATGATATACTAAAAAAAAAGAATATTCAGCCACCCAAACATGAAAACATAGTTGAGGGTTAGGTTAAAGAACATTGACATGATACCACATGGTTTAATGGCCCACTAATACTGGCTCATTCTGGCTAATATGTTCTTAACCATCTTTCGTTAAAAGTTGATTTGGGAATAATACCCATTAATCTACATTTGGAGAAGAAAATGAGGACTATTGGTATAATATTAAAACCGCCGTACATGCAATCTATTATCGACCGAAGTAGGTCCTGGCACAAGCTAAGAATTCTAGCTCTTGAGAGTGGTATCTCATTGATGGGTTAGGTGCCTTGGAAGTAAACCTTCTTTGCGCCCTCCACCTAAGTTGCCCAAGAAAAGCCCAAACCCAATCCTAGAGAAGAGTAAGGCTTATAGGGGTTTTTTGTCAAGTGCGGGTAGTCAAATGCATTTCCTACGGAACCCAATAGTTCCGTCGAAAATAGTTTTCTACGACGGCATTTTGTCCGCTTTGTCGAAAATAATCCATCACAAAAGATCTGGATATTTGTAGTGACATAGGCAGTGACATAGACTCTTCAATAGTCTTAGCTTACACTTTTCAGAAGAAGAACCACTTTTCACAAAAAAAAATAATAATAATAAACATGCCAAATTGCCAATAGTGTATATTGAGAGTATTCCCATTAAATAAATTGGCAAACCTTCTTTTAGGCTGCTCAATTATACCTAAACCATGAAGGAAATGACAAGGAAATCAAAGGAGAGAAGAGAAGGAGGACATTTAGATGAATAAATAAAGGGGAAAAAAAGGAGAAAGAGAAAATGGTGTTATTTAAGAAAGGGCCCAAATAAAGAGTAAAAGAGAAGAGACATTCACACTAGGAAAAATAAAAGAGAATGAAGTTTGATTGAAGGAGGTTTGTTGTGGGTGTAAATAGAGGAAAGGGTAGAGAGAAACCAAGTGAGATAGGATGGAAGATATAGGCCAGCGCTTTGGGGAAAGCTAAATAGTTTCCGGGGTGTGAAGACTTGATCAAAAATTGGTCAATTTTGTTTGACAATTTTATTTAGGGGGAAAGCAAAATAGCTTCTCCACCTCAGCTCTCTCTCTCTCCACCTCACTTCTCTCCCTCCACCTCATCTTCTCTCTCCACCTCATCTTCTCTCTCTTCTCCGATAGGTCGCCGGCCGGAAAATTTTCCGGCCGGCGACCATGAAAAAAAAAAAAAAAAAAAAAACAAATTTTCTCTCACATCTCTCTCTCTCTCTAAACTCCGGCGAAGGGGGTTTCCCTTCGCCGGAGTTCCGGTCTGTTGAAGAACAGACCGGAACTGGTCTGTTCTTCAACAGACCAGTCCGGTCTGTTCTTCAACAGACCAGTCCGGTCTGTTCTTCAACAGATCCGGTCTGTTCTTCAACAGATCCGGTCTGTTGAAGACTTCAACAGACCGGATCTGTTGAAGAACAGACCGATCTGGTCTGTTCTTCAACAGGCCAGATCCGGTCTGTTGAAGAACAGACCGATCTGGTCTGTTCTTCAACAGGCCAGATCCGGTCTGTTGAAGAACAGACCAGTTCCGGTCTGTTCTTCAACAGACCGGAACTCCGGCGAAGGGAAACCCCCTTCGCCGGAATTTAGAGAGAGAGAGAGGTGTGAGAGAAAAAAAAAAATTTTTTTTTTTCATGGTCGCCGGCCGGAAAATTTTCCGGCCGGCGACCTATCGGAGAAGAGAGAGAGAGAAGATGAGGTGGAGGGAGGTGAGATGAGGTGGAGGGAGGTGAGGTGAGGTGGAGGGAGGTGAGGGGGAGAATTTTTTATTTTGAGTCATATTCCCTATAAAATATGTTTCCCCGGAAACTTTTCGAAATTTTGCATATTCCCTTTAAAATTTCACACCCCGGAAACTATTTAGCTTTCCCCAAAGCGCTGGCCAAGATATAATATAGTAAGGAAATAGAGAGCTTTTCTCAACCAATACTGTACACTATGAGAACGGTTGCTTGGCCCCAAAACGGTTTAGCAACTTTCATCACGAAAGCTGACGCAGTTGGTTTCCATTGGTCCAGACGTTTTTCTTTGTTTGCCAGAACTAATGGAAGCCCGCCACATCACCTTTCAGGCTGAAGACGACTCGCTTGTTTGGACCACACGGTATTTTTGGTACCCTATCACATTTTGTAGTCTTTCTCTGTCATTGTCATGCACAGACACTGGTGGACGTTTTATTAGTTGGATATGGACCCATTTTCCAAAAGTAAGTCCAACTTGAAGACCATAATGTCCATAACCAATCTGCACTCCAAATTTTTGGCAGATTATAAATTTCAAACTACTTTAATTTTTCTTTCTTTTGAGCTCCAACTTGCCATATTTTCAGTTATTAAACAACAATACTTCCTGGCAAAATTAAAATTATTTTCTACTTTTACCACCTCACTGATTTAGAGACAATTTCTGAGATTTTTATTTTATTGTCTGGTGTTCCTCTCTTTACGAATGGGTAACAGAGTAATAATTTGGTTTATTGACACAGATCGTCAATATTTGAAATCCACGTTGTTATATAAGACAGCATTTCGCAATAAATATATTTAAATTAAAGAAATAATTTTTTAATATATTTTAAATATAGTTATTTATTTACTGAGTATAAGTTTAAAGAATAATATTCTAAAGTTTTTAGCTAGGGAATTTTGATTTCAGAACTATTGCGGAAAACCGAGACCTGTACACCAGCTTACGAAAACCATTTATATAACCCGAATAGTTAAATTTGTTATATTAATAAATCAAATTATATACAAATAAATTCTTTTCTGATAGAATAACAACTATAGCAAAAAAATTATATTTAATTTTGAATTTTTTAATCACCTAGTGGCGCCTATTGGCTAATAAACATGGGCCATGAAAAGAGTAATGGATCTAGTGATCCAACGGGTAACTAACAATACCCAAATTCTGAAAAGTGGAAAAGAAAAAAAAAAAGGTAGAATAAAAGATGAAAAAGAAAATGAAAAGTGATACTCATGTTAAGGAAAAGAGGAACAAGGATTCCCCCATTGAAATGGGCGTTCATATTGGAATAAGAAAGAGGACAAGTGAATAGACAACCAAAAAGTTAAAAATTTAGGGAGAGAGATTAGGGTAGTAATGTGGAGAGAAATAAACTACTTAGTGTGGAATAAAATATCTTCTTAGCCTAATGGGGAGAGTTAATTAGATCTATTGTCTATACCCAGACGGCCAGACCAGAGCATCCCGTGTGAAATTTTGTAGGTCATGTGGAATTATATTTCGACTAAGAAACGACATGAGACCTCCAGACTCCGGAATGGATGTTCAACCGCTACACCAATAAACAGTGGACAACAGTCACATGATTAGAGCTTAGAGATCACGAAATTCACCATTTATTGATATGTACATCATAAAGGTGCAAGGGTATAAGGCATGTTCAGTAGACACAAACAATTCTACTTCAACCCTTGAAGTTAAATTCAGAAGTGTAATTTATTCATGGAAGATAGATTTTGGGAGATATAAATCATATAATCTCAACTTTTACTGATAAGTTTAAGAGATGTAATCTCAATTGCCAAAGAGTTAAGTATGGAGGTGTAACCTTCGCCAACGAAAACGAATAATACATAATGAATTTTTTTTTTCATATTATATGGTTAAATCAAAATATGTTAGCTTATAGTGACATTTTAGAGTAGTTTCTTTTGCATTTACAATGTGCATCTTTAAGAGGGTTTCATTAGGCAACTTTTCTTTTATGAGATACCCAATTCACTCGAGGCAAGGAGTTTTTGTTAATTATAATTTATAGGAATAAAGTAAGGTTGGATAAAATTAGATTTAGTTGTTGTTTAGTGAAGGGAGACCTGATAGCTATGTTTGTGAAAGCTTGACTAGAGATATGTCCAAAAAATCGTATCTGGCTGTAATGCCAGATTATAGTGGTGACTCTTTTTCTTTTTTTTTGTTTTGTGAAGGCTTAAAATGTGTGTACTAGTTAGTTTTTTTTTTTTTTTTTTTTTATGAGATATGTACTAGTTAGTTATACACATCACATATTTCACATTACATTAGACATATCCTCTCTGGGCTGGCTTTCTATAACTCTCTCTCTCTCTCTAAAAAAACAAAACAAAACAAGACAGTGATCACAAAACTCCACTCTTCCCCCATCATCCCCCCATATGATGTTGCTGGTGCCGGTGCTACACAACAAAGTCCCCTCTCTCTCTCCAGACCCTAGCCCTGACTGCCACCACACCGACACGCCTGACACTCTCATCTCTTTATGCTTCTTTATCTCTCTATAGACCTATGGTGACTAACATAGGTCTTTAAATCGAGTTTCCAAAAGTAATGCAGGAGGTGTGAAAATTTGAATTTTCTTCCTAATGTTCACGATATTTTGATTCCTCTTCAAAAATAGAGTTACTATAACTTGGATGAAGAGAAGAAATTATCATTTAACTACGGGAATAATTTTTTTCTTTTATTTGAAAATGTGGGAACTATTTCTATGAAGTGTGATATTTACCACTTACTTTTTTCGATGAAATTTACCACTTGGGTAAATATTTTCATTTTTAATGCTAGTATATATCTACATCAAAAAAATGATAATGGAGGGGCCATATCTTTGATTCTTATAAAAAAACCCTAATTGTTTGTCTTATCCAAGAGCTAAAATCAAAAAAACATAAATTTGGTCACATGATCTGACTGATCATGTCTCTTATGGGTCTCACCAATTAATCTATAGGACCCACCACCCCCACACCACAGTAGATTGTACACCCACCTCTGTTTGTCTGTGAGAGACGTTAAACTATGGCGGGTCCTTCATTGAATCATCAATAGCTCCCAAACTTATTCCAAAAAAAAATTCTATTTTGTAATTTGTTGAACTATTCCATTTTGTAATTGATCAAGAATTATGGATTCCAAAATTAGACCATCTAGACCAAAGGCAAATAACCTAAAATTTGTCACAATTTTAATCAAAATGGCAAGGGCCATGGCTACCACATTTCAACAATAATGAGAGCGACGATAGAGACGTAAAATAAGTACATTTAAAATATGGGTTTGGAGGGGTTTTTTATCTATCAAAAAATAATAGTAGACGAATCAGGTTATATAAAAAAGAACTAGTTGTTTTTTGCCAAACTTGAATGAAAGAACGCATGTCATTAGAACAAATCCTTTAATGGTATCAAACAGTTTACAATCAATTTTAACAACATAGTTAAGGCTATTATAACAACGACAAAAAAAATCCAATTGTGTGTGAACAAAATGTATTATTAAAATATTCGTTGTTAACAAAGTCATTTTAGACCCTAGAAGAACATAACAATTGGTAATATAAAAGCGAATGTAGATGTAAAAATGAGAATTAGCATAAGTCAGAATCGTTTTATACCTAAAATATAAACATATAGGATATCACTTCACCATTGGTCATCCTTTTGCATCGTCACCCGCTATCTAGTGCTAGCTAGATATCACTACCACTGGCTAGGTAAAGAGAAGATATCACTATCAAATATCATCTACTAGCTATATGGAAGTTTCTATCAATGACATTGTCACATAATCCACCACTCAATTGAAATGAAGATAATCATAAAAACCACTCACACTAAAATCATGATTGTTGGAGTTAATAAAGAAAGCTACTTTTATCATTAAGCCAATCAATTTTTCAAAAAAGGAGTGAAACGGACATAAAAAGTATAACTAGTTGGCCTGACATTGCTTTGTTTCCCTTCTCAATATATTTATGGAATTATTCGGATTCTACTGAAGGTAATGAAAAACATAACGAGTCTTGTTGAAATATTTTTGGAGTGTATTACTCTATTTACGAATAGACTACTCCGTATTATAAATATTGGAGTATAAAACACTAACGATAAAAAATGGCGAATGTCGTTCAACTGCGAAGGGAAAAGTTTGTTTTGGTGCAAGTTGTTGCTGACATATTATGTTCAACAATCCAAGTATTTGGAGCACATCTTTTTCGATTCATTAGTTCTCGCCAAATACCCTAGGGAAGATGCAGATAATGTATGACAATTTCCACACAGGAATACATAGAATTGTGTTAGAAAGAGAAGGAAAATCTTGAATAATTATATAAAAATTTTATAGTACTCACTTTTTCCTTTTGTTAAGGGGTCTTTTACTAATTATTGAAATAATTAATTTTTTCCAAAAAGAAAAAGAAAAGACAACACATTCTTTTTTGAGTTAATTCCTATATGGCCCCCTACTTTGTGACCAGCTTCCTTTATGGTCCCCTTTTTTTCGTAAATTCAAATATGACCTCCTATTTTCATGGGAATGTCCTAACTACCCTTCCTTTAAATCTTTTTTCAAAAGAAAATAAAAAAAACAAACATAATTCCACCTCACTTCCCTCTCCACCACTTATCTCTCTCCACCTCACCTCTCTTCCCAAATCATCTTTCTCTCTCTCCAACTCACCTTTTTCTCTCTCCACCTCACTTTATCTTCTCCGATGAAGGTCGTCGGCCGGACTTCAACCTAAAAAAAAAATAAAAAAATTTTTTTTAGGTTGAAGGTCGCTGGCCGGAAAATTTTCCGGCCGGCGACCTTCATCGGAGAAGATAGAGTGAGGTGGAGAGAGAGAGAGGTGAGTTGGAGAGAGAGAAAGATGATTTGGGAAGAGAGGTGAGGTGGAGAGAGATAAGTGGTGGAGAGAGATAAGTGGTGGAGAGGGAAGTGAGGTGGAATTATGTTTGTTTTTTTTATTTTATTTTGAAAAAAGATTTAAAGGAAGGGTAGTTAGGACATTTCCATGAAAATAGGGGGTCATATTTGAATTTACGAAAAAAAAGGAGCCATAAAGGAAGCTGGTCACAAAGTAGGGGGCCATATAGGAATTAACTCTTCTTTTTTTTGTTGTTGAAGGTGAACATGCTCTCTTAGTTATTGAGGCAAATAAAGAAAATGTTATGTTTGTATGGTTAAGGGTTAATTCTGGTTTGACTCCTAATTTGTGACTAATTTGCCGTTTTAATTTTCAAATTGGTATTCAAAGAAAAAAACTTTAATTTTTCTAGAAATATCTATAGAAGCTAAAACGAAATTAGTTCTTAGTTTATTTTTTAAACATTAAGGCCACTTCATCTTTCCCTCTCCTCTATTCACCGCTACAATTATAGTTTGAGGTGAAACTTAAGTCAAACAAGCACAAGTTGTGAAAATAGAAAGAATTAAAAATGTAAAGGACCAAAACTAATTATCACGCAATTAGAAACCAAATTGATAATTCAATCACAAATTAGATGTCAAAACAGAATTAACTCTTAATGTAAACACACACCTTAAAATGAGGGGAAATGTGATAATTTATCTATTTAAAACTATTAAAAATAGTTATCACTCTCTTATTATTAGCTTATCCTTTCAATAATCAAATTCTACAAGCCCTTTATTAAGGAGGTAAGACAATAATTCAAGTTACTTATTTTTTGTTACAAGACAATAATACAACTTAGAATTTGAAATCTTCACCTCTCGATTGCACTTTAAGACAGATTCCAAATTTTCCCTCATTATTATATTTTTTTTGGAATGAGCTGATATTTTGTTCTTAATTTTGTATGATTATCACTTTATCCAATTAATCAAATTTATTCTATTTTTCTAGAATACTTGTATTAAATCTTTCACATGGGTGAAGTGTTGGAGTGTTAAAGCTTAAAGGCATTCTAGCTTATACCATTTTCATTTTCTGTTCTCTATTTCTTAAAATGAATCAGAACGAAAATATGCGAAGACTAACCCTGGTGAACTCAATAATATTTCACTTCTATAATTTTTCAAGAAAAGTATTCACAAAAAAAATGCAATTTCAATAAATAAGAAAAAAAAAGTGGTAAAATTGTGAAAGAGCTAAAGCGACGAGTTATAATTCGAATTATCTATATAATAAAACAAAAGGGATTTGTACTGACTGGGACAAACCCCCTCTTTTGATTATGTATATTATTCAGGGATGTTCACGGACTAAATTTTAATTCGATTATATCTTCCCAAACCCCTAGACGGATGAACGACCTTCCATATTCAGTTTCTATCTTCAAACTTCATTCCGCTAGGGTTTGTGTTAAGGAAGTTTTTATCTCAAGTATCTAACTCAGATCTCTCTCTCAAGTAAGTTTCTAACTTAAACAATCGATTATCTTCTTTTTTAACTTTTAATTTTAACCGATATTTCTATCTCTGTTTTTTGGGAAGTTTCTATCTCAAAGATGTCGATTTTGTGAAGATTGCTGCCCGTGTGCCGCATTACTACACCAATCAATGTTTTTAAATTGGGAAGCCTCCTGCTCAATCTAACAGTGCCACACCAAACGAGTTCTAGTGAGAAAAAATGTTTAAATTTCTTTTTCTAGATCTTGACCGACCATGGCACTCGGATTCAGTCAGTAGACTAGCTGGACATAGGGGTGGGAATCGGTCCGGACGGACGGGAAACAGACATTAAGTCAACCGGTCCGGTCGGAACGTGCACAAGTCATAAGTGTCCACTCAGACATCCGGACAAAACGGGCGGACATTTCGGATTTTTCTCCAACAAAATGCCTGTCCATGATCGTTTGATAGTCGGGCAAACCGGGTATCAGTCGGTCGGGTACCAGTCACTAATGAACAAATAAAGAAATTTTTATGCAAAATTAAAACTGTTTAGTAGCTAAATACAACTTTCTAACCTCCCACTTTACAATTCCAAGAAGTACATGAATACAAAAATAAAAGATAATTATCGAGATTTCTCATGGATTACGATCGATTTTATTCTTATTCACATAAATTACGATCGGTGTATTGTGGGTTCTACGGTGTAATTTGGATTCTAGGTTACTGATGAGATATTAAGATTTTAGAGGAGAGAGAGACTAGAGAAGTAGAGAGGTGAAGATAAAGATTAAAAAAAGTGATTTCAATGGTTATATATTTTTACTCTTGAAATCTTACGTTTGTAGCTAACCCTACAAATGTAGATGCTTAAAATCAATTATGTAGGTGGATGGGTATAACGGGGTAGGATAAACGAACGGGTATGGAAGAATTCAGTCAGGCGGTCTATATATAGCGGTCGGACTCGGTCGGACCCACCATATAAAGACCTATGGCCGCTTCGGGCCGCTTAAACTCTTTCGGCAACGGATACGGACCGATACGGACAACGGACGGTCAGTGACTCTTTGGATTCGGGTGGCCATGGTCACTGACTCTTTGGACACGAAAGTTGTATCTAGTTAGATATTGAGTATGAACAGTCATTGCTTACGTTAATGCATTGTTTAGAGAGAGAGAGATGAGAAGGAGGAGAGAGAAGTTTCCACGTTGGAATATGTCCTTTCGCAGTCATTCTTTTCACAAACTGTAAACCCCTCCAGACACGCCAACTCCTCCCCCCAAACAAACAATCCTCTAAAATTTTCTTTCTTTCTTTCTCTCTCTTTCTATAAAACTCCACTCTTTTTCTGAGAAACTTGTCAGACTTGTCTAGTTGATGAGCTGTGTGTCTTGTTTATTATAACTCATCTTAAATACCCTCAACTCCCCTCTTCCCAATTTCACCATCTTCAGCCCCATCATCATCTCTATCTCCTCCAAACCCCTCTCTCTCTCATCACACCATTCTTTCTTTCTCTCTCTCTCTAAAGTCTAAAAATAGTGCTAGTAGTCAGTCCTATGGGTTTTCCAGTAGGTTACACTGAGCTTTTCTTCCCTAAACTTCTAATTCACACACTTACCTTCCTGGGTTTCATCAGAAAATTCATCTCCTGGTTTTTCAAATTCATGGGTCTTGATGATTTTCTAGAATCATCAGACATTACTACTTGGCCATCTGAACGACCAACAACACAAACCACCTCTTCCCCTGTTATTCACTCTGTTTCTGCTCTTCTTATCAGAGAAATCCTCCTCCCAGTTATCAAATTCCAAGATTTATCATCATCATCAGAACAAGGAGATCAACCCCCTCCTGATTGTTGTGCTGTTTGTCTTTATGAATTCGAAAGTCAAGAAGAAATTAGAAGATTAACAAATTGTCGTCACATTTTTCATCGGAGTTGTTTAGATCGTTGGATGGATCATGATCAGAAAACTTGCCCTCTTTGTAGGACTCCTTTTATTCCTGATGAAATGCAAGAAGCTTTTAATGAAAAATTATGGGCTGCTTCTGGAATTCCTGATTTCTATGGAGATTTTTCAATCTCATCAAGTTTTTAGAGATTTTGATTATTTGCAGAGATGTGTATATACAAGAACAAAATCTGTAAAACCCAGAGATATTTTCTAGTATACATTTTGTTCTAGAATTACTTATAAATTGACTAGTAAAATTTTGTTTTTTCTTGATTGGGTATTTTCTTTCTTGGATCTGAAATTTAGTTGTTAATTTCAAAGCTCTAAGTCTAGGATATATATAAATGCATGAATTGATTGCATTAAATGCAATTAATTTCTCATCTTTAATTAATTTCAGGTGAAATTTTGGATCTTGTTCCTTTTTTAGATCTTAAGTTCGTATTGGGTTGGTGGGTTTTATTAGGGTTTCATCAATTTTTCTAAACCAAAGATTAGAGAGATGGAAGTGCCTGCCCAGATTTATGGAAGAGAGAGAGGTTAGAACAGAGAGCAAGCACGTGGTCGTATAGCTGAAAGTTGCTGTAATTTCTGCAAAATTTTCTACTTTTGATCATGAATGGTGTGAGAATTTTGCAGGTTTTCTTTACTCTTTCTAGTGGGCCGTACTGTACCCGGTCCAACTTAGGGCCATTCACTCGAAGCCCACTAATCAAGAACAAATAATAGAGGTCAAGAAAAATGATAGGGCATTAAGTTGAAACCAATTTTGTATATAGTAATGATATGGAACAATAAAAACTAGGCAGAATTTAGGTTATTGTGATCCGTAATTTAGGAGGGGTAGTAGATCAAGACTTTTGTAGACATTTGAGGATTCTCAAATGTCTGAGGCATTCAAATTCGGACATTTGAGAATTTTAAATTGTCTGAGACATTCAAATCCAGACATTTGAGAATTCTGAAATGTCTAAGGCATTCGAATCTAGACATTTACAAATCCCTAAATGCCTGTAACATTCAATTATAGACAAAATGTCTGTGGACTTTAGTAGACTTCATAGTTTGGTAGATTTTGTAATGGATTTGGGACAAATTTGGAGCCCAAAACGTCTTTAAAAAAACAAGAGACATTTGGAGTCCATCATCTGATTAAACAACAATAATAATATTAAAATAATAAATGACCACCAAATGTCTATAAATGTCCACAGATATTTACAGATGTCTACGAAAGTCGAAAAATATATTTTTGAAATGTTCATACAAATATATTATTTCATGTGAATAAACAATAATAATAATATTAAAATAATAAATGACCACTAAATGTCCATCAATGTCCACAGATATTTACAGATGTCTACGAAAGTCGAAAAATATATTTTTTATTAGTACAAATATAATATGCATTACACATTTTGTCAATGGATTCAAGATCTTGAAATTTCCCCAGGACATTTTGTCTATGGATCAAATGTCTTGGAAATATCTATAAAGACATTTTATCTACAAACTCAATGTCTTGAAAATGTCTATGAATACATTTTGTCTATAATAAATCACACGAAATGTCTTGAAATTTCTACGGGACATTTTGTATATAAATGTTTGTAAAAGTCCCAATCCACTACCCCCTCTTAATGAACTAGAATCATCGAAAATTCAAATCACATCGGTAAGAGTTCTGTCCACAGTCTTTTTCTTTTTCTTCCCTAACAACGAAAACACTAAAGAATAATGTGTACTAAAATATGATTTAACTATCTTTTTGATTCATCAATTGTAAGGTGATTTCAGTTATTAAATATAGATTAGCGAGAAATGATAGACAATTATGATGAATTTGATAATCATTTGGGAGATGCACAATGATAAAAAGGATGGGATGGTGAAAGAGATAAGGGAGAATGACTCACAAGGAAATATAATTGACCAAAGGATATAGTTTAGAATATCAAAATATCTTTTTAGATCTTCATGTTAATGTATAATGCATAATAAATAGGATATGGTAACAACTATCATAATGACCACACTCAAAATTTTAGGAGGTGGGGAGTATTTTAATCAATTCTAAAACTCATAAAAAAATGGCGAGGGTATACCCAGTGTCCTGTACACACGAAGAGTTTTGTAATCTTAACTATTGGATGTAAATATAGGAAGTGTAATCATATAATTCGAAGATAAATTAAGGAGGTATGATATAAAACCATTGCACAAAGTTTGAGAGATGCCCTCCCAAATAAATTTTGGGAGATGGAATCTTAGCTATCGTAGATGAGGTATATTCCAAAAAAAGATACTCTAATTTCTTGGTATATAGATTTTAAACTACAATATGTTATAAATATTAAATTTATGGTGGATGACCACCACCAATTGTAACTCCCACCACCATAGGTTTTCCACCATTACTTTGTATTCAAGCTTCATTATTGTGTGCCTATTGGATGTGTAACTCATCTAGCTAAATGCCTATATAAAGAGGTTAATTGTTAATGAAGAAGATGGATCAAAACCAATGTATCATAGTACTCAATATACCAATGTACCAAAGTAAAGAAATTCTCTACAAACATATGAATGCAATTCTAGTTCTTCTTGTCTACAATCTCTTGGTTAATATATTTCCATTATCTTTCTTCTTCCTTGCCTCTTTTATTTTTCACAACACGTTATCATCACGAATTGCTCTATCATCAATGATCAGAGGGAAGAAGAAATTTTCTACTTATTGATCAAGATACAAACAAATGAAACGTGGGTAAGTTTGGTCAATTGTAATTGGTAAATCAAAAGGTATTTGCACATTTCTTTGTTGAATTTTTAAGCTTATTATTCTTATTTATCTCTAACCATTGATTTTGTGATTGTTGAGGCATAGTGAATCATATCAAAAGGATATTAGAGTTACATAGCATGGTTGTTATTTCAAACTAATATGAATGTAATGCAATCTATTCTATGGTAAGGTCAAGGTAAGTTATGCTTCAAAAAAAAAAATGGTATTAGTCTCATAACTAATGTTTATTTTTGTATGAATACATCATAAGTGCATATTTTGATTTGTTAAAGAAGATTTCTCCAAAGAGGAAACTTAACCACCAGAATTTGAGTAAGATCAAATTGAAGCATATATTGTATATGAGATAATCAAACCTGAAGTTTGGTGTGTCTGAAACAAGTCTTCAAATCTCAAAATTTCTACAAGAGTTTGAAGTATAAAATTTCTACGAGATGATAACAAATCAAATCTCTAAAGGGTGAAATTATATACCACTATAAGTTGGTTAATTATCACAAAAAAATAAATAAATAAACCCTTGCAAAACAAAATTTGTTTGCTCATTCCTGGATAATGAGAAATATTGATGTTTTAGTATTGAAAATATCCATTGATTCTTAAGAGATTACAACTGAATTTGTGGTAAGAAAATACTACAGAAATTCAGAATATCTGTTCAAGTGGTGATAATATCTTCTTTCATGTGATGAATTGTAAATTCTTGAAAAAATAGAATTTGTTGAATATCCGCTTTCATATTACACCTGAAGTTGTAATAACCAAAGAGAAAGTGATGATGGATTTAATAAATAAAATAAAATAAAATCACATGAAGATGATATATCTCACATGTAATTAATCACACCCGAAGTTGTGATATTATAACAAATTGCTCACATCTGAAGCTGTGATCAGATAGTAATTTTTGTCTAACGGAAAATATGATATGAAAATAAAAACAAAATTTGCCTAAAGCAATTGATTTTTCCTTCGTCTTTGTCACATCCTTGAAGTATGTGCTCATAAATAAGACGGAAATCTATCGACATTAGGGGGAGGAAGTCCTATATTCAATGTCGTAAAATACTTGAAAATGATCGAGTTTCTCTCATTTGGAATCAATATACGGAAAACTTGCTACCTCGAGATATTAATATTTTTCAGAGCGTAATATGCTTATATCCAGATAAAGGTAATGGAAAATGATCAGAGTTGATCAAAGTGACATATACTCTTTGACACTGAAGGAATAATTTTTCCTCCTGAAGAGGCTATCAAATTAGAAATGAATGTGATTCATATTCCTAATAAAATCTCCTGAAGAGGATATGTGTAAAAAGAGACACCGACCTTTTACAAAGGCACATATATGAGATCACTGAACTATGTATGCTGTGAAAATTTGAAAAATCAAATAAATCATTTTAGACGATGTATTTCAGAATATAGTAGCTACTGGGAGCATATTGATCCGGAATTACTCTAAGTAATATTTGTCAACTTTTGTCGAGATACTTCATTACTTGTGGATTTTCTTACAAAATAATTAAGTCTTCAAACATGAAGTCGAAGCACCAATTAAGAATTACCCCGAAGGTAATAAAGTAGACATGTGTAAGAAATGTCTTTAGTCTATAAAGGATTTGACGTCCACTTATAAAATTTCAATATGAATTACAAATCCTTGAATTATATTATGAAGTATTTATAAATCCTATTGCGACTCCTAAAGAGTTTATCAAAGTTTGACAGTAGAGTATTGAAAAAGATTATTCGAGTAAAGAAAATCTTGAAAATGAACATATTCTGAAATACTAAAAGGCTATAAGTTTCAAAGCAACTCATATTGTCTTAACTTATCATATGTCATGGAAATTCAGGTCCTGAAGTACCTAATATAGTTCAGACAATACATTACATGTGTTGTAATGTGGTTTTAGAAAACAACCATCATTCATATATAAAATGTGAATCGCGTTGCACTCTTTTTCCTTCGTCAAGGTTTTGTCCCATTGGGTTTTCCTTGTCAAGGTTTTAACGAGACAACTATGCGTATTGAAAATCGTTATAATTTGTTTAAAAGTTGTAGTCTTTTTTCCTTCGTTCAGGTTTTGTCCCGTTGGATTTTCCTGACAAGGTTTTGGCGAGACAACTAGTCATCGAATGATAAATTTAACACCTATTATGTGTGTGAGGTGGATTGTGCATGAAATTTATAATGCACATTAAAATGTGATTAGTATTCACAAAATATTATAATTATCTTATCGATGTATATGACAAATATGAATCACTAGAAAGTGAGTTCAACTGAAATCCTAGAAGGATTTAACAAGTTTCAATCTAAAGTATGCATAAACTTTAAAGCATTATATGAATACAACTTGAAATGTCAAATGCTACTTATTATATTTATGTGTTTATATACAAAAAGGAAGCTGACCATAACAAGTTGAACAATGTCCTCAACCTTCATGAGGGGAAGCAAGTTTATGAAAACACTGCATACTATATTTTCACACTGTACTCTTTTTCCTTCGTTAAGATTTTTTTTCCCACGGGGTTTTTCTTCACAAGGTTTTAAGGAGGAAGATTATGTGTACATAAAAGATGTACATGAACAAAGAATTTGTACTCTTTTTCCTTCACTGTGGTTTTGTCCCATTGGGTTTTCCCAGTAAGGTTTTAATGAGACAATTTCTGATGTGGTGGACATCCAGGGGGAGTGTTATAAATATTAAATTTATGGTGGATGACCACCACCAATTGTAACTCCCACCACCATAGGTTTTCCACCATTACTTTGTATTCAAGCTTCATTATTGTGTGCCTATTGGATGTGTAACTCATCTAGCTAAATGCCTATATAAAGAGGTTAATTGTTAATGAAGAAGATGGACCAAAACCAATGTATCATAGTACTCAATATACCAATGTACCAAAGTAGAGAAATTCTCTACAAACATATGAATGCAATTCTAGTTCTTCTTGTCTACAATCTCTTGGTTAATATATTTCCATTATCTTTCTTCTTCCCTGCCTCTTTTATTTTTCACAACACAATAGAGGATTTTTTGTTAAAAAAATTAAATGAATAGTTTTACAAGCACTCCTCAATAGCATTATATTGAGGCCCCTTCTTTTCTTTACTATCCCTAAAATTTTGCTTAAGTCGGGCACTGATAACACTTTGAAGGGGCGCCTGCAGAAATACCCAAATTCGAAAATTTCATTACATTAAGTAACGAAGTTGTATGAAGATACAACATGATTTGAGTAACATATTATGACGATTTGGAATCTGACTTAAACAAAACCCACCACGAGTAAACTAGTACAAAAATTGTCATAGCTTCTCAAGTGCAAAAATAAAATCTTCAGAGTCACACACAGACTCGCAACACCGAAATTCTACTTGTTCTTTTCTAAAAATGTCGAGGAAAACTACAAAGCAAAAAGTATGGGAGCAGCTTATAGTCGTTTTCCAGCCCAAGTAAATAGAGCTAAGGCATGCCATCAGCTAAACAGAGGTGCATTTTGTTGAATGTAATGTAAACCAGAATCAATAAGCCCAAGTCAATGTATAGATGGCTCTACTTCCGTGGGCTTTTCTAAGCTACACTCATGGGCTTACCCATGATTGAATCTCTAGCACATAATGAACTCTCAAAACCTAAGGGTGAAGACCAAATGGTTATTTCAACGTCGTATTACTAGACTTCAAAAGTAAAACAAGAGTTGGGAAGGAGTGGTATCGAGTTTACGGATAAAGCGAACAAGCGAAGATGAATAAAAAAGTTTATTACTTAATTCAATTTAAACTTTCAATGATAATAAGAATTTTTAACATCCCCTTAGGCAATGACAAAAACAGAGGCTAAATGGTCGTCCTTCAAGGTCAGGTGTACACAAATAGTCCTTTCCGTCATAACCCATTTTAACGCATCTTTGTAGACATTCCTCTGGATGGTTATCATCGCATTGCCCGATAGGAGTATATTGCGCATCACTTCCTGCAACGACAAAAATTACGAGTCAAATGATAAAAACATAAATAAAAACCCCCCTAAAACTTCCATTATGTTTGAGTATACTACCAACCTATTATCAAAGATGAGATGACCATAGAGATAAGAAGAAGAGTAGCAACCATAGAAATCTTCTTGGATTTGATCTCCATTTTTCTCAAATGATTTCACTTTTATTAGTTATTCTTCTTTATACTTGATTTCTAGAGACAATTAATTTGGTATTTATAGAGAGGGAACATCTGGTATTTCTTATTTCAAAACGATTTCCATTAGTCAAATTAGGAAAGCAATAATTTAAATAAACAAATTATGATCTATGTCTTCATTTTTTTGGCATTGATAAGAAGGATCTAATGGTTATTAAAGAAAATAAAATATTTGCAGTTTCTCAAATAATTTCGAAACCTTTTCTTTTTAGAAATTTCTTATTAGGAATAGTTTCAAATTCTCCATTAAAAATAAAGATACCTAGTAGTAACTAATTTATCTCAACAAAAAAAAAAAAGTAGTAACTAATTATTATTTTTTATATAGGAACTTTTTATGTAATCTTACAAATAAAATATTTCAGAAATATACTGTGTTAAGAAGATAATGTACACAAAGAAAAAAATCACTAAGACAAATTGACTGGGACAAACGCCATTTTTTAATAAAGGATATTGTGTAATAGTCCCACATTGCTCGCAAGAGTGTCCAGAGACTGGGCTATATGTGTAAGCTCAAGCTTAGTAAGTACCTAATAGTCCCACATTGCTCGCAAGAGTGTCCAGAGACTGGGCTATATGTGTAAGCTCAAGCTTAGTAAGTACCGAGGCCTTTTTGGTAGGCTTGTGGTGCCTTCGCCAAGGACAAAACCCCGTACCTGTGTGAGGTGGTTAAAGCGGGGACAATATCGGCAACTGCTAAGGCTTGGGGCGTTACATATTGTCCAGAAACTATTCTCAAAATTTAAAATATAGTCCTTCGTAGAAATAAAGTTACTTGTTAAAAAAAACAATAATCTTTTCCTTCTTAGAAAAAAAAATCTCTAATTTAAGAAAAAAAGAAACAAAATAAATTTCAAAGGTTAAAAAAAGAAATTAAAATCTCTCTCTCTCTCTCTCAATAAAATAATAACTAATTTAAGAGAAAAGAAACAAAAATAATAATAATAACTAATAAAAATCCCTCTCTCTCTCTCAATAAAATATAACAATAAATTTCGTAACATTTAATTGATACAAGTGTCCGTGCCCTAGGGCACGGGATATACCCTAGAATACATGAAGACGGAAATGTTTTTACAGAGTATGTAAATTATACGAAACGCAATGGTCACGGCTGAGAGGTCATAGAGATGAGGTCATAGAGATGAGGAGAAGAGAAAAACAGGTAGACACTCTGGACTTGATCTCCAGTTCTTCTTAGTAAAAGAAAAAATGGGTTGACATTGTGGACTTGGTCTCCAGTTCTTCTTAGTAAAAGAACTTGTCTTTCTGGCAACAAAATTCACCAAATGTTTACTCTTCTAAATTGGTTGAATATAACAATCATATCAATATGATAATTAGTTATTTTTGAGTGAAAAATCATTATTTTCGAGTCCACTCTCTCTTGATGTACCTTAATCTTGGTTCACGGTTGATTCTCATTTGTTTCTGAGACATGTCTACTTTTGTAGCCTCTTCTGATGTTTGTATGACATGTATGTCTGTTTCTAATATCATTTTGTTCATTCTTTCTAAGATGAAGTTTAATCATTTAGATAAAAAGGACTGAGTTTAAATAAATTCATTTTTAAGTCCTCTCTTGAGAAATAGAGAAAAGGAAGAGACCAACTTTGATTTCCTTCTTTTTCTTCTTTGGCGACTCACTGCCAATATTGGCCACATCACTCTCTCTCCACTCTGTTCCAAAGCCAAATTGCAATTTCTCAGTAGAAAGAGAAAGTGGTTGGAGAGAGAGAGAGAGTAAATTTATGTATTTAGAGAGAGAAAAAGTAAAAACAATGTATTTAGTAGAGAGAGAGAGAGAGAGCAAAAACAAAACCCTAGAATTGTCTTCTTCATTTTTTGAACTCATCTTTTCAAAAATGTCATCTTCTGAGTATTCTTCTTACCAGTTAGATGATGGTGATAGTTTTGATAATAACAATACAAATTCAGTAATGGTTTCTAATGATCTTCATCATTTCCAATTTCCTTTTGATCCTTTCTTTTCTCTTGAAAATTTCTCACCTCCAAGTTATGAAACTCAGATTCAATCATTACCCAATCCTGGATTTTATGAAGAAATTACAGATTTCTCAAATTCTGGATTGAAATTAGAAAATGGGTATGCTGATTTTGATTCTCCTTCATCATTTACTTTTCTTGTTCCTGAAGATTCTGAGGAAATGATACAGAGGAGTTTCAGTACTCATTCATTTGATCAAAAACCAGGGTTTTTCTTACAACCCAGACTCAATTCTCTTCCTGATGTTTCAAATTTTCAAAATCAAATTGTGGGTTCTCCTGAATTTAGTGAAAACACAAGAAGGGTTTCAAGCACTGGTGATTTACAAGTTAGTATTATCTCTCACTTTCTCTCTCTCTCTAAACTTGTTAACACTCTGTTTCTTGTTATTGAAATTGTAATGAACTTCTGTTTTTGTTTCTCTCCCTAGAAATTTAAAACAAGCCATGGGTTTTCATCATCATCATCATTAAGTTCTTTAGGTGTGGAGAATTCAGCTTTAATGGAGGAAGTAAATTACAGAATAAGACCTTATAATGCAGAAGAACGAAAACAGAGGATTGATAGATACAAAAGCAAACGTGTTCAAAGAAATTTCACAAAAACTATCAAGGTAAATTTCAATCCCACATAAATGAAAAATCATGATCTTAATTGAACAAATTTCACATTGGTTGTGGTAAGGCTTCTCCCACACTTATTAACACACCCCTTGCATAACCAATGTGGGATTAACCTAACACAAATTTCAATAATTGACATGCATTAATCTTCTCTCTCTATCTCTACAATTCATAGTATGCATGTCGAAAAACATTAGCTGATAATCGTCCAAGAGTTCGTGGGAGATTCGCACGTAATGGTGAACTTAATTCAGAGATTCCTCAAGATAAAAAACAAGACAATGAAGAAGATCTCTGGGTAAATTTTCAATATTTTAATTCAAGTTTTTGTTTTTTGTTCATCTTCTAGTTTTGACTGAATTAAAAAATGGGTAATTAACAGGTTCCCAAATTCTATGGAGATAATGAAACTAATAATGGAGGAATTGAAGGAAGAAGAAGAAGAAGGATTAATGATGAACAAGTTCAGTACTTTGGACCTGGTACAATGGGTAGTTGCAGCAGGTTTTAGATCCAACTCTCATGTGCTTAGGTCAGAGTAATAGAATAACAGAGGAAACCCTAATTTCTTATAGAGAGAGAGAGAGAGAGAAAATCAAGAACTTGATGGAGACAAGTAGGATGAGGTAGGAATGTGCATAAATGGTAGTCTCATTAGTCCATGAGAAAAATAAGTGTTTTATTTGTTGCAAGTGTTTTAATTGTAAATATTTAGTAATAAGTACTTTTGGTTTCAATAGTTTGCTCAAAAAAATCATTCCAAGTTATAATGTTTCTTGAGTTATGATAGGCGACTATTTAAAAGTTCTAGTTAATGAATCTTCCGTTGAGAATTGGAAGTGAGCTAATGTCAAATTAGTAGCGCAATCATTTGTAGCTTTGGTTATATCAATCGTTATCATAAAGATGACTTTTATTCAGTAATATTAAGGATTGTAACATTAAAAATCAAATAGGTTTCGAAAGAAGTTGTCAAACAATAAAGGGAGTACTAGGAAAGTTGGAATGAAGGCTAATTCTTGAACTCCTCAAAATTGGAAAAATCTAAGAGTGTGTCTTATGTGTGTATGGTGTGTGATATCTATACAGGCGTACTAATCAGTAAATTTCTATTTTGTCATAATTCAAAGTAAGGTAAAAAGAACGTTTATTAGGTTTTTGTCGTTTGTTAATTAAAACACTCGTTTGGAATCTATTTAATTGAATAAAGTGCGCTCTGAAAAGGCAATGGTTTATCAGTCTATGGTCGGTTTTCTTTATTTTGTCGTCTTCAATGTTGTTTTACTCTTTTGTAGTTCGATGATAACGATGAAACCACTTTCCATATTCTCCTACTCACCTAATTTTTCATCAAAATAAATAAAACATATAATTATTAGTGTCAAAAATATATAAAAGAAAAAAAACACATAGAACCCAATATAGGTAAAAAAATTGTGTTGAAATTTTGAAAAAGGATGTCTACAAGAAAAGATGGAGGAGGATAAATTAGTGAATTAATTAGAAAGATACCCAACAAACACCACTCACTTCTTTGACTAGCCCAGTACCTTACCCTTCTACAAAAACACCCACATTTGTAAGTAATTGGAAATACCACCTTTTAGGAGTAATATATATATAAATTACTTACTCCTAAAAGGTGGGAGAAAATAAAGTTGTGAGGGCAAGAAGCACTAAAATTCTTTTTCAATTTAGATGGGGGTCTCTATAAAGTGTTTATGTTGTTTCACTGAAACTTCCATATTCATTCGTTTTAGAAATTGATAGTCTAAATATTTCTAAAACGTCAACTTGTTCAATCAATGAGAATAAGACATACAAATAAAGTCAAGTTGTTCAATCAATGAGAACAAAAATAAGACATCTAAGAAGCCGAACAATTTCAACAAAAAAAAAAAGCCGAACAAAATTTAAAATGGAATGACAAACCTTTAGAAACTGCAGTCTATTATTATCCACCACAAACAACACAAAATATTAGGAAAAGAAAATCTACTTTCTAATGAAGAAAGCAAAATGAATTGTTACCAACTTGTTGTACCAGATAGAATAGAATCATCACTTGATGATTTAACAATACTACTTTCTACTAACAAAAATCCAACTGAATAACAAAGAACTTCACTGCTTCAACACTTTCCAACAACTATGGTGATTCGAGTATCATAAGAGTAGGAGAATTGATGTAACGGTTTGGGGATGGAGACATAACAAGATGCTCAGGGGTTCCGCATTTCGGTGGAGATCCGTAATCGCTCAAAAACTCCGGCACTTCTTCATGTTCCAACTGTCTTGGAGGCGAGAAGCAATCAGCCTGTGAAACAAAGAATGCATTTTCTCATGAAATTAGTGAAACATGAAGATGCAGCATGTTGTAGGCTACTCTAATCGATGCACTGTTAGGTATATAACTATGGTAAGACTACTAAAAGTTTTGCCCACACTTCGGAAGTACGATATTTTTCTGACATCGAAAATAGATACAAATAAAATTTCGGGATTAAGAAGAAAATCAAACCTCTAGTTGTAGAGGGGATGGAAGTGGATATGGAGACGACAATCGCATTGAACAACCTATTATAATCACAAGCCCAAAACCAACAAGACAGGAATAAGAACAGAATGATTCAAAGGAAAGAGAAATACACAACAAAAAGGGTAGTTTTGTTGAATTACCATCATCAAATCCAAGTGTTTTCATGAAATACTGCATATCCATAACCCCGTTTTGAGAGTTAATACATTCTTGATGATTGTGTAAAAATTGTTCTTCAGCAATGTCTTTCGATGTCTTGGGATAACTTTTCTTCGATTCCTGATGAATAGACACCCTTGAATTGGTAATATTTGAAAGAGCTTTCCTACCACCACCTAACCCACCTTTCTTAGCATCCAAAGCTTTTGGCTTTCCTCCAAAAGAATCCCCTAATATCGATACCACAAAGTTAGTCAATCTTTAGATTCTAATAAGCATCAATACCTTAAAGAATATCATTCGCATATTTTGCAAGTTTCCTCTTTACCTTTGAAATTATCATTTTGAATCAATACATTTGTTATTTGAGAGTTGATGAACTCCTGATTTCCCAATTTCTTGATAAAGTTCTTTGAAGCTTTGGAAGGGGATGGCTTTCCAGAGTTTGTGATAGTGCTTAGTGGTTTTCGACCACCTAGTCCTGTTGTCGCCTTCTTCCCCTTCGAAAATTTGGTCTCTGTCCCAATAGAAGTGGCTAGAGACGTCGATAATTGGATTAGAAAATAACACTACCCATAACTAAATTATGAAGATGAAAATAACACTTCAACAACTAGAGAAATAGAAATCAGATATACCTTTGAAGTGAGAAATCAAATTCTCATCTTGAATAAGAGGACGAGTTCGGGTTGCCATTGTTGTGCCTTTTGTGATACTGAAACTTTCTGTTATAAGTTCTTCTGCAAGATAATTTCAACAGTAGCTACTAATCTGCAATAAAGTTTTGAGGTTTATCTCTTGTTACAAGTCTATCTGGTTAATTTAACTAACATAAACCTAAATCAAGCAAAATATAAGAAACTCAACGCCCCTTTTTAGGGCTTTTTTTTTCTATCATCCAGAGAACAACTTTGATCTCTGCTAAAATGGGGTTTCCCAAATACCCATTTCATTCTAAGATTAGGGTAAGGGTTTGGAGTTCTCTCTTATACGATATTGGATAAACCCTAGTGGAAAACATTAGAAAAGATACTGGCGAGATTGGGTTTAGGGTCTGTAGTTTGACTGCAATTAACCAAAAACCTAACAGAACATTACGAAACTGACGACCCCTCTTAGGGTTTTCTTTTCTTTCTTCAAGAAAATAACTTCTACACTGGTAAATTAAGAGTTTTTCAGAAACTAATTTTCGTACTAGAATTAGGGTTTAGGGTTCTCCCTTCAAACAACTAAAGATAAAGATCAAAAGAAGTTACAATTTTGTTGGGAAAAAACCCCCAAAACAATCATCAAGAACACAACGAAACCCTAATTTGGCGAAGAAAGAGGAATGGGAACTTACATTTGGTTAATTATTGTGTCTCTGTTCTTCGTTCTTCGTGAAATTCCTCTTTGTTGTCTTTCGTTTGTTCGCGTCTTTCTCTCTCTAATTTTCAATTTCGGAGTGTTTGATCAAAAGTGGTACTAGGGTTTCTTTTGAACCTCTTTATAACGGCTACTTGTTTCCCAACGGCTACTTTTATTAGGCTTCAACTACACCCACACTTTACCTCATTAATTACAAAAAGGATAGAAGCAATGATTGTTCGTGTCGTGTTACTCCTAAAGAGAACCATGGACTATTTCACCTTCCTAACACAAGATTGCCCCATGACAAAGAGTTTGAATGAGCGGTTATCGAAATTATCACATCTTTGGTCTTCTTTGGTGTATCAATGCCAAATGTATTGCTGATTGGCAAAGTGAAATGACAAAGTGCCCCATGACAAGAGTTTGAATGAGCGGTTATCGAAATTATCACATCTTTGGTGTATCAATGCCAAATGTATTGCTGATTGACAAAGTGCCCCATGACAAGAGTTTGAATGAGCGGTTATCGAAATTATCACATCTTTGGTGTATCAATGCCAAATGTACTGACTATGATCGTAGTAAAAAAAAAAAGATTGTTAGAGTCACAAGACTTTGTCATTTCACTTTGCCAATCAGCAATACTAGCTAATTAGACACGAACCCTTCCTAGGACAGGTTTCTTCTTCCACAAGTTCATCGAGATGGTCCGCTATGCTACCCCACATGTAAACTAAAAGCTCACGTACGAGAATTGATGAACAGCTCAACTTATATTGAAGAACAACTAGTCTCATCTATAACGCAAAACAAGGTTCACCTTCATTACTCCATTGTTGCTACATTTATGTACAAAAATGTCTCGATGTTCTCTCTTTACTAAGTTTGTTGTTGTTTCAACAAAAAAAAAGTTCTTTTGTTGTTGAAAGTCTCTCTTTAGCAAGTTAAAACAACAAAATAAGCAACTGCCTTGTTTTCATCGAGAACTCGTATCAACATCCAGATGCAGGGAAAGTACTGGGAAATTGAACTAATGAACATATCCAAACTCCTCGCCTCTTTGATAGTGTTGGGGAAGCTGTGGTAGTTTTTAAACATCGAACAAGGCCATCGATTATGATTATCCGAAACGTTTTTTGAACAAGTTGTGTCGCTTTGATGGATCTTTCGGTTTATTACTTTTTAGTTGTCCTTGTCCAGGATATTTTCCCTTTCCAGTACTGCAACAAAACATTTGAAGAGATGTTCATATAAGCAAAGTAGAAGAAGACGAGTCTGAAAAAACATGTATACAAATGAAACTGCATCAATAATGATAAGGTAGTGTTCGTTTTTCGTCGGATCCACATCTGATATCTGACTTCAGAGCTAAAATGGTATTGGTCAAGTTTCAGAATCTCTTTCTTTTTTGCTTCGGGTGTTGTACTTGTGGATCTAACTCGTCTTAGTTGATTGTGTAACATTTTAAGTGCATTGAAATTAGTATGTAATAAATCTAAATTTAGAGAATGTTGTCTAAAAGAACCTGAAAGAGACCATTGTGTCCTAAATCCAGGCAAAGTCAGACTCGGGTAAATAAATATCGGATGATGACGAAAACACTATACCTGTATTCCATGTAAACCATTCCACTTGCACCAGACATAGCACTCATCGATCCAAAAGTACGGCGAGCTTTCTGAAGTGCAATATCATCTGTATCTTCTTCTAATTGCTCTAGACCAACCATTTCGTCTCCTGCACTCAACACCTGCAACACCAAATCATCTCCACTTCTTCAACGAACAACAACAAAATTTGCAGGAATTGAACTAAACAAAACTTGAGATAGAGCAACCTTGTTGAGAAGATGTATTTGTTCATTACGAGTGTTGTAGCTTAGATCCGCTCCCGAATCAGGTGGAGGCAAACTCGTAATGATCTGTTAATATTAGAAGTGCATGCATATATGAGCTATAACTTATAATTGAACTTTAGCTACTTTTCATGTTTATCCTATATATATCCAGACAGGCGGAGATGAGGAGGAAAAACTGCACCTTAAAGCTATAACCTTGGTCAATCAGAAATTGTTGCCTTTTTGTAGAGTAATACATTTCCTGTTTCAGATTTTCCAATAAGAATGAACATCACAGAAGCTAATCAAAGTGTTCGGAACGAGGGAGAGTTTTTTTTTATTTGAAATTCTGAAATAGAATGTACATAAAATAATTTGATGGAACTAAGGAGTTACCTGTGTATCTGTAGATACAAGGGAATAGAAAAAAGCATTGTACTCTTCTTTACCTCCGGCCAACCTATCTTGATGTCGACCCTAAAGTACGAAAAAGTGGAAGATAATGTTCAAATAAAAGAGTGGAGAAGAGATGGAATAGGGAAAACTAGTGTACAATTGCCATCAGAGATGCTTCGTTGATAAGTTGATAAAGAAAAAAATTAGTAAGAACTAAGCTACTTCTGGATTCGAATAAATGTTAGTAAGTATGAACCTTTGCTCTCAGAATTCGACCCAGACGTTGGGCCTCTTGACGTCGAGAACCGGCATGAGACGAAATCTGGATGATCACGTTGGCCTCAGGAATATCTATAGAGTTATCACCAACCTACACAGATAAGAAATACGAGTCGTTAGACCAGAGAATGGTTCTATCTCTTTCAAAAACAGAATAACAACTTAAGAAGATAGAGGATTCGCTTTGATTGCTTTGAAGAAGCTACCGCAATTAATGCTGAATAGATTAAAACTTGGTCCCTCTCAGCTGGGGCAAGCTCAACCCAAGGGGAGCCTCCAGGGAGACAAGGGAGAGACTCGCCAATCAAGGGAGAAACTTACAATGGAATGAGAGAAAAAGGCAAAAAAGACAATGGGTGAGCTAGACCCTAATTTACCTTACTCGGCTTAGACTCATGCTACTGCAGAGTTCAAGCAACTCCGGAGTCCAACCAAAACTTGCAAAAAGAAGAAAAGGTTGAGACCATGTATATGTACCTTTGAAAGAAAAACCGTGTTCACATCTGGACTATGCTTGAAAGCGTCTAGGATTCTTGTCCTCTCCATATGGCTAAACAACAAAAACACAATTACTTGGAAAGTATTTCATTAAAAGCAAGATTAGACGAGTATACTGATTATCAATTGCAAACCTTGTAGCACCATAGATCATAGGTTTATGAAGTTTCATCGCGTACTCAGTAAGCGCAAAAAGATTATCAGCAAAAACAATTATCTTATCACCACGCTGCTGCTCGTGAAACCGTATCAGAAACTCGCAAGCCCGAAACTTATTTGGATTCATCACATAGAGTGCCTAAAAATAAGTGAATCCCATAGTTATTTGTTTAAACTCGTAAAGACATTGATTTGAACATCTAATAAATTTTTAACTTTCAAAATGTCCAAAAAGATACTGATGATAGTTAGAAGTTAATGGAGCACCTGCTTTCTCTTGGAGTTCTCTTTTTTCAAATATTCAGCGAAGAACTCTTTCGTCATTGGACACCAAACTTCGGCACACTGAACGTTTGCAATAAATCCACATTTTACCAAGTCCAACCAGTTGGCCTCGTACAATTTTGGGCCAATAAGGAAGTTCAAATCAGTAATACGTTCGTCTTCTCTCACCAGTGTAGCTGCAATACGGAGGTAGACAGAAGTTCTTCAGCCATGTGAGGGAGGGGAAGGAAATGTCTCGTCGTATGTAAAACAAACTAAAAAATATTAAGAGAAAAAACGCACCAGTGAGCCCAAGCTTGCAATGTGATTTAGTTATACTAATGACTTTACGAAACATGTGAGCAGGAACAACGTGCACCTATTGATCAGAATAGAGGAAAAAATTAACCATTAAGTGTCAAACAAGGCCTGGTTGTGATCAAAAGCTGGAAGTTCATAAACTTGATGTGCCTATGAAGCTCCAGCCTAAATGATTACCTCATCCATGAGAAGCAACCCCCATTCTCTATTTCTTATTTCTTCAATGATTTTCTCAGATTCTTCAGACCGCTTGCCACCAAAAGCAACCATATTATATGTTGTAACTACAACACCAGCATTGCCACTAAATCTTTCCTTGCTATCAGATGTGAAACGACATATTTGCTCATCTTTTATAGTGGACCAAAGCTTAAACTGAAAAGCCCACTGATCCACGGAAACAGCATTTGTTGCTAAGCACAGACAGCTCTTACGAACTCGGCACGCAGCAGAAACACCAACTAAAGACTTTCCTGCTCCACAAGGTAGAACAATAATGCCTGATCTTGCTCTACCTGCATCATGTGCCTATTAGAACCTTTTAGGTGAACGCGAACCAGCAATTCAAGTCAAACTTACATTTCCGCAATTGGAAACAACAAACTATTGTTGTTTATATTGTTATAGTCAAATAAAACCCTTTCACCTATAAAATGCTAATAACATGAAGTTCTTGCTTCCTACAAATACCATGAAAAATAGAGAAGACAATGCTAAGGTAAGAACCTATAATCATGCTAATTCGGACTTATGACTCCAATACATTTTTTTGTACTTCACCTGGCATTCAATAACATACGCCATAAAAATCACTAAGTAGAAGAATGAAAATCATACAGAAGTCGGCCTTAAATAGTTCCATATATTCTAATGAAGGCATTTAACATCTAAAGGAAGACTCACCATTTCCAAACATTTTACTAAGACTCTTTTCTTGGTATGGTCGTGGTTGAGCTTGAGGTTTCAACTCCATGTTCAGATCAGGGTTAACCTGTAAATTAAGAATAGCATGATCTCTAATTAATTAGCATTACAATTACAATATTAAACTTGTCACTTAACTCCAACCAAAAGCAAGATTTGTAAAAAAATAGACAAAAGTTGAATCTCCCAAAAGCTTAAAATTTAATTGTATGTGCGGCAATACAACTGCTAAAGTAACAACGTGAAATAACTCACCGTATCATTTCTGAAGTCATACTCCTCCAGCATGGGATAATTTAAAGCATTAG
Organism: Eschscholzia californica; assembly: GCF_041429995.1. Classification (NCBI taxonomy): domain Eukaryota; kingdom Viridiplantae; phylum Streptophyta; class Magnoliopsida; order Ranunculales; family Papaveraceae; genus Eschscholzia; species Eschscholzia californica. The sequence continues at coordinate 43,909,270 of NW_028238483.1, read as the reverse complement.
GCAAGCAACGTTGCTTCACATTCTCAACCTACGAGAGCCCATAAATCCATATTCAGCAATATTACAATATAAATCACTCGAGCTTATCAAAGTGCAACAACGCTTTACCTGGGCAGGATCAATTTCAAAGGCATGTGTTTCTTTTTCTTCAGCTGCAGCTGCCACGTCAATTCCGTTTAACAACTCATCATGGGTACCCTCTATCTCTCCTATTGCTTTGCTAATTGTGAAAGAGTCGGTTCCCTGTGAACCCTAAACAAGACCAAACCAGCCCATTATGGACCACATTAATGCCTTACAAACTGTCAACCTATACGAAAATATGCAAATCAACTAGATAAACAAATAGAACAAACCTCTGAAGAAATCCTTGCTCGAGATACGACACCATCCTGTAGCAACTTCTTCAGTACCTGTCATATAAACCATTCACGTTGATAATATTCAGTAAGCCTAAATTTCCTTTCACCAAGACAAAATCAATAACTTGAAGTATAGAAAAACACAAAAAAGAACAAATATATTGATGAACTGCAGCTCTTGCCTCTGGAAACGGGGACTCAACAAAATAACGATTCTTCTTAAGCACAAGCTTCACTTTGCCGTAGTTTGATGTAGAGGCATGAATGAAATCAATCATCTCCTGGGGTAACTTTGTCTTTGACAGTTTATTCAAAACAGTGATTATGGTTTCAGTTTCAAGACCAACCGATACGGCAGCATATAAAGAATGTGGAGTCAAGTTGTATTCATGCATCGACTCCGGCCTATAAACAACATGGGAAGTTGTTATCAAGCTTTAAACTTTTAATCTATGTTCTAATTTTAATAAACAAAAAAAATGTGTTGTTTTTCAATTGAAACTTAATACTGATTAATAGCAATTTGGGAGGTGCTTAAATTAAGAGGAATCTAGACATGGGTACCTGCAAACAGGTTCAGCAATTGCAATGAGGAAATCATAAGCTTGTTTATACAAAGGCGAAAAGGTTTCAAGGAAGATTCGACCATCAGCACAAGCCCAAAGTGGACGATTAGAATGATCAGGTTTGAGTTCCAGTTTGGTGAAATCCCTTTTCTTTCCTTCTTTATCTCCTTCAAAATCATTCCAATTCTAAACTGTTACCCACGAAATTCCTGACAAAATCAATTCAATAAGATTTAAAGCGTTTTAAGATTAAAAGTACCATCTTTATCTTCACCAAACTCTTGTCCGTAATAAGCATCCTCTTCTTCCGCAAATCGGTTTTGGTTCTCCTCCTGCAAACCCAATAATGATTCAGATTCATCGAAATTATCGACTGATTAGAACGAATAAAGTAATCTGAAGGAGATTAAGAAAAACTAAATAACCTTAGAAGAGGGCTTGTATTTCTTGCTTGGACGACCCTTCTCACCTGAAATTGAAGTAGAACAATAATAATCAGAAGCGGTATTTATAGGGTTACGAATAGATAGAGACATAGAGAGGGACAGAGAGAGCACCTTGTCCATGCCCGTGTCCGCCAGCCATTATTGTGAAGCTTGAAGTTTGTTGGGCGATCGATTTTGAGGTTTTTAGATCTGAATAGGAGAAAACTTCAGATGCTTTTCATGAATTCATAAATCATAACTTATTAAAAAGTAGGAATCATAATTTATAAATCATAACCATCAATTGACAGACGAACATTTAACAAAATCAGGAATCATAGTTCATAATTCATAATCATCAATCCATTAAAGTATTTAATTTGCAATTTCTAACCTTCAAATGGTCTGCAAACAAAATCTTAAAGAAGGAATTTCATCAAACAGTTGGAGTACAAGCCTAGAACCTAAACCATCTATACAATTCAAATCTCTACGATTTTCAAAGGGACTCATCAATTTCTTGATGAATTTCTTGAAAGGGAAAGCAAAATATAATCTAAAATCCAACCATAAGGATCACTAATCATCTCTATTAGTCGGAACACATCAATCAAAAGTGGTTAGAATCAAATAAAGAAACAAATACTCACCAGAAATCTGAGTACCCTTTACGTTGTTGGAGAATTCGAAAGTTGAAAGATCAAATCAACCTAATCAATCTTTGAGAGAGGAAAAGAAGATTTGGGATAAAACCCTAGTTGCTCTACTCTCGTCCTCCTGACGAATTGAGAAGTTAGGAACTATCTCTTTCTTTCCCGTCCCAAAATCAGTGAATAAAATTTATTGTTCCCCCTATTCTTTTAAAAGAAAATAATTAAGAAGACCGACCTAAATTTATTTATTTAGGTCGATATTTATTTATTTTTTTGTTACAACTCAAGGAAACTCTCCAGGTCCGATGTTCACTTCTCACAAGTGGTCGAATCCACGAATTTGGGCGACGAGTTATTAAAGATATAAATAAAGTAATTTAGTTAGGTTATAGTCTCGTAGGACCAGTTAGCTTTGTATCATTGTTCCGGTTAGTGTTTAAGTTTAGCGATTATCGTGTTTATCACAACTTATTGATTTATCAATGTTATTGTAATGACTTTTATTGTAACTTCTCAAAAAAAAATACTCCTATATAAAATAAAATATTCTAAACTACAGGCTCTAACTTCCAGTAAATCATTGATTCTACTTCCGCTCATAATCGAACCAGAGACCTCAAAAATTCACGAGTTTATGTCAACTTAGTCAACCAAGTGTTGACAATAAAACTCTTTTGTTAATTATAGTGTTAGTAAATCAATTGACATAGTATATCATCAAATACCCTATATCTTTTGTTTTGAATTTTTTCTTATTCTATTTTGACTTATATAGTCGTAACAAATGCAGATATAAAACACAATAATGAACGAATTTATATCCTTAAAGACATATAAATACTTTATTTATACCAAAATTCAATAAATCATACATTTATACTTCAAACGAATCGACCATGGGACCTTTGTATTATGCAGAGACGTACTTCCAACTGAACTACCAGTTGTTAGCGTTTTCGGTTTTGAATTAAAGATTGATGGGAGATTTTAAGGGTAATGTTCAAAGTTGTTTAATGCAAACCCTAGTTTATCGAAGGCAACATTTGATTAAGAGGCGATGCTTGAATCAAAATTTGATCTAACGTCGTCCCGTTGCCGCCTGACAAACATCAAGCGACGACGACCTAACCTGGAAAAAAATCTGTCTTCTTCTTCCCCTTCGCCAAAGATAAAAGAGGGGGGAAGGAGATGAGAATACAGAGAAGAAGAAAGAAGAAGAGGTAAGTTTTTTTTTGTAATATCAAGATGGAGTCGCCGACTAAAATTACCTGTCGAATAATTATTTTTGGAGAACCAAACTTGATAAATTTGATCTCTTTTTTTTGTTGTTAAAAATTGTTATCTAACTTATTTTGAACAAGTTTTGGGCTGCAAAATACACTACTCTAAAAGTTCTGGACAGTAATTGGTCATAGCATATCAATAGATGGGGCACATTATCTTTCATCTTCCCGAATGTAGTAAACTATTAATCAAAAAAACACTCTCAAGAGGAGGATCTAGTAGAAATTTTGACAAATTTTTCAAATGGGGGCACATATGAGAACAGTGGGGTAATATTTGGAACGTCAAAATATTTGTAATCTTCTTTACATGTATTTATGTTCATTAAAGTCACCACTGTGACTGAAATATCCAGCCTACCCTTACTGTTTTATGAATAATTTATTTTATTACAAAGGGACAGCTTTTATGTGACGTGTTTATATTGATTCCAAACCAACATTATGGTGATTAAAAAGTTTATCAAGGTTATTATGGTAATCTGGCAAACAAAAGTTAACTATGAAGTACTCCTGTATTTTCTAGATTGAATGGAGGCAAAGATGTTGATGGTGGCTAGTATAAGGACCACTAGGTTGGGTATGGGGGTACCTACTCTTATTTAGTAACAATACTATTTTATTTACACATGAACCCAACTCCATTAAAACAGGAAATTCTTTTCCAGTCCATTTTCAGCCTAACAAAAGAAGAGGGTTTTCATTGTCGACAAAGAAAAAGGTTGTGTATGGGCCCAACTTTCGTTCTAATACTATTTGTTTTAGTTTTTAAACATCGAGTCGGAATTTCAGTATCAAATTTTATTCAAATGCGCTTTTTTAATATGTGATGTTCCTTTAACATGTTATATTATTAGCCTAAAAACTAGGCCATATCAAACAAGTGTGGACTTTCAACAAAGAAAAAAAACAAGTGTGGACATTAAGTCGTGCAAAAATGATCAAAGCAGTCTATTGCGCGCGTGAGGTTAACTCTTATACTAGATTAACTTTGTAGATATCTAACTCGAAACAAAACATAACCAAGCGAAATTACCTAAATATTATATTTTGAATTTAGAATATGGTTTTTTTGTGCATGACTACTCTCGCCGACGAAGGACATGAAGACAAAATTATAAGACGGCGATGGTCCCACACTTGTTAAAGTAGGGGACCGGGCAGGAAGCTGATCACAAAGTTGTGGCCCATTTGGGAAATAACCCACAAGAAACAAAACATGAGAAGGCAATAGCAGAGATATCCCAATAGCAAAATAAAATAGATTTAATTTTGTAGGTGCCCCCTTTACACAAAATAAATGTCCTTATACATTCAACTAAATTTATACTGTAAGTAAAACCCTGAAAAATTATCGAGATCTACAGAAGTGAGCGCCTGCCTTCCAACTTTTTTTTTCTTCTCTCTCTCTCTAAACTTCTTTCTCTCTCTCTAAAAAATTGTGCTGGATGAGGATCCGTAAACACGCGAAGAAGATCTCCATTACTTCATCATTTAGACCTGAAACTTCAATAAACCCTTATCCTCCTTCTTCTTCTTCTTCTTCTTATTACCACGAGCCTGACAGTAATTTACAGCTACATATCTGCGAGCTCAATAGGTCTCCATGGGATGTGATTTGTTTCAGTTCTGAATCAGAACTCTATTACCCACCACCACTTTATCATTATCAGGTCAGTTTAATCCATCTTTCTTTCAGATCTATGGATACCCACTTCTTAGTTTTTTCATTTCTGTGAATTTTTTTCAAGTTTGGGTTATGGGTTTTTTTAGGGTTTCGACATTTGGGTTTGTTTTCTTTCTATTTTACTTGGTAACTAGGGTTTTTTAAAACTGTAAATGAATTCAAACCCATTCATTTACTTCTGCTAGAGTAATTTATGTTGGGTTGGGTAGTTTCTCTCTCTCCCTCTCCCTCTCTCTCTCTCTAGATTATTTCATACTTTTAGTTTCTTCCTGCTATGGTTTGATTATGCAGGAAGTTATTAGGGTTGCTACAAATACAGTTGTTGAAGATGAAGAAGAACTAGATAAAGCTATTGATAGGTAAGAAATTATTAGGGTTTCTGTATAGTCTTTTAATCTACTATTCAATTTAAATATATGGGAATAAAATGGAAGGTATGGGTAGTTGTAATTAGGCGATTAAGGTAATTAGGGTTTCTGTTTTTTAGCAGTATTGATTCATTAAAAGAAGAAGAGGAGAACGAGGAAGAAGATGAAGTGAAGAGAGAGAAGAAAGGAAGGAACTTTATATGTTGTAGTAGAACAGATGGGAAGAAATGGAAATGCAGTAGAGAAGCTAAAGAAGGGGATTCACTTTGCGAACATCACCGGAGTTTACTCAGATCATACAACAACTCCATCAATACTAATACTATCAATTCTAGACGGAAAGCTGCCAACATCAAGGTTATGAGCCTACCCAAACTCCGGAAGAAGGTGAAGTCATCGGTTTCGGGTACTGATTATTACTATTATTCAGGGTTTGGACCTTCATGGGGGAAGAAAAGAAAAGGGAATAATACTAGTACCACTACTACTACTACTACTACCCAAATCAAGAAACAAGACGACGACGATATTGAAGAAGAAGATGAAGTTATTGAGGCAGTTGATCGAATTCAAATTCAATGTAAAATTAGAAATGTTCCACCACCATCCCAAGTTCATGTCGGTAAGATGGATGATTTTGATGAGGATGATGATGGAATTGGGTTGAAGAGAAGAGGAAGAAAACCCATTAAAGCTATATCACTCAAGTCTCTTCTCTAAGAGTAAGAAAATTAAAAGAGTCTATTGGGTTTGAGAAACCATATGATATGAAATTTGGGTGTGATTTTTTGTTTGTACTTTTTAGTTTTTGTGGGGGTTGTTGATATACTAGTATTTTTATGGTAGGTAGAAAGAGTGTGGAATCGAATAGAATCGAGATTAATGTAGTTTTAAAGGGCATTTATGGTATTTTAATACTATTACTTTTGAAAAACCTGGGCCCACCATAGTTTTTTTTTGGCCGCGGCTTTGGGGCATAACGAATAATCTCCGGGGAATAAATTCTCTAGGGAATCCATATTATTTTGTACAATCTCGGGGGAATATTTATTTTTGACCCAAAAATTCACTTCATCAAACATTGCTCCCTAATCTTCATCTTCTCTATCACTTCCTTAACCACCACAACTTCCCACCAAAACCATTTCGATCACCATTGCTACTTCTTCTCTCTCCCCTCTTCTCCTATCTCAATTAGTTACCCTCTCTCTCGGTCTCTCCCTCCCTCTCACGATTTCTCCCTCTCTATCTCCCTCTCTTTTTTCCTTCTCCATCTCCTTCGACCTCTCATTGTTTCTCTCTCTAGGTCGCTTTCTCTTTCTTACTCGGCAATCAGGAATTTTCACTTCACACAATTTCGAAACACCACACCAAGCTTGTGGCATTGTTTTAATACAAAATTTAAATGAAAAATTCAAATGTTGAATCATCAAAATTCACCCACCTGGACTAAATTCGAACATCAATCTCATTCAAAGTTTCAAACTGCAGAATCAAAAAACCAAAACAACATAAAGGAATACGAGAAGGAAATCCTATAGATGTAGTGTCTGGTGTTTCCTAACAAAAATATGAATCTAGTGTTTTGGTGGGTTACAAATACCACTATGCCCAAGGTTTCTTTTGTTCAAAGCAAACCATTCTACCTAGGGTTTGAACGAATGCAAAATCCAATTACAGGTATGAAAAATAGATACTGTTTGTTGTAAATAAAAGGCTACTAATCACTATGCTACTTTAATGAAAAAGAATAACTAATATCAAACCCTAATGAAGAAAGGAATCCAAGTGGAGAAGACTGGTTTGATATTTTGTATCTCAGAAAAAACTATGAAAAAGGAGAGAGAGAAAGAGAGAGCAACATAAGAGAGAGGGGGAAGAGAGGATGAAGATTAGGTGGCAATGTTTGATCAGGTCAATTTTTGGGTTAAAAATAAAATATCCCCTCTAAGTTAATGTTTATCGACTAAATCTTTATGCCCCGGAGATTTTTCTTTATTCCCCAAAGCCGCGGCCTTTTTTTTTTTGTTGCAAAGTGGGCACACCGTAGTTCTTTTTTTGTTGGGCACACCGTGGTTGGGAATGGATAATAGTGAAAACAACCATGGCGCGGTTCTTTTTCATCTTCGATTCTCGAGGTTCTATTTACGTATTATAATCATTTACACTATTGTTCTACTATTTACCATGTAACCTGGTGCTTATTATCACTAATGAATTAAAGTACTCTATCGATCTATTTTAGAGGCTTTGTGTGGTATATAGAAAATATATCTAGTATTAATTAACTATTGTCACCGTGACTTTATATTTAGTGTTTATGTAGGTGCGGAGCATGCATTAGTAGAGAGAGAACAAGAACTATAGATCGATAAAATCTGAAAGTCACATCAACTATATCAAATATGTAATAAACACGATATAAAATCTAACAACATTATTTATGCCTTACTAACTCAAATTCAGCAAACTATGAAATTCACTTTACAAGGAGATCAAATCTTGTGTATTTAGAATTTTGAAGTTTATGTGAAACATTACAAGGGAGTTGTAATATCAATTATTATCAAATATTTGACTTGAAATGGTTGGAGTAGAGAATTAGTTAACGCTGTCTCTGCATAGCAACTCTAACCAATTTGTTCTTTACAAGAGGCCTATTGAGACGCGTTGACTGATTCGAGAATGACTTTACCATCGGGTGCGTTGACTGATTTGGGAATGATTTTATCATTGTGGGGCGTTGACTCTTTGAGTGAAATTTGGGGGGCTATGTTTGTAGTTGAGATCTAATTGGCATCAAAATGAACCAATTAAAATACACGTGGTTAAACATTTACTTTGGTGTAGTGGATCACTTTTTACACATGATGAGAGAGTAAACTAAAAGTGACAAGGGATGGACTTGGGCAAGGCTAACCGCCGGGGACAGACAACTTTTTGAATTTCACTTACGTTTAGTTGTTTTGTACTCTTCAGAAGTAATTTTTCATTCGACATCATCCCAATATTTTCGTCAAGAGTATCTATGAATTTAGCACGAAGTTTCTAAAACAGAGACAACATCGATAACTGTACTTACGACATCACGATGCAAACTTCTTTGAAAAAAAATAGAAAAGTAGCGGGATGACAACGCAGAATTATGTTGCATTGGTTAGGCAAAGTTAGAGTATCTAATGAACTAGGGAGGCCTCCATATTTGTTCTCATGCACATAACTTCACCAAGAAAAAATGACCTTTTGAGACAATGGTCCTACCCTTTAACAATAAAAACACAATGGTCCTACTACCAATTCAGTACAAGTGCGGTACAAAAATCGGGATATCTGAAGCTCTGATACCCCAAGAAATAGAATGTCATAAATGACCTTAGAAAACAACATTAATCCCATTTCTATTACACTTACACACTTGTTCTTCAAAACCATGAATTACTAAATCAACCCCACAAACAAAAACACCCACATTTTATTGCCCTATTTATCTCAAGTGTTGGTTCTACCCCAAAAGATGATTTTTTTTCTTTCTTACTCTCAAAGAAGAGACTTGAGCGATCTAGCTTTAATGGGTTTTCTCCCTCTTCTCTTCAACCCAATTCCATCGTCATCCTCATCCTCGTCATCCTCATCCTCATCATCCTCATCGATATCAACATTCTTATCGACACGAGCTTGGGATGGTGGCGATTGAACATTTCGAATTTGAATTCGATCAACTGATTCAATAACTTCATCTTCTTTTTCGTCATCGTCGTGTTTCTTGATTTGGGCAGTATTCTTTTCTCTTCTTTTCTTCCCCCACGAAGGTCCAAACCCTGAATAATAGTAATAATCAGTACCCGAAACCGATGACTTCACCTTATTCCGGCGTTTGGGTAGGCTCATAACCTTGATGTTGGCAGCTTTCCGTCTAGAATTGATAGTATTAGTATTGATAGAGTTATTGTATGATCTGAGTAAACTCCGGTGATGTTCGCAAAGCGAATCCCCTTCTTTAGCTTCTCTACTGCATTTCCATTTCTTCCCATCTGTTCTACTACAACATGAAAAGTTCCTTCCTCTCTTCACTTCATCTTCTTCCTCGTTTTTCTCTTCTTCTGGTAACTCTTTCAATGAATCAATACTGCTCCAAAACAGAAACCCTAGTTATCTTAATTCGCCTAATTACAATTACCCATATCTTTCCTTTCATTCTAATAATACATTCAAATTTAATGAATCAACAAAAACAACAAAACCCTAATAAGAATAATAGCTTACATTTCATCTGATTTTTCTTCTTCTGCTTCGACTGTATTTTCAGTAACCCTATTCTCGTTTATCATAACTTCCTGCATAATCAAACCGTAGCAGGAACAAACTATGATATAATCTAGAGAGAGAAACTACCGAAACCCACAATAAATTACTCTAGCAGAAGTAAACAACTGTATTTGAATTCATTGTGAGGTTTTAAAAAACCCTAGATACAAAGTAAAATAGAAAGAAAACAAACCCAAATGTCAAAACCCTAAAAACCCATATAAACCCAAAGTTGATAATAATTGACAGAAATGAAAAAACAAAGAAATGGGTAGTCTTAGATCTGACCTGAAAATGATAAACTGATGGTGGGTAATAGAGTTCTGATTCAGAACTGAAAGAAATCACATCCCATGGAGACATATTGAGCTGACAAACTTGCTGTGTCTGATGAATATAATCATCAGTATGACATTTAGAAGAATAAGAAGAAGGGATTTTTGAACAAGTTTCAGCTGTGGATGAAGAATTTGTGATGATCTTCTTAGCGTATTTACGGATCCTCATGGGTGATGATGATAATGGAGGGGGAAGAAATTTTAGAGAGAGAAAGTTGGAAGGAAAAAAAAAAAAAGGTTTAAACGTTCACTCACATCTATAGATCTCAAGAAAGAAAAATAATCTCGATGATTTTCAGGGTTCTTCTTTATAATAGATAGAATTGGTTCTATTTTTTACTAAGATACCCCTGTTATTGTTTATTAATTACAGTAAGGGGTTTTGTTATTCTGAAAAGTTTTTAAGTGTCAGTGGAACACGTCGACCAATTCTTGTCCCAATGCAGTAATATGTGGTAATAAATACTAGGGGTACTTTTGTACATTTCATTTAGGGCAAACTCTAGATACAAGTCTATATATTCATGATGATAAGTTGCCAACAACTGATAGATTAGAGCATCTCCAATACAAAACTCAAAAAAATCTCTATTCGTCCTATTTGTCAAATTTCAATTGAGATTCTCACTCCCAGGTGTCGAAATAGAGATCTTCAATTCTTGTATGTCTCCAATACAACACTCTAAATTTTTTTATTTTACTTACGTGTCATGGTTATTTTTGTAAAAAAGTAATTAGTTATTTTGGAAATATACGAAGATTTAATTTCTACTGGTTGAAATTTAAATATTGATGAGTTGGACAATTAGAGATATCTCAAGAGGACGCTATATTTTCAGAGTGTCCTCTTGAGATATCTCTATTCCACTCTCGACACATCATCTTTGAGATCTTAGTTGAGTTTTGCATTGGCGATGATTTTTTAAGAAAAACTCAGAAAATCCTATGTCGCTCCGAGTTTATAAGATTGAGTTTTGCATTGGAGATGCTCTTAGTCGGCGCACGGGATGTTTTCTGAAACTCCTATCCATAAGTTTCAGATTTGATTTTAAGCAGAGGTGGAATTCATGATTAATATTTTTTTTAATATAATATATAATTTATTGAACTTGAATTATTAAAAGTATAAATAAGTAATTTGATGACCTTTAAACCTCTAATTTAGATAGGCTTTAGGTCTGATAATGAACCTTCAAAAAACAAAAAGAAATCGTATCTTGACAATGTATTAGTTGTAGTCCATAGTCATTGTACTTACTAAATTATAAAGTATCGAATCAAACTTACACTATCAAGGGGAATGCTATGTGATTCATGTAAAGGGCTTAACAATGCTTACAGTCTTGATTTATTGCCAATATCATATTCAAAAATTCGTATGCCTCCTGTTGGTTTTTATATGTAAGCATATATTAATGTCATTTAGTGCAATCATGGAGATTATCCCTCCATAAGAAAAAACTTAAAAAGTAATTACATTAAGGGCACCGTGATATTTTAAAAGTTAAATATTGGGAGCTCTATAGGTACTCTTCATTTGGTTTAAGGGTGCCTCTATAGGCGCCTCCCCTAATTGCTGTAGGGGCCTCTCTCTGTTGGCGCCTCCCCTATCGTACCAAAAGGCTCCTCCCGCACCTCTTCTTATTTTCTTTTTTCATACTTTTCTTTCTCTTTCTACTTCCAGAAATGGGCGATCCATCTAAAATGCTTATTGTTTTTGAAAGAAAGATCAAACAAATTTGAGATTAGTGGTTTTAATAGATCAGAATAAGTGATTGATCTATCATTTGAAGAGATCAAATATTAATTAGTGATATTTCAAATGCTAAAACCCTAGAACCAGGTATCAAAATAATTGATGCTATGATAATTCTTAGAAGTGCTTCTTGGATTTGTCTCTGTTCATTACTACACACACTAAATTGATGCTAAAACTCTCCGTATGGGAGGCGCCAACAGAGGGAGGCCCCTACAGCAATTAGGGGAGGCGCCTATAGAGGCACCCTTGGTTTAAACACCATTAGAACCTTGAGCTACGGTCAAGGGCACCACGAGGCCCGGTCCTACTCTGACTTGGGCCATGTCCTTGCCGAAGTGACATGGACCTTAACTTCACTAGACAGGTGTCACGGGTCTCAAGTTTTCTTGAAGTTTTAGCAAATTAAGAATAAAAATAGTGTGGTGGTGTCTGTAACTAAAAGGAGGTGCTTATATAATCTAGTTGAAATTTGTTCTTGGAAGTACTAGTTAAATAACTATTACGTGCGTATCACATCTTTGATGTATCAATCCATTGTCATGATTATCGTAGATCGTAGTTAGTTTTCAAAAAGAATTAACTATTATGTGAATATGTACTTTTATTACTTGCATATCCTAGTACCAGGATTACAACATCACATTTAGTAACAACCGTGATATTCTGCTCGACACTCATCCTGACTGAATCTTGACCAGACTATTTGTCTGGCCATAGAGATATTTTCGCGACGAGTCTCGTGCCCTGTAAAGTACAATGAATTGCACAATCAATTGTTTTGAGATTTTAATGTGCCAATGTTTAAAAATAAGTAAATATAATAAAAAAAAAGTGATCGTTCAAACTAGTAAAAAAAGAATCAACTCTTCAACAACAAAAAAAAAGAATCAACTCATCAATGGAGTGTTGTGACATAGATGTACTAAATTGATGATATAATCAGTCTTCATCACTGTTAGGCTACTCATTGTTTTCTTGTTGTTGCTCCTTAGTAGTGTTTGACAATGGCATCATGTGGGCACCAGCCTTCTATAGTCTATGGGACGTTAGACACGCCACAAACCCATTCGACAAGACCATGAAATAGACAGTGTCGTATCAAAGATTTGTTGTGTTCTTTTGTAAGGTCCCAACGCGGGGGGGGCCATGGTTGTTCCCAATTTACAGTTGACCACATAATTTTTTTTATAAAAAATGTATTTAAGATTGTACTGTACTGCAATTTGTTTGGAGATGGCGTACCATTATGGCCGGTTAATAGATGAGTTGTTTCGATTTAACGTTGCCTTTAAATAGATCGTTCTGTTTTAATGTCAATCTCACCCATTGTAAACCACTACTCCATAAGTCTTACTATGGGGGGATTGATGTTGCTTGCCCTAACCAGTAACCCCTATAATAGAAGTTCTTCTATGTGAGAGATGTCCTCGAGTAAAATATCAATAAATAATTCACCAAATTGGATGGTTATAGTTATCCTATATATAGTTTAGTATTCATAAAATCTTAAACACCAATAAAGGGTCCAGATTGAGTAATCCACCAAAAAGTCTCACCAAATTGCAAAAAGCAAAAGTTGTCTTACCTTATTACTACTCACTTACCCATCGTCCTTCAGGAGGTCTTTCCTTCTGAAAAACATCTTCTCTCAGATTTCTCCTCCTCCTTCAACATCTTTCTCTCTCATCTCTTCAACACCCAAGGTAAAAACCCTTACTTCCTTCCTCTTTCTTTGATTTGTGACAGTGGGGTTCATATCTATACATATGGTTTAGTTATTTTATGGTGAAGGGGAAAGATGGGTATTTTATAGATCTGAAGAAAATCAAATATGATTGATTCATTTACCATCTTAATATTTGTTTTTTCTTAAATTCAATAGTATCTGATAAATACCCACCTTGAAATTTTAGCAATTACATGTACATAAATTAAAGATTAGTATTAAGATGTCCAATAATGAGTGATTACTTATAAATAGGGTATATTGAAAGCAATGAAGTTGGTCATTTGTTTGATTTTTTCTTGATGGGTTTTTGATGATTCAATGTTTGTATTCATACAGAACACAGATGTCATATTTAAGAGAAGGAAGGTGAGTTTTTCTTGATGAAAGATTGCTTTTCACCCTTTTGATTTTCTTGATGTGTTTTTTTTGTAATAGTAATTCGTAACATGTATCATATATGCAAGAATTGATGGGTTCGATCATGCTCTCAGGTCTATGTATCGTTCTCCTCCTCATTCTCCTCCTCATGGAGGTCATAGGTCAAGGTCATTGTCGAGAACACGAGGGAGAAGCCGATCTAGGTACGTTTACTGTTCTCTTAGTAGTAGAGTGATCATGTTCTCAATCCTCATCTTCTTTAATTATCTCAGTGTTCTTGTATTTTAACAAGCATTTGATATCGTGTATAGGAGTCAGGATTCTAATGAAGTAGTTAATCCTGGAAACAACTTGTACGTTACTGGTTTGTCGGTGAGAGTTACCACAACTGATATCGAGAAACATTTTGGCAGCGAAGGAAAGGTATGGTTGCTAAAAACCATCTCTTGGCACTCGAGCTTTTTGAGAATCCATTTTAATCTTCCTTTTGTTTTTTTTTTTGGGTTACTGGTTTTTGGACGAAATTATCTATAGTGAGGATAGTCCACTTTAATGACATTGTAACGGTTCGAATTGCAGATTATGGATTGCCATTTGGTCGTTGACCCTCGCACAAGGGAATCTCGTGGGTTTGCATTTGTTACTATGGAAACTGTCGAGGAAGCTGATCGATGTGTCAAATATCTCAATCGTTCGGTTCTTGAAGGCAGGCTGATTACAGTAGAAAAGGTACAATTTTTTTTTTTTTTTTTTAAATTCTGATGAACTTAAAGATTGTCGTATTGAGTAATTCATATTTTATAGTTCTGTTTACCTTTGGAATTATTACCTAATAACTTTTGGTAGCAGGTCTTTTGTGTAGCTTCATCGAACTCAAAAATAAGCTCTAAAATGAAACCCTCTTCAATCCTATAATAGAGAGAGAAATGTAGAAGCGGGCGAGATTACGCCAACTGAACCTTCCCCTTCTCGACATGAGCTCTGCATCGACATCTCAGTCATCCCCTTGTCGACATGAATTCTGCAATCGACATGTTAAAAATCATCCCTTTCTCGATACGAAATTTGCATCGACGTCCCAGTCTCAGCCAGTCATCCCCTTGTCGACACGAACTCTGCATCGACGATTTGACATCTCAAACTCATCTCCGAATCCGACATTTTTATCATGATTTCTAACAGCATCTGCTACGGTTCTTATCTATTTGTTAAATGGACGTTTGGAAAACCAGAAAATGGTAAAAACGATGCAGCTTCATTAGAATGCCCGCGTTTTGATCTTTATTGAACTTCATAGTTGAATCAAAAGAAATTAGTAGATTGCCCGCGTCATCAAAATGCCCATCTGCTGTGGAATTCGAAAACAGGATGAAACAAACCCGGGTTCTTCAAGAACCTCCTACTAGTATAATATCTTCTTCTTTGGTGCAGTATATGCTTTTCACCGTTAAGACAGTTTAGTGGTTTATTCGGAGAGAAGTTTTACTTTCTATTTTGTCTCCTCGATATGAGATTTTTCTGTGACAATTATGAATTCTCAGGCAAAACGGAAGCGTGGAAGGACTCCAACCCCGGGAAGTTACCAAGGTGTAAAAGATAAAAGAGGTATGAATATCACAGTCATTTTTCATTGAAACAAAATATCTATGCAATATGCATGTTCATCGATTACCCTTCAAACTATATTCATCAAACAATACTGTTTTCATGGAACTCTTGTTTTCTGTGATATTTAAGTATTCTTTGTGATTTGCTCTTCTGTTGTTTTGGTTCTTGTGCTGTTAATATTCAGGTGGAGGTAGAATTGGTGGTGGAGGCAGAGGTGGTGGTATTCGTCATCGATCTCGCAGCTACTCACCTCCACGAAGGCCAAACAGAGACGGTCCATATTTTCAAAATTTTCGAGAGCGGTCTCCTCCTCGCCGTTCTCCTCCTCGCCATTATCCTCCCCGTCATTCTCCTGTTCGTCGTTCTCCTCTTCGTCATTCTCCTCCTCCTCGTCGATCGCCTCCTCCTCCTCGTCGGTCGCCTCCTCCTCGTCGGTCGCCTCCTCCTCCACGTCGGTCGCCTCCTCCTCCTACTCGAGCTTTTCCTCGTCCATCTCCATACGAGAGGAGGCTGGAGGATTATTCCACAACTTACGAGAGGCGCTGGTGATGTTCAGTATTTTGTTTGCAGCAATGGAAAAACCAGATCCAGATGGGTTATTAACAGGCAAACTTAATCCTTCTACTTGTCTTCGTCAATGTGTAGTAACTTTTTACCCTAACTATCCTCGGTATGAATTTTTTAACAGCTTAAATGTTTAGATGATTGTCTCTGTTAATTTTACGAGTTAGGGTTTGGGTTGAGCATTTCAAGTGGCAATATAACAATTCTGCAGGCAGTAAATTACAAACATGGAACTCCACATTTTATCATAAGTAACATTTTGTAGTTTTGTTCAATTGTAACCTGTGTACTATTGTTTTCATACCATTAAAGTTGTTAAAAAACATTAGATATTTTACCCATTTCGAGTCAAGAGATGGATAAATAGACGCATCCTATTACACTGATCGGAGCCATTTATAGTGACAAAGGGGTCGAAGAGTAAGAAGCGAGTTATTTATATCAAACATTCTTCTTGTGGCTAGATCTAATCTCCTCAAATCACATATTTTTGAGACCTAACTAAGAAGATGAGTGAAGTTTGATCTCTAGCCACACTTTTATTTTCATTTATATAGACTCTAAGAAATATATTTTGAGAAAGGAATGAATACATCATGAATTGGATAATCCTTGATAATTATCATATGAAAGACATTTTGAGCCTTGTAGCTATATAAAGACGCTTAAAACCATCCTTGAGGCCTGAAACTCATTTCTACTTTTATTCTGTTTATATATGTATATTTTTTTTAACACAAATCAATAAATAATTGATTCTATTTTCACCATAAATCGAAACCATAACTTCCTGATTTTCAAAATAGATATACAACTAGATGATAAAAGGGGTTGTTGGTGTAGCCAAGTATTGTTGGAAGGAAGAGTTAGAGATAAGAATTTGAACATAAAAGAAAGTATTAGTCGAAATGATGCTGCACCAACCTCTGAGTAAAGATGATTTTTCATGTAAATTTGTGTAATGATTGGAGAGGACATTTTTAATACTAGTAAGTAAAGAGTGAGTCTACTAGATATGGGCCTAGGGTTGAGTAATGAGGGCCCAGTTTAAAAAAAGGCAAAGAACACAAGAGCATGCGAGCATGTGCGCCCTCACATTTTTGAGTTTGAATTCGATTACCACGTAGTATATGTGTATACGGATAAGGAGGTGTTTGTTTTTTTTAACTTTTTTAAGTGTTTTTAACTTTTAAGTGCGCGCCAGCTGCCTAAACGGATTTCAAACTTCTTTTCAAATTTCATTTATAAAACGGTTTTCAACCCGATAAGATCCATCCGCTCGTACTCCGACACGTGTCCGTACTTCTTCTCTACTTTATTTTCTTTCAAAAACTAGTTCCCGGTTTCCCCTCTCATCGGCTCTAGAGATATCTGGCTTGGCTTTGATGGCTCTGGCTTGGCTAATAACTCCTGTCTCCTAAATATCAACAAGTTGATAAAAAACTGGAACCCACGTGTCAGAGCTTTTGTTTTAACGTACATCATCCGAGACAAAGTAGTTGTCTTGCTACAATTCTCAAACATCAGGTAAGATGGTTTGGTCTTGCAACAAAAAATATAAAGATGGTTTGGCATCTCATGACCACATAAGTTTTTTTTTTGATGAAGGCATGACCACATAAGTTGAGTCAGACAAAATATACAACACGTTATCAAGACGATTATACTCCGGAAAGGACTCACCTAAGTTAGAACTTATGAACAACCCACCTAAATGGTCCAATTTCGTTTATACTTCATGCTCGTAATGGAATTCATCACAGTGCTATTTACAATGAGAGGTTGAATGAAGCTTTAAACAATAAACTTTAAATTTCACACTTTGTAGTTGGAGACGCAAAGATGTAAACAAAATTGGATGAGCATTGTTAATTACAAACTAGTATGCACTTTAGCTAAGAATATATACGGGCTTAACTCGAATTTCCTCGAAAGTTCAAAGTTTAAATTGTACTCCCAAAAATGGGACTAGGGAGTACTATTTAGAAGTCCACTCCAAGTGAACTAGTGTATAAATATCTCTACTCCAAATAATGCAAGTCTACCAACCTTGAACCCCCACATCAAAGTCAAGCTGAATTTAACAACATGCCAAGCCAAAGGAAAAAAAAAAAGCAGTCAACTCTAGTCAAGCTTTGGGCGGGAATCCAAGGAAGTCATTTTAACCGGCTATATCCGGTAAGTCCAAATCTTTCACAGTTTTCACAAAATCATGAGCGTAGTACTGTGTGTTAGATGAGTCGTTTCATTGGCAGTTGGTAAGCATTTACTGTGTTGGTTTCCTCTCTCTCTCTCTCTCTACTTTCTTCTCTCTCTAACCTTTTACACTTTGATGATCTTCTACCCATTCTAATCCTTCAATTTCTTACAGATCTCTTCTCTTTCATCAAAACCCATCTTCAAAATCCAATCTTTTTTATCTTCAAACATCTCTAACGGATATATTTCTTGATCCACTTGCATTTCATGGGAGTTTTAACGGTTAATTTGATCTCATAGTTGACAAATTACTGAAATTCTTATGTGGTAATTACTCATATAGTGTTTATGATTCTTGGGTATTGATGCATTTAGGTTTTACACTTATGGATCTTAGTAATTGTTGTACTTGTTCTTAGTCAAAAAAAAATCTAGGGTTTTGTTTTGTGGGTTTTGATTTTAATATTTGTTTATGTTTAAAGATTTTACCTTTTTGATTTTACTTTTTTTTTTTCTTGGGTGGGTTATGATTTTGGATTTGACTTTTCTTTTAGTAATTGAATTTGATTTTAATTGTTTATTAGATCTTGCATTATAGCTGAAAAGATTATCTTCTTTTGTTTTAATGGTGAAAACTTACAAAATTGTACATTTTTTTTGCAGGTTTTTAATCACACAGAGATATTCATGCTCTTTCGTTATTAATGAGTACCATGTCAAGTCCGTGAACCTAAATTCTGACAGAAGAATTGGGTATTTGTCTATTGGATATCAAAATTTAATTTAGGGTTCTTCATGAGACTTATAAATTACTTCATTAACTTCACATCAGAACTCATGTATCCTCCTCATTGATGAAAGTATGCACATTTACATCATTTTAGGTTAAAATTCTTACTTGGGTAACTTTTAATTTCTCATTTTCATATATGGTTTTGATATTTTTGCAGGGTAGAACTTCAATTGGGGATAACAAGATTTGATCATTTGAAAAACTTCATTGTCAATCTGAATTTATTAGGCTTTCTATTAGAGTGAGCTTAATGGGATTGAGATAGGAATTGGGGGTATAGTCGGATCATGAAGATTAAGTTGTTGGGTTAATGATCTTTTGATATTCGCAGACTGTTTATCGAAGATTATGGAAGGAACCGTTTATATAAAGAAAATGTTGGAAGCAGAAGTATGCTCTTCTAGAGTTCTGTCTACTTGTCGTGAAGAAAGTGGTGATGAAGAACTCTCTGTTCTTCCTAGACACACTAAAGTTATAGTAACCGGAAACAATCGAACAAAATCCGTGTTAGTGGGTTTGCAAGGAGTAGTGAAGAAAGCTGTTGGCCTTGGTGGATGGCATTGGCTGGTAATCTTTTGTTCTTCACTTTCCCATGATTGTTTTCTATAGCTATGATTCTTATCCATTGAAAAAACCCTAAATCTTTTAGCCAATTTATGATGAAATAAGATGTTAATATAGAAATGAGGTTCAAAATCGGGAATGATGGTGCCGTTTTCCTCAATTTGGCTAACCACAAGATCTCTATGTAGTTACCTTTCTTGGGGGATTTCATGATTCTTCTTGGATTCTTAGATGGTTGTTTATCATTTTTTAGATTTTAGAACAATTTTGCAATGGATTTGGTAAGATTGTTCTTATGAGTTTCCTTTTGGTTTAAGGTTCTTAAAAATGGGGTGGAAGTGAAGCTACAAAGGAATGCTTTGAGTGTTTTGGAACCTCCGACAGGGAACGAAGAAGACGACGATGATCATTTTTTCGGCAACTCTTGTAGTAGCTCCGATGTGGGCGAGAAAGAAAATGACTTTTGTAAGTCTTCTTTATCTAATTTTAGTATTTGAAGATCAAACTCCATTAATATGTTTAATCAGAGCTATTCTTACTTTCTCCCTAAAGTTCTCACATTCTATCTCTTTCCTCGGACAGCAAGTAGTATTGATTTTCACAAGCCAAGTAAGCCAAGGATTCGACATTCAAAGCCATGGATTTCATCTGTAAAACCGCAAAGCCGGATGAATTATAGAGACATTGGCCAATCAAATACTCGCAAACCATCGGTGAGAATATCCTTAATAGAAAAGTTCTTATTCGTGCAGTTTAATTCACCATTCCTTCTATACGTATTTTTACTAATGGTTGAATGTTTTAGCAGAAGGTGAACCTAGCAAAACTAGGGACAAATTCGTTGTGGAGATACATGAAACACTATAACCTAGTAAGTTTCTTCAACTTTTGCCGTACAAGCTTATGTAAAGTTAATCTTCGGGTTATATTGTCGATTAATTCGTCCCTTGGCGATATGAAATAATATTTGTTATTTTGCGCCTTACCCCCACTTGATTATATGCTTAAAATTTCAAATGTGAATGAAACTATGTATGTAAAATGCATCTTTGTCGGTGTCTTTTAGGTACCTTCTAATCCTAATCCAAGTAAGGATCAGATCGTTGAGATAGTCCAGCGTCACTTCCTACTGCAGGTTCTCTCTCTCTCTTCTCTCTCTCTCTCTCTCTCTCTCTCTCTCTCTCTCTCTCTCTCTCTCTCTCTCTCTCTCTCTCTCTCTCTCTCTCTCTCTCTCTCTCTCTCTCTCTCTCTCTCTCTCTCTCTCTCTCTCTCTCTCTCTCTCTCTCTCTCTCTCTCTCTCTCTCTCTCTCTCTCTCTCTCTCTCTCTATATATATATATATGTTATCTGTGTTTGTGTGTATAAGTAGCAGAGCTGATACCTAATAGTCTAATACCTATTTGTCTCTGTTTCTCGAATGGGTCATGGATACGACAGAAGCTGGATGAGCACGAAGTGATCATGGAATTCATTAATGCGGCTAGGAGACTCGGGCAGATGCACGAGTAACAACTCGACGAGTACTTAAGCTATGAAGTATGCGTCTTTTTTCCTGTGGGGCGAGGTACTCAATGAATTCGACTACTTCACATGTATAATACCTAAAACCTATTAGCTTAACCTATATATATATATAATTATAAACCGAATCTTCGGCTGCTTAACTGCAGAAGAATTTAGTTCTAACCATGTAATGTGTGCGGAAGACGAAGTTAATTGTGCCTTCATTTATCATTCATATATGTCTGATTTAACTCCTTTAGTAAGAGTTATTGTTTCTCTCTCTCTCTCTCTCTATATATATATATATATATATATATATATATATATATATATGTGATGCTTCTTCAGTTGATGAATCTGGTTTCAGTAAAGGGTTTCGAAATGAAGCGGGTTGTTTAAAATTAATACTTTGAAAAAGAAAGGGAAGCTTTTATAGTGGTTTGGGATCTTGTTCTTGAATTGCTGTATTGGTTCTGTGATAGTAGTATTTTACAGGAACCAATAAATGCCCTTCCTTAAAAGGAAACATATATCCCCATCCAGCAGGTTCAGATGGGCCAACAAGGCAACAATACTCCAACAATTGGTAGTGCAGGTAGTGCATCTACTTTGCGAAGTCAGAGATCTCAGGCTCCATACTATGGAAGTGCAAATCCGAGATTATTGAACTTGGATATAAATAAAGTAATTAAATGGACTTTAGGCCAATGTAAATTTGACAATTATCGTGCTTATTTTATCGTATTCAACAATTTTGAAACTCCCTACATTTGGCTAAAACACCCATCTTCATCACTACCACCATCATCGATCAACCACTTCTCTCGACTCTCTGTCATCTCCCTCCTCTCTAAACTTCATACAAAAGAAATAAATCACGAAAAAAAATGTAGTAATGGTACGAATCAACTTTTTTTTACTCATTGCTAAGATGATAAACTAGTATTAACATCACGTGTGTCACGAGAAAATTTAGAGTGGCATGCATGATTATTAGGTCCTCAATTATTCCATGGTCCCCCACTCTGTAAAATTCAGTGTGTCTCATCCTACTTGTGTACGGTTCATCTCTTTTCTCTTCTAGCTCGTTCAAAACTTTGATTCTTTTAGATATTCTAAATAATAATTTTATGATTAAGAATAATTTTACTTGGAAACAAAAAATTAATCATCACAATGTCTTCATTATTTCAATAAATAAGTGAAACTCTCATTGTCCACAAATGGCAAAACTCGTTTACCTCAGTTTTTGAGTGGTAATAGATCCTAATCTCACATTTTTATTAGTTTTTAACATATTTAATTTGATTTAACTCAACCTTTTATTTATATATTTTCGTGAGAATGAACCTTGTATAGCACAAAGCGTTGGTAGGGTTGAGTGAGAATTAAGAAAGAGCAAATTTTATTTTCACAATAGGGATCTTCCGTCCAACCTAGATTTCGATGAAATCCCGACCTAAGCACGTGGACAAACAGAATCTTCAATTTTCTCTGAGGGGAAGTGAGAATACATTCTCTCTTGAAGTTCTGTATGTCTGTATTTCGACGAAATCCCGACCAAAGTATGTGGACGAATATAATTTTACTTTCTCTCTTAATCATGTTCGTTCACATAGAACTTCAACAAAATATGTGTCTAGCACAAAATCATTTTGTGCAACTCTTAAGAAGACTAATATTGACAAACGGTCAAGGGTATCTCGTTCATTTGACAAATTAGAAAGGTGTATCATTCTAATTATCTATATTTTATAGGGGCTAATACAAAATAGGCCTCCTTTATTAGGGAAAGGAAAATTCTGAGTGGTGTTATGAAGTGATCCTCCTGGAAGGAGGAGAAGGAATGAGAGATAGAGTAGATACTGAACCACCACCACCATCCAAGTAGTTAGGGTTTGTTCTTCCCTCTCTTTAAAACTCTTCTGTTAATTAGGGTTTTGTTGTTAAAGCTTATTCTTCCCTTTTGCTTCATTTTGATTCTCAATGAAATGGGGATTCGTAAATTTTATAACATAAAATTCACAATTTTGTGTTAAGTTAGGGTTTTTTTGTAGGAATTCAAATGTCTATAGTACAGTATTGCTTAGTGAATTCTAATTTTGTGTGTATATATAAGAGTGTAAATGATGACCTTCTTGATCTTTTAGTTGAGTTAAGTTGAATAGTTTGCCCTAAATTCTTGGGTAGTTATGGTTGATCAGATATCTAACTTAGTTTAAAGCTTTTCATGGTAGGTAATTTTTGTTAAGTAGGTTTTAGTTTGGTTCACTTGATGTGTCTTATTAGGAATTTCAAGTTCTTAATTTTCTTTTTTAATTTGTTAAACCCTTAAACAAGTAAATCAGTATGGATATCGAATTTTTGTTTCTACTTATTAGTACCTAGCTAGCTTGGATGAAAATTGATAAAAGGGAAGAATGGCCAATTACAAATTTTGGCACACACTATCACTATGGAGATTCACCTTGATAGGAGTTGGAAGTACATAGGTTAAGTTCAACAGAACATATAGTTTACGGGTTTGAGGGACATCCGATATGAGATATTCTGTTTGCTTATATCGTCAAGGTTTAAGAAACCCTAGTAAGATTTTGTTGCCAATTGGAGAATCTGTAGAAAATTACACACTTTTTGGCTTTTAGGTGCAGCATGTTAAAGCTAATAACAGATCATGTTAGGTTTATTTGTTCAATAATAGTTTACTTGATGTTATGTTCTTGTTTTAGCGGCCTTTGTTGCAATTGCAGTTTTGTTTAATATTATTAGTACGCTTTACCTTGTGGAACTTATCTTCTATCTAATTGTATCTTCTTCTCTCTTACAGGATAAAAATGCACCAATTGCCTACCGTTTTTCAGCTAATATAATTGAAGAAAATGGGTGGTTGCTGTTGTTGTTCCTCCAGAAGAGCTCAACTGGACGGAACTCCAGTCTACTATTATGTCAGTTAAATCTCCTCCAACACATCAAATGTTGTACTTTTATAGACTTATAGCTATTCTATTCGTTTTATCGCCATACTTCAACTCTATTTTCTTTCAATGAACCCTCCTATAAGCGATATTCTCGTCTTTTCTTTTTTTACTCAGTTTGCCTTTCAGTTATCTGCTTGTGACTGTTCTTGCAGATTTCTTTCCTGATATGGTTGTTTTTTATCAGATTAGTTTCTGTTCTAGGCTAAGTTTTGTTATATGCTTGTAACGAAATTGAGATTATGGACGGGAAATGCTTATGATCGTCGTATCTTAGCTTCTGGGTAACAGGACTCAGTCTGCTAATCTCATAACTTATTTGACCAATGACTGAGGAAGAAATGTTTGATCACTTTTTTCCATATAATCCTGTACCTAGAGTTAATTGCGGTGGCTATACTAAAAAATGAAACAGCCGATGATTTCTGTACGGATCAATAATGCTGTCAATTGTTTCAATCTTATTTAAACCTTAATAATAGTAGTAGTCAACATGTAAGTATTTGTAAGTGTTTTGGGCTGTTTGGAGTGGACTCGTAATATAATCACTTCAGATGTTTTTTGAGTTTTGACTATTAATGCAGTGTCCACAAGCTATAGAAGAGCGTCATCCTTCGTCTTCACCCTTTAGTGCAATCTCTGCACTGTCACCAGGATTCCTGGTTGATACTAATCTCGACACGTCAACACCTGACACATATCGATCTCCTCCTGCACCAATTCCTTACGACACAGATTTGGGACGTCCACAAACACCGCCAAACACTTTGGCAAGGATAGATGATAAGAACGATGAAGCTACTAAAACAGAAGAATCTGGTTCTGTCGAAAAAACTATAATAAGTGGAACTGTGATTGAAGCAGGTTCTCTGAATGTGTTAGATTGCACAAAAGAAGCAGATTCTATACCTTCCTCTCCAAAGAAGACCAATGAACCTTCAAAATTGAGTGAATATGTTGCTTCACTAGTAGAAGAAGATGATGTCTGCCCCACCTGCCTTGATGGTAAACCTCGTTCCTATTAAACTGAAAAATGCATTATTTCTTATGCATCTATTTGTTCCGTCACCTCTGCTACCTGATATTGAAATCGTTTGCGTGTATAGTTAATTGTTTTTGCATGCTCTTATATATATAATCGGTTTGATTTTGAATTTAGGCTTTTTCTCCAATTAATGTGTTTTCAGCTCAAGAAATAAGTTTGAATTTGGAAAAACACTAGTTTTAAGATCTGATTTTTTAGCAAGGTAAATGGACAAGAAAACTCATACTATAGAACTAACACAAATAAAATTCATTTGCAGACTTTGATCCACTAAAAAAACAACCAAGAACCGTGGTAAGAACTACAAAATTTGTTTAGGGTATATCGATAGTTCTAAGATCCAGTTGAAGCCCGCATCAATTCTATCCTTCCAACTGTCGCAAGTTATAGAATTTAAGCTATTTCGTTGGCATTTTCGAACTAAATGTGGTGTCTATTTAACTTCATTGTTTTTCTCCTTTACCCAGAGTATGATGATGAGAACCCAAGAATTATTACAAAGTGCAAACATCATTTCCATCTTTCATGCATTCTCGAATGGATGGAAAGAAGCGATACCTGCCCCGTATGTGATGAGGTACTAATCATATACATTTCCTGCAACTTTTGCTTCCTTGCTAGGTCATGACTACTAGATTCTGGTAGTCATTTATATATTTCTATTGCTTATATATGCCTTTCTAATGGATCAAAGGTTTTGCTTCTCCATTGTGATGCAGGTAATGATTTTCGACCATACAGTTAAAGTATAGGATTCAGAAAGTTTTAGAAATGGAAATATATCTGTATCAGTCAAGTGCAAGATGATCGAAACACAAAAATGATGGTAATAATTGTCGGTTGGATTCCAGGGTTTTAAACATTGTTCGGGTCGTTTCAGTTTCAATCTGGATTTTTGCATACTAAAAGTATCAAGTGTGTTTTCTAGTTCAGACCCATTTAGGGTTTACAGTGTAATAGAGAAAAGAGACCACACAACATGAATATCATCAGTTTTGCTTATTTCCCACTTTTCTCTATATCTAGTTATAACCTTATTATGAATGCTCCAATAAATCATTGCTAATTTGCTGGTTAAACTGGAAGATGGATACGAATGCTCAGGTCATTATCTATCAATTAAAGTAGTAAGTTAAACAATCCTCCCCTTGGCCTTGGAAGGAGATTTTCATTAGACCCCCACCCCGTACTTGTAAGGAATGATATAGGAGGAGGGTTCAAGTCATCTCACTGGGTCAATAACTAACTAGTAGTAGAATTTGATGGAAGTTGGTAGGATTGAAGACACAATTGAATGTTTAATTGACGCCCAAAGCATTAAATACTTTTTTTGACTTGTTGTAACATTGGCTTGGGGACATAGAGAAATCAATATATAAACATTTATTCCCATAGTGTACTTGTGTCATGTGCAGTTTTTTTTTTTGTTGAAATACGTGTCATGTGCAGTTGGGATAACCTAAAACTTAAATACTACTAATAGTCACTATGAATAAGATTTTATTAGGCTACATGTCATATCATGGTAACTTAAGATAGGAGGAGAACATGTAGAAACAAAACAACCCTAAGCATGAGAGGAAATTTAACGCGAAAAAAGATGTTTGACGCAACATTTACATAGTTTCAATATTTTTAACAAAAAAAAAAAAACGAAGTTGCCATGAAACCGTAAAATTTTACAGGTCCGGAAGTGATGTAAAACTCTGCCATTGGCACGACCTATAGACAGGTATGAAAATAATAATAGTAAAGAAACCCGTCACTAGATTTGTCTAGAAATTGGATCTTTTTTCAATATGATAATCTTTTAATACTTTTGTTTAAATAACTTTTGGGTTTCTGGTCGAAATTTCATGCTAATCCATAGAAAGTCCCTCGAATTAATAGAATTCCAAGACAAGCCCA
Source organism: Eschscholzia californica (assembly GCF_041429995.1). NCBI lineage: Eukaryota > Viridiplantae > Streptophyta > Magnoliopsida > Ranunculales > Papaveraceae > Eschscholzia > Eschscholzia californica. Next base: position 43,882,259 of record NW_028238483.1, on the reverse strand, counting down.
TTTGTGGGCTCCTAAAAGATGACCAGTCCTTGTAAATTATTGAGGGAACCAAATGTTGAGAAGTACACACTTATGAAAGAAAAAGGTCTGTACATACAATTAGGAGGAGTGAGTGTATGTGGAATTTTGGCAGGATTTACAGATGACTTGTACAGAGGATTTCAATATCCTTGTATTCTTTCTTCAATGATTTTCAACTCTTCCTCATTTCCAACACTAAAATTAGAAGGATCACTACTTCATTAACTCATTTAATGATTGACTCATTCGTAAACTCTTTTTATTAACAATTACGGACTAAACAAGCAGATATTTTTGACATTTGATTACAAATAAGCTATACATAAATGAAATTTCCATTAAATTTAAGCTACTCAATTAAAGTAGTTTATTCAATCCTCTTGTCCAAGGGATATCTTTGCTCGCCCCATAACTTTTAAGTAAAACCACAAAAGATTAAATCCGTCATCGTTTGGTTTTTTAAACACTTCTTTTTGTCTCAGAGAGATCCGACTCAAGGGGACCCGAAGGGGACTAGATTTTTGTAATACTAGGTTCCAACATCGTCATACAGGCAAAATATGTTATTTTTGGCTAACACCATATGCAACTAGACATATGAAGAAAATAACAAAAATACAGGAGAGCTAGTATTTTTATTTGGGTTAGGATATAAAGAACCAGTCACTATTGAAAAATTAAGAAAAAAATAGTTGGAAGTGGGCGGTATCGCAACCCCTTTTCAGTTTATTTTTCTCATGATACTTACTGAAACATCCTTTGGTTGTTTGCAAAGTTATTAACAAAAATTCAAACCATATCATTTTTTGAAATTCTCCCCCCTAAGAATTGATATTTTATCAAATTGTGAACGACCAGACTAATCACCCAAGTAAACGATTGACCTGTTTTAATATATGAAGTAGAAAAAAAAGATTAATACTTCAACACGGATAACAGGTTCAAGTCATCTCTGGGTAAATAACTAATTGCACCTTTAAAATTTCATGAAGTTGGTATGATTGAAATAATGTAATGTTCAATTCAGTCGGCTGACAAGCAAAAGTAGAAGTTTATTCGAATTCTAGTAGAAGTCCTTTTGCTTCAGTGAAGTGCAAATTTATTGAAGTGTTTGCCATAATTATTACCTTTCTTCTTCGTTGAAAGGTCCATAATAGTTAAAACTTACAAAGTTAATTTCGTACCCTTTGTCTAATTGTAAGTTTTTTTTCTTTATAAATTAAAGTATTTGATTTTTATTAAATTGTTATTTTGGTGATGATTGGTGATGGTGGCGGTGGCCTGGTCGTGAAGTTGTGGTCAAGGTGATAATACTTTTGTACAGTGGTGGAGATATAATAGTAGTTAGCGTGGAAATATACATAGCAATGGTGTTAGAAATATGGTGGTGGTTGAAGAATGGTAATTGAGGTTTGATAGTGGTGTTGGTTAAGACATGGCGGTGTAATGGTTGAAGTGTGGTGGTGGCCGAGGTGCGATGGTGGTGGCGGTGGTGATGGAGGTTGAGGTACGGTGATGGTGGTATGGTGGTGGTCTTTGTGGTGGAGGTATTGCGGTGGACGCTTTGACGCGGTAGTAGAAGTAAAACTTAAACTGGAGTCGGAGGTATTGCCATTACTAAACTAACTTATTTACCTTTCTATCAAATAACTAAAAAATTACTTATTTTTATGTTGAGAAAGGCTGAAAGTTTTTACATTTATACTTTTGACTTTTACCCTGAGATATAGAGAAATCAATACTGCTGACAGCTGGGTTGCAGGATTAAACATCTAATCCCAAAATATGAAAAAAAAAAATTATGACTCTATTTGTGTCCTATGGAGTTGGGAGATCTTGGATATGTAGAGAATTCAACATTAAGTTATTAGAATCATAAAAGAACCCATGACTTAGAGATGGGAGAACTAACTGTGAGAACATAAGTAATGATAAGAAAATTGAAATGAGAAGATCTTTGATGCAACATGAGTTTCAGACTAGCGGATGAAGTAAACACGATCTACAGAAACAGACAGAAAATAATCGATACAGAAAATCATAAATATACTAATCTAGAGGTCAGTTGTTTTCTCAATATGATACTTTGATAAGACAACAATATTCTTTTGTCTAAATAACCTTTGAGTTATTTCTATTTAACATAGAAACAATATTTCCACTAATTAGGATTTGGATCAATTACAATCTCTCAACAAAATCCCCTTATTATTTCTTTCTTACTCTGCAAGAGATGCACCAGTTTTAGGTCATAGTATTCCAATAACAATAACGCTATTAAACAACAACTTTCAAATCAAAACAAGTCGCTCGTTTGTAAATCTCAGTACGTATCTGAAAATCACACAACTAGAACATCGTGGTAAGTTTGTGTATTAATAAAAACACTTCACTTCCCCAGATAATTAACTCTCAAGGACTTCTCCCCTTCCATGGATTTCCAATTCCATTTCAAAACAACTTAAATTTTTCGTTAGAGGATTCTATATCTGTTCAAGGTTTATAATTTCTCTTTAAAATTTTGCACCCCAAAAAATTGTCTTGTTTCTAAAAGATTATGACTCTACTTGTGTCATATGGAGTTGAGAGAACCTAAAAGTTAATTATAAGCACTATAATTAGGATTTTCCAAATATATACCCTTAGTTACTTACGTGTTAAATCATAAACTTTTCCTATTTTTAACTTCGAAATTCGAAGTCCATACTAATGATGTAGAGAATTGAACATTGAGTTATCTATATAATAAGGGAAGAGGGTATCTTTTTCAGAATATATCTTCATTTTCGATTACGAGAATTGCACGTCTCATACTAGTCTCTAAGGATTAAAATTATATGTCTCAAACTTATATTCAAACCAACTTTAATGGTTAAGATTACATTTCCCAAACTTATTTTAAGAGTTGAGATTATACCTCCCACACTTATCCTCACGCCCTCTTCAAGAGCTAAGATTTCACATGTCAAACTTATCTCCTCGATTTAAGATTACGCATTTGATAGAAGGGGCCCTTGATAGAATTGTCCGTGCCTAGTGGCACAGATTATACCCTCCTTAGAAAAATCATGACTTAAATAGGAGAAAATGTAGAAACAAAACAACCCTAAACATGAGACCATGAGTGATGATAGGAAAATTGACATAATAAGATCTTTGATGTAATATGAGCTTTGAGTTGTTTAAAAACCCTAAAATTAGGGCTAAGGAAATGATGTAAATCTGGCCGTTGAAGTAATGAAAATAATTATAAAGAAAATCATAATTAGATTCACCCAAAAGTTTGATATTTTCGCAATATAATAACTTTCAATACGAAGAAAATATTTTTTATTTAAATACCCTTTGAGTTATTTCCATTAAACACATGAGCAATATTTCCAATAATTAGGGTTTGGATCAATTTACAGTCTCTCAATAAAAATCCGTTTATAATTTTTTTTTTCTTATTCTACCCTAGCCACCAACTTTAGGTCGTATTCCAAATACAACGGCGCTATTAAAACAACTTACTAATCAAAACGAGTCGTTCTTCTGTAAATCTCAGTACGTATCTGAAAATCACACGATCAGAAGATCGTGGTAAGTTTGTTGTATCAATAAAAGCATCTCACTTCCCCAAATAATTAACTCTTACTATCTCTCAAGGACTTCTCCCCCTTTTCCATCGATTCCCTTTCCCATCCCCAAAAGAACACAAATTTTTCATTAGAGGGTCTATATCTGTTCAAAATTCACAAAAACCCTCTCCTGATTTTGGGTTTTTTTTCGCTCACGACTTCATCGAGGGAGAAAGCGCGGGACGTGAAATTTTTTTTAGAGAGAGAGAAAGAGGTTTTCTCTTTAGAGCGAGATTCTCTATCGCCTCCGATCATCGCTCCCCACTAAATCTTCGTCTTCTTCAAACAAACAAAACAAACTCCATAGGTACGCATTTCTGATTTCTTATCTCTTTTTCTTGATTTCAAATTTAAAATTTCGAATCAAACTTGAAAAAGAAATCGAAATCCTTAGTGGGTTTGAAAGAAAATCGTCTTCTGAAAAATGGGTTTTGTTTAGAATCTTGATATTGATGATGGGTTTTGCTAATATTGATAGTAATGAACTTGAATGTTGGTTTAATCAGATTCTACCTGTTTATCTGAAAGAGATATCAGTTTTTAAAATTTTTCGACCTTTACCAGCAATGCTTGGAGCTGGGGAGTTTGTTGATTTGTTTAGATTGTTTTCTGTAGTGAGAGAAAAAGGTGGATACAGTTTGGTTTCTGAAAATGGGTTATGGGGTTTAGTAGCAAATGAAGCTGGATTTGTTTCTGAAGTTTCATCATCTCTGAAATTGTTTTACTTCAAGTATTTGTTTACTTTGGAGAAATGGGTATCAGAAATTTGCAGAGAACAAGGTAATAATAATGGTGAATCTTCTTGTGATTTGGTTAGTAGTAGTGACAAGTTATCTTCATTGTTATTTGGGTTAGATTCAAAATTCAAAGATTTCTTAGGTGAGATATCTGATCACAGGAAGATGTTTCTCGAATCCGACACAAATGTCGTCGAGGAGAAGAATTGCTTACTGCAACAAGATTCTCTTCTTGGAGATAATGATAAAAACTGTGTCAATGGTGATGATGAAGATGTGTTGATTTTGGATCCAAAAATGGTTAATGAAGATTTGAGTTGTAGGAAGAGAAAACGAGAAGGTTTTTCGGAAATGCTTGGTTGGGTGAAGGAGATTGCTAAGGCTCCAGGTTATTCTCCAGTTGAGAAGCTAACAGAAGTTCCGAAGACGAAAGTTAATGGAGATTTAGGGTTCAACAAAATGCTTTTATTAGTTCGAAAAACACTTTTTCAAAGAAAAGATGGTGAAAATTCGCAGGTAAACTTATTGGGCCCTTTTTCCTACTCTCTACTATTACAAGTTTAGTTGGTGTTGCTTATGAAATTGACAATTTTCGTATCTTGATTCATGTTGTTATAGTTTGTATATTCGTGTTTATATCATTTATACTATTTCTTAAGGTTCTTTTTGTGACAAATGGTGTTAAAACATGAGCAAGGAAGTAGATATACTTAGTTTACATGTTTTTTTAGCTCGTGTCTCTTCAATATGAAACCTTTTCATGACTGGATCCTATCGATCTCTACTATTTCTAGTGACACTCGAGACTCTTCATAAATGATGTAAAGGACAAGATATGTTTGCGTATATTAGTTTGGTTAGAAGATGCTAATGTCTGGAAGTGCTTGAATCGTGTATAACTGACACAGGCACCCACACAAATGTTATGGGTGGGCAGTATATTCTCTTTAAATACTCTTTGTTCTCGCTTTGGCCTATGCCATCTTGAGGTTAGAATTTCTCTTTAAGTTAATGTGATGATGCATAAATAATTCTCAATGGTTAGTTTATCAAATCTGATAAGTTGATCACAAGTTGAACAACTATGGGCCACTTTCCCATCATTAACTTTATATTCATATCTAATAGAATCACCTAGTTTTTTGTATTTATTGAAAAGTGGTTACAAAATAGAATTGTCTATTATCATTGTTTAAGTTTGAGATTTCTTTGAGATTCAATATTCTTGTTCTCGATTTTCAATTAGAGAATAGAAATATGGAAATTTTCATCATTTTCACTAATGCATCTAGATCTAGTAATCAAGAATATTTTGATCTTGCAGAAAAGGCAGAAAATTCATCCATCACTTTATGAGGATCGCTCTACGGAGTTAAGATCAAGTGAAAGGCTTCGTAAAACTTCTCTATCTAAAGCTTGCCATGAATCATCTATAACCTCTCAAAAGCACCTGGAGACAAGTACAACTCGCTCAAATGCAGGAAGAAAAGATATCTCTAATCGAAAATCGGTTGACAATTCTGATCCTAAAGATGCAGATAGATTTGATCCGTTTGATGAAGATGAGAGGGAAAAGGATGTACCCATCGGTTCACTTCATCAAGCTGAACTACCGGAATGGACAGGAATCCCATCTGAAAGTGATTCAAAATGGTTAGGAACACGACATTGGCCGTTGATGAAGGAAAACTCAAACTCAATCTTTCTTTTGGGAAGTGACTCGATTGGAAAAGGTAAACAAGATTCGTGTAGCTGCTTAAGTCCAGGCTCTGTTCAATGTGTTAAAGTTCATATCGCGGAAAAGAGATTGACGCTGAAGCTCGAATTAGGGTTGGTATTTTACTATTGGAGATTCCATTTTATGGGTGAAGAAGTTTCAATGTCTTGGACAAAAGAAGAAGAAAACAAGTTCAATGAAATAGTGAAGTTAAATCCTCCATCAATGGAAAAGTCTTTCTGGGATGAGGCTTTAAGGTGCTTCCCTGATAAAAGTAGGAAAACCTTGGTGAGTTACTACTTCAATGTGTTTCTTCTTCGACGAAGATGCTATCAAAATCGGATAACCCCGTGTGACATTGATAGTGACGATGATGAATCAGAAATCGAACTGGTGAGTAGTGATTCCGGGAATCAAAAACAAAATGCTCTTGATTCTAAACCCAAATTTTGCCGACTAAATTCTGAGCGGATTTACTTAGACTAGTACAAGCTCGACGAGGATTCAACGATCTTTTAGAGGTCAAAACTACAAAGAATTTGAAAGTAATTTTGATTCATGGGTGTTATTTACACCGTGAAATGTTTACGAAATCATTGGTGGATGGATTTTGTCATGAACAAGGGTATTTTTTCAATCGAGATTTTTACTTGCTGGCTGCTGCAGATTAGTTTTGAGGGTGTTGTGTTACTGATTCCTGTATGTAATCAAACATCAACAACTGCAGATACAGGCAGTCTCGTTCTCGTTCTCTTTTTTTTTTGGTCAAAAGAAATATATGGATGATACAGACATTTTAAAACCAGAGAGGGGTTCAATCTTTTTTTGTAGCTTTTTTTGTTTCAATTTTGTTGTTGAAGATGGAAATCAAATTGGGTAATTGAGATTTTAGTCTTCATGTTGAAAATCAAATGATTATTGGTAGTCAACATAGGGAAGTACTTTAAACAATTGAGGACATTTGATGTTATTGGCCCCATTTCTCTCATGTCTCATATGAGCTTCAACTCTCCATATATTAATATCCTTTGTCTCTGTATCTGTTGGTCAAATTGGTTTGAAACTAAACTACTTTTTGTAAATTTCTTTCTAGGGCTTCAAATGAGTATTTTATATTATGTGGATGAGAATCAGACCTTTTTGTCATTTCATTGATGCTTCAAACTGTGGACTTCCCCTTCTAATGGGTGGTTTATTTTAAAACTTTTCTGGCTTGCTGAAACTGAAGCAAGAAGTGTCGCTATTGTTGCCATCTGAGTGTGTTGCCAAAAGTAACAAAAACAGTTGCCACTAGAGAGCAAAATGACGATAAAGCAAAAAAAAACTGCTTGCCTAGTTGGTTGTGCATTTACTTCGAAAATCCTAAAGTCACAAGTTTAATTCACAGTGGAAGTAGAAATCCATCATTTATTAAGAGGACTACTTCAGGATCACCTCTAGAAATGGCTGAAGAAGTGGTGCTAATAGTAAAAGGCGTCGCCAAAAGTACTGCAGAACACGACACGAGAATAGCATTTCCAAAAGTACTCTTGCGTCGTAGGTGAGATCACCCACCTGACGCCGCAAAAGTGTCAATCGAACTAACAGTTGGTGAAAGTGTCACAAAAACGTCTTTGAAAGTTCCACCCTATAGTAGAGCACATGAATCAACTCAGCAGGGGGTGACTAAAGTCATCTCTCCATATGAGCTAATCTTGTGCTGTATCAACTTTCAATTTTCATCGAGTTCATCTATTGGCATGACGACTGCACACATACTCGCAACGGTGCTATTTACTAAAGCAATTTTCACTCGGAAGTGGATCTAGAGATTGACGATTCCATGGAAGTCGTGGGTCATCTTGGAGACCCATAAATCATGTTGGTAAGCTAGCAACACAAAGAGATGAGAAAAAAATGAAGAGATAAAGATGATTCAAAAATGAAGAAAGAAGAATCAAGTCATATCATGAATAATTTTCTCTATTGAAATTCTACCACAGAAGCTTTATTTCACATCTATAAGTTATTCCATTTTTCGACCAAACTCACTATTGTTTAGAAGAAGCATTGTCTATTATCTATTTTCGAACTCGAAACTCTGAAAATGTTACAAGAAAAAAAAGGTTAACTAACCTCACTACTTGTCATATGTTTCATGACTTTGCTCAGAGTTTCACGAGTCGAGATTGTATCAGGATGATCTTCGCCGCAGATTGAAGTCCGAATAAATAACGCTTTCCTGATTAAATTGTCTCCAATATCATATTGTCCTCCTTTGAGCAACAATTTAGCTCTTGTTTCAACAAGGGTTGCTCTCATCAATGCTAGTTCCTGCCAAAGTAAAGGATTCAATTGAGCATCTGTCTTGACTGATCCCCAACACAGTGATTTATCCAACCATTTCTCCACTTTATTCACTAGGGTTTCTTCGGCAGCTTCTAATGCATCGGTACAGAGACGAAGAAGATCGAGAGCGGAACTGCATCTTGAGTAGGTCATAAATGTTCGAATACCAAGCGGAAGAATGACCCGTTTCACAAATACTAACAGTTCCGATGCCTTCAATTGAATAACGGGTTGATTAGTCCCAAAGCCGAATAACAAAAACGAAACTGCCCATAAATGATTGAAGTCCTCCGGAACAAACCCACGGTTGCTAATTGCATCAACTGTGGCATGAATGACTCCATTTAGCTCTCTCTTACGCGCATAAAGCTTGATTATCTCATGAACATGTATAGAGTCGTCATTGGTTCCACTTTTTGCAATACCAAACCTAACCAGCATTGAAGAAGCTTCAGATTCTGACCTTCTTTTGTGTGATCCGATAAACCCACAAGTTATTGTGTATAAACACTTCTTCCATAGATTGGCAGGTTGGTGTTTCTCTGGAATTTTGTTTGCAGCTAGAGCTAAAAGAGAAACTGGAATAGAAGAAGGGCCAAAATATCCACAAACCTGCACCATTCTAGTGGCTAGGCTGTTTGGCCCATCTGCTTCATCAAATATCGAGAAGCAAACGTCTAAAAGTTGTATGAGAAAGGTTTGTTGATTTAAAGCAGAACAGTCCATTTGACTCAATTTCATGTCTCGTAACGGAATTCTGTTAATGGTGTCAAGAAGTCTGCTTGGGTTTATTGGAAACTCAGAGAGAACGGCTCCTACAATACCAAGGCCTAATGTTAACCTCCCGAGTTTCCCTTCAATAACCTTGAGAGCATCGATTTCTGACATGGGATACTCTTTGGTTCCCTTCATTAGAGACATGGCTTCAACTCCTGATAAGTAAGAGAGTTTTAGAGGTTCCATGTTCATAACCCGGGGAAGGCGAGTTGAGATTATAATATGGGTTTCTCCACCAAACCTCGGTAAAAGATCCATTACGGTTTTCTGGTCCCACCAATCCTTCTCAGTCTCCAAGTTATCAATTATAACCAAAAAAGGAATATCTCTCATTAGTTCTTTCCTCACTTTGTAAATTGCAGCTGCCTCTTGCTCCTCAAAGCTTTTGTTTTTGCGTTTCTCAAGCGAAGAATTGTCGATCCCCACATCAATGTCTAGAAAAGGTGAAAGGTTCAAATAGTTTTGCCTTATGTACTTGGTTTCACCTCCTACCCATAAAACCATCTTGTATCTCTGAGAAAATGTGTAAGCAAATTCTAAGAGAAGCTCTGTCTTGCCGATGCCAGAATCCCCAGATACACAAGCAACACCCTTACCATATACCATCTTCGATGGTCTTCTTCTCCTCCTCCTGTGATTTCCACCATCTTTTAATGGTATTTGGCAAATGTCTAAATTTTGCATTTCGATTTCCTTATCAGATTCTTTCCAGGTTACTGGCTCTTTCCCTTTCTCACTGCTCCTCCCCTTTAGTCGATCTGCTAATTTTTCTCCCGCTCTACTGTTCCCAATCTCGCTTACAGTCAAATTCTTCAGCCGGTTTCTAGTTTTTAGTTCAAAATATTCTTTGTCTGCATCTCCAATAACATCACCGAACACCATGAGTTTTAATTCACTAAGTTCTTTTTTTCTTCCAATGAAATTCTCATTGCGAGGAAAAGGGAATTCCTCTCTTTCTGCCTTCTCCTTCCACATATTCACTCTATCAACTACACTTCTTCGCCCCAACTTCATGGCCAAGAGAACCACCACTTTCAGTATACAATCCCTCCAGTTACCATCTTGGGCCTCCAGTTTCCACTCATCGGCCCGTGAAAGACCATCGACAGCTTCCTCCCACTCCATCTCTGATCCATCATACAACGTCCACAGTTCACCACCATGCTCTTCCCACAACTCTCCCCTCCTTTCAGTTATGTCTCTTGGGAGGCAATCACCAGGACCCAAATCAAAAAATATTGGAATCAAGTTTTTCTTTTCCAGAAAGTTTCTTATCTCAAGAATGCTGTACCGATTCCCGAAAGACTTCGTAGAGAGGATTACCACACCATAAGTAGAAATATTCATAGCCCTCTCAACAGTAGAAGAACTTCGAGAGCTCCTAGACTGAGCTCTATCAGCTGAAAAACAGCTGATTCCCTGCATCTCCAATTCTGCACGTAACCATTTGATAAATCTTACCAGAGAAGGCTTATGCCCATGAAACCCTATATATACATCAAAGCTTCTCTGCCTATTTGATAATAATGAAGCTGATTTCTGGTTTCTCGCCCCTTTTTTTTCTTTTTCTTTAATTCGGGTGTGACCAACGCCATCATACCTGAAGCAACTAGAACTGTTACCAGAATTTGCAATAGATGTTGAAATCTGATCAAGGGGTGAGGATCTCTGGGAATCACTGTTATTACAAACATCGGGAGCAGGTAAAATATTGTCTAAAACACCCCCAACACCTGATAGAGGTTCTGGTTTTGGAAAATTGACGCTGGAACTAAGAGTATCAGCATTCAAGATGGAAGCATAGGACGAATATGGAATGTCAGATCTAGCTGATTCGGATCCTTGTAAGCTTGGGGACCTTGGAGAGAAGAAAGGTGATTGACTAGCAGATACAAATGCTGAGGATGAAAATGACAAGTTCCTTGACATAGAGGTAGACACTGTTCTGAGCTTCGAACTGTCCTGTGTAAGGTCCATATTTCCATCATAAGACAACAGGCACCACTCATAAAATTTGATTTCCCATGGCGTCTATACCTGCGGAAATCTGCCTGAGCGTTATGCATAATTAACCAACTACAAAAATAGAGGGGCTAAAGTAGAATATTTAAATCGTATTATCTATTTAAGACAAGTAGAAAAAGGAAAATTTTGAAGAGTTCCAAAACATGTCTATACATGAGAAATGCTAGGAAGCCTACGGAGAAGAAAAAAAAGACAATGACACAAACCCACTAGAACACGAAGATGAAAATAACTCAACATATGAATGAAACTACAAAGAACTTTAATTACATACTATATTTTAAACTTCGATATCCATTAACGTCATATTGAAAACTAAGGGTTGCATTTTTCCTTTTTCTTAATTTTATTTACTCACTCGAAAAGTCATCTCCATTTGGAATTCGAGCCATCAAATTGTAAAATCAAGTGGGCTGTCCTTGTACTTGGATTAAGTTTTCTTCTCCGATCTTTGGATATTAAGATAGGTTGTGACGGAATACATATTTAGGTGCCGTAATAAGATAGAAAGACCAAGAAGAGCTTTTAGCTCCTTTAATTCAAAGAAGATTAGTAGAATTAAGTTTAGCAATATAACTCAACTTCTATATTTTGTGACTTGCGTCTTCAACTTTTTCGCTTTACTGGATCTACATGTGTAGGAGTAGCTTGCTAGTATTATTATTTCAACCTTTTCGGCAAAATGTAAAATTCCTAAAGTTTGAGTGAGTTACCAGTTACTGCGGAAAGTGGCAACCAAAAGGAGCACTAAACTTAGAAGTTTGCATATGAAAGTAAGCTTTAATTGGTATGCATATTCTCTAAGCTGCCAAAGAAGTTTGATAAATCCAACTGGGCGAACACTGATTAACTTTCTTTAAATCTCGTAAGAGTTGTTTATGAGAAAAGTCGCACTACACTGTTTTCATTCTTAAATAAGCCCATAAATTTCGATTAGATATTGAGAATATAAATAAGGTCAACCGAAATGCTTGCCAGCAAATAGGACCCACTCGTACGTGAGTGTCATGCTTGGTTTTGGGACTAGAACACTAGTTCCCTTGAACAATTGATGTTCAACTAACTTAACAGTTACTAAAGTTTTTTATTTGACTTTCGACTGTATTTCTGTAATGCTGTATATTACAGGATTTGATCAGGTTTGATTTATTGAGAAGATTAGGATAGATCTAGTTTCCTAGTTTAGAAGTGATCCTGTTTTAGAAAGCACTTTTAGCCAGTAAGCATAAGTTATCTTGATAATTCTTCTTTAGTTAATGAGATACCTAAAATATATTTCAAGTGTTATGCTTCCTTTTCATTTCCTTCTAAAAGTTCTTGAGTCAAATCATCCATTGCCAATTCAGATCACATCAAATACTATAGACTCAGCTTGGACTGCCATGAGTGTTTGCTAATAGTGACCCCCCACACTCTATAGTTTTAAATTGAAGTACACACTCACTCTCTTTTACCAAATTGATGAGGACTAACTACAAACTGGTTCGTATAGTTTGTACATTACTAGCTTGTTAGCATAGGCCAATATTCATGGCAAACCAAGCAAATCAATTCTAAATTGGCTAAGCACTTCGGAAGGTTTTAGACCATCTAAAACTTTCAAAGTTTAAATGACTAAAGCGCACGTGTCACTGTGTCGGTATAAGAACGTCGTTATAGCGAAACATACCGTGTCATGAAGATGTCGGTAAGTTCGTTATGCAGGAGGAAATCAATATAAGTCTATTTCCGTCTTGGTCGTAAAGTATCATGCAACTTATAGGAGTTTATAGTTAGCCTCGAGCTATCTTCATGAGGACTTGCTTTCTACTCTAAGTTACTAATATTTCAAATCTTAGCCATTACCGGCATATTTTTTAGCTCATGTTTCAGTTAACATTTCAGGCTAATTTTAATCAAACCTAAGAAAAATCCGATCTTTTTTTTTGTAGATGATCATTCTCTTTTCAAGCTCAATATACCCACTATCACAATCAATTCAAGACATGCATTTGAAATCAAAGAAGGGGTTAACTGGTAATTGATTCAATAAAGAAACATGCATCCCATTAACATTCAATTTGATTAAGAAAAGGTTAGATTTTCTTCTTCTGTTTTTTACTAAAAATCCCTCAAATTCGAATCAGATTTTGAAAACCCTAAAAAAGTTCAATTGAATTTCAAATTTTCAATTCCATATTTTAAAATCACAAGTAATTGATTGATTGATCCATTAACACAAACAAAGTTATTCACCAAAAACACAGTCAAAACGCTTACCCAAAACATCAAAATGTGTAATAGATAAAAACCCATCTTAATCTTAACGGTTAGTATAGAATAATCAAACTCAAATTCGAAAATGAAGTAATAAAATAAACAACACAGATCGATTAACCACATCTAACAGAATCAAAATCACAAAGTAATCGTACCATTCAAGTTCAAAGTTGATTACTTTCTTTCCTATTTCTTCTTCTTCTTGAAATCTGAAAAACAATGGAGGAGAATAGAGAGAGAAATTCGTTCTTCGTTTTTAGAGAGAGAGAGAGACTGTGGACTGTGATTCTGTGAAGAGAGAGAGAGAGAGAGTATCTGGTTTTTTAGAGAGAGAAAAAGGAGGGAGTTTGGAGGATTTATTTATGTTTATGAGGTGAGACGTACAAAGTCGAAAATACCCCTATTTTTATTGAACACATTTTGGGTAATACTGTAATTACAACATCTAGTTTTGATACATACATGTATTACAACCCTAGATGGCTTGACATTATGATCTTAACCGTCCAATAAGTAGGTAGAAATTCCTCTTAACAAAAAAAAAAATAAGTAGGTAGAAATTTTTTTTTTTTTTTTTTTTCCTTCTTTAAATTTTATTTTATTAGTGGACTCAAAGATTTTGTTGAAATATTGTGTTATAATTGTACAAATATAAAATTTTAAAAAAGTGGGAGTAATTGAAATTTAAGATTTTGATAAATATTTTTGCAAGAATATAAAATTTAATTTCACTCTCCACCTTTGGTTACACCCACTTTTATATACTTCCGAGTTACAACGTACCCAATATTGTTGATAAATGATCGCGTTTTTACTAAAAACATTTTATACCGTTAGTTCAGTTGTTAACTACCATCGCTATACTAATAAATTTTATTTATGTATTATACATCTAATCAAGAAGATACTCACCTGTATCCTAAAGAGAAAAAAAAATGAAGAATTTCTCTAGAACAATGGGGTAATGAGCAATAAAATTGGAATGATTGTTGCAAATTGATGATTCCATGAGGCAGAGGAAAATATAAGAGATGTGGATGCCAAATGTGTATTGATGTGATACCCTAATGTCAATTTTTTTCGATGAACATCCTAATGTCAAAATTAGGGCACACAAATGAGTAAAATTTGGATGAGATTTTTCATAAGGAGTGAAATTGGAAACCTCTTGAAATACATTAGCAATAAAAATATAAAATGATTAAACTTGATTTTACTAGAGGATGAGTTTTGTGATTACAATCTACATGATACCAAGAAATTCATTCATTTTAAATGACTTAGAAATTCATTCTTTTTAAAATAGACATGATGTGCATCATCAACGTTTTCGTGTTACTCATTTTCTTTCGAAGTAAGAACAAACAATCAGATTGAAATTTTTTTCGAAGGTCGATGAAACTCATGTTGAAGCCTATACATTTTCTGTTTTTCGGAACTTTAAATCATCAACCAATAATCTTAACCTTAGTATAAAACCAAGGAACAACATTTACTAGACTAACCAGTGCCTCAGTACCAACTAATGTTCGTTAAACTGTACTTACTGAAAGAACACGTTGAGTTGGTTACCCTCAAAAAACTATAAACCCCAAAGTACCAACTTAATTAATCCAAATTAGGGCTCGAGAACTCAGCCCAGAGAATCCATTTTTTAATTACAATCTAGTACATTATGATTGGATTGGTTGGATTAGTTACATTATGAAGTCCCTAATATCTTAACCAAAATAATGAGCTTCTTTAACATAAATGGGGCGCTTTTAGCACTGCCTGGTTAAATGTCCTAATATGTTGATTACTTGATTAACAAAAGAGAATTGACCAATTTCCTTCAAATTTGTGACATAGTAATAGTAAAACCTTGTTGCCATGATAACCTAAAAAGTTAGACTAAATGCATAAATAAAACCTAAAAAATAATACCTTTTTTTTTTTTTGTTGAGGTACCTAAAAATAATACCTTGATTAGTCGATTATTGAGAAAAGTTAGACTAAATGCGTAAATAAAACCTAAAAATAAATAAAAATATATAAAGCATAGTCTTAACTAACAAGGAAACTTGAAGCATAAGCATTGTCAAGGGAAGATCTTAAGTAGAGCTTTATTAAGTACTTCTAAGTATCACTTCATGGACTGAATCAGTCGACTTTAATCGACTGAAACTGGTTGCATCTTCTCAGCCTCTTCTCTCAAAGATTGGAACAAAACCGTCGACAGATATCTTTCGCCAAAGCTTGGATGAATTGTCTGAAACCAATACCATAAATCTTAGATTTTTTACACGTACGAATACATTGATTGGAGTTCTTTTTTAATTATTTGTGGTAGTTTGGTTTTCCTCTAGTCAGATCTGAAAATGACTTGAGGTCTGAATTAATTCAAGTTAGATTTCAAACTATGTATATTTATGTTTGACTCGTCTGAATGGTTAACTCAGGTTGGTTTTCTTCGAGTTAGACGATTCAGATTCAGACGGATCAGATTCATCCAAGAAGAAAAAAAGACCACCTAAGCCTTAGTGTAGAATATTGAATATCATAAATGAGAAGAAAGAAAGAGTTCGTACCACTATTAGTTTGCCTTTGTTTTCGGGCCTTTTAGCTAGCATTAGTGCTCCAACTGTATTAGCTCCGGAAGAAATTCCTACCTATAAAAGATGAGAATAAAAGATTCAACAACGATAGGTACCTCATTATATCAAATATGGAGGCTCGGCTAAATATCCAAACAAAATTTTGACATCCTATTTTGCTTCATTTTGTTCAATTGAAGGTTTTCGAGGAGATCGATAATATACCATTAGTCCTTCCTTTAAAGCCAATTCTCTAGCCATTTTCACAGAATCATCAGTCGTGATCTACATAAACAAAAATATTGAGTAAAAGTGAGAAAGGTTTTGATTCAATGGGTGTCAAAACAGAAAACGAATGAGTAGTACTTGCCTCAAGGACTTCTTCCATTAAATCCATGTCTAATATATCAGGCTTAAAACCGACTCCATTCCCCGTTATACCATGAGGCCCTATTCAAACAATCATTTTTGATGATTTGGTAAACTATAAAATACATATAACGTAAACCGAATGGAAACTTAGATGGTTATGTGTACCTGGTTTACCACCATTCAAGACATTGCTCTCAGCGGGCTCAACACCATATATCTATAGAAGAAAAGATGAGCGTCATGAGTCATGACCGACCGATAAATTTAATGTTGATATGTTCACAAGTGAAAAATCAAAATTAAATATTACCTTCACATTAGGATTCTTGGATTTGAGATACTGTCCGACACCAGTTACGGTTCCTCCACTTCCAATTCCCATTACAAAGATGTCAACTTTTCCGAGAGTATCTTCCCATATCTCAGGACCAGTAGTATCAAAATGTGCCTGTTTTTCTTATAACAATCTAATGTAAGAGAAGTTTCTTCTTGTTTAAACAACATAACAAGTTAATACAACTCAGCTCCAAGGGTACAATCCGGAACTCACATAGAGGTTGGTGATTCATATACCCTAATCTAATGGATGGGTTAATCCGGCGGACTATTTAGTCTAGGGATCAGACGATGATATTTGAACCTATTAAGGCCACTTAAAAGGGAATTAAGAGTAGGCAAGTTGTGATAGTCCCACATCGCTCGCGAGAGTGTCGAGGCCTATTGGGTTGGTTCGTGGAGTCTTCGCCAAGAACAAAACCCCGTACATGTGGGCTTGGACCTGAGGTAACTAAAGCAGGGGCAATATCCATAACTGCTTAGACTTGGGGCGTCACACTAGCATTGGTTGTGGTCCAATTTAGCCTCTCAATGGATCCGCCCTTCAGCCTCTGCTCTGTTCAATATTGTTCACCATTTTCGTTTTCCCCGGTGCCTAATAGTCCAATTTAGCCTCCCGATACGTGGTTATATATGTATGTGTATAAGTAAGAGGAATTAACCTGAGTATTAGCAGGATTAGAGAATTGTTGTAACATGTAAGCATTTGGTGTCGATTCGAAAAGATCATAAGCTTTTTTAACAGTTCCACCCATTCCTTTAGTAGGATCAGTGACTATCAATTCAGCTCCAAATGCTTTCATTGTCACTCTTCTCTCTAAGCTTGTGTAGGAAGGCATGGTTAGAATACACTTATAACCTTTCAAAGCTGCCATGAATGCCATACTTATTCCCATGTTTCCTGATGTTGGCTCAATCAACACTGTCTGTTTCAAGTTTTAACAATGCAACAAAGTTAGAATAACTACTACAACTGTGACTCACTTCTAGTTTTCGGATAGTGACTGTTAGAGCTCACTAGGCCTAACTCTCCTTGAAAACCGACTTGCAAGGAAAGGGTAGTCCAGGGCTTATCTGCTTTACAAATTCTAATGCTCGTACGATCTAAGAAATGCTAATGACACCTCTCAACGCCAGGGTTAGAGTCACCCCTAAGACAACGTGCAATAGTGTTGATAGTACTACAACTACTTACCCTTTCAGGAGAGATTAACCCTTTCTTTTCTGCATCTTCGATCATAGCACATGCAGGTCTGTCACAATAATTCAAACCATTTCAAACAGAGATATCATAGAAAGAAAAGGTCTCTTCTCCTAAACCAACAGTCAAGTTTAGGCCCATTAGACCAAGCCCATCCGCTCACAACTTGGGCTCGCGTTCGCCCAGTATTGGGGTTGATCTTGTATCAACATGATCTACATAAATGACCAACAACTAGTAGCCCAGTTGGTAGTGCATTTACTCCGCAATACATAGGTCTCAGGTTCGATCTCATGGAAGTGCAAATCTAAGATTTATTCGGTAGTTAGCGTGCTTATCACATCGACACATTGTATTGATGTATCAATGCCTCTCCATAATGACTATGGTAGCCACTAGCCAAAAAAAAGATCTACATAAATGATTCATGAAGTAGATAGAGGGAAGAGACCTGTCTTTGATGCTAGAAGTGGGTTGCATCATTTCTTGTTTGGCTGCAATATAAGCTCCACAACCTTCTGTAACTCTATTCAAATATACAATTGGAGTTCTTCCAATTATCTGAAATATAAACATCAAACAATCATTGGCTATAAATGATTGAAGAGTTAACTTATAATCATATATTAAACTACATAAATGATTCAAACAGAGATATCATAGAAAGAAAATCCAGGTAGATTGTTGTGATTCACAATTTCGACGATTCTGATCCACTACACAACAAATGACAACAACCCGCATATGATCTGGCTAGCTTTTCTTGTTCTCTAGCATATATTTAATGGATCTAACATTTTATAATTAGAAGAAGAAAAAAAAGGAAGAAGATTAAGAAATGGGTAGAACAAGAAAGAGAAGTTGCCTGAGAAGCATTTTTCTTGACAGAAAATGGAGGATGAAGATCCTCAATTGTAGGAGCAAAAGAAGTTGCAGAAGAGAAATTGTTCTTTTGAATAAATGGGTAGGAGACAATTTGATGAGGTTTTGTTTTAATTAATCTACTAAAAACTCTCTCCATTTTTCTCAAATTATGATGATTGATGAAGATGATGAAATTCTTTCTTCTATCTCTCTCTGGTTTGTTTATAGACTGTTAATTTGGGGTGGAGTTCTGTTAGTTTTATAGGTACTCAAGTGGGACATCCCTTGCTTAACCTAGGGACTTTCTGTTGGAAAATACTTCTTTCACTCTTTTATTTTATTTTTGTTTTTTATTTTTTATTTGCACAAGTGTAATCATGTGACTGAAAGTCGAATTTATAAAAAAAAATGTACTATCAAAAAATGAACGAGGGATCTAAAAATTGTGATTGTAGTCCAAATGTCAGGGACACATCACTCTTTCATGGTTTTTTTCCTCCCCTTCTTGCCCTTGGACGGGACATTTCCATCTTTCTGACAATCTGACTCGACGACAGAAAAACAATTAAATTTCCATACGTTATTTGTTTCTCTCTCTAAAACATTCAGATTTCTTTCAAATTTTCATAAATGACGCCATTTTTTCTGAAATTTTGGCCAAATTTTTGAGATCCCGCCCATTATATTTTGTTTCAATTCCATCTTCCTTCTTATTTATACATCCAAAAATCTTCTTCGTCATTCTTATTTTGTTTCAGATTTTATCTTCTTCATCACTTTCAATCTCAAAAACATGAAAGTTTTCAGTTCTTTCTCTCTCTTAAAAGTTTTATATTCTTATTTATTCTTCTTCTCTCTTTACAAATCTTTCAAAATCGATTATATTATTGTTCGAACTATCTTTTTGAAAGATTATCAACTTCTGAAAAATCTACCAAAACAGAAAAATAATTTAAAGAGAATGAAATCTGTTGAGATTGGAGAGAGAAATATGAAAATAAAAAAGAAAAAGGAAATAAATCTGGAAAGTTTAAGAGAAAAATTCAAAATTGATTCAAAGTTACAAAGAAAAAAAAATATAAATAAATCTGGAAAGATTTGGAAACAAAATAAATAAATAAAAGAAATTGGTTCAAAGTTGGAAACAAATTTTCCTATACTTTCATTTCAAAAAGTGTCTAGTATATAACCAAATGGCCAGTACATAAAACAATTCCCGGTACACAAGAAAATTCTACAAAAAGTGTTTAGTACATAACCAAATGTCTGGTACATACAACAATTCCCGGTACACAAGAAAATTCCCAGTACAAAAGTGTCTCGTACATAACCAAATGGTCAATACATAAAACAGTTCCCGATACACAAAAGATTCTCAGTACAAAAGTGTCTAGTACATAACTAAATGGCTAGTATATAAAACAATTCCCGGTACACAAGAAAATTCTCAGAACAAAGTGTCTAGTACATAACCAAATGGCCAGTACATAAAACAGTTCCCGATACATAAGAAAATTCCTAATACAAAAGTGTCTAGCGCATAACCAAATGGCTAGTACATAAAACAATTCCCGGTACACAAGATAATTCCCAGTACAAAAGTGTCCAGTAACTAAAAAATGTACAGTACAAAGAAAAATGTCCTATAAATTTTCCTTGAAAAACTACCAAAAATGAGGAGAATTTAAATTTAAAAAGTAGAAAATCTAAAGAAAAAATGAAAAGAGAAAGAGATCTGTTAAAATTTGAATGAGAAACAAATGACAAGTTTGTAAAGAAAAGTCTGGAAAGGAGAATTACTGAAAAAAGTAATTTTGAAGAGGGAGAAATCTGTTGAGATTGGAGAGAGAAATATGTGTGGGAGAAAATAAGAAATAAATCTGGAAAAAAAACGAAAATGGCAAGTTGGTAACTTTTGTATGGCAATTCTGTACATTCGTGAAGAGTACAAGGCTTGATGGGTGGTGCGTCAAATTATTTGTCAGAAAATTTCGCGTTTCCCGGGAAAATTTCGATGGCACTTCCGTAATTTACGAAAAAGATAAGGGCGTTATTAATTTTTCCCGTGCCCTTCTGACGCTTTGAACCTGCCTTCAATTTTTCGCCAACTTTGAGTTGGGCTCTTATTTTGGGCCCAATTTTGGGTTGTTCGTCCAAAACCTCGTTTGAATATGTAGCAGTGCCACATTATAATTCCATTTGCCCCCAATTTGTGACCAACTCATCGTTTTGGCCCCCATAAGTGTCCGGCAGTTCGATTTGGCCTCAAAGGGCCAAATTTTGACGAGATATCCTAGGGGGTCAAAAATGAATTATTTCTAAAAAACAAGCTAAAGGCATAAAAGCCATAACACCTCATTCTTTCTCCTCCACTTCACCTTATCTCTCCTCCATCACACCACCTCCTCTCCACCTCACCTTCTTCTTCTCCCGCGAATGGTTGTCGGCCGGAGTAAAAATTCCGGCCTGCCACCATTACCTTAAAAAAAAAACTTTCTTTCTCTCTCTCCCTCTTTCTTTCTCTCTCTTCTCCTTCATTTCTCTCTCTTTTTCTTCCTTTATCTCTCTTTCCTCTCTCTCCTTTCTCTGTCTCTCCTTTCTCTGTCTCTCTTTTTTCTCTCTCTAAAACCTCCGGCGAAGGGGTTTCCTTCCCCGGAGGTCTGAAGGTCTGTTGAATCGGATCTTAGGTCTGTTGAACAGATCTTCAACAGACCTTCAAAGGTCTGTTATAGTAAACCTCCAACGTAGAAGAAGAAGAAGAAAAAGAAGAAGAGAAAGAGAGAAAGGAAGAAGGAGAGAGAGAAAGAAATTTTTTTTTGTTTTTAAGTTAATGGAGGTGGTGTGATGGACGAGAGAGATAAGGTGGAGTAGAGGAGAAAGAATGAGGTGATGTGGCTTTTATGCCTTTAAACTGTTTTCTTAGAAATAATTCTTTTTTGGCCTCCGAGGATAATTTCACCAAAAATTTGGCCATTTGGGGACAAATTGAACTGCCGGACACTTATGGGGGCCAAAACGATGGGTTGGTCACAAATTAGGGGCCAAAACGGAATTAACCTAAAATTTATTCTTATTTTTCTCTGCAAAAGTACATAATTTTCATTTTGTGAGCATATAAATTTGTATGTATTTAAACAATACAAATAAGAAATTCACTTTTACCTCATTATCTTACAGATGTATCAAAATCATTAGTTTTGTGGTTCAATCCAAGTTAAGTATGGCTAAGAAAGACTAAGAAGGAGACAATTTTTGTTCCCAAATAGTCCAAACATAAAGAGTCGTGATCGATCGGAAACATTATTGTAATTAGGATGAGTTTGGAGTATAAAGCAAAATGTTCACGCAATATGTGTTCAATGCATGTGGCCCATGCCTAGGGTTGGGTACTTGGGTTAACTTTCAAAAACGTGTTGAGTTTGAAAACTACCTGATTTGGAGTTTAGTGGTACATGTCTATACATACATTCTTCTCACATGAACAAATTGTAGACAGATCCACAAGTTGCTAACATCCGAACAATTCTATTCTCCTGTGAGAGGGTTCTATATACTAAGAAGTCACCCGTTTGTATATACAATCTTTTTTTCCTGAAACATCAAGAAATTTCATCGGAAACGTTTGTCATGATTATTATCTAAAGGGTCTGGCAAATGGTTGTGACTTCAAATATCAACAAATGATTATTAACAATTCACAACTCCAATTCTTTCAAGGTTGTGGGTGCAAAAATCATCAAATAGTTATTAAAAAGGACATATTTTATTAGAAAGGATTGAAAACCAACCCTTGAACATTATGCAGCTACAAATCTATAATGTCTTTCAATTGAACAACAAACAAACAATCAAACAGACAGACAGACAGAAGATTTGCACGAAATTCACATAATAATGGGTAACAATCGGCTTTAATCGACTGAAACTGGTTGCATCTTCTCAGCCTCTTCTCTCAAAGATTGGAATAGAACAGATGACAGATATCTTTCACCGAAACTCGCATGAATTGTCTGAAACCAATACCAAATTATATCAGGACTTATATAAAAATGTTTGCAGAATTAAATATAGGATCTTTAAGTCAACACGAACGACAAACCCATTAAACTCGCGCGTATTTGCGCGGGTTTTCAGATGAACTAGGCCCGATGGGCTTTTAACACCCTCTCGGCTTTGTTATCTCCAGACTCGCAAGGAGGGGAGACACGAGTTATAACATTTTCCCACATTGCCTGGGTACTTTGTACCAGTGTAGCAAATAGCAAGCCAGTTTTCCAGAGATAGGCCCGATGGGCCTTATATTCATCTTTTGTCGATATAAAAAAAAGGAAAGAAATTGTTCTTACCACAATAAGTTTGCCCTTGTTCTCTGGTCTTTTGGCAAGCTCCAATGCGGCAACAGTATTAGCTCCAGAAGAAATTCCTACCTGTAAAAACAAATCGATACATGATTCGATAGTCATAATATAAATATAGTTATGTTTGAAGATGAAATTAGTTATACCATAAGTCCCTCCTCTACGGCCAATCTCCTGGCCATATTTACAGCATCTTCGCTCGTAACCTACATATACAAACATAGACTTCAAGTTATGAGCACGCGTCTGAAACTAAGAAATCTACTATTTTTAAATCTATTATCTCATTCAAACGAAAAGCAAAATCTGTAGTAAGAACTTGCCTCGAGAACTGCTTCCATTAAATCCATATCCAATATTTCGGGTTTGAATCCAACTCCATTCCCAGTTATAGCATGAGGACCTAATCCAAAAATTCCCCGAATTTTAATACAATTTTCGCATTTGATCGATAAACTAAGCTATGGGAGCAGACAATTTACCTGGCTTTCCACCATTGAGTACATTGCTCTCTGCAGGTTCAACACCATATATCTACCCACACAGAAAATGGGTGGCCGGATCAGTATCAACCTTATCGATATATAAACAAGTTAGTAGTTAAATAACATGAGATTCACCTTCACATCAGGATTCTTGGATTTGAGGTACTTCCCAACACCAGTAACAGTTCCTCCACTTCCTATTCCCATTACAAAGATATCGACTTTCCCAAGTGTATCATCCCATATCTCAGGACCCGTCGTCTGAAAATGAATCTGTTTTCACAAAACCAAAATATAAGACCTTCATTGGTTTGAAATGGATCAAGATTCTAAAGGGGAAGGGAGTAATGAAGAGGAATTAACCTCAGTGTTAGCAGGATTGTTGAATTGTTGTAGCATGTAAGCATTTGGTGTAGAATCGAAAAGATGCTCAGCTTTTCTAACTGTTCCACCCATTCCTTTAGCAGGATCAGTGAGGATTAATTCAGCTCCAAACGCTCTCATCGTCACCCTTCTTTCTAAGCTTGTGTAAGAAGGCATGGTTAGAATACACTTGTAACCTTTCAAAGCTGCCATGAATGCCATACTTATTCCCATATTTCCTGATGTTGGCTCAATTAACACTGTCTGTTTCACCAAATTAAGCAAATATATTTTTTAGTCCAACGACGAATTAATACTACTTCAGAATCGTAAAGAAGAATAATGAACTAACCGTCTCAGGAGAGATTAACCCTTTCTTTTCTGCATCTTCGATCATAGCACACGCAGGTCTGATACGACAGTTGAGAAGGATAAACCATATATACGAAATAGATGTTCAGACTAAATGTTAAATTTCTATGAGTGCAGTGTAGGCCGTAAATGTCTGTCTATTAGTCGTATGTGGTTTGAGACGTAAGTATGGTGTGGGTACGAACTTTCGCTAATATATATGTCTGTAAAACACGATATCCATAGGGGTAGTAGTGATCAGGCCCAACCCAGGCGTTAGTCGAGATCTAGTCCAGGCTCGGATAAGGTCTAGTTTGGGTAGGCTCAAGTGTGCTAAGACTATAAGTTGTACAAATGATGCAGGCATTAGTTGTACAATCTAGGTTCAATAAGTAGGCCTCCCCAAACAAAACCTACAAGTCTATAACCGTTCATCATATCTATGCTAATTTCTTATACTATGCAAAATGATGGGCTTAGAATTGGGCCAAGCCCAAACATTTCACAAACCTGAATTGGACTTGGGCCTATGGGCTGAACAAGATCTAATTTTTAAATGAAATGAAAGTGAGCACCTGTCTTTGATGCTGGAAGTTGGTTGCATCATCTCTTGCTTGACAGCAATATAAGCTCCACATCCTTCAGTAACTCTGTTCAGATATACAAGTGGAGTTTTTCCTATCAACTGTACAAAAATATAAAGACTATTTAGCAGTCATAAACAACGTTATAAAGAAAACGAACACATAATTGTTATCTACCCAGATCTAAATAGAAATCAACTGTCCATCGAGAGTGAAAAAATTCATCAACCGAGATAGAAAGAGAGTTGACTCGAAAATGAAGACCTATGATTTCTTTCAGGTCTGAAGTAGGTTTTGACTTATAACCTCTTCTAGTATTACAAAGATAAAAAATCAACTTACATCATGATTTTGAAATTAGATTAGGTTTAAATTGTAAGGATTTATTGATTTAAGTCCACCTTAACAATTCGAAAGTCCTACTTCAATTTCGAGATTAGTGTAGATATGATGGAACGGTTAAGATGCATATCACGACATGAGCTCAGTCGGAGCTAGGGCGTACATTCAGGCTGGAAAATACATGTGCACATATATTATGTAAGTGATATGGTCCACCACAAAACAATACAAAGTCCTCTTGTGAGTGGGTGTGTATGATAATAATATTATTTCATGTGTGGCCAATAATTGTAGCAATCACTGTCACTTGTATCCACTGAACCTGACCCTTTGATAGGAAATTGCTTGTTAACCATATAAAATTTATATACAATCTGCCCTTGAATTTTGCACCCTTTTAAATTTTAGAGGATTATATTGATAAGAAAATTAGTACTACTCACTATTTTGGCCCACTTTAATTAGGAAAAATATAATAAACACATTCAAAATATGAGATTGAGGTCTTGAATTGACTAATGTCATAATGTTTGATTTTCTTAAAGTGAATCTCATAATGTTTGATTTAATCTCACTCAGTAATTTTTAACCTCGTTAAAAATAACTAATTTGGGTTGGGTTGTTTTTTTCCAGTCTACCGGATTCGGAATATCAGGCAAATTAGGTCCAGTTTGGTGTGAAACTGGTAAGTTAGAATCATCACAAAACTGCTACTTACAAGTTTATTCAACTGATGACTAGTATTTTTTAGATCATCACAAAACTAATCCACCAGATTATTCTAAACCCACAAGTTTCTCTCTCTCACATGATCTAATCTATTGAGATGCAATTTAAATTCTTCATCTTCAAAGCCCAAATTGTTGAAAGAAAAAAAAGGGAAAAGAGAGTAAGAAAGAAATGAGTAGTAGCTAGTTAGTACCTTAGAAGCATCTCTCTTGACAGTGAGAGCAGGAAGATCAATGGGTAGATCTCTTATTTTTTGAACAAATGAACGTTCAGTTGTTGAAGAATAATATTTGGTTTGTTGTTGAAGAAATGAATTACAAATTTGAGATCCTCTCTTACTTATTAATCTCATCAATAATACTCTCTCCATTGAACAACAACACTTCTTTGATGACCTCTACTCTCTCTTTACTTTCTCTCTCTACTAACTTTACTCTGAGTAGTAGTAGTAGTGTTGTTGTAGTAACTGATTTGAGGGGAATTGTGATATCTTCTCTTTTATAACAATTGGACATGAATGAATGTGTCATCTTTTTGGTGTGGCTTGGACTGGCTTGGTTTGGATGGCTTACACTGACTTGGACTGGCTTTGACCAATCAGCTTTTTGTGGGTACACGTGGAATAAGAGGATTTGATGGACAAATTTTTTAGTATTGGGGGAGTGCAACTAAAAAAAATCCAGAATTTAATTTTTTTTTTTTTTTTTTGTTGAGAAAAAACACCTCCTAAATTTATCTCAGAAAATTTAAATTTATAGAAATGTATGTGTCTACCAAACAGGGCTTATACCCTCCCGTCTCAATAAAGAGCAATTTATGGTCCAAAGTAGCCTCAGTAAGTTTTTTTTTTTTTTTTTTTTTTGAAAGGCCTCGGTAAGTTATAGATGTACAAATGTCTCGCTATAAAACTATCATGACATTAGCTAGGTAAAGGAGATTTCAACAAAAAAAAAAAAAAAAAAAAAAAAGCTAGGTAAAGGAGAACCCTGGTCATGCATCCCAAAAGTGGGAAAAATCAAGGTCAAGGTAGAGTTTTGATTTTCTTCCTGGTTCTTTTTTATCTTTAAACATGATGATATATGTTGTGATAATTAGTAATAGATAAACCCTAGGGTTCCCATGGCCACCAACAAAAAGATAATTCAACAACAAAAATAAAAATTAACAATACCCTTAAAAAAAAAATATTTTATTGGGGTTCTGGAGTAGGAATCTAAATGATGAGAAGAAAGAAGTATTTATTAATAATGCAATATGAAAATCATCTCGATATTTATTGATTGTGTTGTCGGGTTGGAAGTAGTGCCAACCTTGCTAGCATAATTATTCTAATATACATTAAATTAGGTCCATTCCTATGTGAAGTTTCTACGAAGGCTTAACCAAAAAGAATTTTATTTAAATATAGATACTAGATAACCAGCCGTTGACAATAGGAATAATACAAAGAAAAAGAAAAACTCTTTAAATACAAATATATGATATAAGTGTATCTCATACGTGCATCGAAGAGAAATGTTGAGATAAATTAAGATGCTTCCATCTGTTGGATGAATTATAGAGTTAAATTGAGGTACAAAAATTACTTTACATTTTTGGCATAAAATATCAAACATGGGACCTTATTTTGTAATTTTCTCATAATAACAAAAGAGAAATTTTAAGAAACTTAGTTTGAAAATATAAACCAAGAAAAATCCCGAAATATATCAATTTAAGAAGCATCACAATGTAAAAAAATATAATTGAGTTATCAATATATTGTTTATTAGTAGACGTCTTCAATGATCCTCGTACACATTCATAAATGATGCTATCGTAAAGAGATTATGCTGGAAAAAAATCTATTAAAAAATTATTTGAAGTCTCCACAAGTCATATAAAAAAATAAAATTAAAGAAGTAATGTTACTTGGCCCCAAACAAATGGCCCAAGAGGGTAAAGAAAGTAGAAAATATATTAATGATAATATTACATATAAAAAAAATCACATGGATATGATACATACATATATATATATATAAACAAATATATTAATAATGAAAAAAAATAGCCAATCCATTTTTAGTTTAGTTCTTCTAACATGTGCAAGTATATATTAATGATGATACTTAACTAGCAACAAAAAGAAAAAGATTAGATGATACTTAACAAAACTTATATTCTAAGTTTTGAATCACAAAATTCCTATTTAACTTTAAAATCAACAATAATTGATAAGTGAACATGTGATTAATATTACAAATTGGTTTGAGAATAAGAACAGTTTGAGTATAATTTAAATTAATATTACATAGTAATTTAAATTTGTTTGAGAACAAGAAAATTTTGAATAAGTAACATAAATCTTTCCTTGAAAGTATTAAAAGCATGATTTTCAAATCTTCAAGTTTTAAACACTTCTAATAAGACAATGAGAAGAAGAAGCAAGGGGAAGTGTACAAGAATGATTCAAGGAGTTCACTTATACTTCAAGTTCGAAAAAAAATCCAATTTAGATTGGGTTTATAAAGGATTCACATTTTCTAATTTCTTCTTCTGCCTTAGAAATTCCAACCAAATATAATTCTCTCGCAGGTTTCTTCAAATTTTCTCATATTTTGTTTCCATGACTTTAAAATGTTATAATTCCCAATTATTTATTAATTTTATTATTTTATTTGTTGTAGAATTGCTATTTAACTTGTAAGAGGCATTGAATATGAAATATACTATTTTCCCCATTGGGAGATCCCGGAAAAACAAAGGTAAATTATCATTCTTCATCTCCTAAAAATATTTGTATGTTACCACTTCTTTGTGGGTTTTCTCATGTGGGTTTTCTTTGCTTAATACTGACGCGTATGACTCATCTTGATCTCTTAAAAATGTTTATTAGCTATAAGTTCTTTGTGTTTTTTCTACGGTGATGTTTTTAGTCTTTTTACTTTTCATGATTGTGTTAATCTGACTCATCTGTCGTTTGGATTCATTAATAATGTTTATCAGTTACATCATCACTGTGGTTTTTCTCATGTGGTGTTTGTTTGGTTCTTTCTTTTTTTGTTTGAATCTGACTTAATTCATGTGAGTCAGACACATTTTTGAATCATCTCAATCTAACACATGTGAATCAGAAAACTAGTTCTCTGAGTCCATGTCAAATTCAATTTGACTCAGGGAGAAAAGAAAACAAACACTGCCTTAGTCACGGATTTTGCTAATTTGTGCAGGGTCGGCACGTGAGATTCCGAACCAATCAACCAGCGTAGACGTACGTGAAGAATACGCCAATGCTTTTCGTACCGAATCTTATACTGAATTCTGGACACGTGTTCTCGAACTAAGTAACCCGAATGTTATACCGCTGATGGAATGCTCAACCGCAGAAAGACTCCCATCCTACCGTTTATTCGTAGAACATCTATTAGATCCCGACCAACTAACTATAACTCAACTCCTTACTTCAACTCAACCCCAAAACCGCCCGGAAAACCACTCTCTCCTCCTCGACTATTTCTCTCAAACCGCCGATGTCTCTCAACTCTGTGCTCTCTTAATTAAAGACATAAATCAAACTCGTACACTTTACCGTCCCCTCAAAACCACTTTTGAGTCTCTACCAACCTCATCGGAAAACCATTTTCCGACCATATTTAACCGACTAACGGAATTCTCCAACTGTTTGAATTCATTTGGTTCTTCGGTATTGACTCGGTTTAAAGACGTACAAGTTAGTTGTGGTGGCTTGCTTAAACGACTTGAGCTGCGCCGACAAAGAGTCCATGCTAAAGTAAAGCTCGTTAAGGGATTAAAACGTGGGGTTTTCGTTTGTGTTATGACGATAACGGCTACTATTGTTGTAGTTGTTGTGAGCCATGCTCTAGCAATGTTGGTGGTAATGCCTGGTTTTATCACAAATACGCCTAATCTTGCTTCTTCTAAACGTCTCGATTGTATGTCAGCTCAGCTTGAAGCCGCGGCTAGAGGGACTTACATTTTGAACAAGGACCTTGAGACAATCGGTCGGCACGTGACACGGTTGAACGATGAGATTGAACACGTGCGAGAGATGGTTAAGTTTTGGTTAGAAAGAAAAGAAGATGTAGAATCGGTCCAACCGAGTCGAGAAGTGGTGGCTCAGTTGAGGAAGAACGAGTCGAGCTTCATGGAACAGTTGGACGAGCTAGAGGAGCATCTGTATTTGTGTTTCATGACCATAAATAGGGCTAGGACTCTAGTAATGAAAGAGGTTTTGGAGTTGACTAAACATTGACCAGAGTTTGACTTGACACAGATATGGTCAGTTATATTTGACCCAATATATTAACAAATATGTCTGTTTTAATTACCATTGTTTACAGGCGACCTTAGATATCAAATTTTGTAGATAACAATAGTCGAGAAAATGGTTTAGGATCGTGTGAGAGATGAAAACTGAATAAGAATATAACGCATTGACGCACTATACACACTACACAAAGTAAGCACATGGGGATGCCTTGTGCCTATGCCAACTTACAAAAAAAACACTAAACTGGATATAATTTGATTACTTATACAATACTACAACTATAAAATGTTGTGGAGCATCCGCCATTCAGCTAACTTTATCCAACGGAGCCTCCTCTGTAAGTTGTTGGAATGTCTTATGGTGCGGAGAAGCAAATTTGTGTACACAAATACGAGTCTTCGGTCATTTGTACATATAATTTGAGGGTTGCTTGTAAGGTGTCTGCTCGTTGAATTGTAGTGGTCGTGAAGACGGAGGAAAGACTAAAAACGGACTTTTCAGTTTTCAGACACAAATCACTCACTTCTTTTTTCCACCCAAATCCTAATCGCAATCAAAAGCTGGATTCCCTCTGAACAAACCGTAGTAAGTGACCTGATTTTCTTAGTCGACTACGACCCCAAATGTGAGTGGCAGGCTCCACTTAGTCAGATTGTTTCTCACTTTCACAGCTTGACTAAGGTGCTGTTTGTTTTTCATTTATTTTCAGATCTGAAATCTGAATTGGGGTCAATTCAGATTTCAGACGTTTGTTTTTCTTATTTAGGAAAATCTGAAATGTTAGCTGAATTAACTTGATGTCTGAATTGGCTGAAAAAAAACCCACATTTTTCAAACTTCAAAACAAGTCTGAAACCAAGGTCAAAATCTGAATTGTGTTAATTTACATTAATAACCTCATGAATTAAAAAAATCCACCAGAACCACCATCTCCATCTCCACCACCACCACCACCACAACAACCACAACTCCAACCACCACTACAAATCACCACCACCACTACAAATCACCACCACCACTACGAACCACCACCACCACCATTACAAATCACCACCACCATTACAAACCACCACCACCATTGCAAACCACCACCACCACAACATTAACTTACCGACCTACTGTTAAAGAGAGAAACTGATAGAGACGAAACCCTAATTTGCAGATCTACTGTTAGAGAGAGAGAGAGAGAGAGAGAGAGAGAGAGAGAGAGGGATATGAAGTTAAACCCTTGCGTCAATATGCTATTCGAGAGAGACAGAGAGCGCGACTGAGAGAAACGAAGGGTTTACTTTGCAGATTTACTAGGAGAGAAGCGGCTGAGAGAGAGAGAGAGAGAGTGATTGAGAGAGAGCGACGGAACCCTCGCCGGATCCGGCGAGGGTTTATCTTCGTTGATCTACTTAGGGTTTTCTTTTGGGTTTTCTTACTGTTAGAGAAAGAGAGAGAAACAAGTGAGAGAGAAGACTGCCGAGAGATGGAGGAAGAGGGCATAAGAAACTTAGGGTTTTTTTTGGGTAATCGCAAATTGAAATTAGGGCTTGTTTGGCTGAATTGTCAAAAAGGGGTATAAATGTCAAAATTTCAATTCAGACCCAACAATTCAGATTTGGAAAACAAACATCTAATTTGTAAAGAGATTCAGCAAATTCAGATTCAGCAAATTCAGATTCAGCAAATTCAGTTCAGCTAATTCAGATTCAGCAAATTCAGATTCAGACATAAATAAAAAAACAAACAGCACCTAATTGAAACCGACCCCGTCACCTTTTGGATCGTGATCCGCCTCAAAAGTCAGACCATTCAGCATTTCTGTTTCCCCAACGAAGGCCTACAAAAAAGAGGTAATTACTAGAAAGGTCAAAATAATATTGAAAATGAGTAGAAAAGCACAAAACATTTGAAAATTATTATTCAGGTCAAAAAGTATACAAAGACTAAATTACCCTTTTTTGTCTTTTTGTGTAACTAAATTCTTTTATTTTTCTTTAAACTTTAAATCGATATAACTTTTGTTTGAGATGTCGGATTTCAATAAAATTTATATATTTAGAAATGGTTTTTCATTAGCTTTCTAACAAGATCCACTTTCAATATTTTTTTTCCAAAAAAAAAAACCCAGAAAAAATGGTGTTTTTTCGCTTACGTTTTTCTGCAAACACATGTTTGCAACAATCTGTTCTGCAAACAAGTGTTTGCAAACAAGTTTTGCAAACAACTGTTTGCAACGATCTATTTTGCAAACAAACGTTTGCAAATAATTTCTGCAAACATGTATTTGCATTTGCGATATTGCAAACATGTGTTTGCATTCGCGATTTTGCAAACGGCGTTTGCATGTGCGACAATGCAAACTGAGTTTGCATTTGCGACATTACAAACTCAGTTTGCACACGTTTACATCTTCACAAATTGCTTAAAGCCAACTTTTGGTTTCCATCCAACTTCAACCAACCAATTCATTAGAACTCCTCGCATATTCATCGTTACTTCTTTTTGAATTTTTTTGATATAATCCTGTATTGAGTTTGACAATCATTTAATTGTGGAATTATCTCATTGTTCATGAAGAAAAAAAATGGTAAATGGGAATGTCAGGAACATTTCCAAATTTCAGAATGCATTTATAATGGGACAATTAAAATCATAAATATGGGAATGAGTATGAACTAACTCCTGCATAATTAACATCAACTTGAGATAACACTACTGATTCATATAAGGAAAGGATTAAATGATCAACAACCAAACAAAACCATCAAATAAGAAAACCTCTTAATTCTCAACCTGCAACTAAACTCCTTTTGGAACGGGCAAAGACATGCATTTATCAATAGAGAACAATTCTATGCATCATATGCATCAAGACATATATCAAGAGCAGTAGCAATCATGGAAAGAGAGCCTGTAGATTTATCCAGAAATCTGTAGATTTAGTAATTGATTTGAGAACAGTTTAACGACGAAATGGAGTAATGCAAAATGTGAAAGTGAAATTAAGTGATTTGTTTTACTTGAATTGATTAGCACCCACATGAATACGGTCGGAGATTCCAATTTCCCCCTCTAAATGAGTAGCAGAGGAGGAACCATTTGTAGCTCTCCAATTCTTAGCTGCTGCTATGAATACTTAAACTATTCTAAACAATGGGTTTTTCGTATCTCCATTAATAGTATATCGATACGTTTTCCTCCCAAGCAAGAAAACGGCAAGAACTATTGCCATGATTATACATGGAATGCCAAATCCTAGACCCCAACTCAAGTTATCTTCGATGTATGTTAAAATCAAGAGAGAAAAACTACTACCAACACAAACTCCAAAGTACCACCAGTTGAAGAATGAGCTCTTAGACTTGCTTTCTTCTGGGTTTTCTCCATCAAATTGGTCGGCTCCAAAAACTTGTGCACATGGCTTAAAGCCTTTGCAACAGCTACTAGGTCCAATGATGAAAATAAGAATATGACTTGAAAAGTAGAAGGATATATGCAAGAGTTTTGTTTTTGTTTATAGTATTTGGACATTCATAAACTGTGCAGGGTGGTCCTTCTTCAACCACTCCACCTCGGGTTATCCACTTCACTCAAAGGTTGTTAATAATTCCAATAATCACGTTTTGTATCTGTTCAGAGTAGAAATATTTGAGTTTCTAATACGTTACTGCAAGCATGATAAACGGGCTAATCCGTCAAGAAGCATATACAATTCATTAGCTTGCGGATGCGATTTATCTTCTATATCAAATTCATGTACCAAACCTTTCACTTCAATCCAACTTCTTGCAGGAGGTTTATCTTTCAACTTCTCTCCTTTTAGTCCCTCCCGAACATCAACAACTTCAGTCCATCTGTTCTTGTCCGCATACATGTTAGACATGAGCACGTTAGCTCCACCCGATACTCACAGGAGTACTCGATCTTTTCCAGAATATCTTCTCCCAATTTGACATTATCGTGAACTCTACAAGCACTAAGTTGTGATCCTAGTACGATCAGATTGGACTCCATTAGCATCTTCTTCATGACACTGTAAGCCTCTTCAAGAAGCCCAGGTCTGCCAAAGAGATCAACCATGCATCCATAATGCTTAACTTGACGCACAATATAACACTTCCACGTTTTGAATATGCATCAATAAGAGAATTTCTTATCGAACCCCCTACTTCCACCCACCATGCCTTCACTAAATAAGAATGCAAACTCTTAGTGTGGTCCAAAGAACCTAAATTCGCACAAGCTGCCATTAGAGAAACCACAGTAGCCACATTGGGCCGCACAACTAACTCATCAACCATCATTCTAAAAACCCACAAACATTCTTCATAGAATCCTTGCATCGAAAAACTGGAAATCAAAGTTGTCCAAGAAACAACATCTCTCTCAGTCCTTTCATCAAACAACTTCCTGACACCAGCGATAGACCCACACATAAAATAAGCATTAAGCATCACCTGGGTGAGAATCTCAGTAAATCAACATCAATACCCCCCCCCCCCCCCTTTTCTTTTTATTCCTGCAATTCTCTCCTACTCACTTGTCTTTTCTTCTCAGTTAAATAGTTACCAATCCAAACTACAACAACAACAATTATCACCCAACCTTCATTTATCATTCATTATCTCTTCTTCTAGTTATTATGCAAGTTTCTATGAAAACCAAACGAATCATTGATCATCAACAATTCATTCCTTCTTCTTCAATTATTGAACAAGATGAAGAAAATCATCCACCGCGAAAGAGAAAACATAATTCCATTTCAGAATCTGTTCCCGGTGAGGAATCAAACAGACACCAAGAAGAAAATGAGGAAGAAGAATAAAACGATGAAATAGTATTTAATTCTGAATCTGAATCGAACAGTTTACGTCTTTTAGGTATTTTATTACAGTGTGCAGAAGCTTTATCAATGGATAATCTTGATCTAGCTAGTAATCTATTACCTGAGATTTCACAACTTTGTTATCCGTTTGGTTCTTCAATTAAACGAGTTGCCTCTTGTTTTGCTCAAGCAATTCAATCTCTCAGTCAGTAGCTAAAAAGAAAACCTAAAGCTTTTTGAGAAAGAAAGTGATTTTTAATATGTGAGGGTATTTTAGAAAGTAAAATAATAAAAAATGACCTGATTACTAATTATTCAAATTATTTTAAACTTGATATATATAGCTATAATATTTTGATAACTTTTAGTTAATAAAGAAATATACTTGTTTTTTTAGTTATTATGAAATCTTTTACTACCTAAATAGTCATTTTCTATACAAAAAATGTTGAGTATGATTTTTATAGACTATTGATTCGGATAAGCATTTCTTTACGAAGTTCCCTTCTAGGCCCAGTTGACCGGTTATAGCCAGTAAAATAATCAGTTTAAAAAGACTCCATCACCGGTAACAACAGTTTTTCTTTATCTTTAACTGGTTACTCATTTTCTTCTTTCCTTCTCTCTTCAGTTTTCTTCAATTCCC
Source organism: Eschscholzia californica (assembly GCF_041429995.1). Taxonomy (NCBI): domain Eukaryota; kingdom Viridiplantae; phylum Streptophyta; class Magnoliopsida; order Ranunculales; family Papaveraceae; genus Eschscholzia; species Eschscholzia californica. The sequence continues at coordinate 43,846,479 of NW_028238483.1, read as the reverse complement.
GGGGTTTCCTTTTTTTTTTCTCACATCAAATTTCACTACTAATTTCAATTCCGAGGTAAAATTCACTCAAAACCCTAAAATCTTATCTTGTTTTCTACATCAGATCTGTAAAAAAGTTCAATCTTTTACTAGTTTGCATCTCTTGATTGCTATTCTAATCTTCATTTAATTTCATCTAATTAGGGTTTGAATCTCTTGTATACTAGTCATACTTTGATTTGAGATTGATGATATACGAATTCCTGTTTTTATTTGATTAATTCTAGTTAGCTTCTAGGGAGATGGATCGTGGATGTGTTTTCCCCCCCTTTTGTGGTTAATTTGCTAGCTCTGATTGTTCTAGGTTTTAATGATCTAATTCTTTTTTTTTTCTGGTTTAGTTGATTTAGGGTTTGCTAGAGTTAGAAATAAGACTGAATAAAAGATCTACCAGGTGTGCTCTGTTTAGGTTTACTTCATTAGAAATTTGAATTTCAGTTTTGCTTTGGGGACTTATATGTTGATGAAGTTCTTTCTAGTTTCTAAACCTAAAATTATAAATTTATGACTGTGAATTCCAGTTTCTGTAATTCAGGGTTACTGAATTATTCAATTGAGGGTTGCCCATCATTGATACAGTAGTACTTTTATTGAAATGTTTTACTGTCGAAAGGATAGTTATTGGGCTCTTTAATCATTGGGGTAACCGGGTAAACTAGTTGCTTCGACAGTCAGTTCTTTTTCGTTCTGTCTGATTATCCCTTGATCGTCCCCTTCTTTTCATTTAAGATTTCAGCTTCTTCGACTTCGCGCTACATAGATATTCGCAGTTTTGAAATATTTAATCAATTATAGATATTAATGTTTCCATCCTGTGCCCATTAAGGTGGAAAATGAGTCCTATATTTTTCATATGATACAATCGATCCAGTATTTTGATGGATTAGATAGTATTGATTCAATTTAACACACCTGTTGGTCTTTAAACTTGCCATAAAGAGGTCACGACTAAAATCTTGGTTTGTCATGTACGAGAACGGTGGTTTAAAGTCTATTCTCCTCTCATTTTCTAGGACATGCAATAAGAATTGTATTTGATTTCGGTTTGCAAACTTTATTGAACACGTTGATTTTAAGGAGTTTATTTGTTTAGGGAATACTGTGTCTTGGAAAATGGACGAAGATAAAGAAAGCAAGGAAACTTCAAGCCGTGAGTGGGAAGTTGTATCTCTAACAGCATCAACATATGCTGCTGCACCTGGTCCAGAACCACTCGAGTCAAACGATGGTAGTCATGGTAAATTGTTAGACACAAATGAGGATGAAGTATCTCGTGCAATGTTCATGTCTGGACATTTTGTTTTTCCTCCTAGCCAGCATGAAAATCTTCCGTTGGATATCAACGACAATGAGACTCCTACTGACCCTGAGTCTGAAGTTGGAAATCTTCCCTTCGAGAAATCTGGATTGGATATGGAGGAAGGAGATAAATCTGTCAAAAACAATGAAGATGATTGGGATATCAAAAGATTGAACGTAACAGATGATATAGATGGAATCAAGTTCTTCGATGAAAAGGGTAAGAACTTATCTGTTCATGAATCAGAGTTCAAAGAGGATAGATCTCTTCTCGGACTAGATATGAGTGACAAAGAGCAGAATACATATAATGCCTCGAACTTTAGCTCTATCCAAAATGAAGAAGATATAAGTGGATCAAGCTTGTCCGAAGAAAACTTAATTATTCTCGAGTCAAATGATCCTTTGCTATCAAACCAAGTTTCGCCTTCAAATTCTACAATCCCGACAAACGAAAGCAAATTTGACGAATCTGGTCTTCCATGTGAAGCTTGGTGGAAGAAAAGTGCATCTTCCTTGTATTATCAAGCTAAGGATTCAACTGCAGTTTGGTCTGTTGTTGTTGCTGCAGCTTTAATGGGTCTTGTGATTCTTGGGCGACGATGGCAGTCTCAACAACTCAAATGGCAACCTGTCATCAAAGATGAGGTGTTCTTTGCAATTCAATACATCTCTTTTAGTTTCTTACTTAGTTTCAATGTAATTTTCACGTTTATCGATACTCTTATGCCCGATTTCCTGCCTGTTATATTTACTACTCAAACTTACTGTTTGACAGAAGATGAATCGGATCTTGGGTCCAATGTCGCGATTCAAGTATGCATTTGTGACCAGCCAACAACCTGGTTCTGTTCTCAAAGGCACCGTTTCGATGGGGCTGTAAAAATGATGATGTCGAAAAATGAAAGCGGGTAGAAGAACAAGTGAAGGCGGAGGAGTTGTGCTGCATATATCTGGACTTGAATTTTCTTATCTTCTTAACGACGAAACACAACATGAATCTGTTTTTTTATACTGTTTTAATGAGATGTTTGTATTTGTTTACTGTTACTTTCAAATGTGTATACATGATATAATATACACTATCTAAATTATCTTATGCTGTGTTTTTGCCTACTTTTGTGCAAGATATTTGGTTGATTCTTAAACTCAGTTTACACTCAGCATGTATAGGGTTTCATCTAGGGGTGGGATTTTGGTCCCGAAATCCGGAACCCGCCCACGACCGTCCGAGTTCGAAGGGTCCGTGACCGTCCGATGCCCGAATCGGTCAGTACCCGCCCGACCGAAAGATCTTAAGCGGACGGACGCGGGCATAAGTCTTTACCCGGTGGTCCGACCGAGTCCGCCCGCTTATATCGTCCGCCCGACCGAACCCGTCCACACCCGTCCGTTTATCCTACCCGTTATACCCGCCCGCCTATATGATTGATTTTAAGCCTTTAGATTTGTAGAGTTAGCTACAACAATAAGATTTCAAGAGTAAAAATAAATAACCCTAGAAATCACTTTTCTTAATCTTGTCGTCGTCGTTCTACTTCTCTAGTCTCTATCTCCTCCAAAATCTCAGTATCTCATCAATAACCCGAGAATCCACAATAAACCGATCGTAATCCATGAGAAGAAGCATAGAAACCGATCATACTCCATGAGAAATCTCAATGATTATCTTGCGATTTTGAATTCATTTACTTTTTAGAATTGTAAAGTGGGAGTTTTAGAAAGTTGTATTTAGCGACTAAACATTTTTAATTTCGAATAAAATTTTCTTTATTTTTTCATTAGTGACCGGCGTCCGCCCGACCGATACCTGGTTTGCCCGACTATCAAAATGGTCAGGGACGAGCACTTTGTTGGAGAAAAATCCGAAATGTCCGCCCGTTTTGTCCGGATGTCCGAGTGGACACTTAAGACTCGTGTCCGTTCCGCCCGAACCGGTTGAGTTAGTGTCCATTTCCCGCCCGTCCGGACCGATTCCCACCCCTAGTTTCATCCAAGGGTGTCAAAAGCATATATTGTTGAGGTTTATGCCAATCCTAAAAACTGAGCTGATTTTTATATTAGCGATACAATCAAAATTAAAAAAATACTCTAGTTATATAAATTATTATCTTCGAAGATAACTGACTTATTCTTACACTCTCTATACATTGCTTTTGCTTTCAATTAAGAGTACAGTTAAGATTACTAAGATTTAGGTTGGATCATGGAAATTGACTTCTGAATTTTAAAACATTAAGAGTATCACTAAGATTTATGCTTGAGCCTGCGAGATTAAGAATATCACTAAGATTTGTGCTCGATCATGAAAAACGTAAATGATTTTATTAAGAATATCACTAAGATTTGTAGCGATCATGAAAAACGTAAATGCTTTTGTTAGGAATATCACTAAGATTTGTGCTCGATCATTAAAAACGCAAATGATTTGCCATATTTAGGATATCGTATCTGAATTTTGAAAAAATTTACAAGAAAAAATGGAAAACTAATAAATGATTTTCTAGGGGACAATAAAAATAAAAGATTAACCAATTATTTTAGGCAGCATATGAGAATTACATTTCATAAATGATTGAGCATAAAAAGAAAAATAAAAAATAAAAATAATAAAAAAAATAAACCAATGAATCTAACAGTTAGAATTGCTAGGGCAATATTTTGGGTGAACATCTCGAGGAAGAATATTTGATCCCCACACTCACAGCGGTTAATTTAACTGTTGTTAAAACAAAAATTTATCTTCACACACCACCAAAGACCCAAACACAAAACCTAAAAACTGAATTTTTAGAGAGAGAGAGAGAAAACTCTCTGCTTGCTCTTCGCTTCTCAAGTTCTAACTCTCTTTTTATGGTCTTCTGCTTCTTAAACGATTTCTAGGGTTTCAGTTCAACTAAACACAGGTACGGTATCAAATTTCATATGTTCTTCATTTTGGTCTTCGTTTATTGGATCTATTCATTTTCTTTTCTTGTCTTTGTTCTTCTAACTTGAATGAAAGTCGCTTTATTTCTATTATAGATTTATGTAATTGGTTTCGATTTTGTTGTTATTAGATGTAATTAGGCTTTGGTTGAATGTGTATCTTAATCAGATTTCGTTTCTAGGGTTTTAGCGTATAGTCAGAGAACATATTAGATTCTTTCTGGTTTGAGTCTAGTACTTGATTTTACCTTTCTGTGAGTCAGTCAGTTCATTTAGTTCATAAGGTCCTTATTTTAACACAGGTTTTAGCCGGTTAAGGATTTTTTTTGTTTTTGGCACTTTCATTAGGGTTTTTATTTTGTCAGTATCGTTCCTAGTCTGCATATTGAGCTTGGGTACTAATTCATGAGTAAGTAATGCCATTCCAGAATCATATGGGTGTTTGAGTTCGTCCTCACCTCATTATCTTTATGATTTCAATTTTTGACATGTCCTTAAATTCATCCCTGAATCTGCCATTCAATGAAATTTCAAGCATTTTGTCTTCTTTTAGAGACTATGAATCTGCATTCGAAATATGATGTAGGGGTTTGAAAGGTTCGGGGGGATTTTCTTAGAATGGATGCGCTGGAAAGTCTTCGGAGTTACGTGAAAAGAGATGAGGATTCACCAGATATAAGAGGAGAAAGGGCTGGAGACGAGGAAGACTGGGAAAGTAGTGATAAAAAGAAGCATCGGTCAAGCAAGTCTAGAAAGCATAGCAATGTAGAAGATACTGAAGAACGGGATAGTGCTGGGAGGAGGAAAAGTACTGGTGATAGAGCTGAGAGCAGAAAAAGGTCTGGTGGATCGAGCAAGGCTTATAGTGGAGACGAAGATGAGTATGATGATAGAAGAAAAGATGTACGTTCTAAACAGCCAAAGAAGTATCATGAAGAGAGGAGTGAGAAGAAGTCAAGCAGTGGATTTCAGGATAGGGAGTCAGATAGAAAAGGCAGAGATATTTCAGGGAGTAAAGGTCATGGTGCATCTGATGAAAATGAGAGGAATTCGTTGAGGAATACAAACTCGAAGTCCTCAACTCATGAGAGTTCTCAGAGCAGAAGTAAATTTAAAGTGGACAGTTCTCATGATGTTGAACTTGAAAAGGTTCATGACAGAGATTCTAGACACTCTGATAGGAAAGAAAGCAGTAGGGATAAAAGTCAAGGATCTCGTGAGCGAGAGAGAAATCCGAGGAGAAGATGGGATGAACCTGACCCAGCCCGGAAGACAGAAGAGAGTGTTGCCGCGGATAAAACTGTCTCAAGGAGTGGGAAGATTCTTGGTGATAAGCATGGGAGTTCTAGAGAAAGGACTGATGATGTAAGAAATGAGCGAAGAGACAGCAAAGGCGGGACGGTGGATTCTAACAATGATAAGGGGATGAAAACCGGCTATGTAGAAGAGAAAATGGCTGATGGAGATAGGAGTAAGAGCAGAGGCAGGTCTGAGACTCAGGAAGAAGATTATAGAAGGAGTTCTTCAACTCGTGAAGAGAGATCCAGTGGTCTAAGAGATGACAAGTCAAGGAGGTTCCGAGATAAACCAGGTGGGTTGTGGGATGATGTGGAGTCTAGTGTCCATAGGTCGAGCACCAAGACTCATGGGGAAAAAACTGAAAAGTATAAACAGCAATTGGATCCTACATATGGTGGCCATAAATCTGTCGAAAGCAGGGAGAGATCTGTAATTGCCGATGAAGATGCGCATGCACGGTCAAGAGATAAAATTGGGAAGGAAGTGAGGCACTCTAGGAGGTCACCAACTCCTGAGAGAGGTGGAAGGCGTCGCGATGATTCTGAGTCAGATACTGAAAGAAGTTTCAGCCACAAAGGTGTGGATAGAGAAAAGGACAGTTATACAGATGATAGAGCTAAAGGGAGAGATAGTAGCTGGAGTGAGAGGAATAGAGATTGGGACGGTTCTAAAGACTCTTGGAAACAAAGGCATGACGGCAATAATGAGAAAGAGACCAAAGATGGTGATGGAGATTTTGATCGTGAAAGGGAATGGGAATCCCAGAGGCGAGAACATGAGAGGAGTGACAATGAGAAGCCTCTCGATCGACCTGGATATAGAAAAATCAGCAGGAGGCCTGAAGGTGCAGGCTTTGGAACAGTAAATGGGAATCCTGATATTGTAGAGATTCGGCCCAGACCTTTTGGTTATGGAGAGTCTACGTCGGCATTCCCTGTGCGGAAAAGTGAAACAGGACAGCAGCCTGATTTCACCACTGCCACAAGTGATGAGGATTGGGGATACTCAGAGGACAGACCAAGAACGTCAGATGTATATGGTCCTACAGATGATCAGGAAAGATATCCAGATGATGGTTCATCTGTGTTGGATCAGAATTCAGGGAGGAATAACATTGAAATGCAGAGCGGTAAAGGAAGAGGACAACCGATTCCAAGTTCTAATCGAAGCAGTGGTGGACAAAGTTCAGGTAGTGCTCCACAACAACCTCCATTTGGCAATAATCAGGGTCAGGGCTCTTTCAATCGAACACCTCTTCAAGGGCCAAAAGGAAGCAGACTCGGGAGAGGAGGAGGAAGAGGAAGGATTCCAGGAAGGGATGGGCAACGTGTTGGTATTCAGCTTCCTATGATGGGGCCTCCTTTTGGCCCACTGGGGTTGCCAGCGGGACCCATGCAGGCCCTTGGGCCTAACATGTCTCCTGCTCAAGGACCACCCATGGGGATTGGTGTTCTCATTCCACCGTTTGGAGGTCCCAATGTTTGGCCAGGAGCTCGAGGTGTTGATATGAACATGTTAGCTGTTCCACCTGGTCTTTCTCCTATTCCTCCTGGACCATCTGGTCCCAGATTTGCTCCCAACATGGGGACTGGGCCAAACCCGGGAATGTTTTTCAATCAACCAGGTCCTGTGAGAGGTGTGAACCCTAACATATCTGGCCCTGGTTTTAATAATATGGGACCAATGGGAAGAGGGATGCCCCTTGATAAAGCTCCTGGGGGCTGGGGTCCTCCCAGAATTAGTGGACCGCTTGGTAAAGCTCCTTCAAGAGGTGAGCAGAACGATTACTCTCAAAATTTTGTTGACACTGGTATGAGGCCCCAAAATTTCATCAGGGAGCTGGAGCTTACCAATGTTGTGGAGGATTACCCAAAACTAAGAGAACTTATTCAGAAAAAAGATGAGATAGTGGCTAAATCTGCGTCCCCTCCCATGTATTACAAATGCGATCTGCGTGAGTTTGTTCTATCTCCGGAGTTTTTTGGTACCAAGTTCGATGTCATTCTCGTAGACCCTCCGTGGGAAGAATATGTTCACCGAGCACCTGGAGTTGCTGACCATATGGATCACTGGACTTTCGAAGAAATTCTAAACCTTAAGATTGAGGTACTCTGTGTTCCTTTTTTACCAAGTAACTGGGGGGACCTAGAATAAGTCAATATTGACATGCATTTATATATATTACATTTAGTTGGTGTACTCTTCAAGTATGCAGTTTAAGTGTGTTTTGCTTTTTTCATTCTCTTTTGCAGGCAATAGCAGATACACCCTCCTTCATCTTCCTCTGGGTTGGCGATGGAGTGGGTCTTGAGCAGGGCCGCCAATGTTTGAAGAAGGTATTTATAAGCACAATCTTACTACAGAAAATGATAAATTAACTTTTGAACCAAGAACAGTGTTTTAGTAATTGGTTATTGACCGATGTCACCATTTTCATTTCATATCAAGGATCCCTATGATCAATGGGCTTCTGCCTAATAAAACTTAATCTTTCTTTTAATTGGTTCAGCAACTACCAATGTCGCTTTATTATGTACATTCCATTGGAGATCTTTTAGTTTCAGTTTGAAGAACCAAAAGTGTTTCTCTGGACATCATTATTTAAGCATTCTAATATTCACTAGAGCTTTATATCATTCTCTGTTCTTAGATGGAGCATTTTTTTTGTTGTTGAAAATTACATGGAGCCTTCATCAATTCTTTTGGTATTTACTGCCATCTATGTTTTCCAATTTTGTAGTGGGGTTTCCGGAGGTGTGAGGATATATGTTGGGTGAAGACCAATAAAACAACTGCAACTCCTGGTCTGCGTCATGATTCTCACACTTTATTTCAGCACTCAAAGGTTGGATATATTTTCTCCATATTCTTCAACTATAATCGGATCTACCTTCTTTTTGTCCAACCAGATACTGATAAAACAAATGTTGCTTATTATTTTGATAAAAGGAGCACTGCCTGATGGGTATAAAAGGAACAGTTCGTCGTAGCACTGATGGACATATTATCCATGCCAATATAGATACAGATATAATCATTGCCGAAGAACCTCCCTACGGTAAGTATTTCTCTTCACATTTTACGACATCTTGTCCAGGTTTATTTTTTGTTCATTTAATTTTTATCTCTTCATTTTCTGTTATGCAATTTTATATTGTTCCATGTTTTCTTTAATCCTGTACACCTCCTTCTACTTGCCCAGAAATCTTTAATGCTTTTTTCACGAAACTTATCTCCAACCTTTTAATTGAAATTGCAGGCTCAACCAATAAGCCTGAAGATCTTTATCGTATTATAGAGCATTTCTCCCTTGGACGGAGGAGGCTTGAGCTCTTTGGTGAAGACCATAACATTCGTTCGGGTTGGTTGACTATGGGGAAGGGATTGTCTTCCTCCAATTTTAATTCTGAGGTACGATATTCACCTCTCTACCTATTTCTGGCACGTATTTCATTACTCATCGCCATACCTTCACTTAATCAGCATTCTGGTTAAGGGTGCCAACATTTGTTCCTCTTTTGTCATTAAACTACTTGGAACCACAGAAATATTAAGAGATAATTACTATAACAGTTATCAGCAGATCTAAGAGTACTCAAAACTTACCAGTAAACGATTCTATCATTTTGGTAGCTGTAGTTCGAACTTCTAGTTTTTCATATGAACTTTTGGCTTGATAGTTTAGAACTAGGATATGCTGAACTAGTCGACTGGCTAATGCTTTTCTTCAGTTCTTGGAGTATTTAATTACTCATTTCATGGAAGTTTATAAAATGGAATGAGTGCTGAAAAAAATGTTCAAACTTTTGCAGGCATATATAAGGAACTTTGCTGATAATGATGGAAAAGTTTGGGTTGGAGGTGGAGGACGAAATCCACCACCAGATGCACCTCATCTAGTATTAACAACTCCAGAGATAGAAGGTCTCCGGCCAAAATCACCGCCTCAGAAACAGCAATCGACATCTCTCTCTCTGACGACTGTAAATTCTTCGAATAGAAGACCGGCAGTAAACTCCCCGCATAACCCAAATGTTCTGATTTTGAACCAAGAAGCTTCAAGTTCTACACCTTCAACTCCTGTTCCATGGGGTTCTTCTTCCATGGGTGGTGGTGGTGGTGGTATAAAAGGGGGAGGATTAGAAACTGGAAATGTTGCGATTTCTGATGAGAAGTTTTTTGATAGTTACGGATATAATAAAAATAATAACAATCCAGTATCTGCGCAAGTAAGCACGGAACATCTAGAGTTCGATACTTCTTCTCATGGCCCGGATAAAATGTTGTAACTTAACACCCAAATGTGGTGATTTTGAGACATTGTAATTCTTTTTATCATGATAAAGTGTCTGCCTTTTTTTGGTGAACAATTTTTTCTGGGGTATTTAAGTGGAGTGATGGGTTTTGGACACTAGGACTTTTAAAATAAAACGCCTGCTTAATCTTCGTTTTCTCCCTTACTGGATGATTCAGGAAGAGAGAGAGTGGTGGTAATGAACATTGAAGAGCATTGAAGTGTTTGAGTGGCCGAAGTTCCTAACTGCTGGTCTCTCCCGCTTCCAGAGATGAATTAGCTGATGATATAGAGGAGACATTTGCAGTTGGAGACTGTCTGGACGATATAATTTTCAAAAGATGAGGTCGAGGGGATGATTTTTGTGCATAATAGGAAGGAGTGATCAATGATTCTTGTTGCGTGGACTTAATCAATCAAATACAAACCCATCCTCGTCGCATTTTGACTTGGTCCGACTAGGTTACATCAAAGATGTGATACGCTCGATAACCGCCCATTCAAACTCTTACGACTAGTTTATGTGGTCCGACCGGACCTATAAGAGTTTATGTCACCACCTTGAACCACTTGGGCTACCAAGTGTTGACAACTAGTTTTTTTGTTGAACTGAACTGTCACATAAATAAACTTGGACATAACCTCAATAATCTTATTATATTTCAAAACTAATAATAATAATAATAATGAACAATTATTTATAACAGTGAAAGAAGAAAACATTCCCTAACTCTAGTATTGGTTTCAAAATACATGAAACCAGTCAGTCAAGCTCTTGAACTATTGGGGTTTGGGTGTAGGGTAGGTTCAAGCCAACTGCAGTTCAACGGCTCGCATGTGTCGTAAAAACCCTTAGTACAGCTTTGGCTCCCAACCGGTTGACACTTACCCGTATCAAGAGAATAACATAGAATATCTTCACCATGTAATCTAGGGAAGTAAATTTTGTTCTCCATCCTACTATTGGGAGCAACTCTTAGCAGACAACAAGTATTGCTAATGAACATCATATACTTTCCCAAACTTTCAACTTTAACCCACGTTAAACTCGTAAAATCCAATTCAAATACCCGAATCGACAGTCCAAGATGCCCTAAATCAACTAATAAAAGCTTCCCTTTATACTCAACCAAGAACTTTTTGTAGCTATCATCAAACTGCCATTGAGGACCAGCGAGAACTTCCTTGAACGAGCGACTATTAGTCTTAAAAGCACCCATACTTCCATTATAATCTAGGGAATAAAAAGCTCCGTTGCAGAAAACTGGATTATCAAAACAATACCTGAATATATCCGACTTTGGGTACTCATAAGACCGCCAAGTATTCTTTCCCCATCAAGTGAAAATAACAAAAACTTTTTCTTTGTAATCTTTTTCATCAAATAATTGAGTGATACCAATAACTTTACAATCTGATGAAGTAGGTGAGGACGAGAATGAGAGGCCAGTGGACATATTATTGAACTTGGGAGGTAAGCATGGAAGTTGCTCTTATAAACGGATTGTAAAAGAATATGTTGTTCTTGCCTTTTAAAGTCGTCATTAGTAACCACCCGTCTTTTGAGAAACGAATAGTTGCACCTAATATAGTGTCATGACTATTCATTAAGTACTTCTTACTATTATGCACAGGGTCTACAAAATTGTAGATATTACCACCTTGAGAGAAAACCATCAAAGGAGATAAAGATGTGATTTTAGTATCGGTTTTTGCAGCACAAGTATTCTTATTGATTAGATTCTTCTCTCTACTTACGGCGGCACAAAAATGAACGTAATCCATTGGAGGAGGAAGATAACTTGCTACAGGATTAACCAAGGTATCCCTGCTGAGAATGCCTAATAATGGCTTTGCTGCATCTTCAAGCTCTTCTCTGTACTTATCTTGCCCATCAACCTCCTCATCATCATTATTTGTATTGATTTTCCTGTCCTCTGCATCTATAGTGTTATCTTCTTCCTCTTTGTCTTTCATGAATGTATTTGGAGGCATCATCACCCACTCCGAAGACGAACATGGCATCATCAGTAGCTTTATAAACGGCAAACAAAACTGAAGTACTTGGCCCTTGTATGTCATAATTATACAGGCTTGGGTCTCAGTTGAGTGTGTAATATACGCAACCTCTTGTAAGACTCAAGTCGGCTGCTGAGCAAGAAGCCGTGGTGGTGGTGGTTTGCACTAGAAAGAGTACATGATTCCCTAAACTTGTTACATTATTCCAATGCATTAAAGAGAAATCCAATTGTAATATGTCTATTGTGATAACTGGTTTCCCGGTGGTGCGGATGAGCCCTCTTGAATCGTAGAATATAGTAACCCGAAAGAGTTCATCAGAAGAAACCACATAAGTGCTTCTTGTAGAAGCGTCTCTTCCAATTGAGAAAAAGGGTTCGCTGATGTAAAAAGATTTAAAGGAGAGGAGGAATTCATCAGCACCACCATCTTTGTTCTTCTTTATGTCAACCTCAAGATGCCATTCATTCCAGAAAAATATATATATAGCTTGCCTTTGACACAAACGAGTGATCCATCAGCTATTTCACTTCGAGTAATATTTTCAGACAACAATTCATGTGATCTCCATTGTTTGTCTCCGGGACGACAATATACAAGGGGAGATTCACCTTCATCATCAGGTTCATCAAATTCATTCAAACCAAGCAAGAAAAAGACCATGCTGGTGGTTTTGTTGTTAGAGGGAGGTGGTGGTGCGGTCAAAATACAACTAGAGACAGAATACTTGTCAGATTCCAACCAATTGAGTAAATTAGGCAACTTGATATTCTCTAATGACAATGAAGTCGGTAGTTGTTTATCTCAGACGCTGCCGCCCTCGCCACCACCACCACAACCACCACAACAATCGACATCTCTCTCTCTCTGACGACTGTAAATTCTTCGAATAATAGACCAGCAGTAAACTCCCCACATAACCCAAATGTGGGAGGCCCGCTATGCCAAAAGCGAGAGGAACTCCATCTCTCTCATTCCTTATGACGCCATGTCACCACAACGGAGGGACCTTGATCTCACTTCACCTCGTGAAACGAAAGAAGACTTGTATCTCCAAGCTTAGCTCGGATGTAGCTCGCTTCTCTTTGGGTGTGAAGCTGTGTCAAACCAAAATACCCCACAAGCATAGCTCTCACTGAAAAGGATGTGATCCATCCACACCTTCCAATACGGCTACCTTGTTATGACTACACTCCAGTCAATGGCCCTGCCTGTGGCACCCCCTCTTGCGGTTAACGTAACAGAGTTTGGTCATGGCCAGCTCCCATAGTGTGACGGGCGGTGTGTACAAGGTTCAGGAACGAATTCACTACCGTATGGCTGACCGGCGATTACTGGCAATTCCAGCTTCAGCAGGCGAGTTGCAGCCTGCAATCCGAACTGAGGACACGTTTTTGGGGTCGAATCTAATTAAACAAGGGCAAATAACTCTAGTATACAACACAAATTTTTATCTAAAATTCAATCTGGTATGAATGACATAAACTCAAGAACGGATCAAACTAACATGATATCTCAATCCTATAGAACCCAGAAGCAAACCAAAAAATGGGTAAATTGTTTCTTCCATTCAGTTTGTGGTAGAGACTTCATTCTCTTTTTTCTCGGCCAGCAAGGAGCCGTCGTTCTCTTTTTTCTCGACTGGGACAGAGAGATCGTTCTCTTTCTTTTTGGTCGGTAGAGATATATCTTCACTTTTAGTTTCAACTTTCTCGGGCAAAGGAATCGTAGCAACGGCTTCTGGAGTTGCATCTGTTACAATTTACATGAGAAAAATCTCATTTTCGTTAGTGGAAAAGGACAGATGAAGGATTTGCTGAAAGGTATGAAGAAAGAGAAAACCTTGAGGCTGAGGTTGAGATTCAGACTGAACTTCTTCTTGAGGGGTTGCCTCTGCTTGCATCATGGCTGCATTAGATTTTAACTGTTCTCTCACTAAGAACTCTCCTATGTTAATTGGTGCTTCTGCCGGTGCAGCACCGTCTGCAAAATGCAGTGATCATTATATCATATTCTTCGACTGTTACGTGTTTATCTTTTTCAGCTATGATATACAACAAGATTTGAAGGTCGAAAAGTGACTTCGAAGAAGAATTAGCATTTCGTATGCGGTGAAAGAAAGGTGGGACATGAGAAAAAAATTTAACTCGGGGTCATAAATATACTTCCAAGAGTGTAGGGAAATCGAAAGAACAAAATGACTTCAGCAATCAGAGAAGATAACTTATTTGCACGATAGGATTTTTCATATTCAATCTTTAAATAAGGTGGGGTCATTAAATTCACTTACTTGAATCAACCACTGCCTTTTCAGCAGCATTAGAAAGAGAAGAGGTTGGAGTGCCGGCGTTTCGGGCTGAAGGTGGAATATCATCGAGACCAATCTCTCGTTCAAGTGTGCTTTTGAACTCCCTCGAAACATCCTAGCGCAAAAGCTTATTAATGATTATTTTCAGGACCCAGGAGGAGCAACTATGAAACAACTGAAATAGACTTTACCACTGACCTGAAGCTCTCTGATTGTCGGTTGGAAAGCACGTAAAGTTTTCCCTAGATTTCGAGCTACCTGTATTTTGATTAAACACAAAAGACTAATAAACGCTTTGGTTCTCAAATACAGAAGTATTATTTTACCCAAGTCCGATTTGCTAGAAAATATGGTAAAACTGCGAAAACTACAACTCAATAATAACTCTAAAAGTCGATTGACGATAGAATTTATGACTACTTCGGGTTTGTTAAAATGAGAACTTGTTAGAGATCGCTCTTATTTCCCTTAACAGTTTTTTTTCTAAGTATACTTATATGTAACATAGATCACCAATCTTCGAGCTCACTAACCTGAAAATTTGGTAATTGAGCTCTCTTCCATCGATGTGTTTCTCAGGAATCTAGACTCTAGACAACCATGAACCATCTATATATACTTCGGGTTTGTTTAACCGGAATCCTCGTATCTAAATTCGCACTTGAAACGAGTTTCTCTCATCTTTCTTAATGATATCCATGTTTATAGTATCAATCATGGAAATTATAGATGGTTGTTTTCACACTTATTGAATACAATTAACATAGTGGAAAAGTTCTACTTAAACATGACTTAATTCTGAAAATCATAAGTAAGAGAAGCTATCGAAATATGATCTTCAAGGTAGCAATTAAGATAAAAATAGAAACCCTAACCTCAGCAAGACCTTTTGGACCAAACACTAGCAAAGCCACCACACCAATAACCAAAGCTTCAGGTGCTCCAACTCCAAATAGAGAAGCATACACAACCTTACCTCTACATTTTCCTCTTCTACCTGCAACAAACAAGAAAAACAAAACAAATCATTCCAATCAATTAAACCCTAAAAATGTCTAACTATCCAATAAATTACCCCAAATGAATTACCCTAGCAAGCTTGAATCTGGGAACAAACTCAATAGAACAACCCAAATTAGAGAAGTACCTAAATTAACAGATTTTGAGCAAAAAAAGGAGAAACCCAAGTTAGAAAAATACCTAATTTAACAGATTTTTGTCTGATTGAGATACCCATATGCTTTAAACCATTCCATGGTGAGATTAAAGTAAGACCCAGTTGAGGAATCGATATGGGTAGATGAGATTTTGAGGTTTTAGGGTATAAAACTAAAGATTGAGAAGAAATGGTAAAAGTGGTCGATCTATTCTGTGCTGATAAGCACAAAAATGTAGGAGTAGAAATGGTGGAAGCCATTAGTGTGGGTGGTCAGTTGCAGAGATTATTTTTTGTTGTTTTCCCTCTCACACACACACTCTCTCTCTCTCTTACTTCTCGGACAAATGGACTCTTATGGGTATTTTCGTCACATTAAAATACAAAATCTTGGAGCAATGGAAAGAGATTTGAAGATGAAGATTGAAGATGCGTATGAAATTCCTAGAGATCTGAAATTAGAGTAAATACTAGGGTCTTGGGCTAGTTGAACTTAAGTTTGACTTTGATGAATTTATGGTATGTCAAATTGATTTGAGTTAAAATTTTGTGTAGTACTTTACTTATGTAACTCTTATTTTGTTTTTAGAAGAATTAAAATTCTCAAACTACATAATGTTATGGGTTGATTTCCTGTTTATGAATGAAATTATGGATTTACCCAAAAAAAATTGATTTGAGTAACATGCGGAAGCTTCGTGCAAAAAATGTGTGAAATTAGAAATTGAAGGAAAAAAAAATGCTCTTAACAATGGTGGGGCTAAATATCAATTTGTTCGGAGTTTTCTCACAAGCCCAGAGCTTCTATATCTCTAAAGACACCACTATCACTAAACTCAATCTTCATCAGAGTTCTCCTTACAAGCCAAAACTTCTCTAAATGGGCTAAAAACAAGAAATTGGATCATTTCAATGGCACCACTCAAAATCACTAAACTCAGCCGTCATATAGTGTAAAAGAAAGAGGAGTTTTAAGGCACTCCCGTATTCGCTAAAAAGCGCCAGTTCTCTTCAAAGACATCATATACATTTGGATCGACACGAGCAAAAGTAGCATGACCCTGCCCAAAGATAACACAAACCACTTGAGTGATGGTCCAAATTTGTGATGTCATAATACATACAACATCCCTTGAGAATGTGTCCCAAACTGAGGTATGCTCAAGTTCAGTAAACACATGAATCTCTTAGATAGGATTGTGAAATCTTCAACAAATCTCGTATGGACTTAGCTTAGAATGTCAAAAGTGAGACAGTATCGATAATTCCAAATTTATGGGCTTTACATCATGGGTCATTTTTTAGTTCATATCATATTTTGTCATTTCGACTGTCCATATAATAGTTTTCTTCAATCGTTTCCCAACTCCAAGAAAATACAAACATAACCTAACATCCAGACGTGTCTCTATTTGCAAATAATGATATTGACAAGAAAAATAAAATTTTGTATTACATGGCCAATCATCATTATCAACTAAGGATTATGACTCGTGAATCAAAGTGGTAATAGAGACATCTAAACGACTATATTGACTCACTTGAAACAAAACCCTAAATTACATTATTAATTAGTATTAGATTACCACTAAAAGACATGCCTAACTATCACTTATCTCAATTATATGTCCTTGAACATAAGGCACAATAATTGATTGACCATCCTCAATAGTCAATATTTGATTCTTATGTAAATAAAAGATATTAAACCATTGAGCCACCACCCAACCTAATGAATTTCAATAGAATTTTAAGTAAATTATTCTTCGTTTTGTTGTACGTCTCTTTGATATATGATGGTAATAACTATAAATTATTACGCTCATTCAAATGTTGGGTACGTCTTTGTTCCATTTTGATGAAAACGTGACGTGTGCATAGATGACAAAACCCTAATTATAGGCATAAATGAGCTTTAATATACTATTATTTTTAGATCAACCACCACCCACTTGAACATGTGGGTTGCTGGTGTGATTTATGCTTGGTAGGGCCATCTAAGTTTATTTTCTTCATCTAAGTCTATCTCACAATATCAAATACTTGGGCCTTGTTTTGGTGCAAATCCCACACGTTTTAAAATGCAATTTCTTACCCAAGCATCAATAATCTCCTTCCATTTTTTTTCCTTGTCTGTCTATGAGAAGTGTTCTTTTTTCACCACAATCTTTTCCCAATGAACAAAAGAAAAAAAGTTTAGTTCAACAAAAAAAAAACAAAAGAAAAAAAAGTATATCATGACATACAAATATGATTAAATAGAGTGTCATAAAACCAAATTAAAAAGATATATCAATCATCTTTTCACTCATCAAGTAAATAAATTAAAATCACTTTTTTTTTTTAAGTCAAGTAAAGTGAAAATAGAATAGCCAAGGATCATGACACTCCTATCTTTAAGTTCAAATCTTAGGAATTGGAACTATAAAGTTAAAGTGAATAAAAGCTCAAAATGAAAGCTTAAAAAAGACCCTAGAAATCACTTATTTCTTTTCGAGCTTATCAAGAGGTAATAATGTAGTAAACATGAACGTGAAAAGCGTAAAAATAAAGTCGGTTTATTGGAGAAGCTTGTACAATGAGCAAAGAGAAAAGCAATAAGGTTGTTAGAGATATCATGACCTTTTCATTAAAATGTTATGAACTTCATAAAGAAAAGCAAGTTTACTCAAGAAGAAAAGTTACATAAAAAGTTAGAATCATTTTTGGTTTAGCTTTAGATTTTTAGGGTATGGACTTTTTCTTTTTAGAGACTAGCTAGAGAGAGAAGGTGATAGGAAGTGGGGTTGGTGGGATATCAAAATCGAACGGAAGACAAGAAAATGAAATATGGGAGAAATGAATTAGGCAAGCGTGCAAATAAGTTAGAAGAAATAATGACTTTTTATTTAATTGAGAAGACAAAAACCCACTTATTATCAAACCTTTTTTTTTTTTTTGGTGAAAGAAGACTAGTTATCAAACTTAGTAAGTGGAATCTGCACACGTGCACCCATTTGACACCAATAAGAAAAAAACCAAAAAAATAAATAAAACTAAAGTGCCTTACTTTTGATTAATAATTAATAAAATAATATTGTGAAGTCTAAATTATTCTCTAGCATATACTTGATTTTGAGAGTTTAAAAGGTTTGGGTATTTCTATTACTATTTTTCTCATTTATAGATAGTTGAACAAATAGGATCCCTCACTTTCTTTTTCATGTTTATCTCCAAAATAAATAAATAAAACAATAAAAGATGATTACAATACCAGATAACTACATCGTATAGTTGATCTAGGTAGATATAAGAGAAACATAAAAGAATCATAGAAGAATCAAAAAATAAATATAAAGACATTCATCAAAGTAAAGCTAGTCCTTCTTTAAAAAAAATGTAAACCTAGCCCTTGAGACCTTATACGTAAGATTCTTTTCAAAAGATTTAGAATTTACCATGAGACTGTAGTGCTCCAACGATCGGATCAGTTTTACATCAGAAATAGATGTTTTACGTATAATTACAACACAATCTGTTTATAGACCATGTTTTGGTGTGTTTATGGATTCTCTAGGAATAAACATGTTTGGATCAACCTATGACTAAAGAGTTTTTCTTGAAGCCCTCTTGATTTTTTGAATTAGGTACCAAAAGTTTTCACCATAAATAAGAGGGAGATAAAAGACTAGTATGTAATAGAGATTAATAAGTTGTAGAAGGGGCAGTATTGGAGTAGTATTTTTTTTTTTGTTGAAGGATTGGAGTAGTAGTAATATAGAAATCAAACAAGGTGTGTTGGAAATTAAAAATACTTGCACAAACAAAGAAGAATAAAGAAGATATTAACTTGAATTGAATACTTGACTTGATTTGATTTGATTGAAATAAACTACAAAGACTGGTCTATTTATAGACCCAAATTCTACCTACTAACTAAGACCACTAGTAACATGATTCCACTAACTCATCCATTAACCCACTAACTTAATCAACAAAAGAAATTAACTTCCCACTAACTTAATTCTCTAATTACTTAATTAAATAAATACCTTTTGAGTTTATAATTTTAACACTCTCCCTTAAACTCAAACAGTATAACGCCCATCATGATCTTCAACTTGTAAAATGAATCAACCTTTAATGGCTTAGTGAAAATATCAGCCATTTGTTCTTCTGATTTGCAAGACTTCACATCAATCTCATTGTCCTTCACAAGCTCACGAATGTAATGATATTTTATGTCGATATGTTTACTTCTTCCATGAAATACTGGATTTTTTGTTAAGGCAATAGTTGATTTATTGTCACAAAATATAGTTGTAGGTGATTCTTGCTTCTGACTAAATTCATCGAGTAGACGTCGTAACCAAACAGCTTGACTGGCACATGAGGCTGCAGCTATATATTCAGCTTCTGCAGTTGAGAGTGCAACTACCTGTTGTTTCTTTGATGACCAAGAAAATACACCTGAACCAAGGTGAAATACAAAACCAGAAGTGCTTTTCCTGTCATTAATATCACCTGCCCAATCACTATCGGTAAAACCAACCAGATTAAAATTGTCAGTAGGTGAGTACAAAATTCCATGAGTTTGGGTACCTTTGATGTACCTCAAAATTCTTTTTGCTGCCTGCAAATGTATCTGACTAGGTTTTTCCATGAATCTACTTATCAATCCCACTCCAAACACAATATCAGGTCTAGTAGAAGTCAAATAACGAAGACTACCAACTAAACTTCTATAATAAGTTGGATTCACAAATTCACCCTTACCGTTATAGTCTAAACACTGTCTTGATTCAATTGGAGTCTTAATTGCATTACAATTCTCCATTTTGAACTGTTTCAAGATATCTGCAGCATATTTTTTCTGTGATACAAAAATTTCTTCCCCTGTTTGCAAGACTTCAAGACCGAGAAAATATGACATAAGTCCCAAATCTGTCATCTCAAATTTGTTAGTCATCGTCTCCTTGAATTCTTCAAACATAGTTGTATCACTCCCTGTAAATATCAAATCATCTACATACAAACATACAATAAGGATATTTCCATGAGAATTAAATTTGATATAGACAGTTGGCTCATAAGGACATTTTTCGAAACCACTTTCTAGAAAATATGTATCAATACGAGTGTACCAAGCCCTCGGTGCCTGTTTCAATCCATAAAGAGCCTTTTTCAACCTTAAAACTTTTTCTTCTTGACCTCTTTTAACATAACCAGGAGGTTGATCAATGTAGACTTCCTCCTCAAGTACCCCATTTAAAAAAGCAGATTTTACATCCATTTGATGTAATTTCCACTTATTTTGGGCAGCCAAAGCAATAACCATACGAATAGTATCAAGTCTTACTACAGGTGCAAAAACTTCATAATAATCAATACCTGGTTTTTGTTTGTACCCTTTCACCACCAATCTCGCTTTCAGTCTGTCTACTTGACCATCTGGTTTATACTTGGTTTTGAAAACCCATTTCACCCCAATGGATTTCTTTCCTGCAGGAAGAGAAATTAATTCCCAAGTATCATTTTTTTCAATGGAATGAATTTCATCATTCATAGCTGAAATCCACCCCACATTTTTTACTGCTTCTTCAAAAGTGATAGGATCACAATCTGCAAAAAATGCAAAACTTGCAAAATCTTCGTCAGAATCATCATTATCATTGGTTACAACATAGTCATCAAACCTTGATGGCATAACTCGAGTACGAGATGAACTGGGACGCAACTCTAAATTTGAAGTATCATGAGTATCAAGAGAATTTGGTGTATTCTCAATTAATTGAGAATCTGAAGCTACTGTCTCAGTATCAATATTGATACCCATTTGTTGTTTTTCTTCAACTGTCCAATCCCACACTCCATCTTCAATAAATTCCACATCCCTGCTTACAATAACTTTGTTTGTTTTGGGATTAAACAATTTATATCCCTTACTAACATTACTGTAACCAACAAAAATACACTTTTCACCTTTGTCATCAAATTTCTTTCTTCTCTCATCCGGGACATGGGCATATGCAATACACCCAAATACTCTTAACCCTTCCACATTTGGTTTAAAACCACTCCATGTCTCTTCAGGTGTTTTATGCAAAACACTTTTGGTAGGAGACCTATTCAAAACATAAACAGAACAAGCAACAGCTTCTGCCCATAAAAATTTGGGTAAGTTCTTACCTTTAATCATACTCCTTGCCATCTCAACAATTGTCCTATTTTTCCTTTCTGAAATTCCATTTTGTTGAGGTGAGTAACTTACAGTAAGCTGATGTTTAATTCCCTGTTCCTTACAAAAATCAGAAAATTGGTTAGAGGTATATTCACCACCTCTATCTGTTCTGAGTACCTTAAAAAAATATCCACTTTGCTTCTCAACAAAGATTTTAAACTCCTTGAATACTTCAAATGCCTCTGACTTCTGTTTCAAAAAATAAACCCAGATTTTTCTGCTGTAATCATCAATGAAAGTAATAAAATACCTATTACCTCCACTTGATTCCACCTCAATAGGACCACAAATATCAGAGTGCACCAGTTCTAACTGCTTTGTAGCTCTGCCAGATTTTCCCACTGGAAAGGGATCCCTGTGTTGCTTTCCAAGAACACAACCCTCACAAAAACTGTTAGAATCATCTATTACGGGTAATCCAGTAACCATATTTTTCTGAGCCAATAACTTTAAGCTATTAAAGTTAAGATGACCAAAACGAAAGTGCCATAACCAATTTACATCCATAACAATTGCATTAAAAGAAAAATGCAATGGAGTCTGTAAAGATAATGGAAACATACGATTTTTTGTCATTTTCACCATAGCAACGATCTCATTATCCTTGTTCTCTAGTTTGCAGATCCCTTTATCAATTGTTATCTTGATTCCTTCCTCAGAAAGCTGTCCCAAACTCAATAAATTCCAATGCAAACTAGGAACATAATAGACATTAGATATATAATCATATGAACCATCTTTCAAAGAAATAACAATGTTACCTTTACCCATAATTGACACTTTGGATTTGTTTCCAAATTTCACGTTTCCACGTTTTGATTCATCTAATTGGTGAAATAATTCTTTCTTACCACTCATATGGTTACTGCACCCTGTATCCAAGTACCATTTGTCTGAGTGATCATCTTCATTAAGACTGCAGGCTAATAAAAATGTTTCACTTTCTTCTTCTGAATCTTCACCAGAGTCTTTATCTGAACCTTCATCCGAATAATCATCTTCATCGATTCTGCAGGCTAATAAAAGAGTTTCTTCCTCTTCTACATCATCTTGAACAAAATTAGCATGCTCAGAATATTTTTTGGAAAGTTTAACTCTACAATCTGATTTATAATGACCCAATTTTTTGCAACGAAAACATCTAACTTTAGATTTTTCATACCTTCCAATTTTTTTGTATTTCTTACCATGGCTCTCTTCACCATTAGAACCACCTTTTTCAAGCAGAGTCACTTTGCTTTGAAAAGCTTGTTCAATAGACCCTGCAGCAGCTCTCTGGTTCATCCTATGTTCATGAGAACATAATGAACTCATCAAACCTTCAACTGACATAGTTGAGAGGTCTTTTCCTTCCTCAATTGCAGCAACAACATAGTCAAAACGACCTGTTAATGATCTCATGATTTTCTCAATAACACGAAGATCAGTTAAATGTTCACCATTGACCCGCAATTGATTAACAATAGATTGAACTCTAGAAAAATAATCAGAAATATTTTCAGAGTTAATCATATTAAGAGATTCAAATTCACCTCGTAAAGTCTGCAACCTTACATTTTTTACCTTCTCATCACCCTTGTAGGATCTTTGCAACAAGCCCCACACTTCTTTAGCTGTTTCAGCTCTTGAGATTTTCTCGAAGACAATCTCATCAACAGCTTGATAGAGAAAGAACAATGCCTTCTTATCCTTCTTTCTGTTCTCTCTCAAACTATCTTTTTGGACCTGAGAGAGAGCTTCATGTGCTGCCTGATCAACTGGCTCTACATACCCAAATTCGACAACCTCCCAAATTTCCTGGAAGCCAAATAATGCTTTCATTTGGATACACCATTGATCAAAATTTTTCCCACAAAATCGCGGAAGCTGAGGTTGGATTGATCCATTCATTTTGTAATTCGGTTAGTAATCACAAAATAATTCTAGCTCGGATACCAAATGTTGGAAATTAAAAATACTTGCACAAACAAAGAAGAATAAAGAAGATATTAACTTGAATTGAATACTTGACTTGATTTGATTTGATTGAAATAAACTACAAAGACTGGTCTATTTATAGACCCAAATTCTACCTACTAACTAAGACCACTAGTAACATGATTCCACTAACTCATCCATTAACCCACTAACTTAATCAACAAAAGAAATTAACTTCCCACTAACTTAATTCTCTAATTACTTAATTAAATAAATACCTTTTGAGTTTATAATTTTAACAAGGTGGTATTAGGCCGTGTTTGACCTCGTCACTTTGGAATTTCATACACACACACACACCATTTTCTTTTCTTTTCCTTTGTTTTTTTTTTTTTGAGAGAGAGAGAGAGAGAGAGAGAGAGAGAGAGAGAGAGAGAGAGAGAGAGAGAGAGAGTTTTCCTTCCTTCATTTTCTCACTCTTCCAATTCCTTCATAATTTCGCAGGAACTTCCTTCCTCTCTCTTTTTCTCTCTGTTATATCTAATCTAATGTAGTGGTTAGTCCAAGATCGAATTTTTATGTCAGATTTCAACTCTCATCGTCAGCTGCAATTGTCAGTTTCCGGTGAGTTTTTCAATAGAATTGTAACCGTGATTTCAGTTTTTACAGCTACAATTCAAAGAGAAAGAGAGAGAGATAGCTTGAGGAATTAGGGTTTTTTTTAGAGATAGATAGAGAGAGAAAGAGATATGATGAGAGGTACTATGAATGATAGTATGGAAACTATAAGTCGTGCTGCTACTGCGATCGTTACTGCCGATCCTCGAGTCCAACAATCTTCCAATCAGGTAAATATATCTTCTTTCATCCAACAAATTAGTTTTTTTCCCCTCTTTTGGCAGTGAATTTCTGTTTGATTTTGGTTTTCTGACAAGATCTGTTGAGAATTTTAAGTTCTCTTCACTAATTAGTAGGAATTTGAGATCTGTTTACATGAACGACCTGAATTATTCTAGTTTTAATTTAATGGAGATTATCACAACAAGTAGGGTAAGGAAAGGAAGATGATTGTCAAAATAAGGCTCTTAGAAGAATGACCTAGAAAAAAAAAAATTGAAACTCTTTTGACCTAAATTTTGTATGAAAGCTTTGTTGATCTAAAGATTAGGGCTTTTTGACTACTACTTGAAAGAGAGTCAAGGCAAATTATGAATAAAAAATGAACCTTTTTTGCAACTCCTGAGATTAGAGATATGATGGACCACTTTAGTCTTTTAGGGGTTTTTTCTAAAGTGAAAAACTTAAAAGATTGAAAGAAAAGTGAAGCACTTTGTTTCTCAGTGTTGGAAATAGTAGATGATTATGTGATGCTTCTTTAGTATTATGGACATTTAGGTTAAAGTGGGTTTGATTTTCGAGGGATTAGGTCTTTTGATTTCTTCAATTTGCAAGACTCTTAGCTGAAATCTATTTCTTATGTTCATTTTTCGAATAGTTGGCTTCGGGTAAAATGATACATTTCTTATACCTCGTTTTGTAATAGTTGAACATGACCATCACGAAGAGGATATCCGTCATTCTTGAGTTGTAGTTGACTCTCTAAGACATGAAACACCTTAGACTTCATGCACAAATTTGACTCTATGAATTTTTTTCAATCTGTCCTAACAAGCTTTAAATGTTCCAGCATGGGATTTATGCTGTTTTTTCTGGGGTCAGTTGGATTCCAGAGAGGCTAGTATCATAGGAGAGGAATTTATTTTCATAAAATCAAACCGCCATTCAGTTGATTCAAGTCATCGCCCTTGCCACATGATTCTAAGCCTAATATTTGGTTGCATTGTCTAATCATTTGAGGCCTCATCCAATTGTTACTTGTTAATTAGTGATTGATCCTATCCTATGACAGCATTTGGTTAATTCCTGTAGTTAGTACATTCATTCTATTCCTTTCTTCTTTCTAGCACGATGGTACATACTAAAATAAAAAAGTTTGATGCAACTTGCAGGAAAATTAACTGATCGTCTTCCCAAACAATTTCTACTTTTTTTTGTTAATATATCTTTCTGGGTGTGAAATTCTTAGCAAATTTATGTTCTTCTAGTAATTCCTTACTAGATATTCAACTCTCTGTATATTATTAGAGAAATTATGGATGCAGTTTCGTATCTAAACTCTTGTTTATTAATAATTATCTGATTGTTATCATTGCCAGAAGAGAAGTTGGGGAAGTTGTTGGAGTGGATACTGGTGTTTTGGATCTCACAGAAATGGCAAGAGAATAGGTCATGCCGTTCTTACTCCTGAACCTATGATCCCAGGAACTTCTTCAGGTCCTGCCACTGAGATGACAACTCGCCCACCGACTATAACACTACCCTTTGCTGCACCTCCTTCTTCACCAGCTTCTTTCCTCCAATCAGATCCCAATTCTTCTACCCACTCACCCACAGGATTAGTATCTTTCGCCTCATTATCAGCCAATGTTTATTCTCCTGGTCCAAATCCCATGTTCGCTATTGGTCCTTATGCACACGAAACTCAGTTAGTTTCTCCACCAGTTTTCTCAGCATTCACCACCGAACCATCTACCGCTCCATTTACACCTCCTCCTGAAACTGTTCATCAAACAACACCTTCATCTCCAGAGGTCCCATTTGCTCAACTTCTTACCTCATCACTAGATCCAAACAACAGAAAGAATGAATCCTGTCGAAAATTTTCATCTTCTCACTATGAATTTCAGTCATATCAGCTTTACCCAGGAAGCCCAGTTGGCCACTTGATTTCTCCCAGCTCAGTTAGATCTGGTACCTCCTCACCTTTCCCCGACTGTGATTTCAATTCTAGTGGGCACACGTTTCTCGAATTTCACACTGGAGATGTTCCAAAGCTCTGGAATCTAAACGGGCTCTCAACCTATAAGTGGGGTACAAGGCAGAGTTCAGGCTCTCTGACACCAGATCCTGCTGAAGCCACATCCAGAGATAATGTTCTTTTGGCGAGTCAGGTCTCGGAGGTTGCATCACTAGCAAACTCAGACAATGGATCTGAACTTAACGACTCGACAAGAAATCACAGAGTCTCATTTGAGTTAAATGCAGGAGAAGTTGCAAAAAGTGCAGAAAGCGAACCAATAGCAACAGTTAAAGCAATGTCTGAGTATGTACCAGCTATAGCCGTTCAGACTAACACAGCTGAAATAGAGAATTCCGGTGAAACATCCGACAACTTACTTGAGAAAGCTTCTGGGGATGAAGAAGATGAACATCAGTGTAGAGAACAGTCCTCTTCCCCAACTAGTGTTGGCTCAGTGAAAGAATTCAAATTCGAGAACACAGATGAAGGAGCTTCTGATAAACCTGCCATCAATTCGGACAGTAACTGGACATTCTTTCCTATGATGCAACCAGGTCTCAGCTGATTGTATATATCATGACAATTTTGACATCTCAGAAATGGAATATAGACAATACCAGGGCATGGCTTCACCAAATCGAAAACAATGACCGACCCTGATCAAAATGAGAAAATGAAATCAAATTCGAACACAATATAATTGGGGAATTCTGGATGAAGACAGGAGAAGATGGGACACTCACTCCATTAAAAAAGAAACTCAAAGTTCTGCTTTTCTGGATGTAATCTTCTGAAATCTGAACTGGAAAAAGTTATGAATAAATAGTTTGCTGCTGTATTCCATTTTCTGTGCTGAAAATTCTGACATTATGAAATAAATTGCTTGTACATGTAATAAAAATACTAGTAAATACCAAGTTAGTCTTAACTCTTCATGCTGTTTAGCTTGTTCATTAACATAAGTGAGACAATCTTATTGATTTTATCGGCTATTACAAGGACGGTTATGAAGTAGTTGGGTGGTCAGAGATCACAAACTGTAGTCGTCGAAAAAAATGAGAACAGAGAATCAAGGAGAGAAGAAAAGAAGACTTATATAAGGAAAAATAATAGTTCTTTCAACAACAAAAAAAAAGGAAAAATAATACTAGTTTATTGTTCTTTAAACTGTCCTTTTGCCCCCATTCCCTCTCTCTCTCTCACACCAAATAGGTGTGAGCATGGACACATTTTTCTTCAAAAGAATATTATTAGGGATTAGTTGTGTCTAATACATCTTGATCTCTTCTTTATCGATCCGTAAGCTCCTGTCGCAGTAAAAGTTCTTGGACGGACTGTAGGATAATTAGATTGATTTGAAGGCTTCTACTATGAATGTTTTTGGTATATTGTCATGGAAATACAAAACACATTTGTACAAATAACCAAACCCTACTCTTTTTTTTTTTCTCATTCAAAACCAAGAACCAAACTTTACAATGAATTCAATAAAGAATACAATCTTCTCCTCTTCACACCTCTTATGATTTTTCACAAACCATTTTACTAATCTTACACCATTTATACACTTTTCCAAATCATAATCCTCTTCCTGAACTCTGCCATATCTCAACAGATTGCTCATCTTTCCTTGTCACAACCATCTTATTTCCACCAAAACCCATTTGAGTTATCCTCTTCCCACCAAAATCCTTCATTTTTCCCATTAAATTTCTCCTAAAAACTCTATCTTCGAACCCATTTTCGCTACCTTTCTTCGAAGAAGAAGAAGAACCCATTAGAACTTCTGACCATAACTCAATATCACCTTCTTTACTGCAAAAAACTTGATTTCCATGGCTTTCGATTTTACACCCAACTCCTTCTTTCTTCTTATTATGTCCTTTTCTTCCATCACCAATACAAACCCATGGATTTTCAGTATCAAGCTTTCTCATATCTGCAAAATAAACTTCACCTGAATTCACCCCAACTTTGAAAATTGCAGAGAGGTCCTCAGAAACTGTTATATCTGAAAAACAATCTATTTTTTCATTTAATTCAAAATAAGTATTTCCTGATCTTATATCCCATAATTTGATATTACCCATTACTCCTGATGGTCCTCCATGAGACCCAGATGCCATTAAAAGATTATAACTTGATACCCACTTCAATTTTGTTGCAGGAATTGCAGAATTTAGGGTTTCTGTACCATAAATTTCATGATGCCCAATTTCTGAAACTTGTCGAAATCCTTCTTGACTATCGAAAATCAAAATTGTATTTGAATTTCTTCTTCCTGATTCAAAACTAGTAAATAAAAAATTTGGGGATGAACCAATTGCTTGTACTGTTGAACTTGACAGAGTTTGATTTTCCCAATTTAGGGTTTTTTTCACATACCCATTTTCTAGGTCAAGAATTTGTAAACCAGAGAAATCAGTGGCACCTGCTGCTGCTAATGAAGGTGAAAGTGCTAATAATGAATCAATAGCTAAGAACTGAGTCAAAATTGTTGATTTTCGATTCAAAGACCAATCAAAAGAGGTAATTTTACTACCATGAGAAATATGAATTGATCCATAAGGAGTAGTTGAAATTGCAGAAGGAGAATCTCTACCATTAAGAGGCAAAATTAGGGTTTTTTCAAGATTAAAAGCTTCAAATAGAGATGGGTTTGATTGGGAAGACATTAAAAGATCTTCAATTCCATAAAATTGAGCTTCAAAAATTAAATCTTGAAGATCAAAAGCCTTAGCTTTTGATGGAAGATTACCTGTTCTTAGAAGAGAAAGTAGAATTGAAAAGATTTCAGGGTCTCTATCTATAAAGGGAATATCAAAAGATTGAGAAAAATTGGGATCAAATATAACCCTTGAAAGAATTGATTTTGAACCAGCTAGGGTTAGGGTTTGTTTTGTGGTTTGAAAAATTTGCCCACCAACATTAATACTGATAATATTGGACTCTGATTTCTTCTTCTGAATAAACCCATTTGAATTATTTGATTTCCCTTCAAATGGAGGCATAATTTTGAAACCCTAATTTCTTTCTGAACCAACAGAGGAATAAAAGGTTAGGTAAGCTGAACAACTGAAATGAACAGAAAAGAAAATGTTGGGTGATTTGTGAAGATCAAGGAAACCCTAGAAATTGAGATATGGGTAGGAAAGAGGGGAGAAATTAGGGCTTCTAGAAGGTCAAAATTTTCAAGGGTTGAAATCAAGATCAGGTACTCACGGTTCCAGCTAATAAAACGACATTTATTCAGTGACATGATGACATGTGGCTCATTTGACATCGATTTTTGTTAAATAGAACGTGGATATTGTGTGAGATTATAGGTTAGAAAGTAGGTGACATATAAAGTTTGATTCTTTGCCTCATGCCGTCAAAGAAGAATAAAGTCACATGGAATAGAAGAATATAAAACTACAAAATTAGGGTTTGGTTTTGCAACAAAGACGTGCCTTCTTGACTAACCATTCATTTTCTTAATTCCAACTTGGACATTTAAACTTGAAAGCTCCATCACAAAATGTTTTGAAATCATACCTATGATTGTGTTCATTTAGGGTTAACAAACCCAATGAACCGGCAAACCGGAAGTTCCATATTCGATCTCATGCGGATGTCTTTTAAACCTTTTGGATGCATGAAGGGCGATACATATAGCTTTTAGGGTCGAAATCAGACTGTTGCAGTGTTTAATCCGTTCACAAAAATAATAGAAAGGGGCTAGGTGTCGAGCTGTTGAATTGATTTTGGGCAAAGTAAAAAAAGAATATACTTGAGCCCAATGAGATCACAATATGAATAACAATACAGATTGAATATAGATAAAAGAAAAGATGGTCAACTCAAAGAAACTTATGAAAGCTAAAAAGTTCAAAGGGAAGAAATGGTAGTAAACCCTAAAGAAGTTTTCCTACTCCCCCACACAAAAATCTAGGTTTGATACATACGATACTCCATACCAACAAGAAACACTTTATCATAAATTATGGAATTCTAATGAGAAAGACCCATGTTTCCCCTTTTCTGACTTCTTCAGATTCTGTTTCAAACTTCACTTTAAATTTTTTTTCTTTTCTTTTTGGGATGACATTCTGCTTCTTGACTATATATAATCTGCATCTTAATATGTCTGTTTCTAGTCAAGAATCTTCTCACCAGTTGAAAACAAGTTCCATACTACTGTCCCCACCAGGTATAACACAACAGATACCTTGAACACATCATCCCATGAACCTACAATATTTTTTAATACAGAATTAGATTATTAAACTTATATATAGAAGTAGGGTTTAGCCGTTTAGGGTTGTAACCTCGTTGGAGGATGTAACCGGTGGCGGCGGTACCAAAGACCCCGGCAAGGACTCCAGCAGTGTTCGATAATCCTAGCAGTACTCCCTGTTTTTACAACACAATGCATAGCAAAAATTGGTCTCTTCAGATTTATTTCGAACAGCATCCAGGTCACCCCATGTGATGCCAATAGAAAATATTGTCAAAGTTCTAACAAAATCGACGATGTATTTACTTCAACTTGAGTAGGATGTAAAGATATAAATTAACTGAAAATAGTGACCTAGCGGCTATTAATGCAAAAACAATATATTAGCAGTTAAGAGCTCATACCATAAAGTTAAGAAGCTAATGGAAACAAAATATGAAAGACAACTTACCGAATAACGTGGGCCGATATCTTGATGATTGGAATAGAGACCAGATTGTGAGAAAGCATCAGCCCCCTATCATAAGAACATATGTCAAGAAAACATAGTTCGACATACGGTCAACCATAGTCAACTCAATTTCAATAAGAATCACAATGAAGGGAAGAGCACATGCTACAGACAGAAAAAGTTTCCTACTGCATAGCACATCTCGCACAAGAAATCCGCTGACCAATTTTGTTAATAGAGGAATATTATGGTATTGATTGTTACAAAATCTCCAATACAAAGGACTAGAGAGTAGAGACTATTCTATCTAGTTTATCTTCGAATAGTCGCATGTGTTGTTTAAGAACCAGGCAACCAGGGTAACAGGAAATTTTACAGTCACGGATAACTATGTGAATCAAGCTTCGATTAATCTTTAGTAATGAGGGACTAACCTGACAGCAAGCCATGCATAAAACTGCTAAGGCTGGAGTACGGACACGACCCAGCTGTGAGAGAAAGAAGGCTGGGCCTAGAAATCCAATTGATTGCATAATCTGCATCATCCATAAGTATTTGAAGAGTTATGCTCAAGAAGTAGAACGCAAATTAAGCTGTTTATTGTCTTTATGAATCCTTTTTGATTGCATAGCGTCACGACTCATCAGAATTCTGTGGTTCTCAGATAGAGACAAAGTTTTTAAAATGCACAAGTAAATTCCTAACAGGATTCCCATCTATTACGAAGGAAAGCCCAAGTAGTGAATTGGGTCTAGAAAATAAAAGCAAGTAACACTCAGTGGACTTTTTGTACTTTTGAATATTCGAGAATTAGTAATGCTTACCTTACGTACTGCAGTTATTGAAAAACCTTTGCTCACAAGTGTGTCTGCTATCCAACCTCCTATATTTGCAAAAATCGCCATTGTTAACCATGGTAAGACACAGAATAGTCCAGATTCGGCAAGGTTGAACTTCAACACCTGAAAAGAACGAATCCAATATAAGAAAGTTTATCCAAATCCAGGATTTATATATGTAATACATGCAGAAGTATGTTCTTTTGTGTTAATACTAACATCTGTTTGGGTTTCTGCAGTTTATACTAGTTTAATAAGTAAGAGTAACTTGGCGTGAAAAATAAAATATCTTAGATTCATGAAACCTCGAATATTTTATAATCGTTTTATTTCTTTCTAAGAAAGCAAAATTTTATTGAAAAAACCCAAACATGATACCTGGTTATAATATGTAGGCATCCATGTAAGAAGAATAAAAGTCCCCCAGTTATGGCAGAAGTGAGAGATGATTAAAGCCCAGACTGGTCCTTTTGATAAAATCAATTTCCATGGAATGACTTTAACTGGTTCCTTTGATACACTGCCTCCCAAGATAAGCTTCTTTTCTTCTGCAGAGAGTTCTGGGTCTTGTTGAGGTGAGCTGTATGCCTAAATAAAAGATAGAAGTTCAGAAAAACTGCAACTAAACGTAGATTGAAATAATAGTATAAATTTTCGTGATGTCAAATTATCAATATCAAATCTATTTACTAAGTATTCAGAGCAGACTGCATATAAGAGAGTGATGCTATTTTAAATGACTTATTCCCTCACACAGTATTGGGCCATGCCCAGAGCTTGACTAGAAGTACAACTTATTTTGTAGTTAAATGGCCATTTATGTATCTGTTTGTATTTGCATGATTTGGTTAGATGGAAGGACATTGGGATCTCTGGTGGTAGATTACAAGATGCTGGTTAATCATGACTGAAGCTTAAAAAAATATATACCTTTTTGAGCCATAGTACCACCCAGATACTTCCAAGAGAGCCAAAAGAGTAAAAGACAGAAGGCCATCCAAACTTTTGGATTAAGATGGGAGAAAAAGCCAGGCCTGTCACGGATCCAAGATACATGCCACTATATACCAATGCAAGCGACCTGCTCCTTTCATTTACCGGTATCCACTTTGAAAGCATGTTATTCATAGCAGGCATAGCGACCCCCTGAAGAGAAAATACAGTAACTTTGATCAGTTAGAAGTCCGGTTTCAAAGGAATAAATCCAATTGCAACAATTGTGGTCACAGGTTTGTGTTTAGTCGGATAATGTTGAATAAGCATCACAATAATCATCCACAAACTAGATCTCTTTGGTGCAATCGGCTATTAGTTTAAGAAGTATCATAAGGATATTCATTCACAATTTCCATACACAGTTAATATCTGACAGTTACGTATGCAATGAGTGTGTTCACGGTTCATCTACTGGAATTAACTGTGCACCTTGAATGATTGGAAATAGTTTTCACATACTTCAATTATACTTATACTATCACCCAATAAATAATGGTAGTCGACCTTTCAGAAAAAGTAATCTAGAATACTAAGACGAAGCAGAAGTAACGAAACAACATGTTGAGTTTATTTGTGGACAGATTTGCATCTTATACTTTTTAAGCAAGATAAGCTAAATCACATATTCATGCTTTATGATTGTCGCATTTCTGTTACTTCAGAACTAGGATCTAGCAACACCACCCATCACCTACATCCGTGTACAAATAGCAATCAATATGGTGGCAGCTTATAGGATTAGTGTGAAGAATAATAGCAAAGAAACTAATAACCAACTTCCATATCTGCGGGAAAATCCTTCACAGGTAGAATTAGATGAAAAAATAACTTGATTATGCCAGATCATTTTGTTAAAACCTCTGACCATTAACTACCCAAACCAGAACAAGAAAGATAGGAAGAAGCCAACCTCACCAATTCCCATAAAAGCACGCATCATTAGTAAGAAAGGCAGCCCAAGCTTTGCAGCTACAGGTGTTAAAACAGTCGCAAGTGACCACCACACCACCCCAAAACCCAGGACCAGCTTACCACCAACTTTATCTGCCCATATGCCTCCAACAATCTATTCCCAATGAAGCACAAGAGTTAAAAATTAGAAGCAATAAAGTGGAGTTGTTTCAGCAATTTTAGCACAGAGAGATCGTAATTACAAAAAGCAAATTTAGCACGAAGCGATCTCAATTTACTGAAAGGAATTTGTGCATGACAGTCACCCAATTGCAACATCTAGGTAACGATAACTTGATAAGCAATTGTAGCTAGATTCCAGTTAAATTCAAGGTATACCTGAGTAAGTAAGTAGCCCCAGAAGAAAGATGACTGAATTAAGCCAACAGTAGCTGGATTCCAGTTAAATTCCGCTGACATCGGAAGTATGGCAATACTCATATTCACCTGTCAAAGATCATTTCAATTAGTCTGTTTATAGTTCATTGACTTGAAGAGAAAAGTCTCACACATCATGATGAAGAAAGATGTTGAACCAAATGACGTAAACATACTCAGCACACAAATAGGCAAATTTGCGGTGAACAGGTTTCCTAAAGGTTCAATACCAACTAATGATACTAATAAAACCAAAGGAATGGATTACCCTATCCATATTGCAGAGAAGAAAGGCTGAAAAACAAAGGAGCACAATAACCCAACGCTTTGGAAGCTGGAACCAAGATGATAATTTCTGTGCATTATCTCCCACTAAAGCAACTTCATTTGCAGCTTCTGAAGAGTTTAGTGGATCAAAGTTTGGTTCCTTCATGTCGTAGGGCTCTGACTTATAGTTGACACGTGTAGTAGTACTCTTACGATATGCAGAATGTTGGCACATCCCACTAGGCAATCCAGGCTTATCTAGCTCTCTTGGCTGAATCCAACTGTTACCCGAATTAAAGGAAAGGAAACACTTGTATTTTCCATGAGTTCTTCCCTTCACGTTATCAAATAGAAATGTTTCACCAACTCGCAGAGAGTTTGAAAGAGGGTGTTCCACGTCAGTAAGGAAGCCGGTCCTTTGACTCGAGGTGCTCTTACCTGAGCGGCAGACCATATGAGCTGGCACATAAGATGGTCTAGACATATAAGATCGTTCTCCACTAGGCATATGTAGTTTTTTGTGGACAATATTCCCCCATGCAGAATTCGAAATATTTTTTGTCATGGTCTGCTCAGTTTGATATGCTTTTCCTGCAGGAACCATCAATGTTGCACATAGGATTATTAATAGTACTACCAAAATGCTGGAACAAAAAAAGCCTTTTATCTTTTCTGTTCGGGTTTTGTTACGTAACAGAATGAAAGAAGTAATAAATAAATAAATGAATAAAAGTATACACATCTTCATACATCAGGCACAAGCTCAACAACGAAAATTCACAGGCACAAAGTCCAAAAACCATCTTTTCATGCACTTCTGAATGTGTATGTGACTATGTTCGTATGCTCAAATGTCTTGACATGTATGTATGGGTAGTATAGAATACATCAAATGTGAATCTTAGGATAAAACGAGAAATAGAAAGGGAGAAAACATGATACTCTAATCCACATTAGTTGAGGGAAAAAGTGAAGGTATGAAGAAAAACGAAACGATTTGGTCTCGTTCTCAATGGATTCAAGAAATATTTAAATTAGGAAGGACCGGCAGGGTTCATTTTTCTCGCCATATCAAACCAACAAAACGAATGATACTACTATCTTAACAAAAATTTGAAATAGAGATTCTATTCATCAATACTTTCACCAATTCTAGCTAGCACATTTGTAAACAATTGAACCACAATCAATAAATTCAGCTCAAAATTCTCATTGCAAAATGAGGAATAAATACTACAATCAAGAAAATAATCCTTTCATTGAAACAATTCAACAAATAAACTACATGCAACTAGAATTGCAGCTCACAATTCATAGAAAAAAGAGGCATACATTATTCAATCGAGAATTAAACCTACCTGTTCATTTATATTAACAAACATAAAAATAAACCTTCAACATGCAAGCACGACAATAGAGACAACAAGAAAAGACCTAAATGCGGAATCAATCAAAAATCAAATTTCATCTTATTCTCTTCTATCAATCGATTTACAGGAAAACTCAATTAAGTAGAGGAATATAACAAATTAGAAAAGAAGAGTTAGATCTAGAAGAATCGATATACCTGAACTGATAAGCGAACCAAAATTCCGATTAGAAATTACTCCACCACCGGTTGTCATTACTTCAACCTTATCGCTTACGAACAATTTACTACTACTAAGTTTACTTACTCAAATATCATTTCAGATTCAAAAAAAACCTCTCTCGGATAAAACTCCTAAATTCTCACTTTCTCTCTCTACTTTCACTTTCTCTCTCTAAGAATCAATCACACACTGAGTCCGAGAGGATAACCAGAGAGAGCTTCTGCTTATTGTTAGAAGCATAAGAGTTTTTTTTTTCTTCATAGCGGGAAACGGCTCTTTAAGAAGGCTGAGCTTTTGACACGTTGCACTTCATCCTCGTGATGGAATTACCGATATTTATTTGATTGATTGGACAATAATGCCCCTGGGTTTTTGGGTGAAATTTCGTTGGTGTTAGTTGAGTAAATGAGGAAATAAGTTGAAGGGAGAAGTGGTTTTAATGGAAATAGAGTGAGAATTGAAAGGAATATTAATTGTTTAGCTTAGGAATTGCCTTCGTCACTCAAAAGAGATACTCCAACACTTTCTCTTTCTTAACTAAAGTTTTTATTCTAAAACAAAAAAAAAAATGTTTTTAGTGTCAAATGATTGAATATTCTCTCCATAGAGAAAAAAAAATGTCAAAAGGTAGGCCGGTTAAAGACCCTCTTGAAGTTCTGTCAGCAAAAAAAAAAAAAAAAGACCCTCTTGAAGTTGTTATTGGCACTCGCGAGAAGAGATTGACCTCTGACGTCTATAAATGTTTTTCTCCGACTGACCAAACCGAAAATCAAAATAAAACTTCAGATTGACCTAGTCCGAATAACAAAAAACTCGTATGTATGTGCGAATAACAAAAAACTCATATTCAAAACTTTCAATGTCAAAATGTATAGTGCTATTTTATAGGCACAAAAATATAAGATATCAATAATGGGTCGTTCTAAATAAGGGCAAAACTCATAAATTAGGGCTAGGGAGTACGTTCGGTTAGGCATGTTGATCCAGTTGAACACTCAAAATCAATTCTTGTTGGTCGAAACTATCTAATGAAGTAAGAGTGATGATAACACTGACATAAACAAAAAAGATGAAAAGCGAGAGAAAGACAAAAAAGTGGCACAAGAGTAAATCTGAGGATCGAAAATTACTTTAGTAGGTTTGGTACGGCATCCTTAACAAAAGAAGACAGAATTCGAACTCAAATGTCATCCTTTTGCCAACTAAGCACATTAGTCTTGCGAAAATATTATTTGGTCCGAATAGAGGCTGGCCTCTGCCCAAAAGCTGAAGTTACTTACCCTCATTTCTCTGTGTATGAGAAAGAAAAATATTCGAACTAATGGGAGTAGGCAACATGAGTTTTTGGATTGTGGCAACTCCCCATTTTTGGGGCCAAATAGCTATTCTTTCAATTTTGTTGTTAACCTTCCACTAGCTTCCTTCTTATTTTCGAAAAATTCCAACCATGACTATAGCCACTTCTATCATCTCGAACACAACCCCTTGGTTCCAAGAGCATCCTCAAAAATGGTATTCAGATCGATTCTAATTTTTGCCCCATGAGTCCGACCCAATTTATTTGGACATCTAGAGCCTGAAACAAGACAGTTTGATGTTAATGACTTCCAACACCAACATTTTTTCTATATACATATGTCATCATCTCGTTATATTTTTTCGTGCCTCTCACTCCTATGGGGCTATCTCTCGACGGGGAACCGAGAGGGGAAATCAAGTCCCCTTCTCAAATGAGTGATATTTTGGTAAAACACACTTTAATTAGTCGAAACAAAGGAATGCAAAAAGAGACCGGTTGCGATGGGAAAGAGAGAAGACCTCAAATTGTCTAAGAGGAAAGAGTTTTAGAGGACATGAAGAGGAAGGCCGTTTTATAAGCGGGTGTGGCTCCCATGAGTGTTAAAGGCGCCTTCTTCCTCGCAATTTTTATATCAGATCCTTGAGATAGGCGCCTTTTAAACTTTTAGGAAGCGCTTTTAAAACTTCCGTAAAGAAGAAAAATGAGAGTAAAATGGTGATGGTATTGTTGGTGGTATAATTTGGGAAGAGGGTCAACACTTGGTTGCCATAACCTCCAAAATCATAGAGGTCTGGGGTTCAATCTTCAGAAGTGGTGGAACCCGTAGTTACTGAATTTGGTTATTAAAGGTATAGATAATGTAATAAATTTGTCGGGCTTCATGCCTCTTTCAAGATGTTAAACTTTAGGCTTCTTTCATTATCTATGCCTTGTTGCGATTAACGTAGATCGTAATCGATCTTACAAAAAGAACACGTTAGAGTAGGGAGGAATAAAAGAAATTGGTGCATAAAAGTATAAAACCTAAAAATGTCTATAGACTTATTCGTGATCAAATTCCATCTTTTCATCAGTTAACCAATTACATTTTTCGTGTGACTCAATTAAAACAACCATAAAATATTTTATGGAAAAGGACAACTAGTGAGCCAAAACGACATAAGATAATTTAATAAGTTATTTGATACGACAAAGTTGGTAGTCCTACTCCTTCACAAAAAAAAAAAAAAAAAAAGTGGATAGTCCAATATGCTCACAGAGTCATATGTATGGATAGAATGCATAGGCCATGGAAATCATTAGTAATGGTCAATAAAAATTGAAACATAATAGTACCACATACAACACCAACACATTGACTAGCTTGAGGTCTAAGTTTAGAAAAAAAATTATCAACTGAGACAAGAAAAAGCAAGATTCCAGGGAATTGCTCTGAAATTTTACAGAAAACAAGTCTTTTACTTGAACAACAGTCCAACAAAAAAAAAAAAAAAAAGACAGTCCAACTCAACCTAAGGCTGTCTACTCTAGTCAATGCACCGCATCACTTTTCTTACACTCCTTTACACTCATCTTGCTTCCATTCTAAATATAAATGGAAGTATTATTTCTTTTAAAAAAAACACTTCTTTTAAGTCAATGACAAGACATTAAAATTGTAAGAAGTCCTTTCAACAAAAAAAAAAAAAAAAATTATAAGAAGTCGACCTCAATTTTCTTGTGTTATCGAACTATTTTTGTAAGATCTTTTTGAAAAAGAATATGATTTTAAGAACATAAATTAAACTTAATAGCTTGTTGAATACATTTTCTCTAATCCGTGCAAGCAACAATCCCAGTGTGAGAATTTTTATAAAAAAGTGTAAAGTAAACGTAAGAAAAATGAACACAAAAGTAAAATATTTGTTGTATGGTCACCCTATGGAGTCTAAAACACTTTCTATCCTAACAAAAATAAGTAAATGCAGAAAAACATAGCGCAGATAAAATGTTTTGTGGTAAGACCATTCTATAGAGTGTGAAGCATCATTTTTTCTTAAATACTCATTGTCACATGCAAAAATAAGTAGGTAATATAACATTACAGACAAACAAAAATATTTGTGGTATGACCATTTTAATATCTTGTGGAGCCTGAAATACTATTGGTTGAACAAATCTTGTCGGCCAGTCACCCTGCCGCAAGGACTACTGAGATATTAGTTGAACAAATAGATATTTTCGTTTATACATTAATTTTATCTATCTTTTATTAACACAAATCAATAAACGATTGATTTTCACTTTTGTCTAGTAATACAAGATTTTTTTGTCTAATTTAGTACGTGTGTGTAATAATAAATTAAAAATTTCTCAAAAGAAAAAAAAAAGGAAAATTAAAAAATAACACTCTTCGAACGACTCCATTTCCTGGCAGTTCAGACTTAGTCGAGACTCTCTTTCTCTTGAAATTTCTTCGATCCCTTTCTCTCTCTACTTCTCAGCAGCCTTCTCTCTCTCTCTCTCTCTCTCTCTCTCTCTCTCTCTCCCTCTCTCTCCCTCTCTCTCTAACTTACTAAATTCTCTTCATTCTACAGTCCATCTCGTTTACTCAATTTCTTCCCCTTTTCTTCTATCACCATAAGTTTCCTAGGGTTTCATTTTGCTCTTTTAGAGAGCTCGATTGAAACCCCCCAAAATGAGAAGATTAAAGAGATTTATAGTGTTGATTCTTACAACTTGTTCGTGGTTTAAGTAGATAACTTCGATTTTGGAGAAGTTATTTGCTCTTCTAATCATTGTTATGCTTTAATTAGAACTTCAAATTTAAAGAAATTTACAATTTTGTGGAGGTTCTTGCTCTCTGTTGTTCTAGGTATGTATAATGAACTTAAAATTTTGAGTTTTTAGCTCATTTTCTAATCTGTAAATTTCTTATTATTGTTAATCAGGCAGTATTGCTTGAATTTTTAGTTGAATTAGTAGATCTGTAATGGAGAAAAATCTGAAAGGATATCAAGCTTGTATATGAAAGGAAAATTAGGAACTAGGGTAATGATGTTTTTATGGAAATTATGTACTTTGAAAGTAGAAGGGTAAAGCTGAGGTTGATAAGTATTGCAAGATCACATTTTCTATTTCTATTTTTGTGTGAGTGATGTGGGACAATACTTTGTACACCATGCAAACAATATTGAGAATGTAAAATGCGATTGTGTTGGAACTTGTAGATATGTGATGTGAGAAGGTTTTGAGTTTTCGATTAAGAAGGGAATTGATTGAGTGACGATTCTTTGGATGGAGTAGTAGTAGTACGCTGTTATGCTTCAAATAGAATGGGGTAAAAGTCCGGTGTGTTCGGTTGAGTATATTTCTTTAAAAGAATGTATTGGGTATTGAAGGAAAGAGATTCACATGGGAAAATGAGTACTTGATACTTGATATCACGGAATGGGAAAACAACCATTTTTTGAACACGTGTCGTTGAATATTATTAGTTTTCCTTCATAGGAGAAACGAGTTAATGGAGCACATCATATAATGTTTAGATGAGGGATCTCTAATTGGGTTTGGTTTTAACCGAAATTTATTGTTTGTCTTCAAAATCCCGTTCCTTGTAACCAAAAGAAGTAAGCGGCTTCTTTAGGTGTTCATTCAAGTACAAAATGGAAGTCCTTACCTCTTCGGATACTTCAGTTTTCAAATGATGGTTCAGTATCTTGCATTGAAGGTGTGGATTTATTTCTTTTAACATGTGCACTTTGTGGAGTGGGTGGGCACCCCACCTCAAGGTTTTGACCTTACTTAGTTAGGTTATAACTTCCACGTTATTATCTATTAGGATATACATTTTGTTAGCCCCCGTGGTTTAAAATCATTTGCCACAGTTGTGAAGCATGCTGATATGGTTGACCTTGTCCGTATTATGGAAATTACTAAGATGAAGCAGACAACTTTAACCGTTACATTTCTTAATCATCATTTTAACCAAGTGTTAGAATTTTTTGTCATTAATGTTCTATTTAGCTGCAATTTAATATCAGTTCCTTGTTTAATGTTTCAAAAGAAAAGTAGCATTAAGCTCATGTGTAGAACATTTTGGTTCTAATGTAAAGCTAATGAGTCTACTCCTTTGTTTAGGTTCTTATGGTAACATTCCTTTTGGGTGGTAGCCCTTCTATCCAATGTTACAGACATCTATTTATTACTGAGAAAGTAAATATTGGATTTTGACAAACGGATCTTCTTTGGTTCTGAAGATTTTTGGATAAGGATGCAGTGGCTGTCCTAAGAATTTAAAGAAAAAGATCAGTGTTGTTCAGGAGCATAGGGACTCTGTAAGTACATCGAAAACTTTGTTCTTAGTCAACCATGCCTTCCTGGTGGGGCAGATCTTCATCCAAAGAAATAAAGAAGAAAACACACAAGGAGAGTTTCATTGATACGTTGCATAGAAAATTCAAAACTCCATCTGATGAAAAAGGCAGTGTTAGATCAGGAGGGTCCCGAAGACGCAACAGTGAAATCATTTCAGAAAAAGGATCTCGATCTCGAGTTCCGTCAAGGTCACCGTCACCTTCCAAACGAGTATCACGTTGTCAAAGTTTTGCTGACAGGAACGAAGCCCGGCCGCTTCCACTTCCTGGTCTGCCCTTGGCGATTGTAGGCCGTACTGATTCTGGGCTTAGTACAAGACCTGGTTGTGAAAAAACTTCCAAACACTCATCATTTTTGTCTTTCTCAAGGCCCAGTTGTATTTCAAGCAGGCCCGATGCTACAGAGGTCGACAGAGATTTGCCCAGTGCTTCAGTTTCTAGTTCTATCTCCATAGATAGTGATGATCCGTCGGACTCGCGTCTTCTGAGCCCACAGGCAACTGACTTTGATAGTGGGAATAAAACTGTTGCAAATAGCCCTTCAAGGTGAGATTGCATTTTGACAGGCTACTGTTCATTGAGTGCATGTGTGATGTATTTACCATTTTTTCTTTCTAACAATTATATCTTCCCGCAGAAGCATATTGAACAAGGATCAACCTCCTATTATCACTGGAAAGAAGTCAAGAGAGTCGTTAAAGCCAGCTAATTTAGTCTTCAATCATCAAACTCTTTCCACATCGCCTAGACGGGGCCCCTTGAGCAATTACGCCCCCACATTACAAATTCCTCCACATGGTGCTTTTGCAAGTGCCCCTGGTAGTTCGATGTCAAGTCCTTCCAGAAGTCCTAGGAGAAATGAACAAATCGCTAATTCTGCTGCTTTTTGGGCAGGCAAACCTTACGACATTTCTCTTCTTGGATCAGGCCACTGCTCAAGTCCAGGTTCTGGTCATAATTCGGGACATAATTCGATGGGAGGAGATGCCATGGGACAATTATTTTGGCTGCACAGCAGGGGTAGCCCTGAGTGTTCCCCCATTCCTAGCCCTCGGATGACGAGTCCTGGACCAAGTTCTCGAATTCATAGTGGTGCCGTTACTCCTCTGCATCCGCGTGCTGCTGGAGCCACTTCAGAGGCTTTGGCAAGCTGGCCTGATGAGGGGCGACAACAGAGCCACCGTTTGCCACTTCCCCCTTCTAATTCATCTCCTTTTTCTCCATCAAATTCAGCACCAACACCTTCTCTTCCACGAAGTCCTGGGAGGGCAGAGAGTCCAACAACCCCTGGTTCACGCTGGAAAAAGGGGAAGCTTCTAGGAAGAGGCACATTTGGACATGTTTATGTTGGCTTCAACAGGTGAGCTTGTCAGTTTAGAAAACCATTATTGTTATTATTATTATTATTATATTATTATTATTATTATTATTAATATTATCTAATTTAACAGAAGAAAGAATCATGGACTATTTTATCAATATAAATATATACACATACACGAAATCCCATAAAGCAAGGAAATGACCCTAACAGAAAACACTTACTAGAATCGCCTCCTAATTTAAAGTAAAACTCCTGTAGGGTATATTATGCATCCAATGCTTCTTTTTGCACCAAAGAATATAAAGAGTGAGTAAATCGTATGCCATCTCTAAAGGTCACCATCTTCCTACCTTCCTTAGTGCTGACAATATAGCAAGGAAAATAAGCTTCCACAAGAGTCCACCCTTCTCTGGAATGGAAATCATTTTTAAAATGTGGGAGAGTTCATTTTTATGTATTCTATGGTCATTGTTATTGTTAGAGTGATTATATGTTTTTCACTTTATTTTTGAAGATACGAAGGAATGTATTAATTGGCAAAAGGTACAAAATAAAGGTCTTGATCCCAAAATAGAAAACCAGACCACAATGTCTGAGACTCATTAGTATTACTGTTTTTGAGCTGCATTATAGAATTGCAACTCAGGTAACTAACTGGTTGCTATCTAAATTCTTAAACTTCTTCTGCTTCATGTGTTACTTTTTAAGTCTAAACG
Organism: Eschscholzia californica; assembly: GCF_041429995.1. NCBI lineage: Eukaryota > Viridiplantae > Streptophyta > Magnoliopsida > Ranunculales > Papaveraceae > Eschscholzia > Eschscholzia californica. Next base: position 43,802,752 of record NW_028238483.1, on the reverse strand, counting down.
GTACTACTTTTACCTCTGTGCTGTCAATGTGCAAGCCTTTTCGTTGTATTCTTGTAGTTGGTTTACTTTCTTAATTTCTTAGGGTCTTACTTCATGCTAATTTGGTTACAGCGAAAGTGGGGAAATGTGTGCAATGAAAGAGGTTACCCTATTTTCTGATGATGCAAAGTCAAAGGAAAGTGCCAAGCAGCTTGGGCAAGTAAGTTTTTTCTTAGCAGGTTGTGTGGACGCTAATTCTGTAAAAATGTGCATTTGTACTCATTTTATTCTGATACAAACTCTTACTCTTTTGAATCTATTCTTATAGGAAATTGCTCTACTGAGTCGTTTGTGGCATCAGAATATTGTGCAGTACTATGGGACAGAGACGGTATGTGTTGGGTTTATTTTTGGTGATTCTTATGTTCTTCGTGGTTCATTTTGGTGCAATTTCTTGAACAGATGGATCGAAGACCCAATTTTAAGTTTTCTTAAGTTAAAAAGACAAGTTATATTTTGTTTGGTTAAAAATTCAAATATTTGTTGTTTGTTTGGTTGAATACCCAACATTTTTTGCAACCCTTTTGGTATGACGTTGGAAAATCCTCTAACGTCTACTTGTTGCCATTTCTTAGTTTGAGTAGGTCTTTTCTTAAATTTCTCTTGCTAATACTAATTTTGTAATAGCCAACATTTAATTGCGATTGTTTTGGTACGAAATTGAATATCAATTTCTACAGTTAAGTTTTATCATTAACGGCTAATTTCTTAGAAATTTCGGGAATTTAAGTAGTTTTTCTATTATTGGGTCAATAAATGGCAAGATGTACTTTTGGTGGTGTTGCTTTTTGCCTTCTCATGGAGCATCGTCTTTTGGGTTATCCTGATGCTCGAACATTTTTCTTATATAGGTTGATGATAAAATGTATATATACTTGGAGTATGTATCTGGTGGTTCAATCTATAAGCTTCTTCAAGATTATGGGCAGTTTGGTGAAAATGCAATTCGTAGTTATACTCAACAAATCCTTTCAGGCCTTGCATATTTACATGCTAAGAATACTGTGCATAGGTGGGTATAGTTGCTTTGCTAATGTCAAAAAGTAATCGATTTTATTCCATATTCATCTCAATAATACAATTTATCATGTCCAGGGACATTAAAGGAGCAAATATACTAGTTGACCCCAACGGGCGTGTCAAACTAGCAGATTTTGGGATGGCAAAGCATGTAAGTGCTTCACATCTGGTTTCATTTTTTCTCTTATAAATATAACTTAGAACTTTCTGAAGTTTGTTCATAGCGGTTCTGCTTTAGCAAATGATACGAATCTGTTTGTCATCATCTTGTAAAATTTGGAAGATATTCTTCATTATCATTTACCAGGAAGTTTTTAGCACTCCGTTTTATATATAAAATATAACCTGTTATATTCTTACTACTTTGCTTCTAGTTCTGTTGCATGTTAAAGTTGATTACTCTTTAACTCGTCTTTTTGATTGATGCTGCAGATTACTGGGCAGTCATGTCCATTATCTTTCAAGGGAAGCCCCTACTGGATGGCACCCGAGGTTAGTGTTTCTCCATCATATCCTCAAATTCGAATTCTGATTGTACGTTTGAGTAACACGTGCGACTGCGTCATTAATTCAGGTTATAAAGAACTCTAGTGGTTGTAATCTTGCTGTTGATATATGGAGTCTTGGATGCACTGTTTTGGAGATGGCGACAGGCAAACCACCTTGGAGCCAATATGAAGGGGTCAGTGACTTTAACATCCGAACCCTTATGTTGCATAGAAAATAGTTTTCTTTCTTTTATTACTGATAATAACTCGACTTATAAATCTTACCTTGCTCGACCTTCTACTTTATCTACGTATTGATGTTTGTTTTTTGTGTCCAAAGGTCCCTGCGATGTTTAAAATAGGGAACAGTAAGGAACTTCCAGCAATTCCCGATAATCTCTCAGATGATGGCAAGGATTTTGTGAAGCAGTGTCTGCAACGAAATCCACTTCATCGCCCCACAGCTGCTCAGCTTTTACAGCACCCTTTTGTGAAAAATGCTGCTCCACTGGAAAGATCTACTCCAGGTTCCGAGCCTTCAGAACCATCTCCTGGAGTTACAAATGGCATGAGATCTATGGTTTGAATACTGCCCTTAGTTGATCATCTATCTTTTAATACTTCAGTTCTGCAATTTATGAGATATGTTTGTATCCCTTAGCTTGTAGTTTCTTGTAGGAAAGTACAAACATCGAACATCTCAGTGATTTATTTAGACTGTAATTTAAAAACTGTGATTCCTCCTACCTTTTATTTTGAAGGAAAAACGGCCAAAACTCCCTAGACCGTTTTTTTACACAATATGACCTCTATCTTTTAGGCTTTAGCTCCCTATGTAAGGTTCACATAATTTGCACAGGTTTGCATAGCGAGCCCAAACGTAACAAAATATTGACAGTGTCTTTGAGACTTTGACCAAGATGTTTGTTTCTTAAAATATGTATTTGATCTATGAGGGAGACGTCAAAATAAAATATAGTCATGACTTGTGAGGCCTGTGTAAGTTTAGATCATGTGTGCCATAAGGTGGGAGTCATCTTTTGTTTTATCATGTATGGAGAACGTGGTTATTCATATATTGTTCACTTTTGTGTTAATCTGCGATTAAATGTTTGTGTGGGTTGCTCGTTGTGTTTCAGGGTGTTGCACATACTAGAAATCTTTCGGCGTTGGACTCTGAAGGATTGTCACTGTATCATTATAGAGGAGGAAGAATTGGTGGAGCGTTAAGGTCAGAATTGGTTTATGTTCTTATCTATTCTTAAATATCAAAAACTAGTAACTTAACTGAATATCCTCTGATTTTCCCTCCACCTTCTCCAGTGATACCCAAATTCATAAATACATATCATGTCCAGTCTCTCCAATTGGAAGTCCTCTTCTACGTTCAAGATCACCTCAGCATATGAACGGAAGGATGTCTCCTTCTCCAATATCCAGCCCAAGAACAACTTCTAGCCCGTCTACGCCTCTAACTGGTGGCAACGGTGCCATACCATATCAACACACGAAGCAATCACCCTATTCTCTTGAAGGCTTTGGAAGCAGCATTTCCAAGACGCAAAATAACAATCTCTACGTTAATGAATCAGTTTATCATGAACGGAAGCCCGATCTCTTTCGAGGTATGCAATCCAGTCCTCATGTTTTCCGGGAACTAATGCCATCCGAAACTGATGTTCTTGCGAAGTCATTTGGGAGACCTGTTCATGGCGACTCCAGGGAACTATACGATGGACAGTCAGTATTGGCCGAGCGGGTGTCTCAGCAACTCTTGAGAGATCATGTTAAGTCGAATCCCTCGCTTAACCCAAGTCCTGGTTCTTCAGTCGGCCGAACCAACTGAATCTAACTTCTTGGTCGAAAAATCAGACCATTCGACGTCATTTGTGACTATAAAACAACATAGAACTTGTACTACAAGGACCTCAAGTCGAAGTTCATGGAATAAAGTTGGATATTTGGTAGTCGTGGGTGAAGATGAGTTGGTTGAGATTATAGCCCGAGTATTAGATACTTCCATGGGGTAAGCTCAACTTTATACTGCAACTCATTTGCAAATATTGAAGGTTTATATATATATATATCGAGAAGGTGAAGTGGAATCTTCTGATGGGTAAAACGGCTTTCACTTGTATCGAAATTTGAACAGTTCAAACAATGAAATAGCAGCATTCTTGGTAGTAGAAAGAACTGTATAGTATTTATATAGGTCATATAACAAATGAAGAAAGAATATGAAGTAAGCTGTAATTTTTCTCTTGTATTTTCTTTTCTCTTCTGAAATTGTTGTACAGAAGAAGGTAGGGAACTGGATGTAAAGGACTGAGATCTTCGACTATGCAGTTCTGGGAGTTTTAGGGCATGTTAACAGTTGTTAGATTTATATTGGTGTAACAGGTTTAGCTGATGTTGTAGACTTTTGTATGCCAACCTCCAGTACATGAAATCTAATTCTCTGATTATTTCCATGTTAATACTTTCTCTTCTATCATGTGGGAAATCAAGCTCTACAATCACATGTTCAAAGATCGGGTCATATTATATTTGGTACGTGCAAAAGAATGCGATTATCAGGAATATCAATTCCAGAGGTGGTGTAGTCTAATTCTGGACTTCCTTCACCGGTGCGGAATGCATTTTTTGGTTACTAGATGTAGCTTTCATAATGGGGCTTGGGCTTCTGAGGCTTGGTAAGATGGAACCCATTGCTCCGACCTCAGACACTAGTAACACTTGCCAATGAGTGTCTTGGATTTGAGTTAGGTTAAAAGCATCGAGTGTACCTATACTGTGGCACCCTAAGTTGTAGCAATTATCAACATTGTCCCCACTTCAGACACCTCAGGTCGAAGCCCACAGGTACAAAGTTTTGTTCTTGCTGAAACGAGCCCAGAAAAAGTCTCGGCGCTTATTTGAGCGTTCACTTATAATCCATGCTCCGGACATTCTTGCGAGCGATGTGGGACTATCACAATCCCCCACCCTCTGAGAAAAACCGTCCTCAAGTCTGATACAACTAGTGACACCCGAAGTGTTAGCATCGTCAATATTATCCCTGCTTTAGACACACCTTAGGTCCAAGCTTATATGTACGGAGTTTTGTTCTTGGCGAAGGCTACTGAAATGTTCATTTCTCTATCGATCCTGTGGGAACTGAACTTACGTAAATCTTACATTTTGCATGGAGAGCTCAACTCAAAAGCGGTCAGTTGCTTCCTTGCTTATTCGTCTATTCGATTGCACAACTAATTCCCTTTATAACTAGATTCATCTCTCTTTCTTTATTAGAAATTGAGATCTATTACTTTTTATTTTTACCTGTAAATTGATGATCTTATACATCTGTTTATCTGATCTGCTTAGGCCTTAGAGATGCAGCTGCTTCTTGTTCTCGGCACTAGTGCATGTATTTGCTTGCTACTATATACAATCCTCATCCATGACAAATGATTTTCTTGCTCTATCTAAAGCTTTCAGGACTAATTCCGTCGATTTCATTTATTTGAATTTCTTGAATCGTGGCTAGATACGCTTTCTCTCGAGGGTTTGGTATTTAAAGTATCTCCATGAAGGAGCTCTGGTTTGGTACTACATAAACTTGACATTAATTCTTCTTGTTCAGTTACATAAAAGTAAGAGTTTATTATTACATTAAAGATAAACTCAAAAGCGAAAGACTACTATTTCTTCTTCTGTTTCAGACAAGTAAAAAGTTTGTATATTATATCATCCAGAAACCTAAAATAAGCATACCTCCAAGTCTTGTTCACTAATAAAACACTCCACAAACACCAAAAACCTACCACAAATCCGAATGGTAGCCCCATATAGAACCATTTCATCTCAATCCAATCTTCATCTTCCTCCATTGATCCTTCACCGTCACCATTTGGTGGTTTTCGAGGTTGTTGTTCATCCTTGTTGCAGTCCTTGAGTGGACGACCACATAGATCGTGGTTTCCGATATAGCTCAACTCGGGGAAACTTTGCAGTTGGGTGCCCGAAGGAATTTCCCCTAACAAGTTGTTATATGACAAATTCAAGTAACTTAAGAAAGTTAAATTCGCCAAGCTTTGAGGAATTGAACCCCATAATCTGTTGTTCGATAAATCAAGCGATTCAAGTGAGTATAAATGACCAATTCCCTTTGGAATTCCTCCGGCAAAACTATTATTTGCTAAGTTCAATGTTTGCAGTCCGAACAGATAGGTTAGTTCTTCGGGGATCTCGCCATATAAATTGTTACTTGAAAGGTCGATACCAGCTACAAGTGTAAGCAAACTTTCTACATATGCCATTTCCTTACCTTTGACCACCAAGTCTACCGTGTACTTGGGATTCGGTATAGTATCATTGGTAAAGAAATCAGAATTAGGGTACCTGTTTAAAGCCATTCTGCTAAAATTGCTAAAACATTTTGGGATTGATCCAAACAGATTGTTATGCCCCAAATCCAATATCTGAAGCCAAATAAGGTAACAAATTTCTTGAGGAATTTCACCATGAAACTTGTTAGAATGTAGTCGGAGAACTCTGAGTTCATCCTTAAGGCTTTCTCCTATCCATGTTGGTATTGCACCTGTGAGTCTATTCTCACCAAGATCCATTACCCTCAACTCGGTACAATTTTGCAATGAGGAAGGTAATTCTCCATCAAGTGAATTTTTTTGTAAATGCAACATTCTAAGTTGACTAAGAAAGCCCATACTACTTGGAACTTTCCCTATTATGTTGTTGCTTTGGAAACTTATCAAACGCAAATTTGTCCAGTAAAACCAACAATCAGGAAGTTCTCCAGATAGGAGATTCTCAGAAAGATCAAGAAGGCCTAAGGAACTCTGATATTCTACAGGAGGACTACATAGTAAAACCGAAATAGGTCCTGAAAATGAATTCCTTGAAAGATCAAGTGCGCGGACATTAGAAGATATAAGAGGTAAGTTACCTGTGAATCTGTTTGAATTCAAGTAAATACGTCCTCCATACCATGAGCTACTTCCCAATAATACATTTGATAAGTCCCCCTCAAGTTGATTGTGTGATATATTTAAATATGTCATTTGTGCAGTCATGTTCCAAAACCAACTAGGAACTGAACCAGATAATCCGTTATTCGATATGTCCACGTGTTCGAGGTCTTTTTGAGTTTGTAACCACTTAGGAAATCCATTTTGGATTGAACAATTCCTTAGGGTTAAATATCTAAGTTGAAAAGGAGGAACCCAGTTAGGGCTCAAGTTTAGAACCATCGAACTGATATCTAACGTATCCAGTTTCTTAAGATTGGCCAAGTGAGCTTCTGTTACATCACCTTCTAGCATGTTACCTGAGATCAGCAATTCTTCTAAACTCGAGAGGTTCCCGAAACTTTCTGGCAAAGACCCATTTAACTTGTTATGGTCAAGATCTAAGAAATTCAACAATGACAATCTTCCTAGTGACGTAGGAATTGAACCAGAAAATGAGTTATATGCAAGATTCAGTTCTTCCAGATTCTGAAAGGTTCCCAATTCATCAGGTAATCGCCCAGAAAGTTGATTACCTTCCAAGTGTAACGATTTCAATTTGTTGGCAGAACATCTAGATGAATTTGTAAATAATGTTGATAATATCTCTCCTTGAAGCTTATTATAATCCAATAATAATACCTCCAAGTTGCAAAGATTTCCCAAGGTTATTGGTATCTCCCCTTCCAACTCAAAATTCTCACTCAAATCAAGATGATAAAGACTTGAAAGGTTACCTAGCTCAGGAGGAACTTTGCCAGTAAAATAGTTATCGTGTAGATCAAGATACACTAAATTCTGAAGTGAACCCAAGAAAGCTGGCATCTGTTTGAAATTATTCCAACTTAAGTCTAAGTGATACAAATGTTTCAACTCCAACAGAGAAGAATTCAGTTCCCCAGTCAATAAAAACCCGCCAAGTTGAAGTTGAACAACATCACCTTTAGTTTTGTTTTTGCAGATTACTCCTTTCCATTCGCAACAATCGGTACCAACAACCCAAGACGAGAGTGCATTGCTGTAAGAATCATTAAGATTATGTTTGAAGTTTAAAAGAGCTTCTCTTTCTCTTGGATTGCAAGCATCACTAAACTTGATCATGTTTGAAGAACACAACAATACAACAAGAAAGGAAATAGCAGCCATTATCAATCTAATTATAAGCTCCATGATTTAATTAGTTAAACAAAGACATGCACAATGATCCATTCATTCATTTGATCATGGGGTTTAAATACATAGAGTAAAGACTGTACCATTTACATATTTTGTCATGACAAGACTAATGAAGACTTGGTAGTTGACTTCACACAAAGGCAATATTGTATGGAGGTGATAAGGTTGTGGATTGGAACCCTCTCAATGAGCCTGACTTAGAATATTGACCATATTAAGAAAAAATGCTATAAGACAAATTCAAGTGAGGAGAAAGATGTTGAATGCTACCTCCAACAACAGTTAGTTTCATGATAGACTTGGATGGGATTCAGAGTTGCATGCAATTAACTGGCTTTTAACGTTAATGAGATCATCTGAATATTTTCGATAAAATAAGAGGTTACGCGAGAAGCTGATCACTAAGTAGGGGGTCATTTGAGAAATAACCCAAAAAATTATCATCCAAGAATCATTTTTTTCTAGTTGATTTAAGTTTGAAGTTTGGGTGTAATAATTGCAAATCCTACTAATATGTAGTTTCATATAGGGTGGATTTTTGTTCCAATATAAATTAAGACTTGGAAATTTTAAGAATTTAGAAGTCTGTGATTTTTGGTTACCGGACAATTCAATTAAATTCCTAGATAGTGCTATATAAAAAAAGATAGCACTATATAAATATTTGCTAAAAGAGTTACTCTTAGATTCCAAGTCGAATTATTTGAATTTTTATCTGAAATAGACACAAGGGCCTACTAAAGACTTCGATGATCGACTCTATATAATAAATATAAGGGTCCCATAAAGACTTGAGTATTCTTTTTTACGTATACACTAAGGACCACCCAAAAACTTGAGTATTGACTTCACATATACACGAAGGACCACTGAAACATGTGTATGAGTTTTGTTTAATGGATAAAGATTCATTATATGATCTTGAAAGTAAGGATAAAATTAATCGTAAAAATCCCGCGTCCCTTGGTAGAGTATCAAGGGCCTAGGCTATATGTGTGAGCTCAAATTTAGTAATTGTACAGAGTCGAAGCCCAACCATAGAACTTCAACACTTACTAGGCTTGAGCGTTCACCTTAGACTAGGCTCCAAGCACTCGCGAGCGATGTGGGACATATACCGTTACCATCTTTGCAACACCCAATAGGCCAGCAATACTCACATATGAATCGGTTCAATGTCCAATTATGAAACCTTTGGATGAATAGAAAGCTGTCTACGCACAAAAAGAGCAGATTTGCGAATGTTTGTTTCTGTCTGAATCGTGAGGTGCTAATGGCTATTTTGAGTTCATAACAGTTCGACAATTCATATTCAGACAAGTCAGACCTAAACAGGGACAAAAACACCACCTAACAATATGCCGCCACCGGACCACTGTTATCTTTTCCTGCAACGTGCACCTACAGTAAAAGCTCGATCGTACAAAATAGCCGCCCTTCACCACACCCATTTGTAACACAACACCGAAAAGTATCACTTAGGAAATAAGAACACAAATGATTTGATCTAAGGTACACATTACATAGACACGATCAAAAGAAACACACTATGTTTTATGTCATGTGAAAGGTTTTGATTCTTGAGATAAATCATTACAAGTAAACAACTATCTAATCATCAGTTTTGATCAACTTCATGCTGAAATCCCACAGTTTCTAAGCCAGTTCTGAATCTTGAGCATTTGAGTTTGGTGTGTCCAAGTTGTTATCCGAAAAATAGCTTCCACTTACGCCTTTGACATTTGGATGCAATGCGACATAGCATTGAGTTGATGCCCCCTGCAAACATGAGGCGTGAAATAAAACGGGTTATGAGTATTACAAGTAATCAATACGAAAAAACATTTTATTCTTGTGTGTCAAAGAATCTGGTAGATGGGTTTTGGGTTTCTATAACGATATACTAACCTGCTGAACATTTTTAAGTACAAGTCTCCCAATTGTATAGGAAAGAACTTCATCAATAGACAAAACCATTAGAAGATACAGAGGGAGAGAATTCTCTTTCCGAACCCACTTCAAGACGCGGGGAGCAAGAAGAACGATACATGCATAAACGACAAAATCTTCTCATCCATAAACATGCTAAACGATACTCATAAATGGTTGAAGCGGTTGAATAAGAGCATCACTATGACTAGCATTAGTATTTACCAACTATAGGCAACTTTCTCGCTTCAAAGATATTTCACACTAACATAGCAACAAAATTTGAGAACGCGATTTTCTTTTACCATTTATAATGCTATGATACATTGATACCGAAGAAGATTGGTAAGTATAGCCCCTGGATGAAGTGAATTAGCCGTTATTTGCACGCCTTCTTCCTGTTCAATTGAATTGAACAATGTCTCAGGTTCCTCCATAAAATCCCGAATAACTTTTTGCAAAAAAAGGTGTAAGATTGAATTGAGCTAAGTGTGTACCTTTAGGCGTCTTCCGAGCTCATTGGCATGAAGTATATTTGCAAGTTTTGATTGGCCATGCGCGCTTATGGTACTATACCTGTAACACATAGAGAGAGAGAGAGAGAGAGAAGAATTTTTGCTCATAAATATCCTATGAAGTTGGAAGAGAATAACAAAATTTAAAAAAACATGACATTACTCCTTTTCATCATTGATTTTATCAAATCGAATCCCTTCACCGTATGAAAACTTGTGACCATTTGATGAAACATTGACAATTCTTCCTTCTACATTACTTTTTCGTGCGGTATTTTTCATGTTCTCCAGCAGAAGATCTGTTAGAAGAAAATGACCTGCAAAATCAGACCATTCGACGTCATTTGTGACTATAAAACAACATAGAACTTGTACTACAAGGACCTCAAGTCGAAGTTCATGGAATAAAGTTGGATATTTGGTAGTCGTGGGTGAAGATGAGTTGGTTGAGATTATAGCCCGAGTATTAGATACTTCCATGGGGTAAGCTCAACTTTATACTGCAACTCATTTGCAGATATTGAAGGTTTATATATATGGAGAAGGTGAAGTGAAATCTTCTGATGGGTAAAAAGGCTTTCACTTGTATCGAAATTTGAACAGTTCAAACAATGAAATAGCAGCATTCTTGGTAGTAGAAAGAACTGTATAGTATTTATATAGGTCATATAACAAATGAAGAAAGAATACGAAGTAAGCTGTAATTTTTCTCTTGTATTTTCTTTTCTCTTCTGAAATTGTTGTACAGAAGGTAGGGAAGTGGATGTAAGGACCGAAATCTTCGAATGCATTTCCTGGAGTTTTCGGGCATGTGAACAGTTGTTAGATTTATATTGGTGTAACAGGTTTAGCTGATGTTGTAGACTTTTGTATGCCAACCTCCAGTACTTGAAATCTAATTCTCTGACTATTTCCATGTTAATACTTTCTCTTCTATCATGTGGGAAATCAAGCTCTACAATCACATGTTCAAAGATCGGGTCATATTATATTTGGTAAGTGCAAAAGAATGCGATTATCAGGAATATCAATTCCAGAGGTGGTGTAGTCTAATTCTGGACTTCCTTCACCGGTGCGGAATGCATTTTTTGGTTACTAGATGTAGCTTTCATAATGGGGCTTGGGCTTCTGAGGCTTGGTAAGATGGAACCCATTGCTCCGACCTCAGACACTAGTAACACTTGCCAATGAGTGTCTTGGATTTGAGTTAGGTTAAAAGCATCAGAGTGTACCTATACTGTGGCACCCTAAGCTGCAGCAATTATCAACATTGTCCCTGCTTCAGACACCTCAGGTCGAAGCCCACAGGTACAAAGTTTTGTTCTTGCCGAAACGAGCCCAGAAAAAGTCTCGGCGCTTATTTGAGCGTTCACTTATAATCCATGCTCCGGACATTCTTGCGAGCGATGTGGGACTATCACAATCCCCCACCCTCTGAGAAAAACCGTCCTCAAGTCTGATACAACTAGTGACACCCGAAGTGTTAGCATCGTCAATATTATCCCTGCTTTAGACACACCTTAGGTCCAAGCTTATATGTACGGAGTTTTGTTCTTGGCGAAGGCTACTGAAATGTTCATTTCTCTATCGATCCTGTGGGAACTGAACTTACGTAAATCTTACATTTTGCATGGAGAGCTCAACTCAAAAGCGGTCAGTTGCTTCCTTGCTTATTCGTCTATTCGATTGCACAACTAATTCCCTTTATAACTAGATTCATCTCTCTTTCTTTATTAGAAATTGAGATCTATTACTTTTTATTTTTACCTGTAAATTGATGATCTTATACATCTGTTTATCTGATCTGCTTAGGCCTTAGAGATGCAGCTGCTTCTTGTTCTCGGCACTAGTGCATGTATTTGCTTGCTACTATATACAATCCTCATCCATGACAAATGATTTTCTTGCTCTATCTAAAGCTTTCAGGACTAATTCCGTCGATTTCATTTATTTGAATTTCTTGAATCGTGGCTAGATACGCTTTCTCTCGAGGGTTTGGTATTTAAAGTATCTCCATGAAGGAGCTCTGGTTTGGTACTACATAAACTTGACATTAATTCTTCTTGTTCAGTTACATAAAAGTAAGAGTTTATTATTACATTAAAGATAAACTCAAAAGCGAAAGACTACTATTTCTTCTTCTGTTTCAGACAAGTAAAAAGTTTGTATATTATATCATCCAGAAACCTAAAATAAGCATACCTCCAAGTCTTGTTCACTAATAAAACACTCCACAAACACCAAAAACCTACCACAAATCCGAATGGTAGCCCCATATAGAACCATTTCATCTCAATCCAATCTTCATCTTCCTCCATTGATCCTTCACCGTCACCATTTGGTGGTTTTCGAGGTTGTTGTTCATCCTTGTTGCAGTCCTTGAGTGGACGACCACATAGATCGTGGTTTCCGATATAGCTCAACTCGGGGAAACTTTGCAGTTGGGTGCCCGAAGGAATTTCCCCTAACAAGTTGTTATATGACAAATTCAAGTAACTTAAGAAAGTTAAATTCGCCAAGCTTTGAGGAATTGAACCCCATAATCTGTTGTTCGATAAATCAAGCGATTCAAGTGAGTATAAATGACCAATTCCCTTTGGAATTCCTCCGGCAAAACTATTATTTGCTAAGTTCAACGTTTCCAATTCGAAGAGGTAGGTAAGTTCTTCGGGGATCTCGCCATATAAATTGTTATTTGAAAGGTCGATACTAACAACAAGTTTAAGCAAACTTTGTTCGTAAGCCATAACCTTACCTTTGACCACCAAGTCTACCGTGTTCTTGGGATTCAGTATAGTATCATTGGTAAAAGCATCAGAATTAGGGTACCTGTTTAAAGCCATTCTGCTAAAATTGCTAAAACATTTTGGGATTGATCCGAACAGATTGTTATGCCCCAAATCCAATATCTGAAGCCTAATAAGGTAACAAATTTCTTGAGGAATTTCACCATGAAACTTGTTAGAATGTAGTCGGAGAACTCTGAGTTCATCCTTAAGGCTTTCTCCTATCCATGTTGGTATTGCACCTGTGAGTCTATTCTCACCAAGATCGAGTACCGTCAACTCGGTACAATTTTGCAATGAGGAAGGTAATTCTCCATCAAGTGAATTTTTTTGTAAATGCAACATTCTAAGTTGACTAAGAAAGCCCATACTACTTGGAACTTTCCCTATTATGTTGTTGCTTTGGAAATTTATCAAACGCAAATTTGTCCAGTAAAACCAACAATCAGGAAGTTCTCCAGATAGGAGATTCTCAGAAAGATCAAGAAGGCCTAAGGAACTCTGATATTCTACAGGAGGACTACATAGTAAAACCGAAATAGGTCCTGAAAATGAATTCCTTGAAAGATCAATTTCCATGAAATCAGAAGTTATAACAGGTAAGTTACCTGTGAATCTGTTTGAATTCAAGTAAATACGTCCTCCATACCGTGAGTTACTTCCCAATAATACATTTGATAAGTCCCCCTCAAGTTGATTGTGTGATATATTTAAATATCTTAATTGGGAAGTCATGTTCCAAAACCAACTAGGAACTGAACCAGATAATCCGTTATTCGATATGTCCACGTGTTCGAGGTCTTTTTGCGTTTGTAACCACTTAGGAAATCCATTTTGGATTGAACAATTCCTTAGGGTTAAATATCTAAGTTGAAAAGGAGGAACCCAGTTAGGGCTCAAGTTTAGAACCATCGAACTGATATCTAACGTATCCAGTTTCTTAAGATTGGCCAAGTGAGCTTCTGTTACATCACCTTCTAGCATGTTACCTGAGATCAACAATTCTTCTAAACTCGAGAGGTTCCCGAAACTTTCTGGCAAAGACCCATTTAACTTGTTGTCGCTAAGATCTAAGAATCTCAACAATGACAATCTTCCTAGTGACGTGGGAATTGAACCAGAAAATGAGTTATATGCAAGATTCAGTTCTTCCAGATTCTGAAAGGTTCCCAATTTATCAGGTAATCGCCCAGAAAGTTGATTACTTTCCAAGTGTAACGATTTCAATTTGTTGGCAGAACATCTAGATGAATTTGTAATTAATGTTGATAATATCTCTCCTTGAAGCTTATTATAAGACAAAAATAATACCTCCAAGTTGCAAAGATTTCCCAAGGTTATTGGTATCTCCCCTTCCAACTCAAAATTCTCACTCAAATCAAGATGATAAAGACTTGAAAGGTTACCTAGCTCAGGAGGAACTTTGCCAGTAAAATAGTTATCGTGTAGATCAAGATACACTAAATTCTGAAGTGAACCCAAGAAAGCTGGCATCTGTTTGAAATTATTCCAACTTAAGTCTAAGTGATACAAATGTTTCAACTCCAACAGAGAAGAATTCAGTTCCCCAGTCAATAAAAACCCGCCAAGTTGAAGTTGAACAACATCACCTTTAGTTTTGTTTTTGCAGATTACTCCTTTCCATTCGCAACAATCGGTACCAACAACCCAAGACGAGAGTGCATTGCTGTAAGAATCATTAAGATTATGTTTGAAGTTTAAAAGAGCTTCTCTTTCTCTTGGATTGCAAGCATCACTAAACTTGATCATGTTTGAAGAACACAACAATACAACAAGAAAGGAAATAGCAGCCATTATCAATCTAATTATAAGCTCCATGATTTAATTAGTTAAACAAAGACATGCACAATGATCCATTCATTCATTTGATCATGGGGTTTAAATACATAGAGTAAAGACTGTACGATTTACATATTTTGTCATGACAAGACTAATGAAGACTTGGTAGTTGACTTCACACAAAGGCAATATTGTATGGAGGTGATAAGGTTGTGGATTGGAACCCTCTCAATGAGCCTGACTTAGAATATTGACCATATTAAGAAAAAATGCTATAAGACAAATTCAAGTGAGGAGAAAGATGTTGAATGCTACCTCCAACAACAGTTAGTTTCATGATAGACTTGGATGGGATTCAGAGTTGCATGCAATTAACTGGCTTTTAACGTTAATGAGATCATCTGAATATTTTCGATAAAATAAGAGGTTACGCGAGAAGCTGATCACTAAGTAGGGGGTCATTTGAGAAATAACCCAAAAAATTATCATCCAAGAATCATTTTTTTCTAGTTGATTTAAGTTTGAAGTTTGGGTGTAATAATTGCAAATCCTACTAATATGTAGTTTCATATAGGGTGGAATTTTGTTCCAATATAAATTAAGACTTGGAAATTTTAAGAATTTAGAAGTCTGTGATTTTTGGTTACCGGACAATTCAATTAAATTCCTAGATAGTGCTATATAAAAAAAGATAGCACTATATAAATATTTGCTAAAAGAGTTACTCTTAGATTCCAAGTCGAATTATTTGAATTTTTATCTGAAATAGACACAAGGGCCTACTAAAGACATCGATGATTGACTCTATATAATGAATATAAGGGTCCCATAAAGACTTGAGTATTCTTTTTTACGTATACACTAAGGACCACCCAAAAACTTGAGTATTGACTTCACATATACACGAAGGACCACTGAAACATGTGTATGAGTTTTGTTTAATGGATAAAGATTCATTATATGATCTTGAAAGTAAGGATAAAATTAATCGTAAAAATCCCGCGTCCCTTGGTAGAGTATCAAGGGCCTAGGCTATATGTGTGAGCTCAAATTTAGTAATTGTACAGAGTCGAAGCCCAACCATAGAACTTCAACACTTACTAGGCTTGAGCGTTCACCTTAGACTAGGCTCCAAACACTCGCGAGCGATGTGGGACATATACCGTTACCATCTTTGCAACACCCAATAGGCCAGCAATACTCACATATGAATTAGTTCAATGTCCAATTATGAAACCTTTGGATGAATAGAAAGCTGTCTACGCACAAAAAGAGCAGATTTGCGAATGTTTGTTTCTGTCTGAATCGTGAGGTGCTAATGGCTATTTTGAGTTCATAACAGTTCGACAATTCATATTCAGACAAGTCAGACCTAAACAGGGACAAAAACACCACCTAACAATATGCCGCCACCGGACCACTGTTATCTTTTCCTGCAACGTGCACCTACAGTAAAAGCTCGATCGTACAAAATAGCCGCCCTTCACCACACCCATTTGTAACACAACACCGAAAAGTATCACTTAGGAAATAAGAACACAAATGATTTGATCTAAGGTACACATTACATAGACACGATCAAAAGAAACACACTATGTTTTATGTCATGTGAAAGGTTTTGATTCTTGAGATAAATCATTACAAGTAAACAACTATCTAATCATCAGTTTTGATCAACTTCATGCTGAAATCCCACAGTTTCTAAGCCAGTTCTGAATCTTGAGCATTTGAGTTTGGTGTGTCAAAGAAGTGCTGAAATCCCACAGTTTCTTGGAGTAGAAGTGCTGCAAAATTCAAATGGTATTTTTATTTGTCAAAGAAGATATGCACGAGAGGTATTAACAAGGTTTGGAATGGCGAGTAGCAATGGTGTGAAAAATCCAATTGTCCCTGGTTCAAAGCTTTCAAAGGATGAAGGAGGAACTAAAGTTGATACAACTTTGTTCAAACAACTAGTTGGAAGTCTCATGTATTTAACCGTGACTCGTCCTGACCTAATGTATGGTGTAAGTCTTATTAGCAGGTACATGTCTAGGCCAACCATGTCACATTGGTTGGCAGCCAAGAGGATTCTAAGGTATCTAAAGGGGACAACTGAACTAGGCATTCTATACAGGAAGGGAGGTGGCAGTTCAAAACTCTTTGCATTCACGGATAGCGGATATGCTGATGATCTTGACGATAGGAAGAGTACTTCTGGATATGTGTTCATGATAGGATCTGGAGCTGTTTCATGGTCTTCGAAAAAACAACCAGTGGTAACCTTGTCTACTACCGAAGCCGAATATATCGCTGCAGTTCTATGTGCATGTCAGTGTATATGGCTCAAGAGAATTTTGAAAAAAATTGGAATGGAGGAGAATGGATGTACTACAATTCATTGTGATAATAGTTCTGCTATTCAATTGTCTAAGTATCCTGTCTTTCATGGAAAAAGCAAACATATTCATGTCAGATTCCATTTCTTAAGGGATTTGGTGAATGATGGTATTGTGGAGCTGAAGTATTGCAATTCTCAAGAACAAGTTGCAGACCTAATGACAAAGCCACTTAAATTGGAGCAGTTTGAGAAACTTCGTACTATGCTTGGAATGGTTACTGCATCTGAAGTAAGCTAAATGCACATGCTTTTAGCTTAAGGGAGGGAATGTTAGATATTTTAGTTGTTTTCTGAATTTACAAGTCTGTTAGTTTGTTAAAGTCAGTCCTAGTCTTTAGGAGAAATTAGAGTCTGTTTTTCTATGCACTATTGTAGCCTTATTAAGGGCAAATTCTGTTAGTTTATCTTCTGTGTAAAAGCTATATATAGCTACTAGTTAGTTGAATCTAATAACACATTTAGTCTTCTAAGTCTGATTTACAACACGGATTGACCAAAAACAAAATTATCAGGTCGGAAAATCTGACCATAAGGTCCAGATCTAAGACTATCCATAGTTCCTGGTTCAAGATCCATTAAAACAGCACGAGGAACAAATCTTCCACAACTAGCTTCGTTATAGTAAACATTAACTCTCTCGAGTTGAAGTTCAGAGTCTCCTTGGTACCTTCCCGTCGAATCAATTCCATGTTCAGCGCAAACTACTTCCCAGAACTTTGCTCCGATCTGGTTTCCACATTGACCTCCTTGAATATGCAAAATCTCACGCATTTTTGAGAGAGAAAGAAGAGAGTTCTAGAGAGAGAAAGAAAGAGGGAAAATAAGAAATTTGGGGGGAAATGAAGTGAGAACTGAACTGATATTTATAGAGGAAAGGAAATGGAGAAGAGTTAACGAGATCTGTTTGCCGTTAGATTTAACGGCAGGAGGGGTCGTTATTTATGAGTGGGAGTGGTTTGGAAATTAAAAGAATTGGCGCCCCTTGACAGAAAACCAAATTGGAAAAGAAATCTGAGTGGTTGGTTTTAATCTAGGAGAAAGATCCAACGATGGAGATTAGAACTAAAGACACTGATCATATCTGTGGTCGGTAGCTATATTGTGACATTCACAAAAAAAAGCTATATAATCAAATGAAGGATGTTTTTGGCTGATAGTAATAGTGTGACCTATGTTGTTTTGAAATCTCATAAAATCTTTATCAAAGAAGAAAATGCAATCCTTCGGGGCTTAGGTTCGATTCAGAAAGACAAACCTCATAATGTGAGATTCTTTTTGTTATATTTTCTCTTAAAAATATTAAACATACTTCAACGGTTGTGAATCCATACCAAGATCTAGAAGATGAAATCCAACTTGGTAACTATTCAAGTCTGGAGTTGTTAGCAACTCTTCTAATCTCATACTCGGGGTAGTATAGGCACTTGGTTAATATATTATCATTGTTGTAAAAGCCAAAGGAAACTAGATAGGAAAGAATATGTTTTTTCTCAAAACAAAAGATGAAGTTATATTGAAGTAAAGTAATGAGTAATCTATACTCCCTTGACCCTCAGCCAGGTTGACAAACTTTTTAGTATTGGACAGGTTATGTGAGTTGTTTTCAATAGAATAGAACAGTTCCACTAGTAAAGGTGAAAAGCTAGATAGATAGATGCTATCAAGTATTTGGTAATACATTATGATCACTTAATACTTAGATATCTTCCTACTCAAGCAAATTCCTCTTTTGAGTCTAATTTGGGTTTTCTTCTTTTCTTCCTTTTATATAACCTATAAATGGTTTGTACCTTGTAAACAAAAAAATGGTTAACAATTAATGGAGTGGGAATTCTAAATTGTAGAAGTTTAATATCGTATTTCAAAAATTCTATAACGGCTGAATCATATGTTTAGATTTGTCACGTACGGATGATCAATAGATCAACTTGGAGATAGAGACTAGAATGATGGTAAGCTATTTTTATATCAACTACGTACGCCACAACGAGTGCTCTACTAAAATGGCTTGAAAATCTGTCCCTACCCGCCAGGGACGGATCCAGGATTTTTACATAGGGGGTGCGAATATATACTTAAAATTTTTTTTCTTGCAAACACAGTAATTAACAAAATATTTATATTCATTAACTATATTAATACATTAACGATTACAAACGCAATAGACCTCTACGAGAGTTCGTATTTTGGATGTATGCATAATTGAGTCATCGTCAATTTCACTAAGAACTTTTTTTTCAATAAAGACTATTAAACTTTCATCCAACCACACATCACTCATCTTGTTTATTGAGCGTGTTATAACTAGCTTCAAAACTGAAAAATCTCTTTCAACGGAGGCAGTTGCAACCAGCAAAATTAGCGCTAAAGTGATAAACAAATAAACTAAATGATATGCTTTATTTATCTTAGTTTACAACAATGTTCTAGCAGCAAGAGCTCCAATCTCGTCCAAATTTGAGAAATTATCATTCTGCCTCATATCATAAATGTAATTTTCAAACTTATAACTAAGGGTTTATGGTAGATGAATTGAAGTTTATAGAGTTTAGAGTAGATGAATTGAATTTTTGTAGGATGTATGGTAGATGGATTGAAGTTTGTACAGAGTTATGGTAGATGAGTTGAAGTTTATAGGATAGTTAAATTGAATTTTATAGAATT
This sequence comes from Eschscholzia californica, assembly GCF_041429995.1. Classification (NCBI taxonomy): domain Eukaryota; kingdom Viridiplantae; phylum Streptophyta; class Magnoliopsida; order Ranunculales; family Papaveraceae; genus Eschscholzia; species Eschscholzia californica. The sequence goes on along the minus strand of NW_028238483.1, from coordinate 43,782,946 downwards.
TTAAGATAGTTTTTTTTATGACAAAACCCATAACATAAAACAAATAGAGTATTTACAAGTAGGACAACAAAAAGATGAAACCGTAAGATATACGACCTAAAAATAACAAAATGAACAACAAAGGCGTCGATGTCGTGATTAAATAATTTTAATATATATATAAAAGTTAAAATACTTGAAATTGATTATAATGGGACTCGAACTCAAAACATCAAGCTACTACCCACCCACAACTCAACACATTACCCACTGAGCCAAGCTGATGTCTGTCTTTACACGATTGGATATATATAGCATGACACATACATATCAAGAAAAAACACTTAAAATTCTTATAGCGGTTTTCGAACTCATGTTCTCTCGGTGGCAACCACACCACAAACGCTGTTAGAACCGCAACGCCAAGGGTCCTCAGGTGTCATCTTGTTACATCAGAACATATATATAATATCTATATACGTATATATTAAAAGGAAATTACTACTATTTTCTTTTTTCGGGAGGATCCAGGGGTCGCACCCCCATGGATCCGCCCCTGCTACCCGCGCAAAGCCACGATGAGGGTTGGTAATGTGAGACCTACCGAAATAATGTGATTTGGAACGTTATACGACCACCACGAGTTTTACTAAATTGAACTTCTTATAGCTTAGTAAAGACTTGCTTAGACGCAAGAGGGGGTTGTGTTAGCAATTGTAATTAGTGTTGCTGATAGATGTCTGGTTGGTCTGGACGAGGCACTATAGGGTCACTTATTGGCACTTCCCAAAGTGTTAAGGCGCCCCTTTTCCTCTCACTCCCCCTCTCCAATTTGCCTTAGAGTTGGTTGGAACTAAAACTCTGGTGGCACCAACAAAATTACCCAACTCTCTGTACATGAGTTTTGGGCTTTGCAGAAACCAAACCTAAACCCAAACCCAAGTCCAAAATGTAACTACCGTTTATGTGACTCGTTCCAAAATGTTCGAACGCGGTTGCCTATGCCCTTAGGGGTTGGTTTAGCCACAAACGGTATAATAATCTATTAAAGAATTAATAATATCTTTGGAAATGAAAAGAGTCATCTTCTTCGTGGGGAGCACTAATTTTATTAATCGTATTATTATCTTGGTTAATTCGCGATATCTAAGTTTGTATGTTAATAAAAAAATTAGTGTTCCTGAACAAAAGTAGATCATTGATACAGCAAAAGCTACAACAGTTGTACGGTAAGATTTTATTTAGGTGAACGTAATTCTACTATAAATAATTAAGACTATATAAATAGAATATATGGATTGATGTTAATTTGTTGGTAGAATGATTCATTGAGAAACCCCTTAATAAAAGGGAAATTTGATGATGATTTGGTCAAAACATCTTAAACATTGGTACAAAATAGAAACCAAGAGAACATAACTAACCAAACGACATTTTCAAAAAAAAAAAAAAAAAAAATAGAATGAGGAAAACAACAACTTTAGATTAGTGTGGACATTATCAATACCACAAAAACTAAAAAGGGAATTTCTCCCACAAAACATCAGAATTCATAACCTTAATTCTTCTTCTTCTCTCTCTTTCTCTCTCAAGTCCCAATTTCCTCCATCTCTCTCTTCTTGTTCTACCATTTTCATCTACACAAATCTCATCCTCATTGCATTTCCCAATGGTACATGTCTCTTCCCTTTCTCTCTAATTTCTACCTCTCTTCCCTCTCTATGAGCAATGACAGGGAACAAGAAAAACTTGGTAGAATCTGAGCATGAATTCTACGTGGTTTGTTGTGAATAATCCGAAACAAGAATCACAACAAACCACATAAGGTTTCTGCCCAAAGTCTACCTAATTGCGATTCGTGTTTTTAGTCTGTCTAGTTTTTCTTGTTTCATGTCATTGATCTATATGATATGTATGTACTACGGTCTACGTATTGATTGATGATTGAATGAATTCTTTTTTTTCAACTGTAAACTATTTTTTCCTTGAATAAAGATCCAAAGTTTCTAAGACAATCTTGTTAATCATGTAAAGTCAACTCGTAAAAACATGAAAATCATCAAGAACTCAAGTAGATTTAGTTTTCAAAAGCATTTTGTATGTTAACATTAATTATGTCTTGTTGTTTAGATTAAGTTTTATATTAAAATTAGATTGTTAAATAAATATATGTTTGTCTATATGACTTCCAAATTTGTCGTATGAATTTCGATGGAGTAGGCGAATTCGGCGTCTGGAATGGCAGTGAATGATGAGTGTAAGCTCAAGTTTTTGGAATTGAAAGCGAAAAGAAACTATCGATTTATTGTGTTTAAGATTGAGGAGAAAATACAACAGGTAGCTGTTGAAAGACTTGGACAACCTGATGAGAGCTATGAAGATTTCACTGCTTGCTTACCCGAAAATGAATGTCGTTATGCTGTTTACTATTTTGATTTCACAACCAATGAAAATTGCCAGAAGAGCAAAATTTTTTTCGTTGCCTGGTAACTTTCCCGAACATTATTTTTGTTTGTCTGTTTGTTTGTGTTTTCTGAAAATATACAGCTTACTGGAGCTTTAGTCATCTTTAAACGCGTAACGACAATTTTGCTTCTTTGATATATGTAGGTCACCCGATACATCAAGGGTGAGGAGCAAGATGTTGTATGCTAGCTCTAAGGACAGATTCAAGAGAGAATTGGACGGCATTCAAGTTGAGTTGCAGGCGACAGATCCTAGCGAGATGAGCATGGACATCATTAAAGCCCGAGCTCTTTAGAGCTCAAGTTATTCCTCCCTATTGAAACATCTTTTTCCACCTTTTTTTGCATTGTTTTCTCTCTGGGTATAAATTTCGAAACATAAGATTGTCGTAAATTGTGATACTTTGTGTTGTTTTCGTATTCGTATCAAGAGTTCTTCATGTTTTATATAAATTAGACTAATTTGGTACCACATGAACTTGAGGTTTTGGTATTTGAAGCATCTCCATGAAGGAGCTCTGATTTCGTACCACATAAACTTGAGATATATATTATAACTATAAACTCGACACAAACTCTTCTTGTTCAGTTACAAAAAGCAAAGTTTATTATTACATTAAAGATAAACCCATCAGTGCAAGACCACTATTTTTTCTTCTGCTTCAGACAAGGAGAGAGTTTGTATATTACATCATCCAAAAACCTAAAATAAGCATACCTCCAAGACCTCTTCACCAATAAAACACCCCACAGACACCAAAAACCTACCACAAATCCAAATGGTAGCCCCATATAAAACCATTTCATCTCAATCCAATCTTCATCTTCATTGTCCTCCATTGATCCTTCACCTTCACCTTCACCATTTGGTACTTTTTGATGTTGCCCATCTTCATCGCATTTATTGAGTGGAAAACCACAGAGATTATGGTTCCCGGTAAAGCTTAACTCTGAAAATGTTTGCAGTTGGGTTCCTAGAGGAATTTCCCCTGACAAGTTGTTATATGACAAGTTCAAGTAACCAAGTGAAGTTAAGTTCACCATGCTCTGAGGGATTGCACCAGATAATTTGTTGTTCGACAGATCAAGCGATTCAAGTGAACTTAAAAGACCAATTTTATTTGGGATTGTTCCTATCAAACTATTATTTGCTAAGTTCAACGTTAACAATCCGAAGAGATATGTTAGTTCTTCGGGGATCTCTCCGTGTAAATTGTTGTTTGAGAGATCGATAGCTGCAAAAAGATTAAGCAAGATGTCTCCATATACCCATTCTTTACCTTTGACTACAAGTTTCATTTCTGTGTAATAAACACCAAATCCAGCTACAGTTATATTTTTGCCAGTATATGAGTAGTTGTAATGACCTATATTTGGGTAAAACTTCGAACCCATTCTACTAAAATTGCTAAAGCATCTTGGAATTAATCCCGATAGATTGTTATCACCCATATCCATTATTTGAAGCTTAGTTAGGTAACAAAGTTCTCTAGGAATTTCACCGTAAAGCATATTCGAATGTAGCCGCATAATGACAAGCTCCTTAAAGCTTTCTCCTATCCATGTTGGTAACCTACCCACAAGTCTATTCTCACCAAGATCGATCATCCTCAATTTAGTACAATTTCGCAACGTGGAAGGCAATTCTCCATCGAGGGAATTGTTTTGCAAACGCAACGTCTCAAGATTTAGTAGAAACCCTATAGAACTTGGAATGTTTCCTGTTATATTGTTGTTTTCCAAACTTATAGTAACCAAAGACGTCCAGTAAAACAAACATTCAGAAAGTTCTCCAGATAGAAGATTCCCAGAAAGATCAAGAAAGACCAAGTAATTCCGATATTCTACCTGACTACATAGTAAAACCGAAATAGATCCTGAAAATGAATTCCTTGAAAGATCAAGTACCTCCACATCAGAAGATATAAGAGGTAAGTTACCTGTGAATCTGTTTGAATTCAAGTAAATATCTCCTCCAATCGGTGAGTTACTTTCCAATAATACATTTGATAAGTCCCCCTCAAGTTGATTGTGTGATATATTTAAATATTCTAATTGGGAAGTCATGTTCCAAAACCAACTAGGAACTGAACCAGATATTCCAGCATTGGACATGTCTACTTCCACGAGGTCTTTTTGCGTTTGTAACCACTTAGGAAATCCATTTTGGATTGAACAATTCCTTAGGGTTAAATATCTAAGTTGAAAAGGAGGAACCCAGTTAGGGCTCAAGTTTAGAACCATCGAACTGATATCTAACGTATCCAGTTTCTTAAGATTGGCCAAGTGAGCTTCTGTTACATCACCTTCTAGCATGTTACCTGAGATCTGCAATTCTTCTAAACTCGAGAGGTTCCCGAAACTTTCTGGCAAAGACCCATTTAACTTGTTGTCGCTAAGATCTAAGAATCTCAACAATGACAATCTTCCTAGTGACGTGGGAATTGAACCAGAAAATGAGTTATCTGCAAGAATCAGTTCTTCCAGAATCTCAAGACTTCCCAATTCATCAGGTAACCGTCCAGAAAGTAGATTATCTTCCAAGTGTAACGATTTCAATTTGTTCCCAAAACATCTAGATGATGAATTTGTAAATAATATTGATGATATCTCTCCTTGAAGTTTGTTTATAGACAAATCTAATAGCTCCAAGTTGCAAAGATTTCCCAAGGTTATTGGTATCTCCCCTTCCAACTTATTATGACCCAAATAAAGATTATAAAGACTTGAAAGGTTACCTAGCTGAGGAGGAACCTTGCCAGTAAAATTGCAATGGAATAGATTAAGATACCTTAAATTCTGAAGTGAACCCAAGAAAGCTGGCATCTGTTTGAAATGGTTATAACTTAGGTCTAAGTGATACAAATGTTTCAACTCCAACAGAGAAGAATTCAGTTCCCCAGTCAATGAAAACCCGCCAAGTTGAAGTTGAACAACATCACCTTTAGTTTTGTTTTTGCAGATTACTCCTTTCCATTCGCAACAATCGGTACCAACAACCCAAGACGAGAGTGCATTGCTGTAAGAATCATTAAGATTATGTTTGAAGTTTAAAAGAGCTTCTCTTTCTCTTGGATTGCAAGCATCACTAAACTTGATCATGTTTGAAGAACACAACAATACAACAAGAAAGGAAATAGCAGCCATTATCAATCTAATTATAAGCTCCATGATTTAATTAGTTAAACAAAGACATGCACAATGATCCATTCATTCATTTGATCATGGGGTTTAAATACATAGAGTAAAGACTGGACGATTTACATATTTTGTCATGACAAGACTAATGAAGACTTGGTAGTTGACTTCACACAAAGGCAATATTGTATGGAGGAGATAAGGTTGTGGACTGGAACCCTCTCAATGAGCCTGACTTAGAATATTGACCATATTAAGAAAAAAATGCTATAAGACAAATTCAAGTGAGGAGAAAGATGTTGAATGCTACCTCCAACAACAGTTAGTTTCATGATAGACTTGGATGGGATTCAGAGTTGCATGCAATTAACTGGCTTTTAACGTTAACGACAAAAATGAGATCATCTGAATATTTTCGATAAAATAAGAGGTTACGCGAGAAGCTGGTCACTAAGTAGGGGGTCATTTGAGAAATAATCCAAAAAATTATCATCCAAGAATCATTTTTTTCTAGTTGATTTAAGTTTGAAGTTTGGGTGTAATAATTGCAAATCCTACTAATATGTAGTTTCATATAGGGTGGAATTTTGTTCCAATATAAATTAAGACTTGGAAATTTTAAGAATTTAGAAGTCTGTGATTTTTGGTTACCGGACAATTCAATTAAATTCCTAGATAGTGCTATATAAAAAAAGATAGCACTATATAAATATTTGCTAAAAGAGTTACTCTTAGATTCCAAGTCGAATTATTTGAATTTTTATCTGAAATAGACACAAGGGCCTACTAAAGACTTCGATGATTGACTCTATATAATAAATATAAGGGTCCCATAAAGACTTGAGTATTCTTTTTTACGTATACACTAAGGACCACCCAAAAACTTGAGTATTGACTTCACATATACATGAAGGACCACTGAAACATGTGTATGAGTTTTGTTTAATGGATAAAGATTCATTATATGATCTTGAAAGTAAGGATAAAATTAATCGTAAAAATCCCGCGTCCCTTGGTAGAGTATCAAGGGCCTAGGCTATATGTGTGAGCTCAAATTTAGTAATTGTACAGAGTCGAAGCCCAACCATAGAACTTCAACACTTACTAGGCTTGAGCGTTCACCTTAGACTAGGCTCCAAGCACTCGCGAGCGATGTGGGACATATACCGTTACCATCTTTGCAACACCCAATAGGCCAGCAATACTCACATATGAATTGGTTCAATGTCCAATTATGAAACCTTTGGATGAATAGAAAGCTGTCTACGCACAAAAAGAGCAGATTTGCGAATGTTTGTTTCTGTCTGAATCGTGAGGTGCTAATGGCTATTTTGAGTTCATAACAGTTCGACAATTCATATTCAGACAAGTCAGACCTAAACAGGGACAAAAACACCACCTAACAATATGCCGCCACCGGACCACTGTTATCTTTTCCTGCAACGTGCACCTACAGTAAAAGCTCGATCGTACAAAATAGCCGCCCTTCACCACACCCATTTGTAACACAACACCGAAAAGTATCACTTAGGAAATAAGAACACAAATGATTTGATCTAAGGTACACATTACATAGACACGATCAAAAGAAACACACTATGTTTTATGTCATGTGAAAGGTTTTGATTCTTGAGATAAATCATTACAAGTAAACAACTATCTAATCATCAGTTTTGATCAACTTCATGCTGAAATCCCACAGTTTCTAAGCCAGTTCTGAATCTTGAGCATTTGAGTTTGGTGTGTCCAAGTTGTTATCCGAAAAATAGCTTCCACTTACGCCTTTGACATTTGGATGCAATGCGACATAGCATTGAGTTGATGCCCCCTGCAAACATGAGGCGTGAAATAAAACGGGTTATGAGTATTACAAGTAATCAATACGAAAAAACATTTTATTCTTGTGTGTCAAAGAATCTGGTAGATGGGTTTTGGGTTTCTATAACGATATACTAACCTGCTGAACATTTTTAAGTACAAGTCTCCCAATTGTATAGGAAAGAACTTCATCAATAGACAAAACCATTAGAAGATACAGAGGGAGAGAATTCTCTTTCCGAACCCACTTCAAGACGCGGGGAGCAAGAAGAACGATACATGCATAAACGACAAAATCTTCTCATCCATAAACATGCTAAACGATACTCATAAATGGTTGAAGCGGTTGAATAAGAGCATCACTATGACTAGCATTAGTATTTACCAACTATAGGCAACTTTCTCGCTTCAAAGATATTTCACACTAACATAGCAACAAAATTTGAGAACGCGATTTTCTTTTACCATTTATAATGCTATGCTACATTGATACCGAAGAAGATTGGTAAGTATAGCCCCTGGATGAAGTGAATTAGCCGTTATTTGCACGCCTTCTTCCTGTTCAATTGAATTGAACAATGTCTCAGGTTCCTCCATAAAATCCCGAATAACTTTTTGCAAAAAAAGGTGTAAGATTGAATTGAGCTAAGTGTGTACCTTTAGGCGTCTTCCGAGCTCATTGGCATGAAGTATATTTGCAAGTTTTGATTGGCCATGCGCGCTTATGGTACTATACCTGTAACACATAGAGAGAGAGAGAGAGAGAGAGAGAGAGAGAGAGAGAGAGAGAGAGAGAGAGAGAGAGAGAGAGAGAGAGAAGAATTTTTGCTCATAAATATCCTATGAAGTTGGAAGAGAATAACAAAATTTAAAAAAACATGACATTACTCCTTTTCATCATTGATTTTATCAAATCGAATCCCTTCACCGTATGAAAACTTGTGACCATTTGATGAAACATTGACAATTCTTCCTTCTACATTACTTTTTCGTGCGGTATTTTTCATGTTCTCCAGCAGAAGATCTGTTAGAAGAAAATGACCTGCAAAATCAAAAAGAATTTTAAGTTACTACATTTTACTACGACCAAGTTTTTTTTACTGTATTTTTATTTTTTTTCGACAATTTGATTCGAATCAAACAACTTTTAAAAGCACACTTTGAGTTGCTTATCAAAGTTTTCGGGGGAAGGGAGATCCCCTTCACGGGAACTTTCCTGAGAGAGGGACGTAAGGATAAGAGGAGAGAGGAGAGAAGAAAGAAAAGAGAGAAAAGAAAGAAGAGAAGAATTTTGGTGATGGTGATCGCCGGGATTAATGGTGGATGTTGCCGGAATTCGGTGGTGGTCGCCGGAGTTCTAGTTGAGGTGAGAGAGAAGATAAAGAACAAAAAAATGAAAGGGTGACGTTTGGAGGAAACAAAAAAATTTGTTTCCACCCAAAACTTATTAGTCCCGAAAAATTTACTTATTTCCCCAAAACACTGACCCTTATATACTATGAGAATACGCCGCATACCTATATTTTTTTTTTGTTGACATTGCCGCATACCTACCTATATGGTTTGTTGCAAATTGCAGCTCTATTTTGTCTTGAGAGAGCAAGAAACGGGTTGCGACGAACCCTGCGTTGTTACTTCCACATAAAAACACAAATTATAAATAGGTATAGGATGACCATCGTCGCATTCGCTCTTACGACAGTCATTGTTTACAAATATGAAAATCTTGAACTATTAACCCGAAGCGATCACAATTGTATTCAGAACCCGGTCCCAAAACAAGTAAAACAACACAAGTTAGACGACTAGATCAGAAATGCATCAGTTTTCTTACATAAGGAGATTCAATGGAAGGCCAGAGGAACTGAACTCCGAAGCGAACTTTCTCACTGACGCCATTGAGCTAAGATCTAGCTCCATTATGTCAACTTTAGCAGTCGGAGTTTCCTTCATTATTGCTTCTTTGACATCCTCACCAGCCTTTATATTCCTGACTCCCATGACTACATGAACTCCACGCATTGCAAGAACACGTGCAGTTTCGGAACCAATACCACTTGAAGCACCTATAACCCCGACGATACAAACACATCAGTAAGACCAAAGTCATCTAATTCTACTACCTCAATGATTCATAAAAGTTAAATTTTCCTTTCGATATAAGCAATTAGTAATTTTCCTCAATGATTCATGATTTCACAACTTCATCTTATGGAATTTGGGTAACTAAGAATAGTAAAATATGTTAAGTTTGACCTAGACATTATATTTTTGGTTGCTACAACGTCATTCTCCCGTGTGGGACTATTCTCACAAAATCAAGTAAACCCATTTGTTAGTTGGTTAGATAAGTATCAAATGTGATGTAGATTGTTGCGGAAGCGGAATAACATTAGAATCCATTACTAGAATTAAGAAGAGAGAGAGAAGAAACAACTAGAATTAAGAAGAGAGAGAAGAATTAACTAAAATAACTGTAAAGAAGAAAGAAGATGCAATCAAGGGATTTGTTTATAACTCAATTCAATGTCTTACAAGATAAACTGAACTTCTCTTATATAGAGAATATGCTTTCCTAATTAGACTCAAAGTGGGAAACAAGATAACTACTAATATTACTTTCCTTGATTGCTAATATTCCTAAACATAGAAACCCTAAATAATAAAATAGGAAACTTATAATAATATAACTTCTAGGCCGTTGGGCCTATAGTTGGGCTAGCCGTGAGGCCCATAGGAGGATGGCCGCCATCATACTCCCCCGCTGCGGAACAACTTGCCCCCAAGTTGGTGTTGTCATAAAGCAGATCGCCCAGGTAATACGGATATATATCAGCGATGTGGAAGGTGTCATTGACGACGATTTTGAAGGCAATCCTTAGTTCCCACTTTGCGCGAGATTTGTCGGAAATAGGAAGAAGACAAATAAGGATCAAATCACCAACTAAAATCCAAAACTCATGATGCGAAAGATCCTGCAAAATCAATTGTAAGAAACAAACTTCTAACAAATTTCTACATCTTCCGTCATCTAGTAATTCGATGAAAAACACCAGATTAATCGTTATGGAAAAATCAACTCTGAATTTCTGCATCCAGTTCGTCACTTCTACAAAAATAGCTATAAATATCTTCCCTCGTTCATAGTGGAGTTTATTAACCAAAGATCTACCAATAACTGGTAATCTAGTTACTTCCCAAGCCAATATTTCAAAATAACTGAACTTGGTGGATGCACTAATCCGGTTGTCAAAAGATAACGTAGCAAAACTCATCGTATCATTGACCTCTTTTAGAGGTGAAGATAAAGATGGACTAGGGAGTATTTTATGATTCGAAACCACTAATTTTTCTCCGGGGATTGTATAGGGATCAAATAAATTGTTCCGGTTAGTCTTATTCAATCGAATCTCATCGAATTTGTCTTCCTCCGTCATTGAAAAACTAGTATTTTTGTTATCAAGAACCTCCCCTTCAATAATATCGGCCATGGTGGTCTGAGGAATTTCAGATAATAATTTTCGAGATTCCAGCTGATGTAGATGAACAACTGTCGTAATGAACAACTGGTACAAATTAGGTCCAATTTGCACAAGCAAACCACCGACACCAGGAAGGATTTTCGAAAGTCGTCCAGCAATAACATCATCCTCATGTATGTGTTGCTCTAAGTTGTTTGCTTCGATCTCGCCCTTAGTTGGCAAAACGTTTCCAATACCAGGGAACCATACCTTGAATGAATGTGAAGATAAAATTGAGGTCAACTTCATCAACATCTCAAAATTTTTCTTTCCTTCAACGTAACTACTCCCAAAGGCAGTTCTTGATATTAATTCTGACATGAAAACCCTATATTCATCGAGTACTTCGGTCTCCTTGTCTTCTTCATGCCTCCATCTCTGTAACATGGACTCAACAGACGTGATCATGGCAGGAGCCATTCCCTTTAAGCTTTCGGCATAGAATGCTTGGTTAGCTAATTTTTGTTGCTTGACCCAATTTCGGCCTTGGGATGTCACAAGCCCATCTCCAAATAGCTTCCTACAGAATCCTTGATCCTTGTTCTTCACAAATACTCCATCTCTATTGTTAAAAACCTCCTTGATCAATTTGGGTTCAGTTATGTGCAACTGAGGTGTAGGACCATACCAAGAAAGATAAACACTACCTTCTTGATCTATTTGAAGACCCTCTTTCGAGCAAGCTAATCCAATCTTTGTAGTATCTTCATCAAAGGCAGACTCCATAGCCTCAAAAGATGTAAAATTATCATCGGTTGATGTTGCCGACCCAAACTCTTCTTTGATTTCAGATTTCTCCTTCGTATTTCTCTCTCTTGGAATAATAGGATTGTGGTTGTGGTGGTCGTTTTTATTAATGACGTCTTCTTCGTGAACATCTTCTTCAACTTCTTCATACTCTTCTTTTTCTTTTTCCTGATGGAATGATAAAATAGGTGATGAATACGGTTGATGAATGTATTGTTGTTGTTCCTGTTGTTCCTGTTGTTGCGGTTGCTGTTGCTGTTGCTGTTGCTGTTGCTGTTGCTGTTGCTGTTGCTGTTGCTGTTGCTGTTGCTGTTGCTGTTGCTGTTGCTGTTTCGGTGATGGTGCTGTCACGATATCGATGATGGTGCTGTCACGGTTGGGTGGTAGTTGATGTTTCGGTGGTGGTGCTGTCCCGGTTGGTCCGTTTATAGTTGTTTGTTCCTCCGTTAATGGTCTTAGTGTTAGAATTCGTCGGAACCAAGAAAACTCGAATGTGTTAGCCCGACAATGATAGGTGGCGTCGACGTCAAAAATCCATGGTCTCCCAAAGATAAGATGACAAATATCCATGTCTACGACGTCACAACAAATTGAATCACGATAGTGAGTACCAATGGAGAACGAGAACGTACATTGGGTTCTTACCGATAATTCCTTTTGATTAGAAATCCAACCAACTTTGTAAGGATTTGGGTGTTCAGTTGTAGGTAGTTGAAGAGCATTAACAAGTCGTTGAGAAATCATGTTCTCTTCACTACCATTATCGATGATGAAATCACATACCTTCTTATTGATTGTAAGTCTTGATTTGAACACCTTATTCCTTTCTGGATGATTTGTTGGAAAAAAAATTTCAGGATTTTGAAGGCTCATGATACCAGCTGATGTAGATTGTTGCGGAAGCGGAATAACATTAGAATCCATTACTAGAATTAAGAAGAGAGAGAGAAGAAACAACTAGAATTAAGAAGAGAGAGAAGAATTAACTAAAATAACTGTAAAGAAGAAAGAAGATGCAATCAAGGGATTTGTTTATAACTCAATTCAATGTCTTACAAGATAAACTGAACTTCTCTTATATAGAGAATATGCTTTCCTAATTAGACTCAAAGTGGGAAACAAGATAACTACTAATATTACTTTCCTTGATTGCTAATATTCCTAAACATAGAAACCCTAAATAATAAAATAGGAAACTTATAATAATATAACTTCTAGGCCGTTGGGCCTATAGTTGGGCTAGCCGTGAGGCCCATAGGAGGATGGCCGCCATCAAAATGTGTTCTTCAAGAAACTAAACAGATCTTACTAATGGTGATTCATCATGATAATGTAAAGGTTACCCATGATTCTATAAGAGTTGAATGCCCTAAAAATCATCAAACCAGACTTCAGCTCAGACAGGTCATGACTCATGATTGATGAAAACAAACACAAAAATAGTTAAAATCTGATCAGACCTACATCCAACTAAAGAACATATATAACCAAACTCATGAGTTTTGAGTTACCAGTAACAATAGCAGTAAGACCAGTTCCATCAATTCCTTGAGTGATTTCTTCAGCTGTTTTAGAGCCTGAGAACCCAGATGGTCCTTTTCTGTTCCACCACCAAATCATCTCTCTCTCCCTCTCTCAAATGCAAAATAGTTCAGACAAGGGTTGTCTGGTTGGGTCATTGTTTGTGGGGATCTTCCAATAAATAAATGAATGGAGGATCCAAAAAAATATCTTTTGGTATGGATAATCCATTAATGTTATAATAGCTTGACAATTATAGCTCTTGCACCAAAATACTAATGATATACTATTGAGAATCAAATATTTTCTTTAGTGATATTATAAGTAATATTTGAAATAACTAAAAAGACAAGCATCGAAATAGCAGTGAAGTGACAAAAGTGGAGACAATCAAAATTGGAACATCATGTAGAGAATGGTTGGGTCATCGTGGGGATATGCGAGTAAATAATGGGAGTAGGCATATTTGTGAATCTTTAAATCTTGGTTGTCAACACCATTTTTATTTTAGTTTTTCTTGCACGACTTTTACTCTCTTTACATCTATGATCTTGTTGTATGGAGGGAACCTAAATTCTATTGTTTGGGGATGATCCATAAGAAAATGTAACAATGACACCTCCCAAGTCTTTTGAGGGAGATCGTGGAACCTTCTTCTCGGAGAACAATATTGTGTACCGTGTGAGGTGGTGAAAGTTGGGACAGCAAAATTGTGTACCGTGTGAGGTGGTGAAAGTTAGGACAATATCGACAGTTATAGATGTAAGCTCAAATTTAATAGGTAAAAAAGTCTTTTGGAGGGATCATGGAGTTTCCGTTAAGAGCAAAAATTTTGAGTACGACAACTTTCATTTTAGTTATTCTTACACCACTTTTACTTTCTTTACATCTATGATCTTGTAGTATGGAGGGAATCCAAATTCTTTTGTTTGGGGATGATTTCAAGTCAAGCAATAGTACGAAAACAGTGGCACATGGAAAAATGAAGATAAACTATAATGTCTAGATCGTCTCTATTTATTGTCAATATGATTTTGGGTTAGATGGTTACCAGCTTAACAGATAAACAATTGAAGCTAACAATAGTTATGTAATTTTTCTCGAGGCGATACTAATAACATCGTTCATATCATTTATTCTTCATCGGTAGGCAATCTAAAGACAAATAGAATGATCAATGGATCAAACTCATGCTAAAATCCCAAAGTTTCTTGGCTAGTTCCTCATCATTAGCTTGTGAGCTTGGTGTAGCTATGTTATTGTCTTTAAAATACACTCCACTTACACCTTTGACGTCAGGATGTAATGCTACATAACATGTAGTAGACGCTCCCTGCGACAACCATCATCGATGAAATGAAATAAAACAATGACAAAGCGGTATAGTTTTGACTCGTAAAACACAAACTTTTTTGCACTTAAAAACGAACAACAACAACTACCTGTTGAATGCTTTTAAGCGTGAATTTTCCAACGGTAGAAGTAAGGACTGTAGTCATCCAACCTACAAAAAGAGTATATCATAGAAAGAAGTGAAATACATAAGCTCAAAGGCTCATTGTAGGCTCTTTCGGGGAATACATCGCTTGGGAAGACCGTATGAACCTGGATTGTTAAGGTATTGGAGGCTCTTTTGGCGGGTTCGGCGTCGTGAAAAGCCCTGGTGGTCTGAGGTAGGCCTATGACAAGGAAACAAAAACTATACCACTTAGAACTGGGCTGAGTTGGTTTTTAGTTAGTATTGGGCAGACATTGAACATCGGAATCACTGTCTTGGTTGGGTAATAGATCGAATTTCACACAGTTAGTTAGGACTTATGAACTCTTTCGTCTTTCTGCTCTCTATGTGACCTTTACTGTGGAATGCCAAATGGCTATTTAAACAAGCACAAGCAGGCTAATGTAACGCCCCAAACCTTAGCAGTTACCAGAATTATCCCTACTTTTGACATCCAGGTTCAAGCCCAACATGTATGGGGTTTTGTTCTTGTCGAGAGCTCCACAACCCACCCAAAAGATCTTGACACTTACTAAGCTTGGCCATGCACCTATAACCCAAGCTCCAAACACTCTCCCAACCGATGTGGGATATCACAAGACAACTATGCTGAGTATTTTGTGCTTGATTGCCAAGAACGGAAGAGATTGTTCCGGAATGAATCAAGTCAAAGGTCACTTATGTCTATCTTGCAGACTTTCAACTATTAGCTTTCTCTTTTCAGGGTTCAATTGAACATCGTTGTGACAGTCAATGTGGTAATTGGTCAAATAAGAAGTAATTTGATAAACTATAGAACACATGGAATAGTGATTTACCAACATAACCGTTAGGTCGCCAAATATTGGTTGCAATAGCTCCTGGATGAAGTGAATTAGCCGTTATTTTCACCCCATCTCCCTGTTCGGAAACAAAGAAATAAATCAGAAACCCATTCTTGTATTACCTAGAGGCCTAAACATGTGCACTAACTTGTTTTAATGTACCTTTAGACGCCTGGTGAGTTCATTAGCGTGCAATACATTTGCAAGTTTTGATTGGCCGTATGCCCATAAGCCATTGTACCTGTAACATAACAAGTTTCTTCGGTTAATACCTTCACTCTGTTAGAACATTCGTTCTGTCTCAGGTTTGGTAATCTAATAAACGACCCTTTGTTCTTTTGCTTAATCGGCAATTAGAGAGACGACCTAATATATATATATATATATATATATATATGTCTATTCAGAAAGTAAGTATCTGTATACCTCGATTCGTCGTTGATGTTATCGAAAAGAATCCCTTCACGGTAAGGTAACCGGTGATTTCCAGATGAAACATTGACAATTCTTCCTTCCACGTTTGTCTTCTGGGCAGTAGTTTTCATGGTCTCCAACAAAAGATCTGTCAAAAGAAAATGACCTGCAAATTTTTTCGATAAAAGTCAGTTGATTTGTTCTTCATTAAAGTGATTGAATCAGAATAGAGAGAACAAAGTGAGCCTTGGCTTTAATATTTATGAGACACACCTATGTGATTTGTTGCAAACAGCAACTCTATATTGTCTCGCGAAAGCGTGAAAGATGCTGACATGACTCCTGCATTATTGCTGTAACAAAAGCATAGAGGAGCTCAAGAACACAGAGAAGCCCAAACCCGTAAAACCCGGAAAAATATAAGCAATAGCTATCACATATTATTCATATTCTTCAGTTTTTCTTACACAAGAATGTTCAGAGGAAGGTTCAGAGCGATGAACTCCGAAGCGAATTTTCTCACTGATGCCATGGAGCTGAGGTCTAACTCCATGACATCAAGTTTCGCAGCAGGGTTTTCCTTCAATATTGCTTCTCTAACCTTGTTACCGGAATCTGTATTCCTGACTGCAATTACAACATGGACTCCACGCAATGCAAGAAGACGTGCAGTCTCGGCACCAATACCTTGTGATGCACCTGAAGTGACAAAAATAGGAGAGATTCAATGAGTTAATGTAATATCCAACACCGCTTGGGGGAGCTTCCAGAGACTACTAGGCTCTATAGATGGAAGCTCAAGCTTAGTAACTGTTGAGGCCTACTGAGAGCGTCTAGAAACTGGGCTATACGTGTAAGCTCAAGCTTAGTAACTTTGTGTAGTTTCAATACGCATTGGGCTTGAGTCTAGGTGGCAAAAGCAGGGAAAGTTAACTCTTAGAGAGTTGAGACATAAATTTGCATTTCTTCGAACAGTTTATATCCCGAAATAACAAACATATCTTAAGAATGCTATATTTAGGTAGTCTGTCAAGTAAGTCTGTGTTAACCTAGCATCACTACATTTCATATACAGTATGTGTTTCAAAATGGGACTATTGTGTGTACTTCTAAGGTTGTACATCGGTTCGGTTACAGACTTTTTAGCCTTATCCACAAACCAATGCGAATGATTCAGTTGCTGGATAATTCACCCCGAGAAAATCCGTTTGTGGTTTTGTTCGATTATGGAACCAAACTATACCTGAACGGTTTGGTTCGGTTGGATAACCGAACACCGAAGCTACAATTCTACAAAAAATTTTAACTTTTGAAACTAGGTTTTCTCATTATATGATATATTTTTTTTTATATATATATGATACTTTGTTTTAATATTAAAAAATGTTGTACCCACCCCATAAAGTACCAAATTCAATGAAATACTCTTCAAACGTATATACTTTCAAATGAAACCCAATACAATTAGAAAAATAAATAAATTATAACACCTCATATGATTAAAATAATACCGGTAACGATAGCAGTAAGACCAGTTCCATCGATTCCTTCAGTAACTTCTTCAGCTGTATTACAAGCGGAGAACCCAGATGGTCCTTTTCTACTCCACCACCAAATCATCTTTCTCTCTTTTTCTTTTTTCTCTCTAACTAAAATGCAAAATATTACTAGTTGGGAGAGAAGAGTAGAGAATGATTGCCTGGTGGGTCATTGTGGGAATCTTCCAATAAATGAATAAATGGAGAAGGAATTAACAAAATAGGAAGATGATAATTCTAGTTACAAAGATATTACAACTAGTATTGGAAGGCAATATTTGTCAAATATCTTTAAGAGCTATTTGTCAAATTTTCTTTCCAAATTTGAATTTTTTTTAAACTCTAACAAAACTCACACCTTAATAATCAGAATACATCCCACCAACGTGTCAGTGTCGGTCCCCGAATAGTTTTCCAAACCTTAGAAAAAAAAAAATATTATTTTAAAGATAGTTCATATACGTGTTTGCTACATACACAAAACCGCACACGTTTTTCACACACCCACAAAAAATCCACGCACGCGTTTCTCAAATGTACAAATTTTAGGCCTACAGTGAGACTGAGGTTGAAACTGAATTTTATAGGTTGAGCTGAGGCTGAAAATTTTGGGTGAAAGAATGTTTCTTTCTGCCTGAGACAGGATGAGGTGAGAGACTTAGAGTTTCTCTAACTACAAAAAAGGAGAAATAGCAACAACCCAAAGAGGATTTCTTCATTTAGGAACTAATTTTAGAAAGAACATAAACCAACATGGGTAGGGACTAAAAAGAGAGATTAAGCAAGGAAGCTTACCAGAGATACCAGCAGTACAGTAAACAAGGGCAAAGATCATACCACCAAAAGCCCAATCAATACCTTGAATACCCACTGAAGCACACATATTAGGAGCTCTTTTAACACCCATAACAGTCAAAACAGTGATATAAAGAAACAGGAACTCTGCTATTCCAGCTCTCCAAAATGACCATGATTGAAGCTCACCACCTTCAAAAAATGGAGCTGGTGGTGGTTCTTTGTAATCTTTATCTGTTTGTGCTGATGTTCCTATGGGTTGTCTCTCTGAAAATTTGTTTGCTCCATGTTCCAATGGGTTGTCTCTCTGAAGAAACCCCATGCCTGATGATTTATAGACCCACTAATCCAAATGGATGAAGATACTTCCATCCGGGTAAGTTCAACTTTATACTGCGACTCGTTTGCAGATATTGAAGGTTTATATATATATCGAGAAGGTGAAGTGAAATCTTCTGATGGGTACAGCGGCTTTCACTTGTATCAAAATTTGGACAGTTCAAACAATGAAATAGCAGCATTCTTGGTAGTAGAAAGAACTGTATAGTATTTATATAGGTCATATAACAAATGAAGAAAGAATATGAAGTAAGCTGTCATTTTTCTCTTGTATTTTCTTTTCTCTTCTGAAATTGTTGTACAGAAGAAGGTAGGGAACTGGATGTAAAGGACTGAAATCTTCGACTATGCAGTTCTGGATGTTTTAGACTTCTGTATGTAAATCTGCAGTAAATTGAAAATCTAATTCCTATGATTTTTTTCATGTTATACTTTCCCTTCCATCTTTTGGGCAATTAAGCACTACAATTACATGTTCAAGGATGAAAGTGAACTCCTGGGCTATATTTGGCAAGTGGGAAACGAATGTGATTATAACTGGCACGTGCGAAAAGCACGTGAATATAACGAGTAACAATCCTCTAGGTACGCCTAACTGTTTGGTTAGTTGAAGTTCGAAAGGAGTTAAAGATGTAATATGATTTTGGGCTGCCTTCAAGCTTAGAGTGGGAAGAAAAATATTCGCAACTTTTATCCATTTTGCGATTTGATTTGGGACATTTAGATCCACCATACCACTTGAGAGCAAGATAGTATTTGTTTTTCCAAGATAAATGTGAGTGACTCCAGGTCTGAATTTACTAGAGTGGGATTTTAGTAGCTTGTTTTTGTTTAAATCGTAAAGTGTGAATGCTAATGGCTACTTTGAGTTCATTGAGTCCAGCGATTCATACAGACAAAAAAAACACACCACCTAAGCTAACAGTAGTGCTCCCAGGAGGGGCAGCTGTTATTAAAATAACACCGAAGAGTATCGCTTAAGAAATAAGAACACGAATGAATTGATCTCAAGTACAAACAACATAGAGAGGATCAAAATAAACACACTATGTTTTATGCAAAGTGTATGTGAAAGGTTTTGATTCGTGAGATAAAAATAAGTCATTACAATTAAACCTAATCATCAGTTTTGATCAACTTCATGCTGAAATCCCACAGTTTCTTAGCCAGTTCTGAATCTTGAGCATTTGAGTTTGGTGTGTCCAAGTTGTTGTCTGAAAAATAGCTTCCACTTACGCCTTTGACGTTTGGATGTAATGCGACATAGCATTGAGTTGATGCCCCCTGCGAACATGAGCCGGAAATAAAACTGCTTGTGAGTATTACAAGTAATCAATACGAAAAAAACATTTTATCTGATCGGGACAAGATTGTTGTGTGCTAAAGAATCTGGTAGATGGGTTTTGGGTTTCTATAACGGTATACTAACCTGCTGAACATTTTTAAGCACAAGTCTCCCGATTGTAGAGGAAAGAACTGCATAAATGGACAAAACCATTAGAAGATAGAGAGGGAGATTTCTCTTTCCAAACCCACTTCAAGACACGGAGAGCAAGAAGAACCATACATGCATAAACGATAGAATCTTCTCATGCCGTAAAAATGCTAAGAGATACTCATAAATGGCTGAAGTAGTTGAATAAGAGGATCACTGTGACTAGCATGAGTATTTACCAACTATGGGAACTTTTTCGTTTCGAAGATATATGACTCTAATATAGCAACAAAATTAGGAAATAAATGATTATCTTTTTACCATTTATAATGCTATGATACGAAGAAGATTGGTAATTATAGCTCCTGGATGAAGTGAATTAGCGGTTATTTGCACGGCCTTCTTCCTGTTCAATTGAATAGAACAATGTCTTAGATTCCTCCATAAAATCCCGAATAACTTCTTGCAAAAAAAGGTGTAAGATTGAATTGAGCTAAGTGTGTACCTTTAGGCGTCTCCCGAGCTCACTGGCATGCAGTATATTTGCAAGTTTTGATTGGCCATACGCGCTTATGGTACTATACCTGTAACAGAGAGAGAGAGAGAGAGAGAGAGAGAGAGAGAGAGAGAGAGAGAGAGAGAGAGAGAGAGAGAAGAGAGAGAGATGAGAGAGAGAGAGGAGAGAGAGAGAGAGAGAGAGAGAGAGAGAGAGAGAGAGAGAGATGAGAGAGAGAGAGAGAGAGAGAGAGAGAGAGAGAGAGAGAGAGAGAGAGAGAGAGAGAGAGAGAGAGAGAGAGAGAGAGAGAGAGAGAGAGAGAGAGAGAGAGAGAGAGAGAGAGAGAGAGAGAGAGAAGAGAGAGAGAGAGAGAGAGAGAGAGAGAGAGAGAGAGAGAGAGAGAGAGAGAGAGAGAGAGAGAGAGAGAGAGAGAGAATTTCCTCATAAATACCGCATGAAGTTGGAAGAGAATAACAAAAATTAAAAGAACGTGACATTACTCCTTTTCATCATTGATTTTATCAAATCGAATCCCTTCACGGTATGAAAACTTGTGACCATTTGATGAAACATTGACAATTCTTCCTTCTACATTACTTTTTCGTGCGGTATTTTTCATGTTCTCTAGCAGAAGATCTGTTAGAAGAAAATGACCTGCAAGAAAAACAAAAAGAACTTTAAGTTACTACATTTTTTTACTATGACCGAGTATTTTACTGTATTTCTAATTTTTTTTTCGACAGTTCGCTTCGAAACAAATAACTTTGAGTTGCTTATATACTATGAGAATATGCCACAGACCTATATGGTTTGTTGCAAATTGCAGCTCTATTTTGTCTTGAGAAAGCAAAAAAGGGGTTGCCATGACTCCTGCATTGTTACTGCCACATAAAAACACAAAAACTATGAATAGGATAACCATCATTGCATTCGCTCGTATGACACTCATTGTTTACAAATATGAAAATCTTGAACTATTAACCCGAAGCGATCACAATTGTATTCAGAACCCGGTCCGAAAACAAGTAAAACAGCGCAAGTTAGACGACCTAGATCAGAAATGCATCAGTTTTCTTACATAAGGAGATTCAATGGAAGGCCAGAGGAACTGAACTCCGAAGCGAACTTTCTCACTGACGCCATTGAGCTAAGATCTAGCTCCATTATGTCAACTTTAGCAGTCGGAGTTTCCTTCATTATTGCTTCTTTGACATCCTCGCCAGCCTTTATATTCCTGACTCCCATGACTACATGAACTCCACGCATCGCAAGAACACGTGCAGTTTCGGAACCAATACCACTTGAAGCACCTATAACCCCGACGATACGAACACATCAGTAAGACCAAAGTCATCTAATTCTACTACCTCAATGATTCATAAAAGTTCAATTTTCCTTTCGATATAAGCAATTAGTATGAAGGACCAAATCACAAACACTTCAAATCTTCAACTTATCTTTTGAATGAGATTCTCTCAACTTCATCTTATGGAATTTGGGTAAGTAAGAATAGTAAAATCTGTTAACTTTGACGAAGACATTATATTGGTGGTTCTCCCATATGGGACTACTCTCACAAAATCAAGTAAACCCAATTGTTGGTTGGTCAGATAGGTATCAAATGAGTTCTTCAAGAAACTAAACAGATCTTACTAATGGTGATTCATCATGATAATGTAAAGGTTACCCATGATTCTATAAGAGTTGAATGCCCTAAAAATCATCAAACCAAACTTCAATTTATCTAAATTAGATGGCTAGAGATAGAAATTGCAGGTCAGACAGGTCATGATTGATGAAAACAAAGACAAATCAAGCAACAAAATAGTTAAAATCTAATCAGACCCACAACCCAATCCAACTACAGAACATATTTGAATTCATGATTATAAACTTTTGTTGGAAATGAAACTAAAAAGAATCCAAATTTGTGAAAGCAATTAATATGAGGTAAAAAAAAAACCCAGGATGAGTTTTGAGTTACCAGTAATAATAGCAGTAAGACCAGTTCCATCGATTCCTTGAGTAACTTCTTCAGCTGTATTACTAGCTGAGAACCCAGATGGTCCTTTTCTACTCAGCCACCAAATCATCTCTCTCACTCTCTCTAAGACTCTCTTTGAAGCAAAATAATTGAGAGAAGAACGTTTGGATCTGGGCTATAGGTCCACCTTCAAGCCAGTAAGTACCCAAGTCTTTTGAGGGAGATTGTGTAACCTTCTCCAAGAACAAAGTGGGGACAATATCGTAGTAGGTACAAGAAATCTTTAGGGGGATCATGTAGTTTTCTTCCAGAACAAAACTTCGTACCTGTGTGAGGTGACAAAAACATAGACAATATCGATGAGGCATCAAGTAGAAAATGGGTGGGTCATTGTGGGATCTTCTAGTAAATAACAGGAGTACCCAAATCTTCTAATCTTTAAATCTTGGTTGTCAACACAATTTTCATTTTAGTTATTCTTACACCACTTTTACTCTCTTTACATCTATGATCTTGTCGTATGGAGGGAATCTAAATTCTTTTGTTTGGAGATGATCCATAAAAAAATGTAACAATGATACCTCCCTCAAGTCAAGCGATCATGTTACTCTCCAAGAGGAAGCACTTCAATAGTGGCACATGGAAAAATAAGATAAACTATAATGTCTAGATCGTCTCTACGTATTGTTATTGTCAAATGATTTTGAGTTAGATGGTCACCAACTTAACAAATAAACCATCAAAGCTAACAATAGTTATGTAGTTTTTTTCGAGGCGATACTAATAACAGTGTTCATATAATTTATTCTTCATGGGTCGGCGATCAAAAGCTTATAGGAGTGATGCTTCCCAAATTTTCTTTATATTTCTGTGAAGTATTTCAACTTAGTAAATGTTATTGGTCATAAACTCCCTTAGTTTTCTATAATGTTTTAGCTTATAAAGATAAATACAATGATCAATGGATCAAACTCGAGCTAAAATCCCACAGTTTCTTGGCTAGTTCTTCATCATTAGCTTGTGAGCTTGGTGTAGCTATGTTATTGTCTTTAAAGTACACTCCACTTACACCTTTGACGTCAGGATGTAATGCTACATAACATGTAGTAGACGCTCCCTGCAACAACCATCATCGATGAAATGAAATAAAACAACGACAAAGTGGTATAGTTTTGACTCGTAAAAACAAACTTTTTTGCACTTAAAAATGTACAACAACCTGTTGAATATTTTTTAGCATGAATTTTCCAACAGTTGAAGTAAGAACTGCATTAATCCAACCTACAAAAAAGAGTATCAATTATTCGTATGAAACTCTAAATTATAGACAACTCAAATCAAGTTCATAGAAAGAAGTGAATACATAAGCTCAAAGGCTCATTGTAGGCTCTTTTGGTGAATACATCGCTTGCAAAGACCGTATGAACCTGGATTATTAAGGTATTGGAGGCTCTTTTGGTGGGCTCCACGTCGTGAAAAGCCCCGGTAGTCTGAGCTAGGCCTGTAACGAGAAAAAAAACTATACCATGTAGAACTGGGCTGAGTTGGCCTAGGCGATGCTTAAATCATGGATTTTGGTTAGTATTGGACAGACATTGAACGTCGGAATCACTCTCTTGGTTGGGATTTCACACAGTTTGTTAGGACTTATGAACTCTCTCGTCTTTCTCCTCTCAATGTGACCTTTACTGTGGATACTAGATAGCTAAAATGCCAATGCCAATGCCCAATGGCTATCTAAACAAGCAGAAGCAGGCTAATGTAACGCCCCAAACCTTAGCAGTTACCAGAATTATCCCTGCTTTTGACACCCAGGTTCAAGCCCAACAGGTACGGGGTTTTGTTCTTGTCGAGAGCTGCAGAATCCCACCCAAAAGGTCTCTACACTTACTAAGCTTGGCCATGCACCTATAACCCATGCTCCAGACGCTCTCCAAAGCGATGCAGGACTATCCCAAGACAACTATGGTGAGTATTCTGTGCTTAATTACCAAGAATGTAAGAGATTGTTCGGGAATAAATCAAGTCAATGATCACTTATGTCTATCTTGCAGACTTTCAACTATTAGCTTTCTCTTTTCAGGGTTCAATTGAACATCGTTGTGACAGTTAATGTGGTAATTGGTCAAATAAGGAGTAATTTGATAAACTATAGAACACAAAGAATAGTGATTTACCACTAACATAACCGTTAAGTCGCCAAATATTGGTTACAATAGCTCCTGGATGAAGTGAATTAGCCGTTATTTGCACCCCATCTCCCTGTTCGAAAACAAAGAAATAAATCAGAAACCCATTATTGTATTACCTAGACGCCTAAACATGTGTACTAAATAATGAAATGCTACTACAATCTCACGACAACTTGTTTCAATGTACCTTTAGACGCCTGGTGAGTTCATTAGCGTGCAATACATTTGCAAGTTTTGATTGACCGTATGCCCATAAGCCATTGTACCTGTAACATAACAAGTAAATATCGTTCTGTCTCAGGATTGGTAATCTAATAAACGACCCTTCTTTCTTTTGCTTAATGGAGAATTAGAGAAACGAGCTAATAAAAACATATATCTATATCTCTATTCAGAAAGTAAATATCTGTATACCTCGATTCGTCGTTGATATTGTCGAAAAGAATCCCTTCACGGTACGGAAACCGGTGAGCTTCAGATGAGACATTGACAATTCTTCCTTCCACGTTAGTCTTCCGTGCAGTAGTTTTCATGGTCTCCAACAACAGATCTGTCAAAAGAAAATGACCTGCAAAATTTTTCGATAAAAACTTGTTTGTTCTTCATTAAAGTGATTGTATCAGAAGGGAGAGAACAAAGTGAGCCTTGGATATAATATTTATGAGACACACCTATGTGATTTGTTGCAAACAGCAACTCTATATTGTCTCGCGAGAGCGTGAAAGATGCTGCCATGACTCCTGCATTATTGCTGCAACAAAAGCACAGAGGAGCTCATGAACATAGAGAAGGCCAAACCCGTAAAAGCGGAGAGTTGACAATGGGGAAAATTATAAGCAATAGCTATCACATATTTTTCATATTCTTCAGTTTTTCTTACACAAGAATGTTCAGAGGAAGATTCAGAGTGATGAACTCCGAAGCGAATTTTCTCACTGATGCCATGGAGCTGAGGTCTAACTCCATAACATCAAGTTTCGCATCAGGGTTTTCCTTCAATATTGCTTCTCTAACATTGTTACCGGAATCTGTATTCCTGACTGCAATTACTACATGGACTCCACGCAATGCAAGAAGACGTGCAGTCTCGGCACCAATACCTTGTGATGCACCTAAAGTGACAAAAATATGAGAGATTCAATGAGTTAATGTAATACCCAACATCGCTTGGGGGAGCTTCCAGTTCCAGAGACTAGGCTATATATGCAAGCTCAAGCTTAGTAACTGTTGAGGCCTACTGAGAGCGTCTGGAGACTGGGCTATAGGTGTAAATGCTCAAGCTTAGTAACTTTGTGTAGTTTCAATACGCATTGGCTTGGGTCTAGGCGGCAAAAGAAGGGAAAGGTAACTCTTGAGAGTTGAGACTTAAATTTGCATTTCTTCGAACAGTTTATATCCAGAATAGCAAACATAACTTAAGAATGTTATATTTAAGTAGTCTTTCAAGTAAGATTGTGTAACCTAGCATCGCTACATTTCATTTATGTGTTTCAAAATGGGATTATTGTATGTACCTCTATGGTTGTACAGCGGTTCGGTTTTTAGCCTTATCCACAAACCAATCCGAAAGATTCGGTTGCTCAATAATTGAATTCGAGCCAATCTGTTTGCGACTTGCTCTCACAAGGCGAGGCGATGCCTTGAGGCACGCCTGGAGGCGTAAATATTTTAAAAAAATTGGTAAAGAAAATGGCATCAGTTAGAGCAAGTCCAACCCCAGCCGGGCTGAGGCCAATAATTCAAATTATTGGCCTCAGCCCCCCGCTCCAAGCCCAGCCGCTTGGAGCGGAGGCTGGGGCCGGACCTTCAGTCGCCCCTAACATTAGGGGCGACTGAAGGCTCCCCAACATGACCGTTGGGGAGTTCCAACGGTCATGTTGGGGTGATCCTAGCCGTTGGATAAAATCCAACGGCTAGGATCTTCTCCCATTTATTTTTTTTTATTTTTTTTAATGTAAATAATAAATTTGTAATTTTAATTAGTTTTATTTCTTTTTAAAATTCTAGAAAAACTTAAATATTAATAATTAAAATACATCCCACCAAATGTCGGTCCCCGAATATTTTTTCAATCTTGGAAAAAAAAAATATTATTTTCAAAATAGTTCAAACACGTGTTTTATATATACATAAAATCACACACGTTTTTCGCACACCGACTAAAAGTCCACACACGCGTCTCCCACATGAACAAATTTTCGGCCTCAAGAGAGGCTGGGGTTGGAGCTGAATTTTAGAGGCTGAGCTGAGGCCAATAATTTTAGGTGAAAAAGTGGTTTTTTCGGCCTAAGACAGGCTGGGGTTGGACTTGCTCTTAGCATAACAAGTTTTTCAACTTTACTACCATCGTATAAAGTTTTAAGTGTTGTCAAACAACTAAAAAATAACAGTGAAAAGTAAAACTAAAAATTCTAAAGTTTAGACAGTCAGTCAAAACTCATCAAGCAATATAATGGAAGATTCCCCAAATAAAAAATTTCAAATGAACCCCAATACAAATCAAACATAAGAAGACCCATGATTAAAATTATACCAGTAACAATAGCAGTAAGTCCAGTTCCATCAATTCCTTGAGTGACTTCTTCAGCTATATTAGAACCTGAGAACCCAGATGGTCCTTTTCTGTTCCACCACCAAATCATCTCTCTCTCTCTCTCTCTCTCTCTCTCTCTCTCTCTCTCAAATGCAAAATAATTCAGAGAAGGGTACCTAGAGAATGGTTGCCTGGTTGGGTCATTGTGGGGATCTTCCAATAATAAATAAAGATCTTTACATTCTGGTTAGATCATTCACACTATTATGTATGGAGATTGGAGAGGTTCCAAAAAATATCTTTTGGTATGGATGGTCCATTAATAATAGCTTCAAAGTAATAGCTCTTTCACCAAAATAATGATATACTATTGAGAATCAAATGTGTTCTTTATTGATAACATGTGTATTTATAGAATAGTTCAACAAAAAAAAATGTGTATTTCTAGAAGGGTACTAAATTAATTTTTTTTTTTTTTGATGAAGGGGGTACTAAATTAATTAAGAATATAGAAATGGAAACTTCAATTGGAAATATAATAATTCTAATTATTAAGATATTATAAGTAGTATTTGAAATCAATATTGGTGGAATAGTCCCGCACTGGACAATGGGTATTTAGCAACCAAGAATAAAAGGTCTAGGTCCTCTCCACTCATTCCCAATTGGTTTTGAGTTGGATGATCACAAATTTAACAATGAACACCTCCAAGATACTGTATGTATGTAACAATTTCAATTGTTGTTTGAGTTTCATAGAAACAAACTCGTTTTGGCACCGAGAACGCCAGGATCACTGAGACTTTCCAAAAGTGTGTTTTTGTTAATAATAAGAAAAGACCCTTAGGCTACCTATAAATCTTAGGCCCGAAAGTATTGAAGTCGTCCAAGATTTTCTCGAGACGTTGTCGAAGGGAGTGAATTTCCTTCTTCTCATTGTCCGAAATGATGATATCGTCCACATTGTCAATATAATTTATTCTCCATGGGTGGGCGTGGGCGATCAAAAGTTTAAGCAAATGATACTTCCCAACATTTCCCTCTATTTATGTGAAGTTTCTACATTTAGTAAATGATATGAGACCTAAACCCACTTAGTTTTGTAAAGTATCTTTGCCTTCTAAAGATAAACACAATAATCAATGGATCAAACTAATGCTAAAATCCCAAAGTTTCTTGGCTAGTTCTGCATCATTAGCTTGTGAGCTTGGTGTAGCGATGTTATTGTCTTTAAAGTACGCTCCACTTACACCTTTGAGGTCAGGATGTAATGCTACATAACATGTAGTAGACGCTCCCTGCAACAATCATCATCGATGAAATGAAATAAAACAATGACAAAGTGGTATAGTTTTGTCTCGTAAAAACAAACTTTTTTGCACTTAAAAATGTACAACAACAACCTGTTGAATGGTTTTAAGCATGAATTTTCCAACAGTAGGAGTAAGGACTGCATTAATCCAACCTACAAAAAAGAGTATCTATTATCAGTATTAAACTCTAAATCAAGTTCATAGAAAGAAGTGAATACATAAGCTCAAAGGCTCATTGTAGGCTCTTCCGGTAAATACATCACTTGGGAAGACCATATGAACCTGGATTATTAAGGTATTGGAGGCTCTTTTGGTAGGCTCGGCGTCGTGAAAAGCCCCCGTGGTCTGAGGTAGGCCTATGCGAGAAAAAAAAAAACTATACCATGTAGAACTGGCCTGAGTTGGCCTAGATGATGCTTAAATCATGGATTCTGGTTAGTATTGGACAGACATTGAACGTCGGAATCACTCTCTTGGTTGGGTAGTAGATCGAATTTCACACAGTTAGGACTTATGAACTCTCTCGACACCCAGGTTCAAGCCCAACATGTACGGGTTTTGATCTTGCCGAGAGATCCAGAACACCGCCCAAAAGGTCCCGACACTTACTGAGCTTGGCCATTCACCTATAACCCA
The DNA here is from genome assembly GCF_041429995.1 of Eschscholzia californica. Lineage (NCBI taxonomy): Eukaryota > Viridiplantae > Streptophyta > Magnoliopsida > Ranunculales > Papaveraceae > Eschscholzia > Eschscholzia californica. The sequence goes on along the minus strand of NW_028238483.1, from coordinate 43,753,760 downwards.
CACTCCTGACGCTCTCCCAAGTGATGTCGGACTATCACAAGACAACTATGGTGAGTATTCTCTGCTTAATTACCAAGAACGTAAGAGATTGTCCAGGAATGAATCAAGTCAATGATCACTTATGTCTATCTTGCAGACTTTCAACTATTAGCTTTCTCTTTTCACGGTTCATTTGAAAATCGCTGTGACAGTTAATGTAATAATTGGTCAAATAAGGAGTAATTTGATAAACTACAGAACACAAAGAATAGTGATTTACCACTAACATAACCGTTAGGTCGCCAAATATTGGTTTCAATAGCTCCTGGATGAAGTGAATTAGCCGTTATTTGCACCCCATCTCCCTGTTCGAAAACAAAGAAATAAATCAGAAACCCATTATTGTATTACCTAGATGACTAAACATGTGTACTAAATAATGAAATGCTACTACAATCTCACGATAACGTGTTTCAATGTACCTTTAGACGCCTGGTGAGTTCATTAGCATGCAATACATTTGCAAGTTTTGATTGGCCGTATGCCCATAAGCCATTGTACCTGTAACATAACAAGTTTCTTCGGTTAATACCTTCACTCTATTAGAACATACATTCTGTCTCAGGATTGGTAATCTAAAAAACGACCCTTTGTTCTTTTGCTTAATCGACAATTAGAGAGACGAGCTAATAAAAAAATATATCTATATCTCTATTCAGAAAGTAAATATCTGTATACCTCGATTCGTCGTTGATGTTATCGAAAAGAATCCCTTCATGGTAAGGAAACCGGTGAGCTACAGATGAAACATTGACAATTCTTCCTTCCACGTTAGTCTTCTGTGCAGTAGTTTTCATGGTCTCCAACAAAAGATCTGTCAAAAGAAAATGACCTGCAAAATTTTTCGATAAAAATCAGTTGATTTGTTCTTCATTAAAGTGATTTTATCAGAACGGAGAGAACAAAGTGAGCCTTGGATTTAATATTTATGAGACACACCTATGTGATTTGTTGCAAACAGCAACTCTATATTGTCTCGCGAAAGCGTGAAAGATGCTGCCATGACTCCTGCATTATTGCTGCAGCAAAAGCATAGAGGAGCTCAAGGACACAGAGAAGCCCAAACCCGTAAAAGCGGAGAGTTGACAATGGAGAAAAATATAAGCAACAGCTATCACATATTTTTCATATTCTTCAGGTTTTCTTACACAAGAATGTTCAGAGGAAGGTTCAGAGTGATGAACTCCGAAGCAAATTTTCTCACTGATGCCATGGAGCTGAGGTCTAACTCCATTACATCAAGTTTCGCAACAGGGTTTTCCTTCAATATTGCTTCTCTAACATTGTTACCGGAATCTGTATTCCTGACTGCAATTACTACATGGACTCCACGCAATGCAAGAACACGTGCAGTCTCGGCACCAATACCTTGTGATGCACCTAAAGTGACAAAAATAGGAGATCCAATGAGTTAATGTAATATCCAACATCCCTTGGGGGAGCTTCCAGAGACTAGGCTATAGATGCAAGCTCAAGCTTAGTAACTGTTGAGGCCTACTGAGAACATATGGAGACTGGGCTATAGGTGTAAGCTCAAGCTTAGTAACTTTGTGTAGTTTCAATACACATTGGGCTCGAGTCTAGGCGGCAAAAGCAGGTAAAGTTAACTCTTGAAGTACCAAGTCCTCTTTTCTATCTCTCACAATAAGAATAAAAATCAGTCAAAACTCATCAAACTGATATATATATATATATATTTTCAAGCAATATAATGGAAGATTCCCCAAAAAAAAAAAAATTCAAATGAACCCCAATACAAATGAAACATAAGAAGACCCATGATTAAAATTATACCAGTAACAATAGCAGTAAGACCAGCTCCATCAATTCCTTGAGTGACTTGTTCAGCTGTATTAGAACCTGAGAACCCAGATGGTCCTTTTCTGCTCCACCACCCACTCATCTCTCTCTCTCTCTCCCTCTCTCAAATGCAAAATAGTTCATAGAAGAGTAGAGAATGGTTGCCTGGGTTGGGTCATTGTGGGGATCTTCCAATAATAAATTAATAAATTAATAAATAAATAAATAAATGGAGTATGTGAATCTTTACATTCTGGTTAGATTCATTCACACTATTATGTAAGATCTTTTATGGAGATTGGAGAGGATCCAAAAAATATATTTTGGTATGTATGGATGGTCCATTAATAATAACTCTTGCACCAAAATAATGATATCCCAAATGAGAATCAAATTTATAATAGTTCTTCATTGATAACATGTGTATTTATAGAAGGGTACTAACTTAATTAAAAATATAGAAATGGAAACTTAAATTATATAGATGGGAAGATTATAATTCTAATTATAAGCAGCCATATATTATCAGTCACTCACTAGTATTTGAAAGCAATATATCTTATTTCCATGGGAGGTGCCATGTGTTATATACACCTCCATGTTACTGTAGGTGTTGTTTGAGTTTCATAGGAAACAAATTCGCTTTAGTAGGTCCCAGAATAATGTCCAGAAAGTATTGATGTTGTCCAAGATTTTTCTCAAGACGCTGTCAAAGGAAGTGAATTTCTTTGTTCTCATTATCCGTAACGATGATATCATCTACGCAACAAGAATGTAAATAGCAGTCGAACCATTGAAGTAACTGAAAAGATAATGGTCTGACGAAAATTGGGGAAGATTTCTAGCTTTTAAACCGGAAGAAAAATTAGCAAACCATTACCTAGAAGTTTGTTTCAAACCATAAAATGATTTACGACAAACTAAAGTATCACCTTTATAGCTAAAATCGGGAGGAATGGTCATATAGACTTCTTCTTTCAAGTCTCCCTCGAAGAAACAATATTGACATCTAACTGATGCAACGACAATCCCTAGATAGACACAAGGGATAGGAGGACACAAACAGTTACCAATTTGGCAATTGGAGCAAAAGTATCATGATAGTTGACGACTTCAACTTGAATACACCCTTTTGCAGCAAGTGGTATTTAATTTTGTAAACCTAGTTACAACCAATGGGTGTATTGGCAAAGAATCAGAAACCACGTGTTGTTGGCCTCGGAGGCTGAAATTTCTTTGGCCATTGCATCACGCCACTCTGGAGTTGCAGAGACGGTTTTGTAAAATTTCGAGAATGGTTGGGTGATTGTGGGGAACTTCCATTAAATAATGGGAGTAGCCAAATCCTTGAATCTTTACATCTTGGTTGTCAATATCATTTTCATTTTAGGTATTCTTACACCTCTTTTCGTCTCGATCTTGTTGTAGGGAGGGAATCCAACTTCTGTTGTTAGGGGATGATGAGATGATCCACAAATTTCATGTAACAACGACACCTAGAAAGTCAAGTGATCATGTTACTTTCCACGAGGCCGCAGGTCGATTGTATGAAAATATTCACACAAAGGAAAATAGAGATAAGTAACCAAGACAATATAATGCCTAGGTCGTCTCTACTTACTCTCAACTAGTTTTGACTTAAATGAACACAAAATTAACAAATAAACCATCGAAGAGACCAAAAATTATGTAGTTTTCTCTGGGTGATACAGATAACATTATTCCATATAATTTATTCTCCATGGGTCGGCGATCAAAAGTTTAAGCAAATGATACTTCCCGACATGTCCTTCTATTTTTGTGAAGTATCTACATTTAGTAAATGTTATGGGACCTAAAGTCCTAAACCCACTTAGTTTTGTAAAGTACCTTTTGCTTCTAAAGATAAACACAATAATCAATGGATCAAACTCATGCTAAAATCCCAAAGTTTCTTGGCTAGTTTTGCATCATTAGCTTGTGAGCTTGGTGTAGCTATGTTATTGTCTTTGAAGTACACTCCACTTACACCTTTGACTTCAGGATGTAAGGCTAAATAACATGTAGTAGACGCTCCCTGCGACAACCATCATCGATGAAATGAAATAAAACAATGAAAAAGTGGTTTAGTTTTGACCCGTAAAAACAAACTTTCTTGCACTTAAAAATGTACAACAAGAACCTCTTGAATGTTTTTAAGCATGAATTTTCCAACAGTAGAAGCAAGGACTGCATTAATCCAACCTACAAAAAAGAGTATCTATTATCCGTATAAAGCTCTAAATTATAGACAACTCAAATCAAGTTCATAGAAAGAAGTGAAATACATAAGCTCAAAGGCTCATTGTAGGCTCTTTCCGGTGAATACATCGCTTGGGAAGAACTGGGCTCGGCATTAGAGGCTCTTTTGGTGGGCTCGGCATCGTGAAAAGCCCCGGTGGTCTGAGGTAGGCCTATAACGAGGAAAAAAAACTATATCTTTCTCCTCTCAATGTGCCCTTTACTGCGGAATGCTAATGCCAAATGGCTATCTAAACAAGCACGAGCAGGCTAATGTATCGCCCCAAACCTAAGCAGTTACCAGTATTGTCCCTGCTTTTGACACCAAGGTTCAAGCCCAACATGTATGGGGTTTTGTTCTCGTTGAGAGCTCCAGAACCCCACCCAAAAGCTCTCGACACTTATTAAGATTGGCCATGCACCTATAACCCATGCTCCAGACGCTCTCCCAAGCGATGTGGGACTATCACAAGACAACTACGGTGAGTATTCAGTGCTTAATTACCAAGAACGTAAGAGATTGTGCAGGAATGAATCAAGTCAGCGATCACTTATGTCTATCTTGCAGACTTTCAACTATTAGCTTTCTCTTTTCACGGTTGAATTGAACATCGTTGTGACAGTTAATGTGATAATGGGTCAAATAAGGAGTAATTTGATAAACTATAGAACACATAGAATAGTGATTTACCACTAACATAACCGTTAGGTCGCCAAATATTGGTTACTATCATTCCTGGATGAAGTGAATTAGCCGTTATTTGCACCCCATCTCCCTGTTGGAAAACAAAGAAATAAATCAGAAACCCATTCTTGTATTACCTAGATGACTAAACATGTGTACTAAGTAATGAAATGCTACTACAATCTCACTATAACTTGTTTCAATGTACCTTTAGACGCCTGGTGAGTTCATTAGCGTGCAATACATTTGCAAGTTTTGATTGGCCGTATGCCCTTAAGCAAACGTACATATACAAGGTAGCAAAACAAGTTTCTTCGGTTAATACCTTCACTCTATTAGAACATTCGTTCTATCTCAGGATTGGTATTCTAATAAACGACCATTTGTTCTTTTGCTTAATCGACAATTAGGGAGACGAGCTAATAAAAAAATATATATCTATATCTCTATTCAGAAAGTAAATATCTGTATACCTCGATTCGTCGTTGATGTTATCGAAAAGAATCCCCTCACGGTAAGGAACCCGGTGAGCATCAGATGAAACATTGACAATTCTTCCCTCCACGTTAGTCTTCCGTGCAGTAGTTTTCATGGTCTCCAACAAAAGATCTGTCAAAAGAAAATGACCTGCAAAATTTTTCGACAACAAAAATCAGTTGGTTTGTTCTTCATTAAAGTGATTGTATCAGAAGGAAGAGAACGAAGTGAGCCTTGGATATGATATTAATGAGACACACCTATGTGATTTGTTGCAAACAGCAACTCTATATTGTCTCGCGAAAGCGTGAAAGATGCTGACATGACTCCTGCATTATTGCTGCAACAAAAGCATAGAGGAGCTCAAAAAACACAGAGAAGCCCAAACCCGTAAAAGCAGAGAGTTGACAATGGGATTTAAAATATAAGCAATATCTATCACATATTCTTCAGTTTTTCTTACACAAGAATGTTCAGAGGAAGGTTCAGAGTGATGAACTCCGAAGCGAATTTTCTCACTGATGCCATGGAGCTGAGGTCTAACTCCATGACATCAAGTTTAGCAGCAGGGTTTTCCTTCAATATTGCTTCTCTAACATTGTTACCGGAATTTGTATTCCTGACTGCAATTACAACATGGACTCCACGCAATGCAAGAACACGTGCAGTCTCGGCACCAATACCTTGTGATGCACCTAAATAGGAGAGATTCAATTAGTTAATGTAGTATATAACATCGCCTGGGGGGAGCTTCCAGAGAAGAGAACAGAGTCACGCCCATAAAATTTTGGCTAGGTAATGTGCCGGTCTATGGGCTTATGTGACACCTTTTTTTTTTTGTGGGAGCCTTTAAAAATGGCTACAGAACTCATGAAGACATCTATGGGAATTATCTAGAGATAAGAGCATTAAGGTAGTACCTTAGAAGGTTTCTAGAGATTTCCATCTATGCACACTTCCAAACCATTTGATCTTAGACATGTGTTTTAATTTTAACCGACCATTGTAAGTGTTCCGTAGTATAAATAGGGGTAAAACCCCTCATTTGTAAATCATTCAAGGAGTGATCCAAGCAAGTGAGTCAAAAGTGTGAGTGACTTGGAAGGGTGCTTGTATACATTTGTACTTGAGAGTTCTTAATTTAGCGGAACACTCTTGCTAGTTCTCTGAAGTACTTTAGTGACTTAGATCTCTTGTGTTGTTCCGCCACTAAGAGATATTGTTTGCCTGTAGTTAAGGTTATTTGACAAACTTGGAGAAAGGCTGACTTGTGCTTGACTTTTGGTAGTCTTGAAGCATAAGTGCTGCAAGGGTAATAGATGACAGTGCTAGGTCGAATTTTACTTCGTGACACTAGGCTATAGATGCAAGCTTAAACTTAGTAACTATTGAGGTCTACTGAGAGCGTCTGGAGATTGTATAGGCGTAAGTTCAAGCTTAGTAACCTTGTGTAGTTTCAATACAGATTGGGCTTGAGTCTAGGCGGCAAAAGCAAGGAAAGTTAACTCTTTAGAGTTGAGACTTAAATATGCATTTCTTGGAACAGTTTATATCGAGAATAACAAACATAACTTAAGAATGCTATATTTAAGTAGTCTGTCAAGTAAGATTGTGTAACCTAGCATCACTACATTCCATTTATGTGTTTCAAAATGGGATTAATTTTTTTTGGCCAGCACTTTGGGGAAAGCTAAATAGTTTCCGGGGTGTGAAGACTTGGTCAAAAATTGGTCAATTTTGTTTGACAATTTTATTTTGTAAATTGTTAGGGGGAAAAACAAAAAATCTCCACCTCACCTCTCTCTCTCTCTCCACCTCACCTCATCATCTTCACCGGCAAAGGTCGCCGGCCGGTTAATTTTCCGGCCGGCGACCTTCAAACATTAAAAAAAAAAAAAATTCTCTCTCCTCTCTCTCTCTCTACAAATTTTTTTTTTTTTATTTTAAGACCAAGGTATGGTCTGTTCTTGAAGAACAGACCAAGGTCTGGTCTGTTCGTGAAGAACAGACCTAGATCTGGTCTGTTCTTCAAGAGCAGACCAGATCTAGGTCTTAAAACCTTTTTTTTTTTAGAGAGAGAGAGGAGAGAGATTTTTTTTTTTAATGTTTGTAGGTCGCCGGCCGGCGACCTTCGTCGGTGAAGATGATGAGGTGGCAGAGATAGAACATGAGATGGAGGAGAGAGGTGAGGTGGAGAGTTTTTTATTTTTATTTTGAAACATATTCCCCATAAAATATGTTTCCCCGGAAAATTTTCAAAATTTTGCATATTCCCTTTAAAATTTCATACCCGGAAACTATTTAGCTTTCCCCAAAGCGCCGGCTTTTTTTTTTGACAGCCAATAGTCTATATAACACCAAAGAAATTACAGAGTAGTCCAAGAAAAAGAAAAAAGAGTCAAAAACAGGACTAAACTGAAACTAGGTTAACTTCAAGTACTTCAAAGCATATTTAGATTTATCCACAAACCAATCTGAAAGATTTGGTTGCTCGATAATTCAATCTGAGCCAATCTGTTTGTGGTTTAACTATATGCAAAGTTTTAAAACACGTTTTTACGCCTCAAGGCAGTTTGCTCTCACAAGGCAAGGCGATGCCTGAGGCGCAACTCGAAGCATAAAACACTAAAAAAAAATTGATAAAGAAAACGACATTAGTTATGCAAGAATATAGCATAACAAGTTTTCCTACTTTACTACTGTCCTATAAAGTCTTAAGTGTTGCCAAACAACTCAAATATAACAATGAAAAACAAAATAAAAAATTCTAAAGTGTTCTTCTTCTCCATTATATAAGGTTGCCGCATCGTGACCGCCTTACCCCGAAGCGTATGCCTCAGCCGTTTTTGGAAGGAGAACGATCGGTTCGGTTGGATAACTGAACAGTCAAATTACAACTCATCGGGAAATTTTAACTTTAGAAGTTGGGGTTTCTTTTGTATTTTATTATATGATATTTTTGGTTTTTTATTATATCATACGTTTTTGTATACTTAGTTAAACATTGAATCTCCACATCACTATCATATATATTTTGTATATAATAAATAAATAGTTATTTTTTGTTTGGTCCCTATTTTATGGCCAGCTTCTTTTATGGTCCCTTATTTTTTATAAATTCAAATTTGGTCTTTTTTGTAACTCCGTCAGGTAACTTTAATGAAGATGTCATAACTATCCTTCTTATAAATATATTTTAAAAATAAAACTAATTAACAAACATTAAGTCACCTCATCTCCCCCACTTCACCTCCATCTTTCTCCACCTCAACTCTATCTTCTCCGACTAAAAGTCGTCGACCGGAAAATTTCAACTGACGGAGTTGAAAAAAGGAGTCAAAATTGAATTTATAAAAGATAGGGAGTCATAAAAAAAAGTTAGTCACAAAGTATGGGCCCAAAAAGAAAATAACTCACAAGTAAAATACATCAAAACAATGATTTGGTTGGGTCTTGTTATCAATCGGACACATACATTCACCGAATCAAACCATTCTGTTATATCTTAGTATCCGAGCCAAGGGTAATTCTTGGTTCGGGCACCAACAACCCAAGCCCCTTCAGGTTAGATTGATTGGGTTGGTTCAGATACTAAAAGTGCAGTCCTATTTACATCAACTATGTCTGAAAAATTGAATAAAATCAAGCAAAACCCAACCCAACCCACCCCTTAAAGTACCAAATCCTCTTTTCTCTCTCTCACAATAAAAAAAAATCAGTTTTAGACACATTCAGTCAAACTCATCTAACTGAATAAAAAAATCAAATGAAACTCCAATACAAATCAAACAGAAGTAAATAAGAACACCCATCAATCCATGATAAAAATTATACCAGTAACAATAGCAGTAAGACCAGTTCCATCAATTCCTTGAGTGACTTGTTCAGCTGTATTAGAACCTGAGAACCCAGATGGTCCTTTTCTGTTCCACCACCACCAAATCATCTCTCTCTCTCTCTTTCTTTCTCAAATGCAAAATATGAGTTCAGAGAATGGTTGCCTGTTTGGGTCATTGTGTGTGTGTGGGGGGGGGGGGGGGGGGGGGGGGGGATCTTCCAATAAATAAATAAATGGAGTAGGTGAAGCTTTACATTCTGGTTAGATTCATTCACACTACAACGTAAGAACTTGTATGGAGATTGGAAAGGATCCAAAAAATATCTTTTGGTGTGGATGGTCCATTCAATAATAGCTTGAAAGTAATAGCTCTTGCTCTTGCACCGACGTAATGATATACATATCGAGTCTTTATCATTGATAACATGTGTATGTATAGAAGAGTACTAACTTAATTAAAAATATACAAATGGAAACTTAAATTATATAAATGGGAAGATAATAATTCTAATTATAAGGATATTAAAGTAGTATTTGAAAGCAATGTTTGTCAAATAACTTATGTCCATGGGAATGGGTCGGTTTGGAGAGGGAGGTGTCATGTGTTATAGACACCTCTAATTATTGTACGTATGTAACAAGTTCAGGTGTTGTTTGAGTTTCATAGGAAACAATTCACGTGTTGTTTGAGTTTCATAAAAAAACAAACTCGCTTTGGTTTCGAGAACGCCAGCATCGTAAAGAATGTCCAAAGTGTATTTTTGTTGACAATAGAAAAATATCTTTAGGAGTCTTAAGTCCAGAAAGTATTGAAGTCATCTAAGATTTTTTTTAAGACGTTGTCAAAGGACGTAAATTTCCTTGTTCTCATTGTCCATAATGATGATGTCATCTACATAGATAAGTACGTAAAAAACGGTTGGACCATTGAAATAACTGAAAAGATAATGGTTTGACGAAAATTAGGAAAATCTTTAGCTTTTAAGCTGGAGGAATTATTAACAAACCATTGCCTAGAAGTTTGTTTCAAACCATTTAATGATTTACGACAAACTAGAATATCACTTTTGTAGCTAAAGTCGGGAGGAATGGTCATACAGACTTCTTCTTTCAAATCTCCTTCGATGAAAACAACATTGACATCTTAGCTAATGCAACAACCATCCCTAGACAGATGCAAGGAATATGAGGGCACGAACAGTTACCAATTTGACAATTGGAGCAAAAGTATCATGATAGTCGACGTCTTCAACTTGAGTGCACCCTTTTGTAGCGGGAGTCAGGGACCACGTGTTGTTGGTCTCGAGCGCTGGAATTTCTTTGGCCATAACATCACGCATTCTAGAGATGCAGATGCGATTTTAAAAGATTTTGATTATTTGTAGTGATAATAGAAGTAACAAAAGTTTGGAGAAGATACACTATCAGATTAAGAAGCTATAAATACCTTCATAGGATATGGTGAAGATAAATTTTCGCTAGCTAGGCTCGACAAATCCAACCAAAGTAGGAGACAATGATTATATGAAAGGTGAAGGAGGGGAATCAACCAATGCGAGGGCGACCGAAGGAGACGGTGACTATGAAATCCACACTTAACCTTTGACGTCCGGACACTTAACACTTAACCTTTGACGTCCGGACACTTAAGTTTGACGTCCGGACATAATGTTCTTGTTGTAAAATGTGTAATACTGACTTGCTTTTCTTTCCTAGTTACTCTCATTGTTTCTCAAGAAGTCCTTTCTTTCCTAGTTACTCTCATTGTTTCTCAAGAAGTCCCTAGAAAGCATGATCCAACTATGAAAACCAAAATTACCAAAAAAAACAAAAAATCACTAGAAGTTGAATTTTCTTTTTCCTACCACTAAATAGTTTGAGGATTTCCAATCCACCCAAGAATCTTGTGAATAGAAAGGAGGTCACATTGCTAAAATTATTCACCACACATCAGTAATGTTGATCATTTTTATCAACAATTTTATACTGATCTTGCCATTCCAATCTCATACCATATGATTAGATCAAAAACCTCTTAGTGTTAGAATCTCTACCACATCAAAGAAAGTGACATAGAAAAAGCCACTCCTAAGTTGATGAAAACATAGATTTAGGATGTTTCTCATTACAAAGTCTAAAGTCTCACATTACAAATCCACACACAAGACAATAATTTACACAAATCTGCAATACTACTTGGGAGGAAAGATAAATTTAACACATTACTTAACACAAAACTACTAGTCCTCAAACAAAGGTAGAAAAAAAATTAAATAGTGACCCAAGACATGATAAGAGTGATGAAGAATTCTTCTTAAGCCCTAGACTTGAATGGGATGGCTCTGATAACAATCTGGTGGTATAAAGCAGCTAGGGCAGCTCCAATGAAAGGTCCCACCCAGAAGATCCACTGTCACAAGATAAGAATGAATATGGAATACAATTAAAATTTGCCCCTTAAAAGAAGTAGGGAAAGAGAAAAACTAGACAGACTCCGGGCATAAATTCTATGTGCCTTGACGTGTGATTCGTAGTTCAGTGAATCAAAATCATCTGGAACACGAATCACAATTTTTCTTGTTCATAAGTATCCAATGGTTTAGAGAGAGAGAGAAAACTCACATGGTCACTCCAAGCATGGTCTCTGTTGTAAATGATGGCAGCACCAAGACTTCTGGCAGGGTTGATACCAGTTCCAGTAATGGGAATGGTTGCCAAGTGCACTAAAAACACTGCAAACCCAATTGGTAGTGGAGCCAAGATCTGTGGTGGCACAAAAGATTAGAATCAAAGTTACAAAAAGGAAACTACTTTCTTGAATTAGGGTTTTTCTTTGTTCTGTTCAAAGATGATGACAAAGTGGACCCCTCCCTCCTAGAACAACTGCTTCATTCATGAAAGGTCATGGGATTCCACCACCACCACTACCATGGAATAATATTACTTTTTACAAAGCAAACTAAACAATCCACCAAACCAAAGATAGATAGATAGATATAAGGGTGGAAATTCTGCCCGAAAGCCCGAAACCCGATCCGAAACGCCCGAGTCCGTCTAATAAACGTCCAGCCCGAAGCCCGACATGGGTAGTGCACGCCCGGCCCGCCTTTTGATAGTGGGCGGGCTTGGGCTTCCTTTAGAAAACACTTACCCGAGTGTCTAACCCGTCTGTTAAGCCCGAGTATGAAGCCCGTCTATAGGCACCACCTAAATTAGATCCACATGTATAAATCTAACGGTCAGGAAAGCAAAAGTCTTCAATCCCTCTTGTTGGATTTAGATTGTGGGTTAATGCCTATAAATAAGACATTAACCCTCACTTTCTCCAAACCTAATAGCCACTGCCGCTCCCATTCCCACTCCCAATCCCTTGTGTATCTACTGTATGAGAGATAGAGATAGAGAGAGTGCTAGAGAAAGAAAGATAGTGAGACAGAATGAGAGGTGTAAAAAGAGATTGAATGACTTTATTTGTCAACTACCAATTTCTCTTATCTTTGATTTCATGAGAATGTATTATTTAATCTCCATTATGCATGTCCAGAAGAAAGAAGATGAACTTCGTAGAATTGTTGGTTCATAGAAGAGCGAAGATCGAAGATGCAATTTTTACATAACAAATTTTATTTTCTATCACGAGTCTTCATTGTAACATTTTCTTTAATCGAAGTCTCTTTTCTTCTCTCGTCCTCTTCTTGTACTCTTTAGATTTATACAGTGGTATTGTACTATTGTTCTTTAGATTTAGTGTTTGTATAATATCATTAGTTTTACCATAATATTCTATGTTAGATTATGTTATATTAATTGTGAACCACACTTGGTATAAAATTTGTATACCTGTATAGATTTTTCTTTAGATTTGTAAAGTGGCAGTAGAGTGTGAAATTTTGACTTAAAGCTATACTTTTTTTTGTAATGAGTGGACCCGGAACCCGGCCCGACCATAGCCCGAACTACCCGCCACGGGCTAGTGCACATGGCGGGCTCTGTGCAAGAGAATTAAGTTTATGCCCGGCCCGAGCCCGCCCGTTTGGTTCAATGTGCATTGAGTAGTGTTACCCGAAACGCCAGAGCCCGGGACATTAGTGCCCATGGGTGCCCGAGCCCGGCCCGTTTCCCACCCCTAGATAGATAGATACCCTTTCTTTATCTACTCAATGGAAAACCATTCTCTAGTCTCAAAAACCAGATTCATGAAAAAACAAACTAGAATATTCAAACAAATTGAAACTAACTCTATAATCATCAATTTTCCAAGTAATTCAGAAAACCCATTTCTACAAACAAATGAAAACAAGTTCACAATTGGAAATCTACCATAGATTAACTAGTGTTAAGCTTATAGACGTCCAACTCAAAATTAATTTGAAATTAGTAGTAAAAATTACTTGTCCTTTTCCCATATGGGACTATTTATCTCTCGCTCACATGTTGAACATTTTTTAGCCTAATACATGTCTTTTTCGTGTGCATTAGCCTAACAAATGGGGCCATTGGGTCTGCCTAGCTCTGGTATCATGTTAATTTTCTAGTTTTTGAATTCAAAATCAATTGACAATAAGTAAAAACAGAACTGACATTATGTTTGTGGTTAATAGAGTAACCTTTTTCGATATGAGACTATTCTCACAGCTAGTACTTAAGTTTGAGTTGGAGCTTTCGGAATCATGGGTCTTAATAGAACACAAATGATGAACACATGAAATAAATTTTTATATATGAAAACAAGAAACATACATAGAGAGAAAGAGACTTACAGGGACATGAGAGTCTCTGGCATTTCTCTTGGCATCAGTAGCAGAGAAAACGGTGTAAACAAGAACAAAAGTTCCAACAATTTCAGCACCAAGACCATCTCCTTTAGTATAACCAGGAGCAACAACATTAGCACCACCACCCAACATCTCATATGGTGATTTCTGGAAACCTTTAACAACACCAGCACCACAAATAGCACCAAGACATTGCATCACTATGTAGAAAACTGCTCTTGTTAGAGACAGTTTTCTTGCCAATAGTAGTCCAAAAGTAACTGCTGGATTGATGTGACCACCTGTATATTTTCACAAGATTTCATTAGTCATCATCATTACAAGCTTCTTCAACCAAGAGAGAAGAAGAGTAGAGAGAGACACAAAGAGGGGTCTATCTAACTACAGAAAAGGAGAAATAGCAACAACCCAAAGAGGATTTGATTTCTTCATCTAGGAACTAATTTTTGAAAGAACCCACAAAGGACATGATCTAAAAAAACACAGATCTACAAGAGATTTCATCAAAAAACAACATAAACCAACATGGGTATTGGGTAGGGACTAAAAAGAGAGATTAAGCAAGCAAGAAAGCTTACCAGAGATACCAGCAGTGCAGTAAACAAGGGCAAAGATCATACCACCAAAAGCCCAAGCAATACCTTGAATACCCACTGAAGCACACATATTAGGAGCTCTTTTAACACCCATAACAGTCAAAACAGTGATATAAAGAAACAGAAAAGTAGCCATGAACTCTGCTATTCCAGCTCTCCAAAATGACCATGATTGAAGCTCACCACCTTCAAAAAATGGAGCTGGTGGTGGTTCTTTGTAATCCTTATCTGTTTGTGCTGATGTTCCTATGGGTTGTCTCTCTGAAAATTTGTTTGCTCCTAGTCTAACATCTTCTTCTTTCCCCTCCATTTTCTCTACTCTCTCTCTCTCTCCCTCTAAAACTACTTTCTCTCTCTCTAGAAATTTTTTCTTCCTTTGGAGACTGAGCTTGTAAGAAGTGAGTCAGTGAAGAAACCCCATGCCTGATGATTTATAGACCCACTAATCCAAATGAAGATGAGTTCATTTCACTTTGACCCCTAAAAATCACCAGTTCACAATAATAGCTCCTTTGTTTTGACCAGTTTCCTAAGTCATCCCCCACTCAAACGGGTAACACTATTTTTTGTCGGGATTTTTGCCACTTGAATTTTGGATTCGAAAGTTTTAACCGTGCAAACCACAAGTGTAAATAACGTCTCATTTCCTCACAATCTTCCTCCACAATTTGCTTGAGGGAGACGCTAATAACACGTTGCAGGAGTCTTTTTAAAATTACCGTTTTATCTTTCGAAAAGCATGTTCTGCTCGATCATAATTCGAGCCCGTTTGGTTTGGTAAAGTAAGCGGTGTTTATATATTTATCGAACTTTGTAATTTGTCATAACTAGTTGAGGAAGGTGATGTAGGGGTTTTTCTCTCTTATGCTACGACATAATGTAAATTTTGACAAAAGATAAGAAAAATCAGTTTTGAAACCAAAATACGCATCATCAGAAACTATAACAGATTAAAAAAAGAGACAACCATTATAAAAACTCGTCACAACAAGGGGCCATTTTGATGAGTTAGTTTTCCTGGGAGGGCAAAATGAAATTAACCCAATGAAGAACTACAAAACACAAATTAATTTAATATTGTTTAAGAAAAGGAATAATTTTTTTGTTTTTCTATTATTATTATTGTGAGAAATGAGAAAAATGAAAAAAAGGAAGAAAATGGAAAGGTCATAGAGATAGTTCTGGGACATGTGGTTGGTTAGGTTAGATAGATGAGCTGGTCTTATCTTTTTTTGGCTACTTTATTCTCTCTCTTTCTGTTTTTTCTATTTCTCTCTTATTTTTAATGGCCGTTCGATCATATAATAATAATAATAATAATAATAATGTAATATTAGCACAGAAGAAGATCAAAGTTGCAGATAAAAAAGAATTTTCATCAAAAAAAAAAAAAAAAGATAAAAAAGAAAAGCTTTTTGTTTGCTCGTGCCTCTATAGAAGAAGTGATATTGAGCGTTGGATGCTTTAAGGTTCAACGGTTTAGATGGGAGGGATATTTGTCACTCGTCTTTTGATAGTGGGTATTAAATTGAGCGTCTTCCAGTTTCGTCCTAATATGCAACCAACTTGCACGTTTAACCCCATCTCCAGGGCTACACTTTGTTTTTGCCCTTCTCTTAAACATTTTATTTAGGATTTAACTAAAGTTTCATATTTTTCCAACTTTACATTTCTTTATTTCTCATATAATATGACGAAAGGATCAACAAATGAGAAAAGGGAAAAACGAAGAACTTATGAGTGATTCCTCTCTTCCTCGTAAACACGAAGAAAGAGGTCATATCTCTCTCTAGTTAAAAGTAATGTAATCTTGATAAGAGATTATGGGACGATAAAAGATATCTACATGGACTATCATAAATCTCTCTTATGCACCTTAATATCTTTTATTATCCATACCTCCCCCTTCTATTTGTGAAGAGGAAGAAAAACGTGGGGTAAAGTATACGCAATAACTATATTATATTGCTTAACCAAAATTAACTTTATCGAAATTGTGATGCATCTATTAGACGTGATAAACACGATAATTGCCGAATTTAAACAAGTCAAAAGGGCAACTAAACTACAAAGTTAAAGTCTAAATACACTTTATTTATACCCAAATTCAATAAATCCAAAAATTTACATCTCTGTAAAGTCGAATCTGAGACTTCTCTATCATGATATATCAACTAGACTACCATTGTTGGCAGCATAATATATGTTTGTTTTTACATTCTTTATCACTTCAGAGTGAAGTTTACTTTGTTTAAAAAGTAAGTACTAGTACTATTTTTCAAACTTAAACCCTAGCTAGTAGCACTTGAGTCATGAGGAGTGAAAAGTAAAAAAAAAAAAAAAAAAAAAGGGTAGGGTCACGAGACGAACCGAGTGGGGTGCTTTTTCAAGGCAATACAGAATTTGTACCGACCGTTGGGGGGTGAAAGTGACAGCGAAGAAGTGATGTGCACATGGGGGATACCATTCATTTGGAACACGACTAGTTAGGGTTTTGGGTAACGGTCCTTTTGTTTGGGAAATAGCCCCTACCTAATTCTTTTTTCCAAACTTTAATTACGATTTAATTCATTTATTTATTTTCCTTTTAAGATAAGATGATACCATAATCCTTTAAAAAGGAGGCATTGATGTTACCAACTCTATTTAAATTATGAAAATAAATTATATTATATAACTTACTTTATTAGTATTTTTTTGCCATTTTTTATTAAAATGATAGTAATTTAAAAATGGAAAAGTTCATAAATAAACAAAAGGAAGAGATAATTGATAATGTTATAGGATGGTGCGGACCAACCTTCTGGACTGCGTGATACTATCCATTTTGGCACATCTGGGCCACACGGTTTTAAAAAGTCTCGCTAGGAAATGGGTCTTAATCTCTTAAGAGGAGCACCACACTCTGTCTCACCACCAATGTAAGTTTGTTGCCACAACACACCCTCTCAAGACCACATCATAGTAGAGCGAATCGTGCTGATAACGTATTATAAGATGGTGCGGACCAACCTTCTGGGTTGCTAGTGATGTTGTCCGCTTTGACACACCTGCGTCTCACGGTTTTAAAACTAGAGAAGGGTGCTTAACCTCTTAAGAGGAGCACTATACTCCGTCTCGCTACCAATGTAAGATTGTTGCCACAACAGATAAGTATTATCTTTTGTTATATTCTAACTTTAAATATTATGTTTTCCGCCATCAACTGGTAGTCAACTTGGTAATGCATCTATTCTTCGAGATGGAAGTTTCACATATCAATAGAATTGTGAATTCAATTCAAAAAAAAAAAAAAAATAGAATTGTGAATTCAAGATTATTGAATTTGAGTACAAATAAATAATTATTTGAGTTTGAAGTTACGGGTTTCGTTGGACCTTAATCCCTTAATTGTTGTAAAGTTTAAATTCGACGATTATTTACATATCGTAATAATATATTAATGTCCTCGTAATGACTATCGTAGTTAATGTCTTAAAAGAAATATTTTATTAATATTTTTTTTGTTGTACATAAGGGGTTTTAACTATACGTGAGAAGTACAAAATTTTAAGAAGAAATTATACAAGATCCCTAACTTTGCCACTTAATACATAATGATTTGAGCCCTTCGACCAACTTTAATTTAAATTATCCTTCCTAACACATAATGGAAATGGACAACTCAACATTCATATAGGGTTCTTTCATCAAAAAAAAAAAAAAAAACATTCATATAGGGTGGTCCTTTTGTCATGGTGCCGTAATATCACATGTAACCATAGGCCCCATTGCCAACCTAATCCACCTTTCCCTCACTCCATCCATTACAACACACAAAACAAAATATATGGCTCAAGATGTAGAGCTTCAAAGACAACTCCTTGTTCTCTTAGTTCAACAAAAGAAAAAAAACTCGTTCTCTTGCATGATTTTGACAAAATTTTATTTACCACATGGTTTTTTTTTTTTTGTTGAAAATAGGACATAGGTTAGTAGAGCATAATTTCGAATTGTTTGATAAGTCACCTGGAGTACCATCAAACAAAGTGCCAAATTACCCTACCGCCTACTTTATGCCACTTCATGTCAATAGGACTATTTCTTTTTTTGTTAAAGAATCAATAGGATTATTATTTTTAAATCCAATAAAACTACTTACAAAAAATTGAGCTAATTCTTATTTGGCCTCCTACTTTGTGACCGGCTTTCTTTATAGCTCCCTATTTTTCATAAATTTAAATATGACCTCTTTTTTTTTAGTGTAAATGTCATATGTACCCCTCCTGTATATATTTTTTCAAAATAAATTTAATTATAACACATGAAATTCCACCTCACATCTCTCTCCACCTCACATCTCTCTTCAACTCACCCCTCTCTCTCTCCAACTCACCTCTCCCCCCCGCCCCCCGACTCACCCTTACCTTCTCCGGCGACCTAAACTTAAAAAAAACTTTCATCTTTCTCCCTCTGAACATTTCGGCGAAGGGGTTTCCCTTCGTCAGAGTGTTTAGAGAAAGAGAGAGATGAGAATTCTTTTTTAGTTTAGGTCGCCGACCGGAAAAAATTTCGGTCACCGATCTTCACCGAAGAAGACAAAGGGTGAATTGGGGAGAGAGAGAGGTGAGTTGGAGAAAGAGGTGAGGTGGAGAGAGTGATGTGAGGTGGAGAGAGAGGTGTGAGGTGGAGAGAGATGTGAGGTGGAATTTCATGTTTTATAATTAACTTTATTTTGAAAAATTATATATAGGAAGGGGTGTGCTTACGACATTTACACTAAAAAATGGACCATACTTAAATTTATAAAAAAGTATGGAACCGTAAAGGAAGTTGATCACAAAGTAGGAGGCATATAGGAATTAACTCCAAAAAGATATAAAAGCTTATTAGGTTATTAGTAGGAAGTCTTATAGAGGCCTCCCTTTCTTATCAAAAGAGACATTTTTTTTAATTCGGTACGAGTCCACCAAATTCATAAAATAGGCTACTATTGGATTGAATTTCGATAGATTAATATCGAAGATTTTCTTGTGAATTTGATGGACTCGTACCGAAAATTCTTTTTTCTAATCGGCAGAAGTTGTAGCAAATTTACAAAGAGGTGTCCTTTTAACAAGAATGACCCCTATAGAATTTCCCTTATTACAATATTCCCACCCATGCCTCGTAGGCTAAACCGCCTGTCCATCACTCTTTTGACATATGTAAAACGATTAATGCTGGTTTGACACATGTGCCATGATGAAGCTCACATCAACGTGTCATATATGTCGAAGTTGATTTTTTGTAAAATAATTTAATATAATATAGTATCCAAAACAGAGAAAGGACCAACTTTTGCATTAAACGTAATCCTAATTTGATCTAGTGTGTTCCAATTAGGATGATAACTTTGCATGACGACTTTCACAATAAGAGGGCTTATCCATTCAACATTCTGAATTTATCATTCAAAAATAGATCCTATCTTCCCAATTAGAATTCGAGCTTAGGGATACTGGTTAACAACGGAGCTCTTGATTAGATAGAGTTTAATTTCGTTCTTAATCCATGACTGATATGAGTCCAAAGCTTCATTCGTAACTACTGAAATTTTTCGGCGTTGGCTCTGTCTAATGCCCCATTCCCATTTCATAGGGACTTCAAAGTGGCTCTGTTTTACTACTAACCCGTTCATATCCCAATTCCATTCATTTACTATCTTTTTTGATATCATGAACGTAAAAGATGTCGTTTATGGTCCATCTATTTCTATGTTTACCAAGCCCACACCTCACCTTGGTAAGGGGTGATGGTGTCCTCAGTTGGTGACCATGGTCGTGGCGAGATGAGACTTGAGAGAGAGAGAGAGAGGGGTACAAGTGGCCATTCGCCCCTCCTTTTTTTTTTTTTTTCCTTAATTCGTATTTTTAGGTTTTTCCAATTTTAACCCTATTTTATTAATTGTCCACTATTTTTTTTTTGTTTTTTTTTTTTTTTTGATGAAGAACTATTTTTTTTTTTGTCGGCGGTTGGACATTCACTTCACAAAACGGAGGTCACAAATTTGATCTTAGGAAAATGCAAATCCAGAATTATTTGATTTTGGGTGTAAATAAACAAGAAGTAGTTCAGATGGGCTTTATTCGAATCATTTGATTTGGGTATAAACAAACTTCAAAGTGAAGGCATGAATGCATGATCGCCACTTTGTGCTAACCTTCTTGTTGAGATTATTAGCAAAACAATAATCTTGAAGCAGTAATATATTTGGTTCTTTTATCAGGACTTAGATGCTCTTCCTTGTACTGCCGAAATGGTGAAATGAACATTAGAAGATCCAAGCAGACTTCAAAACTACAAGATGTTGAGGATGATGATTCCTTACCTAAGATCGACTTTGATGATGACGATGAACTAGACTCAGCAATGAATGAATGAATGAAGGAAGAACTTGATAGGTAATTTCCAGCCACCGTTAATGTCTTTTTGTAGTTTTCCACTTAAACCCTTTCGTTGTTTTCTTATCGATCTATATCTCTTTCATCAGTTTGCTTATGTACTACCTTTATGCTATCTATCGATTACAAAGAGGTGGAGGACTTCTCTAGAAGATCAAATTCAGACTGACTGGCCTGGTAGAATGCAGGCGATTTTATTCTTGGGCCAAGAAGAAAGAGCAGATTCGTCCGCTAGAATCGAAGTCATAAATGGTTTCAAGGTCGGATGAGAGATAAGGAACTTGACGAAACTTATTAAGGTTGGAGGTGAAAGGGAATACCAAGTTTATTATATTCGCTCGCAGACATCGAAGATCTAGTGTTGATGAGAAGTGTTACATATAAAATATGTATGGTAGGGTATTACATTTTAATGCCTCGTCCTGGCTCTTTCTCAATATACTACTTCTAGGGTTGATAGTACAACAAAATATTACCATTTATACAAATGCAGGCCGATTCTCGTCCTTCCTTTACTTGGTGGGTTCTTGTTGTTGTTGATCTTCGTGTTCAGGTTGATTGGTAGGTTGGAGTTGCAAATGTGGGCAATGCCTTACTGGTTCACCCTTGTTCCATAGGTTTTGCAGGTCACCTCTCTTCTTCCCTAACATCAACATCGTTCCTGCACCGAAAAACAACATAAACACGAACAAAAGCATTAGAAGGCGATGTCGTGAGTTATCTAGTTTCTCTCTAAACCATCGACGTACCAAGTGTGAATGGAACAATGTAAAGGAGAGCCGGTTGGCCATGGCCGTCCATCAAATTTAAAGCAACGTATGTGACAAGTAGACCTGCAAAATATCATTGCATTTCAGAGTGTATACGTTGAAACATATCGAACAAATCCGTTCATTTAATGAAATGGGCGAGTTTTCGACAAAAAAAAATCAGGTTTATTGTGTTTGTAGATGTTATAATTTCTCAAACAAGAACGAAAATTCATTAAATGTCGGACCGATTCATCTTACCAAGACCATAAGCGATCATAGCATAGAGAAAATATCCGGCTCTTAGAGTCTTGTTCGAAAGCCAATCATACCTGCATTGTTAAATTGATCTGAAATCAATCCGACAGAAAGAATCTATAACAGTTCTGCAAAATTTATATGTAATTTGGATCATGATGAATCCCTCTTGAAAAAGACACTTGGGTAAGAATTCATATTCATTTTCCTATCAGTGGCAAGATATCTTGAATACTAGTTTTTAATAATATTGAACCGAATGGGTACCTAAATCTTTCGAAAGTTTCCGTCAGAACGACACAAGGAATTATTATATGAAATTAGAGAGACAAGAATTTTGACCTTAATGAAAAAGCGAGTACTAATCCCGGTAAGAGGATATCACCGAACCCGATAATACTGTAACCGCCCCAAGGGTCGAACATTCGTGGGATCTTTAACAACATCGGAATACCATCTTCTCCACTTTTATCGCCACGAGCAACCTAAAAACGGTACATTTGCAAGTTAATCACTTTTAAGATCAAGATGTTTCCAAAGACAAATATTCAATTATTTTGGTGAGATAAGGCATTGAACTACTTACCACTATCATTACACTTTCATGGAACCACCTCTTGGAGACGAATACCCAAAAAATGTCGTACAAGAAGGCACAACTCAGAAGCACTGAACCCACCTGATTCATGCATATATCATATGCATTATATGAGATGCAATATAACGACACAGACACACACTTATCCCCGTCCCGCTGATTTTAGATTCGTCCGTCCACTATTCCTCTACGGTGACCTTGCAAGTTTCTTATTTCAAGGATCAATATCGTACTCGTACTAGATGATAATATAGGATGACATAATGAAGGATACATAGATTGGGAAGTAAAATCACAGTTCAAGACGCAAACAATGAACTTCATACCTTAAGAAAACTGAGTTTAGATAGAATTATTACCTTAAGATTGGGTACACGGACAATCTGAAGAACCGTAACTATCAGTGCAATACCCTGATTGAGAAAAGGATGCAAAACTATTAGTAACCGATGAAAATGTTATTCGCCTAATTCACTCAAATAGGTAAAAGAGTACTGGGAGGACAAAGATCAAAAGTAAAGAGAATAAGCAATCAAAAAAGCAAAATGCGTAAAAAATGAAACCTCATTCTTACAAGGATATCTTGGCCTATCCAGGCAAAGGAGGCGCGCCGATAAACGGCCCAAACAACAGCGAAGGCTATGCAAAATGGAGAAACTGCCAATGTAAGGTATGATACAGCTCCAAAGAATGGGACTTTGATAAATGATTCTCCAGCAGATTTAAACCACCTGAAATTTCGAATCTCAGCCAATTTACAACATTTGAGTACACATGATACCCTCTTTATGTGGGCCTATCGCGTATAGGTCTAACTCTGATACCATATTGCGTTCGTCGTTTTCCAACTCAACCAATTGGTAATGAGGGAGATGCCTTACATTATATATTCTGATCACTAAGCTTCCTTCTGCCCATGTGAGGGACTATTCTCAGTGCAAAAAGTGTAACACAAACATAGACAACCTAATTAGACAACAAATTCAAACCCCATAAATGCATATATAATTATGAATTATGCTCTCGCCAGTAACAACACAAGTGTAGTCGAGGTCATGCACATAAAAGAATGCAATCTTACCTCATTAACAAAGCCACCAAGCAAGTTTGTAGGCCCTGTAGTAGAAATTACAACGTTCACTATCAATATAAGTGAGATAAACATATACTTATATATGATTTAACAAGTAGTGAAACCAGGAAGAACATACCTCTACTCCACCGATGCAAAAAAGGACCACCAAAAGTTCAATAAACCAGTAAGACATAAGTTTGTAAAGCATAATCAAGAAGCCCGAAGCAATCACAACAAATAGAACTGCAGATGTCATGTTGATGTCCACTACACCACTAGAACCTGACGCTTCAACATTTTCATAATCATATGATGCATCCTACATGATCCGGCAAAAATAAGTATTTCCCGTTGTTCAAAGGAAGAATAAAACGTCAGAGGTTCACTTAGTTTCTCGTCAGTAAACATGGTCCACTAGAAGAAGGTAATCTTCCTCTTGTATAGGTAGTTTAAAGTAGAATACGGAAACTGCGAAGGCAAAAGAAAATGACCTTTAATATCTTATCTTGCTCAAGAGCTGCTTCTCTGGCACTCCATGCAGACCAATAGGATGCGCATAATATAGTACCGACTGCCATGAGCCATAAAAAGACTTCGGCTATGTCAACAAGTGGACGCTCTGGCGAGTATAGCTGCACGGCAACTGAAAATAACTCGAACCCGTCAAAAAGCAAAATAGGAACGTAGGTGTTGAACAATAGCGTACCAAATATATACAGAAATGATAATTAGACCTTGGGATTTTTACCTGCAGATCTGTTTTTTAAACCTTTCTCCAAGATATCGCCAGCATTTTGTGGTAGCATGACAGCGGGTATGTGTATATCAAGATCTGTTTCATCGGGCTCGCACACCATCTTGTATAGTTCTGCAGATGCAACAAAGAAGCGGCAATTGGAGGACGAGTAAGGTCACACTTAGTAATAAGGGTTAATTCCCATTTGGCCCCCATATTTCAATCATCTCGTCTGGCCCCAAATCTTGACAACAAAATGAGGAGGGCGAACTGTCTGTTGGTCAAAATATTGGGGGGGGGGGGGGGGGCAAGTTGGTTACAATTTGGAGGCCGAATGATAATTGATCCTACTCATAATCACAAACGATAAGAGACAATCTCTAATGTTTTCCTTTGTTGTGAAATTTCCAGCTGCAAGTACCTTTACGATAATTTATGATGAGGATGCCAGAAGCACCAGCCGCTTGAGCAACATTTGCTTTGGTCGTGAATTTGCAGTTACCCCGACGAACCAAAATGATTTCTCCAGCAAGCTAATCCAACGATCATAGATCTCAAGGCAATTAGAAAACAAGGATATCGTGCTCTCAATACATTAGTAAGAACAATCTCAACTATTTTTATGCTTATGATTGTGATTACCTTATTCTTTGGCGTACTACAACAATCAGGAGGATCGGCAAGAGCAAGCTTAGTATGGTTTGCATGTTTCTCCTTTGATTCCATAGTAGTGCCAAATCTAGCACCAACGCCAACAAACTCATTGCCTTCTATTCCGTTGATCCAAGTTTGAACTTTCACCTAACAAAAGCCAGATAATAACATAAACAAATGATTGAAAAAACAAAGGTGTAAACAGAAAGAACGCCACAGATTAAAATGAGAGACTTCAACATAAGCAGAGTGAATTACATAGAACATAAAGAGTAAAGCAGTAAGTCTAAAAAAGTTCATCTAACAAATGTAATACCTTCAATCCGTTTCCAAAATAAATTAGTGTAAATAACTAAAATACGGGGTTTTATTGTGAGACTATCAACCCGGGAGACATCACTAACTACCTTTTCTATTTTCTAACTCTAGTTATGAACATGTCGGACTCAATTTGTAAAGCCCCAACTTTTAGCAGTTTTCGATATTGTCCACGCTTTTGACACCAAGGGCCAAGTCCAATGGTACAAGGTTTTGTTCCTGGCTTGGCCTCCACAAGCCCACACGAAATACCTCGACACATACTAAGGTTGAGCATGCACCTAGCCCAATCTCCATACGCGCACCAAACGATGTGGGACATTACATTTTTTAGCTGTGTTTCTATGTCATGGGAGTGAATGCCAAAAAGACTTAAGAAATCAACCCATCAAGCTATTGAACAATTTGCTAAATTTCGAAATCAAGCTTGAAGTTATGCAGAGAGTACCAGGATGATGGATCAACTTATTTTTGTGTTCCATTAGGAAATTCATTTTATGTTTTATCTATTTCCTCACTAAAACTTAGTAATCATCTAAACATATCCCATTTTTTTAGAAAGTTGCAAATTTGGAATTGGGTAGCTAAAGAAAAACAGATCCTTCTCATAAATTATAACATTTCACTAAAGTAGCTTCCAAAATTGATTTCCTACAAAACTTATTAGAGAAACCCTAAAGATGGAAATTGGTAGAAATAAGAGGTACCCAAATTAGAAAAGGGAGAACATAAAAATGGGTAGAAGAGAAAATCAGAAAGGTGATTACCAAAACAAAGTTGTTTTCACAACCAGGCTTTTTAGGAGCTTTATCATCTTCATGAACTATATCTCCTGCAAGTACTAAAGGAGTTGAGAATAGTAGAAGAAAACCACAAAGTAAGAAAACCCACAATGAAAATCTTCTCTCTCTTTCCATTGAAATAAACTTTCCTCTTTCTCTCTCTCTAAAAAGAAAAACTTAATAGACCACCAAATGGTGTTCTTCCCTGTGCATCAAAAACAGAAAGGGAAGTTACAAAGAAGCAAATGAAGAAGAAAAGTAGGAAAAGGTTCCACCTTTTTGGTCTCCTTTATCTTTCTTGTTTTTTTAACTTTGTTTTGATTCCACAATTTCATCATTTTTCACCAGACTATGTAAAAAATCTATCTAATAAATTTCTAACTAGCTGTGTTTGTTTTCCCTCCTTGGCTAATAATACAACCCCATAATCCAAAACTAAACATGAATAAATTTCAACTAATCAAAGACTAATTTGTACGCGCTTAGATAAATAACAAAGGACAAACTTTCAAGAGTGTCAAATTGTACTACCTCCCCTTATTTAATTGAAACACACTGGGAATTTATAAACTATACACGAAGGTAAGAATATGACAAGTAGAAATTATCCATTTTATATTGTTACATTTAGTTAGAGTAGTGAAAAGGTAAATCCAGTGTTTGATATTTTGATGATAAGTTGAATTTGATTAGTAAAAAAGTGAGCCTAGTGACAAGATTTCCTTATTTACATTACAAAATAACATGAAAATGATCCGAAAACAAATCTACCATCTCACTTGTCTAAAGTGAAAATTAAATTTATGAAGTATATATAGGTTCATTTCATCAAATAAAAAGTATATATAAGTTCTTCAAGCGAAGTGTTACCCACCGACAGATATATTTTTACCAATTGAAAGAGAATAGTAACAGAATGACAACTTACCACATGAGACATGACATATCCAACTTTGGTGAACATAACAGATTTTATTGT
The DNA here is from genome assembly GCF_041429995.1 of Eschscholzia californica. Lineage (NCBI taxonomy): Eukaryota > Viridiplantae > Streptophyta > Magnoliopsida > Ranunculales > Papaveraceae > Eschscholzia > Eschscholzia californica. Next base: position 43,726,720 of record NW_028238483.1, on the reverse strand, counting down.
TCTTCTCCCAAAAAGAAAGAAAGAAAGAAAGAAAGAGTCTCTCTCTCTCTTCTCTCTACATCAACCAATGAATGAATCTTGTCTCTTCATTGATTCCTGTCAAGGTAACCATGTGCCTATGTTTGACAGCTGAAACAGAAGATATCAACAACATTCATGGCAAACCTTAAATCACTCCCCATCTTCTTTAATGCTTATTAACATGATACCAATAAGAAAAAACATGGTAGTTTTTTATCTATCTCTATTCACCCCAGTAATTTTCATGGGTGCCTCTAAAGGCTTTACTTGGTGATGTTGAAGCCCAAGCTCAGTCCGAATGAGCAACTTTCAAACTTATATAATTTGATTTCTCCTTAAATCAGATCATAAAATAAATATTTTTCTCAAATTAGACTTCTTTATTTTTTTTATTTCTTTCCTCAAAACACATATTTGAAATAACGTTATTCAGATGCAAAACTTCACTCTGCAAAACTTCGTTTGAGTGATAAAGGATAACAAAACAACTAAAACTACATACCAATGTTATAGGATGGGGCGGACTAACCTTCTAAAGTGCTAGTGACACTGTCTGCTTTGGCACACTAGACCTCACGATTTTAAAAGGCTTCAGTAGGAAAGGGTGCTTAACCTCTTAAGAGCATCACGACACTCGTCTCACAATCGATGTGGGATTGTTTCCGCAACATATACATATTTAACATTCACATTATTAAGAAAAACCTAACAAACACAAAGTAGGACAAGAATAAAAACCAAGAATGTTCCCATGAGCACAAGAAAGTTCTCATGAGCACAAGAAAGTTCCACATTCATAAACACAACAACAATACATAGAGATGTCAAAATCTCTCTCTAATTCCATCATCAAGGGAAAATAAACCTTACAATAATAATTACATACATACAAAGAGAGAGAGAGAGAGTAATGAGATATTAGGTAACATTCTATATCTTCATCATTTTTAGGATCCGTCAAAGTAGATTAGTATCTGATTAGACAGATTCCTAGCTAGCTAGAACAAAATCAAAATACATTCCAAAAAAAACAAAATTAGAGAAAGATCACATAAACCCACAATCAAACTTTCTCCTTGTACCCATAATATCTTTTGAAAGCCCTAGGTGCATAAACAGGTAACAAAAACCCAAACAAATTAAAAGACCAAAAACCCATATTAGCTAAAGCAAGTCCTCTTCCAATATATAATCTCATCTCTGATCCACTATATACTTCATCAACTTTCCCTATTTCAGATGTCAACCATTCCATTATACTTAAAACCCTCATTGCATTATAAAAAACAGGTACCATAACCCTAATTGGCAATGAAAATCGACCTGAATATGTTATTCCTTCCATAAAAACTTGACTAGATAAAAGGAAAACATGGGGAGCTGCTGCTTTAATCCCTTCTTTATCACCTTCATAGATTCCATGAAAAATGTAAGCAATGGGTAAGAACAGACCAATTAGGGCACCAATTGATACATAAATAGTCAAGATTCGGTTTTTTTCACCAAAAATTGGTGGGTTTTCAACTGATGGGGTTAAAGGTGGGAATGCAACTTTGGAGAGGAAGAAAATGTAGAAGAAAGATAGAACAACAAAGGAGAAATCTTGTATGCTTACCATTCCACTAGCTGATAAAACTATTATTAAAGCTAGGGCATTTAATTGGGGAAATGAAAGTAGCCGTCTTTGGGTTTGTAAGGGTGATTTTGGTGGTTGTTCATGTACTACATCACCTGATGACATCTTCACTTTTCTAGAGAGAGAAAGAGAGGGTTGTTCTTGAAATTTGGAGGTGGTTGTAGTTGGAGTTTTGTTTATAGAGAGACAGAGAGAGAGAGGAAGAAGGGTGTTTAAGGATTTTAGAGAGAGAAAGAGGAAAATGTGAAGATAGGAGGTGGAGGAATAAGAGGTGAGATGATTGTGAGGATGACAAGTGTTTTGGGAAGATAATATTTGGTCAACTTGGTCGTTAGTCAAAGTCGGTTTCATTTTTTTTTTGTTGAACGTCAAAGTCGGTTTCATGGGAATGAACAAGAATTGAGGAGTGATAATTTGTGGAGGATTTGGATCCAAAAATTTCTCAAAAATGCCATGGCATGGCTCAATTTTTTCTTACACTTCTTTGACATCTTTTTAGGGGAAGACATGATTTTCAAGACATTTTAAAACTAAAATGTAGTACAATATTGATGAGATGGATGAGAATATAAAGGGTTTAGGGGGTGTATATTAAAAAGAGAAACTATGTAAGAAAAGCCCAAGATTTGGGCCCAAATACGAAAAAAAAACCACTCAGAAATAATAATGTAAAAAAAACTCAATTTTTAAACTGTTGGCAACACTTTTGAAATTATTACAACACTTTCGAAACTGTGACAACATATATAATTATGTGTGAACAAAAACAAATTTGTTCATACAGACAAATACAAAATTGTTGAGAGCAAATTGTGTTTTGTTCAGAAATTTTCATAAATGTTTTGTAATTTCAAATTTTGGGTTTTTTTTGCATTATTATTCCGGGTTGGGCTTCATTTGCAATTTTGACCCAAATTTTGGGCCTTATAATTTTCCTCTCTAAAAAGAATCTCTCAGCGGTGGTGAGACGACAGAATGTGTAGTCACTCTTAATAGATCAAACCCCATTCAAACCCATTGGTTAACTTTCTTTTTTGTTGATATACCCATTGGTTAACTTAGGTTTCTAAAGAACATCTTGTGACTAGATAAAGTAATACATGATCAATGAGAGCACTCAATTAACCCCATTCTTATACTTTCTTACACTTGTATTGAATTTTCTGCAATGAACATATCATTTTTCACAAAATAGTAAATTGAGGATCAATAACAAGAAGAGAAGACAAAACCCAAATTATTACAAAAATCTCTTGTGCCAATAAAAACCTAACCTCACTAGACTCCCTTTACCCCCCAAAAAATAAAGCATCTAAATCCCCCCAAAATCAACCACTTTTTCTACTTTTCCTCTTCATTTTTTTCTTCTTTTTATCAATCCTCTGACACAAGATCCCTACTAAAACTGGAACTTCTGCTATAACAATATTTGTAATGGCTATGGAGCTGCACATTTGGTATAACAATAAGAGCTCCTCAAGTATAGTCTCTTTGCTTAGGGATGTACTTTCGTTTATACCTTCTCTCAGGCTTTGATTTAGATTTGCCAGCCTGATTAGGCCCAGTATTTGGACGTCCCAGAGCGTCCTCGTTACTTCTCAGCCGATTTTCAGAACTGCGAAGAATATTGTGACCGCAACAGTCCGATGCCGGTGGTGGTAGTGGTTGTGGTGCTACTTGAGCATCTTCTTGTTTATCCGGGTGACATGGTGGTTTTGCTTCTGGGGGTAAAACCAGCTTCACATGGTCCGCAGCTATAGCTTCCTTCCATCCTGCACAATCAGTTTGATATAGCAAAGGAATAAGCCTCAATAAATAACCAATAAGAACTTCTATGTAATAACACAAGTTAGTCTAACCACCTAATCTACTTTTTTTTTTTCTCTTGCTCCCAACTGGAGAAAATGATTATGAGCTAATTTTGTGATGACGACAGCTCATCACTTGGATCATAACATAATACTCCTAATTCCTAATTTCCCCTCGTTTAAGTTAAAAAAAGGTAACATGAGATGGTTCGTCTAGAAGACTTAAATCAAACTTTTTATGGCATTCAACTACAAGTTTTTTTTTCCTTTTCTGCTCTTGGAGACTTGGACCTTGACAAAAAAAAATGATTTTGGGAGAATGAGTTTTTGTACTTACTGTGAGCGAGAAAAGCCTCTGCTGCACGGGCAGAAAACAATTTTGACCCTCTTGGATGTGCTTCTTCCAGTGCAGTTGAACAGTTCATCCTATCAGACGTGCAGCATCCATCAGTAGCATCTCGATGTGCATAGCTTTCATCCATTGGGGGAATAATTGGTGCTTCTTGGGTTTTTTTCTTCAGACATGATGCTTTAGCGAATTTTCCAGCTTCAGACTTCCCCACTGGCTTCCAGAGCTTCCTCTTTGATCTGGTTTTCCCGCTTTCAGGTTTGACGGGCTTCTCTTGAGTCCAAGTAATAGAACATTGATCAACCTTATTCTTGCTGCCACCACAATCTCCAAGTTTGACAGGGATAGAGCCTATTAACAACTCAAAGTTGCCATCTTGCTCGGACTTATCCCTTGATTCTTTCTGAACTCGGCCATTCATATCTTCTCCATCCTCAACTTTGGTTTTTCTGGTCCAGACTTTATGGGTGTTGGCTAAAGAAGAAGGTTTTTGGTCCCAGTAGGTTCCCTTTTTCTGGATAGCTCTCATTTTAGGAACTGGAGGGGCCTCACCTGAATGGAAGATATTTGCTTCACTCTGTTTTGGACTTGGTTGTCGTCGTTGGGTAACAACCGGGCGCCTGTGACCATTTCCTTGCCGAACCACCTTCGGCTCAAATTTCTTATAACTTGTAGGATTGGCAGCATCAGAACCCACACCTATATCCACATTGACAATTTCTACATCAGTGTTTGGAAGTCGGGTAGGCTCCAGAAATGATTGAACAGTCGAAACTGATTCTTCAATATGCGACTTGGAGTTGGCAGCGTCAGAACCCACACCAATATCCGCGATGATAAATTCTTCATCAGTATTTGGAAGTCGGGTAGACTCCATAAATGACTGAAAAGTTGAGACTGATTCTTCAGCATGTGACTGGGAGTTGGAGGTAGCTTGTGGAGTAGACACATTCACAATAGCAGATGAAACCTCCACAGAATGTGAAGAACCTTCTTCCACGTATAACTCTTCTTCATTAACTTGCACCTTCGCTTTTGGCTCTTTTTGCCTAAGCTTTTTCAGTCTTTTCCGTTCCAAGAGTTCAGTTTGTCTGTGTAAGAAAGAAATTCAGCAATAGGATCTATCTTCTAAACAAATAAAGGAAAGCTTTTGTGTTGGGATAATTCACATAGGTTAAGGAAGGGGGAGGGGGTGAGTCACCCATGAGCTAGCTTTTAGGGTGAGAGAGGACAAAGACCACCCAAAATTTGAATGTTTTTTATGTTCGCATAATTTCTAGAATTATAAAAAAAAATACGCAAGAGGTTACCTCCTCTGAGCAGCTTCCTCTTCCTCCACAAGCAACTTTTGACACCTTAGAGCTTCTGCGTCCTTATCAGCATACCATTCCTTAATCTGCGTTGAGATTTTTATTAGGCCTTGGTAATCCAAAAATGCTATCATAAGTCGAGTATTCCATTTCTTTTGTATGAAGGGTACGCATAACAAATAGAGTTAATTTACCAATTTTTGTTCCATCAAAAAACTAGTGCAAGCAATTAAATTCTTCATTTCTAGTCCAATCTTCCCAGGTTCACCATCAAACATAAATTTTTGCATGGATATAGCTGTACCAGGACATAAGAATGTCTTCTCACTTGCATCATCAAGGATACTAAATAAGTCTTTTGAGGATATAGGAAATCTTGAAAATCTTCCTTGAATGAGATCCTGGATGAAGTACATACAAAGAAAATGTCATATTTTAAACCACTACGACATATATGAGAGAAGAACAATGAACTAGATGTAGAGAAGACAAAGAAAATGCCTAACCAACAGTGCCGTCCCAGCCCTGACATAAACTTGTGGCAGTGAAAAGAATCCTGGTTTTCGGTTGACTGATGTTAGTGCCCTTATGATTGACAAGCCAGAAACGTCCTACAATTTATTGCTTATTAGAAAGATAATAAGAAGATAATTAAGTTTAGTTATACAATTAACAGAGAGACTATTGTGACAGAAAGAGAAACACAAAGTGCCTTACACAAAATTTACATTAGATCAATCACATACGGTCCAATTGCCGATAAAGTATTAATCCCAAACCACCATACTTTAATGAGATAAACAGAATTATTTCATTGTTCATTACCTCCAACATGACATCGTTAAACGATAAAATCTCCTTTGCCTCACCATATGATAGCTGCATGAAACAATGAATAAGAATTTATGATAAAGGGTATGATTATGAAAGTACTGCAGCCTTCAGGCTGCTAAATACTCAAGTGTAAATAGTAGCAAATTACCTTGTCCCAAAATTCACCCAAGAAATCCCTAGTCTTAGGAGAATCCTACAAAAAAATTGAAACCAAATATCAGAACTAAAACCTAATGGAGTCATATAATTGCTATTGAGATTTGAGAACACAGTGACACACCATCTCAACTAAAACATTCCATTACAAAATGTTAACACGGCCATCAATCAAATGAAGAAAATAAAAAGAAAGGATAAATTTCCAATTAAACCTAGCAAGGTCTTCATTTTGCTTCTGATAAGCAGTATTAGGTACAACAAGTGAAACCCACAGGTAATCATACGTCAAGCATTACTTGAAAAGCCCATATAATAAAACCCAAGCAGATGATTTTTAAGGTGCTACTAAGAATAAATGTTTGTCTGACCATGTAATAAAACCCAAATAAGCATTTATTATTATCAACATAAATATCAATTATACGAGGCCAAAAAATAGCTTTCAAAAAAGCGAAGCCAAAAAAATACTTCAATTAAGTGAACTAAAGGAAGAGAAAAAAGTATTACTTGAAAAAGTTAAAGAGGAATGTCAAATTAACCTTATCAATGTTTAAAGATCGGCGGTGAATACGTATATGTCGTCGATAATTAATTGGTGAACAAAATTCCCGAGCACACTTATTGCACTTCTGCATCTGAACCTTAGGATATGACAACGGCCACCCTGAGTGATCTGTGAGGAGGAAAGAGATATTATTATAAACAGATAAATCTTCTTCAACCTGAAATAAAACCTACAGGTACCAACATTTATAATACCTTATGACAAATGACATAAAAATGGAAGGCTTGACACTGGAATTTACTACCTACAACCAAAAACTTATGAATTATGAAACAAAGACACAAGGTACGCCGTTGACCTTGGCGGTGCCTAACGTAACTAGTTTCACAGATTCTAATAATGTGCAACAAGGGAACTGTTCACTCACTTTTAGGGGCTTCTTAACTACTTTTGGTGAAAATAACCCTAAACACCAATAGTCTCAGATGAAGATGGTATCATACTATTGACAGGTTATAGTGAACGTTCCATCCGTTCTATGATATAGTTAAGATCTGAAGTCCTATTAAGTTCGCCAGTACCTTGTTGCTCTAAAGCATTTAGTAACTGAATCCACTGAACTGGATTTTCACCCGCCCTCGAGTAGGATTGAACAGAATCTCTTCCTGCTGCCTGTCTGGTGAGGTTATCAAGAGAATAAGTCCGCTCCTCTGACTTCACAATGTTCTGACTACTCTTCATCGCATTCAGACTGTTATAAGACCTCACTTACAATGCCTTGCAGCTTTTGCAAAAGCCCGTCCTAGAGAAGGAGAAAAATTAAAGGTTAAGTACTGATAACATGCAAAAGTAAGCTACATTTATTGGATAAAGTACAAAAACAAGTCTGTAATGGAAAAGCCCTCTAATCAACTGCTTGAAGTAGGGTAACTTAATTACATTAATCAACATTACTCCGCTCCACAATAAAACTAGTCAATTATTTGAGATGGTAAGCTTGCAATCAAAACTAGGTCATTTTGGAATTTGGACTCAAACCACAATGTGAAAGCTGCTACCTTCCCATTCAATACTGCCTCTAGTATCAAGAACACTAGTTCTCTTGTACTTCCAATCCACAATTAAGAAGAATTCGCATTTGACTGCAACCCAAGAACTTAACCATAACTCTTTTCTCAAATCCAAATCCTACCCATTAGAACATACAAATTCTCCTATATGAAGCTAACATGAACCAAATCACACATTCATCCTCAACTCAACTCCATCCCACATTACATACAATTAACTAAGCTTAAAACCAAAAGATAAACCTAAAAAAAAAAAGGTCTGGCTACACAAAACAGAAACGAAATCGATCTACCATGGATCAGATTAACCTAATCTCTAATCAACTAAAACAAAAATGATCAAATGATTCATATCTTTAAATTAAGTAACAGTCTAATCAGTCTAAAAACATAAACCAATAAAATTCAAGAACAAAAATAAAAAATTAGGTTTTCGATTTGCGTATCGCGAGATTCATAAGAACAAGCAGTAACAAAAACAAACACACAGAAGAAGGAAGACGTGGAGATTTACGTACCTGTAGATAGATGCGGGAGAGAAAGTTAGAGAGAGAGAGAGAGAGAGAGAGAGAGAGAAGATTTTGGGAGAAGATTTTGAAGAATCGATGAAGATCTTATAGACCTGGTGATATGTACTCCGAGTCCGAAGATGAAATCAGAAACCCTAAAATCTTAAATTGAAAAGAAGAAGTGATCGCCGAAATCTAGAGAGAGAGAAAGAGAGAAGGAGAAGTTTCGAGGGAGGAAAACGAGGGAAACACATAGAGGGTCAAAAGGGGAAAATGAAAGCCAAAAAAGGCAAAAACGTGGGGCAATCACCGTTGGATTTGACAAAAATCTGTAAGGTGCCTCGAGATTTGAAATCGACAAATGAAATAGCCTATATTGCTATTCAGCCTTTTGATATTCAACTAGTGTCATCCCTAGGCAGATTAGTTGATCTTCTGACTCCCTCTCCCTTTCTCCGCCCGAACCTTTCGTCTAGTTCTACCTTACAATCTCGTCAGGTTTTTTAGACGAAGGTTTCGGAGTTGATGGTGGTGAAAGGGAAGATGGAGGGGGAAAGAAAAAAAAACAAAAGCGGGTAGTGTTTGGAGGAAACAAAGAAATTTTGTTTCCACCCAAACTTTCTTCCCTAAAATTTTTATTACTTCCCCAAAACGTCGATCTTTGGGAAGTAACCCTGAAATTTTTCACAAGATCCATTAAAGATACACACAGAAGAACGATTACCTTGATCACTATTCTAACTGAATCTCGAACCGAGTGTGTGATTGGACATAAGTTAGAGAAGAAGCGTTCTAATTTTATACATTATCGACTTTGATGTATTTGTTAAAATGTGTATGTAAATTATTACATCTCTCTCCTCTATATCTAGTATATACAAATGGATATAAATACACAACTCAAATTGCAGATTATGATACCAAAAGAGTAAAAAAATGTCTAATATGATTATGAATAAAGAAAATACGTGTTAATGTTGTTTGTGCTGCCATTCTTGTATAGCCAAACGAAGGGAATGGTTAGGGACGACATTGCGATGAGTAAGCTTAAGGTTTGTCATGGGCGAAGTTCCATTTCCACTATCTAGCCACTCTTTCAGAGCTTCACCTTCATATGTAAATCCATCAGCTGCTACACAAGGTTCCCGCATTATTTTCTGCATTAACATCAAGTTTAATCATTCAGAAAACTCGTATATGATATATCATGCCATTCTTCTTGTGCCATGAACCAAAATTAAGTTAGGTGTTAAAAAAAACTTTTAGGTGAGTTTACGTGTTTGACGCATTAAAAATCTAGACTAGGGGCATTGGTCGTGGCGGGTCAGCAACGGTGGATCTGTGTCATGGGCTGCGCTGTGGCTAAACGAGATGGCCAGCCATCTGCCCTGCCACGGTCCATTAGGTCGTGGTGGGTTGCCACGGGTCGTTGGTAAACTCAAGGTTCCTTTGAGCAGATGGGTCACTTCTATCCTGAACAGTTTAAAAAACTAAATATGATGCTTACTTGTGAAATGGGACAGATGAAGTACGAAGGAGCCGCAGAATGTCCTTCATCTCCTCCCTGAGAAGAGGATGGAGCTCCATACAAATCCTTCAAAGGTTCGAGTACTCCCCAAACCTCGGACTCGAGGTCAGGTCTGTCCTTCCGGCTCACTTGACAGCATCTCAATGCCAATTGAGCTAATTGTTTTGCCAGTATAAATGGCCAGTTTCCAGCTGATTCATCCAATAGTGCATTCAGATTACCTCTCTCAAATGCATATTCAACTTCTTTCACTATTCCCATAGCAGGTCGCCCGGTTAAAAGGCGTAGAAGTATAATCCCAAATGAGTATGTATCAGATTTTGGTGTAAGTTCTCCAGTACTGAGAAATTCAGGATCCATGTAAATTAAAGTTCCCTTTGGGTTGGTTATACAAAATGGAGTTGTGGCCCCATTGGTGGACGAATCACGTGGAATGAACCGGCAAATGCCAAAATCACCGAGTTTGGTTGTGAAATTAGCATCTAGGAGGACATTGGCGGGTTTGAGATCACCATGAACGACGCTGTGAGGACCTTGGGAATGGAGAAAAATAAGGGCAGAGCAGATATCAGTGGCAATTCGAGTTCGGGCCTGCCATGATAAAGGGGGCGAGTTGTCTTTACAGATAAGTCGGTCTTCAAGGCTGCCACCTGGAAGGTACTCGTAGATAAGACAAAAGGCTTCTGGGCATGCTCCAATAAGGATGACAATATTGGGATGTCTCACTCTACTTAGAACATCCACCTGAAACCCAAGCATCAACACAAAATAGTTCCAGAGACGTAATATAAGCACAAGTAGAAAATAAACGCAAATTATATCACCCTTATCTCTCATTTTCAGATACTGGATTGTTTCAATAATAGTGCTAAGCTTAAGTGCTTAACCTCGTCTAGTATGTTTAGCTTAATTATCATTTTGTTTGGGTTTTCAGATCGCATCAAGGATAAATAACATCTATATACAAGACTAGCTCTGGATTTTACCTCCTGCTGGAATTCAGAGCGTCCTTGCAAGTTATTTGAACGCAACATCTTTATAGCTACCTCGGTGTTATGAAGAAATCCTCTAAACACACATCCAAATCCTCCTTCACCAATAATTAGTGATTCGTCGAATTTTTTAGTTGCTTCTTCGATCTCCAAGAAAGAGAATTCAGAGAAGAATTCTGGCAACTTCGAGATTGCCTTGTCCTCTTCTCTCATTTTCCTGAGCTCTTCAATCTGTCTGATTGTGTTGTCCCACTCTAACTGCAACTCATCTCGTTCTCTCTGGAGAGTTTTCAGGAGATCCATTGCGGAGAGAATCTTGTCTTCCATCCCCTTTATAATACGATCAGAATCATTCAGTTGCTTCTGTAGTACCAATATGTGGCCTTCGGCTGTTTGAAGTTCTTCCACTATATGATTTTGCTGGTTCTTCATCTCTCTTAAAGCTACATTTTCTCTTGCTAGCAGGTCCTCCATTTCCTTCCTTTGTTTCACCTCATTATTATACAATCTTTCTGATGCTTTGGCCTATACGAAGATATATTTACTATTCAGTTGCACGAAAAGACAAGACATGTCACCGACTGTCATGCGCAGTACAAGAAAAGCTAGAACGTAAGTGTTTCAGAAATAACAACATACTTTACGCATAGCATCAATAGCATATCTTTCGGCTTTCCGACGCCTGATCGACTCTTCGAATGCTTCTCTTTTAGAATCCTCTGTCTCAGACATGGCTTGTTGTACTTGATCATACATTTCATCAGTAATTCGTCTTTCTACCTGCACAGATGAGTAATGTTGCTAGAGAAAGCCATTGGCACAATCGAAAGGAAAGATTGTAGTTGAGTCAAATTGATTAAGTTCACTAATGAAGTGCTTTTAAACACACTCTTACATAGGGTTTGGCGCTTTGCCATATGTAAATGTCAAATCATTTTGAAAATATTCAATTATGTTTCGTCAAATTCCAACTATCAGGAATTTGAGCACATTTTCAGTATGATTTAAATTTCCTTTTTGAAACTTCGAATCAATATTAATGAAAAGGAATATACAGAAATAGGAGTGAGTTATGTTACATTATCAGATCCTCTCAACTACTAGACAAGTTTTCATGAGTTTCTTTGCAGTACATACCAGCTCATTATCCGGAGAAGGATAAGAAGGACTCCCTTCAGATTCAAGCACTGCAGATAACATCAGCCCATCTTCACTCTTCGCGTATCTGACAGACGGGATAGACTCAGAAGCTCCACCCAGCTCGTTCGAAGACCATATTGGAAACCCTAAATGACGAGGAATCCTCTGAGAAATTTCTCTCCACTCATCTGGATTCCCCTCTGCACCTAATGCTGACACTGTCCTCATTCCCTCTAATGAAGATAATGACGTGACTCTTCCTCTTTGGGAGTCATAATTCTCAGACTTCACTCTCCGAGATAAATCGTTAACAGGATTAATGAGCTTCACATAGTCCTTCATTCCCTCTGAAAGGGACCTCAATCTTAAGTTCTCTGATGGGGCAATATCAGTTATTGTGATTGGATATTCTGCCTGTGATGAAGTTGTGGGTACCTCCGATCCACCCAAGATAGCTTCCCTGTATTAAAAGTTGCTTCACTTGTCAAGTGTCCAATGCAGCAAAGCAATACTTTGGACAGTGTCCAAATTAGTTAACTATCTCATGGTGTAAAGTATTCCAGATGTGAGTGGCACATGCGGGAGTCTGGAGACCATACTTACTCCCACATTGCTTAGCCGGGTGCCGGAGTCCAGACCCTGAACTATAGGTGAATACACTAGTACCTTGGTATATTGAGGCCTTATGAGCAGGCTAGTGAGAGCACACGTCATGAACAAAATCGCGGGTGACGCGGTGCCATGTCTAAGCTAGCAAAAGTGCTTCCATGGACCTCGGATAGTTTAAGGTCACTTGGGAATCCAGGTGTAGCAATCTACATGTGGCCATGTTTTAAGTGAGGGGAGTTAAATCTCAAGAGAAGAACTGGGCTATGCATATGGCTTGCACAATAATCAAACTCCAAAGGAGCTCTCCACTTTAGTATATGGTTGTTGGTGCAGACACTCACTATATCGACTCCCGAGGTAACCTGAGGTTGGGGCCACTGTGTAGACTAGGCAGTAATAGTCACTAAAGTCCATCTCATGTCCCCATCCCGGCTCACTCACACTAGTTTTGCATGAATAGTAGAAGCCTGTGCAAGTAATATATATTGGGTACTAATTAGACAGCGTACCTTGTGTGAATGAGGAACCCTTTGCAAACAAAACTTATATGGCAGACATCATTGGCGTGTTTACACACAAAAATTGCTTTCTTGGACTTGAGCACTATCATTTTCCTGGAGCATTAAGTAGAATTATGGGTTGGTAATTTGCATCATTAGATTCAACCGAACTGAAATAAGTTTCCCGAGTCCCTTTTTCTATAAACATGATAAATTTTCTAACATGATTAAAAGCAATTAATTGACGTGTGGTCCTGTGATTCAAATTGTTACTCAGGGTGCTACAACTAGGATATCCTCTATAGATAGTCTTCAGACCTAGATCTTGCATCTGGACCTTTGACCCATGCAAGTGCTTCTTGATCTACTGAAATGAATGAAAGAAATGGACCCGTTACTAAGAAGGAAAAGGTTCAACTCCTTGCACTGCATCGGTACTTTCCCTAAATAGTAGTTAATATGAAAGTTAAACTGAGTAGTTTTAGATAATGCTTTGAAAATCAAAACTAAAAACAACTAGAAGTAATTTTTCCAGTGCATACTTCCAATAATGCTTATCTGCTGCTGCTCCCATAACAAGCCTTTTAATCTCATGGCGATTGATGAGTTCTATGATACCTTTTTCGATGTTGTCCATTTCTATTTCCACATTATCTGCCTGCACCTAAAAGGATTACAAAAAAGATATATTAAACAAAAGTGTGAGTCGAGTCAGAAAGCAGGAATAGAGCTAAAACATAGGGCATTTTAAATGAATCTGGCATTTAAAATTCCAAAGCTCATATGATCAAAATGATAGCTTCTTGCTAGCGATGGTACCATTTTAAACATTTAAGTTCATTTCAACATCATTCAAAACTAAAAACTATACGCGTGTGTAGATATGGAATACTCTGGGAAGTAAAGGTGCCATGAGAAAATTTGTTTCCAGTATAAATGAAGTGGTAGATGAAGCAATACCCCGACTTGAGCACAAATTAGTAGATATTCGTTAATGATCTTAATCATTTTTCGCCTTTCAAGATCTCGGTAAGCAGTGACTTCCTCATTTTTCAATTTGTCTGCAGGAAATCTTCCCCCCACTACAATCACAAAAAGAAAAAAACATCAATTTGATTTTACTCCTGCAAGTTTTATTATTTCTCACACCCACAACCCTATAATCGTATCGCATTCTAGCTAAATGTTGAAGGAAAGAAAAACAAAATAACTTTTACTAGTCTTAATATTCTGAGGTGAGTCCAGATTTCACGAAACACAAGGAACTGGATTATACCCAAAAGTTGGAACTCAAATTGGATTGAAGTTCAACAAACTTGCTTTTATTCTTAACGAGTAATGCTAAAGAACAAGAATAACTAAGAAAACTCATAGACATAAATCTTATGTGGCTTGCCGTGATTCGCTGTTCAGTGGGACCAGGATCATAGAAAACACGAATCACGCAATCCACATAGGATATCTACCTAAAGTCTATCTGGTATTTCTAACCTAAAGCAGACTTTGGGCAGAAATCTTATGTGGCTTGCCGTGATCCGCAGTTTAGTGGACCAGAATCGTCGAAAACACGAATCACACAATCCACATAGGATTTCTACCAAAAGTATGTCTGCCTGGTTTTTCTTGTTCCCTTGCATTTTTCTTCATTCAATCCACTACTTCGAATTCTTCAAGCTAAAACCAAACCCAAGAAAAAGAATCCAATACAAAAAAAAAAACACTACTTTGAGGGTTAAATTGAAGAAAGTCAACTGATTTAACTCTTAACAAATGGGAATCCCCCAATGTTGTAGGAAAATTAAAACAGATGAAAAAAAAAACAATCACTAATATCCAAAGATGATCAAAACAACAAGTAATTAAAGTAAAATTAAACTGAAAAATTAGGGAAAAAACTTACTTAAAGGGATCATATGTGCTGGTTGATGAACATGTAGTAAACAAATTTTTCTTCCTCCAGAATTACGTAAAGCCCATATCAAAATTGATTTACTTTCTCTCACATCTTTACTTATTGCTACATAAATTTTCTCTTCCCCTACTACTACTTGATTTTGATTTTGAAATTGTGCTTCGATTTCTCCCTCGTTCTCCATTTAGATTGATTCTTTTGTTTATAACTATGGATTACTATTTCTCCATATCTCTCTCTCTCTCTCTCTCTCTCTCTAACCTAGCTCTTCCTCTCTCTCTCTCTCTATATATATATATCTTCTTTCTCTCTCTAAGCTAGATTGGTAGTAAGAAGGAAGTTGTGGTGGTTTTGTGAAGAGGAGAGAAATGGAGGAGGAGAATAGTCTAAGCTAACAACGGTTGGAGGGAAGGGGGTACAAATATTTAATACCCGGAGCTGCTAAAAGCACTTGAAAATATTGTTGTTAGCACCCGGGGAGGAGATTGACTAAGGTTAATCTCCTTTGACCCCACACATCTATTGGCATCCAGTTACAGAGGACATGGATTGACCCGTCCCAAATCCAAAGCAAGGCTTCGGACTCGGACGAGTTCGAACCCTTGCTTTGGTTCTCAGACTAGTCAACTTGAAACTTTGCTTAAGGTCCCGGACTGACCAGTCCGAGATCCTAAGACTGGCTCGAGTCTGAGACTAGTTTGAGAGCTGAAAATATTTTTTAATGGTGGTTTTGGATCAAAGGTTTGAAATCAAGTTTTTTTTTCTCTTTCTACAACTCTTCATCATGGATTAAGGTTGGTTTGAATTCAAGGTTCTTTCCATGATGGTTTTACTCTCATTCTCTCTCTAAAACAAAGTTTTTTCTCTCTCTACTTCCTCATTGTAGATCGATGATGAAGAGTTTTGAAACAAGATTGGTTCTATGATGACGTGATGACGATGTTGATGGTACGAATAAGAAGAGACGAAGGAGAAGAAGAAAAAAAGTTAGGGCAAGTGGAGGGGTGGGCGTTGGATGCCTCCTAAAATAGACATCCAGTCTGTACTGAACCCAGATAATCATCCGGGGCGAATAACAGTTCCGTCCGGTGCCGCTCCCATTTAATATTTTTAGATTAAACTATTGACCTCTTTGAGTATGATGTTGATAGGTAGCATGGCGTTATCCTCAAATTTCAACATATTATTAAATGTAATGGTCCCATATCCCTTAGAAGAGCATCCACAGTCCGGATGGTGTAATTAGGAGGCAAGTGATGAGGTATTTTCCGTAGACTCTCTCCTAGAAGTTTTGCCAAGAACAATCTCTTGTACTCCTTGGGATAGAGACAATATCGGCTTCCTCGTTATAGATAACCTACGGATAAAAAGATCTACGAAACGATTAAGAAGTCTAGACTATAAATGCGAATAGGAGCTTAATAAGTTTAAAAAATAACTTATTTTCCGGAGAATAAAGACTTTTCTTAAAACTAGTCAAATAAGATTGACTTTTATGTTTCTTTTTTATTGCTAAGGGGCTTCTAATTTTAGAAGATGCTATAAAAAAAAAGCTCCTTCATCTTATCACCTCTCTCTACCACCTCATCTTCTCCGGCGAAGGTCGTCGACCGGAAAATTGGTCGGCGACCTTCGCCGGAGAAGATGATGAGGTGGCGAGAAGATGAAGTGGCAGAGAGAACAGATGAGATGGAGGAGAACTTTCAAAAAAATATATTATGTATTCCCCATAAAAATTAATTTCCCGGAGAATTTTCAAAAAAATCCGGATTCTCTCGAGAATTTATTCCCCGGAGAATTTTCTTTATTCCCCAAATTCGCGGCCTTTATTTTATATGAAAATTCTGAGATTCGTGGTTCTATCGTTGAAAATACTTTATTTAAGGATTGTTACACATTTAACATTGTCCTTAAACCCTCAAAATAAATAACATCCAAAAAGAGGATAGAAAGTTTTTTTTTTTTTGATGAAAGGACAGAAAGTTAATATATAGTCTAGTACACATCACAAGGTTCTTTCAACCAAAAAAACATCACAAGGTTGCTTCATCCACTCGAATGAAGTGTAACTTTGAGAATTTTCCATCTTTTACATATATCATCAATCATCTACATAGACCTCACTTTTCTAGAAGTGGAAGCCCTTCGGTGTTGTCTATTATAATTTTTATATTGTTATTAGCAAAGAAATTGAGGGGACCGCATCCTCCGTCATTTCGTCTTTTTCATGTTGAAATAACTTATTTTATATTACATATTCTAGGTATAACTGTATAAGGCTGAAAAGCAGCACAAAAAGAAATGACAGCTGCTGAAGAGAACGTCTAGATACCAACATTAGTGAAGTCATTTTTTTAAGAGTCACTAGTTCTTCGTTCCCCATGTCTGAAACATTGACAAAAACCAGCGTACAAAATTTATCCATTCCCCATTTTTCGGTGATTGATTCTTAATTTACGACGCTTCGAGGTACTTCAACTTCATTTGTTCTGAAAATTAGAAAGATACACATTAAATGGCGTTGTGTTACTAGCCTCACTCTTCTGTCAAGCCTAGAATAAAATTAAAAGAGACAACCACACTTAACCTTTAAAACGTATAACTATTTTTTTTTTATAAGTTTTTTTTTCGATGAACAAAAAAAAAACGTATAACTATTTTTTTTTTATAAGTTAGTACTGTATATTATCTTCCAAAAGAATTTATTTGAGAAGAAAAAAATATACTTGTAACGGCTGAAAAGTCAAATGAGAATGATTGGTGGTTAAACTAGTAGCTAGCCAGAGAGGTAGAGATACCTAAAGCATCCATGCCATCCAATTAGAGTAACCCCTGTTTAGTTCTTGGCTTCTTGCTAGTATATTGAGGAGAGCAAACCCTCCTTCCTATACACCTAATTAATTCCAACATCAACATCAAATACCTCCATTTCAAGTTTTTTTTTTTTTTTTGTTGAAACCTCCATTACAATTGACAGGCTCTAATTATGCTTAGTATATTCCTTGCATTAAATTTTTGTTTGACTTTTAAAGTACATAATATATACATATACATATTATTTTTATCAATACTTTTACATCTATTGATTTTATAGATTAGTTGTGTTCTAGAGAGATTTGGTTTATTTACTTTGAGATTCTCAATTGTCTTCGAATCCAACAACCTAGACAACCATGGTGCTGTTTTTTAATGCAAGGACAGTGATAGATTTGTACAGATATTACTTTACTACTATTGTTAATGTTAATTTAATACAATTTTAGTAAAATAATAATAATATTATGTTATGAATTGGTTCATGATAGGTTTTTGTCTTTTCTTCCCTAGTCATTCATTATCTTCAAGTTCAACCAATATAACCTCTTCTCTCTCACTCTCTCTTTCTCCAATAATATATCTCATTGACTCATTCTTCTAAAACTTGCTTACTTTCCATCTCCTTAAACATTAATGTTCCCTCCTCACATTGCAAATCTTGCACCCATGTTGAGATTGTGCCCACACATATACTTGCTTAGAACAAGTCAATATTAGTCCTGACAAGGTATTAATAACATTTTAAAGTTGCACTTGGCCACTTCTTAAGAAGAGATTAAATGAGCCATAACCAATAACTCAACCATAACCAATAACTCAACTCACAAGTAGTCATGACAGAGTACAGGGTCCTAGTTTAAATTATTTGAGATTTTCGACAAACAACCGTGGGGGTTTCCAAGAAACATATGTTGTCAAGAACAATTGTATATGATCTTTTGGTCAATGCGGATGTGACGTTTGGATCTAACTTTGAAATCAACCAGCATGCCTGTGAGAGCAGTCGTACATAGGAGAAAGGTGATCTGGCAAACAAGAATATAAAGTCTAAGTCATCTCCACTCATTGTCAATTGATTTTGACTTAAAATGGTATCAGAACTAGGCTCACGCGTGCTCCACGTCACCCGAAACGAAAAAAAAGAAACAGATATTAGACTCGAAAAACCTCACACTTGAGTGGGCGTGGGAGAGTAGTCCCACATGGGAAGTGTGATGTAGCAACCAAGCAAATAATATTTAAGTCATCTCCACTCGTTGCCAATTGGTTTTGAGTTAGACGTCTCCGTAGGCGGTTAATGCCCTACCCCAACAATTGATCTAACACCCCAGCCATCACCTTGGAACCATGAATAGAGAGAGAGAGAGAGAGAGAGAGAAAATTTGGGCTTCCCAACATTGTGAATTACATTTCAACCAGAATGATAACATGTTCTTACATTATACATATATTACCTGGTTCCTCTTTTCTTCTGAGAATCCCAACTCCCGAAATTCTGTCCGAACCTCTCAGCTGATAGAAACAAATAAAAGAAAATTAGTAACCAAATCATCTCTACCTTGTAACAGAATTCATATAAAGTAATGGGGTCTGGTTCGCCAAAGTTTTCATAAGTTTTGTTCATCGTAGTAGAGATTGAGTCCACAAAAACGGAATCCCAAGTCCCTCATCTCTTAATCCATCCTAGAAAGCGCCATTATCGACAAAGAAAAAACTTTCATAATGACTATTAATATCTATCTAATTTCTTGACCTTAGATGCAAGGCGGTCTTTCATTATATTCGTGGTTACTGGATCGCTCTTCTCCCATGTGAGACTATTCTCACACGCCTCCTCACGTGTGGCGTTCTTTGAGCTTATCACGTGTTTTTTCTCTTTGGGTGACGTGGAGCACGTGTGGCTTTAAAGCCTATCATGTTTGGACCTAGCTTTGATACCATGTTAAGTTTGTGGTCATCCAATTCAAAACCAATTGGCAATGAGTGGAGAGGTCCTAGACATTATATTCTTGGTTGCTAGATCGCTCTTCTCCCATGTGGAACTATTCTCACAAGTTCCATATAAAAAAGTCGAAGAATCATTTTCCAGTTATCTCTATTTAAGGAGTAGGTAAACCATAATCAAGTTTTCAGAACATACCTTGTTTACTGAAAAAATGTGATTGACCCATCGCTAGGAAGTTGAGTCTTTGTCACTGATGAGTAAATAGGAGGTCGACATGGATTGTATTCCGATGCTCAATCAATGGGGATTCGCTACTTAATCCCCTAATGTTTTCAAACAATTGGCTCCATGAACAGGGAGGCATGCCGTGTTACAACTCTATCTATTCAACTGAATATCAATGGCTCTCTGGTAACCTGTAGAAGTATAAATGAAGTGAGAGTGTATTTCAATCAAAATCATTAAATAAACATGCAACATCTAGAGCTTGAACAAAAGAATCATATTTTATCAGAAAGTAGAAGTAAACCATAAATGGCTAGAGAGTGAAAACTTAAATATAGGGCTTTCTAGGGGCTCAAAAGTGCAACTCTGTTACTTCTAGTACGAGTCACCTCACGTGAGCGTGGTGGCTCAAATGATCAACAACAGTGCGACATGCAACTGACTCGGGAGTCAGGACTCCAGAGCTCAGACGGTGGGGCTTAGAGTTTGGGCTTTGGGGGTTTTAGGGTATAGAAGTGTGAGTTGTGAAGATATGTTCTCTGGGCACAGAGTTTCTTAGATATAACAGTTGACCGACATACCGCCATGGGAACTCGCTCGTGTCTATTCCAGCTTGATGGAGCTCATCAACATACTGCAATGCTTCACGACACTCTTCTCTGTCATCAAAAAATTCTTTCTTCTCACCTTCTATTTGGTATGATTCATGACCTTTACCTGCGACCACCTTCAGCACATATAGCAATTTATTTAGCGAAAATATCAAAAATTCTTTACCTTATTCTTTCTTCACATAATTGGATAGTTGTTTGATCCTTGACCTGAGAAATAAGGTGAAAAGATGCTAGACACTTACAATCATATCGCCTTCCTCGCCCATGGCTACAGCAGCTCGTACAGCTACCCGTCTTATATCATGTAAGAAAAGCCTATGACCATTTGGAAGAGGCGGGTAGTAATCGTTTTCACCATATTTTAAGTAATCCTGCATGGTCCATCCTACGCCGGCCAGCATGTCATCCAAGATATCCACTGACAAAGATATGAAACCTCAAAGTTAGTTTAAAACCACCACCATTTGGTCCAATAGTAATCATATGACATGTCTTTTATTTGATGATATAAAGACGGAAATATAATGAAAAACCTAAGGAGAAGGTAGATTAAGTTATGTCGGCAAGCTGGTGAAAAGAATATAGTTCAGTAGTTGTACTTCGTTTAATATGTATATCAACTATACGTACATGGATCTTCAGTTCCTGGGTTGTCAGAAGTCAGCATAGTCACATCACTTTTGTCCGTTGCAATCTTTGTCATCAAGGGTCTCTTCCCTCTGTCTCTTTCACCACAACAGCCGATAACTTCATTTAAAGCATAAATAACCAGTCAGGAGCGGAAAGAAGAAATTATACCTGGCTAAACCAACTTAAAAGAGATAAAAGGAGATATAATATTTAGTACACTACGCTGGCCCGGCAAAGTCTGGTTGGGGTAATAGGACTAAGTATCAAAACAACCCTACAAACTATGGAAATAGGGTAGAAAGACGAAAATGATACATACCTGTGATAATTCTTCGTGGGTTAAGCTCCCTTACAGAATCCAAAAGTCTAGATAACCCATCAGGTGTATGAGCATAATCTACAATTACACCAAATGCCTGTTCTTCATCTATCAACTCACACCTACCCGGCACTCCATCAACCTCCTCAATCCCTCTAACGATATCTTCCAAGGGTGCTCCGACAGCAACACCAACCGATACAGCTGCAAGGATGTTGTAGATATTGTGCTTCCCGAGAAGCCCTGAAGATATCTCCAATATCCCTTGAGGGGTATTAACCAATACTTGAGTCTCAAAAAGTGAGAGTTCGAACTTCAATACATGAACATCTGCATTCTTATTCTCCATCGCATACGTAACCACTGGCACATCCCCGTTTCCTTGTGCAATGAAGAACGGAGCATTTGGGTCATCAATGTTTACTATCTTCCTGTGTCTGTCTGGGTCAACCATTCTCGCAAAAAGTTTGGCTTTTGAATCTCTATATTCCTCTTCAGATTGGAAAAAATCTGTTTTATCCGTAGTCAAGTTTGTGAATACAGCGACATCAAAATCAACCTCATCCGAGCTTCCAAGTACTAGTCCATGTGAAGAAACTTCCATAACGACAGTCTCAGCTCCATTATGAAGCATCTTCGCCATCAATTTTTGGGTAAGAACTGAATCAGGAGTTGTACTAGGTGATTCTATCTTGTTATCGCCGTGAACATAATAAGCTACAGTACTTAACATTCCAGTTCTTAAAGCCATTGCTTCGTATACCCCTTTTATCAAATATGCCGTAGTTGTTTTCCCATTTGTCCCCGTAATTCCTATTACAGACATTTTCTTTGATGGGTTTTGATAAAATGATGCAGCCAAAGAAGCAAGAACCGAATTTGTGTCTTCTACTATCACTAAAGCCTTACATCCTAAAGTCTCGTCAATATCGATTTCTTTACTTGCAACTACAGCAACAGCCCCTCGTTTATCGGCCTCACTCAAATATAAATGCCCATCAGTTTTCATCCCAACACAACAAACAAACAAATCACCAGCACAAACTTCCCTAGAATCATGTTGAATTCCTGTAATCTCAATATCTAAATTACCATAAACAGAAACTGGTACTACCCTACTTTCATCTAGTAATTCAGCTAAAGTCATCTTAAACTTGGGTTCTAAAATTCTAGGTTTAGTTTTTCCATAGTTATCAAAATCAAGATCAAATGGTGAAACAGAAGAAGAAATTGAACCATTTACCTCACCATCCACATCTTCTTCCCCTTCAATGGGTTCATCAGAAATTACAGTTAACCCTTGAAGCTCTTGAATTTCATCCAAATCCACAACTTCTTCGGGTGATAATTCTTCAATTCCTTCTAAACCCACATCAGAACCCACCACATCTTCTTTCTTCTTCTTAGGGTTTGGCTTTAAAAGCCCTTGTTTAACAAACTCCTTACGTTTTAGAGCAATAGCTTTATCAATTTCTCCAAATATATCATCACCAGAACTATCAAGATTACTTTTTTCTGAATCATCTGGTGCATCTTCAACATCAGCAATAGCTGATAGAAATGTAGATTGATCTTTCTTGAATTGTTCTTCTTGAAGTTTTCGAGCTCTAGCTGCTTGTCGATGAATTTGTTGGAATTTTGAAACACCATGTCCTGTGTCTTCAGGAGCTTCGGGTGGGTCGTCTTCAGCAGGAGTTGGATAGAATTTTCCATTTGGTCCGGCAGATACTGATAGAGGTCTTCGAGTAGTAAACTGAAGAAGATGAGGAATGGGTTTGAATTGTAAAGTTGGGTACTTTTTGGGAAGGAAGGAAGAAATTGAAGTTTTGGAATTACAGAAGGATGAGAGAGAAAGAGATGGAAGAGCCATGAGGAAGAGAGAGAAGAGGGTTTTGGAGGGGGTTTTCGCTTATTGAGGGAGAAAGGATAGGGCTGGTGCCATGGTGGTACAATGTGAAGGGTCAGTAAATGTTCATAATCTGTAAAGTAAAAATTGATAGGGTAAATTTTCCCCTCTTCTCAGATCTATGTCTAGGTTTGAATTCATTGGAGTCCGATATTATTGTAGTGTCTTACTCTGGGTGAATTATTCAATTAGGTTTATTCTGAATCATTTGATTATAACAAGGAGAAAAAGCTACACGAAACGCAAATATTATGCTGTCTAGACTTTGATGACTAGCGCAGAACAACTGATAAGTTGAAGCTTGGCTTGAGTGTGTCGTTGTGTCAGCGTTTGCTACACAAGAACGAAATACAAAATACTAGATAACGAGCTTTTATCCAGATCGAACGAGATAGACTGTCCGTGATCAAAGAAAGGGGAACAAGCGGAGTCTTGGCGACACGTTCTTCTTTCGAAATGTTTTGTCAAGAGAACTAGGACAATCTTTTTAGGGTGAGTGCTTTCCCCCAATTAATCACCAGTTGCTTTACTGGTAAGCCCACTCAATTCTTGCAAACCTCCCGTATCGACATCTCGCTAGTTTTTTATCAATCAAACTAGAATCATCAATTCTCTTTGCTTTCCATTTCTTATTCACTCAGAGCGCCCACCCCCATGGTCTTTTCTGAAACCAAAACCACTCTCGATGTTAGTGAAGATAATGGAAGATCAGATGAGCGGATCAATAAAAGAGACTTGACTTATCCAACGTCTTAGCTAAGCTTATCACAGGCCATGAACACGGTACATTAACCCATACAAAACTTGAAAGTTGACCTTTAATTGGACCTATTAGTTTGAGTATTTATCTATTCACTTGTCTGGACCAGTGAGAGCCGGCTAAATCAGCTTTCCTCCCATTTTCTGCCCAAATAACATTCATGTTGGTCCGATAATAACCCTCTTGCATCCGAACATGTATTTCCTAGCGCTAAACTCTCCGTATTCCCGCCAAATTTTGTCACTCTCTAACATAAAAAGAATTCCCACCTAATCGTCTTTCTTAGTTTTGAATGGTAGTTGAGAGGATTTCTGAGTTCTGGATTCAAGTAAGAATCATGAAGATGGAAAACACTGACACTTTTGCCCTAATTTGGTCATCGATAGGATGGAAATCGTTCCAGAAGATCCAACCGGAGAAGACTTGTCTACTGAAAACCAAAATCCATCTCAAGATGTTAAAGAAACACAGCTTCGGAATAACGATCTTTGTATCGAGCTTGATTCTCTTCGAACATCATATGAGGAAATTAGATCCAGATTCATCATTGTTCAGCAACAAAATGATGAAGCTCTCAAACGGAACGAAGATCTAGTGAAGGCAGTGGAAGAAATCTCAACCGAAAGAGACTATCTTCGCAAGGAGATCAACGAAATGGAGATTTCAACAAGAGAACGTGAAGTTGATTTGATGAAGCAGATAGATGATGAATCAAAAGAGAAATTAGTGATTATGAAGAGAAATCTGGAGTTGAAGGAGGAAAACAGTAAGATACTTCATGTTTTTTCTCAAGTTTCCGATTCAATTTCTTCTATAAAAGATTGCTTGTCGAGAATAGTGGATAAAATGGATGAAGAAAATTTTGAGAAATTTGTTGAAGAAGGTAACCTAATTACAGAAGAACACGATTTGGATGAAGAATCAAAGAGATTTCTATCAGAAATGATGTATGTAAATAAGTTATCGATGAAGGTTGAATCGAGGTTATTAGAATATGAACAAATGAAAAGGAAGGAGAAAAGAGAATTAGAGAATAGTATAGTGAGTTTAACAGAAGAGAATAGAGATATTAATAGTTTGCTCAGGATTGCTTTAGTAGAAAAGGAATCAGTAGAAAAAACCCTAAATAAATTGAGAGAAAATGGTGAGCAAAAAAGGGTTCCACTTTTACAGTTTGCTGAGAGGGGATTGTTTAAGGTTAGTTTTGGGTTTATGAGAAGTCCTCAAACTGGTGATTTGTCCGATAATTCAGGTTCGAATGTCAGTGAATGTGAAGAAGAGACTGTTAGTCTGGTATTGTTCTAGTCTCATGTTTAATTGGTTTGGTATGATAATTACATATTTAATAGAAGGATAATAGTCTTATTTAGTATTTCTTGTTTATTTTTTCCTTACCAGGCCTCAACTGTGGAGAAGATGATGAAGAATTTACGTCTGGAAATTAGTGAATTAAGGCGATCCTTGGATGATTCAAGGTATTTAGTTGCTCATTCTAAAGAAGAAATCGCACGTTACATTCTGCTTTTGCTTTTTATATGAGTTTGAGTGATTGAGAGAAAATATAGGGCTGACGGAAGATAATGTAGGCCGCCTGTGCTGAATACGTAATGGCTCGTTGAGGAGTAGTAGCACACAAATCATACTAGCATGGGAACCAAGTATATAAGTTTTAGGCACGACCTCGTTTAACCAATTGGTTGTGAGTTGGAAGTCCACAATCTTGGACCAGGAACTGTCTTCGCCTTGCATTTAAGATTTTTGCGGTAGATATTGGTTTGCTATATTTTGGTTAAACACTTATATAAGGTCAATTTCTGCAATTATCTTTTTTTTTCCATTTAGGTCCATGAGATGTGTCCTTTTTTCTTGCAAATACTTCATTGGGTATAATATGAGAATCTGTGAACTTCTTGTGTCTGCATGCACAAATTGTGCCAGCACCTACCAACTTCGGAATAACAAAGTTCCACTTATTGATGCATACTGTAAGTATGGGTGATATAGAAGTGACAAGGTTAAGTAAGAAATAAAGGACTCGGTAAATACCTTTTTCCTAGTTCTGGCCTTTCTCATTTTCACCATATTAGACAACCCCGTACACATGTAGGATACTGTTGCCCGTAAGGGTGTTATTGACATCTTGTTACATATGTTTAGATTGTTTACCGGGTTGACAGTTCTTCCGTGTATCTTCATATGTTATCCATCAATGGACTTTACCGAGTTACTGACTTTTAACAATCTATCGTCTGACAGATCAGACACCGAGAGACTTCAAAGTCTTGCAGAAAAACAAGCTCAGAAAATTGAAGAACTTACATCCTACATAAAAGATTTGGAAGAAAGAGATTGTATGCTAGCACAAAATGTAATCTTGTAACTATTTCTTACTGAAAAGAGGGTTCAGCGAGGAGGTTGATTCTGGTAATTTTCTCATTAATTGTTGCAATTCATCCTTAACTTAGTTTCTTGTTTTCCTTTTTAAGGTTGAACAGCTTCTGATGGAAATAAATGGTGCAGAAGAAGAGATAGCTAGATGGAGGGAAGCGTGTGAGTTGGAAGTTGAAGCTGGAAAAAATGCTATCGACCAACGCGACAAAGAGGTAAACTCTAAATGCTATTTGTACTTCCTGACACTTTTACAGTTATACGCAGATGATGAAAATTAATGGTTGGTTGATGCTAAAATCTGCTCTTAGATATGATATGGACGATTAGTGGTACAAAGTGTACATGTTTTATTGCTTTATATTACATACATATAAGCATATAAGTTCCGCCCTCAAAGTCCGGCTCCAGCCTGGCCAAGCTAGACCTGAGTTTCAAGTCCCGAAATACTTAAGAGTTGAATCAGAATTTCCCGTTCCAATTTGAGCTGCTTTTGTTGTTTATGCTTATAACCCATAACCCATATGAGTAGGAGGTTTGTTGTCTATTCGAAAGATTTTTCCTGTAACATAGAACTTGCATATGTCCAGGCAAAGATTCTCAGAGAAGAATTGAATCAAACAAAAGCTTCACTAGATATTGTGAAGAAGAAGTTGCAGCTAAAAGAAGAGCTTGCAGCTACAGCAATGGCTGCCCAGAAAACCATCGAACGATCTCTTCAATTAGCAGATAGTAGAGCTGCAGGATTACGTGATCAAATCGAAGAACTAACAAAGCAATTGGAAGAAGCTGACAGTAGAGGAGAAAGGAGTAATCGTCGTAGAGTGAGACATATCTGCTGGCCGTGGAAAGTACTCGGAATGAATCCAATTCGTACAACAAGGAATCAGAACGTTAGACGCAAGCTTCCTGAAATGGAAAGCTTGCTGCATTTTAAGATCTGAATTCTCAACGTCCATTTCAGTTTCGTATGGAGCTCAACTCGATGTATCTTATAATCTTCCCTTCATTATTCTTCGTAATCTACCTACCACGAGTGTCTGAAAATAAGTAACAAGCTATGGATTCTATCTGAGTTGATAGTTTGATGTAAATATGATATTTTATGTAGAGATGTTTTGTATATGTTTGAGGATTAAGACCAGTCGAAAATTTAAATAGTCAAGATCTGAAGATTCATCCTGGAGATTAGGATGCTTGTCTGCTCCAGTACATTCTAATAGGTAAGAAACATGTACAAGTAAAATGGGTCTTCGTTCAAAGTCATAGTTGGTGAAGACAATCCTGTCCCAATCACTTGGGGTTGGACTCAAAGAGGTGAAACCTCACTCCATCTTTTAATACTCATAAAAATGGCAAGTGGCCCGATTTTTGGGGTCCAGCGCGAGCTGAAAGGTGAAATGGCCGCCCCCAATTGGTTAGGCAACGAGGATAGAGAATCGGCTTGACCAGTGGGGACTGCTAGCGTCACCTTTCAGCCCACGGTCGGCCCCAAAAATCGGGTTATTTAGCACTTCTCTTTAAATATTAAATAAAGTCTGAAGAAAGCATGTGATCAATAAGAAGTCAGACTCAACATGTACCCCGCCTGCGGTCTGACTCAGAGTGGGTAACGGAAATCGCTGTCGCCCAAATTACATTGTCTTTACTTATTCAGAAAGTGGGTGTACATAACTGCCGCTCTCTCTATAAATTCCCCAATTCGATTATCGAACAGAATTTCCCGCTCAGAAATAAAAAATCGCACCAAAACTTCCCTCTTTCACTTCAACCTAATCAGTTCTGATATCCTGTCTCTAGAACTCCAAATTTTGATTCAGTTTCTAGGAGTTCTTAACAATATCCTCCAACTATTCGGATCAATCGTTCTTTATTTGAGATCGCGATCCGTCGAAAAGCTTATAAATGAAGTTGAAGATCAATAAAGCATGCGATTTGAACTCAATTTCAGTTCTTCCTCCTCATTCCAGGTTTTAGATACGAAAACCTAATTTCTTAAGCTTCTTCAGTTTTAAAATCGTTTCTTTCTTCACCTGAATCCCTATTATGTTTCCTTTGAAAAATATTCGTAGAAGACCAAATGCGCTTGCTTCTGGAACTGATTCTTCAGTTTTTGGTAAAAGTCAAGCATCTCAACTTCGATCGCAACAGTCTCAGCAATCGTTTTCACAGGGATTATCTTCTCAACTCTCTCAAAATTCTTTTGATGAAAATCCGTTGAACGATCAGGTTAGGATCTTGATTTTGTTTCAAGTTTTCAGATTTGAAAAAAAATATGAATAGCGATTTTGATTTTTTGTTTTTTGTTTGCGTTGTGGATATAGCGATTTGGTTCTCAGGAAAGAGAGAATTCAGCTAAGAGGATTTCTTGCTTGGCGCCAACTTCTTCTTATGTGCGTGAAGAGAATCAAATGCCGATCTCAAGATCTTCTAACAATTTTATGCATAGATGGAACTCAGCTCCTCCTGCTTCAGATCATAGATGTAATCCTACTTCCTCAGTCATTGAATCTTTAAGTCTTTCAATCCAATTTATCATATTCTTTTAATAACTTAAACCGATCAAAAAAAGACAATGACTTTTATTATGAAGCATAATTTACTGTTCAAACATCTATATATGCATGATTTACTTGATTAGGCATGTCATTCAAGGTTGTGTTTAGGACTGCCGTACAGTTAGGTTTGAACGTTTCATCGTAATTTGATTATTCTGAACAGGTCAGGTTAGTGAAGAACTTGAACACAGGATTGGAGTCATTGAAACTTCAATAAATCGTTTCGGAAGAATCCTAGATTCTGTACAGAGTGATGTCATGCAAGTAAACAAATCCATAAAGGAGGTATCACTAGAGAGTAAGTAATCTGTTTCTTCAGCATAATTTCTCGTTATTGGTGGTCTATGGTACTCTTAGTTTATATAAATTGTGAAAGTTATCAAAGAAATTAGACCTAATTGACTAATTGTGGTTTTGAATAGATTAAATTATGTTATTGTTATTCACGTATGGTAATATCGGTCCCAGAAGGAATCCATCATTGTATTAGTAGTTGATGTAGTTGTTGTGTTGTCGTGCAGCGGAAGGCGTAAAACAGAAGTTGGTAGCTCAAGATACATCATTGCAGCTGATGGTAATAAATATCGATCAGTTTGAATTTTTCATACATTATCTTTTGAGGTTCTCAAGTTATCAAATTGTTCATGGATAAGCTAATTTCTAATGAGTTCTGAATGTACTAAATCGTGTTTACCAGCTCAAGGCAGAGGAAGATATCAAAGCTAGCCTTGATGGAAGCTTGAGATCTATACCCGATCAAATCAGAGAGGATCTACGCCAATACAAATTGCAGGAGACTATCTCTGCAATTGAAACTTTACCCGACCAGATTGAATCCCGACTTGTAAAGTTACAAAGTGAAATTTGTGGGGCCTTCACCAAAGAAGTGAAGGTCTGTATCATAAATAGAGCATTGAACTTTCCGAGCCATGTTGATTAACATTCCTCCAATTATTGTCACTGGCATCATGAAAACCCTCTAGAGCCATATATGTTATCAAGTAAACTGCAGACGAACATGCACGTCCTTGATAGTTTTGGGATAAAGTAGAAAATGCTGAACTGAACTCAAAATGTCCAAAACTCAATATTGAAATTGCTATTCTGTCGGTTAACTTAGCACAATTGAAAGCAAACATGATGGTCATGAATCGTGCAATCTTGTATAGAATGATAAAGTAAATAAATCTTATACCCTGCCGCGTATGCTTGTGCTGAAGATGGTCATCTCTTTGTAGGCAATAACGAGCAGTCTCGGACCTTCTAACAACAAAGATTTGGTACCCAGCATTCTACTACCTAAAACTTTACTGATTGACTGATGATTTGGATTATCAATTCTTCTACTGCATTCTTAAACTTTTACATCTTGCATATTTTGTAGGGGAGAGACTACCACCTGATTCCATCTCCTAACAAGCAACCTTTGATGGGGAAGTAGGTTCTATTGCTATCTTCTTTGTCTTACCAATTTATTTTTCTAGGAAGATTCCTTTGCCATTCACCAATTTAGTAAAATATTAACTCATAAATTGCTTGGTTCTAGTGAATAATTCTTGTATTAAACAAGCTAAATATATGAATCTATGATCATTTGTCTTCGTGAATCATTTTTATATTTGCATCTGCACAAACAGTAAATCACGATTCACGTCGTCAACAATTCTAAGGTGCTGCGTCTTCGTGAATTGTGAAATGTAGGAAGCATTAGCCATACAAAAACAACTATTATGAGACAAAGGTTTCAAAATTTTCGATGCCAATTTATCGGCTTAATGCAATATGAAGATATCCAATGCATTGTTAGGTCCTTAATGTTGCTTCATTTTAGAATGACTGAAGCAAAACGGGTTGGAAAGTCAGAAAAGTAGATTATACTGTGATTTTATTTCAATCTCTACTTTTTTATTTTTTGCATTCTTAAAATGATTCTTTTGTGCTTTCAGTAAAGCTGGAGGTGCAAGAGCTTATACAAGAAAAACTCTTACTCCAAAGGTAAAAGTGGAAAAGCGACTTCTGCTAAAATATGAACCAGTTTCCCTCAGTAGTAGACATTCTAATATTAAGCAGAAAGTCGAGGAAGTTCCAGTTATAGAACTGGTAAGTTCGTCAGGGATTAAAAGCTTTCCCTTCACTTTAGAAGTTAAACGGAGTAGTGTCTTATGGAATCTCCGAGTTCTCCTTCAAAATAAATTTACGACTTGAAGTCCTAATCAACTCCAGTCTGAGGAGTTAATCACAAACTTTGCAACTGCCGAAATTGATTTGTAAGTCCTTGATGTTCCAAAAGAAAGAAAAATTTATATAATAAGCGAATAATCATGATTCCTGGTTGATTGAGTTGCATATAACATGGATTCGGCTAAGTTTGTCCAATATGTAAACACATCAGCACCTGTAAGATTCACATTTTTATTTTCACTTCTATACATTACCTAAATACGTTTGAGAAAGACTTTAGAGTCGTTTTTACATTAATCACAGGATAGAGGATGCAGAGTGATCATTGAATCAGATGAAGATATTGATGAAGGCTTTGCCTGCTTGCTTCAAGATAAAAAAAGAGGTATGCCATATTACACTCACTTGGCGTTTCTATAATGAAGCATCGGTTGGAATCGGATTATTGACGTTTGGATATATGTGATGATGTCAAAATATACTGAATACCCATTTCTATTATTTTGAAGGTGCCAGAAGCTCCGTATCAGATGAAATTAATGGAGAAGCTCGACGGATATTGAAGAAAGCAAGGAGGAGAAAGAGAAAGCACTGCAATACTATAATTATAAACTGAAGGTACTTAAAATCTACATCTCATCTGATAAATCCAGTAGCTCTTTTCGGGTTTATTTTTCAGTAAATGCATCCAAGGAAAACACAAAAGAAACGTTTAGAAGCTACCGATACTAGTAAACTACTGTTGTATATAACTTCAACATGTCAGGATCCATGTAAACCTAATTAACATACATGAATGGTTAAACTTGTTTACGAGGCTCATATGAAGATGATCTTAAGTTGATGAGTGATAGTCATCTCCCTCAACACATTTGAAGCATGACTTTTGTTGAAAAACCATGATTAATACCTGAATAAAACGATAAGTAATAACTGACAAACTGTTATTTGACGAGTGGCTGAATCTGGTACTATTAGTCATTACGATGCCGAGTTTATATTCATTATGTCAATTTGATCAAGAGATATACTAAACCGATAATCTTGATGTTTTTTTTTTGTACTTTTATTGGTTTACTGCAGGAACAAGAGGTTCAATGCAAGCCGCGAAAGCTTTCTGGTTCAGTTGGTTCCTTCCACTTTAGAGTCGCTAAATGAAAACTACACCTCCATAAGAATATAGAAGTGATCTCACGCCTCCCCTCCCCTATCTTCAATAGGTGAGAAAGCATCATATTATATTGTTCTTCTTTTGGATTCAATTAGTTAACTCACCAAATCAGAAACTGAATTATACCAATTCATAAATCAAAATATGAACTCGGGAAAGAAATGAAAATTAAGATTAGCTATGGCATTCAAACAATATTACTGTCTGAGTATTTTGGTAAGTTGAGAACCGAGTCGCTCTAGCTGAAAAAAGGACAGTACACCATGATTTAACAAAAAAAGTTTCAAAATTTTGAACCAAGCAAGACACTTACAAAAACATGAAAATAATTGACTGAAATGAGAAAAATCAAACTATTCTGAATTGTACAAGTTGTTGAATGAAATTAAGTACAAGAGGGAAAAAGAAACTTTAAAGTTTAGACATCTAACAGTTTTCTTTGTTCACATTGGTTTTTACTAACTTTCCGTCACTTTTTTTTTTTTTTTTTGTTGAACTAACTTTCCGTCACTTATTGTCAATTCATTCTAGTATACCCTCCCCCATTTGGTCTATAATGAATTTCCCCACTTTAGAAAGAGAGATCAACCAAGAATGAGGATCTTATCTATTACAATGAACCTTTTGTTTCATAAACACTTTTTTTCCCCACTACCAACAGTAGTTTTTTTTTTTTAATTAAAGAAATCCTATGTTTTTCTATGTTTTTTGTTTTTTTTTTTAATCATAGGTGGTGTTTATGTTTTGTCTGAATATGCAACGTCTGAGTCTACCTTATTTTATTCAGGGGTAGTTATTTTAGCTTTATATTAGGTGATAGATTCTTTTTTTTGATGAAGATGGTGATAGATTCTTGATTTGTGCTTATTATAGATCTAGCTAAAATGGATCCAAAATCGATCAGTGTCAGACTTTCGGACAAGTTGTATGCACGAGTTGGTCAAAAACTAAATTCAACCCGAGTCAGATCTAAGAGGAAAAAAAAGAAAAAGAAAACTAGCTGAACTATTTTCTCACTCGTGGAGATCATTGTATTTAGACTTTAGAGAGTATCTATATCACACACACACACTCCTGGTTCATGCTTGTCTTCTACTCTTGATAATGGGTGAGTTCATATAAAGCTTATTTGGTAGTTTGAGCCAAATCTCGACAAAATCTTAAGCCTGTCAAAGCTCGACCTAATCTATACTTGTTCCGTTTTGCTTATCCTAGGCAAAACTAATGCAGGAAGATCTCTAGTTAAATCCCAAAATATTACTATTTTTCAAAATGGTCGTGGGGTTATCAAACATATCTATCCAAGATCTTAACATTATTTGCCAGGAATATCAATTAATAATATAGTTATGGGAATACTTGTTCCAACCCCACCCCCTAAATTCTTCTTTATGCTGTATAACTCTATAAAAATGTTAACGACCCCAAGATCTAGGCTAATATCAGGCCTGAGTGTTTACGTGGACGGCCCTGATCAGCTGAGTGAGGAAGAGATAGAGCCATAGAGGATGCTCCAATCAACGCTGGACCAAAGGTCGGCCCAAACGTTGGCTGCAAGTATCACTTTTGATTACTCTATTCATTGTTTATATCTTGTGATGTACTATATGAATTCACAAGGAAAATAATGCAAATCTATTAAAATTATGATTGAAATATGAAAAGGAAGAACAAATATCATTCGTTTACCATCATGTCTTTAGCAATTGGTGGGGTTAAAAAAGTGATCATACAAAAGTCTTGTTCTTTGTTGTGAGAATGATGAGATGCCTATTACAATATGATTAGCTTTTTGTCATTCTAGAAGGGTGTAAATATGGTGTAAGAAAAGAATTAAAGGAAAATAATGGGTTGAAGTAGAATTATCCCATAAATATTTGTTTTTGTTATCCAGTTCTTAGTTCACTTTTCTTTTTCTAATAGTAGTTTATTATTTTCTCTTCTTCTTTTCACTTTATTTTATTTATATATATATATATTTCCATAGGCCTGATAGAAGGCAACTTCACATACTAATAAAATAATAGAAATAAACCTACTTTGGGTATTGAATTGTTCAAATTAAATGACAACTTTTTTCTGTCTCATTAAGAACCTAAAGACATAATAAAAACAAGTATGTGATTTTTCACTTAATAAAACAACAATTTCTTTTTTTTACTTTAATTCTTACCATGGGTTAATTATTTATAATCTCTTAAGTAATTTTCTAACTTTCAATCGTCTAATTCCATTTAATATTTATTTTATATTTCAAAAATAAAGGTTCTACCGACGGTTTTAGATTAATGCTTTTCCTTTGCTTTCATTATGATTTTATATAATTTTTCTGCTGACTACGTGAATAGTGTTTTTTTTTGCACTTATGATACTATATAATTTTCCCTGCCACTTGTTGATTGTAAACTTAAACTAACATTTCTTTACACTTCTTTATTATCTTAATTATGTCAATTTTGACTATTGTACCCTTGTCTTTCATTTGGGGACAAATCAAGACCCAATATAAAACATGACAAGTTTATTTAGAGCCTTGGGTCATATGGTTTTGGTGCATAAATAGAGGACCACATTGTATTTAAAGGCCCCATTTTTTGTCTTACTACCTCAAAATTCAACTATATTAAAACTTTCGACATTTCTCCTAATTTTCCTGCACTCAAAGATGTAATTTTTCTTTGTTTTCTCTTATTTAATATCAACTTTCCCGAAGTAGGTATTTTGAGTTCCTAAATTGACAGTAATATTATAGATTTTAAAGAATTTACACTATTTGATGTTTAATTTTTTATCTTTCTTATTTTATTCACTTTAAAGTTTCATATGAATATCTATTTTTAGTGATAGTTCTTTTGTGTCTTCAAGAATTAGAATTGGATTATCACAAAAAACACTAGTTGCCCTCAAATTCTTGTCATGAAGAACAATTTTTTTGTTATCATAGTATTCAAGGTAAACAAATGTATTATTTTTAATCACATAAATGTCCATAGAAACATAATTAATTATTAAAAAATAAGTTAAGCGCGTGCATTTACACGTGTAAATCATGTTTGTGAAGACATGGAAACATGTTTATCTAGTTGTTTTATGAAAATGGATTAAGAAATATTCATTGCTTCTTAGTGATCTAGTATCATTTGACATAGAGAGCAACCTCACCTTCTTTTTTGTTCCAAAGAGCAACCTCACCTGAGATCCAAAAAGAAAAACTACAAAAATCAAATGAGACTCTAGTTAATGCTAAATCATCTATCACTCAATCTCTACACAAATATTAAAAACGTCAAAATTATGTATTTTTAGAGATCTAAGTTGTAATTACAAATAGGTAACATTTTAGATTCATAGCATCAGATAATAAGATGATTCAAATTGAGAACCACTTGTAAGAGTAAAAGAATTTGAATGGAAAATTGTACGTAACTATTTGACATTTAGACTGAAATATATGACTGCTTCGAAAAAGAATATTCATAGCCTTTGAATCATAATCTCTACCATATCTCCTACCTAATAAACCAAAGCTAACAGAAAGAAATATTTGGTTATTCATCTTTCAAGAGTCAAAAGCTATTTCAAGATCGGCCCCAACAAAAAAAGTAAAAGGATTTGTCATCTTGGACAAGTCACCAATCCACCCACCATTAGTTGAGTTAGGCAAGTATGCTTAGCAATCTCCATTGACCTAATTTTAAAGAATTCTTTCTTTGACAAAGACAAACTTGCTCTTTTCTATTAATTATTTCTCCAAACTAAAAGAATATTGTAAAAAGAGCTAAGGTTTAAATTTTTTCTTTTTATTCAACTAAAATATATCAAAACTAATCCTGTCTAAACATTAAAAAGAACAATGTAGATATATTTGGTGGATCACTTTCGGTCAAGTGCACGATATTGACTAAGCTTTTTCATCGCAGCGTGATAAGGTAGTTATTTTCTTCATTTCCATCATGAACACATGTTCTTTTGAGAATTTTTTTCAATCAAATCATCAATGAAATAAACTATTAAACTTGTATTTTGAATTAAGACGGATAATACAACAAAATTTGAGGACTAGTAAAATTTTTGTGATCCTTTATCAATCCAACAACCTTATGTTACATCTTGCCTAATATTAACAATTTTGAAGTGACTCATCA
Organism: Eschscholzia californica; assembly: GCF_041429995.1. Classification (NCBI taxonomy): domain Eukaryota; kingdom Viridiplantae; phylum Streptophyta; class Magnoliopsida; order Ranunculales; family Papaveraceae; genus Eschscholzia; species Eschscholzia californica. Next base: position 43,690,179 of record NW_028238483.1, on the reverse strand, counting down.
TAGTTTTTTTTGAATGACTCGTCATAGTTAGGTACATATTCTAGATTTCTTGTAGTTTATATCAATGTAAAACAATGATATGATAGAGCTTTGTCATATATATGGTAGTAGTTAAGTGAAAAAACAAATATCTAGATATGGGGATATAACAAATAAAATTTGGGTCATTAGGTTTACCTTGCCTTCCCTCAAAATATCAGTTTAGTTTATCTTTTTTTTTTAGTTTTTTTTTTTGTTGAAAGAATTTTTTTCTGAAAACAAGTTGATCATTTTGCCTTCCATCAAAATATCAGTTTAGTTTAGGATGGAGAAACTTAAATAAACATCAAATTGTCCCGAAATTTGTTTTGTCTTTCTTGCTAAACCTAGATCATAAGGGACATGCACTTCATAAATGTAAAATGATCAAACCGATCAATAATAACTAGGATGACAGTACATGTTTTCTTTAATAGTTTTTGCAGGTGTTGGTCTAGTCCTCTATGTAACATATATGATTATCTAGAATTGATGAAAATCCATTTCATCCGAAGAAATGTGATGAAAATCCATTTCATCCGAAGAAATGTATCGATGAAAAAATTACATTAGTTTAGGGCTTGGGCACTAGCACACTAGAATGTAATTGTTACAACAAATCAATCATCAATTAAGAATGACAAGTTTCATCTACCTACACAAGTGTTTGATTGTTAAAAGAGAAAAAAAGAGCGATAAGGACAAATGCTGAAATTGAATTAATACGAGAGGGAGTGCACATCGGTAAAGAATGACCAATCGATGGTCTCTTAGTTGTCCACATCAATCTCTGTTTCAAGTTCTTTTTTTTTAGTAATTAGAGTTAAGACGAATAATCATTTACCTTTTCCTTGCTGAATTTTGCCGTTTGTTACTTGCTATATAATATACTATTATGTAGAAAATACTAGAGAGAGTGTCAAATACATATCGTAATACTAAACAATATGACAACATCTTAAAATTAAAATACCTAAATTTAATGGTTGTGACAATTCTATGTCATTTTCCAATTGAACTTGTCAATTTGATTCTTCAATTAGGGTTGAGTACAACACTAAAATTGCCATGTAAAATTTGTATAACAAAATTCTATGTCAATCTCATTAATAAGGTGGGCAGAATTAGCACATCTAAACAAAATAAAAAAGATTTGTTAGCTTAACCTTTTACAAAAAAAAAAAAATCACTAGTTCATAATGCTAATCACATTAAAAAGGGTAAAAACGGTATTCTAAAAATCTCTTCTTTAACAATGTTTCATGTTTTTGCTCATTTCCCCATAAACCCTTATCCAATTTACTGATTTACCCTTCTCTGTCTTCTATATTCTGTCCCAATGTTGTCTAACGTGCAAAAAGCGAAGAAGAAAGAGTAGCAGAGAGTTTTAGAGAGAGAAAGAAAGAGAGGGTTTTAGAGAGAGAGAGAGAGAGAGAGATGGTCGTATGGATGATGATGGTAAAAGGAGTAGGAGGGGGGATTTGGAGTGATCGACTTTCCTTGTATCGAAAGCTATGGTGTTTTGTGATATGGTGGGGACGGAGTTTCCCCTTTCCTTCTTAGTAGTAGTTGATTCTTTCCCATTTTCCACTATTAACTTTCTCTTCTTCTTCTTCTTCTTTTACTTTTTCTCCCCTTTTTTCTCTCTCTTCTTTTTTTCTTCTCCTCCTTCTTCATCTTCTTCTTCTTCATCCAGTTTAGTCAGTCTAAATTTTTTTTTAATTAGTTTTTCATCTTCATTTGTTTGAAAGGTCTTAAAAACCTATTATCTTAAACATTCTAGGTTTTTAGATTCCTGGGTAGGTAATTTTATTCAAAAAAAAGCAAAAAAGATTAAAAGGAGGGAACTTTTTGGGTGGTGAATCCATTTTTTGTTTGGGTTTTAATGGGTGGAGCTCAACATTGAAGAAAAGCTAGAAATCCATCTTCAGGTATAACAACTTTCTTACCCTTATGTTGTTCATTGAGAGAGAGAAAGAGAGGGTTGTTTTGTTTATGGACTTATTCTTTCTTCACCCAACTGATTATTCATGAACTTGTTTAATTTAAGACTGGGTTTTGGTATTATATTGTTGAAACTCAAAAGGATTATCAACTGATCAGTTGAATATTGAGATCATGCCTTCAACCCCATCTTGTCCTATGGAAGATAATAAATTCTAAGAACTTGGGTTATTACAGTGTTTTAATCAGAGTTTAGGTTGGGGGGTTATCTTGGGTGTTTGTTTACAGGGAAGTTCAATTCATCCTTTTGGACTCAGTGAGTCAGAACTCAATCTGTAGATTATGATCTTCTTTGGTGTCTTTTCTGTTTTTCAAAAGTCAATTGAAAAAGTAAAATAGTATGAGTTTATTAGTTGCAACATTGAATTTCTCCAATGAAGGTGGATTTTGATTTTTCTGCTTCATGGGGTCTGGGGAGATCTTCAGACTTTAAGGCGAAGCGAAAGAGAAGTTACTTATTTCAATTTCCATGTACAAAGAATTGTGCGTGTTCGTGTTTATAACTTCTAATCTTGTTTATTACGATTCCCTTTTATATGGTTATTTAGTTTATGGTGAAATATCAAACTAGGTGAAAGTTCTGTGGGTTATAATATTGTGTTACATTTAAATGCCCTGACGGTTTCTGGAAGAATTGTTGATCGAGTTCTTCATACATCTCTTTAAGGATAATCCTAGTAGTATATTCTGATTTATAATGTCGAAGAATCACTTTCTTCACTTTATGATGTTATTACGTCCAAAGTTATTTCTTTTACTTGCATATAAATTGTTTGGCAGCTCATTCTTATTGTGTAGGTCCAATATCATCATATTAATAACGTGGATTGAGAAAGCAAGTTCCATCGAAGGTGAATAATCACTAGTTACCATGGGAAAACGATTGCCAAGAAGTCCTACTTATCGTAGAAAGAACCATGCAGGCTGCATGTCAGTTTTCATGAGTCTCTTTGACTTCCGCAGTGGTCGCTCAACCCCAAAGTTGATCTCAGATAGATGGCATGGGAGTGGCAGACACACTTTTGGTAAGCAAATTAGCAATCCATTTGTACGAATCTTTCACAAGTTCCTTTTCAAAACTTTGTAATTTTTACCCGAAGAACACAATTGCCTATTAGGTATTATATCCTTTCAGCAAATTTTGTAAAGCATGATAGTTTTGGAAAGACCTTGTTGTTAATTTTTGCGCATGTTGAGCTTCTTGGGTTTCCTTTTGCAGGTTCTGGGTACTCAAGGAATAGACTAAAGCTGTTGAATGATGTCGACAGGAAGAGTGAAGGCAAGAATGTGAGTTTTGGATTGACCTTGAATCATATGTTTGTTTTTCGTACTATGTGTAACTATCATTTTTCCTGTTTATTGAATATTTTTATGATGACGAATTAGGTTTAATGACATAAGGGGTTCATCTGTTATAATGTCGCCTTTCTAATCTATTGGTTGGTGTATTAGGTGCTAAGTGACCAAAATAGCCAAGCTGTATCTAAACGTCAGTAACGATTTTTTTTTAGTTGAGTTAACATGTTAAAGTCTAAAAATGTTTCAGGACGGTGATGAAAACAGAACATCAAAGATTGACATTGGTAGAAGAAGTGTAAAGAAACTCATGGAAGAAGAGATGTTTAGTGAACAACAACCGAAGAAGAAAATCCGCACTGCTTCTTTAGACTCTCAAGATCCACAATACTCGAACCACGACTTGGTTGCTCTGATGGAAGAGTTTTGCACCCACGTGCAGCAACGTCTCCACCATGAGTCTAAGGGAGATTCCTCGAACGGACAGGAAAGTATTACTTCTATTAGTCATAACCAGCTCGATGAGCTTGATTTGCAGTTAGTTCAAAAGCATACCATTCTTGAAGAGAAATTGAGTGAAGCAGCCGAGGCTTTTCTAAATCAGAAATTTGTAGATTCAAAAGATGGGACTGATGGAGTAACTAACCAGTCCAAACAGTTCATGGATGCTTTAGATATATTGAATTCAAATAAGGAGTTGCTTCTGAAACTTCTAGAGGATTCTAATTCATTGCTAGTCAAACATATTCAAGATCTACGGGATTCTCAATCAGAAGAAGTCGACCCAACGAAGTCATCCGCAATATCCAAATTGTCAGAAGCGGATATCGTTCATTCAGCTCAAGAGCCGCAGGACCTTGTGTTTCCTAAACAGGTGCAAAAACAAAACATGTATAAACTTTTCTGGAGAAAGATGAAGTCTCAAAGTAAAAACCCGTCAAAAGTTAGTGATGGTCCTCTTGCGTCAAACAGAATAGTTGTTCTAAAGCCTAACCCAGTAGGAATACCGAAGTCTTCAGCTGCAACTAGTCCTCGCTCTCCGACTAGATTCCATAAGAGTCTAAGACATCAAGGAGAGGTTGAAAAATTGAACTCCAAGTTTTCTCTGAAAGAAATTAAGGAGAAGTTGATGCGTGTCATTGGCGAAAGCAGAAAAGAGCAGGATAGGATTGAAATGGGTGCTCTTCTTCATAAAGTTCCTTCTGAATGCAAAGATGACAAGAAAGGAATCACACTAGAGATTACTGGTGAAGAACTTATAAGGAATCTCCGTGCCCGTAGACAAAAAGCAGCTAAATCAGCACACAGGCCTCCTGAAAATGGCCATGAAGGTACTTCAGTAAGGGGTGATGAGTTTAAAAATGTAACTCCAGAAGTTGGTGATTATCCAAAGGAGAGAGAATCTAACATTTATATTGAGGCCAAAAAACATCTTTCTGACATGTTGACTATCAAGCTTGAAGATCTGCAACCTTCAACTAGTAAAGTTCCGAAAACCTTGGGGAAGACACTTTCCCTGGCCGAATACAATTCTTCACCTATACTCGGTCCACAAGATACAGAACATCAGTTCGTAACAACACAGACTAGATTTTCATTTTCTGACAATGGTGTTATCAGTGAGAACATATGGAAGATTGATCAAGAAAACGACAGGAACCTTATAAGTTCACCCACACAGAATTTAGAGACTGAAATGAACACGGATGAGGATATCAAGCTTCAAGTCCTTGACTTGAATCCAGAAGATACCTCTGGAGAGCTTCTTAATGAGACCATCAATGAAACTACCTCTGTTTGTAAGGAAGACGTGATAAGAAGAGGTAAGATTTTCTTTGCTAGTGTACGAAATGTAGCTATTTCCTGTATTTTTGTCGATATATTGAAGCACTTGGTTCATAAAATTTTTGTAGATGGAGAAGAGAGAGTAGAAACAATTGAGTCTATGTGCATCAAAGATAGTTACTTATGTGAGGGACCACCGGAATCGAATTGCAGCTCACCTACCTCCAGAAGCAACCCTGACACTGACACGCTAAAAGATGCGAATGCAGGAGCATCCAAACTTTTTATGGTAAATAATTGTCCCATTTTTGTCAATCAACGGAAAGTATTACGTCCTTTTAAAATGATATAAAGCTGGTCTCAGCTTGTATTGTGGAATCACTTTCTTTTGTTGTCAAAGCTCGAGTCTATCTATAACTGATGAATTGTTTTGTTTATGTTCTTTTAAGCACTGTCGAACAAATTCTTTCTCACAACATTGTTATTTGTTCGTTTCTAGGACTCGGATCAAAACGGACAACCATCCTTATCTTCACCAGAATCATTCTCTTCTAATGCTTTCCTTGTCAAGAAGGTTGAAGATAGAGAGAGCATCAGCAACGGGCCAGAATGGCAAAGTCCAATATCTGTCCTCGAACCAATGTCCTTAGAGGAAGATACTAGCCCTCCAACTGCCGTTGCCCTTCTTGGTATGCTCTCAGCATCCTCTTTGCTTCCTGCACAGAGAATATTTTTTACTTCATTATGTGTAATATGTAAAATGTAGTAGTTTTAAACTTTTAATCTCATCAAGCTTCTGCAGGTGAGCGACAGATAAAACCAGTACGGATTTGCTTCGAAGAACATGATTCCTCGGTAATGGTGGCAACTCCTAAAGACCAAGAAATACTTTTGTCTACATGTACGGAGGATAAGATACCCACTTTTGAGTATGTAAAAGCAGTGTTGCAAGCATCGGGCTTGAGCTGGGACGAGTTCATGACAAACTACCAATCTTCAGAGGAAATCCTTGACCCATCCTTATTTGAGGAAGTAGAGATTTCACCAAGTCGACTTTGTGGTGAGCCAGAGTTAATCTTCGACTGTATCAACGAAGTTCTCGTTGAGGTATATGAGCGTTACTTTGGTTGCCCTGCTTGGTTATCATTTGTCAAATCGAATATTCGACCAGTTCCAATTGGAAATAGCATCATCAAAGAAGTATGGGAAGGCATCAACTGGCATCTCATTCCACAACCTGAACCTTGTACACTGGATCATATCATTGGAAGGGACATGGCTAAAGAAGGTACTTGGTTGAACCTCCAATATGACATGGAAGAAATTGGCATTGAGATCAGTGAAGCCATTCTAATAGACTTAATGCAAGAGACTATCTTGAACTTGTGTTCCTGAACCAGTGGACCTTCCCCTTGGTTGGAAAAACATCATCCGAATTTTGGGTTGCCTTGATAACCGAATCTTGAGAATGAGGTATGCAGTTTCAAAGACAAGGCTTGACAAGGCAAAGCTTCCTTCGGTTTTTGTCAGATGCTTGAGTTTGTTTTCACCACTATTGGTGTAGTAGTTCTTACCAAGGTAAAGCGGACATCATCAAGGCGAAGATGGAATTCAGACACTTACAAGTATAGAATTGCAGGTGTATGAGAGGTATCAAACTGATTGGATGAAAATTGGAGAAACGAGTCTGCGGAACATTCTGGACTCCGGAGGGTTATCCTATGCCTACCCAGGTGCCTTTTTTGTTCTCTCTGTACAGTGTTCGAGCACGAAAAATGTTTGTCGAACTTGGTAGTTGGTAGATTATGAAATCATGGTTCTCTATTATGTAAAATTGACAGGAAAAGGGAGAAAAATAACAAGAACAGAAAGGATTTCATTTTGGGGTGGTATAATACATTCATATATGAGAAGCTTTCTTTGATTAGATTATCTTGTCTATATTATATGTATTTTTACCTCTCTAATGACTTACAAGCCATGATTTAATGAGCTCGATATTGGACATGGTAATCTGAGCCCGAGCTAATGTGTCGTCGATTAATACTGACTGCAATAATATTCTCTGAAAACAAAGACATTTTTCCTTTATGTTCTTTAAATTCAAAGTTTCTAACCTTCTAAAGAACATAAATGCTTATCTTTTTATTGTCGTCGATTAATACTGACTGCAATAATATTCTCTGAACATAAATGCTTATCTTTTTATTGTTTCAATTGGAAGAAGGATAGTTGGATGGAATTTGAAGTCCATGAGGTTTAATTTATGTTCTTTAAATTCAAAGTTTCTAACCTTCTAAAGAACTTTTCTCCTTACAAGAACTTTAAGTGTCTCTGTCTCAAAGGTGTATATATATATGGAAAACTAAAAAGAACCTGACTTACTTTTCAGACGATAGAGCGGCCTAATTGTTGACAAGCAAAAGGCTTGGGAAGAAAGTAGTAAAAGAGCTATCGTAGCAGATGTGTGGAACGGAGGAGGGAATTCCACTAACTTCAAACTCTGTCCAACTATCCTTTTTCCAATTGAAACAATAAAAAGATAAACATTTATTCTTCCCAATTTTTTTGCCACAACCCCGTCTATCATAAAATGTTGCGATTATCTTGTCATCTGATCCTACAAAAGTATGAAACGTGACACGATTTTCTACCAAATCCAACGGCGATGAGATACTCCTAACTTCAATCCATCTTTCTTTGTTATTACTTGGAAAACTAGTACTTGTAGATGCTCTATTAATGCCCTCCTCCTCTTCTTTCTTGTAATCAACGTATTCGTATATATACATCTTGAACACATTGCGGTTCCCTCCAATTAGCATAGCTAAACTCCCATTAACTTCTAATAAACTAACATGTCTATCATAACATGAATCGTCGCGGAAGTAGTAAGCTGCTTCACCAAGGATCAAATCAGGGACTATGATTGTTCTGAACTTCTCCCTTCCTACATCAAATGCAACTATGGATATAGGACCAAATATACTATTCAAAAAGCTATTACGATGATAAGTGCTCCAATAAATAAAACCATCCACATAAACAGAGTCATTCGAGTCATCCGTTAGAGTATATGGTGGTGGGACGTCATTGATCCTTCTCCAGCCATTAATACCACCTTGTATCCCTAATGTTAATACCTCACAAATAAAACAATGGGGGCCGTCGCCGCCATCATCATCATCATGTGGTTGTACGCGCCACACGCAAACCAATTTGTGCTCATTGGTGTCATGATCAAAACCAAATCCGTAATGGAACGATTCACAACTGTACTTCAAAGCATAGCAACAATTGCCATATTTATCATATTTTGGTTCTTCTAACAAGGTTGTTCGAAACGATTTTGATACTTGTTGTGTACTGATATTGCATATACGAACAGCGTGCTTTAATTGTGTCTCAATGGAACAGAATAAACCATTTACGGGGGGTTTCGTAATCATATAGTAATAGGTTGAGTCAACCTCCCTAACTGTATCAACAACTGCTTTCATAGGAGTAGTACCATTGTTGTCTTCAAAAACCAAGTCAGCTGTAATATTGAATTCCTTGTAAGGCCAATGGTCTATTTCAACCTCAGAATCCCTAATCTTTTTTCTCTCCTTGTTTGTCAATGGTACAGGGACGACGATAAATATACGACAAGGATGGTGTGTTTTGGAATGGGTAAGAAGGTGTGAACGAATGAAGTTTTGATCTTTTTCGATTAAAGAGCACCATTCTTTAGAAACAGTTTTGAAGCGGAAAAGGGTTTTCACAGGGAGTCTGGTTAGTATCACAGATATCAACCAATCACCATTACTAAGACAACTAGTAGCAGTAGTAGGAGGAGGAGGAGAAGGAGAGAGACAATCATCTGAAGTAGTAGTAGTAGTAGTAATAGATGATGATCTAACCATCATGAGAAGAGCAGCAGGAGGCCTGACTTCTAGAGAGAGGGGCAGGAGAAGACCAATTGATTGCATTAAAAAAAGACTATTAGATTCCTTTTCTTTATTAAAGTTTCTCAAACTCGATTAACAATTTCTAAACTAAAATTTAGAAAGCTTCTTAAGATTTAAAACTACTCAATGCAATTATTCACTACAATTAGGTCATTCAATTTGGGATGGGGTGAGTATTTGTTTCAATTTAATTTCCACATTACTTGCCAACTTTCTTTTTTAGGGCTAATTTTACTTTGATCCTTCTAATTGTCTAGCATTCTAATTCGATCTCTAGGCCCATATTTTATTAGACAATCTTAACTGTCAATTTTTTTTTCTCCTTTAACCCCTATTTCAAAAGTCTCTTCATCTTTATCCTCTCTCTTTCTTACTTGTCGGTACCAGTCATCGGTGGAGTTCAATGTTTTTTTGCCATCTTCTTTTTATCGAACATCACAACTCCCATTACCACCACCACTGAATCCTCTCTATTTCTCTCTCAGCCCCTTTTCCTCTCTTCCCATCTATCTCTCTATCAAACCCCAGCGGTTTCATGGATAATCAGTCCAGGGAAGTGCTTTAAAAACGTCCAGAGCCTGAGAATTTTCCAATCCTCGGTTATTGGTTCGAGCCTAAGCGAAGTAAGCGCCGAGGTCTTTTCGGTGGGTCGGTGGACCCTTCATTAGGAACAAAATCTTCTAATCAGCAGGCTTGGTACGAACCCAATCTTAGTAAGCTCCGAGGCCTTTTGGGTGCACTCGCAACCTTGTACACAATGGGCTTGATACAAGCTCAACCTTTACTAGTGATGAGGTCTTCCTGGTGGACTAGCAAGCAATGCGTTCACCAAGAACAAAACCCTCTACTCATCAAGCTAAGGTCCGGTTCTTGAAAGTGGGGAAAATATTGGCGACTAGTGGAGCTTGGCTCGCCACAACAGTTTTGATTAGTAATGGCGGGTTCGGACTTCTAAAGAATCTAACTTATGGAATATTGGTGATATTTCAACTGCAGGCTGAAGAGCTGCTCAGTGAATTGCAGCAGACATTTGGAGGAAAGCAGCAAAAATAGAACCCTACCAAGTGATACAAATTCGAAATTCGATGTCTTCCAAAAGACGTTGTTTTTAATATGCTTGGTAGTTCTTTAAAATATGCAGCCTTTCATCAACAAGATCAAGGGTGAAGGCGAATACTGAGAGCTAAAGCCTCCCATGGAGAGAATCACAAAACTATCATGTTATTTGCAAGTGAACCGCAATTGCAGTTACTTCATGGTCACATATCTGATTAGGAGCTCAAAATTGACAGAGTTACTTTAGAAGAGTCAATCAAATTGATTTGTTTATCAATTGGCATGAAGAAAGTGTTTAGTTTCTAAAATGTTATATAATACTACCCTAAACAAAAGTAATGTGTCCCTCAAATCTAGTATGCATTCTTGTTCGACAAGCATGAAGAAAGAGAAAAGTAACCAAATCACATTACCTAGCAAGATTCATTTAGACTAAAGCATTCCTCATTCGGATCAAGTGAGAGCTCCACACTAGAATGAGGAAATCGATAACACACAAGCAAGAGGAAACACAAACTGAATTGACAAAAAAAGGTCATTTCTTGCATTTCAATGGTGTTCTAATTTACATGCCCAACCAACTAAAAATCTCTATCAAAACACAGAAACACAAAAGAGTGGAAATCTAAAGCAACATGAACTTACAATCATCTGAAGTAGTAGTAAGAGATGACCTAACCTTCAACTTGTTGTTGTTGAGATTAAATTCCATGGTGATTGAGTAGGAGAGGAACAGCAAGAGGACTTACCCTATTATATATATATACTACCAAAGGCTGAGATTGTATTATTATTAGGCTAAAACACATCCGACCCATGGGTTTGTAGGCTCACCATTGAAGCTTGTTTGATTGTTAAAATTGGTTTGTTATTATCTCTTACTTTTGGTTACTTCGTCATGCTAGGATTTATTGTCAGCCTACCTGATCGACTTCACGAATTGCTGACTGTCTGATGTAGAGGAATTGATCGATGCAGTTAAAAATAAAGTCAAGCGATTAGATGCATCTTTTAAAAATTTGCATTTGTAAGTAAATTTTATTTTTTTGGTAGTTTCTATTTTTTTCGTTTAGAAAACTTTTATCGTTTACAAGTTGTTTAAATTTGATTTTTTTGGTAGTTTCTATTTTTTCGTTTAGAAAACTTTTATCGTTTACAAGTTGTTAATTCTAGTTTGATTAGGTTTTGGAAACTCTATTATTTCCTCTGGAATTTTTCAGAGGAAAGGGGAGCCAAATCTAGGGTAGATCTAGACGGTATTCGCTTAACACATTGAAGTTTTTGAATAGGAAGATCGACTCTGTCCATTGGACAACAATTCCTGTGCTCAAGGAAATTAAAAGTCAGGCGGGATCTTTTGATAATCTAATCTTTTTGTTTGTAAATAGAGAGTTAATAGCAAAGCTCATAATTTTGTTATCAACACTAAGAGTATCTCCAATGAGACACTCTAACAAACACTTTAAAAGTCCTGGTGTCAATGAAGATTTTGTTTTTAAATTGTTAATATAGAGACGCTCTAGACTTTTTAGTCTCAAATGGAGATCTCTAAAATACCTCTATTTAATACACATGCTACTCTTAAATTCAGTAGAGAAAAAACGGTTACAAACATTGATTCTTATTTATTAAAATTTTAGAGTGTTTCTCTTGAGAGTCTATATTAATAAATGTTCCAGATCATCATAGAGCGTCTCATTGAAAAATGTCTTTTAACAAAATTTCTATAAATCCTACGTGACACTCTAAGTTTTAGAGTTTGAGTGCCCTATTGGAGATACCCTGACGGAACTAGTTTGAACTACTTTTCTTCTACTCCCCTAGCATGACGTCATTGTATAATAATATTAACTCTAATAGATGTTATGTTTTGTCTTAAATAAATAAAAAAGTTTATTACATACATTGTATTTTCTATATAATAAGGGAAGAAAATGTCTTTTTAAGAATATACCATTTCTTTTAATGGTTAAGATTACACTTCAAAATTTATCTTTAACGGTTGAGATTACATCTCTCAAACTTATCCCAACGGTTGAAAATATACCTCCCAAATGTATCTTCAATGTCTAAGATTACACCTCTCAAACTTATATCTGAGAGTTAGAAATAATATAACTGCCCGTGCCCATCTGAGGGTTGAGATAATAAACTGTTCGTGCCCATCTAACAAAGGAATTACCCTCGTCTATGTAATAAGGGAGGAGCTTATCTTGTTTAGAATATAACCACTTCTTCAACGACAAAGATTACACCACTCAAAACTTATCTTCAAGGGTTGAGATTATAAGTACGTCTCAAATATATTTTCAATTGTTAAGATTACACCTCCTAAATTTATCACAAAGAATTGAGATTAGAGAACAATCCATGCCCACTGGACACTGCTTATACACTCGTATCTTCCTATTCACATACAAAAAGTTGATGTTTTCAAAGGAGGAGATATGAAGCTTAATATCCTTAATCAAATGATTTGCCGTCCAGTGCATAGAGCTTTGAATCTATTGAGTACTTGGTTTAAAGGTAGGATGTCCAAGGCTTTCTATATGAAAAGAAACTAACGTGTAACTGGATGAGTGAGCTTGATAACATCCATTTCTGTTTGTCATGATCTGAGTTAACGTGGAATGGTAGTGATCCTATTCTGCACTTTAGAAGGGAATAGCGGGATGCTGACCTCTGACCCATTCGATGGCCTCATTCAGGCGTAAAATGGTAAATCGACTAAATTTGGTTCAAATTTTGTTAGTTTGGTTCAATTCTACCGGGGAAGATTTTATAGGTAATGTATTTTGTAAGTTTGACTTGATCAATTCCGTATGACTATGTTTGGTTAAAGATACTACTACTTTTAAAGGTTACTTTTACCCACCCAATAAAAAGTCGTTGACCTGCAGTCTCCGTCCGACGACTTTAATTAAAAAGGAGTTCTTCTTCCTTCATCTTTTTTTGCTTCTCCTTCCTTTTACTTGTTCCCATTCTTTCTTCTTCTCTCCAATCTCTCTCTATACGCCGCAAAAGGGGTCCTTTCTTTCAACGTCGAATAGAGAGAGAGAAGATAGAGATGAGAGAGAAAAAGAAGAATGAAGGAGAAGGAGAAGAAGATGAAGAAGGAAGGAAGGAAAAAAAACTCAGTCAAGATCGCCGCCTGGAGATAGAAGTTAAATTTCTCATATTGCAATTCTCTTATGGCAAATCTGGAAAGAAAGATGTTCAGTAGTGTTTCTTGAGACAAATTCAGGTATCGAAGATGTTATTAACAAGACAAATTTTATAATAAAGAAAATGGAAGTTAACCAACCCAGATCTAACACTACATCAACAGTGGTTTCAACTCCGAGCAATTATGTTACAACAAATTTGATGTTTCCTTTCAAACCATATCTGAGGATGCAACTTCTGTTTTGGTGGTATACAATAATGCAGATGTCGGTCTTGCCGGTGCATCCAACCTTTTTCAAGTGCAACACAGTAGACGAAGGCGAAGTAATGGCGGCAATGAATGCAATATCTTTTGCCATTGACTCTGGATACGAAAAGTTACTTTTTAAAGGGTGCTCATCTGAAGCAGAAATTTATTACAATGTGAGTTTCTTTTGTTAGTTATAAATTTTGTTATATAAATAGAAAGTTCAATCGAGAATTAAATAGACTTGCTCGATGGACTAGAAAAAACAAAATGGAACTGTCATTGCTCAAACAATCCCCTAAGAGAATGTCTATTGAGAAATGGGATATCTCAGAGCTTCATGGTAGTAATTAAATTTTGACCAAATTTAAGCAAATCCTGTTTCTAGGTTTAAGATTGGTTCATATAAAAGTTTGATTTTCCCAGTATTATTACCATTGAAAGTAAGTACACACCTTTATACCGACTAACAAGAACTAGAAAGAAACTAACTTACTTTTCAGATAATAGGGTGAAGTTGATACTCAGCTACAATGTTTTATGATAGAACGACCTAATTGTTGACAGGCAAAAGGCTTTCGGTGAAAGTAGTAAAAGAGCTATTAAAGCAGATATGTGGAACCCGGGAAGGAATTCCACTGACTTCAAACTCCGTCCAACTATCCTTCTTCCAATTGAAACAATAAAAAGATGAGCATTTCTTCTTCCCCGCATTTTTACGACAATTCCCTCTATCATAAAATGTTACAATTATCTTGTCATCTGATCCTACAAAAGTATGAAACTTAACACAGTTTTCCTCCAAATGCAACGGCAACGTGATACTCTTAACTTCAATCCATCTTTCGTCGTTACTACTTGAATACATATACATCTTGAACACACAATGGTTCACTTTAACTAGCATAGCTAAATGCCCACTCACTTCTAATAAATTAACTTGTGAATCGTAACGTAAATCGTCGCGGAAGTGGTGAGGTGCTCCACAAAGGGTCAAATCAGGGACTGTGATTGTTCTGAACTTCTCCCTTCCTACATCAAATGCAACGATGCGCGTAGGACCAAATTCACTATCCCACCAGCCATTCTTAAGATTATAAGTGCTCCAATAAATGACACCATTCACATAAACAGAGTCATCTGTTAGTTCATCATCTGGTGGTGGGACGTCATCGATTATTCTCCAGCTATTAATACCACCTTGATGCCCTAACGTTAAAACCTCACAAATAAAAGAAAGGGGACCATGAATACGGTGATGTCTCTGCCACACACAAACCAATTTGTGTTCATTAGTGTCAGAATCAAAACCAAATCCGTATTGGAACGATTCACACTTACGGCGTCTAAATACTTGTGACAATGTTGATTGAAACGACGGTGATACTTGTCGGGTACTGATATTGCATATTCGAACAGCATGCTCCAACTGTGACTCAATGCAACAAAATAATCCATTTATGGGGGGTTTGGTAATCATATCATAAGAGCTTGAGTCAACCTCCCTAACTGTATCAACAATGGCTTTCATAGTACTACCATTGTCTTCAAAAACCAAGTCAGCTGTAATATAGAATTCCTCATAAGGCCAAAGGCTTATTTCGCCCCATGGATCCTCCTCTTCTATCTCCCCCTCTGGCAATGGAACAGGAACCACAATAAATATACGACAAGTAGAGGGTGTTTTAGAATGGGTAAGAAGGTGTGAATGAATGAAGTTTTGATCTTTTTCGATTAAAGAACACCATTCTTTACAAACAGTCTTGAAACGGGAAAGGGTTTTGACAGGGAGTCTGGTTAATATCTCATATATTAAGATATCACCATTACTAACACAACTGGATGTTCTGACCATCTTCTTCTGTTTCTTCTTCAACTGGATGTTGTTGTTAAGATTAGAGTCCATGGCAGTAAAAGCAGCAATTTTGATTCAAGTGGTGGTGGTGGAAATTACAAGCAAGTATTACAATTTTTTTCAAGAAATGAACAAACTTGAAACCCTAGAAAGAAATTACATACCAAGATCTCTTGATTGGTGGTAAATTTTTCTTAGATTTAGGGTTTTTTTCTTCCTCTAATTCATAGTGTATTTTGGTTGATTTCTTCTGAGTGGGGGGAACTGAACTGAAGGCAAGTCTGAAACCCTAGAAAAAGAAAAAGGGAAGACTTTGATTGGAAGGTGTGAGAACTGAATGTGACCTGATGGACTCGTTCCCGCCTAAAATGGCAAATCGTCTAAATTTGGTTCTAGGGGCTCGGAAAAAGCCACCAAGCTCAGAACCCCCCAACAAGCCGCCCCAGCCAGATGAGTCCATTGGTACACCATGTGTGAGATGGGCGCAACCCGCCTAAACCATAAATTCTAGCCGGTTAGACACGACTATAAGGTTTGGCCGGCTTTCTATTCGAACCTACGAGATATTATATAGATGATTTCAAAATTTATTGGGTATTTTTTTATTTCAATTTTTGTTAAAAACTTTGCATGTGCTATCAGGTTATCATAACAAGAAATTGCTTGTGTCTTGTTGAGCCTCTCTTGTGGGAGCACATACAAGAGAACTATTGTTTTGCCCTAGCTCCAATAAACCCCACACCTAACAGGCAAATGAGGTGCCAAATTTATTTTGTGGAGTGTCACTGCGCTAAGGGTTGAAATGCTATTTTGTCTGGTCCGATCCGATGATGTAAGTATTTGTACACCTCTAAATTAGTCTCATTTTCCTTGAAAAACAGAAATTTGTACAATCCCTTTAAGAGAAGAAAAAATATTCTCATTTTTCTAGTCGTACATTTGAACTTAAAATATCGTGACTTTCTCGATCCTCTTAAGATAATGTTAACGTCTTATAGGCGATAAGATATATGTAACGCATATCTGCACACCGGAAGAGATCCTCGATTGGAAAGTGACATATCTTTTTTTTAGGAGTGACAGGAGAAAAATTCCAAAGAGATGGCATGATCCAATACAAACCCGATATTTAGTTAACCAAGAATTGGATCAATGCGATCCCTTTGGAGTTCTTCAACTGCAACAAATCAGAACAACTAGTATGCGATCCCTACCCCCCATTCAATGAATGTTATAACCCGTAGGCGGTGGACATCCGATCCAGACCAACTCCTACCCGTGCCATGATCCCAAAGATTATGAAAGCCGAAACACCCTTTTCCATGCTTTTACTTGTGCAAATCCAATAGCTTTATCCGTGGTGAAAAACAACCGTGATTTTGACCAAATTTAAGCAAATTCTATTTCTAGGTTTAGATTATAGTTCATACATTCATATATGAGAAGCTTCCTTCGATTACTTTATCTTGTCTATGATATTTGCAGGTTTAGCTTTCTAATGACTTAAAAGCCATGATGTAATGAGCTTGATATTGGACATTGTAATCTGAGCCCGAGCTAATGTGCCGTCGATTAATGAGCTCGATAGGGTTCACAGGTGACTTGTTTGATTTACAGTTGAGATTTTGTCAGATTCTAATCTGCTACTCTCATCTCATTGTCGATGAATTACTGAGAGGTGTGTTGTGCAAATACTTTGGGTATCAGAGTCGAGGATGACTTGTCTCCAGGGTGCTGTGGATATAACAATCCCACATCTCCTGTTGCCTAGGAGTGTCTGGAGCCTTAACTATTGGTCGGCCCATGAGGTTTTAATTTATGTTCTTTAAATTCAAAGTTTCTAACCTTTTATATAAAAATTTGATTTTGGAGTCTCATCATCAACCTCAAGAATGTAAGAACAAACCATAACAACAGAACTAAAAAGAACTATATATATATAAGTGTCTCTGTCTTAAAGGTGGATATATATATATATATGGAAAATGTTCTATGACAGAGCCGCCTGATTGTTGACGGGTAAAAGGCTTTCGGAGAAAGTAGTAAAATAGCTATCAAAGCAGATATGTGGAACCGATGAGGGGATTCCACTAACTTCAAACTCTGTCCAACTATCCTTTTTCCAATTGAAACAATAAAAAGATAAACATTTATTCTTCCGAAATGTTTTACCACAACCCCGTCTATTATAAAATGTTGCGATTATCTTGTCATCTGATCCTGCAAAAGTATAAAACTTGACACAATTTTCCTCCAAATCCAACGGCAATGTGATACTCTTGACTTCAATCCATCTTTCTGTGTTATTAATATCCTCCTCTTCTTTCTTGTAATCAGCATTTTCATATATATACAACTTGAACAGATTGCTATTCACTCTTATTAGCATAGCTAAATGCCCACTAACTTTTAATAAATTAACACGTCTACCATGACGTGAATTGCCGCGAAAGTAGTAAGCTTCTTCGCCAAGGATCAAATAAGGGACTGTGATTGTTCTGAACTTCTCCTTTCCTACATCAAATGCAACTATGTATGTATGATCAAATTTACTACCCCAAAAGCCATGATTAAGATCATAAGTGCTCCAATGAATAACACCATTCACATAAACAGAGTCATCAGAGACATCTGAGTCATCTACTAGTTCATATGGTGGTGGGACGTCATTGATCCTTCTCCAGCTACTAATACCACCTTGTCGCCCTAATGTCAAAACCTCACAAAAGTAATAATCGCGGTCACCGTTATGTGGATGTACGTGCCACAGACAAACCAATTTGTGTTCCTTAGTGACAGGATCAAAACCAAATCCGTACTTTAAGGATTCCCACTTATACTTGAGCTCATAACTAATGCCATACTGATTACGTTTTGGTTCTTCTGATGTTGATTGAAACGACGATGATACTTGTTGGGTACTGATATTGCATATACGAACAACATGCTCAAATTGTGACTCAATAGGACAAAATAAACCATTTACAGGTTCTGTAATCATATCGTAAGAGTGTGAGTTAACCTCCCTTACTGTATCAACAACGGCTTCCATAGTACCATTGTCTTCAAAAACCAAGTCAGCTGTAATATAGAATTCCTTGTAAGGCCAATGGTCTATTTCAACCTCTGAATCCATAATCTTTTTTCTCTCCTCGGATGTCAATGGTACAGGAACAACAATAAATATACGACAAGGAGGGCGTGTTTTGGAACGGGTAAGGTGTAAATCAGTGAAGTTTTGATCTTTTTCAATTAAAGAGCACCATTCTTTAGAAACAGTCTTGAAACGGAAAAGGGACTTGACAGGGAGTCTGGTTAGTATCTCATATATCAACCAATCATCATTACTAGGAGGAGTAGGAGGGAGACAATCTGAAGTAGTAGTAGTAGTAGTAGATGATCTAACCATCTTCTTCTTCTTCTTTAACTTCAAACTTGTTGTTGTTGAGATTAAATAATTTCATGGGAGTAAAAGCAGCAGCATTTTGATCCTAGTGGTGCAGGAAATTATTACCCACCTTCCCTGTCCCATACGTATACAACATACATACATGTAAGTATCAATCTTTAATCTTAAGACTCAATGGTAATAGACTACGATGATCTACGTTAGTCATTAAAACACATTGATACACCTCTTCTGGAAATCGAACATGAGACCTCCAGAATTTTGAAGTTTATGTCAGCACTGCAAACCACTTGGGGCAACCAAGTTTTGTCATTGTTGTCGGTGGCTCTTTGAAGTATATTATTAGGGTTTACCCATTAGCTGTGTTCCTTTTTCTTTTTTTAATTATCTTAAAGACAGACTATTGACTAACAACATGTAACCTATTGTAATTTATGTGGGGTTTTTTTTTATACACATTATCATACAAAAAACAAACTTTAAAAATGAGGATAAAGTCTAAACCCTTAGCTTATATTTAAATTTGATACTGTATAAAGAAAAAAGCATAATAGATTGATAGAGAGGCAGAAGAAGATACATACCAGGTTGATTGAGTAGGAGAAGGACAGCAAGACGACTGACTTACTTCTAAAGAGAAAGAGAAAGAGAGAGAGAGAGAGAGTCACGTTCTGTTTATATTAGTATGTTTTTGTTTTCCCTATCTAGGTCGAATAGGCCGGTCTTTTACCTTATTGTTGAAGGCAATCTCTAGTTTGGTGCCCTATCTAGGTCGAATAAGCCGTTCTTTTACCCTATTTTTGAAGGCAATCTCTAGTTTGGTGCCCTTTCTAGGTCGAATAGGCCGGTCTTTTACCCTATTGTTGAAGGCAATCTCTAGTTTGGTTGAAGGCAACGTGAGGCAATGTCTCGACCAATATTTGATATAAGGCCGTTAGGTTGTCCGGCCGTCGACTGGCTGGCTCGGACTTGCGACCTTGAATGATTTCTTTTCTCTTTGTTTTCCCCAACTTCCCCAACCCCATCACTATTTTTTCTCCACTCTAGTAACGGTTGCCTATTATTGCCGACAACCTTTACTTTTTTTTCGAATCTTTCTTCACCTTTGTCCACCATCTTCGACCACCATTATTTCCCTCCTTCCTTCCTCTCACTCACTCCTCCTTCCTCACTCTCTATCCCCCTTCAATCTCCCCCCTTCTCTTGTGTATTAACTGTTCATGTACAGTTGCAAATCTTGCTTACAACTTTGTAATAGTGTGTTGTTCATGCTCCTGCAGAAGAAGAGAGTGCACATGGCATTGGAGCATCGAGGACTATTTCCAATTATTGTTGCTTTTTTTTTACCGTTTCTTGGGTTGTCCTTCACATTGATGGTTAGAGAATCCTCCCCTCCTCGAATTAGATAGAGAGAGGAACAAAGCATATTAAGCAGAGGCAGGAGGAAAGAGAAAAGAATGATAATGGCGGTGGTGGTGGAAGGAAATTGTTACACGAAAACAAGTACACAACTCATTCGATACTTTGGTTTTCTCTATTTCATGGAACACAAAAAAAATTATCTTCGTTTCTTCTTCGCCTGTAAAGACGAGGACAACAAACCGACTTTTTTCTTAGTAAAAGCGTTGGTTCTGCTTCCAGTATCTTCGTCGTCATCATCGCTATCTTGTTCATCGTCTTTTCTTTCAGAAGGGTTTAGTTCGTCTTCAATTTTTTTACCAGCTCGACGTTTTCCAGCTTCCAACTTCGCTCGCAATCTTTTTTCTATGGGATCTGTTGAAGCTTCCAATCTTGAATGAATTGTACCTTTTGCTCCTAAGCCCAACCTTCAGATGGTACATGGAGAAACTTCTTAGAAAATCTTTTATAATGGAAAACTACAATTTGTTAATTTGCAGAAAATTCACAAAGTTTAACCTGGCGGGCCGACCCACAACTTCCAATTCAGTTGATTCATCGTCTGCTGATCCACTCATTTTACTAACCCATGATTCAGCCTGAAGATAAATTCAGTGTTAACCGTGTAGTGGGTCTGTGAACCGAACTCTCAGCCGTGTGAGTTGTGACACCGGGCTCGGGCTTGGTGAGACCATACGTAAAACAGATGACACAATTTAAGCAGTAAATGGGTAATTTTATGATCAACATGTTACCAATTTCATGCCATTTTCCAACTTCACCAATTTAGGTACAACTTTCACCTTTGATGGTACTTCTGTGCTCATTGATAAAGAAGTGGAGTGAATAATGTACTACCTTCTTGTAAAACCTAAACGACAGTGGTCATCAGTATAACTCAAGACGATCATTTAAAGCGTTTCAAAGCTTCAAAATAATAACAAGAGAAAACATAACACACCTCATAATACGCCCGAAAGAAGTGTCCAATAACAAAATCAATAACTAACACGAAAGAAAATATTGAAAAAGGAGAGGAATCTTTACTTTTGCATCTAAGTCTACTGTGTCCATCAATCTTTCATCGACCTGCTAAGCCTTTGAACCCATGGAAAAGTCCAACGTATACGAAGTTTCATTGGCCTCAACTCTCACAACTCAAAAGCCCACTTAAGTACTGGCTTCTCACCTACAGTATAGGCTCTAGACGCTAACCCAAGTGATGTGAAACTGTTATATCAATAACCAAATCTTTGGAATTTCTAACGAGTGAGAGTCTTAGGTACTAGACCGACCGACCAAGGTTTCATTTGGGACGATACAACAACATATGATTTGCTCTTTGCACATTAACTCACTCTTCTCATTAAGAGAGCTACTAGTCTGCTGAGGTACTACGCACTGGCCACTCTCCCGGGTGAATCCAGGCCGGGTGAGGTGGCCGGGGTTCACTCACGGAAAGTGGCCGAGCATACAACATTTTCCCTAAACTCATTAAAATATACCAATTAACTATAAAGCTCGTGAATAAGAAATTTTCTAACTATCATGGTGAAAAAGACATTTAGAAAGCACAGCAGGAAATCTGAGAAGACTACTAATTTGTTGATCCCTACTCCCTATTTTGTGCCCTAATTTCTTTCCAAGTACTAAATTGAGCTTAAATGTTCACAGGAAGATTCATAACATCTATAAAAATTAAAGTAACAACTTTGACCAATAAAACTTCAGGACTACAAGTTTTTTGAAGAAACCCTTAGATAGGTGGAAAAATAAGAAACAACATAGAAGATAGAGTTAGGGTTTTACCTGGGAATAAGCCCTATAGAGCAATGAAGAGAGATGAAAAACCCTAGTTTGATATTCTGAGTCTAGCTTCTCTGATTCAGTTCTTTGCAGTTTAAAAGGGAACTTGAATAAATATTCACTTGCAATAAGGTACTTTATTCTTACACTTTGTTTACACCTCCTGCCCTAAACATTCACTCTTTTTCCTCATTTGGGTGGAATTTTCACATGTTCCATATCTAGGGTTTTCATGGTTTACAATACCATTTCACAGAACCACTGCAACAAATTTCTCTCCCTCTCTCTAGTTATAAGTAAGTCTCTCACTCTCTCTCTTTGCCTCAAGTTTCTCTGATTATTAATCTCGTTTTTTTCTGCTTTAGATCTATAACCCACAATTTGAGTATTCTCAAAGTTACCTCCTTTATCCAAAAAAATTCGAAATCTTGGCAGGTACTTACTTATATTGGGGGTTTGATTCTGAGTTCTAGGGTTTCTATTCTGATACTTTAAGTTTTGTTAATTTCATCATCATCAATCCAGTTTTGTGTATTGTTAATTGGAGACAAATTTCTAGTATTTGATCATTGAATTATGTTTTTGAATTAGGTTAAGAAACAGAGCAAACTTTGATTAAGGGCAATAATGGATGAGAAGATGAGTGATGGAAAAAAGGTCATATCTTCTTGTGATGTTGAAGCTTTGAAGAAATGTTTGGAAGAAAATAAAGGTGATTACTTGAAATGTCAATCACAGGTAGAAGCATTTAGAACTTCTTGTTCTATTAAGAAAACAACTGATTCATCTTCTTCTTCTCAATCTTCTTCTATGAAACTCAACAATGGTGAAAATTCTAGTAGTTGAAGAACAATGGGTTATCTTTGTCTTCTTTGATAATGGGCAGATTCTCTACAGAGACCTTACTGTGGCTTGTTGTGATTCGTGATCGCGATGATTCTGATCTACTGAACCACGAATCACGGCAAGCTACATAGGATTTCTGCCTAGAAGCGTCTGCCTAGTTTTTCTTGTTCCCTGTTTTTTTTGCTTTACGAAGAACTAGATACAGTAATGATAAAAAAAATATCAAATAGTATTTCATTAGAGATGATATAAATTACCCTTATTTAGTTTTAGTATATGTATCATTTTTTTCAACATTGAGAAGAAAATCGGATTTGATTCATGGCTAGACTTGCTTGTTCTTAACTGGGTGCTTGTTTTACAATTTTGAGCATTAGTTTCTGGTTTGGCCTGAATGTCTTTGATATGATAGGATAGAGCTCTTTAAGTTGGCCAAGGACCGAATGCCTCCCACACCCTGTCGTACTCGTAACTGCATGAGATCTCCATGGTGAAGAGCCTCTAGCCAATGGAACAATGTAGGTGAGGGAAGTCGGAAAAATGGATTTCTTACATGGGGAAAAGGATAGGCTTTGAGGGTTGCGCAAAAGGGTCCCACCTCCTGACCTAGTCACACTGTCGATGGACTGATCGAGCTGCTCCTATGACGAGAGCGGGCAGCCTTGTACTGTCCCGGGGATATGGACTAGGATTGTTTTCCTTGGGGGCCTTTCCCAGGCATTAAGCAACCGACTCAGAACTAGTACAGACAAAAGGAACACAACCGTTTAATTAAAAGAAAGCATTGCATATATATATATATATATATATATATATATATATATATATATATATATATATATATATATATATATGCATCGAGGTCATATCTTCGATTGGTAGATGATTAAGGGTGATTTTCTTTTGCTGTTTTCTCTGAATATATGACATAGTTTTAATAGAGGAACAAGAACCCCACCACTAGGGATCGAGCATTGCTCAAAACTGTAGACAACAACACATGTTACCACCTGAGAGAGTTTCACTAGTCCTTTCGAAGTTTTTTGATAGGTCAACAAACTTTAAGGAAGTCTGAACCCAGACCGCCTCAAACACAAATGTATTAAGTTAGATTCATGAAAAAGTAGGAAAGAAGGGAGAGAGGTTAATAGAGAAACTACTATACTAACTAGTTATGTGCAGAAAATGCAGATTCAAAACAACACCCTAGTTGCACTCATTTTACAACAATATCAATAATATAAGAACCCAAAGAGCTTGAATTATCCTACAAACACTAACCCTAGTTTTTCCTAAGGAACTCTTTGGCAAACGAAACAATCATCAAAACTTACTAATAACTCTTTGAATTGCTTGTTTGATCATTCCTGCTGATACAACTCCTACTTCCTTGAACTGCAGAAACAAAAAAAAAAAAAAAAAAAACGTTAACCCATGTCAACCTTTGATAGACACAAGAAGAAAATGGTGTTTTATGGTCTAAAGTAAAGATTAAACCTTAGATTTGATGTTCAGAGTGAGAAACCCGTCGGAGTTAGATGATTGAACCGAGTGAGCTTCCAAGTGAAGATCGTTTATTGCATCAATGATTTCAAGAAGCAAACACTCTTTCCACGGACAAGAGATCTCAATCAAAATTTCTTTATCAATCAAGCAAACGGTAACAAATGTTGATAAACCATCTTTTGGTAACACCCACTTTGGATCAAGATCAATCTCATCAATATCATTGATATCACTGGCTTTTCTCTTGTTTATAATGGGTTTTTTCGGGTTATCATTTTCGTCAGTACCATAATTATCAGATGTTCTTTCTACTATATCTGGGGGTTTCCTTCTATTTCTTGCTTCAATCTCTGTAACTCCCCTGCAAGATTCCAATTCATCCACTCTCCTTTCAAGCTCTTTCAGATAATCTATTGTGTCATTGAGGATTGATGTTTTATCGGTCTGCATAAGAAACACGAGTAATTAGCGAATAAATGTTCAAGATTCCTCAAGAAGAAAAGCTAGAAGAAGCATATATAGTGTAAACATATCGGTGAACAAATAAAATATCTTATTGAACATGTTACACCCAAGTACCCAAATCTTGTTGTAGTCTAATTTGATCCAAGAAAATGGTCACTCTAGCATTACTTTGTTAGCAAGAACAAAACCAGGCACCTTTTTGGGCTAGTGGTGGCAAAAACGGGGGCAATAACGACAACTTGTAGAACTTGGGTTATCAGAAATGATATCAGAGCCAAGGATTGTTCGCCTCTAAGGGCGGGGGAATGTGATATTCTATATCGGTTTGGTGATGAGCATCAGGAGATGGAGCTGCAGGTGCAACCTCAAGCATAGCAAGAGTCAAAGCCTTTTGTGTGGGCTCATGGAGCATTCCCCAAGAACTAAAGCCGTACCCATATGGCTTGAGCCTGGGTGCAGAATCGGGGACAATGTCGAGAACTTTTGGACTCGCGTGGTTACATCTAATGAAACATAACAGCATCGAGTAAAGAACATACCTTGTTCATTGAAGGAACCAGCGATTTGAGAACGATAAACTTTTCATTCAGTTCTTCTGTTTTACTTTCAAGGTCCAACCCTATGTCACCACACTCTTCGGGTTTCCAAATCCCATTCTTGATCTGTTTTTGTTCTAAGGATTTTAAAGAAGAACCACTATGCATATAAGGAACTTGAAATAAAATTTTCTTCAAGGTCTTTTGGGACTGTCCAGATTGAAGCTTATGAGAATCTACTAAACCCCTCTTTTTCCATTTCCTAAAGCTCGATTTCGGATTACAACTTCTACAACAAGGTTCAATCATTAGTAACTTAGAAGTTTTGAAAATGGTAGAAAGGGTCCTTGAGTAGTGAATGTCGTCAGTGCCAAGATCCAATTCACTAAGTTTATTCATGCTCTTCATATTTAGAGAAGAAAACGGCTTGTTGGGGAGCAAAAACGTTCGTGATATACAATCGCTTGAACTTACGGAACCAGGAATTCCGTGGCTGAGGTCGTTATCCATGAATTGCCAGCTCTGAACTTGAGAAGCACCACCATTTACTACGTCCATCGAAAACGAATCTTCAGTTTGTTGATTGGGTTCAAACCCGTCCGAACTGTTTTCAGGAGAATCTGCTAATAAGTCATCACAGATATTTGTGTTTAGTTCCTTGACTCCATTAGGATCAAGCTGGATCTCTTCTTTCATAATGGATTGAGGGAGATTGTATATGAGCGGAGATCCATATTCTGGTTGAATCTCTATACCCGCAAGGTTTTCGCCATTTTTGTTTCCATTTTGTTGGCTCGTTTCTGAACAAGTAGGCTTTTTGAACTCCATTAACGCAGTTTTAACATGTTGAAGTAGAGCTAGGTCCTCCAATACCTTGTCACGGAAAATTAAGTAATTAGAAAATAACATAATTTCAGATGGAAATCTACAATAAAAACGTGATAGAAGAAGTTACCGTTTCCGTCACACCTAGTTCGATAACACCACCCAAGAATGGAAAACACATGACAGTCTGCAATTCAAAATCATGGTACAAATTAAAACTTCAGGACGAAAATTGATAAGCATTTAGTTGAAATCCAAAGAGAGACGAACTTACATGAATCGATGCACTCTAATGGCAAAAATTGATTTCATCCGAAAATCGACAGCAACAAGGTTGGAGACACACAAGAGAAAAAAGTCAGTTTGTTATGATAACAGTTCCAGTTGAGATTTGCTCCAGTTAAACTGGAAGATATCCAAAGAACACCAACCTTCGCAAGCAGAGAACGAGTGAAAACTTTGCTATCTGCAAAATGAGCATTACATAGCCAAATATGTTGATTGTTTGCTAATGCTTTTCCAGGCAACCTGATAATAAACAAGAAACATTGATTTGTAACATTGTCGACCAACCAGTATCGTCCGTTAGGTGTTAAGATACCTCTCTTCCTAGGGGTAGAACTAGAAATTTCTATCGAAAGGGCTGGTTAATATCAGCTAACCTAATGGACAGATCAACCCGTAAAAATAATGTAGTCATGTACCTAATACGACTCATCTAAAAGGAACCATTACTGTATTAGTAGGCTAGCCAGGGGTACTAGTGGTTCAACCGTTGCTTCTTCCTATGGTAGCGTAAACCACATTATGCCGTGTTCAAATCCACAAACCAGCGAAGAAGACGAAGTTAAGAGCATTCGAAGGAGTATACATACCCTTGACCATGATTGAATGTAAAGGACATGCAAACTAAGTAGTACCACTCAGCATCTGAAAGATCTTCGGGAGATAAAGAAGCAGAAGATCTCTTTGGGTGTTGATTTGTTTCACCTACTAAAAGAAACTCATACAGTTCCCTTAGTTGCTCGCTTCTCTGCAACCCGTATTTACTTGCATTAAACTCCATAGTATGTAGCGTTTTCCTTGTTTTTATATCACCATTGTAGTATCCACCACCCCATTCCAAAACCCTAATTCCAAATTCACAATGAAACTTTAATAAACGGTAAACCTTTGCAGCTAACATGTATACAAAAATCAAACGAAAACCATTAACAATCATCGGTAATAAAATGAGTTTCTGCGACTTAATCATCGGTAACCAAAAAAAATTCTTTTCTTAGAGGAGACTATCTTCCAAGTTCATTCATATTACACCATTTGCCGTCTTTTTTCCCTGAAAACTGAATGTGAGCAGTATTGAGAAGATTATGATCAACTTTAGGTAGATTTAGCAAAAACCCATAGACACAATTTGTCTATTTCATCAATTTCTACCAAATAAGAATCAAATTTTAATCCACAATGCAGAATCTTAGTGACAACAAACTAGGGAAAAGGTAAAGTCGCAAAAAAATGCTAGGGAACTAGAAAAATTAAGCAGACTCTTGGACAGAAATCCTATGTGGCTTGTTGTGGTTCGCGCTTCAGATGATTCTAATCCACTGAAACTCGAACCACAAAAAGTCACCAAGGATTTCTACTCCGACTCTGGCTACTTTTTCTTGTTCCCTAGCACTACTGGAGTCATAATATAGAAGAAAACTTCCAATACTTCCCAAGATATAATGATTCAACTCAAAACAGATGATACCCATAGAATTTCAGATAAAAATAAGCAGACCCATGTATGAAGAAACTACTTAAAAATAGAGAAGAAATCACTCAAAGAAAAAGTAAATTTTGATAAAATTATACCCTTGATTGTTAGTTGAGATTGACCAAAAGATTGCATAACTCCATTGAATACTCCTTACAGCTAGAGCAAGCTGTTGTTTTAGATGATTTTGGTTTACTCCTTCTTCCTTTTGGAGTCCCCCAGTAGCCATGACCAAAACTTAAAGAACACTGAAATTCACTTTCTACTCTTCAACCCTACAAAACCACAATCTCTCTACCCAAACTATAAAAAGACATAAATGAATATAATAAAAAAAAAGGGATTTTTCTTGTTGAGAACTTGTTTTTTGGACCCAAAAACAAAAAACCCAGACTAAAAGGCTGTCAAAATTTTGTTTTTATAATTAGTAAAATTTTCTCACTTTTTCAGTTTGCAGATGAACACCCATGTGGAGTCTGCTCTTTTGTAAGGACCATAGAGCATTAGTGGAGTCTTGAACAGAGGAAACCAACTGGGTACCTCTAATTCTAGTCCTAGAGAGAGAGCTATCTTGTGAATTTAGAGAGATAATTGGGTTGTTGAACTAAGAATGAGACTATTAGTATACTTTATCTTGTTTTATAGAGATGTTAAAAAGTAGAAAAGCAAATCATTTCAGCTCATGAAACTTAAACACTTTGACCCTACACAAATAACAAAAAAACAACACAGATACTGTTTGGGTTTCAGATCTTCATGTAAGAAAAGAAAGTGCCATTTTTAAAACATGAGTTGATGGGTTTCTCTCTCTCTCTCTCTCTCTCTCTCTCTCTCTGTGAAATGTACAAACAAAACAGTACTTACTTTGGAATTTCTCCACATTCACAAGAATCATCAAGTGAAGCATTATTATGTGGATAGGAACTTTCCTTCTCTCTAAGGTGGTTAAATTTAGATCCCACTAGGATTGATTTTAGAATGTTCATTTTTTGTTAGACTAGTCTGAATGGTTGATTTCGACCACGTTTTGAGTCAAAAGTTAATAAACACCTGAATGAACAATATATTATCTGAAACATTTCTCAACTAACTATTGAACCCCAGCCCACAACAAATCAGATTCAAACGAGAGTTAGATCGATATATTGAGTAATATTTCATTGAATTGTAAAACCTATTTCTTTTCTCTAATGTATCGTCAAGCTTTTATTTTTGCGATTGACAAATAAATTTAGTTAATGGGGAGCTTTCACTATAAACAAAAAAAAGTAAAATAGAAAAATAATGATTATTTTTTGGAAATGAAAGTTACTTTAACCATATTATTACTATTTAGTCTATACAACTACAACTTTTTTTTTTGATGAGATACTATACACTTAGGATTCCAACTTTGGATAAAGTTAACTAAAAAGTGTTAGCTCTAAAGAGGATAAGTCATATGGGTTTCTTTTCAATTACCACATTTTTCAAGGATCAAAGATGAAAACTTTTTTAGAAAAAGGCTGTTGACAAAATTCCCCCGTGCTTGATATCTGTAACACTTTTTACCTTTTGGATTCATTGATAATTGAAAGATTTTTTCACATTAAAGCTGTTGAAAGATGAACAATGACAGTCATATAGATGACTACAATCAAAAGGAGCCAAAATTTTGTTATTTTTTCCCATTGTCACTAGTTATTGAAATTTTCATGAAATTAATTTTCCCACGATCTGAAAATGAAAGATCTCAATAATGTTCATAGGGAGATCCGAATTGTGTCTGAAAATGAGTGATCAGTTTTCGGCAACACGAGAAAAATGCATCATGAAAGGGTATGCTCCACCTTAGAGTGAGAGATAAATTCTCTAGAGAACTGTTGTTTGGCCAGAAAATGGGAGCCGACTTTAGCCCCAAAGCTTATGTGAATGGCTCTCGTTGGTCCCCGTATTTTTCTTTCTACACGTCTGAACTAATGGGGAGGGGGGAATACATCAGATTTCTGGTTGACGGCTCCCATTTTTCGGGCCAAACAACATTTTTGATTCTCAAACACTAAAATATAAACAAAGTGGGAAAAGAGAAGCCTGGCCCAGACGTTCCTTGGACTCATGATTTCCATATGTGACATTCTATATGATACTTTTGTTTCATAAATGACCACTTGATAAAAAAAAAAATGGCGAAAAAAAAAGTCATTTGTTCTTTTTCTCTTTTTCGGATACTTTAATTCAACGGTAACGATTATAAAGCAAGCATACATTTATATAAGATTCGAAGCTGAGTAAGAGGCTTAAAAGAATGAACAAACACATCATGTACACGTACCTCCAAATGTTGCTTAGAATGATATTCGAACATCGAGTGTCTAACAACATCAACAAACATTACAACTCTTCCGACATGACCCATAATAATCCTGAGTTCCGATCATATAGATCGGATTCTTCTGACATTCTCCCAAAGCAGCCCACTTTGTGCAATTGTCATCTTCATCAGTGCAGTACTCGTTGTCAGATGACTGAGATTCAGATAAGACTTTCTCTTTAAAAATAGGTTTCACGTGGAAGCTTTTAATGGCAAGCCATTGTTCTCCTTCGAGGTGAGGGCATCTAGTATACAAGCTTTTACTGTCAGCTGATGAGTTCGGGTGGACATGAAAGGCAAACAATGCGTCTCCTGCAACAGGTTTAATGGCATAACCTGCCTTCGAACAATCAGACCATGTTTCATCCTTCGGTTCTGTCACTTCAAGCTGCAATATATCGCAAAAATATCATTTAACCAGTTCACATAAAAAGATGAACTCAATATCGGAATCAAACTTTAACTAATGGAGTCATCTAACGTCATATTGCATAAGTCGTGCAGTAAATTTGAACTTGTTTATAAACATAGAGTGAAAGTTTTGGGCTTCTATCTCTCACCTCTGTATTGGGGAAGAGAATCTCACCGCCACGAATGACATCCGAAAGATACATCACAACCGAACCCATCAAGACAGAACCTTCTCTACCTTTAACACCAAAATTGTCGAGAACTTGCTCAGTATCCTCAAGGACATAATGAAGAATCTGCAAATTTTCGCTATTCTCTGAAGAAGACCGAATAACTTTCAGATACCTACTAGATATAAGATCGCCAAATAAAATGCAAATCAATGAGATATGGGATTAAGAAGATTATTGAGGAACTATACCTTTCGGGAGAAAAGTCCAACCACAAATTCGGTCCTCAATTCTTGCAACAATATCATCCTGACATCACAAAAACAACTATTTCAAAAGTGGTCCAAGTTTATGTAACTGAATGACGAAAGTTTTTACTATTGTACTTCAAAAAAATTTAAATACGTAGAAGTTTCTTTCGGTAATTGGTCTGGGACTTCAAATGTAGTAACTACAAGAAACAATATGAGATATCATTTTCCGTATGACGAGCATAACTTTTGCATATCGGGTTACCAAATAAGAGCACATTTGCTGCCAAGTGCCAACTAATACGGCAAAGAGGATATGGTGAAGCTTACTTGATTTATAACCAAGGGCGTTGCAGAAGACTTCTCTGAGTTATGATTTTCCACGAAGGGCTTTTCTAGCTTGGAGTGAGCCTGAGCCCAAAGATAGACGTTGAGAACAAATTAGAACAAAATAAGTTTGATATCGTGTATTCATGGTATCAGAGAAACAAGAAGGAATTACCAAAGAAATTAGGTGATCCGACTCCTCATCGGAGAGGAAACCACTGTATAAGAAGACCCTGCCACCAGGAGTAGGATGTCAGGCTGATAAGCAAGCAAGACATAAAAAAAAATCGAAACATGTGGTTAGCTCATTCATGTTTGA
The DNA here is from genome assembly GCF_041429995.1 of Eschscholzia californica. Lineage (NCBI taxonomy): Eukaryota > Viridiplantae > Streptophyta > Magnoliopsida > Ranunculales > Papaveraceae > Eschscholzia > Eschscholzia californica. The sequence goes on along the minus strand of NW_028238483.1, from coordinate 43,658,425 downwards.
ATTAATCAAATTAATACGCAAACAAACGAGAGTACATGCACATTAAAGAGCGGCTTTGCATTTGAGGTACCTGACCTTGGCTGTCTCGAGAGTTGAATAACCCGTGAGGGATCAATTCTTGTGGGTTGGGTTGATGTAATCAATTTGATAATGGGTTTCTCATTCTTTGTTCTCAATTCCTTCCTATGACTGCATCAGACATGGTTGCAAATATAAATGAATAAGATGATTCTTGCCATTATAACAAAACTTCTAATTAGGAAACCTAATCATTGAAATCTTAATACTATTGAAGTTCATTTTGTTGGGGAAGAAACCCATTTTGAGATGAAAAAGATCCACAATTATATCCAAAACTAGTAAGTTCACTCGAATTCCAAGTACCCATTAGATGATTGTCCAAATTAAATTCCGATTAATTCACAATTATATCAACAGATCATCTCAAATTTCAAAAACCCTAGAAATGAGATGAGTTAGTAATTTTCCATCCCCCAAACATAGAGTGATGAGATTTTCGTTCACCAATCAAACATATAAGGTGTTTTTAAACATACCCACATTCTAATATGATTTGATAAAGAGATGAAACCATTAATATTCTAGAGAGAGAGAGAGAGAAAGAATTAGAAATACAGAATTCAGCATTACAAGAAATAGACAAAGTGTAAATGAGATTGATTTACTTATCAATGGCAGAGATAGAGAGATGAGAGAAGAATCCCACAACAAGAAACATCGAAATTATAAAGAGAAAAAGAAGACGAGACGCCATTGAAGTTCAGATGAAGAAGAAGAAGATCAAATCCAAAAGAACTAATTTTGTTGGTTTGTTTCCAATGTGATTCCGATTCATCTCGTTCCCGTCTGATTCGAACTCGAGTCAGATTGATAGGGAAAATTGTTTCGGGTTTGCCCCTCGGAATAAGATGAACTTTAAGGATTACCTCTTGTTTTGACTATGTTAGGCTTCCACCCCTCAATTAACGGGTTATGTTATTCCTCGTCAGTTGGTATATGTACGCAAAGTAGAAAGTGCATATTAAGATGAAATTGCTCTTGACGAGTTTTTTTTTTTTGTTGAAAGGCTCTTGACGAGTTACACGAGCCTTACCTTTACTTGAATGTATTTGTGCTCATAACTTAAGTCTAACTGTCGTTCAACTCTTATAAAATCTAAGAATTCGTATAATGCTCGTTGTAGTGACAAAAATACGTGTAACTTTAATTGTAACTTAATGTAGTGACATGAATGTATTTAACGCAGCCTGGGTGATCTCTAGTTAAATGCCAACACAACGAAAGGATGAAATTAGGAGATGAGAATGAATGAACAACTACTTATGTTAGTCAGGCTCCCTACTTGACGGTAAACTGCTGAACATGTGAAAGAATCATCCTATGCCTAGGAAGATAGATTATTACAAGCCATACTTAGCATTCAGGTATCCACTGCAAGGGAGACTTGTTTAAAATTGTCTATAGGTAGCGGAGGTCGAGTTATTGATGTAAGATGCATCCAAAAAAAGGGAGTTTCAGTTATAATCCAAAAATGGTTCGTGTGTATATTTCCGAGAAACGTGAAATTATGGTAAAACTAGAGAGATTTAAAGCATGGGTAAAATCCTGAAACTTACAACCCTTGTGATAAAACATAGGATAGGAGAAACTTAATGTTATGAGACAACCCTAATCAAGCTTAGAGAGACCACGAGAAAGAAACAAATCGACAAAGTTCTGCACAATGATAGAATTACCGAAACTATTAGGTTAAAATAATAAGTTACACCATTCCGACGAGAACTAAATATACCCTATGACACTGCCTCAGTTTTAACAAGATCTGAGAAACATCTGATATACTGAAATCATGGGCAATTACTTACAGGGTTGATCTATTAATTAAGAGGGAAAAAGTTAAGATAAAATATAAGTTGCTCTTCACTTCTTTCTTCCTGTTTATTGGGACAACCATGATCATGGAAAACGGACGATCTTGCTCACAGCAGAGTCCAAAGTGTCGACGTTTTTCCTCAGGATCTTTCTATAAACTTTGTTAAGTAAAAGCAAACAAACGAAGCAAAATCAAATATACATCAATAAATAGATATTGAAATGAAAGGATACAACTGCAGAGCTAGACTCTCGATGCTTTTCATTTCCTCGTTCAATCTGCAGCAGGAAAGAGACGATTTTGAACATTTTTCTTTTTTTGGAATTGTAAGCGTGCCTCGAACCCTTGACCTCTAAGGTGGAAGACTAAACCTCTTACCACTCCAACCAAGGGTTGTTGGCACGATTTTGAACATTACATTGAATAATAAAACGTAATATTATCAATTTTTTCTGGTTGTCTTACTAAGAACATAATAACTTAATGAAGATTAGGAACATTCAGTAACTCATAGACTCTAACGAAATCAAATATCTCAAGGCATTTTCTTCTACGCCTATTAAGTATGTACAATTATCAAGTAGGTTATTGTGAAACAAAATTAGAAGCTTGATTGAAACAGAAAAATAGACACAATTAATTACTTATGTAACCCCTAACTACGTTCTAATACATATTACAGATTTGCGTCATTATGTATACCTGGGTCGACTATAAAATATAAATGTATACCTGAGACAAGAATTTATGTAATGGCTTCCCTTAGTTGCTGCATCAAGTGCTGCACAGTAAAAAGGGAATAAGAGTGTACACAATTACACGTGAAATGAATAAAGCATGAAAAAGTTTTAGGATGATATTGTTTCTTGATGTTGAGGACTTGTAGTGACGCTTCAACGCCGACTCGCCCAAAAAGATTCATTTCCTGTTGATTATTAGATTCCCAGAATCAATCATAAGCTTGAATATTTGTTTCTTAAAGACAGGATATATTCCGGTTACTGGAACCAGGCCTTCAACCAAAAGAAGGTGTAAGGTGCTCGAGTATGAACTTCCCTACCATCACTGCACGCTCCGGCATTTTCTTGCCAAATAGAATATTGACAGAGATAACCCAAGCCTCAAAACCTGACTAAATTTTCCGCGAAGATCCTGAAGTACAGGTACTATCTACCTCATAATAAAAGGTCATGTGAATGTTTCATACACATGAAACTTCTTTTCGTACCGAGTATCGAGGCATACAAAAATGAAGTAAGCTTTGAGTCAGTATCTGAACCCGTGACCATCTTATGCAAATATGGCATATATGTTGGTCCTTATGAAAGAGAAAGAATGTCATAAATGCATGAGTCGACAAGCTTAACTTACTCAAACACAAATTGAAACAACAAAAGAAAAACTAAAAGCCTTGCAGTTGCGAACACACAAAACCACAAAAAACAACTTTACATTCTTCAAATGAAATTTTTAAGTTTACCAGATACTTGTAGGCGACCTGCGGCATCACTGAAGCAATGCATGTGTTCAACCGAACTGTTGGTGACCTACAAGATCACAAATTTTTTGAATGAGCCTACTAATCAATGAAGAAATGACTAAAGGCGACAGAGTTTTCTCCTACGATCTCAAACATATTATGTCTTCACTAGATACCATTTCTACTTTCTTTTTGCTTCAAATAACCGTAATCATATTTTATGAGTTTTGAACGGTCTCACTTTTTCATTTTTTGGTTAAATATGCTCTCAGGGGAACCTCTTTCTTTGTGGATTGAAATATATAAAATTTTCAAAGAAGAAATCTAGATATTACGAAACAACTTAGAAAGGTCCATGATCTCAGAGGAAACAACTGACCAATTATACAGCTAATATTTTGGAACTAATTACGATTGAGAGAAGTGCACCATCAAGCCAAAGAATAAGTCATGTATCTTTCACACTCTACCCAATCCCCCAAACTCTTAACGAAGTCGTAACTTGCACACTATAGGGAATCGGGAAAGAGCAGTTATAAACATGTCCTAGATAAATACTTTTGGTGTGATTTCATAACACAAAAACCCAAATTTGTTAATTTATCAGATGACCCGAACCACATAAATGCATTGCATGTTCAAGCCCCTGGTATACACTTCAATCCCTGAAGGCCACTTCCAATTAACTCCTTAAACTACGAATGTGCTTAACACTAGGTCCGTCTACAAAACACCGCCTGTCCTCTACAAAAACACCTTCTTTCTGTTGTAACAACGAACGGCCGCTGTTACTCAGTCGTGAATCAGAGTTTCAGATAGAAAGTATAAATCTTCTAGTTTACTTAATTTAAGCTATTAAGTTTTTCTTTCTGGAAAGGTAATATGTAACTGTGTCTCGCACACCAGACCCAGAAGGTGGAAACCAACTTGGTAACATCTCCATCCAAGGGTTGTTGACAAAAGCTTTAGCCATTAAGTTGATACAGGAGCATACCTCCGATACATACCCGATAAAATTGTGCAGCGGTCCCGTCGCCCATAACACACACACCAACTATGTATACATTATATATATATATATATATATATCCCCTAGCCTCATATGCTTCAGATACCGGTATCGATTATTCAACTACTTAGTTAACAGGACAAGGAATCCAACCTTTTGACACAAACCAAATTTGACAGGAAGTTCAATAATATTAATCAGAAATGAAGTTTCAATATTTGATCTTGAAATTCTTAAACAGTCAGATATACAGTTGTTTAGCATTGATCGAATTTATATTAAAAGAGGATTATCAGTTAAAAGGTGAATTACAATCTGGGGTAAGCTCAATTAGAGTTGCAACCAAAACATGAAAATTTGTACAGAGAACTTAATATAAGAGGAAGCATGTCAAAAATACAAGAAACTAATCAAAACCCTAATTTGATCAATTATTGTAAGGGGTTTCTACTCTAAACTGGAGTAATTGGGTTTCTGTCAGTTAATTAATTCAATAATGTTTAATCGATAAAATTAGGTTAAGAAGTGACCTCAGAAAGGAACAAACGGAGGGAAGAGAATAGAGAGATATAGCTATCAGCAATTGACATGGAGTCTCTCTCAACGATTTCAAGAGCTTTGAAAATCTCATTACGATCGAAAATTGGTTCCGTTGATTCGCATTGTTGCGAATCAGTAACTGTCTCTGATGGAGATTTGTTCGCCGGAGAATCGCTTTGTGGTGGTGGCGACGGCGTTGGTGGTGGCGACGGCGTTGGTGGTGGCGACGGCGTTGGTGGTGGTTGGGTTTGATCCATTAAGCTCGCGCTCTTATTAATTTTCTGATCAACGAATGGTCTTATTTTTCATTCAATAAAAGTTTCATGTGCCACCAATGTTTCCCTCCTCTACTGATCTGCAGCTAATGACGATCGATTTCTTTCTAACACAAATAAAATACCGGAAGTGAACTATGAGACCGATAGGCGATAGCTGTTTGTTTTGTCCAGGTTTTAAAAGACACGTCGAAATTGTTTTTTCACAAAGTCTATAGACCGTGGAACCTAGCTTCTCTTTGGAATTCAATTTAATTGTTGACTTGGAGATTTATCCTTAGCAACAACATTTACAAGTTGTGAAATGTGATCGAGCAATTCGCATTGTTGTGGTTTTTGTATTTTCATTGAAATATCTTTTTGCACCTAACTTTCTCGACATACTACGACCGAATACTAATCATAACTTACAAAAGCAAAGGTGTATCACAAGTGAGTTCATTAAACTGTGTATTGTCTATAAACAAATGTGGAAAGCTATCATAAGGTACGAGATAAAGTTGACAGTATTCTCCAGTCAATATTGACAAAGTAGGGAGAGAGGTAGTGACTCCAAAAGAAAAGCATTGTCTCGTGTGTGTGTTTAAATGATTGATTTTGCTATTGAGGCGCTCATCCACTCACGGAAGCTCTTGACATAGTCGACAGTACTAGACCTTCGGCCACAACTAGAACTCAAACGTGACTAGAGTCAAATCTCTCAAACAAGTTTGAGAGAAGAGAAACACTAATAAATCAAAAGTGAAATACATGTCAACAAGAATCAGAGTGGCGCAGCGGAAGCGTGGTGGGCCCATAACCCACAGGTCCCAGGATCGAAACCTGGCTCTGATAAATATATATGTTATTTTTTCTCATTTTTCAGAAAACCCTACAAATTTGAAGTTTTAGTACCACATCGCTTGTAGAGTAAAACCCACATAGGTTTATAAACCACCTGACAGGAGATAATGGCACGACCTTACTTGAACAGGATCTGTTCTATAGGATCGTACATCTGTATCCTTGATTTCTAAGGAGACAGTAACCTAAGTCTGGTCGATGAACCATGACCGTCCGATCAGAGCGTGATTAATGGCGAGATGTGATCTGTGTATCATAATCTCAGCTGTAGATGATCGTTCTCAGCTCGTCCTTGGATGGCTGAGATGGTCGGACGGTTGTCTGACAGACTCCCTAAACTTTTTTTTTTCGGTGTTCTTTTTTTTTTTTTTACCTATGCTCAATCTGAGTCAAGTTAGGTTATATGGGATTCATTTGGAGTTGTAAAAAATGTAAAGCCACACACTATAAAATGATACAAATGACACGATTTACTTTATTGTTATTCGAAAAAATACTATCTAAATAGCTACAAGAATATGGTAGGCCGATAACATTTTATCGTGATAATGGTACAAAAAAGAGTGTCTAAACATGATAACAACGCCCCGAATGTTGTTTGTTGTTTCCACGCCAGCTTCATTTAGTCGGATTCTTCATTTGTAATTAAAAGTTTTTCGATCAGTCTATCCCAACTCTTCTTAGATGAACCCTCAGCTTCAACTTCCGCTCCGTCCCTGAGTCCACGAGAACTCTGCTCATTATCGTCTTGCTCTTGCTTGGTGAATGTCCCGTAACGAGAACAAGAGTAAGCATTTGGGATATCCAAAGTAATTGCTTGATTTAGTGCTGCTTGATACTCTTCCATCTTTTCTCTAGTGAGAGTTTCTTGTCGATCGATCTTTTGTTTCCTTGGAATTTCCATAGCTCGATCCTTCTCAAGCATCAACTGCACTTATGAGATAGAAAAATTTAAGATCCGCCATTGGAACAAGACATACCAAGAATTTAAAGGCTTATTTTTGCTGAGATTAAAGATAACTTCTGCGTTTTTCTACTGATAAATGGTCGTGGTTGTTTTTGTATCATTGTCTGAATCTGAGTCGTCGGTCTAACTCAAGTGATCCAAAACTAGCTGCTCAAATGAGTCTGACATCATGAATTAGCTAAACACAAACATTTTGAAATCTAACTCAGAGTGAATTCAGACTCCAACAAGTGCTACTATAGTGTCTTTTGTAGACTAAGGATCATAACTTAACCTGGATTTTAATCTTTATAGTTGAGAATTTAAGTCAAGCTCTCATTCGAGTGAAACGTTGATGCTGTAATTCTAAATTAGAAATGTAATGGAGAAAAGGAGAGAGTAACTTACCTCCAGAGCTCTTTCGGATTCTCTCTCTATCCAAATAATGGCATGGTCTGAAGTTGCATTACAAGAAAGAACAATCTGCTCGAACCTTCCAGCTACAGGCACGGCCGTCCTAACAACTGGGGGATATCTTCCACACCTAAAAACCATATTGAAATATATAAGCACACTTGAGTCTTTCAAGCTTAATTGTCTGTCGAAAACACTTATATATAGAAGGGGAATACCTGAATGGCTTTCTGTTAACAATGTGAAAAAGCCGACCGGGTGCATATAACCGCCTTGGGTCTCTGAGCATCTTTTCCTCAGGCGTACATGTATCAATCATGCACCTTAGGCAGAGTAAACATGGCAAACTGTTTTGACAAGAAGACATCAACCGACTTCATTTTTTAAGGAACATCAAAGAATTTCTTCTTTACAATAAATTACTTCTTCGAACATATTACAAATAACAAAGGAGTTTGATGCCATTTGCTACAAAATTGCACAACACGGCATGGTCCGCCTGATTGCTTAATAACCAACGAAATATTTTTCCCTTCCACCCTGCCCCGGAGAGAAAACAGCATGTGGGTGCCTGGCCCGATTCCCACCCCTAGTTGCACTAGAATGAGCTATGAAAGATGGCGTCTATTTACTTTGGGCCAGGAAGGATTTTAACTTGCCATCGGCCGTGGATTCAGATTTCCGAAGGTAGTAAGAAATTAGTGAATAAAGATACAACTAGGAGAGATAGGTAAATGAAAAATGAACTAGCTTTACCAGAAGACCGACTTAAACATATCCTCCAACGGTGTGGATGTCCGAGGTAAAAAGTCGTCCTGATGGAAAAAAAAATGAACCACTGGTTAGGGCTGAAATTGAGAAAGAACTTCAACATAACAAATCAAGAAAGCATAAACTTGCCTGAAGCACAACCGAGTTGATAACATCTGCATATCGAACAGCTAAATTTAGTGACACACATCTAGCAGGAGCCATCGAATAACACTTGATCCTCTTTCTATCTAAATTTCCTAATCTATTCCGATTCTGAACCACCACCATTGCTAGAAGTGTTGCTACACCAGACCCCAACGAATGTCCACCAAACATCAACTTATACGTCGGATATTTCTCAACCAATTCCTTTAGAATATCACATTCTTCTTCGAAAACCCACTCAGCTGCCTTCAACAGCCCATTATGAACATACCCACCATCGAATTTCTTCTGCCCAAGTTTGTTATCTAATAAAACTGTGTAATCGCTTTCCTTGGAAACATTAAAGCCCCTAATAACCATGATTATTTCGGCCTTATCGTGATTAAGGTATATCGTGTAAGGAGGGGCGTGCCCCTCGGTATCCTTATAGGTTTTTCTCAAAATAACCCAATCGGGATTAATCCGATACCCTCCAGGAGGAGCCCAAAGAGGGTTTCTGATATCGTCTTCATACACAGATAGAATAAGGCGGCAAAGTCGAGGGACAGGTTCAAACTCTTCTGTATCGGCAAGTCCCCAATTTTGACTCTCATTGCCTGCACTATGAAGACATCGTTTCCACGCCCACCGAGCACATCCAAGGCAATAAACACATTCAAGTAGAGGAAGACCGCACAGTAGAGACATTAAACCCTAGGAATTCATTATAACAGACTGTTTCCTTCTCCTACCCTAATAATTAACTTATTATGTAGACAAGGGAAGAAACAAATAGAGCTAGATTTCATATACATGTTACAAAGTAAAACTTGGGGAACTCAACTTATATTTGGATGGGGAATAAAGTGGAAGAAAGTTTCCTCTATCTCTCTAATTACTTATAATAACAAAGGGGATCTTCTTAATCAGTTGAGGGTTTTGAAGTGAACATAAGAATTCAACTCTGACATTAATATTTCAAGTACATAATATAGATCAAATACAAGCAAATCCAAAATGGGTACCTCTAATATGTGAATAAAATCACTTCATATCAATCTTGATTACTCAAATCGCATGAAAATCTTATACCCATATTAGAATTACTAGTCTTGAACTAAAAAACCAGAGATTAAACAGCAAAAGATGTAAGAAGGATGAAAAGGTAAGTTCAGAAGAAAGAACCAGGAGGAATTTGGTTTCAAGATCAAAATTTTTGATTGAAATTAAAGAAGAATCAGAAAGGAATATTATTGGGTAGTTGATACTACTTACCTGGGTTTGAAAGTAAAGACTTGATTATTACAGTGAGATTAATGGAGGGGAGGAGTGAGAAATTTAAGTGAGAGAAAGAGTGAAGAAATGGAGAAGAAAAGTCAACACCTTAATATCACGTGACTCACGTGGAATATTTTCTAACTAACAGCTCATTTAGTCAATGGCCCAATATATTATGGGAACCTTTTAAAGGCACTCTCAATTCTCGGTGTATAGGTAAAAAAAGAAGTTGGGGGAGTCTGTCAGACAACCGTCCGACCATCTCAGCCATCCAAGGACGAGCTGAGAACGATCATCTACAGCTGATGATTATGATACACAGATCACATCTGGCCATTAATCACGCTCTGATCGGACGGTCATGGTTCATCGACCAGACTTAGGTTCCTGTCTCCTTAGAAATCAAGGATACAGATGTACGATCCTATAGAACAGATCCTGTTCAAGTAAGGTCGTGCCATTATCTCCTGTCAGGTGGTTTATAAACCTACGTTGGTTTTACTCTACAAGCGATGTGGTACTAAAACTTCAGATTTTATAGGGTTTTTTGGAAAATTAGAAAAAATAACATATATATTTATCAGAGCCAGGTTTCGATCCTGGGACCTGTGGGTTATGGGCCCACCACGCTTCCGCTGCGCCACTCTGATTCTTGTTGACATGTATTTCACTTTTAATTTATTAAATTGTTTCTCTTCTGTCAAACTTGGAGGAGACATTCAAGTCTAGTAACTTTTGAGAATGTTTATTTGAATGTTTATGATGTGGTGGAATTGCGGTGGTTGTAGTGGTGGTGGAAGTGTGGTAGTTGTGCTGGTGATGTAATGGGTGGTGGTAGAGGTACAATGGCAATGGTGGTGCTTATGGTGGAGGTGTGCCTATCATGGTAGTTGAGGTATGGTGGTGGTGAAAATTGTATTATAGTGGAGCGGGAGTAGACAAAAAGACAAAAGAAAATTGTCAAATAATATTTTTATGTTGTAAATCCACACCTTAGATTCAGACGAATTAGAAGAGTCAAATTCAGACAATAAGATGGTTGGGGCAGTCCTAACTGAAAATGATTTGATCTTTAAATCTCTCCATTTCAATCCATACAATTACATAAACAGTAAAGAATTTGTCTAAAATGAAATTCAGTTTGAGCAAAGATACAATTGTCTCTAACATATTCTGTCACAAAAACTTTTCTACAGCTAATCAAATTGCTCGCTGGAATTCGTTGATCTATAGCAAGTAGAATTGTGAATAAAGATACTCGCGAATCTTGTAATATTCTTCAGTTAGAGGGCCTTCAATCACTACTTGCTGAGTACCACCCGTTCCGCCCTGATTAAAATGAATAACAAATCAAAAGATGGGATCTCAAGCAACTATTTATACCCAAGTTATCATAAATTGAACAAATACATTTCGGAAAACCAGACAGAGAGAGAGAGAGAGAATCACCTTTTGTGTTGCATCTCCAACTTTTCGGAGTGTAACATACTCCCCACATCGTAAAGCACCAGCAGCAAATTCAACCTACAAGGGTTGTTAGGAATCCAAGTTAAACTTATGTTTCTAGTACATCCCGCGAACACAAGAACGATCTAAACAGGTTGGAGAGGGATCAGCTAGGGGTCGGTCGTGATCCTATTCCTGATCCCAGCCAAATTAAGCTTCAACTATTCAAGTTTCATGCGTAACAACTGACTCCGGTGTTCGCCATTGAATTGGCTCAGGCTACCTCCAATTCCAATTGGACCCACGGTCACTCGTGTGGATCGGACAATCTCAACTACTTAGAAAGAAAACTACATCGCATTTCATATCATATGCAGACGCAAGATGAAGGCATTACTCACCTGGACACCTTTGCTTGCTAGGAACTGCTTGAAATCTGCTAATTTTAAATCACCAACGAAAACGGATTTATGTGGTGGAGGTGGGGTTGAGAGAGGAAGCAAAGACAGCACGTCGTTTTCCGTTTTTCCTACTTCAGCATCAACCCAAGCTACTTCATGATCTCCGAGCTGTAATTTGATAGTATTTCAGATGGAACCAAAAGTCGAAGAACTCAGAAAATAAATTTTGGAGACCTCATTCACTAAATTATAGTTTTACTCATCAAAAAGCTATCAAAACTTTGACTGAAACACTTCAGTAAGTTTCTCCCACAAGTATCTACCACCTAAAAACAACTTTCAAAACCAAGAAAATTCGAGAGAGACATTTCTAGACGAATGCCGTAAACTAAAATTGTGGCTTCTTGCTTTAATAAAGACACTTTTTCATGAGACCTGTGTGACCTACACTTGATTCTTGAATCCCCCACTGGATAAGCTCTAATCATTCTGTTATAATTTTGTCGTCAGGAGTTTCCAAGAGAAATACATAATATGTAGGGTATATATCGATAATAATCTTAACATGTTAGTTTATTGATCGTAACAGCATTAACATGCAAATACATAGTAGTAAGAAATGCTTACCTTTTTCAAAAGTACATTACTCATCAGCTTCTCAGAGAGTTGTACCTGTTATTCCAGCATGGGAAAAGCGGATTTAGTTCAGCTGATCAGACGTTTCTAGTCTACATAAATCTCAAAGTTAAGTCATTTTCAGTAACCTTGTAAGCACATAAATCTGACGTAACATCAATATTCTCTTCAAGCTTGGGCGCATAGACATGTGGGCACACATTTTTCAAACAGTGCTGCTTCAAATGCTCAGTTGCCTCAGCTGACCCGTGCACCAAAACCTGTTACATGAGAAGGCACCTTGTTAACATAGATTTTAGCGAATCAGTAACTGTCACCAACGTTCAACTGAAAATTTTGTTCCCCTTGTTCACTGGAATTCTGATCTCGTTTGCGTTTTTGGGGTACTTCAATGACCCTATATTCTAAATCTTTGCATTAAAAAAATAAGTAGACTGTTTTTCCAAGCCTTCTCAGAATATCTCAAGGACTAACTAGCAAGTATTCATTCTACAAAACTTTTAGCCATCTAGTCACAAACATATCTTTTTTTTAGACGTATTGTGATTTGACTGTTCGGATGTAGGAGTATCAATATATACATAATATAAAAGTAATAAAACACTCTGAAGTCTAGAAGAAGAATTCAAAATAAACTGAAATCCAATAAGATGTGTACTACTTTAAAAAAAAAAGGTGTACTACTGAAGCACCGCATACGACATACTGAAACATAAATTTTTCAACCAAGGTAAATGGGATAAATTAATTGAGCGGAAGTCGTAAATTATGTTACGCAATTTGATGATCAATATGGAATATATAACAGAAACTGAATAATGCACATACAAGCTTCAGGGGGGCCACATGAGCGAGGATCGATTTAATAGAACGTCCATCCGAACGACCCTCATAGTCCATGTAAACCAACGAACACTTCACTTGCACCTGAAAAAGAGAAATGTTTTAATTGTTATTTGTTAATATCATGTTTAGGAGGGAACAATTGATCGAATGAGAGGATAAGAGTTCTCGTATGGTTCTGGATATGCTAAGCACCTTATCTAAATAATTCACAGATTTTAGAAATCCATGAAATTTAGAGTTTATGAAACCCCAGGTTCATACGACTTACCGTCAATTCATTTGAAACAATTTTCGAAGGTTTTGAATCCTGTATAAGGTTAGCAGTGCTTTCATCAAGTTTTCCATCTGGATGTCCAACCTGAGTAACATAACATCTAAACCATGAGTCCATAACCCGTCATTTTAAAACATTTGAAGACCAAATCAGTATAAAGCATGATTTAATGTTGTAAGGAAGACCCCCGGTTTTGCCTGAGAGAAATAAGCACCTAATACCGAGAGATTATTGACGATACAAGGATTCTTTTCAAGGTCTCTTATTGTATATGGTACTACAAGTATGTCACTAGAAACTTACATGCATCGACATTAGATCCATGTCTTCTTCCTTAATTACGTAATCATCAGGATTGATGATCTCTCCAAAATCATCCCATTCAGAAATGTTTTCGTAAAAAGGAAACATTGGGGCAACACTTGTGGAAGGAGGAACAAACCCATCAATGAAGATGTCAAGGTGCAAACCACCCCGTAGAACCGCCACTGGAAAGAAAATTAAAAAGTAGAAATGAGCTATTACACATACACTACATGAACTGCATCATAATTTCCTTACAATTACCTCAAACAAGAATAATGAGCCTAACAGATGCTCTAAAAGAAAATGCAGAACATTGAACCCCTAGGGAAACCAGAAGAAAGCGTACATGTGTAAATAAGACCTAGTGCACCTTATAGTTGGGATCTAGTATTGCATTTAGGTTTATCCATAGCTTATGAAGTTGATGTCTGGGTCATTTTGGCCTTTTACATAAATTGGGATTCATAAGTCATAGAGAAAAACAATGAAAGATAGTATGTCGCAGAAACCACTGCATGATCATAGGCAAAGAGGAGTGAACATAATACCATCAGATGGAGCAGGATCAGTGGTTGCATCAATGACCATAGGATCACTAACATTAACATCAGATACATTAGATGTTTTTAAATCCTCCTCTTTGCTAAGACTAGCTTTTAAAGCTTCTTCCTTCTTTATTCTGTTTTGCTCTTCTTCATAAGCTTTCAACTCTTCCCCTACCAATGGGACCCTCTTGCTCATATCAACCTTTACTGCTTTAGGTGGTGGATCTGCTTGAAGCATGCGAGCTAACGTACCAAACTGACAAGAGCGAAGTAAAACGAAAACCAATAATAAAACTATGCATCAAATGAAAAGAGATAGACAAGCCTAAATGTTGGTAACAAACATTATAAACATGGCTACTAGGCAGTTCCGGTCATCCAGGAATCTAATCGAGAGGAATTTTTCCTTTCTGTCTTTAACAAATATCAATGAGATTGAAAATATTCTGATGTAGGGCCTAACTTTTTTGGTTTATAAAAATATATTTTGAGACGAGTAAAATTACAAGAAAAGCTAAATGATTTCACGAAGAAAGATAACAAGCAGAAATCTGCTGTTACGCAATAGTTTCCTCAACTTAAAAGGAAGACAGGTGTGTTAGAAGATCAGGAAACCAATCAGATGGACAAACAACTGGGATATATACCTGGCCTCTTTCTGTAAAAAGAACGAGGTTCTTGGCGTCCGTTGCCCATTCGGCAAATATATCATGAGAAAATCCCAATTCCAAACTGGCCATTGAAGCTAAAACAATCTAGAGAAAAGTATTAGTTGACCCTATCCCCTAAAACTAAATAGATATAGAATTGTTGAAAAGAAATGTAGGCATCTTAACCTTTGGACCATCTGGCACGTTTTCCAGCGCACTCTTGTCGACCAGGAGGGTAACATGCCTGAAATGTTTAGAATTTTAATGAGATCATTATTTTCTCTTTATTCAACTAAAACTCCCATCGGATATAAGATGTATTCTCTGTCGATATTGACAAAGTAGGGAAAGAGGTTACTGACTTCAAAAGAAAAGCATTGTCTCGTGTGTGCTCAAATGATTTCGCTATTGAGTCACTCATCCACTCAAGGAAGCTCTTGACATAGTCGACAGTACTAGACGCCACATAGGTAAGAAAGTATATAGGATAAGTCAGATGATTCTGTGCCCAGTACTGCAATTTGAAGAAACAGAAAACCATCAATTTTGTGAAGTTACTCAGCTGAAGAAATAAAAGAAATTATCAAATACTGACCTGTTCCAAAATCAAAAGAAGTTCCAGAACTCGTCCTGCTGTATCAACGGGAAGCAGTACATTCCCATCTCCTCTTAGGGTCTTAAGTATCCTATCTAAACAAAAGTAAGACAACCTCAACGAGATCAATCAAATCGAATTTCCAAAAGCTATAAATTTTAAGTTGAAAATGTTAGTTCTAGAAATACAAGAATTGGAAGAATAAAAGGTTCGAGAAGAATCACAGGGGGGGGGGGGGGGGACCGGAAAAGAAAAAAAGAGTACGAACAAAAATAACTAACTCCTCATTCTTGCAAAAGAAATACCTAAGAACTCCTGGTCCCGTTGCCGTCTAGGAGGTTGATTGTTCAAAGCATTATAGGCATCAGTTATCAAAACAGCAGGTCGAACAAAAGATTCCAGGACAGTTCCATTCAAGTGTCTAGCCCACAATAAAAAAAATCAGTAAGTATTTTCCTCTTTTCCTTTTAAAGCATAATACTAAACAAAAATTGAAATTATCTCCAAGAAAGTTGAATAGAACCTTTCTTTCCGATGGTTGAAGTCTACAGCGTATATTACATCCTCACCATCTTTCGTTATCTTCCAGACAGTACCACCCAGGAGATGTCCAGCCACATGAGGAGCAATAACAATACCCTCTCCTTTGTCTATTATAAGGTTGAAAAAGCAAAAGAAGGAGAACACAATAATGTCATAAATTAATGGAGATAAGCCTACATCTGCACAGTTCACGTTGTATATTACACGCATACCATTCTCCAATAAAAGCTAACCTAGTATCGTCGTAACAAGATGAGATAAAAAGAAAATGTTACCAGAAAGGTGAAAATTCTGAAAGTAGGTCAATCTGGTAATACTTTCAAAAGCGAAATCAATATCCTCCAGACTAAATAGATCAGTTTCTGAAGTTTGCTGCAGAGATAATAGAAAACCTTATGAAGATTAGAAACTTTTGCAGACAAGTACCTCAAAGTGGCTCAAACCAATGCCAACTTGTACCTCTCATTAGTAGATTACTACAAAAGAAGAAGTGAAGTTGACCGAGAGAGGCAAGAAATCAGGAATTAAAAGTTCACTAAGATGGAGTAAGGTGTTGTCTACAGATACACGATGCAACCTATAAAAAGATGCATTCTTCAAAGACATATATAATGTCAATTATCTCATGAACTTATGTTGATATGTCAGACTTCAAAAAGGAGAAAATAGACATCACCTTTTGAGAAATAAAGTGGTCGTACATAGTCATGAGGCCTAGTCTATATACAGGTTCAGTTGAATAAACTGGAGCGGAAAGTCCAAAATGTTTCATGGCATATGGCAAAGCACCTAGGTGAAGTATATCAGGATGTGATAACAAAACAGCATCAATCTTGGGAGCCACCCTGCAAACAACACCGATCCATTATAATCCATTAACACAAATAACAGCTACTGAGAGCATGTTGGAACTTGGAACAATATAAATGGGTAACCTTTCCCTTAGTTATATGAGCAAATTATACTTCCTACCTACGCCTTCACATGTCAATATGACATGTATCGGATACTCTTTGAATTGGGTTATAGAGCATATTGTCTTCAATGTCAACCAAAGGAAAGAACAACTCGACAGATAACACATGTAAAATCGAACAGCACCAGTAATGAATAGTACAAAAACATATATAACGCAATGAGTAACTTCATGATATACCGCCCATTTCCCCTATAAACCTTTTCTAATAGCTGTTAGAAAACCTATATTCCCTTTAACATTAACGAAACAATTAACTATGAAAAGGGGACCCCTTCATGAGCCAAACTTGCCTTAATATCTAGAACATTTCCAATGGCATCTCTTCTACAAAAAATAGTTTATTTCTCCCTTTCCAATTAACCCATTGAATATCATGAGATATCAACCTCAAATCATCTATCCCAATAAGAAATCCTTTTATTTTTCAAGAAAAAAAATAAGAAATCCTTTTGGGTACCCAAGTAAACCCAAATGAGTTAGCAAAAAAAACTCCAAATCCACCATTATCAAAATTCTGCCCAAATAAAAACCTGATTCTACTTGTTCTGGTTAATACTTTTTGGTTCAAAACATAATGCAATTGTTCTAAAGAGTAGAAGATGGGTCATTGGGCATCAAAGATTGAAACTTTTCATAACTATATAGTAAAACAAAATATATTCCAAATTCACCATTATCAAAATTCTGCCCAAATCAAAACCTAATTCTACTTGTTCTGGTTATTACATTTTTGACATTAAATATAGAGTGAAAGATGGCACCATTGAGCAAATAGAGAGTGAAAGAATGAGTATAAAGGAGATATCTACCTTGAAAGGGGTTCAAGGATTTTGACATTGAATAGATCGTTCCATCCACAATCAAGTAAGATATTAAATCCATCGATGGAAAGAAGGTAAGCTAGAGGATCTTCACTATAAACTCCACTGAGAGGAGTTACTTCAACCCTAGTTCCCATGGCGGTAGTCGTTTCTCTCTCTTAACTTCTCTCTCTCAGTGTTACTTTCTCTCTCTAAAAACTAGTTCGGGGGGAGAAAAGCGAAGCATCATACAGAAATGCGCGGGGTTTTGTTTGGGTTTCAGAAGGGGGAAGATGATATGTTTGTTCTTCCTCATCAGATGAAATCAGAACCGTTAGATTAGTAGACTATACTCTTGTTATGTAATGACTCCCAACAAGGGCTTCTTCACTCGAAGGTGTTAAAGTACTATGCGTACTGATGCGGACAAGCTTTCTGGTCTGCTAGTGATATCGTGTGTTTTGAAATTTTTGGGGCTCGTGGTACTCATGGGAGAAGAGTGCTTAACCTATTAAGAATAGCACCACACTCTGTCTCGCTGATGTAGGATTGTTTACAACCTAATTTTTTAACCAAGAACCATTACATTTTTTTAATTGCGATTTTACATCTCTGATACATAAATGAATTTTGTATTCTACTATTCTTTTTCTCATATCTCCAAGTTAGATGAGATACTCATTAAGTAATAATCCAACACAAAATGGTTGACATTTTACTAATATCAAACGAAAAAAATTAATACGAAAAGAACACTAGAATATAGTTGGAGATAAAAAAAAGTAGGGACGCGGCTATGAAGCATAAAAAAAGTCTTTGGACCGTGAAGACTATAGTCAACAAGATTTGACCTATGGGACATCTTCGTTTTGGATCTAAAAACTTTTTTTTTTTTTTTTTTTGGCTCCTAATCTTCATTTACTAGTGTTTTTCTCTCCCTCTCTCTCGCTCGCTCCCTTTCTCTCATTGTATCTATATCTCTCTCACTCGCTCGCTTTCTATCTCTTACGGACTCTCTTTTCTTATTGTCTCTCTGTCACTCTCTCGCTTTCTCGTACTCACTATCTCTCTCCTACATATACACAAGTTGTTTCGGTGAAGGACCCTTCTTCACCAAGACCAAACTTTGAGGAGGGTTTTTTTGGTAAAACCCTCCTTGAGGATTTCGTGGTTGGTCAGCCACAAAACGTCTTGTGCTCAAACAACCATGAAACTCTCGTGTCCGGGCAGGCTGCAAAACATTCGTGGTCGCCCAACCACAAATCTCTCGTTCATGAGAGAGAGAGAATGACGTTGGCGGTGGTGATCGGTCAAGAGATGAAGATTATGGGGCTTAAAAAGAAGACAGAGGATCAAACAAGAAGTCGATCATAACATAGGGATGAGACAAGAATTAACCCAATAATAAACTTGTTCCAAACGTGGAGATAAAAAGAAGAGAATTTTTTTTTTCCCAACGCCAATGAGAAAGAAAAGACGAACCAGACACAATTTTTCATTATTTCCATGATCCTGTAGATTCTGTCAACTCAATCTCTTCAAAATAAACAACAACACAAACAATTCAAACCTTAAAGAGGAAGAAGAAGGAAATTCAAACCTTCCTAATGGAAATCGAACAGAGTAAATCAAATTACTATTAATCTCTCTCTCTGTCTAGGTTAAAATCAATCAAAAATTTTGCCTGTTTGATTATTCAATTCGATCTCTTAACAATAATTTGTTGTTGTTGGCAGTAATTGAGTTCTTAGCTCATGTTCCTCTACTACAAAAACTCCCAAGTTCATCTCTAAGTAAAATTGCAGAAGTTGTTCAATTTAAACATTACAGTAAGATTGTACATTTATTTTTATATATCTAGGGTTTGAACTTGTTTGTTTTGTTACTAACAAAGTTTCTTTGATTTGTTTGTAATGGGTGTGAAATAGATTCCGGGGAGTATGTTGTTAGAGAAGGGGAAATTGGTGATGGAATTTATTTCATTTGGGATGGGGAGGTAATTCCAACCTATTATGTTTTTTGTTTTTGTTATGGGATAATAGATCTTATGAAAATATTAATGCTTGAAGAGTGAGAAATGTTAAGGATTAGAATTTGTTGAGACTTTCTAATAGATGATTGGCAGGCTGAGGTTCACGGATTTAACGATGTCGAGATTCAAGATCATTCAGAACTTCAATTGAAACGATACGATTATTTTGGTCACGGTGAGAAGTGGGTTTTTCTTTTTCTCTATCTTCTTAATTTGACCGTTTTCTTTTTAAATAGTCCCTTGTGCGGACCCAGGACTGTAGGTGCGTGCTAGAGCTTAGCAAATGTGCTAGTCTTTTGGGCGGACTTGTGGAGTCTTCACCATGAAAAAACCCTGTATATGTTAAGTTTGGGCATGGGTACCTAAAGCTGGATTTATTAACAACTTCCAAGGGCCGGAGCGAGTTTTGCATATTAAACTGCCTTTTACTCTCCAAAGCATATTGTAGTAGTTTTTCTTCGACAGACATCATTGATGTTATGGTTTTTACAGGGATCCCGACTTTCTGCCGTCAGATTGATGTAATAGCTTTATCAAAGGTATTTGTTTGATGTAAATGGATAATGTTTAAATTTATCCTTCACAGGCAGCACATATTTTACAATTTCATATCACAAATGGGTTATCTTATGGTATTTAAATGATGCCAGCTTACCTGCTTGGTGTTGCCCAATGAGTATAGTACTATGCTGCAGTCAAAATCAATATGGAGGGCAGAAGAAACTAATGAAACATGCTCAATGCTGGAACATATACTGCATTTGGATCCCATAGAAGTATGTTTTGAGTTCGCCTTTGCTCTTTTAACCTTTCTTTTGATATGGTATGAACAAAGTCTTCAATACTTCTTTTTGTTTGTTTTGTATCTCCGTGAAATGATGTTACTAATCCTGATTCATTATTACGTTTTACCCATGAATTTTTACCTATAAAATGATGTTAAGGAATTATCGGAGGACTTTCTCACTTATTAGGCTTGTGAAACTTATCAGATTCATCTTCCTGCCTATCTCTACATTGCTGGATTTGGTAATCTTTAGGGAAAACAATAAACTTATCAGATTCAACTTAGAAATAGTCGCATGCTATTCTGATAGCATAGGTCTGTGGGATTAGATTGACTGGTTGGTTTCCCATTTTTATTCAGATTCTCAGAATACATATTCAGCTACATGACCTGGTTTAGGTTGAGTGGTTGTGCAAATGTCAGATAAGCTTACAGATGGATTTTCTTGATTAACATGACTGAAATGACGTAACTGTTAGATTTAAACTTTACCATGTGATCTTAGGCATTGGAAAGAGTAGCAATCCTCTCTTATATGTATCTTGGCTCCTGGGTACTGGATACCGTTTTCGCAAACATGTTAGGTATATTATATGCATCCACATACATAGTAATAGTTATATTGTTAGGGACTTAGGGTGGCTATGGGAAGGTGTAAATTATCTTTAGTAGATACCACTGGTTAGTTTGTCGAGTGTTGAGAGAGGTATTTCACCTTCCCCACATGGATTCCGTTTCAAATACACTATTTTGTCGTCGAGATGCAATTTGGGCGAAGGCCTATTTTTTTTAATTGTTGTAAACTTGTAGTGAAGTCAGTAGAAAATGCTGTTTTTCTCCCTTCGTTTGTTGTTTTCTCTAACAACTTTAGTTTAATATTTAGGCTTTTGTACTCGTGAAAACTCGAACTTCCTTTTGTGTTCTCATACATGCTCGCAAGTATTAAAAAATATACCTGGACACTTGGACATTTACTTATTACTATTTTTTTGCCTTCTATTTGTTTGAAAGGTAAATATATTCCGGGGATCCACACTGCCTGATGCTCCAAGGTTCGGACAGGTTTTTGGAGGACAGTTCATTGGACAGGCATGCTAGTAGCTATTCTTTTTTTGTTTAAGTTTAGATTTTCCAAATAGTGCAGTGCTATTAATTTTTTTAGGATTAACATGATTCAAAG
The DNA here is from genome assembly GCF_041429995.1 of Eschscholzia californica. Taxonomy (NCBI): domain Eukaryota; kingdom Viridiplantae; phylum Streptophyta; class Magnoliopsida; order Ranunculales; family Papaveraceae; genus Eschscholzia; species Eschscholzia californica. Next base: position 43,636,829 of record NW_028238483.1, on the reverse strand, counting down.
TTTAAAACAATATTAATAGTTGTTGGCAAAGAGTTTGTGTAATTCTTGGGATCAATCGATATAACATGGACACTCTTACGCGTACCGGTACCCAACAATGTTATGAGGTGTCAGATATAATAACTGACAACCTAAAAGAAGCAAAAAAAAGATAATGCTGAACTACAGTGGACACACACAGGCATAGAGGTAAAACAAAACCATTTCAAACATGCAAGGCCACCAATAAATATTTAAAATGTGTATGAATATGTTATTCCAGTACCCATTAGCTGTTTTTATCTACTAAACTATGGTTTGCTGGATGTATGTCTAACTCCCTTGAGTTGCAATTCGTTGTTAAATACTGCAACAATTTTTGGACTGAGTTGATTTAGTATCTTATTCCTCATTCTTAATAAGATGTTTTCTTAGTTGGAGACTTTTCTTTTGGGATTTATATTATGGGTATTGTTTAATGTCCTAAATCTGGGTACTGATCATACGCAGGCATTGGCTGCAGCATCAAAGACTGTCGATTGTCGTAAACTTGCTCATAGTTTGCACTGTTACTTCCTACTTGTTGGGGATCTTAGCTGTAAGTCTATTTTTCGTTTTGGACTATGAAATCCCAAGTGCCGATTTGCTGCTACATAGATATGTGTTTATTACCTTAAGATACTACCTCAAGATATAATAATCAGAGGCTTTTTAATTGTTTCAGTGTTCAATGGTAAGAGTTACTTAGCCAGATCTTGAAGTAAAAACATTATATATATATATATATATATATATATATATATCTTGTATCTAATCATCATTTATGTTTCCAGTGCCAATTATCTATCAGGTTCAGCGTTTACGTGATGGTAAAAGTTTTGCCACTCGCCGAGTAGATGCAACACAAAATGGAAATGTCATATTCACCTTGCTTGCTTCTTTTCAGGTACTGGGGTTTGTCCAACAGTCCAAGTCGTTCATTTACTTTCTTTGCTTGATTTACTTATTCATCTCATCAGATACCCACTCCATGAGTTTCTCTTTGTCCATCATATTTTAACTTTGGTGGCTAGAATTATGTAATTTTACTTGAGCAGCTTTGCTGCTACCCGGTGGGCAGATGAAACAAAACATTGAAATATCATACTCATCTTGCTTGTGAGTCACAAGACCCTACTACTTGTAGAGGCATTTTTCCGCTTGAGTGGCGTAGTTGTAAATTCCATTTTGTGTCAATGGGAACGATCACTTTCAGACCACGAATGGTCAATTTAATAGGTCTGAAGTTTATTGGTATGTTGTATGTGAGGGCCTTAGTGGTGCATTAGGGTTTATATAATACATGAGAATATGAGATCATACAATTGTCCAAAGAGGCCACTTTGAGCGCATTCTTATGTCAATTACATATATAGGGTCAGGATAGTAAATCTGAATTAGCAATCTATTTTCTATTTGTTTCCATTTTCTATGTTGGTTTATTTTAGTAACTTGTTCAAGCAATGGAGTTCCTTCAAGTTGTCCATAATCCATATACATACTTACCTAGCACCATCGCTTGCTCTAAGAGTTGGTGTTCTTCTCTTTGTCTAACATTGTTGTGCTATTGGTGCTCTAGTGGTGGCATCAATATATGTATCTTTTTCTTTGAATAATCAAACATTGACAAATCTAAGGATTGTTGTTTCTAGAAAGAAGAAGATGGGTTCGAACACCAGGAAGTTACAATGCCATCTGTTCCTGCTCCAGATACGGTAACCGAATTGCTTAACTTCTATTGTAAATTTTCATTTTGGAGGAGTGATTGTAGTAGATTCCTTCTGCTGATTGAGATAAAATATATAACACCAGCTTCTATCAATGGAGGAGCTGCGGGAGAGGCGCCTATTTGATCCTCGTCTTCCTAGGTTTGTTCTATTATGCAGTATGCTTTTTGGAAAGATTAAATTGAAATTTATGTCAGAAATTATTTCACTTTGTGTTCATTTTATAACTTGTGTCATTCCTGTTCTTTAGTTACTTGATAGTTATTTCTCATTTTTGTTTGTTACTTTGCTAAGTCTGCCTTGCCTCAAGTAAGCATTTCCTTTTCTGGTTTATATAAAATTTGAGATTTTCCCTTATGGTTGGTTATATATGGATAGATATATTAAAAAGGGTCTGTGTTCAATGTTTTCGCTTCACGTCTATTGGAACAAAACCCATGTCCTAACAAATTGTGGAACAGGGACTATCGAAATAAGGTAGCTACAAGAGATTTCGTACCCTGGCCTGTAGATATAAGGTTTTGCAAGCCGACTACCTATACCAACCAAACTAAAGCTGCACCAAGGTTTGATCTTGTTCATACCATTCCTTAACCTAAAAGACTGTTTTTTTTGTGTTTCAATCATTTGAATTCCGGATTTTCTTACACCTACAAGATGTTTTTTGGTGAATATTGAATAATTGCAGCGCTCGTTTCTGGTTCAAAGCAAGGGGGAGACTTTCAAATGATCCAGCTTTACATAGGTGGGTTGTTCCACATTAAACATATTCATGAATCTTGGAGACACCATCCTGAATTCTTACGATAGATCTACTCTTCTACTTCCTATTTCATCTTAGAAAGTATAGAACAGATTTTTTTCAATATTGTTAAAACTATCTCGAATTATGGTTGGCAGATGTGTAGTAGCTTATATCTCAGATCTTATACTTCTTTCTGTAAGCTTGAATCCTCATCGTAGGCGAGGTCTAAAAGCAACATCACTCAGTTTGGACCATTCGTAAGTTGTGTTTCTTGTATTATATTTCTTAATATTACTTGTTTAATTTCTTCACGTTTAACTGACTGTACCTTACCACTTCTCGCTAGAATGTGGTTTCACAGGTCTGTAAGAGCCGATGAATGGTTATTATACGCGGCAAGTACAATAAAACTTTCGTTCTTTTTTCTTCGTAGTTTCTAATTTATCATAATTTAAAATCAGTACCTCCGTCTTTTTCACAGATCGAAAGCCCATCTGGGAGCCATGGCCGTGGGTTCTGTTCAGCTCGAATGTTTAACCAGAAAGGCGAGGTAAATTTCTTCCGCTTTATTTCAATATATTGGAAATGATCACATCTTTTCTTTTCTCGCTTCTCCTTCCTTGTTTGAAATTGTCAATGTCTTTCGACAGCTTGTTGTCTCATTGATTCAAGAGGGTTTAATTAGGACAGCTAGAACAGCACGCCCGGTGGCCAAATCAAATCTCTAGATGTCTTAAATATGTAAGTTCCTGTTCAACAAAAAAAAAACTATGTAAGTTCCTAATCCTTCTCTTTTCTCGTACATTATGAACAAAAAGTTTGTTTTACCATCTCAACTTCACCGCCTAATATGATCACGTAGTCATAGTATTGGCATAATTATTTTCAGGACCGATTTGGTGACTTTGTTTCTATGTTTATTCCACAGGAAATCACGATTCAATTCTCTGCCATTAATCCCAAGCAACCACGACATTTTTTGGGCTGTATTTTGGGAAATAAGAAAAAGGAGAAAGATTATAAGATGGAATAAAATGTTAGACGATTATCTTGCAGCTTTTCTTTTGTTGTCAATACTTGTTGTATGAACTCATTAATTAATGGATCAGGGTATCGGTCTGATCCATGGTTATTGACCTTTCCTTGGTCTTGAAGAATAAGAAAGAATCAAAAGATCGACTGAAATCGGACGATTCTTGGAGTAGTTGATTTGACCTTTTGTTGTTTTGAGTTAGCAATTGATTTTTAAACTGGAGACTATTTTGACAGATTTGGAGAAAGCCCAAAACTTGTATGTTGGTAGGGAAACAATAAATTGATTGATCCAGTTACAGTTGTTAATACTTGATACATGTAATTTTTAAAGTTACTATTATAGAATATGAGAATTTTTATCTCTATGAAATGTTAATGGTGAAAGCTTGAAAAGATAGGGTGATATGTTTGATTGTTGCTCTCATTGTGTATATGATATTCTGAATCGATGATCAGCAAATTAAAATGGTAGACCAACATATCCTAACAGAATAATATGGTCAGATACGAACTCTTCTCCGTCTTTCGCCTTTGTATACAACAAAGATGTTTTTTTTAAAACGAAAATGGCCTAGTGGAACCGTGTGCCTCCCTTGCAAAAGGTCGGCCCTCTCTACCGACGAGTATGTTTTTCGAAATAAGAGAGACAGAAATAACTAAATTGTTAGTTTGGAGGTCAAAATAGAATTTGGGCAAAATATGGGAGCCAAAAATTAAGTTGGTCATATTAGGGGCTAAATAGAATTAACCCTTCCCTAATTCTCTTCTTGACATACTACTAGTAGTATACTACTACTGTACTAACTGGGCTTATTACGATCGTCGATTTCAATATTATCGAGATCAACAACACTCAACCATAATGAAACACAACTGGTAAAGTAATGGAATGAAGACGAAAGTTGGTAATGACTACTAAAATGAAGAAGATGACTATAAAAATCAACTATTCCTCAATTTAGTATCAAAGTTGGTGAGGCAGAGAGAGAGAGACTAATATTATCAAATTCTCTTCCTTTTGATTTGTTGCTTTAGTAGTTCTCTCTCTACTCTTCACTTGAACTTTTAATGGACATTGAAGCTGGTAACTCCCTCTCTCTCTCTCTCTCTCTAGAACTTATTGTTTGAATACCCAAAACCCATTTGCTAAAAGTGTTTTTATTGTCTGTTTGGGATATGATTTTGGAAGAATAGTTACTGAGTTTCTAGGTCAGGTTCCATTATTACAAAGACTACCAAGTTCATCACTTAATAAGATTTCCCAAGTTGTTCAATTCAAACATTATAGTAAGTTATCTTTTTATGAAATTCATAATTGATTTGTGGGTAATTTGTTGTTCTTGTGAATTTTGCTTTAATTTGTATGAATTTCTTTGATATAGATCCTGGTGAATATGTTGTTAGAGAAGGTGAATTTGGGGATGGAATTTATTTCATTTGGGAAGGGGAGGTAATTTTTCTGATAATTGATTTGATGTATCCGTAATTTGCTGTACTAGGTTTTTTAATTGTTGTTTGGCAGGCTGAGGTCCATGGATCTATCCAAGCAGATGGGGAAGATCATCATTCTGAGCTTCAATTGAAAAAGTTTGATTTTTTTGGGCATGGTGAGATTCTTTTTTTTGCTTCATCTTTTATTGATGAGAGGCGAAAATGTGTTAGTTTGGCCTGAAGGCAAGATATGTTTTGTTGTTGTTATCTGATATCTACACATCCAAGAATTACATCCCAATTTGAAGGAAGAAAATTGTGGAAATTGAGCTCTGCTGAGTTAAAAAAAAAAAAAAGTAACACCCGCAAGTCGATACCTGCCTTATTTCTACGAAAAGGTCTTTACTTCATGTCCTACAATATCCCTTTCCCTTTAGTTCTAGATTTCACGTAGGATGACAAGAAAAATAAGTCGGGTTTCGACTTATCTTCTAGATAAAGTTCGTAATGGGAATGCCCATTATGAGATATTATCCTGCATTAAGTTTGTAGCTGGTTAAGATTAATCTAAGAGTTTCAGATAGTTCTTCCATATTTGTGATGAGAAGGTGCAATGAAAGATGATGTATCCCGCCAGCTTCTCTACATAAAGGTTATCTGTTCACCGACGTGGATCTCATCTGTTTTAACTATTCTGTATAATTTATTAAGGAGTACTTCCCATGTGGAAAGGAACACCTATTTTGTGTGCATTAGCTTTTCCAAGACTTTTTCGGGGAAGAGAGTCACGGTGCGACCTGCCAGCTCTTCGTAATGAGATATTCAGAAAAGAAAAAACCTTTTTCTGAGTCAAGAAATTGATGTTGGCTATATTCCCTAGTAATGTATCTATGCTCCGTTTCCATGGTTTAAATGTTGCAGTCAAATCGTGGTAGTTTACTCTCTAATTCAAAAACATTTGTAGCACTTTGTTGTTTATATTACTAATGCTTTGGTTGCATAGGGACCTCAACCTCCGGCCATCCGGCTGATGTAATCGCTACGGTTAAGGTATATTCCTTATGCATAATACAAACTTGTAATAGTTGTTTCACATATGACTATATGAGTTATCTGATGCATTGTCTCTGTTTACAGCTAACCTGCTTGGTGTTGCCCGGTGAACGTAGTACTTTATTGCAGCCTAAATCGATATGGAGGACTGTAGAAACTCAAGAGACATACTCAATCATCGAACGTATACTGCAGTTGGAACCAATAGAAGTATGTTATCTATTCATTTCTCATTATTATCAATTTTCAGATCTAGTAGAAGTAATGGTTTTTAAGCTTTTGAGAAAGGCGATATATTATTAAAACGGTCGTAAAAGAAACCATTAAAAAATAAGAAGCCTACCCGAAGGTATATAAAACGGTTATATGTTTCAACATTTCTTTCGGGGAGTAGGTAGAAACCTCGGAATTTTTTTGATAAAGCAAAATTTTTACAAAGCAATGTTAAATATGTATCGATTCATCTATACATGATGTCCCTCCTTCGCATAGCATAAAGAGGTTGGATGGTTTCTTTCTTGTCTTAAGTCTATATCCTAATCCTAAGAATTTGGAAACGATAGCCCCATATTCCTTGAAAGGTGGGCTCAACTGCTCAAGAAATGACATATCTTGATTTATAACTTACTACTATTTTCTTGTGTTTGTGATCTGTTCTTTCCAAAGATAAACACATTTCGTGGATTCACACTGCCTGAAGCTCCAAGATTTACACAAGTTTTTGGAGGACAGATGATGTCACAGGTATGTTATAGCCACCGTTCTTTCGGTTTTTCTCATGATATTTCTGCACCCCTGTGCATAGTATTGGTTGTTGAGGAGTCTCTTGGTATTATCCCTAGCACTTAATACGTAAATCATGTTATTGGTCTGTATATGCAGGCATTGGCTGCAGCATCCAAGACTGTCGACTGCCGCAAACTTGTGCATAGTTTACACAGTTATTTCCTACTTGTTGGCGACCTTGCAAGTAAGCCCAATTGGTCTCTTCCTCACTGATATCTAATTTTCTGATTTCTGCCAGAGTTATCCTTTGCTTCTTTCTCGGAGCTAGAGTCGCCTGTGTGATGTGGTCATGAATGAGGCAGAGAGACGCGGGTGTTCAACACGATAAAAAGAACGTGATTGCCTTGGGTTTCTGTCTCTTGCAGAATCCAGGAAAATATACATGTCTATATTGATTAATAGTGCTAAGTTATTTTACATGAAATTGGGCCGAAAATCCAATTTCCTGATGAATTTGGTTAGAAAGACACGTCCAACATTTTTTTGGCTTTGGGCTCCCCCTGCAAACTGTGCAAACCCCTAAAATGTGCAAATCTACATAATATGTTGTGAGAACCTTACTCTATGCGAACCTGCCCAGACTAACATAGGGAGCTGAAGCCTAAAATGTATTGATGGATCATTTTTGACATAAAAATTGGGGTAGGGAGATTGGACCAATTTTCCCTTTATTTTGTATTGAACTAAGTGGGGAAATAAATGTGTGAATTAAAGAATAATTACCACCCTACTGAAATACCTCAACAGGTATTCGCATCATATTCTGTTGGTCTGGCCTTCCTATAATTATGACTAAATCTGCATAAGAGCTGCATTCTGAATCCATTAGTATTTTTATCGGACCACTTGTACAAAACTTGAAATGTCTTCGTATCTATACTTTCTCAGTGCCAATTTTATATGAGGTCAAGCGTTTACGTGAAGGGAAAAGCTATGCTACACGGAGAGTAGATGCAATACAAAATGGAAATATCATTTTCACTTTGCTCGCTTCCTTTCAAGTAATTCTCTTTGTCCAACTTGTTCATTTACAAACTTTTACCAACACGAAACCTACTATTTTTTCTTATTGAAACTAGAAACCTACTATGTAAGTTGGTTTGTTCACTTTGCCAATCACTTTTTCACTCTCGATTTAATCATTTCTATTCAGTATAGCCATTCCGAGAGGTTTTATGGAAAGGATGAGGTACAGATGAGAATGAGAAAAGTTTGTTTGATTGTGAATTATATCCTTAATCTTTAATAATGTTGTTCTTCTTAGTTGATTATTAAAGTAATATATTCAATAATGTACTTGTTTTCATCGTACATCGAACAACACCCCGGCTTTCATTTCCTAGGATTCATCCTCTTTTCACCCGACCCTTGAAGTCCCGAGAAATCCAGCTCAAATCCAACCTTAGATCAGCTTCGTCTCTTTACATTGGATTGTGATCTTCAAGTGGCAGCCTAGTATCTGGTTAGAGCTAACAACTAATCCTTCCTAAAGTACTAACTGAAACTTATTATTAGAAATATAATACCTCAATGGTGAGTAGAAGAGTGAGTAATGTAAAGAAAATTCTCTATCACTGAATTGTGCTTTAATATTTATTTCTAAGAGCCAAAATTCTAAGTATATTTTTTATTACAAAGCTTTACGACTAGTTTATTGTCAGCTCAATTAAAGTCAATTATACAGCGTCAGATGACAGATGTTATATATTTCTCAGAAAGAAGAAGATGGGTTTGAACACCAGGAAGTTGAGATGCCAGATGTCCCTGCCCCAGAAAAGGTAATTGAATTCCAACGACTTTTTGTCCAAAAATCGCTTAAAGTGTGCTAGCAGATTCTTTTGCTGATCGAACTACAATTCAAACTCCAGCTTTTATCAATGGACGAGATGCGGGAAAAACGTATTTCTGATCCTCGTCTTCCCAGGTTTCATCTGTCACTCTTGGATGTCATATTCGTTTCATTTCATGTTCGAAACATGTATACTTTGTATAATGTACCTTAGGGTTATACCTTGTTCCCTTGTTTATGATAGCTTCTGAACGATTCTACCTTGTAATTCCTCGTTTTATCTCAGTAAGCATCTCTATTCCGATATTTTCCCTGTTAATATTGCTAGTTGATTAATTTTAACAACAGCGGTTATCGGAACAAGCTTGCTACGAGAGATGTCAAACCTTGGCCTGTAGATATAAGGTTTTGCGAGCAAAATAATTATTTTACCAACCAAAGTAAAGCTCCACCAAGGTTAGCTTTTTCTTTTCCAATATGGATTCATTTGCTACATTTTCTTGTAAATCTATCGACCTTCTTTTTTGATATCTATATTTTGTTTCACATCACGAATTGTATTTGGTACATATCGAATAATTGCAGGTTGAGGTATTGGTTTAAACCTAGGGGAAGACTTTCAGATGACCCGGCTTTGCATAGGTCAGTAGTTACACACCCGAGATTCGGTTTTCTCTCTCTCAGTGTCTGAATCTGACTCAGTTTGACTCAAAATTAACCCAAAGTAGCCACTCAGATGAGTCAGACAAAAACAAAAATTCTGATATCTGACTTGATTCAATTCAGACCTCGAGTCAGATTTCAGATATGACTTCAAAAAACAAACAAACACTGCCTTAGTTACAACTTGTTTTTGAAAAATTACTATCTAATATGGAGCAATTTTCAATGCTTTATGTATTTGATCTTTTTTTGTTGTTAGGGTATAGAGTATCAAACAAGTATGTTTAAAATTTGTTGGATGAAACTTGAAAGCACACTAGACTTATTCATCATGCATTTTCTAATTTTCAAATCAATCTTCAATGGTTAAATGGCAGATGTGTGGTAACCTACATTTCAGATCTAATATTTAGCGGAATTTCCATGAATCCTCATCGTAAAAAGGGTATGAGGACAAGAGCACTCAGTTTGGATCACTCGTAAGTCTCCACTTCGTTATATTCACTACAGAATACAGTTCGGATATGGTTTTAACCCGAAAAACCGCAATTTTTTCACTTGTATATAAGTACTTCAACTACGATCCTTATATTAACATTTTTCTAACATTAAAAATTTAATTGCAAAATTTCTTTTCTAGTCTTTTCCCATTTCAAGTACTCAAATATTCTAACCGTCTTTATCTTCATTTCCAGTATGTGGTTCCACAGACCTTTCAGAGCCGATGATTGGCTATTATACGTGGCAAGTCCAAAAACCTTTGCTGTTTGTTTTCATGTTTTTCTTATTCCCAATATCTGAAAGATTAATACATCAATCTTTTAACAGATGGAAAGCCCAACTGCAAGCAGTGGTCGTGGATTCGCTTCAGCCCAAATGTTTAACAAGAAAGGAGAAGTATTAATTCAATCGATATTATCGAATAACCTCATTATTGATGAAAATCTTTTCTTAATTTCAATTTTCTCTGTAAATTGATAGCTTGTCGTCTCGTTAGTTCAAGAAGCTCTGGTTAGGGAACTTAGACCACAACATCTTGCTGCCAAATCAAACCTTTAAATGTGTTAAACGGGTAAGACATGTTTGTTTATTCGAATCCATATATAGTTTGAAATATGAATTATCTCTGAAAATTGCAGGGACGAAAATAGAGAAATAAACAGAGACAGCGATAATCGTGTAACTTGTAGATGGTAGAACATAGACTCGGAGAAATTGTTGCTCGCCGATTATCACTATAGCCTCAGTCTGTATCTGTTTCGTTAAAACGTTTCTATGGTATAAATGATTATAGTGAGAATCTATTCTAATTTCTACCATAAGAGTATTATCAAACAACTAAAATGTGAGTTAAACATAAAATACAGTATGTAGTAGCTTGTTTCAGTTCAAGACAATAGATTTGTGTTTTCTTTTTAATTAAGTATTAACTATTTGAGGTGGTAGAGGTAGTGGTGGTAGTGGTGGTGGTGGTGGTGGTGATGAGCTTGTGTTTCAACTTTTTCTCCATCCGTTCGAGTGTATGTCACACGAACAACATGCCCCGAAAAAAAGAGGCCCGTGGACGATCATATTTCGACCCATGTTTCTCTCTAACATTGTTGGGGGCAAATTTGGGCCAGATCCAGCCCATCTATCACCTTCTCCAAAAATAAGAAAGATAATGAGAGAGTGTCAGAGACACCTAAAATATCAAACTAGTCCTCAAGAAAACGTAGGTGATATAAAAAATAGTAAACTGTCAGGTTACCTACACCCACGTTAACAAAACGGAAAATTCCCTGAATTGGGGGCGGCAATATGTTCAAATTTGGAAAGCATTTTGACTTTTTGCTGTCCGAGTTGAAGACAAGACCAAATATTTTGATATTGTACTTGGATTCTATTGAACCTAATATTATTACCGACTTTCTTAACCTATTTTGTGGCTCAGGTATTGCTTTGTTGTCATTGTAATGAATGTAATTCAACTAAATTTATGGAAATTTTTATTATTTCAGACCACTCTTCCGTGTGAAATCTCAGTCAGGTGAGGTGGCAGTGCTAGATTTAAAGAAACTTTTTCTATTTAAATTTTGTCATACCACCTCACTCCATCAGGATTCACCAATAGAGTGACTGAGTATAGTATCACGGTTGTGAATTTATTTGAAGAATCTAAATCGATTATTTAGAGTTTGCGGGCCAAAGAAAAATAAATAGTTTAAAATTTAACACAGATCTATTCGTATGCAAATCAAACTTTAGATCAAAGTTAAACGTTTTTCATGTCAGAGTCTAACTCGTGTTAACCTAACGGAGGTAAAACTAATCTAAGCCAGTGACTTAGACATTTTAGACACAATAAATTGAAATTTGACTCGAATTAATTCAGACATCAGGTAAGTTAGACCTGATTTAAAGAATTAAGGTGTGGTTTCACTAACTGAGTTTGAAATCGCGCGTTGGTGGAGGGAAGATCTTGACCGTGTATGTAGTAAAATAATTTTTTGTGTTAACTAGTGGTCTGTATTTGATCAAAGCAAAGACATTAGAGGTTAAGATTTATGTACATGACAACTCAAAAGTGAGATACTTCCTATCCCCACCTTATATTTAATGGTTCAAATTAAAAGAAATGATGGGTGGAGGGGGTGATAGAGAGACTAGAAACAAATATATGGGTTTATAGAAAAAAGAAATTATATTACTTAACTTTGATAATTCATTTTCACCTCTTAAAAATGACTAATTCACTAAAATGAACATTGTATCAGTTAATATTAATTCATGTTCTTTTCTCTTATTTATTTTATTCTCATCCCCCGCAACTCCACCACCCGCATCCGCCAAAGCCCGAGCAAATTTGCAAATTGAACCGGGGCACATACACCTTGATTTCCAAATTTGTCCGACCCAAAGTGTTCGCTAGACCCAACAGACATCCAAGTTTCGAGCTCGACCGAGCCGAATCCGTGAAGGAGTTATGCGAGTCTGACAGGGCTCGCCCGATTCCCACCCCAAGAGGCAATTGCATACTCTGAAAGTGCACTCAAGGGAAATTACAAACACAATGATAAATTTTGCTTTACTTGAGCAAATGCTCATGGGCTAATGTGCAAAATGAAAACCTAGGGTACATATGACAAATACTTCTGGTTGTAGGGGATAATTGTCTATGGTTGTCGTTGAGGACAATATGGTCTTTTCGGTATCTGCAAGTAAAGAAAGCTATTGGTTCTCTGAGAATTCGGAGGGAAGTTTGAGGTTTTAGGGAGGAAGGAGTAGAGAGAGAAAAACAAGAGAGAGAGAGAGAGAGGTCGGATCCAATTTTGCCCCTTTTGCCGCCATATTCTCTGCTCCATCGCCAAATTTCCTTCCTTTCTACACCAAATCCCTAATTTTTCATTCTCTCTCTATCTCTCTTCTGTATCTGTTTCTGTTGAGGTATGTATAATCTTTTCAAACTCTGCAAATTAATGATTTTCATTTCAAACCCTAATTACATTGTTTGGATCTGATCTCAATATATGTGTTCTTCATAATGTCCTTATAAAAAACTTAACTTTCCATGTAAGAATAGATCTGCATTATGATTGTAACGATTATAATCTTCTTATTCAATCTCTAATAGTTGGATTTCTATCTTATTTCATTATTTGATTTGAGGATTTTAGAAAAGGTTAGGTTCTTTTGGGGAATGGGGAGGTTCTAAAAGCTCATGTCATGTACAATTTAGAAATGGGGTTTTAATGATTGAGCTAGGAACTCTGAATGTACCTTGAAATTTACCAAGATACTTCTTTCTTGGCGGGTTTTTTGAGTGAAATGAAAATTTTTGTTGTTTGGGTTTTCGATTTTAACCATGATCTGATGTTTAGTTTATGTTCTTTACAGTTTGGTGCCTTACTCTGCCAATTCTGATATTTGAAGGGTTTAGAGTAATCTTTAGTTCCAAGGCTTTTGAGATTCACCGTTTTGAGTAGTAATTCGAAGTAACTTAAAATGGAGAAGGTTTAAAGGTTCAACAAAGTCAATTTTGGGTGGTATTGGAGAAGTTTCTACTTTCCCTGTAGGTATGTCGATTTACATGATTGAATTAAGATCCTTTACCCAGTATTTTTTTCTCTCTACTCCCTACAATAGTATCGCCTAACATAGGTTTGTCGCTTAAGTTCTGATTTTTAGACATTAGCTGTCTGCTTAAAGCCTTAAACATGTAAATTAGTACAAACTAGACATCTTGAAAATAATGAAGCTGAAATTATTATGTAATATAGTTAAATTTAGTTGTTTGATTTATTCTTGAGCAGACTTACATCGTTTGTAACCATTGTAAGATAAATGTTTTACCCTTAAAATGGAGAAAGTAGATTATTAGTAGGGTAAACAGAATCCATATAGTCCCATTCCTGACTCCGTTTGGAGTTATTTTTTCCTGAATCCATATTCAACACGTTATTGTATTGAATTACATCTTTTAGGAACAAGCAATTTATGCAACATATCAGTGATTCTTTAAGTCTAGTCCACAAGTGCAATCATTTACATTTTCTTTTGCCATCAGCCTAGTTCAGTATCGAAAGTTCAGAACAGATTTAAATGAATTCAGTCATCTAATTCATTAATTTTGCTCACTGTACCTAGTAACTATTCATCTACCAGTTTTATGTATAAAGCTCCTTAAGTTTTTTTTCTCGTTTTTAGTAAGAAAAAGAATAATGGACTTTGTTTTCTCTTTGAGTCTTACTTCTTTGCCCCTGGTGTTTTATGTTGTATACTTGTATGGCACGGAATGACCTTGTAATAACATGTAATTTCAGGATTTTCGAACAATGCATTTAACCTCTAGCTTCTTGATGCGGTACCCTTCATGGATGAGATCAATTGTCTTGGAGAAGAGCCTAGAGATTTTCTGCCTTAGGCATCGTTGAAAGTGAACCTTTGAACCTTTATAAGATATTGTAATGAACTACCGGTCACAATATTCAAAGAGCGGGAACGGGGAAACCTTTTGGTCAGATGTAGTCGCTAATGAGGAAGTTACTGAACCAACAATGGAGAGCAATCTTGAGGCTGATGGTTAGAAAAAATGGCTTTACCTTTCTCTCTTCATACAATGTGATTTGATTTCCAACTATTAATGAGGTCATCTGCTCCACAGCTAAGCGGCGAGCAACACTAGTGGAGTGGTTGAATGATATTGACCCTTATTTAAAGTTACCATTGGAGGCTTCAGAAGAGGAACTTAGAGCTAGGTTAATTGATGGGACTGTTTTTTCTAGCATTTTGAACAGGCTGAGTCATGGTGCAGCAGAGGAGGTTGTGCTCTGTTAATATATTTTTAGTTTATCTGCTGTAAGTTAGTTGCACAAAATGCCTCTTACTTCAATGTGTATTTTTTTGCTGTAGGTCGGAAGTCCTTCTGAGTCACACAACGTGAACGAGAGTGTCAGAAGGTTTCTGGTGGTTGCGGGTGAAATGGGTATGCCCAAGTTTGAACTGCAAGACCTAGAACAGGTAATTTAGTGGTTGCATACAAGTAAGATAAGAACTGGATGTTTTTCTTGCTTTTATGGATGTTGATGTAAAACAGGTTAAATTTAATGTATTGGCAGCAAATGAGCAAATCTAAGCATCATAAAATGTACAATGCACATCGCACAAATAAATGAAATTATACAAGTGAGATAGTCTGAGTTTCCTGATCATGTCTGCCTTCTGTTCTATTGGGGCTTTCTGTCAGTGTCACCTCACGTGTGAACTTTCTTATGATCATGTAAGTTGGTTTAATTGCAGGGATCTATGAGACCCGTTTTGGGGTGCCTGTGGGCACTTAGGGAACAATTTACTTCAAATCTCGCGGAAGATGCCAGCAAATCGACTGACCATGCTAATAGTAGGTGGAAACGCTTAGGAGAAGAAGTTTATGGTTCCTTAGAGGAGAGGCGTAAGAGTACTCCAGAGTCGAATTTTATACGTGCTTTGCGAAGTCCTGTCATGTCAGGTATATGGTTAACTTTCTTATATTTGAATCAAGGAACGAAATTTCGGTTTCGATGGAAATTTCGGTCGGTCCAAAAGTGGACACGTTTCGTGGAAACGTTTCGGTCTGTGTGGAAATTTTACAAATTTGCGGAATGATAAAACAGTTCTAAAACAATTAAGTTCGGTATTAATCTGCAATAAAACAATTAGTTTAGGAGATAAATTGAGTTATTTAACTCTATTAGTACTAAAACAGTTAAAGTTAGGTGTTTATATGCAATTAAATAGTTAGTTTAGGGGGTACATTGAATTATTTATCAGATGTAAACCTAAAACAGTTAGTTTAGGGGTCCAATCTGCTATAATAGTAATAGTTAGGGGGCTAACCAGAAATAAAACATAACATCCTTGTTTTGTAGTAAAAATTGTGTTCTCCTTAAATACAACTCTTAATCCCTATTTCTAAGACTTCTCAGCCAAAATCGACTGTTTCCTGTTCCTCTCTCTCTCTCTCTCAAATCGGAATCTGAAGTTAAAGATCACCTAAAGAAGAGAAGAATCTCTTGAAGAACAAAAGATTTGAGAAGTAGTCAAGAAAGATGGAACAAATTAACAGAAAGGTAGAAGATAAACGACTAAGGTATTATATGAGTTATGATTTTAGAATCTTTCGAAACCCTAAACCTAAATCTCTGTTTCGAAATTTCGTGTCTGATTTCGGTGGAAATTTCGTTTCGATGATGTGAATTTAGGACATGTTTCGGTCATTTCGACCGAAATATGTCGACATTTTATTCCTTGATTTGAATAAATGAAGCTGAGTGTTGTAACTTACATTCTAGAATATGTTTTTGGATACGCATATATGTATATATATATGTGTAAAAGAATCAGCTGATTTTCTCTCCGTTGTTGTCATGATCCCTCACTCGTTATGTATAAAAGAATAGGATTCTTCACCGTTGATATTAATCAGTTGAGCTGTTTTATACTCTGTCTAATATTTTACACGTATATGGTTTATTAGTTTGTTCTCCAGTCATTGAAATGGTTAAGCTTCCTTTTGTGCTTTTTGTAGAGCCATCAACAGCATTACTTCATCATGTTGGACATAAGTTCCATGAGGTCTTTCAACTCAAACAAGGACGTTACGCTGATCTTCCTGATACTAAGATTTCAGAAATGATGAAATCAAATAGTTTAAATGTAATCTCTCGAGTTCTTTCCTGTTAATAAAAATAGGTCTTGTAACTTTCGGAGTTCCCTCTTTTGCCAGAGAAGTATCATCTTAAATGCTCTAATGACTTTTAGCATATTGGTTGCAGAATGCTCCGACTCAATCACTTCTGAGTATCACGAATGCAGTTCTTGATGATTGCATTGAGAAGAAGAATGGGGAACTACCTCATGTATGCCAGTGAGAGAAAACTTGGGTGTTTAGTAAATCATGCTAAATAATTAGTCATCTTATTTCCTTTATCTGAAACTTAGTTTCTTATTCACTCAGCGTGTAGCATGCCTATTGAAAAAAGTTGGCCAAGAGATTGAGCGACGACTTTCAACTCAAGCAGAACATATACGAATGGTAATTTATTCTGCAACTTCCGTTAGAACTCGTTCAATTTTCATGGAATTCTTTCACTACTGTGTATAAATTTCATTTTTGTTGCCCACTTGCAGCAAAACAATCTTTATAAAACTCGTGAAGAGAAGTACGAATCGAGAATCAGAGTACTTGAAACCCTTGCAACTGGGACTGGTGAAGAAGCCCAGGTACTTCCAAACTAATTTCATCTTTCAATCGTAAACAAGTAGATATAGCATTTATTTATATTCTCGGCTACTAAATTTGTGATGATTTTACTTTTTTCAGATTGTCATGAACCAGCTTCTTCAGTTGAAAGTAAGTTCTAACTGTGAACTTAGATCTTCCTTGTAAATAACACGCTTAATGTTATTTATAACAA
Organism: Eschscholzia californica; assembly: GCF_041429995.1. NCBI lineage: Eukaryota > Viridiplantae > Streptophyta > Magnoliopsida > Ranunculales > Papaveraceae > Eschscholzia > Eschscholzia californica. Next base: position 43,619,648 of record NW_028238483.1, on the reverse strand, counting down.
GTTCCTAACAGTTTATTTTCCATCTGTAGTTCTGTACTACAAACCAATTCAGGCACTTCTTGGCCGCTGTGTACTTGTGCATTTCAAATAATGTACATCTAGTATCTCATTGGTCCCTATTATTGATAAACTTATGATATCTTGAAGCTCCTCATCTTAATACAAATTCTTTAGAAACTATAATCTGCGAAAAAGAAAAAAAAAAGCAGAAGAAACGTAACAAACGTTTATGGCTTTCTAGTCTGTTTCTTTTGGAGCAAGCTCATGGGTACTACACACGGCCACCCGGGTACTGAAGGATTTCAAATGTAGTCCTGTTTTCTTACGGTAGTGGTTATCATGTTCATTGCAGACTGAAAAGTCCAAAATTGAAGAGAGAAAGAAACTTGAGGAGCAGGATGTGGTTAGATTAATAAAAGAGAAGGGCCAGACTGATGTTGAGATTTCAACTCTGAGGCAAGAACTAGAGATGACCAAGAAGAACTATGAACAACATTGCATACAGTTGGAGTCACAGGCCAAGGAAGCTGAAGTTATGTTCAATGAAAAATTGAAGGAACTTGAATGCCTTCTGACAGATTCCAGAAACAAGGAGACTGAACTTGAAGCCTTTTCTGAATCTAAAGCTCAGAAGTGGTATGAGAGAGAACAAAGTTATCGAAATTTCATGGATTTCCAGTTCCAAGCTCTTCAGGTAATGGCTCTATCTAAGCACATTCCTAGGTTCTGCGCAGTAATGGCTAACGTTTGATAGTTCATTTACATCCATGAAACTATTCAGGAATTAAGGCTGGGTTCTAAGTCCATCAAGAAGGAGGTTATCAAAACACAGAGAAGCTATGCAGAAGAATTTAGTCGTCTGGGTATTACTTTTTTCTGTTTAATTGATATCTTGTGTATGGCGTAGAACTTGTGACCAATCCACTTGTCTGTTGCTAAACAATTCATTGTGCAGGTGCAAAGCTCAAGGGTTTAACAGATGCAGCTGAAAATTACCATAGGGTCCTTGCTGAAAACAGGAGGCTGTATAATGAGGTTCAAGACTTAAAAGGTGCAATTTTATGACTTCGTAAATTTTATTTCTTAGTCTAAGATGTTTGATCTAGCTAATCAATCTACTGTTATTTCCGATAGGAAACATTAGGGTGTATTGTCGGGTACGTCCATTCCTGTCTGGGCAAAACAAGAAGCAGACAACAATAGAATATATCGGTGAGAATGGTGAGCTGGTTGTTGGGAACCCTTTGAAACAGGGAAAAGAAAACCGTCGGTCATTCAAGTTCAATAAGGTTTTCGGTCCAGCAGCTACTCAAGGTACACAGACTATTCTTGTCAATTTTTTCATCTCTTTGTTCTTAAACTTTTACTACTTTACGTATAAGGGTATCTTCCTTTGTTCAGCGAAGGTAGAAGCTTACTACATTTTCATCTTCAGACAATCTTTTAGTTTGTTGGTTCTTGCTTGTTTTTTTCTACTAGTCTTTTTTTTCCAAAATTGATGTACGCCTGGCCTCGAGGCGTAAACGTGAAGGCAATACTTGGCTTTCTTAGAGTAGATCTCTTTGAGGCGAAAAATCATTTCTTTAACATTGTATCTCTGTCTCTCTCGATGTTGTTTCACACAAACATGCCGAAGAGCCAATGTATGGTTGAAAATCTATCTTACAATGTTCTTTGTAGCACAACGGAAGTTTAGTCTCCTTTTTTCTACTTCACTTGGCATAAGTTTGACCTATCTTTGTTCGTTTTCAGAGGAAGTGTTTTTTGATACTCAACCATTAATACGATCTGTTCTTGATGGCTACAATGTTTGCATCTTCGCTTATGGCCAAACTGGTTCAGGGAAGACTTACACTATGGTACACAATCTCTTAATTCCTTAAGTTTTGATCTTCACGATAAATACTGATGACCCTGAATAGTGAATATCTAGTTTATGCACCTGAATTTTGTTTCTCGCAGACAGGGCCAGATGGAGCATCTGAAAATGACTGGGGTGTAAATTATCGAGCTCTAAACGATCTTTTTCAAATCTCTCAAAATAGAAAAAACTCCTTTGTATATGAAGTTGGGGTTCAAATGGTTGAAATATATAATGAGCAAGTCCGTGATTTGCTCTCAAGTGGCGGCTCCCAGAAAAGATATCCTTCATTTATTTTCTTGTTCTAAGATATGTAGTTTTCTTGTTATAGGTGGACTTCGTTTCTGTGTAGATTGCATATACCCACTTTGAAGCAGTTTCAAATTTTTATGTTTCTCCTTCGAAAAATATATAACACAAAAAAGGAGAAGAATAAGGAAAATCATTCTCCTAGATCTGTTAAGGTCCATGACTCCATTGCTAGGTTTTGTTTCCTTTATATTAGTTTATAAGCTTTTCTTTTTACGGCTGATATCTGTTTCCTTCAGTTTTGCACACACCTGTATCAATTTCTAGATAGCTACACAGAATTTAGGTTTCATTTTTCTGGTTGATATTAGTTTCCTTGACTATCACACACTTGGGATATGGACTAGTTCACAACCCAATGGGCTAGCTGTTCCTGATGCCAGCATGCACCCCGTCAATTCAACTTCGGATGTCCTCGAATTGATGCAAATTGGATTGATGAACAGGGCTGTTGGTTCCACTGCCCTAAATGAAAGAAGTAGCAGATCACATAGTGTTCTTACTGTTCATGTTCGTGGTACAGACTTGGGGAGTGAGTCTACTTTACGTGGTAGCCTTCATTTGGTAGATCTAGCGGGGAGTGAAAGGGTAGACCGCTCTGAGGTAACTGGAGACCGACTCAAGGAAGCACAACACATAAACAAATCACTATCTGCCCTTGGGGATGTTATCTTCGCGCTATCTCAGAAGAATGCTCATGTCCCATACAGAAATAGCAAACTAACTCAAGTACTTCAGAGCTCTTTAGGTAGTAGTTTTCTCTATGTTGGTTGCTTTATTCTAAATACATCAGATTGCTTCTCATGCTCTCGACGTGAACTACATCTGAGTTCTTAATTTGTACCTCTCAATCTAATGTCGATTAATTTTTCTCTTTTATGTTACAGGTGGTCAGGCTAAGACTCTCATGTTTGTACAGCTTAACCCTGATGCAGATTCTTATTCCGAGACTGTAAGTACCTTGAAGTTTGCCGAAAGGGTGTCTGGAGTTGAGCTAGGGGCCGCAAAGAGTAATAAAGAGGGCAAGGATGTTAGAGAATTGATGGAACAGGTATATCTCTTGCGAAGTTGTGCAATTCCCCTAATATATTTCTTTTTGATTACATAATTAACTAATTTTTATTTTAATACTTCGGTCTCTAAATTTTCAGGTAGCATCTCTTAAAGACTTGGTTTCAAGAAAAGACGCGGAGATTGATCGATTGCAATCACAGAAAGATATCAGAGGCTTGCCTTTTCACGCTAATGGTGAAAAGAGTGCTTTAAGCTCGTTGAGGCGTTTATCGTCATCCTCTCCAAGGAGGCATTCTCTTAGCGGGGCTTCACAGAGAACTCGGAAATTGTCTGGTGTTAGAAGCTCAGGACTTGCCGACAAAGCAGCTTCTGATCAGGACAATTGTTCAGAATACAGTGATAAACATTCAGACACTGGTTCAGCACAATCAATGGATGACTTTAGACACCATAAGGAATTTTTCCGACAATCAAAGCTTGCTGTAGTAAATGCTGGTGAAGATTTTTCTGCAGATATTGATCTACTAGGGTTTGGTGATGTAGAATCTGAGGAGAGGTTAAGTGACATATCTGATGGTGGGTTGTCAATGGGAACTGAAACTGATGGTTCAATAAACAGCATTGTTGAGTTCACACTTTTCCCCGAAGGTGCAAAACAACCTCCTGAAGGTGTAAAACAACCACCTGAAGGTGCAAAACAACCCCCTGAAGAGGCAAAACAACCCGAAGAGGATACAGTAACAGAGAAGTGAGTTCTTTTCCTCTTTCTTTCATCCTTCAACTGGTGCACATGAAACCATTTCTACCAGAATTCAACTATATATATTGTTTTTCTGTTTATTTCGTTTATCTTGATTCTTGAGATAGGTATTTAACTAACCAATGAAACTGCGAAAGCCTACGCTACTCTTTGTTAAAATACGAAAGCTATTATTTTGCAGGGGGAAAGCACCTTCTAAAATACCTCGAACATTGCCTCAAAAGCTGCTTCAAACAGCATCGGCACGGACATCAGCAGCTAAGGATTCGGCGAAAGTCTCAACAAGTAAGCACTACCAATTAATTGTACAAGCCCTTGTTATTTTTATTGTCGCCATAAATAGCAGTCGACCAAGATTCAGCTGTGAAAACTTCAATTACAAAACTTAGATACTGTTTCGATCAGAGTTTGAAAGAGTTATAACGAGGCATAATTATCTGTATCTTTTCATGTTATATACCCGTCAAAACATATTTTAAGAACTATTCGTTTCTTCTTTGCTTTCGCCTATGAGTTTATCTTTTACTTCACCCATGTTGATATATCGTTTACTGTTTCTCATCTCAGGTGCAAAAAAGACTGCGATAAGCAGTTTCGCAGCCAAGATGGCCACCTCAAAAAGGTGGCAGTAACAAGGGAAGTGATTTCAACAGCAAGCATTTCTTTTCTTGGCTGTGCTTTTTGAATGTTCTTTTCCTCTCCCTATTTGGGTTATTAAGTGTATGATCACACGAATTCATAGTTGTATCGATCGAAGTAAGCCACAACTTCGAGTTCATATGGAAAAAGAAGAAAGAAAACTAAAAACATGAGTTTGTAAAGATATATACATTTAAGTTTTGAGTTTGTGACCATTTTTTCTATCTTCAATGTGTTGTATTGCTAGGGCTTCTTTGGCGTGTGCGAGTCTGACTGTCAGTGTTATGTAGGCATCTGAAGAACTATATATTACTGGTTTTCGGTAGAGATTTATGGTGGAAATGAAATTGATTAGCCACTTTATGCGAATGAAATTAGTTCAGGCAATGCCTTAACGAAGATGCATCTGTAGCGACTATTCGGTCTATCCCAAGTAGCCTTCTGATTTTAATGGCTACACAGTTGTAAATTGATCCCTGGTGATCCTTAACTACGCCCTATACCAAACGTTATTATCACCATGATTTCAGACAGATTTGATGAACAAAATCAAATGCCGCTCCTGAAATTCTAAAAAGAAAATTAGTGGTTTTGTTAGTTTCAGTCAATATTTGAGATAAGAGTACAACGAATTCGATGAGTTCTCAAAATGTTAATAGAAGGTACTCTGAATATTTAAGTTAATAGAACAATCAATGGAGGTAAAAACGAAAATTCTACATCCATATAAGTTACAGTGCAAAGAAAGAAAAACGAGAGCAAGCATTCAAAATCCCAAAGAAAGAAAAACAAGAGCAAGCTTTCAGAATCCCTCGGAGTTGATTTTTCGCATCTACGCAGAGGAAGGAAAGGAAAACTCTTTGCGCCCCTTCTTCAAACAATATCAACCACACAGGTTTCCAAAAGAGGAAGCTAAACTTCAAGCCAATTGAGCTCTTCATCTTTGTTCGATGACCAATTGGGTTCAATCCAACTGCAATCTAACGGCTCCTTCGTGTTATAAAAATTTTCAGCAGAATGTTGACTCCCAACAGAATGATATTTACCTGTTTTAAGAGAATAGTATAAACTCCTTTCGCCGTGAAACCTATGCAAGTAGACATTATTCTCCATCCGACTATTTGGAGCTATGGCAGAGATGCACGAGGTAAAACTTATGAACAACATATATTTTCCCAAACTTTCAACTTTAACCCATTTGTTCTTCGAGGATGAATCCAACCTAAAAATCTCAATCCCCTCCCCTAGAATCCCCACAAATATCGATAAAAGACTTCCATCACACTCCACCAAGTAACACCGATTGAATGAAACACATGGCCTTTTAAGTTGGACAAGAATTTCCCATTTAAAGGCATCCTCAAAACTAAAAGTTCCTAAAACTCCATCCATATCTAAGCAGTAGAAAACTCCATCCAAGTAAATTGGATTGTTGAGACCCGGACAGAATTCCATATGAATTCTGGTGGAAGGTAAAATGGGATTTCTGAACACAAGACGATTCCAAGAATTTTGTCCCCGTCGAATGAAGTAGATTGTAACTCCAACCAACCATTGTATAGCAATTGAAAGAGTCACACATTCTGAAGAAGTAGGTAATGAGGAGAAACACATGACACCCCTTAATAAAGCATTCTCATTTGTGTCCGGAAGTTTCATCTTCTTTCTGGTGAAGGGATTGAAGAAGAAAACTTTAGTCTTGCCTTTAGACATAAGTAGCCAACCGCCCTTCGAATAGCGAATCGTAGAACCTGATAATTCCAGTGCAGAGAGGTTCATGAGATACTTGCTGTTATTACGCACAGGGTCTACGAATGTGTAGATGGGACAAGCCTTGCTATGAAAAACCAAGCACGGGGAGGAAAATGTGGTCTCACTATAAGAAGCTTTCCACTTTCCTTGAGGGATTCCCAATCGATATGATCTAGAAACACCACGAAAATGTACGTAGTCAATTGGGTTTAAGTGACTTGATATCGAGCTCAAGATGTCCACATTAACTACAACTTGTGATTCATTGTTTGCCCCATGATCAACATTCTCATTATCTTCTTCTTCTTCTTCTACACAAGTGTTGTTTTCCTTTGCTAACAAAACATTGCTATCTTCATTCTTTAACCAATCTCTTGTTCTTGCATCACATGAACTACACATTAAAAAGAAGCAACCAATTCAATAATGATGTATTACAAGAATACTAGACAAATATATATCGAAAATATGTTGATGTAACTTACCTCAAGAGTGTTGTCGTGAAGTCGAGTGGGGTTACCCATGGAATCGATCGCAAAGAAATGTGAATACTATTATCTTCTAGATCAAATTTATACAAATTCTTGTCATCTCCGGCCATTGTGTAATAAATACAACCCTTTGTAAGACCCAATTCAGACGCTGAACAAGAACCCGTAATATGATCTTTTTCGTGTTCATCAATAAAAAGAACATGATCATCCAAACTTGTCACTTGTTTCCAAACAAGTAAAGAGAAATCCAATTTACGAATTTGTATCTCAAATACTCTATCCGAATTGAAATGTCTAAGAACACAAAATATATCATCCCCAGATTTTATATGTTGTACATGAATATCAAAACCACCAACACCTGATGGTATTACTGATGGAAGATTTTCAGGTTTTACAGGTAACTCCAATGAGTACTCCATTATACTTAACTCTTCTTCTTCTTCTTCTTCTTTTTTTAAAAATTGAATCTTGGTACCACCCCAACTAGAAAAAACATATAAATCATTGTTTCTAAAGCAAAAAAGAGATTCAAGATGATAATGATTCAAACAATGAATTCCCCATTTTTTGTCTGTGGGTCGGCAATATAAAAGCCACATATCTTTATTTATGTTATTAGCAGTGAAGATTAAGAAAACCATTGAAACATAAAGAAGATTACCAGATAAAACACAGCGACTTAGAGAAACAGAGTAATTGGAAGATGATGATGAATTAGTAGTAGTAGGAGTAATCATCCATTGGAGAAGAGAAGGTAATTGAATCTTCTCACAAGTAATTGGATCCCACAGATAACAATTACCCAATACCCAACAACTATCATCTTCTTCTTCTTCATCATCATCAAAGTTTTCATCTTCTTTGTCGCAGATAACAAGTAACCATCTTCCTATTGTTGGATCATCAGAAGAACAACCCCTGGGAATTTGACAAATTAGTTTACGACTAGTCTCTGGTACTATTAATTTTCTTCTCCTCCTCCTCCTCCTCCGTTGGTGGTGGTGAGTATTGTTGTTGTTGTTGTTGTTGGTGGTGGTAGTGAATTCACATGAACCTTTCTTAAGTGGGAAAACAAACGGACCAATCGGCTCTAGTGACGATGGATCTGCCATGGAAACCGGCAAAGAAAAAAAATACCAAATCTTATTATATACAGAGAAACAGAGAGACCCAAACTCCCCATGGAATAGAAGTTTCCCTCCCAAATTTATTAGTACTAATTTACTAGTAGTTGGGTTAGGATTAGGAAAGGATGTTGATATACAGATCCCTTGCTTTTGCTCCCTTACACTATTGGATAAAAAAAGGGGTTTTTTTATTTTTATTTTTTTTCAATTGATTTTTTTTTAATGTTCTTAAAATGTTTTGAACTATTTATTTTTCCTCTTTTTATTTTTTTGGGGTTATCTTTTTAAAATTATCTATCTCGAATGATATCACATTTTAATTCATAGTCGAAATCTAAATATTCATAGTCGAAATCTAAAATCAATATTTCGTACACATACTTCGCGCACGTACATTATTTGGGATTTGGGGGCCTGACGTTGGAATTGAGACGAAGCTCCGGGGTTCCCAAAATTCAGGGGCTCCCAAAATTGGGAGCCTGAGCCCCAAGTTGGACTTGCCCTAAATCACATCTTTGCTTATCTGCATTTGTTCATGCTATATACCTGTCCAAACATATGTTAGTTTGCCGAACTATTGTCTTTTCGTTTCTACTTTGCTTTGGCATATGAGTTCATAGTTTATTTCACCCATGTTGATATATCATTTATCAGTTCTCATCTCGGGTGCAAAAAAGACAGTGACAAAGCAATTTGGCAGCCAAGATGGCCGCCTCAAAAAAGTGACAGTAAAAGGGAAGTGATTCCAACAGCAAGCATTTCTTTTCTTGGCTGTGCTTTTTTGAATGTTATTTTCCTCCTCGTATTTGGGTTATTAAGTGTACGATCACACGAATTCATAGTTGTATCGATCGGAGTAAGCTACACTTTGAGTTCATATTGAAAAAGAAGGAAAACAAAGAACTTGAGTTTGTAAAGATATATGCAATTAAGTTTTGAGTTTGTGACCGTTTTTTCTATATTTCAAGGTATTGTGCTGTTAGGGTTTCTTCGGCGAGTTCTCAAAACGTTAATACAAGGTATTCTGAATGTTTAAGTAATAATCAAAGGAGGTAAACGAAATCTATCTACATTCATACAAGTTATAGTTCGAAGAAATAAAAACAAGAGCTAGCTTTCAAAATCCATCGGAGTTGATTTTTTCGCATTTATGCAAAGGCAGGAAAACTCTTTGTGCCTCTTCTTCAAACAATATCAAGCACTCAAGTTTTAAAAGAGGAAGCTAAACTTCAAGCTAGTCAAGCTCTTCATCAGTGTTCGATGATTAAATCAGATGATTAATCAATTAAAAGTTAATATCGATATATTATTAATTGATCATAATTGTATTATTATTATTAAATAGGTGCCTTTGAAAATTTTGACAACAACAAAACTATTAATCTTAAATTTATCTTATCTAAATTAATTTATTATAAATTGATACTATTATTATACATTGATCTTATTATTTGATAATGTTAAAACAGTTAAAAATGAACTTTCGCATTTAAGACATAAATCCTACCATTTTGAACATTTTCAGAATTATATTTCTTATATGTATTTATTAAAATAATATATATAAGATGTCTATTGAAATAACTATTTTTAATATCTTTGTTTAAATATATATTTTTCGTATATCTTTGTTTCTTAAATATATCCAATTTTAATTTGCTTATTAGTTGATAAATTTGGTCTATTTAGTCATTTGATATATATATATATATATAATATTTCTTATATGCATTTATTAAAATAATATATATAAGATGTCTATTGAAATAACTATTTTTAATATCTTTGTTTAAATATATATTTGTCGTATATCTTTGTTTCTTAAATATATCCAATTTTAAATTTGCTTATTAGTTGATAAATTTGGTCTATATATATATATAACTAACAACTACTAAGTTTAGATTAGAATGGTATACTAGGTTTCGGCAAACATACTCTACCGCTATGGGATTTTCGTACCCGTTGAAGACACTGACAAAAAGGACAAAATCATCATAAGAAATCTACTGTAGTTTGTGGCAATTAGTCAATGCAATACAAAGGGTAAAGAATTATTTTTAAATCATAAAGGTAACAAGAAAAATCAGAAACTTGGGTCTCGTTCACCCTCCTTAACCTTACGTCAACTAAAACCCTTTCTGGCTATTAGCAATATTTCACTTTTAGAAACTTCCTATTTTTTTCATCAAAAAAAAAGAAACTTTCTATTTTCTGAGTTTCTCCAAAAAAAGTATATATAGGGAATGCCCCCCCTCTCCACCTTCCACAAATCATTATCTTCCAAGTTCCCATAAGTTCTTGAATTTGATTCTGAATTCACAAAGGTTTAGACTTTATAAATTCATACACCACTTAAAGGATTATCAAAGTTGAGCGGAAATAATATAATATATGTGTTAAAGATTTTACAAATTTAAATATATGAAGTGAAGGGATGTACCCTTGACCCCTTACCAACAATGTATCTTAAAGATTATTAATAAAAAAAAAACAAGTACCTTAAAGATTATTAATAAATATTAAATATAAATAATACTTGGTAAATATTTTATTAATATAACACATATATTATTAATTCTTGTAATAATGTTATAAGTATAATAAATATATTGTTATAATAACTTAATAAGTGTTATTAATAGAATATTTAATATATAAATATTATTAATATAATACATATATTATTATTATTAATATAATTGTGTTATTTATACTTAAGATATATTTATTTTATTAATAAAACTTAATAATAGAAATTCTTCCTCTTACTCAACTAACAGATGACATTAAAACCTTTAACAACTTAAAAAATCTTGGTTTTAGATTCTTAAGTTTTATTAAGGTATTCACATAATTATATATTCTATTAAAATTATATACTCTATTAAGATTATTAATAAAATTATAAAAGTAGAGTGATAATTGATTGTGGATCAGAGGCCCAGAAGGTCAACACGCATAATTGATGGGCTTGGGCTGTAAATTCTAGTTTTGGGCTTGAATATATAGAGCTTGGACCTCAACTTGAAAAGTTTAAAAGCACGTCTCCTTCTAGTTCATAAAAGCCTCAACCCCTTGCCTTCAACTCTCTCTAAATAAAGTTTCTCTTCTAAAAAAAAGCTGGTTGTTAAAAGAGAGAATTTAGTTCTTCTCTTTCACCTGCAACTAAATCTAATTATAACCCTCATCCTAATCTCCAATCCTCTATCTCTCTTACCTAAAAATACTCATTTCTTTCCCTTTCTAAAATCTTATTTAAACCCTCATTCAAGTTTAAAACTTCATATTATATATCAAAACTCTGATCTTTTCATAGGAATCTCTCTCACCTAATTTGTTAATTTCAAATTAGAGAGAGAGAGAGAGATTTTCTATTGAAACCCATTGAAGAAGAAGAAAGATGAAGATCTTAAACTTGATTATAATAATGAGTTTGATGATTATTATGTTAACATGGAAACCAGTAACTCCATTAAAGACTAATTCAGAAAAGAAGCATATAGTGAAGATGACTCTGGTTCAAAATACCACAGTTAAAGAAGCAGGCAAGTTCATTCATATTCAATTAATAATTTTGGTTTATTATTAATTTTAAATAATAATATTTTAATTGGAATTAAATTTGATTGGTTGGGTTTTCAGTTTGTTTGGATGGGAGTTTGCCTGCTTACCATCTTGACAGAGGATTTGGTTCTGGAGCAACTAATTGGCTTTTACAGTTTGAGGTAATAAAGGAAAAAAGTGTCTACTTTAAAATTTAAAAATCTGTCTTTTTTTTTGTTTGATAGAGAATTTACCCTAAATTGTGCCCTTTGAAACTATCCACCATAATTCCAATATGGTGAATTTGACAATGATTTGAGTTCTTTCTTTCCCTCCCCCTTTCACTTTTCACCAACCCCATTAAAGTCTAAATTATCAACAACTTATATGTTAAGTTCAACAAAAAAAAAAAAACAACTTATATGTTAGATTACATCACACATACACATTACGGACAAATTTAGTCGTTTAGTTCTAATTCAGAAGAACAATTATTTGTCATATTCTTTCTTCTAGATTTCGACCCCGTACACTGTATAAGGGCCACCTATTTTTTTTTGTTGTTGAAAAGTTCTACCTAGTTTTTTTTAAAGCGTTCTACCTAGCTTAGAATGCGGAAAGTTTGTTCTAATTTGATTTATATATGTTCTTTTATTTTATCCTCGTATATGATTCAAATATGTTTACTTTTTATTTTGCAACTTGGAGGTGTAAAGGGGAGGCTAGTAATTATAGTGTGGCCCATTAGAGGAGTTATTTCAAAGCCATCAAGTATAAAAAGATTTCTAGAACTACACATCAATTTAGTTGTTGCTATCTTAGAGATGGCCCCCCACAAGAGACTAGTTTTCCCATAGGACCAATTGGTTGCTTCTCACACAAGAATTCCTTTTCTCAAGTGGGTATGTGGGGCCATTCTAAGTCTAACTAGCAAGATAGGAGTGTTGTTTGACATGGGTTTAATTGGGAATAGGGAGGTGGGTGGTGCAATGATATAGAATCATGTTTGGAGAGAGCTAATTCAAGGAGAGGGTCAACAAAGTTGATGGCTCAATGGGAAGTCTTCTCTGGAATCCTAAGCAACAATCCCTCTATGAATCCAGGTTTGTGTACTCACAAGTCACATTTATAGAAGATTTTGGTTTAAAAAGGCTTATTCTCATAGAAGAGTCAATAACAATCAGATTTTTACAATTGGAATCGAGTGAAGATCCGATACTGCGATGGAGCCTCGTTCGCGGGCGACTCTGTCTTTCAAAATGAAGTAAGTTACCACACTCAAAAAAATATATTCTCACCTTTCTTTCCATTTTCTTTTTGAAAAACTTATACATAGTCGTGTTATATGAAAAACAACAATATCTGTCTATTGATTCGATACTTAACTAGCACTATACTTACAATTGGATTACGCGATTCTAATCTTTGTGACTTCAGCTACCATCTATACATATAGTCTTCTCACATGAAAAATACCATATATGTTAGTTGGTCGGAGACATCATAACCCATAGCCATAGGCCCCCAGACCTCTCTGCTCACTTTCTTTTGACCAAGGATCCTCTTACAATTCTCTCAATACTGTGGGGAGTGCAAGGAGACTTTTCACCTCTGTCTTGTTTCTGAGTCTTCTGACTTGTGTCGGGTAACCAACCACCCAAAACAAAAGAAAACAAAACCCCACCTTTATTCAGTCACAGGGTAGCATCAAAAGACTAACCCCATGACCATGTCCATGTGCTGGCTATCTTTGTTTTCTAATTTACTCACATAGTCACATTCATTCATTGTGCTTTCACACTCTCTTTTAAGAGGGAATAAAAGGTGTGATTTTGATCTAAAATTAAAGATTTGGTGGTTTCTTGTGTTAAAAGACAGCAAAGCTTTACTTTAGAGGGCAAAGGATTTGGAAGGCCATTATTCTTGATCTACTTCCCAAAGGCTTGAAAGATGCAGATAAGGTACCCACCCACCTAAACTTCTCTCTTCTCTTGTTTTTTTTTCTTTTCAATAATGTAGTTTAGTAGTTTTATAATCACTTGAAAATGTTTGCCTTCATATGAATAGTGGTTTTGATTGTAAGTATAAAAAAGAACAAAAGATATAAATGTGAGATTTGTCTCTTCTCTCCATGAAAGTTGTCTCAACATTATACTATTATTGAGAGAGAGGAAGGACAAGGAGGTAGCTCTGAAAACTCTACTAATAATGACAAAAGATTGTGGTGATAATGTTTTTTTTTTAAATATGGGAGTAGGCAAAATATCACTACTAAAATGATGTTTGCTTTTATGTTGAATCTAAATTTAATATAGATTGTGGTCATAACTTCCCTGATCAATTTAGACTTGTTTTGAAAGCTGAAAACATTACATAAAAGACATTTTTCAAGATCTTAAGATCAAAACAGGCGAATCAACTAAAATTACATATACAATAATTTCAAATTAGAGTTTGGAACTTACTATTTCTATAAAAAACTTGAGGTGATTTTGGAGACAAGTTACGATTGCGATATATCATATAGGGCAAAGGGCCGCTTGGTTAGGACACACTTGATACAACTTTAATTGTTCCTTAGTAGGGAGTTACGTTAACTCTTACGGGCAACATTGCCCCTTATACATAATTAGGTGAAAATGATCTTTTCTAGAAGGGTGTCTTTGTTTATTTTGAACTTTTAACTTCTCATTGTACTCTATAGTGAACCAATTGGTCTTGAATAGTGACCATTAGGCCAACCAAATTGTGGTTAGATCCTATCATTTTTCGAACTCGTGAGTCGTGATTGGTCATTGCCAAAATGAGCTCTTCCGTCTCTTAGCTTTACCATTTTCCGTGGATAAATTGTATCAAATGGTTCATAAGGCGCATATTATAAGGTATAACTTATTGAAAAATGTATATGTTTCTTCTATCTAGGCTTTGCTCTCAGGTTGCTCAGCTGGTGGTCTAGCAACCTTCTTGCATTGTGATAACTTCACCAGTTTTCTACCGAAGACTACCAGTGTTAAATGCTTGAGTGATGCTGGATTCTTCCTTGACGTGTAATTTTCCTTTCCTTGTTATTAAAATTTTGTTTTCTTAGTTTGTAAGTTCAAACTCTTCTTAATCGTTCATATTGTGTAATTTCATTTCCTCAGAAGAGACATTGGTTTACAACGTACTGCAAGGTCGTTTTTCGAAAGCCTCGTTACTCTACAGGTTTGTTCTTCGAATATTTAGCTCCCATCATAATTATAGTATTTGTTTTATAAAGTCTTTCTGTTATTCATATCGAGAAGTTTATGGTCCAGGGAGCCGAGCCAGTCCTGAATACAAACTGTACGAGTTCTCGGTACTATCCATATCAGTGTTTTTTCCCACAATATGCATTGCCTTACATAAAAACACCGTATTTCATCTTAAATTCGGCTTATGATGTATTCCAAGTAAGTGTTGACTGCCTTCATTTATTTGAAATACTAAATATAATCGGAGAATGATATAGAATCACAGTATAAATGATTGATTGAAATTGTTTGTTTTACAGTTTCATCACTACTTAGTTCCACCTTCTACTGATTTACGAGGACATTGGAAACGATGTAAAATCAACCCAATGTCGTGCAACCCAGATCAGCTAGCCATCTTACAAGGTTACTCCTTTTACCGTATATATGTAACATTAGTGAAACCGTATAGGTTTCTCATTTAGGGAGTCGATTTACGATTTACAGGTTTCAGAAAAGAGATGCTTAAAGCGTTATTATTCTTTTACGAATTCTCAAAAAAGGGAGGATTGTTTATAAACTCGTGTTTTGCTCATTGTCAAAGTGAGTCTCAAGATACATGGTTCGCTCCTAATTCCCCACGATTTCACAATAAGGTACGTATTCCATTTTAAGATTCGTATAAGTAGTCGGCCTTAAGTTTTGCATTTCCTTCTTATCTTCCATCAAAATTGAGACCCCATAAATAACTCATTGTGAAAACTTTGGACTGCCTTGAAATTTTTTTGTGACCAAGAATCTGTCTCATTTGTCTTATGTCCAGACGATAGCAGAGGCAGTTGGAGATTGGTATTTTGAGAGAAAGGTCACGAAGGAGATCGATTGCCCATATCCTTGTGATTATACTTGTCATAACCTCATAGGATGATAACATTATTAGGTAAATTTTACGTTTGGTTATTACTTTCAAGTACCAGTAACTAGTGGCCATCTGGTATAACTTAATGCGTTGAGTATCTGTCTTGTGGAAAGTTGTTGTCGAGGGGTTGAATGTTGACGGCACACCTTGTTTCGACCAGCCATGTTGCCCCTGTTTCTTCTATTTTCTTGGCATGGACATGCGTTGGACCACCCCACGTCCCCACACTTCAAATATGACCAGTCTAGGCACCATGGCCCCAAAAGGCCTAGCCAGTATGTTTACAGAGTGCTGGCTTATAACCCAGGTAGCCTGGCCAGTATGTAAGAGGGCTAGCTTATAACCCATGTCTGGAAGGTGTTCCTAACCAACATGAGACCAAGTCCAATGCACACAAATCTTCCGTCTCACGTCACGGTTGCCAAACTCTATCCGGATCCAAAAGTACTAGGAGGATCTTTTAATATCCATTCTCGGTCTCTTGGAGTTTTGCACGGAAGAAGGCCAATGGGCGAACTATCGTTCATCGTAAACACTTTCATCTTATGGATTAGTAACTACTGATATGAGAACTAGAGAGTACTGAAGTTGCTAGATCCAAAGTTATGGATATCTGGATCTACTAAAATGAACAACTATATACGTTTCTTCTTCAGGTCTATACTGATATACAATTATACACCATAGAAGGTACAGCTAGCAGGATATCAAATAATTCAGTCTGAGTTATGGTTGATGAAGCTTTCTCGCCTCATTCTCGAAGGCAGTAAAACAATTGGAAAATTTCCTGAAGCAAAAGGCATCGAACGTCGACATCATATAATAATCGATAGTTGAGTTTCCTAGCAAATTCTTTTCAAAGATATATAGAGTTGTAAAATAGAACTTCCATTCTTTGTTATGAATTTATCCGGTATAGGAACTTAATAATCCTTCAGTTTCACAAACTTTATGTATGATAAAAAGCTATGAAATTCTTGGGATGAATTTTGATATATCGATTCTAAGTTTAAGGCTCAATGACAAACTTAAGATTTCAATATACTCCATTTCCTTATTTGTTCTTGATATTTTGCATGTTTGGCGAAGAAAAAGCTACTTACATGGTGTTTGTTTTTACTTGTTGTCAGAATTTGACTCGTCTGACATCACGAGCCAGCCAGACTAAAATAAATACTCTGAAATCTGTTTCGAGTCAATTCATACTTGGAGTTAAGTTTCTTACCTGGCTAGGTAAAAAAAACAAACCATACCTTTTAGCTATTGTAAGCAGTTTAATGTTTCATGCAGTTCTAACACTAAGGGCTGACTCCAACTGTAACTATGAGTCCAATTTTGGGTGGAAAAATCCTCCATAAAAGAAAAGAAAGCAAATGCATATTTTACTATTTTCTTGACTTTCTACTTAGTTCTTCTTCTGTGCTTTTGCATCCAACAATCCAACCCCAAAAGGCCCAAAACTTTCAGTAGAATTAATAAACAAAAATGGATCCAAGAACAGATAAGCTTGTTAGAAGAACATCAATTATAGCTGCTGTCACTGCTTCATATTTCCTCCTCACTTCTGATTATGGTCCTCAACCCAATGTTCTTGACCCTGTAAGTTTCATCCCTTTTGACTTTCTTTTTTCATTCTTAGGTTGTTAAAGTTCTTAATTTTTTACAATCTTGTTCTTGAATTTTATTTTTGATATTATGTTTTATTACGGGTGTTAATTACTTTTTCACTTTCTTTATTTGATTCTCTAAATTTTTGAAAATTATGTGGTTTAGTTTTCTATTTTGGGTAGTTGCTCTGAATTTCCATTTTAGGGTTAGGGTTCATTCTATTTTACTTGTTGGTAGGTTGTGGATCTTTCTTTTTCTATGTTATAGTTTGATTGATTGATACCCTTAACTAGCAATTTCTTTTACTATCCAAAGAAAAGGAGACTTATTTTGACCATCTCTTTTACTAAACCCGATGCTAACTTTAGAACTGTCTGGTGAGTTGAAACTTTGGGACTTTATTTTGCTTTGAACTAGTTCATAGATTATATAACTTTGCCCTAAAATTTGAACCCTGAACTCATGACACTAGTTCATGCTAAAATTTAGACAATATAGTTGATAAATTTGTCTTCATCCACCTAGCCTTGAAAGCTCAGATACAATTCTACAAAATCAAGCACTGTATAGTAGTATGCTAACTTCACAAGATCCTCTTTATAGGTTTTTGTCATGATCCGGGTAATGAAAATTAGTCGGCATTGAAGATGGAGGACAACAAAATGTACCAAAACGTGTTTGACTATGTCGTTTTCGAAGGTTTTAGTTGTTAATTTGTGATAGTTGTTGATTAACAAGCACAAAATAGAATATTTTAAGTGAACATCAATGTGGGTAGGCAAAAATCATTAAACCGGTGATAAAACTTCTCAAATGATAATGACTTAAAAAAGAAAAACAAAACTTAGAAGATAACGACACCATCTTTACTAAAGCCATGTCGAGACCTCTAAGCACTTAGAGTCAATCCCTTTGATGGACAAGTGATTTCTACTTTTGGGTTTCGTATGAGTTTGCGTTTAGAGTAGATAATATACTTTTATGACAAATAAATATAGCTATGATGACAAGATTTATGATCGAAAAAAGAAACTCTTTTATGATGAGTATGCGTATAATTTCAGATCAAGAAGATGATAGAATCAGCGGAAAGTTCGGTGAAGAGCTACATCTTTGGTTCAGAGAAAGAATCCGAGGGTAAAAATAGTGGTAACGCCAAACTTGATTCTGTAAATGATCAGCATAAGTAAGAGTGGTAAAAGATGGAATGAATAAACCAAAACAAAATGGATTTCAGTTTGTTTTGCTTCTTCTTAGATTTCAGCTTTGAACTTTAGGCACTTCTATGAAGTCCTTGGAAAGGTTATAAATTGCTGTATTATATACCTTTTGTAACTGAAATTTTCAAGTAATCTTCAAGTAATTATGAACCTCCTTGATTCCTGAAAATTGTATTCAAAATTGTCTCTTAATCTAAATGCTGAAATGAACTTTTTTAACTCTACTGCCTAGTGTGGGAAGACTTTTAGATTCGATAATATATTCCTTGCTCGAACCTAAAGAACAAAAGGGTCCATAGCTCAGTGGTAGAGCATTTGACTGCAGATCAAGAGGTCACCGGTTCGAACCCGGTTGGGCCCTCTTTTTCTTTTCCTTTTCCTTTTCATTGCTACATGAAAGTAACTACAGTACATCAAATTTTTATAGAGTTTTCCTCCTTTAGGTTTGAATGTCTTTTAACCCATAAAATGCATCCCAAAGCTTAGAAAAGCATCTACTCAACTTTACCCAAAATTTATCGATGGAAACTTATTTTCTCAAAATTCTACTACTCGTTGGGTGGACTAAATATAGTTGTGTTTTCACCAAAAAGAAAGACTGATTATAGTTGTGTATTCGCCACGAGGAAAGACTGATCATAGTTGCATTTGCGCTGAAAAGAATGGTTTTCAGTCCTAAACCATTTCTTCCGTCTTCATTCACTCGTCATAGTTTTTGCACAATGTGAATGAGTTTGTTTAGATCTTCTGTGAATCACATTTTTGGGTTCGAACGTATCATATCTTTTATAACATGTTTCGTGGTTTCTCTTTTCATATTTCTTTGTGCTTTGTGAGCAAAAGTTGCAAAATAAACAACATTGCCCTTTTGGTGAAATGCTCGATTTCTTCTCCCTCTACTTCGTCCACCTGTTACTTTCGATTTAGCTGACATCTCTTTTACTAGGTAGGCTTCTTATTGCAACGCTATTAGCCATGTTTGACGCACGTGTATAAAAATGTTATGTTGAAACATTGTTCCCGACTTTTTTTTCCCTTACGAATCTCAACATCACAACTAACATAATGGTTAGAGTGGGGGCCACAATTTGAATTTCTCAACTACAGGGACCAAGAAAGTGAATTAGTTAAAAGTTGTAGGCTAAATAAAAATTAACACAACCTTAGATTGTGTGAAAACAAGTAAAGTACACTGCGTGTTCTCAAGAATCAGACAGATCCAACCATGGAGGAACCAAATCCTCCTCCAGTTGTAGCCCAAAACGCATCACCATCAGAAAATCAATCACCTCCCTCCCAGCCCCAACCCCAGCCCCAGCCCCAACCCCAACCCCAACCTCCTCCTTCAACTGCTTTTCAACCACCACCACTTCCTACTCATTCAAGCATGAAGAGAAAGCTTGATGATAATGTCGACTCTCACTATTCTAAGTACTTCAAGATCCGGGCAATTGTCAAAGATCTTCGACCTCACTTCATCGAGGTAATTTACTACTACCCATTTGGTCATTTCAATCAAATTTAAGGAAAAGATCAAAACTTGTTTAATTTTTTCTTTTTATGGGTTTGTTCTTGTTCTATTAATGTGGGTGGGTATTCCCTTGATAGCGATTTTCTTCTACTTTCTTAATTCTCTCATAATCCTGATTGGTTTCTCAAGAACAAAACTTTTAAGGTCACCTACTCCCAGTTTTCAGGAATTAGGGTTCTGACAAAAAAAATCCTGAAAAAGTTACTTTCCCATTTTGACTGTGGTGTACCTCATTTCTGGGAAGGACCATTTCAGGATTGATTCTGAAACTTCCTTAGATTTCCTTTCTGGTTGTTTTGTTCTTAGTCTCATGATGTGGGTTTTTTCCTGTTTTTTTCTTCCTTTAGTTTGTGATTCTTCATAATCTGTAGCAGTTTAGTTGGTTTTGAAGAACAACAAATTGCTGAGATCATGGTTATAATCTAGGTCTTGGGTAGTACTATCAAATAACTCACACTGTATCTATTAAGGGTTGTACTTGTAATACCCCGTCGCTACTTGGTACTTGAGAACGATTTAAGGGTTGTACTTGTAATACCCCGTCGCTTTCATTTCCAATAGACTCATTTGGTGTATCTGTAAGTAAAAAAAGTCTAATGTAAGATTTAGGTCATGCTCCATTTATCCGAAGATGAAAATCATGTCGCGCATGGCCAAAAGCACTTTGGTAGAGAGCCGTTTGTGAATTGAAGTCTTAATCATGTCCAATTATCAATCTTGAAATCATATAGAGCCTCTTGTGTTCTTTTCTGAAAATAATTAAGCACATTGGATCTTGAACAAATCGTGGAGTAGGATCATGTGTTTAACCAAACTTGGTGTAGATCATGTTTACAACCCGAGGAACTCTTACAAATCATTTACTTTTGGTTAAGAAATGCAATAAGGTTTGCTTAATACCTAAGTGTAGGAACACATAGTGTATAAAATTACGAACACCAAGGTGGAAATGTTTTTGGGAGAGAAAGGTGCTGGTTGGTACCATTCAGATGAGAGTCTCACTTGTGTGTGTGGTGGTGGCTGGGTAGGTGGGATAAAATCATTTGATGTTCGGTTCATGAGGGAAACTAGAATACACGTTGAAGATAATATAATTTCTCGAGTATTGTGAAGAGAGAGGAAAAGAAAAGTATTGTAGGGGAATGACACCAGGGGCAGAACTACTCCCGACGGTCGACGCCCTCCTCTCCCCCTCTAATAGCCATAGAACAGAAGTTGGTCGGGTTTAGAATCTTCATAGTGAAATGACCTAAGCATGTATGCTTTTGAATGAACTCGGCTCTTATTTTGTCGTTGTTCTTTGGATAAGAAACCTTATTCGGGTTGTTCAGGCGCCACGGCTCAAGGGAACTCTTCCTGATCACATTATACTCTCTCTCTCTCTCTCTCGTTTTATCAGGTTCATTTACTTTGTAGGAAATATCATTTATGAATGTCTCTTTAGTTTTCCAGTTCAATAAATAGTTGGTGATGTTGATGATAGTAAAAGTCCACAAATATATATGTAGTTCATTTCCTGTGAAGAACCTAACATCTGCTTATTTACTGTTGCAGATTTTGCGGACCCCTGATTTTCGAAATAGTAAAGCTGCTGAAGAAATTAAAACCCGTAAGTGTTTTTAAATGGTCCCAAAATGAGTGAACATTTTAAACCTGGTCGCAAAATGTAGATTTTTTTTTTGTTGTTGAAACCTGGTCGCAAAATGTAGATAATCACAAACTTTTGTTATTTGTTCGAATATGAGTTTAGGTGTGATGCTTTCAGCAAGATGATTTGCTTTTGTATTCCTTCTCCTTTGATAGTCATTGGCATTTGTCTCGTGTTGAGATGCAAGTTCCTAAATCCTAATGTCCCTTAATTGCAATATGTAGAGATGAAGCTTTTGATGGATTTGTACCAACAGATGGTGTCAGAAGCAACCACAATTGAGAAGTCTAAGAACCTATCTGGAGGTCAATCTTCGCCAGGGTTAAGCAAAGTCGAAGTAACTCCTGCGGAGAGACACCCGGAAGGACAACCTCAATCTGACCATATATCACAGAAAATACTTGACCCTGTTTTGGGTATGAATGACTCCAATAAAAAGTCGGAAGATGCTCTTGTCGGGGGGTCGAACTTCGGTTGGAACTTTATCATGCTTCGTGGCAGCGAACCAATCTATTATGGAGTTACAAAAGAGTCACGTAAAAATAAAGTCACCCCCGAGTAAGTTTGCCCTTCACTTCTTTTAGTTTTTTACCTTTTGATTCGGTATTGAAACACACATTGATTCGGAATGAAGAACAAAAAATTTTCATATCCGTATTAGCATAAAGGGAATATATATAGAGTCAATATAGAAATTCATCTCTATTTTGAGTTTGCTGCTTTCTCCTTTCGAAATCAGATGAATCATGTTGAATTTTTCTGTCATTGTTTTAGCCTCCTGTCAAATCAAACATGTCTCGAATTTGCCATCGATCTCTATAGAAATCAATATTGATTCTTGAGGAAATATGAAACACCTTAGAGGCTTGGACTATAAACCCGAATTTTGATCGGGAAACATATCCCTTACTTGGCTCCATTAGAGCCTCTTAAATTTTGTCTACTTGGCTTAGCCTTGTCCTCGGGTGTATGGCGAAACATTCATGCATACTTTTTTGAACCTTGACAACTAATGTAGGGGCCGCGATAACTACTCAACTTATTGTATTTTACTTCTTTTTTGTGGTCCGTTCATTCTTCTGTTTTGGCTCTAAACTAACTATTGATGATCCCATTTCCAGGGAACCTCCTACCATGAACTAGAGTCTTGCGTTTTTGAATTTTTTGTCGAGATCATCGTTGGCCACATCTGGAAGCTTCTACAATACCAGACAGTCGGTACACGTTTACTCCAAGGTTGAAATGCACTTTTTTGTTGATTCAAGGCACTGAAGTTTCGTCGATGACTTGGACTCGAAAGAATGAAAAAGTAAACTCATGATTTTCATGGTTTAACCTACGAATTCCGTTGTGTAATCTTTTGTGTTCATACCTGCAACTTGATTTGTTTTTTTGTTCGTTATCTTGTATACAGATTATGACAAACCAAAACCTAAGAAAATAAATATGTTTAGTGTGTTAATTCTGATATTGCAGTTTTATTATATTATGTTTAATGCCCATAACAAATTGATTAGTTCAAGGGGGTTAGAAGATGGTTAGGGAATAGAAGTATGATTAGTGTGATTAACAAGTAGAGGCATCTTTGTCATAAAACACAAGTAATCCCCTTTATTAAAGCAAAATTGATTTGGTTAAATTAGTGAGTTTGCTTGTTGAATTAAGTCAAGGAAAGAACTTAAATAGTAGGTTGCTTGTTGAATCTTTCCATAAAATAGAAAATAGATGACTTGTACTACCCTCTTTACCTTTTTTGAAGACTTGTACTACCCTCAGTAGGAAAATTTTAATTTTGCTAAATAGAGCATGGATATTTAGGTTTATGTTTGTGTACTTAAACCGTGATATTTGACCCGAAAAGGTCGGCTGGCCCCAACCTAAAAAACAACATGGTCCACCCGAACAAGCTAAACCATCTGTAGTTCGGTCGCTCACACATCCTAGCTAAAGCCGATTGCTTGGGTTAGTCAAATTTTCAGAGTTAAGCGTCATATTTGACTTTTTGGGGTTTTAGGAGATCGAAATTTACTAGTTTATTTTCTTATGAAGTAAAATAATATTTTTTAGTATATATATTTAAATATAGAAAACAACATTACATCACCTAATCATCCCATCCCATCACTCAAAAAATACATCATCAACAATATCATAACTCGACTAAATAAACAAAACAATGCATCAAAAGAAGAAAAACCAAAAGAAGATAGGGAGCGTCCTCTTTCCTGATACTCAATCTCTCTTTCTCTTTGCACTTCAGCAACGGTGCAGTACGATGGTATTCAGACTAGATCTATTCTGTGTCGTGCTTGAACAAAATGAATTAGGTCCGATCCAAATGCTCTAAGACTATCCTTTTCTCTAGGTCTTGGACAGCTCGATCGGAGCCGACCAACAAAAGTGGCAAGAGATGGATTTTTTTGATGAGATGCAAGAGATGGATTAGGCTAAGAACAAAAGGAGGAGGAGGAGCCTTTAGAGAGAGGCACACAAGAAAAATATCATATTAGTAGATAGGACAGGTGTGGGTCATATATGGGCAATTGAAAGATGTGACCGATATAGTCGGTAAAGTCTTCTTCAATTGCTTTCTCCTACAAGTTATAACTTATAAGCCACAATAATCTTATTCTTCAGAGGGAAATAAAAAGAAATAAATAAACATCAAAATTTTCCACCCTTTCTTCCCCAATCTCTCTGTCTCTTCTTTACCCTCCCTCATTTTGGATCTCTCTCTCTCTATCTCGTCAGTTGGATCTTCTCTTTCAGGTTCTTTCTTTACTTCAATTTTTCCAATTCATACTAATCTCCTTATATAACTTCAAAAGATTCAATCTTTAGACAAAATCAGATTCTGGGTATCTTGAATTTCAATTTTATATTGATTAACAGTAAAATTATGTAGTTTTGGTAGATACCCAAGTGCCCTAAACTCATAATTTATCTTAGATGAAGTGAAAACTATGTTTATTTAGGGATTTTTGAATCTGGGTAGTACTAATTATCTTCTTTTTAGTGGTGTGTTTTTATTTATTATGGCTTTAATGGGTATTTGATTAATGGTGGTATCTTGATTATTGCAGATAAAAATTCTTCTGTTTATGCTTCATTCAATTTCTCAAGAAAGTATTTTATGGTTATTATGGATATTGGCATCTAATTCTGAGGTTGGAAAAAGCATATATTTTTATGTGTGATTTGGGGAAAGGTATAAAGGAAGGAAATTGAACTTTTGAGTCTTGAATTAGGTTTTGGGTGGTAGGAATTTGGGTTATCTTTGGTTGGTTTTAGGGAGATTCTAGTTCCTGGACAGCAAAACCGAATTTTGATTTTCATAAAGGAGTAAGTTTTCGAAGTTGGACTTTGCGTCTAGTTCGAGTTTTGTCAAGTCTTAATCTTTTCTCCAGTATAGTGAAAATGGTGGATTCAATTGCCACAACATCACTTCTTGGGTACAGACCTATTTATCAATCTTCTTATAAGGATGGGTCTTTCAGAAGAAGAACTAGTAACTCTGTTCAGTTTCCGGTGACAGATTTTATGGGTTGTCGATCTATTTGTACTAGTTCAAAAACTGAAAAATGGGGAATGTATCGATATACTGCGTCGATTAAGGCTCTAGCAATGCAGCTGACGAAAGAAGCTTATTCATCTAGAGAAGAAAATCGAATACCTAAAAATTTGAATTATCCTGTTGATACTGGTTCGTATCGAAAAGCTGGACAATGGCCACCGAGGAACACGTCTGATGATCCTTCGATTCATAACCCATTACTTCGACAAGAAATGATGGGTTGTGGTTGGTTAGGTGCCATTTTTGAATGGGATGGAGTTATAATCGAAGATAATCCTGATCTAGAAAAACAGGCTTGGTTAGCTTTATCACAAGAAGAAGGAAAATCTCCTCCCCCAGCTTTTATATTGAGGAGAATTGAAGGGATGAAGAATGAACAAGCAATTTCGGAGGTCCTTTGTTGGTCGAGAGATCCTGCAGTTTTGAGGAAAATGGCGAATAGAAAAGAAGAAATATATCAAGGATTACAAGGTGGGATTTATAGACTACGAAGTGGTTCACGTGAATTTGTAAACGTTTTAATGAATTACAAGATTCCGATGGCTTTGGTTTCTACTCGACCAAGAAATATACTCGAAACTGCAATTAGGGTAGTTGAAATGGAAGGATTTTTCAGTGTGATTGTGGCAGCAGAAGATGTTTACAGAGGAAAACCAGATCCTGAGATGTTCATTTATGCAGCTCAACTTCTGAAGTTCATACCTGAACGATGTATTGTATTCGGAAATTCAAATTCAACCGTGGAAGCAGCTCATGATGTTCGAATGAAATGTGTTGCAGTTGCTAGTAAACATCCTATATACGAATTAGGAGCAGCTGATTTAGTGGTGAGGCATTTAGATGAGCTAACAGTGGTTGATTTGAAGAACCTTGCTGATACTGAATCGCCCGAGTTTGGAGAACCAGAGGTGGAAATGGAAGAGGAAGAAGATAAGCCAAATCCTTCAACCTCAGTTGGTTTCAGTGATGATATCTGGTAAGAAGCTATACCAAAATGTACAGTATTGAGTTGCTTCATATCTAATTCTTTACGATTATTGTAATTTAGGCCTTTAATCTTCCTCGATTATGTGATGTATATTTAACTCAGACTCTTATGTATAAAACAGAACAAGAACAAAAAAAAAGAAGAAAACA
Organism: Eschscholzia californica; assembly: GCF_041429995.1. Lineage (NCBI taxonomy): Eukaryota > Viridiplantae > Streptophyta > Magnoliopsida > Ranunculales > Papaveraceae > Eschscholzia > Eschscholzia californica. The sequence goes on along the minus strand of NW_028238483.1, from coordinate 43,593,294 downwards.
GAATGGTGGTAATCTGCATTAGATTACCCTTATGTTAAATTGTAGTTGGATTATCATAAATGCAACTGTGATTTAGTGTGAGAACGATGAATATAGTGAGAAGATCGTTCTTCCTTGTGAAGTATTGGTACTCTTTCTGTCGTTTCCTTTGAGTAGGGTGTAAACGAAGTGTAAATAGAAACAACGTTCCAACAGTAAGAACAGGTACACCTAAATATGTGAAGTTATCTTTTGTTATTTTGTTTTGCTCATATTTGCTTGAAATTCTGGTTTTGATATGAAATTGGGTCAAATTCGAACAGGTACACCTAAATATGTGAAGTTATCTTTTGTTATTTTGTTTTGCTCATATTTGCTTGAAATTCTGGTTTTGATATGAAATTGGGTCAAATTCGAACAGGTACACCTAAATATGTGAAGTTATCTTTTGTTATTTTGTTTTGCTCATATTTGCTTGAAATTTTGGTTTTCATATGAAATTGGGTCAAATTCATAGCAGTAATTTTGAAGAAAGCTCCTTTCGTTTCTGGCGAAGACTCCACTAGCCCACCGTTTCTGATAAAAGCTCCACTAACCCACACCTATTAAACTTGAGTAGCGCCTTTCATTTCTTGTGAAGATTCCACTAGCCCGCTTGTGGTGAAAGCTCCACTAACCCACCAAAAAAATCTCAACACATGTTAAACTTAGAACCTATAACTTTATTATGGTAGGAGGTGTTGATCTTTATTTTGTGGTAGAGTAGGAGCTTGCTCCTATAACTTCGTTACGATAGGGGGTGTTTATCTTTATTTTATGGTAGAGAAGCACCATTACCATTTATTCGAAGTCGCAAGAGCCATTAAACCCTTATATTTTAGCACGGAATCTACATTAATATGATTTTGTGAGATGAAATTTAAGAGCTAAAAATCGCCTTGATGCCTTGGTTTGAACGTAAGTGATGCATTTATGTAGTAGAGAGATATACATGTCACTGTGCAGCAAGCTAACCTCCTGTGAAGTACAACTTAGGTTAGAATGAATGAGTTCGATCCATAATTCTAAACAAACAATTTGAACCACTCGACCAACCCAAGTTTGGCAGGATATGATGTTCATTCATGCATCTTAGGTGGTAACGTCCTTGTTCATTCATAACTAAAGTGTGAACTATATAGCTGCCAAAAAGCAAAGGAAAACAACAATTCACCCAACATTTATACCCCCTTTATCTATCTCTTATCTATATATAAAATATAAACTTCAAGAGCGGTTTTTAAAGAGAATTTGACAGTACCCATTTCAATAAGTTTGTTGCAGTTGAAGAACTCCAAAGGGATCGCATTGATCCAATTCTTGGTTAACTTAATATGGGGTTTGTATTGGATCATGCCATCTCTTTGGAATTTTTCTTCTGTCTCTCTTTCTCTCTAAAATTTTTGACCAATTTGTTTCTTCCCTCGAGGTATGTTTCTTGATGTCTTTGTTCTCTAGTTACGGCTTGGTTTTGATTTTTGAATGATATTGATTTGAATTAAGTGAAATAAAAGAAGAATTTTTGGGTGTATGGCCCAAAAAATAGGCCCTAATAGGACTTTTAGTCCTCTCTAATCCCATAAAGGGTATAAAAACCAAAATAATATTACAAATAGATATCTGGTCCATTTGGTTCAATCTAGAGAGAAAACACAAATCCCGAGAATAACTATTAAATATTAATACCTATACTAATCTTTCTTAAATATAAAAACAGTTATAAGATCAAAATCACCAAATATATTTTCCATTTTTATCTCCCTGTTTCTCTCTTCAATCACGTTTTTATATTAAGAAACCGTGATCTTCTCATAATCAGTAAGTTTTCTAACCGAAACCTTATTGTCTCTGCACTCTCTCTCTCTCTCTCTCTCTCTCTCTCTCTCTCTCTCTCTCTCTCTTCATCTGATTCGAAAGTAAATCCTCCATTAAATCGGACACCTTGATTCATATTCTTTTGATTTGCTGAAATCAAATCACCATTGTTAATCAGGTAAAACATTAATCAAGTTATTAGTTTTTGTGATTTTGTTTTATTTTATGATAATTGATTATCTCTCTACACCTTAATCTACTGAAAAGCTTCCATTAAAGCAAAGAAATTTGTGTTTAATATTCATTAGAGATATTCAAAAACAGTTTCTTAATATTGTTAAACAGGTTAACAATCATCTTCTTAAATGATTCTGTTTCAAATGAATATGAAATTCTTGTCTTTCTCTCTCTAAAAGTTTATTGAATGATATATATTTTGATGAGACAATCCTTCATGACTGATTCTTACAAATTCAGTATCGAATTTCTCTCTGTATCATCTAGTCAAATCTTCATCATTATTCAGGATTTTCTCTCTCTAAGATTCATAACCGATTTTATTATCTTAATGTTAAATCCGTCTTTACTGAAGCTAATGCGATTAAGAAGTGTTTGTATCTATGTATTTTGTTACTTTTTAGTAGTTTTAGGTTACAGATTTTTAGATCATTTCTTCAAATCTTCATCAAGGTTTCCGTACAATTTTTGATGCAGAGAAGATCTCGTAAGATTTGTTATAACTGAATGCAAACGATATATAATTTAACATAAATTACGGATCGTTTACAATAAATTACATATCATTTTTTATCCAGAGTAGATCTAGTACGATTTGGTTGTAACAGAATGTAAACGATATATAATTTACACGACATTACATGATGTTTACTGAACATAACACATACATAACGCAGACGTCTTTTGTACGATGTTTTTATAACAGAATGTAAAATATATGTATTTTGTTACAAATTATACATACTTTATAAATAATATCAAAAACATCTTATAAATCTGCAGAAATTAAATATAATTTATTCAACATTACGCGTACTTTTTTCACAAAACAGTTGCCGTTTATAGTACAATAAATGTTCCAAAAATTATATGTAATTTATTGCACATTATACATATTTTTTCACATAACAGTGACCTTGTGATTCGAACTAACGTTATGTTTGTCTCCTAACACATTATGAAGTTTAACAAACAGTATGCATAATTTATTCCATTATACATGTCGTTACTAGTAAATTGTTTGTTTTGTTAACAAATGTATATGTTTTCTTTTTGCAGTTTTGTTGTTACTTATGGAATTTGCTACTGAAGTTGGTCATTTGTTTCCTGGTGGTGCAAAATCATTTGGATATGCTCTTCGACAATATAGTGTAAATATTGTTTGTCCTGCTCAAGACTACATATGCTCTTCGACAATATAGTGTAAACAATTTTTGGTAACAGAATGTAAACGATGTGTAATGAAAAAGAAATTATGTGTTATGTAATAGAAATTATGTGTAATTTACTGAACAAGACCCAAATACATTTGATAAATTACGTTGTATACTTTATTAATGATGGTTTATTCGTCATAAATAATACATAATTTACGTATTTGTTTCATAATTTGTATTCGATTTGTATTTATGTATGAGTAAAAACGAAAACAAATGCTGCTTTAATGTTCCCAGAAAAATATACTATTTCCAAAACTGAAAGTTAAGTGAGAGAAAGTGATATATATGTTTTGTATATTAACCCCCAAATCACGCTAAATTGATCCTAGATTGATTCAGATAATAGGAAAGAGAAAATTTGATTTCCAAATCTGTTTAGAGGAGAGAGAAATTATGATTTGTTTCTATCTTTTTTTTTTCTAATAAATCTCCATATTTTTGGCTAATAAATATTCATATTAAATCTGTAAAGAAGAGAGAGAAAATTGATTTGGGAAAGTTTAGATTTTGTTTCTAAACAGATTATAGAAGAGAGAGAAATTTTCGTGAGAATCTAACCGTTTTTTCCTAAATTTATCCTAAAATCAAGGTACATTAAACCGTTTGAAATTTTTGTGCGGCCCCACACATTAAAATCCCGTGAAAAACGACTGGGACATGGAAGGAATTATGTAATATATATTAAGGGTTTTTAGTCCCAAGAACAAAAGGACTAAAAATCTATTTTTGGGGAAGATTGGACCCTAAACCCTTTTTGAACATTATTTTGGGCCATATACCCACGGACCCATAAAAGAAAGCTCCAAATGAGTTTCATGAAATAGTTTATGGGGTTTTCATAAAGTAGTTCGACCAGTACAATCATAAATTTACTTTTAATATATCATAAGGCAACTAGGGTTTACACTTACTTTTATTTTGAGAGGACATTTCCTAAAATCACTGCTACCATCAAGCTCCAAATAGAAAGATTCCAATTCTCAGTAGAGACATTCTTTGAGGGGATTGGTTGGGCAATGACCACATCATCATATTTTTATCTATTTATGGTTATTGGACTTTGGGTGTGATTGGTGGGATTTATTTTTAATGATAGATTTGATTTTTTTTTTTTTTTTGTTTCAATGGAAGATTTGATGTTTGTCTTATGCCACCTACAGCATGGAGAAGCTTGGAGGAGGTTAAATGGAAGTTCATAAATTAGGAAATGGAGAACACATCATTGGAGACATTGTGAAAAATATAGTTGGTAGGAATAGTGTAAAAATGTCATAAATAATCATGTCACCAAGCAAGTGATGATATTGGAAAAATGTCAGTATGTTGAATCTTATTTCTGTGATTCAACTGCTTGAGTTTTTATATCTGATTTGTGGATTTCGAGGCACAATGACCAAACAGAATGGACCGCAATATCGAAGTAGGAGATTAGTTAGGTGAATATGAATAGTATTATCATAAAACTTTGATCTTTCCTAAGATGTTGGGTTGTTGGCGAAATTTTCATGACGTCATTAGGGTTTCATCTGTGAGCTCCCACATATTGTTATAAATACGGTTCATATGTTCTTCAGAGACCACATATTTATGCGTTCGTCAATTACTTTTGTCTCGTTGTTGGTTAAGATGGGATTAGATCTATGACCTTGATATCGAAATCTTAGATGTTAAGGGAGGAAATCCGATTCTATTTTACTCTTCAAAAATATGTGTTTTGTCTATGTTACTTCTAATCATTTGTGATCTCGATATTTTATGTTCTTTTTTGTTGTGTAAGATGGGATCAGTCCGATGACCTTAATTTTCAATTTTTAAGGTGAAGGTTAAGAATTAATCCCATCTAAGATCTAACCCTCCAAAAAATGTTTTCTTGAGTCATGGATCTATACATCTCTATCTCTTGAAACTAAATTTCTCTTGCCCTTTTTGTCGAGTAAGATGGATTCGAATCTATGACTTTAATATTTAAGATTCAAAAGTTAAAATCATGATTCAGTTCCATCTAACTCCTCATAAAAGGTGTGTCGCCTTCCAGCCGAGGATCTCTTCTTCTGTGTAGGTACGCATTACATATACCCATTATTTTATTGTATAGTGTATAAGATGTTACCATTATATGAAGAGGATCTAGAAAGTCACAATATTTTAAGTTCTGATGTTTCTAAAAAAAACACAAAATGGGAATACTTTTTTCTTGTCCTAAAAGAATTGGCAAACAAAATTGTTGAAAAACACGGGGTTTCTTTTAAAGGTTCACGGGCACTCACATCAACAGATCCGTCGGATCAGACACATTAGGCTTTTGACCATTAGGGTAGTCAGGCAAATTCGAAGGAGCACCTCACAAAATCTGGACACCCCATCTGCCTATCGGAGCCCGTCTAACATGTTTGGCGTTTTGGATGTGGGGTCATTCGAGCCCGGGAAAAACAATAAGCCTCTTGTTTGAGCACCCACATGAGAGGCTCAACCAAGTCAATAATATCTATTGGCCTCAGAACAGAAAACCGACCAAACCATCTAGTTGTGTCTGAGACTCTGACCGGCTAGAGTTTGTAGTCTGGACGGGTAGTACCCTTCTCAAACATCGGGTGCTAATGGACTCATCTGGGTCGGGCGGCTTGTGGGGGTTCGAGCATGGTTGCTTTTTTGGAACCCCTATTTCCAAACAAATCACCATCTCGTACAATCCTAACTCCTAAGGTTGGGAACCCAAACTAACAAAACTGGAACCAAAACTAAGAAAATTGGACCAAAATTAGTCGAACGAGGCCATTGGATCACAAAAACACGCGTAACCCGCCCAATAGAATGATGGCCCATTCAGTTCTCGCACCTTTCAAATCAATATCTTCCCCTTTTTTTTCTTTCTAGGGTTTAAGAGTTGGCTTCAGTTCTCACTCAGACCTGAAGAAAACACATGAATTAGAGGAAGATGTCGAAGAAGAACAGTCAAATCTTTCACATAGTTCAGCTTCAAAGTTAGAAAAACTTTAAAAGAATGGAACTTTTTGTCTTGGTATGTGAATCTCTCTCTCTCTACATCAATATATATATATATCTATTATACAAAACAGATCCTTGTGACTGGGACACAATTAATACAAAAGAATGTGACTAGGATATGTGATTAGGACAAAAAAGAATGTGACTAGGATATGTGATTAAGACAAAATTAATATGATTGGAACTATGATATGTGATTAGGACATGAATTAAATTATTTTTAATTTCTTAATAATTACTAACCCTCCATCTTTATCTCTCCCTCTTCCATTATTTTTCATTTTAATATCTACTTACTCCTCCCACATTATATCAAATTTTTTTCCTAATTTGTCTATTTCTCTCTTAGTTTAATTTCACTGTAATTATTTCTCATTTTAATATCTACTTACTCCTCCCATATATATCAAATTTTATTCCAATTTGTCTATTTCTCCCTTAGTTTTTTTCATCTTGAAACACCGGCCATTTTAGTTTCTTTGGATTTTAGAATATATAAAACTTCATATGAAATTTCTCATATATAAAACTTCATTTGAAATTTCTCATATATAAAACTTCATTTGAAATTTCTCACTACATCTTTCTATCTTTGCACAGTCTACATCTTTCTATCTTTGCACAGTCTGTTTGGCAAAATTTCGAAGTGAAAAAATTAAATATGTTCTGATGGATAGTTATTATATCAATAACTCCAAATTCCTGTTATGTCGAATGCTATATTGAAGAGTCAAAAGATCTAGATGAATTTTTGATCGATGAATTACAAATTTCATTGTTGGTGCATGAACAAATAATGATAATAGGTCAAGGCTTCCAACTCATGTGAAAAATTCTACAGGAGAATACTAAGAGGTTGGCGTACAATTAACTAATTAACTCGTAAGAACCTTGAAATAATAATTGATTTCCATGTATAACATGATATGAACTAAAAATCCTAAAAAATTACATATGTTTGATCGAGTTAACTCTTATGCTGCGAGACTAATGTCTTTATTTTCCGACTTTCATAAATCACACCATATAATACGCCACCTCGAGTAAAATCCAACCGTATAGGTCCTTCATTTCTCTCTGTCCCACTTCTCACAAATCAAATTCCCACATTGTCACAACTCTTTGGTTTTTTATCTTTTCCTCTTCTCCTCCGTCATGAATCTCAAATCTGTAAATCCCAGTTTGAAACCCAACTCTATTTCTCCTCAAAATCAAACATAATTTTCAAGTAGTCAAAGTTACACTAACAAAACTGTCGTCATCACCAGTTTATAATGACAAAAAATGACCAACAGGTGAACAATTTTTATTTCTCACAAATCAAATTCCCACGTTGTCATTATTTTTTGGTTTTTCCTCTTTTTTCCCTCTCATGAATCCCAAATCTGTAAATCCGAGAGTGCGGAACACAACTCCATTTCTCCTCAAAATTAAACACAATTTTCAAGTATTCAAAGTCACACTAACAAAACTTTCTTCATCGCCAATTTAGAATGACAAAAAATTACGAACAAGTGAACAATTTCTATTTCTCCTTTCTCCCGTGAAATAAATTGGTCTTTGATTCATTGCATGCATGACAATTCTTTCTTCGAATTTCTTGGCACCAAATCCTCCAGCTTCTTGTTTTGTTACAGTTGAAGTATGCAGATAAGAAAAATAGAGATCCTATCAGTGAAGTACATATCAAGATTTTCAATTCGAATTGAGTTATCATTTTTTAACTTAAAGATTAAATATGTTTGTTAATATCCTCCGCCACTAGGCTTACCACTTTAACTCGTAGAGAAGGATTCAATTACTGAGATGTACAACGGGAAGACGATAGAGTGTGTGGCCAGTTACTTGAAATTTTGTAGAGGTAAACTTAGCCGCCGCATAAAGAAGATATGATCCTTTTTTTTTTTTTTTGTTTTTTGCACTTTAAATTCCTTATACTAAACATTGTTTTCCTACCGTTGCAGGATTATCCAGGTTGGTAGTCGTATCTTAAACCCATCTTACCGTGTGAGTGAGACTCTTTGTTTAGCGAAATTGTTATGTACAACAAACGCAACTAAAATTTCTTATACTAAGCTTTTTCTTCTTGTTGTTTTAGACCATTTTGTTTTGTAATATAGTCTAGGCAAAAAGAACACCAAGTTCGGAAACATTCAAAATTATCTTGGCAAAATGAGCAACAAGTACGCAAACATTCAAAATTATCTTGACAAGACCTATGAACTTGTTAAAGTTGAAAATGTGGCAAGCATTAGATTCCTTGAAACTTTAAAAATTAGGAGCTTGCCAAGTAAAAGGTAGAAACTAAAACTGGGTAAGCCATCTGTTATAGGAGGATCACTAGAGATATCATTTGTTCTTTAATCAAGAGCGTGCATCTCTTGCGAAGAAATTAAAAGACACCCCTACAAGGTTCTCCCGCAGTGTAATTTCTCAATTCATCGCCTTTCGCAACCTTTTTCTTTCTTTCCCTGCAAGCTTCTTCATTACTTTTCGTTTATCTGAAACTCTCACTTATTATCATCCCCTCCTAAAAAATTAATCAGTTTAGTTATGGAGTTGCCACAAATTAAGTTCAGTACGTGTTCTTCTTCAATTTTTAGCCATTTGTTTGAACTTATGGTTGGAATTTCCTTGATTAAATGTTACATACAAATTAGTTTGTTCATTCTTTAGACCGTTGACTGTAATTTTGGTTTACATAGAGCTTATTCATGATAAACCAACTTACCAGGTAAATATGTTTTCTCATAAGTCGTTCTTGCATAATTCCATTTGAAGTTTATATCTTTCTCATGTTCTATCCTTGTTTTTATTTGTAACTCTCTCATTCGATCTTTCTCTCACTCTAATTATCTTAAAACCATTTACATCCATATACTTAAAAATTCAGTTTTTCCTAATAATTATATATTCCCTTTTGCTGTTTTAGATGTATAAACAAGTGCAATATATTCAAACCCATGTTCGTAAATTGATTATTTTTAATGATAGTATTTATATTCAACATTCTATCTTCAATCTTTACTCATGTTGTGGTAAATGGGTAAATGTCACGAACTGTGTGTTGAAATACCACAAAAAGATTTTGAATCATGAACAACGTTAAATGAAGCTACTATAAATGTTGTTGGTGTTTTGTTTTATGTTGAACATATGACACTTTCAGGAGTTCAACCTAATTAAGTAACAATTAGATTTAAGTTTTTATTTGATCGTCATGGTTGTTCATATTAGTTTGCGTATATATGTCAAACAAGATAATTTAACACAACAAATAGTTTTGTTTACTTTGATCGTCATGGTTGTGCATCTTAGTTTGCGTATATTAGATCAAAATTTGTGTTTTTCATCTATAGGGTGGATAAATAGGACTAACAACATCGGTCTAAGAACTTCATTTAATTAGTATCTTGCGTTAACTCGATCTTTTATGCTGAAAAACTTATTTTATCTTTCCCTTTTAGTAAAAAATACTCCACAGGTAACAAATGGATAAATGTTATTCGATTTTAGGTATTTTGATCTTTAAATTTTTAATCAGAATCCTAACATACTTATATCAATACATGTCAAACAAGATAATCTGATCAAAAGGAACATTTCTATTTACTTCGATGTAAATTGTTGTTCATATTTTTGAATAAGTTTGATACAGTTTCGTGATTTTCTTGTATATGGTGGATTGATAGGACACGGCTGATGTTGATTCATATACACCTGGTAAATCAAGTATGTTCGTTAAGCAATGGTATGGAAAAATTTCATCATTTATGTTGTAATGAGCATCACGGTAGCGAGAAATATATTTTCTTAACAAATTTAAGAACGTCAAATGGTTTTGTAGGCTCAAATTAAACCTTAAATACCTTAAGATAATTACGTCTTATACTTCTAGAATACTACACATATATTTAGACGATCTGAAAAGTTAAAAATTACAATGAGAAAATATTAAACGCGGAGAAAAAGAGGAAAGTTAAATATTCAAATATCGCTTCTATATTTGGCTTAAAAGGCATTTCCCCGCCCGTAGGGCGGGGATTATGCCTAGTATATATATATATATATATATATATATATATATATATATATGTTTTTTTTTTTTATTCTATATCCGATTTAAATATAAACTAAAGATTTATTTTAGACTTTATCCTTGTTTAAAGTTTGTTCTTTTATTGATTTTTCACTAGGATCAAAATTGCTGCTTTTACTGCCATGAAATTTAATCTCAACAACAATACCCAGTTGAAGAAGATGGTTAGATCATCATCTATTACTACTACTACTACTACTTCAGATTGTCTTACTCATAATGATTTCTTAGTATATGAGATACTAACCAGACTCCCTGTCAAAACCCTTTTCCGTTTCAAGACTGTTTCTAAAGAATGGTGCTCTTTGATCGAAAAAGATCAAAACTTCATTCATTTACACCTTACCCGTTCCAAAACACGCCCCCCTTGCCGTATATTTATCGTTGTTCCTGTACCATCGACAGAGGCGAAGACAAAAAAGATAGGTCCACATATTGAAATAAGACGTTGGCCTTACAAGGAATTCTATATTACAGCTGACCTGGTTTTTGAAGACAACAATGGTACTCATATGAAAGCCGTTGTTGATACAGTAAGGGAGGTTGACTCAGCCGATTACGATATGATTACGAAACCCCCCGTAAATGGTTTATTCTGTTCCCTTGAGCCACAGTTGGAGCGTCATGTTCGTATATGCAATATCAGTACCCGACAAGTATCATCATCGTTTTATTCAACATTGTTAGAAGATGCCCCAAAATATACTCAATATGACATTTTCCAGCTCAAGTATAGGTGTGAATCGTTTCAGTACGGATTTGGTTTTGATCCTGCCACTAATGAACACAAATTGTTTTGTCTGTGGCAAGTACGCCCACATGATGATGGTCGCATTTGTTTTATTTGTGAGGTTTTAACATTAGGGCAACAAGGTGGTATTAATAGCTGGAGAAGGATCAATGACGTTCCACCATGTGTACCAGTACGACTACCAGAGGACTCAGACTCTGTTTGTGTGAATGGTGTCATTTATTGGAGCACTTATGAACTTCAGATTGGCTCTTGGGATTATGGTCCTGTATCCATAGTTGCATTTGATGTAGGAATGGAGAAGTTCAGAACAATCACAGTCCCTGATTTGATCCTTGGTGAAGCATCTAAACATTTTCGCGACAATTCACGTTACGGACATGTTAGTTTATTAGAAGTTAGTGGGTGTTTAGCTATGCTAATCAGAGTGAACCATTCTGTCTTCAAGATGTATATATATGAAGATGATGATTACAAGAAAGAAGAGGAGGACATTAATAGAGCATCTACTAGTACTAGTTTTTCAAGTAATAACAAAGAAAGATGGATTGAAGTTAAGAGTATCACATTGCCGTTGGATTTGAAGGAAAATCGTGTCAAGTTTCATACTTTTGTAGGATCAGATGACAAGATAATAGTAACATTTTATCATAAAGGGGGTTGTGGTAAAGAAGTGGGGAAGAAGAAATGCTCATCTTTTTATTGTTTCAATTGGAAGAAGGATAATTGGACGGAGTTTGAAGTTAGTGGAATCCCCTCCTCGGTTCCACATATTTGCTTTAGAAGTTCTTTTACTACTTTCGCCGAAAGCCTTTTGCCCGTCAACAATTAAGTTGTTTTATCATAAAACATTGTAGCAGAGTATCAACTTCACTCTATCTTCTGAAAAGTAAGTTTCTTTCTAGTTTATCATATATATATATGATATATATCCACCTTTGAGATAGAGAACACTTATTCTTGTTAGTTGGTATTAAGGTTTTTCTTTGTAAGGAGAAAATTTCTTCAGTGAATGTCATGGATTGGTATTTTATATGTGTCATTATGGTTTGTACTTGCTTTCAATAGTAATGATATGGGAAACAATGCTAGTCCTCATGTTAAATCTTATTTTTCTGATTCAATGAGCTGAGTTTTTGTATCTGATTTGTGGATTTTGAGGCACAACGACCAAACACAGTAGACTGTAAGATCAAAGTAAGAGATATGTTAGAGAGCCAATATGAATAGCATTTTCATAATACTTTGATCTTTCTTAAAATGTTGAGCTATTCGCAAAATTCCTATGACGTCATTATGGTTTCATTCGTAAGCTCTCACATATTGATATAAATAGGTTTCATATGTTCTTCTAAGGCCATAGATTTTTGCGGTTGTCTATTACTTTTTCTCGTTGTTGGGTAAGATGAGATGAGATCTATGACCATGATATCTAAATCTTAGATGTTAAGGGAGGGCATCTGATTCTATTTTACTCTTCAAAAAGATGTGTTCAGATCAGAAGTCATAGATTGTTGTTACATCTAATCATTTCTTGATGTCGATTAGCTTTATGTTCTTTTTTGTTGGGTAAGATGGGATCAGTCCTATGACCTTAATTTTCGAGTTCCAAGGTTAAGGTCAAGAACTGATCCCATCTGACCCTCCAAAATATGTTTTCTTGAGTCATGGATCAATACAACTCTATCTCTTGGATCTAAAATTCTCTCGCGCCTTTTTGTTGGGTAAGATGGAACCGAATTTATGACTTTAATATTAAGGACTCAAAAGTTATAGTCAGAAGTTGGTTCCATCTAACTCCTCAAAAAGGATGTGCCGCCTTCCAACCGAGGACCTCTTCCAGTGTGAAGCTATGCATTACATATTCCTACTATCATATTGTGTACAAGGCGTTAACATTATATTCAGACGATCGAGAAAGTCATGATATTTTAAGTTCTAATGTTGAAAAATCACACAAAAGGGAATATGTTATAACATTATTTAGTGGTTGCCCATTAAATTATGGATGCCTATAGCAACACTCAAGTTGTATGAGGTGGCAAGTCCTTATCTTCAAGTTGCATGAGATTGAGGTGGCAATGAAGTTGCATGACGTGTAAGGCCATGGTAACTATTGCTGGCACAATTTTGGGTATGGGTAAGAACGAGTTTTCTTACCCATCAAGGAACTTACTACTTATCTTCTTTACAAGGCATTTCCCAAATCCTATATATAGGCCATTACCCTCATTAACTTTTGGTAACCTTTGGTGTAGTAATACAAAAGAGATATAAATAAAGAGTTCATGTGTTTATTAGATACAGTGTTCAAATAACAAAGTTATAGTGCCTTGATATTCATTTATCTTTTAACTACAAGACTTCAAGTCATTTTACATCAGAATATGATATTTTGTCCTAAAGGAATTCAACAATTTTCTTTAGTTGGAAAAAAGGGACTATTTTAGAGGTTCACTGACTTACATCATCGGACTGGAACAAACACATTAGCCTTTGGACCATTAGGGCAGCGGCACATCACAAAATCTGGGCACCTCATCTGTCGGTCGGGTGTGAGGTCATTCGAACTTGGGCAAAACAATAATTTTCGTGTATGAGGGACGACATGAAAGGCTCAACGTAGGGATTTCTATCCAATAAATAAGAGTCTGTGTGAGTGTAAACCTTGTAATGCATAAAGGCAACCCAGATGCTGACCTAATTTGTTCCGGCATAACCATATATACAATTAAAATTTTGAAGTCTTCTATAATATCTACTGGGCATGATCAGGAAGCCAGTCAAACCCTTTTAGATGTGTTCGACCGTCCAGAATGTGTGGTCTAGACGGGTAGTGCCAGTCTCAAACATCGGGTGCCGATACACTCGTCTGGCTCGGGTGACTTGTGGAGGGGTTCGAGCATAAGGGCTTTCTCGACCCCTAGTTCCAAACAAATCAAGATGTTATCTTTTGGTGGTTGTGTCATTTGTAGTCCAATAATCCATCTTGTAGAACCGAAAGGTTCGGAACCAAAACTGGAACCAGATTTAGTCCATTTACCCTTTTTACGCGGGAACAAGGCCATCAAGTCCCAAAAACCCGCGTAGCCCGCCTAGGGGTGGGAATCAGTCCGGACGGGCGGGAAACAAACACTAATTCAACCGGTCCGGGCGGAACGGACACAAGTCCTAAGTGCCCACTCGGACATCCAGACAAAACGGGTGGACATTTCGGATTTTTTTCTACAAAGTGCCCATCCGTGACCGTTTTGATAGTCAGGCAAACCGGGTGTCGGATGGTTGGGCACCGGTCACTAATGAACAATATTTTATGCTAAATTAGGTTACCCTTATGTTAAATTGTAGTTGGATTATCATAAATGCAATATTTTCTCTCCTTACACTCTTTATCTCATGATCGTCGACATTCTGTTTGAGATGCTTGTAAGTCGAGGTTGAATTTTTTACTGTGATTTAGTGTGAGAATGATGAATATAATGAGAAGATTGGCCGTACTCATGAAATATCTCTACCCCTTCTGTCATTTCCTTCCGGTAGAGTGTTTAGTGTAAACGGAGTGTAAATGAATACGACATTTGAACAGCAAGAACAGGTACACATAAATATGTGATAACATCCAGTCTTATTTTGTTATGCTCATATCTGCTTCAAATTTTGGTTTTGAGATTAAATTGGGTCAAATTCATGACAGTATTGAAGAACCACCTTTGTGAAGCAAAATTATGGTTAGGGTTTGTTTTAGGCCAACAAGTCAGATGATAAATATAGGTTTTGGTGGGACAAAGAGATATTGGGGGATTGAGAAGACTAACCTTTGGCATGTTATACTAGGAGCTTCTTAGCGTGTGGAACTCTTATTTTGACTTGGCATGTTATAAAAGCTATTGTCCCCATTCGGGTAGTTAAGTAGCGCCTTTCATTTCTGGTGAAAACTCCACTAGCCCACGTTTCTGATAAAAGCTCCACCTGGCCATCGGAAATATCTCAACACTGATTAAGCTTTCGTTTCTGGTAAAGACTCCGCTAGCCTACCGTTTCTGGTAAAAGCTCCACCAACCCACCGAAAAGATGGTAGGAGGTATTAGATCTTTATTTTGTGGTAGAGTAGGAGCTTGCACCTATAACTTTGTTATGGTAAGGGGTGTTGATCTTCATTTTATGGTAGAGAAGCACCATTACCGTTTATTCGAAGTCGCGAAACCATTAAAATGATTTTGTAAGATGAAATCAAAGAGCTAAAAAGTGCATTTGGAACATTCATTTCTTTTATTCACTGAACAGTAACATTTGAATTTTACATTTCTGTAGTAGAGAGATATACATGTCACTGCAATCAGCTAAGGTGAAGTTCGAGTTAGGTTAGGATGAATGAGTTCGACCAATAATTCTAATCCAACGATTTGAACCACTCGATGAAGCCAAGTTTGGCAGGATATGAAGTTCATTCACGCATCTTAGTTGGTAACGTCCTTATTCATTCATAACTAAAGCGTGAACCATATAACTGCCAAAAAGCAAGGGAAAACAACAAATCACCCAACATTTATACCCCTTTATCTCTCTCCTACCTCTATAAAAAATAAACTTCAAGAATGGTTTTTTTAAAGAGAATTTGAGAGTACCCATTTCAATAAAAGTGGTTTTGGAAGAAAACTTTGTCCTTGGCGGGGATGGAGCGACAGAAGTTTTGGGAACGGAAGAGAGGTCACGGTGAGGCGAACTGTTTATCATTACGTAAGTGCAATGATGATGTGTATAGTAGTTGTTTTGATTTGTTGCAGTTGAAGAACTCCAAAGGGATCGCATTGATCCAATTCTTGGTTAACTTAATATGGGGTTTGTATTGGATCATGCCATCTCTTTGGAATTTTTCTTCTGTCACTCACTGTCTATAATTTTGATCAATTTGTTGCTTCCTTAAAAGGTATGTTTTCTTGATGTCTTTATTTTCTGTTTTTTTTTTTATTTTTGTTTCTCTGTAATATTTATTTTCGGTTTTGAGATGATATTAGTTTAAGTCAAATGAAATAAAAGAAAGTTGAGAATGTTAAATTTGTGGTCATCCAACTCAAAACCAATTGGCAATGAGTGGAGAGGACCTAGACCTTATATTATTTGTTGCTAGATACCCATTCTCCCATGTGGGACTATTCTCACACGCCCCCTCACGTGTGGCGTTCTTTGAGCCTAACACGTGTATTTCTTTGGGCGACGTGGATCACGTGTGGCTTTTAAGCCCATCACGTGTGAGCCTAGCTCTGATACCATGTTAAATTTGTGGTCATCCAACTCAAAACCAATTGGCAATGAGTGGAGAGGACCTAGACCTTATATTATTTGTTGCTAGATACCCATTCTCCCATGTGGGACTATTCTCACAGAGAATGAGTTTCATGAAAAGGTTTATGGGGGCTCCGACAGTACAATCATAATTTACTTTTTAACATATCATAAGCCCCTAAGGGGATTAAGGTTTACATCTACTTTTTCTATCTATTTATCGTTATCGGACTGGACTTCTGGTGTGATTGGTGGGATTCATGTTTGATTTTCTTTTCTTGTTGTTGTAATGGAAGATTTGATGTTTGTAGAAGTTCATAAATTACAAAATGGAAAACACATCATTGGAGACATTGTGGAAAATATAGTTGGTTATATTTGTAGATTTGATGTTTGTCTTATTTCGATTATTCAATGATCAGAGTTTTTATATTTGTAGATTTTGAGGCTCACCAACCAAATAAAATGGACGAGAAGGTCAAAGTACGAGATATGTTAGGTTGCTAGAGTGCTAACATGAATAACATCGTTCATAAACTTTGGTCGTTCTTAAAAATGTTAAGGCAGGAGATCCTATTCAATTTTACTCTTAAAAAAGATGTGTTTTAAAGGCAAAATCCGTTCTAATCATGGTGGTCAATACGCGGACAACCGTTTTTCTTATATGGACAACTATCATATGTGGACAACGCAAAAAAATTAAATTTTTATATGGACATCAGTTTCTAAGGGGACAACTCTCTATTATTTTCACTCAAGTCCTCTTAGAATCAGATGTATTATTTGATGACCTCCCTCTTTCTCCATAAATCCTAGGTTAGTTAGTCTTCATCTCTTCTATTACTTGTTCTTCATCATCACCCAAATTTCTAGAGAGAGAAATTCCTTGGAGAAGCAATATTGGTGGTTATAGCATCAAACAAAGGCAAGGGAGTTGTTGTAGAATCTTCCCAAAGATAAAGGTTAGAACCCTAAAATTCTAAAACCAACCATGAAGAAGAAGATGGTACTGATGGGAGAGAAAATCAGAGAAGATGTGGAAGACGAAGATGGATTTGTTGGTTACGACTCTTAAAACGATGGTGAATAGGAAGATGAATCTGGTAGTTGGGGTTGTGCAAATATATGGCATAACAGAACATTACTTGCGACGAAAATCTGGCATAATCAGAAAACTTGCTAGATTTTCGTCGCAACTTAGCTTCTGTTATGCCATATTTTCGCAGAAAATCTGCGAAAATATGGCATAATAGAAGCTAAGTTGCTACGAAAATTTGGAAATTTGTCCGATTTTGCCAGATTTTCGTGCAAGTTATGTTCTGTTTTACCTCATTAATTTCATTAATGCCTATTATAGAAACGTCCGGAAAAACTTCTTCAGGTGCAGATTGAGGGATTTTGTCTTCTTCATCGATCTAGGGTTTGATAAAAAAAATGGTAGAAACTACAATTTACTTTTAGTAGAAGTGAAGAAAGAAGAATAAGACTAAGAAGAGATTTTGTCTTCTTCATCCATCTAGGGTTTGATAAAAAGAAATGGTAGAAACTACAGTTTACTTTTAGTAGAAGTGAAGAAAGAAGAATAAGAGTAAGAAGAAGGAAGAAGATGAAGAAGAAGACAGTTTAGGTTTTCAATCTTTAACTATTATTTTTGTTAGTAGTCCACAAGTTACTAATTATTAGTATTTAAGACTTTATAGAGTTGTCCCCTTATTAAATCAAAGTCAACTAAGTCAAGTATAGTTGACTCGCATCGGGTCCGAAAATAGTTGTCCATATAAGAAAAACGGTTGTCCGCGTATTGGCTACCCTAATCATTTATTTTAGAGGTGTACGGAGAGTTGCATCATCGGATTGGACCGGACAAAATAGCCTTTCAACCATTTTAGGCGGGAACTGGGCCAGATCGGGTCACATATTCAGTTCTCACACCTTTCCAATCAAAATCTTCCCCTTTTTCTCATTTCTAGGGTTTCAGACTTCCCTTCAGTTCAGTTCCCCCCACTCAGAAGAAATCAACCAAAATACAGTATGAATCAGAGGAAGAAAGAACCCTAAATTTTGGAGAAAAACCTAACACCAACCAATCTTGGTATGTAATCTCTCTCTACATCAAGAGATCTTGGTATGTAATTTCTTTCTAGGGTTTCAAGTTTGTTCATTTCTTGAATAAATTTGTAATACTTTCTTGTAATTTCCACCACTTCTTGGATCAAAATTGCTGCTTTTACTGCCATGGAATTCAATCTGAACAACAACACCCAGTTGAAGAAGATGGTTAGATCATCTATTACTACTACTACTACTACTACTACTAATAGTTTTCTTAGTAATGATGATTGGTTGATATATAAGATACTAACCAGACTCCCTGTGAAAACCCTTTTCCGTTTCAAGAGTGTTTGTAAAGAATGGTGTTCTTTGATCGAAAAAGATGAAAACTTCATTGATTCACACCTTCTTACCCATTCCAAAACACGCTCTACTTGTCGTATATTTATCGTCATTCCTGTACCATTGACAAACAAGGAATTCTGTATTACAGCTGACCTATTTTTCCAAGAAGACAATGTTCCTATCAGAGCCGTTGTTGATAGCGTGAGGGAGGTTGACTCAACCTATTACGAAATGATCACGAAACCCGTAAATGGTTTATTCTGTTCCATTGATCAGTCACAACTCGAGGAGGCTATTCGTATATGCAATATCAGTACTCGACATGTATCAAAATCGTTTCGATCGACATTGTCAGATTCAGAATATGATCAACATGGCAATTGTTGCAATGCGTTTGAGTATTCGCATGAATCATTCTATTACGGATTTGGTTTTGATCCTGCCACCAATGAACACAAATTGGTTAGTGTGTGGCGCGTAGATCCAGATGATTATGGTGGCCGTTCTCTTATTTGTGAGGTTTTAACATTAGGGCGACAAGGTAGTATTAATAGCTGGAGAATGATTAATGACGTCCCACCAGATGAACTAACGGATGAATCTGTTTATGTGAACGGGGTTATTTATTGGAACACTGATGGGCTTCAGCTTGGCCGGTGGAACCACCAGATGAACACGGATGAATCTAGTCCTATATACATAGTTGCATTTGACGTAGGGAAGGAGAAGTTCAGAACAATCACAGTCCCTGATTGGCTTCTTGAAGAAGCAACTTACCACTTCGGTAGAGATCTAGGTTACAATGGATGTGTTTGTTTATTAGAAGTTAGTGGGCGTTTAGCTATGCTAATCAGAGTGAACCATTCTGTGTTTAATATGTATATATATGAAGACAATGATGATTACAAGAAAGAAGTAGAAGAGGTGGACATCAATAAAGCATCTACTAGCACTAGTTTTTCAAGTAAGAACAACGAGAGATGGATTGAAGCCAAGAGTATCACATTGCCGTTGAGTTTGGAGGAAAATTATGTTGAGTTTCATACCTTCGTAGGATCAGATGACAAGATAATAGTAACATTTAATGGAAAAGGGGAGTGGTGTAAAAAAGTGGGGAAGAAGAAATGCTTATCTTTTTATTGTTTCAATTGGAAGAAGGATAGTTGGACGGAGTTTGAAGTTAGTGAAATTCCATCCCGGGTTCCACATATATGCTTTAATAGCTCTTTTATTACTTTCACTGAAAGCCTTTTGCCCGTCAACAATCAGGCCGCTCTATCTTCAAACATTGTAGCAGAGGATCAACTTCACTCTATCTTCTGAAATGTAAGTTAGTAATAATACTCAGACTCTTGGTTTAAGATGACACTACAAAATCAGACTTTATATGAACTAATCTAACCTAGTAACAGAACTTGCTTAAATTTGGTCAAAACCAAACTACTACTATAGCATACAGAAGCTGGGAGGAGGTTAAGTTTTTTTTTAAAACCAACTGTCATATTACAAATTTGATTGGGATAGTCAGTTGAGGGACTTACATTACGCCATGATCGTTCCATTTTGTTTTTTCCTAGTCCATCGAGCAAGTAAGTTTATCTACTTCTCGATTGAATTTTGCTATGTACGCGTTGTAATAATTTTATGTTTCAGATGATGTGATGTCCAGTGTGCTTGAGTCGCTCTCCCAGTGAGCAGATGGATTATGCTTTCCGAGTCCCCTTTAAGAAGTTACTTTTCGTATCCAAAGTCAATGGCAAAAGATATTGCATTCATTGCCGTCATTACCTCGCCTTCATCTACTGTGCTGCATTTGAAACAGGTTGGATGCACCGGCAAGACCGACATCTGCATCATTGTATACCACCAGAGCAGAAGCTGCATCTTCAGATATGGTTTGAAAGGAAACATCGAAATTCATTGTAACATAATTGCTGGGAGTTGAAACCACTGTTGATTTGTAGATTTTGAGGTAAAACAACCAAATAAAATGGACCAAAAGGTCAAAATACGAGATATGTTAGGTTGCTAGAGAGCCAATATGAATAGCATTTTTCATAAAACTTTGGTCTTTCGTAAAATGTTGAGTTATGCAAAGAATTTCTATGATGTCATTAGGGTTTCATTGGTAAGTTATCGCGTATTGTTATAATTAGGTCTCATATGTTCTTCTGAGGCAGTAGATCCTATTCAATTTCACTCTAAAAAAAGATTCGTTTTAAAAGCAAAAAACCGTTGTTTCTAATCATTTATTGATCTCCATAAGTTTTATGTTCTGTTTTGTCATGTAAGATGGGATCGGTCCCATGACCTTAATTTTCAATTTCTAAGGCTAAGATCAAGAAGATACATCTAACCCTCCAAAAAATGTCACTTTTCAAAGGAGGATCTCTTCTAGTGTGCAGATATGCATTACAAATATGACATTGCTTGGATGAAGATTAAAGGTCTTTGGGGGCATTTTCAAATATGACGAGTGCAACATGTGATTAGAGAACTCAACCAAGCAGTTGATTTCCTTGCTGGGACTGATGGTTATGGGGCTGGATCCTTCTCGCCGGCCTCTGGACTTAGCTCAAATCGTAATAGATGATAAGAATGGTCGGATTAGAGTTGGAAAATGCTGGCCCAAGGAGCATTGAGTTTTCTTGTTTTTTTGCTGCTTTTAGCTTGTACTTATCTTCTCATGATAACCTAATAGCACATCTAAAACAGTAATTCTCTTCTCATGATAACCTAATAGCACATCTAAAACTCTTTAAATTGAAAAAATACCCAATAAATTTTTGAAATCAACTACTATAATATCTGTTGGGGTCGGACAGAAAGCCGCCCAAACCTTCTAAGTTGTGTCTAACCGGCTAAAATTTATGGTCTACATAGGTAGTGCCCATAGCAAACATCAGGTACTAATGGACTCATCTGGCTCCAGCGTCTTGTGGGGGTTCGAGCATGTTGGCTTTTTTTCTAGCCACTAGTTCCGAACAAACCACCGTCCCTTAGAATCCTAAAGTTCCAAACCAAAACTAACAAAATTGGAACCAAATTTAGCCGATTTGCCATTTTACGCGGGAACGAGGCGATCAGATCACATTCAGTTCTCACACCTTTGGAATCAAAATCACATTCACCCGAGAAGTATCACTGTTGTTTCGATCAACAATGTCAAAAGAATTTAAACGCTGTCATTGTGAATAGTTCCAATACGGATTTGGTTTTGATTCTGCCAGTAATGAACACAAATTGGTTTGTGTGTGGCAAGTACGTCAAACGTGTTCGATGTCCCACTTCTTTTATTTGTGAGGTTTTAACATTAGGGCAACACGGTGGTATTAATAGCTGGAGAAGGATCAATGACGTCCACCACCATATGATGAACTAAGGGAAAGTAGAAGTTCGGAACAATCTTAATTAGTTTTAATGAAATTTAAATTATAACAATTGAATGTTTTGAATTTGAGAGCCCTGGTAGGAGCCCACGATTGGAATTGAGAAAAGGGTCGGGGCTTCCAAAATTGAGGGGCGAGCCCGACGTTGGTTTTGCCCTTAGGGCAACTTCCAAATCAAAATCTTTCATTCTTCTAGGGTTTAAGACTTGGCTTCAGTTCTCACACAGACCTGAAGAAATCAACCAAAATACAGTATGAATTAGAGGAAGATGTCGAAGAAGAACAGTCAAGTCTTTCACAAAGTTCAAAATCAATTGGTACCTTTTGTAGAGGAAGATGTCGAAGAAAAACCCCTAAACTAAAAAAAAAAAACTGACCATCAACAAATTGGTACCTTTTGTCTTGGTATGTAATTTCTCTCTCTACATCAATATATTCTCCAATTTAGATATAAACTAAAGATTTATTTAGACTTTATTCTTGTTTAAAGTTTGTTCTTAAATTTGAAGTTCAACAAGAAGAACAAGAGACATAAGAAGATGGTTAGATCATCTAGGGTTAGTAATGATGATTGGTTCATATATGAGATACTAACCAGACTCCCCGTCAAAACCCTTTTCCGTTTCAAGAGTGTTTCTAAAGAATGGTCTTCTTTTATCGAAAAAGATCAAAACTTTATTCATTCACACCTTCTTACCCATTCCAAAACACCCTCTACATGTCGTATATTTATCGTCATTCCTGTACCATTGACAGAGGAAGAGGGGAAAAGGAGAGATCCAGATGTTGAAATAGACCATTGGCCTTACAAGGAATTCTATATTACAGCTGACTTGGTTTTTCAAGACAATGCTAGTACTCCTATCAAAGCCGTTGTCGATACAGTAAGGAAGGTTGACTCAATGTCTTACGATATGATTACAAAACCCGTTAATGGTTTATTCTGTCTTATTGAGTCACAATTTGAGCATGCTGTTCGTATATGCAATATCAGTACCCGACAAGTATCATTATCGTTTCGATCAACATTGTCTGAAGAACCAAAACGTAATCAGTATGGCATGTGTTATGCGCTCAAGTATTGGTGTGAATCATTCCAGTACGGTTTTGGTTTTGATACTGCCACTAATGAACACAAATTGGTTTGTGTGTGGCATGTACGTCAACGTATTGATGATCCCCTTTTGTTTATTTGTGAGGTTTTAACATTAGGGAAACAAGGTGGTATTAATAGCTGGAAAAGAATCAATGATGTCCCACCACCAGATGATCTAACAGTTGATTCATATGACTCTGTTTATGTGAATGGTGTCATTTATTGGAGCACTTATCGTCTTCAGAATGGCTTTTGGTTTAGTCCAACAAACATAGTTGCATTTGATGTAGGAATGGAGAAGTTCAGAACAATCATAGTCCCTGATTTGATCCTTGGTGAAGCAGCTAACCATTTCCGCGACGATTCACGTTACGATAGACATGTTACTTTATTAGAAGTTAGTGGGTGTTTAGCAATGCTAATCAGAGTGAATCATTCTGTGTTCAAGATGTATATATATGAAAACGATGATTACAAGAAAGAAGAGGAGGACATTAGTAGAGCATCTACTACTACTAGTTTTTCAAGTAGTAAAAACGAAAGATGGATTGAAGTTAGGAGTATCACATTGCCGTTGGATTTGAAGGAAAATCTTGTCAAGTTTCATACTTTTGTAGGATCAGATGACAAGATAATAGTAACATTTTATGAAAAAGAGGATTGGGGTAAAAAAATTGGGAAGAAGAAATGCTCATCTTTCTATTGTTTCAATTGGAAGAAGGATAGTTGGACGGAGTTTGAAGTTAGTGGTATCCCCTCTTCGGTTCCACATATTTGCTTCAGAAGTTCTTTTACTACT
Organism: Eschscholzia californica; assembly: GCF_041429995.1. Classification (NCBI taxonomy): domain Eukaryota; kingdom Viridiplantae; phylum Streptophyta; class Magnoliopsida; order Ranunculales; family Papaveraceae; genus Eschscholzia; species Eschscholzia californica. The sequence continues at coordinate 43,569,184 of NW_028238483.1, read as the reverse complement.
TTCTCCGAAAGCCTTTTGCCTGTCAACAATTAGGCCGCTGCTCTATCTTTGTTTTTCGAGTCCCCTTCAAAAAGTTACTATACGTATCTAGAGTCAATGGCAAAAGATATTGCATGTTCATTATATACCACCACAACGGAAGCTGCATCCTCAGATATGTTCTCTTGATGTCTTTATTTTGTGGGTTTCTTTTGAATCTTTACTTTCTAGTTACTATTTGGTTTTGAGATGATATTAATTAGAGTTAAATGAAATAAATGAAAGTTGGAAATTAGTCTCATGAAAAGGTGTATGGGGTTCGGACATTTTAAGTTCAAATGTACTACTACTAGAAAAAATCACAAAAATTGGAATACTTTTTCTTCTCCGAAAGGAATTGCACAATTTTCTTTTGTTGAAAAAAAACAGGGACTAGTTTAGAGGTCTTTAGACACTTACATCATTGGATCCGACCAGACACAATAGACTTTCAAACGTTAGGGCAGTGACACTCACGAAATTTGGCACCTCATTTACCTGTCAGGTATGGGGTTATTCAGCTATGGTAAAACAATAATTCTCTTCTTATGGTAACCTAATAGCACATCTAAAATTCTTTAAAATGATAAAATACCCAATAAATTTTTGAAATCAACTATAATATTTGTTGGGTTCGGACAGAAAGCCAGCCAAACCTTCTAAGTTGTGTCTAACAGGCTAGAATTTATGGTCTAGACAGGTAGAGCCCATCTCAAACACTAGGTAACAATGGACTCATCTGGCTCGGGCGGCTCGTGGGGGTTCGAGCATGGTGGCTTTTTTAGAGCCCCTAGTTCCAAACACATCACCATCTCGCAGAATCCTAAGGTTCCAAACCAAAACTAACAAAACTGGAACCAAATTTTGCCGATTTTCCATTTTACGCGGGAACGAAGCCATCGGGTCACATTCAGTTCTCAACACCTTTCGAGTCAAAGTCTTCCCTTTTTCTTTTTCTAGGGTTTCAGACTTGCCTTTAGTTCCCACTCAGAAGAAATCAACCAAAATACCTACCACCACCAACCAAGCTTGGTATGTAATTTCTTTCTAGGGTTTGAAATTTGTTCATTTCTTGAAAAATTTTGTAATATATTTGATACTTACTTGTAATTTCCACCACCACCACCACTTGGATCAAAATTGCTGCTTCTTACTGCCATGGACTCTAATCTTAACAACAATACCCAGTTGAACAAGAAACAGAAGAAGATGGAATTTAAACTCAACAACAAGTTGAAGGTTACATCATCTCTTACTCATAATGATTTCTTAGTATATGAGATACTAACCAGACTCCCTGTCAAAACCCTTTTCCGTTTCAAGACTGTTTCTAAAGAATGGTGCTCTTTGATCGAAAAAGATCAAAACTTCATTCACTCACACCTAACCCATTCCAAAACACACCGTCCCTGTCGTATATATATCGTCGTACCTGTACCATTTACAAAGGAGGGAAAAAGTAGGGTTTCAGATTTTGAATTAAGCCATTGGCCTTGCGAGGAATTCCATATTACAGCTGACCTGGTTTTTGAAGACAATGGTTCTATGAAAGCCGTTGTTGATACAGTTAGGGAGGTTGACTCAACCAATTACAATATGATTACGAATCCCGTAAATGGTTTATTCTGTTCTATTGAGTCACAGTTGGAGCGTGATGTTCGTATATGCAACATCAGTACAGGACAAGTATCACCATCGTTTCCATCAACGTTGTCAGAAGAACCAAAACGTCGTCAGTATGGCATTTTTTATGAGCTCAAGTATAAGTGTGACTCGTTCAATTACGGATTTGGTTTTGATCCTGCCACCAATGAGCACAAATTGGTCTGGGTGTGGCGCGTACGACCATATGATTATGGTGGCGACAATGATGATCTCAGTTGTTATATTTGTGAGGTATTAACATTAGGGATACAAGGTGATATTAATAGCTGGAGAAGGATCAATGTCGTCCCACCACCATATGAACTAACGGAGGACTCTGTTTATGTGAATGGTGTCATTTATTGGAGCACTTATGGTCTACGGAATGGCTTTTGGAAATTTTGTTCTATAGTTGCATTTGATGCAGGAAAGAAGAAGTTCAGAACAATCACAGTCCCTGATTTGATCCTTGCTGAAGCAGCTTGTTACTGCGGCGTCGCGTTACAACAGACATGTTAGTTTATTAGAAGTTATGTGTTATTGTTTAGATGGATGGTAGTGAGAAGAACAATAAAAAGGCCTCTTGTGGGTTTCAAGTGAGGAAGAAAAAAGTAAAGACGAAATTATCGACATTGGCAAAGGCTAAAGCTGCCCAAGCAATGGAGCTCGAGATAAGACGTTTAACAACTTGTTCTTTTGAATCTCTTATGAGCTTATATAAGGCGTCTCGATATAGTTTTGATATCTATTGAATCTCAATTTTGAACTTAAGGTTTTATTCTTATTGTTTTTCGGTCTTCTCTCTGCACTTTTGAATTTTTTTCATTATTCCAATGGATAATCGAGAAGTATATATTTAGCATCTATGAATTCGATCATTTATACTTTATTCGTAAACAGGGTGTGACATAAGCTGTTATTGGTGATGACATGAACGTTAACTCGTTCCCCCTACTATAGCAAAACTTTGACGAGCTCAACTTTGTACTACTTTAACTTTGCGACTTTATATCTTGATGAGCATATTTGATGTTTAAGGCATTAGTATATCTCCCGAACTTTGACAAGCCATTTCAACGTATGTCGGAGTTGTTGTTGCTCTTATGAGGTAAATGATGTATTGTTTCACAAAAAGAGATTTATGTTATTAAACCGATCTCTTTGTTTTGCTTTGCATATCTCATGTTTTGGGATTGACTATACAAATCTTCATAAAATGATGCTAAATGAACGACTAAAAATGAATCTCTGCCTGAAAAGGGGGCTGAAATGAGGTCCAAGACCGAGGTGGAAGATAAGGGCAGAATCAGGTTGTCTACCTCGAATTTCATGGTGCAGAGTATCACGGTTGATGACGAACTAACGATAGTGTAGGTGGTCAACCGTGTAGAACTACTGAGAGAGAAGTATAATTGGGTAATTATGTTGCAGCTATTGTGGGCTCACTAGAGTGAGACCAGCCATGGGTGGGGTGTGTAAAAATGTTGCAGATATATTTATCTGGTCAAAGATGCTCACTCACTCTGCCTATATATTTAAGAAGATATTGAATGAATCTGCAACCAGGAGGGTACAGAAAACAAATCACCATATCACCCTTGGTGTCTATTCAGAATGTGCTAACTGGTCCATCTCTTACAATCAATAACTCTCTCTAGTCTTTCTCAAATGTTTGACAAAAACAGCAGAAAAATAAAAGTTTGATAATTCATCAATTTTTCACCAAGGATAAAGCTCTTGGATTTGCATAAGTAAAAGCATGGAAAGGGGTATTCTGCTTTCGTATATTTTTGGGAATATGAGACGAAAAATCCCATAATTCTTATACCAAGAGTTGGTTACTCTGTCGGGGCCGGAGGTCCACGGGTCATAACATTCATTCGGTAGGCCGTAGGCCCGGTCGGGATTGGATTTGGAACTCTATGTTTGTCGGACTTAATTGGGACTATTTTAAAAATTTCTAGGATCCAAATTCCGTACAAGTCTGTCAAATTTTTCGAATTTATTAGGAAAATCTATCCGAACGTATCTAGATTTTTCTTTCATTAGGACCGTAGGTAAAAAACCTACTTTCTTACTATAATTAGGAGGCGCCAATAGGATATCGGGTTTTCAATATCAAAGTACATTTGATATCTAAAAATTTATTAATCTATTTTATTCATCATTTTATATTTTGGTCACCACCACGGCACCACCAGACAACCATCACATCCATTGTACATCGCCACACCTATATCCAGTAATGTATATTATTATTATGTATTATATATACATATAATATATATACATATCTGAGTATAATATACACAAATATGTTATACATATATACAAACATAAACACATTGTAAATAGGTATTATCAGGTAAATGAAAGACATTATTCAGCTGATTATATCGAGCAAATACGGAGGTGTATGTTGGTTAACCCTTTAAAACCCGAATCTGACCCGTTTATTTCATCAGGTTGGTCGGGCTGAATCCACCTTCGGGTTTTCGGTACCTGCGTGCTCTAACGGGTCTGGGTGTCCACGATTGGTGTTGGGGTTTCGGGTTCTCAGTTTTTTTTCTCTCCAGCCTAGTAATTACTAACACTATCTATATTGGTGGTTCTGGAGCGGTATTGTGTTTTTCATTATTATTACCTCAGCATACAACTCAAATTAAGACATTTGTAAGTGTAAGATTTGCGTGTTAAATTATGATATCAGTTTAATAAAGAAGAGAAAACGTGGGAGTTTGTCAGAATATTTTCAGATTCTCCGATAAAACCTAAGATTTCTTGACAAATATAAAGACCTCCCTTTGGGGTAAAATCAGAGATTTTGACGAGAGCGAGCAAGTAGAAGAAGGATTTCCCCCCTCTCGGTAAGCTTTAAGCCCATCTCCATATATTTTTCAGATATGTTTCATGAGTGTCGTTATCTTGGTTTTCATTGCAGTTCTTATGTTTCTTATTCATAATTTTTTTTTTCATTAAGAAGTCTAGAGCTCTGTTCAATATGATTTTAGTTTTCTCTCGTTCAAAAATAGGTAAAATTGAGGCTTCTTCTTCACAGTTTCCCTAAAAGCATAAATTATTCATATGTTCCCTTGGTTGTGGTTTGTTTTCCCTTGTTATAATGAAATGATCAATTTATATAACATGCCTCTAACTAAGTATCATTATTATTGATGATTTGATGGGCTAAGTATGTTTTCCATTTAGATGATCTCCATGCATCTATTTCTCGGTATAGTTTGATTAATCATTAGTGGATCGGGGACATTTTGTGTGTTCACTTTACCTTTTGCATGTGCCTTTATCTTACTTCAAATATGCAATATCTTTGAGTTGGAAATAATTCAGACAAAGGTTATCACATTAATTGTAGCTTTTCTTTCACTTGAGTTAATGATATTTGAGGAGTATCTTACATATATTAATTGCTATCTTAAGAAATTTATGTGAATCTAAAGCATCCTAGAAATTCTGGTAGATTTATTAGACAAACAATATTGTGAGTCTAAATCATCTCAAATTTTTCGATAATTCTGGATTCTTTATTTAAGTGCAGCTGAGTAAGGCTAATTACCAAAGCAAGAGCGCTTTCCTTTCTCTTTAACAATTCTTTTTTGCTCTATATATAAGAAGAGATATCGTCCAAATAAAACTTAATTTTGACGAACCTATTACTCTCTCTTAGGTTATGATAAAAATATGTTAATTCATTCATTAATGTACATATTTTTCTAAATGATTTTATTATTCTATTCGGTTGAAGTAAATTTTTGGGGAGTTCCATACTTCATAGGACTTTTTCATCTCGAACAACTTTTTTTTTTTTTTTTACATATAGATGGATCCATTCAAATGTTTTGAAGAGAAAATTTTAATAAAAATCCCAAAATATTTCCCCATATCAATCACATTAAATGTTTATTTACACACAGACAAGAGTTATGATTGAAAAGAAGGAAAATGACATAAAATAAGGGGAGAGCTTTTTCTTCTTTTGGGTAAAACATCACACCCGGAATCCAACAAAGATTATAAATTAGTAAAATCTAAATATTTTGAAGTCCATGATCCAATACATCCCGAATTATTTTAATACTCGTCCCTCATTAGATTCGAAAGAAAATCCATATCCAAATCAGTTAATAATATCTCTCTCTCTCTCTCTATCTCCTTCTCTCTCTCTCTAAAATGATGAAACTTCAACTCTTCATCTCTCTCCTCTGTTTTCTGCCATTACTTGATAAAAAGTGAACTGGGTAAGTAAGAGCTCTCTGCCCCAAAAAATGCAGTAAGAGAGAGAAAGAAAGAAAGAGAACTTGTTTGTCTTGTTAGGGTACCTCTCTCTCTCTCTCTAATGGCGTCTTCTTCTGTAAAGGTCAGAAATTTACGGCTTTGACTGGGAAAACTCACACTGTTTCACCTTTAATTCAAAACCCACTCTTATTAAAGTCTACTGTTCAAAACCCATCTTCTCCTTTCTCGTCTCTCTCTCTAGTTCTCTGTTCTGGTTTGAGCTGGTGTTAGCTGTTTCATGGTTGTATTTCTTTCATTGCATTTATTTCTTCAAATTTAGGGTTTCTAATGGCTTAGTTTGGAGAGAAGCTAACCAAGCTCTAAAAGTTCATCTTCTTTCTTTTCTATTAGTATATACATATTCTTTAGTTCTTAGCTTTTACCTTTGCTTCATGTCTTCTTCTTTTTGTTCTGGTTATCTTTGTGATGAAGTTTGAAGTCTAGGGTTTTGTAGGAAAGGTTAGGTTTTTCTTTAACTTTATTTAGCTAGGGTTTTGCTTTCCACTTTGTAGATTTAAGATCATTTGATAATTTAACTTCATTTTTCTGTTCATGGGTTTCTAGGTATATAACTTAACTCTTACTTCTCTTAACTACCACATATATTGTTTCTAATCTTTGTTTAGTTTTGAACTTCATTTTTAGATTTTCTTAGTTCTTTTAGAGATTAAGTACTTTTGGATTAGTTTTTCTTGAGCATTTCTGATCATTCTCAAAGTAAATGCATGGAAGGAAGAGAAGCCATGACATTACCTGGTTCTGCTTCATATTATCTGCAAAGAGGTGTTTCTGTACCTGGAACACAAACTGGGATTCATGGACCAACTGGTTTTCGTCCGCTACCAAATCCAAATATGCCGGTTCAATCCAATGTTGTGGGCAATTCCGTAGGATCGACATTTCCACCTGCTGAACCATCTCCTTCCATTGCTCCACATGGTGTTAATGTGGCTTTGCCACAAGGGGAGCCTGTAAGAAGGAAAAGGGGTAGGCCTCGGAAGTATGGGAATGATGGAGCAAACGCAAACATGTCTTTGGCATTGTCTCCCATGTCTGCTCCCCCTCCAGCATCCTCATCGCTCTCACCAACCGAAAAACGGGGCAGAGGACGACCACGAGGAACCGGAAGGAAGCAACAATTATCCTCGCTTGGTGAGTTTTCTTATCGATTTCTATCGCTTCAATTTTTAGATACTTCTACATTTGATTGATGCCCTAATGAGCTCAATTGGACAATTGGTTTGCGTTTAAACCTCGAGAATAGTTTAAATTGAATGTTTGGATAATTTTTACAAAACTAAGTTTCCATTGTAGAGTTTAAGTTCTTCACTACCATATATAAACAACTAAGACTTTCTTCTGAGATGTTTTCATTGTGGTAGGTAAACAACAATGTAGGTAATTCTATCCACTTTAATTTGGCCTAAACTTCATCTATTCATTTCTAGAATGTGTTCTTGATCCGTTGAACTGTAGAAGGTATAAATGCTATTGTTGGGTCTTCTAAAAACTATTTTTATGCTACTAATTATCATCAAGGTTGGTTGTATTTTGTATATACCATGGCTTTCTTTTTCTTGGGAGTGTTGATGGTTACCCAAATGTAACGCTAGGTGAGTTGATTTCAGGATCAGCTGGATCGGGTTTTACACCTCACATAATCACGGTCGAAATAGGAGAGGTTTGTAACATCCTTTTCAATTTCATCTTACATATTAATAATACATGTATAATTCAAATATTCTTGCTGTAGTTTGTGTATAAGATAATGAGCGTTAGCTTTTCTTTAAATTTTTTGTACATAACATGTTTAGAGTCATGTATAACCAATCTAGATCAGTTTCCTCAAAATGACTTGGTTATAAGTTGTTTACTTAGATTTCCTCGAAATATGTTTAGCCCCAAGGATGTCTACATTGAAGATGAGAGGAGCCTTACTCGCTAGTAAAGTAATTGTTTCAGTAGGGCTATTTTGACGAACAGAAGAATATCTAAATATCCACAAGTTTTTGGAGTGTCGAATAGAATTTCCGGGTTTCCAAAATTTGATGTTTGTAGTAGTTTGGTGCTTGGCTGTTTCTCAGAAGGGATTTGTTCAAGTCACAGGGCTGGCCTTCAGACAATGGTTGAGCACAACAAGAATACTCGATTAGGAGTTTGTGTTTGATTTGCCCTATTTACTCTGCGTCAGTTTTAGATGAAGTAATACATCAAAATATGTAAAGAAAATGTAGGATTTCGTCACGGTATCTAGTTTCCTAACCTTGTTTTAGTTAAATACATTAAACTATTCTTTAGTGCTCGATTCTTTCGTCTACCAGGGATGTAATGTATTTACCGAGTCAATACTCATCTTTTCCAAAACTAGAATTTGACTTAGTATCCCTCCTTTTGTAGGACATTTCGACAAAAATAATGTCATTTTCACAGCAAGGGACAAGAGTTGTCTGCATCCTCTCAGCCACTGGTGCTGTCTCTACTGCAACACTTCGTCAACCTGCAACCTCCGGTGGATCGGTCACATATGAGGTTCTTTCATGATCCTATTCTTTTAATAGCGTTGAAACTAAACGGTCTTTCAGATATTGTGCCATTATATTATAATAGTTTATATTACGGCACAGTTGAAACTAAACGGTTTTTCCAAATTAGGGACGGTTTGAGATAATATCCTTGTCAGGCTCTTTCATGCTAACTGATACTGGTGCATCCCGTAGCCGAACTGGTGGGTTAAGTATTTCCCTGTCAAGTCCTGATGGGCGAATGGTTGGAGGTGGAGTTGGAGGGATGCTTATCGCAGCAAGCCCTGTTCAGGTAATTGTCCCCCACCTTCTTGTTCACATTGTATTTTTCCTCTTCAGCATTCATAATTTTAGGTCAATGTACGATCATCCCCAAAAGAAATTTTGTGTAGTTCACTTGCCACTAGATAGTTATCTTTGACATACATATGCATCTCAATAACTGCGAAACCTATGTGCATTTTGATGCAGGACTTGAATTCATAGAAGCGATGGAATGTAGTTACGTTCAAGTTATTATGTATCATTCTCATTCTTTGATAATCTTGATGCAGGTTATAGTGGGGAGTTTTGTATATAGTGGCTCGAAGATAAAGAACACAGCAGAACCCCCGACCGACTCAGGTGCAGGCTCAGATGGGCAGACTGGTGATCCTTCTATTACTCCAACTAGCAATAATGCAAACAATCATAACCTAACATCCACTACTTCGATGACTGGAGGATGGCCAGGTTCTCGCTCGGGAGATATGAGAGGTTCTGCTCACTTCGACATTGACTTAACCCGTGGTTGATGATAGTTAGCCTCTTGTTTTTCGACAATAATTAGACAGTATAATGATGTTTTCGGATGATTATTGGTGGGTTGGATTGTCTTAATGGAGGTTGATGAAAAATGGACATGGCCTTCTCTTGGTGTTATAAAAGCATGTGAAAATTGTTAACAACGAGTACTTTATTTAGCTACATTATTCATATTCTCTACTTATTTAAGATTCTACTTTTGGAGCCCTTTTGCCTACAGAAAACTCGTATCCCATCCCAAAGGATGATGAAAGTAGTTCATCTTGAATCAGAGCCATGATTATGTATATCCATAGCTCTAATAATTCATATTTTATGTGGAGAAAACCGAAAACCCAAAGCGAAAAATTGCTGAGGAAAGCGTGGATGTGGTATCCCCCGTGCACCTTTTACACGAGAGTTTGGCCTTCACACGAAGGTCGGCTACATGGTGATAGTACCGCCTTGTCAGGGAGAACTTAACTTACAAAATGCACGAGCCTTTGGGCAAGCTCATAGAGCCTCACTAGGAATAAAAGTCCACACCAAATGCGATTGGGGTGTCAAAAACGGAGATAATATCGTCAATGGCTGAAGCTTGGTTCCAGTGGCCACCCACCTCGCCAACTCCCAGGTTCCAGTGGCCACCCACCTCGCCAACTCCCACTTTCAATGTTCAGATGGCATTGCAACATTATTGCACACATTTTTCATCTCCCCATCTTCACAAGGTATGAAGAAGTCCACCTCGCCAACTCCCACTTTCAATGTTCAGATTGCATTGCTACATTATTGCACACATTTTTCATCTCCGCATCTTCACAAGGTATGAAGAAGTATTTCGATAGATTTTTGTGTGTCTGCTCATTTATGTGCATGAGTTCACCTAACTCAAAAGCAATCTCAAATGTAAAAATGCTCTAAACTCAAATGACATTTCTCAACCAATGTGAGATTATAACTCAATCAAAATCTATGCCCAATTTAACAAATCTAATTTGAATACGAACTCCAAATTAAAGATCAAAGAAGTCATTTAGACCCAGTAATGAGCAATCCCAGATCATGAGAACAGACTGTTTGGATTCCCTTTTCAATACACAAAACAGATATATAACTTTTCGTCTTCTTCTCACTGGAAAACAAACATCAATTAAATAAAATTATTTATATGTTCTTCCTTCTAAACTGTCTTAACTGTATCAGCTTCTTCCCACCAAAACATCACAACAAAAACATCGAAAACAACAAAGAAAGATCTACAGACATACCAGAACACAACTAACTAGAGAGAGACGGAGAGAGGTTGTGACATACCCAAGCAAGAGTTTTCAACTTTGAGTTCTTTTATTTACAGCATACTGTCTGTCCTTGCAGGAAGTCGCCGGAAAAAGTTGATTGGAACAGAAGGCAACCTGTGCCTAAACCTCGGGTGCCTCATCATAATAAACCCAGCAATAATCGCCACAACCTGGAAAGGCGTAACGTACAAAACAAGCGCAGCAACCAAACAGAAGGTAACAAATATTGCCGTAGCACGGGGATCCCTCCAGCTTAAGAGTGCCTGGAATCTCTCCCCTTGTGTTGCTATATCGCCAACCACAGTCTGAATTCTTCCTGCAACACTTCTTAATCGATCATACCTCATTCTTACAAGATCCGGGTTTCGAGAAGTAGGGAAAGTATCAAATTCTTCGTCGAGTTCGTCAGGGTGAACTGCTTCTGCATAAGATATTCGAGTGTTCATATGAGGTGGATATCGTGGTCGATATCGGAAATTCCATATCCCTATCAGAAACATGTAGAGAAAAATTGTCGGTAATATCAGCTCCGGGAAGCAAACAAGCATCACAAATAGAACATGGACGAGAACAGTAGTGACAGGATTCTTCCACATACAAACATCTCCAAACCATTTCCCAACCGCAAATAAGCCTGAGAAAACCGACATTAGCCTGAAAAAGTTCGCTTTACTACGCCTCATGCTCCATAAGTGTGAGTCCACATCAGACATGTACTCCACTATTTCTTTTCGAAGTGGGGGTTCAGCTCTGCCTAACCTAGCTGCCACAATATTCACTGCTTGGTGCCGTAGCATGTCAAGCTGTATCACTGTTAATGGCCGCACATAATGCATTTTTGGCAATAACGGGCGCGAGTATATATACATCATATTCACCAAAGATGTGCATGAAAATCTTAGTGCTAGATGTAATTCGCCCATTTTCTTGACGCCCGAAGGATGTAAGACCAGTAACGGGTAAGAGTGAGTATACACACGCCCCGTTTCAAGTGTTGAGATACGTACTCGAACCTTTCCAACTTTGATGTCCCTGTTCCCTTTCTCTCCCAGTTGGCAATTGTCGAAGACACCTATAGTAAGAACGGTAGCTGGATCAAAGACTTCCCATGTGTATTGCTCGTTGTACTTTGGACTTAGGCTATTGATGATTGTACGTGTACGGATCCATTTGTGCCCATATTTTGCTACACAGTATGTATCTGAAGTACCCTTCCCTTCCCGTGTCTTCATTGGATGGAGCCCATCAGCACTGAGGATACCAAGTTCTAATACACCTATTGATGGCTTCCATAGTTGCTTTGCTGTTGGGCGGAGATCACTGCTGTAGTGTGTTGATTCATCAAGTACATGATAACCACCGTCAAGGCAAACACGTAGGTGGAGTCGACTGGAAAATTTATCTTTCTTCAACTGGTCAACATCAACAGCAACTGGTTTCTCAAGGTTGAACCAACGGGTATGAATCATTCGGTCATCAGCACGCTTCTCAACTAAGTTCAATGGGATGATGACTCTTCCAATGATCTCATCTTTGCCGGGACCAAAACGATCTTCAACTGTGAGGACCAAATGATCTTCAAAGGGTTCAGCAGCTACAAACAAAAGATCTTCATTCCACAGTGGATTCAAAGACCGAGCTTGAATAGTCTTTGTCTTCAATATCTGGTTACCAATCTGTGCTTTCACATGTACATCTGGGAACCGATTCTTCTCAGTTGGAATTAGATCTTGAGCCTCGATGATGTTGACACGTACATACCATAGTCGTGGTGCATGGTAGACTTTTGAGCGAATATGTGTATGGGCACCAGCAGAGCTATCAAGAGGTGTTGCTGCATCAGAATGCCATGCATCAGGGAATGCTTCATCAGCTTGTGTTCCAATCCAAACAGCAAGCATCAATTCCCCTCTCACTTTCTCACCCTTCTTATCCTCAAGCCTATACCACTCTGGAGCCAGTGGACTGTCTGGGGGAACCCGTGTAGGAACCTCATTGAGATCAAATCTGACAGTACCAACATAGTCATCCTTGACCAAGTCCTTATCCTTGACAACAACTTCGAGTACCGATGCCTGCATTCGTTCTCTTGAAAAGGCAAACACTTCGTTCCACTCGGGGTTTTGCTTTTTCTCAAAGTGCCTTGTAGTTCCTTTGTAGTTCCCAATCTTCACCTCAACATATGGATCGAGGCTCCCTGTTAGGTCCATAGAAGGAAGTTCACGGGCTTTAACAACTCGTACAAAGAGGAACTGCATCTGCTCAACAAGGTCGTAAGTGCTAGCAGGCTTATCAGCACGTATAACACGACCACCGACAACCTGTCCCCCACCAAGGAATGGGCTGGTTTCCTTCAATGCGTAGTCCACAGGCTGCGCTGGAGACGATGAGTACATACGAACAATTCTTGGCTGTTGTGGTTCAGCTTTCATCTGATCTGCAGCATATTTCACTGATTCATAGGTTGCATCTGGATTGTAGCGCTGTTGTTGCTGCTGTTGCTGTTGTTGTTGTTGTTGTTGTTGATGTTGTTGCTGCTGTTGCTGCTGGAGATTCGGGTTTGGAAGATGATGGAAGGTGCGTCTAGCATCAGAGTTGTCATTCGAAAATGGATTTAAGACTTGTGGAGGTTGAACTTGATTATGGGATAAATTTGGATCAGAATTTTGCATAAAGTCCATGGCAGGGAGTGGGTTGGATGATTTAATAGATGGATCATCAGTAACATAAACTTTCAGGCCAAGTTCTCCTTTCACATGAGAGAAGATACCACGCTTCTCCAGAGGGTAGTGCAAAACAACAGCATCGGAGTAGGGGACAAACGATGTTCCAGTAAGGCGGACCTTCCCAAGGAAGGAGGACTTGAAAGTAACTTTTGAATTGCTGTAAACCCAAGCTTCGAGAGTAAGGTTTTGAAGGTTGCTTGGGTCAGATATATTGAAATAGAAGCTTTCATTCCAAACAGGGTTGAGGTCTTTCTCTTTGATAGTGGTACGAAACCTTTGGTGATCGAAGTGAAGCTCAACAAAGGCACTAGATGAACCCTGGCCATCTTTAGGCATGAGATTGTGGGCACCAACAACCTCCACCCCGAGTTTGAGGTTGCTCATCATGGTTGACTGTTACACAGTTGGTTGTCGGAGTTGATGGAGAGGTATTAACCACCAGAAAGAGAACGGTTCACTTGCACCTAAAAAAAAAGATAAATCTGGTCAAAACAGGATCATAAATCACATGTAGGTCAAGAAAGAAAACTTAGATACTATCGACACTTATTACAAGCCAATTGCCCAAAAAGCAAGCCATAGCCATTCCAAGTGATGGAAACCACATGAAGGTAACGTTTCACCTCAAATAGTACGATGTCTAAGTGAAGTTACCTGTTTTTTGTAGGATTGATGCAGCTAAGCAGGATCTGTAATATGCACTTAATGCCCTCTTATACTCCCAAAACTTGGATGATTGGTTGAACCTAAAAGAGTACGATGAGTTAGAATTTCTCGATCACCCTAAAAAAATGATAAAGAAAACCATATAGGTTCATCCAAATACAAGATTGTTAGACAAATCAATTTCAAGGGTTTGGTGGATAAGATATAGGTATATTAAACAGATAGGTATGAAAAACTGTATAAGTGTATGCGCACTAGAGATTGTCATCTCTTATTGACGTAAAATCAAGCTCTGGGTGGTTTGCCGAATCACGAAAAGGATGCTAAGAAATCATGTCACAACAAGAAAAATAATATAGCTCATCAATTGAAAAACTTTTCAGAGAAACAAAAAAGAGTTTACTGTTCAAGTAAAGGCTTCACCTTTACTAACCACAAACAAAAGGGACTGACAAAGGTAAAAGAGAATTACTTCATACTCTTTTCTCCTTTATTAGTCTTTGTTGTAAGAATCTAGGGCATCTTCAAAATCAAAAGTTAGAATTTGAAGAATTAATGATCAGAGATCCTTAAAGTTACAACTATTTTCTAAAGGGGGGATTGTGGAAATTCCTCCCATAAGGATCTTAGGAACAAGAAACTAACATCACATATTCCAAAAATTTCATACACAAACTCATCAACATCAAACACAGAAAGAGGAAGAAAACTAAACAAAAATCTCAATAAAACAATAAAAAAATACAAACAAGAAAGGAAAGAACTTGCCCTGTCTTTAGATCCTAACACAGCAACTGAAGTGATCCTCAAAGAGATCAAAACCCTAAAATCTATTCTTCACACAGAAGTTAGGCACAAAGTCTTTCAAAGAGACCAACCAAAGTCAAACTTAGGTTGCTCGATGGAATAAAAAACTAACTTTTTCAGTGACAAATACAAATAAAAGACTAAATACAGAGACTCAGTCTGTTTACTTCCTTCCATGATTTATCTGACCTAATTCTACCATTTCAGCAGATCTTCACCTCAACCAACAAAATTTCACCTTCACAAACTAAACCAAACAAACCCATCTCTAATCATTTACTATTTCACCCAAAAAAACAATTTAATCAGGCTTACTACTTCAAGAACTAAGCAAAATCTAAACTAACAAGAAGAAAGAAAAACAAAAACAAAAACAAAAACAGAGGTATGAAAACAGTAAAAATCACCTTGCTTTGAGCTAAATTTTTTCAGATTTTTCACTTGAACAGGTTCAGATCTCCATTAAAGAAGAAAATAAAGCTTGGGTAGGTAGTAATTTCTGCAGTTTTGAAGTGAGCATCAAACCTTTTGAGGAAGATAAAGATAAATCAGATTAATGGAAACAGAGCCTGTGAAGGCAACAAAGCAGAGAGAGGAATTAATAGTAGTAGAAGAAAAGAAGTAGAGAAGGGAAATGGAGAAGAAATGAAACCCTAGAAAAGTAAGTTGGATTGTTATGCAGAAGAGTTAAAGAGAGAGAAAGAGAGAGAGTTTTGAAACTTGCAAAATCTTTTTATCGCCATTTGTATTTGTAGGTGAGGTGGAAACAACAACTCTCTTTCTCTCTCTCTATCTCAAAATAGTTCTCTTAATTACTGCTTTTTAAATAGTTAAATACTAATTTTGCCCCCAATTTATAACCAACTTGAAAACTTAGCCCCCATATTTGTATAGCGTTTCAATTTGACCCCTAACATCATATTTTCGTTATATAACCGTTAGTTAACAATCGAAATTTATTTTTCTTTTCACCCCTAAAAAGCATTTCCATCCTATCCTCTTTTTTCTCTCAATTGCTAGAGTGGTTGTCAATAAGGAACAGTTGGCTCCAAGACCTTTGTAAAAAAGTTCTTTTCTCCATTATCTCATGCTTCTTCCTTCTCCTCTCACCACCACCATCATCATCTCTCCCTCTTTCTCTTTGGGAAAAACTTCATATTGGAGTTTCAAGGAGAAACACAAATCTGGGTTTCTTTTTTCAATAGCAGCAGAACAGGGAGAAAGGGATGAAGATGATGGTGGTGGATGTGACAGAAGTAGGAAGAAGTGGATAGGAAACTTTTACTTGGAAGGACATTGACAATGGTCGTTAGGTTGTGGTCGGGAACTATTCGGCAACCCATTTTGAAAATAGAACAAGAGAGAGGGCAAAGATGGAAATACCTTTGAAATATGAGTAAAAAAAAAATGTCGATTAATGTTGTCTAATGTATCTCTAACGAAAATATGGTCGTAAAAATTAAAACACTGACCAGTTAGTCACAAATAAGAAGCCAAAACAAAATTAATCATTATAAATTACCAACGTCACAAAAGAGATTAACAAGGAAAACGTTGATATTCTGGGATAACAACACTGAAAACTTAATCTTGTAAGAAATGACGGATACACAAATCAAAACAAACTTAGAAACGCAAGTGTGTCCCTAACTAGACGAGTCCATCCCCGAGACCTTGCTTACTTATCACTTAAACGGACCATGGCCAGACGACACACACCCTTTTATGAATGGGTTGTGGATAGACGGGATGCCCCGTTTATAAAGACAGTGCATTTCCATTTGTAGATGCGGGTGTGTGGTGTAACCATGCTTGTTAGAAGGCTTGTGTGGTAGTTTTCTAAGCTAAAACAACCTCATGTGATTCTTTAAGCAAGGTCTCTTGGAAACCTCCACATCCAAATTAGAATGTTCTTATTAGGTTATTAAAGTTGTATTAATCGGAAACAACTTGCATAGATGTACCTTCATCAAAAAAAAAAACTTGCATAGATGTATATACTTGGACTCAAAACTCCAAGTAACCTAAAGTAAACTCTCTATTAACTCTATAATCAATGGTATTGTTATTTTTATAGTTCTTATTGTTTTCAGAATTTAAGTTGCATCAGAAGTATCATAATGTACCTCTATAGTCCTATGTAAAACAAAAAAAAATGACTATATGTTATTATAGTAAAATTAATAGCCACGCAATATAAATAAACAAACAAACTTATCACCAAGCAAATGGACCCTAGATTAATCGCTCGTGTTTATTTTAATTCTTAGGTCCTTTCCATTTTAAACATTTACTTGAGGACTCCTCGCCACTAACAAACGAGATATTGACACAGCAAAACTTTTTATGATTTACTAAATCTAGAACTTTAGACGCGCTTTAGAGTTGGGGGTTCGATATATCATAACATTTTTAATATTTATTACCATGACCAATTCAAACTTATAAAATGACACATGAACAAAATATTGTGTTATTGTCATGACTTCTCAGATAGGTATTCTTTTTCTTTTTTTTGGTAGTCATTGAAGTCTTTTTCTTGTGTCTTTCTTTTGGCTATTTTGACGTCAAAGGTAGAGGAATAAAAAAAAAACTTTATAGTGGTGAAACATGGGCTAAATTAATAAGAACTTTTGAGAGGTCGGTCTTCGTCTCCTTATCCATATAAGTATATAACTTTTGCCAAACATTATTCTTTTTGCAACCAAATCGTTTGAAGATTTGCATACACACTGAAACAACCATGGTTCTTTCCTAATATTTGACAAAAATAAATAAACATCACAGGGTCGCCTTATTTTACAATAAAAACGCCTTCAAGCTCAATCACTAATGGATTAGATTTGATTTTATGATTCAAGCGTCTCTATATCTTTTTAGTCACCCTATAAACTTCAATGGAAGCCGGCAATAGTACTATTAATTATAAATTTAATGGAGTTTGAGACCAAACCCTTAACCACCTGAAGGACAATAGAAATTATAGAATAAGATTGTTTAATGAAATGATTTATATATTACATTTTTTATCAAAACAATTGGTCTTTTCGTAGACAAGTTATATTATAATAAAGTATGCCCAAGAAGAAAAGCAGTACGAGCATACTGGATGCACGTGTAGGAGATTAATCTTCTATCCCGACAGCCTTCTTAAGAATAAAAACATATATAACTAATTTATTTATTAAAAAAATATTTAGAAAACAAGAGTCTATATTCGTGCTCTTGAGCGTTGGGTTGAACTAACACTCGACAGGATGTAGGTTTAACTGAAGTTCTATTCGGATTTGGCCCACACCTAATTTTGGCTCACAACCACTCAGTGTGGTCTAAATTTCGACACAATCTAAGAGTTGATTGTTGTCTACTTATTATATATACGAATTGTTTTTTATTTTTTACAGAAACCAATACCTTATAAAATGTGAGTTGTTCTATAGTCAATTAAGTTATTTTATCTTTGATCCATCGTAGTGTCATTGAAAAAGATTGTGAAATGTGATAATCTCTTAAAAGCTAAAAAAATAGACGGACGTCAAACCTAAAATATATGTTGCCACGTAGTAAATTAACCATAGACTTTGAAAAAAAGAAAATAATTTTTGATTAATTTTTTTAAGGGTAGTTAGGGTTTTTAATTGAAGGTTAAGAAGTCTTTTAATTACACAAATGGTCCATCAATAGTGACCTGTACTTAGCATTTTCCTCTTGTTTGCTTTTGGGATGGTGAGATTCTTGACAGATACATATCAGGTGAGAATGGGTATTAGAGAGGAATAAATAAGTGGGCCAGGTATCCAGGGCCTGATCCATTTAATGGTCCGTTATTAATACCAAACACACACACCAAAGTTGGACCCAATCAAAATCCCAATCTGATCCAGTTCTTGAGAAACTCCATTTTCACAACTTACAAGGTAAGTGACAATCTTTATAAATAAAGCCACAAACAAAGGGAAAAGGATCGGCCCAGAAACCCGTGGGTACTAGTTTAATGGGGGCGGTCGGGTCGAGTAGCCGCCCTAAGAGCATCTCCAATGGGACACTCTAATAAACACTCTAAAAGTCTAATTGTCAAGTGTTAAATAAAGATTCTCTTTCCTAGTGTCAATATAGAGACACTCTAAATTTGTTTGGTCTCCAATGGAGATCTCTAAAATCTTCTACTTAATACACATGTCACTTTTAAATTGAATATGAAAAAAATAGTTGAAAAGAAAAGGTTTCAATTGGTTTAAAAATTAAAGTGACACTTAGAGAGTCTCAAAGAGACACTCTAGTTTTAGAGTTTCTCTCTCTAGACACTCTATAATAAATGGGTATATATCTTTGAGCATCTCCCATAGGACACTCAATCTCTAACCCTTAGAGTGTCACATATGATTTTTTGGAGTTTTTTGTTAAAAAATCATCTCTAATTGAACACTTTGTTAGACACTCTAATATGAGGTGTCTAGAGAGAGAAACTCAATCATATACACCCAAGCCCAAACCCAAGCCCAGACCCACTAAGAGCTAAAAATAGTTAGTATTTAATTTTCGATGAAAACCAAATTTGTATGGCTAATTGTCAATCGGGCTAACTAGGCTTAGAGTCGCAGCATCAAAAATATTGGGAAGGTATATATCTTTGAGCTAAGAAAAACAAATCAAAAGTCAAAAAGTTATTTCAAACTTGTATAAAATGTATTGTTAATGAAATCCTAGGAACATCTGGTCGAATTAACCACTACTATTTAGTCCTTCGAATCCATTGTGATAGGAACCTCTCCTTAGAGCAACAATAGTCCTAATTGTGAACATATATGGGCAAACCTATTCAGTGGCCATTTGACAAGACAGTTATATTCTACGTCATTGATACAAGTACATCACACTCGTGTACATCGTCTTGAATAGAACAAGGTTTTTTTTTTGTGTGTTTTCATTCCCTTTCATAAAAATATGAAAATAATAAAATTACTCCTTGTTCTATTAGCCACGTAGGATAAACAGTGTACAAGGATTCACACGAGAGTATCCCCGAGTCATATCTAATAGCAGGGCACAACCTTGGTTATGTCGGAGTCATTTTTGAGATCTACACGAGCATTTTGGACCGAGCTCGGGTCTCCCACAAACGAATTTTCCCCAGCTCCGGACCCTAGGTGGTCCTACAAACAGTAATTTTTGTTTTTGTTTTTTTTGTTGAAAGAACAGTAATTTTTGTTGAAATGGAAGGGGGAGAGGTACAGGATATTACGATTTTGATTTCTTTCCACGTGGGGCCACAAGGATCATGGATTCGACCCACCAACCTTAGTTGACTAGGTATTTTTTGTTTGTTTTACTTTTGGTATTTTCTCCCTTAAATGGTATACTGTATTTCCAACCAACTATTCATTTGGTATGACATTTTTTTTCGTACATATGGCCAGAAAATTTTTCTAGTATAAGATGTTACCTTTTCCTATACTTTATGTATAAATAGTTGAAATACTGAAAATTAAAATTTTGTTGTGTTTTTTTTCCCGGTTTTGTAATTACTAATTACAACAAATAATAAAACAAGACTTTGGTTTTTCGTTAATGAATTATTAATCTGAGTTTGAGTGGTTTTTCGTTAAACAACAAAAGCATTATATAAACTCTATAATGTATTGCGAAAAGCATTTTATCCTTAGTTGTTTATGTAGGGATCGATCCTGAGGTTTATATTAGAAAAAAATCAAATAGAAGTCTAAAGACAGTTAGTTAGATGGTGTCTATCCCCTTTATATTACCTTTATACAAGTAATAAAGTTTTATTAAACTTTCAAATAAGAAAACATTAAAATAGAAAAATGTAAGTTAAGTAATCAAGAGTTGAGAAATGATAAGTCTAACATATTAAGGTGGGTGGGGCAGTCTAATTTCTTTCTCACAATGAGGTTAAGGCCCACAATTCAAAGGATTTTTCACACCTAAAATGGATGATGTTTTGAATAAATTTGGGCCATAAATTGAAGACAAGCAATAGGTCATCATCCATCTCATTTGGTGAAGGGTTGCCATCAACAAATGATGTTTTTGTGAGAAAATTTGAAGATTGACTTTACTAGATGAACATAATTGCCCACGTCAACAAACTTTGACTCCTACCCATTGGAGGTCTTGTATCGCTATAGAGATTTATAGTTGTTGTTTAGATATTCGAAAAATTACAGTTTGATACGTGACCCAATAAAATTTTCTTTGGTATTAACCCTATACACTATCTAAAAGTCCAACATTTTCCGACAGGAGTCAAATACGCTTGAATACGATAGGCAAAAAGTCTTGAATTACTTGGTACTAAAACTCTTCCAAAAAATACCCCGGTCAACTCAAGTTGCTTCCGACGAAGAGCTAGGAAACATCCATTGTGATTCATTCAAGCAAAAGCATTCCATGAAAATCATATTCGTGAAAAATCACAATCATTAGAAATTTCTAATGAAAAGGAAGATAGTCAACTCTATATCGTTTTCTTTTTAGCATACAAAGATCAAGCTACTCTTTACAAATAGCTTCTTATTAACTAATCTATCTATATACACATAAAAAGAGCAATCTTTCATTAAACTCTCACACAACCTCAACCCCACTTATCTCAAGTGTTTTCAAGTTTTTTGGTCTCTTATAGTTTCACCAAGACTGAACAAAGTACAACACTGACAGAAGAATCTACTTGTGCTCCTCTAGCTACCAACGGTGGTAAACCGAAACTAGTGGATGGGAAAAGAGCCCCTTCGGCGATTGGAACGCCAAGAAGATTATAACCAAAGCCCAGATGTAGTTCAGACGAATACGAATAAGAGCTTCATTCGAAAGGTTTGTTGCAGTTATCATCCCCCATGTTGCTGTTCACTAGACCACTGTCAGCTGCCTCTAGTTAGAATGTTTGTGCCTCTTATAGCCATTCCAACATCTGCAGCTACTAAGTGTGAAGAGTATGAACTCTTACTGATATTGAGACCTAGATTACTTAATCAACTAGATAAAGACTATGAATGTAAATGAATCTAAAAGAAACTTAGATGAGAACTTGTTCTCTGTTGTGTGTTTTTCATTAAGTCTAATGGGGTATTTATAGGTTACATATTAGGGTTTAACCCAAAGAGATATACATGAAGAATAAGATACATACAATCTTAACTAATTGCTAACTAATTGCTTAATTCAAATATAGATCTTATGAAGATCTTGGCGGGAAGAGTAGAGAGATGTGGGTCTCGGCTGTGCTTCTCGGCTGCCTGGATTCGTGTGGATCTCGGGTCTTCATGACCCAACGTGCATGGCCCTTGCATGGCCCTTAATACTCCCCCTCAAGTTGGAGCAGAAATCGAGATGATGCCCAACTTGCCAAGAGTTGTCCTGAAAGTGTCCGCACCAAGAGGTTTGGTGAAGATATCCGCAAGTTGGTTGGTAGTTGACACGAAACGGGGAGCGATAACCTTTGTCTTAATCTTTTCTCGAACAAAATGACAATCAATCTCGATGTGTTTCGTTCTTTCATGAAAAACAGGGTTGTCGGCAATGTGTAGCGCAGCTTGGTTGTCACAATAAACGGACATTGGAGAAGAATGATCGATTCCTAGATCACGAAGTAGATGTTTTAACCATTGAAGTTCACATGTGAGGTTGGCTAAGGCACGATATTCTGCTTCAGCAGAAGATTTGGCAATAGTGTGTTGTTTCTTTGATTTCCAAGAAAGAGGACTAGAGCCAAGCATGGTGAAGTAACCAGTTGTAGAGCGTCTGGTGGTGGGACAACCAGCCCAATCGGAATCACAGTATCCTGAAATATGAAGGGAGCTAGTGGCAGAGAGAAAAATGCCATGACCAATGGATCCTTTAAGATATCGAAGAATACGGTGAGCAGCATCTAGATGGACGGAAGTGGGAGCCTGGAGAAACTGACTGAGATTGTTGACCGCAAAGCTTATGTCAGGGCGAGTAACAGTAAGGTAGAGTAAGCGACCAATCAAACGACGATATACAGTCGGATCAGATAGTGGTGTTCCATCTGTCGGACTGAGTCGAAGTTTTTGTTCCATCGGAAATGGGGAAGGACGGCATGCAGATAGGCCGGAATCTAGAATGATATCTAGGGCATACTTTCGTTGACATAAAAAATACCTTTGGAGGAACGGGATACTTCAATACCAAGAAAGTATTGGAGACGTCCTAGATCTTTAAGGGAAAATGTTTGATCAAGGAATAGTTTGAGTTTGGATATTTCATTATCATTAGTTCCCGTAATGATAATGTCGTCCACATAGACGAGAACATAGAGGGAAGCAGAAGCAGAATGGTATGTAAAAAGGGAGTAATCAGCTAGGGACTGTTTGAAACCCCTAGTAAGAAGAACAGAAGAAAATTTAGAGAACCATTGGCGGGAGGCTTGTTTAAGACCATATAATGATTTTTGAAGTCGACAAACCTTAGGTTCCCCTTTTGTAGAAAAACCAGGAGGAAGTTTCATGAAAACTTCTTCGTCAAGGTCACCTTGAAGAAAAGCGTTGCTAACGTCCAATTGATGAAGAGACCATCCTTTGATGGCAGCAAGAGATAGAAGAACTCTGACTGTGACTAACTTTGCAACGGGTGCGAAAGTATCATGAAAATCAAGGCCCTCGATCTGAGTGTATCCTTTTGCGACTAGACGTGCTTTGTAACGTTCAATGGAACCATCAGATCGAAATTTCGTTTTGAACACCCATTTGCAACCAATGGGGTGTTTACCAGGTGGTAGATCAACAACCGTCCATGTATTATTGGACTCCAGAGCTAGAATTTCTTTTGACATGGCATCTCGCCAATGTGGAGACTTGACTGCCTGAGAGTACGAAGTTGGCTCGGACGTAGATAAAATAGAGTTTAAAAAAATACGATGAGGTGGCGAAAAAGCATTGATGGAAAAATAATTAGTGAGGGGATAATGAACAGAAGGAGATGAAATATTTGTATTATTACATATGAAGTCTTTGAGGTGGGCTGGTGGTCGTGTAATACGTTGAGGGCGAGTTGGTGGTGTCACACCTTTCAGGTCCACTGAAGAGGGAGTGCCCACAGAAGTATCTGTGGAAGGAGTGCCGATAGGTCTCACGGAAGAACTTGGCGGGAGAGATGTAGAGCCCGTTGGAGAAGTTGCTGGGCTAATGTGGGTGCCCTCAGAGAGACGGGATGATGTCTCGGCTGGGGTGCCTGCAGAGAAGTCAGGAGGTGGGTTTGGTGGAGCGCCCTCAGAAAGATCAGGAGAGGTCTCGGCTGGAGTGCTTCTAGAGGGGCCAGAAAGCAATTCGGTTGGTGTGGGATGAAAATTAAAAGAACCGTTGTCCGGAATCGAGATAAATGGGCGACAAGAAGTCTCATGTGGAGCAATGGTGGATGAATTTGTAATGAACCGAGTCTCATGAAATAAAACGTCACGAGAGGTGATGATCTTTCGAGAAGAAATGTCATAAATTCGATAGCCTTTTTGATTTGTAGGGTAGCCAACAAAAATTCCAATGGAAGCTCGGGAATCAAGTTTAGTCTTGATATGTGATGGTGGTCGCCGAACATAACAAACACAACCAAACACTCGTAAATTAGAAAGATCCGGTTGTGTTCCCAATAATATTTGGTGAGGAGAAAGACCACGTAATAGAGGTGTTGGTAGTTTATTAATCAAATAAACTGCTGTGAGTACACATTCTCCCCAAAAAGAAATGGGTAAATTTGCCTGGATTCGAAGGGAACGAGCCACTTCAAGTATATGCCGATGTTTCCTCTCAACAATGCCGTTTTGTTGAGGAGTGTACGGACAACTTGTTTGGTGAACGATTCCTTGAGATTGGAACCAAAGTTGTAGTTCTCGATTTAAAAATTCCGTTCCATTATCGGAACGAAAGGTTTGAATTTGTGGTACCGGAATAGTACCTTTTCCCGAGTTTATTTGAGAAATTTGTGTGCGAAATTGAGTGGTCACAAATTTTGAAAAATTTATTATAAACGTTTTGGTATCTGATTTGTTGGATAAAAGAAAGATCCATGTACAACGTGAGTAGTCGTCTACTAAAGTGAGAAAATAGCGACATCCTGAGTGAGATGGTATGGAAAAGGGTCCCCATAAGTCGGCATGGATAAGTTGAAAAGGTTTAGATGTAATAGAAGAACTAGATGAAAACGGTAATCTCGATTGTTTAGATAGAGGACACACATCGCACGGTGTTTTATTAATAGAAATAGACTTTAAACATGGAACAGTAGATGTAAAATATTTAAAACGAGAGATGGACGGATGGCCTAAGCGCCAATGCCATAAACTAAATACATCTTTATTTGACCTAAGACTAGAAGAAATGGAAAAACAAATGCTCGGGTCCGTGCGATAGAAGTAGAGACCATCGTGGAGATCACCAAGTCCAATCGTCTTGTTCGTGATGGGGTCCTGAAAGACACAAGAATGAGAGCTAAAAGTTACTAAACAAGCGAGAGATTTAGTAATGACAGAAATTGATATCAAATTAATCCTAAAATCAGGAATGTGTAACACATCATGAAGAGAGAAGTGAGTATTAAAAAATACAGAACCAATATGTCGAACCTGAATACGAGATCCATCGGGTAACTTAACAAAATAATTTGGCGGAGCAACAATATATGTAGAAAAACGAGAGAGGGAGCAGCATATGTGTTTTGCCGCTCCCGAATCAATGATCCATGGTGGTGAGTTTGAACGTGTACCTCTTAATTGAGACGAGGGATCCATAGTATTCGCTATTGGGACAGAGGTGCCTGCAGAATTTCTTTCCTGTTGGTCCAGGAGGCTCATGAGGCCCTGGTATTGCTGTTGGGTCAGCGATGTAGCTGCTGGAAGCACCCCCACGTCTTCTGTGGGTGCCGATAGAGAAGCCGCAAGGGGAGCAGTTCGTGGACGTGAACGGGCTTGGGAACCGTGATTCGGTGGGTATCCATGTAGCTGATAACAGGTAGCCTTCACGTGACCAAGAACTTTACAATATTCGCAATACGGGCGCTGCCTCTTTGGTCGTGGACGGTCAGCCAAGTCTGACCGAGAGTGGTCTGGCCGATAATGGTCTGACCGAGAGTGGTCAGATTGACGGACAGCTAGAGCGGCAGCCTCGGTTCCAACATTTGTGGTAGCCATGATACTTTGTTGCACCTCTTCTTGTTTGACAAGAGAGTGAATTCGTAAAATCGAGGGAAACGGATCCATTAAAAGGATTTGGCTTCGGATTGCCGAGAAGCGATCATGGAGACCTTGAAGGAACTCCATAGCACGCTCTTGGTTTGTACGATCAAGAAGCAATTTTCCGTGTCCACAGATACAAGGATCAACGGCCATGAGCGACTGAAGCTCGTCTTGTAGGGACTTGAGATTGGTAAAATAAGAAGACACATCTAATCCTTCCTGTTTGAGAGTTGATATCGCTCGTTTCAGTTGATAGACTTTTGGGGCATTTGTTTGGAAGTACCTATCGTGAAGGTTACGCCAAATGTCAGCCGCATTGTCATCGTATAGAATTGAAGGACGGATATCGGGTGCAACCGAGTTAAGGATCCAACTGCCAACGAGGTCATTGCACCTCTCCCATGAATGAAGGTCAGCTGGGTTTGTTGGTTTCGAAATGGAACCATCAACAAACCCGAGTTTGTTCTTGGCTCGAAGGGCCATTTTCATGGCTCTCGACCAAGAGGAGTAGTTGTCCCCTGACAAAAGTGGGGTGATGAGGACGGTCGTTGGTGAGTCCGAATGATGGACATCGAACAATGGAGAGTTGAGTGGTGGAGAAGATGGAGTGTATTCGGATGAAGCTTCAATTGGTTCGGCCATTGAGAAAAAAAACCGAGAGAATGCTAACCAAAGAAAAAGAGAAACCGAGAGGAATACTTAATCGAAAAAAAAAAATTGAAAAAAAAACAAAGAACTAAATGATAAACAAGGCTCTTATACCATGTGAAGAGTATGAACTCTTACTGATATTGAGACCTAGATTACTTAATCAACTAGATAAAGACTATGAATGTAAATGAATCTAAAAGAAACTTAGATGAGAACTTGTTCTCTGTTGTGTGTTTTTCATTAAGTCTAATGGGGTATTTATAGGTTACATATTAGGGTTTAACCCAAAGAGATATACATGAAGAATAAGATACATACAATCTTAACTAATTGCTAACTAATTGCTTAATTCAAATATAGATCTTATGAAGATCTTGGCGGGAAGAGTAGAGAGATGTGGGTCTCGGCTGTGCTTCTCGGCTGCCTGGATTCGTGTGGATCTCGGGTCTTCATGACCCGACGTGCATGGCCCTTGCATGGCCCTTAATACTAAGGCTAGCAAGTCACTTATTCTGTCTCCGACCATTAGCACCGTCGAGACTGAATGTTAGTAATGGAACGAAAACTTCAGATTGTAATTGTTTTTGAAACTCCGTTATATAATATCCGTCTTAATACCAACCACATTACCCTTGATTTAGGCACACTACCTAGGCCCACTAGCCTAGATCCACAAAAGTCTTTTCTTGGCACGGGCCTGCCATATACCTTTATATGCCCTGCTTGCTGATCAGTTTTCGCTCCTCATACAACAGCTTCAACCCCAACTTGCTCGACAATGGACCTTGCAGTGCCCCAACAGTCACCTGTCAGCGTAGTGCTTTTAATATTCATGGACTTGAGAATGGATATGGCTTCCTCAGCACTGGCCTTTAACGCATCCGACATAGCTAGGACTCTAACCACCTTCCCCCACTAGAATTCAAGTTTGGGCCATTGCTTCGGTTTCTATAAGAAATTCTTCAGCAGCAACCCGGATTATAATACCTGCACTAAGTATGAGACTTTTGATTCCGACTAATACTTCTGTGTCTTTTACAATGGCTCTAACACAATCTGAGATATAGAACTTTCGGACCCTACCGGAGTGCTTGAACATGTAAATTTCGATTCTCACTCAAAGTTCCTCCAATCACCGAATCGCCTTTCCTCTCAGCAACTGGCCTAGATTCTCGTGTGACCATTGGTTCGTTTACATGATTTTAACAAAGCCATCTGATGGTACTTTTGCACCCGAAACTACATTAAACACGTTGTTTCTTCCGTACTCGTCCTTAGAGCAATTAAGACATCCATAATTTGCAGATTGTGGGGCAATGCCTCGTAGGAATAGATAATAAATAGAACCGGACTAGATAATATCCATCTCAACGATTCTTTATAGAGTAATGTTCGAAAAGACTACAATACAAGTCAAGATCTACTCTAGACCTACAGGAAATCAACGGTTTATATTTTCGAATCGATTCTTTTTCCCTCTTGATGGATTTTTCTAGTCTCGATAGAAGGATGGTTTTTATTTAGGTAAGGAGTAGTCTACTTTTGTAGTCTCTTCTATAATTTTTCTTCTAAGAATATCCATAACCTCATAATTGAATAAATTAAAATTAGGTTGATTATATTTTTGGGGCATGTTACTTAATCGAACTACATTTAGACCTAATTGATGATTATTGTTTGGTGTTGTAAGGTAAGGATGGAAAGTGAGATGATATTTTCTTTTAAACATCCAATTATTTAGGATTTTAGGCTGCCCAAGTGTTAGACCGAAGAAGCTAAACTCATTGGCTCTTTCTAGACACCTAATAGCATTGTATAAATTGGTAACTGAACTAGAAATTATGTTTCTAAGCCATTCTTTATCCACAGTGTCAGTCGGCTCAAGTAGACGACAATTATGTAAAGAGAAGCTCAATTCTTTCTCTAAATTCAGCCTGGGCTTCATTCGAATTTGTTTGGATTCGACCGACTTATCCGTGGGCCAAAATATCATCTATCTAACTATATAGAGGGTGAGTGGTGCCAAATGGCACACCAACCTAGGTAGAAGAATACATGTAGTTGCTGATGTGTCATATGTGTCATCTAAATAACTGTCAAAAGATTGCCACGTGGAAGATCTACTCTGGTGGACCCGTTATTAACGCTACACCCATATATTACTAGTACTACCACAACCCAACACCTAAAAAACCGAATATAAATTGGAGACGTTTTCTCTCTAATAACTCTCTTCGTTCACATTTTTCCCATTTCTTTCTCTCCTTTCATCTGATCCCACATTTTTGCCCTAAAATGGCAGAACTTACACTCACTGGTTTATTGAAACAAACCGCCGGAACTTTTCCCGATCGTAGAGCTGTGTCAGTTTCCGGTGACTTTGATTTGACATATTCACGGTTTCATGAACTTGTTGAAGAAGCTGCTTCTTGTCTTGTTTCATCTGGTGTTAAGCATGGTGATGTTATCGCTCTCACCTTTGCTAACACCATTGAGGTCTTCATCTTCTCTCTCATTCTTTTTCTTCAATTTGTTTCTCATTGATTGTTTTTTTATTATTCAATTGATGTTTCTGTTTCTTTCGACATAAATTGTCTGAATCTGACTCGTCTGAATCAAACTTACTTCTGTGAGAAATACTGTAGTCGTTTTATGGTAGTTCAGACAATGAACTTTTAATTCAGACTTATTTTATGTCTGACTCAATGAACCCTATATCAGTCTATAATCTGATTATTCAGACTAGTCAGACCTGAATTGAAAAAACAAACAGCACCTTCATCTTCCTCCGTATTCCTAGATGAAGAGTTTTCGACGATAATTTTAAGGTTTCGAACTAAAATTTGTACCGTTTTTTGTTATTTTCTATTTGCAGTTTGTGATTTTATTCTTGGGTGTGATTCGTGCCAGAGCCACCGCTGCACCATTAAACGCTGCATACACACAAGAAGAATTCGAGTTTTATTTATCTGACTCTGAGTCAAAACTCCTAATTACTTCACAAGAAGGAAATATTCATGCTCAATCGGCCGCTTCAAAACTCAGTATTCAGCACGTCACTGCCAAACTCAATAACTCCGAATCCAAACTCACTCTCTCGAATCAAGCCGATTCATTACCCGATTCAATATCTGGAATCGAGAATGACTCGTCTGATACTGCTCTTTTCCTTCACACTTCTGGTACAACGAGTCGACCTAAAGGAGTTCCATTAACTCAGCAAAACCTAGCTGCCTCGGTTTTAAACATCAAATCGGTATACAAAATAACCGAGTCAGATTCAACTCTTATTGTCCTTCCACTCTTTCATGTGCATGGATTGCTAGCCAGTTTACTGAGTTCACTTGTTGCTGGAGCAGCTGTGACTCTCCCGGCCGCTGGACGATTCTCCGCTTCAACATTCTGGAAAGACATGATAAAATACAATGCCACGTGGTACACGTCTGTCCCTACAATTCATCAGATTATTCTAGATGTTCATCTTACCAAACCCGAGAAAGTTTATCCGAAGCTTCGATTCATTAGGAGTTGTAGTGCTTCACTTGCCCCATCAATATTGGCTCGACTCGAAGAGGCATTTGGTGCTCCTGTTTTAGAGTCGTACGCTATGACCGAAGCTTCACATCTTATGTCATCAAACCCATTACCAGAAGACGGTGGGCATAAACCCGGATCAGTTGGAAAACCCGTGGGTCAAGAGATGACGATTTTAGACGAAAATGGTCTGCCACAACCAGTGGGTGCTCATGGGGAAGTGTGTATAAGAGGGTTAAACGTAACGAAAGGTTATAAAAATAACCCGGAAGCTAATAAAACAGCCTTCAGGTTCGGCTGGTTTCATACAGGAGATATCGGGTATTTGGATTCGGACGGGTACTTGCATCTTGTGGGTCGGATCAAAGAGCTAGTCAACCGTGGAGGTAACTAACTTTCTCTTTTTAGTTGCATAAATAAATGATACCATAAGCAGAAATATCGTGTCGAAAACAACCCTAAGCCATTAGTCATTATGTTGCTTATGGAAAGAAAAGCCAACTTAAAAGAAGAAAAAGTATTTGCCATGTTTGATAGTTTGTTCAATGCTAGGCCTAGCCCCACAAACCGTGTATGACGTTTTTTTGTCATATCAGCTCTGATTATTTCTTAACAACGACATAATATTGGTTTAGATAGTTGGGTGGAATAAAAAAAGTTCTTTTGAAAATAGGTTTTTTTCCCAAAAAAATAGGCTAGAAAAATCAAGTTGGGTGTTTGGTTTATGTAGGGGAGAAGATATCACCAATTGAAGTAGACTCAGTACTTTTGTCACATCCAGACGTTGCTCAAGCGGTCGCTTTTGGAGTTCCAGATGAGAAATACGGTGAAGAGGCAAGTAAAAAACAATTTCTATTATTCACAGTAATTATCATTTCATCTATTCTTCAACTTATTGATGGTTCTGTATTTACCATTCGAATTCTAAAGACTCGTCTCTTTACCATATCTACCAACTACGTGAAAAAAAAAGAAACTGTCATGTGATGTCAAAAGACTCGTCTCAATCGTGTATCAAACCCTAACCGTAAAAGTAGTAATCACATTTTCGTCCACAACACGGGTTATATGTGACGTTTGGGTCCACAAAAATGAGACAATTTGTTAAACAGTTTCATTTATCTCTCTCACACATTGATTCGCAATCCACCAAGTATGGGAGTGGTTGAACTTTTCTGAAAAGAGACTAAGCTGTTTATTTTGTTTTTATCTTTCGCTGCCAACTATTTTCAGGTTGGATATTTTTTGCTAACACTACATTTTTGTTACATAGATAAACTGTGCAATAATTCGAAGAGAAGGGACAAAAATTGACGAATCAGAAATATTGAGTTTCTGCAAGAAGAATCTAGCCAGCTTTAAGATACCGAAGAAGGTATTTTTCGCCGATGATTTTCCAAAGACAGCCACAGGAAAGATCCAACGTCGCATTGTTTCTGAATATTTCCTGTCTCAAGTTTCAACTGCTCAAGTCCCCAAGTTTGGTGCTTAAACAAAAAATATAGAAGAATTATCGACATTCTTTTAGAGATGTTTGCTTATTCATTTTTTAAAATTTCAGCAAGTATAGGGTGCTCGTTTTATTAGTAAGTTAATAATCTTTTGTCAAATGACATGGTTTGTGAATCCATATACTAGGATTAAGAAAAGTATATGAAATTGTAAGTTCTTTTTTGTTTCCTCTTATTTTGTACAAACTAGTCCATCTGTATTGTTACACCCGGAGGAGGCTAGGGTTGGCAGGTTAGGCTGAAAGCTCACACAAACCTCCTAACGCACACCCTCGTGAGAGGGTGCAAGTGCACAGACTGGTCAGCCATCTGTGCACTTAGAGTTTTCGTTATCAGTTCACAAGGTCGAAGAATATCAAGCTCAAGACTAGAAAAACATCAATAATCAACACTAGATAGTCTAGGCACTTTGTTAACATAACAGTCACCATTTTTTTCAACATAAAACAGAAACCAGTTACTACATGAACCAATCAAAAGAAAAACATCATTACATCTCACAAGTCACAACCAAACCAAATCATCTCAAACTTTCTTCTCTCTCTACCTTAGTATATCAGTTCTGTTGAAAATCCTCTTCATCTTCATACTCTTCTCCTTCCTCATCAGCTGTTGCATCCTGATACTGTTGATACTCAGATACCAAATCATTCATGTTACTCTCAGCTTCTGTGAATTCCATTTCATCCATTCCTTCCCCAGTATACCAATGTAAGAAAGCTTTCCTTCGGAACATGGCCGTGAACTGTTCACTTACTCTTCTAAACATTTCTTGGATAGAAGTCGAGTTTCCAATGAACGTCGATGCCATTTTTAAACCTGTTGGAGGAATATCACAGACTGTTGATTTGACATTGTTAGGGATCCATTCGACGAAGTAAGATGAGTTCTTGTTTTGCACATTAATCATTTGTTCGTCGACTTCTTTTGTGCTCATTTTTCCACGGAACATGGCGGAGGCTGTTAGGTATCGTCCATGGCGAGGATCAGCAGCACACATCATGTTCTTCGAATCCCACATTTGTTGAGTTAGTTCTGGTACAGTTAGGGCTCGATATTGTTGGGATCCACGGGAAGTAAGAGGTGCAAAACCAACCATGAAGAAGTGCAGACGTGGGAATGGGATTAGGTTAACTGCTAGCTTGCGGAGATCGGAGTTCAGCTGACCAGGGAAGCGAAGACAGCAAGTTACTCCACTCATGGTTGCAGAAATCAGGTGGTTCAAGTCTCCAACTGATCAATTTTAAGCAAATGAAACAACTTTAGACATTATGATATATAAAGCTTATGATGCTATCCATAATACAAAATTTATGATCATTTAACAAAACACATAGACGAACTTTAAAAAGATCCAAAGCCATGTGAGGGATCCTGTTTCATTCACAATACTCGTGAACTGAACTGCCTGACAAGATAAATGATCCATGTGTCTAGATGAACAAAAACTTGTTCCAAAAACTCGTTTTCTCATCTCCTGTTGGAATATTAACACAATTTGAAAACAAATTGAGTTCTAATTTAGCCACTTAATTATAAAGTTAGATCCCACCCAGAGGGTTGTTGTTAAGATGACGAATCTTGAAGAAGGCGTAAATGATGGGTTCTCTACATTACTGTCCTCATACGCTACACTACAAATTACATTTTACAGTTTCTCATTTCATCTACTGTCCTTGAGGTAATCAACAAAATACTACCATTTAGGCAGGATAGTAAGGAGTACAGATTATGGAAAGATTGGCACGAATAGCATTTCTTACTTGGCCTCTCTCAGATGGATCTATTTAGGCAGAATAAAGAGTATCTAGGCAAAGCAGCAAACATAATACAGTGCGTAGCTTAATGACAGCACCAACTTGATTGTTTTCGGAAAAACAAACCAATAATAAAACTCAATGCAGTTGCAATGAAGTGGATAACATCATTATTTCTTCATATCATATTTCTCTATCATTATCCAAAATATAATCTTTTGGCAAGTGGTACCTACTGGGACCTAAACATTAAGAAAATGAGATATCGAGTTTTCATGGGTCCTACTTCAATTGTACTTAGGCATAAACTTAAGGCTAGACATATAGTTCTAACCACTAAATTGTCGGTAAAAAAAAAGTATCCTCATAAAGCAATTGTCATAAAACTTAATCAGATTATATAATTATCAATCCTAACCTAATCAGATAATTTAATTATCAACCCTAACCTAATCAGATTATTTAATTATCAATCCTAACCTAATCAGATTACTTTTAAATTGACTAAATTATGTCTTACAATGGTCCACTATGGGTCCTGCATGTGGTACATCCAGGTAAACCTGACTCACAAGATAAGTATATTATATATGCAATCCCAACCACCCTAATATTCGCTACCAGAAGCCATTAATTCAAAGATGACCAAGATTTGCAGCAAAATAAATAAATAAATTAAGATCCAAGATCACATGACACAACTGAATCAATTAAAAAAAGAGAAGAATTATCTATTCTTACCACCTGATCAAATCAGAGGAGCAAAAAGTTTATCTCAAATTACCCATATTCCCAAACTACCCTAGTTATGAAATCGGAGCCAGACAGCTAGATTTCGCCTTTGTTTCTATATCTTGATGGGTTGGGCTAAATTTGTCCAAAATCTTAGCTAGATGGCTGGATTTCACCCCCAATTTCTCTCTTGATGGGTCTGGCAGAATCCAATCGTCCACCTTGGATCTCGGTCACTTTCTTGGCTCTTCGATTAGGCTCTAGTGTTAGTTCGGAACTGGTATATGGTCCGAAAATGGAAGCCGACCACAAGCCAAAAACTGACGTGGCCGGCCCCCATTGGTCTGGGCATGTGAAGAGAAAAACACCCGGACCAATAGAGGTGTCCGGGATGACCACATAAGCTTTTAGAATGTGGTCTGCCTCTATTTTCGGCCCAATAGTATTTTGTGTTCAAATCTAAGAGGAAGTTTGTTAAGGACAATAAGGTCAATACACTATGGACTATGATATGTGGAGAATATATTGAGAGTTCAGAGCTTGACAACTAACAAAAATGGCAGACAGCTAAAAAAAGTAATAAAAACTGGAACCCTAAAAAAGCAATTCATCCACATGTGAGAAAATTCTACAGCTAGAGAGAGAGAGAGACTCACAGCTTGGAGTGGTGAGTTTGAGTGTTCTGAAACAGATGTCATAAAGAGCTTCATTATCCAAAACCATACATTCATCTGCATTCTCAACCAGTTGATGAACAGAAAGAGTAGCATTATAAGGTTCAACAACCGTATCAGATACCTTCGGTGACGGAAAAACAGAGAAAGTAAGCATCATTCGATCTGGATACTCTTCTCTAATCTTTGATATCAAAAGAGTTCCCATTCCTGAACCAGTTCCTCCTCCCAATGAATGACAAACTTGAAACCCTACAAAAAATTCAACAAAAACCCTAAAAATTAACCAAAAACGTCACAAAGAACACTACTAGAAACCCTAAAAACTAACCAAAAACGTCACAAAGAACACCAGAAACACTAAAATTAACCAAAAACGTCACAGAGAACACTAAAAACCCTAGATCAGTGAAAATTGAAAGAGGATAAAGATTACCTTGTAAGCAATCACAATTCTCTGCTTCCTTTCTAACAACATCTAAGACAGAATCAATAAGTTCAGCACCTTCAGTATAATGACCTTTAGCCCAGTTATTTCCGGCACCGGATTGACCAAAAACAAAATTATCAGGTCGGAAAATCTGACCATAAGGTCCAGATCTAAGACTATCCATTGTTCCTGGTTCAAGATCCATTAAAACAGCACGAGGAACAAATCTTCCACAACTAGCTTCGTTATAGTAAACATTAACTCTCTCGAGTTGAAGTTCAGAGTCTCCTTGGTACCTTCCGGTCGAATCGATTCCATGTTCGGCGCAAACTACTTCCCAGAACTTTGCTCCGATCTGGTTTCCACATTGACCTCCTTGAATATGCAATATCTCACGCATTTTTGAGAGAGAAAGAAGATAGTTCTAGAGAGAGAAAGAGAGGGAAAATAAGAATTTTGGGGGGAAATGAAGTGAGAACTGATATTTATAGAAGAAAGGAAGTGGAGAAGAGTTATTCGCCGTTAGATTTAACGGCAGGGGGTCTTTATTTATTATTAGTGGGAGTGGTTTGGAAATTAAAGAATGGGAGATTTTGACATTGACTCCCACTTTAATATCAATACTAGGACTACACCCCCATTTTTTTTACAACTTTTGATTTACACCCCCAACACAGTGCAAATGTCGTTAAAATTCTGTTACGGAGTGCTTGTGCCAGATACACATGTGGTGTATGCCGAAAATACCCTCTCCCTAATTCAAATTTCCTCTTTTTCTTAGTTGTAAAACCTAATTACTCCATTGTACCCAAAACTCAAAAATATTTTCATTCTTTCTTTACATCATCTTGCCTCTTTGTTCATCTTCATCTCTTTCTCTCTCTAGGGTTGTTTGCATCTTTTTCTCTCAAGGTAAGGCCATTGAAGAGTATTTAGCTACCATCTTTTATTTTGTTCTTTGTCTCTCATGTTTCCTATTATCTCTGTAAATAAATTTAGAGAAATTCACCCCAATGCCTTTCGTTCTAAATAGAAAAGTTAAAGCCACCACCACTTCATCAGTAAGGCTTTAGTGCAAGATTCTTTGATGTAGATTGTTGCGGAAGCGTAAAAATAATGGAATCCACCATTGTAATTAAACTATACTAATGAAATAAAGCTGATGAAATAAAGATAAAAGCGATAAAACGATAAACTTGATTAATAATAAACGATAAACTTCATTAACAATAAACTTGATTCATAATATTCTCTGATCTGAATAACAAGGACAGACCTGACTTCCTTTTATAGGAACTTAGAAATTTCTAGATAGACTCAAACTAGGATTCCTAAATATCAAAGATACTCAAACATAGAAACTTTTAAACCTAGACTTAGTAGGAAATACTAAAACATGGAAACTCCTAAACTCAAACCCTAATGGACTCGGCCATGAGGCCCTCTAACTAGTTCGGCCGTGAGGCCCATCTTGATGGTCTCCATCATACTCCCCGACCGAGAACGAACTTGCCCTCAAGTGAGTCTGAACAATGTAATCCTTCATTCCCACTATGAACGAATGGTGCATTGGGGTCGAAGGACACCCACTTGGACGAAATCACTAGCTTCAATCTTATAGTGCAAAAAATCTTGCAAAAATAAATGTAGGAAAGAAACTTCCAACAAATTGCAACATCTCCCGTCATCTTTTAATTTGATGAAGAAGACCACAAACACCACATAATATTTTATGGAAAAATCAACCTTGAAATCCTTCACTTGAACGATCTTCCCACGTTCATCTTCGTGTTGCTTATAAACCAAACTCGAATATGGCGTGATCAAATCTAAATCAGAATGAACTGACTTTTTCAAGCTAATAGAGGATAATTCACTTTGTTCTTCTTCTTCCTCGGTCATTGAGAAAATTTTGTTCTTTTTGTCAAAAACTTCTTCTTCAATACCATCGAACACGGTGACCGAAGTAACATTGGAGAACTGTCTACTTGATTCAATCTTTGTCTCCACATATGAAAAATATTCATCTAAAGGAAGAAAAACATACCTGAAGATGCTTTTCAATGTAGTCCAATCGTCTACGAATTTTTTTCCTTGATTAATGAGTCTCCATTGCATTGCATTGAATTGTTCATAGATTCTTTCGGACATATGTTGTTCGATGAGAAAAACCTTATCTTCGTCATGGATATTTTGGTTTATGAACCAATCTTCCATATGTTGAATCCAAAAATTTATATGATATTGACCGTCGAATAGAGGAATTTTAGAGACGGTATTAATTTTTTCTTGATATTTTCGATCTACATAAAATTGTTTTGAATCTCGAAAGGGATCCCAACCTAAACGTGGAAAAAAATTCCAACATTCAAGGAGAGATGTATCCATGAAAAAAATTTCATCTTTCGTTCCCAGATTCTTCAAGCTCTGAATACCAGCTGATATAGATTGTTGCGGAAGCGTAAAAGTAATGGAATCCACCATTGTAATTAAACTATACTAATGAAATAAAGCTGATGAAATAAAGATAAAAGCGATAAAACGATAAACTTGATTAATAATAAACGATAAACTTCATTAACAATAAACTTGATTCATAATATTCTCTGATCTGAATAACAAGGACAGACCTGACTTCCTTTTATAGGAACTTAGAAACTTCTAGATAGACTCAAACTAAGATTCCTAAATATCAAAGATACTCAAACATAGAAACTTTTAAACCTAGACTTAGTAGGAAATACTAAAATATGGAAACTCCTAAACTCTAACCCTAATGGACTCGACCATGAGGCCCTCTAACTAGTTCGGCCGTGAGGCCCATCTTGATGGTCTCCATCATTCTTCTTCTAATCAAATAGTTATGCTTTGGGGAGATTTAGATTTTAATACGATTGAAGCAAAATTATTATCCGATATGGATTTAATGGATGTAGTATTATTTTTGCTTCACTGCTTGTGGTACTCCATTTCTAAGAATAGTAAGCAGGCACAACATCATGGAACAACCTAAATCATTGTTGGTAGAACTCAACAGTTTCGCCTCTCAAAACCCTATTTAGAACGGAGCTTCCAAACTTCCATTTACTTATCCAATTCCTCAAATTGGAGTCCAAGTAAAAGATGATGAACTTGGTTCTCAATTAACTACTACTATTTCAATTTCTGCTCAACAGACTGGAAATCGAGAATTAATTAGTGGTTGGTCAACAATATTTGGTCCATCTGGTAAACCCCCAAAAATAGATTCATGTCTTAGATTTAAATTGGATAATGGAAGATTTTTAGACAATAACATGTTAGGAAGGTATTTGTCATTGCCATGTTAGAAGATCAACACTTGATTTATATAATGAGTGGAGGTTTTATTAAATTTCTAGAAGTAGTGTTTGAATTTGGAGAGAAGTTTGAGAATTAGGTTTTGGGAGATGAAGATGAACGATGAATTAAAAAGGGTATTTCCGTCATACATTGTATGTGCAACTAGCACAAGCTCTACTTCACAAGATTTTAACGACATTTATACAATTGGGGGTGTAAATCAAAAGTTTTAGAAAAATGGGGGTGTACAATAGTCCTAGTATTGCTATTAAAGTGGGGGTCAATGTCAGCCGTTGACTGAAAACCAAGTTGGAAAAGAAATCTGAGAGGTTGGTTTTAATCTAGGAGAAAGATCCAATGGTGGAGATTAGAACTAAAGACACTGATCATATCTGTGGTTGGTAGCTATAATGTGATATTCATTAAAAAAAAGGTAGTATAATCAAATGAAGGATGTTTTTGGCTGATAGTAATAGTGTGACCTATGTTGTTTTGAAATCTCATAAAATCTTTATTAGAGAAAAAAATGCAATCCTTCGCGGCTCAGGTTCCATTCAGGAAGTCAAACCTCATAATGTGAGATTCTTCTTGTTATATTTTCTCTTAAAGATATTAAACATACTTCAACGGTTGTGAATACGTACCAAGATCTAGAAGATGAAAACCAACTTGGTAACTATTCAAGTCTGGAGTTGTTAGCAACTCTTCTAATCTCATACTCGGGGTAGTATAGGCACTTGGTTAATATATTATCATTTTTGTAAAAGCCAAAGGAAACTAGATAGGAAAGAATATGTTTTTTCTCGAAACAAAAAGATGAAGTTATATTGAAGTAAAGTAATCTATACTCCCTTGACCCTCAGCCAGGGTGACAAACTTTTTAGTATTGGACAGGTTATGTGAGTTGTTTTCAGTAGAATAGAACAGTTCCACTAGTAAAGGTGAAAAGCTAGATAGATAGATGCTATCAAGTATTTGGTGATACATTATGATCACTTAATTCTTAGATATCTTCCTACTCAAGCAAATTCCTCTTTTGAGTCTAATTTGGGTTTTCTTCTTTTCTTCCTTTTATATAACCTATGAATGGTTTGTACCTTGTAAACAAAAAAATGGTTAACAATTAATGGAGTGGGAATTCTAATTTGTAGAAGTTTAATATCGTATTTAATAGGATACGTTACATAAGACGGATCGAAAATAGGAGATCCGGCGGTCAAGATAAGTTGCAGAAATAATATACGTGTGTAACACGTGTATGTACGTGACGGATCGAGAAGACGTGATCCGACGATCAAGATATATTGAAGATATGTGAAGATTTAGTTTCTTATATTCAGAATATCTCTTGTAACTATCTAATGGTAATATTAGATAGATTTTGTATTATTTCCTAGTTTAGTAATCAGAAACTAGGAAACCCTAAACCCTAAGTCATCTATAAATAGGAGAGGGTTCGAGGAATCAAACTCATCGAGTTATGTCTGACCAATGTAACCGATCAAACCCACATACAATTGTATGTGGTGAATTATTAATAAAGAAGTTGTTCTCCGTGGATGTAGGTCTTGAGTATTCGACCGAACCACGTTAAATTATCGTGTCTTTTACTTTAAATTCATATCTCCGATTATCACATAATCGTGAATTTAACAGTATTTCAAAAATTCTATAACGGCCGAATCATATGTTTAGATTTGTCACGTACAAATGATCAATAGCTCAACTTGGAGATAGAGACTAGAATGATGGTAAACTATATTTATATCAACTACGCACCCCACAACAAGTGCTCTACTAAAATGGCTTGAAAATCTGTCCCTACCTGCGCAAAGCCACGACGAGGGTCGGTAATGTAAGACCTACCGAAATAATGTGATTTGGAACGTTATACGACCACCGAGAGTTTTACTAAATTCGACTTCTTATAGCTTAGTAAAGACTTGCTTAGACGCAGGAGGGGGTTGTGTTAGCAATTGTAATTAGTGTTGCTGATAGATGTCTGGTTGGTCTGGACGAGGCACTATAGGGTCACTTATTGGCACTTCCCAAAGTGTTAAGGCGCCCCTTTTCCTCTCACTCCCCCTCTCCAATTTGCCTTTGAGTTGGTTGGAACTAAAACTCTGGTGGCACCAACAAAATTACTCAAATGTTCGAATGCGGTTGCCTATGCCCTTAGGGGTTGGTTTAGCCAAAAACCATATAATAACCTATTAAAGAATTAATAATATCTTTGGAAATGAAAAGAGTCATCTTCTTCGTGGGGAGCACTAATTTTATTAATCGTATTATTATCTTGGTTAATTCGTGATATCTAAGTTTGTATGTTAATAAAAAAATTAGTGTTCCTGAACAAAAGTAGATCATTGATACAGCAAAAGCTACAACAGTTGTACGGTAAGATTTTATTTAGGTGAACGTAATTCTAATATAAATAATTAAGACTATAAAAATAGAATATATGGATTGATGTTAATTTGTTGGTACTTGGTAGAATGATTCATTGAGGAACTCCTTAATGAAAGGGAAATTTGATGATGATTTGGTCAAAACATCTTAAAAATTTGTACAAAATAGAAACCAAGAGAACATAACTAACCAAACGACATTTTCAAAAAAAAAAAAAATAGAATGAGGAAAACAACAACTTTAGATTAGTGTGGACATTATCAATACCACAAAAACTAAAAAGGGAATTTCTCCCACAAAACATCAGAATTCATAACCTTAATTCTTCTTCTTCTCTCTCAAGTCCCAATTTCCTCCATCTCTCTCTTCTTATTCTACCATTTTCATCTACACAATTGCATCCTCATTGCATTTCCCAATGGTACATGTCTCTTCCCTTTCTCTCTAATTTCTACCTCTCTTCCCTCTCTATGAGCGATGACAGCGAACAAGAAAAACTTGGTAGAATCTGAGCATGAATCCTACGTGGTTTGTTGTGAATAATCCGAAACAAGAATCACAACAAACCACATAAGGTTTCTGCCCAAAGTCTACCTAATTGCGATTCGTGTTTTATGGTTAGAGTCTGTCTAGTTTTTCTTGTTTCATGTCATTGATCTATATGATATGTATGTACTACGGTCTACGTATTGATTGATGATTGAATGAATTCTTTTTTTTCAACTGTAAACTATTTTTTCCTTGAATAAAGATCCAAAGTTTCTAAGACAATCTTGTTAATCATGTAAAGTCAACTCGTAAAAACATGAAAATCATCAAGAACTCAAGTAGATTTAGTTTTCAAAAGCATTTTGTATGTTAACATTAATTATGTCTTGTTGTTTAGATTAAGTTTTATATTAAAATTAGATTGGTAAATAAATATATGTTTGTCTATATGACTTCCAAATTTGTCGTATGAATTTCGATGGAGTAGGCGAATTCGGCGTCTGGAATGGCAGTGAATGATGAGTGTAAGCTCAAGTTTTTGGAATTGAAAGCGAAAAGAAACTATCGATTTATTGTGTTTAAGATTGAGGAGAAAATACAACAGGTAGCTGTTGAAAGACTTGGACAACCTGATGAGAGCTATGAAGATTTCACTGCTTGCTTACCCGAAAATGAATGTCGTTATGCTGTTTACGATTTTGATTTCACAACCAATGAAAATTGCCAGAAGAGCAAAATTTTCTTCGTTGCCTGGTAACATTCCAAACATTATTTTTGTTTGTCTGTTTGTTTGTGTTTTCTAAAAATATAAAGCTTAGTGGAGCTTTAGTCATCTTTAAATGCGTAACGACAATTTTGCTTCTTTGATATATGTAGGTCACCGGATACATCAAGGGTGAGGAGCAAGATGTTGTATGCTAGCTCCAAGGACAGATTCAAGAGAGAATTGGATGGCATTCAAGTTGAGTTGCAGGCG
This sequence comes from Eschscholzia californica, assembly GCF_041429995.1. Lineage (NCBI taxonomy): Eukaryota > Viridiplantae > Streptophyta > Magnoliopsida > Ranunculales > Papaveraceae > Eschscholzia > Eschscholzia californica. The sequence continues at coordinate 43,526,740 of NW_028238483.1, read as the reverse complement.
ACAGATCCTAGCGAGATGAGCATGGACATCATTAAAGCCCGAGCTCTTTAAAGCTTAAGTTATTCCTCCCTATTGAAACATCTTTTTCCACCTTTTTTGCATTATTTTCTCTCTGGGTATAAATTTCGAAACATAAGATTGTCGTAAATTGGGATACTTTGTGTTGTTTTCGTATTCGTATCAAGAGTTCTTCATGTTTTATATAAATTAGACTAATTTGGTACCACATGAACTTGAGGTTTTGGTATTCGAAGCATCTCCATGAAGGAGCTCTGATTTCGTACTGCATAAACTTGAGATATATATTATAACTATAAACTCGACACGAACTCTTCTTGTTCAGTTACAAAAAGCAAAGTTTATTATTACATTAAAGATAAACCCATCAGTGCAAGACCACTATTTTTTCTTCTGCTTCAGACAAGGAGAGAGTTTGTATATTACATCATCCAAAAACCTAAAATAAGCATACCTCCAAGACTTTTTCACCAATAAAACACCCCACAAACACCAAAAACCTACCACAAATCCAAATGGTAGCCCCATATAGAACCATTTCATCTCAATCCAGTCTTCATTGTCCTCCATTGATCCTTCACCTTCACCATTTGGTGCTTTTTGATGTTGTCCATCTTCGTCGCATTTATTGAGTGGAAGACCACAGAGATCATGGTTTCCGATATAGCTCAACTCGGAAAAACTTTGCAGTTGGGTACCTAAAGGAATTTCCCCTGACAAGTTGTTATATGACAAGTTCAAGTAACCAAGGGAAGTTAAGTTCACCATGCTCTGAGGGATTGCACCAGATAATTTGTTGTTCGACAAATCAAGCGATTCAAGTGAACTTAAAAGACCAATTTTATTTGGGATTGTTCCTATCAAACTATTATTTGCTAAGTTCAACGTTAACAATCTGAAGAGATATGTTAGTTCTTCGGGGATCTCTCCGTGTAAATTGTTGTTTGAGAGATCGATAGCTGCAAAAAGATTAAGCAAGAAGTCTCCATATGGCCATTCTTTACCTTTGACCATAAGTTTCATTTCTGTGTAAAAATAAACATCACTTCTAGTCAAAGTCATACCCTTGCGAGTACTCGAGTAGTTGTAATTACCTATATTTGGGTAAAACTTCGAACCCATTCTACTAAAATTGCTAAAACATCTTGGAATTGATCCGAATAGATTGTTATCACTCATATCCAATATTTGAAGCATATTGAGGTAACAAAATTCTCTAGGAATTTCACCGTAAAACATATTTGAATGTAGCCGCATAATGACTAGCTTCTTAAAGCTTTCTCCTATCCATGTTGGCAACCTACCCACAAATCTATTCTCACCAACATCTATTATCCTCAATCTAGCACAATCTCGCAATGACGGAGGCAATTCTCCATCAAGAGAATTGTTTTGCAAAAGTAACGTCTCAAGTTTTAGTAGAAACCTTATAGAACTTGGAATGTTCCCTGTTATATTGTTGTTTTCCAAACTTATAAGAACCAAAGATGTCCATTGAAACCAACAATCAGAAAGTCCTCCAGACAGAAGATTATCAGAAAGATCAAGAAAGACTAAGTAATTCCGATATTGTACAGGAGTACTGCATAGTAAAACTGAAATAGGACCTGAAAATGAATTCCTTGAAAGATCAAGTGTGCCGACAAAAGAAGATATAAGAGGTAAGTTACCTGTGAATTTGTTTGAATTTAAGTAAATATCTCCTCCAATCGTCGAGTTACTTTCCAATAACACATTTGATAAGTCCCCCTCAAGTTGATTGTGTGATATATTTAAAAACAAGAATTGGGAAGTCATGTTCCAAAACCAACTAGGAACTGAACCAGATAATCGCGCATTGGATATGTCTACTTCCTGGAGGTCTTTTTGTGTCCGTAACCATTCAGGAAATCGATGTCCTATTGAACAATTTCGAAGTTCTAAATATCGAATTTGAAAAGGAGGAACCCAGTCACGACTCACGTTTAGAACCATAGAACTGATATATAATATTTCCAGTTTAGTAAGATTGGTCAGGTGAGTTTCTGTTACATCACCTTCTAGCATGTTATGGGAGATTGCCAATTTTTTTAAATTTGACAGATGCCATAAACTTTCTGGCAAAGACCCATTTAACTTGTTATAGTCAAGATCTAACACACTCAACAATGACAATCTTCCTAGTGACGTAGGAATTGAACCAGAAAATGAGTTACCTGCAAGAATCAATTCTTCCAGATTCTCAAGACTTCCTAATTCATCAGGTAATTGCCCATAAAGTTGATGATTATATCCCAAGTGTAACGATTTCAATTTGTTCGCAGAACATCTAGATGAATTTGTAAATAATGTTGATAAAATCTCTCCTTGAAGCTTGTTATAAGACAAATGTAATACCTCCAAGTTGCAAAGATTTCCCAAGGTTATTGGTATCTCCCCTTCCAACTTATTATAACTCAAATCAAGATGATAAAGACTTGAAAGGTTACCGAGCTGAGGAGGAACCTTGCCAGTAAAACCACAGCTTTGTAGATCAAGATACTGTAAATTCCGAAGTGAACCCAAGAACGCTGGTATCTGAATCCCCCTGAAATTGATGTAACTTAAGTCTAAGTAATACAAATGTTTCAACTCCAACAGAGAAGAGTTTAGTTTGCCACTCAACGAAAAACCTCTAAGTTGAAGTTGAACAACATCACCTTCAGTTTTGTGTTTGCATATTACTTTGTCCCATTCGCAGCAATCGTTACCAACCCAAGACGAGAGTTCACCGAAAGGATCTATCAGATTATGTTTGAAGTTTAAAAGAGCTTCTCTTTCTCTTGGATTACAAGCATCATTAAACTTGATCATGTTTGATGAAGATAACAGAAAGGAAATAGCAATTATCAATAATCTAATAAGCTCCATGATGATTTAATTAGTTAAACAAGGACATGTACAACTTCTTTAAAGAAAGTAAGAGTTCATATATATATATAGAGATAGTTAATAGCTAATGGTTCTGAAATCTTGCTCCATTCATTCATTTGATCATTAAGGACTTGACTGACTTACATTTTCTGTATCATGACAAGACTAGTGAAGACTTGGTCGTTGACTGTACATAATAGACATCAATTGTTCGCAGTTGCGAGACTTACCACCTGTCTACAATTGAGGTTCTTGAAAAGCTCTGTGAGAGGTTAGTCAGTCTTGAACAGTTCTTGAACATTGATATGACCTTGACGCAAGGGACCTACTAAAGACTACGACAATTGACTCTATATATAGAGATAAGGGTCTCCTAAAGACTTCATTATTGACCTTATGTACACACAAGAGACCACCTAAACATCTGTCCGCGTTTTGTTTACGGTTAAAGATTCAATTATGCTTGTAAATAAGAATAGCATTACTTGTAATAGTCTCACATCACTTGGTAAACTGTCAAGAGCCTAGGTTATATGTGCGACGTCAAACTTAGTAGCTCTTGAGACCTTATGGGAGGGGTAGTGGAGCATTTGCTAAAACCTTAAAACGGTAGCCATTGGGTTTGTATCTAGGTGTCAAAAGTGGGAACAATATCGATATCTGCTAAGACATGGACATTACATTACTCATAGGCAATTTCAACCCTTAAAAACTTCCAATTCTGGTTTCCCACACAAATCTCCATGACTGATACCCTATAAATACAATCCAAAAACCTCATAAGCAAATCCTTCCTCTTTCGCTGTGTCGTTCTCCGTACAACTCGACCCGTTTAAACTTCAAAGTTGGGTACTTCATGGAATTTTCCCTGATAGATTTATTATATGACAAGATTAAGTGACTCAAACTTGAGGTTTTGGTATTTGAAGCATCTCCATGAAGGAGCTCTGATTTCGTACCACATAAACTTGAGATATATAATATAACTATAAACTCGACACAGATTCTTCTTGTCCAGTTACAAAACAGCAAAGTGTATTATTACATTAAAGATAAACTCAAAAGTGCAAGACTACTATTTTTTCTTCTGTTTCGGAGAAGGAGAGAGTTTGTATATTATATCATCTAGAAACCTAAAATAAGCATACCTCCAAGAGCTTTTCACCAATAAAACACCCCACAAACACCAAAAACTTACCACAAATCCTAATGGTAAACCCATATAAAACCATTTCATCTCGATCCAATCTTCATCGTCCGCAATTGATCCTTCATCGTCACCATTTGGTGCTTTTTGACGTTGTCCATCTTGATCGCATTCCTTGAGTGGAGAACCACAAAGATCATGGTTTCCAATATAATTAAACTCAGGAAAAGTCCCAAGTTGGTGACCCTGAGGAATTTTCCCTGACAAGTTATTATATGACAAGTTCAAATAACCAAGGAAAGTTAAATTCACCATGCTTTGCGGAATTGAACCCGATAATCTGTTGTTTGACAAATCAAGCGATTCAAGTAAACTTAAAAGACCAATTTTATTTGGGATTGTTCCTATCAGACTATTATTTGCTAAGTTCAACGTTAACAATCTGAAGAGATATGTTAGTTCTTCGGGGATCTCTCCGTCTAAATTGTTGTTTGAGAGGTCGATAGCTGCAACAAGATTAAGCAAGATGTCTCCATATAGCCATTCTTTACCTTTGACCACAAGTTTCATTTCTGTGTATAAATAAGCACCAGCAAAATTCATAGTTGTATCTTTGCCAGTAACATAGTAGTTGTAAATACCTATATTTGGGTAAAACTTCGAACCCATTTTACTAAAATTTCTAAAACATCTTGGAATTGATCCTGATAGATTGTTATGACCCATATCCAATATTTGAAGCATATTGAGGTAACAAAGTTCTCTAGGAATTTCACCATAAAACATATTCAAATGTAGCCGCATAATGACAAGCTCCTTAAAGCTTTCTCCTATCCATGTTGGTAACCTACCCACAAGTCTATTCTCACCAAGATCGATTATCCTCAATTTAGCACAATCTCGCAACGAGGGAGGCAATTCTCCATCGAGTGAATTGTTTTGCAAACGCAACGTCTGAAGTTGTAGTAGAAACCCTATAGAACTTGGAATGTTCCCTGTTATATTGTTGTTTTCCAAACTTATAAGAACTAAAGACGTCCAGTAAAACCAACAATCAGAAAGTTCTCCAGATAGAAGATTCCCAGAAAGATCAAGAAAGGCCAAGTGATTCAGATGTTCTGTAGGACTACATAGTAAAACCGAAATAGGACCTGAAAATGAATTCCTTGAAAGATCAAGTTGTTCGACATGAGAAGATATAAGTGGCAAGTTACCCGTGAATCTGTTTGAGTTCAAGTAAATACCTCTTCCAATCGATGAGTTAGTTTTCAATAACACATTTGATAAGTCCCCCTCAAGTTGATTGTGTGATATATTTAAATACTCTAATTGGGAAGTCATGTTCCAAAACCAACTAGGAACTGAACCAGATATTCTAGCATTAGATACGTCTACTCTTAGTAGACCTCTTTGGGTTCTTAACCATTCAGGAAATCCATGTCCTACTGAACAATCTCGAAGTTGTGCTTCTTGGAGTTGAAAAGGAGGAACCCAGTCATGGCTCACTTTTAGAACCGAAGAATCAATATCTAATACTTCCAGTCTTGTGAGATTGAGAAAGTGAGATTGGCAAATCGATATGTTCGAAATCCGCAATTCTTGTAAACTCGAGAGGTTTCCGAAAGTTTCTGGCAAAGACCCATTTAACTTGTTTTCGCTAAGATCTAACACTCTCAATATTGACAATCTTCCTATTGACATAGGAATTGAACCTGAAAATGAGTTACCCGCAAGATACAGTTCTTCCAGATTCTCAAGACTTCCCAATTCATCAGGTAATCGTCCAGAAAGTAGATGATTATATCCCAAGTTTAACGATTTCAATTTGCTCGCAGAACATCTAGATGATGAATTTGTAAATAATAATGATGATATCTCTCCTTGAAGCTTGTTTATAGACAAATCTAATACCTCCAAGTTGCAAAGATTTCCCAGGGTTCTTGGTATCTCCCCTTCCAACTTAATAAAACTCAAATCAAGATAATAAAGACTTGAAAGGTTACCTAGCTCAGGAGGAACCTTGCCAGCCAAAGAGTTACCTAATAGATTGAGATACTGTAAATTCTGAAGTGAACACAAAAAAGCTAGTATCTGTCTGCCGTAGAAATTGTTATAACTTAAGTCTAAGTGATACAGATGTTTCAACTCCAATAGAGAAGAATTCATCAGTTCACCACTCAACCAAAAACCCCTAAGTTGAAGCTGAACAACATCACCTTCAGTTATGTTTTCGCTGCAGAATACTCCGTTCCATTTGCAGCAATCGTTACCAACAACCCAAGACGAGAGTTCATTGTGAGGATCTTTGAGGTTATGTTTGAAGTTTAAAAGAGCTTCTCTTTCTCTTGGATTGCAAGCAGCATTAAACTTGATCATGTTTGACAAAAATACAAGAAGAAAGGAAATAGCAGCTATTATCAATAATCTAATTATAAGCTCCATGATCATGATTTAATTGTTAAGTTTGTGGCCATCCAACTCAAAACCAATTGGCTATGAGTGGAGAGGACCTATACCTTATATTCTTGGTTGCTAGATATCTATTGTCCAATGTGGGACTATTCTCACACTCCCCCTCACGTGTAGGGTTCTTTGACCCTAACACGTGTATTTCTTCGGGTGACGTGGAGCACGTGTGGCTTTTTACCTATCACGTGTGGACCTAGCTCTGGTACCATGTTAAGTTTGTGGCCATCCAACTCAAAACCAATTGGCTATGAGTGGAGAGGACCTATACCTTATATTCTTGGTTGCTAGATATCTATTGTCCAATGTGGGACTATTCTCACATTAATTAGTTAAGGACATGTACAATGTCTTCCAAGAGAGACAGTTAATAGTTAATGGTTCTGAAATTTTGCTCCATTCATTCATTTGATCATTCAGTATGCATGAATACACAAAAGGGACCTACTAAAGACTTGACTGACTTACTTATATATTCTGTATCATGACAAGACTAGTCAATACTTAGTCGTTGACTGTACATAATAGACATCAATTGTTCGCAATTGTGAAACTTACCAACTGTCTAGCTGCAATAGAGGTTGAAACGAGGATTTTAAACATATTCTCACGACATGAAGGTAATGTGTTAATCAGTTTCTAATTTTTCCCTTTCTAATTAACCTTTGGCAGAAATTAGCTCCAAGAGCAGTTAGTTTCGAGAGAGACTTGGAAGGGATTCAAATTGAGTTACATGCAATGTTTCCTAACAACATGAGCACTAACATCATAAAAGCCAGAGCTCTCTTTTGGACAAAAAAAAAACCTATGGTGTGTTTGGACGAAGGAATCATGAATTCATGAGTCCTCTTAGACTTCACATCGAGTTATTTGATATTTTGCGTGAAATAGACACAAGGAGCCTGCTAAAGACTTGGATGATTGACTCCATACAATACATATTCGGGTCTGCCAAAGACTTGAGTATTGACTTCACATATACACAAAGGATGAAAGGACCGCCTAAACATCTGTATGTGATTCAAGTTGAGTTGCACGTAACATTTCGTAGCAAGATGAGCACTAACATCATAAAACCTCAAAGCTCTATGGACAAAAAAAACGTATGGTGTTTTGGACGAAGTAATCATTAATACAGGGATTCATTGATCCTTTGGGTTTATGATTTCACATATTCATGAGTCAATATGATTTTTTGTTTGATAATTCTGGAAACTTTTTATCTCCGTTGCTGATGAGACTCGACTTATTCTCCACCCTTGCAAGTACAGTATTCCATCTTTCGAAATCAACCAGCTACACAGAGTAAATGATCAATGTACGTAAGATATGAGAATTCCTTGTGATAGCATAGATAGCATTTCTTCAAAAAAAAAAAAATTCATAGTTAAATCTGAGTCACGATCTTGAACTGATTCTTAGATAGTCTTCTACACGACTTCGATAATTTTATCTTTCTGAGAATGTATTTGAGCATACCTTGGGAGAAAAATCTTCTGTGAGATAGATTGATGTAGAGTTTAGTGCAGATATTGTGAATGGAGGTTCAAGTTCTGTGTGCAAATTATCTTATACCACGAGCAATGCCTATAATGATTTTGATGCGTCTTCTCCATGATAATTTACACCCTTCACCGTCTGAAGAATATCGGTAATCTCAGAATCATGATTAAGTTGTGTATATGAAATGAATAGAAACAAAAGGACTTTCAGAGGAGGTGCTCATATAGCCACAAGAAGAGCAAATAGTAAGATGAAACCTACTATGCTTCCAGTTATCACTTCCAGAGCAAAGAGCCATGTAGGTTTTGGACTCAAGTGAGTGTCACCAGTGTTGGACTTCTAAATGTTTACCAGTCCTATGAACGAGAATCTCATTTGGTGTGTATTTATATCATTAACGTCTTGTCCATACAAGGTGATGTGTACAACGGTTGGACAATAGTTTTTTTTTTTGCAAGGTTGGACCATAGTTGAAAAGGAGGAACCCATTAACGACTGACGTTTATAACCAAAGAATCAACATCTAATACTTTCAGTCTTGTGAGATTGGCAAAGTGAGTTTCAGTCACAACAACACTTTCTAATAAGTATGTAGAGATTACAACAAGTATGCAAATCAATATGATCTCCATGATTAAGTAAAAGGAACTTGAAGAAAGATTTGTCTAGTCTCTTGAGGGATTATTATAGAGTTATTAAGGAAGACACCATATTTGACCATAAAAACACATTGGACCATAACCAAGTTAAATTCCTAGATAGTGCTATATAAAGATTTGCTATAGGACTTCACATAAAACTATTTTATATGACATAGACGCAAGGGACCTACTAAAGACTTCGACAATTGACTCTATATATTATAGACATAAGGGGTCTCCTAAAGACTTCATTAGTGACCTTGCGTACACACAAGAGACCACATAAACATCCCTTCGCGTTTTGTTTACGGTTAAAGATTCAATCATGCTTGAAACAACGATAGCATTACTTGTAAATTGTAATAGTCTCACATCGCTTGGTAAAGTGTCAAGAGCCTAGGTTATATGTGCGAGCTCAAACTTAGTACCTGTTGAGACCTAATGGGAGGTGTAGTGGAGCATTTGCTAGCCATTGGGTTTGGGTCTAGGTGACAAAAGTGGGAACAATAATGATATATGCTAAGACATGGGGCGTTACATTACTCGTAGGGAATTTCAACCCTTCAAATCTTCCAACTCTGGTTTCGCACACAAAGCTTCAAATCTCCATGACTGATACCCTATAAATACAATACAAAACCCCATAAGCAAATCCTTCCTCTTTCGCTGTGTGTTTCTCCATACGACTCGACCCGTTTAAACTTTGAAGTTGGGTACTTGATGTAATTTTCCCTGAGATTATTATATGACAAGTTTAAGTGACTCAAAAGACTTAAGTTCACCATGCTCTGAGGAATTTCCTGAATCCTGGCTAGATAAGTTTTCTCTTGAGGTTTGGAATTCGGCACCACATAAACTTGAGATATATATTATAACTATAAAGTGTATTATTACATTAAAGATAAAACTCATCGGTGCAAGACTACTATTTCTTCTTCTGCTTCAGACAAGGAGAGAGTTTGTATATTATATCATCCAAAAACCTAAAATAAGCATACCTCCAAGTCTTGTTCACCAATAAAACACCCCACAAACACCAAAAACCTACCACAAATCCTAATGGTAACCCCATATAAAACCACTTCATCTCAATCCAATCTTCCTCTTCATCCATTGATCCTTCACCGTCACCATTTGGTGCTTTTCGAGGTTCATCTTCATTGCAGTTCATGAGTGGACGACCACATAAGTCATGGTTCCCTGTATAGCTCAACTCGGAAAAACTTTGCAGTTGGGTACTTGATGGAATTGTCCCTGACAAGTTGTTATATGACAAGTTTAAGTAACTTACGAAAGTTAAATTTGCCAAGCTTTGAGGAATTGAACCCGATAATCTGTTGTTCGATAAATCAAGCGATTCAAGTGAGTTTAAATGACCAATTCCTTTTGGAATTCTTCCGGTAAAACTATTATTTGCTAAGTTCAATGTTTGCAGTCCGAACAGATAGGTTAGTTCTTCGGGGATCTCGCCATATAAATTGTTACTTGAAAGGTCGATACCAGCTACAAGTTTAAGCAAACTTTCTACGTATGCCATTTCCTTACCTTTGACCACAAAGTCTACTACGTTTTTGTCACTAATTAGAGTATAATTGAAATAAACACCAGAATTAGGGTGTTGGTTTGAAGCCATAGTACTAAAATTGCTAAAGCATTTTGGAATTGATCCGGACAGATTATTATGCCCCATATCCAATATTTGAAGTCTAATAAGGTAACAAAGTCGTCGAGGAATTTCACCATGGTACTTATTAGAATGTAGTCGGAGAACTCTGAGTTTATCCTTAAGGCTTTCTCCTATCCATGTTGGTATTGCACCTGTGAGTCTGTTCTCACCAAGATCGATTACCTTCAACTCCGTACAATTTTGCAATGAGGAAGGTAATTCTCCATTGAGTGAATTTTTTTGTAAATGCAACATTTCAAGTAGACGAAGAAAGCCCATAGAACTTGGAACATTCCCTGTTATGTTGTTGCTATGGAAACTTATAAAAAACAAAGATCTCCAGGGAGACCAACAATCAGGAAGAATTCCAGATAGTTGATTTTCTGAAAGATCCAGAAGTTCTAAGGAATTCATATCTTTTGCCGGATTACACAGCAAAATAGAAATAGGCCCCGAAAGGTAATTTCTGGAAAGATCAAGTACCCTGACATCAGAAGATATAAATGGCAAGTTACCTGTGAATCTGTTTGAGTTCAAGTAAATATAGGCAGCATTAACTGGATTACTTTTCGATAACACATTTGACAAGTCCCCCTCAAGTTGATTGTGCGATAAATTTAATGTGTATAATTCCGAAGTCATGTTCAAAAACCAACTAGGAATTGAACCAGATAATCGTGCATTCGATATGTCTATTTCTTCGAGGTATGTTTGTGTCCGTAACCATTCAGGAAATCGATCTCCTACTGAACAATTCCTCAGGAATACACTTAGAAGTAGAAAAGGAGGAACCCAGTCACGTGTCACGTTTAGAACCATAGAACTGATATGTAACCTTTCCAGTTTATTAAGATTGGTGAAGTGAGCTTCTGTTACATCACCTTCTAGCATGTTATTGGAGATCAGCAATGTATGTAAATTCGAGAGGTTCGAGAAACTTTGTGGCAAAACCCCATTTAACTTGTTATCTTCAAGATCTAACTCTCTCAAAAATGATAATCTTCCCAGTGACGTAGGAATTGAACCAGAAAATGAGTTACTTGAAAGATACAGTTCTTGCAGATTCTCAAGACTTCCCAATTCATCAGGTAATCGTCCAGAAATGAGATGATTATATCCCAAGTCTAACGTTTTCAATTTGTTCCCAAAACATCTAGATGATGAATTTCTAAATAATATTGATGATATATCTCCTTGAAGTTTGTTTCGAGACAAATTTAATACCTCCAAGTTGCAAAGATTTCCCAAGGTTTTTGGTATCTCCCCTTCCAACTCATTAAAACTCAAATCAAGATAATAAAGACTTGAAAGGTTACCGAGCTGAGGAGGAATATTGCCAGTAAAACCGCTACCTTCTAGATTAAGATAGCTTAAATTTTGAAGTGAACCGACGAAAGCTGGTATCTTAGTCCCCGTGAAATTGTTGAAACTCAAGTCTAAGTAATACAAATGTTTCAACTCCGACAGAGAAGAATTCAGTTCGCCACTCAACCGAAGACCGCCGCTAAGTTGAAGTTCAACAACATTACCGTCAGTTATGTTTTTGCAGATTACTCCGTTCCATGTGCAGCAATCGTTACCAACCCAAGACGAGATTGTATCGTAAGAATCACTAAGATTATGTTTGAAGTTCATAAGAGCTTCTCTCTCTCTCGGATTGCAAGCAGCATTAAACTTGATCATGTTTGATGAAAGAAAGGAAATAGCAGCCATTATCAATAATCTAATTATAAGCTCCATGTCTTCAAAGAAAGGACATGTACAATGATCCATTCCTTCATTTCACCATAGAGTTTAAATACAGTAAAGACTGGACGACATAGATATTTAGTGATAGGGACTAATGAAGACTTGGTCGTTGACTTCACACAAAGGTAATGTATTGAGAAGATTAGGCTGTGGGCTAATGAGTCAGATTGACCATATTTTTGCAGAAAGTAGCCAGCCAAATTAGAATATTGACCATATTTTTTCATTGTTAAGTGAAGAAAAATGTTATAAGACAAATTCAAGTGAGGAGAAAGAATATTTTTTCCCTTGCAACAAAAAAAAGTGAGGAGAAAGAACTATCTCCAAGAACAATTAGTTTCATGATAGATTTGGATGTGATTGAGAATTGCATGCAATTAATATGTGAACCAGACAAATCTACGATTGAACATGATTTTGATTCAGTATGATCCTTTGTTCATGTTCAAATTCAAGCTTCTGGTTTCATGGAGGAAGATGCTGGACTGACAATGGGAGAAGGATCCCGACCGACGGCCGATGGAAGTTTTTCGATCACTCTAGTCCGTGGTGAAGAAACGGTTACAAACTTTGACCCACTCAAAGTTAGTTACTGAACCAAGGGAACCGTATGGTGGTAATGGGTCATGAACTCATGATAGTGGTGGAACCACTAAAGTCACATAGAAACTAAAATGCCTCCTCCATAGGTAGTGGGCATAGGGTTACTTCTTTGTGCTTTGTTCTTTCTTTTAACTTCTTATTGTAATCCATCCTGGCTTTGCCTAATCAATGAAATTATCAGATTCCAAAAAAAAATATATATATATTTCCTAGCAAGATGAGCACTAACATCACAAAAGACAAAGCTCTTTGGACAAAAAAATAGTGTGGTGTTTTTTAACGAAAGCATCATTAATTTAGGAATTCATTGATTCTTGGGGTTCATGATTTCACTTATACACGAATTCTAAATGATATTTTATTGTTTGGCAATGGAAAAATATCCAAAGATTTATACCTATTTGAAAGATATCATTTTGAAGAAACATTTTTTTTTACGAAAACTATTTTTCCAAAAAATAAAAAAGTTTGGAAAAGAACGATTAATAAAAAAACACCTTTTGAAAAGAAAAAGGTTATGAGAAAGGAACTTTTGAAAAAACGCATTTCGAGAAAATACTTATTTTTGAAAAAGTACATTCTCGAAGAGAAATACTATTTGGAGCGAAGAGGGAAAAGCGAGCGATCAAATGGTTTTTGGAATCTCCCCTTCCAACTCATTAAAACTCAATTCAAGATAATAAAGACTTGAAAGGTTACCTAGCTGAGGAGGAACCTTGCCATCAAAATGGTTACCTTATAGACCAAGATACTGTAAATTCTGTAGTGAACCAAGCTGGTATCTGAATCACCATGAAATTAATCCAACCTAAGTCCAAGTGATACAAATGTTTTAACTACAACAGAGAAGGATTAAGTTCACCACTCAACCAAAACATAACTTTCAGTTTTATTTTCGCAGATTACTCCGTTCCCTTTAGAGCAATCATTACCAACCCAAGACGAGAGTTCATTTAAGGATTACTAAGATCATGCTTGAAGTTTATAAGAGCTTCTCTTATAAACATATTCTCATGACAATCAAGACTCGGGTGTTCACTTCATAAGAGCTTGGAGTTCATAAGAGCTTTTCTCTCTATCGGAGTACAGTGAAGATTATTATTTTTTTTTTGAATACTTTGATTAAATATATTGAAACGAAGCGATGAAGGGGATTACACTCGGCTAGAGTAGCCGAAAGAAAACAAGAAAAACAGGACAGAAAGACAATCACAAAAAACCACACCAAAAACACCACCCCAAAATGTCAGCCCAATAACAAATGGGCGAGGACGAAAACTAAACATTAAAGATAACTCAAAAAACTGTCCCACGACTCAACCATGCTAGTAAACGTATAAGTTTTGGCCCACCCATACGATCTGCTCCAGTGGTAAATAAGACATTTAGCCGCGAAGAAGATGTACTCTATCGACCGAATTTTGTCTCTGAAAATCCCATCGTTTCTAGCACTCCAAACTGCCCAAAGGATGGCTTTGGGTATTATGTTGAGAATGGCCTTCTTATGTTTACTTCCTTTGATACCTTTCCAGGCCACCATGAGATCTGTAATAGAACTAGGGAAACACCAGACAATCCCCACGCTACTCATGAAACTGTTCCACACTACTCATGAAACTGTTCCACAGTGAAGATTATTACAACAAGTAAGCAAATCAACCTGAGCAGTGAGCTCCATGATTAAGTGAAAGGAACTTAAAGAAAGATTTGTCTAGTCTCTGGAGGGGATTATTATAGAGTTGACTCAATAAAGAAGACACCATATTTGACCAAAAAACCAAATTAGACCATAACCAAATTAAATTCCTAGATAGTGTTATATAAAGATTTGCTATAAGACTTCACAGAAAGCTATTTGATATGAGATAGATGCAAGGGACCTACTAAAGACTTCGACGATTGACTCTATACGTATAAACATAAGGGGTCTCCTAAAGACTTGATTATTGACCTCACAAACACACAAGGGACCACCTAAACATCCGTTCGCGTTTTGTTTACGGCTAAAGATTCAATTATGCTTGAAAATAAGGATAACACTACTGGTAATTAATAATTCCAAGTCACTTGGTAGAGTTTCAGTAGCTTAGGTTATACGTGCGAGCTCAAATGTAGTACCTGTAGAGACATTATGGGAGGGTAGTGGAGCATTTGCTAAAACCTAAGAGCAGTAGCCATTGGGTTTGGGTCTGGTGTCAAAAGTGGGGACAATGTCGATATCTCCTAAGGCATTGGGCGTTACATTACTCGTAGGAATTTCAACACTTCAAAACTTGCAACTCTGCTTTCCCACATAAGGACTACTATTTTTTGGATTAAAGATAAACTCATCAGTGCAAGACTACTATTTTTTCTTCTGCTAGACAGAAGTACACAATCTATATATTATGCTTGTAGGAGTTGCTTTCCGTGGACTACGAAGCTGAAGTAACAGATTGTGTCCTGAATATATTCCTTGTCAATCCTTGATATGCATACATGTAAATAGTAGTATTACATTTAACTCTCCTTGTTCAGTTATACTAAAGCAGAGTTTATTATTAGATCAAAGATAAACTGATCGGTGCAAGACCACTACTTTTTCTTCTGCTTAAGACAAGTACATAAACTATATATTATATCATCTAAGAACCTCAAATAAGCATACCTCCAAGACTTGCTCACTAACAAAACACCAAACAAACACCAAAACCCTACCACAAATCCAAATGGTAGCCCCATATAAAACCATTTCATCTCAATCCAATCTTCATCTTCGTCGTCGCCATTTGGTGTTTTTCGAGGTTGTTGTTCATCTTCATTGCAGTTCTTGAGTGGAAGACCACATAAGTCATAGTTCCCGATATAGCTGAACTCTGAAAAGCTTTGCAGTTGGGTGCCCGAAGGAATGCCCCCTGACAAGTTGTTATATGACAAGTTCAAGTAACTAAGAAAAGTTAAGTTCACCATGCTTTGAGGGATTGAACCCGATAGTTTGTTGTTCGACAGATCAAGCGATTCAAGTGAACTTAATAGACCAATTTTATTTGGGATCTTTCCTGTAAATCGGTTATTCCCTAAGTTCAGAATTTGCAAGTCGTAGAGATATGTCAGTTCTTCTGGGATCTCTCCATATAAATTGTTACTTGAAAGGTCGATAGCAGCAACAAGTTTAAGCAAACTTTGTCCATAGACCATATCTTTACCTTTAACTACAAAGTCTACTGTATACTCAGTATTTGGCACATAATATAACGGAAAAGCGTCTGAGTAACGTTTAGAAGCCATTGTACTAAAATTGCTAAAGCATTTTGGAATTGATCCGAACAGATTGTTATGACCCAGATCCATTATTTGAAGCTTAGTGAGGTAACACAGTTTTCGAGGAATTTCACTATTAAACTCGTTAGAACGTAGTCGAAGAACAGTAAGTGTGGTAAGGCTTTCTCCTAACCAGGAAGGTATATGACCCGTAAGTCTATTCTCACCAACATCAATGATACTCAACAGAGTACAGTTTCGCAACGAGGAAGGGAATTCTCCACTGAGAGAATTGTTTTGCAAACGCAATGCGTGAAGTTGAAGCAGAAACCCCATAGAACTTGGAATCTTTCCTGTGATGTTGTTGCTATGGAGATATATAAATGCCAAAGATCTCCAATAAAACCAACAATCAGGAAGTTCTCCAGATAGGTGATTTTCTGAAAGATCAAGAAGGATTAAGGAATACGTGTTTGGATAACAAAGTAATTTGGAAATGGGTCCTGAAAAGGTATTCTTCGAAAGATCAAGCTCATAAACGGGAGAAGATATACGCGGTAAGTTACCAGTGAATCGGTTTGAGTTCATGTCAACTATACCATGGAAGTCTCTCATCGAGAACATATTCGGTAACTCCCCTTCAATTTGATTGTGTGATATATTTAAACAGTGTAATTGGGAAGTCATGTTCGAAAACCAACTAGGAACTGAACCAGATATTCCAGCATAAGATACGTCTACTTCTGTAAGACTTTTTTGCGTTTGTAACCATTCAGGAAATCGTTTTCCTACTGAACAATTTCTCAGAGACGCTTTTTGGAGTTGAAAAGGAGGAACCCAGTCATGGCTCACGTTTAGAACCAAAGAATCGATATCTAATACTTTCAGTCTTGTGAGATTATCTAAGTTAGCTTCAGTCAGAAAACCTTCTAATGAGATATACAATTCTTGTAAACTCGAGAGGTTCCTGAAACTTTCTGGCAAACACCCATTTAACTTGTTATTGCTAAGATCTAACTTTGTCAACAATGACAATCTTCCTAGTGACATAGGAATTGAACCAGAAAATGAGTTACCTGCAAGAGACAGTTCTTCCAGATTCTCAAGGGTTCCCAATTCATCTGGTAATCGGCCCGAAAGTAGATTATCTTTCAAGTTTAACGATTTCAATTTGTTCGTATAACATCTAGATGAATTTGTAAATGATCTTGATGATATTTCTCCTTGAAGATTGTTAGAAGTCAAATATAATACCTCCAAGTTGCAAAGATTTCCCAAGGTTCTTGGTATCTGCCCTTCTAGCATGGTACTGGTGATCCACAATTTTTCTAAACTAGAGAGGTTCCCGAAAGTTTCGGGCAAAGGCCCATTTAAATTGTTATCGCTAAGATCTAACACTCTCAAGAATGACAATCTTCCTAGAGACGTAGGAATTGAACCAGAAAATGAGTTATGTGTAAGAGACAGTTCTTCCAGATTATGAAGGGTTCCCAATTCATCGGGTAATGGGCCAGAAAGTTGATTATAATCCAACTGTAACGATTTCAATTTGTTTGCAGAACATCTAGATGAATTTGTAAATAATCTCGATAGCTCTCCTTGAAGGTTGTTATCAAACAAATGTAATACCTCCAAGTTGCAAAGATGTCCCAAGGTTCTTGGTATCTCCCCCTCCAACTTATTATAACTCAAATCAAGATAATAAAGACTTGAAAGGTTATCGAGCTGAGGAGGAACCTTACCAGTAAAACCGTTATCGGATAGATCAAGATACGTTAAATTCTTAAGTGAACCCAAGAACGCTGGTATCTCTCCTTCAAGAATGTTATAAGTCAAATTTAATACCTCCAAGTTGCAAAGATTTCCCAAAGTTTTTGGTATCTCCCCTTCCAAAGTATTAAAACTCAAATCAAGATAATAAAGACTTGAAAGGTTACCTAGCTGGGGAGGGACCTTACCAGCAGAAGCAATAGTGGATAGACCAAGATACTGTAAATTCTGAAGGGAACCCAAGAAAGCTGGTATCTGTTTGAAATTGTTATTACTCAAGTCTAAATAATACAAATGTTTCAATTCCAAAATAGAAGAATTCAGTTCGCCACTCAACCCAAAATCTCTAAGTTTAAGTTGAACAACATCACCGTCAGTTATGTTTTCGCAGAATACTCCTTTCCATTTACAGCAATCATTACCAACAACCCAAGACGACGAGAGATAATCGTAAGGATCTATCAGATTATGTTTGAAGTTTAAAAGAGCTTCTCTGTCTCTTGGATTGCAAGCAGCACTAAACTTGATCATGTTTGATGAAGACAACAGAAAGGAAATAGCAGCCATTATCAATAATCTAATTGTAAACTCCATGATGATTTAATTAGTTAAACAAGGACATCTGGACATGTTCAATGTCTATAGATCAAAGTAAAGTGTTTTTTTTATATTAGATAGTCTTACTAGTTAATGGTTTTGAAATCATATGATAATTGACTTTAGATACACAGAATGGACCCACTAAAGACCCTTTTTTCTGTTGCAAAGACCTACTAATTAAGACTTTACATAAACATATTCTCATGACTGGACCAATGAAGACTCCGTCGTTCACTTCACGCCAAGGTAATGTATTCATCAACCTTCTAGTCTCTTTGGAACCTACTACACCTATAATTTATCCGTGTAACAGAGATTGAAACGAGGGTTATCGATAAATTAGTCTCTTACGAACTATAATTAATTTTATGTTTGTTTGTCGCAAAGTAATTATGTTACAAGACAAGTTCAACTGTTCAAGTTCAACTATAATTTTTACTCATCTAAGTCTTCTTGACCAAAACCAACTTAGAACATAATCGGAATCAAACCAATTATAAATCCCCACCAGTTTATATTATACTCATATTAGGTACAGAAAGACATGGTCTGAGGAAGAATTTCTGCCTTTTTTCTGTTGTTTTCTCTGAGTTTAAGTTTAAATTCCGAAACGTAAGATCATCGTAAATTCTCAAGAACCCTAATGGTAGCACCATATAGAACCATTTCATCTCAATCCAGTCTTCATCTTCTTCGTCCTCCATTGATCCTTCACTGTCACCATTTGGTGCTTTTTGAGGTTGTCCATCTTTGTCATATTTTTTTTCAGTGGAGGGCCACATAGATCGTTGTTCCCAATAACAAGTTGTTATATGTCAAGTTCAAGTAACTTATGGAAGTTAAATTTGCCAAGCTTTCGGGAATTGAACCCGATAATCTGTTGTTCGATAAATCAAGCCAGTCAAGTGAGTTTATATGACTAATTCTCTTTGGAATATTTCCTGTAAAATGATTCTCATATATGTTCAAAATTTTCGGTCCGCACAGATTTTCCCTTATTTCTTCAAGGACCTTTCCGTATAAATTGTTGTCTGAAACGTCGATATAGACAACAAGGTTCAAGAACAGTTAGTCCATATACCAATTCTTGACCTTTGACCTCAAGTTCTTTTTTTTGTTGCAAAAGTAGACCTCAAGTTCTATTGCATTTTTGTTATTAACATAACTAAAATTCAAAAAATGTGAGAATCGTTCCACACCCATTTCTGTAAAATTACTAAACATCTTACAACTGATCCGGATAGATTGTTATGACCAGGATGCAATATTCGAACGTACTCGGAGAACGTTGAGGCATTCTCCTATCCATGTGGGTACACAATTATGTTTCTAAGCATCCATTAACGTAAGAGAAATTGTTTGAATAATATCAAAGTTGTCCTAAAATTTCTCCAAATGTTCTGTTTATATGTTGAAAAATTACAAGTTCTCGAAACTTTTCCTCAAAGATTCGTGGTTAGAAAGTCCACAACCATAATAACTTCTTTAAATAATCATTGATGTGAAAATAATTACCTCAAGAAAGAAAATAAGATACATTACAAATCTTAGAATCCAAATCATATAAGCATAACTCTTCTGACTGAATAGACATTGACAACCGAAACATCCGCATATATTATCTTGTTCTTAAGAGCAGGAGACCGTAGGCCCATCTCTGTTAACCACCACAAACACCTCCGGGTACAGAAAGACATGGTGGTCAATTGATAAGTCTGCTTGCTTA
The DNA here is from genome assembly GCF_041429995.1 of Eschscholzia californica. Lineage (NCBI taxonomy): Eukaryota > Viridiplantae > Streptophyta > Magnoliopsida > Ranunculales > Papaveraceae > Eschscholzia > Eschscholzia californica. The sequence continues at coordinate 43,506,719 of NW_028238483.1, read as the reverse complement.
CCCGAAAATGAATGTCCGTTATGCTCTCTTTGATTTTGCTTACCCAAAAAATGAACGTCGCATGGAGAATAATGTCTACTTGCAGATTTTGTTCCGAATGGAAAAGCAAGTCGAATTTCAAGTGTCAGGAACATTGAGGTTCTTCAAAAGCTCTATGAGAATTCACTAGAACCTAAACCTAGTAGTCATTGAGTTTGGTGTCAAAGCGGGAACAATATCATATTTAAAGGAACCCAAAATATCCATTGGTGCAATTTTTCAGCGAGGACCACCGTGTCCTTGTTGGTTACCCATATAACTCGACCCGTTTAAACTTCGAAGTTGGGTACTTGATGGAATTTCCCCTGATAGATTATTATATGACACAAAAAACTTAAGTTCACCATGCTCTGAGGAAGTTCCTGAATCCTGGGAAGATACGTTTTCTCTTGAGGTTTGGAATTTGATACCACATAAACTTGAGAAATATATTATAACTATAAACTTGGCACTAAGTCTTTTTGTTCAGTTACAAAAAAGCAAAGTTTAATATTACATCTATTATATTAAAACAAATCAGTCGGTTATCTATGGGATAAGTCTGACCGTCCATTTTATTTTAGAGATTTAATTGGGAACACATCCGACGGATAATATAAATCAGTAGAAAATGAGAGATCTAAATAACTAACCCACTCTCCTATATCTTCCCAATTTATCTCCTAACTATTTCACTTAAAATTGAAATTAAATCTTTCAATTTTTTATCAAATCTTTTCTGTTAATGGTATTTCTTCCATAAATACAGTTTTCACTCTCTCCTCTTTAAACACACGGTTATCTCTCCTCTATTGATTTTGAAATATGATCTACAAATTAAGGGAAGTTAATGTAATTTATGTTGTAATTTAAATTTATTTTTCTCTTCCTCAAAGGCGGTAGCCAAGAGGGATCTTCCCCGTCCGTACCGTAGGACGGGGAGGAAACCTAGTTAAAGATAAAACTCATCAGTGCAAGACTACTATTTCTTCTTTTGCTTCAGACGACCAGAGAGTTTGTATATTATATTATTGAAAATATTAAAATAGCATAATTACCTAAACCTAAATTATCTAATAATCATACTAAAACAGGGACTTCCTAAATCTACTCTCTCTGGCCGGTTGGTCCATGACCGGGTTCGGTCATGGAAAAAGTCTCCACGCCGGGTGCCCCTGCATCAGCATCCCCTTCTCCCAAGAGGTTCGTCCCGAACGGTTTGATTATGAAAAGTTGGATGTATCCGCGTAAAGGAATTCCTCCATGGCGATTCGTAATTCCCACTTCATATGAATTTTGTTGTGAAAAATACCACTTTGCAAGAAATCACCAACCTTATTCTCAGTCTCAAATTGCAATGAAGCTCGCAAAATTATTATTGGTGAATAAATTGCGTTCATTTCGCCATCCTCCCATGGTAGACGCAACCATTTAACAATCTTATTCAAGAAATCCTTTATTGGAACTTCATGATGAACTCTCTGCATCCTATATGCCTTCATAACGTCCGTATTGACCTTGTTGTCCCATAAATTTGGCCCTTGAAAGATATTTCCAAAAGGTGAAGGAAAAGAACACGAAGATAGAAATCGTGGAAAGGAAGATTGGGCATCAACTAATCCAGATTTTAGGATTTCATTACTCTGATCAATTTCAAGACCTTTCTTAGAAGCATGAATAATTTCCTCATAATCACCTAGACCTACATGAGTAGCACTGAGACGATTGTAACCATTAGACCAACCCGGTTGAATCTCCACCGTCTTTTGTGCATCAATTAGGGCTTCACTACAGTGATGAATTGAAGCGTGCACCGTCGAAGGATTGGAGTGAAGTACATGATTGGTCGGAACAAGATTGATTGTGTGGGAAGAGAAATCGATTGCTTTAGTTAGGGTTTCCATACCAGTTGGTCGAAGTATTATATCTTCGAACTTGTCATATTTAATATCGGGTATTGGATCCATGATTGTTTTCGCTCCATCATCCGTCCATTCCAACTTTATTCCCGGTCGAGCAGCTATTTCTTCAGGTGTGTTTTTATCTTTAGTTAAGAATGCCGACTGCCATCCTTGACCAATTGGAGATGACGGGTTATCTCCAGCCCCTAATATTCTCGTATAGACCAAACCATGCTGCTCTAGCTTCTCAACAAACTCTGGAAATCTCTCTTTCGTCTTCTCATAGATGACATGAGTAAGAGCTATAGGAGTCTCTCCTTCACATCCTGGCTCATCCTCACAAAAGAAAAACAATTTTGCTGGGAACTCTGGAATATGAGCCATTGTAAGGTGGAAAGGGGTTTGCTGATCAGGTGGGGACTCATTAGCAGTGCAAACCCTCCCCACAATATTTGTCCCAAAAGCAGCTTCATCAACACAAGGAAACTCTTCATAACCAAAAACTTCAATAACTTCATTGAAATCTGAAGCAGTATTTACAGGAAACCCTATCAATAGAAGAACTCCAGTTGAGTGAGAAGGGATTCTAGACATGGTTTTTCCTGTTTTATGGTGTTTATGAAGAGAGAGATCACAGATGGAAGATGGGGTTGAAGTGATGATGGAAGGGAAAAGATTGCCATTGATGGGTCTCTGATAAGGTAATTTGATTTCAGTGAAGCTTAATTCTTCTTCCGTTGACATTGTTTGGCGTCCAGGTTCAGATGGGTGGCTCCTCATTAACATCAATGACTTGCTATGTAACTTGAATCTCTTACCACCAACAGTAGTTCTAGTAGTGAGTGGCCAATGCTTCTCTTCGGCAACAAATTGGTTCTCTTCACCTTTGTAGTTTACAAAAATCATGGGCGTATCGCCAGGACTAGTAGTGAAAGGCCAAAGCTTGATATCAGCCGCAAAGATGGGATCACTGAGTCTCCTTCCAATCAATCGCTTGGCATCGAAAACAATGTTAATGGGGTTCATGGCCACCTGGTTCATGGCAGTATCTCTGATCAAACGCTCGGAATCACTGAAAGCAACAGAAGATGGAGTAGTTCGGTTTCCTTGATCATTAGCAATGATCTCAACACAAATTGATTTTTCTTTTTCCGATAATGAAAGATTATTGTTTTCGTCGTGAACTTCTTCTTGAATATCATCGGGTTCATCTTCTTTAGTTAATACCCAAGCAGATCGATTCATAACATCCGTCCTAGTAGTCGTATCAATCAAATCATTAATCACATCTTCTTCCTGATTGAAAGATAAAATTGGCGAAGAAGATGGTTGACGTATTATTGTTTTGATGTCGTTCACCATATGTTGAATCTTAGCTAAATCGGATATTAACGATGGACCCGTTTCGACAAAAGACGAATGTGGTGGCGGTGGTGGTGAATAGGAAAGAGAAGATGATTGTGTTGGTGGTGGTGGTTGTGGTGAATAATAAGTGTATGAAAGTAGAGGTGCCGAAGATGGTAGAGGTGGTGAATACGGTGGTGAATAATAAAAGTACGAAGGTGGTGGTGATGTTTGGGATTGATAACGGGACAGTTGTGGTGTATAATTAGAGTACGGAGGTGGTGGTGGTGTTGCGATTGATGTCGGATAATAAGAAGATGGAGGTTGTGATGGGTTTTCTCGTACGGTTTCTCCCGGATTCCAATGATAATCGTACGAATCTCTATTCGCATACAAACATGAAGCGCATAAGCATCGAGTAGTTATTCCTTCATGAGTATAATCTAATGGATTATAATCTTCTTTTGGAATAGAATATGATTAATACTGATTTAATTCGTCTGGAAAAAAATTTCTAGAATCATTCACCCAAAACTTTGGTGGCTCTGATACCACATGATGTAGAAACGCAGCGGAATTAAAGAAGATGAATAAACTAAATAAGAACGATAAAATAAAGGCTAAATAACTCTAAAATACTCAACTTTATTAAAACTTCAAAGGGGTTTCTCTTCAATCTGAGAATAATAGACAAACTAGATATCCTTTTATAGGATTCTGGACTTTCCTAGATAGACTTGAATTAGACTTTCCTAAATAATTAAAATACTGCAACTGCCTAAATAACTAGACTCAAATCTGGACCTTCCGATTATTGAAAATATTAAAATAGCATAATTACCTAAACCTAAATTATCTAATAATCATACTAAAACAGGGACTTCCTAAATCTACTCTCTCTGGCCGGTTGGTCCATGACCGGGTTCGGTCATGGAAAAAGTCTCCACGCCGGGTGCCCCTGCATCACAACATTTCTAGTTTATTAAGAAAGCTCATAGAACTTGGAACACTCCCTGTTATGTTGTTGCTTTGGAAACTTATAAAAACCAAAGATGTCCAGGGAGACCAACAATCGGGAAGCATTCCAGGTAGTTGATTTTCTGAAAGATCTAGAAGTTCTAAGGAATTCATATCTTCTGGCGGATTACATAGTAAAACAGAAATAGGCCCTGAAAGGTAATTTTTGGAAAGATCAAGTTCGGCGACATCAGAAGATATAAGCGACAAGTTACCTGTGAATCTGTTTGAGTTCAAGTGAATATTTCTTACAATCGATGGGTTAGTTTTCAATAACACATTTGATAAGTCCCCCTCAAGTTGATTGTGTGATAGATTTAAATTGTATAAGTTGAAAGTCATGTCCTACTGAACAATCTCGAAATCGTGCTTCTTGGAGTTGAAAAGGAGGAACCCAGTCATGGCTCACGTTTAGAACCGAAGAATCGATATCTAATACTTTCAATCTTGTGAGATTGGGAAAGTGAGATTGGCAAATCGATATGTTCGAGAACCGCAATTCTTTTAAACTCGAGAGGTTCCCAAAACTTTCTGGCAAAGACCCATTTAACTTGTTATCTCTAAGATCTAACTCTCTTAACAATGACAATCTTCCTAGCGACGTAGGAATTGAACCAGAAAATGAGTTACCTGCAAGAATCAGTTCTTCCAGATTCTCAAGACTTACCAGTTCATCAGGTAATCGTCCAGAAAGTAGATAATTATATTCCAAGTGTAACGATTTCAATTTGTTCACAGAACATCTAGATGAATTTGTGAATAATGTTGATAATATCTCTCCTTGAAGATTGTTAGAAGTCAAATATAATACCTCCAAGTTGCAAAGATTTCCCAAGGTTCTTGGTATCTCCCCTTCCAACCGATTAGCACTCAAATCAAGATGATAAAGACTTGAAAGGTTACCCAGCTGAGGAGGAACCCTGCCAGTAAAACGGTTATATCCTAGATCAAGATACCTTAAATTCTGAAGTGAACACAAGAAAGCTGGTATCTGAATCCCCCCGTGAAATTGTTCCAACTTAAGTCTAAGTGATACAAATGTTTCAGCTCCAACAGAGAAGAATTCAGTTCGCCACTCAACCCAAAATTTCCAAGTTGAAGTTGAACAACATCACTTTCAGTTTTGTTTGTGCAAATCACTCCGTTCCATTGGCAGCAATCGTTACCAACCCAAGACGAGAGTTCATAAGAATAATTAAGATTATGTTTGAAGTTTATAAGAGCTTCTCTTTCTCTTGGATTGCAAGCATCATTAAACTTGATCATGTTTGATGAAGACAACAGAAAGGAAATAGCCGCTATTATCAATAATCTAATTATAAGCTCCATGATGATTTAATTATTTAAAGAAGAACACGTACAATGTAGAGAAAGTAAAGTGTTCATATATGTATGTATACATATAGATAGATGAGAGCTAGTAGTTAATGGTTCTGCAGAAAAAGGACCACTTACATACTCTGTCATGACAGGACTAGCTAAGACTAGACGGAACTTCTTATATAGAATTATTAGATATAGTGCAAGTATCGTGTATAGATCAGATCGGGGTTGTTGTTCCATTAAAAAAATAGGTCCTACCGGGAGTTGACCCGTGGTCACTGGATTCAAAGTCCAGAGTGCTAACCACTACAATATAGAACCACTTGATGCCCTACTACTCGCCCAATTGTTTCTCTAGTAATGACATCTTGTCCAAAACAACAAAGGAAAAGAAGAAAGTATCAAAACTATATTATTATTCATTCAAAGTTTAACTACTCTCACAATAACTACATGTACAGATTAAAAGAAAATATTCTCATTAATAAAGATGAAAGAATGGAAAGACAAGTGGAAGAAATGAGAAGTATTTCGATTATAAGTTCGGATTTACATCGTGTTAGAATCAGTATAGACTATGAAGAAATTGCAAGCTCTGCCCATGCCAATGAAGACTCTGAAAAATCTATAGAATTAGATGTATGAATTCCATTTTCTAACATGGAGCACATTAACTGCATCGATGGTCGCTTTGTGGGGCCAGACAAGATGCAGAGTTTTACCACTTCGCATATTACCTTAAGATCGTCGAATTTGAAATGTCTCAATTCGGGATCTACTAGATAAGATATTACTTCTGGATGTTCTACGTATTCTTTGGCCTGCAATTCGAAGAGTTCCAACATCGAAACATAAGGACCGATAAAGAATTAATTTGTGTAACAAAACAAGTTTTCTTATATATTCATTCTTACCCAATCAAGCAGGTTCCCTCTGTCCTTACAATATGCAGGTCTCCCGCTGATTATTTCGAGTAGGAGTAATCCAAAAGCAAATACGTTATCGTGGACATCCTGGTTAGGCATTTCCCGTAATTCTGGAAACTTTTTATCTCCATTGCTGATGAGACTCGACTTCTTCTCCACCCTTGCAAGTACAGTATTCCATCTTTCGAAATCAACCAGCTACACAGAGTAAATGATCAATTTTCGTAAGAAATGAGGATTCCTAGTTAACTCTGAGTCACAATCTTGAGCTGATTCTTAGATAGTCTTCTACACGACTTCGATGATTTTATCTTTTCGAGAATGTATTGAGCATACCTTGGGAGAAAATTTTTCTGTAAGATAGATTGATGTAGAGTTTAGTGTAGATATTGTGAATGGAGGTTCAAGTTCTGTGTGGAAATATCTTAGACCACGAGCAATGCCTATAATGATTTTGATGCGTCTTCTCCAAGATAGTTGACACCCTTCATGTAAGAGGCAGTTTTGGTTGGATTCCTAGAGGCGGTTTCACATCAGCTATGGGCGGTTTTGGTAATCAATTGGAGGCAGCTTTTTGGAAATCAATTGATGTCGGTTGGTTGAAGTCGGTTGGTGAAGCTAAATTGGTTTCTAAATTGGATTCAAATTGGCTTCAATTGTCGGCTTATAATAATATATAAATAGGGGATCCAATCACCACAATCATCACCAACACAAGCAACAACAACTCTTCTTTAGAGAGAGCTAAAGAGAGAGAGCAAGTGAGAGAGAAATTTTTTGTTCATAGTTTTGAGCGGTGTTAAATTTCTCGGTCGTCGAAGATTTAGTATAGAAGGTTAAATTCTATACGGTACCATCTTGGGACGAACTTGCGGGTTGTGTTAGTCGTCTTCATCTATCCTTCAATAAAGATTTCTTGTTCGCCCGAGGACGTAGGCTTTAAAGCCGAACCTCGTTAATTCTGTTCGCATATTTGATTTTGGCTTAGCTTTTCGATTAATCTTCATAATCGGATCAATTTCTAGGATAAGTTCGATAGCTTCCGCGACTTTTAATTATAACAATTGGTACCAGAGCCTTGTTGAGATTGAACGAAGAAGAAGATGGGATCGAGAAGTGGTACGGTCAAATCAGGGAAATATGAGATAGAGAAGTTCAATGGGAAAAACGATTTTTCTTATTGGCGGATGCAGATGAAGAATCTGTTAATCTCGCAGAAATTACACAAGACGTTGACGGGAAAGAAACCAGGAGATATGTCAGATGAGGATTGGGAGGAGTTAGATCTCGAAGCACGGGCTACCATTATGTTGTGTCTTGAGAGGGACGTGGCGTTCCTAGTAGACGAAGAAACAACGGCGGCGGGTGTGTGGTTAAAATTAGAAAGCAGTTTCATGACGAAAACTTTAACGAATCGGGTCTACTTAAAATCCAAATTATTCACATGTAGAATGGAAGAGGGTTCTTCTATTCAGGAATATGTGAATAGGTTTGACAGGATTATCTCAGATTTGAAGGATATTGATGTTAAGGTTGAGGATGAGGACCAAGCCCTCATATTGTTACTTTCATTACCTAAATCCTATGAGAACCTTGTTCAAACTTTGATGCTTGTTGGTGATAGTCTAACCATGGAAGAGACGAGAAATTCGCTATTAGCGGATGACCTTCGTAAGGTTGCTACTAGCAGTATGGCGTCGGGTGGAGTAGACAAAGAACAAGCACAAGGGTTGTTTGTAACGAGGGGGAGGAGTAATGAAAGGGGAAAGGGAAAGGGCGGGAAATCTAGATCCAAATCTAGAGGCTCTTTCAAGAAAACGTGCTTTAGTTGTGGTGAGCTTGGCCACTTTAAAGCGGCTTGTCCAAAGAGAAAGTTGAAGCAAAAGAACGAAGGCTACAAGGAGAAACAAGAGATGCAAGAGGCGGGATATGTGTCAGAAGAGGCGGACGAATGTTTCTCGGTGACAGAGGTGTCTGAGAAGATCTTCGATAAGTGGATGCTTGATTCAGGGGCGTCACACCATATGTGCCCAAATAGGGAGTTGTTTACTACCTATAGGAGTATAGATGGTGGTACAGTTATACTGGGTGATGATAGTATATGTAAAACTGTGGGACTCGGAACAATACGGATCAAGATGCACGATGGAGTGGTGAGAACATTGACGGACGTAAGACACATACCCGATTTGCGGAAAAATCTAATTTCTCTTGGTGTGTTGGAGCGGAACGGCTGTAAGATAATTATAGAGAATGGCTCCATAAGAGTCGTTAAGGGTTCTTTGGTGGTAATGAGAGGTACTCGTTATGGTAATTTATACAAACTTTTGGGGACAACAATTACGGGAGATGTAGCAGTAGGAATCAGTGGAAGGGATCCAACGGCTAGTACGAGGCTTTGGCATATGCGCCTTGGGCATATGTCAGAAAAGGGTCTATCTTTGATGTGCGGGAAAGGCTTGTTGAAGGACATGAAGAAGCCTTGCATGGAGTTTTGTGAGCATTGTGTGTTCGGGAAGGCACACAGGGTGACGTTCTCTACAAGCAAGCACAGGAGCAAAGAGGTATTAGACTACATACACACCGATGTCTGGGGACCGGCAAAGTTACCTTCCAAGGGTGGTTCCAGGTATTTTGTTACATTCGTTGATGATCATTCGAGATTTGTCTGGCTTTATTTTCTGAAGCATAAGAATGAGGTATTCAACACATTCCTGGTGTGGAAAGCAATGGTTGAGAACAAAACTGGTCGAAAGCTGAAGACGTTAAGGTCGGATAATGGGACCGAGTACACGGATGGGGCATTCAAGGAGTTTTGTAATCAGGAAGGCATTGTGAGGCACTGGACAGTAGTAAACACACCTCAGCAGAATGGAGTCGCAGAGAGATTGAACCGTACACTACTTGAGAAGGCTAGATGTATGCGCTCCAATTCGGGACTAGGCGTAGAATGGTGGGCAGAATCTGTTGCTACAGCTTGTTATATTGTGAACAGGTCTCCACATTCTTCTTTAGATGGCGGCATACCTTACGAGGTGTGGTCAGGTGAACATGCAGATTACGGGAGACTTAAGGTTTTCGGTTGTACGGCCTATTACCATGTTAAAGGTAACAAACTTGACAATAGAGCAAAGAAGGCAATTTTCTTAGGATATGCTACAGGAGTCAAGGGTTATCGGCTATGGTGTACGGAAGACAAGAAGTTTGTAATCAGCAGAGATGTGGTGTTTGATGAGTCATCTATTGTAGCTATGGCGGAAGCTACGGTGCCTAGTTGTGGTGATGTTGGGTCTACTAAAGCTCAAGTAGTGGAATTAGAAGCCGAAGACCAACGGGTTTCTAGGAATCATGATCAGGTGGAGCATCAGGATAATACTCAGGATGAGGAAATTGATGAACCCGATCATGAGGAGGTTCAAGGGGAAGGTACACAAGTTTTACAACAACAACAACAGCAGGATGTTTCGGTACACACTAGGCCGAAACGATTATATAAGCCGGTACAGAGGTTAGGGTCAGACAAACCTCTTAGGCATTATGGGCAGGCAAATCTTGTTGAATATGCACTCTCGGTGGAAGACGACGAGCCGGTCACCTTCAAACAAGCTATTACCGCGGAGGAAAGAGAGAGTTGGTTGGTTGCTATGCAAGAAGAGATGGAGTCTCTTCACAAGAACAAGACATGGGAAGTTGTCCCATTGCCCGAAGGTAAGTCTGTTATTGGTTGTAAATGGGTGTACAAGAAGAAAGATGATTCTTCCGAGATCAAGGGTACAAGGTATAAGGCAAGACTAGTGGCCAAGGGTTATGCACAGAAAGAAGGGGTCGACTACAATGAGATTTTCTCACCGGTCGTGAAACATACTTCTATTCGGGTGCTATTGAGTATTGTTGCTCATAGTGATCTTGAGCTGGAACAACTCGATGTTAAAACCGCCTTCTTGCACAGAGATTTGGAAGAAGAAATTTATATGGCTCAACCAGAGGGATACAAGGTTGAGGGCAAAGAAAATCAAGTATGTCGTTTGAGGAAATCTCTTTACGGATTGAAACAATCCCCTCGCCAATGGTACAAACGATTTGATTTTTTCATGCTAAAGCATGGTTTTCGCAGAAGTGACTATGATTGTTGTGTATACATCAAGAAACTTCGCGAAGGTGACTTTATTTATCTCCTTTTGTATGTGGATGACATGCTTATTGCTTCTCGAAGCATGGTGGAGATAGATAAGTTGAAATCTCAACTCAGTCAAGAGTTTGAGATGAAAGACATGGGCGCTGCAAAGAAGATACTGGGAATGGAGATTAAGAGAGTGCGGTCAAGTAAGAAACTGTACTTGAATCAGAAAGGTTACATCGAACGAGTAGTTTCTCGATTTGGGATGCAGAATGCGAAGGCGGTGTCAACACCTTTGGCACCACACTTCAGGCTCTCGGGAAAACAATCTCCCACTACTACGGTGGAGAAGGATCATATGGATCGTGTACCGTATGCTAGTGCAGTTGGCAGTTTGATGTACGCTATGGTGTGTACTCGTCCGGATATTTCACAGGCGGTCAGTGTGGTTAGTAGGTTTATGGCAAACCCGGGGAAGACACATTGGGAAGCTGTGAAGTGGGTCTTGAGGTACTTGAAGGGTACCGTTGATACGGGTTTGTGCTTTGGTGGAGACACATGTCAGGTAAGCGGTTATGTTGACTCGGATTATGCTGGCGATCTAGATAGAAGACGATCTACTACTGGTTATGTGTTTAAGGTACATGGTGCTCCAGTTAGTTGGCGATCGATGTTACAATCTACAGTTGCGTTATCTACTACGGAGGCCGAGTATATGGCTATGGCCGAGGGTGTGAAGGAAGCATTGTGGTTGTGGGGTCTTCTGGATGATCTAGGGATTAAGCAGGAGTGCGTGGATGTATGGTGTGATAGTCAAAGTGCGATCCACTTGGCGAAGAATCAGGTCCATCATGCGCGTACTAAGCATATCGATGTCAGGTATCACTTTGTACGAGATGTCATAGAGGAAGGTGATGTTTCTCTCATGAAGGTACACACAGATGAGAATCCCGCGGACATGTTGACTAAAGTGGTGACATGTAGCAAGTTTCAGCATTGCCTGGAATTGCTACAAATCGGCTCGTGTTAAGTTGCCCGAAAGGGCGTAATGGCGACAAGGTAAACTTTATGTGAAGGATTGGTAGAACTACGGTAGGCTTGATCCTGTAAAAGGGTACGTAGGCAGCCATGGTCATATGGTGCAGTCGGATGAAGTTACAAGAAGCAGATATATCTTACAAGGAGTATCCTGGTGTTCGTCCAAAATTTGAAGTATATCAAATTGTGTACGAGGTGGAGAATTGTAAGAGGCAGTTTTGGTTGGATTCCTAGAGGCGGTTTCACATCAGCTATGGGCGGTTTTGGTAATCAATTGGAGGCAGCTTTTTGGAAATCAATTGATGTCGGTTGGTGAAGCTAAATTGGTTTCTAAATTGGATTCAAATTGGCTTCAATTGTCGGCTTATAATAATATATAAATAGGGGATCCAATCACCACAATCATCACCAACACAAGCAACAACAACTCTTCTTTAGAGAGAGCTAAAGAGAGAGAGCAAGTGAGAGAGAAATTTTTTGTTCATAGTTTTGAGCGGTGTTAAATTTCTCGGTCGTCGAAGATTTAGTATAGAAGGTTAAATTCTATACGGTACCATCTTGGGACGAACTTGCGGGTTGTGTTAGTCGTCTTCATCTATCCTTCAATAAAGATTTCTTGTTCGCCCGAGGACGTAGGCTTTAAAGCCGAACCTCGTTAATTCTGTTCGCATATTTGATTTTGGCTTAGCTTTTCGATTAATCTTCATAATCGGATCAATTTCTAGGATAGGTTCGATAGCTTCCGCATCTTTTAGTTATAACACTTCACCATCTGAAGACTATCGACGATCGTAGTATCAAGCCCCTTAGTCATGATTAAGTCTTTCATATGAAATGAATAGAAACAAAAGGACTTACAGTGGAGGTGCTCATATAGTGTTCCATTCGATGTATATTCAAAGACGATTATTCTTGAAAATGGGTCGTTCTCTCTGCAATAGCCTAGTTTCCTTTAGACCCAAAAAGAAACTTAAGCTATTCCTCCCTACTGAAACATCTTTTGTCCTCCTTTTTTGTGTTGTTCTCTCTCTGGGTTTAAATTTCAAAACATAAGATTGTCCTAAATTGTGATACTTTGTGTTGTTTTTCAGTATTCCTATCGAGAGTTTTTCATGTTTTTCAGTAATACATAAACTAGGATTTCGTACGACATAAACTTGAGATATATAATATAACTATAAACTCGACACAAACTCTTCTGGTTCAGTTACAGAAAAGCAAAGTGTATTATTACATTAAAGATAAACCCATCAGTGCAAGACCACTATTTTTTCTTTTGCTTCAGACAAGGAGAGAGTTTGTATATTATATCATCCAAAAACCTAAAATAAGCATACCTCCAAGTCTTGTTCACCAATAAAACACCACACAAACACCAAAAACCTACCACAAATCCAAATGGTAGCCCCATATAGAACCATTTCATCTCAATCCAGCCTTCATCGTCCTCCGTTGATCCTTCACCGTCACCATATGGTGCTTTTTGACGTTGTCCATCTTTGTCACATTTATCGAGTGGAAGACCACAGAGATCATGGTTTCCTGTATAGCTCAACTCAGTAAAAGTCCCAAGTTGGCGACCCTGAGGAATTCTCCCTGACAAGTTATTACATGACAAGTTCAAGTAACTAAGGAAAGTTAAGCTCACCATGCTTTGAGGGATTGAACCCGATAATCTATTGTTTGACAAATCAAGCGATTCAAGTAAATTTAAAAGACCGATTTTATTCGGGATCGTTCCTATCAAACTATTATTTGCTAAGTTCAACATTTGTAATCTGAAGAGAAATGTTAGTTCTTCGGGGACATCTCCGTGTAAATTGTTGTTTGAGAGATCGATAGCTGCAAAAAGATTAAGCAAGATGCCTCCATATACCCATGCTTTACCTTTGACCACAAGTTTCATTTCTGTGTAATAAGCATCACTCACATTCATAGTGAAATATTTCCCAGTACTCGAGTAGTTGTACATACCTATATTTGGGGAAGACTTCGAACCCATTTTACTAAAATTTCTAAAACATCTTGGTATTGATCCTGATAGATTGTTATGACCCATATCCAATATTTGAAGCATATTGAGGTAACATAGTTCTCTAGGAATTTCACCGTAAAACATATTCAAATGTAGCCTCATAATAACAAGCTCCTTAAAGCTTTCTCCTATCCATGTTGGCAACCTACTCACAAATCTATTCTCACCAAGATCGATTATCCTCAATTTAGTACAATTTCGCAATGAGGGAGGCAATTCTCCATCGAGAGAATTGTTTTGCAAAAGCAACGTCTCAAGTTTTAGTAGAACCCCGATAGAACTTGGAACGTTCCCTGTTAAATTGTTGTTTTCCAAACTTATAAGCACCAAAAATGTCCAGTGAAACCAACAATCAGAAAGTCCTCCAGATAGAAGATTCTCAGAAAGATCAAGAAAGACTAAGTAATTCCGATGTTCTACAGGACTACATAGTAAAACCGAAATAGGTCCTGAAAATGAATTCCTTGAAAGATCAAGTGTGTCGACAATAGAAGATATACGAGGTAAGTTACCAGTGAATTTGTTTGAATTCAAGTAAATACCTCCTCCATAAAATGAGTTACTTTCCAATAACACATTTGATAAGTCCCCCTCAAGTTGATTGTGTGATATATTTAAATAGTATAATTGGGAAGTCATGTTCCAAAACCAACCAGGAACCGAACCAGATATTCTAGCATTAGATATGTCTACCCAAACAATATCTTTTTGCGTTCGTAACCATTCAGGAAATTGGTTTCCGACTGAACAATTCCTCAGGACTAAATAATGAATTTGAAAAGGAGGAACCCAGTCAGAGCTCAAGTTTAAAACCATCGAACTGATATCTAATATAACCAGTTTCTTAAGATTGGCGAATTGAGCTTCTGTAATATCACCTTCTAGCATGTTATTGTAGATAGTCAGTTCTTCTAAACTCGAGAGGGTCCAGAAACTTTCTGGCAAAGACCCATTTAACTTGTTATCTCTAAGATGTAACACTCTCAACGACGACAATCTTCCTAACGACATGGGAATTGAACCTGAAAAAGAGTTAACCTTAAGGTTGACTATTTCTAGATTCGTAAGACTTCCCAATTGATCAGGTAAACGACCTGAAAGTAGATTGAAGTGCAAGTCTAACGATTTCAATTTGTTCCCAAAACATCCAGATGAATTTCCTAGGAATCCAGAAATCTCTCCTTGAAGTTGGTTAATAGACAAATCTAATATCTTCAAGTTGCAAAGATATCCTAAGGTTCTTGGGATCTCTCCCTCCAACTCATTCCGACTCAAATCAAGGTTCACAAGCGAATTCAAGTTACCAATGGCTGTTGGAATTGGTCCTCGAACATGACTCTCGCTTGTATCAAGACTAACCAGATTGGTAAGATTATATAACCATTCAGGTAAAGAAGAGTTGAAATTGTTTCCGGAAAGATCAAGAGTTGCAAGAGAAGTGAAGTTTACAAGCGAAAGTGATGGCATGAAGTTAAGTACACAGTTAGATAGACGTATTTCAATTAAAGATGGGAGCATATTAATCACATGAAGCCAATTATTAGATACCTTTGTGAGGTTTAAATAGCTAAGGCCAAGGTATTCAAGAGAAGATAGATGAGAAAGCCATTCAAGATCATCAACCTCAAGAACTAAAAATGAGGAGAAAACTTCTTCCCAAGCTGATGACAAATCAAGATGGTAAAGACTTGAAAGGTTACCGAGTTGAGGAGGAACCTTACCACTAAAACCAGCTTTGGATATATCAAGTTTCCTTAAGCGTTGAAGTGACCCCAAGAACGATGGTACTCTAATCCCCTCAAAACTATTTGAGCTTAAGTTTAAGCAATTCAAATGTTTCAACTCCAAGAGAGAAGGATTAAGTTCACCACTCAATGAAAAATTACCAAGATGAAGTTGAACAACATTGCTTTCAGTTTTATTGTTGCATATTACTCCATTCCATTTGCAACAATCTTTACCAAACCAATTAGAGAGATGATTTGAAGGATCTTTAAGATCATGTTTGAACTTTATAAGAGCTTTTCTCTCTATTGGATTGCAAAAGGCATTGCCCATACTAAGGTTTTTCGGTGTCGGCACAAGTAAACTAAGAAAGAAACTAAGAATCATCAAACTAAACTCCATAACTAGGTACAAGGAAGAGCCTTGAGCTCTAACAAGTATAGTCTTCTTATAATTGTTTTGAAATCCAAGGTACCTCCTCAATACTTTCACCATTGAGTTCATATATAGACACAAGGGCTGTCTGAAACTTCATACACACAAGGACTACTAAGCATATTGACCTTTGGACTTTTCACACACACAAAGATTCTATTATACACTATGCAATTTTTCACAAAGAGGGTATCCCATTCTACAAAAATCACATATTTTTAACTCATTGAGTAAGATGTCATATTTGACCAAAACCAACTTGGAACATAATCGAAATCAAACCTGTTGAAAGTGGTTTGAATACGGGTTAATATCTAACCCGATTTACGACTCGCCAACCCGCTTACAAGGCGGAATTTTGGACCCGTTAGCGGAGCTGATTACTGAGACAGGGTTGATATGCACAGCAGGGCTCTGAGGCAGAGCTGATTTTCGAGACAGAACTGGAATCCGGAGCTTATGTCGGTTATTAGTGTTATTGTATCCATGTGTATTTCGGATTTAGAAAGAGAGTCGAGTTAAATGGCTAACTCTAGATGACCAAAACACGAATTTTTTCCACTGTTCGGTAAAGGAGAGAAGAGCCCGAAATAATATAACAAAGATTTTCGACACAGATGGGTCCGAGATTACAAATGCAGAGATTATACCCACTAAATTCGTGGAATACTTTACAGGTTTACTTGGCACTGATTCACCGAATATAGAAGAAGATGATGTACTGTCCGAAATTGTGTTTCCAAATATCCTTGAGCCTGATTCAGCATCGCAACTCAATGGAATACCTTCCCGAGATGAAATTTTAGCAGCACTCTCATCTATTGGTTCGGATAAAGCTCCGGGTCCGGATGGTTTTTCGTCTATGTTTTTTAAATCGCTTTGGCGTATAGTAGGTGATGATTTCACTCGAGCTATACAAAGCTTCTTCAGATCAGGCAGACTTTTAAGGGAGGTAAACTCTACTTTAATCTCTTTAATTCCTAAAGTATCTAACCCTTCGACAATGAATGATTTCAGACCGATCTCATGTTGTAATGTCATATATAAGTGTATTACCAAAATTTTGGCAATCAGACTAAAGAGGTATGCATCTTCATTAGTGAGTGAAAATCAATCAGCATTCATCTCTGGAAGGTTGATACAAGATAACATTATGTTGGCTCATGAACTTGTCAGAGATTACGGTAAAGCCCAGGGTCTTGACAGGTGCACCGTGAAAATAGATCTACGGAAGGCATATGATACAGTCAGGTGGTCAGCTCTCTTTAAGATTCTCAAGAAGTTCGGGTTGCCACACAGATTTGTTGGTTGGATCGAAGAATGTATTTCTACTCCTCGTTTCTCAATTATGGTTAACGGTGGCTCGCACGGGTATTTTGAGGGAAAGAAGGGGCTACGACAAGGCTGCCCACTTTCGCCTTATTTATTCGTCATGGTGATGGAAGTGTTCTCTGTCCTGATAAACAAGCAACAGCAATGTGGCAGCCTAAAATTGCATCCCGATGTAGAGACCCGATAGTAACTCACCTATGCTTCGCCGATGACCTAATGGTTTTTATGAGAGGAGATGTAGGGTCAGCTCAAGCCTTAAAAGAGGTAGTGAACAACTTATTAAAAGGAACAGGTCTTGCAGTAAATGTGGGGAAGAGCTCAATCTTTTGCGCAGGTATGTCAGAGGAGCAGAAGGAGGTGGTTAGAGCAGTACTTGGGTTCCAGCTGGGAACCCTACCGATCAGGTACCTGGGGCTACCTCTACTAGCATCCAGACTAGCTTACAAAGATTGTATTCCGTTATTAAACCAAATTCAGACTCGAATACAGTCTTGGAAAGTACGATTCCTATCTTATGCAGGTCGTCTACTGTTGATCCGGACGGTTTTAGGCAGCATGTTAGTTTTTTGGGCTTCGGTCTTTGTTCTCCCAAAGAGGGTCTATAAAGAAATTAATCGTACATTCAACAGATTCCTATGGAAAGGACTCGAGGAGGGGAGTAATAGGCCTGCGGTGAAATGGTTTGATGTCTGCTTACCAAAATGTGAAGGAGGGCTTGGTATCCGAGATATAGAAACTATGAATCTAGCAATGAATCTTAGGCACATATGGGACTTAATCAGTGAGAAGAATACTTTATGGGTCCGATGGGTAACGAAGAATCTGATTCGGAAAAAGAGTTTCTGGACCATGAAAGTCCCTACTAGTTGTTCGTGGTGTTGGAGACGTATACTTGGTTGTAGGGATCTGGCTAGAGGTATGGTTCAATACTTGATACACGATGGCACAAAAACCTTTTTCTGGAGAGATGTTTGGCACCCTATGGGATCACTTATCGACTATTTCAAAGCTAATGGTCGATTTGTTTACAATATGAGGGAAGACGCCTTGGTATCGGACTTCTTACTAGAGGGTCGTTGGGAGTTCTCTGACCAGATTGGGCATGTTTTCGAGGAGGTTTTTAATACTCTAAATGAAGTTGCGGTGGGAGGGATTGAAAAGGATACGGTGGTATGGAAGATAACTAATACGGGCGACTACACGGTTAGAGATACATACAACTTTATAAGGCGAAAAAAGCAGCTAGTTCCCTGGTCAAAATTAGTTTGGTGTCCGGAGGGGATACCAAAACATTCATTTATAACCTGGATCGCCATGAAACGAGGGTTAAAGACCAAAGTAAAGTTAAAATCATGGGGGCTGGATATAGATGAGGTATGTCCACTTTGTAAAGTAGCTGAAGAGTCCGATGAACACCTTTTTTTTCAATGCTATTATTCTCTTAAGGTATGGACAGATCTTCTAATGTTAATGGGTATTAGGAAAAATGCAACAGGGTGCTGGGCTGACGAAATTGAATGGTGTGTTAACACTTTCAAAGGCAACTCCATTATAGGACGAC
The DNA here is from genome assembly GCF_041429995.1 of Eschscholzia californica. Lineage (NCBI taxonomy): Eukaryota > Viridiplantae > Streptophyta > Magnoliopsida > Ranunculales > Papaveraceae > Eschscholzia > Eschscholzia californica. The sequence goes on along the minus strand of NW_028238483.1, from coordinate 43,487,947 downwards.
TTGGTAGCATGGTATTTAACGGTTTCTTCTATCACATTTGGATCGAACGCAATAACCGAGTCTTTCGTAGCGAGGAAAAAACAGAACAAATCCTATTCAGGCAAATAGTCAGCGACATCAAAATAAAGGTAATGACGTGGAAACGTAAACCGAATGGGTTCGATGGTGCTCAACAGATCTTAGAACGATGGAATCTGACTGTACCACTATCATTTCAAGTATCGAAAACTTGTAAATGGGCAGGCCCTAGTATGGATCAGATTCTAATCAATACCGATGGGGCATTTGATGAAGTCTCAGGAGGTTATGGTGCGATCTTGAGAACCTCACGAGGTGAGCCTATAATAGCAGCAGCAGCATGGTCAGAGAGGAGGTCGGTAATTATGCATGAGATGCAGGGAATTTGCTTAGGATTAAAGCTAGCGGCGAAATTTGGTAAAAGACGAGTTAAGATCGCTACGGACTCCTCCCTTGCTGTTACGATTTTGTCTTATGAGGGGAAGAAGCCTCCCTGGCAACTTATCCGTGTAGTCCGAGAAATATGGGAGTTATGGAGGCAAATGGACGAATGCTCTATTCAACATGTTTACCGAGAAATCAACCAAGCAGCAGATTACCTATCGAAAATGAAGCCAGTATCGGGATATATAGAGATGTTACCACATAATCTACCTGCTGACCTTCAGAAGATTGTAGATGACGACAAAAGAGGAGTTATTAGAGTACGACGTAGCTAGTTAGCAAGACAACATTTGCTCTATTCTTTATTGTTTATTCGTTTATTTGTTTCTCTCTTGACTTTTTGATGTTTTATTGCTTTTTCTCTAGTTTTTTCTAGTCCTCTTTGTTCGGGTTCGGGCCCTTTATTCCCGCTGACAAATTCAAATAAAAAAAGTCGGTGAGGCGGTGGGATTAAGGTTTTAGTGGCTATATAAACTAAAACCCTAGGAGATATTTGTGTCAAATTCTCTTGTGTAACTTGTTTGCTTACCATAGTGGAAATCATCGGGCCGTTGTCGCCGTGGAGTAGGTCTCACCAACCGAACCACGTAAATCTCTTTTGTTCTATGTGATTGTTCTTTATTTCCTATTGCTTTTCTTGGATTACTAGATTTCGGTCATAACAAACCTCAATTCTCATACAAAACCGATTATAAATCCCAACGAGGTTAACAAAAAGACATGATGATCACTTTATAAGTGTGAAGAAGAACTTCGTCTCTTTAGCTAGTTTTTGAGGTGAGAAAAAACCCAAGATCACCTCAGGACAAGGAAGTCCAAGACCACAACCACAAGCAAAACTTCGAAATTCGGAATCTTCCTAATCATGACTCAAGTAATCAATTTTTTTTACAATGATGTAAACCGTGTTATGTGGTGGGGTCAAATTGAAGAGACTTGTTGAGATTCAAGAAGGCTATGTAAACTAGGGCTTTGAATTTCAAACAAGCATGTTATTTTCATGGAAGCAAACATCATAATCCCTTGGCTGTCTTGAGGAACAAAACTGCAGCTTGGCATTAATGAAGATGGAGAAAACTTGGCAATTACTAATTGCTTCTTTTGATGAAACAAGTGAATGAAGGCTACAAATATCCATGCTTATTCACAAGTTTAATCCATCCCATCTCAAGTGAGTTTCTCCTTTGTACAAACTCACATGTTGAAACTAAATCAAGTAAACATAGAAAAACAATAAGAAAGTAAACAATCACACAGAACAAAGGGATGTACTTGTATCGTAATCAAGGACCAATCTTTTTCAAATATTCACAGCCTTTATTCTCTCTCAAATCAATCACATTATATTTGTAATATTTCTTTGATTATTAAAATTATTATTGTAGATTTAATTTTTGAATTTCTTATCCATGTAATCCGTCCGTATAGATGTAATGTATTACTATATAATGAGAAGGGAGCGGCTAAAGGCCCCGAAAAAGTTGTTGTTAACACCCGGTGGGGAAGATTGAATCCGAAAGCCAAAAAGTAGTGTTTCAGACTCGGCCAGTCCGAGAGGTTTTAGACTGACATTTGCTTTGGTTTTTCGACGGGGGAGGGGGGACGGGAGGGCCAGTCCAACACCTAAAGAAAGGGCTCGGACATTGACCAGTCCGAAAACTTCGGATTGGCCAGTTCGAAAACTTAGGATTAGCCAGTTCGAAATGGTATCTTGCCATAACTTTACGTTAAGACAAATTTAACCTAATTTGATTGTTCAATACTAGATCTAATTTTATTGTTCAGTAGTAGATCTGAATATGATTTGTGTTTTAGGGTTTGATGTTTTAAAATTACTTGGTTGGGGCAGTCAGACGTACGGTTGTTGTCCACAAGTTTTTGAACACTAATGAATTTTCACTCTCCAATGAATGGGGATTTTAAAGACGCAGCAAGAGTTTTCCAGGGCGCCTTTTTTTCTTCATATTTTCCCTTAAAATTTTCCTGGAGGTGAACGCCTTTAACACGTACGGGAAGCACCTTTGAAACTGTTAGTGAAAATAATTCTCTCGACCAAAGGTAGGATGATGCATATAATAGCATTCTTTCCCGCCAAATACTAACTTCTCTTTGAATTCTCTAATATATATTGTCACTTAAGGATGGTTTATATGAATATGGCAAGTTAGTCCTAAATCTAACCCTGGAGGTTCGAGTATGATTAGTTATATACTCTGTGACAAACACAAACGAAGTTGGGAAAAGGGAAGTTGCTAATTGTGGAATAGTCTGTTCCAATCGAACACTAATTGTGTCGTCCTCCTCAACTTCTTCCTCTTTCGCTGTGCCGTGCTCGTCAGATTCTTGAAGTTTCTTATCTCCATTGATGCAGTTCTTTAGTGGAGGACCAATATAACTCGACTCGTTTAAACTGCGAAGTTGGGTAATTAATAGAATTTCCCTGATAGAGTGATAGGTTATTATATTACAAGTTTAAGTGACTAAAACAACTTAAGTTCACCATGCTATGAGGAATTAAGCTTGAAAGTTTGTTTCTTGATGAGTCAAGAGATCCTACTAAATTCATCTCGCTTTATTTGTCAGATAAGTTCTTGGGGGAGTCCTACAGATAAGTTGTTGTAAAACTGCTGAAACATCTCAGAATCAATCCTAACAAATTGTCGTAAGAAAGGTCTAACAGCTGAAGTGAACTGAGATGACAGAGTTCTTGAGAAAATAGTATAACTATAGACACCAACTCTTCTTGTTCAGTTACAGAAAAGCGAAGTTTATTATTACATTGAAGATAAAACTCATCAGTGTAAGACTATTATTTCTTCTTCTGCTTTACAGAAGTACATAAACTGTATATTATATCATCCAGAAACCTAAAATAAGCATACCTCCAAGTCTTGTTCACCAATAAAACACCCCACAAACACCAAAAACCTACCACAAATCCTAATGGTAGCCACATATAAAACCATTTCATCTCAATCCAATCTTCATCGCCCTCCATTAGTTCTTCACCTTCACCATTTGGTGTTTTTTGATGTTGTCCATCTTTGTCACATTTATCGAGTGGAAGACCACGGAGATCATGGTTCCCCGTATAGCTCAACTCGGAAAAACTTTGCAGTTGGGTGCCGGAAGGAATTTCCCCTGACAAGTTATTATATGACAAGTTCAATAAACCAAGAAAAGTTAAGTCCACCATGCTCTGAGGGATGGAACCCGATAATCTGTTGTTCGACAAATCAAGCGATTCAAGTGAGTTTAAATGACCAATTTCTTTTGGAATTCCTCCGGTAAAACTATTATCCGCTAAGTTCAACGTTTGCAATCTGAAGAGGTAAGTCAGTTCTTCGGGGATCTCTCCATATAAATTGTTATTTGAAAGGTCGATACCAGTAACAAGTTTAATCAAACTTTCTCCGTATGTCATTTTTTGACCTTTTGCCACGAAGTCTACTGTACCCATGCTATCAAGTGTATCGGGATCCACACTAAATTCTTCGGGGTTCTCGCCACTAAAATTGCTAAAGCATTTTGGAATTGATCCAGACAGATTGTTATGACCCAAATCCAGTATTAGAAGCCTAATAAGGTAACAAATTTTTTGAGGAATTTCTCCATGAACCTCATTGGAATGTAGTCCCAGAATTGAGAGGCTATCACTAAGTTCTCCTATCCATGTTGGTATTACACCTGTGAGTCTATTCTCACCAAGATCGATTATTGTCAACTTGGTACAATTTTGCAATGAGGAAGTTAATTCTCCACTGAGTGAATTTTTTTGTAATTGCAATGTTTGAAGTTGACTAAGAAGGCCCATAGAACTTGGAACGTTCCCTGTTATGTTGTTGCTGTGTAAACTTATCAATAGCAAGGATCTCTGATGAAACCAACACTCAGAAAGATTTCCAGATAGTTGATTTTCCGAGAGATTCAAAATTGACAATGAATTCATATCTTTTACTGGACTACATAGTAAATCAAAAATAGATCCTGAAAAGGAATTTTTTGAAAGATCAAGTGCAGCGACAGTAGAAGATATACGAGGTAAGTTACCTTTAAATAAGTTTGAGTTGAAGTAAATTACTACTCCCATCAATAACACATTTGATAAGTCCCCCTCAAGTTGATTGTGTGATATATCTAAATAGTCTAATTGGGAAGTCATGTTCCAAAACCAACTAGGAACCGAATCAGATATTCCAGCATTCGATATGTCTAGGTCTTCGAGGTCTTTTTGGGTTTGTAACCATTCAGGAAATCGATGTCCCACTGAACAGTTTCGAAGTCCTACTTGTCGGAGTTGAAAAGGAGGAAGCCAGTTAGGGCTCAAGTTTAGAACCATTGAACTGATACTTAATACATGTAGTTTCTTAAGATTAACGAGGTGAGCTTCTGTTACATCACCTTCTAGCATGTTACTGGAGATTCTTAATTGTATTAAATTCGTGAGATGCCCAACACTTTCTGGCAAAGACCCACTTAACTTGTTGTCCCTAAGGTCTAAGAATCTCAACAATGACAATCTTCCTAGTGACATAGGAATTGAACCAGAAAATGAGTTATCTGCAAGATACAATAATTCCAGATTCATAAGACTTCCCAATTCATCAGGTAACCGTCCAGAAAGTAGATTATCTTCCAAGTTTAACCATTTCAATTTGCTCGCAGAACATCTAGATGAATTTGTAAATAATATTGATGATATCTCTCCTTGAAGCTTGTTGTGAGACAAATCTAATACCTCCAAGTTGCAAAGATTTCCCAAGGTTTTTGGTATCTCCCCTTCCAACTCATAATTCTCACTCAAATCAAGATAATAAAGACTTTAAAGGTTACCTAGTTGAGGAGGAACCTTGCCAATAAAACCATTAAAATTCAAATCAAGATGCTCTAAATTTTGAAGTGAACACAAGAAAGATGGTATCCGAATCCTTGTGAAAAGGTTATAACTTAAGTCTAAGTGATACAAATGTTTCAACTCCAACAGAGAAGAATTTAGTTCGCCACTCAACGCAAACTCTTTAAGTTGAAGTTGAACAACATCACCGTCAGTTTTGTTTATGCAAATCACTCCATTCCATTGGCAGCAATCGTTACCAACCCAATACCAGAGTTTATAAGAATAATTAAGATTATGTTTGAAGTTAATAAGAGCTTCTCTTTCTCTTGGATTGCAAGCAGCGTTAAACTTGATCATGTTACATGAAGACAACAGAATGGAAATAGCCGCTATTATCAATAATCTAATTATAAGCTCCATGATTTATTTATTTAAAGAACGACATGTACAACGTAGAGAAAGTAAAGTGTTCATATATAGTAGTTAATGGTTCTGCAGAAAAAAGGACCTACGAATTAAAGACTTGACCACTTACATACTCTGTCACATACTCTGTCATGACAGGACTAGCGAAGACTAGACGGAACTTTTTATATAGAATAATCAGATATTGTGCAAGTATCGTGTATAGATCAGATCGGGGTTGTTGTTCCATTAAAAAAATAGGTCCTACCGGGAGTTGACCCGTGGTCACTGGATTCAAAGTCCAGAGTGCTAACCACTACAATATAGAACCACTTGATGCCCTACTACTCGCCCAATTGTTTCTCTAGTAATGACATCTTGTCCAAAACAACAAAGGAAAAGAAGAAAGTATCAAAACTATATTATTATTCATTCAAAGTTTAACTACTCTCACAATAACTACATGTACAGATTAAAAGAAAATATTCTCATTAATAAAGATGAAAGAATGGAAAGACAAGTGGAAGAAATGAGAAGTATTTCGATTATAAGTTCGGATTTACATCGTGTTAGAATCAGTATAGACTATGAAGAAATTGCAAGCTCTGCCCATGCCAATGAAGACTCTGAAAAATCTATAGAATTAGATGTATGAATTCCATTTTCTAACATGGAGCACATTAACTGCATCGATGGTCGCTTTGTGGGGCCAGACAAGATGCAGAGTTTTACCACTTCGCATATTACCTTAAGATCCTCGAATTTGAAATGTCTCAATTCGGGATCTACTAGATAAGATATTACTTCTGGATGTTCTACGTATTCTTTGGCCTGCAATTCGAAGAGTTCCAACATCGAAACATAAGGACCGATAATGAATTAATTTGTGTAACAAAACAAGTTTTCTTATATATTCATTCTTACCCAATCAAGCAGGTTCCCTCTGTCCTTACAATATGCAGGTCTCCCGCTGATTATTTCGAGTAGGAGTAATCCAAAAGCAAATACGTTATCGTGGACATCCTGGTTAGGCATTTCCCGTAATTCTGGAAACTTTTTATCTCCGTTGCTGATGAGACTCGACTTATTCTCCACCCTTGCAAGTACAGTATTCCATCTTTCAAAATCAACCAGCTACACAGAGTAAATGATCAATGTTCGTAAGAAATGAGAATTCCTTGGGACAGCATAGATAGCATTTCTTCAAAAAAATTCATAGTTAAATCTGAGTCACGATCTTGAACTGATTCCTAGATAGTCTTCTACACGACTTCGATAATTTTTATCTTTCTGAAAATGTATTTGAGCATACCTTGGGAGAAAAATCTTCTGTGAGATAGATTGATGTAGAGTTTAGTGCAGATATTGTGAATGGAGGATCAAGTTCTGTGTGCAAATATCTTAGACCACGAGCAATGCCTATAATGATTTTGATGCGTCTTCTCCAAGATAATTGACATCCTTCACCATCTAAAGAATATCGACGATCTTAGTATCAAGCCCCTTAATCATGATTAAGTCTTTCATATGAAATGAATAGAAACAAAAGGACTTACAGTGGAGGTGCTCATATAGTGTTCCATTCGATGTATATTCAAAGACGATCATTCTTGAAAATGGGTCGTTCTCTCTGCAATAGCCTAGTATCCTTCCAGTGTTATCGTGATTTAATCTTGCTAGATCTGCTACCTGAGGGACATAATCGCGAATTCATTTCAAAATTTTCAACTTTAGAGAAACCAACTAAGCGTTATTTGGACTGCGAAAATGCACAAATCACCGCATACTATGCCTAGTCTAAGTAGGGAGCTGTTACCTGTCTCTGAAAATAAAGTTCAAGATAGGATGTCCAATGCTTTTCTACGGCACATAAAGAGATCACAGCAACTTCAGACCCATCTTTCATGATCCCTTTATAGACTAGAGTGTCCGGGCAAGAGCCAATGATATTGCTGAAATCTTCACAAGCTATTTCTAGCTCCTGTCTACTCAACCTCGCCACATCGTTCAGCATATCAGAGTCTATAGCAAAACCAAAACAAAAATGAAGTCAAGACTAGAGACTATCTAGAAAAACTCAAGTACAACTCGAAATATTTAGAATACAATCATTCTTACTTCGACAAACTTACCTATATCTATCTTGACTTGTCTGTTCCCATTTCCTGCTTTCTTCTTCAGTTTCATAACACAGTGTTTCCCCTTACATTTTCTAACAGCTACAAGAAGAGCAAATAGTAAGATGAATCCTACTATGCTTCCGGTTATCACTTCCAGAGCAAAGAGCCATGTAGGTTTTGCTCCCCCATTATGTTTTGGTAAATCTTTTGTATGTTGGTGTTGGTACTCCAGGACGGATCCTTGACGGCTTTCTGTTGGTGGAGAAGCACCTGCAAATGAATCGTATTAATGATCATATTCCACATTTCACGAGGTGGAAAAAGAAAGAGATTCACTATTTCGCGTCTTGTATTCTTTTAACAAAACTCAATGGATACACACCACATTGGGAAGCATGACGTTGTTTGGAGGTTGTGTTTTGTAAACAGTTTCCTTCAAAACTTGATCTGCAAAATAAAGAAGGATAAGAATGTTAATTGCCATCAAAATAGGAGTGGTCTTATGAGCTGCTAGAAGTGAGGTTTTAGGTTCTTTCTGACCTTCGCAACAAAAAAAAAAAAACAGGACTCAGTACAATAAAGTGGAGGTGAGGTACCCTGGAAGATACTTCAGACACTGCGGTATTTTCCCGACGAAGAAATTGTATGAGAAATCTGCATCCTTTAGCTGAGTTGAACGACAAAAGCCAGTGGCATTTGCAGGCGCGGCATACCTGGTACATCAGAATTATATTCCCATTTGCCTTGTGATCCAGGAACATGTTTCCAAAAGCAATTTTATGCTCAAACTAGTCTCTCGTACTCTAACAGTTGTTTTCTACTTCACTCTGAAAATCTAATATGCATACATGATTTTATTATAAGTACCAACATTATTATTTTTATAATATTACAGGTGACTCTTAAAAATACTAAAAAATGCAAATTATATTTCGTTCAGTCAGGAAATGGTTCCAAATTATTAATGTCGGATTATACCCCCATGAAATTGTTTTCCGATAGTTCAGCAGATAAGAGTACAACTAGTGATAAGAAGCTCATATAGATTAAAGATACACTTGATAACATTCATCCTAAGCTATCTTATGAAGCAAACATAGCTTAAAATCCATAAACTACTCGTCAATGTCTTCAGCTTGTATAGTAATTTATAAGCATGTCCGATCCTTAAATTTCTCATGGTAGTCAATCAGGAACTGGAAATATTTAATGGGGTGTAACCTTAAAAGGAAAAAAACGAAAGGAACTCAACTTACATCTCATGCATGTCCGACGTAAAACTTGAGTTGCTGCTGCCAGGAACATTGCCTTGAAGTTTGTTTCTTTCCAGATGAAGCTCAACAAGGTTCCTCAAGTTCCCAAGGCCAGCAGGCAAACTTCCAATCAACTCATTAGATTGAAGATTTCTTCACACATAGTAAACAGTAGAGTCAGAGAAAGCCGAAAAGAATAAAACGAAAGAGAAATTTTCGAGAAGAGTCAAACCATGGCCACCCACATTTTTGTGATGCTTGTCAAGGATCCGAACTCCGGAGGAATGGGCCCAGACAATTCATTCATTCCCAAATCTAAGACCTTGAGGCTTTTTATTTTGCCAAGTTCTTTGGGTATCGACCCAAGGAGATTGTTTTTGCGCAAGATTCTGTAAACACAACAATTATTAAAAATGACAAGTGAAGGAAGCAAAAAAGAAACAGATATCACATAATATTGTAATTCCGTAGAAGAAAACATACAGATCTTGCAAGGAGGACAATTTGCTCAATGTTGGTGAGATAAATCCTTTTAGAGATGAATTAGAAAGATTTCTGCAAAAAACCACATAAGGAAATATCTTTATCATCTACGAACCACAAATTTCTGCAAGAGTAATGCTAAAGAACAAGAAAAACTAGGCAGACTCTGGGCATAAATCTTATGTGGTTTGCCATGATTCGTGGTTCAGTAAATCTGCCTAATTTTTCTTCTTCCCTTGCATTTGCAATTTTCATCTTATTTATCGTTGTATCGCCAAAAATTTTATACTGAAGTCAAATACATAAATAATATAACTTACAATTTAATACTGAAAAACAACCAAGTTAGTCAACAGCACACAAAAAAACAAGGAAATTAAACTTCAAAAATCTTGTAAGAAAAATTACACACAATTTCTACTTGAGCTCAACCAAATTTTCTAATCTAGGAAACCCATAAAACCACCTAACCCAAATCAAGACCTTCAATTGAGTTGAACATTGAAGTTAAAAAAAGCAAATACCAACCAAAAGTATTGCATTTAAGTTCACCATATCAAATGAAACTATATAGGTAAAAGCTACTAAAGTTAGGGAAAAGGGGGCATTACTTACAGAGCTATAACATGATTATGTGCTTCTGAACAAGTAATTCCAAACCAGTCACAAGGATCTTCATCAAGAAAATTCCAATTTGACAAAACCATCAAAGGGTCTTCATATATAGCTTCTTTGAATGCTTTAAGAACCAAAACTATAAAAACCCAAAAACCTAATTAGCAAATTCTCTTCAAATGGTAAATCAATTGCAGATATAAACCAATAAACTCAAAACAAGAATTTGTAAAATAAGAAAATTACTTACTTTCATTAGATGGAAAAGATTCACAACCCACTAAAAGAACTCCATAAGTGAACCAAATAATCTGAAAATAACTAACTAATCTTCTCATTATACCCACACTCCTAAATCCACAACTAACTAACTTATTTTGGAAATGAAATTGAGGGTTTTACAGAGAAACCCACAACATGAGATTTCTAATGAAACTTGGGGGTATTCTAATGAGTTTTAACAACTCTTGAAGAAAATGAAGACATGGGTATAGCTTGAAATGAAGAAATGAATGAAACCCATATCCAAAACAATGAAAGACTTGAAGGGTAATCATCCAAAGTAGCTAAAAATAAGTAAATGAAGAAAACCCCATAAATGTGAAACTTTAGTTCAAAGCGAGGTTGTTAGGGTTTAAACTATAATAGATAGATTCCAAAAAAGTTTTAAATATTTTTTCTGAAACAGAAAAAAAAAAAAATCAGTAGAAGAAAGAGAAGAGTTGTTTGGATCATATATTAATTTGTAATTTTTTTTTTATTTGCTTATTTTTGGCGAATTTTTGGCGGTTTTTATAATTAATAATTTATTTTTGGAAAGATTTTTGTCTTCTTTTAATATTCGTTGGAGTAATGGTAGCTGGGAAATCAATTTTCTCGGGTACGGAATGATGAGAGTTTCTTTTCTCAGAGGACGATGATATAGTGCTTCGCGCTTCAGAATGTCTCTTTGTGGGTGGTGAATTGATCCAACGGTTAATAATCATGTTCTTTTGATTTGAATCGTTGATCTTGTTCGAGTACAATCAAAACGTTGACTTTATGGTGATCCGTTTGAAAATGTTTGAATTGTTTAATTTGAGGACATTGGATACGCCTACCAAGTTATTGTGTTGTACGAATAATGGTACGAATGAAAGGCAGGATAACATTTAATGAAGGGTTCAATTGTAGTTGTGGGGGTCCGATTTCCATGCCACACATCTTTATAGCACGATTTAGATCGGAATTATGAAACCTAAAAATAGAAACTCAATTTTGATCCTTTTTTGCCTTCTCTCACCTAAAAGAAAATAATGAGACTAGGGGCTTCCAAAAATATAGATATTTGACTGCAACCAATATAGTAAATCTAAAGACCTAAGGCCAATTACTAAGGGTGTTTCTAAAGGCCACTAGTCTTTTTATTCGGGTTCGTCTTCACTTTTGACACTCTACCTGAGTTTTGGACTAGTCTCAGTCTGTGTTGTTCAAGCCTAGTATGGAGTAGCTTCAGTCTGAATGTCCTCATGCTTGCATAATCCGTGGGATGCAGAAACAGAAGACAGGCGTGAGTAAAAAGGAGACCACCTATAGATGCTTACAATTATCAATTACTGAATAAGATAAACTCATTACTAGTTAGTGTTGAACAGATAAGCCAAAAAGAACTCTTAAAAATAAACAAACGAAAGTGAGATAAGTTTGAACTCAAAATTGACCATTCCTTGAATTCTAATGTCAAAATCGACCTTAAAAATATTTTGTTTTCATTCTATATTATTATTATTGGGAGAGATTTATAGTTTATTATGATTGTTTTAGTACAAATAATAATATTTAATAAGGTGTAGTTATTATGTAGGGTAGAGTATAAGTAAACCAAAACTGAGTCCACCAACATTTGATAGATACGTAAACTTAAAAATGAAATTGATACATCCAGACACCATTTGTCTATGTACAGGCTTATTTAAGGAGAAACATGAAGAATTTTAAAGCATGTTAGATTTGGTACGTGACCCACCTCCCGCCACTTGGTAGAAATCAAAGTCACATGGAAACATAAGTAATAAGTACATATAATGGGCATTCTCTGTATGAACTGTGGGTCAATGGGCCTCTAACCATTCATTTAGATGGGCCTAACTCCCTATGATCTTTCAATTCCTTCAAGTTCTCATTTTACATCATAATAGGAGTAACTTTTTTGGGTCACTTGAGTCATAATAAGGAAGATTCCGAACTTTGAAGTTTTACTTGTGGTTGTTGTCTTCGACTTCCTTGTCCTCAAGTGGTTTTGGGTATTTCTCATCTGAAAAACTAACTGAAGAGACGAAGTTCTTCCTCACACTTATAAAATGACCACCGTGTCTTTCTGTAATTAATACATGAGTATAATATAACCTCGTGGGGGATTTATAATCGGTTTAATTTCGATTATGTCCCAAGTTTGTTTTGACATCTTCCTCATTGAGTTAATTTTTAAAAACAATTCTTCTCGAATGAGACACTATAAAGATTCTTGTGTAGGAAAAGTCCAAGGTCAATGTGTTTAGTAAACTCAATTACAATAAAAATTTGTTGGTTCACTTTCAAGGAGTGAAAATCAAATTCAAAAAAACATATCTTCAACACAAAAAAAAAAATCAATGAAACTTGTAGAAGGAGCTACCCTCATTTTCAAGGTTAAAAAAAAATGGAATTGTTAACAATCAAACAAGCCAATAGATGTTTCAGAGGCCCATTGTGCTTATATATGAAGTTAGACTATATTTTTAGTGCTCAAGGCTTTTCCTTGTACCTAGTTATGGAGCTTTAGTTTGATAATTCTTTGTTTCTTTGCTGTTGTACTTGTGTCGACACCGAAAAACCTTAGTATGGGTAATGCCTTTTGTAATCCAATAGAGAGAAAAGCTCTTCTAAAGTTCAAACATGATCTTAAAGATCCTTCAAATCATCTCTCTAATTGGTTTGGGAAAGATTGTTGCAAATGGAATGGAGTAATTTGTAACAACAAAACTAGAAACAATGTTGTTCAACTTCATCTTGGTGATTTTTCATTGAGTGGTGAACTTAATCCTTCTCTCTTGGAGTTGAAATATTTGAATTACTTCAACTTAAGTTCAAATCGTTTCGATGGGACTAGAATACCGCCTTTCTTGGGTTCACTTCAACATTTGAGGAGTATTGACATGTCCCAAGCTGGTTTTAGTGGTAAGGTTCCTCCTCAACTCGGTAACCTTTCACGTCTTTATCATCTTGATATCTCTTCATTCTCGAAAGGATCTCGCTTCCCAAGATCATTCCTTGAGGTTGATGATCTCGAATGGCTTTCTCATCTATCTTCTCTGCAATATCTTGACCTTAGCAACTTGAATCTTACAAAGGTATCTGGTCATTGGCTTCATGTGATTAATATGCTCCCATCTTTATTCGAAATACGACTATCTAATTGTGTACTTAACTATCTTACCAATCTTGTTACTCTTGACATAAGCGAGAGCCATATTCGAGGATCAATTGAGACAGCCATTGGTAACTTGAACTCGCTTGGGAACCTTTGCAACTTGGAGATATTAGATTTGTCTAATAACAAACTTCAAGGAGAGATTTCTGGCTTCCTAGGAAATTCATCCGGATGTTTTGCGAGCAAATTGAAATCGTTAGAATTGCAATATAATCTACTTTCAGGACTATTACCTGATCAATTGGGAAGTCTTAAGAATCTAGAGATAGTCAAACTTAAGGATAACTCATTTTCAGGTTCAATTCCCACGGCGTTAGGGAGATTGCCATCGTTGAGAGAGTTAGATCTTAGCGATAACAAGTTAAATGGGTCTTTGCCAGAAAGTTTCTGGCATCTTACAAATTTACTAGAACTGCGAATTTCCAATAACATGCTTGAAGGTGATGTAACAGAAGCCCACTTTGCCAATCTTAAGAAACTGAAAATGTTAGATATTAGCTCCATGGTTTTAAAGTTGAGCCCTGACTGGGTTCCTACTTTTCGACTTCGAAAAGTATTACTGCGGAATTGTTCAGTGGGGAATCGGTTTCCTGAATGGTTACAAATGCAAGAGGATATTCGGGAAGTAGATATATCTAATACAGGAATTTCCGGTTTAATTCCTAGTTGGTTTTGGAACATGACTTCCCGCTTACACTATTTAAATATATCACACAATCAACTTGAAGGGGAATTATCAAATGTGTTGTTGAAGACTGAATTCGGTGGAAAATTTTACTTGAATTCAAACCGGTTTACAGGTAACTTATCATTTATCGATTCTCATATCGAAACACTTGATCTTTCAAGGAATTCATTTTCAGGGTCTATTTCTGTTTTACTATGTAATCCAATAGAATATATGAATGATTTAGTCTTTCTTGATCTTTCGGAAAATCACCTATCTGGAGAACTTCCTGATTGTTGGTTTTACTGGACATCTTTGGTTCTTATAAGTTTTGAAAGCAACAATATAACAGGGGACATTCCAACTTCCTTAGGGTTTCTACTTCAACTTCAGATGTTACGTTTGCGAAACAATTCTCTCAATGGAGAGTTGCCCTCCTCGTTACGAAACTGTACTAAATTGAAGATGGTCGATCTTGGTGAGAATAGACTTACGGGTAGGGTACCAACATGGATAGGAGAAAGCCTTAAGGAGCTCATCGTTATGCGACTACATGCCAATATGTTTCATGGTGAAATTCCCCAAGAACTCTGTTACCTCACTGATCTTCGAATAATGGATATGGGTCATAACAATCTATCTGGATCAATTCCAAGATGTTTTAGAAATTTTGGTACAATAGGTTCGAAAATTTACACACTTATATGTAGATATACTTGTGAAATTGGCAATATCACAAACACAATGAAATTTATAGTGAAAGGTAAAGAATTGGTAAATGGAGACAATTTGCTCAAACTTGTTGCGGCTATAGACCTATCAAACAACAAATCTCTTTTAAGGTCACTTGAATCGCTTGATTTTTCAAATAATAGTTTGACAGGACTATGGATTTTTCAAATGGAGAGATTCCTGAAGAACTAACAAATCTCTTCGGACTATGGATATTGAACTTAGCAAATAATAGTTTGACAGGAATGATTCCAAATAAAATTGGTCTTTTAAGGTCACTTGAATCGCTTGATTTTTCAAACAACACATTATCAGGTTCAATCCCTCAAAGCATTGCAGACATGATGTTTCTTAGTAACTTGAACTTGTCATATAATAACTTGTCAGGGAAGATACCTTTGGGTTCCCAATTGCAGACTTTTAATGAGTTGAGTTATATCGGAAACCATGATCTTTGTGGTTCTCCACTCATGGAATGTGGCGAAGATGGACAACCTCAAAAAGCACCAAATGGTGATGCTGAAGAACCAATGAAAGATAATGAGGAAGACTGGATTGAGATGAAATGTTTTTATATGGGGCTACTTTTAGGATTTGTGGTGGGTTTTTGGTGTTTGTGGGGTGTTTTGTTGGGGAACAAGACTTGGAGGTATGCTTATTTTAGGTTTCTAGATTATATAATATATAGTTTATGTACTTGTCTTGAGCAGAAGAAAAAAATGAGTTCTCATTAAGTTCACATAGGGTAAGATGTAGTAACAATGTTGCATTTACTGCTCATTTTATCTTTCTATGTAATTAAGAAATCAAATCACCTTGTTTGTATTGTTCTAGTAATTGAGAAGGTATGATTTTTATCTCAAAGATAAATGATGATTTGATTGACATAGTAACTTTCTAAGTAGAGCCATCGATCTTGAGAGTATCCTTCCAATCAATTGATCTTCTAAAAGACTACCTGAATTACCATTGGTAACCTTAAATTGATGTTCTTTGCTGAAAGTGTCTTGAATATTGTAGTCCCATCTGTTACCCGAGGAACTACTTCGATACCCTGACCTTAAATTTTTCGTCCACCCTGTTTACTTATATTTGTCTTAGTCTTACAAAAATGATGTTATTAAAAATGCTTAGATTTTTTGGTTTTGGGAAGTTTTAGTGAGTAAAACTCTTAAAGAAATGTTGAAATCTTGATTCATACCCTCTCCCTCCCCTTATTATAGTTCCCATTTTCTTTGTAAGGTTCCTCCTCAACTCGGTAACCTTTCACGTCTTTACCATCTTGATATATCATTATCAATGTGGACTCTCGAGGTTGATGATCTTGAATGGCTTTATCATCTATCTTCTCTGCAATATCTTGACCTTAGTTATTTAAACCTTCCAAAGGTGTCTAATTACTGGCCTAGTTTGATTAGTATGCTCCCATCTTTAATCAAATTAGGTCTATCTAATTGCGTAGTTAACTCCATACAGCCTCTTTCGCATGTGAATTCCATGTCACTTGCAACTCTTGATCTTTCCGTTAACAATTTCAACTCTTCTTTGCCTTTGTGGTTATATAATCTAACCAATCTTGTTACTCGCGGGAGTCATCTTCGAGGACCGATTCCGACAACCATTAGTAACTTGAATTCACTTGTGAACCTTTATTTGAGTCACAATGAGTTGGAGGGAGAGATCCCAAGAACCTTAGGATATCTTTGCAACTTGGAGATATTAAATTTGTACGGAAACAAGCTTCAAGGAGAGATTTCTGAATTTAGTTCTTGATATGGTATTCCTATGAGATTATTGCTGGATTTATAGCTGATGTGATTTTAAGTATATACCTAGATTATTGAAAGCTTATGGTGAACTTCCTGAAATACTCGTCTTAATGGAGGAATTGCTGGTGGTATTTATGATGAAGATGATTGTACTGGTGAGGGTGGTATTTACTAAAAATGCATTTGAAATTTGGGATGATATCTTCATGATTGTTTTTCCCATACTAATAATACTCCTAAGATTTTTCGACTGGTGGTGGACTCAAACGAATATGAGATATATTAAACCGATGAAGCTAGATGGGTTTTGGGGTCTTCAAAAACTAGTTTGGACTTTGCTAGGGTTGCAAACGATCTATAGCGATAGGCGAAATAAAACAAAGTTGATGTTACCACAAACTATATTTGTCCCATACTAATACTTCTAAGATTTTTCAGCTGGTGATGGACGGAAACGAATATGAGGTTATGAACCCGACAAAGCTAGATGGGTTTTGGGATCCTCAAAAACTGATTGGACTTTATTAGAGCTGCAATCCATCTATAGCGATTGCCAAAATAAAACAAAGTTGATGTTACCGCAAACTATATTTGCGTTTGGAATGTGAACTTTAAATGATTCGACCTAGATGAGTTAAAGATGAATGGAAGCAAATGAGAACCCCACCATAGTTTAGTTCTTAATAGTTCCCATCACATAATAATAGGCACATGGAAAAAGAGACTTGATAACCCAACACTCAGGTACAACAGCAGAATCTAATCTTATGGTGAGAAATGGGAAAAAGAAAAACTAATCTACAAGTAGAACATGAAATCTAGAGAGAGAATGTGTGCATGTAGACTAGAATGAGTAAGTGAAAGAAAATTGTTGTCCTTTACAAGTCATGTGGGCACTACTTCTTTGACTAATGACTCTCTCACATCTATAAGTGTAGTAGTAACACTTCTTTTCCCACTTACCCATAACTCAGTTTTCTGTTCCAGTTCTTTTACATTTCACTCACTCTCTCTCTCTCTCCCCCCTTCCCACAATGACTCAGGTCTCTTCCTCTCTCTCTCTCTCTATAATTAGATCAATGAACTCAAAACTTCCAGTAATTAGTACATACTAATCTAATTAGTTATCTGTTTTTCTCTGTTTTTCATTTTCAGCAAAAGGTGATCTTAAAGATCATGACCATGACAGATGAGAAAACAAAACAAAAAGCTATGGAAGCTGTTGCAGATATCTACGGTAACAATAACATGACCAACTTTATTAGCTATATAATCTATTTTTAATCATAAACAAGATTTTGATTAAGAATTTGCTAATGAATGAGATTACGAATGCAGGGGTGGATTCCATAGCTGCCGATATGAAGGAGCAAAAGCTAACAGTTATAGGAGAGATGGATACAATTGCAATTGCTAAAAAGTTGAGAAAGATTGGGAAGATTGATATAATCTCTGTTGGTCCTGCTAAAGAAGAAAAGAAAGAAGAGAAGAAAGATGAGAAAAAGGAAGAAAAGAAAGTTGAACAGAAGAAAGAAGAAAAGAAGGAAGAAAAGAAAGATGACAAGAAATAGTTCAAATTATTTTCTACTTAATTAAGCATTTGGGAAATTTGTAGTTATCATAAAAATATGGTTACCTATAATGTGATGAGTAAATAATTTTTATAGAAATACATAATAAATTATTGATATTCTTACTTTTATGGGGAAAAAAAATAATCTCTTCGTTCATTTTAAGAGTTCGTCATGGGTCTCATCTTAAACGGAAGAGAACAGAGTTTAAATCTTGATGTTTCATAAAAGGATAGGCATGAGCACGAGTTGTAGTTTTACCGGATAAAACTCGCCTGGGAGCTTTACTATCCTGATGGAAACTTCGGAGGGAACCAGTTATTAGATGGTTCGATTAGTCTTTCACCTGTAAACCCAAGGCACAGGAATTATTTGCACATCAAAACTAGCACAGCAACTAGTCTATGTAATAAAATTGCAGGAAAAAAATACAAAACAATGGAGAAGAAAATACATCGATTAGTGGAATCACGATGAGAGAGAAACAACCTTATCGCGAAATTATAATCTAATAACCTAGAGCTTCACCTAATTAGATAAATCAAACAACTATTATTCGGGTTCTTCCTAGACTTAAGATCAATTCTAGATTTATTTAGATAGATGATGTTGTAAATTAATTCTTGATTTAGGAGAATGAGTTCACGAATGTCAAACGAAGTCGAAGAAATAAACCCATCAGAAATATTCTGTTCATATCATGTACATAATACTCAAATGAAGAATGACATCATCAGACGAGCATGAAATCAGAAGAGTACAAAAAATAATAATTTGGGCAAGTGTTTTATTATGCGTAGAGAGAGAGCTGTCTGTGTGTACCTGTTGGACTATGAGTTGTTTAGCACAAAAAAATCAGGTTCATGCCGGTGACGATAGGATTGCAATGACTTTAATATCGATATATAACCTGAAAATCGAAACAAAAAGAGTTTTATATAAGTACAAAAGAGTATAGAATATGACATTTTTAAGTATAGCAATAATTGAGAACTTACCAACTTGATTAATTAATGATTAAGTGGTACAATTCAGATCTGCAAAAACAAATATAAATTGGAAAGGCATGACAGAGCCCATTATATGAATCTTTACCAATTGAGTTCTTCAGGAGATAAGAAAACTTTAAACCCTTTTCTCCCACTTGTATCGAATCTTTCTGTTTCTTCAAAAGTCTAGAACAATGATGTCACAATCCAAAACCCATTATCGAGTTTTTCTGTTTTCTTTTGGATTTGGTAAGAATTACAGTTCAGACAAATAAAAAAAATATTAAGCCACAGACGGCGTATACAAGAAGAGAATAAATAACATGATAGAATCTGGTCTATGTCACTAATTAAATTGACCAGAAAGACTAATAAAGAAATGAAGTAAACTTCTAGATACAACTGTCTAAGAGATCATTATCGCTGCTTACTGCTCGCGTTACCAGCCCGTCATCAATGACTTGGGGATTTCGGCTGCCCTGAGGTTATTGTTCAACTTTCCATTTCGTCGTATTATGAATTCTGCTGTTTCTTTAATTGTTTTGATCTGCACAAAATCAGATGACAGCAGTAGATAATTATAAGATTAGAGAGTTTTGCGAGATCGTTCTTGAGAAAGAAAATCTTTACACTGGTTATATCCAATATATAAACTTACGTGGCTATCTTGAAACCGAAAATTCCTCAAGATCAAAAGGTTTCACAAACCAATTACTAAAAGGCGGAGAATCTTTGAAAATCTTAAGAGTTGATTGGTATTCTCGAGCTCCTGACTGATTAAGAATAATAACATATCAAACCTTTTTCAAAAAAGATAGAGCATAATCTCCTTAGAGTGACACAAAAGTTCTAACTCGAGTTCTAGTTTTGCAAGACCCAAATGGTTGAGTTTAGTCATAATCTGACTAGGACAAAGATGCAGTTATTTATCTACGATGCCAAAGTTAGAGTTACAGAAATTCCATCTAGCCCTGTGTTGTCCACGGACTCTCACCAAATAGAGTTCATCTTTCCCAACCAGTTAGCAAAGTGGCTGGCCTCTGTAAATCGATAGCCCACTTTGACAATGGCATGTCCAGAAAAGGAGCTTTATTGATGCCACACTCGGGTTAGGTTAATATGTTCTAACCCACCAGGACGAATAACCAATCTAAAAATTGTTGTCATTATGTAAGAAGAGTGCACCCCAATGTGAAAATGCATGTCCTCGTGTTCATTATATTCAGTAGTAATATGCATAAATTTCAAGTGTATTATACGTAAGGTCAACCTTCAGTTCTCGATAAGAGGTCTTGTCAGCTTGAAATTCAGAGCAGCAGCCACGTTTCACTGACAAGAATAGCTCTAGCAATCGCCTCCTAATTAAGAAAATGAAAATGTAAATTTTGCCCTTTGCTTTCACATATTTAACCATTAGAAAGTGCATGGGAAAAGCTTTTTAAGCTGACACAAATTCTCAGGGAAAGCTTGTAGCTTACTTGCACAAAGATGATTCGGTAGATGGAGATAGAGCCCCTTTAGCAGAGGTGCCTTGCTTTCTACCAGTAGTTCCGAGAATAACTTCGTGAAATTCAGACTTGTTCCAACAAATAGAGTAACTATCAAAATGAAGCGTAAAAAACATTTATTAGCAAATAGATGTTGAATGGTGATATGCAATACCCTAAAAGTGTCAATATGAAGACTTGATAAATACCCGCATGTTAAAGTCATTTTGGCAGTCTCGGATTGCTGAAACTCACTAGGTGGAATTGGAGCCTCCCAAAATAATGGCTGCCATTAACATGTCACCAGTCATAAATTGATTCATCGTAGTCATACATATTGGGATAATGTACACATTAATAACCTTGTTCACTTGAAAAGGAGTTGTCAGGTTGTTTGATAATGGAAGAATGCGATCACAAAGAGCTCTTCTTAAATAATTCTCCAGAGCTTCACCAGTAGTATTGTTAGGTGGTAGACCAACAGTAATGGATGAAATGTATATTGGTTGAATAAAGTAGGAAAGTAAAGCTCCTGTATGGAAATAATAACACAGTAAGAGTCTCTGGTATCAAGTGAGGAAAGAAAAAATATAACTATAAGTCTATAACTGATGTAGGACAGAAATGGGAAGTTGGAAATAAGGAAGAAAATAGCTTGATTATATTATAGATATAAGAAATAACGCACTAGTATCACACCAGTACAAACTAGGAATCACTCCTAGAGCCCTTAGGCATCACACCTTTGGGGTATTTGCATCACACAAACACATAAAGCTTAACTAGCTGCTGGAATACTCTCTGTCTGTCTCAAACAGCAGAATTACATGCCTTATATAGGCCTAAAACCCACCTTTGCCATCTTTACTTGTAGACTATTGAACTTCTAAACTCCTAGAGCACTAAAAGACATTATAAAGGACATTTAAGACATTAAAGAGACACTATAAGACATTAAAGACATTAAAGAGACACTAAAAGGCATTAAACATTGAACAAGGTGGAACCATTTTGGATTAGGCCCACATTATTCAAGATTCCAGGTGGGCCCTTCATCTAAGACATGCCAAATCAGAATTTGGGCCTTAGAATCTTTCTTTTGACGCCTCCGATACACCTTTTGTGGTTGTTGCTGCCATTCATCTCTATCAATAACTATGATACATCCCGTGAAAAGTGAAGCAAAACAATACGTATATCTTGTGAAAGTCGAGTTAAAACTTCTGACCAAAAAATTTCATTCTAGGATCATTTGTTCAGTGTGTGAATATATTATACATATATTTGTTTAAAAGGGCAGAGTTAGAGAATGTAAGAACTAAAGCAAGAAAGTGAATTTATTCGCATTTTCACCAACCCGCTCATATCTGGTATGACCCACTTTGAGACCAGCCTACATATCCGTGTCAGTGATGCATGGCTTGTCTATAATAATAAGCATGATCAACGACATTATAATAGGTAAACTCTTCCGATAATGAAAAAGGTTGGGCATATTTAAGATAACTAATACACAATGTTACGTCCTTGATCATTTATAACTACAATGAGCATGCCTTGCTCGGCGACAACCCATCCCACTAGCACAGGATTAGCAAAAATGGTTTCACATCTACAGAAAAAGATTGGCGTACTTTTGAAATTATAACTCATCAAAGTAACAACAGGTAGAACTAAACCTTGAACTCCCATAACATTCCATCGAGCTATTTTATCTGAGCAACTCATCGACAAAGTTGTATCACCACGGCCAGGTTTCCTCTGTACCAAACTAATGACTTGGGAAGAACTTCCTGAAAGGAGAAAAAGAGGAGGATTGACCCACCATTAAGAAGGGAAAAAAGTAGTATAACATATTTCTCATCACCATCATTGTGTACTAACACCCCATTACATTTCAGAGGAATATGATAATCATCACATCTGCTGAGTAAAAATAAGTTTAGGTGAAGAACAGTTCATCATGACTAACTGTCCCAGATGAAAAGGCAACATGATGAGTTGAACTTCTAGCTTCATTTGGGTATTAGTCACTGGGTGAGTAATTGATACATGAGCACTTCTTTCACAAAGGAAGAGCTCAGTGTTTGAAGATTACTTTTGAAAAGAGTGAACTTGAAACTTATAGCCGTTAAGATATGTATCAGTTGTTACAAAAATGATATGTTAAAATCTCAATTACCAATTTACCATTACTATTCCTTGATGTTTCCATAGATTCATTTCTGCAACCGAGAGATGGTGATGAATTTCCATTGGTTCGGGGGCATTTCCTCATCTCACATTGCAGAGATGTACTAGAGGCAGCTCCACCTACAAGGATGAGTAACGTTCTATAAGATGTTTCACGAACGAACTAGCAATGAAAACTGCGCACTGCTATAAAGAAACAGTTTGAAACTTACATGGCAACTGTGTAATATAAAAATGCAATTTCCAGCCCGGTTTCATTCTGTATGTTCCTTCACTATCTGGATCCAAATGGAAGAGTGAGTTTTTTACTGTGACCGCTTCCAACTCTTTGCTGCAGTTATCACTTTCATGATCTTTCTGGAGTTCATTAAGGCATCCAACCTCAGAATATAAAAACCTGCACAATGAGGATGAATCGGCATTGACTTACGTGTCCTGTTGAAACAATGAAGGAATGCAAAAATATAACACGAAACCTATAGATTTTCAGATCAGTTAGTAAATTCTAAAGCAGAAATACAAAGTCAAGGTTAAACATCAAGTATGTTCACATTCTCGCATGGTCAAAATCAGCATGTGCAATTGCTCACAACAAAAAGCAAATGTTTTAGCATATAAATGAACACAGACCTCTTGAATAAGCAGTGAGCTGATGACCGAGTATTTCGTTAAAATTAAGCATTTCAAACCACTAACTGGAACGATACCTATCCAAAAACAATATCCTTAGGGTTTAAGGGATAGGGTTTAAGTGTTTAACTTCTTCATATTAAGTAAGTTTCGACTATTCTGATGGATTCCAGATTTATAACCTACCCAAATAACATTTACATGATCAAGAGCTACAATTCAAGAACAAACTGAAAGAAAACCTAATCAAAGGGGTCCAATAACTGTAAAGTTTCAAACTTTCTTTTATATAAGTAGTAATCAAACAAATTAATCCAAGAACAAAAAAGAGAAAAACCTAATTAAAGCTCTCCGAGCAACAATTTCAGCATGTGAATCATGAACAACATCACCCCTTGAAGTCAAAAGTGATCGTCCAAGACATTTAGTTCCCGTACCCAACGAGACAACTTGAAGATCTGAAAGAGATTAATCGAAAGTTATATACATGTGAATTGAAGAAATAAGAACTAGGGTTTTGTTTTTTGATGTTGGGGTAATGAAATAAAGAAAGTGGGTGAACCTTGAGAAGGAGAAGAGAGGAGAAATGCAGCAAGAACAGTGATTTCTCGACCTTGAGGTTTTCCTTTCTTAGGGAGAGATTTGTAAAGAGAGAAAACTTTATCTGAAACCCTTTCTCCCCATTTTTGATTTGGTGTTGTTGATTCATCAACTGGAGAAAGAGAAGAAGAAGAGGCGGGAAGTTCTACTTCTTCTTCTTCGGTGGGGGTGGGGGGACTCATTTTCTGAAGTAGATGCTGGCAAGAAAAATTTTGGCGGAATTTTAAATACCTCACCCAGTATTATTTATACCAATTGTATGCGAACTAGTTCCCAAATGGACCGATTTTTTTTTTTTTTTAAATCCCGTAATAAGACTCATCCCAATATCTCATGGGTTTAAGAGTATCAGGAGTATCAGCGCTTAAGAGAGATTTCCTACCAATTACTCATCCCAATATCTCATGGGTTTAAGAGTATCAGGAGTATCAGCGCTTAAGAGAGATTTCCTACCACTACACCAGAGAGATTTCTTTCGGGACGGAACAATGGCTGAACAAAGGTACAAATTGAACAAAGGTATGAAATGTTTCTTTCGGAGCCCACACAATTCGTCTCCAAAACTGATACAAGGTGTTCTGTGTTCACGGCATTGTGTTTCTTTCTGGCAATTCGCCTCCAAAAGTGATATAAGGTCAAAATTGATATAAGGTGTCTGCGGCATTCGAGCAAAAGTAGATGTATTCAGAGCAGACAAAAAGAAAAACGCCAATTGGTAGTCAAACATTAATTACTAAGATAGATATTTGTCTAACAACCGTTTGATACATCACAAAAACTGAACACAAAAAAAGCTTTCTTATGAGAAGATAAAACATCAAAACTACATAAAACAAAAACCACAATTCCTTCGGTCCTTCCAACAGCACAATCTTCCCCCAAACAGATATACTCATTACTTTCAAGTATCATCATTTATTATTATTAGTGCAGCAGCAACCCCAAACTTCAATTGTCTATCTCCTTCTCCCTTATGTCACCACCACTCTCACCTTTTCCTAGCCATGAACCCACCATTCCCTTCACACGATCAACCATTCCCACCCCTTCTGACCCGCCCGATTCACTCCCCCCACCCTTCGACCCATCACCTTTATCATCACTATCTGTTCCCAATCGTCTAGCAACCTCCGGCGACTCAGTCACCTTGTCCATTGACTTGGCTATATGCTCTGGGTAATCCTCTTTTTTCTTATGCAAACCCTCTGAAATTATCTCATTAAGTGCTTTATCTTCTTCTCCAGGCGTAAACCTCTTCGCTAAGAACTCCACCACTGTTACCCCTTCACCTTGACCTTGTTCCTTCAGACTAGTACCAGTGCCTCCTGTCCCCACACCTGTATCCTTACCCGCATCTGAACCCGTATGGTCGGTGCCCGTACCCTTGATTTTGGATACAACTGCAGTTCCAGCTCCTGCAACTTTCTCATACACAGGTGCTAACTTCTCTGTCACAGTTGAAGCTATCTGCCTCCCGTACTCACCCACGGCTGTTGTCGTGGTTTGCTGGCCATATCCATCTTTGTTCATATTCAGGTCATCTTCATCAGTGTCGAGTGTAGCAGTGTTATGGCGGTCCGACCCGTACCCGAGTTTTGAAGCTACTTCATCTTTTGCAGAAATTGCTTTACCAGCAATGGCTGATGCAGCTGAAGTGATTTTCCCAGTGTAGCTACTGTTCTGGTTCCTTGGTTGGTCTATATTCATCTGTTCTGGTTCTGAATGGTACTCGGATTTCGTGTTGCCATCCAAACTCTGTGGAATTGGTGGACTTGTGTTTTTGGTTCCAATTGAAGGTGAATACGAAGAGAATTGGTCATGACTTCCCATCCTAACTGATGATGTCTTCAGTTCCAAGTCTTGTTCGTCTGTAACCTCCAATTTACCTAATGTGTTTATAATTGGTTTCATGTCAGCTTCGGTTCCACCTATTACACCAATGAAAACAATCAATCGATTGAAAGAATGAACGAAGCATATGTGAAATCAGAAAGTATAGGAATCGTACCAGCGCCTGTAGGATCGGTTACTTTAGACTGGTAATTTCCAGGTGAGAGAGTTCCGTGTCGGCCTCTTGGTGCATGTGGATCTGCCTCGAACGGTTCCAGGTTGATTCCAGGTTGGCCTTGCCCCAGATTTATCATCTTCTCGCCGGTATCTAGTGGCCCATGTTCCAAATGCCTGTGTCCCAAATTAACGTCCTTTTTGGGAGGAAGCCCCAACTCAGTCCCCAGCTGCACGTTTCCAAAGTCAGTTCCTAATTTTTGCCCATACTCCAGATTTTTCTCCCTGCCAAAGTTCCCCATATCAGTTCCGTGTTGCCCGTGTTCCGACTTGGGGAGATTTTCAAACCCAGTTCCGGGTTGCATGTGTCCCGCCATGGGGAGATTTCCGTGTTGCCCGTGTTCCGACTTGGGGAGATTTCCAAAGCCAGTTCCGGGTTGCATGTGTCCCGCCATGGGGAGATTTCCAAAGTCAGTTCCAGGTTGCCCGTGTCTCGACTTGGGGAGATATCCAAAGTCAGTTTCGGGTTGCCCGTGTACCAGATTTTCCTCTTTGCCGAAGTAGCCGGTACCTGTTCCGTGTTGCCCATGTCCCGACGTGGGGAGCTCTCCAAAGTCAGTAGCGGGTGCCCCATGTACCAGATAGTCCTCCTTGCCAGAGTAGCCGGTACCTGTTCCAAGTTGCCCGTGTCCCGACTTGGGGAGCTCTCCAAAGTCAGTTCCGGGTGCCCCATGTACCAGATAGTCCTCCTTGCCAGAGTAGCCTGTACCTGTTCCAAGTTGCCCGTGTCCCGACTTGGGGAGCTTTCCAAAGTCAGTTCCGGGTGCCCCATGTACCAGATTTTCCTCCTTCCCAAAGTAGCCAGTACCTGTTCCGAGTTGCCCGTGTCCCGACTTGGGGAGCTTTCCAAAGTCAGTTCCAGGTGGATTTTCCTCCTTACCAAAGTAGCCGGTACCTGTTCCAAGTTGTCCGTGTCCCAACTTGGGGAGCTCTCCAAAGTCGGTTGCGGGTTGCCCGTGTCCCAGATTTTCATCCTTGCCAAAGTAGCCGGTACCTGTTCCGAGTTTCTCGTGTCCCAACTTGCGTACATTTTCAAAGTTCGTACGGGGTTGCCCATGTACCACACTTTCCTCATTGTGGAAGTTGCCCAGACCAGTTTCACTTTGCCCATGTCCCAACTTGGGGAGGTCTCCAAAATCAGTTCTAGGTTGCTCATGTACTAACTTCTCCTCCTTGCCGAAGTTCCCCAAGTCCGTTCTTCCGGGTTGCGAGTGACCCGGGTTTACCTTGTCTTCCTTGAGCAAGTTTGAGACTGTAATGCCAGGTCGTCCTTGTGCTACATTTACCTTCTCATCCCTGGGAGAGTTGTTCACAGCTGAGGAGGAGTCGTATACTGCATTTAGAATGTAGAGAAAAGGGTAATTTTGACATCACAAATAAGAGTAGGAGAACACTACAAAAATAGTACTTCAGCGACGGTATAGTTTTACTGAAACAGTCAGTAGTAGGTACATTGACAATGTTCCTTAAGCCATCAATAAAACTGTTACAAAGCGAAGTCCTACAATAGTATTAATTTCTACACTAGGTAATACTATTACGTTCGAGGTGTCACTAAAGGTATTCTGCATTCTCTTTTTCGGTAATGAGTGTGGTGAAAAGGGTAAGTTTGACATCACAATTAATAGCAAAAACAACAAATTTGGTTTTTTAGCGACGGTTAAATTTTACAAAACCCGTCGGTAATAAGTATAGTCAGAACGCTACATTTAAGCCGTCAATAAAACCGTTTCAAAGTCTCCTACAACAGTATTACCGACGATCTTTGTATTCGTAGGTAATACCATTATCCACAGGTTTTTGCGACACTTAAACTGTCGCTAAAGATTATATGTTTTCTCTTTGTGGGTAATTAGAGTATTGATTCAGGTAAGTTAACTTACTGGGTGCACCATGAACTTCAGGATCTAATTCAATCATTTCATCATCATCGTCTTCTTCAGAGACATCTTCATTCTGATCATGATGCCCGTGATCGTGGCCGATAATTTTATCTTTGATTTTCTTTGCTTTAGCCTTTACTTTCTTCAACACTGATTTCTTCTCATGGTGTTGTTCTTCTTGAGGATCATTTGCTTGACCTAATTCACACACACACACACACACACAAAAAAAAAAAGTTAGTAAGAATGAGAAAAATTCACACAACCCAAAAACCAAAATGACTAAAACCTAATTAGTATATATTACCAGCAGAGGAGGAAGGGTGTAAACCTATGCCATTTCCATGAGGAGCTTCATCAACATAGTGATGACCTTCTGTCCTCTTCAACTGACTATCCATCTTTTTTTAGTTACCCAATTCAAAATTATCACTACAAAGAGAGTACCAAAGATCTAGAGAGATAGAGGGTAGTTAAGTTTTAGAGAGAGAGAGATTGATAAGAAAGTGGTAGTAGAGTGAGAGTGATGAAAGAGAGAAGGAAGATGAGAGGTATTTAAAGAGAAGAAGAAGAAGAAGAAAGGAAAGGAAAGGCGACCGACCGGTTAGAATATTAATATCTGTGACTGGTGGCTCACACTTACCACAACGCGACACGTGTACACACATGCTATACGTGTCACTTTTCTAGGAGTAATTTTTATATATTACACGTGGCAAACTTAGGAAAAGGAAAATATCAGATAACCAGAAAAAAGGAGACCGACTTCATTTGGAATGAGAATTTTTCTTTTGTTTTTTCGAATTTAACTTCATTTAAGGCCGACGAGATACAAAATTAATAAGAGGTATAATTTTCTACTTTATAGATTAAGAGTTCGAGACAAACGCTAAACAATTCAAAAAAAATTTATCGATGAAGTTATAAAAAATGTCGTCTACCACTTTTTGGTATACTAGGGCATCCCTCTAAATAAAGTAATTGTTGTCGGATTTTAGGACTCTTCAATTATTCATTTATCAATTTAACTTAGGCGGTTATTGTGTTTAACACAATGCTTTGTCACGACGGATCGTAGTCGACTTCTAAAAAAAAAATCTGCCCAAGCAATTTTTTTTTATAAATTATTGGCGTTCCTTAAGTTTTTGTGACAAAAGATTAAATCTCTCACCATTCCAATCAAGAGTCAGTTGGTTGTCCGAGCAAACTCATTATACTTGGAGTCTCATCAACACGACAACCCACAATTTTGCATTACACCCTTCCATAGTTAACTTTTCTTCCAATTTAGACCCTATAACTTGCTTTATTGTAGGAAGTAGGGATGCTATATCTGAACAGTGTAAGAACTTTTGTTTATGAAGTAATGGCTTTCACTCAAAAAGTAGAAAATAGGAAAATCCTATATCTTGAAATTAATTTGTCCCGTTCATGATAAAATTTGTAGGCGCTGTGGTTTGTTACACCATAATTTCTTAGGGGTAAAAGAAATGAAAGTTTGGGTGAAGAAGATACAGACCCTCATTAGTCGGACTATTTCTCTTTCTAAATAGCAGATGCCGGACTTGCATTTATGAGCTCAACAATATATAATTGTCTGGACTCGGGCTTATAAGATCAACGATATATAATTGTTATTCGATTTCTTAGAAAAAAGAAGCTCGAAATATTCATAAAAAAAAAAAAAAAAAAAAAAAAAAAAAAAAAAAACCAAATCAAAGTTAACTTGTCTTGGATGTTGTCACTGTTAGAATAATATATATATATATATATATATATATATATATATATATATATATATATAATAGTTAGGGGTTGTTTAGTAATTTGCCCTTTGAGGGCCTTTTAGTCTTTTATCTTTACTATATATTGTTATCTTGTAAACCTAATTTATCACTAATGAAATCCCTAGCTTCCTTTAGAGTGTTTCTCTTCTTCTTCTCTTCTCTTTGAATATTGATTTCTACATGGTATCAAGAGCATTAGGGTTTGATTTTTCTTTTTTGATTTAGAGAATTTGGGAGTAGCTTTTCTTTTAGAATTAAAGTTGGTTTTGTGGGATTTGACCCCATTAATACGCAGGCAGCAAAGGAGAAACTAATGGACGGTTTCGGTCAAGGGATTTGCTTGGTTTTGGTGGGAAAGTATTTATAGGCAGTTTTATTTTTTTTGAGAAGTGGTTTTGGTTTTGAGTGGGAATTAAAGGATAGGTTGAAAAGTGGGTACTGGTGCTTGCTGGATTTGGTTTTGAGTGGGAAGGCATTAAAAGTGTATTGTTTTTTTTTTTTGGAGAAACAGCACCTACGTTTTGGGGGAGCTGGTCATTAAGGTACGTTTGGTTCTTTCACTAGCCTATTTGGTGTTGCTTGGTTATATTTTGTTTTGAATTGAGAACATGGAGAGTGGAAAAGATGATTCATTGCAAGCTATTAGTGTAAGATTGAATGGTAAAAATTATTCTTATTGGAGTTTCTTGATGAGAAATTTTTTGAAAGGAAAATATTTGTGGGATTACATTGATGGTACTGTTGTTAAACCAGTTGATAGATCGAAAGAAAACTTTGTTGAGTTATCTAGGGTTTGGGAAGCAAACAATTCGAAAATTATTACTTGGATTAATAACTCTGTGGATAACACTATTGGATATCAGTTGGCGAAATTTCAAACTTGTCGTGAGATGTGGTTTTACTTAGCAGATATGTTCCAACAGTCGAACTTTGCAACACAATATAAGTTAGAAGCCGATATTAGAAATATGGAACAGAGAAATATGAATATTCAAGAATTTCATGCTGCAATGACTGATCTTTGGGATCAGTTAGCTCTTACAGAATCCGAAGAGTTGCAGGCTTGTCCTCCTTATATTGCTCGTAGGGAGGAAGGTCGTTTGGTTCAGTTTTTGATGGCTTTGCGTAGTGATTTTGAATCAATTCGTAGTACAATTTTGCACAGTAAGCCACTTCCGTCTATTGCTAAAGTTGTAAATGAGCTTATGGCTGAAGAGACACGTCTCAAGTACCAAGCAAGAAAAGGCATTCTGCAAACACCTACTGAAACAGTGTTAGCTGTACATTCGAAGTCAAATCAGAATCATCAGAACAAATCCTATACAAAAGTTGCTATGGATGAATGCAGCTTTTGTAAGCAAAAGGGTCATTGGAAGGCTCAATGTCCCAAGTTAACGAACAAGTCACAACAGAATCAGAGACCTCAGAAGCCTTATCAGCATAACACAGCAGCAGTTATACCGCCATCTGACTCGTCAAGTTCTAGTGGCTCGTCTTCTTATATGCCCAAAAGTGATAATGTGGTTGATCAATTTCAAATGTATCAAAAATTTCTTGCTATGCAGCCACATGCTATGTCCACCTCTGCTCCTCAAGGCTCTTTAGCTCCAAAGTCTTCTAGTACTACATTAGACTCACTATCAGATCAGTTTCAGAGATTCTTAGCTATGCAGCCCCATGCCTTGTCCTCTTCTGAAGGTTTGTTTTCTCTTATTTCTTCTTCAGGTATGCCTTCTTCAGTTTGGATTTTAGATTCTGGAGCCTCTCGCCATATGTCCCCTGACTTATCATCTTTTGTTTCATTAAAGCATATATCTGATCTTCCAGTCCGAACGGCTGATGGTACACCAATGTCATTAGGTGGTATTGGTTCTGTTGTCACACCTAATCTATCTCTTCAGAATGTTCTTCATGTTCCCGAACTTACTTTAAATCTTGCTTCTATTGGTCAGTTGTGTGATTCTGGATGTTTGGTTTTATTTTCTTCCACTGGTTGTTATGTGCAGGATGTACAATCTCAGAAGCTGATTGGGACAGGCCGTAGGCATGGGGCATTATATTTTGTAGAGGAGCTGAAAGTACCTGATGTTGCAGCTTCCACTCTTGACTTGTCATCTTTCCGTTTGAGTCCTTCCTCTTCTAGTTTTTACTTATGGCATTCTCGTCTTGGTCATGTTTCAGCATCTAGGCTGAAATATTTAGTGTCAACTGGTGCATTAGGAGATTTGCAGGTTAAGAACATTTCTGATTGTAGTGGTTGCAAACTTGCAAAATTTTCAGCTTTACCTTTTACTCAGAGTCTGACTGTTTCAGTTAAACCTTTTGATTTAGTTCATTCTGATGTATGGGGTCCTTCTTCTGTTCCCACAAAAGGAGGTTCTCAATACTATGTTTCCTTTATTGATGATTGCACTCGTTTTTGTTGGATTTATCTTATGAAACATCGCTCTGAATTTTATGATATTTATCAACAATTTCATGCCTTAGTTAAAACACAATATTCCTCTGTCATTAAGTGTTTTAGATGTGATTTAGGTGGGGAATATACTTCAAATAGGTTTCGTGAATTGCTTGCTATGGATGGAACTGTCCATCAATCTTCGTGTACAGATACTCCTGAGCAAAATGGTGTTGCTGAAAGAAAGCATCGACACATCGTTGAAACTGCTCGTTCTTTGTTATTGTCTGCCTCTGTTCCTAGTGAGTATTGGGGCGAAGCTGTTCTCACTGCGGTAAATTTAATTAACAGAATTCCAACTTCCCACTGTTCAGGTTTGTCTCCATTTCAAAAATTGACAGGGCATGCCCCTGACTACTCGTCCTTAAGAGTCTTTGGGTGTACTTGTTTTGTTCTTCGTCCTCGTGTTGAGCGTAGCAAGTTATCTTCTCGTTCTGCCATGTGTGTGTTTCTTGGTTATGGTGAAGGTCAGAAGGGTTATCGATGTTATGATCCAGTTACTCATAAATTTTATGTCTCTCGTCATGTTGTGTTTTTAGAGCATATACCTTATTTTTCTATTCCTGCCAATGCTCATGATGTGACTCCCTCTAACCTAATCCATATTGATCCTTTTTCTGATGTTTATGATACTCCTACTGCCCATGTTGAACCTGCTGCACCTGATGTTGTTGATGCTCCTCTCACTTGTGATGTCCCTCCAACCCCTACGGCCGACCAAACTCCTGATGAGATTGCACATCCATCTCGTTATCCTCATCGTGTTCGTAAGTCCACTCAGTTACCTGACTATGTTTATTCTACTTTTTCTCCTTCTTTTACTTCTTTCTTGGCATCTATTCATTGTCATTCTGAGCCTTCTTCCTATAAGGAGGCAGTTGTTGATCCTCTTTGGCAAAAGGCAATGGCTGAAGAACTCTCTGCTTTGCATAAGACTGACACATGGGATTTAGTACCTTTGCCATCTGGTAAACGTACTATTGGTTCTCGTTGGGTATACAAAATTAAAACAAAGTCTGATGGGTCTATTGAGCGGTACAAAGCAAGACTAGTTGCTAAGGGGTTTTCGCAGGAGTACGGGATGGACTATGAGGAGACTTTTGCTCCGGTTGCAAAAATGACTACTGTTCGTTTGCTTATTGCAGTTGCCTCGGTTCGTCAATGGCATATATCTCAAATGGATGTTAAAAATGCTTTCTTAAATGGAGATCTTCAGGAAGAAGTTTATATGACTCCTCCTCCTGGTGTTTCACATAAACCTGGAGAAGTTTGTAAGCTTAAGAAAGCATTATATGGTCTCAAACAGGCACCACGAGCTTGGTTTGAGAAGTTCTCAACTGTGGTTACATCTCTTGGCTTCGCTTCTAGCAATCATGATTCGGCTCTTTTTGTCAAATGTAGTGTTGCAGGTCGCATTCTTTTGTCATTGTATGTTGATGACATGATTATTACTGGTGATGACGTTGATGGTATTCGATCTTTGAAGTTGCAGTTAGCTAGCCAATTTGAAATGAAGGATCTAGGCACTCTCCGTTATTTTTTGGGGATTGAAGTAGCCTCTACCCCACAAGGCTATCTCCTCTCTCAGTCCAAATACACTGCAGATATCCTTGAACGTGCACGTATCAGTGATACTCGGACGGCCGAATCTCCTATCGAGTCTAATGCTCGTTATTCTTCTACGGATGGTACTCCTTTGGCAGATCCTACACTATATCGCACTATCGTTGGCAGTTTGGTTTATCTCACTATTACTCGTCCAGATATCGCATATGCTGTGCATGTTGTTAGCCAGTTTGTGGGTTCACCTACTACAGTTCATTGGGCAGCTGTTCTCCGTATTCTGAGATATCTTCGAGGTACTTGTTTTCAAAGTCTCCTTCTTTCATCGACTTCTTCTTTGACTTTGCGAGCATATTCAGATGCAGACTGGGCGACCGATTGCACAGATCGCAAGTCTATTACAGGTTATTGTGTATTCTTGGGAGATTCTCTTATTTCTTGGAGGAGCAAGAAACAGACTGTTGTATCTAGATCATCTACTGAAGCTGAGTATCGTGCTATGGCATCTACCACAGCTGAGATAGTCTGGTTACGTGAGTTACTTGCAGACATGGGTGTTTTGATTTTAGAGCCTACTCCTATGTATTGTGACAATCAAAGTGCTATCCATATTGCGCATAATTCGGTCTTTCACGAACGCACCAAACACATTGAGATTGATTGTCACTTTACCAGACATCATTTTGCTCAAGGCACCATCAGTTTGCCGTTTGTCTCATCAACTATGCAGATTGCTGACTTGTTCACCAAGTCACACTCGGTTCCACGCTTTCGTTTCTTAGTTAGCAAACTCTCGATGCTTTTCAACAACGCACCGTGAGTTTGAGGGAGGGTGTTAGAATAATATATATATATATATATATATATATATATATATATATATATATATATATAATAGTTAGGGGTTGTTTAGTAATTTGCCCTTTGAGGGCCTTTTAGTCTTTTATCTTTACTATATATTGTTATCTTGTAAACCTAATTTATCACTAATGAAATCCCTAGCTTCCTTTAGAGTGTTTCTCTTCTTCTTCTCTTCTCTTTGAATATTGATTTCTACAGTCACAATGGACGAAAAATTGGGTGAGGAAGTAAACCTTGATTAATATTGCATTAACCCCGGTGGTAAGAATAATAAAAAAAAAGATGCATAACTAGAAGAGGACTCGACATACTAGTATACAAATGAAAATACTAACATCTTAGCTGAATGTTAACGAGATCCATTCTATTAATGAAGTAAAATGAACGATTACTTATAGTAAAAAAACAAAATTACCCATGTGAATAGAAATCTTATTTAATAATTTCCAAATCATTTACAGGGAGGAGAAAGAGTAATTCTTGTCCATAATATATAAAATCCTCGATCGGTTTCGTCGCAAATAGATTTATGATCTTCTTGTAGTACCAAGTGTTGTTCAACTTCTTCAAGTATAAACCCTTTCGTTTCTGGAACGTTGACGTATATGAAGTAACCCCACACAACATGAGAAGATACACAACATGAGAAGATACACAACATGAGAAGATACACAACATGAGAAGATACACAACAATAAAAGCGTATACCTAATGTCATTAACGGAGCTTAGGGTTTCAAGCAAAAGTATGGACACAAAAAACTTAAAAATACACTGAAGACTTATTGAATGAAACATACATATGTATTTCTAAATCTTATCAGGTATAGCTCTGTATTTAGGATCCAAGGAATGGTTCCTATACCCAGCGAATAGAAAACAAAGTACATTGCTAGAGCCACTAATGACCATAATCCATGAGTTGTCGACGATCTTCTTTCTTCATTGTACCATATTCGACTTTTCTGATCTACCCGATTCTTAGTATTGTTATGGGGTAAGGTTGGGGAATGACCACTGGAAAAGAACATAAAAGATAATATCGAAAGAGATATTCTGATTCCAAATATGCTAACAAGAAGAGGCCTTCTCCTGCCACATCTATCAACTAAGATGGCACAAAAGAACCTTAGGGTTAATATCCTGAAATTATATTGGAGCAAAACGAACTATTAGACACTTATGGACAATAAATGGTTTAATTGGTCACGAAAGAAAAAAAAAAAAAAAAAGGATTGTCTGAGCCCGGGTTCGAACCGGGGACCTCTAGTGTGTGAGACTAGCGTGATAACCAACTACACCACCCAGACATTTTTGTTACCTGATCCACTAAATCTTAATCAAAGATTAAAAGTTATTAAGCAATCTTTGACAAGTCATTAGTTATTGGCTTAAGGGATGTTCTTTAGGTACACTTGGTAAAGCCCATTTTATTATTTATAAATTTGAAGAGGTCGAAGGTGAAAGGCAACAATTTGTAATGACCTGAAAAGTACTAAAAAGATCTAAATTGTTAATTTTAAGTTTTCTCCTTGAGAAGAATCAGTTTGATGAGTTAATTTTTGTTTGGTTTTGTAGGCTTGGACTTGGGCTTGGGCTCAAACTCTAATAGAGTAATTGGCCAACATTTACAATGTTGATGACAGATATTTTTCGTTAAAATTTTGCAGTGGATATTCGGGTTTGTGATGTTCTTCTATTTGGACTCTTTGTGTATGTGTTGGCTGTGGGAGCAGCTGTATGAGGGTTCATGGAGAAGCTCACTTTCCTTCAAGTCTCTGGGTTTAACCAGTCTGGACCAGAGGCCTTCCTTGCCAACTTTCAATGCCATAGTCACTATTCTGTTCCGAACCTTTTTCGTATTAT
This sequence comes from Eschscholzia californica, assembly GCF_041429995.1. NCBI lineage: Eukaryota > Viridiplantae > Streptophyta > Magnoliopsida > Ranunculales > Papaveraceae > Eschscholzia > Eschscholzia californica. The sequence goes on along the minus strand of NW_028238483.1, from coordinate 43,451,205 downwards.
CAGCTGTTTCTCCAAATCATGTTGTCGATGACTTTAGCTACTCATCTATATAAAAACGTCGATAGGCGTCTGAAGCTTTTCTAATTCAAGCCATGTATGATATCATTATGATTATAGAAGTGACAGTTAAAATGGGTTGAATTAGTAAAAACAGTAGGGGTGGAATATTAGATTCCACAATCCACCATTATTTAAGTTATTATTCGTAAGGACATAGATAAACACATGTTGTAATTATTGGACTAAACTGAGGAAAAAGTCAAGTCAATTTTGGTTCTCCAAATCTTTACATAATAATGATAGCTTCACCATCATTGACAATAACAGTATTGATATATGGAACCTTAACTAGATACCCGAAATGTCGTCTCTTTATCTAATTCATATGTTTCCACTCTTAGACATGTTTCCCAACTTATACAAGACAATCAATGGCATCTTCCATCTCTCGTTGATAATCGACAACAAATAAACTTATCCAGTCTTATTAAGGAGATGAGAATGTATCCCACGGTAGAGGCTCTAGCCCTTCTTCCCCATTGAGATGGTCTCCACCCCCAAGGCATTACTTGAAGATTAACGTAGCTAGACGTCTCTTCTGAAGCAGTAAATTTACCTGCAACAGTAGGCCTAGGTCTCGTAATTCATGGTCATAACTCAGAATTTCTTTTGGCCAAAACTGTATGTGTTAGATGCAGGTCCAGGGAAGAAGGAGCGCGTCGAGCACTCTTGCTAGCCCTAGAATGGGCACTTCAACTCCATTTTTTGAAGCTTATGCTGGTCCTAGTGGATTTGGATTCATCGCTATCAACTTGAGGAAGAACTTTTGTTTGGGTTTCTAGAAAATGTAATACAGTGGCTGATGTATTAGTTCGAATATCCCGAGCACAGACTTTACTTTGTAGTTGGAGTTCATCTAATCTTTCTATCATCCTCTCTCAAATCTCCTCTCCCCATATAATTCTTTTTCGCACAAATTATTACTTTGTAGTTGGAGTTTAACTAAATGTTAATTGTTTTTCAGAAGACTTCATTTTATATTCTTAAATTCTCAAATAATAGTTTGCAAAAATAAACGACTCTGCTGACAAAAGATTTTCAGCTGAAAAATGTTAGGTCAAACATTTAGCAACGTCGTACAATGAGATTAGATTCATCTATTGCGTAATATCTCTTTTATAATTAAGTTATTTAAAAATAGTTATTACTTTGCCTGCAAAAAAATATTTTAACTCTCATAATTTGTTACAGAAAAAACACGTTTCACGTGTAGCACGAGACCCCAACATTATCAGCCAAGATTTTGTGTTAAATACAAATTTTATCTTTCATTTAACCAAACAAACTTCTAAAATCAAATATCATATCATTCTCAAGACCAGTTGTCAGTTTTGTCAGTCGACAATTCTTCATCGCGTTAATTGTTTAAATTGTTTAAAAGTTAGTGGATCTATCTTTCAACAGAAAAAAAAAATGTAAGAAAAGTAGGTTTAAGAATGGTTGAAATTTAGTAGGTGATATAGTAAGCCTTGCTACCACGTGCATCCCGTGCTAGATTTGAAATAGAAAATCCAAAAGGGCACCTGGACTAAAAGCTAGGGCAGGTTAAACTATTTATTTATTTTATTTTTTATTTTTTATTTTTTTTGTTGAGAGGGGCAGGTTAAACTAGAGTTTGGCTTATGAATTTATTTTCTGTGTAGGATTTATCTTTTTCGTAAAGTTCAACCATAAGCTCAAGGGGTTCCAAATATTATTAATAATATTTCCGCTACCTACAAAAACTATACGGAAAATAAATTTTTATACTATTAGATTATCGAATAGTCTGAAACAATGTCTGTTTACCATCTAATTCGTAGTTAAGTGGATAACATCTCTTACCAATTATTTTCTTTTCACACGAGAATATCAATAATTTTTGTTAAGAGTGTTGTACTCATTTAATTAAGGAATTGACTTCAGATTATTTTTTTACGACGAATTGTCCCACTATCTTGTCCAGTTGCGATTGTGATTTGATCCAATTAATTAATTTTTGCTACACCTCATCAACCTTGTCCCACCATTTTGTTATATTGAAAATGAAATAGATAATGTTATCCTTTTATTTATTATAAAAGTTGTGTCCACAATTTCAACACACTATCTCCATCCGCCAAAGGTATGACTCGCCACTCATTTTAGGAATGTGAACGGGAGTCCAAGTTGCGGTGGGATTCGTACTGCAAGTGTTGTTGTCCAATTTGGCACATCTGGATCTCACGATTTTAAAAGGCCCCACTAGAAAATGATGTTTAACCTCTTAAGAAGAGTGTCTCACTCCTCACCACCGATGTGGAATTGTTTACAACAGGAGTATATGTATTAGTTTATTTTTCGTACTTTCATCCTAATTAATGCCCTTCACTAGCTAAGAATTAACCTTAGTAGGAACCAAACAATATATTAGTACAAAAAATGGGGAGTAAACGGTGTGCCGGTCAAATGATAGGACCATTTAAGAATTAGCCCCTAATTTGCTATTCAGGTAAGTACTGTGAATGGTCAAGATTGATCAAATAAAGGATCTTAGTACAATCAACCAGGAAAATCTACGGCTCAAAATGTTTGACTAACAGAGTTCATATAAAGAAGATCGATCTATCTAATAAGGAGAAAACAGAGGAAGAAAGTTTGTATTCGACCAAATTTCTGGGAGAAGGAGAAGAAAGTTAGAGAGAGAAAGTTAGATAGAGATGGGGATACAGTTGAAAGTAGGAGCTTACCCCTTCACTATAGTTTCTCACGTATTAGGAGTTATTGCAGCGATTCTTGTTTTGATTTGGAACATTCATTTCAGAGGAGGATTAGCTTTTGAATCCGCTACTAACAAATCTCTCATCTTCAATGTAAGTTTTTCATTAAAAATTGTAAATTTTGATCATAACCCACTTCTTGATTTTGATTTTTATTCTTGAGAAGAATCAATTTGATGATCTTCATGAGTTAATTTCAAGTTTTCCAAATCAAATTGGTTGTTTTGATGCTATTTTTAATATGATTTCTGTATCTAGCTAGAGAAAAGTTAGTGATGATTGTGAGATAAAGAAGGGATTCAATTTGATTTGTTAAGAATTTGAATTGGATGCCCTAATATTTGTTGGATGAACCATAAACCCTAAAAACTTACTAGCAATTCTTTTGTATTTATAAATTGGTATGTAAAAACAGAGGAAATTAATTAGCATTTGTAATTATCTTACAAACTGGATGTTAAGTACTTTATTAGTCTAGTTAAACTCATCCCTTTACTAATAACTTTGAGAATAATAAGTTGTATTTGAACCTTCAAATCCAACCACTCACGGTTATATCCATTTATATTTTATTGTCTTAGTTTTACTTTCGACCACAAATTGTAATAAGGGTGTACCTGAAATCTCACATTATACCGACTGAAGTGACTAGAGTATCTTCCAGAGGTCAAAAACCTTTGGTTGGAGTAGTTACTAAGTTGGTTTCCGCCCTCTAGGTCAAGGGTTCGAGGCACAGAGTCATTACCCCTTAGACGTTTTAGAAAAGAAAGAAAATAGTATTTGTCATAGTACAGTATCCAAAGAACCAACACCACAAAAAAGATACTAATTTGGGAAGGATTATCAAAATGTTACATAGTAAAGTATATATGACATCTTGATTTAATAAATTTGATGCTAGATTAAGACATTTGTGGTTAAGTGAACTTTAATCATTGAGAAAACAAGCTTTCAATTTTCAAACTTATCAACATTGTTCAATCCTTAATTTTAAAGGATAATTGTTGTTTTTGAATTTTCAGATTCATCCAGTGTTGATGTTAATTGGTTTCATTATCTTAGGAGGTGAAGGTAAGTGAATAAAATCTAGAGTCTTTCTCACTTTGATGATCAATTGTTCTTGAAATGTATTAACTCCTTAAAATCTTAAATCTCTTTTTTAAATAGCTATAATTAGTTATAAAGCTCTTCCATGGAGGAAAGAAGTGAAGAAGCTCATACATTTAATCCTCCACGGGATCGCTCTGATACTCGGAGTCGTTGGTATCTATGCCGCCTTCAAATTTCACAACGAGAGCGGAATCCCCAATTTGTATAGTTTGCATTCGTGGATTGGTATCGGAGTGATCGTTTTATACTTCATTCAGGTATGTATTTGCATTATATCGGGCAAACCGATGTTTGAGTTTGCAGGCTTGGGCTCAAACTCGATTAGAGTAATTGACCAACATTTAAAATGTTAATGATATATATTTTTCTTGAAAATTTTGCAGTGGGTATTCGGGTTTGTGGTGTTCTTCTATCCGGGCGGATCACCCGCACTAAGAGGTGAATCTATGCCATGGCATGCTCTATTTGGACTCTTTGTGTATGTATTGGCTGTGGGAACAGCTGCATTAGGGTTCTTGGAGAAGCTCACCTTTCTTCAGAGCTCTGGGCTTGACAAGTATGGACCTGAAGCTTTCCTTGCCAACTTCAATGCCATTGTCACTATTCTATTCGGAACCTTTGTCGTATTATCAGCTGTTTCTCCAAATCACGTTGTCGATGACTTTAGCTACGCATCTATATAAAAAAGTCGATAGCCGTTTGAAGCTTTATTAATTCAACCCATCTATCAACAATGATATCGTATGATTATAGAAGTGACAGGTAAAATGGGTTGAATTAGTGAAAAATACAGCATGGGTGGAATATTAGATTCCACAACCCATCACTATTTAGTTATTACTTATAAGACATGAACATATGTTGTGATATTTGGACTAAACCTTGTATTTATTTATGTTTTGATTAATGGTGTATATTGCTTGATCCATATACTAGATGTAAGGAAGATTCTATTTTTCCCTTTCTTCAGTAGACAATCAGGATACGAGTCTACGACCCAAGTGCGAGTAGCACGCGGGTAAGGCCATATTTAGTGTCATTTCACTCAAATAGAATGCTTAGATCCTTTGTTTATAGGAGCCATGTCAGTAGTCAAGGTAGTTAACTTATTCTGAATGATCTAGTAAAAGCTCAAGTTATGAATAAGTCTCCAGACTATGAAATGGTGGCTAATGGGAGGTAATAACAACATATTGTATAGGGCAAAGTCGCCATAGTCATCCTAGAGACGATTAAACATAAATGTTAAAGAACTCATATTTTTTCCGCATACAATGTTAACTCTAAGTCTCTACTCTTGCATAATCCAAGAGTAGATTTTTTTTTACTAGTGAAAACATCTGGTTGAAAGAAGGCTTTCAATCTTTCAAGTGTACCAATCTCAGTTTCCTTTTGGTTTTTTCATAGTTGTGGCCACCATTAGTCCACAATAGAAGAAATTTTAGGTTTTCATGTGGCGTGTGTGGAGAGATGTCTCATCCATTGTAACACCCAGATCTTGAGTCAGAGAATCGGACGAGTTAGAGCGCCGAGCGGATTCAGTGGTTTCTTTGGGGTTTGGTATTGGATACGTATTTTGATTGATTCAGATAGCTCATTGAATAGTTCTCAAAATATTATGAATTTTGACTGGTCACACGAAATTATCGGACATGGTTTGGATATCGAGTCGTATTCGACAATTATCGAGTTAAGAGGGACAATATAATCTCTTCATGGTTGGTTGTGGGAGGAAGAAGAAAAGAAAAGATTAACTAGGGGGTCAAAAAGTAATCGATGGGGACTGGATTAGCAGACCATAAGATTAGAGGGACTGATTTATGAGGTATATAGAAATTATGGACTGAAAAGTAATTAAATTTTGTGGCCACTTTATAATGCGACATGTGGCACCCTATTTGCAATCCAACATTCCAACCGAATTTAAGCCTGGCTGTGCATGTGTGACGCGTTTTGGTGGGGAAAATGATTTTATATTTCATGTGGACCCCACTTGTTATTACCATTCAAAACCCACTTTCACCCATATTTTTATTTAGGCGTTTGGGAACAGAGAGTGAGAAAGGATGGGCGATTTTAATATAGTGTTGATGGTTCGATTTTCGTCCGTCGATTTCTTGGTGTACGGTGGTCGGAATTCAATGAAACTTCTTCCAGGTAATTGTATTCGACTTGTTCTACATATCTATCCGTTCAGAATTTTCAATTTCGTCAGTATTTGGTGGATTTATGATGGTTATATCGATAACTATATAGTTATACTAATTTCTTTTGGGTTCATAATTTGGAGCAGTTATTCTTTAATTTCGTCGAATGATTTATGTTCAGGATGATGTTTAGGGTATTGTTACTATTTTGGGGTGTCTATATATAGACGGGTTGCTGCCGAATTATTTTACGGTTCGAATTTCATATTTGGGGCTAGTTTTGGGAATTAATTGGAATAGAAATGGTTACCCGAACTTTGTCATATTTCACATAAATTGACAGTTTGAGTTATAGATTCATATTACTGGGCTGGTTATATGGTTTGTCAGCTCATGAAGACTCGGAAATATAAAATAGAGTTCATGGTTTGTTGCTTGGTTCATAAGGTGTATCAGTTGTTAAGTGGAACTTCTCAGTGATCTCTTTAGTGCCGATAGGACATTTCTAGTATAGTTTCATTCATTTTATGCATTCTTGCTCTGCAAGTGGACTCTTGACAGTTATGTAACTGTCAAATGACCGTTTTGCCCTTTCATATTTCAGTAGGACTAATGAACTGCAATAGGGAGCTCGAGCAGAAGTGGAGCTTAGTAAGGAGCACCATTGGAAGCGAAGAAGAGGTAGGATCCTACGAATCTTACTTGGAGCACGGGTATTCCCCGTTTCACCATTATATATATATATAGTCGTTTTTCTTCTTTTTATAGTTCTCTAGTTCAATTTATGATATGATATGGTATGATATGTATGTATGTGGTGTACTCTATGTTATGGATGTTTCTCCTTTCAAAACAAATTGGTTTTTCTGAAAAATAATCACATGGAGGCGGAATCGCTTGATCTGTGTGATCGTTTTGTGTGAACTGTAAACACGTGGTGGCGGAATCGCTTGAGCTGCGTGTATAACATGGAGGCGGAATCGCTTGATCTGTGTTACGTGTAATGGTTGTTTTACCACGGGCATTGGTTGGTCCCCTTGTTTATTTTATGTTATGGATTAGCCATGAATTATGTCAAGGGTTACACTCGGTGCGTGGCCAGCCGTTTGGTAACGACCATTCTAGTTTACCCGGAATGGGGTCCGGAGAGGATGGGAGTTGGGGTATTCCGACCCTTGGAGTGATTAGGGGACTGACCCAATGCCATGCTTGTTTATTTATTCTGCTAAACCACTGGTGTGTGTGGTTTGAATTCTGTTGTGAATGATACTTACAATGTTTTCACCGAAATGAAAGAGGGTGTTTACCCGAGTTTTCTTAATAAGAAAATACTAATTCTCTGAAAGTGGACACTTGTAAAAGCTTGGCTTTAAACAGGGTTTACCCTACCTTGAGACATGAGAACGCTCTTCTCCTTTTGGTTGATGGGACCTTTAGGAGGGCTCTGTTCTTGTAGCTTTGGGAGCCTATCAGATCATTTAATACTATTATAGGTTCATGCATATGTTTGGGTATTCTTCGAATGGTCAATGAGTTACCTTGCGAGGAAGCGTCAGATCTGGCCGGAGATAGGACGCGCCTCAAGATGAGATAATTGTATCGCCGTGGGTATATGGCTCTGCTACACGACGATGCTCTTATAGTCGTCTGGGTAAGTCATGACATATTCTAAGCGTATCATTGTTTGGGTGAGATTTACTATTCGATGCGTATTGAGATCACAAGCCAGCCCGATGGGCGATGATGACGAAGGGAGAGTTACGGAAGCTCTTACCGGGGTATTACGTGGATCCATGTGTACACTGCAGTAGTCAAACGTTCGATAAGGCGCCGCCTGCCTACGCACTAACAAAGGCCGAACGGTTCTTCCTAGCCGAATAGTAGGTGACCCCGACTGAGGGCGTATTCAGTCGTGATCTTGGTAAGCTAGAAGAATTATCTTGCTATATTGCTTTGCTTCGTGTGCATATTGATATCTCTGTATATATCTGTATATATGTAACACTTATAACTATTGATATATTAAAATGTTGATGTGTGTGGTGAGGGTAGGATGTCTAGGTATCCTACTGAGCTGACCTTCGGGTTATCTCATTCCTATTTGTTGTTGTTCAGTTGCAGGTATTGGTGACCCGGAGTGACATAGTTTACTTCGACGGCTCACATTATGTAAGATTATAATTTCTATTATATTTTCAACATAATCACAACGTTAATATTATATATGTATCATCTAGAATAGTTAGGATCGTTCTCTCACTTGTCTGTGATTGTACACATGTAAATATTATGCACACTATCACTTTGAATTTGATGTTATTGATATGTTGGAGTTTGTGAAAAATGTATGAATGTTTGACAGGTTTTTCAGGTTTGATATGTTCAATTTATAGAGGAGACTCTGTCCAAATTCAGTCTTTTCTGTGAACTATTCATAAACATTAATTCAAGTTGTTTTTCTCTTTATGAAAACTATTTTGGGTTACATATTTTCCGAGCATATTTTCAAAAGGTTTAAACTATATTTGATTTTCCGCTGTGTTTGTTTTTGATTTGTAACCCGTGATGAGAGTTTTGGCTTGGGTTTATATTTGAAACTCGTTTGAGTTAGTATTAGACCGAGTTTCTTTTATAAACTGCCGGGCAAACCGTGATTCGGAACACGGGGCGTCACAGTTGGTATCAGAGCATGAGTACGTGCATTGGGCCGACTGGCATCAGAAAACTATTCTGTGTAATAATGGGTGAGGTAACTAAAAGTACCAAGGCTTGTTAAATTCGTAAAAGCTACAAGATAAAATATGAAAAGATAATAATATTGTTGATTTTATTTTGTTTTATTTGAGATTTTAAGATTTTGGTTTTATCTTTGCTGACTTTTATGTGCTCAGCACATCTGAGTCAGGCCTACGTGAAGGTCCCACTCAGATATCATAATGTGAGTAAGGTTCCTTTAACGGTAGGTCACTTACATTGTGATTTTGTTATGCGAGCACATTGCCTGCAGAAGATAGTGGTGGCGATCAACCGAGCATTATTGAGGTACGAATTGCATTCATATTAGGCTTAGGTTCATATCATTGGTTGTTGTGGATGGACTTTGTGACTTCGAGTTACTCGGAAAAAGGGAACACTTTGTGGTTGGTTGACGTAAGTTGATCTTTCCTTGATTGTTGTGCAAGGTGGTATACGAGGACAATCAAGGGTTGATAAGAGGTTTTAGTAGAAAGTTTTAGGCAGGACAACATATTGATGTTGTGAAAGTATCAAAGACAAAAGTGTCTGAGGAAGTTAAGTGTAGTTGACTTTTGACAGTAAACAAGTTCACAAGGATCGACAATAGGAAAATGTTAAGAACATTACGAGATGAACATTGATTTATTTGTTCATTTAGGACAAGGATAGTGAACTAGTAAGCTAATCTCCATAGAAGGACAATTTGGAAATTTGCAACGACTCAAAGAAACTGAAGCAAGAAATGGTGCTAACGACCAGGTGTCCAGCGACAATAACCCAGGGTATCAGTCAAGGAATAATATGCGTGGTCAACTTATCTGATATGGATGGACTTGTGGTAAAATTTTGTGAGCCTAAGTCACTCGAGCAGGTGATTCTCATATGAAGACATTGCCAGGAGTAATTAACCTAGGTGAATCGGTAATATGAGAAATGCTATCGAGTAATGAAGAAGCTACAAATTGAACCACTAAAGAAGTATTGTGATCACAATGGTGCGAAAACATCTCTACGAAGGATTAACTAGATGAAAAGATGAGTCAGACCTTTTGTGTTATGGACCTCATGGTAGTTGTACACCTTCCTTCATTTATGAGTTTCGATCAGATCAATTAGAGAGAGTTGAGGTTGACTTTGATCGGTTTTGTTTCGAGCATGTATTGTTTTAGTTTGATTACAGATAAGGTATGGTCTGGTTGAAAGAAAGTTATATGATAGAGACACATATCTTTTATCGGCTATAGTTGTTGGTGGTGAGATTTAGGGGCATCAGACACATGACCTTATCGAGAGAGACTACTTCACTGAATGGTAGTTCGTCACCTGGAAATAATAGATGTGTTGATCTTCAGATTTATAGATGTGGCACAAATGTCAGTTATGTCGGGGTTTTTATTCAGTTGTCAGAGTATTATCAGTGAGAAGGATAGTTGTCTAAGTTCAGTTGTTATCTGGTACATCTTTTCATTCAGTTGTACTATACGAGATGGTATTCTCAAGTTATATGTTGACTGCACGATATTGAGTTCGATTTTTCTAAAGGATATATATTTTTCATATAACACTACGATGGATTTCATCGACAATATTCAGTTTATATAGTGATTGAGGAAATATGGTCTAGCAGGCTAATGTACGGGATTGAACTATATTGGTTCAACGAGATACTTCGATATTGGAGGTTATATAGATTGAGACAGTGTTGGTTATTAGAAGTATCTGGGGTTCTCAGGTTATTGTAACATGATTCTCGAGGGTTGGTTTTCTTACGACTTGTATAGATTTTACAGTGGTCTTCTATTTTATCGTCTTATAAACATCAACTATATTTTCCTGAGACTATAGTGTCAATGGTAATGTTGACTTGAATAGATTATAGATATCTTCATTCTCTATTTTCTTATATTATTGGCAACAATATTTTCTTATATTATCGAGAATGGTATTTTCTTTGAGGATGTGGGATTAACGACATATCATTCTTATTTATAGGTTATAGAGGTCTTCATTCTTTATTGTATTTTTTATCGTGGACAGTTATAAAATATTCTTGGGTCATGTGGTTAGATGGAAACTGGATTTCATTGTTCAGTTATTTTGATATCTTAGAAATTGCTTCAGAGTATGGGTTTGATGTAGGAAGAGGAAACATATGTGCCAGCTTATTTTATGGTTGCACATATTAGTGTTCAACCTCAGTTTCACTTCATAATGTTATAGTTCTATAGAAGAATTCAGGATATAAAGGGTTGGATCTAGTTTGTTTATAGGTTCTAGCCAGATTGAATTTTATATCCATTCTCAATAGGTGTTTTACGAGAATAGGCTATTCAGATATTAGAGTATATGTAATATGCCTTTTGTTCGAACCAATAGACTATTGTAGCGCAAGTATTTTCATGTGTCAGTGTTTTCTCACAACGACACCAACACTCGGTTTATTCTCATCAGATTGATGTTATTTGAGTTTTCGTTTGTAGCTTTTGTTCTTCATTATTTGTAAGTTAGAGTTGTAGACTTTCTTGGTTCAGATTGGTAGAAGAGATAAGGGAGTTTCGTTGATCATCGACAAAGACACTTCAGTGGTAGGGAGAACTTTCTTCTTATATAGAGTGTTATGATGGACCAGTTTAGGGGAATTTGACTTCGGTGAAGTACCATTAGGGATGTCCATATCCTAACAAATTTAAAGGTTACAGAAGTCTCGGTTAACATCGAAAAAGGTAGTTCTCTTGGTTCGAGTTGTGACATATTTTGTTGACATTGGCAACTGTTGTTTCATTATCTACTTTCTTCGAATTTCGAGGACGAAAATCCAATTAAGGGGGGTAATACTGTAACACCCAGATCTTGAGTCAGAGAATCGGACGAGTTAGAGCGCCGAGCGGATTCAGTGGTTTCTTTGGGGTTTGGTATTGGATACGTATTTTGATTGATTCAGATAGCTCATTGAATAGTTCTCAAAATATTATGAATTTTGACTGGTCACACGAAATTATCGGACATGGTTTGGATATCGAGTCGTATTCGACAATTATCGAGTTAAGAGGGACAATATAATCTCTTCATGGTTGGTTGTGGGAGGAAGAAGAAAAGAAAAGATTAACTAGGGGGTCAAAAAGTAATCGATGGGGACTGGATTAGCAGACCATAAGATTAGAGGGACTGATTTATGAGGTATATAGAAATTATGGACTGAAAAGTAATTAAATTTTGTGGCCACTTTATAATGCGACATGTGGCACCCTATTTGCAATCCAACATTCCAACCGAATTTAAGCCTGGCTGTGCATGTGTGACGCGTTTTGGTGGGGAAAATGATTTTATATTTCATGTGGACCCCACTTGTTATTACCATTCAAAACCCACTTTCACCCATATTTTTATTTAGGCGTTTGGGAACAGAGAGTGAGAAAGGATGGGCGATTTTAATATAGTGTTGATGGTTCGATTTTCGTCCGTCGATTTCTTGGTGTACGGTGGTCGGAATTCAATGAAACTTCTTCCAGGTAATTGTATTCGACTTGTTCTACATATCTATCCGTTCAGAATTTTCAATTTCGTCAGTATTTGGTGGATTTATGATGGTTATATCGATAACTATATAGTTATACTAATTTCTTTTGGGTTCATAATTTGGAGCAGTTATTCTTTAATTTCGTCGAATGATTTATGTTCAGGATGATGTTTAGGGTATTGTTACTATTTTGGGGTGTCTATATATAGACGGGTTGCTGCCGAATTATTTTACGGTTCGAATTTCATATTTGGGGCTAGTTTTGGGAATTAATTGGAATAGAAATGGTTACCCGAACTTTGTCATATTTCACATAAATTGACAGTTTGAGTTATAGATTCATATTACTGGGCTGGTTATATGGTTTGTCAGCTCATGAAGACTCGGAAATATAAAATAGAGTTCATGGTTTGTTGCTTGGTTCATAAGGTGTATCAGTTGTTAAGTGGAACTTCTCAGTGATCTCTTTAGTGCCGATAGGACATTTCTAGTATAGTTTCATTCATTTTATGCATTCTTGCTCTGCAAGTGGACTCTTGACAGTTATGTAACTGTCAAATGACCGTTTTGCCCTTTCATATTTCAGTAGGACTAATGAACTGCAATAGGGAGCTCGAGCAGAAGTGGAGCTTAGTAAGGAGCACCATTGGAAGCGAAGAAGAGGTAGGATCCTACGAATCTTACTTGGAGCACGGGTATTCCCCGTTTCACCATTATATATATATATATAGTCGTTTTTCTTCTTTTTATAGTTCTCTAGTTCAATTTATGATATGATATGGTATGATATGTATGTATGTGGTGTACTCTATGTTATGGATGTTTCTCCTTTCAAAACAAATTGGTTTTTCTGAAAAATAATCACATGGAGGCGGAATCGCTTGATCTGTGTGATCGTTTTGTGTGAACTGTAAACACGTGGTGGCGGAATCGCTTGAGCTGCGTGTATAACATGGAGGCGGAATCGCTTGATCTGTGTTACGTGTAATGGTTGTTTTACCACGGGCATTGGTTGGTCCCCTTGTTTATTTTATGTTATGGATTAGCCATGAATTATGTCAAGGGTTACACTCGGTGCGTGGCCAGCCGTTTGGTAACGACCATTCTAGTTTACCCGGAATGGGGTCCGGAGAGGATGGGAGTTGGGGTATTCCGACCCTTGGAGTGATTAGGGGACTGACCCAATGCCATGCTTGTTTATTTATTCTGCTAAACCACTGGTGTGTGTGGTTTGAATTCTGTTGTGAATGATACTTACAATGTTTTCACCGAAATGAAAGAGGGTGTTTACCCGAGTTTTCTTAATAAGAAAATACTAATTCTCTGAAAGTGGACACTTGTAAAAGCTTGGCTTTAAACAGGGTTTACCCTACCTTGAGACATGAGAACGCTCTTCTCCTTTTGGTTGATGGGACCTTTAGGAGGGCTCTGTTCTTGTAGTTTTGGGAGCCTATCAGATCATTTAATACTATTATAGGTTCATGCATATGTTTGGGTATTCTTCGAATGGTCAATGAGTTACCTTGCGAGGAAGCGTCAGATCTGGCCGGAGATAGGACGCGCCTCAAGATGAGATAATTGTATCGCCGTGGGTATATGGCTCTGCTACACGACGATGCTCTTATAGTCGTCTGGGTAAGTCATGACATATTCTAAGCGTATCATTGTTTGGGTGAGATTTACTATTCGATGCGTATTGAGATCACAAGCCAGCCCGATGGGCGATGATGACGAAGGGAGAGTTACGGAAGCTCTTACCGGGGTATTACGTGGATCCATGTGTACACTGCAGTAGTCAAACGTTCGATAAGGCGCCGCCTGCCTACGCACTAACAAAGGCCGAACGGTTCTTCCTAGCCGAATAGTAGGTGACCCCGACTGAGGGCGTATTCAGTCGTGATCTTGGTAAGCTAGAAGAATTATCTTGCTATATTGCTTTGCTTCGTGTGCATATTGATATCTCTGTATATATCTGTATATATGTAACACTTATAACTATTGATATATTAAAATGTTGATGTGTGTGGTGAGGGTAGGATGTCTAGGTATCCTACTGAGCTGACCTTCGGGTTATCTCATTCCTATTTGTTGTTGTTCAGTTGCAGGTATTGGTGACCCGGAGTGACATAGTTTACTTCGACGGCTCACATTATGTAAGATTATAATTTCTATTATATTTTCAACATAATCACAACGTTAATATTATATATGTATCATCTAGAATAGTTAGGATCGTTCTCTCACTTGTCTGTGATTGTACACATGTAAATATTATGCACACTATCACTTTGAATTTGATGTTATTGATATGTTGGAGTTTGTGAAAAATGTATGAATGTTTGACAGGTTTTTCAGGTTTGATATGTTCAATTTATAGAGGAGACTCTGTCCAAATTCAGTCTTTTCTGTGAACTATTCATAAACATTAATTCAAGTTGTTTTTCTCTTTATGAAAACTATTTTGGGTTACATATTTTCCGAGCATATTTTCAAAAGGTTTAAACTATATTTGATTTTCCGCTGTGTTTGTTTTTGATTTGTAACCCGTGATGAGAGTTTTGGCTTGGGTTTATATTTGAAACTCGTTTGAGTTAGTATTAGACCGAGTTTCTTTTATAAACTGCCGGGCAAACCGTGATTCGGAACACGGGGCGTCACAGTTGGTATCAGAGCATGAGTACGTGCATTGGGCCGACTGGCATCAGAAAACTATTCTGTGTAATAATGGGTGAGGTAACTAAAAGTACCAAGGCTTGTTAAATTCGTAAAAGCTACAAGATAAAATATGAAAAGATAATAATATTGTTGATTTTATTTTGTTTTATTTGAGATTTTAAGATTTTGGTTTTATCTTTGCTGACTTTTATGTGCTCAGCACATCTGAGTCAGGCCTACGTGAAGGTCCCACTCAGATATCATAATGTGAGTAAGGTTCCTTTAACGGTAGGTCACTTACATTGTGATTTTGTTATGCGAGCACATTGCCTGCAGAAGATAGTGGTGGCGATCAACCGAGCATTATTGAGGTACGAATTGCATTCATATTAGGCTTAGGTTCATATCATTGGTTGTTGTGGATGGACTTTGTGACTTCGAGTTACTCGGAAAAAGGGAACACTTTGTGGTTGGTTGACGTAAGTTGATCTTTCCTTGATTGTTGTGCAAGGTGGTATACGAGGACAATCAAGGGTTGATAAGAGGTTTTAGTAGAAAGTTTTAGGCAGGACAACATATTGATGTTGTGAAAGTATCAAAGACAAAAGTGTCTGAGGAAGTTAAGTGTAGTTGACTTTTGACAGTAAACAAGTTCACAAGGATCGACAATAGGAAAATGTTAAGAACATTACGAGATGAACATTGATTTATTTGTTCATTTAGGACAAGGATAGTGAACTAGTAAGCTAATCTCCATAGAAGGACAATTTGGAAATTTGCAACGACTCAAAGAAACTGAAGCAAGAAATGGTGCTAACGACCAGGTGTCCAGCGACAATAACCCAGGGTATCAGTCAAGGAATAATATGCGTGGTCAACTTATCTGATATGGATGGACTTGTGGTAAAATTTTGTGAGCCTAAGTCACTCGAGCAGGTGATTCTCATATGAAGACATTGCCAGGAGTAATTAACCTAGGTGAATCGGTAATATGAGAAATGCTATCGAGTAATGAAGAAGCTACAAATTGAACCACTAAAGAAGTATTGTGATCACAATGGTGCGAAAACATCTCTACGAAGGATTAACTAGATGAAAAGATGAGTCAGACCTTTTGTGTTATGGACCTCATGGTAGTTGTACACCTTCCTTCATTTATGAGTTTCGATCAGATCAATTAGAGAGAGTTGAGGTTGACTTTGATCGGTTTTGTTTCGAGCATGTATTGTTTTAGTTTGATTACAGATAAGGTATGGTCTGGTTGAAAGAAAGTTATATGATAGAGACACATATCTTTTATCGGCTATAGTTGTTGGTGGTGAGATTTAGGGGCATCAGACACATGACCTTATCGAGAGAGACTACTTCACTGAATGGTAGTTCGTCACCTGGAAATAATAGATGTGTTGATCTTCAGATTTATAGATGTGGCACAAATGTCAGTTATGTCGGGGTTTTTATTCAGTTGTCAGAGTATTATCAGTGAGAAGGATAGTTGTCTAAGTTCAGTTGTTATCTGGTACATCTTTTCATTCAGTTGTACTATACGAGATGGTATTCTCAAGTTATATGTTGACTGCACGATATTGAGTTCGATTTTTCTAAAGGATATATATTTTTCATATAACACTACGATGGATTTCATCGACAATATTCAGTTTATATAGTGATTGAGGAAATATGGTCTAGCAGGCTAATGTACGGGATTGAACTATATTGGTTCAACGAGATACTTCGATATTGGAGGTTATATAGATTGAGACAGTGTTGGTTATTAGAAGTATCTGGGGTTCTCAGGTTATTGTAACATGATTCTCGAGGGTTGGTTTTCTTACGACTTGTATAGATTTTACAGTGGTCTTCTATTTTATCGTCTTATAAACATCAACTATATTTTCCTGAGACTATAGTGTCAATGGTAATGTTGACTTGAATAGATTATAGATATCTTCATTCTCTATTTTCTTATATTATTGGCAACAATATTTTCTTATATTATCGAGAATGGTATTTTCTTTGAGGATGTGGGATTAACGACATATCATTCTTATTTATAGGTTATAGAGGTCTTCATTCTTTATTGTATTTTTTATCGTGGACAGTTATAAAATATTCTTGGGTCATGTGGTTAGATGGAAACTGGATTTCATTGTTCAGTTATTTTGATATCTTAGAAATTGCTTCAGAGTATGGGTTTGATGTAGGAAGAGGAAACATATGTGCCAGCTTATTTTATGGTTGCACATATTAGTGTTCAACCTCAGTTTCACTTCATAATGTTATAGTTCTATAGAAGAATTCGGGATATAAAGGGTTGGATCTAGTTTGTTTATAGGTTCTAGCCAGATTGAATTTTATATCCATTCTCAATAGGTGTTTTACGAGAATAGGCTATTCAGATATTAGAGTATATGTAATATGCCTTTTGTTCGAACCAATAGACTATTGTAGCGCAAGTATTTTCATGTGTCAGTGTTTTCTCACAACGACACCAACACTCGGTTTATTCTCATCAGATTGATGTTATTTGAGTTTTCGTTTGTAGCTTTTGTTCTTCATTATTTGTAAGTTAGAGTTGTAGACTTTCTTGGTTCAGATTGGTAGAAGAGATAAGGGAGTTTCGTTGATCATCGACAAAGACACTTCAGTGGTAGGGAGAACTTTCTTCTTATATAGAGTGTTATGATGGACCAGTTTAGGGGAATTTGACTTCGGTGAAGTACCATTAGGGATGTCCATATCCTAAGAAATTTAAAGGTTACAGAAGTCTCGGTTAACATCGAAAAAGGTAGTTCTCTTGGTTCGAGTTGTGACATATTTTGTTGACATTGGCAACTGTTGTTTCATTATCTACTTTCTTCGAATTTCGAGGACGAAATTCCAATTAAGGGGGGTAATACTGTAACACCCAGATCTTGAGTCAGAGAATCGGACGAGTTAGAGCGCCGAGCGGATTCAGTGGTTTCTTTGGGGTTTGGTATTGGATACGTATTTTGATTGATTCAGATAGCTCATTGAATAGTTCTCAAAATATTATGAATTTTGACTGGTCACACGAAATTATCGGACATGGTTTGGATATCGAGTCGTATTCGACAATTATCGAGTTAAGAGGGACAATATAATCTCTTCATGGTTGGTTGTGGGAGGAAGAAGAAAAGAAAAGATTAACTAGGGGGTCAAAAAGTAATCGATGGGGACTGGATTAGCAGACCATAAGATTAGAGGGACTGATTTATGAGGTATAAAGAAATTATGGACTGAAAAGTAATTAAATTTTGTGGCCACTTTATAATGCGACATGTGGCACCCTATTTGCAATCCAACATTCCAACCGAATTTAAGCCTGGCTGTGCATGTGTGACGCGTTTTGGTGGGGAAAATGATTTTATATTTCATGTGGACCCCACTTGTTATTACCATTCAAAACCCACTTTCACCCATATTTTTATTTAGGCGTTTGGGAACAGAGAGTGAGAAAGGATGGGCGATTTTAATATAGTGTTGATGGTTCGATTTTCGTCCGTCGATTTCTTGGTGTACGGTGGTCGGAATTCAATGAAACTTCTTCCAGGTAATTGTATTCGACTTGTTCTACATATCTATCCGTTCAGAATTTTCAATTTCGTCAGTATTTGGTGGATTTATGATGGTTATATCGATAACTATATAGTTATACTAATTTCTTTTGGGTTCATAATTTGGAGCAGTTATTCTTTAATTTCGTCGAATGATTTATGTTCAGGATGATGTTTAGGGTATTGTTACTATTTTGGGGTGTCTATATATAGACGGGTTGCTGCCGAATTATTTTACGGTTCGAATTTCATATTTGGGGCTAGTTTTGGGAATTAATTGGAATAGAAATGGTTACCCGAACTTTGTCATATTTCACATAAATTGACAGTTTGAGTTATAGATTCATATTACTGGGCTGGTTATATGGTTTGTCAGCTCATGAAGACTCGGAAATATAAAATAGAGTTCATGGTTTGTTGCTTGGTTCATAAGGTGTATCAGTTGTTAAGTGGAACTTCTCAGTGATCTCTTTAGTGCCGATAGGACATTTCTAGTATAGTTTCATTCATTTTATGCATTCTTGCTCTGCAAGTGGACTCTTGACAGTTATGTAACTGTCAAATGACCGTTTTGCCCTTTCATATTTCAGTAGGACTAATGAACTGCAATAGGGAGCTCGAGCAGAAGTGGAGCTTAGTAAGGAGCACCATTGGAAGCGAAGAAGAGGTAGGATCCTACGAATCTTACTTGGAGCACGGGTATTCCCCGTTTCACCATTATATATATATATAGTCGTTTTTCTTCTTTTTATAGTTCTCTAGTTCAATTTATGATATGATATGGTATGATATGTATGTATGTGGTGTACTCTATGTTATGGATGTTTCTCCTTTCAAAACAAATTGGTTTTTCTGAAAAATAATCACATGGAGGCGGAATCGCTTGATCTGTGTGATCGTTTTGTGTGAACTGTAAACACGTGGTGGCGGAATCGCTTGAGCTGCGTGTATAACATGGAGGCGGAATCGCTTGATCTGTGTTACGTGTAATGGTTGTTTTACCACGGGCATTGGTTGGTCCCCTTGTTTATTTTATGTTATGGATTAGCCATGAATTATGTCAAGGGTTACACTCGGTGCGTGGCCAGCCGTTTGGTAACGACCATTCTAGTTTACCCGGAATGGGGTCCGGAGAGGATGGGAGTTGGGGTATTCCGACCCTTGGAGTGATTAGGGGACTGACCCAATGCCATGCTTGTTTATTTATTCTGCTAAACCACTGGTGTGTGTGGTTTGAATTCTGTTGTGAATGATACTTACAATGTTTTCACCGAAATGAAAGAGGGTGTTTACCCGAGTTTTCTTAATAAGAAAATACTAATTCTCTGAAAGTGGACACTTGTAAAAGCTTGGCTTTAAACAGGGTTTACCCTACCTTGAGACATGAGAACGCTCTTCTCCTTTTGGTTGATGGGACCTTTAGGAGGGCTCTGTTCTTGTAGCTTTGGGAGCCTATCAGATCATTTAATACTATTATAGGTTCATGCATATGTTTGGGTATTCTTCGAATGGTCAATGAGTTACCTTGCGAGGAAGCGTCAGATCTGGCCGGAGATAGGACGCGCCTCAAGATGAGATAATTGTATCGCCGTGGGTATATGGCTCTGCTACACGACGATGCTCTTATAGTCGTCTGGGTAAGTCATGACATATTCTAAGCGTATCATTGTTTGGGTGAGATTTACTATTCGATGCGTATTGAGATCACAAGCCAGCCCGATGGGCGATGATGACGAAGGGAGAGTTACGGAAGCTCTTACCGGGGTATTACGTGGATCCATGTGTACACTGCAGTAGTCAAACGTTCGATAAGGCGCCGCCTGCCTACGCACTAACAAAGGCCGAACGGTTCTTCCTAGCCGAATAGTAGGTGACCCCGACTGAGGGCGTATTCAGTCGTGATCTTGGTAAGCTAGAAGAATTATCTTGCTATATTGCTTTGCTTCGTGTGCATATTGATATCTCTGTATATATCTGTATATATGTAACACTTATAACTATTGATATATTAAAATGTTGATGTGTGTGGTGAGGGTAGGATGTCTAGGTATCCTACTGAGCTGACCTTCGGGTTATCTCATTCCTATTTGTTGTTGTTCAGTTGCAGGTATTGGTGACCCGGAGTGACACAGTTTACTTCGACGGCTCACATTATGTAAGATTATAATTTCTATTATATTTTCAACATAATCACAACGTTAATATTATATATGTATCATCTAGAATAGTTAGGATCGTTCTCTCACTTGTCTGTGATTGTACACATGTAAATATTATGCACACTATCACTTTGAATTTGATGTTATTGATATGTTGGAGTTTGTGAAAAATGTATGAATGTTTGACAGGTTTTTCAGGTTTGATATGTTCAATTTATAGAGGAGACTCTGTCCAAATTCAGTCTTTTCTGTGAACTATTCATAAACATTAATTCAAGTTGTTTTTCTCTTTATGAAAACTATTTTGGGTTACATATTTTCCGAGCATATTTTCAAAAGGTTTAAACTATATTTGATTTTCCGTTGTGTTTGTTTTTGATTTGTAACCCGTGATGAGAGTTTTGGCTTGGGTTTATATTTGAAACTCGTTTGAGTTAGTATTAGACCGAGTTTCTTTTATAAACTGCCGGGCAAACCGTGATTCGGAACACGGGGCGTCACATCCATTATCAACACGATATCCCTACAAGGACCACATTCGAGTATTTGGATATCATGAATCGTATTTTAATTTTCGTTTGATTGAAAACACCGTTTATGGCTTGGATAACTTTCGTCGAACATATTCAAATTAGGCACTTTGGAGCGCGTTTATTAAAACATATACTCTATTCGTATTTAAAAGTTTGAGAAGAAATTAGAAATGAAGCCCCAAGTCACATAGTGCTTATTAACGGCCGCTCTTTGCCTCTTTCATTGTTTGACTAATTTACTGTTGTGGTAAATACCTATCCAGGGTAGTTATTTTCTCCTAATAATGCATATATATATATATTGTTAGGTTTACATGTCAACAAACCTTTTTTTTTCTAAAGATCATGACTTATGTAACCAGATTTTTAATTTAAATCTCTTCAAAAAATAGTTTGTCATGGTGGTGATACTACCCATTCTATAGTGAAAAATTGTTTTGTTAATTATACCATACCCAAAAAACCATGCTAGAAACCCACGGGGAAGGCCAAATTTTTCTCTTTCATGATTAGAATCTAGTAATTTACATCAAATTTTTCACAAAATTTCACCATCCTTTTTATATCATATGACATTATTAGGATACAGATATATTAATTTTGTCATGGTTTTATAATAAAAATATGTGAAATGATCAAAATAAGAGCCGTGATGCTATGTCCGGCCACAATTCCGGATATTTGATCATTTCCCTCAAAATAATAGGTGACGTGAGACGAACATCCACACATGCATGATCTAACCTAACACAAGGTGACTACGTCAGCTTACGTGTGAAAGTAGGAATTAATGCCACGTAAGCTGAATCCCAGTGGAATCTTGGGTATCCCGTAGGATCATCACACGTGGTAGAAAAATCAACATTGGATACTACATGGCAAGTAGGCAGGGCAGGGGCCGACTTTATAATCCGCGAGAATGCCGATTTATTGAGAAGACCATTTTACTCGCCGACTAGTTCCATAAAAAGTTAAGGACGCGTTTGGTATCATTAAACACTCTAAACTAATAGTATGTGCTTAGAGCCTTGGACAATCACTTTCTTGAGCCTTGGGTACTTCCTGTCATTTTATATTATTTTCCTTCTTTTCTGGTTTGATTAGTTTAAGTCTGATTCGAGAGCTAATTGAATGGAAAGAGAACAGGTCAAGAAATTAAAATTTCTAATCAAATCACACATTAGCTTATCATTTAATAACCGTGAAACATAAACTATTAATGAGGCAGCTTCAATCATTTGATTTATAGCCTTGGAGTATTTGGTATCTCAAAATGGTTATCACGTTCTCATGATAGATATTTAGACTTTAGGTTGTCATGGCAAGACATAAAAAACAAGTGGAACACCAACCTCACAAGTTGTATGTATATATATAAATAAATGGGAAACTCCATGGAAAGAAAAGTAGGTGACCTACAACTATCAATTTTAGAATTAGGAGTTTTCTTAGGCCTACTTTTCTCAATCTAAATACGTACACCAATTATACATAGTGAAATGACGTTTTTATTAAGAAGTGTATAAGATCCTCCCTCCTTAGTCTTTTTTTTTTTTGTTGATTTAGTGTATCTCTCTGTTTTGTCTTTAAGACATTTTGGTTGTAAAGAAACAATTGTTGTCATGGGCCAACTATCAATTATTTCATTACGAAAAGAAAATAAGGGCCGACTAATCTATCATTAAGGGGGGGGGGGGGGGGGGGGGGGGGGTGTGGAGCGGGACTTTCACAGACTTTCATAGACAAAATGTCCCGTAGACATTTCAAGACATTTCGGATGAGTTATTATAGACAACATGTGTTCATAGACATTTTCAAGACATTGAGAGTTTGTAGACAAAATGTCTTTATAGACATTTCAAGACATTTGATCCATAGACATTTGGTAGACATTTATTATTTTAATATTATTATTATTGGTTAATCACATGAAATAATATATTAATACTAACATTTCAAAAATATATTTTTCGACTTTCGTAAACATCTGTGACTATTTGTGGACATTGATGGACATTTGGTAGATATTTATTATTTTAATATTATTATTATTTTTTAATTACATGAAATAATATATTTATACTAACATTTCAAAAATATATTTTTCGACTTTCGTAGACATCTGTAAATATTGTGGACATTGATGGACATTTGGTAGACATTTACTATTTTAATATTATTATTATTGTTTAATCACATGAAATAATATGTTTATACTAACATTTCAAAAATATATTTTTCGACTTTCCTAGACATCTGTGAATATTTGTGGACATTGATGGACATTTGGTAGACATTTATTATTTTAATATTATTATTATTGTTTAATCACATGAAATAATATATTTATACTAACATTTCAAAAATATATTTTTCGACTTTCGTAAACATCTGTGAATATTTGTGGACATTGATGGACATTTGGTAGACATTTATTATTTTAATATTATTATTGTTTTTTGATCACATGATGGACTTCAAATGTCTCTTGTTTTTTGAAAGACATTTTGGCTTCCAAATTTGTCTCAAATCCTTCACAAATTCATCAAACTATGAAGTCCACCAAAGTCTGGGACATATTTTGTCTACAATCGAATGCCTCGGACTTTCATAGACTCAAATGTCTGGATTTGAATGCCTCAGACTTTCGTGGACTCTCAAATGTCTGGATTTGAATGCCTCAGACTTTCGTGGACTCTCAAATGTCTGGATTTGAATGCCTCAGACTTTCGCGGACTCTCAAGAGTCCGCGAAAGTCTTGCTCCACTACCCCCCCTAACCCCTAAAGTATACATATTATGTGTTTTATGAGTATACCCTATAACACTATTACACTCATGATCCAGTAAGGTGCTAAAGAGCCCCTATTGGACATCCAAACAAATATTTTTTTAATAAAAATTAGCTTTTAAGACAAGTATATGCTTAACTCTTGTAAATAAATTAGCTGGTTTGATAATTTAATTAAGTTCTTTTTGAAGTTGTTAATTTGAATTGTCTAGAAGTATCGAGAATTTGTGATTAGATGTGTAATGTGTTACTGTTAGTCAGCCTCATAATGCTTAAACCTTGTAATTACAATATTAATTATACCTAAGTAACGATCATTTATATGTCTATATACTCGATAACAACACCATCAATCTAAAACTTTTGTTATGATTGTTGCTTGAAAAAGAAAACTCATCCTCCATTTTTGTTTTGGCTTTGTGAATTGACATAGAAAAGCGAAGTAAAGTTGGGTGGAAATATTATATTAAGAGTTTATTTGTGAGAGGGGAGACAATTGGTGACATAATTAGATATGCGTTACATTTCCAACAAGACATCCAGTTGTATTAGGGTGTCGCCATAAGTATATCTCCAGCTCACCCCATGACTGCGACACCCACCTACTGGGTCCCGTATTAGAAGTTGAGCCCATCACAATATCGCTTTTATTTTTTTATAAGGTTAATATCAATTTAGCTCTCAATTTATGACTATCTAGTTTTAGTGTTTGTGTGAATTTTAATGTAATTCTCATCAGCGAAATTTCATTAACAAATTTAACCATAAGAATGTTCTTTTTTATTTCACCTTTTGTTTAAATGTGTTTTATTTTGTCTTCTTTTTCCTTCTTCTACTTGACGGTGAGAGGAAGAGTAGAGATTATTATCATTATTTTGTTTTTATGTTGAAGGTCGTAGATGATGGGCACTAGCCGTCTATTGATGGGTTTTGAGCGCGTAAGAGAGAGAAAAAAGATAGGAGTAAACAGAGAAACGGGAGTACAAAAAAGAAATGGTTGGTTATTTCGACTTATAGAAATGTGGTCTTAAAGGGATAAATAACAATGCTGAACAATTACGAAAGTCAAATTTTCTAGTTAAAACCACATTAGAATATACATTTATTTTATACTATTACACTAAAGAGTGAGAGCATAGGATGTTAAATGATATTTTTTAGTATATGAAATCTAGGTGAATTAGACTGAACACTAAAGTTGACAGAGACAACTAGACTCAAATTAAACTAGTTGAGATAGTAACTCATGAACAACGATAAAGGAATGAGATTGTAAGAATAAAAATACTAAAATGCTAACACAATTGTGCATTTGCACACCTTGTATCAGTGCTTTGTAATAACTATCGTAGTCCATATAAAAAAATGTGTCTTTATGAAATGTATTTTGCTTTATATTATTACCAATAGGGTCATTTTGAAGAGCTAATCGTTTGCATAATTTCATATCAATAAATCTACAGATTTAGCATTTTAAAGCGACTGGTCGAGATGAACAAAATGATAAATACGTTTTTACTCAGCATAATTTGCTAAAATCTCATCTATTGATTTTTCGAACGGTTGAGACTGAAAAACCCAAATAACTCTATCTTTTGTCTGATCAGTCTACCCATGAAATACAAAAAGAAGGCCTATAAGAAAAACATGAAAAATCCATATGTAATTCACCCACCAAGATTGAAGATAACAACTCCTCTTATTATTGTTGTTGTTATTTCTTTCGTTGGTGTTCGACACTCAGTCCGAGCTCATAGAAATGTCTGCGATTTTTTTAATAAGAACCAATAAAACAAAATATTAGTTCCAAGATTTCTTACCCAAGAGGCGAATTAAATTGTTGGTTACCCAAGAATAAATTCAATTACTAACCATAGAGGCAGAATTAAATGAAAAACAAAAAATATCTGGCCGAGTATTATTATAAGCATAAACTCGCCGATCTTGAGTGGTTACAACGACAAAGGAGTATTCGTAACGGACAACTCGATTCCTTTTAAGAAGCGACATCTTCCTAACGACAGATAATTCTTCTACTTTTGTTAATATTATTAGGGTCCATGGGTTTTAAGTCCAAAATAAAGTTCAAAAAAAGTTTAAGGTCCAATCTTCTCAGAAAATAGGTTTTTAGTCATTTTCGTTTTGTAAGAAACATTGTTGATAAATAACGTGTTATGTATGACACATATAAAAAAAATGAAATAAAGTATGGAAAACATGAAATAAAGTATGAAACTTTAACAATAAATAACAGTTAATTTATGAAACAAAACAAGAACTTTTAAACAGAAAAATACTGTAACTTTAAAGTCTAGACATACTTCAACAAATTTGGACTAAATATCAATTATAATTATTATTTTGGCTTAAAATCCTATATTAATATTAGGGGGATTAAATATGTGTTTAGGGGTAGATTTTTGGACTAGGAACCAAAAAATTCATATTATTATTATACATCTTTTTTTCAATATAATAAACTTCCAATAATCTCCTTCTCTCTCCTAAAAGTTACCAAACCAACCATCAAATCTCTATCCTCACACCCCACTTTCACTCACCCCCTTAAAGAGAACAAAGAACAATCCCGTTAATTCAGAAAACAGTTAGGGGCATAATAGTACTTTAGTCCATTTAATCTATCTTTCCCGAATTTCATTTCTTAAATAAATTATAAATCTCTCATCTCTCTCTCTCTCTCTCTACTCTTTCTCTCTCTAACCTACATAAACAGAGCTGCGAGAGAACTTCATATCCACACCTACAACTGAATTCTAGGGTTTCAATTGCCTCAAATATTCCAAGTTCTGATTTTTGATAAGATGGGAGAAGAAGAGCTAAAGAAGGTCGAAACTGAACCAGTAACACCACCACCACCACCAGCAGCAGCGGCGGTTGAACCAGCAGTTTCGTCGGTTACTGAAGTTTCGAAAGAAGTCTCAGAGGAGAAAACAAAATCTGAAGAGAAAGCAGATGACTCGAAAGCTCTCGTGCTTGTTGAAAGTAAGCTTTTAGACTTCTTAATTCTTCCAATTCTATCTTTGTTTGTTTCGGTTGCTTATGATTTTAACTGAAGTTTGTTGATTTATTATTGTTTCAGTTGATTGTGTTTAGATTTTACTAGTATGAAGTTAAGGTTTTATTTTTTCAAATATTTGGTAGAACAAGTAGTCTATAATTTTTAAAAAGCCCTAATTGATTTTTGAGCTTTCTTTTGTAGGTACTTAAATTTTGAATCTCTTCTTGTATATGTTACTTGGTGATGTTTGTTTGATTGTGTATTAAAAAAAGGGTAATTAGAGCTATCTATCTTTGATTGCTAATTTTGAAGGATCTTAATAATCTAAAATTGGTATACAAACACAAAGGACCTTCTTTTTCCAAAGTTGGAGGAGTTTTTATTTTATTTAATGTGATGTTTTACTTTTGCTGAATCCGAGTTGTCGAACCGACCAAATCAGCCTTAAGATGAGTCAGACAAAAACAAACATTCTGATATCTGACTTAGATTTCAGATAAATACAAAACTACGTACGCTTTTTTAGAAAAAATTTCCTATTTTCCCTGTTTTAGTAGTATAATTAATCAAAGTGACATCTTTGGTTTGTATTTGGTGAATTTCACCAAGTACATGGCTTTAGTTGTTCTTGATATTATTAGAGTAAAGGTGAAATGTCACTTTACTTTTTTGGAGTGGTGGAATATTACTTTGGTTATCTTTTTTTCGCTTTAAGGAGATAGTTATTGAGTAGCTATCTTTTGCTTCTTGTTTCTCTTTATGCTTCATAATCTCTTCCTTCTAAGTTCTAAACCAACAAGAGTTGGCCGAGTGTAAAGACCTTTTTCCGCAAATCTTGTACGGACTAGAAGGTTATAGGCTCGAAATTTGTTGATCCCCCCCCTTAATTTTCTATGTTGGATGAACTGAGGGCTGGACTACGTAATTCTCCAGATATAAAGTGAGGATAAATATCTGATTCGTCCAAATAATAATAAAGGGAGAAGATAAAATGTTCTTTTAAATGCAAGAATAGCAGATTAGATTGAGTAGATGTGCTTAACAAGAAAATAGGTTTCGGTTACTGAACTATGGACATACATGATATATTTGTAATTCTTTAACTTTCGGTGTTATTCGTTTGTCATTACATTTTTGTGGCCACAGTTTTCTATATGACCGTTATATCGAAAGGAATTTAAGCAATTACTATTTCACATAAAACTGCGGTAGAAGCTGTTTTATTATTTATTTGTAAATTAATCCTATTATAGCACACTTTATTCTTCTTTTCTAATTTAATTTTGAGTAATGCCATCGCATCATGAGTTCCTTAATGCAATATTAGCATTTCAAGACTAGAACTTCATTTTCTGGTTGTCTAACCAATTGACCTTTCTTCATGTCAACAGATGTTGAAGAGGACAAAAGTACGGGCGGTTCTATTGATCGAGGTAGTTATCCAATGTCTAGCCTTGTCAGCGTTGTATAAGTTATTATTCTTGAAAACTGAGTTTTTTGTGTTTTTGTAGATGCTGCTCTTACACGAGTTGAAACCGAAAAGAGGTTGTCTTTAATCAAAGCATGGGAAGAAAGCGAGAAGACAAAATCAGAGAACAAGTAAGAAACTGCAATTTGATTTCAAAATATCGTGTAATAGCGCAATTGTTTATCTATATTACGACATTTTTATAGAAGGTGAGAAATCATCAACAACTTATGAAGTTGGCCAACCCGTAACTTACTCCCCACGGCCAAAATCTTCCTTAATGTGGCCTAACATTAGGACAATGATTTGAGTGATCCTGCAGACATTCTATGTTAATTAAGTTTGTGACGTTTAATTATTTGTATATTCTCGACCTTTTTAAGCAATTCCATTTTTTTCATCATTATAGTTTAATCCTTCAATTTGTTTAGCCATGCATTTTCGATAATTATGTGTGAGACTGTACGAATCGAAACCATGATAATTTGTTTAATCTTTCAATTTGTTTAGCTTAATATGAATTTTCATGAGAACTGTGTGAGACTGTACGAATCGAAACCATGATTTTTAGCATTAATGGTTATGATGTCCCGGATCTCTGGAACATTGATTTTCTTGTCCTTGATATGTAATAAGTTACCATGCTTAAACAATGTAACAGGGCTTACAAGAAGTTGTCCAACGTCGAATCATGGGAAAAGTCCAAGAAAGCAGCTATTGAAGCTGAGTTGAAACACATGGAGGTTAGTAATTTCTGAATCACCTAAAATTAAATATTCGGATTTCGGCTATGACCTTCACATCGTTTCCACCCATCTCTTGCTCGTTTTCTATCTAGCCATGCATTTTTTCGATAATCATGTTTTGAACCAGGTCCGTAGATAAGCTATATTTGGTTTTGAGTGACTATTTTGGTTTGAACAGGAAAAACTAGAGAAAAAGAAAGCCGAATACATCGAGAAAATGAGAAATAAAATCGCTGCAGTCCATTTGCTAGCAGAAGAAAAGAAGGCGATGTTAGAAGCCAAGCGTGGCGAAGATCTTCTCAAGGCAGAGGAAATGGCAGCTAAGTACAGGGCAAAGGGGACTGCTCCAAAGAAGCCATTTGGATTCTTCTAAGCTTCTCAGCCTTCTCAAATCTGAAGTGAAGTGTGTTGTATTTTAGATGTTTGTGGTGTTTGTAATTTATATTAGTATATGTATGTTAATTATTTCAGATGTGTTTATCGAATTGTTCAATATTATTTTGTGTGCATAGTTTGGATCTATTTCGTGTATAGAAACTTAATTGGATTCTGATTTTGATTTTAATAGTATTGTTTTCTCTCACTTCATTTGATTTTCTTTCACTGCGAACTGTTTGGGAAACTTGGGAGGTCTGGTTTTTTTTTTTTTTTTTTTTTTTTGAACCATTGGAAACATATCCATTCATAAGTGATAAAATCACGATTTACATGGACGATAATTGTTATTTCTCTCCTATGAGAACTTCACGAGAGTTGCATACCTTTAAATGCACAAGTACCTCATGAAGGGAAAGAAATTGGACTAGACACAGACACAAAGGATCCTAAAGATCCGAGAAAAGAATCCCCGAAGGATTGACAAAAGGACCCTAAAGATCCGACTAAAAAGACCCTGAAGGCCGACTAAAGAAAATAAAGAAAATACAAAATAAGAATAAACTAATTTACATCCCCATCACATTCACAGGCAAACCGCCAAATTCGTCGGAAAACCGCCAATTTTGTCGGAAAACCGCCATTGTCGCCGGAAAACCGTCGTCGGAAAAACTGCTTTCATCGTCGGAAACCGTCGCATCACCGGAGAACCACCTCCATCACAGAAAATCGTCGCCGCCACCGTTTTACTATAATATAAACTCCAGCATCCCCGCAACCCTAAACCACCACCCTTTTGCCACCATCACACCACCACCACCACTCCACCACCATCACTTACACCACACAGTATTCACTCCCCCACACCACCATTACAAAACACCACCATACCACCACCACAAATATATAGCAGTTGTTCCTACTAGGGTTTGGACAAAATTTATAGTTGAGATTAGAAAATCCTAACTTGTTAGGGTTTGGGAAAATTCTTCACAATTAGAAGCCGAGTGAAGACCAGAACAAAACGTGTCTAGTTGATGACGATGCCATGATTCAAACTTGAAGTTATCTAGACAAAGTGGTTTTGAATTTGATCTGTAATTACTTCAATGATTCTCTATCGGATGATCACTAATCCAGGAAGAAGAACGATGAAGAATTTGATGAGTTGCAACGAAGCTTTCATGTATACTCCAACGAAGAATTTGA
This sequence comes from Eschscholzia californica, assembly GCF_041429995.1. Lineage (NCBI taxonomy): Eukaryota > Viridiplantae > Streptophyta > Magnoliopsida > Ranunculales > Papaveraceae > Eschscholzia > Eschscholzia californica. The sequence continues at coordinate 43,420,365 of NW_028238483.1, read as the reverse complement.
TGAGTTGCAACAGTGAAGAACGGTGAAGAAATGATAATCAAAATAACCCCAAGAGATTTCCTTTTTTGTTGTTGAAAGGAGATATTTCCTTTCCTAGAATCCACAAGTTGATAGGGATAGAAATTAATAGAAAAACAGAAAAGAGGGAAGAATAAAAAAGGAAAATTCGGCGAAGGGAGACCCTTCGCCGGAGAACTAAACTCCGATCTCTCTTCCCCTCTCTAGAAACGGTTATGCAGAGCCGAAGGAAAACTACTTCCTTTTTTTTGTTCAAAGTGGAAACTACTTCCTTTTTTTTGTTCAAAGTGGAAACAACTTCCTTGGAAACAAATAAAAATATTTGCATACATAAAACATACAAACAGGGCAAACAATCCTACATTTCCAAGGTTTAAAGAATGGGCAATAATCCAACCTCACACACAAAGTACACACAAAATTAATGCTACAACAAGAAAAAGAACCTTAGTTTGAATACCTAACCTCACGGCGACATCCTCTCAGGTTTGGACAGGAAGAGTGGCTTCCTTTCCTCCTTAGTGACCGTAAAAGAAAATGAAGCGATTTGCTTCTTTTCCTCCTTGTTAATCCTGAAAGAAAATGTCAAGTGAAATGCCCCACTCCTTAACAAAAAAATAGTGAAATGTCCCACCTTTTTTCTTACGGGTAAATTGGGCTTCAAATATGCTGCAAAATCCTTACAAAATCTACCAAACCATGAACTCCACTAAAGTCCACAAACCATTTTGTCCATAATTGAATGCCCAAACATTGGGAACTTTTCAAATCAGTTTCGAGTGCCTCATAGTTACTCTCAATCTCAAATATCTGAATTTGAATGCCTCGAACTTTAAGTGACTTTCACATATTTGGATTTGAATGCCCCAAAGGATGGTAGACTTTCAAAGGTCAATGAGAACAAAAATCCACTACCCCCTTAATACTAATCAACTCAATCTTAAATAGAATGAAATGAAATATTCAAAGTCAAAGATTATTAGATTGCAAACATCTGATTTAGATGCCTATTTGTATGGAACTAAATAGGGTTTTGAGCTGCGAGAACTCCATATCCATACCTACAACTGAATTCTAGGGTTTCAAGTTTGGAATTGAAAACTTTCAAATTTCAATTAAATTATTTGAATTCATAGTCCTAATTCTTATTTTTGTCGGGTAAAGATGGGAGAAGAAGAGCTAAAGAAGGTCCAAACTGAACCAGTAACACTACTTCTTAGAATTGGTAGTCTATAATTCTTAAAAAAAAAAAGCCCTAAGTGATTTTTTTTCGAGTTCTTTTGATGGTACTTATATATTATGAATCTCCCTACATATGTTAGTTGGTGATGTTTGTTTGATTGTGTATAATAAAGGGTAATTAGATTATCTATCTTTGATTGCTAATTTTGAAGGATTTTTATGATCTAAAATTGGTATAGAAACACAAAGTGGAAGGACATTCTTTTCCTTAAGTTGGAAGAGTCTTTTTTAATTCCCTAAATCTCAATAATCAGACCCAAAATCAGCCTTCATAAGAGTCAGATAAAAACAAACATCAGGATATCTTTAGATTGAGTAGATGTGCTTAACAAGAAAATATGTCATGATATATTTGCGTTCATTTTAGTTTCCATGTTTAGTGTCAAAAATGACCCTTTTCTATTAAATTTTGTCATTTAGGACGTTGGAATGTATTTTCATGAACATACTACCATCATTCTTAATTTCTAATTTAGTTTGAGTAAGGCCATCCCATCATGAGTTCCTGAATGCAAATAAATTAGCATTTTGTTACTCTAACCCATTGACCTTTCTTCGTGTCGCCAGAGGTCGGAGTGGGCAAAAGTACATGTGGATCGTTTATTCGAGGTCGTTAACCAATGTCTAGCCTTGCCAGCGTTCTTATATAAGTTATTACTCTTGGTATCTGAGTTATTTGTGTTTTACTAGATGATGCTCTTCCACGGGTTGGAACCGAAAAGAGGTTGTCTTTAATCAAAGCATGGGAAGAAAGCGAGAAGACAAAATTAAAGAACAAGTAAGGAACTGCAGTTTGATTTCTAAATGTCATGTATTAGGCGCAATTGTTTGTTTGCATTATTACGTTCTTACAGAAGATGAGAAAATTTTCAACAACTTATGAAGTCCGCTAACGCGTAACTAATGTCCCCGTGACCAAAACCTAAGTTAAGTTATTGTTGTTGACGTTTAATTATTTGTTTAGAAAGTAATCCCGATCTATATTCCAATACTCTTTATACCTAATTCCTTACGGTATAATCAAAAGTTAAACATTGAAATAGTTACATTGCTTACAATTTAACAGGGCTTCCAAAAAGTTGTCAATAGTAGAATCATGGGAATACTCCAAGAAAGCAGCTATTGAAGCAGCTATGGAGGTTAGTAATTCCCGAATGACCTAAAATCCGCTCCCATGTCTGAATCTCTTTTCTATCCTGCCATGCATTTTCCGATACTTATCTTTTTAACTAAGTTTGTAAATAAGCTATATCTGGTTTTGAGTGACTATTTTGGTTTCAACAGGAATATATACTAGAAAAGAAGAAAGCCAAATACATCGAGAAAATGAAAAAGAAAATCACTGCAATTCATTTGCTAGCAGAAGAAGTGAAGGCGAAGATAGAAGCCAAGTTGGGCAAAGATCTTCTCAAGACGGAGGAAATAGCAGCCAAGTACAGGGTGAAAGGGACTGCTTCAAAGAAGCTTTTTGGGTTCTTTTAAGCTTCTTGGCCTTCTTCTTCTGATTTGTTGACTAATTCAGATGTGTTGCTTGTGGTATTGTTCAATGTAATTTCGTGTGCATAGTTTGGATCTATTTTTGTGTATAGAAACTTAATTGGATTCTGATTATGATTTTAATAGAATTTGGTATTCTCACTTCATTTGAAATTCTTTCACTCAATGTTTGCAGAAAGGGACTGAGACTTACGCCTCGAAGCCAAGGGGTCTCGAGGCGACTTGAGGTGTACCTATTAATATATTTGCATAGATAAAACATACAAATAGGGAGCTAAAATGGTACCACAAGACCAAATTAGGGTTTTCTCAATTAATGTAATCAACCAACTAAATCCCTCCCAAGACATCTATCAATTTACCAAATAGCAACATCATTTCTTTTTGAAGAGCTGCAAAGAGAAACAAAAAGGGGATACAATCCTGCTACAAAAAATGAAAACCCATACCCAAAAAACAAAACAAGATAGCAGCTCCCTACCACATCCCTATGCTCTCAAGACCAAAAAAATATTACAACAGTTTAAACAGCAGAGTTTAACGTGTTTTCGGTGAACGGAAACATTGACAAGTTACCCATTTGTCCTTGAAAGAAGTTCATTTCATCGTCATAACTTGGAAAATCTAGTAGTAGCTGTAATGAGATGTCTGAAGAGTCATTAGAGCATGAAGAGTCCGAACGTCTAGCCATTATGTTATCAACTTCATACCTGTAATTTCTAGACTCTATCTCTTCATTTTGATCAATACCTTGTTTTTCTTCTATTTTGATCTCTGGGTTGAATGCTTGTTTAACAGAGGACGAAGCTTGAGAGATTGGGCTATAACATGTTGGATCTTTTGAGTGGGCTTTTCGAAAAGAGTCCCCAATTTCGGAATTCCAAATTCGGATGAAATAGTCGGACCCGGGCAATTCAGTTAATGAAAGATTTGATTGAATTCCAGGAAGGGATGATCCTTTTGAGAGTCTAGCTTCTGCTTCTAGCCTTGCACTCTCCCATTGGGCCATGTGACGAGCCGATGGTGATGCAGATGATGTAATAATTGGACCATAAACGGAGGAAGACGGCGAATGGGTGTGTGGGTCAATACCCATAAAAACAAGACGCTTCTTCATGTGGGTATTCCAGAAGTTCTTGATCTCGTTGTCTGTTCTCCCTGGTAATTGACTTGCTATGGCAGCCCACCTGAAATTTATTTATTGAAATCTCACTACAAAGGACAATGAATTTAAATAACTAAAACCAAAAAAGGCGATATAGTATGGGTCTTCTCACTTCCTAGGTCATGTTAGTTAGTCATGGTGCACACAAGCTAGACAGGATTACCATGGCCATAAGAAAGAAAACAAAAACCTAAAGACGAAACATCTCAACTAGGTTGGCACCTTATGGTGCAGTCTCGTTACTACGAACTCTCCGCTAATATTAAGGAATATGAGACCATATGAAGCATCTAACCACAAAACAAATAAGAGGAGAAACAAACAACTTGAAGAAGATGTTAATGGAGTTGATAGTACAAAGTTTATGACATAGACAAGGACCTAAGTACTAAGTACCTAAACCCATTCCCATGTGAAATTAAACAATGTACTTTACAAAAACTTAAAGTAACACATGAGAATTGAATCCTAACATTCATGAATTCTAATCAACTCAACCTTAAATAGAATGAAATGAAATGTCTTCCAAGTCAAAGATTATTAGATTGCAAACATCTAATTTAGATGCCGATTTATATTGAACTACTCTAATTTGACAAGGTGGCGGTTGTTTCCGTCTGACTCATTTGAATCAAATCGAACCAAAATCAACCTCAATAAGTCATTCAGACGAGTTAGACAAAAACATCGACAGTCTGAAATCTGACTCGAGGATTCAAATTTCATATTCTAGAAAAAAGTACACTACCTAAGATTAAAACGAGCAAACATCGAAAAAAAATGTTGTAAGATACTAAGATCAATGGAATACCTATTGCCCAACATGCCATGAAGTTGGATAATTGTCTTCTCTTCTTCTGGAGTAAATGGTCCGCGTTTAATATCGGGTCGGAGATAGTTAGTCCATCTTAATCTACAACTCTTTCCACATCGAACGAGTCCTTCACAAACAATATCATTTTCACAAAATGAGAACTAAAATTTACTTTCTGCATACATGTCACTAGTTCCATTCTTTTCAGAATTGTTACTAAATAGTTCAAGTTTTAGGAAAAGTGATTAGTCTAAGTCTTGATATAATGGCCTTAAATAACATGATTAGTGATTTAAAACCCTAGAAGCATATAAATTACTCTAAATGCCGAAAATAAAATCTTGATTAGCTAAACTTCCAAGAATATGTCATCTATGCGTTCAAGAAGAATAGAAAATCAATCTCAAAGGACAAAATGTAATTTAAATAAGATGATAAGGGCATTAAGGTCAAAGTAAGAAATTTGGATCAAATAGAAGAATTGCAAACATAAACCACCTGATCATACAAAAGCTAGTGATGAGAAAAATTTTAAAAATTGGAAAATCGTTTTGAAACGTGTCAAAATCGGCAATGAATCGGATAAGTATGCATTTATAGACAAGTTCTAAACGAGTTAATGACACCGATTCACTGACTCAAACTGAGTTATTAACCCCATTTACAACAAGTGAAGTTGCAAAACAGAGGTAAAGTCTGATTTATAGAGAGAGAGAGAGAGAGAAGAAACCAGCAAGCTTAGGGACAGATCTCCAGCTACCATGACCATGTTTTTTGATGTATTGAACAAGAAGTTCATCTTCTTCAGGAGTCCATGGACCTTTCTTTTGTCCTTGCTTATCACAACAAGGAGCTCTACCCATTTCCTTCTTCTTCTTCTTCTTCTTCTTCTTCTTTCTTCTTAAATCTAGAGAGAGAGAGAGAGAGAGAGAGAGAGAGAGAGAGAGAAGGAAACAAAGAAAGAGATGTAAAAGGGTAGAGAGAGAGAGAGAAAGATTGAAACTTTAAGACAGAGTTGTTTAAAACAGAGATAGACAAATAAAGGGTAGTAGTAGTTTCAGAAGAAGAAGAAGTATGATCATAATTAAAAACGATTCTCTTTCTCTCTCAGGAGGATAAATCGAATTTTCAGAGAGCTTTAAATGAAGGGTTTTTGATCTTTTACATTGAAAACAAACAAAATCCCAAGTATTAAACTAGAGAGAGAAAATGTAATAATAGTGAAGGATGAAAAAAACAGAGATTGAAGAAGAGGAGTTAATGTTAATGGGGGTTCTTATAGGAATGTCAGTCAGGTGTGAGAAGTTTTTAGAGAGAGAAAGAAAAATTTAATGCTTATGACAGAAAAGTAATAAAAAAAAAAAGGGTTCTTTGAAATCTTCTTGATTTGATGATAATGGAAATGGCGGATTATAGCATTCAATCTTATCTGATTTATTACTCTTCATTTAATTCTTCCTTTACCTTTTTGCGGAAATTAGGGTTAGGGTTTTTACTAGAGTAGAATTTGACTGCAAGCTCTGTGTTTCCATTTTGATGATATTGATTCGTTGAAAAACCATTTCACCTTTTTTTTTCCACTTCTTTCTGTGAGAAAATTTGGCGTCAAACGGTCAAAGAAATGTCAACACTATTGACTCAAAGGGTCAAAGAAATGCATTGCTTTTACAACAATACCCTCCTTTACCACTTATTTTTACAAAACCATCCAACCTTATTTCTTCTTTCATCCTCAAATTTATTTTATCTCGTTCGCTTCACTAGAAATCGTTAGTGTAAGAACATTTTTGTCATGTACACTTCCATTCGAAGGTTCTCTACTTGGGCTAGGTTACGACTTACGAGTCGTTTGACATTTTTTGTTTGAAAGAACTTTTATACTAGATTGATTGGTACAATCTTCTAAACGGTTAGTTTTGTTTCTTACTCTGGTACTTGGGTTTTACGACTTTAAAACACGTTACTATGAAAAGAAATGTTTAATAGTGTATTAGAGGCACCAGTCCACCACACTTTGTCTCTCTAGTAGTCTAGTATATGGGATTATTATAGTTAGTATTTCAATGCAAGCAAGGGTGCGTTTCAAATATTTCTATTTAACAGGGGGTTAGTTTCAAAAGATATCTTGACCAAATTGATATCTGGCCGTTGACAACAAGCGATTTTCATCACAACAATCGATTATGATCTAGAGGAACGCTTATAACGAGGTAAGGTCACCATCAACGTTGAATGATAAGGAGTATTAGGTTTTGAGGAGCATTGAATTGGGGTAGGACCGAACCCAAAGGAAACATTAAATCTTGGAGATGACAGGACACGACGACTTCTAGCCCTAGTTGAGAGGCAAAGTTCGTACAGCAGCAGCAATCACTGGAGCGCTTAAAGTAGGCAGTACGCACATGGCGCCACCCCCCTCACTAACATGCGCTTCCAAGTCTGCCCTAACAATAATAAATGCTTGGGAGATTTTATAGGGCCCCTCATTTTTGTTAAAAGGCCCCCCCTCAATGATTATTTCTCAAGTGAAATGGTTCATGGGGAGGCCTTTTAACAAAAATGGGGAGGCCCTATAAAACTTCCCTAAATGCTTTTATCATTCAAGTTGTGTTATGATATAAATCTTGAATTTGTAATGTCTATGTGAAAAATATGTGCTCTTTCGTTCCTGGTTATTGAGGAATTAGAGCCTGTAGAGCTAAGTTTCTTTCAGAAAGTGAGTTCGAGCTTAACCATTGATAAACACTGGAGATGGCTAGAAACAAGAGTATAGTTATTTCGAACACAATACACGAGGGTCGACATCAGATTGTCAATTGGTGGTGTTGAGCTCGTGTAAGAGGGTTGTATGTATACATAAATATTTTCTTAGTCAAATGGACCATTCCCAATCATACTAGAAGCCAATGAGATTTCAATTGTTACTATCACGTGAAAAGGGACAAACTTATCCATATGCATTGAAGAAAACTTGAGTAAGGACTAAGATTCTGACTACCTATTAATGGAAGTAAGACTTCTTCTATCTATGGCTGTCCCAAACCAAAGAGAGAGAGAAGGAAAGACAGATGATGAATTATGGCAATTCAAATGGAGAAGTTAACCTTCCAAAACGTGATAAGTTTTCTTTTTTTTCCTGTGTCATGTGGGCGAACAGTGATGTAAAGATCTGCAAGGGAAAATTGCTACTGGAACCTCCTTTCATAGATTGGGGATGATAAATCTCCATCCAAGCAAGCACAAGACGTATGAAGAGAGAAAGCAGACAGAGAGAACAAACAAACCAGAGAAGGGAAGGGGGGGACACCTCTTGGGACATGCAGCAAGCGTCTACAGAGAGGGCCCTAAGAGAAATTTAGGGTGTGCCCTGGTCGACACACCCATCTGCAAGAAAAACCATGCATGAACAGGAATGCTCACCATTCCCCTAGTCTGTCAGGATATACAGATGCAAAACCCTTAAAACGAACCCAAAAAGTCTGGAAGTAATCTCTAGTATCAAGTATTAACCAAATGATGCATATAAAGTAAAGCCCTAAAACACACTAAAAGTCTCAAGTATTTTGATAAGATAAGAACATCTGATTAAAACAGTAATTCTGGATCAGTTTAATGCAAAAAAAATAAAATGAACTGTTCAACAGTAGGAAGAAACATGGAAGAATTTAAGAAAGTTAAACTATGAAAAACAAATTCAAATCTCTGGGATCTAGTAATAATAATCCTCCTAAACTTTCTTCTGATTGATTATCTTTTTAGCATTAAGAAAATCTACAAAGCCTACAGAGTTATAGAGGTCGAGTCGACCCAAATGCTGGCTGCATCATCTACTATTCTACTACCGGTACCTTGTTTTCCCGAAATGAACATATCAATATTAGAAGGCGTCTTGAGTTGAAGCCCTTTGCCCTAGAAAAAGAAAAGGCGTATAGATATAAGTATAAGATGAAACATTTAGATTAACTAAAAATCTGCGAACCACAGAAGAAGAAACTCCGAGGTAAAACATGCTCACGGGCAACAATTATCGCACTACGTGACTTAGAAAATTTATTCGTTTTGATAATGAGGGCTTACTTTACAAGTCAATGTGTACACGTATCAAGGCCTTCTCCTTTACTCACCATTGAAGAGTACATAACTTGCATGATATCAACATATTAACTGCAGTAAATAGCCTGGTCTATTTGTGGAGGAATTTGTTTAATTTCAGTTCCAAGTTCTTGCTCAATCCTATATCTGTTATAAAAAGACAAGAGTTTTAGTGAACGAAAAAATAAGATTGAAAAACGTGAGAAATGCGAAGGAATGGTGATTTTGATATAAAGGAAAGAACCCAAGATCCATACAAGTTGAAGCGATCTTCATATGTAATCAAATTCACCGCGAGACCTAGATGTCCAAACCTTCCTGATCGACCAACCTGAATAGAAAATAACTTGTTAATATAAGAAATGAAACTGTAACAGAACATGTTTGTATCTATTTGGCAAACAATTGATCTAAGCATACCCTGTGGAGATACGTTTCAGAATTCTTGGGGAAATCGAAGTTTATAACAACATTTACTGCTTGAATGTCGATACCCCTAGTAAATAAATCTGTACAAATGGAAACGTTCAGATAAACTTAGTATTCTCATGCTGAGTAAAACTGAGAGTATCTTGCTATCTACTAAAGAAAAACAAATTATTTCTCAAAGAAAAAAAAACAGCTATCATTTTCCAAGTGATAAGGAAAAACCCCACAATAGAAGAGCAAAGAATTGTGCCATCAAGAACTTACCCGTACAAACAAGATTCCTACAAGCACCATTACGGAAGTCATGAAAAACTCTGTTTCGATGATCTTGCAACATTTTTGCGTGAATGTAGAAGCAGGAATAGCCAAGCTCAGTAATTTTTTTCGCCAATAATTCCACACGGTTAACAGAGTTGCAAAATATGATTGACTGGTTGATTTGAAGCTATAAAAAGGGTAAAAGAAAAAATCCACATATAAGTTGGTCAAAGAAGTATATACTCAGAACTCTTCATACCCATAGATCAGGAAAAAGCCAAGTGGTACCTTAGAGAAGAGTGTGTTTAGGCAATGGACCTTCTGTCTTTCTTCTACAAAAGCATAGTATTGTGTTACACCCTTAAGAGTCAGCTCATCCATGAGATTAATGACGTATGGCTTGTGTAGATATCTATCTTTGAAATCCTTAACAGTTACAGGAAATGTTGCTGAAAACATCAAGATTTGCCGGCTTGGAGGTAGAAAACGAATTAGATGTTCTATTGAAGGTTGAAACTCCGGAGACAAAAGCTTGTCTGCCTGAGAGTCAAAAGAAACAAATGTCAGGATTCGTATGTCATAACGGACAAAGGAAAACTATTAGAGTTGGTCAGTTGGAGATCACAGGAAAACTGAAGAGAAAGAACCAAGAATCAGATGCATGTAAACACGATTTTCAACAGATCGGAGGGTTTCATTCATCAAGGATCATGCTTGTTCATCTCTTTTTGCCTTTACCATGATTGCAGAAAAATAGTAAGACTGTCACAAGCATTTCATAGTCAATGATTGACGGCAAAGTTACAGAAGCCCATTTCTGATGTTCTAATCGCAAAGGAAGAGAACTGTATTTTCTGCATGTAAGAACCTTACATAGAAAACCATACAATCTCCACTAACGCTTATAAGCACCGAAGCCGAAAAAATTACTGGCTACTTAAGTAGTCAAGTAAGCTCTACTATGACTAGGCTACAACAAAACTAGCAAAAGATACACAGGTATAATCTTGTGATCCCGGAAAAATTAGAGATTGAGTTTTCTTTTTGGAGGTTGAAAACTGTTAAGAATTGAGGAAGATTAGCTATCATTAAATGGTCACAGGCTCGCCACCTTGTCAAATCACTGTCTGGTTCATCTTTGTAATCTCTTGCGAGTTGCAACCAGGTAATCACTCACCAATAATGAAAAACCAGTGCTATTTTGGCTTGGCTATATTAAACAAAAAACTACAATAATCAGTTGGAATTACACGTTGTGATGGTATACCTCATCCATAACAAGCATTGAGCAATCTTTGAGGACGCACACGCCCTTTTTTGCAAGATCAAGTATCCTACCAGGAGTTCCAACAAGTAAATGTACAGGTTGATATAACCGCATAATGTCGTCCTTCAGACTGGTTCCTCCTGTGGTGACCATGACTTGAATTTTCAAATGCTTCCCGAGCTCCTTGCAAACTTGTGATGTCTGAAGTGCCAATTCTCGAGTTGGAACAAGTATAACAACTGCATGGAATAATAAAGTTAACTCGAGATAAGCAGAAAAAGACATGCCACTATTGTGTGTTACAAGCTTACTGACTTACGAAGTACACAAAAAAAAGATCAGTTTATATGGCCAAATTATGAGCTGAGCTCTTCAGACTTTTGACATGATTAACGAGTTAGCTTCCACACTAAATCTCGGTTGAATAGGCAAATGTCATCTGAAGTGGTAGTTTTCACTTCTCAGTTATCTAAAATGGAGACAAGAACATAAATAGGACAAAATTGACTAAATTTCCTGTACTCCCCATTAGTTTGGGGCGCTACCTCTAAAAGAGAATGACCATCATTCAGTTAAAATTAATAGTCGTTTTATCTACAGTATAAATCATATACTCAGGTATAATAATTTAGTAGTTAGAACTGTACTTTGGGGCTTTAAAGCTAGATGTGCAGCCCCCTTCCCTCCAATGTTTTAAAATACGTTTCTACGCCTGAAGGCAGGTTGCTATCATAAGGCAAGGCGATGCCTTGAGGCATACAGCCGTACACCTTGTTGCGTCAAAGGCGTAAACTACATGCTTTTTAGAGGAAAATAATATCAATTATGTAAAAACATAGCATAATTTTTATACTTTACGACCGTAATATAAAATCCCAAGTATTTAATAAACAAAATACTAATATTTTTGTGTTGCCTAGCAACTAAAAAATAACAGGTGACTTCAGATGGAAACGTTTTAGTCTCGAGTTCCAATACGTATGCCTCGAGGCATCAGGGACCGCTCACCTCGATGCGCACCTCGATGCGTACGCCTTGAAAGTTTTTTAAAACACCGACTCCCCTCGGCATAAACATGACAGGACTTGCATAAATAAATAGAAGTAGAGGGTAATTAAAATCCCTAAATGTCACAATTATCTGGTCAAGCTTTGATTATAACATTATGTAAAAATGGTCGAGGTCCAATGATAGAGAGCCAAACCTTGTATCACATTGTTATCTTGATCAATTTTTTCCAATGCAGGAACACAAAATGCAGCAGTCTTTCCAGTCCCATTCTTAGCTCTAGCAAGAATATCACTTCCAGTTAATGCAATTGGAATGCTTTCTTCCTGGATTGGAGAAGGTCTTTCAAAACCTTTCTCGTATATCCCCATAAGCAGCTCTCTTTTCAGAAAATAGTCTTCAAATTCATTTCCTTTAGTAGCAGTCACATCCTGGAACAAGCACATAAGATTAAATCATGACATTTACACGCGAAGGAGTTCTAAAGCATAAATATATTACATATCTACAAAATTAAGTACTATCTAAGTCCAAGAAGCCAAGTTGCAAGAACCACATCTTCCAACTTTGGAATATATCACAGCAACTAACTGATTTTATCTAGGTTAAAATAGTGATAGATTTCTGATTAGATCAGTATAATGAAATTGCTAACTCATGGAACAGGGTGTGTATACACAGACGACCTTCGGCTCTTCCATTTCACGAGTTTCAGTCAATGGTCAACATATTCATAAATTACATATATACGTGTATATATGCGTAGTGTTTATATGTCTATATATATATATATATATATATATATATATATATATATTTATATATCCCAATTCCATATATATTTATATATCCCAATAAATTATGAAATACAAGTGACAACACCACCAGAACTTATACCTCTGTCCTGAAACGGGTATCACTTGGTGGTATCTTCAGTCGTGCCTTCCAATCTTGAGAACTAAAGAGGAAACAAAGATAAACAAGTTAGTGGGAAATGATGTTGCGCAACCAATGAACACCACAATCAAGACATTACTGTAAAAGTGTGAAGTCTGTAGTAGACTCGCACAAATGGCTAATGAGGTTCCCAATGAGAAGAGAAGCACCTAGTTGCAAAATTCTAGGTTAAAAAGAAGGCCACAAATGATTCTTATTGAGGTCATAAGAGATCCCAACAGAATATAAAGCTCGACAGACAAATAATATATAAAGATATTCATTCCCAACCCAACTAAATGTTCATTGTAGTATAAGTTCCAACATAGAATTTCATCAATAAATAGCTCAATTATTTGAATATTAACCAAATAGTACCCAATTACGAAAACGATGAATTACCATAATTCGAGAACCTACTACTTTTTTTTCCCTGTTCACTGCTTCTGAAGAAGAAAAATTCCTCATTGTAATGATATTTTACCATTTCTCAACCTAATTCATTAGTAAGAAACTCTTAGAAAATAAATGTCCCCGTGTCTGAGCCCTGGGGTCATCAATCACTTCAGCATGACTGAAATTGTCCTGCTTCATTGTGTATGGTAAGACCGTCTTCCAAGTTCCAAGTTCAATCTAATTCTATGAAGTTTCACGTTCAAACGTATTATTAAAACACATGTATATTCCACAAACGGGCTTACGTTATTTCAATTAAATAGATTTCTACTACAGGGGTTGGAAAAAATTTGGTATACCCTGATTGCAATAAGCAACTAGCAACCAGAAGGCTGGTCTCTCCTGCTTCATTTTGTATCTTAGGACCGTTTTTCGAGTTCAATTAACTTTAAGTTTCACTCCGTAAATTATAACCAAAACAAGAGGACAAACCTCAAGATTGTTCGTCAAGTTTGTGTTTTAGATGAATTGTCCATAAACAACCAAAGATTAGAAAAACAACAATAAAACCAAAAAAACAAAAGATTTTACCTTGAATCTAAAGTTTCAGACTGAACTGCTTTCTCAACTTCATTAACATTAGAGTCATTTCCACTAGGGTTTCTTCTCAGCCACTGTTGTTGTTGCTGTTGAAACTGTTGTTGCTGAGGAAACTGTTGTTGCTGATTTTGAACAGAATTTCTCTGGACATATTGTTGTTGCTGAGGAGGGTTTCTAGGTTGAAAATTAGGGTTTGAGTTAACATAACCACCCCGACCACTACCGATCCCTGGAGGATACCTACCACCACGCTGATTCATTACAAAGATCAAGCAAACCCTAAATCAAACTCGTCTTGACGACTCCACGCTAAGGAAAATTAAACACAAAAATTGAAAAAAAATGAAGCAAAATATATGAATCAAACTCGAATCAGAGGGAAATACTAAGAAATGAAAGGCATTTTTCTTCTTTTTGGGTTTTTTTGAGGTTTTTTTTTTGGGTTTTTTTTTGGGGTTTCACAGGAAGATCTTTAAAGCCCTAGAAACAAAAGAAATAAAGAAAACGAGATCTAAAGAGAAACAACACGAATTGAGAGAATTTGGATAACTAAAAGCAGAGAAAATTCCTTCGATGTATGATTTTGGGGAGAATTGTTTTTGCCCTAATTCGCAGATTTTGTGTTCGTCGATTGGGGTTTCAGGAGAAAGAAAGGACAAGATGAACGAGGGTAGATAATAATGGATTATATTTCAATATAGTCCCTTTGTTCATTAGAACTTGCGTTTTGCCCCCCCTTAAGATCTTTCTAGTGAAATTTATATTATACTAATGAATTAGTTTTAGAGGATGCATTTGGAACCTATGTAGATGATTCAATTGTGGAGCCCCTAATGATATCAAATGGATGATAATTATGGAAAATGTGTACATAAGTTAGGTTAGAATTGTCCCGAGAACAACATGTCTTAACTCATAATGCGAATGTGAAGATGTGCCCAAGAGAGACCTATAAAAGAAAGGTTGTAAGATTCTCAAGCTAAAACAATTAAATAAAATTATTTAGCTATGTGATTAGAAATTAAGGTAAAAGTTGCTAAGGATACTCTCTATTCGAGTTAAAATTTGCACTTGGCTGGTCAGTAAAACTGCAATATTAAGTTGTCGTATCATTAGGCCTGTAAACGGTAGCTTATCGGATCGGATATAGGCATATCCGTATCCGAATTCGATAAGCTATCCGAATATCCGAATCCGATAATTATCCAACGGATATTAGAAATCAATATCCGAATCCGATAATATTAACGGATATCGGATAATATCCGATATCCGAAACTTTAACAAAATGTCAGTTTTTCTTTAAATTTTTAACCATTAGATCTAAATAATAAATCTCAACCATACATTTTATATATTATTATGAATAAATTTAAATTTTTATTAATTTTTTATATTTTTATCGGATACGGATATTTATCGGACCGAATATGAGCGTATCCGTATCCGATATTCGATAAGCAGATATCCGATAAGAAATATCCGAATTCGTATCCGAATCCGAAATTTCGGATATTTTTTTTAAATCCGAATACGGATGCGGATCGGATGTCGAAGATTCGGATATTCATTGACAGACTTACGTATCATACTCTAGATTTGGGCTAAATTCTTTAGATTTGAGCTCAATTATTGAAGAAATTGTGGTAATTTTTCTTCCTACGAGTAACTATTTATTTTCATGTGTTCTTGTTTATGTTACACTTTTAATCATTTCACAAATTTAAGCAATAGGAAAAAAATATTTTCAAGCAATTCAATATTATTACGTTTTAAATGTCATTTTATCTATACCTAGCAAGTAGCAATAATAAGAATTATTGTTTTTCAAAAAAAAAGAGAAGAGAATTATAGTATTATAATGGTAAATAAAGTGCAATTTGTTCGCAAACATAAAGAGTAATTATTGTTCTTCGTGCATATTTTAGAAGAAAAATATGATAATTGATGAGTTTAAGTTTCACACGCTCACTTGACAATATGCGATAATAGAGACATATATAAAATACACGGACCAACCTCATCTTCCTGGTCCAGAGTCTTAAAGGAGACGATATATGCTCTATTTTTAAAGAAAGGGAAGGGGAATATGTTGAAATTATTTCTAACTTATTCGTTCGACAAATAACTTTTCGATACATAAATGAAGATTCTCGTTTTAATTGTTGACTAGTTAACACCATGATTGTCATTTTATCTTCCACTTCTTATTGAATGCAAACAAATAAATCATAATTCAAAAAATATATTTGAGATATATGGATGAACATAGAAATTTGGCGAATGGTGATTCACTCATCCACAAAGATTGATATAAATTTCTATATCTTCATAAAATATAATAGCTAGGACTTTCCTCACTTGTCTTATTACAATTATTCGTTTATTTTATTTCCATTTTTGCATGGTGATGTAACCTTTGTATTTTTGCATGATCTTTAATAATTAATGTGTATAAAATTTAGGGCAATGTTGTAATTTGCATTCACACCTTAATCTATAAGGAATCAAAACCCTAATTGGAGAATTATATAGTTTTACTCTTTTGCAAAACCCTACTTTGAAGGAGTACACAAAAAGGATATCCAATTATCTATCTTACCTTTTGCCTACCTAAACTTTTCTCCACCTCCTTTGCTTTCCTTTACACATCCAAAGAATAACTTCATCTCCAAGCTCTCTCTCTCCCTCCCCCTATATATATATATATTATATATAAATACTTTACCCATTTTCTTCCTCCAAACCTCCATCAACTTGTTCATTGGAAACCCTTTCAAGCTTATTTGTGATACAACTTGAATACATATACATTCATAAGCTAAGGAAGCTATAGTACTTATTCGAGGCGAAATATGGTTAAACTAACGCTAGTTGGGAGGGTTTACGATGGGTTACCACTCTCACAAAATCCTCGATATTACAACGAAGAAGACGAGAATATGTTGTTTTATAAGCAACAAGCAGAGTTCATACTAAAGGAGATCTCAAGAGGAGCTTTACTATATTCAAAGATGACAATTCACATTGATCATCAACATTGCATCAAGTATCCTTTTCTTTTTCTCTCTTTTGATTCTTTTACTTTGATAATTTTCTATGGTTTTTTTAACTTACACATAATTTACACCTAAAATGCACATATTTGTACATGTTTAATTTAATATTATCGCGTTTTTAATGATTTTCCTTCATAATATTTGATGTTAAGCTACTTGGTCGAAAACGGATTATGTTTTATCACAATATCCGAATCTTCATATCCAAGAAAATTAGCTTTTCATTTTCTGCAGGATTTGCATAAGGAGATTGAGAAGTTTGATATCAATATTTTATATACAATTAATAAACCATATTGCTTCATTAGATTTGGTAAATCATTTTTCTTAATATAACATTTTTACATAACTTACTATAAAGATATTCATGAACTAACATGTGTAATTTATGTATGTATATTTGTGTAGATCAAGTGATTGGGAATATAAGAAAACAATATTTAGATACAAGAACTCAAGCAAATCTCTCTAAGCTAAATGCAGATCGTCGACAAGATTTAGACATTGTTGTAGATGACATCTCAAGGATTAGAGAAAATAAACGAAACTCGGGTATTAATTTATTTTTTCTTCTTAATTTACTAGTTTTAGTTAGTAAATTATTGCTTGATAAGGTACGAAAATGATTTTATCTTCATTTTAGAAAAATTAGAGAAGGCGGTGTTGACACCTCATGCAATCATTGCAGTGCCTTCGATTTGGTGTTCTCCATTTCTTGAGGTAAGCTAATTATATCTTTCAAAGTTTTCATATCTGAAATCTATTTTAAACCAATTCTGACTAATTCTAAGCATGGAAGGAGCAAAATTTTTCTAAACGGCGGATCGGAATACTCATTCGGTATTTTGGGATGTTTGATGTACAGGAAATCGCCATGAAGTGGACACCGATTGCTATAGTTTCTTTCGTGGCAATTGTTATACTATGGAGCAGATTCAATCTCAGGGACTTCTGATTTCTCAGTTCGAATCAACATTTGTTTTTCTACTCCGAAAGTTACTTTTTTTTTACTTGAAGTACAATAGGGGTGATGATCGAATCTAGATCTCTGTATTATGAGAGGAAAAATGGAAAAACTAGTGATGTTAATTTGTATAATGTGAAGTGATAAAATGAAAAGAGATTATAAATCAGAACACTATCTCTTCTCTTTTAAGCATCCAAATGCTTCATATATGGTAATCCATTGATCCTTCACTGTCACCATATGGTGCTTTTTGAGGTTGTCCATCTTTATCGCATTTATTGAGTGGAAGACCACACAGATCATGGTTCCTGATATAACTCAACTCGGGAAATGTTTGCAGTTAGGTTCCTAAAGGAATTTCCCTTGACAAGTTGTTAATGACAAGTTCAAGTAACCAAGAAAAGTTAAGTTAACCATGCTTTGAGGGATTGAACCTGATAGTCTGTTGTTTGACAAATCAAGCGATTCAAGTGAACTTAATAGACCAATTTCATTTGGGATCTTTCCCGTAAAACTATTATTCGATAAGTTCAATGTTTGTAAGCCGAAGAGGTAAATTAGTTCTTCGGGGATCTCGCCATATAAATTGTTACTTGAAACGTCGATACCAACAACAAGTGTAAGCAAACTTTGTCCATATACCATATCTTTACCTTTGGCCACAAAGTCTACTACTGTGTTCTTGGAATCAAGTGGACTAAAACTGAAATAATCAGGATATTTAGGCTACCGGTTTGAAGCCATTGTACTAAAATTGCTAACGCATTTTGGAATTGATCCGGACAGATTGTTATGACCGAAATACAATATTTGAAGCGCAATAAGGTAACAAAGTCACCATGAAACTTATTAGAATGTAGTCGAAGAACTATGAGCATATGTTTATGTAAAGTAAGATATTACTAGTTAATGGTTTTGAAATGGACCTACTAAAGACTTCAAGACTTACTTTACATAAACATATTCTCATGGCAGGACTAATGAAGACTCCGTCGTTCACTTCACGCCAAGGTAATGTATTCATCAACTTTCTAGCTACAAGTAGAAGTTGTCGGTGTAACAGAAGTTGAAATGAGAGTTATGGGGAAGTCGAAGCTTTGCCAGAAAGTACCTAACTAAATTAAAAGCTCGACCATAAATCTCCTTGTTTGGTTACAGAAAAGAAAAATGTAGTGGTATATATGTTTGTTTGTCGTCGAAAAGTAATAGTGTTATAAGATAAGTTCAAGTGGGGAGCAAGATGATATAATTTGACATGAGAGATGCTAGAGTTACAAAGGATTTTTACAAAAGAAAGTTCCTAGCGGATGTGGCGGTTGTGATATGCATGTGGCGGTTGTGATATTCAACTCTTCTTGTTCAGTTATACAAAAGCAAAGTTTATTATTACATTAAAGATAAATTCGTCAGTCCAAGACTACTTTTTCTTCTGCTTAACATAAGTACATAAACTATATATTATATCATCTAAGAACCTAAAATAAGCATACCTCCAAGACTACTTTTTCTTCTGCTTAACATAAGTACATAAACTATATATTATATCATCTAAGAACCTCAAATAAGCATACCTCCAAGACTTGTTCACCAATAAAACACCCCACAAACACCAAAAACCTACCACAAATCCAAATGGTAGCCCCATATAAAACCATTTCATCTCAATCCAATCCTGGTCTTCGTCGTCTTCCATTGATCCTTCACCTTCACCATTTGGTGCTTTTCGAGGTTGTTGTTCATCTTCATTGCAGTTCTTGAGTGGATGACCACATAAGTCATGGTTCCCGATATAACTCAACTCTGAAAAGCTTTGCAGTTGGGTGCCCAAAGGAATTTCTCCTGACAAGTTGTTATATGACAAGTTCAAGTAACTAAGAAAAGTTAAGTTCACCATGCTTTGAGGGATTGAACCCGATAGTCTATTGTTTGACAAATCAAGCGATTCAAGTGAACTTAAAAGACCAATTTTATTTGGGATCTTTCCCGTAAATCGATTCTTCCCTAAGTTCAGAATTTGCAAGGCGTAGAGAAATGTCAGTTCTTCTGGGATCTCTCCATATAAATTGTTACTTGAAAGGTCGATACCAGCAACAAGTTCAAGCAAACTTTGTCCATAGACCATATCTTTACCTTTAACTACAAAGTCTACTGTATCCTCAGTATTTTGCATAGTGTAAATCAGATAACCGCCAAACTTTGAGTAACGTTTAGAAGCCATTGTACTAAAATTGCTAAAGCATTTTGGAATTGATCCGGACAGATTGTTATGACCCAGATCCATTAGTTGAAGCTTAGTGAGGTAACACAGTTTTCGAGGAATTTCACCATTAAACTCGTTAGAACGTAGCCGAAGAACAATAAGTCTGGTAAGGCTTTCTCCTAACCAGGGAGGTATCTGACCCGTAAGTCTATTCTCACCAACATCAGTGATCCTCAACCGAGTACAGTTTCGTAACGTGGAAGGCAATTCTCCATGGAGAGAATTGTTTTGCAAACGCAACGTCTCAAGTTTACGTAGAAACCCTATAGTACTTGGAATCTTTCCTGTTATGTTGTTGCTTTGGAGATTTATCATAACTAAAGATCTCCAGTAAAACCAACAATCAGGAAGTTCTCCGGACAGGTGATTTTCTGAAAGATCAAGAAGGGATAAGGAATATGTGTTTGGATAACAAAGTAAATTGGAAATGGGTCCTGAAAAGGTATTCTTCGAAAGATCAAGTGCAACAATGGGAGAAGATATACGGGGTAAGTTACCTGTGAATCGGTTTGAGTTCATGTAAACTAGACCTTGTACGCCTCTCATCGAGAACATATTCGGTAACTCCCCTTCAATTTGATTATGTGATATATTTAAATAGATGAATTGAGAAGTCATGTTCCAAAACCAACTAGGAACTGAACCAGATATTCCTGCATTAGATACGTCTACTGTTGTAAGATATTTTTGCGTTTGTAACCATTCAGGAAATCGTTGTCCTAGTGAACAATTTCGGTGTCGTGCTTCTCGGAGTTGAAAAGGAGGAACCCAGTCACGGCTCACGTTTAGAACCAAAGAATCGATATCTAATACTTCCAGTCTTGTGAGATTATCAAAGTTAGCTTCAGTCAGAAAACCTTCTAATGAGATATACAATATTTTTAAACTGGAGAGGTTTCTGAAACTTTCTGGCAAAGACCCATTTAACTTGTTATAGCTAAGATCTAAGATTCTCAACAATGACAATCTTCCTAGTGACATAGGAATTGAACCAGAAAATGAGTTAGTTGAAAGATAGAGTAATTCCAGTTTCTTAAGGGTTCCCAATTCATCAGGTAACTGCCCCGAAAGTAGATAATTATATCCCAAGTTTAATGATTTCAATTTGTTCCCAAAACATGTAGATGAATTTGTAAATAATCTTGATGATATCTCTCCTTGGAGCTTGTTTTGAGACAAATCTAATTCTTCCAAGTTGCAAAGATTTCCCAAGGTTGTTGGTATCTCCCCTTCCAACTTATTCTTTCCCAAACGAAGATAATAAAGACTTGAAAGGTTACCAAGCTGAGGAGGAACCTTGCCAGTAAAACCGTTATTGAATAGATTTAGATATCGTAAATTCTGTAGTGAACCCAAGAAAGCTGGTAGAATCCCCGTGAAATTATTCCAACTTAAGTCTAAGTGATACAAATGTTTCAACTCCAACAGAGAAGGATTTAGTTCACCACTCAATGATATAAAGGCAAGATTGAGTTCAACAACCCAATCGTTATCATCACTTTCAGTTTTGTTTTCACAGAGTACTCCGCTCCATTTGCAGCAATCATTACCAACCCAAGACCAAAGATCATCGTAAGGATCTTTCTGATTATGTTTGAAGTTTATAATAAGAGCTTCTCTCTCTTTTGGATTGCAAGCAGCATTAAACTTGATCATGTTTGATGAGGACAGCAACAGAAAGGAAATAGCAGCCATTATCAATAATCTAATTGTAAGCTCCATGATGATTTAATTTATTAAAGAAGGAGTAGACTAGACGAGAGAGGCAGTAGTTAATGGTTATGTGATCTTGCTCCATTCATTCATTTGATCATCTGAGTTTAAATACACATGCAAAAGAGACCTACCACTAATTAAAGACTTGACTGACTTACATTTTCTGTCATACTAGTGAAGACTTTGTTGTTGACTTTACAACCAGAGAAAACAAAGATAATTAGACATCAACTGTTCTTAATTGCAATAATAGACAACGGGATAAGGCTCTGGACTGGAACCTCTTAATTTATAAGAAAAGTTCAAGTGAGCAGAAAGATGATATAATATGCTACTGCTAGCTCCAAGATCAGTTTAGTTTCAAGAGAGACTTGGATGGGATTCAAGTTGAGCACTAACATAGTAAAAGCTAGAATCTAAATTTTTTTTTGTTGGCTAACTAATACTAAGATTTATAATTATTTAAAAAAAAAAAAAACGGATTGAAAAGACAAAAACAGACTTAAAAAGGCGAGTTTTTGTAAAAGAGAAAGGGTTTTGAGAAAAACATGCCAAATAATTGTTTTGAAAATGTGTTTTTCCAAAAATTTACATTTTTCTTTCAACAACAGTGACAGGGGGACCTGGCGTGAGAAGGGGCGTGAATCGCCACCGACCCTTGGATTCACGTTGATTTCATCAAGAGAGATGAAGTGGTTGTGAATCCAAAAGATGGTGGCAATTCACGCCCCTTTTCACGCCAACAATCTCGGCCCCTTAGTCTTTTTCTAAAATATATCATCTTCTTCACATGTTCCTCCTAAAATTCAAAGTGGATGGATTCAACACTTAGGGGAAGCACCTTTAAAACTTCCCTAAAGGTGTAGGAATATTTTCTACCACAATATGTAAAATCTGGTGGATATGTATTAAGATTGTTAGATATTTTACTAGCCATAGAGTATTCAAGATGGATATTCATAAGTTGGATTTCTCTTTATTACTTGTGTGGAAGAAGATGATATATTTAAGATTGTTCAGTTACACAAAAGAAAAATGAATATATATATATATATATATATATATATGTTTGTTCTTCGCCGAAAAGCAATAATGTTATTAAATGGATACATGATATAAGACGGATCGTAAATAAGAGATCCAACGCTCAAAATGAGTTCCAGAAATAATATACGTGTGTAACACGTGTATGTACGTGACGGATCGAGAAGACGAAATCCGACGATCAAGAAGAATTCAGAATATATTTAAAGATATTTGAAGATATATGAAGATATGTGAATATATGTAATATTTAGTATAACTAGGGTATATCCGGTGCCCTAGGGCATGGACACTTGTATCAATCAAATGTTACGAAAATTAATTGAGAGAGAGAGATTTTTATTAGTTATTATTTTTTGTATTACTTTTTTGTTTCTTTTCTCTTAAATTAGTTATTATTCTATTGAGAGAGAGAGATTTCAATTTTTTTTTTTTAACCCTTCAAATTTATTTTGTTTCTTTATTTCTTAAATTAGTTATTTTATTTCTAAGAAGGAAACGATTAATGTTTTTTAAATAGGTAATTTTATTTCTACGAATGACTATATTTTAAATTTTGAGAAGGGCTTCCAGACAATATCCCTTATTAGAAAAGGATGTTTGTTCGTTTTCCCTTCTGTTTTATTATATAGATATATTCAGAATATCTCTTGTAACTATCTAATATTCTAATGGTAATATTAGATAGATTTTATATTATTTTCTAGTTTAGTAATCAGAAACTAGAAAACCTTAAACCCTAAGTCATCTATAAATAGGAGAGGGTTCTAGGAATCAAAATCATCAAGTTATGTCTGACCAATGTAACCGATCAACCCACATTACCTAGTGATTATTAATAAAAAAGTTATTTCTCCGTAGATTTAGGTCTTGAGTATTCGACCGAACCACGTTAAATTATCATGTCTTTGTTTCATGTTCATATCTCCAATTATTATATAATCGTAAATTTAACAGTTATAAGGCAAGTCCAAGTGAGAAGCAAGATGATATAATATGTTCGGATAGTATAATTGGGAAGTCATGTTCCAAAACTATTTAGGAACTTAACGAGATATTCCAGCATTAGATACGTCTACTTTTTTTTTTTTGTTGAAATAGATACGTCTACTTTTGTTAGATCTTTTTGCTTTCATAACAAAATTAAATCCGTAGATAGTGTGAAACAAAGATTTGCTACAAAAATTGCTCTTAGACTTCACATCAAGTTATTTGATATTTCATCAAAAAAAAAGTTATTTGATATTTGCCAACAATAGACACAAGGGGCCTACTAAAGGCTTTGATGATTAACTCTATACAATATATTAAGGGCCCCCTACAGACTTGAGTATAGACTTTATACACAAAGGACCACCTAAAAACTTGAGTATTGACCTCACATATACACAAACGTTAGTATGATACATTATTCAGTTTTATGAAAACTTGACCGAGAAGTCGCCCAAGTACCTAAACGTTAGTATGATTTTTGGTACCTGTTACAGACCTATGTTTTCCGTTTTTCAAGTTCAAACTTCAATCTAACTAATAGAGAATACACACAAGCACGGGTGTCAGAATTTGTATAAGGTGAAATAAAAAAAATGCATACAAATATGAGCTTTGGTTTTTAACCTTGTACTCTGAGAGTCTGAAAAAATGTTCAGTAAAAAGAAGCATCAAAATATGCAAGAAAAGAGACTATAAATCAGAACACTATCTCTTCTATTTTAAGCTTACCATATTATAATGGTGGAACAAGTAGTTTGGGCTGCTTACAAATTACGTCGAAATCCCCCAAATGAGCACCAACTACATACCCATGATCCGAAAGGGTTTACAAATGAATGACCTCAAATCGTCTAAGATACAAAAGATCTACCATCCTAAAGACATTATTATTAAGATAAAGAGAGTGTGTGTATGAGTAAATGTATTTGAGAGTATTTGAGAGTGTTGTTGAGGTTAGAATTGTAATTGAGTCTATCATTGATTTAGTATAAATACAACTCAATCCCTACTTTGTAGGGTATCTTGACTCAACTTCTTTCATGGTATCAAGAGCTACCAATACTTAGAATTTTTTTTTTTGTTTTCAGTGCCGTCTTCTTCTTCCTCCTCCTCCTCCAACAGCCACTGTCTTCATCTTCTTCTTCATCCTCAATATCCACCATGGCTGAAATTCCTACTCAAATCACATCTCCACCTCCTTTCTCTTCTCCTTCTCAATCTCAGTCCTCTTCTTCTTCCATGACTACCTTTCCCTCCCTCACAAACATCTCTCATCTTGTCTCCATTAGACTCGATAATACTAACTATCTTCTTTGGAGGAGTCAACTACTACCAATCCTTCACTCACAGGACTTATTTAAGTTTGTTAATGGCACTTTTCCACCACCACCTGAAACTATTCCTTCTCCTGATTCTTCAACTCCTCTTCCTAACCCAGACTTTGTTTATTGGTATAGGGTGGATCAAATGTTATTGTCCTGGCTGAATGCTACACTTACAGAACCAGTTCTCTCTCAGGTTCTTGGTCTAACTTCATCTAGAGCTGTGTGGGATGCTCTTGAAAGATCCTTCTCCTCTCTCAACTCAGCCAGGCTGATGAATCTTAAATTGCAGCTTCAAACAACAAAGAAAGGAAACCTCTCTGTCTCTGATTATCTTCTTCGAATCAAAACCATATCAGATTCCTTAGCTGCTATTGGACATCCTGTCTCTAATGATGAACTTGTTCTTCTTGTTCTTGCTGGTCTAGGACCAGACTTTGAAGGCCTAATTACATCTATCACAACTCGTACCATTCCCCCATCTTATTCTGAGCTCAACTCTCTTCTCCTCACTCATGAATGTCGTCTTCAAATGCTTAACTCCAATACTCACCAACCCACAGCCCTTTATTCTTCTGTTCAAACCCCTATTTCACCCTCTGTTCAAACCTCTGTTCGGTCCTATAATTCTTCTTAC
Organism: Eschscholzia californica; assembly: GCF_041429995.1. NCBI lineage: Eukaryota > Viridiplantae > Streptophyta > Magnoliopsida > Ranunculales > Papaveraceae > Eschscholzia > Eschscholzia californica. Next base: position 43,394,645 of record NW_028238483.1, on the reverse strand, counting down.
TCTCGAAATAACAGAGGCAGAGGCTCAAATAGGTTTGGGGGTCGTGGGAGAAACTCGAACAGAGGAGGTTACTCTCGAACCTCTGTTCTTGGTCCTCCTCCTGATCGAGGTCCATTAACTTGTCAATATTGTGGTCGTATTGGACACTCTGCTCGTCAATGCTATCACCTACTTCGTCCTCAAGAACTCAATCAATCATTTGCTGCACTTGGAATCGATTCCATCAATGCTGACCCCCACTGGTATGTGGACTCAGGGGCAACTTCTCACATAGCTGCAGATACTGTTTCATTGGCTTCTCGATCAGAATCGATTCCACCAGAGAGTGTTATGGTGGGGAATGGTCAATCGGCCTCTGTTAGTGGAGTTGGTAATGTTCTTCTTCCTTTCACTAATGTTGTTCTTAAGAATACTCTGTTTGTTCCATCATTTAAGAAAAATCTCATTTCAATCTCTCGTCTCCTTCATGATCTAAACTGTCTTGTGGTTTTTCATAAACATGGCTTCTTTGTTCAGGATCTTCTCACAAAGAAGATACTTCTCGCCGGCACGATTAGTGATGGCCTTTTTCGTCTCTCTCCTGCTTCAGCTTCAAAGTCACCTCAATCTTACTTTGCTCAATCCCTAACTCCTGGTTCCAAAGCATCTCCAGAGATTTGGCATCGTCGTTTAGCTCATGTTAATCTTCAAAGCTTCAAGCATCTAGTTAATCAAAACCTTTTACCATTAAGTACCACTGTAATCAAAGATTTTAAATGTGTTGACTGTATTTCAGGGAAACATCATCGTTTTCCCTTTTATCCTGTAACTCATTTATCATCTAATCCTAATGAACTTATTCATTCTGATCTATGGGGGCCTTCACCTGAAATTTCTAACAGTGGTTTTCGATTTGTACTTTTACTCATTGATGACTTTACTCGTTATACATGGCTTTACTTTCTACGTCACAAATCAGAAGTTTCGAAAGTTTTTAAACAATTCAAAGCAATGGTGGAAAAACAATTCAACTATCCCATTAAAATATTTCAATCTGATGGTGGAGGAGAGTATATAAATCATGATTTGTCCAATTTCCTCTCTCAACATGGCATTATTCATCGGTGCACTTGTCCTCACACCCCTCAACAGAATGGGGTGGCAGAGCGAAAGATTCGTCATCTTGTTGAGACTGGAATCTCTCTCTTACATCAAGCCTCTGTTCCACTAAAATTCTGGCCTGATGCCTTTCAAACAGCCATGTTTACTATAAATCGATTACCATCTTCAGTGCTTAATGGTCTATCACCCTTTGAAAAGCTATTCAATTCCAAACCAGATTACACACTACTTCGATCCTTCGGATGTCGTTGTTATCCCCTTCTCTCTCCATATCGATCGAATAAACTTGATTCGAAATCAAAACCGTGCATTTTTATTGGTTACAGTACTCAACACAAGGGGTATCGATGTTTGGATGAAACATCATCTCGTGTCTACATCTCACGACATGTAATTTTCGATGAGCTCTGTTTCCCCTTTTCTTCTTCTTCTTCCCCAAATTCAAATTTTATAAACCCTAATTTTCCTTCTCCTGTTTCCCTCTCTTGGTCTATAGCTTCACCTTCTTCTAATCCGACCGTTCACTCCTTTCCATCTCCATCGTTGGATCCTTCTGGACCACGTCTTAATCGGACCGTTCATGATACTTCATCTCAACCATTCCTTGTTTCTGGACCACGCGTTTCTCCTCCACCATCCAACTCAGCAGTGGTCCTCACAAACTGCCAACGTACAGTTGTGAGTCCACGCGACCCACCACTTCTCCCTTCTACTGCTGATTCATTAATACCGTCAGACTCTGTGGTCCCTCATCTGCATCATCGTCCTCCTTTGTCTCCCACCACTTTGCCTGTTACCTCTTCTGTTTCTCATGTCTCAGCGGAAACAGAGGCTGCTCCCTCTGATCAACCAGTTCACCAACCACCTCCATTACCTCTACCCTCCACTACCACCACTTCTAAACATCCAATGATCACTCGAAGCAGAGATGGCACTCGAAAACCGAAAATTCTAATAACCACTACCTCTGATTCTGCAAGCAGAGACGACAGCCTATTTGAACCCTCAACCTTTACTCAAGCAATTAAGTATCCACACTGGCAACAGGCCATGACTGATGAAATTAAAGCCCTACAGAAGAACGATACATGGGTCCTTGTTCCAAGAGATTCCTCTATGAACCTAGTTGACTGTAAGTGGATTTATAAAGTAAAACAGAGAGCAGATGGTTCAATAGAGCGCTATAAGGCTAGGTTAGTGGCTCGAGGATTTACACAGCAACATGGTGTTGATTATGAGGAAACGTATAGTCCAGTTGTTCGTCCTGCTACCATTCGAGTTGTTCTTTCTTTGGCTGTTTCAGGTAATTGGTCAATTCGTCAATTAGATGTGAAGAATGCCTTTCTGAATGGTAAGTTAAGTGAACTAGTATTCATGAGTCAACCACAAGGGTTTGTTAACTCTCAATTTCTAGATTATGTGTGCAAATTGAATAAAGCTCTTTATGGCCTTAAGCAAGCACCTCGTGCTTGGCATCAGAGATTCAACTCATTTCTGCTCAAATTAGGGTTTCAACACTCTATCTCAGACCCCTCCATGTTCTATTTTAAAACATCTAGTGATCTCATTATATTACTTTTATATGTTGATGATATTATTATCACTAGTTCTTCCTCTCTTACATTGAACTCTGTAATTCAAAAACTCAAAAATGTGTTTGATATGACGGATATGGGAGACCTCAATTTCTTCCTAGGAATGGAAGCTTTTCGAACTTCAGACTCTCTACTCCTCACACAGAAGAAATACACTAATGATCTTCTTCAAAAGTTTGGTCTACAAAATTCAAAACCTACTACTACTCCAGTTCCAACAGGAACCAAATTGTCCAAGAATGATGGAGATCCATTACCAAATCCACATGTGTTCAGGAGTTTAGTGGGAGCACTCCAATACCTCACACTCACTCGACCAGACATTGCCTATGCAGTCAATCAAGTGTCTAAGTTCATGAAGTCCCCAACAACAATCCATTTTTCAGCGGCCAAAAGAATTTTGAGATACTTAAAAGGTTCAATTGATGAGGGGATATGCATTAGAAGATCTTTGGAATCTCCTATTATTGGTTTTTCAGATGCAGATTGGGCTGGTTTTCCTGATGACAGAAGATCAACATCTGGTTCTTGTGTCTTCCTTGGTCCTAATTTGATCCTTTGGGCATCAAAGACTCAATCAACAGTAGCTCGTTCATCAACAGAGGCAGAATATAGAGCTGTCTCTCACACAAGTGCAGACTTAATTTGGTTACAAAACTTCTTGGCTGAGCTTGGGATTCCTGTTTCTTCTGCTCCAGTGGTGTTCTGTGACAACATTAGCACCACCTATCTTGCTGCTAATCCAATTCTGCATTCTAGAACTCGACATGCTGCTATTGACTTCCATTTTGTGAGAGAAAGGGTTAGCCAAGGTAAATTAAAAGTGCAATATACACCAAGTAGCTCTCAAATTGCTGATATCTTCACTAAAGGTCTCTCCACCTCTCGGTTCAATGAATTGAAGTTCAAGCTCTCTCTCACTAATGGACGATCGGCTTGAGGGGGGGTATTAAGATAAAGAGAGTGTGTGTATGAGTAAATGTATTTGAGAGTATTTGAGAGTGTTGTTGAGGTTAGAATTGTAATTGAGTCTATCATTGATTTAGTATAAATACAACTCAATCCCTACTTTGTAGGGTATCTTGACTCAACTTCTTTCAATTATATCACCGAGGAAACACGAATAACATACAGAACATGAGAAAACAAGTCGATACATATAAATAGAAACCAAGAAAAAGGCAATTTATAGAAAACAGGAAAATACAGATCTGAATTAAATATGTATAGTGCGATAGAGCATATCCAGAGGTTTAAGTTGGATTAGCTTCAGTTGAATGAGTATCTGCAAAACTTGATTATCTCTTTTTAATACCAATCAGTTATCTAACTTTTTTATCCGCTAATCATGTTGAACTGAAATCTGGATAGTTGTTGTGGAATGGTAGAGATAACTGGTCCAATTGTACGGTCTCTCTCCTCTCCATCTAGTTTCTAAAGGAAAACCGTTCAGATTGTTGGAAATTAGTAATTTGTAATTTCCTATGTAACTCTTTGTATTGGGAGAAATATTTAGATGGAGTCTTTTCTAAAGTAGAAATATCTAGAGAAGAATAGTCTAGAGAAGTTTGACTAAAAGATTAGTCTAAAAATTATATTAACTCTTTGTAAGTCTCAATGTGGAATTTTCTAGTCTTTACTAGTATGCCTTATCTTTAGTATAAATAGAGGTAAGATGTAGGTATGAAGGACATGAAGCATAGGAATCACAAGAGAAGCAAATTAGATATTGAATTGAAGAACTTATAAAGTAAGTTGTAAGAGTTGAAGGAGCTCTGTACGGGCATCTAGCCCGTACATCTCCAAATTATAATATAGTTAAATATATTACTATATGTCTAAATTTATTATAAAGCATATCTAGATATTTTCTCCCAAATATCGTCCCCTACAAGTGGTATTAGAGCCGAAGGTTCAATTTTGAGTCCTACACAAATATTCATCCAAGGTTAATTGGAAATTGAAAAATGGGTGTTGGTGTATCTCCATATTAGAAAGGAAGAAAGAAGAAGAAAAATACAACGGAAAAAAGGCGATGAATTCCTCACTACTGGCAAACAAAAAAACTTAATGTACGGTATTCCCACAAAGAAGAAAAAAGAAACAAAGAGAGAGCAAGAAAAAAAGTGACTACCCAAAGAAAGGGTTTGTCCACCTGGTGGTGTGAATGAGAGAATCTCTTAAGAAAGAGAGACAGAAAAATTAACAAAAAATATCAACCAAAAGAAGACCCAAAAAGCAGGGTTGAGTTATAACAATTAAATTCAGAACCTCTGAATCCAAGTGATCAAGTTCAATAGGTTGTGAAGAGCCTCTGAATCTAAAATTGATCAAGCTCGTGTCAACATATAAAAAGTAAAGCATCTGCACGAAAATACGACCAAAGTTGTCGTTTGAGCACACCAGTTGGGAAACGAAAAGTGGGATTAATTCTTTTTATGAAGATTATGGAGAAAAAATAGTGATTCTCATTTCCTTCAAGGATGTCCTAAGTAAGATATTACAAAAGTCTCATTGCTCATTTAAAAATATGCTTCCAGCTATAGCGAGCAAATGCAAACAAAATTGAGTTAATATTTTTGGTCTGAATTGAAATCAGAAGGAGAAACCCATCATCCAAAGAAGATTATTGCAGAAAATGGTGCTACAAGAATTTTCACAAATTCAAGGACTCGATAAAAATTACAAATTAAGAAGGGGTGTTGGAAATTAGTAATTTGTAATTTCCTATGTAACTCTTTGTATTGGGAGAAATATTTAGATGGAGTCTTTTCTAAAGTAGAAATATCTAGAGAAGAATAGTCTAGAGAAGTTTGACTAAAAGATTAGTCTAAAAATTATATTAACTCTTTGTAACTATCTTTAGTATAAATAGAGGTAAGATGTGGGTATGAAGGACATGAAGCATAGGAATCACAAGAGAAGCAAATTAGATATTGAATTGAAGAACTTATAAAGTAAGTTGTAAGAGTTGAAGGAGCTCTGTACGGGCTTCTAGCCCGTACATCTCCAAATTATAATATAGTTAAATATATTACTATATGTCTAAATTTATTATAAAGCATATCTAGATATTTTCTCCCAAATATCGTCCCCTACACAGATCTAGTCGATTTCTCCGGCGAAGGGAGAACCCTTCGCCGGAATCTTTTATGGTTCTTTTATAGCATCTCTCTTCCTCTTTCTCTCCTCTCTCTCTTATACAGTTAACCGTTTGTGATGGTGGTGGTGGTGGTGCAAATGGGTTGGACGGAAAGATTTGGTGGTCTTTAGTGGTGGGATGTGGTGGTGATGTGGTTTATGCGGTGGAGTTTAGTGATGGTGTTGGTTTGATGATGGGGGTGATGTGGTGGTGGTGCGACTGGTTTTTGGACAAGACTTGTTGGTTTTTTAAGTAGGTGTTGTGGTGGTGGCGTGAATTCTGAGGGGTGTTGAGTGATGGTGGTAGTGTGGTGGTGTGGGGGTGGTGTGGTGGTGAAGAATGGGATTGTGACTAATGGTAGTGGTGGAGGGTTTTCATGGTGTATTGTGGTGATGGTGGGGGCATGCTACTGGGAAGAGAAGATGGCGGTTTTGTCATGACACAGAGTGGCCTCTTCGTCGGGACGGTGGGTGTTTGCAGTGGCGGCGGTTTTTCTATGGTGGCGGCGGTTATCCGGTGATGGCGGCGGTTTTCCGGCGATGAAGGCGGTTTTCCGGTGTTGAAAGCGGTCTTCCGGATGATAGCATCGGCGGTTCTTTCTTTTTTTATTTGTCTTAGTACTGGAATTTTCTTTATTTTCTTTAGTCGGCCTTCAGGGTCTTTTTAGTCGGATCTTTAGGGTCCTATTGTCAATCCTTCGGGGGTTCTTTTCTCGGATCTTTAGGATCCTTTGTGTCTGTGTCTAGTCTAATTTATTTCCCTTCATGAGGCACTTGTGCATTTAAAGGTATGCAACTCTCGTGAAGTTTTCATAGGAGAGAAATAACAATTATCGTCCATGTAAATCGTGATTTTATCACTTATGAATGGATATGTTTCCAATGGTTCAAAAAAAAAAAAAAACTGGTCCGTATCTCTGAAAAGAAATGATTGCGATAATTTAAATCAGATTGCAACTCAAAGTTTCATACCTAGAACATGTAGATGAATTTGTAAATAATATTGATGATATCTCTCCTTGAAGCTTGTTTTCAGACAAATCTAATACCTCCAAGTTGCAAAGATTACCCAAGGTTATTGATATCTCTCCTTCCAACTTATTAAAACTCAAATCAAGATAATAAAGACGTGAAAGGTTACCTAGCTGAGGAGAAACCTTTCCAGTAGGTTCTCGGAAAGATCAAGATCAAAGACTTGAAGGGTTACCCACCTGAGGAGGAACCTTTCCAGTCAAAGAGTTACCTAATAGATCAAGATATCTTAAATTCTGAAGTGAACCCAAGAAAGCTGGTATCACCATGAAATGGTTTGCACTTAAGTCTAAGTGATACAAATATTTCAACTCCAACAGAGAAGAATTCATTTCGCCACTCAACCCAAAATCTTGAAGTTGAACAACATCACGTTCAGTTTTGTTATTGCTGTATTGCATATTACTCCTTCCCCTTTGCAGTAATCGTTACCAACCCAAGACGAGAGTTTATCGAAAACATCAACAACACCATTTTGCTTTTTGCAGATTACTCCATTCCATTTGCAGCAATCATTACAAACAACCCAAGACGAGATTGTATTGATTTAAGAATCATTAAGATTATGTTTGAAGTTTATAAGAGCTTCTCTGTCTAGCCACTACACAAAAACGGACTTTTTGTGACGGTATAGTTATGACGGCTTGGAGAAAGACGTCGCAAAAAATGTATTTGTAACGGCTCACACATAAAACCGTCACAAAAAGGAAAAACACAGAGCTGCCATGTCTCCCGTCGTAACCATGGTATTATAACGGTTTTTGTCGACTCCAGCCGTTATAAAAAACCAAATTCAATTGGTGCCGAAATTTGGGTCTATGCCAACAACCCTTGGTTGTAGTGGTAAGAGGTATAATCTTCCACCTAGAGGCCAAAGGTTCGAGGCACACTGAACAGTTCAAAAAAATTTAGGTCTATGTGACGGCTTCCTAAAGTAACATCCGTTACAAAACCAAAATAATGGCGCCACTACTTCTACGCGCCAGAAGTGGATCTGTTTATGACGGACGGCTGATGAAGAAAGAGGCCCTCATAATAAAGTAAAGCCCTAACCGCATCTCATATCCACTTTTTCTGGCAAGGTTTTGTTTTAGGGTTTTAACCAACACTGATTTCCGTCAATTGATAGCGGCAAGGTTTTTTTTTCAACGGAGGAGCCGATAGCAACTAGGTCTAGGGTTTTGATCTCCATTTCCTCTCAAGGATTTCAAGTGAGGGTTTGATTTTGAACTTTCTATCTCAAGGTTTCGTTGGGTTGATCAGCAAAGTTGTATCCTAAATCTTCATTTTTCTCTCTCAACGATTTGGTTCAACTTTCAATTCGGGGATACTCATATTCCTGGTGAGTGTCATTTAACCTTCTTTTCTTCCTTCAAGTTTTCTGTTTATTGACCTAATTTTAATCCTATCTTAATCCTGATTCAAACAACATAAATCATATATTAATCCTGCTTGTTTAGAGAAATAGATAGATATATAGAGAGATAAAGATTGACTGATATTTATGCTAACATATGAACAAACTCATCCAATTTGATTTTAAGCATGCTTCCCTCTGCAAATTGATTGATTTCACTTCAAAATATAAGAAGCCAATCGATAAGGAATGACTGATATTATGTTTGAAACAACGATAGGATTACTTGTAATAGCCTCACATCGCTTGGTAAAGTGTCACCTAGGTTATATGTGCGAGCTCTAAATTAGTACCTGTTGAGACCTTATGGGAGGGCTAGTGGAGCATTTGCTAAAACCTAAAAATGGTAGCCATTGGGTTTGGGTCTAGGTGTCAAAAGTGGGAACAATATCGATATCTGCTAAGACATGGGGCTTTTCATAACTCGTAGGGAATTTCAACGCTTCAAAACTTCCAACTCTGGTTTCCCGCACAAAGCTTCAAATCTCCATGAATGATACCCTATAAATACAATACAAACCCCCCATAAGCAAATCCTTCCTCTTTCGCTGTGTGTTTCTCCATACAACTTAACCCGTTTAAACTTGGTACTTGATGGAATTTCCCCTGATAGATTATTATATGACAAGTTTAAGTAACTCAAAAAATGTAAGTTCACCATGCTCTGACGAATTTCCTGAATCCTGACTAGATACGTTTTCTCTTGAGGTTTGAAATTTGGTACAAATAAACTGGAGAAATATATTATAACTATAAACTTGGCACTAAGTCTTCTTGTTCAGTTACAAAAAAGCAAAGTTTATTATTACATTAAAGATAAAACTCATCAGTGCAAGACTACTATTTCTTCTTCTGCTTCGGACGACCAGAAAGTTTGTATATTATATCATCTAAAAACCCAAAGTAAGCATACCTCCAAGACTTGTTAACCAATAAAACACCCCACAAACACCAAAAACCTACCACATATCCTAATGGTAGGCCCATATAAAACCATTTCATCTCAATCCAATCTTCATCTTCATCGTCCTCCATTGATCCTTCACCGTCACCATTTGGTGCTTTTTGACGTTCTCCATCTTCGTCGCATTTATTGAGTGGAAGACCACAGAGATCACGGTTTCCGATATAGCTCAACTCGGGAAAACTTTGCAGTTGGGTACCTAAAGGAATTTTCCCTGACAAGTTGTTATATGACAAGTTCAAGTAACTAAGAAAATTTAAGTTTGCCATGCTTAGAGGGATTGAACCCGATAGTCTATTGTGCGACAAATCAAGCGATTCAAGTGAACTTAATAGACCAATTCTATTTGGGATTCTTCCTGTCAAACTATTATTCGCTAAGTTCAACGTTTGCAATCCAAAGAGGTACGTTAGTTCTTCAGGAATCTCACCATAGAAATTGTTACTTGAGAGGTCTATACCACCAACAAGATCAAGCAAACTTTCTCCATACACCATTTCTTTACCTTTGGCCACAAAGTCTACTATGTTCTTCCGAAGAAGTAGATCATAATCAAAATAAACACCAGAATTAGGGTGTTGGTTTGAAGCCAGTGTACTAAAATTGCTAAAGCATTTTGGAATTGATCCGGACAGATTGTTATACCCCATATCCAATATTTGAATCATAATAAGGTAACAAAGTTGTTGAGGAATTTCACCATGAAACTTATTAGAACGTAACCGGAGAACTCTGAGCCCATCCTTAAGGCTTTCTCCAATCCATGTTGGTATTGCACCTGTGAGTCTATTCTCACCAAGATCGATTACCCTCAACTCGGTACAATTTTGCAAAGAGGAAGGCAGTTCTCCACTGAGTGAATTTTTTTGTAAATGCAACATTTTAAGTTCACTAAGAAAGCCCATAGTACTTGAAATGTTCCCTGTTATGTTGTTGCTTTGGAAACTTATCATAACCAAAGATCTCCACGAAGACCAACAATCGGGAAGCATTCCAGATAGTTGATTTTCTGAAAGATCCAGAATTTGTAAGGAATTCTTTTCTTCTGCCGTATTACATAGTAAAACAGAAATAGGCCCCGAAAGATAATTTTTGGAAAGATCAAGTATACTGACATTAGATGATATAAGTGGCAAGTTACCTGTGAATTTGTTTGAGTTCAAGTAAAAATGTCCTCTCGCCGTACTTCTCAAAACATTTGATAAGTCCCCCTCAAGTTGATTGTGTGATATATTTACTGAATTTAATTTGGAAGTCATGTTCCAAAACCAACTAGGAACTGAACCAAATATTCCAGCATTTGATATGTCTAGTTCTTCGAGGTCTTTTTGCGTCTGTAACCATTCAGGAAATCGATGTCCTACTGAACAATTTTGAAGTAGTAAATATTGAATTTGAAAAGGAGGAACCCAGTTAGGGCTCAAGTTTAGAACCATCGAATTGATCTCTAAAGATTTCAGTTTCTTAAGATTGGCGAAGTGAGCTTCTGTTACATCACCTTCTAGCATGTTATTGGAGATCTGCAAATCTAGTAAATTCGTGAGATGCCCAACACTTTCGGGCAAAAACCCATTTAACTTATTGTAGTTAAGATATAAGATTTTCAACAATGACAATCTTCCTATTGACATAGGAATTGAACCAGAAAATGAGTTATCATTAAGATACAGTACTTCCAGATTCTTAAGACTTCCCAACTCATCAGGTAATCGTCCAGAAAGTAGATTATCTTCCAACAATAACGATCTCAATTTGCTTGCAGAACATCTAGATGAATTTGTAAATAATGTTGATGATATCTCTCCATGAAGTTTGTTTATAGACAAATCCAATACCTCCAAGTTGCAAAGATTTCCCAAGGTTCTTGGTATCTCCCCTTGCAACTCATAATTCTCACTCAAATCAAGATAAGAAAGACTTAAAAGGTTACCTAGTTGAGGAGGAACCTTGCCAGTAAAACGGTTATGTCGTAGATCAAGATATCTTAAATTCAGAAGTGAACCCAAGAAAGCTGGTATATGTATCCCTCTGAAATCGTTATAACTTAAGTCTAAGTGATACAAATGTTTCAACTCCAACAGAGAAGAATTCAGTTCCCCACTCAACCCAAAATCTTGAAGTTGAAGTTGAACAACATCACCTTCAGTTTTGTTTCTGCAAATCACTCCATACCATTTGCAGCAATCGTTACCAACCCAAGACGAGAGTGCATAGTAAGAACCATTATTAAGATAATGTTTGAAGTTTATAAGAGCTTCTTTCTCTCTCGGATTGCAAGCATCATTAAACTTGATCATGTTTGATGAAGATAACAGAAAGGAAATAGCAGCTATTATCAATAATCTAATTATAAGCTCCATCATGATTTAATTAGTTAAACAAGAAATTGTCTACAAAGCAAGGAAAGTGTTGAAAGACGAGTTGATTCGTTTGATCATTAAATACACAAGAGGGGACCTACTACTAAACACTTCATTACGACTTTTTTTTTTTTTTTTGTTGAAATACTTCACTTCATTACGACTTACTCACAGATTCTTGTCACGAAGACTTAGTCAATGAATTCACTCAAAGGTAATGAATGTGTCGTTCAAAGGTGTTAACGTGGCAATAATTACCACGAAGAGAAAAGAAAGATAATTACATACTGTATTAGACATCAATTGTTCCCAATTGTGAAATTAGAGGTTGAAACAAGGATTATCAAGTTTCATAACAACACCCATTTTGTTTTTTGCAGGTTACTCCTTCCCATTCACAGCAATCATTACCAACAACCCAAGACGAGAGTCTATCGAAATGATCTTTGAGATTACGTTTGAAGTTTATAAGAGCTTCCCCGTCTCTTGGATTGCAAGCAGCATTAAACTTGATCATGTTTGATGAACACAAAAGAAAGGAAATAGCAGCCATGGTCATACTTAATTAGTTAAACAAGGACACGTACAATGTAGAGAAAGTAAACTGTTCATATATATATATATATATATAGTTAACAGTTAATGCTTATGTAATCTTGGTCTATTCATTTACTTGATCATTGAGTTTGAATACACACGCAAAAGGGACCTACTAATTAAAGACTTGACTGACTTGCTCATATATTCTGTATCGTGACAAGACTACTTAAGACTTGGTCTTTGCCTGTACATAATAGACATCAATTGTTTGCAATTGTGAGACTTACCAACTCTCTAGCTACATCAGCACTAACATCATAAAAGCCATAACTCTTTTGGACAGAAGTTCCAATGGTGTGTTTGGACGAAGGAATCATGAATCCATGAGTCCTCTTAGACTTCTTATTTGATATTTCGCGTGAAATATACACAAGGACCCTAGTAAAGACTTGGATGATTGACTCCATATAATATGATCATGAAAATAAGAATACCACTATTTCTAACAAACCCACACCCCTCAGTAGAGTGCCAAGAGCCTAGGTGTTATGTGTGAGCTCATACCGAATAGTTCTATAGACCTTATAAATGGGGTCGTGGAGCGTATGCTAAACCTATATGTGTGGACTATGAAGCTGAAGTAGAAGATGATATCTTGAATCTAGATAACTACTGATTATACTAACGATCATGCCCTTTAGTGGCTAAATTAACTGGGACAGGAATTCAATTATGGTTTAGAGTTCATACTTTTAATTTCAGTTGTTGAAAGTGCTCCTGGTGACGCCATAGAAGAAGCATTGGTTGCTCATGCAAATCTGGCCAGTGAATTTCCATCCTTGATTGTACAGTCCACTCAAGGTACATTCGAAGAGAAAAGAACATTACCTCTATGATTGTCTCTGTGTTTGCGTGTTGCTGTTGAGGCCTGTTTGCATGTAGCCCCAATAAAACTAATTATTTCTTTGACCTGAGATGTTGCCCAAGTACTTAAACATTAGTGGAGTATGATTTTTGGTACCTGTTACAGGCCTATGTTTTCCGTTTTTCAGGTTCAAATTCCAATCTAACTAATAGGGAATACACACAAACACGGCTGTCAGAATTTGTATAAGGTGAAATAAAAAAATGAATACAAACATGAGCTTCGGTTTTTAACCTTGTACTCTGAGAGTCTGAAAAAATGTTCAGTAAAAAGAAGCATCAAAATATGCAAGAAAAGAGACTACAGATCAGAACATTATCTCTTCTATTTTAAGCTTGCCATATTACAATGGTGGATTTGGGATGCTTACAAATTACATCGAAATCCCCCAAATGAGCACCAACTACATACCCATGATCCGAAAGGGTTTACAAATGAATGACCTTAAATAGTCTAAGATACAGAAGATCTACCATCCTAAAGACATTATATCACCGAGGAAACGCGAATAACATAAAGAACATGAGAAAACAAGTTGATACATATAAATAGAAACCAAGAAGAAAGCAATTTATAGAAAACAGGAAAATACAGATCTGAATTAAATATGTATAGTGCGATAGAGCATATCAAGAGGTTTAAGTTGGATTAGCTTCAGTTGAATGAGTATCTGCAAAACTTGATTATCTCTTTTTAATACCAATCAGTTATCTAACTTAAGACCCTCACAAGTTGCTGCTAGGAGCTTTTCATTTGTTGGATTTGCTTCAGTTGAATTTGCTAACTTTTTTATCCGCTAATCATGTTGAACTGAAATCTGGATAGTTGTTGTGGAATGGTAGAAATAACTGGTCCGTATCTCTGAAAAGTAATAATTGCGATAATTCAAATTAGATTCCAACTCAAAATTTCATATGTAGACCATTCCACATTGGATGAGGTCCGAACAACTTAGTAGCTAACAGCCTAACACCAATATTATATTGAATAAAAGACATTGCATCTTCTTCGTGGTGTAGTCAAAAGCGTTAAGAAACTCCACAATTCTCCCTATCTAAATTGGACTGGCCATAGCTTCTACAACCTATACTCACCTATACAAATTAAAAGTAGACCTCCTGGAATCTTGTCATGATTTCTCTTTTGCGTCTCCATTTTTTGTGTTCGATTTTATTTATTTTCTTACATTGGTATATATACGTTACTGCTAGAGTATCGAATTTAATTTAAGTTGAAACTAATGTTTGTCAGTTGTCACTTTGCATATCTACATTTGATACTAAGGGGTGTGTTTGTGTGAGAAGTTGCTACAATATAGCAAAGGGAAATCAGATGACTGCGTACCTGAACGTTATCGTACAATTCGAACAATGGCACGGCAAGTAGTTTCAAGTTCTTTGGTACTGCGAAGTACTCCCTCTCAGACAGATGAACAAGGTAAAGCTTCTTACACTCCTGAAACAAGGACAGATTTCCATTAAGAGAAAATTCCAAAAAGAAAATGAAGCCAGAGATCAGCATTTGTAACCGTAAAACCTGTTACACCATCACCTTAGGTTTAGTGATGTGAGGAGGGCAATATGGGTACATTGTCGTTTCAAAGTTTGGTCTCCACCAGACAGCTACACACTCGCCAATCTACGAAAAGATGATATGATGTTAAGAACGAAATAAGCATTATCCAAATTTTCTATGTCACGACTCACGAGCTAAGTTTATCAAAATTTGATAAACCCATATACGTCATTTTAAAAGGGTTTGACAAGGTGAAATTCACTTCCTTAGACATAACACATGAATTATCTCAATCTACCGAACATGAAAATGTATAATCCTTCAGGCCCCTCAAAGTCAGTAATAGAATAATACCTGCCAATCTGGCTGCATTGTAGTTGAGTTAGCAGCAAGTTTGCTTGACAACTTTCTTTTCAAACCCTCGATTTCTGCATAGTTTGCCAATAACATAAATAAGAAGATAACAATCAGAAAAGTACTCATAATGTCACACCACCTGTCAAGAATGAATAAATACCAAAAGCAAACACATACCATTTTCTCCAGGCTTCAACCGACCACCAGGAAGTTTGCAAAATGTGTTTCCAATTTGGAGAAGCAGTATGTGAGGATGGTTATGCTCTTGTACCTGCAAAGAGAAATATTAGCTGTCAACCTTATGCAATGTAGATCTTGCTGACATAAATGGAGTAGTAATTTGTTTTCTTTATAACATCGTACTTAAAAACTAGTAATATCAAAATCACGCATCTAATACGAATTGATGGATGATCCATGACGAAAACAAGGAGCACAAAAATTTAATTTTAATGTTTTTGGTAGCTTAGTTTCGTCAAGTGAGAAAAAACCCACAGATTAGACAAACAAATCATTTGATAGAAATAATCGCAGAGACTTTTCACATTTGCTACATTAACCATGTGAACATGGAACCGTGAACATGAATTGCACATCTCTTGTAAATGAAATACAAGAAAATTAGGTTTTCAAACTAAAATTGTTCCGACTTACAATTAATAGACGTTTTTAGGTTGTGTTTGTTTCAATTTTTCATACTGAAAATCTCGTGTCCAAATCTAGTTTGTTTTTTCTTTGACGAATCTAAGACATTCATTATCATTGACAAAAATTAAGATAATATTTGCCTTCGCAATGACCAATGGCACACAGTCTTGCACAAAGTCCCACAATCTACACCTACCCAAGGTCCAGGTTTGTCTAGTTGACAAGGGTGGGGGGCCCATGCCCTGACCATATTCCGGCTGCATTACGCGGTTTTACGCCATTCTAATTTTTGTTTACCACTCTATCTATATTACTCTATACCTATGTATGGATCAACTCGAGTGTGTCATGCTGTCATGGTGAAGGCCTCGTACACCATAAGTAATTACCAATTTGGTGATGCAAAGGATAAACTTTGTTATCGAATTCAATTTCCGACATAGAAGTCACCAATTATGTCGTGGTGAAGGCCTCGTACACCATAAGTAATTACAGCTTGGTAATGCAAAGGATAAACTTTGGTATCGAATTCAATTTCCAACATAGCAGTCACCATTTAAACGCTCAAGAACATGTAAAACATGTGATGTGTAACTAGCTAGGGCATTTGTGGTCGACAAAATTGCGGAGGATCTTTACTAACTGTACAATAAAGAGGCTAACCTTCCCTCATAAAACAAATGGAAGGAGTTGTCAATTCAATTCAAAATAAACCCTAATTATTACTTCCTATCTAGCTATGATCTGTTTAATAACTCGAAATAAAAATCCAAACTATCCCCATACAATTATGAAAGAAAAGAATACTAACCAGTAAAATTGCATCAACACTTGTCCTCATCCCCTCTTTCATATAACTGTTAAACAATATCAAATGATTACTATTCTGATTTGATCTCAAACTCTAAATACCCAAAAAAAAACATAATTGACATTCAAGTGAGTGAATTTCATACATGATACATGATATCCCAAAAGGAGAAACCTTTAGTACAAAAAATTGATTAACAAACTAGGGTTTTTCTAGGGTTTGAAGATTTTAATGATAAACGACATAAAAACTTACTTGACTTTCATACGAGCGAGACGATCTGCAACAGATGTATCTTTCTCCATCTTCGGTTCTTTGGTACCGAACGTGTAGCTTGAGAGTGGGTATGTATTTACTACCGGCGATGTCACCATTACTTTCTCTCTCTAAGCTTCCTCCTCTCTCTCTCTCTCTCTCTCTAAAACTTACCTCTGGTACTGGTTTTCACTGACCTAGTTCTTTCTCGAGAGAACTATTTTACAACGATGAACTATCTCAAGTACGAAATTAACCTTGTTGTTGGTGGTGCATAATGGAAAAGTCAAAGGGTAAACTTGTATTATAGAATGCTGTCTTCAAGTTTGACCAAAAATATTTCTTTTTGTCCAATTTTAGATCATTAGTTCAGGTTTAATCCACATAAAGAAATTAATGTGAATTTAGTCCACCTCCATAGACACCACTAATGCTTCTTTTGTAGCACTTGGGATCTTTCATCAACAGTAGTGCATGATTTGTTGACTACGACAATAAATATATAAGTAATGGTTTATACCGTAGTTTGTATAACCTACTTATCAAAATAATTGTGAAACACGTGTAAGTGTTACTCTATTAGTTAAACAAATTAGTTCGATATTAATTTGGTATTTTCAACCACATGAGTTCCTTTTCTTGCTGACTGTCAACTTAGATCTTACTTCCTATTACACACTTCCTTTGTGGTATGTTTTTTGTTCCTCACTTTATTATCCACATTTTTTGCCATATGCTCGCCAAGTTTTCGCGTTTAATGTTGGTAATGTTTATGGATTGTACAATTTTAGCTCATGAAGTTATTAGGTAAAACTCCTTTAGATGACATAGGCCTTTTAGATGGCTTGCCTCTATAAGGGATGTGGTTGTATGACTGATACTTGAGAACAATATGGAGGACCGACACCGTAAATATTCATTACACGTACATAATAGGAAATTTATGCAAATATTACATAGACATCACATAAACGATTGTTAACTAATGTTTTGCTTAAAGCAACATACCATTGTTAGAAAACCTTTTTCCACGACGAATTTGATGGAAGACATTGTCTTTTAATATGAGCCACATCT
This sequence comes from Eschscholzia californica, assembly GCF_041429995.1. Classification (NCBI taxonomy): domain Eukaryota; kingdom Viridiplantae; phylum Streptophyta; class Magnoliopsida; order Ranunculales; family Papaveraceae; genus Eschscholzia; species Eschscholzia californica. The sequence goes on along the minus strand of NW_028238483.1, from coordinate 43,376,907 downwards.
GTTCCCAAATTCAAATTTTCACTTGCTATTCCGTCCAAATAGAAAGTGTATCTTAATATCTCAACATAGAGCAAAAAAGGTTAGATAATCTCAAAATATTTGAACATGAGACAAAATAACAAATACTAGCAACATAGTCAAATAAGAACGTCAAGATATTTTAGTTGTATAGGTTTAACCTTTTTGCAAGCAGTCGCAACTTTTTGTAAACTGATAACCAATTTTTGCGTTCGTTGTAAATATTTTGCAAGTTGTTGCAAATTACAAAATATTTGATGAGCTAAAGACTAGATTACGCAATGTTTGATTAGCTAAAGACTAGAAAAAATAGACTGAAATTTTTTCACAAAAATAGAAAACTTATAAAGAGTTTTGACAAAATTTTCGATCTTTAAAAGACTCATTTTCGTTCTCTAAAAAACGAATTCGTCCTTTGTTTTTCAACTTTTTAATGACCATGGGTGCCATTTTGTTGTTCATAGTTTTTGATGACCATGAGTGTCGGATTTTTTATTCAGTAAGATTTACGAGTGACTATTTCTTATCAAGGAAAGACCTATTTTAAGCAACTTCAATCTTCTATCACTTTTGTGCTTTTTTGAAGTCTCAAAATATAATTTGTGATGCTTTAGATATCGTTTTTTTGCAACTCTTTCTGTTCTTTTTCTCTCTAGGAATTTGCTACGCGCATTTGACGGGTTGTAACTTGTAAGGACAAATTTGGTTTTGTTATTGCAAATTACATTTGCAATGCAGAAAACATTGTTAAATTAGTACGTATTTACCGTTCGCTCTCCCAATGTATTTGACCCAAACTATTGCCAACTCACAGTAGACCCGAAAATTATTATTGGTGAACAGAGTACATCTGTGTGAGTGAGGTACCATTTGCTGTAAATAAGAAAGGAGAGCTGTGTTGAAAGTCTATTATCTGTATTTGATTAATTTTAAGAGAAATTAGGCTTTCTTGTGTTTTAAAAAGAGAAAATGAGCTTATGAGGGCGTTTGGTATCTTGTATTTCAGGGTCATCCTTTCGTTCGTACCGATCAACTGCTAGCGGATATTTTTACAAAAGAACTACATGCTAAAAAGATAAAGAGATGTTATTAAGTTGGGCTCTATCGAAAAAAAAAAGTCGGGCTCTATCGACACTTCACACGGTCACACCGACTTGGGAGGGAGTGTTGTTGGAGAAAATTTGAAGGGTATATGGGATATATGTTTTCATTCAAAGTCTTGGATTTGAATATAACAATTTAAGCAAAATATTAATCATTATTGTGTTGCTTAAATTAGTTTTTTTGTATTGAGCTTACAAAATTGATTTAAGCTCACCTCCAAGTATATGAGCTCTCTTCTTTTCTTTTTCAGTGTAGTAGGCTTAGTTGAGCCACGTAAATCTCCACTTTATAATCATAATGCTTTCTTTTTTAATCCATTTTAGGTTTTATATTAGACCATGCCTTGGAGCCTTTGGTTTTTGTTTGAATCTTCTCTTAATGTACTGTTTCAAAAAGAAAAAGTAAAAAACTGTCTGGATTTGAAAATTACGTTGAGGTCTTTACTATTATTTCAACTGCCAGGCTAACTATAGATTATGTTTCTCATCTAATTTAGTTTAGCACACCAAATAATTTTCACAGCAATTTTGAACTAACAAATTAGACAAATTTATTCATGTTTATTATCTCCAAATTAACAAATTGAAACAAGAAAAATTTAAAAGAAAAATCAAAGTTTAGGGTAATAATGGGAGAATTCACCTACATGAAGATGACCTTTTTTCTCCCACAAAAACTTGTAATACCCCATCCGACCCTCCAGCCACAATTGTGCATTTATCTTCCTCGACTTGCCTCCAACAAACACCACTTACAAACTTATCTTCGGATCCGGGTCCATTTATTTGACCCAACCCACGTACCCATACGGGTTCGCTCCACCTTTTATCGTAAACAAACACTTCATTACTCTCTGACCCGCATCCAATTAATCCCCCATTTCTCCAAACCGACAACCCGACAAAGCTTCTATTGTTAACATGGCCTTTATAAGTCCGAATTGTTCGTGCATCGTTCAAATTCCAAAGTTTTAAGCAACCATCGATAGCTGCAGAAACCATCATTCCGTCTCCAACAAACCGAACATATGAAACAGTTTTCTGATGCCCAACGAAAACTGAAATAGGATGCGAAATCTTTCGAATATCGTAACCATATGCATTTCGATCGGCACAACCAAGAGATATTAACCCACTACTAAACGGGTCAAACTCCACACAACAAATGGGGCTCCGACCCAAGCTAGGCTGTACTACAGCCACACATTCATCACCACTAGCTCGAGTATCCCACAATTGTACAGTTCCATCATCGGAACCCGATGCTCCGATAACCGGATTCCAATTCGAGTAGTCCACACTCCATATTCGACGACCACCATGTTCATCTCTCTCAAATACGGGTACCCGTTTTTCAAGATCATACTCTGTTACGACTCCGTCGTAATCACCTGACCCGACCACTCTCCCAGCCGTACCGGGTTTCCACCGGATACTACTAAGTTTAGCCGGAGTACAAATGAAATATTCACATGCATTAATATGGTCTAATAGAAACGGATCGGACGTACCTTGTTGATGACCCGTATCGTGTCTTAACAAAGAATTAATGTTATAAATTCTAATCTTTCTTGCAATTCCACCAGTTGCTAAGAATTGATCTGATGGGTCGAATTCAATTACACCAACCGTGTCGGATACGGATCCACAAACTGGGTTAGAAGATATAATAGTTGAAAGATTGAAATCCCATTCAAAAATGGGTTTATTCTTATCTTCTTCTTCTTGTTGTTCTTGTTGTTGAAGATGATGAATTTCTCTCTCTTCTACTACTAATTCTTTTCTTTTTTCTTCTTCTTGTGGTGGATTTTCTCTTTCTTCTCTCTCTTGATTTTCTTGAATAATCGGCGGGTAAGGGTAGTTCATTTCCCATTCACAGAAACTTGGAGTTTTCTTGTTGCTTTTGGGACCAATGAAATGCTTTCCATTGAAACCCAAAACAAACACTTCAACTCTCTATAAAAAGTTTAGCTAAGATTTATGTATTTGCTTTTTGGTTTTATATTTTTATTTAATTTAATTTACGTCCTTCATTAATTTGGTTTATTGTTTACGACATCCTTATTTTTTGGGTAATTACATATACCTCCTAAAATGGTTAATTTAAGAAAATGATGACGTGAAAATACTTATGCACAAAGTGCAATTTTCATCTACTTTTCTAAAAACTACCAACTAGTTTATCACGAGTTATTAGTGTTCGATTGTTTATCAAACTGGTTGCTCATATCAATTATTTTGTAAAACTAAATTTGAGAAGATAAACTTTTAGTGAAAATAACCATTGAAATGAAATGATGTCTATTTTATAGTGATCTAGTTCCATTCTTGTGATGACTAGTGAAGGTGGAGTTTCTTGCATTAAATTTAAATTTTGAGTGAAATAAAAAAGATTTAGAGGAAAATTTTTGAGTGGAAATAAAAAAATTTGCTTCTTCCAAACACTACTCACTTCTAAAGATTTTTATTTTCTTCTTCTATCTTTTCTCCCACAGGGCCACCACCATAAACTCCAGCGACACCATCAAAACTAATTTCGGCCACCATTAACTCTTCTCTCTCTTGTTTCTCTCTTCTCCTCTCTCTATTCTCTCTCTTTATACTCTCATATGGTTCCAGTGAATCACAACCCTTGTATGGTTTTCCCGACGAAGGGATCATTCACTTCGCCGAAACTTAGAGAGAAGAGAGAGAGAAGATGATAAAATCGTCGTCTATCGCCGGCCACATCCGACTGACATTTTTGTGCCAGTGACTTGTACGGTGCGTTTGGTTTTCTACATTCTTTTCTGGAAGCTTTTTCTATTTCCTCAAAATAGCGACCAATTTAAATTAGATTAACCTAGTTTTGATTAATCTTTTGTGTTATGCAAGTTTTGGTCCTTAAATGTTGAATGGGTCAAGGGAACACCTTGTAATATAAAGAAATCTAAAGGGCTAAAGTTGATTTTTCTTGTTCCACAAGTGGGTAAGATGAATCTACAAACCTAATAAAATTGCACAGATGTCACTTTTTTCTTTTTTTCTTCTCAAAAGTGCATAGAAGTCACTTGTTAATTTAGTCAATCATTAGAATTGATTTCTTTTGAGTTAATTCTTATATGGCCCCCTACTTTGTGACCAGCTTCCTTTATGGCCCCCTTTTTTTCGTAAATTCAAATATGGCCCCCTATTTGCAGATAAATGTCATTACTACCCTTCTTAATTCTAAATTTAAAACAATAAAAAAAAATTATTTCCACCTCACCCCTCTCTCTCTCCCTACACCTCACCCCTCTCTCTCTCTCTCTCTCCAACTCTCTCTCTCCTACTCACCCCTTTCTTCTCCGGCAAGGTGGCCGGCCGGAAAATTTTCCGGCCGGCCACCTTCAAACTTAAAAAAAAAAAAAAAATTCTCTCTCCTCTCTCTCTCTAAATTTTTTTTTTTTAAAAAATCTCACCACTCTCTCTCTAAAACTCCGGCGAAGGGGTTTCCCTTCGCCGGAGGATCTGTTCACGAACAGAGAGCTGTTCGTGAACAGCAACTCTGTTCACGAACAGAGCTGTTGTTCGTGAATAATAGATCTGTTCGTGAACAGATCCTCCGGCGAAGGGAAACCCCCTTCGCCGGAGTTTTAGAGAGAGAGAGAGTGGTGAGATTTAAAAAAAAAAAAAAAATTAGAGAGAGAGAGGAGAGAGAAATTTTTTTTTTTTAAGTTTGAAGGTGGCCGGCCGGAAAATTTTCCGGCCGGCCACCTTGCCGGAGAAGAAAGGAGTGAGTTGGAGAGAGAGAGAGAGGGGTGAGGTGTAGGGAGAGATGAGGTGGAGAGAGAGAGGGGTGAGGTGGAAATAATTTTTTTTTATTGTTTTAAATTTAGAATTAAGAAGGGTAGTAATGACATTTATCTGAAAATAGGGGGCCATATTTGAATTTACGAAAAAAAGGGGGCCATAAAGGAAGCTGGTCACAAAGTAGGGGGCCATATAGGAATTACTTTTAAAATGATTTACAGAACTATTGACCTCTAAAATAATTTCAAACTATAGATCTCTAAGATAAAAATTTTCCGCCCAAAGTTATGAAGGGCAAGTTCAAATCCAAAAACTGCAAGTTGATTAAAGAAATTAAACTAGATTACCCTACTTGTCAAATATAAAGGGCACAATGACAACCATACTTAAATTATTAAAAAAAAAAAATAGGAAATTGGTTCTGCTGTATTCTCCGACTAAAATTTCATGTAAGATAAATGCACCACTAAGGCAGAGCGCTAGTTTGCGTGCCCACCTAAACGAACAAACAAAAAGAAAATTATTTTATCTCTCATCCAATTCGAACTTAAATATTCAAATCTTGGTACCCTCAAAATAAATTTGGATATTTATTTTGTAAAAATGAGGAGAATAAAAGGATTTTTTGGGTATATAATATGATGTGGTGGTCAATATTTCAACACTAAATGTGGTAGTATAAAATGGTTTCCTAGCATTAAATTGTACAAACTTTTTAGTTGTATTTCAAGTAGAGGATGAAAGACAAGAAGAGGTGGTCACTTTAGTGCCTCATTTGGTGTAGTTGGAAGAGAAACAAAAGGCTTACTTTTTGAGGATTTACGTGTTTCTCTCCACACCTCTTAATGGTCATTCCAATCTATATAATAAAATTTATATACAAAATACCAATAAAAATTTACCCCAAAAGGACATAAAAGTGTTCGCGAGTACACCTTTAAACGAGTATTCAAGAATTATCTAGTGCGAACTCGACTTGACTGAGTGGTGGCATGTATATATCTCCACTGAAACTATTAGGTTTTGAATCTCAACATCGTAAAAAATATATCTTCTAACCTAAATTTGTAAACCTTTTTTCACTTGAGTCCGTGCGTACTAAATATAAAAGTGTGAATACTATGTGGATTTTATATGTAATCTTACAGTGAAAATGTGATATTTGAAGTAATAAGGAAGCCAATTAATATTGTATGCACATTTCTCTCTTTTGGGTGCAAATTAAAGGTTACACGTACAAGGTATGCTTCAAATATGTGAAGAGAAGGAGAGAGACACATTTGAGAATTCCACCAAGGAACTTGTGAAGTTTTGCAAAAAAGAAAAGAAACAAATAAACTTGTGAAGTCCATACGGTTGACATGGCAAATTTAAAACCATATCAAAGCTACATAATACTATACCATTATATACTACGAAACGATTCAACCAATCCCAAAGTTGATGTTAGTCAAAAAAGACTTTAAATGTCTCCTACCCAAAAGTTATGCTCATTAAAATTCAATACCAGCCGGTATAGTTATAATAATGGTATGAAACGCTTCAGTAAGTCAGATAAATATTTTCAACAAAAAATGTCACAATAAATATAAAATCAAACAACTCTCTTGATTATTAATGCATATATTTCGCTCACTAGTTAGTTTTTAGTCTTATTAAAATAAAAATATTTTTTGAATAAAATTTCTACTTAAAAGAACTAACTCTTCAATAATCTCTTTGGTTGGTTCGGTTAATATAATGTTTAGTCGAATAGTTACCCCTCACTTTCAAACTCCATGTACTTCCTTTCAAAATTTGGAAGAAGATGAGATAGTTGGGTTGGTCCCACGACATTTAGGATAAGTCATTGTAGAGATAAGGTAGGAGTGTCATTACATGAAATGTGGATCCGACATGGATATGAACAAGGTCCCTTTTTCACTTTTTCTACAACTGGGATGAGTGTGACCATACCAGGACTTCTCTCTAAATTTACTATTTTGGTGGATCCTAATTTGTCCAAAATTCCTTTTAGCCCCCTCTACTCATCCATTTATATGTCAAGGATTTACAACATCCATTTTCCTTTCGAAGTAAGATCCATTTTTTGCATAATATAATCAAGAAAAGAGTTTATTATCTTTTCCAAATTCAGACAAAAGCAAGGTTTTCCACCAAACCTAAGTGAAAGAAGTGAGTTTGCAAAAAAAAAAAAAAAAATTGTTGCACAACTTTTTACTTTTAGTAATGAATGAAAATCAGTAATATTCTATTTTATTATTGATTGAAAATGAAACTTGAAAGAGAAATTTGTTGAACTTGTCAGCTGTCAAAGTTATATTTCGTACACTTTGTTTTAAGAGAAGAAAGATTTTATAATGATGAGTTTGGTAAACCTACTTGCAGGTAGTGTTCAACTCTCATCTTCAATGAGGGTATCTTTTTTTTTTTTTTTTTGTTGAAAGAATGAGGGTATCTAATAAAAAGAGAAAAAAAATCAAGTCAACAAAAAAAAACATAAACGCAAATTTTAGATTCAAAATATCACAAGATAGAAACATGTACACAACGAGTCAATGACACAACACGGTACAACACAAAACACAACCCAAAAGTCCACCACCTCCTGGTGTAGTGGTTGGATACTCTGCAACCTGGAGATCTTGGTTTGTTTCCATGGAAGTAGAAATTCAAGATTTATTACGTTTGAGTGCAAATAAAGGTAAATTAGGGTAGGATGACCTTTAAAGGTTGATATATGATCTTTAAGGGCTCAAGATGTTTTAAATCAAGTTGTTATAGTGCTTATATTCATGAATCTTGATGTATCTTTATATTATCTCTTCATGATGTATCAATGGTTTGTAATGAAATAATGAATCTTGTAGTCTATATAAAAAACACAACCTAAGTATGGGCGGAGTCTACTGTTATGGACCCCACCTTTTAGAAGTGCCCATAGATGAGGTGTCTTATAAATAACACTTCTCATAAAATTCTCATCAAGCCCAAGCCCGTTATGTCATTTCCGAGAAAAAATAAATGAAAAGAAAAGCGCGCGAAATGACAGCATATCAGTCGTTAACTGTCGAACCAGTTACTTCTCTCTCTCTCTAAAAATGGGGAAGCAGCAGAAGCAACAGGTGATATCCCGCTTCTTCGCTCCCAAACCAAAACCCACTTCTCCTTCTTCTTCGTCTTCCCCTCCTCCTCCTTCAAACCCTAAAATTTCAGCCACCGTCTCTTTTTCTCCCTCCAAACGAACTCGAACTTCTCAACTACTCTCACCATCCAAAACCCTAACTCCATCTCCTCTTCAACCTTCTAAAAAACCTAAACTTTCTCCTTTCACTCAAAACCCTAAACCTTCATCTGACTCTCTCCACCAAAAATTCCTTCAAAAGCTTCTAGAACCTTTACCTTCTGTTCCAACTCCTCTCTATACTACTAACACCCAACAACCCTCTTCATCTTCTTCCTCTCTTTCTCTTTCAAAAAACCCTAAATACACACCCTTAGAACAACAAGTTGTGGAACTTAAATCAAAATACCCAGATGTTCTTTTGATGATTGAAGTTGGGTATAAGTACCGTTTCTTTGGGGAAGATGCAGAAATTGCAGCTAGGGTTTTGGGGATTTATGCTCATTTGGATCATAATTTCTTAACTGCAAGTATTCCGACATTTCGGTTACATGTTCATGTAAGGAAACTTGTTAATGTTGGTTATAAAGTTGGAGTTGTTAAGCAAACTGAAACTGCAACTATTAAAGCTCATGGGTTGAACAAATTAGGGCCATTTTCGAGAGGGCTTTCGGCTTTATATACAAAAGCAACACTTGAAGCAGCAGAAGATATGGGTGGAAAGGAAGAAGAAGAATTTGGGTCTTCTTGTAATTACTTGATATGTGTTGTTGAGAGGGAGATTTTGATTGATAATAATGAGTTCAGTTTGGGAGGTGGGTTTGATGTGAAAATTGGGATTATAGCGGTGGAGATTTCGACAGGAGATGTTATTCATGGGGAATTTAGTGACAATGTTATGAGAAATGCACTTGAAGGTGTGGTTTTGAGTTTATCTCCTGCTGAAATACTACTTGCCGAGCCTCTTTCGAAACAAACGGAGAAGGTATTGAGATTTTGCTGTTTTAAGTAATAAATTGTGTTATTTGAGTCTTGTTTGAGTAAGTATTAATCAGTTAATTAAATAGAAGTCCCTTAGAATTAACAATTTTAAGCGCCAATTTCGTGTTGGAACTCCTTGCCTACGACTACGAGGAGATGGAGGCGCGTTGTTTACTAACGAAGTTCTAAGTCTTTGGTAATGTTTAGATGCTGATGGCATATGCTGGATCTACATCCAGTGTCCGAGTTGAACGTGCCTCACGTGACTGCTTCAAAGATGGTGGTGCACTCGCTGAAGTAATGTCGTCATTTGAGAACATAGACGAAGATGGTTCTTCGAATCTGGATGAGTTGGGATCAGAAACTAGAGAACAGGAAAGAGAACGTCTAGGTATTGAGGTATTATATGCATAAGATCAAATTCTCATCAGTAAAAAGAACGGCTACTAGAGAGAGTATGTTTCACTATGTCTTAATTTCAAATTCGTGCTTTTATAGGGCATTATGGAATTGCCAGGGTTAGCTGTCCAAGCATTAGCCTTAACCATTCGTCATCTGAAGAAATTTGGTTTGGAAAGGATTCTGTGCTTGGGTGCTTCATTTCGGGCTTTCTCGAGCACCATTGAGATGACATTATCAGCTAACACTCTCCAACAATTAGAGGTAATTCTGGCAGATGTTTTGCTGAATTTTTATAATATACCGATGTTTCATGGAATAACTTCATTACAAATTGGTTTAAGATTTATCGGTAATCCTTGTTGACTTGAAAGTCACTGTTTTTTCTTTCCATTGATATGTTGTATAAGGTTTTGAGGAATAATTCTGATGGATCGGAGACCGGGTCTCTACTGCATTTGATGAATCATACACTTACGGCGTTTGGGTCGAGACTTCTTAGACACTGGGTATGAGGTGGGCCGAGAAGTTTATCTTTTGGTCTCTAGATTTTTCCACTTCTTTTTATATGATTAGTGGGCACAATTTGCAGGTGACTCATCCTCTACTTGATAGAAATTCGATATGTGCTCGGCTTGACGCAGTTTTTGAGATTGCTGAGTTAATGGGCCCATGTACCACGAAACATTTCGGTGTACATGGTAACGCGGACGATTGCGTGGAAATTGTACAACCTGAGGCTAATTATATTATTTCTTCTGTACTGACTACATTAGGAAAGTCAACTGATATTCAGCGTGGAGTAACAAGAATTTTTCACCGAACAGCAACTGCAGCTGAGGTAAACTTCAAGATGTTCTTATAATCTTATAAGAGGTTCATGGCTTGAGAAAGACAATTTATATTAAACGGCCCGAAGGAAAAGAATAGCTTTCTTTATTAGCTCCTTATTGAAGGGTAATGTGCCCTAACCTGCAATATGCCCCACAAATTACTAAAGTAAGAATTAGTAATTCTTTAGCCCCTTCCTATTGTTATACAAGATTTACTTCATGAGCTACTTGATCTCGGGCTCACTGGTTCTGTTTCTCATATAGATCAGGAACTGCTACAACGGGGCAACATGATTTTATTCGAACATTTATCTTTCTTATTTTGCCTACTTCCACACTTGTCAAGTATTTTGGGGATTCATTTATTAGATTTCCATAATATAGACGTGAGAATATCTACTTGCCCCTTGGTGAAAATGCTTCCTCTTGTGTAAAATGATTTGGAACCTTTGAATACAGCTTTTCACTTTTGAATCTGTCGTAACAGAAGTTGTTTCTATGTGTGTTAACTCTGCAGTTCATTGCTGTAATTCATGCTATTTTGTTCGCTGGGAAGCAACTTCAGCAATTAGGGGTTGAAGATAATGTCAGCGTTGAGGATGTGAAGGCCAACATTGTAAGATCCCGTTTGTTGAGAAGGTTGATTTTAACAGCTTCTTCGCCCACAATAGTTGGCCATGCTGCAAAACTTCTCTCTGCCCTTAATAAGGATGCAGCAAGCCAAGGGGACCTCCAGAATTTATTTAATGTTTCCAATGGTCAATTCCCAGGGGTATATCCAAATACTTCCCTCTTTCATATTCTGAATTTCTCCTTTTATATCTGGCATAGACCGTCACTGTCCATTTATGAACAGGTTGCTGGAGCAAGGACAAAGGTTCAGATGGAGAAGGAAAAGTTGGACTTGTTGATCAGTCAGTACAGAAAGGAACTCCAAATCCATGATTTAGAATTCTTGAGCGTCTCGGGGTCTACACACTTGATAGAGGTAATTTCTGTCAACAAGACTGTTCCAAATTGCAATTAGTGTATTGTATATAATGTAAAAATTGGATGTACTCAGACTCCAAAATTGTAGTACGTATATTATGTTATTCTGGCTAAGGGCGAGTTAAGTTTGATGGTGAAGTCATATGTTTACATATTCGCATTACCGAGTTAAGGTCTAAATTGTTTATCGTATTCACGGGAACCTGTAGTGATATGGTAATTTGTATTCTTCGAGAGATACTTATGTTTCTTCTCGCTCTTTCTTCTTTTATTTCTTTAGTTACCTTCAGAAGTAAGGGTACCTTCAAATTGGGTCAAGGTCAATAGTACGAAGAAAACAATTCGCTACCACCCGCCTGAAGCCTTAAAGGCTTTAGACCTGTTGTTGCTTGCCAAAGAGGAACTTACTGTAGCCTGCCGGGTTGCTTGGGGTAGGTTTCTAGAAGGATTTGGTAAATACTATGCTGAATTTCAAGCTGCTGTCCAAGCACTGGCTGCTTTGGATTGCCTGCATTCTCTTGCTATGCTTTCAAGGAACAAGGTGAACTTTAGTTTCTGCAAAATATATTGTTGCAAGTTGTACAGATACTTACATTTCTGCGAAATCATTATATTGCAGAATTATATTCGTCCAGTTTTTGTTGATGATAATGAACCTGTTCAGATTCATATTTCTTCTGGACGCCATCCGGTATGTCGTTCATGTATTAAATTTTTTTAACCGTACCATCATTGGTTAGAGATAACTGCTGAACTTCTTAGGTGATGGTTTGTGATCCGTATGAGGAATTATCCTTGATAATTCTTTCATTGATACTTTCATGTGAATATTCTTTCAGGTTCTGGACTCAATGTTACAAGACAATTTTGTTCCGAATGACACCAACTTGCATGAAGATGAAGAATACTGTCAAATTGTTACAGGGCCAAACATGGGCGGGAAGAGTTGTTACATTCGTCAGGTTGCTCTAATTGCTATCATGGCACAGGTACGACTTTTCCAGCGATAAATTGTCTCCTCATTTGCAAAAAAAAGTTACCCCTCTTGAGTCGATCGCTCAATTGTCTTTGTAACTTAGAAAATCCAATGTCCTACGCTAAAATTTGATATTTTGATTTCAAATCTTAAGAAGCAGGAGAAATGAGAGCTTTGGTTGTTTTATGTGTGATTATAATCCAAAAAGAACACCAGAAGCAAGTTGGAATGAAATGGATCCTTTTTCCTGGACAGCCTATTATTCATTCAAGTTGTACACTTTTAGATTATTCGGACATGAACATATTGTTTATGGATGTTTCAAAAAAAATGATTAGCTCAAATAGATTTATTTTCTTTTATCTTTTCCGCTGCCAACATAACTTTAGACATAACTATCAGTTAATTCGTCTTTTTTCTTTAAACAATTCCTCCCGTAGTATATAGTTCAGTTGAACATGCACATGGCTTCATCAATTTCCATTCTGGATCCTCTAGGTTGGTTCCTTTGTACCAGCATCATCAGCAAAGCTCCACGTGCTTGATGGAATTCATACTCGAATGGGTTCATCTGATAGTATTCAGCAAGGAAGGAGCACGTTTTTAGAGGAACTCAGTGAAGCTTCTCATATACTTCATAACTCTACCCATCACTCACTGATAATCATTGATGAGCTTGGCCGAGGCACAAGCACACACGATGGTGTAGCAATTGCTTATGCGGCATTATACTACCTTCTGAAGGAGATAAGATGCATGACCCTTTTCGTCACCCACTACCCGAAAATTGCTGATGTCAAGAGTGAGTTCCCATGTGCTGTAGGGACTTACCATGTTTCTTATCTCGCATCGAAGGATACTGTAGAAATTGATGATCCCAAGCCAGATAATTTTACCAAGAATCCCGATCATAGTGACATCACTTTCTTGTACAAGGTTGTGAGTGGAATGTCAGACAAGAGTTTTGGTCTTAATGTCGCGCGGCTGGCACAGGTCAGTTGGTATAGAACTCTTGGTTCTTTTATTTAAGCATATATTTGAATTCAAGAGCCGATTTAAAATTTTGAAAATCCACATTGATGTGGAATTGACGCCTCATGAACACTTTTCTGTTCTAAATCATGATTTGATCTCAAAGGTCTATTGAGAATCTGATTTTGTTCTTTACCTATCAGCTACCTTCTTCATGTGTTGCTCGAGCTGCTGCTATGGCAGCAAAGTTGGAAAATCTTGTAAGATCAAGAATCGGGACTCAGTTAACGGAGAAGTTATATATGGGAACACGATCGACCGAGAAGGAAAATGAAGGGCACAAGGACCATCGGGCATCGCCTAGTTGTTCATATAAAGAACTCACTGAAGCATACCGTGAATTCTTCTGTCGCTTGAGCCATGCACTCAGTGAAGCTGATCAGTCGAAGAGGTTCCGGTCTTTGAAGCATGCAAGGGTTCTCGCAGTGAATACACTGAAACAGTATGCTTTATTTCTCGTTTTATTTTCTCTCTATTTGAAAACTGTGATGCTTAAAAGGTCAAACCATCTCTCACATAATAGAAACCGAAAGAAACGTGAGAATTGAAATTGCACATACGACTGATATATCGTTTGGTTATTTTACTTTCTCTTATGTAGGTGTAATTCTTCGCATATTTAAGACGCTGTTCTTTTTTCCCCAAGTGATAGTATCTGAAAATCGAAGGTGTCGGCATATTTTGGCTGAAGACTTGCAAGGTGAGACGGCAAACTCAGTAAGATTCAGTTGGAGAATTGGCGTTGCTGTTACTGTTTCAAATTTTTGATCTGTTATATAAATCTGTACAGATGGATATAATCTAGTTAAGTAGAAAGAAATTCATGTTTTTAGTTTAGTTTTCATGGAGGATTTGGGTTTACATTCTACTGTCCTCATCTGAACTTGGGTTGATCTTAACAAATTGTGAGTTTTACACGCCAACTGTCGCAGAAACCCGCCATGAGCTGTTGCCAAAGTAACCTAATAAGCAGTAAAAAACAGTGCCCAAAAGCCACTCAATAGCTATAATGAATAGTTACAGCAGCTGTCATAGAAAATTTGCCAACCAGACAGTCCCCTGAAGTCCCACCAGTAGGAGCCCACACAAGGCGTCGGGTCAAGTCGACTCATTACAAACCCACACAGGCCACACATGTATTCCTGATTGGTTACTAGTAAAAGAAGCAACTCCTTAGCATTTCTACTCAAATATCATATTCTCAGATACAAAATCCATAATCTGGTACCTAAGTGGTTAAAATAGCTATTTTCGTCATCAACATATCTTTCTTCTGCTCTTTCATCTAGAGTTCAGATGAAAGTCTTTGTATGAAATTTCAAATAAGCATTAACAGCAAAATACAACAATTTCTGCCGTCACAAAAAAAACATCCTTATTTTTCGTGAACAAGAGGGCTGTAAATAGGATACCACATATTCCCTGCTACGTGTTCCATTGTCTCCTCCTGTTACAATGCAAGTAAAGCAATTAAACGCCGAAAATTTATCCGCAAGAAGTATATAGGGATTTGCTATTACAAACTGTCATTATCTTTAGCGAAATCTTTTGCTTGGATACTCAAGAAGGAAGCTATGGAAATGAAAACAAGATGGCAGAAAAGAAAACAAGAAGATCAAAACAAGTTCGCTAACATGACGTAATTTTAAGTGATTTTCTGGTGAAACTTGAGACAAACATGGGGAACTCATACTCGGAGCTTTTGGACAATTTGCTGTGTGTGTATATATATATATATATATATATATATATATATATATATATATACTTTTTTCGCTTAAGTTGATTTGATTGGTTTAGTAAACTCAAGGATGAAAAATGTTCGTACCTTCGACATGTGCATGAGCTCTTTGGCTCCCACTTCACCATGTCCTTCGGCAAGTTCTTCAGCAACAGCCTCTCCGACAACAGCTGCTCCAACTTCAGTTGTAATATCTCGAATACTACATGACAATAATATATTATACTCATACACTAACGACAATATCAATCAACAGCCAAAAAATATATCACAGATCGACTTTCAAGATAACTGTCACTAAAGGCGCTAATAATATGATACCATATTACCTTGAAATAGAAGGATATAAGATACCATTCTTGATTTCTTCATCTGTCATATATGATGCAAGGCTGTACGAATATCAAGTTAAAAGGACAGAGTCATTAGCTTGAAGAAAATTATGTCGACAAATCTTTAATATTTTAGTTCCTAAGATGCTAATTCGTTAGCTCGAAGTGTGGGAATTTAAAATAGAGTTGCTTCTTTACCATTCAGAGGCAGCTTGGAGCATTCCATCTGAAATAAAATGAGCACCTGAGAGAAGAGTTCCCAAACCAATCCTGAAGTAAAAAACAAAATATTAATGTACAGCAAACGTTCCTTTGGTTATAAAAAACCTAATTCAACACAAGAATCAGCACATACCCAGGGAACAAGTACATGTTATTTGCTTGATTAACATGGCCTACTTTCCCATTGCCTGCAAGCGACCAATACTTGGTTGATTTTCAAAGCACATCAGGCATTAAAAGAAAATAGTGTACATAATATTTTGCTTTCCATCTAGCCACTGTCATTTCCTTTACGATAACTTTTCGAAAAGGAATGCTACGATAACAAAATGCTAACCAAGATCGACATTTTCGAATGGACTCCCACTAGCAAAAACTATGTTGTCTCCCGCATATTTGAAAGCATCAGCAGCTGTGCATTCAGCTGTTCCACATGAAAATGGTAGAAAGATGAGTTAGTCAAAATCACAAGGGAAGAGGAGTGGGACAGTTACGAGTTATCTAACTTGACAGATGATAAAAATTGGCTAATAATAAGAACAAACCGTTCATTGTAGGATTGGACATCGCAAATATTGCAGGACGAACAGAATCTGACTCTCGCATGGCCTTAAGCACCTGATTTATACCGCATAGACGATTTCAAGTCTGATAAGTTACATTAGATCATACGCACCATAGTGGATCCAGCGGAAATTTTCAGCACGGAACATTCTTTCTAAATTAGCGATTGTGACTCACCTCTTCATTAAAGATGCCACCAACTCCAGACAGACCTAGAAGTACGTGGGGTTTTACCTTTTTGACCTAGTAATACAATGGTAATAAGCATTAGTGCAAGATGTATGGTTAAAATTATTGAAATGAAAGGCTTCCATGAGATTCTTGCATGATTTTACCACTTCGAGAAGACTCGCTCCCTCCTTGAGTCCCTCAATCTCTCCTGAACCAAAGCCTCTCGCAAAAGGTGCAGCTGATGGATCAAGATTATTTCTCTCTTTTGTGACAAGACCCTGTCCAAAACCATTCTATTAGTCACACGACGACATAAAAAATGGATAATTACTGCATTGGAGTTAGATGAAAATGGTGAAGGTTTTAATTTCTAATATGTTCCACGAACAAGTTGATAAAATTATTATGCTATGCACGTTAAGCCGAGTTAAATTGCAAATCTATGTTATTTCTGTTGAGGTCCCTCCTTATATAAAAAGGATTCCTAGTTAGAATAGGATTTCCCTTATTCCTTATTTAGGGAGAAATAGAAGTTTCTATTTCTAGCCTAAAAAGGAATCCTATTTCTAGTAGAATACCTCCTTATTTATCATTATAAATAGGGAATGAAAGGGAAGAAATTATTCATACTTTCAGGTTAGAGAGTATCCTCCCAGTTGGGAGCTCCCAGTTGGGAGAGTTAGTAGAGAATCCTCTCAGATATATCTTCTCAGGTTAGAGAGAGATAAGAGAGATGAAACAACTTCCAGAACAAAAAGAAGTCAGAGAAAGAGAGATTTCTGAAGTGGTTCTTTCAAGAGAGATTGAAAGAGCAGAATATTGGTTTGAAGAAAAGAAGATTATTAATCTTGTGAAGCAATTTAGTTTGTGGTTATCTTCTTCAACCTTTAGTAATCTAGGATTTGTTCAAATCCTAAGGAGTAAGAGATTTTATTTCTTTGTTTCTTTGTTCAGTTTATCCACCATAGGTTTGGTGAAGAGTTGTCCAAGAGTGTTTCTACACATCTTGAAGAATTGTGTAATCCATTATTTAATTATAGTGGAAGATTTCTGGACTAGGTCCCGTGGTTTTTTACCTTCTAGTTTGGAGGGGTTTTTTGCCACGTTAAATAATCTTGGTGTCTCTACTTTTACTTTCGCATCGTTTATCTTCATATTCCTGAACAAGTTAATTAGGTTATTTTTTCCCAACAAGTGGTATCAGAGCTCAGGCTAGATTTATCGTTCAGAAATATGGAAGGGAAACAGTAGTGTACTTTACACATGATTCAAGCGAATTCTTGAATAAGAGTTGAATGCAGTTGGAATGTGATTGATCAGCGGATTCAAGACGTATTGAAGAAAAAAGTGTTGGATATCAAGAAAATCCATATAGAAGACAATACTTCAGATATGATGGCAAAAAGATTGTTCAACGGGAAGCATGAGCTACATAGTAGTATTGTTGTCTTTGGAATGGTGGGTCCTTTTCATAAGTCGGGAGGGGGAGTTTGTTGAGGTCCCTCCTTATATAAAAAGGATTCCTAGTTAGAATAGGATTTCCCTTATTCCTTATTTAGGGAGAAATAGAAGTTTCTATTTCTAACCTAAAAAGGAATCCTATTTCTAGTAGAATACCTCCTTATTTATCATTATAAATAGGGAATGAAAGGGAAGAAATTATTCATACTTTCAGGTTAGAGAGTATCCTCCCAGTTGGGAGCTCCCAGTTGGGAGAGTTAGTAGAGAATCCTCTCAGATATATCTTCTCAGGTTAGAGAGAGATAAGAGAGATGAAACAACTTCCAGAACAAAAAGAAGCCAGAGAAAGAGAGATTTCTGAAGTGGTTCTTTCAAGAGAGATTGAAAGAGCAGAATATTGGTTTGAAGAAAAGAAGATTATTAATCTTGTGAAGCAATTTAGTTTGTGGTTATCTTCTTCAACCTTTAGTAATCTAGGATTTGTTCAAATCCTAAGGAGTAAGAGATTTTATTTCTTTGTTTCTTTGTTCAGTTTATCCACCATAGGTTTGGTGAAGAGTTGTCCAAGAGTGTTTCTACACATCTTGAAGAATTGTGTAATCCATTATTTAATTATAGTGGAAGATTTCTGGACTAGGTCCCGTGGTTTTTTACCTTCTAGTTTGGAGGGGTTTTTTGCCACGTTAAATAATCTTGGTGTCTCTACTTTTACTTTCGCATCGTTTATCTTCATATTACTGAACAAGTTAATTAGGTTATTTTTTCCCAACAATTTCTTACTGGTTAGCACCTGAGAGAAGAGTTCCCAAAGATAAAGAAAATGGATAATTACTGCATTGGAGTATTTCTTACTAGCAATCTCGGTAATGTACTAGATAAAGAAAAAGAAATAAAATTCACAAAGATATTACTGAACAAAGAAAATGGATCGTCAAACCAGACAATGCTGGAGCAGGAGTAAAAATGAAATCACACATCTTTATCAAGTAGCCAGAACGGATTGTTTGCTGACGTCTCGTTGGCCCCCAGCATCCTCGAGACAGCCTGCTTGGCCATATTAAGAACACCTATTCCTGCACTGAATCTCAGATGGAAGCATCATAAAATGAGGGCCATGTCATATAAAGAAGCCCACACACACTACATATACCCCATGCAGTTGATAAGCTGCAAATTAAGTTTCTAGAAAACAAAGAGATTTCGATTAAAATTTTCAGCTACCTTCCAGCTCCAACAACAACTATCTTTTGTTTTACGAAGTCACTTAGTGGTCGATTTTGTGCCCGTACAGCTCCCAGTAAGCCAGCGAGTGCAACGCCAGCTGTTCCCTAATTAGACAAGAAACATTTGCACAACATTAGTGAAGCGACTCAAAGAATCCCATTTATAAATAACATCATTGTGAAATTATGATTAATTGAGCAAGAGATTATATAAGAATCCAGGACAGTTCACAGAGACTGACCTGTATGTCATCATTGAACATGCAAAACCTTTTACGGTATCTCTGTAGAGTTTCAAAGGCCCACTTCATTTGAAAATCTTCGAACTGATGAGTTCATCAAATAAATCGTGTTAGTAGGACAGAGACCAAGACAATCATTACAGTTCTATCGTGTAATGTTGTTCAGACCTGTACGATAGCCTTTGGCCATCGTGTGTGAACCGCTTCCATGAATTCGTCAACAATGGATAAGTATTCTTCTCCTTCTAACCTCGGCTGGCGTAATCCTAAATCTGCAAAGCTAACAACATAAAGTGAAAAGAGAGTCGCAAGATACTGGCCGTTTTGCCTCAAAAAGTGTGTATATGTGTGGGCGCTCGCTCGGGTCAACTTACACAGACGATCTTCAATAAGCTTTTGATTGCTAGTTCCAACATCAAGCATGACAGGAAGTATCTGGTAGGACATGTGAAGAGAATAAGAGATAGCTGAAACATGGATTATACAATCATGCCAACAAATATGTAAGTGCTAGAAGCATCGTAATAATAATATCCAGATACTGAAAATCTAAATGGAAGAAGCAGATAGCTTTTGTTAGTATGTAACTATGTCACAAAACACAACATGGCAACCCATGTGAATACCGTTTAAGTCCAGATAGTTACAGCGAGAACATGGATGGCATAGTGGAGAGAGAGATGAATACGTACTCTCTGTGGGTTGATGCCAGCAGCTGCAACATACATGTCGAGTTTCCCAATTGGTATTCCTATTCCTTGAACTCCAAGGTCTCCAAGGCCTAGAATACGGCTTCCATCTGTCAACACTATCATATCTACCTGCAGTAAGTAAGAGTCTGTCATACTTCAATGGTAATAATATAGATCCCATGGAGATAACAATCTTAAGAGACCATTTGTTTCGAGATCACAAGTATCATTTTTCAAAAGGAAATTAACGAATTTTAGTTGTCTTCTTTGACGAACTCTGTGTAAATGAAAATAACCTACTCAAGCATGTTTTTAGTGTTTAGTCAGAATGTCAGGTAACTTCAAATATTACCTGCTTAGATGGCCAATTATAAATCATGGACATCATCTCTCCTTTATCCTTTGCACTGAAATACATTCCACGTGGACGTCTGAACAAGCCTCCATAGTTCTGACATACCAGCCCCACAGTCGGAGTGTATATAATTGGAGCAAAGTCTTTGATGTTATCAATAAGGACCTATAAGAATCAGCAATAACATTAATTTTCTAAACTTACTGAAAAAGAATATGTTTATATGATTACATCGGCTTCAGAGCTTACTCTGTAGTATAATGTTTCATTCCTATCATGCAGCCTGTTTAGGATCCTCCATTTTGCTAAAGCTATTACATTAGCTGGTGCGTCCTTTGTATTTCTCTCCAATGAATGATATGATTCCACTAACATTTGTAATAAAGAAAAGTGAAGTCAAACCCACAATGCTTTACTATAAGATAACTAAACAAGCCACAACAATCATGTACAATCACAAAAAGGATTTGAAAAATGAATTAATGGGTAAGTAGAACTTACTAAAACGATCATATTGCTGTTCGAATGATATAATTCTGGGTGGAAGGAGACCTCGAAGTCCAAGTCGATCTCTTTCAGTCAAAGGGAAACCAGTATCCTACTCTCAACAAAATCAAAATAAAGAAACTCCCCAAGATCAATTGAATAATACAGAACATTAAACCTATTACAGAGAGTGACAACTATAATTACGAGACAAATCAAATGTAAGACTTAGCTACAAATATGTTGCTAAAAAATCAAGTAAACCAAGAAAAATAATCTAAAAGTAAACAATCACACAGAACACAAGAAATGTAGGTGGTTCAATTGGTGAGACCTACTCCACAGCGACAACAACCATCAGCCCTGCTAACGGTTCCAAATTTTCGTGCCACCGAGGCCGAGCGTGTTAGCGGGTCGTAAACCGGGTCAGATATCGACCCATATTCAAGACACTTTCAACAAAATAAGTCTGATCAATTAGTTCATTACTTCATCTAATATTAGCTTATTTCCTAAATCAAAACAAGATTACTTTTTTCTAGCTTAGATAATCAACTAGCTTGAAGAAATGTGTGAACAATTTAGCTTCAGATCCTAGAAAAAAACTTGACTAGAACAATTAAAAGTAGAAAAGAGATTGAAGAATCTGACCTTATTGAACCAAGGATCATGAAGAATATCAGCTCCACGTTTATGAACAATAGAAGGTCCAGGAATTGTTGCAGAAAATTTACGAATCTGAGACAAATTAGAAGCTGTAACTCTAGCTAATTTCCACATTTTATGCCCTAAAAATCCAGATCAGTAATCAAATTTCAGTTTAAAAAAACACTTCCAACTCTCAAGATCAGAACTGAAAATGAAGTTGAATCTTAGCTAGGTTTTCGGTTCAAAACTTAATCTTGATGATCATAGTTAAAGAGATCTGAATATATGCTTCTCTCTCTCTCTCTCTCTCTCTCTCTCTCTAAAAAAGCGTCTGTCTTTCTCTCTCTAGAAAAAATGGTCTAGAACAGTGGAAGGGAAAGAGAGTGGAAGTGAAGACTGGGGGAGAGGTCTACCTGACCGAATAATTTGACGGGTAGAGGTTAGGACTTCGTTTGGTTGATGATGAATTGATGATGGCAGTTGAAGCTGCCCGTTGGAAAAACTGGGCAGAAATGACATTGACTTGAATTACCAAAAAAGAATGGCATTCCAAAGTCAATGTGACTAATTGGAAATATCTCCTTAAATATAAGGGAAGCTTAAATAATTTCAACTTAATTCCATTAATATCATTTCCTCTAGTTCTCATCTACAAAACTAATCTTCTTTCGTTTCTATTATTTGTGGAATGAAGGACTATGGCAGATTTGGTTGGGACAAATTTGTGGTGGAAAAACCTAATTCTGAATTGACATTTGAGAAATATACGTATAGAGACAGATAAATAGTACATGTTATTTTTCCTGAAGACAAGTTAACACACAAAAAGTATCTACTTGAGACGAGTATTTCAGTGATGGAACATGCTACTCAGATTTCAGTAGGAGCTGACGACAACCATGCACCACCAATATTTGTATCCTGGAAGGCAAGCTGGGGCAATCATGAACCACCACTATGGAGATATATTTCAATGATGGAAGTTGCTGCTCAAATTTCAACATGAGCTGACGACAACCATGCACCACCAATATCTACATTGTAGAACTCCAAAAGGCAAGTTGCGCTGCCCTATTCAAACAAATGGAGTCTGAATTGAGTAAAAGAACTACAATAAGTTAATAACCAAATTTTAACCAATTCATACTTTAGAGGAAATCTAAGGGAGGTAGCAAAATAATTTTTTTATTTAAAAGAAAATGAGATACTAATTCATAGTTCATAACTTCACACAAGTAGTTCAATATCACAACAAGAGAAAAAAAAATACATTTTCTCACTACAAATAATTGCCAATACAAAGTTGCAAAGGATTTATACTTCCCCAAATTGGAAATTATTTTGACCAAAGAACTTGCTTGGTAATGGTATCACTATCATCAATGGGTAGAATTTTACATGAGGATTTCGTCGGAAACTCATAATGTCAATGACCATCATTATTGACTTTCCAGAGTTAATTTGACACCATCTGTGAATGAAGTTGGCGTAAAATCAAGTGTTCGAATCAATCTACTGATGTCCATGGAAATGTCAGCTGGAGACTTGACACCACGATTCACCTGAAATATAGAATTCTACATCATAAAAATGATGCTTAAAAGAGAATTTAGATGCAGTTATTATATATAACAAACTAATGTCTTATACTACTATTCCGAAACCATCGAGATGGCTGAAGAATTTTCCTATTTTGATTTTGCTAGTATTTAATCAGAAGAGGTCCAGTCTAGGGAGTAAAACCAGTAGGGAATGAAATTTTCTACATAAGAATAACATTCACTTCAAAGAGTTTCACGGGCATTGTCGTGAACTCAGTGATCACTGGATGTCATTGATAAATAGGAATAAGTGTAGTGGAAATGTGGAAAGATTTCCAATTCTTCCCAGTATGGAATGAGCGAAGACCCTTCCAGATATGCACTAAACAGACTGGCCTATTTGTATTTCTTTCGGTCTCATTGAGAGCCTTACTCTAATAGGGGAACTAGGAAAACGTAATATATGGGAGCCGCACAATTCAGGTGTTCATTTTGGTAATGACAATCGACAACTAGAAAGCTAACGTTTTCAGCTTCTACTAACATACTATACGGGTTATGCATTTTCTGAAATTAGTACTTGTAGAAAATCGCATTTACATGGAAACATTTCACATTAGGGTGAGGTATACATACTGATGATGCAGATACAGCTTTGATTAATGAGGTGTTGTATCCTCTAACGGCTGCAACAGTCTGAGCCATTTCTAATCGAGATACTCGATCTGGTCCGCCAACATTTAATCGCAACTTCATTTGCTTATTACCTAAAATAAACCAGAAAAAAGAACAAGACAAGTGAGTTTGGTTTCAAATGAGGAGGAAATTCTTAAGAAGAAAATTAAACGTCAAAAGGATTTACGTAACTAATAAATTGAAGAAATAAAATTGGAAAGAGATACTTGAAAAATTGAAATATAGACTATTTCAAGTAACCAACAACATTTACCTGAGAACCACTTTCTAGTCAAATCTAGTACTATATTCACGACATCCTTGACAAAAACTGGACAGCGGAACTCATCGTCAAAGAACTGCATTTCCTCCCCCTTCTGAAGTACGCTATCTATCCACTACACACATGGGATAATTTGTCAAATTTGCGGGTTATTTTCATACGAAAAAGTGCGGCTGTTTTCACGAGTCGAGGAAAATATATAAATTGGGGGAAATATTTGGTTCGAGAGAACTTTTGTGAATATCACATCTTGAGGACTATCGCTTACATTCTCAAACAATCTATTGTTACTTAGGTCTACTTCTACGACTAGAATTTTTCATTTTCAACTCATATGTCGTGACAGTTTTTTATTTTGGGAGGTTATTGGTGTCAATATTTGTGTTCCGTTTGGTATCCTATGAATTTCAAAAATATACATAGGTCTGCTAATCCAGAAGAGGTGTTCAACTTTTTTTTTTATCCCTGCAAATAGCAAGCATGAATTGGAAGAGATCTTTTATATGTACCTGGATTGGAAGAGACTTCGAAACAGGTGATATAGTTTGGGGGCCGTAGATAATACTGCTTCTCA
Source organism: Eschscholzia californica (assembly GCF_041429995.1). Classification (NCBI taxonomy): domain Eukaryota; kingdom Viridiplantae; phylum Streptophyta; class Magnoliopsida; order Ranunculales; family Papaveraceae; genus Eschscholzia; species Eschscholzia californica. Next base: position 43,352,470 of record NW_028238483.1, on the reverse strand, counting down.
AAATTGCATAGTTCGTGCATGATCCGGCAATGAATAACTCGGCTGCCACTTTTGATTTTCCATACACGTTCACGGGAACTACTTCATCATCTTCTTTGTAGAAAGATTTGATTCCTTCAAAAACTGATAAAAAAGGAAATGTATCAGACTTAACCCTATCAAGATTAGTTAACTAGATAAGCAAAAACGATTATGCAATTTCAGTTTGCGAAACTCCAAATATCGATCCATTTCAAAATTCACGCGAAAATGCATTAAGGTCACCCGCTACCCGTGATTGAAACGGACACGAGAAAACACAAGTACTAAATTTGGATAAAAAGCAAGAATAATGAGCTCTAGTTTGAGACGATAAGCAATCTAAAATAACAAACATGATACGAATGCCATAATTTACACAAAATAGATCTAGTGCTTTACCTTGATCTGTTGATAAATGAATTAGAAGAGGACTCTCATCGAAGCTTGATATCCATTTAACGACAAAAGACGGTACATTAATCGCCATCGCCGCAGTTGGATTGTCTTCGCAAACACGGGGTACAGAAAGTGCCGCACAATTCACAATCACATGAGGCTGGCATTCAAAATTCAAGTTATCTATTGTGAGCTCACATAAAACCCCAAACCTAAAACAAATAAAAAGGAAAACCCAATTCTCATAATAAAGAAGGCAACTTGGTAACAATTATGATATCATGGGTTTCTAACATTAATGGGCACATGAAACTAGCATCGAAGTTGGGCTTAAAACCTGATTATAATAATTGGTTAGTTTCAACTATGAGCTCAGGGGTTCAATTCCAAATATCCCTTTTTCGGCTAGGTGTGCAATAAAAAGCCCTAGTGTATTATGACCATATAAAGCAGTAAATATAAAATTAGGGCTTAAATCTAGTACCCAATAAGTCAATTCCTGAAATCATGATTTCATTTCCAAATTACCCACGAGATAGAAGATACCCGTTACTTAATATCAGAAGAAATTGAAGTTATTCAACTAAGAATTGAGAAATACAAACCTGACCAAATGTAGTAGAAATGGTATCAAATCCTTCACCAGTTTGTAAATCAACATGAAAAGCCATTGAAGGAGATATAGCATCAAGTAATGGTTGAGGAGGAAGAGATGAGTGATGGGTAAATCCCAAATGATAATTTTTTTCATCTTTGAAACTATTGAAGAACCCTAGTAATAGATGTTGACCCAAGTAACCAGTTCCTCCTAACATTAATATTTTCTTGTTATCCATCTTTGTTTCTTCAAAGGGTAAACAAGATTGAAGATTTTGGAGAAGATGATGATGAAATAACTAGAAAATAGTGTGCAGGGGCTTGCCAGTTGCCACTATCCTTGCTGTTTCTGTGGAATTGGGGTTGGTTAATATGGCAGTTCTCTCGCCATAGTTGGTATCTTCCATGACCCAACAGAATATACTCTCTACTATTTGGTGTAAGCAGTTAAAGATTTATCTCATGTAATTTAGGCCGTAAGTAAAGTAGATATTTATGGGCTTTTATGTTCTTTGTTGTCGGACTTTAAGTCTCTTTGATTATCGATTTAACTTAGGCGGTTATCGTGCTTATTACATCTTAATGATGTATCAATGTCTTGTAACGACTCACGTAGATCGTAATCGATTTCTCAAAAAAAAAAAAGAATTCCATAGATATGGTTGGACACTCACTCCACCCTACCTGAGGTCCCATAGATCACTTTTTAGGGTGTATCGAAGTTTGACTATTTTTTTATTCTATATTCACTTTGGTACTTTTATAGGTTGGTTGCGTTTCTTAACACTTCAACTCAAAATTTGCATAATCTTAGACCTAGAGATTATGGTGTCTATAGCTGAGTAAAAGATGACTATAAAAACGAAAGAACCTTTGTTTCTCAAATGATCAAAAGGGTTTTATTGTGTCTCACCCAGACCAAAACAGTAAAAAACGATGTTCTTACAAAACTTAACTACCGAACTAACGATTAACGTTGGGATTATTAAGGTATAAATAATGAAGTTGGGCTTTAGGTCATTGTCTTGTTAGGCTATAAGGTCGGTCTTGTTTCAGTTTCATTGGGCAGTTATTGAGCTTATCATATCTTTGATATATCAATGCCAAATGTAACGACTAATGTTGATCGTAATCGACTTCCTAAAAAAAAAAATTCCGAACTAACGGAATCTCGACCCACTAAGTGGGCACTCTGAGTTTAGAGAGAAAATCAATATCAATTTCTCTCTTTCTCCTCAAATCACGTCTTTCCACCTCAAGAGGTTGAAATTCTATCTGCCTTGAAACCACATAAGAATGATATAATTTGCAAAAGAAAAGAAAAATAATACTAAAACTTTATACATAATATAGAGCATGATAAATAGTCTCATGAATTTGACAATTAATTGCAAGCACAGATACGTCCCATACGTTGCACGTGCAAATGCACCTTACACTCAAAGCAGTTGAGGAGTTTTTGGTAGGTACTGCATTATTGTCTTGTGAATTTCAGTTCCTCATTTTTAATTCCTCTCTCACTCCCACTAAAACAAAATTCTTACTTTCTGCACCTTATTTTCTTACCCAATCCCCATTTTTCCCTCCAAAATTTTCAATTGGGTACTCAGTAAATTCCTACTTAGCTTTCAACAAATTAACAATTGTTTGTACTAGATACTGAGACTCAAGCGACCAAACTCAATAAATACAGAGTTTTATTCTCAACAAAAGTTCCATGAATATAATCAAAAGTTTCGTCACTTACTAAACTCGAGTGTGTCTAGACTCATGACTCTTTCATGGACAATGTGAGACAATGAGAATTAAGATGGTGAAGATATAAATGAAGGATAAATGGGATAGAAGAACAGCTAGAAGATAATAAAAGACACCTAGAACGGAGAGATAAATAGTCAACTTGAAAGAACTTATTGTCAATTTTTTTTTCAGATATTTCAACAACAACAAATTTTTTTTTTCAGATATGATTCTGTCTGATTTAGAAGGGACAAAATTTGATCAACATCTCGATTTCAATCCAACACATGGGGTTGATTCACACTCCATGTTATGAGAAATATTTACCATTCGAAAACAGGAAAAAACATAGTCCTTTGTCTAACGAAATGAAAGTTATCTCGACTTTTCGCAAAATTTCAAGAAACATGTTGGAAGCTGATCATAAACTAGGGATTTACATGGAAAATAAATTTACAATACTAATGAGGTATAAGAAGTAATTTGAGTGTACATAGGGACCAAATGTCAATTTTAACTTCTTTTGAACTTTTGGTAAAGAAAGTCCCAATAATTTCATCACTACATAACCCAGACCTCAGAGAGGTAGAGAGAGAGGGGGTCTGTGTCTGACTTGAGATTTTTGTAATTGTTGGACTGAAAAAGAGTAATGGCGAATTTAGAGCTTTGGGCAACTTTCAAAGAATCAATCACAGCATATACAGGATTATCACCAACAACTTTCTTCACTGTTTTAGCTTTATTCTTTGCTTTCTATTATGTTATATCTGGTTTATTTGGATCATCTCCTCCACCTCAAAGAACTAGGGCTTTTGAAGAAGAATCAGAACCTTTACCACCTCCAGTTCAGCTTGGTGAGATTACTGAAGAAGAATTGAAAGTCTATGATGGATCAGATCCCAAGAAACCCTTGTTAATGGCTATTAAAGGACAGATCTATGATGTTTCTCAGAGCAGGTATAATAATCAATCTCAGTCATCTTCTTTAGCTCTTCTTATAATTTTGAGATTTGGGAAACTAATTTTAACTAGTTTTGATACTTGGGTTGTGATTATTTTCTCTTTGTAGAATTGTTTTTTTTTTTTGCAAGGTTTGATCTTTCCTTTATTGTGTATTAGGGTTTTATTTTGGGGGTTTATATGATACTTCTATGTTAGTTTTAGGTTTTACATCTGAATTAGTTTCTTCAATAGGAATACTGGGTTTGTTTTTCACATGGGGTTTTTCATATTCTGAATTTCTTGCTTTCATTGTCTCCTTGTTCTTACTGATTGGTGAGGCTGTTTAGCTTCAGCTGATTTAGGTTAAGTTCTCATGGTTCTGAATCTGGTATCAGTGAAGTGATTTCCGGCGTCTGGTTCTAACTCTTTCTCCATAAAGAAAACCGGAAATCGGAAAACAAAGAACATAAAGAGTTAGAATCATTTTATACTAATTCTTGTTCGGAAAACTCTATCTATAGTTCTATACTTAGAGTTCGGGTTTGGCACCCCAGTATCCAAATCGATGAGCTCTAGTGTAGAAAAAGTGTGTGGTAAAGTGACGATCGACATTAGTAAGTAAAATTATAAAGTACATATAGCATATTCTTTCTTGTATTTGTATCGGAATTCCATTTCTTACATCTATTTTTGTCAAAGGGGTTTCACATTTTCTCTTATATAATTAAGTTCGAGATATCTTGCTTATCTAGGGAAATACCTAGTCGGTTTAAGGGTCGTCACTTCTTCAGATCAATCTCTTCCTTTTCTTGTCTCGAGATTGAAATCTCGAAAATGTAGAGTTCCTAATCTTCTGTTCATGTTGTCGATTTACCAATCAAGTTCTCCCTCGTCATGCATTACGATATATGAAGCATTTGGATAAATATATTGACTTGAGACTGAAAAGAGATCTTTTACTTTTCTTTTTCTTCTCACTATACAAGAAAATCGACTTGAACATGTTTACTGTCATCTCGTCGTAATTTTTGCAGGATGTTTTATGGACCTGGAGGTCCATACGCTTTATTCACTGGTAAGGATGCAAGCAGAGCTCTTGCAAAGATGTCTTTCGAAGACAAAGATTTGACAGGCGATATCTCGGGTCTTGGCCCATTCGAGCTCGAAGCTTTACAAGATTGGGAATACAAGTTCATGAGCAAATACGTCAAGGTCGGAACTGTCAAGCAAACTGTACCCGTTACTGATGGATCATCAACAGCTGAACCCTCAGAAGCTTCACCACCAGAGAGTTCATCTGCTCAAGTAGAAACTGTCGAGGAAAACCATCAGAACCACCACAATAATGAAGTTAAAACCGAAACCATTGTTGAGAAAGACGAGTAGTTTCTCTCTTTCTGTCTTTCGTGGTTCTTATACCGATTTGAATATTTATTACCGATACTAGAAGGTAAGATTTTCTTATTAGTTATGTTTAATAAGGAAACACATGATAAATTATGTTGAATTCGAATATAGTTAACACCTGCAATTTCATCTATTCAGATTTGATGTTTGATTTATGTATTGAAATGAAATTGTCATTGTCTTTTGATTTGATCATTATGTACTAGTTATTGTTTTGGACCACATTATATGACCACATTAATGTAACTAATAACCCTAAGTTTAAGTTAATCGGTTCATTAATGGGGTACTACCCGTTTGGCTTCCAGAAGTCGACCAACTCACCTGCGGGGTCTGCTCCCGGACGTGGACCAACTCACCTGCGCGGCCCCTCAAATGAGACCAACCTTGTTAGGAGGATTCAACCTTGTTAGGACCTTGTCGAAACTATATCTTCTTCAATGCACTTTCCCTTGCTAATCACAAAGAAACATACATGAATCATAAGATAAGTCCCAAATGCAACAAAAATCACTACCAAATGTGTGTTTTCCTGACTTAGTAGAGTGATAAAATAATGAATTCAATGGTCAAAATTGGAGAGCAATAAACTAACAATCTCACTGTTCAATTTTAGAAAATTAAACCCATTTAAACATAAAAAAAAGTTACAGAATTGACTTTGTTCTTTTTTTGCTTTCTCAAAAAATGATCATAACCCATTATAACTAGTTCCCTTTCTGAAGATTCTATCATGTTATTTCTTCTTAGTCCACTAATCATGAAGCTCAAATCTATAATTTTCATTTTCTTCTTTTGGTTCTTCTTTTCCACCCCAAAAATGATCATATTAACTATGGGTGTTTGTAATCCAAGAGAGAGAAAATCTCTTCTAACCTTTAAACAAGATATTGATGATTCTTCAAATAATCTTTCATCTTGGGTTGGTGAAGATTGTTGTAGATGGAACGGAGTTATCTGCAACAACAACAATACTAGTGAAAGTAATATTGTTCATCTCAATCTTCATGGTTTTTACTTAAGTGGTAAGCTTAATCCTTCTCTAATGGAGTTAAAACAATTGAATCACTTGGACTTGAGTTTTAATTCATTTTCGGAAATCACCATACCATCTTTTTTTAGTTCTGTCATGAGTTTAAGATATCTTAATCTTTCTTATTCTAGTTTTCGTGATATCAATGATCTTGAATGGCTTTCTCATCTTTCTTCTCTACAATATCTTGACATGACCAATCTAGACCTTAGTAAGGTCTCTAATTGGCTTGATATTGTAAACAAGCTTCCATCTTTATTAGAATTACGTCTCCGTTACTGTAATATTCGATCCTTACCTTCTATTTCGTACTTAAACTTTACATCTTTATCAGTTCTTGATCTTTCTTATAATGGTCTTAATTCTACCTTACCTGAATGGGTTTATAATCTTATCAATCTTGAAGAACTCAATCTACGTTATAATATTTTTCAAGGAACTATTTCAGAAGCTATTTCTAATCTTACTCAACTAACTACTCTTGATTTATATTCAAATGAGTTTGAAGGTGAGATACCGATCGCTTTAGGATCTCTCTGCAATTTACAAACATTAGACATGTCCGACAATTCTTTTCGAGGGGAGATAACAGGATTTTTAGGACATTCGTCTCAATGTATTGGACGTAGTTTGAAGTCGATAAATTTGGATGCTAATAAACTTTCAGGTCCATTGCCGGATCAATTAGGAAAACTCAAGAATTTAGAGTCCTTGTCTTCTAAGTTTAACTCATTTTCGGGTTCCATTCCATCATCTTTAGGAAGATTGTCATCGTTGACAGTGTTAGATCTTGCTTTTAATCGGTTGAATGGGTCGCTGCCTGAAAGTTTCGGACATCTTTCGAGTTTAAAACTTTTACGACTTTCTTATAATGCCATGGGAGGAGCTATATCTGAAGTTCACTTCACCAGTCTCACTAAACTTGAAGATCTAGAAATAGACTCATTGGATTTGAAGCTAAGTCCTAATTGGGTTCCTCCTTTTCAACTCCGGGTTGCAAAGTTTAGAGCTTGTCGATTAGGACCTCGATTCCCAGAATGGCTAAGAACACAAAAACATGTTGTCGAAATAGACTTATCTAATGCTGGAATCTCAGGTACAATTCCGACTTGGTTTTGGAACCTGTCTTCCCAATTCACCTATCTAAATATATCACAGAATGAAATGGAAGGAGAAGTGCCAGATTTGTTATTGAAAACTGATGCAAGTATAGGAATTTACATGAATTCGAACAAGTTCATGGGCAAACTACCGAGGATATCGTCTTCTGTTAATGAATTAGATCTTTCTAACAACTTATTTTCCGGGCCTATTTCCGTCTTGATATGTAATCCGTCGAAGAAAATGAATAACTTGCAAGTTCTTGATCTCTCAGGAAATCTTCTGTCAGGGGAGCTTCCTGAATGTTGGTCAAATTGGAGCTCTTTGACATTGATAAGGCTAGGAAACAACAATCTAACAGGGAAGATCCCAAGCTCAATGGGATCTATACACGATCTTCGGTCATTACATTTACGTAACAATTATATGTCAGGAGAATTACCTTCTTCATTACGAAATTGTATTGAATTGAGGGTGATTGATCTTTCTGAGAATGGGTTCACTGGGAGTATAGCAACATGGGTTAATGGAGAAAGCTTTCGATTCCTTCTAGTTCTCATTTTACGTCGTAATAAGTTTTATGGTGATATTTCTCAAGAACTCTGTCATCTCAGTTCACTTCAACTGTTAGACTTTTCTTATAACAATTTGTCAGGATTGATTCCGAGATGTTTCAGCAATTTTACAGCCATGGCAACAAAGGAAAAGATAGGCGATCGTATCTCTTATTCGATGTACTTTAATGAATTTGGAGAGTCTGCAAGTTTCGTGACTAAAGGAAGAGACTTTGAATACAGCAGCACTCTTTCACTTTTTACAATCATAAACCTTTCAAACAACAACTTATCTGGAGGACTCCCCGAAGAACTAACTAGTCTTCATGGGTTACGATCTTTAAACTTATCCGACAACCATTTTACAGGAAAAATCCCTGACAAAATCGGCGAGATGAGTTTACTTGAATCTCTTGACTTGTCAAGAAACAAACTTTCAGGCTTAATTCCTCAAAGCATGGTGAACTTAAGTTTTTTGAGTCACTTAAACTTGTCATATAATAATCTATCAGGGAAAATTCCATCAAGTACCCAACTTCGAAGTTTAAATGAGTCGAGTTATATGGGTAACCAACAAGGACTCTGTGGTCCTCCACTAAAGAACTGCATCACTAGAAATAAGAAACCTCAAGAATCTGACAAGAACGACACAGCGAAAGAGGAAGAAGAAAATGAGGACGAGGACGATTGGATCGAGCTGAAGTGGTTTTATGTTAGCCTTGTAGTGGGGTTTGTAATTGGTTTATGGGGTTTTTGTATTGTATTGATAGGGAATCAGTCATGGAGATTTGCTTATTTTGGGTTACTTGATAATATGTTTGTTAAACTCTCTAAGTGTTGTAGTTTATTTAAAACTAGATAACTTAGTTGGAAGTTTCTGAGGTTTTGAAATTACTAAGAGTAATGTAATGCCACATGCCTTAGCAGGTATAGATATTGTTGCCACTTTTGACACCTAGACCCAAACCCAATGGCTACCGTTTTTAGGTTTTAGCAAATGCTCCACTACCGCTCTGGCGCTCCCATAAGGTCTCTACAGGTATTAAGTTTGAGCTCACACATATAAACTCTTGACACTCTACCAAGCGACTCGGGATTATTACAAGTAAGCAAGGAAAGGAGTTTGTAATCCCGTTTCAAAATTCTGAAACTATCCTTTTCAAAATTATGCTTTTCTTCAAAAACTTTGAGCAATTGATGTCTAATAAGTAACTATCTTTCTTTTCTCTCGTTGTAATTATTGCCACGTTCGCACCTTTGAACGATACATTACTTTTGTGTAGAGTCAATGACCAAGTCTTCCTGACAGAACATGTGAGTAAGTCAGTCAAGTCTTTAGTCGTAGGTCCCCTCTTGTGTATTTAAACTCCATCATCAAATGCATGAATGGAGCAAGATTACATAACCATTAACTCGTCTGTCTATATATATATATATATATATATATATATATATATATATGTGATCACTTTACTTTCTTTGAAGACATTGTACAGGTCCTTCTTTAACTAATTAAATCATCATGGAGCTTATTAGACTTTGATCGACAAATGTTGAAGATATTTCAAGATATTACAAGCTATTTGAAGATCTAAAACATATTTTCCTTATTCTTCATTCGTCAAAAAGTCGACAGGGGTCACTCATGGAATCAACTGAACATTGTTATCTTCTAGGTCAACTTTATACAAATTTTTAGTATTTCTCGTCATTGTAATAAATACAATCCTTTGTAAGACCCAATTCAGATGAAGAACAAGAACCACCGACGAGAAATACTAAAAATTCTATTATACAATACCCTACTTTTGCTCGGGAAAATTATTTTCAGTAACACTGTCTTCCTATTGATATGGGAAGTTTCAATGGTGCTTCCTGTAAGTGTTTTGATCGATACGTTATCTTTATGTAAAGTCAACGACTAAGTCTTCATTAGTCCCTATCATGACAGATTAATATGTAAGTCGTCAAATCTTTAATTAGTAGGTCCCCTTTTGTGTATTTGAACTCTATGGTCAAATTAATGAAGCAAGATTTCAGAGCCATTAACTAACTATTAACTATCGTCTTTATATATATATGAACACTTTACATTCTTTGAAGACATTGTCCTTCTTTGACTAATCAAATCATGGAGCTTATTAGATTGATAATGGCTGCTATTTCCTTTCTTGGTGTATTTTTGTCTTCATCAAACATTATCAAGTTCAGTGCTGCTTGCAATCCAAGAGACAGAGAAGCTCTTATAGACTTCAAGCAGAATCTTGATGATCGTTCAAATAGACTCTCGTCTTGGGTTGGTAAAGATTGTTGTAAATGGAACGGTGTATCGCTTAGATTTGAGTTTTAATCAGTTGGAAGGGGAGATACCAAGAACCTTGGGAAGATTGTCATTGTTGAGAGAGTTAGTACTTAACGATAACAAGTTTAATGGGATTTTGCCAGTAAGTTTCGGGAACCTCTCGAGTTTAGAAGAATTGCGGATCTCCAATAACATGCTAGAAGTAACAGAAGCTCACTTCACCAATCTTAAGAAACTAAAAATTTTAGATATCAGTTCCACGGTTCTAAACGTGAGCCGTGGTTGGGTTCCTCCTTTTCGACTTACACATTTATACATGAGGAATTGTTCAGTCGGGAAATGAACAATCCAATAGAGAAATGTAAGATTTACCTAAGTTTAGTTCCCACAGGATCGATAGAGAAATGAACTGCCAGTGTTTTCTTGACAATACGACTCAAATTTTGATGCCCACATCTGCATTTTCAATTTCAAGTAAATGATCAAGTAATAGTTTCACTTTCCGAAATCATTGATATAATCGTAGAAGGCACGTGTAGTTAGACATCCTCCTTAGTCATCAAATTTCAGAAGCTATAATTTTCCAAAGTGATTACCTCTCTGTTGTATTCTGAGCTACCTACAAACATTGCATATGCCTCAGCTACATGAACAAACTTAAATCAATCCAAGAAACTATATTTTTTTCAAAAATTCTGTTTTTTTTTTTTCAAAACTGCCTTTTGTAATCCGTTTCTTCAAATTTTATTCAAAAATAAAGTTTAAAGAAGTGATTTGAAAAAAAGGTCAAATAATTATAAATTCTAGGATTGTGAACTTTGTGAAATCATGAATATGTGATTTCTTCATCTTGCTAGGAAATATTGTAAGCAACTCAACTTGAATCCCATCCTAGTCTCTTGGAATAAGTTTGACTCTGTGAGAGGGAGGGTTCCAGTCGACAGTCTTATCTTGTGGACTACTATCACAATTGGGAACAATTGATGTCAATTCTGGTGTGTGAAGTCAATGACTTAAGTCTTCATGACAGAATATGTGATTAAGTCAGTCAAGTCTTTAGTCGTAGGTCCCCTCTTGTGTATTTAATGATCAAATGAATGAACTTGTCTTTCAAGACATGCTCTTGTTTAACTAATTAAATCTGATCATGGAGCTTATAATTAGTAGATTCTTGATAATAGCTGCTGCTGCTGCTATTTCATTTCTTTCATCAAACATGATGATCAAGTTTAATGATGCTGGCAATCCAAGAGAAAGAGAAGCTCTTATTAACTTCAAACATAATCTTAATGATTCTTACCATTATCTCTCGTCGTCTTGGGTTGTTGGTAATGATTGTTGTAAATGGGAAGGAGTATTCTGCGAAAACATAACTGAAGGTGATGTTGTTCAACTTAAACTTAGAGATTTTGGGTTGAGTGGGGAACTGAATTCTTCTCTGTTCGAGTTGAAACATTTGTATCACTTAGGTGCTGTTTGTTTTTTTTCTTACGTCTGAATCTGAATTGGCTGAATCTGAATTGACTGAATCTGAATTGGCTGAATTTGAATTTGCTAAATTTGAATGTAAGTTAGATGTTTGTTTCTTGAATCTGAATTCTTAAGTCTGAATTAACTGAATTACATTTATACCCCTATTTTTTCTCAAACAAACCTAACTTTACAAAAACCCTATATTTTTTCTCTCTCAAATAAATAGAAAGGCAAAACCCTAAACCACTCCATTTCTCTTTCTCCATTTCTCAGCCTCCCTCTCTCTGCCGGCCAGATCTTTCTCCGGCGAAACCCGCCTCTCTCGGCCAGATCTCTCTCTCTCCTCGACAAGATCTCTCTTTGTTCCCCTTTCTCTTAGTTCCTCGGTTCTCGGTTTTTGGTGGAGGTGGTGATGGTTCTCGGTTTTTTGGTGGAAGTGGAGGTGGCGGTGGTTCTCAGTTTTTGGTGGTGGTGGTTTTCGATTTTTGGTGGATGTGGTGGTGGTTTTCGATTTTAGGTGGTGGTGGTTCTCGGTTTTTTGGTGGAGGTGGAGGTGGAGGTTGTGGTGGTTTTTAGTTTTTGGTGGAGGTGGTGGTGGTTCTCGGTTTTGGTTGAGGTGGTGGTGGTTCTCGGTTTTTTTGGTGGAGGTGGAGGTTGTGGTGGTTTTTAGTTTTTGGTGGAGGTGGTGGTGGTTCTCGGTTTTGGTTGAGGTGGTGGTGGTTTTCGGTTTTTTGGTGGAGGTGGTGGTGGTTCTTAACTTGAAAATGGGAGAAAGTTGTGGGTTGTGGTGTGTGGTGGTGTATTTGTGGTGGTAGTGATGGTGGTGGTCGGTGGTGGTTGTTTGGTGGTGTTGATTTCGTGGTGGTAGTGGTCGGTGGTCGGTGGTGGTCTAGTGTTGGTGGTAGTGGGTGGTCGGTGGTGGAAGTGTTGATGGTAGTGGTTGGTGGTGGCAAAGATGAAGATGGGGATAGGGAAGAATTTCCCTAATTTTCTCAGGGGTACATATGTCCTTTGGATGTTTTCAGATGGTGGAAGACCATTTCAGACTTGTTTTAAAGTCTGAAATTATAGGGCCCTTATTCAGCCAATTCAGACATATAGTCATTCAGCCCACATTTCAGATTTTGCTAAATTAAAAAAACCAAACATATGAAATCTGAAGTAGAGTGAAATTCAGATTTCAGATGTTTGTTTTTGAATTTTACCTTAATCTGAAATTTTAACTGAAATTAATATATGTCTGAATTGGCTGAATAAATACCCCAACATTTCAGACTACAAAACAAGTCTGAAAAATTTGTGCAATATCTGAAAATATGCAAAAGACATTTACACCCTTGTTAAAACTTAAAATACATAATTATATCTCTCTTCTCTTCTTCACCACCACCACCACCACCACAACCACCAGACCCGAACTGAACCACCACCACCACCACAACCACCAGACCCGAACTGAACCACCACCACCACCACCACCACACCGAACTGAACCACCACCACCAATAGACCCAAACAGAACCACCAATAGACCCAAACAGAACCACCACCAGACTCGAACTGAACCACCACCACCACCACCACCAGACTCGAACTGAGTCACCACCACCACCAGACCCGAACTAAACCACCACCACCACCAGATCTAAACACCACCACCAGATGTGAACAACACCATACACAAAAACGAACAAGGCCCGAACACCACCACCACCAAAAAATCAGCACCCACAAACCAATATTTGATTAGAGAGAGGGGGAGAGACAGAGATGGAGAGAGATAGAGAGAGAAGGAAAGAGAAATCACCGGAGAAGGAGAGATCGCCGGAGAGAGAGAGATTGCCGGAGAGAGACAAGATGGAGAGAGAGTGGTTTATGAGTTTAGGGTTTCTTATCTTTTTATTAGAGATAATAAGGGTAGGGTTTTGTTTAATTTTTATTAGAGAGAAAAAAAAAGTTAGGTTTTGTAAAATTAAGATATTAGGTTAAAACTATTCCATAGGGGTATAAAAGTAAAATTGTCAATTCAGACAAAAAATTCAGATTTAAAATAACAAACATCAAACTTACATCAGAAAATTCAGATTCAGCCAATTCAGTTCAGCCAATTCAGATTCAGCTAATTCAGATTCAGACGTATAAAAAAAACAAACAGCACCTTAGACTTAAGTTATAACCATTTCAGAGGGATTCAGATACCAGCTTTCTTGGGTTCACTTCAGAATTTAGAGTATCTTAATTTATTCTATAGCAGTTTTAATGGTAAGATTCCTCCTCAGCTAGGTAACCTTTCAAGTCTTAATTATCTTAATTTGGGTGATAATAAGTTGGAAGGGGAGATACCGAGAACCTTGGGAAATCTTCGCAACTTGGAGGTATTATTATTGGATTATAATCTACTTTCTGGACGGTTACCTGATGAATTGGGAACCCTTAAGAAACTAGGACTACTGTCTCTTGCAGGTAACTCATTTTCTGGTTCAATTCCTACATCACTAGGAAGATTGTCATTGTTGAAATAGTTAGATCTTAGATATAACAAGTTAAAATGAAAGAAGATATACTCGGTAAGTTACCTGTGAATCGGTTTGAGTTCATGTAAACTAAACTTTGTCCAGCCATCGAGAACGTATTCGGTAACTCCCCTTCAATTTGATTGTGTGATATATTTAAATAGTCTAATTGGGAAGTCATGTTCCAAAACCAACTAGGAACTGAACCTGATATTCCAGCATTAGATACGTCTAATCTTGTAAGATGTTTTTGTGTTTGTAACCAGTAAGGAAATCGTTGTCCTACTGAACAATTTCTCAAAGACGTTTTTTGGAGTTGAAAAGGAGGAACCCAGTCACAACTCACGTTTAGAACCAAGGTATCCATCTCTAATACTTTCAATCTTGTGAGATTATCAAAGTTAGCTTCAGTCAGAAAGTTAGCTTCGGTCAGGCGGGTACGGACTGATTCGGGCATCGGACGGTCACGGACCCTTCGGATTCGGACGGTCGTGGGCGGGTTCCGGGCCAAAATCCCACCCCTAGCTAGAACTAAATTAGACAAGCAAACAAAAAAGTTAGAAAAAAGATGGCATTTTTGTTTCTGACTTCTAATAACCTAATCTATTTCCTCTCAACAAAAAAAAAAAAAAACCTAATCTATTTAGTAGTTAGAGATAAAGCATTCAAATAAATTTCCTACATGAAAAGATATATGCATGCATCATCCACACTATTAACATCATGAACCTAATCAGGCACCCTCTATCTATTTAATGATCCTAGGCTGGCCGACTTTCCTAACCCTCTCTATTTAAGTGTAAAAAAAGAAAATAGAAAGTATCTAAAATGTTAAAACAAGATAAGGTCCAGTTCCATTGACCGAAGTCAATGATTTTGTGAGAATATGTGTTTTAGGGTGTCCCTTTAGGAAAAGATGTAACTCCAGTGGAAGGGCGCTCCTAAAAGCACCTGCCGCAAACGCTAGTGTGCCTGGGTTATTAGGAGGCATTCTAAAAAGGATTTTTGAGTTTAAGGTCCAAAAATAAGGGGGGTAATTAATCATATATCCACTCCTAAATCAATAAATAAAATAAAACCAAAATAAATCAAAAATGTAAAATAAGTCCAAAAATTCACTATTTGGTGGGCCCCATGCATCAATCCTTTAATTTTCTCTCATTTTTGCCCTTTCATAGATATTTTTTAACCATTGGTAAACCAAAGGTTTGTGATGGTTGAGTTAATACAATTGTTCTTTCCATAAATTTTATGAAAGAATATTTATGGTGGATATTTAATGTTAATCTTTATTTCCAAAACTTATATTTTTCTAAAGTAACCTACCAAATCAATGGATATTTACCTAAAATTAGTTTCTCTCTCCCAAAAATCAGTTTCTCTTTCTGTAATTATATGTTCTTTGAGTTCAAGAAAATATATTATTTCCAAAACTGATATTTGTCTAAATTAACCTACCAATTCAATGGATATTTACCTAAAACGAGATGCTCTTTTCCAAAAACGATTTTCTCTCTCTGTAACTCTATGTTCTTTGAACTTCAAGAAAGTATGAATTTGTGATTTACTTTTTATTTCTACCTCGATCCAATTAGACATCTACAAATTCGTGTGTGAGGTTAAAAAGCAAACTATTTTTCTAGCATCTTACTGATTCTACTAGCATATTTTACATTCTACTAGCATCTGATAATTGAATTTGATAAAGTAGTTTAAAAAGCAAATACTATTTCGTTAACATCTTATTGATTCTAATAGCAATTTTTACATTCTATTAGCATCTGTTGAATGAATATGAATACAGTAGTTTAAAAAGCAAGAATATTTTGCTAGCATCTTATGAATTTGTTACAGTAGGTTAACAAATACTTTTTCTAAAGTAACCTACCAAATCAATGGATATTTACCTAAAATTAGTTTCTCTCTCCCAAAAATGAGTTTCTCTTTCTGTAATTATATGTTCTTTGAGTTCAAGAAAATATATTATTTCCAAAACTGATATTTGTCTAAATTAACCTACCAATTCAATGGATATTTACCTAAAACGAGATGCTCTCTCCCAAAAACGATTTTCTCTCTCTGTAACTCTATGTTCTTTGAATTTCAAGAAAGTATGAATTTGTGATTTGCTTTTTATTTCTACCTCGATCCAATTAGACATCTACAAATTCGTTTGTGAGGTTAAAAAGCAAACTATTTTGCTAGCATCTTACTGATTCTACTAGCATATTTTACATTCTACTAGCATCTGATAATTGAATTTGATAAAGTAGTTTAAAAAGCAAATACTATTTCGCTAACATCTTATTGATTCTCATAGCAATTTTTACATTCTATTAGCATCTGTTGAATGAATATGAATACAGTAGTTTAAAAAGCAAGAATATTTTGCTAGCATCTTATGAATTTGTTACAGTAGGTTGACAAATACTTTTTAGTAATGAAAATATATTATGTGAAATTGTTTTTGTTACATTTTCAGTATTTTACTAGCATTTTCTTGATTCTGTTACCATCTGATATGAATTTATTACAATAGGTCGATTCTAATAAAATTCTATGCTGGTAGAATATTATCGAGTCCAACAACATTTTTAACGTTTGTTTTTTCTTACTCTTCACTACTGTAGATGATGAATGAAACCAACAATCGATTCTCTCTCTCTCCCACTCGATGCTTTTGCCTTTTTCACTCGGTTTAATTCGGCGTCGATGATGAATGAAATCAAAACCTAGTTCGTATATTAGAAAGTGACGATGCTCTCTCTCTCTCTCTCTTCGGTTTGATTTTGACCAATTCTAATATAAATATAAAATAAAGTATTCTGCTAAACGAAAAAGGCAACTATTTTTCCGGAAGGAAAGTTTATTTTTAAGGAAATCATTTAATGAATCTCTAAATATTATGGTATATTTTATTTTAGGTTATTTTTTTTAACTTAGGATAGGTTAGATAGTAAAAAAGAATGAGAGGATAGACATGTAATTTACTTTGAGTGGATTTATTTTCTATTTCAAATTATCTTTGGTCTCTAGACTCATTGATCATGCGATTTTGGACTTAAAACACATCCCCCGTTCTAAAAACCATATAGGCGTGGGAATGTTTAACTGTGTTGGAAAATTATTTATTATATAAATAATTTTTTAGTTGAGTGAAATTATATCAAATTGGTACTTGTGAAAAGCCACAAGTTATGATAGTCACAACCCAATGGAAAGGCATCTTGTGGATTTGTAGAGTCACAATTTACTCTATAAATACTCAAGTTGATTTCTCTTTTATAGAGAGGTTTTTGACAGCTTTTAGTGGAGTATTTGAAGATAGAAGTTGAGAAGTCTAGAGTCGTCAATGAGAGCATAGTAATCGGAAAGTTCGATGGAGCGTATAGAATTGTAGTGCTTCTTTCTATACGACGCGATCGTTGTATCTTGGGAGACAAATGTCAATAGAACCGTTAGCACCAATACGGGGACATGATTGTCTTAAGGAAAGAGTGACTATTCACCTCGATCAAAGAAGATAAGTTTCTCGTTTTCTTATTTATATAATCCTTAGTGTTATATGATTAGTTGTCAAGAACCGAAACCGTAAACCCCGAGACCAACAATCTTAAGACAATCAAAAGCAGAATCCGTGGCAAAGCTTCATACACTTACAAAAGAAAAAAAATATATTTGAACGTTTTAGAAGAATATCGTGGAGAAAGACATGGCACCTATTCATATATTAACGAACATGAAGCTTCAATTAAGAGGTGTGATGTAATGATTTCACTGGAAGAAGTCAGTATATAGGCGGGGAAGTTTGAATTACTGTTTCAAATCATTCCCTAACTTGTTGATCCTTGTGAGTGTATAAGGGTTACATGGACTTATATCCAAAGCTTTTTACATGGTGTAATGCCGTCAGAAAATCACAAGCACTCCAAGCTGATGTTTCTGCACTTCACTGAGTTGTTGTTGCTTTGTTTTGAAAGCGGACTTGAGTTTTTATGCAAAGCTTGCATATTTATGAAGATGAAGAAGGAAATCATCAAGAAGAAGATGATCACCTCTTTCCTTACTAGGACCATCGACATCTGTTGTTTGGAATTGGATTGTATTTTCTCAAAGATAATTCAAATTTGGCATGACACCCAAGTACAATGGCAAAATATCTAGTCCTAGTTTCACCATTAAAGTGAAGAATACTAGAGACCCATCTGAACAGTGAATTATTTTGGAAATGATCTCACTGTGGGGGTTTTACGAAAGAAGGGTGTTTAATTAGCCTAAAATTCTAGTATATGAGAATAAGAATCTCAAGTGATATCCACTTTGTTTAATTAGCCTAAAATTCGTCATAGTTCTCTAACATAATTTTTTTCGTAAGACAGACTCAATATTCTTCGATGAATTTTGGTTTCATGACTTATTGAGAGTCATGAATTGTGGGGGAAGTGTGAAGTTATGATATGTCATTGTTGCTTTCCCATGAAAATTTGTATGCTGGATTTATAGACGATTTTGTTTGTTTCGGATATGGTATATCATAGTTGTTTTTCAATGAATGTTGAGAAATAGTGTGTTGGAATGAGATCCGATTTTGATCAATTCGAGAATGATATATAAGATATATATCTTGTTTGGTTGTTGACTACAAACAATAGTAAACCAACGTATTAGTTTTATAAAACTAAATGAATGTCCGATCAGTTGTCGAAATCCACATAGCAGGTGTGTATTTCAACTGAAATAGATAACATAAGAAAAATGAATTTCTTTAAGGATGTTCGAAAATGGAATATGATAAGTCATCCTACGTGCGTTGACATAATATTACCATTAAATGATTGCTCTATACAGTTTGAAATTGTGAATCAATTATGCATGCATATAAAGTTGAACGACAACCTAACAGGATCCAATTATAAAGGTGTGTCAATTGCGAGCAATTATCATCAAGGAGAATGGGGCTAAAACACCTAAAGTAAATGAGTAAAGGCATGGTGAAACCCTACCTACATGACTGGAGATCCCACGATCTAGGTTCAAAGGGCAATTGAAGCTATATCCTGACTCGTTAGTAACACTGAAAGAGATTTATCTCTTTCCCGTTCCTAGGATGAATCAGTGTTGCCTGTAATAAGAGAGGATAAGGTTATCTTTTAATGATTCCTATAGTTTAGAATTATTTTTTTTTCTAAATGGGGTATAACAGGATACCTTTAATAGGAGATCACCTATATGAGTGTGAACTGGTGCCGGTTCCGTGAGAAGGTCGTAATGGCCGACTTCTCTAAAGCGCTCATGAAACCCGAGAATGTTCATGACCTAAATGAACACAACCGAGAACTGTAGGTACAAGGAGTGTCATGTGTGATAGCTACTGCATCGGTTTACAGTTCATAGGACCCAGTTCAAGACTTAGTTCACTAAGATCCTTATAAACCCGGTATCTATTTACTACGGAAGATTCAAAGCCAAAAACTATCTGTCTCGATGCATGGTATCTCCTGTTATGCTCTCATAGTTATGTCTGTCTGTCTGTCGTCCGTTTGTAAATCGTCTGTCTTTTGTTGGTTATTTCACTCATATGGGGGATTGTTGGAAAATTATTTATTATATAAATAATTTTTTAGTTGAGTGAAATTATATCAAATAGGTACTTGTGAAAAGCCACAAGTTATGGGTAGTCACAACCCAATGGAGAAGCATCTTGTGGATTTTGTAGAGTCACAATTTACTCTATAAATACTCAAGTTGATTTCTCTTTTATAGAGAGGTTTTTGACAGCTTTTAGTAGAGTATTTGAAGATAGAAGTTGAGAAGTCTAGAGTCGTCAATGAGAGCATAGTAATCAGAAACTTCGATGGAGCGTATAGAATTGTAGTGCTTCTTTCTATACGACGCGATCGTTGTATCTTGGGAGACAAATGTCCATAGAACCGTTAGCACCAATGCGGGGACATGATTGTCTTAAGGAAAGAGTGATTACTCGCCTCGATCAAAGAAGATAAGTTTCTCGTTTTCTTATTTATATAATCCTTAGTGTTATATGATTAGTTGTCAAGAACCGAAACCGTAAACCCCTAGACCAACAAACTGCACCTAACCTTCTAACACAAATTAATTGACGTTGTTAACCTTTCCATCATGATCGCTTAGAACATCTCCAGACTCCAATGCAACACTCAACTTGAAACACTCAATTTGACACATAAGATTATTTGAGTTTTTAACAATGCAACACTCTCCAATGCAACACTCAACTAGAATCTCAATATGATGTTGCAACAATAAATATTTAGATACTCAAAAGAAAACTCAACAATTGGTTTTCTTTTTAATATATCAACATTTATTGTTGTATCTTAATTGGTCCATATCATCATTTTATATATTAAAATAAGAAACAAGAGTAAATGTTGAGTTCTTTTAGTGTTGCATTGAAGAAGAATTTTGAATTGAGTATCTCAATAGTGTCACATACGAAAGAGAAACTCAATTCATACTTGACACATTGGGTTAATCGAGTTTTTGTTGAGTATTGCATTGGAGAAGCTCTTAGTCGACTTTCCTTCTCTAACCGAGTTGTTCATGACTTCTCAACCTCTATCTATCTCTCTCTCATTTTCTCTCTTGATTCTCTCATAAATTGTAAAATCCGAGGATGTGACGCAACGGAAAACTAATAAAAGAGTCTTAGATCTTCGTCTAAAGACTATAGAACCGAAATTGATAACAAGAATACTAAAATACTGAAGTTTATTGATTGAATGAATGACTGAAACAACTTCTAAGCCCTCTTTATATAGACCTAGGGTTTCCTAATCTTGGTCAAACTCCAATAGCAACTCCTAATAAAATAAAATACTAGAATAGTAGTAATCCTAAACTGATAACAATTCCAAAAATAGAAAAAAAAACTAGTAAAAGTCAGTTTTGAGGCCCTAAACGATGGAATTTGCCCCTCAAAGTGGGCCTGTTGTGGCAAAGCCACTTCGAATGACCGGAACGCTATTTCGCACCATCCCTCAAAATTTCGTCCAATTCCGACACCCGTAGCTTCGGTTTTGGCCGTTTTAGTCTGTCACCCTTGAATTTAGCCGCTTCTATTTCATCCATGTATTTCTCGGCCACTTCCTCTACATCAGATGTCATCTCATTTCAAAACCTCTTACCAAATCATTGTGCGTATCAGATACTCATTCCAACACTCAGACCCTCTCTCTCTTTCTCAATCTCCCAACGATATGGTCATAAAACCCCATTACATTTCAAAATTTCATACCATAAATTTTCTAGAATTTCAAGAAGCGATTCATTTGGAACCTAAATTGACAACTTAGAGTCTTTGAATCAGAAGGGCCGGTACAAAATGAAGGTCTTATTCAGATATATTCAATGATTTTCTTTCAGTTGTTGAAGTACTTTGTCTCGTTCCGTTATTTGTTCTTTTGTTAGATGTGATGTTAATTGGGAGGTCTTGGAAGAAGTCATTCTAGGAATGGGTGATTAATAGGTTTTTGTACGGCAATTTAGTTTGTTAATGGTTGTTGTCTTTATTTGTTCTTTGATTAGAAGAAGACGATGGAGTAGGATTGGTACAAATTCGTTAAGATCAAGTCATTATGTTATTAACCTTCTTGACAAGGAATGAAATTTCGGTTTCGGTGGAAATTTCGGTCGGTACAAAAGTGGAAACGTTTCGTAGAAATGTTTCGGTCAGTGTGGAAATCTTACAAATCTACAGAAATGATAGAAATATGATGCAATTATGTATAACAAGATTATTAAACCATAATGAAACATAAAAATGATGTTTAACATTATCTATTAGTTTGAGGGAGTATTAACAATTACACAGTTACTTCCGGGGGTAAATTGAATACTTTTTTGGCTATAACACCCAAAAGATAACATTTTTACTAATAATAATAAACAAACTATGTTAGTTTGAGAAGGTATCGACAATTACACAGTTATATTAGAGGTGTTACTAAGATAAAATCAATTTAGGCAGTTAAGTCAAGTCGTAAATCATTCAAATAGATTTAAAAACCATGGAAAACATAACATAAAAATCAAAAAAATCTAAGAGAAATGAAGATGAAAAAGACGAAGAAATTGATATTTTTCTAGTATTAGTTTCTCTGATTTTTTTGCTAGACTTCTACTATGTCGGTCGAAATTTCCATCATGTCGGTGGAAATTTCGAAATTTCCCACAACTTCGGTGGAAATTTCGATCATGTCGGTGGAAACTATGCAGGAAATAGTTGTAAGTGTTATTTCGTGCACCTAATCTCATTTTAGGAAACGTTTCGCGAAATTTCGATGAAATTTCGGGAAGTTTCATTCCTTGCTTCTTGAAATAATTGAGAAATAAAAAGAGGATCTTAAAAAATTTGCGACGATTACAAAGATCTTATCAACTTGAGAAATTTGGGATTAGAATGGGATATCCCCTTCACTGAAACTTAGAGAGAAAAAAAAAATCAAAAAGGCGGCGGAGATAGAGAGGAAAAAAAAATAGAGATAGTCAGAAGAGAAAGAAAGAGACAGAGGTCGTCGGCCGGTGACCCTCTGTCGGCAACATGAGAAAAGTGTGTAATTGGGAGAATTTCTTGTGTTTTCCACGCTTTAAAAATTTGTACCCCAGAATTTTGTCTTGTTTCCCCAGAAAACACCGACCATCTTAGAAACTCTAATGAGACTCAATCTTAGAAACTATAGGTGGCACGTCGAATTTTTTTTAAAAAACCGCCACCTCGTATGGAAATTCAATTTGGATCACTGAGATGATGTAGCGGTATTTAAATAGAGATATCTCAAGAAAAATAGAGTGTCGTCTTAAGATATCTTTAATTCTCCAACTCATCATTTCTAAAATTTAAACCAAAAAAATTTAAACCAATAAAAAAACTTTAGAGTTATGTATTAGAGGCGTACAAAAATTGGAAAATTTATATTTTGTGTTAATAGTACAAAAGTCCACTATTAACACAAAATAAGTTGAAAGTCTAAAAAAAACTCAAAATTTGAAATGTACCAAACAAGTCATTTTTGTATATATCACTTTTGTAGGATTCGCAAAAGAGTTATTTTAGCATGACATCGTTATCTTATTACATTAAACAAAACGTATATAACCTTATACATTTTATTATCGAACTTCACGTAATTTAGTTCGTATTGCACACAAAACAAATACATTCTTACGCATTCGCTAAACAATCAACATATTAGTGATACATTTGTGTATTTATACGAGACAAAATAAATATTAAATTAAAGTAAACTTTTTATTTATTTTATAATAATTTTGTTTGGACATCAAATCTGATATATCTTTTTATTTTGGGTTATTTCTCAAATAGCCCCCAATTTTGTGCCGGTTTCCTGCCTAGCCCCCTACTTTAGCATAATACCTAGATGACCCCCTTTTTAAGATTCCGTTATAACACTGTTAACTAGTCATCATTTCTCTCTCCTCCATCTCATCACCTCTCTCTGCCACTTCATCGTCTTCTCCGGCAAAAGTCGCCGGCCGGCGACTTTCAAACTTAAAAAAAAAATAATAACACTATTTCTTTCTCTCTCTAAAAAAACATTTTTTTTCTTTTCTCTCTCTCTAGAATTGTTCTAGAGAGAGGATCTGCTAAAGGTCTGCCGGGGACCTTCAACAGATCTTTTGAAGGTCCTGTTCGGGACCTTCAAAGTCGCCGGTCGGGACCTTCATCAGATCTGATGAAGGTCCTGGGCAGATCCTCTCTCTCTAGATTTGTTTAAGAGAGAGAAATGAAATAAAAAAGTATTAATTTTTTTTTAGAGAGAGAAAGAGGAGAGAGAAAAAGAATTAATTTTTTTTTTATGTTTGAAGGTCGTCGGCCGTAAAATTGATCGGCCGGCGACTTTTGTCGGAGAAGACAATGAGGTGGTGAGAAGATGAGGTGGCAGAGAGAGGTGATGAGATGGAGGAGAGAGAAACGATGACCCGTTAACGGTGTTACAACGGAATCTTAAAAAGGGGGTCATCGAGGTATTTTTGTTATTTTCGCTAAAGTAGGGGACTAGGCAGGAAACTGGTCACAAAGTTTGGAGTTATTTGAAAAATGACCCTTTTATTTTTTACTAGTGCGGTGTTTAAAACGTTTGGAGAGAGAAAAAACTGTTACAGAGAGAGAAGAAGAAGAAGAAGAAGGTGGCATAAAACGTTTTTTATCCGACACGTATCAGTTCTTCTAGCAAAACCAATAACATTTTCAGAGAGTAAATATGAACACGTGGTGACGAAATTTAGACAACTTTTTGTTGGATATATTAAAATTCATTATTTAACGGCTCAATTCTCATTTTCAGAGAGAAAGAAAAATAATAGAGAGAGAAAATGATAGGTGAAAAAGATGAACTTCTTTTCTGCAAAATAGTCATCAGATCTTATGAAATTTCTTACCTTTCCTACTAATCTTCACTGGAAAAATCATATAGTTTCGGCGAACGTTGTCTTCGAAAGTTCATCCAACTGTTCACGTTAGGAAAATCAGAGGAACTATTTGCAGAGTTTTAGGTAATTTTTCAGCTTAATTTTTTCCAACATTCAAGAAGAGATGTATCCATAAATATTTTTTTTATTTCCAGAATTTTGATGGCTCTGAATACCATATGATGAAGACGCAGCGGAATTAAAAAGGAAGACGACAAAAGAAAATGAAGAACGATTAAATAACTCGAAATAACTATAAATTTGATTAAACTCAGTTGGTTTTTCTCTTCAATATGAATAATAAAGACAGACTCGACCTCCTTTTATAGGATAATAGATTTTCCTGAATAGACTCAAACTGGACTTTTCTAAATAATGGAAATACTGAAATACTGCAACTTCCTAAATAGATAGACTCAAACTGGATTTTCCTAATTAATGGAAATATTGAAATAATGTAACTTCCTAAACCTATATTCAATACGAATCATAGTAAAACTAAGATTTTTCTAAAACTAGGCGTTATTGCCGACTGACCTACGTGGCCGAGAGGCACACGGTTAGCGTGGAGGACCCGGGTGCTCCTGCATCAGACTCATTGAGAGGGTTCCAGCCTACAACCTTATCTCGCGGGCTACTATCACAATTGGGAACAACCGATGTCTAATTATCTTTGTTTTCTGTGGTTGTAATTATTGCCACGTTCCCACCTTTTGTCCATCCATACATTAATTTTGGTGTGTAGAGTCAATGACTGGGGGGGTAGTGGTTGGGGATTTGGAGGGACATTGCCATGTCCCTCCAAATCCTTTGTTATTGGTTGGGGACATTTTAAATGTCCCCAAATGTCTGTGTTATTGGTTGGGGACATTTAAAATGTCTCAAAATGTCCGTGTTATTCGTTTGAGACATTTCAAATGTCCTGAAATGTCTGTGGTATTCGTTAGAGACACGAAATTACGGACATTTCAAGACAAATTGGTTTTGGAGACATGTGAGGACATTTTAGTGTAAATTTGGAGAGCTTTTGGAGAGAAAATGTCTTTCAAAATATGGAAGACACTTGCGGACATTTCATTAAGAAATATAAAAATAATTATTATTATCAAATTAGATTAAATAATTTATAATAAATAATATATAAAAATATTAATTATTATAATACTTTATTATAGTAATAATGATATTATTGCCATTACTATATTATACTATTATTATATTATTATAATATTATCTTATTATTATATTATTATACTATATTATTATTATCTTATTGTATTATTATTATTATTATTATATTTTATAATATTATCTTATTATATTATTGTATTTTATAATACTTTATTATAGTAACAATACTTTATTTCTTATATTACTATATTATTGTATTATTATTATTATATTATTGTATTATTATTATTATTATATTTTATAATATTATCTTATTATATTATTATGTTATATTATTATTATCTTATTATATGTTACTATATTATTGTATTATTATATTATTATATTATTATATTATATTATAGTAATAATGATATTATTATCATATTACTATATTATATTATTATTATATTATATATATATATATATATTAGTATATTATATAAAATAATACATATTTACCAATTGTCCATCAATGTTCACAGATATCTACGGATGGCTACCAAAGTCGAAAAATATATTTTCGAAATAATGGTACAATTATTTTTATTTCATATGATTAAACGATAATGATAAAATTAAATAAATAAATGTCCACTAATTGTCCATAAATGTCCTCAGATATCCACAGACGTCCACAAAACTCGAAAAATATATTTTTAAAATATGAGTACAAATATATTATTTTGTATGGTTAGACAATAATGATAATACTAAAATAATAAATGCCTACCAATTGTCATCCATGATGAGATAATAATAATAATAATAATAATAATAATAATAATAATAATAATAATAATAATAATAATAATAATAATAATATTAATAATATTAATAATAATAATAATATTAATAATAATAATAATAATAATAATAATATCCACTACACATTTTGTCCATGGATTCAATATGTTGAAATGTCTCCAAAACATTTTGTCTATAAACCAAATGTCTTGAAATGTCCATAAAGACTTTTTGTCCATGAATCAAATGTCTTAAAATGTCTATAAAGACCTTTTGTCTACAGACAAATGTCTCGAAATGTCTTAAAATGTCTCGAAATGTCTACGAGACATTTTGTCCACGAATGTCCTCCTAAATCCCTATCCACTGCCCCCCTAAAGTCTTCTTGACAGAATATCTGAATATGTGAGCAAGTCAGTCAAGTCTTTAGTAGGTCCCCTCTTGTGTATTTAAACTTAATGATCAAATGAATGAATGGATCAAGACTTCAGACCCGTCAAGTTGCTTGTCTCTCTCTCTCTCTCTCTATATATATATATATAAGAACACTTTCCTTGCTTTGTACACATTGTACATGTCCTTCAGTCCTTGATTAAATAATTAAATCATCATGGAGCTTATAACCAGATTATTGATAGTGCCTGCTATATCCTTTCTGTTGTGTTCATTAAACATGATCACGTTTAATGTTGCTTGCAATCCAAGAGAGAGAGAAGCTCTTGGAAAATTCAAGCATAATCTTAATGATTCGTATGATAGACTCTCGTCTTGGGTTGGTAACGATTGCTGCAACTGGGAAGGAGTAATCTGCAAAAACAAAACTGAAGGTGATGTTGTGAAACTTCAACTTAGCCGTTTTTCATTGAGTGGCGAACTGAATTCTTCTCTGTTGGAGTTGAAACATTTGTCTCACTTAGAACTAAGTTTGAACAATTTCACGGGGATCCAGATACCAGCTTTCTTGGGTTCACTTCAGAATTTACAGCATCTTGCTCTAGGCGGTAACCATTTTACTGGCAAGATTCCTCCTCAGCTAGGTAACCTTTCAAGTCTTTATTCTCTTGATTTGAGTGGGAATAAGTTGGAAGGGGAGATACCAAGAACCTTGAGAAATCTTTGCAACTTGGAGGAATTATATTTGCCTCTAAACAATCTTCAAGGAGAGATATCATCATTATTATTTACAAATTCATCTAGATGTTTTGGGAGCACATTGAGCTATTTAGAATTGGATTATAATCTACTTTCTGGACGGTTACCTGATGAATTGGGAACCCTTAAGAATTTGGAAGAACTGTCTCTTTCAGGTAACTCATTTTCTGGTTCAATTCCTTCGTCACTAGGAAGATTGTCATTGTTGAGGGAGTTAGATCTTAGCAATAACAAGTTAAATGGGTCTTTTCCAGAAAGTTTCAGGAACCTCTCGAGTTTAGAAACATTGAGTATCTCATTAGAAGGTTTTCTGACTGAAGCTAACTTTGATAATCTCACAAGACTAGAAGTATTAGATATCTATTCTTTGGTTCTAAACGTGAGCCATGACTGGGTTCCTCCTTTTCAACTCCAAGAAGCACGACTCCGAAATTGTTCAGTAGGACAACGATTTCCTCAATGGTTACAAACACAAAAAAGTCTTAGACAAGTAGAAGTATCTAATGCTGGAATATGTGGTTCAGTTCCTAGTTGGTTTTGGAACATGACTTCCCAATTCACATATTTAAATATATCACACAATCAAATTGAAGGGGAGTTACCGAATATGTTCTCGATGAGAGGCACCCAAAGTCTGGTTTACATGAACTCAAACCGATTCACAGGTAACTTACCGCGTATATCTTCTTCCATTTTCGCGATTGATCTTTCAAAGAATACCTTCTCAGGACCCATTTCCAATTTACTCTGTTATCCGAACACGTATTCCTTAGCCCTTCTTGATCTTTCAGAAAATCACCTATCTGGAGAACTTCCTGATTGTTGGTTTTACTGGAGATCTTTGAAATATATATATCTCCAAAGCAACAACATAACAGGAAAGATTCCAAGTTCTATAGGGTTTCTATATCAACTTCAGACTTTGCGTTTGCAAAACAATTCTCTCAGTGGAGAATTGCCTTCCTCGTTACGAAACTGTACTCTGTTGAGGATCATTGATGTTGGTGAGAATAGACTTACTGGTCAGATACCTTCTTGGTTAGGAGAAAGCCTTACCAGACTTACTGTTCTTCGACTACGTTCTAATGAGTTTAATGGAGAAATTCCTCACAAACTGTGTTACCTCACTAAGATTCAAATAATGGATCTGGCTCATAACAATCTGTTCGGATCAATTCCAAAATGCTTTAGCAATTTTAGTACAATGGCTTCCAAACGTTACTCAAATTCTGTCGCTTTTCCGGTTCATGTTTATCAAAATACTGACGACACAGTAGACTTTGTAGTTAAAGGTAAAGATATGGTCTATGGACGAAGTTTGCTTATACTTGTTGCTGCTATCGACCTTTCAAGTAACAATTTATATGGAGAGATCCCAGAAGAACTGACGTATCTCTACAACTTGCAAATTCTGAACTTAGGGAAAAACCGATTTACGGGAAAGATCCCAAATAAAATTGGTCTTTTAAGTTCACTTGAATCGCTTGATTTGTCGAACAACATACTATCAGGTTCAATCCCTCAAAGCATGGTGAACTTAACTTTTCTTGGTTACTTGAACTTGTCATTTAACAACTTATCAGGGAAAATTCCTTTAGGAACCCAACTGCAAAGCTTTTCAGAGTTGAGCTATATCGGGAACCATGACTTATGTGGCCATCCACTCAAGAACTGCAATGAATATGAACAACAACCTCGAAAAGCACCAAATGGTGACGGCGAAGGATCAATAGAGGACGATGAAGATGAAGATTGGATTGAGATGAAATGGTTTTATATGGGGCTACCATTTGGATTTGTGGTGGGTTTTTGGTGTTTGTTTGGTGTTTTAATAGTGAACAAGTCTTGGAGGTATGCTTATTTGAGGTTGTTAGATGATATAATATATGGTTTA
This sequence comes from Eschscholzia californica, assembly GCF_041429995.1. Lineage (NCBI taxonomy): Eukaryota > Viridiplantae > Streptophyta > Magnoliopsida > Ranunculales > Papaveraceae > Eschscholzia > Eschscholzia californica. The sequence continues at coordinate 43,322,958 of NW_028238483.1, read as the reverse complement.
TGTACTTGTGTTAAGCAGAAGAAAAAGTAGTGGTCTTGGACTGATGAGTTTATCTTTAATGTAATAATAAACTTCGCTTTTGTATAACTGAACAAGAAGAGTTAAAGGATTGACAAGGAATATATCTCAGTTATACAAAAGTGAAGCAGTGCTCTAAGGCAAAGTTGGACTCCGAGACAGAGCTGGAATGCGAAGCTAGGCTTATGTCGGTTATTAGTATTAGCATATCCGTGTATAATGTCGGTTGTAAAGAGAGAGTCGGTGAGGCGGTGGGATTAGGGTTTAGTGGCTAATAAATTAAACCCTAAGGAGATATCAGTAAGACACAATCTCACGAATCTCTTGTGTAAACTTGTTTGCTTATCATAGTGGAAATTATCGCGCCGTTGTTGCCGCGGAGTAGGTCTCACCAACCGAATCACGTAAATCTCTGTGTTATGTTTTTGATCGTTTATTTACTATTCCTATTGCTTGTCTTGGATTACTTGTATCCTTCACATTAACCTCGATTGGGCATAACACGTATAGTATTCACAACTTATATCTCATGTATCTCTGCCGTAGCTACAAATAATCGGATGGAGAATAATGTCTACTCTCTTAGGTTTCCCGGTGAAAGACTTTCATTATATTCTCTCAAAACACGCATGTGGTCAACATTCGGCTGCAGATTTTTACAACACAAAGGAGGCGTTGAATTCCAATTGAATTGAACCCAATTGTTTATCCAACACGGATAAAGAGCTTGACTGGCTAAAAATATAGTGGTTCAAACAGCATAGATGACATGATGGGCATGAATCAGTCCAATTTTACAAATCAGGAACATCCATATTCATGAAAAGTTCCATCATATGGGAATTTGTAAGCTTAGTCTTTTGCTAATCTGTTTCTTCTTTCCCTTTGACTTGGGATTGATCCCTGTAACCTGAGCAGCCGCCCTCCTCTTGGCAGTATCGGTTGCAGGTTTCATGCCATTCTTCTGAAGACTATTCTCAATCTCTATCATATCATGGGGCAACTCGATGCCTCGAAACAGAAGCTTAAGATCACCGTCAACCTTGATGGAAATCCCAGGATCGTTTGAGTATAGGACATCCTCTTGTGAATCAAAACTGGATGGCAGCCAAACATGGCCAGCAGCTTTCAGATCCTGAAAAAGAGTAAAAGACACATTTACATTTCATAATAAGTGAAATCAGAGATAAATTCAATTCTAGATTTTCATATTCGGGCTTGGACCAGGTGTCAATAATTGTAAATAAAAGTGAGACTGTGAGGTTCCATTTTTTTACTTCTATTTCATCCCCAAATCGACACACAGTCTACTCCACTGGAACCACGGAGGTTAACGGTTGCCTAATGAAAATCGAGCATATAAACCACAAATGAATGTTTCGTAGTAGAATGAACGAGGAAATGCAGGAGTGATGAAATTATAGACAGTACCTGTAAGTCTTCCGATGCCCGAATCGGTCTGTACCCGCCCGAATCGGTCTGTACCCGACTGAAAGATCTTAAGCGGACGGACGCGGGCATAGGTCTTTACCCGGTGGTCCGACCGAGTCCGCCCGCTTTATCGTCCGCCCGACCGAACCCGCCCACACCCGTCTGTTTATCCTACCCGTTATACCCGCCCGCCTATATGATTGATTTTAAGCCTTTAGATTTGTAGAGTTAGCTACAACCATTAGATTTCAAGAGTAAAACTAAATAACCCTAGAAATCACTTTTCTTAATCTTGTCTTCGTCGTTCTACTTCTCTAGTCTCTATCTCCTCCAAAATCTCAGCATCTCATCAATAACCCGAGAATCCACAATAAACCGATCGTAATCCATGAGAAGAAGCATAGAAACCAATCATAATCCATGAGAAATCTCAATGCTTATCTTACGATTTTGAATTCATTTACTTTTTAGAATTGTAAAGTGAGAGTTTTAGAAAGTTGTATTTAGCGACTAAACATTTTTAATTTCGAATAAAAGTTTCTTTATTTGTTCATTAGTGACCGGTGTCTGCCCGACCGATACCCGGTTTGCCCGACTATCAAAACGGTCACGGACGGGCACTTTGTTGGAGAAAAATCAGAAATGTCCGCCCGTTTTGTCTAGATGTCCGAGTGGACACTTAGGACTCGTGTCCGTTCCGCCCGAACCGGTTGAGTTAGTGTCTGTTTCCCGCCCGTCCGGACCGATATAAGAGCATCTCCAAGTCTTACCCATTTTTTTACAAATTACCATCTCTTAACCGTAACAGAAAAACAAGATATAAGAGCATCTCCAATGCAAAACTCAATCTTAGAAACTCGAAGTGCCACATAGGATTTTTTTAGAGTTTTTCTTAAAAAATCATTTCCAATGCAAAACTCAACTAAGATCTCAAAGATGATGTGTCGAGAGTCGAATAGAGATATCTCAAGAGGACACTCTATTTTCAGAGTGTCCTCTTGAGATATCTCTAATTGTCCAACTCATCAATATTTAAATTTCAACCAATAGAAATCAAGTCTTCGTATATTTTCAAAATAACTAATTATTTTTTTACAAAAATAACCATGACACGTAAGTAAAATAAAAGAGTTTAGAGTGTTGCATTGGAGACATACAAGAATTGAGGATCTCTATTGTCGACACCTAGGAGTGAGAATCTCAATTGAAACTTGACAAATAGGACAAATAGAGATTTTTTGAGTTTTGCATTGGAGATGCTCTAACTACTGTGTAACTGAGTTTACGGGTGAACTTGGAGAAGAAAAAATTACCTTGTATGAGAAGCGATTCCCGTCGTAATACACCTTAAGGTTATTCTTCAAGCTGTCAAAGACTGCCTGGTTGCCAGTTACATCAACATAACATTCTCTATTTATTTCTTCAGGTGTAAATGCTTGCCTTGTCTGGACAGAAGTATCCACATATATTAGTTTAATCTTTCCTAAGCAATATATATTAATCAGAAGTATAAAGACATCTAAACATGTTACGACAATCTTTAAACAATAAATGAAAGCATTAAACTTTTAAAATTCGAATTAAGCTGGCTCGTAAAGAGAAGGCTTTCCTTGAGAATTTGACGGGTGACATAATTATTAATACAAACGAACTAAATATTAGTATTATTCTAAACCATTGTTATTCAACTTCTATGTGTTCTTTTTCCATTTCGAATATGACAGAAAAGAAATGTTGGTTCACAAGCGGATTTCAATGAATCCATATAAAACAACTAAAGAGTTTTGTACCTCTAGCAGCATATCTATGACACGTTTTATTTGAGCCCCGACGGGAGACTTCCGGATGGTATTTATGTGTTGAAGCCTCTCCGTGTCATTTGAAAATTTGACAGTAGGAGCCATCGCAGCAGCAATAGAAGAAAAAGTTGCTGCAGGTATAGCCGCCTTATGACGAGGGGATTCGGCAGTAGTGAATGGCCCTGCTCGTGATCTAAGACTAGTGAGGGTAGATTGGCACTTCGCCTGCTGTTGGTTGAACTTGTCTAAGCTTTCTTTCAACGTCATCGGAGCTCAACAATAATCACTGATTAACTTCTCAAGTACAAATACCTACACATGTGAAGGAAAAAAGAAATAGAAACAGATTAGGATATGGTGATTTGCTCGACGATAACAAATAGAAATTCAAGATAGAGATTTGATTATCGTAAAGCTATTATTAGTTATATAATTCCAATCTTTGGGGCTAGAACTAAATTAGACAAGCAAACAAAAAGGTTAGAGAAAAGATGCATTTTTGTTTCTGACTTCTAATCGAAAATATTAGTAGAACTTTTTAAGGCATAGCCTAATCTAGTACTACTTAAGATAAAGCATTCAAATAAATATCCTACATGAAAAGATATATGCATGCATCATCCAGACTATTAACATCATGAAACAAATTGGGTTTCATCAAACTAAATAAAACCAAAACTTTCTCATCAAAAAAATAAAAAATAAAACCAAAACTCTGAAAAAAAAAAAAAACTAACCTTAAAAGTTGAAAATTTTGCTATGGGTAGCCCAATTTCCTCTATTACTCTCGTTTACTGAACTCAATACAGTTTTAGAATCAGGCACCCTCTAGGGTATGTGTTTGATAGGCCTTTTCTGGGAGAAAATAGAAAAAAATTCTCTAAAAATTACATTTTTCTTTTGTTTGGTTGAAGAGAATTATGTCCTCACGTGACTTATTTTTTCCAAACTTTCTCCAAAATAGGAGGAATTTTTTACCCACCTTCCAACTGAGTAAAACTTTCTCTATCTCTTTACTTCTTTAGTTTGTCCAATAGGTGCATACCTTCCTCCATCTTCCTGTCTCCCTATTTCACTCTCTCTCCTAAAACTCACTAATACCACTAGCAGCACTCTTCCTCACTCACTAGCATACCCTAATTATGATCCTCTACAGGACATGGTTCCTTCTTTTATACATAAACAACAACCACACATGACACATCTCTCTCCACATACATACATATATGTATATTTTTTGTTTTGTCTGTGGCTATGTGATCCGCAACTTTGGGACATGAGTTAAGTGGGCATTGTTTTGTGGCATTGTTTTGTTGTATCAACAAATTGGAAAGATAGAGAGAGAAGGTGAGATGAGGGGGAGGCCTGGAGGTGTAGCTTTATTTGTATTTGGATACTATAGTAATTGATCTTCTAGCATATCTCTATACCAGTGTAGTTTTTTCCTTCTCATTTTCAATTACAGACATTTAGATTTCCGAGTTACCTTAAACCTACACAATGTTGATGATTTAAGTAGTTAAAAGTACTATTAAGTTTCCTGTAATCACTTTTTCACCACATAATTCCTCTTTGCCTACAACTGTATCTACTTATGTCAGCCTTACTGTCCAACAAATTAATGGCACACAAGATTTTAGGACCAAGAGAACTTCATGGTATGAGTACCTTATATATAAATTTTGAGATTGTAAGAATATTTTTTATTTGAAAACTATTTTTTCTGTCTTAGCGAAACAAACAATAGAAAATATGAAAGTAATCATAGAGTAAATTTTTCTCGGAGTAAATGTTTCTCCTAGAAAAATTTTCTCTATTTTTTTTCCTTTCTAAAAAGTTAAAACAAGATAAGGTCCAATTCCCTTGACCGAAGTCAATGATTTTGTGGGAATATGTGTTTTAGGGTGTCTCTTTAGGAAAAGATGTAACTCCGGTGGAAGGGCGCTCCTAAAAGCACAAAGAACCTGCCTCAAATGCTAGTGTGTCGGGGTTATTAGGAGGCAATCTAAAAACTATATAGGCGTGGGAATGTTTAACTGCACCCAGCCTTCTAACACAAATTAATTGACGTTGTTAACCTTTTCATCATGATCGCTTAGAACATCTCCAATGCAACACTCAACTTGAAAAACTCAATTTGACACATAGGATTACTTGAGTTTTTAATAAAAAAACACTCTTCAATGCAACACCCAACTAGAAACTCGATATGATGTTGCAACAATAAATATTTAGATACTCAAAAGAAAACTCAACAATTGGTTTTCTTTTTAATATATCAGCATTTATTGTTGTATCTCAATTGATCCATATCATAATTCTATATATTAAAATAAGAAACAAGAGTAAATCTAGAGTTTTTTTTTAGTGTTGCATTGGAGAAGAATTTTGAATTGAGTATCTCAATAGTGTCATATACGAAAGAGAAACTCAATTCATACTTGACACATTGGATTAATCGAGTTTCTGTTGAGTATTGCATTGGAGAAGCTCTTAGTCGACGTTCCTTCTCTAACCGAGTTGTTCATGACTTCTCAACCTCGAGAAATGTGATGAGATGGAGGAGAGAGAAACGATGACTAGTTAACGGTGTTATAACGGAATCTTAAGAAGGAAGCCATCGAGGTATTTTTGTTAAAATAAGGAACTAGACAGGAAACCGGTCACAAAATTAGAGCTATTTGAAAAATAACCTTTTTATTTTTTACTACTGCGCTACTGCCCGTGGACTTTACTGTAAAGTACACATCTAGAAAAAATGAAAAAAATACCAAAAGGGTTGTAATATCCTTATATCCATGGTAGCATCTAGTTTAGATTACATTAATCATTACACTTTCCTATACCGCACGTGACACCCACAAATTGGTAAAAAGCACGGGCCAGTCCAGTCTAGCCCGATCTCGTGTAACCCGATCCGATATTAAACATAACTAAAACCATTGTTTTTTTTTTTTTTTTTTTGTTGAAATTAAAACCATTGTTAATCTAATGGTTTAAGTGATGTGAAAGTGAAACCATGGAAAATTTTAGAGAGAGAGAAATAGAAGTCAAGGTGTTTAAAACGTTTGAAGAGAGAGAAAAAACTGTTACAGAGATAGAAGAAGAAGAAGAAGGTGGCATAAAACGTTTTTTATCCGACACGTATCAGTTCTTCTAACAAAACCAATAACATTTTCAGATAGTAAATATGAACACGTGGTGACGAAATTTAGACAACTTTTTGTCGGATATATTAAAATTCATTATTTAACGGCTCAATTCTCATTTCTAGAGAGAGAAAGAAAAATAATAGAGAGAGAAAATGATAGGTGAAAAAGATGAACTTCTTTTCTGCAAAATAGTCATCAGATCTTATGAAATTTCTTACCTTTCCTACTAATCTTCACCGGAAAAATCTTATAGTTCCGGCTAACGTTGTCTTCGAAAGTTCATCCAACTGTTCGCGTTAGGAAAATCTGAGGAACTATTTGCAGAGTTTTAGGTAATTTTTCAGCTTAATTTTCTCGCGAATTTAAGATTTCTAGGGTTTCTGATGTAAAAATCGCGAATTTATAAAAGAAATTCGTTTAATTTTGTTAGTTTGAACTGTGATTTTGTATTTGTAGAGTGAAGATTGTGATTTTGGTGGTTGTTTGTATAGAACTGAACTTGTTCATATTGAATTGTTAGGATTTTTAGTAGATTAGTTCAGCTGTTTGATCGGTTAGAATGTGATAATTTTTGTTTGATCTGTTGAAAAATATGTGACTCTACTGATTCTAATTAGTTTGTTCTTGGTTTTTAACTGCATGTGAATTCGTAAACCCTAGTTGATGAGTGAAAAGAGGATTTCATGTTTACATGGTTGCATGTCTCAAATTTCATCTTTTACTAAAACATTCAAGTATACAGGAGTGGGTTTTGGTATTCAACATATTGTAGTTTGAATTGTGATAAGTTTGTGTTGATTAAAGCCTTAAAGGAATGAATGAATCACAGCACAACAATGGAAGATTTGATTGTTTTTTGGGAAGTGGTGTTCTTTAGGGAAAAAAAATAGTTTAAAGGATAGTTGGTTAAGATTTTGCGTGGAAGGAGTTCGGTAGATTAATTTAGGAGATTTGTCAGCTCGGTCGGATAGATAGTTATTTAACGAAAAAATGATTGAGCCGTACCCGTTTTTGGAAGTTTTCGGTCTTTTTAGCTTGTCTAGTTCCTGTGTAGATACGCACGTGGATCGTTTTTAGCTTGATCTGATTTGACGCTAAAAATTAACCCACGCTGATTATTCTGTGGGTCTTGAATTTTCTTGTCGTTACTTCGAAAATTATACGTAGCTTTTGTTATACATGAGCTTATCAGTTGCTGGTAGATGAAATTAAAGCAAAACTTGAGGATGTTACTTTTTGTTTGAACACATGGAGAACTCTTATTTTCAAGTTCATACAAAATACTTCTCAAGTCTGAAAATCGACAAGTGCTACTATTTAAGATATTAGTATGTTAAATGAAAACAAGACTTTTCAGACGTTTAGGCCTCATTTGGATACACAGATCAGATAGCTTATATTATGAGTTTGTTGGTCATCCATGTTTAGATTATCTTTGAGGTTGAGAGTCTAAGTTAACACCCATCTATACTACGTCTCCACTTAGTAAACCTCCTCTAATTTGGTTTTTTTTTTACTTTCAATAGCTTACAATTTTGGTCCTTTTTACTTTCAATAGCTTAATGATGTCCAATAATCATGAACCACAGAAAACACACAAAATAACTACCAAGTAAATAAAGAAACAACAATAAAAAAAGACACTATGTAGGTCGAAGGCAATAGGCTCAAGGCTTAGTGTATCTGTCTCTCCTAACTCGATGTCTAAGTGTCTTCTGCCTTTTCAAATGTTGTTCCTCATTATAGACGGTTACGAAATTGTGGCTTGATAATTCTTTAACTGGACTTGATATTAAATGACTTCCGGTCTTAACTTAGTTTATTGTAACTTTTAGTAAGATTTATTGAGATATTCTCAATTAGGGTAGTGTATTACTGTATATGCTTCCTCATGTTCCTTATGAATAGTTAATAGAAAAGAGAACTCTCCGATTGCTTATATGCAATGATTTTCTGTCTAAAGTACAAGTGGTAGCAAAAAAAAGAAGGATACGATAACTAGTTTATAAAAGTATGTCTAACTAGTTTAATAAAAGTATGTCTAACAATGTACCCATTTTGAACGTTTCCCATTGATCGTTTTTAGACCCCCTAAGCTTGTCGGTCACCAACACATGTACATATAGCAAAGTTATAGGCCAAAAGCAAAAATTATTTTATTAAAGTAGAAATACGAAAACTTAGAAGCGAATGGAAGGCAAAAGAAACCAGACTTAAACTGTTTAAACCGAACTACGTATGGAGGCCATTAGATTGGCTGGCCAGATGGGTAGAAACTATCTGGGTAGTTGGGCACAGTGGCTTGAGTCAGTAACTGTAACTCAATATAAGAAGTATGTCAATGCTAAGGGTTGGGGTATTGCTTCCATATGCAGCTAGGCTATTAAACTGGATATTTTGCCTTCTATGGAAAACATTGTGTTGCTACTTTTATGAGGTGAAAGATCTTATTGTTTCCTTATTAAGAAAAATTCATGTTATGATTTAATAATAGAAGAGGAATGGAATGTGTGAATAATTGTCATGCTAAGGTATGTAAAGTTGATGTATGTAATGTACTAGTAATTTCTCATTTGTTTGTCTATCAAATGGGAGCAACAGACGAGTTACAGTTCGTTTTGTTGTTAATGCAGAGTTACTTCAGTCAACCAACCAGTTGAGTTTCTTTATCAAGAAAACTATCTGAAGATCTCAAACACATTCAGATCAAATAAAAGGAATCCTGCAATGCCCTCAGCCAAACGAGTTTGTTTTCTATTAATTTGCTATTAATCACTTAAGTGCATTGCTCATTATTTACTTACGTATTACAATTACTAAGTTTTGTAGTTAAACCTTCTGACAAGTCATGTATTCATTAGGCCAAGGTTGAATGGAAGAAGGAAACGGAAGAGGATTTGCCATCAGGATGGACGAAGATTACAAAATGTCAAAAGATAGGAGATAAGATCAGAAAAGACGCGGTAACTTAGTTAGTTTGCCCTCTACATCATATTAAAATATGTTGGTCATGTGAAATAATTTATCCTCTCTCATTATGGCGGTGTATCCTTATATTAATTCATCCAAGATGCGTTTTTAACTGATTGTTATTCATACAGTATTACATAGATCCTGCCAGCGGATATATCTTTCGCTCAAAGAGGGATGTTTCTCGTTATCTTAGCACTGGAGATATTGGAAGACTTGCTTTCAAACCCAAAAATGGATGTTTGGGTGACTTCGATATGGATGAGATAACTTCTGTATGTATTTAGCTTTTGCCTTTGTTTCTTTGATATATGTTTCCTCGTGCCTACTACTTTCTATTATACCTAGTTTGTTATATTCACCAAATATGTGGTTCTTGTGATGATAATCTACTTCAAAAAGATGCATCATCTCTTGCAACCATTGACAAAATATGGCTAGTACACAATTAGAACTAGATTTTTTAGGTCTTCTGGTTTATACTGAATGTGAACTGCGAACATTAATGTTAGCCCAAAATGTAAAAGGGGAATCGGTCCGATCAAACCGATCAAACATATACTCTGGGTGCTCCTATTTTGTGTATTTGAACAAATGTGCAATATATATATTTCTTTTATTTTAATTATATTTTGACTTCCCACATTTCACCCTTGTTCTTGTTTCTCTTAGTCACCTACAGCAGCCAAAAGACAGCAAGTAGAAGACAGCTCGATCACAGCCCAAACCCCGAGTCCGGACAAGATGACCGAGAATGGGAAGATTCTGGAAGCATCTCCAAAGAAGGAATTTACACCAGTATCGAAGAAAGCTGTTGTTCAAAGTAAGCTCTAAACTTTCTATGAATACGGGGAAATAGTCTCAGATCAGTTCATTAATTTCATTTTTATCCTTAAAGGCTTAAACTTTCCTTCTGGATAAAATATGCAATTCCAGGATTCTTCCGTTTTACGATTGATTAATAAAACCCTTTATTATAGTGTCACTGATATATCCATTTCAACTAGTCCAGAAGTTTGAGATTAGGCTTGTGCTGCATTTCAATGAGACTCATAATGGAAATGGAAATGGAAATGTTAGAGAGAACGGAAAAGCTTCTATACTCAAAAGATACACGATAGTTCTTTGATCCTGATATGAAGTAATCTTGTGCAGGTGAAGAATCTCCTGATCTGGGCAATCTAACAACTCCTAAACCCGACTCGAAGGAAATGCTGGATCCAGATCCAAGCAAACTTGTTTCAGTTCTACCACCTCCTAAGACCTCTTCTGAGAATCAGAAACAGGAGCAGAAAGACGAGGTATTGAATCAGAGAAGAAACACAAGGTATCAGCTTAAGTTGAGCAAAACTAAAGATACAAAGGAACTTAGTCTCCCTCGTCGAGCTTCTAAACGACTTGCTGGAATTAGTGCTGCTGGAACTAGTGCCGAACCCATTTCAGTCCCGGAAATTAGTCAGGAGAAAAATCATCATGTAGCTCCTGTGCCTGAAGCAATTCCTGTTACCGATGAAAAAGTAAGCAACTCCACAAATCAGGTACCGGGGCTTGTTGATCAAACTGGTTCTGCTGTAGAATCAAGATCCACAACTGCACCAAAGTTTGACAATGAGCATGAGAAGTTGCTCCTTGAAAGCAAAGAAACTCGTGAAGCTGAAAAGCAACCAGTAATTCATGAAGCTGATTCAGGAAATAAGGGAACAGAGCAGAGGGGAAACGTAGAGCCAGAACTGGAATTACCTTTCGGAGATTCATGGCCAGATCCTTGTTTGGAATTTGCTTTCAAGACTCTTACAGGTGAAATACCAGTGGAAGATAATTTACTGATTGAGGATTATTTCCAACACCTTGGATCTTCAGTTCAGACCCAAAATAACTCTGACATCGGCCAGCCTGATACTGACGGAGTAGGTGGATCTTGCCAAACTAGAAGTGTTTTCCAGTTGGAAGCGCCAAATCCTCCTATGCCATATCAGCTTGGGCCGAATATGCCCCAAACTCCTATGTCACATCAGGTGCAGTCGGAGATCCTCCATCCTCCTCCGTCACATCAGATGCGGTCGGAGATCCTCCATCATCCTCCACATCAGATGCGGTCAGAAATGCTCCATCCTCGGCCACATCAGGTGCAGTGGGAAATGCCCCACCCTCCTCCGCCACATCAGGTCCGGTCAGAAATGCTCCATCCTACTCCACCAAATCAAGTGCGTCCGGAAATGCTCCATCCTCCACCACATCAGGTGCGGCCGGAAATGCGGTGGGAAATGCCTCGTCACCCTTCGACGCCACATCAGGTGCGGTCGGGAATGACCCATCCTTCCTCGCCACACCAACTGCGGTCAATAATGGCCCATCCTCCTCCGCAACACCAGCAGCGGCCGGTAATGACCCAACCTCTGCCACATCAGATGCAGTCAGAAATTACCCGTCATCCTCTGGCACATCAGCTGCAGACAAATCTGGCACTACCAGGGTCTACTAATGGGAACAAGTTCAGCTTTGGAGGTCAAAAAATCTTCCCAAAGGAAGGATGAAGAATTGCAGAGACAGCTAGAAAAAAAAAAGTAGTAGGAAAAGGGTAGAAGTCTTTTTAAAGATTAACTTGTAGGGAAGCAAGCAATTTGAAATGTACAAATATGATAAACATGTTTTGTAAGTACTGGTGTAAGTTCATTTTGAGCTTCTATCCTAAATTATCCTTTTCCTTTTCTTTTGTTGTAATTTCTTAATCTTCTCTTTTGAACAGACTTCAAAATGTAACCTAGTTCTGCTTCAAAATCTTAGCTTTGTTTATAAATCAGCTTTTGATGGAGTAAAGCAATTTTAGGGTTGTTTATGTTGTGAAAACATAAGTTTTGATCCCGATAGACGATGGCGCCTTATAAAAGCCCGATAGCGGCCAACAACTGACGTCTCAGTTGGTTAAGGCATTTGCTCCAAAACCTTGGAGGTCCACTACGTAGTCAACCTTCCAAGAAAAAAAAACCGCGCTTATAAATGCGTGGAAGTATGTCTATCGATTTAGAACATTTGTTTTTTGAAGTAATGATCATTATAGCAGAACAGAAACACTTCAAATTCAAACAGGATCAGTTACTACTGAAACAATCTTATTAATACGAGGTAATAATGAAAAGAAAGTTCTTCGGGGAGTTCTTGAGGAATAGTTTTTCATGATCCATAGAGGTTTCCACAAGTTAGTAATGACAAAGAAATTGCAGGTGGGAACTCAAATTCCTGTCTATGAAGACTCTTTCCAGCCACCATAGCTCTCTTCCTCACCAGCATCATAGCCCCTATCACTGCTTCCCTAAAATGGCAAAATGAAGATAATTCAGAATCCATTTTCTATTCAAAGATATAAAATGATATAAGAAAAAAAAAAAAAACGTGTTTTTTAACTCGCAAATAGTTATTAAAGCGTATAAATAATTTAATGATTGAGAAGAAGAAAATACCATATCAGGGGTGAATGTGAGTCCGACTCTAAGTTCCCCACAGAACTCCTGGTCCTTCACCACATTGTAAGAAGTTGGCGGAATATTTCCTTCAGTAAAGAGCATCTCAAGAGGAATGCTGCAAGAATCGACAAAATTAAGTAGATACCAGAATGATAATTGTGTTTTGTTTAGAATGGCGTTTGAAGTGATAGAACTCACGATACTTCGCCCACCAAGTCATCCCCAGTGCCAGAATCGCTGTCCATTAGTTTGATGACGAGTTCTTCTGTGCTCTCAGTGACGGTAAATACAAAGCTCTCGTTCCATTCTGGTTCAGATCCCTTACCTATATCGTTATATGAACAATAATAAGCTAAAACTCAACAGTATATTGCTCATATTAATTCGTAGTAATTTTTCGTAGTTTAAGAAATAAAATGAGACATTCGAGCCAAGAAGGTGCAGCTTCTGAAACTAATAACTCAGTGGGAGTTCTTCGACTTTGAGGATCAAAACATTTTATGTCATCATTTCATTGATTACAAATTTGAGAGAGCTCAAAATGAACGAGCAGCTACAATTGATAAGACCAAAGGGATAGAAATTTGTACCTGATGCAACAGTGCTTTTCTGCTCCTGAGTTCTGCAAGTGAGAATAGCATACGGATCCATGTTACCTGCTCAAGAAATGTAAACGACATCAGTTAGAAAAAAAAAACGATTTCGACTAACTCATTCTCTGATTTAAAATATAAGTTCTACTACACAAGAAAACTTTATTGCATTCGACCAATTATCATGAAGTAACAACTACATAAGCATTTCCCGATCTCCTGGATAATCCAAGATTGTGAGGGAAAGAGTACAGGAAAGGGGTGGAGGAGTCTAAAATGAGAAAGTCAGCGTGAGGTTCGCGGGGAGAGCCAGTGGTTATTCAATAGCATATACTACACAATAAGTTAGTCAACTAAATTGAAAGATAAATGACAGTGTCCAACCATAATAGAAAGACAAGCATATTCTTTTTCAATTGTAACCTTGAACACATAAAGCATTATACGAATAAAATGATTTACATGGATATCCACAAATTTCATGCATATATTGTCCTGATTTTAACCTTGCAGATGAAATCTTCATCAACTTGATCATTGCAGTATCATCTTCAAGTAAGATACACACATAGCACCCCCAAACTTCAACGAGACAGACTAAACGGATAAAATGTTAGTATGAATCTCAATTATGGAGATCCATAGTAACATTTGCTTCTTCGAATACGAGTCCTTAAGATCTCCACCATTTGATCTAGAACCTAGATGTGCAGGCTTATTGATGAACACTAGTAACTTAACCATTTAAGCTCAAATCCAATCGAAAGGGAAGGTCCTAAGGATTTGAAACCCCTTAAACAGATGGAGGATATGCATAATTGCATCTTCTTTCGTACTATTCTCCAGACCACCCCATTGATCATAGACACATTTTTAGCATTAATTTATACAACCCCAAATAATAACAACAACTAGATATTAGATCAGGAGAATTCGAAAGCAGATCATCTAATGAGATTCTAATGATTGAAAGATCTAAATAACACCCAGACAGACACTATTATGAATCACATTAAATCTATGATAACAAAACCTCAAGCTACCAATACCCAGAGGACCAGATCCAAATGAATCAAAAGAAGTTAATTAAAATCAATATACTTGATACAATTCTATCAAATTTAGGCAACCAAATCAAGGATCTGAAAAAACTCAATTAAAAAACCAATAAAGGAAACAAATTTCTACTATTGATCATAAAAAGTTACTCATTTACATAGACAAAAAATGTAGAAAGAGAATTACAGAGAACATCCGTGTTTTCAAGGCCTTTAGCACTGATTAGAACAACTTCCAACGTTCCCCGTTTCATCTTTGATCCAAATTCTCTCTCTTTCTCTAAACTTTTTTTTCCCTCTCTCTCTCTCTCTTTCTCTCTCTAGGAAGAAGAAGGAACGATCTTTATGGACTACGACAACTTTCTCTATTTATAGCATTTCCTAATAAGCTCGACTCGGCTAATAATTAGTCAGCCGCCGCGCCATTCCTTTCGACCAAAACTGCTTGACTTTTCTAAATCGATAAAGTCAACGACAGGTGAAGTAAGTAGATAACGTTGACAACTGTTAGCGTAACAGAAGGATTTAACCTCCACACTAAGGGCATTTTCGGTATTCAAATTCCTTTTTATCAAATGGCGGGAAATTTTTAAATCTCCCGCCTTCTTCAATTCCTACTAGTATTATATTCGCCACCGCTAAAGTTCACTTTATTTTTTGCCGGAAAAGAAGAAGAAAAAATGCAGATTCAGGTGAAATGCAACTGCGGTGAAGGAAATTGTTCAGAATGGGCGATCGTGGAAGTACAAGGAGTTGTTGAAGTTCAACCTTCATTCAAAGATCGAATAGAGAATCTTGAAATCGGCCGACTTTGTCGATCTTCTTCAGAGGTTAGTCTCTTTAAAAAACCCTAATTTCACGATCTCAACCAATTTAGGGCATTTTGATTATAACTTTCGAAAGACATGTGTGGGTTTCAGGAGAACTATACTTTCACGATTGGGTATCACGAGTTATCTGGATCTAAGGTGAAATTGAAGAAACCCTTGTTAGTATTGAAGAAAAATAAAGTCATGGTGGATTCTGATAATGATAGTAGTAATAATAATAACCCTAATTCATCATTGAGAACGGAATTGGAAGTAATTGGAATCATTCGTCATCGGATTCTGTTCAAAACAAGACCAAAAGCCCTAATTTCAAGTAAGTTTGTGATTATTTATTTTTTCTGTTCTTAGACTATAAATTAATCAGATTGCAAATCTGTATCTGAAAACTAATCGATTTGGGACCAAACCCATTACGAAATTTGTAGTTTTTAATCAAATCACTTATCCAGATAGAATAAAATTCATGTTGATTAACTCAATTTTTTTTTCTGGTTTTGTGCAGCACCACAATTACAGGTAAAAGAGAAGAAGAAGATTAGTGCACCAGCTCCCATTGTTTAGTAATTCAAGAATCAATCAAAGAAATCAGAATCCCTTTATTGAGTTTCTTTCTCTATTGTATTTTATGGTGTCTTTTTCTTGTATTTTGGTTAATCAATTGAAACAACTTGATTTCAAAGTTCTTTTTCTTTCTATTTGGAATTGTTTTGTTTGTTTGAAAGTACAGTAGTCTTTTTAGGTTATCGAAGATAACGAACTTTTAATTAAAGCCGACTTGCACGACTTCAAAATTAGCACTATGAATAAAGGAGGAAGATCTTACTCCTTTCATTTTTCAGCGTAATCCTTCTTCCCCTTCTTCATCTGGTAGATCTTTTAATAATGGACGAGATAGTCCTTTACTCTCGATTTAATGGAAGAAAGCAGTATAAGATAGAGATGGAGGAGAAGTGAGAAGGCTTATCTCCCATATTTTATGTGGTGGTAATTTTTTTAACCGACTTATAACGCCAATGTATTTGTTGTGTTTTTGCCACTAATACGAATACTGTAATAACGATAAATTTACCTAATGTCACCAAAAGTATTTGAAAGATTTTATAATTGTACAACTCAAGTCCTATAATAGTATACTCAAATCTTACAAACAACCAAACGCTACACAAATGGATAAATATTTCAAATGAGGATTTTGTGCTTTATGTTTTATGAATAGTGTGCAAAAGTGGAAAAGTAAATTTACGATCCTTAACTTTTTGGTTCACTTCTACCGTATTCTTTTGGTATGTGTAGCAAGATCGTCATAAATTTCACCAATTTGTGGAAGTCAAAATATTATGTCATTTTATCCTTCTCAAACTTATTGTCTCAACTAAAATCTGAATCGTTTTTTTAACAACTTTTAAATTGAAACAACACGTATATTGGATAAACTTTCTAAAATAATGACTTTTTTTTTTTTGTTGAAGATTCTAAAATAATGACTTAATCTAACTTGTGTGCCAAATTGAGGTTGTTTAGTAATTTTCAATTGTACAATATTATTGTATATGTTTTAACAAAAATAAATGATAAGAAAAATGTTAAAAGTCAAAGACTACGGCCTCATTTGGGAACGCACATAGCTTTTTTCATGAGTTTTTTTTTTCATCGCTTAAATATAAGGGCTTTATGATAAGTTATTTTGGTCGTTTGGTATATATCAACTCTCTCTCTCTTTTGATGGACTTTCTCGCCTTAATGATGAACGCCTGATTCCAAATTTCGTCATAGTTTAGTACTTCGTATGTGTTTACTTTTTGGGTTATTTCCCAAATGGCCCCCCAACTTTGTGACCACCTTCCTGTCTGGCCCCCTAGATTAGCAAAAATACCCATATGACTCCTTTTTTCCGTTATCTTTAACTGTCCTTACTCTCACTCCTCCACCTCATTTCCTCTCTCTGCCAAGTCACTTGAAACGCCACATCATCATCTTCTCCGGCAGGGTAGTCGGCCGGCCAAATTTCCGGCCACCTTCAAACATAAAAAAATATAATAAATTTTTTTCTCTCTCCTCTCTCTCTCTAATTTTTTTTTCTTTCCTCACTCTCCCTCTAGATCTAGAGAGAGAGAGATAGGATTCACGAACAGACCTAAGCCGGAAATTTGACCGGCCGGCGACCCCTGCCGGAGAAGATGATGATGTGGCGTTTCAGGTGACTTGGCAGAGAGAGGAAATGAGGTGGAGGAGTGAGAGTGACGGACAGTTAAAGATAACGGAAAAAGGGGACCATATGGGTATTTTTGCTAATTTAGGGGGTCAGGCAGGAAGCTGGTCACAAAGTTGGGGCCTATTTGGGAAATAACCCTTACTTTTTTTTGTCATTTTTCAAGAAAGTACTTTTGTTTGTTAATGTCATTGAATAGCGTCGCGGCATAACGTAAACTACTACAATCAGAGTGGGGTGCAAACAAAAATCCCCCGAAAAAAAAATGGATTAATTCTATTTTGACTCTTAATTTGTGACTAACTAGTCATTTTAGCCCCCGTAAGTACCCCACTGCCCATATTGGCTCCCAAAGTCTATTTTCTTTTTCTTTCCTCCATGTCAGCAAACTTTCCACTTCACATCTTCTTCATAGTCGTCGGAAGGAGGTCGCCATCCATCACCATCAACACCACGTTATTTCTTGGCTTTTATCTTTACCTCTCATTCCCTCTCATTGCGAAAAAAGAACTTATAGAGAGAAGCTTGGAGAAAGAAAAAATTTGTTGGTGTTGTTGGGATATAAAGAAAAAATAATAATCTTTTTGGAATGTCTCCCAAAAAGGTTGTCGGGCGACGACCCTGAATGTGACTATAATAAAGAAGAACAATAGTGAGGTAAAGAATTTGACGATGTGGAGGAGATAAAAATAGTGAAGCGAATAGATCTTTAAAACATCAAGAGTGAAAATAGTGCAAGAAGAGCATTTTTGGATTAAACAAATTGGGCTTTGAGGGCCAAAGTGAACCTTTGGAGACATGTTGGGCTGTCAAAATAGTTAGTTGGTTACAAAATGAGGGCCAAATGATCAGTTGGTCACACATTAGGAGTCAAAACTGAATTAATCCAAAAGAGATTAAATGAGATCAGAGATTTAAATGGAAAAGCCAATCAAGTGGCTCATAATCTTGCAGATTTTGCTCATAATCTTGCAGATTTTGCTTTCGATAATAGATTAAATAAGAGGTGGATAGGAAATTTCTCTGATTCTAGTAATGTAACTGATTTTGAGTTAGTTAAACTCAACCTTGTAACCTCTGAAATTAATTAATAAATTAGGCAAAAGCCTATTCATCAAAAAAAGAAAAAAGATTTAAATGGAAAAGTAAACGCCGTTAAAAACCGCCTCAAAGTTGGCGCCGCCGTTTGGTTACCTTCTAACGTAAGCCGTTGAGAGTAAATATAAAAGGGGGAGTAAATTAAACCCGTAAACCCCTTCATTTCCGTTAGTAGTCTCCATCTTCTATTAGAGAGAGAAAGTGAAAGTGAGGGAAGATTTTTCATTTACTCCATTTTCCCGCGGAGAAAAATCTTTCTATGTTCTTGAAAACCTAATCAATGGTTATATAGAACCCTAAATCAAGGTCAGTAGTTTCCTTTAATGCTCAAAACTTTCTTCTTATTTTATCAATCTATTGGACTTCAATTTTATTTATTTTTAGGTATTAGCTGTCTATAGCCGTTACAGTATGACACTTCTTAAAAATCTACTCATGAAACCCTAGATTTCGATCAAATATTTTTTTTTAGTTAGTTTCGATTCGATCCAGTTTTTTCTACTCTGTCTAGATGGAGTTAGCGCGGAGATCGAATAGCTTTGGACCGGACTAATTCAATTTAGGATTAGGTTTATGTGACAAGGTATAGTTTTTCGTGAAGTTCTTACTTTGATTTCTCTGGCGGAGTTGGGCTGATCCAATACTTGTGTTAGTTTGTTTGTTAATCTTGATTTTATTCCAATCTAGTTTTTATCTGGATATTGTTGGAGAGTCCATTGGTGATAAAAGATAGTGCGATTTTAGGTATTCGTTTTGATTTTATGGAGCTCTTAATTTGATTTTTAGATTGTTTTCGGGTTGTCTGTTAAATTTGGGCTTGGCTCAGTTCAGTACTTATTATTCTATTTGGGTTATAAAATTATATGAGTTTTTGGGATTCAATTTCTATGTTCATGAAGTTCTTATTTGACCCTTGGACTGATACAGGTTAAAGATTCAGTTTAGTCTTTTATTACCGCTGATTTTGAAGGAAAATGGATAAAGTTAAGCAAGAGGAGGATACTTCTTATTCGACAATGGACATAAGCGTTGCGGCTTCTAATTCTACAATTTCAGAGAGCAGTTGTGACACATCACTTCCCGCACTACTTGCTGTTCAAGGGTTTGTTGTGTAACCTTTTATCTGTCTTATAAAAAACATTTATATTTTCGTTAATCAACAAAAAATTGATTTTTATATTTCCTATGGCGTAAATTTTCCATGAAGCACGTGCTTGAAGTATAACTAAGCAAATGTAAAACAAGTATATATTGTAAAGTGTATGTATGGGATGTTAAAGGTCATTGTATCAACTCGTTACACAACAAAACAGTATCTTGGGGCGGAAAGCGACAATGGATAGTAATCCTCGCAAGTTGATCAGTGAAGTTAGTGGTGCGGGATCACTTACTAAAAGGGCTTTGAAAAATCCAGGGGAAAAAGATGGTAGTTGGAATCTATGGGGCCATGGGGGAAGGACGATTAAAAAAAACGAAAGAAAATTAAACAATGGGAGACCTAACTTGTCTCGATATCAGTATTCTACTCATGCATCCTTTTGAGCATTCATATATCCCTTACTCTCGCCGCCACCGACAACTTTGTGGATTGAAAGCACTAAAACATACTCTGGAATCTAAATGTCACTAAAAATGATTTTTTGGTACAGTTTTTTTTTATTTAAATTACAGTTGATTTTTTAACAATTTGAATTGCCGTTGTGACAGCAGCTCTCTAATTTCAAAGAGAACAACTGGCCCAACCAGACGTTCAAAAAAGGGAGGGTGGACGCAATTAGAGGTGAGAGTCGTTATTGATTAATAGCTTGGTGGGTATGACTTATTAAGTGTATATATCTTCATTTGCTTAGGACTGGGGAATTAAGAACATGCTGTGTTCTTGCCATCTTGATACATCTATAACTTTCTCTAAGACTATATGCTGTTATGAAGTTGGTATCAAGGGGAAATGCTTAGTAAGAGGTTATATACATGCTTACCATATAATTGAACACTTTGTGGTGCTTTTTTTCCTGCCTCCCTATCTGAAGCTGTACTAGGTGCATAATGTGTCAAGGTTACTGATCAACAAAGGGGTTAATTTGGGTTGGGAAACAGCCAACTCTATACATGGATATTTCATATTATACGAAGAAATTAGATAAATAGCTGTTTGCATGCTAGTCAAAAGCCTTGGTGTTTGTTGAAGTATTCATGTTTTGTTAGCGCTATTTCACTCCCCTTTCTTGCTATTCTATTTACACTAAACAGGATGATATGCTAGCTAGTGCGGTCAAATTTTATGGCGGGAAGAATTGGAAAAAAATTGGTATGGATTGTAATGTTACTAGGTCTTTGTTGCTACAAATTCTATGAATTAGTTTGATAGCAATATCATTAATTTTCTGGTCTACTACAGCCAATTGTCTCAAGGATCGTTCAGATGTTCAGTGCTTGCATCGCTGGCAGAAGGTTCTTAATCCAGAACTCGTGAAAGGACCTTGGACTAAAGAGGTAATAGCTATGACTTTCTTGTCATTCCTCTAGTATCCGAACATGATACTGTAGAGTGTAGACATGATTTCTCATGTTGATCATTTCAGGAAGATGATCTTATCATCAAATTAGTTGAAAGCAATGGTTGTCAAAAGTGGTCCGTTATAGCAAAGTCCTTGCCAGGCCGCATAGGCAAGCAATGTCGAGAAAGGTAGTGACAACAATTATATTTACCACCTGAATCTTGATTCTGTTAAATGTTTTCATTTAGTGCTTTATGACATTGTTTTGTAAGGAAGTAAGAGTTCGAAGCTGCATAAAGGGATGGAAGCTCCCATAACCCATGTTTCTGATTGAATTTATCTCTGGATTTAGGACTACTTGTTGGCATATTTTGTTTCCAAGTTTAAGAAACTTCTTGTGGAGTTACTCCATTGCTATTTTATGAGATTTAGCTGTCTGAACTATAAATATTACTTGAGATAGCCAGACTGTTAAATTCTCTTAACCAATTTTTCCGTAGTTGTGCATTTCTTGGATACTTCGCAGTTAAACATTTGTTTTTCAGGTGGCACAACCATTTAAATCCTGCGATAAAAAAAGAAGCGTGGACCCGCGAAGAGGAGGTCACTCTTGTACAGGCTCACAAAATATATGGGAATAAATGGGCAGAAATTGCGAGGTTAATACCTGGAAGGTACTCACAACTTATATCTCTATAACATCAAACTAAGTCTGGCTCATGTCAAGGGTAGTCCTCAATGGTCTATTGCAGTTCTGCGTTTTATTTCTAAAGTTTCGGAAATCGTAGAGAAGTAGCTGGATAATGACCAAGTGATCTTGAAAACTTCTAGGTTCTTCGAAGGTGTATCTCGTGTTTCTTCATTGTTGCCATTGTGTATTATTGAACGTTGCTTGCAGGCCTTTTCTTGTTTGCTTGCTGGTTCAGTCCAAGTTGTTGTGCTCGCGACTAGGGCTGAGTCCGAGCCTGTCGAGTTACTCCCTACTCCCTCGTAATTCTAGAGAATCTGTAGCTAATTTATTCTTTTAGTACGATATATATATATATATATATATATATATATATATATATATCATATCATATATCGTTATGTATTTATTAAAAATGTGTAAATGAAGTTATGACCTACATGTTATATTCATAATATAAACCACAATGACCAGTAATATGGATATTCATAACCTGCATATTCATATTATATACTTCAAAGTTATGACCAACATGCTATATTCAGAAAATACACCACAATAACCGGTAATATGGATTTCATAACCTGCATATTCATATTATATACTGCAAAATTACCTTTTTCATCTCATCATTTTTCTCACAGGGCGGATAACTCAATAAAGAACCACTGGAACTGTACAGTGAAGAAGAAATTGGATACTTATTCATCTTGTGGGTGTAATAAAGATCTACATGGTGTTAAAACTCATGGCGTTGATGTGGGCTCACCAAGTACTGGAACAATCGATACCAAAATTAACTCAGGTGGTAGAGCTTGTACTTGTTTGGTAGGTACAACTTTTCGGAATTTTAATGGTGGTGAAATAGATCGAAGATCACAACCTTTTCAGTCAACAGATCTACTTTTACAACCTTCCCAGTTAGGAGGCTCTAGAGCCTTTCAAGAACCACTAAATTATACAAAGAAACCAATGCAATCTAATGGTACTTTTGTTCCAGTAACAGAGAAAATTGGAGTAGATGCTACTAATAGCGGTATACTAGATGATTTAAAACTTTCCATCTCTAGTCTTTCATCGCCAAAACCACATTCTGAACACGTTACTTCATCACCTGCTTTCTCGATTCGTCCCCTGGATTTAACTGCTAGCGGTTTTAGGAAGAACCAATATATTCTTCCCGAGACTGGTTCGAACACTCCAAGTAGATTACCTAAATCCCCAGAAAAACCAAACGGTCCAAACAATAATATGTCTACACCAAATAGCTTGAATGGTGTCAAGGGACTCAATTTAAATTCTAGCAGCCCCTCTTCAAGTTTTTTGGCGCTTCATTCATATTATGAGCCGCCCCAGCTTACGAGTCCACACATGTTCTCAAAAAATGAGAGCATTTCAAACTCAAGAAGTCCTGTTTGTTCTACTCCAACTGGGCATGTACATAAAAACCGTCTAAATATCAGCAGTCCAGAATCAGTATTAAGAAGTGCGGCAAAAAGTTACAAGAACACCCCATCGATCATAAGAAAACGTGGGCGTGAGAGTTTTGGAGGGGCACCATCTGCAAGAAGTTTGGATGCTGTTTCAATACCGGATTTCAGAAACCCCGGCTCCAGTTATAATAAATCTACGGAGTCAAGTCCATATTCACATGGTTGCGAAGAGGATCTCAACAGCAGAGACCTTCAAAGGGTGAAATGGCTTTCGCTTTCTACTCCAAGTTCTTCGAAATATGGCAAGGTTAACGCTATAAAATCTGTTTGTCTGGAACATGCATTTGATATGGTATCTGATAACTCCAGAAGCAAGTATGACATATCTACTTCTGCAAGTGATGCTGTAGATGCCAATCGTAATTCCAATACAGGATCAATGGCTTTGGACAACCCACATAGTTCTTCAAGTTTGAGACCAAATCAGCTTCAGTTGAATCTTCATACCCCTTAATTATGAAACACTTGGATCTCCAAAACTTATATTTGGTAAGTAATATCTGTGTCTAATCTATTTCACTTTCTTTTTAATTTGAATGAATATATAAAAAATAACTTTACGCAGGTACACGAGTTTCTCATAATACGCGGTCAACTCGTAAAACCAAACCTAGGATCTGAGAAAAACTCAGGCTCTAGCTCAAAATAATCTGCGTGCAGTTTTCTGTAAATATAGCAAATTTTACGAGTCCTGCAAGCATAGTCTTTTACTCTAACACTACTGTTTGAAGTCTGGGTGATCTTTATTTTCTTATTTTGTTCTCGAAAATCATCACTAACCTTTCAGAAATATTCACTACCATTTTAGGTTTTGCAGTCTGTGATACTGTGAGGCCTACTTTTATATCTAATGGAGAAGCTGGTTGATGTCATGGAGGTATGTGTATTTTTCATCCTTCTATTCTGAAATCACATCCTCTCTCTGATATCTCGTGTGTCTATGTGTGTGTGTGGGTGGCAACACATCAACCTGTGAATGCGCTCACATATATACTTCCAAGAACCAACCAACAAGAACTTAAATTGTAGACTCTTGGTTTCCCATAGTTATAATTTAGAAAGTATCATGTAAATGTAGTATAACTGTTTAAGTTACTCAATATCCAAATAACAGGATGTCAACCTATTAAAAACCTTTTACTGTTGATACTGATAACACAAAGTCGAATTGCTTTCCAGATTTCAGTTTCATTTTTAAAGTACTTGGAACTGTTAACATGAAGTTGGCAAATTATATAAGAACAACTTCTATCACGAACTTGGAGGATTAGATAATTCCTAAGGTTGTCACATGCGAAAGACATGTGTTAGAGACTAAACTATTTAGTTTCACATTACTTGGACGAGTGGCCGAACCTAGGGCTGTAGGTGTAAGGCAAGTACCTTGGGATGTTAAAGCATTTTGAATGAGCTCGTTGAAAACTGACACCAGGAACAAAACCCTAGCCAACCTAGTGCCAACTAATCAAGGAAAACATCGACAGGTCGACCATGACTGGATTGACACAGACTACTTATTAGTAATTCTAACTAATTTCTCGCTTCACCTATTCTTTCTTCGCAGGTTAACTTTAAATATCGCATGGTTCAAAGCGCGATTTCTTACACGGGTCAGACATTTTTGTTAGAAATTACAACTACATCGAATAGAATCTAATGCTCTTTTAGTACTACTCTCTACATATTTCTTCCTTTTCTTTCTTCTTCTTTCATTGCATTTGCATATGTGGTATTATGGTAGGACTTCTATAGCTATTATATAAAGTTGTCATAAATTTGTTCATGTAAATATATCAGGAAACCTTTATCTAGGCTTGCTGTTATAAAATAAGAAGAATCAAGTCATATTTCCTGAATGTTGGTAGTTACTACTCAAAAGAGTGCAGGTGATCGATCAACTTTGGCAATTAGAGTAGTAGTAGAAAAATAAAACTCTCTTGTATGACTTGATTATGTACTATGCCTTTGTTCGTCAAATATAGTCTCTAATGATGGTTGATTTTACTCTTCAGTAACCCAATCGTATATTATTGATGGAAGAGGTTTACTTTAGTTGTTGTGACATTGACAAAAGAGATTTACAAATACAAAAATGATACTAGTAGTATGCTTGAAATCCGAGGTGGACGACGGTCAGAAACTTTGTCTCTCCTGTCCATCTCTTGCTGATTTTGATCCATCTAGGTCTAGGCTATGTTTTGGGGAATTCTATTGAGATGTTGTTACTAGTGAAAATAACAAAAGTGGTGGGGGACAAAATTGACATGACAGGCAGGAGAATTAGTTCCAAAGAAGTGGTCCAAACACCACTTTATGGCCGTGGTCCACAGCAATTTATGGACGTGCCCCACCTCTTGATCCCTCCCACACTCTCGGCATCATCTTGCCTTTTTTTTTGTTTTGTAGAAATTAGGCATAATCCTGCTGACTGGGTGTGAACAGCTTTCTCAATAGGTATGTGTTTTGGGGTATAGGAACATTTTTCGGAGTACGAAAATTTTAAAAGCCTTATGTGTGAATTTTGGGTAATAAATTTTAAATGGAAACAAGTCATCTTTTTCTTCGTATCTTACTACGACCATCGCTACTAACTCCTAGCACCACCTCCAACAACTTCTATTTATCTCTCTTCTTTCTACTACTTCTCCTCTTCTCTCTACTTATCCCTCTCATCTTTTCTCTCTAACTAATTTGGCGAAAGTGAAGTTCACTTCAATGTACAATTGATTTCTACATGAGATCGAAGGTTGGATTTCCAGTTTGCATAGTGATGTACAACTACTACACCAAGAAGTGGCTCAACTACTCCATCCTTCAGCGTGCTTTAAATTGCTTCAAACAAACCCTTTTTTTTGCTTGTGTGACAAAAATACAGTAATATGCTTTAAAAGTGGAAAAAAAGTGACAATGAGATACCGTTACACTAAACTCCGTTATATCCGATATAGCGGGACATTATTAATGCTGATCAATTATCAAAAATGATGGCTTCAACAAAAAAAAAAAAAAAAAAAAATTAGAGTCCATGGGTATATAGACCAAAATCATTTTCATAATAGGTATATAGACCAATCTTCTCAAAATATGGACATTTAGTCCTTTTACAATAAGGGCATAAATAACTCATACTTTATTGATAAATACCCTCCATGTCCCTCGTCTAAAAAATCCGGGGTTTTTAAATTTCGGAATGAATCCGGAAAGTTTCCCAGGGGGCGTGATTTGGGGGAGATATTTAGGTTATAAACTGAAAAGATTTAATAGGAAGTAACGGATAAAGGATATTTTCCAAAACAGATTTTTCAAAACAGATTTGGAAAACGGATATGTTCCAAAATAGATTTTCTCTCTCGTCCTTTCAGATTTGGAAACCAAATCTAAATATCACTTTCTCTCACTTAATTTTCAGATTTGGAATGAGTATATTTTCTGAGATCAATTAGCGTGATTTGGGGGTTAATATTCAAAACATATATATCAACTTTCTCTCACTTAACTTTCGTTTTTTACTCATACATAAACACACATCGAATACAAATTATGAAACAAGTTCGTAAATTATGTGTTATTTATGACGAGGAAACCATCATTTGTCATGTATACAACGTAATTTATCATATGTGTGTGTGTCATCCATTATGTACCATTGAATACTTTGATTATTTTTTGACATAAATTACTTGTTTTTTACGCGTACATGTCCATTATGTACCATAAATTATAGTAACTTCTTAGGAAATGTAAATCTGAAATCATGTTTTTTGTTATAAAGTATGTGATTTATCATAAATTATGTATACTGTATAGTAAATAACACAACCTTTGTACGACTGAAACGAAATTTTATTGAACAATAATCTGTGTTTTATTGTAAATGAAAAGAACATAGTAGTCTAGGTAACTTAAAAACAAACTCCGTCAGAATGTTGCCCGAGCTCTCGATCCTTACTGTCTTTGGTCTTCCAGGTTTACGGCGAATCAAACATGGTAGTGTTTTTTACTCTTCATTAAATGTACATGGTTCATCGAAGTTAGGGGCAAGGTTTATATGTTCCTTGTAAGTCTTCACGTAAGACTCCGTTGTCCAAACAGGATCATAGAAACAATCTTCTTCATAGTAATTTATACTTCTATAGTTTATGTGATGATTCTGTAAGAAATTCCATCAGTGCTGGTTTACTACAAGAAAAAAAAAACATATATATTAGTTAAAAAAATTTATAATCAAATTTACATACATTAATAATGAAACATTTAATAAAAAACAAATGAGATGGATCATAAATAACAGGAACAGATCAATAAGTTATGTATAATGTATGGAAAAGTACAATTGTTTATTAGGTTAAGAGAAGTTTTATATGCTTGCCATGACCACTGTTCTGGTAAAAAAAGGACGTGTAATGTTGGATAATTTTTCATACTTTACGCACCTTTGTTCATTAACACATCATCTTATGTGAAATGTATGCAAATTGCATCAGAAAGTTTGGTAATTTATCGTAAAGTAACTGTACTTTATATTCTGTTAAAGGAATAACTGATCTGCAAAAAAAAAATAAAAAAAAGAGGAATAAACGTAGATCTGAAGAAATATACAATGAACATTGGAAGGAGAAATAACATACTAACATTGAACACATCATTAAATAAGAAATAAACATCAAAGATCTTAAAGAGTTATGAAAGTTTTAGAGAGAGAAAATATAAATCTTCCATTCGAAGGTAGTTAAGATGGAAACAGATCTTATGTAGTTGGATCACAAATGTAATATGTTCAATAATAGAGCATCGTAATCTGATAATGGAAAAAAAGAATCATCATTAGATCTTAACAATGGTGTTAATACAAAACTGAAAATCTTAAACTTTATAAAAGATGAATGATTTTGGAGCAATCTAATGAAGATGAAAGAAAAGTTCTGAGATTAATGGAGGTTTAACAACTAGCTTCGAGTTTAAAAGATAAGAAATAAAAACATTAAACAGAAAAGAAGAAACCAAAATCTTTAACATTACCTGAAAAGCAATATTAAATCTGATTTAATGGAGGTGTTTACAGCTGCTCTAATGAAGATGAAACAAGCTTTCTGAGTTTAATGGAGGTTTTGTTATGTGAATCGGATTTAGAGAGAGAGAATAAAGAGGTTCGGTTACTAAAAATAATGAAGCTAACCTTACTTTGTTTAGAAACGTGATTGGAGAGAGAATGTGGGAGATAAAAATGGAAGAAGATATTTATGGATTTTGAAGATAAATCAGTTATAATATATGAGGAAGGTTAGATTAGGAATTATGATTTATTTGGTAATCTAGAGATTTGTGTTTTCTCTCTAGATGAGACCAAATGGACTAGATATCCATTTATATTATTATTTTGGTTTTAAAACCCTTTATAGGATTATAGAGGACTATATCTCCTATTAGGACCCGTTTTTTGGGTTATAAACTCAAAAATTATTATCAAAATGATGACTAAATATAGTTACAGTTAAATGGATAAACGATAAACGCAGTAAAATGCGCGGGAATTTTGGGTAAATATGATATGATTGATTCTAAAAGATAATCATTCATTCTCTTCTTCTATCTATCTACTCATTTCCAACAGACACAACAATAACTCACTTGTTTCAAGATCATGCTTATCCATTTTCCCCTTTCTTGATTTGCTAAATCTTTGATCACAAACAAACCCTATCTATAAATACCCTCCCTCTTTTGATTCCTCCCAATTCAACAAAACCCTGATTATTAATTCTTCTATTATCCTTTTCCCCCCTTTCTTGATTACCCTTTTCTCTCTGTTTTTCAAGTTTCAATTTTTAATGGCTTTTGCAGCTAATCAGACTATTCTTGTTACTGGTGGTGCTGGGTTTATTGGTACTCATACTGTTATTCAACTTCTTAACGAGGGTTTTAATGTTTCAATTATTGACAACCTTGATAATTCTGTACAAGAAGCTATTGATAGGGTTCGTGATTTAGTTGGTCCTGATTTGTCTAACAAACTTCAATTCCATCTGGTACTTTTCTCTTTCTAACATTACAAGTTTTCCTTTTTTTTTGGGAGGTTTAGGGTTTTGATTGATTGTTAAATTGATTTCATTTCAGGGTGATATTAGGAAAAAAGATGATCTTGAGAAACTTTTCTCCCAAACTAGGTAATTTTTTTGTTTTAAATTTTTTTTTTGATGACATTTCTAGGGTTTTGAAATGAGTTAGTAGTAATTTTGGAAACTTGGGTTTGTTGAAAAATGAGACAGATTTGATGCTGTGATTCATTTTGCTGGTTTAAAAGCTGTTGGAGAGAGTGTTGCTAATCCTCGACGATACTTCGATAATAACTTAGTTGGAACTATTAATCTATACGAAGTTATGGCTAAATATGACTGTAAAAAGGTGTGCATTTTTCGCTATCTTGTTTTTTCATTTAGCATCAAAAGATGGATGCTTAGTGTTAAGTTTGTGACCGCCAACTCAAAATCAATTAGGGATGAGTGGACATGACCTAGATGTTATATTTTAAGGCCTTTGGGCCTGTCATGTATAGGTTGTGGGAGTGCCGGATGACTCCAGCCCTGGCGATTATCTCACATGGCATTGTCCCAGGGCCTATTTGACTTTGCAAATTCTAATACCTTGGCGATGTGGGATAATGCTAAGGTTACTAAGTTTTGACCCATTCTTGATACACTGGCTTTGATACCAAGTTAAGTTTGTGGTCATCAAACTCAAAACCAATTGGCAATGAGTGGAGGGAACTAGATATTATATTCTTAGTTACCTTTTTCCCATTTCGAACTATTCCCAGACATAGATTGTTTCGTTTCTAAATATTACTCTTTTCCATATGTGTCATGTTAATTAAGAACCATATAATATTGATTTTGTTCTTGTGTTTTTCTTCGTATAATGTAGATGGTGTTCTCATCGTCTGCAACTGTTTATGGCCAACCTGAGAAAATCCCATGTGTTGAGGACTTCAGCTTAGTTGCTTTGAATCCGTATGGTCGTACTAAGGTATGATCGACTCAACATTTTCTAGCATTTATTTCATTTCAATATGTAATGGCGTTTATAGTTTGTGATTGGAATTCGGTTCCTAGGAACTAGATCAGATCTGAGTTCTCCTTGTGAATATTCATTTGTTGTCTTTTAGGCCCTTCCAATAATCCTGCCTTTTCAGGGAAAAAATAAAATCATATCTTGTTCCAAGAACAATGAATTCCCAATCATGACTTAAAGCTTCGTGAAACTGACCTGCGTTTTTTTTGTATTTATTATTCTATGTTCAAGTTTCTAAATGTTTTTTGAATTCCATTGGTCTTTTAGCTTTTCCTTGAAGAAATTGCTCGAGACATTCAAAAGGCAGAACCAGAATGGAAAATTATATTACTTAGATACTTCAATCCTGTTGGTGCTCATGAAAGTGGTAACCTCGGTGAAGACCCTAAGGGTATTCCAAACAATCTTATGCCTTACATTCAACAAGTAGCGGTTGGTAGATTGCCAGAACTCAATGTATATGGTCATGATTATCCAACAAAGGATGGAAGCGCGGTAAGTGATCTTTCTTTCTTTTTTTGTCTTGCTTGCCATCTCTTCAACTTTTTTTCTTGAATGGGGCCTAGGCACTAAGCCCTAGGCCTGGGCATAGTTCTGCAGAAGACTATCCATAAATATCAACAAGTAAGGCTTAAACCTGTTACCGCCCCATTAAAGCAAACTTCACACCTATCGCTTTGACAGTTTTCTTCATTCTCCATTTAATTAGGTTGTGAAAATAGGAAATGTATTATCGCATAATTCAATAGAAACGAATGAAAGATCAAATGGGTTAATTGTGTGATGAACAGGTTAGAGATTACATCCATGTTATAGATTTGGCTGATGGTCATATAGCTGCTCTGAAGAAGCTATTTACATCAGAAGATATAGGTAAATCCTTTACCCCAACCAAACTATGGGTTTTAACAATCCTGAAAAAAAAAAAGAGTTTTAAGTTTTAATGAATGTTTTGTTTTAGGTTGTACTGCTTACAACTTAGGAACTGGGCAAGGAACCTCGGTGCTTGAAATGGTTTCTGCTTTCGAGAAAGCATCTGGGAAGGTAAATATATATTCCAAATGTTTGGGCTTTAACTTTTCATGCTCCATTTATTCCTTCTTTTTTGTCAAAGCCTGAATTTTCTTCTCCTTCATTTCTAGAAAATCCCGGTCAAGCTGTGCGCGCGAAGACCTGGTGACGCCGTTGCTGTTTATGCCTCTACTGAGAAAGCTGAGAAAGAACTTGGTTGGAAGTAAGTCTTTTACTTCAACTATTACAAGAATTCGAAGTGGATCTATTTCAGAATATAATATCCTTTCTAGTTGTCTCGATAGTTTGCCGAAAATGACCCTATGATAACTTTGAAATATTATCTTATTTCTTGTACAAAAGTTTATTGCTAGATGGTTCTTATGTTACTATTGTTATAAACGATTTTCAGGGCGAAATATGGCATAGAGGAGATGTGCCGAGACCAATGGAACTGGGCAATAAAAAACCCATGGGGTTACCAAGGCGAGCCATGAATAACCTGAAGAAATTCCTGATGGTTTCAACTACATTATTCTATCCTCCATCTTAAGTATCTCACTATCTCATCCATATATACACAGAACATTTTCCTCTCTCGACTGGTCATGGCTCATGGGTATTGGAGAAAACTTGCCGAACCCTAGTTTGAAATAAATTTCATCCCCTTTTTGTATGTTTCAACTTCAAAACTCTTATTTACTCTAATTTGTGATTCTGGGGTTTCTTTTTTCCCAAACACATGAGCTTCGAATTCCTATTATGTACTTACTACCATGTATTCATGGATAAAGAGCCTTGTATTTAGGCTGAAAAATGTAAATTGTTTAAAATAAATTGAAAAAATTTCGAGTTATTAAATTGCCATTATGTACTTCATAGATTGGTTTGAGCTGTTTAAAATTGGCCATGATTCTTCTTCCACATCATCATCAATATCTCATTTTATTTTAAAGGAAATTGTTGTATTTGACTATTGTTAACTTTGTTTTCATGTGAAAGTTGAAGAAAATGTTTCACCTAACAACTTCCTAAAATATATTATCTTAAGAGCAGTACTTGTTATCTTTAATTCCTTTTGAAAAGCCATCGAACATCAACGAGGATATATGTCTTGTTAGTAACTTAGGGTGTGTTTTTTCTTTCCGTCTGAATCTGACTTGTATGACATGTCTCGGCGATAGTAACTTAGAAGGGTGTTTTTTCTTTTTGTCTGAATCGGACTTATATAATAACTATGTCTCGCCCATGGTAACTTAGGGGGTGTTTTTTTTCTTTCCGTCTGAATCTGACTTATATTAAAGATCAAAACAGAAACAAAAGACTGTCGTTGACTCAAGTAAACTCACATATGGAGTCAAATCTAAAAGTAATAAGAGAAAAACTAACACTCAATCTTAATACTATTCCAAGTTGTTTATAACTACTAAGAAACTTCCTTATAAACAAGAAGGGAGTAGTTGAAGAAGACTTGAAATGTTTAGGATAGAAATAGCTTTCCATGAAAGAAAGCAAGAGTTGTGACCAAATGGCTAGAAACTCACCCATCATATCTTATCCTCCTATTCAAGAACCCTTACCCACCCCGTCGCCGTTCTCCTTCTCCGTAGCTTCAACCGGAGCATTGAGCTCTGGACCGACCTTTGGTGTCTATAATTTATTCCTCCGTTTCTTTGCTGTCGTTTTCTCCTTCGTCGCTGCAATTTCTTTAGCTTCTCCATCACCTCATAGGAAAATAAATGAACCTTCTTCCTTTATTGATTCCCATGAACTAGTGTAAGTAGAAATTTTCTTCGTCTTTCTAGTTTTATTGATACGTATTTTCATATTATATGTGAGGATGCAAATTTGAGTTTAGGGTTGAAAAACTGTGGGATTTGTTGTTGTTGGGTGCAGGTACTGTTTTATTGTAGACATATTGGTTTCTTTCTACTCAGCTTATCAACTATGCAAAAGCATATGTGATATTGCATATAAAGGATGTTTCATTTCAGATATCATTTCTGACTACTCAACTTTCATTCTTGATCAGGTAATTTTGTGTCGGTTTCGTGAATTTTGAGTTTTCATCTGATTCGACAATTTATGTTAGAATAACATTCGAGCTGAGGTGATATCGAAACCATAGGACCAAGTCTTGTTTATCTGATGTGGGATTATAGTTGTAGTTTTTTTTTTGACAGATTATTGTTGTAGTTGGAGATGAATTTCATGGTGGTTTTTTTTTTCTTTTGAGTAATCCAGCTTCTAAGATATTGAATTTGGTATCATTTTTGTGAACAGTTGGTGGCATATCTCCTCATTTCATCATCTTCAATTTATGTTTTCTCAATCGATCGACAATTTCTTAATACATCTTCATCACTTCGGAAGGCAGTCATTATATCAACCACTATGTCGTATATCACTTTTTTTATTATCGCAACTTGCACTCTTTTATCCGGCTTTAAACTCTGCAAGAGACTCATATGGTGATTAGTTTTCTGTGTTTATTTTTTTGGACGATTGATTCGATCCACAGACATGGTAAATAATGAAAAATATCATTCCAAATGGGAATGGAGAACCATTTCTCTCAAATTTTGAATTTTCTACTATCTCAAAGGACAGAGGATTTTATGAGATTTTTGTAAGGCCCAATAGGGGAATATGTATAATGTATGTAAACTGATAGGATGTCTGATATTTCTTTTTTGGCCTCATACTTTATGACCAGTTTGTTTTTGGCCCCTTATTTTTTATAAATTCAAATTTGGCTCCCTATTTCAAGTAAATATCATAAATATCCTTCCTAATTTCAAAATAAAAATATTTAAAAAAAAAATTTCGTTCCACCTCATCTCTCTCTCTCCACCTCACCTATCTCTTCTCTGACGAAGGTCGCCGACCGGAAAGTTATCCGGACTTCGACCTTCAAAAAAAAAAAAAAACTCTCATCTCTCTCTCTCTCCAAATACTCCGGCGAAGGGGTTTCCCTTCGTCGGAGGTCTGTTTCTGGTTCAACAGATCTTAAGGTCTGTTCGGATAGACCTAAGGTCTGGTTCAACGGACCTCCCACGAAGAGAACTCCCTTTGCCGGAGCATTTAGAGAGAGAGAGAGAGATATGAGAATTTTTCTTTCAAGGTTGTCGACCGGAAAAAATTTCGGACGACGACCTTGGTCGAGAAGAGATAGGTGAGGTGGAGAGAGAGAGAGATGAGGTGGAGAGAGAGAGAGATGAGGTTGAGAGAGAGAGGGGTGAGGTGGAGAGAGATAGAGGTGAGGTTGTGAGGTGGAAATAATTTTTAAAAAATATTTTTATTTTGAAATTTGGAAGGGTAGTAATGACATTCATTTGAAAATAGAGGGTTAAATTTGAATTTAAGAAAAATATGGAACCAAGAAGGAGCTGGTCATAAAATAGGTAGCCAAAAAGAAAATAACTCTATTTCTTATTATCACACTCACATTGCATCTTCCAGTCATTTTGTTTTCTTACAACCTACTAATTCATTATTGCGGGGTATGCTAATATAGTAAAATATAACTGCAATGTTATTTATTGGAGAGGGGTTCTTTCTTTACGAGAACAAAATATTTTGGTCGGATAGGGATCGTAACTTCTATTCAAGCAGTTTATGTATCTGGAACCCCGCTACGAGATAATGGGAATCATGCATGTTTCACCAATCCGGTATTTTTTGAACGAAGCCTAGATACTTCATTTTATTGGTCCAACCGAGGCAATCATAAATTCTTTTGACATAAATTCTTGTAACTGAAATATCGACCTAATATACATAGTTAGAGAGTTCGTCATAGTTTGTAGCTTTGTATCAAGGTCAATATGACCAATATCAATATTTTCACTATTATCGATAAGATAACTTTTGGACTTGTCATCTTACCGCGATTGTTAGCACAGAGTTGACTGATATTATTTACCAGATACCGTTATTGCTTCTTCTTCGAAAACATAAATTCACGACCCGTGACCCTTTTACCTCTGATGCTTTGTTGAAGAAATAGTATAATGATCATTTTAGTCAATTGTTACATTAACGAATTTAAGTGTTCCATTAACATAAAAAAAGTTACCATTATTACAACCCACAATTATCATTTTGAAATTTATTTTGACCTTTTCCGAAAATCCATCACACCTTAATGGATTTAGTACATAAATTTCGAGATAAAGTGTGGACAAAAATCTACATAATAAAATCACAATCACAGTCTTACAATTGTAGTGGCCAAAAATCGCCTTAGGCCCACTTTGGCTAAACGCCGCCTAGGCCCAGTATTCTTTGCACTTGGGACCAACTTGCCTACTAGTTGGACACTCTCCAACGTGTTACTCGACCCACTAGAGGTCCAACTGGCTCTGAGCCCTTGCGAACGTCCATCTAGACGAACAATAACCCATCAACAGTTACAATGCTCCAAGCACCCCTTGGTCGCCCTCAACCGAGCCTGCCGCATACCGAGTCAACCTCAACTCCGGAGACCTCGCCACGTACCCATTTGACGAAGTCCCTCTAGAACCCCACGTCGCCTTAAGTACCGTTAGGCGATCTCAGACTACGAAGTGCCTAAAGTTGAGGCGGCGTAATCGTACGATCGAGTTACTCCAGCTGACAGATCGACTGCCAAGAACGAGTCTACCTTAGGGTTTGAGGTCACTCTCGACCCCAATTATCTCGGATCTAACAGACTCCACGAGTCCATCAGTCGCCTATAAATAGAAGGAGACTCAGACTCCAAAGACATCGAAGACCAGCTAGAAAACTACTGAAGACTCTTCTCTCTCTCCTTTATCATCTTCTGATCAGTACTCTAGACGACAATAACCAACCTTCGAATTCCAGAAGTCTTGAGGGATAATCTTCCAGGGGATCACTCTAGACGACGATATTACATCTTCAAGCTCCATCGCTCTGGAAGTCCTTCTAAAGTCTTTGTTACATCCTACTTCTCCATTATCCAGAATCTCCGATCGAGACGACCTCTCGACCTGCTCCAAGAGATCAATCCGACCAACTATCCCGTAGAGTCGAAGCTCCGGCCACTCTACGAGTCTAGCCACCCTCCGACGATACAACACGTGTAACACCCTCAGCATTCAATCGATTAAGATTTATCTTTTATAGCTTGCTGACTTGACCGTCGGAGTGTCCTTGGCAAGACACCATCCCGGTGTCCCCAAGACTTCACGGTTTTACTCATTTTTGTCTGTCTACAGGTCCAACCAGAACTTCATCCTTCTCGAGGTCTAGAGCCCAAGTTGTCGGTGACCCACCAATCGACGATCTATTAATTGTGTGATTTTCTACCGTCCACAACAATATATTTGAGAAACTATGTAAGAAAAGCCCAAGATTTGGGCCCAAATACGAAAAAAAAACCCACTCGAGTATAATAATGTAAAAAAAACCCAATTTTTAAACTGTTGGCAACACTTTTGAAACTATTACAACACTTTTGAAACTGTGACAACATATATAATTATGTGTGAACAAAAACAAATTTGTTCATACATTTACAAAATTGTTGAGAGCAAATACAAAATTGTTGAGAGCAAATTGTGTTTTGTTCAGAAATTTTCATAAATGTTTTGTAATTTCAAATTTTGGGTTTTTTTTGCATTATTATTCCGGGTTGGGCTTCATTTGCTATTTTGACCCGAATTTTGGGCCTTATAGTTTTCCTCTCTATATTTGGTCCGTCAACAAAATTTCGTTTTAACTTTTCGTTCAATTCATATTTTTAATTTTCATTTGTATCTTTTGAATGTATACGAGTTAAATTAATAGAAATAACAACAAATATCAAGAGGTTACTATGAAATTGATTACACTTGGAAACAAATTTGAACGTAAAACAGAAAAACAAATGAAAAATTACTTTTCTTTCTTACAATTTACGAGTTTTGTATCAAATTGTTGTGATTTATTAATTTTAATTTTTCGACAAATATTTTTAGTAAATTAGAAAAATATGGATAAGAGAAGAAAAACTAATAATTTTCGATGCAAAGAAAAACTAATAATTTCTTTTTTTGGTAAGGAAAAAAACATAGTTATAAATGACTTTGGGAATTTGTGGAACTAGAAGTGAGATTTTATTTTTTTTCTTTCTTTGTTGAAGGGAATTAGAAGTGAGATGGAAGGAGGGAAACGTTTATTGTGACTTTGTGACCGTGAGTTAATGTTAATGGCATTGATCGTAAATAAACTGATTTACAAGGCTTATTCATTACTTTTATTATTTCCTGGACCAACCTTTGTAATGCTAGCTGTCAACTTCCCAAATTCTTCTTTCATATCTACGGTAAGGAGCTTGAGAGCTCGAGCTCAATGAATCACTGCCCATATAAAATACAGTACAATATTACTACTACCTCTTTATCTCTAACCCTAAAAGAAAGTAAGAAAGATGGAAAACGCTTCTGAGCCTAAAAGGCAAAAACGAGAAGAAAACAAGGATGATGATGATGATGAATCAGTAACAATTATTGAAAGATTGAAGTCTCTTAGGTATTTATTTATTTATTTATGGTTCTCTTCTTCTTCTACTACTACAGTACTACTACTACTTTGTCCAACAATTCAGTTTTGTTTTTTTTCCTTAGGCTATATATAAATCTGCTTCTTATGATGATGATGATGATGGCAATGAATTAGGGTTTCAATTAATGTTATAGTAGTAGTATTTTTGTTCACATGCATGTTGAATCAGGTTATAGTAGTATAGTTGTTGTTGTTGTTGTTGTTGTTAAGGGAATGGATTTGGATGCATATGATTGATTATAAAGAGAAGTTGTTGAAATTTGATGAGTAACACAACCAACTAACCAACCAAGGATGCTCTCTAGTTAGTTTTATTTATGATGTTTAATGCACCACATATCACCTTGGGAGGAGGTCTAACTATATATATATACTAGGCATAACCCCCGCACTACGTGCGGGGGCAATGCCCTTTTACGAAATAATGATGTAATAAGATTGAGGTTGGTGCAATTTTTACTTGTTTAACGCCTCGTGCGTAACTATAGATACAACGGATTATATCATATATGAGTTGAAAACAATTAGTGTTCTACTTTAACAAAAATTTTATCTTCTATGATATATCTTGTCAAAAGAAAGTTGTTTAGGTAATAAATGAGATAAAAAAATTGTACTCTGACTAAACATTCCGTATTTTTGGCTTTTGCATAAAATTCAAAAGAATTATGCGTAGATTGTGATTAGCACAATCAATAAATTAAAAAAACTCTCTATAATTTTAATTTAAAACAAAAATACTTCTTTCATAAATGTAAAGTATGGCTCACTTAAGCTAGTAAAAATGAAGAACTTAGAAAGAACAAATTAGATAAAAAATTTCACAAAAAAAAAAAACAAATTAGATAAATTACTTAGAAATAAATCAAATTATTTCACTGATGCCTCTAAAACTAAGATAAATTTTCCTTGACGTATCAAAAGCAAGGTGGAGTGAAACTATAAATATACTCATGTGTCAACAGTTGGTAGCCCAAGTGGTTCCAAGGTGTTGACATAAACTCCAGAACTCTCTAGAGGTCCCGTTCGAATCTCAGAGAAGGTGGAATCTTTGGTTATTTGAATTGGGATTATGTAGGTATTAATAAAGTTGTTGGGCTTCAGGCCATTGTATTTGTTCGGCTATAGGTCCGATGTTGTTAATGTTTGAGTGGGCAGTTATCGAGCTTATCACATCTATGATGTATCAAAGGCCAAATATCACGAGATCGTAGTCGTCTTCCTATGTGAACATTATTATTAATTTTGTGTAGGCCTCTAATTACGTCCAACTACTGTTAAAAAAAAACTGTTCAAAAAAATTGTTTTGGTCCCCAAAGCTCCCACTATTTTTCGGTTTACTGTTATGGTTTGTGGACTTAAATGCGGGACATAACTTTTTTACCCGCCTCATTCTCTCTTTTTTTTTTCTTTTTTTTTTCAAAACCTCATTCTCTCTTGTACTGCACATTCTCTATTTCTTCCACTCCGGCTCCCTTTTCACTTCGGTAATTTGTAAAATCTCCAAATCCTATACCTTCGTCTTGTTTGGGGTAGTCGTTGTTATAAGTCCAAATAGTTTGTTAGATATATAGCATGTGGCTCGCGACAAGTTGATATTTGATGGACACATTATCCTGATGAGCAAATACAACCGTTTAGTGCATTCCGAATTCATTTGTCGAGAGTAATTTTTGGACAATGTTTTAGCAACTTTTTATTATTATCTCCAATAGCTATCTACAAAAAAACAAAAAATTGCTTAAGGAATTAGAACACCACATTAAGAGTTATATGAAAACTTATGTGTGAAGCAGACAGACCAGAAAGTAAAACCCAAAGAACTAAGAAATAAAATAAAAAAATAAAGGTAAACTAAGAGTTCGGAAAATTATCAAAGTGAGAGTTTCTAATGAGTATCAAACCACTAAGTTGCATATGACTAATAGTGATGATAGGGTAATGGGAAAAATTTTGGAGTAAAGATCCAAACCAACACCAAAGAAAACGAAACAAAGCAAGAATGTGAAGGAGGGGACAATTCAAAAGGCCAACTTAATTATTTTGGATTTGACAGAAGTAAGATTTAAAGTTGGTTTCTAACTCCTTTTTATTCCTGAACACTTTTACCTTCTGATAAACAGCGGAAGGTATATATTTATGTTCCGAACAAACCCTGTGCTTAACGATAAAGATTGACATTGGAGACAAACCTGTTTTACAATCAAAATTGTAAAATATTTTGAAAATGGAAGTTCGAAACACATTATACTTTAGTTTTAGGTTAGAGAGCACACCAAAGATAAATAAAATAAATAAGTGTGATAACCCATAATTTTAGTTTCGATTAAAACTAATAAGGGCACACCAAGAAGCAATATAGCTTAATTACATATTAAATAGAAAAAATTCATTGTACTATACATCTTAAAACAATTCCTTGCTAAGAGAACTCCACTGAAGGAGGTGTGTGGATGATTTATTTTTAGCTACCAAAAATGTTAGTTAAGTGATTTGCCGTCAGAACTAAGAATTAAGGTTGATAGTTTTGTGTTACTTAAAAAGAGTCGAGACGCTCAGCTATACGGATACTTGAATCGAGTTGTATCCGAAAGATAACATGTACCTGCGGTGAAAGAGGTGAAAAAATTCAAATTAGACAATGAATAAAAATAATAAGCTGCAATGATACATTATAACATGAGCTATGAAATAAGAGAAACTTTCATGAGAAAAAGAAGACCTCCAAAGTCGAACAACTATCTAGATGGGCAAAGTTAAGCTGCAATGATACATTATAACATGAGCTATGAAGTTCACTGATGAATAAGAAAAACTTTCATGAGAAGACCTCCAAAGTCGAACAACTATCAAGATGGGCAAAGTGAATCTCACCGGATCATAAAATTGAAATGAAAAAAAAAAATATTCTTCAATGTAACATACAAAAGAAAAGGAAGTCTAACAAGAGGGTAGGAAATGGATAGTTAATCTCGCGCTCTATCTCAAAAGTCAAAACCCTCTATTAAGAACGAAATACAACTCGATATTACGAAGCAAAGCAAATAAACATCGATAACGGGAATGTCAAACAAGAAATGGTACCTGAAAGGGGGGTTCGATCACATACTCACATGATTTTGGCTTTACTAAAATCAGTCATTGCGTTTGTTGTGGTAGTGGGAAAAGATGGGGGAAAATGGCAGAGATGTAAGATAGGATGCGACAAATAAACAAAAGAACATAAACAAAGAAGTATTGCAATTATGGTTAGTTGAACAACTAAAAATCCAAAAACATACGAACAACAACATCAGAAGAGTAAATTTACTTACCTAGGTAAAGATAGGGGGAAGCTAGAAGTTGTTCAAAATTTATAAGCAAACCCGAAACGAAAACCCTGCATATTAGAGAAAAGAAAATTCACTTAATAACGAGTAATATGATTTATATCCCTTTACAATCTATGAGATCCACGTCCTCAGAACCATCAGAATATCAGATTGTCCTTCAAGATCATAAAACAGTGAACCTATATCTAATAATTTTGATACTAAAAAAAAGGGAAAAAAAAATCAATCTCAAAGATTTTAAATTTCGGTCGTCAGCGTGAGAAAGATTTCTAATGAGAAGGTTAAAGATAATAGATAGAAACTAAAGTAAATGTTAGCGTTAAGTAAAAAAGTAGTACAACGGTGCAGAAACGTATATCTCAGGAAACAGCGGGAATGTGAAATCTAGGGAAAATGAAAGAGCAAAGATGAAGTAACATTAGTAAGAGAAGTTCAAATCAATTTTTGTCGTGAGATGTTGCAGAACCTTGGCTACTTATTCTCATCACCTTGTTTTAAATCTTAGAGGTCTAAAATCAACTTAACGCAGGTGAAATAGTAAGAGATGGACTCAACAGTAAGGCGTATAATTGAGCAAATGGTAGTTTTTAGGGTTCGATGCTCCATTAGTAGTAAAATAATCAATATTATCCATTTTGGAAATGGTAATGCTTTGTTGATGCTGATAACCTTCAAAAGTCAGAGAATCTAGGGTTATGAAAGTTGTGGTTAATATATATGTTGTTCTAGATGATAATAACGATGTATCTCGGTTTCTTCGCCAGTGTTGTTATAACGTTAAGAGAGGGTGAAGATTTACGTCTGAGTGATAATAGAAGGCAATGGGACATTGGAAAGTTTTGAAGGTAATTGGGTGTAAATTATGGGAGTCAGACCTGCATTTGTTAAAGATCAACATTCAAAAACCTATAGAATAAAACCCTAGAATTCAACCCTAAAACAAAGTAAATGCTTGCCTACAATAGATTTCAAGTTCGTTCTTCACATCCTAGAAACATAGAATTCATCAGTCAAATATGATGTATATGAAGTTATGAACAACAACTAAATCCTAATTAAAAACTCTTACCTGGAAGATTGTATCTGAAGATGAAACGCAGAAACGCTGCAACCTGTGTCGCTTCTTCTTCCCCATTACAATTTTGAAAAATCAACATCAATCGGCGATGCCTAATGTCCAATGAATACACCGATTAGAGGACAAAGAACCCTAAGAGCATAGTCAAAAGTAGATCCTATGAGATAAAGATATTATTATCAAGTCAACATTATATAGGAGTCCAGTGAAAGCAGAGAGAGCAAACCCTAGAAAGGTTGTTTCTGCCTTTGTGTGATGATAATACCTGGTGAAGGAAGAGGTGAAGCGAATTTGGAGAGAGAGGCGGAGAGGTGCGAATTCAGAAACTTATGAAGTTGAAGGTGGTAGAGTTAAAATAGTGTAAGGGGTTTGTGAGAGGGAGGAAGTCCAAAAGATGGAATCGACTAACAGAGAGGAACTGATCGGGAAGGTTGAAGAGGCATCCAGTTTGTGAGAGGAAGGGTTTTGGAAGTTAATCAAATTTGAATAATCATGTCTATGTGGCTGTCAAATTATCATAACTCCCGCCCTACTGGCGGGAGAATGCCCTTTATGAAATGCAGAAAAATATAACATTAGTGTAGAGAGTTTAGCTGGAATAAACATAGTCAAATTTTTTAGAATTTTTAATTCATATCATGTTGTACATAAAAATCAAAACTCGAAGTCAGCTAAATCACCTCAAATTCCCTGGTGTTACATTTCTTTAATCTTCATTGTTGACAGAACATTATAAGCTACAAAAAATATCGATGGACATGTAAGAGAAACTAAAGTTCAAGATATACAATAATAAGTAGAGATCGTATATGCAAAGTATACCTGCTCGCAACAGGCTTTAGGTCTTCACAGAACTAATATTTCATCGCCTCATGAAGCAACAGAACTCCTAGCCTGCAAATTCAAATAACCTACATACCACTGGAATCACACTCACCGATAGCTGCAGGATAAATCGTGTACAGAAATAAAATCCCAATTAATCAACCACAAACCATTTCAACCTTATCATAGATTAGGCAACATATATAAGAGGCTGGAATCACATTTCAACCTTATAAAGATACTAAGAATTAATGAACAAAACTCCATTACGACCATGAAATATCTTCTCTACTTATTCATACACCATACCTAAATCAGAACAAACAAAAATCAAGTTCAGTTTTTTGCTTTTCAAACTAAAAATGAAGAAACCCCCAATAGCATAGTGATTTTATAATCTCCGTTCATTTATACAATTATAACTTCTGATATGAGTCCAAATTTGTTTGGACCGAAGTTAAAAATCA
Source organism: Eschscholzia californica (assembly GCF_041429995.1). Classification (NCBI taxonomy): domain Eukaryota; kingdom Viridiplantae; phylum Streptophyta; class Magnoliopsida; order Ranunculales; family Papaveraceae; genus Eschscholzia; species Eschscholzia californica. The sequence continues at coordinate 43,279,330 of NW_028238483.1, read as the reverse complement.
CTTAAACTTCCATATATCGATAAAGTTAAACCGTTGACAGCTGCACTATTAGATAGTAGGGATGAAATACCACATGTATACCAACCTTTCCAACTGAGTATTGTTAGTTTACCCTACAAAATACTCTTAGAAAGTTTTTATTATTTGGTGTCCACAAATATATGAAGTAACTGACCACACCTTACCAGATACAAGTAATGAGAGAAACAGACAGACACTATTGTCAACTTACCTAGTAAAGTCTCAATCTTTTATATGATAACAAAAGGAATGGTACCACTACATACGTAAAAAAGCTAAGAACTTCCCGCTACCAATTGACACAATGAAATTGTAGACCTCCGCCGTCTCAACAAAAATTTACATGGTTAGGTGCACTGTTCATGGGGTATGTATGATATTTGACTACCACTTAAAATGAGAAGACTATTTCGATAAGACTTACATTTACTGGACAGGGGAAACGGAAGTAATTCAGAGGCTAAAATTTCTCCACATCAAATATTCGAATACCATAATCTTTATTGGATCCCATGAATTGAAGTCCACAACTGAAAAACAGTTACAGATTAAACTATCTTCCTCCAACAGAAACATAATATAATACAACAAATTTTGACAAATACCTCAAGCCATTGTAGATATCAATGGAATTGGTGATTGAGTTATCGTCATATGTTGTTCCCGTACAAAAGCTAACTCCCTTTCGATCCAAACGCTACAACATACATGTAAACATTTAGGAGATTTTCTTCAGATAAACCAAAACTCTGAACTTTATAAAAACTTGTCGGGTGAATGAAAACTGAAGACCGAACTCACCTTACAAGTAAGTTCTCCCTGGAAACCCCCTGCAACCAACAATTTGTCCTTAACTGCAACGGTACTGATCTGAGTTTGAGTAAAACCTTCTAACAAGCTTCCTGTGTGTTTCTAGATAACCAAACAACAAAACCTTCAGCTTTGGAAGCATCAAATATAGACAATAGTGGCCACGCAGTGGTTCAACATGAAGAAACAATCTGAAGAAAAGGACAGGAGAAAGAGAAAATGATAACCATCTCCCATATATCTTTTGTTGCATTCACACTAATCAATGATAATGGAAGGCATATAAATTATTTAACAATTTTGAAGATAAATAAGGTTTAAATTTTTAATTAATAATTTAGTGATCCTCCTAATAAACAATAAGAATCTAGAGTGAAAAGTCATAGATTGTAACCTCGCTAGGTGCCACATGTCCTGAAAAGTTCACAACCTCGGACAAATTGCAAGATAACGGGGACCAGTGAATAAAAGAGTAGTTGGACATGAGATAAACATCATGTTTTGAGGTAGCCCACACCAAGTTCCTCAACTGCAGTGACAAAGAAAGAAAAACCTCCAGCTCAGTACAACATAAGCATATGCAACCGAATCTTTTTATGTCATAATGCATCATTGAGAAAGAACTACATGCTTTAAGTTATATGTATAGAAAAAGTAACATCATCATCCACAGTATCCTCAAGAATCAAGATGTAGCACCAGGTTAAAACTTGGTTAAAACTCGGCCGAGTCGTACTGCATAGGATATAACGGGGAAACGAATCCCAATAAAAGTTGACAGCGAAGATAAATAGATTCAGATAAACATGAGGGTGTGCTAAAGTATACATGTTATTTAGATAACAACATATAAAGGTCAACAGTAGCCAAATAGGTAAAAGACACAGATGACAAACAACAACACATAAAGGTCAGAATTCAAGTATACTGAAACATCTTATGAGATCTACCTGCACAGTAGAATGTCTACAGAAAATGGTACCAGCTTAACTAATCAAACGATAGTACTAAATATACTTGATACCGAAAATAAGGAACGAAAAATTTAAATGTTTAATTGTTTTGTAGATTATGTGTATATCAACCTGGAAATGAAGAATTGTGGGCTTCACCAATCTTGTATTGTGCTGAAACGCGTAATAGTTACCTCCCTTTTCCATTTGCTTACACTCCTGTTAAAACCACCAAAAAAAAACTAATAAATCAACCATTGAATACAAGTGCTAATTTAACTTCTAGATAGCAAAAAATAAACCCACGTAGAAGAATCTAATCCTACCTAATCCATATGAAACACCAACTACAGACATGTATATCATTAAAAAAATAGTGTAGAATCTGTGGGTTAGTATCAAACCTTGTGAATATATCCCATGGGATTTCCTAGATATCTTTACCACTCCTCCCTTGTCAACTGCTAAAGAAATTAAAATCACAACCAAGACACAAATTACCACCAAATCAAACATTTTGTTACCAATCAATTCCATAGCTTTACCTAAATGTTAATAATATGTTATCAGATTTAGCTTAAAATGATCGAAATCAAATCAAAACCCATCAATATTCAGACCCTCAAAACCAATTCAAATACAAATAAAAGGGGAAAGAAGAGAGTAAAATGATCATAAATACCAACCATATCAGAGTCATCAACTTCTGCTTCTTCAACATCACAAACTGTACTACAGAAATCTTCATCCATATCATCCACAACATTAGCCATCTTACCTTCATCGGTCATTTAATCAGTCATCCACAACATTTGCACCATAAATTTGTCGCTTTTTTTCTACTTCTTCACTCGTAAAGCCAATATCTTTATTCACCTTATACTCCTTCAAACAATCTTCAACATCTATCTTTACACCAAGCTGGGAACTTTTTCCATTTAAAATGTCATTTGTATAGATTGATTTCATGTAAACAAAACAACACAACACCTTAATGCCTTTTGGTTCTAATCGTTTGACAAATTGAAATATCAAACATAAAATCAAGTAAGAACAAACCTGACGAAATTAGGTAAAATGAAGAGGTTTAGTCAGAGAAGAGAACGATGGGAGATAGAGAGACGTGTTTCCTTCTCTTCAAGGTTAGCCGGGTAGAAACGAAGGGTCGTTAAAGGGAGGAATATCTAAGTTAAGGTAACGGTGGATGGATAAACTTGAACGGCAAGATTTGTAATATAGATGTCCACGTGGATGTCCTAGTCATCATCTACGAACAGTTATTATGTCCTAGTCATATATCCTAGTCACTAGGATCTGTTTTGTATAATAGATATATATATATCGATTTTATCTTATCTTTTTATTATCCATTAGGTTTTCTAAACCCTAGCTATGATGTTGTTGTTGTTGCTCTTTATAACATTCTTATTGTTTCAATGTTGTTGTTGTTGTTGTTTCAGGGAAGATCTTTCTAATTGTTTTAATAAGTGGAAGGAGTTGGATTATGAACAGAAGATGGAAAATGTAGATGTTGTATTCAACAAGGTGGATGCTCGTCTAGATGATGTATACAACAAGGTGCATGCTATCAATCTCAAGTTCAATCTTCCGAGTGAAATTACACAACTATTCCTCGAAGATTTCGTTCGTGAATATAACCAGTTGATGGTACTAACTAGCTAGCTAGCTAGTACTACTAAATTATTATTATTTATTAATCAATCAATTTTACTTAAGGGAATTATCTATCTATGCATAATTTACTACTAATTACCTCTTTCTTTTTTCAACAAAAAGGAATTGGCTGGTTTGTTGTGTGAAGAACGTAGGGCTCTCCTCTTGGCTCATCGTGAGAAATCTATGGGGCGTGAGTTTGATATTCGTCTCTTGAAATTATACAAGGTAAGTAAGTAGTAAACAACTCTCTAAGACTCTCTCTCTCTCTCTCTACCCCATACATATACTACTACTACTACTACTACTAGATTATTATTATTTCTATGTTTGGATCTTAATCTTAAGATTTATTATTATTATTATTGTTCAACAGATGGAGGAAAAAACTGAAGAGGTACTGAATGACGAGCGATGGGGTACACCAAATGATAGATACATATGTAGTTTGCTTAGAGACCTACCACATGAGTATATCCTTGACGAATACGAGTTAGCTGTTGATGACAATGAGGAGGCCGACTATGATGTTATCTGGGAAGAAATGGTAGGCATGATAAATTGCTATGACAAGGGTAGTGAAGTTTGCCTTCGCTTTACTAACTTCATCTTTAGTCTTCATGTTAAAACTCATAATATGGGGGGTTTGATGATAAGCAAAATGGAAAGAGGAGGATGTGGGTCTAAGGATAGGATGATAAGCAAAATGGGAAGAGATGGGTCTAAGAAGAGGTCTGCTGCTTTCTATCTTTGAGGAAGAAGATGGACCATGTTGTTTTAACGGTGGTGAACTTACTACTACTACTACTACTACTTGTAGTACTACTGCGTTTAGGTGAATTACAATCGAACTCTTATTTGGTGTTAAAAGTGTTTTCTAATGTTAAACTGATTTAGTATCATTTTATTATGACTGAAAAAGAGATGTGCTTTTGTGATCGATCACCCCTCACAGTATATACAAACAAGGTACTACTCAAATTGTGACTGAATGAGACATATTAATCCATTTGGCAATAGTTTCAGAAGAGGTTGAGTCAACCTGTCTCCCTGTATGAAGAAGTGCTCTCATAGGAGGAGTTCCATTTTGTGTCTTGAAAAACCAAGTCAGCTGTAATATAGAATTCCTTGTAAGGCCAATCGTCTATGTCATGACAAAACCGGGTGAAAGGATCCTTGTTCTTGCTGCAACAAACAGGCCTTTTGACCTTGATGAGGTAATTATTCGGCGGTTTGAGCGCAGGGTTAGGCCCTCCTCCGCCCATGAATTGAGGGTGAAGGCAGGAACCTCCACCTACATGTGCACATCCATACCATATCGTATAATTCTAGAACAAGTAATACCATATTACCGAGTGGGTACGTCGCTGAGAAAGGTCGTCACTGTTAGGAAACTTATTACCAGACTTTTCCTTGGACCTGTCACTGTTGTCAATTTCTTGTAGGCATGTTTATGTCACATTACATTTATGCATCGGATTTTAGCCCATGACCCCAGAATGTGATCTATTGTCCGGATTCTAGGCCAATTACCTATCTCAAAAATCTTATACCACCAGACATTTAGATCCTCTGCTTACTATGAATAAGTTGTTCTGACCAGGATATATTATTTCGTGATTAACCACTCATTTGGGATGATCTTAAAAATCATATTATCCTGTTTTCTCTTGCTTTAGAACAGACTAGGGTAGATCCTGTGCCCTAGGGCGACACTTGTATCAATCAAAATGTTACGAAATTTAACATTATGGTGTTTATACCCTTTATGGGATTAGAGAGGATTAAAAGTGTTATTAGGGCCTGTTTTTTTGGTCATATACCCAAAAATTCATCTATATTTCTCACAAATTTTGACTATTTTTAAGGGTAAAGAATTTTATTAGATTTTTTTAAGGGGCAATAGGGAATATGTATAATGTATTTAAACTTAAAGGATGTCAATCTATATTTCTTATTATCACTATATCTTTGCAACTTCGGTCCTTTTATATTCTTACGACCTATTAATGCATGATTATCGAGTATGCTAATATATAACTACAATGTTGCTTCACAACAAAAAGATAAAAAAAAATACATTGTCGTTTCTTAGAAACGAGAGTTTTGCGAGAAAGAACTACTTCTACCAAATATGGATCATAACTTCTATTCAAGCATATGATTACCTGGGGCCGATTTGACTAACTTTTGCCCTTTCTAGGACATAATTGAAAGTATACATATATTTACCAATCATGTATTTTCTGAATCGAGTCTGGATACTTCATTTTATTGGTCCAACCAAGATAATTACAAATTATTTTCAGAGAGATTCTTATAATTGAAAATATTGGCGTCATATACATGGTTACAACGTTCGTCGTTGTCAGTAGCTTCGTATCAAGATTAACCTCATCTCTAGTGTTTGCAAGTTGCTGCAAATTTTCGATGAACTATCACTACGATCAATATTGATATTCTTAATATTGTCAATAAGATAACCTGTACGCTTGTCATCTTACCATGGTTGGTAGCACAGAATTGGGCGATGCTTATTTACCAGATTTCGGCATTGCCTTTTCTCCCAAAAAAGGAATTCACGATCCGTAGGCGTTTTACCTCTAGTGTTTTGTTGAAAAGAATATTATAGTGATAATTTTAATCAATTTCACATCAACCAATTTAGGTGTTCAATTCACTTCATTTTTATTGGTTCCGAAAATCCATTTACCCCTTAATGGGTTTAGTACATAAATAAATTCCTAGATAAAGTGTGGACAAAAATCTACACAATAAAAACCAAAATCATATAGCTCTTACAATATATTTGGTCCATAAAAGAAGAATCTCAAAAATTTGAAGAATCTCAAAAATTTGAGCCATTAGTCAACAACCCAAACTTCAAATTAACCCTAAAAATCCAAAATTCACCAAACTCAAATTTTGAGAACCCGCTGCCCAAACTCAAAACCCTTAAAAAAGGAATTTTCAAAACGCGCGCGAAACTTTAAAACAAAATCTCTCCCGGCAATATCTGATTTTCCCCTCTCTTTTTCTCTCTCTCTAAAAAGGCTTTCAGGTTGCTTTCATTTCTCCTCCTCCCCTTCTCTCTCTCTTTCTCTCTCTACTTCCTCTCTCTACCCATCTTCAGACCCCCTAGTAAGAAGAAGCAGTCATGGCTGAAGAGTATAGCAGCGTTCGTATTACCCGGGGAGCAGCAAAGAAGAGAGCAGCAGCAGCTGATCAGATACTTGACCTAAATATGAAGAAGAAGAGAGTTGTTCTCGGTGAGCTGCCAAATCTGAATAATGTTCTGAGGAGTTATAGATCTGATAATGGAGGAGAATTTCAGAAACCCATTAACAAATTGAAGAAAAAAGAAAAGGAAGTTGAAGATATTGGTGATGCTAATTCTGATGATCCCCAAATTTGTGCAGCTTATGCATCTGAAATTTATGAATATCTTCACTCTATGGAGGTAAGATTGATAATCTGATTTATGGGTTTTGATCAATTTCTTGTTATGGATCTGTTTTTGTTCTTGATTTAATCAATTTTTATTGGATCTTTAAGAGATTATGATATGGGTTCTTGATATCGTTTGAGATTGTGATTTCATTTCTGCAATTCGGGGCTTTTAATTTTTGATGTTAGATCATTTTGAGAAAACCAAAAAGGTTTTAACTTTCTTTGATTTTTATGAAATTTGGGGTTGATTTCTGAAATTAGGGGATTTTTTGTTTTGATGTATAAATAATTTGGGGATAAATCATAAAGTATAAAATTTATTGATTTCTGATTTTGGTTGTTCATTATTCAGATCCAGACTAGGAGAAGGCCAATACATGATTATATCGAAAAAATTCAGAAGGAAGTAACGATGAATATGCGAGGAGTTCTAGTGGATTGGTTGGTTGAAGTTGGAGAAGAATACAAGCTTAAATCAGATACCCTTTATCTTACTATCTCTTATATTGATAGGTTTCTATCTTTGAATCCTGTTAATAGACAAAAACTTCAGCTTCTCGGTGTTTCTTCGATGTTCATAGCATCAAAGTATGAAGAAATCACTCCTCCTGATATTGAAGATTTTTGCTATATAACAGATCATACTTATAGTAAGCAAGATATTGTAAAAATGGAGAGAGATATTCTCAAGTATCTTAACTTTGAAATGGGTGATCCGACGATCAAGACATTCCTAAGGAGATTCACTATGGCTGCTCAAGAGAATAGCGAATTTCTTGATTTGGAATTAGAGTTCTTGGGTTGTTATCTTGCAGAATTAAGTTTGTTAGATTACTATTGTGTTCGTTTTTTACCATCGAAGATTGCTGCTTCGGTTATATTCCTATCGAAATTCACAATCCAACCCAAGATTCATCCTTGGAATTCAACGCTCGAGAAGTATTCAGGTTATAAATCGTCGGATTTGAAGGATTGTGTTCTAGCAATTCATGAGATACAATTGAGTAAGAAGTTGGGTTCTTTGGTTGCAGTTAGAGATAAATATAAGGAAGAAAGATTCAAGAGAGTTGCTAATTTGAAATCTCCTTCTCAAATTCCACAAGCTTACTTTGAAGAACTATAATTATAAGGACTAGTACTGTTTTCTTTCTTGTTTATGAGTTTGATGTTTAAAGATAATAAGTGGATTCTATCAGCTAGAGATGGGTTTAAAAATATGTTTGTGGTTGTTGTTTTAGATGTTGATTTGGTTCCAATTGCATGTAATTTCTGAAATTTGTGCTGGTATAAACCAAACATCTTATTACACAAAGCATATTGGGACTTCCATTGAGCATGAAATTTGTGTTCTTACCTAGTTCCTCAACAGGATGTGTACAGTTGGGGAATGCCTGAGGCGCCTTGCTAGACTGACATGAACTTGTCCCATTAGTTTTGCAAGACTACCACAACTTCTGGATCTGTCTTGTACACTTGCCAGTCAAATGGGTCATGATGGCTCAGAGGGTCGTATCGCCAGCTTGTTATGGTCACTATGGGTCTATTGACATAAGTTATGGGCAACAAGCTGACCTGGTCTGATAGGTTTTATAAAAGGCAACTTAGCCTGTCAGTCGTATTGCCTGAACAGGTCGCGCTCATACAGGATCCAGGCTAACCTGGCTCGAATGACACCACTACAATGTCAAAATAATATCGTTGATCTGTTAAGGCGTGGCCAGTCTATTGACATAAGTTATGAGCCATGGTCCGACAAATTCTATTAATGCAACTGAGCCGATTGGGTTGGGGCCATACCGGATTTAGGTCGGGCCTAACTGAATAATACCACCAAACAGAACTTCTGTAGTAGTTAAGATATCCAGTAGCGATAGGGAACAAGAACATTCTTTTGTAGTTTATATGCTCGTTCCCATCTTCTGCATTTCCTCGTTCATTCTCCAATGGCAATTTAGAATCATATACAAGTCGTGATAGACTGTTTGCCAATCATGGAAATAGACTGCCCATTGTTCGACAAAAAAAAATGGAAATAGACTGCCCCTGGACCTAAAACATTGTTCCGTCCCTGCCCTGCTTGTGTAGTTTTGCTTAGAGATATTTGCGTTTGTGTATTGGCTCTTATATATAACTAATAATAGCTCTACGATAATCAAAGATACATCTCTATCTTGAATTTCTTTTTGTTGTATTTGTTGTCGTCAGAGCAAATCACCATAATCTAATATATTTCTTTTTTTTTTCTCGATGTGTGTAGGTATTTGTACTTGAGAAATCAGTGATTATTGTTGAGCTCAGAGATGACGTTGAAAGATAGTTTAGATAAGTTCCAAAAGCCGGCGAAGTGCCAATCTACCCTCACTAGTCTTACATCACGAGCAGGGCGCCATTCAAGACTGCCGAATCCCCTCATAAGGCTATACCTGCAGCTACTCTTTCTTCTATTGCTGCTGCAAGAGCTCCTACTGTCAAATTTTCAAATGACATGGAGAGGCTTCAAAACATAAATAGCATCCGGAAGTCTCCTGTCGGGGCTCAGACAAAACGTGTCATTGTCTCATAGATATGCTGCTTGAGGTACAAACTTTGTAGTTATTTTATATGGATTCGTTAAACATCTTGATAATGCAAAATCTGCTCGGTGAACGAACATTTCTTTTGTGTCATATTCAAAGTAAATACTTATCATGAAAGATTAAACTAGCATATGTCGATACTTTTGTCCAGACAAGGCAAGCTTTTACACCTGAACAAATAAATAAAGAATGTTATGTTGACGTAAGTGGCAACATGGCAGTTTTTGACAGCTTGAGGAATAACCTCAAGGTGTATTACTACGGATATCGCTTCTCCAAGTAAACTGAGTTTACATAGTAGTTATATCTTGTTTTTCTGTAACGGTTAAGAGATGGTAATTTAAAAAATGGGTAAGACTTGGGAGAGGTTTCTGTTGTATACTACTCATTGTTCCTACGTGTATGACCGTTTTATTTCTTATTTTCTGCAGTCGAAGCATGATGTGAAAGATAAGAGCCAACTGCTTGTCTTGGTTCGGAAATTCCCAGAGGGTATTCGCATCATTGATCTCAAAGATGCATACCCAACTGTTATGGAAGACTTACAGGTATCGTCTATTATTTCATCACTCCTGCATTTCCTCGTTCCTTCTACTAAGAAACATTCGTTTGTGGTTTATATGTTCGATTTTCTTTAGGACGACCAATAACCTCCGTATCTCTAATGACAATTTAGAATAATATACTAGTGGAGATAGACTGTTTGCTGATTTGGGGATGAAATAGAAGTAAAAGAAATATATCCAAAATTTTATCGAATATTATTGACAACCTGGTCCAAAATTTTACTGTTAAATGTTAATGTGTTTTTTTTACTCTTTTGCAGACTGTGAAAGCTGCTGGCCAAGTTTGGTTGCTACCAAATTATATTCACAAAAGGATGTCGCATACCCAAACAATCTTAGGGTTTCCATAAATGTCGACGATGATCTTAAGCTTCTATTTCAAGGCATCGACTTGCCACGAGATATGATCGACATTGAGAAAGATCTACAGAAGAATGGCCTGAAACCTGCAACCAATACTGCCAAGAGGAGGGCAACTGCCTAGGTTACAGGGATCGATCCCAAGTCAAAAGGAAAGAAGAAACCGCGCAAGAGCAAAAGGACTAAGCTTACAATGTTATGTTGATGTACCCCATAAACTTGAGAAATATAGTAAACTTCACACCGACTCTTCTTATTCAGTTATAGAAAACCAAAGTGTATTATTACATCGATAAACTGATCAGTGTAAGAAGTCTATTTTTTCTTGTGCTTCAGACAAGGAGAGAGTTTGTATATTATATCATCTAGGAGCCTAAAATAAGCATACCTCCAAGACTTCTTCACCAACAAAACACCCCACAAACACCAAAAACCTACCACAAATCCAAACGGCAGCCCCATATAGAACCATTTCATTTCAATCCAATCTTCATCTTCATCGTCCTCCATTGATCCTTCACCGTCACCATTTGGTGCTTTTCGAGGTTGTTCATCTTCGTTGCAGTTATTGAGTGGACGACCACAAAGATCATGGTTTCCTGTATAGCTCAATTCGGAAAAACTTTGCAGTTGGGTACTTGATGGAATTCTCCCTGAGAAGTTGTTATATGACAAGTTCAAGTAACTTATGAAAGTTAAATTCGCCAAGCTTTGAGGAATTAAACCAGATAATCTGTTGTTTGACAAATCAAGCGATTCAAGTGAGTTTAAATGACCAATTCCCTTTGGAATTCCTCCGGTAAAACTATTATTAGCTAAGTTCAACGTTTGCAATCCGTAGAGGTACGTTAGTTCTTCGGGGATCTTGCCATATAATATGTTATTTGAAAGGTCGATACCAGCAACAAGTTCAACCAAACTTTCCACATATGCAATTTCTTTACCTTTGACCACAAAGTCTACTACGTTCTTGTCACCAATTATAGTATAGGTGAAACTAACATGAGAATTAGGGTACCAGTTTGAAGCCATTGCACTAAAATTGCTAAAGCATTTTGGAATTGACCCGGACAGATTATTATGCCCCATATCCAATATTTGAAGCCAAATAAGGTAACAAAGTTTTCGAGGAATTTCACCATAAAACTTATTAGAACGTAGTCGCAGAACTAGGAGTTCCTCAAGGCTGTCACCTATCCATGTTGGTATTGCACCTGTGAGCCTATTCTCACCAAGATCGATTACCCTTAACTGGGTACAATTTTGCAATAACGAAGGAAATTCTCCATTGAGTGAATTTTTTTGTAAATGCAACTTTTCAAGTTGACTAAGAAAGCCCATAGAACTTGGAAGATTCCCTGTTATGTTGTTGCTATGGAAACTTATAGAACCCAAAGATGTCCAGGGAGACCAACAATCAGGAAGCATTCCAGATAATTGATTTTCTGAAAGATTCAGAATTTGTAAGGAATTCATCTCTTCTTCCGGATTACATAGTAAATCAGAAATAGGCCCCGAAAGGTAATTTCTGGAAAGATCAAGTGTCACGACATGAGAAGATATATGTGGTAAGTTACCTATGAATCTGTTTGAGTTCAAGTAAATATCTCCTCCAGTCGATGAGTTACTTTTCAATAACATATTTGATAAGTTCCCCTCAAGTTGATTGTGTGATATATCTAAATGTTTTAATGGGGAAGTCATGTTCCAAAACCAACTAGGAACTGAACCAGATATTCCAGCGTTCGATATGTCTAGGTGTTTGAGGTCTTTTTGCGTTCGTAACCATTCAGGAAATCGGTGTCCTACTGAACAGTTTCGAAGTTGTGCTTTTATGAGTTGAAAAGGAGGAACCCAGTCACGGCTCAAGTTTAGAACCATCGAACTGATTCCTAACATATCCAAGTTCTTAAGACTGGCGAAGTGAGCTTCTGCTACATCACCTTCTAGCATGTTATTGGAAATTTGCAAATCTTGTAAACTCGAGAGGTTCCCGAAACTTTCTGGCAAAGACCCATTTAACTTGTTATCTCTAATATCTAATACTCTCAACAATGACAATCTTCCTAGGGACGTAGGAATTGAACCAAAAAATGAGTTACCTCTTAGAGACAACATTTCTAGATTCTCAAGGGTTCCCAATTCATCAGGTAATCGGCCCGAAAGTAGATTATCTTTCAAGTTTAACGATTTCAATTTGTTCGTAGAACATCTAGATGAATTTGTAAATAATAATGATGATATCTCTCCTTGAAGCTTGTTATGAGACAAATCAAATAGTTCCAAGTTGGAAAGATTTCCCAAGGTTATTGGTATCTCCCCTTCCAACTCATTATAACTCAAATCAAGATAATTAAGACGTGAAAGGTTACCAAGCTGAGGAGGAACCTTGCCAGTAAAACCGTTCCCGGATAGATGAAGATAATGTAAATTCTGAAGTAAACCTAAGAAAGCTGGTATCTGATTCCCCGTGAAATTGTTGACACCTAAGTCTAAGTGATACAAATGTTTCAACTCCAACAGAGAAGAATTCAGTTCCCCAGTCAATGAAAAATAGGCAAGTTTAAGTTGAACAACATCACCTTCAGTTTCGTTTTTGCAGATTACTCCTCTCCATTTGCAGCAATCGTTACCGACCCAAGACGAGAGTCCACTGTAAGGATCTTTCAGATTATGTTTGAAGTTTAAAAGAGCTTCTCTCTCTCTTGGATTGCAAGCATCATTAAACTTGATCATCTTTGATGAAGACAAAAACACAAGAAGAAAGGAAAGAGCCATTATCAATAATCTAATTATAAGCTCCATGATGATTTAATTAGTTAAACAAGGACATGTACAATGTCTTCAAAGAAAGTAAAGTGTTCATATATATAGACGAGTTAATGGTTATGTAATCTTGATCCATTCATTCATTTGATCTTTGACTTTTCATAGACAAAATTGACCTACTGAAGACTTCTTTACATAAACATATTCTGGACTAATAAAGATTTTGTCGTTCACTTCACGCCAAGGTAATGTATTCATCAACTTTCTACTCTATTAGGAACTACAATTATTAGTTGTCCGTGTAACAGAAGTTGAAACCAGGGTTATGGAAAAGTCTGAAACTTTGGCAGAAAAATGTATAGGTAAATTAGTCTCTTAGGAAGTAATGATGTTACAAGACAATTTCAAGTGAGGAGCAAGATGCTAGCTCCAAGAACAGTTAGTTTTAAGATAGACTAATTTGACATATTTTCTTTATTATCAGAAGAACAATACAAGATGGTTTCATTCTATTGCAACATTGCTCCTATATCACACCCTATCTACTTTATTTTTTCGTCTGCTTAAGACATGTACATAAAAAACTATATATTATATCATCTAGGAGCCTAAAATAAGCATACCTCCTAGACTTGTTCCCCAATGAAACACCCCACAAACATTATATCATCTAGGAGCCTAAGATTTGTGGTGTATCTTGTTTTCTTTCTTGACGTAATTATGTTCACATCAATGATTATTAAGAGAAGTTATGATGGTCGTAGACTTTCTAACCATGAATCTTTGAGGAAACTTTTCGACAACTTTTAATTTTTCAACATATCAAAAGAAAATTTGGATAACTTTTTATATTGTTCAAACATTTCTTCTAAAGTTAATGGATGCTTAGGAACATCATTGTGTTGATAAAATTCAATACTCAAGTTTTTAAGGAGACCTCTCATCAAAAAAAAGTTTTTAAGGAGACCTCTTTTGTGAATATAAAGTTAAAATACCTATCACGTGAGGCTAACTCTGATACCATATAAAGTTTTTGGTCATCAAACTCAATGAGACCATTCTCCTATGTGGGACTATTCTCGCATATATTTATTAAAACTTTGTCTCAATACTTCTACAAATCTTTCTTTCCATTAGTTTGTTCTACCTAACCATCCTGAAGTTTAGTTTGATAGTTCTTCCTACGTCTTTTCTTTGTGTACTTTTTGTCTTCATTAAACATGATCAAGTTGAGTATGGGTAATTCTATCTGCAATCCAAGCGAGAGAACCGCGCTTCTTAACTTCAAGCATGATTTAATAGATCGTTTAGATTATCTCTCTACTTGGGTTGGTAAAGATTGTTGTAGCAAGAAGAAAATCGAAAGTAATGTCGTTCCACTAGAACTTGAAGGATTTGACTTGAGCGGTGAACTAAATCCTTCTCCATTGGAGTTGAAACACTTGAATTACTTAAACTTATGTGCTAACAGTTTCATAAAGATCCAATTACCAACTTTCTTGGGTAAACTTAAAACTTCATAGTTTAAGGCATCTTGATCTTGGACATTTTAGTTTATTGGCAAGATTCCACCTCAACTAGGTAATCTTTCGCGTCTAAATCACCTTGATTTGAGTGGTAATGAGTTGGAAGGAGAAATACCAATAACCTTGGGAAATCTTTGCAACTTGAAGATATTAAGTTTGTCTAATAACAAGTTAAGAGCATCTCCAATGCAAAACTCAAAAAAAACCTCTATTCATCGTATGTGTCAATTTCTATTTGAGATTCTCACTCCTGGGTGGCGTTAATAGAGATTCTCAATTTTTTTTTAGTCTCCAATGCAAAACTCTAAACTTATCTTATTTACTTATGTGGCATAGTTATTTTTGTAAATAAATAATTAGTTAGTATTTTAGAAAATATAGAAGACTCAATTTCTATTAGTTGAAAATCAAATATTGATGAGTTGGACAATTAGACATATCTCAAGAGGACACTCTAGAAATAGAGTGTCATCTTGAGATATCTCTATTCCACCCTTCACACATCATCTTAGAGATCCAAATAGAGTGTTGCATTGGAGATGAGTTTTAAGAAGAAACTCTAAAAATCCTAGGTGGCACTCAGAGTTTCTAAGATTGAGTTTTGCATTGGAGATGCTCTAAATGGGTCTTAATTTGCTGCCCGAAAATATATGGCATCTTTCGAATTTAGAAGAATTGGTAATTTCTACATATTAGAAAGAGTTGTTGTGACTGAAGCTCACTTCGCCAATCTCACAAGACTGAAAGTATTAGATGTTGATTCTTTGGTTTTAATTAAACGTGAGCTGTGAATGGGTTCCTCCTTTTCAACTCCTACAAGCGTCTTTGAGAAATTGTTCAGTAGGATATCAATTTCCTGAATGGTCACGGACGCAAAAAAGACCTTGTGGAAGTAGACATATCGAATGCACGATTATCTGGTTTAGTTCCTAGTTGGTTTTGGAACATTACTTCCCAATTACACTATTTCAATATATCACACAATCAACTTGAAGGGGACTTATCAAATGTGTTCTTGAGAAATTTACTTGAACTCAAACAGATTTACAGGTATCTCGCCACTTATATTTTCTCGTGTCGAGACAGGTGATCTATCAAAAAATGACCTTTCGGGGCCAATAGCTGGTTTAGCATGTAACTCCACAAAAGATCTGAATTACTTACGAGTTCTCGATCTTTTGGAAAATAACCTATCTGGACAACTTCTTGATTTTTGGTTTTACTCGACATGGTTGGCTCAAATAAATCACCAAAACAACAATATAATAGGGAGGAGTCAAAGTTCAACGGGCTATCTAGGACTACTTTGCGAGTTGCATTTGCAAAAGAATACTTTTTATAGAAAATTGCCTTACTCTATGCAAAATTGTATTAAATTTCTCCCACTACCTTCAAATAAGTTTCATGGAAGAATTCCTTGAGAACTTTGTAATTTTATTGAAATGGGTTCCGAACGATTCCCACATTTTACCAATTTTAGCTATGTTAATAACAAATTGCAAATAGAACTTGAGGCAAATGTCAAGAATTGGTGTA
Source organism: Eschscholzia californica (assembly GCF_041429995.1). Lineage (NCBI taxonomy): Eukaryota > Viridiplantae > Streptophyta > Magnoliopsida > Ranunculales > Papaveraceae > Eschscholzia > Eschscholzia californica. Next base: position 43,263,089 of record NW_028238483.1, on the reverse strand, counting down.
TGGCCCAGGTAAGTTTGACCTTGTTGTCTATATCGACCTTTCGAACAACTATATGTATGGAGAGGTCCCAAAAGAAATAACATATCTCTGCGGACCGCAAATTTTGAACTTATCTGATTCAAATCACTGTAGGCAGAAATCCATCGTGGCTTCCCATGATTATAGCTTCTGTGGATACGAGTCGAAAGCTCCAATGGTCAGAAGCCACCTCGGGTTCTGTGTAGAGTCCGGTTGCCAGGTTTTATAAAAGGCGATTACAATTTATATGAAACATCAGAACCTCGAATCATGAGAAGCCACACTTAGATTTCTGCGCCGGAGTCTGTCCAAAATGGCATGTTCAACATTTTTCATTTAACAAAGAAACAACCATTAATGAAGATAGAAGAATGTGAAACAATCAAAATTCATTTTTCATTCAAGATTAGTATGACGAGATCGAATAGTATGTGGAGATTGACCTAGAATTTCACCTAATTCAAAAACCACCATTTCAAACAACACAAACATTGCTCCTTCATAAACACTCCCCATCGGAAGCAACTCTCTCTTATTCTTACTCCCTTCTTCTTCTTCTGCCATCGTTCTTGCCGGAATATACCCAACTGCGGTAGCAAACCGGGTAGCCGACCCAGACTCGGGTTGTGCAGTAAAAAGTAGTACTCGAGCTCCATTAGATCTTGCTACACCACAAATAGCATCGACGGTGGAGAAACCACCAGGACCAGCGGAGGTGATGAGGAGATCGTCGGAGGAAGAGATTGGTGGTGTTGTCATATCTCCGACGCAATAAGCGGCGATGCCGAGGTGGGTCAGACGCATACAGAGAGCTTTTAGCATTAAACCTTCACGACCGACGCCATGAGTGAATATTCGACCGTTTTTGTTCACGGTGGAGATGATTTCGTCGACGGCGATTGAAAGTGGTGATGGGTGGTTTTGAGGTGTTGATGAATCTTGGGTGAAAATGGAACTTATTTTATTGCAAATTTCTAAAGCCATTGATGACATAGAAGAAGAAGAGGTGGTCTTTTGGTTGTGTTCTTCCATTAGTGTGTGGAAGTTCTTAGTGTGGTGTTTTTAGGTCTTATCTTCTTTTTTCCCAACCATCACCTTATGATATACAATCATGTTATGAAGTACTTTATGATATTTTTGGGGGTAAAAGTGGGAATGGGACCAATCGATAGGTATATTTTCCGTGATAGACTAAACGGCTCTAATACTACGTCCAACCACGTAACCTGGCTGAAATTCGGTCAGGATTATGGTCGGGCATAAAATCATTAATCTAGATAAAAAAAACTCATTTTAACAATATTTACATGTGTAAACATTTGCTATATTATTCATATCCGACTTTCTCTTTTAATTTTGTCTTAAGTTCTTGTAGGTCGCTGGATTTGGCTCCTTCTCTCATTTGCTCAATAACTCTCTCTTACACCTAAACTACAGATTTGATCGACTCGAATTTATATTGAGAAGGTTGAAAGAAAAGAACAAGCTACACACCATAGAGTCCACACTACATACCCCGTACATAACAAAAAAAATTTAGTATTATCCGATTGAAACTGATAAAATTTTAACAAGAATTTGATACGTTGACGGATACCCTAACAGATATCTAGTACTCGACTTTAATAAATGATTGATTTATATTTCCGCAAATATTGGAGTCTCCACTACTTAGATAGTAATGTAGATTTTTGAAATGTCAACCGTAAAAATTACAAATAATAAATTCTAAAGATACCAAGTACACACTCTTGTCCAATGATACTTGCAATTCATTTAAACTTTTGGTTATGGATCTTTGTATCGTAAAAAAATCAAAACATTAACTCCCATCTCAGGTAATATCTTTTAAGGTCTCTAGTAGTCAAATTTTATAAGAGAATTGTGAAGAAAGTTGGCGCTAGTGTTATTCAAAAAAAAAATCTTTTATGACAAGGTCATCTGAATATTTTCGATAAAGTAGAGACTAAGCGGGAACCTGATCACAAAATAAGGGCATATAAGAAACAACTCCCTAAGATTACCCATCTTTCAAGGTCCAAAGTACCCATTATTCTTTAATGGTTATTTAGTGGATCGGTTCTACCAAAATACAGTATTACGGGCGATCTTATCCATTAAATTTCTTATATATATATATATATAGTGAAGCGTGTATGATATCGATTTCTCTTCTGTGCGTCCCAATTCGTTCCCTTCTTCCTCGCTCTAGCCTCTAGGGGTATGTAAACCTCCCCTTCTCCATCATATCATTTTCTCTGTTCTTATGATCTATGTAAATTATCTCTGTTCATTTTTAATTTACCCTTTTTCAGATTTTGTGTTCAAATACAAATATAGAGTTTGGGTAAACGATCAATTTGTTTAGTTTCTGGGTTTTTGTTACTATTTTGATTTTGGGTTCTAATTTTTTAGTATTTTGAAGCTTGGGATTTCAAGCTCTTAGTTATCAGGTATTTCAAGTTTCAAGAACAAATAAAAGTTGGTTTCAATTTATTCCATGTTCATCTTGTTGGGCTTTAGGCCTCTTTCATTTCTTGATATAAATTAGGTTGTTATCATGCTTATCACATCTTGATAATGTATCAATGCCTTGTAACAACAACTATTGTAGAAAATAGTCGGTCTCTAAAAAAAAATTATTCCATTTTCCATGATTAACTTAATGAAGAAAAGGATAATTTCTTTTTCATTTTTTATGATTTGGGTTTGATTCCTAGTAATTGAATTCATAATATTTTGTGGGTATTTATACTATCTTGGTTTTGATGATACATTCATGTTTAACGAGTAAAGACCTAGAATTCGAAATGTCATGCTAAGAAATGGAAAATGGACGTTCATGTTTTGATAGAATATGAAATTTGGGTTAAGGTTGGTCTTTTGAATTTTGATTTGGATTTGTTTCTAAGCAAGGAATGAAACTTCAGTATTGGTGGAAATTTCGGTAGACATGGAAATGTTTGGACCGAAATATTTCGAAATTCATTTCTTTGACGAGGCATTGTTAAGAGATATCTGGTTAAATTTGGGTTTCGGTGGAAATAAGCATAGAAACGGAAATATTTCAAAGTTTAATTCCTTGCTTTTAAGTTGTGAAGATATTGGTTCTTAAGAAGTTAATGTCATCATCCCATTCTGATGTTATTTTTATGTCTTGTCTTAGATTCTAACAAGGGATGCTAAAATTACTGACAAACCGAATAATTATTATTTTCTTGTAGATACACGGGTGATGTTCTTAATTCCCTTATGGTTCATTATTCATCAACCAATTTTATCCCGAAACAGTCCACCCTTGTATAGCTTCTAATATTGTTTTAAGGACTCGTAATCAGATGTAAAATAGTTTTTCTTTATCATGAATCAAGCGATCCCTTATTTCATTTGGCCACTTCCTTAGAAGTTAGAATTCAAGTTGTTTGGGCCCCTTTGTTTTTGTTCATATGTTTCACTTGGTCATGAAATCATCTCTTCTACTAGATTGTTTTCACTTTCGACGGCTTATATCCAGCTTTGCTTAAAATTGTTGTTGTCAAAATGTTGACATTTGAAAATACTTAGAACTTGTATGTATGATCATGCCGTCTGACTTGCTCTTTTTCCGCTGGCTAGGCTCATCGGAGAATTGCTTGGGATATTTGAAATTTGTAAAGAGCTACTATTATGAGGTACTACTCATTACATATACTTTGAAATTCTATTATGAGCTATCTATTTCTTTCCTTTTTCATATGCGACTATTTCAACTTTTCGATTTTATTTTTATACAACTAGTATTCCCATCTATGTGTTCTGTAGTTGAAAGTTCCTATGGAATTCATTCACTCATTGCTATTGTTAGTTTGTACGTATGGAATTGCACTTACCGTTCTTTTATCTAAATTGTTGATTTGAAACCGACACAAACGATATCGACTAAGAAATATTAGGTCTTCTGTATAAGGTGTACTGTATTTTATATTTTTGTTACCTTAGGATATGTAGCTTACTGTCTCCTAACTATTTGAAAATTCGTGTGTTTCAAATTCATCTCTTGTTGATGATTAGAGGAAGAGTGAGATGGGACGAGGCTAACTTGGACGAAATCGAGTCAAATAAACCTGTGAGACAGAAAATCACAGAACCCAAAACACCATACCATCCAATGATTGACGAGGATGGTATGTCATACAATTTGTTATTTTTTGGGGTATCTGTTCTTTTATCAGATAACATAGATATGGTTATAGTAAAGGGTAATTTTCTTAATCTTGCAGGTTCTTCCTCTCCTCTAAGAGGTATGAACGAAAGCTCTGGTGATGCTGTACATGCAGAAGCTATACGAAATGCTTTGAACGGTGTCGCTTCTTCAAGTACAAACCACTCTAAACACTCTGGAGGATGGACTTCTTCTGAAGATGAAGCAGACGCCATGGATCAAGATGATGCTGAAGGTACTTCAAATTCTATAAAAACGGAAAATCAGATTTCTGTATGTTATTTTAGGGCAAATCTGCGAAGGCCCTTTAGTTTTATGACCACCATTAGACCTTTTGACCTAGTTGGTCCCTAATTTGGCTTGTAGATATTTCGACCCCTAAACCAACTGTTAAGTTACTTTTGTTTTCATTTTAAATTTGTAGTACGTGTAATTGCTTTCTTCCTCTCTCTTTCTCTAACCGTCTTATATCTCTTTAAATCTTCTTGAACTTCCATTAATGGGAAACAAGTATAGGATCAAGCAACTAACATCAAAGTCAAGTCTAGGGCAAAAACAACTGGTATATGGTAGATGAGACAAAAATAGATCAAATTGAGACGATATATTTATACTTATTTCTCTTAGTTAGCCTTATCCCACACCCGAAACTCATTCTTCGAAATATAAAAACTACATAATATTATGTACTGGAAAGCTTTCTCATTGGGCCAAGGGTAAATTTTCTTTACCAATCAAGTGACAGTACATGCTTAGTTGATTGTCGAGTAATTACGTAATTATAAGCTTTTAACACAGTTTTCTGCCACGTAACTTGATACTTAATCAGATTCTGAATCAGATAGGAGCAAAACCTTCAAGGAGCATAGGAAAAAGCACTACGATGAGTATCGGAAGGTGAAAGAACTCCAACAACAAGAACCGTCCGAAGATGAAGAAGTTGATGAAAACAATGGTGAGAAGGGGAAGCAAGTAAATGGCCATTCTTGTTCATCATTAACAGGTGGTGTTAGAGCGATTTACATTGACGAAAACAGTAAGAATCTTCAACAAGAACCCAAACATCGTCTGTGATTTATGTGGGAAATATGAGAAATGAGCTCTTGTCATTGAAAACCTTTGTTTTAGTAAAACATGACAGCCAGATACTGATAATATCATTATTGGGTTAATTCTCATTTGGCCACGTATTTCTATATTTTGCTCCTATATTTTGACTAGTAGATTGTTTAACTCCCTAACCAGCCGTTAGGTTAGAAATATGTAACATTAATTGCCACTGACGACTTGTTTTAAGATTTGATTTTATTAGAAAGGTAAATGCGTAGAAGAACTCAAATCGTACAAGTTAATTACACAAATAAAACTCAGATACAAATCTAAAGTGGCATCGATTCAATATCTTATTTTCCTCCTTCAACAACATCTTCGAAATAAATCCGAGGAATTTGGGAGGGAGAAACCATAGTTGCTATTTCTTTGAACTTCTCTTGTTTATACTTGTCTCGTATTGATAGCCAAGGGTGATTTTTGAGGTAAAATTGGTGGATTTCTAAGGCACAATCCTTCAAATCAGATGGTTTATAACCCGTAAACATCGAAAGAGTTGAATTCCAAGGATGAATCTCTGGTTTGATTCCGAATTTCGCAAGAAAAACAACAGAAGCAGCAATCAAAGACGGTAAGAACCTAATACAACCATAATCCAGTAAACTTAGCTCTGAAATATAACAACCCAAGAACTCAAATTCCAAATCAAGATATTTGGAATCCTCTTGAGCAACTGCAATGAATCTTCTTAAAAAAGTTTTGATTGTCGGACTACCAATCTCGAAATTCAGACACTCGAGTATTTCTCCCTCCATCTTTATCATCTCTTCTTTACTGCAGCTGTTTTTCGTCAACGTACATAAATCTTCTATTTTGGGAGGTTTGGATACTTCATATTTTGCAGCAATCAAGAAGCAAGAAATACCAAGTAACTGAAGTTTTCGTCGATGGACGACATTTAAAGAGAGAAATCTATCAAGATAAGAGATGGAGAGATAAAGTGTATCGGAAACAAACTTATATTCGTCAACTACTTCTACTAACCAATCCACTAGAATTGCTCTCATATTAGGGTTTATGTCATGCTGAATTTTCGTCATATAATCAGCCATTGGTCTTGTTCTGTTCTGAATTGTGAAAATGATGAACTCAAATAAGAAACCAAATGAAATTATTCAACCATATAATAAACCCATAATCGAAAACTACCCATTAATCCTTATCACATCATAACCCAAAATAGAAGACTTAAAACTAGAAATGAATCAAAACCCATGATTGGAAATTTAAAACTACCCATTAATCCTTGTCAAATTGATTAAAATTTAAATCAAAATCTAGAAATGAATCAAAACCCATGAATAAAAATGAAGTATATACCTCGATAGATCGAAGATAGTCGAAGATATCAGATGCATAATGTGCTGCACAAAATTGTGGGTCATTCGAAACTGCATCAATTTCGACAAATTTCTTTTCTTCCTTCTTCTTCTTCTTCAATTGTGGGTCATTCAGTTTCAGAGGTTCTCCAAGATCTGATTTTGAAATTATCAGAGCATTTTTGAAGTTAGTTAGCTCTCTCAGCACCACTCGTTTCTTTGAAGATCGAAGATTATAATTGGAAGCCGCAGCAATAGCTCTCTTCTTAGCTGCTGCCCGTGTTATCCGCTTGTTAATATCCTGCTCAACCATGTTGGATCTGAAAATTGTAGAGAGAGAAAGAGAGAGAGAGAGAGATGAATTACTGATCCTCTTCCTAGAGAGAAGAATCAATAGTGGCGCCAATATTTGGTTTTAAATATTTTGATTTTCAGTTTTCATTTTTCAGTTTTGGCGGGTTTTGTAAGTCAATTTAAGTATTCAGAGGATGTATAGCATAGTTGGAAATTAAGAAGCAAATGGTTTCGTGGTGTAGTTGGTTATCACGTCAGTCTAACACACTGAAGGTCTCCGGTTCGAACCCGGGCGAAGCCATTTCCTTTTCTTTTCTTTTTTTCTTTTCTTTTTTTATTTTTAAATTTCGATTTTATTCCTTCTAAACACAATGAATGGACAAGAAGAAGCACTCGTCAACATTCACTCTAACAGCGAAGAGATCAAATTTTGATACTTAGCGCGAAACCATTCATTTACTTTTTCTTTTTTACTCCATTTGTTAACTTTTGTTTGTATTCCTTCTATCACAATGAACATGGGTAAGAAACGCTCGTCAATATTTCACTCCCACAAATTTGATACTTGGGGCAGTAGAAATCTATCATTCATAATTTGTGTAATTAAGAGTGTAAATGAATTAGATTTGTTAAAGTATTTATATAGTGTTCCCTAAGATAGTTTGGCGATTATAAGTATTTTCACTAAAAAAGAGATTGTGTCAAAAAAGTGCCGATTAGATATCAATCAAAACCTTGCAACGAAACAAGAAGAAGATATCAATCAAAACAATGGCTTGCACGTACTAGATCTTGCATTCTTGTTATCTAAGTTTTGGCATATATACAATTTGCATTTTGGTATTTGGTTGTTTCTCAAAGATGAAAAGAACTACACAATTTGTGTAACTTAAAAATTATAAAATTCATTTTTTTTATTACGTAGATATTTGTTAAAAGTATGTGCATATATTACAACTCAACCTAGACTATATTGCTTTTAGACCGAAAATTATGACTTTATCATACGATATTAGAATATTAGTAAAAATATCTAAGTTAATCAAGGATGTGATCATAAAGTAAATTTACGAAAAAGCAACTGCACTTTTCATCCCTTGTCAATGTAAAAAAAATCAATTAGTGATCGAGCTCAAAACAATGGCTTGATGTTTCTAATTTTCGTTGTATTTACAATCTGTATTTTAGTATTTGGTTGTTCGTGAAAGATGAAAACTACTAGGAAAATAACTATGCAATACATCTAACCTAACAATTATAAAAGGGAAAACTCATTTTTTGTCGCGTAGATATTTGTTAAAAGAACGTGCATATATCAGAAACTAGACTACATTACTTTTAGACTGAAAATTGTGACTTATTCATACCATATTAGATTATTATTATAATAAAGTATTTAAGTTAATCAAAGATGTCATCATAAAGTAAAAAAAAAAAAGAAATAGTAACACATTAAATTTATAAGAAAGCAAATGCACTTTTCATCCCTTGTCAATATATAAAAGGATTTTTGAGTGAAGGCCCAAAAAATGGAGGGTAAATAAGCATTATCCCCACCTCAAAAAAAAAATGAGAACCCAGTCCAAATTGTCAGGACAACTCACAGTTTTCTGGTTTTTATTTTATTTATCCCTCTTTTACCCCTCCACGGGAAAGTTCTGTGTTTTCTGACAATCTGACGGACGACAGCGAAGCAATTAATTCCCCGTACATGACGTCATGTCAGAGAAACATTCAGATTTTCTGAAAATTCAAAAATGGCGCCATTTTTTGACGAAATTTCAGCCAATTTTTTTGGATCCCTCCCATTATATTTTGTTTCAACTCCTTCTTTCTTCTTATTTATACATCCAAAAATCTTCTTCATCATTCTTATTTTGTTTTTCACATTTTATCTTCTTCATCTCTTTCAATCTCTAAAAACATAAATTTTCTTTTCTTTCTCTCTCTAAAAGTTTTATGTTCTTATTTTTGGATGTTCATCATTCTTTTTTGTTTCACATTTTATCTTCTTCATCTCTTTCAATCTCTAAAAACATCAATTTTCTGTTCTTACTCTCTCTAAAAGTTTTATATTCTCATTTTTGGGTGTTCATCATTCTTATTTTGTTTCACATTTTATCTTCTTCATCTCTTTCAATCTCTAAAAACATTAAAGTTTTCTGTCTTTCTCTCTCTAAAAGTTTTATGTTCTTATTTTTCTTCTTCATCACTCTTATTTGTTTCACATTTTATCTTCTTCATCTCTAAAAACATCGAGGTACATAACCAAATGTCTAGTGCACAGAACCATTTCCGGTACAGAAGAAAATTCCCAGTTCAAAAGTGTCCAGTACTAAACCAAATGGCCAGTACATAGAACAATTCCGGTGCACAAGAAAATTCCCCAGTATAAAAATGTCTAGTACATAACCAAATGGCGAGTACACAGAACAATTCCCGGTACACAAGAAAATTCCCACTACAAAAATTTCTAGTACATAACCAAATGGCTTGTACACAGAACAATTCCCGGCACACAAGAAAATTCCCAGTACAAAAATGTGTAGTACATATCTAAAAAATGACCAGTACACTAAATAGTTCCCGATACACAAAAAAATTTCTTTATACAAATCAATGAAATACTACCAAAAATGAAGAAATTTGTTGAGATTGGAAAGAGATCAGAAATAAATCTGGAAAAAAAGAACGAAATTTGTTGAGATTTGAGAGAGAAATATGTGTGGGAGAAAATAAAAAAGAAATAAGAAATAAATCTGGGAAAAAGAACGAAAATGGCAAGTTGGTAAATTTTGTAATGGCAATTCTGTAATTTCGTGGAAAGTACAAGGTTTAATGTCAGGTGCGTCAGACTATTTTTCAAAAAAATTCGCATTTCCCGGGAATTTTTCGGTGGCAATTTTGTGAATTTATGGAAAGTACACTGTCTGATGGGAGGCGTGTCAGATTATTTGTCAGAAATTTTCGAGTTTCCCGGGAATTTTTCGATGGTCGTTTCGTAAATTTCAAAAAGAAGAAGGGTGTTTCGGAAATTCCACCCCTAGCCTGACTTTTTGGACCTGCCCCTCATTCTTTATCTGCGGTGGGCCTGATACATATTGTTGGGCTGATTTTGGGCCTTTTGCCCAACCCCTCTATATAAAAACATCAATTAGTGATACTAATTAGTAATTACCCTTAAAATAATATCTCATTCAATCAATAATTTTTGTCTACTTTCTCTCTCTCTCTCTTAACCACAGTAGTTGTTGTTATTGGACGGTGGTGGTACAACAACAACCTCTTCAAGTCATTCTCTCTCTGCTTCCTCCTTATCACCTTCTATCTTCTCAATATGTGGGACCACCTGTAAATCAAAATAATATTCTCTTTTAATCATCCAATAGATAACATTTAAAATCTCCTAAAATATCTACAACTTTAATTTTTATATTACTATTAGAAAAAAGACTTAATTATAATATTAATCAAAATTATTCAACCTTAAATATACGATAATTTACTACATTTATTGATAACAATGACTCAGATCCACCAAAGAATTTTCATCCGGATATAGAAAATTCGTTGTATCCAGACTCGGTAGCTTTTCCATATTTTCGTGTACAGACGTTTTACAATGTATCTATCCATCAGAAACTAATTATTTCTAACCTAATAATTTTAACTATGGTTGTCGTCATTCGTAAATATGTACGATTATATTTTTATTCGACGCGGAAAATAATATATATGTTTGCTTCTTGTATCTCAACTCTTTCGCTCGATCGATATACTATTTCTTTTGAACATACTGCAATACGATATCTCGAGACTCGCACACGTTAGGTGGCCCGGGAGGTGTCTACTTTGTGCGTTCATGTTAAAGGACATGAAATATCACCTTGGAGTTAATTACGTAAGCACTTCTCTAGCTAGATAATAGATCCCGCTAATAATATACAGAATAATTAACCCATTCAATATAATGGCCATTAGATATTTTTATACAGACGAAATCAAGCAAGATCTGGATGGTTTAGAAAAAACGTAGTCATACCTGATCATCAGATGAATCGTACGGCTGGGAAGATTTACACGTCAGTATCGTCTTTCGTTCAGAAGTTCTCCTGATATTTAGATCTGTAGTAAAAAAAAAAACAGAGATTAATTAAAACGTTATTTTAAATCATTGTTAACAAGGGTAATACCGTCATTATAAAGCAATAATATAAACTCGGGGGGGACTGTACCTGGAAGATGATGAGTTAGATCGCGAGTAGAATCGGAGCTATCAGGGAGAAATCTATCAAGAGGAAGAAGACGTTGAGAGTTAGGGTTACGATTATGATTTTCAAGCATTGTTCGAACGAATGAATCTTCGATCCAATTAAGAAAGTTAATGTGTTTTTCATTCGTCCATAACTCACTAGCTGATAGATCTTCTATCGTTCTTCCTTCTACATCTGCCATATCCGATGATCACCGGAATACCACTTTTTGTTAATGAAAATACCGCTTTTACAGGAAAAAACGGCAAGAAAATCAGAGAGAAAAAGAGAGAGGTATTGGTAGTAACAGATTATGGGGATGATATGATTTGTGGTTTTATAAGGTGGTTTTTGGTATATCATGCTGAAAGTTGTTCAATAAGTTCTCAAGATATTTTGCTTGGTGTTTTGATATTGTACTACCGGTTTTAATTTTATATTTTGTAGGCCAGATATTGTTTTATTTATTTTTTTATTTTTTTTTACTAGACAAATTAGTTGGAGGATATTATATTAGGATACAAATATCTCACCTAATTTGTTTATGTGACTAATAAAGTTAAAATTCAAACTACAGGCAAACCCGTTGAGTGCTATAGGTACAGATGGTTGATCTGTAGATATTTTTCACGAGAGATATCAGAGTTTGACAAACTAGAGGCAATGTTGTTGACCGCTATATGTACAAATGGTTGATCTATATATACATAGATATTTTTCACGTGAGATATCAGGGTTTGGCAAACAAGAGGCAAACCCGTTGACCGCTATTATCTACAAATGGTTGATCGATAGATATTTTTCACGTGAGATATCAGAATTTGGCAAACGTATAAGAAAACTCATCATAATTCATCACATCTCTTTCTCTAATATAGGAGTATTTTCTTAAAAAAACCATAGCAATGTAAGTACGACAAAATTTGTAAAGTTCGATTATCGATTTGGCATTGACAATTAAAGTCAGATTTGTCGATTGCTTTGATTTTTTATGATTTTTTTTCTTATGTATTCAGTATTCTTAAACGACCCAATTAAACTCTGAATGTCGACAATGATAAATTATAAAACTTAATAAAATCATGATATATTTCTATATTATATATGTTTTGCGAGGATAAAAAAGGAAAAAGAATGGCAAGTTAGTTATCCCCACCTACCTCTCGTGTCAAGAACAAAGAATCCATTTAAAAATTTCTATAAGTGGAAGTTTGCTGACCCGAATAGTTAATATTGGACTAATGGGGGTATGACACGTAGTGAAAAGAATACACAGCTCTTGGAGAAAAGAATCACCTTTATTTTCCCACCATGTGTTTTGATTGTGTTCCCAATTGTGTCAAATACTATCATCAAAATTTTGTATCTTTTTTTTTTGTTGAAATATCAAAATTTTGCATCTGTTCCTCTAAGGCCAAACCAAATACTGTTCACCTTCATTAACTTTATGACTAACCCTTCTGTCCTACTATAGACCCACCCACAAAATTGCTTTATGACCAAGGGGTACATGCGCAAGGGCAATTTTAGGTCGGCACGGGGGCGCCTACAAACAGAAGCCCTGAGAGCAATTTTGAGGTACCCATCCAGAGGCATCCTTAGGTAGCTTGCTTGTATTACCCCATATTCCAGTCCTTGTAAGTGATGAATAGAGTTGTAAATACTCATTGTAGGTTTCATCAACTACTTATCACAGCATTTCGAGTTTCATTATCAATTTTTTCATATGGTTTCGTGGCAGTTCGAATGTTTAGCAACCGAATGATTTCACATGATATGAAATATTTCCATGCAGTAAATGAGCATTTGCTTCAGTTTTCATATGATATAAAATATCTTTGTGCAGTAAATGATCATTTAGTTCACATATTTGTATCTACTTCTTGAGTCTAACAAGTTATGTGTTAAATCTTGCTAGAAGTGGTTTATTCCCTAAATTTATCTCTTTTCTTTTTTTGTTGAAATCCCTAAATTTATGTCATGTAATCAAAGAGCAATATTAAAATAAAAGTTGTGTAGGTGGAAATTAAGGTCAGACCCGATGACCACTAGAAATCTCTACATGAATTTTAGTAGTCTAGTGTCATGCTTATGGCAGTTAATGTGTTTGTCAATTCAAAATGTATTTTCAGGTTATATCCGCACGATGCCTCATTGTGACATAATAAACCGTAAATAACCAATTTAAAACTAAGATTTACGCCATATACTTGTTTGTAATTGTTAATACCTTATGAAGTAGTCAATGCGCGAAGTCCTGAAATTACGTTGATATACTTGCGTTTTCAAATAACTAATAAAAGAGAGACGTATTAAACGCTCGGGAACGTAAGTGTTATTATATATATATGTACGAAATCACAGTTTAAATTTGTTTCAGGGTTTTAAGTTTCTAGGGAATGAATCAAGAACCTCTAAATTTCGGAGTACGTATCCAACCATTACCCCAAATGATGGTGATGGTGGTTCCGTTTTTATTTTTGGAAATTGATTACGATCTTCCATAGTCGTTAGAGTGACATTTTTACATTGCAGATGTGATTTCTGAGTTCTGACTATTTTAAACTTTTACAAGATACCCAAGCCCAAAGCCATGTACTAGCCCAAGCCAAGCTCAAACCCTTACTATCCCAAGCCCACGGCCGTATCGCCTCATATGCCCTTTAGGCTATAGGTAATTTTTCAAGGGCCAGACATAGATTCCTTCTTTCAAACCTAAAATTTCAGATCCAAAATCAGATTACCCATCTTCTCCAGACAAAAGTCAAAATGAACTCTCATCATGAAGTAAATGAAGAAAACACAATGTTATCAACCATTTTCTTCAATTACAAGAATCTCATACTCCAAATCTTATTTTCTCTCACTATAACTTTAATCCTCACTGTTCTTCATCTTCCAATCAGATTCCTTGAAGGTCTCAATACTTATATTCACCCTGAAAATATTGCTAATGACAAATCTCAATCTGGGTTTCGTCCTGCTATTCGTAGACCTAACAACAACAGTGATTCAACTCCTCCAGGGTATCAAAATCTCTCTTCTTCTTCGATTAATGAACAACCTAGAAAGAAAAAATCAAAAGAAAAATTTGAATTTGATGAAAATAATGCACAGATTTTTAGATTACAATTAGTTGATAGTCATTTAGTATCAAGATTATATTATTCTGATTATCAAGATGTTTTCACTTATTCTTTTGTTGGAATTTCATCTATTATTCTTCAACAATTCTTATCACCTGAGAAATCTTCTGGAGTTTTAGTTAATGGATCTTTGGTTCCAGTTTTTTTAGGGTTTTTTGCTCTTCTTAAGGTTTTTGTAGTGATTGGTAAGTTATCATTTGAAAGATCTGCATCTAAGAGGACAGAGAAACAACTTAGTGTGATTTTTGGTGGGTTAGGGTTTCTTTTAGGGTTTTCGATTCTTCATGTTAAGGCTCCTTCAATAATTGATTTCAATTTTGAGTCAATTGATGGATTTGAGAAGTTTACGATTTCTAGTTTAGCTGGTTGTCTTGCTGGATTTCTGTTTATGCCTGCTACAAAAATAGCTAGATCATTTTGGATTGGAACTGATCAACTTCGATGGAATTTATCAATAATTTCTTGTGGGTGGTTTGCAAGATTGCTCCTCTATGTGAATCTCATCATTGGTATATTTACATCATTACTTTGGATCAAACCATTTGCGTCGATTCTTGTTAACATCAACAATGTCGATACTAGAGGAGTGAATTCTAGTGCCAGAAATGGATATAGAGATAGTTTGATTGGGAATGTGGGTATGTTGCAATCGGATTTTGAAAAATTTAGGGTTTATTGTTTGTTGGCATTTGGTTTATCGCAGTTTCTAACACTGAGGATGAACTTACAAATGTATTTGAATGAAGCGGTTTTATGTTGGTATCAAAGATTACATGCTAGTAAAGTACCCGATTTGGATTTCAGTAGAGCAAAAATCTTCTTACATAATTACTTCATGTGTTTAGTAGTCTTGCAGTTTTTCGCACCATCGGCATTGGTTCTTCTCTTACTCGGATTATCTCAGATCGGAGAAGGTAACCTACTTATGAACCTTCCATCTTTATGTAACTTCATACCTTGTTCTTTATTTGTAAAAGAAGTAGCATTGTTTCTAGCTTGGTGGGTTGTTGTCATTTGTGCTATTTTTAGTTCATCAAGTCTTGTACTTTATCGTTCGGGCTTTTTATATGTCTCGTAATTCATACTCTATCTTGTCGAATCAAAATTTTGTTTGATTTTGAATGGGATTTTTTGTTAGTTTGTCGTATATCTGTTTCCTTTCCTTATCTTGTTCGCCGCAGTTTAGTTATATTATGTGAAGTACATTATGCATTTACCTTTTTTAGGTTCTAAGAAATAGTATCCCTTTCGATGAATAAGAACTTAGGTTATTTGGTTGCTCGTCGAGTCTTTTGAGTCTTTCCAGAGGAGAGAAAATATGATACATGCCACATAAATATTTTGAACTATTGATACGATATGGAAGGTCCGCGAGTACTGCACATAGTTTGACATTGCTTAAGAAGACCTTCTTGACCTAGGTTATATATAATCGCAGACTCGCAGCACATATTGAGTAGATGCAGAACTGTGGATGGTTTACGGTAGGTTTATCCGAAGAAAACCCATGTATCATGTGAAATTAGGTAGTAGGATGGCAAGGATGGGTGCCTAAACTAGGGACAATATAGCTGGTGTTGAGTCGGTCGTTAAACCAGCTAGACACTTAAAAAAAAATTTAAGCTGTTATCATTGTTGTATTGAGTCCTATCTTATCAATGAACTGAAAACAACCAATCATTTATTGGTCGTCTACATTAGTAGCCAGTGAATGAAACCCATACCATAAAAGAATATATTATGTTCATGAAGGATTCAGTATCTAAATGACTAAATGATGGTAACCACGAAAATACCACATGTTTTCTGATTGCATAGGGTTAGGCTTCCGTGTCTCTTCCCCTGCGAAAGCAAAAGACTTGCTAAAAGTTTGTAAATAAATGAAAAACATTTTGTTATTCATACAAAGGATTTTGGAAATAGAATTGGTTCCTATGATTGTTAGCTGTAAACTACTTTTTTTTTTGATGTACAATACCATAAATAAAAAGATTCAAACAGCGATGTTTGAGTCTATATGGGTACGGGCAAGTCTATGTGGGTATGGGAGGCCGGACGTTGTTTCTTCCCATCAATGTGTTTTGTAATCTCAAACTCGTTGAACTGCAAATTATCTGTAAAGGTTGAACAACTAAAGACTTATCAAAGTCTCTGTTCATTTGACCCGAAGTAATTCGTTGAGAAGTTTAATTTTTTAATAGAAAATAAAGTGTTGCTGCATGAGTAAACGTTTCTTAAATTAGAACTGTTAATTCTCTTGGGGAAATTACGCTTCAAAAATATTTATGAGAGTTACACTTCTGTTCGATCTTGTCACTCCTTACAAGGAAATGATACTAGCCTAAACTCATGGGCCACTTTCTTACTTGAGAGATTAGAGAACTCATGAAATCCAACATCCCAACGTCTCTATAATGCCAAAGGATAGATAATGTTGACTACAACTTGGTATCTCTTTCGAGTGGAGACGTAACTAGGAAAATACCAGACTGGTGAGTTCTTTATAAGAAACACCATCAACACTCTTTTATCGGATTACAGACTTTCGTCTTTCTTTTAATTTGATATATGAAATCTATATAACAAGAAAAAATGATATCTCTTTTAAATTATGCTCTCTTTAATGGTCAAAATTACAACTACCAAACTTCTTTTTAAAAGTTGGGATAACATCTTTTAAATTCATCTTTGACCGGAACTACATTTCCTAAATTTTTTTTTTTTTTTTTTTTTTGTTGAACTACATTTCCTAAATTTATCTCCAATAACTATGATTATTCACTTCCAAATTTATCTAGATTGTACAGACACAAACGATTTATCCATTGAGTTTAGACATTGAGTTTAACAAGAAATAGATAGATAGGATCGATGACTTACAAGCTAGGATAACCTTTTAACCATTACCATTGGTGGAACCAAACATCTTATCTAGCAACTCATATTCTTTGGGTTACTGACACGTGTCAGAACAAGACGGCAAAGAAAGCGCGAACCTTCTCGTTCTTTCCTTTCCTTTTTCTCTCTCTCTCTCTCCAAAAGTCCTATCTCTCTCTCTCTCCACTTTTCTTTCTTCGGACGCTTTCGCTTTTAAATCCAGACGAAACTTCTAGAAACAACAAAACCATTCCCCCCTTCCCCTCTCTCTCTCTCTAGCTTCTCCGATCGATTATCTTCTTGCCGTCGATTACTCGTATCCGTTTGAAGAGACTTCCTTCATCAGGTGAGTTTCTGATTCGGGTGATGTTTTTTCGGTGCATGTTTGTTTCGTTCATGGATCTAGAACTTAAAACGTACAAACTCAGTTTAATTTTACGTTATTCGCGTATCTTCTAAGTTTGTTTCTTTTCCTGATCTGAAATTCTAGGTTTTGACAAAGTTGATTTTGATCATGACGCCAACACCGGTTGAACAAACCGGCGAATCAGGAGGTAGTGGTGGTGGAGGAGGAGATTCACAGAGATCTCTTCCAACTCCATTTTTAACAAAGACATATCAATTAGTTGAAGATCCATTAATAGACGACATAATTTCTTGGAACGAAGATGGTTCAACTTTCATCGTTTGGAAACCTGCCGAATTCGCTAGAGATCTTCTTCCTAAATTCTTCAAACATAACAATTTCTCTAGTTTTGTTAGACAACTCAATACTTACGTAAGAATCTCTCACATCTGAAAACCTCATTTCTCTAAAGGATTTCTTTAAATCGGTTCTAAATCGGTTTACTTAACGGTTTTGTTCTTCCATTTTTCAGGGATTCAGAAAGATCGTTCCAGATAGATGGGAATTTTCAAACGATTGCTTCAAAAGAGGATCAAAAGAACTTCTTTCTGGTATTCAGCGTCGGAAAATAACACCGACAGGAATGACCGTAGCTTCATCTTCGCCGGTAGCTATTCCGACAAATCGTACTGTTTCTCCGACGAATTCTGGTGACGAACAAGTTTTATCTTCAAATTCATCTCCTTCAACCGCTTTGAGATTTAATATTAGTAATTGTAGTAATACAGAGCTTCAAGAAGAGAATGAACGGTTGAGAAGAGAGAATCGGAATCTGGCAAATGAGTTAACTCAAATGAAGAGTCTCTGTAATAGTATACTGGTTTTGATGACTAATTATGCTAGTAATAATAATAATCAGCAACAACAGGACAGCGGTTTTAGAGAAGATAAACCGCTTGAACTTTTACCGCTGAAGCGGTATTCCGATGAGTCTGACACAGGTGGTACGGTCGTTGCCGGCGAGTGTCAGAATCGGATAATTAAAGTAGAAGAGAAATCGAATTCAAATTCGAGTCCGAGATTATTCGGTGTTCCAATTGGAGTAAAAAGGACAAGAGTTGAAGATGATGAAGATCAACATCGAGATCTTCATAATCAAGATCAAAATGAACAACAGGAATCGGTGAAATCGGAGCCGTTGGACGACAAAGATGAATCTCAATGGCTGAAAATCAAAGTACATGCGTCGTCTTGTATGTGATTGAAGTCTTTCTAGAAGGAGAGTCACGTGAGAATCTGTGGTATGTCACGTGATCAGACAACTTAGAGGGGTAAGCCCTAAGCCGGTTAGGTGGCTGAACCATTTTCTCTATTCCTAAAATGGGATAGTAAATGTCTTTATCCTAAATTTGGAGATCTCCTCCTTTTTGTACAAGTATTCCAAAAATATTTATATGTTAGCAAAGAGGTATGAATCAAGATAGACATACACTCTCTAGTTTGCATCATATATGTCAAAATTTGATAATCTAGTAGTTTTTTGTTGATTATGTTGTTAATTAGCTTCTAAAAAATAGAAGTGTACGAGATTTGAATAAGATTGATATGATAAATAACTGACATGTAAAATAGTATTCCGTATTACTTATGAAAGAAAAAACGAATGTACTTGTCGCATCAACTTACATTCATCATAATAAAGAATATAGTAAAAGCGTTTTTGTATGCAAATATGCTATGTGAAAATTATTCCGTTACAATCTTTTAAGCTTATGTCTTCTATTTGTTGGATCAATTTCTATCCCACTCAAGGAATGCTGTAGGAACACAAAAAAGGAAAATCAAATACTAAAGCATAGTTGGATAACTGAAAACAATGGTATTTTAATGGGAACATTGAAGAGAGAGAGACAGAGAGAGAGAGAGAGAGAGAGAGAGAGAGAGAGAGAGAGAGAGAGAGAGAGAGAGAGAGAGAGAGAGAGAGAGAGATGACATACTAGTAGCAAGCAGTATTAGGAGTAATAGTGAAGCCAAGAGATATACCACATAAACCAGGTAATGAAGCAATAGCAGTAGCATTTGGATTATAACTAGTTACCAAACTCATTAAACATCTACAAACACCTCTCCTACTGTCTGTTGAATCCCCCATGTTTCTCACACATCACTGAGTTACAACATACTGATCCAGGTTTCGGTTCCGGAAATCCACTCGTTATAAAATTAGAGCATGTAGCTATCAACCTTGTCACCATGTTACATTGTATATCAACACCTTCCACCACCACTACCACCACCACCCACCACCACATTACAACTACTAAGCCGGTAGCTGCCTTTCCTCTTGGGTCACCACCCATATTCACCAACCCGAAACAAGAAAAACTTAACTGCAAGTATTTTTGTAGTAAGTTCGATTTGATTTTTTTTAATTCTCAAGTCTAGATATGACTTCTTTTATTCTCAAGTCTAGATAAGCGAAAAAAATAAAATAAAAACATCTTTGGGAAATTGGGTTGGTAAGCCATCAAGTTTGGATGAACTCTGATCTTCACGAGAGTTGAATGCTTTACTTCAACAATGAAAATACAATGATCACGCTAATAATTTCAAACTTAGGTGCCGTTTATTTTTTTCTAAAATCTGAAATCTGGATTAGTTTTTTGTGTAATATTACTTGTTTTTATCAAGTATTTGTATGCGATTCACGTATTTTCAGATTATAAAACAAATCTGAATTGGATAAAGAATGATTGTTCTAAGGTTTGAATTTATTAGAGAAGTAAACACACGCAAGTATTTATTTTGTTCGTGTAAATTACGCATTTGTTGGTTCAGAGATTTCAGACATGGAAAAAACAAAGAAAACATGTTACTAATTTTTTTTCAAACACACACCCAATCTATTTTTACACCTTCAAATCCTAAATACAAATCTACATTATATTTACACCTTGCAACCATAAGAAAATGGAATTCCCATTGCAATTCCACCATCAATTTCATTTGAAGAAGACTTAACTCCTAATGTTGTGAGACGTCTTCTATTATACCGTGGTGCGTTTAGCCTAATCGACAGATTAACGATACCGTTACGGTCACCGTTGCGTTCTCTTAATCTATAGCTCAAGAAATGTAAGTAGCTAGTTGGAATAGAATCACGATCGAAGTCGGAAACTGGAATTTTTGCTTCTCCTATCATCCTTACACTAGAACCGCTCTTGCATTGAACCTCGACTTTGATAAATCGAACGTTGTGGTAGAACGGAAATTCCATCTTCTCGTTCCAAGAAGGATAGCTCCCACCTTCCTTGTCTACGCTTGTCGACCGACAAATTGTAGAGTCATCTGTTTGTATGACGACGAACGCGTTCTTGTTGATGGAATGATTATGAATACGAAGATCCTCAGCTGAAATAACAATTACCTCTAAAACACTTGGTGGTTTTCTCTTATCCATATCTGAATTGCTTAGGTTAGATTTGTGTTTGAATATTTGGAGTTAAGACCTCTATTTATACCCAAGGCTTTTGCCTTTTGGAAGTGTTGAGGAAATGAAGCGGGAAATTGGGTATTGACCCATTGAGTCGACTAACTTATAGGAATAACCTAGTATTTGAGATCAATGACTCCCACAACACGATTTGGGATGACTCGGCAAGATTGACTTGGTAAAACATAATTTGAATAGGTCAAAAAGTGTTATCTTGAGTAAAAGTATAACTTTACCCCTTAATTAATGTAAAAAAGAATTTTGAAAATTTCTGAATAAATTTTGCATTTTGTGTTTTGCATTTGACAACACAAACTTACACTATCATTTTGACTAAAGCATCTTTCTATTTGTCTTGTGAAGAAAGAAATAGTTTTCATATTTTTATTTTGCTTTCAGCGGAAACATTGAGACTAACGTGATTTTTTAACTTATCATTTACAAAAATTGAAATGTTGTGCATATTATTATCCTTTGTATTTGACAAATCCATTAACGAAGAAACAATATTCTGACTAATGCATTATATATGTTGTTAACAACATAATTATATATGTTGTCGACCTTTTATAACAAGTCAAACCAACTATATACGTTGTAAACATTTTATATCAAGTCCGGACATTATTACATACCTTGTCAAAAATTTATAACAACACAATTATATATATAACCAACAACTTATAACAACAGATTTTTATATGTTATCAACGTAGAAAAGTAAAATGAGAATATTGGAGAAAATATGATTGTTTTGTTACCGACATGATTACATATGTTGTCAACAATTTCAAACGTGTTAAAAAAAAATTTCTTTTAGATTATTTGTTTTAGTTGATAAAACTTCTTCCTCGGATACCTCACTTAAATTATTTGTTTTAGTTGATAAAACTTCTTGACGGAATGATGGGGTACATCATCTAAATGGGCCACACGAGTTAATTTTGGTCCATTGCTGGAAACAAACTCAAACAATTTAGTGTGTGGCAATAACTGGTGTGGTTGTCCCACATCGCTCGCGAGAGTGTCCAAAATTTGACTGTATGTGTATGCTCAAGCTCGGTAAGTGGCGAAGCTTATATACAATTGTATTTTCCAAGTTGGAGAGTAGGACAGAATCCACACGCAAAAAAGGATAAGTATGGTGGACGTTCAAAGGAAATTACACCAGAAAAGGATCATTCATGCGTTCTCCACAGTGTCAGCTAACTTGTACACATTACAAAACTAAACAAAAAAAATAAGCAACTTCTTTAAAAAAATGATCATACAAAGATATGGATTGACTGCATCAATTCTCACAAGACTTGGATAACTTTGTCCCAGTTTTAATGCTCATTGCTTTCCTATGTCAATTTCTTTAGCATCACCCATTATCTTATTCTCCAAGAATCAAAACCCTAGCTCAAAGAAGACTTATTCTCAAAGAACAATTTTAAGTTCTAACCATGAGGCATCTTGAAAGACAAGCGACAAGCAAAAACAACGCGTAATATGTTTTGAATGCTTTGTCTGTTGTTTGAGAAGCTTAAAGAACAAGAAGTATCAAAGTCTACCCGCCACATTGTTTGGAAAGACACATGTTTTCAATCAATTTCAATAATTTGTGTATTTCAGCATCATTTACTTTGGAAGTGGATGTAACTCATATATCAGTTTCGTAGAATATGATGCTAACATTACTTTAAGCAGAAACCCTATATCGATGAGATGAATAAGAACAAGAATCATCATTGAGAAAGAAACAGGAGAACAAGTTCAAACAGGAAACCTACTAGTTCTATGATCACTTACATAATATGTTCACAGGATCCTGCCTACGCAAATCATACCAAACAAGCACACGACATAAATATAGCCTGTATCATACATCATCTAACTCGAAACCACAATCAGAACTGATGATTCCGAGACTCATAGATATGGACTTTCAAACAAGGACAGATACCCAGAAAAAACTAGGTGCAAGTTTGAACAATAAAAGGATTTACATATGAGCATGGATAGCTTGCTCGGGGGAATTTGAGACTTTTGGTGGTTGTCTCCTAAACTTGGTCTCTACCATTGTTGCCATTTTTCAGTATGTTGTACTTACAGAGAGGGCAAGTTGCATTTATGAATAACCACTTGTCTATGCAGGTACAGTGAAAATGATGTCGGCATGGAAGTTCACGCAGCTCAACTCCATCATCATAAGGTGAAAGACAGATGCAGCACTCCTGTAAAAATCAACCGTATCAAATGCGTGACAGAGCCACCTTATTTTAGCAGAGCACTATTGTTTCATCTCTCTCTCTCTGTCTCTTGTCTCTCGTCTCTCTCTCATTCAAGTTGTTATGTAAAACGAATGGCAAGGTTTAATACAATATAGGTTCTGATGGGTACAACTTACAGCGTCTTCCTCTGAAAGAACATGCTCAATAGGTGTGTCAGTGTTGCATTCGGTTATTCTTCCAAAAGGTTCTTCCTCGCCATTGGTTTTTTGGAGATTGGCGATCTTCCGAAATTTGAATTTTGGAAGTTGATCAATGTCATCCTTGGATGCACCTTCCTGTTTGCATTAAGAAGCATGTGAAGTTGGGGAAGTGAATAAACAAACAAGTACACAAGTTGAGCAAAGATAACGAAAACAAGAAAGGGTTCTACTTAGTACGTCTGTTTTGAATATTTAAAATTCCAGATACAAAAATAACAAATGAAAAGTTGTTGTCCTTCATGTGCTAAACTGTAGACATCTCGGATTAGCTTTAATATTTCAATGATACAACATATGAACTGAAATATCAGTGTCTCCAAAACATATTTCCCCTTTCTGGAGCACAATAACCCACCAGTATATGTAGTCATCCATAAGAAGTACCTGACAACCATTAGCTCTTTATGATTAACTCTGTTTCTTAGATGGAGGTTTGAAGAACCTGTCTAAACTCAACTCACGCCGCGTTCGTGTCTTTTCAAATTGACAGATATCAGAGGTAGTGTTTGTTTTTCTGAAATTTTATATCTTAAACCTCGTTGAGTTAGACCTTAAAACAAGTCTCCATCTCCAAAGCACAAGTCTTACTAGCACCCCTAGGGTTCCTTGGCAACAGAACACTTTTAGGCGTTGGGGTAGTTTTTCTCTGCTTCAGGTGTCTTTGTCCTCCAAGAAGGAAATCTTACTTAACAGATACTCCTACCCGTGTCTCACCCTACTCCTTTCCTATTTATGTCCTAGTGTCCTACACAGTTACACCAGCCTCCCTTACAAAGACTTTTCTACCCAAACAAAGACTTGACAGAGATACTACGAACACATTGGGAGTAATTAAGTTACGTCAAGTGATTTGTTCAGGCTATCGAGCTCCTCCTCAAATGGGTAACATACAATTGCTACTTGACTCGAGTTGCATCAGACTACCATGCTGGTTGGATATACAGCGCAGTAGAAGTTTTATTTGTTTACTTTGAGCAATAGGAGTAGCGGAAAATTATGTCATTTATTTAGTGGAATCTACCTAAACAATCATGCATCAGTGATAATAACAACAAACCTGATCAGCTACAGCATATAAGATTGCGATTATACACGGAAGACAGCAGCAAACAGCAATGCCAATGACACACGCCAAGGCAACACAGAATACCACAAAGAAGACATCGAATGCCAGAAATACTATACATAGCCTGCGAAATGGAATTGTTTGAGTCCGAATAAAAAATGCAAAGGTAGAATCGATCTTAAAAGGAAACAACGGCATAGAAGTGAACGAAAATGACAATTCAAGTTCAAATAAATAAACTCATACAGACCAGTAGAGCTGGGGAGCATTTGCAATTAATGTTTGGCCGCCAGAAGACACCCAATAAAACCCGATGATCCACCATATGAATGAAAACATTGTATTTGCAGATTCCAAATGCTTTGCAACACTGCCACCATACTTCCTTATTAGAAAAAGCTTGACATATTCTATCCAGTTATCACTTATGAATCACCTAATAATATCATTGTCACGAATGTGACCTACCCTCATCTATCAACCAAGACTACATAATCATGTGATATAAATTATGGTGTCCTGCCTAAGAGTCCAAGCTTTACGAGCAAGTGAATGACAAAAATCATGTACTTGGAATAGTAGCTCAAACAACCCACGATATGTAACGTGACACTACTACAATAGTACTTAGATTTATTAGTCTAGTCCTTTCCCGGTTAGGCTTGCATTTACAGTGCCGTACTGCTCTCTAATATATCGAGCTATTAAATTCTGTGGTTGTTAATATGCTAGTATTAGTTTGGAAGATCTAAAGGGGGATCATTGGTTGAAGTCTCAGAGCTAGTAATGCTATTTACATAAAAAGGGTAGTTGACATAATTCTCAAGCAAAACCTACATAAATATGTTTAATAAATTGTGCCACCTCTTTCGAAAAAACCGAACTTTTAAAGCAGCAAGTATTAGTATAAGCGAAGTACACGAAAAATTCATGGATATCATATACCTTGGGTTCGAACTCCCAGCACCATCTTGTTGTGGCTCAAGAAGGTACTCATGAGAGTCACTTGATCCCTCTTGAGAACTGGAAGAAGTCCTATTTCCGCCGGAAACCCCAGAGGTGTGTGATGATGGGTGGCGCCGCTTATACTCAGCACAAACAAAGACCATATGAAGTACACATTGAAGAGCATACCCTAAAATCCATAACCTTAAAGGCAAGTTGGGTGATTCATTTTTGCTCAAAATTAAGAAGACAATTGCTATAATGACAAAAGCTAAATTCCAAATGATATCCAAAACAACAACTGGTTTTGAATAAGCCCAATCACTTTGTCTCTCTTCTAATTGTTCAGCTGCTGTTTCTCTCACTAAAATTGATGGTTCTCTCATCATCCGACGACTACTAGCTCTTCTTAGAAACCTAGCAGCTTCACTTAAACTTGGAGGACTCCGACCAACTCTCCGGTTACGATCATCATCTCGATTTCCAAGCAAAGGTGTTGAATCTACAATATCATCTGTTGGAGAATTCGATGATCTAGTTGTTTCCATCTTCTTCTTTTTTTACTTCAATTCAGGTTCAAACTAAAATTCAACGAAACCCTAACCCTAAATTGAATTCAAGTCTTGTAAAATAATTGAATTGAGCTCATATGAGAAAAACCCCAAATTAATCAAAAAAACATTATTGCCAATTTTGTCAGTAGGAAACCCTAATTTGGAAGGTAGGACCATACGGAAGATGATGATCTTTATCCGCCCGTGATTACCAGCTAGCTAATGAACGGACCGGTTTTGGTTGTTTGTGGTAGTGTTTTGATTTGTTCACGTAATAATACTCATTTTGATTTGAATATCATCATAATGAACATATTCATTAACCACCGTCCGATTTGTTGACTAGGTTTTATATATTTTTTTTTGATTTGATTACACATTTATTAATTTTCCTTTTTTAAATATATTTTATCTTATTTAAAATAATATTTATTTATAACTACTACGAACGGTTGACATCGTTAGAGGTTTTTTTTGTTGACTTTAAAAATGATCTCTACGTTGAAATATTACTCGTAATATGTTATAACTTGTATGAGCAAATGAGTCGAGCTCAAATTTAAAATAGATCGATCATAACAAGAAAGAACTTTATAAGAGCTAGGCTCAAACGTAATAGGTTTAAAAGTCCACATACTCCACGTTGCCCAAAGAAATTTACGTGTTACGATCGAACAACGTCACTAAGAGGGTGTGAGAATAATCTCACTTCAAAGAATGGGTATCTAGCAGCGAAGTTCAAAAGAATGTGAAAGAAGTTAGTTCCTTGTTAAGGGAAATTGTTTACAAATTGATTGGGAAAGAAGTTAGTTCCTTGTTAAGGGAAATTGTTTATAAATTGATTGGGAAAGAAGTTAGTTCCTTATTAAGGGAAATTGTTTATAAATTGATTTTCAAATAACAATTACTTACAACATACACATACCATTACAAAATCTGTCAAACATTCTTGGGGAGTAGTATTCCATCTACTTCAATTCTTACACTTCGGTTACACCTCCAAATACGATCAAGCATAACAAGAAAGAACTTAATAAGAAAGAACTCCGGCGATCTAATTTCCTGCTACTAATGTTAAAACAGAAACTGCTAAATACATACTACAACATAATACCTATTTCGGATTATGAAATTTTATATAACTTCTAAGAATAGTAATAATATTCACAATAGAAATCAAGCATTGATTTCAGCATTACATTGATTTTCTCTATGACAACTTCTTCGAGTCCAAAAAATACTCGAACAGATTGTTCTCTCAAGTCTCGGGCAGCTTTCTGATTTATCCTGCTCTTCTTCTGATCTTCTAGGTGATTCACGAGGAGATCGATCTTGGTTTTGGTTGGGCTCAAATGAAGGGCATGAATCTTCATTGCAAGTACAATAAGGAATAGGAACAGACGGAAATGGACTACAAGAAACAGGGCAAAAAATATCGGAAGACACTGAAGCAACACGATTTTTACGAATCTCTGGTCTGATAGTTGTTGGAGATGGTTCTGGGTCATGGTTATGAAGCATACATGGTGTGCAACCAAGAGATAGATGTGGTTTCAGTTCTTCCTTTGTTGAGGAAGTGGGTAATTTTGTGAAGGAGATTATGCCATGTCGACAGAGAGGGCATGGGATTGAGCCTGGTGGAGTTGAGATATCGGATGGGATGTTACTAGCCGTGCAGAGATAAAGGGCACATTTTACACAGAGCTCGTGCCCACAGCCTGAAATCAGAAAATATAATACTGAGATCATGATGTTTTTATTTTCGAACATTTCTTACATAACCCGAAATGACAATTTTGCCTATGCAGTTTAAGTCAAACTCAGGCAATAAGATCCAGGCGAGTCAACTTAAGTGAGTCAGATTCAGAAATCAGAACAACAGACGCCACGGCCTGTCATTCTAGTATCAAGATTCGCCAACGAAAGAAATTTAAAGATAAACGAACAGAATACAAACCTTCAGCAGCTACACTGCATGCTTTCTCCAGACAGACAGCACATACATCACTATCATCGGGGGAGGCAGTAGAGGATTGCAACCCACATTCTCTGAACAATGTTAGAAATGAAGAACTGTTATTATTGTTACTAGATATCGTATCGTAGAGACTAGAGAATGCCCATAAAACGAGAAAGCGAGAAGATCTATAAAAAGAATGATTGTTATGAGGAAGCTTTTGTTTATTTAGGAAAAAATAAGAGTTCATTTAACGGACAAAAAACATTGGGAATGGAAAGAATAATCTTTATAACAATTTTAATAGAATACGACAACACATAATCATATGACAATATGCTATTTGTGCTTTATATGGTATAAGGACTGGATAATTCATACGTTACTTAGCCATCGAGGTAAGCACTTTGATTGCTTAATTGCTTCAGCACTTACGTGTATCAAATAATTGACGAGTTTCCAAGTAAATGAAATCATCACATTACCTTGCTATATTAAGTACACTCATAAGCGGCAACGAAAGGTAATTGGATGGAGGAAATGTTGGTAGTTCCAACTCCGAACTGGGTGACAGCAACGGTTCAAGCCAATGACGACCCCATGTCCTAGCAACATCGAGCGGTAGCCACCTGAAAGATACAAGATTACAGATACATGTCATTCTTCTTTACCTCATTTTCTAACATGGCGCTTTTACAGAAGCTATATTCCACTTAATTCTGAAGTTACCCATTGCAATTCAATGTCATTCTACTAGCACCTCTCGCACGAAGGATCTGCAGAGAGAGGGAGAGATAGAGAGACTTTTTAAGTTCCACAACAATGACACAAAAAGAAGAAATATATTCAGAAACTACTAGATGAAAAAGAACGTCTCATTACTTGACAACACTTAAGATTGCCTCCACACGCAGCATAGTGTAAAGGAGTACTGCCAGCTCCTATAAAATACCCATCAACGGGAAATTAAACACCTACTCTAACCAATCGAATATATACAGTCAACTCTGGAAAGAGAAAGCACCTATCAAATCCATCGAGGTTCCATAGTGAAATGTAACAGCTGAGACGTTGGCATGAATATCAAGTAGTAGTTGAACACAATCAAAATACCCATTCAGTGCAGCCATATGAAGAGCTGTAATACCACCATCTGCTGCCTTGTTTACAAATTTTGAGAGTCCACTGCATTTAACATATCAAAAGAACTGGTTTAAAACTACCAATTTGGGTCTGTTTGGGTGGAACCTATTCTAAACTAGTACAATGGGTAAAAACAATTCCGCATATATACTAATTTGCCCAGGCCACTTTATCCATACAATAGCTTGTACACACCAGCCTCCCTCTATTGAGACTTCTGGTTCCGTCCCAAGTCACGTGCTTGTCGGTCAAGTGTGAAATTTGGGAAACAAAAGCAACTAGTTATGTTCATAAAACTTAAGATCAGCATTTTGCTTTCTTCGATATGTTGTTCATGAAGGGTAAATGGACATAGAAACGGAAAGAAGAAAAAGCACAAGCATGGTTACACTTCACAGTAAGGAAGATTTTCCTCAAACTATGAGAACTAATGCAGTAATGCTATTTTACTGGAGTGGTTATCACCTATATGTTTATATTTGCTCTTTTATTTCTAATGTCGTCATATCTATAAACTAATATATTAGTTCAAAATTGGTAAAGTAAAACTACATACTGTCGGTCGAATTTGTTGCTTGATGAAGTAGACTCTTGCCCTCCATCATCTTTTGAATGAGAACTGATAACTTCATGTGAAACACTCGGGACAAAATCAGCTACTACTAGTCTAATACATCTAACATGCCCATTAACAGCTGCAAAATGAAGAGCAGTCCTTCCACTAAGATAGTCGGCTCGAGTAACCTGAAAACCCATATGAAAGTAATAAACTATAAATTCACAGGCAACGAAATATCATACAAATGTCTTAAGAAAGAAAAGAAAACAATCCCAAGAAACAAAAATAGAAAGAAACTCACATTACTTCTGAAAAGCAAAAGTGTTTGAACAACTTCCCAGTGCCCATATCTGCAGGCATGCATCAATGCCGTCTAAAACAGAAGAAATAAGAAAAGGAAAACAAAACCCATTTAGTAATTTCTTCAAACACTTAGAAAGCAATGATCTTACCCACAAAAAAATAACACCCATTTCTGAATCTTTGATTACCCAAATGTGTTAATTTCAAATCAAACTAATCAGGGAAGGATCAAAGCTCCCTAACCTGACCACAGTAGTTCCTTGAGTTCACATCTGCACCATTTTCCAGCAGCAAAGCCACAATCTAATAAAGAATGAACAAATTTAGAGAGAGAAAGGAAGATCTGAAACAAAGAAAAACAATGGTAATCAAGTATAAGAAGTAGTAAAAAAAATACTTCATTATGGCCTCTGGCAGCTGCAAAATGAAGAGGGGAATTAAGACCACCAAAAGTTGAGTACTTAGCAAGACCAGGATTGAACTCTAAAAGCATCTTTGCTTCAACCAAATCACCATCTCTTGCCGCTGATACTAATCTCTCTCCTGATGCTGAGCATCCAAATGAATTCCCCATCTATTTCTCTCTCTAAAAGAGACAGCACAACAACAACCCACAGAGGTAACAGAGAAAACCCAAATCTGAGAAGGTTTCAGAGAACCCAGAATTGAAAGAGGAGACAGATTTGGGGTGGTTTATTATTTTAGATTTAAGAGTTGGAATTAGGTCAACTGCTCCTCTGTTTCAAACAGAGACAAAGGAACAAAAAGGTTGAAAATTTGAGTGACTGATTTAGGGGAAATGGAATCTAAAGGGAGACGTGGAAGAATTGGATTTGTTTCTTCATCAGTTCCAATTTAGGGATTCGAGAAGGAAAGTTTAACAAATAGATGGATTGAGTTCAAAGGTAAAAAAAAGAAAAGCAGAGGAGTGAAATTGAAAGCCCTAATTTCATTCCTTTTACGCTACAAAAGAAGAAGACATCATGAACACCGACACTAATATCCCACCTTCCTAAGCTAATCTTTTTGTTTTGATTAATTCATGGTTTAGTGCACATATTAAAAATAGTAAAAAAGGAATCACTATGATTTTTTTTTTTTTTGTTAAGGGAATCACTATGATCTTCCTTTTTAATTCAGGCCTAGGGTTTAAGATTTTTCTTTTTCGTTTGTATTTAGATATTTGTCTTGGCAAGATCTATAAACACGTGGGTCTATCTGGTTTACACATGTCCAACAGTTAAAAAATCGAAAAATATGAATTCACTCTCGATTAGCTAATGAAATAACTATTTTACATTTTTATGCAAAGAGAAATACAAGAGACCACACAATAAAATGAGAAAAAAATGTGGTCACTAAGTCAAATTAGTGTACTGTGATATTTTAATATATACTAAAAATACGTCTTTTATTATATCATATGCTAGATTTACTATTAATCTACTTATGTTTATAATAATCTCAACCTATATTTGTGAAACTAGTAATTATGTGAGTGCAACTAGATGGTCATAGGTCATAGGAGGGTGGAATATCTACAAGAACAAAAAGGGAAGAAAAGATAAGAGATATTATATCATCCACCATAACCATACCTTTTTTTTTTTTTTTTGTTGAAAATCCACCATAACCCTACCTAATAACAATGATTGATTTGTCAACATGTTCGCCCAAGTAGAATTTGAACAAGAATACTTTTTGTTTCAAAATATCTCAAGGGCAT
Source organism: Eschscholzia californica (assembly GCF_041429995.1). Classification (NCBI taxonomy): domain Eukaryota; kingdom Viridiplantae; phylum Streptophyta; class Magnoliopsida; order Ranunculales; family Papaveraceae; genus Eschscholzia; species Eschscholzia californica. Next base: position 43,231,303 of record NW_028238483.1, on the reverse strand, counting down.
TCAAAATGTATAGATCATTGCATCCAGCATTATTCATCCTATGAAATGATAAGATGGAGTTGGCCAGTTTTATCCTCTTCAGTAAATGGATGGCTAAAGGTTTATAGAAATTAGTCGTAAGAAATTTCTAACTGAGAGAGACAACACTGCAGAAAAGGGGTAGGAGAGAAAATGTCTACCTTCATTCTTCTTTGGAAATAGAATGTTGAATTGTAGAGAATACGACTGTAGTTATATTTAGTCTCACATAGAACAACCATGGTGAAAATGTAAACAAATTCTGAGCATGATGTCATAAACAATTCACCTTTTCAACATTATTTAGTAGTTTTTTTAGTACATTTCTTTCTTGTTCTAATGAAAGAATTAATTGGATTTTCCTTTTCCTATCTAAGATACTCTGAAATCCCTAGGGATTTCACTTGACCAATAAATGTCTTGTTCTAAGTAGTAAATTGTTTCACTCATTTCAAAAATACAAGACTCTTTAAGTCAAATTATTGAAGTATTTCGACCGAGACGAGAATTATATTTTACTGAAACCAATCTGGTTTGATATGACGATGTTCGTACAACAATCTGGAATTGTAATACAAGAAAATGAGTGTTAGTGGAGAGAGAGAGAGAGAGAGAAGAACTCTTGATTTTATATGGAGTAATTGAAGACGACATGGGGAAATAAAGAAGTTTTATAGCATTCATCTTTGATATAACTTAAGATTACATAACAGTAGAGATAATACATGATAATCTTCGTGGTACCTTAACAAAAAAAAAACATATAGCATTCGCCATAACCGAGAAACTTCCATCTCGAAAGAAAAATAGTTACCCATCCAAAAACGAAAAAACTTACTTAGCCACTGCCTTTGCTTCTAAACTATATCGTTATGTTTTGGCTGCGTCTCTTGTCATGTCCAATCTTCAAAGTCAAAGCCAGTGCCCATGAACTGGAATTAGGCTTCAAATACCACCACAGATCAAGCTAGCCTAAGCAAGGCAGTTTGCATCTGAGTTGGTGAGCCGCATTCACATTAACTACTGTAATGTCGAGATCGTACGTTCAATTAGTTCATAAATTCACTTCATGTGCTCAGGGAGTAGGCATTGAAGCAGTTCCGGAGACGCACCCGCGAGTTCTGTACAAGGTTCAGAGAGAGAGAGAGAGTATTCATGAGAGAGGAAAATAGAGCATTATTCTAAGTGAAACCCGAGCAAGAGAAAGAATATGTTACCCTGAGGTGTGAAGTTGAATAGAGGGGGAAGAGGATGACCATTGGGCAAGCGAGTATTTGGATCCCTCAGATCATCGAAGAATGGGTGTGCACATGCTTCTAACTGCAGAGCCAGATGATTATGGAACAAGATATTATAAACCAGATAAAATGTTATTCGATCTCATTCAATCTATCAATTGAGATATCGAAATTATGTAGTAGCGAATACAAGCCAGATTTGAACAGAACTAATATCATCTAGAGGACGGAAAAATTACTTACAGCAGTACAACGCAAATTTGGTGAATATTGGAGTAGCCTTGATACAAGATCAATGGCTTCAGGAGGCATTCTCTTGTGAAAAACCTGCAATATTGAAAGTTAATATCGAGTATAAGAACGATTGTTCAAGTCAAACGTTTGATTATCAAATTTACTAATACAAATATTGATCAAATAAGAGGACTTGACACCGTTTTTGACGGACCTTGTGCCATGGGTGAGCTTTGATCTGTGGAAATTTGAACTCTGTGTAATTTGGGTTCATACATTTAATCTCTTCTCTTGTAGGAGTTCCCAAAACTTTAATGACTTCCACCAGCTGATCGACACTACTTTCTCCAGGAAACAAAGGCTGAGCATCATCAGAAAACCACAGTTAAAAATCGGACATTTGCACCAAGGACTAGAGTTTAAATAATCCAATAATGTAACTCCCTACAAGTCACTAGAGGCTGAAATTCGATCAAGATACTCTCAAAACAGCAAGGTTCCTTCATCAATAGAAATTACTCACATGTCCAAGGAGAAGCTCAGCTAAAACGCACCCAGCCGACCACATATCAATAGCTGTTGTGTATTCAGTAGCTCCAAATATCAGCTCTGGAGCCCTATAGTACCTCGAACAAATGTATGATATATTGGGCTCACCGGGGACCTAAAATGAAGCAAAAGACTTTCAAACCTTCTGACGTGATATGATTAGACTATATACCATCAAGAGAATATCTTACCAACTTTTTCGCACTTCCAAAATCACAAATCTTTAGCTGATGAGTGTGTGGGTTAACCTGAAAGAAATATAAACCTTTCAACCTATAATTTCTCCTCTAAAGAATTAGTGAAATAAAGTAGTTAATATGAATATATAATGACCACGACCACCAGTTTCTATACGAAATTATAGAATAACGCCACTGAACACCAAGAAACAAAATTTAAAAAAAACTTTTATCATTTCAAGCAAAAACAAATAAAAAAAGACCAGAGGTTGCAAGGTGAGTAGAATAATGGTCATATTTATAAATTTCAGAAATTTAAAGTCCCACGAGTTTACATCCATTCAATAGAACTCGTGAATCGGAGCAGTGTCTTACCAATAGATTTTGTGGTTTAATGTCACGATGACACACTCCAATAACACCATGTATGTAAGCAAGTGCTCGACAAATCTACATAGAGAAAAACAAGTAGCTTATGTCAAAAGAAACACCCGAAAATAGCAACATACCTCGCACAAACACGATGTGTGAGAACCTCATTAAATAACAATCAAACAGAACAATTAAATGTGGGAATTCACAAATTACCTGATACGTATACAATTGAACATTAATAAGGGGAATATGTTGGTTCATCCTGCTATAATGTTTGGTAACTTTGTAAACAGTCTCAGAGACATACTCCAATACAAGGTTCAAGAACACCTCCTCTTTTTCGGTGGTAGAAAAGAACCAGTGCTTTAGTTGAACGACGTTAGGATGATCAAACATGCGCATAATTTGGAGCTCTCTGTTTTTATATCTTTTATCCTGAAGAACTTTCTTTATGGCTACTGCTTCACCTGTCTCAAGGCATTTAGCCTGCAAAAATATTCCAAATAAGTAATTTGGCAATGCCTTGTCGATATATAAAAACCCAAACGGAAATAGTCTCATTTACCTGAAATACAACACCAAATGAACCAGTGCCAACCACACGTTCTGCCATGTATGAAATAGTCTGCAATCCAAGCAATAATCAATTAGAAACTTCGATCTTTGGAAATTTAATCAGCTTAATTCGCATACAGACATTAAATTCATTATTGAGATGAAACGACAGAAGAAAATCAAGACCTATTCCAGAATCACTGAAAACAAATTCATTCAAGAATATCAAATTACCTGTTTCGTCTGACCGTCTTTACCACCTATTGTCGTAGTAATTATTTGACCTGTCTCCGCTCCATTACCGTTCACAACACTTACTTCCACATTCTGTATTATCCAATACTACGATTAATAACACTACACGACCAGATGTCGCATAACATATAAAGATCTCCGAAGATCCACGAACTACAAAGCAAACACATAAAAGTACAAAGAAAAAAATGAAGAAAGAAAGCGATTTGCACCTTGTCATCATCATTTTCAGTTTTATCGTCTTTGATTTTCATTTCATGCAACTCTTTCGGAAGTTGTTCAAAACCCGAATTTTCATTTTTAGTAATCGCAGTAGTATCATTTGATGTGCTTGCACCATTTTCCTGTGAAGTAGAAGCCATATTTTGTTCTATACAAGTCTCCGCTGCTTTATCTGTCGAATGAGATTCCATATTATCTTCCCTATCTATATCCATTTCCATTTCGACCTTCACTCTCTTAGTATTTGAATCACCAGCCTAATACAAAAGACAAACTAAAATTCATCAAGACCTAACCTTTAACATTAATAGCAAAAGTTGATTAACATTGGTAAACAAGATCTAATCACAAACAGACATAACAATTAGTTCATGGGTATAAAAGTTTTGTATAAGATTACACCTAAATTCGACAAATTTAACATTTTGAATCATAAAATGACCCTATAATCTGAAGAAATGCAGATCGAAATGAAAAATATTATAAACATTTCTAATCTTAATCTAATCTTAATCAGATTACAGAAAAGGGGAAACATTAACAAATCTTCATCAAAATGAAATCTAAAAACAGAAAAAAAAATAACACAAAATGAAACCAAACCCATAAAAGATTTTGAGAAGGGGAAAATAATACATACTGGATCGGAAATAGATGAACGACCAGATGCAAAACTCTTGAGTCGACGCATCACATGCATTATGGCTTTCTTCCCCCACAGACAAGCAGAACATGAACAAGAAAAAACCCTAATTTTTTTTTTCTTTTAATCTTCTTCTTCAACTAAAATAAACAGAAATCAGAGATACCCTTTTCTTTTTTTTGCCTTTTCTATCTCTCTATAGTCTATACCTACCTCTCTTTCTCTCTCTCTCCCCTGTTCAAGAGAAGAACAAATTGGGGAGAGAAAATAGATTTTGAAAGAGACCCTTTCTCTCTCTAGAAATCTCTCTCTCTTTCTCTCTCTTCAAGACAGAAAACCCTTTCTCTCTCTATCTCCTCTGTTTGATTTTTTTTTTTTTTTCTTTTGGTCAAACATGAAGAAATCCATCTCGACTCCAATCATTCTCAATTTAATAAAGTCCGTACACCAGTCAAACAATCAATTACAACCGTTCTTTTCTTATCATGAGAAATCTAACGGTGAATAGACTAACTATGTTTAATTTGAGTTTCCTGTTTTACCCTTGTTATTTGGAAGGTTTTACGAGAAATTTGTTCGGACACCATTTATCATAACCGGAATATCCGGTAAGTTGTCCGGTTTGCGGTTAAAACAAAAAAAAAATGTCCAACCTTTGAAATTTGGGAATGGTTTTTGAGGTATTCAAATTTACAGAGCAAAGAGAATGGATGCCCTCAATCCAAACCCTACCACACAATAATAAGCACACTAGTGACTAGTAGTTCATGTCTTTTTTGCTCTTTTTTTTTTTTTTTTTTTGTTTCTCCAACTTCAATCACCAATGGAGTTAGGGTCGAGAGGAAGGAGGGGAGAGGGGTAAGACAAGTGGTGGTAAGAGAAGAAGAGGGAAGAGAAAATTTTACAAAAAACGCTGGAGAGAAAATAATGATGGTGGTCGAAAGTAGTAGCCAGAAATGAATGTCGCAGATGAGGAAGAAGTTGTATTGTCTCTATTGATAAACTCACAAGTTCTTTAAAATTTATATGCAGATAAGTTTTTTTTTGTTGAAAGTGTATGCAGATAAGTTGACAAACTCTTTTCTAAATTTTATACACTACAAAAGTTTTCTTGTTTTCATGTTGGAAAGTTTAGGTTTCTCAATAAACTTATCAAAAGAATATGAAATCTGTTGTACACTACAAACTGTCAGATGTTATATACAAATTACCAGATGTATTACACAAGCTACCAAATGCATTACACAAACTACCAGATGTATAAAATCTGTTGACTGGAGGTATTTTGGACATTTTAGACAAAAGACTAAAAACCTATAGATCTTTAAGGGTGGATCTTGGACCTAATTTTTCTTAACTTTTGGACTTTCAACCCATGGCCCCTTTGTACTCAATTATCTGAGAGAATCCAGTAGCAACTATTATTCCGGTTGGAGGAATTTGTTGAACCATGCCGAGAAACTCATAGATTGTAACTAAAACAAATAAATATTGGGTAGGTCAGTAGGTGAATCTAAGTAATCCATTAAAGGGTCATTCAAAGTAAATGATAGGTTAGATTTGTGATGAAAAAAATATAAAGGACACAAGTTAGGGTTGGTGGTTAGTTAACATACAGAAGACATAATGTTCCTAAATCTAGGAGGATCTTAATAAAGTTGGTTTTAAAATGTCCTAATTATACCTAGTTGACTCAGTTGTGTTTGTGGTTGAAGACATGCATGCATCTATCTATTTTAGGCTATCCACTTTTAGAATAAGATTAGGGCATCACCAAGTTAGATTCAAATAAATCAGAAGAATCCCTTAAATATATCTTGTGAGACAACAATTTATACATAAAAAAAATTGGTAAACTGTTTTTAGACCATAACTTTAGTCGATGATGGAGCGAATATGATCCATTGTCTACTCGAAATTTGGAGGCAACCTCTGTAGAACGATTCCGATCCCTTCAATATATGAGTTGGGATGAATGTTTGAAGCCCTTGATCTGCTAACTCAAGGACATAAGTCAATCCGTTCGATAAAACATTTCAGGACAGATTATTCATATAATAAAATAGGATCAGTGACCACAATAACTAAATAACGATAGACTCAATCGAACACCACATAACCATTTCAGAAGAAACATTCGACCATTTGGTCAGACTCCTTGGTACGGGATCTCGAGATACCTCTAAAATGCATCTCTTCCTCCTAACTGTGTCGAAGGGGTTTTTCATCATATGCAACCAGTCTACCTGGTAGTGAGTCAAGTTTGGGCATAGTTCCCTTTAGGTGTCCAAAGGCCAAAGGTATTCGCTATCATCTTCTCTTAACTGTGTCGAAGAGGTCTGCCTCTCTTAAGAGTCATCATGTAGAACCAGTTTAGCTAGTAGTGGGTCAAGGTCCATTTAGGGGTCTAAAGTCCAAAGGTGTCCACTGTCATCTCTTCCTCCTAATCGCATCGAAAGGGGCATCTCTTTGACTCATCGTACAGAACTGGTTCACCTATTAATGTGTCAAATCCAGATTCAGTTATATATCGTCTTCTCTTCTCGACTGTGTCATCCTACAGAACACGTTCTCGTCTGAGTCCATTTATGGGTCCAAAGTCCTAAGGCAGTCGTTACTATATCTCTTCTTTTTAATTTGTAGGACGGCTTAGGTCATCGTACGGAACAACTTCAGCTAGGAATGGTCAATTTCAAACCCAACTAAGGGCCTGAAGTCCGACTGTGTTCGCTAGTAACCCCATTGGATATCATCACACCAATAAGACCCTTTGCCTATAACAACAATGACACCAATCCCAAAGTGTAAACTCCTCCAAACCCATTTCCTCAGATACTGCCATAAATTCAATACATTGATATTGTGCAGAAAAGAATTTACCGGGTAAACTTTGTCTAACGAGAAATATAAGAATTTGATCCTAGAGACAAGCATGAAAGGCTTAGTGGGAGTTGGAAAAAATGGCGACAAGAGATGGTAAGAAACACAAGCGTACCTTGTTGCAGCATCTGCAAAACTCAACTCAGCTTGTACGGATTAGTTTGATAGTTTGGTCTTCTAAAAGCCCACAAGGTTTTGCTACTCTACTTGATGACTCATAAACAAGACATTACCTGCAAAAAAGAATCTGAGTGTTGAACAGTAATTAAGAATTTCATACACTGCATTTTCTACTTTTAGTATCTTAAGAAATTGCCCACAAATTGACGGAAAATTTAGTTCTTATGAGCACTCTAATTACCAAAGACTAAGTTTTTTAATCTCCAGGGTAAATGATATCATGGGTTTGAGTCGTTCAACAATGTGATGAACTCAATACCTATAATCTAACATAGATAAAAAGCCGAGGCCCCAATTTAGTGCCACAGGAACACGTTCTCTTTTAACTAACTCCGCCATAATTTACTAGCGACAATCATCAATCATTTGCTTAGAAAACAATGAATTGATCATAAAATTTCTGAATAGGAAATAATCAAATACAGAGTTTTGATGAAATAACAATCAGAAACACTAATAAGAGCAGACGCAACTGAGAAATATTGAAGTAACAAACCTCGTCCAGAGCTACTTTTTCTTCTCGCCCCACATTCTCCATAAGATTCTGTACGAACTTTTCTTTAAATATTTTTTCTCAAATATATATAAATGTTTGCCCGCTACACCAAAGCTCGTATACCTTTATTCGTCAAGCATTCAACAGTTGCACCTCAAAAGTGAACCAAGGTGATATTGTGTTTGCCTCAAGTGAAGGAGACCATCAAACTGCATCTCTTCTACAAGAAGCACTCTTGCAACATAAAACAAAAACTATACCCATCTCTTCGGCTAGCGGTACAACCTAAACAGGAAACTCGTGTGGATTGGGTCTTGGATAAGCACAAAGAGCTAATTGGTTCAAAATTAACAAGTATTCGGTAGAACACACCACAAACCTCTTAAAGTTTCTTGACACTCAGAAACATCGCATTCACTAGCTAACATGATGATCAGTCTGAATCTGTGGTGCCTTCACAGTCAGAGCCCTCGTCAGTCTCTACTGAATCGCTACCTGAATCCGATTCCATATCCTCTTTCCCGTCCGGTTCAATATTCTCTTCTTCATCTGATTCCATCTGCTCTTCTCTGTCCCCACTTTGCCCCCAATCAAAACTTCGATTCATTTTCGAATCTTCTTCTTCTCCCTCCCCATCTTTTGTCAAATTCTCTTCCATCAAAAGACTTCCATGGTTACTTTCAACATACCTAGTTCTTATACTCCTTGTTTCATCTTCTCCTCTATCTCTCCTAAAACTACCCAATTCCCTATCCATATTAACCTTCCTTGGACTCAACAATATCAATTCCGCTAACTTTCTCCTTGCCAAATACAACCCATTTGGCTCTATCAACTCTCCTTTCTTGTAAGCTTCTCTAAGGAAAACTGTATGAAGTTTCCCATGATTCCCCCTCGTCGATATATAAAATATACCCTGGTGCTGAAGTAAAAACTCCTTTAGTTTATTAGGCAAATCCATGGCATTTCTAAAATGAGCTATTCTCTCTAAAGTTAGCTTCTTTTCTACTGTTAATGACAACAATTCATGTATCATGGCAACTGCTCTTTTTTCCATTCGTTTCTTCGCCTCTAACGATCGAAGATCATAACCCGAAACATCCTCATAGGGTGACCAATAAGGTAATCTCTGCCATTTCCATACAGCAATCTTATAATATTTACCAATCTTAAAACCAGGTGGGAAATTAACAATAAATGAAAACCTAATATTTTCAGCATCAAGACCTCTTTCTCTATACTCTTTTTCTCTTAACTTCTCAATAGCACAAATTGATAAATTTGGGTCTTTTTCAACAATCTCAATATACTTAGAACGTGTATCTTTAGCATCAAAAAGTCTAAAAAATTGTGGGTATTTGAGAATTACCGATAATTCGAAGTCCTCAGGAAGCCCTAATTCGAGGCGAGCAATTCGAATATGTTCAAGACGAATTCGACCCGTGTTTGATAACATCAAAATTTTCCTTAATCGAGTAACAGCATCAGGAATTTGATCATTAAAAGCTTGATTTTCTTGTTCAATTTGAAGATTAGCTTTTCGGGTAAGACGACAATAAAGAATTCTTTGAACTGGGTGTTCATAAATTTGAAAAATATGAGGAAATTTTAGGATAAATGCACCAGCTTCAAATTGTTTGAATCCAAGACGACGTGAGAGAGCATCAAGACGAGCAATGTTGATAGTTTGATTAGGTTGAGAGAGAAGTAGGGTTTGAAATTTGAGAATTTTGATGATTTTTTTATGAACTTCCATGTAATTATCATACCCATGATCTCTTACTCTTTGGAGCTTTTTAGGTATTGAAGTGGATTGAGAAAAGGGTCTAATTAAGGTGAAGTTGTAGTTAGGGTTTATAAGTTTTTCATGAAAATTAGGGTTTGGGGTTAGAACAGTTTTGTTGATGATTTTGATGAGAATGCTAGAAGTTGGGAAGAGATTTTTCAAGGGTTTAAGAGATTTCATGGTTTGAGAGAGAGGTTTTGGGAGCTTGGGAGTTGGGGTTTAGGTTTTAGTGGAGAAAAGGAACACATTTTTAGTAGGCCTTTGTGGGCTTGACATTAAATGGCTTACATTGGGCTTGATATCCATGGTGCCTATAGAACTCTTATAAACTTGAGGTATGGTTTCATGAAAGCCCATAGCCTAAGTTGGATTAAGCCCGCTGTACTCAATTGAAATCATATAAGCACCTTAAGTGTGGGTTGGTTCAAAGTTCACTTACCAAAGAACCCAACTACATAAACACCACTACGAAGTCATTATAAAGGCATTGATACATCATCAAAATGTGATAAGCATGATAACCCTCTGAACTTTAACATTCTAAACTACCGGTCCAAAAGTCTATATAAATTAGAGGCCTAAAGCCCATCATGTTACTTATTTTTACTTTTAACAACCCAAGTTTACTAAATCATGGAATCCACCTACCCTGAGAATCGAACTTCAAACTTCTAGGGTTTCACGATACATGTCTTACCAACTGAGCTATCAGTTGTTGGTCAGTCATCTCTAACTTATCCAGATAGATAAGAATGTAAGATTGCAATTCATCTCTCTCTACATCTCTCTAGAAGTTGTAACATGTGAAGGAGGTCCAAGTACCATGACTTTTGATGTTCATTGTCTCATAAGAAACCAAAGAAAAAGGTCAAACAATAATGAAAGAAAGAAGATGATTGATTAGAAATATGATATTGACAATTTAGGTATAGACATGGAGTTGCTTTTTTTAATTAATGTGTACAAACTTCAAATTTATCCTCTTTTTCTTCATGTCATCTTCATACAATTCCATTCATTCTTCCTTTATTAATTCAACTTCCCATCTTTAGGCTAACATGGCTTTCACAATAGATGTCTTTGACCTAATACAAAATAAGGAAGAAAACAAACTAAAACAAATACTGAAGTCAAAATGTTTGTAGTGTTATATTCACACCTTTCCCTTTATTTTCTTTTATTCTTATTATAAATTTCATCCGTCTTTGTCTATATGTACATTACGAAAGCGACCCTCAACTAACACACATAAGATCATCGAAGCTCCAACGCTACCGGAATCATTTTCTCTTATGTGAAAGAGAGGCCCTAGATGAACACCCGCAAGTCTCCAACGTTACCCCCAATTATTTTTTCTAAAATATGAAAGAGAGGAATTTTTCAACTTATCCAACACGAGTTATTGATGGGTTACAAATAAACTAGAATACATGTAAATCTCAAATAGATTATGGGGACCATATAAATTATTAAAGGTTGAAAATGACTAAATATTAAATTATTTAGATTCGAATATAATTTTGATTTGGAGGGTTTACTATTGTTTAGATTATTTTTAGGGAGGTCAAGATTTATTCATTATCTAGACACCTCCTTTTGTGGACCCATATCTCTTTGTTGCATGAAAACCTCCAAGTACAATGTAAAAACATTCATTTTTATCAATTAAGCAATCTTTTTGAATGTTGTTTTTACAAAGCGAATATTAGAATTCTAGTCTCTCAGTGAAGAGATGTGCATGTGACTACTCAATCAAGGTAAATTTCACAAGATCGCTCTGTTCAAGTACTTTATTTTATAGATTATGAAACAATATTCGTTACATGATAAATACACGGATTTATCCAAAGTTTTTGAGTCTTAGAAAAGACACAATAAGTTTTAAAGCGTATCCTTCTCGAAAATAGTGAAGAGTGCTCCCTCTCAAAACGGACACTGTTTCTCTTCTTTTGACTGAAAACAGTCTGAACCTACCAATTCAGAGGGTGTTTCTAACTACGTGTAGTCAAACTAGATTTACTAAGTTAAAAGAGAAACAGGTGCGCGCCAGTAAAACCGTAGAGAGGCAGGTTTAGAACTTCCCAAAAGATTTCTCACATGATGAGTAGCTAAAATCCATGACTAACAAGAATAGCCAAGCAAAAAATGTGGAAAGAGTGGTCAAATAAGGTACAGTTGTAGAGGGATGAGGTGACCCAAGCTCTGATTTATTTTGGAGGATCCACAACAATGTTGGTTTACATTGAGATGGGCAGGCTATGGTTGTCTTGACTTCATGGCACTTTGTCTACACTCTCTTCAATAGACAAGTGGGCATTCATGATATTAGTAGAAACAAAACATTGTGAAATAAGATAAAGAGACAAATTCATGTGCACCTTTTCTATATTAAAGAAATTCACTATTTATCTGTGTGCTATGTTCCTTTTAACCTGTATGTTCCTTTTAACCTGAAACATATAGTCGACAGGCCGAATGCTGAAGTGACTGACTTTCAACCTATGATCGATCCTATTTTCGAGTCAAATAGCATTTTTCAACCAGCTAAGTACAATGACAACCACCAAGCGACAAAAACGCATGAACAGGGCCTATAGATTAGGCCTAGATGCGTGCTGTACAGCCAAATGAGTCCTCGACTTTCGAGAGAGGTAAAGGGGAGGGGCTACCTCATCCTGTTCCAACACTTTGAGGCTACGGGTGCCTCCTGCATTATAGTCTTAAAAATTTTGAAGAGTACGACTTGATCATAGTCTTCAATTCGGTTGCCTCACCGACTCGAGGCAAAAAAAAATTCTAAACATTGGAACTAAGGTGTTAAATAAAATGCAAACAAAATTAAAACTTGAATGAAGTTTAACTATTAAACCAACATAATCCCAAACATAAACAACAATTCAAACAAGTCTTGGTTAACTTAAAAACCAAACACAACAAACAAACAACAACTGTGAGGAGGACAAACCAAACTAGTACCTAATCTTTGAAAACTTCAAAGTTAAGCAACTAATTCAGTATTTCCTTCCTTATATTATTTCCTATGTTGGTTTTCTCCTTCTTGGAACACCTCGAGAGTCTACGAGTCAATTCCCGAACCACCACCACCTTTGCCCAGTTCTTTATACACTGGCCTAGTTTTTAACGGGCGGTTCGCTCTTGACTCAACTCCGGTTCTGTCCCAAGTCAGATATACCATTGTGTGTGCCTAATTAAATTAAAAAATAAATTAATTAAAACCCCAAAAAGTACTAGTTTATTCCAAGTGGATGTGAGATGACCTAATTTGGTCAGGTAAGAGCTGTCTTTATCTTCTGCACGGTGCAAGAAATCAGGTTATTGACCGTATCCACCGATTCCACAGTGAGTTTCGCTGTCGGCAAAGGATTCACCAATATCTGAAATGCTACCGTCAGTAATGACCCTCCAGTAGGTTTCAGCATAGTAACACCACCTCCACTGCCAGATGTGTCACCATCACCACCACCACCACCGTTGTCGACAATTTCCATGCCATCGGGTACAACAGAGAATCCAGAAGGAAGTAATGCCACATAAGCAGAATCTCCACCTCTCATCACAACATTCATAGCTGGTAAATCAACTGGTGCGTACACCATAAGTGCTCCTGCTGCATCTATGCAGGTCTCTTGTAATATCAGCATACTACTCTGGCTACCACCCATGGGCTGAAATGTAAATTATGTAAATAATGTGGTCAATTAGATATCACTTGCAAAAGAATGAGTAAACGAAATCTTCCGCGAGAATAGATGATAGTGAAACGGACCGTTAAGTATCTAGTCAATTACCTTAAGTTCGATTTTATAAAGTGAGTAATGCAAAGGAGAGGGTGAGAGAAACTTACGTTAGCACGAAGAAGAGAAACGGAATTCCCACTGTCTTGGCGGCCTTTAGGAATGTGAGTCATTAAATGCATAGGTCCACCATTGGATAAAATATCCCACTCGCTTCTCAACCGTTCATCTCTTAAGAAATCAAAGATCTTCTGGGGTGAAGCGGGCAACCAGACCGAAGTTGCAGCACTCAATACCACACCTGGTGGCTCACCGGGATTATCAATGCTCTTTCGGGTCATGACCCGAACATCCTCATCCACATTTCCTGCACCGAGCATGTTCCACTTATGGACTGTCGATGCGCATACTCCAGCACAGAAGTTATCAGTCATACGATGTGCCAGCTTCAACATGCTTTTCCATCCGGCCGGTGTAATACCTTCAACAAGAAGAATGAAAATCAGGGGTTGAACTGTAAATTTATATAGAAGGGACTAAGTTATTATATACCATCAAAATCAACTCTAAAAAGTCAACTTATATCTAGGTCCTTTTAAAGGAACTATTCGCAACCTAGTCCATCTACAGCTTGTGTTAGCCTGTTGACAATTCCATCACCACAGCCCCAAAATGAAATCATTATCACGCTAACCCGAACCAAGGCCGGGGTTAACCTGCATTTTTCTGTGCGAGATATTGTCTAAGTTAACCTACTAGTGGTTTCTATAGTGAAGATAATTAAGAAATGATAATTACCGATCATACCACCTTGCTCGTTTGTTAGTTTCGTCATTGGCACTCCAACAGACTCGCATTGCCTTTGAAGAGTTGCTAACCATCTTTGTGCCCCGAAACCCATACCCGTCTTCAGTAACGGTCGATAAATGCGGTGAATTCTTTCCTCTCCATACTCTGCATGTTCAATCCACGTAACCTGCGAAGATTTACAATTTGTTACTTACACCCACTGTGTCAACTACCTTATCCTACACTCACCAAATTCTACAAAAGTCAATGGTCAAAAGTCAAACTGCATGAAATAAAAAAAGACAAAAATGCCAACAAGTTTATTTGGCCTCACTCCTAATAGTCAACCTTACAATCTTTAAATGAATAGAGTGTACGCATAAAATATTATTAACCCATGAAACTATCAAATTTCTATATCCTAGCAATCTTAAGCAAATATATTTAGATAGCTTGTCAGCGGGAAACATGCTTATTTGTTGCATCTGAAACTATTAAAATGTAATTAACAATGAAATATTGGTTTAGAGTATATATAATATACACACATGACACCTTCACTTGGGAAAGAGCAAAAAAGTAGCGATTTGTACGGTCGAGAAACACATCGAGAAGTAAAACTTTATATTATAATATTTCAAAAAATTGAATCTGAAAGAAGATTGATAAAGCATCCCAGATTGGAATAGAAACATCAAAATATAAATTTATGAAATCGAAGTATAAGATAACAAGGCATTACCTAGATAGAGAAAGCTATGAAATTTAATGTGTTCGAGGTGCAGAAACACATACTAACTAGACGATTCTATCAATATTCAATTTGATTATAGATTAAGTACATCGATTTTGTTACTTAGTTTAAGTATATAAAAGTAATTTTTTGGTGCAGATATGAAGCAATAGTAGTATTGAAAACTAAGGATGATTATAAAAAGAACTTAATGTTAGTAAGAAAGCATCTCAGAGATATACGTGTAAATATGAATCGAATAGAAAAAAGAGGTTGATTTCGTCAATACCTTGGAGCACCCATTAGGCATATCTTGAACAATACAACCAGAAGGAAGCCTCCTACAGCTCCCCGGAGATGGGTTTGGGGTTTCATGGCTAAAGTCAGGGGATACATCAACTACTGCCCACACTCCTTCTGCATGTTGTTTGCAGAACCTAAGAAATTTGATCCGACGAACTGGGACTAACGGTGAGAGAACTTGAAGCTCGGCTTGCATCTATAAAATGAAGAAAACAATTTTAATGAAATTATACAAATAACTGAAAACAAGACTGTTAAATTTCTTATTTAAACTTACCACTTGAAGAGCACCATTTCGGGTTCCACCCATACCATTGGAGATCACATCAGTGGTAACAGCTCTCGCAATCATACAAGGAAACATTTCCACCCATCGGTTCTATGTAACAAAATTTCAAGAAAGATACACAAATTTTTATTAACTTGCATTAAAGTAGGAAAAAGAAAAGATTTCAAATTTGAAGCAGGCTATTAGGTAACACTCGTAACCTATCCAACCAAAATACGCAAATAAAACGATTAGTGATATACCTAAAATTATAAGACATGTACTTGAGAGTAGGACGAAAATGTGAGTTTTAGTACTTACAGCATCCATTAACGTCTCGACAAGAGTACCACTGTTAATAATCACGACTCCAGACTCTCTGGTTGCTTCACTGGCGAACCCACTCGGTTTTGGTCCAATGCAAGAAGGAAACATCCTGGCGTACTCTTCGACATTCAACTTTTCTTTTTGTCCAACCAAACCAGTAGGAACCCAAAGGGGCTCATTAGATTGTGCCATTCTCACTAATTCCTCCATGGCTGTTAAAGCAAGTTCTAAACACATTGATTTTTCAAGTGATCTGTCGAGTACCGTAACTCCGCCTGCTGCCCTTGATTGCGGTTGGACCGGTGGCATTGGCAATGAATTCGAAATACTACCATTAAAATCATTACTCATCAAATGATTTGGGTTCACATTGCCTAATCCACCAAAACCGTTCATACCCATACCAAGATCCAAATTTGAGCTACCCATCGACGAGGGCATTCCATTACCCATAGGTTGTAGGGGGCGACCTATGAACTTCCCAGATAGTGCACACACTCGCTCTAACTCCTCTTTAAGACGAGCATTTTCGACCCTAAGTTGTTGTTCTTCTCCTGACATTTCTCCTAAAACCGCAGGACCTCCACAGTTAGTACACAATGGGCTTCTCATGGCTTCCCTCATCGATATGTTTTCAGCACGAAGCTTATCGTTCTCTTGTCTAAGCATCGAATTCTCATGACGTTCGATTTGGGTCTGTTTCATTTAAAAAAAATATATATCATTTAGATTAAAACCCAAACAAAATTAAT
Source organism: Eschscholzia californica (assembly GCF_041429995.1). Taxonomy (NCBI): domain Eukaryota; kingdom Viridiplantae; phylum Streptophyta; class Magnoliopsida; order Ranunculales; family Papaveraceae; genus Eschscholzia; species Eschscholzia californica. Next base: position 43,214,766 of record NW_028238483.1, on the reverse strand, counting down.
GAATCAAAAGAAATGGGTACTGAAAATTTCAATCTAACCTTCATCTGAGTTCGACGATTCTGGAACCAGAACTTCACTTGCCTAGTCTCCAAGTTAAGCCTTCGACTTAGTTCCAACCTTTGTTTCTCATCTGGATGTGGGCATTCTTTGAAAAGCCTACAAAAATAAAACAATCTATGAAGTTTTCATTTTAGTTATGATAGTATACAAACTTTAGAAATCGAAAATGAGAAATCTTACGCCTCGAGTTCTTGGATTTGCTGTGGAGTGTGGCGATGATATCTCTTCTTCCTTGGTGGTTTGTCACCTTCTTGTTCATCACCTGATCCAGCTTCACTTCCTGATCTACTTTCATAATCATCTTCTCTAGCTCTTACACCACCATAACTTGGCTCAATTTGATCACCAAATCGACTCACATCACCATTTTCTTCCTCCATCTTTGATCGTTGCTACCACAAAATAAAAAAATAAAAAAACCCAGATCAGTAAAAACATAGATATTAACATAGATTAGAAGTTAATAACAAAACAAGAACTGATAAATGAGATTATAAGTTAGAGAGAAAAAAGTGAATACAATAGCTAGAGAGAGGCCTGGAGAATTGAACATAGATTTAGTTATTCCACCAGGCATGTTGTTAGTTAAAGGGATATCTGTTAAAACTCTTCCACCACCAGAAGAAGTGTTCTGGAAAAAACCCCCAAAACTCATCACCTTCTCCTCTAAACTCCCTCTCTCTCTCTCTCTCTCTAAAACTTCTACAACTGCATTAAGTAGATTTAACACCTTCTACAGTTCTATACTCTCTTCAAAACAAATTAAACAAAATGGGTATCTCAGAAATCCCTTCTCAGATCAATCAAAAAGTTGAAGAGAGAGAGACAAACTGAACAGAACCCTTTACAGAAACACAGTCTCTCTCTCTCTATATATCTAGACTATAGAGAGAAAGGAAGAGAAAGAAAGGCAAGCGATCCAAAGACAGTGGTAGTAGTAGGCTTATTAGCAACTTCCCTCTGTCTGTCTCTCTCTAATGACTACTTTCTCTCTCTAGAAAATAACCCAAAAAGAGAAACCCTTATTGTAATAACGCCATTAAAGAGCGTAAAAATAGTTCTTTCCCCTTTCTTTTTATATTTCCTCTTCAGTTATTAAATATTATCTCTCCTTCTTCTTTTGCATGCTTGATTGACTCTACTACTACTTATCTTTTTTTCTTCCCCCCATAATCAAATCAGCTTTTCCCAATAAAAATGAGAAAACGAAAGGGCCCTCCCTCCCCTCTATATAACCTAAAAGGGGGAGAGATGATTGACAGAGAAGAAAAAAGAAGAAAGGGTTTTTAGTCAACTAAAAAGAAACCCTTTTCTTCTTCTCTTTTTGGTTTTATCTGTTTGTAAGGCTTCGAAGACTCCACATATCAATGTCGTGTTATCTTCTCAACCTTCTTACTCTCAAACAAAACACCCTTTTTTTCTCTCTCAAATCAAATCTCATGCACTATAAAAAGAATCAAAATTTTCAACCCCTTCCCATGGGTAAAAATGGAAAACCAATTTTTAGGGGTAATATCGTCATTTCATTTTTAGGGGTAATACCCCTTCCCACAAGGGTAAGATCGTCATTCAACATATCCGCGTGAGCCGTGTTGTTTTTAGGACAATTTATCGTCACGTTTGTCTTACCAATTATATAGTTTTTTTCTCGTTGCACCGTATTTAATAGTCATCTGATTACTTTACATGTCTCTCGTAAAAAGAGATTAAAAACGGTCATCTTCTTACTTATCATAGACAACCCGCAAATCTCTCACGTGAGATCTGTCTACGCTGAAATATTTTTACCCGTTTAACAACTTTTGAGAAAAAACAAATAAGTTTTCTTGCGAGAAAATAAAACATTAGATTGAGATTTGTAGATCTTTGTCATTTACTGGTATCTCATTAGGCAATCCTGTATGCACGAACCAATCATCTTCTGTACATACAGTATCTCACAGAAAGAAAATGGGGTCGTGTTGTCTGCGAATTCATGTTGTAGACAACTTTTGACCCATCTTTTCTTGTGAGAGCCGCCTTTAGATACACTTTTTTTTGTTTTTTATTTTTGATTTTTTCTTTCTAATTTAGTGAAAAAAAAACTCAAATAAGATAGAGAAAGAAAACAGCAATTTAGATCAGTGGATCTTTCTCACTTGTTTTCTTGTTCTTCTCCTCCCTCTCTATCTCAATATAAAAATGTTGGGATTTGTAGAAAATTGATTAAAAATAATAATAAAATATAAACAGATACAAAATCAAGAAAATAAAATAAAATGAAATAGTACTAGTAAGAAAGTTCCGTACTCTGTTGCTGACTATAGAGCAAATTTGAGCTTTTTATAAGTAACAAACAGTCAGTCAATGGCTTCCACCACTTTTTCAAACTCTTTCTCTCACTACAAAAAAAAACTCAACTTTTCTCACTCTATATCTCAAAAACCCAGTAATGTAACCGGAAAATTCACTGATTTCCGACCACTACCGGAATTTGATATTTTCTGGCAATAAAAATGAAAGCAACAGCTCTCTATTTATAATAACTCCGGACTCTCTCTCTCTCTAACAAGCATTGTTTCTAGAATCACCAAATGACGATTTTAACCTTTATACATTTGTTAGCTACTCTGGTTTTGTTGTGTAATTATGAACAGATCACTTACCCTCCTTTGTCTATACTATCTTGTATGATTATTTCATTGTCCGGCCGCAGAACACAGAAATATTTTAGGTCAAAATATTCACTTTGTTATCATTCTCTGATTTTTTTACTATTATAGAAGATTACATATTGGATAATTAATTATTACCCAAATATATGGCAAATTTCATTTACAGATCTGTTTATTATGTGATTATTTAATTTGTTTGTCCAAATAACTATTGTGTTGATAATCACAAACACAATCACAAATAAAATATTTAAATTTATTTTCATCTAAAAGATTTTAATTTACATAAAAAGATTGATAATCCGATATTTTTGATTCATTTTTAACTGTATTAATAGTTATGATTTATCAGATCAATTAGATAGATACGTTCATATTCCTAATCGCGTAAGTTAACTAAGGATCCTAATCAATTACGTCGGATACAATTTATCATCATGTACTTACGTTATTTGCCTCGGAAAATCTGTATGAAAACAAGATTATATCTTATTGATTTCTTGTTAATAAATTTTCTAAAATTATAAACTTTTGAGATTACTAAATAATTTTTACATGTTTGTATCTTGACATAATATATTAATATTCTTAGATCATGTCTTTCCCGCTGTAACGTTTTGTTCTTCATAGAAATATTTAGTTATTTCTTGTAAAATAAATAAATAAAAAGTTAGTAATCTTAAGAATTTTGGAAATTATAACTAACTTTTTAGTTGAATTAAAAAAAATCATGACTCATAACTATTGTTATATATTGAAAATTGCCATCCAGAGTGATCATAATTTTAATAATAAATATCATAATTTTAGCTTAGTCATTTATATGAACTCCTTAACAAGTATTGCATTTCAATTATTGATGGCATTATTTTCACTACCACTTTATAAATGTTACATTGTATTCATTCATTGTAGAAGTAATACTCAAATTTTGAATTAATAAACTATTAATTCATAATAATATAGCTAAAACTTAATTACTTTCTATAAGCTACATTCCTAAAATGTTACTACTTCACAAACATAGTTTTATTACACCATTATTTTGAAGGTAGTTGGCGGGACCATTAACACCCAAAAATTTAAGTGTTGAACTGTTGATGGCCCTAAGGCTTTAAGATGGATAAATTTAAAGATATTTGAGACAATTTAAACCCAAAATCTTTATATAAGGACTCAATTGATATTTCTACTAAAATTGGAGATCTCTCCAAACATGAGGTGACAACTAGAATTGGGGTATGGGGATTCATCTTCCTTATTTGGGCAATTGAATTTGACTTTGAGGGAAATAGAGATAAAGGTGAGGTGTGGATGTGTTAATTTAAGCTTAACATTTGTTAGTTGGAGATCATTTTTTGCTTAACGAGCAAGGTTTTTCTTGATTAAGTTTGGTCTAGTTCGGTCTGACACATTCAAATGATCTATTTAGAAGACGTGGGAATATCAATTACATTAAAATGTTGTCTTTTATTTGAAATATATGACGCACATAAGTGAATCACGGCTTTAACATGTAAAACTCTAGTTCACGATATTTCATTACGGTAGAGAATAGTATATTTATAAAAATTTAAACAAATTGATTAAATACGTTTAATTTTAATAAACTAGTTTACAAACTTAAAAATGTGTGTCCCTCTATACATTTATGTTTGTGGATCATATGTTATAATTCCATAGAGAGAGAGGAAGGGGAATGGTGACAGTCGAAGTTAGTAGTGAAGGTGTTGCGAAAATTGATAGTAAAGGTGTATTCGCAGTTGAAGGTGGTGGTGTGAAGGGGTGATGGAAGAAGAAAATGAGAAACATTCAGAGTTGGTATTGTTTGGAGGAAACAAAAGATTACAAAAAGAATTTGTTTTCACCCAAAGTTTTAGATCTCGAAAATTTTGTTTATTCCCTTGAATATCAACCATGGAAATTCAATCTTTGTGACAAAAAAAACGATGGAGTGGGAAGGTAATAATTAAAGATGAATTGATTGCTTGCTCTCATCCAACCACTTTATATCAAAAAAAAGATTGTGGAACCGCTTAAAACTCCAATTATTAATATTCGGACTGTCTTCGGAAATGAAATGATATATTTTGAAGTAAATATCGAATTATAACTATACGTTTTCAAATTCTCAATAACTGCAATATGAATAAAGTAGTTAAAGTACTATATATATTGATGTAGAATAAAAACGAACGTTGTCTGGAGTCGCATAAAGGAAGTGGGTTACAAATCTATTGGTTTCATTTTGCCTATTTTTCTCACGCATAGTGTGATTTGCAAGGGTTCCAATGATAAATCGAAAGTCGGTGAAAACATTAAATTGATATATAAATTAGGGGATTTTTTGCATTACTCGTTTTCGCTTACATTTAGAGATGTTTTTTCTTTTGCTTAACAATTGTATTGAATGGTTTTGTAATAACTATCGTAGTTAATATCTAAAAAATTTGTTAATTTCCACGAGTTAGTATTCATGAAAAGAATGACACAAATCGAGATATCTTATTCAAGGTTGGTTATAGAATAAATGACTTTTACCTAAGCCACGTGGAACGATTTGAATTTTTTTTACTCTGGATTTACATTTCCTTTGTCAAATTATTGTGATTTATTAATGTTAAATGTTAGATAAATATTATTAATGTAGTTGAAAAAGAAATGGATATAAGATAGGAAAAGACAAGTATGAAAAATGAAGATTCGTCGACAAAACATTTGTAATGATAGCATACCGTCGAAGGAAAATGAGAGATCGAACAAAGAAAGATAGGAAAAGCAATAAAGATATGGTTATCGTATTTTAAGTGCAAAAGTGATGTATCCATAAATTCCAAATTCATCTGTAAATTAAGGTCACTCGGGAAAACAAGAAAATATTGAAAGTAAATTTTTTTGAATTAAATTATATTTATTTTTTTGTCTGCACCCCCTTTCCCTCATTCTTTCTCTACTCCGGCAATGGTCGCCGAAAACAACCATTGTCGGTGATCTTTAATTTTTTATAACTTTCGTTCCTCGTCTTCACCAACTACCACCATACCACCTCCTTCGACCAACTATCATCTCTCCTCCTTTTCTTCTTCAATCTCCTTTCTCTTCCCCCCTCCAGTCCTTATCCACTCCAACTAAGAAGATGACCTCTTTCGGCTTAAATTACATTTGATTTCAGAGAACCCCCAAACTAGTTGGAGAATTTTCCAAACCAGAGTATTGATTACAGGAATTTCTCTAAAATTAGATCGGTTTTTGGCGAAGGAGATCATCCACTTTCGTTGGAACAGAGAGATAAGAGAGAGAAAGGAGAAAGAAAGAGGAGCAGAGTGAAAAGAAAGATAAATGGAGATAGCGGCGGTGAGAGAAGAGGAGGAAGAAGAACTGAAAGCGAAAGTGTGGTGGTGGTTGCGGGCATAATTGGTAGTCTGGAGATAAGGAAGATAAGAAATTATTGTCCTGGAAAATGTAACAACCACCATGACCACCTCCTTCGACCAACCATCATCTTTCCTCCTTCTCTTCCTCAATCCCCTTTCTCTTCCCCCCTCCTTATCCTGTTATCCATTCCAACTAAAAAGAAGGTCCCTTTCGGCGAAAACTATTTTTGATTTCGGAGAACCCCCAAACTAGTTGGAGAATTTCTCTCCAAACCAAAGTATTGATTACGGGAATTTATCTAAAGTTGGATCGGTTTCTGGCAAAGGAGATCCTCCACTTTAGTTGGAAGAGAGAGATAAGAGAGAGAAAAGAAGAAAGAAAGAGGAGGAGAGTGAGAAGAAAGATAAATAGAGATAGCGGCGGTGAGAGAAGAGGAAGAAGAAAAAATAAAAGAAAAAGTGTGGTGACGGTGGCGGGCAAGGCCGGCCCTAGTATATCCGGGGCCCCAAGCGAAACCAAAAATTGGGCCACTTATACAATGGATATTAGAAAAAAATTAAGCAAAATTTAAACAATGCAAATGGTAGGAATCAAACCCTTGACCTTTCATTTATGATCTAAACCCTTTACCACCAAACTACAACTTAAATTGTGTTTGAAATTGATTTAAAATATAATTAATTTTTCGAAAATTACATACAAAATATGAAACATGAAACCCTTGATTATTTGGGGCCCAAAACGACCGCTTTGGTGGCTTTGGTCACGGGCCACCCCTGCGGGCAGAATTGGTATGATGGAGATAAGGAAGATAGGAAATTACTGTCTTAAAAAAATTCCTTTTGAACAGTTTATATTTTATAAAATCTGATAAAATTCACCATTTTCATAAAAAATTCTTTTTTCTCTGACCTCAATGAAAAAGTTTATACTCGTTATAGTTTTTGGGCCAGCAGATTGTTCCAGGTTTCCAGCCACTATCAAGTATCAACCTAGGTTTTTATTCTTTCATCAAAAAAAAAAAAACCTAGGTTTTTATTGACAAAATGTGGATCCCACGGTATGGGTTGGGTGGAGTTGAGTTTGGTCCACAAAGTATGAATAGTTCCCTGAATTATTTGGAAATTTTACAATGCCACAACTCTAGTCAAAAAATAAACGGATAATTTTGCAATTTTCGAGTTGGATATTTGGAAGATTTATAGTCAAAAGTAGGTCTTATTTGTTGACATCGGCGTAGATAAAAATAATGATTAATTGTTTTCAGTTGATAGTTGTGAGTTTTTTCTTTTGTTGAAAGTGACAGGTGTGAGTTCATGTGAACTTTCTCATTTACTGTTAATTTTCTCATATTTGAAGTAGTTAGGCGATCATTTGCTTTAGAAATTGATTACTATCTACGTTATTCATTACGAGACACTATTGCATCATCAATATATGAAAAACACGATAATCGTCTAAATTAAATAAATAATTAAAAGAGTCTAAAATCCAACAGCATAGAATCTAAAGCCTGATCAACTTATTGTTATTAATATCATAATCACCCAAATTCAATAACTATTGATTTCACCTCCTTGCAAGACAAATTTTACTTTTAAAACTATGTACATTATGGAATATATTGTGACATACGTTTCGTTTAATGAGACGGGAATGGAACATCGGATCTTCAGTTAATATTGGTGAATGTGAAAACATTCAATATCAAAACAACTTAGGCTTAAAAAATGAAATGTTTGAAGTTGAGATCATTAAATCGAGATCTACACATAGAGACTGGTATTCATCATTGATCTCATTAAAACTTCATACTGTATATGAATAAATGGTTTATGAATGAGAGCATGAGCATCTGAATAGTACTACTTCAAATAAATGCCATTAACTATAAACAATTTTACCAATATAAATGTAGTAAATGGTAATGTTATAACCTCTTTATGATATAAACCCTAGAATTAGAAATAGGAACAAGAAAGATAAATTTGAAACCAACATTCAATAATGTTGCAATTAGATGTATTTACTACTCCATAGTTGGTATGAAGGAAGCATGTGGATGCTTCATATTATTGTTGCCTTTAAAAATATTCTGTGGGAAGTTTTAAAGCCACCACAAAAGTCATAGGCCTCTTGAACTTAGTGGCGCCACATGGTATGTTCTAAAGGCGCCTCTTTTATAATCCTCACTGTAGGGGGAGCCTATAGTAAAAGTGACTATATGCCCATTTATTGCCATCCATAATTTGGCCCATGCAACAAAAGATGGCATTTTAGTAGTTTCATTTGAATAAAATGGTATTTTCGTTGTTTGGAACCCTAAATCCCTAATTTTTTCTTGCGGTATTTAGGGTTTCAGTTTCTTGTTTACGTTGAGGGAGAGAGAGAAAGAGAGAGAGAGAGAGAAGAACTTGGAGGAGAAAAGAGAAGGGAGGTGACTAGGAGCAGGAGCAGCCATGGTTCTAAAGTAAGCACTTGTAAATTATCTTATTGATGTCTGATATTATTTGTTAGATCTTAATCTTCAACAATTGGAAAGAACCACGATATATTGAACTAGGGTTTCTTTTTCTAGGGGGTTTAATTCTTCATAACATTCATTTAGAAAATGTGACCGGGTGAAAATGGCGGAATGGGTTTTGTAGGCGAGATCTTATTTTCTAAGATGCTGGTAGATTAGTATTTTCTTGACCTTGTTATACATTTATAAACTTTGAAAAGCTATAAATTTAGGGTTTTGTTGTATATGCTGCTGACCTCATCTAGCTTTCTTGCTCAATAGAATGTGTGATTTAAGGGATCTTAATTAATTGGTAATTTCATTGGTTAATCGCTAAGTAATGGCGCTTATATACAGAATATGTTGTGGTTGATTTCAGGACTGAACTTTGCCGATTCAGTGGTGCAAAGATATACCCTGGTAGGGGTATTAGATTTATCCGAAGTGATTCACAGGTAACTTTTTTTTGCATAAATTTATCATAATGTGATCATTGATGCTGAATTTCGAACTACTTCATTTATTTGTGTTTGTCTTGTTTGCTTACGAATATACTGGAATTGAGTTTAGGTGTTCCTCTTTGTCAACTCAAAATGCAAGAGGTATTTCCACAATAAGCTGAAGCCATCAAAGCTAACCTGGACAGCCATGTACAGGAAGCAACATAAGAAGGTAAATCACTCTTTTGAATCAACATATTTTACTTTTATCAGATTATGAAACAATTTCCCTCTACATTCTTATCGATTCGCAACACATACTTGGGTTGGAGCGAGGTGCATATTATGTTATCATCCATCTTGTGAAGAATTCTTGTTCTTATTGGTTTTTTTTACTTTAAACAAATTGCAGGATATTGCAGCAGAGGCCGTAAAGAAGAGGCGTCGTGCCACCAAGAAACCTTACTCTAGGTCCATTGTTGGTGCAACTTTGGAGGTTATACAAAAGAGAAGAACTGAGAAGACAGAAGTTCGAGACGCAGCTCGTGAAGCTGCTCTCCGGTATGAACTTTCCCCATTTTTAACCTTCTCTTGTTATATCAGGGTTTTGGTGGCTGATATTATGTTTTTAAATTGTGTTTATTATTAGTGAAATCAAGGAGAGAATCAAGAAAACTAAGGATGAGAAGAAGGCTAAGAAAGCCGAGGTAGCTGCCAAGACACAAAAGTCTCAGGGTAAGGGTAGCCTTCCCAAAGGTGGTGGTGCAAGCAAAGGTCCCAAGATTGGTGGTGGTGGCGGAAAGCGCTGAGTAACTCTAGTTTCTTGTTCTTTTTTTTTTTCCTTCCGAGGATCGGTAATACTAGGAATTTTGTGTGTTTGGCTAGACCAAGTGTTATTTTGATGTTTTCTTTTCTAAACTTCATTTCGAATATACATTGAATCGTATCAGCAAGGGTTCATATTTGTGATGTATTTCTTGACCTCTTACCTCATTACCAAGTCATATCAATGTGCCCTGAGATGAATTAATTCTATTTGTTATTTGAAAAAAATCCGATGCCCAATGGCTCTTCTATCTGTATTAAGATACGGACGTATAGTAGTTGGTGGCACGTCCCACCCTCAGAATTTTATATTAACCTAAGAGTTGATATCCCTTTTCAACAAAAAAATGAGTTGATAACGGCTTTGAACAGAAGTCCATGGAACCAATTATTATGTTCTCCCCACAAAAGCTCAACCACCAATATCAAATGTTTCAGATAGAATCCGAAACTGATCATAATCGAGTTATTTATACAAAGACGTCTTGTACATGAAGAACACTATGTCGAGTTCTTAAGTATAACACCGACACAAGTATTCTGGAAAACCACGTTTATTTGTAGGTGTATTTTTTATATGGGACTAAATTGAGGAGACAAATCTTTCAACAAAAAAGAAATTGAGACAAATGCGTTAGACCATCAACAAAATCTTAGGGCTATAATGGTCATAAACGTGATGTATTTCTAGGTTTTCAGGTACAATATGTGGGAGAGTAAAGATCTTCATGTAAGTGTCAACATTTGGTTACTGGTTTAAAGTGTTGACCTATACCCCAAAAGTTCTTCGAGATTTCGAGTTCGATCCCCAGATGAAGTGGATTATTTGGGTTGTTGAATTTGAGATTATTAAGGTATAAATAATCTCAAATTTAGTTGTGCTTTAGGCCTGTTTTTGTTAAATTTGATGTATCAACACTATTATAATGACTATACTACACCGTAGTGACGTAGTCAATTTAAAAAAAAGAAAAAAAATCTACATGTAAATAAAATATCCAAAAGAGATCCAAATATTAATTAAAATTAATTTGATAACTCCCTGTAAGTCTTTGCCGACTACCTTGTACTCCACTCTTTTCTTCAGTTATTTGCTTTATAAGAAAAGAAAAGAAACCAACCCATCAGCCATCTTTAGTTTAGAGAGAGAAAGTTCATTTCTAGAGAGAGAGAGAGAGAAAATGGATGTAGAGAGAGGAGAATCAAAGAACAGAGGACCATCAGCATACAACAACATCTACCCACACTCAGCAACTTCACATACATCAGCATCATCTTCATATTTTCAAGAGACTTCAGAGAAAGGATGGACTTCATGGTTGATTCCAGTATTTGTTGTGGCTAATGTTATTATGTTCATAGTTTCTATGTATATAAATGATTGCCCTAGGAACAATTTATCAGGTGAACGCCACTGTGTTGCTAGGTCCTTGGGAAGATTTTCATTTCAACCCTTGAGAGAGAATCCCCTTTTTGGTCCATCTTCTGCTACGTATGTCATTATTCCTTAATACCTATTTCTCTAATTTTTGTTTTCTTAGGTTTTGATTGTTCAATTTATTGAGTTTGGGTATGTGGGTTTTTTATTTTTAGAGGTTTTTTTGAAATGGGGTGATTGATGTTAGTTAGGGTTCAAAATTCTGCTCTTTGATTCTTATATGTCATATGATTTTGGTATAGATTAGATTGGTAATCTTGCTTGACCATGAAACTATGAGCATTGACTAATTAATATTTGTAGTTAACTTTTGTGCTAATTTTAGTATGGTTATTGACTTAGTTTTCTTATTTAGTGTTGAGATAAGTGTGTAGTACGTGATATATGTTGCGGATCGAGATGACGAGATCCGACGAACAAGAAGAGTTTAAGATACTTGAAGATATTCCAAGATATATGAAGAATGGTTGAATGAAAATCTGAGATTGTGTATTTATATTCTTGTTTTGATTTTGGTGACTACACTCACATTGTTATAGAAGAAGAAATTTTGATAATTCGTTGACTACATCCCATTCTATAGGGCATTCTTTTGGCTAATTTCAATATTGGTCTTGGCTTATTTCTTGTTTTTCTCTAGGATTTAATTGAAACATTGTCCTATTTCGCTTATACGATTTACAGGTTATCTCAATTGTAGTCATTACGGGTTGACGATCCAAAAGAGATTTCTATGTTTTGTTACCATGGACCTTTAGTTCAAATTTAAGTCCATTGCTTTCCTTGGAGAAGCTCCACTGGAGCTTTTGTAATTGATTTAGGTCTAGGCATCGCTGTGACACTTTCATATAATTCGTTTCAAAATGCTAGTTCTATTTTTTTTAAAGACGTACTTATTCTAAGAACACTATTGCTTCAGAAATCAATGCTGATTGTCTCTAATTTCTCACCACAAACCTTCACAGATTGGACAAGTTGGGTGCTCTTGAGTGGAACAAAGTAGTTCATGGGCATCAAGGTTGGAGGCTTTTCTCTTGCATGTGGTTGCATGCGGGTATCGTTCATCTGGTTGCGAACATGTTGAGTCTCTTTATCATTGGAATTCGTCTCGAACAACAATTTGGCTTTAGTAAGTTTTTCTATTTCCCATTTCAATTGTTGATTATCTTCTTTTACTAGAATGAGAATGGGAACGGAAAAACAAAAAGGAAAGAGAATTCTATAATCACTTAGTGGTTACTCGGTTTCCTACTCAATGCACTAATGGCACAGTTTTGACTTTCGAGTTTGAATCATTGAGGTCTAAAACAAATATTCAGAAAAAGAAAGTATATAGTCAGGATGACAAGATTCGGGCACAAAACATTTCTCAAAAAGATAAACTTATCTCGTTGATCCAAATTTTGTGTTTGTAATAATTTCATTAGCAATTAACACCCATATTGGGCCTCTATTGCAGTATTGGTTGGGATAACTTATCTCGTGTCTGGGTTCGGTGGAAGCATACTTTCTACTCTTTTTATCAGAAACAATATCTCAGTTGGTGCCTCTGGTGCTCTGTTTGGACTTCTCGGAGCAATGCTTTCAGAACTCATCACAAACTGGAGTATTTATGCCAATAAGGTAACTTCTAACTATACCTGATTCCGAGGTTACACCCGTGTTCCAAACTCGAACAATCCTTTTCTTCAATATACATTAACATAAACTTGAACTGCGATTACCACGTTTTGACAACCCCTTATACTCTCCATCCTCTAGCTTGCTGCTTTGTTTACGCTCGTGTTCATCATTCTCATCAACTTAGCTGTTGGACTACTGCCTCATGTTGATAATTTTGCACATATTGGTGGGTTCTTGACGGGGTTTCTTCTCGGATTTGTTTTGCTAATTCGACCCCAATTCGGTTGGATCCAAAACCATCCTTCTGGTGTTCGTGGAAAATCTAAATACAAGATCTGTCAATACGTACTCGCTATTCTTGCTCTTGTTTTGCTGATTGTTGGGTAAGCTATACTATCAAAGCCTAAACCCCTTTATTCAATAGTTTTAACTATCATTTCTTATTTCCTCACTCTTCCGTTTCGAACTTGCAGATTAACAATGGGTCTTGTGATGCTATTCCGAGGGGAAAATGGAAACGATCATTGTAGTTGGTGTCATTATCTTAGCTGTGTGAAGACCTCGAGATGGAAGTGCAATAATTGATCGATACGAAGTTCTTCCAGACGTGGGTTTTCTCCGGCTGTGTAAATCAATAGGGTTCCTATTTTCTTATTCTTCTATGTTATATTCTTTCATTTGTGATGTTTACATGTTGTACTTGAAACTAATACACAATAGAATGATTCTATTGTTTTGGGGTTCTTAAGTTGTTTTGGCCATTTTTTTAGCATTTTGATTTGAAAACTACCATAAAAATGACTTTTTTCTTAAGAAGGAAAACTTTTACTAGGTGGAAGATATAAAAACAGTATAGCCAAATCAAGTCGTTTCAGTTGACTGATTATTATTTCCTTGAAATCGGATTATTGTAGAAACCAGGGTACAAAAATAAGATTCATGTTGCAGAAAATGGAGTCCGAGTGGTCTGACACGTCTGTGTTAGGAAAAATAACCTAATTAACTTGTTCAGTAATATGAAGATAAACGATGCGAAAGTAAAAGTAGAGACACCAAGATTATTTAACGTGGCAAAAAAACCCCTCCAAACTAGAAGGTAAAAAACCACGGGACCTAGTCCAGAAATCTTCCACTATAATTAAATAATGGGTTACACAATTCTTCAAGATGTGTAGAAACACTCTTGGACAACTCTTCACCAAACCTATGGTGGATAAACTGAACAAAGAAACAAAGAAATAAAATCTCTTACTCCTTAGGAATTTGAACAAATCCTAGATTACTAAAGGTTGAAGAAGATAACCACAAACTAAATTGCTTCACAAGATTAATAATCTTCTTTTCTTCAAACCAATATTTTGCTCTTTCAATCTCTCTTGAAAGAACCACTTCAGAAATCTCTCTTTCTCTGACTTCTCTTTGTTCTGGAAGTTGTTGTGTATAATCTCTTCCCTTTCATTCCCTATTTATAATAATAAATAAGGAGGTTTACCAATAGAAATAGGAATTCCTTTTTAGGCTTGAAAAAATAGAAGTTTCTATTTTTTCCCCAAACAAGGAATAAGGGAAATCCTATTCCAACTAGGAGTCCTTTAATTATAAGGAGGGACCCCAACAAACTCCCCCTCCCGACTTATGAAGAGGGACCTACCACCCCCAAACCTGCAACACTGCTACATAGCTCATGTTTGCCTTTGGGTAATGGTTTTGTCATCATATCTGAACCATTGTCTTCAGTATGGATTTTCTCGATCTTCAACACCTTTTCTTCAAGAACATCTTGGATCCACTGGTATCTCACATTTATATGCTTGGACTTGGAATGGAAACTAGAATTCTTACTGAGGTGGATGGCACTCTGACTGTCGCAATGAATAACATAATTATCTTGTTTCATACCAAGTTCTTCTAACAGTCTCTTCATCCATAACATCTCCTTGCAACATTCTGTAATGGCAATATATTCTGCCTCTGTAGTAGATAAAGCTACACACTTTTGTAATTTAGATTGCCATGACACTGCTCCCCCTGAAAGTGTAAATAAGTAGCCTGATGTGGACCTTTTAGAGTCTACATCTCCTGCCATGTCTGCATCTGTGTAACCGACTAATACTGGCTTATCATTACCAAAACATATACGAGCTTTAGACGTACCTCTAAGATACTTCAGAATCCACTTCACTGCTAACCAATGCTCTTTGCCTGGATTAGCAAGAAATCTGCTTACTACTCCAACTGCAAATGCAATGTCCGGTCTTGTACACACCATTGCATACATCAAGCTTCCTACAGCTGAAGCATAAGGAATTTTCTCCATTTCTTCTTTCTCACTTCTAGTTGATGGACACTGATCACGAGTCAACTTGAAGTGACTGGCTAATGGACAACTCACTGGTTTTGTCTTGTCCATATTGAACCTTTCTAGAACCTTCTCAATGTATCTTTCTTGTGATAGCCAAAGTTTTCCAGCTTTCCTATCACGAGAGATATGCATGCCAAGAATTTGTTTTGCTGGACCCAAGTCTTTCATATCGAAATACTTGTTTAGTTCCTTCTTTAACCTGCTAATTTTATTAGCATCCTGACCAACAATCAACATATCATCAACATAAAGTAGAAGTATAATCAAATCTCCATCAGGAAATTTATGAACGAAAACACAATGATCTGAAGCCGTCCTGTGATACCCTTGATCCTTCATGAATGATTCAAACTTTTTGTACCACTGTCTTGGTGCTTGTTTCAGCCCATATAAACTCTTCTCTAACTTACAAACCAAGTGTTTCTTACCTTTAACTTCAAACCCAGTTGGTTGTTCCATATACACATCTTCCTCCAAGTCACCATGAAGGAAAGCGGTCTTGACATCTAGTTGTTCAATTTCTAGGTTCATACTTGCAGCCAATCCCAATACTAACCGTATCGAGGACATCTTCACCACCGGAGAGAAAATCTCATCAAAATCAATACCCTTCTTCTGCCCAAATCCTTTCACCACTAGGCGTGCCTTATACCGTGGTTGTGAATTTCTTTCTTCGGTTTTGATTTTGAAAACCCACTTATTTTTAAGAATTTTCTTATTCTTAGGTTTTTCAACCAACTTAAAAGTGTTGTTCTTATGCAATGATTCAATCTCATCTTGCATAGCTTTCAACCACTCCTTCTTGTGTTCATCATCTATGGCTTCTTCATAACACTGTGGTTCTCCACTATCTGTAACCATCACATACTCGTGTGGAGGATACTTGGTAGATGGTGCTCTATCTCTAGTCGATCTTCTCAATTCAGCTGGTGGTTCATGTTGAACTTCCATTTCCTGCTCAACATCATCACCCATAGGAACATCTTCATGAGCTTCATCTTCATGATTTTGTTCTTCACCTGCATTATCATGCATAACCTTAGAAGAGATATGTGGATCTAGATCAATGAGATCATTACTATGATTCTCATGCTTCTCAACTTTCCCAAAGTCCTCAATAGTTTGATTTTCAAGAAATACCACATCTCTACTTCTAATAATCTTCTTATCGACTGGATCCCATAACCTGTATCCGAACTTCTCATCTGCATACCCTAAAAAGATGCATTGCTTGGCTTTATCATCAAGCTTTGCTCTTTGATCTTTAGGTATATGCACAAAAGCCCTGCAACCAAACACCCTTAAGTGTTCATAACTGACTTCTTTCCCAGCCCACACTCTCTCAGCTACATCTCCATCTAATGGTGCTGAAGGTGATAAATTAATCAGATAACATGCAGTACGCATTGCTTCACCCCAGAAGCTTTTAGGCAGCTTTGCTTCTGAGAGCATACATCTGATCCTCTCCATAATCGTGCGGTTCATGCGTTCTGCTACACCATTTTGTTGTGGGGTTTTGGGAACTGTCTGTTCATGTCGAATACCATGGGTTTTGCAATACTCTTCAAACGACCCGATGTATTCTCCTCCATTGTCAGTGCGAATGCACTTCAATGATTTTCCTGTCTCCCGTTCTACCATGTTGTGGAAATTCTTGAAAACTGCAAGTACCTGATCTTTGGTCTTTATGGCATATGCCCAAACTTTCTTGGAAGCATCATCTATAAAAGTAACAAAATACAAAGCACCACCAAGTGTTTTGACCTTTAAAGGTCCACAAACGTCAGAATAAACAAGCTCCAAAACACTGGATTTTCTTTCAGATGCATTCCTTTGAAAGGATACTCTATGTTGCTTTCCTACTAAACAATGAGAACAAGTGTTTAAATTTATACCTTTTACGTTCGGTAAGTCTTGTCGTTTAGCAAGGATTTGAAGTCCTTTCTCGCTCATGTGCCCGAGTCTTCTATGCCAAAGATCAGTGGAAGAATCTTTTTCAACTGCATTCAATTCTCCTTTACACAGTTTTACTTGAGTTCTGTATAAAGTACAACACTTCTTCCCTCTTGCTATCACCATTGACCCTTTTGTGAGCTTCCACTTTCCATCACCAAAGTGACTGTGGTACCCTTCATCATCTAATACTCCGGTAGAGATTAGGTTATATTGAAGATCTGGTATATGCCTCACATTCTTAAGAATCAATGTACTCCCTGTGCTCGTCTCAATTTTCACTTCTCCAATTCCTACGATTTTTGAGAAACCTAAGTTTCCCATCCTCACTTTGCCAAGGTCACCAGTTCTGTAAGAGTTAAAGAAATCCTTACATGGAATAGCATGATACGAAGCACCTGAGTCAACCAACCATGTCGTTTCTGGTTCTGACTCAGCCATACTTAAGCAAGTCTCTTCACAACCTGAGAGTAAGATAATGTCATCACCTGAGGCAACTGCCGCAACATTATCTTGTTTTTCATCATCCTTTTTATTTTCCTTCTTTGGGTTCCTGCAATCACTCTTGTAATGACCCATTTTTCCACAACCAAAACATCTAACTTCTTTCTTTGGTTTTGATCTCCCCCTTGACTTATCACGGTTATGAGGTTTTCTACTTTTACCTCTCCCCCGTCTTTCTGTAACAAGTGCCTCTGAATGAGACTCATCTGACGATGATTTCCTTCTAGTTTCTTCATTCAACAAACTACCTGTTACGTGATTCATACGCATTATGCCATCAGGAGCAGAATTGCTAAGAGACACCACCAATGTCTCCCAACTATCTGGTAAAGAATTTAGAAGAAGTAAGGCCTGCAACTCATCATCCAAAACTAACTTCATTGCAGAAAGCTGGTTTACTAGACTTTTCATCTCATTCAAGTGTTGAGCAATTGAGGTTCCTTCTTTATATTGTAATTTTCCTAGCTTTCTGAACAAGTAAGCCTTTTTGGCAGCTGTCTTCTGATCATACAATTCTTCTAATTTCCTCCATAGACTATAAGCGGAAGTCTCCGTCGATACATGATGAAAAACACTGGGTTCTACCCATTGTCGAATAAATCCAACAACTTTACGATCTAATACCTTCCAGTCTTCTTCATCTATCTTCATCGGTTTTGTACCGTGATTTTCAATGGGTGCAGCTAGGTCTTTGCAGTATAACAAATCTTCCATTTTTGCTTTCCACATCAAGTAGTTTTCTCCATCTAAACTAATCATGCGATTAGTATTCACTTCCATATTTTTGAACAAATAAATCCAACCTTAGCTCTGGTACCACTTGTTAGGAAAAATAACCTAATTAACTTGTTCAGTAATATGAAGATAAACGATGCGAAAGTAAAAGTAGAGACACCAAGATTATTTAACGTGGCAAAAAAAACCCCTCCAAACTAGAAGGTAAAAAACCACGGGACCTAGTCCAGAAATCTTCCACTATAATTAAATAATGGGTTACACAATTCTTCAAGATGTGTAGAAACACTCTTGGACAACTCTTCACCAAACCTATGGTGGATAAACTGAACAAAGAAACAAAGAAATAAAATCTCTTACTCCTTAGGAATTTGAACAAATCCTAGATTACTAAAGGTTGAAGAAGATAACCACAAACTAAATTGCTTCACAAGATTAATAATCTTCTTTTCTTCAAACCAATATTTTGCTCTTTCAATCTCTCTTGAAAGAACCACTTCAGAAATCTCTCTTTCTCTGACTTCTCTTTGTTCTGGAAGTTGTTGTGTATAATCTCTTCCCTTTCATTCCCTATTTATAATAATAAATAAGGAGGTTTACCAATAGAAATAGGAATTCCTTTTTAGGCTTGAAAAAATAGAAGTTTCTATTTTTTCCCCAAACAAGGAATAAGGGAAATCCTATTCCAACTAGGAGTCCTTTAATTATAAGGAGGGACCCCAACAGTCTGAAGATCCTGGCTGTTGTCTGCAGCGTCGAATTGCCTAAGATTTGTGAGGGTTCTCGTTTAAATCAAAGTTATAAACGGAAGCTTTAGGCATGCTTGAACAGTTTCATTGCTGAGCCAATGGAAATATACAGCTAGCACAAGGACGTGAAGTGTCAATGGCACCAAGAAGCAGTAATACCTATCATATACAAGGAATCCTAAGTCAGGGAAAATCTCCAAACGGAAAAAAAGAGAGCGACTGAAGAAATTAGTCATTTTTAATGATAAATAAACATACGGGTAAAATCAAAATGTCACCTGTGATTTTGGACTGCTGATAGTATTGGATCAGTAGATGTAGTCATAAGCTTGGAGATGATAGCTGCAAAAAGGAAACCCACAAAGTAAATGAAAGAAAAAACCATCCTCACAATGAATGAATTCGCTTTTGAACCAGCTGAGACGATCCGCATATCACTGGTATGATATCTAAAGATCAATGCTGGAAGGAGAAAGGAAGCAGATGATCTGTAAGATTCCAAAGTTGAGCATTATAGAAGTGTTAGTAATGGAAACTAGTAGTGTTTCATATTCTTAACCACATGAAAACTTAATAATCATGGAACTAATTTACTTGTTAGAAGATTTTGATTTTAAATCGACTCTGATTATGTATGTGTGTAAAAAAAGAAATGGAAATGGTTTCGCCCGGGTTCGAACCGAAGACCTTCAGTGTGTTAGACTGACGTGATAACCAACTACACCACGAAACCATTTGTTGCCACCCAAAATAGACAAATTATAGATAAGGTCCGAATTAAATGACATAAAGTCTACATAAACTACTTTATTTATATCAAAGTTCAATATTTCTGGATTTGCACTTCAATGAGAAGACCTCTCCATCATCTTAAATTGGGTATAGGTGGTGAGGCTTGATAGTGTTTCAAACTGCCAAAAATGCGCATCCAGGGATTCGAACCCCGGTCTGTACCCAACCGAGGTCTGTACCATCGGCAGACACCATGTTACCACTACACCAGATGCGCTCTTGGTGAATATTCATCTACTTTTTACTTAATAAGAGGTTGTGTGTGTGGAAAACTATATACAAACCACCACCATATGGGTTCTAGGCAACCTCCTGTAATGGTTTCAACAAAAAAAAAAAAAACAATAATGGTACATGAACGTCTGGGAAGACTCTATAGACACCCAAATGGTGCACGTTTCCATGTGGCTTTGTTACTTAAGTTTTTTTTTTTTGATGAAAGGTAAGTAAAGTTATATAGCAAAGCAAGAAATGACACGACTAAGATTTTGCAAGATTGGCATAAAATATTAGTATTGCAAAATGATCGCATTTACAAAGCTATTATAGATATAAGGGCCCTAGAAAGAAGCAATCATGAAGAGGAATGACAAAGGGAGAGAGAGAGGTGGTGGTGGTGGTGGTGGTGAGAAAAGGAGAGGTGGAAGAAGAAGATCTGAAAGAAATAGGATCGTCGACGATTCTTGCTGGCGGGAAGTGAATAAGTAGTGGCCGGAGTAAGAGGAAAACAATTTTTTTTCTTTTGGAAATATATATTTTCATATATCAAAAGGCACTGAAAAAATCAAAATGATGATCAATCTAGTTTTGTTGTTTAGTCAAATAACAAACAAAAAGAACAATGACGAAGGACGCAACCACAAGCAACTCATCCATGCCGACGTTCTATCTTTGAAACTAAGTGTCGTTAGAAGCACGTAAGTGGCTCCGACGTTATCGCGTGGCTCGGACGTTATCCCGTCTAGGCTCTGTTATTTACTACAAAGATGTTAGAGATCCCGGCTAGACATATAACATACGGCAAACTATGAAGATAATAATTTAAAAGCAACAAAATTCCTGCACTGAATATTTTAGGATAATCTTTGTCCAGAGATAGATGAACATAAATATTAAGTTAAAAACAAACTGTAATTACTTAACACATAACAAGAACTAATAAAAGAGACTTTTGACGCTTAGTTTACACCATTAGATCCGACTCACTGCTGACTACTACGAACTGGCATTCCAAGTCTATCTAACCGACCCGAACCAGGATACGCCTTGCTTGTGAAATTGGCTTGCAATGCCGAACCTCTTGATGTACTTGATGATCTTACTTCACCGAACCCATGAGCCAAATACCTCTTCATCGAAGTAGATTTTTCAAATTCAAGCCTTTGCTTTGGTGCACTTTGTGAACGAACTTTAGCTCGTGATGATTCTGTATTAGACATATAGTTTGGGTAATCCGAATACCCACTTAAGAAGCTTCGAGAACCTTCACTCTTTGCTGGTGTAAACGGGCCTCTTCTTTCACTACCGTGTCGTGATGAAGCTGAGTAGAATTGTGGGCTATTTTCAGCTGTGCAGAAAACTGCATTTTCAACTACTCGAGGAAATCTTCGATGATTAATGGACTGAACTTCACCTGAAGATGTACTTGGAGCTGAAAGTTGAGCTGTAGTTGAGTCCTTCGAAGGTGAATCCATTCCTGTAGTACTATAACTGTTTCGATCTTGATTCACAGTCTGCTGGGAATAGAAGGAATTCTTCAGTTTGGAAGAACTAAAATGAGGCTTTCCTGGATCGACTTCGAGGATTTTGTCACTCTTTTCATCATCTAGAGGCCCATTTTTTATTAATGTCTCTCTGTTCCATGAATTCCCATCCATCCACTGGTCTAACCAATTCCTACCCACTTGAACTCTTTCTTGATCCACCATGTCTCCACCGGTACAATTTGAGCTGTTTCTCTGGAAATGATACAAATATACAAGCAGAATAAGAACTTCATCGCCTAATTAATCTTTATTTTCATTCGTGAATACAAAGATCAAGACAGAGAAAACAAAAAGAAAAACCTTGAGGGGAGACTGCCGATTATGTCTAGTACTCTTCGAGCGGATTCTGTTTTCATATTTCTCAGGAGTTGCAGGATCCTGTAAGAAGACCAAATGATATTGTTAATTCTAATTCTTTTGATCGTGAGAAAGATCAAACAAGAAACACATAAACTTAAAATCTAAGCTCAGGAGTTCCTTGTTGGCTTCAACATCCAATTATTCGAACAAGAGGATAATTTGCATTTTTATTTATATAAATAAAAAGAAATGCATAGACGAAAAGCACAAATTGAAGAACACTGATGCAAGATATTATTGGGATGAAAGGTTTTGCTTACGGGTTGGTGAGATAATGATGATTTGAGGTTGGGATGATGTCGATATTCTGGAACATGGCTATGGGACCGGCCAGTTCGAGCGCGGGCCTGAACTCTTACAAGTGACTGCATACATTTCAGTGTCTCAGCTGTTTTCTTTCTCACAATGTGACCTCTCACAAGTGCTTGAAGCTTCACCAACCCTTTCAGAGCTTGTAATGCTCTTCTTGCCTTTTAATAACACAGTCAGTTGTCAGAAATGCTCGAACAAGAGAATTAAACAGCATTAAGAAAAACTAAATTATACTACAATATTCAGCAACTAAAAACTGAAAGTTTCAATATCTTATAATACATATCTAGGAAATAAACCCGAACATGGGGTGTTCTAATATTTTAGCGACTAAGAACTAAAATTTTCAACAACTGAAAACATAAAGGCTAGAATACAAACCTGAAATGGAATGGCGTTAGTATTGATAATATTCAAATCTAACCTTCAATCTTTATAACTAGAATTTGGTTTTGAACTTTGTTACGAATACTATAACAACTACTGCATCCATTGTTGGCCTCTAGACCAGCCCGAGTGCCCATTATTAAAATCGGGCCCAACGCAAGCATTTTGGCTGCTGCGGAATTGGGCCAGCCCAAGCTTTGCGGGTAAATTCAATTTTTTGCTTTTGTTATTACTTTAGTAATCTATCAGGACCATTCCGAGTTTTAATTTTCGTTTCATGCTAGCTTGCAGGGATCATTAGAAGTTATTTAGTAATTACCCTACTTTAATAGACTAAACCAATCACATGGAAGGTCCATGGTGGGTCTTACTAAGCACTAAATAGACATCTAATTCAACTACCTCTTTATAAGTATAGGGGTCAGATCTATTGAACCCCAAATTTCAATAATTTAAAGTGAACCCTTCAAAAAGAATGGTACTAAATCAATACTCCTAAAGTAAATGAATTTAAAACACATATCATTAACATAAAGTTTAAAGACATAATAACAACTCCACAAGCTCTCTAAAAATGGTGGGAAAAGTTCTCAAATTTTGAAGTAAAAAAAAGTACCCAACTGTACTTTCTCTCACTAAAAAAGTCTGTCATAAGCCAAAAACAGGCAGAGGTCTGACATTTAAGAAGACAAAGACCTCTCAACTTGTTATTATATACTCTACCCTTGCAGATATAAAAGTCAAGAATTAGCTTCTGACTTAATCAGAAAATAAGTACTCACATTCCTCATTGCATCTATTCACCCACAAGATTAGTAGGTCAACAAAACCACACCCATGTGATTGTACTTTTTTTTTTTTTTTGTTGAACTTTGTTTGCCGTATGGTCAAAATCAACAGTCCTTTTTAAGTCCATAACTGATCACATGGTGGGTGGGGTCTTGTTGACGCACGTTCTAGTAGGTCAACAAATATTTTTTATATGGATAAAGTTTTGACCTAGTCAACCAAATTGTACTCGTCGGATTCGAAGTGGTTGTATTTTATTAACTTGTCTCGCGAAGCATGGTAACAGAATTAAACAAAACGAAGTTACTATTCTGCGTTTGGAAACAGTTGAGAGATTCACGGGTTGAGTTATGGGAAACTTACACCCATGGCGCATTTTAGCAAGTTACCCCCATAAGGACCGTGAAAATGAAACCTTTTATATCATCAATAATGGATTGATTAAGAAGGAAATTACTATATCCAGAATCTTCCATTTCCTGTTCTTTTGTGAAGAAGTGTTTCAGAAGTAAAACCCATAAATAGTAACACAAAAAAACGTTTTATCCAGTATCACAAGATAGGAACAGAAACAGATATAAATAGATTATAACGCGTTTCCCGAAGCCGATAAAACGTTTTCGGATCACATTTTTCATGAGGCAAAAAATAACAGCAGTAGGCATTATTGAAAATTTAGTCAAGTTTGGGGGGTAATATAGGGAGAAAAGATAAATGGCGGGAGAAGAGAGAGAGAGAGAGAGGAATGTTAACAACTAACCAGATAACCTCGAAAGGCGGATTGAATCTTAAGGGCAGCCCAATCTTCTCTTCTCAAACCACTTGATGATGAAATGCTAACATACGCCGTGGTGGTAGAACGACCACTACTAGTCAATTTAACCACCACAGCAGCTGCCTGAGCCGCCGCAACAGCATGTTCTGCCACCGCAGCAGTGGCCGCTGCAACTGCTATTGCGTGTTTATTTGGATCTACTTCAATTCCATCAATATATGAATAACTTGTTGTTGATGAAGAACAATTACTCTCTCTATACGATCCTTTCCTTCTATTATTGTTATTATTATTATTATTATTCACCGACGTTGATGTTGAAGTTGTTGTTGTTAAGTCTTTATCTTTGAAAGATCTGATGAAACTCCATTTCTTCTTCTTCTTTACCGGATTCTTTACCGAATCAGTAACGCCACCACCATCGCCACCAGCTGCGGCGGTGGAGGTTTCTTTTTTACCGCCTAATAATCCACGAAACCACCTAGCTGTTTTCCCCATATAAACTGACTCACCGGAAAACCGCTTCTGTTAAATAGTTACTGACATTACTCGTAATCAAAACCATTAGTTCTAGAGAGAGAGAGAGAGAGTGAAAGAAATGTGTAGAGTGAGGAATAAAACTCTACGGAATTTTATATGGTAAGAGTGAGACGAAAGGTCAGAAAAAGGGAAACAATTTACAAGGAATGATGAACTGATTTCCTACATTCGAAGTATTTTAACTTATACAGCATATGGATTTATAAGCGCCACGTTTTGTTTATCAAAGCCCCTACATGCACCCGGCCAAATTGCTATTTGCACCTGCTATGGCCTGACTCCTGAGTCAGGCACCTATGCGCGCCCCTTTTTTTTTTTTTTGATGAGTCCGGCACCCATGCGCGCCCCTTTTACTGCCTTGATATTGTTTTTTTTCTTCTTCGCGTCTTCTTCTTTTTCTTCGTATCACCATATCACGCTAAAATTCCCGTGGAACGATAACGAAGATCTGAACTAGAATGCTCCAAATAAATCATTTCATTTCATCAAGTCCTATAACACTATTTTCAACAAAAAAAAAAAAGTCCTATAACACTAATTGTATTTTGATCTAATACTGAACAATCAAATTAGGTTATAATTTATCATATTTATATAGCATCAAATTCGGGGTAAGTTTCTTGAAGTAAAGTTAGGACAAGACAGCAACTCAAGTTCGCTGATATCTTCACATCAGTCAGTCTGAAATTCAAAACAAGAGTTCGTATTTATTCGGATTCGAGCTTTTATTTTGGCATTCGGACAGGTCGGTCATGTTTATTCATAGTGTATTCTTTCGGGTGCTAACAACAACTTTTTGAGTGCTCTCTTGGTTAAATATGATTATTTGATGGCTAAGATGTTTCATCAACGGTCAGGATTCACTTATGGAAAATAAGCCATAAGGGCAAGTCACATCGATGAAAACATTGACAAGAAAGTTCAGTTGCTGACTATGTTATTGTTGGTTAAATCGATAACATCCAACGGCTAAAATCCGTGAGTAGGTGTACTTGATGAAAGGTAACATCAGTTAATGATTCGAGAAAATTAAACGGCTGTTATCGTGCGGTTGTTAATATTACTATACGCCATACCTTGGAAGATTTGTGGTTTGTCGTTTTGTTTGTACTTAAAATGACGAGAATAACCATAGTTGTATTTATTTGACTTTTTTGCCACTGACACACCAAAGAGGCTCACTCACCTAGACTAGAGCGGAATTTCATTGTTGACTGATTCAACAAAAGAGATTTTCTTACACACGTACGTTTTATTAGAGGTAAGAATGCGATCTGACTCGGGTACCCACAAAGTGTATAACGATGATGATGTCAAAATTTATTCCTGCAGGCGCAATTTGAAAGGAACCGAAAACCTCTGCAGCGTTCAAAACAAACAATTTATGTAGTTGTGTTGTTTTGAGTCTGCTTGAGACGAGTCCATTATCTTTTATAAGCTTATACTGACTACTCGCATGAGATGTCGGTCAGGCGATTGCAATCAATCGTGTTTTTTTACAGAAAACTCAAACATACTATTAGTTTTCAATTATTCATGTTTCTTTTACTAGAACATACCATTAGTTTTTGTATCCTTACTCGTGAGATGTGATATGAAAACTCATGGAACATAAGTTTTGTTTTGTATACAAAAAATACAAAATCCACACATGGGTACCAAGATTACACAAGATTTTGTGTTTGTTTGGATAGTTGAGATCTAACGGTTAAGAAGTAAGCAAGAATTTTTCTTTGACTTGATGTGTTTCATCAAATTTGCCGACATTCTCCTACCTACTACCAATTTCATTTTTATTTCATTCACATTTCATTTGTTGACTTCTCACCCATATCAGTCAAGATTATTAAATTAATCTACTAATTAGAAGGTCTAAAATGTAAAAATTGGGGGAACCTATGATATTACAGTTGACAAAGATGGTTTATGTTTATTTGTCATGGTTTCTTATTAATCAAACCCTAATATGTATCTGATAGGTGCAAATGTGGTCCTATCTTTCACATCAACCGATTAAAGCCAATTTATTGAGATGACAAATAAAGTCAGAAACATTCTTATCAGACAATAAAAAAAAAAAAAAAAAAAAAAAAACACCGTCGTTATTGTTCTCCAGAGACAAGTGTAAGTGGGGTGTAATTATAGCGTAGGTGAACCAATGATTTTTAGAACGTCACAGAAAAAGAAACCAACAACAACAACAAAAACGGAAACAAACTTATCCAGGCTGTCAAGTGTGCTTACGCAGCAGCCAGGTCAGCAGTACACGTCACTGCAAGCAGAAACTCCGGTCCATTCCGACAGCTCCGACGAGGAAGACCGATCTTCAGACCTCTCGACCGTTTATTTGTTTCAAAATCGATGAGTTAACGAGGAACAAGAAGCATTTGGGTCGAAAAACACCTCTCTTCCTAAGATCTCGGGCTCTTTCGTAGTACCACAGTTGGGAATGTCTGAATCAAATCTGTCATTCTTGGTATCAAGTCTTTGAATGAAGGCCGGGAATTAGGTTCACTGCTTGTTTTTAACCACAAACATAAGTTTGATTTCATTCGATTAACAAATGTAAGAGAAAGTAGAGAGAATTCATGCAGGACCGGTAAAAGTTTACCTTTGCCAACAATCGTGGATAATGGAAGCGAGTCGAGGATCTAAGCTTTCTGGAATTTCTAGTCTTCGATCCATGAAGCCCACAACACCAACAACCTTCAAACAAGAAACTAGAAATATCAAACCCAACTGAAATTTTTAACCGAGTTAAGTTCCCTTCGTTCGGAAATATTCATAATATATATATAATAGCGAAAATTGTCTGCCTTGAGGTTTTGGTGGGTAGGAGAGAAGTGTTTACCTGTAGAGAGTTAAGTTGTGTCCATGGAATTGATTCAGTCACTAACTCCCAAAGAATTACACCAAAACTAAACACGTCTGACCTGTTCAAGTAGGAGGAAATATGATAGCGAAATTATGCATCGAAGTAGATAAATGATATGGGTTACGCATAGTTAATCGACAGTAATATATGCACACCCTTTTCTACCAAAACTCAAAGTGGCACGATAGAAAATAATCGATGAAAAACGTTACAATTATAGAACCGTCAAATGATATCTTACTTTTCATTTGATGGTTCGTTTCGGAGGACTTCAGGGGCCATCCATTGTGGCTACATCAGAAAAAAGAACTTCTATTAAACACAAAAGCTATAAATTAAGATCATTTAAATGGATAACCGACTTGGACGGTTTGTGGTTTTCACAAACTAACCAACAAATACAGTGTCATATACCGATAATTTAGATTTCGTGGTTGCTGAAATCTATAAGACAAACTTGAGGAACTAATATTATTGGAGTTAAAGAAGATAGAATGATATAGGTACATCCATTCTCACCGTTCCTCTTCCAGATTTGGCCGTAACGAAGGTCGCATGCTTCCATTTTGATAAACCAAAGTCTCCAACCTTGACAGTCCAATTCTTGTCAACAAGTAGGTTTGAAGATTTTAGGTCTCTATGTAATATGGGTGGATTTCTATGATGCAAATAGTTCATACCCCTAACCTGTAATAAGTTAGTTAAAGAAGAATCACTAAATATGTAAGAAGTTTGATATGTGATAATTATACCACAAGTTCATCTGAAATAAACCCGAGAAGAAAAATCAGTGATGTAAAAACTCACAACATCGAGAGCCATCCTTAAACGGCGTTTGATATCTAATGCTTGATTGCTCTTATGTAAAGTTTTGAAGAGGCTACCCCTGCTCAAAATAAACAAAAGATTATGGACTACAAAATGTTAATATGGAAATTTAAAGGAGTAGAATTTGTATTTTACGGGACTGTCAATAAATGGGACTGTCAAAATGATCCGAAAACTAGGTACCTTGCACGGATCAGCTTGGATCCAAGGTGGCAAACGCTCCCCAATACCTCCCGTATTCCGGACCGAACACCATAGAGGGCTGGCCTCGGGTTAATTCTTGTCAAATGCCTTGCCTCATACCCGGCAAGTTAAGCCCTATTTGTATATCCGATGTCCATTTTTTATATACCATTAACCCTGGTCTCTTTCTTTTTGTAGTTATTTACGCTATGTATATGAACAGGCTAGTCACTACTATGGAATATCCCATCTAAAGACCAGGGTTGATATTTTCTTGGATTGTGTCATCAGTTTCATCTCTGATAAACATATCGTCTATCTTCGGATTACATCGCTCATTAGTACTACCTCGAAAATACACCTATGTGACTTTTCACCACTAGACGGATCACCAGACACCCATATGTAGTCGGCACAGCCCATGTTAGAGCCTACTAAGAAGATTATCAAATTCGAGTATCATTGATATTTTAGTGGGGCCAATCAAAATCAACTAGCTAAATTACTCCCAGAAATTTTTGCTTTTTAGCTTAGAAAGTATAAGAGAAATTTTATTTTTATTACCTCGGTAAGAACTCTGTCACTATGGCAAGCCTTTCAGGAGAGTATACTGCTCCCATAAATAGTAACACGTTGGGATGTCTTAATCTCTGCATAATACCAACCTGAAAATAAAGAACTTAGTCAGAGGTTGTCACGTTAACGTTCAAGATTAACAGACACCCGTAGGTCTTTTCATAACTCGTCTATCTTAAAAGGTTACCTCTTTTTTGTAGTCCAGCAAAGTCCCTTCCTGATATTCACTCCCAATATATACTTTTACAGCGACATCCTGGAAATTAAGACCCATTCTTTATCCGCCGTTCAAAAAAGCGGAAGTAAAAAAGCACCAAAGTGAGATATTGAGATAAAATATATACCGATCCATTCCAAATTGCTCTATATACCACGGCAAATGAACCTGAAAAGTAACAAGAAATGATAAACAAATATCGATCTAGAAAAAATTGATGACAGCCTGAACTTTAGCACCTTAATAGGTAGTATCTCATCCCATATACTCCTAATCTAGTTTTTCTTTTGCAGCTCAATCACAAAGAACCAAAAGGCTTGAACAGAAAATATTACCACATATTTAACGAATGGTAAACCGATGTTTATTACTAGAATTATTACTAGAATCCGGAATGAGTGCAAAAAAAAAAAGAAGCCTTAGTGTTTACCTTGCCCAACCTCCTCTGCTAAGTGTAGGTCTTCCCAAAGAATCCCACAATCGAATTTATCCCCTTTGGTCGTTAAATTTTCATGACTACTACCACTGGACTCTTCCGAGATCAACACTGCTGGAGATTGTGTAATTTCTAGCTTTTCGTGTATTTTCGACTTTTCTTCTAAAGCTTCAACTAAGTTATCTAAATCAGGGACAGATTCATCCTTCTCGTAATATTCGGATCCTAATTGAGGCATATAATTTCCAACTTTGGGCATTCTGCTCTCTTGACTTGCTAACCAAGAATCCATTAAGGGTTTTTTGTTTATTATCCACGAATCTTTTTTGGATTGATTCGGATTCCTGATTCGCTCACAATCCGAATACTCGCATTCATTGGTACGAAAGTCTGGACGTTCTAAAGACGACTTCTGTGAGACTATTGGATAACGTGAAGCCCTCTCCGCTGCATTGCTTGTCGAATAGTAAAACGAACTTTGAACTCGAGTACTTTGACTCTCTTCTTTGTCACCTTCCCCAATATTCAACTTCTGTAGGAATTTTGCTGCCTGCAGAGTAAGACGCCACGGGAGTAAATAATATGAGCGAAACTAAACATCAAAGATAAATAAGTTCAAAAACCATCCCATTACAATTTTGGAAGGCTGAATTGGTCGAAGCAGAGACTCCGCTTCTGGTTTACTGTTCTTCTCAGTATATATTGTATCAATGTGAGATCTGAAAGTGGGCTTGAGTCCCAGAAAAGAGTTAAACATTCATTATACGTTCGTACCGACCGAAACTAACTAAATTTCAACTACGATATGTTTGTTTTCCTTTACAATCTGAATCTGAAAATGATTCATAATTATGTGTATTTTACATAGTGAACCTGTATTTTTATGCATATTTTTATCTCTTTGATGAAATTAGATCTTAAAACAAGTCTTCCTTTTCAATCCAGACAGATTTTACGGACATATTTTATAGCTGAAAAGTAGTTGATTTTAGATGCAGACTTATCTTAAGATCTAACTAAATTAGATATACAAGAATACAACAACTCGGTTTTTTACATACAAAATCAATTCAGATTTCAGAAAAACAAAAACTGTTTGCGAAACTTTAGTCTTACTTGTTTTCCGGCCCTAATTGGTTCCATATCTTCAGCTTCACCCAACTCTACTACATTTCTTCCATTCGCCCGAGGACTGTTATCATTTTCATCATCTCCACGTTGCCGTGAGAAAACTTTTGAAGCCTGTTCAAATCAAAATCTCAAGAAACGTAAGTAACTAGGAGAAGTATAAATTTATAAAAGTATCGATTATGAAAAGAAAAAGGAAAGACGACAAAAGTGAAAAAAGACATGCTAGTTTAGCACATAAGCACCAGATTAGAAACAGATGATGCAATCTGTGGCTTTGGAAGCCACGGTATCTTTTTCAAGTTAAATCGGCGTTCTTTATTGTGGACATCAGCACGATCTTGATATGTTCTTGCGTTTTCTGGCTTTATAGAATTAAATATAGCTGCATCACTTGAGATAGTAATAACACCAACTAGCACATCATCTTCATATAATGGGCTTTTTGTGACAAGCGCCATAAATATCTCACCGCTTCTTTTCCTAAAAGGTAACTGACCTGACCACGATTGACCATGGCTCAACTTCTCAATGACTCTGTCAACTGATGCATGAATGTGATCCTCAATAAGCAAATCGACAAGTCTTTCACCGATTACTTCATACTCTTCCCATCCATATAGCTTTTCTGCTGCACGGTTCCTGAAACAATGAATAGCTTTTTACCTATAATCACTTGCAAACATCACTTCACGCTTACCAAACTAGCAAAACAAGTAGTTTTCATTTGAAATTACAAATATCTGTAGATAGAAACAATTACGGATTGAATAATTTATGAAGTATCATGAACTCGTAAAGTTGGATGAAGATAAGTGTCTCATAATCATTTGATCAACACTTCAATACCCAAACAAACTGAATAAGTTCATCGGGAAAGAACAGATTCGCATATATGGTTAACTAATAATTTGCATGCGACATAAAATAAGACTTTAGTGTTTGATCACGAAACCACACAAAACAATCTAAAAGAGAACCTGAAATTGCATTTTTCTGGAATTACTATCAGTTTAATCAACAATAGCACTAGTATTGTGAATCTGACTCTCCATCTCTACCACTTCTGACTCGTAATCGCTTCATGAGGCCAAAGTATTTAGGTCCCTAAACTATTCATATACATCCTTAAATTTGATGAATTTAGAGTGACTTCAAGTAATTATAAAATTCGAAAACAAAAACAATTAAATTAGTATATACAATTTGGATAAGATTATTATGACTATTTGGATTGTCATTGATACATTATTCTACTTTAGGTCAATATAATCCATCGAAATCTTAATAAAAAATTTAACACAACTCAATTCAGACCTTGAGTCAGATTTCAGATCTAACATGGGAAAAAGTAAACACTACCTTAGTTGTATCAATCACACACAATTCACTCAGTTGAAAACTCATTGATAAGCAACTTTAGCTAGATTTTAAGCTTCAAATTAGTGGAACCAAACATTACTAGAAAAACATGAAGAATCAAGCTCCCCAAATCTAGAATTGAACTATTTGGAACTAGAGACTTTTGGCTCATCAAAATCCACAACTGAACTAAAAATCACAGATTAAAGCAAAATATGAACATGGGTAATCAAGAAATCACCAAAAAAATAATGGGTATGTTTTAATTTTGTAATTCAGTAAGAAAAAAAAAGTAATGGGGTAGGGGGGGTTATGAGGTGTTACCAGTAGATGATCTTCCCATCAGTAGGTCTTCTAATATGAAGAGCGTGTCCCATACACTGTAAAACATTAGTATAAGGTGTTCTTGATAAGAAAAAACCTTCTAAATGATCAGCCCAACCTGAATGTGAATATGAATCATCCGAATCCGACGACCCTTCTTCTTCTTCTTCTTCCTCTAATTCTCTTCTTCTTCTTCTCTGTTCTTCTTCTTCCTCTAATTCTCTTCTTCTTCTTCTCTGTTCTTCTTCTTCCTCTAATTCTCTTCTTCTTCTTCTCTGTTCTTTCTCATTTACTACTGTTTTTAACTGGTCTCTTAATACTGAATGACTCTCTTCTAAATCTCTGAATCGACTCAGTAAAACTCCGTATAAACCGGTCGACGATTCTTCTTCGTCTGCCATTGAAAATAATTGAAAACAGAAAGAAAAAGGTGCGCGCGGAGATTTCAGACTGAAATCGTCCAATTTATAGTCTCTTCTTTCTCTCTCTCTAAAGTCTAAATTTGTTTGGACAAAGACCCAAACTATTAGAGTAATAAAAAACTGCCACGTATACTCTGCCGCTTTTATAGCCAACAGGAATTGCACACGTAGATGTAGGAGTGGGAATCGGGCGGGTATGGGCGCCCACGGGTATACTAGTTTCGGGCTCGGGCTGGTCGGGTAGATTAGGTGTTTGGCTATTAGGGTAGCCGGGCGAATCGGGCGGGTACTTTTCAAAATTCTCTTACCCACAGCCCGCCCACACCCGCTAATATAGTCGGGCCATCCGGGTTCGGGCGAATCGGGTGTCGGGTTAAAAGCTAGCTTGATTAAGGCTTCCTACCTGCTGCCGTGATACAACTCCATATTCTCAGCCCAAACCTGTGTTATAGAAGTGATACACACTTCACTCTCAATCTTGGATCCGAGCAACATAGTTTGATTAAAGAAATAACCTCCTACCACTTTATAAAGCTTTGAACCAAACTCTCACTTGTAAAGGGATGTGGGACTATGTGAAATCAAGTTACCTTTAGTTGGAAATCTCCTATGGAGATTTGAAGATAGTCTCAAATTGGGAACAGAAGGAAATCTTCCACGGAGATAGACTTATAAAGTCAACCCCAACTCTTGAAGTCTAGTTTCATTAGTGTTCATATCAAATAAGACATAATTAACACTAACTTTTGCGGGCGCCCAATGGGCAATATGACTCGGGCTCGGTCGGGTGTGAGCGGGGGTGCGGGTAAGGCCTTCCACCCGTGCCCGCCCACTATTTTTCATCGGGCCGGGCGGGTTATGCCCGTTTCGGGCAAGGGCGTCCATGGGTTGTTTCGGACACGGGTGCCCGTAGTGGGTAGCGGGCAGCCGGGTAAAAATCCCACCCCTACGTAGATGAGTGTCAGAGAGGTAAGGGTTGAGATGGGGATGGGAAGCAAGAAACTGTAGCAACCTCTAAACACACAAAAAAAAGAGTTTGGGATTGGGAGACAAAACAATGCCCATAAAACTGATGTGACCCACTTC
Source organism: Eschscholzia californica (assembly GCF_041429995.1). Classification (NCBI taxonomy): domain Eukaryota; kingdom Viridiplantae; phylum Streptophyta; class Magnoliopsida; order Ranunculales; family Papaveraceae; genus Eschscholzia; species Eschscholzia californica. The sequence goes on along the minus strand of NW_028238483.1, from coordinate 43,180,387 downwards.
ATTATTGGGATTCTTTACCAAAAAAAAAAACTTCATTATTCCGAGTGTTTTTCTCTACATGCCTAAACTAATGGAGACCGACTACATCAATTATCTATTTGTACTGTTTCCGGATCAACAATGTTTTTGAGACAGAAATAAATAAGAATTACTTCAAGTTTCACTTGCAGAAAGTCTTATAGACATCTGACAGAAATTTTTATTTTCTGACGCAAATTTTAAAGTTAACTGTCGTTGGTCCTCAAATAATGGAATGATAAAGTTAACTTAGAGATTTTCACATATATACCCATGTTTGATGAAAATTATATAGAGGGAAACATGTCCAAAATCTCCAGAAGTACTACAAAATAATGGACTCGACCTTTCGAGATGGTGGTTCCACCCAACAATCATTAGTCGGTTTTGTAGTAGTAACATGGTCTTTACAAGCCCAAATGTTAATGTGATTGTGTATGTACTGATTTAATTCCACAAATACAAACTATACCTTGAATCTGTCAAAAGACTACACTGAAAAAGTCTAGTGTTTCGCCGATTTGTTTTTTGTTTTCTTTGTTAAGTATGAAATCACCAATCAACCCTCATTAATGAATCGCACCAGAATCAAAGTGGAAAAAATATGTGTATGTTAAAAAGTTAAACCCCAAGTAACTACTATAGTACAAGTTTCAACAAAAAAAAAAAAGAAAGAAAAGTAACTACGAAAACAATAATAATTTGTCTTCTCTAATGTCATTACTCAAGTAAGTACAAAGACTGATAAACTCCCCCATGGGCAACAACATTAGATCTTGTTTCTTTCCTACATTCTTTACAAGATTATTGTTCTTTGGAACTTGTAAAGGTAAGGCATGACCACTGAGGTTATCCCCTGACCCGCCATCAATTTCTTTTCACCGAATTCCACCGCTACTAGACAAACACCTAAAAGATCGATGGACCATCTAAATGCCCATGAAAATACTAGACAAATATCAAGACAATGGGGTTGCTATAGGCACAAAGGTCTGATGCTTTTAACAGCACCTCAAGACCAAGTCTCGATGTGTTTGTGCACTTAACAGCACCTCAAGACCAAGTCTCAATGGTTTAGGTGTTTGTTCAGCCTTTTATTTTCCTAACATGTACTCCATAACCTCATATAAAGGTGGTGATTGTTTTTCATTTTCTTTTGGATCTCAATCGTCTCATCCAAAGACTCAAAATCAACCTGAATCAGCTAGTAGGACAACTTGGTCATCACAAATCAGACAAAAATAAACATTCGACACGGAGAATTCAGATCTGACTTGGAGAAAAAATAGTACTAACTACATCATAAATCTTAGCGTTCCATCACAAGACAGATTTTGTGAACTGACAGGAAAACTAGTACCTTGAAAATAGATAAAAGAGTTTAGTTTAAAACAACTAAAAGTGAATTGAAATGGATAACAAGAAACATGATTACAAGAATAATCTAGAGAACCAGATAGCAGACAGAAGTCATCTCTGCGTTTAACTTCCAAAAAGCTCCATCCTGACACTGGGAATTTTAAAATTTTCTTGATTGTCTACTGTTCTGTTCATGCTTCAGAAGATTTGCTCTAAGCAACATTGCTTTGACATCACGATCGAATTCGTCACCCATCTGTAAGACGCGCTGGAAAGTTGAATTCCTTTGATCGGCATGTCGTGCATAGAGAATTTTGTTGTGCGAGTCTATCCGAGCCTAAATTCAAAAGCAGAAAGCATGGTTCAACAAGCTTCAAGAACATAATATGCATGAACTAAGGTCGATTTTTTTGTGGAATTCAGGTTTAAAAACCTGACTCAAGATCACTATGCTTGTTTTTTGTTTTGGGGTTCTTGAATCATGTGCTTTACTCGTCTAAATGGCCGACTAGGGGTGATTGGTGGCCCATTTAATTTCCATCAAAGAAGTCCGGATTAAGACACCAAATACCATTATCTAAATAACCTGAAATGACTACTGTGTCCTTGGCTGAAACATGCCACACCAAGCCGAGTTAGATTTAAATAAGTCGGACCCAGACGAGCCAGATTCACACAAGGGAAAAAAACATCACACAAGTGCCAGGGACTCGCACTAGGTTAATCGCCTAAAACACTTGTAACATAATTCAGTGGATATTATCAAGGGGAACATTTTCTCGAGGACAACTTACACTACCCAAAGCTTTTGGTACCATCAAAAGCTAATTGAGATTTGAAACTTGAAGCAACTGAGAACTCAATCTTGCCCCTAAAATACTAAATCAATTTTGTTACACTGTTAGATGATCATCTTTTGGCCTATATTATGTAGGCATCCCCAAAATAAACCATTGGGGCATCTCCATGAAAGGCCTCTCTGGTGCCGTGTAAGTAGAACGTAATACTAATGGGGTGTTAAAAACTTAAAATAGGAAAACAGTTTTCAACTCTCAATTCAAACTAAGGTTTTCAGATCGAAAGGAGTTGGGGAAAGATCAACATATAAATACCTGTATCTGATTATCAGTAATCAAGGCTTCAAGTTCCTTCTCCAGCCCAGCTACACTTGTTTTGAAAGCATCAGCCATCATATTTAGATCAACAGACACAAATGGAAGAGTATATTGGATAAGAGCCTTGTGGCGAATTTGGCTGTAGAGTGCCTCGACATGATCGTATAAATGGATGTCAAGAAACAAATTTGCTTTCAGTTTTTCAAGATATTCGAGGCATGAAGCGTAACGGCTGCAATAAGAATTAAATTGGTCAAAAACTGAACAATCAAGAGCTTTTGCTTGTAATTGTATGTGCATAAGGTACTGGTTTTTTAGTTAAGATCTCAAATCTGACTCCAGTAGTCCAGTCTATATTTCAGAATGTTTGTCTTTGGTCTGAGTCATTTCAATGGCCGACTCGGGCTGCTTTTGTACATCTTATTTAGAACTTCATCTGAACAGATTCAGAAGAGAATGGAAGAAAAACTTAGCGTCACCCTTTTCCTTAATAGAGGGTCACAACATAGGTGGATAAAATTAAGGAGATGTGGATTTCACGTCATTAAGGAGAATGAAACGCCACTTTACCTTGAATAAAAATCATTAATTATCTCCCTTACTTCAGGTACCAGCTCTAAGAAATTTCGGAAGATAAAGTTGTCAATCACCTTATTCTGCAAAACGTATTAAAAAGACAAGTATAATGTCTCAATTGTCTCGTCATCAAGTTTGACAACTACAAAAATACTATTTCAGAGGATTTGGTAGATACCTTTAACTCCGTCCTGTCGAAAGTAGCAAGTGCGCAAAGTCCACCATATGTAGCAACATCTTGGGGTGCGATCACTTCTGTGTAGCTGTTCCCTAATTCAGGACCTGTTTCTAGAAACTGCAGGTTGAAAGGAGTTGAACGGAGTCGTGAAGTACCAGATAAATTATAATTCATAGTAACTTGATAATATAAATCATTAATCAGACAAAAAATTACTAACTTAACAGAATCATTTAAATAAACGATGGTCATACGAAATCAACTAATACACAAGCATGCAAGTTTGGCATCGATCCAAATGTTTTGCGGACCATTTACTTTTACCAAGAAGAATCAAAATGGCAAAAAAAAAAAAAACAAATTTTTGAAACATAAATTTGCACATTGATTATTTCTAGTATGGAAATAATGTACTTCATTAACATGCCAAAAGTAACATCTACAAGACATGGGAACACTAAAGTTTCCATATATATATATATAGAGAGAGAGAGAGAGTTTAGAGAAGTGAAGTTGAGCAGAGTATAACCAAGGACGAAAGAAAAGAGAATATAAATAAGAAAAACACAGAATTATTAACTGCCCATCCCCAGCTGTCTTCAGACACGGGAAACATTTACTATCATACAATCTACTGAGAGAAGGAACGCATATATTGTCACACAAAAGCACAAAAGATATAAAAAAATCCAACTAACGATAAATGACAGATGAGAAACACAAACCTTGCGAGCAGCAAGTTTATACTTTTTACTCTCCAAGTGAGCCAATCCTGCGGCACAACGCAGTTTTGAAGTTGTAACTGGGTCCAGAGCCTCTGATGGTTGCTCGGCTTTACTAACATAATTTGCAACATGTGAGAACTGGCCCATCTCAATGCTGACCAAAATTGTGTTCAGACACATCTGAATGATGTGCTTTGATGTGGTGCAGTAATCACGAGTACGGGCATAATTTTTAAAAGCATCACTTAGTGCCCCATGAGCATAGTAAAAATCTCCAAAATCGTTGTATCCCATTCTGATGCTTTCTTTGATCAAATTTGTCTGCGCAAGGATTTTTATCAATAAATGCAACATCATGATAATAGATGAGAATGAAAAGAGAACTGTTCATATGTGATGATGTCCGTCTGTCCTCTGCTCAATGTTGTTGTACATTTGAGCCATCCAAATCTCATATTCCAGTTATAGTTAGTTAGACGAAAGAAACGCAACAAACCTAACATCAAGACAGGCAAACTATAAAATGTAAACCTGGCAGATATTGTATTTGTATATGCTTGATCACGAGAGGGAATAGGACAAAAAGCAAAAAATGGAAATCAAAAAAGAAACCCAGTCTTCGACATAGGACCTGTTCTACGCATAGACAGCTCACATTTCCTTTATACAGTTCTCAAGGTGATGCTTTCTCTTACTTACACGTTAAAAAAATTCCATCCATAATATCCTAGTTAAATATACCCTCGAAAAAATTAGAAACAATTAATTCCCTTCCAACAATGAATTTCAAAGAAAACTGTACGGAGACCCCAATGTGGGATTCTGAAAGAAAATAGGGCTAAACCGTACAGCAAGAGAAGCTACAAAGTAAAACAAGGGTGAAACCTTTGACAATACAAAATTGAGCATTTCAACTAATAAGATGAGATATAAAAAGTGTGACTTCAAAAGCAATAGTACTTAAATTTGATGACCTTGAACTAATCCTAGCTTTAATACTTTTTTGCAACATTCTCAAACACCCAAACTCCAAAATTTGTAAGATAATAAATCCTTTTCCTGAGCTCTAATAAGAACCCACAAGTCTAACAAATCAAATACGATACAAAACAAACCCTAATATCAACTGAATCGAACACAACTTCTGAACCTATAGTTCAAATTTCATCACCAATCAAACAAAACGCACAAAATTAGTGAAGCAAAATCAGTATAAAGTTTGAAGTGAAAGCATACCCTATAAGCATTAAGTTCACTTTCGAGTTTCTCTTTCCGCAACTCAGCTCTTCGATCAACAGTATCAACCCAAACTTGATCTAACTCATAAGCAGGACCTAATTGTCCATCAATTTTTTGTACAACGTCTTTGAATAATTGAGTATTTTCACCTTTCTTGATCTCATCAAAAGCCATTCGTAAAGCTTCTAATTGCATAACTTGATTTCCACAGTGATCGGCGATGAAAAGAAGTCGAGTTATTTTCGTTCTTCCACTGTATAAACTTGCATAAGCTTCTATATCCATCTGTTCGGAACTTATGGTTGGTTTGTTACGTTTCTCGTCTACTCCGTTTGAATAGATATCGTCGATCATGGTTGATGAACTTTCTTCATCCCCTTCCATTCCTTGCTTCTTCCCGAAACCCTAGATAAATTCCCCTCTCTCTCTCTCTCTTTTTATCCTCCGGCTGTACAGACGTAATTTGGTGCCGCTTCCGTTGTTTTTTAACGATATAAAAATTGTTCACCAAATTGGCCGAAATTTTGTTTTCTAGGCTAGGGCAGTCTTTTTCATTATTGTCATTTGTCTACTTCTTTTTTTTTTTTTTTTAGGGTTATTTCCCTAATGGCCCCCTACTTTGTGACCAGCTTCCTGCCTGGCCCCCTACTTTACGAGAAATACCCATATGGCCCCCTTCCGTTATAACACCGTTACTCTCTCTCTTCCATATCTTTTCTCTCTCCTCCAACATGTTTTCTCTCTCTGCCACCTCGTTAAAACCAGCCAACTCATCATCTTCTCCGGGAAGGTCGCCGGCCAACCAATTTCCCGGCCGGCGACCTTCAAACCTAAAAAAAAAAAAATATATTTTTTTATTTCATCTCTCCTCTCTCTCTCTCAAAAAAAAAAGATTTTTTTTTTTTTTTACTTCCTCTCTCTCTCTCTAAACTCCGGCGAAGGGGAGTTACCCTTCGCCGGAGTTCGGAAGACCTTAAAGGTCTGCCGGAACAGACCTTCAAGGTCTGCTCGAGCAGACCTTTGAGATCTGCTCGAGCAGATCTGGACCTTGAAGGTCTGTTCGAGCAGACCATGAAGGTCTGTTCCGACAGACCTTTAAGATCTTCCGAACTCCGGCGAAGGGTAACTCCCCTTCGCCGGAGTTTAGAGAGAGAGAGAGAGGAAGTAAAAAAAAAATTTTTTTTTTTTGAGAGAGAGAGAGGAGAGATGAAATAAAAAAATATCTTTTTTTTTTAGGTTTGAAGGTCGTCGGCCGGCGACCTTCCCGGAGAAGATGATGAGTTGGCTGGTTTTAACGAGGTGGCAGAAAGAGAAAACATGTTGGAGGAGAGAGAAAAGAAATGGAAGAGAGAGAGTAACGGTGTTATAACGGAAGGGGGCCATATGGGTATTTCTCGTAAAGTAGGGGGTCAGGCAGGAAGCTGGTCACAAAGTAGGGGGCCATTAGGGAAATAACCCTTTTTTTTAATGTTGAGGATATTTCTATTTTATGTTGAAAGCAAAATCAGGCAGGAAAATATGAAGTTGACTTGTTAATTTGTTTAAACATAATTTCTTTCAATTTAAGTTAGAGACACTCTAATGTGTGATTTAAACTATGAAGTCGGGACAGAAACATGGTGAGGGTGAGTAAATTTGAATTCAATATTTACCCGAGGAAAAAGGAATAAAATTAATAGGCCATTATATAATTTATGGCAATTGTAATATTTAGTTTATTGTTTGGTCGTCGAAAAGTAAAATCGGTAGAGACGTATCTTGTTTCCAGATTTTTTGGTCAATGATTTTAAAGGAAATGTAGTCGCAAACCACTCAAACCTTGATTGAATCCTTCTTCCTATGTGGGAAATCTTACACCGGTAAGAATGAATCCTTAATGCACTTTCGAGTACAGAGTAATCTTGAAGTGTAATCATTAGTTATCGCATTTATATTCACATTAAATAAAAGCGTTAGCGCCTTTTTGGCAAAAATATGTGATGACACCGAATACCAATAAGTAATCCGAGAGATGTAACAAAACCAATAAAAAAAATTGAGGTTAATTCATTTTGGCCCTCGAGGACAACCAACTTCAAATGTGATAAACTTTCAAACTTTCACGCTGACTCTATTTTCTAATCTCTCCTTAGTCTAACTTTAAACGTTGTGTTCCCCTTTTTACCGGTCTTATCAAAATTAGTTTCCCCACCTACCGACGACCCTTCATTCGACAAAGAGTTTTACTTCTTTTTCCATTTTTTTTTTTTCTCTTTCCTCTTCCCACCACCACCTCACCCACCACCGTCATATCTTTTATTATCTTTCTCGTTGGGTCACATAATAGTAAGCTTTGACCGCTCTAAAGGTCAATTGATCAACTTTGGTGGCACGTGGCAGATCTCTAAGTACGCAGTACGAGACCTTAATGAAACCACGAAGGGGTTGATCTGAAAGAGCTCAGCCACTTGACCCCTAATAGGTGACGTCACCACGCGTCTCCTTAAGCTATCTCATGACTTAAAAACCCATCATAAAGGCAGATCCGAGTCAGCTCTACAACTTAAGTCTTAGAACGGGAGGTCTATAGAAATATGCTTGACACCTCGAGCTCTACTCTGCACGAGAAAAATGTCGGTAACGTAAGAGGCTAGATAACGTCAGATATTCGCTAGCCATGTTCTGAGATACGATCATATCCACTGTGATAAAAAAATATATTTTATTAACAACTTTGTCACGTGGTCTTTTTTTAGTGGGTGATTCACCACCACTATACAAATCTATATAACGACGCATGTTTGCGCTGAAAATGATCCCAATTCCTTGCGATTATCATTGATTTTCAATCTGCACTTGAGCGTCGAGTGTATTTAATTACTTGTACCTCCCCCACCTGTTCACCAACGATATAGAGGAACAATAACCGAAGATACAAGGACGATTTTGGAAAGCCACTTCCCAACATTAAAATTTCCCTCTCTCTTCCCTTTTATCTCCTTTATCTCTGTCTGCCTTTCTCTCTCTGTCTCTATCTCTGTATCTAGCTTTCTATATTTTTCTATGTTCTTGCTTAAATGTTCACCTCATTTTTCAATTATTAGTACGATCTTTTCAAACCCTCGTCTGGATTTGAATCTGAGACGAAAGATTCAAATTGTCTACATCGATAGAGAGAAAAGAGATGATGGTGGTGGCTAACCATTGGTGGTTGTAGTAAAAAGCGAAAAAAATCAAGAATTATTTACTTTCCCAATGAAGGGCCGTCAACAGGTGGTCATCGATTAACTTTTGATGATTTGTTATTTAACGATGAGATAGATATGGGGGAAATTAATTTTGCAAGAAGGGGTAAAAAGGTAAAGAGAAAATAAACGATTAGAGTTGACTAACGGAAATTGCCAAAGGGGCCATTTAAAGGAGTTAGTTATTCATAGGGAGCCACAGAGGAATTAACCCATAAAATTGACAAATGTGAAATTTATCCCAACAAGGTTTAAAGGGCACACCAACACAGATAGAAATCCTAATTCGTCTTCGTTCTTCAAACCAACGAGTTTGTTTGTTTCGAACTACTCATCTCCGATTCTCATCTAGTCACAGGTACGTCGATTAAATCTATGAAATAGTGCTCGTTCATGTCAATTTCTCAATCCAACTATACTTTTATACTGTTCTTCAGATCAAGAGCTTCACTTGAAGGTTTTTTTTTTTTCTTCTTAATCCGATACTTTACTACTCTTTTTTTATGATTGAATCATAAATTACGTTTTTTTGAAGTAAAATAGTTCTAGATCGTCGAAATTTTGACAAAGCCCTCATTTTTCTGTCTTTGAATCATCGAACTCGTTAGTTGATCTGTTCTCTGTTTATCCCTCTTTCACTCCTTCTCCAACTCTCTCACTATATCTAGATTGTCTAGGGTTAACATTTGTTTTCGTCTATTAGGGTTTCATGAACTTATTGTGGAAAGTTGGTGATGTCAGGAGACATTTTTGTTTGTTGAGTACTATAAACCCCAGTGTTTGCAATTGGGGCCAGTTTCAGCATAGTAGTGGTAGCACATGTGAGAATAGTCCCACATGGGAGAAGGGCGATCTAGCAACCAAGAATATAATGTTTATTGTTTAGGTCTTGTCCGCTCATACCCAATTGGTTTTGAGTTGGATGACCACAAACTTAACAACACAAACGGTTGAACTTTTTCATAGAGCAATTTAAGCTTGTGCTTTTGAATATTGTGTATCAGATGAATGCAATTTGACCCAAATTGCAAATCAGATTAAGACCTTTTTTTATTGAGGTTCTGTTTTCTTTTCTTTTTTCTTCCTTACCATCAGTTAGTGTTTGCAGGAAAAACTTAAAAAAACATAGTTTTTGAAGAGAGAAGGGCGATCCAGTACAAAAGAAAGCTGAGGCTGTGGGTGCCCTTGGCGAGTTATTCTGATTTTCTACAATGTCTGGCCTACTTAATGTACTTTCTATCTTTTTTATTTATTTTAGTACGAAAATTTCTTGTCTAATTTCTAACTAGCGATGTGTTTATCTTCGTGTATGTTAAATTGTTTGATTCACGCGCACTGTCAAGGTCAATGATTCCAATAACATTATATTAACATTTTATGTCTGTGGACTTGTGCTAGTTCAAGGCTTATGTGGCCATCTCGATATGGATATTGTTATAATGCAAAAGTTGATATCTAGTAGTGGACTTTCACAATCAGCTGAACAATCTTTTCCTCTTTTGTGTATTACTGCTGAATTGAGAACAATTTCGTTTTGTGGTTTATGTAAACCAAAATGTCTTGCTTAATTTCTTTAAGGCAGTTGAAACTTGAAACCAAGAAACCTCCAGAGTGGTAGACTCCGGATTGAGTTATGTCTCCTAAAGTTATAATTTTTTTGTATCAAACCTAGCATTGAAGTAAATAAATGATCAGAGTTAAGGGTATTAGAGAACATTTAGATATCGGTTGTGTAACATGTATTACTTTGCTGAGGAACAAAGCTGATGCATCTTCTGAAAAGTAGATCTGGTTGTGTGCTAGTTATGTTGAAAGACAAAAGACTCTTAATCTCTAATACTGCACAATTTTTGAAGCAAACACTATGGTTCTCTAGTGTAACCCAGAATATCGTTTATCTTTACTAACTTTGATAAATTATTTCTATTGCACCTGCTCCCTTCTTCCATTTGAGTGGCTCTCTCTTGTAGTAGATAAAGTTTGTTATAGATAAGGTTCCTAATTTTGTAGAGCAGTGATGCATCGTCGGATCTCGGAAAGAATGATAATGATCAGATAGTTGGTACTGGTCAGACGATTAGTTATCGATTATTTAATTTTGTACTTTCCCAGTTTTCTCAAAGCATCCGAATTGATATGTACCGTAGTTTGTGTTCTCTTTAAAGCTAATGAATTCGATAAAGTCATATAAGATTAGATTTCATTTTCACAATACTTTGCTTTTCCCATGATTTGTTTATTCTGAGAAAATAGCGACATTTGATTGCAGTCTGCACTCAACGAATCAAATTCAAATCTTCCAGACACCACAGGTAGACCTTTTGCAACATCTTTTTCTGCTCAATCTGCTGCTGCAACCCCTGTTTATCACAATTCCGGTGAGTTAAATATGGTACAGCCTATATCTCTCTTTCATAGATGAATCATGTGTAGTTAACTGTTTTCTGTTTTACACTTTATAGGAACAATTCAAGGCTTGCATAACATGCATGGAAGCTACAACATCTCCAACATTCCCGGCGCACTTGCGTCAAGAAATTCAACAATGAATGGTGTCCCTTCAGCTGCTGTTCAACAGCCTACAGGGAGCCTTTCGAACGGGCGTTATACATCAAACAACATCCCTGTAGCTCTTAGCCAGGTGCCTACTTGAGTTTTTATACTCTAGTCTCTATATCAAACTGACAGCAGAATTGAGTGACTTGAGTCCCTCATTTTCTTCAACCATCAGGCTCTAGGTGTAAGCAACTTATCTTTTTTTTTTTCTTGCAGATGTCTCATGGGAGCTCACAGGGGCATTCAGGGGTCGCAAGTAGAGGAGGTATTGTTCATTATTTAACTAATTGATTATCTGCATTTGCTAGTTTCAGGATAAATCAACTTCTGTCAGTAGTAACCGTAGTATTATTATTATAGGAATGGGAGTTTCTCCAATTTTGGGAAATGCAGGTTCCCGAATCACTAGCTCAATGGGGAGCATTGTAGGTGGCGGTAACATTGGCCGAACCTTGAGCTCTGGCGGTGGATTATCTGTTGCTGGACTGGCATCCCGTATTAATTTAGCGGGAAATACTGGTTCTGGAAACATGAGTTTACAGGGATCTCACAGACTAATGAGTGGTGTGCTTCCGCAAGGTAACTCTAATCTCAAATAATTCTCGCCCTTTAATTCAATTGTAGTCTTCAATAGTCATGGTTCGTCAATCCAAGAAGGTATTTGTAACTACGATAAGTCATTTTATTCTACTCCTGCAGTTTCCTTTTATCCTTCTCCATCTTTCTTTTTATCGTTCTCCGTCTTTCTTTGGAACACATTTAGCTTTATCCTCAATGTTATAATTGATTGATTCTATAGATTAGTTGTCATAAATCATAATACATACAAGATTTTGAAAACAAAATTTAACTAAAGTGGCCAATAGATTATATGTGTTGGTTCTTGTTCTTGCAGTGTTTGTTTGGTACTTTTTTACTTGTACTATGAAAATGAAATTATATATATCCTGTATTCAGCACCACAAGTAATGTCCGTGCTAGGGAACTCTTATTCTGGTGGAGGCCCGTTATCTCAAAGCCAACTGCAAGCAGGAAACAATTCTTTAAGTAATATGGGGATGTTAAGTGATATGAACTCCAACGACAGTTCTCCTTTTGACTTGAACGAGTTTCCCCTGTTGACTGGTCGCCCCAATTCTGCAGGAGGCCCTCAAGGGCAATTGGGTAGTTAAAGAATTACTTGTGCTTTTTGGTGACTTTTAATTTTTTCCTATTGCAATAAATTATTAATTTGACAGTGATTTGCAGGTTCAATGCGAAAGCACGGTGTCAGTTCTATTGTCCAACAAAACCAAGAATTCAGCATGCAGAATGAAGATTTTCCCGCTTTACCCGGCTTTAAAGGTATGCTTTCATATATCTCGTTGACCAGGACGTCACGAGAATGTTGTTGTGTACTGTACCATTGATAGTGCAAGAGTTTACTGTTGTAGCACTTACTTTTAATTATTGTTTAGTTTTTCATTAACACGATCACGCTTCATTATGTACATGTATTGATTGATTGGATGCCATTCTCTGCATTTCATGCAACACTGTACTTTTTCAGAACTTCGAATAAATATCATACAACATTGTATTACACTGTTAACTTTTGTGACACCAAGAAGTGAATGCAGATGTTACCTTCACCACCTCCAGTTAATTATTCTGAGAGCTTGTGCATGCTACGTCTGTCATCTGATGCATTTTGTGGTACTTGAGCAAGAGACTGCAAATCTTAGCTTGACTCATAGTCTTCTTTTTCTTCTACGGAAGAGAAAGAAAGAAAAGATCAAAGAAAGAAAACTAGTAGTATCCTCTTCCCCATGGTTTTCCATGTGATGTATCTAACTAGCTTTGAACTTTTAATACTTTCGTGGAATAAGCCTATGGAGTTTTAGTGCTCATCCATAGTTGCTACTTTGAAGCCACGTTTTCTTCGAGAACCCTGTTCAGTTATTTTGTGCCTTGATTTGTATGACTCTATGACTACATATAATGTAATTTAGAAACTTAAGGCTTATTGTAACTGAAGATATTTTGTTTCCTATGTCATCTCATATGTTGCTATCATGACCCTTCTTGGGTTATTGATGCATTGGCTCAAATCACATTCCAGGACTATGCTTTATTCTTGACTACTATGACCTTAGATGGTCGGTGGCTAGGGTTAAGACTGGGGCTCCGGCAAAATGGGAGGATAAGAGGTTTGACCATGGTATGCCCAAGCCACACCCCCTTTCCGAGAATGCCCAAAAGTACAGTTGGACGCGTAAGAGTTTGCCCAAGCATGGGCCAAGTTATATCTGCCTAGTTGCACTCCTTGGGTTTAGAGTTACTCATGTTTCGATTGCCTTAGGTAAATTAAGTGGATGAGAACTACAACAAAAATTGGTTGATGAAATGTTCTACACATTCGGGAAATAAGGATAAAGAGAGGGACACGAAATACCAGTAGTTATTAACTGCCTTGTCTTAATTAGGTTTATACAAAATTTAAAAAGATATGGAGGTTTTAATAAGAGAAAATGATGTCTTTAGTTTCGGAGCTGGAACTCTGACAAGTGGGAGGGCTAATTCTTTCTTTTTGTGCCCGTCCAGTCGATTTTTTCCACTGCATAGTGTCTTCACACAACATTAATGTAATTATACACAGCTGGTTCCAGGCTGGGCAGGTTGCTTGGGTTAGTAGTAACCATACCACATGCTTCCCTAAATTGGGATCCGGTTTAGCTAAATTTGGTTCACGTTTGCTGAGTTGCTGGAAGTTTCAGCAGCCCATGACCATGACGCTCACACAAGGTTTGGGTCAAGCTGGTCTGCTCCAAGTCCCTCCGAGTTACTATCAGGCCATATCCTGATTCTGACCAAGATATATGCAGCCAAGTTATTTGTACCAAACCCATATAAAGAAACTACATTTACCTGGTCCTTCACTTAGTAGGATGTAAGCGTACCACTTGTCCAACATTTACACGTTCCCGCATCCTTATTGACTGCATTTTCTCTTGTAATTGTCATTCTAGGCGGGTTAGAGATTTTATAATATCGAAAGCTTAGTATCATTCCCTCTATTAAGTTTCAGGGCAGATAAACCATTTTCTTGCGACGCGTATCCCTCTCGAAGTTTTTTTCTTCTAAGAACGTATGACTACAACTAAAAATGCTGCTATTATTTTGACATTTGGCCAACTATGGTGGACTGGACTACCAGCAGTTTGCACTGCGACTGAAATAAACATATCCTTTTTATTAATTGTTTTCACTTTTCAAAGTAAAAGATTTGACTTGACGCGTGGTCATCAACTGTAACTTTTTTCTGCAGGTGGAAGTAACGATTTTGGAATGGATATGCACCAAAAAGAACAACTACATGATAATGCCGTATCTTTGATGCAGTCACAACACTTCCCTGTGAGTTTTGTCTCCCATATATCCTTTTCTGCACAAGTCTTCCTACGCATAAGTTATTTTTTAAGCAAGAAAGTTGGACGTTAGTAATGGAAAGAAGTCAGTGGTGAACTGCATTATATTATTTACATGCTTATATCTGACTATATGTATACATATACATATCTTATTGGTTTCTTCTACTAGTAGTCTTATGACTCTTATCTATATCATTTGAGGAAACCCCATTCTAGAAGATTTCCAAGATAAAAATCAAATTGCAGGATATTTTTAAGATTAAGTCCTGTTTAATAATATGTTAACTTAATTCCCTATGTTAGTACAAACTCATTATGTATCCACATATATCCACAAATAAAAGGATTATGGACGATAGTACGTAACCAAAATGAGCTGAAGATCTCGACCACAATTTTTTTGAAACTGTAGAAAGACTTGCAGCCAGATATAGAAGAATGCTGGTGGTCACATGGACTAACCTGACTAATTGCGTCCAGCAGGCCTCCTTCCTTCATTATTCAATGCGAACAAAATCTTACACTCGTAGACATTCAAAGCAATCTTCCTATAAATGAAAATTCTTCTACATAAGATATAAGAATATATTGTCTTAAGTAATTAAAACAAACCCCTTTTGTTATTAACATCAAGGCCATCTTTTCTGTCTCTCCCCCCCCCTCATAATTTTGCGTCACATTAGGTATCATATCCAATTAGATACTTTCTACTACTTATCAGTCAGATCCGAATTTCAATTCACATGTATATGCGTGAGTTTCAGTTAGTCATGATTTAAATTGATCTACTGGCTGGTTCAAAGAAAAGAAACTTCGGTCATGTTACTTAAATTAGATTGGTTTCGAAATCACCCTCTCTTATCTTCATAAATTGAGCTGGGTTTTTTTTCGATTACAGTCACAGATGGGAAGATCTGCTGGGTTCAGCTTAGGAGGTTCGTATTCAACTCATCACCAGCAGCAACCCCAACATTCTCCATCAGTGAGTAGCGGTGGGGTATCCTTTGCTCATGCAAATAATCAAGATCTTCTCCATTTACATGGATCGGATTTATTCCCATCTTCACATTCTAGCTTTCATTCACAGGTATGCCATTGGTTGCCCCAAGTAATATACTCTAATAGTTTTATGAGCAGTATTTCTTCTGTTCCACATCTCTATTTCAATTACATTTGTGTTTCCGGTCAATCTTCTTCGCAATTAGGTCCAGAATAGTGGACAATCTGGCATCGGAATGAGATCGGTGAACAATGGGAATTCAGGTTCGGGCATGGGATATGATCAACTTATTCAACAGTACCAACAACTTCAGAACCACTCCCAATTTCGCTTGCATCAAATCTCAGCTGCTAATCAATCATATAGAGATCAAAATCTGAAGTCCATGCAAGCATCACAAGCTGTTCCTGATCGATTTGGTTTGCTTGGTCTGTTAAGCGTTATAAGGATGAATGACCCAGACCTGTCATCTCTTGCTCTAGGAATTGATCTTACAACACTAGGGTTAAATCTGAACTCTATGGACGACCTTCACAAAAAGTTCGGGTCTCCATGGTCTGATGGGCCTGTTAAGGGAGAGCCCGAGTTTAGGGTGCCCGAATGTTACTATGCCAAGCAACCCCCTGCCTTACATGTAAGAAGCTCCGGTTCTTCATGAAATGAGTTATGTTGACTTTTGAGTTTTGACCTCTATCATCTAATTCTCCTCAACCAACGTTTTCTTATGTGATGATTGCAGCAAGCTTATTTTTCAAAATTCCAGCTAGAGACGTTGTTTTACATTTTTTACAGGTGGGCCTTTTTTCCTTGGCGCTCTAAAGAAATTTCATTTTTCCGTTACATACTAGACTCTAAAATGATTTGGAATATGCTTCTGTTTTTTCTGCAGTATGCCAAGAGATCAAGCTCAACTATATGCTGCCAACGAGCTGTACGTATTCACCTTCATTTTCCTCCTCTCTCCACATTTTACTTTTGCCGACGATGATGAATTTTTTCGTGTATAGCATAAAATTAGTATGACAAACAGTCCTTCTAGATATAATCGAGGCTAACATACACACATGCAACCGACAAGTCTAGTTAAAAGCATTATGTCGAAGAAGAACCCTTCTATTAGTTTCCTCTGTCCATTAGGGAGAACACAGTTTTTGAAGATAATATCATCGTAATCAAATCATTAACTAGCTTTGTTTCTACCATTTATTGTTTTCTACAAGCCACCTCTCCATTGTAGTGTTTACCTAATTACCTTGTCCTTGTAGGTACTCAAGAGGGTGGTATTTTCACCGGGAGCTTCGGATATGGCTATCGAAAGTTCCAAATATTGAGTCTCTTGTCAAGACAAGTTCATATGAGAGAGGATCTTACCTCTGTTTTGATCCCAACACATGGGAAACACATCGCAAGGTTCGTCTCTACAATTTCATTTGTAATATAAAGCTTTCTTCAATTTTTGCATTCTTCCGTTATTAGAAACTAACTCTTTGGTATCTTTGAATAATATGGCAGGATGGTTTCGTTCTCCATTATGATATGTTGGAAAAGAGACCGATTCTACCTCAACATTAGCGGAAGTTGTCAACTTGTAAATTTTCTGCCGGTTGCTCTTGCTAATTAATCTTAAACGTTAGAAATCCTTTTGTTCATGTTATTTTGGCTTTAGGTGTATCCCTCCTTCACAACTTAAAAAGAAGCCCTTTTTATATAATTATAGCCCTAAACTTCAACTGAAATGTTGCAATCTTTAGATGCATTTCTTTGTTAAATGTTAATGGAATAGTAAGTTTATAACTTGTTTGGGTGTTCTGGGTTTTGTTTCCTTGCACACAGGTCAAAGTTTGCATTGTTGATTAATATTATCTAGATTTCCACAAATATAGTTGATCAATATGTAGTCGAGTCTCGGTGATGCAGGGAGATTTTCTTTGTGAGTTTTCTGCTGGGTCACTCGGACTCAAAACTCTAGGAGAACGAAACATCTTCTAACTCAACTTCTCAAGTGTTTGCTGAGAAATGCTCTAAAGCAACCAGAATCTAACCTAGGTCGCCAAACCTCCAATAACAAAGCTTGCATATCATTTTGGCCTGACTATGTGTGTTTGCCATTGATCACTCCTCTACTTAAAAAATCTCCAGAAGTCTTACTAAATATATTGACACCATAAATTGTTGAAATTTTCGAAAAGCTAATAGAAGTAGGTGGTTAGAAAAATAACTCCTCAGCTTTCAGTTGAACTATGAGTAAGATTCTTGGAGTAATGGGGATTCCTCTACTTCCAATCGTTTTCAAGTCGAGATATGTTGGATTTGAGGAGATGATCAGTTCTAAGATCTAAACAAAATCCAGATTTGGACTTGTTTATTAAACAAACACAGAAGAGTGTTGCTGACCGGCCCATCGGGTTAGCTTAAACGAGCTTAACTTGGGCTGTGGCTCGTCGATCAGGTCCAAGATTAAAAAGGCCCGACCGAAGTGCAATTAGCCCGGTTAAAAACGAGGCTTATACATGTGTCAGCGGGTCAAGTTCGGTCCCCCGAACCATTGACACGTTAGGATTTACGTCAGTTCGAAGTGCATGGAAGAAATTTGGACGGCTCCCCAGAAACTTTTCCCTACTTGCAAAAATGATATGAACTCGCGCCATTTCCACATATTCCCTCTCTTGTTCAATATCTTACTTCTCTTTCTTCTTCTCGAGATCCAAAGACGGCATAAAGGTTTTCAATTCGACTACTCAAGTTACAGAATAGATTTTGTTGTCGAGATGGAGTTTATCCGTGAATCGGTAAGCATTTTCTTCTCTTTCTCAACCTAATTTACAGTTTTGTTCAAACCTGCTGTTTTGATCTTGAAACATTCGGAGTTGTGTTTAGGCGATGAAGAAATTCTGAAATTAGAAGATATTCAACTTATAATATTCTGAAAATCTCGCCAACTGAAACTGTGAATATAGATATGTTGTTTCCTTGTTCTCGTAATAGTGAAGAGTCTTTTTCAGTTTAGATGCTAAGTATGAATCTGATGCTGGTTTTTTAAACTGAGAGTGAAAATTAGGTTGAAAATCTTGTAGGTAGGTCTTCCATGACCATTTACTTGAAGGCAAAATAAAAGAACCAAATGAAGAGCAATAAAAAAAAATTGAATCTTAAAGATTAAAATTGATTATGGATAAGAGAAATGCAAAAAAAATACAAAGTTGATTGGCATAGATAGTGCTCCTCTTGCTTTTGCATCAAATGGGTTCCATGATCCACTATATATTTATTTACCACAAGTAGCATAAAATTCTTCACATAAGGTAGGCAAAGAAGCACAAATCAACTGAGCTACCAGTTGTTGGCAGTACTTCACAAAATTGACTGTCCAAGTATGAGTTTAAGTTCATGGTTATATTGTTTAATTTTCGACAGAGATGTATTATAGTGTTATGAGGGTATAACCTATGTCTGCCGGGCGTGGACAGTTCTATCAAATGCGTAATTAGAGATAAGTTTGGGAGCTATAGTCTTAGTCATTGAAAAGGGTTTGAAGATAAATTCATGAGGTATAATCTCAACCTTTGGAGATAAGTTTGGGATGTGTAATCTTAGCCATTGAATACGAAGGTATATATAAAAAGGATACTCTCCTCCTTTATTATATAGATTTAAATACATTCAATAAGATACTAGCAATAAAATTCTGATTCTTTAAACAATATACAGTATTTGTTACATGTAAATTACGATATTGGGTAGTGTATTACATTTTCTAGGCCTAACTTTACCCCCCCAGATACGTGTTCATAGACAAAACCAATGGACGATTACGTCAATAAATATAATTTGTATGAATTCAGAGTAGGCAACAACCTCAACACTATGTCGAGCTTCGAAGAACGAACTGTAATTGTATTTAGTATTTACCCCCTTCTTCAGAGGTACTGTAGACTATTAGTTTTTCAGCACAAGAGTTGCAGTACAGTAGGTGGCTTTGGCCATGCGAGCAACTTATTTTCTTGTATAAATGTATTATAGAGTATTTCGGTTGTGGCCTGATTTCAGTTATGCTTCTCTGAAACTTTAATGTGAAATCCATTTGGAAACTGTAAACCAGGAGTTCGGAGAATATCCCCTCCCTTGATTGGTGTCCACCTGAAAGATTTACATACACAAAAGATCAGTCTTTCTTTTTCCGTTTCTTTTTTCTCTCTCTATCTATATCTACAGACTACACCTGAAGTTAATTACCTGTATTCTGAAACCAAGTAATGGAGAAAGACAGCCATCTGGACCTTCGCGAAATCTGCTCCAACACAAAATCTCATACCACCACCAAATGCCATGAAATGTTTTGAAGCCCCATTTTGTTCCATACCCTGTAGAATACACTTGTTATTATGAAAATTATGAAATGAAAAAAAACGGTAAGCTACGAAGTACCAACTCCGGAGAAGAAGAAAATGAAAAGCAGATGCAATGGAATTCATAACACTGACCTCCCATCTCCGTGGATTGAACGCAGTGGGATCTTTGTACTTGGCAGGATTCAAATGCACTGCCGGAGGACAAACCATAACTGCCCACCCTTCTGGTATTGTATATCCTGTCATGGTTCATGTTGAATGATGTTTAGGCATTGAAAAACAAGACTAATTCAATTATTTAACTAAGAAGCCTTAAATGAGGATATGAGATTGTACCTTTAATGTGTATCTCCTTTAATGATTTTCTAAAAATTCCAGGTACAATGTTAGCCAACCTGACTGTTTCATTGATTACCTGTAGTTTAAGTCAAACTGATAAGTTCCAAAACCTCGCCATTTAAAGGAACATAAAATTCACAGTTGCACATGTTACAGTTGAATAATGGGTTAGATTTTCGGACTCACCTTAGCTGTAAATGTCATTGATTTGTACTCTTTCCATGTGAGTTCTGAATCCAGATTTTCCCTGCTTCTGATAATTGCATCGTGTTCTTCCTGGAAATGACGACCCATGGTTTTTAGGATATTGTCAACTTGGAATTTATGATACACGAATTAATTAAGTTTGTCCAACTCAACATCAATTGGCAATGACTAGAGGCCTTAGATATTATTTTGTAGGTCAGACTTCCCTTTGTCCATGTGACACTATTCTCATGTGCACCGCCACCAGTGGCTTTCTTTGAGCCTAAAATGTGTCTTTCTTTTTCTGTTGAGTGGCATAGAGCATGTACGATCACCTATAGTCCTAGCTCTAATGCAACCCAAACTCAATTGGCAAGGAGAGAAGAGACCTTAGATGTTGTATTATTGGTCATAACGCTTTCATTTGACTTTCATATGTTTATGTGGGACTGTTCTCACAAGAAAAGCTAATATAACTTGCGTAATTTGTAATTGTAGTGTCACACACCGTTAATTCCTTCAACACTTCAGGGTTATCCGTCAGCAGCTTAATGGCTAGTGTCAGTGCTAACGAGGTCGTCTCAAAGGTAGCAAAGAGAAGCACAAACATTAAATCCAACGCAATTGCCTCTGTAAGTACTGTTCCTTCTTTCATCAGTTCTTCAAGAACATAATCAAAGAAATCCTCTTGTTTTCTTTCTGACATTGTTCGTCTTTCCTGTAACATATCCTTCAGCATCTTCATTGCTTTCTTACGTCCCTATTCAGCCCCAGGCAAACTCAAGAACATCAATCCCCAATTTATATAAACTAAGTACTTCAACTATGGAATATCCAGAACAGGTGAAGCTTACAAAAACAGACTTCTATTTACCTGCAAGCATTTATGATAAGCAGTTCCAGGAATATCAAGGGGGAAAGAGATCAGTCCTTGAATAAATGCAACAAAATTGTCCCTCAGATTCTCTGAATGCTTGGCTGGATCATATGTATAACTAATGAGCTTCTTTGCTGTCAGATCAAATATCATCTGCAGAAAAACCAGAAATTGTTACAAACTCAAAAAACGAGAACATGTTAGAGGAATCTTTGATTATGATAAAAGGGTAAGTGTGAATTTACATTTGCAGTAGCTTCTTTCAATTCAACGCTATCTTGACTTGCCCACAAGGATAAATTTCTTCTTGCAGCTTTTGTCACTTCAGGAAGAAGCTTTTCTTTCAAACTTTCAGGACCAAAGAGGTTCAAAACCATGTTCTTTAAGTACTTGTACATGAACCCATGCAAAGAACCAACGTTTTGTTGCCCAAATATCTCTGTGAAAGTATCTGGATACCAACTTTGAAAAAGCTTTCCCTCTTGTTGGAAGATGAAGTGATTGATTTCTGGGTCTGTTGATACTATCACTGATCTCCCAACCAAACTGGTTTTAAAAATTGGTCCATATCTGTGAAAAGGTAAATGAATTATACATATCAATATCAATCTCATACATTTTTGAACTAGAAAACAGGAAAATTATTCTATATAGTTCTTACCTTTTCATTCTTTTTTTGATGAAAGGAGGAATATCAGATGAAGTATTTGGTTTAAAGAATTGACTGCTTTCGCCGAGAAGTGGGAAGCCCATTGAACCTGGAGGCAATTTTCCATTGCATTTGGGATTTCTCCATCTATATACCCAATGACTAATGCAAATGAGAATCAAGGTACTAATCCATACACTCACTGACAACATTTTCCTTCTAGCTACTATATAATATATCTCTCTGATATAGAATCTTAGTATATAAAATGAAGTTTCTTGTATCAAAGCAAGAGATTGAATGCTGAAATTTGGGTATCTATAGATAGAAGAAATTGAAATCAGTTAGATCCAAATAGGAGTAGAAAAACAGAGGAGGAGAGAGATAGAACTTGTGCTGGCTTAGTTATATCTCATATTCTCATAAACTATGAAACTGATCTACTTAAATAGCAGAACTTTTTTCTATTTTAGGAATAAAATAATATTTAGCAGGAAAGTGGGAGTGAGACTACATTTTTCTTTAGTACTCCGTGCACTAATAAATTTAGTCATGGTCAATTTTTTTTTTGTTGCAACGAATCTTAGTTCACGCAAATTACCTAAGTAGTTAATATCACGATATATCTACCATACCTCCTACTGTAAAGAAACAATTAGGCATTGTTACAGCCTTAGAGGTCACTCTCTATTACAAAGAAAGTCGACCTTGTTAGAGGTCACTCTCTAATTTCTACCCTAATATATCTACCATTAGAAAAAAATGGATTGTTACAAGTCACTTTCTAACCTTTTATAGTTCAACAAAAAAAAACCTTTTACCCTAATATTAACTCTAATGTTTGTTATACCGTTTCTCGCTCTTTTTTTGTTGAAAGATTGTTTATCGCTCTTTGTTGATAGACCTAGTACATTCTAATACTCAATAATAAGTACGTCAATAGTTACAACCTACACATAATTCTATCAATTATATATGCTATAGTATAGTGCATCCGAACTCATTCACATTTTAATATAGTTTTTTTGATACTTCAACAGAAAAAAAATATAGTTTTTTTGAAGTTTGTTACTATAAAAGCTGTCTAGGTAGTTGGAGATAAGCGTGGAATTGATTAAAAATCATTTGTTATAAAGACGGTCCATCATCAATTCATCATACATATAAACTTGTCAACGCCTTTTAGAAAACATCTTATATTAGTCATAGATCACTTGGAAATGTCATAAATGATCTAGACCCCCTTGAGTATTTGATATTGGAACTTAAGTACATTAGGGATCTGTTTTTCTGTGGTATATCTAGAGTAATGTTTAAGTTAAGAAAGATGCTAAATGACCCAAAAATTGGAGACATCCACAGGCCGAACAGAGATGGAGCCTTCTTCAATTGGTCATACCATTTCTCTCTCCCCATGGTCTGCCCAATTGGAGCCGGTTGTATCACCGTTCGGCATGTGGTCTGCCCCAAATTTTTAAGTAATTTAGCACTTTTCGTTAAGTCAATGTGAGTGATACTCGAGACATCCGTTGACTAACAGTCAATTATCTTTTTTTTTTGGGGGGGGGGGGGGGGGGCTAACAGTCAATTGTCAACACTAAGGGTTTCTTGTAATTAGGATTATTGTTTAAAGATGTAGACTTAAGTGCTATATAATAATGTAAAATTTAGTGTACTTTCAAGTAAAGAAGCTCACTTGATGCTTCCTAACTTAATCAGCTGTTAAGCCAGCTTTTCTTGGTTCTTGATTATACTCATCCCACATTCACTCTCTCTCTCTCTCTCTCTCTACTTTCTCTCACTATGCCTATTGACTTGTCGGTTACCTATGTCAAAGGTTAGAATTATAGGGGTTGAAATCCGTTTCATGTTGAGTGAATCACAATTGTCAAACAAAGACCCAGAGTTACAGATTTGAGTCAATTGACCTTTTTTTTAATGGTAACCTCATCCCAAGATTTAGGAAGATAAAAAAAAATGATCTTTCTTATCTTAATTTTTTTTAATCTACTCCCCAATCAATTAAATCATAGTAATCTAATAAGTTTCAATAATTTGTATCCAATATATGTGCCAAATATCAAGTATCTATGATTCTTCTTATTACTATCATAATCAAATACATTATGATGTTGCCATGTTGTATCAATAGAATCTTCCACCCATACGTAGATTGCTTCATTAGATCTGTCCTAGATATCTTTTTAGTTGGACAAATCCTTTCAAAATTTCCTATTTCATCATCATATCCAAGTATGATCTATATATGTTTGTCCAGATATCTTCTTTAGGTGTACAAATCATTGCTAAATTTCCCATTTCATCATCAAATTCAAAACCTATTTCAAATGTAGCGAGTTCATCTAGATATGCTCACAACATTTCTTTTTGTTACAAGGGTATGCTTACAACTTGATTATATGCTTTTGTATTTAATGTTTGCCTAGGGTAAGCTTAAGGGATGCGGCGAAACCATATATTTTACAGTCACCTTTTGAGTGAGCTAATGACATGCACTAGATATTTTACAGACTAAGATAGAATTCGAATTCTCTAATACTTTGCCTCAACATTACAGTTTGAGATTGAGCTCACAATATATATATACAATATATTTCTTTCGAAAAGCAGTTCCATACTAAAAAATAATATTGTAAAACCATGTGGGGACACTTGTGTAATGAGATTGAAAGTTACTTAAATGAGTTAATACGCTGTTTATATTATATAATTGGAGAGAGAAAGTGGGTTTATTATATGATTAGTGAATGAGAACAATAAACATCATGGGGATCTTAGTTATGCTAGTACAAACCTTGTCTGTTTTCAGATCTCCTAGTTTTTTTTTAATCTAAAATTCTATTTGGCCCAGAAATAGGGACCAATCTCAACCCGAAAGTTGATGTGGTCAGTTCCCATTGATCCGGGCATGGGGAGAGATAAATGACTGAATCAATGCGAGTTGGCTGCATCAGCTTTCGGGCTGAGACTGCCCCCATTTTGAGGCCAAATAGCCTGTGTTTTTTTAATTAGCTTTTACTCAGAGAGAGGAAGTTCGAGAATTGTCTAGCTAAATTGTTATTTGTTGTTTCTAGAATGACAAGGACTGCTTAGCCACTATGTAAGCTCTGAGAAAAGGTTCCCTTGAGGGCTACACAAAGAAAACAGCTCATATTGGAATCCCAACCTTTTGACTTAAAAATAAACACTTTAGACTCTTAGTTTAGTATTTGCTATAACAAAGTCAAGTTGGGTAAGAAGTGTGTACATATAACTATATGTTTTGTCTTATGCTTCTCGAATATTTGCTATCAAGTTTGGTAAGAAATGTATACATGTAACTTAATATTTTGTCTTCTCTTGTTTTTGCTGCATTTGTTATGATCCGACCCCTTGCTTAGTTATCCCTTCCTTCGAATAATTGTTCAAAAAGCTGTTATAATTAGAGTTACTTAACATACTCTTGTCGGTAACGGTAGTACTGATGATTGTTATTTTCGTTTTCTCACTCATTAAAATTACATGTCTTTGATACAATCATTTCCGAAGAATAAGTCAAGGGTTATATCGATTATTGTCTTTCTCCATGCTTTTACTTTTTCTTGGTTTTTTTTATACATATCCTCACTGAGTCACTGCATAATTTACATATGAACTGTAATATGAATTTTTTAAGGACTTATTAGTCACTATTGATGGACTTACACACACAGACTGACACACACACATACACCTTCACCAATTCTAACCTCATCATTCATGCCAGCATCTAGTCTTACCCTACTTCCTATTTCGTACACCAATGTACAATTCTAATTTGTCTACTTGCACAGTTGCACACTACATGATAAAATTAGTGTTGTTAGCTAAATATTGTTTTGAGAATAATTTCATGTATTGACTTAAGAAATAAGAATTAGAATATTTATTGCTGGCATGATAGCTATGCTACTAAAATTGTCATGGTGGCAGCGGTGGTGGTAGTTTGCTTAATTATGTTTTGGTGGTGGTGATGTTGTGATAGTAGTAGTGGTGGTGGTGGTGCTAGAGAAGAAACAAAAAAAGATAATGGAGATGATAATGCTAGAGAATAAGATTTGAGCCCTAACCCACTGGATAAATTTTCTTCAATTTAAAGTTGGAGCTTTGGTGGTAAACGTGTTTAGGTGCATTTAAACTGGTTTGAAATTCATATATTTATTAATTTAACATTCGTATTATTTGCTGAATGTTAAATTAATAATATTGTTTTATCCATTTATCCGAAGGTCGGTTTGTCCTATCTATCTAAACCCAAATGAGTGTTGAACTAAGTTTTGGTTAATCAGAAGTTAATTAGATGAGTAATGAAGCTTCACATTACAAATTTAATTGTTAAAACAGAAATCATATGATTTCTTATTCTGATTTATTTTGGTGGGTTCGAAGTTGTTAATAAGTTGAGCACACGGAGTCTGATGGACCCAGGTGCTTCTTTTACGTGTAAATGGACCCGTACAATTAAAGCCCGGTGGATAAAATAATATTTATGTATCTATATTTCGTAAGACATAATATAAATATTGATAGACGTGTGAGATTTCAACTGTAAGTCTATAAAGACAAAATATATGTCTAAGAATGTTATGATCTTGAGGTGGATTGAATATTAGTCATGAAAATAACAACTAAATGAAAAAGATCACTACAGCATAATTTGAAGAAAATAATTAAGAAACTTACTTTCAATTTGTATATGATAACTCTTCGGCAAGACTTTTGAACTTTGGCTGAGGGAAGCGTACACTAGCACCATACAAAGACTTGTAGCATAATAGTCTTAGAGTTGTGGTAGTATTCGTGATTTCTGTGGTTTTCAGGATGTACAAATTCGACAACAAATTTTTTATTAGATTGTATTTTTATTCGTTACAGCAATCGCACAAAAAGTACTAGTTTTAGACTTGTAAGAATCTTAAGAGCGTTCCGAAACAACCAGAAATTGGTGGGTGTAGTGGATTGTGCTAATCTCTTCCCAGTGAAGAAGAGTCGTTTTCACGAGGCCTTAATGATCACGGTGGCAATGCCCTCGAGACACGGTCAGAGCACGCTCACCCAATGTGCTTCTTTCACGACATGCTCTGATTTTGGGTGTCGTCCTGTTGTCTTCTTAGCGGAGACCGCGAGTTCTCTATGTTTTCAGCTAGTCTGAAACTACTATAGCTTTGAAACTAGTCTGAATTCCACTTTGCTCCTCTTTGTCTTCTTTACCAACAAATCTAACCCAAGACCTAGTAAGGTTAGTGTGTTTTTTTTTTACTTTTTGTTTTTTTCTTGATTTAAGTTTATTTATTCGCTACAATAATTCAAATGAACATTGGCCAAATTTACCAGTAATTGACTTACAACGCAAGTAAGAATCGTAGTAATCACCTCAGTTTTGACTAATCAAGTTGGGGGACAATGAGCTGCAATATGAGGTGCTCATTTAATGATATTATCTTAAATGGATGACTTAGAAATGAGTCAAATCAAACCACATTAGATAGAGTTTAATTAAAACATGTTGGATTAAGTTTTACTAATAAAAGAAAATAGATTCAATGAACATGTTATATCCGTACATTCAATGGCCACCAAATATTCTTAGCTTTCAAGCTTTTGTTTTAGGGCACATGATCCCCACATGAAATATGTCAATGTCACACCAACCCTTCACAAAAATGAGGGTTCTCAAATTTTTCTCTCGTTAATTGTTGTATTTATAATCTTTTTAGTTTGGGATATAACTTTGCCTTTATGTCCAGATCTTGGATCTGTCATTAACGACGATTACCAAAAATTATCATAAGAAAAAAAAAATCTTGGATTATTGGTCATAGGGAGATTTTATAGGGCCCCCTCATTTTTGTTAAAGGGCCTCCCCTCAGTGATAATTTAGCAAGTAAAATAGTTTATGGGGAGGCCTTTTAACAAAATTGGGGAGGCCTTATAAAATTTCCCATGGTCATATTATTATGTAATTTGGCTGTTACGAGATTTAGAAAGTGTATACATGACTAGCTACTTGTTGACAACTCGATATGAAGCTTCATGTTAACATTATTAAGTACAATTAGATATCATTAGAATAATAGAGTCTCCTAAAGTTGAGAGGAAAGGAGACATGGGACCACTATGTACTTTGTACTAATAGAGAGTTAGTACAAGAAAAAACAAACTAATTTTTATTAAAATTTGTCAAATGCTAATTTAATAGAGAACACTAATCTGTTTCGTTGATGCTAGTAAGACGGTGAAAGAAGGTTGTGTTTGGTTGGAGTGGATGATTAGAGACTTTATGGTATAATATAATGTAATTGTTTAAATCAAATACCACTTAAATTTAAAATAGAGACTTTTAAAATTGTTTTTGTGCTACAATGCCGTTATTTTTTTTTTTTTCACCACACTTCTAACGTTGTAAGAGAGTTAAATAATAAGTATGTCTAATGGTAAATAGTGGTACCTGTAAAAATAAAGATTTCTTTCAATTACGTACATAAAAGTAAGATATACTAAAAGTCAAATAATAAGTATGTCTAATGGTAAATAGTAGTTTTTTTTTTGTTGAACTAATGGTAAATAGTAGTTAGTGACAAAAATGAAAGCGAGAATAAAGAATATTATCTCCGTAATTCTATTTCTAATAGCATATGTGCATTACCATCTGCAATTGCCCATCTACAAAAACCAGTGCCAGCTAATAGAAATTAGGGAATTACTTAGGACATTGTGGTTCTACTTCCAATGAGAAATGAAACTTAAAATTTTTGGTTATAGAGTGAGTGTCCAACCACTACACCGAATAATAGAAGATAACATTGTGGTTCACTAATAAGTATTAACTAAACTGTGGTTTTGACATACCAAGTGGGTTGAATCTCTCTCTCTCTCACTAGAATGTCGATTGGAGTAGAGTAGACAATTGTTCGTCTACAACTGCACTTTCTTAGATGAAAGGGAAAAGACTCTCCAGTCTTTTTTTTTACAGGTACAAAATTTTGGCACACAAAAATGAGATAATATCATCGTGGCATCACGCCTCACTCTATGAGGTTTCCATGACATATAGTGTTGGACTTGGAATAGTCCATTCAGTTGAAGGGGATGTGAGTCTACAGGTCTCCCCACCACTATGGTCTATGGGGTGTAAATCTTTTTTTTTTTTGAATCGTTCAGCGTGTGCTTCGAACCCTTGACCTCTAGGTGGAAGATTATACCTCTTACCACTCCAACCAAGGGTTGTAAATCTTGGATATAATTTCGGGTGCGTCTTTAGAGGCAGCTTATAAATAAGCTTCCCGATATAAAAGTGTAAACAGGGTATGAAAGAAAATATTTAATGTAGTGAAAATTGACTCTCTAGCTTATAGTTGAAGAAGCTGATATTTACTTTATTTAGGTAGATAAAAAGATCACTGTTTGAGTAGGTGAAGAATGAACAAGTGGTTTGTGCCAAAGCTAAATTTGGCCAGGCATATAACATCACCTCTGTATTCACTTATTTAGGATTTCTTGTTAGGGTGTGTCTGGTTTTGTATAGATATATCTCCATATGAATGATTAGGTATTGACTATGAGAAGAAAAAGACCTAAAAATGTGCTTGAAGCTTACTTATTTGATATGAGTCATAAAGTGTATTTATTTGAAAGTTCACCTATGACCCATGTAAGAGTGTTGCATGTACAAACGATCTGATAGCCTATTTGTACACATAAGAATCGGATTTTAGAAAAATCGGTGTACTTCTATTTGTTTGAATTAATACTATCTCTTATGAGGATATATATATATATATACTTCCACTAAATTATGAAATCAAGAATCACATTCATAAATTTGTATAACTATCCCTGAAACTGAATTTAGTTGTGACAAAATTCACATTTTGACAGAACTGTAAACTAAAAAAATTGAAAAGAAAAAACAAAATTGGAACAAGGTTGGATCCAATTAAGAAACTAGATTAGGTTGTTTTTCCTCCTTTGGAGCAGTCCAATACATTTTCACTGCAAACAAGATCTTCTCTCTATTATGAGGACTATCTTCATGATCAATAACTTGACTATTCCATTGCATTTCGTCTGTTATAGTTTTAATCTGCAAAATTATATCGACATCGTCTCTTATAATCACCGCTCCTTCCGGTCGTAATATTCTATCCATTTCCAACAATATATCTTCCATGTCACACCTGAAATAAACACATTCATCGACTTATTAGAACAAAGCTTTAGACTCATGATTTTTCGTTTTGGTTCAGTTCAGAATTAGAACCAGACCCGGACCCAAAACCAAAACTTTAAACAGACTAAGACCCATTAAGGAATCTTTCGGTTTCATATACCTGTCTTTGTAGAGAGTAAATAGCGAATCAGCGTGTAGAAGATCGTATGTTCTTGGATAAGTAGACATTGCTTCACACCTACATTTTCGAATAATACATTAAACATGAGGAAACTGTTAATGGTATACATAATAGGAACCAATATAGTTCTAGTTTATGGCTAGGAGTTTACCAATTCTGGTATGTACCGATCAAACCACGCTCGTAGATGGCTCCTAGTGTGTCAATCTTCGCTTCTGAAGGTACAACATTCATAACCCACAACGGGTAATCGATAAGTGAGGCAGCAAATCCTCCCAAATTTGCATTCATATCCACCACATTTCGATACCTTCCTTTCTGCCCAAGTTGATTATTCACATTCTTATAATATGCTATTCTTTTCTTCCAAAGTTTAATATCTTCTTCAAACATCTTCTCCGTAATTCCTTTAAGACTTCCACTACTTATTCTTGGTGGAATTGCATTCAATCTCTTTGGCCATTTCGCTAATTTCCCACCAGCAACGTCTTTTATATTTGATATATCGGGTAGAGGAGTTAAACAAGTGTTCATCTTAGTATACCTGAAATGAAATTTCGAATCAGAATAGACGAAAATTACAGAATCATGAGTTCTGACTTCATAAGTTTAGAGAAATGTGGATATATACCAGGCTCTATCGGGATCTTGAGCTTGGCAAAAAGGCGGTCTTTTAATGACTTTTCGGTTCATTTTGCAGTGAATGTGATTTGTTGGTTTTTGCCAAATTGCAATATCATTCTTTTCGACTACCTTCTTCCAACAAAGTCTTTTGGCAACTTCTTCGATCTTAGTCTGTTCGGCGTTTAGATCTTCTTTAGTTCTTTGCCACCCAACATAATGACTCTTCCAATTGATTGGAGGGCCCGAAAGGATCCAGTATCCACCCGGACGAAGAATTCTATCAACTTCCATCAAGTATAGCCCCTCTATATCACATACAAGTTCACATTAAAACAACCGAAAGCGATTAAATGTTTGCAAACTAGCACCAAAACTTAGACATAAAATAAAGTATTCGTATATAGTACCTTGGTCTGCCCATGGGATAAGACATCTAGAGCAATGAGCCATATCGAAAGCTCGTGATGGGTAAGGAAGCCTCATTGAAGCAAGTATACCAATCAATGCTGGTACACCTCGTTCGAGAGCAAATTGTACTTGAGCTTCGTGAGTGTCTTTTGGGGCAAATGATATTGGTAATATATCTCGAGATAGTAAGTAAGCTCCCCAACTTGCTACCTGAAATATCGGGAAAAAAAAGAACCGCATTTAATCACATTCTGTAACGAAAAAAATCTATAGCGATTATTTAAGTTCGACATGAGATTATTTAAGTTCTGACACACAGGTGGGAAATGAGTGTAATAATAAAGTTTGTGAAAAAAAATCTCCAATTAAAAAATATATACTAAACAAATTACTAAATTACATATAAGGGTGAAAATTTGTGGAGTTTTAATGGTGAGATATGGAAAAGTCATTAAATAAAACATTCCATAATCAAACCCTAAACTTATAGTAGAAAATAATGGTAAAAAGTTAAGAACTTTATTACCCTAATTCTTAGAGATTTTTTTTTTCAGATAAGAGCCAATTAAAGGATACGTTATTGTGTTTTTATTAAACTTACTATATTAAACATTTCTTATTTTCTCAATTAAAATTTATTTTTACTCTCCAAAATTCTTCTTGTACTAATACCATCACTTATAGTTTCACTACAACCTAACGTGTCAAAATCAAAACCATTGATTCCTAGTAATTACTACATCTAACCATCTCAAATCTCTAACTTAACTAATAAGAAATAATCAAAACCCACTTCAAAAATTACTCAAAAATTATAAATTTAATCCAAAATTTGTAAAAATTAATTAAAAAAAAATTTATTTTATTTTCAAGAAATGGGTTTTCTTTGTGTCAAGAATTAGATGAAATATGAGAGAAGAATTTCTTACCCCACAACCAGTATCAATGGCGGTTCTGATAGACCCATCTTTCAAATTAATCAATTTATCAATATCATCAATATAAGAATCAGCACCATTAGGAAACATAGTACCACCACCAGGAAACCTAAACCTTTGACCTTCATATCTGATCCAATTTTGACCTGCTTTCTCAACTGTTAAATGTTTATGAGGAACATTAGCATACCAAGCATAATCTCTACTAATCGGCCATTGAAATGGATTTTTGTACCCAAATGGTGCTGGAATTCTACACTTTAATACTTCACTTTTTGATGGGCAATGTCTCTCTCTATAAATGTAATTCTCTCTTGGATAATTCAATGACCTATTTGTATCTTCACATGGTGTGTACTCTGTAAAATTGAAACCACAAGGTGGGAAATTTCTATGTTTTGGTTTAAGTTCTAATGCTGTAATTGAATCTTCTGCTGAATGGTGGGTGGAAAAATCAAGAATAGGTGAATTTGAGATATGGGTTGTGTTTGATTTTATGATTGATGGTGATGATGATGATGATGATGATGATAATGAAGGACAGGGGATTTGATGATTATCAACAATAATGGTGGGTGGTTTATGTATATAGATACTAAACATGTAAGAAAGAGAACAAAGAAGAGAGAGAAAAACCAATGGGTAAATATTGATTTTCTTGAAGAAAGAAGGAATTGATTTTGGGAAATTTGGTCCTGCCATGACTTACAATTCTCTAATACTCTGTTCAATCTCTGTTTCTTTCTTTCTTTCTTTTTCTCTCTATAGTTGTGGATTAGGGTTTTAGAGAGAGAAAGAGTGGGAGGATAGAGAGAGATAGAGAGAGGGGTTGTGATGCTAGTCGGTCATGTTTTGATTGTGATGGAGATGAAGAGACATTAATAGGTGAGTGTGAACCAGAACAGAATGGGTTGGGTTTTTGATACTGGGGAAGTGAATGAGTATGGAAATATTATCTAGTGTTTCTAATTTTAATGAATTAAGATAATCCTCTCTAAGTCTCTATCAAATTTAGATAATCACTAATTTAAAAATTGAAGTTAGATCAAAATTAAAAAGTCATATAAAGCAAGAGTATTAAGGGCTACTCAAATCGAAAACATCACATAATATTGAGATAACATATTGTAGTAAATCAACGGTAAAATATCATATATTTCAATTCGAGAGTTAATGAACCGTGGTTTTATAAGATCTCTTTTGTTATTCTGTATTGTCTTCTATGATTATTGAAGAAAAAATCAAGTTACGCGTAAAATTACTATCTTATTGAGTCTTTTTTTATCGACACTAACATAGACAAGCACTCAGTATTAATTTTCTTTTTTGTTATTTCTTCCAAAAAATAAAGTAAACTATAGTTCAAATATGTTTAAGTACCAAATCTTTATTTTTTGTCCTTCATTCATTATCTTTTAATGTGGTGATGGTGGTGGCTGCCCTAGTGGAGGTGGAGGTGGTGGTGTAAATATTAAGTTGCTTCTTGTGATGAAAGTTAATTGGACTTTTGAGGAGAGAGAGTAAAGATGACTCTATTTTGGGCTTTTGGGAAGTAAATACATTTCTTACTTCTTTTTTTTGTTGAAGGAATATATTTCTTACTTGGTATAAGTGAGGTAATAAATGGAATATCATTAATTGTAATTTTGTTTAATTTTTTCTCTGGGTCATAGGTGCAGATTTCTTTCCTGTTTAGCAAGTTCCTGGCCGATGATATTCATGGTATACTACTCCATATGAATATCTTGATTCTTGAATGGTAAGGAAATGGGTTAATACTTTCAACAAAAAAAAAAGGAAATGGGTTAATAAACAAGAACTTGAGGGAGTTTGGCTTATAGGATTGGTATGAGAATTTTCAATGATAATTTTGTGATGTCAACAAAAGCGACATTGCGAGAATATTTGCTTGGTCATCAAAACTTTTTTTTTTAGAAGGTCATCAAACATTATTATCTTTATTGAACTCTCAATGTCATTATTTGTGTTCCAATATTTTGAATTGTCTATTTCAAAGGTGTATGGAGCAATACATGACATTATTGGTCAATCCTAACCTTCATTGGATAATAACATGGGAGTAGTTGTTTAGTTGTCTATGTCCATCACACATACTATAATAACAATACATGACATAATTATAGTAACAATCTCTATCAAAATGAATAGGTTGTAATGGTCATTCATTTTTATTCAAAGGTATCGTAGATATATTACTTCAATTCTTTTGAAAAGGATGGATATAATAACCAAGCAAAAAAAAAACATTTAAGTTCGAATGCAATAATATTGGACGAGCATTACAAAAAGATAGTTGTCATTTATATAATACAACAACTATTTTTTATAGTACGAGTGAGCTTTATACCTTACACACTTCTTCCGAGCATTACTTATTTTATACAAAAGTAAGTGAATATTTTCTATTCTTTTTACTAAATTGATCTCTTTTATGTAAAAATTGTATGACATATTTAGACAACATCAAATCAAATGACCTGTATAAACAACAAGGAATGAAATAAACTTGTAATTTGTGGGATAAATTAAGCTTTTTACCCAAGTTTGTTATCTCTCATGGCACAATTTAGTGGGAGCAGGAAGCCAAGTGGGTTAGTAGTTCATGTTCAAGGGTTCACAACTATCATCAACCGGACCAGTTTGGACAAGACAAAAGGAGGAGGATCCTAAAAATAATTTAGAAAAAAAAAGAGAGGGCCCAACCGGGTTCGAACCGGTGACCTCTTGATCTGCAGTCAAATGCTCTACCACTGAGCTATGGACCCTTTTGTTGTTCAAACCTCCTCAAGTTTAAACCTACTTGATAGTTTCGTCATTTTCTCTAAGACATAGGAACCGTTGGAGAGTTAAGAGAGACGGATGCAGTGTTTGTCCGATTATGGTGACATCAATCCGATTATAGTAACACAGCACAAAGTTACGGTACAAACGAAGGTGATTTGCGAACTCAACTTTCTCTCCATTCATTCGAATGGGTTTACGGGTTAACATTGGTACCAAGACTTGGGATTTTGGGCCACTACATATTAAGTCAAGGTTGTCACAACGAAGCTATAGTCAAGGTGCACGCGGTCTTACTGTCTATGGAAACTATAACTAAAGGTGTTCAATCGTTTTTCAAAAAAGTAGAATAGACGAGATATTCTATGTATCCTACAAAGAAGTAGAATCGAAGGTGAAAAACTATATCTATAGAGCTTTAGAGAGTATTGGATGTGTATAGTTCTATAGCGTATTTGATGCACTATGAGAAGAAAGTATCCTCCTATTTATCCATGTTGGAGACTCGTCGAGTCTATCAGATCCTTGGATTCAACGACGAATTCAAACCCTATGAGAGACTTAATCTAGTCGTCGATATTTTGGTAAGTGTAACGCGACTGTATAATTGCGCCTCCTTGTATCTGGATTTTTGATAGTCAGACATGACTACATGAGCATAGTGGGTTTTAGAAGTTAAAGAGTCAATATATATGTGACAAGATCTTTCGGGTCGAGGAACATTCAACGGGCTCGACCGAAGAAGTCGAGGGGATGTTTGGATAACCATCAGGACCCTTGATGAGAGTGATTTTGGAAACTTTCGATGATTACATAGATCATAGATGTACACATGGACTTTGGAGGCGTTGTAATCTAGTGGGTGGAATTATTTCTTTGGATAGTGTCAAACGAGTAGGATTGCTCTTTGGGCAAAGTCTATCAGGAGATAAGTGGGTTGGGCCCAAAGGGCATTTATGCAGGATGGTTGGACCTGTACGAAATTGAAATGGAATGGGCTAGTATGTTTTTCGTTTGAGGTATACTTGTGGTGAAGAAACCAGATACGATTTTTGGTGACTACAGTTCCAGAGTCTTAAACCTAAAATCTCCTTCGCCGGCATTCACAGAGATGTGTGGGAGAGAATGTGGACTACTACATATCTAACAAATACAAAATCAAGACGCTGGACCAAATATTGGGATTTGTTCAATGTAGTCACAATTTCTGTGGAAACCCATTTCACAAAGAAGATAGTCACTCTCATTTTTCACAATTCCATGTAGTCAAAATCCAAATCTTGAACTGCTCAAGTCCTGAGCTGCTCAAATAGTTGAAGCTTATCAAATTCTATAAATAGAATTGTTCATCTAAATCTTACATAATACATAGATAAAGTCAAACGTCGATGACAAAACCATCTGGCTATCGACGTTGATCTAAATTGATAAATTTGTCAATCGAAAAAATACAAACGCAACCTATGGTATTTGTTAATCATATTGAGTTGCACTAAAACTATAAGATGTATCTATGTATCTAACTAGGGTAAATATTTCATCAAAAAAAAAACTAGGGTAAACACTAGATCTTATTATTCCCTTACAATTTTCTTCTTTTTATGTATTATTAGTAAGTATTAAAGGCAAATTTCAACAGAAAAAAAGAATTATTAAAGGCAAAGGCAGAAGGTAATTACTATAATTTTTGACAGAAGTAGAATCTGATTCCTTCTATAATATCCAACGGTCAAATAAACGGGTATCATTAAGGGGAGAGACTATCACGTGATTCTCACGTGGCTTACCGTAAGAAAATAGTATTTATGCACCCCACACCCCATATCGTACACCAACGGTCACATTTGACTGAACATTCCCAACGGTCATATTATAAACCCTAAAAATTCACCTTGTCTCTTCTTCAGCATGCATAAAATTCATACTTGATAATTGACACTCTCTTTTCCTCCAAATTCTCATCAATTGAGTGAAAAATCTCAAATCAAATCAATCAGAACAAACCAAAAATATGAACAAAAACCCATTTAGGAATGGGAGTAGTAGAGATATGAAAGAGAAAAAAAGATTATAAGAAATTAGTGATTTAGGGTTTTTGTTCTTCATTTGGGTTGAGTATATGATGGTTCATGAATCTCTAACTTGGGTTTTATTTTCTTTGTTTGTTTGTTGAAGGGTTTTTTCAGTTCTGGGTTTTGCTTCAAATTACAGGGAAAAAGCTAATTGTTATGGAGATTTTACAGGTTTCAAATGCTCACTTTTTGTTGGTTCTCATCAAATTTCTTCTTCTTGCCATCAACTTCTTCAGTCATAAATTTATGCAAGTTGTTTCAATTCATGGTGTTATTCAATTTGGGCAGACGAATCACAACTTTCTGAGATGAAATTTTCTGGCAAAACTTGGAATTCAATGGTCTGGTAGGTATTCTTTTTTCTATGTTTTCAATTCATTCTTTAATTCTTTGTAGAGAGATTTTATGATTCATTCTTTATTCTTCATTCATTCATTCATTTACTTATTTGATTCTTTCTAAACTTCATACAAAACCTATATTTGCACAAAATTTCATCAGATTTTCATTCATTTTGTATCTGTTTTTCGAAAAGCTTCAAACTTTCTCTTTCTATCTCTACATAATTTTATCAAGTTAGTTTGTGAATTTAAAAGAAAAATTGTACAACCAAGATATATATATAAACTTAAAAGAAGAGGAAGAGTTAGGGTTAGAAACAAAATAGGTTTGGAGGATTCAGAGGATGTTGGCTGGTTGTTCTACATTGTTGTCACCTAGGCGTAGATTGAGGATCGAAGCTTCGTCGCATTTTGAGGATACCAGTTACCCATTATCATCTATGAGTAGTACACAAAGAGTAGACTTTCCTTGTAGCTTTAATAGGAAAGAAGCTTCGAGGTCTCAATCGATAAGACCCGTTGTTGGTTTATCGGTGGAGAAATCGTTCGAAACAAAGGGAAGTTGTTCTATTAGGCAAAAGATTTGTTCGCCACTTTCGATTTCAACAACACAAACAGGGATTTGGGAAGGAAGAAGAGGGATTGAAGATGGGTTTTGGAAGGAAGAGAAGAAGAGTTTGAAGAGATTCGCCGATCAAAGTTCATCAGAGGAGTCTTCCTTTAACAAGGCCAAGAGAAAGAAAAGTAACAGTTATAGCGAATTGGGTAGTGGGAATTTTTGGTTTTCAGATAATGTTGATGGGTCTGGAGTTACAGGTATTGGAGCTTCTTCAGTTGCTTTAACCAAGGAAGGAAGGGTAAGTTATTCGCCATTTTCCACAAACCCTTGGATGAATTATGTGGTGAATGAGATTACAGAGAAAGGCGGTAAGGGTGGTGAACCGAGCCAGCAAGCAATTACGAAGGTCAAGTCTGGATCAAGCAACTCGTCGGGGAGTCAGAATTTGACTTTAAATCCAGTGGAGAATTCTTCTGAATATGGGTCTGGCAATGGGTCTAGGGTTCCTAACTTGTCTGAGGGAGCAAGATTGAGGCCCGTTAGCGTTGATGAAGTCCAACCGGAGCATCAGGACTTCGAGCTATTAAGTTTACTTGTGGCTGGTGTAGAATCGATCGTCTCGAAGAACATTTCAGCCATTTCACATATCCTATTTAGACTTGGGGAATTAGCTTCACCAGAAGGAAACCCAATTCGTCGAGTCATATCTTACTTCACAGAGGCTTTAGCGCTACGAGCTGCAAGGCTTTCACCTCATATCTTTCATATCTCTGTCCCTCGGGATATCGATCGGGCTGATGAAGAAACAGGCCTTGCACTTCGGCTTCTGAATCATGTCAGCCCAATCCCGAAGTTCCTTCATTTCACATCAAACGAGATGCTTTTGAGAGCGTTCGATGGAAAAGAACGGGTTCACATTATAGATTTTGATATCAAACAAGGTCTACAATGGCCAAGTTTGTTTCAGAGTTTGGCTTCTAGATCTAACCCTCCAAGTCATGTGAGAATTACAGGAATAGGTGAGTCTAAACAAGAGCTTCAAGAAACAGGAGATCGATTAGCATTATTCGCTTCTGCCTTGAATCTTCCTTTCGAGTTCCATCCTGTCGTTGACAGGTTAGAGGATGTGAGGCTTTGGATGCTTCACGTAAAAGAGAAGGAAACCGTCGCTGTGAATTGTATTCTGCAGTTACACAAGATGCTCTACGACGAAAGCGGAGGGCTTTTGAGGGATTTCTTGGGCTTGATACAGAGTACTAGGCCCTCTATCGTTCTTATGGCAGAGCAAGAAGCCGAGCACAACCACTTGAGCTTGGAATCAAGGGTGGCTAACTCATTGAAGTACTACTCTGCTATATTCGATTCAATTGATTCTAACTTACCCTTAACTAGTCCTGTTAGAATCAAAGTAGAGGAGATGTTTGCAAGGGAAATCAGAAACATAGTTTCATGCGAAGGAAGCGAAAGATTTGAAAGACACGAAAGTTTCGATAAATGGAGAAGTTTGATGGTTCAAGGAGGGTTTAGAAGCATCGAAATTGAAGATAGAGAAATGCTTCAAAGTCAAATGCTTTTGAAGATGTATTCGTCGAATGAGAAGTTCAGTGTGGAGAAGCGAGACGGAGCAGGAGTTACACTTAGTTGGTTAGATCAGTCATTGTACACAGTTTCGGCATGGGCACCGGTTAATGTTGCAGGAAGTTCTTCGATTTCACAACCGAGTTAAGTTGATCTTCAATGGAGTCTTTCAACAATTCCTCATCCTCACTCAATATAGAAGAAAAGATAAGTAAACAAGAAATTCTTTGTAGGTATTAGAAAAGAACAGTCATTATCATTCCTAAATTCATTCTTTCATTCATTTGTTGCTGTGAAAAAAAATATGTTTAGAGATATAGTTAGTGTCATTTAGTTTAAAATTTGATTGTTATTCTTTAATTCATTTGGGTGGAAACAAAATTATGTATTCATTTTTCGATTTTCAGTTTGTTCATTGTTGTTGGGTATTGTAATACAATTTCATACATGTAACAGAAATTTGAATCAATAAATTACAGAAGAAGAGTATTATTCAGTATATCTATCTCCATTTCCACATTTCTTTTTATTTTTCAATGAAATTCATGTTCATTATCGGGTTTTGACAATTCACAACTATTCGGGAGTTGGAGTTCTTTATTACGTCAATAAAAATGTGATACAGGTTTTAAACCCCGGGCATCATGTCTAGATTGAGCGAAATCGGTTTAAACCACTATACACATTTCAGGAAATGACGACCATGAAAGACACAATATGTGAAAGTATGTGATGTTAGCTCGAGGATATAGTTCTTGATGAAGATTTACTAGTTAGTAGTTATTCACTAGAAATCAAAAGGAACCCTAAGGAGGGGATCAACCAACCCCTAAACAACATTCATTCACCTAACATCACAATTTTGCGAGTCCAGAAGTTGATGACTTGTAATGGTCTAGTCTTGAATTTTGCTAGTGGTATGGTTAAAAGCCATTTGATAAAGTTCGTTGCCTCCTAACTCTTGATCTTTTGTGGCGTACGTATTGTGTTTCCTTTCCTTTTAACATCTAATATCGGAAGCGAAGATTGTGAAGCAGTTAGTCGACTGAAGGCAAGTCGGAGGCGACTGACGTAGTCATCCCTGTTAGACTGAAACTCATTTTGTTACTAAAGCCCATTCTAATGCTTGTATCGTGGATCGGTAGATGATCCATCTATCTTTGAATTAATAATGTATATAATTACTTTATCAGCTATCAAAATCTGAAATATGATAATGAAATAAATAATGGTTTCGTAAGCAACTTCTGCCTACAATTTTTTTTTCTTTCCTTTCTTCTCTATAGACATCATCTTATCCGAACCAGGTTAGTTTTAAAATAATGTGGAGCCATTTGAAGGAAATTCTAGGGAAAGTTGTTAGCCGTGTGGGTCCAATCAATAATATTTTATAGAAGTTGTTAGACCGTGTAAGCTCAATGAATTAAAAGGGTGGAAGACCTTTCTCTATCGACAAATTGAATACAATCATGTGTATGCGTGTGGCTTCTTTTAAGTAATTGTGATGTTAGGAATTCTTCAGGAATCACATTCCAAATGTAATCCGTATTTGAATTCATTAAAAATCACATTGCAACTGTAATAAAAGTTATTTTGATCTGAGGACAGAGTCTTCAAATTAAATTCCTAAATTAACCTTTATAAATATTAAAAATTACACACTAACTCACTCGTCCAATATTATTAGTTTCTCTTTTATCTTTTTAATATTTGGTTCCATTTTTCTTCTTATGCTATTGAAATTTCAAAGCCATCTAAAAAGAATGACATGGTCCACATGTTATTTTACCACATTATACTCTTCTATACATCAAAGAAATATCTTGGAAAGTATGACCAAGTGTTATTATTCCTATCTTAACAAAAAAAAAAAAGTGTTATTATTCCTTCAATGACTTCCAAATTTGTTGTCAGGGGCCAAGTTATTCAATATTTTGTCGACAAATATATTACATCTTTATAAATTGACTCCACGCCACCACCATCAAAACCTATTTTCACTTTATTTAATAAGAATAAATTACAAATACAAATTTGGACTTCAAAATTCGAACGACGAACCTATTATTTTTCTTTAGGGAGATAAAAATTAGAAAATACAATATAATAATTGTTGTATATAGTAGTTGCAATGTGAACAGATCAAAAGGTTGTTGTTGGGTGCGTGTGCACCCCAAAATTGCTATAGTTTCTCTCAATTTTCAAATTTCAAATTTTAATCAGAAAATCAATAAATATTACTTATCATTAAACATCATGAAAAATCCGCAAGTTCATTTAGTATGATGTATATTTAAAATTCATAACCAAATTCAAGCTTGAAGATCCGAGTTTGTAGGCTCATAATCAAAGCCATAAAACAAAGAAGGGAGAACTTTAAAATTCATAATCAGGTTTGAAGATCTGATTTACTGCCTTATATTTTGAACTTGAAAGGTCTGAGGCCCAAAGTATTGCCTCAAACTAGACCGTTCGACTCCTTACATGCTAGTCCAGTCTGAGGCAATGCTTTGGACTTTAGACTGGTCACTCGAGTGGAGAGGCCTGTGGGTTTGAGGAATTGACTATATAGCAATTTTGGGTTGTATTTCTTATCTTTTATTTTGAGAAAACAAAATAGATAGTATTAGAAAAAAGAAAATGTGAGGTTGAGTTTTAAAAGGAGATATCTCAAAAAAAAAAAAAAAAGTTTTAAAAGGAGATTCCACAGATGGCTCCAAGCCATGAAGAAAAAATATGGTTTTTTGTGTTTGACATTATTTCTCACTCTTTTACTTTTCTACAACTAGTGAGTC
Organism: Eschscholzia californica; assembly: GCF_041429995.1. NCBI lineage: Eukaryota > Viridiplantae > Streptophyta > Magnoliopsida > Ranunculales > Papaveraceae > Eschscholzia > Eschscholzia californica. Next base: position 43,138,080 of record NW_028238483.1, on the reverse strand, counting down.
AGTCAGTCAATCATACTATCAACCACTTCAATCCCAAGAAGAATTGGTCCACTATTTCAGAGAGAGAGAGAGAGAGAGAGATGGCAAAGAAGAATTGATTTCTCAAGTACCCATTTCCTTTAATCTTTGATTGCATCAAAAGGTAATACTTGATCTTCATTATCTGTTCTATATGCATGTCTAAATTCCATCTCTGTCAAAAATGTACGAACTTTTCAAAACCCCTTTTTTGATTCCATCATTAATACTTGAAATCTTGTGTTCTTGACCATTCTTAGCTCTAGATTTGTTTAATTTCTATAATTATTGTAAGATCCCTCCATGGGTATCCTGATTTTGGCTTCAATTTCTAGTTTATTGAGTATCTAGAAAGGGTCTACTAAACAAAATTTAATTAACATAAGTATGATGTCCTCATATGTGTAATTGGTTGATTCCTTGATTAGATGATTATTGGGTTTTATTATTTAAAACATTAATGGTTGACTTGACTTGTGATTCTTCATAAAGGGTTCTTCCAACCTCACAGTTTAGTAGAAAAGGAAGAACAGAAGATTTTAACTCTAGGTGTATCCAATTAAAAGGAAATTATGATGAAGGGTATACTAGAAACAAGGGGAAATCGACAAGTCGATGTCCATTATGTTGTAAGTCCTGGGGTTCCTGGTGTAGTTGAAGAGAATTTCGAAGGATATTATCTCGGAAATGATGATCTTTTTCTTGAAGTTCTTCAAGATCAGGTGAATAATTGTTGAAATTAAGTTTTTTCTTTCACTAACATGTAGTTCATAGTTGGGTGGATGAAATGTTTGTTGATATTCCTGAGTGAAAAAAAGGTAAATTAATATGTTTTAGCTTGGTATGTTGTAGGAGACTGTGTACCAATCACTACAATTAAGTGGTGGAAGTAACAGAGCCAAAGCTTCGACAAGTACTGGCTCGGAACTTCGTCGTGAATCGAGTAGGGAGGGTGAATCTTCAGAGGCAAATGAAGTCGAATCACAGTTGAAATTGGATGAAGCTTTAGCTCTTTCCTTGCAGGAATTGGAGAATCATCTTGGTACTACTTCCCTTGATGAAACTTCTCGAGTTGAAACCGGTACGTAGATGGCTTCGCTGACACTTTATATGTACATACATGTATCATTTTGGTTCTGTAATTGGTTATAATTGTAGAGTTCTCATACAAATATTTTTGGGGCAAGGTTCACGATGTCTGATATCCAAAGTCACCCTCAACCATGCCGCTTTAAAGAACCACTTGATGGCGAAGAACCTCTGTGGGGCACTGTTTGGTTTTTAAATTTTGTTCGTGTTAGTTTGAGAAATTTTAATTCTTTCAAGAGTTAATGGGTCGACATCCTAAACCCACTTTGAATAAATACTCTTAAAAACATTTGATCTCATTTCCATAATTAGCAGAGGTATATAACTACTTCATGTACGATGTTATAGGAATTATCTTTACGGTTCCTCTTTCCCTATACAAATCTACGATGTCTTATTCTATTGAAAATTATCGAACTTCAGTTGAAGTACAGAGATGGATATTGTGCTTTTGATATTCATAAAGAGGATGATATTATCAAAAGAATAATGTACCTTCTTTGTTACGTATAGTTAACTTGTATTTTCCAAATTGTTGATATAAATCATCTAATATTTCGATAAGTTCTAGTTTTTGGTTTGCCTCTTTCACATATAATCAAAAATTGCAATATTGTGCAGTTAATAGAGAAGTCAACACTGCAAACTCTTCAGTCGAGGTAATTTATATGAATTGGTTGTTTTCTTGTGTTATGATTTAAGTTTCTCCCATGTATGATTTACTCTATTATAAAACACAGGAAGCGAGAGAAGATAATATCGATCCAGATAACATGACTTATGAGGTGAGTTTGTTATCGATAATTTTATTCCGCTTGTCATGAATCCCGATTCAATTTGAATTCTATATGAATATCTTAAACATGTATCCATGACCTCCTTGATTCTGTTAATGATTTTAAATTCTTATAATCATGTGATTTAGGTTTCTCAGTACTTAATGAACCTTTTTCTAGATTAGTGACCTTTCTTCATTATTTCTCTTTTTTTATGCTTACTTTTGTTCGGTCGTCATTTCTCGACTTAATATCTTCAAGAGGATGTACGTCCTTGATTTATGCATGACTTGAGTTGAAAACTTTCCATGGGACAGCAATTACAATCACTAGGAGAAACCATCGGCACCGAGAGTAGAGGACTATCAGATGAGCTCATTGCCTACTTGCCCTCTTTCAAGTACAAGATCGGGTTCTTCTCAAAGAAAGAGAAACATGATGAGTATGTTAATCTATACTCTACTGGCTAATTATTCGTTACCTTCGGGGTTTCTTACTTCTCTTTTTATCCTTTCGCAATTATATATTAAACAATCCTCTGTACCTACCACTGTCATTTTTACAATGATTTTTAGATAGTAATTATTCTTAGGACTGTTGAAAATATGCAGGTGCGTAATCTGCTGTGAGGAATACAAAAATCGAGATGTGATAACCACTTTGCCATGCCAGCACCAGTATCACTCAAAATGTGTCACGAGGTGGTTGAAGCTCAATAAGGTGATTCAGTTTCTTAATTATGTTGACGATCTATTTCTTTAGCCTATAACTCTTATTTTCCCAATGTTTGAAGAGTTTCGTTCACATAGGAATATACTCTAAGACTCTTATTTTAATGATCAATTCATACTCGACGTAGATTCTAAAACTCCATAGAAATTGGTTTTGGATGGGATGGAAGATGTAGATTCTTACAATGTAGTTAGTTCTTGAAAGCAAACCTTTAGATCAGAAACTTGTTTAGGGTTTAGGGATTAGGGGCTAACCGAGTAAAGTCAAGGCATTGTCATGGACTGGCCTCTCTTGAAAATCCAGTGAATAGTTGGCCCGCAAACTTCATATCCGCATAAATAAACTAACGTAATTTCCTTTTCTCGCTCTTAAACTCTACCTGGTTTTTCTTTTCCATATAGAATTATCGATTATCTATTGTGAAGATCAATCTTTTTCTTTTTTATCATCAAACCAGGCATGCCCAGTTTGCAATGAGGAGGTATTTGGTTCCTAATATTGATGAAAACAGTCTTGTTCCAAGGTAATGAATGAGCTTTAGGTTTTTGTAAATGCTGTTCATCTAGACTTCATTTTAGTGTATTTTAAAGGAGTTGGATTACGATTATAGTTCTTCCAAGTGGCTATAACTTATATGATATATTACTATTATAAAGCTTAAATGGTTTCTGAGTTATGATCTTTAATGAAATAATTGGGTCATTGTTCATTCCTTGGTGGACAAAGATATTTTCTTGAAGTACATTTTACTCTTTCTCTGGCCATCACCATACTACCTTGCCAAGAGCTTTAGGTTTTTGTAAATGGTGCGAGAAAGGAATATGGTTACGAGGACTAGCAATCATTGAATGTGATTCCTAATAATTTCAATACTTGAATGTATTTTTTTTTATTTGGCCCTCGATTGTTTGATTGACAGATTCTAAGAGAAAGAGAATCTCAAATTCACTCAGCTTTAGGGTTTGAGATTCTCCCTTGTGAAAGAATAACATTCCTCCGAAGAATGCAATTCTTGATGCATTTTCGGGCACTGAACATGAACTAATTGTAATGGAGTAGAATGGGCAAGGTTGTAATCCAATATACTTCTAATCTTAACTTCATATACAGAAAAGAAATGTCGAACAAAGCCAAGTTCTTTTTTAAAAGGTAATGACAAACAACAAGGAAGTACGGTGTCTCCCTCTAGTAGATTAAAATAGATGCTTGTTGCTTCAACCCACTTGGGTTCCAAGCTAAGATCTCGTTTACCTCATTGAATTGCTTTGTAAACCTAGACACCTTTTATCCTATAAGAATCTTTATAAAGTTTTGTTTCTTATTCATATGATAAATGAATCTGATGCTGATGCTTATGCTCTTCTAAGAGTACACTTACTTTTTAGAAGATGGTGAGTTTAAATATCTACTAATTAAATCGTGTCCGTCAAGGGAAGAAAAAAAAGCATTCTTTTCTTTCACTCGACTTCTAATTTTGAAGTATCTAATTTGTTTCCTTATGTTCAATCGGTTTGTTTTTGTCGTTCGTGATGTCTTTATCAAAATTAATGTTGATTGATGTTTTTTTATTCTATTCGATATTTATTATGTTTTATCTATACACGTATTGAAGATGTGATTTGTGTTGAAATAGTAAGATTTAGTTTGTCACCTTTCACTTGTATCCTATACCCAAAAAATTAACTACCCAAATGAGATTGTGTTTTAAGAAAAAACCTAGTTTAGGGTTTAGTGTGTTTGAGTGGAGAAAATAACTCAATTATTTCTTAAAAATAATTAAAAAATTAAGTTGACAAAATGTTGAAAGATTATAAATATTTACTTGAATAGAAATTTTCCTACCTTTTGGAGTTTGGTCCCTATGAAACAAAACAAAGAAGAGCCCCCCAACAATATAATAGATATAACAAAATATTTAAAAGAAAGAAACGTATAAGACGGTAACCTTTGGCCGTAATAATTTTGATATGCAAAATAAAAAGTCTATACTTTTGGGTATAATTGTATATGACCATCCTGCCACCAAACATATATCATCTACTTGTTACAAAATCTTTGGACATAAAGAATTAATCAATAAATATTGAGCATATTCTTTTTTTAATCTGAAAACTGACTTGATCAGACATTGCCCCATTATCTCCAACTTCTCACTCTCACACTCTCTCTCTCTCTCTCTCTCTCTCTCACACACACACACACATTCTCTTAATTACTATATCTCTCTCCCACTGTCTCACATAATATCTCACTCGTTCTCTCTCTCGCTCTCACTGACTATCTTTCTGTCGTTCTCACTCTAGATCTCTCAATAATGGTAGATCACTCTCATCTCTCTCGCTGTAGACATATCTCTCTGTAGATTAGTTTCTCTTTCGCTCACTTCGTAGTCTTTATATCTCTTTTTCGCAGTCGTTATATCTTTCCCTCTCTCTTTCTCTTGCGGTCTGTGTAGATCTCTCTGTGGAGATCACAGAGTTTGTTGTCACGAAATGGTGAAGGCCACTAGACGTTTTGTGGCCACGAAATACGGCGAAGGGAACACTTCACTTCGCCGGAACAATGGTTGTGAGAGAGAGAGAGATAACGAGCGATCGAGAGATCTAATGAGAGATCGAGAGAGAAACGATGAGAGATCGAGAGACATAGATAGTGAGAGCAATAGAGAGATAGTGAGAGAGAGAGAGAGGGTAGCAATGAGCGAGAGAGAGGAGAAAATAGGAGAAAAGAAGAGGTGGCAACGGTGGTCGGTAGAGGTGGTGGTGGGAAGTAGTGGTGGTGAAAGTGATAAAGAAGATGAAGATTAGAGGGCAATGCTCAAGTTAATTTTGAGTTAAAATATAGTAATATGTTCCAAAAAGTATTCAAAAAATATGGAGTCTCTAGAGAATTTATTCTCCAGAGCTTGTTCTTTATGCCACAAAGGGGCGGACTTTTTATTTTGGTATTCTAATTCATCTCGATTTTCAATTTTCAAATAACAAATTAATTTTGATGGCCTTTGATGAACTACATCATTTTATATGTAAATCTCAACTGGCACATCGTACCTAAGATACGATCAAGTTTTTGTTAGATGTAACATGATTAAGAATGGGATAGACTTGAGCAATATTTTGATATATAACGAGATTTTGTCTCCAAATCAAGGGCCATAATAACAGTTAAGTAAAGGTCAAAAGCCAAACTACACCTGCTTCTTATTTGTTAATATAATGTATAATCATCTACACCTACCCTAGGATGCTATCTATGGTCGATAAGTCTACTAAGATAGCTAAATAATATAAAGTATGATTCACTTCAAAATAAAATTAAACCCACTGGCAAATAAACTATTATTAACAGAATCAAAGTTCTTAAATCGGGATTAACATAATAACAGTACGAATATTACATTATTAATAACAGATAAATGTAGTTGTATCTTTGTATATATAAACGCGGTCGTATGACAACGTGGTCAATTGCATGATTTATTTTGTTAAGAACAATCTAGTTGTCATTTAACTTTGACCTTACATTAAAACAAATCAATAATAATTAGTTTACTAAAGTCTATATGATTTCATTATTTGGAAAGTATGTGCATGTGTCTTTCAAGTTTTTATTTTTAAATGGGTGAAAATTTTCACATGTCAACATACATGGTAACGTGAATTGTCGAATGACAAAACTATATATGAAATTCGGTCGACAAATATCTACAATTTATTAGTTGTTGTATTTGTAAAGAGGTTGCCAGATTAACAAATCAATTTAGGTATATTTCAAGATATCACGCTATCATCCTTTTGTGATATATAGTTGCAATAGAGAATAAACAACAAAACAAATATTAGTCGGTCCCAAATATTAGACAGATCTACCATATAGTGTTTGAGAATAATTAAGAACATAATCCATTGGTTGTTTCTTACGAATTAGAAGTGGTATAACTTATGGATTCACATATTTTAGGTCAACTCCTGACACTACTCGTGAGCTACCTACCCTATATGCCAGACATCAGTACTGCTTTTTATTTGTCTGAAGAAAAAGTCTTTTGAATATTATAGTCATAACAAAGCTCAACCATTTGGTCAACAAATCTTTATCTAGGTCAGTTTGTGCTTCCTTGTGGGGGTCTCTTGTCAATAAAATCATCTTTCTCCAAAGAAAAAGAAGCCCTAATTATTTTATGGGGGACAACTTAAATAGCTAAATGGAAGGGGTAAAAGTATACTTGGGGATTTTCTTTGGTTGCTTTTGAGGGTGCCTTTACATGGTTGGTGAAGAAGGACAAAGTAAGTCTTGAAAATTTTCAAATGCCAACATTGATTGGTTTTGTATGTGATAATTAAACTTTTTTAGAATCATCCAAAACAAATATCAATGAATTTCGTCTATATACACAAGAAAGTGACACTATTTTGACATTTAGGGCAATCTTGTTGTGACTCATTTTGGCCCTTTGGAATTGCATCGTAACTTGTAAGTATTAATATCTGAAATGAAGTACCAGTCCGACTAATATATTAGGAGCTCGATATATTGGTGGGGAAATTGTGGTGGGAAAACTATAGCCACCTATTTGAATAAAATATGAATGGGATACTACTCCAAATCTTATGGCAAACAGGCAAAGTATGACTAAAACCTAAACAACTTGCACCAATCATTTATGCTGACTGTTTCAAGCGTGAGCAAATATTTGATTGTACTAGTTTGTAGTGGTCGAATGCTTGGTGGTGACGAGGATCCACATTTGCTTATTCAAACCATCTCAACTACGCCTGAATCACTTTATATTATTTTAATTTCCTTTCGGGTCCATAGTCCAATTAAATTTTATTCTTCTAGTTGGGAGTAGCAACGGTTACAAGGATTATTTTCAATATTATTCTTTTATTTTATAACGCGAGTTTATGACATTGAGGACATTAAAACATCACTGAAAAAGATTAAATTTACTATGTTGTGGTAGTAATTTTTATAAGTAAATGTTTTCTTTTAACTAAATATAAAGTTAACCATAAGACAAGCGAGATATTATATTATAGACCTTTTTATAAAGTATGGACACCCGTACTCTATTTTCACCTAATTTGGCTGACTTAATATTATTGATAATTTACTCTAAAGGCGACCTAGATTTATGTAAAACTAACATCTAGATCTCTCACTTGCCCATAGTTTTTTTTTTTTGAAGGTGGGTCAGCTGGCAATTTAGACTATTATCAACTTGTGTGCATCCCTTTCTTGTGAAAGTTCCATTGACAACCATGTGAGAACCAACATGAAAACTACCACCATAATTATGATGTTAGCTTTTGTGGTATATACCATGACATTTTATAATCCTGTGTGCTTGGAAGTTGGAAGAATCCATCTTTAAATTGCACGCGGAAAGATCAGTTTGTCTCACTTATTTTTATAATTTGGAAAGGATGTTTTTACCTATCAATCTCTGGTCGCTACCACTACTCTACCATTGAGTTGATATGCAATTGAGACAAAAAAAAAAAATTTGTCTTATGTAATTTAGACAATAATAATAAATTTTTCAGACTTTAGGTCTCTTTCGTGTTGTTGGGTTCTAGGACTCTTTCATTAATGGTTTAAATTAGACAGTTATCGTACTTATCACATCTTCATAATGTATCAATGTCTTGCAACGATTAACGTAGATCGTAGTCGATTTAAAATATACTTTAGCATATTATTAAAATGTTGGGGTAATGTCCAGAAAATAGTTAGGGGCACCCATTCACTGCAACTTATGACAAAAACAATAAATTCGAAACACTAACCTCATCTACCAACCACTGGCGGGTAACCTCAAATAGAGGCGAGGGCTAAGGTAAAAAAAACCATAAATTTATACATCAATTTACTAAGTTATTAAAAGAAATGACTAATGAGACTACATTTTTTTTTTTTTTTTTCATTCGTATCATGGAAATTAATCCAATGCATTACTTAGTTAAGAGAGTTTTGACTCCAAGTACAACATGGATTTACTAAAGTAAATTACAACATGAACTTACGAAAGTACATGGCAACATGGAGGTAAAGTAGTATAATATCACAAAAACTAAATGAAAAGGTCTTAAAAGTTACTGAATAAAAATATCTTAAAGATCGCGGATGAGAAGACCCTAAAGATTGTAAACTTATCATACTAACATAGCAATTAGTGGAGAATTTAGAGATTTGATGAGGTTGTGGATTGAAGTTGTTGTTCGAATACAATGTTTTCTTTCGTGATGCGTATTTTCTTTGAGTCACTATTTTCGTTGGCTCATGAAGATGGAGATGATTTTTCAAGATCGAAGAAATTTGTACCCATGTTAGCTTTCTCATTCCTTTTCTCTTCAACTCTTTGTTACTCCAAAAATTGAGACTAGATCTAACATAAAATTAAAACTTGAACTTCCCCTTCAAAAGTGAGGGGGATTTCGGCGAATAAATTCCTCCTTTCGTCGAAAACTCAAGATTTTGTGTGGGATTTGGGTGGAGAAGTTTACTAATGAGACTATTATATCATAGACCTAGATTAGATACCTTATCCAAAATCACAATTCAACCAACAAAAGAAGGGTAATTTAGTCATTCGAATAAGATTAAGAAATTTAATCAAGCATTAAATTTGGGGTTTTAAGAATAGTGGGAGTTTCACCAAAAAAAAAAAAAAAAAAGAATAGTGGGAGACAAGTGCGTGCCGTTTCATTGAGATACCAACTCCTCCTTTCGGTCCAACAAACAAATCCTTGATCCTTTCTTTCTCTTTCTATTTCTCTTTCCCTTTCTCTCTCTAAAAAATTCTTAAATCCTCTGCTCTGCTCTGCTATGAAGAAAAGAACAAACACATCTAAATAGATCAAATGAGTACAAATTCATCAACAATAAGTAAATTGGGAAAGTTTCTTCCTCTACCCTCGATTCCATTTTAAACCTAAACCTCATTCTTCTTCTTCTCTCTTACCCATCTCTGAATTCTTACTCAATTTTGGGAATTAGGGGTTTTTCTTCATTTTGATTTTAGATTCTGATGGGAGCTGGTACTTCTAGTTTTTTCTCAGGACCAGATCGAAAAGGATCTTTACAAATGAGTCTTGGTGATTTGCCTGAAAGTTGTGTTGCTTCTGTTCTTATGTATCTTGATCCACCTGAAATTTGTAAACTTGCTAGGTTAAATCGTGCTTTTCGTGCTGCTTCTTCTGCGGATTTTATTTGGGAATCGAAACTTCCTTCAAATTATAAACACCTAATTAAGAAAGTATTTGATGATCGTACTGTTAATTTGGGCATGAAAGAGATTTATGCTTTGCTCTCTCGACCTAACCCTATTGATGGCGGCTCTAAGGTTCGTGTTTTTCTCTCTCTCTTAAATTGTTTGTTTGGGATTGATTTGTTTTTCAATTGGATTAATGGGTTTCCTGTGATTTAGGTAATTTGGTTGGAGAAAAGTTCTGGTCGTGTTTGTTTATCAATTCCAGCAAAATCTTTGACGATAACCGGAATTGATGATAGGAGATACTGGAAACACATACCCACTGATGAATCTAGGTATAAATTCTAATCAAAATTTGATCTTTTCACTTTCTACTTTTTGAAATTCAAATTAGGTTTTGAATTTTTTTTGTTGTTTATTAAATTCCTTCTGTTACATATGAAATCTAATTGTTTTATTAAATTTTATTTGGATCTTGATTAATCTATAGAAGATCCAAATCTTTTATATTGATTATTGAGGTTGTAGATTCCTAAAAGTTCCATTTCTATTGAGTTTTCTCAAAGAGAAATGGGTTGAGATTTTTTACAGAGTGAATAGTTACTATGTAAACAACTATTTACGGGAAGCCACATAGGATTCCTGCCCGATGATTCACGGGAAGCCATATAGGATTAATGTCCAGAGTCTGCCTAGTTTTTCATGTTCCCTAGTATTACCCTTCTTGGAAAGGTTCATGAGATAAAAACATAAACCTATCTTAAAATGGTAGTAAATTAGTCGATATTTGTCTGCGAAATATCCTTGATATTTTGAAATGTTGCATTTAGATGAACTACATGTGAAAATAACCCTCGACTTTTTGACAGATCTAAAGAGAGGGTTGATAGTTTGTTTGAATGTTTATAAGGTTATCTCCCTATCATGATTTTTGTGGAATTGAGTTGTCACAATTGACAAATCGGTGGACCCAAATAAGTTCTTATGAATCGTTGATGCAGTTTTGATCTTAGTGCTTATTGAATATATTGTTGTCCTCTTCTGTTCCTTGTTTTTTCTTTTGTGATAATGGGTTGATGGCCTTACAAGTATGGCATTGTACTGGTAGATTGGTCCCAATGATATAACAATTAAAAGCAACCTCCCAGACATCGACAATAAACATCGACCTTCTCAATCCCTACCGAGTTTGTATTAACTCTAGACAGAAATTATCATGTGGTCCCTAGTTATTGGTTCTTCGATCCAAAATCCGTAGCACAAGGACTATTTTGTAAACTCTAGGTTGTGTCTGATAACAAGGAAATGTGTTATATGGAAGAATGTTTATTTTTACAAGTTCTGTGAGGAAAGCAGCCAAGTGTATACTACGGAAGTGCTTCAAAACAAAACCGTTTGTCGGAGTTTTAAGTTTATGTTCTTATGGCTTAGGTTCTTGTGGATTTTCGATTTGCAATTCTTTGCTATGCCCCCTCTTTCAAATATAACTTTTTTTATTCGATATTTGACTTGAATGAAGATCAATACTTATTAACAATTACATCTACTTGTTTATCTAGGTATCATTCAATTGCATATCTGCAACAAATTTGGTGGTTCGAGGTAGATGGAGAAGTTGAACTTTGTTTCCCATCAGGAACTTACAGTTTATTCTTCAGGCTTCAACTAGGCAGAGCCTCAAAGAGACTTGGCCGAAGAATCTGCAACTCTGAACATGTCCATGGATGGGATATTAAACCTGTTCGATTTCAACTAACGACATCAGATGGACAACACGCTTTATCCCAGTGTTATTTGGACGAACCCGGGAACTGGGTTCAACATCATGTAGGAGATTTCGTCGTTGAAAACCCAAATACGCCGACGAAAGTCAAGTTCTCTATGACACAGATAGATTGCACCCATACCAAAGGTGGTCTTAGTTTGGATTCTGTGTTAATATACCCAAGTGAGTTTAGAGATAGATTAAAGGGTTTTTGAGTTTTTTAGTTAAAACTTATTGTAGTTTATTAGATAGTGAGGAGATGTGATATATGAATAGTTAGATGTTTGCCAGGTTGATCTTCTTCTTTTTCGTGTGGTTTTTTCCTGGACATTTTGTAAAAACAGTGTATATTGATCTTTGTTATCTAGTCTTATATGTACTTCTTATATAGATGGTCTGTTTTGTAAGTGACTTTGAAGTTTGAAGGATATTTGGCAATAATTAGATGTTCTTCAATTACACCTTTTATATTGTGTATTAACTACTGCTTAATTTTCATGTCCATTTCGGTTCCTCTCTACCCCGAATACAATGAAACCTGATCAAAACCCCTATGGTTCTACCCTGATTCAAGCTTGAAGATAAGAAAATGGTTTTAGGGTTTCAACTGTACCTTTCGCTAAGAGAGAAGTCGAATGAGAAGAAGTAGGAGTAAAGGCTGATTAGAAGTTCTCGCCTTCAACTGGGTAGGTGAGCAGTTGATGAGATAGTCTATAAGAATTTCGGATTAGATATTGGTTGTTCATCATGTTTGCATCCACCTGACCGTCAGATTATATTGGGGGTATTTCGTCCGATGACAAGCACGTGATTCGCACGCTCACTACATAACGAGATTTTGACGGAAAACGGGGCAATGGGGGTTAACGTCTGAAAGATAATGTTTTTAGCGGTGAAGTCCTAATATTGCTAAATAAATGAGGGGCATTTTCTAAATCTCCCTATAGATATTTGTGAAATTCTTGTTCGACTCGATAATCATACAAAATGTTAAAAGATTATGTGAGGTCTTGCAAGCAAAGTAGGTATGGTTTTTTTTTCCTTTTCTCTTTTAGAGCCTTGGATTAAAACACTAAAATTCACTCTTTCCTCTCCTAGTATTTTTAGTGGATTGTGAACTAAGCAGTCTGAGACCCACATACAACGCAATTTGAGGGCACTTGGATTGGTCAAAGTTTAGAATCCCCAAATCTAGTATGGGTTCCACTCCGTCTCAGTATCCTCAGACTGTCCTGTCCAACGAACGCTTCGAAGAGGGTGTGCCTATGATAAAATTTTGGAGGCGCCAATAAACCCTCACATAAGTGAATCTACTACATGGCCTTTTACCCTCACCTCCTACCGTTGACCCTACAACTTTCCACGTACGTTAGACCGTAGACGCTACCTCCATCCACGCGATAGGTAGGTGAACAAAAATTTTGCTTATTAATAACTCTCAAAGATCCCGCGAGAAAATCCAGTACATCTAAAGTAATCTAATTTTCTTGAGATACGTAAGAGAATAATGAAATCATGATTCAAAATGCGCGGTAAATAAAAGAGCGGGGACGCAATCAGGCTTCAAATAGGAATTAGTGAAAAGAGACGAATGTTCAGAATTAGTAAGGTGAATGAGTAAAGGTGAGTGTTAAATTTTAGAGAATGCCCAAATCTAATACAGGTTACATCCCGTCTGAGTATCCTCAGATTGTCCTGTCCAACGGATGCTATGGAGAGGGTGTGTCAGTGACAAAATTTGGTGGCGCCAATAGACCCTCACATAAGTGAATCTACTACATGTCCTTTTACTCTCACCCCCTACCGTTAACCTTACAACTTCACACGTGCGTGAGACCGGGAACATTACCTCCACCCACACGACATGTGGGCGAACAAAATTTTTGCTTATTAGTAACTCTCAAAAATCCCGCGAGAAAATCCCGTACATCTAAAGTAATCTAGTTTTCTTGAGATATGTAAGAGAATAATGAAATCATGATTCAAAATGCACGGTAAATAAAAGAGTGGGGAATAATCGGGCTTCAAAGAGGAATTAGTGAAAAGAGACAAATGTTCAGATTAGTAAGGTGAATGAGTAAAGGTGAGTGTTAAATTTTGGAGAATGACAAAATCTAGTACGGGTTACACCCCGTCTGAGTGTCCTCAGACTGTCGTGTCCAACAGACGCTACGGGAGGGTGTGCCTGTGACAAAATCTGGTGGTGCCAATAAACCCTCACATAAGTGAATCTACTACATGTCATTTTACCCTCACCTCTTACCGTTGACCCTACAACTTCACACGTGCGTTAGACCGTGGACGTTACCTCCACCCACGCGACAGGTGGGTGAACAAAATTTTTGCTTATTAGTAGATCTCAAAGATCCCGCAAGAAAATCCCGTACATCTAAAGTAATCTAATTTTCTTGAGATACGTAAGAGAATGATGAAATCATGATTCAAAATGCGCGGTAAATAAAAGAGCGGGGATGCAATCGGACTTCAAAGAGGAATTAGTAAAAAGAGCTAGACAAATGTTTGAAATTAATAAGGTGAATGAGTAAAGGTGAGTGTTAAATTTTGGAGAATGCCCAAATCCCGTTTGAGTATCCTCAGACTTTCTTGTCCAACGGACGCTACGGAGAGGGTGTGCCTGTGACAAATTTTGGAGGCGCCAATAAACCCTCACATATGTGAATTTACTACATGTAATCCTTTAACCCTCACCTCCTACCGTTGACCCTACAACTTCACACGTGCGTTAGACCGTGGATGTTACCTCCACCCACGCGACAAGTGGGTGAACAATTTTTTTTTGCTTATTAGTAACTCTCAAAGGTCCTGCGAGAAAATTCTGTACATCTAAAGTAATCTAATTTTCTTGAGATACGTAAGAGAATGATGAAATCATGAAAGCACCATTCAAAATGCGCGGTGTATGAGCCAAATACGTCACCAGGAACGTCCCTAGAAATTCACGATTAATGGGCTTACACGGTGACCAAGCCCATGAATTAATGGCTGAGGGGCCCGACCCATTTGCCTTCGGGCGCCGAAGCAACGCCAAAGTACAGGAGCACATCCAACCCTGGATAAAGAGGTTCGCCCTCACATCCTCAGCAGACCTCCCTTGGTATATCCGTCGGGAGACGTTACAGTCATTGAAGATCTCGAATATACTCGTTAAGGGGTTACAATATCCTTATTAATGGTGACAACTCCACGTGTTAGCACCATTAAAGACGACTGCTTAGCAGTCGACCACCAACACTATAAAAGAACCGAGAGTAAGATGGATACAGACCATCCAGCTTCCGATTAAAACACAAGAGCATCTGGTAACTAGCAAACACATCGAGTACAGGCTTAAACATGAACATCTGGCGATCAACGAATACGCCCCATTACTTTCTCTCTCAGAGCCATGTTCTTTGATAGAGACTCGCTCTCTCGCATAATCCCGCTTCTTCCCTCCCATTCAAAGTATTAGATGTTCTTCACTTTCACCTCTTATATTCTGTATTAACTACTGCTTAATTCATGAGGGATGGGTAGGTTTAAAGATGAGCGTACGTACGTACATACACACCTCTTACATAAATTGTATTTAGATTTAGATAATCTGGTATTATATAAATTTGTTTTAGAATAAGACTTGTTAACTTGGTTGCGTGCTTGATTTATATTAATAAAGAAACAAAACACAACTTTAGTCTTAAGAGTAAGGAACAAATCAATATGTTATTCAAATGACGGGACTCATAAAAGTGACATCTTATTTATTTGGGATATAGGGTTTAGGAAGTGTGAGATAAAAGTAAGCCACGTATTTCATGTCACTAAACCATACTTCTAACTAGTCTTAACTTGTTAAGAAAGGATTTGATTTGATATAATTCAGAATACATATTGATTTTCACCTAGTAGATATTTGTGAAATTCTTGTTTGAACTTTGATAATTATACAAAATGTTAAAAGATTATGTGAGGTCTTGCGAGCAAAAGTTTTATATTTATTTTCCTTTTAGGACCTTGGTCCAAAACACTAAAATTCACTCCTTCGTATCCTACTATCCTAGTATATTCAGTGGGTTGCGAACTGAGCTCGGAGACACTGAGACACAAGAACAACGCAATTTGAGGGCACTTGGATTGATCCAAGTTCAGAATTCCCAAATCTAGTACAGGTTAAACTCTGTCGGAGTATCTTTAGACTGCCCTATCCAACAGACGCTACCGATAGGGTGTGTATGTGTCAAATTTTGGAGGCGTCAATAAACACTCCCATAAGTAAATCTACTACATACCCTCAACTCTTACTGTTGACCCTACAACTTCACATGTGCGTTAGACCGTGGACGTTACCTCCACCCAAAAATGTTGCTCATTAGTAAGTCTCTAAGATCTCAAGAGAAAATCTCGTACATCTAAAGTAATCTAATTTTCTTGAGATACGTAAGAGAATGATGAAATCAGGAAGGCGCCTTTCAAAGTGCGCGGTAAATAAAAGAAAGAGCGGGGACTCAACCGGGCATAAAAGAAGAATCAGTGAAAAGAGACAAATGTTTAGAAATAGTAAGGTGAATGAGTAAAGGTGAGAGTTAACCTGAGCCGTTGATGAGGATCTGTTATCATTGTGATAGGTTGAAACGTGTATTGATGGTGAAGAAGATGGTAAAATGTCGGCATTAATAAGCAGAGAAACCCTCAAGAGGTAGAAGAAGACGAAGAAAATGTTAAAAAAAGACCTACCCTTTCTTTCTCTCTCCTAGGGTTTTTCTTTCTATCCTTTATTGATTGAAGTCGTTGTCTGTTTATTGGTTTCTATCCCCTTCTTTGTTGGTAGTACAAGTCGGTCAGATAACGAACCCCTTTCTCTCTCTCTCTCTCTCTCTCTCTCATCATTATATCTCTTAGTGTTTACTGGAATCTGTTTTGAAATTGGATCTGAAGTTAATCTCTCATCGATTCAGAGGTATGCCTTTCTTTTTCTCTGTTTTCCCTAATTAGTGTTTATTTTTTTTTGTCTGGAAATTTGATCTTTTTATTCTCTTTGTTTGAGGAAGATCTAATTCGTGTCAATTTATTGAAACCCATGTTATTTTTGGGTTAATTTGATGATTGAATAATTAAATTTTGTTCCTTTTCTTAGATATATGGAAACTTGATTGATTGAATCAATTTTTGTTGTAGTTAGGGCATTTGATTAAACTTAGGTTTCAATTCAATTGAAAATGTGAATTAGGTCAACACACGAATTCTCTTGGTTTGCTTCACTTTATGCTTTCTATTCTGTTGTTTGACATTATTGGGTGTCTAATAATTGTTCATAAATTTTCATTGTCAATCAGATTACTGGTTAGTAAGGGGCATCATTCTGTTTTCGTCTAGCCTTCTACCTTGACTTTAATGGAAGGTTCAATTGATTTTCTGAATTGGGTCAACCCCGACTTGTCATCTACTATTCTCTCCTACTTGAATGATCCAGCTGATATAGTTCGTGCTAGCGCTGTCTCGCGTTCTTGGCGACAATTTGGTAAGCACAAATTGGTCTATTATGGGTTTTAGATGCATTTAGAATATTCATCTGACCCACACTTAGTTATGTTATTGTCGTTGTTATTCTACTACTATCTTTTTCTATATGGAGAATAATCTTGAATGAAATTCTTCTTCTCCGGGAAGTACCTTGTATCAATAGTTTTTTTTTTTTGAAGAAGGTAAGCGGGGTACATTAAGAAAATAAAAGGAAAACAAAACATACAACCTAACTCATTACATCATGGCTTTTAGCCCCATCCCTTTCTCATTCTTACTATCCCTCTAGAGTCCATAATTATTATTATGCTGGCAAGTTGTGGATATCGAGAAAATTCTCACCCGGTCCAAGGTACATTTAGACAGAAAGTCAGCTGCTTGGTTTGTCTCCCTGTAAATAGGTTTGACCTGTACACTATTGAAACGTGTTAGTTACGTATTTCACATTTAGGTTTGGTTGTTTTTGTAGCGGCTCTTCGTGACTCAAGCGGAACACCTTCTTGTTTCTTCTCTATGTTACTTTTTTCATTTGGAAATGCTGCATTGTGCATAAACATCGAAGGAAGAAACGATGTATTGTTTTATTGTGTTTCAAACTTGTAAATGTTTCTTCCTCAAGCAACATTCTTTTTTTCATTCTAATGTGATGCAGTGATTGTGAACGGTCTTGCAAAGAATCTTTGCTTAAGATTGTTTCCGGAAATATCAAGTGCTACAAACTTTATCGAAGAAAACACTATAATAGAGCCGATAGAGTCTGGATCGTCCGATGGTGTGGAAGTGGATAACTTGAAGAGGAATCATCATGTATATTCACTACTAGCTCGAGGTCTAAGTCCTACTATTAGAAAGGATTGCATCTCGGAGGCCATAGGTGCTTCCAGTACAGACAATTATCCAGAAGAAAGAATCAGCAATACATTGGATCCAAGCGATAGAGTTGAAGAGATGGGTTCGTACTGGTCAAGTGAGGGTGAAAGTGATCCTTCAGTGCCTGAGAGATTGACATATAGGTTGAGCTCCAAGTTGTGTTGTGTTACTGAAATCAACATCCAACCATTCCAAGGTTATTTACCTGATATTTGGTTAATATATGTACATATATGCAATTCAGCTGCGGTCCTGTTCTTCTCATAACTAACGGCAGTCCTTTTCTCACTTTGCGCAGCATTTTTCCAGTATGGTTTCCCCATATATTCTGCCAAGGCTGTGAGATTTCGAATGGGTCATTTTAGGGAAGCGAAAACGGAGATTGACCTTCTTGATGCTGAGTTTGGGCAAGAAGATAATACAACAGTTGATGATTACATAGAATGGACATACATTTCGCCAGAATTCCCAATGGCTCAGGTATGCAACACTATACCCTATTACCTTTTCTAATTGTGGGTAGTGCAATAACTCATCAAGCAATCAAAGATGAAGTTGGAAAGTCTAACTAATGTTCATTAAACAGGAGAACAGCTTGCAGAAGTTCCAGCTACCAAAGCCTGTTGTATGCATTGGTGGAATCCTGCAGATAGAACTGTTGGGTAGGGTTCAGAGCCAGGAAATGGACGGTTTATTCTACGTGTGGTCAGTTCTTTTTCTTTCCTTGTTTGTTTCTTTCATTTCGACTTTCAGGCATTATTCTTTTATAATATTGTTAAAGTGTTCGGGATGGTTGTTATATACTTATATACTTACACACAGTGCTACCACGTCTCAACTGAGTTTTTGAGTGTTACTAATTCTTGGTTTACTTGTATTTGGGTACTGCTAAAGTGTGGCTCATGTTCAAGTCGTCGGACGCCCACTTTGCCCACCGTTTGAGGCAGAGCTCACTGATCTTTCTGGAAAGTGCTTCTTGAAATATTGCCCACCGTTAGATGACGAGGACGAAGAAGAGTCTTCTGCTAGGAATTTTGAAGATGAGAGTGGAGGCGGACCCTCTAGGTTGCATTCTTTTGCAAACATGTTGATGCAGAGAGCTGGAATGGGTATCGGGCGAGTGATTCCTTTTCTTGGCAACGTGGTGGTTGTCGACGATGAAACTAATGAGTCAGACGATACCGATGAATCTGACGAAGAACTACTTCTCTAATAAACCTTGGAAATATATAGAATAGGATCTCAAAATTAGTTGTTTCTTGTTGAAGTAAAATAACTTGAAAAACATAAGTCCTGTTTAGATTTCTTACTGTCTTAACATCTCATAGAGGAGAAGCAGAGATGAAGATAGTAAAAGATGGGCAGCAAGACTTCGACCGCCTTGTAACTTGTTCGTTATAATCGGGTGATACTATCGATTGCGATCTTGGGGTTCTTTTTTTTCTTTTCTTATTATCTACTTCTATCCAAAGAATGAGTTGATGTTTTCATATTCTTGTTGGTTGATATCTCTCTTTCTGTATTTGCTTCGTGCTCTTGTACTGGATCATGTTTAATAGAATCCAATTCGAATTTGTAGGAGCTATAGCTCGACTAGCATACCAAGTTATTGGGGTTTAAATTTTAGACAGATGAAAAATACAAAGATTTGACTAAAAATCATAAGTGGATGCACAGGAAGTGATGCAGTTCACAGCCAATATTATGTTAAAACAAACTAGTATTAAGATTATATCACAGTTAGTATGTTTGCTTGAAGCTGTTTTGAGCTTGTAAGACTGACTAATATTACAGTTGAGAAGAAAGAGAAAAGGACATTAGAAATGGCATAAACCTTGCAAAACTGCCAACAACAAAGATTGATACCCAGAGTGCCTCTTCCTTTGATGTGGTAACAACCAGAATATTTCAGAAGGAAACAAGAACAGCTTTTGAAGATGATTCTGTACATAGGGAGCAACATGAAACAGGTTAGACAATCTTAAACAAGCTTATCCCAGTCAGAGAAGTCTTCGGGTATATCAGGCATATCTGGAAAATTGAAATGGATATCAGATCCTTCTGTATCAAAATTGTTACCACCATCACCCCCAACCGAGTTGCTTGCCCCACCACCCACCATAGGGGAGTTGCTATTTGCATTACCACCACCACCCCCTGCCATGGAGTTGCTAGTTGCACCACCACCACCACCACCACCACCACCAGCACCCACCATGGAGTTGCTAGTCACACCTCCATCACCCACCATTAAAGAGTTACAACTATTTGCAGTTTCCTTGAAACTATCATTTCTGCCTATGTTTCTACCACCAGAAGAAGCAGCAGTGTTTCCACATCTCTGCAGATTTCCAACAGACCCTGTGCTTCCAGCAGGCTTCACGGGAAATGAACAGTTACTTATAGTACCATTTATTGCATTGAAGCCGTTATCATTCACATTCCCATTCCCATTCGGGTTCTCGTGGTGCTGCTGCTGGACTCTTCCCTGCCCGCCGCTATTCATCATTTCTCGCATCAATTGCTGGATCATGAGTTGTTGCGAGTTCTGATTCCCTTGAGTGGATTGTGGGTAGTTTTGTTTAGATAAGTTACCATTATTCTGCTGCTGACAATGAGATTGACTCAACAAGTTGTTAACTTGCACATTATTAAGTGACGAGGGACCTTGAAACGGCAGAGATTGTTGTGTCTGACGAGAAACACCAAAAGAAGATGAACCCTCCTGCTGGAACATATTACTGTTCGCGTTTATAGAATTCTGTCTCAACATATTTTGATAATTACCCAAAACTGTCCCATTTCCAACCATGTGGTTGTTATTGTTGTTCATTTGATTGTTTAGACCAGATTGCATTGCCATTAGTTTGTTCAGAGTGTTGATGTCTGTCGGTAGACCTTGAGCATTCGCCAACTGCTCCATTTCTTGCATCTGATACTTGGTTGCAGATGTCTGTCGAGGATAATTCTTCAAGCTCTCTGCAGATGTAGATCTCGGATTAAAAAAAGCATCGAGTTTAACATGAAGTGATGACCATGACATTTGGGTAGTAGGGAGAAATAACCCGAACGTCACAGATCAAGATGAGAAGAAACATGAACTATCAAAATGCACCATCTATTAACAAAAGGCTAACAAGTTACCTATAGGCCCCAGTTTGTGTTCACGGCTGAAATCTATCAAATCTTTCATACTACTGACAACTTCTGATATCTGTTGAGACATGCAAATAAAATACTAAATAAGAAAATAATGAATGGAACCCCATATGATAAACCTACCAACAAAAGGATGGCTCAAATACCTGCAAACATCGAACATATCTCTTCGAAAATCCCAAGTCATTAAGTGACTGTAACTCCAAAGTTTTAGCTAGCTGACGCCAGGCTGCTACAAACCTAGGGAAGAAAAAGATCCGAAAATCAAGGTTCGCTTACCTAACCAGAGTATCTTAAAACAAGCAAAAAAAATGCTATAGAATAATAAGTAGATTCTGTAAAATAATTGAGACGAAATCTGGATATCTCCAAGGCGCTGAATATGACACCCAGTCTGTTAATATGTAAGAACAAAAAAGCCTACTTGCTCACATCTAGCAGAAATGGCATTAAATAAGAGAAAGTTAGACCAGGTAGTGCCTAGTTTGACTCACGAGTTGCAGGTTGCTTGTAGATCCTGAGGGGAGATCCCGTTAGATTTGTTTTCAGCAACGGCAGCTTGATATTTTTGTGCAACTTGCATCACTTGAGCCACCTGCAACGGAAACATGTGCCTCAGAGAGTCAGGAGTATCATATTTTAGAATATTCCACGACAAACACCAGCACTAGAATCTAATGAACTTAATGTGAACGGTTAGCTCATACTCATAAATCATAAACGTTATAGTTATTTGGCCGTGATAGTCAGCTTAGCATATCTACGAGGTAAATTAACTCGTAGACTCCAACTCAGTAGTATATTGGCATCACAAAGCCTTCTTTGTTTCAAATGATGAGTGATGACCATGCTAAATCCAGGCGAAGGCAAACAGGTCCACGGAGCAACACATAGGCCAAGGCAAATAAATCTACTCTAAAAAGACCATGTGATAAATTCAGAGTAATAACTAGTAACTTCAGCTGTGTCTTCCAAATGGTTACGGTGATTCTGACGGTGGACAATCTCAAGAAGTGAGGTGGGATACGTGTGAATATATGTTCCTTTGCTAGAAGGAGGGGACAACAGACCATCGTTGGGTACATAGCCCTTCTCCTTGGAAGATTCCGACGGTGGACAATCTCAAGAAGTGAGGTGGGTTACGTGTGAATATATGTTCCTTTGCTAGAGGAAGGAGGGGACAACAGACCATCGTTTGGTGCATAGCCCTTCTCCTTGGAAGATTTGGAGCTTTTTCGTGATTTTGTTTAGAGGGACTTAAGAAACAAACACTGGTTTGAATACTTTTCTCGGCGATTGAGATGCTACACTAGTGGCAAAGCGAGATAGGAATATCTGGAGACTGGAGAGTAATTACACATTCGATAATTTGGTTCATATGCTACGGTAGGAACAAAGATATCTTCAAAGGAGATCTATGGATGTGGAGAAGGTCAAGTTGGCGTATCTTCCTCTTCTGTAATTTCGGTGAAAAAAAAGAAAGACCTCTTCTCTCTTGGCATCTTATAGGTATTTCTTTTGTAATTTAGAAGGCCTGATCTCAACTTTCTAAGATGGACTTATCGGTGTGACGGTTGTGTTCTTTTTTTTTTCCGTCTGGGTGTTGCTTTCTTGCGAGCATCGTATGTATCATTCTATTTTTCTAATATATGCCATTCATTCGCTTTTTGAAGGAAAACAGACCACTTCTTACTTGTAGATTTTGAATCACAGACTGATTATGAAGTTCAAACGAAAGAGAGGAAACTGAGTGACTAAATTGAAGTGATGTCCTACAAAACCACCAAAAAGAAAATGATAGGACCAAAGATACTAGACTCGAGAGAAATTAGACACCTCCCAACTACATTGAGACGCTTCTACCTAATGCAATCAAACAAAACAAGTATCAGTAATACCTGTGGAGCCAACACTCTACGAGGGATAAGTTCTTCATGCCGCCGGGCGCAAAACTCCCAAGTCAATATCTGCAAGTAAAATAAGCTCAAAGTCATGCCAAAGCACATCACAAGATGCTGTCACAACTAAAATAAAATTCCAGTTCTAAAATTCCAATACACTACATAATACATATGCGGTTTCATTGCCTTCATCTAATCTCATTACTCTTACCGAATAGACAGAGTTGCACAAAATCCGGCTCTAAGTGGTATTAGAGATTCACTTTCATTAATTCTATTGCCTTCATCTAATCTCATTACTCTTACCGAATGCCTCTATGATGCTATATGGGCATATGAAGATTGATTGTACAGGATAAAAAAAGCTTTCTGCTTTCAAGGCGAGGTTTTCAACTCGGAACATCATAGGGAGAGTTCCACAGAGGTATTGTTCTCTCTCTAATCATAAGATAGAAACACATATATTAACAGACCGTTTGTACCTTCAAATCAGGAGTGAATATTATACGAAGTTGACCTTCACGAGCGACACGAGCTTGATCATATACACTCTCCTGCACAGCTTTTCCATATTCCAACATCATTATACCCGAGGGAAACCTACATTCCCGTGGCATGTCAACAAACAAAAGCTCATCGATGACCCCTCCGTCAAATTTCATCTTAGTAAGCCTAGGGAGTACTTCAAAAGTTGCCTCTGTCCAATAAATAATTAACGGAACGTAAATTAATAAGTTCCATCAGTGGGTTTTTGTCCACTTGCCCTAAACGAAGTTAGAGAGAGAAAATGGTGAACTTAAGTAGCTTCCAACATTCACAAAATCTTGGATTAGAGATCAACATTATGATTAACTACTTACCGAATCCCCTTCCTGACCTGCAACCACAAATGTCACATTGCCATGCATCCTGAAAGAAACACAAACATACATATATATATATATATATATATATATATATATATATATATATATATATATCAGTTCCTGCCACCGGAGAAGAGTCACTATACCCTATAAAATTGAAGTAGAAGAGGTATAGTTTCATATCGAAAGAGAAAGATAATAAAGAGCCAACTACTAACCATAGCTGCCTGAGGGAAAACACCAAGTGCATGATGTCCGACATTATCATACTGGGACAAACACCACCTTCTCTTACCACGAGGGGCAAAATACTCTGTTACGAATTTCCTCCAGTAGATAATTGAATTATCCTAGAAGCAAGAATTAAGAAAGGCTCAGAAAAAAAAATGCCTAGATCCAGTAACAGAATAGTGACTCGGAAGCTGCAAATAGTGGGTTAGATACAAGCCATAACACAAGAAAACGCCCTCTCGTGATACAAAGTCGCCAAGAAACGGATTGAGGAGTGATAAATGAATCTTAGAAGGATGAAAAATAAAACGTACTGGTGGCCTATGACGCTGATGATATATAAATTGCATCAATCGACGAGCACATACACCATTCTCATAGGGACGTTTTACCCCAGTTACTTGCTGCATGCTTTGTTGTTGTATATGTTGTCTTAGTTGTGGGCCTTGCGGCTGCTGCAAACTTGCTTGCTGAATATGTGGCATAGACTGCAATATCTGTTGTGGTTGTTGGTGCCGCTGTAAGAGTCTTTGATGCGGTATCAAAGTTTGCATTTGTGGGCTATGTCCCTGCAACTGGATCTGATCCTGTCTTTGCATCATTTGCATAACCTGCTGTTGCATAATGTCTTCCTGTTTGATTTCAATCCTTGGTTTTTTCTGTATATGTGAGTAGTCGTTTGGTTCCTGAATCAGAGAATTAGGACCTGAAATTTGAGACATTTGGCCTCCTCGTGAAGTTGGTTGAGATGTAGCACAAGAACCCGCAAATTGTCTTTGCTGATGCAAATGCTGTGAGTTTTGATCTTGATGAGAGTTTTGATCATGGTGATAGTTTTGTTGAACTGAAGATCCATCCATAATTGAAGATCCTGAAATACTTAAATTATTCGAAGAAAATGATAATGGTGATGCTGGTAACCGGACGTAAGACTCTGTATTGATGCTCGCACTTCTCTGCAAGCGAGGTCCTCCAGAGAGGCACGAGTTGGCGTCTGTGACTAAAGAACTTGCACCCACGCTTGGACCAGAGTTTGCCGTGAGGTTCATATCACCTGAACCCAGACCCAAAGATGAAATTCCAGTACCCGAAATAGAACTAGCAGAGTTTCCGAAAGGTGAACTTAATTGACCCTTAACTATGGCGAGATCATGCCCATCCCCCTGGAAGAAAATACCAGAGCTCGAATAGGTTTGTGCTGGGCAACCAGCCATCCGAGACGGTGCCACTGGTGGCACTGCCAATTGGTGTCTGGAATCCAAGTAATTATCCAGTGCCAGCCCTAGAATACCCTTCTACCGAAAAGAAGCGACTTCACTATAAATCGTACCTAAAAAACTAGACAAGTAGCATCAGCACGGAACCTGAATCTACAAAATCGCAAATCTAAGATGGGTTTCACAGAAAATATGGATCAAACCAAACAATACACGATATTCTGATCTTCATTAACGATGATAACTTCTGCAACTTGAAGCACCTGTTTAGTTCAAAAAGTATTAATCTAAGTACTGGCTTGTAAGAATATAAATGAACCTTGAAAGAAATAAAACTCCATAAACTAATCCATCAAGGCCTAAACAACATATATTACTAAAACCATTCTAAAGTTTATACCTTGTAATGCAATAAAACCATTATAACTCCAAAAAGAAACCCTAACTTTCCCAACTCAAATAAAGTTTCTCTCAACTAAAACAAGATCAAACCTTGAATTATACAATTTCACAACAATGATCTAACCACATAATTCATCACCAAAATACAAAAGAACTCAAACACTTAAATAACTTAGGATCTATCAAACTCAAAACCCAATAATCAAATCCCCCCAAAATCAAACAATAAACTAGAAAAACTTCCATGAATGAAGTCAATAAACAGGGAGAATTAAGAAATGGGTAGATAAGGAAATAAAAGCCCTAGAGATCAAAGTGATTAAAATGTATTAAAAAAATTAAACTTTAACTATTTCAAAGATTTGATTCAAAGTAATCTTGATTTTATAACTAAACAATTCAATTAAACAAACAAAAGTAAAACCCAAATTAGAGAAACAAAAATTAAGTTAAAGTTATTAAACTACTAGTAGTATTAACCTTCAAAATCGAGCTGGATAAGATAAGGGAAGAAGTAAATCTGTTTCAACTTGTTTTCTTCATAACCGCCATTATAGATTGGAGTTGAGCTTATATAACTTGCCGGTACTATTTATGCCCAGATTACTGACCTGCTTCACCGGTCACCAACCCTACACAAACCGGCTGTTGCTGGTGATTTTTAATTAGGAAACGTAGCAGAAGATCCAACCGTATAGTAATTCGCTCTAGGGATCGCAGGGTGATTAGAGATCGCTTTGATGTTGGGTTAGACACGTGGCATTGAATGATTGAAGAAAGTCTCTTTTAGGAAAAATATGTCATCCAACCGCGGGATAGATGTCAACCCTTTGTTAGTGGTTGATAAGTGTTGACATAAACTTCAAAAACCTGGAGGCTCCCATTCCATGAAGAGGTGGAATCTATGGTTATCGAATTTGAGTTATTAAAGTATAAATAATATAATAAATTTGTCGGACTTTAGACCCCTTTCTTATTGTTAGACTTTAGACCTCTTTCATTATAAGTTTAACTTAGGCCGTTATCGTGCTCATCACATTTTCATGTCTGTGAAAATAAATAATTTTTTATTGAATAAGTATTTCTACGATCTAATACAAATTTTATGATGTCTTAATATTGTATTGGTTGGACTCCAAACTTCTACCTTGTACTATGGATTTAGATGAGAAAAAGCTTATAAAGAGAAAACTTCCGATTTGACGTTACATGAGAACGAAAACAACCTCTCGTGTGGCTCTCTGTCACCGCGAAATTCCATTAAAATTTAATTGTATTTTATGATGAGTTTGGGGTTTGGTTATCTTAATAGGATTTATTTACTATTACCCTCTTAAATTTTCATTAGAATAGGAAGAAAGACTAAATAAGGACTTTTTCTTAGAAACTCCTTTTATAATATAAAAACAAGTTAAGACCATGTGATTTGATTTGTTTTTGTTAATCTAACTCTAACCTAGTTTTTTTTTTTGTTGAAAACCCTAATAGTTTAGTCTAAGAGTAAAAATATTATTTTCTTAATACTTGACATTAATATTAATATTAAGAAAAGCATTTTAATTTTGCCAACAATTATTTATTGGTTTTTGTAAGTTAAAAGTTGGTTGTTAATTACTAATAGAACTAACTTTTTTTTTGTTGAAAGTTTTTTTTTTTTTTGTTGAAAGTACTAATAGAACTAACTTAGCCTTCTTTTCTTTCAACAAAAAGAAGAAAAGCTTAGCCATTTTTGTTGTGCCGACATCAATAGATTTTTGTGTTTTAAATTCAGTGTTGTTATTATTTCTTTGTTTTGTTAAATACAACTTGACTTTTTTTAGTTGATAAATTATTCTGGACTAGAGCAAAGCGATACGTTATAATAAACAATAAATTAACAAAAAAAATGTTTGCTTTACTCTGAGTTCAATCCAAATGTGTGCTGTTAGCGTATTTAGTATCGGACCAACAGACTTGGTTTCTGCCTAACTAAAATAGACCTAGAGCAGCTTGAACCTTCATTCAGACGAATCAGATAAAAACATAAATTTTGTAGCAAAACTCCGGATCAACTGAGAAAAGTGCACATATATGAATATGAGGTTAACTATAGTCCTAAGCAAGATGTTCTGAGAATGCAAAACATATCGACATAAAAAGAAACCAGATATTAAACCACTAATCCTCTTCCTGTTGTCCACTGCTACCTGGTCGACGATAAGGCATGTACCGATGATCTTTGGATGCGTTTTTCTTCCTCCTGTTCTCCATGAAAGATTCGAGTTTGCCAGACTCCTAAAAGATTTTCACATATGAGGTGAAAATTAGAAATCAAATATTTGAAAGCAGTACTTCAGATGATATTTATACTTCTGATCAGCTCTACATACCTTGAGACTTTTGTATTTCTCAAGAAGAACTCTTTCACGCACTTCCGCTGCAGAACCAAAACTAAGTTAGGGTTTGGTAAAAGTTGTAGTAATTCTAGCTATAAGAAAAAGATTTCAGTCTGAAATATTTCCTAAATATAAATGGGATTCATCTTTAAGTTCTTGGTCGATATTGCAATGAAGTGCGAGTCCGAATCGATATATATATATATATATATATATATGGTGTAGTTGAAGAGATTCATACATTTCTTTAGATAATACGGTTGTTTCCCTTCCTTTACTGCTTCTCTCTCTTTCTTCTTATGGTCGATCAGAATCTTTTTAGCCGTACGATCTGCTGACCCAGATTTCAGTCGCTTTTCCTGACCAAGAATTTATAGCAACATCATGAACATTCAAATTAGTTACACATGGTTTGAATCTATCTAGTTGCACTCAGAACACCGGCCTGTCTCTCATGAGCCAGACGAGAGGTCACGAACCACTCGACCTAATTTGGCTGTGCAGAAATGCAGCTACTTTACTAAGGAAAGATTAGAAACAGGAAAGCATAATGGAAGCCAAATTGTGCACAAAAAGTCAAAAAGTTTTTCTTTTGGAGTTGCAATTATTGTGCCACTTACAATTGAAGAAATGTGTTCCTTGACGTCAGTAATCACTTTTGGGTCTTTTGATTTCTTCATCATATTCTCCAGTTTCTATGAAATCAAAATAGAAAACAAAAATAAATTAACAACATAGCAGAAGAGTGATTATAATGGGAAAATTAAAGTATCCATAAATGGTTCTCTATCTAGACTTCAAAATAAACTACCTTTTTCTCCACAGGAAGTTCAGTCTCATACAAGAATTTATATCTGTCCCTGAACCTGTGTAATCAGTAACTATGAGTTAAGCATGGCAGATACTGTGAACCCAACATATGTCATGAAAAAACAGAATTCTCAATTGTACCATTATCTTAGTATACTTTTTAACCTCGCCAAACAAATAAAAATTTCCCTAGTATAACAGACAGATACGTGAAAAATCTTGAACATTAATAAGATGCTACGAATCCAATTAATAAGGTAACAGTACCAAGAGAAAAAGGAAACCCAGAGGAAACTGACTCCAAAGAGAAAACCGATCCATTCTAGCATGATAAGGTAAGAATTAAATTCCTCTTCCTCTGGGTTTCCTTCTTCTCTAGGTACTTTTACCTTATTACCAATCCATCAAGAGTGATCGATGTAAAGAGCGAAATTTAACATCTTTCTTCAGGAAAATATTACAGTCGGAATCGCGAGATACAGAGAGAAGCCTTGGCTAGCTAAACCCAAGTCTTGAGCAGCTGAGCTCTACTACTTGGGCTGAAAACAAGTTTTTGGTTCAAAAACTATAATACCAACTCTCAACCAAATGGAGTTATGCAACTCCTTAAAATGTTGATAACATGATGCTTGAGATAAGAAATTACCTAGTTTAGGACAACAGAAATTACAATTCAGCAAAAGCCATAGAATTGTATCTAATATAAGAATAGTACTGAAAGACTAACAAGTAAGAGTCACTTGACTAAGAATTAGCTTGACATATCGGATCATAATAGCAATAAACACAGAAGAAGGAGAAACACTTACCCATCTGTATCAAGATTTCCACATAAAGACTCAAACCGTGGGTCACGTATCACCTGGATAGAAGATGGCATATTAAACATAGAGTATTTAGTTGAAGAGAATATAGTCCGAAATAAAGTGCATAAGATGAACGATTATGTTTTCTAGAAAGTAAAATAGTTTGAAATTTTGACTAGCACTAATACAGGTAGTACGACAAATTAAAATTACAATTAAAGTACAACTAAATTTCAATCTGGAGCTCCAACAAACCGATGCAGACTTTTGGGCTGCAAAAGTTCTTCAAAGTCGGGTCTAGAACTTTACGGTTGATTTCTTTTGCCCTTTATATAATTTACTGAATCTGTTTTACACTATTATAATAATTAGTGTACCTATAACGACATTAGGATCAAACAAACGATGGAAGAAATAATAACATTTTCGGCAATAAAACCACTTAGAGATTTACAAGCGTGGGCGAAGTCAAAACTCAAAATGTTCCCAACTATGGACGTGAAAGTGTCATTCAATTTCCTGAATCTTTCCATGTAATGGAACACAAAAAATCAAAACAATACATAAACCAAACTCACCTTTTTAGGAACTTGAATGACTTCCCTAAACCTCCCCACAGGTTTTTTGCTACTAATCTCCATTGGCCTTTATCAAAGACGTTGTGATCAAAGAACCGAATTGAATATAAAAGAAATGATAGAAAATATGTGAAGCTCCTGAAGATAAAAAAGAGTACCTATTCTTATTTGCCCGTCCTAATTTCTCTTTTTTGGGCTTCTCGTGCGTTACATGAAATCCAGTAGATTTTGCCTTCTGAAGATCTTCGAAAGAGACATTAGCAAGCTCAAGTTCCAGCTCTTTTTCCTACAAAAGCCATTCTTCGTCAGATAAAAGGAGAGAAAACTCTGGTGGGTAACTACAAAATCTGCAGCTATTAAAAGTGCCAACCTCTTCTGAAGCGGATTCATATTCATCACTATCGTCAAACTTGGTTTTAGAAGGGGTAAGATCCCTGCTAGATTTTGTTATTCCCATCCTCAAACGCTAAACCTGCCTATAAATCAGTCCAGAGAAGAAAATTGAACCCAAAGAGGACACAGTAAACATAACACAGTTAATATTACATTTCTATATTGAGAACCAAGCACATAAAAATGATACAATGCAGTCGTAAAGCACCAAAAATTCTCTTTAAAACCTCTCCCCTTTTAAGAAGTTATAATAGTATACGAGATAAAAATGTGCTCGATAGAACCAATACTCCCATTACTCTCCCCAAAATTAAATGTATGAGACCATAGTTATATCAATGAGAGTAACTTAACTACTCGTAGTGTAAACCCGCTTGTGCTTATTAATATTAAAACGTTTCTATATACTTTGAATCAGTGATTATCTTTAAGGGATTACTTGTTTATACTTTATATTCACATCTTATTCCTTATCTAAATAGAAGGACCCAACTTTGAAAATCAATTTCCTCAACAATGTAAATCACAGAAACTGATTATTACATTTCAACAAACAGTATGCCACAATCATGGTGGATAATCATCTACCTATTACATTCAACAACAATTACATAATACGAGAAGAACACGGCAAAACCCTAAAAGATGAAACAATCACAAATTAATTACTTTATATCCTCAATAAGTTCAGAAAAAAAAAAATCATCAAAACTAAACTTTCACTGACGACTACTATTTTATGACCTAGAGAGATGGAGAAAGAGCGACAGAGTAAGTTAAACCAATACCTCTGAACTCCGAAAATTTGAAGATTGAAGTATTAAAACCTCAAGGCCTCAAATCACTGATCAATCTGAAAGATAAATTGAGAAAGATGGTTACGAAATGTGGGATGATGTTATGAGATAAGATAGATGCCCTAGATTTCTAGCAAGAGATAGAGAGAGAAAGTTACCTGAAAGAGATGGAAGGGGGATGATTGAAACGGAAGAGGTAGTATTGGCGCGAGAGATGGTGTTTAGGGTTTGACGGAAGGTAAGTTGTTCTAAAGAAAAGGGTAGGTAAATTCCATTTTGGCCCCCTAAAAATGACCAACTCACCAAAATGGCCCCTAAATGACCAATTTCCAATTTAGTCTCCCATTTTTATATTTCCGTCTACTCTTCCGCCAAACGTTAGTGGCGCATCGTTCGTTTTTTTTTACTTTTTATGTTTCTCTATTTGTCTTTTCTTCTTGTTTGGCTATTCTTCTCAAGACGATTGGTTTGTTAGTTGTTAGGTTGGATTAATTTGTTTCTCTAAAATTAGGTAACTACTACAACCAAAAACGCGTAATGTGCAAGTGTTAATAGAACTTTTGGACCCATTAACCTTAATTTCTAACTTCTAGGTGTAGTGATTGGACACTAACTCCACAACTCGGAGGTCCCAAATTCGATGACTAGATTATTGAACTTAGGTATAAATAAAGTAAAGGTAGATTAGATGGGTTTTAGGTCCCTTAGAAAATGACATTAAAGTGTTGATATATGGCCTTTAAGGGATTAAGGTGTCTTTAAAATCCGGTTGTTATTAGTGTTGATTCAATTCATGAATCTTGATATATCTTTGTATTATCTCTTTATGATGTATCAATGCCTCGTAATGATTTTTATAGTCCATATTAGTTTTTTTTCATTGGACGGAACTTCCCCAATCATATGGTTATAATTTTTTTCTCTTTATATCCTATTATGTGATTTCTTTTCTTTTTTTGTGGAGAGATAAAACAAGAGCTCTCTCCTTTACTCCTTTGTTCCTTTCTCTCATTTCTCTCAAAGATTGTGAAAGTAAATACCATCTCTCCAACTATTTTCAAAAGAAGAATCTATGGTTCTGATATTTCTAGTGTACCACTAATTGGGTCATTTTCCAATTTTTGAACCTCATCTAAACAACCCAAAGTTAAACACACTTCCATTACTTCCAAAAATGCATTAAAACACCCAGAAACAGAGGAAACAAAATTGACATCAAGATCGTAATTAACAGGGAAAGGAGCCATGGAGCTCGAGATGGAATCCATGGCATCGAGTATAGGAGTATCAATTCCTGTTTTACGATTCCTTCTTTGTTTTATAGCAACTATACCTGTAAGTTTTATGCATAGATTTGTCCCTGGAACCTTAACTAAACATCTTTATTCAGCTTTTTCTGGTGCTGTTTTGTCTTATCTTTCATTCGGAATATCATCAAATTTTCACTTTTTGATCACTATGTTAATGGGATACACTTCCATGATCACTTTCCGCCCGTACTGTGGGATCATCACTTTCTTCACCACATTTGGATATCTCATTGGCTGGTATGTTTTACTACTCATTGATTTGTTTTATCAGTCAAAATATCGTTTGTTTAGAGTTATTTCTGTGACTACTGATCAGTTTAGTGGTCATAAGTTGACATTTTAACGTACCAAGTTTCAAAAAACTTAGTACTAATATTTGACTAGCCTCATACTTGTGCAGCCATGCATACTACATGAGTGGGGATGCATGGGAGGAAGAGGGCATTGATGTAACTGGTACACAATACTTGAAACTCGCCTCTCTTTATATATATATTGTTTGACCGAATTGATTACCAGTCATACATCTATCGTAAAATCTCAAGGTGCCAACAACCTTTGGTTGGAGTGCTAAGAGGTTTAGTCTTCCATTTTAGAGGTCAAGAGTTCAAGGCAAGCTGACAATTTTAAAATAATAATAATAATAAATCTCACGGCCATGACTATCAAGTATTTAAAGAGTTAATTTGAAGTTAGGTGAATGGTGAATAACTTTTATTCTTTTTACCCTTTTATCAGATATAGGAGCATTCATGGTGTTGACACTTAAGGTTATCTCATGTTCGACTAATTACAACGATGGATTGTTGAAAGAAGAGGAAGGTCTTCGAGAGGCGCAAAAGAAATATAGTTTGCTTCGCTTACCCTCTTTAATTGAGTATATTGGTTATTGCCTTTGTTGTGGAAGTCACTTTGTTGGGCCAGTTTTAGAAATTAAAGATTATTTGGAATGGTCAGAAAGGAAAGGAGTAGGTTATCCTGATCGATGTCTTGTTCTGTTTTATATTCAGTTCACTCATGAAGTCAGATTCTGATATATTATATTTTTCGTGACCCACACAGGTTTGGGCCCGTTCCAAGAAAGCACCATCACCTTTTGGTGCAACCATTCGAGCTCTCATCCAGGCTGCTTTTTGCATGGCCTTGTATATGTATTTGGTTCCACATTTCCCTTTATCCCGATTTACTGATCCTCTATACCTAGGGTGGAGCTTTGGGAAACGGCTAGGTTATCAGTTCATGTCAGGGTTCACTGCTCGCTTGAAATATTATTTTATCTGGTCGATCTCTGAGGCTTCTATCATCATATCTGGTCTCGGGTTTACTGGTTGGTCTAACTCTTTTCCATCGAAACCAAGATGGGACCGTGCGAAAAATGTTGATATTCTTGGAGTTGAGTTCGCAAAGAGTGCAGTTCTGTTGCCAATTTACTGGAATATACAAGTTAGCACTTGGTTACGTTACTGTAAGTTTACTTTTTTTGGTATTTTCTTTGTGAATAATTTGTTTTTTTATTTTCGTATTATTGGATTGTCGGGGTTGAAAAAAGTACTGTGGTCACTTCACATGTTTTAGATGTTTACGAGAGGCTCATTCAGAAGGGTAAAAAACCTGGTTTCTTGCAGTTGCTGGCGACACAGACCGTTTGTGCTGTTTGGCACGTAAGTATAAATATTTAAATAGAACAACTTCAATATTGATCGATATATTGACATATTATAGATAATCATTTGCTTGAGACTAGCCCCAAGTATGTCACTTATTCAGAAAAGAAATGTGAACTTATAGGAAGCTATGTTGTTTAAATCCCCAACTACTTCAATATTGATTAGCTTAATGGGATTCATAATACCTTTTTTGGTTTCTATCTGTATTTATACTTCCCGAAACTCTTTAACTGATTTTTTCTTTACGGATATCGACAGGGATTACATCCTGGGTATCTCATATTCTTTGTTCAAACAGCATTTATGATAGCAGGATCAAGAGGTATATATCTATCTAACTTCGCATATCGTTTCTTTGAATTTTTGAAGGTCTGAAATCCATGATCGATAACCGACTTTCTTATTGGCAGTTATTTATCGATGGCAACAAGCTATTCCCCAAAATAAGAATCTACTTGAGAAGATTCTTAATCTTATGAACTTCGCATTTACATTAGTGGTTATGAACTATTTGTGTGTCGGTTTCATGGTTAGTTTCCTTACCTCGCCCTCATCTTTCAACTCCAATTCTCTATATTTCCTGCAACTTCTATTAACATTTGATAGCACAAGATATCAGAAAATAAAAAAGAACTTATTAGCCGGAACCACAGATTTCAGCTAAAAACGAAAATGCTTCATATTTTCTGCGAAAAAAATGTGGATACCGAACTATTCAACGAGTAGTCGAGTACCAAACTGAAGGGTTTAGACTTAACTAATAATTGGCAACCCCTTCCTTCAAATATGAAATTTGAAGAAAACCATATGAAATTTCCTATTTTGATTATATATGCACTAAACAAAACAGACGACTAAACGACTAATCTTTATCTTGATCACTTGTGATATGAAGGTATTGAGCGTGCACGAGACGATAGCTTCATACGGGAGTGTTTATTACATTGGGACCATTATCCCTGTTGCATTGATTCTACTAGGTTCCATCATCAAACCGGCAAAGCCTGCAAGATCTAAAGCTCGAAAAGAACAATGAGATCCGAAAACCAGAACATGTATTCATGATGTAGATGAACAAGATAAACGGAAATGGTGTGACTATCTTGTTTCGCCTATGATCTTTTGTTTCATCATGTGTCTGTTAAGTTTTTTTTCTTCTAGTTTTTGTTTAGTTTTAAATTATTGATATAACCATGTAAAATCAATCTCAGACTCGTTAACTATGGTTGATCACTTCTTCAAAAATTTCACGAAAAAAAAGTAACTCTGCTACCCACATATGGTAGAAGACCCCATGTTAATGCAAATAAAACGTAAGAATAAGCAAACATAATATTGCAGATAAATTGCTTCCAAGGAGATTTTGGTGTCTAACTATTAAGGAAAAAATATGGAATGGTTGTTTATCATCTGCCACGTGGATTATTCTGGTCCGTTCAATCAATCCTTCAAAACTCATACCAAAAAGAATCATCTTCTCTAGTTAGTTCAAAAACTAGATAGAAGAAAGAATGCAAAATCTTTTCTTAAAACCGTTAATTCCGTTAAATCAATCAAACTTCCGTTTCCAATTTCCCGCCATTCCAACAATTAATAACAACAGAATTCAAAGAAGAAGAAGAAGATCGAAATTAACCCTAATATCAGCTCGTCTTAACAACAACAATAATTCTTCTGAAGAAACAAATCAACAACAACTCAATCTCTCTGTTCTTCGTTTCACACTTGGTTACTCTCTCTCTTCTCTCTTTTTTCTGTCTCTCACTAACTGGTTCAGTTTATTAATGTGTATGGATTTTAGGTATTCCTGGAATAGATGAATCTTGTTTACCTAGATGGATTGGATATACATTTGGTTCTTTACTCATTATAAATCACTTCTTCGGTTCAAATTCATTCGTCTCGTCTTCACAACTAGTAAGAACATCCCCTTGCCCTAATTTGGTTTTTGCTTCCTTATTCTCTGCATTTATGCGAGTCAATTTTCTGGTTAGGGTTTGTTTGATTGTTTCTAGAAATTAGGGTTTTTTTTTTGTTGTTGTGAATGTGTTTGCAGATATCAGAAGCTTTAGGTCTTTCTTTAGCTGCATTTTCTGCCACATTACCTTATCTTGGAAGATTTCTCAAGGTACAATTACTGTATATGCTTCAATTTTAGTAATGGAAGTTAGTATACAAATACACGAACTTGGGTGAATTGTTCTAATTCTTGATAATAATGAATTTAAATATGTTTAGTTTGTACGGGGAAGACACGATGAGTAAATCGAAGATAATCTAGTGGGGAGTGTTCATTGTTGGACAAAACTCGAAAAGGGAATAAACTAGTATGTCTCATAGGATAGAGATTTTATGCATTTTTATTGTTTACGAGTAGATGAACTTTTTTTTGGTTAATCTTGAAAGCTTTAACGAGTTTGAGCTCCCAAATCACGAGTGCTCAACAAATTCAAACATCCGGGGTATGTCGGAGGAGGAAAGGGAGGCGCTTTGTGGTGGGGCAGTGGTGCACGTTCTACCATGACCTGCGTCGTGTCAGGTCCTAAGTCACGAGCGCATATTCAATCAACAAACACCTAAATAGTTCTCGATAACCCTATAAGACCTTACAAAGAATAGATAAGTTAGTGTGAATACATACATATCCCAGTTTCTTCAATCAAAACAAGATTACCTGTATTAGATGGAGAAGGAAGAAGATCATTGACAATAAGACAAACAGTTAAGAATTTAGTTAAAGAAGGTGGTTTGTCTGCTTGTTATAGAGGATTAGGTCTTTGTTGGGCTTCAATGTCTTTCTCTGCAACTACTATGATTACTACTTATGAGTTACTTAAAGAACTCTCAGCTAAGAATCACCAGGACAAGTAATTTTTTTCATCAGCATATTGCTCTCTACAGTTTTTTCATCTGCCATCGTTTACTTTATTCTTTATATGACGTCAAGGGTTTTAGGTCTCTCAACCAACACATATACACTAATGAATACACTCAGATACTAAAGGATTTTCCTCTTTCTTCGATACCTTTGAGAGGTAAAACAGGAATTATAAACAAAGAAACTTAAGAAATTTCTAGTTTGCCATTTTGCCTGATTGAAAAGGTGAAAACTTGTGCAGGGTGCATCTCTAGTGGAGAAACCAGCACTACCTGAAGGTAACAAGCAAATATTTGTCATGTCCGAAGATCTTTCTGATACTCTTAAGGAGGATTTAGCCTGGGGAACTTATGTCCTTCTAAAGAATACGAACTCCGTATCAGTGGTTTGTCTCATTCGCCTATAAATAGCTGAAAATAAATGTGATTAGCATATACATTACACCATATAGATATCTTAATCATATACTTCACTATAAAGTCTAGGAATCATTTTCAGCTCATATCTGCTCAAGGTGCTCTATGCTTACGGGGTTATTGGAGTTCGTCTGAAGATGCATCTAAAGCTCAATTGCTTGATTGGTTTGAGAAACAGATCCAACAAATTGGCCTTTCTGATCTGAAGGAGACACTTTATTTTCCTCAGGGTGCAGGTACTGAACTTTTATTTTTCGCTAAACCGTCATGAAGGATAATTGAATTATTAATGTCTTGTTAGTTTAACACTTTAACCTTGGTCGCAAGAGAACTGAGTTTATCAAAAGTCAAAACTAGAAGCTGGTATTATAGGTAACTTTGGAGGGTAGATGCATAATCATTCTACCATGTATATGATGTATGGGGAACCTAGGAAAATCATACTTCCTCCCTTCGGTTGGTAATGTCCAAAACGTCGTTTGCCCCCTCTTCTCAACACTACGAGGACTCTTTACCTAAGTCTAATATTGTGAAAGTAGAAGAATCCTCTTACTAGGGGTGTATTTTGCTCTTTTCCTGCTCCTCATGTAAGTTATGCTCTTCGAATAATTTGCGGTGAACCCCTTAGTTGAATTTGTTTTGTTATCCTACCATTGCTTTCACTGTCTTCAAAATTTGAAAACACGGATCTCAACGAGAGATTGGTTATGATCAGTGAGATCATTCAAAATGGTAACGTAGAAGG
This sequence comes from Eschscholzia californica, assembly GCF_041429995.1. NCBI lineage: Eukaryota > Viridiplantae > Streptophyta > Magnoliopsida > Ranunculales > Papaveraceae > Eschscholzia > Eschscholzia californica. Next base: position 43,099,543 of record NW_028238483.1, on the reverse strand, counting down.
TAAATGGTATTACGATACTCTGATTTATGTTGAAAATATATATTGGTCAATCTCAGACCTATATTGCCATAGTTGCTTATTGTAAAGAAAATCATTCTAGAAAGAAATGAGTGGTTTGTTCTCTTAGATAGACATAGAAGGGTAGATTCACCATAATATCCTATGTACTCCTTGGAAGAAAATCATTTGAAGGTTAGTTGTTTGTTCTGATGACGGCCTTCAATTCCGGTTAGGGTTCAATAGGAGGATCTCAATGAAGTTCTTCTCCATTCATTCTGAAATCAACTTACTACTTTTATCCTATATGTAGGTCATACTGACCAAACCACGTTAATTGTTTCCTCTGTGATTATTTCCGTTGTGTTTCTCTTATTTTCTTGCACTACGGTTATAAACGTTTGGGTGAAGGTAAATGGATTTTGTGTATAATGCTTGTACTATGTTCACATTGTTACGATATTCTATTGTTTTTGTAACCCTGTTTCTAGTTAACGGCAACGTTCTCTCAAATTCCAGTCAAGATTGCTAATCAGTATCGTCGAATATGCAGATTCAGAGGCTTGGGTGATGCTTCCCAATGGGACACGTTCGCTTCTGGTATATCCAATGCCAAGAGATCCTAACTCAAGTGATAATGATGAGACAACAAAGAAGGTTGGAGGGTTCCTCGTGTTGGCTTCTACCATGAATTATGCCTACAGTAATAAAGACCGAGCCTGGATAAGATCTGTTGCAAACAAATTTGTAGTTAAACTTCCATGAATGTTTCCTAGATACTATCTTCTCAATTTCCTTTTGTACTTGTTCAACAAAAAAAAAATTCCTTTTGTACTTAGCATTAGGGTAACAGAGTAAATTAGTTAAGCATTCATTCTTACTTTGCCAGTATCCTTTGCCACCAATATAAGAAATGGCAATACGTTTTTCGACAGGTTTAAACGGTAAGAAATGAACTTCCTTGATTCCGACACGATCTTCTTTAGGATCACCTAAGAAATTAGCAATGTATGCATCTATGACAGTTTGATTATCAAGTTATCAACCTTACAACCATTGCAACAATCAAAACTATTGAACCTTGGTTTTGTTTTTTCTAAACCTCAATGGGGCGGGTCTTGTCAACAATAAATATGGACTTGATTTTGCTTTTACTATCAAATGGAGAGAGAGAGAGAGAGAGAGGAAAATAAGGAAGGAAGAAGATGATCAAAATAATTGAAAACCAATAGCCACTTCAAATAAAATACTGTATTACAAATTAGGATGGATAAAATCCCATAATTCTAAGATACTGGAGAAAAAAGATAGTAAAGGAACAAGATATATATTTCGTTACTATAAGGCAATTTTGCGCGCGAGAATTGCGTGGGAATGGAATGTGATTCTTGGGAATCACAATCCTGACTACTTTTTGGCTCGCGAAAATGCAAGGGGAATCATATTCCTGGAGGAATGGGATTCCCCCAAATAGAGTAACAACAAACCTAGGGAGGGGAGGGGAGGGTTTGTGATTCCCATTCCCGGGAAAGATTTGATTTAATATTTCTGGACAAAATAAGGGCCAAAACTGAATAATATTGTGAAAATAAACTATTTTGTGAAAAATACAATTTTACCCTCAAAATGAAAATTTTCGCCCAAATCAACGTCAAAAACATTTTTAGAAATTTCTGAACAAATCTTAGTTTGCTCTCCAACAATTTTGTAAATTTCTGAACAAATTCCTTTTTACTCAAAATTGTTTTGGAAAAATGTTTCGCATTTTGTCTTTTTGCATTTGACATACACAAACTGACACTAACATGAAGAAAGAAATGGTTTCCGCATTTTTTATTTTGCTTTTGGCAGAAACATTTAAACTAAAGCATTTTTTGATTTGCCTTATGCAAAAATCAAAATGTTATACATATTATCCTTTGTATTTGACACACCCATTAACGGACAAATAATATGTTGTCAACATTTTATAACAAGTCATGACATTATTACACATGTTGTCAACATTTTATAACAACACAATTATATATGTTGTCAACAATTTACAACAACATATTTATATATGTTGTGGGTGAAACTAGAATTATAAAAAAAAAAAAATAATTGTCTTGTTAACAACATAATTGTATATGTCGACAACATTTTGAAAAGTTTTCAAAAATTGTTTTTTTTGCATTATTACTTTTGAGTGGATTTTTTTCCTATTAAGACCTAGATTTTGGGTTTTAAAAACATTTTTTCTACTAAAAATCGTCATTCTCATAATATTTTAACTAAAAAAATTAAAAACTTCGGATTTCAACCACCACCATAGCAACACACTCTCTCGCTCTCTCTCACTCGCTCGAACGTAATTCTCACACTCTCTCCATATCTCTAGTTTTTCTCTTCGTTATCGTTCTTTGTTCCTATTCCCGGGAATGATTTGATTTGATATTTCTGGACAAAATAATCCTTTATAAAATATTAGAATGACTAACACTAAAATCGTCATGCTCATAATATTTTAACTAAAAAATTAAGAGCTTAGGGTTTCAACCACCACCATAGCAACACACTCTCTCGCTCTCTCTCACTCGCTCGAACGTAATTCTCACACTCTCTCCATATCTCTAGTTTTTCTCTTCGTTATCGTTCTTTGTTCCTATTCCCGGGAATGATTTGATATTTCTGGACAAAATAATCCTTTATAAAATATTAGAATGACTAACACTAAAATCGTCATGCTCATAATATTTTAACTAAAAAATTAAGAGCTTAGGGTTTCAACCACCACTATAGCAACACACTTTCCCTCTGTCTATCTCTCTCACTCGCTCGAACTAACTCTCACTCTCTCTCCATATCTCTAGTTTTTCCCTTCTCTATCGTTCTTGGTTCATTCAAAATCAATTTCGTAACGTTTAAAAAACAAATGTAGTCGAAACCTTTATTTATTTTAAATAAATCTTTAAATACAATTTAAATTAGTGTATCGCGTTACTATTTCGTATCTGCAAATTTGAATGGACAATACTAATTAAAAATATATAACAAAGTTGACCTATAATTTATGTAGTTTAAGTAAAATGATATAACAAGACTTTTGTAAAATTTTACATTCCTGTTCCTGTACAAACCAAACACCAAGTTAGGAATCTATTAGGAATGAAATTCTTATTCCTGGTCGAACCAAACGTTAAACTAAAATAATTTGATTCCCGCTTTACGGGAATGTAATTCCTGATAATCCCATTCCATTCCTACACGTCAAACATGACCTAAGGATTTAGGAAAACTACGAGAGCAACCTTGATGTTTTGTTTTGAAGAAAGTCTCATGATATAACGAGAAGAGATACGTAAATGTCTAGTTCCAAGAGTAAGACAACAAAAGTAAAGGACTAATATGTAAAAAGTTAACTGCTAGACAGGGTTAATCTGCAATAATCGCCCGTTATAGGATTAATGTAGCCGCCATAAGGTGAGTGATCTGATTGAATTTCGAAGTCAATATTGGAAAGAAACGTGACGACCTCTGCTTGGCCCACGTAGTTGCTCCACATCGTTGCCAAGGGATTTTCTCTCCGTTAGATAGAAGACCAATGAGTACCCAAAAGTTCCCTCGTAAGATAAAGTCTCTCAACTCGAAGTCTTCAACCAATTGAAACCCCATTAGTAACCTTTCAGATCTAATAGGTAGAGGCAAAAGAGGAGAAAATCTTTGGTACATTTACACTTATCTCTTGTGAGAGTGGTAGAAAGTGCGCAATGCCTTGATTTTCAACTAAAAGAAGACAGATCTGACTCGATGTTGGTGGAATGCCAAAACCAATCTTAGGTTTCGTCCCTAACTTAGCTCCTTCTCCCTCTTTTTCTTCTGTGATGCAGGAGGACGACTGACAACCCTCTTCGATCGGGACAATAAAGACTAACATTGACAACACATATAAGGAATCTTAAGCTTCGACAACGGCTGTTGCTAGGGATTCAACTGGAGTTGTTATCCATTTTCGATCTTATACATTTCCTCCAAAACAACTTTGATGTTTCTACACTTCTTTTCATTTTATCTTATTGTCGTTGTTTTAAATGGAACAAAATTTCGATTAACGCAATGATGTTTTTTCCTACTTTCATTATTTGCCTTCGACTTTGGGGCATAAAGAAAAATCTCCAGCTCATAAAGACTCAGTCAACCAATGTAGACTTAGGGGGGTGTATTTATTTTTTTTACCCCAAATTTTACTTGATTGGAAATGGTGGTGGTGGTTAGAAGTTGTGGAGATGGAGAATATGAAGATTAGGAGAGAATTTTAATCAAGTAAATTTTGGACTAAAAAATAAATATGCCCCTAAGTCAATGTTGATTGATAAGTCTTTATGTCCCGGAGATTTTTTTTTGTATGCCCCAAAGCCCCGTTACATGACATTGATACATCATAGATGTGATAAACACGAATGCACTATAACCGATAAAATTAACAGGAAATTGGGCTGGGGACCCAATTTTTTGTTTTTTTTTGTCAAAAAGACAAGTTATCTTTTTTTCCTTCTAGGCACCATGAAAAGTTTGGAAATAGGCATGAAGGACAATTCTAAAAATCCCTTAATTTTGTATACCTGAATTGACCTTTGTATAAAGGAAAATTTTAGAAACACCCTCAGATTTTCCAAAAACCCTCACATTTTATATAATCTTACTTCTTAGTTACTTATTTTGTTAGGGTTTGATTTTGCGAAGCTTTGCAAACTAGTTTGCAAACTGATTTGCAAACTGGTTTGCACTACTTTGCAAATTGGTTTGCAATCTGGTTTGCCTTGCAGAGCTTTGCAAACTGATTTGCAAACTGATTTGCAATCTGGTTTGCCTTGCAAAGCTTTGCAAACTGATTTGCAAACTGGTTTGCACTAGTTTGCAATCTGGTTTGCCTTGCAAACTAGTTTGCACTGCTTTGCAAATTGGTTTGCAAACTGGTTTGCAAACTAGTTTGCAATAAGGTCAGTTTTGTCTTTTCCCTATATTAGATAATTTACAAAAATGCCACAGGGAGCTGAAGCCCATAAAAAATTGTCCAATCCTTTTTAACCAAAGGCCAAAGTTTTTAGGGAGTTTTGGCCAAATTTCCCAAAAATTAAATTACCAATGAAGGGGGCCTAAAACCCAAAAACAAGCCTAAAGTCCAACAAACTTATTATTTGTACCTTCAATAACTAAAATTCGGTTTCTTTCCAGCTATCTTCTCCTTGTTCTAGTAAAGTATCAAGTTCGGTTTTCTGAGAAATCGAACTAGTTTTGAAATTGAATCAATTTTGTTATTGCTCTTTTTTCTCTCCAACTATCTTCTTCTTACTCTCTGTAAAGTATCAAATTAGTTTTCCACGAAATTAAATGAGCTAAAATTTAATCAGTGGTGTTATTGGTCTCTTTCTCTTTTTTGCTCTTTGTAAAATATCAAGTTCGATTTTATAAGAAATTGTACCCGTTTTTGAAATTGAATCAATGATGTTATTGTTCACTTTCTCTCCAACTAAATCTTTTTTTTTTTGTTGAAACTAAATCTTCTTCTTGCTCTATGCAAAGTATCAAGTTCGGTTTTATAAGGAATTGGATTAGTTCTGAAATTGAATGAGTTTTGTTATTGTTCACTTTCTCTCCAATTAATTTTTTTTGTTGAAACTAAATCTTCTTCTTGCTCTATGCAAAGTATCAAGTTCCGTTTTATAAGGAATTGAATTAATTCTGAAATTGAATGAGTTTTGTTATTGCTCCCTTTTTTCCTACGAGTTTCTTCTAGTATCAAGTTCGGGTTTAAAAGAAATTAAATATTAAATCTATTCTGGAAAATTCTTTCTTACTTACTTTTTTTCTTAGACTTTATAATTCATTTTAAAAGATGATTTTTCCGCGAATCACTTTAAATAATGTGAGAGTGAAGAAAAGGGAAGTCCAATTATGAGTTTTTTCTCGTCAGTATACACATCTCTCTACATACTATAAGATGAAAAATCTAATAAAAAATGATTAGTATTGTAATTGAGAAGTGTTGGAGGTCGGGCCGATTTTTCATCCTATGGTATGTAGAGAGATGTGTATACTGACTAGAAAAAAACTCATAATTGGACTTCTCCTTTTCTTCACTCTCACATTATTTAAAGTGTTTCGCGGAAAAGTCATCTTTTAAAATGAGTGATAAAAGTTCAAGAAAAAAAGTAAGTAAGAAATAATTTTCCAGAATAGATTAAATTTCTTTTAAATCCGAACTTGATACTCTTACGGAGAACAGGAAGAAACTCTTAGGAAAAAAAGAGCATTTCCAAAACTCATTCAATTCCTTATAAAACCGAACTGATACTTTGCATAGCGCAAGAAAAAGATTTAGTTGGAGAGAAAGTGAACAATAACATCATTGATTCAATTTCACAAACTGGTTCAATATCTTAGAAATTCAAACTTGATACTTTTACAAAGAGCAAAAAGAAGAAAGAGAACAATAACACAACTGATTCAATTTTAACTCATTTAATTTTTTGGAGCGGAGAGAGTAATAAGATAAAACACAAAGCTTCACTTCCCCTCTTCAAAATAAATAACCCTGACCCTAACATAAAATAGTTAAGTTCACTCCATCTAAAATAATCTCAATGTAATCCAACAACTTATAATTAGAGCGGAGAGAGTAATAAGATAAAACACAAAGCTTCCGTTATTAAAAAAATAAAACAGTTAGTAGTTATTTAAATTAAAAGCTAAGGCTTGAGGGATTTTATTGAGAGTTTTTTTTTCCTCCTTCTTTACCTCTTTTATCTCACAAATTTGTCTCGCATGATTCAGTCATCTGATCTATCAAGTAAAATTGAGACAAACTTATTATCTTCGCTCAATTAAGTTTTAGCTTACCCAAAGAGTGAAAATTTTTATCGGTTGTTCGGGTGTCTTAAGTAGAGAAACTGCACAATTGGAGCTCAAGATCTACGAGAAAAAGCAATCACGTCAGCTTGAGAGGAAGCGATATAAGGTATATTTTCGATCTCTTCACGATCATAATTATTTTTGGCACGAGATTTAGACAACCTAATGCTAGACATAAATGTCTAACATTCCGCTTAGAACAATGGGGCACTCCATAATCCAACAATGACGTTCGAGCCTCTTGCATGAGCAAATTCTGCCTAGTTTCAGACAAAATTTTGATTTAGTTAAAAATAGATTATTCTGGAAAAGGTTTCAGACATGAATTTGATCAATTTCATAAGTAGATTAGAGATTTTTCAAATCTGTTTTACAAAATTAATGATTTGAATAGGTTTTCAGAAGAGTTGATTTTGAAATTTTTGGGTTTTTGAAGAAGCCTTGAAACAAAAAATTAGGATTTCAAAGATTTTGGAAGATTTCAAATTCAGAAATTCAAGGTTTTGAATAATTCAAAACAGTACGTGTAACAAAAAAAAGTGGGAGAGGGGCCTTGACGGGCCAGGACGCGTCGGACCACCCGCCCAGCTCAGACTATGTCCGAGGCCGTCTAAAACATCCTAGACGTGTCCAAGGACACAATTGGAAAAACCGAGTGCGTCTCAGTTGTCCTAGACGTGTCCCAGCCCCTGGGCCAAGACATGTTTGGGCTTGGCCGAGACTTGCCTATGTGCCAAGGGGCTAGAGTGTATCGATCCTTGACTATGGCATGCCCCAACCCATTTCAAAAACGGTTTTGGACCATACGCTGAGATGACTCGAGCCTTGACCCAACTAGGAGTTTTTCTGTTTTCTTTTCGATTTTTCTCCCGATTTCACATGTATGTTTTTCGAAATCACAAATGTGGGCATCAAGATCATAACTGTAGATTTTGATATACACCTTTGATAACATTCTAATACTCAGAACTCTGCTAGTTTACATATCTTAGAAGAATGTAAAAATGAATCTCAAGAACAAAAATCAAATCCTACAAATGAAGAATGTAATGTAGCCAGACTAGAAGAGTGCTTCACAACAACCAAAGGTCCTAGATGCAGATAAAAAAAGACTTGGTTGCAGACACTAGAGCTTCTAACCACATGAGTGATGATGGTAAGTCACTTCCTATTCCCAGCTCATGAAATGCATAGATGAGATTACCCCATCTCATGCATTTCATTTGAAGACATACAATTGGTACCTGATCCGAAGAAGTATCTCCTTTCAAACTCAAAATCCATTAGAGATAAATAACTGCTCAGTAGATAAATGATAAAGGGAGATTTTAAAAGGCCTCTCCGTTTTTGTTAAAAGGCCTCCCCATGGTTTCGTTGACTTAGTAAAAAACCTTTGACTTAGCTTGGTTAAAGGGCCCTCCTCTTTGAATGGGTGAAAAAACCCCCTTTAAAGGTGTATTTCACCCACATTTTCTCTCCTCCATCTCATTTTCTCTCTCTGCCACATCATTTGACCACGCCACATCATCATCTTCTCCGGCAGGATCGCCGGCCGGCCAAACTTCCGGCCGGCGACCTTCAAAATATTTTTTTTTTATTCTCTCTCTTCTCTCTCTCTAAAAAAATTTTTTTTTTTTAACTCTCTCTCTCTCCAGATCTAGAGAGAGAGCATATCTATGTCTGCGAACAGATCCAAAACGGATCTGTTCGCAGACCTCTAATGGGGTCTGCGAACAGATCCATGCTCTCTCTCTCTCTAGATCTGTAGAGAGAGAGAGAGAGTTAAAAAAAAAAAAAAAAAAAATTTGAAGGTCTCCGGCCGGAAGTTTGGCCGGCCGGCGACTCTGCCGGAGAAGATGATGATGTGGCGTGGTCAACATCACTGGTCTTGGGTTAAGTTTGACCTAACGACGTTAACTTTGCCGTTAGGTCAAATATTGATGAAGGAGGTGCTCTTTTGCAGAGGGGGCCCTATAACCAAATGAGTTATAATGAGGGGCGCTTTTAGCGGGGAGGTCTTTTAACAAAAACGGGGGGGCCTTTTAAAATTTCCCAATGATAAATGACTTCTATTCAATTGCGTTTGGAATTTGTCCTCAACGCTAATAGAGGTAGGCTCAGGAAAACGGTCAACGAGCCCGTGACCTGAAGGAGACCGTGTAAACCACGAAAGGCTTGTGGGCGTAATGAACCAGAGCTGGGCTTACCTGACCCATAAAGTCGGGTTCTAATAGACGGGACACAGGTCAGACTTTGCTTACTCTTTTGTGACGTCCAATGTGTTTATTTATTATTCTTCCTTGATAAATAATCTCCTGATTTAAACTTTAGTCTTATCTTTTTACCGCGTGAAATTTATTATTTTTGGTCAATTTGGTTTTAAGCTGACTAAATGAATATTGACATACGTTGTAGGGTTGTAGAGTCCTACCTCAGTCAGTGGGTTCTCACACGATTGCTTCAATTCTAGTTCATGGATTTCTTGTCATTATTCTATTGTCTATCCGTGATAACAAGAGTAGTTATGTTTAGAAGGATACCGTGATCACAGGGTGGTTCATAACCGTCCTAATAAGTAGGCAAAGATTGAGACTCTTGATATGGCGACTAATCTTTCATGTATTTGTATTGTGTCTTGTAATATTTTTGTTGGTCCGTATATCTGCAATGTGGTCTAGGTCCATCTACTGATTCCTTAGAGAAAGCGATCTCTCTTTCTGTTTATGCTTCTGATTTCTAATTGTCAGTTGCTTGACATAACATTCTAGGGATCTTTCCTTACTTTGGCGGTTGAAGCTTATTAAATAATTAAATTATCAATTTATGTGAGTGTTGCAATTAGTAATTATGATTGGCCAGCGCTTTGGGGAAAGCTAAATAGTTTCCGGGGTGTGAAATTTTAAAGGGAATATGTATAATTTTAGAGATTTTCCGGGGAAATAAATTTTAAGGGGAAATAAAAAAAAAACACTCCACCTCACCTCAATCTATCTCCACCTCACCTCACTCTCTCTCCACCTCACCTCACTCTCTCTCCACCTCACCTCACCTCTTTGTCTTCTCCGATTTTGGTCGCCGGCCGGAAAATTTCCGGCCGGCGACCATTAAAAAAAAAAAAAAAAAAAAAATTTCACTCTCTCTCTCTCTCTCTAGAAACTCCGGCGAAGGGGTTTCCCTTCGCCGGAGTTCCGGTCTGTTGAAGAACAGACCGGAACTGGTCTGTTCTTCAACAGACCAGATCTGGCCTGTTGAAGAACAGACCAGATCGGTCTGTTCTTCAACAGACCGGAAGTGGTCTGTTGAAGAACAGACCAGTCCGGTCTGTTCTTCAACAGATCCGGTCTTCAACAGGCCGGATCTGTTGAAGAACAGACCAGATCCGGTCTGTTCTTCAACAGGCCAGATCGGTCTGTTGAAGAACAGACCAGTTCCGGTCTGTTCTTCAACAGACCGGGACTCCGGCGAAGGGAAACCCCTTCGCCGGAGTTTAGAGAGAAAGAGAGTGAAAAAAAAAAAAAAAAATTTTTAATGGTCGCCGGCCGGGAAATTTTCCGGCCGGCGACCTAATCGGAGAAGATAGAGGTGAGGTGGAGAGAGAGAAGTGAGGTGGAGAGAGAGAGAGGTGAGGTGGAGAAGTTATTTTGCTTTCCCCTAAATAAAATTGTCAAACAAATTTGACCAATTTTTGACCAAGTCTTCACACCCCGGAAACTTTTTAGCTTTCCCCAAAGCGCTGGCCTTATGATTTTGTAGGTTGATACGCTACATGGGATTTAAGGAGGGGCAGAAAGAATCATTGTGGCAACTGATCTGGTTGGCCGGGGAATAGGTATTGAGCGTGTAGACATTGTGATTAATTATGACATGCCAAATTCTGCTGACACCTACTTGCACAGGATTGGTTTCTCTTGACTACAATTTTTTTTTGTTTTGACAATATGATTCAGTTTCAACTCCTTACTATTGATAATTCCATTTGGTGGGTAGAGCTGGGCGGTTTCCTACTAAGGGACATGCAATTACGTTCGTGTCATCTGCTTGTGACTCGGATATTCTCAACCAGGTTACAAAGTTTTTTTTTTTTTTTATCTTTTACACCACAACCCAATTCCTACATTCATTTTGCCGTTTGTGACTTCGTCGGGGTTTAGTTGCAAGAGAAGTTTGAGGTAGAAATTAAGGAGCTTCCTGAACGAATTGACAGCTCTACATACAGTATGTCTTTTCTCTTCCCTTCATGTTCTTATAGCTTTAGTTGTGAAGTTGCATCTATTTTATGGTCATGCATAACTACCGATTGAGTTGAAAGAAATTTTGGATTGTGAAAGATTTCATTATTTGGTGCGCCGTGCAAAACGAATTGCTCGCCTGGAAAGGATGAACCTCCTATAAAACTCCTGAAGCTTAGGGTTTTTACTTCTTTTCAAGGTGACTTTAGTTTCATGGTATCTTTGTAGTTTTTAGTATTTATTTGTTGGAGCTAAGACTTTTTGTTCATACTAAAATGTTTGATTGTTCGTTTCTTTACTGCCAAGACCAAAACAAATAAAGTTCTTGCGTAGTCACTCTCGAGTTACCTAGGACGTCCTACCTGGCTAGAGGCCACCCATTTTTTGCACTTGTCTTTATTTCTTTCCTTATACATGGAATTCCTAAATCCTAATAGTATTGTCATATGTTTATGCATATATTGACTACACATACATATTTTTGGAAAAGTCAGCCTCACTCCTATCCGTAAGAATTCTGAAGGCCGACTGCATTTTGTTACTAGGACCCAACTACTCAGTGCAAAGAGAGCTATTGCTTAATCACTTTCATGTTGATTCCATGTTTTGTTTGTGCTCAATGTAACTCGATATTTTAGCTCATTTGTTTTATTGCTGAAATTATTTGCAGTCTTCGTCATAGATGAGCAATTTCCGTGCGAAGTCCGGTGGATTTCATACTGCAAGGCTATATGAGTCACTCTTATGTGCCTCATTCAGATCCGCGACGCGTCCCATTCCCTAATTATTGGGCAGTGTGTTCGATTATCTTTTCCTAGTGAGTTGTATTTCATTTTACGGGGGAAACAGAAGGAGCACCTCCTATTTTTATTTTATTTTTTTTGTTAAGGGAGCACCTCCTATGTAGCATAGCAAAATATCCATCTGTTAGAGAGTTTTATTGCCCATCTTGTTTTAAACCTATTACTATTTTCATAGTTGGATGATTTTTACATTATTGTAGTGAGACTTGAGTTAATGTGATGTAGACGCAGCGGAGAGAGTAAAGAACAATGAAATAACTAAGAACAACTAAAGAAAACGATAAACTAAACTCAAAATATTAATAACTTCAATTGATTTTTCTTCCCAAGGTGAATAATAACATAGACTAGATCCCCTTTTATAAGATAATAAGCTTTCCTAGTTGGACTCAAACTAGTATTCCTAAAATAATAAACTACTTAAACATAGAAACTTTAAAATAAAGAAATATCAAAGTATAGTAACTTCTTTTCTACTAAATAAACTATTATTATGACTTAATAGGGTGTGGGCACGCGTGGACGTGAGCCCACACGCCTATGCGCCTGCATCAGCACCCCGTTCCCCAGAAGGTTCGTCCCGAACCGAATGTATGATGGAAGCTAGCTCATCGGAACCCTTCGAAATCGGTAATAATGTGATAATCTTCTTCATCCATGGAAATTCATAAACGTTTAAACGACCTTTGTAAATAGCATCCACATCCGACTGCCAAGGACGTCCCAAAATAATATGGCAAAGATCCATATCGGTAACATCACAAGTAATGTCCGATAAATAGACAGAGCCGAAAGAGAGGGAAAAAGTACACATTCGATCAACACGGGTGGCAGTACCGGAATGAATCCAAGCAGTATTATAAGGGTGTGGTTTAGGAATAGTAGGGATACCCAAGCAAGCCACAAGTCTGGAAGAAATCAAATTTTCCACACACCCATTATCAACAATAATTGTACACACTTTGTTCAATACCGTTCCACGTGTGACAAATAAATTTTTCCGTTGAGAAAGATCATGTTTAAGAGGAGTAAAAAGTACCCGACGAGTGACTAACATAACACGGTCACCTGAATCCGGGTCAATACTGACATGGTCGGCCTCCTCATCTAAGTAATCCTGTTTTTCCACCAAATTTGCCTTACCGCGTAATGGGCAATTATTAGAATAGTGACCTGTCTCAAAGCAACGGTAACACTTACCTGGAGGTTGTTTTTTGTAAGGATTTTCGGGAACAATCTTAGCTCCGTCATCTGTTTGTTTCGGGATTTCAGTATCATCAGTAGGTTGTCGAATATAATTAGGACGATTGTAGTTGCCTCTGAAAATTGATCTAGAATCCGATTCAAAAGATCGAGCCACGCTAATACATTCCGATACGGAAGAGAAAGGACGGAGGTTGACGAGATCCTTAATGTCACCTCGAAGACCATCTTTAAATTTTTCCAATTTCATGGATTCAGTATCGGGTAGATTAAGCCTAATACTTAAACGCTGAAATTCGGAGGCGTATTCCTCTACTGAACGTCGTCCTTGACGACAACGAAGATATTCCAGACATAACTGATTTTCATAATCTGGAGGGAGGAAACGGGCCATCATAAGTGGCTTGAGTTCAGACCACGAGGATATGGGAGGAAGATGAGCTAACCTTCGTTGTTCGGATTCTTGTTTCCACCATGTTAACGCTGTTTTTGAAAGATAACCAGTAACACATCTAACCTGTTCTTGTCCATAAACCTGCATAACATCAAAGAAGATTTCCATACGAGCTATATAATCCAAAAAGTTTTCAATGTTGATGGAACCGTCATAAGCCGGGACGTCCATACGAATACGGTACCGAGAAGAAGGTGGTGTAGCATCTTGATCATCCTCCAGGTTGTAGTCATCCGGATCATTATACTTGTGACGAGGACGATTATAATTGTTACGTTGTATGGAATCGTGGTTGTTCGGTTCCGCATAGGTTGGTCTATTTTTGAATCTATTCGGTTCATAATAATTCGTTCGGTTGGGTGGACGAGCTTCATGGTGGTAAGGGTCGAACTCGGCCTCCAATTGATCCTCACGGTTTTGGTTATCGATGAATGGGTAACGCATGTCTCGGTTTGTAGTAGGTTTGTTTGGGGATGAATCGGGTAGACGGGTTCGGTTAGGGTTGTAGCTGTCCGTGTAATCATGAGCGGGATGGGTCACGGTGTCTGTTTCGTGGTGAGTTAATGGGTTGTGATAATCGGGTTGGTGGTGATGAGTTGGTGGTCCTCGGTTGGGTGTGAGGTGTGGTGATATGGTACGGGAGTGGTGACGAATTGGTGTATCCAAGATAGGCCGGGAAAGGTTCGGTATGGTGGCTTTGGTGTTGGGTTTCTAGTGGGGTGTTGTTCGGGGAGTAGTTTTGCCGTGGTGTTTGAAGAGGGTATGGTTGGGTGGTACTTGGGTTAGTAGTAGAATAATGGGCGCTAGAGTCGGGTTTGGTTGATGTTGGATGATCGTGGAAAGAGAAAGGTGTTGTTGTGGGGTTTATGAGTTGGAAAACCGGAGATGTAGGGTTGATGTTGGGTTGACCAAGTATGGAATTGGAAGTTGGTGTTGTGGTTGGGAGTGATAAAGATGTTGGAATGTAAGTAGGAGAAGAAGGAGTAGTGGAAGAAGAGGGAGACTTACATATACCTTCAAGTTGTTTAGAGAGCTTCATGATCGATTCATTGACATGATCGAATTTGTCCAATGTTTCCTTCTTGAAATTTTCGAAAGAGTCTTCCAAATTTGTAACCGAGGATAACTTCTTGTTGATGTTATCCCATTCGGAGGCAAAAGTTGGTGTCTTCTCTTTGATTGTTGGAGTAGGAACGGTAGGATTAACCATTGTGATTGGTTAAAAAAAATTTGGCTCTAGATACCACTTGATGTAGACGCAGCGGAGAGAGTAAAGAACAATGAAATAACTAAGAACAACTAAAGAAAACGATAAACTAAACTCAAAATATTAATAACTTCAATTGATTTTTCTTCCCAAGGTGAATAATAACATAGACTAGATCCCCTTTTATAAGATAATAAGCTTTCCTAGTTGGACTCAAACTAGTATTCCTAAAATAATAAACTACTTAAACATAGAAACTTTAAAATAAAGAAATATCAAAGTATAGTAACTTCTTTTCTACTAAATAAACTATTATTATGACTTAATAGGGTGTGGGCACGCGTGGACGTGGGCCCACACGCCTATGCGCCTGCATCATAATGAAAAACTAATTTAGTACAAGTGGGCTATGAATATTGTGCTCTGATTGGTATCTTGGTGATTTGCAAAATATTTTATCCTATTTGTATTTGCTTTAAACCCAATTGGATATGAATATTTTGTAAGGGAAAGGCCCCTCAGCTGGTTCCTCGAGTTCAGTCTCCTGACCTGTAATTGTAACCGTCTCCTAAACTGTAATTGAAGTGAAAATTGATACGGATATTTTGTAAGGGAAAGGCTGTTAAGACATTAGCAACCATCAATTGGCCACGACCTCTGTTGTAAGCGAAAATACTAGCTGTTATATTTTAAAAAAATTCTCCCTCTGTTACAGTTATGGTGCAACAAAAATCTAACCATTAGTTACAGTCTTACAGAGTCAGACCCGTGACAAATAGTAGCAAAAACAAGTGCTATGTATTCTTCATTTCCTATGGGTTTCTACATATTTGGTATTTTCCCTAAGTCACGAAAGACAGTCTATTCTGTAGTGAATTTTTGTTCATCTTCTCTGGTGTTGTTTGTTTGTTTTTACAAAACAAAGTTGAATGATCTAACCGAAACGTGGATGATCATTTGATCAGATGATGCGTACAAAGGTTGCTGCTTTTCAACCGAGTAAGTATGTTACAATTTGATTCCTTGAACGATGAATTTCTCGATGTCCATATCTGGCAAGTCATCGACTGGCTCTTAGAGTTCAGTCTCTTGATTGAACATCTGTAAGTTAATTTCATTATTTGATTAGGTCTTGTATGTTAATTGGTGATGAGTTTTTCTAGAAAATTGGTGTTTAGGGTGAGGACACACAATTAGAGAAGTATCAACAATATACAATGAAGCTTTCTACCTAATACAATTTGGGGGTCATTTTAGTTTTAACCATCTAGTTGGGTCGTTTTTAAGTTTTAATTAAATATTGTTGTTGGAGTTTTCAGTAAATCCCATTACGATAGTTTCCACATATTTTTGAGAACTGATTATTTTTGTGTGATTTAACGGTCAAACGTATGGTTAAGTTAAATTCGACGTGGCTTTTGGGCAACTGCCATGCCAAACTCATTATTTTGGTTGTCCGATCTACGGAACATTTGGTCCAATGGTCCAATAATATATGAGCCCGTCCCGCCCAATTCAGAAATGAGAGTGCCCGCCCTCGAAACGGTTGCCGGTTTCCCACCCAGAAATAGAGGCTTATTGTCTTTCAAACATTTTTCTTTCTCTCTCTATCGATTTCTAGGGGAAAGAACTGGGAAGTGACTTCGCAGTTTTAGGGTTTCTTGCGATTCTAACGATTAGGAAGAGATAATCAGTTCGTGAAGAGCTCATTCTCAGTTTTGGATTTCTTGGCGATTCTGACGATTAAGAATAAATAATCGTATTCGTGAAGGACTTCCAGTTAAGGATTTCTTGGCGATTCTGAAGATTAAGATAAACAATCGATTCAATCAGGTCAGGTATCTTCAAAAACCCTAGTTCATGGCACTGTAATTTGATTTTATTTCTGCTCCTATTCTAATTATTGAAACTAGGTGAAGTATGTTGATTGATTAGTCTTTTACATTTTCAAATTGGTGTTAGTACTCCAATAAATGAATTTTAGGTTGTGTTATCAATGATTCATGGATGAGTTTTAGGGTTTTAATAAACTGATAACCTGATTTATTTTGATTTTTGCTCATTTCTACTCCTAAAGCCTATCATCTCTAAATCAGAAACCTGTTAAACAATACCTGAATCTGCATGTGTTATCAATGATTCATGGATAAGTTTTAGGGTTTCATGTTTCTTATGAACTTAGATATGCAGGCCTTATACAATCTGTAAGTAGAAATTGAATTTGTTTGAAGAAAGTGAATGTCAAATTACTACTCAGAAATTGACATTAGTATATACATGGTAACCAATACCGAAATATTTCCATTTCAATATCTACTGAAATTTCCACCAATACCGAAATTAAACCAAGTTTCTCCTAACAATGCCTTGTCAAAGATATAGGTTTCGAAATATCCATTTCCATGTCTATCGAAATTTCCACCACAACCGAAATTGTATTACTTGATTAGTCTTATACAGTTTTTTATTGTACTGAGGTTTGTAACTGAAGCATTTGATATGGTACTGTAATTCGATTTGATTTCTGCTCTTTTGTGCTCCTTTCTAATTATTGAAATTAGGTGCAGTATATAGATTGATTAGTCTTATACATTTTTTAGTTGGTGTTCATACTCCTGTGAATGAATTATGGGTTGCTGTTCATAAACTGATATACCTGATTTATTATGACTTTCGCTCATTTGTACTGCTAAAGCACATCATCTCTTAATCAGAAACCTGTTAAACAAAAATTCAGGAACCTGAATCAGCATGTGTTATCAATGATTCATGGATAAGTTTTAGGGCTTCTTGTTTTCCTATAACATTTGAGGAACTGATTGTGTCAAGGTTCTCTCTCTCTTTCTCACTCTATCTGTTGATTTATCGTTTTTGATTCCCTATGTCGACAATCTAATTGTTTTACTATATGGATTTTGAAGATATGTTGCTGTTAAATTTGTGTTCTGCACATATGGATCTTATATCTTCATGCATTACACAGGCTCGCTGTCTCTGTCTGGAGTTTTCACTCGTTGTGTTTAGCTTTGCGACCACGGTACCCCTTGTCTCTCTCTCTCTAAAGTTCTGTTTCTTATTAGTACTTGAATTTTATAGTTTAGTTTACAAACTTAGATATGCTGGCCTTATACCATCTTAACATTGAAGATATGTTGCTGTTTCTTATATACACACTACTAAATGGTTCAAATATATAGTATAACTTTATAATGTCAATACAAAAATGTCTCCCTTATGTTGGGTACTGCTATCAAGAGTTGGGAATCATGCAGCAATTCTTATGTAGAGTTAAACGACCATTATAATTAATAATAGATATTTAAATTAATATCAGTAGATGATGGGGTTCAGGGGGTGATAGTGTTGATCGAGGATTCCTCATTTAACACAGGACAGCAAGATCTAAGTATGCAATTTGAGGTGACTTTGAAGTCACTCCCAATTATTTGGGAAGACTTCCATGTTATGTAATACATAGTCTTGTGTCTCAGCTAGTTCTTTTTCAGAGTGTGGAAGGCCAGGGTGCTCTAGGCGGACTCACTAAGAAAAAACCATATACCATGGGGAACTGAGCTGAGTGAATCTAGGTGGTGCTTACAACTAAGAATCTGGCTGGTAGGTGTTAAATCGAGTCGAGACTCTTGAGATCGTTCAGGTCCCAACCACCACAACAGAATCTTTGCAATTGGGTCCAATCCAGAACCACTATAAACTAGATGGTGTTTATTACCGGTAAGTCTTGGTTTATACACTTGAACAGTTAAAACCAGGGAAGGTGATATGTAGTCTGTCTCCGCCGAGAGAATCTCGTACCTCTCCCGAGATGAGACTCAGCCGAAACATCGAGTTAGGGTTTGTTTGAATTTCTCGTATATTTGGCCGATCTACGAGATCGAGACCAAGACGAACCTACTTGACTCGGCCGAACAACTGCTTTAATTTTTTGGTCCTAATTGCTTAATAACTATTTATTACCTTCTTAACTACTTATTACGAACTTCATTATTTATTTATTTCACTGAAGTGAACCATGAGAGGATTTCGTTTATTGTGATTGATTGAAGTAAAGTGAAGTCAGGAGAATAATGAGGAGCCAGGTAAGTTTTAAGTTAGGAGAATTTTTTAAGTTTGGTGCAGGTAATAGTGTAACATTAATAACAGGATTACAGGAGATTGGTACAGGTAACTAATATTAGGAGATTGGTGCAAGAAATATTGTGTCTGCTGTCTCGGCCGAGTTTCTCGGACTGGCGGTCTCGGCCTTCGGCTGGACCAAGACCGAGACAGAGACCAATATATAGCAATGCGTTGTTGTTCTTCGGTCTAAACCTAGACATGTCAATTGATACGACGAGCTTGCATGAAAGCTTTCCCCTCATTCAGGGTGAGAAATGGTCTGTTACCAAATGAATGCATGTAAAAAAATTCGAGAAACGAATAACATAAGCACTGGCACAGAACACAAGCACTGGCACAGAACACAAGCACTGGCACAGGCTGCAATGACTGGCACAGAACACAAGCACTGGCACAGAACACAAGCACTGGCACAGGCTGCAATGACGAGGATGAATATTGAGAACAATGGTCAGCAGTTGGGGACACATTCGCTTTCGGTATATCTAGTGCCAGTGGATCGGTTGTTAAATGTTTCTTACGTAATATCTCTCAATTTCCTCTTGTAACTTTCAATAATTTGTTCCAAAAGATGACTCTAACAATCCCTCTAATAAGACAGATAAACAACTCCAATTATACTCCAATTATGAGTTTTTTCTAGTTAATATCTTCTCAAACTTGTTGTAATTAGGATTTGGTTAAAAAGGTTAATTCGTTCACGGTACTAACAATCCCTCTGATAAGACAGAGATAAACTCCAAATTATGAGTTTTTTCTAGTCAATATCTTCTCAACTTCTTATTGTAATTAGGATTTGGTTAAAAAAAGTTAATTCGTTCACGCTACTAAGAATCCCTCTAATAAGAGAGAGATGAACAACTCCAATTATGAGTTTTTCCTAGTCAATATCTTAATACCTTCACGGTAATAATAATCTCTCTAATAAAAAAGAAATTATCAACTCCAATTATGAGTTTTTTTTAGTCAATATTGACTGATGTAATTAATTTGTCCCAAGATGGCAACAACCCTTCTTAATATGAAAGAGATGAACAACTCCAATTATGAGTTTTTTCTAGTCAATATCTTCTCAACTTAATTTGTCTCAAAATATGCCAACAACAAGATTTGTCTCAAAATATGCCAACAACAAGATTTAGGAGAAGTCCAATTATGAGTTTTTAGTAGAGTTACCGTATTAGTTCAACAAAAAAGTAGAGTTACCATATGATGAAAAATCTTTAATAAAAGATAATGGCTATTTTAATCCGGAGTTGTAAAGGTGAGAGTGCCCTTGACTAGAAGAGTATCATATCAAAATCGTAATATGCAATAAATCCAATTGTTCATGATCATACATCTGACTATCATTTATATTTAAAAATTATTTGTTGAACTAGTATACCATGGATGATACAGTTTAAAATATGAATTAAACCTACACAGAATTTCACAAAAACAAATCCACTTCTATAAAAGGATGTTTGAGATGAACATGACCCAAGATTCGAACGCATAATCCTATCTCACAATTATTCCTGTGTTTTTACGTTAATCAATTAACTTCCTAGCGAACTCTCTTTATAACGATTTCTCCCTCTCATACTTGTAATCTTTTCATATAAGAGCTAAGGAAGCTCAGTTGCAACCATTAGAACTCACCATTTCGACTCTTATAACTGTCTAGTTGTTCGATTTGGCTTCCAATGTCTAAAAATGTTTTAATTTTTTTCGGGCATACCCTTAGGCGCCAAATATTTGTTTCTATTAGAATTTTCGGATGTTTTTAATTCAAAGGAGAATCAAATAAAAATAATCGACTATCCATTGACCTATGACAAAGGATGGTAAGAGAGGATCAAGGGAGTTTATTGCATTTGTGTTATAAATATATAGGACATGTATTGGGACCGAGTGGGTGGTGGATTGGGCCCTCTACTATGATTTTTAACCTTTTTAAAAATGGATGCCCTTTAAAATTTCTTTTAATGTTTGGTTTTGCTTAAACAAAAAACTGTTTAAGGGCCTCCAAAATTTGTGGCCCTAAGAGAGTGGGCCTTCCTTCACTTGTACCACTAACACATGGACATCAGTAATGGATTTCATAGGGAAGTAGGAAAGAAAAAAAAAAGGGACAGTATATTCTTTTAGTTTGTTAAGTGGAGAAAATGTAAATGGCTTAGTAAATTAATTTTAATGATGATAAACTTAATCTCAATTGGATGTTTGAAAATATTATGCATTTGATTTCTCATGTATCTTTTACGTGTCACAGATGGACGTCTTCCACGAGTTGTATTTCTTTTTCACCCCTCACATACTGGTGGTGAGTATATGACAAGACATTTAATTGAATATTTAAGAGTTAAAAATATCGAGGAACACTAAAAATCGAAAAATTTCAGATTTTGCTCATATGCATGTGGGGCTGTACTCGATTCCTCTTTGATCGCAATGGCGTCCTTTATAGCCGAGTGCTCGAGTTACGTGATGCAGATCCGGACTTCTCACCGTCGGTGGTAAGTACTTTTTTTTTTTTTTTTGATGAAGTGGTGGTAAGTACTTGGATTATAAAACATAATTTAAGTTTACTACATAAACATTCTAAACTTATTTTAATATTCCGACCTTGAATTTTCAGTATGCACCATGGATGACGGGCTTACTCATAGTAAGCGGTATATCGTACTTGCTTATTTCTACGTATCTATCGCCATTTTTTGCACCATTGTTTCCAGTTAAGTGTTACATTACTCACTTTTCGAATATAATAAAAAAACTTTTTAAATCTCAAAACCGTAGTTGTTAAGCTAACAAAAATCTTCAAAGAATCTAATCGTATGCCATTTGCATAATTGCAGATTATCATATATCCATGCTCTCTGCTGATTTTACTTCAGCACCATGCTCTCCTGCCGGTCTTGTGGCTGAGACTACATAGACTTTTCCCATTTCAGGTAAGTTTTATTTTTCTTTCTTACTCTCTGCAAAAAGGTAGCAACTCTCTTTATAAGCACCACGGTCGCTGTGATTGCCATCTATTATCTATGCCATATGACAATTATTAAAGAAAAATGAACTTGAAAATATATTTCTTTCCCAATAATATCTAATAGCAAAGAACATTACACAATATACAATTACAAAAGTAAAATTAGTGATGAAAGAATAAAACATAAAAATAGAGAAGTGTGGAAATTCAACAGAACACTGAAACAATGTTTGACGTACAAAAAAAAGATATGACCACAAAATATAACGGTATGGTAATGTGAATTACTACTTTGCTTTAGTATTGGGGTTAGTCAAGAACATAACTCTTAGAGACTATCTTTGTCCATAGATTATCTAATTCTGTCACCCGGGTTCCCTACGCCCTAGGACTCAAGGGAGGATTATAGTTTACGTAGGATCTGCCTAGCCATCAAGACTTACTGATACCTTTCCACTACTGGTGCATTGTCTACTGATTGAGTTTTGGGTTAGATTGGATAATCAGACGGGGAATCAAATTCGTAGTTGTGGCACGAGGCCAAACATAGTAAATCTAAGGAGGTACACGTAATAACCAGTTATTGAGGGAGATAAACTCACAATTACCAATTAGCGTTGAGAAAGCTTACCTTGCCCCGAGAGAGACCATAGGATAAAGTAAGCGTGCAAGAGCTAGAGAATCCCGAGGTATAGTGAGAGACCTGGTGCAAGCTTTTAGAGTATGGTGGCTATCAGTCCCAAGTTTAAGCTAATCACTCGTAAGGTTATGTAGTCCGCCTATAGCCCAGCCTTTAAGCATCAACAGAAGATCCAGCGGGATAGTCGTTCTCTGTATCCAAATGCTAGAGTAGGAGAGGAGTAAGCTAACCTTATCCAACCTTTGTATCCGTAAATCCCTATATAGCCTACCAGCGTTGTACCCTTTTGCGAGCAAGTCAGCCTCTATTTATTAAACCCTTTCTAGAGTCAACAGCTAATCCTAAAATCCCTGGTGCGTAAGCAAGCTACCCTTCAGTAGTCAGCAACCCTCCTAAGCCTTGTTTTTAGGAGTAACCTGGGATCTTTTTAAGCTCGTTATAGGAAGACGCGCTATATGAGTAATCTATCCTAGTAGACATTATACTAGGAAGCTCCTGAGTCAACCTCTAATCTATAAGCCAGTCAGCGGGATATATGAATATGAACTTCTCTAAGAGAACAGTTCAACGGGTTTAATTGAATTCCGTTATCTGATCAGATTAGATATTATCTAAGACTGTATAAGAGAGACCTAACTAACTGGATTGCTAGCAGTGATCATACCCGATGATGTGAACCCGATTCAATCCGCTCTTGTGATCATATCCAATGCTATCAATGGGAGTGAAGTCCGCCTATCCATCAACATAAAAGTGAAAGGAGCCCGCTAACTACTGCACTTCCTAATGTGATATTGAGTTTTGCCTAAACTTGCCCGCCCATACTCTTAACTTTTCGCTTAAGCTGGAGTAAACTAAAAAAACCCATAAATTAAGCAACAAAAAGGTGAAAAGGTAGAAAATTAAACTAAAAAATAATAATTTGTGGTTTGATTTATTTTTATAAATTAGAATGTCTCGAAATTTGCGCGAATCAAAGTTTTAAATCAAACGTCAATGTTAAAAAGTTAAAAAATTAAAAAATTAAAACTAAAATTGTTTAAAGTTCACACCAGAACAACATTTTTGAATTAAAAATAATAAATATGTTGTCGTAAGTAAGAAATAAAAGATCTTAAATTTTAATTTTAAAATGTTGATTTACACAATTTTGTCTATATCTATATAAATTTATTTTTACAAATAGGTTTAAGTTTTTTATGTATTGATATTACAAAAAAATAATAACCATGTCATAGACTTCTCGAAGATTGATATTATTATCTGATAACTCCTAAAATGCACCTTTCGCGGATGCAGGCTGTATCACCTTTAGACGCCTTGGTGGTAGATTTCTTGACATCGGTGTCTAAGGTAAAAATTTAACAATCTGTGTTAGTTGAAGAACTCAAATGCCACTGTTATTTATTCATGCCCGCTAAATTCAAACATGTATTAACATGCACTTCCTATATTTTGGATTAGGGGTTTACGGACTATATGTGCTCATTGTTGCGATGGACTCAGCCCACTACCATGTGTCCAGACCACTATATTGCCATTCCTTTGGCAAACTGTATTCCGTACTTTTTACGAGTACTTCAGTGTTTGAGAGAAGTATACGATCGTCGCGAATGGAGACCTTTTTGTAATGGTAAGATCATTTTAACCTTTCTTATAATTATATACTGAAGCTCATATTAAAAATTCGTATTTAAATCTTATTATTTAATGTTTTCATTCTGTAGCTCTCAAGTTCATCACGTCTATGGCACCCATCATAGTGTGGGCGATTGCAGATGATAGACTTATATTCCACCACATTTGGATAGCTTTGAGTTCTCTGAACTCATTGTATCTCGTGACCTGGGATATTTTAATAGACTGGGAATTGATTACGAGGTAGTTACCATTTAAGATGAGTTTCTTTTTTAATTTAGAACCTAATTTCCCTACACTTAGAGCCTTTATGAAACTTCAGGTACCACCGTATTACTCTCCCATCACATGAGTGGAGTGGGCTCAGGAGGGTAAGATTCGAACTTTTTCTTAAATTTATTTTTCGAATTCCTTTTATATTTATTAATCTACTGAATGGGGCAAAAAATGGATGAGAAATCTTATATACACTTACCACTTTACCCGCCACACCCACATCTCTTTTAACTTGAACAAAAAATGCCTTCGATATGAGCTATAACAAAAACGATGTGTGCATTTAAAATTTCTAGAAAAGTTTTGTTTAGGGTTTATAGAAATGGCCTGTTGTCTAAAAAAGGAAAAGAAATGGGGTCTTTCTAAAAAGAAGATGCATATGACAGTTAGGTAAAAAAAAAGAAAAAACAAGGGGTTTAGCAAAAAAGTGCCGGGCCTCTAGAATTGAGTTTAACAAAACTAAAATTAATAAGCTAGTTGAAATCCATATTTTCTCTTCCACAAAAAAAAATTGAAATCTATATTTTGAAATAAAATATATGGAGTTGACGGGTTTGTGTAGGTTCAGTTGATACGGTTCGATTCAATTAAGACCAAATAAAACCTTACTTTTAACAGGAAAAGTAGTTAACAATACTATCAAGCTTGAACTCCTATTACACATTGTTAAGTTCTACAATAACTATTAAGGAACATTTATACACACTAATATTATTGTTTTAGACACCTACTTGGTCATGCCAAATTGGCCCATAAACCCAACGACAAATTTTCTCTGATTTCTAGGGGAATATATAGGCGCACCAATTCCCATCCATGCCCGAACTCATAATAAACTCTCTATCTGTATATTCATAACCATACCCATAAAGATGTTAGTGGTCTTTTTTTTTTTAATTTTAGTCTTCTTTCATTGTTGTGATTGCAGTTTCTCCTGTATAGTTGGTTTATATGTAGCGATAGCCTTCTACGATTTGTGTGGTTGTACAGGATGTTTCCCCGCGTCCGAGATCATCTAGGGATTGCATTTGGGGTTGCAGTCCTAGAGATTCTCCGACGTTGCCAGTGGACGTATTTAAGAATCGAAAATGGATTCTTAAATGCGGTGCCACCTAGAGACATCCGTGAGCCACTTTTATCTATATCTACAGAGATTCCACCTACTGGAGAGTCCCTACCTGCGGCATCAGATCACACATCACTTACTACGACATTGGACGATGCGTCGACATCGGACGATGCATCGACATCGGACGATGCATCGACATCGGACGATGCGTCGACATCGGACGACGACCCCCCACCATCTACACCACCTACGATCTCACAGGTGGCGCCGGTTGGCGGCTTACCATCCATATCAGCGGCGCGATCTACACCATTTACGACCTTACAGGTGGCGCCTGTTGGCGGCTTATCATCCATATCAGCTACAGAGGCACGATCTACACCATCCACGACCTTACAGGTGGCGCCGGTTGGCGGCTTACCATCCATATCAGCTACAGAGGCGCGATCTACTACAGACGACATGACAGGGTCTACACCATCTACAGTTTTACAGGTGGCGCCCGCTGGCGACTTACTTGTGCCGCTACCACCTATATCAGCTACGAAGTCGCCATCTACTACTACGCCATCAGGCGATGTGATCGAGTCTACATCATCTACAGTCTTATAGGAGGTGCTACATACGCCATCAGCCATCGTGATGGAGTCTACATCATCTACAGCCTTACAGGAGGTGCTACCCATGCCATCGGGCAACTTGTCGGAGGTGTTCTCACCTACACTTCAGTCTTCACTTACACTCGAGTCCTCATCTACACCTTTACTCTGCACTACACTTTAGTCTTCACCTACACCTACACTCTGATTTCTACCTACTGAGGCAACTTACACGAGGAGTTGATATATACATCGAGTGGTGAGGTATTGCTTTATTTGAGAGTAGTATGAGATTTCTAGACATTCTTTATATGTAGATCTTGTTTTGTTTGGTATATTACTTTCTCATATATCAAGTGTCTTCATATTCTTTACAATAATCTTAGGGGTGACTATGTAATGTAATTGTATCTTTACCATGCTTTTGTAAGTTTTGGGGTGAATACCTCTCTAGCTATTAGAAAAAAGACCACAATCAGGCATATACACAAAATCATCAGAGTTAAGTTATTTTAGGGTGTTGTTAAGGCACATTGCTTTACCAGATAAAAAAGTGGTCCTAAAATCCATCCAGCCATCCACTTAATGGGCACGTAAGCATGCTAACAGAAAGTGAGACTATGTAGTGCTTAGTTGACTCACCAGTTGCAGTTTGCTTGTAGATCCTGCAGGGAGATCATGTTAGATTTGTTTTTAGCAACGGCAGCTTGATATTTTTGTGCAACTTGCAGCGTTTGGGCCACCTGCAATGGAATTATGGAAACATGTGTCTCATAGAGTCAGAAGTATTACATTCTAGAGTATTCCTTGACAAACACCAACACAAGAATATAATGAATTTTATGTGAACGATTAGTTCATACTCATAAACCATAATGGATCTGCCACTGTTTGCTTTCAAATGAAAACAAACCACTTGATACTTATGCTTTTAAATAACAGATTGATTATGAATTTCAGACGAAAGAGAAACTGAGTGACTAAATTGAAGTGATTTCCTGGAAAACCACCAAAAAGAAAATGATAGGACCAGAGGTACTAGACTAGAGAGCAATTAGACAAACTCTCAACTAGACTTAGACGCTTCTAGCTAACGCAATCAAACAAAACAAACATCAGTAATACCTGTGGAGCCAACACTCTACGAGGGATACGTTCTTCATGCCGTAGTGCACAAAGCTTTTAGATCAATATCTGTACGTAAAATAAGCTCAAACTTCAGCCAAAGCACGCCACAAGAGGCTCTCGCAACTAAAATAAAATTGCAGTTCTAAAATTCCCATGTACTACATATGCAGTTTCATTGCCTTCATCTAATTTCATTACTCTTCTCAAGTCAAATAGATAGAGTTGCAAAAATCCAGCTCTGAGTGGTACTAGAGATTCCCTTTCCTTAATTCCATTCCTAGCTTTCATCTAGAAACTCTTATTTGAAGTGACTGAAGTTACTCAATGGGAACTGAAATATTTATATGATGTTATATGTGCATATGAAGATTGATAGTACATGACACTAAAAGCGTTCTGCTTTCAAGGCGTGGTCTTCAACTCGGAACATCATACGAAGAGTTCCATACAGGTATTGTTCTCTCTCTGATCATAAGATGGAAACACATATATTAACAAAACGTTTGTACCTTCAAGTCAGGGGTGAATCATACGAAGTTGACCTTCACGCGCTTCATCATATACACTCTCTTGCACAGCCTTTCCATATTCCAATATCATTATACCCAAGGGAAACCTATATTCCCGTGGAAAGTCAACAAACAAGAGCTCATCGATAACCCCTCCATCAAATTTCATCTTACTAAGCCTAGAGAGTACTTAATAAGTTGCCTCTGTCCAATTAAAAAATCAATGGAAGTAAATTAACAAGATTTCCATCCGTGGTTTTTTTGTCCACTTGCCAAAAACGAAATCAGAGAAAGAGATAATGGTGAACTTAAGTACCTTTCAACACCCACGAAATCATGGATTAGAGATCAACATTATGATAAACTACTTACCGATTCCCTTTTTGACCTGCAACCACAAACGTCACATTGCCATGCATCCTGAAAGAAAACAAATATATATATATATGTGTGTGTGTGTGTGTGTGTATATGTAGAAGAGACATTATATGCTATAAAATTAAAGTAGAAGTGGACCAAGTGGTATAGTTTAATATAGAAAAGAAAGATAAAAAGGAGCTAACTGCTAACAATTAATGCCACGAAAACAGTAAGCGCATGATGTCCATGTTAAGTTTGTGGTCATCCAACTCAAAACCAATTGGGAAGGAGTGGAGATGACCTAGAAAATCAGAAATTATAGTCTTGTTTGCTAGATTGTCCTTCTCCCGTGTGGGACTTCCTCACACGCCACCTCAAGTTTGGCGTCCTTCTCACTATGCAGTACGACTCGGCCGAGTCAGACAGACATTTTACAGACATTTTAAGTTCGGCGCATGATGTCCATGTTAAGTTTGTGGTCGTACTACTTAGCCTTCACATACAGACATTTTACCCCAGTTACTTGCTGCATGTTTTGTTACTGTATATGTTGTTTTAGTTTTGGGCCTTGTGGCTGCAGCAAATTTGCTCGTTGAATATGTGGCATAGACTGCAATATCTGTCGTGGTTGTTGTTGCCGCTGTAAGAGTCTGATGCAGTATTAAAGTTCGCATTTGTGGGCTATGTCCTTGCAACTGGATTTGATCCGTCTTTGCATCATTTGCATAACCTGCTGTTGCATAATATCTTCCTGTTTGATTTCAATGCTCAGTTTTTTGCCGTATATGTGAGTAGTTGTCTAGTCCCTTTATCAGGGAATTAAGACCCAAAATTTGAGAAATTTGGCCTCCTCGTGAAGTTGGTTTAGATGTAGCACAAGAACCAACAAACTGTCTTTGCTGATGCAAATGCTGATCTTGATGACAGTTTTGACCGTGGTGATAGACTGATAGTTTTGCTGAATTGGAGATCCGTGCATAATTGAAGATCCTGAAACACTTAAATTATTCGAAGATGATAATGGTGACGTTGGTAATTGGATGTAAGACTTTGTATTGATGCTCGCACTTCTCTGCAAGCTAGGTCCTCCGGAGAGGGACAAGTTGGCGCTGTGACTAAAGAACTCGCACCCACGCTTGGACCAGAGTCCGCCATGAGGTTCATATCACCTGAACCAGGAGGACCCAAAGATGAAATTTCAGTACCCGAAATAGAACTAGCAGAGTTTCCGACAGGGTGAACTCAGTTGGCCCTTAACTATGGCTTGATCATGCCCATCTCCCTTGAAGAAAATACCCGAGCTCGAAGAGGATTGTGTTGGGCAACCAGCCATTCATGAACATTGAAGAAATAAAACTCCATAAACTAATCCATCAAGGCCTAAACAACATATATTACTAAAACCATTCTAAAGTTTATACCTTGTAATGCAATAAAACCATTATAACTCCAAAAAGAAACCCTAACTTTCCCAACTCAAATAAAGTTTCCCTCAACTAAAACAAGATCAAACCTTGAATCTTAATACAATTTCACAACAATGATCTAACCACATAATTCATCACCAAAATACAAAAGAACTCAAACACTTAAATAACTTAGGATCTATCGAACTCAAAACCCAATAATCAAATCAAACAATAAACTAGAATGAAGTCAATAAACAAGGAGAAGTGAGA
The DNA here is from genome assembly GCF_041429995.1 of Eschscholzia californica. Classification (NCBI taxonomy): domain Eukaryota; kingdom Viridiplantae; phylum Streptophyta; class Magnoliopsida; order Ranunculales; family Papaveraceae; genus Eschscholzia; species Eschscholzia californica. The sequence goes on along the minus strand of NW_028238483.1, from coordinate 43,069,750 downwards.
AATTTAAAAAAAAAAAAAACCCTAATTAAACTAGGTCAAAGTAACTAAATGTATTTAAAAAAATTAAACTTTAACTAAACAAACAAAAGAAAAAGTATAGCCCAAATTAGAGAAACAAAAACTATAATAGAGTGATTAAACTAGTACTAACCTTCAAAATGGAGCTGGATAAGATAAGGAAGAAGTAATCTCAGATTTCAACTTGTTTTCTTCGTAACGGCCATTATAGCTTCGAGTTGAGCTTGTTTTCGCCCTAACCACTAAGAGCAAGTCCAACCCCAGCCGGGCTGAGGCCAATAATTCAAATTATTGGCCTCAGCCCCCCGCTCCAAGCCCAGCCGCTTGGAGCGGAGGCTGGGGTCGGCCATTCAGTCGCCCCTAACATTAGGGGCGACTGAATGGAGGCCCCAAGTGACCGTTGGGGCCTCCAACGGTCACTTGGGGATCCCCCCTAGCCGTTGGATTTGCTCCAACGGCTAGATCTAGCCGTTGGAGCAAATCCAACGGCTAGAAATGGATCCCAACCCCTATTTATAGGGGTTGGATCCATTTCATCTCTCACCCTCTTCATCACTTTCTTTCTCTCCATCTCTTGCAACTTCCTCTACATTTCTATCTCTCTTTCTTTCAATTTTTTTTTGATCTTTTCATTTGTTCACCCATGGATCCATTAGACACCAATGAATTCGATACCCAAAGTTATATGGAAATGTTGTCCCCTTCTACTTACCCGTCGGCTCAATTAGGAGTTGATGATTATGAAGTATGTGAGGATTCTTGTGTGCAAGGAGGGACGTCTTCGACAAAGATAACTAAACGGGAACCGTATAAGCCGGATGAAGATATTTTACTTACTAATTGTTATTTGAAAATAACATTTGATGCGGTTGTCGGAAATAGCCAAAAATATAATGTATTTTGGCAAAAAATATCGGATGAATATAATGCGAGTGCAAAGTTTCAACGCACACTTAGAAGTTGTAAATCTCGTTTCAGTGAGATAAGCTCGGAATGTCAAAGTTTTATATCGACTTTGAGGATAATAAATAAAGTTCCAAAAAGCGGAGAAAACGATTATGACCGGGTAATTGTTTCTAACTTTTTAATTTCTTTTTTCTATCTTTTCACTTCATTCATAATATATACTTATATATATATTTTGTTTATTTTAGTTACAAAGAGCTATCGAAATGTATAAAAAAAATCATCAAGGTAAAGGGTTTAGGTTCCTACATGTTTACAAAATTTTGATGACACACAACAAGTGGATGGCAGACATGCCAGGAGAGTCAACATCCGGTAAAAGAGATTCTAATACCAATCCATCGGAAGAAAGACCAATTGGCCGTAAACAAGCCAAAGCAAATGCAAGAGTTGGCGAACCATCCACACATTCTACCGCTTCAAAAACTCCCAGTGAGGGATATTGGGAAAAAAGAGACGAAGATTCCCAACAAAGATCAGTAACTTTGAGTGAAGCAGTACGGGTTCAACAAGAGACCCTAAAGGTGCAACAAGATTTTCTACGGGTGCAAACGGAGGTGGCGAACCGACAATATGCGATGGACTTAATGAAGATTGATATTAGGTCTCTCGACGAACATGCTCAACAAATGCTTCTAGCGGCGCGAGAGGCTTGGTTCAACGGTGCACCAAGAGACCCAAGAAACCCCTTCTAGTTATTTTTAATTAATTTTTCTAGTGTTGTTTAGTCGTATTTAAGTAGTTTTAAATTTTTAATCAATTATTAGTTGTAATCGATGTTTGTTTAATTGAATTTTATTAGTAAATTGGGAAATTCCAAATTCAAATTTTCGGCCTCAAGAGAGACTGGGGTTGGAGCTGAATTTTAGAGGCTGAGCTGAGGCCAATAATTTTAGGTGAAAAAGTGGTTTTTTCGGCCTAAGACATGCTGGGATTGGACTTGCTCTAAGACTGTTAAGAGTCTTAAGACCCGACGTTGAAGCGTGGCTCAGACTTACCCAACCCGGGTTAAAGCAGAGGAGACTCGGGTAAGGCCTCCTACCTCATTTTTGTCCCATTATACCCGCCCATTACCTACCCATAAACGGTCCGATTAGATGTGAGAATCCGACGGGTACAAGTGCCCACGGGTAGTGAAAAGTCGAGCTCAGGCGGGTACGGGTGCCCACAGGTAGTGATAAGTCGGGCTCGAAGGGACCAGGTAAATTTCTTTTATGCTATTTCGGGTATCGTGGATTCGGGCGGGATTTTATAAATTTTCACTGCCCAAAATCCGCCCAATCCCGTGTAAGGGTTTGGGCCAACCGGGTTCTGGCACCTCGGGCAGTGGGCAACATATTAATAAGAAAGTTTTACAATGAAAATAATACAAAAAACTAGTATAATTTAGCTTTTCCTGAATTTCTCATTCTCTAAAACAAACCTGCTATAAAGATATAAAATATAGAAGTTAAAGTTTCTTGCTTAGATCTAAGACTTTTATCAACTAAAAATCAAATCGTAGATTGATCTTTGCTTACTCATTTCTTCTGATTCTTATCTTCAACAACAGCATAACATTATATTCAAACATGAAGAAAATAGATTGACAAGATGAGGAGGGAGTATCTCAACTAATACATTCACATCCTAACAAATTAGAACAAAGCATGTCGATTTCTTGCAAAATTTCTTTCTTAAGCTTCAACTTCTTATTACATCTATTTGCTTATCTCAGATCTCCATCATACCCCCGATGTTATATTATATAACAAACAAACATTTCTACAAAACAAAATACTATACATTTTTTTGATGAAATAACAAAAGACTATACATGATAAAGAAAACTACAATATTTTATTTCCAGAAAAGATTACACTAGGATCAAGAGGAAAATAACAATTACTAATCCTTGGAGTGATACTAGAACCTGCAATATAGTAGATTTACCCGGATTCCATCTCATATACTTTTTCCCACAATCAGTGTTTAGAAGTGGTAAAATGATTTTCCCATATGTTTGTAAAAGTCTATGCACGTTATAACCGAAAGAGTGGTAGAAAAACTTGGGAGGATCATTAGGGTAATTAGAAGGAAATTGTATGTCAAAGAAGAAGAGACCATCCTGGTATGGAGTACCAGAGGAACCCACTATAACAGCTCGTAAGAGATCGATCCTTCGTTCGTAAGCTCTAACATAAATTGAATCAGGGAGACTCTCTTCGAAAATCTTGCACTCTTTGTTTATGCTCTTACTTGTCTCGAAACTAAGTGAATTTGGGGATGAAGAAAAAAAGTGATGATCCATAATGGAGTTATTGTCATCACCTGCTTTATATATGATATCAAATTTTTTGAAATCCTTCCTCACTGGGGTTTCGATGTGTAATTTTGCTTGAGCAGCTATCTCGACTTTTGTATGGTTCTCTTCGTCTTCTCTTCCATCAATCCTAATATGGATTATGTATTCATGATTCTTCATCTTCTTTGAATTGGTTAATTTACTAAACCAATACTACCTGTTCTCAATAGAGTTTGAGAAACATTCACCAACTATTTAATGACCCCAAAGACTAAAGAGAAAAGAAAAAACCCTAACTCGACTAAGGGAAGAAGGCCGACTGACATTCCATTATATAGATCAACAGTATTTTGAAAGAAGAAAATTACCAAATCGGAATATTTACGTAATGGTGGTTGTGATGGTGGTTGTGTAGGGGCAGCGAGAGTCAGTGAAAGAAAAATGGTTGTCTGCGGTTGATGAAGTTGGTTAATAAAATAACGAAGAAGAAGGAAGGAAGTTAAAATGTAAATCAAAAGTTAAACTAGAAGCTAATGTTTTCCGTCCACATAGAGGTGTAAATCAAAAGTTTTTAGAAATGAGAATGCAGTCCTAAAATCGAAATAAAAATGGAGGTTAATGTCAAAATCATACATAGGGGCATTTTTGTCCCGATTCACATGTGTGATTCACACAACTAAATTTAACTATAAGTTAACGTTTCCCGTTCACGTGGGGGTGTAAATCAAAAGTTTGAAGAAAACAGAATTGTAATCCTAATACCGATATAAAGTGGCGGTCAATGTCAAAATCTCCCATCACAAAATTTGTGCCAAATTAGAATCAACCTTTTTTAATTAGGGATGAATCATTTCATCAAAAAAAAAAAAAATTTAGGGATGAATCATTTCATTCACGTAATGTACCAATGTGATATGATGTAATCTTATTTCTATGTTGCACTACATTCTTTCAAAGAACAAACACAAAATAAAAAAAAATCATTGGTCTTTTTGTCTCTTTTTTTCCGTGAAAAAGACCAATTGAAATGAAGGGATTCGAGAGAGGGGTCGTTTCGTATTTCGCATGATGTGGTAAATACTAATTAGGTTCAAGAAACGAGAAAATTGATTACAACAATTAGAAAGACTAATCAAATCACTAATGAGGTAGCGCAAAAAAAAATTTGATGTTGACCAACATCAGCAGAAGCAAATCAATTGTCAATTTCTTGTTTGGATTTCAGATTGTATATTTCCTATCGGACAAATCCTTCATTTTTTTCCTGTAAGTGAATAATTTGTCCAATCCATTGATATAACTCAGCTGGGCGAGTCATGAATAATCTGATTTTTTATTATACGGAGTAATTTTTGTCCAACTCTGTGTTCTAAGAACTACTTACCATCCAAAAGAAAAAAAAAATTTGTTAGAAAAGAAAAATGTATAAAACCTTCAATGAAATAGTGCTTATTCAAATATCTCAAGAAAGAATTTGTTGGAAACATATATGACACAATTCCTTATTTCTGAATGCAAATCACTTTCAATTCTAATTTCAATGAGGAACTGTTTTTAGGGTGATAAGTAATAAAGGGTAGTATATACCACACATATAACCAACCCGTAGAGTAATAAATTGAAACAAAATATAGAATAATCCATACAAAAACCTGGATACCCCTCAAAGCGCAGATCCTCCATATCGTCTAGTGAGGATGGTTCATCAAGATTTTCCAAACTAGATCCGTTTTTTATAAACGCTTTCTTGAGTTTCAATGTCACAATACTCATCGAATTCTCAAAACTCTGCTCTAGTAGTAATGGAGTGGACTCAGTATTCTCTGTAAAACGGCCACTACCATTATTAACTCGATTGTCAATGCATGACTTACAAGCAGATAAAATAGCTTCAGCGCGATCAAGAAAATGCTGAGTAACAAATACTTCAAAATGACTTGGTGGACCAGCAAGCACCTTCAACATTGTCTTGCAACTCAATAGAAATATCTCATCATTATAATTTCGAGTAAACTTCTTCACGATCCAACCGTTAAAAGGAAAAAGATTATCATCGTGAATAGGTTTATCAATGAAAACTAATCCTTGAAGTGATACTAGAACTTGCAATATAGTCGATTTACCTGGATTCCATTTCATATACTTTTGCCCACAATCAGTGTTTAGAAGTGGTAAAACAATTCTCCCATAGGTTTGTAAAAGTATATGCACCCTATAACCGAAAGAGTAGTAGTAAAACTTGGGAGGATCATTAGGGTAATTAGAAGGAAATTGTATATCAAAAAAGAAGAGACCATCCTGGTATGGAGTATCTGAGGATCCCACTATAACAGCTCGTAAGAGATCGATCCTTCGTTCGTAAGCTCTGACATAGATTGAATCAGGGAGACTCTCTTCCAAAATCTTCCACTCTTTATTTATTGTCCTAGTTGCCTCTAAACTAAGAGAATTTGATAAGGAAGGAAAAAAGTGATGATCCATAATGGATTTATTGTCATCACCTGCTGTATATATGATATCAAATTTTTTGAAATCCTTCCTCACTGGGGTTTCATCATGTACTTCTACTTCGGCAGCTATCTCGACTTTTGTATGGTTCTCTTCATCTTCTCTTCCATCAATCCTAATATGGATTATGTCTTCATGATTCTTCATCTTCTTTGAATTGGTTAATTTACTAAACCACAATAATTCTTAGTTCTCAATAGAGTTTGAGAAACATTCACCCTCTATTTAATGACCCCAAAGACTAAAGAGAAAAGAAAAAACCCTAACTCGACTAGGAGAAGAAGGCCGACCGACTTTCCATTATATAGATCAATAGTATTTTGAAGGAAGAAAATTACCAAATCGGATTATTAAGACTCTTCCAAAATAGTAATGTAGTCAAGGGTAAAAATAGATTGTTTCTAAAAATTATTTATTACGTACATAAATTATTATAACTCAATGGTGGGGATTTTGTGCATTTGTATGAGTATAATAAAAAAAACAGGTGAAACTAGACAAAGTTCAACAAAAAAAAAAATTAGACAAAGTTAAGAATAGTTACAACTCAATGGTGGGGATTTTGTGCATTTGTATGAGTCACAACTAACTCTATAAATACTCAATTTATTTTATTTTCTAATAAAATATAATTTTTGGACAATTGCCGTTGATACCTTGAAGACAAAAGTTGAGACGTCTAAGAACATAGTAATCACTAATCAGAATAGTGTTTGTTGCGTATATAATTGAGATGCTTATTTCTATACGATGAAATAGAGACAACTTGCCTCGACCAAATAAGATAAGTTTTCTTTTCCATATTTATAAAATTTTATATTGTGATATTAATTAGTTAATTGTCAAGAATGGAATATGTAACTCGAAACCACCACATTCTATTAGGGTTGTTCTGGAAGAGCTTTAATAATGGAACAAACGTCTACCGCCTTTTGGTGGAGTGGTTGGACACTCCCTCCTCTTAAGCCCATGAAATCTTGAGATCTAGTCTCGGTAGGAGCAGTTTTCTATCAAAGTTTTAAAATGAGGTTTTCAAACATATTTTTGTATATATAGATTTTTTTTTGTTATAATGTGATGGTTTCGAGTTTCAGACTCGGTTCTTGACAATTAACTGGTTCTTGACAATTAACTGATATCAGACTGTAAATTATATATAAATATGGAAATCAAGAGTATTTATTTAGTCAAGACGGGTGGACTCTCTTTCCTTAAGACAATTGTGTCCGCCAGTGGTGCTAACGATTCTACGGACACTTGTCTCCTAATACACAATGATCATGTAATATGTAAAGAAGTCTTACAATTCTATATGCTCCAACGAACTTCTAGTTACTATGCTCTCATTGACGATTCTAGATGACTCAATTTTTATCTTCAAGATTTATACAAAAAGGTATCCGAAAATATTTTATTAGTAAAGAAATCAAATTGAGTATTTATACTGACTTTTCATTAATCTTGAAATAAGATTACCCGTCTATTTATAATGAAAAGGCTAAACTATCTTCTAAGTTCTAATTAACCTTAACAAACTATAACAAACTTTAGGTTATGATCCAATACTCTTCACTACGATTCAAAACAACACACCCTTAACAAAGCCACCACACATCTTATCCAATATTACTCTACAAACTTTGGGTTAGGATCGACTATTAACGAGCACGAGCTTAACACGAGTCCAAAAATCATGTTCGTTTATGTAAAGGAGTCAAGCTTGATCATTCTTTAGTGTACCACGAGCTACTCGTGAACAACCCGTTTAACATACTATTATAATATTGTAGTACATAATTACGTATTAGTATTGAAACTTGTACATGAAATATCAACAATTAAAAAATTACCGGAATATGAATCATTAATCATTATTATTGTATGTGAAAAATGATCATTGAAGTATTTTGATAGTTTAGAAAGTTTTCATTTGAAGTATTTTGATAAAAGAGTTTAAAAGAATGCGAGCTCGAGCTCTTTCAAACTTATACGAACCGAGCTTGAACAAGTGGACAATTACTCGAAGGAGTTCGAGCTCGACAGTCAAATACACGAACCGAACTTCAACATCTTACTACTCGGCTCAATTCGAGTACGCCCCAACTTTTGAGTTCCGTTGGCTGAATACGTAGGGAGTGGCTAAATGGACCCAAAAAATTGTTGTTAGCACCCGAGGATGAGATTGTCTAAAGTCAATCTCCTTTGACCCCACACATCTATTGACACCCCATGTATAAAGATCTCGGATCGATCTGTTCGAAACCCAAATCAAAGCTTCAGAGTTGGACCAGTCTGAAAGATTTCGAACTGACCAGTCTGATAGGACTTTAAATGGTGGTTTTGGATCAAGGGTTTAAAGCCAAGGTTCATTTTCTCTCTAACTCTCTATCATAGATCAAGATTGGTTTGGGATCAAACTTCTTTCCATAATCGTTTCTCTTTTTCTCTCTATAAAACAAAGTTATTTTTCTCTCTAAATCTTCATTCTAAATTGATGACGTTGTGTTTGGAAACAAACATGACAAAGTAGAACATCATAATCGAGAACAGTTGCTACGTCATAGTCATCCGGACTCTACAAAAATACAAGTTAAAATAAGTTGAATTTAGCCATCCTTGTCGTTAGGTAAGTTGATTATTAATACTAATCAACTTATTTGAAACAAGTTGATTAAGATTTATTTAGTAGCCATTTGTATTGTAATAAAGTGGGCTACACCGTCTCTTTCGAACTTTACCCATTTACCCGCCACCCACTTTCAATATCCACGTGCTGAGAGCATCGATCGAGGGATTGTAGTTATACACGTGTCGTCAGATAATAGTTGCTGATATCATATTAGTCTGCGGGTAGAAGTGTCGGTGGCTTTGAATCGTATCGAGGTGGACGGCAACATCGATTTTTGTTTAACTCACGACTTAAGTACGCAGTCAAAACGTGTATAAGAATATTAAGTCAGCTGTGCCCCTATATTTGTATGACAATTACGAAGATGCCACTGAATGTAGATGATTGTCTAAAATGAAAGGTAACCAGTCCTTCCATTTTCCTCCGACGTAAGACCTGAATTTTGATCCCTCCGATATGAATTACTGTATCTTCTAAGAGATAATTCTATCTCAATATAGACATGCATGTAATTACAAGTGTAGTTTACTTGTTCCGATATGAAAATCCATATATCTCACTCTTCTTTTCAAACCTCTACACTCTCTCTCTCTCTTCAGTGTTTTGGCGAACGAGAAAGTTTCACGCATTTGGTAACCCTCCTTAAAGGTTTTAGAAAGCTAATTGAAACTTTTTCCCTTCATCTAAGACAAGAGGGTCTCGACATTCTTTATAAAGAGAGAAAAAGAGTTAAAATTAGAGAGGAAAGAGAGAAATATTTAATGGAGAGATGAGATAAAATAGTCCTGATAAAAAATAGAAGTCATCCATAATAACAATGTTTGGTGATGGTGAAAACGAAACAACTTTTCACCCAATATTAATATTGCAGAAATTAAAATAACTCTAACGAAATTAAGATAACTCTAACAAAATTAAAAGTAATTGCAAAAGAGTAAACACCCTAACTAATTCCTTATCTCAATGTATAAAGAAATAAATATACTTATATCTTGAACCTGCCCAAACAAAAGTATAAGGGGTCAAAAGGGAACTTTGTCTTTCAATAAATAAATAAAAAAAAAAAAAAAAAAAAGAAGCTTTGTTTTTAACCCATATTAATTATATTGTATTACATTGAAATTTTATTTTTTTTCATTTCCCTTGTTTGTTTTTCATCACTTTGTTTTTCCTTACTTTTTTTTTTGTTTTTCCTTACTAAATCTTCTAAAACAAATCTTCTCCACTACCTATTTATCTATAAGAGCAAAACTAGTGTGGGGTTCGGGCTCTCAATTTTGGGAGCCCCTGAATTTTAGAAGTCCAGGGACTTTTCTCAATTCCAACGTCGAGCTCTCCACCAGAGTTTCCAAAAGTCAAAATATTCAATTATTATAATTAAAATAAATAATTAAAATTCATACATAATTAAAACAACTAAAATACACCCCCATTCGCCTTTACCCAATTTGAGACCAATATCCTATGAATTGCAAGTTGTTTGAGATTCATGTTTGAAGTATCATTGCTCATCAAGTCTATCCCCAATATTGTTTCACGACTAATTCTTTTTCTTTCACGTCTAATTCTTTGTGTTTCACGTCTATTTCTTTGTCTTTAAGGATTAGACTTTCTTTTTGCGCAATCATGGTGTCATTGAGAAATTTAAGACCGTTTGGTACACGATTTTGATTTGTACGCTCGTTGAAGTGTTCGGCAATCTTGTTCCAAAAAGTACCAGCTTTTTTATCATTGCCAATAATCGCATCGGTGGGAATGATCGATAAATTTACTTCATCATAATTGAAATCGGAGTTTAACATTTCTACATAGTCTAAATTATTGAAATTGGGATTTGGACTATCCATTGAAGAAAGAAAAATGAATTGAGGAAGAGAGAGATTGCAAGAAATTGAGAGAGTTTGAAGGAAATTGAGAGAGAGAGAGAGGTGAAAGAAGTATTGGAGCGGAGTCGTTGGGGACTTCCAACGGTCTAATTTTGGAGCGGGGAATACCCCAGCCCGAGCTTGGGAGTCGGGGAGCCCAGCCACGGAGCTCCCGAATTGAGAGATGGGGCTGGGGCACCGAATTTGGAGGCCCAGCCCCCACCACACTGGTTTTGCACTAAGACTATAACCATAGCCACCAATATCTTTGGTGTCCTTTATCATAAATTTGTGGCCACATCACCACCAAAATAAGTTCTTTTAAGTTTTATCACTGTCAGCAACTTGTTGCCAGCATTACTTCATTGCCACATAATTTCTCTTTGATATTTTACCTACCATTCAACAGTATTATTAATAAAACAACTCCCATACTTATATAATTAATCTATATTTCTAAGGGTCCGTTTGATACGCGTATGCGAGAAAATATATGAGTTAGAAAATGACTTTCTTTTTCATTAGAAAGAAAAGGAATTTCTTACTCAAAGTCAAATTTTAGGTGTTTGATAAGAAGGTGAGAAAAAAAGTGCCTGTACACAAATGTTTATTAATTATGTTTTATTTATTAATTGGGTCTTTAACCAATATATAAATGTTAGGCATTTAAGGGTGCCTTCAGAATTTAAGGAGGTGCCTTCAAGACAAATGTTAATTAATTAGGTTTTATTTATTAAGTGGCCCTTTAACCAATATATAAATGTTAGGCACTAAAGGGGTGCCTTTAGAATTTAAGGGGGTGTCTTTAGACAAATGTTCATTAATTAGGTTTTATTTATTAATTGGGCTTTAAACGATATATAAATGTTAGGCATTTAAGGGGTGCCTTTAGAATTTAAGGGGGGTGCCTTTAGAATTTCAACTTATTTATTAATTCGGTTTTATTTATTAATTGGACAGAGATGAACAGAAAGAAAGAGTTACGGTAAGAGAAAAATAGAGAGAGAAAGTTACGGGAGGAGGGATAGAGTGAGAAATCAACTTTCCCATCTAAAAGGTGGGAAAAAAAATTAGACCATTTGAACACTTTTTTTTCTTAGGAAATCGATTTTCTTACCCAAAATGGCCAACTAAACAGAGGAAAATTGATTTTCCTGAGAAAACGATTTTCTTACTCACATTTTCACACGTATCAAACGGACACTAAATGATTTTGATGTTTCCAATATCTCAAAGTGCAGTCGCCTAACATACAAGGCAACATAATCACATTATTTGGATATAATTGCATAAGAGTATCATATCCAATAGATTTACTAGGAGGAATGTGTACTCTCGATCCGTTACGTAGATACACGTGTTACACACGTATATTATTTCTGGAACTCATCTTGACCGCTAGATCTCTTATTTATTATCCGTCTTTATATCACGTATCCTATTAGAATACTTTTAGCATTCACTATATCCTATTTTTGCTGCCCCTTAATCTCTTGTCAAATTATTTTGGTGTTATAACTTTAATGACATGAGTACATGACATGATTAAAGATAACTAAAAAAAACATGAGAAATGCGGTAGATGGTCGTGATCAAGCATCATTTTGTTTTTTTTTTGTTTTTTTCTTCCGCTTGAGAAGTTTCATTTACTTTTTCACTAAGTTTCATTTTCTAGGCATCACCTAAAAAATCATTAACAAAAAAAAAAGGTATCACCTAAAATGATCAATGGTCGTTTTTATAGTATTGTTCTTCTATGTCATGTGGAGTCTGATTTCGCTCATCTTTCAATAAAAGTAAGAAAATTGGTGAAATCTTATTTTCATTCAAATCCAAAGTAGCAACCCTTACTATTTACCAAATCATTTTGGGTTCAAAAGAAACAACCGTTTCTTCTTCTTTTTCTCTCTCTAGAATTTCTCCCAGTAGCTTCTCAAATCTGCGTCTTGTTCCTCCGGCGAAGGGTCATCCTTTTGCCGGATCTCCTTTTTCTTCCTCCATTAATAGTTTCTAGGATCAAGAAACGAATTCAACCTCTTTCTCTCACAACAACTCTTATTCTCTCTCTCTAGTCTAGGGTTATCAAGATGGGTACTACGTTGATATGAGTCATCGCCGGTAGCCAGCTAGGAGTATCGCCGGAATCTATCTTCCTTATCACACTATCCATAAGATCGGCTTGTTATGTTGTTTTGAATCAACAAAGAAAGTAGATTTGAAAATTCCTATCGATTGAACACCGGAGACAACAAAGAATGAGCCTTCAATTTAGGGTTTCATTTCCATTTGTCTCTCTCTCTTTAAAGTTCACGGTCAATATTATGCCAGATCCAGCAAGGGTTTCGAGCGAGAAGAAATGGTAATGGTGGTTATGGTAGTGGGTTTTGTGGTAATGGTGGTGGGGATTTGTGGGGGTGATTTTGTGGTAATGGTGGTGGTGGTTTGTGGTGGTGATTTTGAGGTGAAGGGGTGGTATGTGTCGGTTTGTGGTAGCGATGGTGAGACCTAAAAGATCTTTCTACAACACAAGGAGACAGATTTAGAAGACGGATTCGTGCAAAGAATGCGGTTTGAAACATCTTGATTTGTTTTTAATAGTATTACTGTAATAATTTTGTCGACCTTTAAGGTCTTTTATTCTCGATCTTTAGGATCATTTTGTCTGTGTCTAGTCTCATTTCTTTCTCTTCATGAGACACTTTGCATTTAAAGGTATGTAACTCTCGTGAAGTTTTCAGATGAGAGAAATAAGAGTTATCATCTATGTAACATTGTGATTTTATCGCTTATGAATGAAAATGGTTTCGCTTGGTTTAAAAAAAAAAAAAAAAAAAAAAAAAAAAAAACTTTTTGGGTTATTTCCCAAATAGCCCCCAACTTTGTGACCAGCTTCCTGTCTAACCTCTTACTTTAACAAAATACCCATATGACCCCATTTTTCAGTTACCGTTAATTTTCTGTTACTCTCTCTCCTCCATCACATCTCCTCTCTCTGCTACATCATTGGTCACGCCACCTCATCAACTTTGTGAACCAGATCTAGCCCCCTACTCTAGCCACCTCATCATATGGCCCCCTTTTTCGAAGATCTGTTCGCAGCTCTTGATCTGGTTCACCAGATCTAAAGAGAGGGTTTTTTTTAAAAAAAAAAAATTTAGAGAGGGAGGGTTTTTTTTTTTAAAAAAAAATTTACAAAAAGAGAGGAGAGAGAAAATAAAAAAATTTCTTTTTTTTATGTTTGAAGGTTGATGATGTGGCTTAGAGAGGAGATGAGATGGAGGAGAGAGAGTAACGGAAAGTTAACGGTAACTGAAAAAGGGGGCAATATGGATATTTTTGTTAAAGTAGGGGGCTAGGCAGGAAGCTGGTCACAAAATTGGGGGCCATTTAGGAAATAACCCAATCTTTTTTTACCCAATTTTGATAAATGCTTAGTGAGTTTCTAGCTAAAGAAAGTAAAGTATTTCTTCCTTCTCTGAGGCACAATTTTGGCATTCAAGTTCCTTCCTTTTATATAGACAACCACAAATAATTTCCTATTTTACATTATTAAACGTTATTTTGATTAAATAAATAAAATAATTAATTTAATAAATTAGGTTATAATATTTCTGTATTAAATCATCTGGTCTCAATTGTGTTTGCTGTCTTTAGTATTTTATTTTCTTCTTCTTCAAACTTCTTTTCTAGAAGAAAGAAGAAGAAGATTAATCTCAAAGAGAAAAATTAGAACTCTATATTTTTTTTTGAGTTCTCAAAATTCCTCTGTTTTTTTTTTTTTTTTTTTTTGCTCTGTTTTTGGGTTTTTTTTCTTTTTTAGGTGGAGATCTTAAATCAAAAAAAAAAAAAAAAAAATCAAATCTTTGTTTTCTTTTTTGGGGTTTCTTCTTTTTCTTTTCTGTAATCTGGGTTGTCAATAGAAAGAACTGGTTCTTCTTCCTTTTTTCAAATTCTGGCAGGAAATCCACTGGTTTAATGCTTGGTTATGAAGTTTTCATCTTTACAAAGAAGATGGATTTCTTTGATTCCATTGAAGATCTTTAATAGTAAGTTGATTTTAATAGAGATCTGAAGAAAAACAGTCTTGGGTTTACTTCTATAAATACCCAGAAGATCTGATTCAAAAAAACAGTTGAGATGATCAAAACAAAAATAACCACCGGAGGTGGCGGCGGCGGCGGCGGTGATGGCGGCGGATCAGAGTGGGAAGTAAGACCAGGAGGAATGTTAGTTCAGAAAAGAAACCCAGATTCAGATCAGGCTTCAATACCACCAGCTCCAACTATCAGAGTTAGGGTTAAATATGGTTCATCTTATCATGAAATTTACATCAATTCTCAAGCTAGTTTTGGTAATTTCAAAATCCCCTGAATCCCCATTTCTTCAAATCAATTTTTTGATTAGAAATTTTAGGTTTTTTTGTCTAATTGATAAAAATTAATGGTTTTTTTTTTTGGTTCAGGGGAATTGAAGAAAATGTTATCTGGACCAACGGGATTACATCCACACGATCAGAAATTATTGTTTAAAGATAAAGAGAGAGAATCAAAATCTTATCTTGATGTTATTGGAGTAAAAGATGGATCAAAAATTGTTCTTGTTGAAGATCCACTTAGTCAAGAAAAAAGATATCTTGAAATGAGAAAGACTGCTAAAATGGAGAATTCATCAAAATCTATTTCTGAAATTAGTTTGGAAGTTGATAAGCTAGCTACCCAGGTAAAAATTATTAAAATTTGTTTTTTTTTATAATTGCCATTAGTGTAAATTAGAACAAGAAATTTAGGGTAATCATTGATTTTAATCTTCATTAATTTTTTCTAATTGTATTTGGGTAGGTGTCAGCTCTTGAATCTGTTATATCAAAAGGAGGGAAAGTTGCAGAAACTGAAATTCTGAAATTGATTGAATTATTGATGAATCAATTGATTAAATTAGATGGGATATTTGCAGATGGTGATATTAAATTACAGAGAAGAATGCAGGTATAATTTTTTTCCGATATCGATTTGAATTTGTATTTCATTCACTATAGTTTTGAATAAATTTTGATTTTCATCAAAACCCAAACTTAATTTGTTATAGGTGAAGAGAATTCAGAAATATGTAGAGACTTTGGATATGTTGAAGATAAAAAATGCAATGCCAAAGAACAATGGAGTTGGTCAACTACAAGAACAACCGGCCAGGCGGTCATCGACGGTGGAATCGAAACGGACTGTGAACACGAAATGGGAGACGTTCGGTTCGGGAGCACAGGGGATGATGGCATATCCATCCACTTCCAAAACTTCCACCACCACCACCAATAACACAACCCAATCAAATAAGCTTAATTGGGAGTTCTTTGAGTAAGAAACTTGTCAAAAATTGGAACCACAAGTTCATATATTATCTATTTGTGTGTGTGTTTTTATGTTTGTGTTTTGATCTTCTTTTGTCTATTCTTTTATGTATTTAGATTTTGAAAGTACCCATACTCTATCTATTTCTATCTCTCTCGACCACTTATTCAGTCCATCACTAAATAATAATAAAAGGGGTTTTGGATGTTTGTTCTTTTCGAGTGTAGTGTTATGTTTACCAATTTTTCATATGTATATGAGTGGTGAAGAAAATAGAGACAAAATTAGATACAATGTATGTATATGTGGTGGAGTGGTTACATTAGTTGCAGAGTGAGAGAGAGAGACATTAGATGTTAAAAGATGTTACTTATCACCAACTTATTTTCTTCATTTTGTAGCTTTGGAGGTGATATCTTAGACCTATCTTTTAAAAGATGTTATAAGGATGACTTTGGAATCCAACTACTTTTTTCTTAACCTAGGAGGTTTTGGATCAATTGATACAGATCAGTTAATTAGCACTTCGTCATAGATCACTGTTCATTTTCATGTGTTTCATCTTTTCGTAAGAAAGAAAACCCTAATCCTACAAACTCAGACAAGTAGAATAAGTAAATAAAAAGTGTAATACCAAATTCTGTCACGTTTTTCAACAAAAAAAAAATTTCAGTCACATTCAAATAAAAAGTTAGGAGATTTTATAGGGCCTCCTCCTTTTTGTTAAAAGACCCTCCCTCAATGATAATTTACCAAGTAAAATAGTTCATGGTGAGGCCTTTTAACAAAATTGGGGAGGCCTTATAAAACTTCACAAAAAAGTTTGTATTCGTATTCTTAATTATACGTCACTAGTTGACCTAATATACCTTATGGGTTGACCAAATAGACTATATGATTCCCCCAATCTATCATTAGAAATTAAGGAAATGACAGAAGAAGAAACCAATTATACTAATTTAATGCAATGAACAAATATTACGAAAAGAAAAAAATACTCCACTTCTGAAATTGAAAGTGTATATGGATAATGATTCAAAACAAACAGACAAAATCATTCAAACAAAAAAGTAGAGGTGAAGAGATAACAACAATGGAGTAGTTAACTAGTGATCTATTGTTTTTTTTTCCTATATTTGGAAAGAATCTATCTTGGATATGGTGAGTAGTTTTAAAGGTTGCTATAAATGGGTAGTTCTTGAAAGCCCTAATAGGCCTAGTGTAGGAAATTGAGTGCAGTGAAAGCTAGATTAGGGTGTCTTAAAAAACACATATATTTTTGTGCCCTTATATTTTGTTTATGGGTTACAAAAGTGTCAATGAACATTGCTTAGTGCAAAATGCATGGGGAAAGAGATCTATAATCTTAGATGCTTAGGTTGTTTAGTTAGAGAGAAAAATAGGTTACAAATTTGGGGGTGGCAATGGAATATAAATCAAACCAATACAATCATTTATAGTCTAAACTGTTGATTCTTTTTCTTTTAAGGTTCTCAACTCATTGGACTAATTGTTCATTAACTCATTCTATATCAAAAGTGCTAAAGTGATTTGACCATTTTCCTTTTAGTTTTTTTTAAGTCCTATAATAGCATTTCTAAACAAATTAATGAAGTTTCCTGTTCGCATTTAATGGGTACTTATGATTTTAATCCTGATTTTAAGATCATCCACGACCAAATTTATTTACATATATTTGCTAGTAGAAACGCATAGCAGGAAACGTTGGGCACATTTAGAATTTCTTTGCAGTAAAATTTTGGGCCGAAAAACAAAAATGGTCCCTCGGTTAACCTGATATACAGTCTTTATGTCCCGGAGACTTTTTTTATGCCGCAAAGCCTCCACTTTTCTATACCCGTGATGCCCATAAAATTTTTAAGAAGGTTTAAAGTCTATACCCATCGGGCGTGAGTGGCGCTTATAGCATAAACGGGTCTATATAGTACTTCCTCTATTGCAATTTCTCCTCATGGGGTGCCTGTAGTGACCATGTGCCTAAAGCCATATTGTCTGCTTATAAAGTTCACTGTAAGAAAATGAAGCTAACATCTGGGCCACAGCACTGTTGAGCTTAAGTATCTTCAACCTCAACGTTGAATTGGGCTGTAAGAATAAATATTGCCAGAAGGATTTATAGGCGCCACCATGCACCCATAACTAGAAGCTTATTACGGAAAATGAGTAAAGGATTTGAGGTCTGGCCTTTTCGGTTACGTAATTTCATAGGCGCCTCAAAATAGTTGACCCAGCTCGTGTATGGGTTATGGGATGGTGTCGACATATCGTTACATAGTGCATTCTCTAAATTTGGAGATAGTTGGGATCAAGTTCTTACGGACAGAGATATGCAAAGAAATTTATCTTCAGATTAACTTACTGGGAGACTCTAAAGGAAGTGAAACGCGCACCACTTTTTATTGTAGACATGCCGCCTGAAAATCTTAAGCTATTGACTGAAGTCATTGATTTCATATCTGCTTATAGCAAATCAGGGTGCTTATAGAAGTTTTTTAGAGTTTCGGAAGAGTATATAATCAACTACAATATCTATTATGTCGGGCCTGGTCCATATGGGTCAGGTACTGCGTTTTTCATGCGATGGATCAGATGGGTTATATCCCACCATTTGGGAACCACAGGGCATATCGATACAATCAAATCAAGAGAAAATCTCAAACTGCTATAGGCACATTTGAGCCCATTTGATTTGAGCCCGTAGGGCATGAAAAATATGCAGGCACGCATATCAGGCTGCTCCATCCAAGTTAACAGATTACAGAACTTGAACTTCGACTTCGAAGTCAAAGCCACAAAGGTGTCTGGAAGTGCTCAAACAAGGGTGCTTATAGTCTATAGAGTTTTCTTCGAATAAGTCTTTTGAACTCGAAATAACCTAAAAGGTTATAACCCCATGATCTTGGTCAAAACAAACTACTAACGTAAAAGCGTACGATTCTATATGTCGTCGCATTTTTCATTTACAGTAAGCATTGGGTTAATCTTGGTTGAAGCGAACTATCTGAATAATATTATATTATTATTCAATTTGTATTAACACAAAAATGTACTAAATCTAATAACTAATAGTCTAATATACAATTGGGAGAAAATTATCATAAAAACTGTACTTTAAACTTGTTGTATTCTCTAGAAAAAGATCCGAATATCAATATTGTATACTATATTCTTTTAGCCCAATCAAGAAGAAAAAAGAGTTGGACAATTTGGCCTCTCTGTATGGGGATGAATGATTGAATGCGAGAATAGCGGATGTGAAATGTTAAGAGGAGCAATACATATACAAAACGCCCCAAAAGCATGGGTCGACGATAAGCAGAAAGTTGACATGGCCGATTGCCATTTGACATATCATTTCTCTCCGCCCATCCAATGGGAGCCAACCACGTCAGTTTTTAGCGGGTGTTGAACCCATTTTTGGGGGTATTTTAGCATTGTTTGGAGGAGCATTAGATGGGGTTTATGACCAAATGAAGCAAATGTTAGAGAACAAATTTTGGAGAGAGAGTAGTCCATGAGAGAGTTAAAGACCGAGATGATTTATTTATGAGTTCGAGGAAGCACACGTGATGATGAGTTGAGTAGTAGTACTGTAGTAGTCAATAAATTGGTGACGTTTTTTCTATAAATAACGGCGATTTTGTTTGGGTTGTCGTCGTTTCAAAGATTTTTGGCTCTTTGACTTACCAAGGAGTCTTTTCTTCAAATTCCTTCTATCTAGAACTTCCAAAAAAAAAAGTACTAGTGATGTCCCTTCAAACGTGACGAAAGGTATAACAATAAGGATTAGGAGTATGGAAAACAAGGATGGTATGTCGCTCAACAAAATGTGTTGGGAATGGTTCAACAAGTCCAAATTTATATGACATTGGTAAATAGAGCTTTCGATCATTCAAATCACCTTTTATCGTGTCAGATCTGTGTAAGTAACAAAGAACTTGTGATGATTCCTCTACGTGTGAACCTACTTTTAGGTTTGTGAACGGAGTCTTAGGTTTGGGATTCTCACACAAGAAAGAGAGTCTAATTTCCCATTCGCCTCTTCGACTCTTGCCTTCTTAGAGAAATAGTAGCCTACAAGGACATTAACAATTTTCGCAACATAATAAATTAAACTTTATATTGACAAAACATTTTCTGAGCTCCAATATTTGAACTTATCCTCTACTGTAAAATTGTGCATTTTCGTCGTACTAGTAGATGAGGGAATTAGATAACTTGGCAACCCCTTACTTTTTTTTTTTTGTTGAAAGTGGCAACCCCGTACTTCAACATTTATTCTAGTTTAGTTCTAGTTCGTTAACACGAAAACTTAAGAAGGATACGTAATCCGTGTGTAACAGTCTCATAATATGAAAATACTTAACTAGTATTACTTTGAGGTGGTCCAATGGAAATTCTAAAATTAACAATTCTTTTTAGATTAACAGTCTCACAATTGTAAAACATAAAAATTTAAATTAATGTGGACCACAAATTAAACTAAGATAATGTGGTGCACATGTACATAGGTTAACACGTTATGATTTTCGCGGCTCACTTAGTTTCATAAACACTATATTGACATTTCATTCCATGATTTTTAATACTTCATTGTTCGAAGTGGTCCTAATAAGCGATCCCTTAATTAGGGAGACCGATAATTCAAGCTGATTTCAAGGGCCAACTATATCCATATGGATCATATCTATAATACAAGTACATTTGAACTCTATTATTTAGATTCATCTTCTTACTTTTTATAGTTAATCTTATATTTCTTCATTGGGAATTAATGCTTGCATCTAGATAATGCAATGGATATATTACCATATCGTTAGGGTTGGGATTAGAGTCAAGGTCGGTCGGTCTTGAAACTCTTGAATGGAATGGTGAACTTAGTTATCTAATCCTGTCTTTTTTGTTAACCCTCTGGTACTGATCGTAGACTTCCAATACAAAATGTGTCATGAATTTTTAACAATATCCTTATCCATGTTTCGGTTATAAATGTGTTCGGGTTCGTTGACATTGTCTATTTTGACTAATGATACGATTTAGACTACATTTCGAAAACAACACATTTTCAACCCCTCTCCGACTTTTATTTATTAATTTATTTTTTGTATAAGTTTGATATTAGAGGAGCAAATAAATGGCTCTATACTTTTTAATAATTTAATACTAGATTATTAAGTATAATTCATTTGTTCAAGGGTAACCCAATTAGATAATAAAAGTACATTGATAGGTACAAAACATTTTATTATGTACACATGTATATGGTCCTTTAGCTCACCCAAGTTTTTCTTTGTAAAAGCCTCTAACCCCTAAGATTTAGAACTACGAAACGACCATATAGTAATGAAATATAATATACATATATACAGTGAAGTTGATTGGCTAAGGTTAAATATGTGTTCTCACTCTTTGGGTGGCTATTGTATATATATATATATATATTCTCAATGTACTTTAAATAAGAACTTCTCAAACTTAAATCTAGACCTAAATATTATATTGGGTGCAGATTACATAAACAAGGTGGGCGAGTAGTTGGTAATAATATTTCTAACATTGTCTTAAAACATAATGAAGCGTTGTTTTAAACTCATATAAACTAAAGAAAACCAAAACACGAGGAGGTAAGAATAGTTTAGTATTATAGTTAATTATCTACACCAACTTGATTCAAAACAACATCTTAGTTACTATATTTTCAAATAAAATGAATAAATTAACATCTTAATTACTTCAATAAAATCGACATAGAAGAAAGTTATACTAATAGGTGCAGTAATAATAATGATAGTAAAATGATAATATTAATAAATTTGTTAATTAATCAAGATAATTCATCCAACAAACATGGATTAGAGTATGTAGTAATGTGTTAACTTTTGGGGGCAAAAGAGATAAACCTAGTATATAGCCTTATCCTAAATATTTTTTAATTAATTTATTTAGAAATTTTATGTTATTTCCCATCTATCTAGCTAGGTAGCTAAAAACCTAAATGCATTACAAAATTTGAGTCTTAACAAGAATTATGGAATAATTAAAGTCTAAATAAGTACTTAATGTAGTATCCAAGCCAGCAAAACTCACTTAGAGATTCTCTTAATTAATTTTAATTAGTTTAACTGATTAAATTTTTATCAAAAATTTTATTTAGAAAAATAAATTTAATGGAAAACAGCTATATATGTACTAGCCACAATGCCTTATTTTCTCTAAAATGTGGCTCTTGGGTGCACCCATTAGCCACAAATAGAAATTCAATTAATCAATCTTAACCTTCTATTCAATAATTTATCGACTTTAAACATAATTAACATAAAACCATATCTCAATAGATTGGATTCTAAAGTCTAATTCATATTAAAATGTGTTTAAGTATGACTTAAGGTCAATTAGACTTGAACAAAATCCCATGAAAATCTGAAATAAATGAAGATTCTGTAGGACCCTTTCTACTGTTTCTTTAGAGAGAGAAAGGGTATCTCTAGATTAATTAGATGAGCCAAATTCCATTAATTAATTGAGTTCAGTGTCATTAATTTTTATAATTCTAATTTTAGTGGGATTAGCTTAATTAAGACTAGAGTAAACTACTTAATTAGGGTTTTATATCATGAATAGCCCGTCAAGCATGAAGCGTGTCTTTGGTGAGGGATAAAAATCAGTCACCTATCCCTCCGACACGGCAACCCTCTCCCCTCTCTCCATCTCTAAAATCCTCTCTTCCTAAAAATTGATGTCTTCACTTAATTTCTTCCTACAAAAATGATCGGGCCGCCGGAAAACAAAGTCAATTTCACAGAAAAATCATAATCAACCGCACACTTTGATGGCTTGAATGTAGCACGGTCGGTCTTCGTATACCTATAGGTTAGTAAAATGGTCAATATATATTTAGGATTCATGCTATTTGATATTATATTGAAAAATTGTTATCTCAAATAGGAAATTAGACCAAATACACACTTATTATTTATTTAAGTTAATAAGATAAATTATTTTTTGTTATTTTTTTTTAAACTAAAAATTTCTTTTTTTGTTTGGTTAAACTTAAAATTTCTGTATTAAATTTAGTTAAAAATCAATATTCTTTTTTGCAAATCTCTTTCAAGTTGTTGCTGACTTTTTAAAAGTTGTCCTAAATTAGGAAAATATTTTGAAGTTGAAGACTAAAAAAAATTGAGCGATCCTTTTTAATTAAAACAAAACAATCAAAGAGGGCTTTGACCAAATTTCCCTATCTGAAATTTTATTTGAATTCTATCACATTTTACAATAAATTTTGGATCTAAATAAAAACAAATAAAATTCGTAAGAACCCTCCTACAAAATAAAGAGTTGTTATTTTAATGTGCATTTTACGTTTATTAGTTGGTCCTTTTAAGTAATTTATAAATAAGTTTTGACTCTTTAAATTTTTGAGAGGGTCATAAAGGTTTCATTGTGAATTTGTTCCTAAGTTTTCTCCAAAAGACATGAACACATTATGAATAATTGGTAGCAACCTTATTATTGTTTTTATTTTACTTTTGTATTCATTACATGTTCATTTGTATACATTAACAATATCACAAGACAACTCCTCCACACTCTCAAACATTAATGTGCTAAACCTATGGTATTTTATGTTAATGTCTCTATCTTCCTCCTGTCAATTTGATTCAATTACGCAAAAAACAGATCCTAAATTAGCATACACTATTTATTATTAGTCAATTAAATAATTTTGATTATATTAGTATGCATTCCTAGTAATATTTTGATTATATATATTATTTGAATTTCAAATTACATTCTATTTAAGTTTTGTATTACGACGGGTACCCATTTTACATACTTTGACTTTCCCAATGTGACATGCCATGTCTCTTTACTTCTCAAATCATGCAAGATTATTTTTTTCATAATGTCAATCCAGTGGTGGGAAAATAAAATAAAATATGTATATATACGACATACCACATGCATGAATATGATTAACATGCATGTGCTTTTTTTTTTTTTTGTTAAGAATTAACATGCATGTGCTTTGTTAATTGTAAATTTTGCTTGTGTCCAGGGTGGCTTTCGTACGCCTAAAATATGGTGCTTCCTTGACACATTTCGCGATATAGAAAATACAAATTAATAGAAGATGACGAGTAGTATATTATAGTAAATAATTTGGATGGTAAGAAAAGAAGTTACTAATTCGACCATTGAAAAGAAAAATTTCACCATCTTTTGGTGTAGTAGTCGGCATCCCACTCTGTTATAACTAAAAGTCGCGGAAGCTATCGAACCTATCCTAGAAATTGATCCGATTATGAAGATTAATCGAAAAGTTAAGTCAAAATCAAATATGCGAACAGAATTTAACGAGGTTCGGCGTTAAAGCCTACGTCCTCGGGCGAATAAGAAATCTTTATTGAAGGATAGATGAAGACGACTCACACAACCCGCAAGTTCGTCCCAAGATGGTACCGTATAGTAATAACCTTCTATACTAAATCTTCGACGATCGAGAAATTTAACACCGCTCAAAAACAATGAAAAAATTTCTCTCGCTCTTGCTCTCTCTCTAGCTCTCTAAAGAAGAGTTGTTGTTGAGTAGTTGTGTTGGTTTTATTTAGTGGTGGCTCTCAAACCTCTATTTAAATATAATATAAGCCGACTCCAACCATTGAATTTGAAACGGCCTACTGCCAAAATTTGGAAACATAGGAAACCGCCTCTTACACCATTCCAAAACCGCCTATAGGCATAGCCATCTAAACCGCCTATAGTCATAACCATCTAAACCGCCTCTTACAATTCTCCACCTCGTACACAATTTGAAATACTTCAAATTTTGGACGAACACCAGGATACTCCTTGTAAGATATATCTGCTTCTTGTAACTTCTTCCGACTGCACCATATGGCCATGGCTGCCTACGTACCCTTTTATAGGATCAAGCCTACCGTAGTTCTACCAACCCTTCACATAAAGATTATCTTGTCGCCATTACGCCCTTTCAGGCAACTTAACACGAGCCGATTTGCAGCAATTCCAGACAATGCTGAAACTTGCTACATGTCACCACTTTAGTCAACATATCCGCGGGATTCTCATCTGTGTGTACCTTCATGAGAGAAACATCACCTTCCTCTATGACATCTCGTACAAAGTGATACCTAACATCGATATGCTTAGTACGAGCATGATGGACCTGATTCTTCGCCAAGTGGATCGCACTTTGACTATCACACCATACATCTACGCACTCCTGCTTAATCCCTAGATCATCCAAAAGACCCCACAACCACAATGCTTCCTTCACACCCTCGGCCATAGCCATATACTCGGCCTCCGTAGTAGATAACGCAACTGTAGATTGTAACATCGATCGCCAACTAACTGGAGCACCATGTACCTTAAATACATAACCAGTAGTAGATCGTCTTCTATCTAGATCGCCAGCATAATCCGAGTCAACATAACCGCTTACCTGACATGTGTCTCCAATAAAGCACAAACCCGTATCAACAGTACCCTTCAAGTATCTCAAGACCCACTTCACAGCTTCCCAATGTGTCTTCCTCGGGTTTGCCATAAACCTACTAACCACACTGACCGCCTGTGAAATGTCCGGACGAGTACACACCATAGCGTACATCAAACTGCCAACTGCACTAGTATACGGTATACGATCCATATGATCCTTCTCCACCGTAGTAAAGGGAGATTGTTTTCCCGAGAGCCTGAAGTGTGGTGCCAAAGGTGTTGACACCGCCTTCGCATTCTGCATCCCGAACCGAGAAACTACTCGTTCGATGTAACCTTTTTGATTCAAGTACAGTTTCTTACTTGACCGCTCTCTCTTAATCTCCATTCCCAGTATCTTCTTTGCAGCGCCCATGTCTTTCATCTCAAACTCTTGACTGAGTTGAGATTTCAACTTATCTATCTCCACCATGCTTCTAGAAGCAATAAGCATGTCATCCACATACAAAAGGAGATAAATAAAGTCACCTTCGCGAAGCTTCTTGATGTATACACAACAATCATAGTCACTTCTGCGAAAACCATGCTTTAGCATGAAAAAATCAAATCGTTTGTACCATTGGCGAGGGGATTGTTTCAATCTGTAAAGAGACTTCCTCAAACGACATACTTGATTTTCTTTACCCTCAACCTTGTATCCCTCAGGTTGAGCCATATAAATTTCTTCTTCCAAATCTCCGTGCAAGAAGGCGGTTTTAACATCGAGTTGTTCCAGCTCAAGATCCCTGTGAGCAACAATACTCAATAGCACCCGAATAGAAGCATGTTTCACGACCGGTGAGAAAATCTCATTGTAGTCGACCCCTTCTTTCTGTGCATAACCCTTGGCCACTAGTCTTGCCTTATACCTTGTACCCTTGATTTCGGAAGAATCATCTTTCTTCTTGTACACCCATTTACAACCAATAACAGACTTACGTTCGGGCAATGGGACAACCTCCCATGTCTGGTTCTTGTGAAGAGACTCAATCTCTTCTTGCATAGCAACCAACCAACTCTCTCTTTCCGCCGCGATAATAGCTTGTTTGAAGGTGACCGGCTCGTCGTCTTCCACCGAGAGTGCATATTCAACCACATTTGCCTGCCCGTAATGCCTAAGAGGTTTGTCTGACCCTCACCTCTGTACCAGCTTATATAACCGTTTCGGCCTAGTGTGTACCGAAACATCCTGCTGCTGTTGTTGTAAAACTTGTGTACCTTCTCCTTGAACCTCCTCATGATCGGGTTCATCAATTTCCTCATCCTGAGTTTTATCCTGATGCTCCACCTGATCATGATTCCTAGAAACCCGTTGGTCTTCGGCTTCTACTTCCACTACTTGAGCTTTAGTAGACCCAACATCACCACAATTAGGCACCGTAGCTTTCGCCATAGCTACAATAGATGACTCATCAAACACCACATCTCTGCTGATTACAAACTTCTTGTCTTCCGTACACCATAACCGATAACCCTTGACTCCTGTAGCATATCCTAAGAAAATTGCCTTCTTTGCTCTATTGTCAAGTTTGTTACCTTTAACATGGTAATAGGCCGTACAACCGAAAACCTTAAGTCTCCCGTAATCTGCATGTTCACCTGACCACACCTCGTAAGGTATGCCGCCATCTAAAGAAGAATGTGAAGACCTGTTCACAATATAACAAGCTGTAGCAACAGATTCTGCCCACCATTCTACGCCTAATCCCGAATTGGAGCGCATACATCTAGCCTTCTCAAGTAGTGTACGGTTCAATCTCTCTGCGACTCCATTCTGCTGAGGTGTGTTTACTACTGTCCAGTGCCTCACAATGCCTTCCTGATTACAAAACTCCTTGAATGCCCCATCCGTGTACTCGGTCCCATTATCCGACCTTAACGTCTTCAGCTTTCGACCAGTTTTGTTCTCAACCATTGCTTTCCACACCAGGAATGTGTTGAATACCTCATTCTTATGCTTCAGAAAATAAAGCCAGACAAATCTCGAATGATCATCAACGAATGTAACAAAATACCTGGAACCACCCTTGGAAGGTAACTTTGCCGGTCCCCAGACATCGGTGTGTACGTAGTCTAATACCTCTTTGCTCATGTGCTTGCTTGTAGAGAACGTCACCCTGTGTGCCTTCCCGAACACACAATGCTCACAAAACTCCATGCAAGGCTTCTTCATGTCCTTCAACAAGCCTTTCCCGTACATCAAAGATAGACCCTTTTCCGACATATGCCCAAGGCGCATATGCCAAAGCCTCGTACAAGCCGTTGGATCCCTTCCATTGATTCCTACTGCTACATCTCCTGTAATTGTTGTCCCCAAAAGTTTGTATAAATTACCGTAACGAGTACCTCTCATTACTACCAAAGAACCCTTAACTACTTTTATGGAGCCATTCTTTATAATTATCTTACAGCCGCTTCGCTCCAACACACCAAGGGAAATTAGATTTTTCCGCAAATCGGGTATGTGTCTTACGTCCGTCAATGTTCTTACCACTCCATCGTGCATCTTGATCCGTATTGTTCCGAGTCCCACAGTTTTACATATACTATCATCACCCAGTATAACTGTACCACCATCTATACTCCTATAGGTAGTAAACCACTCCC
This sequence comes from Eschscholzia californica, assembly GCF_041429995.1. Taxonomy (NCBI): domain Eukaryota; kingdom Viridiplantae; phylum Streptophyta; class Magnoliopsida; order Ranunculales; family Papaveraceae; genus Eschscholzia; species Eschscholzia californica. The sequence goes on along the minus strand of NW_028238483.1, from coordinate 43,042,003 downwards.
TATTTGGGCACATATGGTGTGACGCCCCTGAATCAAGTATCCACTTATCGAAGATCTTCTCAGACACCTCTGTCACCGAGAAACATTCGTCCGCCTCTTCTGACACATATCCCGCCTCTTGCATCTCTTGTTTCTCCTTGTAGCCTTCGTTCTTTTGCTTCAACTTTCTCTTTGGACAAGCCGCTTTAAAGTGGCCAAGCTCACCACAACTAAAGCACGTTTTCTTGAAAGAGCCTCTAGATTTGGATCTAGATTTCCCGCCCTTTCCCTTTCTCCTTTCATTACTCCTCCCCCTCGTTACAAACAACCCTGGTGCTTGATCCTTGTCTACTCCACCCGACGCCATACTGCTAGTAGCAACCTTACGAAGGTCATCCGCTAATAGCGAATTTCTCGTCTCTTCCATGCTTAGACTATCACCAACAAGCATCAAAGTTTGAACAAGGTTTTCATAGGATTTAGGTAATGAAAGTAACAATATGAGGGCTTGGTCCTCATCCCCAACTTTAACATCAATATCCTTCAAATCTGAGATAATCTTGTCAAACCTATTCACATATTCCTGAATAGAAGAACCCTCTTCCATTCTACATGTGAATAATTTGGATTTTAAGTAGACCCGATTCGTTAAAGTTTTCGTCATGAAACTGCTTTCTAGCTTTAACCACACACCCGCCGCCGTTGTTTCTTCGTCTACTAGGAACGCCACGTCCCTCTCAAGACACAACATAATGGTAGCCCGTGCTTCGAGATCTAACTCTTCCCAATCCTCATCTGACATATCTCCTGGTTTCTTTCCCGTCAACGTCTTGTGTAATTTCTGCGAGATTAACAGATTCTTCATCTGCATCCGCCAATAAGAAAAATCGTTTTTCCCATTGAACTTCTCTATCTCATATTTCCCTGCTTTGACCGTACCACTTCTCGATCCCATCTTCTCTTTGTTCAATCTCAACAAGGCTCTAGTACCAATTGTTAAAACTAAAAGTCGCGGAAGCTATCGAACCTATCCTAGAAATTGATCCGATTATGAAGATTAATCGAAAAGCTAAGTCAAAATCAAATATGCAAACAGAATTTAACGAGGTTCGGCGTTAAAGCCTACGTCCTCGGGCGAACGAGAAATCTTTATTGAAGGATAGATGAAGACGATTCACACAACCCGCAAGTTCGTCCCAAGATGGTACCGTATAGTAATAACCTTCTATACTAAATCTTCGACGATCGAGAAATTTAACACCGCTCAAAAACAATGAAAAAATTTCTCTCGCTCTTGCTCTCTCTCTAGCTCTCTAAAGAAGAGTTGTTGTTGAGTAGTTGTGTTGGTTTTATTTAGTGGTGGCTCTCAAACCTCTATTTAAATATAATATAAGCCGACTCCAACCATTGAATTTGAAACCGCCTACTGCTAAAATTTGGAAACATAGGAAACCGCCTCTTACACCATTCCAAACCCGCCTATAGGCATAGCCATCTAAACCGCCTATAGTCATAACCATCTAAACCGCCTCTTACACACTCTATTACCCAATAATCTCAAATTCGATTTCATGGAAGAAGAAATCTATAATTTATTAAACTTGAGAATTTGATAAAGTTAAAGTAGATTAATCGGGCTTTAGACTACATATATGGCCTTTAAAGATTTAAGATGTCTTCAACTAGACATTCAGACAATCTCTTGTAGTCTATCTCAGAAAAAAATTGATAAGACTGCCATTTATAAAATATTCATATGATTAAGTGCTCTTTACAATTTAATCAATGTTTTAGTGGTTAGTTTGTATATATCATTCAAATAGACCTAAAATCCAGATGAGATATTCATTGGGATGATTGGGTAGATTGAAATCAATTGAAGTCCGGTTTTGGACTTAAGATAAGAATAAGAACTACCTGATACGGAAAAATAGGTATTGTTTAGGTTGTTCTTCAATAACAACTTCAATTCTGGATAATATAAAAATGTATATTACTCATTTCGTGCTATTTTAATTCAGAAATACAAACATTTGCAAATACTTAGTGACATCAATATGGGTTGCATGAAATGCCAACCACTACTTTATAAAACAACGGCCGACTATTTCTCTCGTATATATTACAATTTAATTAAACGATCTAATTGAAAATAAAAAAAATAGTGAATAATTTAAATACTTAGAGAATGCACAATTAAGCAGCTAATATTTGTTAAGAGTACTACGAAAAAAAAAGGTTTGATTCAAAGCTATGTGAACTCGCTTACTTTTTTATTTTACAAGTGGGGAATTAATTAACTTATGGGAAGCTAATATTAATAATGTCAACCATTAACGACCAAAATCAATTTATAGTTAAATAACTTAGTTTTTTTTTTTGTTGAAGATAATAAACAACTTAGTTTAGGAGTATACCTTTTCATCTCACTATTTTCTTTTATTGTGGAGAGAAATGGCTGAGTTGAAACTGAAAATATCATCTAAGCGAAGAGTAAATGCAAATCTACAAGTTGACATATTTCTATTTGTATTCCACGATTTAAAATAGAAAAAATATCAAAATATACACACCATCAACACATAATATATATTTAAAATTCGTACTAAGTATATGCAGTTGGTGCATAGAATATTAATATCCAAAGGCATAATCTTTAGAGAAATCTCCGTGTTATTATTATTTTTTCTCGAAAGAAGAGGTGAACTGGTACAGAAATTCGACCCCTCACAAGGAAAAAAAGTAGGATTTGAATATGACGATATGCCTTATTGTGTTTATCCTATAACTAATTTCAATGTTATAGAATTTGATCTTGTTCAACAATTAGATCTTGTTCAAAGTTTAGCAAAGCCAAATTGACCATGATCAATTCTCATAACCATAACACAAAACATGGTTATTAAGGAACCTTAATTTACGACAATCGAACTTGCAAGCCCTATGAATTTAGCATAAACCTAGAATGATTATCTCTAAGCATTTCATTAATTAATAAATTAGCAATATAAAGTACAAGTATTTATCTAGAAAATCACCCTTTCATGAAATATTTTGATCTTACTCATAAATTTGTCTTTGCTCGTGTGCTTCTTGGAGGTCATTAAGGGTTGACTCCTTGACTATTGACTGTTGACTTTGGGTCTTTAGCAATTTCATATTCCTAGGTTCATTTCCTCGATTTGCATAGGAGCCGTTGAGATTTGCTCATTAATCATATCTCAACAATATCTAACGGTTCAAATTGATGCTTAACTGATTACCTTAATTATTTTACTTTGACTGTGGTATTAATCGAGATCTTAGATTAGTTTAAGTTATCTTAATTAAATTTTAATTACACGATTTGATGTTAATAAGACAAGATTTGATGTAATGGAAAACACAACTCTAGGCACAATCCAATGGTTAATAAGAATTAATGTTGCTTAACCCTTGGTTAGTTGAAAACATAAAAAATTTCCTCATATACGTATATTTGATGTAAACTAAAAATCAAAGTTTAAGGGTTGAATTTGAAATTTGTTTTTAAAAAATTTGAATTGAGTCGGAATTAAACTATATTTTCATGGATGGACTTTGTATTGCCTCTTTGATATCTGAGTGTAAACAAAATTCTCAACGAAGTTTGAAAAGACGATTCATGGATGTGGGCGAATTTCTTGTTTAATAAATGATATCTACAATACACCAGTTTTATCTAAATCTATCTATTAGTTTCCTTAGATAAATATGGCTTCTTATGTCCGACCATAAATCTAAAAACCATGTAGAGACAAAAAAGATTTCTTCTTAAGAAAAGAAAATCAAAATGAAATGATCACGCAAAATATAGATAAAACGCAACATGTATAAGATAGATGCATAAAACAAACATTGGGTTGGCAGACTTATTAATACTTGGACGGAATTTTATTTGCACTGACCGAGACGTTAAGAGATTAAAACTATTCAAAGGCAACACTTCTTTCTCAGTGATTTGAAGTAATCTCTTCTTTTTTTTTTTCCGAAATCAGTTGAAGTAATGTTTTGTTCTTAAGCTTCAACAATATGGGATAATTGTATCCTACACTCAATGTCAGTATATGTGAAGAATGAAGTCCATTTATTACTGTAGGGGACACAGTAGAAGTCATCCATTAACTATTATTTTATTTTATGCTCGCTGTACATTATTACTTGATTTATCTAAAGATGATTATATAGTGTGATAATTATAAACTCTATGAGTTCTGAAACATAAAAAAGAAAGAGAGATAGCACCCAAAGTTGGTATCGATTAGGGGTAGCCGTATGGGCTAGCCGCCCCGGCTGGATCTCACCGATCTAGTCGGTTAGTTTTAGGATTTTATGATAGTTATTAGATAACCAGCATATCTATTTTATATGTATCCCAGTTTGTGTAGCATTAGAGCATCTCCAATGCAAGACTCAAGAAAAACTCTAAAAATCTTGTCAAGTGTGAAAAATGGATTTCTAAGTAGTCTCTTTCCTAGTTGGCTATTTAGAGATACTCTATTGAAAAACCTTCTCCAATACAACCCTTGGTTGGAGTGGTAAGAGATATAATCTTCCACCTATAGGTCAAGGGTCTATTCACACGATGAACAAATAAAAAAAAAACTCTAGAAATATCTTACCAATAGCTCTCTCTCTCTCTCTCTCTCTCGACAATATCACTTGGTCATCTCTCTCGGTTATATCACTCGGCCATCTCTCTCTCTCCCTCATGGTTCATCACACGTGGGTGTGAAATTCACATTATCCCACCAAATAAGATACTATTATTTACATCACATCATAATTGATACTCCATAGGATTTTGAAGCTCCAAATATCATAAACTAACCAAATAACAAATTATTTTTTTTTTTTTTTTTTTTTGTTGAGGAAAATAACAAATTATTTAGTTGTTGAACTAAATAACAAATTATTTAGTTGAACAAAAAAAAATAACAAATGATGTTTAAAAAGTTAAACTCAGAAGATGATAGTGATTTGAGAGATTCACGTGATCGCCTTAAAACCTTTTTCAAGCATAATGAATCATATGACATAGACAGAAGTCTTATTTTCTGAACTGAAAGTGTTGAAGTGTCTTTTACCAAATGAGGTCAAAAGACCAATTGAAGTGCTAGATTTTTTGAAAGATCTGAAAGGTTGTTACCCGAACACATTAGTTTCTTATAGAATTATGTTAACGATATCAGTTACTGTTGCCTCTGCAAAAATAAGTTTTTCTAAGTTGAAGTTGATTAAGTCTTATATTCGATCTACTATGTCGCAAGAAATGTTGAACGGGTTTGCTATATTATCTATTGAGAAGGATATGACTGACAGTCTTGATTATTCGACGATTATTAGTAACTTTGCATCGAAAAATTTAAGAAGAACAAAATTTCATTGATTGTAATTATCAAAAAAACTATTTTGTTATATATAAATATATAAATATGATGAAAATATTTTGCGGTACTTACGATTTTCATGTAGTACATTTATACGTTTTACAATTTGATAGAAGGGGCCACATTTTCAGACCTCGCTTCGGGCCACCGAAAAGTTAGGGCCGGCCCTGATAAAAACAACTTCTCCAAATAGTGAAAATAGTTTTATAAGTCAAAAAGTATGTCTGAATTCACTTTTCCCTCTTACAATTTTTCTCACCAAGTTTGTGTTACTTTAGATTCCAACCCAACTCACTATCAATATCCTTCCAACAATAAATAAAGCAAAATTATACAAAAAAAAAAAAAGGAAATTGATTTATCAAATTCTTTTTTTCTTCTTTCTTTACACCCAAAAAGTTCCAAAAAAAGACCCCCACCAAGAAGAAACACCTACACCTAAAAAATTAAGTTCTTTCTGTCTTTTGTATAACAATCAAAACAAAAATCCAACTTCTTCTATGAGTAAGTCTACTTTTTGGTACTTACTTTTTCTTTACAATTCGAACAAAAACGACAAAAATTTGCGTGTTAAACGGGTGGTCCACCGAGTTTATTTTCTAATGTCGTAGTCAATAAGTCCTTATTTTCATCTTCAACACTCACTAATAGCTTCTTCTCTTCTTGTGGGGTGTAGTTATCATTTTCATCATCAATAGAAGAACTACTAGAAGAAGAAGTTTGTGTTAATTCTTTAGCTCTCATTGCTTGTAACTCCCAATCTGTTCTCCCAATAGTAAACAACATTAGTAGAACACATGAAAATTGTGCAGCTAACATTCCAAGCCATAGACCTTTAAAATCATACCCTAAATAGAATGCTAATCCAACTGAAACTGGCATACCAACTAGATAAAATGAACCTAGATTTATATTCGCCCCGATTTTCGGTCTCGCCGTCCCTCTTAATACCCCACAACCAGTTGTTTGTGGACAATTTCCAAGTTCACATAATCCAATTATGGGTAAAACCATTGATGTTAATTTGATAAGTTCTAAATCTTTTGTGAACATACTTGCCCAAACATTTCTCACCATTACTGCAAAAATCAGAGCCGAAAATCCACACATGAAGCTTATACCTAGTCCTGTAATGGCTGCAATTCTTGCCTTTTTTGGTTGATTTGCACCCAATTCATTTCCAACTCGAGTCGATAATGCGAAACTTAATGACGATGGGAAAATGTAGATTAAAGCAGTTGTTTGAATCAAAATTCCCATCGAAGCAACGGTTGCTCTTGGATTAATCAATAAACCACATAATAAAATCATGATTTCATACCACCACCATTCTAGACAAACTGAGATGCAACTTGGGATTGCTAAATTTAGAAGTGATTTCCAATCTTTTAAGCAATCTGAAGATAACCCACCCCAAGTTTTCTCGTAACTTCGAGATATATAAATGTAGATAATTAAAGATCCAACTAGATTGAAATTAGTCCAAACCCCACTTAAGGCAACTCCTTGAATTCCCAAATTTAGATAAGAAACAAGAAAATAGTTAATGGGTATATGAAGGATGATTGAAAGGGTTGCACAAAAAGTTAATGGAAGAGTTATCGATTGAGATCGAAGATAAATTCTTAATGGATGAAGTAAAGATTGAAGGAAAAGATCAGGAAGAGAATAAAGAATGTATTTTTGAGCTTCATTTGAAATATCTTCATCTTGACCAAAAAACATCAAAGTTTTTTTCATATTTAACCAGAGAAACCCAATTGGGATTGAAACAGAGAGGAGCATTAAAACTGTTTTTTGAAGTGAAAGACCAAGAAGAGTAAGTTTTTTAGCACCAAAAGCTTGACCACAAATTGGTTCCATTCCCATGGCTAAACCCGAAAGAATCGAGTATCCTGTGATATTAGCAAACCCAATAGCAAGAGCACCACCAGCTAAAGAAAGTTCACCAAGATACCCAAGGAAGAGCATTGAAACCATTGATCTAGAGTAAAGTAAAAGTCCAGTAAGAATCATTGGAAGTGCTATATTCGCTATCGATTTCGATTCATTAATAACTAAAGAAAGATGGGTTTTATTTGATTTTGTTTCATCTTTTGGAATCAATTGGGTAAAAATGTTGGGTTCTGAATCTTTAATGGAAATTAGGTAAGGTTGATCAGAAACAGGGGATTGGTAACCCATGATTCAATTTCGACAACACCCGAAAAACAGAATTGTAATTAGAGAGAGAAAGAAGGTAAGGAATGTTGTGATTGAGAGAGAATTGAGCTTAGGAAGAGTGAAGGTTTGATGGGTTTGGTATGAAAGTGAGTTACTTATATATAAGAATTTTAGGGCGGCCTTTGAGGATGATAAAATGTTCTAAAGAGTTTTTTTTTTTTTTTTTTAAAAAAGAGTAGAAGTAAAGATTAGATCTTTTGACAGCTCGAAATCCGAAGTTGAACTCTTTGGAATATTGTATGGTTGATGTCCTTTGGGATAAAACAGTTTTTCGCCTGCATGGAAGTCTAGATATTGAGAGAGAAAACAGAGGGGAAGAGAGAGAGAGAGAGAAAACAGGGGAGGAATTATTTTCAATTATATTATACTAATCAAAAGTACAAATAAGAATTAAGGAGATTGTCAAGATTGATTTATACGTGGTTCATCGTTTTTTTCGAAGTGCAAAATATTTAAGTATATTTTAATTTGACAATTATTCATTTTCACATAAAATTTGAAAGATAATCAACCGCATTTAATACCCTCTCGAATATATTTTATTAATACCTCATGGAAATTGTCGGAGCTAAAATGAAAATAAGGATAAGGCATGAAGTGGGAGGTAGTTTATGATACAAATATTTTTACAAACCTAGTAATATAAATAGTATAACATTGTAATAAAACCCCTTCTTTTAAAGATTTAATTGTTCCATTTGAAACAATATTTGAAGATGAGTCAAATAATAAAAAAGAATTTGAATTTTGTGCCTTAAAGATGATCAATTAATAAAAATGAGAATTTCCTATAAGATCTACCTAGAACATGTATTTTGCTAATCAATTGAATTTTAAACCTAAGTCAAACAATATTCCTTTTGAGGTTTCTCAACTAATAGTATTTTGTTATAGAAAGAATCATGAGAAAATAGAGAAAAACCCCAATTGGAACTTATACGCGTATACATGATAAAATTTACATTTTTCTTTCGGAAACCCAATCGTGAATTCCACTATGTGTAAAGTCCTACTTACACAATTACACTGTAATCTAGTTAAGATAAGTTAAAATTAATTACTTACAAAACAATTTTTAATTTTTGGCTTTTGGACTTTTTATAAGAGTCAAAAGCAATTTATAAGTCTGTTTCTCAATTTCTTAAACGTTGAGTTTTTATTTCTTAAGCTATTAATATGCAGAGAAAGTCACCAAAGAGAAGACTTAGTTGAGTTAATATATATTTTACTCTAAAGTCTAAACAAAAAACCTCAAAGAAACAACTCAGAGGTGTTCTCATGGCTGAATTTGTAAGAATGTAGTTGAAATTTGCACGATGATATCTTTAAAATTCATGGTTCACCATAAACTTTGATTTTTTTCCGCAAAAATTCAACATTTTAAGATTACATATTAGTGAACTTCCATTAATTTAAGATAATAATAGCAAGTCAATTTGTCTATTTTTTCTATAGAAACCCATATTCAGAAAAATTAAGGAAAAAAAGAAAAATGTTGAAGTTGTGTCATTCAGTTGTTTCCATTCAAGCGATAGCTGATAGGCCAGAAACAGAAAGAAACAAGCCACGTTGATAACGATATTGATTACATTAATGTAGAGAACGTGTCCTTAACAGAGAGGCTAAAAGCAGAAAAAGACAACCCACGTTGATACGATATCAGTTATGTTACAGTAAAGAACGTGTCCGCGACAGAGTGGCTAGAAACAGAAAAGACAACCCAGGATGATAATGATACTGATTTATTACAAGAACGAACGTGTCTGCAACAGAGAGGCCAGAAGGAGCAGAAAAAGACACCCACGTTGATAACGGTATTGATTATGTTACAACAGAGAAAACGTGTCCGCAACAGAGAGGCCAGAAGCAGAAAATCAATCTACATTGATAACGATATTGATTAAGTTACAGCAGAGAGCGTGCCCGCAACAGAGAGGTCAGAGCAGATAAAGATATCCCACGTTGACAACGATATTGATTATGTTACAATAGAGAAAAAGTGTCTGTAACTGAGAGGCTAGAAGCAAAAAAAAATAACACACGTTGATAATGGTATTGACTATGTTACAATATGAAAAACTAGAAATTAGATCGAAGACCTAATTTTAAAAAAATTTAAGTTAAAAAGACAAGTTATATTTTTTTTTGTTAAAAACCCAAAATTTGTTTTCTTTTTTGGAAATCCATATATTTGTATTTTTTTTTAAAAAATTCTAATATTTTCTCCGAAGTTGTTGCAAATAAATAAAGTACCTAGGGAGTTACAGACAAAAAAAAAATGACTGGTCATTTTTCCCCAAAACAAAACATTTATAGGGAGTTTTTACCAAATTTATTATCCCTATTGTATTACTGTATAAGGTGAATCGTGTTGATCTTATGTTTTGTATGTTTCTCACGAAAATCGTATGTTGAGTCGTGTCAATCAATTGTTTCGCATCAAGCCATAACAGAAAGACCACAAGCAAAAAAATGTTGAGTCGTGTCAATCAGTTGTTTCTATTTAAGCGGTAGCAGAGATGTCGAAAGCATAAAAAGACTTATCCATGTTGATAACGATATTGGTTACGATACAATGAAAAAAAACGTGTCTCTAGTGTATTCTTTGGTACGGTGAATCGTGTTAATCATATGTCTTATATGATCTCACCAAACTCTTAAATTTGACTTAGTTTTGGACATTTGTTCTTGTGAGGACATCTCTCAAGTGGCATGTCAAGACCTACATGCACCTCCCAACACGTTATAATGAACTTTTTTGGAGGGAAGTACACGGTATTGGTTCAAAGTTGGAACCAATTTCCATTCCAAAGAACCCATAATGTGGGTCCTTTCTTGACCCTAAAATAGAAATGCCCAAAATTTGTTCAACAAATTCTTCAAAGTAAGACAAGTTGATTGAAGAACTTTTATTGACTTGAGGGCTTTAAGTGAAGTCTGGAGACTCTGATTCAAATTAATCAACTCTATACCAACAAAGATGAAACATACACTGTCCATGTAGATACGACTATAAACTCATCTAACTTTTTGACACAAATTGACCCCAAATTATGAATGTAAACCATAATTCTCTACCCGTAATTTTTTTTTTGTTTGTTGAACTATTCTCTACCCGTAATTGACTGCAAGATTAGAAAAATAGATTTTTCTTTGTAGAAATTTGTGTATTATTAGTAAGACTCTGATAAGTTGTAGACCGATTAATAAGTTGTAGCGTCGAAAATACTTCAGAAACACAAAAGATTCTCCATAAATAATCGAGAGATTTGTCTACTCTCAAGATTTTCTTCATTCACTCCCCTTTACTCTCATTGCGTGAACTCTGAAGGTATAAAGACAATAATAAAAAAAATAAAAGAAATAAAAAAAAAATGGCTCCACACCAGAGGCGGGGCCATATACTGCAGGCCAGTGGGGGCAGACGCCCTCACCGACCCAAATGTGAACTCATGCCCGCAAACCCAACATTTTTAACGAAGTCATACTCACACAACTAACCACTAACTCACTTATTACTTCTCCATAGCCAACCGTTTATTTCACTTGAGAACTTACCCCAGTTACACTCCCAAAGCGGCATCCATCTTTAGCTTGCTCAAATTTCAATTCTTATGACCAAATTTTTATACACCCGCAACAAAGAAAAGAGTAGAAGATAAAACGTTGTAAAGAAACCCTTTGTCAGCGATATCGGTAATGATCAAGAGAGGTAAAAAAAAGGTAAGATTGAGAGGGATAAATAGAGAATTGTTGGATTAAGATTATAGATCTTTATATTAAGAGAGTGAGAGAGATAACAATAACACCTGTTAGTAGAAACCTTTTGCCGCAGACTACAGAGAAATCAAGAGATACCGTTTTTCTCACTCTACGTCTCTCAACCTCTCTCTCGCTAGCCTAGGATATCTTTGTGTCGTGACATTTTTTTTAACTTGTGTATGCAAGTAATGTGTGGACTAAAATATCTTAATTTTGCGACGGGCTGGTTATGAATGAGAGGATTTGATTTGGTGTCTGCATTTATCACTTTCCGTTCACTTCTAAGCCCAACCTCCTAGTATATTTTGTTGACATATAAATTTTTTTAATTTACGGACAACTGTTACTAAAACGTGCCCCCAAGATATAAAAAAGTTTCTAGTCTCGCCACTGCTCAACACCTAGTCGAACATAATTTCAATTCTGCTTAGGTGTAGGGGCACGATTTAAAGAGATTTGTTTCTCTAGATTTGTTTGTCCAAATAAGTTAGTCAAGGTTATGAGTAAACCTTTGTTGACTTGTAGATAATTACCTGATTAATAAGTTGTAGCGCTCCAAATACTTCTGAGAGACAAAAAGTTATTGATAAATGATCTGGACATTTGTCTAGCTACTCTTGAGATTATCCTCATTCACTCCCCTCTACTTTCATTGCGTGTACTCTGAAAATATAAAGACAATTACACATCCATATAAAAAAAACAATCTGCTCCATACCTAACCTAACATAATCTCAATTCTGCTTAGGTCTAGGGGCACGATTTAGAGAGATCTTATTTTTCTCTAATTTTGTTTGTCCACATAAGTTAGTCTTAGTAACACTCTGTTGACTTGTAGATAATTATCTGATTAATAAGTTGTAGCGTTGGAAATACTTTTGAAATACAAAAAATATTGGTAAATGATCTGGAAATTTGTCCAACTACTCTCGAGATTATCCTCATTCACTCCTCTTCACTCTCATTTCAAGAGATAAAAAGACAATTACACATCCAAATAAATAAATAAATAAAAAACAATCTGCTCCACACCTAGCCTAACATCATCTCAATTCTGCTTAGGTGAAGGGGCACGATTTAGAGATATCTTATTTTTCTTCTCTAGTTTTTGTTTGTCCGCGTAAGTCAGTCGGGATTATTAGTAAAACTCTGTTGACCTACAGATAATTATCTGATTAATATTTTGTAGGGGTGGAAGTATTTTAGAAAGACAAAAAGTTCGCAATAAATGATCTGTACATTTGTCTAACGACTCTCGAGATTATCCTCATTCATTCTCCCCTTACTCTCATTGCACCGACTTTGAAGATATAAAGACAATTACAATTCTAGGTAGAAAAAACAATTTGCTCCACAACTAGCCTAACGTAATCTCAAGCTGCTTAGGTGTACGAGCACAGTTTATAGAGTTCTTGTTTTTCTCTCTAGTGTTGTTTGTCCATTTAAATTAGTCAGGATTATTGGTAAGACTTTGTTGACTTGTAGATAATTACGATTAATAGTTAGTAGCGGTGGAAATACTTTAGAAAAAAAACTCTCGATAAACAATCCGGACTTTTGTCTACTCTCAAGATTATCCTCATTCACTTCTCTTTACTCTCATTGCATCGACTTTGAAGATATAAAGACAATTACAATTCCAGATAAATAAAGATAATTTGCTCCACACCTAGCCTAACGTAATCTCAATCTGCTTAGGTGTATGAGCACGATTTAAAGAGATCTCATTTCTCTCCCTAGTTTTATTTGTCTACCTAAGAGCATCTCTAATGCAACACTCAACAAAAACTCAATTAATCCAATGTGTCAAGTATGAGTTGAGTTTCTATTTCCTAGGTTGCACTATTGAGATACTCAATTCAAAATTCATCTCTAATGCCACACTAAAAAAAAACCCAACATTTACTTAAGATTTACTTTTGATTCTTATTTTAATATATAAAATGTTGATGTGATCCAATTGAGATACAATAATAAATGTTGAGATATTCAAAAGAAAACTCAATTGTTGAGTTTTCTTTTGAGCATCTTAATATTTAGTGTTGCCACATCATATCGAGACTCTAGTCAAGTGTTGCATTGGAGATGCTCTAAGTCAGTTAGGATTATGTCAGCTTTAGAGTCGACCTTATCATCACAAATGAATCTTGTAAATATCAAGGCAATCATCTTGTGATTGGTCTCAACACCCATAGCTTAAGGTTGTTCGATAAATGAATTTATTACAGGATAACGGGAGACATGGATTAGTGTTTTGAGAATGATCCAACGGACTCTGTTCACGATGGACCCACTTGTTGACCACCCATCAATCCCTGGCCAGATTTTGACCACTTTTTCATGGAGATTTGTGAAATGGGATTTCCAAGTCCCTTGTTTTCTCTCCTCCTATGGCGAACGAAGTTGGACCAAAGTTAGTCTTGAGGTGTTATGCTCCGTATACATAATTCTATGCGAATATCTTGATTCTTAAACATACACTTCTTGCACCGTAAGAGTATGATGCCGTAATCTATATTGATGATCGACTCACAAAACGAGAATATCCTGTCGATACTTTGGTTGTTCAAGTAGTCGATAGTGTTGACATAAATTCTAAAACTCTGGAGATTCCAGGTTCGATTCCTAAAAGAAGTGAAATTAGTTTAACTTGTAATTATCGTGCTTATCACATTTTGATGATGTGTCAATATCTTGTAATAACTAACGAGATCGTAATTTATTTCTCAAAAAAGAAGAATACCCTCAATTAGATTTAAGAAAAAATATTTTCAGAATCAAGCGAATTGACTGTAAACTACATTTTTTTTTGCAAGAATTTTAAACTACTTACTAAGTAGCAAAGGAAATCTAAAACTAATATAAACATAAGACTAATGATAATGTTAAGTAATTTGGGTTTTTATGCAAGAGTTGTAACAGTTAATTTTGAACTTCATATGTAAACATCTTTAGTCGTTTAGCCCTTAAATGAAGTTAAACTCCAAAAAAGTATAAGTAATTTGGGATTTGATTTGTTGAAGTATTTCCAATTATGACGATAAACGTTGTAGAGTCGAGTTATGTGAATCTTGTGAGGAGATTAGTAGTAATCTTTGATTTGATACTGCATTATAAAGCTAAGGAACATATCATCTGAAAATATGCACTAATTTTATGAAATATCTTTTTTAACTTAATGAAAGACATGTATTCTATGAAAATGTGTTGAAAAACAAGTTGGTGCGTTTAGTTTAAGACATAGTAATCTACAATTATGATAGAATTAGTATATATTTTTTTTTAGTTAAGCTATTAAATTTTATAAATCTTGGCAAAGAATAAAATGAATTTAAAGAGGGATTGTGTTTGAGATGACTCGTGATTATGCCTCACTAATTTTGACCAAGATCTCCTTTGGTGGAAAAAAGAAAAAAGGTTGACTCCACGTGTAAGGTGGTTCCAAATGTTGAAATCCAATTTGTTCTCTTGTATCACGTGGCAATCCACGTGTAAGTGATGGGTTAAATTTTACTTTTTAACTGCTGAAAAGTCTTCTTTAATTAAGCAATTAAAAGAAGTCATTTGAAGATAAAAAGTGATTTTATCTTTTACTTTATAGTTATCATCAGGAAATGAAGTGTTTGAGATAAACCAAACATTAACTTCAAATTTGGGTTTCCTTGATATTCTCTTTTTCTCATTGTTATTCTAACACACTTTTTACGTGTTGATAGAATATTTTGAATATCTTACTTCCTATAGATAAAAAGTACATTGAAGTTATGAAGAAAATTTAGTCTTCTCTTTTCATTTTTCTTTAATCATTTGATAATCAATAGGAAAAGGATACTTATCATTTTCGGAAGTCAAAACAACTGTACATATTTCGCTCGCTTGATTTAAAAATCCTAGAGGTCGGTTTTAATTTATCCGTAGGATTTAACAAAAGTAAAGTCGAAATTCAAGTCTCTGTCTGTTTGTTTACGTCGTTATAGTTTTAGATTTAAGATGTGGTTAGGTATGTAATTAGGCTTAATAGGGTCTTGGTGTGTCCTAGAATAGCCTTTGCTTTGCTGTATAGATCCGCTCTTAAATTTAGTTTGACATTTCAAATGGCTAGAATTAAATTTCAGAATGTTTATATTACTCATTCTTGATCTGTGCCTTGTTGGGATGACATACTTGAGCAAACTTCAAGTCTTTCCAAGTAAGATTCAGACCAAGGTTACCAGATTCGCGGTACGCTCCGGTACGCGGTACGAAAACGGGTACGCGGTACGCCTATTAGAGTGTATCCGGTACGTGGGGGGTATACCCATTCGGTACGATAATTCGGTACATAATTCGATTAATATAAAATTTCTCCCAAAATTCTTCACTAATAATTGTATTTGTATCTAATTCTCCCATTTTTCGATTGTGTTCATCACAAAAAATTTCGATTGTGTTCCTACCATTCTTCATGAGAATCAGTTCGCTAGATCGGGCGATCTGGTTCGCGAACGTACCCTAAAAGGGTTCGCGCGAACCAGATCGCGGTTCGCAGGGGGTTCCAGCGAATCTGGTAACCTTGATTCAGACTAATCAGATTCAACGAAAAGAAATCGAACACTATCAAAATAAAAAGTTGCTAAATTGATAATTATGTTTGTTGACTGTAGTTCACTAATTATAAAGACTCTTAAGGCTATTCTTGGGGTATGAAAGTCCATTTCTACCTTTTACTTTATTTACGCCCCTTAGCACAAGGCAATAAAGATGGATTCCACCTCCACCTTGAATTGAATCCGTGACCTCCTGATTTTTGGAGTAGATGCACAACCAACTGACCAAGCTGAGAGACAATTCAAGTCTTCTGTTAGAAGACAAATTAGTCTGAAACAGCCCAACTCAACTGGAACTTGAACAAACTGGGTTAGTTCTGCAAGGCCCAAATAATATGCAGGCCCAACAAGACCTCGCTGTTCACTAACTAACATTAATGGTGAAAGTTTGTAATTGATCTGAATTATCATTCTGATGATATGGAAGCGAGTCCAACAAAACAATCTTCCTTCTTCATGTTGTCTTGTTCTTGGTAGATGAAGGAAGTAACTGCACACAAAATAACAGAAGAAAAGTGTTTTAAAGATGTGGCCTAACGATAAGTGCAGTTGTAGAATGGTCCTAGTTTTTGTTGTTGTGTCTGACAAGGAATCACCTGATAACAAGAGATGAGTGAGCTGAGAAATCCGAAGCATCCAGTCGCTCGAGAAGTGATTTTGTTAGGTGCCAGTTCGAGTAACCCAACTGCAACCACTATATCAATAGCTGCTTTTAGTAGAGCCAATGTCTTATCTTTTGATTGTTTGAGCTTGCCACGATATTGCTCGTTCTGTATTATTGATGGTCAGATTAGATAATAGTTTCAAGACTAATTATTACCATTAAGGAAGTCGAAACTCGGTTAACCTCTTAGCATGCTTTAGAAACTTATATCAGCTTTTTGTCTCGATTTTTTAGTGTCTACAAGCTAAAAAATACGAATAAAGAATTATAGATGGGTAAGCGACGGCTAAACCGGATCAACAAGTGGCTAAACCAGGTTGTAGTTCGGGTAGCCTACTCATGGTTACTCATTAACCTAATAGGTTCAAATATTCCTGGGTGCGCCATTTGGCAAAGAATGGCATGGTTTTAGGAGACTAACTTATAATACCTGATACTTATCGGTGTTCATCAGATCCTTCTCTAATTTCTTTATTGACGCCGACAACCTACAGAGTTCTGCAAGCTATAGAGATGGTAACACAAACGAATAAAAAAGTGGGCTAACCCGATCTTCCTATAAGTAGCAACAATGAACAGAGAGAAATGAGATGAGTAAAAAACCTCAACCAATATGGTGCAAGTTGAAGCACCCATCCAGCAAAAAAGAGATATTCTTCCGATAAGTTCTGCTCCTCCTTTGTCCTACAAATCCAAATACACTCTATGAATTATTCCGGACTGATATTTCTTAACACATACAACTAAATCAGGAACCCCAACATTGATACCTTACAGATTCCTGTTCTTTCAAGCCAGCCAAATTGATCCAGAAATAAGAACGTCGATAGCAATGCATTTTTAGACTGAAAACAGAAACACAACGTTGAAGGCAAAAAGTTGTGAAACAACGCAATCAGCAACAAGAAACTGAGATGCTTGGGTGGTAAAATGGGTTTCCCTCAGTGTAGAAGGACGGGCCGATAGGGTTCGAGTCTTGTTTGGTTTGATGAGGTATGGGGTGCCTCTTTGTACCTCTTCACTGACTTGGATAGGATAGAAATGAAAAAAATTATTAGCAGCGGAGAGTTACCTTTCCAAGCACAATGATGGGAAGAGAAGCTCCTTGAAGAGTTGGACTTATAAGCGGATGCAAGACATTGAAAAACTGAAATTCCATAACCATAGGAAATAAAAATGAAAATAGGTCGAGTGAAAAAGAACCAAAATCGTTGTTCATTCCTCGTTACTTTCTTATGTTGGTAGAATATGTAAACAGAATAGAGGCAAACTCAGGATATGTAAGTCATAAAATAAATTTCGAGTATACTGAAAGATAGCTGAAAGAAAGTGATATAGCAAAGTAAAATAAAAAAAATCAAACCTTAAAAAGGCGAAAAATTTTGCTTGCCAAACTAGTTGATTTATCGACATTTTTAGCTGTACCAAGCTTGTTGTTGCTCAAATACTTAGAGCCGTGTCGTATAGCCTTGCAAATCTTATCCCTGGCTTCAGCTTTATTCAAGTACAAGATAGCTAGAGCAAGTTCTGCTCTGGTTGCATCAAATGTAGTCATAATTTGCATGTATGTTTCCCACTGGATGAAGGCACCCTTTGTATATTCATCTAAATGAACCACTCAAACCAATAGAAAGAAACCAATCATTCACAAAATTATATGATAACAATTTCTTTCTAATTAGTATCAGTAATATTGAATGTGAAAGCTAGAAATATTCGATTGGGAAACAAGGAGCAGTAAAATGAATAACCAATTTGTCCCAACTCGTTATGGTTGGGTAGTCTTGGGCCTCTCTCGCCTCAAAAGTTAGACTATTCGTTCGGTAGTGAGTTGTTGTATCATGGACTCTCTGATACCAGTGTTTGTTGGGGGTAATTCAGAGGCTCTTTAGCCCAAAAGCGAGCTCAAAAGGTGAGGCTTTCCCTCATACACATAAATTAAGTACTTCCACAAACCAATGTGGGATTATCCGAACGACATTTTGTAAAGGAGAAGGTAGAACTAATAAATGGGGCAAATTTTTTTTCTTAAAATCAAATGAGATATGATTGACAATCGGTAGCTGAATCAAAATAGAATCCTTTACTAAATCAAAAAATTCAGTAGTCATAAACGCTAGATCAGTCCTCCCCCCAGAAAACCTAATTCACCAGATTATCTTATCGATCAACAGAATTGATGTCATCACAATTACAAATCGTTTACAGAAAGAAAAACATGAATTTAGGGATTGAGCGAGAAGATTAACAAGCAATCGAAGAGAAACAACCGAGATGAATTGGTTTAACAATGAACGATTGATTACCTGTTAGCGAATAGAGAGAGAGACTCGGAATGAATCCCCGCGTCGAACCGTTTCCCAATCTAGTCAGGATTACATATAGTTGACTGTTCTTCAACTATCTAGTCAGAATTTGGACCCATTCTTCCTGGAACGGTATACTCCCTCCGTCCCATTTTGTTTGGTTGTTATTCCTTTTATGGATGTCCCAAAATGTTTGGTCACTTTCCTTTTATAACATTCATTTAATTATTAAAATGATGAAACTTCCAAGACTACCCTTTAGTTGAATACCATTCAAAGGTTCTAATTGGTTCTACACTTCTACCGATGTTGTATTTAATGAAATACTCTATATTAAATGAGGGTAATTTAGAAAAAGTCTTTATATTTGTCAACAATAAATAACATCCCTAAATAAGTTGAATTCCCCAAAACTACAAACAAAATGGGACGGAGGGAGTAATAATTTGGACAGACCTAAAAGGTCTCTATTAACTAGTATTTCAGATTTTAGATCCATAATTTTTAGTATAAAATGTTTTTGTTTAAAACTCAAACCCCACCCCAACTTCTTTTCATACAGCGTCCTAAGCAATAATAATGTGTTTCTTTGAGTTAAGGAACAAGTGTTGGTAAGGCATCTAATGTTTTTTCCATAAGATATTTTTATTCTGGAGCCTCGAAGACGCGGGTGAGTTTCGTCCAACCCCACTCGGTAAGGTATATAAGATTTTTCCAACCAAAACTTTAGATGCACCTAAATCAAAACACTTTCACCAAAACCTCAACCAAGTTTCAACTATTAGTAAAATAAACTTTTTTGTTATGTTTAAGAAAAATAAAGTTTTTTTTATGCCATTTGCATAAACATAACTTTGCCTCTTCTCATTTTTTTTTTTTTTTTTGTTGAACTATGCCTCTTCTCATTTCTATAGACTATATGGTTACTTTCTCCTTTGGTTTCTTCAACTTGAAGTATTTTAAGTAACAGTGCAATTGAATCAATATTGTAACCTTAGGTTTAAGTAATAGTGCATTGAACTTGAGGAATAGTCATGAGACTCATGACAAACATCAATGAAAATGATGTAGAACGCAGCGGAATTAAAAGGGAAAGATAAAAGTAAGTGAAGAACAATAAAGAACGGTAAATAAAGGTTGAATAACTCTAAATAACTGAATACTTTAATAAACTTGATTTGGGGTTTCTCTTCAACGTGAATGATAAAGACAGACTGGACATCCTTTTATAGGATATTGGACTTTCCTAGATAGACTAAAACTGGACTTTTCTAAATAATAGAAATACTGAAATAATGCAACTTCCTAAACCTAGATTCATTATGAATCTTACTAAACTAGGACTCTTTCTAAACTAATCAATATGGCCGGTTGGCCTACGTGGCCGTTAGGTCCACGGTAAAAAGTGTCTACGCCGGGTGCCCCTGCATCAGCTTCCCCTTCTCCCACGAGGTTCGCCCCGAACCGTTTCGATGGAAAAAAAAACAATGTGAGCCGCCGTATACGCTGAATTCCACCATGGCGATCCGTAATTCCCACTTCGAACGAAATTTGCAGACAATCCGTAGAAGACAATGATGGACTAACGAACCCAATATAATTCGGACCCCTTGACACGACGAGATTCGTAAAATCCACAGTAGTGAAGAAACATCCAACAAATTTTGACATCGGTCGTCATCTTTTAGTGGGATGAAGAAGATTGCACACACCAAAATTTCCTCTTTGAAAAATCGGACCTCCAAAATCATCTTCCGATACATCACAATTTCGCGTTCACCGGAAGTTACAAAGTGAACTGGTGGCGAGATACTTTTCTTTTTCTTCACATTACTCTTTTCGGTTAATCCCAGCAAAGCATCAAAACTAGTTCCCGGATGAATAACACAAACAGTTTCAACTATCTCGTATGTTGGTACAGTAGTCTTGAAGCTGTAGTTGCGCATGTCCCATGAGTTCACTACCTTGTCTCTTCTAGCGCTGACCAAGGTCCACTCATTCTCAAGTACCACCAATGAAGTTACAGCCGAAAATTGCTTTTCTACCACAACCCCACATATCTTTCCTACAAGACCCCAAACTTTAACTGTTGTATCATCACTTCGAGAGAACAACATAAGATGAGGATAAGCATGGAACATAATACTAGTAACACCCCTCTTCTGACCTTTGAAATAAGGTGTACTAAAAACTCCATCAACATCCCAGACAAGTGCGTTCCTATCAACTCCTGTTGTTGCAAGGAATCCTCCTAAAGCATCACAAACCATTCGCATCACAGGTTCGTCATGTCCCTTCCACGTACCAGCATTCATCTCAAAATTCTTTATTTCCTTAATAACTTTTCGTGCTTCATCAAGCTCAAAATAGCGAACAAGAGTACCAACAAACATCTGCAAAGTCATAAAATCATAAAAACTGTTCTCCTTCGGCATAATATGAAAAATCCTCTTTGCTTTTTCACAATTACTGTCGAAACAACACCATTTAATAAGATAACGATAAGTTTTTGGAGTAGGTTTCAATCCATGTGATAACATTTCCTCAAAAAAATAATTCGCCTTCGAAGATCTATACAATTGATATAAACTCTTATCCCTAAGTTCATAAAAACTAACATCTTGTTGTTTCATAATTTCTAACATTGTCTCAACATCAATTAACCTATCTTCCTTGAAAAATCGGCGAAGTATAGTTCGAAAAGTAGCAGTATCTGGTATATAGTTATTCTTCCCCATTTCGGATAAAAGTGTATAAACAGAACTAGGAGAACCAGAGATACAAAGACCGACAATAACAATATTATAAGTATCAAGATCAAGCTTAAGATTATAAGTGTTGGGGAATTCATGAAAACCCCTATTTACCTCATCATATTTGTTTGCAAGATCACTAGCTAAAATAAGAGAACATAGGATTTTAGTTGATAGAGAAATACCCAGTTGTTCCTCATGCTGAAAGGTCGTGAAAGAATGGTCTACAAAGCCGGATTGACCATATAAACTAATAACATGAGACACAAATCGTTCCTTGTGAAGATTAGGAAAAGATTTTAATTCTTCGAGAAGAGAAGGAATTCCATGAAAAGGTTTGTAATTTTTGAGTTTTGACATTGCAGTCGAAGAGGTTGTTCGATCGAGGTGACCATTGGGATGGAGAAACGCGGTTCGGAAAATATCGAGATCTTTATTTGGATCATCTTCATCATCGATTAGTGGATCAAAATATTGGAGTTTTTGAGTAGTAAGTTCAGTATTCGCCGTTGCTAGGTTTTTGGTTGACGGTTGAAAGGAAGACGGCGGTGATTGGTCTTTGGTAGGGCTTGAATTAGAAGCAACCTCATCTTTGCTTCCAGTTATCATTGTCTTTCTCTTCTTCTACTTCGAAGGAAGATTCATCTTCTTCTTTTGCAACTTCTTCGTAATCTTCTTTTTCTTTTTCTTTTTCTTTTTCCCGATGGAACAATAAAATAGGCGAGGAAGATGGTTGACGTATTACTTCAGTGAACGTATCGTTGGAATGAGAAAATCTCAATTCTCTCAAAATAGTGGATTGTAGTTGAAGAGATTGTGGTGTACTAGAAGTAAATAGTTTGTCCAAAGTGTCAACTGATTTGAGAGCTCGTTCTGTGGATATTTTTATCGAATCTACTATCAACGAATCATCCTCTTTCTTCTTATCATCAATAACTTTTTCTTCGGACAACGACATAGATTTCTTCAAAAGTGTTGGATGCGCGGAACCGTCAAGCGAAGATGGTCGTGTTGGTGTCGGGGGTTGTGGTGAATATTAAGTGTATGAAGGTAGAGGTGCTGAAGATGGAAGAGGTGGTGAATAATAAGAGTACGGAGGTGGTGGTGGTGGTGGTGGTGATTTTGGTGTTGGATAGTAATAAGATGGAGGTAATGGTGTATAACACACTGGTGGTGGTGGTGAAGGTTGGTATTGACAAGGAGACGGTTGTTGTGTATAATTAGAGTACGGAGGTGGTGGTGGTGGTTCGTTTGTGGTCGGATAATGAAAAGAAGGAGGTTGTGATGAATTTTCTCGTACGGTTTCTCCCGGATTCCAATGATAATCGTACGAATCTCTATTCGCATACAAACATGATGCGCATAAGCATCGATTCGTTATTCCTTCACGAGTATAATCTGATTGATTATAATCTTTTTGAGGAATAGAATATGATTGATACTGATTTAACTCGTCTAAAGAAAAATTTCTAGAATCGTTCACCCAAAACTTTGGTGGCTCTGAATACCACATGATGTAGAACGCAGCGGAATTAAAAGGGAAAGATAAAAGTAAGTGAAGAACAATAAAGAACGGTAAATAAAGGTTGAATAACTCTAAATAACTGAATACTTTAATAAACTTGATTTGGGGTTTCTCTTCAACGTGAATGATAAAGACAGACTGGACATCCTTTTATAGGATATTGGACTTTCCTAGATAGACTAAAACTGGACTTTTCTAAATACTAGAAATACTGAAATAATGCAACTTCCTAAACCTAGATTCATTATGAATCTTACTAAACTAGGACTCTTTCTAAACTAATCAATATGGCCGGTTGGCCTACGTGGCCATTAGGTCCACGGTAAAAAGTGTCTACGCCGGGTGCCCCTGCATCAGAAAAGTTTTCTTTCTCAGGAATGTTTTTTTATTTCAGTCATCCAAATAGCCAAATATCAACTCGTTCCCATTCGACCAAAAAAAATATATATTTGATTCACTAAAAAAAAGTTTTTCATTCACAAAGGCGATGATCATAAATCAAAAAAATGGCTTGTTAAAAACCTTATATAATCAGATCAAACATATGAAGTAACAGAATAAGCTGTTATTATTATTATCAAATATGACAGGAGAATGAATACAGTCATCAAGTTAAAAAGTATCTTGGTAAGAACACATACAACAACTAATCATATCCTACCCCAACCTTAAGACATCAAGTTTTGAATGTGAGAAGCTCGATCTTCCAAGTATTTCCATTTCCTCATGTCGTCTTCGACTTCGCTGGGGAAGGAAGCAACTGCATAACACATCGAAACAAATACAAAACAAAATAAGTCATCGGTTTAGGCTCAAAATCGTAGTCTCTCATCGAAACAAGAAACAACAATTTTATCGATACCACAGAGTTTATTTTCAATTGCATTAAGAGAGCACAAGAGACCTGCAAGATTGCAATCTTGAGGTAAATTTGGGGTATCAGAGTGCAGAAGCAGAACAAACCTGGTAACAAGAAATGAGTGAGCTGACAAATCCGAAGCCTCCCGTTACACGGGGAGTGACTTTTTTAGGTGCTAGTTGAAGCAACCCGACTGCGACAACTATGTCAATACATGATTTTACTAGAGCCAATTTCCTAGCATTTGATTGTTCGATCTTGCTTGAGTACTGTTCATTCTGAATCCACCGACATAAAACAATCATCAAAATGAGATGAGAAAAGAAAAGGATTCAATGAAAAATCCGAGATCATCTGATGAAGCAGTCATGGAGACTAGTCACACCCTCAAGGTGGGTGTATCTCCACACTTTGAAAAACGAAAACGAAAAAATAATTCTTACATCAAGTCAAAATTTTAAGACTACTATACATACTCCACACTTCTCTTTGTCCTTCAGATCCTTCTTTAACTTCTTGATTGATGCTGACAGCCTCCCAATTTCCGCAAGCTAAAAAAGAGGTAGACGGAAAATAGTTGTGTGGTAAGTGTGGGGATCATTTCATGAAAAGAACTTAGAAATGAATGTTTAGTTAATTTGGTATGAGATCAATGAGAAAATCACTAACCTCAACCAGGCTGGTACAAACCGAAGAACCCATCCAACAGAACAGAGAGATTCTTCCAAGTAGCTCTGCTCGCTCCTTGTTCTGCAATATTAGATCCAGGATGAGTTTACATTCGTCCTAATTTCGTTTTTTGAACAAATAAGATTCACAAGGAACTTAAATCTAGTACCTTATAGATGCCTGTTCGGCCTAACCAAACAATTTGATCCAGGAACAAGAAGGTAGATAATAATGCATTTTTGGACTACAAAAGAGAATCAAAGTCATGTTAAAGCAAAGAGGTAAAAGGAAGACCTTATCCACTTACATTTGGCAGAAAACTTGTACCTTTCCAAGTACAACAATGGGCAGAGGAGTTCCTTGGGGAACTGGACTAATAAGACCATGCAAATCGTTGACAAACTGCAAGTTCAAAGAGTTTAGAAGAAAAATCGTGCAAATAAAAAAAGAATGAAAGAAAGCTGTCCTTCCATGATATTCACTTCATTTTTTTTTCTTGGATGATTCATGAAACTCGTAGAAACAGTGAACGATTAAGTCTATGCAATACGAACCACCAAATAACAAAGAAGCATACTGGAAATGGAAGAGAAAGGGTGACTTTTCAATCTCAAACTCACTATGAAGTTCAACAGCTAACCTTGAAAAGGCGAAATACTTTTCGAGCCAAGCTAGTAGATTTATCCACATTTTGTGCTGTACCAGGCTCTCCGTTACTCACAAATTTTGAACCGTACTGTATTGCCCTGCATATCTTATCCCTGGCTTCAGCTTTGTTCAAGTACAAGACCACAAGAGCAAGCTCCGCTCTGGTAACATCTAGTGTACTAATCTTTTATTCCGAACTAGCCTGTTTGACAATAAACAGACCTTCCAATCAATTTATAGCAGCAAAAGATTTCTTCCAGCTAATTGAACTAAAATATGGCAGAAACCTTAAGTTATCTTTTGGAACGAGAACAATTTACAATTATAGGGGAGCATAAGAATTAGAAAGTTAACCGTAGTAGGTTGTCAAAGAGAGCCTAAATTATCTCGAAACACAAAAAGTTGATAAAATTCATTCCCCATCCTCATTCCTTTGACCTACCAAGCCTCTTCCATCCACGCCAAAAACATAAAAGCTACACGGTTAAACAATATATGAACTTGACCCTTTTCCTAGAACGGATTTTTCTAACATGTGCTAGGGTGCATGATAAATAATGAACTTTTTCCAGTTTTAAGAAGGTTCAATTCAGCCCACTGATTGTATCGATACCAATGTTTCTCAGTTTAAAGTTGACACTTTCATATCAAACTAATAATAAATGAAACAAGACATGTTGTACAAGTGGGTAAACTAGATTTTACAACCTACATACTTGGATGTCATAACTAATCAACACAAAGGTATAAAACTGTTTAGTGGTCAGCCAGTAGGGTTTAAGTACAGAACAATAACCTATGTGACCGATCCAAAACCTCGAAACACAAGTGAGGACCACCTACGAGCTGTCACAATAAAACACTATTTTGTAACCCTTTCTTTTTATGTATCAGACAAACCAAGTACTAGAGATAAAGAGCTCGAAATCCAAAAGACACGAATTGAAATTCTTACGAAGCTAATTATTCATCTATATCCAATATAGTTAAGAGAGTATTACATAGTTTGGGGTTCACAAACAATTCACCAAGGAAGTAAATTAACAATATTCATCAACATGATAAGTTGAGCCCTAACTAAGTAAAAGAAGAGTGCGAGAAAACAATAAAAATAGAATTCAGTCATAACTCTCAGCTAAATCACATACAGAAACTCTTCACAAAGACACATCAAGATCTGAAATTAAACAAGAACATAAGAACTTGACTATAAACCTAATCATAAACACATGGTTATTGAAAGAATGCATCACAATTGATGAATTGGAGTAGACTTAATATCAAAAACCACAAATATTTAACTGTATACTACTCATATTAACCATTGAAATAGAAATCAAGCTAAAAAAGTACCAAATCACTTGAACTAACAATTGGAATGAACACATAAACAATTAAACAAAGTCAAACAAATAGTTAATTCCATGCCTTTATAAACGTAATCAGTTCGAATAAATTAAAATAAGGGACAGATGGAACACATAAAAAAAATACCTCCACCAAGAAGAAACACCTACACGCTACAGGGTACACCTGAAAAATTAAGTTCTTTGTTTTGATTGTATAACAATCAAAACAAAAATCCAACTTCTTCTAAGAAAAGAAGTTGAGTAAGGTGCTGTTTGTTTTTTTATTTTTTCAGATCTGAAATCTGAATTGGAAGTCAATTCAGATTTCAGATGTTTGTTTTTGAATTTAACAAAATCTGAAAATCTCACTGAATTGGGTCAAGATCTGAATTGACTAAAAAATGACCCATATATTTCAGACTTCAAAACAAGTCTGAAATGGAAATCACCATCTGAAAATAAGACAAATGACAAAAATACCCTCATGAAATGACAAAATTCAAAAAATTCAGATTCAGCTAATTCAGTTCAGCTAATTCAGATTCAGCTAATTCAGATTCAGACACACATAAAAAAACAAACAGGACCTAAGACTACTTTTTGATACTTACTTTCTCTTTACAATTGGTCCACCGAGTTTATTTCCTAATAAACAAACTTTTCAACTTTCCTCTTTCTAACCTCTCAAGCAACTTCTTTGCACCTAAAATTTCCATTTCCGAAAGCTTCTTCAAATACCCAATAGCTCCATAAGAAATCATCAGCTTCTTGCATTTTTGGCTTGAAGATAAAACCCAAAGACAAGAAACAGCATACTTTTTCGACGTATTTTGAGGACTTGGATCAAGTAATTGAACTAAATTCGGGACGCTTTTTTCATCCTTCTTCACTTCTCTACAATTTTGTGAGAGAGTTATCAAACTTGATAGAGCTTGCGAAGCAACTTCTCTTGCTCCATTCGATCTCGATTCTAACATTTTCACTAGCAAAGAAATACACCCATATTCACCCAAAATCTTTTTCATTTCTAATGAACTACAAACCTCAGAGATTGTTGATGCAGCTGCTTCTTGAGCACCCAAAGAACCATCTTTCAGTACGTGAACTAAACGAGGAAGACACCCGAAAGAAAGTAAAGTTTCAACTGGGACTAAACTGATAAGGTTTTTCAGAGCTTCCACAGCTGATTCTTGTGGTAGTGGACTATCAAGATAAGTTAAAAGACTATGAATTCCTCCTTGTGATATAATATATTTTCTAAGACTTTCATTACCAAAAGTGAGATTTTTCAAGCTCTCGGCTGCATATTCTTTCGATCCTAATAACAAACCCGAATCTAAAATGTTTATCATTATTTTAGCAACTCCTTCTTCTTCAATAACTTGACAAATTTGGGGTACTTTCGATAAGTTTTTTGAAGTGCCAGCAGCTCTTGCCGGCGAAATCGTACAAATTTCAATTAAAGTTGATGTCAATTTAATAAGGTCTAAATATTTTGTGAACATTTTTGCCCAAATATTTCTTACCTTTGCTGTTAACATACCTGGTCCTGTAATTGCTGCAATTCTTGCTTTTTTTGGTTGATTTGCACCCAATTCATTTCCAACTCTTTTCGATACTGTGAAACTTTGGAAAATGTATATTAAAGCAGCAATGGTTGCTCTTGGATTAATCAATAACCCACATAATAAAATCATGATTTCATACCACCACCATTCTAGACAAACTGAAATGCAACTTGGGATTGCTAAATTTAGAAGTGATTTCCAATCTTTTAAGCAATCTGAAGATAACCCACCCCAAGTTTTCTCGTAAATTCGAGATATATAAATGTAGATAATTAAAGATCCAACTAGATTGAAATTAGTCCAAACCCCACTTAAGGCAACTCCTTGAATTCCCAAATTTAGATAAGAAACAAGAAAATAGTTAATGGGTATATGAAGGATGATTGAAAGGGTTGCACAAAAAGTTAATGGAAGAGTTATCGATTGAGATCGAAGATAAATTCTTAATGGATGAAGTAAAGATTGAAGGAAAAGATCAGGAAGAGAATAAAGAATGTATTTTTGAGCTTCATTTGAAATATCTTCATCTTGACCAAAAAACATCAAATTTTTTTTCATATTTAACCAGAGAAACCCAATTGGGATTGAAACAGAGAGGAGCATTAAAACTGTTTTTTGAAGAGAAAGACCAAGAAGAGTAAGTTTTTTAGAACCAAAAGCTTGACCACAAATTGGTTCCATTCCCATGGCTAAACCCGAAAGAATCGAGTATCCTGTGATATTAGCAAACCCAATAGCAAGAGCACCACCAGCTAAAGAAAGTTCACCAAGATACCCAAGGAAGAGCATTGAAACCATTGATCTAGAGTGACGTAAAAGTCCAGTAAGAATCATTGGAAGTGCTATATTCGCTATCGATTTCGATTCATTAATAACTAAAGAAAGATGGGTTTTATTTGATTTTGTTTCATCTTTTGGAATCAATTGGGTAAAAATGTTGGGTTCTGAATCTTTAATGGAAATTAGGTAAGGTTGATCAGAAACAGGGGATTGGTAACCCATGATTCAATTTCGACAACACCCGAAAAACAGAATTGTAATTAGAGAGAGAAAGAAGGTAAGGAATGTTGTGATTGAGAGAGAATTGAGCTTAGGAAGAGTGAAGGTTTGATGGGTTTGGTATGAAAGTGAGTTACAGTATATATAAGAATTTTAGGGCTGCCTTTGAGGATGATAAAATGTTCTAAAGAGTTTTTTTTTCAATAAGTCTAGACTGCCCGTTTAAGAGGGACTGCCTGTTGAACCGTGCATGCCAGATGGAGAACAAGACAAATCATTCTTATTAAGTCTTTTTTTTTTTTGGCATAAAACATTCTTATTAAGTCTCTTGCCCTTGTTGTGTAGTTGGGAGAGAGAAGAAATTTTCTCACTTCCAAACGTGGATGATGGAAAAAGATGCCGTCAGTTGAGTTGAGAAAAGGGCACTCAAGTTATTTATATTTTCAATCACACCCATGGAACAATAGACTTGTTTTATGTTGCAAATAGACTTACTTGTTTGTCATATTTTGGCCGCGGTTCGGCCTACCTCCACCACCACGGTACTTTCACCTCAACAACCAACACCGCACCTCAACCACCACCACTGCACGTCAATCACCATGGTGTATCACCCACCACGACCATTTGTATCTCCACCACCACTGTGCCTCTACGACGACTACCATTATACATCCACCACCACTATCCCATACCTCCATCGTAACCCCACCACTATACCTCAATCACTGTCGTACCTCCACCAACACCATCCCCATATATCTATCACCACCATTGCATACCTCCACCACCACCACCTCGTCCACCACCACTGCCGCCACCAACATCGAACCTGTACCACCACTGTTTCCTTACCACCGTCCCTACTCTAAACCACCACACATCACAACTACCACCGCTTCCATCACCATACTTCAAAGGATCTAAACTAATTTTATGACTTTTTTTATTCAAAGGATCTAAACATACTTATGATAATTTTTCACTTTTTTGAAGTAAAATAACTTATACTACAAACAAAAGTACTTATACTTTCGGTTGCCAAACGACACCTTAGTTCAAAAAGTGGTGGTTTATTTTTAGCAAGAAAAATAAATTTTCTTCAAAAAGCAGAACCCATGATTTCATAATTTTATAATTACTTTGTAAAAAGATAAAAAAAAATTATACTTCTGTCTTTTTTAATCAATTATCATCATCAATAAACATTCACTACCACTTCTGCACCACAATCACTCCACCACCTCCAGAAGAACATCTCTTTCAGCCCGAAATGATACTTCTTTCGTAAATTGCTTCTACCAAAATTTAATCTCAAGATCTCATTGAATTAATAGGAATGGACTTAAGTACTTTTTTTTAGTTGAACTTGACTTAAGTACTTAATAGGAAGTGTCCAACTAAAGTTGTGGTGAAAATTTTCAGTCATTGGTATTGCAAAGAAGTGGAGCCTATTTTAATTATTTAATTCCTTCAATTTTAGCCCTTGATTGTTTTTCAATGGGTGTGATTGAAAATCTAAATAAGAACCTTTTTCAACTAATGGCATTTTTTCCAGTCATCCACGTTGGTGAGAAAAAGTTATTTCTCTCTCTCAACACGCAGCAAGTGCAAGAGACCTAACAGGAATGCTCTTGTCTTTTTCTCCATGTGGCATGCACGGTTCAACAGGCGGTCCCTCTTCAACGGGCTGTCTAGACTTATTGTTTTTTTTTTTTAAAAAGAAAAGAGTAGAAGTAAAGATTAGATCTTTTGACAGCTCGAAATCCGAAGTTGAACTCTTTGGAATATTGTATGGTTGATGTCCTTCGGGATAAAACAGTTTTTCTCCTGCATGGAAGTCTAGATATTGAGAGAGAAAACAGAGGGGAAGAGAGAGAAAGACTGTTTCTCCTGCATGGAAGTCTAGATATTTTTCTTTCGGAAACCCAATCGTGAATTCCACTATGTGTAAAGTCCTACTTACACAATTACACTGTAATCTAGTTAAGATAAGTTAAAATTAATTACTTACAAAACCATTTTTAATTTTTGGCTTTTGGACTTTTTATAAGAGTCAAAAGCAATTTATAAGTTTGTTTCTCAATTTCTTAAACGTTGAGTTTTTATTTCTTAAGCTACTAATATGCAGAGAAAGTCACCAAAGAGAAGACTTAGTTGAGTTAATATATATTTTACTCTAAAGTCTAAACAAAACATCAAAGTTTTTTTCATATTTAACCAGAGAAACCCAATTGGGATTGAAACAGAGAGGAGCATTAAAACTGTTTTTTGAAGTGAAAGACCAAGAAGAGTAAGTTTTTTAGAACCAAAAGCTTGACCACAAATTGGTTCCATTCCCATGGCTAAACCCGAAAGAATCGAGTATCCTGTGATATTAGCAAACCCAATAGCAAGAGCACCACCAGCTAAAGAAAGTTCACCAAGATACCCAAGGAAGAGCATTGAAACCATTGATCTAGAGTAAAGTAAAAGTCCAGTAAGAATCATTGGAAGTGCTATATTCGCTATCGATTTCGATTCATTAATAACTAAAGAAAGATGGGTTTTATTTGATTTTGTTTCATCTTTTGGAATCAATTGGGTAAAAATGTTGGGTTCTGAATCTTTAATGGAAATTAGGTAAGGTTGATCAGAAACAGGGGATTGGTAACCCATGATTCAATTTCGACAACACCCGAAAAACAGAATTGTAATTAGAGAGAGAAAGAAGGTAAGGAATGTTGTGATTGAGAGAGAATTGAGCTTAGGAAGAGTGAAGGTTTGATGGGTTTGGTATGAAAGTGAGTTACTTATATATAAGAATTTTAGGGCGGCCTTTGAGGATGATAAAATGTTCTAAAGAGTTTTTTTTTTTTTTTTTAAAAAAGAGTAGAAGTAAAGATTAGATCTTTTGACAGCTCGAAATCCGAAGTTGAACTCTTTGGAATATTGTATGGTTGATGTCCTTTGGGATAAAACAGTTTTTCGCCTGCATGGAAGTCTAGATATTGAGAGAGAAAACAGAGGGGAAGAGAGAGAGAGAGAGAAAACAGGGGAGGAATTATTTTCAATTATATTATACTAATCAAAAGTACAAATAAGAATTAAGGAGATTGTCAAGATTGATTTATACGTGGTTCATCGTTTTTTTCGAAGTGCAAAATATTTAAGTATATTTTAATTTGACAATTATTCATTTTCACATAAAATTTGAAAGATAATCAACCGCATTTAATACCCTCTCGAATATATTTTATTAATACCTCATGGAAATTGTCGGAGCTAAAATGAAAATAAGGATAAGGCATGAAGTGGGAGGTAGTTTATGATACAAATATTTTTACAAACCTAGTAATATAAATAGTATAACATTGTAATAAAACCCCTTCTTTTAAAGATTTAATTGTTCCATTTGAAACAATATTTGAAGATGAGTCAAATAATAAAAAAGAATTTGAATTTTGTGCCTTAAAGATGATCAATTAATAAAAATGAGAATTTCCTATAAGATCTACCTAGAACATGTATTTTGCTAATCAATTGAATTTTAAACCTAAGTCAAACAATATTCCTTTTGAGGTTTCTCAACTAATAGTATTTTGTTATAGAAAGAATCATGAGAAAATAGAGAAAAACCCCAATTGGAACTTATACGCGTATACATGATAAAATTTACATTTTTCTTTCGGAAACCCAATCGTGAATTCCACTATGTGTAAAGTCCTACTTACACAATTACACTGTAATCTAGTTAAGATAAGTTAAAATTAATTACTTACAAAACAATTTTTAATTTTTGGCTTTTGGACTTTTTATAAGAGTCAAAAGCAATTTATAAGTCTGTTTCTCAATTTCTTAAACGTTGAGTTTTTATTTCTTAAGCTATTAATATGTAGAGAAAGACTTTCCTACATAGTCTGCTTCTCAACGTAGATAAGTTATATTATTATACTATATTATTATTATCTTATTATATGTTACTATATTATTGTATTATTATTATATTATATTATTACTATATTATATTATTATTATTATATGAATGTAAACCATAATTCTCTACCCGCCACTAGTTATTCGACCCCAAAGCGACATCCATCTTTAGCTTGCTCAAATTCCAATTTTTGGGACCAAATTTTTATTACACCCGAAACAAAAGAAAAGAGTAGAAGATAAATAGTTGTAAAGAAATCCTTCACCAGCGATATCGATACTGATCAAGAGAGGTAAAAAAAGAGTAAGATCGAGAGGGATAAATGCAGAATTGTGGGATTAAGATTAAGATTAGAGATCTGTGTATTAAGAAAGAGAGAGACAGATAACAATAACACCTGTTAGTAGAGAGACCTTTTGTCGCAGACAACAGAGAAATCAAGAGATGTCGTTTTCTCACTCTATCTTTCTACCTCTCTGTCGCTAGCATAGGATATCTTTGTGTCGTGACATTTTTTTACTTGTGAAAATAAGTAATATGTTGACTAAAATATCTTAATTTTGTGATGGGTTGGCTATGAATAAGAGGATTTGTTTCGGTGTCTGCATTTATCACTTTCCGTGCGCTTCCAACTCCAACCTCGTGGTATATTTTGTTGACATACAAATTATTTTAATTGACGGACTATTGTTACTACAACGTATCCCCAAAACAAAAATTTCTACCCTCGCCACTGCTTCACACCTTGTCTAACGTAATTGCAATTCTGCTTAAGTGTGGGGACACGATTTAAAGGAAAAAAAAAAGCCTTTGGTATAGGAAGAGCAATTTTTAACAAAGACAGTGCATTAGATAGGGAGAACATTCTTTTTAGAATAGGGGGAGATAAATATTATTTTCTAAAATATCTCAACTTTAAACTTTAGTGCCTCCCCTCAAACTATTTTCGGCCAAAAGATAGAGAATAGAGAAAAATCATGTTCAACCAAAAATTTGTTCGTCGATCAAAGAGAGAAGAGAGATAAACACTCTTAAAACCTGTTCGACCGAAAGAGAGAAAAAATCCTAAATCTGTTCGTTTCGATCAAAGAGAGAGAGAGGGAGAAAGAGAGATTGGAATCTAAACCCTGGATGACTAACACAACACTCATCTCCATAGAGGGGTTTGTAATTCTTGTTATTGCTTGATTTCTCCATACATTTTTATGGTTTTAACATAATTAAAGTAACTTTTGAAGATTTCAAGTATCAATATTGCAATGAAGAATACAAAGAAGGAAAGGTAAGAGTTTTTCCTCATCTTCTGAACTGATTGATTTATTTTTGTTATAATTTCGGGTGGAACCTTTGTAAATCTCTATAATTTTCGAGTCCAAGATTACAGTTCCATTTTATCTATTTCTTTTGGCTATAGTTGATCATCTTCTTAAATAACTGATTGATTTTTTGTTATAATTTCGGAGTAAATGATATTTACATAAAAGAAATCTCGCTTAGCATAAATAAAAATTTATGAATGAAAATAGTGAAATTTTTTATCCAGAACAACTGAAAATTTAAACAAATTTCGTCCAGAGCGGATGAAAAACCAGAATAATTTCAGCTAGCTCGGCCGAAATTTATTGTTTTTTTCAGCGGACCCGACTAAAATTTGTTGTCTATTTCGGCCCGACCGAAATTTGTTGTCTTTTCCAGTCGACCCAACCGAAAATCCTTTATGAAACAAAAACGACCTAAAACCTAAAACGTTTGTTCAACCATAGAGGAAGACAAGAAAATGATTTTTCTTTACTCGAGACATATTATCTTCATTATATGTCTTTGTTTAAGTCGGTATCTTCGTTTAAGTCAATGTCCTCGTTTAAGGCGATGGTCTCGTTTAAGTCGATGTCTTCGTTTAAGTTAAATGACTCTTCTTTCTTGATGTAGGTTGCCTCATTCTTTATTAATGGTGGTTCCTCATCTATGAGATCTGAAGCATCATTAAAAGGTTGAAACTTGAAACTAAGATTATAGTGATGGTAAATTTTGCAAGTTTTTTAATACTAATGGTGATGTTGATAGTAGTGAAGATATTAGGTTGGGTAGTTTATGTGAGAGAAAACTACAAGTGAATAGAATATTAGATTTATTATTAATTTTTATCAAAGTCCTTATATTTTAACACTATTTATTAAATGATGCTTATAACGTCATCCTTAATCTAATTTGGTAAAGGAAGAACAAATACATAAATTGACATTTCTAACGCACTGCCTTTACTGAACATTGCTCTTTCTATACCAAAAGCCAAAAAGAAAATTCTCTAGTTTTGTTTGTATAAATAAGTTAGTTAGGATTATTTAGTAAAACTTTGTTGATTTGTAGATAATTATCTGATTAATAAGTTGTAGCGCTCCACATACTTCTGAAAGACAAGCAGTTATTGACAAATGATCTGGACATTTGTCCAGCTACTCTTGAGATTATCCTCATGCACTCCCTTTGACTCTCATTGCGTGGACTCTGAAGATATAAAGACAATTCCACATCCAGATAAAAAAAACAGACAATCTGCTCAACACCTAAAATAACCAAGCAAAAAAAAACGTTAAGAGAAGTAGAGAACATAATTAGGAAATATCCATCTGGCATAAGTATTATTTGATCAATATACAAATGTAGTTCCTAACTTGGGTATCCAACTAAGAGCATCTCCAATGCAAGACTCAAGAAATACTCTAAAAATCCTATGTGTCAAGTGTGAAAAATGGATCTCTAAATTGTCTCTTTCCTATTTGGCCATTTAGAGACACTCTAGTGCAAAACCTTCTCCAATACAACACTCAAGAGAAACTCTAAAAACATATATTTTGGTTTAAAACTAATTGATTTGCTTATGTGACACTTATAGATCCTCAAGATGACACTCTAAATTTAGAGTGTTCTCTTAAGGATCTCTAAAATAAATTGTGACACATCACTTTAGACATTCATGTTGAGTTTTGTATCGGGGTGGATTTTAAAGAAAAACTCTAAAATATCCTATGTGACACTCTAAGATTTAGAGTTTGAGTGTTGCATTGGAGATGCTCTAATGCCCAAAGGGAAGGGGGAATGGCCCCGCTTGTTAAAAACCTTATATAATCAGATCAAATAGATGAAGTAACAGAATATGCCGTTATAATTATTATCAAATGTGACAGGAGGATGAATACAGATATCAAGTTAAAGAGTATCTTGGTAAGAAAACATACAACAGCTAATCATATCCTACCCCAACCTTAAGAATTATTTGAAAGTGAGAGCCCGATTTTCCAAGTATTTCCATTTCTTCATGTTGTCTTCGACTTTGCTGGGGAAGGAAGCAACTGCATACCACATAAAAACAAATACAAAACAAAATACGTCATGAGTTTAGGCTCAAAATCTAAGGTTCTCGTCAAAACAAGAAACAACAATTTTATCGATATCACAGAGTTAATTTCAATTGCATTAAGAAAGCACAAGAGACCTGCGAGATTGCAATTGTAAGGGTAAATTTGGGGTATCAGAGGGCAGAAGAAGAACGAACCTGATAACAAGAAATGAGTGAGCTGACAAATCCAAAGCCTCCTGTTACACGGGGAGTGACTTTTTTTGGTGCTAGTTGAAGCAACCCGACTGCAACAACTATGTCAATACATGATTTTACGAGAGCCAATTTCCTAGCATTTGATTGTTCGAGCTTGCTTGAGTACTGTCCATTCTGGATCCACCGACATAAAACAAAACAATCTTCAAAATGAGATAAGAAAAGAAAAGGATTCAATGAAAAATCCGAGATCACCTGATGAAGCAGTCAAGGAGACTAGTCACACCCTCAAGGTGGGTGAATCTCCATACTTCGAAAAACGAAAAACGAAAAAATAATTCTTACATCAAGTCAAAATTTTAAGACTACTATACATACTCCACACTTCTCTCTGTCCTTCAGATCCTTCTTTAACTTCTTGATTGATGCTGACAGTCTCCCAATTTCCGCAAGCTTAGAAAAAAAAAAGAGGTAGACGAAAAATAGTTGTGTGGTAAGTGTGGGGATTATTTCATGACAAGAACTTAGACATGAACGTTTAGCTAATTTGGTATGAGATCAACGAGAAAATCATTAACCTCAACCAGGCTGGTACAAACCGAAGAACCCATCCAACAGAACAGAGAGATTCTTCCAAGTAGCTCTGCTCGCTCCTTGTTCTGCAATATTAGATCCAGGATGAGTTTATATTCCTCCTAATTTTGTTTTTTGAACAAATAAGATTCATAAGGAACTTAAATCTAGTACCTTATAGATGCCTGTTCGGCCTAACCAAACAATTTGATCCAGGAACAAGAAGGTAGATAATAATGCATTTTTGGACTACAAAAGAGAATCCAAGTCATGTTAAAGCAAAGAGGAAAAAGGAAGACCTTATGCACTTACATTTGGCAGAAAACTCGTACCTTTCCAAGTACAACAATGGGCAGAGGAGTTCCTTGGGGAACTGGACTAATAAGACCATGCAAATCGTTGACAAACTGCAAGTTCAAAGAGTTTAGAAGAAAAATCGTGCAAATAAAAAATGAATGAAAGAAAGAAAGCTGTCCTTCCATGATATTCACTTCATTTTTTTCTCTTAGATGATTCATGAAACTCGTAGAAACAGTGAACGATTAAGTCTATGCAATACGAACCACCAAATAACGAAGAAGCATACTGGAAATGAAAGAGAAAGGGTGACTTTTCCATCTCAAACTTATTATGAAGTTCAACAGCTAACCTTGAAAAGGCGAAATACTTTTCGAGCCAAGCTAGTAGATTTATCCACATTTTGTGCTGTACCAGGCTCTCCGTTACTCACAAATTTTGAACCGTACTGTATTGCCCTGCATATTTTATCCCTGGCTTCAGCTTTGTTCAAGTACAAGACCACAAGAGCAAGTTCCGCTCTGGTAACATCTAGTGTACTCATCTTTTATTCCGAACTAGCCTGTTTGACAATAAACAGACCTTCCAATCAATTTATAGCAGCAAAAGTTTTCTTTCAGCTAATTGAAATAAAATATGGTAGAAACCCTAAGTTTATCTTTTAGAACGAGAGCAATATACAGGGAAGCATAAGAATCAGAAAGTTAACCATAGTAGGTTGTCAGGGAAAAAGCCTAAAGGCTAAACTATCTCGAAACACAAAAAGTTGATAAAATTCATTCCCGATACTCAGTCCTTTGACCCACCAAGTATCTTCCATCCATGCCGAAAACATAAAAGCTACACGGTTAAACCGCATATGAACTTCACCCTTTTCCTAGAAGGCTAGAAGGGGTTTTTCTAACATGTGCTAGGGTTTGCAATAAATCATGAACTTCTTCCAGTTTTAGCGAGGTTCAATTCAGCCAACTGATTGTATCGATACCAATGTTTCTGAGTTAAAAGTTGACATTTTGGTAACAAACTATTAACAAATGAAACAACACTTCTTGTACAAGTAGGTCCACTAGATTTTACAACCTAAAAACTTGAATGTCATAACCAATCAGCACAAAGGTATAAAAAAAAATGAATTGATGGTGTGTTTGGTTGCAGGATTCCTAAGTAGGATTCCTATCAAAAGTGGAATTTGGTAGGAATCATGAATCCTTGGTCTGTTTGGCTACCAAGAATCCTAAGACTCTTGAATCCTAAGGATTCCTAATTCCAAAATTTGTATTGGACCAAAATCCCACCCTACCCCCTAGGATTTTGGATTAATGAACCTAAATTTTAAACTTAAAATCAAAAAAAAAAATATATATCCTTCTACAAAATCATTATTTTTTTTTCAAAATCATTATTTTTCTCAAAAATCATATTTTTTCTAAAGACGTTTAAAAATACTCAAATAATAATAAATCACAGGATTCTTAGTTGCCAAACAAGCCAAAAAATATTACTTGGATTCATGAATCCGTGGAATCATGAATTCCAAGGACTCATGAATCCGCGGATTCATGATTCCGCCATCCAAACACACCATGAAATTTTTATGAAGCTAATTATTCATCTATATTTAAGAGAGTATTACATAGTTTTGGGGTTTCAGAAAAAACAATTCACCAATTAAGAAAAAGAAGAGTGAGAGAAAACAATAAAAACAGAATTCAGTCATAACTCTCAGCTAAATCACATACAGAAACTCTTCATAAGGACACATCAAGATCTGAAATTAAACAAGAACATAAGAACTTGACTATAAACCTAATCATAAACACATGGTTATTGAAAGAATACATCACAATTGATGAATTTAAGAAGTAGATTTAATATCAAAAATATAACAACTACGCTCAGCTCAATCTCAAATAACTTCAAAAACAGCAAATTAACTTCTTAAATAGAATTCAAGCTAAAAAAAAGTACCTAATCACTTGAACTAACAATTCGAATGAACACATAATCAAGTAAAAAAGTCAAAGAAAAAGTTAATTTCATGCCTTTATAAACGTAAGCAGTTCGGAACTAGATGAAACTTGAAATAAATTAAAATAGAGGACAGATGGAAGCCCTAAATTGATACCTGTAACAAGCGGGAGAGATTGATTGATAGATGAAGGGAGAAATTTTAGGGTTAGGAAAGAGGAGGGGTCATCTGTATATTAGAGAGAGAGAGAGCATGAATTTTGGGGGAAAATGGTTGGTAGATATTTTTTTAGTAGAGAATATTCATTGAGACATGTGCCCAGCCCCATCATCTCTCTCTCTCTCTCTCTAAACAGCAGAAAAAATTCCTCCCGATAGAGTTTGGCTAAATGACAATCTCACCTTAGGGCCGCCAGGCCCGTGGAAAACGAGTTGGGCCGGATTTTGAGTCAGGCCCACTCAAGCCGACTTCGAATAGTCCGGGCCGAGCTGGCCAGACCATTTCAACAACCCGGAGGACTTTGTCCAACCCGAGTTTTTTACCGGACCGGGCAAGACTAGCTAGCTCGCGGATTTAGATCGAGTCCCAGTCTGGGCTTCGTATAAAACTTGGGTTGGCTTGGCCCATATTCCGGGTCAGATCATGTCGGGCCTCTCTAAGTGGGTTGGTACCGAGCCACTTTCAAACTGTCCCGGATCGAAAATTACCCCTATTGAACATTCTGGTGAAGAAAAGAGAGAGAGAGTCGGGAGGAGCGATTTCCTCCCTGGTGGCGCCGCCTCCGGTGGCGGTTACCATCGACGAAATTGGTAAAACCGCTCCCTTCTCTTTCATTATTTCTAGATAATATAGATCTCTATTCTTCTTCTTCCTCTTAACTTTCTCTATCTCTTCATTGGTACACTTGATCTTAGATCTCATTTCTTCCCTTTCTCACAATCACACTCAAATCCTTATTCTTCTCTCTGCAACAACAACTTCAACAAAAACAATGGATCTTAGTTGAAGGTTCATAGTTCCAACATGGGTTGCTCTACTAGGGTTTTGTTTATGGTTTCAAGGAAGGATATAAAACTATGAGAAATCATAATCCGGATCTGAAGAATCTATCCGAACCAATCTACAATGGAGGGTATGGATTAGGTTTTTAAAAACATTCTAATCACGATTGTGATTCGTGAAGAGGAAAATATGAACTTTGATAATGGTTTGTATTTGATTAACAATGAAGATATGGGTTGAAAGAACAAGGAATCGCGTTCATCAGTAACAAAGAAGAAGGAATTGACTTGTTGAGACTTGCTGAGTTAATTATGTCTTCCGGTGATGACGACAGTTTTTTCTATGGTGACGTCGGTTTTCCGGTGATGACGACGGTTTTCCGGTGACGGTTTTCCGGCGACAATGACGGTTTTCCGGCGAAAACGAGGGGGATGTATTTAGTGTTTTCTTAATTTGTTTATTCTGTTATTTTGGTGACCTTTAGGGTCTTTTCATCCGTAATCTATTGGATCCTTTCATTTTCGACCTTTAGGGTCATTTTCTTGAGTCTCTTTCTCATCATGAGGCACTTTGCATTTAAAGGTATGCAACTCTCATGATGTTTGAAGAGAGAAATAATTATGATCATCCATGTAACAATTGTGATTCAATCACGTACGAATGAATATGGTTCGCTTGGTTTCAAGAAAAAAAAAGAAAAAAGAAATATGATTTTGCCTGTATGACTCTTGTTATAGATCTAGTATATACAGGATAAAAATTACTCTGATCATTGATGATGAGAAGTTCTGCTAAATAAATTAAATGAGCAACATCGTAAATATTTGGATGAATTCTTCGCTAAACAAATGACGGTGGGCTCAAGAGAGCCAGTTTATATATAAGTGTCATGTGTCACTAAGAAAACGAGGATGGAAATCTCAGCAACATTCACACCAACTATCTCTATGGTGGCAAGTAAAATGACAGTGATGGCTAAGCAAGATAATGGCACATCTTGTGGATGATGTCAAGATACAAGTCTTGAATACTTAAGTTTAAAGAGAGGATTA
The DNA here is from genome assembly GCF_041429995.1 of Eschscholzia californica. Classification (NCBI taxonomy): domain Eukaryota; kingdom Viridiplantae; phylum Streptophyta; class Magnoliopsida; order Ranunculales; family Papaveraceae; genus Eschscholzia; species Eschscholzia californica. Next base: position 43,000,343 of record NW_028238483.1, on the reverse strand, counting down.
ACTAAACTAAAACAAATTTACAAATTAACATTGCACTAAAGAGCAAGCTTAGATTCATTCAAGTTGATCATTGTTTCATTACATTACTTAGAATCTTCATTGTTTCATCCAGACAATGAAACACAAGTTTATAGGAAGAAAACATTACATAGATAAGACTAATAGACGAAAAAGAAAACATCAATCAGCTAGAGCTTAGTAAACCGCTTTTTTCATCTTTCTCTTCTATTTTCTACTAAACAAATTTCTCAACTTTCCTCTTTCTAACCTCTCAAGCAACTTCTTTGCACCTAAAATTTCCATTTCCGAAAGCTTCTTCAAATACCCAATAGCTCCATAAGAAATCATCAGCTTCTTGCATTTTTGGCTTGAAGATAAAAACCCAAGACAAGAAACAGCATACTTTTTCGACGTATTTTGAGGACTTGGATCAAGTAATTGAACTAAATTTGGGACGCTTTTTTCATCCTTCTTTACTTCTCTGCAATTTTGTGAGAGAGTTATCAAACTTGATAGAGCTTGCGAAGCAACTTCTCTTGCTCCATTCGATCTCGATTCTAACATTTTCACTAGCAAAGAAATACATCCAAATTCACCCAACAACTTCTTCATTTCTAATGAACTACAAATCTTGCAAATTGTAGATGCAGCTGCTTCTTGAGCACCCAAAGAACCATCCTTAAGTACATGAACTAAACGAGGAAGAAACCCGAAAGAAAGTAAAGTTTCGATCGAAACTAAACTAACAAGATTTTTCAGAGCTCCCATGGCCGATTCTTGTGGTAATGGACCATCAAGATAACTTAAAAGACTTTGGATTCCTCCTTCTGATATAACATATCTTCTAAGACTTTCATTACCAAAAGTAAGATTTTGCAAACATTCCGCTGCGTATTCTTTCGATCCTAATAACAAACCCGAATCTAAGAGATTTATCATTACCTTAACAGCTCCTTCATCTGCAATAACTTGACGAATTTCGGGTACTTTCGATAAGTTTTTCAAAGTGCCCGCTGCTGTTGACTGCGAAATTGACTCACCAATTCGACAAATTTCAATCAACGGACGAATACCACCATGACCCACAATCGAGCGAGCAGTTTCGGGTGACATTGATAATCTCAGAAGTGAAATTGTTGCTTTTTCTTTACTAATTGAACTTCCATTCTCAACCAACCTTATCAATGGAGGAAGAACATTTTCAGATACTAGTAAGTTTTCACAACTTCCTGATTCAGCTAAGGAACAAATAACAGTAACTGTTTTTTCGCGAATTTTCGGAGAAGTTGCAGTTAGTAACTGAACTAAAGCTGATATATTACTTCTACCCAAAACAGATATAACATTTTTTTCATCTTCTTTCATGATTTCAACCAAGTTATCAAGTGCTTTGTGTTTATCTTCTAAGTGACCAATTTGAAGTCGAGCAAGTAATTCTCGTAAGTTCGATCGAATTCCAGATTCAGATTCTGGCTCATTCGAAGAATTTGAAACCGATATAGGCAAAGTAGCTTCACCAAGAACACCAGTCTTGATCAGTAACCCACAATCTCTTAAATTGAGATCCAAATTAGCTGAAATTGAATCAAGATCACTCTGCATCTGAAGTTTTCCTGTGAATTTTTCTTCTAAACATAGATCTGCTAATTGAATTGTTCTTTCTAATGTCTTAAATGCTGCCTGTAATTGTTCTTTGCAAAGAGTGTTCTTGGAGAAAAATGGGTGACTTGATAAAACAGATAAACAAGTTGGCATTTGTTCCAATTTTGAAATTATCATTCTCCATCGACCCGAAAATCCTTTCGATTCTTTCGCTTTTCTAATTGCCTTTGGAATTAGATCTTGAACACATAATAACCAGTCTTCTGCTGATCTAGTATCAATTAAACACACTTCTTCAGAATCTTCCACCATGATTTTCAATATGGGTAGTTGATATTTAGATCACAAAATCTGTAAAAAAAAATGTAGAAGATATATAAGAACAAATCAAGATAACCCAAATGAAAAAAAGGTGAATTTTGCTTTATGAATCATAAAGTATGAAGTAGGAGTTGTAATTCATATGGAATCAATGAAAATTTTGATTAAAAAAAAAGATAGAGAAAAAGGGTAAAAGGAGGGGCAAGATTCATGAGTTTATATAAAGTTGTAAATCATTAAAAGAGTTTGTTTGATGAAAACAACAAGAAAACCAACCAACACCATCAAACTGTAGTACTAAACTATGTCCTTATAAAATCATTGACAAATAAAATAGAAAGAAAGAAGATCAAGAAATCAATGCTAATGGTTATCAAGTGCTTTCATCTATACAAGTTGACAATTAGAAAATTCAAACTTTCAAGTACTAAAATACCCTTAAACATATACTAATTTATCATAAGATTCTATAATCATAATCTAAATCATAGATGGGTGTCATTGGTAATTCAAAAGAAAGATTTTTTTTTTCTCCCACCTTTCTCTTTCTAAGAAAATGTTAATTGTGAGGTTTTTGGGTTATCTCATTAGTCACTTCAATGCTTTACTAGATCAAGCAAATGCATGTTTCTTCTACATGAGAAGCTAGACTTGCCATTTCTACATGATTTGGATAGGGATATAGAGAAAGAGATAGACTTTGCTTTGAAGAGATGAATGCATTCAAATTTAAATTTAGTACCAAAAAAATTTCAACTTCACTAAAAAATAAGTAAAAAAAAATTGAAATTGATAGGTAGAAAATAACTTCAAATCTCCTCCACAAATGTATGGAGTGAAGTCTAAAAGTTCCCAATTTCACTGAAAAACCAAGCAAAATCTTTTAAAAGTGGAAAAGAAAAAAAGGCCCCTTTCAATTGATTTCTCTTCTCAAACAACCACAACGAGTCCTTTTCTCTTACCTTCATAAAAACATCACCTTTAAAGATACAGTTAATCCAAAGATGTAGAGAGAGAGATGGGTATGAGTAAATGACTGACCTTCAACAAAACCCACAATCAAGATCTTGAATCTCTTCTTCAGGAAATAACAGTCGTATAATTTGATCTTCAACTCTCTAACCCACAAAGATGAGACCTTTTCTGCTTCTATGAAACCTCAAAGAAAAACCCACAAGCTAAACTATTCTTCTTCTTCTTCTAGAGTATAGAGATTAACGGTCGAATAAAATTTAAAAACGCTAAAAAACAGAAGAATCTCAGAGAAAAGAAACAAAAGTAGCACATTTTGAATCCATACCCAGAGAGAGAAAGTAATCGAACTTTAACAAAAGAAGACAGAAGATTCAAATAAAAAAACTAAAATAAAATAAAAGCCCTAATAAGTAACAAATCGAATTCAAAAAAAAAAAAATGACCTTTGACCTTTTCTTTCCTTCTTTTCTTCTCTGTGAGACTGTCACTGGATTTTTCTCTCACTAGATTTTATATTGAACCACTTAAATTTCGTAATGATTAAAATCTAACGGATGTTAATCGATCTCATTGTGATAGTAGATCCTAACCGTTTTATATTTGAAAGTTGTTGTTTTTTTGAAAAATCTACGTTTCCAAGAAACCAAAAGTATATTGCCATATAGGCAAATGTGGACATGTGAAAGGAGTTTTGTTACCGTTTATAAGAAGCCAAGTGTCCGCTTTGTCAGCATTTGCCAGCGTGCAGTTTATGTAATAGTTTAAAGGGACTTGCTTTAAGTAGTATTTTACGTTATTGCCATTGCTTTTTTCACTGAGGAATGGGGATTTTTTTTAAGTTTTTTGTTAAACTCGAATTTTGTAGGAATTTGATAATTCGTTACGTGGTTTTGAGACTTTTGACTTATTTGAGTATAATATTAGATTTACGAAAGCAAATTACGCTAAAAGAGTACAACATTACAATAACAAAATGAAAAGACGTTAAAGGTAATAAAATGAAACGATTCTAAAGATCACCAATAAGAAGCAGGGTCGTGTCTGAGAATATGGAGGTCATGTGCCAAATTTGAATAAGAGTTTTTGGTATAATAAAAAAATTACAAGTAGAAGTTAATCAGAGTGTAAGATAATTTAACAACATATATATGAAAAATCATAGATGAAACCAAATATATTTCAAAGAAAGGTAGTCACAGAAAAAAAAAAAAAAAAATCATTTCAAAAATTTTATAAGAAATTAGTCTAAGAATCCACAATCACTTGTGAATAAAAAAGAAATTAACTTATATATATAGTTAGAGTTGTGTTACCAATGTGTTAACCCACTTAGCTCAACTGGAAAGCCATCCCAGTGTTCGTGTTTGTGGCTCGGGTTCAAGTCTTGTGGTCTCCAAATCTCTTTTTCCCCTCTACTTAATGTACAATTGTTAACTAACTCCTAATTTCTGCTCCATTACCTTTTTAACCTATTGCGTTATTGAGATCTCTAAGAGGAATGGGCCCCTAATGGTGGGGGGACTAGTGCAGTTGCCTTGTCTGCACTGGATCTTCCACGAACCTGATGAGAAGATCTTAAAGGTCTTAAACTTTATTGTACCTACATATATGTAGTAAAGATGAACCCGGTAGAAGTTGTTGATTGAATAAGATGTTGTCCTCTTGATTCAATAAATTGTTATCCTTTTGATTTAATAAATGTTGTTCAATCTTCTTTACTATGCTCTTTCTTTCTTCTTCATCATTGTTCTAGCTCGTGACATTCAAAAGGCCGTGTCGGGGCAACCCGACCCGCCATGAAATAGGGCAGGCGGGGTTGCGGGTCAGGCCTAGCCACCCGGGTTCGTAAGGTCCCGGACCGGGCCTCAACCCGGGTTGCCTATAACCTGGCCTAGCCCGGAACCGAGTACAGGTTCAGGCCGGCCGGGTCGGGTAAGCCCGTTATTTTATTTTATTTTATTTTATTTTTAATTCTTAAATTTGATATACAAATAAAAAAAATATAAATTGATAGTTTATTTTGGAAGATAGTAATCCATAGTTTAGGAATAATTTTCTTAAAAGACTTTTTGACAATGATTTTAGGATGATTTGATGATAATAATAAATAAGCATGATATTGAAATAATTTTAAGAATTAAATCATTTAGAAAGAAATCTATAGAATTTTAGAAAAGACTTTCTCTTAAACTTAAGATTCCTAGGAAATCATTTTGAAAGATATTTTGGAAATAACTTTAGAAATGAAATCATTTTGAAAGAAGTATTTGAAATTTTAGAAAAAACTTTCTCATAAATGTCAAGATTTCTATGATTTACGCAAGTAACTTTAAGAAAGATTTTTTGAAAAAGTTTTATGGAAATAGTTTTTAGAATGAAATTTTTTGGAAAGAAATTTATGGAATTTTAGAAAAGACTTTCTCATTAACTTAAGGATATACTTATGGAATTCTAAAGAAATCTAAGAAACTTTTTTTAAAAAAGAAGAAAAACGGTTGAACTCAGGGCTTTTCTTAGGCCGGGTCGGACTTGCCCCGCCTGACTTAAAACATAGGACTAGTCTGCAGCCGGAAAGAACCCGGGTCAACCTGACCCGTTTTCTGTACGGGCCAGGCTCGACTCAGTTTTTTGAGGGTTGGGCCTGACCCGATCTTTTGAACACCACTAGTTCTAGCCAAATTTGAATTGGAATATATAGATGAACCAACAAAGACCAGCATAATTAAATAAGAGGAGATAGATCTAGATAGAGAGGATGTTGAACTACTTTTCACCATCATAAAAAATGACGCAGCGGAAAACTGATAAAAAGCCTTAGAACTTCGTCTAAAGACTATTGAACCGAAATTGATAACAAGAATACTAAAATACTGAATTTTATTGATTGAATGAATGACTGAAACAACTTCTAAGCCCTCATTATATAGACTTAGGGTTTCCTAATCTTGGTCAAACTCCAATAGAAAACGATGGAATTTGCCCCTCAAAGTGGGTCCGTTGTGGCGAAGCTACAACGAATGACCGGAACGCTATTTCGGACCATCCCTCAAAATTTCGTCCAATTCTGACACCCGTAGCTTCGATTTTGACCGTTTTAGTCTGTCACCCTTGTATTTGGCCGCTTCGATCTCATCCATGTATTTCTCGGCCAATTCCTCTACATCAAAAAAGAAAACTCTAAATTAACTTGTTTGATTGACAAACTTTTCTAAATCTTTAAGTGAAGTTGGCGGAGAGAATGAGAGAGATAGATAGCCTCATAGGTCTAGCCGAGATAGAGAGATAGAAACGAAGAACAAGATATACAAAAATAACTGCAAAGTTGAGATGTTGATTGGGTTGTGCACAGTGATGTCACGCGGTCAGCCCGGATTGCATACCCAATGCAGTTGGGTCGGGTCATCCATGATAAAAGTTATTTTTGAATTGGCTCCCTAATTTATGACCGGTCTTCTATCAAATTTCTTAGTTCACAATAGATAACACTTTTTTTCCTTACTTTTGTTAGCGTTAGTTTTTCTTATCAACTTTACCCCTGTTTTTTCAACAAAAAAAAAAAAAATTTACCCCTGTGAACTTGTACGAACGTAATAAAGATAAACATGTACTTCAACAAAATAGGAGGGTGCCAATAAATGAAATAGAAAGGGTACTACAGCATTCAAAGTAGGCAGCACAATGAAGCTAGGTTTAGATGGACTAGGATGGTGGTGCCACTCTGAATTTTGGTAAACCATCTATTTTAGGACCACATGCCCCTTTCCGTTGAATTAAGTGCACTTCTTTAACTCCCTAATCAAACCAGTTTGGTACTACTTTTTGTATAAGGACCACAAAATAATATTTGTACTATTATTTGAGACTAACTACTTTTTTTTTTTTTTTTTTTTTTTTTTACGTGTCACCTCTTCAAATATTCGCAAGATCAAACGTGTTTCTATTCAAAAGTTAAAATATTATAGCAGTACAATATTGAAAATGATTGATGAATGAAAAATTTAAACTTGTTTTTTTTTAATTGAAAATTTAAGCTTGTTCTTTATTACTAGATGAAAATAGAAATGACAACTTCCGTTGCTATTGTGACATGAATTAGACACTCAAGAAATGAAAGATAAAACTCTCTCTATCTTCTCTTCTTAGAACAATTTATTACAACCCATTTCAACCATATATATGCTTTACCATCTTCATAATTACCAAATTATGGATGGAGAGATGAAGTTCATGGTTCCTTCCATATTTTGTAAACCTCTTTAAAACTTCTCAATATCAACTCTTCAACTACAAAGAAGTTCATGATCGACTTGAATGTTATCTTTACTAATCCTCCCTTGATATAGATTTTTCGTGAATTGTGATTATAAAATATTCCGATTTCATTTAAAACTAAGGCCCAATAACATTTTGAGGGGATGCGCTAATAACATTTCCTTTGTCGAGGACCACCTTGGGACGTTCGAGCCCAAGTTCCTAGTAGCTCATAGCTGAGCTGACGGCAACTTAATGGGCTTCCCGCCCATTTTAGGCCCAAAATAAATTAGTCAACGATGGTAGAATCGTAAATACATAGTCAAACACGACCCCTTTCTACTATTTCAAGTCTTCTTCTTCTCACTGAAAATAAAGTCAAAAACTTCATCTCTGCAACTTCAATGGCAGATCCAGCACTTCACCCAGAATCCGAAATTCACCAAACCCTAATTCTCAAAGAGATTGCCATTGATTACCGCCCTGAGGTATGTACTCACTCGCCAGACACTGACGAAATAGCAGTAGTTTACGACGAAAGAGGTGGTTCTCGTTGGAGATCCAAGACTCGATTTCAATACGGTACATTTGGAGCTCGAATTCATTGCCCTAAAGGTACTACAAGTGGTCTTAATTTCAACATTTATTTGTCTTCCCTTGAAGGTGATAAATCTCAAGATGAGATTGATTTTGAGTTTTAGGGAAAGATAAAACAATTATTCAAACTAATGTTTATACTGCTGGAACTGGTAATAGAGAACAAATTCATGAATTAGGGTTTGATTGTTCTGATGGGTTTCATGATTATGAGATTAAATGGTCAAAAGATTTGATTGAGTGGTTAATTGATGGGAAAATTGTTAGAAGAGATGAAAGGAAAGAAGGGTTAGGGTTTCCTGAAAAACCCATGGTTTTATATGCATCAGTTTGGGATGCTAGTTATATTGATGAAGGAAGATGGACTGGGAATTATGATGGTTCTGATTCACCTTATATATGCTTATACAAGGATGTTCGAGTTCCATTAACAACTGCTGTGTTGAATTCAGAGGATTAAACATCTCAATTGAGGAGTTCAATTTCTGATTAGGACTAGAGGAGGTGAGTTTAATTTCTGTTTTCAATAAGATCTGAATGGGGAAGTTTCTTCTTTCTAAATTTTGAGACTTTGAGTTGATCTTTTATTTTGAGCTCAAATTTTGTAATGTTCTGATTTTGATTTCGGTTTTGTTTTCCCTGTAATGTTGGATTTGGATCTTGTATTGTTTGATCTAAATTCTTGTTTTTGTAGTTTGTTAAAGAATTCTTGACTCTTGAGTTCATGATATTGATCTATATCCACTTATTCGAGATGGTGTGATGGTTTTTGTTGTCATTAGAATCCGGCTTACTAGCCGTTAATACTCCGGAGGCCCACTCGTCAACAACCCTTGGTTGGAGTGGTAAGAGGTATAGTCTACCATCCTAGAGGTCAAGGGTTCTGACCAATTAAAAAAAACTATCAGGATAGAAGCCATTAGACGTTTTCCATGGCATTTGGTTAAACATCTCATCTGTAAGGCCAAATGGTATTCAAGGAAGCAAGGGCTCATTTGCATGAAAATATCATAATATCATATGATAGACCACTAATTAGAATGTCATTATCGATAATCCGTACACTACCACCATGAGTTGAGAATACTTTTCATAGTGATAGAACATCGCGTGTATCAACTTTAAAAGGACCGCTCATTCCACTAGACCCATCTGTACTCCGCATGAAACCTTGTATAAAGTTAAACTCTTTGATACACCAAGAAAAATGGTTTAACTTCTATATCATGAAAATATTACTAATCTACTTTTGTCGGAGGAACAAAAGAGAAAATCTATTAGTTGTCCGATCCTGAATTGGTTTCATGTGTGCCGTAATGACAAGGATGAAGGATATTACCCACATTTAGAAGCATCCATTTTGTTATGAATAATATCTAAACTGTTAAATGTAAATTGCATCTTACAAATTCGTTTATGGTAGTTAATAATCGAAGATACTTTAGATTCCTATAGTCCCGCAACTTTTTATTCTTTTGTTGGACCGAAGTCCCTTTATTCTCTTTTCATTCAATAATTGAGTATATTTTGCTTTCTGATGTTACTTTAGCTGCCCATTTTGCTTCAGGATAAGTGCAGGTTATTATCTAAAAGCAGGAATATAGTCTTTTAACAAACTTATTCTATATATTTCTAGATGCTCTTTAAATGGTTTATTCACCTAAAAGGCTAAAACTACATAAAACCTGCTAGTCTTTTAGTATTATATATGGCCACAATTTGTCTGACAATTGTTATCGGTTCTTTTGGCTGCTTTTCAAAATTCTACGATATCTGAATTCCTTTTTATTATTGGGTTTTTCCTTAGTGTCTGACTCTCTTATTCCCTGTGATTATTGTTAAGTTTGTGGTTATCCAACTCAAAACCAATTGGGAATGAGGGGAGAGGACCTAGAAGTTATATTCTTGGTTGTTAGATCGCCCTTCTCCTATGTGGGACTAATCTCACAATTATATTATTGATATTGATATTCATATGAAGATTGATCGTCTGAGTTTGATTTCTGCTTACTCAATTCCTTACTCGTTGAATCTGACTCACTGAAAACATCTGTGTGGGAGCTATCTTGAACTCATTTTTGGGACTTGTTTGAAGTCCGGGTTGAGACTAAGTATTTGATTCTATGGAATTACTACTCTAGCCTCATACGAGTGAGATGGAGTTAGACGTTGATGATTCAGATGAGACAATTCGGACATAGGGAAGAATAAACCATGAAGTTATTATAACCATTTGATAAGTAAAAACGTTATTCATATATGATTATATTGAGAAAACCTAACAACACAGTAAGTTGGAAACTAGTAGACCATGAAACACACGAGTTGATTACCATTATCATTGGAGACCATAGATATTAGGATCAGCAGAATAACAACCCAAGATTCGTATGAAAACAGGTAGCTCTGATATCTCTTCGATTGCGTTTTTCACTTTCTGATCATCTATGGATCCTTCAAAATCTACATATAGAACACATGGGAACTCCATATTAGTCCCTACTTTTCCATTGAGACCCAAAATCTTGACAGGACCATTAGGATTATCCTTGGAAAAAGGATTCACTTCTAGCTTTGTGAGACTGATATCTCGAGACGAGAAAGTAGAAAGAACCTTCAAGAGGAGCGATAGAGTTCCAGTCCGATGACCGATAACTATACTAGTTTTAACACGAACAGGTTTCTTCCTTGTTGTTGTTGTTGGGGTTCTTGAAAGAATCAAGAAACGGGTAACATTCCATGATTCATCCTGTAATCCATGAGCTAACACATCTAAACCGTATAAAGTTGCAGCTCTAGAACTAGCAATTGCTGCAGTATCAAGCATTCGATTAGACAGAAGAAGTTCGACTGCTCCGGCTGTATCATCAACTGGTTCATGATCAAGCCCAAGTTGAGCTAAAGTTCTTCCACAGTGAGCTAAAGCCATTGGATGACTTATCACTCTCTTCAACTCACTTTTCGTCACTCCGGGTATAGCTACTAAACAGTAATGAACAAAAAGACTGATTTCTTGAACAATCGATAAGTTTGTCTGTAGTAAAAGATCGTAGTTTCTAACTGCAGTTCCTTCCATGGTACTTTCAACAGGAAGAACAGCAAGATCAGCTTTACCAGTTTCAACTGCTGAAATTATATTAGTAAAAGCTCTACAAGGAATCGTGATCGAATCAGGGTAAGCTGTTTTTGCAGCAAATTCACTGTAAGCACCTGGAGAACCTTGGTAAGCTATTTTTAGTTTTCTATTAACATCATCTATTCTGATCGACCCGTTTAAGGAATTCTGAATTTTTGTTGGTTTTTTTCCTCTGTTGGGTGAGTTTATTGAAGATGGAATGAGTTGATGAAACCCAGTTCTGTTTGTTGATGAAATTAGGTGGTTAAGCATTTCAAAAGTGGAAGTAGCAGGAGAAGGCATTCACTTTCTTCTACTCCTCTTGAGAGAGATAGAGATAGGGGAGAGAGAGGATGAACTCTTGATATTATATAAGAGATGTGTAGTTAGGAGGTGTAAATTTTTGGTTATATTTAGGTTTACATGCACATTCATACAGTTTTTATGTGAGGTTGTAAATAATTTTTTTAATAGGAGTGAAATGTTAAAGTCCCTCCATTGAAGGGTGTGTCCCAAATTAAGCAAAACCTTTTAAACCATAAACAAATGACTCCCATACATAGACAAAAACATCTACAAAGGACTAGTTTGAAATTCTTTTTGTTACAAATTCTTTTGGATGACATAATAAATAAATTATCGCTCGACCATCACCACTTCCAAACTCCATTAATAGAATTTTGAAAAATCTTTGAAATGGCTGCCAATAGTTGATAGATTTTGAAAAAAAAAAAACTCTAGCTTCTATTAATGGTTCTTTGTTACCGTTCTTCTTTTCCTTTTCTCAATGATGGTATAAAAAATAATGGTAAAAGAGCATGTCTTATGGATACTCAAATTCGTCCTCTGTTGAAGGTTTTGTTAGAAGTCCTCACGGAGGGTTTTGCCTAAGTTTCTCGTTCAAGGGTTATCCCCCTTTGTTCCAACACCAAGGGGTCAGATGTCGACAGAAGGTTTCGTAAATGAGTAAAGATAATTGGGAAAGACGACTGATAATAGTGACGATGAGAGAGAGAATGTAAATAGTATAGTAAGAGAAAATCTTATAGGAGTTCTCACAAGAGGAGCTCCCTATCGGAATTTGAGCAGTCTACCTCTTTCTATGCGTGTACTTGGTAGAAGCATGGTGTGCCCATAATTAGACCTCCACAATTCTGGAGTTTATGTAAACACTATCTACCACTTGGAATACCAAGTGTTGACAAGACTTTCGGGTTTTTGTCCTGCGTTAACTTAGAAAATTGAGTCCGACTCCAAGCTTATTCTGGTATGTTTGCACCGGGTTAATTGCACCAACTGGATATGGTTATCCTTATGCGTCGATTAAAAGTCGAAATCAATAACGCTAAACTTCAAAGGTCTTAAGAATTTTGAAGATCTGATAAAAGTTCTGAACGAATATAACCTCACTTAGGGAGGTTGTCAAAAGAAAATTTGAATTATTTTTTTTTTTTTTTTTTTGAGCAAATAAAGACCTTTCCATAAAACAAGGTTACAAAGTTTACCCGAATCGTTTTCACGAAGGGGTGATACGCAACACTAGAGTTAACATAAGGATTAACAAAGGAAGTAATACAAATTACGGGAGTTGGGAGAAAGATGAAGCCAGCTGGTGGGCCAGGCTATTGTTGACACGCGGGCAAAATGCAAGGGTAACATCAAGAAGACGCGTGCGCTCCCTGAGATCGTTGATCTCATAATAGAGTCTCCATGGGACCTTCGGATCAGCGGCTGAGATCATCTCTACCAAAACCCTAGAGTCACCCTCAATAATATAAGAACCCTCTTTTTGTTGTTCCGCCAGTTCCAGAGCCGACCGGAACCCTATCATCTCGCTATGGAGAGGCGATACCGGCGAGAAAACTTCGGTTCTAACATCTATGATTTCTCCATTTTCATCTCTCGAAACAGCTGCACTCGAAGCTCCGGTTTCTTTGAATGCTCCATCAAAATTAATTTTGATTTTGCCCGAAGGAGGGGGGCACCAATTATCTGCATGTTCGAAACTGTTAGTGGAAAGGGAGGGTTCGTGAGTTTGATTATACCTGAGTTCTTCTCGAATCTTCCACCAGCACCTCTGGAGATCCGGTCGGGTATTATTAAAGATAAGTTCATTTCGCATTTTCCACCAATTCCACATAATCGAAGTAGTTACATACCATTTGTGGTCTCTGTTTTGGTGATTTTGTAGTATACTCTTTAATCTACCCACTGGATCTATGTTTGACTGAGACAAATCATTCTCTTGAGTGAGTTGCAGGAGCTCATTAAATTTTGGGCAACTACCAAATAGGTGTTCCACTGTTTCATACTCGTCGGAGTCACACATCCGGCAACCTTGAGGTATTTGTACTTGTCTCTTTCCTATGTTACTGAGATTGGCTAATCCGTCGTGAACCAGCTTCCATATGAAGATTTGAATGTTTGGTTTCATGTCTTTCCTCTTCCAAAACTGTTTCCATGGAAAGTTTTCGGCATTTTCACTAAGTATAGGTGCTTCCTTGATTTCTGTGTAATAGGATTTCGTTGAGAATTTTCCACTCTCTGTCTTACACCAAATGAGTTTATCTTGTTGATTTCTTTGAGGGATTTTGATTCTTGAGATTTCAAGAGTAGTTTGGCTGTCGAAATAATCTGAGATAAAGGGTAGGTTCCAACTATTAGTGCGCGGATTGATTAAATCGGCCACCCAAAATACATTTGAAGGTAGTTCTTTAACACAAATAGGTCTATGGTTAGGGTTGTTGGGGATCCAAGGATCTTGTTGTATTTTAACTGAAGTGCCATCCCCAATAATCCATAGGACATTTCCTTCCATTACCTCTCTGGTTTTGAGAATCGATTTCCAAAAGGGGGATGGTGAAGAGGTAACAGTAGACGACCAGAAGTCATCATAATTTACATATTTGCCCTTTAGTAGCTTGACCCAGACTGCATTTGAATTTGTAAGTAGTCTCCACGTCATTTTTGCTATGAGCGCCTCGTTAACTTGTTGTAATGAACGTATACCAAGTCCTCCTTTATGTTTTGGACTACTTATAATCTCCCATTTGATGAAGTGCATTTTTTTTTCATGAGCCGTATGACCCCACCAAAAATTGCGTTCCGCCTTTTCGAGCTGGTCGAGTACTCCAGTTGGCATTAGTTGATAACTGAAGGGGTACGTGCAATAGGGGCCCAAGACCGACTTGATCAAGACTGTTCGACCCGCTTGAGAAACGAGTTTTTGCTTCCACCCAGCCAGAGACTTATGAAATTTGTCTACCAACCACTCAAAACTCTTAATGCGGTTACCTGGTTTAAGTAGAAGTGCTCCTAGATATTTTGCCTGATCTGTCATAACAGGAGCTTTAAGTTGGTGGATGAAGCTTTGTTGGATTGTTTCCGGTACTCCTCGGCTAAATAAGATTGAGGACTTCTCGAAGTTGACTTTCTGACCTGAAAAAGCTTCATATTGTGCCATGAATTGTAATATTGCATCTAGATTTTTAGTGTTAGCTTTGCCAAAGATAATCAAGTCGTCCGCAAATAAAAGATGTGTAATACTCGGACAGGCTTGATTTATCTTATACCCTGTAAACATATTTTTTTGAGCATAATGAGAAATTAAGAGGGAGAGAGATTGAGAGGTGAGGATGAAGAGATAGGGTGATAATGGGCACCCTTGTCTCAGTCCTCTAGAGGCCGTGAAGTCTCCAACTAGATTCCCATTGATCTTTAGGTTAAACCTAGAGGTGGTAATGCATCGCATAATCAAGCTGAGAATTTGGCCTCGGAGACCCGAGGCCAGAAGGACTGAATGAAGGAAATCCCAGTCCACTCTATCGTAGGCCTTGGCCATGTCCATTTTAAGAGAAAAAGCCCCATTCTTTGCCTTTGACAAGTTCATAGAGTGAAGGAGTTCCTGAGTTATAATGATATTGTCCATAATTTGGCGACCCGGAACAAAAGCGTTCTGGGTCCAGCTTATGCAGTCCTCTAGGTATGGTCTGATTCGATTTGCAATAATTTTAGTGATGAATTTATAAACTGAGTTGCATAAGGAAATCGGTCTGAAGTCCGAGGCCCTACTCGGGTTCTTGATTTTAGGAATTAAAGCTATAGTTGTCGAATTTAAAGATGGATCGAAATCACCTGAAATAAAGATGTCCCTTATGAAAGTAATAAGCTCCTCTCCTATCACGTCCCAATTATGTTGGAAGAAAAAGCACGGCAATCCATCTGGGCCTGGACTTTTAGTAGAGCCCATCTCCATGACAACAGCTTTAATTTCCTCTCCTGATGGGACCCTAGAGATGTGGGTCAGGGCTTCTGCCGAGAATACCTTGAATGCATTTAAAATCTCAGTTGGCGGAGCAAGTACCTGTTCTGCCTGGAATAAATTCTGAAAAAACAGTGTTAATTTATTTGCAATTTCGTCTGGATTTGTGGTGGTTTGTCCTGAGCTAAGTCTGAGTAAATGAATTCTATTTTTATGTCGCCTAGTGGACATCGCTAGGTGAAATGCTTTGGTGTTTCTGTCCCCGTTGTGGGCCCATTTTGATTTAGTTCTTTGCTCGGCTTTTGACGCTTGTAATTCCTCCAAATGCAAAATTTCCTCCTGAATCCGACTCTCATTTTGGAGAGATTCCTCCGTCGGGGTTAAATTTTGAATATCTGCAAGACGCTTTCGTAAAATTGTTAGTCTGTTTTTTAACATCCCAAATGCTCGTTTGCTCCATATTTGTACGGAGTCCTTAACAGATTGGACTTTAGTGAGGAACGGTTCAGAGCGACTATCCCAGTTATCTTTAAATATTTTTGTAAAATCTGCGTGCTTAGTCCAAAAGACTTCAAATTTACTAATAGTATTCACAATATTCCCCTGAACTACTAGCTTGAGTAAAATAGGAGCGTGGTCGCTATTATATCTAGGTAGATGAAAAACCCCCGACTCAGGGAATCTTAATAACCAAGTAGCATCACAAAGTGCTCGATCCAATCTTTCCCTTGTCAGGTGATGAATTGCCTTGCAGTTAGTCCAGGTATAAGCTGGACCATTAAAGCCTAGGTCCAGAAGGTTCGCTTGACCCATAAAGGTCTGGAAATTGGTCATGAATGGTATGTGAGAGGATCCGCCCCACTTGTCCGTAGTCGAATTCATAGCGTTAAGGTCCCCAATGCAACAAAAAGGTTTTGAAACAGTCCTGATTTTACCTAGAAGGTCTGTCCAGAACTGCTGTCTGTCCTGCACTCTAGGGGGGCCATAGATGCAAAAAAGGTCCCAAGGCTCAGAATCGGCCAAGGAGTTAATAGACACATGAATATAATTAACCGAGGAGGAATTCACATTAACAATAACATCATCGGTCCAATGAAGCAAAAGGCCCCCACTACGGCCAGAGGAAGGAACTACAACATGATTAACTAGATGATACTTAGTAAAACAAGGAAAAACTACATAATTAGATATACGGGTTTCGGAGAGAAAAACTAGCTGTGGTCTTGTCGCTCCTAGGAACTGAGAGAGAGTTTCTTTTGTCGGGGCGTTCCCTAGACCCCGACAATTCCACGCAAAGATATTCATGGTGCCTCCGGCATTTGGGTTGCCGGTACCCGTTCTTCTTGTTCTGTAGAGATGTGACTTGCTGTCCTCTTATAAGTTTTCTTGACTCGCGTCTCCTGCTGGCCTACCAGGTGGATCGGTTTGATTGTTGGATCCTGTATAACCGCATAATGAGTAGTTTGTGGTATCATTTCTCTAGAATTTGATTGTTCTCCCTCTGTATTGACCGAAATCACACCATTTACTGTTTGGACCTTGCTCCGTTTTACCTGCGAAAGACTAGACAGTAATTCACCGAAATTAGTGCGAATATTAGGCATTGGTCCAGTCTGGTCACGCCTCTCAGAGGTGGAATCCGACTCTTGATTTGTGGGTGGTTCCAATGAGAGTCGTTCAAAACCTAGTGAACCTAATTCCCGCCCTTGTGGTCTCGCATTAAACGGAACTTTGAAGGTGTCTTTATATTTTGGTTCCATGGCTTTCAACACGAGTTGGGTTTGCTCCTCCGAAAGCCTTTGTTTCAGAAGGTCCCCAAAGGCGAGAATTGTAGGGCAGAACTTGATAGAGTGCCCAAGGTATCCACAAGATTGACAAAATCGAGGGAGTTTTTCAACACGTAATTCAACTGCAATTAATTTAGTGTTAGAAATCTTAAGATAAACCAATTGGGGTAGAGGTCGGTGTAGAGAAAACTCAATCTTTGTTCTTCCAAATAGACTCCATTTTGCTGCGTCTTCAGGTGATGTAGGCTTATAATTTCCCAAGACAGCAGCACATCTGTTCACCGTTTCGTTGTTGAGCAGACCCAAAGGTATCCCATGGAATTGAGTCCAGAACCAGACTGAATCGAATTTAAGGTCACCCGGAGCACAGTCGCCTTTACATGGTTGAAGGACAATGAGTTCCTCCTGAAGAACCCAGGGGGAGCTTTCCAAGGCTAAGTCCATCTCAGTCGCCGTGATGAAACGAATAATGAATGTGTTCTCCTTAACTTCTGTGATCACAAACTTATTTGGGCCGTGGATGACTCTTGCAAGTCGCATCATCGCCTGTCCTATTTCAACTCTCTTTGTGCTTTGAATCCATATAACTCCTGTTTTGATAATCTCAGAATCAGAGGTTGGGTAGTCGGCCATTTCAACCATTGCCGGAGTTTGCTCCACTGTTGCCAGTGCTCCGAATTGTTGAAGGAATTGAGTGTTTTGTTCATCCATACTGGCTGGGTAAAGGTAGAGAAAGAGGTTGTAGACTAGAAAAACGAACAAAGAGAGACTTAATCTCGGGAATGAAATCTCCTGAAGAGAAGAAGACGGTGATATTCTGACTAAATAACGAAAGGATTTCAGTTTCTAGAGAGGAATCGTGCTGAAACTGCTGAGAAACTGCTATAAACGTGGGTGATAACTACTAAGTGGCGGAGGAGTAACCACCTAAACACCAAAAAAGGAGGTTCCGATTGGCAAGATAAAATCGCACCACCCGGGAGCGAAAAAAAAGCCACCAATACGAGAGATATATATCTTCCCTGTTACTTCTTCTTCTCTTTCTCTCTCTCTCTCTCTTAAACCCCAGTAAAAAATTTGAATTATTAACACTCAAAGTTGTTACAAATTAAAGATGGGACCAATGTTCCGAATGAATAAGCCCCACTAACACACCCGAACCCGTCTCTATATTTATAAGGCGGTTACCCGCGAAACTCTAGTAAACCGGATCCAGACCCGAGACTAAATAGGCTAATTCAATTTCTTCTGAAGTAGGGTTTTGTTCTATCCCAAGTCGATTGAGGAGCTGAAAACTCAAATTCATGGAGAAATCAAGTTGCAGAAACTTCTAAAAACCCTAAAATTAGATTGTTTTCTTCCCTTTGGTCTTCCAATTCTGTCTAATATCTACAATGTCTACCCTAGAAATTGAGGCGCGAGAGTAAGTTTCTTACTCTATCAACATGTTTTTGTTTGTTTCTTTGAATTTTTTATATGTTAAGTGACTTGGTTTAGGGTTTTGAAAACTTGAATTTGTATTTTGAGCTTCTTTGATATCATAGAAAGTTGATTAGATTATATGAAATTATATGTTTCTTGATTAAATGATGAAATTGGAATGACAAGGAAATATGCCCTAAAATGGTTGATGATTTTATACAGTGTGATCAAGATTGTACTTCAGTTTTGCAAAGAAAACTCTTTGCACCAAACTTTTCAGACATTACAAAGTGAGTGTCAAGTTTCATTGAATACTGTTGACAGTCTTGAAACATTTGTTGCTGATATCAATAGTGGAAGGTGGGATGTCATTTTGCCTCAAGTTGCACAACTTAAGCTTCCTAGAAAGAAGTTAGAGGATTTGTATGAGCAGGTATTTTTATTCATCACCTCTTCAAATGATTGGTGCAAGTTATTGTTTTTTTTTTTCTGTGTTTTTCTTAAGAATCACATAGAAATTTGGAAAATTGCAAGATTATTTTATGAGCCCATGGAATTTCTGTCTCATGGGAGAACTCTTCTTAAACTTTTGATGGTATAATCAGCTTTTGCTAGTACCTTGCTAGCTTCCCAATAATGGAGCTATTTTGATCGAAATGGCCAACAAGATGGAATATTTTTCAGTTAATTTCTCGTGGTTGTTTAACCTTTCTGTATTAGAATGAAATATATATATACAAAATATTGTCAGCGTGCCTCTAACCCTTGACCTCTAAACTCTAAAGTGGAAGACTAAACCTCTTACAACTTCAACCAATGGTTGTCGGCTAGAATGAAATATTTTCAGAAGTTTTTAAACTTTAGCGTGGTCATAGGTTAACATATAATTGGATATAGAAGGAATGACCGAATGAGTAATTGCCCGTTTCTTTTCATCCTTATTTAGCTGTTATATCTGCGGGTTCATTTGCGTATACATGTCATTTCATTCGGACCATTCCCCCTTCCCTCTAGGGGCATTAGTTGGATACCCAAGTTAGGAACTACATTTGTGTATTGATCAAATAATACTTATGCCAGATGGATAGTTCCTAAATATGTTCTCTACTTCTCTTCACTTTTTTTTGCTTAGTTATATAAAGTGGGGAACTTTTCATTATTTCAAATGTCATATTCAACCATGTAACCGTGCCTAGTTACCCCTCTCTCCACCATCATCCGATCATTTAAACCATACTTCCCTGCTACTGTGCTACATGATCTCCCTTTCTCTCTCTTTTGTAGATTGTTCTGGAAATGATCGAGCTTCGGGAGTTGGATACTGCACGTGCTATTTTAAGACAAACTCAGGCTATGGGTGTCATGAAGCAGGAGCAGCCTGAAAGATATTTGCGACTTGAACATCTCCTAGTTCGAACTTATTTTGATCCACATGAGGTTAGTATATTCCAGTCTAATCAGTCCTTCATTCGGACTTTTGTGCTTTTAAGCATGACTACATTAATATATTGGAAGTCTCTTGTTTTTTGGTTTCATAGAAATATAGAGTAGTATATTATTATAAATTTTGGTTTGCAATGTTGCCTTTTCTAATTCCTGCTATCGGAGGGTCGTTTGGAATGTCTACTTTCAGATCTGTGGTATGAGTTGGAGTAGTTGGATATACCCAGGAAAAGTTGTGTTGTTCTGAGTTATAAGTTTAGATTTTCTTTGTTTTAATCTATGAGACTTACAAGTTAGATCATTATGTTTCTATTTGAGATACAATATAGTTGAAGAAGACATGGTATATGTAATCTGAGATTCTGATCATGTTAAATTGTGGATGCGCTAGTATGTATATCCTAACATGCATGAGGTATTATGAGACACTACCAAATAATCATTTTGCATATAGCTGCCCAGATCATATGTGGAGAACTTCTGAATGTACAATATTTATGCACATTTAATTGCACATGTATATATAAAATGTGACTTTCTTCATCTCATTGTTTAAGTTCCTATGTTGTTATTTGTTTGAAAGGAGATGCTGGTTTCGTAATACTCTTACTAGCATGTTTCTAATCTATTTGAGGGATCCACCTTTCCAATTCCTTCCTTGGTTTCCTTGTTAATGCTTTATGTACTTTGTTCTGTATTCCATACTTTAAATACCCCCGAAGCACCTATTCATCTGTTTCTTCAAACATTAATTGAAGCTCTAAGGGGGCAGGATCATGGATTCGGTTAAACTTGTAATACCTTACAGGCTTATCAAGAAGCAGGGAAGGAAAAACGCCGTGCACAAATTGCTCAAGGTTTGCTTCTCTTACTGTTATTCTTTTAATTCTTTGGTTCTCCTTCATTTTGATTTACTATCAGGATAATAACAACTCTTTACCTGTGAAAACCTCGTTTTCTTCTGTAGCTCTCAGGCTCTCATAGTAACTTGATTTTTGCTCCGCACCTGCAGAAGTTAAGTTGAACTAGAATTTTCACTCTTCTGAACAAATATTTTCTTCCACTTTTCAGCCATTGCTGCTGAAGTTACTGTGGTGCCACCATCACGACTAATGGCTCTCATTGGTCAGTCTCTGAAATGGCAGCAGCACCAAGGTAGTGTCTCTATCCTTCAAGTTACCTGGGTGCAGGCATGTGTTTATATTTGTTAATCTTAACTATACTTTGTCTGTTCTAGGTTTGCTGCCTCCAGGAACTCAGTTCGACTTGTTTAGAGGGACTGCTGCCATGAAACAAGACGAAGATGATACGTATCCAACAACTCTTGCACATCCAATCAAGGTAAGCATAGAAGAATAGTAGTGCTTATTTGGTACTTCCATTGAAATTGCATAGATTCATGCAAAAGAGTTTCCATTTCTACTTTGTATTGATGTTTTGTGTGGACATATCTTCTCAGTTCGGAAAAAAAAGTCATCCCGAATCTGCTCGCTTCTCACCAGATGGGCAGTTGCTTGTTTCTTGCTCCGTAGATGGATTTATTGAGGTACATTGTGTTCATGACCATTCTTATTGTGAACGAACGTGGGTCATTACATGCTCTCTAACTTCTGGAACCTTTCCAGGTTTGGGATCCCATAAGTGGAAAGCTGAAGAAGGATCTTCAGTACCAAGCTGATGTAAGTATTTCTTAACTTGTCATGTTATGTGGAAAAGCCTCTCAATTTACTTATGCATGATCATGTGTTTTAAGTTCAAGAATAATTTAGTTTCTTTTCAACTTTCAACTAGCATCTGTCTGTCTCCCCATAGTTATGGCATATCGATCTGCGTAAAGTTAGAGTAGTCTTTACTCTTTAATACTCTTGGCCAGAGTCGATGAGTGTGAACTTCAATTTATTTTGTATGTACAATGATTAACTTGCTGCGACTGGGCCAGACCATCTTGAAATATCTTTTGATTTTTGAATAGTGCAAGCTCTTATACCCTATACAAGTTTTTTGCGGCTCACCAGTCCTTTCTTTTCTAAAGAATTGACGCGAGCCATCATTCCCTTTTGCCCATGTTTTGAACCAAATCTCAATCCATCCAATGTGATGAATATCGGTTTGAGAATAAGAGTGTGACCTCAATTTTAGTGTCTTGTCTGCATAATTGGCATTGTACATTTGTACTCATGTTGAGATTTTTGAGAATACAATTCCCAAACTATGTGGCCGTTACTTGTGCGGCTCAACAAACATGTGATTCTGGCGTTATGAAAATTTTATCAGGATGCTTTCATGATGCATGATGATGCGGTCCTTTGTGTTGATTTTAGTAGAGATACAGAGATGCTTGCATCTGGATCACAAGATGGAAAGATTAAGGTAAGCTCTTGTTATGCAGTCATTGATTACTATATCTCTGCATGTGATAACCCTTGGTAATCCCTTCCATTTTTTGTTTTACTTCCTCGCTGGTTTGGTGGCTTCTGCAAATCAGTGACAGGTGTTTTTCCTCATTCAGTTGAATCCTTTTCTCGATATGCAAGAACTTGCACTTATTTATCTACCGATGCCCCTAGCTACACCCATGTAGTATGTTTCCTTGGAGAACATATTACATACTCAATCTATTCCTCCTGGATAATAGGGTACAATAAGTAGTCTGGTTACTCTGGCATCACAAGAAACAAAATGAATTGATTGATTGAAATCTTTGCCTGGCTTATGGAAGGTTCTCTCGATCTTACAGTACTAAAAGAAAAATGGCCGAGCCTTGAAGGCGAATGAGTTTCTTATGCCGAGTACCCTGATGATTTGTGGTTGTCTAACTTGGTCTTAAGGTTGATTAAATTGCACATATTGGAACTTATTGGTCAAGGTTTCTTATATAATGAAATTGATGAGGAGCTACATGTCTAATTTACAATGTTAAATCATGTTTCAGGTTTGGCGGCTAAGGACAGGGCAATGCTTGCGTCGTCTTGAACGCGCGCATTCACAAGGTGTAACTAGTGTTGTCTTCTCAAGAGACGGAACCCAGCTACTAAGTACATCCTTTGACAGTACTGCAAGGTTTTTTTAGAATCCATGGGCATTATCTATCTATTTTTCATATTGTGCATTACTCCGATATGAACTTCAGAATACTCTCAATTGTTAAAAAATAGGAATCAAAGACCAGACATGGGGTTGACTCCATATTTTTCAAGATGTATTTCGTAAACGTTTACCTTGTTGTGAAGTAGTTCTGTCGTGTCTCCCTTACTCTGGAATTTGTGTTGGCAAAATTATTCACGTTATGTGAAATTTGTTTTAAGCCGTATGATTTATTAAGGATATGTTGTCAGATCATTACTCACCATCACTGTCCTGAAGTCTTGAGCTTGCATCCTAGTGCTTGTTTTTACTGATATTATCAAAACTTGTATTTGTCTTTGTCTTTGTCTTTGTTGTGCAACCCCGAGATGCTAAGTCTGTGACTTTTACCAGGGTTGCTCCAAGTTCTCGCCGTTCTTTTTTCTGGGGGTTTTCTTCTTAAATTTGAAATATACATAATACATGTATTAAGTGATGTTCATTATTAATATCCCTCTGAATATTATTTGATGCAGAATCCATGGCCTCAAGTCTGGAAAGATGTTGAAAGAATTCCGTGGCCACACATCCTATGTGAATGATGCTATCTTTACAAGTGATGGAGCTCGTGTTATTACAGCTTCTAGTGATTGCACAGTCAAGGTTACTTTTCTTCGACATCTTGAATGTTGTAGTTTTTAAACACGCCATAACAATTTACATGTCTTATAATACCACTTGGTGCGTACTGCAGGTCTGGGATACGAAGACTACAGATTGTCTGCAATCTTTCAAACCACCTCCTCCTTTGAGGGTACTTTTCATGTTAAAGAAATTGTGTATTTTATGAGATTGAAATGCTTTAGTTTATCAGTATGGTATATTTTGATTAACTTAGTAACCAACTAACCATGGATCTAATTTTTACACTGTTCTGTCCACTAGGGGGGTGATGCATCTGTAAACTCTGTCCATCTTTTCCCCAAAAATACAGATCAAGTCTTAGTTTGCAACAAGACATCATCGATATACCTCATGACACTTCAAGGACAGGTACTCTTTCTCTAGCCGAAGTAAATATGTGGATTTGAGTCATTGTGTTTTTATTGCCACTTTGGGTTTCATTCTAAATATTTACGAATTTGAGCTCTTTTTATGTGTCGGAGGATAGAGATCAGAATCCTGCATACAGATCAATATGTTCTTTGTAATACTCTGGCTTTCTGTGCAGGTTGTGAAGAGTTTCTCTTCGGGTAAGAGAGAAGGTGGAGACTTTGTTGCAGCTTGTGTATCACCTAAAGGGGATTGGATTTATTGTGTTGGAGAAGACAGGTTGGTTTATTGACTATTTATTCCATAAAATGTTCGGTCATCTCTACTGCAAACCAAATGTAGTTTGACGTTTTACTAACAAGGTGTCTCATTTATAATTTGCAGGAATATGTATTGTTTCAGTTACCAATCTGGGAAGCTTGAACATCTTATGAAGGTGGGTACAAGATCTTGTAGTGACAAAATTGTTATAAGGACTTGTTGATAAATCTAACAAATTTAATTTTTTATCTCGCAATTATTTGATTCTAAATTTTGTTGGTCTTACGTATGATAATAACAGGTTCATGAAAAGGACGTGATCGGTGTGACTCATCATCCTCACAGGAATGTAGTTGCTACATATGGCGAAGACTCCACAATGAAGATATGGAAGCCCTAATTGTATTTCATTAAGATTATGTAGTTTATTATGGAAACTAAAACAGAAATTGTATTTTATTTGCAGGGTAGTAACAATTTTGTAATGTTTTTCTATTTGGTGATATATAATATGGAAGATGGACTTTTAGAGAATTGAGAATGAACTTGAAAATTAAGTAATTTAAAGGAGGAAATTCTCAAATGATATTATGTTGTAACTATTATTATTATTCATGTTTTAGGGTATTTTATATTCAGTTCGGGAGGTACTTGTCATTTTTAAAATTGTTGTTTCAGATAAGACTCCAGACGCAGAGTAGCCACTTTAGAATCGTTGAGAGGATAAGGCTTGTTCCAATAATTTTCAACAACAACAAAAAAAAAAAAGGCTTGCACAATAATATTAGAATGGGTCCATGGAGAGAGATTGCACACTTGTTTTAAAAGACCCCATTGACAACTTTTAGCACAAAATTAGTCAATGTAAATATAGCAAGTGTTTAAAGAGAAAAGACGCAGAGTAGTTCATTTTCTCGACTTAAAAAATAAACTTCGTTTGTTTTTTCTGCGTCTTTTTTCTTTTTTGTTCATCTTTTTCACGATTCAACACCCTGGTCTTCTGCTTTGTCTGATCTAGTCAGCACTTCACCTTGACTTCTGTCGAAGAGTGCATTTTAGCAATTATGGTATGTGAATTGACATAAAATGACGATTTACATGTGAGCATATTCACTCAATTGTCTGATGGATTAGTTAATAGGGCATTTGTCTTTGTCAAGTGACCGTTCTTTAATGAAAAAAACATAATTGATTAAGGAAGGTGGCAAAGACGTTAAATTCTCGTAGAGACAAGTCAACTCCATCGGAAGGGGTGAGCGTTTACTTTTGTAGCATAGGTCAACCCAAATGGACAGAAAACACAATTGGTTAAGGAAGGTGGTGAGGACGTTAAATTCTCATAAAGAGAAGTCAACTCCATGCAAAGGGGTGAGTGTTTACTTTTGTAGCATGGGGTCAACCCAAATATAACTGGTCATTTTTATAAGCGTCTGTATATATGGAGATGCAAAGAAGGAAATGTGGATGCATCTTTCTACTCATGTGTCACCAGAGCCTCACTCAAGAAAAGAAGGAAATGAATGAGAAGAGAGACCAAAAGTCATCCTATAAAAAGGAAAAGAAAGATACTTAAGAAACAGCAGCACCTTGAGATTCATTCATGATTCTTGAGATAGAATCCATAACTTTGTTTCAATATTTATGATGAATTACTCTCCTCTGTTCAGATTCTTGCCAAATAGTGGGTCCTTTTTATATAAAATGACCTTTCAAAATGGGGGATTACCCATAAACAAACAAGCAAAACAAAAAAAGTTAAAACTGTTCCTTTCTTATCTGCACATTTGACACCCTGACCTGTCTCTCCAGAATTTAACCTTTGAGTCGACCCAAAGGGATTTTTTGTTCCAATTTGTAATTGTTTATGAACAATTCTAACTTGGGGTTTTTCTTATTTTTCATCTTCTTCTGTACAAATTTTTTATTTGTACTTGTTGAAAGTGGTGGACTGGTGGGTGGGTGATTTTCTTTCTCTCTCTCTAGTCTCTTCTTGGCTGGTGGATTTGTTTAAGTAAAGATGCTTGGTTCAGGGATGAATTTGATTACTACTGTGATTGGGTTTGGGATGAGTGCTACTTTCATTGTTTTTGTTTTCACAAGATTGATTTGTGGGAGGATGAGAGCTTCTCAACCTAGACCTGTTTCTGAGATGGAGGACTCCAGGACTGATATGGATGAGGTATGTTTCTCTCTCTCTCTGTCTCTCTCTCTAAATTTTCATTTATGGAAGTTGGTTGAACTGTGTTTGTCCTGTACTTGTTTGGTTTTAGTTCCTCATAGATCTTATACTTGTTAGGTCAAATAATAAGCTTGAGACCCATTTCTTGTTTTGTTAGTAGTAGGAAACTATGGACTATATTGTTTAGTTGATGAATCAAGTGAAGATTTGGGGCTAGTCAAAACCTTGTTATATTCTCAATTATGTTTCAATAGAGAATTTAGGTGTGGGTGTACAAGTTTTTTTGTGGAATAGAAATATTTAGTGAGAAGACATTATAACCTCAATTCGGCTAAAATTGTTCACTTGCCATACACTGTGTTTACTTGCACTTGAGTTCCACTAAATTGGGTGAGGGTTGTGGGATCAAAGCCAAAGCGTGTTGTCTAAATTCGAATTTCTAGAGAAGTGGGTGAGTTATCGGTATTAGGTTTTCGAGCAATTCCATGGAGTATGCAGTTTTGTCTGTATTCATGTCATTGTTGGCATTTCACTCTTTGTTGTGGGGTTGTCACGTATTGGCCGTCCATATGGATAGTCTAAGGAGCTTTTTCTTTGTGTGGGTTTCACATAATATACAACCTAAAGGGGGGATTTGAGTCCTAAAGCCCACTCCAGGACTAGGCCCCATCCGATCTTTATCCATTGCCAGCCTTGCCGGGCACCTCCCTGGCAGGTTAAGGTGATCCAAGGCTTCATGTACTGAGGGGACAGGAACTTAAATAGCTAGCTAGTTTCTCTCCTTCGGACCCTTGCCTACTCGCTTGGAGTTGAGAAGCCATTCCTACTCATTTTGCTCAGCCCTTTGCCCGACTGGGGGATAGGGATGTGGAAACTTTTGAGATAGCACTTCTCGAAAGAACCGTGCGTCACGGTTAAAGGTTTTGCGTTGGGGTTTCCAACCCTCCCGGTCTTCACCCAAATGTGGAAGACGGGAGGTTAGTTGAGTGTTAACTCTCTCTATCTTTCTCGCGCGTGCTTTTCTTCAGCTTGTTCATGTTTGTCTATTCGGGATGGGGGCTTCCTTGCATCCACAAGCAATGTTCTTCAGGATTGGCTGAAATGGTCAGTGTGACGAGGATTCATTGGGTAAATATGAGGAGAAAGGAAAATCATATTCTTAGTTCAATGAGTCGGAATTTGATGTGTTCTTTCCGTCTTATATATGTCAGAAAGCTCAAATGTATCAAGTTTGCAGGATGAAATGTGAAGAAGAACATAGTATTAAGGGGTGGAAATACTCAAAACCATATAAATTTAGGTTTTACCTCGACATTCCCACATAAGGATTGTGGAAGAACAAAGCCAACGTATCAGAATATACATTATAATAGAATATCTTATATAACTTCAAAATGACTCTGGATTCAGATTGGGTTTTCATGTATCGGAGGTCATTTCTCAATAAGAAGATCTAAGGTTCAACCTTCTATAAACAGGATATCATTCTTCCAGGGGGGGCTCTTATGCTTAATGTTTTCAGTGCTAGGAAAAAGAGAAATAGAACGATCCTCAAGAACAATTTGAGCAGCATATCCGGATTGCGTTCTCAAATCCGTAGGCATCTCAACTGTGTTACGGTGAAATCTGGTTGGATATAAGAGGCGAAAGTGTAGTATTTTGCTTGGTAACTAAATCAAGACTAGGATTCATGACTTCATTCCTAGAGGAAAGAATTAGAAAAACATCTGTGCCAGTACAGAGCTATATAAGTTGAAGTTATTTATTCAATATATAAGGTAGAAGAAGTGTTTGAGAGTGCGCATTTCGCGATGCGAGTATGGGCATCTCAAAGAAGAAAACATCCTGGAAATACAGATATGTAATATATTAGTGACCGAGGAGGTTTTTCAAGGCATTTTAGTGAGCCAAGTATAGTATTCCGTAAGAAACTTATCATATATAAAAGATGATTATCAGTGTCTAAGTCATAGAGATTCTTAGTCTGTTTCCTATTTGATGATTCCTAGTGTTGGTAAATAATTTGAGTTATTTCAGGTATATTTTGAGTAGTTATGATTTATGACCTAAAGCTTATTCACGACTAAGATGGAATATCTTAAGGACCAAGTCCTCTTTCTCTGTCACAGCATAGATTGTAATCGTGCTTCGGATCAGTTTTATTTATGTTCTAGAATTTCTTGACAGGCAGAGCATAGGATTACTGGACTTGAACCCGTTCATGTTGCTTCTCTACCCTCAGTGAAGTATAACCGCGAGACTTTTCAATATGCAGAAGATGCACAGTATGTCCTCTCTGTTCTCTATCTTTATATCTGTATCTATATACATATATATATATGTGTGTGTGTGTGTGCGTGCGTAGTGGCCATTGCCGAGGAAAGGAAGCCCTTGGCTATGCAAGTCATGGTGTTGCCTTAGCCAAACATGCACACATGACAAAGGCTGAACACGAGCAAGGCAAGGTGTAGGCCAACCATTGCATGGCCTTAGCACATTTGAATGGCCTTAGCGTGCTATGGCAAGGCCTTGCCCGAGCATGCCAAGGCTACACCATGGCCCACCAAGGTTTAACCTTAGTCGAGTAAGTTCTAACTATGGACCTTTGCGATGCTTCTGCAGATGTTCGATATGTTTAGGAGAATACGAGGAGAAAGAGATACTACGAGTAATGCCAAAATGTCAGCACAACTTTCATCTTGCTTGCATCGATGTCTGGCTAGAAAAACAATCGACTTGCCCAGTTTGCCGTCTCCCTCTACAAGAACCAAAACATTCTCCCAGGTTTGGTCTGATTGTCGAATCTATAGATGGCCCTCGACTTGTCAATAATGAACATTCACAACAATGGATATTACCTATTGCATCTGAATCACTAACACAAGGAAATTATACTAGTGAACTCCTTCGAAGAGACGATGAAACTATACCTAGCATTTCAGAAACTAATGTAGATATTGAAATGGATATCAGAAGATGATAGATTTGGGGAAAGGTTTATGTAAATAGGAATTGAATTTGATTGGTTTTGAATCAGGATGTATTTGTGATCTGTAATTTAATGGTTGCAGGTCGGTTATGTTTTAGGGCTAACAACTAGTTGGCTGTTGACAAAATCTTAGAAAAGTTTCTTTCATTCTATAATGTTTCGTAAAATTTCACGAAACCTGGGTCGAAAACTACTTTTAAAACTAAACTAAATAAAGATTAAATTGTCTAAAAAAGATTCAAGTACGAAATAATTCAAACCCAAATTCAAGTACGAAATAATCCATCAAATCCAAATTAAAGTACGAATCAAACCCAAAACCAAATTCAAGTACGAATTAAAACCTTAAAACTCAAATAATTTATCACTAGTCTGGATCAAGATAACCTATTTATTTTCTTCAAGTGAACTTAACAGCAGGACCAAGAAAACCACACTTCCATGAACTCAGCAAACTTTCACATTTGAGTTGATACTGAAGTTCAGTCTGTCTGCAGTTCAAAATAACTAGTAAAATTTAGAAACTCGAACCTGAAACCAAAACCAAGATCATAACTTGAAGGTAAAATTTGGGAAGTGTATATACCTTCATACTGGCCTGATCACCAAGGTGGTGGAAAATCTTGGTTCCTGAACAATGTATCGTCAAAGTCGTTATCAAGCAACAATGGAAGCAAGTTTGTCCCAGCATTAGGGTTGAAGCCCTCGAGGTTGAATAATTCGTCTAGTAGACCATCTCCATTTTGTTCAGTTGGTAGCTCCAGTTGTTGAGGTAGCGGCGGTAGGGGTGATAGTGGAGGTAGAGGCACCATTGATGGTAGAGGTGGCATTGATTCAGGCAGTGGTGGTAGCGAATGATTGCTACTTAGTGGCTGAGTGGCTACATTGTTGAATGGTGGTAGTTGGAAGAATTGGTTTGAATCGGAAAACCCATCACCATAACCTTCATTTTGACTAGTAAAATCTGAACTGAAGATAGCAGTTTCATGAGGAGCACTAACAACTTGAGGTTCTCTTACGCCTCCAACCCTAGCTGAAACATGTCTGTCGATATAGTTGATGTTGGTATTTGGAATGTTCGACGACTGGTCACCAAGCATAGGTCCAGTATAAAGTGACCCAGACGAATTCGGATTAGGGTTGATCATCCTGCTACTCCCATCGAAGTTGTTGGTGTTAATTGAGCTGAGCTGCTGCAATTGATAACTCAGATCGTCATATGATGATCCATTGTCGTTTTGTTGAGGAACTGTTTGCTGCATAGTTGGCACGTCGCAGGTCAGATTGTGAATCCCTTGAAGGACAGCATTGTTCAAGGATTGAGTCTCTCCATCGGCAGCGGTTCGAGAAGATTCATGCCGGCGGAAGTTGTTGGTGCTATTAGGTTGGTCCAAAGGTGGCACAACTTCACTTCCTGTAATATTAGTAAAGTATTAATAGCAGAAGAAGTACTAAGAAGTTTAGTGTCAATGAAGCTTGTCTAAATTCAAGTTGGCACCAGAGTCGTCTCAGGACGACTCACAGACTTGTCCGACTCGATGATTAGAGCAACCAACCGTTACTCACCCCTAATTAACAATACCAAAATTACAAGAATGAAAGAACAAAAAAAACATGAGAAAAATAAACCTTGGAAGTATTCATCTCTTAGTATTGATGATTGAACATTTTGAGCTGGCTGAGAGAATTGGGGAAGTGCTTGTTGGATATTAGGTAGTGCTGTAGGATAGTTGGAAGCAAATGCAGGAGTACCAAGGGCCGACTGAGCCATAGATCGCACACGACTTCTTTCGATGTTTCTGTCTTCCTCCTTGAGTTTATTCACATAAATTCGATATTTCTGCAAAATTACAATCCCCAATAGGTCAATAATAACTCAGGATTGCTAGAAGTGGAAATATTCTAATATTGCGTGAAAATCTACGACATATTCTTTCCTCAACTTATCTTAAACATGAAAATTCATTATTTTGTGATAATTGAAATGCCAACAAACGAAAAAAATGAAAAGAAACAAACCTGTAAATGACTTGCCACATTTTCTCTAGTAAGTCCAGGAACATTCATGACCTCCAAGATTCGTTTGGGCACAACATCTGATAAACGTATGTAAATAAACGAAACGATAAATAAATAAATGCATAATATTTTGATTAGGGTTAGAAAACTATATGGGAAATGTTAATACTATACACTTATATTTTCTACTAAAATGGTGAGTGCATTTAAAATTTCTCACATTATATCATACACATAATGTGAGTGTGGTCTTGGCCTGCCCAAAGTGGAATTGGCCATCTCTTGCCCTGAAAACTAGTTCAACAAATGAGGTTTTCTCTCATAAAGTAACCACCACCCCTTCCCACAAGCAATATGGGATCACCGATACACCTAAAAGATCTACATCGGAAGAAGACCTAAGGGGGTCGTCTTATAAAGTTCACGGGTTTAGACTCAATTTAGAGCCCGATCATATCGGGCATTTTAGAATATTACGAAATGTAATATTCGTAGCTATAATGTCTCCTATATAAGTATGTATATGTCAAGTTAATACGTTTAAAAAAATAAATAAATATGTGTGTGTTTGTGAGTGGGTCTTAACTCTTACGTTCTTCGCCAATGCTTTCAATGGCATCCAAGAACTTGTTATGAAGCTCAGGAGACCACATCATTCTTTGCTTCTTTTGTGCAGCTGTTTCATCGTCTTTTTGTTCTTCTTTTTCATCAACGCTCTCTTCGTTTTCCTGGTCATCATTTTCTTTCCCCTCCAAATTCACTTCATCATTCGTCGACCCACTGTCATCCTCTTCTTCATCTGTTACCCCTTCTGGTGATGAATCCTCATCTTCCAAAGTTAACGCATTTTCGAGACTTTCAATCACTTCATTAGGGTACACAACTTCAATTGTGTGTTGCCATAGGTTTTTAATTTGGCTCATGCCTAATGGCTTCATGAAATATAAAGCAGCTCCACGATTTATTCCATCGATTATGACATCTCTTTCTCCATCTATAGACATCACTGCATTCAAAATTCAAGTTTATTAGGTCAAAATTCAATTTTATTCAAAAAAAAACTCAAGTTCGTACGCGTTAATATATTGTGTTACATTTATGCAGATTCACTAATAATATTCTCTTTTCGCTCGATTAATATACCCTTTCTGGACCATCAAACTTATCGAAATTATAGTTGTAATTATACTATCGCAAAATGGAAATCCTTGCATGCCAAAAAATAGTTTCTTTTGTTAAGTTTGACTTGTACGTATGTACAAAAAGTACGTAAATTAGTAAAGACTTGTAAACCTCTCAGAACGATATGAAAATCAAAAAGCTGGTCGGACCAGCGTGCAACACTATGGTCATATGAGAAGTTTGCACAAATATGGAGTGATTTACAGACCTAACAAGATCTATACACATTCAGCCCTACAATGGTTGAACGAGAGCCATCGGATTACATTACCTTTTTAAAATATCAAGGCGACAAAAACCTTAACCTAAGATCCAACCATTAGAAGAACGCTACAAACATGTGTAAGTATAAGTTTGTATGTCTAGGATTTCTACTGATTAAAACAATTCGATGTTCTGCCCTAGCACCATCTCGACTGAATCTTGGTCAGGGTATGTAGCCGATCAGAGTCTAGAGAGAAAATATTTTACTTTCTCTCTTTAAATCTTGTCCAAACACATACCTGGCCAAAATTCGACTAGGATAGTAGACGGGCAGAGTGATATTTTACCGAAACATAGTTACAGGAGAATTTTTTTTTGTAATTAATGAAAAGAATACTTACAAACCACTGGCAACTTGATATAGTCTTTCTTAATCTCGGCAAGGAGATCAAGTCCATTCATGGCTGGCATGTGAATGTCAGTGAGGACTATGTCAAACTCACCATTCTTCTCTCTAAGTTCTTTTAAAGCCTCAATTGGATTTCGATGCGCCACCACTGAAAAATACAAACAATTAACAATATCAATAATTAACGACAAAACAAATTCCATACTTGTTCACACAAAAGAAAAAGGCATTTGTCTCATTTTTTATTTATTAAAAATTATTTTTATGAGTTTAATTTTTGTTGTGGCATTCTACATCCCGTAAATACAGTAGGATAGATTGTTTAACTCAAGGCATCAACCAATGATGTCTGATCTCAAGTTGTAAGTCATGGAATTATTTATATTGAAACTCAAATCTAAAAATTTATGACCCAAATATTGTCATGATGAGCAAGATCTCAAAGATTACTAGAGGCAATTATGAGATAATCTTATGTAAATCATACATTTTAGATTCAAAACAATGACTTATTTATAAAAGAATGAAACAAAAAAGCTCAAACTCTTGAGAGAAATAAGTTATGTATAAAACATCTACTATATGTGCCCGATCTGATTAAAAATCGCTCTAACAAAAAATTGATTTTTTTTTACAATATAAGGACAAAGCTATGACTCGAATAAAATGGAAATTGGTGATAATAAAAATAATAAAATATAAGTTCCATTAGAATATTAAAATAAAATAAATTTATGCTTCTGTGAAAATGATGACATTGACATAACTATTAATAGATTAATTCATGTTGTACCAGATCTAGCTTACTCGTTGATATCAAAAGCTTAAGCATTTGTTGCTTATATTAGATCGTCTAGATCAATCAAAAATCCATCAAAAGACCTATATAAGCTAGCCTCACATAATAGAAGTATCTACTTCCATCAATGAATAATCCCATAACAAAAAATCAAGTGAAAGCAATATCAAAACAAATAATAAAAATGTAAAAAAGAAAAAAACAAATAATGACTCTTAAAAATCAGAATTATTTTAACAGAAAACATACCTTCATACTTAAACTTTTTGAGCATTGTCTCAGTGACAAACATACATGTCTTGTCATCCTCGACTAGCAGAACTCTAAGCCCCTCACCACCAAGAGCCATAGCAAAACCCTAAGCCCCTACAGATAAAACAAAAGAGAACAAAAGAGAGAGAGAGAGTTGAGCAACAACAAATGAAGAACAACAAGGTATCTAATTTATAGAGACACAAAGGGGTTGAGATGAACTTGAACAATAAAAAACGTGGTCTAATTAGAACCTATAATTTTCTCATAATCAAATTAGAAATGTTATTGATTTACTTTTCCTTTTTTATATTCTCTTGTTTTATTTTTCAATTCCATTTTAAGGTTTGCATAGTGCCAACTACAATTGAGAGCATAATGACAAACAACTTAACATTTTTGTTTTCCTTAAATTTGTCCAAATTCTAAGTTTCAACTTTACATGGAAAATTGTAACTTATTACCAATGAATCATCAATGTTTTTTCCACTTTACTATCATCATTACAAAATAAATATTCAACTTTGATGCTATATTTATATCTAACCATAAATTGGTATCCTCATCACTAGACATACAAAGTCCACGTGTCAACGTAATTTAAAATTTGATATTTATCATTTCAAAGCCTCTTTAAAATGAAGGGTCGTGATTTACAAAAGAAAATTGTACAACCGAGATTTATAAACCAAAGTTATGAAATGACAACAAACCTATGTCATTTGTTATATAGATGTTTTTTCATCACTCATATAGTCACTGAATATTCTGTAATTTATATCTAATTAAAGTTATTATATCTTTTATCACAAGGTAACATTCACAAAAGAAAAATTGTAATTTCAAAACAATTAGCCTGTTATTTTTCTATATCCAAAGGTAAGAACTAGGGTTAGTTATTTTTGGAATTATAAACTAAATTTAAGCTTTTAATACATGATTGTCATTTTTGGAATAAAACAATTCATTTTCATTTTTCTCATTGGTGGATTTTAAAATTTTAATGGTGTGAAGACTAATTGGACATTTGGAATGATGAGCTGGTTAGGGTTCATTTTCCATTTTGAGACTGACCATGGTTTTCCAAAAACCGGTTTTTCTTTGACTTTTTTCTGGACCCCTAGTTTTTTATATTTCATTATTACCCTATGTCATTGTAACTCATTTAATTTCTTACTTTTCTTACACTCTATTTACATCGGCACATCAGTGGAAAAGAGAACTTCCATGTTATTCAATTTCTCCATTTAAACATCAATTAATTCTTAACATAGTTATAATGTTTAGAAATTTTTTAAAATATTTGGAGAAAAATAGTATTTAGGAAAGGTATTTAATTTGTTTACAACGGCTAATGCACGTTAAACTAAATAGAGTTATCTGTTTTAAAATGATTCAACTTGTCTAATTCACTTAACTATGTAAACTACGTCCACGAATCAATTGTACAATCATAATTATACGAAGAGATAGTTACTAAAAATTTAGAGTTTGAGATTATTTCTGTCTATGCCATTTGATACTTAAAGCAATACTTTAGAGTACTGTATTTTAGCCCTTAGCCTCTTACGAACTATAATTTTTTTCTCATAAATTAAACAAAAAAAAAGTAAAAAAATATTAAACAAAGCTACATAATTACTCATTATTACCTTTTTGTCATTGTACCTCATTTAATCTTATTTTACTTTCTTACACTCAACTTACACTGGCACATCATTAGCAAAAAGAACTTCCATGTTATTCAATTTTACCATTTATATATCAATTAATTCTTGACATTTGCAACAGAATTTTTTTTAATTCTTGACATGGTTGTAAACTTTTGGGAAACTTATGAAATATTTGGAAAAAAAAATGATGTTGAGGAAAGGTATTTAATGGATTTATAGCCTCTAATGGGCATGTAAATTTACGTTCACACATTTGTAAAATTATAATTATACGAAGAGACAGTTACTAAAATTAAATTTAGAGTTTGAGATCATTTTTTATCAGTGTCATCTGTTACTTAAAGCGGTACTACTGTAGAGGATTGTAGTTGTCTCTTAATCTACTTTGTGGCGGGCAAGGTTTTCCATTGTCAACTACAATTTTCCCTCATTGATTGAATAAGAGAACAATAAATACTAAATAAAATTATATAATTACTCAACAAAGTTATGTCTTAACAACACAATTTTTCTTTCAAATCACTCGAAAAACATGTCTTTTTTCCGAACACTAGTATTCTTATAAGCACCACAGAAATTGTTGCTTTAATGGATTGAATGGCAATTTTGGGTGTCTAATTGTCTATAGACCTGCCAGATGTTGACTTGTGTTAATGTTTTTTCTTATAGAAAAATTTGTAGTTCCAGTTGAGAGACATATAATCATAGTATTTATATACTTCACATTTGATGTCGGATAGCTCTTAAATGTACGTGACTCCTTGCACAATTTTAGTGTAACACTTGCGAAAAATTAATTTATAGCAAAATAGAAATCACTATTATATTTTGAGTTACAAATACAAATTTACAAACCCAAGCTCCAAATAGGTGGTGCATATATAATATGATCAGTTTTTTCTATTTTTGAATTTTCAGCGTTTCTCCAACCCTTGACTTGTAAGGTAGAAAACCAAACCTCTTTTCACCCCAATGAAGGGTTGTCGGCATATAATGTGTAATATGATCATTTACCACCACCTCCCACTCCTAATCCGTCTTTGAGGTCACCGACGTCATCTTTGGCCATGCCGTGACCGTGTTCTACCTGATTTGAATGGACTTTGTGATGCCCGCGGTTCATGCATCGACCTCCAACAAGTATGAGACATAGTTGACCATTTACCATCTCTGCAAACAAGAAGATATTATCAACCCTAACTTAGCTTATAAATAAACAAAAACAACAAACACTAAAATCGGAAAGAAGAAGCATATATTTGAGTACATACTTGGAGTAGATATCACAATCAATACAAAGAACAAAAACGAAAGCCTTTTAAATAAAATTTCCATGGTTTATTTGATGTTAATTGCTTCTCAAATTTATGAAAATTAATCTACAGAACAGTGTATCTTCTATATATAAGAACTCTTGCCCTAAGTTGATTATTGAACTTGTTTCTTTTATTACTATCTTAACTTACAAATACAATAAAACAAAAAATCTTTTCATTATATAATTAGTACATGGAGATTAAAATAAGGGAAAATGATCGTGTAAGCAACCAAGTTAGAAGAAGGCGACTAAAATAAGAGTAAAATGTAGTCCCTGTATTTATAAGGCCGAAGAAGATAAGTAGTGCTCTACATGGAGATTGAGCGCCAAATATTATTATCTTATTAATTTAACGTTAAACAATTATTAGAGTTGTTATAATCGATTTAGTGAGGTCTGTCTATGGTTGTTGATTGATACCATGTTCGCCATTTGATCTCATACTGGTGATATACATGTGAACCACACCATTGTATGTCATCTATCTTTTTTTCTCCTACAAATTTAGATTAGCATGTTTCATGGCTGGTCCCGAGGACAAACAAGCAAATTAAACCTTACTTTGGGCTACCGATTAAAGGGCCTCACATAAAGACTACAAAAAAGAAATTTGTGAGAGCTTCAATTTATTTTATCTTCATAAAAGAATTATCGAAAGCAACAAATAATCTATTTTCTGAGGTTCATCAGCTGGGAAATATGGTGCAAACACACAGTCCTGTGCACATCTTCTCCTTAGAAGCTTACAGGCTGCACATGGTGATGCTGCCGCTGATGAGCCACATTTCCTATTTGTGTTATTTTCTTTCATTTCCTTCAAATCCAAGTAATCAATCAAATCAATATATAGAGTTAATTCCTATATGGCCCCCTACTAACCAGCTTCCTTTATGGCCCCCCTTTTTTTCGTAAATTCAAATATGACCCCCTTTTCTTAACACCGTCAGTCATCTTTTATGGTTAATCTTTTTGTTTCCATATTTACCCTTCTTATAAGAATGATTTCAAAATTCAAAATTGACCCCCTTTTAAATTTGGGTCAATTTCCAAGAACTTATAGCTACTTTAGAAAAAACTAGAGGGCCAAAATAGAATACATATAAAAAAAATTTAAAAAACCTCATCTCTCCTCCATCTCATCGCCTCTCTCCTCCACATCATGTATCTCGCCACCTCATCAACTTCTCCGATGAAGGTCGCCGGCCGGCCAAATTTTCCTATTTGATGATTCCTAGTGTTGGTAAATAATGAGTGAGAGAGAGATGGGAGAGAGAGAGAGAGAAATGAGTGAGAGAGAGAAAAATGAGAGAGATTAGTTAGAGAAAGATTAAAAAAAAAAAAAAATTTGAAGATCGCCGGAAAATTTGGCCGGCCGGCGACCTTCATCGGAGAAGATGATGAGGTGGCGAGATACATGATGTGGAGGAGAGAGGCGATGAGATGGAGGAGAGAGATTCTTAGTCTGTTTCCTATTTGATGATTCCTAGTGTTGGTAAATAATTTGAGTTATTTCAGGTATATTTTGAGTAGTTATGATTTATGACCTAAAGCTTATTCACGACTAAGATGGAATATCTTAAGGACCAAGTCCTCTTTCTCTGTCACAGCATAGATTGTAATCGTGCTTCGGATCAGTTTTATTTATGTTCTAGAATTTCTTGACAGGCAGAGCATAGGATTACTGGACTTGAACCCGTTCATGTTGCTTCTCTACCCTCAGTGAAGTATAACCGCGAGACTTTTCAATATGCAGAAGATGCACAGTATGTCCTCTCTGTTCTCTATCTTTATATCTGTATCTTATACATATATATATATGTGTGTGTGTGTGTGCGTGCGTAGTGGCCATTGCCGAGGAAAGGAAGCCCTTGGCTATGCAAGTCATGGTGTTGCCTTAGCCAAACATGCACACATGACAAAGGCTGAACACGAGCAAGGCAAGGTGTAGGCCAACCATTGCATGGCCTTAGCACATTTGAATGGCCTTAGCGTGCTATGGCAAGGCCTTGCCCGAGCATGCCAAGGCTACACCATGGCCCACCAAGGTTTAACCTTAGTCGAGTAAGTTCTAACTATGGACCTTTGTGATGCTTCTGCAGATGTTCGATATGTTTAGGAGAATACGAGGAGAAAGAGATACTACGAGTAATGCCAAAATGTCAGCACAACTTTCATCTTGCTTGCATCGATGTCTGGCTAGAAAAACAATCGACTTGCCCAGTTTGCCGTCTCCCTCTACAAGAACCAAAACATTCTCCCAGGTTTGGTCTAATTGTCGAATCTATAGATGGCCCTCGACTTATCAATAATGAACATTCACAACAATGGATATTACCTATTGCATCTGAATCACTAACACAAGGAAATTATACTAGTGAACTCCTTCGAAGAGACGATAAAACTATACCTAGCATTTCAGAAACTAATGTAGATATTGAAATGGATATCAGAAGATGATAGATTTGGGGAAGGGT
Organism: Eschscholzia californica; assembly: GCF_041429995.1. NCBI lineage: Eukaryota > Viridiplantae > Streptophyta > Magnoliopsida > Ranunculales > Papaveraceae > Eschscholzia > Eschscholzia californica. The sequence goes on along the minus strand of NW_028238483.1, from coordinate 42,960,694 downwards.
TTTTTTTTTTTTTTTTTTTTTTTTTGAGAATTCGACTACGGTGTACGTTAGTCGTTACAAGGCATTGATGCATCATGGAGATGTAATGAGCACGATAACCGCCTACTTTAAACTGAGAATGAAAGAGGCCTAAAGCCCGACAACGAAGAGGCCTAAAGCCCGACAAATTATTACATTATTCATAGCCTAAATTACATAGGATAAATCTTGATGGCAGCTGCTTCCACCGAGACTCGATCCCACGACCTCATGGTCTTAAGAGGGGTGTCCATCCGTTACACCAAAGGGTTTATGTAAATAGGAATTGAATTTGATTGGTTTTGAATCAGGATGTATTTGTGATCTGTAATTTAATGGTTGTAGGTCGGTTTTGTTTTAGGGCTAACAACTTGTTGGCTGTTGACAAAATCTTAGAAAAGTTTCTTTCATTCTATAATGTTTCGTAAAATTTCACGAAACATGGGTCGAAAACTACTTTTAAAACTAAACTAAATAAAGATTAAATTGTCTAAAAAAGATTCAAGTACGAAATAATTCAAACCCAAATTCAAGTACGAAATAATCCATCAAATCCAAATTAAAGTACGAATCAAACCCAAAACCAAATTCAAATACGAATTAAAACCTTAAAACTCAAATAATTTATCACTAGTCTGGACCAAGAAAACCACACCTCCATGAACTCAGCAAACTTCCACATTTGAGTTGATACTGAAGTTCGGTCTGTCTGCAGTTCAAAATAACTAGTAAAATTTAGAAACTCGAACCTGAAACCAAAACCAAGATCATAACTTGAAGGTAAAATTTGGGAAGTGTATATACCTTCATACTGGCCTGATCACCAAGGTGGTGGAAAATCTTGGTTCCTGAACAATGTATCGTCAAAGTCGTTATCAAGCAACAATGGAAGCAAGTTTGTCCCAGCATTAGTGTTGAAGCCCTCGAGGTTGAATAATTCGTCTAGTAGACCATCTCCATTTTGTTCAGTTGGTACCTCCAGTTGTTGAGGTAGCGGCGGTAGGGGTGATAGTGGAGGTAGAGGCACCATTGATGGTAGAGGTGGCATTGATTCAGGCAGTGGTGGTAGCGAATGATTGCTACTTAGTGGCTGAGTGGCTACATTGTTGAATGGTGGTAGTTGGAAGAATTGGTTTGAATCGGAAAACCCATCACCATAACCTTCATTTTGACTAGTAAAATCTGAACTGAAGACAGGAGTTTCATGAGGAGCACTAACAACTTGAGGTTCTCTTACGCCTCCAACCCTAGCTGAAACATGTCTGTCGATATAGTTGATGTTGGTATTTGGAATGTTCGACGACTGGTCACCAGGCATAGGTCCAGTATAAAGTGACCCAGACGAATTCGGATTAGGGTTGATCATCCTGCTACTCCCATCGAAGTTGTTGGTGTTAATTGAGCTGAGCTGCTGCAATTGATAACTCAGATCGTCATATGATGATCCATTGTCGTTTTGTTGAGGAACTGTTTGCTGCATAGTTGGCACGTCGCTTGTCAGATTGTGAATCCCTTGAAGGACAGCATTGTTCAAGGATTGAGTCTCTCCATCGGCAGCGGCTCGAGAAGATTCATGCCGGCGGAAGTTGTTGGTGCTATTAGGTTGGTCCAAAGGTGGCACAACTTCACTTCCTGTAATATTAGTAAAGTATTAGTAGCAGAAGTAGAAGTACTAAGAAGTTTAGTGTCAATGAAGCTTGTCTAAATTCAAGTTGGCACCAGAGTCGTCTCAGGACGACTCACAGACTTAGCCAGGTTTACACCTACAGAAAGTTCGCAGATGTGACTTGTCCGACTCAATGATCAGAGCAACCAACCGTTACTCACCCCTAATTAACAGTACCAAAATTACAAGAATGAAAGAACAAAAAAAAACATGAGAAAAATAAACCTTGGAAGTATTCATCTCTTAGTATTGATGATTGAACATTTTGAGCTGGCTGAGAGAATTGGGGAAGTGCTTGTTGGATATTAGGTAGTGCTGTAGGATAGTTGGAAGCAAATGCAGGAGTACCAAGGGCCGACTGAGCCATAGATCGCACACGACTTCTTTCGATGTTTCTGTCTTCCTCCTTGAGTTTATTCACATAAATTCGATATTTCTGCAAAAGTACAATCCCCAATTGGTCAAATGCTCATAATAACTCAGGATTGCTAGAAGTGGAAATATTCTAATATTGCCTGAAAATCTACGACATATTCTTTCCTCAACTAATCTTAAACATGAAAATTCATTATTTTGTGATAATTGAAATGCCAACAAACGAAAAAAAATATGAAAAGAAACAAACCTGTAAATGACTAGCCACATTTTCTCTAGTAAGTCCAGGAACATTCATGACCTCCAAGATTCGTTTGGGCACAACATCTGATAAACGTATGTAAATAAACGAAACGATAAATAAATAAATAAATGCATAATATTTTGATTAGGGTTAGAAAACTATATGGGAAATGTTGATACTATACATTTATATTTTCTACTAAAATGGTGAGTGCATTTAAAATTTCTCATATTATATCATACACATAATGTGAGTGTGGTCTTGGCCTGCCCAAAGTGGAATTGGCCATCTCTTGCCCTGAAAACTAGTTCAACAAATGAGGTTTTCTGTCGTAAAGTAACCACTACCCCTTCTTCGGGATCACCGATACACCTACAAGATCTACATAGGAAGAAGACCTAAGGGGTCGTCTTACGAAGTTCACGGGTTTAGACTGAACTTAGAGCCCGATCATATCGGGCATTTTAGAATATTACGAAATGTAATATTCGTAGCTATAACGTCTCCTATATAAGTTTGTATATGTCAAGTTAATACGTTTAAAAAAATAAATAAATATGTGTGTGTTTGTGAGTGGGTCTTAACTCTTACGTTCTTCGCCAATGCTTTCAATGGCATCCAAGAACTTGTTATGAAGCTCAGGAGTCCACATCATTCTTTGCTTCTTTTGTGCAGCTGTTTCATCGTCTTTTTGTTCTTCTGTTTCATCGACGCTCTCTTCGTTTTCCTGGTCATCATTTTCTTTCCCCTCCAAATTCACTTCATCATTCGTCGACCCACTGTCATCCTCTTCTTCATCTGTTACCCCTTCTTGTGATGAATCCTCATCTTCCAAAGTTAACGCATTTTCGAGACTTTCAATCACTTCATTAGGGTCCACAACTTCAATTGTGTGTTGCCATAGGTTTTTAATTTGCCTCATGCCTAATGGCTTCATGAAATATAAAGCAGCTCCACGATTTATTCCATCGATTATGACATCTCTTTCTCCATCTGCAGACATCACTGCATTCAAAATTCAAGTTTATTAGGTCAAAATTCAATTTTATTCAAAAAAAAAAAACTCAAGTTCGTACGTGTTAATATATTGTGTTACATTTATGCAGATTCACTAATAATATTCTCTTTTCGCTCGATTAATATACCCTTTCTGGACCATCAAACTTATCGAAATTATAGTTGTAATTATACTATCGCAAAATGGAAATCCTTGCAAGCCAAAAAATAGTTTCTTTTGTTAAGTTAGACTTGTACGTAGGTACGAAAAGTACGGAAATTAGTATGAGAAGTTTCAGTGTCGGACCAGTGTGCAACACTATGGCCATATGAGAAGTTTGCACAAATATGGAGTGATTTACAGACCTAACAAGATCTATACACATTCAGCCCTTACAATGGTTGAACGAGAGCCATTGGATTGCATTACCTTTTTAAAATATCACGGCGACAAAAACCTTAACCTAAGATCCAACCATTAGAAGAACGCTACAAACATGTGTAAGTATAAGTTTGTATGTCTAGGATTTCTACTGATTAAAACAATTCGATGTTCTTCCCTAGCACCATCTCGACTGAATCTTGGTCAAGGTATGTAGCCGATCAGAGTCTAAGGGTCTGTTTGATACACTTGTAAAGTGGGTAAGAAAATCGATTTTCCACTGTTTGATTGGAACAAAACATGGGAAAGTCGAATTCTCGTGGTAAAAAAAAGTGGGCAAAAGGCTTGATATTTTTTCCCACTCAAAAGGTGGGAAAACAGATTTCTCACCCACTCAATGTTGCGCTCTCTCTCCTCGAGACTTTCTCTGTCTAAACGGGAGAATTACTGAAACCCCCAACTCTGATAATGCCTTTACTGAAACCCCCCACTTTAATTAGTAATTACTGAAACCCCCCAACTTCGTTTGATTTAACGGAATTCAACCGTTAGTGGGAGGGAAATTACCGAATTCTCCCTTTACTAAATCGCACCTATTAATCAGATTTGAAAAATGAGGCGCCTTCGAGTCAAAGGTGAGGCGCTTATATCATATTTTATTATCTTCTCCCTTACCCACCCAAATCGTCCCAAAACCCTCTCCTCCCTTACTGAAACCAACCAGACGAAGAAATCAAGAAGGTTGCTCCATCAAACCAACTCGGTAATTTCCACCAACCAGCATCTATCTCTAACGACAAGAACCTCACGTTAACAACCCCTACCAGGTATGCTCCCTCTCTCTCTCTCTCTCCATTCGAACTCGAACTAGGGTTTCAGTAATGGGTTCTCTCTCTCTCTCTCTCTCTCTCTCTCTCTCTCTCTTGTACTCCTAATAGGTAACGCGAACTCTCCCTAGGGTTTCTCGTTTTGCTGGTTCGAATGTACTAATCAAGAAGAACAAATTCGAATAACCCTTAACTCGAAATAGTAGTTCTAAGCACAGAATTCAAAGGACCCTTATGAGCTCGATTTTCAGAAATTTCTCAACTACTATTAAAATAAAAAAGAAAATTTCTAAATTTCCCTTAACTTGATTTCAGAAATAGAAGTTTAGAAATTCGAATTAAAGAAAGTGTAGTCTGTGATATTGCTTATGTGATTTGGGAACATGAAATGAAACCATTTTGGTATTAGATAGATAGGTTGAACATTTCTGTATTTGACTGTTGTGATTTGGGAACATGAAATGAAACCATTTTGGTATGAAATGATGGTTATTTTACTTATGTGATTGAGGACTAATTGTGTTAAATGATGGTTATTTTACTTCCTGATGTTGCTTAAAGGCTTTTGACCATTGGCGCGCTTACTTCATTATTATTATTTTACTTCATCAACATTTGTATTCAAATTCTTCATCAACATGTTGTTGGATATGTCTGAAATTTGGTTCCAGATGCATTAGACATTAGTAGATGATTTAGCTCTTTAATTAGTTTGTTTTTGATGTACGGTATTGGATAAGTCGATAAGACTTGTGAGGTTAACTTGCAGTCAGGATCACTTATTCTTGGCCTCTACTCTTTTACGTAAAGATTCCAACTTTCCTGTTCCTTCTTTTCATCCATTTGTTTCAGTAACTATCGTGTCTTTCACAGTTAAATCATATCACTTGACTTCCCCCTACTTTAGTTTATAGGTAAGCCATATTCAGCTATATCATTGGTTCATAATAGCATATTTTCAAGTAGGAAAGGACTTCCATTTTTTTTTGTAATATGGTTTAGAGGATTAACTAACCTATCTAGTCGAATCTGAATTGAATTTTTGGTTTGTAGCCCCCTTCTTTTATCGTTCATACTATACCATAACACAGGTATTAAGTCAAGTTGCAATTGCATATTGTATTGTTTGTGGTTATTTCTCCTTTTCTCTTTGACTTTGCAATTACTCCATTCTTTTTCAAGGAACCATCTTAGTTTTTATTCCCATTTGAACAGAACACGAAGATCTAAAATAAATTTTCAGCTCGTTTCGCAATTTTGCATATACACGAAGTAAGCATTTTCTTTACCCCACCGTGGAAGATCCATACCAGAGGGCATCTGCGAGTGGTGCTGTCAACTTCTATTTTGGCACATATGTCGTTATTGTATGAATTGACATTTTAAACAATTTTCTTTTGACGTGTAGGTACGTGCAGACCTACCAAGAGAATGAAAAGTTAGCCCACAGGTACTGAAGTTTGGCAATGAAGCTGTCTGCACCATCTGTGATGGAGAGATGAAGTAGTCCGCAAAATTTGTTTTTCTTGCTAGTTGATAGTAGATTCTGTTCTTCATTTGATTAAAGACTCCATAATTTTACTTTCACATTACTATGTTTGATGAGGTTCTGAAGAAAACTCAGTTCTCATGCCCTACTTTAATCTTTCAATAAAGTTTTGAGTGCTTTTCATTTACATGCACTGTTTATGTGATACCTCTTAACTGTCCAGGTCGAGTTAAACCTTCATAGTTTGAGTCAGAAGTTACTTCTATTGATATTGTTTCTCTAGTTCTTCACTGGTAAGTTGCTGCTAATCCTCTGAACAATAGGGGTTGAAGTTGAACCATGTATCAACATTTCCGGTATAAGGAGTCCCAACAATGAAAAATGCAAATTTTGCTATAATGCTCAGTACGATTATATGATGGATGGTTGATTATATGACGGTTTATTCAACTCCTGTTCAAATCTTACAAATGAAATGTTCCGTTTCGTTCGACTTTCCTCCAAATGGTGGCAGTATAATCTGATATGTGGGTTGTAAAAATAGGAATGGTGGGGGGTTTCAGTAATTACTGATAAAAGTGGGGGGTTTCAGTAAACACATTATCAGAAGTGGGGGTAAAACGTAAGAGGGCAAGAAAGTAATATTGAAAATATCAAAGTTAAATATAACGAAGTTGGGGGGTTTCAGTAATTACTAATTAAAGTGGGGGGTTTCAGTAAAGGCATTATCAGAGTTGGGGGGTTTCAGTAATTCTCCCCTGTCTAAACTCTTTCCATTTCTTCCTCTCACAATCAGACTCTTCTCTCTCCTAAGGATTTCTTTCTCATTCGCTCTCATCTCTGTCCAGCAAATTTATGTATCTCAATAAAGCTTTTTATCAAATCTATTTAGTATTTTGAATAAAAGAGAAGATGAAACACAAACCAGGAATCTCTGCCACATAGTAATAATCCCCTAATTTGTTCAAACCAGAAAACCCTACCCTAATCTCTATAAATCCTCAGTTATTTAGAACTGAAAGAACCCTAATTTCTTCAATGGTTTATGAATCTGAATCAATTAGGTTTGACTTGAATCTGAATCGATTATGAACTAAAAAACCCTAATTTCTTCAATGGTTTATGAACTAATAAAAAGCAATGAAAACCCCACCCTTATTTCTTCAATGGTTTAAATCCAGTTATTTTGATACTTGTTTATAGATCCGAATTTGTATTTGACTTGAATGTTTTTGTTCTTGGATGTGGTTTATGAATCACGAATCATGCAGTGATTAGGGCTTATGAATCATGCAGTGATTAGGGCTTATGAATCATGCAGTGATTAGGTTTATGAATCGATTTGAAGAAGAAGAATTGGAAGAGAATAGGATTTGAAGAATAAGAAGAAGAAGAGATTAGGGTTCGAAGAATTTGAAGAAATAGATCTGAATCGATTTGAAGAATTAGAAGAAGAGGATAGGGTTTATCAATCATGCAGTGATAAGGTTTTTAGGTCTTATGCAACTCTTTCTCTCTCTAAGTAAATCGATTTGAAGATATGAATTGGACTTCCCAAAGGCACCTCAAAGAAGTCCAATAATTTCATTGCTTTTTAAAGGCACCACATAATTTCCCATAACCTTACTAAACACTATAACTTGAATTTCTAATGTGAAAGAATATGTTCTCTTTCCCATCAGAAAATGACTGTTTTCTTACTCATCTATTTTCACACGTATCAAACGGACCCTAAAGAGAAAATATTAACTTTATCTCTTTAAATCTTGTCCAAACACATATCTGGTCAAAATTCGACTAGGATAGTAGACGGGCAGAGTGATATTTTTCCGAAACATAGTTATAGGAGAAAAAAATTGTAATTAATGAAAAGAATACTTACAAACGACGGGCAACTTGATATAGTCTTTTTTAATCTCGTCAAGGAGATCAAGTCCATTCATGGCTGGCATGTGAATGTCAGTGAGGACTATGTCAAACTCACCATTCTTCTCTCTAAGTTCTTTTAAAGCCTCAATTGGATTTCGATGCGCCACCACTGAAAAATACAAACAACAATAATATCAATAATCAATGACAAAACAAATTCCATACTTGTTCAAACAAAAGAAAAAGGCATTTGTCTCATTTTTTATTTATTAAAAATTATAATTATGAGTTTAATTTCTATTTGTTTTGTTCGAGTCGCAACTCGGAACAAATAACAATTTCTTGGTTTTTACGGGATACAATTGTTGTTGTGATATTCTACAATATCCCGTAAATATATACAGTAGGATAGATTATTTAACTCAAGGCATCAACCAATGATGTCTGATTTCGACTTCTAAGTCATGGAATTATTTATATTGAAACTCAAATCTAAAAATTTATGACCCAAATAAAGTCATATATATTTTGTTATGATGAGCAAGATCTCAAAGATTACTAGAGGCAATTATGAGATAATCTTATGTAAATCACACATTTTAGATTCAAAACAATGACTTAATTTATAAAAGAATGAAACAAAAAAGCTCAAACTCTTGAGAGAAATAGATTATGTATAAGACATCTAGTATATGTGCCCGATCTGATTAAAAATCTCTCTAACAAAACATTGATTTTTTTTTGACAATATAAGGACAAAATTATGACTCGAATAAAATAGAAATTGGTGATAATAAAAATAATAAAATATAAGTTCCATTAGAAATATTAAAATAAAATTAAATTATGCTTTTGTGAAAATGATGAAAGTGACATAACTATTAATAGATTAATTCATGTTGTACCAGATCTAGCTTACTCGTTGATATCAAAAGCTTAAGCATTTGCAGCTTATATTAGATCGTCTAGATCAGTCAAAAATCCATCAAAAGACCTATATAAGCTAGCCTCACATAATAGAAATATCTACTTCCATCACTGAATAATCCCATAACAAAAAATCAAGTGAAAGCAATATCAAAACAAACAATAAAAATGTAAAAAAGAAAAAACAAATAATGACTCTTAAAAATCAGAATTATTTTAACAGAAAATATACCTTCATACTTAAACTTTTTGAGCATTGTTTCAGTGAGAAACATACATGTCTTGTCATCCTCGACTAGCAGAACTCTAAGCCCCTCACTATTAAGAGCCATAGCAAAACCCTAAGCCCCTAGAGATAAAACAAAAGGGAGAGAGAGAGTTGAGAGAGAGATTTAAGCAACAACAAATGAAGAACAACAAGGTACTTAATTATCTCAACAAAAAAAAAAACAAGGTACTTAATTTATAGAGACACAAAGGAGTTGAGATAAACTTGAACAATAAAAAACGTGGTCTAATTAGAACCTATAATTTTCTCATAATCAAATTACAAATGTTATTGATTTACTTTTCCTTTTTTATATCACTTGTTTTATTTTCCAATTCCATTTTAGGGTTTGCTTAGTGCCAAATACAATTGAGAGCATAATGACAAACAACTTAACATTTTTGTTTTCCTTAAACTTGTCCAAATTCTAAGTTTCAACTTTACATGGAAAATTGTAACTTATTACCAATGAATCATCAATGTTTTTTCCACTTTACCATAATCATTACAAAATATTCAACTTTGATGCTATATTTATATCTAACATAAATTGGTATCCTCATCACTAGACATACAAAGTCCACGTGTTAACGTAATTTAAAATTCGATATCTTAAAAGTACATGTATATATATCTTTTTATCACTCATATTGTCACTGAATATTACTGTAATTTATATCTAATTAAAGTTATTATATCGTTTATCACGAGGTAACATCCACAAAAGAAAAATTTTAATTTCAAAATTAACGTATTATTTTTCTATATCCAAAGATAAGAACTAAGGTTGGTTATTTTTGGAATTATAAACTAAATTTAAGCTTTTAATACTTGATTGTTATTTTTGGAATAAAACAATTCATTTTCATTGGATTTTTCTCATTAGTGCATTTTAATATTTTAATGGTACGAAGACTAATCGGACATTTGGAATGATGAGCTGGCTAGGGTTCAATTTCCATTTAGATACTGACCATGGTTTTCCAAAAACCAGTTTTTCTTTGACTTTTGTCTGGACTAGGGGTGGGAATCAGGCGGGCTCGGTCGGGCTACCAAGTGTCGGGCTCGGGCGGATTGGGTTCGGATAAGTCGAGCCCGAGGTAGTGAGCCGGGCGGATCGGGCCGGGCGTATCAAAGACTTGAAGTGCCCGTAGCCCGTCCGAGCCCGACTACCCGAACGGGTTTCAACGGGCTCGGGTCGGGCGGGCTCGGGTCGGGCGGGCTCGGGTTTATTGAATTAATAAAAAAAATAAAAAAAATAAAAATTTAATAATAAAATAATAATTTAATAAAAAAACAATAATTAATTAAAATACCAACATTATATATTATCAGATTATATCATAAACAAAATTACATAATCACCCATTTTAATAACAAAAAAATACATTTCCCTCCCTCCAACATTTTAATAACAAAAAGTCCAAAATATAAACAAAAAGTTACATTTCTCTCCTTCATTCATTAATCGAGCAATCAAACTTGAGAAATGCTAGGAGTTGGTTCGGGAAACCCATCGTTCAACGGATCAAACTCCTTCAAAGTAACATTAAGCTCATGCTTCCACCAATCCTTAAGACAAACACAACACTCCAACATTTCCGGAGTTAGGCTACTCCGATAGTCTCCCAAAATTCTTTTACCTAAAGAGAAAGCCGACTCGGAAGCAACAGTCGAAACCGGGACAGCAAGAACATCACGTGCTATTCGGGACAAAATCGGATACCTCTTCTCGTTCTCACTCCACCAACCCAAAACATCGAACTTTTCAATATTATCGACCGTAGGATCTGGCTCAGACTCATATCTAGATATTTCTTCGGAAGCGGTAGCTATAGTGTTCTTTCGGACTCTCTTAATACTTCTCCAAAAAGCACCACGCCTAGACGGTCCATCGGGCTCACTCTGGGGTTGATCAACAGTAGACGACGAAGAAACGGATGAAGGCACACTCAAATCAGCCGTATACTCTTTAAATAATTCACGTAACTTGCCGATCATGGTGGCAGATTGCTCAGTAGAACACTTGATAACATGAGCCGAAGTATCGAAACAATTCTCAAGTTCGGTTAAGAGCATATCAACTTTCATTTTGATCCTTGGATCTAAAATACATGCAACACCAAACAATACGGGAGTTTCACCCCAATACTTGCAAAATTTAGCCTCCATGAAATGAATAATGTCCGCAAACATAGGATCATGTCGATTATCTAAAAATACCATCCCAATATCAACCAAATACTCCAAGACGGAGTTAGAAGTCACATAATCAACACTAGAAAAGAAGTTGGTTGCCTCATAAAAAGCTTCAAAAACTTGTACAACAAATTGGCGTGCTGCCAATCACTACTCGATAAGACAAAAGGCGGAGATCGATCAGATAAGAACGAGTCAATCGGATCCTTAAACGGAAGGGCACTTCTCAACATAAGATAGGTTGAATTCCAACGATGTTTTACATCCAACTGCAATTTTTTAGGAGAATAGTTCTTTGATTCACAATGGATTCGAAATTGTGCATTTCGAGTCTCCGATGCAGAGATATATTCAAGACAACCTTTCAGCCGTGTAAGCATTTCTTTAAACTGGGGAACTTTAAAACCATCCTGAACAACCAAGTTCAAGATATGACAGCAACATCGAACGTGAAATAATTCGCCTCTCAACGGTAAATGAGGCATTAACTCGATTAAACGAGAAACAGACACAGTATTTGCACTAGCATTATCCATTGACAAGGAAAACACTTTGCCAGATATCATCCAATCATTAGTTAGCTTATCATACAAAACATTGGCAATGTGTTCCCCAGTATGAGACTTGTCTAACAGAATGTAAGAGATGATTCTCTTTTGGACACACCAAATTTCATCAATGTAATGCGCTGTTATGCACATGTAACTAAGCCTCTGGTTCGAAGACCAGATATCAGATGTAAGAGCAATTCGACCAGGAGCACTAAGTAAAACATTTCTGAGTGCATCTTTTTCTTCCTTAAAGTATTTAAGGATATCATTTCTAACAGTGCTCCTAGAAAATGACTTGAACCCAGGATGGAAGGAATCAGTAATATAAAATTGAAAGAAGGGGTCCTCCACAAATTGCATAGGCAACTCGCGAAGGATTAAAAGCTTGATCGTGTTTTTGCGAGCTCTCGCTTGACTAAACTGAAATGAACCCATATTTCCACTGTTTGGATCTTGTACCAACTTTGATTGAGACAGGTCGATTTTTAGTGCTTTAGCACACTTAAATGTGTGTCTCTTGAAATGTGTTGTCCCGTTAGAAGATTTGGAATTTCGAGAAACACCACAAAAGTTGCATTTGGCCATTTTAATGATCTTGCCTCCATTTTTAGGATCAGGAGCATCATGAAAGGAATAGAAGTCCCAAACCTTAGAAGATCGGCCTCTCGAACAGGTTGACGTTCCAGTCAGCACATCTACTTCGCCTGCGGGAGAACCAGCAGGAGCAGACACACCAGGAACAGGAGGATCAACAGTACCAGCAGGAGATATTTCTCCATGAGCACCACTCTGACTCTCCGTCAAATCAACCTAAGTAGAACCACAACCAACATAAAAAGTCATTCTACTAAGCTGAGTTCATGAGAGATCTAAGATAACGAAATTCATCATCGGTTTGTAGGAACATCAATATTCGTTTTCGTTCGGACATTCAATTTCTAACCAGCTTCCTTGAATCACCCATTTTGGTTACAGTGTTCTAACAACAAAGAAGTGTCCACAATTGGGAGAACCATTTAGGTTCTTCATCAATTCGGTCCTTCTAAGTGTTTAAACAACGCATCCAAAACTGGAATGACAAGTGATCCAGTCTGAAATCATGAGTCCTACAGAGAAGGTAAGAAACATAGAAGTTAGAAATAGACAAGTTCAAAAACAGACAAGTTTAAGAACTTAAAAGGTAAGTTGTTTTAGAAATAGAAAGTAAAGAGAAGTGAAGGTTAGAAAACTTGTTTTAAAAAAGAAAGAAAGAGAAGAAGAATAGTAGTTTTGAAAAACAGAAAAACAAAAGTTGTTTTAAAAAAGATTTGTTTTAGAAAAAGAAAGTAAATAGAAGTGAAGTTTAGAAAACTTGTTTTAAAAAAGAAAGAAAGAGATAAGAAGAGTAGTTTTGAAAAACAGAAAGAAGAGTAGTAGTTTTAAAAAATATTTGTTTTAGAAAAAGAAAGTAAAGAGAAGGTTAGAAAAATTGTTTTAAAAAAGAAAGAAAGAGAGAAGAAGAAGAGTAGTTTTGGAAAACAGAAGAAGAGAAGTAGTTTTAAAAAAGATTTTTTTTGGAAAAAGAAAGTAAATAGAAGAGAAGGTTAGAAAAGATTTGTTTTAGAAAAAGAAAGTAAAGAGAAGGTAAGAAAACTTTTTTTTAAAAAGAAAGAAAGAGAGAAGAAGAAGAGTAGTTTTGAAAAACAGAAGAAGATGAGTAGTTCTAAAAAAGATATGTTTTGAAAAAGAAAGAAAGAGAGAAGAAGAAGATTTGTTTTTAATTGTCCTGAACATGAAGGCAAGATCATCATGTTGACTCTTTAGTCTGACTGAGTTGTTTGAAAAAAAAAATACTTTAATCTATGATCAAGTCTCACTAAGTTGTTTAAAAAAAGAGATCTAATGGTTCTAAAACAAGAGATCTATAATCTATTATATAAAACAGAAGGGAAAACGATGACTGGGACAAACATCCTTTTTTAATAAAGGATATTGTCTAGGAGCCCTTCTCAAAATTTAAAATATAGTCATTCGTAGAAATAAAATTACCTTTTTAAAAAACAATAATCGTTTCCTTAGAAATAAAATAACTAATTTAAGAAAAATGAAACAAAATAATTTCAAGAGTTAAAAAAAGAAATTAAAATCTTTCTCCTTCAATAAAATAATAACTAATTTAAGAGAAAAGAAACAAAAAAATAATACAAAAATATAATAACTAATAAAAATCCCCCTCTCTCAATAAAATATAACAATAAATTCCGTAACATTTGATTGATACAAGTGTTCGTGCCCTAGGGCACGGGATATACCCTAGTATTATTAATTACCTAATAATTCTAAAACAGAACACTCGGATCTGTTTAATCAGACAGATCGATAGTCAGATGACTCAGATCTGTCTGATTAAACAGATCAAACTCAATGTTTGTGTTCTGTTTCAGAACTAAAAAAAAAAAGATTATTATCTATGACCTATGATCTATCATCTTTTTACTTCTTGTATCAATATTATCTAACGGTTCTGAAACTGAACACTCATTTGAGTTTGATCTATTTAATCAAATGAGTGTTCTGTTTCAGAACAAAAAAAAATTCCACTATTTTTTGTGTCTGTACATGGTACATCTTACATCGACTTCAAGTCATACACCACAAAAAAAAAAAAAAAAAATACAAGACAAATACATTATAGATCTGATCTATTTGATCAGACAGATCAAAGGTTTAGGACTCTGATCTGTCTGATCAAACAGATCTGACTCGTTAGAGTCGAGATCTTTACATATAATCATAACAAATAATGTTATATACATTATTCATTACACATTACAACCATTAACTAAAACATTCAGTAAATAAAATCAAATTAACTAAATAACATCAAATAAATAATTATTAGATGAGTTCGAGGGCTTAACCGCGTCATTTGATCCGAAGATCATCAGCATATACCCATCATGAACTAACCATCAGAGAGATAATACACTTCGACCAACTTCGACCAACAGTATATGATGATGATGTGATCAGAGACTTCGACCATAAGTAATCATAAGTCATAACCATAGTCTTTAATGAAATTAGAGAGATGATGATGTATACTAACCATATTGAGAGGCTTCGACCAACAGTAGATGATAGACTTCGACCAACAGTAGATGAAAGAGAGACTTCGACCAAAATATTTAACCCTAGAAGTGTTCTTCAATGGAGGTACTAGAGAGAGATGATGGTTTGAGGCTGAAAGAGAGAGAGAGGGGTAAAAAGAGAGAAGAGCGGCGGAAACAGAGAGAGAGAGCGGCGGAAGAGAGAGAGATGATAGGGTTCGGTGAGAAGAGGCATTAGGGTTTTACCTGGGAATTGAGGGGTATATATAGGCTGGTGAGATTTAATCCAACGGCTGAGATATTATGTAATCTCAGCCGTTGGATTCATTAAAAACACGCGGATCATTCGGGATGATCGACGGGCTACTCATCGGGCTCAACTAACGGGCAAACTATCGGGCTACACATACGGGCAACATATCGGGCCGGTCTTCGGACGGGCTTAACGGGCCGGGACTCGGAATTGAGAACATGTCCGAGTCCCGACTCAATTAGCCCGATATATCGGGCCGGGTTAGCCCGGCTCGGGGCTGCTTCGGTCATCGGTCTCTCACGGTCCGGGCCGAACGGGCCGGATCGCGGGTTTCCGGACCGTTTTCCCAGCCCTAGTCTGGACCCCTAGTTTTTTATATTTCATTATTACCTTATGCCATTGTAACTCATTTAATTTCTTACTTTTTCTTACACTCAATTTACATCGGCACGTCACTGGAAAAGAGAACTTCCATGTTATTCAATTTCTCCATTTAAACATCAATCAAATCTTAACATAGTTATAATTTTTCGAAATTTTTTGAAATATTTGGAGAAAAATGGTATTTAGGAAAGGTTTTAATTTATTTACAACGGCTAATACACGCTAAACTAGATAGAGTTATCTGCTTTGAAAAGATTCAATTTCAACTTGTCTAACTCACTTAACTATGTAGACTACGTCCACGCATCAATTGTGAGATAGTTACTAAAAATTTAGAGTTGAGATTATTTTTGTCTGTGCCATTTGATACTTAAAGCGATACTTTAGGGTACTGCTTTTCAGCCCTTGGCATCTTGTGAACTATAACTTTTTCTCATAAATTAAACAAAAAAAAATAAAAAAAATATTAAACAAAACTGCATAATTACTCTTTATTACCTTTTTGCCATTGTACCTCACTTAATCTTATTTTACTTTCTTACACTTAACTTACACTGGCACATCATTAGCAAAAAGAACTTCCATGTTATTCAATTTTACCATTTAAATATCAACTAATTCTTGACATGGTTATAAACTTTCGGAAACTTATGAAATATTTGGAAAAAAAAACGGGGCTGAGGAAAGGTATTTAATGGGTTTACAATCTCTAATGGGCGTTAAGCTGGACTCACCTAACTATGTAAGTTTATGTTCACGCATCTGTAAAATCATAATCATACGAAGAGACAGTTACTAAAAATTCAGAGTTTGAGATCATTTTTATCAGTGTCATATGTTACTTAAAGCAGTACTACTTTATAGGATTGTACTTTGTCCCTTAATCTACTTTGTGGCGGGCAAGGTTTTCCATTGCCAACTACAATTTTCCCTCATTGAATGAATAAAAGAACGGTAAATGCTAAATAAAGTTATATAATTACTCAACGAAGCTATGTCTTAACAACACAATTTTTCGTTCAAATGACTCGAAAACATGTCTTTTTTCCGAACACTAGTTTTCTTATAAGCACCACAGAAATTGTTGCTTTAATAGATTGGATGGCAATTTTGGGTGTCTATAGACCTCGCAGATGTTGACTTGTGTTTATGTTTTTTCTTACAGAAAAATTCGTAGTTCCAGTTGAGAGACATATAATCATAGTATTTATATACTTCACATTTGATGACGGATAGCACAATTTTAGTGTAACACTTGCGAAAAATTAAATTATAGCAAAAATAGAAATCACTACTATGTTATGAGTTACAAATACAAATCTAGAAACCGAAGCCAAATAGGTAATGCATATCATAATATGATCAGTTTTCTATTTTGAATTTTCAGCGTGCCTCGAACCTTTGATTTCTAAGGTAGAAGACCAAACCTCTTACCACTCCCATCAAGAGTTATTGGCATATAATACGTAATATGATCAGTTACCACCACCTCCCACTCCTAATCCGTCTTTAAGGTCACTGACGTCATCTTTGGCCATGTCGTCACCGTGATGCTTGGGGTCCAGGCATGCACCTCCAACAAGTATGAGACATAGTTGACCATTTTCTTTATTTGTTGAACTAAGTTGACCATTTACCATCTCTGCAAACAAGAAGATATTATCAACCCTAACTTAGCTTATAAATAAACAAAAACAGCAAACACTAAAATCGGAAGAAGAAGCATATATTTGAGTACATACTTGGAGAAGATATCAGAATCAATACAAAGAACAAAAACGAAAGCCTTTTAGATAAAATTTCCATGATTTATTTGATGTTAATTGCTTCTCAAATTTATGAAAATTAATCTACAGAACAGTGTATCTTCTATATATAATAACTCTTGCCCTAAGTTGATTATTGAACTTGTTTCTTTTATTACTATCTTAACTTACAAATAGAATAAAGCAAAAAATCCTTTTATTATATAATTAGTACATGGAGATTAAAATAAGGGAAAAATGATCGTGTAAGCAACCAAGTTAGAAGAAGGCGACTAAAATAAGAGTTAAATGTCCTGTATTTATGAGGCCGAAGAAGATAAGTAGTGCTCTACATGGAGATTGAGCGCCAAATATTATTATCTTATTAATTTAACGTTAAAATAAGGGAAAATGATCGTGTAAGCAACCAAGTTAGAAGAAGGCGACTAAAATAAGAGTTAAATGTCTCCGTAATTATGAGGCCGAAATGTTAGTATTTTTAATACTAATGACTAATGTGGACTAATATATGTATTAATTACATAATACATGCTATTTCACTTAAGGGTCCCAAAATGTGATCTAATTAATTTATACATTATGGACCATAAAATATGAGTTTGAAGTGTGGGGAGCGTATTGGCAATATGTCATGTGTAGAGTCCTCAAAAGTAATTATCAAAGAATAATGGGCTCTTTAATAATTACTTGGGTAACTGCTAGTAACTTCCTAGGCAGTTCCCATATTATTCAGGGCAAATCCCTAAACCAGAGAAGAGAGATGTGATTTTCCCAACTCCCATTTTGAGAAATCAGAAACAACGTCCATTCTCAAGGTTTAGAAGATATTGTCCAAATCTTAGGGTTAACAAGGAAACCTTCAAGTATCTTCAAGCTATGGATTCGGGTAAGTACCTAAAACCTCCTCATCTCTTTAATTCATCAAATAGAGATCTTGGTTTAATTTCATTACTTGTGTTTTTGTTATTTATATGCATGAGTATTGAATTTTCCATCAAGTGGTATCAGAGCCACTATTTGTATGAATTTTGAGATGGTTTTATGTGTTCTGTTCACCATGTTTGTGATGTTTAAGATATTTCGTGAGAAACTGTTTTGCTTTTAGATTATCCCTAAATCTGTTTATTTCTGCAAATATGGGGATTTAAAGAATATTAGTAACTACCTTTATTTTAAATAATAAAAATCTTGAATGCTATCTTCTGTGATTCGGTTGGTTATGGAGGAATAATAGAGATCGTACTTATTTCCCCCTATTCCTCTCCCCTAATCTCTCTGTTTGAATATTTGGGTAGTTGAGAGATATTTGGGTAGATGATATTCTTATGAATTCTCTGTTGGATTATCCTCTTAGGTTTCTGTTGGGAGAGATAATATATAAGTAGTTATTATTTCCTTAATTTCCTCTCCCATCATTTATGCGTTGAATGTTTCATTAGTTAACAGATATTTTTGGCAGATTACACCATAACCAATTTTAAGTTTTATTTCTCTGATTAGGTTATTTACAGAGAAAATATTGGTTAGTATAATTTTATTTTTTTAAGATTCTGTCAACTATTTTGGGTTCAACTATTTTGGGTCAGAGAAATATTGATTAGATTTTAATTTCTCCATTCTATAATCTCTCTTATTCGGTTGTTTAGAGAGATAATTGGGTATCAATTAATTCCTCCTAACATGGTTATTTTTTCACTAAATCAAATTTGTTTAGAGAAATTTTGATACCATTACCATTGCTTTAGATACTGGAAGTATTAAACGTTATCATACATATATATCGGACAATAAATAAAGTAGTTTCCAGTGTGGGCGCCTATAGCAATTACCGAGGATGCCTAGAGGAACTAGGCTGCATATAGTATTTGGTTCGGTGCCTATAGCAACAGGGGTGTATATAGCGTTGTCGAGTGCTAATAGCACTGGTTGGGTGCCTATAGCATTCGCAAGGTGCCTATAGCATTTGCATGGTGCCTATAGCAATAGCGTGTTGTGTGGACTTATCCCACTGGTTGGGTGCCTATAGCAATTGTAGGGTGCCTATAGTTTTGGGGCGCCTGTAGCACTTGGTGTTAATCGTTTTGGGTGCCTTTAGTAGTTAGTTTGGGTGCTCATAACAGAAATTTTGGATGCATACAACATCATATTTGGGCACTTGTAGACCTCTAATTACTCATTTTGGAGTAATGTATGTATCTCACGTCAATGCACTTATTTTATTTGTAATATATGAATTGTGAGTTATTGTTGAGTGCCTTAATTGGGTGTTTGAAGGCACCACAATATGTTTCTACTACTAAATAATGCACATATGATTTTTGGTTTATCGTTAATTATGGTAATTTGACGATGATTTCATGCATATGTGTACTTTGAATTATCAACCTTTAGTGGATTTAATATCTATGTTGATATATGCTTAATAAGTAATAAGAAACATGATTAAGTGATTATATGTCAATAATCATTAAACATAAGGTTAGGCTATTGATTAATCTTGCACAAAATATTATGATTTTAATTTTTGTCAAGAACTTAGATGGTTGTTGCATTAATTATGGGATTGAACGGACATGTCGCCAAAGTGACCTCTGTCGGGTAAAATACCATAGTTGGTGCAGATAAACATGTCTTAGTCCATGTGAAGTGATCGGCCCAAAGGAAGGTTACTTTGACAGGTCTAAGGGAAGCCTTAAATTGCCTTATGACTAAGATATGTGATATATTTAGGTGTCATGCGAGTATTGTGTCGGTCCAAAGAAAGGCACAACACTTGGCAGATCTTGTATCAATATCAGAGAGTATCACTAGTAAGTTATTATCTCTGTCCAAAGACTAGATAGTAATGTTACACTTGATATCTTGAAATGGGCCCACAAATTGCAATATTTGGTTAATTGCTAATTTTTATGCATGATTTTATTGAACTCTAATATGAGCATGTGTGTTTTATTGTCTTTTGTATTTAGTATCATCTATATCTGCCAACATAAACAACATTCCGGTGCTTAACGGCATTAACTTTAAGAAATGGAAGAAGCACGTGATGACTGTGCTTGGTTGCATGGATCTTGACATTGCTCTTAGGATGGATCGCCCAATGCCTCTGTCCAGCTTAAGTACTACTGAACAGAAGGTTGCTATGGAAAAATGGGAGAGATCTGATCGGATGAGCCTGATGATCATGCAAAACTCAATTCCAGACTCGATAAGCAGTGGACTGACTAAGGCGAGTGCTAAGGAGTTCCTCAAGCAACTCTCTGATCGCTTTTCAGCGAGTGGGAAAGTGGAGACAAGCACTGCATTATCTAAGCTTGTCACCATGCGGTATAACGGTAAGGGGAACATACGGGAGTACATTATGAATATGTCTAACCTGGTGACCAAACTCAGGGAACTAAGACTTGTATTGTCTGAAGACATACTTGTTCATTTGGTCCTCATATCTCTTCCTGTTCAGTATAACACACTTAAGATCTCCTATAATTCTCAAAAGGAGAAGTGGAGCTTAAATGAGCTCATTGCACATTGTGTTCAGGAAGAAGATAAGATTAACCAGGAAAAGACAGAAAGTGCTCACCTAGCATCAACTTCAGGAGTAAAAAGGCTGGATAAGCAAAAGAAGGATAAAGGTATAGCAAACACAATAACTTCACAAGTCAAAGGCAAAAGAAATTTGGATTCAAGGCATTCCTGTTTCTTTTGCAAAAGGACTGGTATCGTGAAGAAAATGTGTTATGAATACGCCGCTTGGCGTGCTAAGAAAGGTTTGCCTCCACTATTGAAAGCCGATTGATGGCGAAAGATACATCTTTGTGGGCTGTAGAACAACCTTGCAGTGGAAGCAATCGGTGTTTGTTTTATTTGTTGTTCAATTATGTACTGATTATTATTTGAATTTAGAAGAAACTTTTCATGTACCGTCATTCAGACGGAACTAATTTCTATTTCCTTTTGGACAAATTTGGTTTTAATTGTTCAATTGAAATAGATCATTTAGTGTTTCTCTAAATTCTAATATTGTGGATTATAGTACTTAAATTGATTGAAGATATATAATCAAACACCATAAAGGCGAATGTGGAGTCAGGCAAAGATATTTGGGGTTCATTCCCTTAGGTATCGTGGAATGACAAACATTGTCTTGTCTGCTTCAATAATGACTCATGGCATTAGGAATACCTTTACTGGAAGCAGTTTGATCGCTCAAACAACCCTTCTTTTAATCAAGAAACTCATGTTCGTCGAGGATGTTAATTACAGTGGGAGTAATCAAAATAAAGAGATTGTGTTTGAAGATGAGTATGCAAATATTCGTCTTAAAGTCACAACTGACAATAACTAAATTTTTTTGATACAATTATTGTTCAGCCTGTGAATTAAAGTATTTAATCAGATACAACCATGTTGGTTAATCCCACATTTAGTGAACAACCTTTTCTCGTACTAGTTAATAAAGAACCTCTAAAAGAAACAGAGGAATAGCTAGAGAGATTATGGTTGACATTAACGACCTTGAATTAAGGAAACACTTAGAAGATCCACTATGACTTTGTTGTCTATCTTAATGAGCACAATTATGACTTAAGGTTTGAAGTATTTAACTTCTCCTAGTGAAGTCAAAATGAGCTCAAAAATTTGATGACTGGATTGAGGTCATGAAAGGAGAGTTGAAGTCTATGGACGACATTAACATTAGGATCTTGTCGAGTTACCTCTAGGGTGAGATCACTTGGTAGTAAATGAATTTACGAAACCAAAAAGACTCAAAAGGTAACATCGAAAGATATAAAGCACGTCTAGTCGTCAATGACTTTACTCATAAGGGAGGATTAAACTTCGAAGAGGTATTCTCGCCTGACTTTACGAAGTATTCTTTAAGTCAAATAAATTGTACCAAAATTTTGATGAGGTCATTCCTCTTTCGGTTCTATGAGGAAAATATCATCGATCAGTGCATATATCTCAAGATCAGTGGGAGTGGATTTATGATCCTAGAACTATATGTAGGTGTGGTTCTACTAGCGAACACTGATATAGGATTGTAGCATTAGACCAAGGGCTTTCTCTCAAGCGAATTTAAAATGAAAGACCTTGGAAATGCTTCTTATGTTTTGGGTATCCAGATAGACCAAGATCACCCTAAGGACACTCTTGGTCTTTCCCAAAAGGCCTATATCGTAAATTTCTCTATGGCATCCAGAAATATTCGCTAGGAGATACGTCAGTGAATAATGATGGCAAGTTTAGTTTGCTCCAACTTGTGAAGTTCGATCTTGAGTAAGAAACTGAGACAATCCCAAACTCGTCTGTGGTTGGAAGTCTCATGCATGCACAAGTTTGTACATGTTTGGATTTGACACTTGTTGAAGGAATGTTGGGTAGATATCCAAGTAACCCACGCCTAGACCGTTGAAAGGTCATCCAACGGGTTATGTGATAACTGCAAAAGAGCGAAAGATTACATGCTCACTTTTGAGGAGAACCGATCATAGAGAGATCATGGGTTGCTCCGGTATGGATTTGCTGGATATCTTTATCATAAGAAATCCAGATCAGGTTACATTTTTGTGGTGGTTGGAAGGGTTAATTATTGGAAAGTGTAAAACAATCCCTATGACCTTCTCGACCATGAAAGTAGAGTTCTTAACATGCTTTCAAGCATCAATCATGCAATTTGGCTTTGAAATTTTGTCTTTAAGTTAGAATGTGGTCGGATACGCAAAACGACCAATGAGGATCTAACATGACGATTAGGCAGCTGAGTTGTACTTAAATAACAACAAAAGCTTTTCAAAGTCCAAATACATTGGTATGTAGTACCTTGCGGTAAAAGGTAACGTTCAGAATCTTTTGGTATCCATTGAGCACATTGACACAAACTCCAATATGGTGAACCACTCACTAAAGATTTACCGCCTAAAGTTTTTCAGCAAGTATGTGGTTTATATCGGGATTCTAGGATCCCATTGATTAGTGGGAGTTTGTTGTCTTAATTTTTTGGATCCATTTGGTTGTGCTCATTGGAAATGTTTGGTTTCTTGTATTGACCTTACGTAGTTTCAGAAATTATGTATTATATTTGGTACTCTGAACATAACGATATCAACTTTCTATTGAGGACATCATTGGGAGAAAGTTGGACTCTGTGGAGTCACTGGATTAGTTGGAAATAGACATGTTTTAGATCACAATTGCATGCAATTTCCATGCTACACATCCACACTTGATCTATGTTGTTAATTACGTTAGTAATGTGACCATTAAAGGTTTAGTCATGAACTAATGCGACGAACGCCGTTTTGATCCCTTGCTAATGTGATTAATGAACCAGATTGTACGTGATATTTGAAGTTGTGAAATAACAATTTTTGTGCACACTAAGGTTCTTGTATTATGTAATTCGGGAAATATATAAAGTCCAAGTGGGAGATTGTTAGTATTTTTAATACTAATGACTAATGTGGACTAATATATGTATTAATTACATAATACATGCTATTTCACTTAAGGGTCCCAAAATGTGATCTAATTAATTTATACATTATGGACCATAAAATATCAGTTTGAAGTGTGGGGAGCGTATTGGCAATATGTCATGTGTAGAGCCCTCAAAAGTAATTATCAAAGAATAATGGGCTCTTTAATAATTACTTGGGTAACTGCTAGTAACTTCCTAGGCAATTCCCATATTATTCAGGGCAAATCCCTAAACCAGAGAAGAGAGATGTGATTTTCCCAACTCCCATTTTGAGAAATCAGAAACAACGTCCATTCTCAAGGTTTAGAAGATATTGTCCAAATCTTAGGGTTAACAAGGAAACCTTCAAGTATCTTCAAGCTATGGATTCGGGTAAGTACCTAAAACCTCCTCATCTCTTTAATTCATCAAATAGAGATCTTGGTTTAATTTCATTACTTGTGTTTTTGTTATTTATATGCATGAGTATTGAATTTTCCATCACGAAAAAGATAAGTAGTGTTCTACATGGAGATTGAGCGCCAAATACTATTAGAGTTGTTATAATCGATTTAGTTGTTAGGAAAAATAACCTAATTAACTTGTTCAGGAATATGAAGATAAACGATGTGAAAGTAAAAGTAGAGACACAAAGATTATTTAACGTGGCAAAAAATCCCTCCAAGATATAAGGTAAAAAACCACGGGACCTAGTCCAGAAATCTCCCACTATAATAAAATAATGGGTTACACAATTCTTCAAGATGTGTAGAAACACTCTTGGACAACTCTTCACCAAACCTATGGTGGATAAACTGAACAAAGAAATAAAATCTCTTACTCCTTAGGATTTGAACAAATCCTAGATTCCTAAAGGTTGAAGAAGATAACCACAAACTAAATTGCTTCACAAGATTAATAATCTTCTTTTCTTCAAACCAATATTCTTCTCTTTCAATCTCTCTTGAAAGAACTACTTCAGAAATCTCTCTTTCTCTGACTTCTCTTTGTTCTCGAAGTTGTTGTGTATAATCTCTTCCCTTTCATTCCCTTTTATATTGATAAATAGGGAGGTTTACCAATAGAAATAAGAATTCCTTTTTAGGCTTGAAAAAATAGAAACTTCTATTTTTTTTCCCAAACAAGGAATAAGGGAAATCCTATTCCAACAAGGAGTCCTTTAATTATAAGGAGGGACCCCAACATTAGTGAGGTTTGTCTATGGTGTTGATTGATACCATGTTCGCCATTTGATCTCATACTGGTGATATACATGTCAACCACACCATTTTATGTAATCTATCTTTTTTTCTCCTACAAATTTAGATTAGCATGTTTCATGGCTGGTCCCGAGGACAAACAAGCAAATTAAACCTTGCTTTGAGCTACCGAGCAAAGGGCCTCACATAAAGACTACAAAAAAAGTAATTATGAGAGCTTCAATTTATTTTATCTTCGTAAAAAGAATTATCGAAAGCAACAAATAATCTATTTTATCCCAATTGTAGTAAGCATGCTAGGGAGTCCAAACAACTTAAATCTCAAACATTAGCATTTTTTCCTTCCTAAATTGTATTTTCTAATTAGATTAATTTCTTTTTGTTTAAAGTTTAATTACTTTTAGTTGACACTTCTAAACTTCTACGATTATTAAACTAAGGTATGTTTTCGTCTCTCTATGTCACAAAATATTTTAATAATTAGTTTCTTACTTAGCTTCAAAATAATTTTAATTAGTAATGAAATTAAGATGAAAACTCGTTGAGGAAAATTATAAAGATGAAAATGCTAAACTGGTTGAGGAAAATTTTAATAATTAGACCTTAGAGTTTTCCATCTTCTTTTTGATAGAATATGATTTTATAGCTTAAACGAACTATATTTTATAACCTAATATATTTTACGGCATGTTTTATAAACAAATACGTTTATTTAGGGATTACTTGTACGCTCTTCCTATACTAATAGTATCTCCATGCAAAACTCCAAAGAGACTCAATATGTCTTATGTGTCAAGGCTTAATTGAGTTTCTCTTTCCTAAATGTCAATATGGAGATCTTCAGTTCAAAAGATATCTTCAATGCAACACTGTAAAAACTTAAAAAATAACTTAGGTGTCATTTCCTATATGAGAAGATTTGCTTTTAATATTTTTTTTTTTTGATGAAGGGATTTGCTTTTAATATTGAGTGGTCAATTGAAATCCTCAAAAGAAATCTCAAATATTGAGTTTCTTCTTGAGATATCTCAACATTAAATGAGGCCACATAATTTCGAGATCCAAATTGAATATTGCATTGGATTGGAGAGATTTTTTACAAAAAATTCAAAAAATCCTACGTGGCACTTTGATTTTTTCAATTTCATTGTTGCATTAGAGATGCTCTAAAGGGCTACAGGCAATCCCTTTTATAACATATTTTGGTGGTTAGAGGCAATGCAAGCAAATAAACGCAATGTCTATATGAGTTTAACCTGACGGCACAATTGACGTCGACCGATCGCCGGCCGACTCCGCCAAAGAACGACGTTAGGTCGCCGACCAATTGGCTGGAGTATTAACAATGGGCGCCTATAGAACTGTTCTTTAATAAGAAGTTCAGGGCATCATGTCCATTTGACTTAAACCCAACTGTTAGCCCTTTCGAGTGTATACTGTCCGAGCCCTTCATGTGTAACCGTATTATGAGGATCTCTTATAGACACCGCAGAAATTTTCTTTGTGAGGTTTAATTTTGGGGTGTCTATAAACTTCAGTCATTTGTGCACAAAAATTCGAATTTTGGTAGCTCTAGGTAAGAGACGTATAATCGTAATATACTTTACAACGTATGGTTGTTTTCCTTTTCAAAAGTACTCATTTTAAAGATTGTTGTCGTGATCGACTTTTTTCTCTTTGAAATGCTAATCAGACCCTAAGATTTTCAATAACGCGTTGCCTTTAACAAGTAAATTCAAGTCGTTGTTTCCTTTTCGATCCAAGGTACCTATATTTCATAACGTTTCGTCTGAGAATCATCATCGACGACCGATATTAAAATATTCATCGACGACCGATTTTCTAAACCCACACTTGGTAGACATTGTGATTGACGGAGCCCCGTAATTTTGTTGTCCTGTACAATAATTGTGAAATCTTGTGGAGGAAATTGAGATAAAGCCGGTTGAGATTAAAAAATTTGCCACATCTTTCCTGGTGGCCTCGAAATTTATGGTCGATTAAAAAATAAAACGTGTGCAGATATGTATAACTGTCACCAACTGTAATATTGGAGTATAGTAGTACTAGTAGTAGTTAATATGGTTATAAAGAAAGAAATGACTTTATATATGAAAGTGAAATGTGGAATGAGATAACAAGGAGGAAGTTTCTGAGTTTAGTAACGTTTGAATAAACAATTACGTTTTGTAGAGCCTCTTGTTTCCTTTTGGGAAATGCTAAGGGGGAGGTAGGACCTCTTTTTCTAGGATATACTAATTTTTCTTTTTGTTGAAAGTTCTACTATATACTAGGAAAGTGCTAAACTAGCCACTCTCATATCACCCCTGCCTACCACCACAAAAGTCAAAATTATTATTATAGCTCTTATCTGTATACAATATAATAAAAAAATATTCTTTTATATATATACTCTTTTCTTCGATGAATATGACGAAATCTTACAAACGTATCTTCACGGATTGAGATTGCATATCTCAAACTTATCTTTAAATATTAAGATTATATCTCTCAAATTTATTTTCGATACCTAAGACTACATCTCTCAAACTTATTTGTAAATATACTCTCGTATCATGACAATACATGGAATTAGATGAGTAAATATATGTGACCAGCGACCCATTAAATGAAAAGACCAACAACACACGGAGATAAGGAACCCATTATGTGAGGTCCATGTGGATAATTGGGAGTTGGGTTCATTGTATCCAATCACTTCGACGGAGTAAAATTAGTTTTTATTTTACCAAAAATGATAAAGCTCCTCCCTACTTTATTCCTCTGTACGGGGCTAAGGGCGGAACCAGGATTTGAAACTATATAGAACTAGCCTAAAATTTGTATAACTAAATTTCTTCTTGCGATAAATCTATATTCGCCGAAAGTAACATGTAAAGACAATTTATAGTGTCAAAGTAAAATTGCATCGTTATTGTCACAATCCACATATGCAATTACCTAAATTAAAGTTTAATGGTGGATCATTTCGAAAAATGAAAAGTAAGAGCACAGCTATTTAGATGGATTCCTACTCTTTAATTTCCTAAAGTTACAAAAAATCATGTATCGGTAAAAGTTTTAGGTAAGAATCATATATATCCTAAAGACCTAAAGTTACAAAAAATCAGTAACCCTAACAATGAAATAATGGACAATAAATTTATCGGAACTCAATCACCAAAATAATCTAAATTAGTAGCTCAATTTATCAAAATCAGTAATCCTAACAATGAAGTAATGGACAAAGAATTAATAATAAAAAATCAGTTACTAAAATGACTGAAATTAATAGTAGTTCAATTTATCAAAATCAATAACCTTATAATGTATTAGCACAAGTTTTGATGAGAATCAAAATTGGATTAGTAGAAACTTTAATAACTAATAAAAATAACAAAACCAGAGGTAGTAAACATTGCTTACATAGAAATGTTGAATCTCTAATGATTTATAGAAGTTGAAGAATTAGGAAAACCCTAGATAAGATTTCACTCTAGCATTAGAGAAACTGAAAAAGTGAGAAGGATTTTAGTTGGATGATAAGATTTTAGTTTGATGATAGAGGGGGATTTCATGGTTGGAAGTTGGAGGAATTGAAGAAGGTGAGTAGGTCATGACACAAATCACTCACAGTTCTTTCTCTCTAGATTTTTCTAGCTTCTCCACGTCAAGAGTACAAAAAAAAAAGAAGTATTGACCCCTGGCTGTAATTACAAGATTAACCCCACCTCTTTAGAAATATAACAGAACTGCCCTGGGTGCAGTCAGGGGTGGTCTGCTTGTCCCTGCGCCCTTGCGCGGAGCGCCCAAACCCAAAGAAACCAAAGCGGTTGCTTTGACCTCCAACCTATCCAAAGGTTCCTAACCTTCTTGGAATTTTGTAAAGTAGTCGGTTTCGAAACATAAAATTATAACTAGAATATTGATAAGGATCATGTTATAACTTAGTGGTTAGTAAGCTGCTTTTATAAGTTAAAGGTCAATTCCACCCAACTAAGTGCGCTTCGTTTCTGACACCAATTTATTTGCTACCTCAAGTCTTTTTTCCCGTGTGCGTGTGAGGATCGTGTTCCACCTAACTAATTAGGTAGTCTAAAAAGTTTAATTTTGTCTTATTAGTCACTTCAGCAAGGAAGTATGTCAGGAACACACAGAACGGTCTCCACTATTTTTGTTTTTGGTGTTTGTTTCGTAGCAGTTTCTTTACAGGATTTTCTCTCGACTTAATTTTCAACCCCTAGTCATGGAAAGTTCAGACTCTTGTTCCAATGTTCTAGAGGTCCCAAGAAGTGTTTAGTCAAAACTAAAATCAGGATTCTAATTCTTCCTCATATATTGTCCTATTTAACCAGTTTTGACCTTTGAATTCTTTCTTAAAAAAAAATCAGCGTTCTATTTCTTCCTTAGATATTGTCCTATTCAACCAGTTTTGACGTTTGAATTCTTCTTCACGTTTTTGTATTTGACCTTCCTAAGTATTTGTTTGTTGTATTTGTAATGTGGTTGTACTGATAAGTTATTTTTAAATTTTTCTTATTAATAAGTACAAATTCAACTAAAAATTATTTAGTGACGAACAACACAACTGATTTTTATATCGTTTTTGTCAAAAACCTTTGAGTTGGCAGGTGACAAGTATGATACTATAAAACACGTTGCATTGTAGGTTTTGATATGGGTACATTCTTAGCAAAATGATTTCTCCGTTCGACAGGAAAACTCAAGAGATGAATTGAACCATCACCCGAATTGTAAAAGAAAACTACGAAAAGTACAATTCGAGACCTAACTGAAGGAATCATCTCTTAAAGTGGGTCGAATGTGGCCTTATCGACTACGAATGTGTGGAACGTAATTTTATCACGAAAACTCAAGATTTCATCCAATTGTGATATATGTAGTTTTAGTTTTGATCGTTTCAGTTGTTTCGCTTTTATTTTGGTGGCACCTATTTTTGAGGTAAGTTCTTCAGCCAATTCGACCATTACCAAACAATTCAAAACACAAAAGAAGTCAATTCATCCCACGTCATCGTAAATGACACATGTTCACTGTCAAGTGGGTTAATTCTTACTTAGCTGGATATTACAGCTGTTGACAATCCTTAATTGAGTAATTTAATAATCCAGCCTGTCAACTAACTTATACCCCCACCCAAATCCTTTTTTCCTTTTTTGCGCGTGCGCGTTTAAACCGTAAGGCGTTCTCCCTATAAAACCCTCTTATTCTATCCAATTTCAAAACTCAACACTCACGCCCCCCACACTCTCACTTCTAGTTCTAGAGAGAGAAAGAAACTCACTCTGACTCTCACACTCCCCACTTCCACTTCCACTTGTAGAGAGAGAAAGAGAAAAGAGAAACCTCCATTAATGAATATCTTCAGAAATCTGGACTCAAATACATCAAATGGGTCAGATAAGGTTAAAGATTTACTATCATATTCACCTTTATCCGATTCAAGTATTATAAATACAGGTGGTGGTTCTGATGAAGAAATTATACAATTAGCTTCAAATCGACCAAAACGACGTGCAGGTAGAATGAAATTCAGAGAAACTCGACACCCAATTTACAGAGGAGTTAGACAGAGAAATGGTGATAAATGGGTATCTGAAGTTCGTGAACCAAATAAAAAATCAAGAATTTGGCTTGGTACTTTTCCCACACCTGAAATGGCTGCCCGTGCTCATGATGTTGCTTCAATTGCACTCAGGGGAAGATCAGCTTGTCTTAATTTCGCCGATTCTATTTGGAAAGTACCCTTGCCGGAATCATTAGATGCTAAAGATATTCGAAAAGCAGCTGGGGAGGCAGCGAGAGCTTTTCATCAATCGGAGGAATTAATGGAAGTAAGGAGGGAGGAATTGAATTCACCGGCGGTGCCGGAGAAAGTGTTTTATATGGATGATGACGAAGCAGAGTTTGGAATGCCAAGAATTCTTGCTGACATGGCAGATGGATTGTTATTATCTCCACCTCATCCTAGAGATTTCAGTTGGGATGACGTGGAAACTAATGCTGAAGTGGCTTTATGGAGTTATTCCATTTGAATTTAAGGAATCTTCTTCTTTTTGTTCAGTCAAAGATTGTTGACTTGGTCAAGGTTGGATCTTTCAATAATTATTGGTTTGAAGATCTAATGACCAAGTAAATACTCCACGATTTCTTTGCAAAAAAAGTAAATATAGGATTTTAAGTCTGATATCAACAAACAAAAAAAGAGTCTGATATCAACAAACTTGGTAATGTATCAATATAATGTGTGTGTAAAGACATATATGAACTCGTATATTTTATATTAAGCTCCTCGTTTTTAAGTTTGTCCCTCTTTCGATTTTTTTTCCTTTCCTATGTTTTCATAATCTAGGAATTGATAGATGTTGTGATATGAGTTGACGTATTTTAAAACTTCATTATCTCATATTTGAGTCACTAGTGTGTGTTATTTCTAATCAAGTCAATTAGTGTATGGAAGTAAATGACTCCATTCCAACAACATAGAATATCCTGGTCTAATGGTTTTATAATAAACAAAGAAGATTAAGCTATTACCTTTCTAATCATGGAAGAATTAGAATCAACCTCAACTATAAAATTGGAAAAAATTAAATAAAACTAACTATTATTATAAAATAAAAGGGTTAATTCCGTTTTGGCCCCCGATTTGTGGCCAACTGGTCGTTTTGGCCCCGAATTGTGTCCGGCAGTTCGTTTTGGCCCCAAAAAATTCCTAAATGACCCCAAATTTTTTCAACCTCCCAATTCTACCCCCATGGCATTTCTGTAATTATTTTTTTTTTCTTTTTCTTTGTCCACCTCAACTAACAATCACCACATCACTCTGTCCACCTCACTCTTCTTCTCCGGCGAAAAGTTGCCGGTCGGAATAAAAAATTCCGGCCGGCCACCTTTACCAAAAAAAAAAAAAAAAAATTCTTCATCTTCTTCATTTCTCTCTCTTCTTCTTCTTTATCTCTTCTTCCTCTTTCTTTACCTCTCTGTCTCTCTAACCCCTCTCTCTCTCTCAATATAACTCCGGCGAAGGGGCTCTGCCCCTTCGCCGGAGAACCAGACCTTCAAGGTCTGGTTGTAGAAACCAGACCTCCAAGGTCTGGTTGTAGAAACCAGACCTCCAAGGTCTGGTTGTAGAAACCAGACCTCCAAGGTCTGGTTGTAGAAACCAGACCTCCAAGGTCTGGTTGTAGAAACCAGACCTCCAAGGTCTGGTTGTAGAAACCAGACCTCCAAGGTCTGGTTGTAGAAACCAGACCTCCAAGGTCTGGTTGTAGAAACCAGACCTCCAAGGTCTGGTTGTAGAAACCAGACCTCCAAGGTCTGGTTCTCCGGCGAAAGAGAGAGGGGTTAGAGAGAAAGAGAGGTAAAGAAAGAGGAAGAAGAGAGATAAAGAAGAAGAAAAGAGAGAAATGAAGAAGATAAAGAAATTTTTTTTTTTTTTTTGGTAAAGGTGGCCGGCCGGAATTTTTTATTCCGGCCGGCAATCTTTCGCCGGAGAAGAAGGGTGAGGTGGACAGAGTGATGTGGTGATTGTTAGATGAGGTGGACAAAGAAAAAGAAAAAAAGATAATTACAGAAATGCCATGGGGGTAAATTTGGGAGGTTGAAAAAATTTGGGGCCATTTAAGAATTTTTTGGGCCAAAACGAACTGTCGGACACAATTTGGGCTAAATACAACTATGTTTTAACTTCCCAAAATTATTTACTATACACAGCCATTTCTTTTATTAAATTATTAAACAAAAATAAAATTGGTTGTATTAGTGTTAACTAGCAAATATTAATACTGAGGATCTAAAAAAATATTATTACAATTTAGACCCGATAAACAGAAGCTATTAGACCTACTGGGTAACCCATTTGATTTAGTGAAATAGCATACATTATTAAGGTTTAAACTAAGCTTGACTAAGTGATGGAGACCGTCAAGATGGGCCTCACGGCCGAACTAGTTAGAGGGCCTCATGACCGAGTCCATTAGGGTTAGAGTTTAGGAGTTTCCATGTTTTAATATTTCCTACTAACTCTAGGTTTAGAAGTTACTATGTTTGAGTATCTTTGATATTTAGGAATCCTAATTTGAGTCTATCTAGAAGTTTCTAAGTTCCTATAAAAGTAAGTCAGGTCTGTCCTTGTTATTCAGATCAGAGAATATTATGAATCAAGTTTATTGTTAATCAAGTTCATCGTTTATTATTAATCAAGTTTATCGTTTTATCGCTTTTATCGTTATTTCATCAGCTTTATTTCATTAGTTTAGTTTAATAACAATAGTGGATTTCATTACTTTTACGCTTCCGCAACAATCTACATCAGCTGGTATTCAGAGCTTCAAGAATCTGGGAACAGATAAATTTTTTTTAGATACTTCTCATCTTGAATGTTGGAAAAATCTTTCGCGTTTAGGTTGAGATCCTTTTAGAGATGCGCAACAACTCTATGTTGATCGAAAAGATCAAAACTAAATTAATGTTGTTTCCAAAATTCCTATGTTTGATTATCAATATCATATAGATTTTTGGATTCAACAGATGGAAGATTGGTTTATAAACCAAGAGGTTCGTGATGAAGATAAGGTTTTTATTCTTGAACAACACTTGTCTACAAGAGTCTATGAAAAATACAACGAGATGCAATGGAGACTCGTTAATGAAGGAAAATCGTTCGTAGATGATTGGAATAAAGTGAAAAGTATTTTTCGATATGCTTTTCTCCCTTTACATGAATACTTATTTTTTATAGAATCTCAAATCCAATCGAACAAATTATTATCCGAAATTCCTTCGACTACAATGGTCAATATTATTGAAAGAGAGGTTTTTGATAAAAAAAAATCCTAGTTTTTCAATAATGGAGGAAGAAAATATTATGTGGTGTTTGTGGTCTTCTTCATCAAATTAAAAGATGACGGGAGATGTTGCAATTTGTTGGAAGTTTCTTTCCTACATTTATTTTTGCAAGATTCTTTGCACTATGAGATTGAAGCTAGTGATTTCGTCCAAGTGGGTGTCCTTCGACCCCAATGCACCGTTCGCTCGAAGTGGGAATTAAGGATTGCATTGTTGAGTCTCACTTGAGGGCAAGTTCGTTTTCGGTCGGGGAGTATGATGGAGACCATCAAGATGGGCCTCACGGCCGAACAGTTAGAGGGCCTCATGACCGAGTCCATTAGAGTTAGAGTTTAGGAGTTTCCATGTTTTAATATTTCCTACTAAGTCTAGGTTTAGAAGTTTTTATGTTTGAGTATCTTTGATATTTAGGAATCTTAATTTGAGTCTATCTAGAAGTTTCTAAGTTCCTATAAAAGTAAGTCAGGTCTGTCCTTGTTATTCAGATCAGAGAATATTATGAATCAAGTTTATTGTTAATCAAGTTCATCGTTTATTATTAATCAAGTTTATCGTTTTATCGCTTTTATCGTTATTTCATCAGCTTTATTTCATTAGTTTAGTTTAATAACAATGGTGGATTCCATTACTTTTACGCTTCCGCAACAATCTACATCACTAAGTCATAGTAGTTAGGATTATAAAAGATACATAGTGATTTTATGTAGTATGATTTTTTGAATATCCGTTTGGATTTTTTTTTGTTGAAAATATATCCGTTGGACTTTTTTTTTTTGTTGAACAATTTTCGTTGGACATGATAAACCAAAATTCTAATCTATAAATACCCGTTTGATAAAATTTATTCTAATATATATTCAAATAAATTTTATTTATGAATAATTAATTATGATAATAGAAATTTGAACCAAAGACTTGTGGAAAAAAATTTTGATTATATTTTTCTTTCTTGTATGGGTTGGTTTAGCAATTTAATCCAATATTCAATTAGTTTTATTTAGTTATTTTGTCTAATAATTTTTTTTGAGTTGGGTATAGAATGTAGGAGAAATTCCGTTATACTTGATTTTTTTTTATGGTGTTGGTTAGCAATTTAAGACTCTATTTTGATTAGTTTTATGGGTGCTTCTAAAGGCACCGAGTCAAAAGGCTGTTAGCATCCATCTCTGTTAGCACCAGGCCCAACCGCTCATTTCTCTATTAGCACCGTCCAACTATGTAGGCACCGGTCAAGTAGAGTTAACCCTAACCCCTCCATCCATCTCTCACAAAATCCAACCACAATGATGCCTTAAGACATACTAGACGGACTGGACCAACCCGTCCGTTTCCCTTAATTCACGGATTAGTCAATCCGTTACTCTTCACATGCTCAAGGATTGGTTAATCCGTTTCTCTTCACATACTCACGGATTTGTTTCAATCCACATAGGCCAAAAATGATAATTGTGGTTCAATATCTAATAGTACTCTAATTTAGTTTCTTGGACAGTAAGCAGCCCAAAAGTATACTGTAACTCACGCCGAACTAAAGGGAGGGTAAGCTTATATTCTCTACCTTCATCTGTACATGTAAAGGGATATCATCATGTACCATTTCCTCATTTTGCTGTCTTTTGACATTGTCTCAATCCAGGAACTTGCAAACGGGCTTCCGGAATCCCTTTCAGAAGGAGGGCATTTACTTGGTTGACCCTTTACGTGGCAAAAGAGGCTTTTTAAGAAGGCTCAACCAGTTAAGGTGTTGTCTGTCTATGGATTAAAGAAGGCTTTAAGGTATCTTAAGCTCATACCTAAACTGTTTCAGTTGCTTCTTCCTCATTCATTCATCCGTGGAAAGACTTCACATATTGGGCTTCACAAATTGTCTTTGTTACTCGTAAATAGTATGAAGTTTCTGAATCTGTACATGAATTTTATAGTAATGCAGGTGAAGTAACAACTAATGCCCACTCACAGGGGATCAGATTCCTTGAAGAAATCACAGGTTTTAGTTCGTTTCTCATATGTCGCTTATGTTATGCTGTCTTGAGTACTCCATGACAGCATAAATTTCTAAGTGCACTCTACCTAAGGTTTTGTTTTAAAAGAAAAATAAATAAGTATTATTTTGGAAGAAGAAGATAGAAGAAGTAAGCGAATGTGAACGTCACCCACATTAAAAACCGGTGCTTATAGAGAACTCCATTGACCCGAGTCAAGAATATTTTCGGATGCTAACAGCCTTTTGGCCCGGTGCCTTTAGAAGCACCCTAGTTTTATTTAGTTACAATTGTCCCATAGTTATCTTTAGTAAAATCGAAGTTGCATATAGTAGCATCCTTCAATTTCCATTTAGAGACTGACCATGGTTTTCCAAAAACCGGTTTTTCTTTGACTTTTGTCTGGACCCCTAGTTTTTTATATTTCATTATTACCCTATGCCATTGTAACTCATTTAATTTCTTACTTTTTCTTACACTCAATTTACATCGGCACGTCACTGGAAAAGAGAACTTCCATGTTATTCAATTTCTCCATTTAAACATCAATTAATTCTTAACATAGTTATAATTTTTAGAAATTTTTTGAAATATTTGGAGAAAAATGGTATTTAGGAAAGGTTTTAATTCATTTACACCGACTAATACACGCTAAACTAGATAGAGTTATCTGCTTTGAAAAGATTCAATTTCAACTTGTCTAACTCACTTAACTATGTAGACTACGTCCACGCATCAATTGTGAGATAGTTACTAAAAATTTAGAGTTGAGATTATTTTTGTCTGTGCCATTTGATACTTAAAGCGATACTTTAGGGTACTGCTTTTCAGCCCTTAGCATCTTGTGAACTATAACTTTTTCTCATAAATTAAACAAAAAAAATATTAAACAAAGCTGCATAATTACTCGTTATTACCTTTTTGACTTTTTGCCATTGTACCTCACTTAATCCTATTTTACTTTCTTACACTTAACTTACACTGGCACATCATTAGCAAAAAGAACGTCCATGTTATTCAATTTTACCATTTAAATATCAACTAATTCTTGACATGGTTATAAACTTTCGGAAACTTATGAAATATTTGGAAAAAAACGGGGCTGAGGAAAGGTATTTAATGGGTTTACAGTCTCTAATGGGCGTTAAGCTGGACTCACCTAACTATGTAAGTTTATGTTCACGCATCTGTAAAATCATAATCATACGAAGAGATAGTTACTAAAAATTCAGAGTTTGAGATCATTTTTATCAGTGTCATCTGTTACTTAAAGCAGTACTACTTTAGAGGATTGTACTTTGTCCCTTAATCTACTTTGTGGCGGGCAAGGTTTTCCATTGCCAACTACAATTTTCCCTCATTGATTGAATAAAAGAACGGTAAATGCTAAATAAAGTTATATAATTACTCAACGAAGCTATGTCTTAACAACACAATTTTTTGTTCAAATGACTCGAAAACATGTCTTTTTTTCCGAACACTAGTATTCTTATAAGCACCACACAAATTGTTGCTTTAATAGATTGGATGGCAATTTTGGGTGTCTGTAGACCTCCCAGATGTTGACTTGTGTTAATGTTTTTCTTACAGAAAAAAAAAAATTCTTAGTTCCAATTGAGAGACATATAATCATAGTATTTATATACTTCACATGTGATGACGGATAGCACAATTTTAGTGTAACACTTGCGAAAAATTAAATTATAGCAAAAATAGAAATCACTACTATGTTATGAGTTACAAATACAAATCTAGAAACCGAAGCCAAATAGGTAATGCATATATAATATGATCAGTTTTCTATTTTGAGTTTTCAGCGTGCCTCGAACCATTGATTTTTAAGGTAGAAGACCAAACCTCTTACCACTCCCATGAAGAGTTGTTGGCATATAATACGTAATATGATCAGTTACCACCACCTCCCACTCCTAATCCGTCTTTGAGGTCACCGACGTCATCTTTGGCCATGCCATGACCGTGTTCTACCTGATTTGAATGGACTTTGTGATGCCCGCGGTTCATGCATCGACCTCCAAGAAGTATGAGACATAGTTGACCATTTACCATCTCTGCAAACAAGAAGATATTATCAACCCTAACTTAGCTTATAAATAAACAAAAACAACAAACACTAAAATCGGAAAGAAGAAGCATATATTTGAGTACATACTTGGAGTAGATATCACAATCAATACAAAGAACAAAAACGAAAGCCTTTTAGATAAAATTTCCATGATTTATTTGATGTTAATTGCTTCTCAAATTTATGAAAATTAATCTACAGAACAGTGTATCTTCTATATATAATAACTCTTGCCCTAAGTTGATTATTGAACTTGTTTCTTTTCTTACTATCTTAACTTACAAATACAATAAAACAAAAAATCCTTTTATTATATAATTAGTACATGGAGATTAAAATAAGGGAAAAATGATCGTGTAAGCAACCAAGTTAGAAGAAGGCGACTAAAATAAGAGTTAAATGTCTCCGTATTTATGAGGCCGAAGAAGATAAGTAGTGCTCTACATGGAGATTGAGCGCCAAATATTATTATCTTATTAATTTAACGTTAAAATATGGGAAAATGATCGTGTAAGCAACCAAGTTAGAAGAAGGCGACTAAAATAAGAGTTAAATGTCTCCGTAATTATGAGGCCGAAAAAGATAAGTAGTGCTCTACATGGAGATTGAGCGCCAAATATTATTAGAGTTGTTATAATGGATTTAGTGAGGTCTGTCTATGGTGTTGATTGATACAATGTTCGCCATTTGATCTCATACAGGTGATATACATGTGAACCACACCATTTTATGTCATCTATTTTTTTTCTCTTACAAATTTAGATTAGCATGTTTCATGGCTGGTCCCCGGGACAAACAAGCAAATTAAACCTTGCTTTGAGCTACCGAGCAAAGGGCCTCACAGAAAGACTACAAAAAAATAATGAGAAATTTTAAAAGGCCCCCCGTTTTTGTTAAAAGGCCTCCCAGCTAAAAGCGCCCCTCATTATAACCAATTTGGTTATAGGGGCCCCTCTACAAAAGAGCACCTCCTTCATCTATATTTGACCTAACGGCAAAGTTAACGCCGTTAGGTCAAACTTAACCTAAGACCAGACCCTACATTGACCTTCCCTCCTTCATTTCATTCCGGTGGAAGAAGAGGGAAGAAGAATATAAGAGAGGAATTTCTAGGGATTTGGATTTTAGGAAGTTTTATAATTGTAACAACTATAATCCTAACGTGGGTGAAATACACCTTTAAAGTGGGTTTTTTTCACCCATTCAAAGTGGGGGGCCCTTTAACCAAGCTAAGTCAAAGGTCTTTTACTAAGTCAACGAAACCATGGGGAGGCCTTTTAACAAAAACGGGGAGGCCTTTTAAAATCTCCCAAAAATAATTATGAGAGCTTCAATTTATTTTATCTTCATAAAAAGAATTATCGAAAGCAACAAATAATCTATTTTATCCCAATTGTAGTAAGCATGCTAGGGAGTCCAAACAACTTAAGTTCAATCTCAAACATTAGCATTTTTTCCTTCCTAAATTGTATTTTCTAATTAGTTTAATTTCTTTTTGTTTAAAGTTTAATTACTTTTAGTTGACACTTCTAAACTTCTACGATTATTAAACTAAGGTATGTTTTCGTCTCTCTATGTCACAAAATATTTTAATTATTAGTTTCTTACTTAGCTTCAAAATAATTTTAATTAGTAATGAAATTAAGATGAAAACTCGTTGAGGAAAATTATAAAGATGAAAATGCTAAACTGGTTGAGGAAAATTTTAATAATTAGACCTTAGAGTTTTCCATCTTCTTTTTGATAGAATATGATTTTATAGCTTAAGCGAACTATATTTTATAACCTAATATATTTTACGGCATGTTTTATAAACAAATAGGTTTATTTAGGGATTACTTGTACGCTCTTCGTATACTAATAGTATCTCCATGCAAAACTCCAAAGAGACTCAATATGTCTTATGTGTCAAGGCTTAATTGAGTTTCTCTTTCCTAGATGTCAATATTGAGATCTTCAATTCAAAAGATGTCTTCAATGCAACACTGTAAAAACTTAAAAATAACTTAGGTGTCATTTCCTATATGGGTAGATTTGCTTTTAATATTGAGTGGTCAATTGAAATCCTCAAAAGAAATCTCAAATATTTAGTTTCTTCTTGAGATATCTCAACAGTAAATGAGGCCACATAATTTCGAGATCCAAATTGAATATTGCATTGGATTGGAGAGATTTTTTACAAAAAATTCAAAAAATCCTATGTGGCACTTTGATTTTTTCAATTTCATTGTTGCATTAGAGATGCTCTAAAGGGCTACAGGCAATCCCTTTTATAACATATTTTGGTGGTTAGAGGCAATGCAAGCAAATAAACGCAATGTCTATATGAGTTTAACCTGACGGCACAATTGACGTCGACCGATCGCCGGCCGACTCCGCCAAAGAACGACGTTAGGTCGCCGACCAATTGGCTGGAGTATTAACAATGGGCGCCTATAGAACTGTTCTTTAATAAGAAGTTCAGGGCATCATGTCCATTTGACTTAAACCCAACTGTTAGCCCTTTCGAGTGTATACTGTCCGAGCCCTTCATGTGTAACCGTATTATGAGGATCTCTTATAGACACCGCAGAAATTTTCTTTGTGAGGTTTAATTTTGGGGTGTCTATAAACTTCAGTCATTTGTGCACAAAAATTCGAATTTTGGTAGCTCTAGGTAAGAGACGTATAATCGTAATATACTTTACAACGTATGGTTGTTTTCCTTTTCAAAAGTACTCATTTTAAAGATTGTTGTCGTGATCGACTTTTTTCTCTTTGAAATGCTAATCAGACCCTAAGATTTTCAATAACGCGTTGCCTTTAACAAGTAAATTCAAGTCGTTGTTTCCTTTTCGATCCAAGGTACCTATATTTCATAACGTTTCGTCTGAGAATCATCATCGACGACCGATATTAAAATATTCATCGACGACCGATTTTCTAAACCCACACTTGGTAGACATTGTGATTGACGGAGCCCCGTAATTTTGTTGTCCTGTACAATAATTGTGAAATCTTGTGGAGGAAATTGAGATAAAGCCGGTTGAGATTAAAAAATTTGCCACATCTTTCCTGGTGGCCTCGAAATTTATGGTCGATTAAAAAATAAAACGTGTGCAGATATGTATAACTGTCACCAACTGTAATATTGGAGTATAGTAGTACTAGTAGTAGTTAATATGGTTATAAAGAAAGAAATGACTTTATATATGAAAGTGAAATGTGGAATGAGATAACAAGGAGGAAGTTTCTGAGTTTAGTAACGTTTGAATAAACAATTACGTTTTGTAGAGCCTCTTGTTTCCTTTTGGGAAATGCTAAGGGGGAGGTAGGACCTCTTTTTCTAGGATATACTAATTTTTCTTTTTGT
Source organism: Eschscholzia californica (assembly GCF_041429995.1). Taxonomy (NCBI): domain Eukaryota; kingdom Viridiplantae; phylum Streptophyta; class Magnoliopsida; order Ranunculales; family Papaveraceae; genus Eschscholzia; species Eschscholzia californica. The sequence goes on along the minus strand of NW_028238483.1, from coordinate 42,919,423 downwards.
TGAAAGTTCTACTATATACTAGGAAAGTGCTAAACTAGCCACTCTCATATCACCCCTGCCTACCACCACAAAAGTCAAAATTATTATTATAGCTCTTATCTGTATACAATATAATAAAAAAATATTCTTTTATATATATACTCTTTTCTTCGATGAATATGACGAAATCTTACAAACGTATCTTCACGGATTGAGATTGCATATCTCAAACTTATCTTTAAATATTAAGATTATATCTCTCAAATTTATTTTCGATACCTAAGACTACATCTCTCAAACTTATTTGTAAATATACTCTCGTATCATGACAATACATGGAATTAGATGAGTAAATATATGTGACCAGCGACCCATTAAATGAAAAGACCAACAACACACGGAGATAAGGAACCCATTATGTGAGGTCCATGTGGATAATTGGGAGTTGGGTTCATTGTATCCAATCACTTCGACGGAGTAAAATTAGTTTTTATTTTACCAAAAATGATAAAGCTCCTCCCTACTTTATTCCTCTGTACGGGGCTAAGGGCGGAACCAGGATTTGAAACTATATAGAACTAGCCTAAAATTTGTATAACTAAATTTCTTCTTGCGATAAATCTATATTCGCCGAAAGTAACATGTAAAGACAATTTATAGTGTCAAAGTAAAATTGCATCGTTATTGTCACAATCCACATATGCAATTACCTAAATTAAAGTTTAATGGTGGATCATTTCGAAAAATGAAAAGTAAGAGCACAGCTATTTAGATGGATTCCTACTCTTTAATTTCCTAAAGTTACAAAAAATCATGTATCGGTAAAAGTTTTAGGTAAGAATCATATATATCCTAAAGACCTAAAGTTACAAAAAATCAGTAACCCTAACAATGAAATAATGGACAATAAATTTATCGGAACTCAATCACCAAAATAATCTAAATTAGTAGCTCAATTTATCAAAATCAGTAATCCTAACAATGAAGTAATGGACAAAGAATTAATAATAAAAAATCAGTTACTAAAATGACTGAAATTAATAGTAGTTCAATTTATCAAAATCAATAACCTTATAATGTATTAGCACAAGTTTTGATGAGAATCAAAATTGGATTAGTAGAAACTTTAATAACTAATAAAAATAACAAAACCAGAGGTAGTAAACATTGCTTACATAGAAATGTTGAATCTCTAATGATTTATAGAAGTTGAAGAATTAGGAAAACCCTAGATAAGATTTCACTCTAGCATTAGAGAAACTGAAAAAGTGAGAAGGATTTTAGTTGGATGATAAGATTTTAGTTTGATGATAGAGGGGGATTTCATGGTTGGAAGTTGGAGGAATTGAAGAAGGTGAGTAGGTCATGACACAAATCACTCACAGTTCTTTCTCTCTAGATTTTTCTAGCTTCTCCACGTCAAGAGTACAAAAAAAAAAGAAGTATTGACCCCTGGCTGTAATTACAAGATTAACCCCACCTCTTTAGAAATATAACAGAACTGTCCTGGGTGCAGTCAGGGGTGGTCTGCTTGTCCCTGCGCCCTTGCGCGGAGCGCCCAAACCCAAAGAAACCAAAGCGGTTGCTTTGACCTCCAACCTATCCAAAGGTTCCTAACCTTCTTGGAATTTTGTAAAGTAGTCGGTTTCGAAACATAAAATTATAACTAGAATATTGATAAGGATCATGTTATAACTTAGTGGTTAGTAAGCTGCTTTTATAAGTTAAAGGTCAATTCCACCCAACTAAGTGCGCTTCGTTTCTGACACCAATTTATTTGCTACCTCAAGTCTTTTTTCCCGTGTGCGTGTGAGGATCGTGTTCCACCTAACTAATTAGGTAGTCTAAAAAGTTTAATTTTGTCTTATTAGTCACTTCAGCAAGGAAGTATGTCAGGAACACACAGAACGGTCTCCACTATTTTTGTTTTTGGTGTTTGTTTCGTAGCAGTTTCTTTACAGGATTTTCTCTCGACTTAATTTTCAACCCCTAGTCATGGAAAGTTCAGACTCTTGTTCCAATGTTCTAGAGGTCCCAAGAAGTGTTTAGTCAAAACTAAAATCAGGATTCTAATTCTTCCTCATATATCGTCCTATTTAACCAGTTTTGACCTTTGAATTCTTTTAAAAAAAAAAATCAGCGTTCTATTTCTTCCTTAGATATTGTCCTATTCAACCAGTTTTGACGTTGTTCAACAAAAAAAAAAAAAAAAACCAGTTTTGACCTTTGAATTCTTCTTCACGTTTTTGTATTTGACCTTCCTAAGTATTTGGTTTTTGAATTTGTAATGTGTTTGTACTGATAAATTATTTTTAAATTTTTATTACTAATAAGTACAAATCCAACTAAAAATTATTTAGTGACGAACAACACAACTGATTTCTATATTGCTATTGTCAAAAACCTTCGAGTTGGCAGGTGACAAGTATGATACTATAAAACACGTTGCATAGTAGTAAGGTTTTGATATGGGTACATTGTTGGCAAAATGATTTCTCCGCTTGACAGGAAAACTCAAGAGATGAATTGAACCATCACCCGAATCATCTACATATAAAATCAACATCCACCCATTATAATATTGATCAAACAAAACAATAAAATTAAGTATGTCATCTACTACGAATTAGACAAGGAGATGTGACTTTCGACAACCTTATTTCTTTTATGTCGTCCAATATGACGTTAAACTAGATATCCAATTTCAACTTTTTAAGTTTATGAAGTCATTTCTTAGAGGAACACAGTGACATAGCGAAATACTCAGTAATGCCCTAAATGTATGTCTAGAACTTAGGAACTCTGAATCTCTCAATGAGTAAAAAGAAACAAAAAAACTACCTAAAAATTGTAAAATGCTTTTTAAAAGAAATTTTATTAAAAATTGTAAAAGAAAACTACGAAAAGTACAATTCGAGACCCAACTGATGGAATCATCTCTTAAAGTGGGTCGAATGTGGCGTTATCGACTACGAATGTGTGGAACGTAATTTTGTTAGGAAAACTCAAGATTTCATCCAATTTGATATCTGTAGCTTTAGTTTTGATCGTTTGAGTCGTTTCGCTTTTATTTTGGTGGCACCTATTTTTGAGGTAAGTTCTTCGGCCAATTCGGCCATTATCAACCAAAGAAGTTCTATTCATCCCTCCATTTTGGTCCCTCCCCCCGCTTTCTGCCGATGTGACAACATATCACTTGAGTGTGGAGCAATTGGAGAGAGAATTGCGAGAAAATATACTCCAGTAATATGTCGCCACATAGGCGGAGGGCTGGAGGAGAGACCAAAATGGAGGGAGAAATAGAGTTTTTGTACCAACAATTCAAAACAAAGTTCAACAAAAAAAAAAACAATTCAAAACACAAAAGAAGTCAATTCATCCCACGTCATCGTAAATGACACATGTTCACTGTCAAATAGGTTAATTCTTACTTAGCTGGATATTACAGCTGTTGACAATCCTTAATTGAGTAATTTAATAATCCAGCCTGTCAACTAACTTATACCCCCACCCAAATCCTTTTTTCCTTTTTTGCGCGTGCGCGTTTAAACCGTAACGCGTTCTCTCTATAAAAACCCTCTTATTCTATCCAATTTCAAAACTCAACTCTCACACCCCAACACTCTCACTTCTAGAGAGAGAAAGAAACTCACTCTGACTCTCACACTCCCCAGTCCCCACTTCCACTTGTAGAGAGAGAAAGAGAAAAGAGAAACCTCCATTAAATGAATATCTTCAGAAATCTACACTCAAATACATCAAATGGGTCAGATAAGGTTAAAGATTTACTATCATATTCACCTTTATCCGATTCAAGTATTATAAATACAGGTGGTGGTTCTGATGAAGAAATTATACAATTAGCTTCAAATCGACCAAAACGACGTGCAGGTAGAATGAAATTCAGAGAAACTCGACACCCAATTTACAGAGGAGTTAGACAGAGAAATGGTGATAAATGGGTATCTGAAGTTCGTGAACCAAATAAAAAATCAAGAATTTGGCTTGGTACTTTTCCCACACCTGAAATGGCTGCCCGTGCTCATGATGTTGCTTCAATTGCACTCAGGGGAAGATCAGCTTGTCTTAATTTCGCCGATTCTATTTGGAAAGTACCCTTGCCGGAATCATTAGATGCTAAAGATATTCGAAAAGCAGCTGGGGAGGCAGCGAGAGCTTTTCATCAATCGGAGGAATTAATGGAAGTAAGGAGGGAGGAATTGAATTCACCGGCGGTGCCGGAGAAAGTGTTTTATATGGATGATAAAGAAGCAGAGTTTGGAATGCCAAGAATTCTTGCTGACATGGCAGATGGATTGTTATTATCTCCACCTCATCCTAGAGATTTCAGTTGGGATGACGTGGAAACTAATGCTGAAGTGGCTTTATGGAGTTATTCCATTTGAATCAAGGAATCTTCTTCTTTTTGTTCAGTCAAAGATTGTTGACTTGGTCAAGGTTGGATCTTTCAATAATTATTGGTTTGAAGATCTAATGACCAAGTAAATACTCCGGGAATTTCTTTGCAAAAAAGTAAATATAGGATTTTAAGTATGATATCAACAACCAAAAAAAAGTCTGATATCAACAAACTTGGTAATGTATCAATATAATGTGTGTGTAAAGACATATATGAACTCGTATATTTTATATTAAGCTCCTCCTTTTTAAGTTTGTCGCTCTTTCGATTTTTTTTCCTTTCATATGTTTTCATAATCTAGGAATTGATAGATGTTGTGATATGAGTTGACGTATTTTAAAACTTCATTATCTCATATTTGAGTCACTAGGGTGTGTTTTTTTTCCTAATCAAGTCAATTAGTATGGAAGTGATGACTCCATTCCAACAACATAGAATATCCTGGTCTAATGGTTTCATAATAAACAAAGAAGATTAAGCTATTGCCTTTCTAATCATGGAAGAATGGAATCAATCTCAACTATAAAATTGGAAAAATTAAATAAAACTAACTATTATTATAAAATAAAAAGGTGAAGAATTAAGCGGGTTTGAAATGAAAAGAGAAGATATGTAAACATAGAAACGCTTTCGAACTTCATTACAGACAAAAGAGAAAATAGTTTACTTCACAACAACTCAAGGCTACGACTTTAACTCTTTATCACACAAAAGGTACCGGAATATGTAACCAACTCGAACTTCATCTATTGTGAATCCACTCAACAAAATTTGTCGGTAGGAGCGCTTATAGCAAGTTGTGGATGCCTATAACGAGTCCCTTCTCATTCAATCTCGTCTCCAAGTAACTGGGCTTGATTGATGCAGGTTACATGAGGATCTCATTTTTGCATAGCCCGAACCCTTTCTAGGGCAAACCACCAAAACACTCTTGTTACCACCTCCGATTTCGTCAAACAACTATTAGGAAGCTCCCCTAGCCCAAAGCCACCAAAACAGTTGCTTTCTGCCTCAAATTTTAACTGAGTCAGTAGATTAGTACATACTTTGTAGAAGTTGAAGGAACTTATGACCACAAAAGAGACCATCATGGGAGGACGAGAGAATTAGTGAACTAGATCAAGCGTTTGCTATATCTAGTTCACGCAAGTAGATCTGGCTATACAATTTGCCCAAGCAGATCTGGCTATCGTTAAGTTTGGTTTGCCTTTTAACCCACAAAAAATATGTAAGTAATAGTAAACATATGTAAGGCAACACCCATTAAAAGAAAGAAAAATAATTAATCCACATGGTAGATTGGTAGGTCTCTCATTTTAGTCATACACTAGCATTTCTTAGGTTAATTGTAAACAAAAAATATGTAAGTAATAGTAAACATATGTAAGGCAACACCCATTAAAAGAAAGAAAAATAATTAATCCACATGGTAGATTGGTAGGTCTCACATTTTAGTCATACACTAGCATTTCTTAGGTTAATTGTAAACCTAGTGATTAGATAATCATTATATTTTTACAAATAATTTATAAGTCTGGATGTTAATATTATAAATGAGTTTTATTTTTGTTGCAAATATTATAAGTGAGTTGGTGATGAATGGTTGGGAGGTCTCAATGATTGAAAATAGTTTGGTGGATTATATATATACTTGTAAGGTAGTGGCCTAATCATTGAACTGAAGTACATAAAATATGATTTTTCTTTTCTTCACTATCTTTATTTTAGTCTCATTGTTGTTTAATTGGTATGTGCCATTAAAAAAAAATGTAAGGCTATAAAATGTTTACCGAAGTTAGCAATATAATGGAGGCAGATAAACCTATCCGGCCCTTGAGAGGGGGAAACTAGGGTAGTCATCATAGCGTGGCCAAGAATACGACTCTCACTCCGTGATCTTATTTGAGATTTTTTTTGCCGATTATGTAAAGTTATTCCTTTATGCATAATAAAGAAAAATGCAGAACTTCAAAATGAAAAGTTGGACAATTATTTTTATTTTGATTAGATAATTAGATTGATCTAGATGACTCTTTTTGTTGTGTATGACTTCCTCTGAGTGTTAATAAGTAAAAAAAGAAGACGTATACATCGATCACAACCCATTCTAGGAAGAAAGTTCTTCACTTCCATTATTGTGGTCGTGATTATATATGCATTTATTTCTTTTAATTTTCTCAAATAAGTAATATGTTTACGTATCGTACTTTTATATACACTATCACGTGTATATCAATCAACATATTATATGATTGATATTGTCATGATTATTGTAATACAATATTTGATATATCTTGTGCAAAAGAAACAACAATATCGTGGTTGTTTTCTATACATTCTCTAACTATTACAGTATTTGTTTTACGTTTTGAATATTGAGTTGGCCATTAAATTATATTTCGACAACTTTGATACATTTTGAAACCATGATTGGATTATATTGACCTTCCTAAAACAACCTGCTCAATATAGTGGACGTTTCCCTCGCATTGTTTTGTGTCTTATTGAAAAATATTTGAGTTTTTGAATATTAAAAAAACACAATTGTGCGGTCGGCTAACACAAGCCTGAAACCAGACCATTATATCTGTTCGACGAGACTAGCACCCCAACCAATGTATATAGATATGTCGGACTCGGGATCACCCCTTGCTATGGGTTGAATTTGAATGGGACGTGTCTGACCAATTGAATCCATTTGACATTACTTCACGTTGTGTAGTGGTGGCCAACGGGCCGTGCCGACTCGGAAACGGACCGGCACGGCCCGTTTATTTGAGGACACGGAACGGTCCGTTCCGTGCCGTGCCGACCCGTCGCGGGTCTGGCGTGCCGTGTCGGGGCTGGGATTTTAGAGCCCCAGACCCGTTAAACATGGCCCATTAGACACGCAGGAACGACACGGAACGGATCGTACACGGCACGGCCCGTGGGCACGGAACGGAAACGGCAACAACGACACGCTAGCAACGGCCCAATTTAGTTATTTGAATTTTTAAGAATTACTTAGGGTGTACTAATATTCTAATGTGTTTACAAATTGTTAGATTTTCATAACAACTACTTTATATTACAAAAAGAAAAAAACATTAAAAAAAAGTAATACTTGAATTAAAAAAAGAAGTAATACTTAAAATGAAAAAGTAATACTTGAATTTAACAAAAGAGGTTTACTTTTTTTTTTTTTTACTTATATTTTTTTTTTTTTTTGAAACAAACTAAAACTTTTTTTTGAAAAAAATAAACAAATAAAGTGGTAAAGATAGTCCCACACCTAAACCACAAAATATAAAGTAAATGTGGAGAATCTTTATACAACTCTTTTCCAATAAAATATACAAAGATATGATATAAACTCTAAAGTTTTTGTACATCACAATTTTTTACTTGAAAAAAATGTAATGTTTCTTTTATTACTTTTTTTTTACAAGTAAAAAAAATATTTATGAATGGGTCGGAGCCACGGGAACGACCACGAGAACGACTACGGGAACGCCACGGAGCGGTCACGGAAACGGCCAGAAACGCAACGGAAACGGCCAGAAACGCAACGGAAACGCCACGGAAACGGCCCAGCCGTTCCCATGGGTCATTTCTGTGCCCAGACCTTTGTGGTCTGGGCACGGAACGACACGGCTCAAGCCGTGCCTGGCGTGGCCGTGGCGTGTCTGACACGCCACGGCACGGCCCGTTGGGCACCACTAACATTGTGATGCAAGACACTTTTTCCAAACAAGATATATCTTGTTTGTACAATTTAGGCCGGACATTTTTCAAATTAATTTCTTTGTTTAAGATCAGAAGACTTTTTAGAACGATCTCAGTGGGCTGAGGAGGCTCAAAGCGACTTCAACAGTACCCCCATTTTTTTATGTTGAAAGACAGTACTGCCCAATTAAAAATAGTCAACTACGAACTTATTAGGTGCACATTCAAAAGATATGGGTCACATACCCTTCAATGGATGCAAATTAATGAAAATTTCTCTTTTACACCATCTATTTATAGATACAATATGATACCAAGACGCTCCAAATAAATGTAACTTTAACCTAAACTGGTAAATGAAGTTGTGGTTTAACCTGGCCTGGGCGAGCGTGTGGGAGAGCCGACAACCGACAAAAGGGCCCGGATATCAAGACTACTGACTAACCCACATTCAATTTTACCCAACATCCGATCCGATCCGATCCATCCGCTTCCCCCTGGCCCTAGTCAACTGGCACCCGCCCCATCCACCTCACTCTCCACCAAGTCTGCTTACAACTGCCACCTGTTTATTATAAGTCACAATCATGCCACGTAGACTGTTTTAGTACAAAACTAAACATCTCAAAGTTCAGTACAATCTTGGCATATATTATGAGATAGACCCCTCAGCTTAACCGCAACCGTTTAGAGTTAATGAGGACAGGCCAACACAATACTTGTTAACATGTCACAACCATACTTGACTGGGTTCGGGTCTGCCCATGCTAGAGTGAAGTTAGGGATAAAAAGAAAAGCTATACCCAATCTAGGTAGAAATCTTATGTGATTTGTATTTCAGTTGATCAAATTTATAGAACCACAAATCACTACATTGAATTTTTACTTATAATCAACTTGGTTTCTTTTTCTTGTGTCCCTAAACAAAGCGTATGAATTGACCCGCCCAAAACTTTTTGTTTGAGTAGTTTGGGTGTTTGTTTTCATATAACAAAAACCTACGACAATAATGGATAATTACTTTTTTTTTTTTTTTTATGAAGATAATGGATAATTACTTGACGTACTGATTTCGTGAAAACAATCAACAATTTCTAAATCATTTCGCGCATCACCAAGCTCTATAAAGATAAATTATGAAGTAGAGTAGTAGCTCTCTGGGAGTTTTATTTTACAGATAACTTGTCACATGAATTCTTCTCGTTAGGGGTGGGAATCGGGCGGGTATGGGCACCCGCGGGTAATTCTGAGTCGGGCTCGGGCGGGTCGGGTAAGTTTCTCCTCTGCCCACTCGGGTTCTCGGGCGGATTCGGGCGGGCTTTTCTGAAATCTCCTATGATCAAAGCCCGCCCATGCCCACTAAAGCATCGGGCAAGTCGGGCTTCGGGCAAATCGGGCATCGGGTTTCTTTATCTGATATTTTTTTACCAGATCAGAAAACTCTAGAAATTTGATATTGTTCAAATAAGCTTCTTTAAACAAATTGATACCAAAACTTTACAAAACTTATAAATCAAGAATGAAAGAAATACTCAGATTCCGTAACATAAGAAATCAACAACTGATATAGATCTATATATGCAAACATGAGACTTGGTTGTCTTCCACTTTTTTTCTTGTCTTTGTATGTTTCATTAGTTCTTCTTTGTTCTTCCTTCACATCAAAATAATCTTAAAATTTGACCACTACATAGAGATGGAAGATGATCCCAATAACTTATTTAATAGAGAAGAAGGTTGGCACAAGAAGGTCTAGTAAATAAGAGAGAAACGGCTAGAGAGACAACGTAGATTCTTTTTCTCTCTCTCTATGCTACCGAATTTTTCAGATTCAATGTGGTAAACTATTAGGGTTGCTTCAATATGTAGTTTATATATCTTGGGAGAAACCTTAAATCTACTTTGGGCTTTATAGTGAAGTATAATCGACACTCAAAGTGATTGGCATCTATAGGCACCCGTCGGGTGAGTATATCGGGCTCGGGTATGGGCGGGGTGGCGGGCAGAGCTTTTCACCCGAGCCCGCCCACGAAAAATCATCGGGCTGGGCGGGTAGTACCCATCTTCGGGCGCGGGCGTCCATGGACATTGTCGGGCGCGGGTAAACGTGACGGATATCGGGCTTTCGGGTAGAATTCCCACCCCTACTTCTCGTTATCGAAATAATTAATATACTTTATTTTTTGGTTTGTTTTTCAAGATTTTCGAAACTTCTTTAGTTCCCAAACCTTCTTAGATTCACCATGTAACAAAGAAAAGCCAAAAACACAAAAAATCAAAAACAAATGGATTCAAGTACATTGGGAATTATCCCTTATTTGTTTGGTAATGGTAAAAACATGTGATCTAACAAAGGACAAGGTACTTCAAGATTAAAAGAAAATGACTTACTAGGAAGTTGATAAATATACTTATTTTAAGTTAAATATTGACTTTTATGATATTTGGGAAATCTAAAATTTAATTAAATTAATCTTCTTAAAACATTGAAAACCTAAAAGTTAATTTTGGCATTTGTGATTGTGAAAATGATCAAGAAGATAGTGACAATGCTTCACGACAGTTGTTAATTGTCACATGTGACTGTAGCAATTTAATTTATATAGATCTAATCACAAATTTTAGTATTTCACAGTTGCGTAACGGTGTATAGCTAATAAAGGAAATTGTGTTTTGTCATATCAAAACCAGCATTGACTTTTGATTACAAAAGTTTTCTATTGTGACACATAGCTTCTGGTGATACCATAGAATGGAAGAATCGAATAAACAAATTGCTTGGTTGTATTAAAAGATGACTTAGAGTTGTTTTGAATAATTAAGTTTATTAAATCTATAATTTTCAAAATAGTTAAATCCATCCAACTGAGGTAAGTGTTTCATCACACATATTTGGTCTTAAAAATTTGAGAGTCCCATATTTAGAAATAATATCATAAATTTATAGTACATGCAATCTTGGATTGATAGAGCTACAAACGGATCAACAACAAACTGTAACCAATCTGTTGCACACACTCTCACCTATGTTAGTCCATACATATATTCGAGTGATTTTTACTCGTACGAAAGGCGATCGATGGGGCTTATTTGGTTTAAAAGTAAATATCAAAAATATAGTCCAATATAACATGACCATGTCAAATTGTAACATTGGGGAAGGCTCATAATTATAAAGAAGGTGATAATGGCCGGTCTCAAGAATTCATAATGATAAGATTGTGACAACACTTATATGTGGCAGCGGGTACATTCATGTGAGCTGTTTTTTTGCCCGATATGTTATTTTCAAGATTTTGTGGTACCGTATTCCCAAATCAACTAGTAGTAATTAAACAAATATTAATTCAAATTAGATGAGGTGGTGGATTACCAAGAGGCAATGAGCACCGGATTTATCGACCAACTACCGCGACTATAGGATCCAAATCTCAATTTGAATTCCTCCTCCGATTCCGATTCATAGTGAGAGAAACAAATAAACGGAACGTAAAAAAACGGATTTAAGTTTCTTATTCTTTCAATGTTAGAGTCAACTACTAATACCGATTCACTTGACTCTCTTTAACGGAGGTAGTTCTCACTTACTTTCTTATTGGTTAATATCTTAGACTATGGAAAGCTTTATATTACATGGATGTAACGGTGGGTATAATGTTACCTGCTTTAATAGTGAGTTATCAAAATGTCACTCGTGCTGACCCAACATACCGTCGGATTTCAACTTTGATGCTTATTTTTTCCGATGTGGCATTAAATGTAGTAAAAAATAAATAAAACTGATTATTAAATAAGGACAAATAGAAGAATCCAAGGTCCTGCTCTCTCCTGCAGGTAAATTCATGGGATGATTCTATTTTGGCCCCCAAATGTGATCAACCGCCCATTTTGGCCCCTTTAAGTTATCAAAGAGGCCAATATAATTCTCCCTCACTAACGGTATTGCTATGATGGAGTTAAGATTTTGTCGATTTTCCAATTTTAGCCTTCAGCTTATTTGTAATCTTTGAAGTATTTTTTCTTCTCAATCCCTTCCCCTCTTCATTGAAGATCCCCATTAGTAGAGGTCATTTGCAATCATTTTAAGTACATAATGGTCAAACAAATTCTTACGCTAGAGTGAACCTTTTACCAAATAAACTAAGGGGAATCTTCTCCTCAAATATAAAAAAAAGAGTCTCCATTTAACATGTTGCGAAAGGTTCATTCACTGTGCAGGATGGAAGGAAATTCACTTTTTTGAATTCTGAATGGCGACGATTCCTCGTGGGAAGGGAATCACCTTTTCTATATATTAGCGCCCCTCATCTTCACCAATTGCGGAATAGTTTGATTTAAACAAGGTCTTTCTCTTGCTTGATTTGCCAATATATTGTAAAAACCCAAAATTGGTGGAGGTCATTGGTGAAAAGAGAAGATAAAAAAGGAATGAAGAAATAAGTTGTAAAGACCTACACCGGTGGAGGTCATTGGTGAAAAGAACCAATATCGGAGTTTTCGGGATTTTTATGTCTATAGGAAAGCAAACCAAGCTGCTGATCACTTGTCAAAGATGAAGCTCAGCCTGGGAGTAACTCACTTAAATGTTAGTCAACTGTCGGTGGAAATAGTCAACATTGTTAATGCAGACTATAGAGGGACAGTGAGAATGAGGAAAAGGTGGGGCTAATGAAATGATATAATTTGATTTCTTTGCTGTTTCGTTTTTGGTTTCTTTTTTCATTGTATTCGGTTCGGGCTTCTCCCGCTTATCATTATAAAAAAAATATAAAAATTTCACAAAATTAACTCTCGTTTAACCAATTTTTAGTTAAGAAGGACAAAATAGTTGGTTGGTCATATAAAGGGGCTAAATTAGAACTATCTCTCAATTTAACATGGAGATCTTCAAGCCATTAAGTACAGTTGTAGGAGAGATTTTAGTGAGAGAAAGAACCTCTCTCTTTCCCATTATTAAGAGCTTTCATTATAAATCATTTTTTTAACCTAATTTAAATTTTCAAATCTCAACTCCCATTTAAATTTCCTTTAACTTCAAACTTCAAAATTAACATTAGCTAGTACTTGGGGGTTTTCCCCTGTTTCTCTTTTTTCTAGCTTCAAGACATAAAAGCTAGGGTTTAATTCTCATATCATATACTCCTATTTTCATGAAAGTGAATTTATGAACTCATTTCACTTCTTAAATTTCATCATCATCCTCTCTTTCTATCTGCTCTAACTTTCTCTCTCTACATTCATAACATCACTCACTCTTTCCCTCTCTAAAATTCAGTCTAGGGTTTTCTTTAGGTTCACCAAAGAAATGGAAATTGAGGTGAAGAAATCAAAGAAATCTCCACCAATTGAAAGAAGAATTGTTCTTCTAAAAGATTTCTTAAGAGATGATATGAATTCATGTTCATCAAGTGGATTCAAATCATTTCCAAGAAAAACTTGTTGTACTTCTTCAATAAGAAACTTACTCGAATTAGATCTCAAATCTCAAAACCCTAAAAAACTTCTCCTCAAATCTCAATCACAAATTTCAAACCCTAAACCATCAACAACAACAACAACAATCTCAGCATTTCAAAAAGCTTCAATAGCAGTAATCAAAGTAGTTAAAAATCTCACATTTTCATCATCAAAATCATCTTCAAATCAGATGATCAGTAGTTTTCCGTTGTCATTGCCAAGAAGTTTGTCTAGGAGATTGAGAAGAAGTTTCTGGAAGAAGAATGATAGTAGTAATAAAGTAGAGAGAGAAATTAAAGTTGCTGTTAGAGTTAAAGATATAATGAGATGGAAATCATTTCGTGATTTAATTGAAGATAAACCTAATACTACTACTAAATCATTAGATTGTTCTTCAGTTTCTCAAACTAAAAGTAGCAGTAAAACTAGTAGTACTATTAGTTGGTCTGATTCAGATTTCACTACTGAATCTTTGAATTCATCAACCGGTAGTAGTACTAGTACTAGTTCTGAATCATCATCATCATCATCATCTGGTGGTGGTGAAATTGATGAAGTTAATTCTTGTTCTAATAAAAATTTACCAGCTGAAGAAAACAAAATCTGGAAAACCAACAAGGATATTGATCTTCAAGAAGATTCTAATTCCATGGAGAAGAAGGTATGGTTTCAAATTTTGACCTAATTTTTTAGGTTTTCTTTTTGTCTGTTGGTGTTAGTTGATTTTGATTCGATTTCTTTTTGTTCATTCTTGGAGATTTGGTTGACTTCTACTTACTTTTTCTCTCTCTCTCTCTCTCTCTCTACATTTTGGCGTTAAAGTTAACAGAGTAATGGAGGTTATTTTAGTAATTTCAAACGGTTCCTTTTTCTTATTTTGGATGAACAGCTGGAATTCTGATATATTCACGTGTGAAGTATGTGAGAGATCAATCTGGTAGATTTAGGACTACTGAATTAAATTGCTTAACTGATTTCAACGCGGTGGATTCTGATTCGTCAGCGAAATCTACGGCGTTGAACATCGTGAGACTTTAATTTCTCAGTTTTATCGATGGGTCGCTTCTTTTTATGTTTTGTGCAAGCATTGACTATGACCCTCAGTTTTCGTTATATTAACGTAAATGCCATTTGTATTTTTGTGATTTGTTCTTTCTGGACCACATTTTTTTGGCTCTAGTCCTACTGTCGGTTTTGTCACTCTTCCACTCCACTACTTTAAAATTCAGTCACTGAAAAATAATGCCTAAATGGGTCATGACCCCTTTGTCTCCTACTGATATGAGATTGATTTTGCACATATTTTTCGAAGACTATAGAGTATTATGCTCTAGTATGGCATAAGAATATCAGATTGTAAGAACAAAATGATACTGTCAACTTTGACACTCGCGAAGCTCGGAGCTGAAACATGCGTGCTGTAAACATGCGTGCTGCATGAGTAGGAAATGAATTCATTAAATACAAACTACACTTGCTAATTTATTTTAAGTTTACAGAAATTTAGTTACAGTATTTTTAATTATACTAATTTTTTATACACTTGTAGAGTATAATTACCGCATTAGTCTTCTAGCATTATTTCGTTTTAACAATACATTGAATCTAGAATTTGTTGCAGGTCGATTGCCAGTCAGAGAAAGATCACTTTAGTCCGGTTTCAGTTCTTGATTTTCTACCGAGTGAAGAAGATGAAGAATCTCTCTCTAGTCAGTCCATCGTCGATAACGTAGATAGTAAGTAGTTGTTCTTTCAACACCAGAAATTATATTTATATTAACTTTGTTTTAGATGGACTCTAAGAGTTATTACATTTAATGTGGTATTGGTACATCATGAATATATGCATGAATTGCATAAGTTTGATAACTACCGTAATTAGGGACATCTTAAACCCTCAAATTCATATAAAGACCCCTAAAGTCATAGAAATAATTGTCAATTCCTACCTTTACTTCAGTTACACACTTTAACACAACTCAACAAATGATTGATTCCACCACCGTGTAAGACTTTCAGGTTTTTAGTAATGGAATATCAACCACAAAGATGGCAAGATATATAAAAAATTTGTCCAAAAATCATTTGAATATTATTCAATTTCTTCAACATAATCAGCTCTGATTTCTAATATTGTATCCTGTTCATGGTTTTAACAGAGAAAAATCAAAAGATCCGACGGTTGGAAACTATCAACCAATTAGAACCTGTAAATTTGGATGAACGGATTTCATCATTTGAACTAATCAATCAAGATAACACTTCTTCAAATAATACTTCAGAATGTCAAGAAGAACAAGAACATGATGACGATGACGAACAAGAATTCATCAAGACAGAAGACAAAGCAAGAAAGCTAGTCCAAATTATCAGAGAAACAAGTAGTACTACAATTTCAGAAGAGTTGATCTGTAATTCAACTCTTGAAGATCATCTTTTACTAGATTTCTTCAGAGATGAAATTATTGAAACAAGTACAAAAAGGGTAAGTACTCTTAAAGAAAATGAATTGAATGAAGAGCTTTTGAATATTGGTAGAGATTGGATTAATGGAAAATGTGGAGTAATATTGGATTGGGGGTTTGAAGAAAGTAGAAAAGTATATCTTAGAGAGATAGAGAAAGGAGGTAATTGGAGAATTACTGAAGAGGAAGAAGAAGAGGTAGGATTAGACATGGAGATTACTATCATTGATTCATTAATTAATGAAGTGATAGTTGATTTTTCATCTTGAATGATTAATTACCCATGCTAATTCATCTTTAGTGAGTAAACTTGGTAGAATAGAAAAAGGGTGAAGAAATGAGAGGTAGGTAGTAGTAGTGAAGTTTTTGAACAACTTAAAGAGACAGAAGAGTTGTTAACAAGCTTTGATTAAAGTGGTTACCACGTTGGTTTCTACCCTCTAATTCAAGGGTTCGAGATACAGAGTCATACCACTTAAAGTATGCTAACATTTCATAAAGAGAAAAAAGACCGAAGAGGATCAGTTTGTGAATATTGATAACTCAGGGGGGTTTCCACAATTTTGATAAATGGTTGTTTGATAAAGAACATCTTGTTCTTGTTTTTTGTACCATGAAGGAAATGATGGAAAGTGCAACTAAAATGGGGTTTGAGCTCTTCTTTTCTCTGTGTTCAAGTACAAGTATTTGGAGGACTTCAAATAGAGGAGGTAGACTTAGATGATTAGGAAAGCAGTTTGTGGAAGTTTTATGGGGGGTATTTAGTGCCCTTTATTTGATGAAATAAATAAAGAAAAGTTCCCTTTTCCTATCATTAGATGTTTAGATTAATGAATAAAATAAATTCAATTTCAACAAAAAAAAAAAAAAGGAATAAAATAAATTCACTTTTACTTTCTCACTAATGTTTATATGATGATGGACCCCATATGTGTATTTCTATAATAAGTTGCATGCTTTTTTCGCGAGTTAAGGAAGCAGGTTCCCAACGACTTCGCTTCTGATTTTCGAAGTGTGTTGACTGATGCTGCTCTACCAAAAATTTAGGATTCTACGACTTGTGTAAAGCTGTGTACAAATTTGTACAATATCGTAACCACGAGTTTTCATCCAAATTTGTCATGTTGGAATAGTCCATATATATAGGTTTCATCCAAATTTGTCATGTTAGACTAGTCCATATATAGGTTCTCCTGTTCTAATGTCTGAGCCTTCTTTTCTCTCCATTAGTTTGGTGATCAATTCTTATGCTCCTAAGTCCTAACTTATCCTATACGCGTCTGTCTTCTAAGTTATACTCTCTCAGACTCACTTTCTATTTTGAATAGTCTTTCTATGATTGTCCCTTATTATTTTCTGTTTTCTTGATCGGATGGAGCTGCTTATAAATAAAATAATAGGCCCTAATAAGTAAATCAAGATCCGTTAGGAAAGTTTTAAGAGCACCCATCAGAAACACTACTGGCACCCACTTCATATGGGTTATGCAACTTCCACCAATTGTGGCTTGTGGTAGAAGAGAAGAGAGGTGGGAGTCCTATCACACAAATGGCTTGACTATTGTAAAATTGTTGTAATTTTTTCGTTTCAGTAGAGTATTCTGATTTTGAGTAACTTACCTAATTCTTTCATGACTACAACAGTTTTGATTGTGAGACAACCATATTAGCTAGGTTGCCCTATTTTTAAATGCCCAATGGCCATTTATTAGTATTTCTTAATTTATTCATTTTTAATTTTGTTTTCTTAGTATTTTGGGGCTCACAATTTCTCAAAGGCCAAACCATTTTGCACAAACTTTGACATTTGGTACTGAAATTTTGGTTGGGTCAACATAATTTTAAATTAACACTTTAATTTACAAAGTAATCTCATTAATTTGAGTAATTAACAATTATAAACAACTTTGCTTTCATTCCCAGTAAATCTTCAATTTCAAGGACCGTTGCTTCTTTTGTTTATTCATTCCATTACACGTAAAATAAAGTCAACATCTTCCTCTATAATCACAACCACATTAGCTGTAAATTTAGAGTTTAATCTATATTTAAATACTGTTGACAATAAACATAAATATTCCTCACGGCCATAATTTTAAATAAACATTATATGTATTTAATGTTTATCAATTTCAAATAAACATTACACTCAAAACAAAATAAAATTGGAAAAAAAAGGCAAAAGAATTTTAGATAGGAAGTAAGACACCAAAAAATGAAAAATAAAGAACAACAAATTACCCTTCATATTAATCACGATAATAATGATAGTAATTATTATATAATAATGACAATAATTAGAAGAAACTAAGTAATTTGTTTAGAGTTGTTCTGCATAATCTGTTAAGAAACTATTTTGTAGTTTTTTTCTTATCTATGTGAATGTAAGTAATGTAATTATGCGATGTATTTTATTCTTATAATATACAATGATTACACACGTACGAATAATTAAAAGAAAGAACATATTTCAACAAAAGAAAGTTAAAAAAAAGAATATTTTTGTTGAGAGCATGTCTTTCAAAGGACGAACTACCACCGTTGGGTTGTTGATACATAAACAGTCGCAAGTATTTTATATAAGAAGGATTATTAGTCTAAAAATATTAGTGGACAAAATAGTTTATTGATCAAATTTGGAGATAAACAAGCCAATTAATCATTTTTAGGGACTATTTAGTACTCAGTACTTTGATTTGACCCAATCCCTTTGGGTTGACTCTAGATATTGACATCTTGACTTTGTAGGCACTAAAATCTATTGTAGCCGTCGTGGGGGCCTACTTAGCCTAACTGGTATACATATCAACTTCAATGGCTTTGATTGGACAATAGAAAATAAAATATCTACAATCTTAAACATAGAGATACAAAAATTTATCTTCTAAAATAACATTATTACGATAGATAATCATGTACGATTTATAATCTTAAATATACAGATACAAAAATTTATCTTTCAAAATAACATAATTACGATAGATAATCATGTACATCGTACATTATTTAGTTTAGATGCATCACAAAGATAGAATACGTTCATAACTTTTATGGAACAGTTTTATTATACCCATGACTTATACTCTTAATAACGCAGTTTCGATAATCAGAATTTTCACCTCTGCTGAAAATTATGTTTGTGACTTTTTTGTTCTATAATAAATACCGGATCCCTACACCAAAAAATTGTATCGTAGACGAGGTGTCTTTTTTTTTTCTTAACATGGATTTAGAAGTTATTGGAACAAATGACATTAATAACCTCACGAATTTTTTATTTTTTTTTCACCTCCCTCTCTCTAAAAAAAAAATTTTTTTTTTTTCACCTCCCTCTCTCTCTCTCTAAACTCCGGAGAGGGAGGTGAAATTTATTTATTTATTTTTTCTTTTAGAGAGAGAGAGAGGAGAGATGAAAAAAAAATTTTTTTTTTTTAGGTTTGCCGGCGACCTTCCCGGAGAAGATGATGAGTTGGCAGGTTTTAACGAGGTGGCAGAGAGAGAAAACATGTTGTAGGAGAGAGAAAAGAAATGGAAGAGAGAGAGTAACGGTGTTATAACGGGAGGGGGCCATATGGACATTTCTCCTAAAGTAGGGGGCTAGACAGGAAGCTGGTCACAAAGTAGGGGGCCATTAAGGAAATAACCCTAAAAAAAACCATCAAACTACTTTTGAGGGTGAATGAAAACTGTCAAGAACAAAATCAACAATTGTTTTAATAATTTTAGAGTAATACACAACTAATTAACTAGCTAGTTGTGCCTAAATATATAGCCCCTTACCATGGGTTCAATTTATGCGCCACCTGTTTTTAAATAGTGACACCCCTCCCTCCTCTCTCTCTCTCTCTCTTTCTTTCTATAAAAGTCTAGAGAGAGAAAATCTCCGCCAAAAATAAAAAAGGAAATTAAAACCTCTCTCTCTTTCCTTGTCTATGGTGATACCTTCCTTGTTAGTTTGATAAAATAGTAATCCCCTTTTTAATTTCTTTACTTGTATATCCTCTTTGACATGCAAACCCAATATTATCTTCCCCTTCTAAACCACACCCTTTCCTCTTTCTCTCCTTAAAAATCACTTCTCACAATCCCCTTTCTTCTTCCTTCTTTCTTTTTTTCTCATTGAAGGAAATTACAGAGAAAATGAAGAACGAAGAACAAGTTAGGTCTTTGTTTGGGATTTCTCTAACTAGTAGACCTATTTGGCAACAATTTCTTATTTGTTCTTCTGGGTTTTTCTTTGGGTACCTCGTTAATGGCGTTTGTGAGGTTAGTTCTAATTTATTTTCACAACCCTTTTCTCAGAAACCCTTTTTTCTTCTTCTTAGTTCACAAATAGTAAAATTTAGGGTTTATATTCAACTAATTCTTGCATAAAGAAAATTTCCCATGTTTAATCCATCTTAGGGTTCATTCTTAGAACTCCCCCATGGAAATCTCAGCAAGGTTTTGGGGAAATTTTGATTTTTTTTTTTTTATACCTTGACTAGGAATTTTGACTTTTTAATCCTTTCTTAGTTGACCGTTTCAACTTAATTTTATTGCATTTGTTTCAGGAATATGTGTATAATAGACTTCAATTCAGGTATCAAAACTAACTACTGTGTTTCAATTTCATATTTTTTTTTAGGTTTTGATGATGATGGTATGTTTGTGGTTTGTTTTGTTGCAGCTATGGTTGGTATTTTACATTTGTACAAGGTTTTGTGTATTTGGTACTAATTTACTTACAAGGGTTTACCACAAAACAAATGGTGAATCCATGGAAGACTTATTGGAAGCTCTCTGCTGTTCTTATGGGTTCCCATGGATTAACTAAAGGATCTTTGGCTTTTCTCAATTACCCAGCTCAGCTTATGTTCAAATCCACTAAGGTAAAATTGATTTTGATTTTTTTAGGTTTACTTGACTTTTGAATTAATATCTATATGATCTTAGTTAAGAGAATTATGGGTTTTTTTTTTTTTTAATTATAAACTATAGGTTGCTTTTCTTTGTTTTGTAGTTATGAGTGATTATAGAGTCAAGTCAACTAATGGTTTCCGAAAAATCAAAGTTTGTTTTTGTCTTGTTTTCATTTAAAAAGTTTGGCGAAATCCCATTTGGACTCTATGGACTAATCCCAAGTTAGGTCAAATTGTTGAAATGATTTCTTTTTGAAACTTGATTTTGATGAATTTCCTATCACTAGTTTCTTACTATAAATTCTTATCGATATTGTGTCATTTTACAAGCTCAATTCTTCCTCCTTTGGCTAGTTATTCGTAATTTGAAATTCTTTTTATGGATCTTGGGGGGCTCCATTGGCCTAGTTCACGGGGCCACACGATTAGATGGTGTTGGATCGCGCCGGTAATTAGGCTGTATCGCCAGTTCTTTTCATTGATGTAATTAAACGTTTGCGGAAGAACTTTTCGTGTGAGTTTTTACCTGATTTGTGAGTTAAACAACTTCGGTAATTCAGGTTTTGCCAGTGATGATAATGGGAGCTTTCATTCCGGGTCTAAGACGGAAATACCCACTCCACGAATACATTTCAGCTATTCTCTTGGTAATCGGATTAATCCTTTTCACATTAGCGGATGCTAATACATCTCCTAACTTCAGTATGATTGGTGTTGTAATGGTATCGGGAGCTCTTGTAATGGATGCATTTCTTGGTAATTTGCAAGAAGCAATTTTTACCATGAATCCTGAAACAACTCAGGTAATTAGCATTTTTCAATTCATTACGTTTATGTGAGTACTAAAACTAAGTGAAAAGTAGTTCATGGAAAATGTGAGTTCTTTATTTTTATCAAGAAAAGAAATATTCTTTTTGGTTAATTTACAATAAGTAACTTTTACCATAAAATATTGAAACAACTCATGTGATCATCATTTCCACCTTTACTTTTATATGAAAGTTGAAAACTGAAATTAATATGGGTTGATGGAAATAGTGGTTTATTACTTAATTCGACTCTCTCTCTTTCTTTCTGTTAAGTTCGGGGTCATCCAACTCAAAACCATTTGCCAGTGAGTGGGGAGGACCTAGACATTATATTCTTGGTTGCTAGATTGGCTTGCTCCCATTTGGGACTATTCTCACACATTCTCTCTCTCTCTCTGAGAACACTACAGATGGAGATGTTATTCTGTTCTACTGTTGTTGGGTTGCCTTTCTTGATTCCGCCAATGCTTTTAACAGGAGAGCTCTTTAAAGCCTGGACTTCATGTTATCAGGTAAATGAAAGCTTACAAACATTCATAGTATTTTTATTGTATCTGCTTCTCCATTGATAATACCAGTACATTTTCTATACAACCAAATTCAATAACTTAAATGCACACTGGTAGCACTAAGGACCATTCTAGGCCAACTCCCTCGAAGTTCGCTTCGGACACTGTCAGAGAGTCCTCTCCCAGTGATGGTGATTATCAAATGGGGATGTGTGTAGCTAAACCCCAAAAAATATCAGGACCTACAGCACTTGGATTCCAACCACTTCACCGGGCACGAAAGAAGTGATCTGACTTAAAGCATTGATGACTCTACTCATACCACCATAAATGATCCTTTATTATTATTATTATTATATCGGCCATTAATAATATTTTTTGAAGTTGTGGAACTTTTCTTGGATTACATTCCTCACTTGTGTTAGCTTTTATAGGGTCTAGGAGGAAAATAAAATACACAATCCTAGAACGTTTGACCTCACTTGAACAATTAATTTTGACAAGACGGTCCTCTTAACGAGGACGTGAAATTTGTGGCAAATAGAGTAGTTTTGTAATTTCGAATTGAAAAATGAAAATTAACATCTTCAATTTGTTTCCGTGCAGCATCCATACGTATACGGAGTACTGGTATTTGAAGCTATGGCTACCTTTGTGGGCCAAGTATCTGTGTTGTCCCTCATTGCAATCTTTGGTGCTGCTACGACTGCTATGGTAATCTCTCTCATTCTCTCTCTCTCCCCCACACACACACCAACCATATTAATCAAACTCTGTCCTTGCAGATAACAACCGCAAGGAAAGCAGTAACACTGTTATTGTCATACCTTATATTTACGAAGCCATTAACAGAACAACACGGAACGGGGCTTCTACTCATAGCCATGGGCATTGTATTGAAGATGTTGCCCGAAAACAAGGTTACTATGGCAAGACATCCTCCTCCTAATAAGGAAATCTCAATGAAATCTTCTTTCCGAGACGAGAAAAACCAGATAGAAAACTACAATGAGGATGAAGAAAAGAGGCCCTTAGTCTGAAAATTTCCTCTTTGGTTTGTGTTCTGGTGATGTTAAATGGGAAAAATATAGAGAGGAGAAGAAGGTAGGGAAAGGGTTTGAGTTGTTTGTTGTTACGGTTGAAGCCAAGGTGATAAACAAAAGAAAAGAGTATACAATTGAGAAAGGTAAAAACTACTTTTACTCAATGAAATTTAGAAGGTAGAAAATTGTCTCTTTTTCATTCTTTTGTTGTTTACGTTTTGGAGGGTTCTTTTGTAAGGAAGAAAAACCTTTGCTTTTCTTAATATATTTCTTACTTCGGAATACAAACTTTATTAGTAATCTAATACAATTACATCAGTCCGATTTCAAACTTCAGAATCAACAACATTTGACATATAGAGTTGAATCCAAGTACGAGAAGTGTGTTCTTTGTCGCAACACACCATGAATGAAGTTCTAAAAATAATTCCGTTTCCAACGAGGTATAACAACGAGGTACAACGTTTTCTTAGGATAATGTTTTCTCGAAAGCCATTATAGTTCGTGTCTATGTACCGAAACTTTATTAGTAATCTAATACAATTACATCAGTCCGATTTCAAACTTCAGAATCAACAACATTTGACATATAGAGTTGAATCCAAGTACGAGAAGTGTGTTCTTTGTCGCAACACACCATGAATGAAGTTCTAAAAATACACCATGAATGAAGTTCTAAAAATAATTCCGTTTCCAACGAGGTATAACAACGAGGTACAACGTTTTCTTAGGATAATGTTTTCTCGAAAGCCATTATAGTTCGTGTCTATGTACCGAAACATGTGAACTTTATTTGGCTCGCCCCACCAATTTCAACTCTACAAGTCAAGATAGTGGAATTAAAATAGGTGAGCTCGAGCCGAATTTGTGAACAAAACTTGACACGACCACACTGTTTTGAACTTTAGTAACTTTAAGTGAAGTTACTCTAGTCAAAAACAGTAAACTCGAAACCAAATATGATTCAATAACTGGACTCAAGCCCACCCCTTTCAACTCAAGTATTACTCCAGTAAAAAAAAAGCACCTTGGAATTAATTGTATATTTTCAGGTTCAGCTAGTCAGATTAGATAGGTTCGAAATAAATTGAACCGGAAATTTAAAGTGGTCGGCAACTGAATTTCCATTGTAAGTCACCAAAATGCAATTACGAGATCAAGTTCAATAACCAAACAAAACTTCTGTTTATAACAGAAAAAAAAAAGTTAAAATTCAATCACATTGAACAATTAAAAAAAAAATCCAAAACTTCTGTTTCAATTTTTTAAGATCATTTTCACTCTGCACATTACAAAGTCAAGGTAAAACCTAGTCAGAACTGATGTGAGATTATTCTATTAATTACCTTCGGCGATGATATGTTCCAATTTCTTGCTTGCTTCATCAACAATCTTAAGTTCTTGCACCAGCTTCTCTAACTTCGCAATATTCTCGTCATCAACATGTTTTGGAACCTTCTGTTTATAACCAGATGCACTCATCTTCTGCGTCAAGCTTTCTTGTTGCCTGTCGAATACATAGATGATTAGAGGGCGCGAAGAGTCGGATAGAAATGTCAATTCCGAAATTCAAAAACAACTTTCGTAGGTCGAATGCGGATTAGTTCTTAGTGTTTGAGATAGTTGGAATAAATGGAAAAAGTCTTACCTTAGTATCTCATCTTTCTTTTTAAGGAGCTTTTCACGTTCGGCTTCTGCATTTAGTGATCCTTGCAGTAGGAGATAAACGGAAAGATGTTCGTTTACAACATCAACAGCACACTGGGCAAGTCTGTTGTCGTTCTCGCCCAGAACCTGCAAAAAGTTCGACCAGATATGAAGATTTTTAGTTGCTATAAAACATATTGATATGGAAATATGGAGAATAAACTAACCTCTAAAGATGATATAGAGCCAAGAGTTGATATCTCAAGTTCACGGCTTCTAATGATCTCTGCTACAGCGTCCTTCCGGGAAACCACAAAAGAGGGTCGTCTGAAAAAAGAAATACGAAGTCAAATATTTAAGTCGTCACCATTACCAGTGCCTTAATCCAATTTTAGATCCACTAAAATGCTGAAGCGGGCAAAACTAATGAGTAGAACTGAAAATCTAATCGGTTCAATTAAAACAATTGAAACGTTGGATTTATACCTTTCGTGTCTTTCATTTGGAGATAACTGAGAACGAAGAGATCTAAGTGATTTCACTGTAGATTCAACGAGATCCATCTCATACTCAACTGTTTCGTTTGTCCATTCCTGTTAGACAAGATCCACACAAATCAGATGCTGCAAAATCAATGAAGTAACCATCACACCGGAAATGTACACGGGAAAAGGGTATGGGAATTAAGCCGATCAGAGGATTATCAACTTATATACAAATAAGTATGGAAACCACGACTCCAAAGACATCAAAACAATCAAGAAAAAACGGATCGATGAGGATCCTAAGCAGGAGTTCATTTCTGAGAGAACCACCCAAAATCTATTACTAAACACATTCATCTTGTTCATCATTGTGGATAACAATCTCACCTTAACAACTGAAGGGTAATCGGAAACCATTATTGATCCCTTCTTGGCGCTGGTTCCGGCTGCTTGAGGAAGACGCTGCCATAATTCTTCGGTTACGAATGGCATAAATGGATGGAGCAATCGCAACCCATTGTCCAAACATACCCACAGAGTATCACGTGCAGCTTTCCTTTCAGATTCAAACCTGGGATTATCCCCAGCGAAGTAAGGTTTAACTGCTTCAATAAACATGTCACATAATTGGAATTGCCACCACGAATATACTGCACTAGATGCATCAGAAAACTCGTAAGATTCAAGAGCTGACACGATCTTAGATATGGCTTTGTTCAGTACAGATAATATCCACTTGCAGCTGAAAGGCATAGACTCCACTGCTAGACTCGAGGGAGGAATGTAATTATCTCCAAGCTTGGTCATGGCAAATCGGATAGCGTTCCATAGTTTGTTACACCATTGCCTGTAACCAACTACTCTTTGGATATCCAAATTTATCTTGTCTGACTGAAAAAACAATACATAAACAAATAAGTATTTAACACGTCCAAGGAAAATATATTAGAAAAAAAAACAGAAGACTATGAGCAGATAATAGAACCTGAGCTGTGTATGAAACTAGGGCGAAACGAAGAGCATCTGCTCCACATTCAGCAATACCATTAGGGAAGTCTTTGACTTGTCCTTCTTTGGCAACAACGAGTTCATTAGGATCAAGGTTACCCTCTTCCAGCCTTTTGTGGAGGCCTTCCAAGGATATCCCATTTATTACTTCGAGGGGATCAATAACATTCCCCAACGACTTTGACATTTTACGGCCATGTGCATCACGAATCATTGGATGCAAGTATACCTACAAACAATTTTCAATGTATCCTTAGCATTTAGTATTATTTTACAAGGGAATCTTAACTAGATTAGGAGTTTTTTTAGCAATAATTTTGATTCCTCGTGCATCTACAGGACTTTTATAGGAATATTCTACTTACTTTTCTAAACGGCACATCACCTCCGAGTTGCATTCCCAGCATTACCATGCGAGCAACCCAGAAGAAGAGAATGTCGTGTCCAGTTTCAAGAACTGAAGTTGGATAAAATGCCTTTAGATCGTCGGTGTTATCTGGCCAACCCAGTACAGATAATGGAAATATTCCAGAAGAAAACCAGGTATCTAACACATCAGGATCTTGTGCCATCTGAAATTTCTTTCCACCAAAGATTTTGTTCGCCTCAGAAAGAGCTTCCTCTTCGTTCCTCCCAACCACCCAGTGCTCTGGGTTTGAGCCAAACTCATCTGTTTGGTCATCTTCCAATGTAACATACCAAGCTGGAATTCGGTGTCCCCACCAAAGCTGCCTCGAGATGCACCAATCATGGATTTTTTCCAACCATCTAGAATAATTACCACCAGTTAGACTATATTTCCCAAAATTAAGATATTTCGATTTAAATTGATAGTTCTTTTGATTTCATTTTTCAAAATTAGGGAAGGAGTATATCATTCAACTGGCACCTGTTCCACTCAGCATTATAATGCTTTGGAATGATCTCTATCTTTTTATTGTTGTTATCCATAACAGCATCAAGAGCTTGCTTTCCCATATCCTTACAATTAACAAACCATTGTGGTTTTATCATCGGTTCCACAACATCATTAGTTCTGGAACAAACGCCAAGACGCATATCATTGTTCTGCGCCCCTCTGTAAAGACCCTAAAAAGAGACTTCAATTAGGATAAACATACTTCCCAGGACTAAGAAACAAATTAGCTAAAATTGCTATGACTAAGTATAGATAGATGCCAGAATGTTCAATTACAAGATTATACAAATATACAATGAGACATTGAGTTGCAAGACTACCTTCTTCTGCAATGCTTCAATAACAGCAACACGAGCTCTGAATCGTGGCATACCCACAAACTCTGAACCACCATTGCTATTTATTTTTCCATCATCTGTGAAGATATTTATAAACTCAAGATCATGCCGTTCTCCAACTCCGAAATCATTTGGATCGTGAGCCGGTGTGATCTGGCAAGAACCATGAAGAATAATGATTAGTATATTAAAAAGGGGCGAAGATTAGAAAACAACAGAAACTATTTTAGATGGCCAAAATTGATTAACAGTCGCTCAAAGAGTTACAATTTACCTTAACAGCACCAGTACCAAACTTTGGATCAACAATTACATCATCGAAAACAATGGGCAATAGCCTTCCATTGAATGGATGAATCGCATGCTTACCACGTAGATGACTGTATCGCTCATCATTAGGATGTACGGCAATACCAGTATCACCTAGCATCGTTTCTACTCTTGTTGTGGCAACAACTATTTCACCCAATTCTCCTTCCAGAGGGTAAGCAAAAGACGTTAAAACACCAAATTCCACTGGATCTGCATACCCAGGTACCTTTAACAGAGTCCTTTCTTTTATATCCTTGTAGTCTACCTATAAAACAAAGCAATGTCAGATCTCAGGAATTTGAATGCCCAGGAAGTTAGTTACTTGAATCCTTTGAATATCATTATCATACTTCAATCTCAGATATTGCCGTCCTCAGGATGCAATCCCAGTTCACAATCCGGTTGTTCCTGATAAAACAAATACCAAATAAAAATTGCTGGTTTTTTATCACTGGAAGAAAAATCTTGCAGATCGTTATTAAAGTGAGCTATATGATCGTTATTTGCTACATAACACATGCAGGCAAATAAAGAAGGTACAAAAATTTATTTGTCAAGAATACCTATAGATAAGTTTATCTCTAAAAAGTCGAACAAAACCTTCAGTCACCGCCTTTGATCTTTTCTCATCCATTGTGAAGCACTGTTGAGAAAGAGAAATAAAAGAAAAATGGGAAAATGCGAGTAAGTATAATTAGCTTATGGGAAGAAAGAGTATGCTATTCTTACTAGACAAATAAATGCTTCAAATTGATCAGAAATGTAAAGAATCTCTAACCTCACGAGACCAGTCAAGAGATGCACCTAACCGCCGCTCCTGATTTAATATGGTACCTCCATATTCGTTTTTCCACTTCCAAACCTTTAGAAACGTCAAAGATCCACAGGAGATTAAGAAACAGCACAACGAACAAGTTATAAGTACTCGAGAATTTCTCCTAAAGTTGGGATCAACTCATGAAAACTCACTTCTGAAACAAATCTTTCACGCCCAACATCATGCCTAGTCAAATTACTTTCACGCATTAACTTTTTCTCCACAACAACCTGCATGACATTGAAAGTTCAAAACATTAAACATTGCTCGACATAACATCATTAGTTACACATAAAAGGAGATTTTGGTTTGCTCTCCAGATCGTGTGTACTAGCAATCAGTATTCACACAAAAAAAGACAACGCAAAAGCGTGTGTCTCCATATTAGAAAATGTTATTGCAGTTAAACAAGCCGAAAACTGTTCATCATATTAGAAAATATTTTCATTCATAAGTTGTCTTTTGCTCAGACACGCAAAAGCATGCGTTTTTTTCTAACAGAACAGAGATGTGAAATAAACTAATTTACAGTTAAACACTAGATAGAGTTAAAATATACATAAAATCATGTAACCAACCTTAATAAATAAGAAAAACAAAACTGGACAAGTAAGAAAAAGAGCAAAAGAGAGAAAGGAGGAACCTGTGTTGCTATGCCAGCATGGTCCATTCCTGGAATCCACAAAACATTGTATCCTGACATCCGCCTCCAACGGATGATCGTGTCCTGCATTAGCAAACAAAAGAAAAAAAAATCAATATTATGAAATAGAAGTAATAGAAAAAGAAACGTAAAAGCTCGAAACCTGTATGGCAGCCGTAAGAGCATGACCGATATGTAGGGCACCAGTCACATTGGGTGGTGGCAAAACCTGCAAAAGACCACATAGATGTAGGTTATTGGAATAATATTATACTCCATAAAAGGCAACCCCCAAGCATAGTCTTACATCCTTCACTTTTTCCGTGGCATACGAGAAATTTAAAGTCGGAAGTTCTTACAATGACTATTTAGACATATAAATACTTGATACTACTACAAGAAAGAATAACTTATCTTGCCACTACCACGTAACCTTCACCACTCAGCACCATTTTATTATGTTAATCAAATATTTAATGTTACAGTAAAGAGTTCTCCTATAAGATGAATGCAACTAATTGCTGAGTTCTAGAATCACATCAATTTCAAATTGAGTTTTAGGAAAATGAAGTTGTCAAACCCCTAGTTTTATAGCGTGGTTGATACCAAACACTTAGTGATTCCACATAACCTCATATCTAGCAACAAAACCAGTGTCACCCACCATATAATATATGGAAATCATAATCCTATATAATCGACCAGTAGATGATTTCCAATTGAAAAGCAAAACTACTGTGGATTCAAAACAATTTGCAATTTTTACTGAATCTTAAAAAATACAGGAGACGCGATATCCCTGCTATTCAGTGATTAAATACAAAAACGAACACCTATAAAGCATGACAAACTGACAACAGCAACAAAATCAAATCCAATATATTGGTTTTCTTCCAGAAACTCACAATCACAAAAGGAGGTTTCGAACTATTGGCATCTGCGACAAATAAACCTGATTTCTCCCACCACGCGTACCATCTACAACAGAAACACACATAAGTATAGTTTACCAAGGAGAAGTCAAGTTAACTTATGTAGTACTTAAACGAAATTTGAACTTACGATTTCTCAACAGCAGCTGGACTATATTGCTTAGCCATTTGACGAGAAAGATGTTTCTTCTCACCAGGATTAGTATCTGGATCAACATAATCTTCGGGGTTTTCTTCCCCCGCGTCTCTCTTTACATTTTTCCTTTCACTCTTTTTTGGGTTTGCTGCTTTTTGTGCCTATAGTGATAAAACAACTTCTTACAAAACGATCTAAATAAAACAATACCCGCCAGCATTACGTATTGAAACCTAATATACCTGAAGTTTTGCTGCTTCTGCTTTTTGTTGAGCCTTAAGTTTCTTCAATTCTTTCTCTCTCGCCTAACCCAGAACATTGAAATTCAGATTTTAACATTAGTAGGTAAACAATCAAAGTAAATGAGATTTAATTAAAATGTGGGTATCTAAGAAACACCTTTTCTTCCTTCTTTTTCTTTCTTTCAAGATCTTCTGGTGTCTCCTCCTGAATCGACAAATTAAATACACTTATTAGAAATCTAACAAGAAAAACTACACCTCCCCTTAGTTAGATATGAAGAAATTAGGTTAAATTGAACTTCAAATTGGATTAAATTTAGACTAACAAACTTCAGTGAACTCGAAATTAGAAACTGGGTATCAACCAAAATCAAGAATTACAATCTAGAGAGAGAGAGAGAGAGAGAAAGGGTTGCCCCCTTGATGCTCAGACATACCTTGGTATCGATATTGGGTTGCTCAGACATCGTGTGGGAGATGATGAATTACAGAGAGATGGCGATGAGGGAAAAAGAACGACTCGTCAGAGAAGAGGAAGGTGATAATGATTTAGGGTTTATTCGTGGGACTTTTTAGGATTTATAGGCAACTGAGGTTGCCCCCTTTTTAATGTTCCATTAGGGTTGACCCCCTTAAAACTAACTGAAAACGTGAGACGGCGTTTCCCCATACGCAAATATTGACCGATATTACCCCCGACATGCTTCTTCCTCTTTTGCAACTTTCTTCGGTCCCTGTCGACTTCTTTTACACACAAACACATTCATGAACGGTACGATTTCAATTGCAACAATCAATAAACTGTTAGGTTTTTATTGTCGAATCGTCAGTTGAGTTTTTAATATAAATATTTGAAATTCTTTATTTCATAAATTAAAACTGTTTGTCCTTTTGCAATCTTTGTGTTCCCAAAAGGGAATTAGTTGTGGAAATCTATGACCTAATGTTCGGAGGATAAATGGTCTCTCATAAGAACTTGATGCTTAAGTTGAAATCTATCGTAGTAAATAACAAATAGCCACACCATAAAGGAAGGCGAACAATCGTATGTTTGTAACTTTTTGTTTGTTAAAGTGTTTGTAATAATTGTTTCTTCAAAATAATCTTGTTGTTACGGACGATCGGTCGGCTATTTTTGGTCCAATCCTTAGTGGTTTTACTAAACCGCCAGTAGACACTAACCCGATCAAATAGTCACCCAAATTATTTCAACTTGGTTGGATTCAACTTGATTGAGTTCAATTGATCGATACAACCAAACTTAATCAACTAAAAATTGATTAAACTTTTACGCTTTTACTTTTAGTTTTTGACATAAAAACAAAAAGTTGTAAGAGCATCTCCAATGCAAGACTCAATCTTAAAATCTTAAGTGTCAGGAATTTAGAGTTTTTTTTGAGAAAAAATCTCTCCAATGCAAAATTCAATTGAGATCTTAAGATGACGTGGAAGCATTAAGTTTTAAGATGTCTCAACTAGAAACTCTAATTTTGAGATCTCTTTTGAGAGTCTTAAGTGTCCTAGTCATCAAATTTAATTTTTGGACCAATAGAAAGTCTTTCTTACTCAACCACTTTTTCATATTAAATGTATGTATGACATGTGTATCTATTAGAGTTTTTTAGAGTGTTGCATTGGAGAAGGACTTGAATTAGAGACACTCAAGTTAGCCACATATGAAAGAGAATCTTAATTGAGACTCAACACATGAGCCAAATAATTTTTTTTTTTAAAGTTTTGCATTGGAGGTGTTCTAAGTTCAAATATAAAGTTAATCATAAAACTATTCTATATGATTTTAAAAACTTGATTCGTTATAGTGGTGGGAATCGATCTGGGTCGGTCTATACCGGACTCTAACTTCATCAAATCGGTTGACTCAGACATAAAATGTTGGTGACTACCTATTTATTTAGGCGGTCACTTTCAAGAATTGTTTGTCCATTGACCGTCCAATACCATTTATTTTACCGGGTTAGTCGAACACCAGACGGTCTCGGTTTGGGCTTTCCAGTAACAAGTTACAAATTAAAACTTATAATTTCATTTTCGTTTGCGTGAAGCAACCCTCAAACAACAACTATGAATCAAGCCAGTAAGTATGAATGAAACCAGTAAGTAACTAAGCATGCATCGAACTAGTAAGACTGAAGATTCAAAGAAAAACATCACACAAAGTTATACAAGCCTTCTTAGTACGATGCTCGATGCAAAATTTCTAATGGATGGGAAGATTCAGAGGGAGGAGAATATAAATGGAGAAGGAAAAGACCTAAGATGATCAGAGATTCCATTCTAGATGGAGAAATCAAAGAGAGACTGAAGAGTGTGAGGGATCGAAATCGCGGGTCAAGAAGTCAAGAGAACCGGGTCACTGACCGTAAGTTAAACCTTCACCTGTTAGTATTTTTATGGGTACCGATGACGTTTTTGGGCTTAACCTGTGACAAAAGATAAAACACACGTGACCGTAAGATCCTTGGGGCACCGGGATGGTGCCGGCCTAAGGGGGCTCCGATGGTGAAGTCAGTAAACTTGACAAATATTGAATACAAATTGTAAACTAGAGTTTGAGCTATCGAGATAAATATGTTATCTGAGTAAGACGATCGTTGAGAGAAAAGGTGATACAACCGGGTGTATGCTTGCCTAGTTCTCTGGTCACCGAGTGAGATAAAATACTTGTTTCTTGAGATCGTTAGGAGTGATGAAGGTCAACCATCCTCCTTGATAAAACAGTTGTCAAAAGAGAGAAAGATCAGTCGCCTTCCCTGATCAGGTGGTCGTCCGGAGAGAGAAAGATCAGTCGTCTTTCTTGACCAGGTGGTCATCTGGAGAGGGGAAGATTAGTCGTCTTCCTTGACAAAGTGAACGTAAGTTGTTTACTAGAGGGTTAGGTGATCTTGGTGAGAGAAAGTAGTCGATTGGTTCCCCAAAAGTTGGATGTCGGGTGTTGTTCCTCGTAATTGGATGATTTAATCGATAGTTGAAGTCGTCCGACTGTCTCCTTTGGTCAATTGCCACCTTGTGGTGAGATGTTGTCATGAGTGCGGTAACACATGAAGCTATCTTCATGAATACAAATATTGTAACTCTCATCCAACGGATATGGGGATGATATCCTTGGCCAACCATTATCTTGAATAATAGTAACGCCTCAACAGGCATAGGAGACAAATGTCCGCTTAGGAAATAACGACCAATCTTTTTGTCCAGGGCTGTCTTCTTTATCTAGGGCCAACTTCTTTGTTCAATGCGCGAGCCACCCATGATGCTTGAAGATGAATGGGACATACCCATTTGTCATTTGGTTTATGAGTTTGACCCTCATGTGGGCCCATTAATCGTGGATTTCACGGGGGTGCTCCTGATAACGTGTTTTGGCCCATACAAAGAGTCTCAAGACTTGTAGTCGACAACCGTTCAGGTTCGGAATTTAGGTTTACTTACTGGGAGCTTGGAACAAAAGAGAAAAAGAGAATTACGGTTGCTTAGGGAGGTAGTTGTAAAGAACTGGGCTTTAAGGTCGTTATGGTCTTCTATATCTAACGACCATCATAAGTCTATAAAATCCGATGGTTTATAACATCTGAAAATGAAGTCGGGTTTATTCTTTCACTAATACCGATCACACATTTAGAAGGGCCATACTTGTCGGTTGGTTAACCGACGTTCAGTCGACATAAAATTTTGACCGTTACCCTGCCAATTCGCTATGACCTGCGTACGTTGGCACTTTTCTCTCGTACAGACTGTGTAGTGGCCTTCTAGTTTTTTTTTCCGCTACTAATTGGTTAGATTACAATCCACGCTAGATTATTAATTTGTTATAATATATTAATTTGTTATATATTGATCTGTTCGACTTGGGCAGTTTTTAAAAATTGAAGTCAAAACCAAAAGAAGTCATTTATAGTTGGTAAGCTTTTTGATGGAGGCGATCGAAAAGAACGTTCACCCCACTCAAAAATCAAATAGTTCGTTTGGATGGGTTCGATCTCATTGATGTGGCCGACCCATGTTCACCCCAACTTGCTATGAGGACCATATGTTATTTCATTTAAAATAAAATGGCACTACTTTTGCTTCCATTTTAAAAAAATAAAAAAAAGTGAGTAATTTTCATGCCTTCAATTTTGGATTGAAAAAGCCCTAGCTTTCTACCCATCCATAATAAGGTAGAGTACAAAAATCCAACGGCTCAAGAGTTGAAGAAAATAGTGGTTGAAGATTTTCTCAACTACTAGTTCACTACATAAAAAACCGCGAAAAATCAATTCATTCATCCCTAACAATTCCATCTCTCACTCTAATGGCTTCAACTACAAATCCCCATTTCTCAATTACCCAAACTCTTTTCAGACGCCAAAATCATTCCTTTCTCAAAACCCCCAAATTAAACTTCTCATTTTCTCCCCAACCATTAAAACTTCTCTCTGTAAATCATTTACCCTATCATTCACAATCAAGTTTCTCTTCTAAATCAAGAAGAAGATTGAAATTCTCTGTGAATTCTTATGTAGCTGCTCCTGCATCTGATTCTAATATTAGTGATAGTGAACCTAAATTAGAGGGTTTGGATTCTTCTAGTGAAATTAGTCGATCTTCAAGTGCTATTAGTTGGGGTTTTGTTTGGAGTCTTATGGTTCGGCATAAATTAAGGCTTGCTGTTTCAGTTGGTGCTCTTGTTGGTTGTACTTCTTGTACTCTTTCTATGCCTATTTTTTCAGGTACTATATATATTTATATCTCTTTCTCTCTTTGATTTCATTAGTGAATTTTGTAATTTGAGTTTATGGGTTTTCAGAAATTGTGGGAAAGCTTTGATTTTGGGTTAAATTTGTTTTATTTTGAATTATGTAACAAATTTGATAAAAGTTCAATGTTTATGAAGATGGAATTTGAGTTCATAATTCACTAGTTGATCAGCCACTAAGTTAAGTTTGGATTAAGGACCTTTAATCACCAATGACCTCACGCCACCACAAACTAGCTTCCATCTTCATCCTCACTATCAACCATCCGCACCATTAACCACCACTATCTTCATCTTCTCCATCAACCACCATCATTTGTAATCAAAGGGGAAAAGCCCCTCTGCCGGCGTGCTGGCTGGAGAGCGGTTATTATAATAGAAAGAGAGAGAGAGAGGGGGATGGGGCTGGTGAATATGGAGATGAAGATGGTGAACGAGAAGATGGTGGGTTGTTAATTGTGAAGATGGTGGGTGGTGAAGGTGAAGATGGTGGTGGTGTTAAGTTTGTGCAGGTGGTGGCCGGAGGTGGTGGTTTAAGTCTCTTCCACTAGGTTGCCCCACATTAAAGTAGTAGCCTCAATTTTTTACCTTTCACGTAAAAAAAAATTCGGCCGCCACTGCTTTTTATGCAAGGGCCTTGATGTTTTTTTCCTCTTTTCTTTTGTCTGGGACTCTGGGGTTACTATGAACTTAGGAGTAATAATTATCCCCTCCTTTCACAAAGATGCATATATGATAACTTCTCTATCCATTACTGATGTTTAATCAGGGATAATTACCTTATCCTTCAATTGAAAATTGTAAATCCTCACTTCATATTCTTTTACTGACCGGTGATGCTAAATTTGCAGGACAATTTTTCGAAGTGCTCATAGGAGCAAGACCAGAGCCTTTGTGGCAATTGCTCAGTAAGGTTGGAGTACTTTACGTTATGGAGCCTATTTTCACCGTTCTTTTCGTTATAAATATGACTAGCATCTGGGAGGATGTGATGGCCGCATTAAGAGCACGTGCCTTCAGAAGAATATTAATCCAAAAGGTAAGCTAGTTGGTTTAGACCCTAAGAAATCATGTGAGAATCGATTAAGCCAAGCTCCCCAAGTACTTTTATTTCTTGACAATGATATTTGGTTTCTTTAGCTCTTTAGATTACTAAATTAATTGTGAATATATTCGAAGTGTCATTCTACAATTTTGACATTGTGATCACTGGTTGTATGGCGGAGCATCCCCCAATCCATATTGAAGTATTTTTTTGTCCTTTTGAAACTTACCATTTTGTGTTATTTCTTACTGCAGGTGGAGTTTTTTGACCGCTACAAGGTATGGGCAGTATGGCAGTTTTTTTTTTTCTTTTGTAGTATAGTTTACAATTATGATTCACAAGCAAGATTTGTACATTTGTTTGACCAATGCTCTAACTCAGTATAGTTTCAAAGTAGTAACTTGATCATGTCAGATTTTAGTAGTCTGGGAAAATTTGTGCTTTATGTTTGTATCTAAATATCTGGCATGCACGTATTATCGAGGAAAGTATGTTTTAAGAGACAACCTTGTGGGGAAAATTAATCTGTAGTTGTTAATAAGTCTTACTTGCCTAGGGTTGCTTGAATAAACTGATTGTCTGCTGGCAGCCTGTGATACGTAAATTGTACACTGAGTAATTTGTCAGTGTAGGAAGTAGATGTGCATAGTCTGCTGGAAAGTTGTTAGTTGTTTGGTGAAGTGGAGATTTAAACTAATATATGGGTGCGAGAGTTAACTCTTTATTTTCTCGTTAACCAAGTGAAATGACGGGACGGTTCTTTTGCACCTTCTCCTTAGAGAGATATAAATCCATGTCCTCCCACAAGTCCAATACTGTGCTTGACAGGGACTTATTCTACTGTCTAGATACTCTATCATTTAATCATGTTTGTGTATTTGTAGTTTCATGGTTAGCTAGATGCCACTAAAAGCTGTTATCCTCGTATCTCTAGACCACTGAACGACACATTTATTTTATTGTCTTATACAGGTTGGAGAACTGACAGGGTTGATAACATCTGATTTAGGTGCCCTAAAAGATGTTGTCAGTGAAAATATATCACGTGATCGCGGTTTTAGAGCAATTTCTGAGGCAAGCTACTCTATACTAACCAAATGTGAGCTTTACGCTCTGTTCTATTTTGCATGTCTGTTGGGTATTTGGTTATGTCCCTAAGCTTACACAGGTCTACTTTGCTATCTCCAACTTTAAAGATTTGATTGTGAAATGCATCTCTGCTGTTGCAGGTTGGAGGTACAATATTCATTCTTTTTACGCTTGCCCCTCAACTTGCTCCTATTTTGGGGCTACTAATATTTTCCGTCTCCCTTTTAGTAGGTAAGAATTTTTTTTCTGCATTGTTAGGTATCACTGATGGTTTTGTTTGCGAAACCATCTTAGTTCGAAATCCAATATTCCCACTAAAATTTTGCATGTTTAGTTTTTCAAGTTCTTCCGCAATCTATTACCAGAGTATGAAATTTGTAACAGAGGCCGTACAATTTGGGCTTCTTAGTTCTATATATCGTGTTTTGACTTGACCAAGATATATGAATTACCTATTTGAATTCATGATTTTTTAAGTTATGTTTTCTGGACACATGAGATTTTCTACCAATTTATGACTACTTTTGTTCATCAGTGTCAAACATTTTCTTGTTGATGTCAGCGAGCACTGTATTAGCTCATATTTTTGTTAACCTTTTCTCCATAACAATGACTCATTTTTCTTCTTGTACTTCAAAATTTCTAAACACATGTTTAGTTGCTTCCTTAAAGGTTTATTCATCCTTACTCTACTCTACTTATGCGTCTTCTTTGATTTTATGTTTATGTACTTGCTATTGACATAATCTCATACCTCAACAGCTCTATACAAGAGGTCCACTATACCTGTCTTCAAAGCACATGGGATGGCCCAAGCATCTATGTCTGATTGTGCAAGTGAAACATTTTCAGCCATTCGAACAGTAAGTTTTTAAAATTGTCCGAGTTTGTATTGTGATAACGACGCCTATCTAGAAATATTTGCAAATGTAATTTCAATCTATTTAACATGGACACCGTGATAATTGGTGCCCTACTCGTCTCCAATATAGAGTGAAGAAGGTGCACTAAACAGGGATATAGCCGCGCACACACAGATTCTCGTCTAGTTATTAGGTCCTTTATCTTACTTACAGTTTTCTACTTTTAATGTTAACAGAGAGTCTTATCTTATGGTCTCACAATTCCGCAAGTACATAAGAAAGCTTTCACATACCCGCTAAAGTGACCGAGATTATTCGACACGAGAACTTACTGAAAAGTAGCTTCATAGTTCTGAAAGGCCAGATTCTCCAGGATAAATATTTCCTACTGTTTTGTACTTGTAGGTCAGATCCTTTGGTGGGGAAAAACGTCAAATGTCGATGTTTGGCAAACAAGTAAGTTGATGATGTTTTCACTAATAAAAAAAATTATTTAAGTCCTCTACAAGTATTAAGTTTCTATGGATTTGAGCTCGACAGATTCTAGGCTACAAGACTAGTGGCATAAAGCTTGGAACTTTCAAATCGGCAAATGAGTCCCTCACTCGAGTAGTAATCTACATTTCATTGATGTCTTTATACTGCCTCGGTGGAAGTAAGGTGAAAGCGGTAAGGATTTCCACTTCTAGTACCTATCCTTTGTTTGATCGCGATCTACAGATATGGTTAATGAATACAATCAGGACTTCATGGACAGAAAAGCTGATATGCTTTCTCCGAAAGCGCTTTGTTTTGGACTTTTAGGGTTTGCAACTATACTATCTACTGATACAAAACCACTTGTTTGAAATCTGAAGTGTTCGTATGAATTTCGTACAGGGTGAATTATCTGTTGGGACTGTAGCATCTTTTATCGGATACACCTTCACCTTGACTTTCGCTGTGAGTTATTTTACCAATCCATTTTGACCATATTCATCCTTTATGTTGCTAAAACTTCGGAACCGGTTCAGGTGCAAGGGTTGGTTAACACATTTGGTGATCTACGCGGAAGTCTTGCTGCAGTGGAGCGGATTAACTCTTTCTTATCTGGGACAGAAATTGATAAATCCCTTGCTTATGGCTTAGAAAGAGAACTTCGTAAAAAAGATGCCTATACTGACAGTCTAGGAATATACAAAAATGATGAGTCCACAGAGAAAACAGATCTAAGCACACATTACATGTCGGACTTGAAATCCCTTACTAATGGGTGTAACATAGCTTGGAACGGCGACATTTCTCTAGAAGGTATTTTTCTGGTTGCATATTTTGTTCCCATCATCCTCATATGCTTAATATAAGTTTCGCAGCTCCATAACAAATCGTATTCATCTTTTGGTGAAAGGCTACGTTTTCTTCGAAGTTTGTAGAAAATGTGGTGTCTTAGTTTATGTTGAGTTGAATTTTAGTCCTTGAATTCTATTGAGCTGTGTTTGTTCATACGAGTTCTTATTCATCTGTCAAAGTAAAAGAACTCATGTTTCTTTTCTAGATGTTCATTTCTCGTATCCTCTGAGGCCCGATGTGGAAGTCCTAAACGGCATTAGCTTAAGGCTTAAATGTGGAACCATAACGGCTCTTGTGGGTTCCAGTGGAGCAGGAAAAAGTACAATAGTACAACTATTGGCTCGTTTCTATGAGGTATAATTTCCGTTTTTTAAAGTTGATTTCGTTAATCATGGAAATAGTAGTATGAATTTACCATCCACACTTTGTTTTCCGCAGCCGACCAGAGGTCGCATAACTGTAGCAGGCGAGGATGTCCGAACATTTAATAAGAGTGAATGGGCTCGTGTTGTCTCTATAGTGAATCAGGTAAATTGATCAAAACACATGTACTTGATTTCACAATTCAACATATTCTAGTCAAGGTATTTCTTTGTTTTTTTTGAGTTTAACTTTTAGCACGTAAACTTTTTTTGGCCGATTCCGTGTTCGAAAAATGATTTATAGAGAAGGACACTTTCCACCATTTGTTTTTTGTTAGAAGAATTCGTTAAATTTCAATCTTCGTGTACTAATGAAGGTAAATTCATTTCTGAAAACTTGACATAGGAACCTGTGCTATTCTCGGTTTCTGTTGGAGAAAATATCGCGTATGGTCTGCCAGATGATAACGTCTCTAAGGATGATGTTATAAAAGCAGCCAAGGCTGCTAATGCTCATGAGTTCATAATTTCCCTTCCTCAGGTTTTGTTTTCTTCGATATTTTTGTGATGGTTATTCATCCCTTTCTCTTACCGCTGACGAGTTTTGTTTGATTGAAGGGTTACGACACACAAGTAGGTGAGCGTGGAGGCCTCTTGAGTGGAGGACAACGACAGGTAAGTTTAAAGAAAAAAACAAAGTTTTGGTAACAGTAAAACATTTAGATAGTGTTGAAGTTGAGCTTAACTGATGTGCAGAGAATTGCCATTGCCAGAGCTCTGCTCAAGAATGCTCCAATTCTGATACTCGATGAGGTATCTTCTTTTATGCTACTCAATTTATATCAATATATAGGAGTTCGAAATTGTCGACCTAACACTGCTCAAGAAGATTACAGCACAAAACCGGTGGTAGGGCTATGGTCAGAAGGATGGCTAAATTGGCCATAATCCCTCATCTCTAATCACATGGTAAGACCAACCATGTGTTTGGGCGAGTGAGGCCATAAACCTAACCTCACTAACCTCATTATGTATCAACGACGGGTTGACCTTTTGTTCAAACCCACTGGGTTAAACTCCTTGTTGTGAATCATGACCGCTTCTCTTAACTGTTTCTGAAGCGGTATCTTGCTCTAAAAATCTTTTTAAGATAGGGCACTTTCGTGGGTCCTATTATAGGAGTTATGTTGACTAATGTTAAAAATTTGGTTACAAAAGTTGCACTCTTCATGTGTTAATCCTTCGAAATTGTTTTGTTATGTAGGCAACAAGTGCTTTAGACACAGTAAGTGAGAAGTTAGTCCAGGATGCACTTAACCTTTTAATGAAAGGAAGAACAACTTTGGTTATCGCTCATCGGTTAAGCACGGTTCAAAATGCACATCAAATAGCTTTGTGTTCTGATGGCAAGATTGCAGAGTTGGGTACCCACTCGCAGTTATTAGCAAAAGATGGTCTATATGCATCATTGGTTGGAACTCAACGACTTGCATTCGAGTAACTCCAAATTGCTCGACAACTTCTACTGTCGATCATCTTCATCACTATATCTTTTTGATAGTTATTCGTAAGTCGAAATTATGATTCTTCTACAACTTCACTACCTCGATCCGCAATCATATTATAAGTTATCACTATTATGATTGTGCTTTCTTCTAGCTTAAAGACTCGACAAAGGGCTGGGAAAGATCGACAACAACAGACAACAAAAACAAGAAAGAGTTCGACGAGATTGTAGTTTTGTTTGTGTTACTTAAGATTTTCCCACCCTACTCTTTATAACATGTGAAAAAGGTGAGAATGTATTATAGTTCCATTATGTAAGTTTTCATTATTTCATGTAAAAATTGTGAAAAACATTTGAGCGCAAAAAAAATATGAAATACAAATCAATCTATACCACTTCATGACTACAAGCTGTTTCTTGTTCAGTCACAACCACTTCCACCATCACCACCACCAACATTACCACTGAGACGGGAGCAAGCACCACCTCTACTACAAGGACTAGATTTAAGATCTTACCGTTACCCAAAAAAAATTATTGTATTCGTTCTCTCTCTCTCTCTCTCTCTCTCCCTCTCTTATACTTCGGCTACTGCTGAATTGTTACTCCCTCTCTTATACTTCGGCTACTGCTGAATTGTTACTGGTACTTGTTAGAAATGTACTTGTCATAAGAGAGTCGGTAGAGCAACTTGCTTGAATCGATTATAATATCTCAAACCATAGTTTTAAGTAATTATTTTCCCTTTGAAATTTTAGTTCTTATACATAGTATTTGTTTCGTTTTTTTTCATCCTTTTAACATCATTTTAACATGTGTATCTTGAGAACCTACTTTAGAAAAGAAGGAAACCGAAAACAAAAACCCTCACAAAACAAAATGGAAAACCAGAATCCTAAAACCGGAAAAGTCAAACTAGAGTTTTGACTAGTTTTGCGTCTTTCTTTTCTAAAGTAGCTCAAGAGGTAAGACTTTCTCCACACGATTGAAAATTCGAAGAGATGTTCATACACTGATAAGAGATGATAGTCAAAGCGCGCATTAAAGGCCTAATCTTTGAGATCTTTAGTTTTTTTTTTTCTTAATCATGATTTATAATTAATCATGATTTATAATTATAGTTTAATAATTTATTATTGTATAACGTGCTAATGGAGAACTACACTTCAGTTCCTAACATATCTTTTGGCTGACACAAAGTTGATAATGATTAGGAAACTCCTAGAATAACAATACCTGTAATGGCTTTTACAAAATTATAAATAATTATCTTGTAATTAACAAATTCACCTACAACTGTTAGCTGAAGTTAACTGACAGTTAATATCTATAACCATATTTCTAAATCAAAAGGTCACGTGTCTCTAACAAAATGAAGAAATTATCCACACCCCTTACATAAAAAGAATATCTCGTTTTATCATCACATCTTATTAACTTCCTTTTTTGTGTATAATAAAATATAATCATATGAAAAGTTTGCATTTTAACAAAAAAAAATGAATCGAAGAGTGTTTCATTATATAAGATCCTTAAACAATAAGGGATTGGAGATTTATTTTTTAAAATTACTGCCTTCGAGTCACGTAAGATGAAAACAATATATTTGTGAAAATTGAGCCTCTTACGTGTGACATTCAAAGCGGAATATTAGAAAAATATAAGCACATTGAGTCGCAGGTATTTGTAAAAACTAGAACCTTAGGATCCACGTCAGACGGGATAACTATTTCTTGAAACCTATGGTTTTCCAAAACTAGGTACTCACTGTCGCGGTTTGGAGAGATAACTATGGGCTTTAAGTCTATATAAAAAGATACACCATAGATGTTTTCTCTGCCATTCCTAAGAAAATTTCTATATGAAATGATAGACATAACGTCTGAGATACACAAAGAGCAGGTCAAGAGGCTCGAAAACGATGGTAAGTTTCTCTGATTTTGATTGTCCAAATTATTTTACTTATAAATGACTTTTATCCTCTAATTTATGCTTGGAACTAAGTTTTTCCAAAATTTCTTTCACATTTTTTTTTATAGTACTAAAATACCATGTCAGTAGCGATGTTGGTGAAG
Organism: Eschscholzia californica; assembly: GCF_041429995.1. NCBI lineage: Eukaryota > Viridiplantae > Streptophyta > Magnoliopsida > Ranunculales > Papaveraceae > Eschscholzia > Eschscholzia californica. The sequence continues at coordinate 42,875,628 of NW_028238483.1, read as the reverse complement.
TGAAACAATCTAGGAATTTGTGGTATGGGAAAGCAACTGCCAAAATATGGTAACTATATCTCTCATTATATTTCAGAGTGTTTTTTTTTTAATTTTTAGTGCAAAATATTTTTACTCCGCCCAATTTTTTTTCTTAATTGTCAAGACGCAGGTAGTGTTTTTTTTTTCAAAACTCGATTAGAAACCTAATTTGATATTTGAATTGACTCGGGAGAATTTAAGGTTGTTTGATTATTTATGTGACTCATGCACCAGATTCGTTAGAATAATTGATTGAGGCTAATTTTAGTTTTATTTGAATCAAATATAAAATAAATCTGAATTAAAATTATTAATCTTAAATGACTATTGATACCCTAACCATAATAAGTTTGACCTAGATGACTCAAATTCAGATAAATCTGATCCTAATGGATTTGGGCAGTTTACGGATCGAATCAAGGGTTATCCAGATTGGCTCAGATGCTAAAAAGCCATAACCGAAAAGTGTGGTTCGTTGCATGGATTTGTTTGATGGATGACCGAAAAAACCAAAACAAATCATGTATTGATGTCTGTTATATATTATATACATAACGGTATATGATGGGCATGGTGAATGGTGAAGATTTAATGGTTAAATCAGTTCCATTAAAACATCAAAACACTCTCATATTGAAAAAAAATCATAAAATAAAACAAATAAGCCTTAATTCTTTTTCATGGTAGAGATATATATAATGATTAAGTTAAGCTTTAAAGTCGAAATTTTTTCCCGTTGAAAATTAATCATGTGGTTCGGCTATCCAACTGAACCAAACAGTTCAGGTATAGTTTGGTTCTGTAACTGAACTAAACCACTAATGGATTGGTACGATTAAGTTTTCCACTGACCGGCCCTCCCAGTCCGCTTATGGATAGACCCTAAAAGTCGATTATGATTCCAATGTATAGCCCAAATTAATTCTAATGAAAATTCCCTGTAAAATTGATAGAATAGATTTTCATTAATTGACCTAACACCATTGTGTATTTCTATCCTTAGAGCATTTCCAATGGGACACTCTAACAAACACTCTATAAATCCTAATTGTCAAGTGTCAATAGAGATTCTCTTTCCTAAATGTTAATATAGAGACACTCTAATTTTTGTTGATCTCCAATGGAGATCTAAGTTTCTATACTTAATACGCATGTCCATCTTTAATTCAATAGATAAAAAGTGGTTGAAAAGCAAAGTTTTCTATTGGTTGGAATATTAAAGTAACACTTAGAGCATCTCCAATGGGACACTTAACAAACACTCTAAAAATCCTAAGTGTCAAGGGTCAAAAGAGATTCTCTTTCCTAGATGTCAATATAGAGACACTCTAATTTTTGTTGGTCTCCAATGGAGATCTCTAAAGACTCCATAAGTAATACACATGTCCCTCTTTAATTCAATAGATAAAAAGTAGTTGAAAAGTAAGGGTTTCTATTGGTTGAAATATTAAAGTAACATTTAGAGAGTCTCAAGTAGACACTCTCATTTTAGAGTTTCTCTCTCTAGACACTCTATAATAAATGTTTCCACCTCACATTAGAGTGTCTAACAAGGTGTTCCATTGGAGATGGTTTTTTAACAAAAACTCTCAAAAATCAAATGTGGCACTCTAAGTGTTAGAGATTGAGTGTCCCATTGGAGATGCTCTTAGAGAGTCTCAAGTAGACACTCTCATTTTAGAGTTTCTCTCTCTAGACACTCTATAATAAATGTGTCCACCTCATATTAGAGTGTCTAACAAAATGTTCCATTGGAGATGGTTTTTTAACAAAATCTCTCAAAAATCAAATGTGGCACTCTAAGTGTTAGAGATTAAGTGTCCCATTGGAGAAGCTCTTACACCTTCCATTTTCTTTTCTTTCATTTCCCATACAAAATTTACAGGGGAACAGAGGTCTCTCTTTCGAGGTCTTCTTTAAGTTCTCCATATGGATGCCAACATGCCTAATTCTAAAACTCATTGTTTTTGTTATCGAGCTTTGTTGGTCGGAAGCAACACTAATGATCTTCTGCATATTGAGATTCTATCAGTATGAAGGTATATCTTCACTTTTCAAAGAAAATATCTATTTAGGTTTTTGGGTTTCCTTTCAATTACCAATTCAGTAACCCTAAAGGGTGTTTGATTTTTTTAAAAAAAATCTCTATTTACATTTTTAGATTTCAAATCTATTAATTAAATTGAAAGAGTTCCAGTTGTTTTATTTTTTTCAAATTTAGATCTAGGTGGTGTTTTTTTATTTGTCTGTATTGTCTGACTCCAAATTGACTAAAAGTCAACTCAAATCATCCCTGTTGACGAGTTAGACATAACGAGTCTGCAAAAACAAAAAACATTTTGAGAGCTGGCTTGAAACAATTCAAATCTCGACTCAGATTTCCGATTGATCTAGAAAAAACAGACTGCTTAAACGATGTTTACATATTTAAATTTTAGAGGTTTATTTAGCATAAATCAAAGAGGATTTTGGCATAAGTTTTTACTCGGAGGAATATCAAAACTAAGGTGGGTTCGATGTTGTCTTAATGGATGTTCGCATCGAATGACGAATTTTTATCGTTAATTTCTTGTTTTCCCTGTACTTAATTATATGTATTTAGGTTTAAAAATGTATTTGGTTTTTCAATGAAATAGATATTTTGATCACTTCTAACTTCGAATAATAAATTGACAAGAAGAAAATAAATTTAAACTTATTTACATATTTAAATAAAATATTAAAAAAAGTGAAATGGAGTGAATCCCCTTCACCGTTGGGAGTCCCACCTAACCATTGAAGACTCCCAACGGTAATAAAATGGGGTTGGGTTCGCTGGGAGCCCCTCGGCTCCCCGGTTGGAGACCAATGGGCTGGGACTGGGGAATTTGGAGCTCCAGTCCAACACATTGGACCTGCTCTAACTAAGAATTAATATGGAAAGCAAAATTTCTTCGGAAAGTTTTAAAGGCACCTCTCTTTAGTGTTAAAGGTGCCTCCTTGTCTCGCAACTTTCCTTCCAAAATTTGCCTGCCCCTAACACTTAGAGGGGAGCACCGAGCACCTCTCTTTAGTTCTTCTAAACAATCTTTGGTCTTGTATGTTTTTCATTATCTTGTCCCTTCTATACAAACTTTTTAGGGAAATTTTAAAAGGCCCCCCGTTTTTGTTAAAAGGCCTCCCCGCTAAAAGCGCCTCTCATTATAACCCATTTGGTTATAGGGCCCCCTCTACAAAAGAGCACCTCCTTCATCAATATTTGACCTAACGGCAAAGTTAACGCCGTTAGGTCAAACTTAACCCAAGACCGGTGATGTGGACCACGCCACATCATCATCTTCTCCGGCACGGTCGCCGGCCGGCCAAACTTCCGGCCGGCGACCTTCAAAAATTTTTTTTTTTTTTTTTCTTTCTCTCCTCTCTCTCTCTCTAAGAACTCCGGCGAAGGAACCCTTCGCCGGAGTTCTTAGAGAGAGAGAGAGAGGAGAGAAAGAAAAAAAATTTTTTTTTTTTTTTTATTTGAAGGTCGCCGGCCGGACAATTTCCGGCCGGCGACCTTGCCGGAGAAGGTGATGATGTGGCGTGGTCAAATGATGTGGGTGAAATACATCTTTAAAGGGGGTTTTTTTCACCCATTCAAAGAGGGGGCCCTTTAACCAAGCTAAGTCAAAGGTTTTTTTACCAAGTCAACGAAACCATGGGGAGGCCTTTTAACAAAAACGGGGAGGCCTTTTAAAATCTCCCAACTTTTTATTTCAAATATGCCACACACGAAAACAACCGTTATCTTTTTTGATATTTCTGAAACAATCGAAGAACAAATAAAGTATTTGGTTTTATGTCGTACAATAATCACTTCTAAATGACATGTTTAAACTCAGAAAATATTATATAACAATGTTGATTAGTTTACAAGCAAATAGATCAGGATAAGAAGAAGAAAATCAGTTAGATTTAAAATAGGATATTTGTGAAGGTATTAAATAGTAAACCTAAAGTAGTAAAACTAATTAAAGACTAACAAGTCAATTACAGTGAAGATTCTTAATACTACTTTTTTTGACACAAGTTTTTTTCTCATTTTAAAGCCAACCTAGTTAGAGTGACACATTTCAAAATATTCTAAAAATAAGTAATAAATGTTTTCCTACTTTAATTTTTTTTTTCTTTTGCTTTTTCACTATGTAAATTCTCTAGAATCTTTCAACTTATCTCATTTTCTCTCTACCCATATTATATAAGGGTCACCCTAGCTTATTATCTTTATCACAACACACATAGGAGAACACAACTCTCTTTCTCTATATTTTTCACTTTCAATAAGTCTTCTTCATATCATGGATAATAAAAATCATGGTGATGAAAGAAAAAATGATGAAGGTAACAAATCAAGCAATAGTTTCAAGGGTCTAGGTTTTGGTTATCGAGCATTGGTTGTCGAAAGCAACAGTAAGCATCTTATGTACATTCAGATGATCCTTAAATATCATCAATATGAAGGTATATATTTTTTCATTTATAAATGTAAAATTGTAATTTTCAGAAATTAAGGAGTACTCTAATGACTTCATATTACATATATATAGCCTATAATATTAAATCTAAAAGTACATTTAGAGATGGTTATTAATGGAGAGGGAGAGTGGTCTATAATTATGGTGTTCTTAAGCTTGCTTTTGTGTTGATGGGAGAAGATCCAAAGGATATCTTCACTTTTTAAAGAAAAAATCTATCTAGTTTTTTTTTTTAATTCTCTTTTTACATTTTTAGATTTTAGATGTGTTAATTTAATTGTATGAGTTCCATGTTGATTTTTTTTTTCAAAATAAGATGAAAGTGATGTTTTTTTCATTGTTTGCATCAATTGAGTCCAAATTGACCAAAAGTCAACTCAAATATCTATATAGACCAGTCAGACGAAAATGGACATTTTGAAATCTAAATGGAAATATTTACCCATTGAGTCAGATTTCTGATCTGACTCGAAAAAACAAACAAACAGAGCTGCTTACATATTTAGAATTTAGAGTCTTATTTAGCATAAAACAAAAACATTTTGGATTTAACTTTTAGAATAAAAAAATCTTTTAGGGTCAAAATAAAAACTGTTTAGGGCAAAATAATTCCCTTCCCTATATTTTCCCTAAAAATGTTCCTTTCAATTTTGTTCTGCATATTTGTTTCATTTTTTTGCAGCCACCTTTTTATTTTGTAACAACAAAATTGTAGTCCTTAGGACCTTAAGTTATATGTTTTAAGTACTTTGTGAAATCTTGATTTTGACTTTATAAAGTAGTCCTTTAATCATCTAAAAAGTAATGGCGAACTTCGATAAGGAGTTGACAATCTTTGGGGTTATTGATAACTCTAAATAGCGTAAGCTCGGTTTGTATCTCCTATTTTTTTAAAATTCATTTCCATGTAGTCCATGTAGAGCCTTTTAGTGGCATGTTTTAGTCCTCTTCTCCATTACTTATTGGAAAAGTACTGAGATACTGGTTCAGGTACAAGATACTATCATTATCGCGTGGATGATTAAACATCTCAATAGGCTTTCAGTCGGTAGTACATATATGAAGCATTTGGTTACGTCTCATGTCAATGACTACTACCACTACTAGTTGTCCCTTTTCTTAGATTTTAACCTTGATACTTATCCTATGAAAGCTATGAGAATTATACATCTAGTTAGGTTTATATGTTGGTCATAATAACCCACAAAAAAGAAATCCAAAATATTGGCTTTATCTATCATTTTATGTAGATCACTAGTCTTCCCCAAATTGATGAACGTCTCTATTTTCTTTTCAGTACGACTGCACAGAGTGAGAGGGAAGCATTCTCTTTACTAAAGGAGAATCAACACCTAGGTGGATTCGACGTTGTCTTGGTCGATGATCTCATGCCAGGAATGAAAGGATTTGCACTCATGCAATCTATAATGTATGGATTTGGGATCCCCGTTGTTCGTAAGTCTCACACTCAACTTCATTTTCTCTCTTCTTTCTAGCTAGATTAGAATATATACGTGTAGAAAATTAGATTGATAGTATATACATTGACTTGAGTTACTCTTGGAATACAGTAATGTCAGCCGACCCAATTGTCGAAACTAGATACAATGCTTCACATCTAAGTTACTGTCATTTTATCCTAAAGCCTATAAAGTATGAAGGAGAGATTAAAAACATATGGAAATATGCTTTTAAAGCAAAGATAAATGGTAATACGGATGAGATTGTGGAAAATGTTCGAAAAAGAGCACGACACTGTCGCTGGGAAAGGCAAGACACTAGTACGGATACAATATCATCAGGTACTCCGAACTTAGAAGTGGAAAATAAAGAAAATGAAGAAAAAAAGCGAAGTCTAAAGTGGGATTATGAGCTCCATAACAACTTCTTAGATGCTGTCTACGAAATTGGCTTGGAAAGTAAGAGCTATTCAAACTAACTTGATTTTGTAAAATACTTACTATTTTGGATTCTTTAACCCTAATTCGATTACTGTCGTGAAACAGATGCTGGGCCTAGACTTATAGAACTAACGATGAATAAGCCGGGTCTAACAAGACCACAAATTGCTAGCCACTGGCAGGTTCGTTTCTACTCTCTATATATATACCTTTAATCTCATCACACGCACACACCCCTACACACATATATACATATATCCAACTTTTTATCATGTTTGTGTGAGAATAGTCCCACATGGAAAAAGGGGCATCTAATCAATTATATAATGTTTAGGTCTTCTCTACTCACAACAAATTGGTTTGAATTGGATGACCACAAACTTAACAGTTTGATATTTTTCAGAAGTTAATTTGGTGAGAATGATCTTTGTATATACATATATATTTTGCAGAAATTTCGTAACTTGACGAAAAAACTTGAACGTGAAAACGAAGAGATATATTTAGGACCAAAGCGTATGGAGGTTGAACCATTAACCATACCTAAATATGTTTCGGATTATCAGTTCTCGACAAGTTTCTTAGAAAAAACATTCCCCAGATTCCGTGAAGCCACAGTTACACCCAACCAGCAACAGAGACATTCTGAAGCGAACCGTCTAGTCTTGAGTTCACTTACTCAAAACACAGCTCCCTTTGGTGCATTTCCCGTCAATCATCATATTGGAGAATCAATGCAAACTGCTCCAACACCACAACCACCAGCACCATTTGAAGTTGTTCAAGAACCCTTCAGAGCTGAAGAAGTTCCTTTTCGCGACGGTTTTCAGGTTAGTAAACAATACTTAAATTCTTCCATTTAAGTTAATGATTTTGATAAGTTCTAGTTTAAGTTTTCCTAGTGATCACTTTGTTGAATCAATGCAGAGAGGGTTGGAAGTAGTCAACAAACCATCTATTCCAGCAGCAGAAGCTGTTCTAGCAGCAGTAGCCGTTCCAGCAGGAGTGCCAATTGAAGATGATTTTTTCGAGGGTTTGCCCGATTTATATTCTTTGGATTCTCAATTTGGTGATCAGGCATGTTTAACTTCTTATGCTAACCTACTTAGTTTGTTGCATTTAAGTTCATGAATTTGATGATTTCAAAATGTAAGTTTTCTTATTAAGAATATTGTCTTTCAATCAATGCAGAGAGAACCCGGAGAAACAATTGGCGACCCAAACTTCGGTTTTTTGTTGTAAATGGCAACATCCTGCAGCAATGAGTAATTTAGATGTGGCAAGAAGGAGAAATATTGTGAACCTTTTGAGTTTGAAGTTATTAGTAACTTTGCTTTTGCTACATTATATGTAATTGGTGTTGCTTTTTGAAACTGCTTTTACATATTTGCAAATGGTTCTCCTATATGTGGCTAAAAGTGAAAGACTGACAACAGTTTGAAGAAAAAGTGTAGTAAAAAACTTGTAACCCTTTTATAAACAACTCCTACTTATTCTAATAATAATAATTTCCTAGTTAATTTTGAAACCAAGTTTTGCTCTACCAAAACAAAGTTTTTTGGTAAAAATAAAATACACAAAAAAAGAGTAGAAGTGAAATAGTTTAAACCAGGGCCGGCCCTGACAATGTGGTGGCCCGAAGCGAACGGTTAGAATGTGGCCCCTATACATTTCTTCATATTCATAGTTCATAAGCCATATAAAACGATAAATTTATAAAAAATAAAAAAAAAGTGGAGTTTCATGGTGATGTTCTAATTCTAATTTTTATTAAGAACACTTTGATTATCATTTCATATGCGACCTCACAATAAATCTTGTAAGAAAACAAAAGTTACTGGACTGGCTAGTCATCCTTTTTATTCTTGTAAGTAAACACTTAAAATAAAAGACTCAATCAAAACAAACTGTGGACACCTAGGTTTATTTTTGTAAAGCTAATCCATGTTTTCTTTTTTTTGGATAATAGTGAAATTTCATTGGAAAATGATGACAGTGAGTAGGAAGATTACAAAAGAAATTATCCCAAAACAAAAAAACAATTACGTAGAAATTAAAATTTGCCAATTTGGTGGAGTACTCTTCTTCCTATTTAACGGGGACTAGTGAAAACTATTAGTTGCTCGGGAGATATGTACTTCTTAGTGGAGATCACATCATTCCTCTCCAAACAAAGAGCTGATAAGATAGCAAAAGGAGAACAATAAATCAAGAATGATCTCAAAACTCTGTTTTTAATTTTTCTGGCAGCAACTATCACGCCTTCAATAGAATCATAAGAACTGTTTGTTTAGAAACGACCATAAAGATTGGATCAAAATAAATTTCTTTCTGTATAGACAATTAGAAACAAATAGTTGCAGGATTCTTCTTTGAGCATACAAAGTATACATCTATTAATCTCTTACCCCTTTTGGGAAGAGAGTTCGTAGCAGGGAATTGCTTTATGCCGAATAGCCCAAAGAAAGAACGAGATTTTAGATGGAACCAATATGTTCCAAATTTTACCTTTAGAAGATACTCTAGAGGGGTTAGAAGGAAAAAATTTGTTACTCTAAATGTTTATACAACAGAGTTAGAGGAGAAGAGGTCATTGTTCGACAAAATCCATGCTCTTGTGCTAGATAAATTGGAAAGTGGGGTGCGAAAAGCATTTAAACGAAGAAGAAGATCTGAAGCTGCAATGGCTTGAGTGGAGGAAAAATTGTTTGGCATCCTCAAGTTCCAATCAAAATAATTAGGATATTCAACTATTACCTCCGCAAGAGAAAAATTCTTAGATTTTGATTTCTTCCACAAAAGAAGACTCAAGGTCGTTGATTCAAAACAAGTATCCTCCTAAAATGAAGATTTAATGTCGTCATTGATATGCATGATAGAGAATACAGTCAAAGCATTGAAGGCCTAATCTTTGAGATCTTTAGTTTTTTCCTAATAATTATTTATAATTACAGTTTAATAATTATAACTGTTAGAACTAAAAGTCGCGGAAGCTATCGAACCTATCCTAGAAATTGATCCGATTATGAAGATTAATCGAAAAGCTAAGTCAAAATCAAATATGCGAACAGAATTTAACGAGGTTCGGCTTTAAAGCCTACGTCCTCGGGCGAACAAGAAATCTTTATTGAAGGATAGATGAAGACGACTAACACAACCCGCAAGTTCGTCCCAAGATGGTACCGCATAGAAATTAACCTTCTATACTAGATCTTCGACCCCGACCGAGAAATTTAACACCGCTAAAAAACTATGAAAAATTTCTCTCACTCTTGCTCTCTCTCTAGCTCTCTAAAGAAGAGTTGTTGTTGCTTGTGTTGGTGTGTTGATTACAAAGCACTCAACCCTTATTTATATATATTATAAGCCAAAAAATTGGAAACTGCCTATTGAGCCAAAAAATTGGAAACCATCCCAATTTGGAAACTGCCTATTGCTGCCTCTTAAACCTCCTCTTCAATTTTTAGAAACTGCCTCTTACAATTCTCCACCTCGTACACAATTTGATATACTTCAAATTTTGGACGAACACCAGGATACTCCTTGTAAGATATATCTTCTTTTTGTAACTTCATCCGACTGCACCATATGACCATGGTTGCCTACGTACCCTTTTACAGGATCAAGCCTACCGTAGTTCTACCAACCATTCACATAAAGATTATTTTGTCGCCATTACGCCCTTTCGGGCAACTTAACACGAGCCGATTTGTAGCAATTCCAGACAATGCTGAAACTTGCTACATGTCACCACTTTAGTCAACATGTCCGCGGGATTCTCATCCGTGTGTACCTTCATGAGAGAAACATCACCTTCCTCTATGACATCTCGTACAAAGTGATACCTGACATCGATATGCTTAGTACGAGCATGATGAATCTGATTCTTCGCCAAGTGGATCGCACTTTGACTATCACACCATACATCTACGCACTCCTGCTTAATCCCTAGATCATCCAGAAGACCCCACAACCACAATGCTTCCTTCACACCCTCGGCCATAGCCATATACTCGGCCTCCGTAGTAGATAACGCAACTGTAGATTGTAACATCGATCGCCAACTAACTGGAGCACCATGTACCCTAAATACATAACCAGTAGTAGATCGTCTTCTATCGAGATCGCCAGCATAATCCGAGTCAACATAACCGCTTACCTGACATGTGTCTCCACCAAAGCACAAACCCGTATCAACAGTACCCTTCAAGTACCTCAAGACCCACTTCACAGCTTCCCAATGTGTCTTTCCCGGGTTTGCCATAAACCTACTAACCACACTGACCGCCTGTGAAATATCCGGACGAGTACACACCATAGCATACATCAAACTGCCAACTGCACTAGCATACGGTACACGATCCATATGATCCTTTTCCACCGTAGTAGTGGGAGATTGTTTTCCCGAGAGCCTGAAGTGTGGTGCCAAAGGTGTTGACACCGCCTTCGCATTCTGCATCCCGAATCGAGTACTACTCGTTCGACGTAACCTTTCTGATTCAAGTACAGTTTCTTACTTGACCGCTCTCTCTTAATCTCCATTCCCAGTATTTTCTTTGCAGCGCCCATGTCTTTCATCTCAAACTCTTGACTGAGTTGAGATTTCAACTTATTTATCTCCACCATGCTTCGAGAAGCAATAAGCATGTCATCCACATACAAAAGGAGATAAATAAAGTCACCTTCGCGAAGCTTTTTGATGTATACACAACAATCATAGTCACTTCTGCGAAAACCATGCTTTAGCATGAAAAAATCAAATCGTTTGTACCATTGGCGAGGGGATTGTTTCAATCCGTAAAGAGACTTCCTCAAACGACATACTTGATTTTCTTTACCCTCAACCTTGTATCCCTCAGGTTGAGCCATATAAATTTCTTCTTCCAAATCACCGTGCAAGAAGGCGGTTTTAACATCGAGTTGTTTCAGCTCAAGATCACTATGAGCAACAATACTCAATAGCACCCGAATAGAAGTATGTTTCACGACCGGTGAGAAAATCTCATTGTAGTCGACCCCTTCTTTCTGTGCATAACCCTTGGCCACTAGTCTTGCCTTATACCTTGTACCCTTGATCTCGGAAGAATCCTCTTTCTTCTTGTACACCCATTTACAACCAATAACAGACTTTCCTTCGGGCAATGGGACAACTTCCCATGTCTTGTTCTTGTGAAGAGACTCCATCTCTTCTTGCATAGCAACCAACCAACTCTCTCTTTCCTCCGCGGTAATAGCTTGTTTGAAGGTGACCGGCTCGTCGTCTTCCACCGAGAGTGCATATTCAACAAGATTTGCCTGCCCATAATGCCTAAGAGGTTTGTCTGACCCTAACCTCTGTACCGGCTTATATAACCGTTTCGGCCTAGTGTGTACCGAAACATCCAGCTGTTGTTGTTGTAAAACTTGTGTATCTTCCCCTTGAACCTCCTCATGATCGGGTTCATCAATTTCCTCATCCTGAGTATTATCCTGATGCTCCACCTGATCATGATTCCTAGAAACCGGTTGGTCTTCGGTTTCTACTTCCACTACTTGAGCTTTGGTAGACCCAACATCACCACAGCTAGGCACCGTAGCTTTCGCCATAGCTACAATAGACGACTCATCAAACACCACATCTCTGCTGATTACAAACTTCTTGTCTTCCGTACACCATAGCCTATAACCCTTGACTCCTGTAGCATATCCTAAGAAAATTGCCTTCTTTGCTCTATTGTCAAGTTTGTTACCTTTAACATGGTAATAGGCCGTACAACCGAAAACCCTAAGTCTCCCGTAATCTGCATGTTCACCTGACCATACCTCGTAAGGTATGCCGCCATCTAAAGAAGAATGTGGAGACCTGTTCACAATATAACAAGCTGTAGCAACAGATTCTGCCCACCATTCTACGCCTAATCCCGAATTGGAGCGCATACATCTAGCCTTCTCAAGTAGTGTACGGTTCAATCTCTCTGCGACTCCATTCTGTTGAGGTGTGTTTACTACTGTCCAGTGCCTCACAATGCCTTCCTGATTACAAAACTCCTTGAATGCCCCATCCGTGTACTCGGTCCCATTATCCGACCTTAACGTCTTCAGCTTTCGACCAGTTTTGTTCTCAACCATTGCTTTCCACACCAGGAATGTGTTGAATACCTCATTCTTATGCTTCAGAAAATAAAGCCAGACAAATCTCGAATGATCATCAACGAATGTAACAAAATACCTGGAACCACCCTTGGAAGGTAACTTTGCCGGTCCCCAGACATCGGTGTGTACGTAGTCTAACACCTCTTTGCTCCTGTGCTTGCTTGTAGAGAACGTCACCCTGTGTGCCTTCCCGAACACACAATGCTCACAAAACTCCATGCAAGGCTTCTTCATGTCCTTCAACAAGCCTTTCCCGCACATCAAAGATAGACCCTTTTCTGACATATGCCCAAGGCGCATATGCCAAAGCCTCGTACTAGCCGTTGGATCCCTTCCACTGATTCCTACTGCTACATCTCCAGTAATTGTTGTCCCCAAAAGTTTGTATAAATTACCGTAACGAGTACCTCTCATTACCACCAAAGAACCCTTAACGACTTTTATGGAGCCATTCTCTATAATTATCTTACAGCAGTTCCGCTCCAACACACCAAGGGAAATTAGATTTTTCCGCAAATCGGGTATGTGTCTTACGTCCGTCAATGTTCTCACCACTCCATCGTGCATCTTGATACGTATTGTTCCGAGTCCCACAGTTTTACATATACTATCATCACCCAGTATAACTGTACCACCATCTATACTCCTATAGGTAGTAAACAACTCCCTATTTGGACACATATGGTGTGACGCCCCTGAATCAAGCATCCACTTATCGAAGATCTTCTCAGACACCTCTGTCACCGAGAAACATTCGTCCGCCTCTTCTGACACATATCCCGCCTCTTGCATCTCTTGTTTCTCCTTGTAGCCTTCGTTCTTTTGCTTCAACTTTCTCTTTGGACAAGCCGCTTTAAAGTGGCCAAGCTCACCACAACTAAAGCACATTTTCTTGAAAGAGCCTCTAGGTTTGGATCTAGATTTCCCGCCCTTTCCCTTTCCCCTTTCATTACTCCTCCCCCTCGTTACAAACAACCCTTGTGCTTGATCCTTGTCTACTCCACCCGACGCCATACTGCTAGTAGCAACCTTACGAAGGTCATCCGCTAATAGCGAATTTCTCGTCTCTTCCATGCTTAGACTATCACCAACAAGCATCAAAGTTTGAACAAGGTTCTCATAGGATTTAGGCAATGAAAGTAACAATATGAGGGCTTGGTCCTCATCCTCAACCTTAACATCGATATCCTTCAAATCTGAGATAATCCTGTCAAACCTATTCACATATTCCTGAATAGAAGAACCCTCTTCCATTCTACATGTGAATAATTTGGATTTTAAGTAGACCCGATTCGTTAAAGTTTTCGTTATGAAACTGCTTTCTAGCTTTAACCACACACCCGCCGCCGTTGTTTCTTCGTCTACTAGGAACGCCACGTCCCTCTCAAGACACAACATAATGGTAGCCCGTGCTTCGAGATCTAACTCTTCCCAATCCTCATCTGACATATCTCCTGGTTTCTTTCCCGTCAACGTCTTGTGTAATTTCTGCGAGATTAACAGATTCTTCATCTGCATCCGCCAATAAGAAAAATCGTTTTTCCCATTGAACATCTCTATCTCATATTTCCCTGATTTGACCATACCACTTCTCGATCCCATCTTCTCTTCGTTCAATTTCAACAAGGCTCTGATACCAATTGTTATAATTAAAAGTCGCGGAAGCTATCGAACCTATCCTAGAAATTGATCCGATTATGAAGATTAATCGAAAAGCTAAGTCAAAATCAAATATGCGAACAGAATTTAACGAGGTTCGGCTTTAAAGCCTACGTCCTCGGGCGAACAAGAAATCTTTATTGAAGGATAGATGAAGACGACTAACACAACCCGCAAGTTCGTCCCAAGATGGTACCGCATAGAAATTAACCTTCTATACTAGATCTTCGACGACCGAGAAATTTAACACCGCTAAAAAACTATGAAAAATTTCTCTCACTCTTGCTCTCTCTCTAGCTCTCTAAAGAAGAGTTGTTGTTGCTTGTGTTGGTGTGTTGATTACAAAGCACTCAACCCCTATTTATATATATTATAAGCCAAGAAATTGGAAACTGCCTATTGAGCCAAAAAATTGGAAACCATCTCAATTTGGAAACTGCCTATTGCTGCCTCTTAAACCTCCTCTTCAATTTTTAGAAACTGCCTCTTACAATAACTGTATAACATGCGAATGGAGAACTACACTTCAGTTCCAAGTATATCTTTTGGCGTGACAGAAAGTTGATAATGATTAAGGAACTCTTGGAATAATTATAGATGTCATAACTTTTACAAAATTATAAGTAATTCTCTTGTACTTAACAAATTCACCCACGACTGTTAGTTGAAGTTAACTGACAGTTTATATCTAGGGCGTTTCTGTAAGCACGGGGTCAAATGGTTGTAAGCGGGCGGCTATGTCATGGACTCAAGTAAATGACCATTGACCCGAGTTCTTTTCAACCTACCATTTCTATTTAAAGATTCATCATCAAAATCATCCTAATAAACGTAAGGAAATCCACCCAATTAACACTCCTGAAGCTATAAATCCACAAATAACGGCTGCCCATGGTTCAACTACAGAACAACCGTGAACCGACAGTGACGACGGAAAATCCACCTAACAATTCATTACAAACATAGTAACATTCCAATGACCAACTAGTAATCTTTTCCCAAATAGGGTTGCAAGAGCAGCTGTACAACCATCTACAGTTGTTGTTACTGCTGTTCTTCCTATAGCACTCCATTGACCATAATAATAAGTTTCGGTTCCGCCATTATTGTAAGCTTTCAAGATATTAAAAAATGAACCTGGGTTAAAATTCAGTGGCGTGGCTGAGAATTCAGGGGGCTGGTGCGAAATTTTAATCGGGGCCCCTTACTTAGAAGTCTCTTCTGACGGCCAACAAAAAACTTAACATAAGACTATCAACCATTTAGCCTAAATCAGGTCTGCCTACAAAAAAAAATTACATTGGGCCTTAGAGTGCCTACAAAGAAAATAACATGAAGTCTCCATGCTCTAAGAAAACGCAAAAAAGAATTCAGGGGCCCGGTGCGAAATTTTAATCGGGGCCCCTTACTTAGAAGTCTCTTCTGACGACCAACAAAAGACATAATAACATAAGACTATCAACCATTTAGCCTAAATCAGGTCTGCCTACAAAAAAAAATTACATTGGGCCTTAGAGTGCCTACAAAGAAAATAACTGAAGTCTCTCCATGCTCTAAAAAAACGCAAAAAACAACTTCGGATGCTCCTGGTCGGATTTGAACCTGCAACCTCCGTTGCCTGAGCCGTGTGGCAAACCAGCTGAGCTGTTTTGTTGATATGATGTAGAGTGGTGTTTAAATTATTTTATGATCTCTATATAAATTTTTCAGAAAAGGGGCCCTTAGGGAGAGGGGGCCCGGTGCCGTCGCACCGCTCGCACCCCCTCACCCACGCCCCTGGGTTAAATCCATACCAACCAAACCAGAGCAAAAAAAATACCCAAATTTACTAAAGAAGCACTATGGCCTTTTAGGGCAACTGATCTACCAGTATGATCAAATTTACCAATTCTTGGTCCTTCAATGAGAGTACGAGAGATTAGGTGGAGAGTTGAGTTTCAGTTTTAGAGAGGGCTTTAGAGAGAGAAACGTCTGGTGAAAAGAAAACCAAAATCCGGTGAGAAGGTTAAAGTGGGCATTAGAGGGAAAAGTTAGGACGCCGGGTGCCTATAGATTTTCCGGCACCTATAGAAAATCTAGTTGTTGGGGTCGGTGCTTATAGAGTGTTAGAGAATAGATAGTCTATGAGTGTCTTGAATGAATAGTCCCACATTGGATGGGCTAATATTGTGACTCTCTTGTAGAGCCTATATAAAGGGCCAAAGATGTAATAGCTAAATCCAATAACTATCAATACAACTCTTCTCTCCCTCTCATATTTATTTTATCTTACATGGTATCAAGAGCTTATATACTCTAAAGAGTTAGATCCTTGGGTTTTCCGATTAACCGGCGGCGGTAGTCCGTCAATGGCTACCGTCCGCCGGAGTGTTGCCGGAGCATTACCGAAATAGTTTTCTAGTTTACTTTTTCAATCTAAATAAGTTAAATCTTTTTTTTAGTAGTCAAGTTTCAAAGATTTTGAGTCTTCATGTAAGTCTTCAACAATGGTTTTCACCATTAAAGTTTGAAGGATTGAAGATCAATCTTTAATTCTTAGATCTATCTATCCCTACTTGTTAATAGTAGGAGATGAAGATCTAAAAGAGTATAACCAAACAACTATATTTGTTCAACTTTCATGGTAGCCTTCTTTTCAAACCCACAATATCATAAATCAATCTCTACCCCCATAACTTATTCTTCTTGGTGGTTGTTTTACACACTTTATATAGATCTTAAAGTTCACAAGTATCATCACTTTCAACCCCATTTCTCTACTTCATTTTTCTAAAAATAACAATGAAAATATGAGAAGTCAAAACAGAGACAAGGTCTCATTTCCTCCCTACTTATTCTACTACTAATTTCCTCTCTTCATCCATCATCTAAATCTACTACTCATGCTACGGCGTTTTGAATTTCACTCTTTGTCTTAACCTCACTACTCATACTACTCATAAATTTCGGCTAACATTCGTTTCTTGTTTGGTGTTAACAGTAGTAGTGGTGGTACTGTGAGGGAATGGAGTTTTTATTGTGGGAGTTTGTCTTTGTAATTGGATTTGTGTGCTTTCCTTCTCTTTTCTTTTCTTCCTAAAGATAGAATGAAGAGTTGTTTTCTAACAAAGATGAGGCTATGATTTTTAGTGAGTTGTTAGAGAGAGAAAGTGAGAGAGAAGAAGAAGAAGGCAGCTGCTGTCCTTGAATCAGAAAAAAAAAAAAAAAAAAAAATGGGGAAGGAGATTTAGGGTTTCAACTTCTAATTACGTGGGTGCCTACAAAATTTCGGTTGACTAAGTTTCAAATGGTTTGGCCTCTTCCCTGGTGTGCTCTCAAGAATGATGTTAAAACTTTGGTGCTTTCAACAAAAAAAAAAAAAAAAAACATAAGAATTGTGTTGCCTTTAACTTGGTGTGATGATGTGTTCAAGTGTGCCTCTAAAATCTTTTTCATACTTTACCTTTCTCACTCTAAATTTCTTACAAATCTTTCTTCTTAAATCCCTAATGGGCCAAGCTATTAAGCTTTTCTTTTCTCTATCAAGCCCAAATGAGCCAAGCTATTTAGCTTTTCTTTTCTCTATCAAGCCCAAATGGGCCAAGCTTTTAAGCTTCCCTCTTTCAACTATTTCTCTTTCAAGCCCAAGTGGGCCAAGTTATTAAACTTTTCTTTTCTCTTCTCAAGCCCAAGTGGGCCAAGTTATTAAGCTTTTCTTTTCTCTTCTCAAGCCCAACTGGGCCAACCTTTTTTTTTTCTCTTTCAAGCCCAAGTATGCTAAGCTATTAAGCTTTTCTTTAAGCTTTCTCTCTTCTCAAGCCCAAGTGGGCCAAGCTATTGAGCTTATCTCTTTTCTCTTTCAAGTCCAAGTAGGCTAAAACTACCACTACTCTACATCTTATTTCTCTCAAGCACACACATCAAAAGCTACACCAACATTAGTAGTACGAATTTGAAGCATCATCAAGGAAAATCTACTCAAACTCATGGTCTTCCACACTTGCAAGTCCCATTAGTTTGAGGGGGAGTATTATGGAGGAAGCCTATGGAGGAAGCCAAATCACCACTGATTCAAGAGAAGAACAAAAGTTGTTTTGCCTTTTTTATTAAATGTTAATGTAATGAGTGAAGTTTATTGTATCAAACCATTGCACTTATCAATCTGGATAAGTACATTGGTTTGAGGGGGAGTGTTAGAGAATAGATAGTCTATGAGTGTCTTGAATGAATAGTCCCACATTGGATGGGCTAATATTGTGACTCTCTTGTAGAGCCTATATAAAGGGCCAAAGATGTAATAGCTAAATCCAATAACTATCAATACAACTCTTCTCTCCCTCTCATATTTATTTTATCTTACATAGAGCCACCCCTTACAGCCATTTGGTCCACTGCTAATAGAAGCACCCTAATATCAAAGACCCTGTTCCTAATAAACCAAAAGGTTCACGTCTCTTTCACAAATTGAGGAAATTATCCACGCCCCTCACTGGAAAAAGAATATCGTGTTTTATCATCACATCCTAACTTCTTTTATCATAAAAATAGAATCATTGAAAAGTTTGCATTTTAACCAAAAAAATATATCAAAGAGTGTTTCATTATATAAGATCTTAAACAACAAGGGATTGGAGAATTATTGTTTAAAATTACTGTCGTCGAGTCACGTGAGATGAAAATGGTATATTTGTAAAAATTGAGCCTCTTACGATGTGACACTCAAAGCGGGATATTAGAATAGTTTAAGCACTTTGAGTAAGAGAGGTATTTCTAGAAACTATAACCTTAAGATCCACGTCAGACGGGAGACGTATTTCTTGAAAACTATGGTTTTTCAAAACTAGGGGCTCACCGCCGCAGTTTGGAGAGATAACTATGGGCTTTAGGTCTATAAAAAGATACACCATAGACGCTTTCTCTGATATCATATAAAAATTTCTATCTGAAATGATAGATGTGACGTCTGAGATACACAAAAAGCAGGTCAAGTGGCTTGAAAACGGTGGTAAGTCTTTCTGATTTTATCCAAATTATTTTACTTTAAATGAATTTTATCCTCTAATTTATGTTTGGAACTAAGTTCTTTCCAAAATTTCTTCACCATTTTTTATAGTATTGAAATACCATGTTAGTGGTGATGTTGGTGAAGTGAAACAATCTAGGAATGTGTGGCATGGGAAAGCAACTGTCGAGCCTACTTGGTTATCCCATAAACATGGTAACCAAATCTCTCGCTGTATTTCAGAGTATTTATTTATTTATTTTTATTTTCTAGAGCAAAATATCTTTACTCTGCTCCAATTTCTTTTCTTGATTGTCAAGATGTAGGTAGTGTTTGTTTTTTTTCAAAATTCGATTGGAAATCTAATTTGATATTGGAATTGACTCGGGAGGATTTAAGGTTGTTTGATTATTTATCTGACTCATGCATTAGATTCCTTTGAATAGTTGATTGAGGCCGATTTTAGTTGTATTCGAGTCAGATATAAAATAAGTCCGAATTAAAAAATTATTAATCTTAAATGACCATTCTGACCCTAACCATAATAAGTTCGACCTAGATGACTCAAGTTAGATAAATCTGATCCTAACGACTTTGGGCAGTTTATGGACCGAACCAAGGGTTGCCCGGATTGGCTCTGTTGCTAAAAGGCCATAACCGAGAAGTTTGGTTTGTTGCATGGATTTATTTGATGGATGACCGACAAAACCGAACCAAACCATGTTGATGTCTGTTATATATTATATACGAAACGATATATGATGGGCATGGTGGGTGGTGGAGATTTAATGGTTAAGTCAGTTCCATCAAAATATCAAAACACTCACATATTGAAAAAAAATCATAAAATAAAAAAAAAACAAAACAAATAAGCCTTAATTCTTGTTCATGGTTAGATATATAACGGTTAATTTGGTTTTGAAGTCGAAATTTTGTCAAAAGTCAATTTAATGAGAATGATCTTCGTATATACATATTTGCAGAAATTTCGTAACTTGACGAAGAAACTTGAACGTGAAAACGAAGAGATATATTAAATACCAAAGCCTGTAGAGGTTGAATCTTTAACTATACCTGAATATGCTTCAGATTATCAGTTATCGACAAGTTTCTTAGAAAATGCATTCCCCAGATTCCGCGAAGCCATAGTTTCACCCAATTTCCAACAAAGATATTCTGAAGTGAACCGTCTAGTCTTGAGTTCACTTACTCGAAACACAACTCCCTTTGGTGCATTTCCAGTAGGGGTGGGAATCGGTCCGGGTCGAGTCGGTCGGGTTCATGTCATTCATCGGGTCGGGCTTTGAAACTCTCTGTCCATTCAGGCTTTCGGGTTTAATCGGGCGGGTAATTTAAAAAATCTTAGTGCCCAAAACCTATCTAAATCCGTCAAATTTTTCGGGCTTCTCGGGTATCGGGCGGTCGAGTATCGGATTTTCACCAAAGTTTCAAAATATCTCGGTCGAAATGACCAAAATATTTCTTTTCCGATGATACCGAAATTTCTATCGAACTAAAATTCAATTAATTTTTCTCTTAACAACGTTGTGTCAATGGCACTCCACGTGGACAACAGTATATGTATATATATATATATATATATATATATCTATATTATACACTTCAAATACTTTTAAAATATATCTATATATATGTTATACATGCATACATACAAGCAAACATACATATAATGTGTATAGGTATTATCGTATAAATGGATGTCATTATTAAGCTGGTTATGTCGAGTAAAGATTATCGGGCGGGATGCCGAGTAGCACTTCACAACCCGTACCCGACCCGTTGATTTCATCGGATCGGTCGGGTTAAACCCGCCATCGGGTTTCGGGTACCCGCGGGCTCTAACAGACTCGGGTACCCGTGATGGCTTTTAGGTTTACAGACTTTTTTCCCAGCCCTAATTTCCAGTCAATCATCATATTGCAGAACAAATGCAAACTGCTCCAACACCACAACCACCAGCACCAACAGCACAACAACCAACACCAACACCACAACCAGCAGCACCAACACCACAACCACCAGCACCAACACCACAACCACCAGCACCAACACCAGTAGAAGTTGTTCAAGAACCCTTCAGAGTTGAAGAAGTTCCTTTTTGCGACGGTTTTTTTCCAACTTCAAGTTCTTTTCATGGGCTACACCCTCTTCCACCATTCGACAGGTTTTCTGACATAGAAAATTTGAATTCTTTTACTGTTGATCAGGCAAGTTGAACTTATTTTATAAACCTATCTACTTTCTTCCATTTAAGTTAAAGATTTTGATGATTTTTATTCGAGTTTGTCTTAATGTTTTACTTTGTTGAATCAATGCAGAGAGGATTAGGAGAACTAGATGTTGATCCAAGCACAACAGTAGGAGTTGTTCCAGCAATACCATTGCAAGATGCACAAGTTCCCTTCGAGGGTTTGCCGGATTTCAGAACTTCAAGTTCTTTTGTTGGGTTAAACCCTCTCCCATCATTCGATGATTCCTCGACTTCAGAAAATCTAATTACTTCTATTGGTTGTCAGGTTAGTAAACAATACTTAAAATCTTCCATTAAGTTAATGATTTTGATAAATTCTAGTTTAAGTTTTCCTAGTGATCACTTTGTTGAATCAAATGCAGAGAGGGTTGAAAGAAGTAGTCGGCGAGCCAGCTACTGCAGCAGCAGAAGCTGTTCCAGCAGGAAGTTGGGGCTGGAGTTAGCATTTAGAGCCGTGTTGCAGGAAGTTGAGCTTGGTCTTGATTCGATGAATATCAAGCTACTTCTTGCCAAACCACATCAGAAATTACCATGGAGGGCGAGGCGTTTATGGAAGAGAGTTCAGAGGCTAAGAGGCCAATTTTGGAGTTTTCGGGTTTTTCATGTCTACAGAGAAGCAAACCAAGCTGCTGATTATTTGTCAAAGATGAAGCTCAGATGGGGGGTAAATTACTTGAATATTGGTCAATTGCCGGTGGAATTAGTCAACATTGTTAATGCGGATTCTAGAGGGACAGTGAGAATGAGGAAAGGGTGGGGCTAATGAAAAGATGTAACTTTTGATTTCTTTGCTGTTTTTTGATTTCTTATTTCCTTGTATTCGGTTCGGGCTTCTCCCGCTTATCATTATAAAAAAAAAAAAACCCTCTCCCATCATTCGATGATTCGTCGACTTCAGAAAATCTAATTACTTCTATTGGTTGTCAGGTTAGTAACCAATACTTAAAATATTCCATTTAAGTTAATGATTTTGATAAATTCTAGTTTAAGTTTTCCTAGTGATCACTTTGTTGAATCAATGCAGAGAGGGTTGAAAGTAGTAGTCGGCCAGCCAGCTACTGCAGCAGCAGTAGCTGTTCCAGCAGCAGTTCCAATTGAAGATGATTTTGTCGAGGGTTTGCCTGATTTATATCCTTTCAATTCTACTGGGAAGATTGTACCATTCGAGGATTTTCGAATATAGAAAGTCCGGATTCTTGGTCATCAGGCATGTTTAACTTCTTCTATGAACCAGTTCAACAAAGAAAAAAAAAACTTCTTCTATGAACCTACTTAGTTTCTTGCATTTAAGTTAATGACTTTGATGGTTTCAAAATGTAATTTTTCTTATTAATAATACCGTCTTTCAATCAATGCAGAGAGAACCCGGAGAAGCAAATGGCGACCCGAACTTCGGTTTTTTGTTGTAATGGTAACATCCTGCAGCAATGAGTAATTTCATGATAATGATTGTTGGTTTGTTTAGATGTGGTAGCTAGATGGAGAAAGGTTATGTTTGTCGGATCGAGAACCATAGTGAGTTTTAGTCATTTGGTTTTAATTTACTAAGAGAAACAACACTGAGGTTATTGTGAACCTCTTGAGTTTGAAGTTATTTGTAACTTTGCTTTTGCTACATTTTATGTATTTGGTGTTACTTTTGAATCTGCTTTTACATATTTGCAAAATCTAAGGCCACAGTCCAAGATTAAACACCACAGTTCTCGTATATGTGGCTAAAAGTGAAAGACTTACAACAGTTTCAACAAAACACTGTACTACTGTAGTATGCCCTTTTATAAACAACTACTTATTCCAATACTAATTGCCTTGTTAACTTTTGTAACCAAGTTTTGCTCTACCAAAATAGTTTTTTTGATAAAAATATAATACACAATAAAAAGAAAAGAATAGAAGAGGAAATAGTATAAATAAAAGACTCAATCAAGACAAACCATTTCATCAAAAAAAAAAAAAAAAAAGACAAACCATGGGCACCTAGGTTTATTTTTGTAAAGCTAATCAATTTTCTTTTGGATAATAGTGAGATTTGATTGAAAAATGATGACAGTGGTCATCTCCAAGATTACAAAAGAAATTGGCCCAAGAGAAAAAAACAATTACATAGAAATTAAAATTTGTCAATTTTGTGGAGTGCTCTTCTTCCAAACCAACGGGGAACTCCATTAGAGAATCAATCCTTTAGTGAAAACTATTGGTTGCTCGGGAGATCTGTACTTCTCATTGAAGATCCAATCATTCCTCTCCAAGCAAAGAGGTCACAAGATAGCAAAAGGAGAACAATCAATCAAGAACGATCTCAAAACTCTGTATTTAACTTTCCTGGCAACAACTATCATCTCTTCAACCGAAACACAAAAATTAAAGTTTTGTTGGAAATTACCATAACAATTGGACCAAATTAAATTTCTTTGTGTATGGGCAATTAGAATCTTCGAGCATACAAAGTAGTATACATAAGTTAATCTCATACCCCTTTTGGGAATAGAGTTCGTAACAGGAAATTGCTTTATGCCGAATAGCCCAAGGAAAGAACGAGATCTTAGATGGAACCCATTAGTTCCAAATTTTACCTTTGGAAGATACTGTAGAGGAACTAGAAGTAGAAATTTATTGCTCTTAATGTTTATACAAGGAGTTAGAGGAGAAGAGATCATTGTTCGATAAAGTCCGTACTCTTGTGCTTAGACAAATTGGAAAGTGGGGTGCAGAAAGCATTTAAACGAAGAAGATCTGAAGGCTGAAGCTGCAATGGCTTGAGTGGAGGAAAAATTGTTTGACATCCTCAAGTTCCAATGAAAATAATTAGGATGTTCAACTATTACCTCCGCAAGAGAAAAATTCTTAGATTTTGATTTCTTCCGCAAAAGAAGACTCAAGGCAGTTGATTCAAGCCAAGCATCCTCCTAAAATGAAGATTTAGTGTCGTCATTGATATCGATGATAGAGAGAGCTTTAATAATCGGTAAAGTTAAGATTATATTTATATCTCTCTATGGACCTCCAAACTTGATCAGGACATAAGAGTTAGAAAACAAACTCCTGCATTGCCTCCATATCTGTTTTGGATAATCTGAGTCTGTAAACCCTTCGGCTCATTACCATAATGCCGAAACCATTCACTAAGGAGAGTCACATTCACCTGTTTAACTATACGAATGAATGACTATCCGACTATTCGACGTCCGATCCGCATCCATATTCGAACTTTAAAAAAATATTTGAAATTTCGGATATCGAATACGAATATTCCTTAACGAATATCTGCTTATCGGATATCGGATACGGACGGATACACTAATATTCAATCCGGTAAATATCCTTATCTGATAAGTAATATAAAAAAATAATAAAAATTTAAATTTATTCATAATAATATATAAAATGTATGGTTGAGATTTATTATTTAGATATAATGGTTACAAGTTTAAAGAAAAAATTTTAAATTTTGTTAAAATTTCGGATATAGGATATTATCCGATATCCAGTAATATTATCCGATTCGGATATTGATTTATAATGTCTGTCGGACAATTATCGGATAGCTTATCGGATTCGGATACCGATATGTCTATATCCGATCCGATAAGCTACCGTTTGGAGGGGTCGAGCCCTAACCCACCATTCGTAGTAGCTACACACTCTACTCCAACTTCTCCTATAAAGTTTCTTTTTATTAGGCCCCCCACCACCAGCAAAGAAATTCAGGAAATAGGTTTTTCATTTTCTTTGCAATACTAACTGGAATCCAGAAGATAGAAAGAAGAGAGGCGTAGAAGCAATCACACTCCTATGAGTCTGCCACTTTCAGGTAAAACATTCTTCTTCCAAGGAGCTAGTTTCTTTTCAATTTCTTCAAGGGTAGGTGTCCAAAAAGAAATAAGTAACCCACTTCACTTGGACATAGCCATTGTGTAGCACCCAAGTGAAGTTTTAAATGCACCTGTCTTGTCTTGGTCTAGAAACCCTAGACGGAGGATCCTAAACAAAATTTCGTCTAGAGAGGGATCTGTTTACCGACCGACAGTCTTTCATCAGACAAAGGTGATGGTGGTAAAAGTAGGGTGTGGGTGGTATGTTCGAATAGAGGTGAGTGGTTGTAAAAGTGGCGAAATTTGCATATAGAACTTCCCTAAAACATTTCACTTTCAACATAATTACAGATCTAGGGCACCACCAACAGAATCACAAGATTCCCCAAACTCCACAGCTACAAAACCAGAAAACCTGCTATTTCTATCAACAACTAAATAATCACCTCACTATTTCATTTGGGTTCAATTTAACCCAAAAATATTACAAAAAAAATGGAAGTACGAATTGTAAACTAAATTAACATAAAAATGAGTTCAGATAAGATTCTTGGGAGGAATATGACATAATATAATTCATTACTTCTCATTCTTTCCTCTGTAATACAATTCCCCTAAGCTAGCTTTGACAAAATTGGTATTACAGTAGGACTTTCTGTTTTGTTTTCCTCAGAAAATAGCACTTTACGAGTGTTTAATGTTTAACAATACAACATTGTGATTCTCTGTACCTCGAGAATGTATAGAGAACCATCGGTAGATACTCAAGCTGTTGGAGCATATTCTTGAATAGCTGAGGCTAGTTTATTCCTCTCGTCCTCTGTTTTCGTCCTTAACAAGTAAGTCCTAGCTACAACTTCACCACCCCCATCAGCATTACTCTATTACAATAAAAAGAAACACAATAAAGCGGCCGAGCAAAATAGTTTTGAGGTACCGATGTGCAGCCGTGCCATGGACCTGCCAGGGCGTGCCATGTCCACTACTTATTGGTGAACTGATCGAAGGGAGGTTGGGATAGTCCGGCTATGGCGCGACACTGTAGCGGGCCGAGCCATCTGGATGTGGCAGGTCGGAACGAGTCACCGTGACCAATAAACAGGTTGTCAGGCCGTTTTCGGGCCGACATGGCCCAAGGGCAACCTCTAGGGCTACGGCTGATCGACGTGTAATCGGTGAGGAGACCGTCAAACTCGATTTTAAACATTAAAAATATATTATATATATTATTGGATGAATAACTTAAAGAGATATAAGTGTAGCAAAAAGAGGTGTAAGATGACTTACCGAAGTATGGAATATTGCAGCTATGGCATTCTTTAGCAAATTCGTTTTGATTCCTGGATATAACAAAGCATTGAGCAACACCTTTCCAACCTGCAGTTAAGTAGATAACATTGTTGAAAGGTCGAATAAACTAAAAAAGGCAACAAAGAAGTGTGCGAATATTAAGTTAAAGATATAGCATATGCCATTTCGTACTAGGGTCGCAGACAATATAAGCCAAGTTTACTCGAACTAGTGAAACGGAAAATGAAAATTGGAGTACCTCAAGGTTCACATATAGATGGAAATTTCAACTATCAGTAATCATTTTGTAATTTGTTTTATCATAATCTGACAATCTAAGATAAGTAGGATACATAACAGTAGAACCTGGCATCCAAGGATATAAGACAAAACTTACATCGTTCCGAACAATTACTGTTGGCTTTGACTCTTTAGTAGCTTTACTAATACCCTCTTTACACTTGATAGAAAGCTGACCCATGCCTTTGTCTTTCCACGTATCTTTATCAGCAGGATCAGTTGACTGAACAAACAAATAAACGGTAAATAATGATGCCTTAAACATTGTGAAGAATCAACGCTCGAAATAAATCCAATGGTAAAACAATTCGGAAATCCTTGTCATAGAATCAACGGTAGCATTTCCTTTTCCCCTTTACTCTTTATTATATGATAACCTGGCAAACTTCCAACTCCTATCACAACTGTAGACTAAATCAAGGAGCCCCAAAATTTAATCCAGGGTTTGTAAGGAACAGACCTTTATATAAAGCTTGCATTTGACTTCATGAACGACGATGATACCCTTCTCTTCAGTCTTCTTAACTGATGGGCTGCTAGGTTTCTCCACTTCATCTTCTGATATCCATCAAAAAGAATTTCAGTTGTCACTCGTCAACTATGAACAAAAGCTCACATAGTAGCTAACAATACAAAATACTATATCCATTCGTTTTCTTTTAATATGCCTGCAAGACAACAAAGCTCAAATTTGCCCTTAAAGTATACGTATCAAGACGGGCCTAGAGGCTCTAGATCGCTTATATCGTTGTTTAGCAATAGAATAAGCATAGAATATCTAACATAAATTTGAACATCATGGGTTCAGACTGCGGCAAAAATTGGAAAAGACACTAAACTAAATAATATACGATCAAGGAAGTAAAAAATTATTTGTTTCATCACTGAAAACCAAAATTGTGGTTTCTGTCTCACCGGCATCTGCGTCATCTGAAGCGTCACGATTTACAGGCACCGAACTTGGGCTTCCTGTGAGAGAAACAGAGTAAGTTGTCAGTACCAACTGCACCAATACATACGATTAAACAATGTGTATCTCATCTAATATATAACTAATAATTTTATGCAAGAAAGAAGAAAAAATAGTGAGAGCGTTTTATTTATTTGCCAAGTCTCGCCGAACCCAAAGTATATTATACAAAAACCAATTTATGGTAGTTTCAATGTGATTTACTTTCGAGAGATACCTATTGGTTCGTTACTTACTCTTTTCTAGTCTTTAGGTGACTTGGAACTATTTCAATTTCCAACCATTATTGGCAAGACTAAAAATTTTACCATCAGAATTACAAAAGGTAAAGACCTACCAAACAAGACGGGTGATTGACTGTTTTTCAGTAAACCGGAGTTCCACGAACTCGCAAAGCTTGGAGATGAACCAATTTGACCAAAAACACTATTATTATTTAGCTGAAACTTTGCTTCAGGATTCTTCTTTTCAGGTTCCAATTTTTTCTCTGTTCCCTGCGAAAAGGTTGAACCGCCTAGGCCAAAAACACTATTATTATTTAGCTGAAACTTTGATTCAGGATTCTTCTTTTCAGGTTCCGCTTTGTTCTCGGTTCCCTGCGAAAAGGTTGAACCGCTTAGACCAAAAATACTATTATTGTTTAGCTGAAACTTTGCTTCAGGATTCTTCTTTTCAGGTTCCGCTTTCTTCTCAGTTCCCTGCGAAAAGGTTGAACTGGCTAGACCAAAAACACTATTATTATTTGGCTGAAACTTCGCTTCAGGATTCTTCTTTTCAGGTTCTACTTTCTTCTCGGTTCCCTGCGAGAAGGTTGAACCGGCTAGACCAAAACCACTATTATTAGGTTGAAACTTTATTTCATGATTCTTTGCTTCAGAACCCACTTTTTTATCAGACCCAGGCATAAAAGTCGAACCAGCTAGACCAAACACATTATTGTTATTAAGTTCAAAATTTCCCTCGTTACTCTTTGCTTCTGTTACTATTTTCTCGGCTTCATGCGCACTTCCTGGTTTTGCTGGATTTGCTTTGATCCAAGCAACAACATCACTGAATTTCTCCTACAATGAGGGAATACATCGAGATAGAGGAATTACATTACAGTGATACGCAATGGTGGTAATGAACCCATGAAACCACATTAAGAAACATACGTCGATGAGTCAAATTCAACATTCTTGAACTAAAAAATTGTTAAAAGAAATAACAGGTAAGATGTTCCACCTTTATGTGTGAAGCATGTGTTAGATAATCTTGAACACCATCTTCCCAAAGTTCATCTGGATGATCTTGTAACTGTGACTGAACCCAGCTGTTCACACAATTAAATAAAAACATGACGATACCCGAAGAGTAAATTTTGAACATTTAAACAGAACATCTACCAAATTATATTCACTTGAGCATCCATTTCAAATTCTATCCAACGGTGGACTCTCTATAATACATGGACACACCCACTATCTGGATGATGACCCAAACATTAAAAAACACGACAAAAATGAAAAACCTAGAAATTGAAGCACATGTTGTTGCAGTACAGGGTTTTAACTATGAACCTTAGAAATTGCTTGTTTAGAGCTCTCACGTGCTGGCGAGATGATTCAGCCCGTTGGACATCTAAATGGACCCGTTCACCCTCCTTCGATGGTTCTGCCCTGTTCGGATCAAAAGGGGACCCTGCTATTATTCTTTTACTCTTGAACTGCAACAATTATGAACAAAACAAAGCTTTACAAGTGCATAACTAACCGAATCTTCTAAAACCTAAATAAATATAGGTTAGTAGCTTTTGTCTTGAACTTTCTCTGATGATTAATGAATGAAACCCATATTCTCAGTTGAAATCAAGTAACCAGTCTCTTCTAAAATGCTTATGTCGATTAAAAAGAAATAATTTCCAAGAAGAAGCATCTAATTGAAGCTTTCAAATCAAAACCCTGTCAAAAAATCAATTAAAAATCGATTTTTTTTTTTTGAAAGGTAAAAATCCAAACTTTGAACATTCCAAGAAACAAAAACCCTAGCTTGATAAGCCCTAAGCGAGTAAAAGATCGAAAGCCCTAAAAATAAAATTGGTATAAACCCAAACAATTTGAGCTCCAAATAACATTTAAGAAACAAAAGAGAAAATCAATTGGATTAAACAGGAGAAGATTCAGATAAATAGAATTACAGTGTGATAGAGAGATAGGGGAAGAAGAAAGAAATTAGGGTTTTGAAGAAGGGAACTCACAACATTGTCGTTAGAATCTGGAGCTGGTCCAGATTGAGAGGCAAAACGCTTCGTTCCCTTCATTGCAGAAGTTATTAAGATCTGAAATGGGTTCGTTCTGATTGAGAGGGAGATTCGAAAACTGAAACTGAGAGGAAGTTCAAGCTAAAATAAGGGTTTTTCACAACTTTGGGGTTTTCTCGATATCTATTCTTCAGAAATGGAGTATTTCAAAATCTTTTACATTTTTGTGGGCTTAAAAGAAAATATTGAGTGGCTAATTTCAGGCTATTAGTTTTATTAGTATCAATGAACTTTAATCTAATATAGGGAAAAGACGAAACTGACCTTATTGCAAACGAGATTGCAAACCAGTTTGCAAAGCTCTGCAAACCAGATTTTGCAAAGCTTTTCAAGACAAATCAAATTGCAAAGCTCTGCAAACCAGATTGCAAAGTGTGTGCAAAGTCATTGCAAGGCAAACCAGATTGCAAAGCAATGCAAACGGGATTACAAAGCTCTGCAAACGGGATTACAAAGCTCTGCAAACCAGATTGCAAAGCTCTGTAAACTAGATTGCAAAGCAGCGCAAACCAGTTTGGAAAGCTTCCCAAGCTAAGATTCTAAGGGCAATTTCGACATAAAAATGGGAGTGCTTTTAGAATTGTCATTCAAGACTATTTCCAAACTATAATATGAGGCCTAAAAGAACAAATAGATAACGTGTCTTTTTGACAAAACATGAAATTGGGCCTCCGACCCAATTTCTTGTATTTGATGTCTGAATGTATCATGTACGAATGCCTGTTAAAAAA
Organism: Eschscholzia californica; assembly: GCF_041429995.1. Lineage (NCBI taxonomy): Eukaryota > Viridiplantae > Streptophyta > Magnoliopsida > Ranunculales > Papaveraceae > Eschscholzia > Eschscholzia californica. Next base: position 42,844,767 of record NW_028238483.1, on the reverse strand, counting down.
CCGAGTGCTAATTTTTTTTTTTTGAAACCATTGAAACCCTTTTCATTCGTAAGTGAATAAATCACTGATTTACATGGATAATGTTAATTATTTCTCTCTTCAAACATCATGAGAGTTGCATACCTTTAAATGCAAAGTGCCTCATAATGAGAAAGAAATTGGACTAGACACGACACAAGAAAAAGAAGGACAAAAATGAAAGGATCCTATAGATCACGGATGAAAAGACCCTAAAGGTCACCAAAATAACAGAAAATACAAAATAAGAATAAACTAATTTACATCCCCATCACATTCGCCGGAAAGCTGCCAATTTCGCCGGAAAACCGCCATTATCGCCGGAAAATTGTCGCGGGGAAAACTGTTGTCGTCGTCGGAAACCGTCGCATCACCGGAGAACTGTCACCATCACAGAAAATCGTCGCCTCTGCTGAATTCTTCACCGAACTCATCTTACTTTCAGATATATGACCTAATTCACCAACAATATCACTACTTCCTTCTAATTCAACAGAAACTTTAACATAACCGTCATCATTTGAAAAGAAACCGACGAAGAACGAGAAGAAGAAGAAGAAAAAGAGTTCACTAGATCCACCTCCACAACTAATTCTTTAGAAGTTTATGTTTGTGAATTATGTATATTTGATGATTGTTCTTGATCAAACGAATTTCAATCTTTCTTTCCCGTCTCCATCAAATAGAGAGAGAAAGGAAGAGATCTGATTCTCTTGCCACTTCGTTAAGGGAAAATGAAAATTGAAACCCTAATTAAAGGAAGAGCATAAATGATAGAGATAAAAGACCGTTTAGACTTCGTTTGGGTAAAAATTTGTGGCAAGGGTTGTAGTTGTTGATGCAGAGAGAAGAATTAGGATTTGAATGTGAGATTTGAATTAGGGTTGTAGATGTAGTTGCAGAGAGAGATCAAGAGGAAGAAGAAGAAGATATTTTCCGACGGTAACCGCCACCGGAGGCGGCGCCACCAGGGAGCAAATCGCTCCGCCCGACTCTACATCAATATAACTATCCCGAGTGCTAATTTTTGAAAAATAGTTCGCGTGCTAATAGAGTCATCCATATATAAAAATATGGTGGGAGTGTCAAACACCCTGTTAAATTCATCCCAATATTTAGAATTGAAATTCTGTTCAGTTTAAGTTACTTTTTATTTTGGTTTAGATTTATTATGTTTCGGTTTGCTTTTGTTTCTAGGATTTGAAGGTGTTCTACTTTAGGATTTGATTTTCGATTTTTCTTTGAGATGAGGGTGAAACATGATTATTTGTTCGATTTGCTTCTGTTCGAGATTTTTCTCTAACTTCCGAAATGTTTAATTTACTTCCTGATTATTTGATTTATTTGCACAAATTACTGTTCCTCTTTTTATATATAAGATAGTAGAATGTTTTGAGCAAAGAAACAAATAACCAAAACAAAATGTAGTTTTATTGGTAAAAACAAAATAGTATATTTTAACATACTATCCTATATTGTTTTTCTTTTTGTTACAAGTCCATGGTGTATTGTTGGACAAACAAACAGGTGGTCGAAATACACTATTTTTTTTTTTGAAAGAAGGTCGAAATACACTATGGTACGACGGAAACAAATATGTATTCTTTCATATATTTTTACTTGAGAAAAATGGGAAGAAGGGTGAAAAAAAAAACTATGCGTCGGTGACAAACAATAACATGTATTCATGTGGGAACAAACAATTTCAAGAAGAAAAATAGTTATAAGTTAAATACAAACAACTCTTTGTTGTGGATGAACAATAGTATATTTTTACTTGACAAACAACTTTATGTTGCATATAATAGTGGGAAAATGGTGAATAGAAAATAATTAGGAAAAACCCGCGAAGTAAACGTTCAGATAGATAAGTAAAAATTAGTCAAAAAAAATAGATAGGAAAAAGACATGAGAAAAACAATTTTGGGATTTCACCCCCAGTGGACTAAACAACAACTTTTTGAAGGTGTAATGAATTTTTATGCCATTTCTGAAATATTTTTAGATTAAATTGCTATTTCCCCTATTCTTTTTTTTTTTTACCATTAAGTAATTATTCCAATTTTAACATAAAATAATTAGAATATATGCAAATATAGTCTTCAAATAACGGGTAATCTTACAAAGATTAGCTTTATCACGAATTCACGATATAACTTAGAAAATTATTTATGTAGCATTACTCTAGCAATATTGATAGATATGTGACATCTGTATAAAATAATGTTCAGTTTTACAAAAGAATATATGTAATAATCAATCTTATCTATCTATCAAATCTTTTTCAAATAATGCTTTATTTTACGGAGACTTGTGTAATTATGATGAGATGTGAAAATATCTTTGCGTTTGTACAATGATATGTAAAATTATGATGAGATTTAGGTAAATATATTCATATGGTGCAGTTGTTTCTTTAGTCCATTGAATTTAACAAATCTTGTCATTTAATAATTTGAATATGACAAAATTTATATACGTAGTCTGAAATATATCTACTTCACTATATAAATATCAGTATAATTATGACTAAATTCACTAAAATCTTCTAATGATTTACGAATTCTGTACATAGACAAAAATAATGCTCAACTTCCAAAGATAAAGGGTGATGTGACAATATCCCCTGGAGCAATCCTTTATTCTGAGACAAATCTTTTGAAATTTGAATCAAATTCAATTTGTAACCTTTTATTTATCCAGGGGAGTTATGCCCTAAACAAGTTTCAATCTCAAAGCAATGAGTCTTCACTTATAAAATATCCTTACATTTAAAACCTAGATTTTATTTCCGATATGAGTTTACCGAAGGGATAACAATATGCAAACACACGTGTCAAAGACGTAAATTACACATAATCTGATAATTAATCGACGAGAAACAGTGTGCATAATATGAAATAATGCTTAGACAGATACTACTATATAAAGAACAGTAGCAAAAGAGTTTGACTAGTCTCTTCATCAATGTGAAGAGGACCAAATCATCCTCTTTACCATGCTCATCCATGATCCATTCCTCCTTCTGCAATCTCTAAGCTTCAATTCTATGCATATATCTTTCTCAATAGAGACGAACGCTAAATAAAGGTAATATATTTCTTCAACTGGAAATACAAATTTCTCTATAGTTTGTTCTCTTATTATTCATATTTTACCAAGGTTGTCAATAATTATATAATCACCGATCTTGTTTTCACAAGTTTATGTTTATTTTGTTGGAGGGCAAGAATCATTTTGACAACGCATTTTGTTAGACATATTTAAATGAGAACTCCTATAAGTAATTTGTCTTTACATATAAATTCTTCGTAAATAATCCTACAGTAAAATTTTCCATAGAGATGATAAAGTTATTTTGCATTTCGGTACCATGCACGAAGATAATATTTACCAAAATAACACATTAAAAATCAAGTCCAGCCCTCTACCATTTACCCGGCAAAAGTCCAAATTTAACTAATAATTATTTAAGGTGTTTTAAAATTTAAATTTCTCGAAAACTTACATATCATTATAAAGAACTTTATTATCCTCTGCACCAAATTTCAAATGCTTCCTACGTATCTCTTCTTCCCACGAATTTGGCTGGACTCAAATGCCCATGGATATTTAAGGTCCGGGAATGACTTGTTAATAAAAATCATACCTCTTCTTCGAAGAATATCCTTGGTCTAAAGAGCTTTAGACTCATTGCTAGCACCAACGAAATTCACTCAGGAGAGCCACATTAACCTATATATGAATCATATACCTTGTAACTCTCTACTCGACTTCTCTAATGAATCTTCTTAAGGTCATCTGGCAGAAAAGTTTTATTGCGATTAGTTTGTTTTATCATCTTTCATGTGTTTATGATTAACGAAGATTGTAGATTAACAATAAGAGTTTGACGCATACCCATAATTTTTATTCAAGAACATACACAGTTCTTTTATAAAAGCTTTATGAGGATTCTGGTGTTAGAGAAGTCACTGTAAAGAGAAAAAAAAGTAGTAGAAAGAGAGGGCGAAAAGTTCAAATTCAAACTGCCTTGAGATGATATATCTAATTGTTAGATGTGTAGCGATTTTCTCGACAACCTGCAGTGGTTAATTACTTAATTTGCACACATCTTGCAGTGAATTGCAAGCAACTTGCAGTAGTTTGCAATAGTTTACAAGCAATTTATGATGGTTTGCAAACAAATACTTTGGAACAACACTCAAAAGAAAAACAAAAAAACTTTGGAATAGTTTCACAAAAATATAAGTTTGAGAATGGGTTGCATTTTAAAAAATTACTTTGGTTTCATTGCATTTGAATTTTTAACCAAACAAAATACAAATATGTAGATTTTTAACTAAATAATCTACAAATGTGTGCCGTTTATCCAAACTAAAATAGAACTTGTATTTTTAACAAAAAAAACTTGAAATTACGCCCCTTGAAATTTGGTTGGGCGCCTCAAAATTTGGCCAGAGGAAAAATGGATTGTGTTGGGTGTTGGTTGGGGCCATCCAAACCAGGTTGAAGTATCCAGGATTGGGCCAACCCAGGTTAGCTTATGCCCTGGCCCAACTCGAGACTAAAACTTGAACCGTTGAACTTGAGCCAGGTCAGTTTGGCCTCCGGAGTCACTAACGCTTCAGGCCAGTCCAAGTCAAAACTTCATTTTTTTTAAAAAAAAAAAATTACGTTTTGAAAAAAGAAATAAATTTAATGTTCTTATTTTTTCAAATAAAATTTTGAAAATATCAAACGAGTAGTTTCATCCCCCATAAATCTTTTGGGTTTTAAAAATTCTATCTCTACACATATTCAATAAAATTAAGACTCCCATCTTCTGCAATTGTTTTATACCATCTTCAATACTTGATTACTTTAATAATGGTAGAGCTAGAAGATGAAGATTACAAAGTTAGAAGATAAAAATTAAAAAGCAGAAAGATAAAATTTTTGGTGGAAATGAAGGAAAATGATTTGGTATTTATAGATAAAAGGATGTAAAACCCCCTAACTTGGAGTCCCTTTTAAAAGATTAAATATCTGACCGTTGAAACGGACCGAGCAGCCTGGTCCGACGGGCTTTGCTCAACCCGGGCTTCCTGTCGGGCCAGCCCCCGACGCCTGGTTCAGAAAAAGGGCCAGCCTGGGCCAAGATAAACACCACTAGATATGTACATACATAATGTATTTTTTTTATGAACAGTTTGGGACCAGTGACAATAGTGAAGGCTATAAGGCTAACCACCAACAAATAATTGCAGCCAACAAAAAAATAATACAGATTAAAACTGAACAAAACTCATGTTTTATATCACAATTTTATTTAAAAACATATTAAGTTTAGGTTCTGATCATGTCTATATTAAAACTGGCTAAAATGTTACTTCAAATTCAAATACCCAAATCTAGAGAATGTATATAACAGAGAAGAGATAGAAGAGAGAGATCAGAAGGAGAAGGAGAGAGAGAGAGAGAGAGAGAGAGAGAGAGAGAGAGAAGAGAAGAGAATTAAACTAGTTTCTCCACAACCCGATGTCGTCCGATACGGTGTAAGCTTCTTGATCCACCCAGCGGCCCACGACTCGTTGATGAACATGATTTGGAGCTCCCAGCTGAATATTGTCATCAGGTGGTGCCACATTATGCACACCCAAATTGAAGGCTTGGTCAAGAAATTGTTCTTCAAAGTCTCTCTGCAGTAATACACCAATATATATATATATAATTGAAAAAGTTTGAAGAAATCAAGTTAAAGTAAACTTAAACTCTAAGAGGATTACTACTTGCCTTCTCACCGACCCGCTTCATCTTCCTCACAATTGTCTCACCGAATTGTTCAAGTTTGGAGAGTAACGGGTTTGAGTTCAAACCTTCAAATGGATTCACTCCATGCTGGTTTACTGGTGTACCTTCTGGTAGTGGTGAAATAGTACTATTCTGGTGCTCACCAAAAACAACTGCATTTTCAGTTAAAAAACCAGGAGTTGTGAACATAGAATACCCACCGGGGAGGTTCGAAAAAGATGATACTTCTCTTCCTGCAGCTGCAACAACTCCAAAATCATTTCTCACTCCCATGTTTTCTTCACCATGAACCATCTGCTCCATCAGACCCATACCGCTTCTTGAATCTTGCAGCACACCGTTAACGTTATAAAGATTATGGGAAGGCGGTAATGGACTTGTTCTAACACCTTGACATGATGATGATTCCATGTCGAATATTCCAGTAGGATAAGCATAGTTAGGGTTGAGGTTATCAACAAATTGATGACTTAGAGATGGTACCAATGCATCATTTCCATAAGTAGTAATACTTAACAATGGTGGTTGCAGCATTGATTCTTGAGGAACAAGCTCTCCAAATTGAAGTGGCTCAGTCATGTACCCACTTGATGCATCAAAATTAGCGAAAGTATCGGAATGAGTCTGCGGGGGAATCTGAGAATCAACACCATGAGAGATACCTCCTAGTCCTAGCAGTTGGGACGACTCGGGAAATTGGGTTGTTGGTTGTTGGGGATCTGTTATTGTTAAAAGATTGTTTGAGGCAACGACGACCGGTGCAGATGTACTTTCACCACGCAAAGCATTTTGTTTATTCTTTTTGTTGATTTCCTTTGCCCTTTTTAAGAAAATACGGTATTTCTGCAAAATCATATGTTACTATTTGTGTAATACATGTATCATTTTAAACTTTTAAACTATACGAGGACTCGAACAAATTACCTGCAGATGGCTGGCAACATTTTCTCTCCTTATATTAGGCACTTTCATTAACTCATGTATCTTTTTCGGCACAACCTCTGATTCGATAAAGAAGAAACAAAAAGATATTAGTTGTTTTAGCGTTAGAGAATCGAACTCATGAAAAAATAGAAAGAAACTTTAGTAATATATATATATGAATGTCAAAAAAGGAAATGTAATATCTCTTACTATCGGTGCCAATGGTTGCGATGGCATCCAAGAACTTGTTATGAAGATTGTAATCCCACACCACTCTGGGCTTCTTTTGTGAGGATTTGGGTTTAAATTTTTGTTTACTTTGGACATTATGAAGCATTCCTTTGGGTCCCCTACATTTATTCTTTTGCACCCGAAAATTAGAAGCAGTATTCAGGGACGACGATGATCCAGAACCACTTTTATCCTCCACAATTTGATGTAGTGTACCATCTTCAACATTTCCCTCAATTGGTGGGTTTGATATTTGAACCATAATAAGTTGTGTGTTGTTCATCATTTTACCTCTCTTTCTTTTAATCACATGTTGCCATAACTCTTCTTGGATCAGTTTCAGGGTTATCGGCTTAGCTAGAAAACAACAAGCTCCAAGTTGTAGTCCTCGCTTTGCGACACCCTCATTGCCAGACATCACTGTACTCAAAGAATAATGTACGTATATACCGTTAGAAGCTACCCTTTTTAGACCTAAACCGACATTTAATAAACCAGACAACGAATCAAGCTAGGGCTATTATGTCAAGGGTTTAATATAGAATTAGACTTACGAATGATAGGAATATCGAATTCCTTCTGTATGTGATGCATGAGTTGAAACCCGTTCATGCCTGGCATGTGAACGTCAGTCAGAACAAGATCGAATCCGCCTCGAGTATCCCTCAATGCTTCTAAAGCTTCATTGCCGTTCTTGGCAGCCTTAACTGAAGGTACAAACAAAAAAAAAAGATGAGAAATCGAGAACTTTTCATTTTCACATAATAATAATAATAATAAAATTATAAGTGTTGATCTAATTTTGAATTATTTGTGAAACTTTGAGTACTATTGTTATAATAAAAATAAATTTACTGATTAACAAAATACTGAAAATAAGTATAAGTCTAATCATGGATTGTTTGTGAAATTAGGAGTATTATTCTTATCATGAACACAAAGACAATTAAATACTTTGTTGAATTATTAATTATTTCAATAAATGAGCTTCTTAAAGAAAAAGGGTACATTTTTCTTTTAGACAAAAGGTTCATTTCCTTCATACAAAAATCATCATAAAATCTATTCCCTACTACTAAAATGAAATATTCAATAAGATCGAGAAAATATTTTTGAGTGAAAATCTACTACTACTATACTGTCATCCTAACCAGGCGAATCGGACAGATTAAAACTATCTCCACTAATTAATAATCACTATTTGAGAATGATATACCTTTACATTGGGAAGTTGCAAGCTTCATTGCATAGACAAAACGACATGTAACATCATCGTCGACAATCAAAACACGTAAACCAGCACAATGAAACTTTCTAGTAGAACGACCTGAATCCCTCGCTCCTTTGTACATTGTTATCATCTTGTTAACATCCATGGCTAGCCTAGAGAGAGTGAAGGAGAGAAAAAGAGAGAGCTAGATTTAGACTTAGTGATGAGTAGAGAAGAAAGCTAGAAATGGCTCAGGGTTTCTAAGACAACAGATTGAACCATTTTATAAAGGAATTAGAGAGAGAGAGAGAGAGTACCAAATCCCTACAGATAATGACATATTTAATGCAAAGCTGGGACACTATCTTTAAATTCTAGATGATAATTTTGTCAAACCAATATCTATAAAATTCCAAGTAAATCCTTGGGATTGTGTTTAGTTACCTTTTTTTTCTTTCCCTTAATATTTGCAAACTATTTAAATTGAGTAAATATGTAATTGTTAGTTTGGTGGTTTTCTAAAAGCTAATTGTATTAACAAAAATGTTGTTTGGCCCGAAAATGAGGGCACACCTCAGTCCGGAAGCTGACGTGGCTAGCTCCCATTAGTTTAGAAATATTGGGAGGAAAGCGTCAAGCCTAATGGGCCGGCCACATCAGCTTTCGGGTTGTAGTCGGCCCCCTATTTTCGAGCCACACAACATTTCTCTTGTTTTAACTAGACCATTTTATGTGATATTTTGCTACTTAAGTAGAATACAAGTTTAATATATAATAGGTATTTAGGTATTAACTTTTTTTCTATTCTTAACTATGAAATATAAGATAAGGGTATTAACTTATTAAAAATAGAAAAGAAAAATAACTTAATATATATTAAGAAAACTTTTAGGATTTTGACCATAAAGTTTAAAGATGTGTAAGAATAGAAAGAATTATTAATTTAACATGTATTAAGAAATAAGCACATATTAAGACAATCCTAATTGCATTTAATTCATGGATTTGATTTTCCGGTTCTATCTTTCTGCTTTTGAGCTTATTCCGTCCAGCACACAGTCTGGTGGCCCTAGTTTCATCCCCATCTCATATGGGTCCTCCCGGCATATCAAATCACTACCGTTAAATTTATTGATTGGTCCTTCATCAATACGAAATTTCTATTGGAGTCAGTTGACTAAACACAGTTGACCGACGATTTTTTAGACTTTCCAATGAGTTGGGACCACTGCTAATCAACAGTCTTGATTTTATATGCTGGTGGGACCGACACTACAAAAACACAGTTTCTTGCCGACCACGATTTCCAACGGCACTATATAAAACCGTCGGCGATGATATTATAGTCTACTAGTATAGGCCGTTGGCAGCGGATGACCACTGCCAACACTTTCTATGAAAAACTGATGGCAAATATCACCCCGTGTTTCGCTTCACCGACGACCTAAAAACGTTAGTAAATAGAACCTACGGCGACGGTTTCCTATTGCTTGACGAAGAACCCGCACAAATTTTTTGGCTGAAACTTTGCGAGCAGTGGCAGAAATTTTGCGAAGTTCATTTTCCAGCGGGAAGTATTTCATTTTTTGCTGGCAGTGGAAAACATTTTCCTGAAACTTGTTTCATTTGAGACATGCTGACAGTTTTCTCTTTTGCCGTCAGGACAAAGCTTCTTATGCCCTAGGGTGCGGGATCGAACTGTTTTATCCCCAACTTCTTTTTTCTGTTAACTCTTTCCTCAATCTCTCTTTTCTCTCGAAAAAGTTGCCTAGCTATTTAAGCTTCAATCTCCTGTTCCTCAATCTCTACCCCGATTAACAGTTGAAAACTAGGTATTAAGTTGTTCTAGTTTTTTTACTGTCCCAATTTTGTTTCTTTCCTTTTTCTTTACTTGAATTAATTTACCGTCCGCAATAGAGCAGGCTTTTACACGGGAAAGGGTTTCCCAGGAAATGAGTTATAAGCTGCCAACGGTAATTTGAATTAATTATGGTTCGCTGAGTTACACCTAACAACCGTTTAGCGGACTAAATGCCAACACTTTTATGCCGTCCTCAGTATTCCTTGTGGGCTTTTTTCGATGACAAAAACGGGTAGGCAATAACATTGACTTTTGAAGTGCCATGTTGTTGTAAACTTCATGAGCCTAGGTTATGCGGGAAAGCTCAGAGGTTAGTAAGTGTACTTTACTCTTTAGAACCACTCGTGGAGTCTTTGGGGCGAAAAAACTTCATACCTATATAGCACGTGGAATTGTACACCAAAATCATTAAAATATGGGAATCGCTTAAATGACGCCCCAAACCTTAGTAATTATCGTTATTGTCCCTGATTTAGACACCTCAGGCCAAAGGCCACACGTACGGTTTTGTTCTTGGCGAAGGTGAAGGATATGGTGCCTAAAGTCTGAAGGAATGGTATCCTTCCGAAGGAGTGTCCTTCGACCAAGGATGCAATGCGTGCAATTTGGCTATTAGGATCTTAATGACCTTATTCGGAAGATCATTAGTCCGGTCCAATTAGGGGTCGTAATGCTTAGCTAGAAGCCAACTACGATCGTCGAATCAAGAGTTGATTCGCGGCTAACATAGACCGGATCCTACAAGGGTTACACAACAGAATAATGATTTGAACGGAGAGAATTGACTAGATGGATGAAGGCAAATAAGTGGATTGGATCCGTTATTGGTAAGTCCTGAAAGATTCGGAGAAGTCCGAAAGAGATAAACATGTCCGGGCCCAAAAGGGAGGCCCGGAATGGCTTTAAGGAAGCCGGCCATGTGATGGCCGGCCAAGGCAATAGGGCCGGCCATGTGATGGCCGGCTAGGCCCTAAGTGGGCCGGCCAAGGAAGCCCATAAAGGGCTATGTTGGCCGGCCACACTTAAGTGACCCAATGGAGGGTATTTTGGGTGTTGCCTAATAATTAGGTTTATGGAATCCTAGTTTGAGTCTAATACCTCTTCTAGGGACTTCTATATATACCTAATTATACAACCTAAAGGGGAGACAGAAAACTGAGTGTCTGAAAGAGTTTCAGAATATACATCTCAGAGAGAGAGAGAGAGAAAAGGAGTTTTCTCAAGTATCTAGTCAAGAAGAAGGAGTTCTTCATCTCAACCTTCAAGAAGGTCCTAGCTGACTGGAAGGAGGGAGTTCAAGTCATTATTCGGTGTCTCAAGTAGAGGAGCTACACTTGGAGCTCTTATCTTCCGAATACTGATCGGAATTTAGTTCGTGGGAAAGCGATTAAGAGGTAATCATCTTTCCAATCTAGTTCATTGGTATGTTCATGTATAGATCCTGAAATTAGTGTTAAACATATGATGTTTGAGATTCTGCTACCAACACTAATAGACAATTAGGTGTATGAGATACACTAGGTTATTCCCCATCAGAAGGTTCCACGAGCCTACTCAAAAGGCCTCGAAACTTACTTAGCTTGAGCGTTCACCTATATCTTATGCTCTAGACACTCTTGTGAGAGTGAAAAGTCGTCCTCAACTCTGATATCATTTGTGACGCCCTAAGCCTTAGTAGTTATCGATATTGTCTTTGTTGTAGACACCTCAAGCCTGAGCGCACAGGTACGGGGTTTTATTCTGGACGGAGGCTCTATTAACTCACACAAAAAGTCTCGATACTTACTAAGCTTGAGCCTTCACCTATATCCCAAGCTTAATTTGGACACTCTTGTGAGTGATGATATCACAACCCAGACTCGAGCCGCTATCTAGGACTCTTTGTCTTCTTTAATTTTTCAAATGACCCAATACCCACATGCCTCTATGATTGTTGTCTCCTCTTTTCTTCTCTAATTTTATAAAGAAGCCAAAACGCATCTAATCTTATATGATGGTGTGGACCAGCCTTCTGAGCTGCTAGTGATACTGTCCGCTTCGACACACCTGAGCCTCACGGTTTTAAAAGGCCTCACTAAGGAACGGTGCTTAACCTCTTAAGAGGAGCACCACACTACGTCTCATCACTAATGGGATTGATTTACAACACACACTCCCAAGACCACGTCACAGTAGAGCAAATCGTGCTGATAACGTATTATAGGATAGTGCGGACCAGCCTTTTGGACTGTTAGTGATACTGTCTGCTTTGGCACACCTGGGTCTTAAGGTTTTAAAAGGCCTCACTAGGGAAGGGTGCTTAACCTCTTAAGAGGAGCACCACACTCCGTCTCACCACCGATGTGGGATTGCTTTACAACATCTAAGACTATTTTCCTTAATTTTTTCTCATTTTTCCCACATGATTCTTTTCTCTCGCTCCTTTATCTCAAAAGACAAAAATACACTTATGACTATTTGTGTCATTTTCTCCTGAAATTTAAATGACAAAATTGCCCTTGCAATGAAAACACACACATCATACATGACACACCTTTGTTAGAATAGTCCATGGGTATAAGGCCCAAAATAATGTTCAGGGTTATTTAAATAGGTTTTTAGGGTCCAATCTTCCCAAAAAAAATAGGTTTTTAGTCCTTTTGCACTCGGGACATAATAACCCTTACTATATAAAAAAATACTGTCCATGTCCCGTTCAGATTTCCCGCTACTTTTTTAATTGGGGTCGGATCGATTTTGAAACAACATGTTTCAAGCATGATTTAGGGTGTTAAATAGGAATAACAGATATTTTCCAAATCAGATTTTCTCTCTTATCCTTTCAGATTTGGAAACCAAATCAAAACAACCTCTTCCCGAATCAGATCAAGGACCAAATTTTTCTGGGATCAATTTAACGTGATTTGGGGTTAATATACAAAACATATATATCACTTTCTCTCACATAACTTTCAGATTTGGAAAGAGTATATTTTTATGAGATCAATTTAGCGTGATTTGGGGTTTAATATACATAACGTATATATCACTTTCTCTCACTTAACTTTCAGATTTGAAAAGAGTATATTTTTCTGGGTTCAATTTAGAGTGATTTGGGGGTTAATATACATAACGTATATATCACTTTCTCTCACTTAACTTTCAGATTTGGAAAGAGTATCTTTTCTGGGATCTATTTAGCATGATTTGGGGGTCAATATACGTAACATATATATATATATATATCATTTTCTATCATTTAATTTTCATTTTTTACTTATACATAACCAAACATCCCTTACAAATTATAAAACATGTTCATAAATTATGTACTATTTACAACATTACAAAAGCATTTGTTTTCGTTTTTACTCATACATAACCACACATCAAATACAAATTATGAAATACGTTCGTAAATTATGTGTTATTTATGACGAGTAAACCATCATTTGTCATGTATACAACGTAATTTATCTGATGGTTCACATTATTTATACCAGAACTTAATAATTTTTACACATGTACACTGCAGTATCTTCTCAACTATCTGAGTCATTCAACAAACAACAGTTACATGCTTTAAATCATTCTTGACAAGCTTGAAATCATGTTCTGTGTTTAAATCATTGGATGAATCTGTAGGAATGTCCATTAGTAATAGCTAAACTACAAAACAAAAATGTAAATAATTGTCAACAATACGTATCATTTATGAAAAACTACAATGAAAAATGTTATAAAGTATATGTACTGTTTAATAAATCTCATCATGTGTTGGAGACAACAGAACTTTAGTTTGAATGACAAGGCTACTGTTATGTGAAAAAAATATATGTAAGATAAAATAAATTACATACAATTTTAGAAACGTTACACACTGTTTATCTTCTGTTACAATAAAATTGTACGGAATCTTCACTGGTTCAAATGTGTAAAGCGCAATAAAATACATATAATTGTTTGATCAATACACATTGTTTACATTTTGTCACAATAACATTGTACAGAATCTTCTCTGGTTCAAATGTGTCATGTTTAATAAATTACACATAATTTCTTTTAAATTACACATCGTTTACATTCTGTTACAAAAAAACGTACGGAACCTTTTTGGTTCAGAAATGGTACAGTTACCGGGATCTGATATCAAGAAATCTTCTAAACATCAAGATCTATAACCTAAATCTAATGAAAAATAAAATAATGCGTGGATACAGACATAACATAATCGAAGATAATGAATTAGTAAACAAGGATTTAACATTAACATCATAAATCGGTTATGAAGATCTTAAAGAGAGAAAATCATGAATAATGATGAATATTTGAAAAGACGATACAGAGATGAAACCGATTATAATGAAAATTATAAATATCTTTACAGATGATGATGAAGACATTAAATAGAATGATTAAACTTTTTACTTTAACCTCAGAAGTAACTGTTGATCTTAAAAATAAAACAAACTGAATCTTTGATGATGGAAATCGAAATAATTGATGGAGGTTTCAACTAGTGTAATAGATTGGAAGGAGATTTCGAGCTTCTTCAAATCCAGATTGAGTAGAGTTTTCGATTTTAGAGAGAGAAAAGTAATGGTTTCCGTTTTGAAGAAGAAAGAAGATAATGGTTTATGGTAATAAGATCGTGATTGGAGAGAGAAGGTGGGAGATGAAAACGGAAAACGGATATTTGGGGATTTTGATGGAAAATGAGTTTTTGTTTATATAGAAGGTTAGTTTAGGTATTATGATTTAATATGAAATCTAGGGATTTGTGTTTTCTCTAGAGATGGGTACAAATGGACTAGATTCCATTTTTTTTTTAATATTTTGGTTTATAAACCCATTTTAAGATTAGAGAGGATTAAAAGTGTGTTTAAGGGTAGATTTTTGGACCCTAGACCCAAAAATTATTGTTAGAATGATACTACTTGGAGTTAGGATCACCACTTTGACCCAAGCTGACTTGGACTTCATCTATTTTATAAGGAGTCCTTTGAGATGATTAACTTTTGTTGTCAAAGGTCCGAGTTTCTCTTCAAGATTAGGGAACTTATATTTGGGTTAATTTCAATTTAGTCCACAAATTGTGAACAATTAAAAATTTGATCCCAAAATTTGTCTAGTGTTTCAATTCTGTCCCCTAAACCACACCCCTTTTCTTTTTTACCCATATTTGATCATTTCCCCATTTCTTATGCGCCGAAAGAGTTGATAGATAATGTCGCTCGTAGACGATCAACAGTGATTGACGGTGACCTTCAACATAAATAAATTAAAAAGTAATCTCATCTAGTTCTCTACCCCACCACCACCATTTCTTACTTTCTTTCCTCTCCTCTTGCCCTCTCACTCTGTCTCAGCAAGTAAAAAACCTACTAATAAGGTTTGAGCTTCTTGAAATCAAATTAGGGTTTCTTCTTGCTGTGAGAGAGGGAGAGCAAAGCGAGAGAGAGAGAGAGAGAGAGAGAGAGAGCCAAAAGAAAAGGAGGGAAAGAAGTAAAGAGAGAAAAATGGTGGTAGTGGTGTTGGTGGTGAGAGGAAGGGGTGAGACTAAACATTTTTATGTGGAAGGGTCGTCTGTCGACGGCCTTTCTCGGCAAATCATCCGACCCATAATAACGAAAAGAAAGGGTAGAGAGGGAAAACTTTTGAAGTAGCTAGGGGTAAAAGAGGGACCGGAAAATCTGACTAACAAAAATTTGGTCTTGAGGGCCAAATTAGAACATTGGACATGTATGGGGGATCAAATCTTCCGTTTCGTCAGAAATCAGGGGCGAAGTTGGAATTAACCATGTGTCTTCAGAATACACTTTTAGTATAGGTTTGATATGCTGCAGTTTCTTGGCAAACACAAAACCAGGGGAGCCAGTGAATTTGAGGTTGGTCCAACTCCCAAGCATCTTTGAAGGAGATAATTTACTAAAGATAAATTTTGGAAAGGCTAGGTAGAAATTCATTAAAAGGGAGAAGAGTACAATTATGCTTAACAGGTTAACAATTACTATAATCCAAAACACAAACAAGAAGCAAAGCTTCACTGCATATCATTCTCCCTCGGCACAAGCAGATCTTCGATAAGAAATCATCTTATATATATTCCTCCAATAACTGATTTCGCTTCTTTTGCAGTCCTTGTCTAGGTATCATCGACGATTTCTTCTTCTTTCAGTATTCCCAAGCCTTGAATCCCCTTCTTCTTGGGCCCAAGTTCCAGCCCACTTTCCTGCTTTCTTCTCGAATCCAACTAACCTTTAGTGACACTTCAAACATGAGAGAACTCCTGTACTGATTAAGCTTTTGTCACAAATCCAAAAACTGTTTTACAAACTGAGTTTTTTCATAGTAATATTAACCTTAAACACCAAAGTACTTAAACGACTAAAACAACAAAGTACTTAAACTAAAACAAGAAATTAATATCCAAATACATAGAAAGTTTGATATTAAGTTTCTACATGAACATAAACAATTTATCTACTAGCTGAACTTCACAACACAACACGACCCCGATCGATCGAATATAAGCTCCTCCATCCTCCCATCCACGAATAACCAGTCGATCGATCTTCTTGACGAAACTCACAGCTGCATATTGTCATCATTAGCTTGCATAAAGTCGCTCACATCAAAGTCCATATCGAACTCTCCATATCCATTCTGCATTCATTAACCAAAATAATTTTGAGTTACCTTAAACTGTAGCTAATAAGTTTAAATTAAAGAACGTAAGTATCTATAAGAAACTAGTAAGTCATGCCTTGTCACCAATGTCCGCCAGAGTTTCGAAAAATGAATTGCTGAAGTCTTCTTCGTTGAATAGTAGTTCATTTGAGTTGAGTGATACAATAGGACTCAAGTTTTCTAAATCAAATAGACCGTCCAAATCATTCCATTCGTCTTGCTCTTGTGGTGCAGCTTCCGCTGGCGGTGGTGGTGTCAGCACTGGTGTAGGAATTCTAGTCTCTTGTACAACTTGATACCCTCCATTCTGCATAGGTGGCACATATTCCTGCACTAATGGTGTCAATGGTGTTTGAGAGATAGGGTTTTGTACTGATTCATATCCTCCATTTTGTATAGGTGCCACATATTCCTGCACTAGTGGTGCCACTGGTGTTTGAAAGCTTGGGTTTTGTACTGACTCATACCCTCCATTTTGCATAGGTGGTGAATAACTCTGTTCTGATGGTACCAGGGGTGTCTGAAAGCTAGGGTTTGGTAGTAATTCATACCCTCCATTCTGCATAGTTGGTGCATATTCAAGCACGGATGGTGCCGATGGTGGTTGAAAGCTAGGGTTTTGTACTGATTCATAGCCTCCATTCTGCAGTGGTGGTGCATATTCCTGCACTGCTGGTGACATTGATGTTCGAAAGCTCGTCTCATGCACAAACTGGTACCCATCATTCTGCACTAGTGGTGATTCAAGTGTTGAAAATCTAGGTTGTTGTACAAATTGGTACCCTCCATTTTGCAGTGGTGGTGTTCGCATGGTAGGCTGTTCTGGTATAGCTAGATTACCAAACATTGGTGGTAAGAGTTGGTTTGTTGGACCCGATGAACTAATCATTGGATATTGAGGAACGAACGATGGTCTCATATTATCTAACCCAGAATTGACATTTACCATGTTACGATTATCGATAGGTCCTCTGGCGAAAAACATTCTTTGTCTTGCCAAATTTTGTTCATGAACCATCTTCATAACACCCCTACCACTTTTCGATCTTTTTATCATCATATGCCTTCTTACATATTCAGATGAATATTCCAGACCGAAGTCGTTCCTGTATCGTTGTTGAAGACCCTCACCCGACTGAACCTGGGTTGCATTATATCCACCTGATACATCAAATTCAACATAAGGAGATATGCAAGCATTATAAGTAAAACAATGACTGAACTTGTGGAGACAACTTACAAAATCGCGGAAGTGCCTGCTGGACATTCACCAAAGATGAAGGATATTCTGAAGCAGCACCGGACGTAACAAAAGCTTCGTATGCTAAAGATGTCGTAATGTTTTTGACTTCCTCGTCATCTTTGTATTTTTTCAAGAAATTGCGGAATTTCTGCATATTTAAATATTATAAAGAAAATTAAATAATGTAGGACGGAATTTCTCCAGAAAGAAAAGTGAAATTTCTTGACTAATCGAATGCAGATTTAACTCCCAATATGGAGGAGAAACAAACCTGCAAATGACTTGCAATGTTTTCTCTTGTTAGTCCAGGAACTTTCATATAATCGAAAATCTTTTTTGGGACCACATCTAGTTCATCACAAAGGAAAAAAAAGTAGGGTTAGATATTCAAAACCATGTATGAATTAAAAAGAAAAATTAAACTTTAGGCTTTAAAAAACCAAAGATTATGTATCTTACTATCAAAGCCTATCCTTTCAATTGCTTCCAAGAACAGGTTGTGTAGCCTGTCATTCCACACCACCCTTTTCTTCTTTGGTTTGGCAGCTTCATTTTTTCGTGGCCTTAATTGTTTAGAACGACGTTTCTCCTTGTCTTCCTTACGCCTACTACATGTTCTTACCCTTGAGTTCACTTCATGTTCAGAAGGCGAAGATCCACTATTTTTCACTTCTTCCATTGCCACGTCCTGTGGTGGAATCTGTATAAAACTTGTTCTTTCGTTCATTGGATTCATCTTATTCTTCCGAGCATGCTGCCATATAATTCGAACATCATGCAGACTGACAGGCTTCGTGAGAAATAAACTAGCTCCACGTTGAATTCCTTGGCTTGCAATTTCTTTACTGGTATCTCCAGTCATCACTGTGTTCAATCGAAAAGCGTCTTTAAATTTAGTATGAACATTTTCTCAAGCTATTTTAACTTTTAAACTTTACCATAGAACAATATATTTCTTTATGACGACCTCTATATATATCAAGATAACATGGTAGAAACCGTAGCCAATACTTTTTATCAATTGTAAAGACATACACACCATGATACTATTAGCAACAGCTTTTGTGTTTGCAATGTATTTTTATATTGTTGCTAACAGTGTCACTCTTTATGGTGACATAACAACAACAATAATAATAATAGGATAAAAATTATTTTCTTAGATAGAGATTTAAACTGTAGATTTCCACAAAGAATAATAAAAACTGGTAAAGTAAGAAAGTTCTATCCTGGATGAAACATTGTAATTATTATTCTATCAGTATCGAAGTTAAGAAGCTTTTAAAGTATGA
Organism: Eschscholzia californica; assembly: GCF_041429995.1. Classification (NCBI taxonomy): domain Eukaryota; kingdom Viridiplantae; phylum Streptophyta; class Magnoliopsida; order Ranunculales; family Papaveraceae; genus Eschscholzia; species Eschscholzia californica. Next base: position 42,825,526 of record NW_028238483.1, on the reverse strand, counting down.
AAGGCGAAGAGAAGTTACTTACTAATGACAGGTACATCAAATTCCTGGTGAATGTGATACATGAGTTCAAACCCATCCATCTCTGGCATGTGAATATCAGTCAGAACAAGATCAAATCCACCTTTTGTCGCTCTCAGCACTTCTAAAGCATCCTTTCCTCTCGGAACAGCCTTCACTGAAAGTTGTAGAGACACGAGATTAAAACCATCTTAGAAGCTACAAAATTGAGAATCCTAAGAATGTCTTTTTTTCATATTTACATTAATGTTGATTGTATTCTATAAGATGAACAAGATAAGTGAAATATGATTGTTCATTTAACATTCACTTGTGTTATTTAAAATTGTTTGAGTCTAAACCTATCTCCCCGAGTTTGATACGGCCTTAGTTGTTCATTATAGCACAATAACACTCACGGTAATGCCTTGTCGATGGGACATACAACGCGTGATCTTATTTATTTGTGAGACATCATTTCCTATGTTAGAAATTTTGTCATATAATACAGTAGCTTTTGTACAACGTGTCTTCACTGCATATTTTAACATCTCGGGAATTTTTGTATTAGGTGATTCACCTCATTTGGTATTGTTTGATTATTCTTTTAATTGATCAGAGTGCTTGTTTTGATCTTTTAGTAGATAAATAGTATTACAAGATGAAAGCTTTCACTTTGTCACTTCCATTTGCCTTTGGTTTTCGTTTGGGGTTAATTCTGTCCTGGCCTGTCAGAGTCTAGACCAACTGACTATTTTTCCCCCAATTGTGTCAATGTTTCTATCTTGGCTCCCAATTCTGCCCAGAATTTTTTTTTGACCCCTATTTTTGTCAAACCTACCAATTTTGCCATTTTGGTATTTATTGATTTTTTTTTATTTCTTTTTCAAATTCTTTCACTTTCTTATTTCCCTCTCCTTTCTTCCACCTAATCGCTTTCTTTCCTCCAAGTCGTCAGTCTTGCACCTATCTTATCTCTTCCATTTGCACAGTCATCTGCATAAGATCGTTGCCTGACAATCCTTGTCAGCGACTTTGTTTTTTCCCTCTCTTATCCTTTTTTTCTCTCTTATCTTTTTCTTATTCTTCCTTGAAAACCTTTTTGTACAGTGAAAAGAAAAAATCCTCATTTCACTATATAAAAGGGATTTTTCCCCTTTCGTACAGTGTAGGGGATATTATCGCCTTTCATTACAGTAAAGAGGGAAGCACTTGTTCGCTATACAAAGGGGATTTTTGCCCTTCGTGCAATAGAAAGGTTATTTTGACATATTTTTTTTAACAGAATGTAGTTTGGGGAACCAAAATTTTAGTTGGTCAAAATATGGGGCCCAAAAGGGGAGTTTCTCACAAGATATGGGGTCAAATAGGAATCACGTCTATAAAAAATGATCCTTTTAGATTCTTTTTTGTTGAAAATCTATTTAGATCTTAAAAACTAACAAATTATATAATAAACTAAATCAAAATAATAAGCAAAAAAAATTCAATAAATAAACAAAAAAAAGTCTAAAATCTTAAGAGTAAGAGTAAGAAATTAAATTTAAAATTCGAAAAAGAAAAGAATAAATCCAAATGTTTTCACAATATCTGCATGATTTCATTAAAATAGATAGTTAGTAATGAGGATAAAAGGTAAATGCAAGACAAATTTTGCAGCTTCAAAAACATTGAGCAAATATTTAACCTTCTTTAAGAAGAAAATAAGAATCTTTCTTTGGACCAACATGCAACTAAACAAAGATCAAAGGACTAGGTGATTGAAAATTTATAAAATAACAAAAGTTATAGAAGATATGCAAGAAATCCTAATGACAATAGGTATAAACATGACATGCAGATGAAGATCCATCTCGAAAATGGGTCATTTAAGATACATCCCTTCAAAGACATGAACCAAATATATTTGATATAACGAGTAAGGATCTATTACAAATCCTACTCTGATCATAACCAAAACAACAAGCAGCGAGTGAGTTGAGTTTGTCACAGCCAACTTGATAAACTCATTATTATTATCAAGAGACCGTGTATTTCAAGCTCACTCTCTCATTAATACACCGCTTACACAATAATGAGAGTAAAAAATAATGCATGCAGTATGAAACTACTGACAGACGCTAAGTTAGTCAAAATCAACTTGATAAACAGATTAAAACCAGAAGGTCGGAGGTTAAACTCCAATCTCCCCAAAATGCAAAATTTTGAAATAAAAATTGAAACCAACATTATATACCTTCATATTGGGAAGTCTTAAGCTTCATCCCCGTGACAAAGAGACAAGTCTTATCATCATCAACAACTAAAACACGAAGACCAGCACCAGGAAATCCACTAGAACCTCCAGTACTTCGATTCACTCCTGGGTATGAAGATATTTTTTCATTAATATCCATGGCTAAACTTAACATGGAGAAAAATGAAGAGGGTTGTTTTCTTTCAGAGTTTAAGAAGAAGAAAGCTAGAAATCACACAATGTTTCATCAACCACAACACCTCTTTTTATAGTGGTGAGATAGAGAAAAAGATGACAAGGGGATGAGAGAAAAAAAAAATCTTAAAAGATTTCGATAGTAAATTTTGACACATAATCTTTGTAGTTCACTTTTTATCTTGAAATTTAATTTACTTCTGGTTTTTCAGATTTTTTTCATTTTGATTTTTTCTAATCTATGTGCTAATGTGGTTTTAGATTCTAACTAGTTAGGTTATTGTGAAAGTAAATAATGAATATACATAACGAATAACACATAAATATATAATTTATCACTAAAATCTTCGTCATGTTATTCCTCTCTAAAGGAAATAGGAAAAACATGAAATGTATATATATATTTTGTAAGTTTGAGAAAATAAAATAAAAAGCAAGAAAAAGGAAAAGAGGATTTTGAGCTAATCTTTTGTTCTTCTACACATGAACTTACTTACCATTTTTCGAAAATGGTCAGCGACATATTTATTCTGTTTGATCTCCAATCATTTTGTACGTATTTTGGTGTTCACGTAAATATCTATAAGTACGTGTTATATAGTTAATAGTTTGATTAAACAACGAAAGTTAAATGAAGGCTAGGTAGTTGATTTTGTAAACAAAAGGAAAATTAAATCATTCTCAATATAACATTTAAGAAATTTCATTAGATAAATATCTATTATATAAAATTCTATTATATAAAACAGAAGGGAAAACGATGACTGGGACAAACATCCTTTGTTAATAAAGGATATTGTCTAGGGATCTGTTGGTTTTTACATAATGGTCCTTCGTGAAATGGACGAACGGATTACTTTGCAATATGCTGACTTGGTTTTGAGGAAGATTCTGAATACCACGTGAGGAAGATTATGGAAAGTTTCTTAGCAAAAAATATGATTATGGAAAGTTGGTTTGATCTCCTTGGAACTTCAATCATTTAGAAGAGTTGGACAAGGTCTTCGATGATTATTTTCATCGTAAATCACTGGCAGAAAGCAATATACCCAAGACATACTAGAGGAATTTAAGCTCTTGAAGGTAATTTGTTATTGAACCTGTATTTCGAGGTTATCAATCCATCCATCCCTTATTGTATTAACATATTTTTATGATTCTTTAGGCTGTGATTGATGAATTGGGCAAGGACGGTTGGGCGTTCCTTAAATCTCTCCACAGAAACATCTATACTAATCCTCAATGAACATTGAATTTGAGAAAATTATAGAAGGTAAACCTCTGGTTGTATTTTACATGTATGAACAGGTGGGCATGGACAACGTGGTCAACAAGATGGATTTGGTTTGTCAAAATAAAAAACAAGATGGATTTGGAAACACTAAAGAGAATATCTATGAGGTAAATAGGTAATCAAAGTATAACACATTGTTTCTAACAATTTTCCTTATATTGTTATACTGTTGATAGATTGATGCCTTCCTAGAGACATCAGTTTACCAAACATTTTACGACCATTTAAGTAAGAAAGTTTGATATGTTTTTTGATTTTGCAGAAGTATGACTGGATTGAAGCATTTTATCATATAAATTGTCGCTGATTGAATGAATGTCACTTGAGATACTACTCTATCCAGTATTAATCTTTTGGTGTACATAATACATGATCTCACATATTGATTTCTTAGTTAGTATTAAAGTTTCTGAAACACTTTTTTTTCTTTGTTTTCACGTGATTTTTGTTTTACTTGTAGTGTTTTTATTTTACTGCTCATGAGAGCAAGACATGAGTAACACGAAATAACCTTAGATACGTAGCACATTTACAATAAAATATGCAACTACATAAAAATGCTCCACAAATTCTACCGTGCCAGAGGCACGGGATATACTCTAGTCTTTTAATATTCCACATTACATTTCATCTTAATTTTCCTGAGTTATGCCTCGGCGAATTGCTCCTGCAAGGAGCCAGTTGTATCTCGTACGTACATATATAAAAGAAGCTACCTTGCATAGACTCTTCAAACATTTGATTTTGAGATTTTAAAAACAAAGCTTTAGAAATATGGAATCTTCTTGTTTGAATTCTATTATGTGAAACCAAAATGCATTTGCAGGATTCCTACAAGAACTCTAAACAAATCTTGGGGTCAAGCAAACCAAGTATCTAACATCATTGATTTTATCTCCTATCTGAAGGCTAAAGACCACAAGAGTTCCTTCAGATTTGCTATTATTTGGAGAAATTCAAGGATTTGTTGAAAGGAAAAAAACAACTATAGAGAACTCTTTTTTTTTTTATGAGAGAACTATAGAGAACTCTATCGCCACATCAAAAGGACTTCTGCATTATTGGAGCAGCACAACGAAAGTTGGAACAAAAATACTCATTAAACATTGTGTAATGCTGTTGCCTTAGAAATTTGCTACGGTTTTATCCTCATAAAGAGAAACCAAACCCCGAAAAGCAACAAGTATTTTGCACCACAATTTATAAACTATGGTGTGACTAAATTCGTGGTTGAAGGCATACTTAAGAAAATTGTTTTCGCTGTAATATTTAACTTCACTTTGACAATATGGTTCCAAGTTTATATTTAAGACTGGTAATTTTTTTTTTAGAGAATGTAAAATAGTTTCATTGATCAAAGAAAAGCAGAGTGGTAGCTAAGCTAACCATCCCTAAGACAAAAAAAAAAAAAAGTGAAAGATCACATTAGAACTGGCTTATAGCCTCACCATGACATCCCAATTACTATCAAATTGACTGAAATGAGTATTGCTAATCCAATCCTGATTCGAGGCCCAAAAGTAAATTATATTCTGCACCTTGACGATTGTATTCTCTAGGGATTGTTCAATATCGTCTTCTTCCTCCAAAACTCGGTGATTCCTCTCGAGTCAGATTGTCCATATGATGGCTGGAGGGATACACAACTGAATAAAAGACTTTCTATCTGTAATCTTTGAAACTTTCCAATTACTAAGAACTTGAGAAATGGTATGGACCTTAATGCCGAAAGGATGATAAAGATATATTGAACCCTGTTAATGTAAACAAAATAGTTAGTTGAGGGTGTCTTTTTCATATTGTGTTCTGTTAGGGACTTACTAGTAGGTTCTGCACTCATGTGGACTCATTTGTAATTCCGTTACTTCTTCCTCTATTTAAACAGAACAGTTGCCCTAATTTGGGCATCTTGTTTTCAGCACTAACATGGTATCAGAGCCATTCCTCTAAAATCCTCTTTGGGTCTTGTGTTCTTCATCTCGACTTCTTCTTCATTTTTCTTGCCTCAATGGCCGACACCCCCATTCAAGCTTCTTCTTCTCCTATTGCTTCTTCTTCATCACCTTTTTCAAATGTTTCAACTCTTCCCACCCTCAACTAACTATTTTGTTTACATTAACAACTGGTTCCTGTGTATTTCTTGGTCCCAATCTCATTATGTGGACATCAAAGACTCAACCAACTGTGGCGAGATCATCTACAGAGGCTGAATTTCGTGCTGTTTCTCATACTTGTGCTGAGATTCGATGGTTGACAAACTTGCTATTCGAATTGGGGATTACTTCTTCATCAACTCCAGTGATCTATTGTGATAACATCAGCACCACCTATCTCTCTCTAAATCCTATTCTACACTAGAAAACCAAGCATGCTGCCATTGATTTCTTCTTTGTTCGAGAACAAGTTAAAGCTGGTAATATCAGAGTACACTACCTTCCAGGAGAATCTCAAGTTGCAGACATCTTCACCAAAGGATTGCCATCACCAAGGTTTACTGAGTTGAAGTTCAAGCTCTCACTCGTTAATGGCCGTTCGGCTTGAGGGGGGGTGTTAATGTAAACAAACTAGTTAGTTGAGGGTGTCTTTTTCATATTGTGTTATGTTAGGGACTTACTAGTAGGTTCTGCACTCATGTGGACTCATTTGTAATTCCGTTACTTCTTCCTCTATTTAAACAGAACAGTTGCCCTAATTTGGGCATCTTGTTTTCAGCACTAACAAACCCGACCCATACTTTAGATGTGAATGGGCAAAGGAGAAAAAGGTGAGAAGAGGTTTCACAGTTTAACTTACACAGAGAACATCCGTTTGGCATAGTGGATCCTCTTTTTATCATCATATCCATGGTCGGGACACCATCTAACATAATAGTCCAGAGAAGAAATGACGCCTTTGATGGGATAAATTTATGCACCTTCAGACTGGTAAATTTACTAAAGACAATTTTTGGAAAGGCGAAATAGAATTCATTAAAAGGGGAACGGTGCCGATATGCATAGCACCCTAGTACAGAAAAGTGAGACCGATAAACGACCTTAACAAAGAGGGGGGGATAGTGAAATAAAATATCAACAAACAATCCAAAACACAAACAAGAGACATTCTCCCCTCAACTATCAGAACTTCGAATTTCAATGCTAAATCTTTTGTTGTCCTTCCAATGTCTGGTTTCGCTTCTTTGTTGTCCTAGTCCAATTTTCCTTGACGATTAGTACTTCTTTCCATTCAAATCACTCTCCATTTCTCTAATGGGGTTATATTTCTCATAATTTTCAGCAACTATGAATCCCCTTCTTCTCACGCCCAAGTTCCGACCCACTTCCCCGCTTTCTTCTCGGATCATTTACCTTTAGCATTGTTTCCGTCTTTGTAGAGATTCCCCAACATGAAAGAACTCCTGCACTAAGCTTTTTTTCACCAATATTCCAAAACTATTTACATACTAGTTCTCTTCACAGTCTCATTCAAATTAAACAACTAAATACTTAAAGATAGGTACTAAAACAAGAAATATGCAACTACATAGAAAGTTCGATATTAAGTTTCTATATGAAAATAAACTAGTTATCCGCTGCTGATTTCCATAACATAGCCCGATCGATCGAATATAAGCTCCTCCATCCTCCCATCTATTAATGACCTGTCGATCGATCGTCTTGATGAAACTCACGGCTGCGCATTGTCATTGTTAGCTTGCATAAGTTCGCTCATATCAAAGTTTGCATCAAACTCTCCATATCCATTCTGCATTAATTCACAAAAATATTTTTTTAAAAACCTTATAAGTATAGCTAATAAGTTTAAATTAAAGAATGTAAGTATGAGTCATGCCTTATCACCAATCTGCTCCAGAGCTTCCATAAATGAAGTGCTTAAGTCGTCTTCATTGAATACTAGGTCGTTTGAGTTCAGTGCTGCAATAGGACCAAAGCTTTCTACATTAAACAGACTCTCAAACTCATTCCATCCATTTTGCTCTTTTGCTGCAGCTTCCACTGGCGGTGGTGGTGTCAGCACTGGTGTACGAATACTAGTCTCTGGTACAACTTGGTACCCTCCATTCTGCACTAGTGGTGCCAATGGTGCTTGAATACTAGGGTTTTGTACTGATTCATACCCTCCATTCTGCATAGGTGGCGCACAATCCTGCACTAGTGGTGCCAATGGTGTTTGAAAGCTAGGGTTTTGTACTGACTCGTAACCTCCATTCTGCATAGGTTGTTCATATTCTTGCACTGCTTGTGCCAATTGCATTTGAAAGCTAGGGTTTTGTACTGATTCATACCCTCCATTCTGCATAGGTGGTGCATATTCATGCACAGATGGTGCCAAGGGTACTTGAAAGCTAGGGTTTTGTGCAAATTGATACCCTTCATTCTGCATTGCTGATGGAAGTGTTGGAAACCTTGGTTGTTGAACAAATTGGTATCCTCCATTCTGCAGTGCTGATGAAAATTCCTGTACTCTTGGTGGCATATTTGGTGTTTGAATGGAACCATATTCTGGTACAGCTAGATTACCAAACGTTGGCGGTAAGAGTTGGCTTGTAGTTACAACCCCACCACTTTGGTTTATAGGACGTGATGAACCGATGACAGGATATTGAGGAACAAATGATGATCTCATATTTCCTATACCAGAATTAGCATTATAATCAATACGTCCTCTGCCATAAATCCTTTCATTTCTTGCCAAATTTTCTTCGTGAACCATCTGCATAACACCCCTACCACTTGTCGATCTTTTAATCAACATATGCCTCCTAACATATTCAGATGAAAATTCCAGACCGAAGTTGTTATCAATCATGTTCTGTTGTTGAAGAGCTTGTCCAGACTGAACTTGGGTTGTATTATAGCCCCCTGATGGATGCATTGAAAGACATTAGAATGAAATACCCAAATACTAGAAAAACAAAAAACGTGATCGAACGTTATTTCCAAATTATAGTAGGAATCGTATCAGCAAACCTTGTTGGGATGATACGGAGAATCCCGGAACTGATTGATGGGCATTCGTCAAATACGAAGGATGATCTGAAGCAGCTTCAGACGTAACAAAGGCTTGGTATGCTGAAGGCGCTGTAGTAAGGTTAAGGTATTCTTCGTCAACTTTGTGTTTTTTCAAGAACTTACGAAATTTCTGCAAATATATATATATATCAAAAAGAAAATTAGATAATGATCGATAATGTGTAAAGAAATAAACAAGAACCCAATATGGATAACTTAACAAATTAACCTGCAAATGACTTGCAATGTTTTCTCTTGTTAGTCCAGGGACCCTCATAAAATTGAAAATCTTTTTCGGCACCACATCTAGTTTATCACCACAAGAAAAAAGTTAGGGTTAGATATTAAAAACCATGTAAGAATTGAAGAAAATAATAAGATTAGTTTCACATATATAATGGACTAAAAAAACAGTGATTATGTATTTCTTACAATCAAACCCTATTTTTTCAACTGCTTCCAAGAACAGGTTGTGTAGCCTGTCAGTCCAAACCACCCTTTTTTTCTTTGGTTTGCCAACTGCAGGTTTTAGTTGCCTTCGTTCTTTACGATTCTTCCCCTTCTCTTCCTTACTCCTCTTACAAATTTTCACCCTTGAGCTCATCACTTGATGTTCGGAAGGCGGTGGTGATCCACTATTATTCCCTTCTTTCATTACCTCTTCCAGTGGTGAAATTTGCACAGAACTTTTTTCGATTGTTCCACCACTCTTATTCTTAAGAGCATGTTGCCATATAGTTCTAACATCATGAAGGGTGACAGGCTTCGTGAGATATAAACTAGCCCCACATTGGACTCCTTTGTCTGCAATTTCCGTACTGGTATCTCCAGTAATCACTGTATTCCATCAAAGAGCAATCTTCAGTTTAGTATTCAAGATATTTACTTCATAAAATCTTACCAACAAAGATAATCAGTAAGAAAATAAGTAACGACATAAACTGTCATCTTTGGTGACAAATAATGTGGCAGGTCTAGGCTGTCGCGAATAACAAGTTAACAGGCGACGGTATTACTCGTCCCCAAATATTTATTTTCATTAAATGTATGAGAAATTTATTCCTAAGCCACATTTAACAAACTAAGAAGGAAGGTTTAACTTAATTTCTAACTGGACTTACAAACGACAGGCAGATTGAATTCCTGGTGAATGCGATCCATGAGATCAAAGCCATCCATTCCTGGCATGTGAATATCAGTCACGACAACATCAAATCCACCTCTTGTTTCCCTCAGCACTTCTAAAGCTTCATTTCCTCCGGGAACAGCCCTCACTGAAAGTTGTAAAGACACAAGATCAAAATCATTTTATAAGCTACCTAATTATAACATTGATTACCATAAGTGAGATATGATTTCATTAACTTGTTTTATCAAAGTACTTCACATTTTATAGATTATAACAAAGAGAATCATTATTGGGTAACATAACATGGATCTCGATCGTTGTAGTGTGACATTATCTCCCTGCATTTGATGTGCCTTAACGCCTTAAGTAAGTCCGATGTGACATTAGTTATTCATTAAGGGCAATTTATTTTCAATAGTATATGCATGGGATTCTAAGAATATTTTTTTACAATAATAGGTTTCCTTAAAGTGAAAACCCTAAGAATATTCGCGCAATGCCTCGCTAATGAGACATACAACGCGGCTTCTTCTGTGTCACTGAAGTTATTTATTAACTCTTACCCGATATCTTAATAACACGTAACAAAATTAATCACCTGGATGATTAGGGGTTCACAATGCAGTAGCCCGAAGAAGAAGAAATTAAGAATACTTATGTAATAGGCCGCCTCTTTGAGGAAACACAGATTTTTCGGAGTATATATAAATTTTTGGGTTGAATTGTTTCCTTTCGTTAATTTCCTCAAACACTCACCACCCTTAGTATACGTTTGGTTAGTCTTTTTCTTCCCTCTTGTCCCCTTCTCACCACCACTAGCAACTCTGGCGCCACCATGAACTCTGGCATCGCCACCAACTCTGGCAGAGCTATCACCACTTTCTTCTCTCCTCATCTTCTTTTTCTCTCTCTTATCCCCTCCTCTTGTCCCTTATCTTCCTTCCCCCCTCTCTTATCTCCTCTTTTGTTTGAGCAAAGGAAATCGCCCCTTTGTCTTGGATTTGGGGGTTCCATATACTATCGAAGCAACCTTCTTCCAAATCTAGAACCCCCAGATCCAGCAGAAGCAACCCTCGTTTGGATCTGAGACCCCCAGATCTAGTTGAAGCAACCTTTGGCTGGATATGGAACCCCTAGATCCAAACAAAAGGCCCTCCCCTTCGTCAGAATTTAGAGAGAGGCATGCATGGAGAGAGAGAGAGAGACAACAGAAGAGAGAGAAAGATAGAGAGATCGATGAAGATGAGAAGGGCAATATATAAAAATAATTCTGGCGGTGGTCGCCCGCCGGTCGTCCGTGATGGGACGAAAGAGGAGAAGAAGACCGGAAAAAAATGAGGGAAAATCATATTTTTCTACCCAAATAGTCTTGTTTCCCCGAAAAATATTTTTGTTTTGTTTTCGAAAACACCCACCATGCATGTTATAAATATGATACAGGTCAGATAGGGAGAGAGCTAGGGGGCATGCAACTAAAGAAATCCAGAACATTACATAGACAAGAAACAAGATCAATGAAGACATGAAGTGATGATTTACTACAAATCCTCCTCTCATTTAACCAAAATAACAGGCAGGGCCGCAAGGGTAAACCATTAGCTAGTGAGTTGAGTTTGTCACAGCCAACTTGATAAACTCATTATTATCAAGAGACAGTGTGTTTCAAGCTCACTGTCCAATAAATATACCACCTAAACAAAACAAAAAATGAAAGTAAACAATGACGCATGCAGCAGAATGAAATTGCTGACAGGCGCTGAGTTAGTCAAAATCAACTTGATAAACAGATTAAAACGAGGAGGTTGGAGGTTAAAGTCCAATCTCCCCAAAATGCAACATTCCGAAATGAATACAAAATCTAACATAGTATATACCTTCATAGAGGGAAATCTTGAGCTTCATCCCCATCAGATAGAGACAAGTCATATCATCGTCAACAACTAAAACACGAACACCCGCACCAGGAAATTCACTAGAACTTCCATTCGGTCCTGGGTATGAAGCTATTTTTTCATTAATATCCATGGCTAAACCTAACTTGGAGAAAAATGAAGATGGTAGTTTTCTTTCAGAGTTTAAGAAGAAGAAAGCTAGAAATGAGACACTGTTTCATCAACCATTAGCACCTCTATTTATAGTGGTGAGATAGAGAAAAAGGTGAAAAAGGAGAGAATCCCTAAAAGAGTGGGATAGTGAGCTTTCACACATAATCTTTGTAGTCTCACTTTTTATTTTGGAATTTAATGGCTTCCCTTTTTTACTAATTGTTGATTGCTTTTGTTATTTTGGCTAATTTAAGTGGTAAAGTGGTTTGAGATTTAACTAGTTAGGCCATTGTGAAAGTAGATAATGAATGCACTTAGCTAATAACATATAAATATGTAATATATGCACACGCGTTTTATTAGAAAAAAAAAGATAACTAGAAAAGGAAAGAGGATTTAGGCTTTTCGTTATTTCATGTGAAAAACTTAGGAAGGTTCGAAAACAAGCTGCGATACGTTTGTTGTGCTCTACAATCATTTTGCACCATACTTCTTGTGTCGTTATATGGTAATATATGCACGTGTAAGCAGAGGTTAAAAATTTCAGATACGACAATAAAAGTTCGGTAAAACACGAATAAATTTTGTAAACAAAAGGAAAAAGAATTAAAATGTGATTTTGTCCGATAAAAATATTCAAGATTCCACATTGCATTTGGTTTTACACTATATCCAATTTAGTTATGATTACAGTAACATTTTTATCCTAAATTATCTTCTCTTTGATATATTATGATTATGTTAGTCTAAGTATCTTTAAACCATCTCAATTAAAGAGTTGCAACAAATGTTTGATCCTAATAACACTAGGCAAAATAGAGAATCTTTAGTTTAAAAAGTTACTATAAAGAGTCATTAACACAATATATCAATTACCCTACTACTAAGATTTACACACATAATCTTCATTTAATTCAAGGATTTGACTTCTTCAAAGATCTTCAATTGGTTCTATCTAGTTAGTGTTTTCTCTCTCTAAATTTTCTCTATCTAACTTTTCTTACAAGTATCTAAAAACAGAGCCATATAATGAAGCGTGTACAAATACTTTTGGATTGGAGAATCACAAAAAACCAGGCCCTGTTTTTTTTTCTCAGTACACAGTTTTGATACTATTGGCCCACAAACTCACATTGGTCCCACCTAAAGACTAATTAGAACCGTTCAGATTGTATTCTTCTAATTAGGATGATGCACCTTATGTACACTGAATACAAGATATCTTTAGGGTTTTGTTTTTCTCATTTATGGGAAGTGAATTTATGACATTTAGATTGGAAGAGAATTATCTCATCAAAAAAAAGATTGGAAGATAATTGGGTGGGGCCAAATCCAATTAGAGACCACCCATGGTTTTTGGAACTGGTTTTGAGTTGACTAAAAAATAGGGCTGATTGCCAATATGGGTCCGGCTATAGGCGCCTGCCTAAATTGTTATTAGCGCCGTAGAGAATAGATTGACCTTAGTCAATTTCAGTTGACCCCTAGCATCTATAGGCGCGAGTCAAGAAGTCAAGAGGACCGGGTCGTTGACCGGAAGTCAGACCTTCACCTGTTTATTTTTATGGACATCGAGGACGTCTTTGGGCTTAACCTGTTACAAGAAACGAAACAAATGTAACCGTAAGGTCTTTGGGGGACACCGGGATGGTGTCGGCCAAAGATACTCCGACGGTCAGCTCAGTAAACTTGTGAGAAAAGTAATAGACACGTGAATGATATCCCTGGAATGTTACCGTCGAGGGAGACGGTCACGAGTATGGCACGACTTGTAGAGTGGTCGGAGCTCGATCTCTACAAATAGAGTGACTTGCTTGGAGAGAGAATAAGACAGTTTATAAGGTTTGTCGTTTGATGAGGCAGCCCTTGTGAGGTATGTCGTTGAGTAAGACAACCCTAGTGTGGTCTGCCTCTTTCAGTGGTATGTACCGTAAATAAAACGGAACACCTTCCTTAGTGAAGGGTCGACCTTGTATAGGAAATCACGTGGACGATAAAGGAGTCGGACCTTCTAGCTAAAGCGGGCAGTCTCTTAGGAGAGATAAAGTAGCTTGCCTCCTTTATAATGTAGTCGTCAGGAGAAAGAGAAGGATGGGTCGTCAACCCTTCTTCATAAGTAGTCACCTGGTCGTCCATAGAAGGAAAGATAAGTCGCCTTTCCTTGATAAAGTGGTCGCCTGGTGTCCAAAGAGAGAAAGATAGGTCACCCTTCCTTAATAAAGTGGTTGTCTGATCGTCTAAAGAGAAAAATAGTAGCAGTCGTAGATTGCTCGCAAGAGGTTTGGACGATCGAGAAAGCGAAAGTACGTAGTAGGTTGATTGCCCGAGAATTGGATGTATTAGGTGATAATTCGATGTGTTTGGCGATATCAAATGATTCATATCATCTTCTTCTCAGAAGGCGGTTGTCCCCTCCTCAACAGATCTCCCTCTGTATATTCATTGAGGATACGTTCCTCCCTTCGTATATCCGTTAAGGAGACGTTACAGTCATTCAAGATGAAATTATCTCAAATAAATCAATTGGGGGGGTTACCATATCCGTATTTATGGTGAGAGTTAAATGCGTGCTTGATGATCAAATGATTCATATCATCTTCTTCTCAGAAGGCGGTTGTCCCCTCCTCAACAGATCTCCCTCTGTATATTCATTGAGGATACGTTCCTCCCTTCGTATATCCGTTAAGGAGACGTTACAGTCATTCAAGATGAAATTATCTCAAATAAATCAATTGGGGGGGTTACCATATCCGTATTTATGGTGAGAGTTAAATGCGTGCTTTGCTATTGCTTCGGGTGTCCAAAGTAGATGGCCCGAGTCCATTAGTCATTAATTTATGGGTGTGGTCACTGTGTAGGCCCGTTAATCGTGGATTTCTAGGGGCGCTCCTGATGACGGACTTTGGTCAATACATGCAACACTTCAGACTTTGTACTATGGTAGTAAAGTAGAAAAATTTGTTTTTCAACCAAAAAATGTAGAAAAACTTGTTATGTTACGCTTTTATATAATTGATGACGTCGTTGTCTTTAGCAAAAAGAATTTCAAATTTTACAGATTGAGGTGCGCCTCGAGGCACCCCCTCGCCTTGTGAGAACAAACTGCCTTGAGGTGTAAAAGCAGATTTTAAAACCTTGCTTGTGAGTGGCATATGCCGAAGTAGAGTACATTCCCATTTTTTCAATGAAGGTTCCTCTCACTGCAGCTGAGAAAACATCTGTCAACCAAATTTTTCAAATGACAATGTAGATGCAAATTAGGAGCAAAGAGTTGGTATGGATGTCGGGGCATTTTGTGACTGAATGTGTTTGAATCTCGAGACAGGCTAGTCGATTGGTTAAGAAAATTGGAAGAATGCATAAGTTTGTGATTTTGATAGACAAACCTTCGCTTAAAAAAAGTGTGAATAAACCGAAATTACAACTAATTTGTTAAAGAAGTGGTGCGTACGAAATCCACACACCAAAAAAAATGAAAAGTAGCACAAAAAAGTTTAAGTGTCCATTCAATCTCAAAAGGGATACCGGGTGGTGGGTGAAGGTGGTAGTTGTGTCTGGAATTCATAACACGAGTTAGCAAAACCTCTTCTCGGCCATGCATATACTAATAGGTTGTTTTTTTTGTTGCAAAACTAATAGGTTGAGTTGTGAAGTATACAATATGTAGTTTGAGATACATAGTTTGAATCAAGAAGTGCAATACAACAATTGATCAAGTTGTTAGCTATACACAATTTTGTTTATCATTTTCGAGGAATGAAGACATGCATGAAGTCACTAACTTATTTTGGGCATACCCCGACTCAATTCTTTCACAAGTTCCAATTTCGTCACCTGCCATTCGACACTGAACTCTACGAGTCCTCTCACTCCCGATAGGATACACGCGTTTATCCATGGCTCACATATAACCTAGGGTGGAAAAAGAAACATAACTAATAACAATAACTATGATAATTTAACGTAAACTTACTTCTCGGATCAAACATTCCAATAGCAATTGGAGGAGACATTCTGAAGGGTCACTGGCCAGAGATGGTCTGAAGTAACTTCAACAAACACGGACTATCTCCTCCGAAAGAATTCAGACCGACCAATCCGTTTGGAGCGTATTCAGTTCAGACAAGTCAGTCCAAAAGGAACTCATGAAAGACGGTCGAAGTAAGTCTTTTTACAAACGGACTCAGCTCCCCGTGACCAAACGGACTGGAACGAGTCTGAAACCTGAACAAAAGAATTTAGATTTGTAAAATATTACCTAAAAAGAGGAATGGAGGTCACTGCAAAGGCTTCTTCATCACCAAAAGCGCAAAGAGCCAGAGAAAGATCACAGGACAAGAAGATTGTCTCAGAAGCTACTTCAAACAAGAAATTAGGGAAGAAGAAGAAATCAGAGGGAGGAGGGAGAGAAGAATTTATGACATAAAGGGTTTAGGTTTGGACAGTTAGAACAAGCCCTAGCCTATGCAACCCTAAGAGATGGACTGAAACTGAAGAGATGCCTGCCTGCCTAGAATCCCATCAATTTTACCATTCAAGACAAATAACAATTACCATCTGAACAAGAAGAAATGTAAACTGAACCATGGAAATATAAATTAAGCAAATTTATTCAAGCCAAACTGATCATAACAAAAACTTATATCAAATATATGACCTCGAATATGTAATCGGGGGAATGTGTTCAATCGAAATGTTTCAAAATTTATAAGAGAGCAGTTTTACAGAGGAGTGCCTCTGAAAACCCTATTCAAACAAAAAAATAACGACTTATTATTCGACAATCATAACCAAACCCAATTACCGATCGTGCACCCAGTATATTTAGAACGTTTCCGACCTGCTACTATTATCATCCTTGGGCAACTCAGCCGTCCAAAATGGTCTGTCAGTAACTCCACCCTCATGAACTTAAGATTCTTGTTGCCATCACATGATGAACTCGTGAATTATTTCATCCAACCTGCATGATCACAGTAGTAAAGTCATCGCGAAATGTTCCAATATTTCCGGCACGATAAGCTCCAATGGTGACTGCCCCACTTCAATCGCGAAGTTTACTGCTGTAAAATTGCCAGGAAGTAGTATTATCAAAATACTGACATGAGCATGAGATGATAACTCAGGGAAAAATAAAGTGATGCAAAATGGAAGTTTCATGTGCAAGGCACTGAGTCCCACATTGCTCGCGAATACCTTCCAAACATGGGTTATAATACAACACCTAGTTTTACTGGTAGGTAACGGCTAGGCCTACTGGATGAGTTTGGCGCCTAGATTGGTCAGATGCAAAAGCTTGGAGTGGTTTTTAGGGTAGGCCCATGCCAAGGAAAAACTTGTAAAACGTGGAACTAGACTGGAGTCGGCCTCGGGGCGTGGTGCCTAAATGAAGGACAATATGGTTGGTAATGGGATTGGTGTTGCATAATAAAGAAACCAATTTCTTTATGCACATGAATCGCTTTAAGCATAGACAAAAGGTACGTAAGAAGAAAACAACGATTCTCAAATGAAACACTATTATAAGGAACGTACCGAAGTGAGGCAATCTATACATCGTGGTTGGTTGAGCCGAGTAATCTTTCTTCTTCCTTTGGTGTGTCAATCATGGAAAGCTGTGAGTTTTGTTTAAGTGCCATTTTGTTTGATTCGTTTTCTACTCGGAAAAAAACCCACTGAAATCGTCTTAACATCTCCAAGGCGGTAATTGTGAATACAGTAATGTAGTTATGACGGAGATGGGCGGATAGTTTGTATGTCCATGTGCAACGTAGAATGAGGTTGCTTCCTACTAACCAATAATAAACCTGCAAATAAATATCCATACTTTACTTATTAAACAACAAAATTCACGTTTTTTGCCTGAGAAGCGATAATAATAGAGTAAAAGCTTACCCATTGCTGTCCATGTAACAAGTTCGATAAGAGACTTGGGTTTCTGAACTTGAAAATCCGAGTTGGGGTACTGAAACAAAAATTGAGCACAGGCATGACATATTCTACCTTTTAACGATTTTCAGAGTAGTAGGACTTAAACTAGAACTGGCCCAGTCCGTAATGAGGGATGGATGTGAGCGTGAAATACATCATTGTGGGTTTCCAACTCAAAACAAATCGGTTATGAGTTGGAATGGCCCTTAATTCGTTCTACATGCAACTCCCAAGGTAGTGTTGGTCCATTTAGGAATATTCTCAACACGCCCTCTCATGTACCACTCACTTGAACCGGGCACTTGTTAATATTTTATAATTTTTCCTTGGGACATCGGGTTCATGTGATGAATTGACGTATCATTTACAGGCCTAACTCTCATACAAACTATGTTAGTTTCCAACTCTAAGCCAATTGATTTTTTAACTTTCAAGTTAGAAGGGTACAATCTTGATACTAACAAATGAGGACACTTTTATCTCATTGTGGCTCCTAATAAAACAAGGAAATTCCAAAACTATAGTTTTACGCCTTTGAGAGAAGGGCCACTAGGGGGACTCAACGCACACGACTTCATGTGCCACTAACAGATAAAGACGAGAGAAAAATAAATTGCATTGAAGGTGAAAAAAAGTTCTTCATACCTTAAGTCCCAATCTCGAGTTATATCCCAATAAAATGAATATAGAGAGTTTACAACACTTGAAAAGAGCCAAAGAGGGCGATAATATAATGTCCAGTTATCAGGTAAGACATGATATTTAAGGGCTGAAAGGAAAATCACCGGGATAGCCGTCGAATATTTTAAAGCTGGAGCAAGTGAAAAATATAATTACTGAGATAGAACAATTGCCAGAAAAGTGTCATTAAAAAAAAACTGAATGAGTAGATTCCGAAACACACAATCAAAAAAGAACAACTGAGCAATATTTCTTCATCAAAGAATGCTGGATTTAACTGAACCCACAATTAAATTTAAGGAAAGTTGAAAAAAATAGAATAGAATGGCATTATCATTTATTTATTTTCATTCAAAAAATTGGTAATGTAGAATATACGATATGATACTTCTATCATAGTCGTTATATGGAACAGAAGAAAATGGAAAACATGGCATTATCAATTTTTGTTGCTGATTCTCATTGATGATTTCATTTTAGTGATCATTAAAATTAGCTATTAATACCAAATGACATAACCAAATAAGAGGAAGATTGAAGAATTTAGAGAATGTTTTTATAATATGTGATCGCTAAAATGAGCCATTAATACCAAATATAAAAACTAACAACAGGAAGATTGAAGAATCTGGAGAATATTTTGTAATGTGATACAAACTGCATAATCTTGATATATAATGAAAAAAGAAGCTCCTCAATTTCCAGGATCCGCTCATAATAATTATAAGCAAAAAAGGTAATTATAGATAAATAGATATGTATATTATATATATATATATATATATATATATATATATATATATATATATGAATAATAAGTAATCAGACTAATTACTAGTGTTGAGAATAATGGACAAATATAGGTGGAGGGGCAATGGGGCATAGAAGGCCCACGAGAGCATCTGACTGGGCTTACCTTGCACTGGTCTACTAGCCGTGAGGGCTTTAGAGGTGTTTGAATTACCAATTTGTAATCGGCAACTAAATAATGACCAAAAAAAAGCAAGTCGCTGAGTTATTTTTCGTATTACTTTACTATCATATTCACTAAATTTATTGCTTCCCAGCTATAGATGTTGGTTAGTTTTAGTCTTCGGTGAGTGCTACATCAACTAATGTGCACAATCTCTCTGCAAAACAATAACACAAAGCTGAGAAGAAAAAGAAATTGTAAAAATAGGATCTTACCATTAAAAAGACTTGTCTTTTCTCTAGTATCCTTGTATTGCCGAAGGCATTGGAAAAAACGACAAATGTATGGGAAAACCAACACCAAAGGAATTGCAACTGAATGACTACCACATATGGAGTCAGCTTCAAACCATGCAATAGTAGCGACCTGCAAATAATTACATTAAGTTTGATCGAATGAAAGCTAAAAATAAGGAAGCAATATAAGAATGTTCCTGGCCAAGTCCTAAAGGAGTGCCAACTAGGCACAACCAACTACATCCTAAAGAATTTTCTGAATAATTTGATAAAGGAATCTAATATTTTTGTTGTTTTGCATGCTTTTATCTCTCTGATGAAGTAAGGTCCTAAAACACGTCTTCATATCTGATTAGATGGTTGGAGAAGGAAAATATGAATCCTGTAAAAAGTTCATTTCAAGTACCCAACATGGGTTAACTAAATAATTCACCTACCAATTTCAACATTTAAAAAGCTAACCTGTCGATGAACCATTCGGCAGACAGAACGCTCCAAATCCGAGAAAACCTGCAACAAGAAGAGTAGAAGACACATAAACAACTAAAGATAAAGACGAGCAAGCTACCATGTACCATACAGTCTTTACCAGCCAATTCAAGGAATTGTCCAGCTGACGTAGTAAATGCGGGGTAACTCGAAATATGCCTCATATTCCTGAAGTGTGTTTACATCGACTAATTGGATGCATACCTTTGACATGGAGGTGAAGATATCAGCCAAGAAAAAGTCTGGAAATGTTATTGCCTGTGTTCATTTTGACTCAGTTAGCACTGAAAAGATAAAAGAGAACATGAAAATTCTTGCTTCTCGGAATATTAAAAAGAGTACGGAAATTACCTGCAATGGAAGCACTATACGCCAAAATGTCCTCAGGAAGAAGTAGCGAGATGATAAGTAGAAAATATCAAAGGGGAAAACAAGAACCATTGCAAGAGCAGCATATAAGAGCACCTACAAAAATTTGAAAAGAAAACTGTTTAGACAATCTTCATGCTACTTGAGATTTTCTTATTCAATAAAAAAGGATCTTAACATATACTTTTCTGGTATAGAAAACAAGATGCTAATAATTGTCGTTTTCATAATCTTCAAGAGTAAAGCACGTGATTATTATACATCTGATGATAATTTTATAACATGAACTAGATTGTTCCAACTAAAGACAACACAAAGTTCCTTCAGGTGGCATAATGTCATCGTGCCAAATTGCAGTATTTCCAAAGATACGCCTGTATAACCTAGTAAATGAGCCAATATGTTCCAATATACAACCATTATACCGAGCCCCAATAAAATTTGTAATTCTGAAAAAGACCTGTTTTTCTTTTCATAGTTTTCTTCAGATTTACCTATTGTTCGAGCACTTAACCCAACCTAAATCTAGTTTCTAAATACTCCACTTTATACATGCCAATGTCATGATTTTACAAGTTATCGTCTCTCAGACCTTGGACCCATATATGTCCTTCACCATGAAATGTTGTAGTAGTTAACATACAAAAAACTATATTTTGAAGAAGTATATTATTATTAGTCAATCAGATATCGAATGCAATTAAAAGGAAGTAGATATTACACTGGCTGTGATGCGGCCAACGAGACTTCTCCATGAGAATAAAGGTAAAGGTATGCTGTCATGCTGGTTGGGACAATGATTGTCATCCAAGTCGCACACTGTAAATCCCAATGAATAATTTATATAGAAGAAGAAAACAAATCAATATTAAGTCTTAAACAAATAAACAGTAAAAAATTTCGTAATAAAGTATTATCTGACGAAAGCATACAAGTCGACTGAAATCAGTGTTTTTAAATGTCAGAGGCACAATAAAAAGCATAAATATATATAAATTTGTTTATTCTTGAGGATCTTGGATGATGAAAGTAAACAGAGCAATGATATAAACCATGTGGAGTTAGTTGGCGATGACCTACCCTCCATATTTCTCTGTGGGTGAGATGACTTTGATCAAGGTCAAATATTTTTGAATAATTCACACTGGATTGAGCAAACACCCATAGATTAACTCCCCAAAGCCAAACCATCATGGTCTGCATCATCCGGAGTTGAAAAAAGAAGACATAATGATGCGAAATCCGAGCAATTAAAACAATCCAATGGTACTAAATGAAGCTTAGATTGATCGTCATATTCCGTATGAACAAAAGTAAACTTACCACAAGAAGAAGAGGATTAAAATACAAAAATGCCTCGTACAAAAACAGGTCCCTCAAATCTACACTCATTCTCATAACCGAATCCCAACTAAGCTGCAACCAGAAAATGAATAAATACATCATAATCCATCTTTTCACACCTCCGAATCAAAGAGTAGTATCAACAATTGCCTATTATGTTGTTGTAAATTTTATCACATAAGAGGTATATAACTGACCTTACAACAACAAACACCCCAGATTAGAAACAAGAGGACCTGTAAAATCAATTCCAAATGAATCTTTAACAAAGTTAAGGGATACTATAAGATAATTGCATGAAAATACATACAAATAAATAAATACACATATGTGTGTCAGTGTGTGTGTCTGTGTGTTATAAGATTGTGCCAGCCAGCCCCATGGGCTGCTAGGGATACTGCCCCTTTTGGCACTTCAGGCCTCACGGATTTAAAACATGTCACCAAGAAAGGGTCTTATAAGGGGCACGACACTTCGGCCTCCCAAAGATTTGGAATTTCGTTACAACAATATACAATTCAATCCTGACCTTGAATCTCCATAAGAAAATCGGTGACGGCATTATTACAGGTGAGTGCATTTGCAAAGTTCCAGTCTTCATTTCACTTGAGTCTACTAGAGGCAGAAGAGACTCGTCCACGGCGATTCCTAAATCACTTATACCTAGAATTAAACAATATAATTAAACTTTCACTATAACAAATGCAATTACAACAAAAAAACGGATAAACTAGTTGGTTCCTATAGACAGCCCAAATTTTCTCTTACCAAGATCAAGAGCTCTACTACCAGAACGTCGTAGATGAGGGCTATTCGCGGAGATCATCAAAGGACCTCCAAGCATAGATGAAGATAACAAATAACTTTTAGGACGATTCTTAAATCTCTCACCCTATAATTAAACCCTACAAGCAGAAGATATAGTAGAAACATCAAAAAGTTTAGACCCCAAACTTCCTAAGAAAAGGCCTAATTGAATAAAAACAATCCAACATTTTGAACTAAGTTTGAAGGTGAAGCCTATAACTGAATCAAAAACTTGATTTAGATGATGACCCATTATTTAAAATTAACATAATTGGCTTCAAATCAGAATTACTAATCAAATTAATCAGTAATCAAACACAAAATAAGAACAGCATAAATAAAAGGGGAGTGGAAATTACTAGTTTCTGCAACTATGGAGACTCCAAAGCTTCAATATTTGGGAATTCCCTCTTCTGCAATTAAAAAGAACATAAGAAAGAAGAAATCATCTTCCTCAATAACATAAAAAAAAAAAATCCCCAGATTAAGTTAATGGGTGAAGAAACTCACAAATGTTGAAGTTAATTTTTGTTTTAAGTTTTGTTTCCAAAAATCATCAAATGAAATTTGATGAAATGGGTAAGTGAAAACTTAATTTTCCTGATTTTGTTCTTCTTCTTCTACTAATTTTCGGGAGGGATTAGAGATCTCAAAGTTTCTTTCTTTTAAAGTAAGAACATTTAGATTAATGGCGATTTTGTCCCTATTTAACGTTTTTCAAATGAAATCGAATCGGGACGAGTTTATGAGTCAAATCAACCGAGTTAGGTCTATACAACAACTAGCCATCTAGGGATAGATAATGGGATTCCTCTAAATTTTTCTGAGTGAAAACCCCCAAATTTGCATCAAATTGGGTATTCAGCCATTAGGGCTTTTTTTTCCACAGAAATCAGTAAAAAGGTCTTCCTTTTGTTCTTTCTTTCATTAATTAATGATATTTGAGAGATTGGTTTTTGATTATTTTTTTATAGAGTTAGGTTTTCATTTAGATTTTGGTTTTTTAGTCTAATAAATATTCAGTTTTTTTTTTCTCAGGTTTCTGGTTCAGTAAAATCCATCAACTCTTCAGGTAAGAAAGAAGAGCTCTTACTTACATCTGGGTTTCTCTTATTCTTTCATTTTTAGTTCTTATTACATGTGTACATAAACTGGAATTAGACTGAGAACCAAAACCCTAGCTGAAACTTGAATTCAAAAAACAGAAAATCAAGTTCTTCATAGTTAAAGTGGAAACCAGTTATAGTTGAATAGTATAAGTATGATTAAAGTGAATCCTTATTTACTTTTAAAGTAGTGAATCCTTTACCAGTTTCAGTTCATTCGCCGATTTTCCGGATTTTGAGATTGAGCTTTGTAAAATGGATATTGCCCAAGTTATACGTGATAGTCCCACATCGCTCACAAGAGTGTCCAGAGCTTGGGCTATAAGTGAACACTCAAAAGCTTAGTAAGTGTTGAGGCCTTTTGTGTGGGCTTGCAGAGCGTTTGCCAAGAACAAAACCCCGTACCTGCAGGTTTGGACTTGAGGTGTCTAAAGCAGAGACAATATCGATAACTACTGAGGCTTGGGGCATTACATTTTTTAAATCTAGACTTGTGGTTGTAATTTGTAAAAGCTTGCGGAAATGCATATGCTTTTTTCGCAGATATCCATGTTTTTACTTCCTCCTGTTTAAGTCTTATAATTACGGTAGAACTTTTCCGTTCAGAGGAAAGAAACTCAGACTACACGGTTCTCCAATGGCATATGGATTGAGCCTGATACACCCAGACCTCATCAACTTCAGCTCAACTCTTGGAACGAAAGTCCCTCGTGAAAGAAATAGAGCTTTCACTTCGAGAACTTCACCTGGTTTTATCAGTATTCGAGCCGTGCAAGATAATGAAGGTCCAAGGAGACTCGTTGACATAATTCGTATTGTTCCAGATATCTCCAAGAACTACTTCAAAAGCCCTTCTCGAAGAGCTTTATTTGGAGGAATCTCTTTATTGGGTGGATTTTATGTGGCTCAAACAATTTCTCTCTCTTTTGGGGCTTTAGGAGTTAACGACGTAATTGCTGCTGTTTTATGTGTTCTTCTCACTGAATATGTAACGAGGTTTTATTATAGCCGACCCAAGGTAACTTTTCCTCTTGCTCTACTCAACAATTTTAAGATGGGTTTTACTTATGGTCTCTTCATTGATGCTTTCAAGCTTGCTAGTTAAGTTGGAAACCTCACAAGAAAACATCAATGAGTTTGCCATTATACATTTATACTACTAAATTGTCTCTCCCAATGTCTTGATATCATGGAACTGCCTAGCTGATCATGGTTTTCGCTCTTTTGGTGTAAGAACCACAAATTTTCCCATTCCATCTAAATGCTTATAATTTAGATGAAAAGGGGATTGAATTGCAGTTATCAGAAAGCTCTTTCTCCATTTCCCTCGTCGATGTTTCCTGCTTTCCCTATATTTCTTGTTTCGGGCACATTATAGTAAGAAAAATATCGTAACTGCAGACATTAGTTTTTTTATAGAATTATTGATTTGGAACTTCTATTTGTCAATGATTCCTATCATTTTGTAAAAGAGGAAGCAATTTTTCTATGTAAATACATTTCTTATCTGTTTTGATCTTCGAGTAATTCGTTTGAGTTCTCCCTTTATTTTTATTGGTTAAGACTTCAAATTCATTGTGTGTACTTCCATTGGTTATATCAATACAAACTCTCATTCTTTCTTTGGTTTTTCATTTTTATTTGTTTTGAGTGATCGAACGGTGTGTTCCGTTTACCTGCTTTAGAAGTGGGTAAACAACATTGGCCTCATAATGTGGTAAAATTATGTTGAATCGGCCAGGTTGATTTATATGTAATGAAGGTAACAAAATGATTTGATTTCTGAGTTAACTCGGCAGAGATGGAGTCTCAATTAGAGGGCAATTCGGGTATTTTTGTACAGTGGTGTATGAAGTACTTTTCTTGTATGGAAATTGGGTGCATAAAAACGTGAATTACACGCCTGGTTGGCATCAAAACCCTAACTTCACTATCTTCAACTCTAATCAAGATCCTTTGATTTTTTTTTTTTAACTCTTTTTTTTATTTTTTACATTTTACCATGAACCAACCCAAACTAGATTCTAAGAATAAGTAATACATTAATTTTTAAATGAAATCAATTTTTTGAGATTTTATATTGTTGAATTTGAATAAAAAATAGTAAATCCAAAAAGGATTTAGACATTCGTAGTGAAATAGTAATCAGGCATTCTCAACGAAAAAAGAAAAAAAAATAGTAATCAAGCTGTCAAATATGTATATATATGTTGCCTGTCACATCTTAAAATTCTTAGAGTTCGTGGAATCTACATATCAATTGTCATGTCGTTGTAGATAATGGTAACAATATCCTTTATTTTCGACTAAATTTAATATGAATTATATATAAGATTTTCTTACATCAAAAACATTTAAGAAAGTTGTATTGATAATAAGAAATGAGTTAAACAATTCAACTAAATGAATAATATCTAATTGACTTCATAGCTCAAGTTTATCTTCTCATTGGGACTTTAGAGGGTTGGGATTTAGTCAGCTTTGACTTCTTACCTTTTTGACTTTTGTTGAGAGTTGAAAATGTAAAATATATTTGTCAAGTCACTCTCAAAGCTGGACCCAAATATTTTAATTTTAAATTTCAGATTCCAAACATCAGACTTTGAGATAATTGAGAAAAAAATCCTTGAAAAAAGAATCCCATAAATACGTATAAATCTGTCTAGTAGCTCGTTTGGTGGTACATCTACTCGGCGATAGAAATGAAATGGCTTTGTTGCATTTATGTTAATGTCTCAATATTTTTGTAACGACTCCCACAATTAATATAAAAAAGATAAAAATACAGGTAAAGTCCTATGCTTGCCCTACGGAAAAAAAATTGGCCCCAAATCCGTAGAGAAAATAGTCGCATCTCCTAGTTCCTTTTCGGCCATTTTTATTTTTCGGCCATTTTTATTTGAGTTGAACTTTTAGCAACTTATAATATTGTTTTTGAGAGTCAATCGATCAGGGTGGTGAAGTAGCTTATAATCTGTCAACAAAAAAGTAGCTTATAAAAGCAAGTCATTTTCCATTACAATCATCTTATTATATATAACTCAACTTTATCTTCAAAAAAAAAAACTCAGACTGACATAACTATCTCTTTTATCTTCATGAAATCTTGGATGTAGAGGATATTTTGGGATAGGTTATTGCAACTTGTACAAATTTTAGAAGGAAAATTATATTTTAAACCCAAAAACATTTGAGTAAGTGGGATTTACAAATTTAAAAATAAAAAATAAATATTTTTATAGTCAAAACTGAAATGGTCAAGTTACACAAAGATAACAACTAATCAGTTGGATGGATGGTAGCAGATGTGCTTCTTATTGTGGAAAGTTTCACTTTCAGGGAACTTTATTTTTTTTGTTGAAAGGTTCGGGGAACTTTATAAAAATGAAAAAAATTGTGTATTTAAAAGGCAGATAATTTGATGATAGTAACAAGATGTACCACTCTTCATCAAAAAAAAAAAACAAGATGTACAACAATTTTCAACAAAAGAAAAAAGCCAACATACCACAAAGAATATAGAACAAAATATATTATAAAGTCAAATTGATCGGGATTGCACTAGCTTGCAGGTTAAATTCATCCGAATACATGAGAATATGTAAAATGTAGAGAGAGAAAGATAGAGGGGCGAAGAACTGTAGCATAACGCCTGCTTCAGCAGAGCACTAACCCAAATGCACAACTATTCACGAATGACCCAAGAAACCCCACTACCTCTCTCTTAGCTAAGAGACGCGCTACATGTAGAACTGCATTGTATACAACGGATTCAGAACTAAGTTAAACTTTTCAGAGAGTTCAGCAA
Source organism: Eschscholzia californica (assembly GCF_041429995.1). NCBI lineage: Eukaryota > Viridiplantae > Streptophyta > Magnoliopsida > Ranunculales > Papaveraceae > Eschscholzia > Eschscholzia californica. The sequence continues at coordinate 42,797,874 of NW_028238483.1, read as the reverse complement.
TTTGGGTATTGGTTGGTGCTTTTTTATACAACTAGCATTAAACCGTTGAAAACCCGTGGTAAACGATTTGGTTGTAGAAATAGACTTTCTCCCAAGACAAACTTAGATATTTGGTTGTAGAAATAGACTTTCTCCTAAGACAGACTTATATATTTGGTTGTTGAAATAGACTTTCTCCTAACACGAACTTAGATATTTGGTTGTAATAGACTTTCTCCTAAGACGAACTTAGATATTTGGTTGTAGAAATAGACTTTCTCCTAAGATGAACTTAGGAAACGCAGACAAAATTTACCTCCCAGGGACTTCACCCATTCCTCCGATGTTTGAAAGGTCACAACAGACATCACCTTTGAAACCGCATCTTCACTAATTCAAGGCATTGAGGTGAGATTCTCTTCGCAGCACCTAATATACACTTTTGGTACGAGAAATCTTCAACTGTTCCATCTTCTCTTACCAAGTGGAAGCAACGAGATTTTTTGTGCTTTAGATGATAGCCGACCTATTAACAACATTGAGGACAAGATCATTATGAAATGATTTGCTGAATGTAAGGAATGTGAACAGAATGTAACAATGGTGAACAAAGAAAATATAGTACTTTTCCTTCAAAGTTACCTTGATGCTTATTGATCCAGCTCCAATTTTCTCTAGTCCTTGAGGGTGATATAGTAAAGCTTTCATTAAGACAGCCTTATCGGATTCACTTACGCATTCATCAATTTGGTACCTTCAATAAGGGAAAAAGTACAGAAATTCAATAGGACTTCACTTGATACTAAAACTTGATGAAATAACACGGTAATAACGGCAAAAAGAAGAAATCAAAACAATCTCTAATGTTGTACTCCATAGAACCCAAGCCTTCACTTGTATAGGCTTAGACGCCACTGAGTAAATATCATATGTTTAGAATTTCATTCATGAGAGAAACGGTTAGATGAATAGGTTCGCAGGCAAACAGAGGTTTGATGGCAAATCCACTAACAAGATTCAAATAAAAGTAAGGTGTCGATAACTTACTTCTTTAAGATGCTCTGCAAAGAAGAGCACATGTCCAAAACTTCATTTTCTGAGGGAAGTTTTCTGCCTGATTTAAGCGTGGAACCGAGTTTTATTTTCTGTCCCACAGAAATACCTTTGTCTGATTTAGGAATGGAGTTGAACTTTTTATGTGCTTTCGTGGCATATGGATAACGAGTCTTGTCGCCCCATTTGTCTTTGTTCCAAACATTATTCACGATAGGAGAGCTCTTATCTATAGTATCTCCTTCAGAACTTGATGAAACACACGATAGATTAAAGATATCCACTGGTGTATCAAGTTCAGGGCCCTGAAAAATAGTGTTTAAAGAATTAAACCAATGATATATCATAACAACCATTAACATGAAATAGTTTCTATAACGTTAAGAAAAAATACGGTAAAATGTCAAATGTCGGAGTTTAAGTATACGAAAACCAAGACGAATAAAGCAATAACTGATACCAAAAAAAAAAGAAGCTAGACTGTAGAAAAGGGACATATTGTTCAGAAATTTTTAAAACGTAGCTTATTGTGAATTTGTATCCTTCACCTTTAATTAGCTAATCCGCTTCCAATCAATACATTTAGTTAGCTATTTCAGGGAAGATAATATTTACCTCTCCAGTGTATAAAATATCAAAACTTCCTCCAGTGCCAACAGGGGCCCGTTTTCCCCATGCCAAAGAATCTAAAGTACCAACAAGATCATCCGATGCCTCCTCCTTGGCAGCTTTGATGAAGGACTTAATAGGATTCTACAAAGTGTAAACATATAAGCCAACTATTTTTATTTTTATGTAATATTAATCATTTAAGTGAGGTAACAAGGATATAGTAAAGCTTGCAATATTAACATATAGGAAAAGAACTAACAGTAAAGCATGCCCGTATGAAGGGAGATGAGATGGATGTCTGGTCCCTTTGCCACGTTATGCCTTTTGCATTTAAACCAAGAAACTCTCCTGAGGCAGAAAGCCGATCTGCAACGAGCAGCAAATGCTCTTCAAGTATAGACTTCCCAATCTCGGATGTTGCGGATTTCAAATTCTACATTTCAAACAGCCCGTCAGTCATAAAGCATGATGAATAATCAAGATTGGCACATGGGGCTGCAACCCAACTACTGTGTCCATCCAAAGTCCAGGAGGTCGTGGCTTCGGGGGTACTAATAAAGTTCATGTTGTTTCACAGAGTTATGTGCATATTTCATCCTTACGATGTAACGAGAACAAAAATTGAAATGTTGAAAGAGCTTTATGAGTGGAACTCACTTGAAGAAAGTATTTCCATGTAGCACTTATCCCGTAAGCTCGAAATACTTCATTGGTGTTATCGGGATGACTGCGTTGCCAATCAATTACATCCATTAATGGAAGACATGAGTTCTGAAGGGAACCCCAGAAATCAACTTTCTTGCATGTGGTGGACATTGAAACTCTAAGATACAGTTCACCAAAAGAACTCATACGAGACCTTGATGCCCGTGGAAAATCATTCCACAATATCTCTACTTTCTCGAACTCTGAGAACCCTATACACCAAATAAAACATAAACTGAAGGTCAACAAATAAAACACATAAAATGGGTGTTGCTAGGCACGAGTAACTAACCAACGCATTCATTCAAATAAACAAAATCAAACTTCATGTGGTAAGTTCGTAAAAGAAAATTAGTGAAATGTAACGTACAACGTCAAAAAAAATGATCAATGTGGAATCAAAATTATTCACATGATCGCATCCATACAATTATTTTACAACTTAAATGATTCCTTTCTACAATATGACCTCATAAGTAACTCTGAAATTTGTCATAGAAATAAAACCATAAATGAGAAGAAATTTCAACAGTTTGCGATATAAGCAATTAAGTTGACATACTAGATTCAAACAGCATATCAGACGTGCAAACCCTTTGAAGGATGGCAACGCCATGTAAAATAGAACAGAAACTATCACCAAAGAAAAATAGTCAACTTCTGGAATCTATAGAAACCTTTAATTATCACTAAAACGTGAAAAGAAAATTGAGAATATGTTTCATTTTCTAGCCAAATTTTAGATAATAGTGGAAAAGAGACGATCATGGACTAATGACAATAAATTGAAACAAGTATCATATTGGTAGAATGTAGTTCCTCATAAAGCTGAAATAAAGTCATTTTCTATCAGTTGCATGTCAGAATGGTAATAATTTGATGCACAAATGTGTTTCTTGGTTCCCCATACCAGTTTGACCACACTGTAAGAATTGGTTGAAGCCTTAAAAAAAATTCAGTCGAAAAGGATAATGGTGAAATATTTACCTCTAACAACGGTTCTTAGAAGAACCGGCATCACCAGATTACGAACCAAGTCTATTGGCACATCAAACCCCTTTTGGGCTTCAACTTCCACCGTGATGCAAAATGGATTAGCATCAATTTCACAAACCCTGTTACGCGGTCAGACAAGTCAAACAAAATTTATAAAGTAAAGTTTGTCTAGTTATTGTTTATTTATACTACCTATTATGTAATTATTCACAGAACATTACCTGCTTATAATCCGCAAGCTTGGAAATTGGACCTTTTTATCCTCGGGAAATCTACATTTTTGATTTAGGGTGCGTACAATTGATTGCACATTTAGACCTCTCCTCTTCAGGCTTTCCTGAAAAAGAAAAAAAGAAAAAAAATATTGGTATAAAACTGGGAATGTGCATAATTCAGCATATCTAACAAGTCCTACCTCGTCAATGTGAAAATGCACTACCCATGGACTGTAACGCGTTGACGGTTCACTAGAAAAGCTAATATCCAGGGTTAAATAAAAAGATAATTAGACTCGCAAATCAAAATATCACTTAGCTGACTAAGATCAATGAAAACATAATCAGGAAAAAAAACTCACATAATCATTACGTTAGAAACAACATCTGAAAGGAAAACTCTCTCCAAATGATTCTTGACTTCCATAGCTCCATACTCGAAACCGTAATTCCATCTTTCAAGTTTCTTTGATAAAAAGAGCGATATTGTTTGACCAGCAGTTGCCTTTTTTGTACCGGACTTCAATACTTTCTGTATAAAAGAGTTGGAAGTTTATCAAATAGTGTTCGTATTTTTTTTGACAAAAATTCATCAAAATAAAGTTAGGCGCCATAGTATGAGTGTTTAATAAATACTAATTCACAAGTGCTAAAGAAATGTTCAAATAACAAATCATCGCTAATATCATAACAATGAGCCAATGACAATAACGAAGAGTTTCTACATTCTAGTTAAAACAAAGGGAAAGGAAGAAGACCTTTAGCTTCAGCAGTGCAGAATCTTCCACTGTAGACACCGGTGTATCCAAGGCACTGTATGCAGCTTCAGAGAGGGAACATGCAGCCAATGAGCCAACTGGTTGACTAGCAACTCCATCAAAACCACAGTCATTGCCAGAAAGACCGGAAGGTGCATTACCCACAACAGATGAGGGCATATGACCATAAGAGAACTGCACCAGTTGATTTCCATATGCATTTCTCACTGTTCCATCATAGGCAACGAAAAGATCGCGCATATAAAACATAAGGTTCCGGGTTAAAGTTCCTGGAAGGTCAGCATTGTCACCAAAAGATGTAGACCGGTTTGAAATAGAGTGAACAAAACACTCCAAAGGGTCCAAACCGCTGAGAAAAGAGTTCTCCACCACGGCATAAGGAATGTTAGACCCACAAGTATCATCATTGCTATCATTCCATGAAGTACAAGAGAGTTTTCTGGGGAGCTTGAAAGATAATGGTACATTTGAATGTTGTAAGCCAAGGCATAGCCCTTGCTGAACTAATTTTAGAACACTGCCTTTGCTTCCAGACTTTACCATAGCAAGCATTGAGTTATCCCTGGTTGCGTAGCGATATATGAGATTTTGAAGATCACGAAAAACTTCCTTGTACGCAGTAACAGAAACTTGACTTAAACCCCTCTTGCTGAAATTACACCCCCTATGATCCCCTTCAAAAGCTTCGCCACTTTCATGATCTTCTCCATACTTAATATCATGTTCCATGGTTGGATCTACCAAGAAGTCTTTGATGTGAAATGCATCATTTGCTTCCTTTAAACCAAAACTTACTTCCTCAATCATATTTCTTCGGGAGTTTGAATTAGGAGAAAGGTAAATATCGCGAAGAGATACACTCAAACCCCTCAGTGATATCCATTCCAAAAGAACTGCCTGCGCAGAAAAGAGGATGTCTAGAGTTTTACTCCCATATCGGTTGACAAGACTAGAGAAAATGTTACCATCTACATCTTGCAGCCAAGCAGACTCGTGAGTAGAAGACAAAATCTCGCCCTTGGATATGCAAACACCATTCATTGGAAAATCAAAATCGAAGTCATGAGGTAGCAGCATGCTCAATAACTGCTTGCCTGTCCATATAGGACTCTGAAGTATCGGGGATCTAAGAATAGCAGGAGACAGAGGTTGAAAAGAATGAGTAGACAGCATTTCTAGTTGCTGGATATCTGGTTTGCTTAAGAAAATGTCATTCTCTCTTACCAAATAAGCAGCAGCTAAGCTATCATGACTTAATGAAAGTAAGCTCCGACCATTTTGCCCATTGATTAACTGCTGATCTAATGCAACAAGTTCCCTAAGCTCAACTCTAGATTCAAGGGACTGAGGAACATAACAGTGAATGCAATCACCGTCGAAATCACCACGTAATGGAGAACAACATAGTGGATTTAAGGAAGCTGTTGAATTTGACGGAAGGATCTTAACCGATAAAGCTATAAGAGAATGTTGATGCACAGAAGGCGGTCTATTTATCAACACGAGATCTCCGTCAACCAATTGCCTATAGATGGTGTCTCCAATTTCCAGCTGCTCTATCTTCCGTACGCAAACTAGGCGACCTTTTCTCCTCACAAATAACTCTCTTTTTTCGGGAGCCCAAGAATCACTTGTTTTTTTTAGTTTTTCCATGTTTAGTGAGTTGAGAATATCGGGAACTAATAGCTTTTGTGAAATATCAAGCGGTATACCAATTTCAGAGAGTTTAATCCTTGGATCACCAACAATGGTCATTCGGAATGCATGATCGGTTCGCTTGCCAAGTATAACATCTTTAAACCATTTCAATCCAGACTTGCTAGAAGCTGGATCGCCTGCGGATGACTTTTCCTTTAGTAGCTGCAGAGAAAAGTGCACACGTACAGAGATAATAAATTAGGCCATAAATTTCCAGTCTCAGGCGATAGTCAAATTACTCGATATTGATTTACTTGCCTTGGAAACACTCAGACAGTCATTGACACGTACACCAAGCTCATCAGGGTTCCTTTTGAAGTCAACCAGCCTGTTGTAATCAACGAGCCTTCTGTAAGCTTTGGTACGTGCATCCTGGAATAAGTATGCAAAACCTCATAAGATAAGAAACAACCAGCATCCATTACGGAGATAAACGGATAGTAGTTAATCTTAACTTACATAAACCATAAAGCATTACTTACAAAAATCAATTTCTGCCCATTAGATGCCACATGCATCATCTCCTCGACACGGTTAATATTGGGAGTAACTGGAATAGAAGTAATAAAAGCTAACTCCGGTTTTGAAATAATTTTTTTAATGAAGTCCATATCCACATCTTTCAATATATGATACACCTAAAAGACAAAGGGTAATAGGAAGAAAAAAAACAGAGTCAAACAGGTTTACATAAGAAACTCAAACCATGAGAAACGGTATGACTTGTGAGACTGATATAAGTAATTAATATGTTTCTTTCGTATCATCATGTCGGCCATGAAGCAGCCTGCATGATCACATCGTCCAGTGGCATCGAGTCGTTACAAATTAAAAGAACTCCTTTTTCTAATATTAGAAAACTACAATAAAAAGACAAGGTCAGTAATTCCTCGGCAATTAATCACAACTAAACCAATGGACTCCCTTTCAGATCCGACGCACAAGGAACATAATTCTCCACTGTTTCAATTTTACCTTCTGGCTTCCTAACAACAGTGATCTTATCCAGTTTCAGGATATCCAAACATCTATAGCACTGCGACATAATGGATATCAGACTCATCTAGATTGCTACTCTTCCGTGCCGAAAAATAACAAGAGAGATAAAGAACATGTATGTAAGATGCCAGACTCAAGTCCCACTCTCAAGAATATCGGAATGCATGATGGTCCACAAAAATACATGTAATGTAAGATGCCATAGTACAAGAAAATAATCCAACCAAGCAAGCATCTAATATTACCTGAAATGGTGATAGAGTTCTTTTATTAGGTCTGTACGCAGTTTCCTCTTGTTGTAGTTGTTGTTGTGGGTTTTCTTTGATAAAATCCCAATAATCTCCTGGAAGGACTTCATCAAGATTTTTATTTAAGAACCTCTGTGGCAATCTGTCATTAACTTCCACTGTTATCGCAGAAGCATTCTTTCCAAAGAGATCCTTAGAAGCAAGTTTAAACTTCATTCGTGGGTACCACTTGGTTGCTTCTCGCTGTAACATGAATATTTTATGTTTCTAGTAAATCATATGAGAAGGAAAACGATATAGTTGGACAAACTTAATTCAATAGGTAAAAAGTAGAAGAAATGGAGACAAAAAAGTGCAACAAACTTACAACACAGTATTTACAGCCCCAAGACTGATCGTCTATCAATGTTGACTTCTTCAACATTGCCATTGAGCCCTGTATACATATTACAAAGCTAGATCAAGACTGCTGATACCAGCAAAAATTATGATTCGGTACTTGCATATAAGAACATAAACTATAAGAAAAAATTGCAATAATAAAAAAGGTCTGCTCTTCGAATCAACAGTACTCCAATCTCAAATCTCAACCAATCTTAAGCTAAGAAGAAATAAATGTTGGTAAAACAATGTGGTTCCCTTGTACTATTTGAATCCTTGTGTCAACAGGTGGTAAATTAATCTTTCGGCGATTGAGAGATATTTGGAACCTAGCGGCCAGTAAAACTAATCCTTTTCTACCCTTTGTGATATCATTAATTACTAAAGAGAATGGGTTAGTGTTAAGTTCATTGGGCAGAAGGCACTCTGGATCAAGGCCTCCGGTATAAACTAGAAGGTCGCAACCAATTCAACTGCCCATTGATGTAGCTTTCCTAATTAATACTAAAGGAAAAGCATAGAGAATTAGGTACCTACCTTGTCTTTCCTAATGGTTTTGCAACCAGGGCACACTTTATTCAAAATTTGAACAACTTCCGACACGAAGTAAGGATGGAAAAGATCTGCCGGTAATGTGATGATCCCACAGTGACCTGCAAAAAAAATTGTGTAAGTTGGAACTTTTGAGTAAACAAAAGCAATATAGCCATCAGTAAATCTAATTCAGGTGACATAGCAACTTTTGAGTAAACAAAAGCAATATAGCCATCAGTAAAGCAATATAGCAATATAGACCCACACCTTCGCAGCTTTTAACGTCAAATGCCCCGCACGTCGCACACTGAGCTGATAGATTTGGCACACCCAACTTAGGGTCGGTGACATCGTTGGCAGCTTCGATGTTTATAACGGAGAATTTTTCCTGCAGTACATAAGAAAGATATAACACAAGATTTTAAAGGAAAAGGATGCACATTAAAAGATGATGAAGTATTTCCGGTATTACAAAAACTCGGGGAAAGTATAAGAACTCTAGCATTACAATGTGCATATGCAAAAAAATTTCTATATGAAACTCAAGTATGACTAAAGCATTCTCCTCTGTGAAATTTCAGTCGCTGACATAATTTTCCAGCATAGCTTGGTCTCTGACCACAAGTCAAGTAATACTGTCTATGTGTGCGCACGATTACATATATGTTTTTACCAAAATATAAATCTTTAAATCAAAAATCACTCCATTTTACAAGCTCTATGCCCTTCAGATGAACGCCTAAAAGATGGATAAATTTTAGACAGTTTTGTTTGTCGCTAGTTTTCTATAACCTTTTCATAATAGTTTTTGATAATGTTAAAATCTTAGAAGGGACTAAATCTTGGGTATGATCTATTACAGGGCATTGCAAATATGTTCCTTCTTTGTATTGTCGCTAGTTTTTGTTTGTCCTCGAATACACCAACACCTAAAAAGCTCTTGTGTCATCTCATGTGCAACCCACAAAATCAAATTACAGGGCATTGCAAATATGTTCCTTCTTTGTATTCTTCAGGGTCTTAGGAAGAGCTTAACCAGTAGCACAACTAATAAGTAATAACTCGTTGGACATCTTTTTGATGTTACATGCAGCAGAATAACTACAGAGAAAAATAAATTAACCAGTTCAATCTTTCTTAAATTGTAAAAATAATTTCATGGATCTTACAAACTCACAACTTAGATCCACCAACTTATGATTCTATAATCATATCATTTCGAGAACTGAACTCAAAGCGGATAAAACTAATCCAAGAACCTCCATATCAAAGGAGACAGTGCTAGATTACTAATTTAATATTTATGTCTCTCAAGCCCAGAAGTAATCACATTATATAGCACTGGGAGTAAAATGGAGTAGCTCACATACCGCTTCCTTTTCTGTCAAAACGCTAAACTTTATTCCTTTCAAGACCCCAGGCAATACTGGTTGCTCTAAAATTACGTCGCTGTCCATGATTTTAGGCTACTCTTCTTCTTGCGAACATTTCCATCAATCTATATCATAATACTTGATAGATTTAGAACAAAGTGAAAAAACAAACATTTGAAATCAACTGTGCACAGTTTCACTGAAGGACCATCTACAAGATAAGGAATATCAATATTAAAGATACGAAAAGATAAAACTAATTTGTACAGTTCTTGATGTAGGTGCAGGCTATGTTGTCTCGGGCGCGAGGCGAGGCGAGGCGACAGAACCATCGCCTTGCCTAAGCGAGCTTAGGCGAGCTGAGGCGTTTGTCTCAAACAAATAGTATATATATATTTAGTAATACATACATACCTAAGTACCTAACATAAAAATAACAAAATAAACACTCAAATGCCAAAATTAAAGGTATAAAGCTTAACATCCAAGCATTCAAAAACATTGTTAAGACTACTAAGTACTAACTAGTAAATAACATTAGTTAAGACTTAAGATTAAGAATAAGTAAAAATAAAATAAAATTAGTTGCTGAAAATTATAAAAAAAACAGCAAAAAAAGAGATTTTAATAGTATTAATAAGTTAGTAACTACTAACTACTAAGTACTAACTAGTAAATAACATAGGTTAAGACTTAAGATTAAGAATAAGTAAAAAAAAAAAAAAATTAGTTGCTGAAAATTATAAAAAAAAACAGCCAAAAAAAGAGATTTTAATAGTATTAATAAGTTAGTAACTACTAACTAACTAGTAAATAACATAGGTTATGACTTAAGATTAAGAATAAGTAAACAAAAAAAAAATTAGTTGCTGAAAATAAAATAAAAAACAGCAAAAAAATCGATTTTAAAAGTTCTTGAAAAAGAAACAAGAAGAGGGAGAAGATGAACAGGTTAGAACTTAGAATAACCGACTTACCTGATGATATTGATGAAGATTGATGAAGATTGAAGGAGAAGAAGATGAAGTTTCGGTTTCAAGAGCCGTCCGTGAGGTTTAGAGAGAGAAACAGATTAGGGAATCTGTCTTTGATTTGGGCTAAAGCCCTAAAAAAAAAAAAAAAAAAACTGAGGGCACCACCCTAACGACTTGGGCCGCCTCACGCTTCCCCTGGGGCGCCTAAAGGCGCTCGCCTAAGCGGCTAAAGGCGCCACCAGGGGAAATCTGGGTTTCTCGCCTCAATTTTAAGCGCCTCTTCCATCAACCTGGCGCTTAAGCTCGCCTAGGCGACGCCTTTTACAACATAGGGTGCAGGGGGTTTACATATAACGAATCCAAAGACACGTTAGCGAGTAGTTTTGCTCGTTTCTCCATTGATCCTAAAGATACGGTTCGTCCCCTTAACATATTCACTCTAATAAATCGGCGTATATTTATGAAGGGATCGGGCAGCCTAATGATCAATAAAAATCCCATACAAATTTCAAGTTCACACTTCCATTAGATTTTCTGCACTAGACCTAACACTAAAGAAGATTCTTTCCGAATCAAACTTCCCCGTATCAATAGTTGTAAATTGAAATAACTAGGTATGACCCGGAACAACTAAAGCACCGAATCGAAAGGCGAAAAACATTGTTATTGGCTTATAGCATTGTCTAATTATTAATTTTCAAACAATAAGATTATCTAAATTCCAACATTAATTAAAAATTGAAGATAAACTTCAACAGAACCCTGAAATTTTTTCCTCTCTATGAAATGGGGACCTGTTTTCTTCCATCTTTTCCACTAACACTTTTGTAGGGAGAATTACTGAAACCCCCAACTTTTCATAATACACATTACTAAACCCCCACCTTTTATTTATAATTACTGAAACCCCCACCTTTTCATAATTTACATTACTGAAACCCCCACCTTTTCATAATACACATTACTGAAACCCCATCTGTTTTTATGAAAAGGGGTGGGTTTCAGTAAGTATATTATGAAAAGGTGGGGGTTTTAGTAATTATAAATAAAAGGTGGGGTTTCAGTAATGTGTATTATGAAAAGGTGGGGGTTTCAGGGTTTGAAGAAATGCTCTCACTTAGAGATAGAAAGAGGTAATGAGAGAGATCAGAATAAACAAATACAACTACAAATAAGAAGAGTATGAGTAAACCCCTAGTAACTTTTTCAAGATAGAAAACTACAAACCCATTATAAGAAACAAAGAAACCCTAAGGCCATGTTTGGCGCGCGGGAATGGAATGTCATTCCCAGGAATCACATTCCCGTAATGCGATTCCCGGGAATCAGATTATTTTGGTTTAATGTTTGGTTCGACCAGGAATAGGAATTCCATTCCCGATGGATTCCTAACTTGTTGTTTGGTTTGTGTAGGAATAGGAATGTACTTTTTTACGAAAGTCCGGTTATATCCTTTTACTTAAACTACATAAATTATAAGTCAACTTTGTTATATATTTTAATCAGTATTGTCTATTCAAAGTTATAGATATGAAATAGTAACGTAATACACTAATTTAAGTTGTATTTAAAGATTTATTTAAAATAAATAAGGTCTCGACTAATTTTTTTAAACGTTATGAAATCAATTTTTAATGGACAAGGAGCAAGAGAGAAGAAATAAAACTAGAGATATGAAGAGAGAGAGAGGGTGGGAGAGAGAGATAGAGTGAATTGCTATGGTGGTGGTTGAAACCCTAGGTTTTTAATTTTTTAATAAAAATATTATGAGAATGACGATTTTAATATTAGTCATTCTAATATTTTATCAAGGATTGTTTTGTCCGGAAATATTAAATCAAATCATTCCCGGGAATGGGAATCACAAACCCACCCCCCTCCCTAGGTTTGCTATTACCCCATTTAGGGGGAATCCCATTCCTCCGGGAATAGGATTCCCCCTGCATTCTCGCGAGCCAAACATAATCGGGAATGTGATTCCCAGGAATCACATTCCATTCCCACGCGATTCCCGCGTGCCAAACGTGGCCTAAGATCAAAGCTAGAAACAACCCATACCAGATCTTGATTCAACAAAAACAAATCAAAATTCAAAAAACAGAAACTAAAAACAACCCATAAATTAGTAATGTGCTTTAAGAATTACTATGAAAGATCTAGAGAGAGAAACAAACCTGGAGAGAACCATTATGGAGATGATGAAGAAGAAGGGAGTTTGTCTGAACTCTGGTTGGGCTCTTCCTCCACCCAAAGCCGTCAATTTGGGTGTTGGGTTCTTCTCTCTGTTCTGGCGGTTCTCTCTCTCTCTCTTTTTCTTTCTAAATAAAAACTCTATATTGGTTACTTTTCAATGTTTCATCCTTACCAAACAAAAACAAATCAATGAAGTCCTTACATAATTTGTGGTATTAATTAGATGCCCTTTTCTATATTAGTCAACACGGTTCTCCCCACTTTCTCCTGTCCACGTCAATATTATACTTATTTTTTTTTTAAAATGTCGTGGTGATATTATGTGCGAAATTATTTCGTTTCCCAATCGGCTACTTTTTTTTTGGAAGTGGACTACGATCTACGTTAGTCGTTACATATGCCATTGATACATCATACATGTGATAAACTCGATAACCGCACACTCAAATTCAAACAAGACCGGACCTATAGTCCAACTAGACAATTACCTAAAGTCCAATTACATTATTTATATTTTATGCGAATAACAGAGAGAGAACATGATTGAAAAAAAATATTCTTTGTTTATATTATTTACACCAAACATAATGTGAAGTAAAAATAAAAATTATGACACAATGGTAAATCTTACATGTCTATTTAATACATTTAGTTCCATTCAATATTCTTACATGTGTTAAATTTTCCTAAAAAATATTAAAGTTGTCTTACTTCTCTTAAAGAACTTGGGGATGGATATGAATCTTAACATGTTTATTAAAGGGAAATGCTAAATGTACAAAGAATCTTTGACAAGATTCTTGACAAAATACTAAGTGAACGGTCCCGATCAAAGTCAAACTTTGAAAATCTTTGATCAATTTTTGTCTTTTAGTGAAAATCAGTCATTAAGTTATGAATTTTGTCAAGGACTTTGTACATGTAGCACTCCCGTTTATTAAATCCCAGCTTATGTGTATCTAGGAAAATAGGAATACAGACGCAACATCACACTGTTTGTTTCCCATTTTCCAACTATTGTCGAGTTGTACTAGGCAAGACATGACAAATGTGAATACTTGGATCAAAATCTAGTTGTATTCGTGATTTTCAAATATATTTATTGGATCAAAATCTAGTGTATTCATAATTTTCAAATATATTTATGTTTGAATGGATCTTGAATATGAAATCATATTATTCACTTGTAAGATTAGATCTCACACAGAATGTATTTGTTGTAACAATAATCAACTTTATATTTTCTATTATGTGAATTAAAATTATAATTTTTGTAGCGTTCAAGTCTTAGCAGTTGTCAATATTGTCTCTGTTTACCATTTCACACAGGTGCGAGAGTTTTGTTCATGGCGAAGACTCCACGAGCCCCTCCAAAAAGCCGTAACACTTACTAAACTTGAGCGTACACCTATGACTCATGACGCGGGACACTCTCATGAGCGATCTGAGATTATCACGATCCCCTCACCTCAGGGAAGAGTTGTCTTCGGCTCAGGTACCACTTGTGACGTCCAAAACCTTAGCAATTATCGAGTCGACACAGTCAAGCCGTCGAGGAAGGCTCTTCGCTGAGGGACGGGGGAATCGTAATATTCTCGTATCCCTCGCGAGAGTGTCCGAAGCTTGGCCTACAAGTCTACTCTCAAGCTTAATAAGTATGAGAAATTTTTTTGGGGGGGGGGGGGGGGTGGGAGTGGGGGGGTTGTGTAGCCTTCGCCAAGAACAAAATCTCGTGTCTGTGTGAGGTGCGAAAATCGAGGCCAATAACATTAACTGCTAAGATTTGGGGCGTCACAAATTCTCACTCTCAGCGATAGATATTTTTGTTCCCAGTAACATAAAAAGTTTCAGTGAATCCCTTTAAAATTTTGAATGTCCCGCCACAACTTTAAAGAACCCAACATCTTCTTCACCATCTCCATCACCATCATCGTCACAATCACGATTACAATCACAATCACAGACTATCATCACCAAAACAACAACCCACACTACATATTAGATACTCAATAATAATATACATATAATATACACTAGATAGATATTTAATAAGTATACTTCACTTTAATTTTTAAAAAGTAGAAAATCAGATTAATCTTTTGAGATCAGATAAGTTATGGATTTGTCTGAAAACTATCAGATGTAGATGCATATAATAAATGTACTACTCGTTTAGATATCGAATAATTATAAGATTTTCAAACACATGTTAAGTTACAAACTGAACTATCTGTTCTATTAAACATCCGTTGACACCCGTCAGATCTAATACGGGTCTGCCCGACCCAACCCGATCCAATACTATTATGTATCTCATACATAATGTATTTGTGGTGGCAATAATCAACTTTATATTTTATGTTACGTGTGTCAAAATAATAATTTCTGTGACGCCCAAGTCTTAGCAGTTGTTGGTATTGTCCCCGCTTTTACTACCTCACACAAGTGCAAGATTTTTTTGTTTTGGTGAAGGCTCCACAAACCCCTCCAAAATGTCTTGTCACTTACTAAACTTATGCGTGCACCTAGGCCATGCGCGGCCGCGCGGGACACTCTCGTGAGCGATGTAACAATCTCCCCACCTCAACGAAGAACCGTCTTCGCCTCTGAAACCACTTGTGACACCCCAAACTTAGTAGTTAATAATATCACTACATCTCGATAACTGTTAAGGCTTGAGGCGTGACAAGTGATATCTCGGTCGAGAAAGACTCATAACAGATAGTGGGGGAATTGTGATAGTCATCATCAGGGTTGGACCGATCCTAATGAACGTCAAAGTAAGGGAATATGTACGAGACAAAAACCAATGAAACTCATCTCAACTCAACTCTTTGAAAAGACTTTTGTTTTAGTTCCTAAAATCCAAACGTGACTGAACTTCCTTTCCTTTCCTCTCCTAGAAAAACACCGCCCTCTTTTGACACACTTCTCAATTCCACTCTCTCTCTCTAAACTTTCTCTCACTAAAACTTTCTGAGAATCCAACTCTCCACCCACAGTGATTTCTTCTTGAAGTTCCCTTAAACGAGGATTCTGTATAGGAGATACTATCTACTCTAAAGTTCTGACCTTTATCTCTCCAAGTTTCTCAAAATCCCCTTTTCTTCTCCGATTTCAAAGACCTAATAAGAGCAAGCAAAAGTATTGATTTTTCTACTTCCTCGCTGAACTTTGTGCGTTAAGTTTATCTTCAATTTTTTTACTTTTTTTAAGAGGTTATTGTTGTTGCATGTTTATGTGAACTTCCTAAATTTATTTTTCTATTAGTGTTCTTGCATGTTAGATATTAATTTTTTAGTTTTGATTTTAGTTCAGTCTAGTACCAATTTATTAGTTTTGATTTGTGTGGATGATATAGGTTTTTTAGATTTGGTAATAGATGATCTACATTGTCCATGATTTTAGGTCGCTGTCAAAACGCTAAACTTTATTCCTTTCAAGACCCCAGGCAATACTGGTTGCTCTAAAATTACGTCGCTGTCCATGATTTTAGGCTACTCTTCTTCTTGCGAACATTTCCATCAATCTATATCATAATACTTGATAGATTTAGAACAAAGTGAAAAAACAAACATTTGAAATCAACTGTGCACAGTTTCACTGAAGGACCATCTACAAGATAAGGAATATCAATATTAAAGATACGAAAAGATAAAACTAATTTGTACAGTTCTTGATGTAGGTGCAGGGGGTTTACGTATAACAAATCCAAAGACACGTTACCGAGTAGTTATGCTTGTTTCTCCATTGATCCTAAAGATACGGTTCGTCCCGTTAACATATTCACTCTAATAAATCAGCGTATATTTATGAAGGGATCGGGCAGCCTAATGATCAATAAAAATCCCATCCAAATTTCAAGTTCACACTTCCATTAGATTTTCTGCACTAGACCTAACACTAAAGAAGATTCTTTCCGAATCAAACTTCCCCGTATCAATAGTTGTAAATTGAAATAACTAGGTATGACCCGGAACAACTAAAGCACCGAATCGAAAGGCGAAAAACATTGTTATAGGCTTATAGCATTGTCTAATTATTAATGTTGAAACAATAAGATTATCTAAATTCCAACATTAATCAAAAAGTTCTGCTCAACTAAAAATAGAAAAAAAAAATCATTAATCATCCTAATACTAAAACTAATAGTTCACTATTAAACAATGTAGATCATCTGTTACCAAATCTAAAAAACCTATATCATCCACACAAATCAAAACTAATAAATTGGTACTAGACTGGACTAAAATCAAAACTAAAAAATTAATATCTAACATGCAAGAACACTAATAGAGAAATAAATTTAGGAAGTTCACATAAACATGCAACAACAATAACCTCTTAAAACAAGTAAAAAAAAAATTGAAGATAAACTTACCGCACAAAGTTCAGCGAGGAAGTAGAAAAATCAATACTTTTGCTTGCTCTTATTAGGTCTTTGAAATCGGAGAAGAAAAGGGGATTTTGAGAAACTTGGAGAGATAAAGGTCGGAACTTTAGAGTAGATAGGAGTATCTCCTATACAGAATCCTCGTTTAAGGGAACTTCAAGAAGAAATCATAGAAACGAAAAAAGCCCAGCTCTACCATAGATTAGGCTCGTAGTCAGACGAGCTGAGCTGCAAGAAGTCTACTCGTCGTTGAGTCTTTCCGTCTGCGAGAATAGCCACCCACTTTGATTATCCAGACGAGTCCTAGAACGCTTTGTTTTCAACATTCATGGCCATCGGTCGTCGTTCGAATCGGGGGGAGGAGAGTTGGATTCTCAGAAAGTTTTAGTGAGAGAAAGTTTAGAGAAAGAGAGAGTGGAATTGAGAAGTGTGTCAAAAGAGGGAGGTAGGGAATTGTTTTTCTAGGAGAGGGAAGGAAAGGAAGTTGAGTCACGTTTGGATTTTAGGAACTAAAACAAAAGTCTTTCCAAAGAGTTGAGTTGAGATGAGTTTCATTGGTTTTTATCTCGTACATATTTCCTTACTTTGACGTTCATTAGGGTCGGTCCAACCCTGATGATGACTATCACAATTCCCCTATTATCTGTTATGAGTCTTTCTCAACCGAGATATCACTTGTCACGCCTCAAACCTTAACAGTTATCGAGATGTGGTGATATTATTAACTACTAAGTTTGGGGTGTCACAAGTGGTTTCAGAGGCGAAGACGGTTCTTCGTTGAGGTGGGGAGATTGTTACATCGCTCACGAGAGTGTCCCGCGCATGACCATAGATGCACGCTTAAGTTTAGTAAGTGACAAGACATTTTGGAGGGGTTTGTGGAGCCTTCACCAAAAAAATCCTGCACTTGTGTGAGGTAGTAAAAGCGGGGACAATACCAACAACTGCTAAGACTTGGGCGTCACAGAAATTATTATTTTGACGCACGTAACATAAAATATAAAGTTGATTATTGTCACCACAAATACATTATGTCTGAGATACATAATAGTATTGGATCTGGTTGGGTCGGGCAGACCCGTATTAGATCTGACGGGTGTCAACGGATGTTTAATAGAACAGATAGTTCAGTTTGTAACTTAACATGTGTTTGAAAATCTTATGGTTATTTGATATCTAAACGAGTAGTACATTTATTATATGTATCTACATCTGATAGTTTTCAGAAAAATCCATAATTTATCTGATCTCATAAGATTAATCCGATTTTCTACTTTTTTTAAATTAAAGTGAAATATACTTATTAAATATCTATCTAGTGTATATTATATGTATATTATTATTGAGTATCTAATATGTAGTGTGGGTTGTTGTTTTGGCCATGATAGTCTGTGATTGTGACGATGATGGTGAAGAAGATGTTTGGTTCTTTAAAGTTGGGGCGGGACATTCAAAATTTTGAAGGGATTCACTGATATTTTTATGTTACTTAGAACAAAAATATTTATCGCTAAGAGTGAGAATTTGTGACGCCCCAAATCTTAACAGTTAATGTTATTGCCCTCGATTTTCGTACCTCACACAGACACGAGATTTTGTTCTTGGCGAAGACCACCCCCCCCCCAAAAAAAAAGTCTCATACTTATTAAGCTTGAGAGTACACCTGTAGGCCAAACTCCGGACACTCTCGCGAGGGATACGAGAATATTACGATTCCCCCGAACCCTCGGCGAAGAGCCTTCCTCGACTGTGTCCTACTCGATAACTGCTA
This sequence comes from Eschscholzia californica, assembly GCF_041429995.1. Classification (NCBI taxonomy): domain Eukaryota; kingdom Viridiplantae; phylum Streptophyta; class Magnoliopsida; order Ranunculales; family Papaveraceae; genus Eschscholzia; species Eschscholzia californica. Next base: position 42,778,971 of record NW_028238483.1, on the reverse strand, counting down.
AGACTTTGGACGTCACAAGTGGTACCAGAGTCGAAGACAACTCTTCCCTAGGGTGAGGGGGTCGTGATAATCTCACATCGCTCGTGAGAGTGTCCCGCAACATGAGTCATAAGTGTACGCTCAAGCTTAGTAAGTGTTACGCCTTTTTGGAGGGACTCGTGGAGTCTTCACCAAGAACAAAAATCTCGCACCTGTGTGAAATGGTAAAAACAGAGACAATATCGACAACTGCTAAGACTTGAACGCCACAAATATTATTATTTTAATACACGTAATAAAAAATATAAACTTGATTATTGTTACAACAAATACATTCTCGGTGAAATCTAATCTTATAAGTTACAAGTGAATAATATGACATTCATATTCAAGATCCATTACAAACATAAATATATTTGAAAATTATGAATAAAACTATATTTTGATCCAATAAATGTATTTGAAAATCATGAATACAACTAGATTTTGACCCAAGTATTCAGATTTGTCATGTCTTGGCAAGTACAACTCGACAATAGTTGGAAAATGAGAAAAAAAAAAAATGTGATGTTGCGTCTGTTTTCCTATTGCTTTTATAGGAAATTGATTTTCAAACATCTTCATGTTTTCATATTTTCCTAGATACACATAAGCTCGGATTTAATAAACATGTTAAGATTCATATCCATCCCCAAGTTCTTTAAGAGAAGTAAGACAACTTTAATATTTGTTAGGAAAATTTAACACATGTAAGAATATTGAATGGAACTAAATGTATTAAATACACATGTAAGATTTACCATTGTGTCATAATTTTTACTTTTACTTCACATTATGTTTGGTGTAAATAATATGAACAAAAAACGTTTTTTCTCTCTTGTTCTCTCTCCTATTCGCATAAAATATAAATAATGTAGTTGGATTTTAAGTCATTGTCTAGTTGAGCTAAAGGTCCGGTCTTGTTTGAGTTTGAGTGAGCGGTTATCGAACTTATCACATCTATGATGTATCAATGCCATATGTAACGACTAACGTCCATTGTAGTCGACTTCCCAAAAAAAAAAAAAAAAAAAAAAAAAGTAGCCCAATGACAAACGAAATAATTTCGCACATAATATCACCATGACATCTTTCAAAAACAAATAATATAATATTGACCTGGACAGGAGAAAGTGGGGAGAACCGCGTTGACTAATATAGAAAAGGGCATCTAATTAATACCACAAATTATGTAAGGACTTTATTGATTTGTTTTTGTTTGGTAAGGATGAAACATTGAAAAGTAACCAATATAGAGTTTTTATTTAGAGAGAAAAAGAGAGAGAGAGAGAACCGCCAGAACAGAGAGAAGAACCCAACACCCAAATTGACGGCTTTGGGTGGAGGAAGTGCCCAACCAGAGTTCAGACAAACTCCCTTCTTCTTCATCATCTCCATAATGGTTCTCTCCAGGTTTGTTTCTCTCTCTAGATCTTTCATAGTAATTCTTAAAGCACATTACTAATTTGTGGGTTGTTTTTAGTTTCTGTTTTTTGAATTTTGATTTGTTTTTGTTGAATCAAGATCTGGTATGGGTTATTTCTAGCTTTGATCTTAGGGTTTCTTTGTTTGTTATAATGGGTTTGTAGTTTTCTATCTTGAAAAAATTACTAGGGGTTTACTCATACTCTTCTTATTTGTAGTTATATTTGTTTATTCTGATCTCTCATAACCTCTTGCTATCTCTAAGTGAGAGCATTTCTTCAAACCCGGTACCGGTTCGATCTCCATTTTACAAAATTGTTAGTGGAAAAGAAGGAAGAAAACAGGTCCCCATTTCACAGAGAGGAAAAAATTTCAGGGTTCTGTTGAAATTTAACTGGAGTACTTTTTGAAACCAATAACGTTGATAGAAGCTGGGTTTTGAGAACCCATGTAAGATTTAGGGTTATACTAAACAGTTTTGTTGTGGATTTATATTTGGAAGAATGAAATTTGGAGTTTTAAAGGTGAAACCTTTAATGTTTTTGTCTTGATTTTGACAGGAAATAAAATAGGGAGGTGATGAAGAAAGTCTAATCTCTGTAAGGGTTTTAATCTTCAATTCTCGGGGTTTGTTCAGATTGGTTAGTTTTCTTCACTACCAACATCAATTGTGAAACTTCGACGATAAGTTTGGGTTTTGACTCATTTTAAGGGAGGTTGGTTGATTGTGTTTCTTCATAATTGATCTCATTTTTGACTTCGAATCTTAGTTTCACATTTGCTCCAAAAAAGGGGTTTCTGTTATAACTAGACTATTAGATAGATTGAGAAAAAGCTGCCAACTTAATTGATAGTTTTATCTAGAGAGAGAGAAAGGGTTCTGTGAGGTTTGGCATGGCTGTTGCCCACAACAGCGGCTCGAACTTGGCATTGATCCATTCCTGCAACTGTTATGGAGTTTCAACACTTACTCATACGATTTTGGACACAGAAAAATTCGCTCGTTTAGAAGATCGGTACCGTTTGGGAGATCAATTGGGGTTGGGCCAATTTGGTGTTATCCGTTCTTGCTTAGATAAATTAAATGGAGAGATCTTGGCTTGTAAATCCATTTCGAAAGAGAGGTTAGTAACACTTGATGATCTTCGAAGTGTCAAGCTTGAGATTGAAATAATGACAAGGTTATCCGGGCATCCAAATGTTGTGGGTCTAAAGGCAGTTTACGAGGACGAGGATTACGTGCATCTAGTAATGGAACTTTGTGCTGGTGGGGAGCTTTTCCATCATTTAGAGAAACATGGAAGGTTCTCCGAGTCTGAGGGTAGGGTTCTTTTCAGACATCTAATGCAGGTGGTTGTTTATTGTCATGACAAGGGAGTTGTTCATAGAGATCTGAAACCCGAGAACATTCTCTTGGCGATGAAGGATTCAACCTCATCCATTAAATTGGCGGATTTTGGTCTTGCAACCTATATCCAACCGGGTAAACTCTATTTCCGCTTGTGATGTTAGGGTTGCATAGTTCTTGAATACAATCATAGTAACCCAAAGTTAAGACGGTATTCTAGTTTCTTGAATACAATCATAGTAACCCAAAGTTAAGACGGTATTCTAGTTTCTGAAAGCTTATTTTGACCATGAACCTCAGATGAGCTTTGATCATTTTATCACTTAAAGTTTTGTTTAAATGTAAGTTTGTTCGTACAGGGCAGAAGCTGCGTGGAACTGTTGGAAGTCCATTCTATATCGCTCCCGAGGTTCTCTCTGGGGGCTATAATCAGGCAGCTGATGTCTGGAGTGCTGGTGTTATCCTTTACATTCTTCTCAGTGGGATGCCGCCTTTTTGGGGAAAGACAAAGTCGAGGATATTTGATGCGGTTAGGGCTGCTGATCTGAGGTTCCCATCTGATCCTTGGGATCGAGTATCTGCATCTGCCAAGGACTTGATTACTCAAATGCTCTGTACTGATCCTGCCAAACGGATCACTGCCTCTCAGGTTCTAGGTATGAATTTTGAATTTGAACTTATAGTCTGAGTTCAGGATACTTCTCTAATTAGCAAAAGTTTTCATTTGAAAGTTGTTTGGTATGGAAGTGAAGTCTTTTTATAGTAGTAACTGCTCTTGAGAGCAGATATTTGGAAGCAACTCTAAGGATGCTTTATAACTTCTTACGTAGCAGTTTTTTTTTAATAACCTGATATACTTAATACAATTTGATTCCTCAAATATGCATTTCTCTGAGTTGCCTCCATCATAGTGACACCCTTTTCCTTGCAGATCACTCGTGGATTATGGACTGTGTGTTGCAGGAGAACAGAAGCTGTGAACCACAAAACATATTTGGGCGAGCGGAGTTGAGTCAAGGCTCTTTCTCCCCACCATTCATCTCTAGGAATCAAGATGTTAGCTTTGGTTACGAATCTCCTGTCCGTAGCGATGCACAGTCTGAGCAATCACCGACATTCACTTGCCGATCATCATTTTCGTCTTTCTTGCTTGATGCTTCGACTCCTCCTTCAGCTGTTCGACGTTTCTCCTTCCGGAGTTGTGAATCAAGCAGTCCGGATTTAACTTCTCATGTTCTTTCTTTTCCAAGCTTTGCATTTTCTGGCCCAAGTTCTCCAGTTAATGAAGTGAACAAGATATCAAGTGTCAGAGTCGATGATTCAGCAGTTTTTGCCATTCGGAGAGGTACCCTATCTTTTTCTCTTTCTATCTTTAAAGCAATGTCAATATTTTTGTCCCCAGTATCTGAGTCCGACTCATCCATATCTATTCTATTCTAGGAAAAAGATAATAGAATATCTGACTAAAAATAGTTCAAATCGAAAGTTATCAGCGAGTTAGAAATGGAAAATAAGACAAACAGCTTACTACCTGACTTGGGTCGAATAAGGTATCGAGTCATATATCGGATCATTCTACCTAACTTCCAGGCTTTCTTTTATCGTGCAGAGACAAGCTTGGGGAAGTTTTCGATATCTTCGGATCCATCTATATGCTTAGTTCACGATAACGATGAAACAAACAACAAGAAGAAGTCATCTGAGATTCGACGAGTTGGTGAAACAATAAGTGGAACAAGAGCAACAAGCCTCCTTAGTAGGAGGAACAATACGATAGGACTGGGAGAGCTGGAGCAACTGGATCTAATGGTTACTGAATCAGTTATCCGGTGGGCATCGTGTACTCATGATCCAAGTGCTCAATCTCTGAGATCTTCCCTTGTTTGTTGAACTTCATTTTGATGATACTGTGTGAAGAAAAAAAAAAACCAATTTGAAGAAATTGAGTAAAGACCCCATGTCATGTGTGTGAAATTGTGATTGATCTAAAAATGTAAAACCTATTTGAATCTGAATTTTTAATTGGGGACTTGTTGATTGTGTTAACTGTGATTGATGAATTAAAGTTGCTTTTCCTTATTTGAACTGGTTTTAGGGATCAACAGCCATACCCGAATTGTTGCTCGTTGGTTTCAGTGAACTTCAATTACATCCTTCAATCTTGAAAAAATGTGAAAACCTAGGGACTCTTGAATGTGTTTTTTCCTCTCTTTTCTTCCCTATGTTATACTGTCAATTCCAAAGTGTGAGTAATTTCTTCTTTTCGCACTCTTCTACAGGGCAGTCTTGTTTTGTCGCACTACCCGTTTTATAGGACATGCAGTAAGTGAGGGAGTAAGGTGGTTGACACTTTAAACATTTTTGATGTCATTGTATGGTACGACGTTCTATATCATACCTATAAATTACACGATATAAACACAAAAGAGTAATATAGGAACCCCAGAAACCGAACTTAGGACTTGTTGGATTTAGGGAAGGGCCCATCCGTCCATATCCGTGGACTGAAAGGGCCATGACTAAAGCTCTCATATAGCTAGGAAAACTCACTCTATGCCCCAAACACTCGAAAATAAAAAACAGTGAAGAGTGGAGTTTTGTCGCTCGAAGTTTCAAACACCAAATGGAAAATCACGAAGAAGCCAAAATCCAACCATTTCTTCAATGGTTACAGGTATCTCTCTCTCTCTCTCTAAATTCTCTAGAATTTCTCTCTCTCTAGATTCTCTCTCTACCTTTGAAGTTCTGAAAAAACATCTTGAACTGAAGAACTCTATACAAATCGCAGGCAAACAAAGTTGAATTACGTGGTTGCAAGATCAAATATTGTGGACCTAACAAAGGATTCGGTCTCTTCTCCTCTTCAAACTCCATCATCAACTCTGACGGTAACTCAAACTTCCAATCATTTCATTGTTTTACTTCAAATTTTAGTTGTTGTTGTTGTTGTTGAAATTGATAATCGATCTTTTATATGTAAAATTATGTTCAGGAATTCTTCTAGTAGTTCCACTAGAATTATCAATAACACCAATGAGAGTACTTCAAGATCCTTATTTAGGACCTAAATGTAGAGCCATGTTTGAACAAGGAGATGTTGATGATCGCTTCTTAATGATTTTGTTCTTAACTGTTGAGCGTCTTCGTAAGAACTCTTTGTGGAAACCGTAAGTTTTGTTTTATTAATTTCTATCTATTTTGTTTTTTTGAATTTCAAGTGTGAAGTTGTTGAGAATTGTTTGTTCTTTATCTGGTATTTAGGTATATTGATATGCTTCCACTTACATTTGGGAATTCGCTATGGTTCACTGATGATGAGTTGTTGGAGTTAAAGGGGACTACATTGTATCGAGCAACTCTATTGCAGGTAAAATACACACAATCAAGAAAAGCCCGAGTGTTTAACATTACCAACCAATTACTCTAGCGGCCCGAGCACTTATACACTACCACCTTGATGTGCTATGATTCTATCAGACATGGCTTATTTGAAACCTGCAAAGTGGGAACTCCACGAAACCCACTAGCCGCAGAATAGCAGGAACAACCCATCTATTTTTTTTACTAATTAAAATTTATTTATGCATAAAAATAAAAGGTTAATTGTATGCACCATGCATGGGACTTATTGGCGGAATAAAGCTTAAGATCCATAGTAGACCACTTAAGTGGCTCAAATCAAGTAAGAACTTGAGTTGCAAAGTAGGTCATTTTAATTGTACAAGTATACCCACTTTAGTTGGTTGGCAATATGTGTCTCTCTCCACTGGGGTGACTAGCGTTCGAATTTTACTTGTTCAATAAAAATAAAAATAAGAAGGCTTAAATGAACAAGAGGGACCAATTTCTAGGAAAGGAAAATAAAACAAAGATTGGAAAAGTTGACACGGGAAGACATGGACAATTTGTGGCACGTGTCTGTCCGAGCTAATAAATCTGTGATCTCCTTTGTCCTCATAAATTGTAGCTTGTTAATTACCACAAACTGTAGCATATTGAACCATTGGAGCTATCGTAGTAGTTTTATATAATATTTGGTTGTCGGTATCTTTACTTTGTAGTAGGTTTAGATGTTGGTTGTTTAGCTCTGTATGATGAAAAATATTTTTCTCCAATAGCTGAAGTCAGGTTTCTGTAACAGAAGAAGAAGTTGCAGTCTTTGTACGAAGAAAAAGTGAAGGATTTGGTTAAGGAGCTTCTTGACGGGGAAGCTGAAAGGTAAATGGTTTTTTGCTTCATTATTCTCTGTCTCTTTTGGTTAAATTTTACGTCTTGGTAAATCACTTAAGTTATGTTGATGTGGATTACAAGGGTAGATTAGTTTGCTGATTTGTAGCTTCGTGTTAAAAATTCGTAAGCAATAAGACGATTATGGTTTAGTTTCAACTGATAAGGTTAGAATAATCACCAAAATTGTGATGAAAGACTTAGAGAATCTTATGCTCTAAACTTGAGGCTGACTTCATGTATCTTCTACCGAAGAATTTGAGACCTACTAACAATGCCGAAACATGCACGCTAGTCATCTAGTTACCACAGCGTCACTTAAGTTATGCATGTCAACGTCAATGAAACAGTACTTCATGCAAACATTAATTATGCTATAAGTACGGTCATGGGTGATGCTCCTGAATGTATATTTGTATAATGTAGCACCACAGCTCTTCTGTTGACCATTAAATGAAGAGATAAATAAGTTAGTGTGTAATCAATTGTACCATAATCATAACATTCTTTATCTCATTATATTTTCACCTGTAGTTCATTAAATGCGTTCCCATACTTGTCATTTCGTTAACGCTGAATACAGCGTCTGTTCAATATCTGTTCGCTTGTTTTATCAATTTTTTAAACGCTATTATTACATGGTTTGGTACTTAACTCATTATTGCTTTCTAAGAATTTCCTATCTCGATTTGATACTAAGGGTATTGTTTATGTTTGTTGTCTTACCAGAGAGGTGTGCTTCGAAGATTTCCTTTGGTATGCATCTTATTAATGATTTCTCCGACTCTTTTATTTTACATTCCAATTATCTCTCGAGCATAGTGCTACAGGGTATGTAGCTATTACTATTAACTAACTCAATACAGGTTAGACATGTGATATCTTTCATTTCTGAAGTGTATTTAATCATTATTACTAAACAATTGTCGATAATTGGGAATCTCAATATGGTTCGATGTTTTCGAGACGGCGTATTATTTGTTAAGTTGGGCTAGTTCTAAGATTGTAAGCCATTTTAGCTTTTTAGTTGGTAATGCTATAACTGGGACTTCGTTACGTTGAAATTAAAAGTCCGTACACTGTAGTATTGCCCTGGACCTATTTACTGAGTTCTTCTACTCCATCTTGACCGAGATTTTCCTCTTCTTTGCTACATCTAAGCATAAAATAATATAAAAGGGTCTTTCTAACCTTGTCTGATCAAATCATATGAAAGTTTAACATTTTATTCGACAAACAGATTATCAGTTATTTTTTAAATCTGATTGTTCCATCTCTGAATGTCAATAGGGCCAACTCCATATTTTGGACTCGTGCTCTGAACATACCTTTTCCGCATAGTTACGTTTTCCCACAAATTGTGGGAGAAGAGAGTTGTTCTCCATCCATCAGTGGAGTAGCTGGAGCCCCCACTTCAAGTAGTTCTAGTGAAGTTGTTACTCCTCTCATGGGTGAAATAGGTGATGCCATATCTGACTGATTGTTAATCTTGTCATTCTTTTGTAGTTACTGTTTATCTTATCAGTCTCTCGTTACCCTATACTTTGACTTTTTTTTTTAATGAAGAATGAAAGATACCGGCTTATGTTTTGGACAAACAATTTTAGCATCCAAGTTAAACTGACAGGACCTAATTTTCATTTAGGTGGCAATGGTTGTGATGTTGAAAAACAAGTTGCTGAAATAACATTAAATTCAAAAAACGGAGAACCTGTTTGGGTTGAGGGCCTTGTACCTGGTATTGACTTCTGCAATCATGGTAATCAGCTAGCCCATATTGTTTCATAATTGTTGTTCTTCTTCATATTCCATTACTGTTTCTATTATGGTTCTATTATAACTTGACCGAGTTGTAACTGTTGTATTACATTATCATTTGAGTATTCTGCATGGCCTTTTACTGTTTCCTATCTGCCTTACAACATAAGTACTTACAAATTAACACTGTCTTAATTCCATGGAGGCACTGTAACAAATTATTTGAATGGCATTTAGTAGGAGATGGTTGCCTCATGTTAAAAAGTTCTCTTCTAGTAGATTGTGCATATAAATGTTATAGTTATCTTATCATTTTTTATTTAATGTCAACATTTTTAATACTGAAGTGATTTCAACTCTCCGAGTATGAGTTCTTGAATCCGCCACTGCCAAAATAAAATCCTTTGTCATTTTTTGTCTGGATTTTTTTTCCTGAAACTGCGAATGTATTCTTGTACGATTCTCTTAGAGCTTTTTGCTTAAAATGGATGTGAAGCTTGGACTCCAGGTATATTATATTACAATTCACTACTTAAAGAAGCACTTGGAAACTTTCTAATAGCGTCAGATTGGAGATCTGAGCTTGATTGTAAGTTCTATTTAAGAACTATGACATATTTCTAATGCTACCTAACTTTCGGGTATGTTTTCCAGCTATAAAGGCTGCAGCAACATGGGAAGTTGATGGGGCAGGATTGACCACTGGAGTTCCTGCATCTATGTACCTCATATCAGGTTAATTTCTAGTGCATTTGTTCGTGTTGCCTATCTCAATATGTTCTAAGTTTGAGTTTTCCGAATCCTAGAAATCGAGATGCTCTATGCTGGAAATCTCTACCAGGCTTTCTTGGCATTCTATCTATTTGATTTTCACATTGAAAACATTATTTGCATTCTTACTTTATTTGGACTTTTCGTGTAAATCCAATAGCCACCCATAGAGCTTGATAGTGAAATGTTAATCAATTCTTTAGTATCTACTCCTTTCGTATAAAAACTAAATTTTCCCTTTTATATTCTGAGAAGCTGAACAGAGTCCAATTCAAACTGATAAAGAGATATTCATAAGTTATGGTAACAAAGGGAACGAGGTACATCTGAGCTGAATATTTGATGTCATTTTAAGATTTTACCTTGTTTGTTCACGGGTGATATTTCTTGGTTCTGAAGTGGGAAACTACTTTCTTTTATTAGACTAAAATAAGCTAAATGCACGTAATATAGTCTCAGGTACTTCAGTACATCAGTCTAATGATTGATTGGTAGAAAATCGAGAATGTTTAGATTCTTCCTTAAGGTGTTCGCTCTTGTCCACTGACAAACTTTTGATAACAGTATAACTTTGCTTCTCTAAAGCTTCTGAACTACTCGTATGTTTTTCAGGAGCTACTGTATCTGTATGGATTTGTCATTGATGATAATCCAGATGACTATCTCATGGTAATGACCTTTAACAATGTCTGTGATGTTTTCAATCAATATACAAGTTTTCTTCTTGGAAGTAGAATAAGTAGAACCTTCTCTTGGTTATTGTAGAACACTCTTTAACTCTCTAAACATTTTGATGATTCAGATATTATGGTTCTCTCGTTCTCCAAAATTTTTGTATATTAACACGAAATATCTGGTTTTGCTGAGCATTACAGGTTCATTATCCTGTAGAAGCTCTCCAGAGTCTTCCTTTTGCTGATTCCAAAGCACAACTTTTAGAAGTACAGGTCAGTAATTTGTCTATAAAGCTTTATATGTAGTGAAATTTTTTATATCTTGCTAAACACTTGCAAGTTCCGTTTATTTTTTACCTAACTTTCCAAAGCATATTTCGAAGTGTCCTTTTCTGATTTTTTTTTTTTTAATAAATAATTCTCTCGTAAACCTAATTGGTATTTGCAGAAATCTGAAATGAGATGTCTTCTACCAAGAAGTTTACTAGCTGGTGGATTTTTTTCTGCCGACTCGTCACAAATTGAAGACAGTAGTCAGTCCCAGAATAGTAATGTTTGCAGCTATAGTTGGTGTGGGCAGCGAAAGATACCTTCTTATTTGAATAAACTGGTTTTTCCTGAGGAGTTCTTGACTACCTTGAGAACCATAGCTATGAAAGAGGAAGAGCTTTTTAAAGTTTCGTCACTGCTGGAAGAGGTTCATTACCACCAAGAACTTTCTGTTTAAATTATTGCCTTTTTTGAGTTTGTTAAACCTAGAATCTTTTTTGATGCATGCAAAATTATAAATTCAGTTTTTCTATAGTTGAATTTGGACGGGATGATCTATCCAAGAAGTTCAAGATTTTCAATTGTGGTAGTAAAAATTCTCTGCCTGTATGATCTAATAAGAAACAGCTTATAAAGGGCGTTTAATATAAAGAAAGCTATAAAATTTCAAAAGAAAAATAAAGAAAGCTGTTTGGAGCATTGAACTAGTAATAGGACTGTTTGCTTACTTTCTTTTTTTACTCTCCTCATTCTGGTTTTGCTCATTCAACATAAACTAGTGAGAGTGCTCCGACTTGGACGTGCTTAGCCAACCATACATTTATTCCGTGTACCTTTCTTATGCCTTTGAACCATTAAAAGAATTTGTGGTAATCTATAACATATAATTCAAAAGTAGTCGGGAACTTGGCATTTCCAGTTATTGGTACTTATTCTCGATTAGCTTTAACCAAGCACATTTACAGAGAGCTTATGTGTAGTGCATATAACCCACTAATCCTCGTTTGCTGTTCTTTTTTTTCTTTTTCTTTCAGCTTGTTGGAGGGGAAGAAGAAAAGCAGCCATCTGATTCAGATGTTAGGGCAGCAGTATGGGAGGTTTGTGGCGATTCAGGTGCTCTGCAATTGCTTGTTGATCTTCTTCAAACAAAGTAAGTATCTCAAACCAACTGATTAGTCGTCATTTGGGATCATCCTTTGAATAAATTATTATTAATAACAGTAATAACAATAATTATGGATTGATGGGAACCCAGCACATTAAAAAGCCCCATGCCGGTATTCCCCCATCTTTTGTTCTTACAGTGTAATTAACAAACAATATTTCTAAATCTGGACCAATATTTCGAGTGAAAATAACTGGACGAAGTCGCCTGTGGATTTTATGAATTGATCAAGTCTAATTCTGTATTTCTTGAACTATTTTCCTGGAATTATAATTCACTCCACTACCTTATTTGCATGTATGGTGATGATTACAATTAGTTGTATTTGTTAAAACATAATTGTAATAAGTAGAAGTAATTCGAAGTACAACTTAACTTACAGGAAGATCTAGACTCTAGTTGTAATTCCTCTTAGTTATATGACCAAAAAAATCTCCACATAGAACTTCTAATTTAAAACTGTAGCATTCAACTTTTATGAGCATATAATTTATATTCACTCTGTGAAATTTCTGAGGTTTTTCATTTACCAGGATGATGGAGCTTGAAGATGGTTCTGGCACCGAAACTTCTGATACCGAGCTGCTTGAAAAGGTTCAAGTGATAGAGATATCTGATGGGTACGTGAGGTATGTCAAGTAATCCTCCTTTAGGTTCTAGTAAGTACTATACTATCTTTATTTGGTTTGACTTACATATTTTGGAGAAATAAACTCTTCTGCGTGCTATGTTTATTCCCCTAAATGCTTATAATATATTGACTATATATCCTCTATTGGACAGAAGAAAATGTGGGGTATTGAGTGAAGAGTGACTTTTATTTGATCGCCTTACTATAATCAGATGCATATCAATATCTTTAGTTCTATACTGACGTATCATGAAATTTTGCAGAGAAGATACTGAAAATGCAAGTGGAAAGAAGCTGATCAGCAGAAACAGTTGGTGTGGTATAATTTATCGACGGGGGCAAAAGCAACTCACTCGTCTGTTCTTGAAGGAAGCTGAGAAAGCTCTGCAACTATGCTTAACTGAGAACAGAGCTGAGTGATGAAACAAACATTTTTGACATTTACATTTCGATAAAGGTCGAGTTTAATTACTTCACTGGCTCTAAAACATTTGAATCCTACATAAAATATTTGAATGCTACTTCAATGACATTTCATCTTTGACCTTCAATCTTGAACAAACTTTTGGCAACAGAAAGGATTTGAAGCCTTGTGAATTAAAGTGTAGTGGAAAGTGCTACAAAAGCATTGTTGATAGAGGGCAAAAAAAGTGTAATAGAAACTGATGCAAAAGCGTATTTTGCAAGTGCCCCGGTTTTTCGGTGCACCTACATCATCCTGTAAGATGGCCGATGGAAAAATCGGGCAATATAGAACTCTCCTCCAGCCTGTCTATTTTTACACCTTTCTTTTCTTATTTGTCTTTCTAGTTTCTATCATTTGATTGTTTTTGTAGAGAATTATTATTGTGTACTTTGCCTATTTTTATGGAAAAATCGGGCAATACAGGATGTATTTTTCATATTTTCTATTTTTATAGCAAGAGATGTTCATTGTCGGCAGGCCCGTGCGGTGCCCAGTGCGAGCAGGGCGCCCGTGCGGTGCCCAGTGCGAGCAGGGCGCCCACACTGGGCCCACCACAACGTGGGGCCCAAAATTTTTTAGTTTTCCACTATAGTACTTTCCAGCTGTATGTCGCTTGTTTATTAAGGTCGCGGTTTTGGGGAATAAAGAAAATTCTCCGGGGAATAAAGACTAAAGGAGCATATTTACATTTTAGACCGAAAATTTACAAAGTTGTATCTTGCCCCCCTAATCTTCATCTTTCACTAAGTTTATCTTCTTCTTCTCTCTAAAAACCCTAATCCAAGAAACCTAATAGTAGTACTACAAATCAGAATCCCGAATAAATCAAGAGAAGAAGATTGAGGAATTTAAAGACCAACGGGGTTCTTCCTCCATCAAATTCGTGTTGGAATGGATACTAAATCATTGTCAATCAACTCACCCAATTTTGATATAACATCACTTTGTAGGTTTCAAACTAATTGGATTTTTGAAGGTGTATGAATATTTCTTCTAAATCTCAATTTGTAACCCTAATCCAAGAAACCTAATAGTAGTACTACAAATCAGAATCCCGAATAAATCAAGAGAAGAAGATTGAGGAATTTAGAGACCAACGGGGTTCTTCTTCCATCAAATTCGTGTTGGAATGGATACTAAATCATTGTCAATCAACTCACCCAATTTTGATATAACATCACTTTGTAGGTTTCAAACTAATTGGATTTTTGAAGGTGTATGAATATTACTTCTAAAACTCAATTTGTAACCCTAATTCCTCAATCTTCTTCTCTTAATTTATTAGGAATTTTGATTTGTAGTACTATTATTGAGTTTCTTGGATTAGGGTTTTTAGAGAGAAGAAGAAGAAGATAAACTTAATGGAAGATGAAGATGAAGATTAGGGGGCAAGATACAACTTTGTAAATTTTTGGGTTAAAAGTAAATATGCTCCCTTAGTCTTTATTCCCCGAAGAATTTTCTTTATTCCCCAAAGCCGTGGCCTTATTAAAATACTAAAGTGTTTCCGATTAAAAACAATAAAGTAAGTTTGAAGAAGTCAAATTAAAAAAGGAATTGAGGGTACATATATTGAAGGTAAATAGGGGCGCACTCTCAGCATGCATTACTCTTTCTCTCTCTAATTTCTATTCTTATTAATCTTTCTCTCTCTAGTTTTTTTTTTTTTTCACTTTTCCTTTATCCTCTCTTTTCTTTATCAGGAAAGTGATTTACTTGATACTAAAAAAATATGGTAGTGTATTGGTGCAACAATACACCGGGTGGAACAAGGAAATCACTTTCTTAATTAAATTTTTTCTATAAATTGTAGGTTCAATAATTTTTTTAATTATCCTATTCAAGTCTTCTTTCAAACCCTTTGAACAAAAAAAAGTCTTCCTCCAAATTAATACTAGTGTATTGGTAGTGTGTTCTTTGTGAGTGCATTATTCTATAAAATTATATTGAAGTTGAAATAATTGCATCAATATCACCAGATAATATATCTTTTTTCTATTTTTATTTCTCTTCTTGTTGTTATTTAGTCGTTATAATTTGTTTTTGATGGAACTAGGCAAACGCCTTAATATCAGCTACTAGAGCAATAATTCATTGCTCTAGTTTGAAGAAAGAAGAACATTTTGATGTTGAAGCAGATGACTTGTTTGTGGAGTTGATGAATAAATGATCAATTATCTTTATAGTCAAATTATTTTGAATTCGTTATCATTTTTTGTATAATTTGTTATATCTTGATGATACGAAGGGCCCAAACTAAATTTTTGCACAGGGCCCCCAAATTCTCAGGCACGGCCCTGATTGTCGGTTCCGATTCGCTTTTGCGACAAGTATACTTTGCCTGGTTATATTGTCACTTAGTTATGTCCTGTTGTGTACTGAGTGTACATTTGGTCGAATTCCAGTGATGACATACATCCCATTGCTACGCTTCTTTGCATATATGTTATAGTTTATTCGCTGTGCGGTTGTCTCATATCGCTTGCAAGAGAGTCTCGATTATAGGTGCACGCTCAAGTTTTGTAAGCGGCAAGGCTTTTTGGATGGGATCGTGTAACAAAATCTGTTTGAGTGTCTTGTCTGCCACAAGCACCTAAGCTTGCCATGTCGACACGGCACATGTTAGCACCACCCTATGTCACGTTGGGTGGTTTTTTTGCTGAACCACTACTATCATTTTTTAGAAAGGGAGGTGGGTATATCATTTTTCAACGTTACTCGGTAGTCAGTTAAGTCCTGGATGTCACACCACCTAAAATCGGTTAAAAGATTTGGCGCTAAAATCTCTTTTTTTTTTTTCTTCTTTGGACATTGAAAATCAATTACTTTTGAAGTTTCAACAATATTTAAAAGTATTTTTGTTTAAATTAAGAAGCATTTTTCACGTTTTTTCTTATGCATTCCTCTTTTACATAGTCCAATACTCCAATAACAAACGAAATTGCACTTGAATCTTCAAGAAAATGTTTTATTAGTTTGTTACTCCTTACATTTTTGTGATGATTGTTATTCTGTTGAAAATATTTTTTCTCCTTTCCACAATTTATTCCTATTTCATCCAGTTTTATGAATCTTGCATGCAATAAGGACAAAATTTGATTCATTCTTATTTTTAAGGCCACATTAAGAAGTAATTCAGAGTTGTAGTTTTGTTGAGATAATCAAATGGTATGAGATGTGTACGCTAAAATGTGGTTATCGTATCAAACATGTCTATTTTACTAAGCAAGGGTTTTTTCCTGTCAATATTGAGTATGTATACTTAAAGCAGTAATAATATTGTAACGTACTGCTATAGTCACATTTTTTCAAGATAAATCAATGTCGTGACAGAATTATCAGATCCAGTTCTCCAGTTGGTGACTATGTTTTGCAATTTTGTTATTTAAACAATAATTTGAATAATTAAGCTATTTTTTGTATCAAAAAAATTATGTATTGAAAAGTTTTATTGAAACAATAACTCTAAAATGGCTTAAAATGGGCTAGTCTATATTAAAACAATAAACATAGATCATCCACCTATTTGATTTTCTAATAAGAAAGAGAAAATAGGAAAAAAGTCAATCTATCAAAGCTAAGTATCTCCCTTTGTACTTGAACGGACCAAATCAATCTAATTCAAAAGATATATCTTATAGTCAGAAATAAAAATATCATATAATAGTAAAACAAAAGAAATACAATATAATAAAAAATAGTTAATTTTTAAAATTAAAAATTATTGATTTGGTTATTTGGCCGAACCAAACTATTCAGGGCAGATTGGCTTAGATTGAATAATTAAACAAACAAGTCTTTCAGATTAGTTTGTGGATTGAACTGAAAAGATTAATTTCTGAAGCGTTATACAACCCTATTGTCAAATTATCTAGACGATCAAGTGGGGATGGAACAACTAGCCTTGTTGATAATGAAATTTATAGGATTAGACACATTAAGCCAAGTTTGTAAGAGTGACATACCATATTTATATCAACATAATGTTGGAAGTATGTTGTTATCCATTTGTTTTTGCAAAGTGATTTTTCTATTGAGAGAATATACATCTCTCACATATTCTATATATACTCTTATTTTTTATTTCACAAGATATTTTAATATAAAAATCCTTACTTTTAGTAAAAAAGAAAAAGTTGCCTATTTTGTGGCTTATAAATCTACTAGAGTTATGTGCTGGGTAGAATCAAACAGTTTCCATTGATTTTTTTTTTTCCTTCTTTCTTACTATAAAGTGTTCATTTTGGAAATAGTAGAATCAACAAGGTGAAGAAGGTTTATGCAATTTCCCTTCTTTCTCTTTCTTCATTTCATTTTCATAATCTTCTTTTTTGCATGAATGTTTATTTTTCTTAATTTGTTTTGAATCCCAAGTTCTATATTGATATTCAAAATTTGGGTAACTTCAAAAGGAATTGAAGTCAAGCTTTTGTAGTAATCTATGGTGGAAATGAATTGATTTAGTGACAAATGAAAGAAGATTTTAGTAGATTGATGAAATTCATTTAGATTTTGTAAAATGGGTTTTTGTATTTGTCTCTGTTTTGACAATTAAAAGCATGGTCCATGGACTGTAATTAGGCAATGTGGTGTTTGTGTTTATGTCTGAAGGGATTTGTTTAAATTTGAGAGAGAAGTTCAATTAGAAAGATGGTGTTTAAATTTGATTTCTATTTTGTTTGTAGTGTTATTGAGCTTACTAAAAGATGGTTGCATTTGGGAAGAAATTGAGGGAAAGACAAATTCAAGAATGGCAAAAGTATGTTTTTCTTCATCTATTTAACATCCCATATTGATTGATTCGTCAATGTTTTTAGCCATTATCTTGTGAACAAATCAAACATCATTAGCAATCCTTGGATAGAGAATTCATCTTGGTTCGACAATTTCTTTTGTAAGTGAGAATAGTTCAACATGGACCAAGAAAATCTCAAAAGCAAGAATTTAGTATCTAGGATCAAAACCTCATTGCCAATTGGGTTTGAGTTGGATGTTTACAAACTTAACAAGGTAAAATAGCTAAGCCAAAACATTACAGCCCGAAAAACTAAAAGACCAGAACTCTTCATGACACCCAACAAAGAGACACATGAAGGCTCAAAGAAAGCCCCGGTTGAGGGGCGTGAGAGACTAGTCTCACATGGACCAAGAGAAGTTTCTTTTTTTCTCGCGAAAGACCAACCGAAGTCTCGTGACCATGAACATAGTATCTAGGACCTCTCCATTCGTTACCAGCTGGTCCTGAGTTGGATGCTCACAAACTTATACTCCACTTCATTATCTAATGCCTTAAGATGGCTTCCCGATGAAGTTTTTTCACTTTTATCATTCAACCTCAATATGTATGATATTCATATCTACGACTATGAGCTGAATCTTTATATGAATAACGATTCAGTTTTGTTTGCATTTCTTCATTAATATTTTGTTTTACTAGTTAGTCTTTATCCGTATGTGTCTAGTTATTACATCAACTACAAGTTGATGAAGAAGAAAGTAAATCAATTTAATCAACAACTCATAGCTGGAGCTCAAGATCGTCGTCATGTCCTCAAAGAATTCTCTCGAATGCTGGATACTGAGGTTGAGTGAAACCATTTCTGTTAATTTTTATTAGATATCTCAAGTCGTGGGAATCTTTAACATTTCATTTTTATTCAGATTGAAAAGATTGTTCTGTTCCTTTTGGAACAACAAGGGGTACTAGCGAGCAGGATAGCGAAGCTTGGAGAAAGTCATGCAGAACTTCTGCAACAACCTGATATATCCAATATATCTGAACTTCGAGAAGCATATAGAGAAGCGGGCCGTGAACTTTTAAAGCTTCTGAATTTTGTTGAGATGAATGCAATTGGAATACGTAAGATACTGAAGAAGTTTGACAAACGTTTTGGTTACAGATTCACTGATTACTATGTTTCCTCTCGTGCAAATCATCCTTACTCGGAGCTCCAACAAGTGTTCAAGCAAGTGGTAGGGTATCGATTTCAGACTCGATCATTTCGTTTAGCAACATAGCGATCATTAGGGACATCTAGGGGTCCTTCAAACCCTTCAAGTCAAACTTTTTTCCATTTTAAATGTGACCATGGTACTACGTGTGAGAATAGTCTCGCATGAGAGTAGGGCGATCTAGCAACCAAGAATATAATGTCTAGGTCCTCTCCGCTCATTGCCAATTGGTTTTGAGTTGGATGACCACAAACTTAACACTACAAATTCATATATCTCGGCTGAAAATTTCAGTTAATAAGGCACTTACACCAAATTCCACACACCATGGATATTTATGCTTATTTCAGTCGAAATCATGACTTGACATGTACATGAACAATGATTCTTATTGAAATATGGGAAACCCACACTCTAGATAAAATTCATACATACTATTACTCCTCTAGAATGCCTAATGTTTGGGTAATACTTGCGCTTCAACGAACGTGCAGGGCATTGGAGCTGTTGTGGGGGCTATATCTCGCAATCTAGCAGAGCTTCGGGATCATCAAGGGAGCTATCACTCAATCTATGATCAACCTGCTTTTTCATTTCAGGTTTTCTCTAACTTCCATTCCGATTACAACCTATCGTTTTTTTAGTTATTGGGGAATATGGTTAAAACTTAAAACTTGCAGAGATAATATATCACGTAATTATCTGCAGGATCCTGTTATTGATTCAATAAAAACAGCAGTGGACAGGCTAACTCATTCCACAAACTTCCTCCACTTTTTAGGACAACATGCACTTATTGTGCAAGAAGAGTTGCCAACGCCCTCCAACGAACAAGTTAATGACGAAAGATACCATTTTATGTCCCTTGTATTGAACTTAGCAAACACGTTTCTTTATATGGTCAACACGTATATTGTTGTCCCAACAGCTGATAACTACTCCATGAACCTCGGAGCTCAAGCAACAGTTTGTGGCATAGTGATTGGAGCAATGGCCATAGCACAGGTGTTTTCTTCTGTCTATTTCAGTGCATGGTCAAATAGATCATACTTTAGACCTCTTGTATTTAGCAGTATTGTTCTTTTCGCCGGGAATGTTTTATATGCATTGGCATATGATATCAATTCAATTGCAGTTCTTCTAATTGGCCGTCTTTTATGCGGGTAAGGCTTTTCCTTGTTTCTCCGATATTTGAGTGAAATTTCTTGTTCCTTTTCCTTCATTTTCTGTTTAGACGTATCACATATTCTATCCATATCCGAAATCTATCTCGGGATATATATGATTTTATAGAATTTACATGATTAATTTATAACTGTTTTAGGTTCGGATCTGCGAGAGCTGTAAATAGGCGTTATATCAGTGATTGTGTACCTCTTAAAATACGGATGCAGGCTTCGGCAGGATTTGTTAGTGCCAGTGCTCTTGGGATGGCGTGTGGTCCTGCTCTTGCCGGCTTACTTCAAACTAATTTTAAGCTTTTCAAGTTAACATTTAATGAAGATACTTTACCAGGATGGGTTATGGCTTTGTCATGGTTAATCTACTTAGTATGGTTGTGGATTTCATTTAGAGAACCTGCTCGTGAAACTGATGAAGGTCCACAAGAAGCTAATTCTCGTAAGCAAAACTCTGATCTTGAGAAACCGTATTCATTAACCTAGTTCCATATTTGAAGCCTATTAATATTCTTGTGTAATGTATAGAATGTCGACTACATATTTCACGAAATTCTAGCAAGACCGTAATCTATATCAAAATAGTAAATTACTGTCTTGGTAAGCAAAACCGTGATTGTGTTATATGACATAAATTACAGAAAATAGTGCGTTAGAAAAAGGACTCGTGCAACCTCTTCTCTTAAGTCAGAAAGAAGACGATGACGATGAAGATGGAGAACAAGAATGTGATGTTAGTGATGAAGCTTCTGAAGATTCACACTCTCCTGCAACTTCAATTTCAGCAGCATATAGATTACTTACACCGTCTGTCAAGGTTCAAACCTAATTCTTGTTTCTTTCCTAAAACTTCAAAATGATATTTCCTAGTATCCGCCAACTCTTTTTTTGTCCCTTCGTATAGTTGTCATACCATATTTTTACTACATAAATATGATTCATGAAAGTAAATATATATCACTTTCGTCCGAAATCGTTTCAGGTCCAATTATTTATCTATTTCATGCTCAAATATGCAATGGAGATTTTGCTCTCAGAATCCAGCGTCGTTACCACATACTACTTTAGCTGGTCAACTAGTACAGTGGCCGTCTTCCTTGCGTGTCTTGGTTTAACAGTTCTTCCTGTAAATATTCTCGTCGGAAGTTATATTAGTAACATGTTTGAAGCCAGGTAAACTTTCCAACAGAAACTCAGAAAGATATACATAATTATATTGTTTAGCCCAACTTGGCGAATCTTTCAGATAGTATGACAAAATCATAAGAAAGAATGTGATTCAATATTATATGTTCTTCATCTTACCCGTTGATTTGATTGTAGGCAAATATTACTGGCATCGGAAGTAATGGTATGCATCGGTATATTGCTAAGCTTTAATGTAGTAAGCACGTATTCTGTGCCGCAATATATATCCTCTGCTCTTATCACCTTTGTCTCAGCCGAAGTTCTTGAAGGTAATCTTTTCTCATTCCCTAGCTTTACTTTGAAATTTGATTCGAACTCCTAAGCCAACAATGTGATTTCTTGATTAAACTAGGTGTGAATCTATCACTTCTATCGAGAGTGATGTCATCAAGGCTAGCCCGTGGGACATACAACGGAGGATTACTTTCGACAGAAGCTGGGACATTAGCTCGGGTTGTGGCAGATGGTACAATAACATTGGCAGGGTATTTAGGTGAAGGAAAGTTATTGAATGTCACCTTAATTCCTTCACTTATCATCTGTGTTGGCTCTATAATTGCCACTTTCTTCACCTACAACACTCTCTACTAATCATCCCATCTTATTTCCACTTGTATTTAAATCTCTATAACTTCATACGTTCTCTAACCAAGTCTTCTCTAAGAAAAATGAATAATGATATCGACCTCCCCTGGCACTGTGATACATTCAGCTCGAGGTTATAGTCGTAGATCTTTACGTGATACAGTTAGACGTGACACTGTCTTGTTCATGTCTTTCCAAAATTCAATATGTAATAAGTTTAGTTCAAACTTTGATGTTTCAGCTAGGGTTGATTAAGTCATGGCTCTTTTTAAATAATCAAATGTGAATATAGCAGTAGTACAATTCATTTAATGAGTTCTTTCTTTAGTACTTGGTTACACTTCTTTCTTTGATCTCCTTTTTTTTCTGTTCGAATTTTTTTCCTTTTTCCTGTTTGATAGCCAATAAATGTTGTTTCAGTAAAAATGTGTAAATAATGGGAGCCCATTATTTTAGGATAATAAATTTAGGTGGTCAATATATGGACAACCGATTATTTTAGATGGACAACTATTTTTGAGTCCCAACCTAATTGACTTTGATTTAATAAGGGGCAATTCTATAAGGCCTTGATATCAAAACCTAATTAATTTGAGGACTATAAACAAATGTACTAATAGATTAATTAGATTAGAAACTCTAATTGTCATTCATCTTCTTCATCATTCTCCTTCATCATCAATCACCTCCATCCCAACACCAACAAAACTCTTTCAACAAAAAAAAAACACCAACAAAACCCCCACCATCACCACTACACCTTCACTGGTCACAATATTTTCACCTACCACCGAATTCACCAATTAATACCATCATTATCACTACCATGACCATCACTAGCTAACATCTTAATCTTCTCCTTGACAAACACCTAGTGATTAAGAATGAAGAGATTGTGGTAAGATGAACTTCTGGTAGCTTATTCCACCAATTCAATGGCTTAAACATATAGAGGATCAAAGTCTTAGTGATTACTCCGATTTCACCATTATCACAACCGTCATTTTCAAATTTCCCGCATTTCCCTTTTAAATGCCCCTATAGAAACCAATTCCATCCCAAAATCAAACTTCAGAACTTACCCATACCACTCAAGAAGAAGATGATGGAACATGATTATCATGAATACCATGTGCTGATTTTGTAATTGTACTAGAGAGGCACAAAAGTACCAATTTCATCAGCATATACCTTATTTCATCATGGTGTGATGGATCATCTTCATCTGGACTCGTCTTTGCATCGAGAAGGTTGATAGAAATCGAACGAAATCAATTCCATTTTGTCTAGGTCTAATCTGTTTATAGCTTCAGTGAAGGTGGCTTCTTGATTTGGTAGGTCACTAGTTTATAAAATTTCTGCAACTAAAGACGGCAAGACATCGATGCACTTGGGTAGTTTAGGGTTTTGGGATTCATGACATTTTCATGTCAAATTGAGAAGAATTCAGATCAAAAGAACGGTGGAAATACAACTCGTTCTATTGATTTCCCACATTTGTAACTATATGAGAAGGAGAAGAAGATGAGGGTGAGTTGAGTTCTTCCAGCTTGTTTGAAACCATATAAATCTATAAAAGCTCCTGAGAAAACAAGATTAATTCGTAAAAGAAAAAGAGGGTTAGGCAGTTCAAAAAGAGGGAGGACTTAATAAAAGCTATAAGTCTTGGAGGACATAAGTGAAAAATAATGAAGTGATGTCCCCTAAAAGATATTGTGTCCACGTAAAATAGTTGTCCACATAAGATAATTAGTTGTCCATATATTGCCCACCTAAATTTAGAGGTGAAAGAGGTTTTAGGCATTCAATTTCTAGGTGTACGAAATTGGAGCGGGTAATAAATTTAAATCACGTATACATTGGTAAAACTACCTACCTATATGTGATATCTTTAAAAAGATAAATGTAAAATAAACGAAACTGCATTTTGATTAACACGTATTACTCGATAACATTTTGATTGTTAATGTCCCACAGAGAAATAGAATAATTTGAGATAAGCAATAGAGAGAATCAGATAAATAACTAAATGAGGGTAATTTTGGAAAGTAAAAAAAAATTATTAACAATCAAGGGAGGAATTTTTTTTTTTTTTTTGGAAACTCACTAGTTAAACCTTGAAACAAACATACTTAAAGTCCAACTAAACTTAAACCATGGATTCCATCACTTCTCGGAATCGAACTTGGGATCTCTAGAACTTTGAAGTTTATGTCAACACTTTCGACCACTTGAACAACCAAGTGCCAACCAATGAAATGTTAACAAAGGGAGTTAAATTTAAGTAAAATACAAGGTTGAAAAGACAATTGGTCACAAATTAGGAACCCAAACCTTATTTCTTGTTTTGTTATGGTTAGTTATTTTTAGTGCATTTTGTACCAAGAATTAAAATAGAAGTAGTTTGGTGTAATAAGTAAGATCCCTATTCATTCGTGAATGAGTCATGAATTCCTTGACGTTTTCTCACTCTTCACTTGAACCCTCCTCCCTCTTATAAAACCAACATTTTCTTCATCTTCTTAAACGACAAACTCTCTCTGTTTCATCAAAAATGGCTTATTCCACTACTACTACTACTCATCCCAATAAGGTATAGTAAATCATCTCTTTCTCCTTTTTTTTTTTTTTCATTTTTCATCATCATTGGATTGGATTGGATTTCTGAACTTTGTAACTAATTAGGTGTTGTTTGCAATTGGACATGGCAATGAACCTATGGAGTCGGTGACGATTATTGACGTTCTTCGTAGAGCTGGAGCTGAAGTTACTGTTGCCTCGGTTGAAAATACTAATGTTGTTGAAATGGGGTTCAAGATTAAACTTGTTGCTGATGATCATATTACTGCATTTACTCATACTACTTTCGATCTTATTACTCTTCCGGTTTGCTTCACTCCCTCTCTCTTTCTCTCTTTCGGAGTTGGTTTAACATGCATGAAACTCTAGGCAGGAATATGATGTGGCTTCCCATAATTTTCTAGACTCCTTAGACTTGGCGCACATCCCAACAATTCATTCCACTAGTTAGACAAGTTCAGATGTGGACAGTCTGTCTCCTCAACTGATGTTTAACACCAACTGGCCTAAATCTTAGTCAAACTTTCTTAAGTAGTGACTTGTCTAACTAGTAGGTTATATCGTTAGACCCTCGGTTTAGCAAATCTTGGTTATTTTGTAATTACTCTTTAGGATTCGTAGCTACGTTTTGTTATGTTTCGTTGTTATAATTGGTAGAGTTTGTTTCAGAAAATAATTTTTATTTGACTCTAAAATTTTCGAAATATATATATATATATCCATCTTAATTTCTTTAATTTTTTTTTTTGTTGAATTTAGGGGGGAATTAAAGGTTGTGAATCTCTAAGAGATTGCAAGGTTCTAGAAAACATGGTGAAACAACAAATAGAGAAAGAGAGGATTCTTTCTGCAATCTGTGCAGCTCCTGCAATTACTCTTGAACCATGGGAGGTGTTGAAGGGAAAGGAAGTATGATTTTATCACCATACTCAAAATCTTTTTTTTTTTTTCCTTAATGCATCTCTTTTGGCTTGAAATAAAAAATGTCTTTGATGTGAGTGTATATAACAAAAATGGTGAGTGCATTTAAAATTTCCCTCAGTCGACTTAAAACCAAGACATCTAAAGCGGTTGCTTCGGGACCCAAGCCGAAGAATAGCCCACTATAAGCAACCATGAGGTATACAAGATTATAAGAAAAAAACATAAAGAACTCCACTCTAGGCACGCGCAAAAATATTTAGCACATAGAAACTACGTGGTGTATATGTGAAGGTTGGATTGAACTTTCCGAGACAAAACTCAGGATCTTTTAAGTGGTGTTTGTTTTTTCTCATTGTCTGAATTTGACTCATCTAAATATTAAATCATTTGAATCAAATAAAAATATTAACAGTCATTTAGATGATTTATAGACATCACAAGTTTGACTAAAAAAAGAACATTTCAAAATCTAGCTCAAGTTAATTCAAACTTCGAGTTAGATTTCAACTCTGACTTAGAAAAAAGAAACACTACTTTAGTGCTTTTAGAAGGAAAGCATTGTGGAACTAGGTCTGTTATGTCATAATTTAACCGATTTTTATCGTCATGTGATTCTTATTTTTCGTGTCTTTGAGTGAAAAGGTCACTTGTTTTCCGGGTCTGAAGGATAAACTATCTCCTGAGGTGAAATATGTTGAATCAAGAGTACACCATTATGGGCAACTTGTGACCAGTCAAGCACCTGGTACAGGAATGGAGTTTTCTGTAGCACTAGTTCAGACATTATATGGAAAAGAAAAATATGATGAAATTGCTAAACAATTGGTGAGACAATAAAAAAATACTCTTGTTTATACTAATTCTATACGCCATACATTATTTATTGTCCTAACTCGTTAGAGATATTTGTTTTTACTCAGATACTACGTCCCCGATATGGAATAGAATATGAGTTCACTGAGTTTAATCCGACAGCGTGGACATTCAACGGTATAGAGCCACAGGTACTATCAAAGTGTAGTATAATTCGATGTGGAATTATATATGGATTTTCTTATATTTCTTTTTCAACTCATTTGATTGGGAACAGGTCCTTGTACCGATCGTCAATGACATAGATGCAATCGAAGCTACAATAATCATCGACATTCTTCGACGAGGAGGTGCAAATGTTATAGTGGCATCTCTTGAAAACGAGTTAGAAATTGTGGCTTCTCGGAACATAAAAATTGTAGCCGATGTGCTCTTCTCTGTGTTAGCTGAACAATCTTTTGACCTTATTGTGTTACCGGTAAGTTGTGTTTAGATTTTAAACTAGGTAATTAACAAGTCGGTCGTCCACTCAAAATGTCGGTCGTCCACTCAAATTGTGTTTGTTTTCTTCAAAGTCTAATACAAGTCGATCAGATGATTCAGATTAAGACAATGCACCTTAACTTTCTTATCAAAATATTTCTTAAGAATAGATCTTTTCTTCTAGGGCGGACTTCATGGTGCCCAAGCTCTTGCAAAATCGGAAAAGTTGATAGATTTGCTCAAGCAGCAAGCAAAATCAGGAAAACTCTATGGAGCAATAAGTTATTCTCCCGCTATCGTTCTAAATCCCAACGGCTTACTCGAGGTATACTCTGAACCATGTTTCAATAATCATTATTTCTCCAATTTTGACATTGTCGTATATTTTTTGATGTATGAATGTCTATTACTCGAATTATAGGGAAAAAAAAGCTATTGGGTATCCAAACACGTACAATGAGCTATCCGATAAGAGCGAAGATGAGATCAGAGTGTTGATTGACGGAAACCTTATAACTAGTAGAAGCCCAGGGACCTCTATGGAATTTGCTTTAGTAATGGTACAAAAGTTCTTTGGACACGAAGAAGCTATGAAACTTGCTAAACGTATTCTCTTCATAGATCCTAATCCTAAACTCGCCTAGTTTCAATCGGCCAATCAAAGTTTGAGTGTATTTCTAAATACCAAATAAGTTCTCTAGGCGGGGGCAGTTCATGGTTTTGCTAAGTTTATCTTTATTTACGAAGATTTATGTGATACTTCATAAGTTAGGGAACTTGTTTATGCTTGTTGTTTAGTACAATTTGCCTCGTGACTATTGTTTTTATCAGAGGTAAAATAGTCATTTGAAGTTATTTTAGATACTCCACTTGCGTCTTATATGAGTCTCATTTTTATGATTTTAATGAACGGACGTAGTTATTTCGACAAAAAGAAATGGACCAATCAAGTCACCTATTTGCTTTATATTAGATTGAGTTGTTAGGAGTTGTTTGTTCTTTGTTGCTTGATTGTTTGGGAAGTATTTCTTTTTTCTGATTTTAATGAATGGATGTAGTTATTTCAACAAAAAGATATGGACCCATGTTTTTCAAACTGACAATTTTATTTTAGTTAAGAGCACCATCTACCTAGGAGAAATGGAAATATAAAGGATTCAGCTACTCTCATAAATTGTAGTAGTTGGGTTTCATTAAAACCTCCTCTTAGGTTTTTCTTCATCTAGGAACTTCCAAGTCCATAATTCTTTTTTGTTTTGAACAAGTTTTTTTAGTTCAACAAAAAAAAAAAAACAAGCTTTTTTTTTTTTTTTGTTGAAAGAACAACAAAGTAGTTTAGATACCCTTTTTTTAACTATTGGAAATTTCAATTTCTTTTGGTTTCTATTAAATTTTTGGGGTATTTTACGAAAAGATCGTAGATAAGTGCCGTATTTTGCGAAAGGAACACGACCGCTTATTATTTTGCAATGGGATCGTGGACTAGGATTGACCAGTTAAGTTTTAACACCGTTAACTCTATCTACATTACTTAAAAAGTTATGGTTATATTTAAGTAAAGTTGTCTAATCTGACATTTGTTTTACACGAATATATCTTCTTCTGTTCATCTTCGATCTTTTTTTTTTCTCCAACCTTTGATTTTCATTGGATAATAAAGAGGTGTTGCGGATTGATCTTGTTTAACTCTTGATTTTCTTTCTTCAAAAAAGTCAGCATCTTTCTTGGCTGAAATCACTAAGTACGTAAGAGTTTTTTGCTTTGCGTTTTAGGGTTTTTTTTACTTTGTGTTTTAGGGTTTATTACTTTGTATTTTAGAGTTTTTACTTTGATTTTCACTGTATTTTAGGTTTTTTTTTACTTTGTGTTTTAGGGTTTATTACTTTGTTTTAGGGTTTATGTCAGATTAGGCAACTTTACTTAAATATAACCACAACTTATTAAGCAATGTAGTTAGTACTAACGTTGTTAATATTTAACAGTGTCAAAACTTAACGGCGTTAAAATTTAACTGGTCAATCATAGTCCACGACCCCTTTACAAAATAATAAACGGTCATGTCCCTTTCGCAAAACACAGTACTTATCTACGACCCTTTCGCAAAATATTAATCCGATGAGCTAACTCCGTTATTTTTTAACATATGATCAAAAGAATGTTTGAGTTTTTTCTTTACATAATTTTTTAATAAAACATTCTAAATTTAGGAAAATAGATTTTAAATTGTTGATTTTTGAATCGATCTGATCTTCACATTGACACCTTGTAATCATCCCATGCCCTGATCAAAGAAATAGTACTATGGTCTAATTTTTCTATAATTTTTATATAAATTTTGAAAAACAATTTTGTGTTTTGGATTGCAACCCAACTCTAAAAGTAACTATCTTTTTTTTTTTTCTTTCGGGAAGAACAACTATCTTTCTCTTAATTTGCTTACTTTTTCTGTTTCCTTGCCTAAAAGCTGAAATTGATGGATTTGGTCACAATTAAATTAGAGTTAAGAGGGGTAGATGGGTACCATTAGGTCTGCAATAAATAGTGACTAGGACCTCTTCCTTAATGAGCAATCCTTATACACCATTGATATTGGATAGTTATACAACGTGGTTAGAAAAATGATCTTATATAATTGATGTAATACAGTTGTGTGCGATCAAATCGATTTCCACGTTATTTAAATAAAATCTATTTGTGGACCTCAACGTAATTAAGGAAGCCTAACGTAATTGATTTGTAGATGCATCATCAAAAGTTATTATTGCCATCTGTTGTTGTTTTCAATATTTTTGAGATTTGGAACAGTAAAATATCCAAAATTAATATTGAGATTCAGAACGATAACAAATCCAAAATCATTATTGAGATAACCAGTAGTGGAACGCAGAGACAATCACCCCACATACCTAACTTAGTATCCATTGTTACTGTAGTCCTTTTTATTTTCGAAAAACACTAGCTAGGGAAGGAACAAATTCTTATTTGTTACCATGTAATGTCACGCTAATAATGTTTGTTTTGTACTTTTGTGTTATATTATGTTGTTAACTAAATATGGGTCGAACATTTAAAATATAACAATAAGAAGAGAGACATACCACTGTCATTATTTTTGTTTCAAATGGTTATTTATCTTTATGATTTCTATTGTTGGTCATTTTTCAACCATATTTATTTCCACAAAAGCTTTTATAAACACCACTTTTTTTTGTGGTTTCTAAAAAATATTTATGATTAATGATATAATTACCCTTATAAGAACCACAACAAGGTGGAAAAAGACATGCTTGTAGACATATAGAGCTCTGAGTGAGAGAGTGAAGTTAAAGAGAGAAAGTAGAGAGAGAGGGAATGAAAGGGTAATTGATCTCATGCATTTTACATTTCAACAAGTATATAAAAAAGAAGAAGAGAGAGTTGAAATCTTTAAATGAGTGAAAGTTGATAATTTTTAAATTAGTGAGGTTTCTTTAAAACTTTCTTTTGTTGAAAGAGGTTTCTTTAAAACTTGGGGGGGTTAAAGTGCTCTTTGTACTTGTGTTTATAGTCGGCGTTATCATCGATTATATTCAAGACTTTTAATTATTTAAAGGACATCCGTCCTTATTCACTCATCTTCAATTCATACCCACCATTTCCCTCTAAACAAAAATGGCCATCTTTGAGTTCTCACTCAGATTGGTTGGAATTCTTACCATACTATTCTCTTTTCATGGCTTTTGCTCCTCTCAACAAGGTATGTTAATTTATTTACTTACATTTTTGGATCATATATTTTTCCCATATAAATTGAAACAATAATGTAAAAGTTCTGCGATTTTGATTTCAATCATCTTATGGTTTTCGAATAATAAGGATACATAATTTTTGTTTTTCGTAAATTTCGTGTTTTAGAATTTGAAACAATTAGTTGTGAATTTAGGTTTCAAGCACATTTTTTGTAAATAGAGATATTTTCTTATGAAATGATGGGTTTCCCCTTCATGTCAGGTTTCTTATTAAAGCATATCTATCGAGTGAAAATTGAAAACAGAATGTCGTTGTTTCAAATTTTTATGATATTTCAAAGTCAAATGTTAATGAATTTTTTTTCACAATTATTCTTTTAAAAAAGTTCATAGTTTTTCTTTATAAAATTTTAAATATGTTGTTACTTGTTATGAAATTGAGATAATAATGTAGCAATTGGGATTTTTTTTTTATCCTTGTGACAAACTTTTTATACGTATGCGTACATGTATTTGCAGATCCAAATTACAGCTTTGTTCAACACGCAACATCAGCACCAAATGTGTCATACTATGACTACATAATCGTCGGTGGAGGAACGGCAGGCTGCCCATTAGCCGCTACTCTATCATCGAACTACAAAGTTTTATTAATCGAAAGAGGTGGATCACCTTATGGAAACCCAAACATCACAAATTTAAGTTCATTTGGTTATCCACTTTCGGATCCCTCTCCTACTTCACCTTCACAACGATTTATATCAGAAGACGGTGTAATTAACGCACGTGGCCGAGTTTTAGGTGGAGGAAGTTGTTTAAATGCGGGCTTTTATACACGGGCAGCCCCTGAATATGTTAGAGATGTCGGATGGGATGGTAAACTCGTAAATGAATCGTATAAATGGGTAGAGAAAATTGTAGCATTCGAACCTCAAATGCTAGGGTGGCAAACGGCAGTAAGAGATGGATTATTAGAAGTTGGCATTTTACCTAATAATGGATTTACTTATGATCATATTAATGGTACTAAAGTTGGTGGTTCAATCTTTGATCGTAATGGACATCGACATACTGCCGCCGATTTACTTCAATATGCTAACCCTAAAGGACTTACTGTTTTATTACATGCCACAGTCCACAAGATCTTGATTAGAACCAAAGGTAACTATTTTATGTCGACATTGTACGATAAAAATTCAGAAATTCTTAAGTGTTGCAAAACCAATTATTAAAACAATTGACAAAATACAAATGAAATCCGAGAAGCAAAATCTATATAACAAAAAGAGAAGTCTAAAAACATATTTATTTTGAAAACAGTAAGATTCGAACTCTAACAATCAGTGTCATTTAAATGAAGTGTGCTTCAAAATGAGTGAAAACACAAGTTATAGAGTTCTAAACTTGTTGACTATTTATGTGGAAATAGGGAGAGCAAGGCCAAAGGCACACGGAGTCTTATTCATGGATGAAAATGGAGTGATGCATAGAGCTTACTTGAACAAAAAAGGTTCATCAAAAAATGAGATCATCATATCTGCAGGAGCATTGGGGAGTCCTCAATTGTTAATGTTAAGTGGTGTGGGACCAGCTGAACATTTAAGGTCCCACAATATTGATGTAGTAGTTGACCAACCATTAGTAGGTCAAGGGATGTCAGACAATCCAATGAATGCCATATATGTCCCTTCACCTCTTGAAGTTGAAGTCTCACTCATTCAAGTTGTGGGTATTACTCAACTTGGTACATATATTGAAGCTGCTAGTGGTGAAAATTTTGCTTCTGGTGGACCTCAAAGAGATTTTGGCATGTTTTCACCACAGGTATATATATATTTCTTCACCTTTATAGGTGCTTTTTTTTTAGGGTTTATGAATATTTTAGGGAGTCTTTTGGAATTTTTCACCTTTTCAGGTATGTATATACAAAAAATCTCAGTATAAGATTTTTTTTATACGTCTCTCTCTCGTTAAGAAAACGTAAGTTTTTGCCCGGCCACTATCTTGTCCGGGAATGTGGTTGGCTAAGATATAAAGAGAGACCAGGCCTGAGTTAGAGGCACAACATTCTATCTCGGTTGTTCTCATTGACTCTCAGCTCTTGGTTTTGGTTCCCTCTCGTGCTAAGTCTGAACTTGTCTATACAGAAACCCCACCAGAATAAAAACTAGAGTTCTAGAAATTGAGTGAAAATCCTAATATGGTTTCCTCTTGAAACTAGAGGAAACTCTCGATCTGGGTAGTAATGGGACTATCATCTTTGATATAACAGTTTACTGATTTTTGTAAAAAATGATTAAGATCTTCAGATCCACATTTTGCAAAAAGAACAAAAGAAATAATAACGTGAATTTTCAACTCCCGCTAATTTCATAGTTTGATTAAATGTATCGTCTTAAGTTCTTAACCAAAAATCTGATGAGTTCATGAGAACAAGATAATTTTTAGTAGTAATAGTTAAGAGATGAGGTTAATTTGTGGATGTGAATTATTGATAAACAGACAGGGCAAATCTCAATTGTGCCACCAAAGCAAAGAACACCAGAAGCAATAAACAAAGCAGTGGAGTTGATGAATAGTCTTGATTCAAGAGCTTTTAGAGGAGGATTTATACTTGAAAAAATCATGGGTCCAATCTCAACTGGTCATCTTGAGCTCACAACCAAGAACCCTAATGCCAACCCATCTGTCACTTTCAATTACTTCAAAGAACCTCAAGATCTACAAAGATGTGTTGATGGTGTCAAAACCATTGAGAAGGTTGTCCAATCTAAAGCTTTCTCAAAGTTCAGGTATATCTATCACCTCTTCGCCCCGTATTATTCTTACACTTCGTTTACACCCTTGCGTTCTATCATTTCCCACCACCATTACAATGAATATTTTCGTATAGTATTTCGTTTTTCCAACACAACGACATATCTAACTAACTATGTGAAAAGTATAGGTACCCTTACTTATCATGGCAAGCTCTAGTAAACATGACAGCAGGATTTCCAGTGAACTTGCTACCAAGACACAACAATACTTCAACATCATATGAACAATTTTGTAAAGATACAGTGATGACAATATGGCATTACCATGGAGGTTGTCAAGTTGGTAGAGTTGTCGATCACGACTATAAAGTTCTTGGTGTCGATGCTCTTCGTGTTATAGATGGTTCGACATTTCACTATTCACCCGGTACTAATCCTCAAGCGACAGTTATGATGCTCGGAAGGTAAATATGTTTGTCTATTCCGTACCACCAATACCGCCGATATTTGCTACAAACTTTTTGCTAGGGTCTATACCGTAACTATATATCATTAAACAGTCGAGAGTTCTACAAATTATCACCTTTTCTTACATATTATGGCGTACGCTTTAGTTATCGAATTGTTTCACTAGTAAATATATCATAGCTAGAGTTATTTGTAACGACACTCTCTGAATGATAACGATGATGTAGGTACATGGGCATAAGGATTCTTGATGATAGGATTACAACAGAAGAAAGATCTGCTTAAGAAATACTTAATCTCAGGGTCCTAAAAGGAAGAAAAATACTTGAAAGGGTGTTTTTGTCTTTCTTTTGTTTACTCTTTTTTCAGTTTTTGGTTTTGGAAGTCTATGAACTTCACAATTAAGCTTTTCAAATTTTAGGGTTGTTTATGTAAAGTGAAAAAAGGAAATATAATTAAATAAATAGTTGTCTTTTATCTTTTTCTTGTTTAGTTGTGTCTTATATGATTAATGATATTTAATGAGTTAGGCTCATATTAAATGAGTTAGGCTTGGTGTCAACCCACTATTATCATGGTAATCTTTTGCCAACTCTTTGTGTCCAACAAAGGCCAAATGATATCAAGCAAAAGATGTAGTCTTGGGTGAGGTGTGGTTCTGGGTCTCTCTCACCCCAAAAGCTAGCTCAAGCGCTAAGATTTTTTCCATACCTAGTGGTGGTGGTTTTGAGCCTCTCTTACTCCTAAAACTAGCTCAAGGGGTAAGGTTTTTCGCAAAAGCTAGTCAGTCTTGGGTAAGGTTTTGTTGCCACATTTCGTGATCTCTTCATCAAAAGAAAGCATCTCTTCAATCTCAACATGAAGCATGACAGAGAGATATATCTAGAGAGATTTAGAGAGAGAAAGAGAGAAGTCTAATAATGGAAACCAGAATCTAACATGTTGGCAAACGAACATTTCAAGACTTAGCCCATCCTGAGACTGAAAAGAAGGAAAGGAAAAAAAGGATGCTGGGACTTCAAATGTGGGGGCAAAAGCAAACAGAGAATTTGGATATCCATAGGATAACTCTAATTGGATATGCCATTTTACCAGGGCTTATTCTAACTTTTTAGGGTCTGTAAAGAGAAGAAATGTCTTATAAAGCTCAACCCACATCCATCCAAGAAAACCCAAGAAGCGAAAAATGGTGGAAGCGAGTCAAATCGGTTTCTACTTTCGACTACTACTACTACTATAAGCTAACTAGTTGTAGGGCGTCTCTCCATTGGCAGGTAGTAGCTATCTCCTAGCTACTCCCGTGAAAAATGCAGCTAGTTGCTAGTTTATGATCTTTTACCCCGCCAAAGGAGAGTTGCCCTCTGACTACTTCAGCTTAATACTTCTCATGTTTCCTTCATAGGTTTATATGTATATCTATGTGTGTGTGTGTGTGTATCTAGTCTCAGTGGTTGTGATTGTGTTCATGACATCATTAGAAACTAAAAGTTCGAGTGTTTATATTTCCCATCGGGTCACTCAATTAGGTGTTAATCGAAGAACATACGTGACACTGACAGTATCACACAAAGAGAGTAGATCATTAGCATCAAGAACCATTTTCTTATGGATTAGACATTCAGGATCTTGAAATAGAATCCAAATACAGAGTCAAAGTAGAACAGTAGCGAGTAGCAATTCACTTACTATATTGAAAGTTTCAATATCGTTAAAACAGAGAAAGTATGATAATTCATACCTTCGTGAGTCGTGACAGATCTTAACTAAGTTGACCATACTTGGTGTATAATCATAAGTATGACATAACAGGTGTCCATATTTATCCACCATGTAAAGTCGAGATAAAAACTATAACATCCTTGTCTTCTAAAGTTGTATCGAGCTGCCCACTTAGTTCCCAATCACAATCATTTATTAGAACTAAAACACCAGGTCTCCTGCAAGTATTATTCAAGAAATGTCAATACAAGACCGAGAGGAAGAACGAAACGGGAAAAACAAGATTCTGTGAGAAATGGTAGTATTTCCACGATCATTTTGAGGAACCCTTTTTTGTTTGTTGGAACTTACACTGTATCTCCTTTCATGAACATTTCAGGCCTCTCCTTGATTAGATTAGTTCGAACCCAAGACAGCAAGCCTCTCATTGTCAACTGAGACGATTACAGGAAAGCTTAAAGCTTGAGTTAAAGTTTAGAGAGAGAAAGAACATACTTCAATCAATGTAAGCGTTTTGTTAAGATAAGAGGAAGAGGGAGTTACCTTCTCATTTCCAACTTGATCAACTACAACATTATGGATTTTCACTGATTGGCAAAGAAGCTCGAGTCCACCACTGCAACGGAATAACACATTAATGACCAAAATGGACCAAAGCAAGAGAAAAACATAAGCACGAGTAATTCAGAACTGCAAACGAGGACCATGATAGGACCCAAGATTATGTTAGCATAGGGAGCATGATTGATGATACCTCGCGGATAAGCTTACTTTCTATAGCCCGTAATTTGGATCGTCTTTGGTCAAAGAAGAGTCTAAAGAGCGACTAGGTTGTTAGCTAGCTTATTGAACAAACCAAACAAAAGCATGAATCAAATTGTATGTAGTATGACCCTCGTTCTAATTTCGAAACAAGTCTCTACTGAATAAAGAAAACCATATCATTTTATCTCAAAGGGTAATTGATCTCTCCCTGAGTCGGTATTATCTTCTTAAAAAGGAAAATTGGGAACTAAATTAAGCCCAAATTGGATTTTTGATCAACAATTCAAATATTTGGTTATGCATCAGCTACAAGTTTCAGTATTTAGTATTTTGTGCATCAATACAGTGCTATGCACCAAAGAAAATGACCTAATTTCTGGTTTGAATTGAGTTGTTATGGGGTAAAAGATTAAATTGGGATATCAAGGCTGAGAATTCATAACAGAGTTAATCAGAAATTAGAGTTGAGATGAATGCAAATTTGCAACTAAAATCAAGAAATAGAGAAGAATTACCCGAATTCGAGAGTAAGTTGCATCTTTCAAATTTGGCTCTTCAAGGGGTTCTCTGAAAACCCTAGTTTTTGCTCCAAGCTTGGACTTCGTTTTCCAAGCAATAAATTCGCGGGATTACCTTCCCGGGAATGGCTGAGGGCGCCCCTCCTTTTCACGGTGGGCCTCATAATTTGTTAATGCCGCTGCTTTAGAAACGACAATGTTTAGTGACACCCATTATAAAACTTCCTAATTTTTTTTTTTTTTGTAAAGATATCACTCTTCTTCTTCACCACCATAACGGCTCCACTTCTATCGACAACCACCACTATTTTCGACGTTGGTGGTGCTGACCAATGGGAGTGACTTGTGACGGTGAAGACGAACAGGCGAGAGAGAGAGAGAGAGAGGATGACCATATAAATATATTCTTAGGTCTTTAAGATTAGTCTACCCTTTTGCAACCAAAAAGAAACACATAGTCTGCACTCTAGGATTAGCACCATGCCCACCCAATAATATGAAAATTAAGACAGGACTTGTCGATTTGGACCAACATGAGCCATTATAAACTATTATGCAGTACCCATCATATTCAAATTTGACTTGTAAACCAAAGAGTTGGTAGTTCGATATTAAAGTTGTGTAGTTATTGTTTTTCAGAATTCATACGTAACATGTTGTATCTTCTTTTTCTTTAGTAAAATTTGTATTTATATCATAATTAGGGATCTAAAAATAAGTAAGTAGATCGAACAACAAGATAAGCAATTATGGTAGCTAGGTTTGTCAACTTAAATTTAGCTAAGGAGAAGTGTGAATACTCTCTACCTAAACTAAAATATGGATCACAAGATCCAATTCCATCAAATCTGGGGCTGGAATTTGAACCTTTCCAAAATGACAGCCGAGTATAAAACACAAATATAAAAAATTGGGATTCTTTTTCTTTGAATCACATGTTGTGCATGTGCACAAATGGACAGCCATCTCTTTATTATTTTATAGACACACAAAGATTTTCGATCTACTTATCACACTCCCCGAGTCACAGTCGGGACGCAAATATTTTTTTTATTATCCATGATTAACTAGAATATGAAAATTTAGAGACTCAATTTTTAGTAGTAAATAGATTGTTTTACGAGGCAATTCACTTACTATTCTAGTATTAAAAAGAAAAGTAGATGCAATCTAGTGGCGAAAAAAGTTAGTCGGAAATATTAAAAAGGCCAATTCACTTCTTCCATCACCGAAGAATTTTACAACAAAAAAAATACCGAAGAAAACAAGATAATTGACCGTTTCAAATGTCAAAATTGTGAGAGCAATTATAGATAACTCTGCACGAACTTAAACTAATCTATAAAATATAATAAGATATTAGATTTGACATATTACTTATATAATTGGAGAGGAGTGTATTTTTTTTTTTTTAATATATTCTCATCTTTAACATTTAAAATTTTACCTCTCAAACTTATCTCTGAATGGTCGAGAATATATCTTCCAAACTTGTCTCCAGAAATTGAGATTATACATTTGATAGGACTATATGTGCTCGTCGAACGCGGATAATACCCTTACACATAAGTATTCTTGAACATTGAGGTCAACCATGATATTTTATTTTGAGCATTTTGTTGTCGAAGAAAATACAATTTAAATTCATACTATACTTTACTTCGGTTAAAATCTTTTAAACTCTTTAACATTAGCTCCCTATTTGTGATTAACTAGACATGTTTAACATTCATAAGTGTGAAACAGTTTGTTTTATTCTTCGTAAGGCTAAAACGAATCGGTAGACATTTATAGGGGCAAAATGATCGTTTAGTCCCAATTAGGGCCTAAAAAAGAATTAATTAACAGATGAGAATCATGACCAAAATGGGGAAAAATTCTCCCGTTCGCCTTCTTTTAAGGTCCCTCTCGCTACCACCAACTCTGCATTTGTAATTCCCGTCTCTTCTCTCTCTCTCTCTCTACTTTCTCTCTCTAACTTTGAGCTCCAATCTTTTGGTTCCTGAGAAAGAAATTTGGAGAAGTTAATCAAGAGGTAGCACTAGCATGGGTTCAAATCAGAAAGATGTTGGAATTCTCGCCATGGAAATCTATTTCCCTCCTACTTGTGTTCAACAGGTAAAGAAGAATATTGATAGATCAATCCATCTCATTTTCTGTTTTTTTGTTTCTTTATTGATTGGTTTCAAGGCAGTAAGAAATGTCATCTTTGATACTAAAATTCTTCATTTTGATCTTAAAATTCTTGTTTTACTTGACGATAATATAGTAAAAATTGAATCTTTGATCTGGATTTGGTTTTCTAATTGTAGGGTTCTATTTATAAGATTGATTCTGGTTGAATTTTTAGTCTTAATTTGTTCACATACCCTTTTCCTGTTAAATATTGTTTTTGAACAAAATGCTGGATGAGAACAGATTTAAACCTTCAAAATATTCACATAAGATGTTTGATTTTTGAACCTCCCCAAATTCAAGTAAGTGGTGATAGGAAAGAGTAACACTAGAAGAGGCTACAAATCATAGCCTACTCCAGGCCTACACGAAATCAATAGTCTCTATTTTCAAGTCGACTCTCTTTTCCTCTCCTGATGGACATTTAAACTTTCAATGAATGGTTGATTCCTATTTAGGTATGGGGTAGGTCTACATTTGTAACCTCTTCTATCAAAAAAGAAAAATGACTGAAGAGGGTTCAAAAATAAACCTACTCCAGACCTAAATAGGGTTCAACCGTCCGTCAAGAGAGTGAAGAAGTTCATCAAGGGAGGGAGAGTTGACCCGAAAATTAGAACCGTTGATTTCGTTTAGGTCTAGGGTAGGCTTTGACTTTTAGTCTTTTATAGCATTGCTCAAAGGGAGATGTTGCATACTGATCATATTTGCTTTATAATTTGATTTTTATGTTAGTGTTTTTAAAATTAGTTAATTGCTTAAAGTAGCTTGTTCGCTTGAAGTTCCTTTTATCCTCTCCATCTATTAGAACTTGCTAGAGCATATGACAAAATGTTGTGTATTATGTCATTCACCTTTTTCTACTTGTTACATGGATGTATAGGAAGCTTTGGAGGCTCATGATGGTGCGAGTAAAGGAAAATACACTATTGGACTCGGACAAGATTGCATGGCATTTTGTTCAGAGTTGGAAGACGTCATTTCAATGAGGTTTGTGCTATTTATTTTATCCCAAACGCCATCGTATTAAAGAACACGTCAACCTAGTAGGCTAGTATTTTGTAGAGATAACAAGAAAGGTCGGTTGTTAGATTTTGAGAAACCTGAAAAGAAATATAAGTTTCATAGTTAGCAATAATTTTGAATCTAAAGCAAAGGAATAAGTTTCTTCGTGGTAACCCGACTGTATCATTCTTCTCAAAATATCAACGGTGATAAGAATATTGGAAAAACTAGATTATAAGTATAAGTAATTTATATTTGCTTCGCCTTCAAATAAACTCAATTAACGGTACTACGGTGGTAAAAGTACAACTCATAATTATTTTGATGCTACATGTGGAGTAATGGTCCAAATAAACAGAGGAGAATTGACACAAACTTTATACCAATGGAAAACGCGGACAAGGATACTTCACGTATTTTCCTTTAGATGCATAGTCCCAACTCCCAACGTCTATGCCAATAAACATGAGTAGATGAAAATTTTGAACTGAACCTACCTATTATTTTGTACATTTTGACACCGCTAACCAAGATTTTGTTGTTCTTTGGTAACTAAGTGGACCTTCTTATATGATTAACTATTCAGCAGTTAGTAATTTCTTTTTTTGCTTTCCACTGAAACTTTAATTTGCTAGAAACTCGCGTAGTTGTTGACACGGTGGCAACATGTGAATTTTAAGGGTGTTGCTCGGTTGCCCCAATTTGTTGGACTATTGGTCATTCTTGGTTTTTGTGAATTTGGACATTTGGTTATTGATGGAGCCCTACGTTTTTCTAGTTTGACAGCTGTTGCTTCCCTCCTTGAAAAGTACAAAATTGACCCTAAGCAGATTGGACGTCTGGAAGTCGGCAGTGAGACCGTGATAGATAAGAGCAAGTCCATAAAGACCTTCCTGATGCAAATCTTTGAGGTTATCTTTCAAACCCCTAAATTACTGTGCTATATTCAAATTAAAGTTGGTGCCAATTGAATTTGTAATGTCCAGAGGTTAATAATGATAAATTTAAACACTCGAAGATCTAGTATTCCGTATTGAGTTGTGCATAGGAACATACTCAATGAACTGACTATTCAGATATGTGAAAGGTTAGTAACCTTGGCTGCTGGTATCAGAAATAGCAGCTATATTGTGCTCCTTATACCTCAGCTTCAGAAGTCATGTTCATATAAACCTTATTCGTTATTAATGAAAGCTTTAGAACCCTGAGTTCCAGATTTGTTAAATTATAGACTTAGATTCTAATTCCGTTTAATAGAAGATGAAACAAAAATCAAAATTGCCGTAATTTGCTCCGCTTTGTTTTCGATATTATAATTTCCTTATTTGGAATAGAAGATTTACTCATTCAAGTTACATATGAATTGATCTCCACAACTTCTTTATTTTCCACTCTACTGCTCCTAAGTTTTTCATCTATAAAACATGCAGGAATGCGATAATACCGATATTGAAGGAGTTGATTCAACAAATGCTTGCTACGGAGGAACTGCAGCTTTATTTAACGTTGTGAATTGGGTTGAGAGTAGTTGCTGGGATGGACGTTATGGACTTGTCGTGTGCACTGATAGTGCGGTATGGACTTTCTTATTTAAGAATTGGTATTAATTGTTTGACATTAGTAATTTAGTATCATGTCTAAATAAGTTAGTAAAAATTTGCATACCACGCGAAACTTTTATTCAAGATCAAGGTATTCTTTAAATTATTTTCACATTAAGAAGCTTGCCCGTTTTTAGGTTTACGCAGAAGGCCCAGCTCGGCCCACTGGAGGAGCAGCTGCTGTTGCTATGTTGATAGGTCCAGATGCTCCAATTGCATTTGAGAGCAAATACAGAGGCTCACACATGTCTCATGTCTATGACTTTTACAAGCCCAACCTTGCGAGTGAATACCCGGTATACACTCATCTCTTCTTTTCTTTCTTATTTTCTTCCCAATTTACGTATTAATTATAAATTTTTAGAATTTCCCGATACCTAATTCAATCTCTCCGAACGAAAGAAGAACTTCCTGTGCATCGGCAAAACATAAATCTCACTGTTTCTATCGATAATAAACAATTGGCTCTATGTTTGCTAATACCTTATGTATCATATCATAAAAAAACTATTTTGTCAATGAATTGTACTCATTCGTAAGTTCCCTTGTAGGTCGTTGATGGAAAGCTTTCACAAACGTGCTATCTAATGGCGCTTGATTCCTGCTACAAACGTTTATGCGCCAAGTATGACACCATTAAGTGGAATTGTTTTGGTTATTATTTTATTATGCTTTATTTCGTATTAAATGATTTCTTTCCTTAATCTCTATAGGTATGAGAAATTCGAGGGCAAGCAATTTTCAATTTCAGATGCAGATTACTTTGTATTTCATTCTCCTTATAATAAGGTACCAATTTGCACGTCGATTTTCTTGTACGGTCCAATTTATGAATCTAAATTCAACTGTTTGTTGAACTGTAAATGCAGCTTGTGCAGAAAAGCTTTGCTCGATTATGCTTCATGGACTACTTAAGAAATGCCAAGTATGAACTTATCATAACATTTTTTTAGAGAAACAATCATAATTAAGTACACAGCTTATTTACACCATTCTTTCTAAACTGAACTGCATAAGGAGGTTAATATTGCAGTACGGTAACTAATATTTTGCTTTTATTGGCCAGTTCAATTGAGGAATCTTCGAAAGAAAAACTTGCCCCATTTGCAGCTTTATCTGGCGAAGAGAGCTATGCTAGTCGAGATCTTGAAAAAGTAATTCTAGATCTTCTAACACAATCTAATTAGAATTTGTGGTTTACTATTTGCAGCGTTCTTTTCTTCTCTCTCTCTCTCTTGAATGTTTAGTTTGTATTGTGCTCAACAGGCATCCCAGACTGTTGCAAAAGGTCTATACGATGAAAAGGTACAACCAACCACTTTGTTACCGAAACAAGTCGGCAATATGTACACTGCTTCACTCTATGCCGCATTTGCATCTCTTTTGCACAACAAAAATAGCTCACTGGTAACATTTTCTACCACTTTCTTTGTTTCACTGGTTGAGTCCATACATATATATTTGTGTGTGTGTGTGTGTGTGTGTGTTTGTGGAGAGAGAGAGAGAGAGAGAGAGAGAGAGAGATTGTAATTTGATATTTTGTTTACTTTTACAGGATGGTAAGCGGGTAGTAATGTTCTCGTATGGAAGTGGTTTAAGTTCAACAATGTTCTCATTCCGACTTAAGGAAGGTTCGCATCCATTCAGCTTGTCAAACATTGCAACTGTAATGAATGTCGCCAAGAAGTTGGAATCAAGACATGAGGTATTACTTTTGCTCTTTCAATTACCAAGTAAAGATTTTCATAGAGCACGTGTCAAGTCATAAATTTTTCTACCTTACAAAAAGTAAAAGTTCAATGCACTCAATTAATTTTACCAATTTTAATGTTACTCGGGGAAAGAATTTAGGACTCTCCAAGAGTTACACGAACGTTTCAATGTGACTCCAAGAGTCATCTTAATCGTGAGCCCCCCACTAGCCATCTCTCATACCTTCGTCTTTGTCCTCTCCATCCAAACTTAAACCTAAGATTAACTTGCATAGTCTTGTTATATCAAAATTATGAACTTCCTTTACTGCATGATCCATTTCATATTTTGTTCCTACGTGAATATACCGATTTTCTTCAAAATGCAGTTTTGATGAACCCAATTCTTTCATATAACAGGTTACACCCGAAAAATTTGTCGAAACAATGCAACTGATGGAGCACAGATATGGAGGTAAGGACTTCGTAACAAGCAAGGACACAAGCCTTATACCATCGGGCACTTTCTATCTCACTGAAGTCGACTCCATGTATCGAAGATTCTATTCCAAGAAGAAAAGTGAAGCAACCACCACAACTGCTGATAATGGTGCAGTTCTCAATGGTCACTGAAAATGTTAAAGAAGAGAAGGAACGTTTGGTAGCAGAGAGAAGCCAGCAAAGGTTTTAATTGTGATTTTGGGTTTTTAATGTTTTGTTGATAATCTTTTTAGACGATTAATGGCTTTCTGAACTCTGTTTTCGATTCATATTAGCAAGTTTAACTGGATTTTTTCATCCTTTCTTGACTAATTTACCCTCCCCTATTAGTTTTGCGGGAAACTTGGAATTATGTCCATGAACAATTAAGCTAAAGAGTTGGCCTCAAAATTGTGCCTCATCATCTACAACAAAGCTATGGTTTCGATAAATTTTCTTCTTCCGAAGCTCTATTCCAAGTGGACCTCTTCCATCTAAGTATTTTCAGGAAGTCAATGTCAAAATCTTAGTAATTGTCGATATCGATAGTTAACATTACACGGGAAACCATTGGATGTAGCTACCTGATCATGTTAAGGTGAGAAGCATCGATATCAAATTCCTTCCTATATGGGAAGAACTCTATAGGATAATAGGATATAGGATGGGGGGCCATTCACTATCCCTAACGTGAATGTTCTAGAAACCTGGGCCATACTTATATATACCGTCACGCCATTTCATTAAAGCACTCAAAAACACGTGTTGACTAGACATTAGTTGATACAGCAAAATTTTGGAACAATAAAGTAGTCACTATAAAATGAGAGTGGGACCCAGCACGGGTAAGTTTCTTTCGAAGATGGGACCACATAGGGAGAAGTGTGGGTCGCGGTCATCAACCAAAAGGGCGTAGCAAACGAGGTGTATGTATTGGTGGGGTTCTGTTTGGTGGTGGTGGACCAGCAACACCCCAAGACATCAAAAACTGGTAGGGACCACTAATTTTGTGTGGTAAATGAGGAACTACCAAATTCAATTTAACACTTTGACCACACCTCCACCCTCCACGTGTCCTCCATCGAGTGTTGTGTGGGGGTCCTTTTTCGCTCACTTACTGATGTGGCCTGCGTTTAACCTCTCATCTCTCTTTTATTTTCCCCAAGGAAAATATGCATTCATGTACGACGGGTTCGCGACCATCCTATG
The DNA here is from genome assembly GCF_041429995.1 of Eschscholzia californica. Taxonomy (NCBI): domain Eukaryota; kingdom Viridiplantae; phylum Streptophyta; class Magnoliopsida; order Ranunculales; family Papaveraceae; genus Eschscholzia; species Eschscholzia californica. The sequence goes on along the minus strand of NW_028238483.1, from coordinate 42,734,397 downwards.
TCCTCAATAGTTTGTACCCGCCTGATCGGAAAAGCTTAAGCAGACGGATGCAGACATAAGTCCTTATCCAGTGATCTGATCGAGTCGATCCGCCTATATAGTCTGCCCGACCGATCCCATACATACCCATCCGTTTATCCTACCTGTTATACCCGCGCCAATATGATTGGTTTTAAGCCTTCAGATCTGTAAGGGGCTACAACCATTAGATTTCAAGAGTAAAAATATAACCCTATAAATCACTTTTCTTAATTTTGTCTTGCTTCTGTACTTCTATAGTTTCTCTCTCCTCCAAAATCTCAATATCTAATCAGTAACCCAAAAATCCGACCGTAATCCATGAGAAGAAGAATAGAATCGATCGTAATCCATGAGAAATCTTAATGATTATCTTTTAATAATGTATTCATATATTTTTTTGAATTGTAAAGTGGAAGCTAAGAAAGTTGTATTTAGCTACTAAACAATTTTAATTTCGAATAAAAATTTCTTTATTTCTTCATTAGTGACCGGTGCCAGACCGGCCGATACCCGGTTGTCCGATTATCAAAATAGTCACGTACGGGGGAGGGAGCACTTATTTGGAGAAAGATCCTAAATGTCCACCCGTTTTTCTGGATGTCGGAGTGGACACTTAGGACTTGTGCGCGTTCCACCAGACCGGATTGAGTTAGTATCCGTTTCTCGCCGGTCTGGACCGATCCCCGCTCCTAGTTTAGTGTGTAATAATTCTTGACTTGACGGTAGAGTTAATGTTAGATTCTCTTTTTAGCCCAAAAAATTGACCAACTCATCCTCTTGCTCCATTTTCGTCTGTCATTTTGCCCCAATGCCTACCAAAATTCTCGAGATCTCCTTGCCCTTGTCTTTCTCCCAACTTGGTTGTTTTTCTCTTCTCCCCCTCTAAAATTTTTCGTGAAGGTTAAGTCCATGCCCACGCTTCAATATCAATCCTCATCCTTACGTTAAGTCTGCGTGATTAGAAGTCAATTTTGTCATGGATAATTAAACCTACCCGGTCGAAAACACCTACTACTAACCAAACTCCCTAGAAATCAATCTACTCAAGATTATCGATCTATATTACCTCTCCTTACAATCCAAAGCTTGTATACCAAAAGTTAGCACGGTATTTCAAATGTCTTTAGAGTGTTAGCCAAAATGAGAGGTAGGATGGGATAACAAACTAATTACCAACCCTAGCTATCACCCTCTAGTCGGCCTATTGACTAACTAATTAAAATTACCACAAAAATGATAGGCAAGTAAATCTAAAACTAAATTTCATATGTGAATTTTTGGCCCGAAATGGTAATCACAGTTCATCAAGTCAAAAGATAAGTTTGGCATCTCCTACTTAAAACAAACCTTAAGAGTAGATGGATCAAGTTGACGAGCCCATTTAACTACTTCACTAAAATTGACACATTCACCTCTAATTAAAATATGAAATACTCCATAATAATAATAATAAACTGTCTCCCGTAATTGTTTTAAAAAACATGAGGAACAATGTCTAAAATATTAATGAAATTTTTTAATTGAGACAACAATTATATAGAGTTGAATTATGTTCTTGTTAGTGGAGCAACATACATGTTACAATTACATGATCAAATATGGATGTTGCATGGACTATTCATGTATAATTTGTCATCACATTTTCTATATGCTGAACAATATTATTTTAAATCGTTTAGGTTGGATCAATGGATAGAGAGGGCTCCTTTCATAGAGCACAGGTATTTAGCTCGAAAAATTTAGATTAAAATCCACTCTAACACTATCTTTGGGAAATATATATCATCTTCTATTCTTCTAAAAGCAAATAAAGAATCTCAATAACATAGAAGGAAAAGCTCGTGGGGTTTCAACTTTCAAGTTCAGGGAAAGTTCAACAAAATATTCATCAATTTTGGTAAAAACAATAAAATTAGAAACGAATAAAAAGTTAACGCTACAAACTAAATAACTCAAGCAAAAAATGAGCCATCAACTGTTATAACTGAAAATCGCGGAAGCTATCGAACCTATCCTAGAAATTGATCCGATTATGATGATTAATCGAAAAGCTAAGTCAAAATCAAATATGCGAACAGAATTTAACGAGGTTCGGCTTTAAAGCCTACGTCCTCGGGCGAACAAGAAATCTTTATTGAAGGATAGATGAAGACGACTAACACAATCCGCAAGTTCGTCCCAAGATGGTACCGTATAGTAATAACCTTCTATACTAAATCTTCGACGACCGAGAAATTTAACACCGCTCAAAAACTATGAAAAATTTCTCTCACTCTTGCTCTCTCTCTCTAGCTCTCTAAAGAAGAGTTGTTGTTGCTTGTGTTGGTTGATGTATAACAAAGCACTCAAGCCCCTTTTTATAATACTATAAGCCGGTGGAAAAATTGGAAACCATCCAATTTTTGGAAACTAAATTGGAAACCGCCTATGCTTTGGAAAATTGGAAACCGCCTAGCTTTGGAAACTGCCTCAAATTGTTTCAATCCAAACCGCCTCTTACAATTCTCCACCTCGTACACAATTTGATATACGTCAAATTTTGGACGAACACCAGGATACTCCTTGTAAGATATATCTGCTTCTTGTAACTTCATCCGACTGCACCATATGACCATGGTTGCCTACGTACCCTTTTACAGGATCAAGCCTACCGTAGTTCTACCAACCCTTCACATAAAGATTACCTTGTCGCCATTACGCCCTTTCGGGCAACTTAACACGAGCCGATTTGCAGCAATTCCAGACAATGCTGAAACTTGCTACACGTCACCACTTTAGTCAACATGTCCGCGGGATTCTCATCTGTGTGTACCTTCATGAGAGAAACATCACCTTCCTCTATGACATCTCGTACAAAGTGATACCTGACATCGATATGCTTAGTGCGGGCATGGTGAACCTGATTCTTCGCCAAGTGGATCGCACTTTGACTATCACACCATACATCCACGCACTCTTGCTTAATCCCTAGATCATCCAGAAGACCCCACAACCACAATGCTTCCTTCACACCCTCGGCCATAGCCATATACTCGGCCTCCGTAGTAGATAACGCAACTGTAGATTGTAACATCGATCGCCAACTAACTGGAGCACCATGTACCCTAAATACATAACCAGTAGTAGATCGTCTTCTATCTAGATCGCCAGCATAGTCCGAGTCAACATAACCGCTTACCTGACATGTGTCTCCACCAAAGCACAAACCCGTATCAACGGTACCCTTCAAGTACCTCAAGACCCACTTCACAGCTTCCCAATGTGTCTTCCCCGGGTTTGCCATAAACCTGCTAACCACACTGACCGCCTGTGAAATATCTGGACGAGTACACACCATAGCGTACATCAAACTGCCAACTGCACTAGCATACGGTACACGATCCATATGATCCTTCTCCACCGTAGTAGTGGGAGATTGTTTTCCCGAGAGCCTGAAGTGTGGTGCCAAAGGTGTTGACACCGCCTTCGCATTCTGCATCCCGAACCGAGAAACTACTCGTTCGATGTAACCTTTCTGATTCAAGTACAGTTTCTTACTTGACCGCTCTCTCTTAATCTCCATTCCCAGTATCTTCTTTGCAGCGCCCATGTCTTTCATCTCAAACTCTTGACTGAGTTGAGATTTCAACTTATCTATCTCCACCATGCTTCGAGAAGCAATAAGCATGTCATCCACATACAAAAGGAGATAAATAAAGTCACCTTCGCGAAGTTTCTTGATGTATACACAACAATCATAGTCACTTCTGCGAAAACCATGCTTTAGCATGAAAAAATCAAATCGTTTGTACCATTGGCGAGGGGATTGTTTCAATCCGTAAAGAGATTTCCTCAAACGACATACTTGATTTTCTTTGCCCTCAACCTTGTATCCCTCTGGTTGAGCCATATAAATTTCTTCTTCCAAATCTCCGTGCAAGAAGGCGGTTTTAACATCGAGTTGTTCCAGCTCAAGATCCCTGTGAGCAACAATACTCAATAGCACCCGAATAGAAGTATGTTTCACGACCGGTGAGAAAATCTCATTGTAGTCGACCCCTTCTTTCTGTGCATAACCCTTGGCCACTAGTCTTGCCTTATACCTTGTACCCTTGATCTCGGAAGAATCCTCTTTCTTCTTGTACACCCATTTACAACCAATAATAGACTTACCTTCGGGCAATGGGACAACCTCCCATGTCTTGTTCTTGTGAAGAGACTCCATCTCTTCTTGCATAGCAACCAACCAACTCTCTCTATCCTCCGCGGTAATAGCTTGTTTGAAGGTGACCGGCTCGTCGTCTTCCACCGAGAGTGCATATTCAACAAGATTTGCCTGCCCATAATGCCTAAGAGGTTTGTCTGACCCTAACCTCTGTACCGGCTTATATAACCGTTTCGGCCTAGTGTGTACCGAAACATCCTGCTGTTGTTGTTGTAAAACTTGTGTACCTTCCCCTTGAACCTCCTCATGACCGGGTTCATCAATTTTCTCATCCTGAGTATTATCCTGATGCTCCACCTGATCATGATTCCTAGAAACCCGTTGGTCTTCGGCTTCTACTTCCACTACTTGAGCTTTAGTAGACCCAACATCACCACAACTAGGCACCGTAGCTTTCGCCATAGCTACAATAGATGACTCATCAAACACCACATCTCTGCTGATTACAAACTTCTTGTCTTCCGTACACCATAGCCGATAACCCTTGACTCCTGTAGCATATCCTAAGAAAATTGCCTTCTTTGCTCTATTGTCAAGTTTGTTACCTTTAACATGGTAATAGGCCGTACAACCGAAAACCTTAAGTCTCCCGTAATCTGCATGTTCACCTGACCACACCTCGTAAGGTATGCCGCCATCTAAAGAAGAATGTGGAGACCTGTTCACAATATAACAAGCTGTAGCAACAGATTCTGCCCACCATTCTACGCCTAGTCCCGAATTGGAGCGCATACATCTAGCCTTCTCAAGTAGTGTACGGTTCAATCTCTCTGCGACTCCATTCTGCTGAGGTGTGTTTACTACTGTCCAGTGCCTCACAATGCCTTCCTGATTACAAAACTCCTTGAATGCCCCATCCGTGTACTCGGTCCCATTATCCGACCTTAACGTCTTCAGCTTTCGACCAGTTTTGTTCTCTACCATTGCTTTCCACACCAGGAATGTGTTGAATACCTCATTCTTATGCTTCAGAAAATAAAGCCAGACAAATCTCGAATGATCATCAACGAATGTAACAAAATACCTGGAACCACCCTTGGAAGGTAACTTTGCCGGTCCCCAGACATCGGTGTGTACGTAGTCTAATACCTCTTTGCTCCTGTGCTTGCTTGTAGAGAACGTCACCCTGTGTGCCTTCCCGAACACACAATGCTCACAAAACTCCATGCAAGGCTTCTTCATGTCCTTCAACAAGCCTTTCCCGCACATCAAAGATAGACCCTTTTCTGACATATGCCCAAGGCGCATATGCCAAAGCCTCGTACTAGCCGTTGGATCCCTTCCACTGATTCCTACTGCTACATCTCCCGTAATTGTTGTCCCCAAAAGTTTGTATAAATTACCGTAACGAGTACCTCTCATTACCACCAAAGAACCCTTAACGACTTTTATGGAGCCATTCTCTATAATTATCTTACAGCCGTTCCGCTCCAACACACCAAGGGAAATTAGATTTTTCCGCAAATCGGGTATGTGTCTTACGTCCGTCAATGTTCTCACCACTCCATCGTGCATCTTGATCCGTATTGTTCCGAGTCCCACAGTTTTACATATACTATCATCACCCAGTATAACTGTACCACCATCTATACTCCTATAGGTAGTAAACAACTCCCTATTTGGGCACATATGGTGTGACGCCCCTGAATCAAGCATCCACTTATCGAAGATCTTCTCAGACACCTCTGTCACCGAGAAACATTCGTCCGCCTCTTCTGACACATATCCCGCCTCTTGCATCTCTTGTTTCTCCTTGTAGCCTTCGTTCTTTTGCTTCAACTTTCTCTTTGGACAAGCCGCTTTAAAGTGGCCAAGCTCACCACAACTAAAGCACGTTTTCTTGAAAGAGCCTCTAGATTTGGATCTAGATTTCCCGCCCTTTCCCTTTCCCCTTTCATTACTCCTCCCCCTTGTTACAAACAACCCTTGTGCTTGTTCCTTGTCTACTCCACCCGACGCCATACTGCTAGTAGCAACCTTACGAAGGTCATCCGCTAATAGCGAATTTCTCGTCTCTTCCATGCTTAGACTATCACCAACAAGCATCAAAGTTTGAACAAGGTTCTCATAGGATTTAGGTAATGAAAGTAACAATATGAGGGCTTGGTCCTCATCCTCAACCTTAACATCAATATCCTTCAAATCTGAGATAATCCTGTCAAACCTATTCACATATTCCTGAATAGAAGAACCCTCTTCCATTCTACATGTGAATAATTTGGATTTTAAGTAGACCCGATTCGTTAAAGTTTTCGTCATGAAACTGCTTTCTAGCTTTAACCACACACCCGCCGCCGTTGTTTCTCCGTCTACTAGGAACGCCACGTCCCTCTCAAGACACAACATAATGGTAGCCCGTGCTTCGAGATCTAACTCCTCCCAATCCTCATCTGACATATCTCCTGGTTTCTTTCCCGTCAACGTCTTGTGTAATTTCTGCGAGATTAACAAATTCTTCATCTGCATCCGCCAATAAGAAAAATCGTTTTTCCCATTGAACTTCTCTATCTCATATTTCCCTGATTTGACCGTACCACTTCTCGATTCCATCTTCTCTTCGTTCAATCTCAACAAGGCTCTGGTACCAATTGTTATAACTGAAAATCGCGGAAGCTATCGAACCTATCCTAGAAATTGATCCGATTATGAAGATTAATCGAAAAGCTAAGTCAAAATCAAATATGCGAACAGAATTTAACGAGGTTCGGCTTTAAAGCCTACGTCCTCGGGCGAACAAGAAATCTTTATTGAAGGATAGATGAAGACGACTAACACAATCCGCAAGTTCGTCCCAAGATGGTACCGTATAGTAATAACCTTCTATACTAAATCTTCGATGACCGAGAAATTTAACACCGCTCAAAAACTATGAAAAATTTCTCTCACTCTTGCTCTCTCTCTCTAGCTCTCTAAAGAAGAGTTGTTGTTGCTTGTGTTGGTTGATGTATAACAAAGCACTCAAGCCCCTTTTTATAATACTATAAGCCGGTGGAAAAATTGGAAACCATCCAATTTTTGGAAACTAAATTGGAAACCGCCTATGCTTTGGAAAATTGGAAACCGCCTAGCTTTGGAAACTGCCTCAAATTGTTTCAATCCAAACCGCCTCTTACATCAACTTATACACAAATATTGAAATTTAACAAAGTATTTCAGTAATGAGTTGTAGTACTTTTTTTTTTTTGTTGAAAATGAGTTGTAGTACTTGTTTAAAAAAAATTGACTACGAAAGTCATTACGAAAACATTGATACATAAATATATGTTATAAGTACTATAATCGCCGAAATTAAACTTTACAAAAATGAACCTATAACCCAACTAAACTAAACTAACAACCTAAAGCCCAACCCATAAACTACTTTATTTATACATTTAATAACTCAAATTCAACCAACAATAAATTTCACTTCACCTGAAAATCAAATTTTGGACCTCTATAATATTAAAATAATAATTGACCACCAAATGTTCATCAATGTCCACAAAAATTCACGGATGTCTACGAAAGTCGAAAAATATGTTTTTGAAATGTTCATACAAATATATTATTTCATGTGATGAAACAATAATAATAATATTAAAATAATAAATACCCACCAAATGTCCATCAATTTCCACAAATATTCACAGATGTCTACGAAAGTCGAAAAATATATTTTTGAAATGTTCATGCAAATATATCATTTCATGATTAAACATTAATAATGATATTAAAATAATAAATGTCCATCAATGTTTGTAGATATTTAGAGATGTCTACGAAAGTCGAAAAATATATTTTGGAAATGATCTTGCAAATTTATTATTTCGTGTGATTAAACAATAATAATAATATTAAAATAGTTAATGTCCATCAATGTCTGCATATATTCAGAGATGTCTATGAAAGTCGAAAATATATTTTTGATTAGTATAAATATAATATGCATTACACATTTTGTCAATGGATTCAAGATCTTGAAATTCCCCCAGGACATTTTGTCTATGGATCAAATGTCTTGAAAATGTCTATAAAGACATTTTGTCTATAATAAATCACCCGAAATGCCCCCAGGACATTTTATCTACAAACTTCAATGTCTTGAAAATGTCTACAAAGATATTTTGTCTATAATAAATCACTCGAAATGTCTTGAAATGTCTACGAGACATTTTGTCTTATAAATGTCTGCGAAAGTCCCTATCCATTACCCCTCTAATGGACTGGGCTTTTTCTTCGTGGGTTTTTGGAGCCATCACCACCAAACCCTTTGACCCAAATTCTGTTGGAGCGTGGATATTCCCTCCTCATCTGGTCCCTTAGTTGCTGTAGCGTCCACGTGTCTGTATCAAATGGGTCCCCAAAATTGTATGACAACCGTTGATCTTTCTATTATATCGGATTGTGTATTATTATTTAATAACAACTCTTAGTTTAGGGGTGTAGAAACAGAAAACCACTTTCTCTCTCTCTCTCCATCTCTCTGTATGAGAAGTTCATATTTCTCAAGGCAAAGAGGGCTTTCAATCTAGGGTTTATTTTTCTTCTTCTTCTTCTTACCTTATCTTTCACCCTCTTTAATATCATTTAGTCTTTGTATTGTTAATAAGAAATTACTAGTAGAAGATTAACACCTCTGTTTCTCTCTCTAGAAATACTATTGCTTTTTGGGTTTTCTCTGTATTTTCAAGTTTCAGTTTTTCTGTTGTTGGGTATACAGTGTTTCTGGAATTGTAGATTTAGGGTTTTCTTTTGTTCTATATGATGGATTCGATTCAGAAACAAGAAGTTGAAGAAGAAGAAGATGATAAAACTTCATTAAATCAAAACCCAAATCACCAAATAGAAGAAGGAGAAAAGGGTACTTCTTCTTTTGATCAATCAAATGCACAAACTACAGAACCCGTTCAGTTTCTCTCTCTAAAAGATGAACCAACTGAACAAGAGGAGAAATTTCATGGGGGTTTACCAGTTTTGCCAATGGAGATGCCTGTGGCAACAAAGACAACAACAGCAAAAAGGGCTTCAACTAAAGATCGTCACACGAAAGTTGAAGGTCGAGGAAGAAGGATTAGGATGCCTGCAACTTGTGCCGCTAGGATTTTTCAACTTACTCGAGAATTAGGGCACAAATCCGATGGTGAAACCATTCGGTGGCTATTAGAACATGCCGAACCTTCAATCATCGCTGCTACAGGAACTGGTACTATCCCTGCTATTGCTGTTTCCGTCGGCGGCACTTTGAAAATCCCTACTACATCTTCGGCAGCTACTCAAGGCGGCGCCGCCGCTGGTGATGGTGGTGAAAGTGCTACAAAGAAGCGGAAGAGACCCGTTTCTAGTGAGTTTTGTGAACCCAGTGATAGGGTTTCTGTTTCTTCTGGTTTAGCACCGATTGGTGGTGGTGTTGCTGGTGGTGGCGGTATAGGTGTAGGAGGCGGCGGTATAGGTGGTGGTTTAGGTGTAGGAGGCAGCGGTGGTGTTGCTTATCAAGGGCTTATTCCGATGTGGGCTGTGAGTGGTGGAGCATTTTGGATGATACCACAAACAACCACCACTGGCACCACCAACATTAGTGGATCTTCTTCTTCTTCTTCAAATCAACCTCCACAGTTATGGGCGTTTCAACCAACTCCTCTGGTTAATATATCAGCAAGACCCATTTCTTCATTTGTTTCATCTATGCAACCAACAGGTATTAATCTATTTCAAGTTCAAACTCCTCTTCCTGTTTCCTCCTCCATTAACAATAATCAAATTCCAATTCCAATTTCATCAACACCACCATCATCTGTTTCCCCTGTGACTTCATCTTCTCCTAAATCTTCAACCATGGCACCACCAACTTCATCAACTCCTCCTCCAACACAAATGCTTAGAGATTTTTCTTTAGAAATTTATGATAAAAAGGAGCTTCAATTCATGGGTCATTCTTCAAATCAACATCTTCAACAAGATCAGAATACCACAACTACTAGTACTAGTTCAAAATCATGAAGAACAATTTATGTGATTTTTGTTCTGTCATTATAAAAGGTTAGATTTTTACCTTTTTTAAAAACTTGGGTGTTAGGTTTTCTCATGATTCTTCATAGAAAAGTCTCATAGCTCTGTAATTCATCAGCAGCCATTAATGAACTTTTCATCACTTTCTGGATTTTTTTTTTTGCCCCTTTCTTTCATTCTAATGTGGAAGTTGAAAGTTTGAAACTGGTAGAAATTGGGTGTGTATTTCGTACGTGTGAATGGCATGTGTGTAAATTTAGTTAGTTGATTTCACACGCTTGTGATTAGGGGGGGTCCACATTTATATATTGCTGTGTCAACACGAATTTAAAAAAGTTACTCGTGGACCGTGCTGAAACTGTTTAAAGTTGTGTGGCCCATTTAATGTGGGTAGGGGGGGCCCATAACTCCTCCCAACCATTCATCCTCATCTATATGGCTATTGCGGGCCTACTAAATTTGGATGGTTGGATTTTACGAAGAATGTGTGGCTCAGATCATAAGCAAGAGCTTTGCTGACTGTGACTTGGGTGAGTACAGTCAGAATAAGACGTGGCATATGCCACTTGTCATTATTTTTTAGTTTAGAATGAGAATGATAGTAATCAATTTCTTAACTTGTTCTACCTCGCCTTAACTTAGGTTGAGAAATCATAGTTAGAAAATCAAGAGAGAAGTGGTGCAGTTGATTTGAAATTATCCTTTTGTTCTATCACTAAAACCAAATTTATAGATCTGACTCGGATAAATAAAGATTGTGGGAGTCTGATTTGTTTTGGCCACTGAATAAAAGGTATTGTAAGACAATATTTGTAAAATATTTGTAAATCAGACGTGTTTATATTTGACGATTACATTAGAGTTGGTTTGCAACTCAAACACTTTGAAATGAAATCCAATCAAACTACTTAGACCATTCAATCTAAATTAAGAAAAGTAAATAACATCTTAAACAATTAGATATTTTTCAATTTTTTGGAGTTGAATTGGCATAAGAATATAGTGCCCTACTAGACTTGCACTCAAACCAGAAGAAGAAAAACAGATGCTCCATGCTATTGGGTAAGTGGGGCCATCCATGGAGGAGGGAGGAGGTGGTGGTAGGACCCATCCCCACCATCACCACAACTAACGAGTATCCCCACCACCAACCTATTCTATCTAATTAAAGTAGGTCCCGTATATAGTTTTCTATAGCATGGACCATCCATCATCTCTACTAATTGATTTCATAAGATAATAACATTCATTAACCGTTGGATTGTTCCTACTATAATCTTCACCATTGATTCTTGAAACTATGGCGACCAAATCAATGGACATTATAAAAAATAGGTGGAGACATTAGCTTCTTACCTTCCAGTATGGGGGGGCCCTGGCCCTATCTATTACTTATAAGTACACAAATAACTGGGGTCGCCTGCCTTCTTTCCGTTGGGTATTAGAAAGGCTACCATTTTTAGATTGGCCAGTTTCCATTGTGCGGTTCTTCCTGTACCTTGTGTACCATTGGTAACCATACAAGAGAATATAAAGTAAGAGAAAAATGCAGCCTACCAAGTAGTGGTGCTCATCGCCTGGGTCGGTCCAGCCGTCCGGGCTTCAAACTAGCGCTACTATGCGCCGTCAAGCCGTTGAACCATATATCCCAGGTCGGTTTGGGTACAGGACCAAGCCTACTAAACCCCGGATCAAGCTAGGTCGGGCTTGGTTTTTTTTTTTTTTGTCGAAATTGGTCGGGGCTTGGCTGGGACACTAAATTGGTCCGTCAGTGAAGAGTAAGTCTATAAGCTTCTACTTTCAACAAAAAAAAAGTCTATAAGCTTCTAATTTTTCTCTGAAGTATCAAATTTCTTCTTTAAAACTTGTTAGAAGAAGAGAAATGAAGGGAGAGTTCTTTCTCGAAGGGAGCACAATTCTTCACAAGATAAGTTTGCTTGTTTTTGGAATTCATTGGAGATTGACCTAAACATCTCATTCAAATTGGCTGAAAAACAAAGAGATGTGAATAATCATAAGTGCATCGAACTCATTATTTATTTTAAGAAATTGACTACGATCTACGTTAATCATTACAAGGTATTGATTTATCATTAAGATGTGATAAGCACTATAACCGCCGAAGTTAGGCCTAAAGCCCAACAACAAAATGAAATCATCAAGCTCATCATGAATGCTTATAAGTATGTGAAAAAAAAAATTGAGAGGAACCGAGCCAGACCGGACCAGACTGGCCCGTCGAGTTCGAAATCAAAACCAGCCCAGAGCCCCGGACCAAAACATAACGGGCTGGCTTGGCCCATCTACTTGTCGGGCGGACCAGACTGGCCCGTTGATAACCGATATTGAGTGCCCTTCATTTGGAAGTTGAAATAGTGCAATTTGTTAATCTAGACTGGGCGGGGAAACACGGGCGGTGCTTTTATCCGGAAAGCAAAGGTGGTAGGGGTGTCCATAAGTTTCCCCACGCTTGTACCCAAATTTTAGTTCGAGTAAGAGCTGTGATGCATCTTAATTCTTAAGCTTGTAGTTCCTTTCCGTTTCAGCCATTAGAACAACAATATCTCCCAAACTCTCGATTGTTTTCATATCAGACACAGTAAGAGCATTTCAAAAGCAAAAAAATGACCAACTTTTTCCCATGTAGTAGGAAAAAATAGTAGGGAGGCAGAGTAATTCATATATCGGGCACCAATATCTGTCAGAACTTCGCTCTAATTAGGTGATAACATGTCCCTCTCATGCAGAGAGCAGGATCCAAGTCTTGGTGATGGAGGTTTCAGATCCTCCATAAACCAGTCAGCCGGTACAAAGATAACTTGGAGTGTCTGGTTGTGACTTGTGGTTGATAACAAAAAAAAAGCAGGAAACCTATAGGCATTAACTTTTGAGCAACTTAGGATATAATCAACAACAGCAAAATCTAATGGAACGGAAAACCTCATCAATGAGTTTATTATGATCCAAGTCGATAAGAATTACAGCAAATACATGCAACAAAATAACCTAGCGTGCAAAATGGAGTGCAATGGTTTATTATCCAATCTTCTTGAACTAAACATAAAACAAAAATATGAGAAGATAAACGGAGAGAAAAACGTACGTGTTTCAAGCTGCAGTAGTCTTCTGGTTTGGCTTGAACACATACTTTATGAGTGATTCCTTGATGGATAAGAGTTCAGGGAACTCATTCTTCAGTTTGGAGGCGTCTAGTTCATTGTTACTCCTCGGGGCAACAATTACTTTTGCTTGCTCTTCTAGGTTGAAGTTCTTCCATGTGAAGTTTGGGTCGATATAGTCCTTGTACATCTGCAAGATCTCGTTGTGGCTAACCACTTCAGGGTTTGTGAAGTTCCATATCCCGGTAAGGTTTCTCTTTGCCATCTCAATTGATATCGGAAGGAGTTCATCCAATATCGTCATTGAGTTGGGAATATCAACCACTTTGTCGTATCGAGTAATCTTCGTGATGAAGTTGCGGGGATTGGTCAAGTCGGATGATATTGGCATCCTTACACGAAGGGTGCATACATTCTCATAGTTCTTGAGTAATTCTTCTACCTGGAAAATTCAAGGACGGAATAACTTATTAAAAAAGGCCTCATGATGCTTGGACTAAATGCAACTAATCGTTTAAGAAAGTGCATGAGTTGTTGTTTTGGCAAGTTTACAGCAAAAATGGAAGAAATTACTGCCAATTATCTCAATTAAACATTGCATCGATGAGATTGAAGTACTTCTATAAAAAGAAATCGAGATATCGTTCTAAATTTCACAATTCATTATTGCCTATACTTATGCACGTATACGTAGTTTTGCACACATGTTTGAAACTAGTTAGCGGGCTCAATAATAGAACATAATTACTATGGAATATTACAGGTTTACAGATTGTAAATTACCCTGTATTTAGAAGCAATATAAACATATGATCTGTTTAATTTTAGAAACATGTTCAAAGTTATGCACATCGGATTTTCACACAGTCTAAATTGGTACTACGCCTATAACACTCATCCTCTTCATCCAAAGACAACGATACGTTGAAATGGTAGAAGTAGAACTATAGGGACCTACAGACGTATGGGAGGTGTCATCGATCTGGAAGGCCCTTTTGGGTTGTCTTGGCCTTTGCCCCCCCCCCCCCCCCCCCCATCAAAACTTACAAACTGACTACCTACCTCTTCCACAACCGACATAGGATTACCCAACACCCCTGATTGCATAAACACATCATCTAATAGAAATATCTAACGGATTGTGGGGTTGAATCTTATTGGTTTTTATGCGCGAGCCATTAGGTATCAATAGTATCGTTGATGGAAAAAAATGTGATGGTGAAATATATTAACTCTGATTGAGAACTAATTTCCAATTATAAAGAGAAAGATCTTGACTAATCACTACTTTGAACCATATCTTTCTCATGAAACACCTCAATAAGCATATATAATGTATTTAGCTAGAAGACATGTTCTAATTCTCAATCAACAAATATTTCTGAATACGATCCCATCAAATATTCATAGTGAAGCAAATCACATTTCAAAATTTGGATTCAGAAACTTACATACAAAATTTTCACAAGCTAAAAAGATCAAATATTTTCTAATTCAAAATGTTGAAAAATGAAATCAACCGATCCATATTCTAATCAAAAGATTAATCAAGTACTACATTTATAGTATCAAATTACTACCTTTGGCAAGAAATCAATAAAGATCTTAACTAAAACTAAATATGCACAAATCAAGTAAAAATCAGATCTAATTTAACAAAATAAGTGAGATAGAAAAAAGAATACTGACCATAGCTTTAGTTTTGGAATAAAAAGATCCAATGAAATTAGGAGTATCTTCTTCTTTGAATCCAATTCCTGATCCAAGAGTATGATTTTGATCATACTCAAAAATGCAACCAGTAGCATAATTAATCAAAACCAAACCTTTGTCTCTACAAACATCAGCTAGGGTTAGGGTACCAACAACATTAGTTCTAATAGTTTCAACTTTATGAGATTCACACCAATCAACATTAGGTCTACCAGTAACACCAGCAGCATTAAAAACATGAGTTGGTTTTATAGTTTCAAGATCTGAAACTAATGAATTTCGATCTTCAAGTCTACCTGATCCATATACATAGGTAATTCCTTGAGCTTCACAGAGCTTACCTAGTAAACCTCCGATCCAACCAGTTCGACCATAGATCAAGAACTTGAATGGTTCATCTGATGCAGATGAACTGTTGGTGGTTGGCAAACCCATGTTTCCCAAGTAAGAGTTTTAGAGAGAGAGAGAGAATCAGGCGAAGAAGAAGAGAGAAATGGGTGATGAGATCCGATCTGGTGGTCATCGGACACCATGTGTTTTTAAATTGAGAGGCGAGCTGGAGGACGGGTATCTGATGTATCCGGGTGTATTTTCGAAAAGTAGTTGATTTGGGTATCGACGAATCACCTTCGGATACGTGGAACATAGACTTTCGGGAAGAAGACCAAAATTGGCTTAGGGTCCGTTTGATAGATAGAAACATCACTTTGGATGAATGTTTAGCTGTTTGATTCAACTAAAACGTTAGAAAATCAATTTTTTCGTAGAAAAAAAATCTGGTAAAAGAGGTCCAAAATTTTACCACATATTACATGATAAAATGGTTTGCCCACCCTCTCCCTATTCCATCGCGTGACTCACTCTCTCTCTCTTTCTCAGTATGTCTTACTCTCACGATCTCTCTTACAACCTCATCTCATCTCTGTAAATCTAACTTGATTTATTATTGAAATCAAGAATAACCTAACTCTTATTTGATTTTCTCTGCAACAGTTTAATTTATTTAAATATTCACATGATTGATTCTAATATTTTATGAACCCTAGTTTCTTGGCAACACTTCAAGTGATTTAAGTACTATAAGAATACTTTCGGAAAGAACAAGAAGAAATGTTATTTGGAAAACGAAATAAGGGAATAAGCTCGTTTGGATGTGCGTATGGAGGTGGCTACGACGGTAGGTGTCGAGGTGGCTATGTAAATGATGATTTACCCCCGTATTAACAAAATAGTTTCTTTGTAGTTTTCATAAAATGTCGTACTAGCTCAATTTGTAGTTTTAGTAAAATATTATATTAGTTTTAATTTGTACTCAAGTATTGTACAATTAGTTTCTAATAAATTAATTATATTATTATTTACTAAAAATGAGTTAAAAATAAAATTTGATGCGATAAATAGTGATTTGGTGAAATTTTAGAGTCCTGTATTTCGAACCAAAAATCCGAAAACACCATAAAAATTTGGTATAGTTTTGTTTATGGACTTCTTTTATGCGAACCCTTGGAGATGCTCTGTTAACCACAGTTGTTAAGAGATAGAGAGGAGAGAGATAGAAAGATGGAATGATGATGACTTCCTACTAGGCAGACCTACATGGAGAGACAGAACAGGTAGGGGAGAACTTGAGGAGAAATTTTCCTATTTTTTGTTAAAAAGGCCAAGTACACGCGTTAAAATTTTAATTAAAACTTAATAATTCAAAGCAAATTCAAATTTTGACACATGCAGAAAAATCAACACAACCTAAGAGTGAGACAGATACAATTACAATTACATTTTTTTGGACCAAAATATTTTACATTCTATGCTAAAGAAATCGTTTTCTACTTTGATGTAACTTATAAAGAAAGTGAAAACATTTCATAATATTTTTTTTTACATTTCATGATATCACCATGGCTTAAGATTCAAGCTAGGTTTATTTTTTTTTGTTGAACTTTTAAGATAGTTTATGGTTGCTCATCAAAAAAAAAAAAGATAGTTTATGGTTCAAACATAAAAGAAAATATGTTTTTAGTTTCCAAGAAAACCCATACAGTCCGGAGTTACAAAATTCTTAACTTTACTAATTTTACAAGTCTTATCAACTCATTAGGCGATAGCTACGCTAAATCACATGTTGATCTCCATCGAGCTCAAGCAAGGCTATATGTGGAGCGAGTGAGTATATCGACAACTTATATTTTCTAATGCAATTTTCATTACTTTTGAAACAACATAGTATACTGCATAAGGTTTTGTAGATACATCTATCTTTTGGCAATATAAATTAAGTTCATTCCAACTTCTCAGTCTCACTTGCTCAATGTATCTTACAAGTATATAACCTAATCTTTCCACATAAAGTTGTTCTAATGACATTGTAGATATGAAGATTGCTAAGTAATAAAAAATTACAAAGAAAAACAACTTTTATAAATAAAATGTCATGAAATAAACAAGTGAAAACAAACTGAGTCATTTTTCATGAATGGTTTAATTAGTGTTTTAAAGCCATGCAATATTAACCTTTCATCTCTAAAGTATCATACATGAATTTTACCGATGCTCATAACACTTCCAAAGCCAGTCTTACCAAGAGAGAAAGGTTCAGCTGCATCATGACCTCTTAAAAACCAATCCTAGACTTGCCACAAAAGAAAGAAACAACCCAAATCAAGCTAAGCTAGTTTCAAGTGAAAATTAGTGTGCATATAGACACATTTCATAACCAAAATATGATATCTAATTATTACAATAAGCTTGAGCTGATCTGAAACCAATTTAACTTGTGTAATACAACATCTCACCCACAATAAATCGCGTATGGATATCAACTGAAGCAATAGATTATGATGCTATTTTCACAAACAAAAGGTTGTCAATTTATCAACATCCGGGTCAGCGAAGAAGACGGTTCTGAAACTTCCCGAAAGGAATCATTAAGGCATTAAAGAGTTAAATTTTTCTAAGTTTAATTATTATAATGGGTATGGGTTTATATGGTAAGATTTTCTTGAATGGCAAAAAATGTACCGGTTATGTTACCTCCAACATCCGGAAAGGTTTCACACCCGGGAATAGGCCTAACTTTGCCCTTTCGATCAACCTCAACCGGGTACTTCATGAGATGTGCTCTCATCTCTGTTACGTCCTCAGCTGCGAACTGTTTCCAATTGTATTCCCCCATTGATCTAACTCTTCTCACGCATTCTAAGCTCTCTGGTTGTGTAAAGCAATCCTCGAGAACTCCAATATGCTCTGCCCATAATGACATCCTATAACCGTAAATCTGAACAGATAACATGAAGTGGAATCAGATAATAAGGTTAGCAAAATATATCAATTTCAAGAACTATTTTCTGAGTTGCTGTCGAACTACTGCGAGTCATAAGCTCTGCCCATGATGACCATGTATTAGTGCTTGACTTTTTTTAGATTAAGAGCTCAGTATTTGTAAGCCGGTTTGGTTCTTAATGATTTAGTCTAATTCAAAACAAAACATTTAGGGTTCAAAGTAGTTCCAAGTTCAGTTCAGCTCTCCTAGTAAACTGGTTATCTCTTGAGATTTCAAGGTTATGTTTAGCGTTCAATCAAAGCTTACTTGTCCATGAGGACTAGATCGTTGTTTCGCCCATGTATGCTGAGGCTGGTAGGCCCCCATTGCTATCTCAGTATCTCTTGTGCCCTCCATAGATCGTTGATTGATGTTTGCAGACCCAATTATAAGATACTCATCATCCACTATCATTCCTTTTGAATGAACATATATCATGAAGCGTCGACTCTTTCGCGCTAGTGCCTACAGTGGCCAAGATGCAAATTGATTCAAATTATGGACAACCAACTTTAAGAGATAAAGAAAACGAGAAACATTTTGTATAGGTGGATTTGAGAAATACTTGAGGAGTGTTTGCTGCAGTAGGACTTCCACCAAATGAAGCCTCACTACCATCCAAAGCCTCGCGATTGCCTAAGCAGAAGAAGTTCAAATAGTCCTGTGGATGGGCCACATTCTCAAGTCCAACCTCTTCCAGGGCCTTGTAAATTGTTTCATACATCATTTGCATTGTCTTATGCTGAAAAATCAACATTCGTCGTGTTAATAATTGCACACCAAGGGTTTGAGACTTAGAGTTATTATCAACTTTGAGTAATCAGTAGTTGTTGGAGCGTACCTGCCAAAAGAGAATCCTTTGTGTAGCAGCACCTGTTGGAACACCCTCGGGCCACATCGGGATAACTATATACGCAGCAAATCTTTCATTCTCTCTGATTTTATTTGCAATCTTAAGAGCAATTTCCATTGGTATTAAATTGTTTGCACCTGAAATATAGAAATTCTTAAAGTTTGGTTTGCGTGAAAAGAAACTGAAATCTTAGAAGGGTCTGAATATCACAAAAAGTGAGATAGAGACAGTCATATCAACATCATAATCTAAGCGATATATATAGGCATACCTAGTTCTTTGTACTGAGTCCAATTATAAGATGACCCAAGGAAATACTGATTCTCGATATAAATGAAATGTTGAGCAGCTCGGATGGCCTTTACATATGCTGTGTGAATGCTCATATCAATTAAAACATTCTTCCCACAAACCAAGTTCTGTTGCATAAAAGGTAACCGATGAGTTAAATTTAGTGACGAAATAAGCTTAAACCATGAAGAAGTATTACAATTTTATCTTCCTCACCTTGCTTGTAGCATCTTTTGGATCCTTTGGAAATCCTTTTACAGAATTTGAATCAATTGAACGAAAAATCTAGAAGTCAAAAGGAAAATATAAGTTCCTGTAAACCGATAGATAATTGCAAAAGTCATTCCAGAAGGGGAAGCTATTTACCTGAACATGCCAATTCTCTGGATCATCATCGGTTAAGCATGAAGCTTCGTTAATTCCAACAATCTCCGGCATTCTTTCTATCTTCAATAGCATATCATCACCAGATGATTTTTTTAGCTTTTTTAACCCATGTTTTTTTGAAGCCTTCATCCAACGCTCCTCAAAGTTGGTAAGAACATCATACGCTGCCGGGCCATCAATCTTAGAGTGCATATCGTGCCATGGTTCTCTTGGACAACCAGTAGTTGGACCCTGAAAAATTCAACAACAAAGAAAAGATAATCTAAGAACACAAATTTATATCTGCCTACCAACTTGCCTCAGTCCTCGTTAGTTGACCAAGTTGACATCCGAGATTCCGACTACCACACAATACTTAAATATAAGTAAGTTCTCAAGGTACAACTAATTCCCCATATTCAATTCAGAAAACTGACAAAAAGTGTATAAAACTTGAATCATAGAAGAACAATGATTGAAATATCACCGTGAAATTGGGTTGGTGATAGTCATCTTTATGCAGTGTTTCTAATGTTCTAAATATGGGATGTTTTGGATTATCATATCGCCCATCACATAAATCAAGTCCTCCCACAAAAGCTACAATTTTTCTCCTATTGTTGCCTGCATCAGCATCCACGATAACAGTCTTCTGATGATGTGTATAGATTGTTCCAACTTCCTGATAATAAAAAATTGAGAACAAGTTGGACATATTTTTGTTCAGTTTGGATAATAAAACAGAAGCTAATACAAAATTTTAGAAAAATACAAATAATCATTTATATATTACCTGCTGTTTAGCCCAGCTATGCCGTTTTCCAGCAGACCTAGGACAGAGCATCACTTGCACCGAAGAGTGCTTGAAGAAGCGACGAGTCTCTTCATCATGAGTTGCCATGAGTCCATCCTATACATCGACAAATATTATACTCCAGTTTAGAATCAACAAACTGCATAGAATCCAAGATGAATGGAAAAAGATATACAAAATAATGCTGCTTTTGTTACCGTATTATAACCCAAGATGCTCCTTGAAGTAGGATCATCCCATATAAGAAGCAGAACTCTCACTCCTTCCTGTGACTTAGACTTAATAAGATCTCCTAGAGTGTACTCAGGTCCATGACCAGCATCTCTGATCAATCTGACTTTATGATAAACTGACCATCCTGTTATATAGATTAAACGACGAGCCTTACTTATTGAATCCATAATGTCACGCCAACATTTCCCATGATCATAGTGCTTGTCGTTATCAAGCTTTAAGGAGGGAAGGAACCCATCGGGGACATGAGCATCTTGATAGAGGGTAACTTTTCCACCTTTTCTAAGTGGAAAATATGTACCAGGAACCCCAGTGTAATCTGGACCAGCTCCTACACCACTATGGAAAACTGTCAATTGTTGAATCGGGGTATACTGAATTGAAAGCCTCAACTGAGCCCCTGGTTTACAAGGTTTCCCACTGTTATTGAGAATATCAAATACTCCTTCGACTTTTGCTCCATAGTAGATTTGCTCTACTGGGATTAGAACATTCCCTATAACCTGTGAACCCAAAAAGTCATTATCTTTAACAACAAAGACTACTTCAGCACCATTATGTGCAACTGGAACACTAAAATGTTGCATCCAAATTGGGTTCTCGCTATTAGTCATCACAAACGTCCTACCAATTACAGCATTAGCTATCGAAATTGTGACATAAGGATCACTTGTTATCTTATCCACTTTTCCTCCCATTGGTAAACTTCCAATCATATCTGTTAACTTTTTATGAAACATGTCCATATTTGGAAGATTTCTCGCATCACAAACCCATATATCCAAATTCCCATGTAACAACAATACTTTTAAAGAACCTCGTTTAGATGGTGAAGCAGGGACCATCTGTAAAGGTCCAACAGGCACCATTTGCAGTTGATTATAGTGTGAACTATTATCAAATGAGGATGAAGATCCATAACCAGAATGAACTGGTGCACTTGAAGAATGATAAGAAGCATCACCACTACTCGGATACGAGTGATTAGGAGGAGGAGGATAAATATAGCTATCTCGATCATACCTTTTACTATGGCTGTGAAGAGAAGGAGCAGAAGTCAACACAGGCCGCATCGATGGCACTTGAGCAGGAGCAGGATGTTGATCAGACAAATGCAGATTACTTAAAGATTCATCCAGATGAGGATAACCAGCACCAGAATCTTTTTTCGGCGATACCCCATTATTAACAGAGGCTGAACTATCCTGCCTTTGATAAGCTGGGAAGCTATTAGCATGGACAGGAAGCGATGGATTATCATTACTAGAAGAAGGATAGTGAAAACTACCATGGTGTTGTAAGCTTGATTGATGAGAAAGTTGAGGAACAGGTGGTGGTGCACTTGGGGCTACTACACTAGGATTGGGATTTGGATTGAGATTAGGATTGGGATTGGGATTTGGATTAAGATTAGGATTAGGGTATGGATATGGTGGGTATGAGGGGTAAGGAGAATAGGGATATTGGAGATTAGGGTTTGGAGGTGCATAATAAGGAGGAGGAGGTACAGGGGGGTATGGCTGTTGATAATCAAGAGGTGGAGATGGATTAGGGTAAGCATGAGGAGGAGGAGGTTGATGATATGGGTAAGGGTAGTAATTAGGATATGGAAGATCAGGTCTAGGAGGATATGAAATTGGAGCATATGGATCTGAATTTGGTGGTGGTGGTGGTTGTTGACTTGGTGGTGGATATCTATAAGGATCTCCATAAGGAAATGAAGAAGGATTATGATTATCCATTAATCAAAATTAAAAAAATTTCTACTACAATTATACCTATAAAAGTTAGAATGAAGATTTTTTTTTTTTGAATTCTAATCAAATCAGATCAATCAATTAAGAACAGATCAACAATAACAGGTATCTGAATTGAATGTGAGATTGAAACTGAGGTATAGAAACAGAGAGAGAGAGGTGGTGAAGATGATGATGATCCTTGCCTGGTTTTGTTGCGTCTGTCTCGTTTCTTTCTCGGTAGTAACGAACCTCTATGATCTTCTCCTACGTTTCTTTTTTCCATTTTGCCGTGCTAGTAGTTGCTACTAGGAGAAAAACTACCTTCATTTTGATTTTTGGTCAGAATCCAAAAAGTATTAAAAAATGCTACTTGGTCCCATTTTCTTGGTCAAAAATGTTGTTTGCCCCGAAACAGGGCCGACCTCAGCCCGAAAGCTCATGTGACCGACACCCATTCATCCAAACATGTGGAGAGGAAAACCCTTGGACCATTGGGAGCCGGTCACATCAGCTTTCGGGCCGAGGTCAGTTCTCATTTTGAGGCCAAACGACGTTTCTCTTTTCTTATCGTAGATCAAACCAAAGGATGATGTGACATACGCATACTAGAAAATTAAGCATGTTCTGTTATTTCTGGCGAAATATTAGCAGACAAAAGGTTTGAGTCTGTAACACCCATGAAAAAATACGAAAAATGAAAAAGGACCTATCACTACACTCTATTGTTTAGGTGAGGAATATGACAAGTGATATTTTAATCTTAATTTTAAATTGTGAAAGCATTAAAATACCCCTTGTCTTAATTGTGGGGAGTGTACTGGGGAGTTCTTCCAAAAAAAAAGATATTCAAATGAACATTTTGATTTCCTGATTGATGGAACCTAATAACTGTTATGGACAAATTCCTATATGGTCCTCATATTAAGACATTTTACTTTTAGGCCCTATATTTTGGCAGAGAGAAATTTCGGCCCCCTAACTAATTCTGTTACTAATCAAGTCGATAATGTTGAAAGATGATATTAAGTAGTCCATATCAAATTGCTTGTATAAATTAGTCGTTTAGAGAGTCGGAGCTAATGATGGGTTGGTCTGGACTAGAACCTATGTTTATTCACCAGATAAAAAATTGAACAACCATATCTCTAACACTGGAAAGTATGTAGCCAAAGTTAAAACGCTTGCAAACTGAGAAAGGGATGTAAGGATTCAAATCGGCTTAACTATCATTATTAGTGTTGGCTTAAGAAATTTGCTAAGAGCGCTTTGGCAACCCCAACCTCTTATTTCATATTCTTCAAATAAAGGTCACAATGCCAAACTCTTCCGTTTGAATTTTTCATCAGATTAACACAATGTCATCATCTTGATTAATTCTTATAAGACAAACCTAATACGAATTAATTAAAGGATTATTTATCCTTTTAAGACAACTTCCACGATTTAGTTTTCGACGTGTTTACTTTTTATACCCTTCCATCAAAACCTTCATTTTTTTCTCTATTCAAATACTAAGATTTCTTCCTTCCTTTTAAGACAACTTCCACGATTTAGTTTTCGACGTGTTTACTTTTTATACCCTTCCATCAAAACCTTCATTTTTTTCTCTATTCAAATACTAAGATTTCTTCCTGATGGTGAAATATAATTAATAAGTAGTTTTCGTAACAAAAAATGAATGGATGCAATTCCACTTGTATAGAGGCCGCATAGTATGACGAACTTCGAATTCTTGGTCTCCGAACTTAAATTTTCTTGTTTCCCCTAAACATTTGGGGCTATTAAGAACTTTCTTATTCTTGGTAGAAATATGGAGATTCATATACAGAAGTTTTATTTAATTTTCACTTTAAAACAAGTACTCCAATACACATATGCATTAATTTGGATGCTAACATCTGACTTCGGAATAGAATGGAGCTAAGTACTGTTTTTTTCGAGCCAGATAAGTGAAAGTGAGTGTAACTCCTCGAATGATTGGCTCGCCATGTTTGATCAAACAATTTGCTCTAGCAGGTTTTTGAGGCTCAATATATCTGGGGTCGTACAATGTATTGTTATAAAACAGAGGACAACTAACTAGCAAGTTGTATTGAGGGCATTCACATTTATTTGTTATGTCAACTTCATACATGATATATCCATTTTCAGGTCTTTTTGGTACCCTTCCTTGATATATTGATATATCAGACGTTCTACAAAAGGCAGCCTCTGTACCTATACACATATAAGTAACTTTCGTTAATGAAAACCTAGACGATCATTATTAAGAGATGCACCTCTAATATTCTACCACAACCCAAACAACATATATGAATTATACTACGTTACCTGGATCCACGAATAAGATAAACACAAGGAAAGCAAAGAAAAGCCTAAACGTCATCGTCATGGTTGAGTTTTGTATGGTAGGGTTTTATTAGTTTTGATTTTGGGATGGTGAATGTAATGAAACCATGACAATGTTTATAAATATTGAAAGGTCCCATAGTTAGAGAATCTAATGAGAAATCTTTAGAGTAGATGAATAAAAAGTTGTCATATTGGAGAACAAGAGATATGTTTAGATTTAGTTTTACTGATGAAAACTCAACCTAGCTTAGTTTTCAATAACCCAGGACCTAGCCCCTCATTCTTCCATAATCAGAAAGATTCTTTTCGAGTTTGATTTTGTTTATTTGGAATCTGAGTTATCCTACTTATTTTTTTATTTTTACCTTTATTCTTTATTTCTATTTTCTTTCTCTCTTTTCTTTTTATTCCCTTCCATCATTCCTTTAGTCCCATATGTTTGATTTTGTAGTTGTAGAATCTTTGTTTATTTCCTCTATCCCTACCCCTGTACAACGTTTGAATCAATAGAGGACTTTTTCTTCCAATATGCCTACACGTGGAGCCTGTTTTGAAGTAGATTACTGTCCTTGTCAAAATTTTGAAGCAGATTTTACCGTCGCGTTTACAGAGGTTGGATATTTTGCGTTCACAATGTGATCAGAGATGCAGATAACTCAGAATTGTGAACTACAAAGAAGCTAGCTAAACCCACTAGTCTAAATATTATACAAGCGAACATGATTCTTTAAAAAAATGTTCACAAAGAAACAAGAATCATCATCCATAATAGTCATTGAAATTTATTTGAATGTTGATTCAAATTTGAAACTACAACAAATTTTAATAATACTCTGAAGTGTATACAACAATAGGACTTCTAACAGTATGAATATCACTCTTCCAAACAAGTGAACCAGATATTATTTCTTCATCTTTACCTACTTTCTTTGCTCTTACCACAACTGTGAAACTTTTCTTCTGAAACCTTTTAGTGAAGATCAAACTCATGGGCCTTACTGTAATCTCAACATTTTTAGGCCCATTAATTGTAGCATTATATATTGATCTAATTGGGCCCACATTTGTTACTCTTCTTCTGAAAATAGCAACTCCTGGCTTTGAATCAGTTGTTTTCATACTTAGTTGCATTGTTGGGTAATTTAGGGCATCAGTTCCTTTTGGAGGTGGTAATTGTGAGCAATTTACAGTTTTAGAACCAACTATGACTCTAATTGGGCCATTCTTATAACCTTCATTACATAAGAATTGGATATAGGTTAGTTGATCCATATCATAGATTAAACCAGGGTGAACAGCTTGTAGTGGATTTAGTTGACCTGCTCCATATGAGAATTCCGCGCCTGGGTTGACTTTTGAACTCATCGGTATCGCTGTTATAAAATAAAAATGATCTTGAAGTAGAAAGAAACATAAGAGTAGTGCTACATTAACTCTTTACTTGACTTCCTACTTGACCTTTATGCGGAGATGAGTATTTTCTCGTCTCGAAAGTATCTAAACAATGCAGATGACCCAAAGGGTCATGGCTCAAGTAGTGAATGCTTCGGTTTAGGAGAGAAATTTAGTTAGGCTCAATCACCGGCAAATAAAAATTAGCATAAAATCATTTCAGGGGGTGTTAAGATAAGATCGGAATGGCAAAATACAATGAATATTGATGTTAAACGTACCAGTTGTAATGATAGCAGATTTAATGGCAGCAGGAGACCACCCCGGATGGAATGACTTGACATAGGCAGCTATACCAGCTACGTGTGGGCAAGCCATAGACGTACCAGACATAATCGTGTATTTAGAGTGTTGTGTATCACCTTCTAAACCAGTAAGCGTTCTGAAAGGCGTATATGCAGCTAATATATCAATACCAGGTGCAGAAATATCGGGCTGTATAAAAATAGAACAATTTTAATGACAACGAAAACAAAGAACAATCAGTCGATAAAGAAAAGGCAACGGTTTTTAAAACCGATGTTGTAACTTTCTCTTTACTGTCATTGTAAATAACCGTTGTTGTTACTTACTTTCAATACGTGATGGGAACCCATACTCGGCCCACGAGATGAAAAGGATGCCACAACAGGAGCTAAAACACGAACCTCTTGAGTCCTATATATCACAGCCGAAGGCGATCTGCATAGATGAAAAAGACTATTATTATTATGGTTCTATCTATATATGAGAGCCAAAACAAGAAAGTTAAGAAGTTGGAACAGAAAATTTTACTTTGTGGAACGGATGTAATCTGTAACAATATCGGCAGCGGTGTAGTTGATCATGGTTCCAGGAGCCATGAAAATTTGGGCAGTATCAGGATTATATGAGCTTTTGACAAGGGTTCCAATTCCTCCAACTTTTTTAACAACAGAATCAACTCCCCATTGTTGTAATTCACATAGAACCAATTTCCCTTTCACCTTCTTTGGGTCCAGTGAGTCTTCCATACAATACATACTGAAATATTCACACAATTAAAACATTTTTTTTTGTTCTAAACTTCATTATTTTATTTTTTTATCTCATTAGAATCGTCTCACGTAAGAGACCCAAGTTCTGGCAGATTCTTCTCTGTAAATAGAACATAATACGTATGAGGGTATTTGGCATATCGTTGGATAAGCAACACGTACCTTTCTCCAAAGGGATCTCCAGAGGAATTGAAACCAGCATTGGCCCCGTTAATTAGAGGATACAATTTTTGCTTTGGTTCGAAGGAGTTAATTCCAATTCCCTATATGAAAGAAAAATATAATTTTGATTATTCTGTCAAAATGTTTTTTGAGTTTGCTACTTCAATGGGTTGATAGTCTTGGGGTGACACCATTAATAAGCTAACGGAGACTAAAATAGTTTATGTTTTGTCTCAAGGCCTAAATTGATCTGACTCAAGATCTGAATTGTCTCAAGGCCTAAATTGATCTGACTCAAGGTCTGAATTGACTCAAGGCCTGAATTGATCCGAGTGGTATTTTAGAATGTTTGTTTTATCTGACTCGTCTGATTGACTGATTTAGGCGTACTAACGGATTTTGGGTCCATTTGAATATTCAGGCGAATCAAATTCAACAATGTGAAAGAAAAAAAGCAAACACTATTGGAATCTAGTGGACGTATTGATCCAGACGAGTACCCTAATGAATCAGTTTACTTTTTTAGGTTGTTGTCACGTTAGAATCTCTCTTAAAAAAGTACTTGAACGTAAAACGGATTTATGTAATGACCATGTATGAAAAGAAAGACTTACAGATAGAAACTTGCCATTACCCAACATAACTTTACTGATAAACTGTCTGTTAATACCAGTGGCAGCTACTGTTAAAATCCATGGGGCATGATTAACAACAGAAGCCAAAGATGGTCCATCATTTCCACCTGAAGCAACTGTCAATATTCCTTTTTTCATTGCATGAAATGATCCAATTCCAATTGAGTCCTTTAAATAATTTTCAGATGAACCCCCAATAGATATAGATATTATATCTACTCCATCTTCAATTGCTGATTCAAAACCAGCTAATAAATCCATATCTGAACAACCTGAATTTGCCCAACATACTTTGTACATTGCTATTCTTGCTGATGGTACTGCTCCTCTTGCCGTTCCTTTTGCTAGTCCATTCAGACTCGCGCCTCTTACTACGTTTCCTGCTAATGTTGATGATGTATGAGATCCATGACCTTCGACATCGACCGGTGATAGTATGTCTGACGGATCCGGGAATCCGTCAAGTTTGAAGTATTTTGCTCCTATCAGCTTGCTTCACAAAACGAAATTGTAATTTAGGATGATATATATTTGCACTATTTTGAATGGAGAAGTTGCGGGTGAAATTGCGCGCCTATAAAATCCTAAAGTCAGTTGACTGTAGTCAAGGGCACTACAGCGCTTTTATAAGAAAACAATGGGGCGCCTTCAAAATTTCTGTTTTGCTATAATTCGGAGCTTCCTATCCTATTTAGTTTTAGTAATATGTCTTTTCAAAATGAGATCTACCCATATAGTAGCGGACAACCTTTTTTTCCTAAGAAACCGAATAGTCTGTCGGGGTGCAAAATCTTGGCTGTTGAGGGATGATGTATATAACTTTAAAAGATACTTTAAATTTCTTTTCAGAATTGCTTAACTTTCTTTTCCCCTTATAGTGACACTAAAAAGTTCTTTATAACGGCAAAAAGTTAAACGGAGTACTAAGATACAAGTAGAAATAACAGTTTCATGCCTTTAATTTTGATAAATGTAGATGGTGTAACCTTCTTTTTGTTTTTCTTTTGTTGAACTCTTTTATTTGTTATGCACATTTATACTTTCTTTTATTTTATTTTCTTTTCACAATAAGGGCATTTATAATTCTTTTTATGGGAAGGATTCCTAATTCAAATATTAGTGTTGCAATATACTTATCTAAATTGGTGAAGTATTTTCTTTTCAAATATGTCTATGTTAAGTAGGTTTACAAATGTTTTAGAATCATCAACTATATTTTGTAGTGACAAATGATGCTTATAATTAAGACAGACAACAATCAAATTTATAACAAGAGAGATAAGAGATATGGTATAAGAAAAATGATAGAGAACAAGAAAACCCAGACATACTCTAGACATACATCCTATGTGGCTTGCTGTGATTCGTGTTTTTGATGATTCTAATTCACTAGACAACTAATTACAGCAAGCCACATAGGACGTATGTCTGGGGTATGTCTGGATTTTCTTGTTCTCTATCATTTCTCATGGTATAACAAGAGAGATAAGAGATATAGTCGTAAGCGAGCTGGTCTCTTTATTGTCTCATTATGTATATATATTGAGCTAGCTCTAGATCGTATTTTTACACTTGATTCTAAATTCTAATCCTGATACACATGTATTGCCTCATTATACAAATGTACATCAACAAAAATCACCTATTCAAACTCTACTAGACTATTACATGATTTCAAACTTCATGATCCTATGAATTAGTCTAGGTTCATAAAGTGACCTAGCTTACCACAATTATAAAAAGAGAAAAAGAAAAGATAGTTGGTGAAATATGTATAAATAGCAACATTTCAAGCTAAAAGGACAACCTAGCATTTTTTTTTTGTAGTTTAGGCCAATTAACTGCAAGAAACCAAAGCTTTTAATCCAAGATTAGTTAAAGAGAATGAGAAAAACTTAAAACTTACTTGTTACACCCAGAGAAGTTAGTAAAAGGTCCACAAGATCCCTTCCATTTTGCAGGTGGTGGACCAAATCCCTTATCACTAAAGCTCTCTGATCCTGGTGTAATCCCTATAATCAAATCAAAGTACCCATTTTATCAATTCTTTATTCACATCTATTAATGAACATTAGCTTATTACATACAATAAAATTTGTCAAGTTTTGGAAGGAAGGGTAGATGAAATTCCATATATATACCTTCCTAAAATCCATAAATGCATATACACTGCGAAAATACTAGTTGGCCCGAAAATGAGCGTCAATCATAGCCCAAAAGTGGGCGTGGCTAGCTTCCATTGGTGCACACATGTGAAGAGGAAAACACTCGGACCAATGGACGCCTACCACCATAGATTTCAGGTTGTGGTCTGCCCCCATTTTTGAGCCAAATAGCATTTCTCGACCGCAGATAGAGATTGCCATGAGTTAAATGCAGGACTATATTCCAAGTTGTTTTTTTTCGTTGAAATGACTATATTCCAAGTTAGAAAAACATATTAATACAATTAGATGAACTATTCATCTTTTTTTTTTTTTTTTGTTGAAAGATGAAATATTAGTCTATGATAATGCATGTTAAAATAGCCTTTATATGCACAAACACACACCTGTGTCTAATAAACCCACAATAATTTTGCTCTCAACTTTCAAATTCCTCTTAATATTTTGAGTAAATCCCATAAAGTCCCATGTTTTCGTCGTGTGAAGTTTGTGGTATCGATTAGGGTAGACTGAAATCACACCGGATGAACCTACAAAAAAATTTAATCAGAAATTGTAAAATTCAAACATGGTATCAGCCAGTAAATTAGAGATGTAAATGTTACAACCCACCCAAAGTGTACTTGAAAAAACAACCCATTAAATGAAATTACATAATGATATCATGAAGATCATATATATTATATAATGTACTACTTACTTTCAAGTTTTTTAGCCTCTTGAGGAGATAGTTTTGCAGCAATTGCATTGAAGTGTTTTGTGTAGCTATGTACTATGGAGTCCTTAGCAGCACCAACACTATATATAATCATTCACACAATCCCTAATTACAACTCCATCAATTCATTCATTCTAGAGAGAGAGAGAAAGAGAGAAATATATATAGAGAGAGAGAGTACCACCTTCCACAGACATCAGAGAGAAGATTTACATGAAAATCAGCAATATTATCCTTAACAACAGGAGGATCGCCCATATATACAATATAGAAATCCTGAAAAATTAAGACCCATATTTATTATCAAGACACAATTAGTTTCTACTTATATGGTGGAGTAATTAATTAGAGAAAAATGTAATAATTAACCTTTTGTAGATCTCCATTTACAGGAAAAACACACATACTGATAATCAAAATGATCTTAATAAGAAGAACAAGTAAATAACAACAACATTTAAAAACTTGTATAGATTCAAATACTCTAGACATGTTAATTAATTATAGAATCAATCAATACTCTATTTCTCTCTCTATTACACACACACATACATATACACACTTTCTCTCTTTCTTCTCTCTCTCTCTCTGTAGATGTGCCCTTTGTAATAACTGGGTCAGGGGGTGAATCTAAATATAAACAGTTATATTTGTTAGAGAGATGAAAGACTTGTTTGAAGAAAAGAGTTTTGAATGGGAAATTTAGGGTGTGGTTTTGGTTGGTGCAAAAACATATAAGAAACCAAAGACTCGGGATCATCCCCCATCACTCTTACGCCATGTTTGTTTATTCACTAAATTCTCCCATCATTTAACTACACCCCTCAACAAGTTCATTAATTTTTAAATGCACCCCCCTACTTTGGGATTGTTTGCTTCACAATTTGAAATTTGCATAATTCAATTTTATGTTATTTTTCCTAATAATGGATTGGTTGTATCTGTATATGTACTGGTTGTGATAGTATTACATCTCTTGCCAGAGCAGTGCATAGTCTAGGATATTGGCCCCCATTCTCAAGCTTAGTAAGTGACGTGGTTTTTTTGGGTGGATTCGTAAAACTTTCACCGAGAACAAAACTCTGCATCTGTAAAGCTTGGGTCTAAGTGTTTAAGGTGGGGAGAATATAATGTATTGCGAAAGCTAGTGGTGTCATAGCGATAGAAGAACAAAATTCCAAGTGATTTTGAAATCGAGAATCACTAGTCGTGTCTCATGTGCGTGTGATCAAGTTTTAGCTGAACCAACCTGAAATTAACAAAGAAATGTAATCATATTCAGAGTTGAATTTCAGGGGGGGGGGGGGGGGGGGGGGGGGAATATACCTTCATGGCTTGATCAAACGAATTTCAACAATAAAAGATTATTGGAGTTAAATTCTATATATGAAATCATCAATTTTTAAATAATTGAACTCACTAGGTTGAACCAAACGACCCTTAGAAGTCAATTTAATGTTTGATTAATAGCCGTTGGATTAAAGTATTCTATTACTCATGCATGAAGACTTGGGATTTATTTCATCATAAAAACAGAGAAACTGATAGATTGGAAGTAAAGAAACCATATCCATACACTTCTCCTGTTCTCTCGTCTCAAGTCTTTCTATTAATTACTTCATAATATTCTAACTTTAAATTGACATAACTACCCTATTCATCTTAATTTTTACTCATCTCATCACCAAATTATTTTGTTTTTATAGCCAAGGGTACAAAAGATGGAACGAAATTTTAATTTTGTCTGAAATTTTGGTCAGTTTAAAAGTGAAAACGTTTCATAAGTAAACATTTTGGTTGTTAGTGTGAAAATCTTACAAATCTACATAAATGATAACAATATGGTGCAATTATGTATAATGAAGCATAAAAATGGTGTTTGTAACACATTAACAGAATCTATTAATTTGAGGGAGTATTAACAATTACACAGTTACGTCTAGAGGTAAATTGAACACCTTTTTTGCTATAACATTCAAAAGATAACATTTTTACCGATAATAGTTAATAGTCAATAAACTATATTAGTTTATTAAGGTATCGCCAATTACACAGTTATATCAGGAGTGTTACTCAGATAAAATCAATTTAACCAGTTAAGTCAGGGTAAATCGTTCAAATAGATTTCAAAACATTAAAAACATAACATATAAATCAAGAGATATCTCTGGGAAATGAAGATGATAAAGATGAAGGAAGAAATATGTTTCTTTTTTCTTTTTTTTTTTAGTACAAGCCAAACTTTCATTAATAAGTGATAACGATCACGAAGTTACATTGTACATAATTCTTATTTCTCTCCTCAACTTCATAAGAGTTACATAAGATAAGTACATAGTACTTTCAAATGTAAAGTACCTCATTAAGGGACAGAAATTGACATGACACAGACGCAAAAAGACCCTAAAGATCGACAAAAAAGATCCTGAAGATCGAGAATTAAAGACCCTAAAGGTCGAGAATGAAAAGACCCTAAAGGTCGACAAAGATTGAAAAAAACTAAAACAAACACCGCCGCTTTCACCGGAAACCACCAATGTCGCCGGAAAACCTCCACTGTCGCCAGAGAACCGCCACCGTCGCCGGAAAACCGCCACTATCGCAACCCACTGTCCACCATAAACGCCATAACAACACCCCCATAAACACGACTGCCATGAACATCGCCACCATCATCCCAGAGAACCACCAATCCTCATCCCAGCACCGCCACTAATCACCCCTCCACCAGATCCGTCCACTATCCCACCATAAACACCATAACACCACCACCAGAAGCACCACCACCATGAACATCACCACCATCATCCCAAACCACCACCAATCCTCATCCCAACACTGCCTCTATCACCCCCACACTAGATCCGTCCACTATCCCACAACTAAACCCGCAACCACCACCATGACAGCAACCCTAAACACCACCATAAAACCATCGCCACCACAACCAGATCATTCCATACTCAAATCTCATCACCCCAAAACCATAAAACAATACAAGAGAGAGAAAGAGGGAAAAATAGAGGAAACCCTCGCCAGATCTAGCGAGGATTGAACAATACAGAGACTGATTAACGAAGAAACTTTGAAGGCGAAATCAGATTTAGAGAACAGAGAAAGAGAAGAAGAAATGAAATCAAGATATGTTTCTAATATTAGTTTCTCCGAATTTTTTTGCTATATTTCTTAGTGTTTGGGGCATCTACATTAAGGGTTATTAGACGCCGTTACTTTTTGAACGATAAAGGTAATCAAATTAGTTCCAAAAGAAATATATATTCATGTCCCAAATTTATCATCTGATATTTATGTTTGGCCCTTCCTCAAAATAACTCTTGTATATAAGCTATAAGTGTTGCCGCCTAGATACCTTATAAAGTAGTATATGCTCTTTTAATTGGTAAAATCTAGCTTGATGTTTTTGTTGTTTCTTCTCGTACTCAAACTTAATGTTGTTAACCACTCCTAATTAAGGGTAGCAAATAGCAATTTATAAGTCTAAAATATTGATTTCCAATAACCCAAAGTCAATAATTTCAATCATCTTAATTGACAAAGTTATCTATACAATATACATGCATGGAATGAATGTTTGATGTAAGTTTGAGTAGTCTCCATTTCAAAGCAAAGATTACTTCCCATCAAATCCTGTTACATTTACAAGTAATTTGCATATTTAATAGAGAATATATGCAAGAATTCCAGTTTAGTACATGATTTATGACCAGAATCCTGTTTGTGTTGGGTTTAGACAATAGTTGGGCCCATTTGGGTGATTCCATGGTTGGGCCCATTACCATCTAATAATTAATTGAGAAGTGAGCCTCACCCACTCACTACTAGTCAAGACAATTTGTCTTCTAGTTAGCACATGGGTGGGGTCCACCTCTAGATGTAAGATGGCATTCAAAGCTCTCTTTCTCTAGACAATTAATGTCCCACATCTCTCAACTAGTGAAACTAAATGTGCCTTATAATAAGTTGCTTGACAACTCATTGTAAAGCACATGGTGGAGTAGAAAAGGCTCCCACACGCGCGCGCACACATGTGAGGCATTTGGGCTTTTAACCAATTTGGTCTCTTTGGTTATTTGGGCTATTTGGACCACTTTGGTTATTTGGGCTATTTGGACCACTTGGGTTGTTTGGGCTATTTGGGCTTATGGGCCTTTGGGCCTTTGGGCCTTTGGTCCTTTGGCCCTTTGGGCCGTGGCCCGTGAGCCCGTGAGCCCGTGAGCCCGTGAGCCCGTGAGCCCGTGAGCCCGTGAGCCCGTGTGCCCGTGAGCCCGTGTGCCCGTGTGCCCGTGTGCCCGTGTGCTCGGGTGCTCGGGTGCTTGGGTGCTTGGGTGCTCGGGTGCTTGGGTGCTTGGGTGCTTGGGTGCTCGGGTGCTTGGGTGCTTGGGAGCTTGGGTGCTTGGGTGCTTGGGTGCTTGGGAGCTTGGGAGCTTATAGTGAAAAGACTCTTTTGCCACGAAGAGTAGTTTTTCTCAAACTCGGATGTTGACTAAGTCGGTGGGATTAA
Organism: Eschscholzia californica; assembly: GCF_041429995.1. NCBI lineage: Eukaryota > Viridiplantae > Streptophyta > Magnoliopsida > Ranunculales > Papaveraceae > Eschscholzia > Eschscholzia californica. The sequence continues at coordinate 42,698,714 of NW_028238483.1, read as the reverse complement.
CCTAATCAGTATTTGAGTATATCTCTAACTGATTTCGTAGGGTTAATTAGTTTCCGAGTTTCTCTCCCACTCCCTTAACTTCTCTACCACGTTTCCTAGGCGGTTAGGGTTTTCTCAGAGGCTATATATACCGGCCGAACTCAAGAGAGAAAATACACAACTCAATTTCGGCTATCTTCCTCTCCCTGACTGTTCAAGCTTTCGAGTTCTGTTATCTCCATTACTATCTCTGTTAGTGCAGACAGAGGAAGTAAGCTGTGGTCAATCCTTGGGGAGTGATCGGAATCAAGTAATTAGCACCCCGGTTACTCCGAAATCACTTTCAAGGCAGTGGCCTCCATACCACGACACAGTGAATTAGTTGTTTTCTATCCGACAGTTCCATTGATCTACCCTAGTTTTCCAACAATTTGAAAGTGATTTTCTGATCAATGGCTGCTGTTAATCTCAAAACCCTACCTGATATGTCAATGATGATCCCTCTTGATGGAACTAACTACAAGAGGTGGTCACAGAAGCTGCTTATCTTCTTCGAACAACTCGAAGTTGATTATATTCTGTTCGAGGATTTATCTACTGGTTCTTCAATCGACATCGATATTACCCCTGTTAAGGATAGGTCTTCTACTTCGAATGGTGATGTTGTCAAACAACAGAAAGACAACAAAATCGTTCGAGGACATCTGCTGAATCATATGGACAACAAGTTATTCGACTTGTTTGTCAACTACAAATCTGCTAAGGATATCTGGGATACCCTTCAAAAGAAATACGGAGCTGACGATGCTGGAAGGAAGAAGTACATCGTGGGAAAGTGGTTACAGTTCCAAATCAACGATGACTCTTCCATCATGGAGCAGGTTCATGTCTATGAGAACCTGGTTGCTGAAATACTTGCTGAAGGCATGAAGATGTGTGAAATCCTTCAAGCCAATGTTCTGCTGGAAAAGTTTCCTCAATCCTGGAGTGACTACAGAAACCATCTGAAGCACAAGAAGAAGGACATGTCCCTTCAGGAGTTGATCAGTCACATGAGGACTGAAGAGGCAAATCGCCTCAAGGATAAGTTTGCTAACCTCTCTTTGAATTCCCCTTCTGCTAACTTGGTTGAATCTGTTCCCTCTGGAAACAAAGACAGGTCCAAAACTAATAAGAAGAAGAAGAAGTCTGGAAAGAGTAAGACTGGAGGAGTCAAGTCCAACTCGAAGATCCAGAAATCGAAAGGTCTCTGCTATGTCTGTGGAAAATCAGGACACAAAGCATACCAGTGCAACCAGAGGAAGGACCAACGCTCAAACGTTGCTGTACTGAATATCGCTGAACCTGAAGAGATCATTGCTGCAGTAGCCGAGACTTGTTTGGTGGAAAGCAAACATGAATGGGTGCTAGACACAGGAGCTTCCAGGCATATGTGTGCAAACAGAGAGATGTTTCAGACCTTCGAGGAGATGAACGATGGATCCAGCGTCTACATGGGCAACTCTGCAAAAGCTGGAATCGTGGGCAAAGGAAAGGTTCTTCTGAAACTCACCTCTGGAAAGAATCTGTCTCTGAACGATGTTCTCTACGTGCCCACCCTAAGGAGGAATCTGATCTCGGGATCTCTTCTCAACAAAGCTGGTCTAAAATTAGTTTTTGAGTCTGATAAAATTGTAATTTCTAAGAATGGAGTCTTTGTTGGGAAGGGATATCTGAGTGGGGGCCTTTTTGTAGTGAACGTCGATTCAGAAATTAATAATACTACTAGTTCTGCTTATATCGTTGAGTCTTCCAATTTATGGCATGGTAGACTAGGACACGTTAATTACGCTTCTATTAAGAAACTTAAAGAGAATGGCATCATCAGTGCAGACGATCTTGATGATCACACTAGATGTCCCATATGTGTAGAAGCTAAACATGCAAAACTGTCCTTTAAGAATGTCACAATTAGAACGACAGAACTTTTAGAACTAGTACACTCAGACTTAGCTGATTTCAGAAACCTAGCTAGCAGAGGAGGTAAGAGATACTACATTACCTTCATAGATGACTACTCAAGGTACACGAAAGTTTACCTCTTGAGGTCTAAGGATGAAGCTGAAGAAGCTTTTCTGAATTATAAGGCTGAAGTAGAAAACCAACTAGACAGAAAAATAAAGAGGTTTAGGTCTGACAGGGGAGGAGAGTATAACTCTAACACCCTTAAATCCTTCTGTGAAAAACATGGAATCATCCATGAATTTAGTGCTCCTTATACGCCACAACAGAATGGTGTTGCGGAGAGGAAAAACAGGACACTCAAAAACATGATGAATGCCATGCTTCTAAGCTCAGGATTACCCGATGAACTGTGGGGGGAGGCGATCTTATCTGCCTGCCACATACTCAACAGAGTACCCCACAAAGGGCTAGACAAAACACCTTATGAATTATGGAAAGGTTATGCACCTAACCTGAAATTTCTAAGAGTGTGGGGGTGTCTGGCCAAAGTGGGTATACCTGACTTTAGGAAAGTCAGTGTCGGACCAAAGACAGTTGATTCTGTATTTATTGGTTATGCTCAAAATAGTGCAGCCTATAGATTCATGTTATTGGAAGATGAAACAATAACGGAATCTAGAGATGCTGAATTCTTTGAGCATGAGTTTCCTTTGAAACTACCTGTTGAAAATATTCCTATGAATGATTCGTCACTTACTAGTTTACCCACACATGAAGAAGTGCCGAACAGTATGCTCCCATCTATCTCCACCACAGATAGTGTAGAAGATGGAACAGGACTTAGGAGAAGTAAGAGACGTAGGATAGAGAAAACTTTTGGTCCCGACTTCATTACTGCTTTTCTATCTGAAGGTGTAGACTGGCTTAACGATGAGTTTGTATCTAGTTTCTTAATTGAGACTGATCCAAAGACTTATCATGAAGCCATAACTTCAGTAGATGCAAGCTTATGGAAAGAGGCCATAAAAAGTGAGCTAGACTCTATCCTAGTTAATCATACGTGGGAGCTGGCCGACTTACCTAAAGGGTGTAAACCCATTAGCAGTAAGTGGATCTTTAAGAAAAAGATTAGGCCAGATGGGACCATAGATAAGTATAAAGCCAGACTGGTGATCAGAGGCTTTACACAGAGAGAGGGACTTGACTACTTTGATACCTACTCCCCAGTGACTAAAATCACCACAATTAGGTCTCTTATCGCGTTGGCTGCCATGCATGACCTGGTAATACATCAGATGGATGTTAAAACGGCCTTCCTGAATGGAGATCTAGATGAGGAGATTTATATGTCTCAACCAGAGGGATTGGTAATCCATGGTCAGGAGAGTAAGGTATGTAGACTGAAGAAGTCCCTCTATGGTCTAAAACAGGCACCCAAGAAATGGTATGAGAAATTCGATGATACCATGTTGAGCAATGACTTCACTGTGAATAACTCAGACTCATGTGTATATTCTAAACGGTGTACGTCTGGATATGTCATCATATGTCTGTATGTTGATGACATGCTCATCTTTGGTGCCAATGAAGATGATGTGAATGAGGTAAAAACCTTTCTGTCATCTAAGTTTGAGATGAAGGACTTAGGAGAGGCAGATGTTATACTAGGGGTTAAAATCAAGAGAACCCTAGATGGCATCTCTCTGAGTCAACCTCATTATGTTGAACAGATACTGAGAAAGTTCAACTCCTATGATGTGAATCCTGTGAGAACTCCCTATGACCCTAGCACAACTCTGGTGAAGAATGAAGGACTAGGTGTCTCACAATCCGAGTATGCTAAGATCATAGGAAGTGTGATGTTTCTGATGAATCACACAAGACCTGACATTGCGTTCGCAGTAAATAGACTCAGTAGATACACACACAACCCTAGTGAAGAACACTGGAGAGCACTTCATCGCCTGCTTAAGTATTTAAGAGGCACAATTGATCTAGGCCTGCATTATGGAAAGTTCCCAGCAGTGCTGGAAGGCTACTGTGATGCTAACTGGGTCACTGACAATGATGAAGTCAGTTCAACTAGTGGTTATGTTTTTGTGTTGGGTGGAGGTGCTGTGTCATGGAAGTCTTCCAAACAGACATGCATAGCACGTTCCACTATGGAGTCTGAGTTTATTGCTCTTGAACTGGCAAGTCAGGAGGCAGAGTGGTTGAGGAGTCTCTTGGGAGACATACCACAGTGGGGAAGGGAAACTACACCAATTTCCCTTCATTGTGACTCACAGGCTGCCATTGCTGTTGCAAAGAATAATGTGTTCAATGGCAAGAAGAGACACATCAGGATAAGGCATGCTGCAGTGAAGCATATGCTGAAAAATGGTGTAATAGCCTTGGATTATGTGAGGTCAGAACAGAATCTGGCAGACCCACTCACTAAAGGCTTAACGAGGAGACTAGTTCTCGAGACGTCTAAAGGAATGGGGCTAAAGCCCCTGTGCTGATTTTCCATTCCTGCGACGTGGAGCGGAGTCAGCTAGAGTAAAAAAAACTAGCAGAGCTCCATTAAGGGGTCAGAGTTGGACCTGAGGATGAGCCTAAGGCTCTTAATGTATTCATAGCCCTTTGTGGTGGTTCTAATGAGACGGACTTGATGAATACACCGATAGCTAATATATCCATTACCGTAATGGTGGTCCTATTGAGACGGACTATATGGTGCTTAGCTGCTGATGATGATGATGAGGATGAACTTCCAAAGTTCTTAATGATTTCAAGACCCGAGTAAGGGGTCAGAGCCTGCGATGAGGTAGACTCAAAGAGATCACCTAAGTGAGCCCGAGGGTGTAAGGCCGCCCTCTATAGAAGACAGACAGCAGTCTTCTTAAACCTCACCAGTCCCAAGGTATGTTCAGGGCCTACTTAATGAACATGAACGAATCGCGGAGAACGCAGAACTCACCGGGTATCGTATGTGTTGTGGGGGTCTCAGCCATAAATCTCCAAGTTCAAGAGTAATTTCACTTGGTTGCTTTATTTTTGGTTGTTGCCTCACTCCACTATGTGTCAATTCAAATCGAAAGATATTGAACACTTAAGTACATGTCCCACTTCCAGCTTAGCAGTCAGAAGTCTTTGATAGCCATCTTGTGGGGGATTGTTGGGTTTAGACAATAGTTGGGCCCATTTGGGTGATTCCATGGTTGGGCCCATTACCATCTAATAATTAATTGAGAAGTGAGCCTCACCCACTCACTACTAGTCAAGACAATTTGTCTTCTAGTTAGCACATGGGTGGGGTCCACCTCTAGATGTAAGATGGCATTCAAAGCTCTCTTTCTCTAGACAATTAATGTCCCACATCTCTCAACTAGTGAAACTAAATGTGCCTTATAATAAGTTGCTTGACAACTCATTGTAAAGCACATGGTGGAGTAGAAAAGGCTCCCACACGCGCGCGCACACATGTGAGGCATTTGGGCTTTTAACCAATTTGGTCTCTTTGGTTATTTGGGCTATTTGGACCACTTTGGTTATTTGGGCTATTTGGACCACTTGGGTTGTTTGGGCTATTTGGGCTTATGGGCCTTTGGGCCTTTGGGCCTTTGGTCCTTTGGCCCTTTGGGCCGTGGCCCGTGAGCCCGTGAGCCCGTGAGCCCGTGAGCCCGTGAGCCCGTGAGCCCGTGTGCCCGTGTGCCCGTGAGCCCGTGAGCCCGTGTGCCCGTGTGCCCGTGTGCTCGGGTGCTCGGGTGCTCGGGTGCTCGGGTGCTTGGGTGCTCGGGTGCTCGGGTGCTCGGGTGCTTGGGTGCTTGGGTGCTCGGGTGCTTGGGTGCTTGGGTGCTTGGGTGCTCGGGTGCTTGGGTGCTTGGGAGCTTGGGTGCTTGGGTGCTTGGGAGCTTGGGAGCTTATAGTGAAAAGACTCTTTTGCCACGAAGAGTAGTTTTTCTCAAACTCGGATGTTGACTAAGTCGGTGGGATTAACCTAATCAGTATTTGAGTATATCTCTAACTGATTTCGTAGGGTTAATTAGTTTCCGAGTTTCTCTCCCACTCCCTTAACTTCTCTACCACGTTTCCTAGGCGGTTAGGGTTTTCTCAGAGGCTATATATACCGGCCGAACTCAAGAGAGAAAATACACAACTCAATTTCGGCTATCTTCCTCTCCCTGACTGTTCAAGCTTTCGAGTTCTGTTATCTCCATTACTATCTCTGTTAGTGCAGACAGAGGAAGTAAGCTGTGGTCAATCCTTGGGGAGTGATCGGAATCAAGTAATTAGCACCCCGGTTACTCCGAAATCACTTTCAAGGCAGTGGCCTCCATACCACGACACAGTGAATTAGTTGTTTTCTATCCGACAGTTCCATTGATCTACCCTAGTTTTCCAACAGTTTGGACCCTATTTTCATACATTATGAAGTAGTCGGCCACATAACAATTAACTCTTCAACATATTTAACTACTACTTTAATCATTTTTTAAGTAAAAATTTTGTCTTAAAACAAAGTTTTTTTTCTTAGATATCTATTTGTATATTTAAGAAATATGTGAAAAAAGAAAAGAAAGAACATTAAGGAATCACTAACAGGTCCCTAGGTAGAACCTATTCAAGCATAGGTATTTTAAAATGGTAAACTTCCCTTGATTTCCAATTCAAGCAAGTCTCTTGAAATTAAAACTAACCAAAGTGTAAGGTTACTTGTACTTCCCTTCAAATCTCTCTCTATTGAATAATGAGTACCTTATTAGAAAAAGTTCTTACCAGAAAACACCTTTTTATAGAATAAAGATAACCATGTCGAAAAAATAATTTCATAGCAAACATGAGAAAGAATACGACTAGATGATAGGAAAAGAAATAATCGTTGTTATTATCATAAGAGGCCATTTTATATACGTGCGGTGGTCATCTATTTGTATCATGAGTTCAAATATCATCCCTCAACAAAAAAAAAAGAAAGAATTGATCAAAAGATCGAAACGCAATAATTTGGAGCGCCTTTAAAATTTTCTGTGAGGCCGTGCCCCTAACCAATTATATATAGTTAGGCCCATTGCACCCAATCGAACTAGGAATAGCAGGTCATCTGGCCCATACTGATCAGCCCATCTCACATTTTGAGTTGAGAACAACAAGAGCCCATCTAGAGCACTCTTCTGGTTTGAGGGGCGTTAAAGAAATGGTCAACTGCTAATAACAAGTTCTAAAAGGCGCCTCCAATCTTGATGCACCCCTACTAAAAGATTGGCTGCAGGAATCAATTTAGTAAAAAGTTGGGGGCGCGAATAGAACTTTACATTACTCAAAAAAAACATAATATCTTCCCATATTAAGAATAAATGTTTGATACGGGTCAAAAACTTGTTGACCTCTAAAATAGAGTAGTGCTAAGGAACAAGAAATTTTTTTCTTTGGCGCCTACTCTAGAAAGAAATTCAATCTGGCTTTCCATGATTGGAACTTCTAATGATTCAAATCCACTTCTGGCCCAATTATAGGAGGCTACATTGGATTTCTGTCAACATAATACGGTATCTTTCTTATCCCTACCAACAAAAGTCAAAGCAACCGCTTTGACTGTTGTGGACTCGAGTCGGCCTTGCCCAAGCTAGATGGTTGTGAGTTTTTTTTTAAGCCAAGGGTATATGAGTCCGGCTATAATATTTAGACACCTTGTATCCTAACCAATAGAGACTGGTTTAAGCAACTAATGAATAGTCTTCCTAGTTAGCTCTACTTGTTGAGACTTGAGAGAAAGAAGGAAGGGTATTGGGGTAAGAATGTAAGATGAGAGGGGTAATCAATGGGTAAAGACAATACAGTGTGATTTTGTAAGTTCAGTTGGGGACCGCTTTTATAGGGAGAGAGAAAGATGGTGTGTCTCATTTCTAAAGGGCTCCTCCATGATGATGTACCATGATGATTTGTGATAAAATGTCATTGTCTAATTCTTAGAACCCCATCTAACAATTTATCTACATGTATATTGAGTGTTGTTCAAAAAATGCGTTTAGTTTTATCAGATATATACATGTACTATACCCTTAACATTAAACCGTTTTAAACAGAAAGTGACAACAAGGTCAGCCCTGCTTACGATATCGTATGCTAAACGAGTTTAAAATTTCACACTAGAATAAAAAGGATTGTAAATCGGATTATATATAGAGGGGTTGGGCAAAAGGCCCAATCCTTGACCCAAAACAAGAAGCAGGTCCACTGCAGGAAAAGAATAAGGGGCAGGTCCAATGGTCAGGAGGTGGGGGTGGAATTTCCGAAACACCCTTCTTCTTTTCGAAATTTACGAAACGACCATCGAAAAATTTCCGGGAAACTCTCAAATTTCTGAGAAATAATCTGACACGCCTCCCATCATACAGTGTACTTTCCATAAATTTACAAAATTGCCACCGAAAAATTTCCGGGAAATGCGAAAATTTTTGAAAAATAATCTTACGCACCTGACATTAAACCTTGTACTGTCCACGAATTTACAGAATTGCCATTACAAAATTTACCAACTTGCCATTTTCGTTATTTTTTCTAGATTTATTTCTTATTTCTTTTTTATTTTCTCCCACACATATTTATCTTTCCAATTTTTTTAAATTTCTCTCTCCAATCTCAACAAATTTCGTTCTTTTTTCCAGATTTATTTCTTATCTCTTTCCAATCTCAACAAATTTCTTCATTTTTGGTAGTTTTTCTTGAATTTGTACAAGGAAATTTTCTTGTGTACCGGGAATTATTTAGTGTACAGGCCATTTTTTGGATATGTACTATACATTTTTGTACTGGGAATTTTCTTGTGTATCGGGAATTGTTCTGTGTGCTGGCCATTTGGTTATGTACTAGACATTTTTGTAGTGAGAATTTTCTTGTCTACCGGGAATTGTTCTGTGTACTCGCCATTCGGCTATGTATTAGACATTTTTGTACTGGGAATTTTCTTGTGCACCGGAAATTGTTCCGTGTACTGGCCATTTGGTTGAATACTGGACACTTTTGAACTGGGAATTTTCTTCTGTACCGGGAATGGTTCTGTGCACTGACCATTTGGTTATGTACTTTGATGTTTTTAGAGATGAAGAAGATAAAATGTGAAACAAATAAGAATGATGAAGAAGAAAAATAAGAACATAAAACTTTTAGAGAGAGAAACACAGGAAACTTTGATGTTTTTAGAGATTGAAAGAGATGAAGAAGATAAAATGTGAAGCAAAATAAGAATGATGAACATCCAAAAATAAGAACATAAAACTTTTAGAGAGAGAAAGAACAGAAAATTTATGTTCTTGGAGATTGAAAGAGATGAAGAAGATAAAATGTGAATGTTTTCAAAAATAATGAGAGAAAGAACAGAAAATATAGTGGGCAGGATCCAAAAAAATTGCCTGAAATTTCGTCAAAAAATGGCGCCATTTTTGAATTTTCAAAAAATCTGAATGTTTCTCTGACATTACGTCATGTACGGAGAATTAATTGCTTCGCTGTCATCCGTCAGATTGTCAGAAAACACGGAAATTTCCCGTAAAGGGGTAAAAGAGGGATAAATAAAATAAAAACCAGAAAAGTGTGAGTTGTCCTGACAATTAGGACTGGGTTCTCATTTTTGTTTTAGGCTGGGGGTAATACTTATTTACCCTCCATTTTTTGGGCCTCTCACTCAAAAATCCTTATATATATATATATATATATATATATATATAGATCCATATCAAAATTACTTTCAACAATTTGTCTAGTTGATTCCCGAAGGTCTTGTTTCAACAAAAAAAAAAAAAAAAAAAAATTCCCGAAGGTCTTTCTAGAAAGAAAATTCGGTATCCTTTACTGTTGGATCTGGTATCTCAAAATTGGAGGTGACATCAATAATTAGTATTAGTTCTATTAAAACACTAATCTTGAAGGTAATGCCACTAATTGAGTTGGTATTGATAGATAGTCAATCAACAGAAATTTAAAAAAGAAAAAGAGCAAAAAGAAGAGAAGTTGAAAAAGGTAGAAGAGAGAGAGAAACCAATCCAAATTTTACAAGCAAAAAATAAATCAACAACCACACCCTCATTCTTCTTTTCTCTCTTTCTCTCTATAATCTTAATCCAACCTTATTATTAAAGGCATATTATAATTAGGTCAAGTACAAAAGTGATTTAATTAGAGAGAGATAGAAACATGCTTAAAAGATCAGATTCAAAAAGCTATCAAATCTCAGGCAGGGTTCAGCTGCTGCCCTTGTACAACCACCACCACTTCTTCCTCCTCCTTTCTCTCTCTCTCTAAATAAAAACAAATCCTTTTTTTTCTCTCTCTCTCTCTCTAAATTAAAAGCTGTACAATGATCAGAACTTTGGAATACAACCCAAACAACCAGTAAGTACAACAAAGGTTCCTTCTTTTTTCTGTCATAATAATAATTACGTAGTTGAGTCTTCTTTCAAATTCAACTTTATTTCCCCTACCTTGCTTAATCTGTTTATAAATCTTTGAATTGCAGGTTCATCCCAAATCCCAATCAATCAATATACTTACAAAGAGAGATACCCTTTCAGACTTCTCTCATACTACACATTCATTATAGTACAAGAATGTTGGAATCGGAGCCAATTTTGGCTCGACCCGACTCGTCAAACTCAGAAACAGAACGCGCCATTGCGTTCGTCTCGTCGAGCTCTTCAATTTAGAGCCAAGAATCACTCAAATCCGATTCCGGATGAATGAGAAATTCAAGGTTAAAGTTTGACCGAAGATCGGTTGAAATAGGTACTAAAACATCAAAAGGGGGAAAGTTAAGTGAGGGACCATCTGGGCGAAGCTAGCACGTCCGGATCTGGACGGCTCGCGTTCCACCCGTGTTTTCAAGGGAAGATCTAACGGCCGCGCTTCTCTCCGCGTCAGGACAGAGGCGGGACTTGCGAGATCTCACGTATGACGGACACGTGGCTAGCGCGTAGGGCAGATTTCGGTACAGATCTCGGCCATCTAACGGCTGCTGCTTCTCCCGAGCTTTTAAGGCCCATCCAACGGTCTAAAAGCTAGCCGAAAATCCCAGTTATATAACCAACTCTTCTCAAAGAGTTGTGTCCCTAAAAACCAAGAGTTTTGTCCCCAAAACTCTAGAGATGTGTCCCAAAATAATATACCTATTCAATTCCTATATAAACCCACCAAACTCACTTCATTTTTAATCAATTCAATTCATTCTCTTCTTCTCTTCTCTCATAAGCAATTAGAACTTTCTGGTTTGTCTAGAATATCTAATTAGCAAGTACTTCTAATAGTTTTGGTTAGACCAAAATATTTAGAAAGAGAAAGGAAAGAAGATTTAAGTGACATTTGAATTTTCGAAGCATCCAGAACATCATCCGCATATAGTCCAAGAGCTCATACTACTTACAAAGGTTCGTCCGCTTTCAGAATATAGAAGTACCATCTTAAAATTCTGAAAGGTTAGTCGTTGTATCCCGAAGGCATTCACCCTAACGTTTGGTACTGTTACGGGGGTGTAAAATGTCTTAAGGAAAGAGAATCTATTCTCGCCTCGACTACATTAACCGAAAGAAGGAATATTGATAAATCATTATTCTTTAATTATTTATTTCTCTATAAGTTAGGGAAAGGAAACTCTGTCTAAATTAAGCCAAGACAAAGAGAAATCGACTTATCGATTAATAACAGAGAAACAACAATCTTAAGACATTTTATATTTATTTCTCTAGTTATAAGAAATTGATTTGTTTTAATTTCTGTGTGTTTCAGAAATGGCAAGAACAAGAACCACTCTACGGGTTATTCCGCCTAACACCACGAATGGGGAAAAACCAGAGAAGTTCAAGGGAACTGACTTCAATCGTTGGAAATTGAAGATGATGTTCTACCTCACAACATTGGGCCTGGTTAAATACTTAACCGAAGAGAAACCCACCTATGCAGAAATAGAGGATGAAGCACAGCGTACCGCTGAAATAGAGGCGTGGAAACAAGAAGACTTCTTGTGCAAGAACTATATCCTGAACAGTTTAGATGACGGGCTCTATAATCTATATTCGGTTATAGAAACATCTAAACAACTGTGGGACACCCTTATCAATAAGTATAAAACTGAAAAGGCGGGTGTCAAAAAGTTCATCGTAGGACGATTCTTGGACTACAAGATGACTGATTCAAAACCAGTTATGACCCAAGTCCAGGAATTGCAGAGTCTCCTACAGGAACTACAGGCAGAGAACATGATAACGAATGAACCTTTCCAGGTCCGAGCTCTGATTGAAAAATTACCCCCGGGGTGGAAAGACTTCAAAAATTATCTCCGCCACAAGAATAAGGATATGAGCCTTGAAGAACTCATCCTAAAGCTTCGAATCGAAGAGGACAGTCGCCTTGCCGAGAAGAACTCTGAAAGACTCTCAAACGTGAATGTCGTAGAAACCGGTCCGAGTAAAAAGCGTAAACATCTGTCTAAAGACGGAGGAAAGAAGAAAAAGACAAGGATCGGCCAATGTTACAACTGTGGCAAAAGAAGCCATCTGGCTAAGGATTGTCGTTCCAAACCAAACAAACGACATAAGAAGGCGAATGACCAAGCCTCGCTAGTAGAAGACACCGAGACTCAGAATCTATGCGCTATGATTACTGAAGCCGAAGATGTGACTGAGAAACTTCAACACTTGAACCTCTGTACAGTGGTATCTGAAGTTAATCTAGTTAACAACCAGAGAGAGTGGTGGGTCGACACCGGAGCAACTCGTCACATCTGTGGTGAGAAAAGTCTCTTCTCTTCCTATACCGAAGCAGCTGAAGGAGAAACCTTGTTCATGGGAAACGACTCAACCACCCAGGTCAGAGGAAAAGGGAAGATCAAGCTAAAGTTCACTTCAGGGAAGGAAGTAACTTTGAACGATGTACTTCATGCTCCAGATATCCGAAAGAATCTGGTTTCTGGCTCTCTTCTAAGCAAGAATGGGTTCAAACTAGTCTTTGAGTCAAATAACTTCGTCCTGTCTAAAAATGGGATGTATGTTGGGAAGGGTTACTTATGTGGGGGGTTATTTAAACTAAATGTAACCTCTGTAACGCCAAAGGCGTCTATTATTAATAAACTAATAATTCCGTTTATATTGCTGAGTCCTTTAATATTTGGCATGAAAGACTAGGACATGTGAATAACAAGTCATTAAAGAAATTAATGAACTTAGAGTTAATTCCGAAAGTCAAAATTGATTCAAAACGAACATGTCAAACATGTGTAGAATCAAAGATGACTAAGACATCGTTCAAATCAATAGAACGAGACACAGAACCTCTAGACTTAATTCACAGTGATATTTGTGACTTAAAAATGGTTCAAACCAGAGGTGGTAAAAAGTACTTCATCACTTTTATCGATGACTCCACTCGGTTTTGTTATGTTTACTTACTAAGGAGTAAGGATGAAGCAATCGATAAGTTCGAGCTTTATAAAACCAAAGTGGAAACTCAACTTAATAAAAAGATTAAGACTTTGAGAAGTGATCGAGGTGGAGAGTATGAATCTCCTTTCGCCGAGATATGTGCGAAGAATGGCATAGTTCATCAAACGACGGCTCCTTATACACCTCAACAAAATGGTGTAGCAGAACGGAAAAACAGAACATTAAAAGAAATGATGAACGCTTTCTTAATAAGTTCTGGTTTACCTCAGAACTTGTGGGGGGAGGCGATATTATCGGCGAATCACTTATTAAATAAGTTACCCCATAGAAAAACCGGTAAAATTCCATATGAATTATGGAAAGGAAGGATGCCATCTTTTAAATACACGAAAGTGTGGGGGTGCCTAGCAAAGGTATTAGTTCCTCCTCCTAAACGGGTCAAGATAGGACCTAAAACTGTGGACTGTGTATACATAGGGCCCGCAACAAATAGCAGCGCCTATAGATTTCTAGTACAAAAGTCTGAAATCGAAGATATACACGTAAACACCATTCTGGAATCGAGAGATGCTAAGTTCTTGGAACACATCTTTCCTTTCAAACAGAATTCAGAAGTCTCATCTGAAAGTAGAAAACGTGTAAGAAATGAGGAAGAGGAAAATCTAGAAACATCTAAAGAAGATGATATGGAAATCGAGGAAACAACACTCGAACCTCGAAGAGGCCAAAGAACAAAGAAAGCTAAGACATTTGGTCCTGATTTTCTAACCTATATGGTAGAGAATGAACCTCAAACTTTCACAGAAGCAATGGCTACTCCAGAAGCTCCATTCTGGAAAGAAGCTGTTAATAGTGAAATAGAATCCATCATGCAAAATCATACATGGGAGCTAGTAGACCTCCCACCGGGTTGCAAGCCTCTAGGCTGCAAATGGATTTTCAAAAGGAAATTGAAAACGGATGGATCTATAGACAAGTATAAAGCAAGACTTGTCGCACAGGGATTCCGACAAAAGGAAGGGTTAGATTATTTCGACACCTATTCTCCAGTTAGTCGAATCACCTCAATAAGAGTGTTAGTAGCTATAGCATCCTTATATAATCTAGAAATTCATCAGATGGATGTAAAAACCGCTTTCTTAAACGGACAACTCGAAGAAGAGATTTATATGAACCAACCAGAAGGGTTCATAGCTCCGGGACAAGAAAAGAAAGTGTGTAGATTAGTGAAATCACTATATGGGCTAAAGCAAGCTCCAAAGCAGTGGCACTTAAAGTTTGATGACACTTTATTATCAAACGGATTCAAGATCAACGAATGTGATAAATGTGTCTATACAAAGATCACTGCGAAAGGATGTGTTATTCTATGTTTGTATGTAGATGACATGCTGATTATGGGAAATAATTTAGACGTCATCAATACAACTAAAAAGATGCTTTCGAAAACTTTCAACATGAAAGATTTAGGGAAAGCAGAAGTCATTCTTGGAATTAAGGTTTCCAAGATGGATGAAGGGATAAGTTTATCTCAAACGCATTACGTTGAGAAAATCTTAGAAAAATTCAGCAAAAATGACCTAAAAATGGCGAATACTCCGATAGATCCAAGTATTCACTTAATGAAGAATACAGGTAACGCAGTAAAACAATTAGAGTACTCTCGGATTATTGGAAGTCTGATGTACCTAATGAACTGTACTCGACCAGACATAGCCTACTCAGTCAGTAAGCTAAGTAGATTTACGAGTAACCCGAATAACACACATTGGAACGCCATAACGAGAGTGTTACGGTATCTAAGAAAGACGAAGGAGTACGGACTCCATTATACCACATATCCCGCAGTCTTAGAGGGATATGCTGATGCAAATTGGATATCAGATACCGACGACACTAAGTCAACCAGTGGATATGTGTTTACACTAGGAGGGGCTGCCATATCTTGGAAATCTTCGAAGCAAACGTGCATTGCTCGATCGACAATGGATTCAGAATTCATTGCTCTAGATAAAACAGGGGAAGAAGCAGAATGGCTGCGACAATTCCTTGAAGATATTTCAATATGGCCAAAGCCGGTGCCTGCAATTAACATACACTGCGATAACCAAGCAGCGATTGCACTGGCACAAAGCAAGATGTACAACGGTAAATCTCGACACATTCGTCGAAGACATAATACCGTTAAGCAACTTCTCTCTGAAGGGATCATAACTATAAATTATATAAGATCCAAAGATAACCTAGCGGATCCATTTACAAAAGGGTTATCTAGAGAGTTAAGAGTTGCATCATCAAGGGGAATGGGGCTAACGCCTAAAGTAAATGAGTAAAGGCATGGTGAAACCCTACCTAGATGACTGGAGATCCCACGATCTAGGTTCAAAGGGCAACTGAAGCTATATCCTGACTCGACAGTAACACTGTAAGAGATTTCTATCTCTTACCCATTCCTAGGATGAGAACAGTGTTACCTGCATTGAGAGGTTAAGCATTAAGCTTTTAATAAATCCGAAAACTTAGAACTTGATTCTAACGTGAGGTATAGCAGGATACCTTATTACGGATAACCTATATGTGTGTGAATTGATGCCGGTTCTGTGGGAAGGTCGTCTAGGCCGACTTCTCTAAAGCACACACGAAATCGGGAATGTTCAGGGCCGAAATGAACACAACCGAGAACCTAAGTAAGTAAGGAATTAGCTGTGTGATAGCTATATTGGATTACAATTCCTAGGACTCAGTTCAAGACGTAAAGCTCACTGCCGTCCTTATAAACCTTGTAGTTATTCACTAGGAAAGGTTCAAAGTCGAAAGACTACCTTCTTCCGATGCAGCGAAGTTCCGCATTTGAGCTCTGTCAGTGTCAGTCTGTCAGTATAGTATGTCTGCATATATCATAACATAAAACCTCAAATTTCCATTCATGTGGGGGATTGTTGGAATCGGAGCCAATTTTGGCTCGACCCGACTCGTCAAACTCAGAAACGGAACGTGCCATTGCGTTCGTCTCGTCGAGCTCTTCAATTTAGAGCCAAGAATCACTCAAATCCGATTCCGGATGAATGAGAAATTCAAGGTTAAAGTTTGACCGAAGATCGGTTGAAATAGGTACTAAAACATCAAAAGGGGCAAAGTTAAGTGAGGGACCATCTGGGCGAAGCGAGCACATCCGGATCTGGACGGCTCGCGTTCCACCCGTGTTTTCAAGGGAAGATCTAACGGCCGCGCTTCTCTCCGCGTCAGGACAGAGGCGGGACTTGCGAGATCTCACATATGACGGACACGTGGCTAGCGCGTAGGGCAGATTTCGGTACAGATCTCGGCCATCTAACGGCTGCTGCTTCTCCCGAGCTTTTAAGGCCCATCCAACGGTCTAAAAGCTAGCCGAAAATCCCAGTTATATAACCAACTCTTCTCAAAGAGTTGTGTCCCTAAAAACCAAGAGTTTTGTCCCCAAAACTCTAGAGATGTGTCCCAAAATAATATACCTATTCAATTCCTATATAAACCCACCAAACCCACTTCATTTTTAATCAATTCAATTCATTCTCTTCTTCTCTTCTCTCATAAGCAATTAGAACTTTCTGGTTTGTCTAGAATATCTAATTAGCAAGTACTTCTAATAGTTTTGGTTAGACCAAAATATTTAGAAAGAGAAAGGAAAGAAGATTTAAGTGACATTTGAATTTTCGAAGCATCCAGAACATCATCCGCATATAGTCCAAGAGCTCATACTACTTACAAAGGTTCGTCCGCTTTCAGAATATAGAAGTACCATCTTAAAATTCTGAAAGGTTAGTCGTTGTATCCCGAAAGCATTCACCCTAACGTTTGGTACTGTTACGGGGGTGTAAAATGTCTTAAGGAAAGAGAATCTATTCTCGCCTCGACTACATTAACTGAAAGAAGGAATATTGATAAATCATTATTCTTTAATTATTTACTCTATTTCTCTATAAGTTAGGGAAAGGAAACTCTGTCTAAATTAAGCCAAGACAAAGAGAAATCGACTTATCGATAAATAACAGAGAAACAACAAAGAAAACTACCTGCTGCTCCATTTTTCATTCTTTCTCTCTCTAGCTACTCTTGGGTAGCAGGGTCTGATGATAAATCTTTCTTTAAAATTTGGGGTTTAGAAATTAAAGGGAATGGTTTTAGAACCAGCAAGATCAGCAGGGTTGATAATGATGTTAGGTGGAATTTGTGTTAATAGTGAAGAAGAAGAAGAAGATGAAATTAGGAGGATGAGGAGGGAATTAATAAAAAGAGATCAGATAGTAAGTCATCCACTTTATGAACAATTATTAGGAGCTCATGTTGGATGTCTTCGTGTTTCTACACCTGTTGATTATTTACCTTCAATTGATGCTCAACTTTCTCAATCTCAACAACAACAACTTAATACTAGTACTAATAATCCTCTCTCTCCTCATCAAACACAACAACTTGACTACTTCTTGGTACTACTACTAATTACTACTTACAATTAGTTCATCTAAGATTTCCCCATTTTAGTTCTAGAAGATTTCTCTCTCTCTCTCTCTCTCTCTCTAAAATGGGTTTTAATTATTTTGCAGTCACAATATTTGATGGTTTTGTCTTCTTTTAAAGAACAACTTCAACAACATGTAAGAGGTCATGCTGTTGAGGCAGTCATGGCTTGCCGTGAAATTCAACACTCATTTCAAGCTCTCACTGGTACGTACATCCCTCTCTCACTAACACTCATTGCCTAGATAGATAGGTAAATCTCTCATGGGTTGTTGTTCATTTTATTACAATTTCATCTCTTTAATCTTTTAATGTCGTCTTTGGTGGGTTTAATTTGGTAGAAAAGGAAGTCAGATTAATGGGGGATTCTTGAAATTAAGATTTATGTATTGTACATATTCTAATATATATATATATATATATATATATATATATATATATATTATATAAAACACAATGGTGTTTTTTGAGGTGGACCGTAGATTTATGTTTTGGATATTCACGTCCGTCCGATATTGATCAAGAATTTTCTAATCTAACCACTAAAATTGAATTTCAAACCCACTAAAACAGAAATTCCTTAATTCTCTCCCACCTTTTCCATAATAACTACCCACAAAAAACCACGACATTCCACAACCAAAATTGAATTTCAAACCCACTGAAACAGAAGTTCCTTAATTCTCTCCCATTTTTTTATAACTACCCACAAAAAACCAAAACTACCTAATATGCATATAGAAATTTCCGTGCCCATAGGGCACGGGCTTTACCCTAGTATATATATATATAGATAGAGAGGGTGGGTGTTGTGGGATCCAGTCCAGAGATTTTAAAAATAGTAGTTGGGAGTGGTTAGGTTAGTTAGGTATATGATGGTAGGAGACTAGGAATAGTGGGTGTTGTGGGATCTCAAGTCATCTAGAATAGTTCTAGTTTTCAGCCTGGTAAGTCCTTTTTGAGTGTTTTATGTTACTGAGGGCTTTAGCTAGCCAAAAGTTCTATTCCTCCCTCCATGGGCTCCCTCCTCCAGCCCTCCGACCCACGTGGCGACGTCTCACGACTTCTCACTTGGACATATTCTCTCTCTATTTGCTCCACGCTCAAATGAGACGTCACCATATCAGTCATACGGCTAGAGGAGGAGCAATTGGAATGAGGAATAGAATTTCTCGTCTCACAAAATATGGGACATCTTAACATATTGAGGTGGAAACTTGTTTGGAGATTTTTGCCCTACTATGGTTAGCCGCATGCTCATTATAGTTGAGGTGGAGTCTTGGACGAAATACCAATTTTCAATTAAATATGCTTGCACTATAGTTGTGTGTAAATCTCTTTAAATTACTAGGAGCCTGTGGGTTCGAATTTAAAGGGTCATAATTTACCTTATATACATGTAGCACTTGTCAATTGTCATTTGATACTAATATAATATATGAAACTCAAATTATTTTCAGGAGTGTCTCTTGGTGAAGGAACAGAAGCAACAATGTCAGACGACGAAGATGAACTACAGATGGAATATTCATTTGATAATTCAGGTGCTTCTGATGGTCATGACATGATGGGTTTTGGGCCTCTACTTCCTACAGAATCTGAGAGGACATTAATGGAGAGAGTTAGAGAAGAGTTGAAAGTTGAACTCAAACAGGTGTAATTGCTAACTACTTTTAAATTGAATTTTGTAATTTGTTTCCTTTTTCTTGATTCATTTTGTTTAAGTATAGAAAGTTTTGATTAAAAATAATCTATCAAATTTGTGCTGTGTTTGTAGGGATTTAGGTCAAGGATAGAAGATGTTAGAGAGGAAATACTTAGAAAAAGAAGAGCTGGAAAATTACCTGGTGATACAACTTCAGTGTTGAGAAATTGGTGGCAGCAACATTCTAAATGGCCTTACCCAACTGTAAGTAACTTCATTGGTTTTTTTCTCACAAAATCTTCTTTTTTTTTTGTTGCAAATCATCGATCGATCTGAGAGGAAGAAGTACGAGTATTGGATATTTGGAGGTAAAGATTTAATGCTTGTTTTTTGCAGGAAGATGACAAGGCAAAGCTAGTGGAAGAGACAGGATTACAGCTTAAACAGATTAACAATTGGTTTATCAACCAAAGAAAGCGAAATTGGCATACTACTTCACAATCTATCACATCTTTGAAGTCTAAGCGCAAACGCTAGGGAACCAGCAGACGGGCTCGAATCTTACTACATCTAAAAGAAAGCGAGATTGGGACCTAACCAACTCCCCTAAAGGTCATGTAGCTAGTTGCTTTCTTGGTTGTTCAAAAATCAAAGATGATAAAAGGAAATATAGAGAAGTTTGAAATCAAATACAGAATGTAATATACTTTAACCTAGACTAAGATATATATATTATGTATTATAGTGAGTGATCTTTTCTTCTTACAACATAGTATAAGACTATTCCTTCAAAATGATTCTCATTTCCTTTTGAATATTAATGGCCTAATGGGGAACTGAGGATTAGCTTAAATGTTGTCCTAAAGTTTAACAAAATTCAGTATCCTCCATTCTTATTCTTAAAATAAACAGTACCAGTTTTTCTTGAACCTAGGTTGAGTCAATAAATAGAGTGATTTCAACACTTGGGCGGATGCCGAATAAGGATATATACGCTCAAAAATAGAAGACTCTATTAACAAAGATATCTTAATTTCGCAACGAAAAGTGGAACATCTAGTGGTTGAAAAACGATCAATATTTGAGAATCTCTTCAAGTAGATTTCAATTGTTCACTCAATATTTAAAGTAAAACTACCTATCTTACAAATGACACCTAAATAATTTTAAATTTTAGAGTTTTGAAGTGAAGATGCCTTTTGAATTAAAAAATATCGACAATAACCATCTAGGAAAACAAATATCAATTGAGACACGACAGAACTTTTTTTGAGTATTTCATTGAAGATACTCTTAAAGCTCATGTGTGTTCTCTCAACAATCCATAGATCACCGGAGTTTCCGGCCATTAGGATCAAATTATTAATACAAAAAGAATGGTGGAATACGATAACCTTCCAACCACTACCAAACTGTTTTGTCTTATAATTTTTTTTATTTTTTTTTGTTGAACTGTTTTGTCTTATAATTTGTTAAGGAAAATGTTTGGGGAGAACAAAAGTAAATGAAAATGTTAATATAATTCCTTTATTATAAAGTTTGTTAGACAAAAATTAATACAATCTTGTTGTAGTTAATGAGTTGCAGGTGTGGCCTGGCAACTGCTTTCTATGACCAAATTAAATTAGTTTGTTATGTGTTGGTGGAGATTAGTAGGTGCATAGGCTACACAATACCAAGAAATGAACATTGTTTAATACTCCTACATATGTGTTGCTTTCTCCTCTTACCCATAAACTACCTTATCTTCTACCGATTCATTTTCACTTTTTTCCTTTAGTAATTTTTATCATTTTTTTTTCCACTCAAATTTTACAAAAACTTTATTGTTTTTACAACAGAATTGTATTTGTATATTTAAAGTACAAAAAAAAACACAAATTTTTTTGTACTTTGTGATTGCTATCCATATTATATGAGTTTTATATGCAACATAATCCAAAAGGTTTAAAGCCACCCCAAGTTTTGTTTTTTGCTTTCCTACCACCAAAGTTTGGGGGTTGTATGTCAAAGGAGCTGCTTCTAACAAAAGTGGGGGAGGTGTCTTTAGAACTTCCTCAGGCCATAGGGGCTGATCAGATATAACTGTTATAGGTCATGGATGGGCTGACCAAGGCCAATCAGTCCTTCCCTACGCCGTAGGGTATTCGATCAGTACTTGAATGGCTGTGGTTTGAGGTACTTCTTGAAGGTCGTGGTTGGAGTCATAATTCCAGAGGTACAAATGCAAGTGAACTAATTATAATGTTTTTCTCAAAGTCAATTTCCATGTAAAAGTTTATTTGTGTTATTCATCCTTGAAAGTTAGTTAATTAATCTTCTTCTTGTCATATCTATTGAGCATTGCCGTTCGAAACAAAAAAAAAAAAGAAGGGCGACTACGGGTCAACGGTGGGTCGGTGATGCAACCGGCCGGCTCATATTGAGAGCCCAATGGAAGTCGACTATATATCAGTTTTTCTGCTCCCTCTCTTTTGAGACCCTTTAGCATTTCTCTTACCTATGTAGAAATAAAAATGGATATATATAGGTGAAGGAATGAACGGGCAAATGATTGATCATACTGTCGTCCATGTCCCAAATCTCATTTTTTCTCTCTCTCTTTCTCTCCCTAGATTGGAGTAAATGTTATTCTCTATCTCTCTCTGTTGGTCACGTATTGCATGTGACCGACAAGAATATTCAGTAATAAGACAGTAGTAGTAGTAGTTATAATGTTATATCATCAGACGCTCCTCCTCCTCTAATATCCCTTTTCTACCCAGAATATGAATAAGAACCGGGCTTCAATCTACTGGATTCCATGTAAATCGGCCAAAAATGAATAATAATGTTGCCTTCTTTCAATTAATTGTACTTGCCCCACCATTTGCTATCTTCTTCTGTTCATTATGCATTCATGACCTATGTCCCTGCCCCCTTTGGGTCTATTAGTAAAAAAAAAATTTGAATCGTTCAGCGTGTGCCTCGAACCCTTAATCACTATGTGGAAGATTATACCTCTTACCACTCCAACCAAGGGTTTTTGGCAACTCTACTAGCGATTTTACTTATGGTTTCAAAACAAACTACAAAATTAAGTCGAAGATTCACTTTTGTATTGGTCTTAATTCAAATGACATGTTTAAGTTCGAGCCACGCTAACAATATTAAAAAAAAAATACGTATTTAAGTGGGACTACCATAGGGAACTCGATAAAAGAAGATCAGACTAAATTTATAAGAAAAGGGAAAGCTAATCATGAATAGAAGCCAATAAAGAATCTTTCCAAATAAAAAAACATATTTAAGGCGGGGCTATCATATGAATCACGCCAACATCTCTTGTTTGAAGTGGTAAGAGATTTAGTCTTTCACCTCAGAAGTTAAAGAGTCTGAGACGTGCTGACATGACAATTTAAAAAAAAGAAATCACAGGGAATCACATCAAGAAGCCAAACCTATCTCTAAAAATCAGGGATCATGTTTGGTAACACAAGAAAACCATGCCGGTTGGTATCATATACAAGTATGTAGAAAATATACACACTCGGGTTTGAAATTATACTTCCCTTCTGAATGGGTTTTTATTGCAAATATTTACAAGAAGATATTCTTTTCTATAGTTTCAAAACTTGTAGAAAGATAACATTACAAAATGATTGGGGGACTCCCTGGTGTACTCCCTGACACCCTCTATAGCTGAGTTAGCTAACGAGAGCATCTCCAATGCAAAACTAAAAAAAAAAAAAAATCTCTATTCATCTTGTGTGTCACGTTCGAATTGAGAATAGTGGCGAAAATAGAGATCCTCAATTTTTTTGTCTCCGATGTTAAACTCTAAATTCTTATTTACTTATGTAATATATTTGTTTTTATAAAGAAATAATTAGTTATTTAGAAAATATAGAAGACTCTATTTCTAGAGTGTCCTCTTGAGATATCTTTATTCCACCATCAACACATCATCTTAAAAATCCAAATAAAGTGTTGCATTAGAGAGAATTTTTAAGAAAAAGATCTAAAAATGATACGCGGCACTCTAAGTTTGAATTTACCCTATTACAAAACTTTGAATCAATTGTAAATTTGTAATGCTTGTATGTCAATAGGGTCAAAACGTGGAGAGAGAAAGTGAAGAGAGGGGGAGCGTTTGGTGATGTTAGTAGACCTCTAAAAATTCAATTCCCAATGAATGGTTGTTAGGTCGTGTTGTTGGCGTTTTGTGTTGTTTTATTGTTCTACTAGATTACAGAGAGAGAGAGAGAGAGAGAGAGAGAGAGAGAGAGAGAGAGAGAGAGAGAGAGAGAGAGAGAGAGAGAGAAACAAGCAAAGTGAATGAGAGATGATATATACTTACTATAGCATTTGTTCATAGAAGACTACTGTTCAATTGCTTTTTCACTTGGATCCTATTTTTTCCCCTTTATTCTTCTTCCTAATACTACTTACTCACATACTTCCATATTCCTTCTCTCCCTCTCTAAAATCTTTTCAAAATATATCTAACTTCAGTCCCTCTCTCTCTCTCTCTCTCTAAGAAATTGAAAGAAATAGAACAATCAATCACCTTGTTTAATTTTCACTATTGAGTGTTATGGGTGGTAGAGGAAAATACAGAGTCCTGGGTGCTGAAAAATCTTTTTCTTCTTCTTCCTCCTCTAATAGTTCTTCCACTAAAAAATCTTCAGGCAGAATATATAAAGAGAGTAACAATTCAACAGTTCCTGTTAGTTGCATGAGTGGTGTTTTTCAATTCTTTGATTTCCATCAGCTTCAACTTTCTTCTCTCAACCATAACCTCCTCTGTTTCAAACCTCCTAATAATTCCTCTCTCATCCACCAAGAAAAACAAGTACCCAATCTTCCAAACAATGGTAACTCCCATCTCTCTCTAGCTTTAATGAAACTCTGAGTTTTGGATTAATGGGTATTCTTTAATTTCAGGTCCTGAACCACCAAGAAACAGCTCAGAAACAGAGATTAAAGATGAAGATTTTGGTTTTCCTGTAAGTGATCAATTAAAATTAAAGCCAATTTCTAAATATTGAACTTTCTGTTTAGTATAATTTCGTAATCTGTATTTGATTAAACAGGTAGGAATTCGAGTGCAAACAAGAAAAAAAGGAAGAATTACAGATTTTTCATCATTAGAAACAAGTAATTCTCCTAGTATTAAAACCCCAACTCTGGTAGCTCGTTTAATGGGTCTTGATATCTTACCTGAAACTATTTCATCTTCTTCATTACCCTCTTCACAAAATTCAAATTCAAGCAAAACCCATAACAGAATTCTACTCCAAGACTCCATTAATGACAGATTTGGATCTCATCATCATCATGAAGTTACCAGAAACAGGGTAAATGATAATAGTACAAAATCAAGATCTTTACCTGGTACACCAACAAGAATTTCATCAACTAGAAGATCAGATTTTGATCCAAGTAGACTTTCTCTTCAAATCAACAAAGAAAATTTTTTGATGAATGAAGAATTTGATTACATTGGTGGAAGATCATCAGTTGATTCACTTACTAGTTTGAGTTCATTATCATCTTTGAATAAATCTAGAAAAAGAGATATCATTAAGCAAGCTAAAGACAGTGTTAGTCGAAAAATGGGTCGAGATATCACAAATTTCTTTGCTCCTACAATCACCACCACCAGGTCCACCGCTGCCCCTGCAGTTTCTAAACTTCAAGATCAAAATTCTCCAAGACGGTCCAAAGCGAAAAAGTCAAGCCTTTCATCACCACAGCCACCACCACCACCACCTGTGGGACCAGCACCACCACAGTTAATAGCATCACGGAGACGGAGAACTCAACCGTTACCGAAACAGCAAACGATCGACAAATGCAAGAGAGCTAGTTGCGAACGGTATACCCAACGTAAAGAAGTTGTATCAGTTCGAAAATCTCCGGCTGCATCAAAGCAAGAATATTTGAATATACCACTAGATCACAAGGTACCCCAGAAGCAGAAATCACAATCATCCCCAACATTATCAAAAGAAATTTCAATAATTCCATCACCAACTCTCATGGTACTAATTCACTCTCTGTTTCTATCTGTCTATACATTCTCTTACTTGTTACTACTAACTTTGTGTATTGGGCTACCTTGAAATTAACCAGGATTTTCGGAAGGAAGAACATCGAACCGACAAACTCATCGATCAAGTTGCAGAATTCCGATACGTTAATAGAATACTAAAGTGTATGGGAATCGAAACAAACTCAAACATTTCATCTACAAAATGGTATTCACTTTCACACCCACTTGATCCATCAATTTTTACTCATTTAGAAGACTCGTTTATTTCGACGGGTTCATTAAGAAATCGATCCAATAGAAGATTGATCTTCAACTTAGTTGATGAGATATTGAGTGAAATTCTGATACCATATTTGAATACGAAACCCGGGTTGATGATGAATTCAAGAAATATTGTAAAGAAATTAGCAAGATTGAAAGGAGGTGAACTTATTAAGAAATTATGGGTTGAGATTAAAAATTCACCATTATCTAATTGTCAAATTCTTCAAGATATTGATGCCCTAATTGAGAAAGATCTTCCTTCTCCTTCCAATTTTCATGCTAATATTCTCTCATTATCTGTTTTTGAAGAAGGTGAATCTATTGTTTTGGAAATTGAAAGAGACATTGTTGACTCGCTCGTTCATGAAGTCGTTCTTGCCATGATATTTCATGAATCGGTATGACTCGGTTGTGATGAAAATGACGTCAAAATCAAACGGTTTTTTGGAAGAGAAATGGCTCTATTTAATGATATAACAGAATCAGAAAAAAATTAAAAGTCACATGAGAATCACGTGACAAGATGCGGCTCGTTTGGTAACCTATCTTTTGGCGGGTAAATTTTCCCATGTATGTGGGAAGTTCAATGAAGATCCAAGAAGACTATAGCCATGTTGGAGAGAATATATCACTACCTCATTTTTTTTCAAGAAGAATTTGGTCAGCCATCAAGGGTCACTAGTGGGAAAACTTGTAAGTACAGACCGGTCTCGTATGAGAAGACAATGTTAGTTTACTCGTGGGGTTGATCTGCAGGTAAATTCTTGCAAA
The DNA here is from genome assembly GCF_041429995.1 of Eschscholzia californica. NCBI lineage: Eukaryota > Viridiplantae > Streptophyta > Magnoliopsida > Ranunculales > Papaveraceae > Eschscholzia > Eschscholzia californica. The sequence goes on along the minus strand of NW_028238483.1, from coordinate 42,672,166 downwards.
TTACAACCAACTAATGCGAAAAGATTGTATATAAAGACATATCATTTCAGTAACGACTACTACTGTACCGTGTTATGAAAATGTATATCTATAATAAAGTGTGTAAGTAGAAAAAATTGAGAAGGAAATTGTAAGTTGATGGCCCTGTGACAAAATTCGTACCTCCTTTTTCCCCACATACCCTCTTTGCTTACATTTTGTGCACAACAAATTTGTCAATCCTACTATATGAATAGTATCCATTCCGAACGAAATTGGAGACGAAAACGTGCATAGGTTGCTTGCGATTAAATATTTATGAATCTCCATTTAACAACAAGGCTGGTTTGCCCGAGTGGTTAAGGGGGAAGACTTAAGATCTTCTGCACATAAGTGCGCATGGGTTCGAACCCCATAGCCAGCAATTTTTGTTTTTGTTTCTGCATTTCTCTGGATGACTTTGTTTTCCTTTATCTCAACTTGTTAATTAGAATCGTTTCTTTGTTACAAGTCACTTGGATGCTTTTAGGGTGTGGCCTCCGCGCATATTCTTATTTACTTTTATCTGTAAAAGCAAGCAAGATATAATAGGTTGGCCGAAGGACAAAGAATGGCAAAAAAGAAAAATCTCACAAAGGAAGACCGTCGGCAGTAAACACATGAAAATCTCCTCGACTTTTGATACCTACCTTCCACCGGACAACACAGAATACAGACTTGATTCATATATGAGACTAGATTCTTCGTGTGTGTTCTCATGTTTCCCGAAGATTCTTTTGTTCTCTTGCTTCCAAATGAACCAGTTAAAAGTCATCTATATGACTGACACTACTACTATGCAAATTATAGTGACTATTATGCATGGTAGCTCAACTTTTTCATAAAAGACCAAAAGAGTACATAAAATGGCAGAAGGAACAATGGGAAGTGGAATGACTAGTCATATCTGTTCTGAGAAGACAACGCAAAAAAATAATAATAGAAGATACAAACATCTCTCTCTCTCTCTCTTTCATGATGCAAATTTCGGCAATGCACGAAGAACGGCTTCTTTCGTGGGTAATGCAGGAATAGCGCCTCTTTCCGTTACTGTAAGGGCTCCACAGGCGTTCGCAAAAAAGAGAGCTTCTCTTAGCTTCTTCTCATCCTAAAACAAAATAGAACTCTTTCAAGAGATGCCAAAAAGATTGATGCTCAAGGCTTGTAACAAAGATTTTGAAGCTTTAATAACAAGAACAAATGTTTATGCTTTTATGAAGTAAATATACCAAAAGTGGACTTCGCTAATAGGTGTAGTACTAAATCTTAGTACAAAACTTCTTACCATTCTTCGAATTTATGAGAGAAAAGTGCAAGGGTGGTAGCGATACCTTAAAGAGGTTAAGATCAGACACAATACTATATAATATCCCACTGACGAACGCATCACCAGCACCGGTTGTGTCAACAGGTTTTACTTTAATGCCACGGACCTTGCCCTTGAATTCCTGTTAAGAATTTGATATCAGATAAAGAAAACTGAGCCAAGTACAGACTAAGTATAAAAGATACAAGTATAGAACTCCACGAATTCACGAACAAGGGACCACTATCTAATAAACTTCACTTGGAATGAGAGAAGTTTATTACCGTTCAGAGGGAACTTGTAAGAATAGTCCCACATAGACAGAGGAAGTCTCATAACGAATAATGTAATGCCAGAGCTAGAGGTTCACATTCGACATACCATCACACGTGCTCCACGCTACTTAGGAAAGGACACATTTTATTCTCAAAGAATGCCACACATAAGAAGGCATCTGAGAATAGTTCCATGTGGACAAATGAAAGACCTACGACCGATAATATGATATCTTAGGCGTCTTGACTTCATGCAGATTGGTTTTGAGTTGAATGTACACAAACTTGGTAAACCCAGGTATCATTCATGAGCTGTTACGATGGTATCATGTGGACAGACAAAATCGATATGCATACCTTGGTGTAATATCTGCAGCCATCTGCTCCTTCAGTTACAATCAGAAGCTTAAGATCGGGATGGTATAGCTTAGTTAGCACTACATCATCATCATTAGGATTATCCCCTCCAGTCAAGAATGATATTTCTTCCTCACTAATCTGTGAAGAGCAAAACAAGTCCCTCGACACGAAATCATGAGTTTGAAGTTTAAATCTAGGTTCTTAAATGTAATTTTTGGCTTAATAAAAAAGAAGGGGAATAACGAGATTGTTGGGATCTTTAAGAAGCCATACCTTAATGATATCCGCTTTGGTCCATATGCTCATGATTCCCTTATGAGCTGCTTCAGCTGATGGCCATAATGGTAATCTCAAATTCGGGTCGTAAGAGAGAATACAACCAGATTGTTTAGCTATATCCATAGCAGCTAAGTGTGTTGATCTACATGGTTCTTCTATCAAACTTATGGATCCAAAGTGAAAGATACTTGCCTGCACGTATGAATGATACAATTAATGAGAGAGAGAGAGAGAGAGAGAGAGACGGAGAGTTTAAGGTCCTTGAAGATAAAAGCTATAACTTGTTTTACCTTCTTAAGAAGGTCTATGTCAAGTTCTGACTCACGAAGAAGCATATCTGCACTTGGATTTCGAAAAAACAGAAACTCACGTTCACCATCAGCTCTTAGTGTTACAAATGCCAGAGCAGTTCTTGCTTTGGCATCAAAGCGCATCCCAGAATTATCGACATTGTTTTGCTTCAAGATGTCAGCCAACATAAACCCAAATTCATCCTTACCTACCTGAAATATAGATCATCACAGCTTATAACTAGAGCCAAAAAGTTACTTTAAAACTACACATAAAAGGGAAGAGAATCACAGTTTTTCTGTCAGTACGAGGTTCTTAAAGATCACGAGTACATGGGCAAATGAACTCTGCACTAGAAGTTCAGTAAACAGAGAAGAAAAAACTAACAATCTCAAACCATTGCAGATCTAAAAAGTCCGAGTGTAAATGAAACTTCAATTCGGCAAGTATTGTGTTTTAGTAACTGCCAAAACGAGATACAGACTGAAAATTCGAGTTCAATTTATTGCTAGAAGAATATTTATGAATACAACGAAGTGATTATTTTTCTATTATGTGATTTTCGTATCCCTTGTTTTCAAATTGAAGAATCATGCCTCGGGCATGAACCATAGTAATTGCAAGAAACTTCTGAGAGACATCTCCATGACTCGTACAATTATTGACATAAAAGTGGGAGTGTAAAAGGCAGAGTAGAGTGTGCACCTTCCCAATAAAAGCTGATGAGCCACCAAGTCTCGCTACACCAACAGCAACATTAGCAGGAGCTCCACCTGGAGCTTTGTTAAATGCTGGTGCTTCGGCAAGTGAAACTCCACCAACAGTTGGAACAAAGTCTATCAACATCTCCCCAAAGCAAACTACAAGTTCTTTACAACCTCCATTTTCATTCGCCGAGAGAGCTTTATCTACATCTAGACATATAGCAAATCACATGTCGAAGCATCAATTTGACTTGAATTCCAAATCAAAATGTCCTTACAACTACCTAAAACCTGTAAGCTTTCTTAAATATGGAAGTAGGATTTCCAATCAGGCTCACCTAAACAAAATTCTTAGCATAAGAACAGAACATGAACTGAATGATACAACTTAGATATTGTTAACATGTGGCACGGTATGTTATAGTCCCACATCGCTTGGGAGAGCAACCAGAGCCTACATATTTGGTTCATTCTCAATCTTATAAAGTGTTGAGGCCTTTTGGGTGGGCTCGTGGACCCCTCGCCAAAAACAAAACCCTAGGCCTAGAGATCGGACCTCGGTGTTCGGAAAAGGGGACAATATGGACCTAGGTGTCAAAAAAGGGAACAATATGGACTATGTAAGTTAATGAAGTCATTGTTTTTGACGTTTATCTCAAAGAATTTTGTCTACCCTAACCCAAACACTAAATGTGGAAAATAACCAAATCCTATTTTTTACCCATTCTGATTTCTCTTTTCTAAACGTTTTGTAGATCCCAAATAAAGAATTCATTCTCTTTTTGTATTTATGTTCCTTGTCATACCAAGTGTTGATCCCACAGAAAGATTTCATTGAACTTCAGTGACAACTAATCTCATATTCAATGATCATTAGAAAATAACTTTCCTGAAGATTCTTCACTAAAAACAAAAGAAACCCATTAACAGAAACTATTCCAAATTCTAAGATTTCTATTTTTCATCTCATAATTCTTTCTGGGTAAACCAAAGAAGATCCAGATTCAAAGAAAATGAAATTTTGAAGAAACTTATAAATAAACAATCTCCATAAGCAAAGTTAAACAGGTTAGATTTAAGTACACACCTGAAGATGGGTTACCCATCTTGATGCTAAAGTATGCTGGTAGCTGAAGATCAAAAACTTTGAGAAGAAGAAAAAGAAAGTATTAATGGAGGAGGAGAAGAAGAAGAGTATTGATGTCGGTTAAATATTGGGAAAAGTATTATGTGGGTTTTGGAGCTCAAGTTGTTTGTCCCAACCTCCTCCTAATCAACGGATTTTATTACTAGTTAATACTACTAATAATAATAATAATAATTCCACTCTCCCTCTTACTGCTCTTATTTTGGATGCCACTGCTGCCACCTGCCCACTGTTTTGAGAATGAGAACTGTTACAAGTTATCACATGAGTATACTGTATACATTAAAGTTTGTCAATGTTGGAAATAATGGGTTTTTTTTTTTTTGTTGAACTAGAAATAATGGGTTAAGATGAATAAAAAACTATAAGTCTACCAACCAAATAAAGATGTTTGTTTTTTTTTTTTTTTTGTTAAGAGGTAAATAAAGATGTTTGTTGGAAAATATACCTTACTTTATAGTATCTATGTATTGTAATGGTACTCTAGTTGCTTAATAATATCCCAAAATTCAACAAAAAAATAAAATAAATAAAGATGTTTGTTGGGTCGTGGCACGGAGCCACGGAGGGAACTATTTTAATTTTTGGTGGAAATTGTATTCTCTGATCACTTCCCTAAGATTTACCGCAGCTATCTTCTTCTCACACGGATTCTACAGTTGTATGTGTTTCTCTGTTAAAAATGTTCCTTGAACTTATATCCCTAAAGAAAGGGGTAACCGACTAGGTAACGTGGAGGAGATGATAGGGGCGTTAGAGCAAAGATTTAAATTATCCAAGCCATACATGCGCTTGTGGGGGGGGGCCCTTCTCTACTCCTCTTGGGTGTGTCCAATAGATTGTCAAGCAACTAATAATAAGGTCGGTGTTATGAGAAAATAAAGAAATTTTGGGGGTGCAAAGTTTTGGCGGAAACAAAAAAAAATTGAAATTTTAGCTTGTCTCCTCTTCTTCTTTTTCCACTGCCACCATCAACTCCGGCGATCTCCACCACAGATTCCGGCGACACCCTCCACCATTTCCGGCAACACTTCTTCCTCTCTCATCTTCTCTTTTTTTTTTTCTCCTCTCTCCAGCTTCGGCGAAGGGGAGGAGCCCCTTCACTGGAGCTCTGGTTTCCAAACGAAACCGATTCGGTTTCGTTTGGAAATCAGACGAGATCCAGCTAAGGGGCTCCTCCCCTTCGTCGGAGATAGAGACGAGAGTAGAGATAAAAGCGACAAAGAAGAGAGATAAGAAAGGGAGAAGAGAGAGAGAGAGAGAGAGAGAGAGAGAGAGAGAGAGAAGGGGAGATTCCGGCGAGTTTCGTTGGCCGACGACTATATAAAATAAGATAGGTTGTCATCTAATTTAATAAAGCCAATTGGATCAATGTGAAAAAATTCTTACGTGTGCAAACAACGATTTTTCCGTCCTTAAAGCATCGGCTAAAAATACTTACAATTTCAAGATTGTTATCCATACGTCTGAATCGAGTGTCTATACATAGAACTCTCTCACGTGAGAGACTGCATGACGATTGACGAATACAACTTGTACTATGTCCTCAAGCTACACTAGAGATTGTGTGTACATTTCTAGATGTTAAGATTGAATGGGAGGAGATAAGATTGGCATAAATACACGCATTTTTTGAGCATGTTGACAGCTTAGGGTAGGGTAAAAAAGAAAGTAGAAAAGTTCAAAGGATCTTATAAAAGTCAATCTCTCACTATAGCTGGCTTCTTGGACCCTTAATATTGTACTCCCATCTTATGATGAGACTTCTTCAAGCCATTCCTATCACTTTTACAGATTAAAATATCCTCAACATTCATTGATGCCCACAATAAATAGGGTGATTTGAGGCCAACATTTTAATCTCTACCAATTTATGTCTCAACAAACAAAAAAAAAAAACTAACAAATTTATGTAATCTAAGACACTTTTCCATCAAAATATTTAACAAATACATTTGCATGTCTAATATATATATATATATATATATATATATATATATATATATATATATATATATATCCAAAAAGTTTATGAGCATACCAAAAGTAAATATGAAGTTTGGAGCTTGCCTTAGGGCTGCCACACATATATAATTCTATGCAAATAGTTTTACTCTTAAGGGTTTGTTTTTGCATAAAACATAGTAGTTAATAATAACTTAAACCATTATAATGGTCAAATCAAAGAGACTATATAAACTAAATAAGTTTATGCTTTTTCATGCTCAAACTCAGGAACCAGATGCAACCACACAAGATCATGGTTCAAAGGACCCACCCTTGCATGAAGTTGCTCTCGCCACCACCGCTGCTCCTAGCCACGTTTGCTCCTTCCTGTTGAACATAGTGCTGATGGTACCTGTAATTTCGACGTTAAAAAAAAATCTCAGAACTCCTGCCATTTTTACTCATCTCTTAGTCCATATAAGAAGATTAACTACAAAGAGGTTTCTTGTTTGTTTCAAGTTTTTTGCTTCCATGGATTACAACTAAAAGTATGTATGTAGGATCAAGTAAAATTGGATATCCAACCATGTGAGCTTATGGGTGGAAGGATCTTGTTCCCTGCAGTTAGTCCCACATTGTCTAGGAAGACTTTATTTTCAGAGTAGCGCCTTTTCTTGCATATTGTTTAGGTCTTTTGGTTGGATTTGATGCCTAGGGTTAGCTTGAGAAACTTGGGGCAATCTACTGCAGACTCATGCCAAGAGAAAATCTTGTAATGTGACATTGGTTTGAGTTGATATGGGTGGTGGTGCCTGAGTCAGAGACAATGTGGTTGCTATAGAAATTTTAGCCATCTAAACATGGTGAAAGCCAAATAAGATTACTCTTCTCTACTGTTTTTAGACAAAGAAATGGAAGAAGAAAAGGAAAGTAGAAAACAGAAAATACCAAGTAAAAAAAGGAGACTTTACCCAATTTGCAAGGTTGGTTCACATTCCATGGAGTTTGATTGACAAGGATGCCCAGCAAAGCTGTTTGGAGCCAAAGTAGTTGAATCCCATGTGGTTGAACACTGAATTGCTCTGAAAGATCCTTCTGCCTCAAGCTGAAGATCGATTCAGACATAAAATCGTTATCAAAATTCTCTCATATAAGCACACGAGTAAGCAGCTTCGATCACTATAAACATTATTTTCTAGTACTTAGCGCAATCACCGTACCTTACTTTTGAGCTGTTTGTTTAGATCTCCAAGATGACGTTCCTGATAGCGTACGTCCATAGTTCACCATATTGATAGTGTTTAGAGACGAAACAATAAGAAAAATATGGATGGAAGATAAAAATAGAAAATGAAAAAGAAACTAATATCTCGCGTATACCCGTTATAAATGTAAGTTTTGACAGAACCATGAGATTGAATAAGTACCAAAAACGGTTGTCACTTTTTCCACATTGTTAGAAGTTACCATATCACAGTTTGCAAACATTATACTTGAAAATTCGTAAATCAATAACTAGGCGACTTTCAAATCTTTGTGTTTCTTTTTGTAGAAGCCAGTTATGATTCATTTAGTATTAGTTGTGACAAATAACCAAGTTTGTCAGAAATTTAAGACTTTCGTACCTTTCTACGGAGTTCCTCCATCTGATCCATCATAATTTGTGTCTGCATTTAAGGATTGTATTGAAAATATTGTAGATTTTAGTGTTCAATTTTGCACCCCAATGAACATAATAAGACTAGTTTTATCTACTAAGGTCATTGTTTTTGACAACAAAAGTAAAATCATATTCGGTTGATTTAACCATTTTAAAACGATAGGAAACACACCTTTCTTTGCCTAGCTTGTGCAAGAGCTCCTTCAAGCTGTTTCTCAAGATTTTGCAACTCTTTCACACTAAGTGGTCCAAGATCTTCCCCAAGCAAATGCCTACACATATCAAATGTAAAATATTTTTGACATACTTAATTAGTTGATTCCAAATAAAAGTACTTTCTTATTTTTGTCGTGAAGATATCTATAACCCTAAACCGTATAAATAGATAGGTAAACAAAGTTAACCTTTGGGAGCGTTGTAGGGATTCATATTTTGCCTTCAGCTTTGCAACCTCTTGGTACCAACTCTTCATGAATAACCAAAACAAATGGCGAAATGTCAATGAAGAAGCAAACAGATATTAGCACATTAAGGAAGCCATAAGTCCATAGTGAGTCGACATGTTGTCTTACTAGATCCATACTCTTAAACTTTTAGACACATTAAATAGACACTATTAGCGTTTAGCTTCCTAGATTATTACGTAACATACACTTCGATGTAACGTCGTCTCCCTATCAGCAAAATGTCTTTGATTTAACAACTAACATAAACCTTCATGTGACACCCATCTCCATATTGTCTAACACACCATAAAGAATGTTCACTAGTCTAGTTCCACATGATATAAGGTTTTCCTCGGCATGAGCATGAGCCTCCCTCAGACCATACAAGGCTTCTCCACCAGATCAATCATGGAACCCAATCAAACTTAAATGACAAGCCAATCTGTAAAACTTCCATTTCACAATGACTTGAGCAACTCAACAGGTTCTATTTCATTGTTAAGCAGACATTCTGACACTTGGTAGGTAAAGGCGAGTAACGACCGTATATTTGCAATCTATATTTGTTACAATAACGTCGGAAAAGGCAAACCTGTGCTTCGCGCTCGGCAGCACTGTTGTCTTGAGGAGCATAAGAGCTTCGTTGGTATCGCTCCAGAGTTTTGCTCATACTGAAAACGTAAAAAAAAACTGAGTCAGACGGATTAAATCAAAATACTATTGATGTTCAAGACTCATTAGAGTCAAGTGAATGAACCTATAAACCGAAGTCAATATGGAATTTCATAGATGATCCTATCTTCCAAAGTCTCAAACTATAAGATAAGGAACCAAAATATTTTCGCAAAATTATTTTCAGTAAACTATAAAATCTTTATTAATTTATTATATTCAACTCTAATCTACTAAATTACATAGTAGAAGCTCCTTAATTCTACATTAGTGAATGAAAGAACCCAAAAGACTTGAGAAAAATAACTTTAAGGGGAAAAGTTTGAATAATCAAAAGTAACTAGTGTGAGTTTGTAATTAATAACTTACAATAGCTTAAGAAATTCACTAAGACAAGTAAGAATACAATTTTCCATAAAACAATTTGCAACAATGACCCATATTCAAGTATGAAGCAAAAGACTAGTAACTTCAAAGCTCAATATTGTTAAAATCAAAGTCCAAAGCAAACAAAGATTTTGAGAAAGTGATCTAAGAGGGAGTTCACCCAAAAGTTTCTTTTCCTTTGCTTCAAACTTCTAAAATATAATTTTAAAGTGCCATGTTTTTTAAAAGAAGTGAAGTCTTCTAGCAGAGAACAAAATGGTTATGGAAAAGAGAAACTTTTTTTTTTGTATCAAATTTAGTAGATATTGATACACATGTCCTTGCAGAATAGTTCTTGGCCTGAAATATGAGAAAAGTGATCGAGAAGAAACATAAGTTTTAAGCACAGTAATCATTGAAATACATATATTACTCGGTCGGAAACTACACTAAAGAGCATTCCTTGGTTAAAGTCGCTTCCTCTTTCTCTCCCCTCCACGGCTCCACAGATAAAAAGAAAATGTAGACTGGTGCCAACGGTTCATCACTGAAGGAAACACTCACTGAGCCGAAAATACTATTTAGTAGAAAATCACTGTCTTTTTTCTGTACTTCTATTCCCCTCAGTTCGCTTATGGAATCTCGATCTTTCCTGGTGTCTCAGGGCTTAAATGCTATGAGTTTGGCTGATATACCCAACCTTTCACGGAAGAACTCTTGACCAACATAAACTAGAATTACCAACTACAAATTAGGATGTTCCCGATACACAAATTCATACATTTGAAGGTAAGGCGATGAGTGTTGGTAGTATGAAACATTTTAAGTGAAACATATATACATTCATTCTTCTCTATATAACCCAAACTAGAACTCAAAACAGATATTTCACATCATGATAATGAAGACACAAATTGTTCACATGATTATATTCAGGTTTCTAGATGGTTGGTTAGTCGTCGATGACAAAGAAGTAAGACCTCCATACAAGATTGTAGTTAGCAGCTAGGCATGGACTTGTAAATTACTAACAGCATCTTTAACCTAGCAACCAAGCCCTGAACCCCATTAAGCTCTATTCCTCTATTGTCCCTTCTATACAAGTTAACAGTTCATTTATTGAACCCAAAGTTTGCATTTTACAACGACAGATTTTGACCAGTAAAACTTAAACTAGATCTTAGAAAATAGTTTAAAACAAAGAAAACAAGAAAAAGGGTTTGTGGTAAACTGAAGGCAAAAGAAAAAAGATGATTCATTCATTCTGAGGAGGCAAGGTTGATGATTCATATAGAGAGAGTGAGAGAGAGAGTGGGAGATTTTAAAGAGAGAGAGAAAGAGGAGAGAGTAGGTAGAAGAATTAAGGAAGTTGTCGTGAAGCTTGGACCTCAGCAAAACATAAGGACAGTCGTCAGATTGGTCTTAAGTTGCAGGTTGTTTTGAAACCAGATCACTTTATCATCCAGGTCAGGTTTGATGAGATTGTTGTTGTTTAAACAAAGAAATCATGAAAAACATAAAGAGAGAGAATTTCAGAAGAAGAAAAAATGCCCCTCCCTCCCTCCCTAGCTTTGTTATATATATTAAAATGACAGTTACTATCATTCATTCATCTGAGGTTAAAGATTGATGGGTATTGTGATTTTTTAATTTCTTCAAACAAAACCCTAGAGAGAAAGAGAAAGTAGAAAGTAGAGAGAGAGAGAGAGAGAGAGAGAAAGATAGAGGAGGAGTTGACTAGTGGATCAAAGAGAGAACAAATCATCGGTCCGAAGGGAGAGTTCTTTCCTCGTATGCCATCCGTACAAATTACCTGAAGTAAAGAGAGAGAAAGATAGAAGAGACATGAAGAAACGTGTCTGAACGCCATTGAAGATCTTAAATCGATGATCATCATAATTGATTGAAAGAAATAAAGAAAGAGAAGAAGAAGACCGTCAAAGCTGCTAGCTAGATCATCAAAAACTCTCAAATCTTTCACTAAGAAAGAAAGAAAGAAAGAAAGAAACTTGCTGTCTTTAATTAGGTTTCTTTTTTCAACCTAGATAGACACAACTCATGACGTATCTTAGAGAGAGAAAGTTCACTTTCACTCTTCTTCACACCACCACCAACAACAACAGATCATGCAATACAATGAAAAATACAAGTACCCAAAACTTAGAGAGAGAGAGAGAGAAAGAGAGAAGTACTCTCAGTCTAGATTAATCCCCATTCTAGAGAGAGAGAGATAAAGCATATAGAACTACTTTCTTTGAACAATCGCATTCTTATAAGTTAATAATTCAAAGAAGAAACAACAACAGATCAAAAACTTATTATCAGTTTTTTTAGATCATAAAGAAGGGCCTAGGTCAAGAGATCATAAACTAGAGAGAGAAACTAGAGAGAGAGAAAGTAGAGAGAGTGTGTGTGTGTATGTATTAGAGTACTATACCCATACCCGCCGGCACTAGCAAACTCATAGAGCTTTCCACGACTAGAGAAAATGATAAGTCCAACTTCAGCATCACATAATACTGAAAGTTCATAAGCTTTCTTCAACAAACCATTCCTTCTTTTTGAAAATGTTACTTGACGATTGATCTTGTTCTCTATCCTTTTCAGTTCAACTCTTCCTCTTCCCATTTTTTTTCTCTCTCCTTTTCTCTCTCTCTCTCTCTAAAAAACCCAAAGAACAACAAGAACAATACCCTCTCTCTCTCTATATCTCTCACTAATATATAGTCACTACTACTAGATAGTCATACCTATAAATAAATGGCCTGCTTACAAGTGGTGGGGTGTTTCTTCTTTCTAGTATTTTTTTTTTCTTAGTGAGAGAAAATGATGAGAAGAGATTTGAGCTTTTTAGGGTAAGATTACTTGGTGTTATTTATTTATTAGAAAAAGGGTATTGGAAATTTTGTATAGGAAAGAAGAACTAACAAAACTGCAAGTAAGTAGTAGTAGTACTACTGATAATTCCTTGTTGATCACTTGTGGCTAAAAGTGTGATAGCTAGAATGAAAATGTAGTTGATGATGATAAAAACCCACCCAAATTTAAAACCTCACTGGATCCTCTCTCTCTCTCTCTCTCTCTCTTATAACAAAATAGAAACCCTTAATTCCTCTTTTTCTTTTCTACTCCTTTCTTTTTTGTGAAACTCCTCCTCTCTCTCTCTCTCTCTCTACAGTAACTGAACTCATACAGATTCCAGACAAGGAAACAAATCTCAAATAGGGTTTTTGTTTTAGAGAGAGAAAAAAAAAGTGAGACTGTTGGTAATTAATGTGTGGTGGTAAGTGACAGTGGATACGTGTCGATCATCCTACGCTTAGATATTTGCTTTTTTTTATTATTTGCTTGTCAAATGATCCATCTTTCATTCTTGGTTCATAAGTCCACTTAACTTCCACTAACTGTCATTAAACCCTCTACTTAATTACATTTGCCCCCTTAAGATATAATAACTCACCAAATGGACCTTTAATGATGCCAGTTTTCAAAACTAAGGGTATTTTTCTCTAGGTCAAAAGATCAAAATGCCCCTTGTATTATAAGGAGGCGATCTCCCACGGAATCACGAAAGAGGTTCTTCTATAACTTTTGCTTCCAAAATCTCTCAGTTTTTCAATTTTACTTTAGTAACATTTACTTTTTTTTCCCTTCTTCTTTGACATTCCTTTCAATATTATTTAACTCCATGACCTACCTCTCTTTCTCCGTCGAAGAATGGGCAGTCAGCAGACAGACTGACGACCCTTCATCAAAAAAGAAAAGAAAATTGCCTTCTTTCTCTGTCTGTCTATCTTTTTACCACCACCACCACTATTTATTTATCATCATTTTTCTTTTTGTCTCTCTATCTTTTATTGTCTCTGACTTCTTACTTAAACTCTTCTTAATTGTTGTATTTCTTCTAAAGATAGAAAATCACACAAAAGGGGAGGGAAGAGATATGATATTAAAGGACATGGGAGTATTGGTGGTCTGCCAATAGTACATGGGAGTATTGGTGGTCTGCCAATAGTACTGATGGTGGTGGGGGAAAGAGAAGAGAAAGAAAACCACCCCTTCTCCGACGAAGAACTAGATATAGAACATCAAAGAAATTACTTTTGAAAGGAAGGTTAAGAAGTAAATGAAATACAACCGTTAAAGTTGACCAACGGAATTTTGAATAGAACGGGTCATCGCGAAAGCTGATCATTTGGCGGTTGTTCATATTTCAGGGGCCAAAATAGAATAAACCTTTTTTCATTAGGCATCTCTATTGTCCTTCACATTTATTTTTATTTTTTTTTCTTATCCATATTCCATAAAACATCACCCTTCATCACTATCTCTCTCTCTCTCTCTCTCTCTCTCTCTCTCTCTCTCTCTAAAGTGTCTGTCTCTCTGTAGATCTGCTCTATCTATCACTAAAATGGGATCTTCTTGGAGAACAAGTTGTTGAAGACGTTATTTACATTGAAAATGACATTTATGCCCTTCTTAATAAACAGGCCGACACAGACATTCCTGAGCAATACACAAATATCCGGATAAGGTGTCGTATCGTATTAGTTTCCCTGAGAAAATACAGTGGGAAAACAGTGCCTTGTCTTCTTTTCCTCTTTTACTCATAAATTTTTACTTGATGATTTTACTCTTATTTTTCATTCCATTCTGATCCTATTTCTGCACTCGGTTTTGCATCCTAAACCCTAATTATACTATTGTTGTTCGTCATCAACATTTTACGTGTACGATTATTCTCAAGTCTCGGAAACAATGATGTAGGATGACCACTTCCGTCAAAAAACTTAACTATGAATTTGATCTAAGATTATATTTTGTACTAGTTAAAAAAAAAAAGCAAGGAAAAGAACGACATATTTCTGATCGTAGAGTTTCATTCTTGGTGAAGACTCTGTTGAGTTTATGGCCATCCAACTCAAAACCAATTGGCAATGAGTGGAGAGGACCTTGACCTTATATTCTTGGTTACTAGAATCCCATTGTCCAATGTGGGACTATTCTCACACGCCCCCTCACGTGTAGGGTTCTTTGACCCTAACACGTGTATTTCTTCGGGCGACGTGGAGCACGTGTGGCTTTTTACCTATCACGTGTGGGCCTAGCTCTGATACCATGTTAAGTTTGTGGTCATCCAACTGAAAACCAATTGGCAATGAGTGGAGAGGACCTTGACCTTGTATTCTTGGTTACTAGAATCCCATTGTCTAATGTGGGACTATTCTCACAGACTCCACGAGTCCACCGAAGCGGCTTAATTGCTTACTCGTTAAGCTTGAGTTTATAAATATATTCTCCGGCGATGAACTAAAGACTATTACATCTGTCTACAATTATAGACGAGCAATCTTTGACTATGACATCATTTCTAATGACTCTAGTTTTAGGAGGTAGCAACATTATCCTTAGTTTTGCCTATTGGGTCCGGACTCGATTAGTAAATATTTTTGTTCCAAGTTAGTGTCCCACGAACTACACAATATTCCTCAAACTTTACTAAGGTTTGAACTCGATTACCCATATATTTCCGACTCTGCATTCTCCCTCTCAAACGATGTTACCATCTCAAATATATATCCCTTTTCGTGAGGGTGAAATGCATGTGCTGACACGATCATATCAACGGAGAAGTCATTTATAAGCTCAAAAACTTCTTTAAGAGAAAATATCAAATCCTTAGTTAAATTATAATAATTCTCATCCTCTTCTTTCTTCCTTTTCACTCTACTTAATGATACATTTTAGAAATTATATTACTTCATCCAGTCAAATGAAAAACATAGTACTAAACCATAGGTGATCGATCACCATGATAAAAAGGTGCATAAAGAGATTGATTGTGTAAGATGTACTGAAAAAGGTACTCCTACTTCATTATCCTTTTATACTTTAGAACTAAAGACATATCAATATAAGGTGTAAATTTGGGGAATAAATGCTATACCCAAATCCCACCTTCTCTTCCTCATATCCATTTACTCTAGACCTAAGAGCACAATTCTTAATTCCTAAATTTAACAAAACAACTGCAATTTGAAGGTTGATGAAAGTATTGAAAAAACCCTTTTTTTACATATGAACTTATTTTTTCTTAGCATCTTATACTAAAAAGTTTGAATGTGTAATTTTCTAGTTCTATCTCTTTAGATTTGAAAAGATCCTGTCTAGTACCACCAAGTAAGTATCAAACTTATGACCTTCAAATAGGATTTGAGAAAGCTATGGTTTGTACATCTAATATAAATCATAGATATTGGATAGGATACCCATTAAGGTAGGTATGTTTAATAGTTGATTTTATCATTTGTCTTATCAATCATATACTACATTTTACTAGAAAGTTATGGAAGAGTTTTCTGAAAATTTATGTGGTGAATATAACTTTGAAGACCTCCTTACTTCCTCACTCTTAGACTTGCAAATATGGTGTGACATTGCTAGAATGAGTTCCAAGAGCATTCCCAATCTCTTTAACAAAAAAAAAAAGAAAGAGCATTCCCAATCTTAGACTTGCAAATATGAAACAAGTACCAAACCCCTCTGCCTGATGGGGTTTGGGAGAAGAGGTTGAACCATAGACAAAATTGACATGAGCTCATTTTGTATAGGGTTATGTTGGGTGGTCGTAATTAATACCAGATCGGAACGTCTAATCAACTCTAAGGGTAGTATGTGATTGATACGCATCTGTCGCTCTTGAAGAACATCTGTGAATGCAAGGACATCTTCAGTGTTTCTCAAAGCTTTTTTTATGTGCTCGTACACTCGTGCTAAGAAAATCGTGTACTAGTTATACCTGAAGGCAAAATCATGCCTAATATCCCCAGTAGATACGTTAGATTGTCACATCGAATGTTGAGTAGGTTGTTTTGGAAACATTTGTTAATAAATTAGAAGATGTTAAAAACCATGTGGATCTCGATTAAGTAAATAGTGTCACATCTTTAAAAAAAAAAGATAAATAAGATGTTTACTTGTGTAAAATTTAAAATATATGTAATGAAATTTCCCTCAATAGGAATTCTTACACATTTTCACAATTTAATCCTTGGATCACAAAAACAAAATAACTTAACACTAATGGCCTCAATGTCATTTTCCATCCTGCAATTCCTCTAAACATCAATTGCTTGGACCACTACTACCAAAAGCCCTAACTCACCCTTACATTAAACCCTATTGCATGCTAGAGAGAGAAATATAGAAAGTGAAAAGAAATAATTGTAGAAGTACCCTAATTATTTTTAGAGAAAGAAAGAGACAATACTTATTTATGAACCCATTGGTTGTTCCTTCTCTTTCAAAATCATTCTTGTACCCAATTATAGGTTTTGCCAATAAGGATTCACCTTTCATCACCCTTTTTCATGACTTGCTGCAATATGTATATCTATACATTTGTAGAGATAGAAGTACTGGATTCCATAGGTAAGTTTTGGTTTCTCTTTTAGATAGCTTTATTTCAATTTAGAAATAGAACTATAAATGATCACAACCCTTAATTTTAGAAATCTAAGGGTGGTAACATTTATTGAGGTCCACATCTTTTGGGGGGTTTCGTTTTCCATGTTGAAGTTTTTAGTCCTCTATTAAAACAATGTGAGTCGTTAACAAAAAAAAAGTACTCTGAAATCTATATAAAAGTGAACTTTGATTGAGGGGATCATTTTTGCCTCTTTGATAGGTTGTCGCTTAATCTGTTGAAATATATTTAAGGATTGAAATAAGATCGATCGAGGTCCAACCATGAGACCCAAACATAAACAATATCCATCAATTAAAGATATATTAGAGATTGACATCTAAGATATGACAAGTAACATCCTCCCTCCATACTAATGAAGGGGGGATTCCCACTTCGAAATGGTTACTCTGTAGGAAACTCATTAATGTGATTTGTGAAGGAAGAGAGAGGAGATAAAAATGTGAAAAACAATATCAGAAAGATAAGAGGCTATCGAGCCGTTTTTAGGGTTCGAGGGAAGAGAAAAGACTTGAGAGAGCACGGAGATGGGAAGAAAAGAAGCGATAAGAGGTGAAAAAGAAGATAATAGCGAACATATTGGTTCATCCAGCCATTTCTCACCTCAACCCCCTCAATAGGAAGAGGGGTTTTTTACAAAAAGGGGAAATTGCTAAGCACCTGACTGGTCATAGCCCTCTCGATACCTTATTGGAGCTTCATAACTAGTGTATTGGAGCTTCATAACTAGTGGTCAGTTCCCTATCGTTATAGCATTTTTCCAGTGCGGGGAGCCCCAACGAGAAAGTTATTAATGGTTTATCACGAGGTCTCTGATGAAAGAATGAACTTTTTTGTGGTTTATCATGGACTTTTGTTATTGCCGAGGCCTCCAATGTGGAATAAAACCTCAGACCACGACAGGTGGTGGCTAAGTGAAGACAAGATCATTGTGCGTGGTCCACGGTATCGTTATGTATTCTGATGGTCGCGCGAATCATATGTCTTCGCCCACGTCGAGGTCTTTTAGGTTGTTTGTCAAGAACAAAAGCCCATACCTATGTGTGATGTCTAAAGAGGAGACAATCGTTAACTGATAAGACTACGACCGTCACATAAAATTTAATTATTTTAACAAAAAATTCCATCATCAAAATTGAGTTGTCACACATAAATTTGATGACATTATCTAATGAAAGCAACCGTTCTAAAGAAAGGATAGGTCCCCAATAAAAAAGGCAAACAAATCAATTTAGGGGTGTTTGTTAAATTTATAATGTGTAGATTAAGTGGGGTTTAAGTGAGTTCAACAAAAAAAAAAAAAAGTGGGGTTTAAGTGTTTAGGAAGAAAGCTGAGGATGTCGATGGACACATATCCGTCAAAGTCAATAGTCAATACTATTGCAACAGTGAATCAGGCGGCGTCTCTTTCTCTGTCTCTCAAAACAATTGTTACACCACAGTCTCATTAGATGTCTTTCTTTCTTTCTCTCTCTCTCTCTTCCCAAGAAAATGTCTAATCTCAACTATATACATGATATCACTCTCGACTTCCTGAATTCAATCAAAATCATATTTCTAATCTTTTATAAAATATATATTTTTTACTGTTTGTATACATTTATTTTACTTTTTAAGATTATTTTTTAAATAACCCTCAATTTTATGACCAACTTCCTGCCTAGCCCTCTACTTTATCAAAAATATTCAGATAGACCCATTTTTCAGTTACCGCTATAACTCCGTTAACTAGTCATCACCTCTCTCTCCTCCATCTCATCACCTCTCTGCCATCTCATCGTCTTCATCGGCAAAGGTCGCTAGTCGGCCCATTTTCCGGTCGGTGACCTTCAAACATAAAAAAGAAAAAAAATTCTTCTCTTTCTAAACACTCCGACGAAAGGGTATTCCTTCGCCGGAGGTCTGGTTCGAACAGACCATTGAAGGTCTGTTCGACAGACCTTCAATGGTCTGCGACCAGATCTGGTGAACCAGTCTTCCAGCGAAGGAAAACTCCGTCACCGGAGTTTTTAGAGAGAGAATTTTTTTTTAATGTTTGAAGGTTGTCGGCCGGAAAATTGGCTGGTCGACGACCTTCGCCGGTGAAGACGATGAGGTGGCGAGAAGATGGGGTGGCAGAAAGAGGTGATGAGATGGAGGAGAGAAAGGTGATGACTAGTTAACGGAGTTATAACAGTAACTGAAAAAGGGAGTCATCCAGATATTTTTGATAAAATAAGGGGCTAGGCAAGAAGCTAGTCATAAAGTTGAGAGCTATTTGGGAAATAACCCTAAACATGGATTACAAATGCCAACAGTTTAGGACCATTGCCAAAAGAGAGGCAACCGTTGCCAAAAATATTCATGTTCATCAAAGGAGGCTAGATTGAAGATTATTAGGTCTAAAAACATCCCAACACTTGAATAATAGAGAAAACTATTGAAGTATTTTAAATTGGCAAAGATGCCCTCCATTATCAATCACTCCTAACCTAAAATGCATTTTGAAAGGAGACAGGTGTATTGAAAGCTTTAGGTCTCTCTTTCATTTCAGAAAAAATATAGGGCAAATTGTCATTTACCCAAATTAAGTAAATGAGAATTAATGACATAGACATATTTGGATATTCTTGTAGAGTAAGGGTGTGTTTGGTATTTAACTCTATTTAGGGGGGTCTTATTCTTTTATCCTTTTTAAGGCATTTGAGAAAGAAAGAGATTTGAAAAATGAAAGGTGGAAAAGGTAAAGTTGAGAAGTTGATCATGTGAAAGAGGAGAAGTATTTCATTTCAGCTACCAAATTTAACAGTTTTGCTTCATTTGGTGGTCCATTATATATACCCACTACCAAGTACTATTTTTAAGTAAATGATCCAATTCACTTCCTTCTTACTTTTATCCCATTTTTTTTTAGAAAAGTTACAAGCTAGCTAGCCATTTTCAAACCTTTTACTAAGTTACCATGTAAATTTTATACAAACTTTTTCTATACAAACCCCTCAAATATTCTAGGGAACCTTACATTATACATATCAACTTGTTCAAAATTTATATTGTACCAACCTCAAATACTATGTGTGAACAGGTAATACCTTACTATGTGCAAACTCCTAACAACCAAAGCATAAAGAAATTGATGATCTTTTTTATAAAAAAATATTTAGTACTAGGAGTATTAACCTTTTAACAAAAAGAAAGAATTTTGACAATGTTTTCCCTTTAAATTTATTTTAGTCGTAGAGTTTTGATTTGTGCACACAATTTTCCCCTGAATACCACATTAATTGTTTCGTAAGCAATTTTTACGACACTTAATGCAATTTTTATATGCACCCATCATAGTTAGCTAGATACTTGTCAATTTTTACAACACTCCCACAAACATTTGCTCCATGAAAGTTTGAAACTAAGAAAGAAACCAAGCAAGAAAAGCAAGAATGGAAGATAAAGGGCCCTCAAACACCACTATTCATCTTCTTCATGAACCACATAAACATATTTCAACAAGTACTAAAACACTGTTTAATAAAGACAATACTTATTGTCCAAATTTAAGAAGAGCCCAAGATATATCCAAAATGAAAAAAAGTTGAAATTAGGGTTTCCATTTTAGAGTAAAATTACTATTTTTTTTTTTTCATGGAGTGGTGGGTTGAATGTAATTTCTCAATCACATCAACTCCACTCTCATTTCTTCTTTCTAATCTTTGGTTGAAGAAGAGAGTGCTCTACCCACATAGCTTTCTTGTTAAAGGGAAGAAAAAGTACATAACACTACAATGAATGAAATGGGAAACCCTAATAGACCAATATATAATGCACTCACTCATCTATAATTTGACCTAACATAGAATATATGGGTCCACTAGTCACAGACCTAGCTATTCATGTCTGTTTTTGGCTCATTTCTTGGTTGATCTTATAAAAGGATCAGTTTGATTAGTAATATCTAGTAGTTGATTTGATATTTCATTGGAGGTCATTCATGCAAGTTGATGAGAAGAGAGAAAAATGTAGATTTCAAATCTTGTGAGGGGAAACTATGAAATGCAATCACTTAAAATCATTAGTGGATCAGGATATATCCATATATCTACGGCAGGGGATAGTGTGTCAAGTTACCGCGGGTTTACTCTCTAGTCCGTCATCAAGTCGGATCAGTCGGGCTGTAGAATTTTATGTCCCATAAGATAATTGGGGGGGATTTGACCGGGCAATTTATTAAAATTGGTGTACAAAAGGTTCTAGGCCTTCCGAGTAAAGAATCGTAAAATCCTTATAAAAGAATATGGTGCTTTTTATTTTCTTTTTTGTTTAGTGAATGAAGACGAATTCCCTAAAAGAAGAATTTGCAAACCCATGTCCAAATAGTGAAATTTAGCTACACATTGTAATTGGCATGTACCAACCTTGCCAATTTGTACAAACCCCACCCACATTTTGTTGAACTTTTGGGGATTTAACAGAGATTTTGTTTGCTTTAAAAGAAGAATGATCAGATTTCCAATCTTACTTTGCAGAAAACACCAAACAGAGCTGACTATTTTAGGGTTTAGTTTCTAAAGTACTGCACATATTTTAGGTCAACAATCCAAGTACCCAAATGGGAGAGTAATTCACTAAAAAATTAATAGTCCACAATCAATTAAAAAAAACTGTATATAAATCACAGGAAAGAGATGTTCATTAATGAAACAAAAAGTAGATTTGAATACTTTCATCAATTGCTCATGTAAAAAGATAGAAGATGTCAATGAATGATAATTTATTTACATATGCAGAAGAATGTTTGTTACAAAAGAGTGGTAAAGTCTTGTTTGTTGCTAGACGTGTGAAGAGTGATTCCGGAATCACACAAGGGAGATTTACAAATCTCCCGCTATATAAATAATCCACTGGACAAAAACACAAGGATTTTGAGAGGACAAATACAAGATTCTTGCCTCTCAGTATATCGTTTAGCTTCATGTTTCATGTTATCTGTGAAGAAACAGAACTCTTCTCCTCGTTACGTGGAGCGTTCGTGCTGCCTACCACTACGGTTTCTACTGTCAATGGAGGTCACCGAATTTGAGTTCTGCCGAGAGATGATGCTCCAATATCGCTATCGGAATTCTGGAATTTGCATTTCAATAACAACATTTGAGTCCAGATTCATCTTTAACTTGACATAAAAGAATGGCATAAAGCAGATAATTGAAATGAGTCAAGTTTGAAGAGAAACTGCAATTTTGCAACGATTAGGAATAGGGAAGAACCCAGACTTATTATTGACATGGCTAGTGTGTATAGGGCTGGCTACGTATTGATAGGTTGACCCGGCTAATTAGGGAACCTCCTTTAAGCAAAACTATAACAAAGCAACTAAATTATCCATGTTTACCTGAGATTTTGGAGAAGGAAACACATTCCAAAATCGAAGTGTTTCATCACCTGCTCCTGTTACAATTGTCTGAAAAAAGGAAATCGTCTAATGTAAGAAAGAATGTTTGCACAAAAAAAGGAAGGAAATTCCAACCAAGTTGTAGCTCAGAAAGTAGAGAGAAGGAAAAAGATTGTCATCATTACCTGCCCATCGGGTGAGATGGCAAGATAAAGAACTCTGTATGTATGTCCAGTGAGGGTCGCCAACTAAACATTAACAAGGAAAAAATCGTA
Source organism: Eschscholzia californica (assembly GCF_041429995.1). Classification (NCBI taxonomy): domain Eukaryota; kingdom Viridiplantae; phylum Streptophyta; class Magnoliopsida; order Ranunculales; family Papaveraceae; genus Eschscholzia; species Eschscholzia californica. The sequence goes on along the minus strand of NW_028238483.1, from coordinate 42,649,572 downwards.
AACATGAAGTGGTTAACTCGAAAATTTAGTCATTTGATAGACATGTTACATTATATAACGAAAACTAACGGACCTTTGACATGGTAGGATATCTCCAGACTATTATCTGGTTTTGGGAGTATCCGTGGGTGCTGACAAGTTCATTAACGTTTTTAGACCACACAAGGTTGCAGACCTGTTTCAAAGTATACAAAGTGATGATTAGCATTATATTGCTACTGCTCATATTACGAGAGAGTTGCTAAACAAAATCGTTTGAGTAAAACATATGATATGATATGGTAGTTATATGTCAAGTTTGAAAGAAATCGTAAAATAGATAGAAAATCAGAAGTATAAGGATTTCTGAATGTGTTGTTGATATATAAAGTATATAACAATGAAGAAAGTAAATTGAGCATTTTTCATGTAACCTCTGTTTCCTACATGTATTTCCTTCATATGAAATTTCAATGATTAGTCAATCAGGAATTAAGATTAGCAAAGTGGGTCAAGATTATAACCTGACTTCCAGTATCCATGCAGCTAAGGTGTGAATTAGTGGTTGTATTCCAAAAACGAATGCATCGATCTGCTGTTCCACCACCCGAAGCAAGAAGCCCGTGTAAATGAGGAGACCATGCAATTGCTTTTACAGCTGCAGTGTGCTCACAGTATTTCAATACTGGTTGTGTTGAATGTTGATTCCAAACAAAAAGCTGCATATATTATATCGAAAGAAAATCAATACCGACAAGTGTCAACTAAGACTGTTCGAACAGGGGAAAATCAAATCCGCTCACCCTGTTATCGTTTCCACCAGATGCTAGCTCACGGCTATCATAAGACCACTTCAGTCCGCAAACCTAAATCAGCAGTTTTTGAGCTTACTTAAACTGAATTTGAAGGTTGAAAAGCTAAATCCAAAACAAATTTAAACAGGCCAATCGAAATTGAATTTGCTCTAACCTCCGACTTGTGGCCAGCAAGCTTACTAACAAAATCTTCCTGGGCACGAATATCACGGAGAAGGATAGACTTGTCTCTACTTCCTGAGGACAAAATAGACGAACTCCACGCAAGAGCCCCAACACGTAACCTGTGGCCGTCCATAGTCCTTACCTTCCTACAGCGAGATGCATCCCAAATCTACAGATGGTTCAAAGTAAATAGTAGAGAAAATGAGCATTTTGACGGATGTCGTTGGTTCAGTTGCTGCTAATTAAGTGCTTCATTTTAAATAACGCACTATGAAGTACACCAGAGATAAACGTTAAAACATAAAAGAGTATTTATGAGAGCATAACAGATATTGGGCCAGAGCAAAATTTCTGACTCCTTGAAATGTCTTCAACGAAAGCCAGAAAACTGCTCAAGGAAAATAAGCCCGTGGAAACTACATTATTGAAAACCCATAACCTACTCGCCTAATAATATGATTCCAGTAGGTAGTAATTATTTTCTGAACACAGGGAACCTACTATGACTCTCATGTATAGGTGCTAATTTGAGTATTTCTGCAAGTTCTGTTCTTATTCAGTATGTTCGTAGAAGCTTGAGTATTTTCTGAACACAGGGAACCTACTGTTACTCAAGTGTGTATCCCAAATGAACACAGTGAACCTACTGCCAATTTGAGTATTTCTGCAAGTTCTGTTCTTATTCAGTGTGTTCGTAGAAGCTTGAGTAGTTTATGAATATCTTCAAAATAATCAGAAATTGACACTGATAACATTTATCTAAAATGTATGATTGTACAAATGTTCACCACGGAGATCTTCTGACCTTTCGTAACCACTATGACATTGTTTTAGGTTTAGCTTGTAAACAATTAAGTTGAAAATGAGTCTTTCTATATTGGAGTTGCATTATTTAAACCCCAAGCTGTGCATAAGTCAACACTCAAATTTCATACTCGTTCCATGTCTTAGAACTTTCTAGCCACCTGTCTTAGAACTTTCTAGTGCCGGCGGTGATTGTTTGGAACCTATGGACGGATCGGAATAACAAGATTTTCAAGGAATCAAATGCAAACTCTAGTCTTGATGTTGATGATGTAAAAGAAACAATTTTTAGTTGGGCTGAAAGTTTGTCTAAATCTAAACACTCTTCGTATGTTGATGTAGTGAGCAATTGGGAGGCGTGGATATCATGAGAGATTCATGTCCTCCCCAATCGTTGTACAGTTTCTTTGTTTCTTCGTTTAATATATTAATTCAAATTTTCAAAAAAAAAAGAACATCCTCCACTAGCATAATCTTCCCTTGTTTGCATTGTTTTACAAAAATAAATTCTGGAAATCTTGCATGACCCAACTAAGTACTAGCGGAACGAAGATTCACTGGAGCCCAAGATGGATGCACCATATCTTCTCAAGCGTTAAATAACTTTTCTTAACTTGTATCTGCCTCGAGTTTATAGAGGCCAATCCAATCATAGGCCTTAGAGCAATATACTCTTCAACATTACTAAACATATCCAGAGAGAGACACAAAAACAAGTTAAGCTGCACCTTTATTTAGACACAAATTTGGGCTTTGTTGGAAGAATGTCTTTTGGGCACAAGTTTGGCCTTTTTGGAAAGAATGCTCTTTTCTGGACACAAGTTTAGGCTTTGACAAGGCCTCTCTCTATTTAGAATTACCAACTCTATACTCCATAAATGAATCCAAGAAACTCTAGGTGTTTGATTGTTATTCGAAGGTCAACAGGTCAAGTACTTAAAATGTTACTTTCAGTCGACATTTTAATGATTGGGAACTAACATGCTAGCAGCCTTACTAATACTACTGGAGGGTACCTCATGGTAGACTCGTTAATGTGATGGTGAATTGATTAATCAACTCCTACTTCATTGTAGTTGTGCTGTTGAGGTTTGGTTGTACATCCTAAACTCGATGCAAGCAATGTGGTGTATCCCCAAAAGAATAGAAGATCTTCTCCAAGGAGAAAAATCAAGGTGCCGGTAAGTAGGAAAAACTTTTAGAACATGATTCCACAAACAATATGTTGGGGTATTCAGAAGTCCAGAAACTCAGCTACTTCCAAAGAGAAGAAAGTGGGTGCTAAGTCAATCATATATTTCACCAATAGAAATCTCTATAATTGGTCCAGGGGTCACTTGTGGGCTGCAAATCGTCTGATTTTTTGTATAGTTGGGAACCCATTACAGCTGACATATAGTGAGAGTATCTCAGCTGGCAAGAGCGCTATGCTTCTTAAGGGTAACCTGCAGCTATATCTTGTATGGGTAATAACAAAATCATGTTTTGATCGAATAAGCCACAGACACATCATATTGAGCTGAAAGTAGTTGATGTTACTAATCATATACACCTCAACATAGATCCAGTTTTCCTATATCATTTTGAGCAACTGTACCGTGATTACTCAAACATTAGTTTTATGCTAAACATCTTCTTGGTTTCTTAACTAAGTTAACAAAACACTAGATCCACTTACTAACAGTCTAAACATGAAACACAATTTATAAACAAAAAAACAAAATCTTACCTGTACTTTACCATTATTAGTTCCAACAGCTAGATGTGTCCCACGGTGTGCCCATCCAACCGAGCAGACACTATCATCCATTCCTAAGTCACATAACTTAGTCACCTTCATATAACAAAATGATGCCAGGATTTAGAACTAAGATCTAATGCCAAAACAAGAATTCATGGAGGAGAACAACATCGCAAAAGGTTTGATAATCAACTATAAACACAGCAGTATAAACCGAAATCGAAAATTTTCCAATAGCTTACCTTACTACTACAAGCATTCCATAGATAAACACAATTACCCAACCCCACAGCCAACACATTATTTGCAGACCAATCAACAAGATTTAGATAAAAATCATCTTGTAGTGCAGGAGCATCCAATACCTAAAAAAACAACCCACATTTAAAAATCAAAACCTGTTAAATATTAAGCAAAAGAAACCCTAAAATTGAACGAAAAAGATTACCTTGTAAGGCGATCTAGGTACTTTTCTAGGTGCTTTAGTTGGACTTGGAGCTACACCAGGCATTGTTGTATCATCAAAACCAAAAGGAGAGAGAGAATACATAGAACGCCTAGTTTCAGTTTTATACCTAAAAATATTTCTACTTGGTGGACTAAAAGAAGTACTACTTCCATCTAATGAAGAATGTTTCTCAGGTGTTAATGGTGAAACAACTCCAGAAGAGTCATTACCGAAAAGAACAGTTCTTAATAGGGTTGAATAAGCACCAGAATTACCACCATCTTCACGACCATCAGATGAAGAATTAGATGGAGGAGTAGAAATATCAAATAGGGCAAAATTAGAACCAGATCTACTTGGAATAAATCGATCACTATAAATTGTTTTTGAAGGTGAAGGATGGTAACCTGCACCTACCAATTGATCTACATGAGAAGAAGAATAAGATGATGAAGATGGGGTTTCTAGAGAGAGAGAAGATCTAGACATGTCAGGTGGAAGATTCAATTGAGAAGAAGAAGAAGATATGTTGTGTCTTCTAATGGAAGACCTATTTTCAATTGGAGGAGTTGAAGGATCACCCATTGTTAGATCTTCAAAGATCGATTTGATCTAAGAAGAAGAACCCTTTGATTTGATCAAGCAATTGGAAAATGGGAATTTTTTTGGGAACAAAATTGGAACCCTAGAGGTTGATTCGTGTGAAGACAGAGAGGGGAAGTAAAGTAGAGAGAGAAAGTGAAGCTCTATCTCTAGGAGACTCGTCTCTCTCTCTCTATCTCTCTCTCTATCTCTCTCTCTAGTTGGGAGGGATTTAGAAATACTGTTAAAAACTACTCTTAAGTTTTTTTTACGGGAAAGATTTTTTTCCCGGGAGAAATTATTTTTCTCATATATGGTAATTTTTCTTCGAGCTATTGATTCCGTGGGAAAGCTCTTGATGGATACTTGAGGGCATCTACATTTGGAAGGGGGCATGTTAACTTTGGGTCAATCTTATGTGCCTCAAAATAACTAGTTTAAATTACACTTTCTCAAAATCAACTTGGTTGTATTTTTGTTTTCTAATATTCACCTCTACCACCACTACTGCCACTTCGAGCTACAACCAATACTTCCCACTACAACCACCAATTCTAGTCACAACTACCATTTCCGACAACTACCGACATTCTCTCTCTGTTGTTCTGCCCTTTTCTCTCTCAAACTCTCTCTTTCTCTCCATTCACGTGAAGGAAATTTTTTTTTCTCGAGAAAAATTTTTCTCAACTGTGAAGAGAGAGAGGACAAAGAGGAGAGAGGAGTACAAAGTGAGAGAGAGAGAGAGAAAGGGTATTGTAGAGAACGAGAGATAGAAAGAGAGAAACTGATAGTGGTGGTAGTGGTTGTGCTGGTGGTCGAAAGTGGCGATGAATACGAAGGTTAAAGTAAAAAAAATCAAACATGATGATTTTTGACTTCGAGATCAAATTGTCCTTCAGTTACTTTACTCAACTTAGATTAACCCAAAGTTTACATGCTCCCCAACCAAAACTAAATGTCCCAAAACATCTCCCAAAGTTTTAACCATCCAAAGGCAAAGGTGTCATTTTCTAGCTAGTTCCGAATTTGAAACAAATTGGAACTAGATTTTCTCGGTTTTTCCGGTCTATAATGTCTTGTTCTGGTCCATAACAAGAACTTTGAGAATCCAATTCTCTTTTTCTTTTTTCTTACATCTTCTTATGCTGGGGCATGTAAACCCATTCTTCCTGATTACTCATGATATTTTTGAAAATGCAAAATATATCTTTTGGATCTAGCCCCGTAACGATTAAAATTTGATACGATTCAGAATTCATTGTGTAGTATTACCTGCGATTGAGATATAAGAGAACCAACTAAAACATAAGAGATTGAATACCTTTTGATCTGTTTAAACTTCGAAGCATACATCACGTTAATATCGTTTCTTTAATAAAATATAAAAGATAATATATATGAATATATCACATTCAAATCATTATTAAAATTGTATATTACAGGATATGTATGTGATAACCCAACAATTAAGATAGCCTCAAGCTACATTAGGATCAGCTTAACCTTGACTCCTATACCAAATGCACCTTTGGATAGGTTAGTGAAATCTAATTGTAAGAACAAAATCATGTGTCTATTAAGCTGGGATGGTGTGAAGGAATCAAAGGCTTTGAGTGGTAGATGGTACTAGAGCTCAAGATGACTCGGCTCTGTAAATAAGGTAACCAATAAAAAAAATGTGACGCCCCAAGCGTTAGCAGTTAACGATACTGTTTTCATATTTCGCACCTTACACGGGCAAGGGGTTATATTCTTAACAAAGGTTCTACGAGTCTCCTCAAAAGGTTTCACCACTTACTAGGCTTGAGCGTTTACCTATAGCCTGGCCTCCGGACACTCTCGTGAGCGATGTAGGACTAACACAATTCCCTCACTCTTCAATGAATTGACGTCTTCGACTCTGATACCACTTGTGACATCCTAAGTCTCGCAGTTAACGATATTGTCCCCGCTTTCTTGTGAAGCCCCCTCCCAGAAAAAATCTCACCACTTATTAAGCTTGAGTGTACATTTATAACTCAGGCTCCGAACACTCTCGTGAGCGATGTGAGACTATCACAAAAACTGATTCCATTTTAGTCACAGACAACGTAGATTGGTAAATCCATAGTGTCACCCTTGGCTAGTTTTCTTAGTCTAGCCTATTACCCAAAATATGCTATATATTTTCGGAACATATAATTATATTTTTTTTTGTTGAAATTTTGGAACATAATATATTATATGGTATGTGATCTAGAAACTATAGTAGTAGAAAAAGAAAGATTATTATATGATTGATATTAGGAAATTAAACAAAAAAAAACAGGTAGACCTAAAGATAATTTTCTTAAGATTCCCGACCATTTGTGTCACTACCCCAATAATTCTTGAATTTATATTTGTTCATTCAATCACAATATTATGAAACTTGACTTGAATTATGTAACGCCTCAAGCCTTAGCAGTTGCCGATATTGTCCCCGCTTTAACCACCTCACATAGGCACGGGGTTTTGTCCTTGGCGAAGGCACCACAAGCCTACCCAAAAGGTCTCGGTACTTACTAAGCTTGAGCTTACACATATAGCCCAGTCTCTGGACTCTCTTGTGAGCAATGTGGGACTATTACAATCCCCCACCCTCAGCGAAGAGCCGTCCTCGGCTCTGATACCACTTTGTAACGCCCCAAGCCTTAGCAGTTGCCGATATTGTCCCCGCTTTAACCACCTCACATAGGTACGGGGTTTTGTCCTTGGCGAAGGCACCACAAGCCTACCCAAAAGGCCTCGGTACTTACTAAGCTTGAGCTTACACATATAGCCCAGTCTCTGGACACTCTTGTGAGCAATGTGGGACTATTACAATCCCCCACCCTCAGCGAAGAGCCGTCCTCGGCTCTGATACCACTTTGTAACACCCCAAGCTTTAGCAGTTGCCGATATTGTCCCCGCTTTAACCACCTCACACAGGTACGGGGTTTTGTCCTTGGCGAAGGCACCACAAGCCTACCCAAAAGGCCTCGGTATTGGGCGAAGACACGCGATTCGCCCGACCTATCAGAGCACGCAGCGACATCGTGGACCCCCCACATACACGATTTTGTCCTCACTTAGCCACCACACAGCGTGGTGTGAGGTTTTGTCTTGGCGAAGGCACCACAGACCTTCCCAAGAGGCCTCGGTACTTACTAAGCTTGAGCTTACACATATAGCCCAGTCTCTGGACACTCTTGTGAGCAATGTGGGACTATTACAATCCCCCACCCTCAGCGAAGAGCCGTCCTCGGCTCTGATACCACTTTGTAACGCCCCAAGCCTTAGAAGTTGCCGATATTGTCCCCGCTTTAACCACCTCACATAGGTACGGAGTTTTGTCCTTGGCGAAGGCACCACAAGCCTACCCAAAAGGCCTCGGTACTTACTAAGCTTGAGCTTACACATATAGCCCAGTCTCTAGACACTCTTGTGAGCAATGTGGGACTATTACAAATTACAATTGTTATAGCTATCCTATCTGATTTGAATTAAACCAGAATGTTCACCTTTTTATTTGATTTGATGCAATGATTGAAAATTAATTTTAGTTAATTTGCTCAGGCTCGACTCATATCCATACACTTTAGATGGGATTATCCAAGCTCCCGGCAACAATACAAATTTGTACTTGTTTAGCTTTAATCCAAACAGCAAAATAAAATGGAAGGGGAGACTACGAAATTTTCTGAGGGCGTCCACAACAATTCATGAGGGCGCCTATAATTTTTTTCTTAAATTTGGCCCAGCTCAATATTGGACACTTTATCCACACTTTGTGGTATGGCTAAAATTAAGTTGGGAAGTTCTAAGGTGTTCCTATAAGTGTTAAAGGCGCATCCCTTCACTCATTAACAAAAAAGAAAAGAAAAACTTAGCCTTCCTTTAGTTGATTTGATAGTTGATGACAGACTATCATACCAGTCTCTAGAAATGAATTCACAATGTGCACTAGGTTAAGAAATTACCATACACTATGCAAATTGGAATAAAATTTAGAAGTTCATTCATACATAACTTTCCTTGTTTAAATTTAGAAGTACCTTGGTACATTCATACTTAAAAGTTACATGTACTTTCCCTTCATTATTAAACAAGTCATGTTCATGATTTCATCTCTTCATGGAAGACCTTCAAGAAGAAAAACAAGAAACAAAAGTAAAGAATTTTTGCCATATTGATTTAATGAGCTCCCCTAGCAGCCTCAAACATCAAAGTTGGACCTTGAGTTAATATGTTGTAGATTTTTGTCCGAGGAAAGCTCATACGTCTCTATCTGTATCACGTGAGATCCACGCCCATTACCTCGACTCCAATTTAACATCATAAGAACTCAAGCTCATTAAATAGTTTTTCAAGAATTTTTGCAAGACCTTAAAAGATGATCAACTTTAAGGAGGAGAATATTCATGTTCAAGACTAGGTTGAGTTCTAGTTGGAGGTGCCTTTGGCATTTTTACATGTCCAACCATTGCAATTTGCAAAGCTTCTTCTTCATAGGCTTTTCTTTCCATTTCAACCATTTGAGACCTTTTCTTCACCTTAACAAACATTGCAATAAACAACAACCCTAACAGAAAAACACCCAATACACCTCCTACTGAACTTCCAAGTATGATTTTCCATTCACTCAATTCACCTTCCTTCGATGTTGTTAACGGGCTTTTCTCTATTACCAATCCGAAGTGCCCGTTTCTTACCGATAAACAAATACCCGACGATATTTGATCATATATATTAACCTTCCCATCATCACCAAAACTAGCACACAAAAGTTTAGTACCTACTCTTGTCATGAGAGTTCTTGTAACATTTGAAAAATCGATTATAATGGGCTTTTTCTCCGCGAATATCTCTACCTCATGGGCTAAGTTTGTAGTATTCAAATTTGTTGGATCATAAGCAAGAAGCCCAAGAACAGGAGAAACAAGTTGATAACCAGAAACATTGTAATTCTCATAGTAAACTTTTGACAAGTTTAGACCTAAATTTTGTCTAACTAGTACTACTCTTTCCAAGCAAGGTTGAACACTAATTCCTGTACCGAGATGAAACTCTTTAACATTTGTACCATACCTCCTTAGACTTCCACACCTTAATCTTACCATATCCGCTCGAACACCAGACAAATTAGTCGGTAAACTCAGCGAGTAAACGAAACCCGTCTTGGGAAGATTTGTGTAAGAACGTAGAGCGTAATCACCGAGGGTACGATCGAGAAGAAGAGTATCATCTATTATGCTGTGGGCATCGACCAACTTTTTGGATTGAAAAACAAGAAAGAAAACAACATTCATAGTAAGAATGAGAGAGAGGGGAGGCCTTATGATCATCCTGTAGGAGTTTGGTCCAGCTTTGATTTGCTCCTTTGAGAAAGAGAGAGAGAGAGAGAGAGAGATGTGATTATGTGAAGATTAGGAAAATTTTTTACTACATTTAAGAACTTAATATTTAAAAAATGTATTCTAGCTAGAATGAAAGAAAAAGGAGAGAAAGGAAGTTAATGTATTTTCTTTCTAATTATATGTGGGTGAATTTGGAGAGAACAAGTTGAATTTTGGAAGGTAGTTGTTGGGTTTGGAACCCTCTTTACTCTTTATGGTACATTATTCATGTACAACTTAGATATACCTCCTAGCCCTAGGCTCCTCCTCCATAAAGGTCACTTGGCTACTTTGGTGCAACATCTTGGGTCACTTTCTTATTCACCAATGTCAAAACTCTGCTTGATCAATAAGGGCCAATAGATGTTCTAATAACAACTAGAGTAGTAAGATTTGCACCCTTGATCCTATCAACCTCAAATTTGATCTATTTCAAAATGAGAAGTCGTTTGTTCTAATGGGGTAATCCAGGGTGGGTAAAGAGATGATTAATTTGGAGCACAAGGACAAGGAAATGATGACATCTAACTTTAAAGGAAAATAAAAGAAAAGAAACAATGAATAAGTCTATATCTTGCTAGCGTGCACCAACTTGGGGCCCTTTATGTGACTATCTAGTCTAATCATGCTTGGAGTCTTGGGGACAATATTGAGTATCCTATACATATGAATATATATTCCTTGGGTTTTTTTTATGTATATATTCTGATGATCCAAGTTCTTGGAGTTATTGATATTCCGTCAGCTCCCTACTCGGATCTAAATTCTCTGAAGATGGTGAATTGTTTTAAAAAACACTATGCAAGTTTGTTCAGAAAGTCTCTAACTTGAGATCACATCCATCATTTAAGTTTAGAATGTTTCTTTTAAGAGATGGTAAGAGCATTACATCTTCAAGGATTTTGAAGCACTCGACTAATGGTCGAGAACGAAAGATTCAACTGATAGATAAACAACATAATCCCTAACTATGCGAAACTAAGAAAATATTATTATCTGGACTTCAAGTTTAAGTTGTAGGTGATAGAAATTTGGAATCCCCATCCCCACCTAAATGGTGAAAAATATATTCATTTCTAGGTAAGGGAAGAATATCTTAATTGGCATGTGTGATGATTGGAAACATAATCTTCCTCCACTATAACAATAACATAATGGGTATTTTTAAGGAGAGCTTAAGGTTCAATCTTAAGTTTCCTTTGGCCCTTACCAATAAAATAATCCCCCAACAATCCATGATATGATCAATAGCTTTGGAATTTAAAGAGTGCGACTCCACCACCACCACTTTATTTAAAGAACATATACAAAGTCAAAATTGTGTTTGACAAATTTTTTTTTTTCTTCATAAAAATACTCCATGTTATTCAAACATTTAATTTTATATTATCAGAATTCTTTGCAAAATTAACTTGTGTAAAGAAAATAGGAAAAATGAAACATTAACAGTTTCTCTTTTTGAAGATGTTGGTCGTCAATCAATGAAAATTTACATAAGAAGAGTAAGTTAAACCGGTATTCCAGTTCGAAGGAGCTACATTATATGCTACGATAGTTTCACGAGTAGTGTAAGAAGTGATCTTGAAAGAAAGAGATTGCCCTCCTAATGTTGCGAATGCTTGGTACGATGCTCCCCAATTGTGGCTCATGTTAATCCAGTTAGTTTTGCTTCCTTTCACTGATATACTCGATATGTCACCGCCTCCTCCAACGTTCATTATGTAAACTAGTAACCAATACCCATTCCCTTGGAATGAAAATCGTAGTCCGCCTTTCTTCATACATGGAACCCTGTAATAAAAAATGTGAATGAATTTAGTACACTAAAATTGATTTAAGTTAATTAATCTCTCTTTTGATAGTCGATCAAATAGAAGTATAAAGGAAAAAAATTACCTGCGGTACATTACGGGAACAATACCCGCTTTCCATTGAGCAATTTTCATGAAGGCGGGCTTGGACATGTCGAAATGGATCCTAGGAGGGTTGCACCATCCTCCATTGTTACCAGCCTGAGACCAATTGGGTGGGCAAATGTTGGTTGAAGTAATGGTTGTGATAGGTGAGCCTGGATAGCACCATTTTGAATTAACACATTTGATTTGGTAACAAGTTCCACAAGAATAACCATTGTTGAATATTGTTGTGCTCAATGCTGCTGTATCTGTCCCATAACCACTATTAAACAAGTTTCCATAACCACATGCTCCTCCTGCAAAAATCACAAAAGATAATAGCAACCATTGCTTTATCAATCACAAATATACATATACTTTTCTAAAACGTCGTAATAACAGAAACAACATTTGTTTTTTTTTGTATTACCGCTTCACATTTTTTCCAATTATTTGGGAACGGCCATATATATGGTCATTATAGTTATGTAAATATAGTGAAAATGAAAATAAACATACGTACCCATAGTTGCAGAGGCAGATTCGTCACCATAGAAGGTAGCATCGGCATATGACCATGAAGTGGCTTTGAATGGAGCCACATAACCGGCTTCAACAACCATGATCATCATCGATACACATGTGAGAATGAAGAAGAAACTGAGGTTCCATGACTGGAACAAAGAAGACATGCTTCTTGAGTTTTGGGTATACATATAAACTTGATGATAATTATAACTTAAAAATGTGGCTATATATATATAGAGATGCCTAAATAATATAGAATTGTTTGACAAAAATTTAGTGACTCCCACGACGACATGTCTTTGTTTTTAGTCAACAAATTAGCAAGAGAATGAGAAGGTTTGGTCATATGCAACTAGGGTCCACCATCCTTGATGTCTTAATATACAATATTCACATATATATATATATATACATATTAATTTGACTTAAAAAAATATAATGTTAAGACTTTTGTTGTGGTAGTATAAACATGACAGTCTTTTACATCATATAGAACTATGTATTTAATCAATGGCCAAGTTGAATCTCCATTGTTATGTCCAAAGAATTCCTTTTTGTTTTAGTTTACTAATTCTAGATTTTGAAAAGTCTTATGAGAAGACATGGGCCCCACTAACCCAAATTGTATATAGGCTTCAAAGGCCCCACTAACCAAGTACTCTTCCATACATCTACTTTTCTTACTAGTTAGAATTGGCCCGTGGAAGCCTACATCTTTGTTCATTGTCAATTGATTTCAAATTAGATAATTGCAAATTTTTCATGGTAAAAAGACAATATACATGATATATCCAGTGACCACACGTATGAATTGAACGTCACTGCGACAATATCTGATAGTTATGGGTGCATTGAACGTAACTGCGCACAGCTCAGTGATCTCCTTGGATATTCTCCAAGGGGTTTCTTGATCAAAGGTGGATATTAAATCTGGGGAGATGTTAGTGACATAGTTGTGGTACAAATCTCACAAGGAAGTTGGATTAGAAAAAATGTGGTATTTACAGGGTTTGTCTAACATCAAAGACAACGCTTATGCTTTCTCTCCTCGACGAATCAAGCATCACGAGTGGGCGCCTATGAAAACAAATGAGGCTTAGGTAAGCAAATTTATCGACAAATTTGTGTACCCATTTAGATGAGTCGTGCATCACAAGTGAAATGAAAAAAAACATGGAATTGCACTCAAAATCACACCCACAATAACAAACTGAAGCTTACACATAACAATGATTTCCAATATTGCTTTTTGAGCTACTTTCTTTCATGAGCTAGTTATATGGAAGTACATTAAAAACCCTGACTGCCATAAATCTGGTATGCGTCCGAGTAAATGTTGGGCTCGAAGCAGACAAACATTCCGTGGAGATGTTTCTGGAAAAGGGTAACGGTGAGTGAACACACAAAAGCTGATAATCCACCTGTAGAAGACACTCCAAGTGGCGCTAGGTTACAAAACTTGAGGAGGCTCATCAACTGGGAAAATTTCAAGGCTGCATTGTCTGGAGTCTTAAATGCTTGTACTTCTGCTCTGTGTTGAAGCATCTGGCGCTTTCTGTTAAGCCTTTTGATACTAGGAGATTCAACACTCCAACACCCTCTTGCAAAGCCGCATCAATCTTGTCCAAGAAATAATATTCATTAGTGTTACAAGAAAGAAATGAGGGTCTACATTAAATAGGCGAGCGAAAGATCTTTAGACAATAAAAAGAAACACTCCATTCGAGCAACGAAATTAGTTTAAAAATAGAACATAAATTGTCAGTCATGATCCAAGTACAAGTATATCTGAACACTCTAAACAACATCTGTTTAATGCATTTCTGATCTGTATATTAGGTCGTTAACTGTTCTTCGTTAAGCTAGAATATGTTCATTTGGATCGAAAAACATATATAGACTGTAGATATCAAAGGCCAAAACTTTTATTCGTAATCGGGTCAATTGCGTGAGATGTAAATGGGCATATGTTCAGTAATCAAAACTTACTCGTCCACGCGCGGTTGCATTGAACTTCTGAAGCATGTATGCTTTTGGATCCATTTGACCTGGAGGCCTTCCTATACCTGCAACAGAGAATATGTTGACCACAATAATTCTTTGTGCTGCTAAGAAATTAATCAATAACAGCAGATAGCTTCTAGCTTACCAATTCTTAATCGACCAAACTCTCTGTTCCCTCGAAAATGGTGAATCACACTCTTCACACTGCTCAATAATAAGGGCCGTTAGAGTACTTGTCCAACAAAGAACCAGGAACCAGAATAAAGCATTAAGACAAGATGTATCTAGCTTTGTCCAGATTTCCAGTTTAAAAAGCGTTTAACTGAAAAAAAATCTGAATAGTTTGACACCATTTTGAGCGTTTACTGAAAGAATCAGGGACTAGTTGCCCAACTCAAGCAGTCGGCTCTTTAGTCGCCAATTAACACCTCCTTCATTAAACCGATTGCTCTGGTGGTGTCTAGCACTGTAATAGTGCTTACGCCTGACTAGGCGCCGATTTTAATAGCAACACTGATAACCCAACTGGATCATCGTCGCAGTTATTTCATTGTCGCAATAAAGATCCTCACTCCACTTAGGAGTTCAAAGAGAGAGCGTGAGAGAGAGACCAAAAAAAAAGTGAGATAATTGTTTGTACCCGTTATGGCTTCCATGCCCTCCTTTATCATGCAAACGAAGCACACCACAAGGCAAGTTCATGTCATCAAAAAACTAAAATTACAGACCACGAGTATCAAATTAGTTTGATGTACTCAAATATCTAGAGCAATGAACCTGGAAGGAAGGGAAGTACCACAAGCACACGATTGAGTGGTAGCTTATAATATGCTGCAAGGGGTCCAGCCTGCAACCAACACAAGAAATTAATATATAATGCCTCGACCTTGTACGGAATTCACAAAATAAGCTTCCAAAGTCATAAAATTCAAAAAAATTGATCCTGCCACAATATTTTTATTCATCCGCCCGACTTGATAAGTTTAACTGATAAATGTGATCAATGCCTAACTTAACGAAAACCACTTATGTCTATACGCCAAAAATACTTCATCTATAGACACGCAGACAATATCTGAACTCACAAAATAATCATTTAAACTCATATAGTAATGAAAAATGCAACGTTCAAATTATGAAAAAATCTGTTCCTGGTGAGATTTGGGGGCCCAACGCAAAACTAAGCTTTTCGTGTCAAATTTCATAACTGATGCATTATAATCATGTTCATATTGAAATTACATTGGGAACTCAAGCTTTTTGCAAGTTTTTGTTCTTACACTAGGCACAACATTTTTAAGCAAACTTAAAGCCTTAAAAAATCTCATCCCCAAATGATAATTGTGAAGTGATAAAGAAAAAGAGAAAGGGTCCTCACCGATTCACCACTCAAATTCATGTATGTCTGGGGTTTCGCAAGAAAAACTGGAACATCACTGATTAAACCTGGATGAGAAAAGGCAATTTCGATCATTTTTTATGTTTATGAAACTACACATGAAACCTCAAATTGATCCAAAATTAGTAGGGGAAATCAAACCGACCTTGGCCGAAGAGAGCTTTACAATGAACTGTATCCATAGAAATTCCATGGGATTGTGCAAATGAATCAATCATCTCAAACCCAACCTGCTTCAACAAAAAAATACAGATATAGAGGTAAGTAAGGGGTTTCAAAGATGAAAAGGAATGAGCAGAAATGATGAATGAAGGATAAGGTATAGGAAGTTCACATTGTGTCTTGTGCCTTGGTATTTCTGACCAGGATTGCCCAAACCCACAAACAACCATGGCTTCTTTTCAAAAGAAGAAGAAGAAGAAGAAGTGGAGAAGAAACGCCTTGAAGCACTTATTCTAGTTCCTCCTCCTGCTAGGTATTTACCAATAATCATGCTTTACCCAACTTTTTCTTAACCTAACACCCATTTAAGAATGAGATTTTATCCACCCATCTTTCACCACCTTCAAAAATCACCTTTGTTATTTCATTTTATTCAAGAAATTTCAGACTGTAATCGGACTCAACTAAGAACAAAATGAAGAAATCTATATAAAACAGTGAAATATCAGCTGTTACTTACTCTCTTGGTTCGTCGGACCAAGTGGAAGAGGCTTCAGCCGTTTCGCCCTTTCTCTCTCTAGGGTTTAAGTGGAAGAGAAATGAAGTGAAGAATAAGATGCTTCAGTGGTTCAGCCGTTTCACTCCTTTGACTCTCTCTCTCTCTCTATGGTTGGGCTCTATGGTTGGGGTTGGGGAAGACAAGTGAAAACGAAGTTTAATAACTTTAATAACTCAAATACAATAATATGGATTCCACCACTTCTAGATATCGAACTTGGGACCTCCAAAGTTTTGGAGTTTATACTATCAACACTTGGCAACCAAGTGTTGACAACAGTCCCTATAATAGATACATGAGACCTGTAGGATTTGAAGGCCACGTGATGGTACCACGAGATGTTTTGTGGCCGGTCGATCATCTTATGGGAAGGCCTTTCACGAGCTTCCTTGTTCGATGGTTTCCCCACAAACCCTCTATGAGAGTTTGCTTGAAATAATAACTTCTCCGTCTCTGAAGCGAGACTGGTCTACCTTCACAGACGAAAGAGGTTTCGATGAAGAGGATTATTTTCGATGAAGAGGATTATTCTCTTCGCCGAAATAGTCAAAGAGAGTTTTGTTTTCGGGAGAATTAGAGAGAGAATGAGAGTCTGAGCAGAAGGGGACAAAGAGTATGAGCAGGGCGAGAATGGTGGCGGTGATGATCGTGGGTGGTGGTGAAGATGAAGAACTGAAGATGGAGAAGATAATTAGGGGGTAAAATTAAACATATAAGTTTTTGGGGACCAGGATTAAATTCTCTTCTAATTCAACCAGAATCAAGCCTGATTGAGTCTAAGTTTATATGTCTAGAAACCAACCAAAGGTGGATGCGTCAAAGCCCTAGGCAAACATTTTTCTGTGATTGGAGATAAAATTAATAACGGTTTGGCATTACGGCAAAAAATTGAGGCGACACTCTACATCGTGTAATGATTATTTTGCAACAGTTGCAAAGTTGATGCAAAGTTTGTATGACACAATTCCACCATCTGCACAATGTGGTAATTCTAAGCCACACTTTTGTTTTCACCCTTAAAAACTGTTGCAAACCAACATAGCTAATCCTAGTTGTGTTCCTAACTATAGTAAATTATTTATTGATTCATTACTTTAAGAAAAATTAGGTAAGATGGTTATGTATTAACCAACTCAATACAACATTAGAGTTAATGGAAATTCACATAAGTTGAGTACGTTAACCCAACATTCCAATTCGAAGGCGCTACATTCCAAGCTATGATAGTTTCTCTAGTAGTATAAGATGTAATCTTAAAGGAAAGAGATTGCCCTCTCAGTGTTGCAAATGCCTGGTACGATGCTCCCCAGTTATGGCTCATGTTGATCCAGTTAGTTTTGCTTCCTTTCACTGACATACTTAATATGTCACCGCCTCCTCCCACGTTCATTACGTAAACTAGTAACCAATACCCATTCCCTTGGAATGCAAATCGAAGTCCACCTCTCTTCACACATGGAACTCTGCAATAATCGATATTTAGTGACGTAAGTGTGGCAAAACTAAAAGATTTCACAAGTATATATACTGTGAATGCAAGGGCAAAAAACAAGTCTTGTGATTAAGAATATAATATCTATGAACTTCCTACTCATTGTCAGTGGATTTTGAGTTTGATAATGATAAACTTAACAGGAGTATATATATGTACCTGCGATATTGAACGGGCACAATACCAGCTCTCCATTGAGCGATTTTCATGAACGCAGGTTTGGACATATCGAAATGGGTTCTAGGTGGGTTGCACCATCCTCCATTGTTGGTTGGCTTGTACCAGTTAGGTGGGCAAAGATTTGTAGCAGTAACGGTGGTGGAGGTATAGCTATTATAGCACCACTTAGAGTTAACACACCTTATCTGAAAACAAGCTCCACAAGAATAGCCATTGTTGAACAATGTTGTGCTCAATGCTGCTGTATCTGTCCCATAACCACTATTAAACAAGTTTCCATATCCACATGCTCCTCCTGGAGATCCAAACAGTTTTTATTAGTGGGTATGAATACAAACAAAGTGAGTTAAAATGACAAACTAGAAACTTATCTTATCAGCAAAAACGAAAAGAAATGTTCCTTTTTTTTTTTGGAAAAGGGGATTGGCTTTATATCCCAATACACACCCATTGTTTCGGAGGCTGTTTCATCGCCATAAAATGTGGCATGAGCAAAATACCACGGTGATGGCCGAAAAGTGGCAGCTTCTGTAACCATATGCTCCATAATCATCATTAGCATTAAGCTCATGCCAAAGAATAAGAAGTTGAAGTTCCATAAAGGGAATGAAGAAAAACTTGAAGCCATTTTACTTGTCAAGTAAACTAGGAATACTGGACCACTCTTTTATATGGTAGTGCACCAACTAGAAGCAATTGTAGTGTTTGACTAAACTATATGAAGAAAAATAAATGGAGTAGTGAGAGCCATGAAGCCTTATGAAAAGTAGCGAAAGAAACGAAGATATTATTATTCTATAAGAGTGACGACATGGGTGATTAATTATGTTGGCTCGAGACTGAGTCAGTAGTGAAGTTATATCTCTTTTGGGTATTGGAGGAACTTCTTTACAATGTTTTGTACTTTGATCACTATCGTTTATTTGAATCTGTACTTCTTAACCTAATTGTACTTGCGGACACGAACAACCCTTTTTAGATCTTGTACTTAATTTGTGCAATGAGAACAAAAAATTAAGTCTTACTGCATTTCTAGAGCTACTTTAGTTGTTCCTTCAACTTTTTTGGAATAAAATACTTTCATAATTGAAAACTATTCATTCATCTCTTGTGCTAGATTGGGGTGGACAGGGTTTACCGTCCCTTGTGTACTTTTGATATTCATCTCCGAATAATAATATTATGAGAATCGACGTGAGTACAACTATGGCTTGAGTTCACCTATTTAAAGTCAAATTGACCTCTTTGGAGTTCTTGTTAAATAATAATACTCTAAAATTCAATTGATTAATATCCATTATTTATTTGTAGTAATTATTTATTGAATTTCAATGTCCCTCAAGCTAAGTGTACGGTTGTACCTATAAATGAAGTCAAAGCTCAAACTAGGTGGAAAATGAATATTGGAAGTCTTGTTCATGCCACATATATAGGTGTTCAAATTACTTATCATTTTTTTGGCAAAAATATTGACAAATTGTTCAAAAGTGGGTAACTAATTTAGAAAGGTAAAGACATTTCTCTCCAAGAATGTTGTGACATCACTCAAATCACATACTTTCATATGTCATTATTGGAAAAAGTTTTACCATTTTTTCGGGTTTTGAGTAGAATACTATAAGATTAACTTCCCAAATACAAGATAATGCAACTAGGTATTTGAAAGACCAATAGAGTTCCCAAAACAGATTTACATTTCCTCTACTAGCAGCTAAAAGAGTTCCCAAAACCATAAACTATGGCTTCTTTTCAATTTTTACAGAGCACAACCTTATGATACATCGTGCGCATAAAGGATGTTAATGTAGACATCTTCGACGATGCAATTTCGTTTTCAGAAAGGTGTGACAGAAACTAATTCTACATAGAAGAGAGTCTACTATTAACGGCAATAAATATACAGTATACATATTTCTTCTTCATCTCTTGATCTTAATCATGGTATCAATACATATTAACAAACTAAAGTTACAGATTTTACGTTTTCTCCGATTCAGTCGGAAGTTGATGCTGACCTCAAAGTTACTTAAAATATAGAGTTTGCAGAAGTAGAACGGTAGAGCTTCAGGCGAGTAGATTTCATCCTGCATTATAGTAAAGAGCAAAGTTATTAGCGTTAATCGATTTACGAGGATAAAAGAAGAGTAAGCAGTCTTTTTGTAGGTGCTCGATCTCTTTCACGAATCTCAAAAGAAAGTGATTAGAACAACCCATTTTAGTTTCGATCATTCTCACAAATATTCATGGTCGATTGTTTTGCGAATATATTTATCAGAAGCTTCCTATCTGTGAGAGCTTGGTGTAGGAATAAGTGATATTTGTGGTTCGAAGAACTCTGGTTCATAAATTATACAAGAAAAGTACCTTCGTTTAAGCTTCAGCTCCTTCCGGCAATGTAATCAAGCGTGTTCTTTGATCAAACACTAGCGGAGTGCTACAACTGAGCAAGAACAAAAAAAAAACCATGTTTCATGAACAAAATCATCCATTTAGATCCAAAACCTAATATACATGCACCAAGTAGTGATTACTTACTTCGAACATTTGACGGTATTGCTAGTACCACCACTAGCAATTGATAGTATAGTCCCAAAGAAAGAAACGTTTTCTGTTCCACAGTTTGGGCAGGGACCCTAAATGATAAAAAAATATGTTACCAGGTCTGCCATTTCGAACCAAATCACGCGATTCTTTTTTTTTAAATTGTAGCAGGAAGGGGATTAAAAGTCATACCTTAAGAATAAGAAAATCTTTGACTATGACATTTGTGATTGCTTGAGCTACCCAAAATATGAGAGGAAGTGCAGCAAACCACGTGAAAATGAAACTGAATGGCTCCGGAAGCTGCGTTTTTAAGTGATTCAAGCATATTTAAGCTCGAGAAGTACGAATGAGGTATATTAAGATGTAAATACCATATAACTAACCTCCAAAAGATAAGTGATCTCAAATCCGGTTATATCGTCCAAGAAAAAGAACCTGTTAATATCAACACAACGAAAAAAAATAAGAACTTACATGCTTTAGATCTTTTGATTTCACCATAGTTAGATTTTAATTGAAAAATTGAACAATTCCTATACCTAGGGGGTGAGACTTTTTTCCCTTATTAAGAACAATTTTTTGGAAAATGTTTGTATATTATCACCTAGGCGAGGGTGGGTTTGCCGCTAAGACAGGTCAGTAGGGAAGTCAGGGGCGGTTCAGGGCAGACCCATGCCAAGAGAAACAACAATGCTAAACGGCCCGAAAAAATAGGCCGGCCACAGGCCGAAAGCCGACGTGGCCGGCTCCCATCGGGCGGGTCGTCTCTCTCTCTCTCTCTCTCTCTCTCTCTCTCTATATATATATATATATATATATATATATATATATATATAGTGCAGACATAAAGATAGGTTACTGACAGAGTAAGTGCAATAACAGCAGCTGGAACGTTGAGTAGGAACATCTTGAAATAGTCGACAGATAAGTCACTGTACACCTATAACTCAAAAAATGTCAAGTAAATAAATCATCTCGACACAAATGATTTGAATAAAACACTTTTAACATCTGAAACTAGTCTAGAAGAGCTTAGAACATTTTATTGGGTTGTCGTTCTGAGAGAAATTCTTAATAAAAGATGAGTACCTTTCTACTTCGGAGACTGCATCTTGGACCTTCCACGACGATTTCGCTTCCTTCCTTCTAATAACATGATTATGCATAGGAAAACACAATAAATAAAGACTTTCAGTCGTCTAGAATCTCAAGTAGTAATTAAGCGATTGAGAAAACGGGGATCAAGATTTTGCTTGTCACAGAGAACACCCACGAAATGAATCTTATTTCTCGTGTGATTTTATTACAAATAGTGATAGTCCAAACCTTTAATTCCAACTTCAACTCGTCATACTCCTTATCTGTGAGTATTGGGCTCCCACTAACATAAGCCATGGAAGCTTCTAGAAACTTCTGTTCTTTGGAACCTGCATTAAGGCAAAGCTAACAACATCAATGTGAATAACCTTAAATGTCAACGATTTTACTGAAAACAAAATTTGTTGTTTTGCACATACTTAACATGACGACACTGCTTCCTTCCCACATTAGTTCTTCCTTGAGATTATCAAATTCTTCGTTTGACATGGTTGCTTTCCCCTCATAATAGAATGCCTAAAGCATAAACAGATCGAACACATTATGTTATTTACATGAAGTTCAAAAGTATTTTTAACATCACGAAGAAAATATAAGTCGACTTATTCGTCTAGGTTTAGTACTTGTAGTGCTAGAAGAAACTCCTGCTCAAGCTCTCCTACTGTCTTCTTTTTCTTGTCTAAGCTGCAATATTGAATGATTTTACCGTCAACACCTTCTTCCATAACCTGGTCTGAAATAAGATTAGAGTCAGAAGAACGACATCACTTATGTAGTAAGCGACCATGAGCCTAAAAGAACATGTAACATGTGCTCGACGAATATAAGCACATTCGAGTGATGCTTGGCGTTTTAGCAATATTTACACTTGAAATTTATATATGTCGGAAGAAAATAACAACCCAATCTTATAAAGGATCGAAGTAGAGAAAGAGAGAAAATACAAACACTACCAAAATTTGTTGTTACATATGCCAATTACCACTTATCTTATATCTTTTTTAACGCAGGTGAGCCGTCCAGCCTGGCATGGTCCAAACCCCAGGTCTGGCTCCGGCAGCGTGACCCAGTTTACACCTCTAGTACGGCCAAATAGACGTGAGTCGAGGGTCGCCTATATTTGTGAAGATGATCTTCTTGGCTTGGTCTCTCTCTCTCTTTTGGGTAGATTTTGGCCACATGAGGAAACATTGTGATTGTTGGAGAAGATAAAATGAAAGCTAGATATCATGTACTTGGCTATGGGAGTATCATTTGTCTATGTGGGACTATTCTCATGTCATTATTAACACTCTGTCGAATGGGATATGGACTTACAATCAATGTAAATAAGGTCTAATAAGAATAAACAAGGTAAGAACATAATACTTGGGCATAGATAGCATAAACACAATTAACCAACTAGTTTAGCAACACTAGGCAAGATGAACCAAGAAATTAGTAACTTTAATAAAATCCTAATTGAAGAATTTGAGGGGAGATGATAAGCTAATAACCTTGGTTCTGCTGATCAGTAGCCCTAGCAGTGAACACGAAAAGCCTTGGTTGTGGACATAATTTATGAAATTTGAAGGATGAATTGAGGTGGAGTCTTGAAGAAGAAGAATGAGGAACAGAGAGAGGGTTGAAGAGTTTGGGGCGAGGGGGAGAGAATGAAAGGCGAGGAGAATTGAGAGTAAACCCTAATTGGGTAACCATTTTTTTTGTTAATGAGAAGAGGAGTAGTGAGAGAAAGTGTTGTGGGTTTTGAGTGGCAGTGAGAGAAAGTTAGTGTAAACATGTTAGGAAGAAAAGGTGAGAGAGAAAGAAACAGAGGAAGGGAAGGGTTGAGAAATTCAAAGATAAGGTAATTGCAAATGTGTGGAGGGAAATTAAATTCTATTGAATCCAAACAATATTCTTGTTTGCATAATCTTTTTAAGTATTCCAAGTCATTCAATACACACTCCATGACACGTGGATGGCTTAATAATCTAGTGAGAAAATCATTCTCACCCCTTGTAGCATACATGCTTTGTCTTAGTTGGATTATGTAGACATGCATAATTTAGAGAAAAAAGAAAATGAATAAGAGTTTCTCTTTATAAATCTTGTTCGTTTACGTATTACGGTCGAAATAATACACAAATACATGTGAATATCTGATCTAGTTAAAAAAAATTGTTTAGTAAAAGACAATGTTCTCACAATCTCACCCAGGACACCTTTTGTTAAAGAAGAATCAAAGGTTCCTTATATTTGTTTCTCATGTTGCTCGACCGCGTTTTATCTTGCAAACAATCAGAGCCACTGAAATGAATAACGACCTGATCTAAACCCATAAATAGAAAACGAATTGAACCCCCAAACGAACTTTTACTAATATATATATATAGGTGATTTAGATTTGGGTTGTTCATATTGTTCACAAGACATAAGATAATAGAGTAATAAAATGGGAGAGTACATGGGCTCAACATGAAAAGTTGAATAAAAAATGACCCTGCAAGAGCTCCACCCACCTAAGTCGTCTGATCGATAGATGGGTTAGGACTACGAGCTTCTCTGAGGGATGGATATAATTTTTTGTTGCCAAATTTAGTTGTCCTTCTTGACACCTCTAAAACTTAAAGCAAGTAGTTCACAGGTATCTTAAATCCGTGACTCCAAATACAACTTAACTTGTAGATGGGACAAATATAAGGGTCCATGGGTTTTAAGTCCAAAATAAAGTTCAAAAAGGGTTTAAGGTCCAATCTTCTAAAAAAATAGGTTTTTAGTCTTTTTCCGTTTTAAAGAAACATTGTTGATACATAATGTGTTATGTATGACGCACATGAAAAAAATGAAATAAAGTATGAAACTTTAACAATAAATAACAGGTAATTTATGAAACAAAACAAAAATCAATAAACAGAAAAACACTGTAACCTTGACATATAAACATATTTTAACTAAGTTGGACTAAATATCCATTATAATTATTATTTTGGCTTAAAATCCTATATTAATATTAGGGTGGACTAAATGTGTGTTTAGGGGTAGATTTTTTGACTAGAAACCCAAAATTGCCAAATATAATGGTAAGTGAAAGTTTGAAGGAAGAAAAAAAATGTACAAAGAGAATGGTAGCTAAGGCTAGGGGTGGGAATCGGGCGGGTATGGGCACCCGCGGGTAATTCTGAATCGGACTCGGGCGGGTCGGGTAAGTTTCTCCTCTGCCCACTCGGGTTCTCGGGCGGATTCGGGCGGGCTTTTCTGAAATCTCCTATGATCAAAGCCCGCCCATGCCCACTAAAGCATCGGGCAAGTCGGGCTTCGGGCAAATCGGGCATCGGGTTTCTTTATCTGATATTTTTTTACCAGATCAGAAAACTCTAGAAATTTGATATTGTTCAAATAAGCTTCTTTAAACAAATTGATACCAAAACTTTACAAAACTTATAAATCAAGAATGAAAGAAATACTCAGATTCCGTAACATAAGAAATCAACAACTGATATAGATCTATATATGCAAACATGAGACTTGGTTGTCTTCCACTTTTTTTCTTGTCTTTGTATGTTTCATTAGTTCTTCTTTGTTCTTCCTTCACATCAAAATAATCTTAAAATTTGACCACTACATAGAGATGGAAGATGATCCCAATAACTTATTTAATAGAGAAGAAGGTTGGCACAAGAAGGTCTAGTAAATAAGAGAGAAACGGCTAGAGGGAACGTAGATTCTTTTTCTCTCTCTCTATGCTACCGAATTTTTCAGATTCAATGTGGTAAACTATTAGGGTTGCTTCAATATGTAGTTTATATATCTTGGGAGAAACCTTAAATCTACTTTGGGCTTTATAGTGAAGTATAATCGACACTCAAAGTGATAGGCATCTATAGGCACCCGTCGGGTGAGCATATCGGGCTCGGGTATGGGCGGGGTGGCGGGCAGAGCTTTTTACCCGAGCCCGCCCACGAAAAATCATCGGGCTGGGCGGGTAGTACCCATCTTCGGGCGCGGGCGTCCATGGACATTGTCGGGCGCGGGTAAACGTGACGGGTATCGGGCTTTCGGGTAGAATTCCCACCCCTAGCTAAGGCATTGTGGAAGTGACAGCTCCTTGAGAACTACCCAACTCTTCATCTTCTTTTCAGTGTTGCATACGTGGCTTAATACATTTTACTATATAAGTTCAATGCCAACTTGCGTGACGTTTAATCATTTCCATTTCCAATGTACTATTGCCAAAAGGAAATTGCAAGAACTAGAAAGTGCGAGAGATTGGATTATCTCCTTCTTTATGACAAAATGGACTAGAAATGGATGTGTTTGGAACACAAACCTCGTTCGGCTATGTTAAAATTTAAGGGAGATGTTAGAGTTACTTAGAGGATGACATAATGACGTGGAATTCACTAAAAGACAAGATTTTTTCAAAATTTGACCACGGTGGGGACCGTTTTTGTTTCCAAATAAAGAAATATGTCATCATCTCAATACTAAATTCTAAGTCACTCTATCATTTCCCAAAATTTAAAACGAGTACTGATAAGGAACAAAAAAATTTAAGCAGACTTTACAAACTAACGGATCTTATTATTCAAAATGAAGTTCAATTTGACTATATATTTGTTGTTCCTTAGTAAATGTAGAAGTTCTGAGGACAACTTAACATTCTATTTTTTATTACATGGTCTCTTTTGAGTACATATATATACTTACCACAAACAAATATTTGTTAAATGGTTGGTGCCCACTCGTGCCATACCAGTCTGGTCAGTGTACCTACCAAAACCCATTCCTTTATATAAAGGTCTTCACAAACGTCATAACTCAAATCACTTAGAGACAGAGAGAGAAAGAAAACAAAATCTAGAGAGAGTGAGAAAGAGAGATAAGTACTAATGGCTCCAACCCAAGTAGCAATAACACCAAGCAACAAACTTGAGAGCTTAATAACAATTAGCACTAATGAAGTCCAAAAACCAAACCCTCCTCCATTAGTGGAAGTAGTAGAACAAGTACTACCTCTTCAACCAAGTAACAAAGTTGATAGTACAATAACAACCACACATGAAAACCAAAACCCTAACCTTCTTCCATCCTCTATTGAACCAACAACAATTAACAGAGTTGAAAGTTTAGCAACAAGTGGAGTTGAATCAATTCCACAAGAATATATTCGAACCAAAGAAGAACGAGATAGTATAAACGACGTTTTCGAAGAAGAAAAGAAGTATGATACCGGTCCTCAAATACCCGTAATCGATTTAAAAGGAATCGATTCGGAAGACAAAGTAGTGAAAGAGAAATGTATGGAAGACTTGAAGAATGCTGCAATGACATGGGGAGTTATGCATTTAACTAACCATGGAATTTCTTATGATCTTATTAATAAACTTAAAATTGCAGGTAAAGCTTTCTTTGATCTTCCAATTGAAGAAAAAGAAGTTTATGCTAATGATGCTTCTTCTGGTAAGATTTCTGGTTATGGTAGTAAACTTGCTAATAATGCAAGTGGAAGACTTGAATGGGAAGATTATTTCTTTCATCTTGCTTATCCAGAGGATAAGAGAGATTTGTCTCAATGGCCTAAGACACCTGCAGATTATATGTAAGTCCTATTCGATGTCCGTTCCTTTACTTTTCGTAGTCATTTTTTTTTTAATTATAAACAGACTAATCAGTAAAAACTAGCCCGTTCGATCTAATGATTTTTGTTTGTCTCAATGGTTAACATTGAAGAAAAGGTTAAAATCAGAACAAAAACGAAAAAATGGCGTAAGGGTAAAAATAGAAATAAAGGACCCTTTTAAGATCATAACAGTTATTTAAGGAACAATTAAGAGTAGCTATAGTAGAAAAATAATTGTTACATACCAGTTGTTTACGTCGTATATACAAAGTTTTTGTTTTTGCCACAAATCTAGTAAAAATTGAGCAATGATTTGATGTTTTTGATGTAGTGAGTTGACAAGCGAGTATGCAAGGCAATTACGAGGACTAGTAACAAAGGTCTTATCAATTTTATCGATTGGTCTTGGACTAGAAGAAGGAAGACTCGAAAAGGAAGTAGGGGGCATGGAAGAATTATTACTCCAACTAAAAATAAATTATTACCCAAAATGCCCTCAACCGGAACTCGCCCTTGGTGTCGAAGCTCATACAGATATAAGTGCTCTAACCTTCATACTTCACAATATGGTTCCTGGTCTTCAAGTTTTCTATGAAGAAAAATGGGTAACTGCAAAATGTGTGCCCGATTCGATAATTGTACACATCGGTGACACTCTTGAAATACTTAGTAATGGTAAGTATAAAAGCATACTTCATAGAGGATTAGTGAATAAAGAAAAAGTTAGAATTTCTTGGGCTGTTTTTTGTGAACCACCAAAGGAGAAAATTGTTCTAAAGCCATTGCCAGAGCTTGTTAGTGATTCAGAACCTCCATTATTTACACCAAGAACATTTGCTCAGCATATTCAGCAGAAGCTCTTCAAGAAAACTCAAGAAAATATTATATCAAAATAAGTTTAATTAGGGTTTTAAGTTTTATTATTACTACTTCTTGAACTTAATTCTTATTTGTGTGTTAGTCCATAAACCCTAATCTTGAATGCATTTGGGTTAAGTCTGTATTTCTATTTTATGTGTGTTATGAACTTTAAAAGATGAATCTAATACAATCCTTTGGATAGATTTGTTAATTCTTTTTTGTCTCTGGTTAAATTAATTTATTTTTGTTTACTACTTAATATTTGGTGTGACCTTGGGCTTAAGAGATTCTTGTGGTGCCTATAAAGCTTACCACAAAATTGTTGTTTATTGGGCTTCTTAGTGGGCCAAAAAGGAGCGAGAAAAATCGAGTGCCAAAAAAAAAAATTAGAGAAGTGTTAAGGGCGCACAAACTCTTTACAAAGCCGACACATGGTTGAATGTAGTGTTTCCAAAATCTTAGTTTTCTAATACCGCACCCCATTTCAAAACAAAAAATGTCAACCGCGGATGGCGGAGGAGTCACCGGCTCTCTCTCTCTTATCTCCATCGCCACCACCACCACCTAAACTAACCAAAACCTAGATGTATTTACTTATCTATTGGATAATATATGTAAGACCTTACCTAACAGTTTTAATCAACTGGGTCCATTAAACGGGCTTATGCTCAGCCTCCTGTAAGTCGTTTTTGCTTTGTTGTATGTGGCGTCAAATTCGAGGGGCTAGGCAGACTTGGTCCATCTTAGATTCTGGATTTGACAAAATCTACATGGTCAATTCACTTTCATTATAAGATAAAAAATTTCAAAGATTGACTACGAAGTAAAGTAACTGTTCTTTTACTGACTCATCTAGTCAAGAATTTTGTCAAAATACTTTGTACAATTAGCATTTCCCCTTCAATTTTGCGTAATCCATCTTCGTTAAAATTGAATGTGTTGGGAAAGGAATACGGAATGGACTATGTTCTGCCTCCTACTATTAACACCCATGTAATTAAAGTATCAAGAGAAGGAGCTAATGTTAAATATTCTAGAGACAAGTACCTATAATTGTATTTATGTGATTGATTGGAGAGAAGCACGAGGGGATATTTGGTTTATAATTTAAAAGTCATAAAACAAAGGGCTAAAGTTAAAAAGTTTTGAAACTTTGTTCTGTTGTTTCTTTTGTTACATGATACATTTTTGTCTTCTTTTGTGATGATTACTATTTTTATGTTATTTATAGATAAACCCTCTTCTCCAAAAAAAAAGTTATTGCAGGAGGACGTCATCAACAAATAAGAATTTTGTAACTATTCAACTGCACTAAAAATATCTCTAGAATGAAGGAAGCTTTGATTGGAGTACAGACTCACGTGCACATACAAGTCTAAGAAGGTGAATTTTAGATTCCAAATTAAATCATGAGTATATTATCTCCAAAAAATTATTAGGTTCGAATTTCTACATTTTTTAAATCTTCAAATATGCCCCGGATTAATGGGTTGTCTAGTTTACGTCTATTGCCGAATAAACGTAATTATTTCTCTTCTTTATTATGTATATTTTGTTAGTTTCAAAACTTATAATATTAATATGATTCATTTTTTCAAATAGGGAAAGACTTTTGAAAGACGTTGTTAATATACATACACTAAACATAGTGAAAACGAGATGTTCAGTTGACACTTTCGAAGTCATTGATTGTTTGTTGGAAATTTATTTAGCTTTTTTTTTTTTCTTTTGGAATTTTTTGGTGTAATGTGGATCGCAAATGTGTTATTTAATTTGTGATATTGTATAATTGGCATTACTCTCTGCAGATAAGATATTATATTAATTTAAAGATCGTGGTAATCTATTCTTTTTTCGTAGACTTCAATCAAGTTGTGAGATAGTGAGACCACAACCAGACTAGTTAATCTATATAGATCTTCTTGGTTTTTATTCAAACTCTTGTCTTTAATTCATGAAACCAATGTATCTTAACTTTATGTGCTAAAACAACATAAAACTATATCTCATTGGTTACTCAAATTTTTATCTTAATATAAATAAATCTCTAAGATCAAAGCATATGGTGTCGAGAAGTGATTGAACCTTTAACTCTAATAACATAAATTAAAATTACTAAACTAAGGAACCTATTTAATTCATTTGAAGACCAAACAAATTTATCTTTTAAGTGTATTTTTTTATTATTAAAATTCTAATATTTTACATTAAGCAAATTAACTTTTTGACCTATATGAATGTATAGTTGATTTGGTCTCTGACTTTTATAGATTCGTCTCAATGTCTTATTTAATATGGAGATTATAATATTGACGAATGACAGAAGCACAAACAACATGTCCTCTTGCAATAATATTAGTCTAATTTGGACTTAACTATAAATTTGTCCTTTTCTCTGTCTTTTATTTGAAAGATGATCACAAATTCACAATGGGTGATATAGGTGTTATAAGACTGTTAACGGTAGACCTTACGAATCAAAAGGTTTCGGTAGACTCTGATATTTCTAGTTTAGCAATTAGCACACACAAGAGTCATGTCGTTACTCGTTATCTCCACATCAAAACTAAATAACAAGAGAGAGATGGTATTGGTGATTTGGTGGTGGAGGCGTTAATAGTAGCGGTGCTAATGGAAGGAAGAAACAGAGAGTATTAAACAAATGGAACTTGTATTTGTACAAAAAAATTTGGCTTAATTTATGACATCCTGACTCACCTTCAATAAAAAATATCAAAATTTGATTATGATCTAGACGATTCTTTTACCTGAGTGACCTAGCATTTCACAGATTAAGTCAAAATCTGGACGGTCCTTTTACCTGAGTGACTTAACATGTCACAAATTAAGTCAAGATGTTTTATGCACTTAGCATTTCTCTTAAAAAGAATATGTTAAGAAAAATATAACAAAAGTAAACAGTTTTGAAATGTGTGTTAAAAAAATTGACTGCTAAATTTTAGCAGACATACGGTACTAGTCTAGAGACCAAATTTGTAGTTGTCCACAAATTGGGGGTAAATTAGATTTAACCCATAAGAAAACCACAAATTAAGTAAAAAAAAATTCTTCTTAAACTAGTCAGAGTGTGATTCTTGATTTCTTATTACTTAGATGGAAAAAAAGGTACAAAGTTTGAGTTCTATTTAAAATAGGAAGAATAGTTAATTCAAGTTAAAGAGTCTAAATAGTAAAAGACATATTTGTAGGGATCAGTCTGCACTGCCACACCAAATATCAAGATAGATAATGGCATTGACCACTTCTTGGATCTATTTGAGTTTGGTCCCTCTGTTGGTCTTCCTCCTCATCCGATCCTAACAATACTAATAGTTGTCGGCTTCCTTGGTAAACATTTCTTAGCATCACCTATTTATTATTTAAGCCATCTCGATCTGTTCAAATTATATATGTATTTTAGGAAAAAGTAAGCTATATATTTACGCAACACACTTATAATAAAATGAAAATCATATAACGTAATATTTATTTATCAATTTTATAATATATAGGAACATATGAAAGTGTGACCGTACAACCAACACTTGCTGTAGTTTTTGTTAAGAGAAAAAATTTTACAATTTTCGTGAACAAAGAAACATATGATGTTATCGTACTCCAAAATTGACGTATTTTATTCTTTATTTTTGTTCTCTTTTTTACTTTATTGGAAATCTCTGTCAATGGAGTTCCCCAATCCTCAATGTTGTTGGATATGGAGAAACAAAGAGGGTTTTTCCTCTCCTTTTCTTCTGCAGTCGCTGGAAGGAGAGGGAAACTTTTCTCTCCGGTCAACCAGATTTTGGTTGGATTTTCTTCACGAGGGCCTCCCCTCTCTTCTAGCTATTCAACTCTCTTCTTGTAAGTTTTGTTCTACATCGAAAGTAGTTAGTTTATATTAAAAAAAAAAACATTTTGACACTCTAGAACGAATCTTTTTTGTTGTTCCATGATGCAGAATTATACTAGCCTACATCGCGCCATATGATGTGCTAACTAGTTAAACATTCGTTCTAACTCTGACTCTTTAATCGGACAAGTCGGTGTCGAACACTAGATAACTTACACTCACAAATGTGGTTTACATGCATAGTTCATAAAAGGCTAGACAATATAGTTTATGAAATCATTAACTTTACTATGAAATCAAGTCTAACTAATAAGATCTAATCTTTTATAAGAAATAGTCCGACACTGCCCACAAAAGGGTGAAAATATTTTGTGGATTTTGACATCCATATCAATGAGGGACATGCCCTCAATATGATAGAAAAAGATGTTACCACCAATAGCTTGCTTGGTGTTGGTGGGAAAGCAAATAAAAACAAAATCCTTATACCCCTTCAATGGGAGGAGTCCATTAATTATAAAGTTGCTAGACATCTATGATTGACATATTTGGTCCAACTTTGACTTGCTTAGATTATTCTACTAGATTTTTTGGTGAAGCAATTTACCTGTTGGACGACGACTAAGGTGTAATTTCTAAGAAAAATAAGATGAATGGACGCATGTAAATAAAATTTGAATTTTTAATTTCTCAATTTACTTGATAAGTTCGATTAAACAACATTGATTACAACTACTTGTTTACAAATTTAAATCTACTTAAGTATAACTAAACAATAATGATTACTAAAAGTAACTAAAAGAAATTTTTTGAGTCGCGTAGAAGACTTAATAAGTATCTCGCGCTGCCATTCCAACATGACCGTTGGGGAAACCCCAAAGGTCATGGTGGACCCCTTCAATCGACCCTATCTGTAAGGTCAGCAGAAGGGTTGGGTTGGGACTAGGAGTGTATACGAGCCGAGCTCTTAACGAGCTGCTCGAGCTCGACTCGACTATTGTTCGTGCTCGACTCGAATATTAACGAGCACGAGCTTAACATGAGCCCAAAATCATGCTCGTTTATGTAAACGAGCCGAGCTTGATCATTCTTTAGTGTATCACGAGCTACTCATGAACAGCTCGTTTAACATATTCTTATAATATTGTAGTACATAATTACGCATTAGTATTGAAACTTGTACATGAAATATCAACCATTAAAAATTTATCGGAATATTAATCATTAATCATTATTATTGTATGTGACAAATGATCATTGAAGTATTTTGATAATTTAGAAAGTTTTAATTTGAAGTATTTTGATAAATGAGTTTAAAAGAATGCGGGCTCGAGCTCGAGCTCTTTCAAACTTATACGAACCGAGCTTGAACAAGTGGACAATTACTCGAGCGAGCTCGAGCTCGAGCCCGACAGTCAAATACACGAACCGAACTTGAACATCTTACTACTCGACTCGGCTCAACTCGAATACACCCCTAGTTGGGACTGAGCCTAAACTCAACCCCGTGGGACGCCCATTGGACGGGTCGACTGAGGCCCAATATTCGTAAGTGTAAATTCTAACTTACAACAATTGAAATTCATATATGAAATAGTTATCTAATGCATATATATAGAGAGAGCAATATTGTCATTTCAGAAACAACTTTGTTCCATTCACCTCTACAAATTTTAGTGAGGTCCTTTACAACTGTGAGATCGCGTTTTTTCGAGACTAAATTATGGAGTATCACGTAAGACATCATACTTATACCATTACTCTTTCATTTTACCTAGGGGTGAGCAAAAACCGAACCAAACCAAGTCGAACCGCACCGATCGGTTTTTGGGCCGAACCGATCACCGTTCGACTCGGTTCGGCCGAAAAACCGGTCAAACCTAAATCGGTCTGGTTTGGCTCCGACTTGAGTTTCTAGAAACCGCCCAAATCGAACCGACCGAACCCTAAAGAAAAATGAAATAATATATATGTAAAGTTAGAAAGTATTAAATAACAAAGGAAAAAAAAATAGAATACCCTTAATCAACTCTTCCATACTACTGTCTGTCCACCTTCCTAGTTGTTGTTGACATTATCAACCATAATCTATTCAACTTGATTGAAAAGTTTTAGAGGTAAGTCTTCACTGATTTTCTATGTACTACTACATATTCTTAGTTAGTAACTTAAAATTATAGATTTTGCATTCTTCATTCTACTTCTTTTTTTGTTTGTAATGGTGCAAAAGTACGATGAAATTTCAATTTTTTTTTTCGATATATGCAATGATATGAATAACATTAGTTTTCCATTTTCTCTAAATTGTGCTCGGTTAAACCGATCAACCGAACTCAACCGAACCAAACCGAGTCGAACCATGTCGGTCGGCCGAATGATCGGCTCGACTTCGACCAATGATTTAGTCAAACCGCCACTTATTGGTTCGGCTTCGGCTCGAACCAAAACCGAAAAAAATCGACCGTTGCTCACCCCTAATTTTACCTATAGGAAAGGGAGATGAAAAAAAAAAGAATGTATCAAAAACCCAAAATCTAGGCCCTAGTAGAAGAAAAAATCACTAAAAAAAATAATGCATAAAACCCCATTTTTTGAGCACTTTTCACAACCATATTTTTCCATGATTCTATTTTTACTCTTATATGTCGACGACATATATAAATATGTTGCTAGAGATTGTTCACCATATATAATTGTGTTGTTTTAAAATGTTGACAACATATAGAGTTGCCTTATTTGTTATAAAATGTTGAACAATATATATAATTATGTTGTTAACAACATATATAATATTATTTGTTTGTTAATGAGTTTGTCAAATACAAACGATAATATGCATACAATTTAATTTTTGCAAACGACAAATAAAAAAATATTTTAGTCTAAATGTTTCTGTCAAAAGCAAAACAAAAAATGCGGAAACCATTTCTTTCTTCACAAGACAAATCGAAAAATACTTTAGTTAAAATGTTAGTGTTAATTTGTGTTCGTCAAATGCAAAAGACAAAATGCGAAATATTTTTGCAAAATAATTTTTGAGGAAAAAAACGAATTTGTTCAAAAATTTTAAAAATTGTTGAGAGCAAACTAAGTTTTTTTTTTTTTTTAATTTTCGAACATATTTTTCGTGTTGAATTGGGTAGGAAATTCCATTTTGGATGTAAAATTATATTTGTGCAAAAATAAATTCTTATAATATTATTCAGTCTAATCTATTATTATCTTCAAATTTTGAGCTTTATAATTACCTTTGGCGAAAAAAGAAAAATTAAAAAGTATAAAGGAGAGTTTTGGTTTGTCATTTTATGAGAGAGTTGGGAATAAGAGAAAAAGAAATAGAAGAAAAGGACAAAGAATAAGACAATTCCCACGTGACGGAAGAAATTCGGAAGTTAGTGAGAGTGAAGAGGTATGAGGAGGCTACACCCGCACGTGGGTAACCACGTCCACTATGTCTGTCTTACCCTACTCCGACATCTGTCCCCTCTTATTTGTTTGTTTTGAGGGAAGGAAGAGTTGGGCTATCCAATTTTGGCCCCTAGACCCATCCCCTAACCAACCGACACGTGTATTAACTTCCCAACCTCCACCTTACCCAATAATCCTATTTCATCTCAACCCAATATAGAGAACTTCT
The DNA here is from genome assembly GCF_041429995.1 of Eschscholzia californica. NCBI lineage: Eukaryota > Viridiplantae > Streptophyta > Magnoliopsida > Ranunculales > Papaveraceae > Eschscholzia > Eschscholzia californica. Next base: position 42,613,831 of record NW_028238483.1, on the reverse strand, counting down.
CAAAGTGCAACATTTATCTTCATTCTTTCTCTATTTGATTATTGATCATAACCTGTTCGATAAAAATACTGACTTGAGAGTGGTGCTAGTTGCCTTACTCATTTGGTTCTTTTCTTATGGATGGTGGTGTGGATACTAATTGATGTGAACAAGATGAATAGAGGATGCTAGAAGTTTTCGTTTTTGGGATTCAATTGTTTTATCTTTTGTAATGGGTTTCTGATTTGTTAGTGAGGATTGCTCAAGTCTAGTGATGGGTTTCTGATTTGTCTTAAGTAGTGCGGTCTGCGGCGGTGATGGTGTGGCGGAGCAAGGGAGAAGAAAGTGCTATTAGTTTTCTATATAATAAGTACAATAAATGTTATGGTTATTTGTTGGTCTTTAGGGTTTATATTGTTGGTCTTTAGGGCCTCTTTTGTTGGTCTTTAGGATCTTTTTATTTTTCGTTTTATTCAGGTATGAGTGCTTTGATCATCGATCACTATTGGGAGTTTCTTCATCAACTTACAACTCTCTCTACGATGTACCGGGTACAGTAACGCAAACTGGAGATTTGCACGCCGACGGTTGACGGCGAGAAGAGAAGAAGGTGAAAGAAGCATCAGTTATTCAACTACCCTTAGTTGGTTAGTGGCGACTAGTCCACCAGTTAGATCAGACAGCTCTAGAGGCACTCCAAGTGGGCATAACTAGTCTTGTTTGTGCGGTTTTGTCTTTGTTCTTTTAAACTTCATGATATAATTCTCATTAGCCTTTTGGCCTTTAAATGAAGTTTGATTTCCAAAAGAAAAAGAAAAAGAAAAAGAAAAAAACATTCAAAAAGACTTAATAGTTTTTTTTTTGTTGAAATAAAAAAATTTCATAGTTGGGTTAGTAGTCTATAAGCTCCAAAACTCTTGATATGTGATGTCCAATTGTCAAAGGAGGTGAAACTCATGCCTATCCTACATATTACATCTTGATGATTATACTATAATATGTAAAAGTTCAATCAGTTAGTCATCCTTTACTAGGTGCTAAGCTAGCAAGGAGCATCTTCAATGTAAGTTTTGAATTGAAAAATTCTAACTGTGGCCTAAAATATTTTAAGTTTTTTCTAATAAAAGATTTAATTTTGGTTTTAACATGATGTGACAATATTTAATTTTAAGATGTTTAAATAAGAGCATCTCTTAGAACACCCGAACTCTAAAAACTTAGAGCGTCTCCAATGCAACAGTCAAACTCAAAATATTAGAGTGTCACATAGAATTTAATAGAGTTTCTCTTTAAAATTCATTTCTAATGCAAAAAATCAACTTGAAACTCTAAAATGATGTGTCAAGATTTATCCTAGAGATCTCTTGAGAGGACACTCTACCTCTTGAGGATCTTTAAGTGCCAGATAAGCAAATCAATTCATTTGATATTAAAATATAGGTTTTTAAAGTTTCTCTTGAGTGTTGTATTGGAGAAGGTTTCCCAATAGAGTGTCTCTAAATGGTCAAATAGAAAAGAGATCGTTTAGAGATCCACTTTTCACACTTGACACATAAATTTTTTAGATTCTTTCTCGGGTCTTGTAAGGGAAATGCTCTTAGAGTGCCACAATGTCATTTAGAAAAGAGAATCTTAATTAAGACTGAGACACATAAGATAATTTAAGTTTTTGTTGAATTTTACATTGGAGATGTCGAGATGTTGTGAGCCTGTAAATTTTTGAGTTCTCAATTTAAAGAGAGACTTTGAAATGAAGGACTTTCAATCCGATGAATGTGTAAGATTTTGGTTCTAATTTTTGAATACCGAGTTATTGGCTTTAAATTCAAAATGTGTCAAGCTTTTACTTTTATATAAAAAAAGGGTTAAAAAAACAAAATGGTTCAAAGAATTGAACAAGAATAACAAGTAACTCTAAAAAAAAGTTAGAAAAAGGAAATTTTAAAAAATAAAATAAAATAAAGTGGGGGATTCCAACCCCTTGTGAGTAGTCCACCAGCCTTTGGTGCAGTGGTTGGACACCCCTCTTAAGTCAATGAGGTCGTGAGATCGAGTCTCGATGAAAGTAATTTGCCGTCAAGATTTATTTTATCTAATTTAGGCTAAATAATGTAACAATTTGTCGGGCATTAGGCCTCTTTCATGTCGTTGGATTTTAGATCTCTTTTATTCGTGGTTTAAATTGTGCGGTTATCGTGCTTATCACATCTTCATGATGTATCAATGCCTTGTAACAACTAACGTAGATCGTAGTCAAATTCTCAAAAAAAAAAACTCCTTGTGAACCCAACCCATGAGTTCTCCTTTTGAAACACCCGGACTAGGCTTTGGTTCCTAATATTTAAATTTGAGATCGTAATCCCAAACCTATTTGGTTACTCTAAAATATTAAGAAGTCCTAAGTTGGATAGTGCCGTTTGAGTTATCTCATGTGGTTTATAGCTTAAACAGAGTATAATTTAATTTCTAAATGGCCTTTAGGGCCTTTATACAGTAGTTGGATGGTCTTGAACAATCTTTATAATGAGTTTTGAGAGTTTTTCGTAACGTGTGGTTGCCTTGAAATGATAATGACTATCGAAGTGTTTGTAATTTTTGTTTACATATTTCAATTATAGGTGGGTTATAGATTATCTAATTAGTCGTGTCAAACCGATGGATAAGTTAAGTAGGCCATGGGCTGCCCTGACTCTTCTTGCAAATTAATAAGGGTCAGGCAGATCTGCATATCTTGGCCTTTATTAGCTCGAGCTTGCTCTGATCCCAATCGTAGCGTTGCCAACAGCCTAACCAAACTACCTAGGTCGATAATGTCGAACCCATGGCTTCTCTTGCTCTCCTGTCTACCCAACACTACTTATTATCATTAATCTATTCGATGAAAAATTATTGAACAATTATTTTCCGATGGAGGAATAGTGCCACTAGTGGTTAGGGCAACTTTTGTTCAGAAGCTATTTGGAGTTATTTTTGTTTTGTTTGGTTTCCTCTTGGGGACCATTGTGTCGACCAACATTGGAAAATAGTGTCATCGATAACGAAAAATCTCATCTATTGAAAAAAAAGTCGAAAGCACTTAACAAAAAAAAAAGAAAAAAAAGTCGAAAGTTTATAGGACAATTGACAATCCATATAGCAGTCAACAAACACCCAAGACATTGAATCAAACCCAAAAATAATAGTGTAAAGTCTTTAAATGGTAAGTCTTACCTATTACCCACATAGTGCCATCTTGAATAGTTCCAAAACCTAAAAAATCCAAACCATGGGAAACCTCCCAATTTTGGTTTTCTGGCACCTTCACAAAACTGTACATGTCCTCATTGGACTAGTATTTTCCGAAATAATCATTAAATCATACAACATGTGACATGTCTGGCCTGTTTTACACGTGATGACGTAATCAACTACACTTCTCGAATATAGACCAACAATTCTATAGATTTTGATGGATGCCCATAATGTTGAACTACAATTTATAATGTACATGTACATATATATAATGTGTGTGTACTGAACTTACATTTGAATTTAATCTCTCCCTTTTCAGTTTTATTTTATAGTTTAATATTATCATATAAAAAGATCTAAATATTCTTCGAAATACTCTCATGTTTAAAAATATGAAGCAAAATAAAATTAAAAAAAATATTATTCAACAATACTAATTTTCTCAAAAATAGTGTAGTTGGTTCTAAGGCGAGATAATTTCTTACAAGTCTTTTTGTGTTGACGATTTCTCACAAGTCTTAGGTTCAATTACTTGTAAGCTATTAAGGTTCACACCTAACTTCATATTCAAAGCTTCATTAATCGGATGAAACATATGCAAATACGTATAAGTACGTATAAAAAATGGATCGATTGAGGTCTTTGTTCCATAATTTCTATATTTTTCATTACTTAGATATATATATATATATATATATATATATATATATAACTACTAAAACCCTCTAGAATATTGTAACACCTAATAAGAAGGCATTTATGGGTCCAAATTCCTTTGTACCCTCTCTCTATGTTTTTGTTCCTAATATTGCCCCCTACCTAGTACTCCAATGACAAGAGGGTACAAAGGACTAGAGAAAGAGAGAGAGAGAGGGTACAAACTACAAAGTACTAGAGAGAGAGAGAGAGATATTAGTTGTCTTTTAGTTGAATCCATTTAGAGAAGGCATCAAGGGTCCTTTCATCAGATCTGTAATGCTTCTGAGTGAATTGAAGAAAAGTTTCCCAGGTGAAATCTGGGTACATTCTTGGATTTTCCATGTTGATTAACTCCATTGGTGGTCTAACCTTCTTTTCTTTCTCTGGACATAAAAAAAAAGCAAGTGATTTCCTTGGCCTTTCACTATTCACTACTGCTCTATGTAAACAACTCTTATATCTCCCATTTGATAATGCCTGCAAAATTCAATCAAAACCCTTAATCATCAACCTGTTAATCAAATAAACCAGGCTTAGGTGGAGAAGCAGAATTTAGAGAGAAACATGGATCCCACTTCCCTCTTCTCAATCTTTCATGTCCACCTATGCGCAAATTTACATTTTTGGTGAGGGATGATGCTAGAGAAAAAGATAAAATAGGCAGACTCTGAACGGAATTCTTACGTTCATGTCGTGATTTGCTGTTCAGTAGATCACAATCATCTTAAACACGAATCACAACAACACACGTAAAATTTCTAGACAGAGTCACCCTAGTTTCTCTTGTTCACTAACATTTTTCTTTTTGTAAGTGAAAACACACTTTTAATAAATAAATAAAAAATTCAGGGTACGGATCTCGTCACTTCAAATACGAAGTAGTAGTACTACTTACCATGAAAGTATCACCGATATTAACGACGAATGCTTGAGAATTAGGAGGGATTGAATGCCATTGATTATCAACAAAAACTTGTAAACCACCAACTTGATCTTGATGAAGAATTGTTAATGAAGTTGGATCACAATGAGGGCCAGTTCCTAATGTTAATTCAGGATTTTTACATGGTGGGTAATAATTAAGTCTCATTATTGAATCATTCTTTTGGAAAAATTCTTTAAAATGTTCTCTTCCAATTCCAAGACTTAATCCCAATAACTCCATGATTCCTAGTGAGAGATTACTCATTGATTCACAGTAATCCTGATAGACCCTCCTAATGATCATAATCAAAACACAAATATCAGTTTAATTCGAAAACTACCCAAGATGAAGAAGATAAAAATTCAATGTTTTTTCTTACCCGAATTCGGTGAAATTTTCGCCCATAACTCTAAGCATATAATCTTGAACAATGGGTTGATCAAGTTGAGGTGAAAATTGAAAAGATAGAGTTTCTTTCCATGGAAGTTTAGATGAAAATCTACCAGTGAAACTACTAGCATAACCACAATGTTCCCCTGGTTTTCTTTGAGCTCTCTGTTTTTCCATTAATGACATTTCAAAGAAATAATCCATAAAACGATGAGCATCTTTAATAAGATTAAGATCAACTCCATGATTAACAGCAAGGAAAAACCCATGTTTTTCACAAGCTTCACCAACTAATTTTGAAGCTTTAATGGCAGAAACAGAGTCTCCTGATAAAAACCCACCTAAATCTATTAAAGGAACAGAGAGTTCTGGTGCAAAAGAAGATGGTTTTTCTTCATCTGGCCATACAAATTGATCGGGTATGTTTTTTTCATGTTGAAGAATGGATGCATCAAAAACTAAAGAAGAATTTTTATCTTCTTTAATGCAGTCAATAGCCATTTTTCTTAATAAATTTCTATGAATGATTGGATGATCAAAGTTAAAAGATAACACAAAAACAGAGAGGTAGCTAGAGAGAGAAGGAAATCAAGTAATATCTAGATAGATAGAGAGAGAGAGAGAGAGAGAGATAGAGAGAAAGGTAAGAGTTTGGTTTTCTGTTAATGAGAAGAGAAATGAGAGTGATATAAGAGTGTGAATAGAGAAAAACCATGGCTTCCCATTGGACAAGTAGGTAAACAAAACTTGGAATCTTATGGTGTTTCAATCTCTTGCCTATTTTGTTGTTCTCTCTCTCTCTCTCCAACTTTTCTCTCTCCCTGCACATATACAAGTTACAGGTTAAATGTCTTTGAATACATGCAAATTGAGTCCCATATTTATAATGAAATCAATATGTATTAGAAACCTATATATGGAATAACCTAGGATGCTCTTCTTTATAGGAGGGGGCATGAGTAATATCTTTTCAAACTTACGGTTAAAGCATCTCTAACCGGATAACATGAGAGGCCTAAACCCTGACAAATTTATATTATATTAGTTATTGTATATTACTTAAATTATAAGTGATAAATTTTGATGACAAACTGTTTCCAAAAGAGGCTCGATCCCACAATCTCATGGATTTAAAAGCGGTGTCCAACCGCTGCACCAAAGAACGGTGGACACTTGTAGCTCTTTTTAATGTGGGCCATTTTGTGATAAAAATATGGTCTAAGCTAACTAGTGATTGGTACGATCACATAAAAAAAATAACTAGTGATTAAGCATGGACTCTTATAATGGAAATAAGGGTGTTAGTGTGATAATTGTTTTTCAGTGTTATAGTTCTTTTGCTATTTTAAAATTGAGGAGTGATAGGAAAAAAAAAACTATGTATATTCTGGACATAAAATCTATGTGGTTTGTAGTGATACGTGATTCAGAACCGAATCACATAAAACTATCAAAGATTATATTACAATAATCCCTCAATACTAAGAAGCTTAACTTTAGCAGTTCTTTTGCATATCTGTATACTAAATAATCAATTCATCTTCGGTGAAGGTAACAATGCGATAAGTAAGACCAAGACTTCAGATCAATATCACGTAAACCTTACCCATTCCGTGAATAATTTGTTCGAAAAATAAATTCAAACAAACTTCTAGTTTAAATGGTGGATATTGTTTTATATTAAGTAAACTTTCTAAAAGAGGCAAGTTCTCTTTTGGCTTGATGTCCAATATTATTTTCCTAATAATTATTATTTTTAACCAAAAGATTCCCAAGTTAAGAATCCAAGAGGTGTAATATGAGTGGTCCAAATGAATATTTCAACCAAATTTAAATTAAATTTACAAAAGGGATCTTACAAAAATAGTAATGATAAAATAGTGCTAACTCCCACTTTGATCCTTGTAACTAATACTCCAATAATTAAGTCCATTGTGAAGGTTCATACAAAAAGAACTTCCAAATGACACCTTTTTATACCTAATTTGTTTGAGTGGTTCATTCGTAAAAGTAGTAAAAGATTTATGCATTTGGTTTCATATAGTAGTATTATCTTTTAACTTTTTTATTTGCCAACATACAAAATAGTTTATTTGTGGGCTCATATACGATTTAGTTCTTGTTTGGAAAAGTTTTGTCACATAACACAATTATTTGGTTCTCCTGTCTCAATTGATTCTACAAAATCCTAAAGACTTCGACAACTCTCTTTTTTTTTTTTTATGAACATTCGACAACTTTCTTATGCACACACACTGCCATTTAAGTATTATTCACACTAGCTTTATATATCACATCAATACCCTCTAGGTTGTAAAGAAATAAGGCATACCTTGTATACTCTGTAGTAAGAAAATCCACTAGATTTTATGCTATCTCCCAACCCGAACAGATTCCCAAGTTACTCATTCGATCCGTTGAGCATTCAATCTAGATGTTCTGAATAGAATCTTCACTTGACTTACAATCAACCTCAGGTAACAAGGATCACGATACCTTGCCCTCTAATTACACCTCCTAATGTCCTACTACCCTCCCTGTGTCTTAATTTTAAATTCTCAAAATATTCGAGACCCGTATTAAGTATCTTCGTAAAAGATGGTTAATGTCCTACTTCACTCAGCTAACAACACATTAAATTAAACCCTAGTTATGTTTAATTTAGTTGATCTCATCAATTAGACTTAAAACTTCTGAAAGAGTAGTACTAGTTAAACAGGAGTAGTACTAATTAGAAAAGGGAAGAGAAAGAGGGTGAATTATGGAGAGAATCTTTGGGGGGCCAACCCAAGAAATCAGTTAATTTGGACATATTAGTTGACCAAACAGGTTAAAGGGTGAATGACTAATACATGTTGTTTTACATGGGTACAACTTACAAGAAGGAAAGTTCGAAATTTGTACCTTTAATCGTTTTACTTGCAGAGGTTCAAAATTGGTTTCTAGCTACCCCATAGTTATCTACTTCTCTATATAATGGTTACATGAATATGGTCATAGTCTAACAAATGCACATACCTTAACTTATGGGATTGGATCGTTGTTCCTATAGTAGTTTATGAGCGTGTTGTTTGTTTCGTCTTTTGACTTACCCATCATGTCACATATCATGTAAAACACATGTTAAGGTGATTATCCTCAAAAAAACATTCTCAAAATGATAATGTTTATAGAAATAATATTTTCTTCGTCTACATATTATTCTAAAGCATGTAAATTAAAAGTATACGGCTAGTTATATAGTACATATATAATGTAGTTATCGCCACTTTGGTCACAAATCAATGTCAAAACCAAAGATAATAAAGGTGGATTGATTGGAAATCATCTAATCAAGTTAAACCCATAAAACAAAAAGAAGAAAAGAAAAATCAAATCATGCAAGCAAAGAGACAAGATTATGGGGTATGAGTTTAACCTATTTGGAACCCTTAATGTGCTCCACTTATGAGATGTTGGGGGTGGCCAGGCTAGCTTTTGTTCATTCTAGCTTAATGAGAAAGGTACTGTTTCTCACTTTGAATTCTTTTTTTTTTTTTGTTAAAGTTTATCACTTTGAAATTTTGACCTATCATAGTTTTAGACAAGCTTGGTGACACAAAGACCCAAACCCTTCAATAATAATGCATATATTTTTTTTTTTTTTTGACAAAGAAACTTATTCCACATACTCTTCAAATCTCAAAGTTCTCCACTAATCACTGTGTTAGACGTATGGTACTCTGAAATCCAAGAGATCATGGGTTCGATTCATATGGATGGTCTTCATTACTTATATGTAAAAAATTTGTGATTATATGGTATAAATAATGTAAAGATCTTGATCTTGTAATTGCCTTTAAGGGTCTTAGAATAGCCTTTTAGGGTTTTGTAATGGCCTTTTAGAGGTCTTTGTATGTGTAATTTTGGCAGTAATAGTGCTCTCCCTAATCATCATGTTGTAATTTACATTTGTAAACACATGATGTTATCAAAGCCATGTAAGATGTTTGGATGTATTCCATCATTAATGGAATGCATATATTTGTTGAGACATAAGCAAAAATGTAAAAAAATCACGCATTCCGTTACTAGATTTAAATATGACAATCAAAGGAAAAAATTCACTCTCTATAACGGACGTATGACACTTTTGCCCATTGTTCTTCGTGGAATGATATCGTAGTCTTCATAGATCGAAACGTGTTGAAAGTAAAACAAATAAATATATTATAGGACAAAAATAGTGGGACCATAGAAAAGAAGGTGGATCTAGTTGCTGTGCCTGGGTGAGTCTAATTTGAAAGGTGAAAGACCAATTGGAATCGTTGGATCAGTTTTCACACTTGTACAGTATGGATTTGGTGAGGTGGGGTCTATCAAACCAACACTAGACTATTAGCATATGACATAAGTGGTAGAGGAAAAAAGGTTTTGGTGGGTGATTGAAGTGGACTTTTTCGTGCCCATAAAAAGGTGGATCATTTGCTATTTTTTGTTGCCCTCTATCAACACCATCACACTTTGAAATTGATAGACCCAACAATTTTGGATAGCTCCCTCTCTCTCTCTCTTTTCTAAAATTCTTACTTTTTCATTTTTTTTTAGTAATGTGGATCGGAAAACAGAAGTGCTCGTTTGACTCTAATTTGAAGTTAAAAGATTCGTGTAGGTATACAAACTCCCGGTTGGCCAACGTACTCCTACAAGAGACTAAATATACGTAAAAGAATGAAATCTCAAGAGATTATATATTGGAAGTCTGAGTATCTACCACATTTTGCTAGCTAGAGACATTACTTAGTCTACTATAGAATGATTAATGAAACGTATTTTGCTAGTGTATAGTATGTATACGCTAATTAGAACCTCTTTTAGTCGAAATCAAAGTTCTTTTCGTATTACTTTATACCCAAAAGTCCCTCAACGCTAATTAGAACCTCTTTTAGTCGAAATCAAAGTTCTTTTCGTATTACTTTATACCCAAAAGTCCCTCAATGAATATGTTCGATTCGAAATCACTAAGGGCTTTCACAACAACAACTCTAGAATCTCTTGGTATTATGATCTTGAAAAGGCTTCTAGCTTTTGTCCACTAAGAGCAGCTCCAACGTGGGTGGGGCTGGGGCTCCCAATTCAAATTTTGGGAGCCCCAGCCCCAGCCCCAGCCCTCCAACCCGGGAGCCCCGGGGCTGGGCTCCCGGTGGGGCTGGGAGCCCCATGCTCCCGGGCTCCCAGCCCCAAATATAGCCGTTGGGGGTCTCCCAACGGCTATTTTGGGGTGGATCCCCTAAAAAGGGGATCCACCCCACCTTATTTTATTTTTTTTTAATTTTTTTAATTTTTTTTTTAAACTAATTTTTTTTTTAATATTCTTATTATTTTAAATACTACTTTTTTAAGTATTTTTCTCTAATTTTTATTTTTGTGTTTTTTTTTGTGTTTATCTTTTTGAAATTATCTCTCTCGAATAATATCACATTTTAATTCATAGTCGAAATCTAATAATTTATAGTCGAAATTTAAAATCAAAATTTCGCACACATACTTCGCACACGTATAATATATTGATTTGGGAGCCCCGGTTGGGAGCCCAACGTTGGAATTGAGGAAAGCCCCGGGGCTCCCAAAATTCAGGGGCTCCCAAAATTGGGAGCCCGAGCCCCACGTTGGAGTTGCTCTAAGGGGATGGAGTTTTAGTGCCATTTACCCTGAGAAGGGGATGTTTGGTGGGTCATTAATATAGGATAATGGGGAACAAGAATAATCCCATTTAGATTTGTTTTTTCATTGTACACTAGTACTTGCTTTCTCATCTCACATATTTGTGTGTTCATTATTTTATCTCTTCAAGGGAAAAGAAAACCATTCTATCCTCTCTCTCATTGTCTCTTGTGTGCAGTTGACTACATTTTAAGAGGTTGTCCCATTATCAATATCCACAATTCCATTGGTTGTGTATCAAAATCTCAAGCACCAATCACCCAATTGCTCTGGCAGATTCTCATTTTCTTTCTTTTAGGTCTGTTATCCATCATTAATGCATTTTTTCAATAATTCATGTCTGTTGGCGACATCTATATGTTTTATTTACGTATCTAACATAAACTTATGAGGTTTCGACGGGTAAGAACATAGAAAACCAGAGGAGTTACAATTTTACGCATATTACAGTGTTTTTTTTTTTCTTCTAAAGATGATACAACTTTTAAAATAAAGACCGCTTGGAAACTATAATAGCATCAGACGTATAATGAGGTGAAATTGTGAAAGATCCAACTTACATGGTGTTACAGCCCAATGTTATTATGCCATCTTAATTTTTATTTCTTTTCTTTATTTCTTTCTTGATCATTTTTTCTTATTTCTAAATTCTTATTTCAATACCTTTCATCGTTACATAGAAGGTGTCCCTTTACCGAGACATTATGGCCTAGCTGATGCTTCTTGCCACACTAGAAAATTTGCATTGGTGTTCCTAATGTTCTTTGGGAAGTTTTGTAAGCTCCCCCCCTCTTTTGTTAAAGGCACCTCCTCTGCTCATACGGTCCACCTAAGATTTGCTTTGAGAGAGAGAGCTTTAACACTTTCGAAGGCGCCTCTAACACATCGCACGTTCATTTCATTCTCATTCAAGAAGTGCAGGAGCCCCCCACAGTTGCACGTTCAAATAACTTGGGTACTTCCAATGTAAACATAGAGCAACTAATTCAGAATCATTTACAGTAAACACTTAAACAAAGTTTAGCTATCAATCTTCATATGTGGACTGCCCCACCCAACAATCAAGAACATGATATTAAGTCTCACAGACACATCACAATTTATATCTTTTTAATGGAGTAAAATCGGGAATTTCAATCATTCTTAACTAATGACAGTAATGGTTTATCGGAGAAAAAAGCTTCCAAGTTAGCAATTACCAGTTCATGAAGACTTGATAACGATTCTGGAGTTAAAACAGCTTTATGTGGAGCTAATACAACATTATCCAACTCGAACAATTCTTTAGGAACGTAAGGTTCGTTCTCAAATACGTCTAGTCCAGCACCACCAATCTCTCCATCTACCAAACATCGAACAAGTTCCTTTTCGTCAATAAGAGCTCCTCTTCCAACATTTACAATTATTCCTTTCTTACCCATTGCCGATAAAACTTCCTTGTTTATGATGTGGTGAGTTTCTTTGTTTAGTTCACAACAGACAATGACGACATCATTGTTAGATGCAAGATCCACGACACTTGAGTAGTATAAGAACGGAATAGATGGTTTCTTTTTTCTTGAGTTGTATGAGATAATGCAATCAAATGCTTCGAGCCTTTTCGCTACTGCAGACCCAATACTTCCCAGTCCGACAATTCCCACACTCTTTCCGCTTAACTGCAAGTACATTATTGACACGGAAGAACGATAAATTAAATACTCGTCAACTGCAATAATCATTTGAGAGCGAAAATCATACTGATAATAAACTTGATCTATTTCTTGCCCTAGGTATTTTTGTGAAATGTTGCAGATATTTCTAGTTGAAGTTACGGTTTTTGACGGTGTTCTCTTTCAAGTACAAACATACAAATCGAACTTTTCAGACCTTGTTTTGTGAGATTCATGTGAGCAAATTGTGAATAGGTTCATATGATATCACTTAGAGACAAACACAACCAACAATACCGGGGAATGTGTATATTTCTAAAAGTTGAAATGAATACCGAACAGAGCCATATAATATATACAAGACTGTTGATATTGTAAGATTGACACAAAGGAAGAAGAGCTGCAAATATTTGTTCCATGTTTATAAACAACTATAATTTGCACTCTAGGGAATAATAAATGTAGAATTAACAAATTAAAAAAACAAATATAATATTTCTCCCTCTTCACAACAAATAATTCTACTTAGTAAATTTTACTATGTAAGAGTTAATTGAAGAACTATAATGCAAGAATGAGTTGACAAAAAGTAAACATTTACAGCTAACCAACTATTCCATCATCTTTTATGCACATAATTTGAATAATACAAACATATTAGCCTAAGACAGAACGCGCAAATCGAAACAATAAACATATTTCACACCATCGCATAGTTTAATATCTTATATAATTAGGCGCAACCGATTCACCTTATTTAAGCTTTAGGAGAGGGAGTGATGAACCATCATGGCTAGTCCAAGACCCACATTTCTTTAAGAAAGCCATTAGAATACAAGATCCATATCCTGGTTTCTTTCTAGTGTCATGTTTAGGTCTTCTTTCGGAAAACTTATTTAGGGTTCTCTCATTGATCTTTATGTCAGCTTTACGCAATTATGAACTAATTCTATCCTTCTATTGTATCAAAGTCATATGATATTATTGTTCTTGTCAATTATGTTATTCCCCAAATCAACTATTCTACCAAGTACATATTGTATTTGCCCTTTATACTGAAATTGGTCTTGAAACTTGACATGGGAAGATTTTAGATTTCAATTTAGTATTTTTTTTTAGATAGCTTTATAGAGAGATAGGGAACAAGAAAGCTTGCCCGGACTCTGGGCAGAAATTCTATGTGGGTTAACGCAATTTGCGCTTCATTGCATTCAAAATCATCAAAAACACGAATCAGAACGAGATACAGACATATATATATATATATATATAGGAAGAGAGAGAGAGAGAGAGATTACCTTAGAACCAAGAGGAAAATCCCCTTTGAGAGGCCAAAGGGCAGAACGAACAAAACGATCGGCAGAAGAAATTCTTCTAAGAACATCAATTAATAAACCAAGAGCAAAATCAGCAACATCATCAGAATATATACTACCTGCGTTTCCAACAACAATTCCTCTGCGACGACATTCAATCAAATCAATATGATCAAGACCAGCACTAACTGTCAAAACACAACCAAGTGATGGTAAACAATTTAGGGTTTCGAGTTTTGCTGTAGTACCATCACCACAAATTAGGGCTCTTACAGATTGTGCATTTGTGGTTAGGAATTGGGTAAGGGGGATTGAGTTATCTGTTTTAATGAGAGTTTTGAATTTCTTAGTGAATTGTTCTTTGAAATTGGGATTGACTGGGAATGGGAAAAGGGTAAGAACAACTGGTCTTTGATCTTCTTCTTCTTCTTTTTGATTTGGTGTTGTCATTGTTTGTTTAATCGATTTGGTTGATGAAATAACAGAGTAAAGTGAGTGAGTAATTAGAGCAAGGAATAAACAAGAAAGGCTACGTGTTCATTTATCTGTCACACAAAAATACCTATCATGGTAGTAGTGCTGCAGCATGATATAGGAAATTCTTGGCAGATTTTGGAAGGAATTTCAAATCAAAGGTCTGAATTTCCTCTCACAAGAAGCTGACAAATCAATCTTGGTTGTCCATCTCCGATTTTTGACAGTCAACCCAAATTGCCTGTCAGTCAGACATTTTTTATTTTGAATTGTCTGCGTGCCTCGAACTCTTTGACTTTTAAGGTAAAAGATTAAATCTTTCCAACCAAGGGTTGTTAGCAACGCTCGAATCTCAAAACCTATAAAATCTTTCTCCAAAGACAATGATATTATCTTTTCTCTCCTTTATATATAAAGTTACATAAAATTTTACTTTATTCATTTCCTCAAACAATAATAGAGTTAGTGAGTTAGAGTTGTCAAGATGGTAGGTCAGTTTTAAATTTCCGATTGCAATTTCATGCCCGATCACTTTCTTTATATAAAAGAACTATTGTATAGACTGGTTTAATTCATCTTTTATAATATCTTCTTGAGATGCATTATTAATGAATATACACTTTTGCCAACCCAATTTTATATCTCAAAGCATCTCACATGTAGCTTCCAATGGAAAAAAAAAAAAGTCAAATCAACAACTTTACAAATATATAATCAATCAATCCCCCTTTTGGCTTTAACAGTACTAAACTTGGTATTACCAGTTTTTCTCAACAATGGCTGATCTACAATCATCCCTGGTCAAGTCATTATCATCCAATACTACTACTGATACTACTATTGATCCTTATGAAGCACTCAAAATCATTCACAACCCAAACGACACACTCATTCGACTCGAACAATATCCATCTACTCTTGCAACGGATGATCTAAACATCTGGAAAGATATCTCTCTCAATACTCAAAATGAAACTTCTATTCGAATTTTTCGACCCATGACCCATCCAGAAGGTACCCATGACAAACTTCCTGTCATAATTTATTTCCATGGTGGTGGATTCATCCTCTTTAGCACTGCCACAACTATGGTTCACAATTTTTGTAAATTCATGGCTACCCATTTATCAGCTTTGATTGTTTCCGTTGACTATCGTCTCGCCCCAGAAAATCGACTTCCAGCAGCTTACGATGACGCAATGGAGGCCGTAAAATGGGTTCGGGATCAAGCTTTAGACTCCATTGATGGTGAGCCATGGTTGAGAGACTATGCTGATTTTTCGAAGTGTTTCACAATGGGTTGTAGTGCTGGTGGAAATATAGCTTTTCATGCTTGTTTGAGATCATTGGAATTAGACTTGGAACCAATTAAGATTTCAGGGGTAATAATGAACCAACCTTTTTTTGGTGGGGAAAAGAGAACCGGGTCGGAATTGAGATTGATGAAAAATCCAACCTTCAACTTTGATATGACTGATGTGATGTGGAAATTGTCTTTGCCAATTGGAGCTAATAGAGATCATTTTTACTGCAATCCAATGGATGACATTGATTATGGGACACGTGGCGAAAAAGAAATGGTTGGATCAATAAGGAGGTGTTTGGTTGCAGGGTGTAATGGAGATTTATTGTTTGATAGTCAAATTGAGTTTGTGAAGATGTTGGAAGGGAAAGGTGTAAAGGTTGACACTTGGATGGTAGAAGGAGGGTATCATGGGATATATTTTCTTGATCCTAAGAAAGGTCAAGTACTGTTTGGGAAAGTAAAAGACTTCATATTCTCTCATGTCTAAAGTTAATGGAATTCGCAGAGAAACAAAATGGGGAGTGATTGAGAATTAAACAAAAAAGACAACATTTTCTTAAGTTGAATATCAATTTGATCCATATTTGAATCTCACACTTTTTATTTTCTTGTTTTTTTGAATCAATAAATGCTTACTTCACATTATTTATTATTATTATTATTATTTTTGTCTTCATTATAAATCTCTACTTTCAAATGGATGGCAATTGAAAAATTTCTGTAAATCCAAATGACAAGAATAAAACTTCGACGACGCACGTAGTGGTTTATAGTACTAGTTATGGTTTGTACAAACATTTTGTACCAGTCTAAAACACCAATCGATATCAAGGTCTCCACATTGAAATGAAGCCCACAAAACAATGCTTATATGGTGTCCTCCTTTCTTGGGCATATATATGGATCTCAATAAATATTCAAAATTAAGCTCTCTACCCCACCCAATAGTGTCCTCTCGCCTTCCTTGCTCTTCTCTAAGAGCATCTCCAATGCAACACTCAATTTACAAAACTCAATTTGACACATAGGATTACATTGAGATACTCAACATTTATTGTTGTATCTCAATTGGTCCACACCAACATTTTATATAATAAAATAAGAACCAAAAGTAAATCTAAAGTAAATGTTGAGTTTTTTTGAGTGTTGCATTGGAGATGAATTTTGTATTGAGTATCTCAATAATGCAACTTAGGAAAGAGAAACTTAACTCATACTTGACACATTGGATTAAATGAGTTTTTGTTGAGTATTGCATTGGAGATGCTCTAAGTAGTATTCAAAAACAAAAACAATAAAATGTTGAATCATATACGAGTTGAAAGTCAAAAACAATAAAATGTTGATTCAAACGTAAAAGTTTAATAACCCATCAACAAGAAAGGCTGGAAGGTTCCCACGTCTTCTAATATACTTTTTAAGTACTAATTGGATTTATCTCATCAAAAAAAAAAAAGCACTAATTGGATTTGAGTAGTAATTCAACTAATTAGTTTCACATGCTACTGTTAGTTAGGCTGTAGCAATCATCCTCCTATTTTTCCAAACCTAACTTTCCATCCATTATTCAAAGGAAAAGATGTCTTTTAAGAAACAATTTGGACGACCTTGAGTATCTCACAAGTCATTTTCTTATAAATATTTCATTGGTCCACTACCCACCAATCTTTATTACCACAACTTCTCATTCTAACAACTTATTTCAACTCCATCAAAATCATCATCAAACTCAAATATTTCTTCAATCTTTTCTTTTTATCAACAATGGAAGCTAAATCTTCATCACTTATATCCAATATTAATCCATATGAAGCACTACAACTTGTTTACGACGCACAAACCGATTCTCTCACATGTAATCTTCCTGTTCCAACTATTGAATCGTCGGGCGATCCGAATTGTAAGGATATACCTCTCAACATTGAGAAAAAGACATGGGTTCGAATTTTTAGACCCACAACCATCACCACCCCCACAACCACCAGCGTTACCACTGCAACAACCACCACAAATAAGCTTCCAATCATAATCTACTTTCATGGTGGTGGGTTCATCCTGTTTAGTGCAGCCTCAGGTATGTTCCATGATTTCTGCAAATCCATGGCTGCCCAAGTACAAGCTTTAGTTGTCTCAGTAGAGTACCGCCTAGCACCCGAAAACCGTCTTCCGGCAGCTTATGATGATGCAACAGATGCCATAAATTGGGTTAGGAATCAAGCCATGGATCCTGTTAATGGTGAGCCATGGTTGAGAGACTATGCTGATTTCTCAAAGTGTTTTCTAATGGGTTGTAGTGCTGGTGCTAATATTTCATACCATGTTGGTTTAAAAGCATGTGAATTGGATTTGGAACCAATAAAGATTTCTGGTTTGATACTGAACCAACCCTTTTTTGGTGGATCAAAGAGGACAGAATCAGAGATTAGACTGAGGGATGATCAGATTTTGTCTAACCCAGTGATTGATTTGATGTGGAAATTGAGTTTGCCAATTGGGGTAGATCAAGATCATGTATATAGTAATCCAATGGCTAATAATGGTGGGGGAAATGTTAAAGTGATAAAGAGGATATTTGTGAATGGATGTGATGGAGATCCATTATTTGATCGTCAAGTTGAGTTTGTGAAGATGTTGGAAGACAAGGGTTTAAAGGTTGAAGCTTCCATGGAAGAAGGTGGGTTTCATGGGATGACTTTCCTTGATCCCAAACAAACTGATTTTTTCTGCAAAAAGTTGAAGGATTTCATTTTCCTCTCACAAGTTGTTTAATGGAGAGCGGAGCAAGATCAAAGGGTATGTGTTGATTAATGTTTTTGTTTGATTAATTGAAGGAAAATGAATCTGGGACTCTATAGGACATACTCCCAAGTGTAATCCTTCTCAGAAGATAAAGTCATTTTGGTTTTTTCAATCTGACAAAAATTGTGAAAAGACCAAAATGGCATTGTTATTGTGAGGGGGAGTATTCCTGGGAGTATGCCCAGGGAGTCTCCCTATCATCATAAGTTTGTTTACTTTGACTTTTTTCCTCTAGTTAAGGGTTATTTTATTGGCGCAATTATTTATTTATTTATTTTTATTTCTAACCCACCCCCTCGGTAGTAAAGAAAAATTTATGGGTGTCACTATACAAAATTTTTCTTCACTGCATACTTCTGTCAAGAAACTCTAACTTAGACATCGTAATTAGTCTGAACCGTAATTAGTAATTACATCACGTTAATCATAACAGTTTTCGATATTGTCTCTACTTTAGACATTTTAGCTCAAGCCCAAAATGTGCGGGTTTTGTTCACCC
Organism: Eschscholzia californica; assembly: GCF_041429995.1. Taxonomy (NCBI): domain Eukaryota; kingdom Viridiplantae; phylum Streptophyta; class Magnoliopsida; order Ranunculales; family Papaveraceae; genus Eschscholzia; species Eschscholzia californica. The sequence goes on along the minus strand of NW_028238483.1, from coordinate 42,594,858 downwards.
AAAAAGTTTCGTCACTTTTTAAGCATAAACGTACACTTATAATTCAGACTCCTGACTCTCGTTCGTCATGTTTGACAGTCACAAAAACGCTTTATTATCATTAGGTTTTTTTAGGGCCACCGCTTTGGGGAAATCAGAAATGTTTCAGGGAAAGACAGTGGAAAACAAAAAAAATGTAACCAAACGCACCTTAACATCGCCGGCGGAAAGTCGCCGCCCGGGTATTACCGGCGACGGCCGGCGACATCATCATCTTCTCTCTCCCCCTTTCTCTCTATCTCTCCTCTCTCTCTATCTCTCTTCTCTCTCTCTCTCTTCTCTCTCTTCTGTTTCTCTTTCTTCTCTTTTTCTCTCTTTCTTCTCTTTTTCTTCTCTCCATCTCCGGCGAAGGGGCTCCTCCCCTTCGCCAGAGATGGAGGGCAGGAGAAAAAAAAATCGTCGGAGATGGTGGAAGTTGCCGTAGATGGTGGTGGTAGGTGAAAGGAAGAAAAAACTGAAAAAGATTTGGTTGTTTGGGAGAAATAAAAAAGTCTAATTTCTTTTTTGTTTTCACCCAAAACTTCAAACCCCGGAAAATTTCTTTATTTTCTCGTAACACCGACCTTTTTTATTTACCTCCTCAGTACCTAAAATGGTAAGTGAGTTTATACCCTCAGTAATTGGTAATTGATTTTGCTCATTGGGTTTACCATTTGTGGTAAAATGTGAGGGCCATGTTTGGTGTAAAGAATTTGAAATCATAAATTAAATAATATACAGACATAGTAAGTCTTTACGAATCATATCATTTATTAAACCCAACAATAATGTAAGTTAGCGCGATTATCAAAATAACATTACTCTAATATCATGCTTGGTGGTTATATTCTTTTTCCAAACGTCCAAAATTGTCTTAGTACTTTTAACAAAAATAGTAAGCCTAAAGGAGTAAACACTCCATTACCAGCACCATCTTAAAATATGCTTTGCGAGTAAAAATCAAAATAAAATCACCATTGCTAATGCTACCTAAGAATTTATTTACGAAAAGTAAAATAAAAGAAAAAAAATACATAAACACCTTGAGCATTGTCCTTCTCTTCACCATCATCCTCCACCACTACTCCATTTATAAAGAAAAAAAAATCACCATCACTAGTCACCCCTAGCATTACCATAGCCACTACCATTACCATTTTTATATGAGCAAAAAGAAAAAGTCAAATCACCAATATCTAAAATGAAACAAAATTAAATTTGAAATGGTTGAAAAGAAATAAATCTCAAAGAAAATTTTTGACGGTTATATGTTTGGAACCTCATGAAGTTGGTTCGTACATTTGCTTCAGTGTGCCCTTTCCGAAGGGTTCTCACTTCTCACCGATTTACCAATCGGATGGATGAGGAAGCCCTTAAGGAGAAGAAGGAACACTCAAATTTTTGGTATAAGTGTTTTTCTTATACACAAATGACGCCTCACAAATCTTCCAAAATCAAATAATAGCAACGGCACCCCCATAAGACAATGAAAAATTTACAAATGAAAAATGAATAACAAGACGTGACATTGCTTTTTCCCATTATACGAAGAAAGTATTTAAAGAAGTAGGAATGTTTTTAAGTGGTAACACGTGTCTCTCTACTGTTGACTATATAGATCTTGCACTTACAAAAAAAATACTACGTCTTTTCAAATATTTTGGACGACCTCGAAAATCCCACTAGTCATTTTCTTCACAAGTCTCATTTTAATATTCTATATAGTATCGACAAAACTAAAACATTTTATATGTCACTGTTTGATTGCAACTAAGCACAAATTGAGTTAGAAATAGCTCCAGATCTTCAATTCCTTCATCTCTTCTTTCCAATAACTTTCATCAACAATGGCAGATCAATCTGCATCTCCACTGAAATCCAAAATCAATCCATATAATGTAATGCAACTTGTTTACGATTCCGAGAACGATTCACTCACTCGTGGCCTACTATTCCCAAGTACGGATCCGTCCTATGACCCCAATTGCAAAGATCTACCTCTTAACATTGAGAACAATACCTCGATCCGACTCTTCCGACCAGAATCCACCAACACAAATAAGCTTCCAATCATAATTTACTTTCATGGTGGTGGATTTATCATATTTAGTGCAGCCACAACTATGTTCCATGACTTCTGCAGATCCATGGCTACTCAAGTACAAGCTTTGGTTGTCTCGGTAGAGTATCGGCTAGCACCTGAAAACCGTCTTCCCGCAGCCTATGACGATGCAACATATGTCATAAATTGGGTTAGGAATCAAGCCATGGATCCTGTTAATGGTGAGCCATGGTTGAGAGACTATGCTGATTTCTCAAAGTGTTTTCTAATGGGTTGTAGTGCTGGTGCTAATATTTCATACCATGTTGGTTTAAAAGCATGTGAATTGGATTTGGAACCAATAAAGATTTCTGGTTTGATACTGAACCAACCCTTTTTTGGTGGATCAAAGAGGACAGAATCAGAGATTAGACTGAGGGATGATCAGATTTTGTCTAACCCAGTGATTGATTTGATGTGGAAATTGAGTTTGCCAATTGGGGTAGATCAAGATCATGTATATAGTAATCCAATGGCTAATAATGGTGGGGGAAATGTTAAAGTGATAAAGAGGATATTTGTGAATGGATGTGATGGAGATCCATTGTTTGATCGTCAAGTTGAGTTTGTAAAGATGTTGGAAGAAAAGGGTTTAAAGGTTGAAGCTTCCATGGAAGAAGGTGGGTTTCATGGGATGACTTTCCTTGATCCCAAACAAACTCAAATTTTGTGTGGGAAATTGAGAGATTTCATTTTTCCTCCTCTTGTTTAATGGTGATTGGAGCAAGATTAAAGGGTATATGTTATAGTAGTATAATGTTTTCCTACTTATAGTGGGACATATTCCAGTTTTCTTAGTGCAGTACTTCAAGCAGAAGGTTGTGCTAGTTAGGTGTGGATCTATAACTACTACTTGTTCATCTTTCACGAAATATTTTATTTCTTATTTAAAGTTTAAACCCTTCTAATGGGCACCTCATGATTTTAACTGTCACATGATATTGATGCATGGTCCAATCGTATAACGATACAAAATAAATAAGAAACTCGAAACCTGTTATATTTCATTGATATGACTTGACATACACCTAAGTCGGTATATTGTAAATTTGGTCTCAAATTTCAAGGGTGCTCATTATAGTCCTATATTTTCAAGGGTGTTGTTTGAACTGAATTGCTTGCATTATCGTAATCTGAGTGTGATGCCACATATTCCTTTTTATCTCAAGATATGCCACTCCATGTTGGGGCAAAAATCTTAAGTCAAATTAAATGATAAAATCAGAAGAGAAAACATAATGTTAAGTAAATTGAATCTTTAAGAAGACACTACTCTTGAATTTTTGAAATATAGGGTTGAAAATAGAAATGTGATCATAAAGTAAATGTTCATTTCGTAATCGTTCCTTTATCAATTAGTAATTGAACAGTTTCATAGATAGATAGATAGATAGATAGATAGATAGAGTAAAATAATACTAGTAGTATCAAATAATGAAATCTCTCATATAGCCCAACATAGACAAATGTCTCTTGGGATCAATATAATCAATCACATGAAAACCAATTTCACCAAAATGAGCTGTCACCGGAATCCCTCTTCTTATTAACATCCTCACAAATTCCATCTCACGGTCAATTAATGGGTCCCCTTTAAACCCTCTCACCAAACACCTAGGTAACTTTGTTATATTCTCATAATGACTTCCCTTCACCATTGGATTCAGATACTCGTGATCTGCATCTGATCCAACGGGCAATGTCAATTCTACTATTAGTTCTGTCAACGACCGCGGTATTATGGAATCATTCACACCTTTTCGTTCCGACTTGGTTAATTTGGTTCCACAAAAGAAGGGCTGGTTTAATATTAACCCGGATATGTTAACCGGTTCAAGATCCAAACTCACGGCACGTAATGTTGTGTAATAAGCACATGTAGCACCAGTACTACAACCCATAACATATAACCTAGAAAAATCACCATAGTCTTTCAACCATTTCTCACCGTTGGATTCGATAGCTTGTTTCTTGATCCAAAGAATAGCTTCTTCTCCGTCTTCGTAAGGTGCTGGAAGTTTATTTTCTGGCGCAAGTCGATAATTAACAGAGACAACAATAGTACCTACTTCTTTAGAAAAACGTGTACATGGTTCGTTATCCATGGCAGTATCAGCGCTAAATATGACAAAGGCACCCGAATGGAAGAAAAGTATGATAGGGAGTTTAGTAGCTACATTTTTATTGTTCGATAATAGTTTAATGGGCAGGTATAATCTTATCCAAGTTTTCTTATCCTCGTTGAGAGTAATATCTTTGGTGATTACAGCTTCGTCTGTATCTGGATTATCTCCGGTAGGTGGAACAGTAGGAATATAACCAACCCGAGTTATGGTACCATCTTTGTTCCGAATAATTTTAAGCAAATCGCAAGGATCTACCTTCACTTCCATATGTGATTCGTCGTTTGTTATTTCTTTTGCATCTTCTTGTTCAAAAGGACAGTTTCTTGATGATTCTTCATGTGATTCTTCTTCCATTTGAATTTTAATCAATCTTCTTGTTGATGGTTTGGAAGGAAATTAAACTTTAAATAAAATCAATTGGTGGTTAAATATAGTTAATTTTAGTTATTAATTCCAAGCAATTAGGAATAATTCCAAGTTGTTCCATTTATATGGTTGGACTAACCTAATTGTATCCATTGACTTTGGTCATGGGTCTTGTAGATTATTTCAATGCCTCATTCTTATGATCCTTTCTTTGGAATGTGGATAATAATAGCCAAACATCATTGACATTTACACCTAGCTAGTACTTGATTTAACACAACCAACATGTCATAATTAAAGGACAATATATCCCAACAAAAACATGTCTTGTTAAGAAGAGGTGGGGATATTTTCTGTTGGAATATTTACTGCCTAAACTTAACGTTTAGAAAGGCATAACATACAAGTGGAAGTCAGACTCCCAAAGGAACCCACCAATTTGAGAAGGACTCTCGCCAAATGCAACCAAACTAGATTTACGAAGTCATAAGGGGCGTTGGAGGCACCAATAAAACTATCTCAAGGGGCTTTATAACTTTTTCTTAAAGAAATGCACGACAACATATACAAGGCAAAGCGTCGCATAGATTTTTAGAGAGAAAAAGACAAGATGAGAGAGAGAGAGAGCTGATTTTTGGGAGGGTCTAAAGGCGTCCCCAATATTTGCCTATGCCCACCCTCTCTATTAGCCCCAGGTGGACGAGACTGTTCGAGGACACTTGGATCGAGCTTAATTTTTGTTGGGTTTGAACCACCTGAAGTCGTGCAATACCCTCGAATTGCACGGTGCATGAAGTGCTCAGTCGAAAAACCACAGGAAATGCTAAGAGCAACTCCAAGGTGGGGGTTGGTGAGAGTCCCAAATTTGAGACGCTCCCAAATTGAAAGTGCCAGCTCCTAGCTACTATGGACTGGGTCTAAGAGACGAGGGAGGGGATCAATGGCAAAATTTGGGGACTGTGACCTTCCTTCCCCACCATGATAGTATTTAGGGCGCAGGGAAGCATTGAAGTTTGGGCGGAAGGAGAGCGTGAGAGGTCGGTCCTACACTACTAGTAGGTTAAAGTTGGCGGGCGCGGTGAAGTGATTCTCAACTTTTTTAAGGTGGTTGGTGGTGAATCTGTCTCCTCCACCTCTGTCTCTCGCTTGCTCCTTCTGCTGCTGCTGCTTTTGCCTGCTGCTGCTAGTATTTCTAGAGAGAGAGAGAAAGAAGAAGAAAGTCCATTATTCTTATTATTTTTAGACTTCTAAAGAGAGAGAGAGAGAGAGAAAGTAGCCCAGCCGACTGAATTTCATGAAGACAGAGCCACCACCTAGCAGATTCAGAACTCATTCATGATCTATCACTATCAAAATTCCTTCTCTCTCTCTCTCTCTCTCTCTCTCTCTCTCTTTCGACAAACAAATTAGTACACACTAGCTAGTACCTGTAAAAAGGAGAAAATAGAGTATGAAAGAAATAACAAGGGCAGGCAGAGAGAGAGAGAGAGAGAGAGAGCTCTTTTTTTTTTTTTGCAGTAGTGTAGTGATGATCGACGACCTAACAACACATTAAAATCAATGCTCTCTCTCTCTCTAGTCTCTTCCACCACTCATCATCACTCTCCTCCAACATTCAAACATAAAACTCTCCATCAGAAATTGTTCGCCGAATTTCCCAGTCTCTCACTACAATCATTACTACTACTACTACTCTCTCTACCTATTCTATTCTATTCTCCTCCAGTCCTCCTCAACTTGAACCCTAATCATATATGCACCCTCCTTTCTCTTTTACTTATTAAACATATTCACTTTCCCTTTTTGTTACCCATCTTTTCAAATTTGTTTTCAACCCTAACCCTAAAATAGTTACTACATATATCTATCTATCTATTCTTTTAATGGTGGTTTTTGTTTTTGGGTAGTTTTCTTTTTTTGTAAAGTTTATTAGTGTGAGATATGATGGGTGAAGATAAAGAAGGAATCAAGAAAAAAAGTTTGATGATCATTTCTCAAGATCTTGATCACCCACCACCACTACTTGTTCAGGAATCAAGAAGTCATGAAAATATTTCAACTACTTCACTACTAACCCTATCTGATCATCATCAATCTCTATATAATGTTGTTATTCCAACTTCATCAATATCACAAGTTTATGATCATCAACAACAACAAGAAGAAGAAAGAGTAGTTGAAATATTCAATAATAATAATAATCCAAAGAGACCCAAGTATGGAAGTGGAGGACAATGGAAGATCCTTCCATCAAAAGATCAACAAAAAAACCCATTAGTAGTACTAGAACCACATACAACAACAACAAGTTCATCTACTCCAACAACTTCATCACCCTTATCTCCTCCTTGTCAAGATCAAACAGACACAACAACATTTCAAGTTAGAAAGGGGAAGTTAGTAAGTCCAGTTTGGAAACCTAATGAGATGCTTTGGTTAGCAAGAGCTTGGAGGATTCAATACCAAGGACTAGTTGTAGGAAACAGAGATGATAGTAATGATGTTGTTTCTCTCTCTAGTGGTGGTGGTGGTGGTGGTAGAGGGAAAACAAGAGCTGAAAAAGATAAAGAAGTTTCTGAATTTCTAAACAAGAATGGAGTTCATAGAGATGCAAAAACTTCAGGAACTAAATGGGATAATATGTTAGGTGAGTTTAGAAAAGTTTATGATTGGGAAAAATCAATTCCAACTAGTAGTGATGATCAGAGAGAAAATGTTAATGGAAAAAGTTATTTTAGGTTATCACCTTATGAGAGAAAAGTTCATAAATTACCAGCTTCATTTGATGAAGATGTTTATAATGAACTTTCTCAGTTTATGGGTATCAAACCTGGTGGTGGTGGTAAAGCTTCTTCTACTAGTACTAGAATAACTGTCATTTCAGCTGCTCATCTTTATGATACTGGTACTACATCTCCTCCTCCTCCATTAACTACTAGTACAAATATTATAGCTTTACCTCCTTTACCACCACCACCACCACTACTTTCTTCATTTAAAGAAGAAGACCAGCTTTCTCTCTCTGGTAAGAGTACTTCATATCTATTTATGTTCAATTTTTAGGCTTCTTCCGTTTTTAGGTTTATAAAGTCGACCGACTGACTAGATACGCATGTATGTTCGCTAGGGAGACCAGGATTCCAATCTTACTATCTAAAAAACTACACTATTGTTTAATTACTAAATGTTGCAGGGAGGATCAAACGAGGCACGGAGGGTGGTGGTTCTGAAGAAATGTATCAGCATGGAGGTCGAGGGACAACAGAAGACGTTGGAGGTCCTTCGTCATCTTCGTCTAGAGAACTACTTCGTCGAATTGGGAGGATAAGAATGACTTGGGATGAATCGGTGAATTTATGGGCTGATTATGAAGAAGGAGAAAATTGTCAAAGAGGAAGAGTTAAGCTTCAAGGGTTAAGTTTCTTGAATGCAGATGAAATCACATTCTTGGATGAAACCATGGCTGGTTGTACTATGGAAGCCTTTGAAGATGGACCTTTGAAAGGATTTTCTATTGACAAATTTGTTTGTGGTCAACAAGTCAAAGTCTTTGGTAGAAGAAAGTCTTCAAATGCTTCTTTAGGTAGGATTTTATGTCTTCTTATATGATCTCACCATCAATATTCTTCTTTAATATTGGGACTTGAAAAAGATTGAGTTTGACAATAGCTTCTTCTCTTTTTCATGGTGATGTTTAGGTTTCTCTGGCGAGCGGCTCCAACTTTCAGGATCCGAACCATCTAATCGACGTAAGTTATTATTGTCATTTTTTTAAGTAGCCTACTCGTTGACCTAAAATTGTTATAAAACCTTAACGACATTATATTTATTCTGTTATTGCGGAAAAAACATAGTCATATTACTCTAGACACAAATTTTATATGAAACGAAAAATTACAGTCCGTCAAGGTAGGGTTGGTACATAATGTAAATTTGGTAGAAATAAGTAGAATTGCCTCTTAAAAGTATTATACTGTAATTTCTCAACAAAAAAAAAAAAGTATTATACTGTAATTAGTTTGACTTTTTTTTTAGTTTGTTACGTAAAACATGGTTGGTAAAGTAAGAGATGGTTCCCTGTCCACCAACAATTGGATGATCTTGACAGGGTTAGGGTTACAAGTATTCAATAACCTAAAATTTAGGAAACATAGCCTTAGAAGATAAACTACTTTAAAGTGATGAGGTAGAGTTTCTGTCAACATTACATGTCATGGAGTAGCTCACCCTACAATCTGTCAACCTATAGGCAAAGATACCTTGGCTAAAACCAAATATGGATATGGGAAAATGCCATATCAATGGATATTAAAAAGTACTTATCCTTGATTAGGATAACACTGTGACATGTTATTCATTGTTCCACATATTTGATCATGAAATTACAAGACTATTCTTTTTTTTTTTTTTGGAAGAAGCAAAATAGTTTATCTGATCTCTAGTGTTGTTTAACTTGAAATTTTATTTGATTCTTTATTGCAGCTATTCCTCCATGGGAATATCAAGATCCAACTGAGTACTACCTTGGGTGTTTAAAGGTTCCACCAACAACCCTTCCTACCTTATTTGAACTCTCATGGCACTTACAAGAACCACCACCACAAGATTTACGTTTCCCTCTTCGTAAAGACGTCTACAAAGACTTACCTCAAGGAAAAGAGTTATTTTTCACAACTACAACAGAATTCTTAGACTGCAGATCAATCACTTTCGATATCTTAAGCTCAATAACTCGATCAAACCCAAGTATCAGTAGCTCCACAGCAACAAGTAGAGACTCATTTATCACTATTTGGGACGATTGCATTAATCGAGTTGTCTCGAAATTTTGCTCTTTAGAAATGGTTATAGTTCGAAAACCATCCTTTATTAGTAGCACTAGTTCTTCTTCGACAACAGATACTTTGCAGGATCAATGGCCAAACGTAACAGGTTTCGTTCGAAATCTTTGTTTATGGAGAGGAGAAGAAGTCGATAGGTTTCGAGAAGGTAACATAGATCCATCTTCTTCAATAGTAGAGAAAATTTTATGGAGTTACATGGACCTACCATACATACTAGGCTACTATGCAGTTGGATATTCAATTACTTTTTGTGCTTTAAGTCGATCCCAAGATCGTGTTATTCGTACAGATCTCTACTCAATAGATCTCTCAACACCAGTAGATAGACTCAAATCACTAGTCCCTTGTTGGAGAATCGCCGGTCTACTTCCTTTACTAGCCGAACGTTGCTTCAACACGGACAACAACAAGAATTTATTCCCATTCAGCGACTTCGAAAGACTAGATTTGGGAGGTGGAAACTTAATCGAAATGACACCAAACACAGTGAGGCGTTCATTTTCGAGTCGAAGAAAATTCATTGCAGTGAAAGAAATTTATGATTTCTTGGATAGACGCATCCCTCATGCAGAATACATTTTTAGGTCATCAGAGAAAGATTTGGCATTGACATTCAAACCAAGAGGATGCAAATTGAAACCAACAAACTGTGAACAACTTGTTGAAGCTTTAAAGTTTGTAACAAAAGCTTTAGTAGCATTACATGATCTATCATTTATGCATAGAGACTTGGGTTGGGATAAAGTGATGAAGAGATCAGATAGAGAGAATGAATGGTTTGTATTAGGATTTGAGGAAGCAGTTGGTGCTCCACAAATATATCCAAATGGTGGGATTTTGATTAGGTCAAGGCATGCACCAGAGATGGGAAGAGGGTTGCATGGAGTGAAAGTTGATGTTTGGGGAGTTGGACAGTTAGTGAAGACTAGTGGGTTAGCTATTCCATTGTTGTTGAGAGAGTTGCAGAATAGATGCTTGGATATGAATCCTGAGCAACGCCCTAGTGCTGCAGATTGCTACCATCACCTACTACAGTTGCAATCGTCTCTCTCGTGCGTCGCACCGAGCGGAATTTGATGTGATTATTAAAAATGATACATGTACACCTCTCACATGAAAGATAAATCTTACAGGCTGGGCCGAAAACTAGCCTCTCACAACTACCAAAATCTCCCACGTAATTAAGTGTACAGACGGGTCACTGTCTATATACTTACAGTTTCTTCTAATTAGTGAAGCCGATATTAATTTTTGCTTGAGACTCGAGTATTCCAACTTTTGTGTGTTGTAAAGTAATCTAAATATAAGATTTTTGTTGGAGCTTTATATGTTTATTATTATGAAAGTGGATAAAGTATAGGTTTACATTACGCATTTTGAACATATCATGCTTTGCAAATGTGTAATTATTTAACGGACAATTTTATATACTGATGCAAGTGGAAGGACAAAGTGAAGTCGAGGAGAGAAAGAGGGATGAGATGGGTCAAAAAAGAATTATAATTATAAGAATGTTATAAGGGTAAAATTTGAAAGTTTGAAAGATATTAGGGGTCAACTCGAAGGTCCAGACACGATTGGGGGTCAAATAGAACGCCCATAAACAATTGGGACCAAAATTGTCAGTTGGTCACAAATTGGGAGTTAAAATGGAACCTTTTCATTATTTTCCGTTTTAGATGTTATAATACTTTTTTTTTTTTTTCTTATTCTTGTATGTCTATATGTAGTTTTTATACATCTCTCTCTATGCATATATGCCAGCAGAAGTTGATGATGATATATGATAATGGTGAAGAAATTTGTCCATAAAATATAATTTGCAACTTTATTAGGGTTAGGGTGTATGGAAGGGATAATTTCTTTGTTTTTTATCAAGTTTTTTCGTTTTACATTAGGTGAGAATGGTCCCAAACCCAACCCACCCAATTGCCCATGTTGCTCGTTTCAAGTTAGTGACTACGGTTGGCTTTGTTTAAGAATTTTTTTTTATTTTGCCCCGCTTAAACCCACCAGCTAAGTCCACTATTATTTGATATAAGCTACCTAAAACTTCAAGCCCAGATCAGAGGTACCCTTTTGTTGTCCTAAACATAGCCCGGTTCCCACCCCCAGGTTGGCGGCGTGTCATGTTACTTTTCTTCGTCCTAGACAATATCTAGATGATCTCGCTAGTCTACGGCTATCCCCATGTACACTTGCACTGATGGCTTAGTTATAAGTATAATCTAGTAATGTCATTTTCTGGTTTTAATGGTGTTTTCTTTGCAGTAGGAGGTTTCTTTTGCTTAAAATGAATCCCACTCTGTTCAGAAAATCTTAGTCCACATAGTCAATGCTCTTGAAGGGAAAAATTCTACTGGCTATAGGCGAACTCCTATTGGCCCAACTTTGTTCGGATGGGGTGTATCTAGTTAATTTGTGGCCTCCATAAAATTTATCCCAACTCACTAATTTGATATTCATATAGAAATTACATATCCGCTAGTTTGTTGTTTGTTTTTTTTCTCAATCTCTAAATGTGACTGGTTTGAATATAAACTATTAGACTCAAATAGACAAAAACTCAACCAGAATCAGTCATTCATATGTATAATATAATACATCGAAAGTCACACAAAAACAAACATACTGATTTTATTCGAGTTAACAACTCAAACTAGACTTTAAAACAAACTTACGAAGAAAAAAAAACCTACCTAAATAGATAAACACATGAGCAGAGAATCTGCTGTCCAACCCAGAAAAATTAAGTTACTTAAATCCCAACACTAGAGTTGCAGTCAACAGTTGGTAGCCCAAGTGGTTCCAAGGTGTTGACATAAACTCCATAAATCCCTGGAGTTATTAGGGTGTAAATAATGTTGTTGGGCTTTAGGACATGTCTTGTTGGGCTATAGGCCCGGTTCTGTTAGTGTTTGAGGGGGCGGTTATCATACGTAGATCGTAGTCGACTTCCAAAAAAAAAAAACACTAGAGTTGCAGCTTTTGTATTACATACAACAAAAAGGGTGCCTTATAACCCCTAATCCTTTTGGTCTAGGCCTGCCCCTCTCTTCGTACTTCCCGTGGGTCTCGGACTAAGCCTAATCCGTGTTGTTCAAACCCAGTATGGGTTAGGCCCAATCCAAGTGCCTTAAGGCTGCCCCAATCCGTGGAGCGCTAAGAGTGAGGACGGCCAGGAGTAAAAAATGAAAGGCGCATATAGCCACTCCCAAAAACATATTCACTAAACCAACTTGTGCAAAATTTGGTTAGGTCAGAACCGATTTCTGCTTGTCTGGATAGTAACCCATTGTTAACATATGTCAGTATTACCAATTCAGTTTCTTGTTTTTGGCTCACATCTTCTGATAGAGTAATTGATACATCTGAATAGAAATTACACCATGAATACAAGCAAGGTTTAGTTACATCATATAATATTTGATACACCACATGATGGAATAAGGAAGCACATAATTATCATGAAACGACCCTCAGTTTGGCATGGGAAAGAATCCTAGATGTGCTCTAAAAAAAACCCTAAACATGCCCTGAAACTAAAGGTCTAAAACTACATCGACTTTCTTCAGTACCTAGTGTGAGAATAGTCTCACATAGAAGAAGGGGTACCTAGCAACCAGGAATATAATGTCTAGGTCCTCTCTACTCATTGCCAATTGGTTTTGAGTTGGATGACCACAAACTTAACATGGTATCAAAGTCAGGTCCACACGTGATAGGCTTAAAAGCCACGTGCTTCACGTCACCCGAAAAAAACACGTGTTAGGTTAACCACCCCACACGTGAGGAAACATGTGAGAACAGTCCCGCATAAGAGTAGGGGTATCTAGCAACCAATAAAGAAAAATCTTACAAAAAATTTGTTTACGAAATATTATGTTAAGAAAAATCTTATAACTTATTAAACCAATAAAGATCGAGTATCTGCCTACTTGACCTCCTACATTACCGTATGATAACAAGAGAATGAGCTAGAAATTGATCCCTCAAACCTATCTATTCCCTCTTACATGTCCTATTATCCAGACGGTCCAATGGGGGTCAATAGGCGAACAACTTGTTTGATAAAATATGAACTGTGAGTACGATTTTTTCATAAGAATTCAGTATAACATTTCCGTTTCGACAATGCTTCCATAAGCAGTATTCAGTATAATCAGAGGAAGTTAACTAACTTGGATCAAAGTTCACATCTACTCCACAAACAATATCAAACCAAACTAGAAGATGAAGTTGTGCCTGTGTGCATTCTAGTGAGACTGAAATACTTTACCAATTCCATCAGTTTTTGTTGAAGGTCAGATGTATTCATTCCTTTAATATTGCAAACCTGTACATATAAACTTTCATTAGCTAGGGCATGAAAGAAGTAATAAAGCTTTGGACACATTAAACACTCAAACAAAAGATTATGGCCTGATACAAATCCTTATTCCTTAAAGGGATTTGCTCTTTATGAACTAGCCATCAACAATATGGACTATCTTAACAAAAACTAAACCCATGACCTAAATCTAATATCCGCCCGACTTCGATTAATGCTACACTTAACCATGGACAATCCCTCTCAACTGGCAAGACTAACGATCGAAATCTTACTGTTTCCGGAAAAAAAATGACTCTTAAACCTAAACATAAAATCATGGAAGAGTAGATAGAGTATATATAGTACCTCAGCTTGAATAGTGTGTAGATATCTTTCATTAACCCTAGTTGAAACACAACTAACAACATTAAGTCCTTCTTCAAGTAATAGTTGAACAACTCCTGAGAGAGGTAACATTATACCATTATCATCACTAATGAAGCTAGTATTTATAACAATCTCCAAACCAGATGAACAAGGCTGAACCGTCACGAAATCGGACTCATGAGATGAAGTATTTCCAGCTGATGATGATCTAATGATATCAGAAGGGTTATGACATAACATTATTGATCTCTTCTTCAACCCATCTCTCTTGTGTTTCATATCTTGAATCTTGTTTTGGAGATGTTTTATATAATTAGTTGCTTCATACATGTGATCAGATGTTGATCTCTTCCCCTGATTATGAAAATTAAAAACCACCCATAGAAACTAATCATATATAATTTAGACATACTTTTAAAATAGTTCAAACCCTATAAAAGATAAAAAAAAAAAAAATGAAAATGGGTTTATTAGTACCTTAATATATTCAATAGGAAGTAAAGATCGAATGGAAGCGAAAAGACTAGACATCTCTTGTCTTCGTTGTCTTTCGACGTCTTTACGAAGGATCATCTTATTCTTCTTATCATCTTCTTTGTTTGGATAATTGTTGTTTTGAGAGTTATTGGAAGAAGCACTTTTATGTTTATTATTATCCGCCAGCTTGGATATGTTGGGAGCTAGAAGAAGAAGATGATAAGAAAGTACTTTGAAATATAATTAGGGTTAGTGAATTATATGATCTTATCTTGATTTTGTTGTTGTTGAATTGTCTGTTGGTGAAACATTTGGATATGAGATCTATCTTATAACAGCTCACTTCTTTGGTGTAAAAGGGCATGAAGGTGAGACATAATTCATGCTTTTCTTCACCCTTGATTTATAGCTAGCTATGGGTATTGAGAGAGAGAGAGAGAGATCTTTGATAGACCTAAAGATGCCAAAGATTGTTTATGTTGTGGTAGAGAAAGATAATATATATGACATATTTTGGGGTCTTACGAGAAAATGAAGTTTGAGTGGGCACTGTATGTATTAAGAAAACTGATACTCTGTGAGACTGTTCACTCGATACTAAACCGACAGCATGTGATAGACAAGAGTTATATTTTATCGGTACTTTTCTCTTTAGATCGTGCCCGTCCACCTTTATATGTATCAGATGAGGATGGGGCATAATATCATTTTTCATGAATTATATATTCATTGAGAGACTTCCATTTGCATTCACACACTGTAGACAAGTAGGGGACCCAGGGAAAAGATTGTTAGACCATTTCTTTAATGATGTATATATCTGGACATTGTCATCCCACTGTCAGGGTTGGCCCTATAGTTTAAAGGAGCACGTGCAGATTTAAGAGATATACTATGTCTGTTTATGGAGATTGGGAGATTTTTGTTTATCTATACTATTAGGACTATATGTCTTATCTTTCAACAAAAAAAGAGGGCTATATGTCTTATTTTAGGGGTATCCAAATTTATGATTTGGTACTTAAATTTATAGATATTGCCCATTTTCCATTAAAAGGCCAAACTAGTAATAGATGGTTTCATCTGAACTTGCGTTTTAAAAATTTAGGTGTAAATGCATATGGAATTGTTGCTAGTTGTTTCTGCATTTCTCTGAACTATTCAGATGTTGGAATTAGGGGCTTAGGGCCACTGTAATTTATTCTTAGGTACATTATCTCATATAGGTTTTTATGTATTATGGACAGGGGCGGACCCACGTTGGGGTCTATGGGGACACGTGCCCCCACATACCAGACTCAAAAGTATGAGTAGGTCTGAGTTTCCACTGCTTACTACGTTCAAAGGAAAAATAATTGGATCAAAATAACAACAACCAAACTTGGCTTGAATGAAAGTGTGTTTTTTTTTTTGTTGAGAATATTGAAAGTGTGTTAGTAGTTTGTTCAGCAGGTTGCACCTTCGAAACCCACAGGCATCATGTTTTTAAGATAATCAAATGTGCCCCCCCACAAACAAAAATTTCTGGGTCCGCCACTGATTATGGACGGTAGTAAAAGTTTTGTGCTTTGGCTGGTTAACCAACTTGATTTCCACATGGTTGTGTTTTCTATATATCTTCTTATCAATGAATCTATCTTACCTTCTCTACGAAAAAATAATAAAAGTATTGTTTTCATGGTCTTCGGGATCTACAACCATGTTTCCATGTCATATAGTTCGTATGTAGGTCAAATAGATATTTGAAACATAGACAGAGACGACTATTTGTAAGTGAGAAATTTGGTTAATACATCACATAAATTTTTTGTTTTAGCGAAAAATGATCATTCAATTTTTTCTAGTCTTCAACTCTTTAAGTATGAATCAGCTCAGACTTGGTAGATCAGGGCATCTCAATGTATTTTTTCTAAAACGACAAAATTTGTACTTTAATTGATATCCTCTCGTGCTGTAAAACAAATCACACATATTACCATTCAACAAAACTGGAGTTTACTACAAACTTTATGGAGTTTTGTTCTTGGAAGTTTTGGTTTATCATTTGAACTTTTCTATGCAATTTGTATATGTCTAATGTTGGTTAATTTTATATTTGTTACTACGAATCTTAGAGTTGGTTAATTTCATATTGTCTAATGTTGTTTCTAATAAAACTTAATGAACAAATTTAATCTTTAAATACTCATCTTATATAGTCTATGATACTCAATGAAGTATGCAGTGATGTAATGCTAAGAAAACCAAGAACGAATCAAAGATGATGATCATGTTTGATTAAAGAATCTGGTCGACTTTTGATCTCAATATTAGGAGATTTATCACTTGTTTTAATAAAAACAAATCTCATAATCTAAACTATCTGATCCACTAAGATCACTTACAGCAATTGAATAGTTGAGTTAGTGGATTAATGACATGTCACTATTGAATAAATATTGTGCATGCACCCATTCTTCACAAAACCCTTTCTTTTACACCTTATGATCAATATAAAAAAAACACTATTATTAGAACAGATTAATCATTAATTGATGTAAATGGAGTGCAAAAGTAAGAATGATATAAAATTAGGGCTTGTTGAAGACATGGGTGGTGGTCACTTCAAAGTTTTGTACATGTAAGCAAAGATAATTATAGAAAAAGGAAGAAAGATGCTAATACCAACTATATCAGTATCAAATATTTTTAGGACACCTACTGTATCAATACCAAGATTCTAGGGCACCAACTATATCAATGCCAAGATCTTTAGGGGATCTCTCAAATATCCTATTTTTAATTAGGACTAATTAATCCTCCCACTTGGACAAGGTGACCTTGCTTTGTTTCTTTTTATAACTTTGAACAATTTGTTTTGTTGTATTTTATTTGATTTGGTTTTAATCTTATATTTATCTTTTTGTAATGAATCTTTTTATAATTTCAATCTAAACATCATGATGAAGTATCAAGATCCTACGTACCAACCAGCAAGTAAAGATATACTTGCAGAGACCGCGACCTTAATTATTTTACGAGAGTGCTAAGTAAACATAAATCAGTTGTAAAATAGGCATAATAGTCTTAACAAAAAGCATTCATGTGCACCCCTTTCAATAGAACAATATATTCATCTCCCAAAACTGTACAAACAATTCCCTAATGGCAAATGTTATGCAATCAACCATGCAATTCAACGTACAAGTAAGACAAGCTTCAATGCTTAAGGAAGTGATTGTTACATGGGATATTCGTGTAACGTCTCAAGCTTTAGCAGTTATTCATAATGTTCTTAGTGTCTGACATTCAAGACCAAGTCTAATACGTACAGAGTTTTATTTCTGACAAAGGTTCCACGAGCCTACCCAAAAGACTTCGACGCTTACTAACTTTGAGCATGCACATGTAACAAAGGGTTTGGATCCCCAAGCAATGTGGACTATAACAACCCCCGACTCTTGGTCCTAAGCTAAGATACCACCTCTAACACCCAAGCCTTAGCATCAATTATCGATATCGCAATTGTTTCTTACACTCAAACCCAAGCCCAATAGGTATGGAGTTTTATTCCTTGTTAAGGCTCTATGAGCTCAACCAAAAAACTTCGATACCTACTAAACTTGAACACGCACATATAACCACGACTTTGTGCGCTTCCCAAGTAAAGTGTGACTATCACAGTTCATGTTGAACAGCCTTTGAAAACCAGTCGAGATTCTCGAATTCGATCACTTGTTCTTTTGTGCTTTCTTTAGTAGCTGGTTAAATATAATCCTTCATTCTCATATCATAAAACTAGAGTAAGTACTTAACCTAACTAATAGAATACATAGACACATGTAAAATTTAGTTATTAGCCCCTGAAATTAGGTGAGGTTGCTCAGATGCCCAGGATACTCAGATAAACTTCAAACAGAAAAACACAGACGACAGTAACATCATATTTGGGGGGGGGGGGGGGGGGGGGGGGCTCTCTAAAGTCTGTAACATACTGATAAGTTAAAAAGAAAAAGGCACTCCAAAATGGGTGGGTAGGGAAAAGATTACTAAAGTGAAGATTCCCAACTTATGTGATTTTGGTTTTCATTCTTGTGATTAGATAAAGTCAAAATCAAACGTTTATGTCAATGACACGTGTCCTAAGAGTTTTTGTCCTCGAAGTAACTTAGGATTCTTTCTGATATCAAATATCTACAAAAATTCTCTTTGTCAGACACTTATTCCACTAGAATCTCAGCTAGGAATATGTGACTGGACATAATATAGAGAGGAGAAAGTGTTTTACTTTCTCTTAAAATCCTAACGAGACACGTAGACCGGAATAAGTGTCGGATATAGTTGGAATATTTATGACCAAAGAAGCTGGTGCTACTTGTGCAATATCCCCTAAGAGGCTAAGATGGGCCGAGATGGCATATCCCCTAAGACGCTAAGAACTTGGACAAACTTAGGTATTGGCATAAGCAATAAAAGAGAAATGAGCAAGTAATAATATTTTTGGTGCATACATGTGCTGCACAATTTAACTTACGACTATGTAAGAAGTATCAATAATGAGCCCATGCACTGCATGGAAGAACAAGCATGATCATGCCCAATTTCTTTGCTCAGCAGCCCTACCTGACTTGAAAATGTTGTCGTATCCGACTGATGATGTGACGCGATATGCCGATCTTTGTTACATGTCAACCATGTCATCGTTATTCTAGGGCAGTATTTCTGGGACATCTGGATTTTTCCTTCTTTGCTCAAAGGTTGTACCAAGAACATAAAGCTTCTATGTAATATGTCAAAAATTATCCATTGGGTTTCATTACTTTCTAATCTCGAAGGCATAACAAATTAAACCCTAAAAGGATTCTACCACCCGATGTTTAGAGATGGTCTACTAGTTGCCACATAGTGTAATAGGATGTACATCTAAAATGTCTCAATAGAGATATGTGATGTCACATAGTGCAATAGGATGTAAATCTAGAATGTCTCAATACAGATATATGTTGTTAGTAACATATATCATAACATATATCAGTAGTTATTTATTAACATGACCTGACAAGGCGCATACAAAATGAGCATATAAATGTGTTTAGCGAATCCGTAAATGAGGAAATGCATTGACATGTTTAGTGATGGTAAGGATATATCATATTTCTAAGGTACAAAATGAGAGGTATATATATATTGTAGAGAAACTGAAACTACATCGGATAATGAACATAACCATAGTTAAGTTGCCGCTACAATAATCAAAACGGAAATGCTAGAATCACAAAAGATTTTGGCAAAAAAAGTTGCCCAGCTGATGTGGCGGTTGTGATATTCATATCTTAACTGCCCAGATCTAGTCAAACTTTCAAATCACAACCGCCACATCACCTGGGCAACTTCTTTTCTCAAAATCCTTTGCGATTCCAGCATTTCCCAAATGAAAAAGAAAATTTATATATATCATAAGTTGTTCCTGGTACAGGATCTGGAGTAGTTTGTCCTAGTTACTTGAACAGTTCTGCACCAAATCCATCAATTTCCATTCTAACTCAGATGTACTACTCATTCCTCTGACGACATTGCTAACCTGTGTGTATTTATAAACTTGCATTAGCTACTAAAATCTTATACATATATAGAGAAACATCCATCTAGCAATTTATGAGCTTCGGTTGTCGTCTATACCTAGATTTAATAGAGCTACACAACTGTTTACAGATTTGCAAGTAAGGCAGGTCTTGCTTCTTGGCTAGCTCACATATGGTAAAAATTTAACTAAGAATTGAACTCAGAATGGTTGAACCCGCAACCAATCGGGTTCACTTTTCTAACAATCAGCCGAGGATGTCGCTTACTCGTAAAAGAAACTTAAGTTTGGAAGTAGCCAAAGAAATGAAAGTATAGATGTACTAACTAGGGTTGATCAATTTTTTTTTTTTGAGAAATCGACTACGATCTACGTTAGTCGTTATAAGACATTGATACTTCGAGATGATGTGATAAGCACAATAACTGCCGAAATACTACTGAGCCTAAAGCCCGACGAATTAAATGGCCTATAGACTGACGAATGAAATGACCTAAAGCCTGCATAAACTACTTTATTTATACTCAAATTCAATATTTCTGGATTTGCACTTCCATGTGATCGAACGTGGGATTCTGCATTGCAGAGTATATGCACTGACCAACTGGGTTGATGAATTTGATTACCTAAAACAATAATAAGAAAAAGAAATCATGGGTAGTTAGAATAAGCCAAGTACCTCAACTTGGATAGTGTGTAGTACTGATCTTTCATTAACCCTAGTTGAAACACAACTAACAACATCGAGTCCTTCTTCAAGTAAGACTTGAAAAACTCCAGAGAGAGGTAACACTCCATTATTGTCATTGATGAAGCTAGTATTTATAACAATCTCCAAACCAGAAGAACAAGGCTGAACTGTCACGAAATCAGACTCATGAGATGAAGTGTTTCCAGCTGATCTATTGATATTATAAGGGTCATTAGATAACATTATTGATCTCTTCTTCAACCCATCTCTCTTGTGTTTCATATCCTGAATCTTGTTTTGGAGATTTTTTATATACTTAGTGGCTTCAAACATATGATCAGATGTTGATCTCTTCCCCTGATAAAAAATTAAAACCACCCAGATCTAAGTAACTAACTAGTCATAACTGACCAGACATATTTTTTAATATAATTCAAACCCTAAAAACCAATGGATAGAAATGGGTTAGTACCTTAATATATTCTATGGGAAGTAAAGACCGAATCGAGGCGAAAAGTCTAGACATCTCTTGTCTTCTTTGTTTCTCGATGTCTCGACGAAGAATCATCTTATTCTTCTTATCATTTTGACCATAACCATCTTTGTTTGGATAACTACTCTCTTGTGAGGTATTAAACAAAGCAGTTTTATATTTGTTGTTATCCTCCAGGTTATTGGATATGTTGGGAGGAAGAAGATGATCATCAGAAAGTACTTGAAAATGACAAGGGTTGAATCTATCATGGGCACTCATCTTATCTTGATTATGTTGTTGTTGAATTGTTTGTTGTTGGTGGTCAGAATTTGGTGGTGAAAAGATTTGATAAAATAGCTCATTAGTTTGGTTTAAAGGGTGTGTTGGTGAGTTATAGTTCATGCTTAATTTTCTTAACCTTGAGAGAGAGAGAGAGGGAGAGAGTAAAAAAGATGAATGAAGATTTAGGTTAAGGAAAAAGATATTTGATGGGCCTAAAAATGACAAAGTTTTTTTTTTTTGTTAAAGATTGACAAAGTTTCTTGATGTTGTGGTAAGACAAAGATATTTTGACACATTTTTTGGGTTTTCAAACGTTTGAACAGGCACTGTATGAATGTCATACTAATTGAGATAAATACTTTCTTTTGCTTTCACACACTCAAACACATGTAGGGCTTTGGGAGAACCAAAATGCTCATGAGAAAAATATTAGTATGCCAAATGGATGCTATTTGATGGATGGATGATACAAATATGGTTGAATGCAGGGATGGATCCAGAATTTCTACCAAGAGGATGCCAAACTATATACCGAGATAACTTTTTTTTTTGCAAACACTAATTAACAAAAGGCCGCGGCTTTGGGGAATAAAGAAAATTCTCCGGGGAATAAATTCTCGAGGGAATCCAGTTTTTTTTGAAAATTCTCCGGGGAATAAATTTTTATAGGCAATACAGAATACATTTTTTTTAAAGTTCTCCTCCATCTCATCTGTTCTCTCTACCACTTCATCTTCTCGACACCTCATCATCTTCTCAGGCGAAAGTCGCCGGCCGGCCAATTTTCCGGCCGGCGACTTCAAACATTAAAAAAAAAAAGAAAAAAATTTCTCTCCTCTCTCTCTCTAGAACAGATCTAGAGAGAGAGAAGGTCTGTTCTCACGAACGCAGACCAGATCTGTTCTCACGAATAGACCACAATGGCCTGTTCGTGAGCAATTGCAGATTCAATTGCATTTTGTGATTCTTCCATACTTCCATGATCATTCACTGAAGATGGAAACTTCACTGTTGTTCTTGATAAAGAAGACCCAATATTTTTAGCTGATGTTTGCAAAGATGCAGGTGCTGTGAAACGATAAATACCTATGAGTGATAGTTCGGATGAAGCCGAGGTATGGAGGAAGCACTCGGGTGGAAACCGAGAGAGATGAAGTGATTGAGTAAGCTCTCGGTTGAAACCCGAGGAAGAAGATGATGACAAGCTCTCGGCTATGGCCGAGCTTGACTGCTTGAAGCTCTCGGGTATGACCGAGAGTTGATGATGGCGTCTCTCGGTTATGACCGAGAGAGATGATGATGGTGAGGCTTGAGTGAACCGAGAGATAGAGAGTTGATAGTGAGAGAGAGATAGGTAAATACCTTGTTTATTAACACTTACAACTTGATGATTACATTGGCTATAGAGATACATATTTATAGGTTTACAACTTAGGAGTCTTGTAAAATCGAAAAACTAAACTCTATCTTTATCCTAATAGAACTAAGACTAGTAATCCTAATAGAATTAGGACTTAATTGAGACCGACCCACTCGGTTGTGACCGAGTGGGATTGACTCTCTAACACTCCCCCTCAAGTTAGAGCGGGAATGGAAGTAACGCCTAACTTGCCAATAATGTTTTTGAACGGTTCTGCCCCGAGTGGTTTGGTGAAGATATCTGCAAGCTGAGAGTCTGAACTTGTAAAGCGCGTGGCAATGACGTTATCTTTGATCTTCTCACGAACGATGTGGCAATCTATCTCAATGTGTTTGGTACGTTCGTGAAAAACTGGATTATCAGCAATATGGAGAGCGGCTTTGTTGTCGCAATAAACTGTCATCGGATCTGAGTGATCAATTCCAAAGTCAAGTAATAAATACTTGAGCCATTGTAATTCGCATGTGAGGATGGCTAAAGCTCGATATTCTGCTTCTGCCGAAGACTTGGCAACGGTGGGTTGCTTCTTTGATTTCCATGAAAGTGGACTAGATCCCAACATTGTAAAATATCCTGTAGTTGATCTACGGGTCGAAGGACAACCAGCCCAATCTGAATCACAGTAACCTGTAATATGGAGAGAGCTGTCTGCGGATAAAAATACTCCTTTATCAAGGGTACCTTTCAAGTATCGTAGTACGCGATGGGCGGCGTCTAGGTGTACTTGACTAGGTGTTTGCATGAATTGACTGAGGTTATTCACAGCAAAAGCGATATCTGGCCGTGTAACTGTTAAGTAGAGAAGCCGGCCAATTAGGCGACGGTAAACTGACGGATCTGTCAATGGTGTACCGTCAGTGGGACTAAGTCGAAGTTTCTGTTCCATAGGGAATTCAGAGGGACGTGCAGCGGTTAGTCCAGAATCTTTTAAAATATCAAGTGCATATTTTCTTTGACATAAAAAAATGCCTTGTGACGAACGAGAAACCTCAATACCAAGAAAGTATTGGAGACGTCCTAGATCCTTTAGCGAGAAAGTATTATTGAGGAATGATTTTAATTTGGAAATAGCATGATCATTATTTCCTGTGATAATGATGTCATCCACATAGACTAGAACATAAATCTGAGTGGAGAAGGAACGAAAGGTAAAAAGCGAATAATCACTTTTAGATTGAGAGAAACCACGTTCAATTAGAACGGAGGAAAATTTGGAAAACCACTGACGGGATGCTTGTTTTAGACCATAAAGGGATTTATGAAGGCGGCATACTTTAGACTCCCCCTTAGATGAAAATCCGGGGGGAAGTTTCATGTAAACTTCCTCATGGAGGTCGCCTTGGAGGAAGGCATTGTTAACGTCCAACTGATGGAGAGACCAGCCTTTAATGGCGGCGAGAGAGAGAAGAACTCGAACGGTTACTAGTTTAGCAACCGGAGCAAAAGTATCATTGTAGTCCAACCCCTCTATTTGAGTATAGCCTTTAGCCACTAAGCGGGCTTTATAGCGTTCTATGGAGCCATCGGGCTTGAACTTTATTTTATACACCCACTTACAACCAATAGGCTTCTTGCCGGGTGGTAAGTTAGTGAGAGTCCATGTTTTGTTTTCTTCCAAGGCCGAAATTTCCTTAGCCATGGCCTCCTTCCAATGAGAAGATTTCATTGCTTGGGTGAAGGAAGTGGGTTCGGTCGAGGACAAGACCGAGGAAAGAAATTGTTGATGAGAAGTTGAAAAAGAATTTATAGAAAAATAGTTTTCAAGTGGGTACTTGACGGTAGAGGTGTTGGAGCAAACATAGTCTTTGAGATGACTAGGAGGTTGACGAGACCGAACCGGTCTGCCGGAGTCAACGACGGGATCGCCGGATGTGGGAACACCGGTCGCGGGCGGTGGAAGAGAAGAGACCGAACCGGGAGTGGTGATAGGGGGTTCTGTCGGCACCCCTGAAGCGGGGTGGGTGTCAGAATAATCTGGCGGCACCCCTGAACCAGGGAGCCCGGTAGAAATATCTGTCGGCACCCCCGAAGGGACGGTAGGGTTATCTGTCGGCACCTCCGAAGGTGTGTTACCAGGGGTGTCTGTAGGCACCCCTGAAACAGAATCCAAAACCGGGGCAGTGGGTTCTTCGGTGAACCTGCTGTTGTCGGATGGTGAATCGGGAGGGGGCTCGGTATTCACCGGAAAATCAAAAGTGCCGTCATCATCAATAGAGAGGGATGGAGACAGATCGGCGAGAGGAGCTTGTGCCGGTAGTGGAGAAGCCATTGGAAAGCGGCTTTCGAAGAATGTAACGTCTCGTGAGATGAAAATACGTTGAGTAGAGATGTCGTAGATACGGTAACCCTTTTGTCCACTTGGGTAGCCAAGAAAAATGCCGGCGGAGGACCGGGCGTCCATCTTGGTTTTGACCAAAGGAATACGGGCATAACAAAGGCATCCGAATACACGTAAGTGGGAAAGATTCAGAGGAGCACCCATGAGGATTTCATGAGGGGATTTCCCATCAAGGATTGGTGTGGGTAATTTATTAATGAGATAGACGGCGGTTAGAACGCATTCTCCCCAAAACGAAAGAGGGAGGTGAGCTTGAAGTCGTAAGGATCTAGCGACTTCAAGAATATGGCGATGTTTTCGCTCAACAACACCGTTTTGTTGAGGGGTATAAGTACAACTTCG
The DNA here is from genome assembly GCF_041429995.1 of Eschscholzia californica. NCBI lineage: Eukaryota > Viridiplantae > Streptophyta > Magnoliopsida > Ranunculales > Papaveraceae > Eschscholzia > Eschscholzia californica. Next base: position 42,569,119 of record NW_028238483.1, on the reverse strand, counting down.
TTGGTGGATAATCCCTTTTTCAAGGAACCAACTTTGGAGAGAATTATTTATGAATTCGGAACCATTGTCCGATCTAATCGTTTTAATCACACAATTAAATTGTGTGTGAACATAATTAGAAAAATTCCGAATTTGAGTGGTGGAATCCGATTTGGAATTTAGAAGAAATATCCAAGTACAACGAGAAAAATCGTCAACAAGGGTTAAAAAATAACGACACCCGGAGGTGGAGGGAACCGGAAAAGGACCCCATATATCGGCATGAACTAACTCAAATATATGAGTGGAAGAAGTAGTGCTAGTAGGAAAAGGCAATCGACATTGCTTAGAAAGTGGACAAATATCGCACGGCACTTTATTTGATAAAAATTTAAAATTCATACATGGAAGTCTTGAATTAAAAAATTGAAAACGAGAAAAAGATGGATGTCCTAAACGGCAATGCCATAAAGAAAAAGACTCATGACTAGATTTATCTTGGACTAAATTTGAAACGGAAAGAATTTGACGCTCCGTGCGAAGGAAGTAAAGGTCGTCATGAAGACTACCATGCCCAATCTCCATCTTCGTTGTTCGGTCCTGAAAAAGACATAAGTCATTGTCAAATAAGACGGTACAACGAAGGGATTTAGAAATTTGAGATATAGATATGAGATTAAATTGAAAAGATGGAATATGAAGCACATCTTGTAAATAAAATCTATTTGAAAAATAGACCGAACCAATATGGTGGACTTTAACTCTTGATCCATCGGGTAATCTAACAAATAAATCCGGAGGAGCAAGAGAATAGGAAGAAAATCGGGATAAAACCGAACATATATGTTTAGCGGCACCGGAATCAATAACCCAAGGAGGGTAAGAAGAAGAAGTATACTTACCGGTGAGATTAACGAGTGGATCTTTGTTGAGACGGATAGAGGTTGTGGGCTGTTTGTGTTGATCTAACAATGCCAAAACCGATTGATATTGTTCCGGGGTGAGGGATGTTGCTGTAGGCACCCCCACATCGTTTTGATGTGTGACCGAGTTGGTGGCCGAATCTTGCCTAGAACGTGGTCTTCCACGTTGACCGTAGTTTGGTGGATAACCATGGAGCTTGTAGCATGAGGAAATATCATGGCCATGGAGTTTACAATGATCACAAAACGGTCGTTGTCGTTTGGGTCTTTGTTTATCGGAACCATAAGACCGATTTTGATTATATTCGTTGGAACCAACGGCTAGGGCAGCAGCATTGTTATCTATATTCATAGGAGAAACAATGTTTTGTTGAACCTCTTCTTGTTTAATAAGAGAATGAATTCGAAGAATAGAAGGGAATGGTTCAATCAACAAAATTTGACTCCGAATTGAGGAGAATCGGTCATTAAGACCTTGAAGAAACTCCATAGCTCTATCTTGATTTGTTCGTTCAACCAAGGAACGACCATGACCACATGTACAAGGCTCGGTAAGTAGCAAAGAGTTGAGTTCATCTTGAAGAGCCTTGAGTTTGGTAAAGTATGTGGAAACATCGAAATTGTCTTGTTTAAGACAAGAAATTGCTCTCTTGAGTTGGAAAATCTTTGGAGCATTCCGTTGATGAAAACGGTCATAGAGATTATGCCATATATCATAGGCTGTCTCATCATATAATATTGATGATCGAAGAGGTGGATCAACCGAATTAATAAGCCAACTAGAAACAAGGTCGTTACATCGTCCCCATTGTTCTAGTTCGATAGGATCGGTAGGTTTATCGATACTTCCATCAACAAAACCGAGTTTGCCTTTAGCTCGTAAGGCTTTTGACATTCCTCGTGACCATGAGGAATAGTTATCACCGGTTAAAAGCGGTGTGATGATAATAGTAGTGGGAGAATCCGAGTGATGAACTTCAAACGGTCCACTATTAGTGATTGCATGAATTTGAGAAGTTTCGGAGACTTCGGGAGTAGTCATGATTCAAGAGAGAAAAAAAAATAATTGAAGGCTCTTATACCATGTGAAACGATAAATACCTATGAGTGATAGTTCGGATGAAGCCGAGGTATGGAGGAAGCACTCGGGTGGAAACCGAGAGAGATGAAGTGATTGAGTAAGCTCTCGGTTGAAACCCGAGGAGGAAGATGATGACAAGCTCTCGGCTATGGCCGAGCTTGACTGCTTGAAGCTCTCGGGTATGACCGAGAGTTGATGATGGCGTCTCTCGGTTATGACCGAGAGAGATGATGATGGTGAGGCTTGAGTGAACCGAGAGATAGAGAGTTGATAGTGAGAGAGAGATAGGTAAATACCTTGTTTATTAACACTTACAACTTGATGATTACATTGGCTATAGAGATACATATTTATAGGTTTACAACTTAGGAGTCTTGTAAAATCGAAAAACTAAACTCTATCTTTATCCTAATAGAACTAAGACTAGTAATCCTAATAGAATTAGGACTTAATTGAGACCGACCCACTCGGTTGTGACCGAGTGGGATTGACTCTCTAACAGGTGCTGATACTGAATTTCTTCTTATCCCTCTTTCTTCTTGCTTCAATTTCGAACTCGAATTAGTCAAAAATGAATGAGATTTCCTGTTCAATTCACATTTCTTATTCTTCCCTTTAAAGAACAAAAGTGGTTTTACCATTCTTAGATATCTTTTTAACATATTACTTGCATCAAATCTCACCTTGGTTTTTGTTGTTGTTGTGTCTTCTTCTTTCTTATCTTTATTTTCGCATTGCTTTCGCCATTTCGCTGGTCTGAATATTGAGAAAGACTTTGCCTTTATTCTTTTCTTTGTTCCTCCATTATTGCTTTGGTGCTGATCATTGATACTGCTTGTGTTGTTCTTATCATCACTTTTGGTGATGATGGTGGTGGGTTTTTAATGTTCTAATACAAGTTCTGTAATGGGTTTTTGGGTAGTAAGATAATCAAAGGATGAAGTGGTAGAGATGGGTAAGTGGGAAAGGAGGTCAAGAGGGAGAAGATGGCCATGAAAAAAGATTTCATCAGCAGGGGAAAGATCAATTGCAGATGAAGATAAGGACGGTTTTGTCATGTGTTGAGGAAGGTTGAAGAGGGTTTGTAAAAGCTACAAACAAATCTTGTCGAACAGACCTTCTCTCTCTCTAGATATGTTCTAGAGAGAGAGAGAGAAAAGAAAAAAAATTAGAGAAAGAGAAAATTAAAAAAAAAAAAAATTTTTATGTTTGAAGGTCGTCGGCCGGAAAATTGGCCGGCCAGCGACTTTCGCCGGAGAAGATGATGAGGTGTCGAGAAGATGAAGTGGCAGAGAGAGGTGATGAGATGGAGGAGCCTTTTTTATAGCATCTTCTAAAATTAGAAGCCCCTTAGCAATAAAAAGAAACATAAAAAGTCAATCTTATTTGACTAATTTTAAGAAAAGTCTTTATTCCCCAGAGAATTTTCTTTATTCCCCAAAGCCGCGGCCTTAACAAAATACTTTTTTTTTTTTTTGAAACTGTTGATTCCATTAATCACAAAGTTCATTACAAAAGTAACGAGAAATTAACAACAAAATAATATTAAGGACCCGGGACCAAGAGTCCATATGCCAATTCATGAGGGGCATTATTGGCATTCCGCGGGCAATAAGTGAAGCTTATCCTGTACTCTCTTGCTTTAACCCTAATTAGCTCGACCTCATACTTCAATCTCCATGGGATAGCTGGTGAAGCTTCAGTTAGTAGGGAAATCATAACCCTAGAATCGCCTTCAATCTCTGCCTCATATATCGACAACTCCTCCACCATTTGTAACCCCAAGCCAAAAGCTTTCATCTCGCTATGTAACGCCGAAATGGGGGGAAATGTCACTGCTCTTGTTCTCCATGTTACTCCATTCGAATCCCTAACTACAGCTGCCGCCGAGGCTCCTTGAGATCTGAAAGCTCCATCCACATTCACTTTATATCTCCCATGCAATGGTGGAATCCAAGTTTGATCCTGTTGTGAAGGTTCGGGTTGCATGTGAATCAAAGTATTAGGGTTTCGATTTAACTCTAATTTTGTCAAAAGCCAAACCCTATTCAACTCGATTGGTTTGTTCCTGAAATGCAACTCGTTACGATGCTTCCACCATATCCAAATCAGATAAGTGAATTTATACCAAACTTTGTTTCCTTCATTGCCTTTGTTTAGAATATTCTGTAGATTCAAAATAGGATCTAACCCTAGCTGTAACAGATCCACATCATTAGTAATACCAATAAGGTTAATGAAAATAGGGCAGTTACCAAATAAATGAGATATGTTTTCTACTTCCTGCATATTACATAGCTTACAATAAGGATTGATATGATGTATTCTTTTGTTGATATTCTCCAATGTGGCCACTCCATTATGAATTAGTTTCCAGATAAATTCTTGGATTTTAGGATCCATGTTCTTTTTATTCCAGAGTTTTTGCCAAGGAAAATTCCTTATAGTATCTGGTAATACAGGAGGAGAAATCATTAAAGAGTAATAAGATTTAGAAGAGAAATTACCTTGTTTTGTTGGGCACCACACTAGTCTATCAACTTCATCTGTTATGGGAATGTATATACTGTTAATAGCATTTATGCTGGGTTGATCAAAGTATTCACTGAGTATTGCTTGATTCCACTGATTTGATCCCACTAATAGTAAATCAGATACTGTGCTAATATTATTTGGAAGAGGTTTGATTAATTGAGGTCTTTTTTGTGGTAAATCCATTAACCAGGGGTCTTTAGCAACTTTCACCTCCTTTCCATTGCCTATTTGCCAACAGCAATTAGCTTTTAACACCTCCCTGATTTGTAACATAGATTTCCAGAAGTGGGAGTTGGAGTTTTTGATTGATACATCCCAAAAGTCCTCATTTGTAAGGTATTTTGCTTTTAGTATTTGAACCCACATTGCATCTTTATTTGTTAGAATTCTCCATGCCATCTTAGCTAACATTGAGTCATTGACCTCATTTAACTTTCTTATACCAAGTCCACCAAGTTTTTTTGGAGAAGTTATTATATCCCACCTTATGAAATGCAATTTATGGTTTTCCACATCATGTCCCCACCAAAAGCATCTCTCTTCCTTCTCTAGATTCTTGATAGTTGTTTTAGGAATGTTTTGATAGCTAAATGCATAAGTACAATATGAACTTAGAACAGATTTGATAAGAACTGTCCTCCCTGCTTGTGAAATTAGACCTTGCTTCCATCCTGCCAATGTTTTCTTGAATTTGTCTGTTAACCAAGTGTAGTTCTCAACTCTATTTGCAGTTTTCATGATCAATGATCCTAAATACTTAGCTCTATCTGTCATTCTAGGAGCTTGTAATCTGACAATGTATTCATTTTGTATTTCAGGAGGAACACCTGCACCAAAGAAAATAGAAGACTTATCAAAGTTTACTGCCTGTCCTGAAAAACCAGCATACTCTTCCATCATCATAAGAATTGCCTGAAGATTTGGTAAGTTTGCCTCACCAAAGAGAATCAGATCATCTGCGAAAAGTAGGTGGGAAATTGGGGGGCTATTTTTATTCAATTTATATCCATTGTACAGACAACAAGTCTCATAGTGAAAAATAAGTAGGGATAGAGATTGAGTAGTTAAAATAAAAAGGTAGGGTGACAAAGGACACCCTTGCCTAAGACCACGAGAGGCCTTGAATGCCCCATGAATACCTCCATTTAATTACTTATATTCATTAATCTATTATATAAAACAGAAGGGAAAACGATGACTGGGACAAACATCCTTATTTAATTATGCATATTGTCTAGAAGCCCTTCTCAAAATTTAAAATATAGTCCTTCGTAGAAATAAAGTTACCTATTTAAAAAACAATAATCTTTTCCTTCGTATAATTAAAAATCTTTTTTGGATAAATGATATTGTCTAAACAATAATCCTTTCCTTCTGAGAAATAAAAATCTTTTTTTATAAAGGATATTGTCTAGAAGCCCTTCTCAAAATTTAAGACATAGTCCGTCGTATGCATAAAGTTACCTATTTAAAAAAAAAATCTTTTCATTCCTAGAAATAAAAATTCCAATTTAAGAAAAAAAGAAAAAAAATAAATTTCAAGGGTTAAAAAAAAAATTTAAATATCTCTCTCAATAAAATAATAACTAATTTAAGAAAAAAGAAACAAAAATAATAACTAATAAAAATCTCTCTCTCTCCCAATAAAATATAACAATAAATTTCGTAACATTTGATTGATACAAATATATCTAGAAAAATCAAATCTATTATACAAAATAATCCCGTGTAATATATAGATTATTACACGGGATATTGTCTAGAGGCCCTTTAATTTTTACAATATAATCCCTTGCTATTAAGGATATATCAAAGGTCTAAATCAAATCTATTATATAAAATCGATTTCTCCTAATTAATACCAACCCATGAAAAAACAATTTGGAAACATTTTATTCATACATTGCCATAGTATATTACTCGGATCCCGGATTGCTATAGTATGGAAACAGGCAAAAAAAGTGTTTTCTGTATTGAACAGGTCAAAAAAGTTGGCATTCCCAGTTGGTTTCCAAATTGCCATAGTATGGAAACATGCCGAGAAAATTTAGTCCAATTTGGAAACTATAGAAAGATATATTGTCCGAGCAATTTTAAAGTTCATACATTAATTCGGAAATTAATTTAGGAACAATTAATACCCAAACAAATTATATGAAAATAGATTTATTAAGCGTTATTTCTCAAATAGCCCCCAACTTTGTGATCAGCTTCCTGCCTAGCCCCCTACTTTAGCAAATATTCCCATATGACCTCCTTTTTCCGTTATCTTTAACGTTCCGTCACTCTCACTCCTCCATCTCATTTCCTCTCTCTGTCAAGTCACCTAACACGCCACATCATCATCTTCTCCGACATGGGTCGCCGACCGGCCAAATTTCCGGTCAACTACCTTCAAACCTAAAAAAAAAAAATATTCTCTTCCTCGATCTCTCTTCTTCTTCTTCTCACTCTCTCTCTTCCCTTCTATTCTCACTCTATCTCTTCCCCTCTCTTCTCACTTTCTCTCTCTAAAAAAAATATATATTTTTTTTAATTTCATCTCTCCTCTCTCTCCCTCTAAACTCCGGCGAAGGGGGTTTCCCTTCGCCGGAGGTCGGGTAGACCTTGAAGGTCTGCCGAAACAGACCTTCATGGTCTATTCCGACAGATCTGGAAGGTCTGTTCGAGCATCAAGGTCTGCTCGAACAGACCTTCACAGTCTGCCGGAACAGACCTTCAAGGTCTGCCTGACCTCCGGCGAAGGGAAACCCCCTTCGCCGGAGTTTAGAGAGAGGAGAGATGAAATTAAAAAAAAAATTAGAGAGAAAGAACGAGTGAGAAGAGAGGGGAAGAGAGAGAAAGCAGGAGAGAGAAAACAGGAGAGAGATAGGAAAAAGAAGAGAAAAAAAATTTAGGTTTGAAGGTCGCCGGCCGAAAATTTGGTCGGCCGACGACCCATGCCGGAGAAGATGATGATGTGGCGTGTTAGGTGACTTGGCAGAGAGAGGAAATGAGATGGAGGAGTGAGAGTAACGGAAAGTTAAAGATAACTGAAAAAGGGGGTCATATAGGAATATTTGCTAAAGTAGGGAGCTAGGCAGGAAGCTGGTCACAAAGTTGGGAGTCATTTGAAAATTAACCCATCTATTAAAAAAGATGTATTTGGAAACAATTAATACGAAACCAATTTGGAAACAATAAATACGAAAACCAATGTAGAATGGGAGAAATATCTTTTTTAGTTTTGTTAGTCACTCCTATGTGTTAATATTTTTTCTATCATAAGACTTTTTATATTTTTATATTAGAGGGGATGATCAAGAGATTGAGTATTTTGTCTATAAACCTTAATATAACGGACCAATTAAGCTTTTATTTTATTTTTATAGACTTTGCCTTTCTCTTACTTCGTTTTCAATGATTTTTAGGATTTCAACGTTTTAATAAGTTAAAATATCGATACAGTGTCGAATGACGTCACAACATTTTGATGATTGAGATATTTGAGCATAATTAGCACATAGATCCTTTATAGAACCTAATGATCTTGCTAAAACAAGGTTAGTGTTGTTGTTCAATACGCATATCTGGATACAATATTCGTTTAAGTGCGTTTCAAAAATTAAATATACATTGTTTTATGATGATTTACAAAAAAAATCTTGAAAGACTAAGTTATTTGGATATTGTTGTCAGTTTGTCGCTAAAGCACTTAATGATTCATATATTCTTCACACATACATTGAAAATGAAGCTGAAATCAAGCGTACTTGAGTTGTGAAATCAATTACCTAGATCATAGTTCAACAAAAAGAATCACCTCGATCATTCAGAAGCACAAAATCAACAACCCATATTAATTTGAAACAATGTCTATGGTACAAAACCAGATTGTGTACTTCACCTTAATCAAATATTATTTTGTTATTTGTTTCATATTTGCTATTTTTTTTTCTCCTAATTGTAGATGAAGTTATTACGTGGATACAAGAGTTGGGAGTAATTTAAATGATCCATAGTGGTTTTCTTTTCCAATTTCAAATATCATAGTCAACTCGTGCATTTGATTCCGACTCAAACTTATGGCATTTGCATTTTTGGACTCTTTTGTAATCTGAGTAAAATAAGTCTCAACTATACGAGCCTATTATTGGTTGAAACAACCGGAAATGACTATTTTACCACAAATTTGTTCTTCGGATTGAGACTCCAAAAAAAACAACAATATATTAAAGGGTTTTATTATGTTTTCCATAAATGTCGTTTTACATAGATTGAATCATCAGAAATCCACGTACGTGTCAAACGACGAAGCAATTAAACTTAATTAGTCCAATAACATTATTCGTGCCGGAGGCACGGGTTATAACTAGTTATAATAATACATCAACGATTACAAACGCAATTGATCTTTACGAGAGTTAATGTTTTAAAATATTTGCATAATCGACTAAATATCAATTTCACAAAAACACTTTTTTCGATAAAAACTACTAAACTATCATCCAACCACGCATAACTCATCTTGTTTGTCAAGCGAGTCTTGACTAACTTCATATATGAAAAAACTCTTTCAACCGAGGCAGTTGCAACCGACAAAGTTAATGCTAAAATAATAAGCAAATCCACTAAATAATACTTTATCTCTTCCAGTTCCCAACAATGTTCTTGCAAGAGCTCAAATCCCATCTACATTTTGAGAAATCATCATTCTGCCTCATATCGTAAATGTAATTATCAAGCTGGGAACTAAGTAGCATAGTGACAACACTACTGAAATCTAACGGATAAAAATCAGCCAGACAAATCAACTTACTTGTGTCGAAAAGGGCAAAACTTATAGATGGACTCAAACATCCCACACAACGGAGCAACTCGGTTTCTTCTCAGTGACACGAGCATTTAATTCTTGAAGTAGCATATCAATAACGGTATAGAAAATCTCCACTTGATAGTGATAGAAGTTTGAAATGTTTTGTGCATTCCGCCTACTTCTCTCTTGAAAGGTATAGAAAATCTTCATTTGTTATTCCCAACAAAAGCTTCATCAAATGTAAATAGGTTTGCATCTTGAATAACAAATCTATTGGTAAAATGATAAAGTAAATCTGAGAGGGTTTACCAATGTTGCAGTCGGTTCCGGTGTTGGAGTCGATTCCTTTGTATGGCATGTTGGAATCCATCTAGAGGTTTTGCCCTTTCGACAAAAGTACGTTGATTCGTCTTGCAAAATTTTATCCATTAGGTTTTCTTTTGAAATATCTTAATTTCCATAATGTATAGTTGAACTTGAATACTTGATTAGAAATGAACAGTGATTTTGGTGTGGTTTGAGATGAAGAAATGAGACAGATATAAATGTAGAAAATTGAATTATATAGTTAAATGGTCGGGTAGTTGAATTGAAATTTACATGGTTTGGGGTCGTTGAGTTGAAATTTATGGGGTTTAGGGTACTTGAATTGATGTTTATAGAGTTTAGTGTAGTTGAATTGAAATTTATTGGATTTATGGTAGTTGAATTGAAGTTTAAAATAAAAATAATCGTATGTGTTGATGGAAAGACTTGTTCCAACACTTTAGACTCTTGGGTCCCTTCCCACTAACTAAGCCTAAGAGCATCTCCAATGCAAGACTCAAGCTCTAATTTGCTTACTAAGTTTGCTTCTCGTACTGTGTATCTAACTTTAGCACAATCATATACAGAGGCTTCGTTCTAATTCTTTTCTTGATATTACTTTTGTATACCTTAGTGTCTGCCAAATCGTTCTTTCAATTCATTATGTGGCATTAACACAATCACATTCATTATGTGCTAACAACTGAATGTCCACGTGTTGTCACTGTATTTTTCAAACGGACAAATGTCAAAAGAAAGTATGGAACCCAGAAATTCCTAGGAGGCCACATAGTTTTAGTGATTCTTCCCATGGTTCAAGATGTTGTTCTCTCACTCAACACTTGGTTGCCCCAGTAGTTAAGATATTGACGTATACTCCAAAGGTCTCGGATTCGATCTCCAGAGAAGGTAGAATTCTGGAATATTATTACTTGAGGTTATTAGGACATAAATAATTTAGATGGGGCTTTAAGTCTAATTATCCAAAAAAAGAAAGACGTTATTCTCTCCAAAAATAAGATCTTTTTTTTTTAGATGAAGATCCAAAAAAAAGATCTTAAGACATCCACTTTGAAAACCCTAGTTTGTGGGATAAGTAATGTCAAATCAATGGATAATCATGATTATCCTCAATATAAATTTGCACCATTGGATGTGGGGTTGGCAGATACATAATCCTTGATATGATATAATATGCCAATTGAGAAAGATTTCCATAATTTGATCCTTAACACAATCACATTAAGAACTATTTAGTAGGTAGGACTTGAAGAGAACCACACAAAAAAAATGATACTGTTTGATCATCAAATCTTGCCAACTTTTGCTAAGTGAATCTGGTCAACTTTTGATGTCAATATTATAATTGTTTTCATCAAAACATAACTCATAACAATCTGATCCACTAATTTCAAGTAGTGAAATGTTGGGCCAAGGACATCATCAGTGATCCTAGGTTCATTCTTTAGATAGTAAAACCCTGTGCCCTAAGTGTGGGTATAGAAGTCGCCCCGCTGTTCATGGATGAAACATAATCTGACAGAATCTCCCCTGCAAATTGAACCGGTCCTGCCTGTCAAAAACATGTCATAAGACATAAAGCCATTCTCATTCGCTAATGTTCTAACCAGACACAAGTTAAACAAACTTAAAACGAATCAACACCGTCAAAAGCCCAAATCACCACAGACTAAATCGTCCCATCAATATTCATTCCAAGAAAGAGAGATGTGTCAAGAGCTCATAACATGGTATCTAATAAAGACTCTTAAGGTGTAATCGCAGAAATGTTTTACGCTGCAAGTGAAAAAGGAAAACCTATTTCGAAATTGGTGGAAGAAGATAAAATTCATAAAGAAAATTCCTGACCCGCGTGATTTTCGTTTTATTCATCTAATCCAGACAAATCAGCTGTGTCAGATTGTTGGCCTAAAGTAAACAAGGATCATTCGGAGACCAAAATGACTACTTCCCTAAGATGCCTACGGACACAATCCGGCAAAGCATTTTCGAAGTTACTGACTCGGTCACCATTGAGAAGCAAGTTCAAGTTGCTTCCCTCTTGACTTTAGACTCTCGAGTGGTTGGTTTGCTTATATATTAGGATTTGGGCCATTTTGGCTTGCTGGAGTGGAACACAATTATCAACAATCCCATTCTGAAATAGTGTTTAGTACACGGCGGAATAGGATTCCCTAGCAGAGGGAATCCCAAACCCAGAAGAATGGGTTCAGCCCCAAAGACAGACTTACCAGCTAAAAACAGGTGTCGCTGACGTAAATGAAGTAAAGGAATACCTTCGACTCTGACTCAAGAGAAATGGTATTTTTGTGAAGATTCAATTCCAAGATATCTAGGTCAGTTGGAACAAAAGAGTTTCAGTCGAGAGGCTACACTAAACCAACGCCAGCAAAGCCATGGAAAATTGAAAGTGTCAACAAGATGAGAATCAATTAAATACCTGAAAGATATCTTTACCAATATGTCCAGAATTTGCACCGAAGAAAGCATCCTTATCTTGAAGCTGAATCAAATACATCCAGATTTACACTTCTAGCATCAAAAACTAAAAGACGGCATCTGATCAATGACCATTCCTTCATCAAAATCACTAACCTGTGAAATTCAAACCGGAATAGAAAAAAAGGACAAGGAAACTAAAGTTATTACTAGAGATTGATCGACACATAGGTAGGCGTAGATCATTCAGACTAATACAGTTATGCTTCAACTGTCTAACGACAAGTCGAGGTGGACATACCTACTGTGTTGCATTTATTTCGTTGAAGCTTTGTCAATATGGACATGCGTGTGTAAAACTAAGGGAATATTTCAGTGGATACTTGCCACTATTATACAAGTTGTCTGCTATAACTTGTATGCACTTGCGCATACTCATCTAGGAGTTGGTATAGGGACACATGGGGCGCACCACCCATATTAGGGCTTCAGACGTCCATGGGCTCTGATATACTAGAGTGGATGTGAAGATATTTTGGGCCTCCAAGCTTTATTGTCACCGCTATACTCATCTAAGAACAAAATTTATAAGCAATGATGTAATATCTTGTTTATGTGAGAGTAAACACAAAGTAATAACTAAAACCAAAGCATAAGTGACGGCAAGAAATTATGCACATATACTGCACATCCAAGTCCTTTACTTTTTGTTTTCTACTCGCACACTCTGACTGCTTGTCTGGTGTTGAACACCAATCATACTCCTATATTTTCATTAAAAAAAAACTTTACAACGAGAAAGAAAAACAGCATTAGTTGTGGATTTAAGATGCACGGAAAAATAGTCAGAACTGCTGCCGGAGTGCAGAATCAATTCTAGCCGTTTCAATGATTCAATGAAGATGACCAGCATCAGAATATAAAACATGAACAGATAAGGCAAACAGGACTAGGACATTAGCAAACAAAAAATTGAAAAGACAAGACCTGCTATTTCTACAAGCAGTAGTTTCTCACAGATATGGATTGTGTTTCCGTTCTTTCCAGTCGAATACCTACACATGCTGCCAGCAATGTATGAAGTTCAAATTCTGTACCTTGTCTTCGCCTACCAATTCCATTTTGATGCAGTACTTCGCCATGCCTCTAAGCGTGTTTACATCTCCCTAACCAACGAATTAGGTTTCTTGAGATGAGAGATGCGAAAGCTTTACAGCTTTCACCAAGGACTGTGAGTATGTACCTCAAAATTAACAAAACAGAATACGTTTACATATGCAGAAAATTCTCAACATTAACTCTTCATGATAATGTTTTAGAGGCTTTTCATGTTCGAGGTGTAATTGTAGTGATGGATGCATGAGAAGTCAACGGACATGTGTTCAAGATTTCAAGGTCATGCGCATGTTATAACCAAACTCATACCCAATGAAGTTTGGATAGGAGTTCCTTAACGAATGAAGTTAACAAGAATAGCCAAAATATCTCGAATAATATAAAGGCTTTTCATAATCTCGTATTTCTTTCAGATAACATAATATAATATAATTACAATTAACACAATATTAAGTTTATTAAAACTCAAATTAGCCTGCAAACTCATATTTCATTCATGGGTAACCCAAAAATTTACATTGAAGAGCCAAATCAATCAATTAAATAACAAAACCAGTCCATATTGAGCCAAATTAGTCCATCAATGAGCCAAATTAGTCCATAAACTCCGAAATTTGAAGAAAATTCAAGCAGTTATTGACATTATAGAGAAAATCAGTCCACGAACTCACACTATAGCAATTATAGACATGTTTGATTCATTACAATATAGAGAAAGATAGAGATGAAAAACAAGTTAGAACTTAGTACTAGCTTACTTAGAGAGAGAAAGAGAAGAAAAATTAGTGATAGTGAGAGAGATGAGTTCAGCTGCTTGTTTTGGAAACCCCCAAACCCCTTGATCAGGAAATCTCGTTTTTTAAAAGAAAAAAAAACAAATGTTAAGCATGCTGGCCCGGCCTGAGTTAATCGGCGCCTAGCCGACTAGGCGTTTTGGGGCTAGTCAGCTACACGCGCCGATTTACTCGGGCTTTAAAATCGGTTAGCGCTTCAGGCCTTAGTCGATCGGCTCATAGCCGATTTCCAGGTAATCGGCGCCTAGGCACTAAGCCCCGCTTTTTAAAGCATATATGACTTCCAAGAAAGTTAAACCTGATCTTCAAAGAGCTTAATATGCTCGATTCGACATGTCATAACAGGACACAAAATCATGGGATCTTGTACTATGAGAATAATTGACAAAGCCCTATGAGCATTTAAAGCAGAAAGCCGCGAAAATTCAGATCTCTTACTTCCGGAAAAAGGATATCTCCTTCCCTGGTAGCAGATACAGTAAATATTTGCATATTACACAATAGAATATGTAAAGTTGCAGAAGGCAATCACCAATAATAGAATGTTAATCATGTATTCAGCAAATGGAGTTTGGGCAAAGCTAAGCCTACCTCGGATAAGTTGCAGAACGAATTGTCGACAAATTAACAAACAATTGTAGAAAGATTCAGTTATGAGTTCCAAAGATTTGTGAACTTCTGAATATAATAAAAGCGGGATTTGAATATCCTTGTCTTTGGTCTCTCTAATCTATTGCATAACTGCTTGACTAAAGTCGTGATCAAACAAACAAATATACTTAAGTACACAGCTGAAACAAATCAAAGAAAAAGAGCTCACTACCATTTAATGCAATTATTTTTCTTTACATCATCGTCTACACAAGATGTTGAATAAATATAGCCTACATTAGTAAACTACTGTTCATAACAAAACGAGTTAATTAAAACCTTCGAAAAACTCACCGAGCCTTCTTACGGGATTTAAATGAGAAACCAGATGGTGGAGATGGCGAAAACTCGAACGGCAAATGGGGAGCTTCAGACTCACCGGAAAGCATTCCAACAATTTCCCTAATAGTGGGTCGTTTAGATGGTGATCGTTGCAAACAGAGGAGTGCAACTGTGACACAAAGAAGTGCCTGTTCTTGATCCAAAGATTGAAGAGCTGGATCAAATAATTCATGAAGTTTCCCACTTCGAGCAAGATGCCTAGCCCATGAAATGAGATTAGCCCGTTCAAATTCCGACATTGGTGAAGCTGTAACTTGTAAAGGCCGGCGACCAGAAACCAGAACTAATAAAAGAACACCATAGCTATAAACATCACATTTCTCAGAGAGAAGCCCACCACTACCATACTCTGGTGCAGTATAACATACTGTGCCTCTCATACTAGGAGTACTACTAATTCCACCACTTTTAGGAATTTCTCCACTTACCAAATCTTGACTATTTCGTCGTCGATGTGACCGAATTTCTCCACTTAAACCATCTAACCACCAATCAACACTTCCTTTACTACTACCCAAAGTTTTCTTCTTCTTCTTCGTCTTGTTTTTATGATCAGGATTTAAATCTTCATCTTTCTCCCACCAATTTTCTCCTCCATTACTAGAATTCAATTCTCTCTTCTTCTTTTTCTTACTAAGTTCTTCACAAAATTCTTCCCTCCACCATTCTCTAGCAGGTCTGGTTTTTTCCTTCTTCTTCATCTTCTCATCATCTAGTGACGCCCACCACTCAGGATTTCTATGTTGTTTCTTCTTATCTGGTTTAGAATTTGTTTTAGTTGTGTCATCTCCTAATGAAGAAATCCACTCATTTTTGGGTTTCTCCTTCTTAATTTCAGTTCCAATCCACTCCATTACATAATCTTTTACACCTCCTGATTCAGATCCACAACCACTATCTTGTCGCCACCACCAATCCTTCCCTGCAAGACTCTTCTTTCTACTGTTTTTTGGAGTTCCATCACCAACCAGATCTCTTCTACTATCCATACTGACTTTATCAAAATTTCCTTCTGATACACTTGTTCTATCCATGATTTCAGACGCATCCACAGTAACAGTTTCCGGTGATACCTCCAATACAACGGTGGCCTCCGGTGATGCTTCTGCCACCGGAACCCTACTAAATCTCTCCGGAGAAATCTCCACAGTCATAACACTCTCTGTTTCCTCAATTATAGATCCATTATCCTCGCCTACACTAATATCAGATCCCTCAATCTTCTTCTTCTTCTCCGATCCATTGCCGATCTCTTTCTCCTCTTCTGCGATCTCAACTCCTGAAACTCCAGGAACAATTTCACCAGCAATTTCTTCAATCTTGGATCTAGCAAGACCAAAATCAGCGATCTTCGCATTGAAATCGAAATCTAATAGAATATTACTAGGTTTAATATCTCCATGAATCACAACAGGATCACAAGAATAATGAAGAAAATCAAGTCCTCTAGCAATATCAATGGCAATGGTGAAACGTTTCTTCCATTCCATCAACTCAGGACATTTCCGATCAATTAAAGCATCTTGTAAACTACGATTATGCATCAATTCATAAACTAACAACATCCGGCGACGTTTCTGATCAGAAGAAAATCCGATCAAAGAAACAACATATTTAGAGTCAATTTTTCCCGCCAAAGTAAGTTCGTTTTGGAATTCTCTTTCACCTTGTAAAGAACCAGAATCCATTACCTTAACAGCGATTTCTTGACCTGAGAGAAGCGTACCTTTAAAAACGGAACCAAATCCGCCTTGACCTAGACGATTCGAAGCAGAGAAAGAAGAAGTAGCGCGGCGGAGGACCGAGTAAGGGAATCGATGCGGTGGTTTTAGGTCTGCCGGAGCAGTACGTTTACGGGAAAGTTTCCGGTACAAAACGGCTAGAACTAGTAACATAAATAGTGCAGTGACGACGGTGACGACCATAGGAACGACAGGGAAGTGACGGCGGTGATTCTGATGAGATTGACTTTGTTCGGTTATGGTTTGATTGTTGATCGGCGGCGATGTTAAAGCTACCGCTTGTGAAATCATCGGAGGTGATGATAGTTGACGAGAAGGCATGATAATAATAGTGATGAAGATTTATCATGGGTTACTGACTGAAAGACTACTTGTGGAAGGACAAAGTTTGATGCTTTCAGACCAAAGAAGAGTCTGGAAATCAGTTTCTCTCTCTAGTAGTCTCTATCTCTTCTCTCCTGTAAGAACTACTTCTCGTCTTCTTCTTCTTCACTGCTCTGCTACATTAATGGCGTATCCTTTACTTCTTTAGTTGGATTAATTCTATTTTAGCCCCCAATTTGTGACAAACTCGGAAATTTGGCCCCCATGTGTTTTTCAACTGTCAAATTTCGCACCCTAAAGTTGATTTGTCATTTTCCGTTACTCTTTTACCCTTTCTCTCCAAACTTTTTCCTCTTCCATTTGTCGCTCTCTTGATCCTCTCTAGTGCCAAACAAACTCGTCAACAAAGAAAGCCGCTCTTTGTCAGTGTCTTTGACTTCAGGTTGAATAAGATGAAGAGAAACGGTCAAAGAGAAAAGAAATACGGCTAATCTAAGTTTAGAGACTAAGTTTGACGAAGAAATAAGTTAAAATTTTCAATTGGTTCGCAAATAGGAGGCAAAATGGAATTTACCCTCTTTATTTTCGTCATATAACAACTGTTCTTTTGAGATTCTTTTTATGAAAAATTGTATTAATCAAAATAATTAGTAAGTTTTGATTACTTTTCTTCTTTTTGATATTTCCTAAACACATTTTGTTCTTTTTACATCTTCACAGTTTTGCTGGTGTTCTTCGCGTGCTCTATTTTCGTAAGCAATAGTACTACTTTGACATGTTCTGGTTATTTAACTAAATAGTTTATTAAATAGATTAAATGACGAAATTACACTAGGAATAAATCTATACTTACATGTTTAGATTCGTACAAGGGGAACTAGATGGAAGAAGTAAGAGGGTAACATTGGAATTTTCAAAATGTTAATCGACTTTTGTTACTTCTCAAACTAATTAGAGATAGGAAAAGACATAGTTTGCTTATGGTCTATAATGGTTGAGAGAAGAAACACGTCAACATCTAGGACCCACACGAAACAGCAAGTGATGTTTCCCCTACCAAATATATAGTATGGGTTGTTCATCAAAAAAAAATATATAGTATGGGTTGTTTCAACAAAAAAAATATATATAGTATGGGCCAAATGGGATGGAAATTGGATGTGGACGGCCATATTTCACTCTCTATTCGTTGATCAGTGGGCGCGAGATCTAGCCCATTTGTTTCAAATTGCGGTCCACTTCAACACATTTTTCACAAGTAGACGATCACTTTCCCTTTGTGGATTCACAAAATTTTATAGGTTCATTTCACAATTTTTTTGTTTTAATTCTATAATCAAATTTAATTCCTTGATATATTGTTTTTAATGTCAATTAGGTAACTTATCCTCAAATATTTCGACCATCCAAAAAGACATTATTTTATGATAATGGAGATGGGGTGAGATCTCATTAACAAATCCATTTTTATATTAACACTTGTAAATATTTTAAAGTACTATATTATTTTATAATAATAAAACCCACTTACATGAGAAGTCAAACCCAAAAAGAAAATGTTGTGTGACATTGGTATTGCGTTTGATAGAGATGTTTACAACTGGTCATTCTAGTAAAATATTTGTATTTGTCAAGAAAAAATAAGTCGCCTACTATTTTTCATATCTAAACAATTTGTCCATTAAATAAATATCTCCTTTAAAACATAGAAGTAGGTCATTGCAAAAATTGATCATAACTCTATCACTTCTACTTATTTTAGATGCCAATTCCAATAAGGCTCTTGAATTTGTCATTCATATTCTAAGGTTTTAAAATGACATAAAGAAAATGGTTTCTAACTTTTAAAAAGGTCTACTTCGTAGGACATAAGAAAATAAGATAATTTCAACAAGCATGATGGCATATCAACATTATAGAACCAAACAAAGATAAAGATTTTATATGAGCTCATCCGGATACAAAATCAAGAAAGACACTGCCTAGGATAGAATCCTATGCTGGCAAGGCAGATAAAGATTTATATGAGACCCATAAATGATAGTAATAATGTCAAACAACTACCAAATTTGTTGCAATTTAGTAAAGTAAGACTTTTGTGGTTGCCTTGCTTTCCACAAAAGGCCCTCATATGATCAAAAATAGGCTTGAGGAAGAAGGCAACTTGAAGATCTTCCATCAGTTGGTTGGATTGATGAGTTTAAAAAAATACAGCCAAAGGGTGAAAGGGGAAAGAATAAGTGTATACAGTAAAGAAGGTAGTTCTTCACTTCTTTGTAAAGATAATGGCACGATATAACTTCATTTTTTTTCTAAAATTCTACTATAACCTTCTAACACAAACCTTACTATAACTTCATTTTTTTTTTCAGTTTCCACTCTAACCTTCTACATATACCCCATAACCTTTAGAAATATTTATGTTTTTTTCTAATTTAAGTTTTTTTTTTGAAAAATCTTCTAACACAAACCTTTCTAATTTAAGATTTTTTTGAAAAATCGGTCTCTCCATTAAGACGATCATAAGTTTGTCTGAAACCAATATTCATTCTCGAGTTTCAAGCTTCATTAGTGGTGTTCTCGAAGTAGGCCCAAACCAACACGAGTACAGTCGAGTCCGAGGTGGATCGCAGGTAGGGCTGGGAAAACGGTCCGGAAACCCGCGATCCGGCCCGTTCGGCCCGAACCGTGAGAGACCGATGACCGAAGCAGCCCCGAGTCGGGCTAGCCCGGCCCGATATAACGGGCTAATAGGGCCGGGCTCGGACAGGTTCTCAATTCCGAGTCCCGGCCCGTTAAGCCCGTCCGAGTCCCGGCCCGATAGTGTCAGCCCGCTACCCGAGCCCGATTATTAAATAAACCCGGCAACCCTACATCCCCGATCCGCGTGAATTGTTTAGATCCAACGGTTGAGAGGCCTCAGCCGTTGGATCTAAACACCTTGGCCCTTCATCTCCTTATAAAAACCTCCCCCAAAAACTAAAACCGTAAACCTAACCTAACCTGCCTCTCTCTCTGCCTCCTTCTTTCTCTGCCTCCCTCTCTCTCTCTCCGCCTCCCTCTCTCTGCATCTCTCTCTAACTAGCCGAACCGAAACCTAACTTTGAATGATTTTCTTATGATCTTATCTATGAGATTTTCTTATGATTTTATCTATGAGATTCTCCATCATCTTTAAATGTTCGGTTCAGTGGTATACGCCTTACGGATCAAATGACGCGGTTAAGCCTTCGAACTCAACTTTGAATGATTTTATTTTATGATAGTCTGTTGTTATTTTTTTTTTCGATGTGATGATGGTGATATGTAGGTTCTGAACGAAGGAAATTATTGTTCCGTTATACCTCGTTATACTTCGTTGTTACTTTTTTTTTTGAATTATTTTGATGTGATGATGATAATATGTAGTTTCTGTTGTTACTTGGCTTATAAACAAAATCTAGGGTTTGCAGCTACCACCAACGATTTAGATGATCAACATTTCTTCTAATCTTTTTGTTTTTGGTTCTTTCTAAAGCTTATAAACATCAATTTTTATTCTTTTTAGGCATTTAGGTTATTAATTTTGTTATTTTGGGTGGATTTGATTGTTTGGATTGTTAGGGTTTTTTTTTAAATTTTGTGAATGATATGTTTTAGAGGCTTTGTTATCTCTTTTTTGGATCATATAACTTTCTGTGATGTGAATTTTAGGTATCTTTAGTTTGTAGATATTTAGAAAAATAAGAGATACCATGTAGTTTTTTATTTTCTTGTGGTGATGATGAATTTCATATGAATATCATTTAACAGATCTTCCATCTTGTATTTTTAACAAGATGTGTTTTAGTTTGTAGAATTTCTAAAGTCTGTTTTGGTATGTAGCATTTCTAAAAATTTGTATAATTTGTAGACTTTGTAAAGGTAAGAGATTCATATGAGTTGGTTGAAGCCTACAAAGTTTTAATTGTTTTTGTGGTGATGATAATAAACTTTAAGGAATGTTTGATTTCTTTAACTTCAAATGATGGGGAAATTGAAGATCTTGATGGATCTGTGGAAGATGATCATGAGAGTGTTTCTGAAGAAAGAAAGATCAAGTGATTTGAATGAAGATCAATTTGTTGATTGGATCCAACTAAATGCTTTATCAGATCTGATCATAGAAGTTTTGAAACACCAAAGATGTATGAATGTAATTTTAAGTAATTATTTGTTTCCAAGATGTATGAATGTAATTTTAAGTAATTATTTGTTTCCAAAATGTATGAATGTAATTCTAAGTAATTATTTGTTTCCAAAGATGTATGAATGTAATTTTAAGTAGTTATTTGTTTTATATAAGATTTGTGCTTTTTAATATTTTTAAATAAAATAACCCGAACCCGTCTGGCCCGAGCCCGTTGGAACCCGTTCGGGCATCCGGGCTCGGACGGGCTACGGGCTCCTGTAGTGAGGGTTTGGTCCGGCCCGATCCGCCCGACTCCCTATCGCGGGCTTGGCTTATCCGAGCCCGATCCGCCCGAGTCCGGCTCATAGTTGCCCGAGCCCGTCCGAACCCGTCCGATTCCCACCCCTAATCGCAGGTCCCCGATTCTCATCATGGGCATACCCGTTTTGTCAAACTGATAAATAATGGGCGGGAAGTAGTAAAAGGGCCTTGACCGAGTTATCGTCCCGTTGAACCCGAGTGGTCAAGGTCCGATGGAATTGACCGACCGACCGACCCGACCTACACCGCTACCCGATATATGTGACCCTTATTTTGAGGGTATGATCCAATGGTCAATATAAGGGTGTTTCAAAATCAGGAAATTGGGCTCCGGTCCAATTTCAAGTTTTTTTTTGTCAAAAAGACAAATTATTTTTTTGTTTTTTTACGCCCCATATATAGTTTGGAAATAGTCTTGAAGGACAATTCTAAAAGCACTCCCATTTCTAATGCCGAAATTGCCCTTAGAATCTTAGCTTGTGAAGCTTTGCTAACTGGTTTGCACTGCTTTGCAAACTGGTTTGCATTAGTTTGCAATTTGGTTTGCATTGCTTTGCAAACTGGTTTGCAATATGGTCTGCAAAGCTTTGCAATCTGGTTTGCAGAGCTTTACATTCTTGAATTGCATTGCTTTGCAATCTGGTTTGCCTTGCAATGACTTTGCATAGCTTTGCAATCTGGTTTGCAGAGCTTTGCAAACTGGTTTGCACTACTTTGCAATTTGGTTTGTCTTGCAAAGATCTTGCAATCTGGTTTGCAGAGCTTTGCAATCTGGTTTGCAAACTGCTTAGCAACAAGGTTAGTTTCGTCTTTTCCCTATGTTAGATAATTTACAAAAATGCCATAGAGAGCTGAAGTCTATAAAAAGTTGATAAATTCTTTTTAACCAAAACTCAATTTTTTTAAGGATTTTTGGCCAAATTTTCCTTTCAAAATGACCTCCTAATTGTTGGACAATGAAACCTTAGAGGCTTCTAAACACATCTTCGCGAGGTCTCCTGGTTGCCGATATATAGATCATTAACACGAACACTGTCTCTTTGAGTCAATTCTCTTCTCTCCTTCCACAGTCCACTCTCTCTCGTCTTCCACAACATTTGCTTTGCAGTCCCTCTCCCTTGCTCTCAACTTTGTGATTTTTGACTCTTTAATCAATAACTACGTTAACGTTTTTTATTAAGTTTAGAGAAAGTTGGCCAAAATTCTCAAAAAATTTGGACTTCGATTAAAAGGATTAGTCAATTTTTTTTACTCTCCAGCTCACTAGGTACTTTTTTAATTTGCAACAGTTTTGCAACGCCTTGCGACAACTTTACAAGTGCTTTGCAACATCTTTTGAGCGCCTTGCAACACCTTACAAAGGCTTTGCAATGTCTTACTACGCCTTGCAACACCTTTGTAAAAATATTGGGTTTTTAACCAAAAAAATACAAAAATTGAATTTTTAACAAAAAAAAATATATATATATAATTTGTCTTTTTAACTAAAAAAAATTTAAAATTGTATCTTCGACCCAATTTCGTATATCTATTATATAAAACAGAAGGGAAAACGATGACTGGGACAAACATCCTTTTTTAATTATGCATATTGTCTAGAAGCCCTTCTCAAATTTAAAATATAATCCTTCGTAGAAATAAAGTTACCTATTTAAAAAACAATAATCGTTTCTTACTTAGAAATAAAAATTCTAATTTAACAAAAAAAGAAACAAAATAAATTTCAAGGGTTAAAAAAAGAAATTAAATCTCTTTCTCAATAAAATAATAACTAATTTAAGAGAAAATAAACAAAAATAATAATAACTAATAACAATCTCCCTCTATATATAAGATATTGTCTAAATGCCATTCTCAAAATTTAAAATATAGTCCTTCGTAGAAATAAAGTTACCTATTTAAAAAACAATAATCGCTTCTTTCTTAGAAATAAAATATAACTAATTTAAGAAAAAAAAGAAATAAAATAAAATTCAAAGGTTAAAAAAAGAAATTAATATCTCTCTCTCAATAAAATAATAACTAATTTAAGAGAAAAGAAACAAAAAAAAATAATAACTAATAAAAATTCTCTCTCTCTCAATAAAATATAACAATAAATTTCGTAACATTTGATTGATACAAGTGTCCGTGCCCTAGGGCACGGGATATACCCTAGTTAAGTTTAATTGTTTATGTTTTTCAAAATTGAATTTGTATTCATTATTAAGTTAGTGGTTAGCCTGGAATTCGCTGATTGGATCGAGGAAGCCCGTATGGTCAACTGATCACAAGCAGGTAATGGTCAAAGAAATTTGTAATATTATGCCAACTAGATAAGCGATGTGATAAACACGATAACTGCCGAATTACTACTGGCTTAAAGCCGACAAAATTAGTGGCCTAAAGCCCACACAAACTACTTTTTTATACCCAAATTCAATATTCCTGGATTTCCACTTCCATGAAATCGAACCTGAGACTTCCGCATTGAGAAGTAGATGCACTTACTAACTGGACTGCCCGCTGTTGGCCATTTAAAAACTTGAAAAGCTTCATTAATGGTTATTAGAAGGATTTTCCCACCACAAAATGCTTGGAAAACAAGAAATACTATACCATATTCGATTTTTAAGCTTTCAACGTTCATGCGGTGGTCTTTTGAAGGGTTAATTCCGTTTTGCTCCCAAATTTGTCACCATTTCATCGTTTTTACTCATATAAGTGTTCTGTAGTTCGTTTTGACCCTCATAAATAAAAAATAATCAATTTTTTGAAAATATCCTTAGGGGGCAAAATGAAATTAAACCTAAATATTTTCAAACATCTATTTCCACCTCATCTATCGTTCTCTCCTCTATTTCATCACTTCTCACCACCATTTCATCTATCTTTCTCGCCACCTCATCCATCTTCTCGAACAATAGGAAGAAGTTTTTAAAAAAAAAATTGGGTTAAAAGTCGTCGTGCGGAGGTTGCCGCTCCGCCCGACGACCCTTTGGCGGAGAAGAAGGATGAGGTGGTGAGAGGGAGGAATGAAGTGGAGGAGAGAATGAAAGATGAGGTGGAAATATGTGTCTTAAAACAACTTAAGTTTAATTTCATTTTGGGCTCCAAAGGTTGAATTTTTTTATCGTTTGGGCCAAAACGAACTGCCATATACTTATGGAGGCCAAATCGGTGAGTTAGTCACAAATTAGGGGTCAAAGCGGAATGAACCTTTTATTTAATTTGAAGCTCAATACACCTTCAAGTTCGCGGTTCTTATTTTTTTCTCATTGCATGTGTTTTTTAAGCGAAAAGTACAACATTTTTTTTCCTTTTCTCTTTCTTCAAGTTATGTTTTTCAAAGACATAGTGAGGAAGAAGAGGTAAAGTGGAGAAAAAGAGATATGATGCAGAGGATTCAGAAAATGAAGCACGAGAGAGTGATGTTGTGGGTAACAATAACAACCCAATATATTTACAAAAATGTCACAAGGGTATATCCGTAAAAGTAAAAAACTTTAACCCTAGTTATATAGGACAAAATAGCCAGTTGGTCACAAATTGGGGATCAAAACGAAATTAACTACAAAAATAATAAAAACACCATAAGGCCCCCCTATGAGAGGGAGTTTATACAAAAGCAAAGTTCCAGATTTGGGCACCCAAACAAAGTACAGAAACCTATTTTGACTGAAAAAATTGGTGGTATAAATCAACAAATCGATCAGTCGGTAAGACTTTTTTGGGTTTTCTCTCTCTTTCTCTCTCTCTCTATCTCTATCTCTACATGAAAGAAAAAACTAGTTAATTCATTCATGTTTTCCATTACTATAAACAAATACAGAAAAAGCAGGAAATTTTGTTTTGTTTAGAAGAAGACTTATTAACCCATAAAACAGAGAGTATTATTATTAAAAACTGAATAGAGTTGGAACTTGAAAGAAGCTCCTTTTCTTAGCTACTCGGCTTCCGCGTGAGAGAGAAGAAGAAGAAAGTTGAATTTTTCTCAATCGTTGTTAAGATCTCGAGACTCAAAAACAATTCAATATCCCAAGGTTTGATTTTTAATGCTTTGTCTCTTTTATCTTTTTTATTCTTCTTCAAATATGTAAGTAACCCTAGATCTATATGTTTCTTTAATCTGGATCTAATTAGATCGTTTATACACTTTATTTGATCTGGGTTTTCATGTTCATGCATTTTTAAGATTTGGGTATTTAGAATTTGAATCTTATTCATCTCTTATGAATCGTATTCAAATTTTGATCTATTTGATTGAAGTGATGATATATTAAGCTGCTCAATAAAGGTAATACTTAGTATAAACTTCTAAATGTGATTCCTTTTCTAGTTTTCTTGCTAATGAACTGGGACAAATGGGTTTAACTCAGTTTTGGGATTTGTTTGCTGTGACTGATGATGCATTGTTCTGATTTTGGGTTCATTGGTTGATGATTTGAGCATTTCAATTTTTTGATAATGTGTATATTGGATGGAAATGGATACTAGTGTTTGTTATATAGAGAAAGTTTATACTGAGCTTTCGTAAGTGCCTTATTAGAGGAACATAAGTCAAGGGCAAATAAATGTATGAATGGGTATATGTAGATTGGTTTCATGTCTCACCACATCAGTATGTCACTAAGTTGGTATTTTTCTAGACTTGAATCTGGATTTTATGGAGTTTGCTGGGGTGGTAGTAGACTTTGTGGTCTTCATTTGTTTTCAGCTAAAAATTTAATTTGGATTTGAAAAAAATGACTAGTTCTAAGATCTTGTTTTACTTTGATAGTAAGCGTAGAGAAACCCACGTTAAACAAGTGACTTCAACTAAATGTAATACAAATTCTCATGTCATTGTTAAAAAATAAAGACAACCTAAAACATGTTTAGGGCGAGCAATTTTTCGATTGGGTCATCTGGATTAGCTTCGATGTAGTGACGTCTGCCTACTGTTTTGTTATTTTCAAATATTATTATTGGAGTCTCTTTCTGCATGTGGTTTCATTAGCCTTCATTCTCAGATTTTACAGTTTTCTTCGGTTTAATGCTGTCTCGAAGGTGTTGATGTCACCACTTTGCAAGCCATAGGTTGAATTTTGGGAGTATTCTTCTTGGGAAATCTTGCTGTATAGCAAGATGATAAAATCCAAGATAAAATGGGCAGCCCTCGGTGGACTTATATTGTCTCTGGTGTCTTTGCTGGTACATCTTCTTCTGGCCAAGTACTCAAGTGCTGATTTAAGACGGTTCAATTGGTCGGGTAATCGTGATGATTTTACTCTTCGAGTTAGCAGAGAGGTAAAATTTGCTCTTGCTGTTGTTTAATCTTTTATTGATTCAATTTGTTGTCTTTGATTTTCTCGACTTGATTTTCTTGCATTTATTTGAAGTACTTGATGTAGTATGAATTGATAACTTGTACGTATCTCTAATAATTTTATGTATATAACCTTGAAGAGCGCTCGCTATAGAAAGTTATGGGGGAGCGTGAAGCCTTTGGAGTTTTTGCAACCATATGCTAATCCCAGAAGCAACAAATATCCTGGTAAGACTTAGTTGAAGTACAATGATAGAAATATTTTATCTTTTTATCTTGCTGCATTGAAAAGAACCTCGTCGCAGCACCGAAACCCCTATGGTGATTAATAAATTATTTTTCAGCATTGAACTTTGAAATGCCATTTTTCTTATTTTTCTTTTCGACTTTCATCATATATTTAGTGACTTGGTTGATAATTTGGGTATTGTATCATTTTGTAGTATTCAGTCATCATATGTAAGCGTAATGAATAAACTGTTAATTTTCGTTGTAGTTCCAAATGAGCAGAACAATGGTTTCATTTATGCCAAGATTTTTGGCGGATTCGAGAAGATAAGATCTTCGGTGGGTACCTTTTCATCTTGAAAGTTCACTTTATTGTAATTGCTACTGAGAGTTTGTAATGTTTGTCAATTTGCTAGATTTGTGATCTTGTCACCATATCCAGGCTTCTAAATGCTACTCTTGTCATTCCAGAGATACAAGATACCACCCGCTCAAAAGGCGTCAGGTTGCTACTAATTGCTTGTTTTTTCAATTCTTCCTATTTTCTTGTTCCGTCCGATTTTATTCTTGTAGTAGACTCAAATAAAACTTTAATACTCATAGTTAATTCCTTTGAACTCTTATTCTTATACATGTTCAGTTACAAATTCAAGAGCTTTTCTTATCTTTACGACGAGGATCAATTCATTGCGGCTCTTACAAAAGATGTAATCGTTGTGAGGAGTCTGCCAAAAGGTTTGAAGGATGCAAGAAAAAGAAATGAGTTTCCCACGTTTAAGCCTAAAAGCTCCACTTCTCCAAATTTCTATATCAGAGAAGTCTTGCCGAAGTTAAGGAGAAACAAGGTTGTTGGATTGGTGCTTACAGACGGTGGAGGCTTACAGGTATTCCCGAACTCCAGTATTGCAGTTTAAAATTTCAATCAAGCTCATCTTTTTTGCATAGTAACGTAAACTTCAGTGCAAATTGAGTTGAATAAACTGGCTAATCTTTAGGTTTTCTTATTGATGTTTATATTCTATAACTTATGGTAGTCATTAGTGAGAGCGTATAGTTTGTGATGCCTTTAACCTCCTGATCTTTTCTATTGCATCGAAGTCCCACTTGCTTCTTTTTCTACCCATATGATTGTGCGGCTAATGAGCTAATCCATATTGATATTTGTTGTGTCCTTCATTCGATCACTTGTTGGATTGTGGATTTTCAATCATCTATGGGGGTTCAAAGTTTTTTTTCCCTAATGCTATGGTCACTTTATTTGCAGTCTCACCTTCCCCCTAGTATGGCCGAGTATCAGAGACTAAGATGTCGTGTGGCCTTCCATGCTCTTCATTTCCGACCTGAAGTTCAGATGGTTGGGCACCAGATGGTGGAGAGGTACGGATTTCGCATTATATGATTTCTTACTCATTGAGATTGCGGACTTTTAGTTTGCAAGTGTTATCGCATATTCTGCCTCATATGCAGGATCTTATGCTCATGTCGCACTGGAAGCTTAAATTATCCGTCACATATTCACTGTTCCACTTTTTCTTAACAGGTTAAGAGCTTGGGGCCAACCATATCTTGCTATTCATCCCGGTCTTAAACGAGATTCACTGGCTTATAGTGGTTGTGCTGAGCTTTTTCAGGTTACCTTTTCCTCTTCTTTTGTCAAGTTTTCTTCAAACTATTTCCCTACTTTACTTGTCTCTCGATGTTTATTAATAACAGATTTAGTCTATTTGATTAGTTCAAAGATCTTACTATTAGCAACTCGAAATGCTTAGCCGGTTTACTACCTAGTTTGTGTTTTCCTTTCCTCGCACCTTCATTGATTGGCAAGGAATAAATGAATATTTATCATTGTACTGGTTTTCTGTTTTTCTAGGATGTTCATACCGAACTGATACAATACAGAAGGGCACAGATGATCAAACAAGGAATTTTAAATGAAGAACTAAGTATCGATTCATATTTGAGAAGACTAAACGGCTCGTGTCCCCTCATGCCTGAAGAGGTAAAAGCACTGCAATTTCAGTTCCAATGGCAAAATCTTTCACTTTTTGCTCTGAAAAATGGGTAACTAATTCAAGTCTAGTTTGGTTTATGTTCAAATGCTACAATTTTGTAATTACCTGAAGAAAATGAGAAAAAGGATTGATGAAACTTGTTTGGTTCCTCATCATTCTTTTGATCTTTTCATACCAAACTACCATAGAAACTGACCTGTTCTTGGCCCAGCTAAAACTTTGATATAGACAACTGTTTTTTTTTTTTAAACGCTTTCTATAGGTTTCTCCGAAGAGACCAAGCAGGAGACGTGTGATGATCTATGGATGGTAGATTGTATTTGATATCAAACAATTTTTTCCATGGCAAAGGCTATAAGTTTTAACTTTTGCAGGTGGGACTTCTCCTTCGTACCATGGGTTATCCTCCTAAAACAATAATATACTTAGCGGGTTCTGAAATATTTGGCGGACAACGAGTTCTGATTCCTCTACGGGCCATGTACGGCAACTTGGTTGATCTTACTTCCTTGTGCAGTAAGCAAGAGTTATTAAACCTATTTGGGCCTGAATCTCCTCTTCCTTCAGAGGAATATCAACCCTTACTGACAAAAAGCAAGGAGGAACTTGAATATGAATGGAAGATGGCTGGTCCTAGGCCTCGGCCTCTTCCTCCACCACCAGATAGACCTATTTATCGACACGAAAAAGAAGGTTGGTATGGTTGGATCACTGAGACAGATAAAGAGCCCGACCCTTCACCTATCGACCTGAGAACTCAAGCCCACAGGCTTATATTCGATGCTCTTGATTATATTGTTTCAGTAGAATCAGACGCGTTCTTTCCGGGTTTTAACAATGATGGTAGTGGCATGCCTGACTTTTCAAGCTTAGTGATGGGCCATAGGTTATATGAGATGGCATCTGTTAGAACATATCGACCTGACAGGTAATTAACTTCATGACCTGTTTTCTGTTTTTTCTATCGCTTGAATTGTTTGATAATTTTGTCTGATGATTTGGTCTCATAAAACAGAAAATTTCTTGCTGAGAAGTTCAGTAATATCAGTGATCATTTATATTATCCGAGGCGAAATTGGACACTTTCCGTTCAAGAACATCTTAACAAGAGTTTGAGTGAGGAAGGCCTAATAAGGGAATCTCGTTTGTCGAAACCAAATTCATTCCTTTCTCACCCACTCCCAGAATGTTCTTGTCGAACCTCAGAAGCTTCCAGAACTCCAATAATAAAGGACGAGAAAGATCAATTACTTTATGGAGGTGAAGATGAGTGTCCCAAATGGATGAAACATGGATTCTCAACAGTTTCTTCGGTATCAACAACTTCGAAAGATGATACCAACGGAGGTGAAAGTGAAGTATCAGAAGATGAAACAGATTCTGACGGGCAACTAGAATCTGATGAAACGGGTAATAGAACAGATTCCAACTCGTCCACGGATCATGACGAGGAAATGGACCCTGATGACTAGGAAGAATATACATGTATATAAATTACGGAGTTCTCCATCAGTTTCTGAGGCAAATCACTTTGCAGTAACCATTTTCCCGGCTGAAATTGTCGCTATTGAATCGAAGTTTTGATGATTGAGGGCAAGAAACAAAACAAACATATAATTCTTTTCTTAAGATCTACAAGTTCTTCCGAGACTAAGAGGCATAGTCGAAATCTTTTTCAGTGTCTGATTGGATCGGCTTTAATGGACCAGAAAACTGAAGCTCTGTTGGGTGCAGAGAAGATTCGACATTGGAAGAGTTTTACAAATTTTTTTATTCTTGAGCAGATCAGCCATGGGTAAAGCTATTTTTTTTCTTTTTCTTTTTTTTTTTACCTACACACATTAGATCTTTATATGTACAATTTAAAGTTAGTATTTGACCTCATATTTTAATGCAATTTTACCTTTTGGCGCTTTCTTCTTGTCGAAGAATTGTTTATTGGAATAATTTCTAGCTTATCTGCAATTTTAATCTTCTCTTTACAGAAATGGGAACTCATGTTTTCTTCTTTTTATGAAGATGAACTCTTCATCTCTTAAATTTTAAAATGTTGCTTGATCTTTTTGAAGCAGATTTATATTCAGATAAAGGTTAGTTCTCAATGGCTCCAACATTTGGCCAACTCGCTGGTCTGACTGTCATGCCGTAATTTCTCTACATTTAGGGGCTGTTAATTAGGGGTTGGAGTAGTCTATTAGTCATAATACAGGGACTAAGTGGACTAGTTGGTCAAATACGAGGAGCCGCTCAAGGGCAAATTCATTTTCAGAGACAATGAAAAGAACAAACAATTAATAATGGAGACAAAGTAATCTGCTGGGTTTTCAAATGGGGAATTTGATTCTACTAAAATCTAAGTACAAGAATACACTCCCCTCTCTTCACAAAACAAATGAAAACACAAAATGAGGAACTAATAACCTTCTAAAATAGGTTAAGGAAAAAGTGGAAAAGCCGATAAGAAAATCGAGAGACAATCTCCAATGCTACCAGAACCATTCATGTCTTGAGTCCACCACCTTGACGTTGGTCGAAATTAGAGGCATTTCTCCATAAAGAGAAATAAAATCGTTAAGGCATTTATTCCTTGCATTGCTGTGGCCGTTCAGACTGCTGATGCCTGTTGATCCAATCTCATATATCTTCCCTGCAAATGTAGATAGTTTCAGTAAGTCACTAACTGTACTAAAGATTCTGTAAGAAAAGTGAACCTTGAATCTGTGTTAAGACACTTTAAGTGAGCATTTTCTAATTCTTCTAATGTACATGGGCCAAGCATTTAGTAGGTGATTTATGTAGATGGAGGACATGTGGTCGTCTCACGATACTTATATATCCTTGCATTTTGGTGGTGTGGTGGGTGGGTGGAATCACGACCTTGCCAACCGTGGGGTTTGTAGTTCCTCCGTTCAGGGGAAATGTATTCAAACATTGTTTAGGTAGTAGTATTTAGTGTCCGTTATGCTTGAGTTTTGTCGCTTAATCTCAGAGTTTCTCAAATGCCAACGTTACTCTAGATAACGGTGCCTCAAAAGGATGGAAAAAAATCATATGTTACTTTGGAGTCATATCTGTAGCAAAAATTACCTTTTACCCAGATTGGAGGGGCACCCGTGGCATTGGCAACAAGAAGAGACATTGCAATATCTTCACAATTTCTGCAAGATAACATGAAAGAATCAGAATTAGGCATCCTAAGACGCACAATCTACAATGAATAGATTAGGACGAAATGAATTCTAGACAAACCTTTCCCTTGAAACATAATCATGAATCGACGAGGGCATCTCAAGCGTATACATATCTAAATACTTTTTGTGGAAAAATGCCGCTTTTGAGAGGACCATACTGTAAGTGCCCATCCACCAAACTGACCACCAATCCCCGTAGTTGTAATATGCATTACCATCCTTCTACAGTAAAATAAGCAAACCATAATAAACTTTATAAATGATGGTTCATGGAAATTAGACTACAAACATGTAATGTGGTTATAGGTACTTTATAAATCTATATTCATTCCAAAGTTTAATCTCTAAAAATATTTGAATCCTATTATCTTTCTCACAGTAAAAATTTATAGCCTTTATCACGCAAAGAAAGAAGAAAACATGTTTACTATTTCCAATTTTGTTGATAAGAATAGCTATATTAGAAGTTAGGTAAGAACGGTTTCATCTCCACTTTCAAATTTCCAAACTAGAATAGTAAAGTTTGAAACTTTTTCTTTCCTTTTTTTTCCTTCTAGTAAGTACTACTTCCACGATATAACTTCATAAAAGAATGTCACGGGTACGAAAGAACTACACACCTTTCCATCCAGCCAATGCATGCGGGGGACAAATCCAACCATTGTTGAGGGAGCACTTTGCCATACGGTGAATGCAAAATCTAACGTATGGCATGGAACAACGACATCATCATCAACAGAAAAAATTGCATCTGTTCCAAGGTTTTTGATTGGCTTAAATCTATTATTTAGATTATCATCCTCATTTAGGTCAAACCTAAAGTTAGGTTTGTGGGCCATTTGAGACTTGGAAAGCACAATTTTTTTCAGATAACTTTTAAGACTGTCTGACGGAGGATCACGTTCGCTCCACACCACATGTATTGCCTCAGCTCCATTACAAGATGCATAATGAGACACAGCTTGCTTAAGAAGAGAATTTCGTTTCCACGTGTTAATCAGTACCGTGTACCCACCCCTGCGAAAAAATGTCATGTATTCAAATACACCATTACTATTCGTATTTCTTCTATTTAAGAATAATCATATGTCGGTCTAATCAAATCAATTTTGCCATTATGTAGGTTAACTAGTTGTAAATTTGTAATATCAATACATTACTGTATTGATTCTATAGCCTAGTTGATTCATGTTGAGGCTAAGTGCAAGAAAGGAAACGACTACCATGACATAGAAAAGGCTATCTTATACAGTTTTGTAATATGATCAAATGTATGTCAGAAGGCTACGAAACAGAGAACTCTTAGCCCGCCGAAAAATAACAAAAACCTTCCCAAATGGAAGGAGAAGAAAATATTATCTCGAAAACAAATGCAAATTACGATACTTGAGACAAATTCCATCCCTAGATGGATCATTTAGATTAATCAGAGTAACAAGTCCTACACCCATCTCATTTCAAAGAAAAGGTACTAGTTATCGAAGCTAATTTTGGGTTCTTAGAGTTGATTTCCAAATTGTCATCTGAATTCCATAAACTGCATTTCTAATTTAACTTCAATTAAACACTACCATTATATCCATATGTAACCCTAGCCCATTTATGTACTACTACTTCAACATGGTATAAAATTCAACATAAAGTATCATCTTTGGTCAACTAAAATTTACTCCCTATTTTCCTTTAAAGATTCTTACTAAATTTAGCACATTTTTTTCTTCTGTTAATTCAGATCATTAATTCAACAAAAACCCTTACTTACCCACAACAAATCAAACAAAACCCACAACAAAAAAAACTAAAAACAATCAAGAAAAAAAAAGGGGGGGAATTTACCTTGAAGGAGAACTAACAGAGGAAGGGAAATGTGGATTCCATCC
This sequence comes from Eschscholzia californica, assembly GCF_041429995.1. Taxonomy (NCBI): domain Eukaryota; kingdom Viridiplantae; phylum Streptophyta; class Magnoliopsida; order Ranunculales; family Papaveraceae; genus Eschscholzia; species Eschscholzia californica. The sequence continues at coordinate 42,535,002 of NW_028238483.1, read as the reverse complement.
CATAAAAATACCAATTTTAGAACCAATACAAAGAAGAACAAACAGAATACATAAGGAAAGAAGGATTTTAATCTTAGTACACCCAATAATCAATCTTAACCGTCGGATCAAAATCGGAGATCTACTATTAAAGTTGTAAACTCCAACTCTTGCCGCTTTTTCTTTCGCCGGTGAATCAAAGCCATTATTTCCGATTTGAATTGTTGAAGAAGAAGAAGAAAGAGAAAGAGGATCTCCTCTCAGACCCATAACAATGGACGGCCCCATTGTGGGCCCACGTCCATCAATCGAACGATAGAGATCAAATCACTGAAGTTTGTAGCTTAAGTTCAGGCGAGATTCATGGTGATTTAGAGAAAGAAGACATTTTTTTTTTATCTCACCTGAGCTTCTAATGAGATCGGTAACACTGTATAACTAGTTTAGCAGTGAGCTTTGTTTTTAAAAGAAGCTTTTCAAATACAGAATAGAGGCAGTTTGGCTTTGGAGCCACGCTTATATATACATCTGCATTGTTGACAAAATGACCAAATTAACCCTAGAAAAAGGTTCAAGTTTAAAGGTTGGATTGAAACAAGCATGTTCTTTGTTGTTTGCCGGCCTCATGATCTTCAATGGAGAAAAAAAGAACATATACTCACATTTGAGTGTAAAAGAAATGCACTTGGTTACATCGAATTGCTATGTAGTTTTAGTGCGAAAAAGATATCTGATTTTCTCAAAAAAAAGACATGACTTTATAGAGAACTAAAATTTTGATTTCTTTATGACATGCATTTACATCAGTTATTTCAATGTATGAAAAATGACTTTTTTTTTTGTTGAAAAGTATGAAAAATGCCATGTGACTATGACATACGCATCAAAATTTTTTTTTTTTTTTTTGATGAGAAATACGCATCAAAAGTTGAGTTGTTATATAGAACTCTACTTTCCGCTAGTTGCAATACGTAGTTTGAGTTGTATTGTACAATATATGTTTCATGGAATTGAGAGAAGATATGAAGTTTGTTAGAGAATAACGATTGTAGTAGTGACAACATTGATAATCTTCTTTCTTACTACATTAAAACAATTGGCCCAATTTTAATTACGTGTAGTTAGGCAGTGAAGAGAATTACAAGCCTGGAAAATGGTTAGTTTAAAAAAAAGCATCTAGAATTTGCCAGAAGTCATCAAACTAAAAGTAATTACTCCACTTGTCGCTAACTCAATTATTCATAAAATGGTTAAACACTAACCTTATTGAAGGTTTTAATGATAGGAAAAATAATTGAGATTGCCACTTATGATGGGGCAATTAAAGGTCTAGATGAATAAGTTTTTGTTTTCTTATGAAATAGAGAAAGAGTGTTTTGGAGGGACTGAATTGGGGGATGGTAAAAGGGCACTTTAAGTAATAGATTTTGACATTCTATTTCTTCTCTAATAACAAGTAGGGTTATTTCTCAAATAGCCCTTAACTTTGTGACTATTTTCCTGCCTAGCCCCTAACTTTATCAATAATTTTCGTATGACATCTTTTTTCAGTTATCTTTAACTTTCCGTTACTCTCTCTCCTCCAGCTCATTTCCTCTCTCTGCCACATCACTGATCACGTCACATCATCGTCTTCCCCGACAGGGGTCGCCGACCGGTCAAATTTCTGGCCGGCGACCCCTGTCGGGGAAGACGATGATGTGGCGTGATCAATGATGTGGCAGAGAGAGTAACGGAATATTAAAGATAACTGAAAAAGGGTGTCATACGGAAATTATTGATAAAGTTAGGGGTTAGGCAGGAAACTTGTCACAAAGTTAGGGGCTATTTGAGAAATAACTCTAACAACTACAGTATCATTTTGATACTTTCTAATTTTTATCCATTGTAGAAAGTTAGTTGTACCTATTCAAATTTTAAGATGGAAAAAAACCTTTCAATCAAATAAAGTTTAACTAACATTGACAGTCATGAAAGCATTTTGTACTTCTTTATCGCTCACCACTACGATCAGCCTGTCTGATTAGAAATGTAATGGAGCGGGTTTGAAATAAACTAATATATCATCGTCATCAATCTCTATTAATAAATATGGTTTACCAACTTTCTTTTTCTCCCAAATCTTCTAGGAATAAGAAATATGTTAACGTTCCCACCTCTTTGGCAAATGAGTCGTTTAGATGAGTCAATCTCATCCTTCTATGATAATATCTTTTAACAAAACAATCCTCTATCTTTATATGATCTTTATATACTCCTAATAGCAATGAAATTTTACTAAAGACACTCATGAAGGGTAAACGCCGTAAAAAGTTATTCCTAAAGAAATTACTTTTATATGTACCCTTAATAACACAATTAAGAAATGCACACCACGATCGTCCTGTTTTTAGGGATGTAAATAGAATAAGCTTGAGATGAATCAACCAATCACCAAACTCTATTAAGAAATATAGCTTATCTTTCGCCCCAAATGGTGTAAGAATAAGACTTATTTTTGACCTATTTGTCGAACATATCCTTCAAACAAATCAATCTCATTCGAATAAAGTTTGGATGGGAATTAGACATAATATTCTAGTACTAAAATATGATCTAAAGACAATTATGGGACGTTAATAATACAAAGTATATACTATAAATGATAAATTGTGCACCTCAATCAAATATGGATCCTTTACAACAAAAAAAAAAAATCAAATATCCATCTGGTGACTTTTGGAATTTTAAAGTAGGTCGTTTATACCCACTTCATCTTGTCTCCAGAGTCGCTTAAGAAATTTCAAAAGTAGGTGTACAAACAACACCTAAATAGAAGTTATTCCTTGTGTCGTAATAAAACAACATTATAAAAGCGTTACATGGAATAATTCTCCGTCTTTTAAGCAATTATTTACAATTCCAACCAACTACAGTAGAGAAACAAGCACAAGTCCGAAAGAGGAAGAGGGTGAATTTGAATTTGTTAGGGTTTATACGAAGAAGCTCAGATTGAAAACGTAAGTACTTCTTTCTCTCTCTCTAGGGTTTCATCTTTTTATCCTTCAATTTTAATCTATCCTAACGTACCCACACTTTGAACAAATTTACAAACGAAATCATGTTTGAGAACTTTCATAGAATTCAATTTGTGATGGGTTTGATTATGCATTCTTGTTGATATTGTTCAATACCCATGTCTGTATAATTGAAGCCAAGTTCGTCAAATTTGGTATTTATTTTTCTTGATTTTTAGGTTAAGTTTTACATCTTAAATATCCTCTTCTATTATGTTAAGGAAAGTTCAATTTTTATGTTGATAGAAGTTTGTATTAGGTTATAGGAAAACTAAACAAATTGTGAATGGAGAATGTGGGTAACATCAGTGCTGATGAGGTTATCACCCAGCTTAAAGATGAAGGTGACTTCGATAGACTACGTCTCAAGATCATCCGAAAGCTCAAGGAAAATGTAAGTTCTCTCCATTTTTCTCTCTTTAGGGTTTGATTTTTGAGTCCAATACATTGGTTTGTTGGTCCTAAGGAGCTTTATAGTTTCAAATTTCAATGCTCTCGGAAAATGGTTGAAGCTTTTCTAGATTTTAGATGTTAGTAGATCAAGTTGATATTAGAAGGGTTCTGCAGGTGTAAAAAATTGAGTAGATCGAAGTTTTAATTATGTCCTAAATTCGATTTCTATCTCATGTTATGGTGTTTCCAAAAAGTTATTTTCTGAACTGTGGGTGTGATTAGGAAAGTCCAATTTATCATAATCGAAAGAGACATAACGAAACAAATGGTGATGAGCCCTTTCATAGTGGATTAGTGGTGATAGAGTTCCGTGAATGCGTACATATAGTGCCATTATAGAAAAGAATGTAAATGGTCTGTGAACGAACTCTGTTTTGTTTCTCTTTGTTATGACGAAGAACAAACAAACAAACCAAGAAAAGCAATAATGAAAGTAAAATGTTACACATACACAAGAAATTTACGTGTTGGTGAGACCTACTCCACAGCAAACAACGATGCGGTGAATTTCAGTATGAACGAAAAACAAGATACAAAGATTTCTCAAGGGCTTTAGTATTGGTAACTCGTTAAAATCCAAACGCTCATCCGCCTGTAACTCTCTCCCCAAAACCGAAAATTGGATGCCGCCTTACATTGATAACAACCCTTTATAAGACTAGGACAATATTAAAAAAAAAAAAGAGTAGGGCAAACATAAGTAAACGGATAGGCCCGAAATTTTGGGGGTTTCTTGGGTCACAACCCGGGTAAGACTTCGACCCATATTTAAGGCATGTGAACATTCTTCCTTGCAAAAACTTGATGTTTGTTTTAGATGTTCACAGATACATATATACAAAACCATAGGGCATAGACATATAAGGAAAATCAGGGACACTGATGTGCTAATTTCGTGACTGCTTGTTACTGTATATCATATAATTATATTTTATGACTATCCTTGCAGGAAGAATTACGCAATAACATTATTGCAGCTGTGAAGCAGTCAGCAGCCATTAATAATCTAGGAGCCGAGAAATTGAAACCTAGACAACTTTCAGATGCTATTCACGAAGAGATCGGGTAAGTTCGTGAATCTCATCTATCAAGGAACATTTCACTGGGTAACCATAGGGAGATTGTATTTATGTAATTAAATTTACCTCCTTTAGAGAGGGATATAATATTAGAATGCAATATAATTACAGATATTGGTTAATCACTTTCGCAGGAACGAAGTAATGGGTCAGATATCTGACGGGGTCTGGGAAATTATAAGATCAAGTAGTGGAATGAAAGATGAAATCAGGGAGACGGTTGAGTCTGTATATAACAAGTTATCGAACCCCAAAGTAGAGGAAGTGAACGAATTATCTTCTATCAACAATAACCTAGAAAGGCACAGCGAAGATCCAAAGAACAATTCGGTAACAATCTCTGCCTCTGAAAGAGAAGATAATTTGCATGAAAGTGAACTACAAGACCCTCCGGGCTTTACTACTTCCAATCAACAGCCAAGCAATGACAAGGCCGAAGATCAAGAAGAAAAGCAGCTACCCACACCTCATGAAAATGGTGCAATTCAAAAGATTAAAGAAGAGCCATGCTGGGAACAGGATTTCTCATCGAGTAACAATTCCCCGGATGCCCCACCTGGATTTACTACAATTATAGATAATAAGCAAGTAATCTACTGCAGTGATGAAGATCCTGATGTTCCTCCAGGGTTTGGTTGACTATCAGAAGTCAAACTAAATATTGACGGGTGTACAAGTGAGTAAGCAGTTAGATCTAATTTCAACAAATCAACAATAGAAGATTCTAAAGCGCATACTTACAGATTAATCAGATAGAGAAAGAAGAGAAGTCTGGTGCTTGGTTTTGAATTATGGGGAGAAGAACCCTAGAGGTGTTCAGGTTAAATGGTCTCCTGAAGGCTAAAGGTACTTGATAAAAATATGATTTTTGAACTACACTATGAATCTTGGATCAACTATGGCACTGAATTTTGTGTACATCTCAAAACTGAATTGTGAAATTACTCTTGAATTTTGATCACTGTTACTTCAGCTTCCTTGTAACTAGTGTCTTCGATTATTCTCAAATCTATATCAGCACTACTTTCAGAATATATAATGATATTATCGGAGATTTACTGATTGAGTTCAACTGTGTTACCTAGAACATCTACGAGTTAAATTGAGTTCGAGTTAAATTGAGTTCAAGTTACCTATCAAAGGTTGAGTTGGAACATATGAAATTTGGCTCGAGGTCTGAATAGACTCATAGTGACACTTTAGAATGTATGTTTCTATTTGATAAATGATGTCGGACTCGTTTAAATAACTGATTTGGATTGATTTTAGATTCACTTGAACCAGACGACGATTCGGACTTGGAAAATGAAAAAGAACCACAGTTTTTCCTTTTCGACCCCTATAGCAGTCTCCTATTTCTCAACTAAATTAGGAAGAAAAGAAGTTGCACTTCAAGCATAACCAAATACAAGGTGATAAAGGGTTCATATCAGCAACTGCTGATGAATTATGTCATACTCTTCAAGTGGATACTATAATCTAGCATAACCAAGGTTTTAAGATTGTATACTAAAAGCAGAAGTCAGAATTGTATCTGTAACAAACATTCATAAGCGTAAAAATGGCAAAGATTGAAGTGGTATTCGCTGAAGTTTTAGTATATACAAAAAGATCAGGCTTGTTTTGGATCCCCATTTTCGGGGGCACCTGGAGTGGTACTGCCATTTCTTTTTGAACTAGAATGCCCACCAGTAATGGTCCTACCCATGAACTTCCCTGCTTTGCTGAGGCCGCTCCCAACAGCACCAAAACCCGACCCAACAATTCCTGCACCAGCTCCAATTCCGCTACCAACAAGCCCGACCCCAGCCCCGAGTCCACTGCCAACAAGCCCAACACCAGCTCCAATACCAGACCCTACCAGTCCGACTCCAGAACCAAGTGCATCCATCGTGCTCCCTATCACACCAGCGTCTTTCAGTTTTTGCCTCTCTTCCAGGATTCTTTTTTCTTCTTCGAAGGCTTGCATCTGCTCTTCCTTGTTGAATTCATGGTACAAGACCTGTGTACCAAATTTATCTCTCCATTCAAAAGTAGATATAAGAGGAAATATACCGACACAGATCATTGTCGAAAACAAGATGGTTTATGATACCTGTTTAACTTGAAAAACTATTTCAAATAAGGATGATGTAGACCGACTTACCGTTATGGTTATAGTTCCACGATCCTTCTTATCTTTAATTCTTAGCATGTCGAGAGATGGTAGTAATCTCAGTTCAATCTCTTTTGGAGTTTCGGACTCCAAATCTACCAGAGGTAATTTTGCTATGCCTAAGAGCTTGTCTTGTGTAACATCGTCCTTGTCAAAAACCTGTTCCATAAAAGCAGACAAACAGTTATTTCATGGATAAAAATGATCAGTCAAAAAGCTTAGTATCGACATGGCCGAGAATAGATAGTATCAGGATTAGTTTAGGCAAATAAATAAAGGATCAGATAATAATGTACAACGACTCTATTTACGAATACAACAGAGAAATGCTTTCGGAAACCAAAGTTAGTACTACTTTTCAGTCCAATAGAAGCATTGATAACCGGCGTGAATTGCAAGTATACAACCTATATTTATTGTATCACATGGCTACAGCTTTCTTCCTCATATTGCTACTTCAATTGTTTGCAGGCTACTCTAATATATTGGAAGTGCAGCATCAAAATATTTACAATAATAGCAAACAAACCTCGAAGATAACGGATTGTGTTTCCTTGTCTTCAGCAATCAGCTCAAACGTTTCATTCCAAACAGGATTCAAGTTGTTGTCTATGGTCTTTGTTTTGACCTTGAATAGAGGTCGAATGTACATAACCGCATAGGGATCAGATTTACCAATCATTTCCATATTCTTCAGATCATTTGCTTTGGCTACAGTCAAAGTGAGCTTCCCATGTGGTTTAAGTTCCAACTCGCTGCAAAATGAACAGTTCTGAACGACAATCGATCCCAAAAGATACTGTCCAATAAAATGTACAGTAATATACTAAAAAAGAACGGTACTGAAATATTGATATCAACAGAAGAAACTGAGTAAATCAATAGTTACCTTGTGTCTACACCTACAGCAATAGGAACGACAATCCTCTTAGGCCATTGAAGCGTGTCTGTCACAATAGTATTCACAGTATTCTGCGAAGGGTAGAAAAAAACGGAGCTTAAAATCAATCGAGATCGAAAGTCTATGCATCAGACAATTATTCATGTTGACCATTGTAAATGAAACTTACATCTATCATGTCTGAAAGTCCAGGAATTGCAGTTAGGCTTCCTCCAACAGCCTTCAATGTATAATCGATTCTAGGCTTTGGCTGATTTAAGTACCAAATATTAGTCAACCTCAAATCATAAATATATAGTTCAAGCTTAAAAAAGACTGTTAAGTGAAGAAATGAAATTACACAACAAAAACGATGGCCAATTACGTTCTGTTTCATTAATCACATTATAATCATGTATACCTCCGAGAGTAAAGCAACAACAACAGCAGAAATACAGGGTATTTCATCGGTGAGTTGGAAGATAACACGAATAACAGTGTAAACTTGAAGATCCTTTAACTGCAAGAGAGCATAATAAATAATTAAGCCTTCAACGTCCTCGTCCAAGCGGTGACTTATTAAGCTGAAAAGAGGAGAAAATGAAAAGAAAATTTAGTATCGTGCGACAATATGAGGACGCTGACGACCCACAAACCTGAATTGGGATTGAAGCAACAAGTGCTGCTTCCACAGCAAGAATAATGCTTGGATCACCTCCCCATCGAAGGTCAATATCCATTGTGATCTGATCTTTCTTAAGACGTTGAACACGAATGCCTGCATCAATTCAAGCATCTGCTGGTGAATCTCTACCTCAAACGATAAAATAGAGATGTTCGATATTTGCAATAAAATAGAACAAATGAAATGAACCTCATTAACATATACCCAAGTAACACTCACCACTGATATTGCAGTTGACTGTTTTACTTTGAAATACCTAATTATATGATGTGAGCGTCAGAAGCTTAATGCTTTCAAACGAAAGAGAGATGAAAACATTGTTTGGATCAATGCCCTGATCATAGGATTCATCTAATTAAGAAGTAATTTCACCAAGTACCAACTACTAACCTCTGCACACACTAAACCACAACTAGACCAAGGAGGCAAGGGACACAATTTAGTATTTCAACCAAACATGAGTATCTGGTAGACTATACTATCCACCAGTGCTACTAATGTGGGTCAAGTCATTCATTCTTCGCTTGCAGAATGTAAAGAGAGAAGTCAAGATTTAGAAATAAAGCAAAATAAGCAGTGTAACTAATGGTTATCCTCTTTCTATTCACAAATATAATTGAAGGTAAAATATTACATTAAATTAACCATAAATACGTAGATCATGTTAAAGCACAGGTGAAAAAAATAAAACCTTCAATTTTAGGAGCCACGTTTCCGAGAGACAATTTACTGAATTTCATTGAAGTGATTCCTGGGGGACGATACTGTTCTAATAGTGGTTCAACTGATTCTCGTATGACCATTGATGCAGCCTGAGCAGTGACAACAAGCACAACTTTAACAACTTAAAGAAAAAAAAAATTAGCCATCAGATGTCCATGGCATGCTAGAAACACGAATGAAACATTAGTAAGATCATATAAACAAATGTCAGTAGACAGTAATTTTCTGACTGAAAGAGTGTGCTCCTATGTAGTTCGCTTAGATTAAATCCAACAGAATATCTTCCTAGGAGTTTTTTTTCGTACGTTTCTGCACTAGCCTCTAGTAATTTTCTCTAAGAAATTCATATTTGTTAAAATAAATATAAGAGAATCTAGTGACGGTTTAGTTCAATAAGAGAAAGCACATCTTAAAGTGGATAGATGAGCTTAAGAGAAAGAGAAAGAATGGTACCTCTGCTATAAAAGGCCACATTTTGCTGAGTTGCGTGTTCAACCATTTTACCTGTATAAATTAACATAAGTAAAGTACATGGAGATAGAAATCATATAGATCATCATCTATGTCCTACACCAAAGTTGGAGCCGAAATAGCATGTATGCCGTTGTTACTCATGAAGTTCTAAGTATAAACAGATGAACATTCTGTGCAGATGACGATAACGTAGAAAACTATTTGCGAATAAGTATGATAATTTTAAAGCAACACCCCGAGAGAGGAGTGTGCAGTAAGTATTTCATATAATTAGTCAGGCTCAATAATGCATAATCACAGTCAGGAACTAAAACCTACTAGTGAAACTGATGCTGGACCAGCAGAGTTAGACTAACCTCTCGATACATCATAAAAAAATTATTTTCTCACCCCACCATAAAGGGAAAGGGTTCAAATATAAGATTCAAGGACTAATATAATGATATTTTGCTGTTTGATAATTCAAAAAGATGTGATACAATTAGCTCGGCACTTGAGTAACTAACATCTTTTAACTCGTAACCTAAAGTAAACCTAACTAGTTTAAGAAAAATAAACAGTTTCTTATAAAGGTATACATTGTCATAAGCAAACAAAAGAGGGTAGGTTTCAAGGTTCATAACTCACCTTCTAAAATTTCAGCAATATAACTGGGAAAGAAGAAATAGAGCTAGAAAAACAATTAACCTGTTCATACACAGGGAAAGATATCCACTCAGGAAAGTTATCACCACAGATCTTCTTCAAATCTTCTCTGCTAAGGGATCCCAGAAGTTTAATATCAACTGCCTGTGGAATCAATAACAGTGCAGAACAATCAACAAACAACTTAATTTACATAAATTAGACATAATAGTATTCCAAGAAAGTGTAGTTCCCGAGCATTGAGCAAGATAAAAGCATTATTTCTCTAGTCCTAAGGCACTCAGTAATTATACAATGAAATCATAAGGAATCGAGAAGTGTTCGATAGTCATCCTTAATTCTTTATCATAATCACACTTATAGGGGGGAAAAAGCGACACTCAATCTTCATTCCTCATCTCTTCACCTCGTTATCATTACATGAACTTCTGCAGATCGCCATAGTGCCATACCACAAAGAAAAAGAAGAAAACAAATAACTAAAGTTTCATTTGGTTTCACGACCCAGAATCTTGTCCACCATAACTAAACACAAGATAAGAAAAAACTTCCATAAACATTTTTTTGAGATGGTGTTCTTAATACATCTCTACAAGCAATGGAACAAAAGAAAAAAAAATGAAATGTTGAGTCGATAATTTTTGTTTCTCCTAAATGAAGTTTACTCAAACACTTATTCCTAAAGTTTGAAAACAAGTCTGGATTTAATACAAAATGTAGTTGATTGCAAGTACAGAATGGTCCTGAACAAGCTTTTGGCTGGAGAAGCAAAAGATACCTAATTTCTTGCTCCATTACATATACAATGATAACATTTGAATAAACAATCTAACTAAAATCCTTTCCAACCCATTTTTCTAAAGTAGTTCAAAATAACATACCCATCCATTATCTAGTCAAGATGAATCTGATAAGATCAACATCACATATATTGATCTAGAACAGAAGAAACATAACCCTAGAAATGTGGAAGACCCATATTTAGATTCTAAATTTAGAGTACAGAAACATGATAAATTCTAGGTCTTGGGTCTTTCAGCATTCAATCAAAAACATATAAATTTGAGTCCAAACAAGCGAGTCAAAAGAATAGAAAGTAGTACTTAATAAAGGAAGCGGAGAGTTTGTATACCTTGGAAATCCGTTTGGTGGTTCGATGGTTCATCATACGACACCAACCAGCCATTAAACCGATCCCAAAAAGTATCCCCATCAACATTCCAGAAATTAAACCCATATCTTCTTCTTCTTCTTCAACTTTACCCTAAAACTTCAATTTCTTCAAAGATCTGGACTCTCTCTACTAAAACAATACTGTATGATGAAGAAGAAGAAAAAGGAAGAGAGAAGCGTTACAAAATGAAGTTGAAATTAATGAGACTCTCTCTCTCAATCGTCGTGTAATAAGTTTTTTTTTTTTTTCTTTCACAGATTGAAATTATTATCCTCTCTCTCTCTCTCTCTCTCTCTCTCTCTCTCTCTCTCTTTCTCTCTCTCGAAAGTAGTGATGAAGAGAAGAAGACCTCTTTCTCTCTCTAAAACTTTATACTATATCCGTCTCTATCGAACATAAACACACATACACACACTAATGGAGGAGGAGCTTTTGGTTTCTTCTTCTCTTTCTTTCTTTCTTTCTTTCAAGAAGACCATTAGGAGGAAACTGAATTATTTAGTAGTAGTAGTAGTAGGCCATTCAAAGAAGGAAAGAAGGTCCCTCACCTTCTCTCTCTATATTTTCTCTCTCTCTAGAAAACACTTATTTCATCAAGAATAGACTCAATTTCAAGTCCCACTTGTTCGTCCGTTTTCTTTCTTATTTCGACAGTTTTTTTTATCTCATGATCTGGTTGAGTTCTTCACCTACTTACAACTTAGGTTTTGTTCACTGTCTTATAGCGTGGGTGTGGGTGAGCGTCACTACTGTCATATTTGGGACTTGGAACTTGCCTAGAATGTGTTTTCTACTTTTATGTAGTAATATTTTTAGGATATCTTTTTTCGTAATCACAAAGCAATGGGTGCGAATTAGCTTTTAAAAGTTGCGTGATCGAATTATTAGTATGAATTTTGTGTGTGAGACTTTGAATCCTACTTCGCATATAGCAATATGAAGAACTGTCATAAGAACGTATGACTATTTGTGACTTAAAAATGATAAACATATGAGTTGATAAAACTTCCTCTAAACCAACAATCATACCCAAAGTGTTACAATATATGTATCTTTTACTTTCTCTTTTCAATCGAACCGAAGATTGAGTGAATTATTCTCCAGATTACTACGTTGCAATGGCATACATGCGATCATGTTCGAAACAAAAGTTAAATGTGAAGTTTTTTTTTACAATCTGAATCGTCTATATATTACTATTTATACACCGTCGTCTTATAATGCATCATTCAACCATTCAAGTCAAATGCACAATCAAATTTGTTTAGTCTAACGACAATAAAACTTGGTACTTGTAATATTTTGCAAGTAGATATGACCGATTTCAACAAAAAAGAAGTTGATATGACCGAGAATGACATTAGGTAACTATTTTGCACTTTAGAGCTTGGTGCATATGGTTCACCCTCGTTTACTGTGGGTGCACATTGGTTGACTTTGAATGTAGAGGTAATGTTCACCTCACCCAAACAAGTGTACAAACATATATATTCTTTTCCTTTGCGTGTGATATTCCTTACCACTAATTCACAAGATTACATACATAATACAAGAATCTACTCAGTGAGATTTTAAATCTGGGCTGGGCTGGGTGGGCGAGGCGAGGCGAGGCGGTTCCAACTGCTGGCCCGTTATAAAACATTGTACAACGAAAGAAAAATAACTATGTCCTTAACAAAAAAAAAAGAAAAATAACTATGAAACACGTCCATAAAGCACATAAAATAACATAAAATACGTCACTGGATGATCATATTTTGTAGAGTAGCACAGGAGTATGGTAGTTTTTGCAAAAAAAGGAAAAAAAAAATATGGTGGTAACTTATTTTGTAATATCACAGTGAATCAATAAAATTATCCACTTCAAAAAAAAAATCAATAAAATTATATTCTATCGATAAATGAAATATGTCGGTCGATACATACGCTTATCGAACAACAAATAATATCTTTATCATCAATTAAATAAAATTAACTTGATTATTTGGACTCAGTGTTGAGGCCTAGAGAGGGAGATAGAGAGGAGGCAAAGTTGGTGTAATGTCGGCAGGTGATATTTTTGTTCCAATGAATAAATAAAGTAGTGGAAACACACGTGAACAGTTTCATGTGACACAACCCCACCCTCAAAAGGAACCCTTATTTCACACTTAAAATTTTTCATGTTTTGGTTTGGGATCATATAAATCTGATTAGTCTAATTAATTTAGTTAGACTAAAAATCAGTATAAATTAGTTATTGGGATGAGTCAAGCATCACGACTCAGGTGAAATTTTAACTTCTTTCTCACATTTCTGATGCCATGTGTGAAAATTAATAACAATAATCATAGAGAAGAAGGAGGAGGAGAAACATTGCGGAGGCTATGAATCTCATTCAATATTTGAACTAGGGTTACAACTTAACAAATAAATGATCTTTTGTCGGCCTTTAGGGTCTTTTGTTTTGAGTCAGTGTCTAGTCCCATTTCTTTCTCTTCATGAGACACTTTGCATTTAAAGGTATGTAACTCTCATGAAGTTTTCAGAGGAGAGAAATAAATGATGTATCATCCATGTAAACAATGTGATTTTATCACTTATTAATGGAAATGGTTCCCTTGGCTTCAAAAAAAAAAAAAAAGATATATATATATACTAATGATAAAAGACTAAAAGGCCTTTAAAGGGCAAATTACTAAACAACCCCTAACTATTACATATATTATTCTAACACCCTCCCTCAAACTCACGATGCGATTTTGAAAAGTATCGAGAGTTTGCTAACTAAGCAACGAAAGCGTGGAACCGAGTGTGACTTGGTGAACAAGTCACTGCTAAATCAAATACTGCAAAACTGCTAAACCAAAATCCAATATCCGATACTGTCAACCAAAATCCAAAAACTGCCCACCAAAATCCAAAAACTGCCCACCAAAATCCAATATCCGATACTGCCAACCAAAATCCAAAAACTCGATGTTGCCAACCAAAATCCAAAAACTCGATGTTGCCAACCAAAATCCAATACTGCAAAACCAAAATCCGATACTACGAACCAAAATTCAATATTGCAAATTACTGCCAAACTGCAAACGGAGAAGATGCAATCGTTGGAGAGAAGAAGATGCAAATGCAAGATTGCCCAAAGGAGGAAGAAGATGCAATACAATATTGCCCAAAGAAGGAAGAAGATTCAAATGCAATATTGCCCAAAGGAGGAAGAAGATGCAAATGCAATATTGTCCAAAGAAGGAAGAAGATGCAAATGCAATATTGCCCAAAGGAAGAAGAAGATGCAAATGCAATATTGCCCAAAGGAGAAGGAAGAAGATGCAAATGCAATATTGCAAACATTCAAATGCAATACTGTCCACAATCCAAATGCAATACTGTCAACAAATTCTCTGCCAACCAATTCAATATCAAATCCAAAACCACTTTCATATATTTCAGTAACACCACCTCCTCCAAATTCCAAAACCAACTTACCCAAAAACCACTCAAACCAAATCTCAACCAAAACTATCATTCAATACCTCCTACACCATTCAATTTCAATACGGCCAATAATTTTAAACCGCCGAAGTCACTCAATATTAGGGCTGGGAAAACGGTCCGGGAACCCGGGGTCCGGCCCGGACCGTTTTGACCCGCAGCCCGAGTCCTACCCGAGCCGGGCATACCCGGCCCGATGGCTAGGGCTTATTGGGCCGGGACTCGGACATACCCTCAATTCCGAGTCCCGACCCGTTAGGTCCGTCCGCCACCCGCCTGCATCAACCCGCCCGCGTCAACTCGCCCGCGAGAACCCGCCCGCGTCAACCCGCCCGCGTCAACCCGCCCAAATCTATTATAAAAACCCTCCTCTCTTCAACAAAGAAACCCTAATATCAACCTAACTTTCTCTCTCTGCCTCTCTCTCTTAGCCGCCTCCTCTCTCTACTCTCTCTCCCCTTCTCATCTATTCAACACCATTTAGTGATGTTGGTTGATGAAGTTGATAAAATCCATGAAATCCTTGTTCTTGTTGATGAAGGTGAAAATGTGGGTGTTGATGAGTTAGATCTTCTTCTTCTTCTTCGTTTTCTTCTTGATGGGGATGGGTCTGATGATGATGATGATGAAGCTGATGATGATATTGATGGGGAATGACTTATTCATCACCTTTCCGAGTATCTTGAAATGGCCGATCTCTTTAGGCGTGATGATATCTTCTGTTTTTTTTTTTTAGTTGTTGAACCTGATGATATCTCCGGTTAGTCTATGTAATGGAGTTGCTTATGATCAATCTAGTATTCAAAAATGGCTTGATAGTGGTAATAATATAATACATTTTTCTAGGGGTGGGAATCTAGGGTTTCAGAAATAGTTAGGTTAATTAATAAAAAAATCTTCAAAAAAAAAAAAAATCTCAAAAACCCGAGCCCGCCTGACCCGAGCCCGTTGAAACCCGTTCGGGTAGTCGGGCTCGGACGGGCTACGGGCACTTCAAGTCTTTGATACGCCCGGCACGATCCGCCCGGCTCACTACCTCGGGCTCGGCTTATCCGAGCCCGATCCGCCCGAGCCCGACACTTGGTAGCCCGAGTCCGACCGAGCCCGTCCGATTACCACCCCTACTCAATATTACCATTCAATACCATTCCACCTTCTTTTACATTCAAAAATCCCATGAAGACACGAAACTAATACCCAAACTAAAACAATTTTTTTTTTACCCTCAAAACCCAAGACAACACCAAACAAACTAGCTAAAGAAATACGAAAAAGAAGTGCAAAATAAATAACAATACCAGATAGCCAAACAGTCCCTTAAAGAAATTTTTTTTTTTTTTTTGCCTCCGCCAAACAGCAGCCCCTTGAGTAAAAGAGTTTTCCAGCCAATAAATCCTCGCAAACCATATTTCACAAAACTACCCATCAAAATACCACCTCCATTTTAGAACTCCAACAAAAACCACCTATTTAATATGCAAACTCTCCTGGTATCTCAACAATACCGCCACTTCCTTCCCAAACCAAATCCACCAAAAAAAAACACAATCAATCTAAGTCCTTTCTAATACACAAACAACTCAAATAAAAACCGCTTCCTAAATCCAACAAAACCACCTAACAGACCCACTTTCTTTAAGTCCCTTCATAAACCACCTTTTAAACAAAAAAAAAAAACTACCAAAGTTCCAAACTGTAAAACCACACATTCACCTTCTTCTCTAAACCACCTTTAATGCCCAAACTAAAACCATCTATCCAACTCGTCAAAGCCACCTCTTCCTTTAACCCACCAAATCAAATCCATCCAATCCCAAAATCAAAAACGCCTAAACCACTTTCTCAAATCCCACAAAACCGCCACTTCACCATCCCAACCAAACCTTATTCTCCTTGTACCACCTTATGCAATTTCTAAAACTACTAAAGGAAACTTGACCCCCTTTAGAACCAACCAGACCAACTAACCTATAATGCCGCTCAAGAAAAGAGTCAGACATCCTTTCAAACTTCCCATCAAAATTTTTTAAAGCTACCAACAAATCTAACTCTTCAAGACCCAAATTAAAATTTTCAAAAAAAACTAACAACAAAAATCAAACTACCAACAAATCCTACTAGCAAAACTACCAATATCAAAAACAAAACAAAACCACCTTCATCTTGTCCCCTCTTCTAACTCAAACCATAGAAAAACTTCATGAACCATGCTCTGATGCCATGTGAAAATTAATAACAATAATCATAGAGAAGAAGGAGGAGGAGAAACATTGCGGAGGCTATGAATCTCATTCAATATTTGAACTAGGGTTACAACTTAACAAATATATACTAATGATAAAAGACTAAAAGGCCTTTAAAGGGCAAGTTACTAAACAACCCCTAACTATTACATATATTATTCTAACACCATGAACATGACCATGACCAACACGGCAACACCATCTTCGACCGCACTATCAAAGTCCGGCTAATATATCAGCCGACATAATAGTTAGTCTCCCAAACAAACCTTGCCAAATGTGCATAATGTGCAATTCCAACTGAGTCCCGTTAGCATTTTCTAGTAGACTAGAACACTAGCATTTTCTTGTACAAAAAATCTTCCAGTTGCAGTGCAAGCAGTGTATTCCATGCCCATCTTCGTCCACTACTTGCCCTGTTTTCGCACCATTATTAAACGAGCCCTGCACCTATTGGAGTATTAGTTTGTCAATGTGTTACGTCGACAGGTTCACATTTCCTTTTACATTTGGTAGGAGATGGAGGTGTTCCTTCATGGCTTAACGAGTAGGCAAAACTCCTCCACCCGAAACTATAATAATAACTGCCTTACCGAAATTTGACTCATTACAACACTCAGAATTGATGATGTAAACCTAAGAAATTAAGTGTAGTTTCCACAAAAAAAGAAATTAAGTGTTTGGATGGCGGAATCATGAATCCGCGAATTCATGATTCCTTGGGATTCATGATTCCACGGATTCATGAATCCAAGTAATATCTTTTGGCTTGTTTTGGCAACTAAGAATCCTATGATTTATTATTATTTGAGTATTTTTAAACGTCTTTAGAAAAAATATGATTTTTGAAAAGAATAATTATTTTGGGAAAAAATAATGATTTTGTAGAAGGAAATATTTTTTTATTGATTTTTAAGTTTGACATTTAGATTCATTAATCCAAAATCCTAACAAATCCTACGGGGTAGGGTGGGATTTTGGTCCAATACAAATTTTGGAATTAGGAATCCTTAGGATTCAAGAGTCCTAGGATTCTTGGTAGCCAAACAGACCGAGGATTCATGATTCCTACCAAATCCCACTTTTAATAGGAATCCTACTTAGGAATCCTGCAACCAAACACACCATTAGTTTATGGGCTAGTGTGTAGTTTAGAAATTGGGTCGGGTTGGGGCTGTTCTGAATCCATGTCTTTCTTGCAAAACTTTCACTTCTTCCTTTGTTAATGTAGATCAAAATCCACTCATAACGTTGTGGTATGACTAAACCATAAGTGAGTAGGCTCGCCTGAACTTGCATGTACTTTGTCTTCTTCCTTCACACCATCAACATACCCTAAGAAAATACAGTAATTGATGGAGACCGATTATGTTAACACCTCACCTATTGAAATGTCATTGTATGATTAGGGTGTCTCTTTATGGAATTGACATTTGTCATATGAGAGTCTCACTTGAAGACACCTAAATCAGTGGCGTGCCTGAGAATTTAGAGGTCTGATGCAAAATTTTAATCGAGACCCCTTGTTACTTAGAAGTCTCTCCTGCCAACTTACAAAAAAATAACTTTACATTATCTACCATTTAGCCTAAATCAGGTCTACCTACAAAACAAAAATAACATTGGGCCTTAGAGTGCCTAAAATAAAAATAACATCAAGTCTCCATGCTCCAGAAAAACGAAATTTTTTTTGAAAGTTGTTTGTTGGATTTTGAAACTGCAATTTTTGTGGTCGAATACGGGTAGCACACCAGCCGAGGTATCTTCTCTGTATGTTTAGAGTGGTCTTTAAATTATAAGTATTTCCTTCGTGTAAATTTTTCAGAAAAGGGGCCCTTACCGAGAGGGGGGTCGTGATGTTGCACCGTTCTCACCCTCTCACCCACGGCGCTGCCTTAAATGAAATGAACACCTCAACATAATGAAGTGTCTCACTCGAATGAGTATATACTCACATGAGAAGAAGCCGCCTCAAATTTGTTACTCCAATATGTCGCCATTTACCCTGGTATGGGTGCCACCACACCCATATGATGCCACTTTATGTCCTAATGTTGTCATCTCGAGCAACAAAAAGTATCTTTACACATGTTCTAACTTTCATTTACAATAGGCTAAATAACCATCTTCATATGAAGTACAAAAAAGTACTAAATTACTATCCAGTACCTAAGTAGTACACATACATTTTCAACAACAAAAAAAAAAAGTAGTACACATACATATGTACATTCTCATAAAACAAAATTGATTTTCCAAATTAGGAACCAAAAGAGAGAAGATGTTCACTTCAACTTCCATCTCCACTATTGTACTTCCCTCACCTACTACTATTTCACCCACTTCTCTCTCTTATTCTTCTTCTAATTATCGACCTAAATCACTTTCTCTATCTTCTAAAACTCCATTCCTCCCCTTCTTCTCTTCTCCATCATTATTTATCCTTACAAGAACCGGCCTCTTTGCCTTCTCCAACAACTTCTCTCCTCCTCCTCCATCCTCCTCTCTTCAAATGGATTCAACCATCATGGCCCAGGTTTATCTCATTTTTAATTTAATAAGTTGTTTTTTCTTGATCTCAATTGTCATTTTCTTTTAACATTAGAGTCTGATATTTATTAGTACATTAGGTGGCACGGCTATCATATAAGATATCTTGGCCTATAAAGACTTTTTTTTTTTTTTTTTTAAACATTTCTAAATAAAAAAGTGGTGGACAAATATGATTTTTTTTTAAATACTCCACAAAGACCCAATTTAACCATCCACACGAATTTAAATACGAAGGTGATGGGTCGCCAAAAAATTGAGCGTGAAACTAGCTAGGTATAACCTGAATCAACTATTTCAGACGAATATGAAATACGAGTTTATCACGTTGCTAAATAATTTGGCGTGAAATTAGATGTTAATGATTTTTTTCAGTTTAAAAAAATTTGATGATTTTAGTTTCTTTGCAGACAGAGTTCATGGTGGATATGAAATGTGATGATTGCGTTACTACCGTGAAGGATAAGTTACTGACTGTTGATGGTGAGTGTGTGAATAGTCCCACGTCGGGAATTAGAAATCTCTTAACCAAGAATAATCATATTTGGAGACTCTTCACTTATTGGTAATTGATTTTTGAGTTAGATGTCCACAATTTTAACATGATAGCAGTGTTAGACCCACAAGTGATAGGTTCCAGAGTCATACATGCCTCATATGTCACCCCACAAAACACTTGCTCCAAAGAATGTATGAGAATAGTGCCACGTCATCAAGGAGTACTCTCAAGACCAAAAATAATATTTGTAGCCTATTCACTCATCGGCAATTGGTTAATTGTAGCCTATTCACTCATCGGTGATTGTTTTTTTCTTTACGTCAGATTTGGAATGTGACTCGAGATGCTTGTTTTTGTCAGATTGGTGAGAATAGCTAATTCGAGTTGATTTTTTGGTAAATCCGAGTCACAGGAGTCAGATCCAGAACATGAGAAGAAAAAAAAATGATCACCTAAATATAGTAAACAATATGTGCTTCTACTTTGGGACTACTTTCATGTACAATTGAGCAGATATGTTAATTGTTGTTGTTGTTGTTGTTTTGTCAGGTGTTAAAGAAGTCGATGTGGATTTGTGTAATCAAGTTATAAGGATTCTTGGTTTTTCTCCGCTGAACGCAATGACCGATGCTTTGGAACAGACGGGCAAGAACGCTCGGTTAATTGCGCAAGGTGCTCCAGAAGGTTGACCCTTTTTGCTGTTTCTTCAATTTTTGTTGAAGTATTACTTTGTTGACAGTCTAAGAAATTTGTCGTCCGTTTCCAGATTTTGTAGTTTCGGCTGCTGTTGCGGAGTTCAAAGGTCCTGATATATTTGGTGTCGTTCGCTTGACCCAAGTGAACATGGAAATGGCAAGAGTCGAGGCCAACTTCAGTGAATTGTCGCCTGGGAAACACGGATGGTCTATAAACGAGTTCGGAGATCTAACCAGTGGAGCAGCAAGTACTGGGGAAGTGTTTAATCCCACAAAAGTCACTAAACAGGTTTGCCTTCATGTGCATTAATTCTCTTAACATTATTTCTTGACAAACTTTCATGGGTATTACAGAATTCTTTCTTAAGTGATTTCATTTATCTTGATTAGCCAGTCGGCAATCTCGGAATATTAGAAGTTAACGAGAACGGGGAAGCCGCTTTCTCAGGCCTCAAAAAGATGCTTAGAGTTGCTGATCTCATAGGCCGTTCTATTACTGTGTATGAAACTGAAGATAGATCGGACTCAGGGATCGCTGCTGCAGTTATTGCTAGATGTGCAGGAGTTGGTGAGAAATCTAAAAAGCTCTGTGCATGTGATGGTACTACCATATGGGAAGCAAGTAACACTACCAAAGTCTGTGGTTTTGCATCCCTCTAAAATACTGAGAGGTCATGAGTTTAAGTCTCGGGAGCCGCAATTTACTCTCTAGAATATTCTCTCATGTAATTAAGATCTATACGTATTAAATAAAGTAACGGTAGTTCTTGATGGTCTTTCCGGTTTGTTTTCATGGTCTTTATGAGCTCCCTTTTCATCCTACTGATGTATCAGTGTCATATGATATAATGTCGTCTATACGTGTAATCCAATGTAATGTCGTGATTTTCCAAAAGAAAAGAATTTGCGATTGTTTTACTTTTGAAATTGAAGCATTTTATTCATTCATCTTCAAAATGGCCAAGATCGATAATCAGAGACACAAGGAGATATAATATGAGTGAGCCAGAACCTAAAGCAACCGTTATTGTGATTGAAAAATCTCATGGCAAGAGCCTTCTACATTTTCCATTGTAGTTATAAGTTTAAAGTACTTATGATAACTTAAAGTGGTGCTAACCATGTGAGTACAATTGGACTTCTAACTCTGTGCTTTCCATCATTCCATATCAAAGCTCCGAATTCCGGCAATGGCTGAGGAGTTTTTGTAGTAAATGTGATCTTGTATGATAACTTCTGGTTTTTGCTTGTAAAGTGCAGAATTTTCGGCTCAACAGAAACTGAAACACCTTTAAACGGTGAAACTCTGGAAATGTACTTTGAAGTAGAAGAGCCGACGTTTGTTACAGTTCTATGCTGAGTCAATACAGAAGAAGAAGATCGGTCGGGGAAAACAGCAGATATGGCTGGATAGTTTAGGTCACCTGGGTTAGCAAGAACATGTCGGCAAGAGTGGTTTGATGATTTTGTGAAAGCTTTGAGCTGTGGTGGAGTTAGCATCTGTGTGCAGAGGAATTCGAAGTAATCTTGAGCACCCAAGTCATAAACTAGTCCAGGGTCAAGAGCTCTAGATGGATTTATATGACCAGCTCCATGATCAAATGGTGTTGAAGGTGCATCATCTGAATTATCTTTCAGAGGGTTTTTCGTGTTGTCATGAACATAAGCTGTCGTCATTAGAGCTGATTTTATAGCAGCTGGACTCCAGTCTGGGTTTCTAGCCTTGAGTAGAGCTGCAACTCCACTGACATGAGGGCATGACATAGAAGTCCCAGACAAGATATTGAATTTCACTCTTCGGTTATCAGTCGGTAAACTAGACGGTCCGAGTTTACCTGACCATGCAGCCAGAATGTTTACTCCTGGGGCGATCACATCGGGTTTCAGAATTTCTAGGGTAAGAAAGTTCGGTCCTCTAGACGAAAATGAAGCGACGACAGGAGAAGGTCGGATACCCAACTTGGTTCCGTGGAATGAAAGAGTTGCAGTTGGTTTCCGGTTTGTGAGTGCATAGCTTTTGATTGCTTTTCCAGCTGTAGCTCCAACTGCAACTGCCGGAAGAAGGTGACAATCGGCAACAAGCTCCTCTCCGCTGGCAGCCGTATTCGTTAAGATCATACCAACTCCTCCTGCATCTTTCACAACTTGACCTTTCTGAACTCTTGGGCTAATCCCACGGTCGCAAATTACGATCTTTCCAGCAACGGTATGTCGATCTAAAGTTCCATCAAGACATAAAGAACTTGGATCAAGATTATTTGATGAGTTTCGACCCATATAGACTAATGGGTACTGTTTTTCTGTTGACAGGTTCATCCTTCCTTTATAGAGTGAAACGCCGGAGTAAAACCGACCCGTTCCTAGCTTTATAGTCGACGGAAAATCCCTATCCATGGTGCTAGCACCAACTGTGGTTATCCACGGAGATACATTTGTTAAACTTACCGGATCTGGTCCAGCATTTCCAGCTGAACAAGAAACAAAGACACCATTCTCCATTGCACCAAAAGCTGCCACTGATAAACTATCACGATAATACGAAGAAATCCCACCACCAAGAGAGATCGATAACACATTAACTCCATCCGCTACAGCTTGATCAACTGCAGAAAGGATATCGGAACTGAAACATCCACCAGACCAGCAAACTTTATAAATGGCAAGTCTAGCTCCAGGGGCCATTCCTCGGGCCGTTCCAGTAGCATATCCAAGAAGGTTTGCGCCTTTCACAGGTACACCAGCAACAGTAGATGCAGTATGAGTTCCATGTCCGTCTTGATCTCTTGGCGATTTATACTCGTCTCGCTCATTGATCTTACCCGAAGTAGCTTCATAACCTCGATAAAACATTCGGGCACCTATGATTTTTCTATTACAGTTTCTTCTAGTGAATCCTCTACCAGTTTCACAAGCTCCTTTCCAATGGGTAGGAACCGGAGTCATTCCTGTATCGTTAAAGCTTTGACTCTCGGGCCATATCCCGGTGTCAAGTACACCAACAACAACGTCGTGATCAGAGAGACTCTCAGCCCAAACACTCGTGCTGTCCTCCGGGTGAAGCCCGAGAAACTCCGGGCTCCTCGTTGTATGAAGTTGAAGTTTTGAATCTGGATGAACTGCTACAACACCTTGTTGTTCTTCGAGCTTCTTCGCTTCGTTTTCGTCGAGTTTTGCAGCAAACCCATGAAAAGCGGTCTGGTACGTATAAATTATCCTGTCGAAATCATCTTCACCTTCATATCCTTCATCTGTTATTTTGAGTTTATTAACTACTGCTTTTAGTACATTTGAGTACCACCATTGGAGATTATCATCAGTATAGGATTTAGGTATTTCAGTATTGTCCATATGAACAATATAGGTTTTTCTCAAAGATGAAGTTGTAGAAATAGTACATGCTGTTAGATTACATATGAAAATTAGAACCAACAACCATTTTACTGAATCTCCTCTCATTTTTTTCACAACACTTAGTGAATGAACATAAGAAGATCAAGAACAAAATGAAAATGGGTTCTTCTAACTTTCTTGATCTTGAAATTTTAGAAAAAAATTGGTGTAGAAATAATGGTGGTGGTGGTGGTGGTTGTTTACTGAACCGTTTGCAATAAATTCATGGGTGTTTCTGCAGTTGAGGGTAGTTATTAGACATGGATAATGGACATAGTTATAAGTGCCTCTGTTTGTGGGTTATTGGATTTCTGGTTCGACAGAGAACCGGTTCTTGATCAATTTAGTACATATTAGACCCAATCTAGTTCGACCCAAATTTGGTTATCGATGTGACTTCTCTTGGTACGCGGTTTATCCTAGATTAATCAGGCTTCCGCGTCTGATCAATTTACGCCGTATAAGTGCTCCAAAGATATTTCTTATATGTAAGGGAAGTTGTTACGTTATTGTGATAGTTACATACCGCTCACAAGAGTGTCCGAATTTTGCGTTATAGGCAAACGTTCGAGCTTAGTAAGTGTCGAGACTTTTTAAGAGACTCGTGGAGCTTTCGCCACGAAAAAGATGTTATAGCTGTGTATTTCACTTATTCGAAATAAAAAGTGTCATAACAACCGTTTTTTATTATAACTATATAGATGATTAAACAACTATTTTACCTAAATTTTGGGTGTTAATTTTTTTTCCCCTCTTAAAGTTGGAATCGAATTTAATTTCACTCTCAATTTGCTCATTAACTTAATGAATATATCTAAAACTTGTGTCCCATCTTTTTTTTATATAAGATTGAAAATTTAGTTTTGATTTGAATAAGAACAAAAGAAAGATAACAACCCGTCACCAACACCAATTGATGGTGTCTAAAGAGAAGCAATAAAAGACCAAAAGAGTGAATCAAGACATGCATCTTAACTTTTGGATGCTACTATATGCAACTTTAGTTTTGCTAAGGACAACTATTAGACAAAAATAACTAAATAAAACTAACAAAAATATTGTCCTAAATTGCTAAACAACACCAACACCAAAAATCAAGTGTAACCGAATTTCTCCTCCATTCTATACACAACTCTAAAAAAATTATTAAACAAAATAACTAAATAAAATTAATTGAATTTCGTCTTAAATTGGTAAACCCAACACTAAAAGAAAAAAAATCAAATATAATCAAATTTTTTCTCAAATTTCAAATTTCTATTACCATAATTAATTATTCATACATAAAATTTATTCGAACATTAAACTAAGAAGTTAACCAAATATTAACAAATAACAAAAAAAAAACAAATATATATTTTCAAAAAAAATTCCAACGGATATTGTTCAACAAAAAAAATTCCAACGGATATATTTTCAACAAAAAAAAAAAAAAATCCCATAGGATATTCATAAAATCATACTACATAAAATCACTATGTATATTTTTAAGCTTAGTTTAAACCTTAATAATGTATATTTCATAAAATCATGTTACATAAAAATAATGTATATTTTTTTAAAACCTATAACACTATTTTTTTTTTAGATAATACTAATACAATCAATTTTATTTTTGTTTAATAATTTAATAAAGGAAAAAATTGTGTCTATTAAATCATTTGGGAAGTTAACATAGTTGTATTTTGCAATCTAAGTTTCAAAAAATTATTTGCTAGATAAAACCAATAAATCGATCTCTGGTGTTATTTAGCAATTTAATCAAAAATAAATGGTTGTGTCTAGCAAATAGCTTTATGAAGCAATTATGCAGCTTCATTTAGCATTTGTCTAACTTTTAAGCTGCACTTTGTTTTGATATTTTTAGAGAAAATTGTGTTAAAATTGATGCAAGGATCTGTTTGGTAAATGGGTTTATGATAACCCTAGATTTTACCACAAATTTTCTGGTACACTACTACCACGAGATCGTCTAACTATTCATTTCCATCACTCGTGGAGATACGTAAATCCAACAAATCTCTAAAATAACAAAGAGAGAAATGAGATTTCGTTTTCATTTTTGTGCCCAGACTACATCATCCAATTTGCTATTATAATGTTTACTGAAAGAGTTTATGAAACAGTTTTCGAAGCAATTGATACAGATACTAGCATAATTGTTATGTTAATTTACTTGGGTTAGGTGAAAATAGATCATCTAACATTCAACGTAGTCGATTTCTCAAAAAAAAAAAAAAAAAAACTCCAAGAGTTTCTGGAAGGAGCATCCTCAATACAATGAAAGGTGAAAAAGGAAAATTACGACGTATTATGTATCTTTAGGGCACATGGTCGGTCTTTAGGGCAGACAGTCCCTACGACCTTTTCCTTTTAGAAAATAATTGCCTGGTACAAAATGAGTGGAAGTGTGAAAGCCAAATAGCTAGGGTTCATACCAAATAGGTGTGGTGGTTCTAACACATTGATTGATGGGTAGAAGTCACTGTTAAAGAAGAAAGAAAAAAAAAAAAAAAAAAAGATGGATCCCACTTCACATGCCCTTTAGTAGTACATGGACAAAACTCTTGTGGTAACTGGTAGTACTACAGACCCCCATACCCATTCTCTCTCCATTTCCGGCAGAAGACATTTAATGATGGTTCTTCTTTCAGTCTTAATACCCTTGAAAATTGATGCTATTTTTCTTAAATATGGTGGGAATGGCTTAAATCAGACAGCAGGAGGTTGGCTTCCTTCTTAAATTCCCTGCAGCTTCATCTTCAACTCCTTGATTAGATTGATCATAGTTGGAAATTGTATAATTCTCTACCTCAAAACCAGAATTCTAGAATACAGATTTGTAGCTAAAATCAAAATATATCAGTTAGTATAAGTTTGGCCAATGATTCGGGGAAAAGGAAATCGTATCAAGGCCGAAAAATTTGAACGGATGTCGTGTAATTCATCAAACTCTATGAGGACGAAAATATATAGGAGAAATCATTTCGACACTCCCTAATCTTTCTTCTTTTTTTAGAAACACCCCTTTCTTTCTCAACCTTCATCTTCGTTAACACCGTCCACTACCACCACAGCTGCCGACCACCATTAACCACCATCTCTCTCTCTTTCCCTCGCTTTACTCTCTGTTATCGGAGACACTTCTTCGGAAGCTTGCCGGATGAATAAAACCCTCAATGAGGGTTTCACTTGAGAGATAGCACAGAGGAGAGGGTAGGAGACGGTAAAACAATAAATATGTGTGTACTATGGGTGCAGAGAAGAAGATAAAGGAGAGAAAACTGAGGGAGTGACCTAATGAAGGTAGTGAGATTGTACAAGATAAAACATGCATGCCATGAGATGTAAAAGGACTGTAAGAATAAAATAATTCAAATACTTTGGCAACCATATCCTCATTGGCAAAACTTTCTCTAGTTGCTTATCTGTAGTTCATGCTTGAAAATCTAGCAGAGATTCTTTAATCAAAAGCAAATCAAGAGCGAAATTCTTCCAAGAAAAACATTTTCTCACTCTAGGTTAACTTACTACTTGGGCAGAATCAGAATTTAAAGAAGTAAAGAAGAGTAATCACCTAGAATCAAAGCAGCTTAACTCCTGCTTCTCTCAATGAATCAATGACAGCTCTAACCTTGCCATGATACTTTTGTTCTCTCTTCAAGAACACTGAAACAGCTGGGATTTCCTTGACCAAGAGTCTTTCACCTAGTATCTTTCCGATCTTTGCTGCAGCTGAAACGTCTCGGGTATTTTCCATGGTTGGCCTTAGTACCTTCTCCTGTGAGCTTGCCGAGGAGGCTACTGTAGCCGTTGGTGAATGGACTACTTGAGCACTCACGTATTTGTTCGTAAAATGCATCTTCAAGACGTATGGCTTGAGAAACTTTGTAATTCTTGGTGCTCTAACCGGAGGAGGGATAACCATCTTTCCTTGCCAAAATAGAAGAACCCCCATCAGGTTAAGAACATAAACCAAATCCATACATGACACAACTAAATCCCAAGCTCCAGAGTTACATGTAATGGAATTTTATTTATGTAACTCATTCATCCACCATTTCAAAGAGAAAAGAAAGTGATCTAATTCAGAATCAAAGTTATCATACTACAGTTATTCATCAAGCGAAAGCTCATACGGGAGACGGGTGAACAGTTTACAAAATTATATTCACTCCCCTTGACAAGAAGTAATCTTAAATGCAACGAGAAATGAATTTCATGTTAAGCTTAATCAACCGAAGTTGCAAACTTGTGCCAAGTTAAACCACAAGGCATACACATACACGATCACACTTCACTTCCCTGTTGACTCAGAGCACTACACACAATCATGTTTAGTTGATCGGTTAGTCAACGTTTGCATAGACACACCTATAAGCTTATCACATCTCGGACGAAGCTACGGTAGAGAAACGGTAATCATCATTTCAGATTTGAAACTGAATGAACAAGTTAACAGGTACAGAACTACAATTATATGGTATGTACTAGTATTACACTAAGGTGCTTCCGCGAAAACTATACGAAAAAAAAAGAAGTTCTTAGCAATTCTGCAAAAAGGGAAGAAACCGTCACTATAATTTAATATGATTTTTGAATAGTAATTCTGCAAAAAGAGGAACAAACCGTCACTATAATTTAATATGATTTCTCGCTAGACTTCAAGATAGTTGTATTGATGCTTATACTATCAGCTCATACTCTTGCATAATAACAGTTTATAATAAACATGAAGCATATCATTTCATTAACTTGGTCTCTATTTCCCTTACTTGTTCGCTTGGCTGACTCAATCATAATAGGTTTACTAAAAAGCTGAGAACATATAGAGGGCGACTCGAACTTCTATATATCTTGAAGATGTATCATGTATGTAGTATGACCTTTGGGTTGAATAACATATCTAAGTCGTTTTCACTAAATCACATATAATGTGTGCGCATATCAGCTTGGAAATTGAATCACAACTATCAAACTTAAACAATTTTTTGGCACGAACTAGCAATAAGAATCGGGAAGCGAGAAAGTACCTTTTATTTGTCTGCAAATATTCCCTCAGAATGGCCGAATTAGTTTACCTCACTGTTTACAGTAATGAGAGAAGATGTAAGAGCAAGAAAAATCACTTCCTTTCTAGGGTTTTTTTTTTCTCTTTATTTTCTAAAGGATCATACAAGAATTCGTGATCGAAAACCCAGCAAATCACCAAAAACTCATTTTGAAAAAAAAAAAAATCAGCAGACGATTCCTATAAATCCCCAAACACTAATAATTCTAAGCTTGATGTTGTTCAAATTAAAGAGAGATGCCCACATTATGAATTTGGTTGAATTGCATAATAAAACCCTAGAAGGCTAGAACTAGAACTGATCCTAGAAATTGACCAACCCATATCAAATCTGTTTAAACTGAATCAAGTGTATATGCCCTAATTTAGGTTTTATTAAATCAAAACCATATACTAAACAATAATAGGGGAGAACACAACTATGGATTACAAAACGCTATCATTTGCAAACCCTAGTAGATGAATTAGAAACTATGGAAAGGAGATTAGCTTGTTGGACTAAATTTAGGGTTAAAAGTAGTAGAGAGTTACCCAGAGACAGAGATTTGTTGAGTTCAACGAAAGAGATAGTCACCGGAGAGGGGAAAGGGTTGATGGGAGTGGCGATCAGTCCCGGCTGGTAATTACCATGTATGTCCCGGTTTAGGGCTAACCCGCACGGCTCCACCCATTTGACCCTTAGAGGTTATTGGCTCGAAAAAAGAAAAGTATTTGGGATTTGTCGACTTTTAAATCCAGCATTATCTAGTTACACTAGATTTTTTTTTTTTGTTGAGAAAGTTACACTAGATTTGGGAATGAAGAAATTTGAAGTTCTTTTATATTCTGCTTCCATATACTTGGAGCAAAGAACAAGGAAATTACTGTTTACACTCATCCAAGGCTAAATTGATTGTTTAATTTGAATCGTTTGAAATTTCATTAACTACATTACGTATAACTTTACACTTTATAGTATCGAAGAAAATGTTTTAAATAGAATTTCGCACTCTCAAATTTTTAGTCACACGGTTGTGTAGTGTGCTCGTAGATTATGTTGAACACTCAGTAATAAATTTCTATGAGAACTCCGAAAGTATTTGAGCCCTGAAAATCTTCATTGATCTTAGAAAAACCAAGAAAAGATACTAATCATTGTTTAAATATTTTTAAATAATAATCTTGTTCGTGAGAAAAGTAAATACTTCCACTTCCAGAATCCAGACTGTCTAACCTCTTATAATAACACAACGAGGTCTTAATAAATTTCTGCCAAAACTCTTAAATATTTGAGCTCCTGGAAATCTTCTTTGATCTTAGAAAAATCAGGAAAAAATACTAATCTTTGTTTAAATAATTTTTAAATGATAATCTTCTTCCTCGAAAAAGTAAATACTTTCGTTTCCAGAATCCAAAGTCCAAACTCCAAACGGTCTAACCTCTTATAATAATTCCCCTATATAAAACTATCAAGACGCATGGGGGTAAGAAAATTATTTAATTAACACAACAAAGTCTTATGATTAATTAATCAACCGTTCTATATGTCTCCAAGATGTACTGATTAATGACACATCATCACTCAGTCCCTGCTCCGGCATTGCCATGTAAATTCTTCCTTAATTTCTTGGGTTATTTCTCTAATGACCCCCAATTTTGTGACCAGCTTCCCGCCTGGCCCCCTACTTTACAAGAAATACTCATATCGCCCCCTTCCGTTATAACACGTTACTCTCTCTCTTCCATTAATTTCTCTCTCCTCCAACATGTTTTCTCTCTCTGCCACCTCGTTAAAACCAGCCACATCATCGTCTTCACTGGCAGGGTCGCCGGCCGGCCAAATTTCCGGTCGGCGACCTTCAAACTTTTTTTTTTCTCTCTCTCTAAAAAAAAAAAAAAAAATAAAATTCTCTCACCTCTCTCTCTAAACTCCGGCGAAGGAAACTTCGCCGGAGCTAGGTCTGTTCATCACGAACAGACCAGATCAGGGTCTGTTCGTGATGAACATACCCAGATCTGGGTCTGTCCGTGATGAACAGACCCAGGTCTGCTCATCACGAACATACCACATCACAAACAGACCCTGATCTGGTCTGTTCGTGATGAACAAACCTAGCTCCGGCGAAGGTTTCCCTTCGCCGGAGTTTAGAGAAAGAGAGATGATAGAATTTTTTTTTTAAGAGAGAGAGAAAAAAAAAAATTGAAGGTCGCCGACCAGAAATTTGGCCGGTCGGCGACGCTGCCGGTGAAGACGATGATGTGGCTGATTTTAACGAGGTGGCAGAGAGAGAAACCATACTAGAGGAGAGAGAAAAGAAATGGAAGAGAGAGAGTAATGGTGTTATAACGAGAGGGGGCCATATGGGTATTTATTGTAAAGTGGGGGCCAGGCGGGAAGCTGGTCACAAAGTTAGGGGCCATTAGGGTAATAACCCTAATTTCTTAAGCTGAGGACATGGTTTCCATATCGTATGATGTATCTAACCTCTTAATAATTTCTATGATGTATCAAATGTCATATATCACGACGTACGTAAGTAAATCGTAGTCCTCTTGCAAAAAAAATAGTGAACATTAAACGTGATTTCCTCTGACATGTGACCTTATTAAAACCAATCTTAAAAGTAGATATAATATAAACTTGGAGAGAAAATCTTCATTGATCTTTTAAAAGTAATAATCTAGAAAAGATATAAATTTTTTAATTAATTTTATATTTATATACTCCCTTCGTCCCATTTTGTTTGACCTTTTGGGAGATCCAACTTATTAAGGATTTTCATTTATTGCTTCCTAACTAAATGTATTTTTCTATATTACCCATATTTACTTTAGAGTATTACAATGAAAACTACATTGAAACTAGTGTAGAACTAATAGAAATTTTTTATTAATATAAAAAGTAACGGTAGATTGGGAAACATCAATAAAACTAGTAATAAATGAGTCTTATTTCAAGTAAGTGGACAAACATTTTGGGACTACCTTAAAAGGAATAACATCCAAACAAAATGGGCCGGAGGGAGTAATAACCTCTTAAAAACACAAACTTCCAGATAATTCAACCTTAAATTATATCTAACCTCTTAATAATGTTCCCATAAACTCTACAAACACAAACCAAATGGTAAGAAAATTTATACAAGAAAAAGGTTACCAACTTTAAAAAATGTCACCAACCTTTTCATCAAGACTCCCACTATCTCTCTCTCTCTCTAGGATTTCTCACTCTAGAAATCCAGAAAACCAAGTTTTCCCAACTCTAGTAGACTGCCATCAAACTACACTACAAATACTAAGGACCATAGAATCAATCAAAAGTCTACAAGATAAAAAGCTTTCATGTCACCATTATCTCTCTTCCTTCTTGGCTAGCTAGCTTTCCCCACTCAAAAGATTCTATTATTACTACCCTTTCAGCAGAAGGTTCATGTGAAGCTAAATTCCAAAATAAAACAAAAAAAGCAGAAGAAGTTCTCACATTTAATCACAAGTAGAAGAAAAACAACAAACAAGAAGAATAAAGATCAAGAATTATTATTATTATTACAATGGTTAAGATCTTCTGGTTCTGTATACTATTTCTGTTTCTTCATCTGTTCGAATTCGGGAAACCAAGATGGGCATCGGCAGAGTCGATTATTACTCCACCATTACCAATCCTTCCTCTACCTTCTGCAAGTCAACTAAAATGGCAACAAAGAGAAATCATAATGTTCTTCCATTTTGGAGTTAATACTTTCAGTGATTCAGAATGGGGAACTGGTAATGAAGACCCATCTATCTTCAACCCAACTAGTCTAAATGCCAATCAATGGATTAATGTTGCTTCTGATCTAGGAATTTCTCTTGTTATTCTTACCACGAAACATCATGATGGGTTCTGTTTATGGCCTTCTCAATATACTGATCATTCTGTTATTAGTAGTCCATGGAAAAATGGTAAAGGAGATGCCGTCAAAGAATTCGCCGATGCTGCAAAAACTCGAGGAATCGATATTGGTCTTTATCTATCACCGTGGGATCGGCACGAGAAAACTTATGGGCATGAACTAGAATACAATCAATACTATTTAGCACAGTTGCAGGAGTTGCTTACTAGGTAATCAAACTGAATATATATACATATATATATATATATATATATATATATATGAGTATATAGATTTGGTTTTTGACTTGATTTTTCTTCTCGAACAGATATGGTAGTGTTCAAGAGATATGGTTCGATGGGGCGAAAGGATCAAATGCACCAAATATGTCGTATCATTTCAAAGATTGGTTTTCAATAGTGAAGGAACTGCAAAGTTCAATCAATATATTCTCTGATGCTGGTCCTGATATTAGATGGGTTGGAGGTGAAAATGGATATGCAGGGAGTACATGTTGGTCGACGATCAATCAAACTTCGCTGAAAATTGGAGCAGGCAGCATTGTCAGGTAAAATAAACATCAAATATGATAATTGTCAAGCGACTCTGAGTAATAGGGCTGGATCAGGTTCAGGCCTGGCTCCAGCAAGACTGAATCCCTATCCGAACTTCTAGTGTTGAGACAAAGTTGGGACAGACAATCCTAACAAAAATAGCCGGCTGGATGGACCTTCTACGTATAGGTTCCATAGATGTAATTGCGGTGTAAGAAAGAGTAGCTCATGGATATTGACCCACTCTTATGGAAGTTGATACACTTTCAATTTCTAATTCAATAACAACCACTAAAAAATCTTGATTTTGATTTTCATGTACAGCTATCTAAACTCAGGTGATCCAAAAGGAACCGATTGGGTGCCTGCAGAATGTGACGTGTCCATCCGACCTGGTTGGTTTTGGCACAAATCTGAGAAACCCAAATCCTTGAGTGAACTACTCAACATATATTACCATTCAGTAGGAAGAAATTGTGTTTTATTGCTAAACGTACCTCCTAATACAACTGGGCTCATATCAGAGAATGATATCAATCGTTTAGGAGAATTTCGAAAAGCAATTGATAGAGTCTTTTCCGTTAATTTGGCTGAAGGAAGCATCATAGAAACCAGCAGCCAAAGAGGAGGAAAAGAAGAAAAAAAGTATGGACCCGAAAATGTTCTTGATGATGACCATATGTGGTCATATTGGGCACCAGAGGATGAACCGAAAGACACACATTGGATTGAAATTACAGCGAAAGAAAATCTGTTGGAATTCAATGTTGTGAGAATTCAAGAAGCAATTGGGCTCGGGCAGAGGATTAAAAGGCATGAGATTTACATCGACGGTAAACAAATAGCGAAAGGAACTACTGTGGGTTACAAGAGGCTTCACAGGCTTCAAGGGGGCATTGTTCGAGCCAAAAGAGTGAGAATTTTAATCAAGGGATCGAGAGGACTGCCCTTGCTATCTTCCGTTGGTCTTCATTTTGATCCTTATTGGCACCCAAAACGAAGTTCAAACAAAACCCAAGTCTAACAAGATAGAAGACCTCTCTCTTCATATATATGTTTCTTAAATTCATGGAACCTTCTGTCTTCTTCAGGGAGTGTATTTAGATAAAATAATAAAATTCACACCATCTTATGATTTCTAAGTGCTTCTTTTACCTCATTTTGAGGCTAGCTTAAATAGATACGAAAAAGATAGAAGAGGTAGATCTGGTGGTATATCGTTAATTTAATCAGTAAAGGTACATAATGCGCATGAATAGACGAATTTAGTTTATTTATTACAATGAAAAGTAACTAGAAATACCAGGAGTTGAGCTTCATTAATGGGGAAGAAGGCCATCTCTCTTGGCCATCTCATAAAGAGCAATCGCAGAAAGAACCTTTGCATCAGCTGTAACACGCCATAGCTTATTGTAAGGAACAATGCGTACCTTAATTAGCTCTCCATGATCTCGAAGACCTGTTTCTTTGCCATGAAGTGTTGTTATAACTTCCTTATCTACTTTCCCTCTATACATAAACATGCTTAGTTCCTCATCACATCCACCCTAAACAGTTAAAAAACAAAATGAAAACTAAGGCCACAAAAGTAAAGTAGATAAGTAGATAGCTAAAATTTAAAATGCTAAAAAATACTCAAAGTAAGAAGGACATTAAAGTAAAGTTGATGTTCTCGGCCTATTGGAACAAGTAGGGATGATTATAGACATCAAAATACACTTACTGGCGAGGGAAATACTTTGCCGCCAGTTGATGGATCTAGAAAGGCTGTAAGGTTAACCATGTCATCCATTTTGAGTTTTATACCTGTCTCCTCTTCAACCTGCCACACAATCTCATTATATAGTACACTCGGATATGTGTATACTCATGTCAAATCTATGTCTGTTAAATTGAAAATAATCATGATTGTCTTTGTCGAGGGGCTTTTACATTTAAGTGTAAAAAAGTGATGTTTAAATAGCTGATTTTTGGCTCAGAAACATGAGAAGGGAGAACCCATAATCCAGACTCGGCCATCTACCAGAACCTAAATGTCACAGATGATTGTAATATGTAGATATGAATTGTAATATGCTGAAGTTTTTTACCTAATAAGTAGCATATCTTTTGATGTTTTACTAAATTAGTTCGCGAAGTGTTAAAATCATAGCAACGTAGTTTGTATTTTTAAAAGATACTAGGACCCTAAAGAGTGGCTAAAAGTTATGCAGGAAAAGAGATAGTGGACTCCTACCTCAAAATCCACCTGGTGAATTTGATATAATACAGATAAAATTTTAGCAATTAAGGCAGCAGATAGGGTATTGCCATTTTCTCCAACCAAATTGGCTGATGAAAAATGCATAATTCCAAGTTCTGAATGTGTGTGTGGATACTCATAGAAGCACAAATATAGAAAACCTAAGCTGAAGTCGGGCACAACGTCATAACCAAACTGGAATAGGAAATATAAACAATATTATAATGGAAATGAGTATGCCGAGCATGAGAGAGTGAGAGATGAAGACCTCACGAACTGCTGTTCCGATTACATCACCCTTGTCATCGTCCAACATTCCAGCAGGCAATTCCAAAATAAGCTTTCCAACAGGAACCCTAACCTTCAGTGGACAGATATGTTTTTAATTATTTAAATGATTGACATACGCATATAACTCCTTAAAAGTTAACCACTTATAAGGTATAGAACATTGAGCAAATATCTAGAGTACAAGGCAAAAATCTAAAAATACAACGCATTACCTGCTCTGTAAGTACAACATAGGTTTCATCTCCAGAG
The DNA here is from genome assembly GCF_041429995.1 of Eschscholzia californica. Classification (NCBI taxonomy): domain Eukaryota; kingdom Viridiplantae; phylum Streptophyta; class Magnoliopsida; order Ranunculales; family Papaveraceae; genus Eschscholzia; species Eschscholzia californica. Next base: position 42,498,587 of record NW_028238483.1, on the reverse strand, counting down.
TCCAAAAGAATCAAAATTGCAACAGCCGGCCCTCGTGCAAATACGATACCTGGGACCTAAACATCTCTTAACTTACTTGAGTTGAATGAAATATTTACAGGTATCCGTACTTGAAGGACATAGAGTAACATACTACTTAAAGTGATACCTATAGAAGAAATCACAAAGCGTTTCTCCTTTTATACACTCCGACAAGGTTATAGACAACAGTAAACGGGACTTCTTCCTTTTTTTACATAAAGCAATTATGGAAGTCTCTCAAATTACTACCAGTGGGAACATTATAGAACACGAAAGTGTGTATAACTTTGATACTAATTAAATACCTTTTTTCCTGTGTCAAGGTGAAGAACATCTGCTTTGAACTTTAGAAAACCAATCCGCGGTCCAAACATATCCACCCCCTGTGTCAAAGAATGAAGAACATTTGTTTTGAACTTTGAACATATGCTTTGAACATGATACAGTTTTTTTTTCCCTTTTTACCTGAATAAGTACGCGTTTCAAAGACATATCTCCATGAACTAAAATTCCATTTTCACTTTGCATATTCTCTAGCCACTGCTTGAACAGTGAGGAATCAATTGCTGCCCTGTATAGAATTTTCAACTCGGATAAGATCATCTTCGCTCAAGAGGTAAGGCTAAGAATTATGAGACAAGACTAATATAGAAGCCCTAATTTGCAGAAATTGTGTAGCTTAAGTAGCCTAATTTAAAGAATTCGAACAAACAATTAACACAATAGTCAGTAATCTTACTTACTTCAGATTGCCAAATAAAATTCATGAAAATAATCAATCAAGATAAGATGATTCAGAAAAGCTCAATTACCTGAAATCGACATCGGATAGTCCAGGAGCAGCTACAATCTCGATAGGAACTCTGCCATTTTTATCAGGTAAGATGATTGTTTGAGTAAGAGATGAAGCTTTGGCTTCCATTTTAGTACAAATTCTTGTTCTGTGGGGGTTAAAGAAAGAAGAAGGTGAGAGAGAAAGTTGTTTTGGAAACCTTACGAGAGAAGGAGAATGATGAACAGAGAATGAGACGAATAACCTTAATAAAGGAGAAGAAGGATGAAGTAAACGACTCAATCTGGTCATTGTATAATGGGAAATTTGCCCCAACTTACAAACCACGAGATTAATGAATTGACACGAAATACTAACATTTAAATACTTTAGTCACAAAATCCAAATAAATAATTATTCACTTTTATAACTTTTTTTTTTTTTTTTTTTGTTAAAACACATTTTTTTGTAAGAGAAATACCCATATGGCCCCCTAGTCGTTGTTACCGTCACAAAACCGTGAAATCACACATTTCACTTCCGAAAATGTCATTCCGTGTTGTCAGGCGCCTGACAACCACAGCCCGTTGAATCGATGCATTTAATACCATACGTCATTCAGATTTCCTTTCCACCATGCCTGCCGTTTCTTGGAAAGACAACGACACCCCTTCGCCTTCACCTACCCACCCAGATTTAACTTTCTTCTTCTTCTGGTTCATTCTCTCTCTGACTCTTCTCTCTCTTGACTCTTCTCTCTCTAAAACTCTGCTTCATTCACCATACTTTATTCTTCTTCTTCTCATCTGATTTTCCCCAAAATTCTTCCATGGACGACAAATATGAACTCCTTTATCCAATAGAAGATCTGATCGATGTTCAGGTTCACTATGGTGGTCCCCCCCACCACCACCACCATGTCTGTACCTTGAATGGCATGGTGAATGGCATAACCCCCCTAAAATGAAGAGGTTTAAGTCGAAGGGCTGGCATGGGTTGAGGGAAAGATTTTCCACGAAAAGGTTGAGGTTTCTGAAAGAACAGAGGAAGGGCAAAAGGATAATGTTGACTAGAGGAGCAGTAAAAAGAAGACCTAACCTGATCATTATTGATTCTGATGATGAGATTGAACAGAAAAGAGGTGATTTTGCTAGCGGGTCTGGTAGTGGTCCACAATCTTCAGGGGGCGAACGGGAGATGCTTCATCATCGACATCAACAGATTCATCATCGACACCGACGGATTCGTCAGATTCAGGTTCAGAAGTTAGACAACCAGACATTAACCAGAACGAACAAGATTTTGGTGACCAGCAAACCCAAATTGATCAACCAGATATAGATTTTGGGGAAGGCACAGAAATTGATGGAATGGAGGAAGACATAGGTGGAGATACTGGAGTTGATACGATGGATGAAGATTTGGGAGGTCAAACGGGAAACAATCAAATGGAAGAAGATTTGGGGGGTCAAACGGGAAACAATCAAATGGAAGAAGATTTAGGGGGACAAACAGGAAACGGTGAAATGGAGGAAGATTTAGGGGGCCAAACAGGAAACGATGAAATGGAGGAAGATTTAGGGGTTCGAACAGAATCAAACCAAGTTGAGGAGGAATTAGGGGGTCAAACAGGAAATGATCAACGAAATGTAGAGGTTGGGGGAGAAACCGTAAGAACCCAAATGGAAGAGGATGATGTATGGGGCCAAACAGGAAATGATACTGACTGGGCCAACTTTGATTGGGATCAGTTTATGTCTAGTGATGCTGATACATGGAGATCGATACTAAGACAGATGGTGGGGGCAGAAGAGGTCATAGTAGGAGGAACTGAAGGAGGGGATGAGGATAACCCTACTGAAGAAGAGAAGGGTTGTAACTTAGATGAGAATGTTGATCCTCAAGAAGGTTATCAGAGTATGGATTCATCAGAGGACGAAGATGATGAATACGACTCAAGATTTGATGAGTATTTAGATTTTGTTCAAGGGACACAGAATATGTACATGGCAGAGGAGGCAGGGGCCGAAAGAGAAGTTGGGGAGCAACCACTAGTGGCAGGCATGATGTGGCCAACCATTAATGAGGCCAGATGTAAGGAGAAGAAGAGGTTGAAGTATAGATGTAAGGAACCGAGTTGTGAGTGGAGGGTTTACATTGGTCTAATGAGTGATGGAAATACTTATAGGGTTGGGTCGAAATGTAATTTTATGCATACTTGTGCCGCGGATGCTGAAGATAAAAACCCGATGGCCAATTCTGAGTGGGTAGCACAGGGTCTGGTAGAGGAATTTATGAGAAACCAAGACATGACTGTCGATACTATAATGAAATGGGTTAGGGCAAATCATGGGGTGAATGTCACGTACAAAGTTGTGTGGAATGCTAAGAATATCATGTTGGAGAAGGTTAACGGGAATTTTGAAGAAGGCTATCGTCTCGCACCAGAAATAGCAAGACAGATACTTCTGTTAGCATTGCAACTGTTTCCAGGGATGACAACAGTGGCAATTTCACAGGTATGTGTGTCTATTTCAAATCTAGTATTGATGGGTTCTTGAATGGTTGTAGACCAGTATTGGGTCTCGATGGGTGCTTTTTGAAGGGTAAATATGTTGGTGTATGTTTTTCTATCATGACTCTCGATGCTTGTAATGGCCTTTTCCCAATACCCATATACATCTGTCGAAATGAGTGTAAGGAAACCTGGACTAGGTTCCTTGAGACTGTTGGAGGTCATCTACAGAGACACCCTCAACCTCTTACCCTTATTTCAGACCGACAGAAAGGGTTAGTAGATGCAGTAGATTCTGTATTTGGTCCTGGTAGGCATAGATACTGCTTCAGGCATATGTACAAAAACTTCAAAAGGGTCCACCCTGGTCTGCATCTTGAAGAATTGGCTTGGAATGCAGCCAAGTCATATACCAGGAGTGGGTTTGATAGATGGGTGGCAGTAATGGAAAGTACCAACTTAGTCGCCAAACAGTGGCTTATGAGAGAAGAGCCAAGTACATGGGCACGATCCCATTTTGATGAAGCTGCTAAGTGTGAGTACATAACCAACAACTTCTCTGAGAGCTTCAACAGTCAAATATTGAAGTTCAGAGACAAATCTTTGTGCAAGATGATTGAAATGTACTGGATGATGGTTATGTCATCTATATATAACCGAAAGATGAAGGCCAGGTGATGGAAACAGGATGGATTGGTACCAAAAGTAGAGAAGGAGTTGACAAAAAGGAAGGAGAGCATTAGGGACTACATTGTATCACCATCTGACTAAATCTTTGGAACGTTTCTATACCTAATATGGCTAGGTGGCAAGTAGATCTGAACTTGAAGACTTGCACTTGTTGTGCATGGCAGATCTCTGGTTTGCCATGTGTACATGCACTGGCTGTTATAGTGCCTAGGCGAGAAGATCTGACTAAGTAAGATTTATTTTCCCTGTTGACCCCCTTTCCTTATGTTGAGATTTTGAACAAAGTGGCAACTTATACTATGTTATCTTCTGTTCATATATAGGTATTGCAGTCCCTTCTTCACTGTTGAAGCCTTCTCGAAGACGTAAAACCATCGAGTTGTTCCAATTCCTGATGAATCAGTGTGTGGAGAGGTAAATTTTTTCTTTTTGGCCCTTTTCCTTTTTTGCCCCCTTTTCCTATTTAGCCCCCTTTTCCTATTTAGCCTCTTTTCCTATTTAACCCCTTTCACAAAATATGCCTTATGCAGCCCCAATATGTAGTAAGACCTCTTGTACTTGCAAGACCTCCAAGCTGACCAAGGAAAGAAAGAATGAGAGATCGGGACGAAGATGGCCGTTAAATCTGCACAACTTGTGGTAACAGAGGCCACAACAAGAAGAGTTGCAGAGGTGCCCCACCAACAAATGCAGCAAATGTAGGAGAATCATCTTGAGGAGGTCGAACTCAGAGTCAGCAAGGAAGAGGTAGAGGAAGAGGCAGTAGAGCCGCTGGATGGGGTCAAGGAAGAGGAGGTGGACGGAATAAGAGGGGGGGCAACTCAAGAGGTCGAACTCAGACTCGACAGGGAAATCAACAAAGTGAGCAGACTCAGCAAGGAACTCAGCACAGTGACCATACTCAGCAAGGAACTCAGCACAGTGAGCAGACTCACCAAGGAAGTCAGGAGCAAAGTCAACAACAAAGTGGTGTAGCCAGTCAGCAAAGTGTAGTCGGACAACAAAGTCAGCAAACTCAATCGCGACCTTACACTAAGCCAAGGTTAGTAATTCCTGGGAGGTCCGACGCATAACCCATCTTCACCGAGCGAAGGGGTCGAGGAGGACGACGCCCAACCTTTTTCAGTATGAGCCGAGACCCGGGCGACCTGTGATAGCTTTTGAAAAGTCTTTTGATGTTTGTGAATGGTGTTTATTTGATATTTTGGACATGGTATGAATGATGTTTTACTTAGTATTCAGGATGTTGGATGTGTTTTGAACTTAGTATTCTGGATGTTTATGAATGTGTTTATTTTGAACATATCAATTTACTTAGTGTTACGATTTAGTTTGAACTTAGTATTCTGGGTGTTTATGAATGATGTTTTGAACTTGGTATGTTGGATGTGTTTTGAACATTGTATATTTGAGCCTTTTCCGATGTCACCCACTTTTCCCATATGACCTCATTTTCCCATATGACCCCCTCACTATGTGACACTGATCTGTCGACTCAAATAACAGCAGGTAGAACAAAGATAGGCAAAATAAAATGAAATTCATATTCAAATAACAACAGGTAGAACAAAGCTTATAGGTTACATAACATTCTTCTTCATAAAATCCTTATAGAACTCATCACAAGGAACCTCACTACGTACCATCTTACACTTTCCTTTGGGTGATTCAACCTTTTCAATCCATTCCGCAACCCAATCGAATTTGTTGCAAGTACCATAAGTAAAGAATTTTCTCCCATAATTTTGACTCGTTAAGGAAGTTCGGATTACCCTCCTACCTGTGCAATGTGGTCTCCGACAAGGTGTATCGGACCATGGGCATTCCTTATCCCAATGATCAAGCTGACCACAGTTGAAGCAGGGTTTAGGCAAATCTGAAGCAGTTGAGCCATTTCTTGAAACCGGTGAAGATTTTGAGACACTTGATCTAATTTTTACTTCCTCCTTCGCCTCATCAAGCCACTGGAAGCTAGGGCATGTAACAAACTGACAAGATAGGTATTTTCGAACTTTACCTTCCTTGTTCGTCGCAGCAGAAACACATCGAATGCCTATACATTTTGTAGCTTTGCAGGGACTGTAGATCCATGGACAATCTAACCTGTAATGTGTTTTTCATCACAAATTTGACATATCTAGAGAGAGAAAACGAAAAACCAGAGAAGTTTTAAGGGGAAAAATTTGGGGAAAATGAAGATGGAGAGAGAGTGAAGATAATCAAGGTATCTTACCGTAACTGTACTTTGTTGTTCATCGCCACCACCCATGTCTTCTTTTTTTGATCTTCTCATGAACCAGTCTTTAATGGTGATGAAGATGGAGACAGAGAGTTAAGCTTGTTGTCGAGAAAGATGAAATAAATAGAGGAGAGAGATAAGATGAAGAAATAAATAGAGGAGAGAGATAAGATGAAGAAATAAATAGAGGAGAGAGAGGGATTAAATCTTGTGTTGGAATTGACCAAAAGGTGAATCTGGGTATTAAATGCATCGGTTTGACGGGCTGCGTGGTTGTCAGGCACGCCTGACAACACAGAAGGGCATTTCCGGAAGCGAAATGTGTGATTTCACGGTTTTCTGACGGTAACGGCGACTAGGGGGTCATATGAGTATTTCTCGTAAAGTAGGGGGTCAGGCGGGAAGCTGGTCACAAAGTTGGGGGCCATTAGGGAAATAACCCTAATGAAAAAGAACTGTTCTGGATGGTCAACGTTTGGGGGGTTATGTTGTTGAATTAGTCATCTTTAGGGGACTAAAATAGAGTTAACTCATTTTCAAACACCAAGAATGAACATAGCAAAGAGTAATTCTAGAGTGACAATTACGAAACATTTTTTCACCACCATTCCTTCCGTGAAAGTCTAAACCCTCGCACTTGTGCGGATAGAAAATAAGCGCGACCCCTTTCTCCTCGCGCGCGACTAATTCGCATCTTATTTCGACCCCTTTCGATTCCACCCCCCTCTCTCTCTCTCTATCTCTTCACTTTCTCTCTCTACTTGTTCTTCTTCTTCTTTGATCATTTTTTTTTTTTAACTTATATACTTTCCATTTTTATTCAACCCAAACTTTTGAATCTTTTTAATTCAACAAATCTCTTTCTCTCTCTACATTAATGAGATTGAAAGAACGAAAAACTTAGGGATCCATTATTCAAGGTTAAATCTCTTCGACTTTAATTGTTTCTTTAAAATCAATGTGGGACTATTCTAACACTTTTTAATGATATCCTTCCAGCTCTGAAATCTGGATCGCGTTCATTTGCTATTGAAGGAGAAGGTGCGAGGTGGTGATCTTCAGCTACTGCATTGATCTGATTCTCCTAATTTTTAGTCTTTTTGGGGAATAAAACACTTTGATTGACCTGAATCGAAGCAAAATTATATACAGTAAATCTCTGACTGATGTTTGGTGATGATAGGTTATAGTGGGGTGTTATTTAAGCTTAATTATTTATAATTGATTTGGTTACTTTCAGGTCAAGCGAAGGAGTAGATCGACATTTGGAGAGCAATTTGAGTTGAAAAGGTACATGATTATCTTAAAAAAATATAATTTTTTTTGTCGTTGGTTTAGCATCGTGGCATTCTTTGATTAATTTGTTCTAGTCAAATTTTTCTAGGTTATGAAAATAATTTCTTTTGTTTTTTTTTTATTTAGAGTTTGATTTGGGGAGTAATAGATGAGGAGTTACTAGGTCAAAAAAAAAGAGAGAGTATTATAATGGAAGAAGAGCAACTGGAACCGGGGGAAGTTTCTGAGAATAAGTCTCTGGAGGATGTAGTAAATGTGCCGGAAGTTGAAGCGGAAGAAATCCAAGAAGTATCGACTTCTGGAGGTGCTGGTGATGAACCGAGGGAATCGGAAATTAAGAAGCCTTCTCAAGTGGTACGTTCGTTGAGTACAATCACGTCAATTGAAGATTTGGGTGGTGGATCACATGAAGGAGAAGATCAGTTTGAACAGGTCAATTTAAAAGATCAAGAGAGGAAAGTGTTGGAATCTCAGGGCAATAGTTATTCAATACGATCGTCTGATTCAGATAATGTGAGTCAGTACTCTGCAAACGAAGAGAGTTTGAATTATTCTTCTGCCAATCTGGTGGGAGATTTGGAGATTATTGAGATGCAAGACCATGGTGTTTTGAGCCCTGGGTCCGAGAAACAATTCGGTCAGACCATCAAACAATCGCATTCTGCTGCTAGTTTTGATTCTCAATCGAGTTTCTACGGAGACACTTTCTCTCCACCTGTTGGTTCACCCATCAAGTCTAAGCCCAAAGCTGTTATGCCCAATGTGTCCCCAGAGCTTTTGCATTTAGTAGATTCCGCAATTATGGGCAAATTTGAGAGCTTGGAGAAATTGAAGCGCATTGTATCCGGGCAGGAGGTTTTCGGGAAGGGAGAGGAAGGCGAGACTATCGCTATAGTGGTTGTGGATGCTCTTCTTGCAACGATGGGTGGTGTTGAATCTTTTGATGAGGGTGAAGATGATAATCCACCTAGTGTTATGTTGAATTCTAGGGCTGCCATTGTGGCTGGTGAATTGATCCCTTCCTTGCCATGGGAAGTTGAGTATGATGGGCACATGTCAGCCAGGACGAGAATGGTTAAAGGATTGTTTGTGATATTGAGGGGTTGCACACGAAACAGAGCAATGTGCTCAACGGCTGGTCTGCTAGGTGTCCTTTTAGGGTCTGCAGAGAAGCTTTTTGTACAAGAAGAAAGTTCAACAGCAATGATGAAATGGGATGGTAATCCTTTGTGTAACTGCATTCAATACCTAGCAGCACATTCCCTCAGTGCAATGGATTTACACAGATGGCTTCAGCTTATCAAGAAAACACTTACCACAGTCTGGGCAAAAGCTTTGACGTTAGCGCTGGAGAAGGCTATCAGTGGAAAGGAAAGTAAGGGTCCTGCATGCACATTTGAATTTGACGGTGAAAGTTCTGGTTTACTTGGTCCAGGCGAGAGTCGTTGGCCTTTCACCAACGGCTATGCATTTGCTGCATGGATCTACATAGAATCATTTGCTGACACTCTAAATACAGCAACAGCAGCTGCCGCCATTGCAGCAGCTGCTGCTGCCAGGTCCGGTAAATCATCTGCCATGTCAGCTGCAGCTGCTGCAAGTGCGCTTGCCGGTGAAGGTACAGCCCACATGCCAAGGTTGTTCAGTTTCTTATCTGCGGATAATCAGGGTATAGAGGCCTACTTCCATGCACAATTTTTAGTAGTTGAAAGTGGTAGTGGGAAAGGAAAGAAGGCTTCCTTGCATTTCACTCACGCATTTAAACCACAACACTGGTATTTTATTGGTCTTGAACATACGTGCAAGCACGGCTTGATTGGGAAAGCCGATAGCGAACTGAGATTGTATATTGATGGTACTTTGTATGAAAGCCGCCCAATTGAGTTCCCACGGATCTCCAAGCCTCTTGCGTTTTGCTGTGTTGGAACAAATCCTCCTCCGACAATGGCTGGTTTACAACGGCGTAGACGTCAATGCCCTCTATTTGCTGAGATGGGGCCTGTTTACATCTTTAAGGAGTCTATTGGCCCAGAGAGGATGTCCCGTTTGGCTTCTAGGGGAGGAGATATTCTTCCTTCTTTTGGTAATGGAGCTGGATTACCATGGCTAGCAACAAATGGTCACGTGCGGAGTTTGGCAGAAGAAAGTTCTTTGCTGGATGCAGAAATTGGAGGAAGCTTACACCTTCTCTATCATCCGAAGTTACTAAGTGGGCGTTTCTGTCCAGATGCTTCACCTTCTGGTGCTGCAGGTTAGTTTGAATACTCCTGGTCTTATTAATGGAGGCTAATATTCTATTAATTGCTTTTCTGCGAGCTACTACGGCAATATATTGCTAAGGAATCATGGAGATGTTCACCAGCTAATCTAATTCCCAGTGTCTGATTTACTATTATAGTATTCTTCAGCATGCATTCTGATGATCTTAGCAAGAGCTATATTGTGCATATGTTTCTCTTGATGGTTTCTTCTGATTAAGTTGTTTTGTTATGTATTTATTTCTGTAAGATAGATTTGCCAGTTTATCCATGGAACAGAGTGACATGTCACGTTAGTTTTGTTAAAATACCTGATAGCCTGACATATTCTTTCACATTATTGGGATAATCTCTCACTGAAGGCATTATTGTGAAAATCGCACTCATAGTAGATTCCCCTTAAATGTATGAGTTATTAGTGTGTTGAAACATTGGATTCCGAGCACCCTCTTAATCCTCGCTAAGGGCACATTTATTTCCTCGATAGTTCTGTCCGGGTGGGAAATCTTGAGCTCTATGGCAGGTACTTGGGTACTCTTGTCGGATACTCTAGTTACTTTAGTGGGTAGTGAGATTTACGTCTTATGCATACTTGTATAAAGACATATTAAGATCACACATACCACTCCAGGTAACGCCTTTTGTGTCTAAAGTAACAAATTCTTGACCCAAAATAAAAAAGTTTTGAGCAGCTACTAACTGCAAAGGTAAAGTTTACTGCAGACATATCTGCACCGTAGTTTTGCCTTTTCTCCGTACCTTCCGGCTTCAATGCCTCGTACTAATTCAAGTAACCACACCCTTGCCGTGTCCATGTCACATAAGGCTCAACAAACCCTTGAATCCGGATACGTAGGCACATCTTTCTTACATCATGGGTATTGCCGTATTTGTCAAATGAGTCTAATTTAAAATCATCTAACGATTCTACAAAAAAACGTAACATGATATCTTTAGTTAATGGAGCTTTTAAGTAGATATTATTTTTTCTTTCTCAGTAATTTCCTTAAGATGTTTGTATCAGGAACTCACCGCAGACCTGCAGAGGTCCTTGGGCAAGTTCATGTCGCTACACGGATGAGGCCAACTGAGTCTTTGTGGGCCTTGGCCCATGGAGGACCTATGTCTTTGTTACCACTGGTTGTAAGCAATGTACATCAAGATAGCCTGGAACCATTACAGGGGACTAATAGTTTATCTTTAGCCACAACTTCTCTTTCTGCCTCTATATTCAGAATCATTTCTCTTGCTGTCCAACATCCTGGTAATAACGAAGAACTACGCCGTACTAGGGGCCCCGAAGTTTTGTCCCAAATTTTGAATTACCTGCTTCAAACTCTCTCCACCCTGGATCTTGGAAAGCAAAATGGAGTGGGAGACGAGGAACTTGTTGCATCAATTGTCTGTTTATGTCAGTCCCAGAAACACAATCATGCACTCAAAGTGCAGCTTTTTAATACTTTGTTGTTGGATCTGAAAATGTGGAGTTTATGCAACTACGGGATACAAAAGAAACTTCTGTCTTCACTTGCAGACATGGTTTTCACTGAGTCATTAGCTATGCGAGATGCTAATGCTATGCAGATGCTCCTGGATAGCTGCAGAAAATGTTATTGGGTTATTCGAGAAAAGGATTCCGTGGATACTTTTTCACTATGTGAAGCACCACGTCCAGTTGGAGAAGTAAATGCTTTGGTTGAGGAGCTCTTGGTGGTTATCGAACTTCTTGTGGGAGCAGCAGCTCCTTCAATGGCAGTTGATGACGTCCGTCGTTTGATGGGGTTTGTTGTTGACTGTCCGCAACCTAATCAGGTGGGATATTTGATTAACTTTCCATTCGTGGGTTTCCATAACAGTATAAATTTCTGCTAGCTTTGTTATTCATGCGTTTATGATTGTTGTTTGTTTTTTCAAGAACTTTAGTGAGATGACGTTGTGTTTGTATAAAATTGCACGAACATGGTGGTGTAGTAAAAGCTAAAAACTACAGAAACAAACTTCACGGAAGTATCTTCTCCCTGTATACATGTATTTGAACCCTATCAGATGACACTGTTTAGCACTCATGATTTATGTTTCGAATCTAGAATTTTACTACCGTTGAGCTATTTGTAATTTTCCATACATTCTTGGTGTGCAGCATGCGGTCTTTAATTTCCTCTGTTTTAATTTTATTTCTTCCAATTAGCCAGATTGAACATATCTTTTTTGTTCTCTTATTGTCTGAGCATCTTGGGACTTTCTTCTATGTTTGGGGATTTGCTGCTCATGGAACATTTCTTTTTTAAGTACTTTCTTCTGTTAGAGGAAGTTTCTTAACATGGGTTTGTCATTGAGATGCCTATATATATATATTATATATATATATATTATATATATATATATATATATATATGATTTTCTTACCCCCCTAATAACTTAAGCTCCGTAAAATCCTTGCCTATCTTTCTTATGAATGTGATACTCTAGTTTTTTTTAACACATATCTCTTAAGGTTATTTCACATGGAACCATTTCCTAATTGATGAGTTTTTCAGGTTGCGAGGGTGTTGCACCTAATCTACAGGTTGGTGGTACAGCCAAACACATCTAGGGCTAACACATTTGCAGAGGCATTTATATCTTGTGGTGGGGTTGAAACACTTCTTGTTTTGTTGCAACGAGAAGCAAAAGCTGGCGATCACTCTGAAGAATATTCTGGCATAAAGAATGAAAATGTGTTAGTCAAAGGAGTTGGTACAGATACTTCTGGGGTTCAAGAAAGAACTCCAGAAGAAATTCTCGGATCTTCTGAGGAAAAGAAGTCTGTTTCTCGTGAAGAAGGTTCTCAACTGCAGTCATTTGGTTTTAGCAGCTCCAGTATGGTTCCAATGGATGCGCGCGCCAGTATTGAGAGAATGTCATCTGTTACAGAGGTTATAAAGACATTGGGTGGTATAAGTTTTTCAATAAGTGCTGAAAGCGCTAGGAATAATGTTTATAATATTGACAATGGTGATGGTGTGGTTGTCCGAATCATCAGCTTATTAGGTGCATTAGTGACTTCAGGTCATCTGAAATTTGGTAACCATGCTCCTCCAAGCAACACAATGAGCATTCTCGGTAACGGGTTGCACGATGGAGGTGGTACAATGTTTGATGATAAAGTATCTCTGCTACTTTTTTCTTTGCAAAAAGCTTTGCAAGCTGCTCCACAGAGGCTTATGACAAGCAACGTATACATGGCACTGCTGGGTGCATCGGTATGGCTATCTCGTTTACTCTTTGTTTAATACTACGTCTCTCTCTCTCTCTCTCTCTCTCTCTCTCTCTCTCTCTCTCTCTCTCTCTCTCTCTCTCTCTCTCTCTTCTGAAAAGGTTGAATAATATTGGAAACAGAGCTGTACAATCCCTGTAGTAATCTATAACTACAGGGCTTTAAAAGACTTTCGCTCTCAAAGTGAGACGAAAACTCTCTCTCTCTCTCTCTCTGAAAGAGAGTAATAGGCCACATGAGCACGAGCTGCGCGAATTATGCAAACCATATATCAGTGGATTCTTGACTCAATCCATTGAACCTCGAGACATGGAGACATATACTTCAAGTTTTTCTGGTTCGGTAGAAATTTCTTGATTAAATTCTCAATAAATAATTCAATATTATTATCCAGAGTCCATCATTATCTTTCACACTCCGATATTCATCTATGGGGTGTGTGTTTTTCGGATAGATCTTGATCTTTTTCTGGTATATAAGAGTTTGTAGAAAGACTATCATTTATGCATAATTAGGGTACGCTCTCTACGAGAAGTTGGCACAGAACGGGAATACCTACTGCGCTAATAAAAACAGCAGCTTTAATGATCTTATGCAAACATGCTTCTCTTTGTTGTTATTATTCACGTCGAGACCCTACTTGGAAGAGTTTCTGCATTATGAGTAGTAGCATACTAGCATCTGCTCATCTCGCCCAGTTAGTAATTATTATAAGTAGTAATGTTACCTTCTCACTATTTTCAGGAGGTAATAGACTACCTTTTTTCGAGTTTCTGCTGAAAGGTTGTTGTAAGCTATCTGGTTAGATATTTCCCTATGGGGTAGTAGTTGGACTCCTTGTCAGGTTTTATTATGGTTAAACGCCCTCCATGCTAAATCAATACATGAAAAACAAAAACAAAAAGAAACAGTACATTTGATGTAGTAGGATCACATCTTGTACAACTGTTAAATTAGTGGCAAATTATAAGTACTTTTTGTTTTAACAAGTAAGAAAATGTACAAATATACGAGCCACAACTGGCTCAGCATACAGAGATAAATTATTCATTCATAGTTGCAAAGATAACAAGTTCTAGCTAATATTGGCGAAGTATCTAATATATCATTGCTTCAATAAGAGAGATGATTATATGCTGTAGCATGTGTACAAATGCTACTATTGGTTTGCGTTTAATTTATTATTGCTCTGTTAACTATTAAGTATCCCTTCTCTTACATACGAGAATTTCCACATGTTTTACATTTCCAGATTAATGCTTCTTCAACAGATGATGGGTTAAACCTTTACGACTACGGTCACCAGTTTGAACATTTTCAGTTATTGTTGGTTCTTCTTCGTTCACTTCCATATGCATCTAAGGCGTTCCAAGTCCGAGCCATACAGGTATGTCCAGTGATCTTCGTCTGTATAACTTTGTGACCGTGTTATATGCTGCATGTTTCCTTGTCAAAAAATTGGGATATATAGTAGTCAGTAGTAAGCTGCTTCAGTCCCTTTGAATTTTCAAGTTTTAGGTAAATGTCTTTTTCTTATTAAGTTATTTTTTGTATTTGATCAAATTCAATCCATCCCTTCTCTACTTATCAACTTAGGAACTACTGCTACATTTTGCACCGGCTCTATAGCTCCAGCTGAATGTATTAGCAACCAAAATTTTGTAATATGATGTTTTTTCAGTAAATTTTTATTTCCCGTTTTTCTTTGTGAAGAACCTTTCTTATAACCTCGAATACCTGAGCTCTTCCTGTCTACACTATTTCAGGATCTTTTGTTCTTGGCTTGCACTCATCCAGAAAACCGAGGCAGACTTACAGGCATGGATGAATGGCCCGAATGGATATTGGAGGTTCTTATTTCTAACTATGAGGTATATTTGACTTAGTCCTCTGATTGCAGGCTTTTCTCATATCTATGATTCTATGCTAAAACAGTATCTCTGTTGGACTTCATATCATAATACCTCTCACTTAAATTACTTATTCCCTCAGAGAGGTACAGTGAAACTTGCAAATGGGTCAAGCATCAGAGACATAGAAGACCTCATTCACAATTTCTTGATAATCATGTTAGAGTATTCGATGCGCCAGAAGGATGGTTGGAAGGTAGGTTTTTTGTTTGCATTTACACAATTTTCTTACTAATGGCATTTGGATATGCTTGGTACTTACCATCCAGTATCTAGAGTATTTCAGACTTTTTCGTCTTCTCGGATCCTATTTGGATTTTCTCTTTTGGCATTAAGTGTAGGCATGTTTTCCTACAATGCTTGATAGAGTAGATTGCCCAAGATATAATAATATAAAAACGTGTGTGTAAGCTTATATAGAGGTTTACAATCTTCAAAATTAAGATAAAACACAAGTACACTACTCGAATGTTCTGAATTCGTAGTCACTCTCGTAACTCTTCAAATAAACTTGAACAAACTATATATGTTCATGAATCTCAGTTAAATTTTTCACTATGGCCTCTTTTTATAGATATCTCTATCAAAGGGGCTCTAACTCTTTTAGAGTCACAGACACAAGATGACCCAAAATAGCAAATTAGGACATCTTCCAATACCTCCTAACAGCCACTAGAAAAATTCAGAAAAAGAAAAAGAAAATTCTATTCAAATAAAGCAACAAGCATTAAATAAATGTAAAAGTAAAGAAAAGAAGTAAAAAGGTAAATGAAAATACTACTTTGGGAAAGTACCCCTGAAGATCTTGTTTCACATGATCACATCATATAACACCTGTGGCAGAACGCACCACAGTACCGTAGTTTCAAGGCTCTCCTTTCCCAGTAATCAGGCAAAGTAGGTTATGTGTTCATTGTTCTTGTGCAAGGTTTCATGCATTTGAGTTTGGGGAGTAATTATTTGTTGTTATTTTTCAAATATATTATATGCTCACTGCTTCCTTTATACAGGATGTTGAAGCAACAATTCATTGTGCAGAATGGCTATCTATGGTTGGTGGGTCTAGTACTGGAGATCAGCGCACCAGGTATTTCGAATTATTGCTTTATAATGTCTTGGACCTTATGACAAATTTCCGATCTTTTTTTACATTTATTTTGATTTAGAAATTTGTGAATAGCAAGTCCTTTGATCCCAAAATGAATTTCCACTAAGTACATTCATCATTATTATTTATATCATGATAAACAGAAAAAAATGACATACAGAGCAATACATGAAAAGAAAAAACCGCGACTATAAGCCAAGTACCTCTTTTCGAAAAAAGAAAAAGCTCAGCACCTCTTAGCCCATGTCACGCTTTAAATTGTCTTACTAAGGGAAATCCATGGAAAGTAAGTAAGCTAATAATGTTCAAGGATGAGGTCAAACCTGCAAAACAATCTCATGCTGGAGCATAGGCATAGAAGATAAAAGTTCAGAGATTTACCTGGATCATTCTTTTCACACATGCTGTGGGAAAGAAGTAATTATTAGTCAAACTAAGAGATTTATAGATATGTGGGCGATGCCATATAAATTGAGGCGCGAGACTTTCCTCACCTCAAGTTAGCGATTTTTATCGATGATTAGTTATCAAGTTTTAATTTGTGCGTCTCATATTTTCTAGTTTTGGGCTTTTGGCTATATTTATTTCTTTTGGTCAGTAATATTGTTATTCATTATCAACCATGTTTTATTCACGTTTGAAGGCGTGAAGAATCATTACCTATATTCAAGAGGAGGCTCTTGGGAGGCTTGCTGGATTTTGCTGCAAGAGAACTGCAGGTTCAGGTGAGTTTAGTTCCATATAGATAATGTCTCTTTTGATCCTCAGCTACCCATTTTAATACTGCATTCTGATAAGTGGGCCTTCTCCAGATTTGGGAGTCAGAATCTTTTTTAACTTTTCTGGTTATAGTTTCTTTATTGATTACCTAACTTATATTACGATTTACGAGCTGTCAATTTGAAATGTATAGGATTTGTAAAATCCATTGGTGTCGAAGACAACTAGGATAAATTTTAGGATCTATTTTCATGATCGATAAGTTGATACTTCATATGTAGTACTCGATTTAGATATATATGTGGTCTTGATGTGCTAACAGTTTCTATGGCACGAGAAACTGATAATAGTTGATAATATATTTATCAGAAGATAATCAACATCACATATTGTTTTGATGTTTCCCTCATATTTACTCGTCATAATCTTGGAAAAAAGTTACAAACCTAATTTTCTTTATAATAGACTAATAATCTCTCGTTTCAAACTATCGGGACTCTTTACATCCGTGAACTCTTTTATTTCTTTGTGACTAGATCACGTGAAGCATTATGCTTAGTGAGTACGGTTTTTAATGTTCCTAGTAGATTTATAAGAGCACCCCAAGATGATCTAGTTATTTTTTTATTCTGTAATTGGGCAACATTCTCGTTTTTAATCTAAATATAATTACCAATATTTCCAACTTTATGCACTGTGCCTGTGATTTTTCTTCTTTCTGATTAAGTGGCATTCTTTGTAATTCATGGAAGAAACTGTGTGCCCTGATTATATACTTTTACTTTTGTGCCAGACTCAAGTTATTGCAGCTGCAGCTGCTGGTGTAGCAGCTGAAGGTTTATCACCAATTAATGCCAAGGCAGAAGCAGAGTTTGCTGCTCAGCTTTCCGTGGCATTGGCAGAAAACTCAATTGTGATCCTAATGCTTGTTGAAGATCATTTACGTTTACAAAGCCAATTATTTAGTAATGCAAACTTGGTAGATGGGTCTCCATCGCCCATTTCATTTGCTCCCACCAGCATAGACAACCGATCAAATTCAATAGGTAGAAATGCTGTAGAATCTTCAGAACCTGTGGGCTCACGCAGATCGTTCTCCTGTGATTCCGGAGGTCTTTCTATTGATGTAAGTGCACTGTCACTCATTAAGCATTGGAGTTTTCTGATATTTTATTAATCTCCTGATCTTTTGACTCGTGACGTTCTAGCCTAGTCACAACTTTAACTTTCTACTAGATCTGACAGACCATTTCTATAACTATCATGAATTGTTCTTATTTATACAGTATAATGTTTTGCCTAACCAGGTTCTTGCTTCTATGGCTGATGCAAATGGACAAATCTCTGCAGCTGTAATGGAACGCCTTACAGCTGCTGCAGCAGCAGAACCTTACGAATCTGTTAGATGTGCTTTTGTATCATATGGGAGCTGTGCTTCAGATTTAGCGAAGGGTTGGAAATATAGGAGCCGTATGTGGTATGGAGTAGGTCTTTCCTCAAAAGAATCTGACTTTGGTGGTGGCGGAAGTGGGTTGGAAGCTTGGAAGTCTGCCCTGGAAAAGGATGCAGATGGAAACTGGATTGAGCTTCCTTTAGTCAAGAAATCAGTTGTCATGCTCCAAGCATTGTTGTTAGATGAGAGTGCACTGGGTGGTGGGCTTGGACTTGGAGGAGGTTCTGGTACTGGAATGGGAGGAATAACTGCACTCTATCAATTATTGGACAGTGATCAACCATTCCTATGCATGCTCCGTATGGTTCTTGTTTCAATGAGAGAAGAAGATAGTGGCGAGGATGGTATATTTATGAATGTTAGTATGAAGGAGGACATATCAGAAGGGCTACATCGAAATACAGGCAATGCAATGCCATCAGATAGCAATATGCGGTTGTTAACAAGACAACCACGGTCAGCATTACTTTGGAGGTAAGAATTGAGACCTACTTGAACTTCGAAATCAAATGAATCTTTGTCAAGGCCTTCAATCAATGTCACCATGATGTACATTTTGCAAAATCATAAATGTGAAACAGCAGATGTTTCATGGAGGAATCTTTTTAATCCATGATGTACATGCTTGTCTAAGTAGTCAATGTCCATGACTTAGTAATTATGTTAATAGTGAGTTTTATCTTCCAATGACTTTGTTATTATCTTACCATGTTGTGCTTACATGGTTTACATATATCAGCTAGTGTGTGAAATTGTGAACCATCAATTCCGTGGAACTTCCTTCCTACACTTATGGAACTTATTTATGATCTATAACATGCAGTGTGCTTGCTCCAGTTCTTAACATGCCAATTTCGGAATCCAAGAGACAAAGGGTGTTAGTTGCAGCTTGCATTCTTTATTCTGAGGTATGTTTAACTCCAATCACTAAAGTTTTGTTCTTTTAACAGATTTGTTCCTAACCTTACTGGATTCTTGCCAGTCCACGTTTGGCTTCTCTGCTTGACTCCATTTTCCTTTTTCTGTTTGACCAATGATGGATGCAACTTGTTTTGATGCCACTTGTAATCTTGTTAAAAAAACCAGAGAAAAAGAAAAATATTTTGATTATAGATTATTCTTGTTTCATACTTCCTTCATGATCATATTCCGATCCCTGGAATCATATGTACTATTTTGGTTATGCTTGCAGGCCTGGCATGCGTTTAGCAAGGATAGAAAGCCTCTTCGTAAGCAGTATCTGGAGGCAATTTTACCACCATTTGTTGCTATCCTTAGGAGGTGGCGTCCACTTCTGGTAGGTATTCATGAGTTTACTTCACCAGATGGTCTCAATCCTCTCGTCGCTGATGATCGCGCTTTGGCAGCGGATGCACTTCCTCTGGAGGTGATTGAACTGAGACTTTCTTATCCTCATGCTTTCTTTGCAAATAAAACTTTTGGCTGTATTTGATATATTACCTTTAATCTGTTAATCTGCTGTACTGTCTTTTGCATGCTGCTACTCCTTTACTATTAAATGTGTTGACTTTTACTCTTTTCTTCCACTGGGTTCGAACTTCAAAGAGAAAAGTCTGCATCGAGAATTTTTGTTAACAGATACCTGCAACATATATACACTTGTTTCATGTTTAGTTGTTGAACTTGTTGCTTTACCTTTATAATTTATGCCATACTGATTTCTTCATTTCTTGGTGCATTTATATTTAAACGGCAATAGACAAATAATGGTGCAGGCTGTAATTATATTCCAGGAAGTTCTCTTTGTTGCATTTTCTTCATTCTACTGTTACATGTTTCAGGCTGCTCTTTCAATGATATCTCCGGGGTGGGCTTCTGCTTTTGCTTCTCCACCTGCTGCAATGGCGCTGGCCATGATTGCAGCTGGTGCTGCTGGCGGTGAAACTATAACACCTTCAAAAACCACACAGCTGAGGCGTGATTCATCTATGTTCGAGCGAAAACATACTAGGCTTCACACCTTTTCAAGCTTTCAAATGCCTCTGGAGACTCCTAACAAATCACCCTCTTTTCCCAAGGACAAGGCTGCTGCAAAGGCTGCTGCCTTGGCTGCTGCACGTGATCTCGAACGCAATGCTAAAATTGGTTCTGGAAGGGGTCTCAGTGCTGTAGCTATGGCAACATCGGCACAACGGAGGAGTACAAGTGATTTGGAGCGTGTAAAGAGATGGACTCTCTCCGAAGCCATGGGAACTGCCTGGATAGAATGCTTGCATCCAGTCGGTTCGAGATCAGTCTCAGTAAAAGATTTTAATGCCCTCTCTTATAAGTTTATTGCCGTATTAGTCGCAAGCTTTGCTTTAGCAAGAAACGTGCAACGGTCAGAGGTACGATAATTGTGCTGGTTCTCATACTACTGTCACTTTTAATCCTCTCTGGGTTGACACAAACATGTAACTCCTTTGCAGATTGACAGACGTACACAGGTTGATGTAATACATAGGCATCATTTATGTACTGGTGCTCGTGCATGGCGCAGACTCATTCATTGCTTAATTGAGATGGGAGGTCTTTTTGGCCCATTTGGAGATACACTATGTAATCCTCAACGTGTATGTAGCCAAATTACTCAATTTATCACAACACAGTGCGTTTACTATTCACGTTTTGTTTGATTTCCTATCTGGTGTGTTCTTGCTTGCATTGTTTCTCGTGTACAAAGAGATAATTTATTTCAAACTGCTATTATACAGACTTTCTGGAAGTTGGACTTAATGGAGAGTTCATCAAGGATGAGAAGATATTTGAGACAGGACTACAAAGGGACTGATCATTTGGGTGCAGCTGCTAATTACGAAGATCGTCTAGAGAATAAACACGATCAGGAGAATATGCTTTCTTCTACTACTGCTTCTATGCTGGCGGCTGAAGCAATTACAATGGAGGAAGAAAAAGAAGATGATGAACATACAGAAATTGATACCTTGGAGGACAAGAAGAACAATCTGGGACAGAATGGAGACAATGAGCAGCGGCTCTCAGCGACTGCTGAGCAACCTGGGCAGGTGTCACTTGATCCCATGGATGCTCTGGTGGCGAGTCAAGGAGATTTAGTTGAAACTCCATCAGCAGTTGCCCCTGGATATGTTCCCAGTGAATCTGATGAAAGAATTATACTTGAACTGTCTTCATCGATGGTGCGACCATTAAGAGTTACACGAGGCACTTTTCAAGTAAGTTCAGTACCACCAATCTAGAATATCCTTTGAACATCCAATCTGAGATCTTCTTGTGCTTTAAGATTTTCAGATTCTTCATTGTCTACTTAGCAATACGTGCAAATGAATATGTTGAGTAGCATAATTTCCACTTGATATTTGAAGCTAGTATTGCATATCGTTTGCTCTATCTCTTAATGGTCGTGTTCTTTTACCTCCATCACCAAGAGTCCATGATAGCTGCTTCTTAGCTTGTGAGTTGTTTCTTCTGTCAGATAACGTCAAAAAGGATCAATTTTATAGTTGATGATCACGTTGATGAAAATTCTGTTGGGGAGTTGGAGACAAGTTCTGAACAAAGAGAGCAAGAAAAAGATCGGACCTGGTTAATGTCTTCCCTTCATCAAATGTACAGCAGGAGGTGAGTGATATTGTATTCTAGTTTTCGATTCATCAAATGTTGCAGAGTTGATGTTACTGCCTTCACTATCTTTCTAGTTTCATGTTCGAATCAGTCTTTGGACGTCACTAAATGAGTGTTGTGTTTACATCACAGGTATCTTTTAAGAAGAAGTGCTCTGGAGGTGTTCATGGTTGATCGGTCAAACTTCTTTTTTGATTTTGGGGTATAATCTCCGCGAGACTATAATATGCATTTTCATTCTTCCAAGAACCTCTTTGTAGTGTGTTATTTTAACTCACTGATATGGGGATGTTCCTTTTGGACTTCTTATAGAGTATTGAAGGGCGAAAAAATGCGTATAAAGCTATTGTTCAAGCACGGCCTCCTCATTTGAACAATATTTACCTGGCAACGCAGGTTTTTTCATTTAAAATTCTAAGACATTATTGGCTTAATTAGATATTAGTATATCGTTATCAAATTCTTACAAACTTGAATACTTTGTTTTAATAGAGGCCTGACCAACTTCTTAAAAGAACTCAGCTGATGGAGCGGTGGTCTAGGTGGGAGGTATGGAACTAAAAGATATGAATTTTAGATAGACTGATTTTCACGTTGATCAGCATTTGACTGATCTTCGCGCCTTTAGATACGGAATACATAAACTTAACAGCTGTTACATTCTATGTTTGTGCAGATTAGCAACTTTGAATACCTTATGCAGCTCAACACTCTAGCTGGTCGTAGTTACAATGATATCACGCAGGTAGGTTTACTGGATTGTTGCTTACATTCTTCGCATTATAATTTAGGAGCAATCTTATATTACATGATCTATTCTTTCATGTTCGTATAAGATTTCAATAAGAACTCTTATCACTAAATTATCACATTTGTATCCTTCTTTACCGTGTTATTTTTTTGGCAGTATCCCGTCTTTCCTTGGATTCTTGCAGATTATAGTTCCGAAACTTTGGAACTTGGTAATCCTTCATCCTACCGAGATCTCTCAAAGGTGAACCAGTTCATCTTTAAATCACAGTGTTACAGCGTTACACCATTTGGCAGCGATCTCCTTACATGTTTTATATATTTTTGCAGCCTATTGGAGCATTAAATCCTGATCGTCTGAAAAAGTTCCAGGAAAGATACTCAAGCTTTGACGATCCAGTCATCCCCAAGTTTCATTATGGTTCACATTACTCAAGTGCCGGAACGGTAAGTTTTTTAGTTGATTCTTACATTTGTGGAGGGTATCTTTTGAAGGAAAATAATTGATACAGCTAGAGAGCTTAAATTTGCAATTCCTCAAAATCTAAGAGGGTTTGAACTTTGAAGCCTCAGAGATACAATCTAACAGGGACATGTTGGTCATTTGGGATTGTTAATGAGGCAAAAACTGGGGCAAGGCATGACGCACATTAAGTTGTGCAGTGAGGCTCACTATATCATTATGTCTGTTGTGGCATTAGCTGCAAGGGATCTTAAAAGGCTAATGTCGAGGCTTTAATTTCTAGTGTTCCTATCTGGAGTGCACCTCGATTACCTATCGAATCGCTGACTGTTTGCATCTAATGTAATTCTAGAATTATATTCTGCATCTAAGCACACATTGCTTCTTTCAGGTGCTTTACTACCTTGTTAGGGTTGAGCCATTCACCACACTTCAAGTTCAACTGCAAGGTGGTAAATTTGATCACGCCGACAGGATGTTTGCAGATATAGGTGCGACCTGGAATGGTGTTCTTGAAGATATGAGTGATGTGAAAGAGCTGGTAAGAGTCCTAAGGCAACTGCTATTCCGTGACAACCATTTTTGCCATGATGCTGTCTGTCATATATTTCAAATTTTCATTTTGTTCTGTTGAATAGGTCCAGCTTCCTGTCTGCATTTAAACTATTCGATTTCATAATTGTGACTTATTTTTCTTTTAATAGGTTCCAGAGCTGTTTTATCTTCCAGAGGCTCTGACGAATCTCAATTCGATTGATTTTGGAACAACCCAACTAGGAGGGCAACTTGGTATGCATTTACGAATTCAAATTGGCTCAAGTACAGCATTACTTTGAAACACTTGCATTTGAAATTGAAATGCATGATTTGTCCACTGCAGATTCTGTCAGACTCCCCCCTTGGGCTGAGAGTCCTGTTGATTTCATTCATAAGCATAAGATGGCTCTCGAGAGTGAGCATGTTTCTGCTCATATTCATGAATGGGTTGACCTGATATTTGGGTATGTGTAATGTAACCATTGTTTGAAATTTACTTTGAGTAAGGCACTTTTCTGAAGTTATCGATGTTAATGTTACGTGATTATAATCAAGCTGGAAAGATATACTTCACTAATAAAAAATAATAACGAATTAATGATAATGTACTCCTTCGGTGTACTTTGAATCCTCCCATTGACTACTGGTTTGTTTCCCTGATAAGTCATTGACTTAGATGAAATGGTTGGGACTTTCAGGTACAAGCAGCGAGGGAGAGAAGCTATATCTGCTGACAACGTCTTCTTTTACATAACATATGAAGGAACAGTTGATATTGATAAAATTTCAGACCCTGTAAGTTTACTTGCCCTTATCTAAGAAAATTTCTTTTGTTTGGGTTCAGTCACTTACCTTTACTTTCCATGTACACAAAAGGTACATCAACGTGCTACACAAGACCAGATAGCTTACTTTGGACAAACCCCATCGCAGCTTCTGACTGTTCCTCACTTAAAGAGGAAGCCATTGGCAGATGTTCTTCACTTGCAGGTACATTTAGGTTTATATGCATATAGGTATATATATCAAATTATGGAAGTTATATATTGTTTCGAAGTTCCAAAAAAGTGGAAGTTATATATTGCATTTTGTTCCGATACATGCTATGTCACAATTGCTCCAAGGAACAATTAGTTACTCACTCTGGAGCAACCAATTCATAAGGAAATAAGCACATGAATAATCTTTTAACATATAGAACTGAAGTACACTGAGAAAACTTGCAGTGTGTGGCTTATTTGTTATTAGTTTAGGCTTTATATATGCTTGCTTGGTGCCAACTAAAAGAGTTCATCCTTAATTTTGTACAGCACATTATAATATCTATTTGCCATCCTTTGCTGCATTTGGTTCGATCATTTTTCTTTGTACTCCATAACTCCATTACTCCTGTGATTTATTGGAATAAGAGAGCCTCATTAATATCGTTTTGTATTTCTAGGAAGTGTATCGGCCTTATTTTCATCTATAGTTTAAGTTCATAACTTCATATTCTTTACCAGTAAGTTTGTGGAGCGGGTCTTTGATCTTTGTTTGTTCACCTATTGTGTTTTGATACATAAAGATCCATTTATTCAACATTCGAAAAATCAAATTCAAGTAGTTACCTGTTGAGTGTCGACCGAATTTGATTTTTACTCAAAAGCATCGAGCAACATCATGTTTAATTGGTGAATCTTATACATATTTGTGTTTCTATTTGTGCTTGTTTTCAGACAATCTTTCGGAACCCTACTGCAATCAAACCATATGTGATTCCGAATCCCGAACGTTGTAATTTACCTGCTGCTGCTATACATGCATCGACAGACTCTGTCATAGTTGTGGATGTAAATGCTCCAGCTGCTCATATTGCCCAGCACAAGTGGCAGCCCAACACACCTGATGGCCAAGGAGCACCATTCTTGTTCGAGCATGGTAAAGCGGCATCAAGCTCTGGTGGTGGAGCCTTTGCACGAATGTTTAGAGGACCAGCTGGATCTGGTTTAGAAGAATGGCAATTTCCCCAGGCACTAGCTTTTGCAGCATCTGGAATCAGAAGTACATCTGTGGTTGCTGTCACATGTGACAAGGAAATCATAACTGGTATGCTTTCCGTCTTACATTGTTGCTCGTGTATAGTGCATGTGATCTAATTTTCAAACATGTTGAGATAGTGAATGGGTCATTGAATTGTAGTATCGTCCTATCATTTTCTTGTAGGTGGGCATGCAGATAATAGTGTTAAGTTGATATCGTCTGATGGAGCAAAAACCATAGAAAGAGCACAAGGTCATTGTGCTCCAGTTAGTTGCCTTGCTCTTTCGCCTGATAGCAACTACCTCGTATCTGGATCTCAAGATACAACATTAATACTGTGGAGAATACATCGATCATCAACATCAAATTCAAGCACCATTTCAGAATCTTCCACAGGCTCTGGCACCCCAACATCTTCAAGCAGTAGTAACTTGGCAAGCCTGATCGCTGATAATACCAGAAAGCGTCGTATAGAAGGCCCCTTACAGGTTATGAGAGGCCATCTCAGGGAAGTAACTTGCTGCTGTGTTAGTTCAGATCTAGGCATTGTAGTATCATCCTCATATTCATCAGATGTTCTACTTCATTCTATACGGAGGGGTCGATTGATCCGGCGGCTAGCAGGGGTAGAAGCAAACTTAGTTTCTCTCTCATCTGCTGGAGTCATAATAACTTGGAATAAATCGCAGCAAAAGCTCTGCACTTTCACGTTAAATGGGATTCCAATTGCCACCGCAAACCTCTCTACTAACTCCACAATCAGTTGCATGGAAGTATCTTTTGATGGAGAGAATGCTCTAATCGGTATAAGTTCATGTCCTGAGAATGAAACATCATTCTCTGATTGCAGTACTGAGTTCCAAAACGAAGATCTGGCAGCGGGAATAAATGGCAAGAACAACAAATTGGTTGCTCAGCCGCCTTCAATTTGTTTCCTAAGTCTGTATACTCTAAAGGTATAAAATAAAATGTGAAATCTCTATCTGATTTATTCTGTATTCGTTTTTCCTTTATTATGGATCCTCTCTTTACAAGAAATGTGCTATCCTTCCTGATGCAGGTATTTCATACATTAAAACTGGCACAAGGACAGGATATTACAGCTCTGGCTCTGAACAAGGATAACACAAATCTTTTGGTCTCAACAGCGGATAGACAATTAATAGTATTCACGGATCCAGCTGTAAGTTGAAATAGTTTGTTTCCTTTTGATCTGTTACACGTTCGAGAACTAGTCATATTGTCCTTAAATTAATAACCACGTAAGCCCAATAGACTAGTTCTAGATAATGCGTGACTTGTCCTCGACACAACCTTCTCTAGACCACCCCAAGCTTCTCAACCTGACTAATCTATGCGCAAAACCGCCCAAAAGAATTAGCCGGTGTCTAGGACAGGATGTTATGTCATAACCCAAGTCCAGTAGGTCTTCCCAAGGAATGTGGGACTAACTGCTTTGTCTACCATTTTAAATCACTTTTTTTTTATGAAATCATATATCAACTTCCTTTCTTGGAGGTTATGAACGTAGGCCTCGTTTTGGATGGCGGAAACCATGAAAATAATCAATTATAGTAGTTAGTAATTCTCACATGTATGATGTATAGAAAGAAACACAATCAGATTTTGGCACATTAATATACTCTTGACAAGAGACCTCCAATTGTTCACTAATATTAATATCACTTATCAGAAATGTAACTTTTAAACTTACATTTCTTTTTTTGGTTGCAGTTGAGTTTGAAAGTTGTGGATCAGATGCTTAAGCTTGGTTGGGAAGGCGATGGTCTCAGCCCTCTAATTAAATGAAGCCTTCATTGATCCGCTGAGTGACTTGCTGCCAAATATAGTTAGTGTGAAGAATGAATACAAAAGCTGTCTCTGAAAATCTTCATTGGGTTATCCCTCACAAATCAGATCGGAGGTCCCATTCGATACCCAAGAGTCTCAGAAGCCAAACTGCAACTAATCTTTCTGAACTTTTAGGTTGTAATATATGTATCAATCCTTCACTTTGACCTCAAAAATATTCTTTATCACATATATATCGCCCATACATATTTGTTTTTATCGGGCTGGTTTTTGTGTTGTTTTCATTCGACTTGTAAGCTTTTCGAACCTTACATGATGAGATAAAGATTTTGGCTTCAGCAGGAGCGGCAGGTTATTTGTATCTGCAGTTCCGTGTGATGTTGTTTAGATTGTAGTTTCAGAAACCCAAGCTTTTGAGAGATTAATTATAAGCTAATTTCCTTTTGGGTGTACATTTTATATCTATTTAGTACTTTTACGTGCGAAACCTATTCCTCTCTAGTATTATTGTCATTTTAAATTGAGAAAGAAACTGCTAAGGAAAACAAAGGGAGTTGTTGTCAAGAAAGAGCAAGTCATCTGTCAGCCTTTTATGGATCTATGGAAGTTAAGTTTTTGTTGATAAGTTAATGGTTAGGCCAGGATATCACAAACCTGACGAAACCATTTTTAACAGCTCTATTTGCTTTCTGATGTGGTATACTGTATATTTAGATGATACAAACCCTAACCATTACCACAACCATTCTTAACAGTTGAGAGAGAGACGAACGAAAGGTGAGAGAGACGAACGAAAGGTAAGAGAGAAAGAGTCTGATCAGACAAAGAAAAGGACCGATGGTGTGTCTGTTTATGTGCATAACAGGTGAGTGTAGTTGGTGAAATGAGTTTTGGTGGTGAGTGAATGATTGCTTCCGATATGAATATAGTTCACAGATATCTGAAGTGTGGGTTAGACTCAGGATGTTGAAGGCCACTCTAACAGGAAGAGGTTCCTGAACATTAAAGAGCTGCCAGCCAAACATAAGCCCGACTGCTGTGAGAATTTGTTGTTTCTGACCAAGAATTTGTTGTCTCACTCTAAGACTTTTTGCTTCTGTCTTAGAATGAGCTTTATACAACAGACCCACGAAACACGGAACATATACTTAACACCGACTTCAATAATTACTCTTACGTAGGGAGAGTATGACCAAGCAGATATAGTCAGGTTTCTCCCTGGCTATGGTAATTTTGCTGTGGACAGTGCTTTTTGGCAGCGACCAACAAAAGCTTGCAAGTTTCGAGTTCTCTACCAGCATACTCTGAGGGACTTTAGCTACACCACTTCCAGAAGAAAGGAAAAAAAAAAGGCGATGGTCAAATCTTGACGTTTATGATTGAAAGTCAAACCTTCAACATACGAGTGAGTTAGTCTTGATTATCGTTATCATTATCATCAAAGGTTAATGTTCACAATCTGTAGAGTTTATATTGTTTACATATATTAAGAGACTAAGAAACTGAAAGAGGGACGAAATCCATTAGAATGCAGCAAACACGACTTTTTTCCTTTTCAGAATCTAGGTTGTTCGGTGTTCTTTATCTAAGAGAGGTTATTTTAAATATAAACACAAGTCATATCTTTACGACTTTTAGTTTCTTATTTCCTAAAAACTGCTGGAGTTATTGATGAGATGTACTTTAAGAGTTTAGATTTCATATTTAGAGTTGGGTTTGGGGCGGATTTGAATTGCATGGGAGGATCAAGCAAGTAGGAAGCGAGTTCATCAAGGCTTTTGACGATTCAAATGAACTGGTTCATCATCGTTATTGCAATTTTTTATTGGAGTTGAAAAGGTACTTTCATGTCGCGCCGGAAGCCACACTAAAGATGAACATCAAAATTGTGGACGAATTAGTGTATAAACTTATACAGCGGAAGAGAGAGCTTCTACCTGTTCCAGTAAATACTGTGAGTAAACCATCCTTAAATACTTCCCGGATTAAAATTCTCTGTTACAATCTAAAATAGTGAATAATTTGTATTTCTAATTCTACTTTTTAAACAATTTAATCACAGAAAGAAAAAGAGGACATACTATCAAGGTTTCTTATAGTAAGTGAAACACATCCAGAAAAGATGACTAATTGGTACCCGAGGGCCACTTCTGAATTTCATGATAGCAGGCAAAGGCACCAGAGCCAACACATCTCATGATTCTTCTACATGATCTGCAAATAACCTTTAATACAAGAAGAAATTGTGGAGGAAATCAGAAAAAACTCCGGTATTAAGGAAGAGCAAACCAACATTGATGATTTTGCAATGATGTTAACTTATATTGCACTTTCAGAGACGTCAAGACTGTACCCTGCTATTCCATGCACTTTCAGAGACGTCAAGACTGTACCCTGCTATTCGATGCAGCACTTTCAGAGACGTCAAGACTGTACCCTGCTGTTCCTGTGGTATATAAATGTTTTAGCAACTTTAAGGAATACGGATTATTATTTTTATGTTACGATATCTACTTAATTTGATCAATCAATCAACAGATGTATATTTGGTATTATAAGACGGGAAGAGTGGATAGACGACATACTTCCTGATGGTTATAAAGTCAAGAAAGGCGATAATGTATATTACATGGCTTATGCATTGGGTAGAACGACTTACATATGGAAAGAAGATGCAACAGATTTCCAACCACGCCATTGGCTCAATAATGGAATTTTCACACCTGAATCACCATTCAAATTCGTCGTATTTCATGTTAGTGACCTAATAACTACCAATATTATTTTTTTTCTACAGATTGCTCGAATTAGGACGTAGAGAACTTAATATTATAGTAAGAAAGCACGTGAGACAAGGGAAGAGGTCCCTCCCATTCAATTCTTATATCAGCTATGTCTGAACTCTGGAACTGAAAGTCCCATATAATGCATTTATTTGGTAATCCTCGTGCAAATCATGCATTAACCAATTACACTGAAACAACTTACGACATTATTCATTTGCAATAACTGATTTAGACGGGTATGTTTGGCGAAGGATTTTGCTCATCGGCAGATGAAGATAATTACCATGATTCTTCTTTACTTCTTCAAATTCAAATTAGCAGATGACAAGAAACAAATAACATACAGGACGGTATTCACACTTCACATTAATGGGAGTCTGGACCTTAATGCATATTCCAGATCGGCGTTGATGAATCCCAATATATAATGGAGGACCACCCAAATGAATCAGTAGCAATTGTGTTTTTTATTTGTTTCTAGTCCATGGCTGGTTTTTTCATAAAGCGGTATTTCAATAGCTAATTTCTGTTAATATTATGCTAAAAGCGAAATTGCTAAACGATAACCTGATCATTAACTGTACTACCAAACCTTATCCTGAGTATAAATCTCAAAAAGCATATCTTCAACCAAACAGTTCGATCTGAACCTTGGTCAAAGATTAGTTATAGAATCATATTTATTAACTTGAAAGGTGATTGCAGTGGAAGGACAAACCTGGATGAGACCAAAGCCCCCGAATGCTTAAACACACCAGAAAATTATCATTCTTGATGTTGGGGATCCTTGCTTATGAACGGACAGGTTACGATTGGAGAAAAAAATGGTGTCCATGTATCTTCTCTGAAGATATACTTCATATTGGCCCAGCAATAATCCCAGTAAGAACCCATTCTATTTCCTTCATAATTGACTCGGGACATTGTCGCACAGAAAACTCATGAACAATGCCATCCACTTCAATCATACTACAACCAGGTACCGGCTTTTTTATCCCTTTCACTTCCATCAGAGCTCTAATTCTTTTCACATCATTAATCCTATTACCCTTTGCATAAATATCTGATAAAATCGCGTAAAAAGCATGGTTCAGTGGTTCCATATCAATCAGATGACAAGCAACTTTCTCTCCTAACTCAACATTTCCATGCATCCTACAGCTTCCAAGCAATGCACCCCAAACATAGACGTCTGGCTCCATAGGCATGGTTCTTATTAGCTCTTCTGCTTCTTCGAAAAGCCCAGCTCGACTAAGCAAATCGACCATGCAAGCATAATGTTGAACCTGTGGTTTAATCAAGTATTTTTCTCTCATCGTCTCGAAACACCATCGGCCCTTCTCTACGAGCCCTGAATGAGCACAAGCGGACAACAAACCCACAAAAGTAACATTATTCGGCTTTATCCCTTCCACTTGCATAGTTTCGAACAAATCGAAAGCTTCTTCCGCTAGCCCATGGAGAGCAAACACTGATATCATGGCTGTCCATGCTAAGATATCCTTGTTCTGCATGTCTTGAAAAATTTCGACTGCTTTTTCTACACACCCACATTTCCCATACATGTCTATAAGTGAAGTTTTAATCACCATATCTAACTCTAACCCATGCCTCTTCAGGTAACTATGAACCCATTTTCCGTGATCTACTGCACCAATAGAAGCACAAGCAGAAACGACACTAGCGATCGTTATCTCATCCGGTTTAACTCTATCTTCACCAACTATCTGCATTTCATGAAAAAACTCTAAAGCTTCCACTGACCGACCACCTTGCACAAACCCGGTAATGATCGAATTCCAAGAATAGTTATTCCTCTTCTTCATCATCCTAAATAAATCCAATGCCGAGTCAAGATTTCCAGATTTCAGAAACCCGTTCAGTAAAGAGTTCCAAGTAACAATATCCCTTTCAGACATTTCATCAAATATTTGTTCAGCATAACTCAACAACCCGAATTTCGAGTAAAAACTGATGATAGAATTTTGAACAAATAAATCCCCATGAAACCCAATCTTATAAATATGAGCATGAACAAGCATTCCCAATTTTGGGTCAACCCACTGTGTGCATCCTTTGATTAAAAAAGGAAATGTCAGATTATCGGGTCGAATTCCATTACCAAGCATTTGCTTGTATAATAGTATAGACTTACAAGATGAAGAAGTTTCAGTTCTACCATGAATCTTATTAGTATAGAATCTAATCATGGAGTTATAAACAAAGACATTTGGTTTGTCAATGTGATCGAAAA
Organism: Eschscholzia californica; assembly: GCF_041429995.1. Lineage (NCBI taxonomy): Eukaryota > Viridiplantae > Streptophyta > Magnoliopsida > Ranunculales > Papaveraceae > Eschscholzia > Eschscholzia californica. The sequence goes on along the minus strand of NW_028238483.1, from coordinate 42,466,125 downwards.
TGTTAACAGTGTATCTGATAGATGATTCATCAGACTGAGAGATGGTGGTAGTGGTGGTGCAGATGAAGAGGAGTCTAGTAATGAGGAAGTAATGGTGATGAATGGGTAAGTGGGGAGAGACTAAAATCTGGGCATGAATTTGTTTGAGATGTTTAATGAACTTGCATTCATGAATTAAACGAGAGAGTTTGTTTTTGAGAATAAGACATTGAGGTTCAATCATTTCTTACTTTCTTGACACCCTAGAAGAAAAACAAGAAACCCTAGTACAATTATTGATATCAATCATACATAGCTTGGACTGATGATTGGGTTTTACAATTGGAAGTCGAGAGTTTTTACTTCTGTTTATGAACTTGGAAGCAAAACTACGAAATGAACCAAATTTAAAATTTTGATAACTACCCATGATTTCTCTAACCCTAAATTGTCGTTTGGGAAGATAAAGAATTAAACTTCATCAAAAACAATCTGTCTCTGTAATGAACTATCGAAGAAATACAGTTTTGAGGTGTGATTTTAATGGGTGAAGTTAGGAAAAGAGGAATTTTGAATAAAATCGTAAGCAAAGGTTATAAATTTAGATACAAAATTGAAGATTTGTTGAAAAAGTTATGAATTTTTAGGGTCTCATTGGTTTGAGAATAAACTTCTCCTGATTCAAGAGGTTTGTTGGGAAGGAACGACACAATAACAATTCCCAGCGGGAAAATGTCTTTCAGGAGGGATGCTACTATATAGCACCAAGGTTTTTACTAGGTTACACTTTTTGACGGCCAGCGCTTTGGGGAAAGCTAAATAGTTTCCAGGGTGTGAAGACTTGGTCAAAAATTGGTCAATTTTGTTTGACAATTTTATTTAGGGGGAAAGCAAAATACTTCTCCACCTCAGCTCTCTCTCTCCACCTCACCTCACTCTCTCTCCACCTCACCTCTATCTTCTCCGATTAGGTCGTCGGCCGGAAAATTTTCCGGTCGGCGACCATAAAAAAAAAATTCCCTTCGCCGGAGTTTCTAGAGAGAGAGAGAGAGTGAAAAATTTTTTTTTTTTTTTTTCATGGTCGCCGGCCAAAAAATTTTCCGACCGGCTACCTAATCGGAGAAGACAAAGAGGTGAGGTGGAGTGTTTTTTTTATTTCCCCTTAAAATTTATTTCCCCGGAAAATTTCTAAAATTCTACATATTCCCTTTAAAATTTCACACCCCGGAAACTATTTAGCTTTCCCCAAAGCGCTGGCCTTTTTGACTTAACAATGCGACAAGAAAATACTATAGGTAGCTTAAGATTGCTAAGTAACACTTAATTGTACAATCGAATCTCTCGTATAAATAGAAAAAAAAATAAAATAAAATAAAATAAAATCGATGAAGTAGGAATCGTGGTGTCCACCACCTCTAAGTGTAGTGGTTGAGCACTTACTCCGCAACACGGAGGTCCTAAGTTAAGATTCTGCGAAAGTGCAAATCTAGAAGAGTTAACCTGTGTTGTTCCACTCTAATCTATGGATTCAAATTTTATGGGGTCCAATAAAACAAAAACAAGTTGATTATACTACTGAACAATGTGTCTTCCTTTTCTTTCTCTGAGACAAAAACCATTTGAAACCAAAAAAAGATAGCATGTTCTTGTATACATGTCTTATTTGTAATTTTTTTGGGGGGTGTTTAGGCAATAATACAAGGTACAAGAAATACAAGTTAATGTAGATAAAGAAGAAATTAACATCTTCAATTGCACCTTGAAATGAAGTGAGAACTGATATGTCTAATTCAATAATAATGAGTACCGAAATCGTATAAATTAGTTATATTTATGTCATATTTTATAGTACTTAGCTTTGTACTTCAACTCAGAGGAAGTTTAAAAAAAATTCTCTAGTCGGTATTGATTAATGTAGTGTCTCTAACTCCGGTATTGATTTCCTCTGCAGAAATGTCTCTGCTCAGATTTTCAAAAAACAGCAGAGACTCCATATACAATAGTATATGTAGAACAAATACATAGCGAGAAATAAATCGACTTGAGTTAGTAAACGACGAAGTTAACCGTTCCAGGGCCTTCAACCGAGAAGAAAACGTATTCACTCTCATGTAACCCAAAGTTCAACTATTTTTTCGAAAGATAGATGACATTTAGAATGTATCTTGAAATTTGAAAATCGAATTACAAGGGATCGAAGACGCTTCAATATATATTGTGTATGGAATCTCATTTCTAATTTTCATTTTTGCATTTGTAATTTGACTAGAGACACTTATGGATGAGAAATCAATATCCAGATCAGAGAAACACCAACTCGTTGAGTGCTTCATAAATTTTCAAGTAGACAAATTTCTAGCATTCATATGGTGAAGTACAAAAGGTATGATTTCAGTACTCAGTTATTATTAAATTAGCCTCAAAGTCGTGCACTTACACCGTTCAAGGTTAAGGTACCCATGCTAGAAGCAGAAGCGTCATTTCCGTGACTAGTTGAGATAGCTTCAGAGGTTTGGGAACAAAGGAAAGAAAGGGATTGCAGCCATGAAACTAAAGCAGGTTTTCTTGTAACGTCATCGGATTCTGCAACTTGAGCATATATCTCATCGAGTACCATGTTCTTACCGTCTTTTGGTAATTGTACAACAAATTGTGCTAACAGCTTCATTAAGGTGGGCAGTATCTGCATAGTTGAAGGGACATGATATTACTAACCATCAAATATATCAAATATCTAAAGAACCCATCGTTGCGCAAACTCATCTAGTCTTCTAACGAGTCATTTTACAAGTCCCGGACTGTGTTTGGCTTTCCTATTTTCGATGTTCTGATCTAAAATATTGTAAAATTCAGTCTTTAGAATCTTTCTAATATTCGTTTTCCTATATTGACTTGGTGACACAATTTTAAAGCTTGAAATGAAGAAAGAAAATTGGGATATTAGAAACCAAAAACAAAAAAATTATAACAGAAGATGAAATAGATTATACATAAGAAGGCCGAATTGGAGAGTGATGGGAGGATACCTGTATGTCAACTAAAGAAAGGAGCCGTAAAAGTAAATCGACTAGTTTTTTTGACAGCTCCGTCTTGCCTTGCCAGTCATTCCACATTTTAGCATCTTGCTCCAGAGCTTCTCTGCAAAGCCTTTTAGCTTTTTCGACAAGACTGTGAATGCAGAAAATTATACCCGGGCTTCCAGGAGGAAGATGCCGAACCAAGGCTACAACTCCTGAAGCCAGACCCTCAAAAGGGGTAATCTGAGGATATGCCTACATTTCGAGCAGAAGAAATTGAAGAAAAAATGAAAGCAGAAAAGATTTGATAATTCATCTCAAGCTCTATAAGGAGAGTTTTCAGTACCTCTAAAGCTCTCTCTGTGTAATAGAAAACAAGTTGTTCCTTTAATGAGACTCGATCTTCGTCATCGGAATCCTTTCCGGAGGATACAAAAGTAGCAAATACTGAATGGGATGCCCGAGCTACTTTTCCATTTGGATGTCCCATGTATCTAATGGAAACCTTATTAAGGAAGTAACATTCGGAACAAAGATTTGAAATTTTGAAGAAAACTTCATATATATAACCGTCCAAGTTCAAATAAAGGATACAAAAACATGGTTGGAGCGACCAGGTTTCTGAATACTGAAGTCGGGACACGTTCTATGCAAGTCGGAATAACACGAAGGTAAAATAAGATCCGGGCAGTTTGAACATTGTCGTTCGCCCAGTTGTATTTGACTTTCCCCGAGCAAAAATTGCCTAGAGAGATAGAGAAAAATAAGACGTTAGGCAGTTACCGTAGTTCAAAGGGAACAGCTTAATGAAGTTTGGAGTAGATCATACCTTGGCAATTAGTTAAGTCGGCATAAGAAGGCATTGACTCGATGAAAGAAACAGATGCAGACCCATTTTCCTGAACATTTTTAGCAACCCCTCGAATCGCTTCTGTATATTCAGGTAATCTCACCCTTCTGAAATACTCAATAGAAGAAAATGAAACCAAGATATTAACCGATATTTGCAATTTTGTCTCCTTGGAAATTGCTGAACTCAACCTATTCTTTGTCACAACTGATGCAAAAATTACAGCAGTGAGGAAGCTAACTTCTGCAATTTTCTCCATACCTGCAAACAATTCGGTCTCTCTATCTTGAAGCAGCATAGCAACTTGTCGATGCCCTAAATACATGTCTTGACAATAACTCCACATAAGATTTTCCACCATTGTTTTGTTATCTTCATCAGCTGATATATACTGGTTGCAGAAGACACGGGCAATAGCTCCTGCTTCTTTAAAAAGAATACTATCCAAGTGTTCTTTAACCTCATTTAATCCTAATTGAGCAGAACTTTCATGTAAAGAACCGAGAATTCTCGTGTAGAAAGATATGACGGGTAAACTTTCATTCAATAATGTTGTAATTAAGCATCTAAGTAAAGGAGCGCGGAAAGAAACAGGACCCGATCGAACTAAACTTAACGAAATGCATTGTAGAAGAAGACGGTCGTTAGGATCGTTCATCGTATTACAAAAGTTTCCTGTTTTAGTGCCCAAGTTTCTAGCTATAACTTCAATACATTCTTCTAAAGAAATTCGAATATGATGAACAAACTCTGCCCTAGTTCCTATTGATGGAGCTCTATTCAATCCTCTCAATGATCCAGCTGCTGCCATTACTACAGCAAACAATGGGTTCCTGGTTTTCGAAATTTCTTCACAAAGATATTGAACTTTTTCAAAAGAGTGTAAATTGGTAAAACTAGCAATAACCCATTCAACCAAGTGCAAAATCATAAGCCCATGAGAAATCAAACCAGAGAAAAGATTACTTTTTTTACCCCAAATTCCAAACATGGAACTCAAAATTCTATTAAAATAAGCAATATCAGAAGAAATTAAAGCATACCCAATTCCAGCAAGAACCTCAGGAACAAAATCTTCAGAAAAAATCATTTTCTGATTCTCTTCTTCCAATATCTTGCAGAGAAGCTCTGAGCAAATTTTTCTGGAATTTCCAGACAAAATAGGCAAAAAGGAAATAGCACCCAGAAGAAGAACCCCAAGTGAAACCCTAATAGGGTGAGTTTCAACATCAAATTGGGTAGAGAGTAGATTAGAGATAACAGGAACTGCTGATTCAACTAAAGATTGAGATGGTTTTGAAGACTTTCTAACCCAAATATAGAGTAGTTTAAGAAACAGAGGATGGGATTGAGGGGGAACAGAGATATTTGGAGAGGAAAGAAGAGAGAGAAGGATTTTAGCTTGTGGGTCTGCAACATTAATGGATGTTTGAGAATTTAAGAGGGTTTTGAGTGATTCAAAATGGGTAGGTTGAAATGTTTGATTTTGAAGAGAGTTTCTGAGATTAGTCCATGACTGAATTATTGCTCTAGCTGATGAACTGGATGAGGGTTTATTGTTATCATTATTATTGGCAGTGTTGGTGGTGGTGATGCTGTTCTTCAACCAATCTTCAAGAAAGAAGATTTGGGTTTGTTTTGACATTTTTTGCTTCTTTTGATTTCTGAAATGAAATTGAATTCTTCTTTTATCTTTTGTCAAATGAGGTGGGTTTGTTATAGAAGTGATGACAGACTAGAAGATGAAGATTGAAGAGATGAAATGAAGGAATTGGCTGATTCTGCTTCTGCTTAAGTTTTAGCGTTTTCCAATGCTTCACTGAATCAGCTTCTGATTACCCGGATCCGGATCCGAAACCGATCAAAATAAATTGGACAGTTTCATTTATGGGTTGTACTGATTCCTAAGAATCAAAATATATCACTTGACATAGTCGCCAAAAGAATGGGTAGATATTGATTCATGAGTATCCTACACTTTGGGATCGATATTACCTCTATCCTATGAATCCTAAGCGCGATTCATGATATTCCCGTGCATCAATCGTTATTCCAAATGCAATTCTTGATAGTCAGATTCTATTTTCGAGCATCAAACATAGTATAAGGATGTTAGAAAGTGATACATGTTCTAAGGATGTAAGAAAGATTATAACTTGAAGTTTATTCTCGTGCAACTTGAATCACTTCAGACACCTAGTCAGATTAGTCTGACATCGAAAGCAAACAAATACTCCCCGAGTTGGGGGGTCGGAGAGAGGACTGAAATCTTTCAACATTTCTTCTCAAGAGAACAAAAAATATGAAAATCAACAAGTAAATAATTTGAGTGTAAGATTATATAACCGGTTTTTCATCATTGTCAAACAAAACTCTCACAAGAGTCTCACTTTCCTTTTCCAATACAAGGAATTACAATATATTTCTTACCTTGCCAAAAACCTAACTCAATGACTAGAGTTCCAATCGAAATCAAAAAATAAATAACTCATAAGATAAAGAAACATCTAACTCTTTATGTTTTGTAACCTAACCGAAAACAAGTTGGCGAATCCTACTGGTGCTGCCGCTGTCTCTCCAACAGGTTTCGCTTTTGGACAGCTGTGGTGATATCTGTAGCCCAGGATTGAGATTTTCAGTTAGCGGATCTACCGATTACCATCTTTTTCCGCCACCACCACCTCTTCCGCCAAACCTACTGCCACCACCACCTCTTCCGCCGAACCTACTGCCACCACCTCCTCTTCCACCAAACCTGCTGCCACCTCCACCTCTACCACCGAACTGTTCTCTCTCTTGTAGTTTTGGCAAGGATTTCACTACTTCAATGCTCACATTTGCTGCATTTTCCTGACCTATAAGTTCAAAGAAAAAACATTCAAATATGAAATATAGAAACATCTTAAGCATGAATAGAATGTGGATGAGTTTTGAATTGAAGATGTCAAGTGTCGGGAGTCGGGCAATCGAAGTCAGAAGGAAAAGAAGTTGGATCCTCCTCATCTTGTAAGCTTTCCGGTAAACTTTTGCAGAAAATATGAAACAACCTAAATAAAAATATCGACAATGGAAGAGTAGCACTAAAACTCCTTGAAGCAAGAAAATACCTGCAAGATATGCATCCAGATCTGCGGTTGGCACATCAAAAACTGCACCATTTCCATCAGCAGTGAGAGCTAGACCCTTCACTGCCTCGACCTGTTTCTCAGGCAAAAATCTCCTCAAGACGGAGAAAACGAACCTGCAAATAAACAAGAATCAGGTACCAACAACCCTCTATAGATTCCTACTACCAAGTATAATCATTAGATAGTTGGAGAAGTCAGACATATTAAGTTGTATGTGTCCATACTTCTAATCGCTACAGATTCATCATTCATCAATTTTATTACATAAATGTTCGTTTTTTATTTGACTCGTCTTAATGGTTGCCTCATGTCATTCAAGTCAGACATAAAACAAGTGTGAATTAAGAAGCCCATTGTCTCAAATAACCTCAAATGACTGTTCTGCCCCTAAGCAGAATAAAACAGACCCGGCTTGCTCAAATTCAGACAAATACGAGCAAGTGAGTCAAATTAAGACGATCATACAAGTTTCGAACTTACGACGGTGAATAGATGGGTTTTCCAGCCTCAAGATGAACAGTGACGTAGTTCTCCATTGAACTTAGAAGCGATCTATCCTTTATTTCACTATAACCCTGCATCACAATGTGGTTCTTCAGTACCATTTTCTATAAAGAAGAATTGAGGTTTTCAACTGTAATAAACAAACAGAAACGTACAGATGCTTTGGCAAGTGCCTTTGCGAGTAACTCCACTGGGGAGATACCAGCAGTACTCAAAAGCTCCTCAGCTGCTGGCCGGAAAGCAGGAATAACACTGAATTTTAAAGAATTCATAATAAATTAGTAATAGAAAACTAGAAAAATTGAGGGAAAAAACACTACAAACTAAAAGTAGAAATACTGAAAATTTACAAAAAAAATATTATTGATATGAAGTTGTAGTGACACCACAAGCATTAATCAGAGTTGCTTCAATACCTATCAGATACTTTATTGATTGCTTCAGCAATCTCTGAAGCAACAGAATTTGCAATATCAGTGGCCTGGGGAGCAGAAATGTGCTCAAATTTCACCCCTGACTCTCTTTCTATTCTAGAAAAATTTGATTTCCTTGGATCAAAAAGCATAACAGCAACACCAGAATTCCCTTCAAATGAAGAAACGTATACTCAGTATTTAAATCTTAAGGGGCAAGACAAATATTAGGAGACAACATTCTAGTTTGTACCTGCTCTCCCTGTTCGTCCAGAACGATGAATGTAGGCTTCTACATCACGTGGAGGCTCACACTAAAAAAGAATTAACAAGAAAGTAACATATCAAACTGCTGAAAGATAGGCAAGTTGAATGTTTCGTTTCATATCTTATACATAAGCATTTTTTCTGGTATCCCGAATTTGCAGGTCACTTGGGACATAAACCCCTTGTGTGGCTTTGAGAAGCGGAATGTCAGACCTCCACATTGTGGTGATAGCTAAACCATTTTGTTAACCCTCTTTGGGCTAAGAAAATAGAATAGAACTGGATTTGTGATCCTTAAAGAGCAACGAGATCATATTAATTCGAAAATGGATACCTGGATGATTAACTGGACATCGTTAATGTCCAAGCCTCGTGCTGCTACATTTGTGGCCACCAACGTCATGAACTTACCTGATCTAAATCCAGCAAGTGTGACCTGCAAGATATCACACCTCAAGGTCAGGGAAAGAAACCAATCTAGAATACATTAACAAGAACAAAAATATCAGTGATCAACTCTAGAATAGCAAGTTTTTGAGTAAATCATCGTCCACAAGAGCTGTATTCGTGGAGTGCACGACCAGCCATAGATCCCACAAATACCAAATTATCTAAATAACTTAGCCACATCATTTTCAACAACAAAGATTGGATAGAGGCCAATCAGTTGAAAATGTGTTTTTCCCCTCTCTACACAATTCACATACTATTGTAGATGTGACAGAAGAAGCCAATCATTAAATCACAGAGAACAGCAAACTTACTTCACGTGTTGCCTGTTGTATATCTCCGTGTAAAGCACGTGCCCCGGGCAATACCCCGGCAAGGTCAGAAGCACAGTCCTTTGTCTCAGTAAAAATAATTGTGCGCCCACCGCTGTATTAGAATCAATCCAAGAAAAAGAGAATCAGTAACCAAGGAAGTACAGAATAAGAATAATGAGGTAAAAAACCAACCTGCTATAACAGCGAATAATATCTGGAATGACCTGCGCTCTAGCTGAACTAGAGCAAGGCATAACAATATGCCTCACATTTACACTTGCCTTCATTTTCTCATTTCCAACTAGATCAGCAGTCTTCTTGTTAGCTTTGAAAAACCGAGATGCAATCTGACAATGATGAAAGGTGAGTCAACAATAATGTGAAAACTTTGAAAAATCACATGATATAATAATCTGTTTCTCAGAATAAGGTTTAGATATATACATTCTTCACCCAGTCAGGTACTGTGGCACTAAAAAGGAGTGTCTGGACCTTGGTTACATCCTTAACCTTTCCTGCAATATCACAAGTGCATTGTTTAATGTCCAGAGAGTCATGACAATTAACTGACGCATTTCTTAACTTCTTCATATAAAGAGATGTATCGAGTTTTGAACAACTTGTTTAAAATATGATGCGAACTTTCTTGAAGACCACAGGAAAGGTGATCATGGATACTTCACTGACACAAACCTTTTTCAATGTCTAAATGAGTAAATGTTTTACAGTACTCTTCTTCTCTGCCATTGTGGCGTACTCTTTTTTATGCATTTTTCTTTTACGTTTACAGTTATATACAATTGAGTATAGCTCCACAGAATCCTAAATCGACTTAACAAAGTGTGATGTGTATCCTTGAAGATTATGTATTCCGTGGGATTAATTCTTCATATACTCCCCCCTTTTCAATATTTATTTTTCCAACAAGTGCACAAATATCTCCGCCAATTTATTGTAGACATCACAAGGCCCATTTACTTTTTTAAGTTGAAAATTTTGCAAGTATACCTAGAATAAGTTCAACATCGTCAACAAAACCCATTCGCAGCATTTCATCGGCTTCATCAAGGACACGGAATTTCAGAGAGCTGAAGTCAAGATTCCCTCTCTCAATATGATCCTACACCCAATGTTAGTTAAGTTAGTCAAATCCACACAAGAATAAATCATTGATTTTATACTCCAACAACCAAGAAATTGAACACGACATGAAATGCTTACCTTTATTCGTCCAGGGGTTCCTACAACAATATCAACCCCTCTTCTCAATGCAGATTCTTGAGAGTGGTATGGAGCTCCTCCATATACAGAGCACGCTGTTAATCCAACTGCCCCGCCATAAGTCTCAAAGTCCGCATGCACCTGAAAGTAAGAAAACAAATTACTATAAACAAACAGAAAAAGAGGGTATAAGCCATATGAAAACTCCAATTCATAACTTCGAAATCAACGGACTCCACACGATACCTGGTTTGCCAACTCCCTGGTGGGTAAAAGTACGAGGACACTCGGTGACCTTCCATACCCTGTCTTCCGTCCTTCCTTTGTAGGTCCATTAGTTAAGGACTCCAATATGGGCAAAACAAATGCAAGAGTTTTCCCCTGTGGAATTGAAAGCGGATGTTACTCAGAAGAGCTAGTAAACGTATTTTCGTAAAAATTAGATCACTAAAACCAAGTAGATCAGACATGTTGGTTATAACATGGCGAACCAAACATTCAAGTACGTATGGAATAAAACCTACCAAATATATAAGTACTCAATTGCACCTTAGCCATAAACAAAGTCTCAAAATATTAAACAAAATTAGTGAAAAATAACAACATGGAAATGAATCACATTTATATTTATTAATCTAATTTGAGGTTTCTGAATAAAATTAGGTTTTCTGTTTCCATGACATGGGATTTGAAGAACAACTAACAGGTCATTTACTATAGAGGTTGAAATAAGAACTGATGAAATAACAATCTAGGGAGAGGAAGTGAATGATTGAATATATACCTGACCAGTACGAGCTCTACCAACCATATCAAACCCATCCAGAATGGTATCAAAGGTCATAGCTTGAATAGGGAAAAGTGCCATGATCCCATTAGACTCCAACTTCGCCTTCAAAGGCTTGGAAATTCTAAACTTCGATAGGGCATTAGGGTCAGCTTTCTCCTCATCATCAACAGCAACAACCTCTTCTTTATCCATTACCACCTTCTTCTTCTGTTTTTTGGACTTGGGTTCTTCTGATTCAGAGCTCATTTCACTCTTCACTTCTTCCTCCTCTTCTTCAGTTTTTTTCTTTTTCTTCTTCTCTTTGCTCTTCTTCTTCTCAGATAAAGGACTAGTTTCTAGGGTTTCAGTATCATCCACCTTAATCTTCTTCTCCTTCTTCTTCTTGTCTTTTGATTCTTCCATTGCAAAAGTATCAACGACGGCTAGAGAAGGCATAATGAATCTGAATGATCGAAAAGTAGAGAGAGAGAGAGAGAAAGAACAACGAATTTAGAGAGAGAAAGTGAAATGGTGATAGTTTCTCCTGCTAATACAAAGTAGGGCAGTTAAACCCAGTAGCAGGAGAGAAAGAGAAGGAGAACGAAATAGGGTTAGGGTTTTAATACCAATGGCAGATAGTTTTCGACCGTTAGATTACAACGTTAATTCAATTTTAGCCCCCTAGAGATGATCAACTCACCAAATTAGCCCACTGAAAGATACTTAGGTACCAAAATGACCCCCCCTGAAGGAGAGTCCGTCAGTTAAGTTTAACTTTTAATTTTCTCTACCTCTTTTACCCTTCGTCTCAAAATAGCTTCCTGGTCTATCCTTTCTCTTCGACAAATAATGGCTTGTGTCTGCCAGTTTAGTACATAAAAATTATTAATGGACTAGTACTCATATAAGAAGTTCTAGTTGTTGTCATCTTTTTAGTCTTTCATGTAAGAGAATAATGTTAACTCTTACATTTTTTCTAATTCCAACGTTTGTCTTGACAAAATCTATATAACAAAACACAATGTTTTGTGCTGACTGGGACAAGTCGAAAGACAAATCCGGTCGTTCGTTGGGATTTTGATAAGATCCGCACCCTGTGATCTATTACCTACCCTAATTTTTACAAATTTATTGACCCACTAAACCAAAGAAAGTGAATAAACCAAATCTCACCTCCCCATTAATATTATTTAATTGGGTCATTATCTCGGTTCATTTCTTCTTCTCCAACTTTTATTTTCTTCCCTATTTTGTGTTTCCATCAATTTTTCCACCCGTTACAATTTTTTCCCCTCACCATTAATGACATCCGTTAGAGAATCATTTGGCTCTACATATTTTACAGTTTGAGGTTACAATTCTACTACAAAAAATGGTTAACTTTGTATGATTGTTTCAAGATGAAGAGGTGAAAATTAGCTATTTTCTTTTTAACCCAAGTAAGCAAATCTTTTCTTCACTTATTTTAGGTTTGTATGATGAAAGTTTAATTTAGAATTCTATGGTGAAAACTTAAACTTATTGTAGATTTTTTTATAACAAAACACAATGTTTTGTGCTGACTGGGACAAGTCGAAAGACAAATCCGGTCGTTCGTTGGGATTTTGATAAGATCCACACCCTGTGATCTATTACCCACCCTAATTTTTACAAATTTATTGACCCACTAAACCAAAGAAAGTGAATAAACCAAATCTCACCTCCCCATTAATATTATTAAAGAATTTTTGGGCTTATAATCCAAAAAACGGGCCCTAATAGGACTTTTAGTCCTCTCTAATCCTATAAAGGGTTTAAAAACCAAAAAAATAATACAAATGGATATCTAGTCCATTTGGTGTCATCTAGAGAGAAAACACAAATCCCTATAATACTAAATAATTTATAATACCTAAACTAACCTTCCATATATATAAAATCTAATTTAAGCTCAAATCAACCAATATTCGTTTTCCTATTTTATCTCCCTGTTTCTCTCTCCAATTACCGACTCTAAAGGAAGAAAGAAATCTTTATCTTCCTTAAATTTGTAACCGAAACCTTCTCTTCCTATCTTTCACTCTCTCTCTCTCTACATCTTCTGAAACTATCCTCCATCAAAACAAAAAACTTTGTAACCGAAACCTTCTCGTCCTATCTTTCTCTCTCTCTCTACATCTTCATCTTCTGAAACTATCCTCCATTAAAACAGAAAACTGAGTTTCTAAGTTCAGGTAAAACTCAAACCAAATTTTATGTTTTCTGATTATGTTTCGATTGAAAATCTTCCATTAACTTGTTTCATTATCATTAGAGCTATTCAAAATCATCATCTTAATTGTTAATCAGGTAAACAATTTTCTTATTTGATGATTTGTTTCAGATCAAGAAAGTTATTATTGTCTTTCTCTCTCTAAAGTTTGTATTAATGATCACGATCTTCATGAGATTAATACTTCATTTCTAAATCTTACAAATCGAGTTTACTTATTGTTTTCAATCAATCGTCATATCAGTTATCAATAGATTTGGAGTTTATGCAAAGTATGATATTCAAATTTTCTCCAGATCTGATTTTTTTCCGTACAGATTGATGAAACGTGATTCTGTCACACGGTTACTCGTAACAGAATTAACATTATATATACTTTAGAATAAATTATCATAATGTAACGTAAATTATATAAACTTTTCCCTGCGATGTATATCAAATTGAGAACATGATATATGGTCTGGTTCTGCAAATTTTTCACGAATAACATTAACATTATATTATTTTGTGTAAATCATACATAATTTATGGAACATTATGTATGATTTAATATCAAAACAGTTCTCGTTTCATTATTATAACATCTTTGATTTACATATGTAAATCCTGTGTACTTTTTTGTAAAGTACATGTAATTTATTCAAATGTTCATATAATTTACTGCAAATAATATACTTGTATATATAATTTATTTGAATTAATCTATCTCACTTTGTTATCACAGATGGAGTTCCAGGCAGAATCATCAAATCAAAATAAGAAAATCAAACTGAAATCAGATGGTTGGGATAAGATATTTACAGAACTAGGACAGTTATTTCCTGGGGGTGCAAAAGCTTTTCGATATGCTCTTAGGCAATATAGCATCAACACCGGGAATGATTTCAAATTCATAAAGAATGATTCTAAGCGTGTTACTGTTGTGTGTCATGTTGAAGATTGCAAATGGATAGTGCATGGATGGGCACCATTGAAATGCGATTCCATGTTCATATTGAAAAGACATGGAAAGGAAACATGATTTCATTATTTGTGATAAATGTCTCATTATTTTTCATAAAGTTTGCATAATTTATTGTAAATTATACATAATATCGTATTTACAGTTTAGGTATATAACGTTTAAAATTATACTTTATCATTAGTATATCAGAATTTGTTGTACATCATTAAATCCCATTGTAAAACATACTTATTGTATATCAGTATACAATATAAATCCCTTCATATAAATGACCACTATCAGAAATTACAAGGTTTGGTCAATTAAAAACTTTTAAATTTTTGCTGTTATCATTGGTTATTTATCAAAAATTACCAAATCTTGTGGTAAATCACGGATACTTGTGAATAAATTATACATACTTTACGGTAGTTTAAGTTATACCAGACAGAAATTGACATAATTTATCAAACAGATATCTAAAAATTGATTTATGACGAAGCTTTGAACAACTATGTCACAACAGAAAAAACCATAAAAATCAACCTAAAATCTCACCATAACGTTGAAACAATCTTCTTTATGATGAAAAATAACCATGCAAAAAAAACTTGTGAAGAAATTATACATACTTTACAGTAGTTTTGGTTAGGATTTTTGTTTCTGATTGATTCGGATAATAGGAAAGAGAAAATTGATTTGAAAATATCTGTGGTGATGACGTTTCGTTTTGGTTAGGATTTTTGTTTCTGATTGATTCGGATAATAGGAAAGAGAAAATTTGTTTTCCAAATCTGTTTAGAGGAGAGAGAAATTATGATTTGTTTCTATCCATTTTTTTTCTAATAAATCTCCATATTTTTTGCTAATAAATCTCCACAATTTTTGCTAATAAATCTCCACGTCAAATTTGAGCGTGGGACATAGACGGTAATGTGTTTAGAAAGTGAGGGTTTTTATGTCCATAATGTAAAAGGACTAAATATCCATATTTTGAGAAGATTGGATCATAAACCTTTTTTGAACATTATTTTGGTCTATATACCCACCGACCCTAATATTATTTAATTGGGTCATTATCTCGGTTCATATCTTCTTCTCCAACTTTTATTTTCTTCCCTATTTTGTGTTTCCATCAATTTTTCCACCCGTTACAATTTTTTTCCCCTCACCATTAATGACATCCGTTAGAGAATCATTTGGCTCTACATATTTTACAGTTTGAGGTTACAATAATTCTACTACAAAAAATGGTTAACTTTGTATGGTTGTTTCAAGATGAAGAGGTGAAAATTAGCTATTTTCTTTTTAACCCAAGTAAGCAAATCCTTTCTTCACTTATTTTAGGTTTGTATGATGAACGTTTAATTTAGAATTCTGTGGTGAAAACTTAAACTTATTGTAGATTTTTTTTTCTGATTGCAGAAGAAAGGGGTGACGTAATTGGGTAAATCTGATGTTCAAATAGTCACTATATTCTGGTTAATTTTTATAGATTTGTTAATTTTCTTGCATATTTTTGTTTGAAGATTTTTCAGTATTCAGATTTAGGTCACCTTATGTGTTTTGCCATCTCGGCATCTGCTGGTCTCATTCAATATTCATCGGAGTTTCTGGTAAAGTATCTCCTTTGTTGATTCTTACAACGAGATTTTTATTCCCCTTCTCTCTTTTGTTGTTCCTATTATCATTATTTAGTTGTTATTGCAAATATTGTAGGATGTTCATATAAAGTTTTTGAAGAAGAGAGCACAGTTTCTGTGACATCCCATATTTTTAAAGTTAGTTGAGGGACTATTTGACATTTGGGTCAAATCAAAAGAGGGGCTAAATCAGCAAAGAGTGCAATTTGGGGGGTATTTTGCAATAGGGCCAAATGCAGGGACTTAATTGAAATTTCGGCTATTTGGGGGAAAACTCAGAACCGACTTCTCTTGCATTCTTTCTCTGTTCGATTTTCATGAGAGGGTTAGGGTTTGAGTGGAAGAAAGTCGAAAACCAAGTGATTTGGGTTGATTTTCAAGGAGGATATCTTGTTTTTGTTGAATTAAAGTGTTGGGAAGTGATTGGAGCTAGTCTTTATGGATAATTTGGTAAGTAAAATTCCCTTTCTCTCTCTAGACCGAATTTCTTTTGAATTTGGTTGATGAAATCTTGTTTCTACTTCGAATTTATATTAGTTGCGATGAAATCATGAACAAGTAGAGTAAGAACAACTAAATCAAGTAAGAAATTATGGTTTTGATGATTTTATTGGCTTGTTCTTAAATTCTAGGGTTTGGGGTTTATGGAATTTTGGGTTTTCATGGTTCATATAGTTCTAGGGTTTATATGGTTGGGAATAAAGTAATTTTGGTGTATAAGTAACTTTAGAGAGATTATGTGATATAGGTTATCGATCGAACGACAACTCGAGGGACTGAATTAAACCTACTGTCCGAGCCAATCTGGGATTGACATGTTGCTCGTACGTACTTTCATAAAACACGAAAGTCGTAGCTTAGGTTGTTAGCTTTCCGAAAAGGTATGGTACAAGTCATTTCGATATCGGACGAAAGAATTATGACTGTTTTAACGAACAATGCGCAGTTAGGAAAATTCTGCTTTGTTGTTGTTCGTATTTTATGAATTTCAAAGGTGACTCGCTTGGATTTTAAGGAATACATTTAATAACTAAATGTTAGGGACATGAGTAAGTTCAAACACTGATTGGTGGACCCTAAGTGGGCATGGTATGAAAGATAGAAGATCGATCGAAATTCGGTTAAGTCGAAGTCTTCCAAAGTTATCGTTTTGTTTTTATGTTATGAGTTTTCATTGTTTTGTTTTATTTATCGTTTTTGTCGTGCAAGGTTCTTCGTTTAGAACCTAATGTTTCTATTCGGTGTTTTTGGTTATTCTTCCTTATCCCAGAGTATGCGAATGAGGAGGAATAAGGTCGTCTGGTAGGCGGGAGGTCTTTGGTGAGCAAGGACTGAGGTAGGGGTTCTGAATCCATTTCTTAGCATGGTTTTATAGATAATGAAATATTTTAGGTTCTACAGTTATATATGCGTCATTATAACTAGATTGAGGGAGCATGAAACTCGATATTTAAGTGATGAATTGAAATATGCTTGAATTGTTTTGATGCGATGTGAGAAATGTTTTTCGAACTGTTTGCGAACTACTTGGGATTTTCTTGTATGTACCCGACTGCGGATTATGTCAACCTACGGGCATGTAGCCATTGAGGGTAGGATGACATGTGAACACGGGTGTGAACCGTGTGAGACCGGTGAGGTGGGCGACACTAGTCATGAGACCTGTGGGAGTAGAGTGCTTCACTTGCTGGCCATTGGTGCTCGTGCCTCCAGTTCGAGGCTCAGGGACGTACTCCTGACCGCTCGTCTGGGAGGTGACATTGATTGGGAATCCCTCTGCTTTGTGGCGATATGACTCTTGGTTGTTCCACTTCCGTGTTTGATAAGATAATGAATCGAATATGAATACTGGTTTTGATAAATGAATGAAACTGATTTTAAAAGATCGCATTAGATGCATGACAGGGTACCGAAGAGAATGAGGTTCAGGTCCTTCCATGGGTATTGGGGGACGGCTCTCTTATTCGAACTCGGTGATCAAAAACTTATTTAGATACTTAAGGTATATATGTATCATGAGGTAAACTCTTCAATGATTGCGGAGTCCCTTAGTGGGAGAGGGACTTACCGGCTAGGGGTAAGTCTCTTTCTCGAGGAGACGTAGTGCATTAGCTAGTGCCATAAATGGGCTGGTACTATCTAACGCACTCTAGGTTCTCCTGAGGTACTCTCCTCTTATTGGGAGCGCACCATGGGTGGGCAGCTAATAACTGCTATTGCTTGCTAGATTAAGGAAAAATGGTTTTGTATATAGTATATACAGTAACTGGTTTGATAACTCGTTTTGTCATGATGTTTACAAATTATTAAAGGAACTTTTGAAAACGTGATGGGTTTTGGATTGGTCTTCTACCAGAATAACTCGTGTCGGTGAGTATTCTGACCCCCTACTAGTTGTTAGTGTGCAGGTTCTTGGTTGTAGCCTCGAGGCGGAGTGTGTATTCCAGCCGGTGATCTTGTCTGACGAGGCTAGCAGGGTTACGTTGTTGTCTTTGGATTTGTTTATTGGCTTCTCGTTATTTTAAAGTTATGTATTTATTGCAGAAAATCAAACTCTAATATGTATATACGTAACACTTAGAGTTGTTTATAAGTTGTATCGGCGTTTTATGAGGCGTTTGTATTTTTTGTGGTTCGGGTTTCGACCCGAAACTGAGTTGAGTTGTTTAGCTTCCGCTCAATAGTTTATTCTTGTTTATGCGAATGTATGGTTTGCATGACAGGTTTTGCAGGTGCGACCGGTTCGATTTACAGAGGAGACTCTGCCGGATTTTAGTCTCGTCTGTGAATTGCCGGGGCGTGGTCGTGTCTATTTTGGGACACGGGGCGTCACAGTTTCAGAAACTTGCAAGAAATGGATGATGGTTTATTTCATTTTTTGTTGTTGAAAAGATGACGATTTTCTTACCTATGAAGAAGATAACCGAATTGGATACTTGCACTTCAAAAGCAAACTGCAAAACTTTCAAAACAACAAACTTTGCTGCTACGAGAGATCCATTAATTATAGTTTCTTCACTTCATTAGACCGGGTGGGTGACTTTGGTGGCGGTCTGGTGTGTTGCTTGGGTCACCTCACAGTTGATCCTCTACAATTTCATAGGTGGCGAAAGTGAGTTTGTTGACCATGGATGATGTTTATGTTTTTCCACTTTGAACATGAAAGTTTGAGGAGATCTTTATCAGGGGTTATAGAAATCTAAATCTTCATTACCAATTCACGGAATAAAATGGGTGTAGGTTGTATGGGTTTTTGAATTGACAGTAGCAAGTCTTACCAAAA
Organism: Eschscholzia californica; assembly: GCF_041429995.1. Classification (NCBI taxonomy): domain Eukaryota; kingdom Viridiplantae; phylum Streptophyta; class Magnoliopsida; order Ranunculales; family Papaveraceae; genus Eschscholzia; species Eschscholzia californica. Next base: position 42,447,093 of record NW_028238483.1, on the reverse strand, counting down.
CAAGTTGCGACACCAAATGGATAGGTTGCTTGTCCTGACCAGTAAGCATTCCAGCTCGGCTTGTTTTGAATATAGATTTAAGTATGATATAGTTCATCTAAGCAAATACTTGATAAGAAACAAAATAATGGAATTAGAACAAAGCAGGTAGGATCCCGACATCCCGCCCCTCATCCATTTTAATTTCATTTTTAGGTGGTTAATTATTTTTGTGGTTTAACTCTTCTTATAGGTTTTTTATTTTGGCTGATCTTATTTCGATATCTTCTTATTTATCATAATTTCCTAATTGCCTCTAAATTTTGGTTTTAGTTGTTATTTATGTTACTTCCTTTCAATTTATGTCATAGTTTTTTTTTATCAAATTTGTTTGTTATGCGTGAATTCAGTTAATTGTATGAATTCTTTAAATCTTAGCCTTAATCTTCAAATTAAAGATTTGGATAATATTAATTAAATGTGTACTAATTATCATAAATCTCTATTATACAAAAAAAAAAGTTTCATATTCTTGTAACTCTCCGAAATTGATGAAAATTAAATCTCTATTATAAAAAAAACGGTTTCATGTTCTTTTGGTTGTAAAACTGATAATAAAGTGGAGTTGTTACAAATGGTAAGATTTGAAGTTGAGATGGTCACCATTAGTTCCAAGAACCATGCTAGCACAAACAAGGATATTGATGAAATCACAACTATAGGAGAGGAAATTAAGGTTGAGCTTGTTGCCCTTGTGAATTTTTTTTTTTTTTTTTTACAGAAGATGTGATATGTGATCCAATTTAAAATGCATGACAATATAGAGATACACCATACATCTTCACGACTTATCAATTGACTGCTTGAATTGTTTCGCTATATAGCTTAAATTGTAAGGTAATTTAGCATTTATCCCCTCAACTTGTACATTTGTTTTAATAAAATATGTTTTATCTTTTTAACTTATTTAGGAAACTATTTTTCAAATGAAAACTCTCGGTCTTGTTGATTCTTATACACAGTTTTTATTTGAAACTCAACTTTTTTTTGTAGTACGTGCGCTTATTTGTATCTTCCAGTTTATCAATATATATATTTCATGTCATTTTTTTCGATGAGATATATTTCATGTCACTTGCATAACAGATTATAATTCTTTTTCTCAATAATAGGTGATCTAAAAGGGAGCTTTCATATCAGTCCGACCAGAGGTGTAAGTAGTAGTCAGTATAAATGGCCTTCAAGCCGATACTTTTTAGGGGTAGATGTTTCTGGTGTAGAAGATGTCTCATGTGTGTGGGACGACTGACGAGTTTTATCTTTAGTTACATTACTTTTGATGGGGAAAAATAGATTAAGGTGTATAGGTCTTGGGCATGTGGATCTCATCATGTGGTCACGATTCTTTCGTCTATATGCCTGGGTAATATAATCAATACAAGTTGTTATTCAAGATTAATAACAACTTACGCGATTCTTCTTTAATGCATGGTCTTTGTTTTCTTAAGACGTACAATTGGTTTCTTAGCAATTAACATTGCTTGATCTACAAACAAAAAATTTAGTATGAGATTTTCTAGACACTGAAAATAGGTTGAATTCACGAAAAAGCTCTTTTCAGTCATAATGCATTCTTGATTTTTATCTTATTTATTTGTCTATTATTCCTCCTTATTTTGCAAATGTCAAAGCTTTTTATCACGCCTTTTATCACAACATATTAAGTGGGTGTTACGTGAATATGTTTTTATTGAATTCATATTCGAAGAAGTGACAAGATACGTACCATATAAGACTGATTCAGAACCCCATAGAGTCTAATCCTCTTTATGGTGTACTCGTGTAGAGTTTATTCTTTCTAGAATCGCTAAATGTGTTGAGCACGTGGGAACACTTTTCACTTATACAAATATTTTTGTCACGAATCTCTTATTGAGAAAATAAATTCATCTCGACTAACATTGTAACGGATGTCGTTACATAACTTTTTTTTTTTTTGTTGAAGGATGTCGATAAATAACTTACGAAATGAGTCAACTTATCTTCTAAGTATTGTCTCGTGGTTTGCTTTCACTCTCTTTTTTATTCAATCCTTTTCAGAAAAGTAATGGACTTTAATATTTTCTTACAAATGAAAAGTCATTTCTTTTCGTTCTCAAGGCGTGGATATTGACGTAGATGACTAAGTTACTTAGAAATAGTTTCTTTGTAAAGTTGCTTTATGATAACTCGGTTAAATGATTCAATATGTGTGTAATCCACTCTTCTTTATACTTCTAAAACATCTCTAAATTGGGGCTTTTATACATCCCTGAAATGGTTTCAAATTTAAGTGCTCAAACACGCGCATTGCATGCGTCAAATTGCCCGTGCCCCATGGGCACGGGTTATATCTAGTATAGTTATAAATTAGATTTTTCTTCAGTTGTGTAGAAAATAATTAAAAACATAGAGAGAGACTATTTATTAGATTTTAGAGAGTTTGTGTAGACTTGTCGTTGCGCTAAGCCAAATCCACGTAAGACGATTAAAGTATGAAGATCGTACAAGTATCAGTTGGACATTTTAATTTTTTTTATTTTCTACGTAAAATGAAGGCTTGAATTGAAATATCTTTGTTTTTCCAAAAGCACATTGAAATATATATATATACATATATATATATATATTTTCTTTTTACTATGATATACACTGTTTTCTACCAAAAATGATATCGAGGTACTTTCATTTTCAACACATAATTTTCTTAAACAAATTAATATTTCCGACTAAGAGCAGATACTAAGTTATCCAAACAAACCCATCAATGCTTGAATTTAATCAGATGCAGTAAAGTATTCCACACATATGTATATACTGTTCTCTCTTGTAGAAATAATCTCTATGTTCTACCATAAATTACACTCTCACTTTCTAAATAAATTAATTATAAATAAAGAATAGTTTAGATGGTCTAACTGCCAATAGACTGTGGTCTAACGGGTTTGTTTTGGTATATTGTAAATCTAACAAATGAGCTCCATCAATTATGACTAGATTAGCCAAAATTCCCATGCATGTTTATACTTCTCTCTTCACTTGCCTTTCACCTTTCTTATATTTCCTCTACTTTTCATCATTTTATGTCTTCTAAACCTCTTCAAAACTCCATCAATAGCCACATCGAAAGCATCATTTATAGTCTCTAACCCACCTCTAGATTCTGCATACACTAATTTTGGTATATAATCAATCACTTTCTCTCTCATTTTTCTAACTTCTTCTTTGCTCAATTTTTCAAGAACCTCTCTTATAGATGTCCCATTAACAACATCTTTCCTATCTATAAAAACCGAATAACTTTTCGGTTCACCTGGTAAAAACCACTCGTATTGATAATAAGCAGTACGGTGCCAGAAAAAAACTGGAACCGAACCAGCTATCATACAATCAAATATCGAACGCCTTGTAAAACTATCACCTCTGGGTTGTAAACAAAAATCGGAACTCAAAAACGTTTCTAGAATAGCTGAACTACCATTAGAACACCGATTCAATGAACAATCAACAACTCGGCATGAGTTCAACTCGGTCTTACACTGATCCAATAAAATACTTCTAAAATCATTCTTGATTTTGCCACGTGTTCCTCCGACAAATGAAAATAATGATGAACGGTTTCGATTACGCACAAAATTTTGCCACTCGATTATATCAGAATCCGTTCGAGGGTGGAATCCAGTAGGATATGGTACACCGATATCAAAATAGTCCCAAGGGTTTCGTTCAATTAATAGCCGTGTGATATTTTTCATTTCGGGCATGTAAATTAAACTTGAACCCCAATCTCCATCTTTTGACCGACGAAAATCCCAGCTAATTCTACCAAGCATCATGAAATGATCCCAACCGTTAGATCTTTTCCAGTAAACTTGATCTTTGACCCAATCTAGTAACATCTTAGAGTGGTAATCTCGATGAGAAGAGTTATACTTTCCCGACCAGAGATACTTACCGACGGCAAGTCCACCGTAAAACGGAATATAAAAAGCTGAAGCAGATTCAGGATCTAGGGTTCTACATTTATGCCCTAAAATCCGATTATGAAATATGATTTCAGAAGCAAACTGATCGGTCCAGTACCAAGAATGTGTCAGATTTTCCGGTATAACTCCGGTCAATGTGTCAACTTTCGGACCAAATCCATTATTTGAAATTGCTTCACATCTAGACCGCCATGGATTTAATTCATCACACTTTTCTGCTAACTCCTTGTTGAATTTATCAGGAAGATTGTAAACATAAACTTTACCTAATTCGCAAAGATTTCCCCTTTCTTCTTCTTCTTTGATGAAATTAACTCTGTGATTTTTGAATTTGATGAGAGAGAAATGGTTAGAAGGGGGAAAATGATGGAAAGAGAAAGAAACAGGAAGAGAATAAATAATAAAGAGAAGAAAAGTTTGTAGAGAGATAATAGAAAGAAGAATCCACGTTCGACGATGAGTTGAAACCAAATTTTGAATCGAGAAATCAGATTTTCTCAGCAAACGAGTAGATTCAAGTAACGGTGGGTCAGATTTCGGAAGCATTAGAAAAAGCTTGTTTGGATTGCCGGCGAATTAGGCCGGAAAAAATGGCGGAGGCCGGAGAAGTTCAGAAGTTAGTTTTGAGTTGGAGAGGAAATGATGAGTTTAAATCCCGAGTTTAACTTGTTGACCGGTTGAAATTGGGGAACTGATAAAGACAAGTTAACTAAAAGAGTACACGTGCCGGTAAAATGTGGTAGTAGTGAAGGAAAAAGTGGGGTGCATGAAGTAATGAAATGAGTCATGAGTTTTTATAGCTGGATTGATTTTGATAGAAGTTGGGTTGGTAAATTTGTGGCCGTTGATCTTGAATGGAACTTTGGTGCACCGACAAGAAAATAACACGTTTCTAGAGAGAGAAGAATTACTTAAGAAAATAGAGAGAGAAATTAGGAAATTAGAGTGGAAGAGATTTTAGTACTTAAAATAGTTTAATACTGAATTAAGTTTGGCATATAATACAGCCACTTATGTGCAAAGTATGAGGAATGCATACTTATTTTGGTTAACTACATGGATCAACAAATATAAATCATATATTTTGAAAATATTTTGTACCTATTAACAGGGAAAGATGTCCTTTTGACCTTATAGATTGGGGAAGATATATTAGGAGTTATTTAAGCCTATTTTAATAGAATTATTTACAATCCACTCGCTTTGATTTTTTTTTTGTTGGAACCGTCGTATCGTCTGCGTCTGCCCAATACCAACTACTCAAAGGGCCATTGCCTTTGATCTGGCCATTATATACGGTTAATTATATCTTTCTGTAAATAAATGCGATAAAACCAATGTCTTTCTGCATAGGCATCAACCGCATCAAGTAATGGTGAGGTGAACAACTTATGCATCAACCCCATCAAGTAATGGTGAGGTGAACAACTTATATACGGACTTTAAATTTTATAGGAAGATTAGTTGCCAATTTCACACTGCCCCTATATCTATTATAATATGCATCACTCTAAGATTACGATTGGCGTGCGGAAACCCGTTGAAACCGAATGTAATTTTTGAAAACTCCAATCTTAAGAGGGTTGTCTGGCTCGCAGGACGGCAGAAAGTACTGGATTTGTGATTCTCATCCCCTCAAATGATGCGTTTTAATATGTATGTACAAAATTATCCTCTATAAAGTATTAGAATGACTAATTTAAAATCATCCTTCACGTAATATCACAATTAAAAAATAAAACTTGATTTTAGAAGAAGAATGGTATGGTATTTGAAGTAGAATAATAACATATTGTTGTCTACTTGAATAAAAAAAAATATGCCTTTCATAACGCATTATGGTCGTTGATAATGTTATGTGTTAAACTAAAAGAATTCACGGGATATACATGTGATAATTCAGTGGTCAGTATAATTTCAATTTTTTGGAAGATTTGAATGATGGCACGGAAGCATTAGGAATAAGCCTCGTAGAACTTACATGGGGACTGTTATGGGCCTCAATCTATATATTTTGAACATTTCCATACGGAATTTCGATACTCGGAACAATTATTGATTCAATTTCCTCTCTTTTTGGGCTGAAAAGAGATTCAATTCCTTTAGTGGTATGATTTTGATATGAGACCAATTTAGTTTCCATTTTATCTCTCATTTCTAAATATTAGAGTGCCTTGTAGTATTGAAAAGTATAGTTAAGTGAACCAAAATTTCTAACTTAATTGGTTTTACGGAAAGATTGGTGGCGAAATATTAGCAACTAGTACAATGACGCATGCCATAAATCAATATAATTCGTTATAACATTGTTTCATCACGTAAACTGATATACTATAATCAAAAGATTTCGTAAAATTTTTTGTTGTATTAAAAGTAGGATAGAGATAGAGAGAGAGCTAACTAGACATTATATATAGGGATAGAACTAACTTAAGTCTCCTTCAACAAGGTAGAAATCCATTTCACACCAAGGTCTCTTTGGGCTTTTGTTTCAATGGCAGCACTCAATGAAACATCTTCAACCAAAGTGGCTCTGATCTGCGGTGTCACGGGGCTGGTCGGTAAGGAGATCGCGAAGAATTTAGTAACGAAATCACACTGGAAGGTATACGGAGTCGCTCGAAATCCAAATGATGCTTTCATGAAAAGTGATCTGCAAAACTATTCAAACTACAACATCATCTCTTGTGATCTTTTAGACCCCTTAAAAACAATTGAGAAGCTTTCATCCTTACAAGATGTGACTCATATTTTTTGGGTAACTTGGGCTAGCCAATTTCCTTTAGATTCACAAGAATGTTATGATCAAAATAAAACCATGATGTCTAATGTTTTGAATGCTATCCTACCTAAAGCTAAATCACTCAAACACATTTCCCTTCAGACTGGAACTAAACATTATGTATCTATCTATAACCCTTCAATAGAAGCAACCCAAGTACGTTACTACAACGAGGAAAGTCCCCGTGTTACAAACTGTTATAATTTCTATTACGCGTTAGAAGATCTGCTACGAGAACGATTATCTGATAAGGTGGCTTGGTCGGTCCATCGGCCCGGTATGATTCTTGGTAATTCTCAAAGGACTATGTATAATGTCATGGGTTGTTTATGTGTTTATGGCAGTATATGTAGATATCTAAATCTTCCATTTATATTTGGAGGTATAAGGCAATGTTGGGAGGAAGTTTATATTGACAGTGCAGATTCAAGGTTAATAGCAGAGCAACATATATGGGCATCCACAAATGATCAATTACTATCAACTAATGGGCAAGCTTTTAATGCAATAAATGGTCCAAGATTCACTTGGAAAGAAATTTGGGCAGATTTAGGAGCTAAGTTTGGAGTTCAAGTACCTCAAAATGATGAAGAAATAGTAAGACCAAGTTTCTTGTTTTCTACATTTATGGTTGATAAGGGAAGTGTATGGGAAGAGATAGTAGACAAGGAAGGTTTATGTAAAACCAAGATAGAAGATTTGGCTAATTGGCAATTTATGGATGGTCTATTTCGGAGTCCGGCGAAGATGCTGGCGAGTCGAGAGAAGGCCGACGGGCTTGGGTTTGCGACCACGTATCGGACGTTGGATTCCATCTTGTATTGGATTGATGTCATGAGAGATGAGAAGATTATTCCAAAATTTGACTAGTTTGTTATATAAGTGGGTTCTTAAGAGAAAGTGGTGGATCATAAACTTGCTAGTCCTTAAGATTAAAAACGATAATTAATATATACTTAGTTAAATTATTATTGTGGTTCGAGTAGTACTCTTCTATTTATTAAGTAATATTTTATGTAAAGATATAATTGTGGTTTTAGTATTAAAAAAAATCTGGAATAGCTATTTTTCCACATCTAAGTATTACTATTTTTGAATATCTTGTCTTTGCAAAAATTGACTATCTTGTCTTTGAAGTGACAAAGAAAAAAGGGTTAATTTCTTTTGACCCTCTAAAGATGATCAACTCACAAAAATAGGCCTCAAAGATGACCAACTTCCAAATGGTCCTCTTATCCTCTTACTTGTCGACCATTTTGCCGTTACTCTAACAATCTCTAGAAGGCAACTTCTTTCGGTAGACGACATTTATCCCAGCAAAACGTGATGAAGAAAACTTCCTCTCTCTCTCTCTCTCTCTCTCTCTCTTCATCATGATTTGCAGGAAAAATGTGTTTGGTCGGGTTCGAGTGGGCAGATGGCTGGAAATAAATTGTTTGAAAATAAAGAGTTAAGAAAATGGGTAGAGAAAGCAAAAGTTAATTTTGTGATAATAGTTCGACGTAAGATAAGAGTGATCTAACCCAGTTTGTGCCTACAACAATTACGCCAAGGCCTTCCCAATTACCAATAGCTAATAGTCTCTTAGAATATAAATGAAACCATTTCAAAACAAGCCTCATAAACTCAGTTAACCAACAAGTCGAAAGATAAATTAACAATAACTAAACCCAACTTAACAATAGTAAATATAATTTAGGGTAACTAAACAATTAAGCTACTTTTTCCTTCTTCAAGAGCAAAGGACCAACATTATCACCATTGGCTTTGTTATGTTTCACATGTCCTCCATCACACAATGGAAAAGTTCCTGACCTCCAACACCTGCATTTTCCACACTTTCAATTAGTTTATAAGTAACTCCATTTGGGATACATGGTGGTGGAGATGGTGTGGTGGCTATAGAGAGAACTATTGCGGTGATCTAAGGTTGTATTTAGCTTGTCTGATCATCGCGATACATTTTTAATAATGTATATGGTTCTATACATCAAGCATCACATTGCCAACAAAATAAATCCCTCTCTTCGGAAGGAAATTCCTAATAGAGGAGGCGGACGAGTTTGTAATATTCCTTTTATTCTGAATCGTCAATCAAATAATATATGCATAAAATTAACCTATATCAATCCTAATAATGATCAAACAACAAAATAATGTGCGTTGTTGTTACTGCTAAGAAACTACACTATGTTATGGTGCTCGTGATAACCACATTTTCTTCTCGCACCCTATACATGATTTAGCTAGAAGTCGTCCTTCTTATATGTCTGAAATAGTCATTTGGATCCGTTTCACAGATGTTCTGACTATCGTGGTCACTTATTATCTGTCTCAACTCTCAAATATAATATAATTTAGGGAGAATCGTAAAAAATGAATTTGGTGTTTCTCTATGAGTCCTTTTTCTTAATTTTGAATAAAAAAAAAAGTTAATTATAATTACCTGCAATAGGCAGTGAGAGGCTTTGAGAGTTCAGAAACAACAACAGAATCCACAACTTTAGGTTCATCCTTTCTTATCTCTGGGTTAATGATGGCTTCTGCTCTTATAACACCAACTTGAACTCTTCTAGTAGTACTTGATGATCTAATTCCTCTGCTGAAACCTTCCATTGCTGCAATTGATGATGATGGTTTGTTGTATGAGAATCTAGCTCCAAACATACTTACCACTGCAGTTGATGATGCCATTGTCTAACGCTAACTCTCTCTCTCTGAAACTTCTATGTTTGTTTGAGGAGTTGATCAGTCACAGGGGAGAATGAGATATCTTTGTGGAGGGAAGAGAGGATGAGTGGGTGTTGAGCGTTTGGAGGACACACGCTTGTTAATTAGAGCCACACATGATCGAGTGGTTCTCTTTGTTTTAAGCAAGACATAATAATCCACAAGATAAAAATATCTTACTAATTAAATTGTTCATACTTTTTAAATGCTTGGTTCGAAATTCATAAACACTTTAATATCTATCCCATTATACATGCATCTACCTAGTAATGTATTTCTATCAATATCATTGTAAGTGTGAGCCTAATCTAGGCTATTTTGATGTACTACGAGTTGTCTTTTCTTACTGTAGCCTCAGCTCTCGCCTCACTAGATTTATAGTAAAACCACTTTTTGATAGAAACTTATAATAAAGAGAAACAAAGTGATAGTGCGGAAGAAACGACATATTTCAAAGAAAGTAAAGCTCAATTGACTTTTTTCTATTTGAAAAATGCTAATGGGGAAATGATATGTTTGAGAACATGTCAATGGATAATCCACCATGTACGAGATGCAAAACGAGCATACTACATCATCGTTGAGACTATCACCAAATAAAAAAAATTTGGGCCAAGTATTACCAGTGTTGGCCGAACACTCTATAAACCATAATATAGAGCCGGAATGATCGACCAAATGTCAATCACATTGGACTCGACCCAAAGAGAAAAAGAAATTGAGTAGAAAATGGTGTAAACCAAGTGTAAACAAACCAAACAAACGTAGGAAAGAAAAAAAAGCAAGCAAGTGCAAGATAAGGGGAAGTGTGTAGACATTTTAGATCCCGCCCTCATAAAAAAGTGATAGTTGGGTGAGTTTCAACTTTCCCCCGCTGAAAACAACCATATACCTTTTTAAGAACAAACGAGATCTAGTGAGAGAAAAGTTCAGATCTACTGACGGAAACGTTAATTTCCCCCCTTCAATTCATTCAATCAGCTTTGACGATCAAAACCGAGTTTTCTTTGTTTTGCTTCGTAACTTATATCCTTTTTTTTATTTGGGGCTGCAAAATCGGAGGGAGAAAATAGGGTTTGTTTTAATGTAATGGCGAAACAAAATCCAAATCGGGGATTTTTATTGTTCTTGATTTGGTTTTTATCAATCACATTTTATGCGAATGTATCATCAGTTTATGCTAGAACTGATAAAGAAACTAGAGAGAGATTTTATGGGAATTTATCAGCTGGAGCTTCACCACCAGATTCTGAGGAAGGAAGTATTGCTAAGATCTTTGATCGAGTACTTGAGAAAGAATTTTCTGATAATGATCAACCTGAAGGTAAGTGTTTATTGTTTGATTTTATATGTATCTGAATCAACTAGGGTTTTAATTATTATGTCAATGGACTTTTAATTCTTAGAAGATATGAATTCAAACACTTCATATGTGCTTTAGATGGCAAGATGTTATTGAGAAGTAGATTTAAGGAGAGGGAATGTTTTTGAAGAAAAAACGAGGTGAGAAACATAAGAAAAGAATCTGAGAAAAATTCTTTTTGATTTTGAATACGACTTTTTTTGCGAATAAAATAAGATTACCCATGAAACAATCTTGTATAGTGGCATTAGATGTCTAACTTTCAACTGATTATAGACGCCTAGAGTTTATCTCGTGGAACTACTTGATTTGTGAATTTAGGAGTAGACACAGTAGAAGGTTAAACAACGGACACATGATTGGTTGGGGTTGGATATGTATGAGAACACAAAGCTAACACATAAATAGTTTTTTGATACAAGTTATAGGCTTTAACTTTAAGAAGGCTTGAGTAGGCTGAAATGAGGGGTTACGTATGTCAACAATGTAGTATTTGTATGTTCTATTGTCTCTAATTTCTAGTTTTCTTGCTCAGTTATTTTCTTTACTTCTTTCAGAGCCTGATGCAAATAGCTTCAACAGTACTGTAGCAGACCAACAAGTAGGTCTGACTTTCTTGTTTTGCTTTATTTTTTTTTAAGTGCAAGCAAGTAGGTACTCTCTTCCGATTTGAGACTTTGAAGTTTGAAAATGAACATAGATTGCATCACAAATAAATTACAGACCTAAAAGCAACAACTTCTTCCATGATGTAGCTTTAATGTAATTTCTTTAGGCACTATTGAAAAATTCTGGTTTCTCAATCCATGTATCTCTATTTGCTCACTAGTCGAGAACCACATTTTTTCCTTAGATAGTAATATCTCTTTGCCTTCGGAAACCTCCCAATTTTGTTTCGTGGAAAGTGGTAGCCCACTTGAAGCCAATCAAAATTTCTTCGTGAAGTATCTTCCAGTTTTTTACCAATCACGTTCACCACACAAAAGTATCAGTGTTGCTTGCCTAGTCGCGTCTTTAACTCTCATTTTTCTTTACAGCACACATCTGCAATAAAGAAACTAAGAAGTTACGCGATAAATACCATAATCTTGTGATGTTCATTAAGTTTGGAGATACTTCAGTGTACCAAAGTCTTAGAAACTTAAAGGCCAACATTACACACAAAGAAGAGCTAGTATGTAATGTATAAATCATCAGAATGCATTCTCACGAGTAACCCATTTTTTTCATTCCCATATCAATATTATCAAGACTTCTGGTCCACTGCTTGCCTCTTAATTTGCTTTATTCAGTTCCTTTATGCATTCTGCTGACCATTTTACCTCACACTTTGCAGGCTGTGTTGGAGACTGTAGCTAAAGTTACGCACGAGAAGCCTAAGAAAAATGATACACAGGACAAGTACATATTAATGAAAATCTCCTGAATGTGATTTATTTCTGAAATGCGTATCTTATAAGTTATATGTAATTCAATTCTTATTCGTTGTCGTAACATTGTTTTCTTGCAGTAGCACAAGGTCATTTCAGCTTCAGGATGTTTTTACCCTTGAAAATGAAGGTTCAGACGACACGATGACCTTGATTGACAAAAAGGTTTGTTGACTGAAATTACAATTTGGATCAGCTTAACTCATTTGTATCTACTTACTCGGCTGCCTGACATGTTACTTCCATATGATAGGATAATGTGTTTGTGATGTCAAACAAGAAATCAAAGTTCCCAGTGCTCCAAGTAGATTTGAGGTGGGATCCTATATCTATTTTTATTTGTCTGCTATTAGCATCTAGTCATGACTTACTAATATGCATTGTGCAGGCTAATTTCGGACTTGGTTGTTGTAATTGTTTCTGCTACAATTGGTGGAATTGTCTTCTCTTGTTTGGGGCAACCGGTATGTATGCTAATCCCTAATCAATGGTATGCTTTAGCTTCCACTTGAATATGAAAATTGTGTTGTTTAAATCTATGGTACCTAGAGGCTGTCACTACCGCTTGACACACGTGTTGCTTTAAGCAATCAAAGACAAACATGGAAAATAACATAACAGCTCTAACTGAACTTGTAAACTTTAACTAAACAGAATGCAGATGACGTATGAAGACAATTAAACGAAAACTAATTATAGTAGCATTTCACCAACGCTTGGAGGTGGGCACACACGTCGCTCCTCGCCGCGGTTGGTGTTTCTGTTGGCTCGCCCATTTCACATCAGGATACTTCTTGGTACTCAAGTACCAAAATGCTAATGTGTCACAACACACCAATTTGAAGCACTTGATATGATGATACCATTAATTTTAGATTTGAGTTGGTAGCATCTTGTACTCTTAAATCTCAGTCTGTTGCTGGCCAAATTTGGTAGGTAATTGTTGGCTATCTGCTTGCGGGTTCTCTTATTGGACCAGGGGGTTTGAATTTCATCAGTGAACTGGTGCAGGTATGTTCAATTGTTCATTGCTTCATGGCATGGTTATCATATTTGCATGGCTATGAGAATCAATCTAGATGTTGGTACCATTGGTGAACATATTGTAGGACATCTTTATATACAAATTGATTTGGAAATTGAGTGTATAACATTGTAACCATTAATATTTGACCTTCGAAGTTCTGATAGGTCCAGTGTTAAACAACTAATATGGAATATTTCTCACCTTCCTTCAGGTTGAGACTGTTGCACAGTTTGGTGTGGTGTTTCTTCTATTCGCTTTGGGTCTTGAGTTTTCTTTGACAAAGGTATATTGTAAATGAATAAAACCCTTCTTGTTATTTACCTGAAAAATAAGTGTTTTCAATTTTGAATATCCGATTCATATCTCACTGATGCAGTTAAAAGTTGTGGGGCCTGTTGCTGTCCTTGGAGGACTACTTCAAATCATCATATTTATGTGCTTGTGTAGTGCAATCGCTTTGGTATATTGCTAAAGCTCCCTTCATGTTTCTATAAATTTCGTAGTTACAAACTCTTTATAGTATATCAAAATGTATGATGAGTTCGCAAAATAATCTGTAGATCTAAGTGCAGGTCTGTGGTGCAAAGTTGTCAGAGGGTGTATTTGTTGGGTTCTTCTTATCAATGTCATCAACTGCTGTGGTACGTCTACCTGACACCTGTTAAAACTAAATTACTTTCTATATAAAGTTTCCCTCTTCATTGTTATAGGCCCATTTGGTTTGATGTAGTAGCCTATTTGCCTTACTTCAGGTTTTGAAATTCTTGGTTGACAAGACCAGTAGCAATGCTCTTCATGGTCAAGTAACAATTGGAACACTTATTTTTCAGGCAAGTTATCTTTTCCTTTTCCTGTTATAGATGTGTGTGTGTATACATACATATATATATATATATATATATATATATATATATATATATATATACTTATTTATCATATTTATATATCTTTTGCTGCTTATCTGTTATGCCAAAAAAAGTTCACTCCTACTTACCTTATCTGTTTCAGGATTGTGCTGTCGGTATTCTGTTTGCTCTGCTCCCTGTTTTGGGTGGTAATAGTGGCATTCTGCATGGAATAGTTTCTATGGCAAAGCTGTATGTTATTTAACGTCCCTGCAAGTTTTCTGTGGCGCATTTGAATTTCCATCATACAGTAACTGTTAATTTTCTACAATAAAAAAATTTCGTTTGTATAAAGGTCGTAGAAAATAAATATTGAAGTGCTAATCCATATGTATTTCTTTCCAATTGTTTGGTTAGTGAGAAACTATCATGTTATTACTTTGTTCATGACAAACAATTTCTTTTGAAAATGACAAATGATTCCTGTGCAGGTTGCTGCTTTTGTCCATTTTCTTAGCTGTTGCATCTGTATTGTCTTGGTCGTTTGTGCCTCGGTTTTTGAAGTTAATGATGCAACTATCATCTCAAGTGAGTGACAACCCGTGACCTGATGATGATATGTTAATGTTTTTACGATTTAAAGGTGACTGAAATTATGAAAGCACTATTGTCATTCAATATCAGCTATATTGACATGGTAATGATGTGGTGTGGTGATTTCTCGGGGATTTGAGATATGCCCTTCATTGGACTTGTTTAGTATAAAAAAGATATGAATATACGATTTATTTTTCTATTTTGTGAGCTCACATTTTGATTTGACGTTAAGTTATCAAGCTGTAGTATAACTTTTAAGATTCTATGTGGATATTTTGGCATCATGAGGATCTTCTGTGCAGCTGTGTCTGATATTAATGAGTTGAAACTTGTGTTCCTGCAGACAAATGAACTATATCAGCTAGCTGCGGTGGCCTTCTGTTTATTATCAGCTTGGGTAAGATCAAACAGGTTCCTCTATATCTATGAAGTTTTGGAACTACGTGTTTGCTGTAATTGTTGTAGTATTTTTTTTCGTGCTAGATGTTTGTATATCCAGATACTAGTCTCTTTTATACTCTTGTTAGTCATGTTAGGAATAGTGGTGAAATTTTGGATTTACATCTTGTGTGGTTGCACAGGATCATGTTAAGACTTCAAAATAGCACTTTATTCTAAAGCATTTCTGTAAAATACTATAATGTAGCAAATAGATCTGACGAGAATATATATATAGTATCACTTTACTGCCTTGTCCTTGTTGACCTTTCTCCACTCACCACATCTGAAACTTCTCACCTCTTAGGAGTTAGAATTCCTCTAACGACTACAAGAATTCTCTCTTGAATATTTTAACCCCCAAAATGCTTGATAAGTTCAACAAGCATACTATCAAGATTCCATTGGTGGCATGAGACTAGTTATTGCTGTCAGTTGCCTTCTAAGGCCTTTTTCATGATCTTTTTATAGTAAGATACTGTAGTCTAATACTGTAGTATTGTCTTATATCTTTTCAGTGCAGTGATAAACTCGGTCTCAGTCTCGAGTTGGGATCATTTGTAGCTGGTGTAATGATATCAACCACCGATTTTGCACAACATACGTTAGACCAGGTAATCTTGAGCTAGAATCATTTATACGTAGTTGTATGATATCAGTATCCGAAACAAATACAAGGTGTTTTGACTTTTGAACCACAGCACCAAGATCTCAAAACGGGGGAAATGTCGAATACATATATCCTTAATTCTTCGTGTTCAGGGCGATTCTTTTAATAATGGCAATTGTTCTTCGTATGCTTACTTTTGGCGTAATGCAGGTGGAACCAATTCGCAATCTCTTTGCTGCTCTTTTCCTTGCTAGTATTGGAATGCTCATAAACGTACACTTCTTGTGGAATCATGTTGATATATTGTTGGCATCTGTGATCCTGGTTGTAGTCATTAAGACAACTGTGATCACTATTGTGACTAAGGCCTTTGGATACAGTATCAGGAATTCATTTCTTGTAAGTTTTGGATTTCCCACTGCAGTTTGTAGGTAAGAGCATAATTAGTCTGACGAATTCAAGCTTTAACATTTTCCCATGTGTTTTGAAGGTGGGTGTGTTGCTTGCGCAAATTGGAGAATTTGCATTTGTTCTTTTAAGCCGTGCCTCTAATCTTCACCTTGTTGAGGTTCTTTTTCTGTGTCACAGCTATTCCTTTTGTATTGTGTGAACAATTCATATGATGAATATATAATACTTTCACATGTTCACACTCTGACACTAATGAAGAATTAAATTTAGTTAATTCTGCATTTCAGGGGAAAATGTATCTTCTTCTACTCGGAACGACTGCTTTTAGCCTGGTGAGCTTCTCCTTGACGGAACCTTTCTTATTTTTCTTCTATTTTGGGACCGTCTAAATTAGACTAATTTGTTCCACCGGTGGGGTTGACAGGTAACTACTCCTCTCATGTTCAAATTGATACCTGCTCTGCTACATCTGGGTGCCCTTATGCACTGGTTCCCTCCAGAGAGTAGCATCCAGAATGAGGTACTCTCACTAACTTCAACAAAATTTCAACTTTTTATTTTTGTGTCAGATTCTTTCCATATGAATTTAGCGAGCTTCGCCTTTTGCTTGTCCATGATACGTTTTCGGGACTGATTACCGTGTGTGCAGGCCTTTGTCGAGTAAACTGCTTTCATGCTTAAAAACCTTTTGTAAGAACTGAAGATTGTCCGGAAAACATATACGTATACTTATGTATAATCATTCATTACTTTTATCCCTATTTTAATCTTAATATTTCGACAGCATATACTGATCGGCCGTCCAAGCACAGTGGAAGTAACACATGCATTGAATATCCATTCGAAGCCTAGCAGCCCCAAACCCCGACAACAAGCTCATTAAATAGTATGCTATTATCCTACTCTTCACCCTTTATTTTTTTGAAAGTTTGCGTAGTATTGTTTTATCTGCTTTTAATTCTAGTAACCTTAATCTTTATTAAGTATATCTACAGATACTAAAATTTTATGATTTTGTATTTATTTACAGGATTGAACTTTTCGAATCGAAACACACAACAGTTTCCTCTCATCACCTATTTTGATCTACAATTTTAGTTGGATGACTTTATTAATCCCCAACTGTTGAAAGAAAGGGGAAACTCTCTAACAAAGCGAATTTTCATTTGAACTCAGCTCGAAGATCCCAAGTAAAAAGAGAAAGGCTTTCACTATGTTGTATATATTATTATTATTATTTTTTTCGGGGTAGATAATTGTTTCTTGAACACTAATTCAAGTAAAGGAAACAGTCTTCTTTTGATCAAGGAAGGATTTGTAGGTCAAGTTTTTATTTTTCTCTAGACATTGTGGTGGTCCGACTCCCTTTTTATTTCCTGTAGGTGAATTAGCTGACAAGTTGGTCCGACATTGTGGTGGTCCGACTCTGTTTATTTCCTGTAGGCGAATTAGCTGACAATTTGATCCATCAGCACCCTTGAGGAGCTCTGTGTGTGAACCTGGTCAATTGACAAAAGAGGAAACATAGTATTCATGTTAAAGCCACTTGCTCCACTTCCAAAATCTCAAAACACACTCGTCTCAAGCAATTCTAGGAAATCATAACGTCGGGAAACTATAAACCATAAATTTAAATTGAGCAGTATGTGAAGCCTCGAAAGATACCAGAAAAGATTCATGTACCTTTTTCAACGATCTTCCCACGATAAATGACTGCTATTCGGTTTCAGCATCGAGTGCACTGGCAGCTTCATCCAAAAGCAGAATTATTGGGTCTCTCTGCTTTTGCCCCCCCCTGACATCTGAGTTCCATGTTCACCGACCAAGGTATCTAGGCCCTGCAAAATAAGATATGCGTGTCAAAGGTGAGAAATGGCTCTAACCATGAGTTTGTCTTTTCTGAAAGCAACCGTTTTTTCTGTTCAATGAAAACAGCATAAAAGACTAATTAGAATTAGAACCTGGGGTAGTTAGTTTTGTGAACTAGGCAGCATCTGCGAGCTCAGCTGCATCTTTGATTTATTCAAGAGTTCCACCATCTTTCCCGTATGAAATATTGTCTTTTATTCTACCAGCAAGTAGCACAGGTTCCTGACAACAAGATCAATTTTCTCTCTGGTCCAAATCAGCTGGTACTCCTTTAGATTTATACCATCTATGTGAACTTCACTGGCTTGTGGGTCGTAGAATCTCTCGATGACACTGATCACCGTGGATATTGCATGCAGCAGCTCGAACCTCGCTTTTAAGCTTCTAAGGCAGTTCCGTCCCTAGGATGACGATCTGGTTCCAGTTGACGTCCCCACGAGCAGACACAGCCATTTTAGAAGAGGAAGAAGTATCTAGGGGATTGGGTGGGTTGTATGCCTTAAATATAGGGAGCGACTGTTGGAGCCTTGGAGGTACCCATGTTTCTTGGGCCCAACCTTAGATTCAACGAGAACTTTCTTTTATCATGCATTGGCGGTTCAATAGGTGTTGGTTCAGTGAATTTATCTCCTTCATGACGACTACCTTTCCATGCATTAAGTGCGGTTCTTCTCACTGGTATGGAGATATTAAGGAAGGACTTAACACTATTTCTACCTCTCCACGGAAATGCAGAGCCATCTCTTCTTTCTCTGTCTGATTGGGCCCTCCCCATGTTGCTTTTGATCTCTGGGTGATTTCTCTGGAAATCCTCTAGGTTCTCTGTCATTCTTCTCCAGCCTTGTGTTCCCCTCCCGGCTGAGAAACATATTGATATCCCAGTCACCACCTTTGTGCGCCCATACGAATTCACCACGTTCGGTTCTTCGTACTCTCCCAAGCCATAAGGTTGTTCTATCTCTAAATCTACACATCTTCATAAAATCTCCCTTGTTGTGAAGAAAGTAGAGCCAGAAAGTTAACTTCAAGAGGAATGTTTATCGTCCATTCTCGGTAATACTAATACCTTACCTTTGAAATAATGAACCGTCCATTTCTTGCCAGAAAAAGAATCTCTTGGACTCGATTGAAACTCTCCATCCTCTAGCTAGGGATGAATTACCCCGAGCGTGAGATGGATTTCCAATGTTGAAATTCCTTGGATTAAGATACCTAGCTCTCCTCTCTCATCTGTATCCTGGGCTGAGATTATCAATCTTTAACTCAAAAATATCACGGTGAGCAAGTAGCGAATTGAGACTTACATGGAACCAGTTAAAACTGCAACCATAATATTTAAGACATCCCCTCCTGTGTAGCCCTTGTCAAGTATTAAACTTCCACCATACCAGATGCACAGAGCATAACTACACAATATGACAAACATAAGTGTGCCAAGGCCTAAACCCAGTAGCTAATCCCTCATGAACACCAGACTTGTAAGCCATCCTTGTTGATTTATCTTAATTAGATATGACTTGTTTCTCCCAACTAAGTGATGCTACCTGTATGGAAGGAACTGGTAGGTTAACACATAGTAAAACAATTTAATTTTCAGTAAGATTTCTGAGCAATAAGCTACCTTGTCGAAATAGTACTTACTGTTCTAATTGAGCCGATCATCTGTTCCACCACATTTCCTGCTTGTTACTCAGTGTCACTCCTAGATTTTGCTAAACCACATTCTCAAGAATGTATTGGTGATAAAATAAAACCACAAAAGATATCATAACATGTTCTTGACTTGGTTGAATACCAAAATCTGAAAGTGGCCAAAGTCATACTGTAATCCCAAACTCTTGGATTCACCAACTTTGAAAGACCACAAATTGAGCCTATAATATATGATGAGCATGAACAAAACATAATGCAATATGGATTATAAAATCAATTAAAATAAAATATTTGACAGAGGATTATGACAAAGGATTGAAGGAAAGCAAAGTAAGTAACGACCGAGGTTGAAGATACAAAGAGCTCGACAAAGAACATAATTCCATTTCCTGCCAACTCGGAATTGACTTCTAATTGGCGCCTTGACCAATGGTATAAGACTCGTGGAGTTGTGAATACAATATAAAGTGTATCTAAGGAACTAGAAAATTCAACAGAAGCAAGAGACTTGGCTACTCCCAAAGTAGAAAAGGAAACAAGAAATATGCTTGCCTCCATATATGAAGTCCGGCATCTTTCGTACGTCCGTTCAAGAAAAGTCTGGACGTACTTCGCTAGGTCACCAGCATATTTAGGCATTGCTTGAGCCCAACCAAGCACCTGCAGTCCATGATAAATCATTCAATCAGAAATTCGAGATCATACTCTAACAAGTTTCTTAAGCAGGATTGTCTATTTACCTCCTTTGCTAAGAAATCTATGGCCAACAGGCCTTGTAAGACAGGTCGCCCCTTCTCAATCAGTGGACTATAAGTAGAAGCAGCATTTGCTCGTGGGCGAAATGCAGCAGGGCAAACCGTCGACCTACTGGGAAAGGCAAACCGTCGACCTACTGGGGATCCTTGAATGTGACGTTTACTAACATTACAAGTACGGACTCGATAGTCAAAATAATCAGTGTTGCCCTATAGCAAGGAATGCAGTTTCGGTTTCTGTGGAAATTTCGGTAGGCATGGAAATAGAAATATTTTGACAGAAATATTACGAAATTTATTTCCTTCACAAGGCATTGTTAAGAAGAAACTTAGTTGAATTCGGTTTTCGATGAAAATTTTGGTAGGCATGAAAATGGAAATATTTCAGTCATTTCGACCGAAATATTTCGAAATCTTATTCCTTGGCCTATCTATTTGGATCCCAGTCAAAGTGCTAAGTGTGATTAAGATGGCTATATTTTTCATGTACAACCGATCTTTCAGTAAGAAAAACATAACTAAATTTTGATATCTTACAAACCGGATTTTTCTACAAGAGGATCCTGCAGTCTTATGCTTATGATTACTAAATACTTATGTTATTCTTTTTCAAAAATTGCGATTGCTAAAAATCGTCAGACCCTTTCTTTTAAGAAAATTAATATAGCATAAAGTTCACCATTACCCAATTCTTTGTACGTACTCCTAACAAAACGTAAAATGAATTTTTGAGAAAGAAAAAGCAGTACGAATATAAACAATAATTAGAGTCATAATAATCTACAAACCTTGCCAGAGTCGCCGCGAAGAAAGTAAGATGGCCTTTCTGAATCAAAACTACAACGCCATGGATTTTTGAATCCCATGGCCCAAATTTCAGGCCACAGTTCCTTGTCATAAGAATATGGATTATCTCTCGGGATTGAATAGTTTCCCCATAGTTCAAGTTTACTTATTTCTGCTGCACCTGAAATTTTATTAGAAGGATTACAAAAGCAAAGAAACATGATATAACAATATACAAAGTCGAAGATTATTACAACTTAAGTCAAAGGTGCTCATTAGATTCTGGGTGAAATTATGAACTGTTAGTACTTTGGGTCCGAGATGGTAGCAAGGGACTGAATCATATCCACATTAATATAGTTTCTATTGGAAAGCACTACGTTAGTTGCATAAAACAGCATGTTTGCATTTAGATAGATATGAATAGGGATGAGTATTAAAAAGTAAATTGAACTTTACCTGACAAAAACGATAGAAGTAATGAGAAAAGAACTAATATACTGATTACCGAGACAACTACTATGTCCAAGGATAATTAGAGCAACTTTAACCTACTAACATGCTAATTGCAAAGACACAAGACCTGTGTTGGGAACTCTAAGAGCATTAAGTGGACTGTCGACATTAACGAGAACAGAAGTGCATGTACAAGGTCTTGGTAATATTACAAACTAAATCTATATATTTGATTATTGCGTTCGCGTATAGACATTAAAGTTAAACAACCGAAAAGACGATGTCCAAAATGATATTTTTCTTTCGAGCGTCATAATATCCTAACCTCCTCAAACAATAACGAAAAAGCTCGTCTTTAACAACAAAGAAGCAATGACATCTCTGGAACTAGAAAACTGGATGCACTATGCAG
Organism: Eschscholzia californica; assembly: GCF_041429995.1. Classification (NCBI taxonomy): domain Eukaryota; kingdom Viridiplantae; phylum Streptophyta; class Magnoliopsida; order Ranunculales; family Papaveraceae; genus Eschscholzia; species Eschscholzia californica. The sequence goes on along the minus strand of NW_028238483.1, from coordinate 42,424,925 downwards.
CATAATTCACTACTTAAATTGGAGGAAGCCATACCTCAGAGGTTATGCACTCAGAGAAATATGGAGCCAATGGTGTTTCAACAAAAACCAATCTGTAAAACTCGTGCATATTCTGAGCAACTGCGAGCGTGGCAATACTGCAAAAGGAGGGGAATATAACCTAAATAAGTTTACAAGTTACAAGATAAAAGCGCAATAGCTAGGCATCACTGACATTTCAGTTAGAGCAGCTTGTCCACATAGAATATAGAGACAAGCCGTAAACGCGGACAGCAAGTGTTAGACATAAATGTCCCTATCAATATCTTGCATATGCACTTTCCAGATACTTGTCGCATAATATAACAATCCTTAGACAATTGTGTTTTATAGTATTTTTCTTAATTGTTTCTACGTATAGATTAGAAATAAGGTTCAATACTTCAATGGATGCAAGATGCTTTCACGGAGTATGGAATTGGGAATGTGTTGATTTATTTCGTAGCTCGAACAGTCTGAGCATTCTCATTGTCTTGAACGTAAAAGTGTTAGCGGAGTCGATCTAGAATTTGTTTGTCTCGTCAAAATCAAGAGACATATGAACCATTGTGCTTGTGTCGTCGAGATTTTGAATTCAGGGCTAAGATTTGGTAACAGCTGATGCCGAACGAATGAGATATTTGCGACCAAAGGGTTGAAAAACTAGGAATACATTTAACATCAATTAAGTAGAGTAGTAGACTCGGTCACTCGAATTAGAAGGAGTGAAAATGTTAATATTCTTTAAATGTGGGACTCGTGATCCAAATGTGGGTGTTCCACCTGCCCCAAACCTCACAATGCGCAAGGGCTCGAGCACACTTCTGGCATGCCTCTAAAATGCCTAGATCTTGCATCTGAGGATTTTGATATTCCCAACATGAAGGGAAGAGAAGAAGAGATTGAATTGAATTGATTGAGAATTGGAATGGTTTTGGGTTGTTTATATAGGAGTTGAATGGGTGCATAGTGTCTGTTGGGTCAAAGAGACATATCTCTTCATTTTGAGGACTTAAAACGAAGTCTGAAACAGTTATATAGTCGGTTGGGTTATAGACCGTCGGATCTGGGTCAAAATCTCGGAAAGAACGCGAGCCATATATGGTGATGGACAAATCCCGAACAGTGCCTAACAGATGAAAAAGCAACGGTTGGATTAAAAGCTTGGAGTTGTCCTACCCCGTGCCCGACACGGGGTGAACGCTCGCCGTTGGATCTCGCTGATCCAACGCGCGAAGAGACGTCCCAACGTTGTCCCACTCATTATGACGCGCAACCGTTGGATTTTGTACAAAACCCGTGCATTGAACGCCATCCGTCCAGATTAGGACGTGCGTGGTTCGCTCAAACGGCCCCTGATCTAACTTGTCCCGTTTGACGTTTCAGACCCTAACTTAACCGATTTTTCAACCAAACTTTAAACTTGAATTTCTCATTCATCTGGAATCGGATTTGAGTAATTCTTGGCTCTAACTTGAAGAGCTCGACGAGACGAACGCGATGGCGCATTCCGTTTCTGAGTTTGACGAGTCGGGTCGAGCCAAAATTGGCTCGGATTCCAACAGATTTACTGTACATGGAGATCAAAGTTTGAACATAGCAACTATGTAGAAATTTGTGTATAAATTATTCATAGTCGATGTGGATTCTTTCATTCATATGTCGTATTTTTTTCTTGAATACTTGTAAATAGCTTATTACAAGAAGAAACCTCAAGTTTATGTGGTATTTTGCTTGATCTTAATATTTCTTAAAATTCAATATTTTTTTATGTTAACATTCAATGCGATTTAAATTTGATGAATTGATTTCTTATTCTGTTATTGTATGATTCATTGCGATGTAGTGATAAATTTATACAAACCTCTATGGACTCGACTTGGTAATTTTGTAGTTAAGTTTTTTTTTCATGAATCTTCAGTTTATTATGCACGTTTTGATAAAAATTCTTCTTACTGATGATAATTATATAGTGGATGACTGAAACAACGAGGCTTGAAGACACAACATGGACATCAACCTTGAGTGGCACCTTCATTTAGCACGACTTCTTTGAATGGAACAGTGGACAAGTAACTTCAAAATCAAATTCAAATTCAAACAAACGTCTCATCATGAACTTGAAAAAATCTGTTGAAGAGAGTTATCAAGGCAAAAAGATAACTTAGGAAAAATTGTTCATGAAGAAAATCAAAGAGCAAGTAAGTTACTTATAAGCCTAAGTTGAAGAGCAATGGTCTTAAAAATGAATTAAAGAATAAATAAGAAACATCTCGGATACTGGCGAAGCAATTGTAAGGAAATCGCAGTGAATCTCTGACTCGGTCAGATATGATATTAATGTGATAAGAAATGACAAACGTTTCGCGCCTATGTTAGAGGGGCGTATCTACCACGCGTGGTAAAAGAGGTTTAGTGATCAGTTATCAAAAAGGTAATGGAGAAAGCGCATGATCAGAAGATCAAACGACCTGACGTCAGAAGATTAAAAAGGAAGAAGAAAATCTGCTTTCAAGAAAAGTCGAAGGCATTTAATTGTGTCTTGCATCCAAACACACATATAAGCAGCCCTGGAATGCAATGTTCGTTACTTCAAGAAAAATAACTTGGTTTCACGAACAACCTTGATCCAGGTATGTCTTAAACCTATAATGTTTATTTACCTGAGTTAATCATGCATTATCTTAATCTTTGCATACACATGTATGTGAAAGTTAAAAGGAAGACTTTTTGTTTCTTCCAAATACCACAACTCTTATAATTTTCAGCTTCTTCTTCCATCTTCTTCCTCTCCTACTATCGGCATCAACTCTGGTGACCTCCACCACCAGTTCCAACGACACCTCCACCATCTCCGACAAGACCTTTCTTCTTCCCTACTTTTTGCTCTCCTCTCTCTTTCACTCTCTCCACCTCTTCTTCTCTTACCTACGTTTCGGCGAAAATGAAGGGTCCTTTGCTGGAACCCTCATCTGGTTTTATCCTTCGGCGGAACTTACAGTGAGAGAAGAGAGAGAGTAAGAAAGAGAGATGAGAAGGTAAGGAACTCCAACGGGTTTTGGCGTCCGACAACTATTCCGACGACATAAAAAGGAAGGTGTGTTGAGGAAAAGTTTTTTAGTTTTTCACCGTTTGATATTTTATTCCCCAAAAACTTTTGTTGTTCCTAGAATCTTCAACCTTTAAAAAAACTTTGGAATATGGAAATCAATTTGTCATCTTTTAACGGCACTCACCTAGAAAAAGTCCACAATCCCCATATTTTTAAAGGCGCTCCGATATTTTCTCACAATTTACTATATATATTAAGCACTTCAACATTGTGACTTGAATAAAATTGGCATGAGAATAGAGAAAGCATTTACCATTTTGCTCTCGGGCGGAGGTAGTTTCATGCTGGCAGTTTGCCACCATTTTGGGTGGAGAATCGGTTATTTTGGTAGTTATTGATTGCTTTTTGCTGTTTGAATTTTGAAATCCGGCGGTTATTGGGAGTTATCTTCACATATTGCTGTATATTTTCTCGAATTTAGGTTGTTTCCAACCTATAATTCCAATACCAGTCGCTCTTTAGGAGATCAGTCATAGTATTCAACTTGTGTTTTTACTTGTCATCATTTCTCGCTTACAATGGGAGAACCAAATGAATCGTTTTTGGAACAATTCGCTGCCTTAACAACCGAGGATCAGCCTCCGATTATGGTCGACGGGGACGATATGCAATCTCAGGCTAGAGATATTGAAAAACAGGGAGTGGTCTGGTTTCAAAGCACCAAACTGATTGACATTCTTCAAGCCTTGTCTCGTTTATCTCGTGTCATACACGGTCCTCACAAATTTCATTTGGCAGAGGTTAAAGATAATGTGTTTCTTATCAAATTTGCTACAGGCACTGAGTTAGATCTTGCAATGGAGAGTGCTCCATGGGTTATACAGGATGAACTTATTGTTCTCCAAAGGTGCATTCCGGATGTGTTACCGACAGACCAGAAGTTTGATTCAGCCTGGTTTTGGGTGCAAATGCACGGCATACCCCCCACCAGATTAACCGCAGAAACAGTTAATAGATTGGCGACCCCTTTAGGGAATTTCATTCCAACAACTGCGGAAGAGGCTAAGAAGTGGAATCTGTTTGGCCGAGTTAGAGTAGAACTTAGTCTGACTACCAAATTACCGGCCCTTGTCTATCTTAAACTCACTAACTTTAAAATGGTGGCAGTCCATATACGTATTGAAAAATTGCCACGTTTCTGCATTTCTTGTGGGTTTACAGGACACACAATCAAATTCTGTCCTACGATGGTGGCGTTTAATGACCTCCTCAAACAAAATCTATCGGAAGAACAAAGGGCAAAGGTTTTAAAAGCTATGACACCTAATTACAGTGAAGAGTATAAGGTTCCATTTACCACTAGAAACAAATTAAAAGAAATAGACTCTTTTGGTCAAGATAATGAGGATTCTAGTGAAGCTTTTCTTAATACTGATTTCTCGATTAACTCTAATTTTGGAGATTTATTGTCTAACTTATGCAAAACTTGAAAAAGGGGTATTGATCTGTCTTATGCAGTTACAGGTTTGTTCTCAAATAGGCTGTACCGAGGGGAACACTCTCGGCCGGGATTGGCAGAAGGGTCGACATCGACAGTTGATAGTATGGAAATGGAAGGAGAAATTGCTGAAGGACGTCAATTGAAGTACTACAAACGAACCCCTCATCAAATTGTGTTGGATAAAGAAAGGGTGCCGGCAACCCAAATGCCGACCTCTCCATGAAGATATTGGCGTGGAATTGTCGTGGGCTTGGGAACACCCCGACAAAGGAGACTTTGAAACAGTTCCTGGGAGCCGTTAAACCTTCATTGGTTTTCCTCTCTGAATCGAAGATTGTTAATTACTTCCCTCTTGCTTGTTTTAACCATTTTAATCTTCCTCAATATATGTTTATTCCCTCTCTAGGACGCAGTGGGGGTTTGATCCTCCACTGGTCCAATGATATTAAGTTAGATATTCACTTTTCCTCTCATAATTTAATCCATGCTACTGTGACTTCCTCTTTGGATGATAAGTGGGACATATTCTGTATTTATGGTCCCCCCAATGTTCAACATAGACATACTTTTTGGAATAACTTACTTGGTCGAATTCGTAGTACAAATAACCCGTATTGCTGTTTGGGAGATCTTAATGCTCTCAGTAACCCTAATGAAAAATGGGGTGGGAATGCTAACATCCCATTTTTGAATAATTTCCAGCAATTCATTCAGGATGCCAATTTGATTGATCTGGGTTTCAATGGCCCGGCCTATACTTGGACCAATAACAAGGCTATGCACCATCTTACTAAGGAGAGATTGGATAGAGCCCTTTGTGACCCAAATTGGTTGATGAATTTTCCTGATGCAGGAGTGTTCCATCTGCCTCGCTATAATAGCGACCATTCCCCCATACTCCTTAAACTTAGGGTAGAAGGCCAACCGGTTAACACTATAGCTAAGTTTGAAATATTCTGGACTCGCCATACTAACTATAATAATACATTTGCAGAGACATGGGAGAGTTCACAGGGTACCTTCTTGGAAAAGATTAAAAAAGTCAAAAACTCAATCCACAAATGGAGTAAACGAGCGTTTGGTGTCATACAGACCCGCCTGAGTAGTCTACAGACTAGACTCCGAAATATTCAATCAATAACTCCAACAGAAGATATGCTTCAGGTAGAAAGTAAATTACAGGAGGAAATCATTTCATTGGAAGAGCTTCTCCGAACAAAAGCTGAACAACGAGCTAGAGCCAAATGGGTTCAAAATGGGGATAGAAATACCAAAGCCTTTCATGTGGCAATGTCAACCAGGCGGCAGAAAAACAAAATACATCAGATTACCCTAGCAAATGGTGACATTTCAAGAGACATGGATAAAATCTCAGAGGAGTTCATTCAGTATTTTCAGAATTTATTTGGTGCAGAACCAGTTGGGTCCCCACCCACCGAAGTCATTAACAACTATAAGGTATTTTCTTCTGAACAACTGACCAATATCTCTAGGATTCCGTCTTCTGAGGAAATAAAGGCAGTGGTGATGGAGATGGGCTCTATTAAAAGCCCCGGTCCAGATGGGTTACCTTGTTACTTCTTTCAACATCACTGGGATACGATAGGGACAGAACTCATTCAATATATACAACAATCATTTGCTTCAGGTATGATTGACCCTCAGTTGAATTTGACTACCATTGCCCTTATCCCTAAGATTAGGAATCCGAGTTCAGCCTCGGAGTTCAGACCTATATCCTTATGTAATTCGGTGTATAAATTCATCACTAAATTGATAGCCAACCGAATCCGACCCTACTTAGAAGATAGCATTATGTGGACTCAAAACGCTTTTGTTCCGTCCCGCCAAATTCTAGATAATATTATTGTGACTAAGGAACTCTTGCACTCGATGAACACTTCTAAAGCTAAAAAAGGTCATTTTTCACTTAAAATGGACATGGTCAAAGCTTATGATAGGGTCAACTGGGATTTCCTTGAAATTGTGCTTAAAGCATCTGGTCTTGAAGGTAGCATCCTTCGTTTAATTATGTCATGTATTACTACAGCCACATTTAGTATTCAGCTGAATGGGTCCACTGTTGGAGACTTTAAGGCCACTAGAGGCCTTAGACAGGGCTGTCCTTTATCGCCCTATCTGTTTATCCTATCCTCACAGTCTCTCTCACTCCTTTTCAATTATTATGAGAATCAAGGTACATTTACAGGATTTAAGATCAATGCAGCAGCTCCTACTGTTTCCCACCTACTGTTTGCTGATGATCTTATAATTTTTGGAAAGGCAAATCAGCAAAATTTAAATACAGTAATACAAATCATGAATCACTATAGCTACTTCTCTGGACAGAAGGTAAACTTCTCTAAATCTTCTCTCTACTTTAGTCGAGGGGTGCCCCAGCATATTGTTGATACATTTGTCCATCATCTCAATGCCCCTTTAATGCTTGATAAAGAAAAGTATCTAGGAGCACTCATTCTCAAGAAGGAAAACAGAATAGATAGCCACAATTGGTTAGTTGATAAGTTCAAACAGAGTCTTTCAGGTTGGAAGCAGAAATTCATAACTCAAGCTGGCAGAACTACATTAATTAAATCTATTCTAGCATCATACTGTACCTATGCTACTAGTTTTCAAATTATGCCTGCAGGTACCATTAACAAGCTCGAGAAAATTGAGAGATGTTTTTGGTGGGGGCACCATGAGGATGAAAAAAAGCTACATTTTGTCAATTGGGATACCATATGTAGCCCTAAACACAAAGGTGGGCTGGGAATTAGGTCGATAAGAGAGGCCAACCTTTCTCTGATTGCTAAACTTGTGTGGAAATTCCTAACCAATCCAGAGGACATTTGGGTCCAATTACTAAAAGCTAAGTATCTTAAGGACAATAATTTTTGGATTACCAATAGTAAGCAAGGAAGTTCCCACATTTGGCATAGTTTTCATCAAGTTAAGCATCTCATGGAAGGTAATGTACTGTGGCAGATAAGGTATGGTAATAATATTGATATTAGATCGGACCCTTGGATCCCATCAACCCCAACTCACATGCTTACTTTCATTAATACACTACCTAACAATTTCGTTACAGTCTCTGATCTAATTGAGCAGGACACAGGGAGGTGGAAATCAAATATCATAACAGAGCATTTCAATCAAGAGGATGCCAGATCAATTTTGGAAATACAGATCCATGTCAATAATAGGGCAGATAAACTAATTTGGTGCCCTGCTTCTAACGGGAAATTCTCTAGCAAATCATTCTATACCCACATCAAAGAAATCCCACCAATAATAGAGCAAGCATATCAATTTCCATGGAAATATTTTTGGAAACAGAAGCAAATGACCCCTAAGATTCAAAATTTCATATGGAAATTAATTCACGAAGGTTTACCTCTGTTATCCAACATAAGTAAGAGAGTCCCTCATATAGATCAGGATTGTATGCTCTGCTCGACGGGAGAAGCAGAATCAACAAAACATTTGTTTGCAGAATGTGGTGTTTTCCATCGACTTTTACAATATTCAGGCCTAGAGGAGCTGCCATTCATCAAAGAAGATCCCATTAAAACTTTGGCTCATATATTAAACAATAAAAATATGTTGGAAGAAAGTTGGTACAAAGTTACTTATCTATACTGGGAATGGTGGAAAATGAGAAACAATCTCTATTTTCAAAATCAGACACCAAGTAGGGAACGATGTTGGTGGAATGTGAAAGAAGCCCTCAGGTATGTTTCATTAACCCCTCCTGACACGAACACTAACATCTCATCGCAGGTAAGCTGGATTCCTCCTCCAGAAGGAATGATCAAGATCAATTTCGATGGATCTTTTAAGGAGATGGAGGCTTCTTGCGCTGCAATAGCCAGAAATGAGAAAGGAGAGATAATAGGAACGAGAAGGAAGCAGATTCAACCGGAATCCCCATTGTTAAGTGAAATCGCCGCTCTTGAAGAAGCGGTAACCCTAGCTGAAGATTTGGGATACAAACCTCTTATAATCGAGGGAGACGCTAGGGTTGTATTGGAGTGGATGTCAGCCGTAGATCCGGATATCCCTTGGCGAGTATCACATAGAATCGACGGACTACGGAAGCGGGCGCATGAGGGACAGATGGATTTCCTATACTGTCCACGTGACTCCAATAGGGCGGCACACGACCTGGCGCAGTCGATCCTCCCGTCAAGAAACTAAAATTTATATTTTAGCCACTAGAAGTTAATGGTTTACTAGTTAGTCCCTGGTTTTGTAATGCTTGTGGTTTAGGTCTAACTTTGTAACATTATTTATTTTAATGAAATTGGCTTTCAAAAAAAAAAAATTAAGCACTTCAACAGTATCTTTTCTCTCTCTCCCTCTCTCTCGCTCCTTAAATTGACGGTGGCGCCACAAACCCTAAGCAAAAGAAAAGGAAGGCGAGAATGGATTTTAAATACGTCGGTCTGGAACCGCAAAGGTATCTTCATCTCTACCCGTCCTCCTCCTCATCGTCAGCAATTGTTTTATTTCTATCTGCCTAATACAATCTAGGAATTTGATTTAGGGTTTCTATTCCTGTTTGTGTGGATTTGCTTGTTTAGGGTTTCAAAATTTCTTTTCTTATCTACAATCTAGGAATTTGATTTAGGGTTTCGATTCCTGTTTGTGTGGATTTGCTTGTTTAGGGTTGCAAAACTTCTTTTCTTATCTACAATCTAGGAATTTGATTTAGGGTTTCTATTCCTGTTTGTGTGGATTTGCTTGTTTAGGGTTTCAAATCTATGAAAAATTTGTTTTCTTATCGACAATCCATGTATGTTTCTTTGATATTACATTATCATTATTTGATGGTCATGATGATTAAATGGTGGTGTTTTAATTAGGGATATCGTCGTAAGGGAAATGACTGCTTGGAAAAGTTTATCAATTGAAGAGAAGAGACATGCAGAATCTATTTATCCTTTACATGAAGCTGTGTACAATTACTTTGTCTCCACAAAACTTGCTGTTTCTCTTAAGGAAGATTTACAAACAGTAATTCGTATCTCCAAGGTTACATACTTATCTAGTACACTAGTAGATACTCAAATCATCACTTGTTATTTACCAACAATGAATGTATAACTTTGTGTTTCTTTTTCCTCTTTAGGAAATATTTCATATGCTCGACACTGAATGCGAAAAGTTTGACAACTTAGTACGCGATAATAGTGATTTGCTTAGGGAGGTTATTACTGAATTAAAAAAGGTTAACCATCTCAACTTAACTTTCTTTAACCCCTTTCTCTTTATTTGTTTTCTGATCCCCTGTCGACTTTGTTATGACCACCAGATTCCTGGTTGGCTGTCAAAGGTAAGAAATGACGAAAGGATTGACAAGACATGTAGTGCTATTATCATCGGTGGGAATTGGGACACGCGAAGATGTAACGGGGAAAAAATCAACCCAGACGTTGTTGGATTGGACTACGATGTATTGACTCGAAATTTCGATGAGTCAGAATATTGAATCATTTTAAATGCTCAACTATTAATAAGTTGCTCTTTTTTACAGGGTTTGATTGACATAATACTTGAAGTTGCACCTTACATACCTCGGCATCAATCCTTGGATCCTTTGAGAAACCTGGTGTCTCTTGGAACAGATGTGTTGAAGTACCTGGAGAAGGTAGCTTCTTCCGGTAGCAAGAAGAGAAAAAGAGAGGAGGGTGATGATGGAAGTAGATCTGGTAGAGAGGAGGGTGATGATGGAAGTAGATCTGGTAGAGAGGAGGGTGATGATGGAAGTAGATCTGGTAGAGAGGAGGGTGATGATGGAAGTAGATCTGGTAGAGAGGAGGGTGATGATGGAAGTAGATCTGGTAGTTCGATGAGAACACTCCCACACGATTTTATAATTTAGCAAGGGATCTTGCATTACCATTATCATCATGGTGGCAGAGAAAGAGGGAACGATTGCTTTTGTTTGGTTCGGGTGTAAATCAAACTTACTTTATGAATACCTATACCCTTTTGTTGCTTTTGTTATCTCCAAGTCTAGGAGGTATTCGTTCTCTGTCTTTTTTGTATTTGGGTGGAAATCAATCTCTCAAAACATGAGTATGTGAATCTTTTTTGGTTATTCAGTTCAATTGCAATTGAGTTTTTGAAATCAGTTTTTTTTTCTTTCTTATGGTTTCCATTCTTGAATGAAATGCTACTGTTCAAGTTAACAGTTAGTACATTCCTAGGGAGTAAAAAAGAAAAAATTAGATCATAAGAATTCAAATTTTGCCTTTTCTTAGTCATTGGATCAGAAAAGGCCCTCAAGTAAATTGACACCAGACCTAAGGCTAACAAAATTTGAGTTTTGTTATATTTCTCTCTTGCAACTCTTGATCTTTGTGGTAACTTTCGATTCTTCCTTGCCTGAATGTCGTGACCTCATTTAGGATGTATCACTCGTGCTATCTTTTGGAAGGCATTATGGTAACGTAACTGCCCCAAGTCACCTAACAGTAGAAGCTCTACTGATGTTATGGCAAATTCTGTTACACAGATATCTCTTCGCTACACAGGCCTGGTTGGCAGGAATGGTACAGCGAAAACAACTTTCCTCAGGTATATGGCTATGCATGCTATTAATGGTATTCCTAAGAGATTTCAGATATTACATGTTGCGCAAGAAGTTGTTGGTGACAATACACCAGCTTTGCATTGTATCCTTAACGCCGATTTTGAGAGAACACAGTTACTGCAAGAACAAGCTAATCTCCTTGCACTTTTTCAGGTTCGAATTTTGTGATGCTTATGTTCAAGTTAAAGATGTGCTTTGGTTACTGTGTTGTCATTTCTTTTGCAGAAAGTTACCTGGTACGCGGTTCACTGCCATGAGAGTATTGGGTGCGCTAAGAGTATACTTCTTTGGTACGCCATTTTGTATTTCACTTCGTTTTGGACTATTTTCCTAGACATAATATACTCTTTGTGATACATTTATAATAGATACACCTATTCTGAGACACTCTTTTTTGCATAAAACTTACAATCTAACAAGCTTAACTAAAAAGATTCTTGTAGTTAACTACCCAACTAGTAGAATTTATAGTTTTCTACAAAGATTTAGGTTAATTAAGACTAAAAATTCCAGTACACTAATTCGGGGGGTACCGGATCGTGAACCCACCCAAAAAGAATACGAAAATTGGGTACGGGGAATCGTGTACGCTGTACGCAGGGTGGAGGAGAGTATATGGTAACGTACTTTTGCTTTTACTAATGATTCTGGTGGGTCTTTTCCATTTTGTTCATATCATCAAATGCCAATCTTATTGAAATTGTCCCGTAATGAAGAGAGACATGGAGCTCGGGGATGCTACTGTAAAGTCCTCTGCTGCAATGGACATAGATACCCTGTCACAAAAGCTTGAACATATATGTAAAAGTCTTGAGTTCATTGACGTTGATTTAGCAGAGTCAAGGGCAGCGCCCATTCTTTGCGGTTAGTTATCTTGCTTTTATGATCTTTGGGGAATCTGACAGTTGATCCATTATTATTTTTTCCCTAAGTCAAATTTTAGTGTCCTTAAAAGTCGCGCGAGTTACTTGTCATTTAAAAAGTCGGGATCTTTTGTGTTGCCCGAGCCTACTCGTTAGTTAGTCGCAATCATGACAACTCAGAGAGCTAATTTACCATGACCATTCAATACAATAGGGAGATCTATATATTTTTTTTGAACTCTTGGTAAGCCTAACTGATTGAAAGGGAAAACAGTTGGGTATTCCTGCTGTTTGTTTAATTCGTAGGCTTCTTCTGGTATTTGGACACTTTGACTTGTATGTAACTATACAATATGTAACTTTTTCCCTAAAATGAATTTCAGGGCCCGAGTTTCACTACAGATATGCAGCGGAGGAGGATTTGAATTGCTCTTGCATGGGCACTTTTTATTCAGCCTGGTCTGTTTACTGCTGGAGAAATCTACGGTATGCTCTACATGAAATGTACCATCAGGTTGTATCTTTAGATATGAAGATCCAGGCTAATACATTTTGATTTTTTCTTTCTTCTGACAGAACCATCTAGTGAAAAGCTATCTGCCTACAAAGAGGATTGATTCTAGTGAAAAAGCAAAAGCCCATATGCAGGTCTGTTTTCGCTTAGTTAAAAAGTAAACAAAAGTAGAATATTACCTTCTTTCATTCACGTGCTACATAGGAAGGATGCTTGCCATTCAATCTCCTGCAATTTCCTGTAATTTGACTACTTTACCAGTTCCAGTTCACAATTATTTGGCGTCCACACTTATTTATGGAATACATTTTTATTAAAAGTCAACAAATTTTCACCCAGAAGCCAATATTTCCATGTTGGATTCAATGGATAAGAAATTTGATTGTTGCCCTTTATAAATACAATGCAAATTATTTAATAAACAAAATGTTTCAACAAAAATATGGTGAAAAAATGAGTATTTTGAATTCCATAAGTTACGAATGTCCTGAACTACTCCATTAATTTGCCACGGTGGGCTTCTCCCTTCATTAGTCAAAACCGAAACAGCTAGTAGAGAATCCGAGGCTATTTTCACTCTCTGTTGACCTGAATTTAGGGCTAGTGAAGAACTAAGTTTAGTTAATTCTGCATTTCAGGGGAAAATGTATCTTCTTCTACTCGGAACGACTGCTTTCAGCCTGGTGAGCTTCTCTTTGACGGAACCTTTCTTATTTTTCTTCTATTTTGGGACTGTCTAAGTTAGACCAATGTTTGGTCCACCGGTGGGGTCGACAGGTAACTACTCCTCTCATGTTCAAATTGATACCTGCTCTGCTACATCTTGGTGCCCTTATGCACTGGTTTCCTCCAGAGAGTAGCATCCAGAGTGAGGTACTTTCGCTAACTTCAACAAAATTTCAACTTTTTTTTGTGTCAGATTCTTTCTATAAGAATTTAGTGAACTCCGCCTTTTGCTTGTCCGTGATACTTGTTCGGGACTGATTACTGTGTGGGCAGGCCTTTGTCGAGTAAATTGCTCTGATGCTTAAAAACCTTTTGTAAGCACTGAGGAAGATTGTCCTGAAAACATATAAGTATACCTATTTATAATCTTTCATTACTTTTACCCCTATTTTAATCTTAATATTTCAACAGCATATACTGATCGGCCGTCCAAGTGCAGTAGAAGTAACACATGCATTGAATATCCATTCGAAGCCTAGCAGCCCCAAACCCCGACAACAAGCTCATTAAATAGTATGCTATTATCCTACTCTCGACCCTTTATTTTTCTGAATATTTGCGTAGTATTGTTTTATCTGCTTTTAATTCTAGTAACCTTTATCTTTACAGGATTGAACTTTTCGAATCGAAACACACAACAGTTTCCTCTCATCACCTATTTTGATCTACAATTTTACTTGGATGACTTTATTAATCCCCCACTGCTGAAAGAAAGGGGAAACTCTCTAACATAGCGAAAGGAGCGAATTTTCATTTGAACTCAGCTCGAAGATCCCAAGTAAAAAAAAAAGGCTTTTACTATGTTGTATATATTATTATTATTTTTTTCGGGGTAGATAATTGTTTCTTGAACACTAATTCAAGTTAAGGAAACAGTCTTCTTGTGATCATTCTTCTCTCTGAAAAGTGAATTATAGGTACAAGGCAAACTCCAACGTTGCTGGTTTGATTTACTGCGCAAAGTATATATTTCAAGAGAGAAGGACAAGCAAGATTAGTGATGTTCATAGCCTGAAATGACTTCTGCAACTCCAAGTCCTGGTTGGAATCCCAACACACATGATTTCCATTGTTTGGACAAAATACTAGAGTAGAGTTGGAGTAAAGGGTGCTCCTGCAAAACAAAAACAAGATAACCCATTATAGATTTCAACAAAAGAATTGCAAAGAAAGCTCAAGAACACCAAAATAGAAGAGATAAAGAGAGAGAGAGAGAGAGAGAGACCCACTTGAATCATTACAGAAAGGTTGAGTAGAAGAGGGTTGTAGCAAGTAAGAAAACAGGAGAACAGTAATAATGGTAAGTTGCATATCTTCCATATCTGTCTCTGTCTATTCTATGGAAGAGTTTAAGAAGAAAAGTAGAGTAGAAAATGACTACTTTGCAGTATTGTTATAACAAAGTAAAGAGACTCAATTTTAATACTCAAAGTTAAGAACATCTTGATTCAAATCTAAAACTATCCGCTTCCATAGCAAATAATTTTATACTCTTTCTCTCTCTGACTAATATACACATACCTCACACAAATCCATGCACCTTCATTTTGTTTCGAGTTTTCTACAGATACCCATGCAAGAACATAATAAAAGAAGTACTACTAAGAAATGGAACTTGGAGGTGGAGACTTGTAGTTTGGTAAGTACTGATGCAACATTGTAGCTACAACTTCAAGGATTTAAGTATGTGAAGACATAATGAAAGAACAACAATCAATAAAAAATCAAGAATACTAAACATATCCTACAAAATAGAGGCTTCATTATACGTGTATCCACGCCTTAATGTAACGGGTAGGGGTGTCAATGGGTATCTCTTTACTCGAGAACAGAACCGAATCAGAATTTAGTACCCGTTAAGAATATATATATCCTTTGGAGTCGGGGATACCCCGTTGGTACTCAGAACTTGATTATTCTATACTTTGAACTCAAGATTTTTGTACTACAATATTTGTTATGACGAAGAACAAGCAAACCAAGAAGACAATAACGAAAGTTAACAATCACACAGAACACAAGAGATTAACATGGTTCGGTTGGTGAAACATACTCCACCGCGAATAGTAGCGCAATGATTTTCATTATAAATGAAGAACAAGATTACAAATATTTCTTTAAGGATTATAGTATTTGCAAGTCACTAATACTCTAGCATTCAATTGCCTTAAACTATCTCACCAAAACCGAAAACAGGATATACCCTTTACACCGATAACAACCCTTTCATAAGACTAGGGCAAACATTAGTGAACGGTTCTCTGGTGGCAACTAGATGTTGACCCATATTCAAGGCACTTTCAACATGATCGAAATACATACAAAGTACAACTGTAACTTTCAATAGGTTACAATTCTGGTTTCACAAGATACCCGAAATAGAACCCACCTGTTGACACCCCTAACAATATACTCAACTCATTGCCGGTATTTTTCCTACTGGGCACCCGATAGAGTACAAGGTCTTGTTGTCAAACTGAACTCTAGCAGATTCACCAACCAAAATGTGCACGCGCCTGCCAGGGCAAGCTCATCACCTAACCCATGCACTAGATACACTCGGAGACTATGAGGGGTATTATTATATATATATAGTAGAGAGAGGCAGCTCCGCAGCTGTATGAGTGCATAAGATTACAGAAAAATTGGATACTAATGAATAGTTATAAATTTTTGAGTAAAGGTGTTGGATTCAAGAAGAATATGCTTCTCATTCAACTATATATCAAGCACAAAGAAAAATTTATAGTACTTGATTTAAAAGGATTAAGTATATTTTACTACAAGCTAAAATCCAGAAAAAGAAACAAGTAAAATGAAAAGAAGAGCCAAATCTCATTTCTTACAACTCTAAAACTACTCTCCATCTTGAAGAAGTTAGTATAGTTTTTCTTGAAGAAAATGAACTCACCTACCATATATACAAGCATGGATCAGATTTTGACAGATTGAAATGAGCACCTGTTATTGACGATGATGTGTTTTGAGCAGAGTGATCATATATGATCCCAGTGAGTCTACAGGTAGAACGGTGTTTTGAGGCCCACAAACGTATCTCGAATTTGGTAGATGATGGAAAGGAAAGGTACCCACACATAAAATGGTCATCCATAGTTTCCAGTCTTTCTTCGTCATGGAGATGTAATAAACACGACAACCGTCTAATTTAAACCGAGAATGAAAGAGGCCTAAAGCCCGATTACATTATTTATAGCCTAAATTACATAAGATAAATCTTGATGACAATTGCTTCTGCCGAGACTCGATCCCATGACCTCATAGTGTTAAGAGGGGCGTCCAAAACATGTTTTTAAAAATCTAAACTAACTTCATCACATCCACCTCTTCATATTGTACCTCTACCTACTTCATGTTTTCAAAAACAGGTTTTTAAAACTCTAAACTAACTTCAATATTGTATTATTGTGCCCCCAGAAACCCTCTAAGCAAAAGAAAAGCGAGAATGGATTTTCATTACGTCGGTCTGAAAACGCAAAGGTATCATCATCATCATCTCTACCCGTCCTCCTCCTCATCATCGTCAGCAATTTTTTTTTTATTTCTTTCTATCTGCCTAATACAATCTAGGAATTTGATTTAGGGTTTCTATTCCTGTTTGTGTGGATTTGCTTGTTTAGGGTTTCAAAATTTCTTTTCTTATCTACAATCTAGGAATTTGATTTAGGGTTTCCATTCCTGTTTGTGTGGATTTGCTTGTTTAGGGTTGCAAAACTTCTTTTCTTATTTACAATCTAGGAATTTGATTTAGGGTTTCTATTCCTGTTTGTGTGGATTTGCTTGTTTAGGGGTTCAAATGTATGAAAAATTTGTTTTCTTATCTACAATCCATGAATGTTTCTTTGATAGTACATTATCATTATTTGATGGTCATGATGATTAAATGGTGGTGTTTTAATTAGGGATATCGTCGAAAGGGAAATGACTGCTTGGAAAAATATGTCAATTGAAAAGAAGAAAAATGAAGGGTCTATTTATCCTTTACAAGAAGCTGTGTACAATTACTTTGTCTCCACAGAACATGCTCTTACTCATAAGGAAGATTTACAAACAGTAATTAATATCTCCAAGGTTAGTAGATACTAATTTCTCAAATCATCACTTGTTATTTACCAACAATGAATGTATTACTAGTATAACTTTGTGTTTCTTTTTCCTCTTTAGGAAATATTTCATATGCTCGGCACTGAATGCGAAAAGTATGACAACTTAGTACACGATAATCGTGATTTGCTTAGGGATGTTATTACTGAATTAAAAAAGGTTAACCATCTCAACTTAACTTTCTTTATTTGACCCCTTTCTCTTTATTTGTTTTCTGATCCCCCCGTGTCGACTTTGTTATGACCACCAGACTCCTGGTTGGCTGGAAAAGGTAATAAATGACGAAAGGATTGACGAGACATGTAGTGCTATTATCATGGGTGGGGATTATGACACGCGAAGATGTAACTGGGAAAAATTCAACCCACACGTTGTTGGATTGGACTACGAGGTATTGACTCGAAATTTCGATGAGTCAGAATATTGAATCATCTTAAATGCTCAACTATTAATAAGTTGCTCTTTTTTACAGGGTCTGATTGACGTAATACATGAAGTTGCACCTTACATACCTCGGCAACATTCCTTGGAGCATATGAGAATCCTGGTGTCTCTTGTAACAGAGGTGTTGGAGGGCCTGGAGAATGTAGCTTCTTCCGGTAGCAAGAAGAGAAAAAGAGAGGAGGGTGATAATGGAAGTAGATCTGGTAGAGATGAGGGTGATGATGGAAGTAGATCTGGTAGTTCGATAACAACACTCCCACACGATTTTATAATTTAGCAAGGGATCTTGCATTACCACTATCATCATGGTGGCAGAGAAAGAGGGAACGATTGCTTTTGTTTGGTTCGGGTGTAAATCAAACTTTATGAATACCTATACCCTTTTGTTGCTTTTGTTATCTACAAGTCTAGGAGGTATTCGTTCTCTGTCTTTTTTGTATTTGGGTGGAAATCAATCTTGTTTATGAATACCTGTACCCTTTTCTTGCTTTTGTTATCTACAAGTCTATGAGGTACCTGATCTCTCAAAACATGAGTATGTGAATCTTTTTTGGTTATTCAGTTCAATTGCAATTGAGTTTTTGAAATCCGTTTTTTTTCTTTCTAATGGTTTCCATTCTTGAATGAAATGCTACTGTTCAAGTTAACAGTTAGTACATTCCTAGGGAGTAAAAAAGAAAAAAATTAGATGATAAGAATTCAAATTTTGCCTTTTCTTAGTCATTGGATCAGAAAAGGCCCTCAAGTAAATTGACACCAGACCTAAGGACTAAGGCTAACAAAATTTGAATTTGTTATATTTCTCTCTTGCAACTCTTGATCTTTGTGGTAACTTTCGATTCTTCCTTGCCTGAATGTCGTGACCTCATTTAGGATGTATCACTCGTGCTATCTTTTGGAAGGCATTATGGTAACGTCACTGCCCCAAGTCACCTAACAGTAGAAGCTCTACTGATGTTATGGCAAATTCTGTTACACAGATATCTCTTCGCTACACAGGCCTGGTTGGCAGGAATGGTACAGCAAAAATCATGATTCACAAAAAAATGAGATTTGTCATCCATTCTTTCAACCTCAAAAAATGACCAGCATTTAGGTTTCAGATAGTCAACTTTTTGCCAGTATATATTTCAAGAGAGAAGCACAAGCAAGATTAGTGATGTTCATAGCCTGAAATGACTTCTGCAACTCCAAGTCCTGGTTGGAATCCCAACACACATGATTTCCATTGTTTGGACAAAATACTAGAGTAGAGTTGGAGTTAAGGGTGCTCCTGCAAAACAAAAACAAGATAACCCCATTATAGATTTCAACAAAAGAATTGCAAAGAAAGCTCAAGAACACCAAAATAGAAGAGATAAAGAGAGAGAGAGACCCACTTGAATCATTACACAAAGGTTGAGTAGAAGAGGGTTGTAGCAAGTAAGAAAACAGGAGAACAGTAATAATGGTAAGTTGCATATCTTCCATATCTGTCTCTGTCTATTCTATGGAAGAGTTTAAGAAGAAAAGTAGAGTAGAAAATGACTACTTTGCAGTATTGTTATAACAAAGTAAAGAGACTCAATTTTAATACTCAAAGTTAAGAACATCTTGATTCAAATCTAAAACTATCCACTTCCATAGCAAATAATTTTATACTCTTTCTCTCTCTGACTAATATACACATACCTCACACAAATCCATGCACCTTCATTTTGTTTCGAGTTTTCTACAGATACCCATGCAAGAACATAATAAAAGAAGTACTACTAAGAAATGGAACTTGGAGGTGGAGACTTGTAGTTATTGCTAAGTACTGATGCAACATTGTAGCTACAACTTCAAGGATTTAAGTATGTTAAGACATAATGAAAGAACAACAATCAATACTTTGGAGTCGGGGATACCCCGTTGGTACTCCGAACTTGATTATTCTATACTTTGAACTCAGGATTTTTGTACTACAATATTTGTTATGACGAAGAACAAGCAAACCAAGAAGACAATAACGAAAGTTAACAATCACACAAAACACAAGAGATTAACGTAGTTCGGTTGGCGAAACATACTCCACGGCGAATAGTAGCGCGATGATTTTCATTATAAATGAAGAACAAGATTACAAATATTTCTTTAAGGATTATAGTATTTGCAAGTCACTAATACTCTAGCATTCAATTGCCTTAAACTATCTCATCAAAACCGAAAACAGGATATACCCTTTACACCGATAACAACCCTTTCATAAGACTAGGGCAAACATTAATGAACGGTTCTCTGGTGGCAACTAGATGTTGACCCATATTCAAGGCACTTTCAACATGATCGAAATACATACAAAGTACAACTGTAACTTTCAATAGGTTACAATTCTGGTTTCACAAGATACCCGAAATAGAACCGACCCGTTGACACCCCTAACAATATACTCAACTCATTGCCGGTATTTTTCCTACTGGACACCCAATAGAGTACAAGGTCTTGTTGTCAAACTGAACTCTAGCAGATTCACCAACCAAAATGTGCACGCGCCTGTCAGGGCAAGCTCATCACCTAACCCATGCACTAGATACACTCGGAGACTATGAGGGGTATTATTATATATATATAGTAGAGAGAGGCAGCTCCGCAGCTGTATGAGTGCATAAGATTACAGAAAAATTGGATACTAATGAATAGTTATAAATTTTTGAGTAAAGGTGTTGGATTCAAGAAGAATATGCTTCTCATTCAACTATATATCAAGCACAAAGAAAAATTTATAGTACTTGATTTAAAAGGATTAAGTATATTTTACTACAAGCTAAAATCCAGAAAAAGAAACAAGTAAAATGAAAAGAAGAGCCAAATCTCATTTCTTACAACTCTAAAACTACTCTCCATCTTGAAGAAGTTAGTATAGTTTTTCTTGAAGAAAATGAACTCACCTACCATATATACAAGCATGGATCAGATTTTGAACGATAGAAATGAGCACCTGTTATTGACGATGATGTGTTTTGAGCAGAGTGATCATATATGATCCCAGTGAGTTTACAGGTAGAACGGTGTTTTTGAGGCCCGCAAACGTATCTCGAATTTGGTAGATGATGGAAAGGAAAGGTACCCACACATAAAATGGTCATCCATAGTTTCCAGTCTTTCTTCGTCATGGAGATGTAATAAGCACGACAACCGTCTAATTTAAACCGAGAATGAAAGAGGCCTAAAGCCCGATTACATTATTTATATCCTAAATTACATAAGATAAATCTTGATGACAACTGCTTCTACCGAGACTCGATCCCATGACCTCATGGTGCTAAGAGAGGCGTCCAAAACATGTTTTTAAAAATCTAAACTAACTTCATCACATCCACCTCTTCATATTGTACCTCTACCTACTTCAAGTTTTCAAAAACAGGTTTTTAAAAATCTAAACTAACTTCAATATTGTATTATTGTGCCCCCAGAAACCCTCTAAGCAAAAGAAAAGCGAGAATGGATTTTCATTACGTCGGTCTGAAAACGCAAAGGTATCATCATCATCATCTCTACCCGTCCTCCTCCTCCTCATCATCGTCAGCAATTTTTTTTTTATTTCTATCTATCTGCCTAATACAATCTAGGAATTTGATTTAGGGTTTCTATTCCTGTTTGTGTGGATTTGCTTGTTTAGGGTTTCAAAATTTCTTTTCTTATCTACAATCTAGGAATTTGATTGAGGGTTTCGATTCCTGTTTGTGTGGATTTGCTTGTTTAGGGTTGCAAAACTTCTTTTCTTATCTACAATCTAGGAATTTGATTTAGGGTTTCTATTCCTGTTTGTGTGGATTTGCTTGTTTAGGGTTTCAAATCTATGAAAAATTTGTTTTCTTATCGACAATCCATGTATGTTTCTTTGATATTACATTATCATTATTTGATGGTCATGATGATTAAATGGTGGTGTTTTAATTAGGGATATCGTCGAAAGGGAAATGACTGCTTGGAAAAATATGTCAATTGAAAAGAAGAAAAATGAAGGGTCTATTTATCCTTTACAAGAAGCTGTGTACAATTACTTTGTCTCCACAGAACATGCTCTTACTCATAAGGAAGATTTACAAACAGTAATTAATATCTCCAAGGTTAGTAGATACTAATTTCTCAAATCATCACTTGTTATTTACCAACAATGAATGTATTACTAGTATAACTTTGTGTTTCTTTTTCCTCTTTAGGAAATATTTCATATGCTCGGCACTGAATGCGAAAAGTATGACAACTTAGTACACGATAATCGTGATTTGCTTAGGGATGTTATTACTGAATTAAAAAAGGTTTAACATCTCAACTTAACTTTCTTTATTTGACCCCTTTCTCTTTATTTGTTTTCTGATCCCCCCGTGTCGACTTTGTTATGACCACCAGACTCCTGGTTGGCTGGAAAAGATAACAAATGACGAAAGGATTGACGAGACATGTAGTGCTATTATCATGTGTGGGGATTACGACACAGGAAGATATAGCTGGGAAAAAATCAACCAACACGTTGTTGGATTGGACTACGAGGTATTGACTCGAAATTTCGATGAGTCAGAATATTGAATCATCTTAAATGCTCAACTATTAATAAGTTGCTCTTTTTTACAGGGTCTGATTGACGTAATACATGAAGTTGCACCTTACATACCTCGGCAACATTCCTTGGAGCATTTGAGAATCCTGGTGTCTCTTGGAACAGAGGTGTTGGAGGGCCTGGAGAATGTAGCTTCTTCCGGTAGCAATAAGAGAAAAAGAGAGGAGGGTGATGATGGAAGTAGATCTGGTAGTTCGATAACAACACTCCCACACAATTTTATAATTTAGCAAGGGATCTTGCATTACCATTATCATCATGGTGGCAGAGAAAGAGGGAACGATTGCTTTTGTTTGGTTCGGGTGTAAATCAAACTTACTTTATGAATACCTATACCCTTTTGTTGCTTTTGTTATCTACAAGTCTAGGAGGTATTCGTTCTCCGTCTTTTTTGTATTTGGGTGGAAATCAATCTTGTTTATGAATACCTGTACCCTTTTCTTGCTTTTGTTATCTACAAGTCTATGAGGTACCTGATCTCTCAAAACATGAGTATGTGAATCTTTTTTGGTTATTCAGTTCAACTGCAATTGAGTTTTTGATCTCCTTTTCTTTTCTTTCTTATGGTTTCCATTCTTGAATGAAAAGCTACTGTTCAAGTTAACAGTTAGTACATTCCTAGGGAGTAAAAAAGAAAAAATTAGATCATAAGAATTCAAATTTTGCCTTTTCTTAGTCATTGGATCAGAAAAGGCCCTCAAGTAAATTGACACCAGACCTAAGGACTAAGGCTAACAAAATTTGAATTTTGTTATATTTCTCTCTTGCAACTCTTGATCTTTGTGGTAACTTTCGATTCTTCCTTGCCTGAATGTCGTGACCTCATTTAGGATGTATCACTCGTGCTATCTTTTGGAAGGCATTATGGTAACGTCACTGCCCCAAGTCACCTAACAGTAGAAGCTCTACTGATGTTATGGCAAATTCTGTTACACAGATATCTCTTCGCTACACAGGCCTGGTTGGCAGGAATGGTACGGCGAAAACAACTTTCCTCAGGTATATGGCTATGCATGCTATTATTGGTATTCCTAAGAGCTTTCAGATATTACATGTTGCGCAAGAAGTTGTTGGTGACAATACACCAGCTTTGCATTGTGTCCTTAACGCCGATTTTGAGAGAACACAGCTACTGCAAGAAGAAGCTAATCTCCTTGCACTTTTTCAGGTTCGAATTTTGTGATGCTTATGTTCAAGTTAAAGATGTGCTTTGGTTACTGTGTTGTCATTTCTTTTGCAGAAAGTTACCTGGTACGCGGTTCACTGCCATGAGAGTATTGGGTGCGCTAAGAGTATACTTCTTTGGTACGCCATTTTGTATTTCACTTCGTTTTGGACTATTTTCCTAGACATAATATACTCTTTGTGATACATTTATAATAGATACACCTATTCTGAGACACCCTTTTTGCATAAAACTTACAATCTAACAAGCTTAACTAAAAAGATTCTTGTAGTTAACTACCCAACTTGTCGAATTTATAGTTTTCTACAAAGATTTAGGTTAATTAAGACTAAAAATTCCAGTACACTAATTCGGGGGGTACCGGATCGTGAACCCACCCAAAAAGAATACGAAAATTTTTGTACGGGGAATCGTGTAGGCTGTACGCAGGGTGGAGGAGAGTATATGGTAACGTACTTTTGCTTTTACTAATAATTCTGGTGGGTCTTATCCATTTTGTTCATATTATCAAATGCCAATCTTACTGATATTGTCCCGTAATGAAGCGAGAGATGGAGCTCGGGGATGCTACTGAAAAGTCCTCTGCTGCAATGGACATAGATACCCTGTCACAAAAGCTTGAACATATATGTAAAAGGCTTGAGTTCATTGACGTTGATTTAGCAGAGTCAAGGGCAGCGCCCATTCTTTGCGGTTAGTTATCTTGCTTTTATGATCTTTGGGGAATCTGACAGTTGATCCATTATAATTTTTTCCCTAAGTCAAATTTTGGTGTCCTTAAAAGTCGCGCGAGTTGCTTGTCATTTAAAAAGTCGGGATCTTTTGTGTTGCCCGAGCCTATTCGTTAGTTAGTCGCAATCATGACAACTCAGAGCGCCAGGGACGGAACTACAGGTAGGCCGAAGGGGGCCATGGTCCCCCTCGATCAAGCCGTAGTGACCTCCACTATAATCTACAAAAATCATGATTCACAAAAAATAACCTATTAATACATATAATACTGAATACATAACATCAACTCTTATTTGCTTTTTGGTAGGACTTTGTTGTTATAACACAAATGACTTGTGTTCGACCCCACTTGGTAGCATATTTTCTTATTTTTTGTGTTTCAAGACTTCTCTAGGTGTGTTTGAAAAGGATATACAAGTCTAAGATTTTAACCAAGATCATTGATTAGTCTACATTGGCCCCCTTGATCTTTGATCCTGATTCCGTCCCTGCAGAGCGCTACTTTACCATGACCATTCAATACAATAGGGAGATCTGTATATTTTTTTTGAACTCTTGGTAAGCCTAACTGATTGAAAGGAAAACAGTTGGGTATTCCTGCTGTTTGTTTAATTCGTAGGCTTCTTCTGGTATTTGGACACTTTGACTTGTATGTAACTATACAATATGTAACTTTTTCCCTAAAATGAATTTCAGGGCCCGAGTTTCACTACAGATATGCAGCGGAGGAGGATTTGAATTGCTCTTGCATGTGCACTTTTTATTCAGCCTGGTCTGTAACTGCTGGAGGAATCTACAGTTGCTCTACATGAAATGTACCATCAGGTTGTATCTTTAGATATGAAGATCCAGGCTAATACATTTTGATTTTTTTTTCTTCTGACACAACCATCTAATGAAAAAGCTATCTGCCTACAAAGGGGATTGATTCTAGTGACAAAGCAAAAGCCGGTATGCAGGTCTGTTCTCGCTTAGTTAAAAAATAAACAGAAGTAGAATATTACCTTCTTTCATTTCACGTGCTTTACATAGGAAGGATGCTTGCTATTCAGTATCCTGCAATTTCCTGTAATTTGACTAGTTTACCAGTTCCAGTTCACAATTATTAAGCGTCCATACTTATTTATGGAATACATTTGTATTAAAAGTCAACAAATTTTCACCGAGAAGCCAATATTTCCATGTTGGATTCAATGGATAAGAAATTTGATTGTTGCCCTTTGTAAATACAATGCAAATTATTTGATAAATAAAATGTTTCAACAAAAATATGGTGGAAAACGAGTATTTTGAATTCCATAATGATATAGAAGTTCAAAGATCTCAATATTTGTCAAAGTGATAAAATGAACCACGATTTTCTTTATCTTCTTCATTTACTGATGACACCCTTCTGTCTGTAAAACCTGCTACTGATTTTATGTGAAAGCTGTTATTTCAGATTGCAGTCCTCCAAGCATCCAACAGTTTTCTCTGCATATGTTACTTTTTTAATTCATCTTCGGTCACGGTCATAAGCTTTGTCTAAAATATCTTATTTCCGATTGCAGTGATGCATCATTTGGTTATCCCGGTGGACCCATATTGGTTAAGAATTTGAATTATGATATTGATTCTGATAGCCACCTTTGCAAGTAAGGATCATCCTACCATTTTATTTGGGGGTATAACTCAGATTTAGTAGCATACTGAATACCAGTATCTTTAGTGATTCCTGCCTTCTTTCCCTGTTTCTCTTAAAATTTTATTGATCTGAAATTGATTTCCAGTGGTCGAGCCAAATGTTAGGGACCTTCAACCAAGCTCCGGGACAGTTTTTCGTTCAGCTTAGGTATGATTTTGTTGTCTCTTTTAGGCTAATATTAGTTTTTGGATACTTCTTCAGCAACTGTTTTTACAAGTTCATGGGAAGTCTTGTGGCTCGGTTTTTACAAGTTCATGGGAAGTCTTGTGGCTCGGTTTTACAAGTTCGGATTGTTGTGTTTGGTCAGCACCACGTTGATGGGCTTGATTAACTTCAAATACCCTCCTATACATGATGAAATGTTTTCCTGTGAGTTCAGTTGCTTTTTACTGGCTAAGAAATATTAATATAGAATTCTAACCTTTTTCATGAATTTTTTTATAGTAAGACATGTAGTCTAATACTGTAGTATTGCCTTTTATCTTTTCAGTGCAGTGATAAACTCGGTCTCAGTCTCGAGTTGGGATCATTTGTAGCTGGTGTTATGATATCAACCACCGATTTTGCACAACAGACGTTAGACCAGGTAATCTTGAGCTAGAATCATTTGTACGTAGTTGTATGATATCAGTATCGAAACAAATATAAGGTGTTCTGAACCACAAAACCAAGATCTCAAAACGGAGGAAATGTCGAATACATATATCCTCAATTCTCCGTGTTTAGGGCATGTCTTTTGATGACTGCAATTGTTCTTCGTATGCTTACTTTTGGCGTGATGCAGGTCGAACGAATTCGCAATCTCTTTGCTGCTCTTTTCCTTGCTAGTATTGGAATGCTCATAAACGTAGACTTCTTGTGGAATCATGTTGATATATTGTTGGCATCTGTGATCCTGGTTGTAGTCATTAAGACAACTGTGATCACTACTGTGACTAAGGCCTTTGGATACAGTATCAGGAATTCATTTCTTGTAAGTTTTGGGTTTCCCACTGTGCAGTTTGTAGGTAATAATAAGAGCTTAATTAGTCTTACGAATTCAAGCTTCTAACGTTTTCCCATGTGTTCTGAAGGTGGGTGTGTTGCTTATGCAAATTGGAGAATTTGCATTTGTTCTTTTAAGCCGTGCCTCTAATCTTCACCTTGTTGAGGTCCTTTTTCTGTCACAGATATTCCTTTTGTATTGTGTGAACAACTCATATGATGAATATATGGTACTTTCACATGTTCACACTAGTGAAGAACTAAATTGAGTTAATTCTGCATTTCAGGGTAAAATGTATCTTCTTCTACTCGGAACGACTGCTTTCAGCCTGGTGGGCTTCTCTTTGACGGAACCTTTCTTTTTTCTTTTTTTTTCTATTTTGGGACTGTCTAAATTAGACTAATGTTTGTTCCACTGGTGGGGTCGACAGGTAACTAACTACTCCTCTCATGTTCAAGTTGATACCTGCTCTGCTACATCTGGGTGCCCTTTATGCACTGGTTTCCTCCAGAGAGTAGCATCCAGACTGAGGTACTCTCACTAACTTCAACAAAATTCCAACTTTTTTTTTTATGTCAGATTCTTACTATAAGAATTAATAGAACTTTGCCTTTTGCTTATCCATGATACTCAAATTATATGGGAAAGATATTCAATGCAGGATCGGTAGTTGTTGGTGTTTGTTATGGCTCACAATGGTCGTTAATGCCTACCATAACTTCCGAGGTTTTTCGGGATAGCTCATATGGGAAAGATATTCAATACAATATCGTTAGCGAGTCCTGTTGGATCTTATGTTATGTCTGTGAGTGAGGGTAGTAGGGTTTATCTATGATATAAAAAAAAAAAAAAAAAAAACAGACGGAGTGACTTGCAGGGGTCCTCACTGCTTTATGTTATCTTTTCTGATAATGGCATCTCTAAGTCTATTAGGTTTCTTATTACCTTGGGGTTGTTCTTTAGGACACGAAGGTTTTATAGGCAAGTTATATATGGAAGACTTCAGCATTCTAGCAGACAGTAGAAATCTGAGAAGAAACCCTTGGATAGTCTCTTTTTTTTTTTTGAAATCTGATAGTCTATGTTATATATTTATTTGTGTGAATTTCCTTTTTTTTTGTGAGCAAACAATTTGGGTTATTTATTTATTAATTCTTTTAATCATATTAGCGTCATTCATTTTGATTTTTTCGTGAATGTTATTGTTTAACTTTTCCATTTTTACCTACTTGGTTTAGGCTATGTAGGTTGGCTTGGGATTTACTCAGGCTCGGCTGAAACACCCTAGTTACATGCCGAACCACTAACTCTGAGGTTTGTCCATATATTGGTCATGCTCTCCTCAAACCAATCCCAGATCAATCCACAAGTGTCTCCGGCCGGGTCACTCTAGTTGTGCGCCTAACCCATAAGTCTGAGGTTCGGCTATAGATTTGGTTCTCCCCAAGCCCGAGCTAGAACCAATCAATGAGTAACTCCGGCAGGGTCACCCTAGTTACGTGCCATAACTTATAAGTCTGAGTTTCGGGTAGAGTAAGAATTCATTTATACTCAAACTCTTCTGTGCTAAGCGTTTCTTGAAAAAGATGAGTGAGAGTATAACTTGTTTCATCGAATTTTTGTAACTTTTTAGTTTCTTAGGTATTTTCTTTACTACGTGCCACAACAATGATTGCTCTTTCATCATAGCAAAACAAATAATGCCTCTAAAACGACCTATATGTGTTATAAACAAAGGCAAAGCTTGTTTTGCTTCGAATACTTTTTTTTTGCCTCCAAAATATCACACGTTAAATCTTTATTCTTTTGAGTTAAATCTATATAAAAACAAGTAATCAACATCTATACGAAGATTATAGGACTGAATTCCAAATCCATGTTATATGCTATATAAGAGCAAATAATCAACATCGATGGGAAGATTATAGGTCTGAGTTCCAAATCCATGTTATATGTTATATATGAACAAGTAATCAACACCCATATTAAGATTATTGGATTGAGTCCCTAATCCATGTTACATGCTATACAAGACAAGTACACCCACATTAAGATAATAGGAATGAGTTCTAAGTCCAGGTTGTATTCATCGATCACAATTTTCCGTCTACACTGCTTGTCTTTCTAATACAAAGATTGAGAAACTAAAACTAACTCATGTAAGTTGTCTGTGCAATAATTTATCCATATCTATGCATTTATCTAGAAAATTGGTTCAAAATTTTACTGAGTAAATGTAACAAACACCTTATCAGCGCTTGAAGCTTCAAATTTCTCTACAACATTGGTCCATAATGTGTTTGAGTAAATCTAACATAAACTTAATAAGCATCCTAAAGCACAAAATCCTTAAAAATTCATGGAGTAAATATGACAAAAATCTAACGGAAAAAATAACAAATTGAGTAAATATGACAAAAATCCAACAAAAAAGATGATAAATTGGGTTGATAGCTAACAAGCGAACCCAACAAACAAGAACACAAATTATAAGATTCAACTCAAATATTTAGGGCAACTAACAGAGAAAGACATAAAATTAGAGATAAAGAGTGAAAGGTATTCAACTTACTTGATTTTGCCTTCCTTTGTTGGTGTTGGTGAATCGATTGACAGAAAATCGATCAAGAGAGAGGTGGAGAGAGATTTATGTAAGTTTGAATAAGTGGGGATCAAATGTGCAATTTAGGTGGAAGATTTAGGAGGGAGCCGAATTGTTTTTACAGGAAGAGAGAAAACGCATAAATGAGTGAGTAAGAAAACCCCTTTCTCACCTTTTGTATGGTAAAACTTTTCAGTTGTTTTTCCTATGTAAATTGGACTTTTACACTTTTTACGTCCAATCGAACGGCTTAAAACTCATTTTCGATTTTTCCATCTAGTTTTCGCACTTATCAAAAGGACCCTATATTATGTAAGAAAAGTCCAAGATTTGAGCCCAAATACGAAAAAAAAAAAAACACTCGGGAATAATAATGTAAAAAAACCCAATTTTTAAACAGTTGGCAACACTTTTGAAACAGTTACAACACTTTCGAAGTTGTGACAACATATATAATTATGTTCTTAATTATGTGTGAACAAAAACAAATTTGTTCATACATTTACAAAAATTGTTGAGAGCGAATACAAAATTCTTGAGAGCAAACTGTGTTTTGTTCAGAAATTTTCATAAATGTTTTGTAATTTCAAATTTTGGTTTTTTTTTGCATTATTATTCCGGGTTGGGCGTCATTTGATATTTTGACCCGAATTTTGGGCCTTGTAATTTTCCTAAAATTCAATTTGTGAAAGAAATTATTTTGAAAAGGTTTCAAAATTATATTCCGTTTAAGTCGAAATCCTTTGCATATGCAGCAAATATAACAAAAATTAGTGGAATCGAGCTTCAAAACTCGAGAAATCTTTTAAAACCAAAACATAAATAACCTTTTCTGGTGGATAGTTTGCAAATCATAACAAAAACAACCACAAAAAATTGAATAGAGAAAAGGTAGTTAAAAAACCATCTCCAATGGGACACTTTGTTAGACACTCTATTATGAGGTGAACACATTTATTATAGGGTGTCTAAAGAGAGAAACTCTAAAACTAGAGTGTCTCTTTGGGACTCTTTAAGTGTCCCTGAAAGAAAGCAAAATTTTATTTATTCACTTTCGTTAATCTCAAGCTATTACAATGATTTATATTTTACGACAAATCAGTCTAGAGAGAGAAAGTCGTTAGGAGTTAGTTAAGAGTGATTAACAGCTTAACTAACATTCTAATATTCACACGAGTGAGTGCCCATAACAACTTCATAAAACTATTATTTCAGTTAGTCTTCATTCTTCTGATTCATGTCTCTTACAACCCCCTTCAAACTCATGTTTCAAAGCAGGAACAAACATGAGTTTGTCTCGAATTGAATCTAGAGTTGAGAGGAGAACCCCTGTAGTGAATATATCTGCCAAATTTCCTTCAGAAGACACAAATTTCACCTCAAGACTCATATGAAACACCAAGTCTCTGATAAAGTGAAAATCTATATGCACATGCTTAGAGACATATTCCTTTTGAGAGGAAAAATCAAGGCACTTGTACCCCTTATGAGTTGTGTTATAGCCTATAAAAACACACTCAACACACCTACGGTGAGGAAGTAGCGAATTAAGACTTACATGGAACCAGTTAAAACTGCAACTATAATATTTAAGACATCTCCTCCTGTGTAGCCCTTGTCAAGTATTAAACTTCCACCATACCAGATGCACAAAGCATAACTACAAAATATGACAAACATAAGTGTGCCAAGGCCTAACCCAGTAGCTAATCCCTCATGAGCACCAGACTTGTAAGCCATCCTTATTGATTTATAGTAATTAGATATGACTTGTTTCTCCCCACTAAGTGATGCTACCTGTATGGAGGAAACTTGTAGGTTAACACATAAAACAATTTACTTTTCAGTAAGATTTCTGAGCAATACTCTAACGTGTCGAAATAGTACTTACTGTTCTAATTGAGCCGATCGTCTGTTCCACCACATTTCCTGGTTGTTAGTAAGCACTTTGTCCTCGAGATGCCATTTTTGCTATCACAATCGTCATGCCTGCACCAACCATGCAAGAGGTGGTATCGAGGTTAACATAACAAGCTTGAGAAACCACCCTTTTGTGAATGAAATCACAAAACCTCCTATGAATGTCACCATGAGTTGTATAAACTTTCCAATCATCTGTAAGTTTCAAACCAAAAAGAAAAACGAGATTTGTCATCCATTCTTTCAACGGCCTCAGGAAATGACCAGCATTTAGGTTTGGGATAGTCAACTTTTTGCCAGTCGCATCTTGAATTAGAAAAAGTGTCATCTACACCCTTCCAGCAACTTCGCCTGTAGTATCTCTTGATCAAAGAAAACACTAATTCATTCATAACACTAATAGTGAGAGAAGAGAGAGAGAGAGAGAGAGAGTAAGGTTGTGTTTGTTTTTTTATTTTTTCAGATCTGAAATCTGAATTGGGGCTTATTTCAGATTTCAGATGTTTGTTCTTTTATTTAAGAAAATCTGAAATTTGGGCTGAATTGAATATTCGTCTGAATTGGCTGAAAACAAGCCCACTCATTTCAGACTTTAAAACAAGTCTGAAAAGAGAGTCCAGATTTTGAAATGTGTTGAATCACTATTTTACCCCTGTGAAAACAAAAAAATCTTTTGTATCTCCCTCTTCATCTTTCTCACGGACAATACACCCGAGAACAACACCACCACCAACAACACCACCACCAACAATACCGCTACCACCAACAACACCCACAACCACTACCTCCACCACCACCAACACCACCACTGATTTTAGAAACGCAGATCGAATCTCCACCACCGACATAAGAAGCACAGATTTGCTCACCATTGACAACCACAACCTTAGAAACACAGATCTGATCACTAGTTTGAAAGGTAACCTTTCCAGCGCGTAGGAACCGGATTTCTGAGACCTAACTATCAAGGAGAAGGAGTCGTGTGAAGTTGTCTTGGAGGATCTTCAAAAAAGGCAAAAACTGAAGGGTTTTGACTGGTCAGATCTGCTTGAGTTTTAGGTAAAGTTGCAAAATAGACATGAAAGGTTGTGTTCTAAACATTAAGTATTTGAGTGGATTGAAAAATTAAAGTTTTACTAGTTTGATCAGTTGAGATTGCAAAGAGAGAAAGAACAGAGAGAAAATGAGTAGAATGAGAAGAGGGGTTGAAGATGACCAAGATGCCATAAATTAGGTTAGGGTTTAAGTGGGAGCAAATGACAAGAAAAATTTACTTTATTTGGTCTGAAATTTCAAAAAGAAATTAACTGGTGAATGGTCATTGAAAATTAAAACTGAGGGTATAAATGTCAAAGAAAGATTCAGACATAAGTATTTCAGACCAAAAAACAAACATTCTCACTTGTAATTCAACTCAGCCATTTCAGATTCAACCAATTCAACTCAGCCATTTCAGATTCAGACAATTCAGATTTAGACAAAATTAAAAAAACAACCACAACCTAAGAAAGAGAGATGAGAAGGTAAGGAACACCCACAGGTTTCGACATCTGACAACTATTCCAACGACATAAAAATGAGGGTGTGTTCAATTTAACTTTTGTTGTTTCTAGAACCTGCAACCTGTAAAAAAAAAAACTTTGGAATGTAATGGAAATCAATTTGTCATCTTTTAACGGCACTCACGTAGAAAAAGTCCACAATCCCAATCTTTTTAAAGGCCCTCCGATTTTTTTCTCATAATTTACTATATACCTATATAATATGCACTTCAAAAGAAAAGAAGAAAAGCGAGAATGGATTTTCATTACGTCGGTCTGAAAGCGCATTGTTCGTTAATCATGCATTTTCTCTCTCATTTTCTCCCTCTTTAAAGTAAAAGAAGAAAAGAAAAGCGAGAATGGATTTTCATTACGTTGGTCTGAAAACGCAAAGGTATCATCATCTCTACCCGTCCTCCTCCTCCTCATTTGTCAGCAATTCTTTTTTATTTCTATCTGCCTAATACAATCTAGGAATTTGATTTAGGGTTTCTATTCCTGCTTGTGTGGATTTGCTTGTTTAGGGTTTCAAAATTTCTTTTCTTATCTACAATCTAGGAATTTGATTTAGGGTTTCTATTCCTGTTTGTGTGGATTTGCTTGTTTAGGGTTTCAAATCTATGAAAAATTTGTTTTCTTATCGACAATCCATGTATGTTTCTTTGATATTGCATTATCACTATTTGATGGTTATGATGATTAAATGGTGGTGTTTTAATTAGGGATATCGTCGTAAGGGAAATGACTGCTTGGAAAAATATGTCAATTGAAGAGAAGAAAAATGAAGGGTCTATTTATCCTTTACAAGAAGCTGTGTACAATTACTTTGTCTCCACAGAACATGCTCTTACTCATAAGGAAGATTTACAAACAGTAATTCATATCTCCAAGGTTACAACATATCTAGTAGTAGATACTAATTTCTCAAATCATCACTTGTTATTTACCAACAATGAACGTATTACTAGTATAACTTTGTGTTTCTTTTTCCTCTTCAGGAAATATTTCATATGCTCGACACTGAATGCGAAAAGTTTGACAACTTAGTACACGATAATCGTGATTTGCTTAGGGATGTTATTACTGAATTGAAAAAGGTTTAACATCTCAACTTAACTTTCTTTATTTGACCCCTTTCTCTTTATTTGTTTTCTGATCCCCCCCGTGTCGACTTTGTTATGACCACCAGACTCCTGGTTGGCTGGAAAAGATAACAAATGACGAAAGGATTGATGAGACATGTAGTGCTATTATCATGGGTGGGGATTACGACACGCGAAGATGTAACTGGGAAAAATTCAACCCACACGTTGTTGGATTGGACTACGAGGTATTGACTCGAAATTTCGATGAGTCAGAATATTGAATCATCTTAAATGCTCAACTATTAATAAGTTGCTCTTTTTTACAGGGTCTGATTGACGTAATACATGAAGTTGCACCTTACATACCTCGGCAACATTCCTTGGAGCATTTGAGAATCCTGGTGTCTCTTGGAACAGAGGTGTTGGAGGACCTGGAGAATGTAGCTTCTTCCGGTAGCAAGAAGAGAAAAAGAGAGGAGGGTGATGATGGAAGTAGATCTGGTAGAGAGGAGGGTGACGATGGAAGTAGATCTGGTAGTTCGATGACAACACTCCCACACGATTTTATAATTTAGCAAGGGATCTTGCATTACCATTATCATCATGGTAGCAGAGAAAGAGGGAACGATTGCTTTTGTTTGGTTCGGGTGTAAATCAAACTTACTTTATGAATACCTATACCCTTTTGTTGCTTTTGTTATCTACAAGTCTAGGAGGTATTCGTTCTCTGTCTTTTTTGTATTTGGGTGGAAATCAATCTTGTTTATGAATACCTGTACCCTTTTCTTGCTTTTGTTATCTACAAGTCTATGAGGTACCTGATCTCTCAAAACATGAGTATGTGAATATTTTTTGGTTATTCAGTTCAATTGCAATTGAGTTTTTGAAATCCGTTTTTTTTGGTTTCCATTCTTGAATGAAATGCTACTTTCAAGTTAACAGTTAGTACATTCCTAGGGAGTAAAAAAGAAAAAATTAGATGATAAGAGTTCAAATTTTGCCTTTTCTTAGTCATTGGATCAGAAAAGGCCCTCAAGTAAATTGACACCAGACCTAAGGACTAAGGCTAACAAAATTTGAATTTTGTTATGTTTCTCTCTTGCAACTCTTGATCTTTGTGGTAACTTTCGATTCTTCCTTGCCTGAATGTCGTGACCTCATTTAGGATGTATCACTCGTGCTATCTTTTGGAAGGCATTATGGTAACGTCACTGCCCCAAGTCACCTAACAGTAGAAGCTCTACTGATGTTATGGCAAATTCTGTTACACAGATATCTCTTCGCTACACATGCCTGGTTGGCAGGAATGGTACAGCGAAAACAACTTTCCTCAGGTATATGGCTATGCATGCTATTAATGGTATTCCTAAGAGCTTTCAGATATTACATGTTGCGCAAGAAGTTGTTGGTGACAATACACCAGCTTTGCATTGTGTCCTTAACGCCGATTTTGAGAGAACACAGCTACTGCAAGAACAAGCTAATCTCCTTGCACTTTTTCAGGTTCGAATTTTGTGATGCTTATGTTCAAGTTAAAGATGTGCTTTGGTTACTGTGTTGTCATTTCTTTTGCAGAAAGTTACCTGGTAGGCGGTTCACTGCCATGAGAGTATTGGGTGCGCTAAGAGTATACTTCTTTGGTACGCCATTTTGTATTTCACTTCGTTTTGGACTATTTTCCTAGACATAATATACTCTTTGTGATACATTTATAATAGATACACCTATTCTGAGACACTCTTTTTGCATAAAACTTACAATCTAACAAGCTTAACTAAAAAGATTCTTGTAGTTAACTACCCAACTAGTTGAATTTATAGTTTTCTACAAAGATTTAGGTTAATTAAGACTAAAAATTCCAGTACACTAATTCGGGGGGTACCGGATTGTGAACCCACCCAAAAAGAATACGAAAATTGGGTACGGGGAATCGTGTACGCTGTACGCAGGGTGGAGGAGAGTATATGGTAACGTACTTTTGCTTTTACTAATGATTCTGGTGGGTCTTTTCCATTTTGTTCATATCATCAAATGCCAATCTTACTGAAATTGTCCCGTAATGAAGAGAGACATGGAGCTCGGGGATGCTACTGAAAAGTCCTCTGCTGCAATGGACATAGATACCCTGTCACAAAAGCTTGAACATATATGTAAAAGTCTTGAGTTCATTGACGTTGATTTAGCAGAGTCAAGGGCAGCGCCCATTCTTTGCGGTTAGTTATCTTGCTTTTATGATCTTTGGGGAATCTGACAGTTGATCCATTATTATTTTTTCCCTAAGTCAAATTTTGGTGTCCTTAAAAGTCGCGCGAGTTGCTTGTCATTTAAAAAGTCGGGATCTTTTGTGTTGCCCGAGCCTACTCGTTAGTTAGTCGCAATCATGACAACTCAGAGAGCTAATTTACCATGACCATTCAATACAATAGGGAGATCTATATATTTTTTTTGAACTCTTGGTAAGCCTAACTGATTGAAAGGGAAAACAGTTGGGTATTCCTGCTGTTTGTTTAATTCGTAGGCTTCTTCTGGTATTTGGACACTTTGACTTGTATGTAACTATACAATATGTAACTTTTTCCCTAAAATGAATTTCAGGGCCCGAGTTTCACTACAGATATGCAGCGGAGGAGGATTTGAATTGCTCTTGGATAGGCACTTTTTATTCAGCCTGGTCTGTTTACTGCTGGAGAAATCTACGGTATGCTCTACATGAAATGTACCATCAGGTTGTATCTTTAGATATGAAGATCCAGGCTAATACATTTTGAGTTTTTTTTTCTAGTGAAAAGCTATCTGCCTACAAAGAGGATTGATTCTAGTGAAAAAGCAAAAGCCCATATGCAGGTCTGTTTTCGCTTAGTTAAAAAGTAAACAAAAGTAGAATATTACCTTCTTTCATTTCACGTGCTTTACATAGGAAGGATGCTTGCCATTCAATCTCCTGCAATTTCCTGTAATTTGACTAGTTTACCAGTTCCAGTTCACAATTATTTGGCGTCCACACTTATTTATGGAATACATTTTTATTAAAAGTCAACAAATTTTCACCGAGAAGCCAATATTTCCATGTTGGATTCAATGGATAAGAAATTTGATTGTTGCCCTTTGTAAATACAACGCAAATTATTTAATAAACAAAATGTTTCAACCAAAATATGGTGAAAAAATGAGTATTTTGAATTCCATAAGTTACGAATGTCCCGAACTACTCCATTAATTTGCCACGGTGGGCTTCTCCCTTCATTAGTCAAAACCGAAACAGCTAGTAGAGAATTGAGGCTATTTTCACTCTCTGTTGACCTGAATTTAGGGCCAGTGAAGAACTAAATTTAGTTAATTCTGCATTTCAGGGGAAAATGTATCTTCTTCTACTCGGAACGACTGCTTTCAGCCTGGTGAGCTTCTCTTTGACGGAAGTAGTACGGAACCTTTCTTATTTTTCTTCTATTTTGGGACTGTCTAAATTAGAATAATGTTTGGTCCACTGGTGGGGTCGACAGGTAACTACTCCTCTCATGTTCTAATTGATACCTGCTCTGCTACATCTTGGTGCCCTTATGCACTGGTTTCCTCCAGAGAGTAGCATCCAGAATGAGGTACTCTCGCTAACTTCAACAAAATTTCAACTTTTTTTTGTGTCAGATTCTTTCTATAAGAATTTAGTGAACTCCGCCTTTTGCTTGTCCGTGATACTTTTTCGGGACTGATTACTGTGTGGGCAGGCCTTTGTCGAGTAAATTGCTCTGATGCTTAAAAACCTTTTGTAAGCACTGAGGAAGATTGTCCTGAAAACATATAAGTATACCTATTTATAATCTTTCATTACTTTTACCCCTATTTTAATCTTAATATTTCAACAGCATATACTGATCGGCCGTCCAAGTGCAGTAGAAGTAACACATGCATTGAATATCCATTCGAAGCCTAGCAGCCCCAAACCCCGACAACAAGCTCATTAAATAGTATGCTATTATCCTACTCTTGACCCTTTATTTTTCTGAAAATTTGCCTAGTATTGTTTTATCTGCTTTTAATTCTAGTAACCTTTATCTTTATTAAGTATATCTACAGATGCTCAAATTTTATGATTCTGTACTTATTTACAGGATTGAACTCTTCGAATCGAAACACACAACAGTTTCCTCTCAACACCTATTTTGATCTACAATTTTACTTGGATGACTTTATTAATCCCCCACTGCTGAAAGAAAGGGGAAACTCTCTAACATAGCGAAAGGAGCGAATTTTCATTTGAACTCAGCTTGAAGATCCCAAGTAAAAAGAGAAAGGCTTTTACTATGTTGTATATATTATTATTATTTTTTTCGGGGTAGATAATTGTTTCTTGAACACTAATTCAAGTAAAGGAAACAGTCTTCTTGTGATCATTCTACTCTCTGAAAAGTGAATTATAGGTACTAGGCAAACTTCGACGTCGCTGGTTTGATTATATGGCTCACTCCAAGGCTTAAAAGGTCATGTATAATGGGTATATGAATATCTGTCACCTGAGGAGATCTTGGATTTATTGTCAAGGATTTGTAGGACAAGTTTTTTTTTTTTCCTCTCTAGAGGAAGGGTGACTCTGGACCATTGAAGGGAGTTGGACCCAACCATAACTTTGTAGGAAGGAGATTTTGAGGCATATCCACTCACCTCCAGGACAAGGAGAATGGTCTCTGGACTGCCTAATGAGAAGAGAGAGAGAGATGCTGGGGTCAACCACTTTTGTTCAGAAAATGGGATCCTCGTGACAGTATGGAGTAATCCATGCAGCTGCAGGGGAATAGTGGCTGTTTCGGCTTACTTGGTGTTTGTAGGTAGTTCGCTTGAATCTGACTCATCCGTCTTGTCTGAATTTGAATTGGCTGGCTTAAAATTGATCGGAATCAGCTAATTGGACGTATCAGACAACATGAGTCATATAAAAACAAACACTTCAATGTACTGAGTCTAGTTCATTCAGATTTTAAGTTAGTTCATTAAGATTTTAAGTCAGATATTGGATCTGGCTTGAAGAAAAAGGAACATTATCTTACCCTTTGATTGTTGGTTGGCTTGTATAGACGTCCTTGAGACACCAAAACTAATCCCACAAAACCCTAACAAGAAAGAGGATGGTTGTTGAATATTTTCTAGGATCAGCGTAAAACTTGTTGCCAAACAACCCCCAGTAAAAATGTAGCTAGTTGTCTACTTTTGTCAGTTCTGACTACTACAGTACAGTTGGAGGAAGTAGGAGCAGGTTCTAGGTTTACCAGCTAAAATATTTACTCTACTATCATCTTCTTGGTGTAGTGTAACACCATGTTACTCTTATCATGCCATGTGCAATTATGCAAAATGGCAAGGGTGGGAATCGGCCCGGGCTGGGTGCCCACGGGTCATATCATTCACCGGATTAGGCGGTCGGTTTTTGAAACTCTCTCTCCATTCAAGTTTTGGGCGTTAAGTCATGATGGATGTCTGTTTGTCGCAATGATCGATGTCAGTGACCACCTCCCTGAACCGCCAAAAGAATTCTCTGATGCCCTCCCCATGATTCCGTGGAATCTAGAAATGAATGTCAATACAGTTTTTGATAATTTATTGTTAAGATTTTAATGTCCAAAATTCTTATTTTGACATATTGGGCACTCAAATTTTAAGTATCAAGGTACATTTAATACCTAAGAATTTGTTAATCTATTCCATACATTCTTCGGTCACCAATCGTGCAACCATCACATCCACGGTCCACCACCGCTCTTATATGTACTGATGCAATTATTATGTGTTATACATGTGGTATACATAATATCCACAAAGGTGCGTAGGTATTGTGCGGTAAATTGAAGACATTACTAAGTAGGTTATTTCAAATAAACACTAATGGGTCGGGTTTGGACAGGATGTCAGGTAAAAATTTTAAACCTGACCATCAATTTGTTTATTTCATCAGGTCGGTCGGGCTGAATCCGCTTTCGAGTTTTGGACACTGGTGTGCTCTTACAGACTCGGGTGTCCACGGTAGTGAGTTTTTGAATTTTTTCCCATCCCTAAGAGCAAGTCCAACCCTAGTCGACCGAGGCCGAAAATTTGAACATGACTGTTGGGATGTCCCCAACGGTCATGTTGGGGATTTTACCCAGCCGTTGGATGTGATCTAACGACCAAATCTGGTTGTTGGATCACAACCAACGGTCTGGTTTTTTTTTCTTTAAACAAAAATATATTAGTTTAAAGTGTATTTAGTTTTTCTTTTAAATCTGATAAGTTTTTTATTTTGATTTTTTAAAATCTAACTATTTTTTTTTTTAAATCTAATTAGTTTTTGTTTGAAAAAAAACATTATTTCGAAAATAATTCAAACACTTTTCACGCACTCAAAATATTCACACCTGCGTTTCTCATAGACACACATTTTCGGCTCAAGAGAGACTGAAGTTTGAACTAAATTTGAAGTTGAAAATTTGAATGAGCAAGTAAATTTTTCGACCTTAGACTGACTTAGGTTGGAGTTGCTCTATCCATGAGCCCATGACCCACATGAACAGAGTAGAGGAAGTTAGTCAAGAGTGAAGATGGGTTCGGAGTTGGGTTAAACAGCGAGGTGTCATTTCCAACAGAAGGACAAGGAAAACTGACAGTGGAAGAGAGAGAGAAGTCAGAGAGATGTCAGAAGTCTTCCTCCTTTAATTGTCATAACTAGTACTACTACCATATTTTTAACCTTATCTATCTTGTCTCTTTCCACCTAGCTAGCACCTCTAGTTATAATCACAATTACACCCTCTTATTCCTATAGCTTCTCATTGTAGTTAGTTTAGGGGTTTTAATTTCAAAATGATCCTATCTGGTCTCTATAATTCAGCATATTAGATACCTCGCATTACCTTAATGATGATATTAGATGGAAACTACATAATAATTACATTACTACATTATAACTTATTAGAGGAGATAAAACCTAAAATATCAGTAATTCTTGTTCCGCTTCACTCGAGTTACTCTAACGCAAAGATATATTGTATAAAAAGTTATGGTATGACAAGTTTAGGGACTGACTTTCATTTTCACTTTGTAAGCTAGCTCCTCTTGATTTGTTCAACAAATTGTTACACAGACAGGATGAAATGCAAAACTTGTAACTAGTTAACATGAGTAAACTAATACCTAATTGGTTGCAAAAAAAAAAAAGAACTTACTAATTAAATCTTAATTACTCATTTATTAATGTGTTTAGAACACCAAAAAGTCACCAATAAAAGAGAGAGAGAGAGAGGGTTATGTCTACTGTCAAGATAGTTAAAACTTAAAAGGGTAATCATAAGTTTTATGAATTTAGATCAGAGAAGATATTTGAACAGCTCTTCCAGAAAAAAGAAAAACTACCCTATGTCGTTTTATTCCAAATGTTATGAATAAAC
Organism: Eschscholzia californica; assembly: GCF_041429995.1. Classification (NCBI taxonomy): domain Eukaryota; kingdom Viridiplantae; phylum Streptophyta; class Magnoliopsida; order Ranunculales; family Papaveraceae; genus Eschscholzia; species Eschscholzia californica. Next base: position 42,383,355 of record NW_028238483.1, on the reverse strand, counting down.
AGGAAGTGGAGGAGTATTTAGTTGTTGTAGTTACAATTCTCTGTCTCTCTCTCTCTCTCCCCCACAAGCTGAAACCACACCCTCTCTCTCTCTCTCTCTCTCTCTTTCTTGGTACGTTTCAGTCTTCATCAGATCTGTCTTGTTCTTCTTCCAAGTTCCAAGTTTCAGAATTTATTTTTCTTTTTCTTCTTCTTCTTCTTCTTATTTATAACTACTTCTTTTTGTCTCTGTATATCTCTGATATAGTGAATCACTTTGTTTTGTTCAGAAATCATGAAATCCCATTCCACAATGGAAGAACTCCATAACTCACCACCTCCTACTAAGATTGCTCGTCTTACAGACAACACTACTGGTAAGCAAAATCCCATCTCTCTCTCTATAACCTTTTTTCTCTTTCTACATGAAGTAGTTGGTAGATCTAAATGATTTTATGATTTGTGGGTTTGTTTTGAAGATTTGAAGGGGAAAGAAAAGTCACCACCACCATCTTTAATAAAACTTGATCTTGGGCTTGGTGGTGATTCTGGTGGTCTTATTAGTAGAACTAGTACTAGTAGTAGCCATGAAAGGACTGGTTTTACATTTCTTCAGTTGAAAGAATATGAACATCAAGTTCTTATTTACAAACATATGGCTGCTGGTATACCTGTTCCTTTCAATCTTGTTCTTCCTATTTGGAAAAGTTTAGCTAGTTCTTATGGTGCTTTTTACTGTAATAATTCTGGAGCTTTCCCTCCTCCCTGTAAGTCCATCTCCTCCTCCTCCTCCTCCTCCTAAATCTTCTCTGTTTTCCCCTGTTTTTTCCCCCCTTTTTCATTGATTTCTTCTGGAAATGAGACATGGGTAGTTAATAATTTGTGTTTTTTGTGATAATCTTGGAGAAGTTTGAGATGGGTTTTGATTCTTTGATTAAGATTTTTATGGGTTTTTTTTTTTTTGTGTGTGTGTGTTTTTCAGATTTGGGTTGTAAAGGAATGTACTTTGATAGTAGAAACAATATGGAACCAGAACCAGGAAGATGTAGAAGAACAGATGGCAAAAAATGGAGGTGTTCTAAAGATGTCGTTCCAAATCAAAAATACTGTGAGAAACATATGCATAGAGGAAGAAATCGTTCAAGAAAGCCTGTGGAAATCACTACTACTTCTCAAGTTGATTCAACCACAAACCTCTCAATTTCATTCCCTCTCCAACTTTCCACCACCACCACCACCACTACCTCTGCCACCACCACCTCCACCAACACCAACCCAACCATCAATACCAATTTGGGATGTTCTCCAAAAAGTGTTCTTCAAAATGGTGGGACTAGTATCAGCAAAGAACCATCTATCTGATTTATTATTTTATTTTTCAGAAATGAGTGATCACTTTTGAGTTCATTTTATCTTTTTCTTTTAAGGGTTTTTTAATAGTGGGGTTTTTTTAGTTGAACAGTTAAGTGAGATTTGGGATTTTGCTTCAAAGAGACGAGACAAGAATTGTTGGTGTTGTTTGGTGGGGAGAAAATTTGTAGGGCTCCACTTTTGATCTCCCGAGTCTAGAAAGTGCGAGAGAAATGATAGATTTCTTTATGAGTCTTAGAGATAGGGAGGAGTCAATAGTGTGAGAGTTGTGTTAATGGACCTACCATATATGCATTTGCACTTGGATTCTTTCTATGTGAGGTTGTTTGTAATTTTTAAAACTTTTTATATCTCATATATTATGTAATACTACCTACTTTCAACAAACAAAAAATGTTATATTAACTAGGTATAGCCCTATTTCAACAAAAAAAAAAAAAAACTAGGTATAGCCAGTGAGGAGGGGAATGAAAAAAAAAATGCCCAACCGAAGCGAGTTCATCTTCTTCCAAGACAGTAACTTTATCCACTTCAATGTCTCTCCTTTTGGGCGCTCTGGAAACGTTCAGTCTCTCTTTTGATTATTACCTTTTCACTTTAAAACCCAAATGTTTAAAATCAAAATCCACATTTCTTAAACTCGAAACCCCAAATACCCATCTCTATATTTTCTCAAGTTAATTTCACTGTCATGATCACACTTCCTCTTCTGTTGCCACTCAAGGCTACAGACTACAGTAGTGAAATGGAAGAAATTGAATATGGTGAAGAATTCAAAGATGAAGAGGAACAATTGGTAGAACAACGATCAGAAGCTTGCAAATTGTATGCTGGAAATGTAATTTCAAGAAATGAGTGATCACTTTTGAGTTCATTTTATCTTTTTCTTTTAAGGGTTTTTTAATAGTGGGTTTATTTAGTTGAACAGTTAAGTGAGATTTGGGATTTTGCTTCAAAGAGATGAGACATGAATTGTTGGTGTTTTTTTTTTTTTTTTGTTGAACTAATTGTTGGTGTTGTTTGGTGGGGAGAAAATATGTAGGGCTCCACTTTTGATCTCTGAAGTTTAGAAAGTGTGAGAGAAATGATAGATTTCTTTATAAGTCTTAGAGATAGGGAGAGTCAAGAGTCTGAGAGTTGTGTTAATTGGCCTACCATATATGCATTTGTAAGTGGACTTTTGGAGTTGTTTGTAATTTTTAAAGCTTCTAGGGCAAAACTAATGTGGGGCTACTCAATTTTGGCAGCCCCTAAATTTTGGGAATCTCGGGTTTTTTTTTAATTTCAACGTCGGGCTCTTAATTGGGGCTCCCAAATCAAAATAATGTATGTGTGCAAATTTTGATTTTAGATTTCGAATATAAATTATTAGATTTCGATTATGAATTAAAATGTGATATATTTCGAGAGAGATAATTTTAAAAAAATAAACACAAAAAAAACAAGAATGAAAAAAATTAGAGAAAATTATTTTAAAAAGAAGTATTTAAAATAATAAAAAGATTAAAAAAAAAAGATCAGTTTAAAAAAAAAAAAAATGAGGTGGATCCCCTTTTTAGGAGATCCACCCCAAATATGGCCGTTGGGACAGTCCAATGGCCTATTCGATCGCCAATCTTGATAGCATTGGATTTCTAGTTTGCTTTGCAAGCTCATCGGCTTTGCGATTAACTAACCTATTTACATAATTACAAGAAAAGGAAACAAAAGAGGGTCGGAGAGCTTTGATGGAATGTATTAGACTTCGATTTGTCCATTGGACATCCTCAGATTCACCATTAATGGCTCTTATTATGTTGCTTGAGCCTCCTTCCAGGATTAAGTTCACAAACTTGAAGTCTCTGGCCATTGATAGAGCTTGAAAAGCAGCCAAAGCTTTTATGATCTCATATATAATGTTATACTACTTTCAACAAACAAAAAATGTTATATTACCTAGAATTTTTGGGTGTATGACCCAAAAAATAGGCCCTAATAGGACTTTTAGTCCTCTCTAATCCCATAAAGGGTATAAAAACCAAAATAATATTACAAATAGATATCTGGTCCATTTGGTTCAATCTAGAGAGAAAACACAAATCCCGAGAATAACTATTAAATATTAATACCTAGACTAACCTTTCTTAAATATAAAAACAGTTATAAGATCAAAATCACCAAATATATTTTCCATTTTTATCTCCCTGTTTCTCTCTCCAATCACGTTTTTATATTAAGAAACCGTGATCTTCTCATAATCAGTAAGTTTTCTAACCGAAACCTTATTGTCTCTGCACTCTCTCTCTCTCTCTCTCTCTCTTCATCTGATTCGAAAGTAAATCCTCCATTAAATCAGACACCTTGATTCATATTCTTTTGATTTGCTGAAATCAAATCACCATTGTTAATCAGGTAAAACATTAATCAAGTTATTAGTTTTTGTGATTTTGTTTTATTTTATGATAATTGATTATCTCTCTACACCTTAATCTACTGAAAATCTTCCATTAAAGCAAAGAAATTTGTGTTTAATATTCATTAGAGATATTCAAAAACAGTTTCTTAATATTGTTAAACAGGTTAACAATCATCTTCTTAAATGATTCTGTTTCAAATGAATATGAAATTCTTGTCTTTCTCTCTCTAAAAATTTATTGAATGATATATATTTTGATGAGACAATCCTTCATGACTGATTCTTACAAATTCAGTATCGAATTTCTCTCTGTATCATCTAATCAAATCTTCATCATTATTCAGGATTTTCTCTCTCTAAGATTCATAACCGATTTTATTATGTTAATGTTAAATCCGTCTTTACTGAAGATAATGCGATTAAGAAGTGTTTGTATCTATGTATTTTGTTACTTTTTAGTAGTTTTAGGTTACAGATTTTTAGATCATTTCTTCAAATCTTCATCAAGGTTTCCGTACAATTTTTGATGCAGAGAAGATCTCGTAAGATTTGTTATAACTGAATGCAAACGATATATAATTTAACATAAATTACGGATCGTTTACAATAAATTACATATCATTTTTTATCCAGAGTAGATCTAGTACGATTTGGTTGTAACAGAATGTAAACGATATATAATTTACACGACATTACATGATGTTTACTGAACATAACACATACATAACGCAGACGTCTTTTGTACGATGTTTTTATAACAGAATGTAAAATATATGTATTTTATTACAAATTATACATACTTTATAAATAATATCAAAAACATCTTATAAATCTGCATAAATTAATTATAATTTATTCAACATTACGCGTACTTTTTTCACAAAACAGTTGCCGTTTATAGTACAATAAATGTTCCAAAAATTATATGTAATTTATTGCACATTATACATATTTTTTCACATAACAGTGACCTTGTGATTCGAACTAACGTTATGTTTGTCTCCTAACACATTATGAAGTTTAACAAACAGTATGCATAATTTATTCCATTATACATGTCGTTTCTAGTAAGTTGTTTGTTTTGTTAACAAATGTATATGTTTTCTTTTTGCAGTTTTGTTGTTACTTATGGAATTTGCTATCGAAGTTGGTCATTTGTTTCCTGGTGGTACAAAATCATTTGGATATACTCTTCGACAATATAGTGTAAATGTTGTTTGTCCTGCTCAAGACTACATATGCTCTTCGACAATATAGTGTAAACGATTTTTTGGTAACAAAATGTAAACATTGTGTAATGTAATAGAAATTATGTGTTATGTAATAGAAACTATGTGTAATTTACTGAACAAGACCCAAATACATTTGATAAATTACGTTGTATACTTGACTAATGATGGTTTATTCGTCATAAATAATACATAATTTACGTATTTGTTTCATAATTTGTATTCGATTTGTATTTATGTATGAGTAAAAACGAAAACAAATGCTGCTTTAATGTTCCCAGAAAAATATACTATTTCCAAAACTGAAAGTTAAGTGAGAGAAAGTGATATATATATTTTGTATATTAACCCCCAAATCACGCTAAATTGATCCTAGATTGATTCAGATAATAGGAAAGAGAAAATTTGATTTCCAAATCTGTTTAGAGGTGAGAGAAATTATGATTTGTTTCTATCTTTTTTTTTCTAATAAATCTCCATATTTTTGGCTAATAAATCTCCATATTAAATCTGTAAAGAAGAGAGAGAAAATTGATTTGGGAAAGTTTAGATTTTGTTCCTAAACAGATTATAGAAGAGAGAGAAATTTTCGTGAGAATCTAACCGTTTTTTCCTAAATTTATCCTAAAATCAAGGTACATTAAACCGTTTGAAATTTTTGTGCGGCCCCACACATTAAAATCCCGTGAAAAACGACTGGGACATGGAAGGAATTATGTAATATATATTAAGGGTTTTTAGTCCCAAGAGCAAAAGGACTAAAAATTCATTTTTGGGGAAGATTGGACCCTAAACCCTTTTTGAACATTATTTTGGGCCATATACCCATGGACCCTATGTTTAAAATAAAAACCTGGATTTCTTAAACTCGAAACCCCAAATACCCATCTCTATATTTTCTCAAATTAATTTCATTGTTATGATCCCACTTCCTCTTCTTTTGCCACTGAAGACTACAATAGTGAAATAGAAGAAGAAATTGAAGAGGATGGAACATTCGAAGATGAAGAGGAAGAATTGGTAGAACAACGATAGGAAGGTTGCAAACTGTATGTTGAGAATTTTCCTTACTATTGGAGTTCAAATCGGTGGCGCCATGTCGATTCCCTTCAAGGGAGTTCGACATGGAACCACCGATATCAACTCCAGTATCTTGCCTGAGGTAGAGTTCAAATTGGTCGCTTCGTGTCAATTTCCCTTGAGGCAGTTCACATGAAGCAACCGATTTAGACTGAAAGAGCTCGACATGAAGCAATCAATTTGGATTGAAAGAGCTCGACATGAAGCAAGCGATTTGGACTGAAAGAGCTCGACATGAAGCAAGCGATTTTGAAGATTTTTTTTCTTGGTGGCATAGTTCGTCCCTTGACAATTAATTGAATCATTTTTTCAACAAAAAAAAAAAAATATTAAGTTGAATCACTAGATAGGTTAGATAACATAAACACTGGCAAATGTTCAGTTCACCTTAATGGTTATAAATAGGGTTCATAGGTGCATTTTAAAACAAAATAACATTATACAATTTAGTTGTACAAATAGATTTTTTTCTACAACTTATTTTAACAAGTAATTAATTGCTCAAATCACAGTTGACCATTATATTGATTTCTTTTTTTTTTTTTGTTGAAATACCATTATATTGATTTCGATATCTATTAAAAGTGAAAAAGTGAACGGTAATTTTTATATTTGCCCCATTCCAATAACTAAGCTATTTTCTCCAACTTTCCAATGTGTAACGAAATAAACTACATAGCAATTTTTATTGAATTTATATTTGCCCCATTCCAATATATAACATGATATGATATTTCATTACTTTTGGTCTTGTCCTTTCATTTAAATTATTTAATCATTAATCTCAATATATTGGATGAGATTCTGAAAATTAAATTTCTAACCAGAATTAATAATTTGGATTCTCCATTACAAACAAAACCTTTTATAGCATATCAAGAGATCCATGTGATTGTTTGTAAGTACCATAAATAGAGATAGGTAGCCAAACCCTTGAACATCAAAGTAAACCTCTAGCCCTTGATTTCTTTCAAAAGTATTTTCTTCAGTTTTGCTCAAGTCGATCCTTAGGATGGTCAAATTCTCTTCCACCAATTTGTTCCTTCTGGTTCTTGTTTTATGTTGTGGTTTGTTTTCTCAACCCATACTTTACTATGTGTGGTTTAATTTTCTTACTGGATGTTGCATGTACAAATTGGTGTTACCATCTCAAGTGGAGGGTCATAGGCGGGTTGCTCTCGGGTTTAACCCCACAAAACCTTCTCATGCATGCGAGAGGATTCTATACACAGAATAACTACGTACACAGATTAAATAGTTTTGTTTTTTGTATTTTTATGTTTTATTTAAACTTATTTATCTCATTTTGTGGTGTAGTTTCATCAACGATGATGCAACAAGCACATGCCATTATAAAATGCAAAGGAGAAGTATATTATTTTGGAACTGGTGTTTGTAAACCTCGAGATTGCGACAGCTTTTGCTTTAGCCAACATAAAGATGGAATGGGAGCTTGTAGAAACAGGAAGGACTGTATATGTGTTCATAATTGTAAAGACTCAATTTAATCATATGCATTATTATGAGTGTTTGCAACTGTCATGAAAGAGACCCAAATCTACAAATACAAGTAAAAGATTAATATATTATGACCTAAGTAATTGACGACTAACTAGTCACCAATTCAAATAATTATCTCTCATTTCCATTTTTCTTTACTGTTTCTTCTTCTTCTCCTTCTTCTTATCAATATTATTATTATTATTATTATTATTTATTGTCTAAATAATGTTCGTGGTGGTTCAAATAAATTCAAAATATTTTGTTGGATCTTAAATTTCTAAATATACAACTATGTTTTAACTCTACAAAATTATTTACTAAATCTAACCTTTTCTTTTGTTAAATTATTAAACAAAAATAAAATTTGTTTTATGGGTATTATCTAGCAAATATTATTTTGAGAATCTCCAAAAAAAACATTACTCCAAATTAAACCGGAAAAATAATAAATATAAAATAGATAGAATTTCTTTTAAAAATGGATTACTAATTTGACTTTAATACAATCTATTTTACAATTTCTTTAACAACGATTACCAATTTGACTTTAAAAAGTTGCACTTGCTATATCTGACAAGGGAGGTCACTTTCTCAAGGTAATTTTGAAAGAAAATGCTCCAGTTCCACAATCTAATATATAAAAACAGATCAGTCGGTTATTTTGGATAAGTCTGCCATTTTTTCTGAGGGTTTGATAGAAATCACATCCGACGGATAATATAAAATCCTTTTTATGTAAATAGAGACTAAAAGAAGAAGGGTATTAGTGTGAAAATCGGTTATAATCTCCTTACAATAACTCCTCCCACATTCTCTCTATTTTTTCTCTCTCACGATTTATACAGAATATTCATTCTCTAATTTCTCTCCACAACTAGCCACCCTATTTCTTATCCCTTACTTTCTTTATCTTCATCTTCTCCTTTGGAGTACATAAAAAAATATGATCTATTGGCGTTAGCAAGAGGGACCTGTCGCGTCCGTAAGACGCGGCGGAAACCTAGTTACATATAGGTTGGAATCGATATTGTCAACTTTGTGCATGCGAATGAAGCTATTGGGTTCTACCTCGAATTACAAAATGGGATGCTCTGATTGAAATATAATATCTTTTTGTTAACTTTGTAGCTTAACATTCGATTAAATTTTATTTATGAACGAACAATTACATATTGTAATAGAAATTCGAACCCCAAGATATTTGGAGAAAAAATTCAGTTATATATTTTTGTTTGTAGTGTTGATTTTGTAATTTAGAAAAATATTTAATTAGTTTTATTTAGTTATTTTTGTACAGTAATTCTTTTAGTAAAATAGAGTTATTTATAAAATGGAGGAAAAATTTGGTTATACTCGATTTTTTTTTTTTTTGTGTTACTAATTTAAGACACCATTTAAATTAGTTTTATTTAGTTATTTTTGTTCATTAGTTGTCTTTACTAACATTAGAGTTGGCTATAGTAACATCCATAAAAATGAACAGATCACAACCAAAGTGTTTCAGATTGGATCCTAATCAAGGTGTCAAAACACGATTTGTAATGGAATTCATCCTACCTTAGAAATTTAGAATTAGTGATGCAATGAATGAGAAGGTTCTTTTTTTTTTTTGATGAAAATGAGAAGGTTCTTTCTCACTCTAAAATAGCAAGAAACTCTATTCCTTGGATAGGACTTTTCTATCTCTAAATCATTTTCAATTCCCATGGACACCTTTTTCATTCATTCCCTCACTCTATAAAACTCATAGTTCAATCAATTGAAGACTAGCTATATATCCGTTCCGACTGAAGACTAATTACATTGGGTGCCAAAGTGGTTGATAACGTTGACATAAACTCCAAAATTACGTCCCATGTTCGATTCTCAGAAGAGGTAGAATTCATGATTATTGAATTTGAGTTATTAAAAGTGTAAATAATAAGTTCGTTGGATTTTGAGCTTTTTAGTATGTTGTTGGGTTTTAAGTCCCTTTCATTAGTAGTTTAACTTAAATTGTTATCGTACTTGTCACATCTTAATAATGTATCGATGTTACGTAGTGAGTAACATATATATCGTAGTCCGTTTCTAAAAAAAAAAAGCAAATAAGAAACAGATAAAATTTCAGAGTTAGATGCATATGCAGAGAAATTTAATAGAAAATAGAGCTTACAACTCTGAAATTTAAACATATAAAAAGACACACCACGATGTGTTCGTCTTACTGCGTACTAGGAAAGGGGGACTACTTATTTATTTGTTCTCGACCATGCATATTGCATAAGGTCATATATGATGATCAGTAAGTAGTACTCATGGTGCAGGAATGAGGCTGCATGCTACAGATAGAAGGAATTCGACTAGCAGTATCCATCATTCCTCTAATATCCTCACCTTTGTAATCACCACTCTCTTTCATGAGTTGTATCAGATTCCTCAAATTCTCACACCTACAATCTGCACTGAGTGGTCTTATTTGGTTGCAACACAGCTGCCTCATCGTTCTCGATGCTTGGTTGCTGCTGCTTTCTGGACTACTCGTCGTAATCTTTGCTTCTTGCTCTAAGAACCTCAGGCATCTATTCATTATCACTATTTCACACCTTGACTGGTTGTCTGCTTCATTCTCAATGACTGTCGCCGTGCTCCTCAAAATCAAAGCCTCTGCTACTGCTAATACTACTACTACTACAAGAAGTACTGATATGGTTTTGAACAACTCTGCCATTGTTGATGTTTTATAGATAGGGAGGGATTTTATGTTTGAGGAGGTTGTGATGATGAAGGCTCTTGGTGGTGGGTTGTATTTATAGTGGATTCTAGGGCTTGCATGTCAATTACTTGGAGAGGAGAAGAAAGGCAGGTGAAAATAGTTGTTGTTGTTATAGTAGGTGTTCATTTTAGGTGTGGAATGGTAACTGACTCTGTTTTTTTTTTTTTACGGAGATTCCTTTCTATCCTACTAACTTTGTTTTTCTATTGGGTTTCACTTTTGGGAAATGATAGAGTGACTTATAAATTGGTACTTAGAGGGTGACATATTTCCTCATTTAGAAACAAAAGCGGTCCCCACCGTAGTCAAACTTGAAAAAACCTTGTCTTTTTTTATTCCACATCAGCTTGCCCAAAAAAATTGGGCACTCTAGCATCTCCCTTCTCTTTTAGGTTGCCTTTTAGAATCCGGGAATGCTACACAACCCAGTCTTTTAACCCAGTTGGTAGCCCACTACACGTGGAAAGAGAGAAAGAGAGAGAGAGTGTGAGGGTTGGGAACGGGGAAAGCAACTATGGGATTAACACTAATCTGTACCGTTCAAAAGCAATGGTCCAGATTATGTTTAATTAGTTACCAAATAAATGCAAGAACTCCCCAAGAACAGTCTTTGTTCCTTCTTCATTGCCTGCACAAAAGTATTTTAGGGTTTCCATGGATTGCAAGTTTCAGAACATGGAAACTCTAAAGGACGAGGGCCCTTCTTCTTCTCTAAAAGAAACGTTTGTAGACTGTGAAGATGAGATTAGTATCCATGGAAATCCTTAGTTTAATTGCCAAACAATTTTGGGGTTTCATTTGCCTAACATTTTGATGTGTAATTGATTTGCAAAAACAAAAAAAATATGATTTTCATAGTTTTAATATATTATGGTGTTTTAGAAGTTAGAATGTTACTGAATGTTAATGAATTTTTGAAATATACTTCATATCTATTGATCAAGGTAATCTGTGTTGAGACATTCTAGCTCTTTAATAAAGGTAGAAGAAGGGGGTAAGGATGAAAGAGATGAATAAAATTGAAGAATGGGTGGGAGAAAATGATCAAGCTTGACTTCATCTCTGTTCCAAAAGAATAGAAAGAAACTGTCAGTGAATGAGGGAGAGTCTAGAGAGAGAGTCGAAGTGGAAGATTATGAATTGACAAGTATAAAAATTTGGGTCTAATCTAGACCGTTTAAAACAAACGGTCAAGATTAGACCTACATCCAACTTTCCACGTGTAATGGGCTACCAGCTGGGACAAAGAACTGGGTTGAGCAGCATTTCCGTTTAGAATCAGACCAGTAGCATTTACTATAACAAAAATGATGGTATGCGGGGCAAGTATCCCGGCCTGGGGTACTTGGACAGGCATACAATGGCTGCTGTTACTATAAACAATGCACCAAAGGGAGTTGCATGATTGCATCCACGGTGGGTTTCGCCAGATTGACATGCAATTTTAGTGTGCCATTTGAACAAGATTATGTTTTTCCCTCCAGAGATTTTCTTTGTATCACCTTCTACAATGACAATCTCCTTCTTAATTCTCAGCCTTTCTTTTACCTTTCTTGGCAGCACCAAAAGCCTTGCACAAGAAATGTTGTTATTAACACATAAAATAAAAACCCCGCAGACACATGTATGGAGTACGGGGACACTTTTATATATGTCGTCGACATACTGGAAATAATATCACAGGTAAAACCCACCAAGATATTCGTAAACAATTTTGAAATGTTCCAAACAAATAGAGCCCTATCGGGAGCAACCAAATAATACTCAATATACTTCAGACAAAAATGAGATTGTTCCTACCTCGATATTATCTGCTTTAGCAAACTTCACTAATAAATAGAAGTTGTCAACACTTGGTTGTCGTTGATGGTGTTGACATTAACTCTAAAATTCTGGAGGTTCCAAGGTCGATCCCCAGAGAGGCCGAGAAAGTAGAATCAATAGTTATTGAATTTGGATTATCAAAAATATATATGATACTAACAAGTTTAACGGACTTTAAGTTCTATGTTGTTAGACAAGTATATGGCTACAAAGTCCACCATTCTTTAGTGCACTGGTTAGACACCCCTCTCTTAAGCGCATAAAGTCGTGGAATCGAATCTAATGCCTTGTAACGACTAACCCCGATTCTCAAAAAAAAAAAAAAAAAAAAAAAAAGTACATGGCTACAAGGCAATTTTCCAGTCTAATTGTTTCTCCGAGATCTACAAAAAGGAAGGAATGATTCTGGCCGTTGATCCAGAGAACAGAATCGGGTTTTTCCTCGCTCTATCCTCGCGACTCGTCTTTCTCTCTCTAAAAACTACTGAAGGCAGAGAGAAAGACTCTTTGATCATGGCGACCAACACTAACAACAACCAGTCAGATAGTAACAGGTTCCGCTCCGTCTTTGATCTTTCATCGGGATTGTTCGATTGTTGTCGTCTCCTTCACGAAGGAACTACTTTTAATTTTCAACCTGAACCGTTTGATATCCCTTTCGACGCCATTGATGAAGAAACCCTAAATCAAGTTGAAGATAAGATCAAGAAAGTTGTTCCAAGATGGTCTTGCAATACTTGTAAAGCTGAATTCGATTCACTTCAGGACCAACGTTCTCACTTCAAATCTGACCACCATCGTTTCAATGTAAACCCACCTTTATCTCTCTATCTCTTTGTTGATTTACTTTTAGGGTTTGTTATAACAGTGAATAAGCTTACTTGTTTGTGACATTTGTAAGTTTGTTTAGGAAATGAAAATTTACTCAATTTAATACTAGTGAAACTATAGTCTGGAGTTAGTGCATGGATTACTGAAAATTTAAGTTAATGTTAGGGTTTCAATAGGTGTAATCAGAGGTGAGAGTAATACAAATTATAGAGCATGAGGTTAGTAACCAGGCAAAACAACTTTGATGGAAGGGTCAAGGACTCAAGGGTGTATGCTTGTATTCACACCATCCTCATTTTGCATACCAATACAACATTGTTGGGTAATCTTGAGTAGTATATATATGTAATCATGGCTTAGACTCGTAAACTTCAAATTCACAAACTTAATGAAGTACTCCCGGACTATCTGCAAATCTAAGCAGTTGGGGACGGGATCGGTTAACCCAATATCCGAACTCCCCATAATGGGATCGGCTCGGGATCTTATCCGGCTCGGCTTGCGAATGGTAGCTTTTCATGCTATAAATATAATTATATACATGTTATTCATATATTGTGTATAAAATTTACTTGGGAGATTGTCTCAGCCTGCCTTCTACCCGTATCCGGTGTCCATGAGTTACTCGGGTTGATCAGGTGATCCCAACCGCATTGACATGAAACTTGCTTAACAATTTGTATATTGATCATCTATTTGGGATTTGTCATACTGATTTGGAATACTGACAAGAAAGGCATTTATACAAGATAGCATGGTGGTTGCCAAAATTTGGGATGAGTCGTATGGCCACTTTAGTTCTCCAAAAATTCTAAGCATGGCTAAAAGAAAAGAAAGTGAAGAATATATATTATTATAGTAGTTCTTGCTGATATACCAAACTATTCGGGTGGTAGTAAGCTGCTGCTTATATGTATATCTAGGTGAAGTTATCGGTATATGTTAGTGAAAACTGTTCTAAACTTGTCCGTCATAAATCTACACTAGAATTTGTTGCCATTCTATTGTCAATTTTTTTCTAATTCCCTTTACTTATATTTATCACCTTGTAGATAAAGCTAAACATTGCTGGAAAGGATACTGTGAAAGAGGAAGATTTTGATGAGTTGGCTTCTGATTCTCTGTTTAAGGATTATGATATATCAAGTATATCAGGTTCAGAAGATGAAGCTGAGAAGACTTTGTTTCCAATTAATGAGATGCATGGAAAGGGGCAAAACATTAAAAGGAAGCTTTTTATTCGTCTTCAAACAGGAGAAGTTGTTTCTATTTGGAAGTGTTTGCTTCTGAAGGAGACTGACTCTCTCTTATTTGATGATAAACTAGACCATGTTGAAAATGGCAGGGTAACATACTTGAGGGAGAATGAGGTAGTTGAGAGACTGAAGGGGTTGACCAACGAGCCTCGCGATAAAACCCAGTTGAGGATTGTGTTGCTTGCAAGTGGCGGGCACTTTGCTGGCTGTGTGTTTGATGGGAACTCAGTCGTGGCTCACAAAACATTCCATAGGTTTGTATTGTGTTCTTTTTTCGATCATACTGATAATCATTTATTGTTCTCTCTGTTCTTTATTAGTAAGCGTGATATGATCCTACTCCCAATTACGTTTGTTGAATAGTTTAATAAGTTGTTTGGTTCTTTAAGGCTTCCTGCTGAATTAATTACCATATTCACTTAGTCACTTCACTAAGCAGCAGTATAGATGTACCCTTGTTTAAAAATCTGTACTTTTTATTGTTTGGAGTTTTTAAGTTTTCTTTAGTCTTTAGTCATCTTCCTCATAACCTGTTTGTTGAAATGAAGTAGAAATCTTATTTAGAAGTGATACCGAAAAAAATGATTTCATAAGCTGTCTAAAGGAGAATACCGAACTACCGAAGTATTTGATTTGAAGGCTGCAGCCATACCAAATTGGACATCAAGTAAAACTACTATTGTTTGAGCAAGTAGGAACTACTGAACTGAAGTATTCATGCCTTTTTTTCCGCCTCAATTGTTTGTGTAATTGAATCAAGTTTTTGCGTTATTTGAATATATTATCTGAAGTACTCATTTTTGTCCTTGCATGATAGATATTATTCTGATTATACATCAAAAACTGGTTAAGCTTTCTCCTTGTATAGGATTAGATGGTTATAGTATGATCTAAAATTTGTTTTATCACAGCAATATAGGCTTGTGTTTCTGTAAGTTGGTTTTTACTCATACTCTCTTTTGTTCTTTAGGTATGTAGTTCGAGCTAAGGCTGGTAAGAAACAATCAACTAAAGATGCAAGTGGCAGAGCTGCACATTCTGCAGGAGCATCTCTTCGTCGGTACAATGAACTTGCTCTAAAGAAGGTACTTAGATGTGCTTGTGTTTCGCGTTTCTTCGCGTCTTTCTAGTTGGATCTCAATTTTATAAACTGATGATCTTGAATACCTTGTTAATTCTTAGACGCTCATCCTGTAATCTTGATTTTGTGCTAGTATAACTTGCCAGAAAAAAAAAAAAAGCCTTATCATTAAAATTTCTGCCTTTTGTAACTAAAAATTTGTGCCTACATTGTTGTAGGAAATTCAAGAATTATTTGCTAATTGGAGGCCTTACTTTGATATTTCCTCTTGCATTTTCATCAACGCTCCATCAAACAGTCGTCAGTTACTTTATAATGGGGAAAAGCCATACTTTAGCGACCCACATCATGTAGTAAGGCACATACCAGTTACTGTCCGGAGGCCTACATTAAAGGAAGCTAAACGAATCTATACCAATTTGACAAATGTGCAATATGAAGTAGACGAGAAAGGATCACCACCAAGTGTAATTGAGGATTCATCATTATTTCCAAGTGGCAAGGAAATTTGCAATACAGAATCTAGGGAAGAACAGTTAGTGAAGCCCGTGGAAAAAATGGAAATTGCCGAAACCAGTCAAGTTATTGATAGTTCTGATGGATTGGAAGGATCTACTGAAAATGATTTTATAGGTATAACAACACCTCTACACGTTGCAGCAACGTCTAGCGATGCTCAAAAGACACTAGAGCTTCTGGAACAAGGATTGGATCCTTGTGTTACAGATGAAAGAGGAAGAACTCCGTATATGTTGGCTAATGATAAGGAAGTTAGAAATACATTTAGACGATTCATGGCTTTAAATCTTGACAAGTGGGATTGGAATGCTGCCAAAGTTCCTAGTCCATTGACTAAAGAAATGGAGGAATCTCAAGCTGCCAAACAGGTAATATTGTACGTGCTTAGATAATTTCATACTTTATTGATTGATCGATCGATACCCGCTAATCCCAAAAAGCCTCGTACTAGTAATTGATGAGGAAAGAGGCACTGATAATTTTGCGTTTAAGAATGTTATAAGTGGTTATCGAGTGGGGGCACTGACTCCATATGAAAGAATTTAGTGTGTCTGTTTGGTTCCATGTTCACTATCTGGTTCAGGTTCTCTTCTTTCTTGAAGTGATATATGAATGAGATACTGAAGGTCTGATATATCTCCTTCTATCCATTGTTCAATTACTTGTTATCCATAATGAACAATGAAATAGGTGTTTATTTGTGCTTATCAAATTACAAACATATTGACGATTTTGTTTTTGTTTGTCTAGGCGGAGAAGGATGCCAAGAGGAAAGCGAAAGCGAAAGAGTTGAAGAAATTAAAGAAAGCAAAAGAAAAGAAGGCTCAGGTGCATGTATTTTCTTGATATTTCTCTTTAAATATCCATGGATGAAAATCAGCCATAACCTTCCCTTCGAAAATTCTTTCTACAAAAAGAGAGTATAATGTGCTCAAACCATATACCCTACGTCGGCCTGAATGTGTATCCAATGCCTCTTGTGCGGAGTTACTACTTCCTTGAGATGTGTGTATAAATAAAGAAAAAGCCATATCTTCATCATATCTGATTGAGGCCCAGGAACGGCGTCTGATTAGGACATAATAGCTTCATATTCCTTGCTGCGGATGTGATTACATCTGTAGAACCATATCTCAAACTAACACTGAAAGAAACTAGAAAAACAGATCCCCCCACAAAATCAGCTAAAAAAGAAGGGTACCCAAGAGAGTAAGAGACCGGTCCATACTTGAGCAATTTGGGGCACATGGATCCTAAAATTCCTACTCTAGTGTTTTTTTTCTTCATAATATGGTTTTGTAAATGTGCAGGCTGAGGCAGCCCTTGCTAAGAACGCTCCTCCGACAACTTCAAAAGGTCAAGGTGTTCTGGTTTCAAAACAGCAGACTCACTCTATTCGAGGCCCAGCCCTTTCTAAAGAGGTTAGTCTACTAATCTAATTCAATAATACTATTCTTGTTACCTGCTTTACCTAATCCTTTAGTTTGCTTACTATCATGTTCAACTAAACCATATTTTCTTCTCTTTTCATCAGGAGGAAGCAAAGAGAGCACAAGCTGCAGAAAGAGAAAAACGAGCACAAGCTGCAGAAAAGAGAATGGCAGCGGCAGCAGCACTCAATGCTCAAGCTACAAGCAGCAGCACAACCGTCGCTCCGAGCAATTCGAATTCAAATCCGAATAATGGAATATCAAACGGTGTAAATTGTTCGTGTTGTAATTCATCCTTGGCAGGAAAAATCCCCTTCCACAGGTATAACTACAAATACTGCAGCACAACATGCATGCATGTGCATAGAGAGATGCTTGAAGATGAGTAACAGAATAGAACTTTTTTTTTTTTTTCCAATTATCTCTAATTTATTCAATAGTAAATAACTAAATCAGCAACCCACATTTTCATTTTTAATCATCAAGATTATTGTTTATTAGTAGTTGGATATTTCACAATAGTACTGGTCATTCCGACACGTGATCCGCCGGACAAGATTAGTGTCTGTTCAGGTTAGTCCACTGTATGTTCATTCATCTTTATTAACATGTCTGAAAGTACTACAATTGAATTAACAACAGTAAAATATGAGATCCTTTTTGTACCAAAATATAAAACTATATCAAGGAGATTATCTTGATCATATGGGACAATTATTATTCTAATCACCAATTTTACGGTGGGTGAGATTACTGACATAACATCCTCATAGGATGAGCAAAGTTATGGTCACCCATGTTAGTAGTGGGTGAATAATTAGTAGTTCAGGTTTTGAGTGGATAGAGGAAAAAACCAAGTTGGTTGATTCCCTTGTGACGTAGAGATGGAGATTGAATAGCCCTAAAATTCAAATAACACCGCCCGACAAACCCTATATATGTCCTATACACTGAAACAGGGCAGTCGGTTATGTGAAGAATAAGTCTGACTGTCCATTTTCTCTAGTAGATTTACTTTTGATTAGATCGAATGACTGATATCAAATCCTTTTGGTGTAATTTAACTTAAAAGAGAATTGCAGTGTGAGACAGAAGATTTAACTTAAAAGAGAATTGCAGTGTGAGACAGAAGATCCTTTTGGTGTAACGGTTCCCTCTCTTTCCTCTATAAACGTACCTTCTATCTTCTCCGATAACAACTTCTAAACAAATAAAATACCTTCTATCTCTGCAATTTGCTAAACATACCTTCTATCTCTTTCCTAAACCTTTTCATAATTTTGCTAAATTTGGTGGAGTAACACTTCTAAATAAATACGATACTAAAATTTCAAACTCAAAAAAAATCTTGAAAATATAAAACTAATCATTCTCTACTAAAAACAAATAAGAAACTAATAAAATAACTTGATTTGAAGATATCAAAGATTTCCAGAAAATCTCTCTATTACCAGTCTCCCCACTTTAAAGAAACTCGCCCCGAGTTTATTAATTGGCTTGAACGTCGTCTTGATTGGTACTCCCTTCATATATCGTTTCCGTGAATTATGCATAGGAATTATCAAACTTTTAGATTTGACTGAAGGCTTTATTAGGTCACAAACAAATTTCCGTCTATAATTGTAATGTGACTCAATCTCCCTTTTCATCCCACAAATAAACTTGTGCAGATCCTAAGTATGGTGATTGAAAATTGCAAACTTTGATGAAGACTTTCCAATAAAACTACTAATCAATCCATGTGTAACAATTTGAGATTCGCAAAATTTTGAGAGCGGATCTTCGTATGAAGAAAATTGAATTGGACTAAAGTCAAACTTGCGAAGTTTCTTATCTTCTTTTTTAATCAACTTCCTTTGACTCAATTTTCAGAACCACTTCAATTTCCTGAACAACGTTTTTTGTCTCAATTTTTTGAACAACTTTGTTTAACTCACTTTTCTTAACCATTCTTTTTTACTTGATTTCTTGAACAACTTCTTTTATCTCAATTTTTTGAACCAATTCTTTAGAAACAATTTCCTCAATGTGTAAATTGATATTAAGAGATTTATCTTTGAACACAATAACGTCGGATTTTGCTTAATGAATAGTATTGTTTGAATCGTCTATGGTGACAATTCGTGGTGGTTCAACATTCTCTAAGGGGGTTATTTTTACCTTTTTTTATAGTTAAGCGAGGTTGTTTTCCCATTCGAAATCCAAAGTTTCTATATTCCCGTTCCTGAGCTTCAATTTTTAGGGCTAAGTTGTACGCAGCTTGAATAGTCCATAAATTAACTAACCTCACCTTTTCTCTCAAACTACATCTCAAGCTAAATTTTAATCCGTTAAGAAATCGGTCTATTGAAACATTATTAGGTTTAGTAAAGTTTTCTCTGATGGTTGTTTGAGCCAACTTCGAGAACTTCTCATAATATTCCCCCACTGAATGCAACCCTTGTCTATAGTATTGATATATCTTTAACAAGTGTTGTTGATAATCAGGAGGTAAGAATCACTCCTTCAAGTTCTCTTTCATAGACGACCAACTCTGGATTGGAGCACTTTCTTGTCTCAACCTTATAAGTCGTGATTGATCCCATCAATCCGCAACACTCCCTTTAAGTCTATAAGTAATGACTTTAACTAACCTATGTAATTTAGGCTATAAATAATGTAATAATTTGTCAGGCTTTAGGTCTCTTTGTTGTCGGGCTTTAGGTCTTTTTCATTCTCGATTTAAATTAGACGGTTATCATGCTTATTACATTTCCATAATGCATCAATACCTTGTAAGGACTAACGTAGATCATAGTCGATTTCTCAAAAAAAAAGTAATTTATGTTCGATTGTTGTTTATTTGTAGGGAAGAATTTGAGAATGTTAAAGATAAATTTAACCCAGCGAAAAATTCCGAAAAGAATTAGAACTTAGTCTAAAACTTTTAAAACCTAGAAAAGAGTTTTTGATCTTCATCTAAAGACTATAAAACCGAAACTAAGAAGATTTAAACTAAAATACTTCAACTTTATTGATTAAACTTGATAAATTAAACAATTACTGAAGCCCCTTTATATGGCATTAGGAGTTTCCTAAGGTGTCGTTTGGCAACACTAAAATAAGTTACTTTTTTGCTTATTTAAGTAGAAAAGTCAAAAAGTTAGTTTGGTACGCAAAAATTATCGACTTCATTTAAGTTAAAATTTGACTTTTTTTAGAAGTTAAAATTTTTAGCTTTTGACTTCAAAGTAAAGTAACTTTTTTTTGAGACATACATGAATTTTACTTGACGAATTTTTTTTGTCTATCTCAGCTCCACTACCACAACTAAACTTCAACCATACCACTCTACCCTCACCACCACCACAACAAGCATTGCACCTCCCCCACCACCCTACCTCAACTAGCACCACCACACCTTAACCACCACCTACGTACCACCACCACCACCATACACCACCACACCTCGACAACAACCACCTCGTAGCTCCACCACCACCACCGCTATCACCGTACCTTCACCACCACCACCGTACCTTCACCACCACCGCCGCCACCACCATACCTTCACCACCACCACGGTACCTTCACCACCACTACCACCACCATACCTCCATCACTACCACCTACATATCTTATCCACTACCTTTACCACCATCACCATACCACCACCACCATAACTCCGTCACTATCACTCACAAACCTTATCCACCACCACCAACGTATTTCCACCGTTACCACCACCATACTTGCACCACCATTGCCACCTCCACCACCACCACCATAACTCTGTCACTATCACTCACATACCTTATCCGCCACCACCACCGTATTTCCACCATCACCACCACCGTACTTCCACCATCTCTTCCACCACCATCGCCACCATCATACCTCCACCACCACCTCTGCCACTATTATACCTCTCTGCCACCACCACCATCAAACCTCAACCACCACCACAACCCATAACTATACCTTCATGACACCGCCACTACTACCAATATCACCACTACTTCGTATACAAGACTAATCGTGGAAATCATGAATAAATTCAAATTAAAATCAAGTATCTCTATGAGAAAGAAAAATAAAATTATCAAAAGTAAATTGAGTTACCAAACTAACTTTTTGACTTTTTTACTTATAAGTAACATTTTTGCCAATTATACTTTTAAAATTTTTTTACTTTTTTAAAGCAAAAGAACTTCTACTACAAGCAAAAGTACTTCTACTTCTGGTTGCCAAACGACACCTAAACCTAAACAGACTCTAATTAACAATTTCTAATAAATAAAATACTACTTTCCTAAACCTAATCAAATACTAATAACAACTTCCAAATAAATAAAATAGTAAAAATCTCAAACTCAAAAAATTTCTTGAAAATATAAAACTACTTAAAATATTAGTGCTCTATTAAAGACAAATATGAAACTAATGAAATACTTGATTTGAAGATATCAAAGATTTACAGAAAATCTTCTGAAAATCTCCCTCTATCAAAATTCTTCATTTTTGTTTTCTCCTCTTCGAAGGTGTCAGCCAAGCTTATAGAATAGTGTCTTTATGATATACTGCGTCAATCTTAAGTGGTGGTCATGGTGACTGTCTATTTATCAATCTTGGTGGTGGTAGTATCGGTAGCACAGACTGGATAAATACTAGTCGTAAAGAAAGATAATTTGGGAAAATAAGGATACAGCAAAACCTCCTTGAATTGACCCAACCTCAGGAGTCTACTAAATTCAATCACCTTCTTCTTCATGTCGTAAAGATAAACCTCCCAGTGCGATGGGGTGTCTTCAAAATAGTCACATGTTATCACTAAGAAGTCTGTAATTGATGCAAAAGACCAATTGATGCATTTTCTCCCATTGAGAGGCGGCAGATAAATCGTTTCTTCACCAATCCAATTAATAGTATTATTCTCCTTGTCATCATCAATCATCCATATCTTCATCTTTTTCACCTTGTTTTGACCATCACGATACTGTTTATCTATTAGTACTAATCGTCCATCGATCCCTTCTAATAAAACATCGATATAATAACTTTTACCAACAAACCCTTTAGGATCTCTGACAACAACATCAGGGTATTTGATTATTCTGAACTTCTCTTTTCCAACATCAAATACTACTATACATCTAATCAATTCCATACCCGGAATTCTATATGTTGGTGGCTTTACACACCAATATAAAGAACCATTCGAGTAAAAGGGTTCTCCATTTAAGACACACTTAGGTAGGGCGACATCTTCTTTCGTTCTCCAATAATTTTCACCAACTGTCAATACTTCACATTTTAGTACCTCATGATGATCAGAACCTTGATTATAGGTTTCGCGTTCTCTAAACAAATATACTACTTTATGTTTCTGAGTAACTGGATCGAATCCAAATTCAAACGTATAGTTGGATTTTTTTTTTTGCGATATTTGGTCTTCTCATCCATGGTGTTTCTTCTCTTGTGGATAGATTGTAAATACAAACCCAACCATTGTTTGATCAATGAAACATAACAAACCATTAACAAGTCTAAGCATGCGACTACCCGGACCTGCTTTCAGAGGTATTGTGATTTAGTCCGTGAGAAGTTTTAACAAATCTAATGTAAAAAATTTTGATGTAGTGTCGTAGGTACCTGAAGTGACAAGGAGCTGTCGATTTGATTTTGATCGAGAAAAGTGTAACGAAATAAAGTGTTTATCTTGTCAAATCAAATAAAACCATCTTCTACTTAAGCACTTGAATCGCATAAGCGACTTTACAGGTAGTCTGCTCATTATATCAATCATTACTTCCTCGCTAACATAAACATTCACCAGAATTGAAGCATCGGCAGTGCCTGTGAGAGCCGGAGAAGTAGTCGCACCACCTCGAATATTTTTTGCCATTGAACAAGGGTTTAAGTGTTTTCTTCTACTGTATTTATTTTTCCACTCTCTGTTTCTTCAACCTACCGACCTTTTAAATAGAAAAGGAAGATAACAAAGTTGAGATTTCTAATCCTAGTAGGTTTCTCTATTTGTTGCCATCTTTATTTGTACATCTGTATGATCCACACACACACACTGAGCGCATACTTCCAGGAGCTCAAGAAACTAGCAATTAAAAAAATAACTTATATAAACATAGCGGCAAATTATATTGCAATTAAAATACTTCTCTTTCGTGTTATTTGTATTCATATGTTTCGCATTCATATGTTTATATAAACATTCGTGAAGCAAGATAGTATGATGGAACTTATACTAGCAGCAAATTATATTGCATTTAAAAATTTGATGCCATGACACAATTCGCCAACAACACTAGCAAAGACGCATCGAAAGAACAAAGACAACCACTTGTTGTACGGGTCGAAATGTATTATGGTATCTCTAAAACAAAAACATGCAGCCTAACTAGTATACTGTATTTCACTTCAGTAATATCTCTGAACAAACTAGCCCAGTAAACAGTTACCCCTCTTCATATATTTGCTTCAAAAAATCTGCCTCTATAAGCTGTAGGCCTTCTTCCAGTTTTTGATTTTATGCCCCGAGTGCACGTCCACTCCGACTTCGGTAATGTCAGATTTCCTCGTGCCAGCATCAGCTTCATTGTGTTGGCGGCGTGCCCTTACAACAGCTCCTTCCACAGCCTGTTCACAGAGGTCGCCAAAAAAATAATGCTCATTCCAAGCCATCACCAAAAAAAGAACCCATCACAATAAAAGAAAAATTAAGCGTCAGATGAAGAAAACACAAACCTGAGACAGCTCCAACGGAGTGATCACTTCAGGGTAACGCAAGTCGAAGGGTCCATCATGGTCACCTTCCATAAAGGCAACAAGTCCAGCTACCTGATAAGTTTTAATTTTGCAGTTAGTAATATCAGATTTATATGTTTTATTACATAATGAAAAATTACCAAGTCAGACACATTGTGATTGTGAATTGATACCTAAACCTGAGACGTGGTATCCAGAAACAAGCATGACCAATTAAATATTAGTTATGGAAGATGAATCAAAAAATTACCAAATCAGACATTCAGACACATATTAGAAGCTTCGTTTCTGCTTCCCAAAATGACTTTCAGAAAATTCATCACGGACCACCTACAAGGGACTCGTAAAATATAAGTGAGATAATGTTGTAGCCCGTTGTTGGTATTATTCCTCAAACCCTCTCATTTTCACTTCACTGTCAAAGACAACAGATGGAGAGACAGAGAGATGAAAAACCTGCGAAACAACTTTGCCAAAAATACGTCCATCTTCAAGGGCATCCCTGGCCCATAAGTATCAAAGATACGACCTATACGAACCTGTAAAAAGGGCAAACAAGTTTATCTCTTCACAAAAAGAACAAAGAAGATACAAGCTATCTAACTTCAGCTGATGTATTTAAAGATACAAGCTATCTAACTTCAGCTCATGTATTTAAAGCGTAAAAATTTACCTGAAGATTTGATCGCTTGCCATAGAACACTGCCAAGGTTTCAGCAGACCTAACCCCTTCATCTAAACAATCCTTCTCATCCTTAGCATTTCCAGAAATAGTCAAACTTCGAAGATGGTTGAATAGGATCGTAAACATCGCAAGAGCTCCCTAAAAGAAACCGGGAGCCCCTGGCCTTCGCCAATTCCAACATATTGATTGTTCAACCACATTTGTCTTGTAACATAGGTTAAGGATAAGTCAACGGCAAAAAATACAATACTCACCTTTATTTCTTAACCAAGAAGAGGAAACCACTATCAAATTTTAAAACAGAAGTAACATAAGAATCAAGGATATGATACTTTGAACTGGAAAACAGCTCGGTCCCGCACGAAGAGCCAGGTGGTAGATCTCATCCACCCTAAATGAAATTGGTTGAACCATACTAACCACATCTTCATTAATCAATCGAAATCTAGGGTTGGAATAATATGGCTCCAGAGTTTCCTTACTCCCAGTAATGAAGTTATCGATAACCGTAACTATATGTCCTCTTGCTAAAAGAAGATTTACAAGATTACTACCAATAAAGTCTGCTCCACTAGAAACAATAATACTCTTGCTGTCTCATCCCACATATGGATTCATAAATGTTCTTTTCCTACAAACAATAGGGGTCTGTTGAGCCTCAACCATTTCAAATATAAACTTCATTATCTCATCATGGGGGCTGAAACATATCAAACAGCTCCCCTACTAAGTGACCTAATGCACCAAATATTAGTTAATTTGAGATTAAACAGCCAAACAAAGACTACAATACTCTCATGGGTTGGCAAATTACTTTTGTTTCCTACGTGTCTGATGTGCAGCAGATCACTCCCAATCAAACACAACAAATGTGAAAGTTGTTGTATAACACAGTTCCCTGTATATTTTTTCATTCCAAAAAATAATTTATAATCTAAATTAAAGAAGGCAAACAAAAGGATTATATACCTTTATTTGTCCGACGATATCATCTCCACTATGTTCGGATTCCAGAAGCTTGTCATGTTCGACGAAAATCACACAGTGATTAACCTAAAAATAATTGCAAAACAGTCAATCGAGAAGATCTACAAATGATATATCAAAACCAAAACACTAGAAATTATGACATGTATGTGATCTTACCACATTGCCATTATTTTGACAGGTATGTGAGCACTGATCCAAGACACCTTTTTCGATCACACTTTTCAAATTCTGAGTTCGAATTATGTCATCTACAAGCATATAGACAAAGAGAAAGATACTCACTAATTCCTTTCTTAAACAACAGTCAAACTTTAAGTTTTAAAAAAAAGCTAAAGAACATCACTTACTGATAATGAAACCACTTTGCATAATAGTTTTATCCTCAATGGCCTCAGACTATTACTTCATCCTTCTGGCGACTGATTCTCCGTTGGTTCTTTGCGTGAGGATCGTAAAAAGCGTAAGGAGCCTGAGGCCATTGAGGATAAAACTATTGTCCGAAGTGGTTTCATTATCAGGCTCAGGCTCCTTACGCTTTTTACGATCCTCACGCAAAGGATCATTCAACCATTCCATCAGTACAATATGATAGCAATTGTTTACTTCATCAGTCATATCTAAACCAACGGAGAATCAGTCGCCAGAAGGATGAAGTAATAGTCTGAGGCCATTGAGGATAAAACTATTATGCAAAGTGGTTTCATTATTAGTAAGTGATGTTCTTTAGCTTTTTTTTTAAAACTTAAAGTTTGACTGTTGTTTAAGAAAGGAATTAGTGAGTATCTTTCTCTTTGTCTATATGCTTGTAGATGACATAATTCGAACTCAGAATTTAAAAGTGCGATCGAAAAGGGTGTCCTGGATGGGTGCTCACATACCTGTCTAAATACATACCTGTCTAAATAACGGCAATGTGGTTAGATCACATACATGTCATAATTTCTAGTTTTTTGGTTTTGATATATCATTTCTAGGTCGTCTTGATTGACTGTTTTGCTTTTATTTTCAGGTTAATAACTGAGCAATTTAATATATCATCACTTCAATCAAATAGAGTGATACCATCTGATCTTCGAGAGAGAGAGAGACACTTCTGATCTACTGGAGAGAGAGAGAGAAGACAATCGTTGGGATGGGGAGAGGGAGCGGCAGCCATGGAAGAGAGCAGAAAAGAGGTGAGAAAAATTGAAATGGTAATTAGGGTGTTCTTTGGTTAAAAAAGACTTATAAGGGTTGTTTGGTTAACAAGATTAATAAGGGTATAAAAGCCAAATTTTCAATTCAGACTTGGTGATTCAGATTTAGAAACCAAACATCTGACTTGTAAAATAATTTAGTCAGTTCAGATTCTTCCAATTCAGTTCAGCCAATTCAGATTCAGACCCAATAAAAAAACAAACACCACCTAAATATTACCTTTATTGATTAGCTTAATATATCATCACTTGAATCAAATAGATCAAAATTTAGAATACGATTCATGAGAGAAGAATAACATTCAAACTCTAAATACCCAAATCTAAAAAATGCATAAACATGAAAACCCAGATCAAATAAAGTGTATAAACGACCTAATTAGATCCAGATTAAAGAAACATAGATCTAGGGTTACTTACATATTTGAAGAAGAATAAAAAAAATTTGAAGAGACAAATCATTAAAAATCAAACCTTGGGATGTTGAATTGTTTTTGAGTCTCGAGATCTTAACAACGATTGGGAAAAATTCAACTTTCTTCTTCTTCTTCTTCTCTTTCACGCGGAAGACGAGTAGCTAAGAAAAGGAGCTTCTTTCAAGTTCCAACTCTGTTCTGTCTGTTTATGGGGTTAATGAGTCTTCTTCTAAACAAAACAAAATTTTCTGCTTCACCTCATCTTCTCTGCTTCACCAAAAAAAAAAACATTTTTGCAAGCACAACAATTGAATTAAGAAAAGTAAAAACAAATAAAATGTGAGATAACAACGAGAGTAGTCTTGATCATCTGGTACAGTTATTATTCTAATGACCAATTTTAGCGTGGGTGAGATTACTAACATAACATCCCACATAGGATGAACAAAGTTATGGTCACCCATGTTAGCTGTGGGTGAACAATTAGTAGTTCAGGTTTTGGGCAGTTAAACTCTTTATAAATGTGAACAACTAGATGGATGGAGGAGGACAAATACCAAGTTGGTTGATTCCCTAGTGACGAGATGGAGATTGAATGGCCCTAAAATTCAAAGAACACCACCAGACAAACCTCTAGAGAGAGAGAGAGAGAGAGAGAGAGAGAGAGAGAGAGAGAGAGAGGTATAGTGGCCTCACGTTCTTATGTCCTTCCCTGGCCCCTCCACCCTCTTTTACTTGGGAAAGAAATACTATCAAATTTTCCATCACATTAACCATTTTGTGAGGATATGAATTTGCCTTTATTGTATGCTCCCTACCCAATTCATTAGATGAACTTGCAACAAAAAAAAATTCATCAAATGAAAATAGTTACTATATGAAACTATAGAGAATTCACTTTAGCTGAGTTTTACCCAACTTAATTTCCTACCCTATTATTTGTAAGAAAATGATTCCATACTTTAGCACTATTTCAGTTGAATCTCAAACAGAATTAAGTGTAATTGGCCACTAATTATAGTTTGACGTTATTCAATCTCGGTGCAAAAAAAATACAACATCTCAAAATTGAGTTAGGGCTAAAGTTGAGTTGTGTGGGTAATTGACATGAAGTTGTGTCGGCAATATAGTCTTACCAAAGATTTAAAATTGTTGAGATAAGAAAAGTGTTGATTAAAACCTTGTTGGTCCTACAAAAATCTTAAAATCAAAATCTAAGCATTACTTATGTCCCTTTAAAATAAGAAAATATTTTCTCGAAGGGTTCCCATATGATTCACTTCTATGATGTATCGGCTAGCTCTTCATCGTCC
This sequence comes from Eschscholzia californica, assembly GCF_041429995.1. Classification (NCBI taxonomy): domain Eukaryota; kingdom Viridiplantae; phylum Streptophyta; class Magnoliopsida; order Ranunculales; family Papaveraceae; genus Eschscholzia; species Eschscholzia californica. The sequence goes on along the minus strand of NW_028238483.1, from coordinate 42,354,741 downwards.
GTAGAATTTAATGGTTTTTCCCGTCACTGTTGTAACTATTCAATAATTTCTTTTTTTTTTTTGCTGAAGTTTGTTCAATAAATTTACTTATATTTTTTTTGTAAATGGCAAGATTCGATAAATAATCCTAGAGAGAAAAACACACGAAGAGAGGTTAGGAAGAAAAACATATAATATTGGTGGTTGATTACCATCGGCGGTGGTTGTAGCAATGGTGGTGATGGTGACGGTGAAGAGAATGTATGATTCACTTTAACAAACTCGTCTTTCTCACATGGATTTTTAATTGGTCAATGGGTCAAATATAAAAGTCAATAAAACATTTGACTAATAAAAAAAATACTAAAATAATTTTACACAATAACCTAACCAAAATACCAACCCGCTTAAAATTAAGCTCACTTTACCAAGAATCTCACAAATATGCTTCCTTTTCTTTCCCCCACTTCCTCTCAAATCTAACGGCTATTAATCTCTCTCATTTCTAAATCTAAACATGAACCGTTGGATTAAATCTACTTCCCTCTCTCCCTCATCACCTACTCTCCTCCTCCTTCTCAGATCTGATCTCTCTCTCTCTCTCACTACTTTCTCTCTCTAAAACCTCACTTCCTTGTTAGAAGACAGACAGAGAGAAAACAAGAGAGAGAGAAAGAGGAGGGGTTGGTTGGTTGGTTGTTTTTGAGAGGAAGAGAGAGAAATCTGTCACTTACCCATTTCTCAGTTCTGAATCAGAACCTAGAAAATTCATTTTTTTGAGAGAGAAAAAGAAAGGAATCAGCATCAGCGGCCATGGTTGAAGCTCAAACATGGACAACAAGGAGAGGAAGCAACCCAAGATTAGAAACAGAACAAGTAATTGAAATCCCATCAACTCCAACTGGAGATGATAGATACATCAACAACAATGGAAGTTTCTTATCTCCTACAATAATAACTGCTTTGATAATTGGTTCATGGTATTTTTCAAACATTGGTGTTCTTCTTCTTAACAAATACCTACTTAGTTTCTATGGTTATCGTTACCCTATTTTCCTCACTATGCTTCATATGTTATCTTGTTCAATTTATAGTCTCATTGCTATTCACTCCTTAGAATTAGTCCCATATCAACAAATCGTATCTCGTCGTCAGTTCTTTAAGATCTTTGCCCTAAGTGGGATCTTTTGTTTCTCTGTTGTATGTGGAAATACATCACTTAGGTATCTCCCTGTTTCATTTAATCAAGCAATTGGGGCAACTACTCCATTTTTCACTGCAATTTTTGCTTTCTTAATAACTTGTAAGAAAGAATCTGGTGGAGTTTATTTAGCCCTATTACCTGTTGTTTTAGGGATTGTTTTGGCTAGTAATAGTGAACCCTTATTTCATTTATTTGGGTTTTTAGTTTGTATTGGATCTACTGCTGGAAGAGCTCTGAAATCTGTTGTTCAAGGGATTATATTAACATCTGAAGCCGAAAAACTTCATTCGATGAATTTGCTACTTTATATGGCTCCAATGGCTGCTTTGATCTTACTACCATTTACCCTTTACATTGAAGGAAATGTACTTGGGATTACAATTGAGAAAGCTAAAGGAGATTCATTTATTGTGTTCTTGTTGTTGGGGAATGCTACAGTGGCATATTTGGTAAATTTGACTAATTTCTTAGTCACAAAGCATACAAGTGCATTGACATTGCAGGTTTTGGGTAATGCTAAGGCGGCTGTGGCTGCCGTTGTGTCGGTTTTGATTTTCAGAAACCCGGTAACAGTTATGGGAATGGCGGGTTTCGGTGTTACTGTTATGGGTGTTGTTCTTTATAGTGAAGCAAAGAAGAGATCTAAAGCTATAGCACATTGATGAAGTGTTTTGAAGTTTGCGCATATTATGTCAAGGTACGTTGAAAGATGGATCTTCTTATTCTTAAAATCTTCTTGATTATTTGATTTTCTTCTTCTAAATTCATGTTGTTTATCAAGAAAAGAAGGAACTTTTGATTGAATAGAATTGAATTTGGGCCTATTATGTGGTGTAAAGAGAACAAGTTCTTTTCTCTTTTTATCTTTATCTTATCTTAGTAGGAGATAGTGAGGAAGAAAAGATTCCTCTACTCTCTTTCTCTCTCTCTCTCTCTCTAAAACACAATGAATGAAAGACACTCATGGAAATTCTCTTATATATGTAATTTTGATATTTTGTTATGTTTAAGGCTAAAAAGTGTAAGAAGAGTAATTGAGTTTTGTTGGATGATTTATGATGGAAGAAACCCATATTTGTAATCTCAATATTTGTTTGTTTATAATTCATTATTATCAAATCTCATCTTGCTTTCTTGGAATCTTGTTGTAATTTTCATTTCTATCATTATGGTCCCATTTGTTGAAATTTAATTATCTTTTAATGATTATGTACGCTTGCTTTACAAGGATTCTTGATTGATTAAAGTTTATTACAAGTAAACTTTCCACCGTTTTGGTTGTTGAATTTTGCTAGACTAGATCACTATTTCTGGGTTTAACTAGCTTAGATTTTAAGATTCCAGTTTACATTCTTATTTCTCCTCGATCGTTTAATCTTCTGTTTATGCGAATGTTTTTTTTGCTTTTTTTTTCTTCGAGATGTCAAGAAATTGCATATTGTCATTGTTCGTGGTTGGTAATGAAGTAGTCAAACATGAGAAGTGAAAATCCCAAAGAGACTTCGGTTGACATTTTTCATGTGTCTTTTTGCTCAGTTCTTGACATGTCCCTGCTAACAAGTTCTGGCAGCTGTTCTTGTTGAGTTTTATTTCCTCTATGCGTGTGATTGCTTTTCCTGTCTTGGCTCTATTTCAAGTCTTGAGACTTCTTATTAGTAAGTGGGGGTCGGAATCCAAGGTAGCTCGAGTTGGGCGTAGCTGCCCGATCTGGTAGCTAAAATGGGCCACCATGGTCCAGGTATGCCATATATGTCTGGTTGCTGCTGGATTTATCATAACTATCCACCTTCATTAGTGTCTGTGAATGGATTTCAGATAAGGTTTCTAGGGCTATTAGGGCAACTTGGACTATTTGAATACCAAATTTGAATGAAGTTCAATCTCCTAATGAAATGTTTTTCCTTTTTAAACACAGCCAGTTTCATGTTTATCCTAAATACTAGGCAAATATTGTCATTTTTCTAGCTGAAGTTTTTACAACCGCCAAAGGGAAGCCGACAAAAGTTGCGTGAATCCCCATCCAACGGCTCACAAATCACAATCACTCAGTTTTCATCAAGAGAGAAAAGTGACGTGAATCCAACCGTTGGATGAGAAGTCATGACACTTTTGTTGGTGGCTGAGACATTATCTAAATCTCTTTTATCACATTTTTGGCCCAACTTTTGTCTCCCCTCTTACTCAAAGTTAAGAGAGAGAGAAAGAGATGCTGCAGCCTGCATATAATAGATTCTGAGCATTGAGTAACATCGCAAGGATGAATTATATTCATTACATCTGCTGTTAATCTACAAATTCGACGATACCCAAAGAGAGAACATGAAAAATTGTATCCTGTAAAAGGTTAGATTATGTCTCATAAAATCTGTACAACTCTCTGGCCTTTCTACTACCTTATCCTTATTGAATGAAGGAGAATTACCATCTGCTCCGAGTGGAGTTGCATGAATCACTCCAAGTTATGATAAATGTGCTTGAGTACTACTCCGAACAAAAGAAACTCGTCAGCTGGTACAGCTTCCCTTGAATTTCATCTACGTTGATCTCGTTGTTACTTGTGAAAGGGAGATTCTTTTGATTCGGTTACATCGATCAGTTAATCTTCGTTTGGAAGAAGATTCAAAATTATCTGTTCAAAAAAGTTTGGCGTTTTATAACCCTCAGTGAATGTTGAAACTCTTGAAACATTTTCAAGTTCAATAAAAAAGAATATGTTTTATGATTTGGGAAAGACGAGAACATAGAACTTAAATTCCAAGCTTGAAACCTAACTAAGGCAAGAGAACATGTCTATCACAGTATCGTCATAATACTAAGCCCTTCCGCGGTAACCGCAATTGAGACTTCATACAGATGTCACATACTGATACTCGTACAGATATTTCTCTATTAGCGTATTCACTACTAAATTGACAAAACGAACTCCAAAGTTATAAAAGAAACAAAATTGACAAAAAGATTTGAACTTTCGGAATTACCTGCTCGTGTTAGATCTGGTTCCAGCATCATGTATGTTCGAAACACCACCAGATTATGTATGTTTTATCTCGCACATTTGTGTTTTATCTCTAACTGTGTTTATTGTCTTCACCTTAATTCATAAGAGTGAAAAGTCAGATCACTAGAAGGATCCAGCTTGAGAGATTTATATATACTTAGTCGAACATAATTGACATAAAAAATAAACTCACTATATTTTCATGTTGCAAATAATCTGCTGAATTCTCCTTTGAGCCCTTGAGATCAAATAACATAAATTACATGTGTAAGTACATAGAAGACTGCCCAAAGAAAAAAAAACATATAGTAGAGGTTTTACTACTCTTTTAGTTAACAAGAACAAGAATAACCTTGCTAGGTATACGGCTAGGCCGCCGCAGTCTGGGCTGAGAAACATTGTTATGCGGCAGTTCAGTTGTCAGGGAGAGCTGATTTATGGAAATAAAAAAGATTTATAAGTAATGGTTATAGCTGAGATATTTAAGATAGAAATACAAAAGGTCTTATATTTTCCATAACAGTACCTTGTTAAAAAGTTCTACGGGGTCGGGTGGATTGTGCTGAAACCTTCGAGCCGTGGGAAAATTGAACTCCTAAAGTGAAGCAAAATAACTAGATCAGTAGAGAAAGAAGCTCTAGATATTCAAATTGTACATGGATATGCTACCATATCAGGGATCAAGTATCTGTTGGATTACCATGGGTATTGTGGGTTCTCTCTTGATATTCCGGAAAACTCCAATGTCTCCTTTACTTGCAAATATCTACACTCAAACAACATAATTAATCGGAGGTCGCAGCCCTTAATTCTAACTAACCAATATCATACTCATTAAGTTAGTGCGATCGTTAATTCGTTATTTTACCTTTTTATTAAGAGGTCGAGCTTTGAAGTTATGTGTAAGTACACCTTCCTGATTTGAAGTGTCTACAGTATTTGGTCTGAGGACAGCGAAGAGAATTAGCATCATTCTGAACTAAACAACTAGATCGGAAGATGAATATTAACTTCCAGATATTTGGCAAAATAACGTATGAAGACTTTGATGTGTTAGTTAGATAAAGATAGATGGAGTTTTCCAGATGTAACTAGGCCAAAATAAAATTTATACCGCGCATTGAAGTTGAGTATATAAGGGAGTGATAAATCTCACCTTTTGGAGTTTGTAAGTCCATTTTTCGTCTCTGAACCAGCATTAAATATGTGAACTACCTGCAATGGCGAAGTGTTTCAAAATTTGAAACTCGAACAGTACCGCTTTACTATATGCACTGCAAAGTTCTAATTTTGCTAACAAGATGCAAACTGCCCACTTTATATATATTGCTTTGGACTTGAATCAGTTACCAATGATATAAAATCAATAGTCTCACCTTATCAGATTTATCACGCGGTGGGATGGATGATGAAGCTGCAGAGGACTGGTGCACAGCTCTCTCCGACGTCTTCAAGTGGAATTCCTAAGAAACATAGGAAGAATGAAATATTAATTGGGTGTGGTATTATGGAAGCAGTTCAGCTTGGGAACAATTTTTCGTTTAAGAATGAAGGCAAACAATCTAACCCGAAACTCGGGCAACCGCGGTGTAGTCTTTTTTAGGAGCGGCAAGGAAGGACCTTCAAGAATCTATAAAGCAGAAGAGAAAACTATCTTGTGAGAAACATTGAGAAACGCAAGTCCACATAATATTAAGTAGCATATTTATTGCAGGCACCAACTTTTCTGTTCAATGGGCGCGCTTTAAACCTATATGAAGTTGGCTTTACTTGTTCTTTTACATCCAAGCTACTCTTGTCCCTGAAATTTTGGAATAAAAATTGTACCTCAAAATGCTTTGTTTCAGTCTGAAAGATATGATAAGCAAACATTAATCAGATAACATGCAAGTGTACCTGATGGTCCTGATCCTGTGTGCCCTGTGAGCTGTTTCAAGGTCAGGCTCTTTTGGAATAGTAATCTTAAGCTTACCATGCACAAAGTTACAGTCAATGGTACCACCCTGCAGCACGAATACAAGAGAAGTAGTGAATTATATGACTTACTATTGAGTTGAATGGGAAAACCCAATGTAGAAGCTTAGACCAAGAAATGGAAACTTATTGATTCAAAATTTACGTAAAAAATAGCAAGTGCTAGTAAACTGTTCCCAATACAAGCTTACCTTTTTAGGTGCTTTGTGTATCAAATTATGTTGTTCGTTTTTTTCCGCAACCTGTTGTAGAAATGAAAGTAAATAATGTTACTAGGATGTAATTGTGTATAAAAAAGACTATCCTAAAGTCCAATATTAGAGAAGTTCCAGAAAGCATCACATATTGAATTTTAATAAGCATCAAAGAATTTCTTGTAACTCTTATTATTCTAAAAAATCAAAAAGTGAATTGGCAAGTTATATAGTAACCACAACTAGAAGGTACACATCAATACACTATATTTATATTGAACAGAGAATGAATGGTTTGAAGAAAAGGGAATAACCTATATTTATATTAAAAGCTTTCCAATTTAGTCTCTCCAAAGAAGCACTCTATGTAACTATGATCCAAAAACATTCTAAATAAACAAGTAAACAGAAACATTAGTACATTTAGAAATGGGACTTCATACCACTTTTAGGGAATGACCTCCGTCTAACTTTTGTCTCTTGGCAGCTTGAATTCCGACTGAAGAGAGATTGCCCAAGCTTCTATCACTATTCTTGAGAAATGGCTTCTGAAACCTAGTCAAATATCAAAACTTGATGAGCATTTAAGATTTGGAGTCATGAAATGTGCTAAAATAGAAATATAGAAGTAGAGGGCTTTAAGTAGCATGTACCAAAACTAAGACTAAGAGGTAAACAATATTCCAGTTAAGGAAATCTAAGAATCACAAACAAGATCTTCATAAGTATTGGGTACATTATTTAAAACATTCCAAATCTAACATTGTCGGCAGAAAATCATAAACTAGCAAAATGGCAGCATCTCCGAAGTTGGATTGTGAGCAAAAACTACCAAGAACACAGCAAATTTTTAAATTAAAAAAATGATACATTTACAGGTTAAAAACTAAGACCTACCGATTGGAACCATGGCCACCAGGTGGTTTGATTTGCTTGGCCAACTGACTAGCTGTAGGTTTCATTAACGTCGAGCCCCTTGCAAGAGCTGTCTTAGGAGTACTCTTAGTATTGGATTTGGGAATATCTTTCTCCATGTGATTATAAAATTTCAGCCCTATACAACGATAAGAAAGTTAACAGGCATGATTAATATGGGTAATGAAGCTGAATAAAATAACAGAATCGAAGATAAATGTTTGATTCCAAATGGGATCCTTAAAGTGTCTAGTAAAAGAAGGTGAAGAAACACAGAGTATCCACGCGGTTGGGATGGGTAAGTCTCTTCACTATAATTCAGGAAGCACTAGAAATAAGCTGTCTTGGTAATCAAAATAATCAAATTGTTGTGCTTCAAACAACTAGTTCGCATGCACTTAGTAAGCAATTAAATTTCCCTAAATAAATTGATATAAGCAAAAAAAAAAAAAAAAGAGTTAGGATTAAAAAACCTACTACCTCTGAATTTTTCATTAAATACGGAAGACTCAAGGACCATGCCAGTGTCCGAGTGCGTGGAGGTAGATATGCCATCATCCATGTCGTCCGATTTCAAAGAGTTACTTGGTTCATCTTCCTTGAGGACATCAATCCCCAATTTTAACTTGGCTATGAAAGCTGAAAAAGATACATGTAAAAATAGAAGAAATTCAGGAAATGTGAATCAATTAACCAACAAAGATAAAAATTATGTGGTTTCCTTTTAGAAATTGAATCAAATATGTCTGACTCGTTTAGGATGATTTTACGGCATGGGGTTTTCCTATAGAAATTGAGGTTGCAAGGACATGCCATAACTGAATGTCTTCAAATCTAGTAAATGTTCACCATAGTTACTTCACATTTGGACCCACAAATGGATTTTGACCCAAACAAGGGTAACAAGTGATAAATGTTACTCCTTGTTGATGTGATAATCACAATAATAACCTATTTCACAGTGCCTTTTTGCAAGTTGGATAAATGACTAGCACATTTTTGGGATTTTTTTTTATCTTGTTTCCTATCATTTCTAAGCTTCCATCATCTTCAATTGTTCCTCAAAATCAAAGAGGAAAAACTTATACTATCAAATCAAGAAAATATGTACACAACTGAGGGTTTTCTCCTCTTTCTCTTGATGACAAAAGTTAATCAAATCAAAGACTCAAAACCAAGAAGGGGCAAACAAAACAAGTTTTTCAAGATTTCCTCTTACAGAAGAAATGTATTAACTAGGAAAAGAGTAGAGCTAAAACTATCGATTGTCCAGAGGATGATAACTACTCACGAGAAGGAGGATAACTTCCGGCTCTATCGAACCAGAGCTCAGCCCCTCGAGCTTCAATAGGAGATTCTTGTCTAGTAAAATCAAAGAATCGTGAAGCATCAAACTCGTAATCCAAATCGATTTTCACTGGCAAAAATCCATCTTCTTCTTCTTCAAAATTTTCTTCCATTTCTTCGTCCATTTCTCTCTCTCTCTCTCAGTATTGAAAACAACTCCAAGATTTTTCACTTTCTCTCTCCACGAACCAGTGGTGTTTTGGTGTATTTCTCTTTATCTTGGACAGCTAGCTGCTCTAAGCTCTCTGTGATTATCAATTGGATTTAACCCTAAAATATGTCTTAAAATGTAGAGAGAGAAAGAGTTTTTGTCTTAATGAACGGCGCGGATCTCGTAAAACGCAAAGTGGCATGGAAATAGCGGCATGAAATGTTGTTGTTGATTGTAAGAAGAGAGACAGAGAAGAGAGAGAGAAAGAAGTTTTATAGCGCCGAGGTTGGAGAAGTAATCAGAAATTTGAACATGTGGGTCCACCACATTCGATTCATATTAAAATACTCGTTTCAAGAACGTTACTTAAACACGAAATGACCAATTACCCCACCTAATCCTGTCAAATTTATACAATTTCTAATTTTATTTAGAAAAATAATTCGAAGGTCTCTCAACAAAAAAAAATCCAAAGCTAAATCAAAGCTCTAAAACTAAATGGGGATCACTCTTTCGTAAAAAAAAAATATATATTTTTATTTAGAAAAATAATACAAAGATAAACCAATTCCAGACCTAACTCGAGATCATTATTTCACAAAGAAAGTAAAAGGAAATTATAAAAAGAGAGAAGGAGTTGCTCTAAAAAAATGAAATTATCTTTCATTTCGTTTAGGTCTGGAAATAAACTTTGACTTTTAGCAGTATTATTCAATTATTTCAAGGATATATGCCACTATATCATAAATGATTGTTCAAATGGTTGATAATACAAATGTTATCGATGACTTAACCCCAAGCTTTGGTAGAGTTGAGAGGTGTTCCCCAAATAACAGATTCAATCAGAAGACTGCTTTTTCATTACTGCTCCCTCGTTCAGTTGTCAAAGAGGAAAAATCACTGATGAAACGCGCTCATTTTAACCTCACTCCTGAACACTTAGAAGGAGGCTTAGCAGCATATGGGTTGCGGAGAAGTATGTATTTTCGAAGCACTAGTTACTAGATAACGATTTGAGATAAGCTACGTTCTCATTTTATGTTACTTGTTGTTATGCATCAATCATACTCCACACGTTCAAAAATCTTCCAGCTTTGATTAAGCTTATTAGAACTACACATTATTGGTCAAAATGATATAATTAGATCATAAAGATTTAATGAAACACATAAATAACAAGGACATATTGGAAACAAACCTTTACACACAAACTTATGGCCTCCTAAATTCAGAGGAGGTTCACAACTTTGAGCTTAAAGGTCCATCTTTACACAAAATGGAACTTCACCTTGCTTTTCTTGGCTCAGTTACCAAAATTATACCGTTGACAGTTGTGGACAAAACAGTAATTTCATACACTTTTTCAAATTTTGAAACGGTTGGGGGATGAAAACGTCATTTAAGATAAAGATGAAGAATTCTTTTGTCCTTGAGCGCGAAAATCGGTGTTTTTTATTGCAGTAACTTCGTATCAAACGGGAAGACAAGTTCCTGCTAAAAAGACTGTTATTTCGGTATTTTTCTGACGTCCTTGTGATTTTATAAAATTACAATGACGTCCTAAAACGATTTTATTCTTCCTTTTCATTCCAAGACTTTGTCTTTTCATAAAAAGTGTTTTTGCACGAAACGCTCCTCCCACAGTCTTTAAAAGAAGGATGCCAAATATGTTGACCATATACTAAAGTGCCAAATTAACTGGAAATGACAATAACACCCTTCTATTATTTGATGAAAAGGGTATGATGTTGATAAAAGTAAAAAAGGTATCCTAGTCATTTTACTGTGGGGTAGGATTTGTTCTTGCATCAATTTGGTATTGAGTAGTTTGGATTCACTCTTTTTTTTTTTTTTTTTTGTTGAAGGTTGGATTCACTCTTATGACTAGAGAATCTTAATTTCGGGTCATGTCATGTTTTTGAATATTCCATCTAAGTTTCTATGTTATTAAAGAAGAAAATGTGGTAGTATAATCAAATAGAATTATGTTAGCTCTTATGACAATTTACCATGCCGAATGGGAAAACAATAACAACAACTCGTTACAGTCGAATCTATCTACACTCTACAGACACATACTGGTCAATAACTAAAGGAGGTAGATTTCAATTGCGACATCACTAGATAAGAAGAAGAAGATGAACACAAAAAAAAAATGAAGGTGCTTGACCCAGTACAGTCGCTAACAGGTACCCAACATGAATAGAGAAAATTTCGCTATTTTTAATGTGCTTTTAGAGGTTCCCTAATGAGCAGTGAGTCCGTTATATTCTTTTGAATCTACTCATCTTTTCTTTGTCACAAAGAATCTACTCGTCAAATGCAAATATCTACCAGCAAGGCGTCAAAGGGTCACAGAGGCAGTTTTCAGTCCCATCGATTCTGATTTTCAGTTCTGGAATACACAAAGTAGTACTTGATTTGAATAAACCGGGTGGACCTAACCTACCCCCCAATTTGGTTCCAATTTAATATTGGAACTGGTTCTTACCAATTTAAAATAAATATGTACTACCAATTTTGGGATTCCCTTCACGGGTTTTATCCTTTAGTACCCATTTAATTGGGTCCAAAACTAAAATACAACAGAATCAAGACAAACCACAGTCACAATCAATTTCGATTTATGATTCAAAATCAGTACAAAAAAAAAAATGAATTATATACAAAATGATAGTAGTATTATTGAAGAGGAAGAAGTTCATAACCAAATTTAGGTAGAAATAATTGGTGAATTTTTTTAGGCAAGATTATATAATTGGGAAGAATATGACAAGTCAATAATCTAGACATAAAACATTAAACCATGCAATTGGCAAGTCAATTCATAAAATTACTTTCTTCTCTCTCTCTCACTGAAAAGTTCCAATCTTTTTGTGAAATTATTATCCCATCACATACATTTATTTATGTTCACTTCTATGGACCACAATTTCACCAACTAAAAAAAGGCTTAGACTTGATATCTAGGAAGCTTCCTCTCTTTCTCTATCTCTGTTTAATTTATTGTTCTAGAACAGGAAAACATTTTTTTTTATTTCTAATCAACTTGAGTTATGTGGTCATATATGTTTTTTTTAATTCACTATATTATATACAATCATAGTTTTGCATAATATGACATTGACGCCGAAAAATATAACTAGCAAATGAACAACCATATAAAAAAACCTTAAAAGGCCGTCGAATCTGTACATAAAAATCATATTGATTGTTTTTTTTATTTTTTAATTATATGAAATAATATCTAGGGAAAACCATACTCCTTGATGCCTTCCAACCTTCAAAATATGGAGTTTGGATTCGGTAAAAGAATTGTTTTTTAATAGGAAATAATTATTTGACTCGATAAAAAATGTCTTGAATAGTCTGAACAACTCAAATTTATGTAAAATTGTAATATTTGGGCCAATCAAATAGCATTATTGTTTTTAATATGTCTATTTAAAGAGATAAAAATGATTTTGGGGAACAACTATCCCTAGTTTGACAAGTATGGATGGATGTTAGGTTCCACATGCCGAATTTTAAGGAATTTTCATTCTCATCAAAATCTTGAATTTCCCATTTAGAACTTCACATGTTTACATCCCAAACCCAAGATTGTTATCTTCCTATTCAAATTTTGAAATTTGAAGTGTCAAAACAATTGAGGTCTTAATTACCCAAATAAGTTGGATCTTGGATTACTAGAAATTTGGACCACTCCAATAAGATAAAAATAATAAATAATTTCGGGTGCCTTTTAAAACTTAATTCACTCCACTTAGTTTGGTTTGGTAGTCTTAACTGTCATCTTGAGTGTTAAGATGCACATCTCTTTCGAGACAGGGAGAAAGAGAGTTACACAAGTATCTCTTCGTTAGAGAGACCAAATTACTCGGATGGCATTGTTTAGAAAAGGTTTAGAAATATAGTTCGGGGAAGTTATCTAAATTTCAGGTTGAGACATACTTGGATGTCACTTCACAAACAACTCATAGGAAGCCAAGTTGGTAGTCTCATGGTCTTTCTTTCAATGACATAGGCGACCCAACTTCTCCACCACCCCAAACATCAACATCTCCCAACCCATCCTCATCTTTTCCCCCTTATTGAGTATGGACATATCCTAGCTAAAAATTATCTATGAACAATATTTTGAAGACGATCAATCACACATTTATTCAACATTAGCCGAAAATAGCTCCGGGTTATTACATGATACTGACAAATCATGAATTGAATAAATATATTAACAGAGTGATGACCACGACATTTGGGCTGTGCTCGCTACAATTATATAAGACGAATCTTGAGAATAAACTACTTTCACTAAAGTTTAAACTTGCCATCCCTATAACTTAAATGAGAAATGAAAACCAGTTCTACCCAAACATATGATTGTGATATGGTGAATAAAATTAGTGACATATGTCCATCAATTAAGAAGGTGTGAGTTTCTAAAGAATGTGTATCTGTTGGAAAATAGACAAGAGGTTTGATTCCATAGCAATTGTAATAAGCTTGTGGAGACTCACCCGGACAGAAACAAAAATTATCCCAAAAATATCTTCTTTTATTTTCATGAGAAATCCCAAAAATACCTTTGTTTATTACTACAAGATACAAGTTACACTTCTATACTTAATAAGTGCGGGCCGACAAGTTTAGACTGTTTGATTTTTCACTTATTAAGTGAATATCACTTGTAAGTGGGGTCAAAGTAAGTGCAAAAAAGTAAGCTCCAATTTGGAGCTTATTTTTTTGCACTTACTTTCTAAGTGCTAAAAAGGACATTTTTATCCTTCTCCAAATATAATAATTACCAATATAATTATAACTAAAAAGAAAATCTTAAATAATTGATAAGTAAAAAAAAACTTTTTATGACTTTAGCGATGACTCTTTTCCTTCTTCACTCATCCTTCACCTAAGCTTTTCTCTTAATTTTTTTCGCATCTCTTTTCTTCATTAATCACGGAACCACCCAAACTCCATGACGCAACGTAAGTTTTTTCTCGTTCATAATTCTTAATTATTTGAGGTTAATATTTTCAACACAAAGTATTTATAAATCATAATTATCTTGTATCCAAATTCGCGAGCATAATGAATTAGCATGAAATGCTAAAATGTAACTACTTTAAGGTCAAAATAGACAATTTCTCATCTTTATAACATTTAAAATTAACATAAAAACAAAAATCAAACAATTAGAAATGATGGAAAACAAACGCCATAGCACTTACAAGTGATATCACTTACTAAGTGACAATCACTTAGTAAGTGCTAGCACTTATAAGTGCTAAAAAATCAAACACCCTCTTAGAGCACTTACCAAAAAAAATTGTTGGTTAAGATTTTGGGAGGAAATTCACTTTTTGGTGCAGATGTTGGGCACCTACTCCACAACATGGGTAGATTAGTTAGGTTTAAGCTCTTAAGATGGTCTTTTAAGAGCAGATATCTATGAATTTTAGGGCTCGAATCAGACAATTATGGTGCGCATTCAATTCAAGAGTGTTAATGTATGTTTGCATTATCTCTTCACGATGTATTAATGTTTTGCAATGACGATAGTTGTAGTCTATTTAAAAGGAATTACATTTTGAAGACAAGGTGCCAATGACAATTTGGGGTGGAGGGCCGCCTTTAAAAATTCCCAATAGATCTACATAGTGCTCCACTGATTGTGCTGGTCGCTTAAAAAAGACTAACATGTGTGAAGAAAGTGGGTCACGTGGTTTTTTCACAGTCCAGAAACCGAGATCTACGGTCAAGAAGCATTGATAACGTAAGCATATAAAAAAGCATATGGCACGTGTAACCACACGTACGTGCTCCACAATCTACTCTCCCCCCCACTACTATAGCCGGCCGTTGATATAGATTTTCTACTCGGTCTCCCATTGACTCGTAATTTTAGATCCACTTCTACCTCCTTTTGTATCTATAATAATAATATACCCCTTAATTTCGTTATTTTATTTTTACACCATGTTTACACTATTATAGTCTCTTAGAGGACAACATTTCATCATGATTTAGTTAGTGTAAATGACAGAGCCACAAATGCACCTCTAATAAGTCCAAACTAATTGTCCAACTATTTATAATGATAGCCATTCACATGATCAATGAGACATGGTGTTAAACTCTACATAATTTGTGTGTGTTTCGATTTTGATTGTTTTTTCCTATATCTCAATAACAAAATTAAAAAAAATTCTATATAATTTGAAAATTTACTGTAATATTATCATAATAAAATGACATAAAAATTAGTATGGTATAATAAGATTTTGAGGCTCCAACAGTGAATTTACCTTATCAAAAGAAAAAACTAGTCACTTAACCTTTGACATATAGCTCAACTTGGAAGCTTCGTCTAATTTATGCACAAACTTGTTGATTAATATTATTTGCCGGTTTAGTTTCTAAATCTTATGAGTAATATTTAGATGATGGTTAGATATTCTAAATTGGAGAAAATAAATTTGAAAAAATGGTTTTGAATATTTTGTGTCACAAACATGAAACCTAAAAAACATAAAGAGTTAGGTTGGTTATGTCTGACCATAAATTTGGCTACCAATATCTAAACAAGATAATTCATATACTCATCTATATCAATTTGTGGAGGCAATTTGGTCTAAAATTGAGATCCCAAAAGCTTAAAAAATAATCCCATAAAGACAAAATAAAAATACAAGATCCATCTTCTCCTAAAAAGGAGAGGCTCCTCTCTCTCTCTCTACTTTGAAGCCAATAGCAAAAAAAAAAAACACTATTCACTCACACACCAAACCCAAACAACAAAACCAACAAGGAATCCATCCAACCTTCCACCTCTTCTCTCGTGCACTCCGCCGCCCCCGCCGGGCGGAAACTCCAAAGGCGTCAGATTCCGACCAATACACATGACCCATTTCCGGTGATATAACATGACCCAAGACCAGTTCCGACGAACTTCAAACTCTGGGAACGAAGAAAACGCTGCCATTAGAAAACAACAACCCAAAACTGGTGGCGGTGGTGGTGGTGGTGGAGTTACAACAGATATGAGAATTATAGTCCCTTTACAAGGAGTTGTTCAAGGTAGAGGTGGTCTTGTTTTAGGTTCTGTTATTCCTTGTGCTCTTTTTTACTTCTTACAACTTTATCTAAAACGAAATCGATCTTCTTCAAATTCAAATTCATCTCCTGGGTCTTCTTCTCCTCCATCTGGTTCTTCTCCTTCAAATCCATTATCTCCATCACCATCTTCTGGTCGTCTTACTGAAGTTACTGTTTTACCAAGGTCTTTATCTAGAACTCATTTGTCTCCTAGAGGATCTTCTTCTTCTTGTCCTGCTCATATCTCTTCTAGGGCTAATTCAATTGCTAAATCGACTGATTCTCCTTATTATGCTGGACTCAAGAAGGTCCTTGAAGATCCTTATGATGCTTTGGTTAATCCTGATGGGGTTATTCAACTTGGGTTAGCTGAGAACAAGGTAATTTCTCTCTCTCTATCTACCCTTCTCTCTCTCTCCTAATGTATACATATCTTGGTTGATTTTTTTGAATTGGGGTTTTGATGAATTTCAATGGGTTGTAGTTATCTTTGGATTTGGTTCGAGATTGGCTTGTCGAAAATGTAAAGGATTCAATTTTAGGTGGAAATGGGGAATTGAGTATAAGTGGAATTGCAACTTATCAGCCATTTGATGGAGTGACAGAGTTGAAATTGGTAATGTGGTTATTCTTTTTGTTTGCATTTTAATCGATTTTTTTTTTGTATATGCTTCAATTTGGATTTAGTTATTCCCATTGAAATTTTATCATTTCAAATTGATTTAGATATTATTTATAGAAAATTTGAGCTCCTTAATTGGTAGTAATTCGATCTTTTTATAAACTCTGTTATCAAGGAGAATGATTGAGTGGAAAACGTTATTCATTGGAAGAAAAAGTTTTGCATAATGAATTGCCGATTCATCAATATTGTTTGACATGGAAGTCTTCTTGCAAAGTCATTGTTAGGGCAAATCAATATTGTTTATAGACCATGCTCTTACGTGTTTGTACCTGTTTCACAACTTCACATAACATGCTTAAGGGACCAACTATTAGTATTTATGTTGAAAATCAACCAAGATTTCATTTTCTTTTGATGTTTTAGTTGAGATGGGCAGTCGGAACCATACTTGCATCATTCAAACGATAGATGGATAGAACATGTTAGAGTCTGCCAATTACATTAGGGAGTCTCATCCGCCGGGTTTCATTATCTTATGTTCCAGCTTCTGTTTGAGCACCTTTTTCTTTAAACCCCTAGTGGTTTGAACTTTTCAAGCAAAATCGATGTTGCTTGTAGGGAGTTTTACTCAAACTGCATTTTGGTGTCCGAAAATGTAGCATTTCTAATTCTTTTGATCCTTTCGCAGTTTCTTAACTAATTATATCTATCACACAGGCGATGACAGGATTTTTGTCCGAAGTCATGGGCAGGTCGGTTTCTTTCAGCCCATCTCAGATGGTATTAACAGCGGGTGCAACTCCTGCAGTTGAGATTCTTAGTTTCTGCCTGGCAGATACTGGAAATGCATTTCTCGTCCCTTCACCATATTACCCTGGGTAATTTCTATTTTACACATTTAAAGAACCACAAATTTTTCTTGACACCTTCTCCCAGAAATCTGAATTAAACAAAATAAAATTATGCAGGTTTGATAGGGATATTAAATATCGAACCGGAGTTGAGCTCATTCCTGTTCCATGCAGAAGCACCGACAACTTCAGTTTAAGTATAAGTTCTCTAGACCGGGCATTTAACCAAGCAAAGAAGCGAGGACAAAAGATTCGTGGAGTTCTCATTTCGAACCCATCAAATCCTGTCGGTAATCTTATGAGTCGAGACATGTTGTATAATCTTGTAGAATTTGCTAGAGAGAAGAACATTCACATTATCTGTGACGAAATATTCGCCGGATCTACTTATGGGAATGAAGAGTTTGTTAGCATGGTGGAAATTCTCGAGGAAGTGGATTTCGATAGAAGCAGGGTTCATATCATATACGGGCTATCTAAAGACCTATGTCTTCCGGGGTTCAGAGTTGGAGTTATTTATTCGTACAACGAGAATGTTCTTTCCGCTGCTAAAAAGTTAGCGAGATTCTCTTCCATCTCGGTTCCTACTCAAAGAATTCTAATTTCAATGCTTTCAGATACCAGATTCATTCGGAGATTTATTGCGACCAATAGAGAAAGACTTGGAAAAATGTATTCCGAGTTTGTTGCAGGTTTGAAGGAATTGGGGATTAAGTGCACAAAGAGCACTGGTGGGTTTTATTGTTGGGCCGATATGAGCGGATTAATCCGATCGTACAGTGAGAAAGGAGAGCTAGAGCTTTGGGATAAACTGTTGAATGTTGGTAAGGTCAATGTAACACCGGGTTCGTCTTGTCATTGTATAGAGCCTGGATGGTTTAGATGTTGTTTTACTACTTTGACAGAAAAGGATATTCCTGTAGTTATAGAACGAATTCGGAGAGTTTCCGAAACTTGTAAATCTCGCAGTTGAAATGCTATTGATTTATTATTTCAGTTACCCTCAGATCAAATTCACTTGCATAATAGAAGTTTTAAATTCATACATCATGGTGTTCATGGAAGTAATAAAGCTTTTAAAGACAGAAAACACACTGAGTCGAATGTCGGCTACTCTAATTGCAGCATCTTCCTTGGGTGCTTCCTGTTGAATCCACCGATCTCGCCGTCACCAGCTCCATCGATGTAGAAGCATCCGAGCAGTCTCTTCTTCATGAATTCCTGCCATCGTTGAAACCAGGCAAGAGTTAGAAATACGATGATCTTCACTTTGAGTTTTATGCTTTACTTTTGGATTCGTTGTATATATATATATATATATTTATATATATATGTATATATTAGCTTAGGTTTTTGCCATTTCGATACCGAATCTGCAGACTGACTTGAACACCCTTAGTTTATAGGTTCTTGCTCTAGGAAAGACCCATAATCTCATTCCCAAAACAATATTGATGTGTTATTAGTGGATGTAATCTGTAAGTCGTATGGTTAAGGTAAGATAATTACCAGAGGAAAATCATGTTTAGTAATCTGAATTGCCTCCTTCCTTCTACGACTTAATCTTCGGCTCATCTCCATTAACTGTCCAAGTGTTGCTGTTCTAACTTTTACTCTAGTACTGCTTCCACTTTTGTTGATCTCTAGATCTTGCCAAGTAACAGAGGAGCACTTTTTATGGCATTGGTCGTTGGCAAGAGAACCAAAATTTGGTGAATATAATGGAAAGAGAGACTCTAACAATGAAGATCCTGATAGACTTGTAGTTCCAGTTCCATAGCTACTCAAATCACTCTCAGTTTCAGAAACTGGTGAATCTGGTTCTTCAATTTCATCATGATCTACTGGAACTGCATTAGAAATTGCAGTAGCTGAAACAAGGCAGTTTCCTAGTAGAATTGGGGAAGATATGAAAGGTCCATTCTTATCGAACTTAAAACTTTCGACTTCCAAAGCGGAATTATCTTCTTCCCCGGAGTTTGCTTCATCTTCCTCTTCCTCTTCTTCATCATCTTCCTTGTTTTCAATGTTCGTACGTTCAACTTCATCATCTCTGTAACTTTCTCTCATTCGAAACATATTGCTCAACTTAGATTGGATTGGGGTTGCAGATGAGCTTGAGGACTTAACCAAAGGAGAAGGAAAGCCGATAAGTTTCACGGGTGGAAGAGGAAGAGCTAGTGAGTTGGTTTCTTGCTGTGAAAAACATGGTAATGGTGTTCCAGGCTTTTCTTCCCACATGAATGGAACTGAAGTAATGAGCTTCAATGGTGGTGAATGAATAGTAATCGGAGCAGTAATTAGCTTCCACCCTTTCTTGGGCATCCCTGGTTTTTCTTCCCAAAGAAATGGAATAGAAACTTGCTGCCTCTGCTGTTGCCCCATTTGGGTTTCTCTGAATTCCATCTCTACCATCTCTGAACCTAAACTTACTGATTGATCAATTCATCTCAGTTCTATATATATATATATATATATATATATTGGAGGAAGAAAGTGGGTTAGAAATCTCCAACTACTTCAAAATGTGTTGGTATAACAGAAACATTTGTGACCTTTTTAGAAATGAAGTTCACCTGCTTCTCTCTCCCCCCCTCCATATATACCTAATATGAAAATTGAATGATTTTATTGCTTAAGAAGAATGGAAATGAACAAAGAATTTCCCTCCTGAAATTACTTTATGGGGTGAGCCTTTAAATTAATTTTCCTCACACCTCAATTACACCTAATCCACACCAACTAACCCACAACAAAAATCTGCTTTGCCCACTATCTTACTCTGATCCTCTTACCCAGATCTAATGGACTCAAGTACCTGGACAACTTCAGCCATATTTGGTCTTCTTGAAGGAGACTCTGAGGTACAAATTAACCCTAACTTCATAACTTGAATCAACTCGGTTTCGATGAAACCCTGTAATCTTCGGTCGAAGCAATTCGAAGCTGTGCCATGCTCCAATAACCCTCTAACATAATCACAGAGAACAACCACCTGAGTTGCTGCCGGACTTTCCACCGGTTTCCTTCCTGTAACAAGCTCTAGTAATATCACCCCAAAACTATAAACATCACATTTATCACTAAATCTGAAGCTTTGAGAAGCCAATTCTGGTGCAATATAGCCAATAGCATTGTGAGACTTGGTTAAACCAAAATTATCTAACATGGGTAGTAATTTTATCAATCCAAAATCAGATAATTTAGGTTCATATCTTTCATCCAAGAGTATGTTGGTAGATTTAATGTTCAGATGAAGAACTTGTGGTTTACAATCATGGTGTAAGTAAGAAAGTGCTTTTGCTGTTCCAAGAGCAACCTGAAATCTCCTAGACCAGTGAAGTTCTTCACTACTGGTACTACTTGTGCTGGTACTTGCACCAGGATAGATAAATCCATGAAGATGTTGATAAAGATTACCATTCGGAACGAATTCTGATAAGATTAGTTGCATCGAAGATGACCAATAATAACCTTGAAAAGTAACAAGATTAGTGTGACTAAGATTGCTTAGTCTTCCAATTTCTTGTTCAAATTCATCTTGGTTTCTTATTCTTCCTAAAGTTTGAAGTTTCTTTACTGCTATGGAAATCCCACCTTCGAAATTTGTTCTATAAACTGTACCAATTGAACCACCACCAACTATACTGTCTTTATCAAGTAAAGCTTTAGTACCTGCTTCCCAATCTTCATACTTCGAAGGCAAACTCTTACTGAAGAGAACTAGCTTACCAATGATGAGATTTGAGTTGGTTGAAGTAGGTGGCGTGCTTTCTAGAGCTAAAATCTCGTCACCTTTCTTCCTTCGAGCTCTAATGTTCATGATGGTGATTATACAGACACCAATCAGAATAACAGCAGCAGCTACAATTGCTATAATTGCAGAAACACTAAGAACTTTAGTTTTTCGAGAAGTTGGATTACCATTTTCCTGGCAAGGAGTGTCGAGAGGAATTCCGCAGAGAGATGGATTGTGGAAGAAAGCAGTAGACCCAAAATCCTGGATAACTGGACTTGAAGGAATTGAACCAGAGAGATTGTTGAATGAGAGATTAAAATGAGTTAGTAAAGTCAAATTTTGAAGGGAGGAAGGGATAGTTCCTGAGAAGAAATTTTCCGAAAGATCAAGTACTTGAATTCGAACAAGATCCCCGAGACTTGATGGGATGATTCCATTGAGATGATTATGATGAAGATCAAGGATCTTCAAGTATGTTATATTGTCAAGATTCTGAGGAATGTCTCCTTGTAATTCGTTACCGGATAAATCCCTGCAACAAGAACTCGAAATTTCAGTTGAATTCATGAGCAAAACCGTTGCAATTTAGATTGGAAGTAAAGAATTTGGAACTCACAATTCAAGAAGAAACTTGCATTTTCTAAGATCATGAGGAATTTCACCAGAAAGTTTCACATTATGCAAATCCAAAACTTGAAGCAATTCAATACTACTAATCCCTGTTGGAATTGTTCCTTCAATCATATTGTCATTCAATTTGAGAACAGAAAGCTTCTTCAAGTTTCCTATATCAACTGGAATAGTCCCATTAAGCCTATTAAACCCTAAATTCAAAACCCTAATATTTCTGCAGTTTGTGATACTCAAAGGGATTTCCCCAATTAAACCATTCCCCGAAACATCGATGCTCTCTATTCGATCACTACAAGTTCTAATCTCAGGGATTCCACCATGAAATTTGTTAAATGACATATTGAAATAACTTAGGTTTTTGAACTGAAGAAGATCAAATGCAATCAACCCAGTAAAGAAATTACTACCTAAATCCAAAAATTCCAAACTTTTACACAATAAAATCTGTTCTTGAACATTTCCAACTAACGAATTACTTCTCAATGATACAAATGCAATATTAGGTAATCCACAAATTTGAGCAGGAACATTACCAGTGAGATTATTGGAAGAAAAATCAAATCCAATTAGATTAATGCAATTTGAAATAGACAAAGGAATCGAACCAGTGAGATTGTTGTGTGAGAGAGAAATGAATTTCATTTTTAAACAATTCTTGAACAAAGCTGATGGAATTTCTTCAGTGAAACGATTCTTTGATAAATCCAGCCACCGAAGATTCTGATAATCACCTAAAAAATCAGGAATTTGTCCTGATAAAGCATTACTACTCAAATTGAGCTTCCAAATTGCCCTAGTCTCTGAAAATTCGGACGGTATAATTCCTGTAAATCGATTTCCAAACAAAGACAATGTCCTCAGAGACTTCAATTGAGATAAACTCGGTGATAAAACTCCGGCTAGATTCATATTCCATAAAACAATTTTCTCCACATTTCCGGCGGAATTACAGAAGATTCCGGTATAATCTTTGCATGGATTCCGATTAGAATTCCAGGAATCCAATTTATTAAAAGGATCATCAGAAATATTACCTTTAAATTGCAACAGAATCTCTTTCTCTGGTACTACTTGAGAAAGTGTAGATCTAATAAGAAGAAATTCAAAGAAAAAGAAAAGGAGAATTGGCCGGAATCTATTCATATTATGAACAGAATAAAGAAAATGAATTTAATAACGTTGGGGCATTAAATTAAACCCTAGTTCTTTTTCTTCTTCTTCTTCTTGAGTGAAGCTTCAATAATAGTACTAAGAGTTAGAGAGAGGTAAAGGGAGAGGCAGGTGAAGAAATTAAATAGAGATGTCTGCCTTTAATGTCTACTACTACTCTAAAAATGTGTAGTGAAAAAAGAAGAAGCACGTGGGGGGGTTTGTTATTGTTATCTGTTTATAGTAACGCCATTGATGAAACCTCAACAACCACAACAAACTATAGCAAAATGAACCAACAAAAGAGTTAGAGAGAGAGAGAAATAAGTAGAAGTTTAATAGTAAATGAATCGGAGATTATTGTTATTATTAAGTAGTACTAGTATTTATTTTGAGTTGTATAATGTCAAGTGAAGTATTGAAGTTTGTGTGTTTTTCTCTCTTGTCTCTGTTGTCTCTCTCTCTCTAATAAGAATACTATGAAAATGAAAAGAGAGAGAGAGAGGAACAGAATCTTTGTCCTAGTGAGTGAGGAATGAATACTTTCTCTCTCTACCCACCCACCCACCTAGATGTTGCATTGTTGCTTTGTTGTTGTTGTTGTTGTAATCCATTTATGATCTGTGATTCTGGGTCATGACAGATACTTATTAGTTTAGAGAGAGAGATTGAGCAGCTTTATCGATTGTTATAACCAAAGTAATACTGTATGAAATAGTTGGAATATAATTACAACATGTATTCTGACAAGAACAACAATTTTAATACTACCACTATATGTTTAACAAGACAAATAAATACTCATAATATCTGACCCCAAAACTAATTAGAGGGTGCGTAGTGAGGACCCCCTCCTTTCTTACTTTTGGCCCGCTCCACTATCACCTCTTTTCATGGGCCTCAAACTGGCCCGATTCCGTACTGTTCGAGTCCCCCACAGATGACAGATTATAACCAGTCCGAATGTTGAACAGTTCCACCTAGATCGCGTTCAACCGATTACGTTACTCCTCATTGGTAGAGGTGTTGACTCCGCATACAACTTCAATGCTTTCTTTTCTTTACAACTTCGCTCTCTCTTGAACCTGCAGGTGGTGCTGCCTTGATCCGATTGGAGGTAAGCATTAGCTTTTGACTTGACCTCAGACTGCACCACCAAATCCATGGACCGGTAAGAGTGAGAGCGGATCAAGAGAGTAAAAGAGAGCTGCCTATCCCAGAGACTAAATTGGTTTGAACAAAATTCAGGACGCTTACTTTTCTAATGCTTGTGATGTTTGACATGTGAGAGCGACCAATTCAGGTAGACTTTTAAAATTCCGATGGGTAAGATTCAAATTAGATTTGCATTCATAGGGATCTGAAGTTGAAAACTGATTTTCATTATCTCTCCCTCTATAGAAAACAATGCAACTTCTAAGCTACATTTAAAACTGAAACAATAAACAAATAAGATTTTATAAATTAGATTCACTCAGGTCGTGCAGTTAATAATATTCCGAACAATTTCATATATGTTTTCTCTCATCCACACAATATAACCTAATTAACCATTCTGTACAAAATATCTCACTCTTTTCACCACCATACAAGTATATATATCTCTTCAACCTAAGCCGTGCTTCGGGTACATATCATTTGTTCCATATTTTCACCGTCAACCACGTTCTCTAGTTGCAGATACTCCAAATCGTGTCTAAGCCCCGGAAAATCAATGACTTACTGAAATTTGGCAATCAATGAGTTTTTGATATTTGAGAAAAAACTGCAGCTCAAACTGGAAAATTTGTTGTGAGTAGTAGTCACACCCATCCATGAATAACCAGACGGAGATATCTATTTCTATATCAGAAGAGTCTCATCTTCATTTTGTAGCTTCTTGAGAGTTCTTTTTGCATAGATTGTGATGAATACAGTGACAGAAATGGTTAAACAAACGCCTATAGCATTACAGATGATCTGTGGTGTAGTGAGACACTGGTGGCTCTGTGTTGCATCGGCCAAGCTCCGTATTAGAATCCCACTGTGTGTTGAACAAAAATCGAAAAAACTTCATGATATTTATTGTGCATATATAATATAAACCTTGAGAAAAAACTAAGACAATATCTAAGTGAAGAAGAAAAATAAATCGTGCAGAGTGAAAAGTGAACTATTTATGCATTTGCATCTTTTGACAACTGAACTAACCCAGAAGCGAAAAGTAGTTCCTAAATGAATTCTAACAGTAAACATTCCATTGACAGTCTTCCTCTTCATTCGATTGAGGCTTATTGACATACCAATATTTCGATACGAGATTAATAGAAAAAGAAAAATGGACTATCATTGAGGTATGCAAGCAAGGGAACCTTACATGGTAAGGTAGAACCTTTTTCGGGTCATTTCCAGACACTTTGAAGCCACAATGGTGTCCATACTTGAAGCTAGAAGGCCGGAACCTCAGAGGTAGTGAAACCCTTTGTCACAAAATAAACTGAGTACAAGACCCTAGGTGGTACGTCTCCCAACCACATGGTCTTCTATGAAATGTAGTATGAACTTCATTATGAACGTGCGTATATAGGTCACGCGCACCCACACTCCAGAGGACTACGAGGCCATATTTGGCGAAAGACATGCCATTACCAAGAATGGCTATCGTATCGATATTGTGGTTCCTAGCAATCGCAATACCATACTTAACTGTTGGCTTGGTCAGGAAAGGGGTGGGTTTCAGATTCCCCCTCTTGGGGAATTTGGAATGCGACTCCTGATGCATTCCAGCATAGATCGCAAATTTCTAGCATACAAAATAATATTTTAGCATATATGAATGAAACACCCTTCCCGCGCCAGAACATGTTTCCTATATAAATCTAAGGCAAGCTCATCGTGAATATTATGCGCAGACAAGATTTGCTAAAGCGATAAAGTTGATGGAAAAGAATTCAAACCTGTAGATAGAAACGAAGATTTCAGGCACTACTCCCACCAGCGATCCAAGTATATAAGGGCAGTACTTAACATTTGTAGCAACAGAAGCATAATTGAAAATAATGAATGGAAATGGTGAAATTCTGAGTAAAATGACAGCTCGAAATTGATGAAACCAATCCCCTTCGCCTGCTAATCTTATGATAGCAGCTTTCTCTGGCCATCTCTCCAGCCACACCTGCTTAAGTATGAGTCACAAATCAGAAAAGAAACACAAGCTCGTTAAAGGAATCCACGGCAAAGAAACCAGAATGAGTTACTCACATGGATTTTGTGGTGAAATAGGGAGCCAATAAAATATGGCAACGACATGCCAATACTTAACCCTGCTAGAATTAATAAGAACCCAAATCCATAACCAAATGTTATACCAGCTACCCACATTGAAGGTGAAGATGGAATTAATAGTGAAGGAAATAATGTCAAAGAAGCAAACAATAAACACCCTAGCACCTGAGGGCTGAATGTTGAGAGTTCCCAGTTCAAAATTGGGATAACTTCCTGCCAAGGCCGACATCACAAATCAGACTTCAAATTATTAAAGAAAAACAAATCAATATAACTCTATATCATCGCGATGGATTTTATTACAATTTATAAAGAAAACCAAATAGTACCAAACTTCAATCCAATTGATAAATGCCAAGGCTTTGGCCATTAGAGTGGTATTAGAGGTGAGGTGAAATGGTGAATCGTCTCTAAGAGTGGGGGAGCCAGAGCCTGAGCTAAATGTGCGTGCTTAAGCTTAACAAGTGTCGAGTCCTTTTGGGTGGCCTTCTGGTCGTAAATCCTTTGCCAAGAACAAAACCCCGTACGCGATGGGTTTAGGTCTCGGTTTCAAATCGATAATTGCTATGGGTTAGGGCGGCATTACAAAGGAATTGCGGGAAATTCCATGAATGAAGAACCCTATTGCCTGAACAAATCAATATAACTTTATAACAGTCAACATTATCATAATGCATGAAATTCCATGAACTAAGAACCCTAAAACTCGATCCAAAAGCAAAATTGAGATAGTTTCAAAGTAACAACCTTATTCAAAAGGAAAGGTCCAATCCAAATCAGGAAAACCACAGCTATGGCAATAAGGAAAATACACAATACCAACATCTTCAACCACCAACACCAAGCTATTCCCTTTCCTTTTCGAGGAGATGAAGGCGTTGTTTCCAGTCTCTCATTTTCTTCAATTTCATTCGTGTTTCTCAACCTCGCATAATCCCCATCTCTATCTCCCATTTGTAAGTTCAACACCTGAGAATCCTCTCTTTCATCGTCGTATGTCATCTCTTTGCTGAATCAATAAAACCAACAAAGTTTGTCCAAAATGAAGCGAATAAAGTTAATCATGTAAACACCTTGTGAGCGAAGAAACCCTAGAAAACCAAAAGTAGTGATTACCTTTATTCGGCATTAGATAATAATAGTAGCTGAAACAAAGGGAAAACCTAATTTCTCCCTTATTTCAATCATCTGCTTTTGTAAAATCAACAATTGAATGAGGTTGAAACTCAAGAAACCCTAGATTGTCAAACTGAAGAGGATTGTAGGATCAAAATTTGAGATTTGATTAAACAGAGGAAAGTTATGTAGCAGAAAAGGGAAAAATTTGGGGATGATCTGAATGAACTAAAATTACCAAGTTGCCATTCTACGTTTTCCTTTCTGTTTCTCTCTCTCTCTATAAGAATGGTATGTTGTGAGAGTAATGTTTGCCGCTATTTGAATAGGGGAACGCCACGTGGATGATTCAGTATTACGTGGCAAAGACAAAAGAATTGACACGTCAGATGGCGGTTGAATTTGTTATTGGCCTGGGGTCAGTGGATTCGGAGCGTCGGGTGCGTGACTGGCCCACTAACCGACTTCACTTTTTTTTTGGGGTTCTCTAAAGGCGCCCTGTACTTTTGCTCTTAGTCCACCTTTCACTTGGCACGGTCTGTTTGCCTCGGGTTGAACCGTCCGAGAGTACTCAGACTGAGTCTAATCCGTGTTGTTCAAGCCAGCACGGATTAGTCCCAGTCCAAATGCTCTAAGACTGTCCTAATCATTAGGGTGCTAAGAGAAGGGAGGCCCAAGAGGAAAAAGAAAAAGGGGTCTTATGGACTCATTTTTCTTTTAGGAGAGATAAAGGGTCCCGACACAATTGTTGTAGGCCCCAAATTATACACAAGAGCTCCTCACAATTGATATTTAATTTGAGTGCCTATAACAATTATGTCGGGGGCCTTTAGCCCCTCCCTCACAATTTGGGGCAATGACCACTTTTACTTTGTTCATTGAAGAGTGATAGTGGTTCAAAAAAAAAAAAAAGAGTGATAGTTTACTTTGGTTGTATCTCAACTAGAATATGTGACTACTTCAACAAAGAAAAAACTAGAATATGTGACTGAATACAATTTAGATATAGAAAATACATAATATATTCAATAAGGTAAATTGCAACTCTGGCTACTCGAACATATGATCCCTTTTTACGTATCTTTTTTTTTTTCTTTTCGCTCGCTTTCTCACCAGTGCTCCCTACACTTTCTTATGAACTCCCCTTTCACATCCTTTCGTCCGATCTTACCTTTTCTCTATTCCCTATTAAACAAAGGGATTTCCTTCGAGAACCAGCTAAAGTTCGATAACGAAGCAGAGACAAATCTTCCTCCATTTCTTAAAACACTTACTCCAGTCTCTACCTCATTAGTATTCTTTCTTTTTTGTGCGTGTAAACCACATGTGTGTAAATTGACACAAATTTCACATTATCTGTCAATTGAAGGGGTTAACCTTAATTGGAAGTTATTAAGGGGGTAAACCTAATTACACATTAGTGTGGAGGGTGTAACCCTAACCTTCCCTTGTATTCATCAAGAAAATATCCACCGAACCTTCTTACAAGTCCCTTCAACAAAAACAAGAAAAAACCTTCTTACAAGTTCAAGAAAGTGACGAACTTAGTAATATAAATGCTATGGAAGAAGATGGTGTCAGATGGGCGATACTGTTGTTGCTGCTGTTGTAGACTCAACCAAGTTGAGCTAGCCCCGTCCGGCTATGAATATGATGGGATATTCAAATATTGATCCTGATTTCTTGATGTGGCGGAAGAAAACCACTAATGAAAGAGGTACTGATGTCAGATTCAGATACACAATATGAAGTTGATGTATCCATATATCAAACGAAGATACCTAGGAAGCAAGCTACCGCGGTGATGATTATTTTGCTAAATGATTTATCAGTAGCATTGTTTGACATTTTTGTTGGTCATAGACTTATACTTCGCTTCGGACCCTTAAGTCTCTTTGATGAAGCGCGTAATTTGATGGGTTGTGAAGTCAACCCATTCTAGGCTGGCATGGCCTATCTAAGTGAGTATACCACGGGGGGTTTTGGTGAATACAGAAATTTTATGATATCAAAATTAGAACTAAACTAAACCAAATCATTTGAAATTGTATTGCAAAGTCGAGACTATCTATAAATAAAATAGGGGAGGATCTACAGGGGTCAAGAAAATTGTGATAGATTCACCTCTCTTAGCCCCCCCCCCCCCCCCCCCCCAACCCAACACTGACATAGCAGTCCGAGGGGCACATGAATGATACTTGACAGGCACAAGTAACACGAGTGTGAGAGTTAGTGATTTTTCAACAACTTTTTAGCACTATTATAAAAGGGTAGGGTTATTCCTTCTAGAATAAATTATTAGTAACAATATCTAATTAATGGAATCTTTTCTTAATCCTGACTTAAAACATTTTTCTAATCATTGGGCGAAGTTGAAACTCGTAGAGAAAAATTCAACGCCGTTTTCTTCTTCTTCTTCTCTAACTATGAATCTCAAACTTCACTCTCAGATTCAATTACCATCTCATTCAATTTCCATTCCCAATTTTCCCAGAAGAAATGAAAACCCAAATCTACTTTTGCCTAAAAATCACACTACTACTATCAAATACTCCTCCAAATCGGGTCTACTTTCTTTCTCTAGACTCTCTATACAATTAGTTCATTCATGGTACTTACTTTTGATTTCTTACTTCTCTTTGCAGATTCTCCTTCTTCTTTAGGGTTTACAAGATCTCCCTACTCATCACCTTCATTAGTTGTTGTAAGGAAATGTTCACCCACCAAGAGTTCAGATTCTTTAAACCCCAATTGGGACTCCATAAATCCTTCCACTTCTTCTCAGGTACTCAAAGTTTCAACCTTTAAGGTTTATTTGATTGATTATAGACTTCAAATTGCTTAATTAAGTTGTTGTAATTTGTTGATCAAAATGCACTAGGTTTTGGTTCAAAATTCTTCTCTCTCTTTCAGGAGAAGAAAGAAAATGGGTTTGATGGGATTTTGAAGATACTGAAGGGAGCAAATTCAGTAATACCACATGTAGTTCTAGCAAGTACAGTGTTGGCTCTTATCTTTCCACCTTCTTTCACATGGTTTACTACCAGGTTATTATGATTATCAATTGCTCTTATTAAATCACATGAATTAGGTTTCTAGGTTTATTGGCAAGAAACAAATGAAGTTCTTCACTTGGTTTGGTTAATCCCTTATTTCTTGGGGTTGACTTCAGTTTCCCTTACGTATTTTTCGATTATTACGTATAAGCGGATTTCGCCTAGTGTTTAAAGCTTTTAATGGATAGAGAAAGGTGAAATGTAGGAACAAAGGCGGTAGCCGTGAAGGCTAACTCCCACAACAACCAAAATGAAAATAATGTAGCTACTGAAAATGCTAGAGGGACCTACAGAGTTGAAATCATGGCTTCCCAATTTGCAGTGAGGTCCCGAAGAAACATTAAGAGATGCCAATGTAGAACAATTGTAACAAAGACAAGTCCGACACCTTAACCTATTCTATCCCCACTTTTTCACTTTTGAATTTCGTTCGCCACCGCAAACTAATGAGGAAGGAGTCTTCAAATTTAAGCTGCATTCCTTTTTACTCAATGTCTTCTCCAGTCAATGATATGATCCTCTAAATTCCTGTGAATCGCCCAAGAAATCCCAAAAGAGCTAGCAAACAAGTATCATGTACGCGAAAAGGTGGACATAAAGAAGAAATTGATTCACTGACTCCTTGTTACATTTGCATATAATGCATGTAATAGCTTGTTAAGTTTGTGCGCATCCATCTCAAAACCAATTGGGAATAAGGGTAGAGGTCCTAGATATTATATTCTTGATCATGACAATACCCTTTCTCCATGTGGGACTACTCTCATAGAAGATAGCATCCCTTTGTCGAAGGCAATCAACCGTGGAAATCCTTTGCCATCTAGCAAACCAAAAACAACAGCATATTTTGAACGTTGCATCTAGCTTCCAGATACTCATCGTGCTTTGCTCCATTTGCACCACATCCGATAAGGCTTCACAGCAAGACTACACCCGATAATGCATGAATATTGTTAAAAAAAAACTTGTTTTTTCCTATTGACATTGTTGTGCTAAAATGATTCCATCGCGATCTAGTTATGTTTTTGTTTGGAGAATGTTTCTAAATCCAGAAGACCTTTTAGCTGAATAGGTAAAAAAGCATTTGTACATTTGAGAAAATGACATGATTTGAGAGATAGATCATTCTGAGAAGATGTAAAGGTTTCATTCTCACAGGCGTCCAATGTCTAGCCTAAAAACATGATGGAAAAGAGGACTTGTCAACTTTGTTTGAAGTTTATTCTGTCCCCTGATAACCTTTGGTTTATCTTGACACAAATTTCAGGTACTATGCACCAGCTTTAGGTTTTCTGATGTTTGCCGTCGGTGTAAACACGGACGAAAAGGATTTCATTGAAGCATTCCGTAGACCACTACCTATTCTAGTTGGATATGTTGGGCAATTTGTCATAAAGCCTCTTCTCGGCTACCTATTTGGTAGTATTGCAGTATCTGCTTTCAACCTCCCAACTCCCTTAGGTGAGAAATTAAATGCTTAGTTTCTTTCATTCGATCTGATTGGTAATTTTAATAGTAGCTAACTGATTATTAAGGTCTCAATCAGGTGCAGGGATCATGTTGATATCATGTGTTAGTGGGGCCCAGCTCTCAAGTTATGCAACTTTCTTAACAGATCCTCCAATGGCCCCTCTAAGTATCGTTATGACTTCATTATCAACAGCAACTGCAGTTTTTATCACGCCAACACTTTCGTTGTTGTTAATAGGAAAGAGACTGCCAGTTGATGTAAGAGGGATGATGTCCAGTATTGTGCAGATTGTAGTTGTACCGATTACTCTAGGCCTTCTTCTGAACAAGTAAGTGCATTTCTTGTTGTATTGTCTCCCATTAATTCACGATTCAACAATTCATGGATCCCATCCACAAGATCTGAATGTGCAGGATAGGGTCCAAACCTGAACTTTTTATTGTGATGAGTTTAGCTTTGTACACATATAACATTATTAGGATTGTGGGGAATGATCGGTCTTAATGAGTTATGACCAAGACTCCTGATAAGGTGGCTCAATCTCCTACGGCCCATGGATTGGTTTGTGCCAAATTCTGAGGGGAACACATTAATCCAGACATTTTTTTATCTTTAGGCACACACACTTACCGTGAATGATTTCAGTCTACCAAGAGCATTATAGATCCTCTATAAAGCCTGTGAGGTAGTTCTTTTTTTAACACCCATAGTGAGGAAAATGAGCCCAGCCTGAGCCCCTGGTTCCTTATCCTTACTCCCCGTTCAGGATATGGCAGTCCTTACTCCCCGTTCAGGATATGGCAGTCCTCGGCTACTACATAAGTTAGTGTTTTTTCATCAACCGATATGTCCAAGTCTCCCTATTTGAATCAAGGAACCAGAGGGTACTAATAAATGTGAACTGTTTTTTTTCGTAAGCTCAACAGGCAATGTGACTCTAGTGAATCAGCTTTTCAGACTATTTTTTCTCAAGTGAAAGAATGAATTCCTTAAGTTTGAAGTGTTTGTGTTTCTTTGACCAACAGGTTCTTTCCCTGGATTTGTAGTGTGATCAGGCCGTTATTGCCTCCTTTATCTGTGTTTGTAACAGCTCTTTGTGTGGGTTCACCACTCGCAATAAACATAGAAGCAGTAATGTCACCTTTTGGAATAACAGTTCTTTTGCTCGTTAGCGGGTTTCACTTGTTATCTTTCGTTCTTGGGTATTTCCTTTCGGGCCTTGTCTTCTTCAAAGCACCTGATGTGAATGCTCTGCAACGGACAATATCATACGAAACAGGTTTCTTTGTTATCCCACACCATATCTGATATAATGTAAACAATAATTTTTAGTTACTAAGATGGTATATGTTTCTTTCTAAGATTTCAAATCTAAATATCATTAATGTTTAGAACAATAAAGAACCAACTTTCTTTTTCGCCAGGAATGCAAAGCAGTCTCCTAGCTATTGCCCTTGCGAATAGGTTTTTCCAGGATCCACTTGTGGGTGTGCCGCCAGCTTTCTCTGTAAGTCCCTAAATCGTTGATTCGATATCTTATTGTCTCTTGTGAAATGCATTAGAAGATAGAAATTCATTTAGTTGAAGTCCATTGACGTAATGTGACCGAAATTCTACAATGATTCGGAAATTGGTGAGTAGAGATCAACCTTGTGGTCGGTTGGATTGTGTTGTACAAAACTAAAAGGTAAATTGTAAACTGTGGTGTCATATATTGCCTCCTTTTTAGGAGAGTTGGGGTTTAAACCTTGTCAGGTGAGGCTTGTGATCTTAAATCCGCCCTACTGGCATTGTGAAGTTATCGTTACCGATACACCAGAATGTGTCTGACATTTTTTTTTCTGTTTCTTTTTATGGTTTGAAGGTTGTGATCATGTCTTTGATGGGATTCTCTATGGTCATGGTGTGGGCTAAGAAGAAGAAAACGACTGTGTGATGATCAGCAGGCAATTTCCATCAATTTCTTGATCGACCCATATATCCACGACCTGAACTGCGAAAGGAACACCAAGGTAGAACGAGCCGAAACCATTCTGAATGTTAATTTAGAAAGAAAATGCACTTCAAATTTTGAAGTTACTTCCAAATCTTGTCCTCATTGACTTTTCTCTTCTTAAACAAGGTTCCTTTATTGATGGTTGTATCAATATAGTAGTTCTGATTTATTTTGGTTCCATCATTGTATTTGGCTCCGTTTGATCCATTAAACAGTAATTAGTTGTGTGTACCCATTGACTCCATGACAGTGAAGTTACTGATAAGAACAAGGAGGAAGATTGAATAATGGTGGTCGCAGTGATGATGATGGTGATGGGTATGTCCTAATCTTACGGGTATTCGATTACACCACAGAAATTTAGTAAACTGTGTTGAAATAGGTAAACAATTAGATCCATACAGAGAGAGTGATGAAGTGATCTAGAGAGATGGTTCATATGGACCACACTAGCTAACTACTATCAATAAATTGCATGTGAAGAAGCATGTACTAGCACCCAAAAAACACAAGGCATTTCATTCATTAACCACACACACTAGAGAGAGAAAGGAGAGATGATATGTTTGTTGACTATTGAAATATGTCCAAACCTCAAGTAATAAGTAGAAGAAGCAAGTAGTAGTAGTTGTATAGTTGAAGATGAAATTGATGGTGTGTTTGGTTGCAGGATTCCTAAGTAGGATTCCTATCAAAAGTGGAATTTGGTAGGAATCATGAATCCTTGGTCTGTTTGGCTACCAAGAATCCTAGGACTCTTGAATCTAAAGGATTCCTATTTCCAAAATTTGTATTGGACCAAAATCCCACCCTACCCCCTAGGATTTGCTAGGATTTTGGATTAATGAGCCTAAATTTCAAACTTAAAATCAACAAAAAATATTTCCTTCTACAAAATCATTGTTTTTTTTTTAAATCATATTTTTTCTAAAGACGTTTAAAAATACTCAAATAATAATAAATCATAGGATTCTTAGTTGCCAAACAAGCCAAAAAATATTACTTGGATTCATGAATCCGTGGAATCATGAATCCCAAGGACTCATGAATCCACGGATTCATGAATCCGCGGATTCATGATTCCGCCATCCAAACACACCATGAATTCATTGAGGAATGGTTGAGAGAGTGGAGATAGTCCTTTCTCCAATCCAATATAATATTATGGTGTTAAAGAGATGTTTCAAAAGATAAAATGATTTAGATTCCATCATTATCATTCATTCATCCATTTCTAAGGAATTATAATTTCAAACCCCATAAAATCAAGTTAGAGACATAGGGTCATATATATAGGGCATTCAATATAATATTGACTCTTCCCCTCTTTGTAATTTACATTCAAACCAATTATCATGAGACACTGAGTGAGTTAGTGAGTAGTCATATAGAAAGAGAAAGAGATTGAAAGGGAATTATGGTATTGATGGACTTTAAAAGTATTAGAGATATAGCACAGAAGCAATCTCTGTTGAGGGGGAGAAAATATCTCAAGTAAATAAATGTTGGTTATATGAAGTCTTTTTTATCTGTTGAAATATCAGTGTACTTTAAGAGTTATGACTTTGTATCTCGAACTATTGACCTAAATAGTGGAAACCAACTAGGTAACTACTCCAACAAAAAGTTGTTGACGTAGGAACTTATCTTAGAGTTGTAGTTCGAACATTAATCTACTTTTTTAGTTAGAGAATTAAAAACAATACGATCAAAGGGTAAATTTAAATTATCAATCTTGATCTAGGACTTTTATTATGACCAAATTCTTGCGAGTGTATGCACAAAATTTGGAGAGAAATAATCAGATACTTTTTTTTGAATCTTGTCGGGCAACATATCGTTTCTTGAATACTGATAGTGGCCTATGACGCTATCGTCATTTTCCTTGAATTATATAAAATTGAAATCTTAGTAAATCTCTAACTTTAGTAACAAGTTCCATTTTGCAAACAAAAAAGAAATACTAACAAGTTCCATTGGATCCACAAATTCACTCCTATAATCTTCTCTATTTTCTCTCTCTACAACTTTTTGGGCCATGACAGAGAAGTGTCACTAATCTCTATTTAATGTTCGGATCTGTTTAAGGTCCTACTCTTCTGTCCGATGTACTTACTGTACACAATTTCCTTTTTTTTATTATCTCTAAATGTTGGCGAAGTTGCAACAAAAGGTAAAATCTGTTTATTTGGGTGAATGGTAGTAATAGGAACTTAGAGAATATAGGAACTTAGAAAACTAGTACACCCTATCTTAAGGGGGGTAGCGGAGCAAGACTTTCGTGGACATTTGAGAGTCCGCGAAAGTCTGAGGCATTCAAATCCAGACATTTGAGAGTCCACGAAAGTCTGAGGCATTCAAATCCAGACATTTGAGAGTCCACGAAAGTCTGAGGCATTCAAATCCAGACATTTGAGAG
Organism: Eschscholzia californica; assembly: GCF_041429995.1. Classification (NCBI taxonomy): domain Eukaryota; kingdom Viridiplantae; phylum Streptophyta; class Magnoliopsida; order Ranunculales; family Papaveraceae; genus Eschscholzia; species Eschscholzia californica. The sequence goes on along the minus strand of NW_028238483.1, from coordinate 42,318,562 downwards.
TCTATGAAAGTCCGAGGCATTCGATTGTAGACAAAATATGTCCCAGACTTTGGTGGATTTCATAGTTTGATGGATTTGTGAAGGATTTGGGACAAATTTGGAAGCCAAAATGTCTTTCAAAAAACAAGAGACATTTGAAGTCCATCATGTGATCAAACAACAATAATAATATTAAAATAATAAATGTCTACCAAATATTCACAGATGTCTACGAAAGTCGAAAAATATATTTCTAAAATGTTAGTATAAATATATTATTTCATGTGATAAACAATAATAATAATATTAAAATAATAAATGTCTACCAAATGTCCATCAATGTCCACAAATATTCACAGATGTCTACGAAAGTCGAAAAATATATTTTTGAAATGTTAGTATAAACATATTATTTCATGTGATTAAACAAAAATAATAATATTAAAACAATAAATGTCTACCAAATGTCCATCAATGTCCACAATATTTACAGATGTCTACGAAAGTCGAAAAATATATTTTTGAAATGTTAGTATAAATATATTATTTCATGTAATTAAAAAATAATAATAATATTAAAATAATAAATATCTACCAAATGTCCATCAATGCCCACAAATATTCACAGATGTCTACGAAAGTCGAAAAATATATTTTTGAAATGTTAGTATAAATATATTATTTCATGTAATTAAAAAATAATAATAATATTAAAATAATAAATATCTACCAAATGTCCATCAATGTCCACAAATATTCACAGATGTCTACGAAAGCCGAAAAATATATTTTTGAAATGTTAGTATAAATATATTATTTCATGTGATTAAACAATAATAATAATATTAAAATAATAAATGTCTACCAAATGTCCACAAATATTCACAGATGTCTACAAAAGTCGAAAAATATATTTTTGATTGGCACAAATATAATATGCATTACACATTTTGTCAATGGACTCAAGATCTTAAAATGTCCCCAGGACATTTTGTCTATGGATCAAATGTCTTGAAATGTCTATAAAGACATTTTGTCTACAAACTCTCAATGTCTTGAAAATGTCTATGAACACATGTTGTCTATAATAAGTCATCCGAAATATCTTGAAATGTCTACGGGACATTTTGTCTATGAAAGTCTGTGAAAGTCTCGCTCCACTACCCCCCTAAGTTTGGAGTGGAGAGGACCTTGACCTTATATTCTTCGGGCAACTTGGAGCACGTGTGGCTTTTTACCTATCACGTGTGGGCCTAGCTCTGATACCATGTTAAGTTTGTGGTCATCCAACTCAAAACCAATTGACAATGAGTAGAGAGGACCTTGACCTTATATTCTTGGTTACTAGAATCTCGTTCTCCGATGTGGGACTATTCTCACAAACTCAAATCTTGCTATTTCTTTTAGTAATATTTTCTTCATGGTTGGAAAACATTTTATTGTACCACGACTTAGCTTATAATGACATTAGCTAAGTTTGACCGATTAATCTTAATAGTTCATCGATAATCTGCAAGTATTATACTATGATGATTTTCTTTCGAGAATGGTAAGGTTTGAACTCTTAGTTTTTTTGGTAGAAAAACTTCATCGTAATATCCACCATAATTTAATAGGTTTCGGTTCTAGTGAGATACACGAACTGGAAGTCTGGAACTGATCCGTTGACACCACTAATTTACACGTAGTCTCTACTGTATGTGAATCTCTTAGCTAGCAAAGTGGGTTCGAGAATGGGCTCAAATGCTTTTTGGGACTTAAATTTATTTGTGTTGGATTTGTTTGGATGGTGGGCAAGTTAAAAATGATTACCAATGCAATAGACAACAAAAATCAAACTTATCCGCATCTAAAAGGATACAAAACAAAATTACAGGGAAAACAGAGGGACCCAGATAGCACAGGGACCATGTGAAATGGATTCAAATGAAATAACTAAGAGACAGTCTACCACCATCATCAATTTCAGAGAGAGAGAGAAAGAGGAATGATCAATAAAATATAGAGAGAGAACCTCAGAGAGATGAATGAGAATGAATGTTGAAATGATGAATAGAAGGAAGAAGAAAACCACATGGGGGGTGGTTTTGGCAATTGATTACATGAAGAAAATGTACAAAAGGCACAAACCTAACTCCACCATATTCACTTCCTCCCTTACTCTCACATATATTATTTATGATATGTCTATTGTGTCTCAATCTTATGTTTCCGCTAGACACATGAGTGACAATAAAGCAATTTATCTTAAACGGAAAGGTTACCCTGGTATTTATACTCAAACGTGTACAAAGAAGTAAAAAACTTCGCGAAAATTGTTAGACAAACGGTAACTCTTCTCATCGGCTAGAATTGAAAAAAAGAAGGGCATTTGTTTTGTCCAAAATGAAAGAAGTAGAATAAAGATATGAAAAATAATGTTATATTTGGCCACTTTTCTAGGTGAATCCGATTGGGGTGACGTGACCGTGTGAGATTTGAAAAGAAAGTGAAAATCTTTCTCTCTAAATCTTGTCTGATCACATCGCTCGACTTTGACTGGAGACTCGGCCGGGAGAATGGCGTGGCATGGGGTCTCTGCTGTAAAGATATAACTCTGATTAGTAAATGGTAATTATAGATGGTCAAAAGTAATTCCAGACTTATTTTGGACCGGAACACGTTTCTTCCTTGAGCAATCTCTTTAGCTATAGAATCTACTGTAAAAGTCAAAATTCAAATTGAAACTTTTTGACTGAAATTGACGATTATAACCTAAAGTCACAAACAATGGGTAAAAACAAATACACGGTTATTTTAGTAATTTAACGTAGGAAAGGTCCATAAGAGGAAGAAGAAAAAAAGAAGAGAAGATGACAAAAAGAGAGAGAGAGAGACCAACTTTCCACTCTCACAAATCGAGATAGGTGCTGCCCAAAGTAATCATGAGTTTTCTTTCCATCATTACCCAACTTCACCCTCTTTATTTGAAATTTCTTCTCATTCTTACACTTCCCTTTACACCTCACCTCACCTCACCTCACCTCACCTCACCTCACCTCACATATATTTATACCTTCTCTTCATTCACTTGCTCCCTCAATTTCCTCTCATTCATCTGCTTCCTTACACCCCCTATACTACACTTCTCTCTCTCTCTTCACAAACTTCAAAAAAATGTGTATTAGTGCTTCACAATCATCTAGTCCTCCTCTTCATCACTACATTCTTTATAGACCAAAGAAATCCAAGGTTCAAGTTCACAGGCTAAAGCTCACAAGGTAAATTGCAAAATTTAAACGTTTTTTTGGATACAGTAAGATTTGAACTATAATCTGTCAGACAGTGGAGAGACATACGTGTTACCATGTACCCAACCAAAGTGGGATTTTACAAAAAAAATAAAAAGATGAAAACATTATAAACCCATTTTTTTAATCTTGTTTTTACAACTTGGGTTCAATTTAATTTTTAGTTTCATGCATGAAAATTTGATTAAAAATATGATTTGTGAAACAGGAGGAAGCAAAGTAGAGTTGAGAGAGAAATGGGAATGGTAGAAAGAGAGATAGAAGTTAAGAACATGAAGCTTTACATGGAGAATAAGAATATCATAATGGAAAATGAGAAGTTGAGAGAGAAAGCTGTTTTACTTCATCAAGAGAACAAAGCTTTAATGTCACAATTGCAGAAGAAATTCTCTTATCTTCATGAATTCTCTGATGTTTTTAGTACTTAGTTGAATTAATCCTTGGTTATGTCTCTTAATAAGACTTAATGAGACCCATTAATTACTTTGCTATTCTTGTTGTCATAGAGGGTTTTAAAGTTGACCCGATTGAGAAGTGGTGGTGAATATGAATTCTGATTTACGAGTCACTACTCCAGTGTTAAGTTGTAAACTTGTACTACGTCGTTATTTAGCTGAAATTCATCTATCAAAATCATCATCAAAATTCTAGTTTAAATAATAGAATAACTAAACAAATTAAAAAGAAAACGAAGAATGTATGAGATATGTCAAAAAAGACTAATAGAATGAGTGAAGAAAAGTGACTCATGCTTTTGGGAACTTCCTCTACATTGTTCTAGTTTTAATAACACTAGAGCCTATATATATCCTTTCTTTTTGGTAACATATACCATTTCTATTTATAACCATTTACATGGAGGTTAATTTATTGTTATAGAGCTTTCTTTATGGATTTTGAATCACATCCCAGAGAAAGATTTCTATTTGTTCCAAAGCCGTATTACATAGCATAATTTTTTTTAAGGCAATTAGCTTCGTGATCAAAAAGTGTACGTTACACAAAAAAATGCGGTAGAAAAGTACACGCGAAAACTTTGTAGATGAATAAAGAACAGACAATGGTAACCTAGCTCAATGGCAACTGCTAATTGGTGGAGTGTTGCGACTAATTTTATTCTATCTTATGTCCACAAAGATGTAAATGGTATTTCCTCGTATAGGTTTAGATGACTTTGATTCTTAGGTACGTTATGAGATCTCTCGTTATCTAATGATAGATGCTTCATGAGGTGCCAACCTAGTTGAGATGTCATGTAAAGCATAGTGAAGATATCACTCCTTTCATTTAAAAAAAATATATATATTACAACCGGAATTTTATTATTGTGATTGATTATAATTCAAATTGTGATTGATTATAACAAGAATTTAATATACTGAAATTTATTTTATTGATTATGATTTAAATTGTTAAGTAATATATAATAATTCTATCCGGAAGCAATTGTTAACTGCCAACAAATGTGTAAAGGGACCAACATTTCCACACAAACTTTAGGTTTTCTGAAACTCATTTTTCCTGAAACTCCGTATGAAATAATAAGTCTGAGGTTATGTCAAAATCAACCTGTCCTGGTTCCTAATCACTTGAAGAACTAACAAAGCAAACCTACTTTCAACCAAAAAAAAAAACAGAAAAAAAAAAACAAAGCAAACCTATGTTTCAACAAAAAGAAAAAAAAAAAAAGCAAACCAATAGAGACCAAATTTAAGTGAAATAACTTAACAATCTTCTTGAAATTACCTCTCCTCAATATCCTCAAACGAAAATTTAATAAAAGCTGCAAATACATGATAAAAATATCTCAATACCGACGGACCAAAAAGTGTCATCATCGGCAAGAACTTGTACTTCATCTTCGCCAACAAACTGCTCTCGCCTGATTTCCTTAACTATGTTCACGAGCTCTAACTTTTCTTCAAGAAATAGAGGGAACATAAGCTAGTCAGAAAACAGGTCTTACAACCCCTAGATGTGCAAGAGCAGTGTACATTCCAATCGGATTTCGCTCACGGAATAACCAATCTATCAACAGAAAGAGCTTCGAATTAAGTGAAGTGTTCACCCTCGAATATGAGTTCAATCTATCAACAGAAAGAGCACCGAAACTCCACTTTGCATCATGGCATTGATCGTCACTTCCACTTCATACTACTAGGCCTTCATCAGTGTATGCTTTGAGGCTTCCGGATAAAAAGTTGTACATGACACAATGGGGGCAGGTTAATATATAGTACCACATTGGTAGAAGAGAGAAAAGAAGGAAAGAAAATTTGCAATAAATAAAGAGGTGGTTGGATCATAAAAGATTAAAAGGGTCGGTTGGCTAAATATGCCACGCTCGCCCTCGTCTTGGTGAGTGCTGTATGGCTATCAAGACATATGGCCGACATAATTTGTTGAAAACCATAGGGTTGGCTCGCTCGGCCGACCCTCCCAAAGAAGAATTAATCTACTAGTTCAAGCTGCAAATACATTAAAAAATATACTTACATCTGAAACCCGTATGAAACAATATGCCCACTCTTATTTCATAATCAAAATGTCCCCATTCTTATTCAGTTGAAGAACTTAGCAAACCTACAGAGACCAAGTCATAGTGAAATAACTTCAGAAGTTTCTTGACATTACCTTCTCAATATCCTCAAAGAAAAAACTAGTTCAAGCTGCAAATACATTAAAAAATATCTCAATACCGACCTACCAAAATAAAGTCATCATCATCAAGAACTTGTACTTCATCTTGGCCAACAAAATGCTCTCGTCCGATTTCCTTAACTATGTTCACGAACGCTACCCTTTTTTCAAGAGATAGGGGAACATAAGGTAGTCGAAAAACAGGTCTTACGACTCCTAGTTGTGCAAGAGCAGTGTTCATTCCAATCGGATTTGGCTCACGAAATAACCAATCTATCAACGGAAAGAGCTTCGAATTAAGTGAAGTGTTCTTATCCTCGAATATGAGTTCATGCATCAATCCAGGAACCAAATTGCTAGTAACAGATATCACTCCATTAGCGCCGAAACTCCACCTTGCATCATGGCATTGATCGTCATTTCCGCTCCATACTACTATGCCTTCATCAGTGTATTCTTTGACTCGTTCATTGCCAACACATTCTTTCACACCAGCCATGTTAACATTCTGAGCTATAGTTCGAATAACAGGGGGAGGAATATCTTGACCCGTTCTTGATGGCACATTATAGATTATAGTAGGACCCATGGAAAGAACGGCTTCAAAGTGAGAAACCAAGCCTTGCAGAGATGTTTTCCCATAATAAGGATTGACGTGAAGAGCTGCATGCATTCCAACAGCAAACCCTTGTTCGCTTGCGTGAATTGCCTCTCTTGTTGAGTTGCTTCCTGTATTCCCGATTACCTTGATTGATCCACCAAAGCAATTTACAGTGTGACCGATAAGCATGATGTGTTCATCCCAACTCATTAAATGTCCTTCACCGGTTGTGCCTCCAACTATTACAGCTTCGGCACCATTTACGATCTGCATATTCATCAAGTTATCATAAGCTTCCAGGTCAAATCTGCCATCAGGAAGGTATGGAGTTTTGATGGCTGTGATCAATCTCAGAGCTTTTATCTCCTCAGATGAAGTCCTGCAACATTAAACTAAAACATGTCAGTTCATTTCTTATGTAACAGCATCCTGATTTTTGTGTAAAATTTCGCTTATTCAGTAAATAAGAAGTGAACTAAAAGAAAAATCTAGAAAAGTATTGAAATTACAAAATTGTGAAAATTGAAAGGTTCAGGCAAATCCTAAGCAAGAAACAGATACCTGTTTTTAATCTCAAAACTGCGCATTGGGAGATGGACATTAGGAATCACAGCTGCTTGTGGAGAAGTCCATCTTCTACCCGTCCTCCTTAAAATAAGATTCATGTTTTAATATTAGTTTTACTAAATATGCAAAAATGGGATCCGAAGCAACCAAATTTAAACAGTTCAAGAATCCAGTATGCATCAGTTTCATTTATGTAGGCAGGCAAGTGAGATAATGATTATTCAATTGAAAGAATATAGAGCTTGTATAGAAGATCTATGAAAAACAACATTTGATCAATTCACCGGAACCTGATCATGAGGGCTGAAGAGACATGTCAACAACACTTGACTGGAGTGGTTACCAAGTTGGTTTCCACCCACTCTAGATCTCGCGTCCGAGACACGGAGTCCACCCATTAAAACACGCTGACCAGATAAAAAACTGAAGGGACAAGGTCAACTTGTTGATATGCCATCGTCGACTAAATATAAGCAATAATATCTCAATATTCAGTTCTAGAGTTCTACAAACGCTTTATACAGGTTATATTTCGGAAAACATTCATTTATCTAACAAATTTATGAATGGTGTAGACTGTAGAGTGATCGTATTAAAGTTTATGGGGTCATGGGTAAGATCTGATCAACTATGAGGCATCAAATCCATTTGATTCTTCAGGTGATGACCATGCAAACCCTTCACGTGATCAAGTGTCATCAAGCTTCACAGACGCATATGTATTCTTCATTTACTAGGTATCCATTTTTCGGTTATAGATATGTATAGGAAGATTCTTTCTCACTTCTTTGTTGTATTTTTCTTACGTACCAAGTTCATACGCATTCTTGTATCTCCCACTGTATATGTACACACACGCAAAAATCTAGATAAGGCCATTGTTTCCACAGGGACAAAATGCACTCTCCCTAACTCCTTTCTTTCGGATCTTAAACCTAAAACCTACCACAGACAAATTTTGTTTTCCGCTTTCTAAAGTTTTATATGAAACCAGAGCTAAGTCCAAGATATTGTTTCCATTCTTCCACCGATAAATTGATACTGCCGCACTCGCAACAAATTCATCAATCCAAGTTATATATTCAATATTTGATGTCTAATATCCTGTTTGAAGAAGGTAACAATCAACCCACCTCTACCTAATTCCTAACATGAGCACTATCAAGGCTACCTAGCAATTCTGATAGGTCGGCCAAGGCTTCAGTCAAGACTCCTTCAACCATGGTCCAATATAGTAAGTCGGTAGCCGTTCACCAATCCAAAAACCTTGTACCTAATACTAATTTCTAATCTTCTAGTCTCTTCAGAGAAACTTTTCCACGTGGAAGTGAGAGATGACTACAGCCCTATTAGCAGAACAAATGTTTTTATAGACGGTAGCTTCCGTCTAAGATCCATTGCTGCACTCACCAACCATTGCTTCCGTCAAGACTCCTTCAACCATTGCTGCACTCACCAACCCTAATGATCTCTTTGCACCAATGGTCGGTAACTTCCGTCTAAGATCCATAACGAAATAAATCAAACCCAGATACCATATATGCTAATGTTATCGTCCCTAGTACTCAAATAATGCATACACTACCCACCCAAGTGATTTTATGAGGTATGAGTAACACCCAAATTATGCTTATGACTCCCCAAACAACGCTTATTACTACTTACCTAGTGCTTAAATACTGCTGGAATAATGCTTATCACTATCCAGATAATACTTATCACTACCCCAAGGATGCTTATCACTACCCAAATGATGCTTATCAGCACCCAAATTAGAGGTTATCACTACTCAAATAATGCTTATCAGCACCCAAATTAGGGGCTATCACTACCCAAATCATGCTTATGAGCACCCAAATTAGGGGTTATCACTACTCAAATATAATGCTTATCACCATGAAAACAATGCTTATAACAACCCAAATAACAACCAGCTCAAACACAAAAGGTGGATAAAAGAAGCTTATCAGCAGAAATACAACCCATTTGTATCAAAACATAGTAACCTTCTATACAACCCCAAAATTGCCCTTTTTAAAAAAATTGAATTGTGAAACAGTAATAGAAGCAAATGAGAACAATATCATCAAAGCTAAACCCAAAACACAAAAAAAAGGTGAAGTTGAGAAGAGAAAAAGCTTACCTTTTATGGGTATTGGAACCGACAGCATAGGAATTGTAGCTCCTTAGTGAGTTCATCTTGAATCAAACAGATTTAACAAAAACCAGATACAGATAGAAGTGATGAGAGAAGGAGATGGGGGGAGGTTAATTACTAAAAGTTTAGAAAATAATAATAATGGTGGAGTTAGGGTTAGTAATAATGGTGGAGATAGTCATCGGAGAATAGAGAAACATGTGAGGCGGCGTTGAATGGGAGACTCTGAATACCATATTTTTGGGGTAGAAAAGTATTTAGGAGGAGTGTGAGAAGGAGGCGCGCGCTAGCAAACTAATAAAAGAGGAGAAAGAAGAGAGATTTTTTAGAGAGAGAGAGAGAGACAGAGAGAGAGAGAAAAGATGGGGTTTCGATGGGACCTACTTCTTAAACCCTTTCAACCTACAGTTTCATAGGTGCCCCTTGTAAATGCTAACCACGTAGTTGACGTTCAATGGCCTTGTGTCAATCGCACGTGTTTTACTATATTGAAAGTTAATCCCATTTTGTTCCATAAAAGCCCCCAAGCCGAGGATTTGAATTATTGCCCTCTTACTAATGATTTAAAAAAAATATTCAATAGAAGATTTGAATCATTGACCTCTTACAATTGATTTAAAATTACACAATCCAATAGGCAAGATTTATTAAAGATGTCAAAAACACTGCATCTAACAAGGAAAGAGAACCTTCAACAAAAAAAAAAACAAGGAAAGAGAAAAGATTCACATAACTTTGAAGTGAATTCGCATTAGATATTTGACCGGGACTTCTATTTTGTTGATCGGGACTTAGTTAGATTAGTGGATCGAAGGCAGCCGATAAATTTGGAGCGACGCTGATGATCGCGGACCTTCTATGTGGAGAGTACATCAATGACCTTCGAAGAGAAGTCTCCTTGACTTCCTTGTCTTGGAGTCAACAAAAGTGAAAAGAACATTATGGTTGGTGACTGATATTTTAGCACACCATGACATATTACATTCCCCCCCACCCCACGCCAGCTTCTGCTGTGCCGACGTCATCATCTTTTGCATCGAGTAATCTCAACGTTGTTAGTGAGTTGTGGTCGGTTATCTCAACGCTCGTAAGGGGATTTCCGGGTACACTCCATGGTGTACTCAACTCCCTTTAACACGACAAAGGGTATTTTAGTCTTATTAGGACACCATAACATATTATATCCCCCCCCCCACCCCACCCCACCCCTCGCCTCCACCACGCCGTCTGCTGTGCCGGCGTCATCTTTTTCATCGAGTAATCTCAACGTTGTTAATGGGTTGTGGTCTGTTATCTCAACGCTCGTAAGAGGACTTCCTGGTACACTCCATGGTGTACTCAACTCCCTTTAACACGACAAATGGTATTTTAGTCTTTTTACTATCCTTGTTAGACCATGAAAAGACTAAAATACCCTCGTCTTATCAGTCATCTCAGTTATAGAGTGTGCTATGGAGTCCCCAATGTATCTTGGTGACATCCGTGTACCGGGTATTGTGTGTTTGGATCTAATAGGGGGACTTTCCGTACACTCCTTAGTGTACTCCCTCTAATAGTACATGAGATATTTTAGTCTTTTTACAGTATTTTCACAAATGAAAATACTAAAAAAACCCTTAGTCTTATTACGCACCTCGACAGGGAAGTTTGTCACGGAGTACACGATAAAGTCACCCAACCATTTTTCTTGTGTTGTGTAGGAGAGATTCTATAGGCACTGCGAAAAATAGTTGTAGGGACTTCATTTACACGCCACTGATTAGAGGTTCGTGACTAGCTTAAAATGTGTTTGATTGTCCAATTCCAATCACCATTGTTCAAAATAAAAGTTTTTTTTAGAAATCGACTACGATCTACGTTAGTCATTACAAGTCATTGATACATCATGAATTATGCAAGAGTTATTAAACGGTCTTATCAGGTTCGTTAGGCAAGTCTGAGCCCAATTGTAAGTCGTTAGAATTTCTTTATAGAGTACACCATGTATCTTCAATCCCGTTTGTCCGGATGTGGTTGACTTTAGCCCATGGCTCTAACGGTCTCACTCAATGTTGAGCAGACAAACCATGTAGCTCTCGGTTAGACTTTTTTCGGCACCCCTAGTTGTACTCTTCCTCCCACTACTTGATAAAGTTAAAGTTTATTTTTAGTGCTTCCAATATTTATATCGATACCTGTACGATTGGTGTTTACGTCTTTGTGTTTAGGGGTGTGAATTGGTCAATGGTGCGCCCACGGGTTATATAATTCATCAGGCCCGATTGGTCGGACTTTGAAACTCTTTGTTCATTTGGACGCTCATACTTAATCGGGCGGGTTATTTTAGAAATCAATGTGTCCAAAATCCATCCGAGCCTGTCGAGCCTTTCAAGTTTATCGCGTATTGTACGGTGGGATCTCGAGTTTCAATATTCCCTCCGTCCCAAAATGAATGACCTAATTTCTATTTTGGGTTGTCCAATTTTTAAAGTAACTCGGACTAGTAACCCCAGTGTCTGTTTTTTTTTTTTCGGGCGCCGTACAAGTGTTATCCTCATAACTCATGTATGAACTCTATAAATAATCAAACAACATAGTAAATACCAGCCAGCCGCCTTTCCTGTAGGGGGGAAAAAAATTGAAAGTAAGGGTGGATGATCAATTAACAACGGAGTTCCGCTTATAGATTTCGTCAGAATGTGGACGGAATGTTGACATAGTTGTTTCTAATTAAACTAGTCAAGATGGCAATTATGAACCTTCCAAAAACACGGAATCTTAAAGTTGAAGAAACCTAATTTTAGAAACAAGATCTTCCAGGAAGTTCTTATTCAGTTCGAATTACTAAAAACCCCTTCCTAATCCAAATTTTAGAAACTAAAATTACCCTTTCCAACTAGTATTAGAAAAGGGTATATTAGCCAATACAGAAATTACAATCAAAATTAAACTTGACTAACACCTCTATAAAAACCCAACCATTAGCCATTCCCCATAGTATATTGCCTCATCAAACTAGAGAGAGAAAGCTGAAAGTTGCAGAGTTCTAGAGAGAGAGAGAGAAAGAGAAAGATGGGTGGTTCTTCTGATAGATCAATGAACGAAGAAACAGGATGCCAACAACAAACCACAGAAATCCATTGCGCAAACGGGTGTGGGTTTTTCGGGTCAGCATCAACTATGAATCTATGTTCCAAGTGTTATAGAGATTACCAAAACAAAGAACTTCAAACAACTTCGGCACAAATAGCTGTTGAGAAATCCCTAAACCCTAAAAAATCTCTTCAACAAACTAATTTGACTAAATCGAAATGCCCCTTTTCTTTTGCCAATGCTGGCGAGTCTCCATCTTCTTCTTCTTCTTCCGATTCAATTTCATCGGCATCGGATAATTCGCCGGTGGATGTGAAACCGGGTTCGGGTTTGAAGAACCGATGTAGTAGTTGCAATAAACGGGTCGGGTTAACAGGATTTAAGTGTCGGTGCGGTTTTACTTATTGTTCAAGTCACCGGTACCCGGAAGAACATTCATGTACATTCGATTTCAAGGGTTCGGGTCGTGATGCTATAGCTAAGGCTAACCCGGTTATTAAGGCCGACAAGATAGAAAGATTTTAAAGGGTTTTTTGGTTTCTGTTTTCTTATTTTGACCTTCTGGTTTATTTGAATCAAGTTTGGAATCTGAAGTATTATTGGGGTATAAATGTCTTTCTCATTAAAAAGTGGGTGACCCGATATAAAAAAAGGGACATTTGGACTTCATGTAATTTTCTCTTTTTCTTTTAAATATAGTATTAAAAAGTTGTTTATTTTCAATTTTTATTTCTGTTTTGTTGGTAGGTGATTGAGGAGTTGATAATCCTTGCTTGTCTTGATTAAAATTGTTTTAAGTACTCCTTAAAGTTCATTATGTGTTTGTCCATAATTGATTGATTGAATAAACAATTCAATGGGGATTAACAATGCAAACAAGTAGCATGACTAATGTCACAAAATTATAATAATGTGGCTAGGCCCAGGGGGTTTTATGGGTTTTCTAGGCTGCTTTGAAATTTAGGAAGGGAGGAGCTTCTTGAGTTTTAAGAGCATCTCCAACACTCTCAACTAAGATCTCAAAGATGACGTGACAAGTGTCTCCTTCAGAAATTGTATAACTTATCAATATGTGAATTTGGACAAAAAGAAATCTAAGTCGAGTTAAGTTCATTTTTCCAAATTATAGTACTTTTAAGATTTAAACTTAACAATATTGATAAGAATCAGATATAGATAAATGGATAAATATATGAATTTTGATTAAGCTCCAAAATAATTCTGAAAATATGTTCAATTTTGTAGTCTAACCGGCAAGAAAAGAAAAAGTGAGAAGTGGTATTCCCAAGTTCGATTTTGTTTTGAGGGAATTCTGAAAATATGTTCAATTTTGTAGTCTAACCGGCAAGAAATAGGCAACAGCAAGAGGAGCCAAATCAGCCCATGTTTGCCTTAATCTCTCAAAATATTATCTCAATGTGTTTAAGCAAGAATCTAGAAGAAAGCAGGACTTCCTATCCTCCCCGCAATTGAGACAAACTTTTCGGAACCTAGCAATTAAGAAGGAACAGGGTGCGTACGCTCTGATAATAAGGTTTTGGATCCACAATATATAGTCACACAAAGGATATATCGGAGGTAAAGTAAAAAAGAAATCGATGCTCTTGTAGTAATAAATGGGCCAGACTTTTGGGATTTATTTGACATACTTTTTGTTCGTTACATTGATATGACGATATCTAGAAGAACATTGGTTGACTTTGATTTCAAATCGAAAGCACGAGAAGCTGCAGCTACTGATGCGAGATATTCAGATAAACTTGAGAGATTAATATAGTAAGATAAGATAATTCATTACAAGAACACAATTGACAAACATAACAATATATTTTGTTTACTTCTCAGGGATAAATTAGTGTAGATAAATTCTAGGATGTGAAGTTCTCTATCAGCATCTTCTTCTTTTCTTTCTTCCTCTTCTCTTCTCAACATATGGGTGGAAAAAATACCATTCTAAATTTCCCAAGTAAAATGACACTATGCCGGGCCACTCTTCCGGTGACATGGCCGGGCGAGTTTCTCTCTTTAAATCTCACTTGATCATGTCACCCGCCTGGGATTCACCTCGGTAGAGTGGTCGGGCTCAGCTCATTTTCAAATCAAATGTTAATGACCACTAACGAAGGTGATTTGAACACGCTTTTAGTGAAGATGAGGGCGTCTAAATAATTTCGTAGGCATAAATGTACGGAAGTTCTACATGCTCCCACTATTTTGTTATGTGCAAACACATCTTCTCTTTTTGTCCATACGGCCATACCAAGGGAGAGGTGTGTGCCCATAACATAAAAGGTGTGTGCATAAAATTTCTCGTAAAACTTGGCTATATTGGACATGCTTGCAGTTGGTAAATAAGCCCAAAAGCATCCCATAGCTCGAATCAAATTCAAGTTAATTTTTCGTGATTGGAGACTAGACGCACTATATTCCCAAATAAGGATTTTTTGTTGTTGAAAATATTCCAAGATTAGGATGGTACTGAGACGACTATGATTATATGCCAAAATGATTTTCGAGCTATCTTTATTATGCTTTATACATACTACAATAATAAATCCTTATTGAGCTATTGTGCTTTGTCCAAAAAATTGTTTATAGATATCACTATTGTCTATTTCAAAAAGAAGAAGAAAAGAATAAGAAATCTTTTGTGGTGCCTTTTCCAAAAAATACTTCATAAAATAATTGAGTACTCACATTGCATGTGTACAAATTCACATATTTTAGTCCTATCTATATACTTTATTGTCTTGTTCAATAAGTAAATGATGTATCTTGCTTTCAATCTTTGAAACTACATCATGCCCAAAGTTTTTTTTTTTTGTTGAAAGATGCCCAAAGTTGAATGTCTTAATCAAAACAAAAGTGGAATTGAAAGCTAAAAAAGGAAAAAGAAAAAGAAGCCATCTTTCTAGGGCCAGTTCAAGTGGATCCATGGTTGTATGGCCCATTATCTCTATAACCCAAATAAAAGAAGATGTCAAATCCGAAGTCAGAGTACTAGCATGTATGACTTTGCTAGTGTATTCTTTGAATCTATTGAAGATATGAGAAAAAGAAAATGTAATAACTAAAGTTTGATGACAATCCATGCCTATAATTGAGTTTTTAACATAGGAAAGTTATGAAATATGTATTGAAATTCCAAGTACTACTTCTTTTTTGCTTTCTCTATTTCAACTTTCAATAGTTAAAAAGAAATAGAAAAGATGTTTCAACTTATATGTGTGGAGGGATAAAGAAGAATAAGTTGCTTTATATACATGTACATTTGATTCCATTGTCTTCCATGATTTCTCTTGTCAATCATAGAGGAATGAGAATTCTAACCAACAATTCAAGGCAAGTGAAGTGGAACTCTATGTCTGTTTGATCCAAAGGATTATACATCCTTTGATATATCTACACATCCCAACTCAAGTTGCTTATTTAGATTATTGCTTGAAAAATGGCAGGATGGAACCCTAACTGTCTCTTGCCAAAATAACTTTTATTCAAAATAATCACTATTGAAAAGAAAAGGATGATAAAAAGTCTAACTACGGAAGTCACTTTCCACTCTTTAATTTTGTTCTATTGCGATAAAATATTAAAGTTCGTTCTGTCGACAGACTGTTGCAGTAGACAAACTAACAAGAAAAAACGACAAACTCTACAATAGTCATAACTCTTTTGTCTAGAATTCAATCACGAGAAACATTTATGTTTAATCTGTCTTTGCTAGCTACACCTATTCCTCATACACACTTATCTTTTGAGATTAAATAGGTGGAGAAACTTAAAAGTAGTGACCCTTTATAGCATTTATGTATACTTGCAATAATCATAAACTGTTCATGGGGCCAAAATACCTCACTTACTGGCTAATATTGTGGATCTTGTAGGTGATGCACCACCATTTGGATGCCGACCAATGATCTAATGCTCAAAAGCACCATTTAAGTTGGTAGATTAGAGGTCTAATCATTTTGACATAACCTTGTTTCATCCTTTTTCTTCTTTTATTTGCCCCCTCATTTCATTCTACTTATTAGATCCTAAACTAGTGGTTATTGGTAGAGAGAGGAGACCTTTCTTGTCCTCGACCTTAAAGAGAACATCCACTTAACATCCAACCTGCTGTTGGGTGTCTATGGATGATGGAAATTGTGCTATACACATCTCATGTGCCATGTAATTGAAATGGATGGAGGTGTAATATATATGTGAATCTTACCGTGTTCAAATGAAGAAATTTAGTTCATAAGCTTCTAAATTCTAATCGACAATCGCATACACTTACTAGAGGTTGTACATATTTGTAATTAGATTTCCAAATTGAATTTGATGAAGGCCTCATCTATGTAAAGGTGTGGAGTATTATTTCAGAAAGGACCACTAAATCATTTTACTCTAGTGTTTGATAATTGTCTTTCTTTTTGCCAACACCCGTTAGGCCAATTGGCTTTGCATATAAGAATCCACCATTTATTGGTTTGCGTCAAAAGTAATGTATGAATGAACTTTCATCCCCTATATAGAATGACCTAGAAGGTCTTTATATGGCCTTTAAGGCGGAAAGATGTATTAGGTCATGATAGTTATAGGGGTTATCAATGAGTAAACATGATGTATCTATACTATATTGAATGATTGTTGGAGTCTATGTAAAAAAACAATTGTGTATCTCTTCTCTTGAGTTAGTGTCATCTCACTCTTTTGTTTCCCCTTATCATTCTTTTACGAGGAAACATGTTTGTTCCATTGGTCAAACTCTTTGCATAGAGCAAACAAACAATTTGCATGGAGCAAACAAGAGTTTGCAATGATAAAAAAAAAATCACAAAACATCACGTACATATTTTAAAATATTAAATATATAAAAGTACATCAAAATATTAAAATATTAAATATATAAAAGTACATCAAAACAAATTAAAAATATATCATTA
The DNA here is from genome assembly GCF_041429995.1 of Eschscholzia californica. NCBI lineage: Eukaryota > Viridiplantae > Streptophyta > Magnoliopsida > Ranunculales > Papaveraceae > Eschscholzia > Eschscholzia californica. The sequence continues at coordinate 42,301,324 of NW_028238483.1, read as the reverse complement.
AACAAGATCAAAACATATTAAACTAGATACAAAATATCATCATAACTCTCAGAACATATTTGATTTTCTAGAACAAACAACAGTTCTTAGAAAGCAAACAATTAACATTCTTGCAACACAACAATTTGTAAATAGCAAAAAAAAAGTTTTATCATTATTAGAAAAATGCGAATGTCACCCGCGTGGTTGAATAAATATTTTGGCAGAAACTTCTTATTTGGTGGCTTAAACTTCAATTAGATTAGATTATTCTGATTTTTCAATCATTATGATATTTTGGTGGTTTTTTTGTCATTAGGCTGAATTGTTTTGGCCCAGATTTAAGGGGAAAAGAATTTGTTTTGGCCCAAACAACCATTTTTCTTGTTGTTACAACCAATCTAGATCGACTCTTATTTTAATACTTAATTTTCTATGTGTCAAATTTTAAAACTTCTCTGATCAAAACGCATAGTTTTACAAAATGATTATAAACAAAAGGTGAAAAGGGTTAAAAGTATGAGTTAACATAACATCGTTTCAAATTTACCTCGAACTTCTTTCAATTTCTCCACCTTACGAAAAAACTGAAAATTAAGAAGATGATAAACTTTTCAGAAATTAAATCTTGACCTCACTTTTCATGTCTCTCACTTTATAGTTTTCAATCAACCAGAAAAGGACCAAAATTTGTCCTAAATCTAACCTAAACAAATGAAAAGAAAAAAAAAAGCATAATCCAACTCGAAATTTGTTCTTAACATGTGACCTCTACTAAATAAAGAGAAGATAATTCCAATTTCCACCCCGACTAATTACAACAAAACCATACACGTATTTCTTATACTCCTTCAATCTCGCAATTGTGGTTAACCCCACTAACTTTCTTTTACTTAAGTCAGGCACTTTTTCATAATTTTGCTAAAATTGGTGGAGTAAAAAAAATTATAGAAAAGTTCAAAACTAAAGGGACCCCACCAATTTTGAGACCACCATTTAGCTTCTTTTTCTTCCATCTTTTCTCACTGTTCTAGTCCCCAAAGCGTGACCACTTAACTCTCTCTCTCTCTCTCTCTCTCTCTCTAAAATCGTATTAAGAACGGTTCGCTCTAATCTCCCTCTCTCTCTATTTAGAATCAAAATTAAACCCCAAAAGCCCCAAATTTTTTGATTTTTTTCCCTCTGAGATCCTTTAATTGAAATAAGCTCTTGAAAGAGAGCAAAGAAGTAATGGCTACTGGTACTAGTAGTTATAGAAACGGTTCTTTAAAGGGATCTTTGAAGGTTGATAGATCTTTATCTTTGAATTCAAATGTTAAATCTTCCAACATCAAATCTAAACCAAACTCAAATCAGACATCTACTAATGTTCGTCGGAGTAGTCATGCTTCTCTCGGAGGCGCCTCTAGTTCTGCAAAAGATGATGTTGGAGGTTAGTTAGTTTTTTGTGATCGAAATGTGGGTTTTTAGTTAGAGAAGTATGATTTTGCTGAAGTTTGTGATTTAGGTTGATATGATTTTGGTTCAAGCTTCTGATTTGAGTTGTGGAAGTACTTTACTTATATACTATACCTAGATTGTGCAATATAAGGGATCTCTTTATGAACTTAAGAATATGAAAAAGCATCCATTTTTTTTAAACTACAAGCACTAATGCTACTCTGATAAGTAGTACTAATTACAATCGGAAATGAGCATTTTTTTTAAGGAAGAATTGAGATTTCTTAGTTTAGTATTGCTTAGCATCAATTTTGATTGAATTAAGCTATTTTTGATGTCTGGGTAGTTTCAGGAAGGGTTCGAGTGGCTGTAAGATTGAGGCCACGGAATGCGGAGGAACTTGTGGCAGATGCAGATTTTGCTGATTGTGTTGAACTGCAGCCTGAGGTTCTATTCTATCAACTTTTTGATCATCTAACAGTTCTGTTTCGATATAGATGTTCTCTTTCGTTAGCTGTAGACTGTACAACACATGTCATGAAAGGCTGCTATAAATAATGGTAACTCAGTTTTGTTTGCTCCAATGCAGCTGAAAAGGTTAAAGCTTCGAAAAAACAATTGGGACTCAGACACCTATGAATTTGATGAGGTTCTCACCGAGTTTTCTTCACAAAAGCGAGTATATGAAGTTGTGGCAAAACCTGTCGTTGAGGTGCGTACAATAGAAAACATCTCTTTGTTTTAGATAGCGTCCTTGCATCTAGTTATGTATTGTATAATTTGCGAGTCTTATCTTCTTTCTGATAATATACGATGGTTTTTACATCTATAACTTTGTTTATTGTATTAGTCAAGTGAAAAATATGATCATTAGGGGTAAGGGAAGTGTCTCATTTATATGGTGAAACTCCTCTCTTGTATTTTTTTTTTCTTGTGAATAGAAAAAAGTAATACTATCTTTAGGGAGAGAAAAGAGAAAGTTAGTTTGAAGAAATTAGTAGAATATGAGGTATAAGAATGTCTTAACTTCGTAAGTGAAGGCAAGGTGCTTCAACCACATAAACTTATGAAGGATGAGCAGAATATGTTTCTACTAACGAGTTGGGATATGATATAAAAGGAAATATTTACAAACTAATATATTTAATATTTAAAGGAATAAAGGATTGACTTCTGCAGGGTTCCGAAGTTCTTTTTATTTATTAACTTTTATGTAGAGTGTTCTGGAAGGTTATAATGGAACAGTCATGGCCTATGGACAAACTGGCACTGGAAAGACATTCACTCTTGGACGGCTTGGAGAGGAAGATACTGCTGCTCGTGGTATTATGGTGCGATCGATGGAAGATATTCTTGCTGATATTTCTCCAGATGTTGACTCAGTCTCGGTTTCTTACTTGCAGGTTGTTCGCCTCAAAATTTCTGTTGTTTCTGTTCTCTTTATGTCTTAAGTCTGCATTATTCGAGTCTATGAAACTTGCTTTGAACTTGTGAACACTATCCTTCCTAACGATTCTTTTTGATGATATGTGCAGTTGTATATGGAGACCATCCAGGACCTCCTTGATCCTACAAATGACAACATATCTATTGTGGAAGATCCAAAAACTGGAGATGTTTCACTACCAGGGGCAACTGTTTTTGAAATCAGGGATCATCATAGTTTCATCGAGCTGCTAAGATTAGGAGAAGCACATAGGTTTGCTGCAAACACGAAGATGAATACAGAATCTTCTCGAAGTCATGCTATTTTGATGGTGAGTAATTTGTTCTTTACTATGATTCATGCGTGAACATCCCACCATTGGCAGACCCTCACAAACACACTCCCAGAGCCCCATCACCCCTCAAAACTGAAAAGAAAAAGAAACAAGGACCTAGTGGGATCTTGTTAATGGAGTAACCCAATTTATGCTCTTGGCACAGGTGAATGTAAGGAGGTCTGTCAAGGGAAGAGAGACTTCTAACTCGAGTGAGAACGGAAACGTCTCCCATTTGGTCAAGGGTTCAAAGCCACCTGTTGTTCGGAAAGGGAAGCTAGTAGTCGTTGATCTTGCGGGGTCAGAACGTATTGATAAATCAGGTTCTTGCTGCAACTTGTAGATGCCAATGATAGTGTCTTTTTTGTCGTTTCAATCCTTGAACATCATTTATTTATTTATATCAATACCTTCTCCACCTGCCAAGTAAGCAACTGACTATTGGAGTATCACATTTGTATTATTATTTTTTCATCATTTTATATGCTGGCGGTACCATACCTAATAGTGCTTATACATTCTATACATTATTGTTTTTGTCATTCCATTTGTTCATCTTCTAACATACTACGCTGTAATTTCACTTAAGGTCTTCAATTCTGATGTCTCGTGAAAATATAGGTTTGTAGGCTCCACTCACAAACCGCAAACAGAAAACAGCCACTATATCTGCATGACATGTCAGTTCGTTATAGTTTAAGTTTTCTAAAAGAGAGACACACGGTCACCAAGTCGGGCACTTTAGTACTACAGTATAATGCTTTTTTTTTGTGTCCTTGAGCTAACCCCTCAAACATCTACTGAAGGTTTTACAATCACTTCCTTGTTGGCAGGAAGCGAAGGCCATACACTTGAGGAAGCTAAGTCAATTAATCTCTCATTAAGTTCACTAGGGAAGTGCATAAACGCCCTTGCAGAAAACAGTCCACATGTGCCCGTTCGTGATTCAAAACTCACGAGGTTGCTTCGAGATTCATTTGGAGGTAACTAATTTGTGTTTGATAAAGAATGAGTTCTATGCTCTTATGACTAAGTTCTTGTAACGAAGAAAAGATATTGATTTGCACTTATCAGCAGCAATAAAGATTCCATGTATATTGTATATATTATATCTAGTTAATTAATATCTTACCCGTGAATCTATAAATTTCGTGTACATTGATCACATTTGTGTATGTAAGTACGGATATATGTGTATGTACACAATACCATCTACAAGCATTTTTTGTTTGTATGGTAAATTTTGCAATTCTTATATGCATTGAATGGCAACTGTGGTTGTAACATGAGAAAATGTACCAGGTACAGCAAGAACCTCCTTGATTGTAACTATCGGTCCATCTCCACGCCATCGAGGAGAGACGTCAAGTACTATCATGTTTGGACAAAGGGTGAGTTCTTAACTGTATTTTCTCTGCATAATGTTATTTCTATTCCAGTTGCACAGGAGGAAAAATGTATGTCTCAAGCTGATACTTGATTGTATAGATGCCGGCAATCAGTAAACCCGCCCCATTTAAAAGGACTGTCTTCACCACATGTGGTTTTTAATTATTAAGCATTCCGCTGAATACATGTGTCCTTGTAGTATCGCCTCTAAAGCTTTTATGTAACTTTTCATTCTACTATAAATGTTTGCTAGTTTTATGTGGGTCAAATTGTATTTTGTCTTGTATCAAGTTATTTAGCGTACTTGTTCGGTAGTGGTTTCAAATAATTTTCAGCGGTCTCTCGTACCTAGTTTACATGGACAGGTTTGAGATATTGGGTTTACTGAAGTTTTGTTCTTTACAGGCTATGAAGGTGGAGAATATGGTGAAAATAAAGGAAGAATTTGATTATAAAAGTTTGTCTAGACGGCTTGACATACAATTAGACAGGCTCATTGCAGAGCATGAGAGGCAGCAAAAAGCTTTTCAGGATGAGGTTGAAAGAATAACTATAGAAGCACAAAACCGTGTCTCCGAGGCTGAAAGAAACTACGCCGAGGCGTTGGAGGTCTGTTATCTAATGTTTCTGATATTTTTAATTCTGACAAGCAATATAACTTGTGAAACTGAAGCTATCATTTCTAGTTTGTTAGTATTTTGAAGGGCATTAGGCTGGCGTGGTTGTTTTTCCTAAAGTGGTTCATGAATTTCGTGTAAATTGGCCAGGAAGGGATTGCATTGTTTAGCTTAATACTGAAGTCAGCTAAATTGTTTTGTATCAATCTGTGTATTGTGACGCGTAATAAAAAATTACTCAGTATACAGAGGCATTTATTTTTCGATCACCCACGTTTAGATTCACTGTCACATCTTTTCAAAAACGACGCTTATTATTGAAGTCCCTACATTTTTTGGGTTAATCCCTGTAGAGTGATGCTTAACTGAGTAACTGACAACTACTAAGCATATCGATGCATTTAGTATTTTGATCACCTGGACATTTAGATTCACTGCCACATCTTTTCAAAATAGACTTCTATGCCTTCTCTGCTTTCACTATAGTGAGGACATTACACATGACACGGTGACAGAAATACTCGTGCTAGTGTCTTAGTGCTTGCATTGAATTTGCATGCCCCACGGTGCACAAGTGATTGACATTTTTGAGGTATAACATTAAACTGATGATATAAACTGGAACCAGTATTGGATTATAAATGAAACTTGGGGCTTGAAATGGTGTAGTTAATTTCAGGTGTAGTTTCCATTAGCAGAAATTATTGTTATCCTGTTTAGCGAGGCTTATTAACTTCCCGAGCTGGTTGTTTGTTTGTGTCCCCTGTGGTTGTATATAGACTGAGAGGTTGCAACATCAAAAAGATTATAAGGAGTCAATTAAGAAGCTTGAGGAACAATGGGCAATTACACAACAGAAGCGTGACGAGGAGAAGGCTGCAGCTGAATCCAAAAATGAGTACTCGGATGTGAAGTGTAGCAGAGAGGTATATCTTCTCCACTTACCTCTTCATTTTCTCTTGGTGAATTGTTCGATCCCTCCAGGTATCTCATTTATGTCGTTTCTTCTGATCCTTCTCAAGAGGCTGTGACTTGTAATTCTCTGAAGTATAATAAATGCATGGATTTTCATGCCATACGTCTTTCTCATTCTTTTATGGTTGAAGTCTTACAAAATGCGAACAAATGATGACTATTCTTGCACCGCAGCTGCATTATAACTTCTCTCTGTCATCTTACAAGAGGATGTTTCTATCTCGTATTTCAATTTATAAATTTTAGTGGAATCATTGTTCATGTAGTAATGAGCACTAATTCCATTACTTATCACAAAGTAGCAGTGTATGTTGAATTTTGTTTAGGTGGCCATCACAACCAAACTATTTTGGTCATTATGACTGAATACATGTCGTAATTTAATACTAATTGCGTGATAAATAATACTATTATTTTAGATTTTATACATTTTCTTCCAATTTCCCTGTTGGCCTTATTTTTGTTATTAGTTTTTGAAAGTTTACCCTCATTTATTTTTTCGATCCATAGGGACCTTCTTCATCAGCCTCAGAGGAAATTGTGGACCTCAAACAGTTGCTTCAGAATGAAATTAATTTGAGAAAGGCTGCTGAGGAAGAGGCTAATAATGTAAAAGCTCAGTTAGTGCAGTGGAAAAGATCGGAGGTATGAATTGTATGATCTCTCCAGCAACCGTATATCATCATGATCGTTGATTTAATCATATGCTTCTGAAATATAATTTTTTTTGATGTCTTAGGCAGTTAGGAATGCAGAGATTTTGAAGCTCACTAAGATGCTCGAAGAAGAGGCACGGCAAAAAGAGAAGCTTGAAGAAGAAATAGGAATACTGAGAAGTCAGTTATTACAGTTGAGTTTTGAAGCAGATGAGGTACGTGCCGATTCTTTTTGTCTTGGTATGTTTCCGTTGAAGTATCTCTTTCTGCTCCGGTACGGTGAATCCAGATTTGGGAATGACAGTGACCTAATTTTTTGTCACTTATCTGAATTTGTGCTGCGTACCTGTATCAAAATGTTACTAAGAAAATGAGAATATAAGAAAAGAAGTGCGAAACTGACTAGATTAGCTCGTCATAACTCTATTAATTTATACAGGCAGTTTTTGGTCCTGTGCTGTCAGTACTACTTCTCATGTAACTGATATTCTTCTCATTTCATTCTAAAATAGCTGCAAAAGTATGACTTTGATGATTGCATCTTTGTCCATTGGTTTTGGTTTCAATAAATTGGTTCCATTTCATGATCCAAAGAAAACCTACCTACCTATATGTTTGGTCCCATGTGAGGGTCGTGAGACATTAGCTCCATGTATTTTTCAGCTTCTTTTAATGAACCCCCAATGTCAAGCTTGCCTGGTCATTTTCTCTGTTGGCATTTTCTCGCACGGACATAAATTAGTACTACCACTGCCAAAAAAAAGTAGAGTTCAGTTTTTGGGGGATAGGTGAAGTCAATTTATTTTGGGGCCTGATTTTTTCCATGGATTCACCAAATGGTGGTTGAGATAACCAAGGGACAGGATGGTGTTAATGGGCTTGCATGAAAGTGTGGCCCCACAGCTTTGTAGTTGTCCGTAAAAATATGTAGGCATGATCGATTATTCCGTTATTCAATCTTATTATATTCATTACAGACGAGGAGGAGCCTCGACAGGGGTGTATCTGGCAATGGCTTTACGGGTCTAGACTCTCTTGTGTCTCAAGTCAGGCATTCACAAATAAATGATTCAGAAAATGGCCAAAAGGCACCAATTGCCACTCTCTTTGAACAAGGTAGGCGCCAATGTATCAGATCTCTTATCATTAGTACTGTTTCACGTAATGCTGATTCTTTATGGTCACTATTGAAAATCATATCTCCTATCTTCTCGTAGTTGCTTTATATAACTTTTTCGGGTTTTAATTATTTTGTCCATTTTTCTCATTTATCAAGTTCTTTTCTTTCCATAATATGAACAAATCCTTTGTATATGGCAGTGGGACTGCAAAAGATCTTGTCCTTGCTTGAGTCAGAAGATGCCGATGTTCGAATTCATGCAGTAAAAGTTGTAGCAAACCTTGCAGCAGAAGGTGATTATTAATAGTACTATTAATTCAAGAATCAAGTTGTCTGGTTAATCTGTTCGGAGTGATAGATACTTTTTCTTCTGTATTCATGATGTATTTTTCTGAAGTCTTGAAGGATTTAAATCACGAAATGAATTTTGACTATATAACTCTAGCCGATTATAGTGGGTACAACTTATGAGTGGTTTGACTGTAGCGATTTTATGTACATGGTTCACATGGTGCTCCTAAATCAAACGGGGGAGTGATAATTTTTGTTTTGTTTTTTATTAAACATGACACTGTTATTGTTAATTATATTGACATTGGCTGAAAAAATTGTGTAATCATTGATATTGGGTAGTGAGTGATGGTTTCTTATACTTTCCAGAAGCCAACCAGGAGAAGATTGTAGAAGCTGGTGGTCTTACTTCCTTGCTAATGCTTCTTAGAAGCTCAGAGGATGAAATGATACGCAGAGTGGCGGCAGGTGCTATTGCCAACCTTGCAATGAATGGTAAATATTTGGATTTGATGTAGTTTTACTTTTTCTGTAAATTACACTACATGAGTTGTATCTGTTACTTGAACCTTTGGTTTATATTTGTTTGTCTTTCAATCTGTTTTGGCAGAAACAAATCAGGAGCTTATAATGTCTCAAGGTGGGATTAGGTTATTGTCACTTACGGCAGCTGATGCAGACGACCCTCAAACTCTTAGAATGGTTGCAGGCGCCATTGCTAATCTATGTGGGAATGGTAAAATGCATTCTCTACTATCTTCTCTTTTCGTGTTTGTTCCTAGATGTACTTAATAATGCTCATCAGCACACACACACAAACACACACTATATAGTAGTTTGTTTTACAAGAAATAATTCAAATTAAGAGTTCTGCTAAACATAAAGTTGCATGTTCGAGTATGATTTTAACCTCTCGGGACTATACACCTATACTTGTGAGTTGTGACTAAATTCAATCTTGTAATTCATTTTAAAGACAACGGTAGTAAACATATTAAAACCTTTGTACCTTCAGAATGTGACGTGACTTCTAACACCATAATTCACTGGTCTAAACTTTCATATAATCTGAAATGTGATAGTTACCCCACGTTGACGTACTCGGGAGGATGATGATAACAGCAAATCTGTTTCATTTTATTTTATACATGGTTGCAAATTTTCTAAGGAATATATTCTACTTCAAGCAAATTTTTGTCACAGGAGAATGATTAAGATTTAGGTATTGACTACAATTTAGTTAGGTTGAGCTCCCTTGGACGCTAACCTGAACCAAAACCTACAAATCTTGAGGCTTCTGAGCACAACCAAGTGAATAGACCATGTTTGATTGATGAATTTTTGGATTGGGGTAGGATTCAACTTTCTTGCTTCGGTTAATTTGGTTTGAAATGAGTAACTTTTGGTGATCAGAACCCTTAAAAATGATTCTAAATGGAGTATTAGTTGGGTTCAGGTTTTCAGGGTTATGCAGGTCAAGTTGCAGATCTATTTCATAGGGTGTTCGAGAGTACTTTTTCATCCACTCCTAATGTGGGAGGACCGAAAAACCCTGTGACCATCTCACCAGTGGGGACTTGAACGTTAGACTCAGTTTCTTCGTCCATGTTAAAATACAGCTGAGCAAATTCAAATATTGTCGGATTTTTTGCACGTTAAGAGACTTAGTTAGCTTTAGCATCCTAGAGCTATTTGCCGAGTTGTAGACCTCTAGCGGATTCATCTTTATTTTATCTTGGTTTCCACCATCATCGAAATTTACCATGTTATATTATCCAGATAAGCTACAGTCCAAGCTAAGAGGTGAAGGTGGCATAAAAGCTCTTTTAGGAATGGTGAGATGCGGACATCAAGATGTTCTCGCCCAAGTTGCACGTGGAATTGCCAACTTTGCAAAATGCGAGTCTAGAGCAGCAACTCAAGGTAACGTTTTCATCTTCTCGTTGTCACATTTCATGGCACTTGAACTTATACTGTATGTTCTCATTGCGATGTTCTTTGGCATATTTTCACATGTGATGGAGGCAATGTCATCTAACGTGTTGCACATTACAAGCTAACCTAATTGTATCATATTATAAGTACCCATCTTGGTATGATCGAAACATTAGCTGGTTGTATCGCGATCCTAACTTTAACATTACCTAGTTTTATCAGAAGACTACCTAGTTTTATTACACTCAACGATTACTTAGATAAACATCCCATCAGTGAGTTGCCTATTATTATAACATTGAATGCTGAGATACTTTTCAAACTATAGGAACGAAATCTGGGAAGTCACTCCTGATTGATGACGGGGCACTACCTTGGATCGTTCAAAATGCCAACAATGAAGCCTCACGACCAATCAGGCGACATATCGAGCTTGCACTCTGCCACTTAGCTCAACATGGTGAATTCTTCTTTTCCTTTTTCCTGCCTTAAAATGTGGTTAAAAATTTTAAACTCATGTATGTCTCTGACGTTCATAAAACTATTCTACTTCCCAGAAGTGAATGCCAAGGACATGATTACTGGGGGTGCCCTATGGGAGCTAGTTCGAATTGCACGAGACTGTTCTCGAGAAGATATTCGGTCTCTTGCCCACAGAACTTTAACTTCTAGCCCTACTTTCCAAGCTGAGCTCCGACGCTTGCGTATTGATTTTTAAACATATTCGATATATGATGAAGTCTTGACAGTTTCAAGAAAGCTCGACCTCGCCTCCATGGAAGAAAAATTCATCTGCTACACCGATATATAAGCCCAAATACCAATAAGATTGTTGCTGAAGTTTTGTGATCTTGGGTGTGTAACTAATTAAGCTTTGGTATCTATTTGTTTCGTAATCCCCAATTCGTATTTATTGACTCAAGATTAGCTTCCCAAGTATTGTAGAAATTTTTATGTAAATGCGAAAAATGAAAAAGAAAAAAGCCTGGTTTTTCCGTGGTTTCTTGTAAAAGTGATACTCGGTATTATTTCACTTATTGATCACCCTTCCGTATCTTTCATTTATAGTGTTTTTGTTTGTTTATTGAGATTCCTCGAATGCACTTATGAATATTTGCATTCCCTCATTGTTGAGGATCATTTGATATATCTCCGAGGAAAAGCTTCTATGGTTATTCGGAAGAGCAAAGGTTAGAAGTGGGTTTCATGGACTACAACAATTTGATAGCTTTCCTTCCCAATGAAAACTGGTGGATTTGTAAAGAAATTAGCCAGTTTTCCTTGTTTAGCTGCAATTTTGTTCGAGTAAGCTCCGAAGAGCAGCTTGTGCAGAATATTTGGAAGTGTTCTAGGGCTTCTGCTGTTCCCTCGGCTATATATATAATATCTATATATCCCCATGTAACCGAAAATACTGATGTCAAGTCGATATTGGATTAGGTTGGAATAGTATCACTTCATTTATGCAACAAAATTCTTATTTTACAAAATGAATAAAAAGATTTTCCAAATGAGAAGGAAAGAAAGGAAAAAGAAGAAATAATAATGAGATATTGATACATAAGACATATAAGTGAAGAATCTTCATAAGAGCCCCACAAAGTGAAGTGTTTCATAACATTGAAGAAAGATTAACTCAAACTACCTTTCCATATCCAAAATTAAAATTAAGAATAGATTACCTAACTACTTTAATCCTTATTTTTACATAATTGTAATTGAGAGCAGAAAGTAGTGATAATCTTTCAAATGAGAAGAATAAAGTCTTAGTGTGGAGCCTAACATCAATTATTATTTTAGGTTAAATTTATGCTTACTTCATGAGTGGAGAGTTGTACCTTAAACTCATCAAACATAATTGCAGGTGACACAATGATCGCCGATGTTACTTAGAGGTAGAATTGTGTTCGTCAAGAGACAAGTCGTGTTGAAGTAACACGCACAAAACTCAATAGTTACAGACTGATTCAGACTAGTCCATGTTACATATGAGAACCTAGTTATTATTAATATATAAAGAAGAAGAAAAAGCCAAGAAGGTTCAACTAGGTAATGGTGTCAAACAAAAAGGAACATCATGATTTTGATCTTAAGAAAAGAGAAGGACATCATGAAATTGTTTGTGATAAAATCAAATACCACCTTACACACAAAAAAATAGTACATAAATTTTTTAGTGTGAAATGTAGTGTAATTGTAACTCCTCATTCCTTAGCCGTTGTCGCCTTGTTGGTATAGTCTTGCTTTTGACCCCCAGGGCCAAGTTTGATAGGTACAAAGTTTTATTTCTGGAAGACTTTACAAGTGCACTCAAAAGGCATTTGTACACTTACTAAGTTTGTGCATGCACCAATATACCAAACTCTATTACCATCTCTAACGCACAAGCTTTAGTAGTTACCAGTATTGTCATTGCTTTTGACACACCCAACCCCAAGTCCAACATGTTCCGAGGTTTGTTTCGGGTGAAGACTTCACGAGGCCTACCCAAAAAGTCTCAAGACTCACTTAGCTTGAGCACACACATATAGTCCCGACTCAAGAAGTTCTACCGGCCGTTGAAGTGGACTATCAAAGTAGTAAGCTAGGTTAAGAATTCAAGTATGGTTTTCTTCCTTAAGTTTCTTGAATCGTTTAGGTGCATGCAGGTAGGGATTAGCTTAAAAATAATTATTGAAGAACTCTAATATAAATTGAAAATTATAAGCAAACAAATATGACTTTTAAGTTATAGCTAACCCAACCAACATTTCACACTCACCCACTCTCTCTCTCTCTCTCTCTCTCTCTCTCTCTCTCTCTCTCTCTCTCTCTCTCTCTCTCTCTCTCTCTCTCTCTCTCTATCTGTTAAACCAATTATATGTAAAAATAGGTAGTGTTAATAAAAGGTTTGGAAGACTTAAAGTATCAAAGAAGCATGGCATGAGACTCTATCTCTCTCTATCAATGATGGAGAACCTGAGGTGGTTCATTTCTTAAACAAGTTCCAAACTAATACACACTATAAAATTAATGATATATGGATAAAACTCAATTTCATAATCTTAATTATTAATCATCACTTACCTCCTCCTCACTTATTATCCATGCATCATCTTTCCTCTTCTTAACTTCTTTCATCATCTTTCCTTCTCTTTAGCTAGCTAGCTTTTATGTTCCAACCAACAACCTATATATTAACTAGAGAGAGAAAGAAAGAGAGTAGAAGGAAGGAGGATATATACTAGTACTAGTTATACTTACTTTAACGCTCACAGCCAGTGTTTGTCGTAGCTATCTAGCTAGTTGTTGGTTACTTTGCCTCGAAAAAGAACTTGTTCAGAACACTGCACGTGTGTGTTTGTGTGTAAGTGTAACCCACTCCCCAATACCCCCATCTCTCCCTAAACCCTCTCTCTCTCCTCAGTAGGATCCTCCATTCCTTCTTTCCTCCCCCATAACATGATCTTATTACCTTCAACTTTGATGAAAACCTAAAAAAAGAAAAACACCCATACCTTTGCATTTGCATAATTTGTGTAAACATTTTTCTTACTTGAATAAGAATATATATAGCTACTATCTTTTCTCATTAACACTTACTTTCCACAAATTAACAAACAAACAACAATCACAAAGAAAGTTTATTTATTAGCTAGCTAGGTCTATATTTGATGATTGATAGCTAGCTTGCTTGTGGGTTCATTTGCCTATGTGTGTTTTTGTTTTGTAAGTGGAAATCAGCTAATGATGTTCTCATGATATATGAAGTTAATTTAAGGAATAAATACTCTCTTTACTTTTTTTGTTTCTTAATTAGGGTTATGATGAAATAGTAGTAACTAAAATTGAAAACTAATAGTATTAGACAAACTACATTTAGACCAAAAATAACCATCAGATATTTTTGCAAATTAAGTGAAAAATTTATAATCAAACAAGCTAATAAAATAGCTGCAAAAACAAAATTGAAAAATGTAGAAGATAAATAGATACTGATCAAACAAACTGAAAAATTAGAGATAAAGGTCATATTCTTCTTCCTTTTTTTTTTTGCTTCTTTCAACCAAGGATGAGGATATTTGAGGGGCAAGTCTCAATATGAGCTTCAATTAATATATCTAATTCACATAAAATCCAACTCACCAAGAATTCTTCTTCTGTCCAGAGTCCGCCTAGTTTTTCTGATGACATGATATTCGATCCCATTGATATCAATCATTCAACACGAACACCAAAGCTAATTTTGGAAATAAAGAAGTATCCAAAGACCAAATCATCAATAACCCTTCTCTTGAAGTAGTAGTATATTACTAGCTAGTCCAATTTCTTCTCAACTTGATCAAGGAATCATACTGTGGGAGGACATAGAGATGATCAAATGATAAGAGAAACAAAAGAAGAAGAAGAAGTGTGATTCTTGTGTAGTAGTAATTGGGTTAAAATGGTGGGCGACTAGTATTAGCCCAATAAGCTTGATCATTTGGCAATTGATTCAGAAGGTTTGGTGGTAAGCCATGAAAAAGAGCTGAGTTATTAGGGTCTGGTAGAAGTTGTTGTTGTTGTTGTTGGTGGTGTTGTGGTTGACCAACCATTCCACCGCCCGGTGATCCTATTCCCCCGCTCGTTAATGGCAATGGTTGTTCTTCTTCTTCTAAGGGGAGTCTCTCATATGCAGCGTTACCAAACGATGCAGCCATAATTACGACCGGACCTGCTGCTAGAAGTTGACCAACAACACTACCACCCACCACTTGACCTTGTCCTCCAGCCAAGTAAATGGTTAATCCTGTGGCGGACGGAGGAGCTGGTGGTGGTAGAAACGAACCCGAGAGAGACAAGATCTCGAATCGGCCATGTAGTGTAACAACTGCACCCGGTGCAGCTGGTTGCCGGAGTGTAACATTTGTTACCGTCCCACTTCCACTCAAAATACAAACTCCTCTCTGTCTCCGCCTTGAAAACGCAGCGACACTTTCACCCACATCGCATCCATTAGCGATCTCCATGACATGAGCTCGAAGTGCATTTGCACTATCCCTAGTTATGATGATTGGTGGTTTAGGTTTATTCTTCGAACCGGCAGGTCTACCTCTTGGTCTTCTTGTGATCTCTCCTTCTCCTGTCACTATATCTTGTCCATCACTGTTATCGTCTCGTTCACGCTTTTGACCTCTTAACCCACTGCTTCCTTCATCATCTTCTGAATTTTGGTGTTGTTGGTGGTGTTGATGTTGTTGATGTTGGAATTGTTGTTGTTGATGATGATGATGTAGATGGAGATCTCTTGTGTGAAAGGAAGGTGGAAGTGAATGACCATGAGCTGATGATGTTACTTGATCCATAAAAATCAAACCCTTTCTTTCTCTTTAGTCTTTACTTACACCAAACTAAGTATTAGATTTTGATGAAATCTAGAGACAAGTTATACAATACTTGAGTTACTTAGAAGAGAAAGATTATGCTTCTTGGGTATCTCTCTTTTTGATCAATTGTTTGATGAACCAAAATAACTTGTTTAGGTTTTCTACTACTCTTCACCAGCTAAAGAGGAAAGTTTGAGCTTCTTTTGTGCATAATCCACCAATTCTCTATCTGAATTAGTCATCTTTTTTCCTTTTGGGTTGATCTTCACTCTAACTGGCTCTTCTGTCTGCTCAATTTTTCTTTAGGTTTTGGGGTTTATCATTTGTTGTGTGTTGATACTTCTGTGCTGTTGAAGGGTTGTTTGAGAGAAAGAGAAACTGAACAGAGAGAGAGAGAGAGAGAAAGTGAATAAATAGAGAGAGAGAGAGAAATGGATTGAGGAGCAAATGAGAAATCGTATTTTGGGTCCCTTTCGTTGGGTTAAGTATGGTTTAGGGTTGGGTGAGTGAAACCTGGGCTATTGACTTGAGTACAAGAAAACACATGGAACCGAAATCTTATGTGACTTGTCGTGATTCGCCATTTAGTGGATCAAAATCATCGAAAATACATATCACAGCAATTCATATAGAATTTCTGCTTAGAATTAGCAAGATTTTTCAAATTCTCCTTAGAGTCTACTTAATTTTTCTTGTTCTCTACCATTAGTCTTGGACTGTTTTTCTTGTTCCATACCATTTTCTTTTCGCTTGCGTATGAGACATCGTGCACAAGGCTAGGGCGGTGGATGGGTCCTACTCTTTATCTCTCTCTTCTTCCCAACACCACACGTGCTTCCTCTCTCTCTCTCTCCCTCTCTACATTTTTAAGAAACTATAGACCTCTAACTTACTACTCCACCATCTCTCTCTCTCTCTTCACTTCCACTCCTAACAAAAAAGAAGAACCTTCTCCTCTATCCATTTTGAAACACAAGCTCATCTTCTATCTTCCTCTTCACAAAGGATTATTTAACAACTTCTTATATATTGCTATAGGAACTTCAATTCCTAACTAGTAATGAAATTCTAGTACAATTTATGTTCATAGTTGTAGCTTTTAAATTTGTGACTACCAAGTTTTTGTAAGACTAAATCTTGAAATTATAGATTCATAGTCTAAACATCATTTTCAATGGGTTTCTCTCAAATTTTGATCTTGTCATTAAAATTTGGAAACCCACAATCAATCAACTATTCTTAAACCGAAAGTTGTAGTTTTAATTCATCAACTTTAAGTAGAGAATTAATCACAAAGTAGTCATGAGTCATCCATGGAAAAAGAAAATGGGCGTGCGGGTAGATTGGTTTGTTGTCTTTCTTGAGTAACAATAACAATGGTATCTAGTCGTTTTCGAGAGGGACTGATTGATTTATGGCAAATTTCCTCAGTCAGAGAGAGAGAGAGAGAGAGAGAGAGAGAGAGAGAGAGAGAGAGAGAGAGAGAGAGAGAGAGAGAGAGAGAGAGAGAGAGAGAGAGAGAGAGAGAGAGAGAGAGAGAGAGAGAGAGAGAGAGAGAGAGAGAGAGAGAGAGAGAGAGAGAGAGAGAGAGAGAGAGAGAGAGAGAGAGAGAGAGAGAGAGAGAGAGAGAGTGTGTGTTGTTGGGTTGGGTCATGGCTGGGCAGAGTGTGCATGTGTGGGTCATGGGGAATTGGTCCCTTACAATCTCTTAGGTCAGTACTTGTCTTCCCAGTTGATTCTTCTCCACAGACGGACGGGGGTGGCACGAATCTCGGGTGCTCCATTTCCCCCTCAATTAGTGAATCTCCTCCAAAAGGGAGAGCCTAGGGAAAATTCCTAAATACACTATTCTTTTAGTTTTTGGTAAAAATTATCTGCCCGCATGACACAGATAGTTCTATTGAATTTTAAAATTAGAAAGAAAAATAAAGATATTTTTGTAAATAATTTAAGATAAATTTCAGGAGTATAATCTAATCCTTGTAGACAAGTTTGGAAAACGTAACTTAAACTATTGAAGAAGAGTGTATGTTCTAAAAATGATACCTCTCGTCACAATTGAGTGTCGAAATGACAGTTGATTATAAATTAAGGGTAAAATCGAGACTTTGTTATAAATTGGTGATCAGGTATTATTCAACCATAAGGCAACTAAGAGACAGGAGTGCCACCTTTGGGTAAATCAAATTCGTTACGTAAGGGGCACAAGGTGAAGCTTCTACCAGCCAAAGTACTTCCCTTAGTTGCTAGTATCATGATCTGAAACTCTGAAGAGCTAACTCAGGGTGTAGCCTGGCTTAGCCTTCACATAGTTCAGCCTATGGACACGGTGTCCTGGACTCCAAAATATATATGAAAATTCAGAATTGGGACTCCAAAATATCAATGGAAATTAGAATTTTTGGGCCGACAGACCACCACAAAAATTGAAAATGTTTTGCACAAGGTGCACCACAAATACATTAAAAATTCGAACAATAAGCTAACTGGGTAATTTGGAACAAATATTCTAACAAAAGAATACACTATTTATTTGTCATTTTTTTATACCATGTGTTAGAATATAGCAGTTTTGCTATGGGATATTATGTAAAGTTGTTAATTATTGTAATATTCATGAATAGGGAAGTTTTCCAAGTTTCCCAATATTCAGAATATAGCAGTTTTGCTATTATGTAACACTATGTATTCGTAACTTTACGACTAGCTAGTGTTTATGTATATAGTATATGCATTGGTTTGGATGCTAAGAAGATAAGCAACCATAGAAGGAATTAAAGATAGATAGCTAGGAGTAACCATGATCAAGGAATACTTGTTTAGCAATCTCCATACTCTTAATTAGATTTCTCTACATTACACGATTGTACATTTTATTTTATATAGGTAAAGATTGTGCTACGGATATTTATCAAAAAGAAATTTCAAATAAAACTTATAGTTTTGCGATTTTGTATAGACGTAATGTAAACAATTCCAATTAAGTACTATAACATTTGTTGTTTTTGAAGAGATTCAATCTTTTGATATTGTAGACTAACATCAAATAGTTTTCGTCAAAAAGTTTGTGTTGCTAGCAGGGACGGAACCAGAACCAAAAATAGAGGGGGGCCGATATTGAATAATACTTTTTTAATATTTATGAAATTAAATTATAAAATTGATAATTTAAATTTCAAAGCGCAGTTAAATTCATATTTACAATTTGTTGGTCTTAAGAAGTGCAGTCGTTACAATGTGCTATAATGTATAAGTTTTTTTTTGTTTCGTTTTAGTTGTCCTTTCGAAAAACTAAAGGAAATTTTGGGTTTAAATTTTTACTTGAACCAAAAAAAAAACATAAATAAACTATGAAAAATTTGTAATTTTATATGATTTTTTTTCATTTATTTTGTTACTGATTCATAAGGTAAAATTAACATCGATTAACAAGGTCATAACAAAGACAAATAAAAAAGGTCATAACAAAGACAAATAAAAAAATCTTACGAAGTTAATAAAAGATGACAATGCCCAGAGTTGAACCCGCATCCATCTAGTTGGCCAATACAAACAACTACCAACCCAGCCGTGCCCATTGACTGTTTAGATATGACTTTAAATACCACTAATTAAGAGTTTAGGGAGCCATTTGTAGCACTCCTTCACCCAAATTTGCTGCCATTCAAGGGGGGCCATGGCCCCCCTTGGCCTATGCCTAGAAACGTCCCTGGTTGCTAGCGCTATCAACCCAACATTTATTCATGGCTCCATGCCATATATGTTTGTGCTTCACATTTTGTATATTTAAAATTTATGTGGTGAAGTTATTGAATCTATGTTACAATAATTATGAATTTAGATTATATAATACTAAAAGTTATATATTGCAAACAATCTAGTATGTTGGATAGAGAAAGAAATCCTGAAAACTTGGAAGTTGAAAATCTTATTGAGGGCTTCAATATTTGTATATATATTTTTTTTCTCAATTATGTACTTATTTCATCACTTCATTCCAATGCCAAACTTTTCAAAGGGGTTAAATTAATATAATAAATAAAAATAATTATGTAATATAAATTGATTTTATTTGTTTATTTTATTCATCCTTTCATACTAACTAGATGGACTTGTGTTGATATTTTTTGAATTCCAAATGCTTGCATTTTTGGTCATGCTTATTTTATCATGTAAATTAATAGTCAATGCACATGAATTTGAAAGATAACTCTATACATTTATTTACACACTCAACATGACTAACTAGAGAAACATTAAAGGGATATATTGACAAGACCAAAAATTAATTCCGGGTTAGAGGAACTTTGTTGCAACCTCCAAGCATGGGGCATGGGCCCTTGAGTTTTGACGGCCATAATTCTATAATCATTTTGTATTCTCTATGCATGTTTTTCATTGAAACAAAATAAAAAAAAAGGTTAAAATTAGGTAATGATGAAGGTTGATGATTAAAATTAACGGTGTAGATGATGGGTGGTAGAATCATCTAAAGTTGGAGGAGTGGCATCTTTTGAATAAGGTGAAATCAACAACCATCAAAAGAGAAGCCATCATCCTATTCTATCATATCCTCGAGATGCACATAGACTGGTCCCCCTCGGAAGGGAAGAAATCACCCGCAATTATCGATGATGAATGAAATGGGGGGAGTTAATGTGGGGTTGTGTAAGACGCGTGGGTCACGCCTAAACCACGCACACGCGACCCACAGAGACTGTGTTTACTGTTTACTGTTTAGTGAGAGAGAGTATTTAGGGCATGATGATGATGAGACCGAGAAAGAGGGGAGGAGGGGGGAGAATGAGGCGGAAACCCATGAATCAGAAAGATGCTCTTTGTCGGGTGAGGTGCATTCACCCAAACCACCACAATTACTCCCAGTATAGCATATCTTTCCTTTCACTCTACTTCCCTATTCTTCTCCATTGGTATATATCCAGCCCTCTTAGAATAGTTATGTATTATCTCAATCTTTTAAGATAAATTTGGTCCATTTAATCTCGATATTTGAAAATAAGTTTAGAAAGTGTAATCTTAACTATTTAAGACGAGAGTATACTCGATCACTCTTTAGTATAGTGGTTGGACACCATTTCGCAACCCAAAGATCCCAGATTCGATTTAGTTGAAGTGGAAATACAAGAATTATTGCACTTGGGTATAAATAAAGAAAGACGAGAGTATATACAACCTTTAGGACTCAAATTAAACAGTTATAATGCTTATTCTATTCGTGAGTCTAGATGTATCTTTTTATTATGTTTTTTTCACGATGTATCAATGCCTTGTAACGACTATTATTGTAGTCCATTTCCGAAAAAAAAAGACGAGAGCATATTCTAGAATAGATACCCTCCAGCAACGGACGCTAACTTTTTTCTTATTACTTTCCATTGAAACGAAGAATATTTAAAAAACTCTTTCTTGATAAAGACTTGGAGCATCTTAATGGGACACTCAAACCCAAAACTTAGAGTGCTACTTATAATTTATAGCGTTCATTGAATGTCTGACACTTCAAAGTTTAAATCAATAGAAAACTTTTTTTAATTATGTTTTTCCTATAAATTTAAGATTGTTGTGTGTGTCAAATACAGTTGTTTTGGAGATCTCTTGGGGACAATTTTTCTTTTAGAGTGTCTTTACTTTCCCACTTAGGGAAGATTGTCGCAATTGACACTTGACAACGGACTAAGACTTTTAGAGTTTTTATTGAGTGTCCAATTGGCGATGCTTTCACCTCGAGATGTATTTATCAGTTCCCTTGATATTTGGGGAAATACTTATGTCCCGTTTATGTTGTAGTGTGGTTTATTCTAGTTTTACAGATCATTTAATTTGTACTTCATTATGTATAAAAATTTGGAGGGATAAGATAATGTTTGTTGGCCATGTGTATTAGAGCTATATTTTGTCAAATATTTAGAGTTAAGCAGAAAATAGTCTATGTGATACAACACTTACCAAAATATAAATAAAAATTAAAAAATTATTTGAACTAAGAGCATTTCCAAGGCAACACTCCAGAAAAATTCTAAATATCTAAGGTGTCATGTGGGATAAGTGGATACCTAAATTTTTTCTTTCGTCATTTACATATACGCTATTACTAGGAACATATCCAATGCACAATCTTTTTTTTTTTTTTGTTGAACTAATATCCAATGCACAATCTAATTTGAGAAACTTAAATGCGATTTTTTTTTTTTTTTGGAAAAAAACTCTCTTTAGTGCAATACTAATTTTGATTCTTAAGATGATATAACAACATTTAATTTTAAGATGCCTCAATAACAAACTAAATACGGAGTATTCGAGATTACATTTGATAACTTCAATTGTCTACGTCAATATTTTATATATGTTCTTTGGTATATGAAGAACAAATTTTAGCAAAGGCAGTGCATTAGATAGGGAGAACATTCTTTTTAGAATAGGGAGAGATAAACACTATTTTCTAAAATATTTCAACTTTAAATTTTGGTCCCTCCCCTCAAACTATTTTCGACCAAAAGATAGATAAGAGAGAAAAATCATGTTCGACCAAAATCCTGTTCGTCGATTAAAGGGAGAGAAGATAGATAAACATCCTTAAAACCTGTTCAAACAAAAGAGAAAAAACCTCTAAATCTGTTCGTTTCGATCAAAGAGAGAGATAAAGATGGAAACCTAAACCTTAGATGACTAACACAACATTCATCTCCATAAAGGGGTTTGTAATTCTTGTTATTACTTGATTTCTCCATAGATTTTTAGGGTTTTAAAACTGATTAAAGTAACTTTTGAAGATTAATAAAAGAAATTTCGCTTAACATAAATAAAAATTCATGAACGAACATAGTGAAAATTTTCATCCAGAACAACTGAAAATTTAAACAAATTTCGTCCAGGACGGATGAAAAAACAGAATAATTCCAGCCGACTCGGTCGAAATTTATTGCTTTTTTCAACGGACCCGACCGAAATTTGTTGTTTTTTCAGCCATCACGATTGAAATTTGTTGTCTTTTTCAGTCGACCCAACCGAAAATTCTTTACGAAACAAAAATGACCTAAAACCCTAAAACGTTTGTTCAACCATAGAGGAAAATTGTTCAACAAAAAAAAAACCATAGAGGAAAACAAAGAAATGATTTTTCTTCATCTGCGACATATTATCTTCATTATATATGTCTTTGTTTAAGTCGATATCTTCGTTTGTCCTCGTTTGAATCGATGGTTTCGTTTGAGTTGATGTCTTCGTTTAAGTCAAAGGACTCTTCTTTCTTGATGTAGGTTGCCTCCTTCATTAATGGTGGTTCCTCATCCATGAGATCTTGAGGCATCATTAAAAGCTTGAAATTAAGACTATAATGATGGTAAACTTTGCAAGTTTTTTTAATACTAATAGTGATGTTGATAGTAGTGACGATATTACGGTTGAGTTGTTTAAGTGAGAGAAAACTACAAGTGAATAAAATATTAGATTTATTATTGATTTTTATTAAAGTCCTTATATTTTAGCACTATTTATTAAGTGATACTTCGTATAGTTCCATGACTTTAATTCCCTAGGGAATCTATTTTCATGAAATAGCCCACTTTTAATTCCTTGCTCCACCCTAGGAATTAGTTTTCGTGAAAAGTCAAAAATCAAAATAAAAATATTTTAATATATTCGGATACTTGAAACCTAATATTTATCTCCATATATGTTCTGAATGACATCTTACCCATAAAATTTAGCAAAATTAATTTTTACTTATACATTTGGCAAATGACATTTTTGCCCTTCTTACCAAATACATGTTTACAAAGTTGTTAAAAAGACATTTTGGCTTTATATAGCCAAAATTATATTTTTACCATTTTATAATATCAAATTGACATCTCACCCTTATGTTGTCAAAATGGCATTTTTACCCTCATATAAATCAAAGTGACATTTTTACCCTTATGCGGTCTGAATGACATTCTTACCTTTATCGTGTAAAAATTGCATGTCTACACTTTTACATTGAAATGACACAAGGTTAAGTAATTTTACAACATAGGGATAAAAATATAATTTTGAAAATATAAGGGTAAAAACGTAATTTAGACAGCATAGGGACGAAAATGTCATTTTGACTGCATAAGGAGTAAACAAAAACTCTTACTTGAATATTATATTCGTTGAAGTTTGTTGTCAACCAAATAACAGAGTGCGTACTTCCACGGAATAATAAACGACTATCAAACGAAAGACCTCTTATTTCCACGGAATAAATTCCGCGGAAGACTTTCCATGGAACTCTTCTATTTTCATGGAATAATTTCCCTGATATCAAACACAACCTAAGTAAATTAAGATTCAAACAAAAAAACCTCACCCGGATACCACGGTTGAAATCCTTGTCACCTTCTCTCAAATTAATTACTTCATTTTCAATACTCCCAATCGACATTTATTGTCCAGATAGTTTTATATAAGTGTAATTTTATTTAAAACTCGCCCATTAAACTTTCTATTTATGTAAGTGTAAATTTTATGTAGAGTTAATTTCTATTTGGCCTCCTACTTTGTGACCAGTTTCTTATATGACCCCTTATTTTTCATAAATTCAAATATGGGTCCTTTTTTGTGTAAATGTCATAAGTACCTTCCTATATATATTTTTTCAGAATAAAATTATTTCCAAAAAAAATAAATTCCACCTTACTTACACCTCACATATCTCTCCACTTCACATATCTCTCCACCTCACCTCTCTCTCCAACTCACCTCTCTCTCTCGCTCTCTCTCTCCAACTTACTCCTCTCTATAAATTCATATATGACCCCCTTCATACAGACCAGATCGAAAAAAATTCTGGCCGACGACATTCGTCGGAGAAGATAAAGGTGAGTTTGAGAGAGAGAGGAGTGAGTTGGAGAGAGAGAGAGGTGAGGTGGAAAGATATGTGAGGTGGAGAGAGATGTGAGGTGTAATTTCTTTTTTGAAAATAATTTCATTTTGAAAAATATATATAGGAGGGGTACTTATGACATCTACACCAAAAAAAGGACCATATTTGAATTTATAAAAAATAGGAGGCCATAAAAGAAGCTGGTCACAAAGTAAGGGGCCAAATAAGAATTAACTCTTTTATTTACTAGTCCAATGTCATCACAACATAGAATTGGTAGAAAAACTCAATGGATATGGCAAAGTGATAAACTTGAGTGTAAGTTCACATTCTACATTCACCACATTTGATACTAGAAAGTCTAATAGGATAACATTCTAATTCTCTATCTTCACTTCCATGGATATCATGAATATCGAACTCGGGACTTCCGGAGTGTCCTACCACTGCACCAAGAAGTGGTAGATTTTTCTTCTCCAATTATAATATAGTTCTGATACAATTGTATGAATTGTATTTTTGTATTAAAATGAGAGATGAGTTTACAATTACTGTCGAGAAGGTTTCTACTACCAATTATATATAATTTTTTCCTTTTGGGGTATAGTTTACCAAAAGCCTCAGCAAACGTTGAGCTCACGGCCAGTACTCTCTCTCTCTCTCTCTCTCTCTCATCATGGGAAGTTGTAGTGAAGTTTGTAGTCTTCCATAGAGTGTGAGTGAGAAATATGTGAAGAGAAAAAAAAAGGAGAGTCATGAAGAAAGCTTATAAACCCTATTAATATTTTAAGATTTACTTAATCAAAGATGACTTTGTTTTTATTATACTCATCATCAACCACCCGTTAGTCCTTTACCATCCCTTTATAAACAAATATTGTTTATTTATAAAAAAAGAAAAAAAATATTTAATGAAATTTGGACCACTTAATAAAAAATTTAAGAAACCTTTTCAATAATTTATAGCATGTGAAGGGCATTTAATCCATCGATAGCCTCGAATCTTGCATAATGTGTGCAGAAGTCGTCTCTTTTGGTCCCCGATATGACCTGGGTTTGTTGCACCTCACCAATTTCTTAAGACCATCTCAAAGCTATTGATAGATAATCACGTTGAAGATTAATTACTTTAATCAAAATTCATCAAGTATTCCCTCGGGCGATTATTTTATTCAACCAAACAACCGACCGGAACTACGGTTCCCATGTGATTGATGGGGACCGATGTGGAACGATTTGGACTCTTCCTATTAGTCATCGCTTCACCTGCTTACTTGTCAACTTGATCAATCAAAATTAGGAGTTTAACCTAATTTCTTAATTAATATTATGTCAATGATTCCATCCTTTCTCTCATCAACCTACAACCCATGGGTGTTATCCTTCTAGGTTAGTTAAGTTTTTTGTGTTACATCTAGTTAACATTGGATCCATTCTAGTTGGAAGGGAGCTGCTGATGCCAGCAGTTTTCTAACATTTGAGAAGAGAAGAAGAAAAAAGAGAAATCAAAACAATAAAGATAGATAAACAATTAACGGGTAGGTAAAAGTTTTATTTGGTTCACCCTGACCCGTTACTAGATCCTGCATGTCCAGATACAAAATTAGGGTTTAGGATTTGGTAGTTTGTGTTATACCATTTTCTTGAATATAGTAGATGGAAACTAGTGATTCTCCATTCCCACACCAAGACATTACCTAGCTAGAAAACCTAGCTATGTATCCAAATATGGATCTTTTACATTATATATACACAGACAAACTAATGAGAAAATTGAGCTTGAAGATATATATGAGTCCTCAATTATACTTTATACCTAGTGCTTACTATTTAATTAATATTTATATGTTTTATTTATATATTTATGTATTCATAAAGTATATATATAACTATATATCTTTGGGTTCCTTTATTAATAACACAAATCAATATGAAAATAATATTCATCCACCTTGAATTAGACATATAATTAAACTAAACTTAATTGATTAACTACACTATATACAATATATGGCAAACAAAGGAACAATGATAAGTACGATATAAACTTATTAAAGTTCATAGCCGATAAAGTTTAAATTGAAAAATCATTCTCCTACATCTATGGACGTGCCGACTATAAATCTATGGAGAAATATATGTACCTTTAAGATTTTCTACATTTCTTTTTAACAATATGTTGTTTATACAAATGTATTCAATGATACAAGTTAACTCATAAAATAAGCTAGAGAGATCCAAATTAGATTTTCGATAAAAATCCTAATTAAATTAACTATAAGATTTTTTTAAACCTGAATTTAGACTATTTTTTGTACTTGATAACTTATATTTTTGATGTAATATATATATGAGATGAAGATCTTGTCTCCAATGACATGGGTTATGAGAATTCTAAAAGTAAAAAAAATAAATATATGTGCTACTTTGAGTAATGCATGATTTTCTTAAGAACATTCTAAAAGCTATTAATTTATATTAGTTGCAATTAAAACAACTTAATTAATAATCAGTTCAAAATATTATCCACAAAACAGTGATACTCATTTGACAAGCCTTGAGATATTATCATTTCTTAGTTATCCAAAGTATTTTAAAAGAAAAGTAATCCATGATAAAGCAAAGGTAAAGAAATCAAGTTCTTCATGTAATAAAATGTTAATCACGTTTAGTTAAGGGGTAATAAAAAGAAAAAAAAAACGAGAAACAACTCAAGGTAATCCCTTAAAAATAACAGGAAATTGGGCCGGAGGCCCAATTTCTAGTATTTTTTTGTTAAAAAGACAACCCATCTTTTTAACTAGCTAGGCCCCAAGTAAGTTATAAAAATAGGCTTGAAGGACATTTTTAAAGGCACCAACTTTTTAAGAGTCAAAAATACCCTTCATTCAATTAGAAATACCTAGTAATAATCTAACTAATAAATCAGGAACTTGAGTTTTTCTCATGAACGAACCGAGTTGGATTGTTGACGCCGATTAAAATTTATGGGGTTTGAATCGATTTTGGCTATAAGATGGGTTGATGTTTTTAGGTTTTGGTGATTTAATCTATTTGCTTGTTGTTTGAAGAGGCTTTTAAGGGGTTTGATTTAGTTTTTGGTTCTAAATTCTAGAGAGATAAAGTTTTATATACTTTCAATGGAAGGAGAATTTGATAGTGTTTCAAGGTATAATCCAACTTCTTCATTGCTTTATTTTCATTAAGTTATGAATGATGGATGACAATTTGTTAGTTTTGATGTTTATGTTCAAACTTATTTGTTGGATTTATATGGAAGTTGTGAAAGTATAGTTGATGCAAGCAATGTGTTTGATAAAATGCTTGAAAGAGATGTTGTTGCTTGGAATGCAACGTTAGTTGGTTATACAAGACGTAGGTTGGTTGAAATAGCTATAAAGTTGTTAGATGAAATGCCTGTGAGAAATATTTTTTTTCTTAGACAATCATGATTGGTATTTATGTTCAAATTGAGAATTTCATGAAAGCTTTGGAAGTTTTTCGAAGAAAAGTAAAATGATGGTGCTAGAGCTTATAAAATGACTATAATGAATTTGTAGGGATTTTAGCTAGTTTTTCGATACAACATTCTATTAGACAAAATATAATAATTTGTAACAAATTTCATGTTAAATCAATTCAAAAATTAATTTGCAAACCATTGCATGGCATTGGAAGGTGTTTGCAAGGCTCTGCAAGGTGTTTGCAAGGCTCTGCAAGGTGTTTGCAAGGCTCTGCAAGGTATTTGCAAAGCTTTGCAAGGCTCTGCAAGGTGTTCGCAAGGTTGTGCAAGGTATTTGCAAAAGTCATGCAAGGTGTTCGGAAGGCTCTGCAAAGTTTTTGCAAGGCTCTGCAAGGTGTTCGCAAGGCTCTGCAATTTGTTTGCAAGGCTATCCAAGGTGTTTGCAAAAACCATGCAAGGTGTTTGCAAGGTATTTGCAAGGCTTTGCAAGTTGTTTGCAAGGTATTTTCTTAGACTAGGGTTAGGTTGGTCTTTTTACTGAAATTGAAAATTACATAATTGCCATCAGGGAGGTGAAGCCTAAAAAACTTTGATGAATTCTTTTTAACCAAAATCATAATTTCTTAGGGAGTTTTGGCCAAATTCCCCTAAAAATAAAAACTATGGTTATAGGTAGATTTAAATAGAATAGAAAAAGAATTGGATTTTTTAATCATGCTAATAAATGTGAAGTCCTGGCACCACTTAGAGCAAAGAGTAACTAAGCATTCCATATTTGATTAGAGATATTAATTAATTTTTAGCATGGGATCCGTTTAATGTTTGCAAGATTCAATAGCGGATTATTGAATCAGAATAAGCTAAGTAGTTTTTTTTTTTGAATATTGACTACAATGGTCATTACAAAGGCATTGATACATCGAGACGATGTCATTATTGTCATAAGCACGATATTGCCAAAATACTACTGGCATAAAGGCCGACGAATTAAACGGCCTAAAGCCTACACAAACTACTTTATTTATATCCAAGTTCAATATTCCTAGATTTGCACTTGTATGAGATCGAAACCGGGACCTTTACATTGCAGAGTATATGCATTGACCAACTGAGCTACCAATTGTTGGCAACTAATTAGTCCTGAGTGCTCGTGTTTTCTGTTTGCATGCATGATCCATGAAAATTAATTTTGATGAAATTTTATAAGATTAGGACTTGACAATCCATCCTTGCATGAGTAGTCGAATATCATTTAGCTTGTTAGTTATGTGTTTATTCTAAATATTCACTTTAATTTATTTATTTCGAAAAAAAATCAAATTATAATTTGGGTGTCTAAATTATGATTAATGGAAGTAATTAACAGGGGCGCGTTTAGAACCTCTTAGTCTGAATCTTGCAAACTGGTTCTAGGGTTTTGACTAAGATGATTTATCAGCTGCCATTGTCATCTTGGCGAAATTAGGGGTGGGAATAAAGCCCGCGGGCCCGAACCCGCCCGCGGGTACCCGTAACCCGTAAGCAAATTCGGTACCCGATGCCCACAATCGGGCTCTACCCGCCCGTACTGGTTCAGCTAAATGGGCGGGCTCGGGTTGGGACCTTGTGCCGGCTACCCGCCCGAGCCCGTACCAGATTGTTGGCCCGATAGGTGCCCGACTTTACCCGCCCGCATTTTATAAAACCCACCCGAGACCTACCTGATAAAATTAATAGGTGGCTTCACCTAGACCGATGGATGAGGTCCAGAACTTTTGATGCCTTCCCCAATCCAATTCCAACCATAAAACCCTAAGTGACTAAGTCCTTAACGCCTCTCTTTCTTCTTCAACCTAGTGCCTCTCTTTCTTCATCTACAACCATAACCCTAACAGTGCCTCTCTTTATTTTTCAACCTAGTTTTTTTCATTCAAGTTCACTCTTCATCAACTTCACTTCACCTGAAACGAAGGCCCAAAAATCTGCTTATTACCATGAAGGGTTTCTAGTGCTGCTAAAAGCGCCCCTATTTTGAGCTAATAGTGCCTGACAACATCTTTGACTCGGGTCATTCTGTTTTGACCAGCATACTCTATACGCGCACTGTGGTATACTGGTACTGTTCTCTCCTCGAACCGGAACCAATCTAAATTCATTCAAAAATTGTTTGGACTCGCTCTAGTCATCACGTACTACGGATAAATCACTCCAAAACCATTCAGAACCAACTCAAAACTAATGATAAATATTTCTCAAAATTCGAGCATTATATTAAACGATAAAATATAAAAGAAAATCAGAATGTTTAAACCGTCATTTAACAAGAAACACAGAGGTCTTGAAAAGTTTTCTTTGAAAAATGAATACAATTATACAAAAGGAAAATCTAAAAAAAGAATAAAGGAACGTAGGAGTTTTGGTGAATATTTTGGAAGAGAAGTCAGAACGGAAAAATTGAGAAAGAATAAGAGGGCACCGATCGGTTAACTAAGGGCCCCCGAGTATTGGATAGAGGTGCTTACAACAATTCTTGGATTCCTGCTTATAGCCTTTTAGCTAGGTTCTTCTGGTAGACTTTATTCTCAAATAGAATTAGTCCTTAAATAATCCATCTATTCGAAACCGAAAAATATTCAAATTATGGAATATTTAGATCCTTCATTAGTGGGTGATCCATTACATAGATATATGCATTGAATCTCTCACTCTCTACCTATTTACTATAGATATGCATTGATTCTTTATCTATATCTAGTTGGTGTAAATTAAGGAATGTTAGGAAAACATTTGCTAGTACAAAAAGCTATATCATCCTAAACAAATGTTTAGAGCTTCAATGGGAGCATGACACCAAATGACAAATCTTCCATTGCCTTCTGTTTCAACTTGACTTTATTTTTATGGTATGTTTGGTAGGCGGAATCATGAATTCGCGGATTCATGAATCCAAGTAATATTTTATAGCTTGTTTGACAACTAAGAATCCTATGATTTATTATTATTTGAGTATTTTTAAACGTCCTTAAAAAAATATGATTTTTGAAAAAAATAATGATTTTGAAATAAAATAATGGTTTTGTAGAAGAAAATATTTTTTTGTTGATTTTGAAGTTGAAATTTAGGTTCATTAATCCAAAATCCTAGCAAATCCTAGGGGGTAGGGTGGGATTTTGGTCCAATACAAATTTTGGAATTATGAATCCTTAGGATTCAAGAGTCTTAGGATTCTTGGTAGCCAAATAAATCAAGGATTCATGATTCCTACTAAATTTCACTTTTAATAGAAATCCTACTTAGAAATCCTGCAACCAAACACACCATTAGTTTCTCGTAGGGCAGGTAGAGTAAATTCAATAACGATATGGAAAACAATATATAGAATATGATTTTATTTAATATTCAATAAATCAAAAGTATTTACCTTTGATAATTCTATTTCAAATTATGACAATATAAGACTAAAGAGGTACGGATGGACTAAAAATACTAATAGGACCCCAAGTTTTGGACCTAACTTGATAATTTTATGTACCGAGGACGAGAGCTATCTTATCCAGAGCCGTGTGAATGGGGACGGGCTCCAACACTCATAAGTAATTTCCGCAGCGGGCTGAGACGGTCTGGGCAGGGTGAACTTTTTCCAGCAATTGGACGGCTTTGGACTAAGCACTTCAAAAGAATTTGGCCCCGTGCCCACCCAAAGAGTCAAGGAAAATAGCAAGCCTTTGGATATTGGAGAATGTTACAACTATCATTCTCAACAATGACATCCCGATCATTTTAGATTTTCGCTTTGTAGACCGGCACAAATTTTGTTTTATGGTCGATTTTTCATGTTCGTAACCTTAGTAACAGTCTTGTGTTTTTTTTTTGTTGAGAAACAGTCTTGTGTTTCTTGATAAGGTGAATATCAAACCCTTTGAATCCAAAATGGAATATATATGAGAACCCCAATGTAAAATAAAGGGATTCCAAATCCAATAATTGAATTTGAGCCATGAATATCAATCATGTTGTTAATTGGCACAAAAGCAGAGTCACTACTTAAAATCAGAAAACAACTCAATCTCAAAAGTAAAAAATCAAAAAGATAAAAATAAAAAAACTAAATGATTGATACTTTATGTGCTCAAAATTCATTGATGACGGTAAAATAGTTGAAGTGACGGTTTTATTTACGATTACAAAAAGAATTTTAGTGAAGATTGAGTAGTTTCGACAAAAGACAATTTATAATGAGTTCTTTTCCCAACAAAAAAACTCCTCTTCCACAGTCTTCCTTAATAAATTCATCATATGACAACTTTTAAAACCGATAGAAAACATATACGTCGTCATCGTATATGTACTGTGGTATAAGACAAATAACCCAATATTAAGGACTAATGATCTTTCTTCTTGCAAAAATATCAACTAGTAATCATCTTGAATTTTTAATGACAATTGAAGACCTGTCTTTCCAAGTGAAAAGACAAGATACCAATATACCATCCACAAAATTAAGGTTTCTTCTTCTTAGTGGATGCAATACTAAAACTGTCAATTTCAAAGTAATATACTAGTATTGTTTAATTTTTATCATTATACTAATGGAATATTAGTACTCCACTAAGTGGAGTGGTGTTATAGTTGTAGATAGTATCTTCTTTATTCCTCCACCATTTTTATATGTGATTCTTCATCATTCTTCTCCTTTTCTTTTCTTTCTTCCTACTTTACTTTATTTTCTTCCTTATAGTCTTCTTTATATATAATATTATACAAATACTCCTGTATTACTTAGCTTTTTTGGTTTCATATCCAAATTTTGCATGATTTCATTAACTATATAACCCTTTATAAAGTCCCAATCATTCTACATACCTCCTTATAATATCATTCAATTTATTTTTTATATTATAGTTTTCATTCTCATCGCGCACTAAATTATCCTGATCTCCTCAACTCTTATCACTTACTAAAAATAAATTATCTACTTTCTTACGAAACCGATGGTTTAAGTCCTCTTCCTACCTCTTCCTTCATTTCACTTCAAACAAAATTTACATTATAAATTAAATTCAAATATAAATAATAAAAGTTAAAAAATTAAAATTAAGGAGATTATAAAGCTGGGGAAACCTTTGAAACCATCTTCACATATTAAACATGTCTTCAACCCCAACATTTGGAGAAAAACATCATCCTTCATCATCCTCATCTTCATCTCTCAATCTTAGATGGCCAACAACTCTCAAAAAAACCATTCTTACAGAGTTAAATACACAAAGAGGTATTTGTGTTCCTTTAATAGCCATGAACTTAACATGGTTTGCCAAAATAGCTATTACAACGGCGTTTTTAGGTCGACTCGGTGAGCTTCAACTAGCCGGAGGAACACTTGGTTTTACATTCGCTAATGTTACCGGATTCTCCGTCTTGAATGGGTTATGTGGAGCTATGGAACCTATATGTGGTCAAGCTTTTGGGGCTAAGAACTACAAGCTTCTTCATAAGACCCTTCTTATGACTACCTTTCTTCTCTTACTTGCTACCCTTCCTATATCCTTTCTGTGGGTTAATGTTGATAAGATTTTGATTCACTTTGGGCAAGAAAAAGACATCTCAATTGTTGCTAAAGACTATCTTTTGTTTCTTCTCCCTGACTTGTTGATTACTTCATTTCTTTGTCCACTTAAGGCCTATTTGAACTCTCAAAGTATAACTATTCCTAGTATGATTACATCTGCTATAGCATTAGCTCTTCACCTTCCTCTAAACATCTTTCTCTCGAGATGGATGGGTCTTCGAGGTGTTTCAATGGCCGTTTGGTTAACCGATCTCTTTGTTATGATTCTTCTTGCAATTTACGCTTTATTTACTGAAAGAAGAAAGATAGAGAGCTGGAATGAGGGAGGATGGTTGGATCAAAGAGTTCATGACTGGTTTAAATTATTAAAGCTCTCTGGTCCTTGTTGTTTAACAACTTGTCTTGAGTGGTGGTGCATTGAGATCTTAGTTCTTCTCACTGGACGCTTACCCGATGCAAAACGATCCGTCTCAGTCTTAGCTATCGTGTTAAACTTCGATTATTTGTTATACTCGGTTATGCTCTCGTTATCTACTTCTGCATCTATACGTGTCTCGAACGAGCTAGGAGCAAACCAAGCTCAAATTGCTCGTCAATCTTCTTGTGTTTCTTTGGGTTTGAGTATTTTATGTGGTTTCGTAGGTGGATCTATTATGATAGCTTCAAAAGGTATTTGGGGTTCTATATATAGTCATGATCAAGGAGTTGTTAACGGTGTTAAGAAGATTATGTTGTTAATGGCCGCCGTCGAGGTTGTGAATTTTCCGGTAACCGTCTGTGGAGGAATTGTTCGAGGAACAGCGAGACCATGGTTAGCCATGTACGCGAATATCGGCGGGTTTTACTTTATAGCTTTGCCTATGGGTGTGACTATGGCTTTCAAGATTGGGCTTAGACTTAGTGGTTTACTATTAGGGTTCTTGGTTGGCATGATATCTTGTTTGTTACTCTTGTTCATCTTTGTTTTTAAGATTGATTGGACTAGTGAAGCCGATAAAGCTCAGAGACTTGCTTCTTCTTCTTCTTCTTCTTCCATGGAAGAAGTTAATGGTGGTGGTGGAAATCATGTGAGTTTGGAAACAGTTAATGGTAAAGTGTGAAAACTGATATTTTCCTTTCAGTTTCTGTTCCGAATGAGGCCAAAAACTGGCAAATTTGAGATGCATGACAAAAGTTGAAACCTCAAACCGTTTCAGAGTTTCAAATTATTGGAATGATTACGCGGGTTGCTTGGGTAACACACAAATCTACACGGGCTCCCACAATTTTGCTTCAATCTAGTCTAAATATGAACAGGCAAACTCAAACAAACCGAAAATCAACCCAAGTTAGCCAATCGGGCGAGTCCATGAAAACAAACAATCTCAAATTTAACCTAGGTTAATTTGAATCTCTGAGTTAGATTTCATATCTGATTTAGAAAAAAAAAAAGCACTACCAACAGAAAATCATGCCACTTAAAACCATCAAAACCATTGAAGGAACAGGACTTCATATTAGTTCAACATTTCAACTTATCCATACCTGTAATAGGCAAGAAATAATGTAAATTGAGACTCTATAAGAAATTATTGGATAGAAAAGTAATCAATTCTAGCATTACAACATCGACGATTTCGATAATAGAAAGCTATGTCAAAAAAAAAATCCATCAACACTATATTTCGCAATAAAAAACCATTCGTTACTCTTTCTTTGTATACTAACAACCTATACTTCGAATGGCGTGACTGAAACGATAAACAAGAAAAATAAGACAACAAAGAATCACAAAGAAATATATCGTACATAGGACGAAGATTTCTATAACTAACCTCAACAAGATTGAAGCAAAATTGGACCCACTGACGAACTCAGCATATCACTCAACGCTACTTGAACTTCACTCGATCCATGTTCGCAACTGATCAGGCTTGAAAAAAGTGGGAAGAAATGAACCAAGTTCTTCTTGAACAAGTCATCTGTTAAAGCTCGAATAGCCTGGAGAGTGGTTACAATTAGAGGTGCTCTTGCTGCTAATTCTCTTCTTTTCATTGATTCAAGAGGGATTGGCCATTGGCATTGACCTTTATCGGTTGAGGAGTGGGAGAGCTGATGTGGATGGGCTATGTCGAGATAAAGTTGCAAGACTTCTTTGCAGAGATCGATAAGGTGGGTCTCTACTCTACCCTCTTCTTCATATGTGGAGGGATGGTCCAGCACGAGATTTTGTAATAGTGTGAGGCAAACTTGGTAGGATTCGTTTTCTAGACGTAGCAATGGAGGATCTTGCATCTGAGTCAAGGCACCGACGTCTTGTAGCTTTGACCGGAGATGATTGTTGACGTTTATCTTGTGAGCATGGGATGCCACGGAATGCAATGCTTCAAATAGCAGAACAGTGTTCTTCGCTGAAAGTTGAGTCCTATACATGTTGTAGATCTCCATCATGGCCTGCAAAAATTTGGAATTCATATCAAATAAGTTTAAGTTATTACTTGATAAAAATATGAATTTGATGATTCGATCTTCCTCTGAAAGAAGACAGTCTTATGTCATTTGTTTTGGCCCCACCAGGGTATTTGGATGCTCGGATACCCCCGTGGGCACTCAAAACACTCCGCCCACTTATCGGGTATATTCTGAAAATTTGTATGTACATCTTGGAACTTGCACATAATAAAGTTTAATAACACTCTAAATATATATACTTCTATAGATAGTATCTCAACATGGATTATTTCCACTCATAGTCTCTTTGATCCCTCGTATCGGTGTCATATATTGATACATGCATCAGTGCTCGTTACATAAGATTTAGAAGAAAATAGAAACGTGTCAACAACTTCACATGTCCTAATGGCTGTATTGAATGTAAACATATAGATGTGGTTTTCCAAGTATATAGTCATAAATAAATGATAGAAACTGCATACCTGAATCAATAGGAGCTGAACAGCAGCACGACACTTGGCATCATTGACTGCATCGTAAATCCTGCTTGATATCAGTTTCTCCTGATCATCATCAGGTGGAACAGATTCGGTAGTTTCTCCGTTAGCAACACTAGTTGAAAAATCTTCACTGATTCTAGCCATACCCTCTCCATCATCAAGGATATGCAAGAAGTCAGGACGTGTGGCACTAGCTGCTTCTTTTAATGACAAAACCACATCCAGCCATTTCTCTTCAGAAAATAGATCACCTGAATTGCTCATTAAACGAACAAATGCAGCAATTCCAATGCCAGCAAGGCTCTGGTGAGGCCGCTTGATAAAACTTACAAGCAACATCAGCACTTTTTTCAATAGTGGATTGACAGTGCCATAGAATTTGACGAAAAGGTCAATGACTAGTTGGAGAGACAATGTGCATGTCTCATACAGCCATGCATCCTGATCGAACTCGCTATCAACTTCAATCCCTTCCCCTTGTGAAGGTCCACGAGAAGGATCAATGGCATGCCTAACATAGTCAAAAATTGGAAAAAGAACTGAATCAAAAACTCGTTCCCACAGAGGTAACGAGAAATGATGACCATGGTTGCGAAGTGTATCAAACAGAACTTGAAGAGCGCTTTTTCGGATTTCAGGTCTTGTGTCAAAGCTAAGTTCCGCCAATCCTGCAAAACAGGATAGATAACTTGATCTTTAATGTTTTGAAAGAAATATGCTACCCCGTGGAAAAGAAAGAATATATGCATCTCTGGACAAAGTTGTTGTAGGCAAGTGTGCGTGCATTTATCCTTAGATATTTATATCAGAAATGCTCGAACTCAATATGACAATGTTATATAAGTTATGAAGCATCCTTAGACATTCTTTAAACCACTTGCGGCCATAAAATGGATCATGGATCATATATGAAGAGTCAGCAGTGCATTACAAACATGTCCATGGACCATCAAGAATACCCATAGTTTAGCTTTTCTATATGGTATGTTTACGTGCCACGATAGGAGTTAACCAGATCTATCTTTTTGGACAACGTCCAGATTCAAGCCCTGGTCCCTCAAGTGGAGAGATATACATGTGACCACTCTAACGAAGTGAGTTTCACAGCTAACCAGATTTATGTAACCCAGTTCTTATCCATTGCTAGCAAAAAGAGTGCCCATTATCAAGTAACTTGACTAATTAGATCAGATAAGAATATGTACTATTAAATCAAAATCAGCTCAGATATGGATGAAAAGATAGCACAACCGAACCCAAATCACCCAATGCCCCCAACCCCCTCCTAGATACATTTGCAAGGTCTGCTTGGATGCATTTTCTTACCTGCCAACAATGGAAACCAGAAATATACGTGATCAGGGAACTCTGAACTTTGTTGTTTTCCATCTTTGCCAAATTGAGTTGATGGTAAAGCAACCTTCCCCAAAGAGTCTTTCTCCTTACTCCTGGAGGAACCAAGATCTCCTTCAGCAAGTTTTGCCGCACAGAAGCTAAGAAAAGCAATTGCATTGAGGCTAATGTCTTTGCTAAATCTGCTATTAGTGAAAGCAATCAGACAGTTCACGCAATCTGTAAAAGTGGTGGTTTCAGTTTCAGTTATATATGGAAAGTAATCACGGATAATCTTCTCAATGATCTCAAAAGCCAACAGAACAATGTTTTTGTGGTCGTCAGATGCTGCAGTTGTGAAAACCTGAAAAATTCGTAGTGAATAAACATTACTTACTAAAATTTGGTTGAAAACGATAAAACTAAGAAAGTCTGAGTGATATTGGCAGAAAGATATAATCATGAAATTCCTCGGAAACAATTAATTCTTAGGTTCCCAACAAAGTTTAAAACATGAACAATAATTAACCAAAAGACTAAAAAGTGAAGTAGATTGAGCTGAATCAATACCATGAACATGCTTTTCCATCCGGATTTGACATTATTGACACGGGACAATACCATCTGCGAGACACATCGGATGATCAATTCTCTGATTTCAACAGCGCTACTCTTACGCATAACAACAACAAAAGGCTTCATAAACTGATTCTGGAAATTGTAGTTAGCCAACTCTTCTCTATCTAAGAACTTCATAGCAAGCTGGCGCAGTGAATCCATTGCGAAAATTGCAATGGAGAGGTTGTCTGAGCAGCCAATGGTAACAAAGAAGTCTGAAAGTACAAGCCAGATGCTTGACCACACAAGCCTGATACGGTTCATGTTGTAATGGCTGCAAGAAAGGCAATAGAAAATAGAAAACAAATTATGATGAAACAACTATATACAAACCAAAAGCATGATCACAATGGATTATAAGGGATATAAGAAAGACAGTAAAAGGAAATGCACGAGAGGAGTTGACATACGCGATTTCAACGATTTTGGTAATGCTGAAAACCCGAGGATCAGATGTAGATCGCAATTCTTCCATGGAAACCTTACAGAGGGCTTTGACAAAATCAATTATTGCTTCACTATTTAACCTCTGACTCCTAGTAAATATACGATCCATTTCGGAGCTTCCAACTTGTTCCAACATGTTTAAGTTAGAAACCAAATTGCTCATTTGTTCAGATGAAACTGATACTGAAGCATGGCCACCTATACCAGCACTATCATATGAACCCCTTCTGGCAGCTGCAGCTGCATGATGAATCTTTCCAGCTCCCTTCTTTTTCAGAACAGGAAGTGTAGTTGACTTGGATTGTTTTTCTGAATCATTCTGAGGCGCAGCAAAGAAAGTTGCATCAGGAGGAGCACCCTCTCCTAAAAGACTCAAGTGCTCAAACCGAGATACACAAGTTAAGATATGTTCCCAGGCTTCTTGTAAGTAATTTCCATCTTCATCTGCAATGGTAACAATTGCCTGTCGATTGCAATCAATTGTCAAATACTCAAATATAACGCCAGATTGACATTATGGAATTCGAGTGTTTTAAAAGATTGCTAACAAAATATGTTCGCAAGTGATTTTGAAAAGACACAGATACCATTTAATGCAAGAGCCATCGAAAAGCATAGAAAGATAACTAATTGTATTATAAATAATTTTGCTAATCATGAACCAGTAACCCTCTGTTTCCCTCCCCATTCCAGTTATGCAGTTGATAAACTTCGCAAATTAACTAGATATTATCCATGCATCAGTTGCTTCCCTTTTCTTATTAGATACTGTATCCAAGTTAGACAAATTGCAGATTCGGCCTTCTCTCTTCCGTATCATCTATCTCGTGGTGTTGTATTCATATTCTCTTTCAAGGGTTTTCTTTACATTATAGAAAGCAACTTCTAGGCTTAATTAAAGAAAATGCTGAAAAACCTACAAGACACAGTTATGGGTCTTCACTTCAACAAAACCCTATCGAGACGCTCAGATTCAAAGCATCTGGAAGAACGTTAATGATAAGAATCATAAGATACAAGTACGTGACAATTAAGCATTAAAAAGTAAAGATCAAACCAAGCACATACCTTGATGGCATCAATATTTTTCTGCTTGATATCTGCAGGTGAGTGAAGAGATGTGAACTTCGCTAGTGAAGTAACAAAAGCATCTCTATGGGTCTTCATGGACATCACGGCAGTAACATGTATTGCATAGCGGAAACCATCAAGACAATAGGCTATCACCACTTCATCATCACTTTGATCTAGTGGAACACTAAAGGCAGCCAACATAGGAGCCCAGCAGACCTCGATCATGAATCTCAAAATTACCACATCAGTTGCTGCATAATAAATTGACCTACAATTGTAAACGGGATCCTGATCAAGAACATTATTTGAACAAGTTCTGTATTTTCACCCAATAAGATGAAATACATGGAATTGGATAATGAGCTGATGTCTAAGGTTTGAAATGAACTAGGTTGCTACTCATACCACAAGTACCTAGGAAGGACTAGTCTTCACATGTTGATTTTAAGCAGTAGGATTAACTCTGTGGTGTCAAATCTTCTTCTCCCACCAGATGAGACTGACTCTAACTATTTTCTTTCTGTTCTCTAAATTCCAGAAATATTATGTTCTGTTTGACTTAGACAAATTTCATTCTCTTTGCGAATTACTTCACTCAATAACTTAGGCACGACCAGCTCTAGATCCAAACTTAGACTACCTATGGTTGGAGTGTTGGACCAGCAAATAGTTCAGACACTACTAAACAGCCCTTTCTGTTACTTTTTGTTATTGCCTAAGTCCACCTTATTCAGACTTAGGTATTGACGTTACACAGCTTATTCGGTGTTTAGGTCGATACTTCATTTCCACCAAAAAAGGATTTATATTTCTTATT
The DNA here is from genome assembly GCF_041429995.1 of Eschscholzia californica. NCBI lineage: Eukaryota > Viridiplantae > Streptophyta > Magnoliopsida > Ranunculales > Papaveraceae > Eschscholzia > Eschscholzia californica. Next base: position 42,260,716 of record NW_028238483.1, on the reverse strand, counting down.
TCTATGGCCAGGACTATTCTCTGGGAGTAGAATAAGATCCATGCCACTTCAAAATGCTGGTGGCAAACTGCAGATATTTCAGAACATGAGAGCAACTTGACAAAAGGGGTAACTGTGTCATAAAAACAAATTATTTACCAGCACAAACTTTGCAACAATGAATAAATTATTCATCTTTGACATAGTATGCATTCATTTACAATACCATAAAGTGCAGAAAGCTTACTCAGATTTGCGAGCTTTTTCCTTGAATTGCTCTTGCATATGCCTGATGAGATCGTCACTTGTCTCCATATGTTCGTCCCCTCGCTTACGAATCACAATGTTCAAAATGCCATCCAAGCCTAAGATTCTGTTTGAGTTCACAGACTGCCTCTGTTGAGCAGCCAACTCTTCATCTTTCATTTTGATCTCATTCCTTGAAATGCGCTCATAGAGGGATCTCAGGTATTCTTCAGGTAAATCCTTCCCATCATCTATACCGCGGTTGTTCCTTATAAAATCATCAGGAGACATCTGCACCCCTCGGCCAAAGAATCAGCCACTCAATAATATATTTTAAACTTCTCAAAAGAATATTGAGGAAAATATACCTTGTTCTTGACCATGGGGTTGTGAGCATCAGTGTTCAGCATTATCACAGAATAAGCAAGAACATAGGCAGTATCAGCACTTGTAAAAGCACTTGGATTACATTTCCAGAAACGTTCAGCAAATTTCTCCATAATCCTGTCAATCTTTTGGGCCTCACCAGGCAACCTAAAGCCTTGTAGGAAGGCCCTGATTGCCTCATCAAACTGCATTCCTTGAAATTCAAAGGAATCAACATATGCATGCATTACTTTTAGAGGTATCTCGTCCCTCTCTCCAAGGTAGTCACCAACCAATGTTTTGTTCAATCCAGATGCACTTTTAAGGAAAGATGCTATCTCTTCTGGTGACTCACCTACCTTCTTCGCATTGATAAGGAAGTCAATACCCTTTTTAGGTTTCCGATTAAAAAGAGATATACCTTCCTGCCAGAGTTTTTACATTAGATAAGCAAGTAATATCCAGCGGAATAAAGAAATACCAAATACCAGGTTGGGGGTGGGTGGCAAAATCAATTAGCACTTATAAGTTATAACATAAGAGGAATATCAACCTGAAGCTCAAGCTTGTAAGCCCGTCGCTGCTCTATCGCTGAAACATCAGAAGCCTCGCTGGAGGCCTCAGAATGAGAATCTGATACCTCAGCTAGCTCACCACCATGACCATTTGTCAGAGGAAGACTTCCCGTTTCAGTACTATTTTCAAGCGCTTCAATTTTATTGGAAGAATGAAATTCTGGAATCCGGAACTGTTTGTTCATCCAATCCCCCATTGACTTCAAAATTGCCACTAAGCACTTCATTGCCTCAAGTTTCATGGTTGCATCCTGTGGTGGCTGCAGGCTAGAGACCGAACCAGCAGGGACACCTTGAGCCGTTTTCAGAAGTCCGTTGACCATCCTATCCAGATAATGAGATGACGAACATGCAAATAAGTTTTCAGAACCAAAGAAAGCCTAACATGGCAATGCACTAACACATAGAAAACATTGGCAGTGAACACCATGATCAAACTATATATTCTTAAACTTAACCATGTTGTGTCATAAACAGAAGGATTGGCATGGTGAAAAAGAAAAAGCATACCTCTCGAATATATTCGACGAGTTGACATCACAGTCGTAGTTAATAAAAATATCGACTAAGATTTGTGAATCGACACATAGCTTTTCCAGAAACTTCAGCACAATCATCTTCTGCTGAAAATTCGGTTGGGCAACATTTTCCAAAACTCTAAGAACAATCATAGGGAAAAATACACCAATCTCTGCTTTCAGTCCAGCTCTAAATCTGGAGACCAGACTAATGAAAATGGAGCAAGAAAGCTGAAAAACAATCATGAGAGTGGACGCACTGTTCTTCAGCAATGATAGGCACAAGTACTGCTTAATAGCACCTAGAAATCTGTCCACAACCAGAAAAAATCATAAGATGATACGTCATAATGTATGTGACTCATTTAAAACTATAGGAAGCGACAGATTCTTAAGAAGAATAAACCAAAGAAAGATACTCGAATACCAAAAGAACTGTGTTCGAATGGCCAAATTCAGCAGTCATAGATTCATAATTTTGAGGATGACTACAGAACTCAAACAATAATGTATAGATCAAGTAAATATTTCCGAGTTTCTTCAGTACCTCTGTTCTTCTCATACAAACAAAGAAACTTGGAACTCGTATCCATGTGTGCTCTACAGATCCATAACCAAATGCATGTCTAGAGCCAACTGGAGAGGATTATATTCGCTCTAGGGGGGAGAGAGTGAACCCTGAACCTTAAGAAATCAATTGACTATTCATAATTGGCTTCTTCCATCACCATATAACATCCTCAGATTCCTAGCAGCACCTATCGAAGGCTTGCCTGTCTCTGAAAGTGTTATACTCTGGGTGTCCTACCTCTATCATTTAATGCATTTTGAATGAACATGGTAAATTTTCTACACCTTACAGTATACAAAATTAGCATGTGTTTGTTAATTTAAGAATAATTTGATAATTTATTCTGCATAATGTATATCATATAGTCATCCCCTACAATATGACATGCAATAACTATATATATATATATATATATATATATCATATATCATATAGTAATTCCAAATTTTCGAGGCCGTCTGATAACGTAATAGAAGATGATTTGCTGTTTCTTCTTCATGAACAACATTGAACACTTCAACTTATATAGTAACAAAGCAAACAACTGTCATGTTTTCTTATTACAGATATGGACTTATGTTGTCCTTTATCTTTTCCAGATTGAAAGTTGAGTGAACCACGGCTTTTTCAAAGAAAACCGCCTTAATGCAGAAAATCTTTTTCTTTACATGGGCCATCTTACCCTACCCCTGCTTTTCCCTACATATTTTGGACTGCTCGGTTCCTCTCCTAGATGAAACTTCAAACTCTTGTTCATTCTATTAAGGCACCAAATTAAGATTCGGATGCAATTTGCTCATTTTATTATCTTCTTTTCTTTTTGTTTCCTTTTACTCCCTTACCGATTCTACGAATTATTATTACGCGCTCAACCTAAAAGTCACATTACATGACAAAATGACATGGTAAGTAGTAAAATGCAAAAGTGTGGTCTATCATAAGACAATATAGAGACATAATATGCGACATGCCGACATATGCACATAATTTATGCAATGAGCGGAAATAACTAAAATATCAAAAAGTTAATTCATTTCCCAAGTAAGCGCAATTGAAAAAAGCAAAAAAGTAGGTGTTATGGGAATGACATACCTGTCACTAGTCCTAAATATAGCTCCAGCATTCTCCAACAAAATCTTAAGCAATTCCAGAGCTACAATTTTTCCTCGCATCAATTGCGGGTCAGCCAATGCCTCCTTTGGAGGGGTTTTCATAGAGAGCTTACAAAGAGCTCTAAACACCAAGAATGCATCTCGCCTCAGCTTATTACCTATCTGTATTTCCAAATCGTCATCTTTATCGCCCTCCCCGTCAACTAATTCCCCCTTCCTCCCTTCTAGAGCGGTCTTATACATGCTAATTTCCCAATACTTGGCATCCAACATATCTTTATCTGTCGAATCCAACAAATCTGCTGGATTCGTCGTCTCAACAGTTGTAGTTTCGAAAGCACCATCATGTCCACTCAACGAAGCCTTCCCTACTGTCATTGGATTCAAAACAACATCTATATCCTGCATTATCTTAGTAATAAAACCTTGTACAAACTGAGTCATACTCCCATCCACATCAGATTTTTCAGAAGGTCCCATCAATTCAGCGACAACAATAGGCTGAATCGGAACTGTCGAAGAATCAGCTTCCATTCTTCGAAACACAATAACTAACATTTGGATCAAAGAAGCTTTAGCAGTAGTCTGATTAACAACATTCTTACTACCCAAATATATATCATAACAAGTCCTAACAATCAACAATAAACAATCTCCATGGATCCGTAACGAAATTGAAGTAACAGCTGATAAAAGTGTCCTAAGTACCATAAGTTCAATAGCTTCATCACCTAAATCATGACACTTACAAACAGATTCAATGAAACGCGATAAAAGCTTAGAATCAGGACCTCCAGTCGGATCAGCTTCGCCACGAACATAACCATGAGCAATTAACTTTTGAATTGCATCTAAAGCTGGATCAGCAATTTTTAAGAATCCAGATCCACAGGCAGAGATTAAAGGATTAAGAATCAATTCAGATTCAGATAATGAATACTCAATTGGTCCTCCATCATGTAAAGGACTAGGAATTGAAATGTTATTATGATTAAGTTCAGATGGTGAATCAGGTGATAATGGAGATTTATCAGGTGAAGATAATCGATCAATAACTGATTTACATTCATGAGCAAGTTTTGAGTGTTTTCTCCATGAAGCGTTCTTGATTATCTTTTCTAGTGCTGGAGTAATTACCAGACTCAAACGGGAATCGGCTTCCGAAGAAGCCATTCCCGACTTCTACTAACACTCTCTAACTCTCTCAGATCCGAATGAACGAAAGCGGTTAACAAATTTAGAGAGAGTGAGAGAAAAGGAATTGTTAGGGTTTGTTTCTGATGAGTAAAAGAAGAATTTGAGCTAATAAGTAGCTTACTTAATTTCTTGTGCTGAATTCTTCTTCTTGTTCAGATCAGTAAAGCTTTCATGACTGATGAACTCTTCTCTTTATTTTATTTTTCTGATTTCCTGCGCGCGAGACAGACCAGACAGACAAACAGAGAGAGGGCAAGACTGACCGTACGTACCTTTGGTGAACATAGAATGGTGAAATTCCCCCACACGGATCGGATGAGAGGCCACTACTATAGCCAACCTTTGGTGAAATTCGCCCGGGAAGAGCGTTTCATCCCACTAGAGGCATTTGTCAAGGAGACCCCCTTTCCCCCTTCCTTTTTATTTTAGCTATGGAAGGCCTCAGTCGTAAGTTATCAACGAATATCAATCAAGACAGATTCTTAGGCTTTCCAGCAGGCAGCACGAATATGGAAATATTCCACCTCTTGTTTGCAGACGATTGCATTATTTTTGGGAAAAACACTTTAGACAATGTCCACCTACTCAAGAAAATCCTTCAGGAATTTTGTGATACCTCAGGGCAACTCATCAACTATGCGAAGTCCAACATTTTCTATTCTAAGAACTCTCATCCCAAATTCAAGAGAATGATCATGCGTACTATGAAAGTTAAATATGCGTCCACATCAGAGAAATACCTTGGAACACAACTCTTCATTGGTGCTCAGAAAACGTCCGTCTTCAAAGATATTCTTGATCAAATCAAGAATAAACTAAACAAATGGAATTACTCGTTTCTCTCGCAAGCTGGTCGCACGGTGGTTATTTCAACCATTGCGGCGGCCGTACCCCGATATCAGATGCAGTGCTTCGCAATTCCTAAAGGAATTTGCAAAAGCATCAAGGCCGTGCAACGGAATTTCTGGTGGGGTAAAGCTAAAGGTATCTGCACAAAAGCCTGGTCACAAATATGTACTTCGAAAAAACTGGGAGGTCTAGGACTTCATTTGCCGGACTTGGATAATAAAGCTCTCTTAACCAAATTGGCGTGGCGTCTCAAGACTGATCCTGAAGCTACCTGGGTCAAAATTCTCAAAGCCAAATATTATCCTAACACCAGTACCCCGGGGCCGGCTAAAGCGCATCACTCCTGGACATGGAAAACTCTAAGAAAGCACTACAGCCTTCTGGATGATCTGGCAATTTGGGAAGTACATTCGGGTGAAGACATTAACATACGGACGGATAATTGGATTCCAGAGAGTAATGACCGAATTCCGAACATAAACAACTCTCACCTCACTAAAGTCTCACATCTGATCACTAATAACAGCTGGAATACTGAAGTGCTACGAGCGAACTTTGACATTGATACTCAGAATATCATTCAGGCTATCCCGGTGAATAGCGAAGGTAAGGATCAGCTCCGATGGAAACTCACTAATACTGGTAAATTTACGGTAGCCTCTATGTACCAACACCTCAATAACACGTCGAATAACAATAGCACGAATAGTCAAAATTGGAACTTCATTTGGTCTCTCCCGACCATTCCTCGGATCAAGATGTTCATATGGAAAATATGCACTAAGGCACTCCCGGTGAAGGAAAGAATAGGTAAATACATAAATAATAATTTTACTTGTCCGAATTGCACGAGCATTGAATCTATTGAACATGCTCTATTACATTGTACTCTGGCTAAAAACATTTGGTTTAAGTATAACATCATAGCAGAGAAAATTGAATCCTTATCGGATTGGATCTTCTCATGGGAAAGTCAAATAAATCAAACCTACACTAGTAATAATGTGCATTTTACTACTATATTATGGATTATTTGGAAAGTGAGATGCGACCACTGCTTTCAATACGAATTAAATGACCTCAATAAAATCATCAAAATGATTGAGAATTTCCCTAAAACCCCCATCAAATCTGAGAAAAGTAGGCAGAATAACAGAGACAAATGGCAACCTCCGCCAGCAAATTTTATTAAGATTAATGTAGATGCATCTTTTACCAATGTAACATCCAATGTGGGAATCAGTTTGATAGTCCATAATGCAGAATCACAATTCATCGCAGCGCAAGTAACATCAAAGAGAACGAGGAATAGTGAAGAAGGAGAAGCAATGGCAATCCTAAGTGGAATCGAATGGGCGAAGAAGAATCAGTACAAGAAAATTATAATAGAAAGCGATAATATCAATCTAATCAAACATCTATACCAGAACAGGCATATGGTGAACTGGCAATCGTTAATTCATACCCGGAAAATTATCGAACAAAGGAAAGATTTTGAAGAGGTGCAATTCAAGTATGTTAAAAGAGATCTGAATGCAAGTGCAGACAAATTAGCAAAATGGGCGAGAAAGAAAGGGACAAGTAAAAGCTGGAAGAATATTCCTTGTATATTAGTTAAAAAATATTGTAATAACGTTTTGATTTAATTTTGAAACTCTAGTTCAACAAAAAAAAAAAAAAAAACCTTTTCTTAATGCTAAAGGGACTAAATTGCCCTAGGTCTTGAGGAATATGATAGGTTGCTAGTGGCACCAAAGTTTCGCTATAGTGACGAAAGACTTTTGGTCGATTTGACAAATTCGATTGGAGATTTTTGTGGAAGGTTTGAAACCTTCGACGAAGGTGATCGTCTTCCTCTAAGACGCTTTCATCCCAACACGAAGTGTTTTTTAGGGAGTGGAGGAGTTTCTCTATCGGTGAGAGAGAGAGATGAGAAATGAAGTGGAGATAAATTATGGTGGACCTGGTGGTTGGTAGTGATAGCGACGAGACGAAGATAAATGTGGTAAGGATGTTCTTTAAGAAAAGAGTTAGAAAGTATCAAAAAGTATAACTCTCTAAACATTTATGTAATTGGTGAAATTGTATGCCATCCCCTCAAATCGACTATGCACGTACTATTGAAATATGCTTATGTATTGTTGGTGGTGCAGGAGCATTTCTAGTTTGGATGAGAGAGAAGAATAATGCCATAAGGACAATATCTTAGAGATATATGCTCTAAGATATTATTATGTGGGCATATAAGTTTTGTGTGGAAAGGAACATACAGTTTGTATCAGATGTACAAAAATCAATGAACAGTTTCCTAATTTCCACTCGTAGTGTGGGAGTATCTTTAGATTGATCTGTATTTGTCTTAATTTTCCCTTTCATTAAGGGTTGTTTACAGTTCTAAAGGCGCTCCATTTTTTTCATAGGGGAGAACCCCAAATTCGGTTGGAGTGTCTTTAGCAATAATTAAGGCTCCTTAAAATTTCCAAGTAATGTAGAAAAATGGGCTTATTTTGAAGTATAGATACTTAAAGACAATTTCTTTTAACCATTAGAGAAGCCCAATCTATCTTTCTCTCTCTCTCTTTGTTTACTCTCTCCACTTTGGAAAATAAATCTTAGCTTTTGATTTCAATCCATTTAAGAAGTAAATCTTGCCTAGACATAGAGAAACAAATGGGCTAATGTTTATTTTCTGAAATATTCTCACAATTAACATTAGCCTGTTTTTCTTACCCTTACTTTGGTCTTTAGGTTAAAAAAGAAAATAAAAATTAGATATAGAGAAACAAATCAGATCTCAGGGTATGCCATGTGGGGTGAGTAGAAGTGTGTTGTCATCTTTCATTTGTTTTACAAAGACGAATTATTGTCATTGGGTTCCAAAAACAAATCAAATCTAAACTATTAAATGACATAATTAATTAAACAAATATGAATTAAGCAGGAACTTTCAGTTTAAAGTAATACCAAGTTGTCAATGTGTGTAAATCCAATAATTTAAAATTTAGATTAATTTAGGATATATTTTTAAATTGTCATTTGTCACTTATGGATCTCCACACTAAATAGTAATTGACAAAAATTCTTTGTTAGTATTGTGTATGGTTTTCAATAGATTCACATTTTTTTTGATTTCCTATGACATGAATCTATCAACGATAACCCAATAAAATTTAGTTTAGTAGTTTGAGGGAATTTCATAAATTTAAAATTCTTGTTAGATTACTATTAGATGATAAGTTTTGAACTAAAACAAATCTTGGAAACTCCACACTCAAATTGCTTCTCTAAACATATCTCCTATTTTCACCAAAATAATTTTTAAATAAAAGAAAACTTTTATTTGAAAAAAAAATTTTCAAATCACTCTAAAGTTGTATCTATATGAAGGATGCTTAGGATTCTGTTTACTTTTTCCTTGCTTTTTTCTCTCGGACCTAAATGGAGTTGATATTTGTGGGTGATTTTGGATTAAGTGGTAATATGGGAAGCAAGAAGAAAATTAAACATAATTAGATTATTAATCAATCCCACAAACATAAAATGAAAAAGAAAATTAACCCATTTATGTCATCTCTATATTAATAATATATACAATTCAGGTTTAATCTCATAACATAACAAACCCCCCCTCAATCTCAATTAAGCAAAACAAACTCAAACTAATTAATCATAAGAAGAAAATTAAGAAGACTATAAAAGAAATTAAGAATGGATTAAATAACAAAAGAAAGGAAAACCCCATGAATTCTTCAACAAGAACTCTGATGTTGATTGTTCATAAAACCATTAATGTTTGAACACTGCATCAAAGCCATAGCATTCATCTCTCTCTCAAATCTCCAAATATAATTCAAACCCACAAGAAGCTCGGTAATGGCAGCCTCCGTCTTCGTTTGATTCGCGAAAAATAGTGTTTGAAAAAGAAGAACATTGTTTTTATGAATCAAATTTTGTTGTTCAAAGCTTCTTTCACTTTGCCATTTGATCATGTTATGAGCTAAAGGTGATAACCAACTTAATATCCTTCCTAAAGCATCTCTCCATTCGAAGGCAAGGCCCGGATAACTAGCGGAAAAGCCTACTCCTTTTAGTCTATCCCTTAATGAAACCCTAATACTAGTTGGTAACATACCATAGAGATCATCTCTTGCATCAATACCAACTAGTTGTGGTGATCTTATCATTTTCTCTATCACTATAATCAAATTAGCGTAGTGTAGAGATAATGCTGCAGCTCCTAAAGTACTTGGTGGAGCTTTTAGTAGTTTCGAATTTGACTCGAAAAACCCTAGTTTCAAATCCTCTTCTTCATCGCCATCTTTAGATTTAGTAGTACCCACTAAAGAACATATAAATTTACCTTGTTCACAAGGAGAAGTTTCAGAAGGATAAATAGTAGCTGAAACCGAAGAACTTCTCGGTAATGAATCGCTTATAACTCCTGGACCGATCCCGAAAACAAGTTTGATTCTTGCTAAACAAGTGAAGATTGACCTTGCAAGCATATTTGTGATTGAATCAAAACTTTTGTTCCATAAAGAACTCTCTTTAAGATGTTTCACTTCTTGTTTGATCCAAAAAACTTTTTGTTGAAGATCACTAATCTTCTTCTCTTTGATTAGAGCTTCATGATCACTACAATTTAGTACTTTTCGAAAAGCATGTTCGATATCCGTAAGTTCATCCATCTCTCTATAAAGACTAGAAGTATACGAAACATATCGATCCATCTTCTTTTGTTTATTTTCCATTTCTTTCAAACTTAATACCCATGAATGAGGATCACTACCCGTATTAGCGAATTCTTCAAATAAAGATTCGAAATTTTGAAGACCCGAGTCGTCACATCTCTTGCCTAATCTAGAAATAGATTTAGCAATGAGTCTTAAGTTTTCAACTATTTCAGCACAAGCTAAACCAAGAAGAAAAGATTCATCATTAGAGACTATTTTATGAACACCTTCAAGAGACATGGATTCATTTCGAAGCCGAATTATGTTTTTATCGGATAGAGATTGCCAAAGTTGAAGAAGCTTAGACATAAGACCAGCAATCTCAAATGCTAGAACACCAATTTGATGAGATTTCTTCATGTTCATAATCTTCTTATTCATGATTGAATTCGTTTTAGATGTATCTAGACGGTGTGAGATGGCGGTTTTAACCTTAATTAGCCATGTTTCAAGTGCCATAGCTACTAATTAATCTTCTCGGATCAATTTGCGCGGAGATGAAATCAAGAAGAAACCAAGAAGAGCTCAAGATGATGAAGATGAGAGAATGAAGAATTTGTAGTAGTGTTGATGGAGGCTAGCTAGGAGAGATGGGGTTGGGAAGAAAAGGTGGGTGGGAATGGAGAAGGGGAGACAAAGATAGAAATAATTGAAGAGTGGGATTGGATGAGTTGCAGCTATCTAGAGACTAGAAAGAGAGAGAGAGAGAGAAGAGAGAGAGAGAGAGAGAGAGAGAGAGAGAGAGAGAGAGAGAGAGATCGTGGGATGTTGAGAGCTTTTAGAAAGAAATTGGTAGTCTAAAGAAGAAATGAGTGAAAGAGGAAGTTGGGGTGTTTGTTTATTCTTTCTTTGCTTTGCCTTGCTTTTTTTGAGTTTCTATATAACCACATTTGGAGATGAACTCCTCCCAATATTAAGCTTCTTCCCAGTATTGGTGTATGGGATTATGGGTTGTACAACTGTACTTTCCTCTCAAATATCATTAACATATTCAATTAAGCAAAAACACTTTTTAAATTTCAATATGTCTTTATTTTCTTTTTAAAATGTCAGAATAATCCAAGAAATATGAATCTCTGTCACAAATTAGAGACTTAGATAGTAAAAACTGATTTAATTTGTAACCACTGCAATAAACACTGATGACAGTTTAATCCATCTATTCCAATTAGCTTGATGACCTTATTATAAGATTGAAATTGTTGGACATTCTACTCACTCTCCTTTGTGTTCTCCATTTCTGGCTGTTATAATTGTTTCTCTCTTCAAACAATATCTCTACAAGCATTTGTCTATTTATTCCATCTTGTTCTTATTTCGTGTATATTTTGGTTTGTTAGTAAATTTTAGTTTGTTTGTAAAATTATGTTGGTTCCCATATGTTCATTGTGCCTGTACGTGTGGGTAATTTTTTGATAATATATCAAGCTTGTGGGCATCCAAGTCGTAACGAATTTGAGATGAGTGAAAAAAATAAGTATTGCATTCTAGGTACGAAGCTTATTATGGTTGAATAACATTTATGTCTCTCTATTAGAGAGAGGTTAAAGTTCGAAATAAGATTAAATAGGGAATGATACATTTATGTTATTCAACCATAATAAGCTTCGTACCTAGAATGCAATACTTATTTTTTTATTCTCGATCTTCATGATTTTTTTTTTTCGGCCTTTAGGGTCTTTTTATTTTGTCTTTATCTTGTTATTCCTTTCCCATTCATGAGGCATTCTAGGTAGGACAATTCTCTCAATCTCTATAATAAGAAATAATATTAAATAAGGAATGATACATTTATGTATTTTTTTTTTGAGTAAAACTACAATCACATTCATAAGTAGAAATCAATCCACAACATTACGTGGTATGATAATTTTAATTCCTCTGAGAACTACATGAGAGTTACATAAGTAAAATTCTACACAGAATTTTCGAACGTAAAGTGCCTCATGAACGAAAAAGAATAACAAGATAAAGACAAAATAAAAAGACCCTAAAGGTCGAAAATAAAGAAATCATCAAGATCGAGAATGAAAAGACAGTAAAGGTCATAATTTTTTTAAACTAGAACATAAATTGCCTCCAATCAATAGAACCACTGCCGGAAAATCGCTGCCACCACTGAAAGACACCGCCACTACGATGAAACCACCATCGCTACCACCATGACCACCACCATCACTTGCATTCAAACCATCGCCACCACCATACACAGCAAATCAAACCACCAGGCACCCCCATACACCACAAACCAAATCATCATCACTATATCAGAAATCAAACTACCACCACACACCGCGACCACCACCACAACAAGAACACAACGACTACCATACACAACAAGAATCGCGACTACCACCACAACGTAAGACTGGATCTGCGAAACTCTAGAAACTTTTTATTGCGGGGAAACAAACTTTTATTAGAATGGCAAAGGGGGATCTGACGAAGGGATGACCATTCGTCGGAAAAAAGACGAAAATCTCTGGAAGTTTTCTCTAGAAAACGGTTATAGAGAGAGAGAGAAGGGGAAACTAGGAATGATATATTACATGAGGGGTTATATCAATTTCAATCATGTACGTAAACCCCATAGAAGAAGGGCAAATACATAATTTTTGAAGTTTAGTATGTAGATGTAATATGTAAATTAGTTAGGAGGACTTATAAGTACTATTGTAGGCTCTCAACAAAAAAAAAAAAAGTACTATTGTAGGCCAGGTAAGGAAGCACGTGAGCTCAAGGACAAAAAATTCCGTAAAACCAACGCACGTGTGACCCCGGGAATTATTCGTTAGTATTATTATCGTTATTTGACGCGTGATCTAGAAACTACTATATATATATATATATATAGATAGATAATACAGTAGAATATTCATAATTTAAAATGAACTTTTTCTTCATTAATTTTGGGGGTAGGACTGATTACCCAACAAACTTCAAGCATGCTGAAGTAATTTAGCTCTAATTAACATATGATGATGATCATAATCTCTCTTTCTACAGGCTTCCTCTTAAATAAAATGATTTTAGTAGTATTTATTATACACTACCACTTCAATATTTCAATATGTATATAAAATATATATATTTCAATATGAAATTTGATTTCATTATTTCAAACCTTTTACCTATGTTTTAAGCTCCTTATATTGTGTTTTTTTCTTCATCTTGGACATTATATAAAGATTATATGTAACATTTTTTTTTCTTTAGATGAGTGTCAATTTTAGTACTACTTAATTTGACTAACAAAAACTAATGAAGTGCACATTCTTTGTATATATGCATTATATATAATAATTTATTTGACGGAAACAGTAAATATTTGTCGGAAACAGTAAATATTTGTATAATCTGAGCTCCACAAATTTTAGAAAGAAATGAAAGCTTTATAAATTCTTGCGAAGAGTAAACTATTCACGATGGTTATTTTTTTTGTGTGGAAATGATCATCACACCGTTTTAATTTTGAACAAAAATCTAAATATATAATGTATTAGAATAATTTTATGAAAATAAAAGAACATAATCCAATTGTCTCTTATTCACTAATTAGTTTTCTTTTTTATGTATTTAACTAATTAATTGGGTGCCCAATATAATAAAAACCTTTATATAAATAGCACAAAAAAAAGGGTACAACATCTAAACATAGAATCATATATCCCAAAGTTTGACCATTTTAAGTTTTGACTGATACACTAACCATCATACAGTGAATTGGGTAAAACCAAACTCACATGGTTAGTGGGGGATTGAATCATTTGAAAGGAAGGAAGGCCTGGGTCACATTTTTTAGGGTTTAATTAGGGTTTTAATTACTGCTAAAATCTTTGTTAAATCCAAGCGTGATTTGCTTTGGCAGTTCACGAGATACATGTTGACTGGTCTCAATACTAACAACAATTTTCTTAAATTCCTATGAGTTTTGGTTTAAGTGATGATAGATGATGCCATTTATTTCCCACCTTATTATTATATACCGTAACATATAAGAAAAAAAAGAAGTCTCTTGTTAGGGAAATCAACATCGATGTCACCCCGAAGAAGTCGCGATCTGTAAAGAATTCAGGAGGAAACTTCGAAATTAGGATTACGAAAAAGAAGAAACCTTTAAGAATTATCAAAACCAAATAGTGCAGCAATTTACTTGAACTACTGTAACTTCATATTTAGGTTTTTCTAAGTATGTCAACCAAATTACATCCACATTCATGTGACGAGTGTTCGTTAAATGTTCTTCCAGGACGAATATAATAGTGTTTTATAGACAATTATAACAACAATATACTGCTGTTTATTTCTGGTAATGTAACAAAATTAATCTCAAAAACTTGTTATTTTACCGCTTTAGCAATATGTACATATATAGACGTCTGAAACTACCAACACCTATCTAAGATGCTGGTAACTCTATTTTTCGTCGCTCACTTGTTACCCATGAATTTTAACACACTTGGAAATATTATTGGTGATTGTTTTGTTGTAATTAACATGTTCAGTTTTATTTTTCTATTAATTACCATTTTCTATAGTACTTATTTCTATAAAAATTGTTATATCCACAACTAATTAGTTGTTTTCAAAGTTTAGAAAAAAAAGTACTATAAAATTTCAATTAGTACAAAATCAAGGTTCTTTCATGAACTGGACAATTGGACATCATAATTTGGAGTCACGCCAATGTTCGTAGGAACTCTTTTTACTGGGTGTATTTGTAAGTTTGACCAATTTGATTTGTCACCACTTTTACCCTACAAAGAGTTGACAATTGAGATTAATAATAAAAAGAAATAAAATATCTAAACAAAGTGTATGCCAATAAACAAATAAAATATATATATATATATATATATTTATTATATTAATACATCATGTATTATCTATGTCCAAAAGGAACACATTAAATGGTAATTTGGATCCTCTCATATATAATCATGCACTATTTATAGGTATAGAAATTAGCTTTTAGATGGTTATAGTTGTACCCAAATTCTCAATTTTGACCTCCCATTTGGAAGTATATGTCACTCGAACTATAGAAGAATAACATATGATCATATATTAATTCAAATACTCCACTAAGACAGTTCAGTAGGATTTTTTTTTTTTTTAATAAACTTCTTCAACACTTTCATTAAACGTTTGTTTTCTGAAAATGAGCTTCCACTAAATACTAAGTTATTAAGAAGGAAAAAGATTGATCAAGCCAAGTCATTTTCGAAGGAGACTTCATTTATTAGGGGACTAAACCTCATTAATAAGATGAGACTTTTTTCCACTACAAAAATTACTTGTCCACATGGCACATATTCTAGTGTCAAATTATGTCTACCATTAGCCATAGATTTGCCAACACTTGGGACAATTTGTAAGGTTCTCTTTAACCTCTTTTACTTGGCATCTCATTATATTTTTCCCCATTTATTGATCATAATCTCCCACATAAACAAAAACAAAGACCTCCATTGATAGGGGACCTTAAAACATTGATCATTAACTTACTTGGATCCAACTAGCTAGTTATAATTCTTTTGAATTTTAAAATTGGGGCTTAAAAACTTGTTGGGTTTCTATAGGTGAGAGAGTAATGGGAAAAGGGTTAAGGAAGGGAAGAAAGAGCCGACCATGAAAAAGGGATGGTAGAAGGTGCTTGCTTTTTGGAGTGAAATTTGTTTCACTTTAAGTAGACAAGACTGTTTTTTTGGATGGCCCTCTCAAACCAAACAAACACTAATTAATAAGAACCCTAGAAGAAGATGTTCCAACTACTAGTAATTAATTTGAAAAAGATGAAGAAGAAGAAGAAGAAGAAGAAGAAGAGGAAGAAATAGATTCTTCTAGCTTCCTCATGCAATTCTTGATTCTTCTTACTTTTTAATTTTCATCCATGGGAAGGGGAGTGAGAGAGATACGTTGTGCACGTGCAAATGATCATTCTAACTCCGTGGAGGACCGTATGGTTTGTTTATGTGCGTATGCACTCTCGCATGCTTACTCTCACACCACGAGCTTTCTTAGGATTCACTCTTTTATCCCCTTGCAAATTTCAGATTCTTAAAAGTATATCACAAAGAAAAAGATAAAGGGAAATGCTAGAGAGCACAACTTTGGTGACCATAAATCAGCCCAGCTAATGTTGAATTCACAAAAAGACAAGATTTTTTTAAAGTTTGACTGTCCCAGAGTTGTCGTTTAGTGAATTCCACGTCAGTTGGGCTGATGGTCAACCCAGCTGGGCTCTCTAGCATTCCCGAAAGATAAAAGTGTTTTTTTGGCATTTGAAAGGTCATTTAAGAATTAAGATAAGAAGAAATTTAAGTTTGTGTATTGAAGTACTTAAAGCAAATGTTAAGTGACCCGAAAATGGACCCGTATCTTTCACAAACATTATTTTCATACAATCTATTGCCTATTGACCTTATAACTTGGGGAAACAAAGAAAAGAAAAAGGTTTTGACTTCAATAAAACCAATTAGTTTCTCACGAAAAGAAAATAATATATGACATTCATATAATATTGAAAGTAATGAGTCTTGAGTTTCTTATGACGCAACGAAAAATTTCGAAAAGAATTAGATTTTCGTCTAAAACTTTGAAAACTTAGAAAAAAAATCTTTAGATCTTCGTCTAGAGACTATAGAACCGAAACTAAGAAGAATTAATACTAAATTACTGAATTTTATTGACTAAACTGCATCCCTGAAACAACTCAGGTCCCCCTTATATAATCTTAGAGTTTCCTTAACCTGCTGATCAAACTCAAATATCAACTTCTAAAAAACAAAATACTAGTTTGCTGAATTGTAAAACAACTAAATAACTAGATCATTGGATATCTAAGATTTTTGAATTATTTTTCAAAAGTTTCCCCGCATCACCTTATGTCATGAAACAAAAGAAATAAAAAATGAAAAGACCCCGAAGAAAAATAGCATAAGAATTCTAGTGTTGTACTTGTACACATGTCCACCACACGAGGGTGATGAGAAAACAAGGACAACAAATTTTCTTGTTATAAAAGCAATAGAAAGTAAACACGACAAACAGATATAGTTTGTGTTGTCTATATGTTGATTCCATGCCCTCCTCAGGGTATGACTTAGCTCTTTTATTAACAAGTCCCGGTTTTTGCCTTTTTTTTTCGCTTGATAGACTTTCTCAGTCTAAACGATTATCAGTTGTTTTTTTATTTAGGTTGGAGTCAGGCTTGTTTTTTTTGGTGTTTTACCAATTTGATCACAGTGTCCCAATGTCTTATGTCCCATGCCATGTAACAGGAGAAAGAGAAGGATATTAGTATATACAGCCTGGTGCAAGTTGGAGAGAAGACATAATTGGTTCATGCCCAGCCAGAACAATGGCTCACACCAGCCCATACTTAATTGCTTATTGTTATTATTATTACTATTATCCGATATATATTTGTATATAGTTATATCATTATATGCGTAGATATTGAATTCTATTCATGATGAATCGTTGTATTATCTTTTCGTGATGTATCATTGCCTTATAATGATGATTTTTGTAATTTACTTTTAAAAAGAAAAAAATCTCTAAAGGTCCATAATTAGTATTTAACTTTTTAATTATTTAAATCCATTTCTTTATAATTTAAATCTCATACATTTTAAATAATTTTTCCCCTTTATTTTTGAAACTAAGTTGTTGGCGCGAAAATAAAAGATCGAAGAAATTTTTTCGAAACACACAAGGAAATTGGGTCTGAATTGTTTTTTCTTAGCCAAAACGACAAAACCTATTTTCTTGTCTTTATGCCGCCCCTATAGAATTCTAGAAACTACATGACATCTCTTTAGAGTCTTCGTCCTCGTAACAATGCCCTCTGTTCTTAAATCATCAACCTTCTTGAAATGTCTTTAAATACATTTTGAGTGAAAACAATACTAATTTTTTTTAGGTTTCATGGGTTTAGGCCCAAAATAAAGTTCAAAAAGGGAATAAGGTCCAATCTTCCCAAGAAAAAGGTTTTTAGTCCTTTTGCATTTTGGACCCTAATGCCATCTTTTGGATAAAACCAATTCCATCCATATCCCACAACTATTTCCACTCATTTTTAGGTCCAGCCGGACGAGAAAATTTACGACAACAAATTAGCTTGATTTTTAGATTAAAATAGATAACGAATATATCACTTTTTCTCTCTCTTACTTTTAGATTTGGAAACATAATGTCTCTTTCTCTCTCTTCTGAAAAATACCGTATAAACGATGATCCAAGTTACGAAAAAGGAAAAAATCTTTTTATTTTCTCTCTCTAACTTTCAAAAACAAGAAACAAAATCACTCGTTCAGATTTAGTTTTTTTGTTCTTATTTTTCGTATGTTGTTTGTAAGAATGAAAGTTTGTACAGAAAAAATGGATTTCTGATTTCCATACAGTGTATTTAATACTGAAATACTGGTAATTTATATAAAATTTCGAATTATGTAAAACAAGTTAACTTGTTTATGTATGTGCAGGAGATTTATGAATGGAGAAAGATATGGCTGGTCTTGAACCAAAAAATATATATATTGATGGAACCAGTACATGATTTTTATTAAAACTAACACATATTAACTGAATTTTTTCACCTAAATATATAGTCCATATTATAGGATGGTGCGGACCAACCTTCTGGGCTGCTAGTGATACTGTCCGCTTTGGCACACCTGGGCCTCACGGTTTTAAAAGGCCTCACTAGGAAAGGGTGTTTAACCTCTTAAGAGGAGCACCACACTCCTGTCTCCCACCAATGTGGGATTGCTTTACAACACACCATTCCAAAACCACATCATAGTAGAGCGAATCGTGCTGATAACGTGTTATAGGATGAGGGTGTGCTGTGACAACAATCCCACATTGGTGGGAGACGGAGTGTGGTGTTCCTCTTAAGAGGTTAAGCACCCTTCCCTAGTGAGGCCTTTTAAAATCGTGAGACCCAGTGTGTCAAAGCGGACAGTATCACTAGCAGTCCGGAAGGCTGGTGCGCACCATCCTATAACACGTTATCAACACGATTCACTCTACTATGATGTGGTCTTGGGAGAGTGTGTTGTGACAACAATCCCATATTGGTGGGAGACGGAGTGTGGTGCTCCTCTTAAGAGGTTAAGCACCCTTCCTATTGAGGCCTTTTTAAAACCGTGAGGCCCAGGTGTGTCAAAGCGGACAATATCACTAGCAACCCGGAAGGCTGGTGCGCACCATCCTATAACAGTCCATTGTAAATAATGTATATTTGTTGACACAAAATACATTATTGGTAATGTTTTTGTTTAAAACAATATATAAATAACATGTTATTTATTAGATATTTTACATCTTACACATAATATATTCACTAACGTTATTCATTTGATACATGTAAGTGATAGAGTTGTTGATGAAGAAAGTGAACAAAAAATAAATTTGTCGAAGTAGGTGGTTTTTGATTTAACTCGCGATTGAAGTTCATCATCTCCATTATATGCATACGAATTGCATCCAACATCGTTGTAATTGAATGACTCTGATAGTTCTGAAGATATAGCAGTGTACCTATGTAACAATAATATATTAATAACTTGTATAGTATAATGTGTACAGGTAGATAAATTATGATATGTCCACTAGATATAATGATTTCTTATCCATATATAATGTGTAATTTATGAACAATTCTCTTTAATTGGAAAACATGTTTTGTTTTGTAAATATTCATCGTGTTTTGCAAAAGTATGTATAATGTATAATGTTTAGTAAAATATGGTAAAGTATGTACGATGTTTAGTAAAATTCATCGTGTTTTATAATATAAAAAATGAGTTATGTCTTAATAAAACGTTTCTTATTGTGTCGAATAATACGAGTTATGTTCAATAAAATACACATAATGTTCTTAAATGAAGTATAATCTATAAGCTGTTATAGTTGAATGATACAAAAATCTTCATCTAGATCCGAAAGATCGAAATGATGAAAACAAATGTTTAATCAATTAAAATACATGATATAATGAAAACATAATCGAATATTATCAAATGTTAGAAGATGATGAAAACGATTTAGAAGATGATGAACACGTTTTGGAATATATATAAGATTCGTTTTAGAGAGAGAAAGTACGAAGAAAATCAACTTACCAGATGAAGGAATAAAGATATTAGTTGAAGATGGTGAAGAAAGTATGATGAAGATGATTCACAGGCGACGTCTCTAATCAGTTGGGGTTCGGTTTATTGATGGTTTCCCATTTTAGAGAGAGAAAGATGAAAAAAAAACTAGTTTATGATGAAGATGAGGAAGAAAAAACGGTGAAGATGGTGGCACGATTGTCTTCTCTACTCGGTTCAGGTTTGTAGAAGGAAGATACAGGATGCTGAGTTTTTTAGTGAAGATGAAGAAGAACAAGATGAAGATGGTTTTCAGTTAAGGTTATGGAATAGGTGATGAGACATGAAAATGTCCCATCTGAGTCTCTTAATTTGGACAAGTTAGTCTATCTAGGGCAGTTACTCTCATGAAATTACTCCTTTTTCTACTCAGGTACCTTTTTCAGAGTTATGTGTGCAAAGCGGATAAAAGTCGGAGAAAACGCAGACTAGGGGTATTTTGGTCATTTGCTGATTCTGATTTCATGATCAGTATTAGTGCTCGGATGGAAAGTAGAGTCCAAGACGAACCCGTAGGCGAAAACGGAAGTCAAATCGGAGTTCGGATGAGTAAAATAGAGCGAGTCAAAGTTTGGGTCAAATTCAGTTGACCAAAGGTCAAGAGGGACACGTGGCGCGCATCCAGGAAGTCATCGGAGGGACCAGAGAAGTCGCGGGACACCTTCTGTCACGGTCAGGAGTACACAAAGCTATTATCAAAACACGGGATTATTTAACGGTCCCGATTTAGCCGAGACATGTGGCGACATCCAAGAGCAGGAGCCGTACCATTTTCCGTCCGGCCGCGACGCACTGGATTAGGAGCATATAACCTCCTCAACGGCCGGCGTCTTCTCGTCGGGCTTTTCTCTCTCTTTCTAAAAAACCGAGAGTTATCAAAAGAGGGTTGTTCGGATTCGATGGGATTCGATTCAAAATAAAATCAGAAACAAAGGAGGAGAGAAGGAGAGCCCGGTCTATAAAGAACAGTAGAGAGAGAGAGAAGGATATCTCTCGGCTGGGGAATCATCCTCCTCTCGAGCTCAAATACAAAGAGAAATCAGAGAGAGAGTGAGAAGGATGATCGGGTTTTCAGAGAACAGAAGAGAAAAGGAGAAAAGTTAGAGAGAGAGAGAAACAGAGAGATTAAGCTCGGGTTTAAGAGAGAGATAGAACAGAAGGGAGAGAGAGGTTTTTCTGTTTTTCTTTCCTGTTTATACTCTTTCTATTAGTGAGAGATAGAGAGAGATACAGAGAGATTAAGAGGAGAATTATTGTAGAGAGAGAAAAGAACAGAAACTCAGTTTCTTTTTCAAATTAATTTGATTTTCGATTCTCTTTATTTTCGTGTTTCCTGTTTAGTGAGAAAGCAAGAAATAACAAAGATAGAGAGATTAAAGTGAGAGAAACAGGAGGTTGGAGTGAGAAAACAGAGTTGAAGAAGATGAGAAAATAATTTTCCAGAGAGGAAAATATTTCCGGGAAGACGAGAAAATCGTTTTCCCAGAGGGTGCGTTTGGCAGATTTCCAGGAAAAACAGAAGGAAATCCATTCCTTAAGGGTCTGTTTGGTTTTCGAAGCGCAGAAAAGTAAGTTTCTTTCTTATTTTTCTTCCATTACTTCAAATATTTATCGTTTCTAGCATGAGTAGCTAAATCCTTTATATCTAGGGTTTTAGACGAAGTTTAAATGACTATTCTAATAATAAATTTATTACAGTTATTTTTGTTTTAACGATAATATTTTCCGGGTTTATTTAGACCGTTCATGGACTAAAAACCTGAGTTATACAAAGAACTATCAAATTAGACCAAAATAAATTTGTCCTTAGAATTGTTAGGAAAACGGATCAGAAAACCCTAGGTTCCCTTTCTCTGAATATCGAAATATTTATTTATTTATTTATTTTTCTTGAGTTTTAGATTATAATTCTATTTTATCACCATCAAAACCAATTTTGAATCTCAATAGTTTTAAGGTTAGAATTAGTTTAACTTAGTCTCTGAGGAACGAACCGGTCTTACCGGAACTATTACTTGACGCCCGTATACTTGCGGGTGGAAACCTATCTAGGTAACTTTTTAGGACCATCAATAGGGTTTCTAATTTTAGAGAGAAAAAGTAAAAGAGTTGTGGGAAGAGAAGATTGGAGAGAGAAAATTAAATAAAAATGGAAAGAGAATTTTTTGGATTGGTTTCAAAAGTGGATCTTATCTTATATAAGAGACATGGGGTATTATGATAAAATATAAATCCTTGAGATTGGTGTTTTCTATGGAGATGGGTCCATTTGGATCAGATTTCCTTCATAAATATTATTTTGGCTTAAAATCTTATATTAATATTAGGGAGGACTACAATGTGGGTTTAGGTGTTGATTTTTGGACTATAAACTCAAAAATTAAATTTTGTAACATTCATGTATTTCATTTAATATTGGAAATGATGCCAAATCCTTATGATTTCCATTTTGTTATACACCAAATGGATTTTGATATTTAATCTATATCTAATTGTTGATTTCCTACCATTTATACAAACAAGGATTCTACCATTTTGGATTATAAATATGTGATGTACCCAAGTAAGTACCTTATAATCATAAACATAGCCATGACTCCATTAACAAAATTATCATCTCCAACTTATTTTCTTATCCTTTGCTTTCTTTCTCAACAATCTCAATTCATGACCAGTAATGCTGCTGGTAGCCCCACAAAAGGTTTCAGTTTCAAACTCATTCATAGAGACTCCCCAGAGTCTCCTCTCTACCCTGGTAACCTCACCAGCGTGGAAGAACTCGAACGACACGTGGAGCTTTCTGAATCGCGTCTTCTTTATTTGCATTCTAAGATAGCTGGTGCTTCAAATTATTCTAATCTTGATCTCATCCGTCCTAAAGTATTTTCAAGTCCCTACCTTTATCTAGTTCGAGTAGGTATTGGTTATTATAACCCTTATAACTTAGTACTTGATACAGCTAGTGAACTAATTTGGACCCAATGTAAACCTTGTGCGCCCAATTGTTTTCCTCAGAATACACCAACTTTTGATCCAAGTAGATCAACTACATTTAGAACTCTTCCTTGTAACGCTAATTGTCGACCACCAAAATTCACATGCAATAACAACCGATGCGAATATGACATTCACTACTTAACGGGGAGGACTGGAGGTTATCTAGCTACTGAAAATCTGAAATTTGATTCTAAACGTTTGATTTACGAATCTTTAAATAATAAAGTCTTTGGTTGCAGCATAGATAATAGGGAAATGAAGTCGATATTTCCAGGTTTTGTTGATGGTATTTTAGGTATGAATAAAGGAGAACTCTCTTTAATATCAAAAATGAGAAATGAAGCTCAAC
Source organism: Eschscholzia californica (assembly GCF_041429995.1). NCBI lineage: Eukaryota > Viridiplantae > Streptophyta > Magnoliopsida > Ranunculales > Papaveraceae > Eschscholzia > Eschscholzia californica. Next base: position 42,237,061 of record NW_028238483.1, on the reverse strand, counting down.
GACAATTTTCATACTGTTTAGTTGATAAGGACGCACCCGTGGGGGCTCACAGTTTCTTAAGTTTTGGTAACGACTACAAGTTAAAAGGATCAAAGGTTCAATCCACACCATTTGTTCCTTTTCCAAAAAATGCGAATGCGTACGGTTTGAGACTGTTAGATATTAGTGTAGGTAACAACAGGTGTCTTTTAAATCCTGGTGATTTCGCACCGAAACCAGATGGATCGGGAGGAGTTATGATCGATTCAGGCTCTTCTATTTCTCAGATTCCTCGTGACCCGTACAATCGTGTCACCGATCTTATAAAAACATACTTAAGGGGACAGTTTACTCTCGTTCCAAAGCCGAGACCAACGATAGACATGTGTTTTAGATTAAATAGGGGATACATCGATCTTCCAAGCCTTACTTTTCACTTTGACGGGCCAGCCGATCTTAAAATGGCATCAACAAATGTATTCCAGTACCATGCCAGCCAAGACTTTCACTGCCTTACAATGGTTCCTTCAAAGGTAGGGATTTCTGTGATAGGAGCAAGGCATCACATCAACAACCGGATAGAGTATAATTTAGCTACAAATAGGCTCTCATGGGCACCTGAGGATTGTCGAAGGTCTTCACAATCACAGGGATGATCTCTGTTTTGTTGGAGCATATTTTCCTTCTTTTCTTATTTTTATGAAGTGTAATGGCTCTCATACTTCTCCAAGCAATAGAAGCAAATGTTCGAAATAAATCAATATGTAATTAGTCCCAACTTGCGAATTTACATTTTCGAAAGCTTACATTCATCTCTCGAAACCTTATATTCATAATGTTGCAACTGACTTCTCCAACAATCACCTCTTCAATACTGGAATCTTGTGGATATAATTTTTCTGCTAAAGTGCAAACAAGATCAATCTTAAATGCCTTATATTCATCTCTCGGATCCAAAATTGAACTAAGAATAAGAAGTTCCATTGTACTATTTGTAAACCTTATATGCAACTCCGCTAACTGAATGTTATGACCCTCAGGTTCCCCACACACGCAAAACGATATTTGTCGTGGTCTCCATGATTTCTCTTATAAATGTGAACATTGACAAAATTTTTTTTGACTGAAGCTAAATGAGAGCCCGAACGAGTAGCTCCTATCGCTCCAAATTTCCTTTTTGGTTTGTCCCTCTACTTGTATCAAGATCACCAATAGCTAACATTTTTTGAAGTCTCATCTTGTTGAGAAGATCTTAATTAATCTTGTCGTAGGGGAGAAGCACCAATGAAATTAATAATTGCATTTAACATTGAATTGCCCCATATCGCTTACTTCTGTAGATGCTCTCGCCAATGCTAGTTGTAGTCTGTGGGCAAAACAATGCATATAATATGCGTATTTGCAATCTCTTACGAATAATCTTGTAATCGTCAGAGGTTCCTCGCCTATTTTTTGCTCATTCATACCCTTGACCTCGCATATTTTCAATGTGAAGGTTTCGACGAGAAAAAACATCTAGTATAGTTCGCTTTAAATTTAATGCAACAGTATTCTTCACATGTAAAATATACATATAAAAAAACTTTTCCAACCAAACCATCATCACTAACGAATCGCAAAATAATAGTCATCTGCTCCTTGAAGGATTCATCTTGTGCTTTCATGAACAAGATTACAAAATTGTGAGTTCCCAACCTATTGGCAAATCTTCTTTTAGCACTCTGTTAGCAAGAATAAATAATATCTCTTTTTGGATCATCGGAGTTGTGTGCTTTGCATTTCCATGAGCATGTTTAAAAACAACTTCATCAGTTTTATCTTTCACAGTAGCTAAAAACTCTATCTATTCAATGAAACTGTCATGATTAATAGAATTTGTAGATTCATCGTGACCTCTGGGTACATGCCTGATAAGCTACATAGCGTACACTATCAATTGTTGTCTTGAGTCTCAATCGATTTTTCCTTGCCATATCTTCAGTTTTCACATTATTCAACTTGTCGATGTGACGAAGTTCTTGATTGTTGTAGACAAAACATCTCCATTTTTTTTTCAGCAACTTCAATAATACCAAAAATATCTCCATTCTCTCTAGCTGTGATAGAGGTTTCGGGGGCAAATTGTCGGTATAATAAGCAGAATAGTGACTCCTTCCACAACCACTACAAAACAGGCGACTTTTAGTTACGCCTACTTCCGTAGTTGTTACCCTAATTTTCGTAGCAAACGATGTTTTGCTACGACCCTTTTCTCGTAACTAATATTGCCGTCACAAAAGGTTTAGTTACGAACTATTTGCTACGCCCTTGTCCGTAACTAAATAGTTTAAACCTTTTGCTATGGCTTTCCCCGTAACTAAAGGATCGGAAATATTTGACCGTTAAATACTTATTTTGCTATGGAATTGGTCGTAGCAAAAAGTCATGTATAATTACTATTGAATGTTCATTAACTACAAAATCGTCCATAGCAAAAATTTGGCCATTTTAAGATCCTAATTCTTGTTCGCATTCATTAATCGTGATCCTGTTCAACCTTCATCTATTCACACACACACATATATATAACTAAAATACATGACATAAAATAACATGTCAATCATCTGTTTCATCCATTCATTCATTAAAAATCCGTCTTACATATACCAGAGTAAAAACCTATTTGCAAATTGCAACCCAGATGCAAATTTGACACCGACCGATGTGTAGCAAATGGCCACAAAATATCCATTGCAAATGGTGACTAGTAGCTATGATACGGGAAGTCCATAACAAAAGTTGTGTAGGTAATGCCCGCCCGTTTTGTAGAGGCTTGTGAATATCACTATAGAAGTTTAAAACCTATTTGCAAATTGCAACCCAGATGCAAACTATAGCAACCTGATTGCGAACTTATTGTAAAACGGTAATACAACACTCAATTAACCACAACTTTAATAAAAAATAATCAAACAATAGTGCAAACCTACTGCAAACATCACAACCAACAAAATCATAATCAGTAAATGAGAGAAACCGACTTTCAATTTTTAAGAGAGAAACTGAAAAAAAAAACAATTCAAAATCTTTAAAAACTAGTTGAATCAACAACAAGTAAGTTGTTCAAATCTCGCTAAAATCAACAATAAATAGTTAAAACCTAAAACTTGTTGATTTTAAAATTTTGAAAGATTTTTCGAAGAATAATAACACACTAACGAGGATTTGAAGACTGATTAGTTGAGATTTGAGAATCAACCATGAACAATAGCAAGGATTTGAAGACAACCTAGTTGAGATTTGAGAATCAACAGTAGTGGGGAATAAAAATATCTCGAGAATTAACCCAAAAAATCGGTTGTAAATTATTTGCACAAAATGGATTCAGTTTTAGACAGAGAAAATCATGTGGTTAGAGAGATAATTTGGAAATGATTTTTTAAAATTTTCGATGGTACTTTTGTTTCTTCCTTACATAAAGTAATTTCGGTTTGGTCCTCAATTTGTGACCAACTATCCTTTATAGAATTTTTGTAACTATAAATCATTTTTATCTGTCCACTTCATTTTTCTTTATTTATTCCACTTCACTCTCTACTCATCCACCTCACTTGTCCTTCTCGAATCAATCGGGGCGTTGGTCGCCCAACCCATTTTCGGTGAGTTCGAAATTTCAAAAGTTCCTAATGTTCCATCTCTTTTCATCCACCACCACCACCTTCTGTCTCACAATATTGGTAGTTGAGGAAGAAGGAGAAAGAAAAGTTAAAATTTTTTAATTTGTTTTTAATTAGAGAAGTGGAGCTAGAGAAGTAAGATAATAAAGTGGATGAGATAAAGAGAAATGAGGTGGGTAAATAAAAAATAATCATAATTGCAGAAATGTATGTCATAAGAGTAAAATAAAAGAATTATCAATTATGGGGGTCAAATTAGTAACCCTGACACAATTGGGGGCCAAAATGAAAGTCGGGACAATTTGGAGGCTAGTTAGCAACAACTTGGGGCTTAAACATAATTAACCCTAAGATAACTATCACAGTGCTAATGAGAGCTTAAGACTAGAAAAAAAAATATTGAATGGTCATTTTCCAAGGTAACAACATTTAAAAGAATTGACCAAAATTCTCTTTGCTAGATTTTGGTATATGGTACATACATTTAGAATGAAAATAATACCAAAATTTTATACTATTAGTCTATTAATTAGTAAATCTTATTGTTGGTGACAAAATAAATTTCTAACATTTTATGTATTTCATAAAATGGAAATTATGGCAAATCCTTATGATTCTCATTTTGTTACACACCAAATGGATTTTGATAATCCTATATCTAATTGCTAAAATAAATTTCTAACATTTTATGTATTTCATAAAATGGAAATTATGCCAAATCCTTATGATTCTCATTTTGTTACACACCAAATGGATTTTGATAATCCTATATCTAATTGCTGATTTTCTACCATTTATACAAACAAGGATTCTACCGTCTTGGACTATAAATATCAGGTGATATACCTAAGTACATTGATAGAAAAAACATAGCCATGGCTCCTTTAGCAAAATTATCATCTCTAGGTTATTTTTTTATCCTTTGCTTTCTCTCCCATCAATCTCAATTCATGACCAGTAAGGCTGCTGGCAGCCCCAGAGAGGGTTTCAACTTCAAACTCATTCACAGAGACTCCCCAGAGTCTCCTCTCTACCCAGGTAATCTCACCAGCACCGAAGAACTCGAACGACTCGTCGAGTTTTCCAAATCTCGTCTTCTCTATTTGCATTCTAAAATTGTTGGTCCTTCAAATTATTCTAATCTTGGTCTAATCCGTCCTCCAGTACTTCAAAATCCCTACCTATATTTAGTTCAAGTAGGTATTGGTAATTATAAACCTTACCACTTAGTACTTGATACAGCTAGTGACCTAATTTGGACCCAATGTAAACCATGTTACCCCAACTGTTTTCCTCAGAATGCACCAACCTTTGATCCATCTAGATCAAGTAGGACATTTAGAGTTCTCCCTTGTAACGCTTGCCCACCAAAATACAGATGCAATCACAACCGATGCGAATATGACCTTACTTACGAAACAGGGAGGTCTACAGGTTATCTAGCTACTGAAACTCTCAAATTTGATTCTAAACGTTCGGTCGAATCCTTAAATAATAAAATCATTGGTTGCAGCATAAATAATAGGGGGATGACAATGTTTCGAGGTGATATTGATGGTATTTTAGGTATGAATAAAGGAGAACTCTCTTTAATTTCACAAATGGGAAACGAAGCTCGACAACGATTTTCATACTGTTTAGTTGATAAAGACGCACCCGCGGGGACTCACAGTTTCTTAAGTTTCGGTAACGACTATAAGTTAAAAGGATCAAAGGTTCAATCCACACCATTTGTTCCTTTTCCTAAGAATGCAAATGCGTATGGTTTGAAACTATTAGATATCAGTGTAGGTAACTACAGGTTATTTTTAAATCCTGGGGAATTCGCACCGAAACCAGATGGAACAGGAGGAGTTATGATCGATGCAGGAGCTTCTATTACTCACATTTCTCCTAACGCCTACAAACAAGTCAAGGATTTTATAAAAACCTACTTAAGGGGACAGTTTACTCTCATCCCGAACCCGAGTCAAGGATTAGACATGTGTTTTAGGCTAAAGAGAGGATTCACCGATCTTCCAAGCCTTACGTATCACTTCGACGGGCCAGCCCATCTTGTTGTGGCATCAACAAATGTGTTCCTTTACGATGCTCGCCAAGACTATCACTGCCTTACAGTTTTTCCTTCACAGGTAGGGTATTCTTTGATAGGAGCAATGCATCAAATCAACAACCGGATGGAATTTAACTTGGCTACAAATAGACTCTCGTGGGCACCAGAGGATTGTCGAAGGTCTTCATAGGGATGATCTCTGTATTGTTGGAGCACACTTTTTCTTCCTTTTCTTATTTTTTTCGAAGTGTAATGGGGTGCCTTATTTCTCTTAGTAAAGGAAGAAGATTTTCGAAATAAATCAACATTTAAATATTATGACTTGCGAATTTGCATGTTTGAAAGCGTGTCCACTTAATTAAGAGATAAAAATAATATGCATATCAGAACCAATATTTCGAAGCCATAAGAAAGATAAAAAAATGGTTACTGAAGATAGAGATTAAATCAAAGAGGTGTATGGAGGTTAAATAGCCTAATAAGCTATGGCACAAATAATATATTCTTCTAAAACTAAAGAATATATGTTGAATTTAATCAAACAAGTGTATTGATAGTAATAATAAAGGGGAGTCATGGCACAAACTTGTTGCACAATAATGTATATAGGCTTCAAAAGATTTTGTGGTGTCTTTTAAGGATCTCCTTATACCTTATGGACATAGATTTGCTACGATGTTTTAGGTTGTTCTTTTTGCATAACAAATAGTATAAAAATTACCGAGGAAAAAGAAAAATTAGGTAGACTATGGGCCGAAATCTATGTAATTTGCTACTAGGATTTACAGAGATAATGAACCAAACTCTAAGAATCCCATTGAAGCAAACTCTAGGAATCCCATTGAAGAAGTACCTCTCTCAAACCAACTGAGTTACTTAAGTAGGCAGATCCAACTCAAGTGTCTTCTTGTTGCTTGTGTTTTGCAGGACTAAAATTCCACAAAAACAAAATAATAAAGTGTCTGAGCCCGGGTTCGAACCGGGGACCTCTAGTGTGTGAGACTAGCGTGATAACCGACTACACCACCCAGACATTTTTGTACAAACACGGTCAAATACTTATATAAGCGAGATGCTTCTACTGTTAATAACAAGAAACTTAAGATTTTTTGTAACCGTTTTATTGATTATAACTTAAATCTAGAGTTTGAAGATTTAGAATTTCTGAAAGGAATTTAGGAATCAAACCAGAAATGAAGTTCTTACTAATGCCAATGAACCAACGATTCGACCTGGAACAATGAACAACTCGGTAGTGCAGTGAGTTTTCAAGTAGAAGGGTCAAATGATCGATTTTCTCTCTACAAGTTTCATTCTTGGTGATGAAGAAGAAGATGCCTAGGATTTATAGAGCAAGAAAAAAAGGAGATGATTAAAAATAAAAACTCTAATTTTTAGAGGGCATTAGTGCACTATATTCGAGTAATATCGCCCTAAAAATAGTTGCCCGCACCAATTTTTCATTTATCCGAATAAAACTGGCGTCCACATAATATATTGACCACAATTAAAAACAACAAAAGAAATCATAAGGGTATTTTTGATAAATTAGAAGGTCGGAAGAAAATTGGTGTCTATTGTTTGTTTGTGCCATCCAGGCTATAATCTTTGCCTTTAAACTTTTATATTAATATTAACAGCAAGAAACCTAAGATCCTTTTTAACCGTTTAATTCGTTATTACTTAAATCTAGAGTTTGAAGATTTGAAATTTCTAAAGGGAATTTAAGAATCAAATAAGTTCTTTATAATAGCAATGAACCAACAATTCGACCCAGAACAATGAATATCTCGGTAGGTGCAGTGAGTTTTCGAGTAGAAGGATCAAGATGACCGATTTTTTCTCTACAAATTTCGTTGTTGGTGATGAAAAAGAAGTTGCCTAGTACTTATAGAGCAACAAAATAGAAGGGATGATTTAAAATAAAAACTTCAATATTTAGAGGGCATTAATGCAATATATTAGAGTAATGTAACCCTAAAATCATTGTATGTATAAAATTTCAAATTTCTTCATTTGTCCGTATAAAATTGTTGTCTACATAATACATTTGATTGTCCACATATTGGCCACCACTCAAAGCTACAAAAGGGGTCATATAGGTATTTTCGATAAATTATGAAGTCAGGAAGGAATCCAGTCATAAACTAATGGGTCACTTGAAAATTTTTGGTAGAGTGGTACATACATTTAGAATGAAAACAATACCAAAAGGGAAATATTAGTTAGAAAATCTTACTGTTGGTGAAAAATGTAATTTTTTAAAATTTAGGTTTTTCATTTAAAATAGAAATTATGCCAAATCCTTATGATTCTTAATATTTTGTTACACACCAAATGGATATTGATGTTCCAATCCTTATGATTCCCATTTTGTTATACAGCAAATGGAGTTTGATATTTAATCCTACCATTGTTGATTTCCTACCATTTGGACTATAAATATGTGATGTACCCAAGTAAAGTACCTTATAATCATAAACATAGTCATGACTCCACTAGCAAAATTATCATCTCTAGCTTATATTCTTATCCTTTGCTGCTTTCTTTCCCATCAATCTCAATTCATGACCAGTAATGATGCTGGCAGCTCCAAAAAAGGTTTCAGCTTCAAACTCATTCATAGAGACTCGCCAGAGTCTCCTCTCTACCCTGGCAATCTCACCAGCTCGGAAGAACTCGAACGACTTGTCGAGTTTTTCGAATCGCGTCTTCTCTATTTGCATTCTGGTTTTTGTTGGTCCTTCAAATTATTCAGATCTTGCTCTAATCCGTCCTCCAGTAGTTTCAAGTACCTTCATTTATCTAGTTCAACTAGGTATTGGTTATTATAAACCTTACCACTTAGTACTTGATACAGGTAGTGACCTAATTTGGACACAATGTAAACCTTGTGAACCCAATTGTTTTCCTCAGAATACACCAACCTTTGATCCAAGTAGATCAAATACATTTAGAACTCTACCTTGTAACACTAATAATCTGCCACCAAAATTACATGCAAAAACAATCGATGGGAATATGGCTTTGATTACTTAACAGGGAGGTCTGAAGGTTATCTAGCTACTGAAACATTCAAATTTGATTCTAAACGTTCCGTCGAATCTTTAAATAATAGAGTCTTCGGTTGCAGCTATAATAACAGGGCGATAATGTCATTATTTGGAGGTGATATTGATGGTATTTTAGCTATGAATAAAGGGGAACTCTCTTTAATATCACAAATGGGAAATTAAGCTCAACGACGATTTTCATACTGTTTAGTTGATAAGGACGCACCCGGCCAAATTTTCTTAAGTTTTGGTAACGACTGCAAGTTAAAAGGATCAAAGGTTCAATTCACACCATTTGTTACTATTCCAAATAATCCGTATGTGTATGGTGTGAGACTATTAGATATTAGTGTAGGAAACTGCAGGTGTTTTTTAAATCCTGGGGATTTTGCCCTGAAACCAGACGGAACAGGAGGAGTTATTATCGACTCAGGAGTTGTTATTTCTCAGATTCCACCTAAAGCGTACAGACGTGTCACCGATCTTGTAACAACATACTTAAGGGGATAGTTTACTCTCATTCCAAACCCGAGTCAAAAATTAGGTATGTGTTTTAGGTTGAACAGAGGATATACCGATCTTCCAAGCCTTACGTTTCACTTTGACGGGCCAGCCGATCTTAAAGTGGCACTAACAAATGCGTTTTTTTACGATGCTCGTCTAGACTATCACTGCATCACACTCCTTTCTTCAAAGGTAAAGTTTTCTGTGATAGGAGCAAGACATCAAATCAACAATCGGATGGAGTATTATTTAGCAACAAATAGACTCTCATGGGCACCTGAGGATCGTCGAAGGTCCTAATAGGGATGATATCTGTGTTGTTGGAGCACACTTTTTCTTTTCTTATTTTCTTTCGAAGTATAATGGGATCCCATATGTTTCTAAGTAAAGGAAGATTATTTTCGAAATAAATCAATATTTAATTAGTGTGATTTTTTTTCGATGAAATAAAAAAAAACCCCAATAATAGTCGTAACAAAATTATAAACCAAATTGTGGTTAAATAAGATAGAAATTAAATCAAAGTCTAGTGTTCAAATACAGGCAGTAACTCAGTTCAATCCCATCTGACTTTTTTGTTGTACACAACTAAATACGGTTAGCTCATGTGTCGCCTCAGATGCCTAGTTACAAATCTCAATATTTATAATTTCTTTTACTGTTAATTTCTACTATTTAGGATTTGGTTAAATTATCATTTTGACAATCTTTACCTTTGAATTTTACATTCCAAATAAGGCATCATTTTGCACCAAAAAATGAACTTGTCTGCTTCTAACATGTTATCTTCTTCTCTCAACAAAAAAAAAAACATGTTATCTTCTTACTCCTACCCAATCTCCTCTTTCAACATTTCCAATATCCCCATTAAATCATCCGTTTTACCCATCAACAATTGTTAATACATGAGTTAGTTGTAAGAGGTAAGAAAAGTTGAGACTCTATAATAAACGCATCCACCTCATAATAGAGTGTCTAACAAAGTGGTTCAGTAAAGAAGGTTTCTTAAACAAAAACTCTTAATAATCATACGAGGCACTCTAAGTGTTAGAGTTTAAGTGTCTCATTGGATAAATGAGTAAAGGAAATGTTTAAGATTACAAGATAAAATCAAAGACCAAAATCAAACATTTTATGAACTCTCCACTCTTCATCACAGAGAAGGGTTCTTGGTCTGAGCTGGACGGTCACATCAAGACTCGGGTCAGAGTCGGTTGGCCACTCGAGCCAAAAACTACATTTCAGATTTCTCAAAAAGAAATGAGGTGGATAAGTAAAAAAAAATAAGGTGGAAACTCTAAGGCTTAAAGAAAAGTCTTCGGTGCATAAAAGGCTTAGTCGATCAAACGTTTAGTCAAAGTATTTCATTCGCAAATCAAACAACTACTTTCTTCCAACCACAAGTGCCTTTCTTTAGTACATCTTGTGCAACAAAAAATATCAAATTAAAAATTAGAAAACAGAGGAACCCCTAATTAGGAAGTAGAGAGGAAAAGAACGAATACACGAGCAATAAGATCAGCATCAACAACTGGAACACCATTAGCTTTGAAGAGATTGAAAACAGTGCCTAAAGCTGAAGATATTCTACCTGTTAGCCCCACAATCCTCATTTCTTCCGTACGAGGATTTTGCTTAAAACCCTAGACTGATGAACCCGAGATATTCCACCTAGATTTGTTGCACTGTTACGGAAAGACAAAAGTCTTCTATGAATGAAGATGATGTAGGGGTTTCCCCTTCATCGTCTTCATAGTTTAGAGAGATTAAGAGAAGGAAAAGAAGATAAAGAGATGAAGAGAGACGAAGAAGGAAAAAAAAGGTAGAGAAATGAGGGAGAGAAAGATGGAGATGAAAATGGTAGTCGGAATTTTGGGGGTTAAGGTGAGGGAAAGATGAAGATTAGGGGAGGGGACAAAACACAACTTAGTAAATTCTTTTGCCAAAACTTAAAATGTGCCCCATAATTCAATCTTGATTGATTAAGTCTTTATGCTTCAGAGACTTTTCTATATGACCAAAAACCACGCCCAAAAAAGAATTGTAATTACAGAAACTTCATAAGAGAAAAATTGGAAAAAGTTAAAAAAATTGGGTCAAATCAGAAGTGCTAACACAGTTGGGGGTCAAAATGAAAGTCGTGACGCAATTGAAGATCAGTTGATCACAACTACGAACTTAAATAACACTAACACAGTTGAGGGCCAAAATGAAAATCATGACATAATTGAAGGCTAGTTGATCACGACTACGAGCTTAAATATAACTAACCCAGTTGGGGCCAAAATCAAAGTCGTGACACAATTGAAGACCAGTTGATCACACCTACGAGCTTATATAGAATTAACCCTAAGAATCTAGGATAAGTTATAAAAATGCTACCTAGAGTTGAAGAATAGAAAAAATTGATTGTTTTTTTAACCAAAACAAAATTTAGAGGAAAATTATCCAAGATTCTCTTTGCTAAAGTGGGAACAGTTGTACATACATTTAGAATGAAAATAATACCAAAACTTTTACATTAATAAGTAAATCTTATGGATGGTGACAAAGTGATTTTTTAACATTCATGTATTTTATTTAATATGGAAATGATGCCAAATCCTTATGATTTCCATTTTGTTATACACCAAAATGGATTTTGATATTTAATCCTATATCTAATTGCTAATTTCCTACCATTTATACAAACAAGGATTCTACCATTTTGGACTATAAATATCTGATGTACCTAAGTACCTTGAGCATAAACATAGCCATGGCTCCTTTAGCAAAATTATCATCTTTAGCTTGTTTTCTTATCCTTTGCTTTCTCTCCCATCAATCTCAATTCATCATCATTAATGCTGGTGTCATCCCCACAAAAGGTTTCAGCTTCAAACTCATTCATAGAGACTCCCCAGAGTCTCCTCTCTACCCTGGTAATCTCACCAGCTCAGAAAAACTCGAACGACTCATCAAATTTTCCAAATCGCGTCTTCTCTATTTGCATACCAAAATTGCTAGTGCTTCAAATTATTCTAATCTTGCTTTAGTCCGTCCTCCAGTACTTCACGATAACTACCTATATCTAGTTCAAGTAGGCATTGGTTATTATAAACCTTACCACTTACAACTTGATACAGGTAGTGGTCTAATTTGGACACAATGTAAATCTTGTGAGCCCAATTGTTTTCTTCAGAATACACCAACCTTTGATCCAAGTAGATCAAGGACATTTAGAACTCTACCTCACGCTAATTGTTTGCCACCAAAATTCACATGGAAAGACAACCGATGCCAATATGACCTTAAGTATGTAACAGGGAGATCTGCAGGTTATCTAGCTACTGAAACTCTCAAATTTGATTCGAAACGTTCCGTCAAATCTCTAAATAATATTGTCTTCGGTTGCGGCACAAATAATAGGGAGATGAAAGGGTTTGAAGGTAATATTGATGGTATTTTAGGTATGGATAAAGGAAAACTCTCTTTAATATCACAAATGGGAAATGAAGCTCAGAGACGATTTTCATATTGTTTAGTTGATGAAGATGCACCTGCAGGGACTCATAGTTTCCTAAGTTTCGGTAACGACTACAAGTTAAAAGGATCAAAGGTCCAATCCACACAATTTGTTCCTTTTCCAGATCTTGCAGATGCGTACGGTTTGAAACTATTAGATATCAGTGTAGGTAAGCAAAGGTGTAATTTTAATCCTGGGTATTTCGCACCGAAACCAGATGGATCAGGAGGAGTTGTTATCGATTCAGGAGCTTCCACTTCTCACATTCCTCCTGACGCGTATAAACGTGTCACCGTTCTTATAAAAACGTACTTAAGTGGGCACTTCACTCTCATTCCGGACCCTGGTCAAAATTTAGGCATGTGTTTTAGGTTGTATAGAGGATACACCGATCTTCCAAGCCTTACATTTCACTTTGATGGGCCAGCCGATCTTAAAGTGGCATCAACACAAGCGTTCTATTATGATGCTCACGAAGACTATCACTGCCTTGCACTCTTTTCAGATCTAGGGTTTTCTGTGATAGGAGCAAGGCATCAAGTCAATAACCGGATGGAGTATAATTTAGGTACAAATAGACTCTCATGGGCACCTGAAGATTGTCGAAGGTCTTCATAGGGATATTCTTTGTGTTGTTGGAGAACACTTTTTTATTTCCTTTTCTTATTTTCTTTCGAAGTGTAATGGATCCCTTATTTCTCTAAGTGAAGGGAGAAGAATTTCTAAATAAATCGATATTTAATTGTTTTGACTTGCTAACTTACATTTTTGAAAGCTTACGTGTCTTGTTTTGGTTCAAAAATGATTTGGGGACTCTCTCGACCATACTCCCTGGTGTACCCCCTCTCACATGTTAAGTGTATTTTGATCTTTTCAGTCTGACAAAAAATGTGAAAAAGACCAAAATGGTCTTGTCCAGGGGTACACCAGGGAATCCCTCTATCAGCTTTGGTTTTGGTTAGACTGAAGTTCCATTAAAAAGACATCAAAGAAAAAAAGTGTCTAAACGCGAGTCCATACCAGGGACCTCTAGTGTGTGAGACTAGCGTGATAACCGACTACACCACCGAGAAATTGTTATATATACATGGTTGTTGTGAAAAATAAAGGAGGGAAGAAGAAAGATAATGGAAATATAGACCAAGAGATAGAGACAAGAAGAACTTGATTTGTATTCATATGTTTGTAGATGATTCCTCTACTTTGATATATTGGTATATTAGGTACATTGGTACACTAGTTTGGTACATCTTATTCACTAACAAGAAAGCTCTTTATATAGGCCTCTTGATAAGTTACAAAACTAATACAAGAGTTGCATATAATCAATGGTGCTTGAATACAAATAATGGTGGAGAACTTATGGTGGTGGGAGTTACCAAAGTGTGGTGGTCATCCACCATAAATCAAAGATTTATAACACTCCCCCTGGATGTCCACCACATCAGATATTGCCTCATTAAAACCTTACTAGGAAAACCCAATGGGACAAAACCATAGTGAAGGAAAAAGAGTACAAATTCTTTGTTTATGTACATCTTTGATGAACACATAATCAGCCTCATTAAAACCTTGTTAAGAAAAACCCTATGGGAAAAATTCTTAACGAAGGAAAAAGAGTACTTTGTGAAAATATAGTATATAATGTTTCCATAAACTTGCTCCCCCTCATGAAGGTTGAGGGCATTGTTCAACTTTTTATCGCCAGCTTCCTTTTGGTATATATACACACAAAATACAATTTGTAGCATTTGACATTTCAAGTTGCATTAGTATAATGTCTTAAAGTTCATGCATACTTTAACTTGAAGCTTGTTAAATCCTTCCGGGATATCAATTGAAGTCACTATTTAGTGATTCGTATTTGTGTATCATGTATATCAGTAAGATAACTATAACATCTTGTGAAATTAATGTACTTATCACATTTCGTTGTACAATCCACTTGACACGCATAAGAGGTGTTAAATTCATCATTCGATGACTTTTGTCTTAAAATAGAGTTGTCTCGCCAAAACCTTGTCAGGAAAATCCAATCGGACAAAACCTGAACGAAGGAAAAAGACTACAACTTTTAGAAAATTGAAATAATTTTCAATATGCACAGTTGCCTCATTAAAACCTTGACAAGGAAAACCCTATGGGACAAAACCTTGACGAAGGAAAAGAGTACAACGCGATTGACATTTTATATATGAATGATGGTTGTTTTCTAAAACCACATTACAACACATATAATGTATTGTTTGTACTATATTAGGTACTTCAGGACCTGAGTTTCCATGACATATGATAAGTTAAAACAATATGAGTTGCTTTGAAGCTTATAGCCTTTTAGTATTTCAGAATATGTTCATTTTCAAGATTTTCTTTACTCGAATAATCTTTTTCAATACTCTACTGTCAAACTTTGATATCTCTTCAAGAGTCAGAATAGGATTTATAAATACTTCATAATATAATTCGAGGATTTGTAATTCATATTGAAATTTTATAAGTGGAAGTCAAATCCTTTATAGACTAAGTGACATTTCTTACATATGTCTACTTTATTACCTTCAGGGTAATTCTTGCTTGGTGCTTCGACTTCATGTCTGAAGACTTAATTATTTTATAAGTAAAATCTGCAAGTAATGAAGTATCTCATCAAAAGTTGACAAATTACTAATTCTGAATCAATATGCTCCCAGTAGCTACTATTTTCAGAAATACATCGTCTGAAATAATTTATTTGATTTCTCAAATTCTCACAGCATACATAGTTCAATGATCTCATGTATGTATGTACCTTTGTAAAAGGTCGGTGTCTTTTTTTTTTTTTTTTTACACATATCCTCTTCAGGGGATTTCATTAGGAATATGAATCACATTCAATTCTAATTTGATAGCCTCTTCAGGAGGAAAAATTATTCCTTCAGTGTCAAGGAGTATATGTCACTTTGAGCAACTCTGATCATTTTCCATTACCTTTATCTGGATATAAGCATATTAAGCTCTGAAAAATATTAATATTTCGAGGTAGCAAGTTCTCCGTATAATGATTCCAAATGAGAAAAACTCGATCATTTTCAAGTATTTTACGACATTGAATATAGGACTTCCTCCCCCTAATGTCGATAGATTTTCGTCTTATTTATGAGCACATACTTCAAGGATGTGACAAAGACGAAAGAAAAATCAATTGCTTTAGGCAAATTTGATTTTTTTTTCATATCATATTTTTAGTTGGACAAAAGTTTCTATCTGATCACAGCTTCAGGTGTGAGCAATTTGTTATAATATCACAACTTCAGGTGTGATTAATTACATGTGAGATATATCATCTTCATGTGATTTTATTTTATTTTATTTATTAAATCCATCATCACTTTCTTTTAGGGTATACAACTTCAGGTGTAGTTTGAAAGCGGATATCATCACCGTCCAAAGATGCGAAAAAAATATCATCACCACTTGCAATGCAAGTGCAACCAAAACTTTGATATCACATTCTCCTTAAAACAATTTCGTAAAATTTGGTTGTCTTCCACCATGAAGAACTTTGTCAAATTTAATCAAACTATATGTTCGTATAGTAAAATGAGATTTTCAATTTTGTCACTCTATTTGCAATATGAACTCGGTGTAAGATTTTCTTATCACCGTTTAATTATAATCCTTTAATAACCAACGGAAAATAATTTTAATACTGAAAAATTAGCATTTGTCATTCTTCAGGAATGCGCAAATAAATTTCTTTCGGGTTAATTCCGTTTTGGCCCCCGATTTGTGACCAACTGGCCGTTTTGGCCTCCATAAGTGTCCGGCAGTTCGTTTTGGCCCCAAAAAATTTCTAAATGGCCCCAAATTTTTTCAACCTCCCAATTTTACCCCCATGGCATTTCTGTAATTATCTTTTTTTTCTTTTTCTTTGTCCACCTCATCTAACAATCACCACATCACCTGTCCACCTCACCCTTCTTCTCCGGCGAAAGGTTGCCGGCCGGAATAAAAAATTCCGGCCGGCCACCTTTACCCAAAAAAAAAAAAAAAAAAAATTTTCTTCATCTTCTTCATTTCTCTCTCTTCTTCATCTCCTTCTTTCTCTCTCTTCTTTCTCTCTCTTCTTCTTCTTTATCTCTCTTCTTCTTCTTTATCTCTCTTCTTCTTCTTTATCTCTCTTCTTCCTCTTTCTCTCTAACCCCTCTCTCTTCTCTCTCTATAACTCCGGCGAAGGGGCGGAGCCCCTTCGCCGGAGAACCAGACCTTGAAGGTCTGGTTTCTACAACCAGACCGAGTCTGTTTCTACAACCAGACCTTGAAGGTCTGGTTTCTACAACCAGACCTTCAAGGTCTGGTTCTCCGGCGAAGGGGCTCCGCCCCTTCGCCGGAGTTATAGAGAAAGAAGAGAGAGGGGTTAGAGAGAAAGAGGAAGCCCCTTCGCCGGAGAACCAGACCGAGTCTGGTTTCTAAAACCAGTCCCGGTCTGGTTGGAAACCAGATCGGGATCTGGTTTTAGAAACCAGTCCCGGTCTGGTTGGAAACCAGATCGGGATCTGGTTTTAGAAACCAGATCGGGATCTGGTTTTAGAAACCAGATCCCGATCTGGTTTTAGAAACCAGATCCCGATCTGGTTTTAGAAACCAGATCCCGATCTGGTTTCCAACCAGACCGAGTCTGGTTCTACAACCAGATCGAGTCTGGTTCTACAACCAGACCGAGTCTGGTTCTACAACCAGACCGGGACTGGTTGTAGAAACCAGATCTCGGTCTGGTTTCCAACCAGACCGAGTCTGGTTCTACAACCAGACCTTGAAGGTCTGGTTTCTACAACCAGACCTTCAAGGTCTGGTTCTCCGGCGAAGGGGCTCCTCCCCTTCGCCAGAGTTATAGAGAAAGAAGAGAGAGGGGTTAGAGAGAAAGAGAAAGAGGAAGAAGAGAGAAAGAAGAAGAAGAGAGATAAAGAAGAAGAAGAGAGAGAAAGAAGGAGATGAAGAAGAGAGAGAAAGAAGGAGATGAAGAAGAGAGAGAAATGAAGAAGATGAAGAAAATTTTTTTTTTTTTTTTTTTTTGGTAAAGGTGGCCGGCCGGAATTTTTTATTCCGGCCGGCAACCTTTCGCCGGAGAAGAAGGGTGAGGTGGACAGGTGATGTGGTGATTGTTAGATGAGGTGGACAAAGAAAAAAAAGATAATTACAGAAATGCCATGGGGGTAAAATTGGGAGGTTGAAAAAATTTGGGGCCATTTAGGAATTTTTTGGGGCCAAAACGAACTGCCGGACACTTATGGGGGCCAAAACGGCCAGTTGGTCACAAACTTCAGGTTTGAAGAAGTATATACGCCAAACTTCAGGTTTGGCAATCTCATATACAAATAGACGTTCCAATTTGATCTTAACCAAAATTTAATGGTTAAATTTCTTCTTTGGAAAAATCTTCATTCACAGATCAAAATATACTCTTATGATACATTCATACAAAATGAAACATTAGCTATGAGAGTAATACCAATTTATTTTGGATGCATAATTTACCTTGACCTTACCATTGAATAGATTGCGTTGACATTCATATTAGTTTGCAATACCAACATTTTCACCATTATCATCTACTTAATTCTAATATTTTTTTAATGTGATTCATTATGCCTCAACAATCACAAAATCAATGGTTAGAGATAAGTAAAAATAATAAGTTTGAAACTTTAACAAAGAGAATCCACATACCTTTTAACTTACCAATTACAATTGACCAAACTTACCCATATTTTATTTGTTTGTACCTTGATCAAGGAGTTGATAATTTCTTCGTCCCTTTGACATAGAGCAAATCGTGCTGATAACGTGTTGTGAAAAATAAAGGAGGGAAGAAGAAAGATAATGGAAATATAGACCAAGAGATAGAGACAAGAAGAACTTGATTTGTATTCATATGTTTGTAGATGATTCCTCTACTTTGATATATTGGTATATTAGGTACATTGGTACACTAGTTTGGTACATCTTATTCACTAACAAGAAAGCTCTTTATATAGGCCTCTTGATAAGTTACAAAACTAATACAAGAGTTACATATAATCAATGGTGCTTGAATACAAATAATGGTGGAGAACTTATGGTGGTGGGAGTTACCAAAGTGTGGTGGTCATCCACCATAAATCAAAGATTTATAACAATGGTCAAATTTTTATATATTCTAATTTCTTCTATATCTAGGGTTTGGTTAAATTATCATTTTGACAATCTTTGCCCTTGGAATTTTACATCCAAAATAATCAGTAACTGATGATGTATGTTCTTGAAGCATCATTTTGCACCAAAAAAATGAACTTGTCTGCTTCTAACATGTTATCTTCTTACCCCTCCTACCCATTCTCTTCATTCAACATTTTCAATCACTACCTACGATTCAATACCACTCTCAAATCCTATATCCCCATTAAATCATCTGTTTTACCATCAACAATTGTTAATACAGGAGTGGGTTTTAAGAGAGAGAAAGAAGAACAAGAGGTAAAAAAGTTGAGGTGGGTTGAAATTGGAACAGATACAACTGATGCCCAAAATCAAGCAATTTCTAAACTCCCTTTGAAGATGACTAAAAGATGTAAAGCTTTGATGAAACAGATTATTTGTTTTAATAATCAAGAAACTGATTTGAATCAGTTATTGGATTCATGGGTTAAGATTATGAAGCCAATAAGAGCTGATTGGCTTTCTGTTCTTAAGGAATTGACCAAATTGGATCACCCTTTGCTCTTTCAGGTGGATTTCTTCTTCTTTTTCTACTAACCCTAGTTTTACTTCAATTTACTTTCTTACATTTGTTGTGATTGGTTGCAAGAAAACTTAATCTTGGGTAGGGGTGTACACAAGTCGAGCTCTTAACGAGTTGCTCGAGCTCGGCTCGACTATTGCCCGTGCTCGACTCGAATATTAGCGAGCACGAGCTTAACACGAGCCCAAAATCATGCTCGTTTATGTAAACGAGCCGAGCTTGATCATTCTTTAGTTTATCACGAGCTACTCGTGAATAGCTCGTTTAACATACTCTTATAATATTCTAGTACATAATTATGTATTAGTATTGAAACTTGTACATGAAATATCAACCATTAAAATATTATTGGAATATGAATCATTAATCATTATTATTGTATGTGACAAGTGATCATTGAAGTATTTTGATAATTTAGAAAGTTTTAATTTGAAGTATTTTGATAAACGAGTTTAAAAGAATGCAAGCTCGAGCTCTTTCAAACTTATACGAACCGAGTTTGAACAAGTGGACAATTACTCGAACGAGCTCGAGCTCGACAGTCAAATACACGAACCGAGCTTGAACATCTTACTACTCAGCTCGGCTCGAGTAGAGTACACCCCTAATCTTGGGCACAAAGAGTCTAGTGAGAACACCAAATGACCAAATGTTTAACTTCAAACACATAACCTATGGAATAGTGTGAATACTTTTAGCTATATTTAGAACTATAAGTTTTCAAAATATAGCGCCGAATTCACATAGGCTAATTGGCTAAGTACAAATTTGTTAGTACTTCTTCTTCTCTATTCCTCCCTTTCTCTTCTTTTCCCTCTCCTACTCTCTCTAAAAATTATCTTCTTCACCTCAAACCCAAGTAAGTAATTTCATGTCGATTAAGGATTTGACGTTTAGACTTATGGGCGAAGGGAATTTGACCAGGTTATGCCACTTTACTTCTCCGTTTAGTAAAAGTATGCCATTTGCAAATGAAACAACTACCTTCTTCCAACCACAAGTGCCTTTCTTTGGTACATCTTGTGCAACAAAAAAATATCAAATGGGAAAACAGAGGAACCCCTAATTAAGAAGTAGAGAGAGAAAGAACGAGCACATGAGCAATAAGACTAACGTCGTCGACTGGAACACAAACACCATTAGCTTTAAAGAGATTGGAAATGGTGCCTAAACCTGAAGATATTCTTCCTTCTAGCAACCTTCATATTTTTTTCCCTAGGAGGATATTTCTTAAAACCCTAGACTAATGAATTGATGAACCCTAGATATTCCACCTAGATTTGTTGCACGATTAGGGGATAGACAATGTCTTTTACGAATGGAAGATGATGCAAGGATTTCCCCTTCATCATCTTCTTCGACTCAGAAAAAATGAATTGAAGAATATAGTTTAAAGAGAGTAAGAAAGAGAGGAAGAGGGACGAAAAAGAAAAAAAACTACAGAGATGGGGGGGAGAAAGATGAAAATGGTAGCCGGAATTTTGGGGGTTAAGGTGAGGGGAAGATGTAGATGAGGGGACAATTTAGTAAATTTTTGGGTCAAAAAATAAATATGCTCCGTAAGTCAATCTTGATTGATTAAGTCTTTATGTCCAAAAGTCATGTTCAAAAAAAGAAACTAAAGAAATTTCATGAGGGTAAAATTGGAAAATATATTAAAAATTTTGGGTCAAATCATAAGCATTAACATAATTGGGGGCCAAAATGAAAGTCGTGACACAATTGAAGACCAGATAATCATAATTACGAGCTTAAATAAAAGGGTTATTTCCCAAATGGCTTCCAACTTTGTGACCGGCTTCCTGCCTGGCCCCCTACTTTAGCAAAAATACCCATATGGCCTCCTTTTTTCGTTATCTTTAACTTTCCGTTACTCTCTCTCCTCCATCTCATTTTTTCTCTCTACCACATCATTTGAGCACGCCACATCATCATCTTCTCCGGCAGGGGTCGCTGGTCGGCGACCTTTAATTTTTTTCTATTCTCTCTCTAAAAAGATAAAATTTTTTTTTTAAACTCTCTCTCTCTACAGATCTAGAGAAAGCAGACACATTACAGGTCTGTTCACAGACCTCCAATGGGTCTGCAAACAGATCCACTGAAGGTCTGATACCTTCAATAGATCTGTTCGTAGACCTTCAAAGGGTCTGTTCGCAGACCTTTAATGGGTCTACTCTCTAGATCTGTAGAGATATTATTTGATTTTTTAGAGATAGAGAGAATAAAAAAAAAATTGAAGGTCGTCGGCCGGAAATTTGGCCGACCAGTGACCCCCGCCGGAAAGATAATGATGTGGCAGAGAGAGAAAATGAGATGGAGGAGAGAGAGTAACGGAAAGTTAAAGATAATGAAAAAAGGGGCCATATGGGTATTTTTGCTAAAGTAGGGGGTCAGGTAGAAAGCTGGTCACAAAGTTGGGGGTCATTTGAGAAATAACCCTAAATAAAATTTACCTTAAGAACAAACTATAACAACGCTACGGGGAGATAAAGAATGAAAATAGGGTGCTTCTAAAGGCATTGGGCAAAAGGGTTGTCAGCGGGCGGGCTTTATTAGCACCAGGCCTGACAATTAATTTCTTTGTTAGCACCGGTCTCATCTGTAAGCACCCGACCTCATCTAACCTAACCTCCATCTAAATCTCAACATTTGAGAAAAACCTTCATTTTCTCTCTCTAAAGCTCAAAACCGAACCTCAAATTTTGCTCTCAATCTGTTCTTTCACTCTCTAAGTGTTAGAATCAACAATCATTTGGTGAAGACTGATAGTGATGAAAGATGAAAATTTTAATTTGCCCTAAAAATCTATCGGACAGACTGGACCAATCTGAGACCTAAGAGAACCAAACAGATCAGCTGATCCTTGACCTAAGAATATCGATGATAGTGGACTTTTACTTCTTTTAAAAAGATGATATAACACAGTTGAAAGATGAATACCTCACTTAGATTAATGATTCCGTTTATTTGAGTGGCCGGAGGATGTGGGTAGTAATGCACCACCTAGGATTTTGTTTTGGAAGAAAAAAAAATTGTTTTAGAAGAATAAAATAAATGAAGAAAACAGAGGTGAACTTCACCCAAATTAGTTGACCGGGTGCTTATAGAGAAATTGGGTCAATGATCATTGACCCAAGTCAATGAAATGACCGCCCGCTAACAACCTATCGGCCCTGTGCCTTTAGAGCCACCCATGAAAATAGTTCCAAAATTTTAATATTAATTAGTAAATCCCATTGTTGGTGTCTTGGTGACAAAGTAAATTTCTAACATTTATGTACTTCATTAAAATGGAAATTATGCCAAATCCTTATGATTCCTACTTTGTTATACACCCAACGGATTTTGATATTTAATCCTATATCTAATTGCTGATTTCCTACCATTTATACAAACAAGGATTCTACCATTTTGGACTATAATTATGTGATGTTCATAAGTAGCTTGATAAAAAACATAGCCATGGCGCCATTAGCAAAATTATCAATCTCTAGGTTATTTTCTCATCCTTTGCTTTCTCTCCCTCAATTTCAATTAATAACCAGTAATGCCGCTGGCAGCCCCACAAAAGGTTTTAGCTTCAAACTCATTCATAGAGATTCCCCGGAGTCTCCTCTCTACCCTGGTAATCTTACCAGCTTAGAAAAACTCGAACGACTCTTCCAGTTCTCCGAATCACTTGTTCTCTATTTGCATACCAAAATTGTTGGTGCTTCAAATTATTCTAATCTTGGTCTGATCCGTCCTCCAGTACTTCAATATGCCTTGAAGTAGGTATTGGTTACTATAAACCTTACCACTTACTACTTGATACATGTAGTGATCTAATTTGGACCCAATGTAACCCTTGTGAGCCCAATTGGTTCCCTCAGAATACAACAACTTTTGAGCCATATAGATCGAATACATTTAGAACTCTACCTTATACTAATTTTCTGCAACCAAGATTCACATGGAAAGACAACGGATGCCAATATGACCTTTAGTATGTAACAGGGATATCTCGAGGTTATCTAGCTACTGAAACTCTCAAATTTGATTCGAAACGTTCGGTCAAATCTTTAAATAATATTGTCTTTGGTTGCAGCACAAATACTAGGGAGATAACAATGTTTCGAGGTAATATTGATGGTATTTTAGGTATGGATAAAGGAGAACTCTCTTTCATATCCCAAATGGGAAATGAAGCTAAGAGACGATTTTCATATTGTTTAATTGATCAAGACGCACCTGCAAGGACTCATAGTTTCTTAAGTTTCGGTAACGACTACAAGTTAAAAGGATCAAAGGTTCAATCCACACAATTTGTTCCTTTTCTAGACAATGCAGATGCGTACAATTGAAACTATTAGATATTAGTATAGGTAACCACAGGTGTTTTTTTAATCCTGGGTATTTCGCACCAAAACCAGATGGATTAGGAGGAGTTGTTATCGATTCAGGAGCTGCTACGTCTCACATTCCTACTAATACGTATAGCCGTGTCACCGATCTTATAAAAACATACTTAAGGGGACAGTTCACTCTCATTCCGAACCCGAGTAAAGGATTAGACATGTGTTTTAGGTTAAATAGAGGATACACCGATCTTCCAAGCCTTACGTTTCACTTTGACGGGCCAGCCGATCTTAAAGTGGCATCAAAAAACGTGTTCTATTACGATGCCCGCCAAGACTATTACTGCCTTACACTCCTTACTTCAAAGGCAAAGTTTTCTGTGATAGAAGCAAGGCATCAAATCAACAATAGGATGGAGTATAATTTAGCTACAAATAGACTCTCATGGGCACATGAGAATTGTTGAAGGTCTTAATAGGGATGATATTTGTGTCGTCGGAGCACACTTTTTCTTCCTTTTCTTATTTTCTTTCGAAGTGTAATGGGGTCCCATATTTCTCCAAGAAAAAGGAAGAAAAAATTTCAAAATAAATCAATATTTCATTTGTTTGACTTGTTAACTTACATTTTTGAAAGCTTAAAGCTTAAGAAAAAAAATATGCATATCAAAACCAGTATTCCCAACTAAAAATTGTTGTAAGGAAGTAAGATAAGAATTAAATCAAAGACTAGTGTTCAAAATACAACTAGGCGGTAACTCATATCAAACCTGTCTGACTTTTTTGTTGTAGACAACTAAGAGCATCTCCGATGCAAGACTCAATCTTAAAATCCCAAGTGCCCCTTAGAATTTGAGATTTATTTTAAGAAAAACTCTCTAATGCAAAACTTAATTGAGATCTTAAAATGATGTAGAAGCATTTAATTTTAAGAAGCCTCAATGCATAAAAGGTTTGGTCAATCAAAATTCACTTAGGAGGCGTATTTATTTATTTTTGCTCAGGCTTTTTTCTCTTCTCTTTCTCTTCTCTTCTTCTCTTTCTCTTCTCTTCCTCTCTTTATCTTCATTCCCCTCTCCTACTCTCTCTAAACAATACCTTCTTCACCTCAACCCCAAGTTTGCAATTTAATGCTGATTAAGGATTTGACGTTTAGACTGATGGCGAAGAGGATTTGACCAGGTTATGCCCGCTTTACTTCACCGTTTAGTAAAAGTATTTCATTTGCAAATGAAACAACTGCAATCGTCCACCCACAAGGACCATTCTTTAGTACATTTTGTGCAACAAAAAATATCAAATTGGAAAACAGAGGACCCCTAATTAGGAAGTAGACAGAGAAAGAACGAGTACACGAGCAATAAGATCGACAACGACGACTGAAACACCATTAGTTTTGCTTAAAACCTATGACGATTTTCCTTAAAACCCCAGACTAATGAATTGATGAACCCTAGAAAATCCACCTAGATATGTTCCACTGTTACGGGAAAGACAAAGGTCTTCCACGAACGGAAGATGATACAGGGGTTTCCCCCTTCTTCATCTTCTTCGGCACAGAAAAACTGAATTGAATAATATAGTTTAGAGAGAGTAAGAGAAGGAAAAGAATATAAAGAGATGAAGAGAGACGAAGAAGACAAAAAAAAGGTAGAGAGATCAGGGGGAGAAAGATGAAAATGAAAATGGGTAGCCGGAATTTTGGAATTAAGGTGAGGACAAGATGAAGATTAGGGGACAAGAGACAACTTAGTTAATTTTTAGGTCAAAAAATAAATACGCCCGTCAAAAAAAAGAATTGTAACCACAGAAATTTCATGCGACAAAAATTGTGAAGTTTATTAAAAAAATTGGGTCAAATCAGAAGCAGTAACACAATTGGGGGTCAAAAAATTAACCCCAAAAAAGAATTGCTATTAAAGAAATTTCATGAGAGAAAAAATAGAAAATTTATTACAAAATTTGGGTTAAATCAGAAGCACTAATATAATTGGGGGCCAAAATGAAATTCGTGACACAATTGAAGACCAGATGATCATAATTACGAGCTTAAATAAAATTAACCCTAAGAACAAACTATAACAATGCTATGAGGAGTTGAAGAATAGAAAAGATTGATTGTTTTTTTTTGCACACGTTTACATCTTCACAAATTGCTTAAAGCCAACTTTTGGTTTTCATCCAAGAACTTTCCTTGCTTTACTAGTATTGATCTCTCCTTGTATATACGAAAATTTTACCATCAATCCATCTCATTTCCAAACTCCACTTCTTCTTTTTTTCCTTTTCCTCTTTCTTCACCACTTTTTTTTCTATCGGAGTAAATAAAACTTGCTGATCAACAAATTCATATATTCATAAAACTTGAATATGTAGTGTATCTTCTAACAAACGATTCATTAGAACAACCATTAATAGCACGACAACCCTTGATTTAACATAAATCCAAAAACTTTAACAAAGATTAATCCCACAAGGGTAAGTGTTAATCTTGAATAATGCTTGAGAATAGTAGTTCACAATGGACGGACCAAACATTTTTGTTACATGAGACTTATATACTATTTTTGTAATAAGTCTCGTAAGACGTAATGTCTACATTATTGAATTTGTGTTTCATGGCGATTCACTTCTTGTGGCCTGATATTTCACAGTTTTATGTTATGAGTGACAAAAATCTCGACAGACCATTGTGCATTTGATGGTGGTGTGTCAGTATGGCATGTAAAAAAAGGAATTGTGTTAGTGTGTTGTGTTGCCTTCTGCCTCTCGCTCTGTTGCGAACCACTAGTTCAAGATTGCGAACTTATGAGATAGAAGTTAAATAGGAAGAGTTAAATAAGTTTGTCTAGTTTATTTTGATAAAATACCCATCAGATATGTTAATATCTATGTCACCAAAATTTGTAGATCCAAGATCAGAATATGTTCATATAATGTGAAACATGGCCACTTTAATATGGACAAATATTATTAATATACTAGTAATTATTGTTAATAATGAAGAGATGGATAATAAAGAGATGGAGGAGTAAGAACGTCCGTGCATAAAAGGCTTAGTCGATCAAAAATGACTAGGGAGGCATCGTTTAGTCAAAGTATTTCATTCGCAAATCAAACAACTACTTTCTTCCAAGCACAAGTGCATTTCTTTAGTACATCTTGTGCAACAAAAAATATCAAATTAAAAATTAGAAAACAGAGAACCCCTAGTTAGGAAGTAGAGAGGAAAAGATCGAATACACGAGCAATAAGGTCAGCATCAACAACTTAAACACCATTAGCTTTGAAGAGATTGAAAACGGTGCCTAAAGCTGAAGATATTCTACCTGTTAGTCCCACAGTCCTCATTTCTTCCGTACGAGGATTTTGCTTAAAACCCTAGACTGATGAACCCTAGATATTCCACCTAGATTTGTTGCACTGTTACGGAAAGACAAAAGTCTTCTATGAATGAAGATGATGTAGGGGTTTCCCCTTCATTGTCTTCTATGTTTAGAGAGATTAAGAGAAGGAAAAGAAGATAAAGAGATGAAGAGATCACGAAGAAGGAAAAAAATAGTAGAGAAATGAGGGGGAGAAAAATGAAGATGAAAATGGTACTCGGAAATTTGGGGGTTAAGTTGAGGGAAAGATGAAGATTAGGGGAGGGGACAAAAGACAACTTAATAAATTCTTTTGCCAAAACGTAAATGTGCCCCATAAGTCAATCTTGATTGATTAAGTCTTTATGCTTCAGAGACTTTTATTTATGTCCAAAAATCACGCCCAAAAAAGAATTGTAATTACAGAAATTTCATGTGAGAAAAATTGAAAAAAATTAAAAAAATTCGGTCAAATCAGAATTACTAACACAGTTGGGGGCCAAAATGAAAGTCGTGACACAATTGAAGACCAGTTGATCACAACTACGAACTCAAATAACACTAACACAGTTGAGGCCCAAATTGAAAGTCATGACATAATTGAAGGCCAGTTAATCACAACTACGAGCTTAAATAGCACAAACCCAGTTGGGGCCAAAATGAAAGTCGTGACACAATTGAAGACCAGTTGATCACAAGTACGAGCTTATATAGAATTAACCCTAAGAATTTAGGATAAGCTATAACAATGCTACCAGGAGTTGAAGAATAGAAAAAATTGATTGTTTTTATTTAACCAAAACAAAATTAAGAGGAAAATTGTCCAGATTCTCTTTGCATTAATAAGTAAATCTTATGGTTGGTGACAAAGTAATTTTTTAACATTCATGTATTTCATTTAATATGGAAATGATGCCAAATCCTTATGATTTCCATTTTGTTATACACCAAATATTTTGATATTTAATCCTATATCCAATTGTTGATTTCCTACCATTTATACCAACCAGGATTCCGCCATCTTGACTATAAATATGTGATGTACTAAGTACCTTGATTATAAACATAGCCAATTAGCCATGGCTTCATTAGCAAAATTATCATCTCTAGGTTATTTTTTTATCCTTTGCTTTATTTCCCATCAATCGCAATTCATGACCAGTAATGCTGCTGGCATCCCCACAAAAGGTTTCAGCTTCAAACTCATTCATAGAGACTCACCAGAGTCTCCTCTCTACCCTGGTAATCTCACCATCTCAGAAAGACTCGAACGACTCGTCAAATTTTCCGAATCGCGTCTTCTCTATTTGCATACCAAAATTGCTGGTGCTTCAAATTATTCTAATCTTGGTCTAATCCGTCCTCCAGTACTTCAATATTTCTTACTTTATCTAGTTCAAGTAGGTATTGGCTATTATAAATCTTACCACTTACTACTTGATACAGGTAGTGATCTAATTTGGACTCAATGTAAACCTTGTGAGCCCAATTGTTTCTCTCAAAATACACCAACATTTGATCCATATAGATCGAATACATTTAGAACTCTACCTGAAACTAGTTGTCCGCAACCAAAATTCACATGGAAAGAGAACCGATGCCAATATGACCTTAAGTATGTAACAGGGAGATCTGGAGGTTATCTAGCTACTGAAACTCTCAAATTTGATTCGAAACGTTCGGTCAAATCTTTAAATAATATTGTCTTTGGTTGTAGTACAAATAATAGGGAGATGCCACTGTTTGGAGGTGGTATTGATGGTATTTTAGGTATGAATAGAGGAGAACTCTCTTTAATATCACAAATGGGAAATGAAGCTAAGAGACGATTTTCATACTGTTTAGTTGATGCAAACGCACCTGCAGGGACTCATAGTTTCTTAAGTTTCGGTAACGACTATAAGTTAAAAGAATCAAAGGTTCAATCCACACAATTTGTTCCTTTTCCAGATAATGCAGATGCTTACGGTTTGAAACTATTAGATATTAGTGTAGGTAACCACAGGTGTTTTTTTAATCCTGGGTATTTCGCACCAAAACCAGATGGATCAGGAGGAGTTGTTATCGATTCAGGAGCTGCTACGTCTCACATTTCTCCTAATGCGTATAGCCGTGTCAAGGATCTTATAAAGACATACTTAAGGGGACAGTTCACTCTCATTCCGAACCCGAGTCAAGGATTAGACATGTGTTTTAGGTTACATAGAGGATACACCGATCTTCCAAGCCTTACGTTTCACTTTGACGGGCCAGCCGATCTTAAAGTGGCATCAACAAACTTGTTCCTTTACGATGCCGACCAAGACTATCACTGCCTTACACTCTTTCCTTCAAGTGTAAAGTTTTCTCTTATAGGAGCAATGCATCAAATCAACAATCGGATGGAGTATAATTTAGCTACAAACAGACTCTCATGGGCACCTGAGGATTGTCGAAGGTCTTCGTAAGGATGATATATGTGTTGTCGGAGCACACTTTTTCTTCCTTTTCATATTTTCTTTCGAAGTGTAATGGGGTCCCATATTTCTCTAAGAAAAAGGAAGAAAAAATTTCAAAATAAATCAATATTTAATTAGTTTGACTTGTTAACTTACATTTTTGAAAGCTTAAGAAATAAAATATGCATATCAAAACCAGTATTCCCAACTAAGAGTTGTTGTAAGGAAGTTAAGAATTAAATCAAAGACTAGTGTTCAAAATACAACTAGGCTGTAACTCAGTTCAAACCCGTCTGACTTTTTTCTTGTAGACAACTAAGAGCATCTCCAATGCAAGACCAATCTTAAAATCGTAAGTGACACTTACGATTTGAGAGTATTTTAAGAAAAAACTTCTCCAATGCAAAATTCAGTTGAGATTTTAAGATGATTTAGAAGCATTTAATTTTAAGATGCTTGAGTGAAAAAAAGGTTTGGTCAATCAAAATTCACTTAGGAGGCATATTTAATTTTTTGCTCAATCTTTTTTCTCTTCTCTTCCTCTCTTTATCTTCTTTCCCCTCTCCTACTGTCTCTAAAAAGTATCTTCTTCACCTCAACCCCAAGTTTGCAATTTAATGCCGATTAAGGATTTGATGTTTAGACGACTGATAGGCAAAAAGGATTTGACCAGGTTATGCCCGCTTTTCTTCACCGTTTAGTAAAAGTATTTCATTTGCAACTGAAACAACTAACTTCTTCCAAGCGCAAGGACCATTCTTTAGTACATCTTGTGCCACAAAAAATATCAAATTGGAAAACAGAGGAACCCCTAATTAGGAAGTAGAGAGAGAAAGAACGAGTACACAAGCAATAAGATCGACATCGACGACTGGAACACCATTAGCGTTGCTTAAAACCCTATGACGATTTTCTTTAAAACCCTAGACTAATGAATCGTTGAACCCTAGAAAATCCACCTAAATCTGTTCCATTATTACACGAAAGACAAAGGTCTTCCACAAATGGAAGATGGTGCAGCGGTTTCCCCTTCATCATCTTCTTCGACTCAGAAAAACTGAATTGAATAATATAGTTTAGAGAGAGTAAGAGAAGGAAAAGAATATAAAGAGAGACGAAGAAGACCAAAAAAAAGGGTAGAGAGATCGGGGGGGGGGGGAAGATGAAAATGAAGATGAAGATTAGGATAAGATACAACTTAGTAGATTTTTTGGTCAAAAAATAAATATGCCCGTCAAAAAAAGAATTGTAACTACAGAAATTTCATGCGAGGAAAATTGGGAAGTTTATTAAAAAAAATTGCGTCAAATCAGAAGCACTAACACAATTGGGAGCCAAAATGAAAGTCGTGACACAGTTCAAGGCCAGTTGATCAAAACTACGAGTTTAAATAAAATTAACCCTAAGATAAACTATAAAAATGCTAGCGAGAGTTGGAGAATATAAAAAGTTGATTGATTTTTTCACCAGAACAAAGTTTACAGGAAAATTTGACCAAGTTTCTCTTTGCCAAAGTTTAGAGGAAAATTAACCCCAAAAAAGAATTGTTATTAAAGAAATTTGGTGAGAGAAAAATTGAAAAATTTTATTATAAAATTTGGGTCAAATTCGAAGCACTAACATAGTTGGGGGCCAAAATAAAATTCGTGACACAATTGAAGAGGAGTTGATCATAGTTACAAGATTAAATAAAACTAACCCTAAGAACAAACTATAATTGTATAACAATGCTATGGGGAGCTGAAAATAGAAAAAATCGATTGGTTTTTTTACCAAATCAAAGTTTAGAGAAAAATTTGACCAAGTTTCTCTTTGCTAAAGTCGGAACAGTTGTAGGTATTAATAAAGTTGTTAGGCTTCTGGCCATTTTCATTGTTGGGCTATAGGCCCGGTGTTGTTAATGTTTGAGTGGGCAGTTATCGAGCTTATCACATCTATGATGTATTGATGCGTCCAAAAAGGTTCAAACCCAAGCAGAGGTATCAAGTAGTAACCGGTAAAACCGGAGTCGATCCAAGGATAGGAAGGTAATTTTGATATCGAAGGATTTTATCCGTCGATTTAGGTATTAAAGGCTTACTTAGACAAAAATATAAAGAAACAAGATAAACGGGAGTTTTTGATTAATAAGCAATAAACGAAGAAGACAAGAAAAACTAACTAACTATCGAAGTAAACGAGCGAGAGAGATTTAAGAGAAGAGTCGGAGGAACAAGAGTCGGGACGCAACAAGAGTCGGGAGACAAATAAGTGAGAGAGGTGTCGAACCGAGAATTCGATAATGATAAACCTAGGACTACGTGTAGTCCGATCTAATGTTTCAAGGTATAATCAATGTTCGACTCCTAAAGTAGATGTCTCTAAGTACTACGTATATCCGGAAATCATACTTAGTCAAACAAACGTCTAAATCGATTTATCCCGAGTCAACGAAAGTGTTGTCTAGTCGCCTAACTATGTAAAGTGCATGACAAGACACATGAAATTATGACTTAGACTACGATCGATATCGAATACTTCGTTTCGTCTATTAACTATGTGAAGTGCTTGACAAGACACATGAAAATACGATCAAAACGATAATCGAAATAAACGAACATCAATTTACAATCAAAACATCAAATCATATTAAACATAATCACGAATTCATCACATTTCATTTCATATAATCGACAGACTAAAGTTAGCTAAACATGGTGATTGAATAAGAAATGGAAAGAAAATGATGAGAGAATCACCCTTTTTCGATGTGGTTCGAGACTAAGATCGTCGAAAAATATGAGTCTTTAAGGTGCAGCCGATCTCCCCTTAGGAATTCTCTGGGTTCCCCATAACGACCACCATGAATTGCTTGATTCTTGGTAAAAAAATCGAATTGTAAGAACCCTAAAGGAGTTTATACTTCTTCTACTTCCTATAAAGTTGTTTACTGTACGTTTGTTTATTCCCAATACATGACGCTATGCACTAGAAGAAAGACTGATTTCTGGTACATCATTTTGTGGCTTGCAAACAGGCTTATTCCCGTTTCATAAAACACTGTACCTATCCCCATGTAATGAAAAATGTATGTCCATGAAATAACATTGAACTTTTAAAAACCCTAATGGGTTATACTGATTTCTTCTACTTCCTATAAAGTTGTTTCCTGTGCATTTTTTTTATTCCCAGTACATGACGCTATGCAGTAGAACAGAAATTGATTTCTGGTACATCATTTCGTGTCTTGTAAACGGGCTTATTCCCGATTAATAACACACTGTACCTATCCCCATGTACTGAAAAAATGTATGTCCATGAAATAACATTGAACTTTTAGTGTCAGTTATAATGTGTTTGTTATAATGGGTAACACAAGTTTGTTCCTAGTTTATTTTGTTTACAGACTCCAGCTATGGAAACTACAGAAGTTCCCGACCGGTCTATACGGAAGAGAAAAGCACCCGAAGAAACATTAGGAGAGAGTAATAAAAAGAAGGGAAAGTCCTTCAAACCTGAAGTGGGATTAAAAGTGAGATGAAAAACAGACCTGCCGACCTTGCGGCAAAATATCACAAGATTCTAGAAACAAATGTAATTAAGAAGTACTTAAGGTTACGGTATTTTGTAAACTTTGTTAACAAGAAATTATGGTGACAAAATTGAAACTAACTCAGGTGCTGGATGTCCCCTCTTGAAAAATTTCGGTAATTAAGAAGTAATATGGTACGTATTTTGTAAACTTTGGTAACCCACGTAAGACATGATCTCTCTCTTGGAAAACAAAAAGTTGAAGGAGTATATTCTTAAACTTATTGAGAAGTATATAATGTACAAAACATTATCTAAGGTAACGTTTGATAACGACAAGTACATTCGCATAAGATATATTTGGGACAGAGACTACAATCAGAAATGTTCAGGAAATTGATTTGAGTACAAGAAATAAATTTGTGTACAAAAAACATATTTATGTACAAGAAAAAAAAGTGTGTACAGGGAAGAAAGTTGGGTTTAGAGGAGAATCCTCTACTACATCCAGAGATGCACTTTTAAATAATATGTATAACAAGATATTATATACTAAGAAAGTCGGGTTTAGAGGGAACAAGATATTATATACTAAGAAAGACAAACTTACATTCTTATGGACTTGAATAATATGTATACCAAATGTACATTTTTAATTTTCAATACATAAGAAATGTTTAACAAATAGATTTGTGTACAGAAAATTTGATACTACAATCAATTATGTGTAACATACTTGTGTTACATTCTAACTGGTCCTACTACAAGCAGAAATGTTTAGGAAATAGATTTGTATATAGGAAATATGTTTGTGTACAGGGAAGAAAGTTGTGTACATGGAGGAAAATTGGGTTTAAAAGAGAATCCTCTATTACAACCAGAAATGCACTTTCAAATAATATGTATACCAAATGTTTCATTTGGGGAGCAAGATTTCATGTACTAAGAAAGACTTATACCATTATGTGTCCCAAACACTTAAAAATGCAGAGTACAACTTTATGTTTACTAAACCGAATAGTTTACGGTTCATTGATGTGTGTTGGACAAATAATTAATCTGATTTAGAATACTCGTACAACATATACTAAGCACCATTAAAGCTACAAGTTTACTCTGTCGAATCCGATCAAGTTGAATCCTTCTTGTCGAGCTAGAACTGGAAAGTTCTCGTTGCATCCTGCAAACACAAAGTCAAATTATATGTTACTAAAACAAATAAAACATTTGTATGTACAGAACACCTTTATGTTTCCCAACCACTAAAAAATGTAGAGTACAACTTTATGTTTATCAGAAATTGAATAGTTCACGCTTCATCGGTGTGTGTCAAACAAACAAACAATAAGCAATGCATAAAAAAATGGTGTTTTATGTCTCACCAATGAGGGTGTGTTCGAGCAATGTTCCCAGATACACTGATATATCGGTTGAATCATTTCGAAACAAATCTCTATTCATACTGCATATTGTTACAAGCTTGTTATGCATATGAGAAGGTACAACTATCTATATAACAAATCAGCAAGGTTTTTATGTCATGTCATAAACATTGTCTATAAATCTTGACCGTGCAATCTTCGTTTGTGAATCCAAACCATCGTTTTAGAAGCCTCCAAACATGATTTAGTTGTTTATTTGTTATCAAAACTACCACATTATTTTATACCCTCATTTTTTTTCAAAAATAACATGTAGGTTAACATCTAAATATATATACTTGAAGGGGTATAAATCTTGACTGTGCTTTAAAATTTCAGTTTTGATTTTCAAGTTTTGTTTCTCTTTTACTTTTTTTTGGTCATCGATCATCATTTAATATTGTTGATTGTTAATTTAGTCTCATCTTCTTTTTTTGATCTTACGTTTTTGTTTTGCAGGTAATGTCATTTTTTCTGTTTATTTCTTCCTCATGTGTGAGTCATCTTATTTTTATCTAATCTCTTTCCTCTTTGCAAGAAACTTATTTTTTGTTGTTCATAATGAATGAGGTTTGCTAGTTAATGTTAGGTTTAATTTTACAGGAAAGTATTTTTTTCTTTTAAAGTTTTAATATTCTCGGTTCTCTTTGATTCAATTTCTTTCTATTTCATTGCTTCTACTGATTTACTTTGTTCGATAAATCTTTTTTTTCTTCACAGAAAACATATTTTTTATGTTCACTCACATGTTTGGCGTGGCTATTATTGACTATTTTTTGCATACGATATTATTGTCAGAATTTTAAAGTTGTTAATTTTGTTTTCAAGGAGACAAGGAGATATAGAAAAAATGATTAATGGAGAAGATGAACTTTGTGTTAGAAAATAGAGAAGTTCCCACATTTTAGTGCAACTAGATTCGAATGAACGATGTTGAAACTTTGTCGAAGACCAAAGAAGAATTTGATAGCTCTTCATCCAAAGTGTTACAACATATTTTTTCTGTTCACTCACATGGTTGGCGTGGCTATTATTGACTATTTTCTGCATACGATATTATTGCATTTTGACATATTTTATTCAAGAAGGATAAAAAGTAAGGAAAGTATGCTAATGCGATTTTTTTTATGGTTTGGATTTGAAACTCATAGTTTTTTTTCAACAACTACCGAGGTCTGAATTTCATAATGAACTCAATAGAGATTCCTAAAAAAATAAAATAATGTATTGCGTTTCGACATATTTTGTTCGAAAAAGATAAAAAGCAAGGAAAGTATGAGTAACCCAAAAACTAAAAGAACCATCCACTATACTCTCTCATAAACATTTCTTAAAGTAGATTCAAGCACAAACCACAAGGTATAGAAAAAACACTACCTGCAGGCAGGAAGCAAATGCTATCTGTACCAAATACCCGATGCTTTGAAATAAAAATAGATTGAAGATAGAGATCGTCACGTGATTAAGAACAGAAAGGTAGAGTTCGAGATGTAGAGGTTCAAGTTCAATTCATATGGATATTTGAGCTTTAACGGTCTAGATTAAAAGCGACTGGATTTGAGTTTGACGGTCTAGATTCATTGTCTTATTTACGTTGGGCACAAATGAATGTTCAAAATATTTTAAGATTTACAATATATTCTCAATTTTATGCTACTTCATTTTAGAGAGGCCTGTAATATTGGATCTTAAATCTATAATTTCTTTTCTAATGCAAGGTGATTTTGGCTTAGTCATTTTACTATTAACTAGGTATCTCCCGCGCCTTGCGGGTGCCGTCAATCCCGTCGGGCTTACGCCAGTCGTGGTTAAGAACCTCCACAACACAAGCACAACGTGTTTAACATTCACTCGGGTGCATGTAACACGATGTCCACTTTAAATCTTCGTCTGACGTCACCTAGACTAAGCCGAAACCTAGACGTGCTAGCACTGTGGTGCCTGTGTTTCGTCATATAGTGCTAGCACGCCTAGGTTTGGGCTCATTCTAAGTGATGTCAGACGAAGATTTAAAGTAGACATCGTGTTACATGCACCCGAGTGAATGTTAAAAAACGTTGTGCTTGTGTTGTGGAGGTTCTTAACCACGACTGGCGTAAGCCTGACGGGACTGACCGCGCCCGCAGAGCGCGAGAGATACCTAGTAGTAAACAAAACATGTTATAATTGAGAAATACAAATGTTGGTGATCCATAATCTGTGTAGACATGAAAGAAATCTCTATCCATATGAAAAAGCAATGAAAGAAAAGTTTTTTTATAAAAATAAAAACTATGGTCTCAAACAAAATATCAATGTTCCAACCTACTTTTATGGAGAATAAATACTTCAGATTATGTTCAAAATTATTTTAGTTGAGTCCAAATGTTTCTGTACAGTCCAAAAGTTTCTGTAGAAGACAAAGTGTTTAAGGAAGACAAAGTTATGAAACATTAAAATGGGAAAACCTTCAACTGTGTTTAAACAAAATTATTTTGGACTCTTAAAATAAGGCAGCGGCTTTGGAGAATAAAGATAATTCTCCGGAGAATAAAGACTTTTCTTAAAACTAGTCAAATAAGATTGACTTTTTATGTTTCTTTTTATTGCTAAGGGGCTTCTAATTTTAGAAGATGCTATAAAAAAGGCTCCTCCATCTCATCACCTCTCTCTGCCACTTCATCTTCTTGACACCTCATCATCTTCTCCGGCGAAAGTCGTCAGCCGACCAATTTTCCGGCCGGCGACCTTCAAACATTAAAAAAAATTATTTTCTCTCTCCTCTCTCTCTCTTAAAATTTTTTTTCTTACCTCTCTTTCTAGAACAGATCTAGAGAGAGAGGTTTGTTCGTGTCATCACGAACAGACTTTGTTCTAGTCAATTCGTGTTAAAATGATCCCCTTATAAAAGGAACGAGTCTCCAAGCAAAGTTCAGTTGGCGGGGTTTTATGAAATTGAGCGGGAAAATTAGCAAAGGAAATGGGAGGGCGAAATCTTGACGTAGAGAAAGCTCGGCTTCTGAGTTTAGCCCTAGATTTTGGTTTCGATGAAGATTCTTCCAAGAAATGCTTAGGTCGTCTTGTTCTCCTCTACGGTAAAAACCCCTAATCCAATCATTTCTTTCAAAATTCTTCCATTAAACCCTAATCCAATCCTTCCTTTCAAAATTCTTCCATTAAACCCTAAACCGAATCCTTTCAAGATCATTTCATTAAACCCTAACTAATCTTATTTGATTTGTATTGCAGGAGAAGATGGCGAAGATTTTATCAGTGTGGAGCATTGTGGTGATTATCTTGCATCACTTGCTGAATTTATGCAAGATTGTGAGGATTGGGATGATTTACAAGCCGTGGAATCAGAAGCTTGTGGTGCTTTAAGTGAAATTCTTGAAAAAGAAGTTCATAAGTTAACAGATTATATAAATGTTAGTGACTCACCCGAACAGACCTCTCTCTCTCTAGAACAATTCTAGAGTGAGAGAGGTAAGTAAAAAAAAATTAGAGAGAGAGAGGAGAAAGAAAAGAATTTTTTTTATGTTTGAAGGTCGCCGGAAAAATGACGGGCCGGCGACTTTCGTGGGAGAAGATGATGAGGTGTCGAGAAGATGAAGTGGCAGAGAGAACAGATGAGATGGAGGAGAACTTTCAAAAAAATGTATTCTGTATTCCCCATAAAAATTTATTCCCCGGAAAATTTTCAAAAAAATCTGGATTCCCTCGAGAATTTATTCCCCGGAGAATTTTCTTTATTCTTCAAAGCCGCTTTGTTGTTAATCTTCAATGACTCTTGCAAGTGAGGGAACCTGTAAACCTTTGTGGATTGTTAATATATATATATATATATATATATATATATATGAAGAAAGATTGGAAGTTAACAGATGAATAATACCTGGCGGGAATTGAAAATTTCACACAAAAGTTTTGTCATCCGAAAGATGGAGAGGGAGATTTCAGCCAAAATTTATAGAGAAAGAGTTTTCTGCTTTATCAATCTTTTAGAGAGAGAGGGAAAATGGGGGAGAGATGAGGAGATGATAATCAAAGGAAAAGACACAAAGGGAAAGTTTCTGACTTCACCCTAAACCCTCTAAACTCTAAACCCTAAACACCGAAATCCAATCACCCATTACAAGTAAACTGATGAATAACACCCGGCGGGAATTGAAATTTTCACACAAAATTTTTGGCACCGGAAAGACAGAGGGAGAGATTTCAACCAAAATTTATAGAGAGATAGACTTTTCTGGTTCAACAATCTTTTGTAGAGAGAGAAAGAAATAATGAATATTTCAGAGAGAAAGAAGAATATTTCAGAGATAATGAAGATTTCAGAGGGAAAGAGATAATGAAGATTTGTAGAGAGAGAAAGAAGAATATTTCAGACAGAAAGAGATATGGCGCGGGATTATAAGGGAAGAAATCTAATTTGGAAGATTTGGACGTCCGGATGTGATTACATTTAATGCATATCCAATCAGTCGGCTAATTAAACAGAGGGAAGGCTTAGTGTACCGTCCATGTGCAAGATAGGTATTAAAAAGAATGTCAGGTTAATCTGACATTTTGGAGTTCCCTCTCATTTTAGGTTTGGAGTGGGGCAATACCTCATTAACCCAGCGTTTTTTGGACCTTTCACCAATTCTTCCTATTGAAAACTACAAAAGAGAGTCATATGGGTATTCTCTAAAAATTAAGAGGTCAGGAATGAAGTTGGTTATAAACTAATTGGTCATTTGAAAAATAATCCTTTTCTTTTGAGCGAACAAAATTTAAATGAAAATTTGACAAAGTTTCTCTGCGTTAAATTTTGGTAGAGTGGTACATACATTTAGAATGAAAACAATACCAAAATTCTATATTAATTAGTAAATCTTATATTTGCTGAAAATGTAATTTTTAACATTTATGCATTTCATTTAAAATGGAAATCATGTCAAATCCTTATGATTCTTATTTTGTTATACATCAAATGGATTTTGATATTTAATTCTATATCTAATTGCTGATTTGCTAGCATTTATACAAACAAGGATTCTACCATTTGAACTATAAATATGTGGTGTACCTAAGTAAGTATCTTATAATCATAAACATAACTATGGCTCCATTAGCAAAATTATCATCTCTACCTTATTTTCTTATCCTTTGCTTTTTCTCCCATCAATCTCAATTCATAACCAGTAATGTTGTTGGCAGCTCCAGAGAAGGTTTCAGCTTCAAACTCATTCATAGAGACTCCCCAGAGTCTCCTCTCTACCCGGGTAATCTCACCAGTTCGGAAGAACTCGAACGACTCGTCGAGTTTTCCGAAGCGCGTCTTCTCTATTTGCATTCTAAAATTGTTGCTCCTTCAAATTATTCAAATCTTGCTCTCATCTGTCCTCCAGTAGTTTCAGATACCTTCCTATATCTAGTTCAAGTAGGTATTGGTTATTATAAACCTTACCACTTAATACTTGATACAGGTAGTGACCTAATTTGGACACAATGTAAACCTTGTGAGCCCGATTGTTTTCCCCAAAATAAACCAACCTTTGATCCAAGTAGATCAAATACTTTTAGAATTCTACCTCGTACCGCTTGTCGGGCACCAAAATTCACATGGAAAAACAACCGATGTGAATATGCACATCAGTACTTAACCGGGAGGTCTGAAGGTTATCTAGCTACTGAAACATTCAAATTTGATTCCAAACGTTCAGTCGAATCTTTAAATAATAGAGTCTTCGGTTGCAGCTTTAATAACAGCGCTATGTCGTCATCATTATTTGGAGGTGATATTGATGGTGTTTTAGCTATGAATAAAGGAGAACTCTCTTTAATATCACAAATGGGAAATGAAGCTCAACAACGATTTTCATACTGTTTAGTTGATAAGGACGCACCCGGCCAAAGTTTCTTAAGTTTTGGTAACGACTACAAGTTAAAAGGATCAAATGTTCAATCCACACCATTCGTTACTATTCCAAATAATCCGTATGTGTACGGTGTGGGGCTATTAGATATTAGTGTAGGCAACTACAGGTGTTTTTTAAATCCTAGGGATTTTGCCCTGAAACCAGATGGAACAGGAGGAGTTATTATCGATTCAGGAGCTGTTATTTCTCGAATTCCTCCTAAAGCGTATAGACGTGTCACCGATCTTGTAAGAACATACTTAAGGGGACAATTTACTGTCATTTCGAAGCCGGGTCAAAAGTTAGGCATGTGTTTTAGGTTAAATAGAGGATATACCGATCTTCCAAGCCTTACGTTTCACTTTGACGGGCCAGCCGATCTTAAAGTGGCATCAACGAATGCATTTTTTTACGATGATCGCGAAGACTTTCACTGCCTTACACTCGTTTCTTCAGAGGTAAAGTTTTCTCTGATAGGAGCAAGACATCAAATCAACAATCGGATGGAGTATAATTTAGCTACAAATAGACTCTCATGGGCGCCTGAGGATTGTCGAAGGTCCTAATGTGGATGATCTTTGTGTTGTTGGAGCACATTTTTTCTTCCTTTTCGTATTTTGTTTCAAAGTATAATGGGGTCCCATATGTTTCTAAGTAAAGGAAGATAATTTTCGAAATAAATCAATATTTAATTAGTATGACTTGCTAACTTAAACTTTTGAAAGCTTAAGAAATAAAATATGCATATTAAAATCAGTATTAGTCGTAACAAAACCATAAACAAAATCTTGTTATGGTACCTCTAGCGTGTGAAACTAGCGTGATAACCGACTACACCGCACAGAAATTTTTATATAATCTTGATCAAATCCCTACCTAGGATATTTGATAACCTTTGCCTTCGGATTTTTATATCAGTAGCAAGAAACCTAAGATTTTTTTACCGTTTAATTGATTGTAACTTATCTAGGGTTTGAAGATTTGGAATTTCTGAAAGCGACTTAGGAATCAAACCTGAAATGAAGTTCTTACCTATAACAAAAAACCTAAGATTTTTTAACTGACCTAGGGTTTAAGGCAATGAACCAATTATTCCACCTTGAACAATGAATAACTCAGTAAGTGCAGTGAGTTTTCGAGTAGAAGGATCAAGATGCCCGATTGTCTCTCTACAAATTTCTTTGTTGGTAATGAAGAAGAAGTTGCCTAGGGTTTATAGATGAAGAAAAAGGGGGGATGACTTAAAATAAAAATAAAAAACTCTAATGTTTAGAGGGCATTAGTGGAATATATTAGAGTAATGTCGCCCTAAAAATTGGTGTCCGTATAAAATTTTCAATTTTTTCATTTGCCCGCATAATATTTTTGTCCACATAATACATTTGATTATTCATACATTGACCACTATTGAAAACTACAAGAGGGTCATACGGGTATTTTCGAGAAATTAAGAGGTCAGGAATGAAAATGGTTATAAACTAATGGGTCATTTAAAAAATAATTGTTTCTTATGAGCGAACAAAATTTAAATGAAAATTTGACTAAGTTTCTCTTTGTTAAATTTTGGTAGAGTGGTACATACATTTGAATGAAAACAATACCAAAATTCTATATCAATTAGTAAATCTTATTGTTGGTGAAAAATGTAATTTTTAACATTTATGCATTTCATTTAAAATGGAAACTATGTCAAATCCTTATGATTCTCATTTTGTCATACACCAAATGGATTTTGATAATCCTATATCTAGTTGCTGATTTCCTTCCATTTTGGACTATAAATATGTGATGTACCTAAATACCTTAATCATAAACATAGCCATGGCTCCTTTAGCAAAATTATCATCTCTAGGTTATTTTCTTATCCTTTGCTTTCTCTCCCATCAATCTCAATTCATAACCAGTAATGTTGTTGGCAGCTCCAGAGAAGGTTTCAGCTTCAAACTCATTCATAGAGACTCCCCGGAGTCTCCTCTTTACCCTGGTAATCTCACCAGCTCAGAAGAACTCGAACGACTCGTCGAGTTCTCCGAATCGCGTCTTCTCTATTTGCATTCTAAAATTTATGGTCCTTTAAATTATTCTGATCTTGCTCTCATCTGTCCTCCAGTAGTTTCAAGTACCTTCCTTTATCTAGTTCAAGTAGGTATTGGTTATTATAAACCTTACCACTTAGTACTTGACACAGGTAGTGACATGATTTGGACACAATGTAAACCTTGTGTGCCAAATTGTTTTCCTCAGAATACACCAACTTTTGATCCATCTAGATCAAGGACATTTAGAACTCTACCTTTTAACGCTAATTGTCGGCCACCAAAATTCACATGGAAAAACAACCGATGTGAATATGCACTTCAGTACTTAACAGGGAGGTCTGAAGGTTATCTAGCTACTGAAACATTCAAATTTGATTCTAAACGTTCGTTCGATTATTTAAATAATAAAATCATAGGTTGCAGCATAGATAACAGGGGGATGACAATGTTTCAAGGTGATATTGATGGTATTTTAGGTATGAATAAAGGAGAACTCTCTTTAATATCACAAATGGGAAATGAAGCTCAACGACGATTTTCATATTGTTTAGTTGATAAAGACGCACCCGGCCAAAGTTTCTTAAGTTTTGGTAAAGACTACAAGTTAAAAGGATCAAAGGTTCAATCCACGCCATTTGTTACTATTCCAAGTAATGCGGATGCCTACAGTGTGAGACTATTAGATATTAGTGTAGGAAACTATAGGTGCTTTCTCAATCCTGGAGATTTCACACTGAAACCAGATGGAACAGGAGGAGTTATTATCGATTCAGGAGCTGCTATTTCTCAAATTCCTCCTAACGCGCATAGACGTGTCACCGATCTTGTAAAAACATACTTAAGGGGACAGTTTACTCTCATTTCGAAGCCGGGTCAAAAATTAGGCATGTGTTTTAGGTTAAATAGAGGATATACCGATCTTCCAAGCCTTACGTTTCACTTTGACGGGCCAGCCGATCTTAAAGTGGCATCAACAAATGCGTTTTTTTACTATGATCGAGAAAACTATCACTGCCTTACACTCCTTTCTTCAAAGGCAAAGTTTTCTCTAATAGGAGCAAGACATCAAATCAACTACCGGATGGAGTATAATTTAGCTACAAATAGACTCTCATGGGCGCCTGAGGATTGTCGAAGGTCCTAATAGGGATGATCTTTGTGTTGTTTGAGCACACTTTTTCTTTCTTTTCTTATTTCCTTTCCAAGAATAATGGGGTCCCATATGTTTCTTAGTAAAGGAATAAAATTTCGAAATGAATCAATATTT
This sequence comes from Eschscholzia californica, assembly GCF_041429995.1. Lineage (NCBI taxonomy): Eukaryota > Viridiplantae > Streptophyta > Magnoliopsida > Ranunculales > Papaveraceae > Eschscholzia > Eschscholzia californica. Next base: position 42,193,295 of record NW_028238483.1, on the reverse strand, counting down.
AGTTAGTATGACTTGCTAAGCTAGATTTTTTGAAAGCTTAAGAAACAAAATATGCATATTAAAACCAGTATTCGTAACAAAATGATAAACATAATTGTGGTTAAACAAGATAGTAATTAAATCATGGAGTAGTATTCAAAATACAATTGGGGGTAACTCAGTTCAATCCCATCTGAGTTTTTTCTTTTAGACAACTAAATAGGTGTAGCTCATGTGTCGCCTCATTACAAATACTTAGGTAATAGTGTTAATGCTCCATGGAAAGTCAGTTGCCTAGTTACAAAAATAACCAACCAAATTATGAGATCCACCTCTTTAGCCAAGTGAAGTAGACACTTCTATTAAAATACATTTACAAAAAGTTTAAAACTCTCAGAGGTTCGAGGTTCGATTTTCAGAGAAAGTGGAATCTACAGTTATTGAAGTTCCATTATTAAAGGTATAAAAAACGTAATAAGTTTGTCGGGCTATAGGCTTCTTTATTGTTATTGGGTTTTAAGCCACTTTCACTTTATTGGGTTTCAAACCTCTTTCATTATTAGTTTAGATTGGGTGGTTATTTTTGAAAGTGTCTTGAATATGGGTTGATATCGAATCCGGTTTACGACTCGTCAACCCGTTTACAAGCGGTTTCAGCGCGAAATTTTAGACTCGTTAACGAAGCTGATTGCTAAGACAGTGCTGATATGGAAGCAGGGCTCTGAGGCAGAGCTGATCTCCGAGACAGAGCTGGAATGCGGAACTACGCTTATGTCAGTTATTAGTGTTAATGTATCCATGTGTATTTCGGATTTAGAAAGAGAGAGTCGGTGAGGCGGTGGGATTAGGGTTTAGTGGCTACATAAACTATAATCCTAGGAGATATCAGTGGTGATGATGCATAAAATGTCCAGACGTTGACTAACGTCTGAAGAGTCAATATCATACCTGAAGTCCAACGCGTCAACCCGGCTTAAGGCAGCCGGACGCTGAACTCTTGACGATCCGCTACGTACTCTCCTAACTGGGAGGTCGGCTAGAGGAAACCAACCATGTTACACCTCCAGCATGAGCAGATCAACCCTGGGGTCTCTAAAGGAATGAGGGGGGTCCACGTAGGTTCGGTCGATGCCTTACATCCAGAACTGGGAGGCAGAAGCACACTAGCAACTTACCGACTCAATCCCGAAATACCTTAAAGATCCCAGTCGGTTACAGATCTTGACGTTTAAGCAAGTTTGGATTCCACGTGTCTAAGGGAGGAAACTTCTCCCAGAAGATCTATCACATCGGCAGGATAACTATGAAAGATCCTTAAACTTAGGAACTTTCACATATCCCGAATCCGAGATAAACGCAAAGGAAAACTTTCCCTCAAACGGCAAAGACCGCCGCCTCTTAAGCCTATAAAAGGTCCCCCACATCGTCTTCCACAGGACATCTTGGATCTGGAGGAGACTTCCCGAATCTAAGAAAACATCTTAGAACATCGTCTTTTATCCCAAAAGGATCAATCAACATTCATTCTTTTACTGCAAAGAGCACCCTGACTGTCTTAAGCGTTGGAGCGATTTTCGAACCCTTTGTAGGTTTTTCCCCTCGGGAATCGACGAACAGGAGCTTGGAGATAGCAAAAGGAGCTGGAACAGGAGCTGGAAGACGGGAAACCTGAGTTGGAGCAAGGAACGGGGAGGAAGAAGCAATGAGCAAGAAGCAAGAACGAGGAGCAAGAAGCAAGGAGGAACATGAGCAACGTAGCAGAGAACCAGAGCTGGAAGCAGGACTAATCAGAGGAATCTCACCTCTCATAACAGAATATACCATCATAACGGAGGTTGTCATGCATCAACTCCCTTTTTAATGCTGATATAACGGAAGGCCATTTTTTGACATCAGCATTTGGCGCTAGAAGGAGGGGATCTCTCCAGCAAAATCATTGAATTCGGTAACCCGAACCCTCTTTCCAATTACAAAACTAACTGTTTCCCTCAGCCCTTCAGGCAAGCATGTCCTCAGAGGAACACACTCCCCGCGGCTCCCAGAATAGGATCCCAACGCAGTCGAGTTGTTAGCCGAACTCGCGCAGCTCAAGGCTGATGGGACACGAAGAGAAGAAGAGGTAAAGCGATTACAAGAAAGCCTCCGTAAGGCCGAAACCGCCAGGAAAGGGATAGCACAGGAGGAACGAAAGGAGGCAATCAGGATGCAGGCCCGAAGCTCTTCTCACCGGGCGGCGTGTTTTCATCCGGAGCAATGGAGCTACGGCCTGGCTATCAGATGCACATGAAAACCATACTGGACGAAGTTGGGGTACTGGACCCAAACATAACGTACATCCCTAAGCGCGGGGGGTCGACGAAGGATGCACGGACGACCCGACCATCTGCGAAATACTTATACATCAGATAGCGGAGCTAACTCGAGAGAGAGAGAGAAAAAAAACTAACGGGAAGAGCAGTAATCCATCAGCCTCCCCTCAGCCGAGAGATACTCGAGTCGGAAAAGCCTAAGAACTTTAAGTGTCCGGCTCTCGAACACTACTACGGCTTGGAAGACCCAGATCTGTTCATCAATAACTACACCTCTGCGATGAACCTTTACACAACCAATAAGAACGTATGGTGCGTGGTGTTCACCACCATCCTCAAAGGACCAGCACAGGCTTAGTACTAAGGCACTGGCCCCCGGGTCCATAAGATCCTTCGAGGAACTCGCTCAAGCTTTTTGTGATGCTTTCCGTGGCAGCACCACGATTAAAAGAAAAACCGACGAGCTGTTCGATGTGGTCCAGAGGAAAAGCGAGACTCTCACGAACTACTGGCAGAGGTTCCGTAACCTCATGGTACAAATCCCCGACCTGGAACCAAAGGTCGCTTTTGCAGCTCTGAAGAGATGTCTTAGACAAGACGATATCATACGCGACATCTCGAGTCGAGAACCAGACACGCTACCAGAACTGGTAGAAAGAGTCCAGCAGTTCATAAAGAGGGAAGAAAATTACCGAAGAATGAAAGAGGTGGCCAACATCCCGTACGAAGGAGAGCCATCCAGAAAAAAGGAAAGTGAATAGGTAAGGATTCCTAGGGAACGGGACCGGAGCAGGAGATCAAGACCAGATTTCACCACTTATACCCCCCTGACAAAGGGGAGAGAGGAAATCCTAGAGATCCTCGCCTCGAAAGTGAAAGTACAGCTACCCAAACCCAATGACAACAAGGAAGAGTTCGGCCCCAGAGACGAGGGGGAGAAAGATGAAAATGGCAGCCGGAATTTTGGGGGTTAAGGTGAGGGGAAGATGGAGATAAGGGGGTAACTTAGTAAATTTTTGAGCCAAAAAATAAATATGCCCCGTAAGTCAATCTTGATTGATTAAGTCCTTATGCCCCAGAAACTTTTCTTTATGTCCGAAAAAGAATTGTAATTAAAGAAATTTAATGAGAGAAAAAAAGGAAAGTTTATTAAAGAAATTTGGGTAATCAGAAGCACTAACATAATTGGGGGCCAAAATGAAAGTCGTGACACAATTGAAGACCAGTTTATCATAATTAGGAGCTTAAATAAAATTAACCCTAACAACTAACTATAACAACACTACGGGGAGCTGAAGAATAGAAAAAATTGATTGGTTTTTTTACCAATACAAAGTTTAGAAAAAATTTGTTTGTCTTTGCTATAGTTGGAACAGTTTTAACATATATTTAGAATGAAAATAATACAAAAAAAGTTTATTAATAAGAAAATCTTATGGTTAGTGACAAAGTAATTCTTTTAACATTCATGTATTTCATTTAATATGGATCTGATGCCAAATCCTTATGATTCCATTTTGTTATACCAAATGGATTTTGATATTTAATCCTATATCTAATTGTTGATTTCCTACCATTTATACAAATTGAGATTCCACCATCTTGACTATAAATATGTGATGTAGCCAAGTACTTGGATCATAAACATAGCCATGGCTCTTTTAGTAAAATTATCATCTCTAGCTTATTTTCTTATCCTTTGCTGCTTTCTTTCCCATCAATCTCAATTCATGACCAGTACTGCTGCTGGCAGCCTCTCAAAAGGTTTCAGCTTCAAACTCATTCATAGAGACTCCCCAGAGTCTCCTCTTTACCCTGGTAATCTCACCAGCTCAGAAAAATTCGAACGATTCTTTCAGTTCTCCAAATCGCGTCTTCTCTATTTGCATACCAAAATTGCTGGTGTTTCAAATTATTCTAATTTTGGTCTAATTCGTCCTCCTGTACTTCATGATGCCTTCCTTTATTTAGTTCAAGTAGGCATTGGTTATTATAAACCTTACCACTTACTACTTGATACAGGTAGTGGTCTAATTTGGACCCAGTGTGTACCTTGTGCTCCCAATTGTTTTCCTCAGAATACACCAACCTTTGATCCAAGTAGATCAAATACATTTAGAACTCTACCTTGTAACCCTAATAATTATCTGCCACCAAATTTCACATGCAAAGACAACCGATGCGTATATGACCTTGAGTATGTATCAGGGAGGACTGGAGGTTATCTAGCTACTGAAACTCTCAAATTTGATTCGCAACGTTCGGTCAAATCTTTAAATAATATTGCCTTTGGTTGCAGCACAGATAATAGGGGAATGACGTTTGGAGGTAATATTGATGGTATTTTAGGTATGGATAAAGGAGAACTCTCTTTAATATCACAGGTGGGAAATGAAGCTCAGAGACGATTTTCATACTGTTTAGTTGATGAAAACGCACCTGCAGGGACTCATAGTTTCTTAAGTTTCGGTAACGACTACAAGTTAGAAGGATCAAATGTCCAATCCACACAATTTGTTCCTTTTCCAAATCTTGCAGATGCTTACGGTTTGAACCTATTAGATATCAGTGTAGGTAACCGCAGATGTTTTTTTAGTCCTGGGTATTTCGCACCAAAACCAGATGGATCGGGAGGAGTTGTTATCGATTCGGGAACTGCTACTTCTCACATACCTCCTGACGCGTTTAGACGTGTCGTTGATGTTATAAAAACATACTTAAGGGGGCATTTCACTCTCATTCCGAACCCGGGTCAAACTTTAAACATGTGTTTTAGGTTAAATAGAGGATACACAGATCTTCCAACCCTTACATTTCACTTTGACGGGCCAGCCGATCTTAAAGTGGTACCAACAAATGTGTTCTATTACGATGCCCATCAAGACTATCACTGCCTTGCATTATATTCTTCAGATGAAATAGAGTTTTCTCTGATAGGAGCAAGGCATCAAATCAATAACCGGATGGAGTATAATTTGGCTACAAATAGACTCTCATGGGCACCTGAAGATTGTCGAAGGTCTTCATATGGATAATCTTTGTGTTGTTGGAGCAAACTTTTTTCTTCCTTTTCTTATTTTCTTTGGAAGTGTAATGGAGTCCCATATTTCTCTAAGTAAACAAGAAAACTTTCAAAATAAATCAATATTTAATTATTTTGACTTGCATTTTTTGGGGACTCCATGGGCTATATTCGCTGGTGAAACCCCCCCCCCCCCCCCCCACCCCACACAGACACACACACACACACACACAGGACAAGTGTATTTTGGTCCTTTCAATCTGACAAAAAGCTGTGAAAAGATCAAAATGCCCTTGTCCGGGGGTACACTAGGGAATCCATCTATCAACTTTGGTTCTGGTTAGACTGAAGTATGGGTGGGAATCGGTCCGGGTCGGGTTCATGTCACTCATCGGGTCGGGTCGGTCGGGCTTTGAAACTCTCTGTCCATTCGGGTTTAATCGGGTGGGTCATTTAACAAATCCTAGTGTCCAAAACACGTCCAAGTCCGTCAAACTTTTCGGGTTTCTCGAGTATCGGGCGGTCAAGTGTCGGGTTTTCACCAAAGTTTCAAAATATCTCGGTCGAAATGACCAAAATATTTCTATTTCGATGGTATCGAAACTAAAATTTAATTAAGCTTCTCTTAACAATGTTGTGTCAAGGGCACTCCGCAGTAGGACAACAATATATGTATATATATATATTATAGACTTCAAATACTTAAAAAAAAATATATATATATATATATATATGTTATACATGCATACATAAATACATATAAGCAAGCATATATATAATGTACATAGGTATTATCGTATAAATGGATGACATTATTAAGCGGGTTATGTCGGGTAAAAATTATCGGTCGGTCTCGTGCGTGATGCCGGGTAGCACTTCAAAACCCGTACCCGACCCGTTGATTTCATCGAGTCGGTCGGGCTAAACCCGCCTTTGAGTTGCGGGTAGCTCTAACGGATTCGAGTAACCGTGCTGGGTTTCGGGTTTGCGGACTTTTTTCCCAGCCCTAGCGTGAAGTTCCATTAAAAAGACATCAAAGAAAAAAAGTGTTTGAGCCCGATTTCAAACCGGGGACCTCTAGTGTCTGAGACTAGCGTTAAAACCGACTACACCACCCAAACATCTATATAATAAAACAGAGGGGAAAACGATGACTGGGACAAACATCCTTCTTTAATAAAGGATATTGTCTAGAAGCCCTTCTCAAAATTTAAAATATAGTATTTCGCAGAAATAAAATTACATATTTAAAAAACAATAATCCTTTCCTTCTTAGAAATAAAATAACTAATTTAAGAAAAAAAAAACAAAATAAATTTCAAGAGTTAAAAAAAGAAATTAAAATCTCTCTCTCAATAAAATAATAACTAATTTAAGAGAAAAGAAACAAAAAATAATAACTAATAAAAAATCTTTCTCTCTCAATAAAAATAAAATAAATTTCGTAACATTTGATTGATGAGGTGAGGTGGAGAGAGAGGTGAGGTGGAGATTTTTTTATTTTTCCCCCAATTTATAAAATAAAATTGTCAAACAAAATTGACTAATTTTTTACTAAGTCTCCACACCCCGGAAACTATTTAGCTTTTACAAAGCGCTGGCCTTTATTATATAGATTCTAATTTCTTCTATATCTAGGGTTTGGTTAAATTATCATTTTGACAATATTTGCCTTGGAATTTTACATCCAAAATAATCAGTAACTGATGATGTATGTTCTTGAAGCATCATTTTGCACCAAAAAATGAACTTGTCTGCTTCTAACATGTTATCTTCTTACTCCTCCTACCCGTTCTCTTCTTTCAACATTTCCAATCACTACCCACGATTCAATTCCACTCTCAAATCCTATATTCCCATTAAATCATCTGTTTTACCATCAACAATTGTTAATACAGGAGTTGGTTTTAAGAGAGAGAAAGAAGAACAAGAGGTAAAAAAGTTGAGATGGGTTGAAATTGGAACAGATATAACTGATGCCCAAAATCAAGCAATTTCTAAACTCCCTTTGAAGATGACTAAAAGATGTAAAGCTTTGATGAAACAGATTGTTTGTTTTAATAATCAAGAAACAGATTTGAATCAGTTATTGGATTCATGGGTTAAGATTATGAAGCCAAGAAGAGCTGATTGGCTTTCTGTTCTTAAGGAATTGACCAAATTGGATCACCCTTTGCTCTTTCAGGTGGATTTCTTCTTCTTTTTTTACTAACCCTAGTTTTACTTCAGTTTTTTTTTTTTTTTGCTTACTTTTTATTGATTAGTTGAAGTTTATTGAGAAATACATTTGTTGTGATTAGTTGAAAGAATGTAGAGCAAAATCAAAACTTAATCTTGGACACAATAGAATCTAGTGAGATCACCAAATGTTTATCTTCAAATACATAACCTATGAAATGGTGTGAATACTTTTAGCTATATTTAGAACTATAAGTTTTCAAAATATCGCGCCGAATTCACGTAAGCTAAGTACAAATTTGTTAGTACTAGTTCCATGTCCTTTTCATCAATACTAGTTCAAAGTTATAAGCCCAACAAGAGGAGCGAATAAAAAGATGTTCCTTTATATAGTTTGGGTGGTTGTTTAGTGAGCGAGTTTATGTCTTAACAGAGAATACTTTAAAGCTTGAGGATCATATGTTTCTCGAAGATCTTATATCTGAAATTATTGGTTTTGTTAGTTGATTTTGTTTCTACTGATTTCCTCAATTTGTTAATCTATGTTGTCTTTGATGTCTACTTGAGGGTCGTGTTCTCTTGCTGAATTGACTATCTCTTTTGTTTTTTGAGGGGTTCTGATTTTTCCATCATGGATGTAATTGCTTGCAAGAAATGTATTCACATTGCCCTACTCTTTATCTTTTCCTTCCTATATGTTCCTACTAGGTTCATAAGTTTGCAATCTAAGTGAAATGGAAAAATGAAGTTAGAAGCGACAACGACAATACAAGTTATTTCTAGATATGACACTTAGCAAATGCCCGTCTTATTAAAAAGATCCTGGTCCGTGGAAGAAGAATCACACACGTAAAAGTTACACATCCTAACTTCTATTCTTGATACGATCCTCGGGAATAGTAGTCCTCGGTGGAATTCGTGACTAGTACCACGTATAAACTATCTTGAACTAACTAATATTGAGTTGTGAAATCATGGAATCATTTGTTTTGCAGATAACATTTATCCTACCCCATAGACTGATTATTTGTTTCCTATTGTTTTTCGCGCATTTGTTAGGTAATCGAATTCGCACTTCTAGAAGAATCATTCGAGGCCCATGTTCGAGACTACACAAAGCTAATTGATGGTTATGCTAAGAAAAGTTGCTTAGTTGATGCTGAAAATGCTTTCAAAGCCATGAAACAGAGAGGCTTCATCTGTGATCAGGTAACTCTAACAGTTCTGGTTCACATGTATAGTAAAGATGGAAATCTGCAACTAGCTGAAGAAACATTCGAAGAAATAAAATTGCTAGGTTTGCCGTTAGATAAACGATCTTATGGGTCGATGATAATGGCTTATATTAGAGCGGGAATGCCTATACGAGGAGAAAGTTTACTGATTGAAATGGAAGCCCAAGATATATACGCCGGAAAAGAAGTTTATAAAGCACTTCTAAGAAGTTATTCCACGATTGGTGATACTAAAGGAGCTCAAAGGGTGTTCGATTCGATTCAATTTGCTGGGATTTCTCCTGACGCTAAGTTTTGTGCTCTCCTAATGAACACTTACTTAGTTGCAGGTGAGAGTAATGGTGTTCGTTCCGTGTTTGAAAATATGAGAACTGCTGGATTAAAGCCTAGTGATAAATGCATAGCAATAATGTTATCTGCTTATGAGAAAGAAAACAAGCTTAATTTGGCTTTGGAACTTTTGATTGAATTAGAGAAAGATGGTATTTTGGTTGCCGAAGAAGCTTCTGATGTTCTAGTTGGATGGTTTCGTCGGTTAGGAGTCGTAGAGGAAGTCGAGCTTGTTTTGAGGGAATACTCAGCCAAACAAGTTGCATGCAGAAGACCCGCTTTCTAGTTTCTCACATTTCAACGATGCAGGAAACATGGAAACACGTATGACCAGAAGAACTGCAGCTGCATTCCAGTTCGTTTGGCCCATTTTCTCTTGCGAAGAAAAATTGGAGTTTTTGCCTAAAAATTCTCTGGTTAAGCCGACGGAATTGGCATCTTTGACCCGACCCGTGTCAAATTATCGAAATTTCTCATCTGTGAGTACCCAAAATTTTCCTTTTGTCTCTGTAGTCATGTGACAATAGAAAAACATAATTCTGTTATCATGTATTCCTTTTTTATTACTTGAAAATGGTCTTATGAAATCAAATTATGCAATTTCAAATTGTTCGCCATTTCTCCAGTGATTCTTCAAGTATAATGTGTCATGTGAGTAAATGAAAATGAACGAAATTAGATCGATACAAGTTATTTGATGAAGGAAAAAAAATTACATCCCACTGTAAGAAAGTTTAGCGAACCGAAACTGTTACTGTTACCCGTGACCCATATGCGAAGAAATAAAGTCCAAAAAAAGAACATAACAGAGTAAATTAGTTTTCGTATGACTTCCATTGCATCCGAGTTAGTTTGATATACCAAGATGAGTTGATTATCTTTTAGAGAGAGATGGTGGTGCTGGTGGTTGTGGAGTTGGTTGCTCCCCTGAAAGTGCTGACATTGTCGATGGCCCATGTCGGTGAAGAAGTTCCCGAGCCAGTGCTTGAAGATCGCCGTTTCCTCCTGGTGAGGGATTTTCAAGGAAGTTTCTGCCTCCAGTGAACTGTCGAAGTTGGTCTGCTTGTCTTGGTTGTTGTTGTTGTAGTGACCATGGTGGTTGGCCTAGAGGGTCGAAAAGAGCCGATAAATCGAAGCTAGTAGGCATTCCAGATGCCGATGGTAGGTCTGCTATTGAGAGAGGCGGTGGTGGAATAAGTGCCGGAGGGGGTGGTGGTGGAGATGGTAGTTCAAGGGTTGTGAGGTGCGCTTGTAAGTATGATAATTCTGCTTGTAGATTCACCACCTAAGTAACAAAAATCACAAACTCTAGTTAGTTACCAACTTAGGGCTTAGGGGTGTTTTTATTCTTTCCAACTTCAGTGTTTGTTTCTTTTAAGGGAAATCTGACTAAATTTGTTATCGGTTGCATGCGAAATTTTGTATTTCTTTTATTCTTTCCAGTAAACTAAGAACATATGAAGTGAACGGTAACAAAAAAAAAAAAAGTGATGCTAAAGAACAAGAAAATAGGGCAGATTCTACACAGAATTTTTATGTGGTTTGTCTTTATTTGTGATTCAGTGGACTGGAATCATGAGAAACACTAATCACAACAGACCACATAAAATTTATCTAAAGTCTGCCTTCTTTTTTCTTAACATTTTTCAAACTAAAAGTGATAAATATGAAAAACCACAAAAATTGGAGTAGTGTATGCAAGATTTAATGGATAAGAAAACAAGCCCTAACTTAATCTGACAAATCTCATCATATTTCACAAAGTCACGCAGCTAATCAAGTAACCCATTACTAAACATCACAACTAGCTAGCTAAAGACACAAGTAACCAGGTATGGGAAAAGACTTATGGTCACAGTCTCATCATGCACCAATTCTAGTACTGAGTTGTGGATGCCATGACTTCAAGACTCGACATCACATTTCAATCCTACAATAATATTTTTTAGCCCAGTGTCATGTTAAGATTTACCAACATTATTTGGATTTGTAATAGAGTCACATTTTCAACTCGAGATAATAATTGTTTACAAATTTTTACGGTATAAGGCAGAACACTCAAACAAAACACAATCAAATCTCTTGAGGATCTAAATCATTAACTCGTATCTACTCCAACATCATTAGTTTGAGTCGGAACTCGTCAGTCTGAGTATCGAGATCTAGAGTGGGATATTCGACACCGACCTATTATCCTATTAGGGATTTCTACTCATTTTCTTATAATTGTTCAAAATTTTGAAGTTTGGCAATAGTTACTCGAGAATTTACTAGTGTATTGGGGTTTTTTTTGTTGCAAACCAGTATATATATATATATAGATGGTTAGTAACATATATGTCTATGTCCTGAAAAGATTAGAGTACGAATCTTCCTGTGTAAAGAAAAAAAAAAGTAGTCCATTAAGGGGCATGTATATGGGGTGGTTACCTGTTGTTGTAGAGCGAAGATGTGAGCGACACAACCATAAACAGGATCACGAAGACGAGCTTGAGCTTCATAACAGATGGTAACAACAGCATCAAGACGTCTATGAATTGGTATATGAAGTAAAAGCTTAGAGACATTACTTGCACCAAATACTTTATGGACAGCTGCAAAATGTGCAGCTCCTTGTTCTGCATCAAAATATGGTGCAAATATACAACCATTCACACATTTCCTTCTCAAAAACTTGCATGCACCACATGGCCCCCCTCCTCCACCACCACCACCACTACTACTACTACTACTACATGGGTTCCCACTCATTTTTGTCTAGCTATAGAGAGAGATAAAGAGAGGGTATATGAAAGAGAGAAGATTAATTAAAGTGGCAGGAGGATGAAAATAGTAGTGTATTTGAATGGGGGGGTAGGGTGGTAGGTATGTTTGGTTTGGATTAGGGTTTGTTTAGTAATGAAGAATTGAAGTTTTGTTTATATTATTAGCTAGGGTAAGAATTGGTGGTGATGGTGTTGATGGTGAAGAAGAAGAAATCTTTAAAGGCAAGGGATGATGAGAAAGGAAGTGACTCTTTTTTGTTTTTGGATGATTGCGTGAAGCAAACATGAGATAAGCGTAGTAGTAGTAGTAGTACCAATTCTAATCACTACCTATTAGCTAACTACTAGTACTAGTAGTAGTAGTATATTATACTACTTTCATTCTTATGCTTCCTTCCTCTCTCTCGTGATCTCTCTCTCTCTCTCTCTCTCTCTCTTCTCTATCTTTTCTAACCTAGCTAGTTTATCTATCAAAAGGATTTATCTAAATAAAGAGACTTTATATTTGTTGTGTGTGTTAATTGATTACGTTTGGTCCGTTTGGATATATTAGTAGTATATCTTTTGCTTGCTTTATTTTACAATTAATTCAAACAAAGCCAAGATATAATTAACAACAAGAAGAAGAAGAAGAAGAAGAAAGACAAACTGAACTGAAAACGTGTATAAAATCTGTCTCTATTTGGACCTGCGTGTTTTAAGCTACCCCCTCTCCCTCTCTCTCTCTCTCTATATAGAGGCCGGCCAAAAGTGATCAACCAGCCCATTGTCCTAAACCAAATACTAACCCTAATTTTACTTACTAATAATAGCACAATACTGCCCCAACCCCCTACTTGACTCCATGAGATCACTTACAATTCATTGACGGATTTTATATTTTGGAAGCGCCACAGTCACAAAAAATTTTGACAAAAAAAGTTACCTAGCTGATGTGGTGGTTGTGATATTTATCTCTCAACGACTCAGATTTAGTCAAACTCATATCAGTTAGGTAACTTCATTTGACAAAATCTTTTGTTATTTTAACATTTTCTTTATATTTTTCATTATCTCACAAGGGTAGATGTTAATGTACAATATTTCTTGAGAATAGTAGTTCACAACAGACGGTCTCGTGAGACAAAAAGTATAAATTATTAAATTCGTGTTTCATGGCGATTCACTTCTTGTGGCGTGTTATTTCACACTTTTTTTTATAGGAGTGACAAAAATCTTGAGAGGCCATTGCACATTTGATCGTGGTGTGTCGTTCTGGCCTATTAGAAAAAGAATTGTACTTGTTAGTGTAATTGTGTTGTCTTTTACCTCTCGCTTTGTTACGAACCACTAGTCCAAAATAGCGAACTAACAAGAAATGTGATAAGTAGGAAGACGTAAATATGTTTTCTAATTTATTCTTATAGAATACCCATTATTATGTTAATATCCATGTCTCCTTAACCAAAAAAAAATGTTAATCTCCGTGTCACAAAAATTCGCAGAGTCAGAGAAACAAAACAATACACAAGAAATTAGTAAATAGTAGTAGCAAATTATATTTGTTGATAATAAAGAGATGGAGAAGTAAGATGAAGTCAAAGGAGGTAGCTAAAGAGATTAGGAGGAGGGGGGGGGGGGAATAGAAATTAGAAACGAGCCACTCGTGTAAAGAAAACAAATGAGAAGCCAACACGCCAAGTCGGTGGGGACAAACGTAACGGCTGGGTTAAGAAGTAGAAGATGAAGATGACATCATCATCATCACTCTTATGGGTAGGTCCCATGCCGCCGTTTATATATTTTTTTTTTTTAAAAAGATGATGATCATGAAGAGAGAGAGAGAGAGACGTTTCTTTTTCTTCTTGTTCCCTTGTGGGTTTGATGGATGGATACTTTTAAGAGGAAGGAGGGAAGGTGAGGAGAAGGTGGGATCTTGTAGTCATTTGTAACGGCGGATAACCGCGCCGCCCGGCCTCTTGTCATTCTATCTCACCCCACACCTCCTCCACCTGTACATCTCCCTACCCTACCCGTTTTTTATTACCCGTTACTTCTAAACGTCCCTGAATCATAACGTAACAGTTTTTTCTTTTCTTGATTACATAACCATTGCAAACGTCAAAACTAAACATCTTCAAAATCGAATTGAGTAATGAAGATTAATCAGACATCACTAATCAAACACATGCTAATAAAATTTGATTCTAATTAATTAAGATTTCAAGTGCATACATGCCTCATGCAAATCTGTTTTTCCCCAAATTAATTCAGATTTCAACAATTCCACAATTCACCAAGTTGGCCTAAATGCCTAAAGAAGAAAAAAAACAAATGGGTCCTCAGAAACCCTAGAATTCCTCATGTATTTGGATCCCAAATTTTGGGGAACACATGGAAGTAAGGTTTGAATATGATTTCCCGGGAAAGGCAACCAACTTTAAATACAACCCACTCGTGTGGTCAACTTCTATTGAAACCAACAAAGAGGAGAAGAACTAAAAACTGGGTTTTTGCCGATTTTATGATGAGTTAGAAATCCATTTTTAATTATAGGATGTTACCTTAAGCCTAGGCAACTAGGATCCCTGTTTTCCTCTTTGTTTGAACTATATATAATAAAGATAGTTCCATTAAAGATTTTAAAGTCAAAAGTTAAAGAAAATGAAGTTCTCGATCCAAAACAAACAATCCCTTTGCAATCGTCCTATCATTGTTTTTTGTTTTAGTCAATGATAGCAAAGAGACCAAACTCGCCTACTTGCATATGAACTCAAAACTTAGGACACAAAGTTTCATGAATACTGTCAAATTTGAACCCTAGCATTTGCGGTTAAATGCTACCCGGAAGGACTTGAGCCTAGCTAGGGGTGGGAATCGGGCGGGTATGGGCACCCACGGGTAATTCTGAGTCGGACTCGGGCGGGTCGGGTAAGTTTCTCCTCTGCCCACTCGGGTTCTCGGGCGGATTCGGGCGGGCTTTTCTGAAATCTCCTATGATCAAAGCCCGCCCAAGCCCACTAAAGCATCGGGCAAGTCGGGCTTTGGGCAAATCGGGCACCGGGTTTCTTTATATGATATTTTTCTACCAGATCAGGAAACTCTAGAAATTTGATATTGTTCAAATAAGCTTCTCTAAACAAATTGATACCAAATCTTTACAAAACTTATAAATCAAGAATGAAAGAAATACTCAGATTCCGTAACATAAGAAATCAACAACTGATATAGATCTATATATGCAAACATGAGACTTGGTTGTCTTCCACTTTTTGTCTTGTCTTTGTATGTTTCATTAGTTCTTCTTTATTCTTCCTTCACATCAAAATAATCTTAAAATTTGACCACTACATAGAGATGAAAGGTGATCCCAATAACTTATTTAATAGAGAAGAAGGTTGGCACAAGAAGGTCTAGTAAATAAGAGAGAAACGGCTAGAGAGACAGCGTAGATTCTTTTTCTCTCTCTATGCTACCGAATTTTTCAGATTCATTGTGGTAAACTATTAGGGTTTCTTCAATGTGTAGTTTATATATCTTGGGAGAAACCTTAAATCTACTTTGGGCTTTATAGTGAAGTATAATCAACACTTAAAGTGATTGACATCTATAGGCACCCGTCGGGTGAGCATATCGGGCTCGGGTATGGGCGGGGTGGCGGGCAGAGCTTTTCACCCGAGCCCGCCCACGAAAAATCATCGGGCTGGGCGGGTAGTACCCATCTTCGGGCGCGGGCGTCCATGGACATTGTCGGGCACGGGTAAACGTGACGGGTATCGGGCTTTCGGGTAGAATTCCCACCCCTAAGCCTAGCTGATCTAGTTCTACTCCATTTACACTCATGATTAATAAATTCGAGATTTGCACTTTCGTGGGATCGAACGTCGGACCAACTCCATGTTGCGGAGTGGACGTCCAACCACGACACTAGGAGAGGCAGTGGACCATCTCCAAGAAAAGAAAACCTAAAGAGGCATTACTATTTTCCAATCTATACTTAATAATACTTGTACTTAGAATGTGGTACGGTTTTAACCCCGGACTTTCCCAAATCAAAAGGCAATACCAAATAACTTTGAAATCTTTAATTACTAGGGCAAACCCAATTTCATTTCAATCCCTCGATTTCCAATGGATATAGAAGAGATCCAACATTTAAACAGTTTCAAATGGTTCCTTGAAGCAGTATGAGCAGGTTGGGCATCTGAATTACATAAATTGCATTTTGCAGAAAGAACAGTTCACCTCAATTAGTCTTCGGTTTGGTTAGATACAGAACCAACAAAGCTATGAGGTCAAAATCTGCTTGAACCAACCGCTTTAATCTGAACGACTTCTACTAGGGTTTCGAGAACAACAATCAACACGTTTCATAAACAAATTCTTCTCCAATTCTTACCTATTGCTCAGAACAACATCTTCATTCGCCTGTAGGTAACAAAAAACGTATACATTAGGGTTGAACAGCCAACTTGAACCAGAAGAATGGCCATTAAAGAACTTACAGATTTGGCAAGCTCTTTAGCTTTCTCATCATCAAAACCTAGAGCAGCCATTATCTTATGGCCTGCTGATTCTTTCTCAGACCAAATTCCTAGAAGCAAATGACTTGTTGTAATTTCTCCACTTTCACCTGCAGTAACAAAAGACATCTAAGTTTATAATATCATTGTTTTCCTACAATAGCAGATAAAAGAAATGTGGCTAAAGGGCAAAAATCATGTAAGCTAAAATGTCGTGCTCTCCATGGAAACCCTCAAGATGAAAACTGAGCAGGTAGTGGCCATAACATTGCCCCGTTACAGTTTCCCATATGTCAAAAGGGAAACAAAATGAAGGTCAACTCAACTGCAATCACCTGATATTCAATGAGATGCTATTTACAGTATAAATTCGTATTGCACAATGGACACAAGTACACAACTAGATTTTCACATGACTGACTAGCAGATCCATGTTGCATTTGCACGGGTATGAAGAGTTCAGGGATTAAGCAAGATAAAATTACAAACCAATGCAAGTGGGAGGAATAAAGGTAACATCGTGAATATAGTGAAGTTGTTGACACGTTTCACTGCTCTAGAATCATTGAGACGAGGAAAAGGAAAGGGAGTACTAATATCATAGGACATGCCATTTAAGCTGCATAAAATGGAAAAAATTACCGGATTTCAGCTTCTCGTCAACAGCCCAATCTAGAGCCCTTTGTGCTGGTTCAGTCAATGGTGGATGCTCAGGACTGAAATAGTACATGTCAGATTTTCCAAGTAATTTGATAGTTTCATCTCGAACTTGGAAAAGAGTTATTCCATTTGCACGCAAAAACTTTGCTGCAAGACTAGTTCCTGCAGAAAATGGGAAAATTTGTTCAAAAGAGAGGCTGGTCTAACATGCGAAAAGCACCCTGGAATGGAACAGCAAGATATATATATCTATAGATCAAACAACACTACTATCAGATAAAATCTCTAGTTCACATTGAATATGCACTATGTACTACAAATAGCACAAACATCAGGTTTCTATACCTTCTGCACTTGTAAAGTGTATTAAACTTTCAAAAGAAACTAGATGCATAGTCTCTGTACAATTCTGGCTCAACCTTTCTGTTCTTTTTTTGTGTTTCCTCACATGAACAAGCTTGATATTTATCTAGCACGGGCGTTGTTATGGATATTGAAATACCAATACAAGGTGTTGGACACTAAGCACAAAGATGCTAAAAGGAGGAAAAGGTAATACGCATATATATATTCTTGACTTAATTGTTTGTCACTGTAGTGATACTAAACATCACACATTAGTTCATGACACAGGAAGCACATCCTAAACATCACACATTAGTTCTTTCAAAAACAAATTTGAGATTGTAGCCACTGTAGTGATTTCCCGTATGGAACAGAGATCCGAGGAGCTGGACATAACATTAGTTCTTTCATGACATTGCCCTGTGGTGAACCTTTCAGAATCAAAACTGAGCTGGCCATAAGACGGGAAAAGAAATATTCAAAAAGGACTATCCATGTTTCATAGCTAGAATATGTAGAACATCAAAGCTTCGTCTCCAAGCTATGACCTACTAGACTACAGTCACCACTAGTACAGCCTTCTCTTCAACTTCCTGTCACGCCACATTCCCACTATAACCCACCCGAGATAAACTGCACTTCTAAATTTGTGCCCAAATTATCAGATAAAAGATTTCCTTTATCTAATGCCAACAAAGCTTCCACAACAAAATTCTAGGACATGTCCAAGTACGTATATACCAAATATTCTCTTATGAGCAATTCTTCCATTTCACTTGACTACGTTTGAGCTAAAGTCGTACGATGTAAGAATGAACGCCCAATAGGTTCAATGTGATTATAAATAAATGTTTAGTTCGATTTATCACAACCATAACGAATATTATTAAGTTATACATCTCCTCCCATACTTGCACAACTCCTTAAAATGCATCCTTCTTCGAAAAACAACACATAACTCTTCACTGATATTCTTCGATCAGCTCATATATTAAAGAAAATTAACCCATTATCCTAATCTAATATAAATGAAGACTTCACCAAAAGACATTATAAATGCCGATAACTAAATCCAAGAAGATAAAGGGAAATGACTAACCTTCAACCAAGATCCCCATAAGGAGAGCTTCAGTCCCAGTATTAGGGTACTTGAGCTTTCTGGCCTCCAATTCCGACATTGCAAAAGATTTTATTGCCCTAGCCGACCATCTAAAACCCAATATCCAACATTAACAATTATCATTGATATAAAATCCAATCAAGATATTCAAGAATTAACCATTAATGACCATGTCAAAAACTTACTTGGGAAGCTTCTCTGTCGTAGCCCTCTCTGGTTTTCTGCAAAGAGAGATAGAGAGAGAGAAAGAGTCAATTAACATCAATGAATTCTTGTGTTTCAAAATGAAAATTTTGATAAGTTGAATTGGAAAAACTTACGCAGTTGGAAGACTGAACAAAACAGTAACAGCTGAGCTTTGTCTCTTAGGAACAAGAGACCACAAATTAGATGAGCTAATTGAGATAGTTTGCCCTAAAAATGAATTCACCAAACAAACTGAACTGAAATTCCGTGGAAATGAAAGAGAAGACGAAGAAGTTTGGATATATTTTGTAGGTGAATTCGTTGTATTCAATAGAGCCAGTACAGAAACTGTTCGAACGGCTGCCATTGTTAACCTGAAAACCCTAGTTTTTTTTATGGAGGGAAACGGGAAAATTTGACTCAACAGAAGGGGAACTGATTTAGGGTTAGGGATGTAAAAAACTGAGATTTCTTTGAATTTTAATTTTGGATTGAATTTATGCTTCTTATTTTTCTCTATCTAATTTTGGAAGTGGATAGCGAGCTTTACTTGTTCAGTTGTTTTTTACTCCCATTCATTTGGCCATTTGGGTAGCATAGTAATTAATAGATATATTTAAGGGTAAATACGAGATTAGATTAGAGTAGAGAAGACGATTTACTAGGAATTTGTTTGGGCGCAACCAAACCTATCTTTCATTCGCCATTGTACCTTGCTCAACAAAAAAAATCTCCATCATACCTTAAGGACCGGGGTACAGGTATGGGTTCGATACTGGGTTCGATACTGGGTTCGATATAGGTATCGAGTATGGACCCGACACAGGTAATGCTTGTACAATACTGGCAGGTGAGTAAATCGATCTCGTATAATGGTGGAAATTGGGGGTTAGTTGACCACGGGCTTGCTCTTTCATCGGATTGGATTGGGCAGTCTTTAAAATTATTTGTCTGTTAAGGAATACAAGGCGGGTTTCAACAAAAAAAAAAAAAGGAATACAAGGCGAATTTGGTCGTATAATTTTCAGATCCTTGTGCCCAAAACTCGTCTAAACTCGTCAAACTTCTTGGGTTATTGGGTATTGGGCGGCTCATGTTTTCACTAACTAAAAGAAGAAAACCTTTACGCGCTACTCAATGGAAAGGCACTTTCATTATCGACATGAACGCGTGAATGGCAGAGTCGTAAGATCACTTGAGCTTAACGAAAATTTGAGAAGCTTGACCATTGTAAATGAAAGTAGAATAAACGACTCTTATTCCATCTATGTTCTTCAACGAGAGAACGTAATAAGCAGGTCATATCGGACAAACACCACCTAGTCGGGCTCGTGCAATATGTCAGGTAGCACTTCAAACCCTGCTCTGTTTATTTCATAGGTACAATCAGGTTGGATCTGCCCTCGGATTTCGAATGTCCATGCGCTTCAATGTAGTCTAGTTCTCTGGTTGTTTTCCAACCCTAATCTCGTTCGACATTTTCGGCCCTAATTTAGCCCATTAAATCGTCTAATGATATTCACACCTTTCGACGTAAACTTCGACCCCCAAAATGGATTACATAGGCAGGAAATTTTTTTATATTGTTGTGGGATTTGGGAATTTTTCATTAATGATTTAACTTAGCCAGTAATCGTGCTCATCACTTATTCAGGATGTATCAATGTCTTGTAACGACCAATGTAGATCGTAGTCAATTTCTAAAAAAAAAAAATGTATATCTATGCAACATTTTCTTCACCATCACCTCTGTTCGACTTTGTCTACTTCGTAATCATCTTCTTTAGCACTGCTAACATCATCAACCACCACCACCGTCACCACCACTCTCTTTGATAAATTAGGTTCAGAGTTTAGAAAAAGAGAAATGTAATGAAGAAAGATGCTAGCTATGGACTTATGGTTGTGGTAGTTGAAAGGGTAGGAGGATATGAAATAGGCCACACCCTTTACACGAGCTAATTGCATCTTCCCTTCGTTTGTTCCTTAACAAAATGAGGCCGATAAGTCTATAAGGGGAAAAGAAGGTTATTAACAAAAAAAAAGTATAAGGGGAAAAGATTTCACAAGCTTGTAATAGGCCACACCCTTTACACGTGTCAAATACTTTACCAACTAGGGTTAGAAAAAGAATTACAGTATATATGAACCTCTAGAATAAAATTAAAGTAGACTTTTATCAAATAGAAAAATAGAGTCAACTGACTTAGGAAAATTGGGAGTCTAATAAGTTGCATTTAATTATTCCTTTCCAGTAACTGTTTTGTCTTGTTTAAACTTTGATTATCAATATTGTCTTGCTTTTAAACAACTTCAAAATAAGATTGCACAATTGACCATTAGTTTTTTTTTTTTTTTTTTGATGAGAGGAATTGACCATTAGTTTGTGTGCCTATTTTATTGTAATTGAGGTAAATCACTTAATCGTTTTTTATTAGGTTGAGCCATAACCCTAGAAGCATTTGAACTTTGGCCTGCATTTCTACATACTTCCAATCTCTACAACTGGTTCTTTACTTACAATTATATTTTAGTAGTAACTAGTTAGCATTTTAGTTGTTTGCTATTCGTATTAAAATTTTAGTTTTTCCTTTGATTAACAAGGTTCTTTATTAATGTCATAAATATAAGACAGTGCATTTTAAGTTTAGGTACGTTTCTATTTGTTCAGACTAATAATAAATCTTTGTACCGTCGTACTAGTTCCATTCTGTAAATAAGATTCTAAATTTTTCATGTATTTAGAAGGTGGAACTTATAAAACCTTGTGTGATTTGAATTTACAAATATAGGTTTTTTTTTATCTGGAAAGACATTTAGACAAGCTTAATTATAGAAAAGTCAAAATGCCAATGTAATCTCACAAGTCATAACTAAAAGTCTAAACGGAATGAACAATTTTTATTTGTCACATTTTGTTGATTGTTCTCCAGGTTTTGGGTATCTATCTAGACTTTAGATATGTTATAGGTTTTCTATCATTTTTCAATAGATAAACCACATGCATAATAGTTCATTCTTTTTTTCTTGGGGACTTTTATTTCGTCGTCTCCTGCACGGGCCGGACAAAGCCGGACGGCGCGCCCGTTTTATTTTGGAACTTTTTAGCCTAGAAAAAGTAAATGCAAAATAGTAGTAGAAGATAAATAGAGAGAGAGAGAAAGGGTGGTACTGTGTGATCATTTCATGAGTTAAAAATAGCAATAAAAGAGAAGTGGTAGTTGTAAGAGTTGGGAAGTGAAAGTGGGCATGTTTGGAAGAACAAACAGTACTACTTGTAGATGGATGGATGGATGGGCATGGTTTTGCGTGATAATCAGTGCGGCTTACTTGACTACTAACTTATCACTTTCTCATTTATTGCTTCTCCTAACTTTTTCAACACCTATCTATCTATCATCCCTTGTTTCAAACCCTAACCCTAGCTGACCAAAATATATCAAATCTATTTCTTCCTTGGACCCTACCATTCTTTAAATGGGTCCTATCACATTGATGATCATTGATGATCTTTTTCTTACCCCCACCATCTCATGTGTAGTCTGACTGTACTTGTACTCTTGACTCCGTAGATCTACTTTGACTCCCTAAAGAGAACATTATAAATGCTACCATATAGATCAACAAAAAAATATATATATAGATCTATCTTTTTCTTAATATAGTAGTAGTATGAGTTTTTTTGAAACAGTATAGTGAGTTATTTCACTTATATTTAATGGTGGGAAATGTGAAGTGTCCGAAAAGATTTGAACTTAATTTTGTAATTTGATGCGACTCTCCCCTCAAATAGATTAAATTCAAAATCACTTGAAATTGGTTTCTAGGAAGTTAAAATTGTTTTTTTTTTTTATTGTTGAGCGTGTCTAGAATCTTTGACTTCTAAGGTAGAAGAATATACCTCTTACCACTCAAACCAAAAGTTGTTGGTAAAATTGAGTTTTCATATCTCTCTACGTTTAACTATTATTACGGAGTAATGAATTTTTGTTGGTTTAATATTCAGGTTTAAAGTTTAGTTTTTGTTGGAGAATCTAAATTTGATTTGCTTAAAGTCTAATTTTGAATCAAAATTGAGAGACGAAAATATGAGAGATCTTCTTGTTGGTTTAATCTTTTTGATGGATTAATAGATTTTGTTGGTTGAAGATTGAGAGAGAAAGAAACAGAAGAAAATAGAACGAGGGGGCGCATGGGAGGCCGTACTAACGCGCCTATAGAGGGGAGATGCGTATAGCATTTTTGGTCGGACGGTAGATTACTTGTTACAATTAGGACCATTAGGGATGTAAAAATTGTTTGAAGGATAATAAGGGGGATTAAAATGATTGGAAGTGCTAGAATAGCAAAAGATTTTGATAGAAGAAGTTGCCCAACTGATGAAGCAGTTGTGATATTCTTCTCTCGACGATCAAGATTTAGTCAAAATTTTAAACTACAACTTCTTTTGTCAAAATCCTTTTTGGTTTTAGCATTTCCCTAAAATAATTTATGACAAGTTGTTTGCCCTTTACACATCATAGACTTAAAATTATGGTACGTGATTTTATTCTGAACGAAATTCTACGACTCATATAAAAGATACCGACACAAGTGAAGACACACGATTCACCGTGTCCATCATAATAAGCCAAATATACGATTATATTCTCGCTTAGCTGGCACCCCCGTAGTGTAGTATGAGGTTTTGTTCCGGTGGGACAGAGAGAGGAGGAATGGATGGGCATATTAGAGGAGCAATGATAGAATTAATAGATTGAGGGTGTATGTTCATAATACCTTTGGTTTTGTCCTTGTAGCAGGTTTCAACTTGCACGCACTATTCATCGATGAGATCGAAAAGACAGTTGAAACAGAGAGAGTGTGGGTGGTGGTGATGATGATCTAGATAGAGAGAGAGAGAGAGAGAATGAGATTTGATTGAGGGGCATGTCGCACGTGGACATAGCTGGGTCGGTTGGAAGTTGATATTTGTCCCTTTGATCGGATTTATGTTTGCTTCACGCAATCTGCTGCCCCTCCTATCTACACACACACACACTCTCTGTCATCTCTCATTTCTCTCTCTCTCTCTCTATTGTTTGCCGTGGCTTTAAAGTTTGTTTAATTCTTCTCTATTATATAATCAAATCTCCAAACTAGTCCCACCCTCTGTAAACTAGTCCCTCTCCTTCAACTTTAACCCACTACCACCACCATCTCCAAACTAGTTCTCTATACAAACACAACACCCACCTTTTTCTTATCCCCTCCTCTTAATAAATACTACTCTATACTCTCTTATCTCTCTCTCTATTCATGACTAGTAAAGAAGATTTGTCTCTATAGAGGGAAAAATAAAATAAACAAGATCATGATGATGAGTGGTGGTAGAAGTGGAAATGGAAATGGAAGTGGAAGTGGAAGTAGTAGTAGTGGTGGTGGTGGTGGTGGTGGGCCATGTGGTGCATGTAAATTCTTAAGAAGAAAATGTGCAAAAGGGTGTATATTTGCACCATATTTTGATGCAGAACAAGGTTCAACTCATTTTGCAGCAGTCCATAAAGTATTTGGTGCAAGTAATGTTTCTAAACTTCTATTACGTTTACCAATTCATAAACGTCTTGATGCTGTTCTTACAATCTCTTATGAAGCTTTAGCTCGTATTAGAGATCCTGTTTATGGTTGTGTTGGTCACATCTTTGCTCTTCAACAACAGGTAATTAACCCTAATTAATCTACCCTAGTTCCCTTTACTATATCTCATCATATATACCCTATTTTTTTCAATTTCCCTTAATTCAGTAAACATATGCTAAATTCACTTTGGTTGAGTACTGGTAACCATAATATAAGACTAGGGTTAGGATCTTAAACTGTTTGAAGTTGGAAGATATATAAGATTCATATATAGAGGACAAAAATAAGATATTATTAGAAACTTCTTATATTAATTGAAACCCAATTAATGGCATTTTTCTTTTTTGGAGTAATTTATTTGGGTTATTATGTTTCTAGAGATAGAGAAAAGATGTGTGTTAGGTAAGTGCAGTAAAAGATCCGGTTAACATGCACCATGTTGTGGGTAAATTATTAAGATATCTTCAAAAGTCTGGTTTGTAATATAATACTCTCTACTTATTAGGGTTTTGTTTCTTGTGACAGAACATATATATGGTGAGGTAGGTGCATGAAAAAAGTAGTTCTATTCATGGAGTAAGATTAGAACCTTGGTCTCTCTAGATTAAGTTTTGGTTATTAGGGTTTTGTTTGAAGAGTAATTTGGTTTTTTGATACATTTGTTCATTAAATGAAACTCATTCATTATTGCTCATTTTATTGTATTTTCACTTGAAGAGTAATTAGGGTTCCTTCCTTTGAACAATAATTACCAGTCACCATCATATATATATAGATAGATATATGAATCTTTTGCTTGCCCGAGCTTGCAAGTAAACTTTTAGTAAGTCAAATATTTAAGATTTTTTTAGTATTTTGACCAATTTGAGTTCATTTATCATCTCGAGGAAGTATAACAATCTATGATCTTGAGCCTTAATTACTTAAACCTATGTTCATCAATTATTAGCTAGATATAATCTTTCTTTAAATACCCAAAGAGGAAATAGTTAAAGTAATCCACAAATTTGAATATTATATGTCTTTTAATCTTTAGTTAGGTTTACAACCACCTACCTCTTGCATATAAAATTCTATAGCTAAGTTTAAGAGCCGTCATAGTGGGATCCAAGCCCTACGATGATACATGTACTGCCCGAGCTCACCGCTAGCTGCCACATCATCTCGTATAAGACAAGGTGCAATATCATCATTTCAGAAGTGTAAATGACGATTTTGCCTCTTTTCGTTTTATCCACGTAGGACAAGCGGTGTGCTAGGCTGTCATGTGGGTGAGTCACTAATCGTTTTTTATTAGACTCTACTATATGCCACATGACGTTACGAAGAGTAATGTATAATGTCCACAGCTACATTTGTTGTGACTTGTTTTCTATGATTTTATGTTTTCCGGCATCACATTCTCTATGAACTTGTGTTGCCCGAGGCCACATTCACTAAATAATGTTGATTCCGAGCATCGTGTAGTCGGCTAATGTGCTCTACGTATTTTATGCACGTGTATTTACAACATAAACTTCACTAACCAAAAGAAGTTTCGAATTTGTGTACTATAGGTGGTGAATTTACAGGCAGAGTTAGCTTTTGTTCAGGCACACCTTGCAACCTTAGAGCAACCATCTCAACCAACCATGTCTTCACCTCCATCTTCTGCAATGATTAATCCACATTCTTCATCGAACATGTTATCTCCCTCTGATCTGCCAATACATTTCAACTCTCTGCAGTCACAACCACAACAACTGTCAACGTTCGAAAGTACAAGTTGTTGTAGTCCAACCACTACTCAAAACATGAACTTTGAAGATGGCACTGACCTCCAAGCCCTCGCACGAGAGTTTGTTTACCGATACCTTCCTCCAGAAGATGTAACACTTCATACATCAAACTCTTGCTAAAATGAAAGAAACTAACCAAGTCTTTGCTAGGGGATCTTTTTATCTCATGGTGATTACAAGTGTAACAAAAGTATTTTCAGCATAGCGGGCCTCACTGAGGAGCCCCCACACGAAAAGCTATTAGCTCAGTGGTCGCCTGTGCTCCCGAAATGTCA
Source organism: Eschscholzia californica (assembly GCF_041429995.1). NCBI lineage: Eukaryota > Viridiplantae > Streptophyta > Magnoliopsida > Ranunculales > Papaveraceae > Eschscholzia > Eschscholzia californica. The sequence continues at coordinate 42,166,992 of NW_028238483.1, read as the reverse complement.
AGACGAGAGAACTTGATTTGTTTTTTGAGCTTAATGGATAATGTTAGTAACTTTTGCTCCCATGTTTGTTATATTTCTTGGTTTTGTTAGTTGGGTAGTAATGCTCATTAACTAGCTTAACCTTTCGACTTATGGTACTCAACCAAGATACATGGATGTGTTTGGTGAATCTTGAGTTGCATTATTTCCCACTTCACGATACTAAGGAACTTACCAGTTGACATCAACCAACTCCATGAATGCATCAGGGAGTTCATCTAATCAAGTGGCGCCTTTAGCACAATCTTTAGAAATTCCTAAGATTTAGTTGGGTTATGATAAAATCACGAAATTTTCGAGATCTTCTCTATTATCTTATGAATGGGAAGTCCACTTTGAAATCGTCAGACTCTCGGCTTCAAGGAGTTCTGACTTTTGGGTGAGGGCCCTCCCACTCCTAGAGGAACTCAAATTGGAGCATTGACTTCTCCAAAATGCCAGAATGCTGGTAATTCTAAAATTGTAAGAGCACCGCCAAATCTTGTTTGCTTAGGCCCATTTAGCTACTATCATGCTTTCACCACCCTCTACGAACAAGAGGTCAACTTGTGGTAAGAGAAGATACGTTCGTATTGATGAACTCATCCCCGATACATAGTGATTAAGTACAACTATAATAATTGAGATTACCAAATAAATTCACTCAAAATCTGAATAAGAATCAATAGTCTATCTATAGAGTGAAAAGTTCATCAATAAACGGCGAGAATTGACCTAAAAAACTACTAATTTCATTTACGTCTCGGATAGACTTGACTTTTGATCTTGTTCTTCCATTGATGCATAAGGGTTTATTTTGAGTTTTGTGTTTGGTATGAGCCATTAGTCAATCTTTGAGTAAAGACAATACAAATAAGCACATTTTTTTTATCAAAAACTATAGAAATATAAAAGTTTGTAACCTGGCGGATAAGAGTAAAGGAATTCAATATAACACAAACCCAAATTTTCCATGATCTCAAGCTTCATGACTCATAGTTATAAGTTTCTCCACAACCCATCAGCTGTTAGATCGAATCGTAACGGTAACTTTCTACAAATTCAACATCTAAAATCAAACCACTAGTGTTATTAAGTTGTAACTAGCTACACCTTAAAATTACTCACTTAACCTACTTTACCTTTTTGATATATTAAACAAACAAATAGAAATCAAAACCCTCATTTTCTCTCTCTAATGTGAGAAGTAAAGAAAGAAGTTCCTCCAATTACATTTTTCAGATAATCATCTTCTCTCTTTTTAGCTTTCTGATGATTCCTACTAGTAAACCCCAAAATCATCTTCTTCTTCATCACCACCACCACATAAACCCTAATTCAATCATAATGGATGAAGAACCAGATGAACTTTTGTCTTTACAACCACAAATTCTCGATCACCATATTCATTTACAAAGACAAATTCAAGTAGATCAGCAGCAAAGACATCAAGAAGAAGAGGCGTTTTCATTACCTTCAATTTCTGAAATTGAAGTTTACGGAGATGAATATGATGAAGATGAAGATGATGATAATGAAAAACAAGTTGAATCTCCAAGCCCTAGTTCGTCAGATAACGATGATTCTCGAAATCGACGAGCTTCTTCTTCGTCGTCTAAGTCAGTCGCGATTCGATCTCCTGGATTTGTTAGTCCTGAACCACATATGTCATCTCAGTTCTATACTTTCAACCGTCAATCTCATGCCCTAATGGTTCAGTGTATTTTGGAGCGGCGTTTAGCTACGCCCGATGAGATCCGGAGAGTTACTCCTCGGCCGGTTCTGAAAAGTTGGAAATCAGTCTGGAAGGATCGGAATGAAGATACTGCTTATTTGACGGCCTGGAAACGAATTCAAGATAAGTTAAATGGTCATATTGATGCTCATGGAAATCAGGTTTTGTATTTTAAGAACAATTCATCACAGTATGTTTCTCATATTGATCAGTGGCAAGATATTGTTACTACTTTTCATTGTCATGGTGATATTACACATTTAGGGTTTAAAGATACCCTTGATAGAATTAAACAAGTATGGACAGTTGGAGCTAAATTTTATGGAATTCCTGAATCTTTTATTAAAGTTTGTGTTTCTTCTTGTCCTGTTTGTTCTGCTGCATCTGGTTCTACTTCTAAATCCAAAAGGCGTAGATTTGAGTACACTGAGTCGTATGATGTTCCTGCTAAGGAAGTCCCACAAAGGCTTCAGCAGTTGGCTGCAAAGCACAAGGTTGTGCTCTGTATTCGTCAGAAGTACATTAGGTATAAGCCGTTCATGGCTGAGGTCAAGGATTACGCTTGTCATAGGGCAGGAGAACCAGCTGCGAAAAAATCTAAGATTTTGAAGAGGGAACCCTATGCATCGAAGCGATGTGGATGTGGGTTTCGGATTAGGGCAATTGTTCCTATAGCTAATTATAACGAGAAAGATAAAACTTTTGTTTATCAGGAAGAGGGAACGGCAGTTTTTAAGCTTTATGCTGTGCATTCAGGGCATGAACCGGGTCCATTGGATGGTAATGCAAGGATTATACATAGAGTTGTTGGGTATAAAGGAGGGGTTTTACTGGATGAAGATACTGTTTATGGTATGAGCGAAGAAATGGAGACAGATGCTTATAACTTCATGGATAAGGATGATGGGGATTTGCAACTTTCGGTTATGCATCAAGTCCGGAAACTGAAAGCTGAGGTGGGTTTGTTGGAAGGGAAAATTGTGAAAACTCCTCGGGAGTTTTTAGGTTCTTTGTCTCACGAGCTGTCAGACATTGTCAGTAGACTTAGGAGTATAAGAGAAGATATATCAAGACCAACTGAACTGCTTCATAGTAAGCAGCCCCAAGATGATGTGTTGGAGGCAGAGAGTGATCTAGCTCGTTGGGGTGAGCACCACCATGATCAGCTCTATGGGGATGGTAAGGCTAAAGATTTGATCGAAGAAGATGACGACAGGTTTGGACAAACACTTGATGATGTTGTTGTGACATGGGATCATGTAAGAACAGACAATAGGAGTAAAAAGAATTTGTTGACCGAGAACTGTAAATCTGATAAATGGTTGAATGATGCTTGTGGTGAATTTGACGAAAAGAGCATCCTCGACTGTGAGGATTCAAAGTTAATTAAGCCCTTAAGACATGAAGATACATTAGTGACAGATGCTGGTCTTGTTGGTATACAAGTAGACAACTTCTATCCGGAGAATCCGAAGTGGTATGATTGCAGTTTGGATCCTGGAGCAGATTGTGGCGATGGTGAATTTAGACACGAGATTGTGTAAAAGAAATACCGTACCTGCTCTGACATAGGTGTTGTTTGCCCCTTCCATAATGTTAGTAGTTGGGGTTGTAAATTGTGTGTACATAAGGTCAGAGAATCTACCACCACACAAGCTTTCAGTGTTGTTGCCAATCTGTAGGTCTGTGGAACGTCCCTATTGGGTTTCCCGCATAGGTTTACTACATAACATGTGTTTTAGACTTGAATTATTTGACTCTTCTTACTATGCAGATAAGTGATCTTTTCCTGCTCTTTGGTTTTCCTATGTTTTTTAGGCCTTCTTGTGTTTCTATCCTCATCCATGTTGCATGAAAATATATTCTCACTTGGGTGATTTTTCTCCGATGGGTTTTGGTTTTCTTCCTGATGATATACACCTCCATTGTGAATTTTTTTTAGCAATGTCATCGATGCACTGTCGAGTGAACAAATTGGGCCATTTAATATGGTCTACATGCAAGTATCAAGTATGTGTAGGACTATTTGTTTGTTGTGAAAAAAGTGCCATTGTCTTGAATTACTTGCAATCTGTTAAATGGTGGAAACTACTTTGGCCATAGATTGCCGAATGAGACCTTGATATGTACTTATTTGATTTTCTGGCACTTCATTCGGTCGTTTGTACTTTGTTCGTGAATCCAACATTGCTTTTCATCAACTGTTACATGTCTTTATAATATTCTTTTCATTGTTTCTGTTTTCCTGCATCAAAGAAACGTTAAGATTGTTGAACTTCTAAATTGTATTATATAAGGGACTGTGCCGAGCTACATTACGATCTGATTTTGCCTCAACTGTCATCATCCTATTGTACCTGTTAGATATTTGAAGTCCGAAAAGGGGAATCAATGTAGTTCAGAAATCGAATGTGAAAGCTCTTGAAGAGAGACACGGTAGATATTGTTTCAACTTCTATAGACAAAAACAAAGTGGGAGAAGAGCGTTGGCACCCTGTTTACTAGTTATTCAACCCTTGTACCATGATAGGCCAGGACGAATAGCTTGCATCACGAAGGAGATGTCACTGATCAAATCAAAAGTCAAGTATGTGCTGTTTATTTGTGCAATCATATTTCAATAATTCCTCTAATCGAAGTAATTTCTCTATACTTAATGTTGGTTATCTTTAACATGCTATCAACCTCCAATCCTAACATTTTTATAGTGTACATATTACTAAATGACCTCTGACTTGATCCGCACTGCAAGTAGTGACTGAGTAGTACGAAGTTAAGACTTAAGAGATAGAAGATAGAAGCACTTGTAATGTTTTTTTTATGCAATATGGGTAGCTGAAATGTTGCTGTCTATTTCGATATAAGCCGTACTTTTTCTGTGTCAGGTTACTCTGTATTTTAGTTACTTCAGTGGGGGTAATTGTGAGATTTTGTATGTAGTATGTAGTATGTACATCTGAGTGTACTTGCACACATTTTGTGTTACGAATTACGACTGCCAAATAACACTTCAGGCCGATGTATTTGTGTATGTTGTTATAATTGTATATCTAGACACAATAAATTGTTGATAAAACTCTGACCTGATAACTAAGTGAAGTAAATATACACTTCCGTTACCTGTATCATTGTCTATGTTATGTAGATGGAACATCAGTCTTTATATACGGTGAAACCCACTTGGCCTCTGGTATACATGTTATTTCATGTTTTTTTTCAAACATATCAACCTGATTGAACCATCATCAGTTCAACTTTGCCTGTCAGTGCATGATTTTACATTTTTATACTTAAAGACTGGAGTTGAAATCTGGAAGAAAGGGACAAATGGTATCGCTTCAAAATGAAACTTACTCCTAGGAACTAAAAGATGGAGTTTGGGAGCCACTCTTATAGACTTGTTTGCTTTCCTCTCTTCCACACCTCCTAGGTTAGAACAGATTTGTACCACAAAAGCAGTTATGTTCATCGTGTTCTTGTTCATAGTATATCGAGTTTTATGATGTTAGTGCTGTGTATGTTCCGCACCGGCTTCTGTACTGTATTCATGAATTCAGCCCTTGTGAAAGATTACTCATGTTGTTTTTATTTTGCTGTTTTCTACCTTAGAAGTAAGCGAAAGGGTGTTGCTGCATTTGTAATCTACTAACTGAAACTCGTTATAGATACAATGGCAAGCAACATTATGATTTAAGATTGGCTCCACATATGAACCAGTGTGGTGCACAGAATGAAAGTTCAAAGCTCTTAAAGAAAGAGAGAACCGAGATTGCTTCGACTGTGAAAACAAACACAAAGCGGGAAAGACCATGTACTATGTTTTCTAATTTGTCCATCCTTGTGCTGTCATAAGCAAGGAATTAAAGACATTCTTTTCAGACTGGGGACAGTAGTTTGCATCACAAAGGAGAGATGTCATCGTTCAACACCTGGAGGTAAAGTATGATGTTAATTTATGTCACTTGTGTTCTTACTCTCTTCTTTATTAAATTGTCAATGGTTTGCCTATGATAATTTTTGTTTCTCTAGCTTCTCTTTTTGAACATCACCACAGAAGTATCGGGTTTAGGGTTTGGGGGGACATGCTTAGGGAGACAATATGTAAAGTGGTAGAACAGATAAGATCTACTGTAAGAGGCAGTTTCATCAATTGGAGGTGGAGGCAGTTTCATCAATGAGGCGGTTTCATCAAATTGGTAGGCGGTTTGGTGAAGGTCGGTGGAATTGGTATCCCATTCCACCGACTCCAATTTTGAGTCCAAATTGGACTCAAAAATTGGAAACCCTTGCATATATATATATGGGGTATTGAGAGCCTATCATCAACCAACACAAGCAACAACAACTCTTCTTTAGAGAGTTAGAGAGAGAGCAAGAGTGAGAGAAATTTTTCATAGTTTTTGAGCGGTGTTAAATTTCTCGGTCGTCGAAGATTTAGTATAGAAGTTAAATTCTATACGGTACCATCTTGGGACGAACTTGCGGGTTGTGTGAGTCGTCTTCATCTATCCTTCAATAAAGATTTCTTGTTCGCCCAAGGACGTAGGCTTTAAAGCAGAACCTCGTTAAATTCTGCTCGCATATTTGATTTTGGCTTAGCTTTTCGATTAATTTTCGTAGTCGAATCAATTTCTTGAATAGGTTCGAGCTTCCGCGACTTTTAGTTCTAACAATTGGTACCAGAGCCTTGTTGAGATTGAACGAAGAAGAAGATGGGATCGAGAAGTGGTACGGTCAAATCAGGGAAATATGAGATAGAGAAGTTCAATGGGAAAAACGATTTTTCTTATTGGCGGATGCAGATGAAGAATCTGTTAATCTCGCAGAAATTACACAAGACGTTGACGGGAAAGAAACTAGGAGATATGTCAGATGAGGATTGGGAGGAGTTGGATCTCGAAGCACGGGCTACCATTATGTTGTGTCTTGAGAGGGACGTGACGTTCCTAGTAGACGGAGAAACAACGGCGGCGGGTGTGTGGTTAAAGCTAGAAAGCAGTTTCATGACGGAAACTTTAACGAATCGGGTCTACTTAAAATCCAAATTATTCACATGTAGAATGGAAGAGGGTTCTTCTATTCAGGAATATGTGAATAGGTTTGACAGGATTATCTCAGATTTGAAGGATATTGATGTTAAGGTTGAGGATGAGGACCAAGCCCTCATATTGTTACTTTCATTGCCTAAATCCTATGAAAACCTTGTTCAAACTTTGATGCTTGTTGGTGATAGTCTAAGCATGGAAGAGACGAGAAATTCGCTATTAGCGGATGACCTTCGTAAGGTTGCTACTAGCAGTATGGCGTCGGGTGGAGTAGACAAAGAACAAGCACAAGGGTTGTTTGTAACGAGGGGGAGGAGTAATGAAAGGGGAAAGGGAAAGGGCGGGAAATCTAGATCCAAATCTAGAGGCTCTTTCAAGAAAATGTGCTTTAGTTGTGGTGAGCTTGGCCACTTTAAAGCGGCTTGTCCAAAGAGAAAGTTGAAGCAAAAGAACGAAGGCTACAAGGAGAAACAAGAGATGCAAGAGGCGGGATATGTGTCAGAAGAGGCGGATGAATGTTTCTCGGTGACAGAGGTGTCTGAGAAAATCTTCGATAAGTGGATGCTTGATTCAGGGGCGTCACACCATATGTGTCCAAATAGGGAGTTGTTTACTACCTATAGGAGTATAGATGGTGGTACAGTTATACTGGGTGATGATAGTATATGTAAAACTGTGGGACTCGGAACAATACGTATCAAGATGCACGATGGAGTGGTGAGAACATTGACGGACGTAAGACACATACCCGATTTGCGGAAAAATCTAATTTCCCTTGGTGTGTTGGAGCGGAACGGCTGTAAGATAATTATAGAGAATGGCTCCATAAAAGTCGTTAAGGGTTCTTTGGTGGTAATGAGAGGTACTCGTTACGGTAATTTATACAAACTTTTGGGGACAACAATTACTGGAGATGTAGCAGTAGGAATCAGTGGAAGGGATCCAACGGCTAGTACGAGGCTTTGGCATATGCGCCTTGGGCATATGTCAGAAAAGGGTCTATCTCTGATGTGCGGGAAAGGCTTGTTGAAGGACATGAAGAAGCCTTGCATGGAGTTTTGTGAGCATTGTGTGTTCGGGAAGGCACACAGGGTGACGTTCTCTACAAGCAAGCACAGGAGCAAAGAGGTATTAGACTACGTACATACCGATGTCTGGGGACCGGCAAAGTTACCTTCCAAGGGTGGTTCCAGGTATTTTGTTACATTCGTTGATGATCATTCGAGATTTGTCTGGCTTTATTTCCTGAAGCATAAGAATGAGGTATTCAACACATTCCTGTTGTGGAAAGCAATGGTTGAGAACAAAACTGGTCGAAAGCTGAAGACGTTAAGGTCGGATAATGGGACCGAGTACACGGATGGGGCATTCAAGGAGTTTTGTAATCAGGAAGGCATTGTGAGGCACTAGACAGTAGTAAACACACCTCAGCAGAATGGAGTCGCAGAGAGATTGAACCGTACACTACTTGAGAAGGCTAGATGTATGCGCTCCAATTCGGGATTAGGCGTAGAATGGTGGGCAGAATCTGTTGCTACAGCTTGTTATATTGTGAACAGGTCTCCACATTCTTCTTTAGATGGCGGCATACCTTACGAGGTGTGGTCAGGTGAACATGCAGATTACGAGAGACTTAAGGTTTTCGGTTGTACGGCCTATTACCATGTTAAAGGTAACAAACTTGACAATATAGCAAAGAAGGCAATTTTCTTAGGATATGCTACAGGAGTTAAAGGTTATCGGCTATGGTGTATGGAAGACAAGAAGTTTGTAATCAGCAGAGATGTGGTGTTTGATGAGTCATCTATTGTAGCTATGGCGAAAGCTACGGTGCCTAGTTGTGGTGATGTTGGGTCTACTAAAGCTCAAGTAGTGGAAGTAGAAGCCGAAGACCAACGGGTTTCTAGGAATCATGATCAGGTGGAGCATCAGGATAAAACTCAGGATGAGGAAATTGATGAACCCGATCATGAGGAGGTTCAAGGGGAAGGTACACAAGTTTTACAACAACAACAGCAGGATGTTTCGGTACACACTAGGCCGAAACGGTTATATAAGCCGGTACAGAGGTTAGGGTCAGACAAACCTCTTAGGCATTACGGGCAGGCAAATGTGGTTGAATATGCACTCTCGGTGGAAGACGACGAGCCGGTCACCTTCAAACAAGCTATCACCGCGGCGGAAAGAGAGAGTTGGTTGGTTGCTATGCAAGAAGAGATGGAGTCTCTTCACAAGAACCAGACATGGGAGGTTGTCCCATTGCCCGAAGGTAAGTCTGTTATTGGTTGTAAATGGGTGTACAAGAAGAAAGAGGATTCTTCTGAAAGCAAGGGTACAAGGTATAAGGCAAGACTAGTGGCCAAGGGTTATGCACAGAAAGAAGGGGTCGACTACAATGAGATTTTCTCACCAGTCGTGAAACATACTTCTATTCGGGTGCTATTGAGTATTGTTGCTCACAGTGATCTTGAGCTGGAACAACTCGATGTTAAAACTGCCTTCTTGCACGGAGATTTGGAAGAAGAAATTTATATGGCTCAACCTGAGGGATACAAGGTTGAGGGTAAAGAAAATCAAGTATGTCGTTTGAGGAAGTCTCTTTACGGATTGAAACAATCCCCTCGCCAATGGTACAAACGATTTGATTTTTTCATGCTAAAGCATGGTTTTCGCAGAAGTGACTATGATTGTTGTGTATACATCAAGAAACTTCGCGAAGGTGACTTTATCTATCTCCTTTTGTATGTGGATGACATGCTTATTGCTTCTCGAAGCATGGTGGAGATAGATAAGTTGAAATCTCAACTCAGTCAAGAGTTTGAGATGAAAGACATGGGCGCTGCAAAGAAGATACTGGGAATGGAGATTAAGAGAGAGCGGTCAAGTAAGAAACTGTACTTGAATCAAAAAGGTTACATCGAACGAGTAGTTTCTCGGTTCGGGATGCAGAATGCGAAGGCGGTGTCAACACCTTTGGCACCACACTTCAGGCTCTCGGGAAAACAATCTCCCACTACTACGGTGGAGAAGGATCATATGGATCGTATACCGTATGCTAGTGCAGTTGGCAGTTTGATGTACGCTATGGTGTGTACTCGTCCAGATATTTCACAGGCGGTCAGTGTGGTTAGTAGGTTTATGGCAAACCCGGGGAAGACACATTGGGAAGCTGTGAAGTGGGTCTTGAGATACTTGAAGGGTACTGTTGATACGGGTTTGTGCTTTGGTGGAGACACATGTCAGGTAAGCGGTTGTGTTGACTCGGATTATGCTGGCGATCTAGATAGAAGACGATCTACTACTGGTTATGTATTTAAGGTACATGGTGCTCCAGTTAGTTGGCGATCGATGTTACAATCTACAGTTGCGTTATCTACTACGGAGGCCGAGTATATGGCTATGGCCGAGGGTGTGAAGGAAGCATTGTGGTTGTGGGGTCTTCTGGATGATCTAGGGATTAAGCAGGAGTGCGTGGATGTATGGTGTGATAGTCAAAGTGCGATCCACTTGGCGAAGAATCAGGTCCATCATGCTCGTACTAAGCATATCGATGTCAGGTATCACTTTGTACGAGATGTCATAGAGGAAGGTGGTGTTTCTCTCATGAAGGTACACACAGATGAGAATCCCGCGGATATTTTGACTAAAGTGGTGACGTGTAGCAAGTTTCAGCATTGTCTGGAATTGCTGCAAATCAGCTCGTGTTAAGTTGCCCGAAAGGGCGTAATGGCGACAAGGTTTTCTTTATGTGAAGGGTTGGTAGAACTACGGTAGCTTGATCCTGTAAAAGGGTACGTAGGCAGCCATGGTCATATGGCGCAGTCGGATGAAGTTACAAGAAGCAGATATATCTTACAAGGAGTATCCTGGTGTTCGTCCAAAATTTGGAGTGTATCAAATTATGTACGAGGTGGAGAATTGTAAGAGGCAGTTTCATCAATTGGAGGTGGAGGCAGTTTCATCAATGAGGCAGTTTCATCAATGAGGCGATTTCATCAAATTGGTAGGCGGTTTGGTGAAGGTCGGTGGAATTGGTATCCCATTCCACCGACTCCAATTTTGAGTCCAAATTGGACTCAAAAATTGGAAACCCTTGCATATATATATATATATATGGGGTATTGAGAGCCTATCATCAACCAACACAAGCAACAACAACTCTTCTTTAGAGAGTTAGAGAGAGAGCAAGAGTGAGAAATTTTTCATAGTTTTTGAGCGGTGTTAAATTTCTCGGTCGTCGAAGATTTAGTATAGAAGTTAAATTCTATACGGTACCATCTTGGGACGAACTTGCGGGTTGTGTGAGTCGTCTTCATCTATCCTTCAATAAAGATTTCTTGTTCGCCCGAAGACGTAGGCTTCCAAGCCGAACCTCGTTAAATTCTGTTCGCATATTTGATTTTGACTTAGTTTTTCGATTAATCTTCATAATCGGATCAATTTCTAGGATAGGTTCGATAGCTTCCGCGACTTTTAGTTTTAACATCTACAATTATTTCTATTCCTATATACACAAGTAGGAGCTACATAGAACACATAACAAATAAGGCAAAGATTATAAGGAGAAAAACTTTTAAAAGGTCTAACTTAACAAAAGATGTCGACTACTAGTAGTAGACTCAGATGTGCTATTTCCGTCTGGATTTTAATACTATTTATGTTAGGCGAAATGGTTGAGGCGAAAAAAAGTAGTTGTTTCGAAATAAGTTGAGAAACCAAGAACTGGTGGAGATAACTTGTCTGATATGATTCCAGAAGCAGGATTACTTCGTTTTACGAGGATTCGAGGAAACAAGATTTTGATCAAATGGAAGGATGATAATTTTTATGGTTTCGTTCCACCTCCTCCATATTGTAGATGAGAGTGGAGCAAGATTTGTAGTGTATTTACTTTCGATTTATATTCATTTACCTATTAGGGATCAGAAGAGACGCACTAGTAAGGTCTTCTTGGAATAAAGGGATTTGGGTTTGTATGTTTGGATGTAACTGTTAATGATTGGGAAATGATTTATAAATGGCCAGACCACTTGCTCCAATTTATCTTGAAGATTTTAATTATACTGCCTCGACAAAATGAAGAAACCCTGATTGTAAGGGATTTTTAGATTTTGGCTGAAACCTATCTGTTCTTTGATGAAATAGTTCTGAAATTTTTCCAATACTATATATTTCTCTATATAGTTTATGAAATATTTCCATCTTTGTTATTCTGTGATCTTCATGCTTATGTTTGTACTATGCTCTATATTCGTGATGCTGATGTGTTGGTATTTTGCAGCAGGCCCAATTGTCTTCTCTTTCAATCAGTATTATATGGCTCTATATAGTTTCAGTCCGACCACACCACTACCACCCTTGGCGGCAAGGCCAACACCAACACTGTACCATCACCACTCCACCAGCCCCACCAAGGTGCACCAAACACCAACCTTACAACCATCCCGACACAATTATCTATACCAACAAGTTTCAGTACCACAGCAACCCAACGCCGGACTCAACTGCGAATCGTGCAGCAATGTGCCAGTGTTACGATCACGGCCACCACTAAAACTAACACATTTTGATAGACTCACATTGTATGGAGAGCGTCTAGAGCGAGGGCTATAGGCAAGCTTAGCAATTGTCTGGTTGTTTGGTTTGGACTGGTGGAGCCTTCATCAAGAATAAAACTCGTACTCATGGACTTCGGTATATGTGTCAAAAGCGGACAATATCAATAACTATGAAGGTTTACCACCATACTACGGACACATACCATAAACACCACTACCATTACACAGGCAAATTTTAGGGGAGAGTAAGAAGGAAAGGGGTGTCTTCAACAACAATGAAGGGCGCATTTGACTCGGTCCTTTCAATTTTAGTTTTTTACTTAAGCAGAAAGTTGCTTACTACGGCATTGTAACTTCTCATTTTTGGCGTTATCGAGGTCTACAAGAAATTCTAACGCTAATATTTTTGTAACAAGAATGAGGGGATTTTAATATAGATTTTGGATGATTCTCTAAAATGTATTCAACTTAGGGGTGGGAATCGGTCCGGTCGGGACGACCGCGGGCCTTAACTTCATCGGTCGGTCTCGGTCGGGCACTCAAAATCAATGTTCGCCTATTTACTTGGTCGGTCCGGTCCGGTCAAAATCAACATTTCCATTGACCAAATCCCGCTTGTGACCGAGAGACCGGTCGGGACTCACCGGTATAGGTCGGACGGTATCGGGCCAAACCACCTAATTTACAATTAAATAATACCTAAATGAAAAGTTAAAATTAGATTTCATTAACTATTCTTATACTCTTAAATACCACTTAGACTTGGTCACTTACAATTTACATGTAAGACTAATGCTTTCAACAAAAAAAAAGTAACATTACAATATTGTGGGTATTTAAAATAACAAAAGGGAAAAAAGTGAGATATTAGTATATTAGTCACAAAGGGATATGACGGGCCTATCGGTCGAGGTAGGTTGTTATTTCGATACTTAATAGTCGGGCCTATCGGTATTAACCATCGGTCTTTAATCGGACGGGTTAATCGGTCCGGTCACCCGGTCAAAGGGAGATGACCATTTCCCGCCTGCTAACTACCCGACTGACGGGCCGGGCTTTTCCCGTCACGGGTATCGGGTACCCGCGGTACCTAACGGACCCGGGCGGACCCAAGCGGGTATCGGGCCTCCGGGCCGTTATCCCACCCCTAATTCAACTTGTACCAGAAACCTTTGCAATTGGAGATTTTGGGTTATTTTTTGTTTAGCAATAGAGTCTATTCTCTTTACTGGAAAACTACATGAAGTTTAATCTAGTAGATAATTACTTAAAAGTGACTTTTATTGTTTTGGAGTAGAATAAAATAAAGAATTAAGAATGTTTTGTTGGTATTTATTTTCTGGCTAAACTGTTCAACCAACAAATGCTTTATACTACTTTTTACATGATTTTGGTTGGACCTTTTATTAAGTTAATTATGAGATAACCACCGTCCATCTTAATTACTAATTCAATTAATAAGTAGAAAGTAATGGTAGTTTTAGCAATCAAAACCCAGACTTGCAAGCCAAGCTACTACCTAAATCAAGTGTTATTATGTACTAGTAGCTAGTGATTGTAATCCCAGCTTCTACCTAATATTATTATGTGTCACATTATTAGCCGTCGATCTCTTTATCTCCTTTAGATTTTTTTTGCTTAATGGTAAGGTTTCTTCTTTTCTTACATAATTACTTTGTTTTCCATTAGCAGTATAGATAGTGACTCTTTTTTTGTTGTTGAAAGATAATAACTCATGTGATTCTTAACTTTTCAAGAACTATAAGCTCTTTGTGCTGCTCCGTTTATATGTTTCGTGTTATTAGGGTATAATTGTATAATAATGGTTTTTGCGATAGTTTGTCTGACCTTTAGTTTATCAGTATCCTTAAACAGTTTATGAGAGTTGTAAATACTTAATCCTTATGATATATTCAATCTGATTGATGTTTGAATTCTATTTTACGCATGTGATCGTGTTGTTTTTATGCACAAGTTTTGATGTTATTCATCGAGATATCGATATTGTCATATTGGTACTCTCTACCAGTTCAGCTCTAGTTGCAGCTTGAGAAGAAGGTCCAAATTCCAAAGACACGATATCTGGGATGTGAGGAGAACATATAGAGCAGTGTACTACAATCCTATAATCGAGAATTCATTTATACAAATCAACGTCTTACTTGTGATTATCTTCTACCCATTTCTTTGGACACTTCCGCAAAACTTTAAGTCATAAAAGTTAGTAATCAGCTACGGTCTGTGAGTAACACTTTTCAAGTCTCGCGCAAAGCCTATATCGAGGACCCCATTATGTGCTTTGTAGTTGATATCATAAGGTGTAGCTCTTGCCGAGTAAAATACAGTCCAATTACTAACGCGTAGTGGGTAGTCTTGTTCAAATTTAAAATTAAAATTGACAGCTACAAAAAAAACGAAAAAGTAATATGATGCTGGCCTTCTTTTCAACAAGCCGATCCTTCCCTAGATTTGAAAAAAGAATATTTTAAAATTTAAATGGGTTGAGGTCGTGTTAGAATCATCCAGACATGTACTTATACAGTACGTGCTTTGTGTTCGGCAATTAAAATAATAAATCTCAAAAACTGGTCAGCTCCTTCCTTCCTTGAGTCCTTATACAATCTCTATTTAACAGTTCGGCAATTAGTATTTGTGTTGTCATTCTGAAAATAAATTTGACGAACAATTTAACAGTTGTGACATTCACTAGAATGAAAGTAATAGACCGAGGATACAGTTGCATTCCGAGTACTTATTCAAACTATTGACAACCAAAAAAAATCATAAAACAATCTTATTATATATGCGGTCGTAATTCGTAAAGATAGTATATTGAGTCAAACAGGAAATAATACTCTAAGAGATACACATAATATAGTTTATATATACGTGCTCGACATTTTAAGGGCTCTAACTGTTCTTATGGTCTAACTAATTATATAATATGTCCTGAATCTTGTGTAGTGGAACAGATATTTCATTTATTTTTTAATTTTATATTAAAGTAAGATGCAACTACGTGATAATAATAAAAATAGCACTTGATAATAAAATTAATTATCACGGATGTGCGTGCAAATATCATGCTTTATTTTTATAAATTAATATAGTGTATTCATTGAGTTGTGGGTGTAATGTATTTTCATGCTCTTTTTAATGTTTAAGTTTACATTTTAACCTTTAAAAATTAACAAAGTAGATTAGGTCATTAAGGATGATGTGGTGATGAGTTGGTGGTAATTGTTTAAAGTGAAAAAAAAAACCAAGAAGTGGTATGAACATGCTTGGATCAAAAGCATCAATCTTCGTGGTGTTGCAAGGACATGTTAAGAATATCTTTACAATTTCCTCTTTCTTTGTGTGTTTGCTTTTTACACTCACTTTCTGTTAGTTTTATACACTCCTATTTGGACGTTAATCTCTATACTAAAGAGACGTACACCGTTCAAATAAATACGTAGTAAAATTGTAAAGTTTCTAAATCAACTTTTGTTTTATAAGAATAATTGGTCTAGTTTGGGGCCATAGTACACTCACATCTTGTTGTTAGACGGGTTTAATTACTTCTCGAAGATAAAAAGGAAAATCTTCTAGTGAAATGATAAATATTACTCTAGGCGACATTAACAAGTTTAATTGTAATGTTCAACATCAATTATGCTACTCTAAATTCTGTTTACATATGCATCATCTAATGAAGAAGAAAATAACAAGTACTAGTCAGGAAGTATTGATTACCAAAATCTTCTAGTGACCAAAAGTGTATGATAGAGAGGGAGAGAGATGGATACCACTTTCCCCACTTCCAACAAAAATATCTTTGACTTTCCTTTATCCCCGTGATTACTTCCTTCTTCCTCGCTTTGAATTTTGGCGGGAATGACAGCCTCCTCCTACACCAACCGTCAGAAAAAGACAAAACATTTCAAATGTCATTTTTTCTCTTACATGAACTCTCAAACCATCTACACACACAACCGTAACATTTGAAAAGTTATGAATGTTAAATGTAGTTTAATAATTATATTCATCCCTCCAATTGATAGCCTTCCTCCTGATGTAGCGATATCACTTGAGCACATATTTTCACCATTATCTCTATTTATTCCACGCTCAAATACGTTACATCAAGTGGATGGCTGAAAGAAATACCAAAATGAAGGATGATTAGAATTTCTCGTAAGAGTTTTGTGTTTGATTATCAAAATAAAGATGTCCTGAACTTTTTTTGCATCTAATCGAAATTTCTAAACTAACTCAATTTAATAAATTAAAAAATGTCTCTCTAAAAGAGTATCTATAATAAATGTTTACACATCATCATAATGTATCTAAAAAAAAAACATTTATTCATCAATACGATAACGGGTGATAGAAAATTAAAGTTCCATTTTGAATAAAAAATTTGAGAAACGAATACTACATCTAAAGAAAACAGCTTATATACCGGCAAATTAACCAATCTTAATACTGGAAATATTTACTATAATAACAACCAATACATGAGTCATCAGAGTCTAATAATTGGGACGAATTACAATCTAAATTACTTGAGACTGAGTAGATTAGTAGTTGGGCGAGGACTTATTGGCAATTGATGGGATTATTGGGAGAAGCAATACGGTGGAGTGAGATATAGAAAGAGAGACGTGGGTGGGGAAAGTCGGGTATGTCGACCCACGTCTAGTAACATCATGGTCCACATCAGACCTCGTACTCGCGACCCTCCGGACACCACAAAAGCCACTTTCTCTCTCTCTCTCTTACTTTTTCTTTTACTCCTCCAGGCTCCAACACCCGACCGTACTTTCCAACTGGACCCCAGAACCAGAACTATATCACCCAATTAATTTTCTTCTTTCTTTTCCCTTGTGATTTCAAAATTCAAACCCCAATCCCCGATGTTGATATTCCGAATGACCTGTCATCCATCTATCACCCTTATTGGCGGGAAAAATCTTATTTCCCCGCTCTCTCACTATGATTTCCAAATCCAACACTCTATCTCACCATTTCTTTAACTAAATATTGGCTCTATTCCAATATAACTACGCCTTATATGACTTTATGTATCATGTGTAGTGGAGGGATCCCTTCCGGGCTTAGTATTATCTGATTCTAATTTCGACTACTTTCAAAGAGTCTTTCGTGCATTGTAATTATGATTTTCAAATATATCAGATCCTTCAGCTAGTGAAAGGTCTCAGTCTAGACTTCAGAGAGAGAGAGTTTGCCTTCTATTGCTCCTACAAGTGCAACGACACTCGTGCACCGACTCAAGTCACCCCATAGAATCATCTTCCTAAAAACTTAAACCCTAAATTCAAATATCTAATAAGTAATCAATATTTTATGGAACAAAAGCTTGTAATTAAAATCCCAAAATTTGCAACGAGTTCACTCAGATTCTGTCTTTTTGTTTTCAGCAATAATTGCTAATGAATCTCAAACTGAAGGAGTTTCTCAAGGAATTATGAACAAAAAAAATTCAAGAGAAGTACATCATAATAAAGTTAGTCCTTTAAGTTAAAATGCTAGAGGAGATTACCCTCATTGCGAGAATCAATCCGCCAAACCAGATCAGTTATTCCAACAAAGGTCCCCTTCGCCGACCGAAGAAGGAAGAGAGGGAAAACGGTAGGAGAAAGAGCTAGATAGAGGAGATATAGAAAAACGAAAGGGAGAGAGAAGTGGCGATGTTGATGCAACCACAAGTGGTCGAATTAGTTATAATGACGGTGGTGGTGATGGTAGCAGGAAGTAAAGATGAAAACTAACATTAAGGACACAAAATAACATAAGTTGATTTTTGGTTTCCAAACACAGTTGTCTAAATCGCGGCTACATATGGAATGGATGAGTCATGGATTTTATCTCAAAATCCCACCGAAATCACAAACGCCTTTTGGGTGTTCACATATATCACGACGTGTTAAATAAGCATTTACTACGCACGTCGCTGAGCATTAAATGATGAGTATGCCACGTGTCATCATCGTTACACGACGTGGGGTTTAAAGATCGTGGTGCAATTAAATGTTGGGTGAATAGCAGTTACTGCTTTTATTATTACAAATGGTAAAAGAGAGAAAAGTAACGGAAATTTGGTCGTGACAGAAGATAATGTATAAACATGGCACGTGATCTCTGACCACCATGCACATGCAAATGGGTCAGTAGTCACCACCCTCCCTTGGAATTGAAGTTAGTAGGGTGGGTGTTTAACCCCTTTGTCTAAACCCACAATATAGTGGAGTAGTAATTTATGGTAGGTCAAAAGACATAGTGTCTCTTATTAATGTCCACTTTTAAAGGAAGGGTCTCTTGTTATGACCCAGTGAGGGCTGTAAAGACTCACCCAATGCTTAATATAGAGATTTTATTTCACTAACAAAATTATTACTATTATTTTTCCAAAAATCTGTATATTTTTTTTTTTTTTTGAAATCGACTACGATCTACGTATGTCGTTACATTTGGCATTGATACATCAAAGATGTGATACGCTCAATAACTGCCCACTCAAACTGAAACAAGACCGGGCCTATAGCCAAACATGACAATGACCTAAAGCCCAACTACATTATTTACACCCTAATAATCCCAAATCAAATAACCAAAGATTCCACCTTCTCTGGGATTCGAACCTGAGACCTCCAGGGATTTCTGGAGTTTATTCTCTGTAATGTAATGAGAGTTCGGTACAAAAATAAATAAGTGAAATTTTGATAATTCGAAGAAACTCAATATAATCGTATAAATGTACATGACATGTATTGCATATATATACTGTAACTTGTGTTCGAATATTGGACTATCCATTAATTGTCATGTTAATCCCAACTATGGTGGAGTCAAATTTGGGCTCGTGTAGTTTTTTTTTTTTTGTTGAACTGGCTCGTGTGGTTTATTCCTCCAATTAGATTGTTCTCGTGCAGTTTGAAAATGTAAATGTATAGGATAAAGTCAAGTTGCGATCGAGTTTGTTACTGTACGATCGTGTTTAACGTATTTGAAATGTTGTGTTCACCACAATTTTCTGGTTATTCTATGTAATGTATAGTGACAATTACGTGTTTACTCATTCTTCCAATTATGTGGGGGGAGTGTAAGTAAAGTACGAAGTCATTAAGAATAAAAAGAACTTCACGTAAAATTTATGTCGTAGTTAATAATAAATGTATTTATCACTAAAATCTACTCCATAATACTGGATCACTCTTTGATCGTAAATAAAATTACAATATTTCAATAATTTTTAAGTTTACTCTTCTCTATGAATAACCGCATTTCTAGAGAGAAAACTGTAAAGTTCATCGTTTCTTCTGGTGAAGGGTTTTCCCTTCGTTGGAATCTATATTCCTTTTCTTCTGCGAGTGTATTGTTTTCGTTTCTTGCCTTAATTTTACATCTATTACCATCCCAACAGAGTTTTGGAGTATAGCAGAGTGGTATAACTGTAGAAATGAGACGAAAATGTTGGTATGGGAAGAAGATCTGATTCACCAATATAAAAAAATCATCATCCGACTAACCATTTTCAATTGTCATTTAGGGAAGAGGAAGTGGGTAAAGGTGGTGGTTTCTTAAGGTGATCCGTTCTTTGATAAAGATTGATGTTTCATCCATTGATGAAGATCGACGATTTCGTAGTTCTTCATGAATAATACGACACCACGATTCGTCCATTGACGAAGATCGACGATTCCTTGTTTAAACAACCATGGAAAATATGACGATTAGGCATCTAACTATCGATCCATAGTCCACGATGCAACCGATTGGAAGTGCAAGAAAGAGGAGTTCGTGATTGTTTTTACAATATTTCGTTCGACAGACTTGGACGACCTCCATTTCTCTACTTGGTTTATAATTTCTACTTATGATTTAGAGCAATAAAATTTTACGACCTTTAGGTTCTTTTCATTCGCGATCTTGACGATCTTTTCATTTTGTGATATTTACGATCTTTTCATTTAGTTTTTGTCTCGTTACTTCTTTTCCTTCATGAAGTACTTTACGTTTGGAAGTTATGTGTTGTACTTTACCTATTTAACTCTCATGTTTTATTTATGGGAGTTAAAATCTCAACCATGTAATGTTCTGGATAGATTTCCTACTTATGAATGAAATTCTGATTTAACTCAGAAAAGAAAAATAAAAAAAAATTCAGGGCCGTCACCCCTAATAGCCAATAGGCAATAGTTACGCGTAATCATTCGATTTTTTTTGGTTGAAACGAAATAGTCACTTGATTGGTTCCATACTCGATAGCTATCTCAAAGATGACAACGGGATATCTTCTTGGCAATTAAACCACCATTTAACCCCTTCTATTGTACATAGTAGTGGATTGGGACAAAAGATAATTCGAAAATATACCATATACTGCAATATATCTAATAGAATCTAAATCGAGAATATTCACTTTTTCTCGAATGAAAGGAATATGAATATTCCCAGTAAACCAACCCTAAAATAGCCCCATGGAAGATGACTGATTGACTTTATCCTCATTTGATGTTTTTTTAGTGAGAGTGGACTTCAAGAGTCACTCCAGTTTAATGACACAAATATATTATGAATTTGGATGAACACTATAATTGTAATTAAGATATTTTGAGTCGTAAGTGCCATATAAAAACCCATAAGGTCATCTTAGGAGGCATGAAAGCCCGTCTACTTCCACCTTTACTTTATTTATTGTCGAAATTATATAAGATAAATCTTGGCAGCAAACTGCTTCTACCGTGACGCGATCTCATGACCTCACGTGCTTAAGGAGTGTTCAACCACTGTCTGAATTACACGAGATAAATCTTAGTATTTACTATTCGATACTTTTAATAAACAAAATACCAATAATCCAATCATACCTTAAATTTAGGAAATTAATTTTTAGTATTATTTCTAAAAGTTTAATTTGACCCAAATCAAATATAATCTTTCTATTTTAGAACCATTTGAAGAATCTTCTCCATTATTCCTAGTTTTTTTCCTTTATGCATTAAAATGACTAATTTAACCTCTAACTAATTAGCTTAACTAACTTACTAACAACAAAGGGTAGTACTTGGAATATTAAGTAATAAGAAGGAAAGAAAAGAGGATAGACCAAAACCGGCCGTTACGACGATAAAAGGTAAAAAAAGCCGACAGAAACGATGTGAATCGCAATAATTCCGGTCGGCAGATCTCAACTTAACAAACAAGCCATCTCTCTTTAAGGAAATTAATAAATTAAGTGGGTCCCAGTAGAATCCGATGTGGTATTTTGAGTCGATCTCACGCAAGGGACCAATATGGACATGTCTACGTAGGTATCCGATGTGGACATTCTAACAGGCCCAGGGTAATGACAGCTGGATATAACGGGTTCGGGTAGTACCTTCACCCGAATAAAAGGAAATTCGGGTCGGTTTGAAAACCGAGGGTGACGACCCCAGCTTTGGTAATCGGCGTGGTTTTGGAAATAATAAAAAAAAAAGAAAGTTTTATTTTTTTTAGGTATAAATAAGAGTGTAAAGAGGGAAGAAAAATCTGGCTCCGGCTGTTGAAACTGATATTTAGCGAGAGAAAGGAAAAGAGAGAAATAGAAATTTTCTTCCGTTTAGAGAGAGAAAGTGAAATAGAAAGAGAGTTTGAAGGTTTTTTCATGGTGATTTTGTCAAGACGGGATTAACGGAGTTTTGATAGGTAGTTTATCTATTATCATCTGGCATTGGTTCCTCTCTGGTTATTTTTTGGAGAAGTGAAACCCTTGGATTTCGGAAGTAGTTTGTTCAAGAAAGAAGTAGAAAAGAGAGAAGATGGAGTGGTCTGCTTGTCTGAATGAGTATGAAAAACTTGTTATCAGGATGAATACTCCTAGGTAAGATTTCTCATCTTGATTTTCTTCAATTCTTTCGATTTTGCATCTTTCTCAGTTTCTAGGTTTTGGTAAAGTTTTTCCATGATTCTTTCCTTGAAATTTATCTGAAAGATGTTTTCAAATTTCATACTATTTAGGGAAGAAGAAGAAGAAATATTTTTTTACTACCGACCAAATTTTTTTAATGAAATTTCTGATGTAATTCCTATTTTACTTGAATAATCATCGTTTTTTTAGCTTCAGAATCAACATTCTTTTCTTCATTTACAGATTTCTTCGTTGGTTCAAGTTTTGAAATCTTCAGTTACAAAAAATTCCTGACTCTTTCAACGTTTCCAGAAGTTCTTCAGTCTTCTTCTAAGACTTTTACTTTTGTTTTCTTCCTTCCACTAGTTATTTTCTCTAATTTTCTTCGTTTTTGATTTCTTAATCAACAGAGTTGAAATCGACAATGCCGTCTGCCATTCAGCAACTCTAGTCAAGGTAAGCAACTCTAAAAATTCATGTTTATTAAACCCTAAAAATCGTTCCCATGTGAACAGTAATTTACCGGAAAACTCAGAAATCCTCTTTCTATTTTGTCTCTAATTTCAGATTGATAGTGCGAGAAAACATGAAATTCTTTTAGAAGCAGTTCAAGTTTTAACAGATCTGAATCTTTCTATTAAGAAAGCTTACATCTCTTCCGATGCTAGATGGTTCATGGACGGTAAACCTCTCTCTCTATATATACATATCTTTCTATATCTAGATCTTCATCTTCCTTCTCTCTCTTCATCTTCATCTTCTTTCTCTCTTCTGATCTTATTCCCTTTGATTTGCAGTATTTCATGTTACGGATCAACACGGAAATAAACTCACAGATGAAAGCGTTCTCAGTTACATAGAACAGGTCAGAAAAATCCGCACAAAATAAAACTCTCGTATTCATTTATTTCAAATCTTGTTGATTTCCGTTAAAATCAATTTGAGTTAAAACGAATATTGATATCAATTTTATTCTTTCTGTTACAGTCTCTCTGTACCAGTAACTCAGAGAAATCATCAAACGGATTTAATGGCTTAACGGCGTTAGAATTAACAGGAACTGATCGATTAGGTCTTCTATCTGAAGTATTTGCTGTACTTTCAGATCTTCAATGCAATATTGTTGAATCAAAAGTTTGGACTCATAATGGAAGAATTGCTTCCCTTATTTACCTAAAAGATGGTAATTCTGGTTCACAAATTGAAGATTCACAGAAAATTAGCAAAATAGAAAGTCGATTAAGAAATGTTCTTAAAGGGGATAATGATATTAGAAGTGCAAAAACTACAGTCTCAATGGCTGTCACTCACACGGAACGACGCCTTCATCAAATGATGTTTGCTGATCGTGATTATGAACGAAAACCCATCAATGAATCAAAATCGGTTTCCCCTATTGTTACAGTTCAGAATTGGGAAGAAAGAGGTTACTCCATTGTTAATGTTCAATGTAAAGATCGACCGAAACTTCTGTTCGATATCGTTTGCACATTAACAGATATGCAGTACATTGTTTTCCATGCCACAGTTGACACTACAAAAAATGTTGCTACCCAGGTAATAATATTCTCTTATTAATTTTCATTTTCAAATTCAAAATCTTGTTCAAACTTTAATTTGATTGTTATTATCAATTTGGGATATCAGGAATTCTATATAAGACACACAGATGGAACTCCAATTAGTTCCGAAGCTGAAAGGCAAAGGGTAATTCAATGTCTTAAAGCTTCTATTGAAAGAAGAGCTTCTGAGGTATAATTACATACATACTCGTATTGGTAGTATTTACTTTTGGATTGTTTTTTTTTCAAAGTTTTTGGGTTATTTTCTGATTTAGGTTTTTTTATTATTTGTGTAATCAGGGTGTAAAATTAGAATTATACACAAGGGATAAGCAAGGATTATTATCAGACGTGACTCGAACATTTAGAGAGAATGGTTTAAATGTAGCAAGAGCTGAGATATCAACAACAGCAGATGAAATGGCTTTGAATATATTCTATGTGACAGATGCATCTGGTAACGAAGTTGATTCGAAGACGATAGATGATGTTAGAGAGAGGATTGGATTAAGTAAATTAGTTGTTAAAGATCCACTGCCTATTTACTCGAAAGATTTGGAGGAAGATGATAAATCAACGGCTGGTGTTGGTGGAGCCGTTCTTTTGTCATTGGGAAGTTTAGTGAAAAGGAATCTATACAATTTGGGATTGATCAGATCTTATTCTTGAAAAGAGTCATCATACTAGAAGACAGTAGTACAGAAGAAGAAAGAAGATACAATTTCACAAATTTAGATCTATTCTGTAGCATATACTTTGCTTTAACTTGGTTTCATTTTGTACATATAAGTAAAAGGAGATAGAATTAATGGAGGTAGTGGTGGTGGTGGTGGGGTTTGGGTGGTGAGAATGAAAGTTTTTAGTAGTAGTAGTTGATTTATAGATGGGGGTTTGGTTGAAATGAAATTGTATTATGGGTCCCATTTCATACCTGTTCTTACTTTCATGTCACTCTCCGTGAAACTAGAAAAGGATTCAAATTCCTTGGTCTTTTAAGATTCTTGTTTTGAATTCTTATTACTACTAGGTTTTCATTTGGAGGGTGGGAATATTATGAATGAAGTAAAGAGGGGGGAATTGGATTTGCTGGCGAAGGAGAGGTAGAGTTAGGGGTTGGTGGGAAGAAAATCTTTAGGGAGTTGGGTTTCTAGAAGAAGTTCATTACTATTTACACCCCACATTTTATGTAGTAGTTTGTACATAACGACTTTGACTGGTACTTTTTTTTTTTTTATGTTAGTTGCACCAACTTATGTTAGTGGTTGATAATTAAAAATTATTCCATCCAATTTATTCTAAACTCAAATTAACAACTACTCTTATACTATACCACCAATATAAGTGGTTTATTTTAAAATTTACTTGTTGTCTTGTTGACACCTGCGGAGCTCGTGGATGTTAACGGTCAGTACCCTAACAGTAAGCGAATAAATGATGGCAAAAAGATACTTCAAACTTCCTTTATTTTGGAGAGATGACTCCTTTCTGACTACTAGGCTAGAAATCCATACGGGCATGAGAAAATAAAATGAAACCCTAGGTTTAAGTTGGATTGGAATAATTGAGTAAAGACAATAGAGTGTGAGGCGGAGCCACGGGACGAAAGACGTGATAACATAAAGACTGGATTAAACAATTAGCATCTCTTCTAGACTTTTAGAGAGAGAGATAGAGATGAGAAGAAGAAAGTGTTGGGGGGACAGGAGTTGTTAAAAACCGCTTGGATCCCGTGACATGCGCCCATTACTTACTTCATTTACCTCTCCCTCTCTCCCCACCCATGTCGGCACTCCTCTTCCACCTCTTTTCTTATTGAGTTTTCTATTATTCCACGACCTTTTCATTAGTCTGACTGGGAGGGGCTATTAGTAGTCGCTAAAATATTGTTACCCTCCGGTTTGTTTAGGTCTCTGCTACGGACTGGGTGCTTATTAAGGAGGTACTTGTCCAACATTTTATTATAGAATCAACCAACAATGAGGTCTTAGAGAGAGAAAAAAGAGTCAAATCTTTACGGGAAGAATTTTGATTTTCAAACCAACCGTTATCTATAACGAGGGAGTAAGAGAGAAAGAACTTTGATTCAAAACCACCATTAAAAATACTCCGGGAAACCCTACCTACAACTAGACTAGGATCGGTCTGACAGGTTTTGGATAAGACAATCCGAACCCCAAAACAAGGCCTCAGACTGTCTTGTCTGAACCATGTCAGACTGATCCGATTCCAAAACCTTGCTTTAAGTTTCGAACAGATCAATCTGTGCTTGGGTGCTAATAGATGATTGGGGATTTGGGGTGGGTGCTAATAGATGTTTGGGGGGTCAAAAAAGTCAACCTACTATTATCCGCTCCCATTATGTTTTTGTACTTAAGTTAATTTTTTTGATTAATAAACAGAAATAGTCAGAAATTTAAAACACAAATTTGTCAAGGACAAAACAGTTGTAATAGAGTAGATGGATAAGAGAGAGAAAGTTGGTTAGTCTTTTGTGGAGCGTTTGTCTTTGCTATATTTTATTTTCACGTGAAAACACACCACTGCTCGCTCCAGACAACAACCTACCACTACCCCTTCTTCCCTCCCTAGTCTTCTTCTAGACTCGTAGCACTGTTTCTCACTTTCTCTTGTCATGGTAATTTTCCTCATTTCATTATCATTGTCATGGTCATTTTCGTCATTCCATTATCATTGTCACGTATAATAATAATAATAAGAAACAACTATCTTAAATATCAAAATAATACATAAGATGGATTGCACGTTTATAGGGGTGTCGAATTAAAGATAAAAGACTTATTGTTTGTTTTTAATTACCAATAATTTGAGAATTGTACATGTTTGAAACATTTATTATACTATATAAACACAAATTCGAATAAAAATAGATATTCAAAAATTTTCACAACAAAATTAATTGTTTTCATTTTTTTTCAAATGTAGCATATAAAGAAAACTTATATACTTAAAAACCAACATTCTGAAAACCAGGTCCATCTAAATATAAAAAGAGTTAATAAGGTGTCATTAAAATGTAATGAGGGAGAGTATTTTTATTTTTTTTGTTGAAAGTAATGAGGGAGAATATGGTATTCCTCCACTATGTGCGCCAGATAAGAAGGGTAACCCTAACTTTGTTGTCCATTGGTAATCGTCCCCTACTTTCCTACATATGAGGGGAGAAAAAGTAGAGAGAGAGAGAGAGAGAGAAACAACAACCTCTTGTACGGTGTCACGTGGTTAGTCTTTGTAGAGAGAGAGAGAGAGAGGGCGGGAAGGTTGGGCCTTGGTAGTCGGGTCATCTTTTAAACTAACATGGGTCTGATTTTCTGGCTCGACCTTCTATGACTTTTCTTTTGACCATGCTGACTCAATATCACGTTTTCTTTGTCAAGTTGCATTGCTTTTTAGTTCCCTAATCAAGGTTAACAACTAATTAGGTCAATTTTGCTTGACCACTACTAAAAGGCCAGGTCAATACTTTCCCACATCACAAATTGTAGAATTTCATTATAAGTTTTTTTTTACCACCACTGCACCATATAGCTTAAGATAATTTAGATTTAAAGTTTAAAATGAAATAGGAAAAAGAAACACATATAAACATAATGACACTTCAAAGGTGGCGCACTGATTGGGATTTTAGGATTGTACTGATATATTTAGCGCAAAAGAGAGATTAGTAGATTTGGTATATGTTACTTTTTTAGCATAGTTGAAGGGACGTGGGCCGCCAAAGTTATAATGACTTTGGGCTTCACAGGTGCTAGGGCCAGCCTTGGAAACATATAAGAATGAATAGTTGAAGATATGAAGGAACTTGGGAGAATGAAAAAGAGAGAGCGCAAAGGAAATATTGATTGAATCGAGTTCGTAAAAACGAAAAGAATTTCAATGAGTTGTATCACTATAAGGATATGAATTCGAACCTTACAAATATTTATCTTTCACCAAAACATATTCATAAAGTCACAAGTGCAACCTTCGTTAAAGTTGATTAAATTAAATGATAGAATTACATTTTAACCTCTGGATCAAACTATTCCAAAGATGGATGCTTTCTACATCGGAATACTTAACAAAAAAGTTAATGTGTACTTGGTAACTACACTCTGAAAAGAAACATATTGAAAGCCCACTTGAATGAAATCAGCTTCTCCAAAACCGGTATGACAATGTCCATTGAAGGCATAAAATATACACTATTGGAAGCTTAATTTAAAAATTAAAGGGTTTGACTCCGGAACTATCAATATATTTACCACTTCAATGATAATGTCTGCTAAAAAGGCATGGGATGTTTGACAATGAGGTTTAGTTTCGAAAATCCACCTTAATAATACTGATTAAAATTTTTCTTAAATTAGTTGGAGTTGGAGATAACCAAGAATATATCATGATGTCTGGCTCCATAAGTTCATACCTAACAAGAGATACTCTAAACTAGGGTTTGACTTTGAAAGAAAAAGTTGTTTAATTACCAATCTCCAATTCTGAATAATTGTTTGAGAAAAAGTAAAAGAAGTTCAAGAAAACTAAACATTGCAAACTAAAAGTGAATTTAACCTTAAATTTTTACAATATTACATGGTTTTAGATTTGATTGGTGCAAGTTTTCTCATATATGTCTAGGTATTTTTTTTTTCTCTTTCTTTTTTATGTTTAATTGTTTAGTAAAATTGTAAACAATTTAGATTATTATACCACATTTCAGCAAAACAAACTAATGTGTCTTAATGCCTTGCCATGTCCCTCTCAAACACATGCCCTAATATTAGGTATGTTTAATGCAGTATGACCATTAATGACAATACTTGATTAGTAGAGACTAATGGGAAAACAAAGAAATCATTTTGAAATCTCTGGTTATGTGGTATTTTCATAGTCAAAGTCTACTAAACTATATTATGGTTGAGCCAAATTGTATTGGTAATTGACTCATTGGGCACGAAGTACAAAATATGGCTACTTTAAACGTAGAGAAGTGTATAATAATATACGAGAGATGCCTACTTTAAACCTACCCATCAAAAGAACAACAAAGGAAATTAAGAGATTTTGGAATTAAATTAAACATAAAAAAGTTCAGTAGATAAACCAACATGAAAAGGTATTCAATGGTTTTTGGAATAGACAGATTAGGCTCCAAATCTCCATCTTCTACAATTTTGTACTTAAAAAAAGACTTGTACTTATTAAGAAAGAATCTAACAACTAATGAAATTTCTCAAGGAAATATCCAAGAAGAGGCATCTATTAATTGTTTCATTTTAAAGAATAATCCCTCTTTGTTGGATGCTTTCATATAGCTTTTTCCTACTTGGAGTTTATTCTTTTAGCCTAACTCTTCATTTAAGTATAATATTATTTTGAAAAATCTTATATCTTAATATTCAACGTCATCAGACGGATGTCACTTGATTTGCGTTGCTCATTAGTTGGTATTACGATTACATTTGCTTCAACAATTATTTATCGTTAATATCGACCGAAAAGACCAATAGAAGACCATATTAGAAAATGAACCAAATAGTTTTATAATCACAGTGCTAATACTAGTTTCAAGAAGCCATTACTCTTTTACTAATAATTTGAAAAGGATTTGGCAGCCAAATTTTCGGGAAAAATGTAAATCATGCGTACAACTGATGCGTGCCTCCTCGTCACATATTTGTTCTTTCGGTTGTGGTGCTAATTGATTTCTGTCTGTGGTAAAGCTCGTTTTGTCCTTAACACTTTCCTTTAGCAATTTCGACGGTGCCTATAAATTTTTTGATTCACAATTGGATCATTTTATGTGTTACTTCACGAAACTGGGTAAATAAAGATTGTTTTGCAAGTGCTTTCATTTCCTTGGAAAAATGTGATTTTCGATCAAACCCTCTAGAGAGGCACCTACAGTCATCTTGAGAGGCGCCCTTCAAATTCATCCACCAGTCAGTCATCAATATCTCCTGTTTTTCTATAACCGAGAAGTTATTGAGGAATTCTATAGGCACTTCGAATTTGTCTATTGCGAATTTGTCTATTGCCGGTGTCTCAAGTATTAAATTTCGAATCTGAAAAAGAACCTATTTAATTTCGACGTTTACACAAAATTAATTTCAAAGGTCTTTTTTTTCTTTTCTCTCACATTTTATGTTGAACACAGAAGACATAGAAATTCCATTATATCTTCGAGTTGCAGTTTTTTGTTTCCCTGAAAGAGTCACTTGTCCTCTCTTGATTTGAGTAAGAAAAATGATAAAAAAAAATGACTACAAAGTTAGACCTATCCGAAACCTGAATGGCAATCAACAGTCTATCGACAAAAAAAATCTATCAAGATAAAGAGAGTTTACTCGAAAATGAGAACCGTTAATTTCGGCTTTAACTTGTCGTCTCTTCCAACATTACTCATTGCGCAAAATTCCGCCGAGCAAATGTACTTGTGATATTACTCCCAAGTTGTTTTTCTTTTTTAGAAACAGATTACCCCATGGATATAAATTGAGTACAATAGCAAAGTTACAAGTGGACTGAATAAACACAGTGGCCTTACAATGACCAACAAGTTAGTGCGCTAAGGAGTGGGCTTGTGCGTTGGCCTCACGGTAATAGAATTGGTGATTGTCTAGCACAATACGCACCTGTAGAAGGTCGAAGGTCCGGTTCTAGCCTCCACCCTATCAAATCCTGACCATCGGTGAGTCCATCTAGGAATGGGCAAAATAAACAGGTCCCGGGTCGACCCGGGCCGAACATTTATCTCTGGTCATCACGTGTTTCGCACGTGATACAAAGAAGAATCGTAACGGTCACAAAGTCCATACCGATATTTAAAATTACTTTACAAAAATACAAAATCTTAAAACTCATTAAATGTACGGCCATTAAAAAACTCTTTTTTTTTACTTAACAAATTTTTCTATGATGTAAATAGGCTCATCTGTAGTAATATACATCCAACCTCAATGGGCACAAACAATCACTAGTTCTTATATCGAGGCATTGAGGCAATGATCACTTTGTGAAATCTCAAATAGATGGTTTGGATTATATGGTATATCAAAGTTGATGAATTTCTTATACGCATACTAGCTTTTCCAGTTTAATAGTAATTAATGAAGAAAAGGATCCGTTGGATGCCATTTTACAGGTGGGGATCGGTTTCATTTCATTTTGAATTTCAAATATCTTCTCTCTCTCTCTCTACTTTGAGTCCCAACCTCGCCAACGTACAAATCTAAAGACCCTCGAAAAAGTTTATCACTCTTCAAACTTCAAACTTCTACTATCTCTCTCTCTCTCTCTCTAGTGAAATTGGTACAACAAGGGTTTGATCGAACCCTAAAATTTGAGATACTTCTTCCACGAAATTTCTCCAGAAATTTATTACATCTTTGCTTCTACACATTTGAATTCGCATTGGAGGTGGTTTGACAAAGATTTATCGTTTTCACTCTCTAGATCTCTCGATCAGGTTTGATTTTCTTTAGTAATTTGACATTCCTTCTTCTTTATGTTGAAATTTGTAAGTTAGAGCTCTTGTTTGAGGCGTCAAAATATCTAAATTACAGGAGCTAGGGTAGATTAGGAGCTGGAATTGAACATTTTGGGTTCTTATTCTTAGAAACCCTAATTTCTCTGTTTCCATATCTAGATAATTTGGTGGTATATCAAGCTCATTTGTTTCCATTTAACATTAATCTTCTTGCAAAATCATGTGATCTAAGACTAGGGCTTGATAAAGATTTCCTTTTGGTTGTTGTTTTTTGTTAATACTCTATTAGTTATTTACTAGTTCACACTACCTTTACACTTGGCTTATATAAACTTAGGTTACAACCCCATTATACTCACACCTCCATTACACCACTGTTTGAATTGAGTTTCCCTAATAAATTCTTACCAATCTGATTTATATATATTGCAGAGGAAATTAGCACCAACATGTCTAATCTCCAGAATGATAAGCTTCTACAAGCAGAAACAACTTGTGGAACTCTTCTATATGAACTTCAAGTAAACTTCAAACCTTTTATCTCATTTCTCATAGTTCTTACTACTAGTATATTGTGAGTTTTGCTTATGAGTTATGGTTGTATTAGATAATATGGGATGAAGTTGGAGAATCTGATGGTGAGAGGGACAAGATGCTATTTGAGTTAGAACAAGAATGTCTAGAGGTCTATAGAAGAAAGGTAGATCAGGCAAACAAGTCACGAGCTCAGTTGAGGCAAGCAATTGCTGATTCTGAAGCAGAGCTAGCAGCTATCTGTTCGGCAATGGGAGAGCGACCCGTCCACATCAGACAGGTGGGTATCTCCTAAATTTCTAAAATTGATAGAAGAAATGGGAAAAATGAAAACTTGATTCGAAACTACAAATTTGATTATCTTCTAGTTGTTTAATTAATCCGTTCGAAGAAATTCGTTAATCCAACTAAAGTTTGCGCCTTATGTCTTCAGACGGAGCAGAACACGAGTAGCCTAAAGGAAGAACTTCGGGCCATAATTCCACAATTAGAGGAGATGAAAAGGAGGAAATTTGAAAGAAGGAACCAAATTCTTGAAGTATTAGAGCAAATTCAGAAAATTTCGAGTGAGATATTTACACCCGCAGAGCAGAAACATTCTAAGATAGCTGAAATGGTTGAATCTGATATATCCTTAAAGAGGCTCGAAGAATTGCACAAACAGCTGCAGACACTACAACAGGAGAAGGTTCGTTTTCTCTTCCAAGATCAATATGCCCAAGGCATTTTCCCCCTTTATGGTTTTCTGAAAGATTGTACTTTTTGTTATGACAGAACGTTCGTCTGCACCAGATCATGGACTACTTAAGTACTCTAACCTCACTTTGTTTAGTACTTGGTATTGATTTCAAGCACACAGTGAGTGATGTTCACCCTAGTTTAGATGATTCTGAAGGAGCAAAAAACATTAGCAATGATACAATTGATGGACTTGCTACTACCATTGAAAGACTTCGAGATGTTAAGAGACAAAGGATGCAAAGGGTATGTAAATTTGGTTGGTTTCTATTTCCCTTTTTTTTTCGAGGAAAAACGGAAAAATAGAGGAAGGACAATTTGCAGTAAAACCAAATAAGTTATAGTAAAGAGAACTCACTCTTAAACTCTGCTTGAAAAGTTTCTTCCATGCTGACCTATCTACCTTTGCAGCTCCAAGATCTTGCAACCACTATGTTGGAGTTATGGAATTTGATGGATACACCAATCGAGGAGCAGCAAATGTTTCAGAATGTTACCTGTAATATAGCAGCCTCTGAGCATGAAATTAACGAGCCCAACACTCTTTCTGTGGACTTCATTAATTATGTAAGTTAGCAAGTATAGACCCTTAAAAGGGCGGATAGTTTTTTAATGCTTAGTTTTTGGTACTTGTCAATTTCGCCATATGAAGATGAATACAATGCAGGTAGAAGCAGAAGTATCCAGGCTGGAAGAGCTGAAGTCAAGCAAGATGAAAGAGCTTGTTTTGAAGAAGAGGTCAGAGTTAGAAGAGATTTGTCGGCGGACACACCTAGTACCAGAGGCCGATAGTGGAATAGAATATGCAGTTGAAGCTATTGAATCAGGTATTAATTATCGTCCGAGGCAGTATCCATTGCTTATGATTTTATTTCTAATTATAAGTACACATGTTATCTAATGCAGGAGCCATAGACCCAGCTTGTGTTCTGGAACAAATTGAAAATCAAATTTCGAAGGTCAAGGAGGAAGCTTTTAGCAGGAAAGATATACTGGAAAAGGTTGAGAAATGGATGTCCGCGTGTGAGGAGGAGATGTGGCTTGAGGAATACAATAGGGTCAGTTCTTTCTTTTTGTTTTTATGCACTATTACTACGTGTTCTGTTTTCGTCTTTGTGGGTTCACTCACATGGTTTACTATTTCAGGATGAAAATCGTTATAATGCTGGACGAGGTGCACATCTTACATTGAAGCGTGCCGAAAAAGCCCGTGCCGCAGTAAACAAGCTTCCTGGTGAGCAATTGTAGCAAATTTATTTATATATGTGAATTGGTGTATATTTTAAAGTTCTTGCTAATGTTTGTTGTGTTGGACTTGGATCAGCAATGGTCGAGGGGTTGGCATCAAAAGTCAAGGCTTGGGAAAATGAAAGAGGAATTGAGTTTACATATGATGGGGTAATCGCTAGCAATTGCCTGCCTTCTTTTTTTCATCATGAATTGCTTATGGGTCTGAATTTATCATGAGGCCATTTATATCCTAAAATGAAGGATTTATATTAAGATTCCCTTAAAAGTTTAAGATATTGAAATGGGTTCTAAATGTGAAAACATATAACCAAGCTTACTGTGTTCATTAATATTGATTCTTAAGTCGTCGCTGGAGTCCTAGATCTCATTCTTCTTCTTTTGGCTGCAGATTCACCTTCTTTACATGCTTGAAGAGTACAATATTGTGAGGCAAGAAAAAGAGCAAGAGCGTAAAAGACAACGGGTATGCTTTGTCTTTGCAGTCTTTGTCTTTAAATGAACAAGTTTAGACTTTCTCTTCAATATATTTAAACTTCTAAAATATTTCGCCACTGCAGGATCAAAAGAAACTTCAGGGTCAACTTATAGCAGAGCAGGAAGTGCTATTTGGCTCTAAGCCAAGTCCATCAAAGCCACAGAGTGCGAAGAAAGTTATGGGCAGACCTTCAACTGGAGGTGGAGGTCTCAGCAATAGAAGACTGTCTCTTGGTGGATCAAACTTACATACTCATAAACCCACTCCTAAATCATCCCGGAAGGGTGATCATTTGTCGACACAGGATGATAGTTTTGCCGGTTTATCCGCAGGTATACACATAAAACTTATTCATATTTCATATGACATAAATTTTATATTATGACACAAACTTGTCCAAATCAATTCATTCTCTTTTAACTAATTTTCATCGGATTCATTCGTGCAGGTAGGAGAGGTTTAGATATTGCTGGTCTCCCAGTTAGAAAACACTCCTTTAATTCAACAAACGCCCGTGAGCTTGAATCACCCATGACTCGAAAACCCTTTTCTCCGGTCTCTTCTGCAGTTGCTTCTAAAGCCAACACTGCTAACCTCCTACAAGATCTCAACAAAGTACAAAATGGGAAACCCCAAAAAACACTTCCAGTTTACAATACACCACTGGTTACACCTTCAAAAAAATTGTCTTCGGTAGTTGACGAAGAAAATAGAACACCTAAACACATGCCAATACCAATTCCTAGTACTCCTTCTACCTTATCCTTACCAATGCAAACTGCTGCAACACCAGCTCCAGCTCCTCCTGTTGCTGTTCTTTTTGGAGCCACTGAAGATGAAGAAGAACCAGTTAACTCGGGAGAAATTGAGTACTCCTTTGAGGAGAAGAGAGCTGGTTTCGTTTTGCCTCCAACAGAATGTACTTAAACGAAGCGAAAAGTGCAAAATTTCATAGTCCAGGGGTGAAGGAAGATTGGATTGGGATATCATGTTTTTCTTTTCATATTGCTGCTATATGTTTTCTTCCTTTTCGGATTTGTGATAGTTTAAGTCAATTGTAATTGGCTTTTTGCAATGTCAAACTCTATCCCTCGTTGCGGAAGTTGAGATGTTGATTCCTGTCTAAAAGACAATTGTGTGTAAACTTGCAATTTGACAACTTTCTTGATGTATGAAAGGATGAAGGGTGTTAAGTCTCACCGTCGGGTTGGATTTAGGTGTCCATCATCTTCATTCTTGCTCTTCGTTTTCGTTTGCAGAGTGGGGCATGCTCATAGTAGTGGAGGCTCAAAGGGTCTTCATAAGTAGTTAGATTTGCTTCACTTTGGGTAACTCTTTTGTGGCACTTATTATGTCAACCTTCTTGGAACTTATAACGACGCTTTGGAAACTTCGCGACGTTTATGGCATTTTATGTTAACATTCTACCATCTTGGCAAAGATAATAATGAGTATTTGCAAGTGCTTAAAACCCGTCACTGAAATGATTTGAAAACGTGGTTGGAAATTCTTTCAAAGTAACGGAACAAACCTTCTGAGAATCAAAAGTGGCACAGAAGTGTGGTTGAATGAATCACAAAAAGTGCCAACGAATTGTTATCAGAAAGTGTTGCAAAAACTGCTAACAGTAGTAGTGTCCCAAAAAGTCCTCATGAACCGTAGCTGATTGTGCCACCAGATAGATGCAAAGAAGTAGCTCAATTCTTTCTTCTAAAAATCTGAAGCATATATACCTGAAAATTGCCATTCTCTAGGGAATATTTTTTGGAAAATGATCAAAATTTAGTCGGAATAGTAGCAGGGCTTCCTATCAGTTGGGTATTGTTTTTTATACCGATCCAAAATGAAACGTTAGTAATCAGGATTTAGTAAAATAGATTGTCATTTTCTCCTGTTGTTTGTTCTGTCAATTCCCTCTATGCGGTTTTTTTTTTTTTTGATGAAATAAAAGGAAACTCTATGCGGTTCTTACTTCTTTCTCCTCCTAAACTTTAGGTAAGAAAAAGAACTAAACTTCACATTATATGATTTTCTTTTCTCGCGTAACGAAAATGATTTTGTTTATTAATACGAAGCAGAAAGAAGAAGACAATTATTAAAATTAACTCGGCTTCCACACAACGGATACTCAGAGACACGGATTACGTTTCCGTCTCTTCTACTATTTAATGTCTAATAACGTGAAGTTTATTTTAGAATTATTTTGATTAAGTGATCACATGCATATTTTTCTACTTGGGATAGATTAAAGTTCAAACTTTACCATTTCAAAAGGAAAAAAGCTCAATTACAATAATCATTTTTGATTATAAAAAGGGAATCGATTTAAATTACAAATGGGAGAGGGCCAATGTTAGAAAAATAAATGAACGTCAGGACTTTTCGTTGCAACTTTAAATGAAGAAAATATATTTTCCTTACAAAATTTATCATTATTAAGTAAATCTTTTTCCCTTTTTAGAGCTAAATCCATACAACTCATTAAACGTTAAATTGAAGTAGCATTTCTGAACGTCTATGTTGAACTATGAATAGATAAACACGAATTCAAGGACAAAATGGTTTAAAAAAGCAACTAAGATATAATCATATGTAAGAAATGTGGTTTTGATCATTTGAAAATGTTCAATTATTAAATTTAGATTCACATTAAGATTTCCCATTGAAAGAATAATTAATTTATTTTAATTATTTGATTTTCTCTGTAATTAAGTCATTAGATTTTTCTAATTTTAACTGAGAATTATGAAATAGGAATAATCAGTAAAGTAGTTGGATAATTGTTGAAATGATTTTTCATTTGCATAAATAAAACATATAAGAAAAGTCTTTGATTATTTCAGTAAACATAGAAAAAAATCTTGATTGATTTGGTTAACAATATTCTCATAATGAAATTAACCGAAAAAAAATGTTCTCCTTCTAAATCGTATATTTCAGGTTCTGCAATTAATTAATTATTTGCAATAATTAAATTTATATTTTCAAAGGTTATTTGCTTTTTTTATTATTTGCTTTTAATATTTTTCTCAAATATGCATTTTGAACAAATTCATAAACCGGCAACCGATTAACCAAGAATAAATTTTCCTAATTTCTTTTCTGGTTCTTATTTTAATTCTATTTCTAGAGAATAAAATCAAATTTGAAGAAAATTATTTCTTGGGTTTAAATTGAAATCAAGTAGTTAATCACACCTCTGGGTTTTTTGTGAAAATTCACCCTTTCATCTTCAAATTCTTCATCAGGTTCACAAAATTTACTATTTTCAAGTTCTTTTCTTTTGAAATTGCAGTTGTTTAAGCTTGAAGCTGTTTCAATTTTCTAGGGTTTTATTAGGTTTGAAGATTGTTGATTTCAAAGTCTGAAGGTAGTTGAGTTAGTTTTGTTTTGTTTTTTTTTTCTTTTTAGGTTGGAAAAAGTTGAGATTTTCACGTTTCTGCATGGAAGGAAGTCCTAACCAGACTGACAGCACAACTCCGGTAGCTGCGCCGGTAGCTGCTCCGCTAGCTGCTCCGCTAGCTGCTCCAGTAGCTGCGCGGGCGAGTGTGGCTTTGGCAGGGAACCCTGTGAAGAAGAGGAGAGGGAGACCAAGGAAGTATGGACCAAAAGGAACTGTGGCGTTGCCGTTATCAGTGACACCAATTTCTTCGTCGATGCCGCCGGTTTCTTCTTTGGCACCACCAGTTTCTTCTTTGGCACCACCAGTTTCTTCTTTGGCACCACCGGTTTCTTCTTTGGCACCACCGGTTTCTTCTTATTCTCCGGTGACATCAAGTGGTGGTGATGCCTCGGCAGCCAAGCGTGGCAGAGGGCGGCCACGTGGTTCTATGAACAAGCCTAAACCTAAAGTGGATATGGAGAATTTAGGTAATAAGTGAAGTTCATTTCTTGATTTTTTTATTTAAAGTCTTGAGTGAAAATTTAGTTTTGGGTTTGGGTTTGGTTTAGTGTCTGAATTTTAGATGAGGAACTATTACTAGAATTTGATTAGGGAAATGTTATGATTGTGTTCAATTTTATGTTTATGTTGAAAATTGAGGTTCTAGTTCCTATTTAGTTGTTCTGCTTTTGACAGTTTTAGATTTGGGTATGTGTTTGTAGTTAGTGTGGATTGGATGCTCCTCAAAAATAGAGAGAGAGAGATCTATTAGTAGAATATTTTTGTGCAAGAGATGTAAGCCCTTTGGTAGGGTTGGTGTGGAAGTTAGGAACCTTGGTCATGTGTCTTAGGTTCGGCCCTCGTCGCCTTTTTGTCTTTCTTGGTTGTGTGAAAGGAATGCGAAAAAGAATCTTACTAGGTTTAACAATGCAAGATTCAAAATTGTCGCTTTCTTTGATATAGTGTTTCATTCTAATACTCATCCTACTTTCGTCGTGTATAACAAACTTATCTAGGAAATCGGCATATTAGTTTACTTACCAAAACCGCAAGTGACTTTGTCTTCTTGTGACCCTAGTTTTCATTTAACGCTTTAAGTGTTCACAATTTTCCTTTCGTGTACACTCTTTATATCTTGCTTCTGAAAATTGCGATTGTCGTTTGGATGATTACCGTGGCTAAGTTTCATCTTTATTTGTTTAAATGTTTTTTTTGCAGGTATTCATTGGGTTCAAAGTTCTACTGGTATGAATTTCACGTCCCATATCATCTCGGTTGCAGATGGCGAGGTATACTTGAAAAAAAAAGCTTTTAACCCGTTTAAGATATATTCTCTGTTATGGTTGTTATTATCGAATTGGTTGCTTTTCTGTTCACTTATATGGATGAATGCCTTTCTCTTAGACATGTAACATTCTCTTTTAGCATATGAAAAAAGAGATTTTCTTGTTAAAGATGTTGTATAATTGCATTTGTTGTATAGGATATTACGCTGAAGGTTATATCATTTTCACAACAAGGGTCTCGAGCAGTTTGCATTCTTTCTGCTAACGGCCTCGTTTCGAATGTGACACTTTTTCAGCCTAATTCTGCTGGGGGTACTTTGACGTACGAGGTATTAAGTTTTTGTTAAGTAATTGAATTTTTTTCTTCACGTAATTATATCTTGTGAAGAGATAAGTTAGATATATTACTACTTTCGATATTATTACACTTCTTTGGTATTAGTGAGTTTTGTGGTTGGAATAGATACTTGAATCTTCATTTAATAGTAGTTTTCGTTCTGAAGCGTGTACGGATCCTCAGATATTCATTGATGAAGTACGTGATTAGATTATTGAATTTTCCTAATTAAGCATCCCCATCAATTCCTCTGATCGTTTTACCCTATTTTTGTAATAGGGGCCGCTTGAGTTACTTTCTCTGTCCGGTTCGTTCATGCCAACTGAGAGCGGAGGAACAAGAAGCCTATCTGGTGGGATGAGTGTCTCTTTGTCAAACCCTGACGGTCTCGTTATAGGGGGAGGAATTGCTGGTGTATTAATAGCTTCCGGTCTTGTGCAGGTAAGATTGTGCCCAAGTCTTCTGAGTGAGTTTAGGTTTTAGAATTTAAGGAATTCTAACCCTAAGCCCAAAACAAATACACTTTATTCTACCATCTTTAGTGGAATCATCCTCACCGACAATTTGAGATTTGAAATTTGTTTAGTCATGAACGAGCTGCCACAGGAGCGCGATACCATGGGCCGAACGGTTAAAGGATACGCGCTTAGCCCAGTAGAGAATTGTTCTCTAGCTTCATAATATTTCTAGGATTGACAATCTGTTAACCGAGGAAGCAAATAATTTGCGATTAATGTTTTATCATTTGTTTTGCCATTTCAGGTTGTGGTCGGCAGTTTTGTTACGGAAACTTTCAAGGAGCGAAAGCCGAAGAAATCAAGAGCTGAATCAGCGTCAGCTGTCAGTCCAACTGCTCCAATTTCGTTGCGTAGGGAAGATTCTGACGATAGCTATGACGTTCATGGAAAGGAAAACTCGATTACCCGGAACTCAAATCTAGATCCTTCAATCCCATGAAGATAATGGGGCTATCCAAGACTCCAGGCACTCAGCCACTGACATTATCGTTTCTTTGCCCGAACGCTAATCTAAGGTGTTTCTATTCGTATTGTCCTTTCCATACACATCAGAGTCAGCTCTTAGATTCTGCCCAATAATCTCTATTTAAACTTCTCTTTCTTGTTTCAGACTTGTTTTTGTACTCACAGTGATGATTTGATACTTGATATGTTTATCTTGCATGGAATAACTCAACGATTTTGAACCAATAATGTTGTTTCTCCTGCTCTTTTGTTAGTTATCCTTTTCGAAATCACCAATTGCATCTAGTTTGTGAAACTTCTTGATCAGAAATGATCTGGGATACCAATTGCGCGGTAAAAATTAATCGCGGACCCTTATTTCCTACCTAGCTGGTCGATTACGTATGTATTGGAGTGGATTACCAGGTATCACATTTCAAAATGGTCTTTGGTACAGGGAAATGAATAAGGAACCACATTTTATGGAGGATTGTTGTTCCTCATAGTGGGGGAATCCTGAACTCACTAGTAGGTGGGCTTGTGATTTCTTTTCCTTGAAACCTCTACTCAGATAATCTATGAACAAAGTAAATCTCTATTTTTTTTTGTTTTTGTTGTTGAAAACCACACTCGACCTTTACCTCTAAAGAAATTTCAAAGTCACTGCGAGTAATTTAGGTTCTTATAAGGCTCCGGTTGACACATGTAAAAATGATCATTTTCTGATGGGAAGAAACAATTATTTTCATAGTAGAAATTCAAGTTAAATTGTTTGGTAAGGCTGAAGGAAAATATAAGGTGCTTTAATATTAGAAAATGATGCTCAAAGATATTAACCTAAAGATATTTCAGCTTTCTTCTTTTTGTGGTTATGGTGATAGTATTGGTTATGATTTGATGGTGGTTGTGGTGGTAGAGGTTTAGTATTGATGGTGGGAATGAAATTACAGTAATAGAAGTTTAGTATTGGTGGTGGGAATTGAATTACAGTGGTAGAGGTTTAGTAATCGTGATGGTGGTGGTGGTTGAAGAGTCAACTAATACAGTAATTTCTCAAAAAAAAAAAAAAGTACAATTTAATGGTGGTGGGTGCGGTGTTATAATTTTGTAATGGTGGTGGTGATTGGTGATGAAAGTACAGTAGTAGAGGTTTAGAATTTGTGGTGAGTGGAAGTGCAGTGTGGAGGTTTAGTGGTAGAAGTATAACTAAAAAAGTAATTAAAACAAGTACAACTTAAGAAGAAAAAAATTTACACGTTTCAGATTAAACATGGGTTGCCATGTGAGCAAAAGTAAACGGTGGGGTCCCGTAACTCTTTCTTTTTAGGCTTTATGTGAGGTCTATTGGCCCTGGGGTCCGATGCGAGGCTTCCGCCATGACCTTTGCACAAACCTGACAGAAAACTCTAATTTTTTGTAATAAAATTTGGAACTTTGCTTGAGGTCTTGCTAGCCCATGAGTACCTGATTCCGACCAACTTCCCACCCTTACCCTAAGTATCACACCACGTGATTACTATGTTTGGTAGGTACATTCTTTCCAGTTCAACAAAAAAAAAAAAAAAAAAGGTACATTCTTTCCCCCCGAGTCACCTAATACAGAAATACTTACCTCTCTTAAAAAGAAAGTTAAAAGTATTTGACAAATGTAAAGGATAAAATTTGGAGAACTTAACAACATAGGGACTATTTGAACAAAAAAAATAATATAGGGAGTTATTGTCTGAATAACCCAAATAAATTGGAGAAGAAAGTGTACGAA
The DNA here is from genome assembly GCF_041429995.1 of Eschscholzia californica. Taxonomy (NCBI): domain Eukaryota; kingdom Viridiplantae; phylum Streptophyta; class Magnoliopsida; order Ranunculales; family Papaveraceae; genus Eschscholzia; species Eschscholzia californica. The sequence continues at coordinate 42,124,966 of NW_028238483.1, read as the reverse complement.
AGAAGCTCTAGTTGATTTACGTGGCCCAACCGCGTAGGCGGTTAATAATACTCCCTCCCACAGTTGATGATAATAGTCAACAGGAAATGAGGGATTTAAATCTTCCACGTAGCATTGGAAGCTTCCATATTATCCTCCGCGGCCTATCTCTAATTAACCTATATATATACTCCAGTTTAGTTGGGGGAAATGCAAAAGGGATTATCTATCTATCTACTAAGAGAAGCAAAAAAATGGAAAGTTTTATATCGAGCAGCAAACCGTCGACTTCTTACAAAAGATTCGTAAAGTTAAAGATTTCGGCTCTATTCAGGAGACGTTTGAAGACGAAATCTCAAACCGAGCTCCACAGTAATGGCGGTTCAAATAGGATTGGGTTTAGATGTTTACCCGCCCAACTTCATTTTCTTTTTCTTGGTTTTGCGTTTGTTTTATTCACTTTAATTAGCTCTACAATAATATTAGTGTCACATTATCGTAAGTTTATCGTTTCGATCTATTATCTGATTGTTAAGGTCAAGTCAAACTCGTTTTTTCCCTTCTTTGTTTGTAATTTGCTCATTGTGGGAATACTTTTCCGGAGTTGTTCAGATCCATTTGATGGGCCATTTGATTGTTTTGAGCCTGATCATTATGTCTCATCATCATCAACACAAAATGTAGATCAGGATGATGGAAATGAACAAGAAGAAGAAGAAATATATGAAGATGCTTATGGAGAAGGTCAACATTTTGAATCATTTGATGAAGAATTTAGTAGTAATGTTTTTGACCAGCAGTTTCACAACAATGAAGATGTTGGTTATGAAGATGATCACTTGGAGATACGAGCCGAAGAATTTATTGCGAAAATGAAAAATAGATGGAAGACAGAAGAAAGAGCTGAACGTTCTTTACTTTGATTCGAGTATATATTATTCAAAGCAGGAGGTAAATTTGTCATCATGCATCAAATAGAATTTTTTTCGAGATCTGATAGACCGGCGACCACTTGTATTACGGTTTGCTAATTTTTTATTTTGCAAGCAATTTTCGTGTGCTTTGTTCATGGACTACGTATGGTTAAATATGTCTTAGCCGGAATAGTCTGGTTTCCGAGCTTACTTTTCATGGATGATAGGCTTATAAATATTGATGTATTCATTTAGTTCGTTAATGAATTATTCAATTTCTTCCTAATGTGGGTAAAAGTTCATTATAAGTCAAATTTAGCAAAGTTCAATCATCACATTTTACAAGTTTGATTATACATTATTGATCTAATGATCTTTACTTCTCCATTGAAATAGCTAGCTCATAGAGCAGAAAACGGCTAAGTATTTTCCACTAGAGATGAGAACTTAATTGTTTGCCAAAATCACCAGTCACTATGTTATCATTGTGCATAAACATCACAATTTGGATGAATATCTTACATCATTTTTTGATCTAAAAATATGGCAAATTAAAAAAATACCCCAAATGACCCCACAAACCCACAATTTGGATGAATATCTTACATCATCCAGATGACATCACTTTCTTTTTTCCTACTTTGTCCACAAGGACAAAATAAGGGGAGATTTTATATTTGGGTTCAAAATATAAAAAATGACTACCGGGTATCACATTCCAAAATGGTCTTTTGTATAATGAAATGAATAAGAAAGTACATTTATGGAGGAGTGTAGTTCCTCGTAACGAGTTAGCCTAAACTCAGGATTATGTGGGATTGTGATTTCGTTTCCTTAGAATCTCCAATTAAGATAATCTACAAACAAATCTCTGCTAATCATATTCCTAACTAAATCAAACAATAAAGTATAGTATTGTACGTAGGTAAGGCTGGGAAGTTGCCTTGAAGTCTGACACCCCGGAACGCCTGAAAGATTAATGAAAATGGGCTACCGATCGAGGCTTAAATTAGATGGAATACTTACCGGCAATGCAAGAAAACTTACCAGAATATATAACTTGTCTAATAGGCCCAGTTGATTAGAGCTAGTAATTAAGGTCTTAGATATGTTTCAATGAGATACAAATTCTTTTAGTTAGTGTTATAAGTCACCTAAACCTCTATCTCCAAACAAATTTAGAAGTCAATATGAGTAATGACCCAATTTAGGAGTATTAGACAAAGTTGAAAAATTTCAGAACTTAATAACATAGGGACTATTACGTAAATAATCCAATAAAATTGGATTAGGAAGTGTACCAAAGAAGCTCTAGTTAATTAATTTTATGAGATAAGTTAGATACACTTGAGACAACCGCGTGAAGTCAAGTCAGGGAACTTGCCCTTACATGATGACAGTGCCGCCCCATATTGGAAGCTTCCAAGTAGCAGTAAACTAATAACTCGTTATCTCCGCCTCTCTCTAATCATCCCATATATCTATATATATATAAACTCCAATTTTCTTGGGTAAATCCATATCCAAAAAATGGAAAGTTTTATATCGAGCAAGCCAACAACGTCCTCGTCGTACAAAAGATTCATAAAGTTAAAGTTCTCCACTCTACTGAGGAGACGTTTGAAGACGAAATCCCGAACCGAGATCCATAACAATGGTGGTTCAATTGGGGAAAGCAAGAGTGGGTTTCGATGTTTACCCAAGCTTCGTTTTCTTCTTCTCGGTTTAATATTAGGTTTTATCTTTGTTTTATTCACTTTAGGCTCTAAAATAGTATCACATTATCATAAGTTTATGGTTTCCTTCTATTATTTGATTGTGAAGGTGAAGTCAAACTCTTTTATTCCGTTCTTTGTTTGTAATTTGCTCATTGTGGGAATACTTTTCCGGAGCTGTTCAGATCCGTTTGATGGGCCATTTGATTGTTTTGAGCCTGATCATTATGTCTCATCATCATCAACACAAAATGTAGAGCAGGATGATGGAAATGAAGAAGAAGAAGAAGAAATATATGAAGATGCATTTGGAGAAGGTCAACATTTTGAATCATTTGGTGAAGAATTGAATAATGTTATTGACCTGTCTCCAAACAATGAAGATGTTGGTTATGAAGATGATGACTTGGAGATACGAGCCGAAGAATTTATTGCCAAGATGAAGAATAGATGGAAAACCGAACAAAGGGCTGAACATTCTTTACTTTGCAAAGCGGGAGTTTAGTTCATCATCGAATAGAACTTTGTTGAGATTTGATAAACTCCGTTTGCTAATTTGTTTATTTTGCAAGCAATTTTCGCGCTTCTATTCTTGGACGACGTTTAGATGTCTAGAATAGCATAGTTCCCTTCCGTGTTACTTCAAAATATTTATTTTTTGTTCAAAAAAATTGCAAATGATGTACAGTTGGAAAGTTATCATACTGTGGATAGCTTAGCTACTTCACTTTCCACGGTTCCACGGATTAATTTGCCGAAGCTGTATTTTACTTCTTATGTGCTAAAGACTTAAAAACAAAATATCATGCTTATAAATACTTGTGTATTTCCTTAGTTTGTTAATGAATTCTCGGATTTCCTCTCAATGTGGGTAAAAATTTAATGTAACTCAAGTTTAATAAAGTCCAACCATCATCAGAACCGTTTCAAATTATTTTTACAAATTTCTAATACATCATGGATCTCCAGTTCTCAGTTCATGTATGTCATAGAACAAAAAAGGTTAAGATATTCTTATAAAGAATTATCATTTACTATTTATTTGCCTGGTGATGGAGATGTTTCCCAAAATTATAAGTTACTATATTATCTTCGTTGGAGAATTAGTGTATAAATTTTCATAACAAAACATTATTTTATTTGGAATTAATTATACTCAACAAATATGACAAATTAAAAGAATACCCAGAATGACTAGACAAACCATAAATTTTGACAAAAATGTTATTTGACCCAAAATTAAGGGTCAACCACATGTCTAAAGTTGATGTGGGCGGCTCTCATTGGTCAGAGTATTTCTTCTTCACACGGTTTCAATCAATGGGAGCCGACCTGCATCAACTTTCGAGCCTGTAGTCGGTCCCATGGGGCAAGTAATGTTTTTCAAATTTTGATGAATAGCTACCATCATCCAAATGACATCACAACACTTACTTTTTTTTCCCTACTTTTGTCCACAAGATCAGCCAGGAAATTTCCAAGTAATATACCCTTTGTGCTTGTGGAATCTTTACTTCAATTTCAATACCAAGAAAAGAATACCTACACAAAAGTCTTCTAATCAAGAATTGTACTTGCACAACAATTCTAATGATTATAATATATAGCATCTATAGGGCAATTCTTTAGGACTTTAACTTTTTTGATGAAGGAATAGGACTTTAACTTAGGTGCTGTTTGTTTTTTTTTTTGTACGTCTGAATCTGAATTGGCTGAATCTGAATTGGCTGAACTGAATTGGCTGAATCTGAATTGGCTGAAATATTTCGTAAGTTAGGTGTTTGTTTTTTGAATCTGAATTTTTATATCTAAATTAACACTTTTACTTTTATACCCATATTTAATATTTGTCCCAAACAAACCTTTACAAAACCATATATTTCTCTCTAACAGAAAAGTAAAACCCTAAAATCCTCCTCAATCTCCCCGTCTCCATCTTCAACATAAAAAAAACCTCTCGGTCTCCCTCTCACCCTCCCGGCAAGATCTCTCACCGACGGAACGTGTCTCTTCTGGCCAGATCTCTCTCTCTCAGCCAGATCTCTCAGAGTCTCCGGCAGGTTGAGTCTATCTCTCTCTGTCAGTTCCTCTCTATGCCCGAAAAGATCTCTCTGTTCCCCTTTATCTCAGTTTCTCTCTCTAACAGATCGGATCTACTGGGGTATCATTTGTTTTGGTTTATTTTGTGGTCGCGCTCGATTTTCTGGTGGTGGTGATTCTCGGTTTGTAGTGGTGGTGGTTCTCGATTTGGTGGTGGTGGTTCTCGATTTGTGGTAGTGGTGGTGGTTCTCGATTTGTGGTAGTGGTGGTGGTTTTCGGTTTCTGTTGTTATTGGTGGTGGTGGTGGTTCTCGGTTTTTGGTGAGGTGGTTGTCGGTTTTTTATTGAAGTGGTGGTGGTTGTCGATTTTTGATTGAAGTGGTGGTGGTGGTGGTGGCGGCGGCTCTCGGTTTTTTTATTGTGGTGGTGGTGGTGGTGGTCTGTCCATGAAGTGGAGATGGATAGAAAAGTATTTTAGTAGTTTAATAAGGGTAAATTTGTCATTTGGTTATATTCAGATGGTGGGTTCTTATTTTCAGACTTGTTTGAAGTCTGAAAGAAATGGGACATTAATCAGCCAATTCAGACGTCTGAGTCTTTCAGACAAAGTTTCAGATTTTGCTAAAATAAAAAAAACAAACGTCTGAAATCTGAATTGTGATCCAATTCAGATTTCAGATCTGAAAAATCAAAAAAAACAAACAGCACCTTACTCTAAACTTCTCAAGAAAGCTCCTTTAATTTTTAAAAACTAAGAAAATAGATCTTCAAAAATCTTGCCCTATAAATATGGTCGACCAAGCTCCAAAATTTGTAGATTGAACTTCGAAAGGAAACTCTTTCAAGAAAATAAGAAATTATTATAGAGATTCAAATGGATAACTTTTTATGGAGCTGGGGATCTTCATATAAAAGATTCATAAAGACGACTATTTCTATTCTAGTCTTGAGGTCTTTTAATTTAAAGCGCCACACCGCCAAACTCCAAGATGACCCTATTGGGAGAGATATGGGTTCAAGAGGTATGAGTGTTAGAAGGTCACCCAAGCTTCCATTTCTTCATTTGTGTTCAAGAGGAAGTTCAATCTTTCTTATAGTATTCACTTTAGTACCTATAATATCCCAATATCAAAAGTTTTTTGGTTCAATATATAATATGATCATCGAGGCAAAATCAAATCCTTTTGTTGCTTTCTTCGTGTGTAATTTGATAATTGTTGTCATTCATATAGAAAGTCGTTTTAAGTCGAGTGAAAAAACATTAGATTGTTTTGAGCTTGATAATAATACCTCATTAGGACAAAAGGTAGAAGATGAGAAAGAAGAAGAAATATATTATGATACTTATGGAGGTGAAATTTATGAACCATTTGATGCAAATGGGAAAGAAGAACTAAAAGAAGAAACATGTGAAATTGCTGCTTATGAAGGTGATAGTTGTGAGAAAATCAAATCTCTTGAGCCTGATTTGCCTTTGGTGGTACAAATTTTGGAAAATGAGAAACAAGAAGAAATTTATGACCATGGTTATGGAGGTTACGACACCGATTATGAAGATAACGCCGAAAAAGATGGGTATAATGACAAAGGCTCTAACCATGAGTCGTGTGACGAAGAAGATACTGATGATTTAAAGCTTCGTGTGGAAGAATTTATTGCGAAGATTAACAATAGATGGAAAGCTGAGCGGAGAGATGAATGGTTGCAGATTACTAGCGGACAACACTTGCATTCAAACCATATTGTTATATTCTAAATTTGATCTATGTAGATTTATGTTGGTGGTCTACTTGGTACATTCATTTTAGTAGTAATAGTTAAGGATTTTTCTCAGAAGAGGCGAGAGAGATTTAGTTTAGATATCTAAGTGACATTTTTCTTTTTTACCTTTCTTGTTCTTCATGATAAAAAGGAGGGATGCATGATGTAAACTTAGCAGCCGGATGCCTTTGCATAGGACCAAATAGCTATGGGAATTCTCTTTAGTTTTTGTGAATTAATTTTTTTTATGAAAAGTAAAATTACATATTGAAAAATAATAAGAAGTCGACCTATCTGTACTTAAATAGGAATCTACCGTTGGTCGAGACTGTAAAAACCTATCAACAGAGACAGGATAAGAGAGAGGGTTGATTCGAAAGTAGTTTCTGTTGATTTCATGTACTTGTGGAATAGACTTTAACTTGTATCCTATTCTAGGGGTACTTCCTCCAACCCCACTCACCATACACACACACACACAAAATGTAAAGTTTGTGATGATTCAACTCAAAACTAATTGACACTTAGTGGAGATAACTTAGACATTATATTCTTGATTTCGAGATAATCTTTCTCTCATGTGGGACTAATCTCACACGTCCCCTCATATGTGACGTTATTTAATCCTAACACGTGTTTTTTTTTGGGATGACATGAAACGCGTGTAACTTATAAATTGTTCGCGCTCTGATACTATGTTAAATCTGTGGTCATCAAACTCAAAATCAATTGACAATGATTGGAGACGACCTAGACGTTATATTCTTGATTGCTAGATAGCCTTCTCGCATATGTGACTATTTTTACAAAAATATCATTAGTCATAATCAAATTTGCTCCTTCTCAACAACAAAAAAGCAAGCAAGCCACGCAGATTAGTTGGTAAATTATAGTATTACTATTTGTTCCTTTCATCACATGTTTAATGATTTAGTAGTAGCCATGTGTATACAGTATACCTATTTCTGTTGTCTTAATCTTAATAGTTCCACCCCCCCCCCCCCCCCCCCCCCCCCCCCCCCCCCCCCCCCCCCCCCCCCGAAGATCAATCATTAGATCCCCACTGCTAGCAAATTCTCTGAATCTCCGTTCATGAGTGACGCATTTTATTGACAAACATCTTGATTCTACAGATAAATTCAAGTATAATCCTATGCATGATTGAGAAAAATAGATAAAATAAAGATCCACTCGGTATGCGCTGTAAAATTGAAAGTAACATACATATTAACAACTATTATACGTGTAAACAATGATAAAACTTATAGGAGTTATGGCGACATAGTTAAAAAATAAAAGCTAATCTAATTTGACTATTCATTGAGAATTTCATACCAATACACATTTTGACAAGCGATTGGGAAGTCTTACAAGTTAACTTAATGATTAGGGAAAATCTATGCACTTTATTATTTCTTTTTATGCCTATAAATTAGAGGGAAGAGAAAATCTCATTTAGATCTTAAAAGAATTAATATTTTTACTTTAATTTTTGTCTTTTTTGTTTTTGAAAAATTGTTTTATTTGGTTCACTATTCCATTTTGAGCCCCTTATCAAATTTCACATTTAAAAATATATAAATAAACCAATTAAGGTCAATGCTAATCTACTATGTAATTGTCAATTAGTAAGATAATTACCAGTATTTACTGACTATCTAGTATGATTGAGCAATCATACACATAGTCATTGTCATCTTGTAAAATTAGATACAGAGTTAACCCAATAATGGTATAACAAGTAATCATTAGGTACCAACCTGGCATTTATTCTAAGGTTGTCATTTCAAGACAATTGATTTTCATTATTCAAATTGCATCTCTCCTTTGTCACTATGAAACCAAGGAAAGAGAAAGGGCGAGTCACCCTCTCTCTTTCACACAGATCATGCCAAATGATCCTCCAACAATGCCCAATGGCCGACTCGAAAAATTTCTTTATGGCAGTAAGCAATTTATTTTGGTTTGAGGTTTAAACAAGGATTTTCTATACATTATAAGTACATTTTAAGTCAATTCGACTATTACATATTTATGAAGTATCATAAACATATCTCCGGTAAACCCACGGCCCTCCCATACAATAAAGAAGGAGAGTACTTCTTTTTAGAATGTAATATATATATATATTATTATTTTCGATGATTAATATTACACTTCTCACATTTATCTTTAGTGATTGTGATATGCATTTGATAAAAAATTTTGTGTGTGACGGTCACGGTTATACCTTCGCAGACTATATAACTTAACTATTGATGTCCTTAATTTTAAATGAGAAAGTGTGTCAAAACTCTATAAAAATTCTTTGTTTTGGTAAAAAAATATCACCAAATGTTTTTGGGTTTTCAGATTTCCAATTACTTTCGTAATTTGCAACGAGTTGCAAGAGGGTTGCAACTTCTTCCACAAGAGTTGCAAAAAAAAAATATTAGATTTTTAACTAAACAAATAAGATATTTAAATTTTTAACAAAACAAAATACAAATGTTAGATTTTAATCAAACAAAATCTAATTGTCTTTTTTAACTTAAAAAAAAACGTCCATTTTCGTGACTTTTAGTTTCCAACTTTATTTAAAAGGTGCTTCTAAAAGCACCGGGCCGAAAGGTTGTTAGCATCCATCTCTGTTAGCACCAGACCCAACCGCTCTTTTCTCTATTAGCACCAACCAACTATGTAGGCACCGGTCCTTTCTCTGTTAACGTTAACCCTATCCAACACCTTCATAACAACTTTTTTTGTCTCTCTCTCTAAACTCTCTCTTTACAACTCCGGCGAAGGGGGAGAGAAAGAGAAAGAGAAAGATATATAGAGAGACAAAGGGGGAGAGAGAAAGGATGAGGGTTCTTTGTATGAACAAAACTTGCTTCGATGTCCACACTAATTTCCTTCAATATCAATCTCATCTTAGAAGACTTACGAATACCACCAACAGTTCAAAATGAAAATTGTCAAAGTTTGGTCAAAGAACGAAAGCAGAGATTTAAATTAGGGTGTGTGTCAATAGGAGTTGTAGTAGACAAGGATCCAAAGAAACCCTAGAAACTCTATCTAACATCTAACCTCCTGGGTAGTTTAAACCAGACCGAATCTGGTTTGACTTTGAAACCCACTAAAATTGAGCTAAAAAGTATCCAATAGTGAAGAATGCTGCTTCAATTCTTCTAATTATTAATCAAATCCCAAATTAAGTACCCAATTAATCATGTTTTCTATCCTGCTTCTTGTTTGATTTCTTTGTGATTAAACGTGAAGATGTAGAGCTATGCTTTAAAAGTCCCCGCCTAGGCATCGCCTGGGCCCCGATCACACGCTAGTCCCCATGTGGCCGCTCGACTAGGGTCAAAAGTTCTAGTCCTTTTAGAGAAGCGAGTAATGCGGCGCCTGAAGCCGACTAGCCGACTTGGCTAGGCCCCGAGTTACTCGTTTATGGGTCAGGTAGGTTTTTTTTTTAGAAACGAGATTTTCCTAGATCTAGGTTTCAAGGGTTTTCCCTTCACTCCTTTAACAAGAACTAGCTCCAATCCTCCATTGCAAGTAAAGTTTCCCTCTCTATCATTATGTTTTCTTCTCTTTCTCTCTCTAACTCTCTAAGTATGTTCGACCTTGTTTATTATCTCTCTTTCTCTCTCTATACTCTAATTGTTTCTACATCTTGTTCTTATTTCTTTCTCTAAGTAAGTTCTTACTTCTAACTGGATAAAATTAGTTGATTTATTTTATAACTTCCATAATTAGTTGATTTTATTTATAATTTTGTATTTCTAATGTATAAACCATGTTTATAATGGTAATAATTTATAGTATATAATATAATAATATATGCAATTATATATATATATATATATATTATATATGTATTTATATTTTAAGTTTAACCGATGAAACCCGACTGGTCCCGTTGTCATCCCGCCTAGTAGCTAGGCCCGGGTCGACCGACTAGTCCCGATTTCCGACTTTTTGAGCATAGATGTAGAGAGAGGAGAGAAAGGAAGAGAGGGAAAACAGGTGCTCATAGAGAATTCGGGTCAATGGCCATTGACCCGAGTCCATAAAATTTACGGATGCTACCAGCCTTTGGCCCGGTGCCTTTAGAAACACCCTTATTTAAAACGTTTTACAATCTCATTTTCAAAAGCATTGCCAAAAATTCCAACCTAGATATAAACAGTTAGTTATACTTAAATCGTAATTAGACAAAATTTAAATAACAGATATCCTCATTGCAGCCAACTTCTCTGCCTTCCATGTTTTATTAATCTTCTCTATAAATTCCTCAGCTCTTCTCTTCAATTCATCGTCGTACTCATCATCAACGTTGTTGTCGTTACTTTCAACATCGCAATAGTCTTTATCATTATGGTATGAAATTTCTTTATTTGCTTCGGACTCCAATATTTTCCTGGAAAATGTTTCTTCTCCTACTGCATCACTAACCACAGCTTCACTTAATCCATCTTGTTTTTTCTCAGTTTTCTGAATGGTAATGGAGGGGGAAACAATGTTTTCTTGATCAGGCAGCTCAGAATCGAGATTCAAACTTTTATTGGTTAAGAGGATAGCTATTATAATGAAGTTGCAGAAACAAAAGATTAGGTGAGAGTTTGAAGCACCAATGGCAATGAACTCAATGGTAGAATCAAACATATTGCAGGAAGAAGAGATAAGATGTCTGAACACAAAGACAACAGAGAGAAAAGAGACTAGAGAGAGGTAATGAGTTTAGAATTGCTTTGAAAATGAGATGTTATAAAGGATATATTTGGGGAAGAAAGTGTGCCAAAGAAGAAGCTCTTTTTGTTTTGTACTTCAATGAAAATAAAATAAGAAGTGGAGTAGTGTGAAAGCGATAGCGACGTTGACAAGGGATTATTTTATTCAAGAAGCTTTCTCCTAAAAACAGCGTGGCATCTACAAATTATTATCGGCCTCGGGTGCTCTACTAAATTGAAAACAAAACAAATGAAGTAGTTGATTTGAATATCGAATTAGAAACACATGAAAAGAAAGTGAAATAAAAGAGAGAAAGAAACAAGGACTCAAATCAATATCTTAAAGATCAGAAGAAAAATAAAATAAAATTCAGATCGAATATAACCTCGTCTTATGTTCTTTTTGTTGATAACAAAAGGCATAAGTAAATGTAGTTAATAAAACATGAAATCCAAAACTTAAAGATAACAAAAAAGACACTCATCTTGGGGAGCAGCTATGATCACTTTAGCTGAAACACATTGAGATATATTATCTTCGGACTGATCAGAACTTCCTTTTCTTCTTTCCTGCAGATTCTCCTTGATTGAATCCTCTAAAATCATCTGTTGTTGCTGCTGTGTTCTGCTTGTTCATTCCTTTCTTCCCTCCAAACCCAAATTTAGAGTCCCTTCTTTCCCTGTTATTTCTTACCTTATCGTTGCCTTTCTTACCACCCGCCTTAAAACCGCCTCTTCTCGCCATCCCACCTGATCTATCACCTGGGCGAACTCCAGGTCTCTTCCCTTTAGACCTCTCAAATGATTTAGTACCATCTTCAAACGACAACCCCATTTCATCATCACCATCTTTTCCAGGGGCAAATCCACTTTGTTGTCTTTGCTTCCTCCACTTCTTAACATTCTCAAAATCGTCTTTCTTTTGCTTGGATTTTTCTTTGAGCTTTTGTGATTGGACTTCTTTAGCTATTTGCTTAGCCACTCTAGCTTTCCTTCTTTCGTCGGCTTCCTCCATCTTCTTCTTCTCCACTAAGAGCCGGCCCTTCACGTTCACCATGTGTGAGTCTGTCTTAACCATCTCCGCGTAGTAATCGGAAGGCCTGAGAAAAGGAATACACATTGATTGAAGCTTCTCAAAGGCTTTCTTTGTTCCTTCCAGTGCTTGGTTATGGAACGAAGGTTCACGTGCTAAATCATCATTAACATCCACCTTTTCTTCTTGATCGATATCAACAGTCAGCTTATGATTCCATTCGACATTCTCAGGCCAGCTCAGTTCTGAAAGCTGCTCAGTTAGCCCTTCTCTGTTGTATATAGAAGTATTTGAAGGTTCATCCAATTTTACATCTCCCTCTTCTTCTGACTCTTGTTCAGATTCTGATTCAGGTTCAGATTGAGAATCACTCATAACATCTTCCATGTCATCTTCCTCGACTGGTTTTTGAAAAATTGAAGGATTTCTTTTAAGCCCACCCATTTCAATCCAATAAGAAACCAATCTGAAAAAGGAAAACCCATATCACAAACAATGAATGATTCAATTGATATTTGATAATCAAGAAACATGCCTAATTCAAAACTTCTAACCATAACTAAATTACATAGAGAAATTACGATTAATTAATTTACATTAATTGGACATATAAACAGATACTACTTAATCAAACAAATGCAAAATTTGGGTTTTTTTTATAAGAAAAGAAACATAAAATATGTATAGACAATAAATATATGAAAAAGTAGGATCGTTTGAGTGTTTAAAGAGTTCTTGCTTGCTATATATCAAAGTTTAGTTTAAAGAGTTTTACAGGATTAAACATCTAGAGTTACCCTTATGAAAATCTCCCAAAATTGTTGCTCACGAGAGAGAAACAAAGCGTAATAAACAGTTAGAGAGAGAGAGAGAGGGAATACCTAGTTTTGGTGTTGCAAGAGCAGTCGGTAATGGAGGAGGTTCTGTTTTACAGGATTAAACATCTAGAGTTACCCTTATGAAAATCTCCCAAAATTGTTGCTCACGAGAGAGAAACAAAGCGTAATAAACAGTTAGAGAGAGAGAGAGAGGGAATACCTAGTTTTGGTGTTGCAAGAGCAGTCGGTAATGGAGGAGGTTCTGTTTTGAGAAGCAAAGAGAGACGGTAAGAAAAGATCAAGAGAATGGGGTTTTGGTAGGTTTTTTGCTGTCCGTCCGATCCAAAATCACAACGACGTGCTTCAACATTTTAATTGTACTTTACCCCTCATACTTTTGAACTTAAAAAAATACCCTCACTCATTGTGATCTTCTACATCTTAGTCCTTACTCGTTTTTCTTTTGACATCTTACCCTCCACTCCATGAGCCAAAGATGGAGCTCAATGTCCGCACAAAGAAGAAAAGCAAAAGTTCATTAAAGATTCATAACCAATCGGAAAGGAGTGGAGAGATCCTAGCTACTACTATTATATTCATAGTTGTTGGATTACCTTTTACATGTGTGACTTTAAGAAGAGAAATATTATATGTAGGAACCAAACCAAACAAGTTGTCCAAACTTAGTAAATTACCACTCTTATATAAATTAAAATGCAAAAAATGATTTGAAGATTGGAGATGATAGGTCGAAAGTCGCCACAATTGGTATCTATACCATTGATTTTTTTCTCCTCTTGATTATTATAGGTCGTTGGTTCCCAAATACCCCCTATCATTGTAGATAGTTATAGAAGAGTTTTTTTTTGTTGAAAGGTTATAAAAGAGTTATAGAGTGGAAACAAATATGCTAGTCTACTTTCTTTTTTTGTTGAATTACTAATCTACTTGAAACATATTTTTATCAACAAATATGCTAGTAATATTGGATTTGTTCACTTGACAGCATTGTTGCACCCCAATCAGAATAACTTGCGTCTTCTGGTTTCTGACAACTATCAATATGTATTCCACAAACCACACGCACCAACTCTACCAAATCAAGCTTACTTAATTCTTGCTGCCTATCATATCCATAAACCATACCAAGCAATGTTTCAACTCAAGCAGAGGTGGGAATTCAATCCCATAATCGACTCTAAGTTTAGCTATGTCTTCCTTGTTGGTACCACCCATACCAACGAAACAAACGGATTCATCAACTAGGAAATTCCTCAGTTTCTGAGAAATTTGATCCAAGTGAAGTAGTTGAATTATAAGGCAATGCTTTTCGTAACATAATTGAAGCGTGGCTGCTACCTTATTCTCACTGGTGTTGTTTGGGTTTGGGACTATACCTGGCTTTATAACTGGGTCAGGATTTAGGTCTGTTTTCGTGTTTGGGTTCCATTGAACATTAAGACCTAGAACAAGCCTTTTGGTGCGAAAAATAAACTCAGGCAGCTGACAGAAGAGGAAAGAGTCGATCAAGAGTGCCGAATCTGCTACACATGTGGATATGCGATAGTTATCCTGCACAACCCTTGTGACAAACTTATCCATATCAATCACATTGCCAGGCTCAATCGTAGTCCCATAAATTTTGTCATGTCTGGTGGAGTAGAAGTTTGTGATATGATGATGATCAGTCACAGCAGTACACATTTTTTGGGAAGTTGAATAGTTGTTGATGTTGGTTGGGGGGAGGGGGTCTTTGAAGGTTTGTTAGATTGCTTGAACAGGGAGGTGAGGGCGTGAATCTTCCTATTTATACATATAGACATGCTACTAATTAATATAGGGAAAAGAGTAGTACAATATAGGGAAAAGAGTAGTACAATAACTCTGATAATGAATACAAATATGAGTGTATTCTAGGTGTTAGTATAAGTAAAGACGAAGGTGTAAACGAGGTGTAAGTGAAGAAATGTATAAGTAATAGAGGTGCCTTTAGTAGAATAACAACCTTGGTAGTTAGAGGTTGTTGGGATTAACAGAATCTGTTATCCCATTCTCTCTCTATAACCGAATGTATGAAAGTCTATATAAGCTCAATCTTTGTAATTGAATCAATAATGAAAACTTCATTCGATTAATGAAATTCTATCTTTCTCTGGTTTCTATCATGGTATAAGAGCTGTGGTTTTTTTTTTCTCTACTTCTTCTTCTTCAAATCACTTTCTCTCTCTAGGAAATCGAGATTCATTCTCATTAATCTCTAATGGCTTCTCAATCATCGCATTCAATTTCATCACCAAATCTTTCTTCACCAAATACTTCCATATCTAATATAGCAAGTTTTGTCTCGGAAAAACTTGATGGATCGAATTTTTTAATATGGAAGGATCAATTCGAAGCAATTCTAATCAGTACTGATCTCTTTGGTTTCGTCGATGGCTCAATTGTTCCTCCAAATAAGTCAATTATAGAGAACAATCATGAAATTCCTAATCCTCTTTATCTTCAATGGAGGAAAACAGACAATTTTGTCAAATCATGTATGAAAGCAACATTTACTCACTCTATTTCTTCGGATGTGCTTGGACTTCAAACTTCTAGAGAAATTTGGAGCTATCTGGAGCAAAATTATGTTGAAGAATATGAGGCAAGGATTTCCTCCCTTCGTGAACAAATTCAATCGATAAAGAAAGGTGAATCTTCTACAACTGAGTATCTTCGAAAGATCAAGGTATTATCTGACTCTTTAATTGCTGTTAATGATCGATTATCTGATAAGGAACTTAGTCGAATTGTTCTAAAAGGTCTTGGAAAAGATTATCGATCCTTTGTTATAGCTATTCATAATAGAGAAACACCTATAACTTTCTCTGAACTTAGAACTCGTCTAATCCATCATGAACAATGGTTGAAAACTCAAATTCAGGAGGATGATAGTTCAGCTTACTTTGTAAAGAATCTTCCTTCTAGAACTGGTTATAAATCTTTTAATCCAAATAGATCTTCTCAATCACATCAAAATTACAGGAATTCTTATCAAGTAGATCAAGGAAAGATAGTTTCTAATTCTTATAGAGGATCTTCTTCTTCTTCTAATCAAAATCTAGGAGAATCAGCTTCTGATTTCGATTTTAGTACTGTTCCTTGTGGCATATGCAAAAGATGGGGACATTTTGCTTCAAAATGCAGGTATAGATATGCTCCTGATGATTCTATAAAGAATCCACAAAGTAAAAATGATCAAATTCAACCTCAAAAGAGGTTTCCTCAGCAATTTAAACCTATCAAAGGAAACTTTGCTGGTATCCATCTTTATGAAAGTATAGATGAAAGTAAAAATGAGAAAATGGGAGCTTACACTCCAACAGATGAGGAATTGTATGAGTCAAATTTTGACTACAATTCAGATGAATTCAATTGTGAAGAGGCAAATATGGTAGTCATAGTTCCTTCACATAAAAATCCAACAAATGAAGTTCATAATACCATCACTGAGAAGGTCTGGTTGGCTGATACTGGAGCCACCAGTCATATGACAAATGATCCTACTACCATTATTGATCAACAAGAATATAAGGGTTCTGATTATGTAATGATTGGAAATGGACTTTCAATTCCTATTGCTGCTACAGGTAATGCTCAACTTCATACTCCATCCTATAATTTTGACTTGTTTAATGTGCTATATGTTCCTAAACTCAAAAGGAACTTACTTTCTATCTCAAAATTTACATATGACAACCAATGCTCTATGACTTTTACACCTTGGGGTTATCAAATAAAAGACCTATGGTCTGAAGACATTCTCAATGAGGGATCAGTTAGGAATCATCTATATCCTATTGTATTTGGTATACAAAATGAGCATGATCATCAAGTCTATGCTGTGTCTCTTGCTGCACCATACTCTATTTGGCATACTAGACTAGGTCACACATCAGATGCTATAATTCATCTTCTCTCAAGAAACAAACTGATCTCTGTGCTAGACAAGCCATCTAAGAGTTTATGCCATCCATGTTCCATTGCTAAAAGTAAATTACTACCATTTCCTATATCAGATAGCTATACTGAATCTCCTTTGTACTTGATACATTGTGACATTTGGGGTCCTTCTCCTCATGTGACTTTCAATGGAGATAAGTACTTCATATTATTTTTAGATGATTTCAGTAGGTTTCTATGGATATATCCTCTGAAATACAAGTCTGACAGCCTCAAGTACTTCAAATTGTTCAAAACCTCACATGAAAACTTATTCAATACTTCTATCAAGTATTTCCAAAGTGATGGTGCATTGGAGTTGTCCAAAGGAGAATTCAAACAGTACTTGGATCAATGTGGAATCCTATTTAGAAGTTCTTGTCTCTATACTCCTCAGCAAAATGGAAGGGCTGAGAGGAGAAATAGACAGATCACTGAGATGGGGAATTTTCTCCTATTTCAATCTCATTCTCCAAAGAATTTATGGTTTGAAGCTTTTTCAGCTGCTGTGTTCACCATTAATAGGCTTCCAACCAAGATTCTTCAGAGCAAGTCTCCTTATGAGGTATTATTTCACAAAACACCTGATTACTCTCTCTTAAAGACATTTGGATGCTTATGTTATCCTCACTTAGGTGCTATTAGACAAGACAAGCTAAGTCCTAAGTCATCTAGGTGTGTATTCATTGGCTATAGTTCTTCTCATAAGGGTTATAAGTGTTTTGACTTAGAAACTCATAAAGTTCATATATCTAGGAATGTCATTTTTGAAGAGACCACTTTTCCCTTTGCTGACATGGGTCAAGTTGAGTCTAACTCTGAATCCTCACCTATCACATTGCAACTACCTCTTTCACCTGTCAATCCTATACCTTCAATACTTGATATTCCTTCTATACATGAACACTCTCCTCAAGCTAGCACATCAGTAAATGAGCCTAATGGTCCTGAACCAAGTCATAGAATGGTAACTCGACTAAGGAATGGTATATCCAACCAAAGAGCATTCCAGATTATGTTTCTCACTTTACCATTACTCACCCTTTATCTCAATCTTATCTGACCATGTTGCTCAAACATAAAGAACCCTCAACTTTCAAAGAAGCTTCTTCAAATCCTAAGTGGGTTAATGCTATGAAGGAAGAATTTCAAGCATTAAAAAAGAATGAAACATGGTCATTAGTTCCTCCTGGTCCATCTATGAATCTTTTAGGTTGTAAATGGGTTTTTAAAGTAAAATATAAGTCTGATGGCTCTGTGGAGAGATACAAAGCCAGACTTGTGGCAAAGGGCTATCACCAAAAAGATGGTTTGGATTACTCTGAGACATTTAGTCCAGTAGTAAAAGCTGCTACTATAAGAACAGTTCTTAATGTAGCTATTTCAAATAAATGGAATATCCAGCAGTTGGATGTATCCAATGCTTTCTTGCATGGAGTACTCCAAGAGAAGGTTTTTATGACTCAGCCTCAAGGTTTTGTTGACTTGGAATATCCTTCTTATGTATGTCATCTTCATAAAAGCCTTTATGGCTTGAAACAGGCTCCAAGAGCTTGGTTTCAGAGATTTGGCTCTTTTCTTCTCACTTTGGGTTTCAAGAGAAGTGCTCATGACCATTCAATGTTTGTCCAATTCACAGATTCTGCTATAATGGTCTTACTCCTATATGTTGATGATATCATTCTAACTGGGAGTAATAGTGCTATTATGAATTCTCTTGTGCTTACTCTTAGCAAAGAATTTGCTATGAAGGACTTGGGTCCTCTTCACTTCTTCCTGGGGATTGAAGTATCTCGAGCTAACTCTTCTGCTCTATTCCTCACCCAAAAGAAATATGCTCTAAGCTTACTTGAAAAAGCTGAGTTGCTGGAGTCCAAACCTAGTTGTACTCCAGTTCCAGGAGGAAATAGATTATCCAAGTCTGATGGTGAACTGATTTCTGATCCAACCTTCTACAGAAGTATAATTGGAGGTCTTCAATATCTAACCATGACCAGACCTGACTTGGCTTATGCTGTGAATTATGCAGCCCAGTTTATGCAAGCACCAAGATCATCTCATATTCAACTCATGAAGAAGATTTTAAGGTATATCAAAGGGACAATTGACTGTGGGATTACTATAACACCAGGAGACATTTCTAATCTAAGAGGTTACTCAGACTCTGATTGGGCTGGTTGCCCTGATTCAAGAAGATCAACAAGTGGTTTTTGTATTGTGCTTGGTACATCACTAGTGTCCTGGTGCTCTAAGAAGCAACCAACTGTTGCAAAGTCCTCTACAGAAGCTGAATACAAAGCTCTCTCCATCACCTCTGCTGAAGTACTCTGGATTTCATTTCTTCTTGAGGAGCTCCATCAACAGGTGTCTCTTCCAATGGTTTTATATTGTGATAATCTAGGAGCAAAGAACATTGCGGCCAATCCAATTTGTCATGCTAGGACAAAACACATTGAAGTCGATTATCATTTTGTTAGGGACTTAGTAGCCTCTGGTCAACTTGAAATCAGGTATATTCCATCATTAGAACAATCAGCTGATTTGTTTACAAAGGGTCTTGCTAAGGATCAATTTCTCAATCTAAGAGGCAAGCTAATGGTTCTGATCGACCCATCATCTTGAGGAGGAATGATAATGAATACAAATATGAGTGTATTCTAGGTGTTAGTATAAGTAAAGACGAAGGTGTAAACGAGGTGTAAGTGAAGAAATGTATAAGGGGGGGGGGGGGGTAGTGGTTCAGGACATTGGAGGACACTCAGAGACAAAATGTTCCAGAGACATTTCAAGACATTTCGGGACATTTGTCCGTAGACAAAATGTCTTTATGGACATTTCAGGACATTTGATTCATAGACAAAATGTTTCAGAGACATTTCAAGACATTTGGCTCATGGACAAAATGTCCTGGGGACATTTCAACATATTGAATTCATGGACAAAATGTGTAGTAGATATTATTATTATTATTATTATTATTATTATTATTATTACTATTATTATTATTATCTCATCACTGAAGGATAATTGGTAGACATTTATTATTTTAATATTATCATTATTGTCAAACCATATGAAATAATATATTTGTACTCATATTTCAATAATATATTTTTCGACTTTTGTGGACATCTGTGGATATCTGAGGACATTGATGGCAGTTGGTAGACATTTATTATTTTAATGTAATCATTATTGTCTAATCATACGAAATAAATTTGCCCTACTACTTTTTTTTGATGAAATTTGCCCTACTACTTTGAAAATATATTTTTCGACTTTCGTAGACATCCGTGAATATCTGTGGACATTGATAGATATTTAGTTGATATTTATTATTTTAATATTATTACTGTCTTACCATATGAAATAAAAAAAATTAATTAATATTTCTAAATATATATTTTTTGACTTTCGTAAACATCTGTAGATATCTGTGGACATTGATGGACAATTGGTAAATATTTATTATTTAATATAGTTAAATATTAATATAATAATAATATAATATAATATAATACAATATAATATAATATAATAGTGATATAATATAATAATAATAATACAATAGTAATATAATATAATATAATATAATATAATATAATATAATATAATATAATATAATATAATATAATATAATATAATATTATAATAATATGATTTGATAATAATAAAATTTTATTACCTTCCTCAAATATATAATAATAATAATAATAATAATATAATAATAATATAATACTGTAGTAATATAATAATAAGATAATATTATTATAATATGATTGGATAATAATAATTATTTTTATTACCTTCTTTACTCAAATATATAATAATAATATAATAATATAATAATAATAATATAATAATAATAATAATATAATAATAATAATATAATAATGTAGTAATATAATAATAAGATAATATTATTATAATATGATTTGATAATAATAATTATTTTTATTATCTTCCTTACTCAAATGTCCCCAAGTGTCTTCCATATTTTGAGAGACATTTTCTCTCCAAAAGTTCTCCAAATTTACACTAAAATGTCTCCAAATGTCCCCAAAACCAATTTGTCTTGAAATGTCCCTAATTTCGTGTCCCGAACGAATAACATAGACATTTGGGGACATTTGAAATGTCCCTAACCAATAACACGGACATTTGGGGACATTTGAAATGTCCCCAACCAATAACACGGACATTTGGGGACATTTCAAATGTCCCCAACCAATAACACGGACATTGGGGGACATGAAAATGTCCCCCAAAGTCCCCAACCACTACCCCCCCCCCCCCCTAAGTAATAGAGGTGCCTTTAGTAGAATAACAACCTTGGTAGTTAGAGGTTGTTGGGATTAACAGAATCTGTTATCCCATTCTCTCTCTATAACCGAATGTATGAAAGTCTATATAAGCTCAATCTTTGTAATTGAATCAATAATGAAAACTTCATTCGATTAATGAAATTCTATCTTTCTCTGGTTTCTATCAAACTCCCATTTAGTACTAAATACTAGTACTTCAACTACTCACTTTTTTCTAGTCAATAGTCATCAATAAGAAGGAGATGCTTCTTACCTTATTACTAAGAAAGTTAAATTTTTTTAGTTCAACAAAAAAAAAAAAAAAAAAAAAGTTAAATTTACACTCAAATGGAACAATCTTCAGAAGAAGATGGTGGGTTTTGAAAATTAAAATTTATAGGTATCTATAGTTTTTTTTTTTTTTTTTTGAGAAAGGTATGTAAGTATAGCCTTACCAGTTTGATATTACTACTATAAACTTCCCTAAAAAAACACATTAGACTGAAATTGACCCAATGGGTCCGTAGATATAGTGTCCAATAAAATGTGAAGTAAATTTGAAGAGCACCAAGAGATATGCTTTTCACAGTGGGCCTTCACACTTACCCTCACTCAGGTCAGGATCAAACTAACTACCCAAACTCAAAGCCAATGATAGCTAATTTCATATCTACTCTGGAATCAAAATACATGCTTTACCAATTTTTTTTTTTTTTTGTAGAAAGCTTGCCTTACCAACTGAGTTATGAGTTGTTTTTTTAGATTGGAATTCAACAGTTATTACATTTCAATGGTATTGATACATTATGAGTATTATATGCAATATATCATGAATTTAGATAACCACTATGACCGCTAATTAAGTAATCTTAGGTTCTAAAGGACATATAAAGACCTTTAGAGCTATCATAGGGGTGTTTGAAAGCCCATTTACTTCTACCCCCAATACTTTTGGACTAAAAAAGACCTCCCCCATTGCAATCTTCTACTTCCAAGTCCTTATTCGTTTTTCTTTTGGCATCTTACCCTCCGCTCGGCGAGTAAAGATGACTTACACATCATACTCATGGTTGTCTGATCACCTATTTTTATTTTTATTTTTATTTCTATATGTGAGAACATTCTCACACAAACTTCTATAAATTAAAATGCAAAATAATTCGGAGATTAGAAACGAGGTATCAAAGGTCACCGTAATTGACATCTACACCCGTGATTTTTCTAACACTATTTGATTATTCTAGCTTTTGGTCCCCAAATTCCCCACCACTCCGGAGCAAACAATTACGACATACCAACAATGGATCTAAGGGAGGCATCCTGTTGGCTATTTAAAATAGTCTGCAAGTAATAGAGACTTAGAATCAAAATTGACAAAGGGGCACCTTAATTTTTAGTCTAAAAGTTTACTTGATTAAATAGTTAGATTATTTTTTAAACCAGTAAATTCTAAAGGACAATGGGAGTTTATTTGCGACTCCATAAAAAGAACAGTGGCTAGTAAAAGGGAAAGGAATTAACCAAAAGTTTCTACTTAAAATTTTGTAAGTACCCGAGTGGAAACAATATTCCACTCAAAATTCACAAGAGATATTGATGCAGAAAACATATTTTAACATTCATAAAATCCACATGGTTCAAAAAGTAGAAACATCAGATTACCACTCCCCCTAAACAGACGGCCAAAACCAAACAACAAATTAGAGGAACCAAACAAACAACAACCAAAACATAGGGTGGAGACATGAACTAATTCAAACCACCACCACTTAAATTTTTTCCAGAAAGAATTACCCATGAAGTTTGATCAAATAACTTGTTCCCAATCAACCAAGAAACATGGAGATCAAAAGTAACATACTTAATTTGCTCGCTTGATAGCATTCTTGCACCCCAATCAGAACAACTTACATCTTCTGGTTACTGGTGAATATTAATATATAACCCACAAACCACACGTCCCAATTCAACCAAATCAAGAGTACTTAATTCTTGCTGCTTATTTTTCCCGTACACCATACGGAGCAATGCTTCCAACTCAACCACATGAGCGCATTCGATCCCATAATCGACTCTAAGTTTAGCTATGTCTTCGTTGTTGGTACCACCCACACCAACGAAACAAATGGATTCATCATCAACTAGAAAATTCCTTAGTTTCTCTGAAATTCGATCTAAGTGAAGTAGTTGAATTATAAGGCAATGCTTTTCGTAACACAATTGAAGCGTTGCCGCTACCTTATTCTCTCTGTTGTTGGTTGGGTTTGGGTCTGGATTTGGGTCTATATCCGGCTTTATGACTGGGTCAGGGTTTAGGTCTGGTTTCGGGTTTGGGTTCCATTGAACATTAAGACATACAACTTGCCTTTTGCCGCCAAATCCGTATCTAGGCAGACGGGAGAGGAAAGAGTCGACCACGAACGACGAATCTGCTACACTTGTGGAAATGTCATAGTCACAGTCCACACGTGTTGTGACATACTTATTCAGATCAACTATTTCGCCAGGCTCACGGTTGTTCCAAGACTCACCTCTAATTCTGTCATATCTGTAGGAATAGAACATTATCTTTGGCTGACGATCAGTTGGAGTATTTGACATTTTTTGGGAAGTTGATGTTGTTGGGGTTTTTGAAGGTTCATGAGCTTGCTTATTGAACAAGGTGAGGCTTCCTATTTATATAGACACACTGATATAGGGAGAAGGGTACAAT
Organism: Eschscholzia californica; assembly: GCF_041429995.1. NCBI lineage: Eukaryota > Viridiplantae > Streptophyta > Magnoliopsida > Ranunculales > Papaveraceae > Eschscholzia > Eschscholzia californica. The sequence goes on along the minus strand of NW_028238483.1, from coordinate 42,100,994 downwards.
AACTCATGTACTAAATTCATTCAACTACTTTCTCTCTAGTCAATAAGAATGAAATGCTTCTTACCTTATCACCAAGAAAGTTCCTTTGGAAATATACACTCAAATGGAACAATCTTCAAAGATCCAAGATGGTGTTTTTTGAAGAAAAAGAATTTGTACGTGCATATAACCCTTACCGGTGAGATATTATAACCTTGGGTCAAGAAAAAAACCCACAAAAAACGCACTAGACTATAATTGACCCAGTTGGCCATAATATAGTGTCCAATAAATTTTGAAATAAATTTGAAGGCCACCAACTATATATATATATATATATATTTGGAAATTGACTACGATCTACGATAGTCATTACATTGGCATTGATACATTAAAGATGTGATAAGTACGAAACTGTCAAATTCAAACTCTTACGAAGAACGGTCTTAAAGTCCAACTAAAATATGACCTAAAATCCAACAACATATTTTTATACCTTAACATCTCAAGTTCAATAAACCATGGAAACCATCTCCTCTGTAGACCGAACCTGGGACCTTCAGCATTTTGGAGCTTATGTTAACACATTCACTTGGACAACAAATTGTTGACGTGTAATTATATTTTTAGTTACAAGATGTGATGTGGTTCACTACTTTCGATTTTTTTTTTTGATGGTACTACTTTGAATTTTATATCACCCAAAGGTAGTTACTACTAATTTTATATCCACTCCGTACCGAATGAAGAACCTCCAAGATTTCGATACACATATCTTACCAACTAAAATATCAGTTGGCGGTTTCTTCACCCATAACTATCTTGCTCTCATTTTGTCCCTGCAAGAGTAACCGTCTTTAATTTTTATGGTGAAGGGAGTGATTCCTTCACCGGAATCTCCTTTTTCCTTAAAGAAAATTCTAATTTTTTTTTCTTAGTATTTGTACTTTAATCCGAGTGGGGGATTAATGTGATTTGAGTTTCATTTGATCATCTTTTATCTTCTTCTTCATGTTCAGATTTTTTATGTCTTTCATGTCTCTTTTTATATTGTTATCAAATATAAAGAGAGGTCTAAATCAGAACCGAGAGTAAATCCCAAATATGAGATTATTGAGAAAGAGAAAATCAATAGTGGTTTTAAATCGTTACAATAATTGTTTGTTTTGGTTAAAACAGTGATTAAACAAAAAAGAGCACAAAAATGAAGATTGGACAACATCTTATCGAATCAAGAGGACAACAACTTATTAAATTGAGATGACAGCATCTTATTCACTCAACAACCTCAGTTTGGTTCATTGTACCTATATATATATTGAAGTACAATAAAGGTTAAGATTTTTAGGGTCTTTTCATTTTGTGACTTCTAGGGTTTTTTCATTTTATTACTGCATATTGTTATTGTAATGTTGTACTCGTGTAAGCTTTGTAATGTAATTTACTTTTGTAAGTCTTGTATCGTAATTTATTTTCGTAAGTCTCATATTGTGCTTAAAAGGGTTGAAACTCTCCAAATCATGTAATATATTGGATTTAATTAGGACTTACGGAAAAAAAAAAAAAAAAAAAAAAAAAAAAGATGATCAAATATAATCATATTGGTTGTCTTGATCAACCGTTAAGATCTTAGGACGATCTTACACAATAAATATCCTCTTCCGGGAGAACTAGTTACAAAATCCTAGGCGTTCGGAAGTAACGAAGTTCATCGTACTCTTTCTTGTATAAATCGCTACAAGATTTTTTATTAATGGCGACGATCAGGGGAGTTAAAGCTAGACAGATTTTTGACAGTCGTGGAAACCCTACCGTCGAAGTTAGTTAGTACTTCCATTTTCATTCTTTTTTTCCTTTCATCATTTTTGTATTTCTAATAATTACTACTCCATAGTTCCTGTTTGGTGGTCATCACTCAAAAATCAAATTTCTAGCAGTATTACTTATGTTCCAATAAGGGGATTTTAATGCATTTCCTCCTCAAAAAATTTCATGTTTACTTTTGTTAGATTGATTTACTGCTTATTATTCGAGTTGCTGATTTTAACTTGATTGACGACAATCTTTTGATTCTTTTCATAGACATTTGAATATGATGATGAAATTTCAGGTTGATGTTAGTTTATCAGACGGAACCCTAGCAAGGGCTGCTGTTCCAAGTGGAGCTTCTACTGGTAAACCATTAGTATTTCTAAGACAATGCCTTGCTTCTTCTACACTTTGAGATGCATTTTGAAAAAATAAAAATATTTTTTTTGTTCAGAGTTTGAATGGAACAGATTATTATTTATTAGCCGCTTAGCTCTTGTATAAATATTGAATTCTTTTTTCCTTTGGTTAATTGTTTATCCGTGAAGGTATCTATGAAGCTCTAGAATTAAGAGACGGCGGATCTGATTACCTTGGCAAAGGTGTTTCAAAGGTTATTACTCTCTGAGATTATTTTTACTACTACTTTCTCTATAATCCATTTGATTTCTAAAGTAGTAGCTGCTTAGTGGTTTTCGTGACATCATTTATTTCTTTCTTGATCAGGCTGTTGAAAATGTCAACGGAATTATTGGACCCGCTTTGATTGGCAAGGTACTTCTGAGGCATAATTAAACTCTCGACTTTTCTCGTGGGCTAATCCAGAAGTTTTGTTTGATGCATACAATATCTTTTATAGGACCCAACAAAGCAGACTGCGCTCGACAACTTCATGGTACAACAACTTGATGGAACAGTCAACGAGTGGGGTTGGTGCAAACAAAAGGTATAGTGATTATAGGCGTTATGCTACGACTTTCACTCCGCTATTACTATCATCTTGCAATTTCCCTCTGCTCTATTTGTCCATTCTAATATTTCATTACCTATATATTCAGCTTGGCGCAAATGCTATATTGGCAGTATCACTTGCAATATGCAAGGCTGGAGCTAGTGTGAACAAGATCCCCTTGTACAAGGTACATTTCTTTTGTTAATATGATCCCTTCTTCCATGATGTACGCAATCATTTGATGTAGTTTGTATCATGGCTATTTTTTTTCTTTTTATATTGCAGCATATTGCGAATCTTGCTGGTAACAAAAACTTAGTGCTACCTGTACCTGCTTTCAATGTCATCAATGGCGGTTCACATGCAGGCAACAAACTGGCAATGCAGGTACTCCACGGATAAAGATCAGCTAGTGAAGGCCTGGCATAAGAATAAATAGAGATTTTTGTAGTTATTGTGGAAATATTTTCTCACTTCTCCATTTTGTAGGAATTTATGATCCTTCCTGTTGGGGCTTCTTCCTTCAAGGAGGCCATGAAGATGGGTGTAGAAGTATACCATCACTTGAAGGTGACAGTCACATCTTCTACCTTTGGAACTTCTGTAAAAGCGATTATGTAATTCAAGTGTCTTATAGTGGGGTCTTTCCCCAACAATGGGGTGTAAGGTACTGGTTCCAATTACGAATCAGAACGGCTTCCTGCGGAGTTAATAAAATTGCTTGTTTATATTTCAGGCTGTAATTAAGAAGAAGTATGGGCAGGATGCTACAAATGTAGGTGACGAAGGTGGCTTTGCACCTAATATTCAGGTTTGCAGTTTTTTCATTACAGACGTGTTCTTTGTTGAAACTTGGACCTTTTCTTGTTGAAATCTCAATATGTCTTTTAGGTATTAGTCTAATACCCAGGTTTTTTTCCAGATAAATGTAAAATATGATTTAACAAGGTGTGAGCCCAAAAATTATACTTCTAATTAGCCTAATTCTGTTGAAGACGGAAGCCTACCTTCAAACAAAGGTGAGGTGTACATCACTTAAAGCTAACTAAACCTAAGTGTCACTCCTATGTACAGATCTTGTGAAATGTCTTAACTTTTTAACTAAACTTTTAACATAAATAATTGAAGAGTAATTTCTTGCGGAATATGAACTCTATAGTGCCCCAGGGTTAAAAATGTAGATAAACGTGTCATTGTTTAGGCATATAATTTCGAATAATGGACCAGAACCAACTTTCAAGTATTGAGATTAATATATTAGACAGTGTGTACTGATGTAATTTGTCCTCTCTGTAAACGTAAAATATACAGGAAAACAAAGAGGGTCTTGAACTTCTAAAGACAGCAATAGGGAAGGCTGGATACACTGGCAAAGTAAGTCCGTCTCCTCATCCTGGAATCTCCTTCCTATTTTTTCTGTTTTATTCTTCCCCAGTATTGCATATTATCTGATTGTATGCCTCTGCTTCTTGTATTAGGTTGTGATTGGGATGGATGTTGCTGCTTCAGAGTTTTATGATAATAAGGATAAGACTTACGACTTAAATTTCAAGGAGGAGGTACGAGATACCCAGTGCCCTTTGTACACAAACCCATGGGTTTTTTGTTCTTTTCTAATTATATCTGTGTTGTGTCTGTTATTTTACTAAATGCAAATTTATAAGCTTGAATTTGTCCAACAATAATAGCGCATCGATCCATGAACCTATTGAACATGTCTCCTGCTTAGTTTTATCTACATGGAATCAACAATTTAAAATTGAATCTTCCATATACTGCAGAACAATGACGGGTCAGAGAAGATATCAGGAGACAGTTTGAAGAACGTTTACAAGTCCTTTGTCACAGATTACCCAATTGTGTCCATTGAAGACCCATTTGACCAGGATGACTGGGAACACTATGCTAAGATGACCAGTGAGGTCGGGGGGGAAGTACAGATTGTCGGAGATGATCTCCTTGTCACTAATCCAAAGGTAATATACATGAGTAGTAACTTGTAGACGATATAATTTCTTCTCTTAATCATGGTATATGTGATTGTTCAGCGTGTGGAGAAGGCAATCAAGGAGAAGACCTGCAATGCCCTTTTGTTGAAGGTACTAAATTTTTTTTGCGTTCATGCATTTTAACAATGTAATTTATTAGGTTCTTACGAATCATCGTTTGGATGTGGTTTCTTATACTAAAAAGGCGTGGTTTCTTATATTTAAAAGGTAATGGTTTACGAATTATGACTTCCCATGCAGTTTAACATTATACCATTTTGTCTCTCAAAATCCAAAGTATTGTTTTAGCGTGCATGACACATTATATCGTGCTAAATTAGAATGATAACTTTCCTCAAATAACATATATCCACTATTTGATTCTTGCATGGTTAAGTATTAGATTTGACTTCTTTAAGTTCTTTCATTTTCGTTATTATTTGTAGATTACTCATTAAAAGGCGAACATTCTGATTATGCCTTTTCTCTCTTTTTGACTAGGTGAATCAAATTGGTTCAGTAACAGAGAGTATCGAGGCTGTAAAGATGTCTAAACACGCTGGTTGGGGTGTGATGGCTAGCCACCGGAGGTTGTAAACATTCTCTATTGATATAATATAATAGAAAACGTAAATAAATAATTATTTGAGACGGTAAACTGAGTTCTTTTTGTGGATGCAGTGGTGAAACTGAGGATACTTTCATTGCTGATCTCTCTGTTGGTTTGGCTACGGTGAGCATCTGCTTCCTTTTTTGGAACTCCAGCACTTCTCTCCACGGTATTCGTAAAAATTGAAATTTGATCCATCACTTAATTTGCAACTACTTGTTACTTGTGGTGAAATAGGGCCAAATCAAAACCGGAGCTCCATGCAGATCCGAACGGCTTGCCAAATATAACCAGGTAACTGAAATTCTTTTTAGGTTTCTCTAAAAATCCAAAATTTTGTTTAGCTTTCTTTAAAATCTGAAATTTCGTCTTATCGAACAAGATTCTAAGAAGTCTCACATGCAACTTACGAATTATGTTCTACTAGATATCAGGCGTAAAAAACCCATTTATATGTGTGTTCAATTGGACTGACTTTTTTTTTGGTGTGGTTGTGCTGCAGCTTCTAAGGATCGAAGAAGAACTTGGATCTGCTGCAATATATGCAGGAGCAAAGTTCAGAGACCCCGTGGAACCTTACTGAATATAATATCGTAGTTCAGCTAGCATAGAAATGTCTTCATCTTTTGCTTGTTTCATGAGGATAGATTAACTTAACCCATGTCTTAACTTGAAGACGTAATTAAGTAATGCAGATTTGATATATGTTTCAAGTGTTAAGTTAATACTGTGTCAACTCTTGTTTCGATGAGGAAGACTCTCTTTTGTTGAAGATAGTAAAATGTTTGGAAATGGATAACATGGATAGACTGAGAATGACAAATGATGGAGATACATATCCAATCTTTTCACTAACAACTTCGATTTTTGGAAGAAAAAGAAGGTGAAGAAAAGGGTGAGAAAAGATGACAAGCTCTTTAACACCAATAAAGATTAAGAATTGTACAAGAAAATTAGTGAATAAACTGAGTCTAGAGTCGCCCACTGCCCGAGTGTCAGAATCGTGTTTAATCTTCAATCTTGAACTCAAGCAATCTACTCCGCTTCAATCTCCAGTTCCTGAAATGACATCCAATCTCAGTTAGTACACATTGTAGAAGATGAATTTATTCTTGATACATAAACCGATTTCCATCTTAATGGAAACAGTAATTTTGCAGTATCTCATTTTCGGAATGTGGATTATTGTTAATGTCGTGTTCGCAAACTTAGTATCCTGAGAAAAACCTTATCAACCATTAATTTTGGGGAGATTTCCAATTCCTGTATTTTTCATAGAAAGAAACATCGAATGATATCTGGGTTAGATACAAAATGCCACCTTTATCTATTGGGTGTTTGTGATCAGCGAATGACAAAAGCGTCTGAGTTGTGACAAAGACATTCCCTAATCCAGATAAACTTGGGTGCATTCTATCTTGCAAAATATGCAGCTAATCCATGTTTGTCTAAGAAAAAAACAAGCTTCGTATCACTTTGTACTTACAGGAGAACCACCCTAGAATGATGAAAACATGGAAGTGGCAATGCTTCGTTACTCGTCGTCCTCCAATATGCTATAAATCATCCTACAATGAATATAAATATAAGGCTGAAGGTCAGCTTTTGTAGTTCAGATATTACTTGCTTAAAAATCAGGATATTTGTTGTTAAACGTACCAGAAGAGAGTGAGGAAGAGCATGACAACAAGATAAATGAGCTTAATGAGCCGTCGCTTCTTTTCCCAATTGAGCAAGTTGAATATTTCGGTAACATCTACCAAATGTTGCCTCTGCATATACCTGATGACGGAATAACATATCCAAAATGAATTGAAAATATAGAATTAATTGTCATGGACTCGAATAATCCAATTTAAGACAGTGTCTTGCCATATCCATATGGTTCTCTATTAATAGCAGTAAAGATCGGTACATAGTTATGTATTAGTATTTACTTAATAGTTACGAATTAATATTTACATTCAAATGCAGAAAGAGAAGATGGAGGACTTACAGTCTAACATTATAGTACAAACATGGTGTACATAACAAAAACATAACCCAATGTCCTGATATAAGAAACATGAAGCACAGAACTCCTTGTGCGATAAATTCAGGTAAAATCACAACGTTTATGCGTGATGCTGAATCGTACGGATTGATATAATCAAACTCTAAGTCGGCAAAGCATGTGAGCTGCAAGTAATGCTTTCATGAGTTAGATAACCTAATTTACATGTCATAAAAGAGAACTGCAGAAACAAAATTGACAAACAAGATGACCTTTCCGTCGAAAGAGCGTGCTAATTGTTTTACATTTTCCATTAGTCAGACAAATAGTTCATTGAGTTCGATTAAGATCCATGAAGGTTCAATTAATAGCTTTATCCCTTTGTTCCACGAATCCTCAATATTCCCACATATGACTCAAATGCAATGACATAATACAAAAAGAGTAGTATCTGCGAAGGGTCCAAAACTAGGTCAATAAGATCCATAAGCTATGTGGGTACTCGAATAGGTTGAACGAAAAGCACGATGGTCGTCTCTAACTTTTGACATTCCCAGCTCTCGACACTGTAAAGGCCTTCCAGTCCATCAAGGACTAGAATACCTAGGATTGAAACACTGTATATTATGAAAAAAAAAGTTCCAATTCTACCATTCAACTATGCCGAAGCGAAACCTAGAAAAATGTGGTTTGTCTTGTTACATCCATAAGCATAAAATTCAGATGCAAAATAAGCAGTAGCAGCAAGCCACAAAGGTTCTATATCTCTCTCTATTTTGGTTTGGGTGTTCAAATCATGATTATGGACTCAATTAAGAGATGGGTTGGTAAAAGAAAAGTCTAACATTTTCTTCATAAATCATATTAGTACACCTCCAATTCACACTACAGAATCAGGGTAGAACAGAAACCCTAAATACCCGATTGAGAATCCATTCACAAATTACAGGAACCAAGGCCGTTAAGCACCAAAATTCAGCTCAAATCTCTATATAACCACTGTAAAAAATCAATCTTTTTTTAAACAAAATCAAGAATAGAGAGAGAGAGACCTGGTAGACGACTAGGGCTAAATTAGCAATGAGGAGAAAGAAAGCAAACACCCATGTTAAGAGATCCCACACCATCCTCACTTATTTTCTCTCTCTCTAAGTTATAGATTCTGGATTGCCCCCAACCTGGTCGACGATCCCGTTAGATAGATATAGATAGAGAGAGAGCATAAACTAGGTCTCGGAGGTCCTTTCTCAATCTACAATAATAAAAAAACAGATAACAGTTGAGATAGGGTTCCTTGACTTTCCTCTGAAACACGTTAAGCACTTGTTTCATACAAAAAAAGTTACAAAGAAGAAGAAGATGAAGAAGAAGAAATATACAAGTTAAGTACCTCTAGGAAGCATCTATGTTTTCTTTTGGAGCTGCCTGGGGACACTATTGGAAGTGTACTAACAATCTCAAGCCCACTCTGGCTGCTGGGCTGATAATATGTATGTACGTCTGACACCCACTGAAGTGCCGATAATATGTATGTATGTCTCTCCACTGAAGAGATCCTATAAATTCAACCAAAGGTGGCGAGTGTCGACCATATAACTCCGTTGGCAAAGGGTCAACAGGTCGCTCATTATCTAGCATGGTATACGGTTTAAGTTGGGTTGTGTTCTGAATCTCCATGTGCATCAATAATCCACAACTCTATCACACCCGACTAAGGGTGTAAAATAGCCTGATTGCACAAGGTCAGACAACAAGGCCTACTCCTGAACCTGAAGGGTTGTCCATTTTCTGAGATAGATATACTCTTTCATTCTCGCTAGGTTTGGGATCTTGGCAGGCATAGGCAGAGCATGTCTAGTCCATTTTGATAGAACGTAATGATGAAAAAATTGAGGATTTTAGATCTCAAGTGGTCCAATTAAATTTTAAGATGACCCAAAGTGTTATTCCTTTCAAAATTTTGTATGCCAAGTATAATAATTTTCAAGAAGGCAAACATCTTGGAAAACAAAAAAGCAAAAAAAAGTAAAACATGCATTAATAATAGATCCTCAAGTATTATGAATGAAGTTATCTTCACTACTGTTTGCCTTCTTGAGCATTGTATTTCACTTAAACAGTTTATCAATGAAGTTATCTTCCAAAAAAAAAAAAAAAAATCCTCGAGTACTAGATAAATAGGCAATTTACTACGTAACTAATGAATGCATGTGATAACATTTAACAAAAATGTTAGAAATTCTCCTTTGATGACTTACCAAAAAAAGAAAACCTCTTTTGATGACTGCTTCGCTTATGTGACGACGAACAAAACAAATGAGGCATTCTAGTCTTTTCCCACTCATTGTCTTATTAAGGAAGGTCATCAAAGGAGTACATGTATCGGCTTTGAACTTTAAACTAAGTTGCCGTTTGTTCCATTCAACACAACACAATCGAAATAACATTCTTAACAAGAAAGTTTACCAAATATAAACTAAATATAATCCTCAAGAAAATTAAAGCAAATTTTTTGAATTCACTACATGTATAAAAAAGCAAAAGATCAAAACCTAAGAGTACGCCCGCCCAACCTGCTACTAAAATCCATAAATTTACTCCACAGCAAATAGGAGGACTTGGCCACTTCTTTCTTTGCTTCATTGGAGCATGAAGTGGAAGACTTCATTGTACTTCTTCTTGTTGGGTTTAAACATAAAAAGAAATTCCTTGATCCCAAGCTTATCAACTTCTCCTCCCCATCCAAACCTATTTCAAAGATTAAATCAAGAGTTATTCCCTCTGTTCTATACGAAAGAAATTAAGATAACCAAAAAGCTACAATAATTTAGCCCAATTGATAAACAATAAGAACTACCCCATTTTAACTAAAATTTAACAACTTTCTAGCAAGCCAAGAAGAATTAACTCTAAATTTTAATTACTTACTCATGGCATAAGAAAGGGAATTTGCCTTAGTCATTTTAGAAATCCTTTTGTATTACTCGTGTGCCATAATTGAACCAAACGAGGTCAAGCGGAAGTGTTCAATGCCTCAATGTTACCGAAATTCAAATAGCTTCAGTATGTATTACAAATATCAACAGAGGTATTTTAGCTCGATGATACTAGAATTCAAATAGCTTTAGTATGTATTACAAATATCAACAGAGGTGTTTTAGCTCGATGATACTAGAATTCAAATAGCTTCGGTATGTTTTACAAATATCAATACGCGATAAGCTACCACACATATGCGTAAGTCTGCTAGGGCTATACATCTGGAATATGTTATTTTTCTGCAGCGATATATTATAGGCTAATTTAATAGTCAATATATATTTTCTACCAGGCAGGAATATAATAAAATTGTCCTATTGACAAGACTTTTAAATTTGAACTATTAAACTAAAAAAAATTAGTATAATAAAAAGATTTCAATTGCTAATGGATCAAACAAGTGATAAAACGAATTATTAATGTACTAACAAGAAATTAAGAACATGTGAAAAAAAATAGAAATAGTAATTAGATATAGAAAAGCTTACTTTCCAAGCAAAATTGAGAATAATGGAGTTGGTAAAATTGAGGATCTGTTTCAATCAAATAGGGTCTTCTCTTCTCCTTGACATAAATCTGTAAAACTATTTTAATCAAATCATCAACCGTCTTGTCTGTAGATGTCACAACATTAATCGGTCCTAAACTCCTTTCAATCGTCACCTTTATTAGAAGTTGTGTCAGTTTCCGGTTACTGGTCACCGACGACATATTGCCAGGGTGAAGAGGAGGAATGGGAGTTTCCGACGAATTTTTTGACTCTTGGATCGTCGGAGAGGGAAGAGTTTCCGATGGGTTTTACATTTTCCGCCGCTTTTGAGTCTGACAAGTGACTTTGGAGAAGTCGCGATAAGGGTTTTGTTGTTGTTGTTAGGGTTTTTAATGGACATAATAAGATGACGACGATCTTAAGGATTTTGGAAGAGGAAATAGCGGGAAGAAGTTTAGGGAGGCCGGAAACATCTGTTATCATTTGTGGGTTTTTCTTGATTAGAGATCCAAAAGGTTGGGTTAATTTTATCAAAATTCTATTGTCCCTCCATGTGGTCCCTCCCAAGCCTTCCCCGTGATGTGACAACATATCACTTGAGCAGATACTTTCGCTATTCACTCTCTTTCTTCAATGACCTATATTTCTCACGCATTCTCCAAATAACAACATATCTTCTACGTATACATCATTAAATCAATTAACAGTACACCTGTAGATCCGAGTTTGCTTATCATGATCCGAGTTTGTTTGCTTATTTTTTTGGAAAAAATAAAATAGTGTCATTGCTGAAAAATCAATACAACTGCAACTCTAGAAGCCTAGATGGCTAACCATCTATTACAAAGACAAAAGACAAGAAAAATCAGTTACAGGAGACTTATAGCCTAGATAAAGCATCCAAATTCCTGATGTATTGGCGGGAAATTTAGCCAAAACTCCCTAAAAACTTTGGCCTTTGGTTAAAAAGGATTGGACAATTTTTTATGGGCTTCAGCTCCCTGTGGCATTTTTGTAAATTATCTAATATAGGGAAAAGACAAAACTGACCTTATTGCAAACCAATTTGCAAAGCAGTGCAAACTAGTTTGCAAGGCAAACCAGATTGCAAACTAGTGCAAACCAGTTTGCAAAGCTTTGCACGGCAAACCAGATTGCAAACCAGTTTGCAAATCAGTTTGCAAAGCTCTGCAAGGCAAACCAGATTGCAAACCAATTTGCAAAGTAGTGCAAACCAGTTTGCAAATCAGTTTGCAAACTAGTTTGCAAAGCTTCGCAAAATCAAACCCTAACAAAATAAGTAACTAAGAAGTAAGATTATATAAAATGTGAGGGTTTTTGGAAAATCTGAGGGTGTTTCTAAAATTTTCCTTTATACAAAGGTCAATTCAGGTATACAAAATTAAGGGATTTTTAGAATTGTCCTTCAAGCCTATTTCCAAACTTTTCATGGTGCCTGGAAGGAAAAAAAGATAACTTGTCTTTTTGACAAAAAAAACAAAAAATTGGGTCTCCAGCCCAATTTTCTGTTGGCTAAAAGGGGTCGACTTGCTCCATAGTTGATTGGTTGCCCAATAGTGAATTAGGCTCTTAGCTTGAGTGATGATATTACTCCGGGTAGCTTCTCTGTCATTTTCTATCTCCATAACTCTATTATTACGCTTGAATCATATGACCCATATGATCGTCGGATGGGTACAAAGATGGAGGAAGGACTTTCTATATGTTACTTTCTTTGGTTTCCATTCGATCAAGAGGTTGGAGATTGATTGAGTGCTGCGGTTTGTATGATGAGAGGGGATTAAAACTTGCCAAAACTTAAAAGTGATGGAGCAATTAAGGAATAGGTGATTCACAATTGGACTTACGCAGAGAGCATATGTTTAGAGTTATAAAGCCTCTTAGAATAATCTTGTCCATGGTTGGAGTAGCTTTATGGATGATAGCCCAAAGAAGAAAAGAGACTTTTGAAGGATTACATTTGTTACAAATCCAATTTGGAAGTGGCTGATGTGAGGATGCATCTTGATGTTTTAGCTGTAAATACAAAGATTTGACTGAGAAACCATGGTTTGTAGGAAGCCACTTAAGTGAATCGATCGAGGAATTGAAGGAAGATGAAGTTTTTGTTGTAGACTCAAGGAGACCAGTTCTCTGATGTTCTAACTGGACGAGAAAAATGAAGATTCCATGAAACCTCGATGAAAGCACCACCCAAATTATCCTCTATAGATGCAAATTATCCTCGATGAAGATGCTCTTGCTTGCTCACGAAGAAGACTATCAAGTAACAGTAAACCCCTTGAGTCTAGCAAAAGAGTTCGATGCCTTTGCTTGCTTATTAAGATCCGAGACCTAGGGTTTTTGAGCTGAAGAGAGTTTGCTCTCAGTGCCCTCGATTTGTAAGTAAGGTTCTGAAAAGAGTTTGAACCCTTACGCAAGGTCTGACCAATCCGAGGACTAAGGCAAGGTCTAAGACGGGCAGTTAGAAAAAGGCACCTATAGAGATGTTGGAGGTCAAACGAGAATACGAGATTGAATAGAGCCAATCCCAATTCTAACGCGCGAATTTCAATTTGAAGGAACGCAAGTAGCCTTTCCCATTTAGGTTGTCTTGGTCGAAAGTTTTGTATAAAGAAAAAAATCCATAACAATAATTTGGGTGAAAACAAAACATTGGCCAATGCCCCACCAATTGGCTTTTAACTTCTTAAAAAGAAAATAGCATAAACATACATGTGTTTTGGACACAATGATAGAAGGAGAAAAACGAAGGAGCTGCATCAAAGAAATCAATTAGAGCTATTTCATGTGATAAAATTATAATTGATTGTGAGGGCAATCAACTATTGAAACCCCAACCACAGGCTGTGGTCCACAGCTATTGGACTTCAACTTGTATCGGGACAGGTCGCCATGCGAGTTGAAGTTTAACCACGATGGAATTGACGTTATGAAAAGACCATACTACTAGTATATTTAATTGATAGTTTTTTTTTCATACTTTACTTTTTTTCTTTGTTGAAGTTATCATAGACTTACTTATTATCACGAAATTGAAAATTTGGCATGGTTCAAATAACTAGTTAATTTACTCAGCAATGCCATCACATCTGACAGAAAATTAGTGATATATTGTTGGAAGGTCCACTCCACTCGGCCAAACCGAGTGGACTTGGTCCGAATAGGAGTCCTACTACAACTAGGATTCCTTAGGTATTAGGATTGTAATTTAGATTAGTTTAGGATTAGTTTTAGTTTTAGATAAGTTTTGGTAACTTAAAACTCTTCATCATGTAAACCTATATAAGGAGATCATACACAATGTAATTAACAAGTTGTAGTGTAATAAAGCAAGGTATTTACCTATCTCTCTATCTCTCTCACACAACAACAACAACAAGCTCATCATCTTCATCTCTCGGCTTCAACCGAGATTGTCATCATCATCCCTCGGTTATAACCGAGAGCTCAGCTCATCTCTCCCTCTCTCGGTTATACCCGAGCTTCATCACTCTCGGCCTCACCGAGAGTTGACATACACCTCTCGGTTATAGCCGAGAGTGCCTCATTCTCTTCCTCTCACTCGGTCATCAACCGAGATAAAGATCTCCTTCGTCTCCACTCGTTCATACTCGAGTGTGTCCATCTCTCAAAGGTTTAACCTTTTCACATGGTATAAGAGCCTTCAATTTTTTTCTTGAATCATGACTACTCCCGAAACTTCGGAAACTTCTCAAATTCACACTAATCAAAATAGTGGGCCGTTTGATGTTCACCATTCGGATTCTCCTACTACTATTCTTATTACACCACTTCTAACCGGTGATAATTACTCCTCATGGTCTCGAGGAATGTCAAAGGCTTTAAGGGCTAAGGGCAAACTAGGTTTCGTAGATGGAAGCATCGATAAACCCACCGATCCTAATGAATTAGAACAATGGGGACGATGTAACGATCTCGTTTCTAGTTGGCTTATTAATTCGGTAGACCCACCTCTCCGATCATCTATCTTATATGATGAAACGGCATCCGATATATGGAAGAATCTCTTTGATAGGTTTCATCAAACCAATGCTCCTAAAATCTTTCAATTAAAGAGAGCTATTTCTTGTCTCAAACAAGGAAATTTAGACGTTTCTACGTATTTTACACACCTCAAGGCTCTTCAAGATGAACTCAATTCCTTGCTAATCACCGAGCCTTGTATATGTGGACATGGTCGCTCTTTGGTTGAAAGAACTAACCAAGATAGAGCCATGGAATTTCTTCAAGGTCTTAATGACCGATTCTCATCAATTCGGAGTCAAAACTTATTGATTGAACCTTTTCCTTCAATTCTTCGAATACATTCACTTATCAAGCAAGAAGAGGTTCAACAAAATCTCATTACTCCTATGAATGTTGACTCAAACACTGCTGCCCTTGCCGTTGGTTCTAACGATTACTCGAATAACCGATTCAACGGTTCCGATAAACAACGTACTAAACGTCCTCGACCCTTTTGCGAAAATTGCAAAATTCATGGACATGATGTTTCGTCATGCTACAAATTACATGGGTATCCACCCAACTATGGTCAACGTGGAAGAAACCGAACACGACAAGATGCCGTGACAGCCTCGGTTATGGAAAATAATGGTTCGGCCGCGAACCATAATGGTTCGGCCATGAACCATATAAACGGTTCGGTCATGAACAATTCGGGGGTGCCTGTAGCGTCATCTTTTACCAATGAGCAATATCAAGGTATTTTAGCTCTATTGGACCGAAATAGGCAAACAACCGACAATTCTACAGGCACCACCAAAGATCCCTTCATCAATCTCACCGGTAAGTACTCTTCTTCTTCTCATCCTCCTTGGGTTATTGATTCGGGAGCGGCTAAACATATTTGTTCTCATCTTTCAAGATTCTCTTCTTATTCCCTTGCACCACCGGATTTATACGTCCGATTACCGGATGACTCCCGAGTCAAGGTTGATCATATTGGTACCATCTATTTTTCAAATAGATTTTATTTAAAGGATGTTCTTCACATCCCTTCTTTTCAATTTAATCTCATATCTATATCTCAGATTTCTAAATCACTTCGTTGTACCGTCCTTTTTGACCGTGATTTGTGTCTTTTTCAGGACCGAAAAACGAAGACGGAGATTGGGCATGGTAGTCTTCATGACGACCTTTATTTCCTTCGCACGGAGCGTCCCATCCTTTCAGTTTCAAATCTAGTTAGAGATAATTCTAGTCATGAGTCTTTTGTTTTATGGCATTGCCGTCTTGGCCATCCTTCTTTTTCCCGTTTTCAATATTTTAATTCTAGACTTCCATGTATGAATTTTAATTTTTTATCAAATAAAGTACCGTGCGAATTATGTCCCCTTTATAAACAAAGTCGCTTACCTTTTCCAAATAGTACTACTACTTCCTCACGTATTTTTGACATAGTACATATGGATTTATGGGGTCCCTTTCCGGTTCCCTCCACCTCCGGGTGTCGTTATTTTTTAACCCTCGTTGACGACTTTTCACGTTGCACTTGGATATTTCTCATGAGTTCCAAATCGGACTCAAATACGTTAATTATGAATTTTTCTAATTACGTTAATACGCAATTCAATTGCAAAATTAAAACAATTCGATCGGATAACGGTTCCGAATTTATGAATAATTCTTTACAACATTGGTTTCTTGAAAAAGGAATTTCCCACCAACGTAGTTGTACCTATACACCTCAACAAAACGGAGTTGTTGAGCGCAAACATCGTCACATTCTTGAAGTGGCACGTTCTTTACGTCTTCAAGCTCATCTCCCTCTTTACTTTTGGGGAGAATGCGTTCTAACCGCCGTCTATCTTATAAACAAGTTACCTACACCTATCCTTAATGGCAAATCACCTCATGAAGTCCTCATGGGTTCTCCTCCGAATCTTTCACACTTACGTGTATTCGGTTGTCTTTGTTATGCCCGAATCCCTTTGGTCAAAACCAAGATGGATGCTCGTTCCTCCGCCGGCATCTTCCTTGGTTATCCTAATGGACAAAAGGGTTATCGAATTTATGATATCTCCACACGACGTATATATATTTCTCGTGATGTGACCTTTTTTGAAAATCGTTTCCCAATGTCATCCGAGCCGACGAACGAACCCTCTAGCTCGCGTCCGAGACCTTTCATCTCCATCGACGACGACGACACGTTCGACTTTCCGGCAATCGATAAGACCCCATCAACATCACCGCCGGACAGCAGCAGGTTCACCGATGAACCTGCTGTTGCTGTTCCGGCAGGTCTGGATTCGGGACAGGGGGTGCCTTCAGACACCCCCGATGACCCGACTACTGGTCATGTTCACACAGGACCGTCTCCCCCATCAGGGGTGCCTCCAGAGACTCCCGATGAGGACACGGGTACTGGTGTGCCTCCAGAAAATTTATCTACACCACCGAGCAGTGACCCTTCATTGCCGATTCCTCCATCCGACGTCCGGAGCTCCGACTCCGTCGTTGCCGATTCCGGCCGACTGGTTCGGTCTCGCCGCCCGCCTAGTCACCTTGATGACTATGTGTGTTCAAATACTAACATTGTTAAATATCCTCTTGAAAACTACTTTTCCATTAACTCGTTTACAAACTCTCATCAACAATTTCTTTCTTCGGTTTTATCATCTACCGAACCAACCTCCTTCACTCAAGCAATGAAGTCCCCCCATTGGAAGGAGGCCATGGCCAAGGAAATTTCAGCCTTGGAAGAAAATAAAACTTGGACAATCACCAATTTACCACCCGGCAAAAAGCCCATCGGTTGCAAATGGGTGTATAAAATTAAATTCAAATCCGATGGATCGATAGAGCGATACAAAGCCCGTCTAGTAGCCAAAGGCTATACCCAAATCGAAGGGTTAGACTATAATGACACTTTTGCTCCAGTTGCTAAGTTAGTAACTGTTCGTGTCCTTCTCTCTCTTGCCGCCATTAAAGGGTGGACTCTCCATCAATTGGATGTCAATAACGCCTTTCTTCAAGGCGACCTTCATGAAGAAGTTTACATGAAATTACCCCCCGGTTTTTCATCTCAGGGGGAGTCTAAAGTATGTCGTCTCCATAAATCTCTCTATGGTCTCAAACAGGCCTCTCGACAATGGTTTTCAAAATTTTCCTCTGTTCTCATCGAACGTGGTTTTTCTCAGTCTAAAAGTGACTATTCTCTCTTTACTTTTAGATCTCACTCCACTCAAATCTATGTCCTCGTCTACGTAGACGACATAATTATCACGGGAAATAATGATCATGCTATTTCCCAGTTAAAAATATTTCTAAATAAAGCCTTTTCACTAAAGGATCTAGGCCGCCTACAATACTTCCTTGGTATCGAAGTATCTCGCTCATCACAAGGCATATTTTTATGTCAAAGAAAATATGCTCTTGATATTTTAAAAGATTCTGGACTCACCGCTGCACGTCCTTCTGAGTTTCCCATGGAACAAAAATTACGTCTCAGTCCAACTGACGGTACACCTTTACCAGACCCGTCAGTTTACCGCCGTCTCATAGGCAGATTACTTTACTTAACGGTTACACGGCCGGATATCACCTTTGCCGTAAACAACCTCTCACAGTTCATGCAAACACCCAGCCAAGTACACTTAGACGCAGCTCATCGCGTTCTACGATACTTAAAGGGTACTCTTGATAAAGGAGTCTTCTTATCCGCAGACAGCTATCTCCATATTACAGGATACTGTGATTCGGATTGGGCAGGCTGTCCTTCAACCCGTAGATCTACTACTGGGTATTTCACAATGTTGGGATCCAGCCCTCTCTCCTGGAAATCAAAGAAGCAACCTACAGTTGCAAAATCTTCGGCAGAAGCAGAATATCGAGCTTTAGCCATCCTCACATGTGAATTACAATGGCTCAAGTATTTACTACTTGATTTTGGAATCAATCACTCTGACCCGATGACAGTTTACTGTGACAATCGGGCCGCCCTCCATATTGCTGATAATCCCGTCTTCCACGAACGTACAAAACACATTGAGATAGATTGCCACATCGTTCGTGAAAAGATTAAAGACAACGTCATTGCCACACGCTTCACCAGTACAGAAAATCAGTTAGCGGATATCTTCACAAAGCCACTTGGGGCAGAACCGTTCAAGAACATTATTGGCAAGTTAGGCGTTACTTCCATTCCCGCTCTAACTTGAGGGGGAGTGTTGGAAGGTCCACTCCACTCGGCCAAACCGAGTGGACTTGGTCCGAATAGGAGTCCTACTACAACTAGGATTCCTTAGGTATTAGGATTGTAATTTAGATTAGTTTAGGATTAGTTTTAGTTTTAGATAAGTTTTGGTAACTTAAAACTCTTCATCATGTAAACCTATATAAGGAGATCATACACAATGTAATTAACAAGTTGTAGTGTAATAAAGCAAGGTATTTACCTATCTCTCTATCTCTCTCACACAACAACAACAACAAGCTCATCATCTTCATCTCTCGGCTTCAACCGAGATTGTCATCATCATCCCTCGGTTATAACCGAGAGCTCAGCTCATCTCTCTCTCTCTCGGTTATACCCGAGCTTCATCACTCTCGGCCTCACCGAGAGTTGACATACACCTCTCGGTTATAGCCGAGAGTGCCTCATTCTCTTCCTCTCACTCGGTCATTAACCGAGATAAAGATCTCCTTCGTCTCCACTCGTTCATACTCGAGTGTGTCCATCTCTCAAAGGTTTAACCTTTTCACATATATTATCATACTAGTACAACCATAGCTAGCTATTTCCCAAGGACTAAATTGGATACTTCAATCTTGACAGGGGTACTTGTTGTTCTAAGTCGACTTTGGAGCTTCTTGATCACAACAGTAAGAACAGCATCATCCTTAACAAAAAGGGCAGAGATTGCTTCAGTATTTGCATCCCCAGGGAGCTCAAAATTCTTAATAACGTCTTTATAAATCTTTCCGAGTGAGTTGCTGCAAGAGATACTGACCACGAGCACTTTTCTACCCTGAACTTGAATATAGACACTATTATAATATCAAAAACACCGTCAGGTACGGCAATCAGGACAAGTAGGAAGTAGGAGTCTCAAATGGAGCACTAATATTACTGTTTTCCATGGCCACTCAAATAATCTGATACTCCGTAGTAGTAACTCTCTGGTCAGAGATATGAAGAAAGAGGGTTCTAATGAGACTAGGGGTGGGAATCGGACGGGCTCGGGTTTCAAAGTGTCGGGCTCGGACGGATCGGGCTCGGATAAGCCGAGCCCGAGGTAAGGAGTCGGGCGGATCGGGCCGGACGAAACACGCCATCTAAGTGTCCGTAGCCCGTCCGAGCCCGGCTGTCCGAGCGGGCTCCAACGGGCTCGGGCCGGACGGGCTCGGGTTATTTTATTAAAAAAATATAATTAAACCGCCAATATTTCTAATATAAAAAACGATTATTAAATATCATCATCATCATTAAATCTTATATTATTAAAATAATTAACACTATTTCTAATTTAAAAAATAAACAACTTTTTAACCAAAAAAAAAATAAACAACTAATATCACACAATTACATTTCTTCTTCATTAACTTACATATCAATCATCATCTTCAACAGTTCAACTCATCATCACCATTAAAGCTTACATCATCAAAAAAATTTACATCTCATTACTTGAAAGATTAAGAAGATACAACTAATTAATACAACTTCCAGAATACAAACCCTAACCCCCCAAAATTCTTAGAATCAAAATTTCTCTCTTCCACAAAAATCTCACTGACTTCACTGGACTCCAGATCTCACTGGTCATCATCCACCACAAAAAAAAAAAAAAAAATTACAGATCCGAGTACATCTTTGATCATCCAACGACCTCTATCCGATCTATTTGATCAGACAGATCAAAGGTTTGTCTTTGATCTGTCTGATCAAACAGATCTGACTCGTTAGAGTCTGAGATCTTCACATATAAATGATATAATAATAACAAATAATATTATAGACATTATTCATCAGATTACAACCTTAAAAAAAATAAAACATTAAAAATAAAACAAATAACATCATAGATGTGTTCGAAGGCTTAACCGCATCCTTTGATCCGAAGATCATCAGCGTATACCCATCATGAACACATCATCATAGAGATCAGAGGCTTTAGCCCACTTTAGTCAACTCGAAAATCACAGAGAGGCTTCACATTAAAATGATATAATCGTTATTCGAGTTTAACCCTAATTCTTTAATGGTGGTTTTTAATGGAGTAAGGGTTAAGGGTTAACAGAAAGAGAGAGAGAGGGGCGGAAGAGAGAGAGAGAGCGGCGGACAGAGAGAGAGCTAGGGTTTCGAATGAGCTAGGGTTTTGGCTGAGAAATGAGGGGTATATATAGGGTTTCGAATGAGCTAGGGTCGGGCTACACATACGGGCATCCTATCGGGCCGGGCTTCAGACGGGTTATACGGGCCGGGACTCGGAATTGAGAACCTGACCGAGCCCGGCCCTATTAGCCCGATCTATCGGGCCGGGCTAACCCGGCTCGGGGTGCTTTCGGTCAGCGGTCACTCACGGTTCGGGCCGAACGGGCCGGACCGCGGGATTTCGGACCGTTTTCCCAGCCCTAAATGAGACTGAAGACCCAGCTTTGACGAAGCAGTTAGTACTAAGTAGTAGTAGTACTATTAGGGAGTACTATTTATTAACAGGATTAGAAATAAGTCGATATTATGCCAAGTCCTTGGGAAGTGTAAATGTATTGAGTACAGTACTCAATTTTAATTCATGAACGAGAACGACCCCTCAAATCTCATGAACCTAAAAGTCTCATCATGGATTACCTTAATTAGTAGCCCAACTTTCCACATGACTTTCCAAGTCCCTCCTTCCCCTGTCCCCAACTTAATTAACCTAAAAGTCTCTAATCGATTACCCTAAAAAGATGAGAATACTAGTACTAATAAAGACCACAAAACTAAACATCTAATATGAGGAGTATTTCTGGAGCTTAAAATTAAGACTAATTCATCAGAACTCCCTCAGTCCCAAAAAGAATGACTTAATTTCTATATTGGATTGTCTCATTTTAGTGTATTATTTCTAAAAATAAAGAAAGAAACTTTTCGCTCTTTCCAATAATACCCACTACTATAAATTTAATGACAACTTTATTTAAAGGTAAGTTCAACTTTTTCATTGTAAATTATAATAGTTAACGAGGATACAATTGGAAAAACCTTGTTATTTTTGAAAGTCAAACACCAATTAATGATGTTTCCTTAATAAGTTGGGTATTCAAAATAGGTCATTCTTTTTGGGACGGAGGGAGTATTTACTGTTCTATGGAATTAGGAAAAAATCATTAAGAACCAACATTTCCAAAAATTCTACAGTCAAACATATTTACTATCTCTAGTCGTATTCCTCTTTCCATCTTCTTTTAGTATTAATTTAATGAAACTTTATATCCTATATGGAGTTGTATAAATAGAATTCTTTACCGTTGAAAAATAGTAGTAGTAGTAGTGTATTGGTTAAGAGTACAGATCTGCCTATCTGGCCATCGGGGTAGATGTTTTTTTTTTATGAAAATCTGGGTAGATGTTGTCAATTTCTAAAGAAATTTGAGATGTCAATAAATGTCAATAATACATTAATAAAGGCTCGTTTGGTTGAAAATGCACTTTTAAATAAGATAATTCCAAGTTTTACCTAAGAAATGTTCAAATATATATTGTTGGAAAATGTGTTGTCCATGAAGCTGACGTTTAATATCTATGGCGTAGAGTTAATATCTATAAATACCCAAATTGTTATGCAAACAAAATCTTTAGTTTGTTTTCTTTAGAACAAAATCCTTGAAATTTAAGTGGGGTTATGGTGATAATCTACTAATAAAATGAATCATAGCGTCTAAACTTTAACTAGAAATGTTTAAATATATACTTATTTTCCTTAATATAGCTTGAAATTGAAAATTAGACACCATTTCAATTACTAGTATAAAAGTTCATCTAGGTAGCAAAGCCATTACATCTGACAGAAAACTAGTGATATCTTACTATACTAGACATTTATGGCAGGCCTTTTTTCAACTACTAATTTAGCGACGTCAATCCGGACATAGTCATTAGTTGTTCTAAGGTCGGGCTTGGACTTCTTCACACTAACAGTAAGGACACTATCATCTTCAACACAAAAAGCTGAGATCGCTTCAGTATTTGCATCCTCAGGGAGCTCAAATTTCTTCACGAATGTTGAAGCAGTTTGGCATGACATGTGAGGCTTGTAAGTTGAGCCACGGATCACAAGCCTGTCTCTACCCTCAACTTGAATATTGACCTTATTATTATTATTAAGAGTACAACCAAGTAAGTCAATGAGGTACAAGTAAGAAGTAGCAGTCTCAAATATAGCACTAGTATCACTCGCCATGCCCACTCAAATAATCTACTAGTAGTAATTCTCTAGTCAGATCTTAACTGATGGTTCTAAGACTGCAGATTCTTAGGCTTTGATGAAGCTAGCATTGGAAATACGGGGAATTTGGCCAAAACTCCCTAAGAAATTATGATTTTGGTTAAAAAGGATTCATCAAAGTTTTTTAGGCTTCACCTCCCTGATGGCTGTTATGTAATTTTCAATTTCAGTAAAAAGACCAACCTAACCCTAGTCTAAGAAAATACCTTGCACTGCCTTGCAAACACTTTGCACTGCCTTGCAAACACCTTGCAGAGCCTTGCAAACACCTTGAAGGGCCTTGCAAACACCTTGCATGGTTTTTGCAAACACCTTGGATAGCCTTGCAAACAAATTGCAGAGCCTTCCAAACACCTTGCAGAGCCTTGCAAAAACTTTGCAGAGCCTTGCGAACACCTTGCATGACTTTTGCAAATACCTTGCACAACCTTGCGAACACCTTGCAGAGCCTTGCAAAGCTTTGCAAACACCTTGCAGAGCCTTGCAAAGCTTTGCAAACACCTTGCAGAGCCTTGCAAACACCTTGCAGAGCCTTGCAAAGCCTTGCAAACACCTTGCAATGCCATACAAATGGTTTGCAAATTAGTTTTGAATTGATTTAACATAAAATTTGTTACAAATTATTATATTTTGTCTAATAAAATGTTGTATCGAAAAACTAGCTAAAACCCCTACAAATTCATAATAGTCATTTTATAAGCTCTAGCACCATCATTTTACTTTTCTTCGAAAAACTTCCAAAGCTTTCATGAAATTCTAAATTTGAACATAAATACCAATCATGATTGTCCAAGAAAAAAATATTTCTCTTAAGCCTTTCTTCTAACAACTTTATAGATATTTCAACCAACCTACGTCTTGTATAACCAACTAACGTTGCATTCCAAGCAACAACATCTCTTTCAAGCATTTTATCAAACACATTGCTTGCATCAACTATACTTTCACAACTTCCATATAAATCCAACAAATAAGTTTGAACATAAACATCAAAACTAACAAATTGTCATCCATCGTTCATAACTCAATGAAAATAAAGCAATGAAGAAGTTGGATTATACCTTGAAACACTATCAAATTCTCCTTCCATTGAAAGTATATAAAACTTTCTCTCTCTAGAATTTAGAACCAAAAACTAAATCAAACCCCTTAAAAGCCTCTTCAAACAACAAGCAAATAGATTAAATCACCAAAACCTAAAAACATTAACCTATCTTATAGCCAAATCGATTCAAACCCCAGAAATTTTAATCGGCGTCGACAATCCAACTCGGTTCGTTCATGAGAAAAACTCAAGTTCCTGATTTATTAGTTAGATTATTACTAAGTATTTCTAATTGAATGAAAGGTATTTTTGACTCTTAAAAAGTTGGTGCCTTTAAAAATGTCCTTCAAATCTATTTTTATAACTTACTTGGGGCCTAGCTAGTTAAAAAGATGGGTTGTCTTTTTAACAAAAAAATACAAGAAATTGGGCCTCCTGCCCAATTTCCTGAAATGGTTATTCATACTTAAGAGATGTTCATGTAATTGGGTGATGTGATAAATGTATTACTAGGAGTACTAATTTAAAGGGGTTCATGAACGACCCATCAACTCTAATGAATCTAAAAGTCTACTCGATTACCTTATTAATTAGTAGCCCAACTTTCAACATGACTTTTCAAAGTCCCACCTTCCTCAACTTTTAATTGAACTAACTAATTATCCTAAACCCACATAAAGACTTTTATACACTCCTATAATTCTATAGTACGTAGTAGTATATACTTTTGAAAACTAGTGTGTAACAAGTTACTAATTAGGAGTGCTACTAAGTAGGGTGGTAAAGGAGTAGGTAGATAGATATATGTGGAGATGTCGACAGAGACAAATGAGTTTGCAAATGTAACATAAACTACTGATTACTACATGTTTTATATCCATTTAAACCTCGCCTTTTCTGGAAGCAGTATCAAAGTTCATTTGGCGGGCGTCGACAAGCTTGTCAGTCGACAAGCTTGTCAGTCGACAAGCTTGTCATTAGTGGGGTTTACGTTGCAGGTCATTTTACTTTTAGAAAGAAGTTTGAGATGCCAAGAAATGTCAACACTGATACAATAAAGGCTTGTTTGGTTGAAAATGTGCTTATGGTTAAGCTTAACAAGTTACCACCTTTAATTTCAAGGGAGATTACTGTTACAAGATATAATTTAGACTGGAATAATTAAGACAACTACTGTTAAATTATTTTGTGATTGAGGTATTCTTTTTTCCTGTGAGTTTCTTGTGGTCCATTTTTCTTTTTGATGATGAGCAGACTGTTGTTTTAGCCAAGTCATTTCATGGCCACTACTAGTACTAAATATTGACTGTTAATTTAATTCTGGTTGATCATGGAATTTTTGAAATCTTGTGTTTTCCTTTCTAGTTCTTGTGTAATGATGTTTTTTTTTTTTGAGTTAATTCTTATTTGTTTAACAAAAAAAAAAAGTTAATTCTTATTTGGCCCCCTACTTTGTGACCAGCTTCCTTTATGACTCCCCCTATTTTCTATAAATTCAAATATGGCCTTTTTTTAATGTGAATGTCCTGACTACCCTTCCTTTAAATACTTTTTTAAAATATACTCTCTCAGTCCCAAAAAGAATGACCTATTTTGAAAACCCAACTTTTTAAGGGAACATCATTAATTAGAGTTTGACTTTAAAAAATAACATGTTTTTTTCCAATTGTAACCTCATTAACTTTTGTAATTTACAATAAAAAAGTTAAATTTACTTTTAAATAAAGTTGTCATTAAATTTAAAGTAATGGGTATTGTTGGAAAGAGCGAAAAGTTCTTTTCTTTATTTTTAGAAACATGACACTAAAATGGGACAACCCAAAATAGAAATTAGGTCATTCAATATGGGACGGAGGGAGTAATAAAAAAGAAAACTTCAATTTCACCTCATTTCCTCTCCCCCATACATATCTCTCCACGTCACCTCTCTCTCAATTTCAATTCTCTTTCCAACTCACCTCTCTCTCTCAACCTCATCTCTCTCTCTAGAAACTCCGGCGAAGGAGTCATCCTTCGCTGGAGATCAGGTCTGCTGAAGAATAGACCGGCTTGAACATACCAGATCTTCGGCGAAAGATGACCCCTTCGTGGAATCTAGAATTCCGATCCTGCTGTGCTAGTATGGGTCCACGGTACTCTACTGCTAACTAGAAGACCTATATTTCATGTTTTTATTGTCATTTTACAAGGTGGCCTTTGTGGAAACACTGAAGTTATATAATATAGCAGTCTCAACTGGAGCACACACTTCATCCCCCATGATTATGCACCCTAGTTACCACTAGATATGGTCCATATGGATGGTTCTTATCGAAGCAATCCCAATTTGAAGTCGTATGCAGATTCCCTAACATGTAGTAGGTTTTGGGAAGTGGAGTACAATAATAATAATCCCTTCTTACGTGTTGTTTGTTTTTTATTTTGTGTCTGAATCTGAATTGGCTGAACTGAATTGGATGAATCTGAATTGGTAGAATTTGAATACGAATAAGAATGTTTGTTTTTCCGGTCTGAATTACTATATCTAAATTATAATTTTGACATTTATACCCTCATTTTCATTTTTATATCTTTAGCATATAGGGAACAAGAAAAGGTAACAAATTAACCTGTAGGACAACCGGCAACCACTCCTCAAACCTAAACTTCTTTCTTACCCCTTCTTCTAGCCTCCATCTCTCTCTTTCTTTGTATTCTTCTCTATCCTGCCCTCTTTCCCTCTCTCTCTGGAAAACCAAAGCAATCCTTCATCACTGCAACAGAGGCGACCTTCCCCTACACCACTACCCACCACACTTCCATCGTCACTCTCTCTTGCTATATCTGTTTGATCTCTCATTACAGTTGATCTTCTATCACCCATCTAAGATAAAAGAACAGAAATGAAATGATTGGATCTAATTGAAGAATCAAATTGGTTTCTACAAAACCCAGTGAATGTAAAGAACACAAACTTATTAATTTGAAGAAATCAAAGGTACTGAAGCGAAGACAACCGATCTAGGATAAATCTTGGATCATCTAAGAGAGCAGGAGATAGAAAAAGAAGGAAAAGGATAAAGTGATGGTGGAAGTGTGGCCGGTGGTGCTAGCGAGGTCGGCGGTAGTGGTATTGGCGGTGGGAAGAAGATGAATACAGACAGTCATTGTTTAATTTCCCGGGGGTATATGCGTCATTTGTTGTATTTCAGAAGTCAGGGTTTTTTTTCCGACTCATTCTAAAGTCTGAAATAAGTGGGCTTCTATTCAGCAATTCAAATGGATATTTCATTCAGCAAAATTTTCAGATTTTCGTAAATTGAAAAACAAACATTTGAAATCTGAATTTAGACTCAATTCAGATTTCAGATCTAAAAAAAGAAAAAGGAAAAACAAACAACACCTTAGTTGGAATTTCAGAGGGATATGAATGAGTCATTGACAACCCTTCATATCGCAAAAATGCATAAACACAATTGCTCAAATGGGCAAATTCCCAACATTCCAAATGTTACAAGGCTTTTCAAGTCCCCAATTTCGTCTATAAATATCTTATCATATGCCTGTTGTCAATATCTGATAGTAATACGTGTTTCTGTATAAAGGATTATCTTTAATTTTGGGAACGTCGGATTTTTCAAATGCAGTAGAATCTGTTGATTCCTACTTGTTTGTTATGCAGCTAGAACGGCCATTTTTTACTTACGATGTCAAAGTTCATATCAATGAGGATGAAAGGAAAGTTGCCATCAGTGGCCAATATCTACAACGATTTTGTATGGAGCATAAGTTTTATGAGACGTTTGAGAAGCCAAAAAATTTGAAAAACTGATGAAATAACGGCTACGTTAGTCGAATTTTTTGCTTATTGTTAAGGTTAAGAAGTTCAAGAGTTCGTATATCAAGGATCTTAAATTTAGCCATATTAAATTATTGTGAGTTTGAGTTGTTGATTCTACTTTCGGATGTGATTACAGTAAGGATAATTGTACTTTAATTAGCCATATTTCGACGGAGGTCTGTACTGGTTTGGTATCTATAATTTTAGGGTCTATGAACTAAATTATTCAGACTAATGGGTTTTTTTCGAGTACATCTAATTGCTCATAGTTTTTTTTTTTTTTTTTTGAAGCCACGGGAATCGATTTCCATTCATAAGTGATAAAATCACATTGTTTACATGGATGAAATTGTTATTTCTCTCTTCTAACTTCATGAGAGTTGCATACCTTTAAATGCAAAGTACCTCGTGAATAAGAAAGAAATTGGACTAGACTCTGACGAAAAAGAAAGAAAAAGATGAAAGGATCCTAAAGATCACGAATAAAAGGACCCTAAAGGTCAACAAAACATAGAATAATACAGAATAAAGAAAAACTAATTTAAATCTCTGTCACATTCGCCGGCAAACCGCCATTGTCGCCGGAAAACCGTCGTCATCACCGAAAAACCGTCACCACCATAGAAAAAACCGCCATCATCAACTCTTGAATAGTTGGATTTCACTGCCTACCATGGTTCATAATCTTGTCTTTTCTACTCACATGGTTCATAATCTTCGTTTTCATCTTCTTAATCAACATCTTTGTTAGAACAAAGGAGAAACTCACAACAAAATAATTACAACAACCAAGAATAATAGAAAAATGAAGTAGTTACATTCATTTTCATTTAATCAAGAGAGGTAGAATAGTTGTTCTCTGTGTACAAAAGTAACTAGATCGAAGAATAAATTTGTTGCGAGAGTGAAAGAGATCATTATGGTAGTTATAATGGTTATGGGTAGTAGTGATTTTGGGGGAAATTGCAGAGAGGATCATGCTCTTCAATGAAAGATGAGCGACAAACAGAGGAAGTAAAGGTTATTCTTCTTCTTACTTTCTCTCTCTAAAGAAATGAAAGAAGAGAGAAGAAGGATTGAAGATATAATATGTACATATAAAAGAGGAAATTCCGGCGAAGGGAGACCCTTCACCGGAAAACTAATTGATCAAGGTAAAGAGAGAAACAGAGGAGAGGAGAGGAGGCAGTTACTGAAGAGAGAAACAGAGGAGTTCTACTCTTTGATTTAATCTAATTGCTCATAGTTGCTAATCTGTTTGTTGCTCTTTTCTTTTTTCAGTTTTCTCATAGTAGTTGTATATTACCCATTATAAAGAATATAGTAACTTTTAAAAAGTAGTCCAATGCGGAACTTTTTTTTTTTTTTTTGTACAGCGTATTGGACCGACCCACCCACACATATCATCATCCTTGGACTTTGGGGTTAATTCAATTTTGGCCCACTAACAATGACCAACTCACTAGAATGGCCCCCTAAAGATGACAAGTTTCTAATTTGGCCAAATTCTTCTATAATTTCGTCGGTCAACTGTTAATAATCTTTAATATCAGGCATTTTTTGTTTTTTACCCTTCTTTTCAAAATCAGTAACCTCATTGTCCTTGATCATTTTCGACGTCGGAATGTATGTCATTCAACTAGAATATTAGACAGAGCTATGTTCAATTCTTACCCTCTTTATTTACAATTCACCCATTAAAGTTACTCTTTTAACAATACCAACTTTATCGTCTGTCTATACTATAAAATCGTTCTTATTTTGTGATTAAACACTTTCTTTTATACAAGTTAGGGTTAAAAATAACAGTTGTAGCGATTGAGGTGCCAATCACTTGACAAGAGTAGAGAGTACATAAGGTTTAAAGGCCTTCATTGTTTGGCCACAATGGTAAAGTTATGATGCAATTTTTTTGGTCGAAAGAAAAACAAAACTGGAAGAGAAATAATGGAAGCTCATAAAAAGAGAAGAACAAAACTTGCAAAGAAGAATATGATAACTAAATGTTAATTAACGTTAAAAACAGTACTTCCATCACATGAATAGGTGCCATTTAAATGAAAACAAATTCCACTAGATTTTGATCACTACGTAATTCTACTATTTCTGGCCGGTCTCAACCAAATTAACCACTCTAACCTCTCTGGCCGTACCAGTCCTGGCTCTGGATTTCTCAATAGTAACAGTAATAACAGAATTATAAAAAGCAGCGGATATAGCGTCCATATTTGCATTGTCAGGGATTTTAAACCTCTTCTGAAAGAATGAGTTGCCAAAACTTCCTCCATTTTCGCCACTAATCAAAAGAATGTCAGTACCGTGTCCGATACCAACATCTATCTTGTTATACTTAACAGAATTTGGGGCATAGATAATGAACAAATACGATAGAGGAGTCTCAACCGGATCACAGACTACATTCGCCATTATCAAGCACCCTTGTTGAGCAGATATGGATGGGTTCAAACAGGACAATGGTTAATTAGTTGATGAAGCAATCTCTCTATTTAAAGGCAGATTAACTTGTACGTACTAGTAAGTAGTAGACTGTTGTTTATCTAGGTTTCCAATATGTACCATCATTGATGATTATGATTGATTGTGGTCAAATTCATTCGTTGATTCATGCATAGTTGGTTCCTCCCATAAACCAATTCACATTACCCTTGAGGGAATGACTTTTCCATCTCGGGTCAATCAGGGAGGCCTTTCAAATTCCCAAGACTTGAACGCGTACTGGTTGTTAAGGTTAAGAATTTGACTAGTTTAAGTTCAAGAAAAATTAGTGTTAAATGTGTTTCTTGTGATGACTAAAAAAACAACATGGCTGGTTCTGTTCTGTAATAAGGTTGTGTTTATGGGAATCTTTTTGTTTTGCAGGAAAGGTTTCAGTAGTTTGGTAATAAATTGGTAATGTTGTTTTAGTGTCTCTCTCTGGTTATTGGATTAGTTCTACTTTTTTGTCTTGTGGGTGACATACTCGTATTTGTGTTAAGTTCCATAAACTAGTTCTTTAAGCGGAAAATTGGATAACTGTTGTTACAATAATTTTTACATTATTTTGCGATATTCTTACAGTATCCAAATACTAATACCGTTGTAAAGCTGTACTTATAGTTCAGCATGTTGTAATTTTTGCCTTTCCACTATAATTACCATAATTTGGGTCTTACCGTTTATATAGACAAATTATCATGGAATTGGTACTCTTTTGGTATTACCCAGATGTTAAGAAGTGGGCAAGATACTTCCAGTTTTTTATCGTTGTGCTTGTGCAATTTATAAAAAGTTTTAGTATACGTCAAGATATCTAAGCGTGAAAAAGTTTTGAAAGAAGTGTTAATTTTAATGTTATTTTATTTAAACTCAAAATTGATTTAATAATTAAGTTATTAGTGAGTTAAATCAAAAAAAAAAAAATCAAATCAAATCAAGTCAAGTATTCAATTCAAGTTAATATCTTCTTTATTCTTCTTTGTTTGTGCAAGTATTTTTAATTTCCAACATTTGGTATCAGAGCTTGAATTATTTTGTGATTACTAACCGAATTACAAAATGAATGGATCAATCCAACCTCAGCTTCCGCGATTTTGTGGGAAAAATTTTGATCAATGGTGTATCCAAATGAAAGCATTATTTGGCTTCCAGGAAATTTGGGAGGTTGTCGAATTTGGGTATGTAGAGCCAGTTGATCAGGCAGCACATGAAGCTCTCTCTCAGGTCCAAAAAGATAGTTTGAGAGAGAACAGAAAGAAGGATAAGAAGGCATTGTTCTTTCTCTATCAAGCTGTTGATGAGATTGTCTTCGAGAAAATCTCAAGAGCTGAAACAGCTAAAGAAGTGTGGGGCTTGTTGCAAAGATCCTACAAGGGTGATGAGAAGGTAAAAAATGTAAGGTTGCAGACTTTACGAGGTGAATTTGAATCTCTTAATATGATTAACTCTGAAAATATTTCTGATTATTTTTCTAGAGTTCAATCTATTGTTAATCAATTGCGGGTTAATGGTGAACATTTAACTGATCTTCGTGTTATTGAGAAAATCATGAGATCATTAACATGTCGTTTTGACTATGTTGTTGCTGCAATTGAGGAAGGAAAAGACCTCTCAACTATGTCAGTTGAAGGTTTGATGAGTTCATTATGTTCTCATGAACATAGGATGAACCAGAGAGCTGCTGCAGGGTCTATTGAACAAGCTTTTCAAAGCAAAGTGACTCTGCTTGAAAAAGGTGGTTCTAATGGTGAAGAGAGCCATGGTAAGAAATACAAAAAAATTGGAAGGTATGAAAAATCTAAAGTTAGATGTTTTCGTTGCAAAAAATTGGGTCATTATAAATCAGATTGTAGAGTTAAACTTTCCAAAAAATATTTTGAGCATGCTAATTTTGTTCAAGATGATGTAGAAGAGGAAGAAACTCTTTTATTAGCCTGCAGAATCGATGAAGATGATTATTCGGATGAAGGTTCAGATAAAGACTCTGGTGAAGATTCAGAAGAAGAAAGTGAAACATTTTTATTAGCCTGCAGTCTTAATGAAGATGATCACTCAGACAAATGGTACTTGGATACAGGGTGCAGTAACCATATGAGTGGTAAGAAAGAATTATTTCACCAATTAGATGAATCAAAACGTGGAAACGTGAAATTTGGAAACAAATCCAAAGTGTCAATTATGGGTAAAGGTAACATTGTTATTTCTTTGAAAGATGGTTCATATGATTATATATCTAATGTCTATTATGTTCCTAGTTTGCATTGGAATTTATTGAGTTTGGGACAGCTTTCTGAGGAAGGAATCAAGATAACAATTGATAAAGGGATCTGCAAACTAGAGAACAAGGATAATGAGATCGTTGCTATGGTGAAAATGACAAAAAATCGTATGTTTCCATTATCTTTACAGACTCCATTGCATTTTTCTTTTAATGCAATTGTTATGGATGTAAATTGGTTATGGCACTTTCGTTTTGGTCATCTTAACTTTAATAGCTTAAAGTTATTAGCTCAGAAAAATATGGTTACTGGATTACCCGTAATAGATGATTCTAACAGTTTTTGTGAGGGTTGTGTTCTTGGAAAGCAACACAGGGATCCCTTTCCAGTGGGAAAATCTGGCAGAGCTACAAAGCAGTTGGAACTGGTGCACTCTGATATTTGTGGTCCTATTGAGGTGGAATCAAGTGGAGGTAATAGGTATTTTATTACTTTCATTGATGATTACAGCAGAAAAATCTGGGTTTATTTTTTGAAACAGAAGTCAGAGGCATTTGAAGTATTCAAGGAGTTTAAAATCTTTGTTGAGAAGCAAAGTGGATATTTTTTGAAGGTACTCAGAACAGATAGAGGTGGTGAATATACCTCTAACCAATTTTCTGATTTTTGTAAGGAACAGGGAATTAAACATCAGCTTACTGTAAGTTACTCACCTCAACAAAATGGAATTTCAGAAAGGAAAAATAGGACAATTGTTGAGATGGCAAGGAGTATGATTAAAGGTAAGAACTTACCCAAATTTTTATGGGCAGAAGCTGTTGCTTGTTCTGTTTATGTTTTGAATAGGTCTCCTACCAAAAGTGTTTTGCATAAAACACCTGAAGAGGCATGGAGTGGTTTTAAACCAAATGTGGAAGGGTTAAGAGTATTTGGGTGTATTGCATATGCCCATGTCCCGGATGAGAAAAGAAAGAAATTTGATGACAAAGGTGAAAAGTGTATTTTTGTTGGTTACAGTAATGTTAGTAAGGGATATAAATTGTTTAATCCCAAAACAAACAAAGTTATTGTAAGCAGGGATGTGGAATTTATTGAAGATGGAGTGTGGGATTGGTCAGTTGAAGAAAAACAACAAATGGGTATCAATATTGATACAGAGACAGTAGCTTCAGATTCTCAATTAATTGAGAATACACCAAATTCTCTTGATACTCATGATACTTCAAATTTAGAGTTGCGTCCCAGTTCATCTCGTACTCGAGTTATGCCATCAAGGTTTGATGACTATGTTGTAACCAATGATAATGATGATTCTGACGAAGATTTTGCAAGTTTTGCATTTTTTGCAGATTGTGATCCTATCACTTTTGAAGAAGCAGTAAAAAATGTGGGGTGGATTTCAGCTATGGATGATGAAATTCATTCCATTGAAAAAAATGATACTTGGGAATTAATTTCTCTTCCTGCAGGAAAGAAATCCATTGGGGTGAAATGGGTTTTCAAAACCAAGTATAAACCAAATGGTCAAGTAGACAGACTGAAAGCGAGATTGGTGGTGAAAGGGTACAAACAAAAACCAGGTATTGATTATTATGAAGTTTTTGCACCTGTAGTAAGACTTGATACTATTCGTATGGTTATTGCTTTGGCTGCCCAAAATAAGTGGAAATTACATCAAATGGATGTAAAATCTGCTTTTTTAAATGGGGTACTTGAGGAGGAAGTCTACATTGATCAACCTCCTGGTTATGTTAAAAGAGGTCAAGAAGAAAAAGTTTTAAGGTTGAAAAAGGCTCTTTATGGATTGAAACAGGCACCGAGGGCTTGGTACACTCGTATTGATACATATTTTCTAGAAAGTGGTTTCGAAAAATGTCCTTATGAGCCAACTGTCTATATCAAATTTAATTCTCATGGAAATATCCTTATTGTATGTTTGTATGTAGATGATTTGATATTTACAGGGAGTGATACAACTATGTTTGAAGAATTCAAGGAGACGATGACTAACAAATTTGAGATGACAGATTTGGGACTTATGTCATATTTTCTCGGTCTTGAAGTCTTGCAAACAGGGGAAGAAATTTTTGTATCACAGAAAAAATATGCTGCAGATATCTTGAAACAGTTCAAAATGGAGAATTGTAATGCAATTAAGACTCCAATTGAATCAAGACAGTGTTTAGACTATAACGGTAAGGGTGAATTTGTGAATCCAACTTATTATAGAAGTTTAGTTGGTAGTCTTCGTTATTTGACTTCTACTAGACCTGATATTGTGTTTGGAGTGGGATTGATAAGTAGATTCATGGAAAAACCTAGTCAGATACATTTGCAGGCAGCAAAAAGAATTTTGAGGTACATCAAAGGTACCCAAACTCATGGAATTTTGTACTCACCTACTGACAATTTTAATCTGGTTGGTTTTACCGATAGTGATTGGGCAGGTGATATTAATGACAGGAAAAGCACTTCTGGTTTTGTATTTCACCTTGGTTCAGGTGTATTTTCTTGGTCATCAAAGAAACAACAGGTAGTTGCACTCTCAACTGCAGAAGCTGAATATATAGCTGCAGCCTCATGTGCCAGTCAAGCTGTTTGGTTACGACGTCTACTCGATGAATTTAGTCAGAAGCAAGAATCACCTACAACTATATTTTGTGACAATAAATCAACTATTGCCTTAACAAAAAATCCAGTATTTCATGGAAGAAGTAAACATATCGACATAAAATATCATTACATTCGTGAGCTTGTGAAGGACAATGAGATTGATGTGAAGTCTTGCAAATCAGAAGAACAAATGGCTGATATTTTCACTAAGCCATTAAAGGTTGATTCATTTTACAAGTTAAAGATCATGATGGGCGTTATACCGTTTGAGTTTAAGGGAGGGTGTTAATTTTAATGTTATTTTATTTAAACTCAAAATTGATTTAATAATTAAGTTATTAGTGAGTTAAATCAAAAAAAAAAAATCAAATCAAATCAAGTCAAGTATTCAATTCAAGTTAATATCTTCTTTATTCTTCTTTGTTTGTGCAAGTATTTTTAATTTCCAACAAGAAGTGCAACACTGGAAGAGAAAGAAACGAAAGAAAGCTTATAAAAAAGAGAAACAAAACTGGATAGAACAAATCAACACCAAAATGATACATTCATCGCGTGGGTGGGTCATTGGGTTCCATTTAACCGATGAAAGTCTTATACTTTTATGAAATTACAAATATTACTCGATCACTTATTGAGAAATAATACTATCTTAATTTCTGTGAGATATGGGTGAACACTGTTGGGTTACTAATACCACCATGGATTGTCATTCATGCATAGTTGATTGATTGATTGTGGTCAAATTCATTCTTTCGTTCATTCATTCTTTCATTCATGCATAATTGGTTCCTCTCATTTATATTTCATAGTAGTGGTATGTGAGAAAATACATTCCCCTTGAGGCAATGACTTTTCGATCTCAGTCAGGGATGCCTTTCAAACTCCCAAAATCTTGTCAATCCCATACATCAAACCAACATGTACACATTCATTCTCTCTTCTTCTTAATCTTTCCTATTTAAATTTTATATCAACCTTGTAGTTGAAATAATACTATCACTTTCTAAATCTTTACGATAAACGCATTGTCATATAACCATGGCACCAAAGATTGTAACTCCACTAGATACTACTCATGCCTATGTGTTTGCAGTTAGTGTATCGGATGCTAACGCAAGAAGTTTGAGGGTTACGGTTGAAGGGGATAAGGTTAGGGTCACTAGTAGGGACTGGATATGTTCTTCTTATGAGTTGAAGTGCCCAGAGGATGCCAACACCCAAGCGGTTTCGGCTGTTTATAATGAAGATGATGGTTTGCTTATTGTTACTATTCGCAAGTTAAATATACAAAAAAGGGATGTACCCGTCCAGAAGATTAAGAATGTTAAGTAATGAGGGTTTCAATTAGTATATTGGATGCTTTGTTTTATGTCGGTTTCTTTTTTTTTTCTTTATGTTTCTTTTGTTGCTGAAGAACAGTCCTAGTTCTATATTTGCAGTTAGTAATTATAGGAAACTATGTCAAATTGGTACTATTTTTTCTGTTCAGGAACTTTTCGAAATGGACTAGGGTGTTATATTTTTGTAGCTCTATCTTTCAACTAAATTTCACCACGTCCAAATTTCCTATGCAATGTAAAAAAAAGGTTGGGGCTTTAGGTTTCTAAAATAGCCTTCTGCAAATGAAGACCTCGCCAATCGACGTTGACTTAGGAGGCTTCCTCATTTTGCCCTTCCAATCTTCACCTCACCTCCACCACAATTATTTTCAACCACCACCTCGCTCTTTTTAGAAAATCCAACAGGGTTGCCCTGCTACCGCGAACAAAACGCTGACGTCAGATAACACTTCTGCTGTAGTCTTCTGATTCAGACCCTCAATCGAGGGGTTCGTGGTCGGTCGACTACGACATGTTTGTGGTCGATCGTCCACGAGATGTATATTCTGCAGTGAGAGAGAAGACGAGAGAAATACAACCGATGTGGTCGGTGGGTGGTGGTTGGATGTGGGAGATGAAGATTAGGAGGAAAAAAACCATAAGTCAGATTTTTCTTTACTCAAAACAACATTGCCTCCTAAGACAAATCTAATCCTATGCAAAGAATATTTGGGATGCCCCAAAACAATGGCGAAAAGAAAACACAATATCTGTTTACGTTTTGAGGTAGTACTGCAAAGGACTCAAAGCTTTTGAAGTATAACATGTATGGGTGTACATCGAATTATCATAAGAGAATACATTTATTTTCTATTGAGTATAACGAATCTGTATTATTGATCTCCAATTAAGTATTTTGTTCACAATAAAGTTGGTAAATTGAGTATTTTAATCGATGTTGTTTGTGAAGAAGTTGGAAACAGTCTTTCATTAAATACTAGCTGACTCTCAAAAGGTCCCCTCTGAAGCCCATCCTCTCTTCTCCAATGCTACCCGAAGAGCCTAAATAAAACAAGCAGCATAAATCAGTAAGTGTGAAGAATAAACACTAATCTGAAGAGAGAAAACGTAAAAAGTTGTTCTCACCTTGATTCTTTTTCTATTTACATCAAAATCAAAGTTCCCCAGACGAGAAGCAGATCGATACTCTACTATTGATTTCTTCCCAGGAGGAAACCAGAACTCAACGTCATCCACAAACTATAACAAACATTTCAAGAAAAAAAAAATCAATTATACTAAACAAAAATATGGTTTGATGATGTTTAGAAGATTAATCCATATACCCCCATAATTGGGCTTTCGTATTCAACTCGTATGTAATCATCCTTCTTCTCCATTATTCGCGGCGTAAAGTTGTCTGGTTTTGTTGATCTTATCTGCAAAAAGTATTTAGAGTAATGTTCACTTCAGCTCCAAGTTTGCGGACAATAATTTCAAAGGCTGAACTAGGCTAAAATCCAACTACAACTCTCCTTGCCATATAAGTGTTATTAAAAGAATTCCTTGGTAAGTGATTCTGAGTGAATGTGGTATATCTTTGTCCCGCAGCTATTCTTACATACTTGTTTGCCAAAAAAGGGCATGAAATGTTGCAAATCCTCTTGAAAGAGAGGGTGCCTTCGGGAACGTGGATACATGTGGTGCATTGTTGTTGTCTGCTCGTGTCGTAAGGTTTTAGGTTAAGTCCCGCAACGAGCGCAATCCTCGTGTTTAGTTGCCACCATTGAGTTTAGAACTTCGAACATACTATCGATGATAAGCCGCATGAAGGGGGGGATGACGTCAAGTTATCACACCCCTTATGCCCTAGACGACCCCTGCGCTACAATGACCGAGACAAAGGGTTGGGATCCTGCAAGGGGAGCTAACCCAAAACCCGTCCTTAGTTCGGATTGCAGACTGCAACTCATCTTCATGAATCTAGAATCACTAGTACTCCCCGGTCAGCCATACGGTGGAGAATTCACTATTGGGCTACAGGTGCTGGCCATGCCCAAACTCTTTAGAATTGGCATCATACGAGTATTCTTAAGATTGTAGTATGATAATTAACGTGGTATAAATGTGAAAAGTCTTGTGATATACTGGTCCAGTACCCACAGGTGCATGACAACTCAATGCGGAGTGAAATGGCTAATAGGAGTTCCCTGAGTAATTTTGAATCGAAAACCATCTTAAAAGAGTGAAAGAAATTGATGAAAAAAAAAATACCACTTGGATTAACTCATCCATGGCTTCTTCTCTAGTGACAGGCTTTTTCTTTCCACGATTATAATCCCTACAACAATATAAAATAGTTACCATCCAAGTAAATCACACGACGGAACAGATAGATAAATATGTTAGCAGCCAAGTAAAAGTAGGGTTCACATTAATCTTAAATGAGTTGGAAAATTACCATGGCGGGGCATAATGAGTGAGATCACTGATTTCTTCAGAAGTGGAGATACAATTTTTAGTAGCTGGACAAAGTGCAAGTGCAGCTGGGTTTTTCTGGACGCCCAAGTAATTAGGCTTTTTCCCACTGTACTCATCAAAAACCAAACACTTGCTTAATTTCAAATACTAAAGGTGGTTTATGAAGTTGTATAAGGAGATTATTAGCCGTTGGATTAACTTAACCAATATTAGAGGAGTAAACCAGGTCTAAAAGGATAAGGAGAGCAGGTGAGGAAGAAGAAGAAGAGGGGGTGGGTTATGGGGGTACCTGAAATGGAAGATGGCTCCAATTAGAGCAATCTCGCTGCTCCTCAATATTATCTCCCTTCATTTTTCAACATAACATTCAGTCAGCTCATGGGTGTCAAAATTGAGAGAGAGAGAGAGAGATATGTACCTATACCTACCTACGACCTGGTGATTGTATTGGTTCTTTGGGTTGGTCTTGGTGCTGAGAAGAAGAAGAGATGATAATGCGAGGAGGAGGAGGAGAAGAGACATCATTAGAGATGATTTTGTTGCCTTTGTAAGAACAAGGATGGTAGCCACAGTTGTTTGCTAGAGAAGAAGAATACACCATTGAAGGAGCCATCTCTCCTTTTTTTTTCTTTTTTTTTTTTTCTCTCTCTCTACCTTTACTAATGATATCTCTTTGATGTTGTTGTGTACTTTATATATAAACCTGTTTTAAATATAAAAAAAAATACCTAACCCACTGTCAAAATGGGTCTAAATCCAACAATACCAGGAGTCAACTAGCTACCATTGGAGAATGGGAGAGATTTTTCCCACGTTGTCCACAAGTTTTTTTTGTGTTTTCCCAAACTTCCACAAGCATCATAGGTGGAAGGCTAGGTGCCTGGGTTGAAGTAGGGCCGGGAAAATTGCCCAAATCTTCATCCGGGGACGGCCAGAAAGCCCAGAGGCAAAATCTTCATCGCAGAGGGGCAGACGAAGTGCACATAACCAGGGCCAAAATAGCCAGCCCATTGGTAACCGGATTTTCCGGGCTCAAGCCAAAACAAGAAAATTACAGACTATATATGGTATCCATTTGTTTTGAACCTTTTAATACACTTTTCAACAAAAAAAAAACGAACATATTGCAGAAACCTTTAGATCAAACACAGGTATATATTAATAAGAGTATCTTGATATCATAAAACTGCAATATTAGTTTCATAAACTTCCTACTTCAAAATATTGATAAAGTCTTCTGTCTCTTTTCTCCAACACTGACTACAAAACTCAATCTTCTTCACCATACATGTATGTAATTGTAAACTGTCTGCAAAATGACAATCATGTATGTGGTTTTTTTTTACCAAAATGGATTGTGACCAATGATTAACGAACATCGAGCAATTCCACATCAAATACCAACCATGCGTTCGGTGGTATTTTACCTCCAGCTCCTTTCGATCCATACCTGAATTAGAATATAAACAAGTTTCACATCATCCGGGCAACGCAGGAAGTAACTATGTATATATTATCTGAAAGATAGTACATATAATTACCCCATTGACGGTGGGATCGTGAGTCTTCTTTTATCACCAATTTGCATACCTGAATGTTATGCACAAAAGTCAAACAAGGAGTGGTGAAAACAAAAAAACAATATACTACTTTAAACACAGTCAAAGGCTAGCGAGCCTCTCAGGAAAAATACCATTGACCCCGAAATCCCATCCTTTGATAACTTCCCCCGTACCTGTAACAGAAAAAAGTATAATAGACGACTGAGTTAGAACGGAGATGGAAAACTAGAACTAGAAGCGAATGAAGTCTAGGTGCAATGATTCCAAGTACCTAATCGAAATTTAAATGGAGCTCTAGCAATATTTGAGTCAAATATTTTGCCGGTGCTCTTCAGTTTACCAATGTAACGGACAGAAACCTGAAACCGAGTAAACACTACTTCAATTTACTGGACATTGTGATAATTGTTCATGTTCAGATTGATAGAAACCTCAAGGATTGAATTCGTTTGATCATTGCATACTTTACCTTATTTCCAGGAGTAGCTCTTTTACCATTAGGTTTACCCATATCTATATCCTCAATAATCAGACCATTAGCAAGGGTTCTAACTTTGGAATGCTTTACTTTTTCCTTCTTGCTTGGAGTCACCTCAGTTGATTCTTTCTTTTCGCCATCCTTCTTTTCTGCGGTTTCATCACTCTCTTGCACTTTACTTTTCTTCTTCTTGTTCTTCTTTTTCTTTTTTTTCCCCTCACTTTGTTCTTGATCAGCTACATGATCAGCAGTTTCTGTCTTCCTGTACAAAACATACAATACAAATTACAAAATTTCATATTCCCATATATAGACCCAGTAATCAGGCAGAAAATATCAACTCGCAAATAAATTGAACTTAACAATCTAAGATTGACATGATCCAACAAGAATGAGATGTCCTTGATAGAACGATTGTTCACCCCCAAGCCCAAATATGTCTAAGACAAATGAATGAAGAAGATTATAATAGTAAAAGGGGAATAACATGGCATATCGACATAAAAGAGATAGTAATAACATCAGCGCTCACTTGTCATTGGAAATTTCCTCCTTGGGCTTATCTTTCACGATGTTATCAACTTTTGACCCCTCGGGCTTAGCTTCATTAACTCCCTGATTTTTTTTCTTAGACCGTTCTTTCTTTTCCTTCTTTGGTTTACCCTCACTTTGTTGACCAACATCACTTGATGGCAAAGAATTGTCTCTAGGCTGCTCATCTACTTTGCTTCTACAAATCAAACAAGAAGCGTTATCAAAAGCAAAGATAAAAGCACGTTGAACTACTAATAGTCAAGGAACATATATTGAGCTATATAAAAAAACTTCAAAAAGCAAAAGACAGGATCTTGTTTAATTCACATAGAAGCCAAGGTCCTTTAGCATAACATAACATAAAATATAGTTCACGAAATGAAGATCATGTTCATCCTCAAGGGATCTAAGATATGTATGGATTTACGGTTTCAATCTTGTGAACTTTTATTGAACTCCTATTATGTTCTTTTGTCATTATGTGGCTATGTGCTATAGACGTATTATTAAGTTTATTTAACATTAAGCACCAGAATAAATACTAGAAGATTACAAAGAAATACAAGTATTAGAAGTGATATCTTACTTATCTGCCTCCTCGTCCTGAACAATTGTGTCAATTTTTCTTTTTTTGCCTTTGACGTGACTTGTACCCTCTTCTACCTTCTTCTTGCTTTCCTTAGAAACTTGCTTTTCAGATTTACTTTCTGCATTGCTCCTCCCATCAGCTTCCTTTTTGTCTACTGGAGAAATTGGAAAACCATCTTCATCTTCACTCTCCAAAACCTCACTACCTGCAACACCCTTGACAACTATTTGCTTTCCGGCATCACCCTCTGAATCACTTATCTGGTTCTTCTTCAGACGTTTGCTACTCCCATTCTCATTAGCAGGTTTCTCGTCGTCCACTATTTCCTCAATAACAACTAGATCAAAAGCACAATGAACTGTGAGAGAAATCCAATGACCAGATCCACTTTTGCAAGCAAAACCTTTAGTAGGGGACAGGCAATTGAGGAACGACTGCAATTGACCATTTCATATATTGCCCAGTCAATGAGAAACCAAAACTTAAAAGACATAACTTAACGACCTTCTATCACTGACCTAATGCACAAAGCCAAATCCAATAGACCGACATAGGTAAAAAAAAAATTTGAAAGAAGACATGTATTTATAAGCCCAACGGATTATGGAAAAAAAAAATGAAGTCAAAGTTGGTCCATGGATGTTTGCGACGCCCAAAATCTATGATATCTACTCTTAATAATACAATACAACTAAACAAGTATGCATAATTTGGTTAATGTTGTTCAAAATAGATTTCTTTGCAACCCATTTCTACTCAATGCAGAAGCTCACAATTAGAACGCGTAACTTGAATTCAGCTCATGATATTTCCTATTAACAAACAGAGAGAAACATGACATAAACTAACACAAAAATGAGAAACACACATAGTAGAGCGACATTAAAAGTACCTGAACTCTTTCGGCGAGGTGAAGGTGGGAACATTTCCATATCATCGGAGTCATCACCAATGAAGTCATCATAC
This sequence comes from Eschscholzia californica, assembly GCF_041429995.1. Lineage (NCBI taxonomy): Eukaryota > Viridiplantae > Streptophyta > Magnoliopsida > Ranunculales > Papaveraceae > Eschscholzia > Eschscholzia californica. The sequence goes on along the minus strand of NW_028238483.1, from coordinate 42,057,530 downwards.
TCATCCTCCTCAGCAGAGAAGTCACTGGACTGGTCAGTGTCACTCTCAGCAATATCCTCACCGTAAGAATCACTAAACAAGCTAGGGTGAATGAAAACAAAAACCACAATATGCAACAACAACAACAAGTTCTTATAAACAATAAATAAACAACAATTTCTCAAACTTGTTTATGTTCAAGATAAACTAGCATTATGGGTAATCAAAAGGATACGAGTCGTCGTCCTCATGAGAATGGACTTCACCAGGAGGTGTTATATAGTAACCAGTAAGGTGCACACTTCGTGGACCAAGAACTGAGAAAATGACTTCATCTTCTTCCTCAAATTCAAGATCAAGAAGACATGACTCGTTCTTGTCTGGTAATAAAGCACATAACAGAATTGGACTCTTATCACCTATATTACACTGAAGTACACTCCTATTGGTTGATGAACCAGTACCCAAAGTTGCCTGAAACATAAAGTATAATAGTTTCCATCAAGACCCAACTCAGAGAGAGAGAGAGAGAAAGAGATGAAGAGAGAGAGTCTACTGGTTACCACCAACCTGAGAAATGTGAAGTCTTCCGAGATTATAATCAAACCGATGAGTGAAAGGTTTTCCAGTTTTTACTTCGATTCCTGATAAAGGAAACAAAGATTAGATAAACCCTGGTATAAATTTCAATAACTTTTTACAAAAATTTAGGAGGAACATTAGAATTTTGAACTCGATAATTATGAAAATGAAAACTAACCCCAGAAAGCCATTTCTTCATGCAGAAATCGCTCTCAGAATGGATTCGTTTTATGTGAATCTGCTACCAAACTGACGGCCTTAAACCCTAATCCGCTCTCTCTCTCTCTCTCTCAAAGGGTTTTAAAACCCTTTCGCCGCTGCGCCAAATGTATGTAAAGTAAAACTATTTATTTGTCTCCAAAATGAAGCGGGTGAAGTGGTCGTTTGTACAAATTTATTGGGTGGTGTTTGGGAACGGGACTAATTTATCCCGGAACAGTAATTGTACAAATTTTACAAAATTACTCTAGTTATGGTTTTCTTTTCCTTTTTTGTTCTTGAAAGAGTTTGTCTATATGGTTGATTGTATCCAATATGAATACTATAAAATCATGTAGGCTAATTTCCTTTCTTATTTTTCTAACACTTTAATTGAAATCTAGACGATATTTTTGGCTTATTTGGTAAATTTGAGGAGTTTTAAGATAGACCTTTATCAATGGAAGGCTCTTGTTCCTCGGAACAACTATATTTTAGGGTGGATTCTTGTTTGACTTTTAAAGGTGACCAAATTATTATTGTGTTATTGTTATCCCCAAAAAAATATGCGACATACTGACATGTTGTTTGCCCTCCTTTTTAAATTTAACTTCTTTCAACAAAAAAAAAAATCTAACTTAAACATAGGCAGCCTGATTTATTCTTTGAAAATCACTTTTGTGCTTTGAAAGAACAGTTTTATTAACTTCACAAAAAAAAACGGTTTTATTCATATAACCATTATATAATATATTCTTGCACCAAAAAATATCAATTCTATTTTTGTGCTATTCTATTCTTTTAACAACTTTTGGAACTTTTAAAACAATAAATAAAAATAGGTGGATCAATTGTGTCAACGGAAAATGAATCTTGTTGTATATTTGTTGTAATGGGGTTGTGTGAAATTTTTTGCTTAAATGTATCACATACAAGATGTCGAAATCCTTTAGTTTCGAGAAAAATGAAGAGATGGATATATTGAAATTTCCTCTCCTTTTTTCTTCTTCTCTGCTGACTTGACTTAATATCTAAGTTTTTTCGTGACGGAGTTAGAAAGTAAGAAGACTTAACTAGTGATAAGTAAAAAATTTTAGCAAAAATCCTAGTTCTTGTTGGAGTCGTTGAATCATTCTTCTTAGATCTAGCCATAAGAAGAATGTTTGGTATAAATAACTCGCTTCTTGAACTTCGACCCCCGCAGTCATTACGAACTCCCGATCAGTGCAATGGGATTGTCTATTTAGATTTATCTCTTGACTTGAAATGGGAACAGGTCTAAAAAAGGACGTTAGAGTGTCTAAGGTTGGACCGGGAGGGTCTCGTAACACCTTTTTTCTTCTCATCAGAGTTATTTCATAAAGACTTGTTATTGCAAGGAAGAAGGGGAACAAGCGCATTTGGAGAATGCAATACACTCGAGAGTTGTATACGTTGCGTTCGGAAGGATGAATCGCGAGTCGAATTACTTAGCCCTCGTTCTATTAGTGAACTATCTCTCTGAGGATTGTGAGAAACAGTCCACTAGAAATATTTTTGTCTTTGCTTCGACTCATATCCCCCAAAAGTGGATCCTGCTCTAATAACTCCGAATAAATTAAATACATACATTAAGATGGCGAAGAGTTCTTATTTCACCAGAATGAAATCACTTTTTCACTCTTTCTTGTACTAGGGGATTTCATTTGGAAAATAAAATGTTCCGTATTAATGGAGTCCGAGCCATAACTATAAATTCCAATGCAAAAGATCTTATAACACTTACCAATGAGGCCTTAACAATTAGTAATACACAGAAGAAATCCATTCTAGACACTAATCCAATTAGATCCGCTCTTGAAGACAAACTTGGGAATTACGATCTAGGGTAAGATTGTGATCTCTTCTTCTTCTCCTTTGTGTCACCATCATCACGTTATAATCGAATAACCTTATTTCCAAATCCATCATTATCAATTACTCAAAAAAACCCATCATCATCAATCTACACTGAGGAATTAGAGGGAGAAAGAACCCTGTTTAGAGAGAGAAAGAGAGTAAAACTACCATTTGATTTCAAACCAACTTTGATTTATGACGAGGAGTTAGACAGAGAAAAAACTTTGGTTCCAAATCCTTGATCCAAAACCACCATTACAACCCTCGGGTGCTAACAACAAATTTTTCGCGTGCTTTTAGCCGCTCCGTAACATTACTGGCCTGATGGGAGAGATGGGCTAGGAAACGCGGTTCGGATCGAGACACGAGAGTACCGGGAACCGGTACTGGGGGGAACCGCGAGGTAAGAAAACTCTACTGATAAAACTGTAAGCATGACCTCTATCTGCATTTAGGTCGGAGCATCATCTCGTCTTCTATCCTTCGGGGTTTTAGAGAGAGAGAAGGTCATTTACTAGGGTTTAAGCGTCACCTCTGTCTAAAATTCATTAAGATCTTTTGATTTCTCATTGCGATTCCTATCTCGGAAATGGCATTTTGGGGTTAGTTTTTCAACATTCCTGAGTACAACATTCTAATTATCAGCTTCCTTCTTGAAGTTTAATTTCAATGAGGTAATAATCTTGGGGTTAGTTTCTTACAATATGTTTACTTGTCAGGAATCAAACTAGAACCAGGGAAATCTTTCATTCATCGCTTCGACAAGGCACGAGGAAGGCTTCACATTTCTCAGGTTCCTTCCTACCCATTCAATCAAATTCTTTATGCATGAACAAAATATTAGGTTTTGAAAAGATTATAGGGAGGCCATTTACTGTTGAATACCCATTTGATGTTATGTTTCATTTTAGTGTTGGTTGATCTTAATAAGGAATTATTGTTGTTCATTATGTCAGGCAACTTTGGATATTGATTCGGATGCAAAAGAGGCGAGTGCAGTTCGATGTATTGTTGGGGCTAAGAACCCAATTCTCTTATGTGCATTCTTTCCTAAACAGAAACTTTCTTCCTCATTGGATCTCGAATTTGAGGAGGAAGATGATGTTGTTTTTACGGCTATTGGCCCTCGAAGTATTTATCTTACTGGATTTTTTACTGGGGTTGGATTCTTAGAACACGGTAATTATCTTCGAAGCACAAGCATCAACCTGCAGAATATGATTTCTTTCTTGCTCATTCTAAAGTTTTGTGATGTTTCACATTTCATTGCAGCTACGATTGGAGAGAAGAAGGTTGACTTTTGTAGCCATCCTGTTGAATATGAAGTTGGAGAAGGTAGCAGTCATCGAAAGAAAAGGAAATGTTATATAAATGATCAAGATGTTGTGGTGAAAAAGTGAGATATTACTTATGCATTTTCTTTCATATTGTATAACAAAGAACTTTACTGGTAAATAGAGTTTTACCGATTACCAATTAATGAAACAACTATTCAGGTGCATTTTATACAATATAAACAAAAACAAGAGCCTCCTAATGTGCGATTTCAGATTTGCAGTAGTCTATAACAAACTATCATTCTAAGGACTTTTGTTGTTCTTATTTGAGAATGCATCTTGTCTGATTTGTAGAAGTAAGGCATCGGAAAAGATCGTTAAGTCAAAGAAAGTGACTGAAGTCATCCCAGAGGTGGCAAATATTGATAACATGGATGAGGAACCTGTTCATTACAATCATAAGGAGAAGCTACTCAATGAAAAGTAAGCAAGATCGTCTAATTTTAAAGCTTTTGAAGTTGGATACTGAGTCGTTTCCAAAATTGATATTTTTTGTTGGTAACTAATGCTTCAGGATATGCAAAGAGCGTAAAGATTCCCCTACGCCATCTACTGATGTTAGGCATGAGAAGATCAGGAAATCAAAGAAAACACATGATTCTATTTCTAAGCCTAATGCAAAGACTGACACTGTGGATGATGAACCTGTTAACACTGACCAGAAGAAGCAGCAGGCCGGTGAAAAGTGAGAAATGCTAATTAGAGCGTTTGACATTGAATAGTGGGATATTTTCCATATTGAAGTTTCATCTTTTTTTTTTTTGGAAATAATACTTCAGGGTATCCGGACAGCGTAAAGATTCCCCTACACCATCTACTGAAATTGGGCATGAGAAGAGCAGGAAACCAAAGAAAACACATGAAACCAAGCCTAATGTTGCTCTGAATGACACTGTGAACGAGGGACCTGTTAGTGACGAGCCGGAGAAGCAGCAGCCCATTGAAATGTGAGAGCTTCTAATTGTAACGATTTAAAAGTTGTATATATATAATATAATGTATGTATGTGTTTGTGTATTTATTGTATGTATAAATAATTCTACAGAGTACCGGGACAGCCTAAAGATTCTCCTACGCCATCTACTGATCTCGGGCATGAGAAGATCAGGAGACCGAAGAAAAGCCATGAAGCCAAGCCTAATACGGCGAAGACTGAAATTGTCGAAGAGAGACCTATTCACAGTGACCCAAAGGAGCAGCAGCCCAATGAGAAGTAAGAAATGAAATTTTGTTGAGTTCTGAAGTCGGAAGCTGTGTTACCCGACAATTTATCATGGATATGTTATTATTTGATATATGTAACGTGTTTGTGTTTGTGTGTTTATTTTATGAATAATTAATGCTACAGAGTATCCGGACAGCATAAAGATTCTCCTACGCCATCGACTGAAGTCGGACATGAGAAGATCAGGAAACCAAAGAAAGCCCATGACGGCAAGCCTAACGTGGCTAAGACTGAAATTGTCGAAGAGAGACCTATTGACAGTGACCCAGAGGAGCAGCAGCCCAATGAAAAGTAAGAAATGATGTTTTTTTGAGTTCTGAAGTCGGAAACTGCCGTTACCCGACCATTTATCATGGATATGTTATTATTTGATACTGTACTTCATTTTTTTCCCTTTTGAATAATGCCTCCTGTCGATTTGTTGAAGCAGGTTATCTGAAGAGCCTAAACATTCTGCTGCCCCATCTATGGAGTCTGGACATGAAACTGACGAGAGCTCAAAGATAGCACATTCCAACCTTGAGATTGCGAAGACTGATAACATGGATCATGAACCTATTGAAGCTTGTGGTAATGATGCAGATACAGTGAATGAAGGAAATAATGGAACATCCATGGAGTCGAGTGTCGAAGAAGTTAAAGAAGTTCCATTAGATGTAAGGTCCTTCACTAGTGGTCTGGTCATTGAGGAGCTAAAACATGGAGATAAGCTTGATGGTAGAGTAGCTACTCCTGGATGTAAGGTAAATTACTGAGTGCTTACTGGACCTGCTAAAAGTGTTGATAAAAGTTTATTAGATGTGGTAACAAGGGTTCCTTTGAATTCAGGTCGATTGAATTATCTTTTATTTGGTTTCAGGTGACTGTTCATTACACTGGTAAATTGAAGAGCGATGGAAACATTTTTGATTCAACGAAAGATGGTCCACCTTTTGAAGTCAAATTAAGTACTTAACCTTCTGAACCTAAATAAATGTATTAAACAGGTCTGATTTTGTTCTTTGTTTGAAAATTCTTTTTTTTTTTTTTTTCTTATAGGTGCAAATAAAGTTATCAAGGGATGGGAATCCGGGATTGGTGGTATGTATCTCGACTCTTTAAAGACCAAACTTCTTTCATCGATTGAATGTTAGAATCATGTGGATTGCTTTATATGACCTAGGTATGACTATCGGTGAGAGAAGGCGAATCACAGTCCCACCAGCTTTAGGGTATGTACAGCTTTTCTACTAACATTTTTTTTATCAGGTTTCAAAGATTATCTTTCTAAACATAATATCGTGATGGTGGTTCAGTTACGGCGTTAAAGGAGCTCCAGCTAAATACTGTAAAATACCTGGAAATGCGTGGTTAGAATACGAAATTGAGTTGGTCGATATTCGCTAATTCATTGAAGTTCGATGGGTGAAAGCAGAAGAATATGTAGAAACTGTTGTTTTTCGGGGTATGGTTGTAGTATTGGTATATGAAGTTCAATTTTGTACTAGTAATTGTTGCAGTTAAAAGGAAGACTGAGGTCTCTGATCATTTTGAAAGAAATAGAAAGTGATTTCTGTAAGCCCTGTTGTTTTTGTTCTGATTTTGGTACTGATATTAGCCAACAGTGAAAGCTAAAGACAATTTATATAACTAAAAACTTGCTGCTCGAATAATCAATCAAACACGAACTGAATTGGTAATGAAATTTTAGTTGTTTCGTTTATTTATTTATAACACAAGAACGAAAGGAGTGTGATTTGAATTGTTGAAGCTTGTGCCAGCATGAGTACATTAGTATACAGAATGAGACTACTTGTTACTATGCAACCATCATTCCAATTTGCATACCTAAAATGCAAGTAATGAAATGAAATCATTAGTTATATATAAGCATTTACTAAAGTAGATTATAGCAATTTGAATGCCATGAAATATTTCGATTTGGATTAAAAAAACATAGCATAATTAGTAAAGAATTAGACTTTTGGATCTTATTACCTCAATGTCATAAACCAACCACGCGTTTGCTGGTACATCTTTACGCCCTGAAATTCCGTATCTGAGAAATAAAACAACAATTTGCTTCATGAAAAACAAACAATTTGTTTATTGGAAAAAAACAAAATATAGTACTCAATTGCATAGTAAATCATCATATCTAAAATTTCTAAATCAACTTATTTTAAGGTTTTGACAGGTTACTAGAAAATTAGAGGTTGGAAGATAATCATCTTAAAAACTTCTATTTGTTCTTGTTATAAACTTCATATGGAGTTGTTTACACATGTTTTAAAAATGTACATACCCTAGAAATGGCGGAATTGTTACTCTTCTTTTCTCGCCCACACGCATACCTGAAAAATAAGATACTCCTTCGTGTTATTGTTCTTTATAAGCTCAAATAACAACGTATAGCCGTTTTTAGAAAACACAATGCGGTAGTATAAAAAAGCTTATGTTATCTCAATATAATACCATTAACACCAATCTCCCATCCCTTGATAACATCTCCTGCCCCTGTAACAAGAGAGAGAAAGATATAAACTTGTATGAAAAAAAAAAAATCAAATATCTAATTGGGTGTATATGTTAGAGTACAGTAAAGTAAGTACCTAATTTGAACTTAAAAACTTGCTTCCCGATATTTGCATCAAATATATAACCATCACTCTTTATTTTACCGATGTAATAGGCAGACACCTGAAAAAAGGAACAATGCGTAGTTACCGCTACAAAAATGCTAGAGACCTAGAAAAACTAAACCGGGCTGAAATCTTATGTAGCTTGTTGTGATTTGCAAATTCGATGATTCTGATCCACTGAACCGCGAATCACAGCAAACCACAGAGGATTTAGAGAGAGGGGGGGAAGAACCTGAGTTCCAGGAGTAGCTAATATAGTGTTAGGAGAGTCGACCACTTCTAAGTTCTCAATAGTAAGACCACTATCTAAGGTCCTAACTTGATGTCCCTTTACTTCACCAACCTTGTCTTCACTACTCTTTTGAGGTTCAACAACCTCTTTCAATTTAGCCTCATTTTCAACAGATTGATCATTCCCCAAATAGTAACCAGTTAGATGTACACTTTGAGGTCCAATAACTTCAAAAACGACATCACCATCTTCCTCTTCAAACTCAATATCTAATAAACATGTCTCATTTTTGTGCAGTCTCAATGAGCATAAAAATATTGGAATCTTTTCCCCCACTTTGCATTGAACTAAGGTCCTATCTGCTGACTGTCCTAAACCCAGAGTTGCCTGCACCAAAGAAAATTTATTACATACTACTTGTCTAAATTTATAGTCCAACATAATTTCTACAATCTTTAATGAAGTACTGAATATATATAGTTGTTCACTTGTTTGAATGAAGAAATGAGGCGATAATATGGAAGGGGAATGTAGTTAGTGTGTAAGTATGAGGGTAATCTTCATCTCTTGAGCAAGGGTGGGAAACGACGGGATTTCTCTGGTATATTTCAGTCGGGTCTTGGGTGCCCGCGAGCACCATAGACTCAGCCATCCAGACGTGTTCTGAGCCAAGCCAGAGGGTTTTTTCCTACAGGAAGCTTTAGGGGGACTAAAAGAGACACAAGGCAAGTCCAGTAGTCTATTGAAGTTAAATTGATGTATTCCAGTACTAGTCATTGGCATTAGGTACAAACCTGAGAAAGATGGAGTTTTTTTCTGGCTTTGTCAAAGGAATGGGTGAAGGTTTTACCTGCTTCAACTTCGATTCCTAATTAAGAAATAACAAAATTAACAATGGGGGATTACAAAACAAACCCAAAAAAGAACAAGGAAACTGAATCAACTGCGAGTGATTATGTATTCATTAAATGTGGAACTTTCAAGAAATAGAACAAACCCCAAAAAGCCATTTCTGTTTGTTCTGCAACTTGATTGATATGATGATCTTATAAATGAGGTTTATGCATGTATATATATATAAGTAGTATTTGTTAGAACTGCTTGGAAGGAATAAAAATCTAAGATAACAAAGAAAGGAATGAATAGAACAAAAAACCAAGTAGTTTTTGAACTGACTCCAACTTTTAATATCTGATTCTTTTATTTTCCTTCACCCAAGATCAAAAAAGGCTTTTGCTTTCCCATCTGTTAAGGAAGAGAATGATTGATGATCACACTTCAGTAAGACATTGAACTAGTTAAATTTCATTGACTCACAAAAATTACTAAAACGGACTGCTCTAATATGACCACCATGTTTGTCCAATGTTATCATTGGCCCCTGACACCAAGAATCCTTTGTTAAGTTTGTAGTCATTCAACTCAAAATCAATTGGCAATGAGTGGAGGCTCTCATGTGAGATTATTCTCACATCCTTTAGTGGAACTTAATTATTATATTTTTTTCACTCTTTTTTGCCCTTCGTTTCAAAAGTTTCTCTCCATGTCCTTTCTCCTTTTCATCTCCTAGGGAAAAGTCGTTGACAAAAAGTTGTCGACCACGAACCATCTTCTGGCTATCCTAATTTAATTTTTTTTTCTTCCACCTCCTCTACCACTACCACCACCGTTATCTTTTCTCTCTTTTCACCACCACCACCTCTCTCTTGTTGTGCTCATACCTACTCTCGAGCCCATGACATGTTGGGAGCAATGGAAAGCATCTCAACCAACTGGGCTACATGAGACAAGGTACCACCACTTCTCTCTATCCCTTCTATTATTTCCCCTCCTCTTTATTTAAACTCGTGTTGGGGTGAGTTATTTCTCAACTGGCTCCTAAAGTGTGACCAACTTCCCTCGTGGTCCTCTAATTTTAATAAATAACGAAATGACTTATTTTTTGTATTTTTTTTTTATGTATTGACTAAAAGGTCAGATTTTAACTTTTTTTATGAAACTTGCGGATTTGCTACGGACTGTGGCTACTCAATTCGAGACCAACCTAACGGTCTGATGAGGTTGTGCTTAGCAAATGCAAATAGGAACAAATCATCTGACCTTTTGTTTTGGCGGGTAGCTCGTCTGCCTGCATATTCACCTGGAGAAAAAACACAGAAATTTTTATAGAAAAATAAAAGGAAGAAGATCATATTCATGAATCCAAATTCTGAGGTAACCCTATCAATTCCTAAACAACTCAAATTCTTGCAGAATTATATAGAGACAGACAAAGGGTACCCTTAGATTTATTTTTATTTTTTCAAATTTGAACTTTATATTTTTCCACAGGATATATCTTCTTCCCCTACTTCAAAGCTTCAATTATACTCATTCTGGCAGAGTTCATGTTCATGGCGAGCCAGATTTGCGTTAAACCTTAAAGGTTCACCCTTTTTCCCATTTACTTTTACTTTTACGGTTTTACTTATGAATTCGAATTTCTTCTGTTTATGATAATGTAATGTTTTCAAGTGATAATAGGAAGGGGTTTTGATTATTTGTGATAGGAATTCCTTACGAGTATAAAGCAGTTGATCTTAATAAAGGAGAGCAATTTAGTCCAGGTTAATTCCTTATTATTTATCATCAATTTCTGTAATTAGCCTAAATTACCTATCAATTTGATCTGATTAATAATAATAATCTGAAATTGAGTTTGCAGAGTTTGAGCGTCTGAACCCACTTCATTTTGTTCCGGTATTAGTTGATGGTGATGTAGTGGTTTCTGATTCCTTTGCCATTTTGCTGGTTAGTATGATCAAAACTAGGGTTTCTCTTTTTGTGTGTTTGGGACAAAAAAGAAAAGGGTCTATTAATTTGTATGAAGATCTCCGTGTTTGATTTTTCGTAAAGGTATCCAGCATTCGCTAAATGTTGTTGTGTTTGGGCAGTATTTAGAAGAGAAGTTTCCTCAAAATGCTCTTTTGCCTGTTGATCCTAAGAGGAAAGCTGTCAATCTTCAGGTACTTATTGCTAGTAACTTCGATTTTGTAACTTCACCTTCAAATGCCTAACCCACGCCAAAAAAGGGCAAACCGTCCAAGCTCGGTTTAGTAGCATCCATGTCCGGCGTAGACGCGTCCACGCCGGGTTTAGACACATCCATATCGGGTTAGGCTCATGGACCGTGCGGGTGCTTGCAATGGGTTTAGACGTGCATCGCCGCTTAAGGAACGATCGTAAAAAGAAGTTTTATACGAAGGCTATAAGTTGTTGCTGAAAATAGTGTATATATATACATGAAATTTGGCTACCCGTTTCTTGTTGGTCTTGGTTAAAACATATCGATATTTTTTAAGGGTTGGTGGACTTCCTGCTCAAATCTCCTTATATCATCACCCACTCAATCCACAGTTGTGCTGGCTTCTTGATGATCGAGTAAATCTTCCTTAACATCTTATAATACTGTGAAATAAATATTTTGTTGCAGGTTGCAAGTATCGTCAGCTGTAGTATACAACCTCTCCAAATGCTTCAAGTGCTGGTAAACTTTTTCCGCATTCGATATTTTTCCGCTATAAGTGTGAATATTCATAATTCACAGTATAAGACAAGTAATAGTTCAGATGGGTCAATCTTAAGTTACATACCTCTTTCCATCTCTGCAGAAGGACATCGAAGAAAAGGTTGGTCCAGAGGGGCGAAATTCATGGGCTCATCATTATCTAGAAAAGGGTTTTATTGGTTGGTACTTTCATCTGCTGTCACGTGTTCTCTAGATACACTACCATTACATTGTGGTTAATCACATTTAGGATTCATATATTGCGTCAATTGTTATTAAATCTTCGATTGTTGTCACTTAGTATTTCAATGTGATCAGAGATTTTAAACTATAAGTTGGTAGCGAACTGTGTCTGATGAGAAGAAACTGTATATTTGGCCACAATCAAGGTTTCGTAGCTAATTGTATCTTGTGTTATTGATTTGACTTTCACCCTTTCAACTACATAAGCTGGATGCTATATGTTTATGCTTTATAACGTTACAAAGTATTTTTGTTCGGGCTTCCATTACAGCACAGCTTCAGTTTATTCTTCACTTTGTGTTTGTATTCCACTCGGAATCTTAAATACTCTATTACTCCTCCTGTACAAGTAGCATTACGACTCTGCAACTTCAATAGGAGTGTATTTTATGCAGCTCTGGAGCGATTGCTGAAGGATGTTTCTGGCAGATATGCAACAGGAGACGAAGTATTCATGGTTTGTTCTAATCCTTTTATCTGTAGCTTAACTCACCAACATGGCTTTGGCAAGAGAAATATAGATTTTTTATCGCCTATTCATTTCTGCCCGCGAACTCCCAGAGATAAGGTTATTAGTTATTACAATTAATGGAGTTTCTTTATGTGTTAAAGTCCACTTCTGTTTGTGCTTTGCTAAATGAAAATTGTCCACCATTCATGAATTATCTAATTTTTCTATGCCTCCTAACTTCTAAAGCCTCATCTAGACTTTAAACATATGATTCTCCAAGGAAATAATTAAGATCCCCCTTCACCATTTATTGTTCGCGGGCCTTATAACTTGAGAATCCTATATAAGTTAATAGATTTTTGAACTAATATTACTTTATCCTGTTCTTTCGACCAAATTAGTTCTTAATTTAACATTTGATCAAAGAGTGTGTGCTTATATATGCAGGCTGATGTTTTTTTGGCTCCACAGATCAGTAATGCTATAGCAAGATTCCATTTTGATATGGTGAAGGCTTATCTCTTCCTTTTTCTTTATCCTTAATATTTCAATATCTACTCTTTTGATACTCCATTTACTTTTGTACGTCTTTACAGTCTATAGAACGACTATTTTTCTCGTAACTTTCTTTTCTAACATACTCTTGTCTCTCAATTCGAAATTCTCAAGTTGAACTCACGATGACTGGTAATGGAAAAGAAAAAGGGGGATATCTTTAGATGTAACATATGTGGTCCATCTACTACCTCATCCATGGTTATGTGATAAGTCATATTTTGAGTGACGTCTCTCTAATAAGCTTGAGCTTTTAGGGCATATGGTTTTTCACATCAGAACAGATGGTCGTGTATGTGAAAGAAATCATGGAAATAATCTTACAAGACTAATACGTGGTTGTTCTCTACTTGTTCTTATATGCAGTCCAAGTTTCCTACATTGAGTAAGGTTTATGAAGCATGTAAAGCTTTACCAGCATTTGAAGCTTCTTTGCCTCAACAACAACCTGATGCGATCGTAAACTAAATCAGGTTTGTTTCCATACTCATATTGTGGTAAAAACCATGTTCGTATGATCTTGCTGACTTTAATTTCTCAGGCAGCTGGAGATCTCCTGTGATATAGGTTTCTAACTGTAGCAGTGTTCATGAACCAAAACCCGTTCTGTATCGTTGGTTCTAGATGAAGACCCATGTTCCAAGACATTCGCTTAAAAATCTCAATCATTATTAATATTTGGGTGCCTGTTAAATCTTGACAATAGCATATTCAAAGTTGTTTCAGATGGCTTATGCCAATTAATTATTAGTGTTGAGAAAAATTTGTATCAACCTAGCATTGTTGTTTTCATTTAATTATTTGACTTTTTATGACATTTATTGAGCAATTGCTTGATAAATAATAGGAGTATGTAGACTTTTTTTTTTTTTGTTGAGAGAGGAGTATGTAGACTAAGGTCGAAACTAGATAACTTTTATTTATGTTGTGACATCTGATTTGACATTAAGTTACATATTAAAATAACGAGGAAGACCGTGTGGCATGGGAAAGGAGTCAAGGACAACATTTATCGAGTGAAGATCTGAGATCTTATAGACCGGATGGGTACATTTTGCAATGGGTATGGAGCAAATGGAAACGCTTAAATGCACACAAAAGAAAATTGATAGTATATCTATTAATTTAAAAAAACAAATACTAAATGTATTAGCATGAATAGGTCCATAATTTTATATTACAAACATGGTTAATTAGTAAACACAATTAAAGATGAGGAAATTAATTAAAGAAATATAGGTCCATAATTTTATGTATGATAAATTGAGCTGAATTTTGAACAAAAACCTAAATCAAGATGAGGCATCTCTCAACAAAAACCTAAATCAAAATGAGGTGTCATATGGCCTGAGGTCACATGATATATAGTATAAATTTATTTTCAGACACTTGAAGTTTAGCTCTGACTAGCACAGAAGGCGAGGCATCAAGTAATAGCGTATAGACAAGGTTAAACATGTCTTGTTCCTCTCCGTAATTGAAGGATTTAATTTGGATTGTCCATCACCATTTTTTTTTCTTTGGGACCATTTCGGCAGTTGGTACATATTTTTTTGTTTTCTTCCTTTTAGTACTGATGGGAGTTTCTCTTTGTATTATTCTATCAAACAATAAATCATGGTCTTCTTAGGCACCGCCCATTTTAGGTTTAGAGACAGAGAGAGAGAGAGAGAGGTTCTTCACTTCTTTGGTCTTCACTTAAAGATTAGTTATAAACTTGTAATAGAGTGATAAAAGATGGAATTCAGATGTCTTGTAATCAAGGTATATTTGTTTCCCATTCTTCATTGTTTGACAACTACTGCCGGCCCTATTTTCTTCAACTTGTGTTTATGTCAATAACACCGACCTTATTTTTTTCTTTAAAAAAGTATTTTATTTGTTGTTCTCTTTGACTTCAAGAGTTATGACGTTTGCGCACTGTGGAAATATTACTACTTGCAGTCGAAATAAAAATAAAGAGTAAAGGTAGAAACTTACATGGATGGTAGGTTGATGTTCAATAAAGATTAGGTGAATTCTTAAAAAAAATTAGTACAACAATAGTCACCTTGAATTGCTTGTTTCACAAACTGCCTCTTCACCTCTTGGAAAAGCCAACCACAGTTTTAAGGTGAAATTCCCCTGTTTTAATGTATGTCTAATGCCAAATGTTAGGTTGTTAATTCATTTGGGTAGTGATTAGATTTTTAGATTAAGAAGAAGAAACGTGTTTCTGTTTTTCTTCTGATGATGGTGGCCGACCAGTGACCGTCAACCAGCAACAAAAAGTGACAAAAGTTAAAAAAATTTAAGAGTGTTGAAGAGAGGGTACAATAAGAAAACAGAAATCAACGTCTAAGCAGAAATATTAAAAAATCAAAATGAGCCCAAAATAAAAATTGGTCATCTTTTACTATAAAAGACTGTTTTTTGCGAATCGGACATCTCTAGAAAAAAAATGGAACTAACATGTATTTTTAACTATACTAACAAAAAGTCATTCCGATGAAAAATATTTTATAGTGCTTATTGGAATCGGTCCACCATTATTTTCTCATTAGATAGTAAAAACATTTATCCCATTTAATTATAACGAACATACAATCTAAATTTTTATTTCTAATATATACTGTAATCGTATTTTTCTCTATAAATAACATTTCTATTTCAACAAAAAAACATAACGAACATAACACGCTTAATTAAAAGAAAAGAAAAAAATATACTGTATATTAAGATCCCCTTTTTCATTAAAAACTACAAGGTATTAATTCATGACTATATGGTTAAGTTAACAATAGTGATTACTGGTAGTAAAACTATGAAAGAATCACCCACATCCAAGCAAGACACTCCAAAACCTTCTAGTTCTTCTTCCAATCTTACTCATCTTCCTTGCGATGAATGACTGGAAGAAAACAATGGATGATCTTCCAATCTCATGATGATGGTGTGTAGAAGTGATTGATCTTGTATGAACAATCTGATCAGGAGCTGATTCTGAAATTACAAGTGTTTTATCTTCACCATTAGTGCTCCTAAAACTACCATTTTTCTTTCTTAAATAAAAACTTCTACTTCCTACTTCTCCTATTTTATCTGTCTTCTTTATACCTGCATTCAGATCAAAACCATTAGCAATGAGGATTTAAAATTAGTACTATTTTAACTATAGACGTGATTGAGTTAGATTCTGAATAGACATCGATCCTACAAAAAACTATCCAAAAAAAAAGTGTACTTACTTTCGAGGCTAAAATGGGAAAGATGTAAGTCAAATTCCGTCGGTGTCCCACATTTATCGAGGTAAGGCCTTCTCCCTTCGTCACTATATTTATCGACTACTAATTTGATTGTCTCCTCAACACTCGCCCCTAACGGAACTAAAGCTCGAAGGGGACCAGGACTACCTTCCACACTTACATTTACTACCACTTTCGCATCATTTTCGTACGTCTACATCCACAATTACAAAATCAAAACCAAATATTTCATAAACCAAATATATAAAAATGCGTAATTAACAGAATTACCTTGGAATTTGAATAAGAATGGGACAAAAATGGCCCATCAAAATCATAACACGTGTGCCTTCGAAGAAATTGAATTCCGGGTTGGGGACTATGAATTTCATTTTCTTGAATAAAACCAAACAAAATTGGTTCCGACTTACATCTTTGAAGAATACTAATTTTTTTCGAAGACTTCAATCGAGGTTGTTTTGATTTTTTTCTTGGACAATTCGGTAAATTTGGATTTGGGATTTTGTTTTTTTTATGAGGGAATTTTTGTTGAGGTTTTCTTTCAGACATAGAGTTTGAGATAGAGTAAGGTTTGAAGTTGAGGGAAGGTTTTGGAGGAAGGGAAAGGAAGGTAGAGAGAGAGAGAGAGAGTTGCTTAGGAGGAGAGGAGGGAGAAAGTAGTTGTTGGTAATGAAGAGAGAAGGTTGCGTGGAAATGGTGTGTGATACTAAATGTAAAACTGACTCAATTTAAAGTAAAAAATGTCAAAGCTTTTGATTGGCTCTTTAATTTATGTTATTTAACCAATCAAACAAGTGTCTCAAAACAAAGTTCATTAGTAAATGGCTAAGATCTTAGAGATTATGATTTTGTAAGTGTTCTAATATATTTCATCTTTATACTGTATTAAGTCATTTGATTTAATGTCTGATGTATTCATTTAATCTTGTATCTTTATAAAGAAAAGAATAAATAAACGTTAGATCAGATTTAGTTAAGTTGGAAAAGGCGCTTGGCTTTATTCCGAAAATATGTGCATTAGTTCCGTTAAGAATTATCTCACGACATATCTCCATTAGCATTTGTAAAGTAGAGAAGTTTTGACAAATTTTTTTTTTTTTTTGCCAATTACTTTTGAAAGATAGATAGTCTAATGGGCTCTAACAAGATTCAATGTATTAGATCTGGTGTCATAGAGGTAGATCGGATCTTTGAACCGTAGAGCATCTCCAATGCAACACTCAAACTCTAAATCTTACAGTGCCACATAAGATTTTTTTAGAGTTTTTCTTTAAAATCCATCTCCAATGTAAATGAATCTCTAAAGTGATGTGTCAAGATTCATTTTAGAGATCCTTAAGAGGACACTCTAAATTTAGAGTGTCCTCTTGAGTTTCTCTAAGTGTCACATAAGCAAATCAATTACTTTTAAACCAAAATATAGATTTTTAGAATTTTTCTTGAGTGTTGCATTGGAGATGGTTTTGAAATAGAGTGTCTCTAAATGGTCAAATAGGAAAGAGACTATTTAGAGATCCATTTTCCACACTTGACAAATAGGATTTTTAGAGTTTTTCTTGAGTCTTGCATTGGAGATGCTTTTAGCCTACGTGGAGTGGAATTTCGACTGACTCCATCACTAAAAATCTACAGCAGACTAGTTTAAATTCCAAATTATAAAATTTAAGTTCTAACTTATTTATCGGGTAGGAAAAATAATCATACTTACTACTATTTTAAGATATGCTATAGTTGATGGGGTTTGACAAGCAGAGCCTTTAAACTGTCAGTTGATCTTTATATTAAAAAGTTGGTATGAATGGATGGTTAGAATTGTAGTTGCAAACTCATGTACTACAACTCTTTGAAATAGCAAAAGCTTATTGATTTCATTCGAGCACCCTCCTAATTTATGTCATTTTTGTGGATAACTGGATATTTAATAATGTCAGGAAAATTGATAATTAGGTAGCAGAATCATCTATTAGTCAAAAGGTGAGAGCCAAGAAAAAAGAAACTGCGTAATTCTAGGATTAGACCTATCATAACGCTTGGTATCTTATATTTCTATGAATCTAAAAATAAGAAGCTGTGAAGCTAATTCTAGCAAGGCGGTGACATATTTCTTTCGACGACGAGATAGTAAGATAGTAACACATGGTATTTTCACACTCTTGTCTTGTTTAAAGGCAATAGCTTGGGCCCGAACTCGTTATTACATAGACTTGAACCCATAATCTCTTCACTATCAAGGAAAACTCTTCTTTTACTGGTCTATTTGAAAACGAATAAACTATTGTTTCATTTAGCATCGCTGTGAGTCTTTACTTCTTTTAAGTACTCGAACTTTGCTTCTAGACTGTAATTTTTGATATAAAGCAAAATTTAAGGAGAAGATCTAGATATTCATTTAGGTAATATCAGTTTTTTATTTTAATTTTCAAAATAAAATTATTTTTTATTCACAAAAATAACACTTAAACTCAGCCTAACTTGGAAGAATTCTTTCAAGTTGATTCCATCCAGCTACACCCAGGTATCTTATTCAATTTTTTCTCCTCCATCATTATTCTCAATTTCTTAGCATCATCCCATCTCTCAACTGAGGCATAAATGTTAGCTAAAAGAGAATAATACCCACTTGTTTCAGGCTCCAATTCAATACATTTTCTAGCTGCAATTTCTCCGAGTTCGACGTTACAATGAACTCTACAAGCAAGAAGTAAAGCACCCCAAACTCCGGCATGAGGTTTCATTGGCATACTCTTTATAAGTCCG
This sequence comes from Eschscholzia californica, assembly GCF_041429995.1. Taxonomy (NCBI): domain Eukaryota; kingdom Viridiplantae; phylum Streptophyta; class Magnoliopsida; order Ranunculales; family Papaveraceae; genus Eschscholzia; species Eschscholzia californica. The sequence goes on along the minus strand of NW_028238483.1, from coordinate 42,038,680 downwards.
TAAGCCTCTTCCAACTGTCCGGCCCGCCCAAGAAGATCCACCATAATCCCGTAATGATCCGATGAAGGAACAACTCCATGGTCAATTGTCATTGAGTTGAAGCATCGATAACCTTCTTCGACTAAACCAGAATGGTTATAAGCTGTTAATATCGCCGTGAAAGTAACTTCATTTGGACAGATTTTAGCACCTAACATCTCTCTAAACAGCTTAATCGCATCAAGAGCTTTCCCATTTATCCCAAATCCTAAAATCATTGCACTATATGAAACTACATCCTTTCTTCTCAAGCCCTTAAACAACTCAAAAGCCTTTTCGACAGAACCAGATTTTGCAAACAAGTCAATTAAAGAAGTAGCTAAATGATCATCTAATTCGATCCCGATTTTACCCATATATGATTCAATCCATAATCCAAATCTTAAGTCGCCTAACTGAGAACAAGCAGAGATAACACTAGCAAGAGTCATTGCATCAGGCTGTACATTCATGTTCGGTTTTCGCATCTTATTAAACAGTTGAATAGCTTCTTTAGGTTGGCTGTTTTGAGCATAACAAGAAATCATGGCATTCCATGAGAGCAAATCTTTGTCTTCCAACTGATCAAAAAGTTGACGGGCCGAATCAACTTCACCACATTTAGAGTACCCCGAGATCATCATAATCCAAGAAACTATACTTTTTTGTGGCATTTTGTTGAACAATCTTCTCCCCGCTTTTATATCCCCACAATCAACAAACCCACTAATCATTGAATTCCAAGAAGCAGAATTTCTCTCCGGCATTTGTTCAAACAAAGAACTTGCCTCCCTCATGTCCCCTACTTTCGCGTACCCTGAAATCATCGAATTCCAAGACACAACATCCTTCATGGGAATGTCATAAAAAACATTTCTTGCTTCTTTTAGCTTCCCAGATTTCAAATACCCATACAGAATTGAATTCCACGAAACAACATTTCGTTCAGGCATTTCATCAAACACTTTACGAGCTTTTTCAAGACTACCCAATTTTGAGTAAAAATCAACAAGAGAAGTCTGAACATAAATATCAGAATCAAACCCATACTTAAAAACCTGAGAATGAATTGCTATACCCACAATTTTTTCTGATATCTTAGCACATGACTTAAGAGCAGCTGATACAGAAAACGTACTCGGCCGAGAACCAACACGGTGCATTCGAATATAATAAGCAATCGCTTCTTTGAATCGACCATGCTGAGAGAAGTAGCGAATTATGGAAGACCATAAGAAGATATCTGGGTGAGACAAATGATCGAACAGTTGTTGAGCATAAAGAGAGCTGATTGGAAATGGGTCTCTGAGAGAAGAATGAAGAATTTGATGAAGTAAATCAGGTTCAAAGTGATTAAGAGCGTTGATTAGAAGTTGAGCATGAATTTGTTTGATTTGGTTAATAGTTACAGATCTCTTCAACAAGGATCTAAGTTTGGAAAAAAGCATTAGGTCGTTAAAACCGTTAATTGATAGTGGACTTTCAACTGGTCCACTTTATTAAACCAGCCATGATTTATGAGGGGGAGTTAATTTTATGGGCACTTACTAATCCCAACTCCCTATCTTGTTTATTTTTAACTTTCAAATCCCTTGTGCCCTATTACTTTTTTTTTTTTTTTTTTGTTGAAAGATAGGGAGAACAAAAATACATAGAGAAGTTAGATATTATAAGCTTTAAGAGTGAACAATGAAACTCCTAAAGAAATTGAAAACTTTTAGACCGTTGGAGGAAAGTAGGGAAAGTTAAAAGAATCTAAAACAGGACATTTTCATAGGTGATGATTGAACACATAAAGATGCGATTTAGGTGAATTGAAACAATGTCAAATAATATAAAATCTAATGTTGTGTGATTAGACCTTCACGGATACATTTTCAATTAGAAGTGATCATAGGGCATGTAAGGTGGTGGACCCATAATCGGAATCGAACAATGGGCCATGAGATCTCCTTCATCTGTATGGTGTTTGGTGGACTCCATTCCACGTTGCCCTCAATGGAGTATTGGAGTTGAACTAAAAGATCCCGTAATGAGGTTGTACTACTAAGATACCACTTTGGCAGCCACCTACTTGGAGTAAAATGGTACTTTCACTTATAACTAGCAAAAGAGTCAACACTTGGTTTATCGTGCTGACATAAACTTTAAAATTCTAGAAGTTTCAGGTCTCATTTCTAGAGAAGATGAAATTCAAATAGAAAAAAAGAACTAAAAAAATAAAAATGATAGAAAATGCTAAAATATACACAAAATGGGGATTTTCAATAGCGAAGAAGATGCGGTCGGCCTCTATTAATCGGGTGACTTAAAAAGATTAGAAGATAGACTGATGGAGTAAACAACATCGACATCTCTTCGCGAAAAATAACATTATTGAAAATAAGATGGACCCAACACTTCAGATTTAGAAGATATTAATTTAATTATACAAAAATAATGTCCAGGAATTACTAATTTAATGATGGTATAGTACTAAAATATTACATGTAACATGGTGTATGGTGTAGGTCACTAAAAATAAAAATCATGTAAGGTTTTTTTTCTTTTTTTTTGTTGAAAGAAAATCATGTAAGGTTATTACGTACAGTTTAAATTAGTTTTATCCAATAATTATTTTGGGTCCAAAATTCTAGGAAAATGATATAGTAATGGAAGTCTTTGTGCAAAATTGGGAGAGAATCTCAAATCGATGAATGAAGTTGGTTTGTCAACCTTCTCTTGATTTTTTCAACAAAAAAAAACCTTCTCTTGATTTGTTTCTTAAAATAAGAAAAAATTTCGACGGTTGATTTAGAATTTTCTTCCTAATTTATTTAGGGTTTCTTTCTTTATCACTAGTGCAAATTCTAAGTGGACTAGTTTGAGCTTTTGTGAATACATTTTCATTTATCAAGATTTCTTTTATTGTTAAAAGAATATCAATCAAGATCTTCGAACATACTTCGTATCAACTTATTTTTCAGAAAAATAAAATGAACTCAAACATATTTTTAAAACAGGAAATTGGGCCGGAGGCCCAATTTCTAGTATTTTTTTGTTAAAAAGACAACTCATCTTTTTAACTAGCTAGGCCCCAAGTAAGTTATAAAAATAGGCTTCAAGGACATTTTTAAAGGCACCAACTTTTTAAGAGTCAAAAATACCCTTCATTCAATTAGAAATACCTAGTAATAATCTAACTAATAAATCAGGAATTTGAGTTTTCTCATGACCGAACCGAGTTGGATGGTCGACGCCGATTAAAATTTCTGGGGTTTGAATCGATTTTGGTTATAAGATAGGTTGATGTTTTTAGGTTTTGGTGATTTAATCTATTTGCTTGTTGTTTGAAGAGGCTTTTAAGGGGTTTGATTTAGTTTTTGGTTCTAAATTCTAGAGAGAGAAAGTTTTATATACTTTAAATGGAAGGAAAAATTGATAGTGTTTCAAGGTATAATTCAACTTCTTCATTGCTTTATTTTCATTGAGTTATGAATGATGGATGACAATTTGTTAGTTTTGATATTTATGTTCAAACTTATTTGTTGGATTTATATGGAAGTTGTGAAAGTATAGTTGATGCAAGCAATGTGTTTGATAAAATGCTTGAAAGAGATGTTGTTGCTTGGAATGCAACGTTTGTTGGTTATACAAGACTTAGATTGGTTGAAATAGCTATAAAGTTGTTAGATGAAATGCCTATGAGAAATATATTTTCTTGAACAATCATAATTGGTATTTATGTTCAAATTGAGAATTTCATGAAAGCTTTGGAAGTTTTTCGAAGAAATGTAAAGTGATGGTGCTAGAGCTTATAAAATGACTATTATGAATTTGTAGGGGTTTTAGCTAGTTTTTCGATACAACATTCTATTAGACAAAATATAATAATTTGTAACAAATTTCATGTTAAATCAATTCAAAAACTAATTTGCAAACCATTTGCATGACACTGCAAGGTGTTTGCAAGGCTCTGCAAGGTATTTGCAAAGCTTTGCAAGGCTCTGCAAGGTGTTTGCAAGGCTCTGGAAGGTATTTGCAAAGCTTTGCAAGGCTCTGCAAGGTGTTCGCAAGGTTGTGCAAGGTATTTGCAAAAGTCATGCAGGGTGTTCGCAAGGCTCTGCAAAGTTTTTGCAAGGCTCTGCAAGGTGTTCGCAAGGTTCTGCAATTTGTTTGCAAGGCTATCCAAGGTGTTTGCAAAAACCATGTAAGGTGTTTGCAAGGCTCTGCAAGGTGTTTGCAAGGCTTTGCAAGGCAGTGCAAGGTGTTTGCAAAGCAGTGCAAGGTGTTTGCAAGGTATTTTCTTAGACTAGGGTTAGGTTGGTCTTTTTACTGAAATTGAAAATTACATAATTGCCATCAGGGAGGTGAAGCCTGAAAAACTTTGATGAATCCTTTTTAACCAAAGTCATAATTTCTTAGGGAGTTTTGGCCAAATTCCCCTTTTTAAAACAATGAACATTATTCCCACTATAGGCATCCTTATCTAACCTCACAACCAGATCATTATTCCTTCGTTTTGTATATTATTCGAAATGTGTCCTTCTACATATATAAATTTCCCCCACGGTAACACGCCGAATTTATGATAAGTAGTTATTCGAGCCCTCCTCCATTAGCTTGGCCATACTCCCATGATAATGAGTTCTCCTTTTATCATTCGATTTAGAAACAACTCCATTGAAATTATCAACTTTGTAAGAAAGGAAAAGGGATAGACCATAATACGTATCATCAATCTTTGATCACGCATGACCTCTAAAGTTGCACTATCTATTTCTCTTTGACCCCACTATCCTATCAATGTCTTTTTAATTGTCACTGATTTAGTGTTGACGTCTCTTGACCCCAAAAAACCATTTGTAGAACTATAAGTAATATCTCCCACAAAATATAGGGATTATAGAGAGATAACTCTTTTACTGGTATAATAAACATACTTTTGATGTACATATATCAACCCTGAGTTTGATTCTTGACCTACTTATAAAAAGACAATATATGTTACAACGTACATGGTAGGTCGTAGTCCTAGACATTTAGGACATAATAATTTCAATCATATTTTGAGACATTGGTTGTAGCTGTAGATATTCAGGGGGATGATACAATCTCCATTATATTTTGAGACATTGGTTGTAGCTGTAGATATTCAGGGGGATGATACAACCTCCATTATATTTTGAGATTGAAGGATGTGAAGCTCATCATTGTCATGAGATTTTCATCATTGAAAAACTTCCTGGATTCTTTTGACCCACTCAATACACATTGAAAGACATGCGGGTCCATTATTTTTCAGGCTCAAGGCCGTGAGATACTTTTCCAAAATGTTTTTAACACAATGCATATGAGATATGACTACTTGCATGAGGGCCTGTAATAAAACAAAGAGCAAATTCGGTTCAATTTTGCCTGTTGTCTTGCATAACGCCGATCAATTTAGTGTTCATGTGGCGGTTGTACCTATAGGCTATATCATCATTGAGAAACTATGATGCCCTTCACCACCTAGTCCAAGGATCTTATTTCTCATTTTGCATTAGATGTGTTATATTATAAATATGTATATGTATTCCCGACTTTTGACCTAATGACTGAATTCATTAAGAATTCCAAAAATAAAACCACATCAACAAATGAAGCACCGAGTACATATATTTTGTAAATGCCCTAGCTTACGACTATTAGTAAAAGGGAAAAATTAGTTCATAAATAAATTTTTATAACATGCCGAACTATCTAGGATGATGAAGCTCAATTTTTCTCTTAAACTCTCATTAGTCTGCCTAAATCAGTCATAATTCTATTGATTAAAACGGCAAAAGCAAAATATCACATTTGAATTCTATTGATATTTTTGTTGTTGAAAGTATGAATTGATTGAACTATCTATATCAAAAGCTACTAATATTGCTCAAGAGTAGTTAGATGTTATATAGAAACAATGGTTATTAGAATTTTGGAATGTAGCTTATTTCAATAGAGATTCCATGAATTCCCAATGACTAGCTATCTCTGGTCTCATCTACCCTAATAGACAAAATGTTAGTAAGTGACAGTGAGGTGTGACCAGATGGACTTTTGGCACTATATATTTTGGTGGCGGTTTTTGGTAAAACCTATCACGTGCTTAGTGACTCTTCCAATTGACAAAATTAATCACCAATTTTAATACTTCTTCTATCTTTTATCCCAAGTATAATTTCTAATTTAAGGGATTCACTTTTTCCTTTAAATCTAGATCACATCACCTATACCTACTATCAAAATCTTAAAATAGTGTCTTGATGGATCACTACTATTTTTTCCCCGAGAATATACTTTTTATATTTCATTTGTTTAGTGGTTATTGTCTACGAAATAATACACCAACAACTCTTGTGTGTGCCACCAGTTGAATTAGGTGAACGTTTTACTTCGAATTTAACTGGAGATTTGAAAGAGTTAGGAATAACGTCACGATATCGACTTTTTCAGTTAGACTAAAACTAAGGTGAGTTCAAAAAAACTCGCTGCAATGCATAAAACACATCATTTGAATTCGTAATTTTCCTTTATAGTGCAACCACACTGAGTAGTCTAAATCTAATTGTTGTCATTTTTGAATATGAACACATCCAATTATGCGAAATTTGTTTGAAAGTGACGTTACAGAATCTCCTATGCAATACTCAAATCTACAAATTTCTAACTTCTAAGTACCACTTAAAATTATTGCAAAAATAAATTTTGGCCTTCAAATGGTGTGACAACATTCAATTCTAATATGACTCAAGAAAAAAACTTAATATCCAAATCTCTTTTGAGTACCTCGATTGTCCTAATCAATATCTTTTTATACTAAAAAAAAACATTCACATCTAGAAAATGTCACCCAAGTGAATTTTAAGTTTTAAATATCGTATTGGAAATGTCTTTTAGTGAGACTCCCCATATGGAAAGATGCTACCCAAAAGAATGGGCCAAAAGCCTTGCAAAGCTACATAGGTACAATCTCTTGTCGACTCATATATTTCTTTTTATTTAGTGTAGCTCCCCGGTCTCGACAGATCTGTCCCACCCCTAAGACACTAAAAATACCGAGATGAAAATTTATTTAGGTCCAAAAGCCAAAAGCCAAAAGGCAAGCATGATCAAAAGCCCGATATAATAAGAGTGTGGGACCCCATCGGCCATCACCTACATGATCTGCACCCGTCTCTTCTGATTCGTCTTTCTGATCGTCGTCCTAAATGGTGTCATCTAGAAAATGGAGTCTTAATTAAAACTTGACATATGAGATTCAAGCATTTCTTTCTGAGCTTTGCTTTTGAGATACTCTTAGTAATTCAAATATTCATTCTTTCAGACTACAGGGAAGAGTTACATGATAATATCCAGATAATGGACATAACAACTTCTTTCCTGCGCCAAAGACAGTTGGTTGGAGTGGTCGAAAGCTTCGTTCTACCTCATGATTATAGGTTCCGTACCTTGCAGCTCCCCTAGAACCTCTTCCATTATGGAAATTCCAAAGGAATTCTTTCTTCCACACTAGCTACTACTATTCATGGGAGTTAAGAATTTTGTTTGGATCAACTCTAATCTTAGTTGTTTACGATTCTTGTGGTGGTAGTCACCCTAAAAAATTTTCAACAAAAATAAAAGAGTCACCCTAAAAATGAGTGGTACAAGATTAAGGCCGCGGCTTTGGGGAATAAACAAAATTCTCTGGGGAATAAAGACTTTTCTTAAAACTAGTCAAATAAGATTGACTTTTATGTTTGTTTTTTATTGCTAAGGGGCTTCTAATTTTAGAAGATGTTATAAAAAAAGGCTCCTTCATCTCATCACCTCTCTCTACCACCTCATCTTCTCGCCACCTCATCATCTTCTCCGGCGAAGGTCGCCGGCCGATCAATTTTCCGGCCGGCGACCTTCAAACATTAAAAAAAAAAAAAAACTTTTTTTTCCCTCTCTTCCTCTCTCTCTCTCTAACAGTCCGGCGAAGGGAGACCTTCGCCGGAGGTCCGGTCTGTCCATGAATAGACCAGATCCGGTAAAGAGCATACCCTTCTGTTCTTTCTTATCAGTAGACAGACGATCCAACCCGAAACCAAGTAATTGAGTAGATCATCTCAAGTCAGTTGGCCTGTTCAACTCGGAATGCTCCCACATTATTATTCCATCTGAGACGCATCAGCATCCTTCTCTCTCATTACGGCATACCTATAAAGCTTCTCATTAAACATCACTTGAGGGTCTTTTTCTTTGATAAAACCATTATCATCATAAGAATCCTTCAAGAACACAACCAATTCATCTTTGTACCAGCCAAATAGAACGTTCGTGGTTGCTTTAAAAGCATCTGGTAAGTATGTTTAGTGAGAGAAAGTTCTTCTTTAAACTCTACAATATGATGTATAGATGCTCTCTTCTCCAATGTCAAACTCAAAAACTCATGTAATACTCCAACTCTATACTTCTCAGCTTCTAAAGACCAAAGCTTTAATTCAGAACCATCTGAATATGGAGAAACAAGTGGAAGGGTATTAATTAAATTGAGTTTTCTCTCATCATCTTCATCTAAACTACTAACAGCTAATGAAGAATCCCAATTAACAAGTTCAAGAATTCAAAGATTTCCCATGGACAGACCGGATCTGGTCTGTCCATGAACAGACCGGATCTGGTCTGTCCATGAACAGACCAGACCTCCGGCGAAGGTCTCTCTTCGCCGGAGTGTGAGAGAGAGAGAGAGAGAGGAAGAGAGAAAAAAAAAAAATTGTTTGAATGTCGCCGGCCGGAAAATTGGCCGGCCGGCGACCTTCGCCGGAGAAGATGATGAGGTGGCGAGAAGATGAAGTGGCAGAGAGACCAGATGAGATGGAGGAGAACTTTCAAAAAATCTATTTAGTATTCCCCATAAAAATTTATTCCCCGGAGAATTTTCAAAAAAATCTGGATTCCCTCGAGAATTTATTCCCGAGAGAATTTTCTTTATTCCCCAAAGCCGCGGCCAAGATTAATTGTCATTCACTAATATCAAATACGTGTGTGTGGTTCAACTAACACGAGGAGTTTACTTGTTAATTGACTTGCTGAAATACATTATCATAAATAATCACACTCTAATAGTGGGATTAGGCGCTTAGGAAAAATCGGTTTAAATATCACGACAGAAACCAAGTTCTTCCACTTTGACAGCCTGTTTTAATGGAAGTTTAGTGTTTCTTCTCTCTCTCTTTCCCAGTTATTATATCCGACCATTTCCATCCATTTAAAACCCTAATTCTCCATTCCCCCCCCCCCCCCTCTTCTGATCTCGATCTTTAGTTTGCGTTTTTGATTTTACATCATCTTCGCTAATCTGAAACAAAAAGATCGAGATCCTAAAAATGTTGCCCTACCAATCTTTACAAGAAGCAGAATTAGCTTTAGGAAGAGAATTAACATTTGCAGAAACGATTTGGTTCAATTATTCTGCTAATAAATCAGATTATTTTCTATTTTGTCATAATATTCTCTTCTTATTCTGCATTTTCTCTTTAGTTCCTCTTCCATTAGTTTTCATGGAGCTTAAAAAACCCAAAGTTATTGATAAATATAAGATTCAACCTAAAGTTAAGATCCCTTCTCAAGGAATCCTTAAATGCTATAAAGATGTTTTGAGGTCGTTTATTCTTGTCATTGGCCCTCTTCAGCTTGTTTCTTATCCAAGTATTGAGGTATGATTCTATCAATGTTTGGGTAATTTAGGGTTCCTTTCAATTCTTATTTGTTTGTATTTTGATGGGGTAATTGTATTAAAGTTGTAATTTTTATTTGGTTTTTGTTGTTTAGATGATTGGAATTAGGACTGGATTGCCATTACCATCAGGTTGGGAGATAGTTATGCAGTTGCTTGTGTATTTTATAGTTGAGGACTACACGAATTATTGGATCCATAGGTTCTTGCATTGTAAATGGGGGTATGACAATATTCATAGTGTTCATCATGAATATCCAGCACCAATTGGATTTGCAGCTCCTTATGCTCATTGGGCTGAGGTCTTAATTCTCGGCATTCCGTCTTTTCTTGGACCTGCAATGGTTCCTGGCCATATGATTACATTCTGGCTTTGGATTGGATTAAGACAGATCGAGGCTATCGAGACACACAGTGGGTATGTTTCAATTGAACTAATTAACATATTAGTATTTGCTTTCCTGTTTTAATTTTGTATTTGTTTATATTCTGTGGTTCTTAAATTAGATCTGTATGAGATAAGATGCCTTTAAGTATATTAGGGCAATTAAGAGAGTTTGAAGCAAAAAAAAGAAGAACAGATTTTTAGAAGTTTTTGCATTTAGATGTCATGTCATTGTAGCGAGGAATTGATGGTGTTTACTGTTTTGGGTGATAGGGGTTCTTCAGATCAAAGTAAGACATGTTTGCTAGTAAAGGGGTTCTTGAGTAAAATATTTTGCTTCCCTGATAGAATTGCCACCTTCGATATTTAGCCAGCGAGATAAGAAACCACCAATTCACCGTAAACTATCTGTTATCTTCTAAACTGGTCAATTAGATAGAAGCTTCTCTCCTCTTGAAGATTGTGTTTCACATGATACATTTAGGAACTTAATGGATTTTGTTTCATGACTAAAGTCTATTATAAGCTGACCAGCTCCAATTTGCTGTCTTTAGGCTTTATGCACCCGACTTTCAGTTTCCTGAATCCATTAACCAAAACGGAAGAATGATAATGACGATGACGTCTGGGTTCTGAATTTTATTCTTCTAATAAATGCATGACGTTTGTTTCTTTGTTTATTTATGTGAATTAGCTTGGTATACCTTGAGGGCTGTAATATTGCATTAGATGTTCCCTTCATAAATATAGGATCAAATTGAAAAAGAATTTCCTTGCTGGAATTCTACCTATTTCTTCACAATAATCGATTTATTTCCCGTTGGTTATTGTCTATATCTTACCCTGACTTGTTGTATCAATTAGAGGAGCGCTTCTAGCCCATTAGTTTGACTTTCTTATAGTCTAGGCCGTGTTTTCTGTTGAGCATACAAGTTTAGATCTATCTACGTGAAACCATTTACAATCCTGGTTACTCGTTTAGACTTCCAGGGATGTATTAACTTGTAACAAACAAAGTATCTTTAAGCTACAATCATCAATCTTTATCATCCATAATAGGTATTCCTTATACTAGGCTTGTGTAATATTTGTTGATACATAATAGCCGAAAGGAAGTACAACACAATTCTGATTTCACGCTTATTTCAAATTCATCTTGATAGCATCTTACTTTTTGGTTATTCATTCCATGGCCATGTTGTTACTGTCTTTCTTAATAAGACAATAACTTGCCCTTTATCCTGGCTGGTTTTACTACTATTGTCTCCAAAAAGAAGAAATTCCTCCTGTAACCTTTACATTCGGTGCACAAAAGTACTTCTTTTAGGGTTTAGGGTTCCCCCTCTTGCCCAAATTCCTCATCTCCATCTTCATGATATTAGAGCTAGAGTTATGTTCCCTCCTAAATCAAATACCATATAATTATTTTACTAAATTGACCAAATTTTCACTGTTACCCAGATACGACTTCCCTTGGAGCCCAACAAAATACATACCATTTTATGGTGGTGCAGAGTACCATGATTACCATCATTACGTTGGAGGACAAAGCCACAGTAACTTCGCTTCAGTATTCACTTACTGTGATTACATATATGGAACTGACAAGGTTAGTCAACCACATTTTTTAACTCGCTCAAACAAAACTTTCTCTCGAACTATTCTAGGTTTAAGTTGTATTATTCATTATTCAATCATCCCATCATTGATAAGTTTTTATGTTTCACAGGGCTATCGCTACCAAAAGCAACACCTTGGAAAGGTAAACCTTTTATATAAGTTTCGCAAATAAAATTTATTGCATAAAATTTTGTTCAACTGTCTAAGGTGGGGAGTTATAGGAGTTGTGAGTCCTATGCTTTGCTCCACGGGTTGAACCTAAAAATTCACTACGAGTTCGATTGTTTTCCCCCACTATGCACGTGGAAGAACACGAGTCTGGTTATTTTGACGACCTCTTGGACTTGGTAGTTGGGTGTCTTGAGGTCACTCGACTCACAACCGATTACAATGACAAAAAAGAGGTCCAAGACATTATATTCTTGGTCATGAGATTTGTCTATTCGAGTCTGTTCCACAAATTCATAAGCGGGGTGTCTCTGTTATTTCTAACGACTTCCTGTGATCTTTTGATTAGTTGAAGGAGACATGGAGCAACAACGGGGAGCAAAATGGGAACGGAGTCAATTACAAATCTGAATAGCTCTAGATATTTATTGCCAATGTCAGCGATAAGCTGGTTCTTCTCGGAATACTTTCTCAATCTAGATCAAACTCTTAGTTTTCCAATTCGACAGCGTCCATTGTTATTACCATTGCATCATGCAGAAGGTTGCTTCTGCTTTTTGATCATTTTCTTTGTCTTTTGGAGGGGGAGGGGTTGGGGGTGTTTATGTTGTTGTGTCTCAGCTATGGACTTCAAGTCAGATATATGAAATTATGTCTTTCTATTTTGACTTTTGAGTAGTAAATTTGGAAATATGAACTGAAATCTTGGGTTAGAGATGGTGCATAAGTAAGACCAGAAACAAAACAAATATATAAACCATATACTAGTTTTCTTAGTTCAAAAGAAAAATATATACTAGTTTTCTTATCAAGCCTGTGCCCTTTTGAGTGTTTTTAATTAATGAAGGGACAATGTATGATGAAATCAATTGTCTTTTTATCCTTAATATAAAACAAATTCCAATTTATTTTTAAAAAAGAGAATTATATTTTCGAGCATATTCCAAGTACAAAAAGCAAGTAGTTCAACGAGAAAAAAAAAAAGTACAAAAAGCAAGCCTATTATGCTATAAGGTAGTAAAATAGCATATTCCATGTGCTCCCCCCCAAGTATTATTAAAAATTGATCTAGATCTGCAAACCAAGTGAATCTCAAACAAAAATCAAAAGTGGGTAACTGTTATTTATTTTGCTTTGGGTGATTGTATTGTAGCTGCGCTTGGGCAATGCAACACTGGATCAAAGATTTCCATAGCAAACTATTGTAACGAAGCACAAAAAAAGAATAATTGTCTTAGCACAAAACGTCGCACAGAAAAAGGATATCTGTCTTAGCACAAAACATCGCACAGGGTTTGGTAGAGGGACTGAGCCTTGCACTGGCATAGGCCCCAAGCTAAACCTGATAGTATGTCTCTCGACAGGCCAGGTCGGGCCAAAGTAATGCGGTCCGGTTAGACACCACTACTTTCTCAGTTTCTCTTGTGGATGAAATAAAATCTATCAAAACCAGGAGACAAAGTAATGCCCCACTAAAATGTTTTACCAAACATTCCCTTTGTAAAACCCTAAATCCCCTTTATCTAAACCCTACTTGGTAGGAAATATCTCCCATCTTCAATAGACCCTTCCCCCATCTTGCAGTGACATAAGAGGCACCATTATGATCAGCTGAATTGTCATTCAATTTCCATCTTTTTCCTTCTCTCTAAACTGGTAACGAATTCCAATCCGGTAATACTTCACTATTTATGAATCAAACTCATAAAGTCTGCATTTTTAATTCCTCTATACTTCCCCATCTGAATGAAACTTTTCTTATTTTCTATCTTATGAGAATATGAATATCTGGGTTTTTCATTTTGTATAAAATATTCTAAGTTGCAATAACTGAACATAATTATGCAATTAGATTCTTGTTATTTTAAAGCATTACCCTTCTTGTATTCAAATTCTTCTGATAAACTGATATTAATCAATTGAAGTTCCATTTTTAACTATTCCAATAACTTTAGGTTCACATGCTTTACTAATGAATCATATATATGCTTAAGATTAGGGGGGATGCCTATGTAAAAAATCAGTTTGAGGTCTATATAAGATGGATCAACCTTAATTTATGTATCTATTCGTTTTGTCGGGAATGTTTCGATCTATTTAGTACACTCACTTGTGGGTTTTTATGAAAATTTTTTAGCTTTAGGTTACCATTGGCAAATACTTGGACGTTTCATTTTATTGGTCCAAATCAAGCTAGTGATAGATTCTTCGAATTGAAAATACCCCAAATCGCATTGCTAGTTTTTATGGTTCAATATAATTAGTTTTTGGGAAACATAGGTATCTTGAGGAAGACAATCGGGTAACTCCCGTTTGACCTGATATGTATGGCAAGTCACATTATACATCAACTCAACTCAATTTTCATCTCCAAGAAATGTGTCACTGAAAGTTGGAACATTAGTTTAGGGCGGATCATGTGATAACTAACAGATTATTATGATGGTCTTGTCCATTCTAAGTTGGAATTATTCTACTCTTACTAGTTCAGAATTATTCATCAACCGGGCATTTGGTCTAGTGGTATGATTCTCGCTTTGGGTGCGAGAGGTCCCGAGTTCTATTCTCGGAATGCCCCTTAACCTTTTGTCTTCTAGGATGAGATTTTATCCACCTAGCAGCTTATGAGGTTATCTCTGACTGAGTCTATTTTTCATCTTAATGTAATAATATTATAACCAATCGGGCTCTCTTAAGAAAACCAGGTGTGGATCCATGGAATTTAGTCTGGTATTATTCTCGTGTTGGGTAAGTCAGTTCCTTAACTTATTTGTCTTGTGAGGTCTCACCTATTATAGTTTGGCTAGCCAAAAAATAGAGTCGGCTCGTCGAATTCAAGTCTGGAATTCAGATCAGTTTATGATTTCTATCTCTGAATGATACATTTTGGACCTGCATGCTTTACCTGGAACGAGCAACATATCAGATCCACTTGATTGGTGGCATTATTTTATACGTGTTGAGACTATGGATCTGGCTTTAGCACATTGGACATGCTGTGAGATGTTTAGATTTGGTTGACCACTTGACCTCATTGATTATACTTGAATTGTTCTGTTTTCAATACCAATTGGGCATTTGGTCTAGTGGTATGATTCTCGCTTTGGGTGCGAGAGGTCCCGAGTTCGATTCTCGGAATGCCCCTTTAGTTTTCATCTTTTAAGATGAGATCTTACCACTCTAGGAGGAGCTTATGTGTTTGTCTTGGGCTTATCTATTTTTCATCTCAATGTTACTAGATGGACCCTCTAAGAGAAACTTGGTCTGACCAGATCCATGGACTTCGGTCAGGTGGTGTTATTCTCACTGGAGCATGAGTTCCTTAACTTATTTGTCCGTTAGGATCTAGCATCTTCATAGTTTGTTTAGCAAAAAGCTCGAATTCTGTAATTGAATTCAAGACTAGATTCCAGATCAACTTATGCTTTCGTGTCTGAAATATACATTCAGATGAAAAGTAGGAGTAGACCAGACCCATTTGAGTTGGCTTTATTTTAGGAAATATTGTTGTTGACTTATTATAATGTGCTGAAACTGCGAATCTGATTTTAGCATCTTGGGTATGCATCATGAGAAGTTGAGATCTAAGAATATGCAATGAAGTATCATTTGACTTGAAATAACGAGTCAATAATGCGGGGTGTGCTACTGTTGACCTCTATCACGAATTATAATGAAGTATTTCTGTTTCCTCTACCAAGTGGGCATTTGGTCTAGTGGTATGATTCTCGCTTTGGGTGCGAGAGGTCCCGAGTTCGATTCTCGGAATGCCCCTTAAGATTTCATCTTTTAAGATGAGATCTAGCGAATATAATTTTTGGGTCTGTCTAGCAGTTTTTATGCATTATGTCTCTGACTTATGCATATTGTATATTTGTATCTAAATGTATAAATCAGTTGGTCAACAAAGAAAGCCAGGGTTTGATCAGATCCATTTGATGATTTGACCCAAACTCGGTCTAATTGGTTTCAAACTCGTTCATAGAATAAAACTTCTTTCTCCTATACAATTAAGTTCTTGTTATTTTAATGCATTACCATTGAATTCAAACTCGGTCTAATTGAATGGCAACTATAGAATTAAGTTCTTGTTATTTTCGGGGAATAGATATATGCTCGTGCGCGAACTCGCAGAGTGGGGAAATAAACTTCTTGCTCCTTAGCCCACGTGAAGTGTTGAGATCTGATTTCTGAGACGTGTTATATACTAGCGAGTAACGACAAACCCAGTGCTATGTGGGTTTCATTTAGAAAGTACTGTTTTCCTATTCTATTTTCTACAACAATTAGGATTTAGCTCTGGTGGTATGATTCTCATTTCTCGGATCACCCCTAACTTTTCATCTTTCAAAATGAAATCTTACCGATATAGTTTTACGTATACTTGTGTCCGTTTATCTTTTCTGTCAACTGTCGCTGTCATGTACTTCGCATCTGACCGTGTTCATCATTATAAACAATTGGTGAACTAAGAAAAGCAGGGTAAACTCCTCAGACTGTGTGCAATGGTCGAGGTTTAGGAATGTGTTTCTGCAAGTGACGGACCGATATGGCGATGTTTATGCAAATAAGTGTCATTTAATAGCATCTAGTCAATACTCAATGGTATATAATATGGTTATTGTTATCTTGTTTTCTATACCAATTGGGCATTTGGTCTAGTGGTATGATTCTCGCTTTGGGTGCGAGAGGTCCCGAGTTCGATTCTCGGAATGCCCCTAAAGGTTTTATCTTTTATGATGAGATCTCACTCGTAAGATGAGGTATTTGTATATCACTTCATGCATTTACTTTCCGACTTTCGTATTCTGCATCTGAATGCATTAGTCATTATGAACCGGTTCACCAAGAAAAACCTAGTTCATTCGACCCGTTGGAATTTTTTCTTCGAAAATAATTATGTACTTATTGACGACTGCGGAATAAACCTCTAGCTTCTTCGACTATGTTAAGGATGTTGAGATCCGAGTATATGTTTTCTGCAAGGGACAGATTGTTGTTTATGTGAACCTAATCAGCGGTATTTAATATGGTTGACCTTTACTACAAGGATAGTAAACCAATTTTGTTACCTATACCAATTGGGCATTTGGTCTAGTGGTATGATTCTCGCTTTGGGTGCGAGAGGTCCCGAGTTCGATTCTCGGAATGCCCCTTAACTTTTCCATCTTGTAAGATGATATCTCACCGATTGAGTTTGAAGTATTTGTCTATCAGCTTATGGAATCTGATTTTGATTTTCGTGTTTTGCATGCAAATGCATTAATTGTTACCCAAATAGTCCAAGCAGGGTCTCGTTAGGTTCATTTGATCCAAAAAAATATTTCATGTAGATAAATACTTGCTGCAAAGTGGGGAATAGACTTCCAGCTCCTTAGATTATGTTCAAACTGTTCACTGTTGAGATTTGAGAATATGTTTTCCAAGAGTAACAAATTGATGTTTATGTAACTGAGTTTCATTTACTTAAACCTAGTCAGTGGTATCTGATACGGTTGACCTTTTGCTCTGAAGGCATTGAATCAAGGGGGTTCACTTTAGCTCTCCGTTAAAAAGAGAGATGTGCCATTAGATCCAAGGCATTCCTACAGATAATAGCTTAGTGTAAAACTGGTGACTCTGTACTATTTTGCAAGTGGAGATATGGAACAAATCCAATCTGTGTGAAGCCGGTGTTGCAGTCTAATATTTTTGTCCTTGTTATTTGACTTCGATATGATATGAAAACTTATGTATGGTTCATATACTAGTGCTCGGGTGATAAATAAATGTCTAGCTATAGATACCAATTGGATACATTGAGAATGCGTTTCCTACTTTGACAAACTTATATTTATGTGGTTCATATACTAGTGCTCGGGTAATACTAGTTGTTATGTACTTCTGCTGCTTTTAAGCATCAAAAGGGCATTTGGTCTAGTGGTATGATTCTCGCTTCGGGTGCGAGAGGTCCCGAGTTCGATTCCCGGAATGCCCCTCAATTCTTTTTTATAAGATAACATCATTCTCATCCAAAATGTGAGTGCATCAATATGGGTGTTATTTTCATACTCGCAAGTTCAAGTTGCACATTCACAAGGCTTTGTTTAGGTATGTTGTTATTTGTTTGTCTTTCTTTTTAAAATATCTTTAATTGTGTTCATTTATAATTCTACAAGTGTAAGCACCATTTATAAGTTTCTGCAATTGAATTTATCGATTTTTTTTTGGCATGAAGATCAAAGTTTTGTTCAACTAACTGTATAAGGTGAGGAGTTCGATTGGAGTTGTTGTTTCTATGTCTTCACATATCAACTTTGAAGAGCCGAAGTCCTGTTTATTGTGTTAGCTAGTAGATGAGAGAATTTGGACTTTATAGGTACTTGTATTTGTCTGTAAGCTCTAATGGGGCTGAATTGATCTAGTTATAACTATAAGTTGTCAAGTTGATTTCATTAGGTTTTTTTATGCCTCCTATTCTGTTTTTGGGATCTCAAGCTGTTATTTTCTCTGTATTTCTAACGACTTCGTGTGATCCTTGATTAGTTCAGGGAATATGGAGCAACAATGGCTGATGGGGTGCAAAAATAGGGCGGAGTCCATTACAAATCTGAGTAGGTGGTGATGTTTCTATGTCAATTTTGGTGATAGGCTGTCTGCCCAATGTGGTTCTCTTGATCATCAGACTACTGGTTTCAGATTTTGACAGCGTCCATTGTATCGTGGAGGATGTTTCTTATTTATTCCATTTTTCTGTGCCTCTTCCTGGAAGGAAGAAAGTGACTTCAAAACAAATATATGGAGTGAAAAATTATGGCTTTTGACTTTCACTTTGAGAGTAGTAAATTTGGAAATATAAAATTTGGGTTGTTTGAACTTCAGGCTTCAAGATTGTCAACCAGGGGAAGCCAAGGTTTTAGTCAATAATAGGGCAAGAAAAATATGTTTTTCTCCCTTCTCCTTTGATTTTGATACACTTTTATTTATCTTGTCCACGAGGGACTAATCATCTATAATCAGAACGATAAGGAGATGGTGAGACGTTTGTTCTAGTCGTCAACTCAATCTGCTAAATCAATATGTTTTGTTACTATCAAATTAGTGTGGACTCGTATAAGGAGAGACCTATATATGAAATGTATCACTTCTAAGGCATTTGACGGTATTGCACAAGTTATGTCTTGCCTCGTCACCTTATAATGTATTTGGATAACTGAATATAACATAATGTGTTGGACAAGAAACTCTCAATGGCATTGGCATACAAGCACAAGTGAGCTGGTAAAGTAGACTAGTAAAGAGAACTGACCGTCGTTACATGGGCATGGATACGTTTTTTTTTTTTTTGTTGTTGTACTGCTACGTGCAATTTTATTTTTACAATTGCAACATTATGAAGAGAATAAATCAAGCGTACACAAACGAAAATATAATGCTAGAGACTCACCCAGTGTAGTTGAACAAAAGACTAACCTTAGCCCCTGAAACTGTGAAGATGGATTAAGGGGACACCCAAAATTCTTAAAAGGAGCTACAGATGTCGAAGGAAGAGAAAAAGTAGACCCATGAACAAAAGTGGAACTAGTTAAAATGTATTACCAAACATTCTTTTGTAAAACTTATTCTTCCCCTACCCTAAACCTAAACCCTAGTATCTCTCTCATCTTTCGAACTCTTTCCCCCAATTTGAAGTGAAATTGCATTTAACAGGAGATATCGAAGGTTAAAAATACATGATCGGGTTTCTAGCTCCATCGTTTCCTCAAAACGGGTAAATTTAAGTTCTTTTTGTAAAAAGTCATAAGTTTTGCGATCCTTATTTAGGCTATAATTCCCATCTGAATTTTAGGTTTTTTTTTTATATATATATTTGATATGAAAGAGAATATAAATCTGGGTCTTTCATTTTGTATTATATATTTTGAGTTGCAATAATTGAATGGCAACTATACAAGTAAGTTCTTGTTATTTTAATGGCATTACCCTTGAATTCAAACTAGGTTCTCTTGTCTTCTGATATTTGATCAATTTGGAGTTTCATTTTTTAATTGTTGAGTAACTGTATACTCACATGCTTTACCTGGTATTGCGATTGATTTAGCAATTTATGCAACATTAATGGTGCCCTAATGAGCATATATGCACTCAATATGTTGGTGTAAGTCGGAATCGGTTCTGAGGTCTCTATAAGATCGAACAACCTTAATGTTTCATATTAATTCATTTCGTCCAGACATATTTGACCCATTAGTAAAATATGTTTATTATGACCTTTTTGTTGTGTCGGTTCATTCAAGCTAGTGATAGATTCTTTTAATTGAAAGTACCCCAAATTGGTCTGGTAGCTTTTCTTGATCCAAAATGCTAGTGGTTCAATCAGTAGTTCCTCGGAAACAGGGTATATCTCGAGGAAGGCATTAAAGGAACTCCTGTTTGAGCCGATATGTATGACAAGTCACATCATACATTATACATCAACTCAAGACTCAATTTTTATCCCCGAGAAATTGTGTCTTTGGAAATTGTAATATCAATACAAGGTCTATCTTGTGATGACTAATGTGGTTTAATGAGCTTCTTGTCCAATTACCGGATTCTCTACCGCACCTTGTGTGCCGCGTATCAATTCTCCCGTACCCTTTTAGCGTGGGTTCGTGACCCAATACTCCAAATTTGGCGTACCGGAATTTTCAGCCATAGTTAATCCAATATCTTTGTAAAATCTGTAAGCTTATCTATTTGAGTAGTTAACCACATGATTTTCTAGTTAACTAGTTAAAACTTTAAGTCCTATGGAGATAGAATGTGTCATAGTATGTTTAACTAATACATATGCACAATGGTTAAAAAAGCGATTTTACTCGATGCTGTTTTCTTTCACAATGTGAGGCGGTGCCTCGAGGCAGTAAAGAGGCGTAGTTTCAATATCATATATTTTAATATAGTTATAGTAATTAATTATATTTATAGTAGATTTTGTTGAATTTGTTTGTAGTACTACAAAAAACTAATTTTTCAATAGTAAAGTTAAAGTATATGAATGCTCCTGGTCACTTCTACCTTTTGACTAACTCTAGAAGTTAAAGTAAAACAAAGAAAGTCACTAACACACCGAGGCGTAAGTTCTGGTGGCCGGTACACCAATATTTTGCTTCGAGGCGTACGCCTCGATGTGCATCTTATGCGCCTTTTTAAACATTGTTAATATGCATCATAGAAAATATATATCATCTGTGAAAATAGCCCACAACGTACCGAAGCAGAATATAACGTACCGAAACAGAAAATAACATACCGAAACAGAAAATAACGTACCAAGGAGGTGTACCCCTAGCGTAACAGATAGTAATGTACATCGTACCGGAGCGAACCACATTCCAGGTAAAATTGTTCTTGTCCATTCTAAGTTGAATGATTCTATTGTTAATCTGTAAGTAGTTCAGGTTTATTCATCAACTGGGCATTTGGTCTAGTGGTATGATTCTCGCTTTGGGTGCGAGAGGTCCCGAGTTCGATTCTCGGAATGCCCCTAATGTATTCATCTTTTAGGATGAGATTTTATCCACCTAGCAGTTTATGATCCTATGTCCGGCTCATCTATTTTTCCTGTGAATGTATTAGAATTATTCATGGAATCTAGTAAGGTGATGTCATTCTCGCTTTGGGTGCCTGAGTTCCCTAACTTACGAGGTTTAAACCCAATATGGTTTGTCTAGCAAAAAAATAGGGTCGTCTGGCTGAATTCAGAATTGGAATTCAGATCAGTTTATGACTTCTCTCTCATAGATATACATTTTTGCACCTGCTTTCTATACCTAATACCTGGACCTAGGAATATATCTAATCCATTTGATTTTGGCATTATTTTATGAAATATTGTTATTACACATGTGCTGACACTGCAAATCTGCCTTTAGCACATTCAATATGCATAGCAAAATGCTAAGACTTGAATGTGCAACCAAGTATCATTTGACTTGTATTTACTAGTCAAATGTACAGGGTATGGTATGGTTGACTTCAACACTAATTATGGTGAAGTAGTTCTGACTTTGGAGTTCTATACCAATTGGGCATTTGGTCTAGTGGTATGATTCTCGCTTTGGGTGCGAGAGGTCCCGAGTTCGATTCTCGGAATGCCCCTCATTTTTTATCTTTTAAGATGAGATGTTACCAACATAGTTTTAGGGAGTTGTCTAGCAGTTTATGCTTTACGCCTCTAACTTATGTGTATTACTATTCAATTTATTAAATTGTGTGAACCAGTTGTTCAACTGAGAAAGGCACGGCTTGTTCATATCCATTTGAGACCTGGTATTCTTTTAAGGAATAGATATATACCTGTATATGGAGGGAGAAATGAACTTTCAGCTCATTAGACAGGATCACATGTTGAGATGTGAGATGTTTTTTGTACTTAAGTAGTCAATGGTAAATGATATGGTTGACCTCTAACACAATGATAGTTACCCTATTCTGTTTTCTACAGCAATTGGGCATTTGGTCTAGTGGTATGATTCTCGCTTTGGGTGCGAGAGGTCCCGAGTTCGATTCTCGGAATGCCCCCAACTTTTTCATATTTCATGATGACATGTCACCAATATAGTTTACGGTATTCGTGTATTGGTTTACCTATTCTGTCTCTGTCATGTAAATTGCATCTGACAGTTCATTATAAAACAATTGGTCAACTAAGAAAAACCGGGCTATATCAGATCCATTTATTTCATGACAGTATTTTTGGGAAATAGTTATGTAGTATGTAGATTTGAAAATAAACTCTAAACTGCTCGGACCAAGTGAAGTGTGGTCATGCGGAGTCTTAACAATGTGTTTTCTGCTAGTGACAAACCGATAAGGCGATGTTTGTGTAAATAAGTGACATCTAATAGTACCTAGTCAATGGTATATAATATGGTTGATGTTATCTTGTTTTTTATACCAATTGGGCATTTGGTCTAGTGGTATGATTCTCGCTTTGGGTGCGAGAGGTCCCGAGTTCGATTCTCGGAATGCCCCAAAATTTTCATCTTTTACGATGAGATCTTACCTATCTGGAGCTTGTGTGGTATGTCTGGCTTGGTCTTATCTATTTTTCATCTGAATGTGTTAATGTTATTAATTAATTGACCCTTCTAATATAAACTAGGTCTAGATCAGATACATGGACTTTGATGTGGTGGTGTTATTCTGGCTTTGAGTGAATCAGTTCCTTAACTTATACTTCTTATGAGATCTCAACTGTTGTAGTTTGTCTAGCAAAACGATTGAATTCTGCCTATGAATTCAGGAATTTGATTCGGATCATATTCCACCTGAATATCTTTACATGAAAGTAGGGTATTATCAGATCCATTTGATTCATGACATTATTCACGTGCTGAAATGTGAATCTGATTTTAGCTTCTCGTGCAGTGTGAAATGTAGAGATTTTTGAAAATATGCAACCAAGTAACATTGACTTATAATAACTAGTCCGTCATACTAGGTCTTCTATGGTTGACCTCTATCACTAATTACAGTGAAGTACTTCTGCTGTTTATACCAATTGGGCATTTGGTCTAGTGGTTTGATTCTCGCTTTTGCGAGAGGTCCCGAGTTCAATTTTCGGAATGCCCCTTGACTTTTCATCTTTTAAGGTGAGACCTCAGCAATATTTAGGTGTTTGTGTAGCAGCTTTTGAATTCTATTTTCTGACTTTACATTTTGCACCAGTTAATCAGCTTGTCATGTGAAGTGTAAACCAACTCGTCTTCTAAGAAAACTTGACATGCACAGGCTGGGAGATAATCTTTATTACCTAAACAATGCCTAAATTGTATATGATATGGTTGACTTTTAATATAATGATGGTACAACAATTATGATTTCTGTACCAGTTGGGCATTTGGTCTAGTGGTATGATTCTCGCTTTGGGTGCGAGAGGTCCCGAGTTCGATTCTCGGAATGCCCCTTAAGTTTCATCTTTTAAGATGTTATCTCAGCAATATAGTAGTTACATGGATTCTTTTCTGGCAGTTTGTGCATTATTTTGTGAAGTAGATACTCACTGTTATGGTAAGTGGGTAATAACCTTAACTCCTTAGAGCACATGAAAATGTCGAGATCTGACACGTATCTTTACAATCGATACAAACCAATGACTATGCAAATAAGTATCGTTTAGAAATACTTAGCTAGTGGTACATGACATGGTTGACTCTTACACAGTGATAGTAATCCAATTCTGTTTCCCACACCAATTGGGCATTTTGTCTAAGTGGTATGGTTATCGATATGGGTGCGAGAGGTTCCGACTCTGATTCTCCTAATGCCTCTAAGTTTTCATTTTTTAAGATGATTGGCGTTATAGCTCTGCATATATTGCATCTGAATGTTCTATTCAATACAAGCCTATGGTTCATCTAAGAAAGCCAGGCTTGATTAGATCGGTTTGATCCATGGCATTATTGTTAGGACATAGATGTATACTCTATGCAGAAGCAGAATGAACTTCCAGCTCACATGAAATGTCGAGATCAGAAACCTGTTCTACTGTTCTCTACAAGCGAAGAACCAAAATCTACGAGACTAGGAATACTAAGTTAATGGTCATTGTGGTCATAATATGGTTGACCTTTATCATAATTATAGTAATAGAGTTCTGTTTCCTATTCCAATTGGACATTTGGTCTAGTGGTATGATTCTCGCTTTGGGTGCGAGCGGTCCCGAGTTCGATTCTCGGATCGCCCCATTCTTTTTCATCTTTTAAGATGAATATCACCAATACAGTTTGAGGTATTTATGTAGCAGTTTATGCCTTCTGTTTCTAACTTTTATACTATTTTGCATCTGAATCAATCAATCAATCGATCAAAAATCCATAAACAAATTCTGAAATTCCCTATGGAAAATAAGGGTTCTGTTAAGTCCCTTCGATCCGTGGTATTTTTTTCTTGGGAAAATAGGTGCATACTTATTGCATACTTAGGAACAGGCTCTAAGTTCTAGCTCCATAGAGTAATTAAAAAATGTAAAGATTTGAGTGTGTCTTCCACAAGTGACAAACTGAGTTGTATACGATTTAGTATCATTTATTTCGACTTAATCTGTGGGATCTGATATGGTTGACCTCTATGTAATGATAGTAAACATTACTGCTTTGTATAAGGAAGGGGTTTTTGAGCTAATGATATTATTCTCTCTCTGGTTATGAATGGGTTATGGGTTTTTGAGCTAATGATATTATTCTATTTTCTAGCATGACAGAATTTACATCAAAGTTCTCAGAGGACATCCGGCATTGTTTCCGAACGGATTGAATCAGTTGGTTTCACTAAAGGGACGTGAAAAAGGGAGATATCAATCGACCTGTTTAATCCATGGCATTCGGCATTCCAACAGTAGATAACAATTCAGTGTAAAACTGGTCATAGATGGTTGCTGTATATTGTCTTTTAGAGTTCAATTTGCAGTGAATATATGGACGATTCTGTCTGCAGCCAGTATAGCTGTTTAGCGTCGTTGTTCACCTAGTTGTATGAAGTTATGTCAGAGCAGTTGTTTCTATGCTCTGATTCACATTGAATTGTAATTGCCGGAGTTATGAGTTCACTGGCTTTTGTTATGCTTTTGCTTCTGTTATTTGTTTCTCAAGCAGTTGAGTTCTCTGTTATTTCTGACTGAGTTCTTGCATTCTTTGATTAGTAAATTCTTTTGTTTTAAACCCAAAATCTGTAAATGTCACAAGTTGGTATCTGTTGTTTTTCAAAGCTATCACTTGCAACCAACTGGTCAATGTTTTGACAAGGTTTTCCATAGGTTGAGAAAGTATTTGGTAGCTCTCTGCTAGTGCAGTAGCGCAGGGCAAGGCACCCCTTGGTCTTAGCCATTAGGGCAAGAGAGTATTTGTTTTTCACCCTCTTCTAGTTTGGTGCCTTTTGTCGTGATACATTTACTTTCTTATTTCTCTCTGTGTATGGGTGAATAATCATCTATATAGTATTGCAAATGAGAGGGAAATAATGGGACGTTGGTTGCGGTCGTCAACCCTGTTGGATGTATGTATTAGTGGAAGGTCTTAAAAATTTCCATGGAAGACGGTGAAAACCAAAAAAAAAAAAATCAATCCAAACGCACCTAATCTCTCTTCTCTCTCTCTTCTCTGGCCACCGCCGGCCGGCTCTCTCTCTTGTCTCTCTATCTCTTTTCTCTTTTCTCTTCTCTCTCCTCTCCTTTATGTCTTCTTTCTCTCTCTCTATCTCTTCTCTGTATCTTTCTCTTCTCACTTTAAGTTTCGGCGAAGGGAATGGTCCCTCCGCCGGAACCCTTCGTCTGGAAAACCAGACGAAGGAGATCTGGAGTCCAGATCCAGACGAGTTTCTCCTGGATCTGGACTCCAGATCCAGGTGGCCTTCGCCTGGTTCTACCAGACGAGGGTTCCGCAAAGGGGACTCCTCTTCGCCGAAACTTCGAAAAGAAAAAGAGAAAAGATAGAGGAAAGAGAAGAATGAGATAGACAAAAGAGGAAAAGGAGAGAAGATAGAGGAAAGGGAGGGATGAAGAGAGAGAGAGAGAGAGAGAGAGAGAGAGAGAGAGAGAGGGGGAGGGAGATGGATGACCGGAGTTATTGTCGCCAGAAATAATGGCCTCCGGAGTTGATGTTGGGGAGAAAGAAGATGGTGGAAGAAGAAATGGGTAGTTTTTGGAAGAAACAAAAAAAAAATTCCACACAAAACTTATTGTCCCGAAAACTTCGCTTATTTTCCCAAAACATTGGCCTATTTTTTCTAGGAAGGTCGTTTAATTTTAATAATTT
The DNA here is from genome assembly GCF_041429995.1 of Eschscholzia californica. NCBI lineage: Eukaryota > Viridiplantae > Streptophyta > Magnoliopsida > Ranunculales > Papaveraceae > Eschscholzia > Eschscholzia californica. The sequence continues at coordinate 42,012,000 of NW_028238483.1, read as the reverse complement.
GAGATATATTTTTATTTCTTTTTAGGGGTTTATTTCCGATATATATTTATACTGATATTGAATTAATAGATCTAGCTAATAAGACCTATTTTTGAAATATCATTTGTTACGCATTTGACAATATTGTTTGTATCTGGCAGGTCAGTAGAGCGCGAGTTTTGTTTGTCTTCATCACTTTTTATATATTTGGATATTTAAATCTTACGTACCATTCCAATAGAGATGTCTATGCAGATGCGTGGGAGAGGGGGTGGCATAGGTGTGACGGCACGAAACCCCCCTTAAACAATAAGAGATAATGGACAAACCGAGGTCTCTTCAAATAAACCATTAAAAACTAGGTCGTAGCTTACTTGCTAAAAATCTTGTTTTACAAACTTGAGGCCATGAGTTCAATGCAAGAACCTTCCAGTTTTTTTCCTTTCTAAATAGTTAATTTCGATACTTTAAGTTGGTACGCTAAGGCTAATGATTATGGAATTTGAAATTCAATAATTATTGTTTTAATTTTGCTATCTAGATGGTGATTCCTAATGTGTTTAATTTTTCGTAGAGGCATGTAGCAAATTTTTTGTCACAAGTACTTTGAAACACCAAATATGTAGTTACTTATTATGCTCATTTACATTTATATAAAAATATCTTTAGTAATCCAAAATGAAATCTTTTTCACAATGTTATACACAAACAATGATACTACATCTTATATTATCGAAGGATCCTAAATAATTTTTCGAAGCGAACTTTTCTTTCCAGACACACCACTGTGTCTCTGACGTACGGGTACAAGTTATCTCGTAAGGTCCATGCCATAGTTTCATCATCATTGTGTGTAGTATTCGGATAACTAAATCTCACACATCGTGCTCGCCAGCACAAATCGTGGCTTACAGATAGATACTCCGGTAACTTAACCCATCATGTTTACTAGAACTGGCGCACCTGGTTTTAACAAAAATCTAGACAAGTCACAGAAATCAAAACAAAGTGGAACTGATAAAATATAGGTCGATAATTTGAGGAAATAAAGAAATTTTCACGGGTACAAACTTTTGGGTGGAAACAAATTCTTGTTAGGATTCTTTTGTTTCTTCCTCCATCTTCCCCTCCTACTTCCACCATCACTTCCGGCGACTTCCACCACCACGACGGCCTCCACCACCAACTCTGGTCGTCTCCTCTTCTTCTCTCGTCTCGCTTTCTAAGTTTTGGTGAAGGGAGGGAGCCACTTCGCTGAAATTTCGTCTGGTTTTCCAGACAAATGATTCCGACGACAAATGGGCTTTCTCCTCGTCTTAACTTAGAGAAAGAAAGAGACAAAACAAAAGCAGCGAAGAGAGAGAGAGAAGAGAAAGAAAGTGAGTGGATTCCGGCGACCCTCTGTCGACGTTGACGACGTGAGAAAAGGTGTGTTTGGCTCAACTTTTTTTGTTTTCCCGCCCTTTGGTAATCCGGAAACTTTTGTTGTTTCCCCAAACACAGGGACCTAAAACGTATTGCCAAACATGCTCTTCCCAAAACCTAAATCCCCGTAACTCTAAGCCCTAATCTCTCTCCCATCTTTCATATTGATAAAACTGTTTCGAGCCCTTTCCCCCAATCTGCAGTGAAATTAACAGGAGATATCAAAGGGTAAAACTTGTGGTCGGACTTCTACCTCTATCGTCTCCTCAAAACGGGTAATAAGCTTCAGTTTTAGTGTAAAAATTGAAACTTTTACGATCTGATTTAGGCTATAATTCTCCATCTGAATTTTAGGTTTTCTATTTAATATGAAAGAGAATATAAATCTGGGTCTTTCATTTTATATTATATACTACTATTTTGAGTTGCAATAATTGAATAGCTACTATTCTTGTTATTTTAATGCATTACCCTTGAATTCAAACTAGGTTTTCTTGTCTTCTCTGATATTAATCAATTTGGAGTTCCATTTTTAATTGTTGATGAACTATTCGCCCACATGTCTTAGATTGTATTCTGATTGATAGAGCATTTTATGTAAAACTGTTGATTTATTTTCTTATTTCATTGGAGTTGGTTTTGAGGTCTAAATAAGATGGATCAACCTTAAATTTTATGTTAATTTGTTTCGTTTAGACATATTCGATCTACAATGTAGTTTGCCCTCGAAATATAACAATTTGTTAGCTTTATGTTTCCCACGTGGTAACTATACATGGTATAGTGAGATTTTGGTCCAACCTAAGTTCTGCTTTGCGAGAGATCCCGAGTCTGATTCTCGGATTGGAATGCCCCTTAGTTTACATCTTATTGGATGAGTCTCACCAGTATAGCGACTTATGCATTCTGTCCTAGGCTCTAGATTATTCACATTATAAACCAATTGGTTGCCCTAAGAAAAAATAGGCCCAGATAAGGTTCCTAATTCTTGCTTTGGATGCACGAGTTCCCTAACTTGTTCATCTTGTGGGATCTCATCCCATATAGTGCAAAAATTTGAGTTATCTCTGTATTCAAGCGGGATTTCAGTTTAGGTTATGACATCTATCTCTCGAATATACATGTTGCATATGGATGCTGTACACTACAGATGGATCAGACCCATTTGATTCATGAAAGTATTTGAGGAAATATTTTTGTTTCACATGTGCTGTGAACTGACTTTTCTTATACCAATGTTGAGATTTGAGAATATGCAACTAATCAGTTAACCATTGGTTGACTAATTACTAGTCAATGAGAACTGGGTATACTATGGTTGACCTCTATCACCAATTATATTTAAGTAGTTCTCTTTCCTATACCAACTGGGCATTTGGTCTAGTGGTATGATTCTCGCTTTGGGTGCGAGAGGTCCCGAGTTCGATTCTCGGAATGCCCCTTAAATTATCATCTTTTATGATGAGATCTCGCCAATGTAGTTTTGGGGTTTGCAGTTCACGTGTTATGTCTCTGATTTATGTACATGTAACAAACCAGTTATTCGAGATCTGACTTATGAAAATTGGCATTAGTCTGCCTAAGTAAACAGTTTCTGCTTTACGTCTCTAACTTATGTGTATTACATATCAATATTTTAATAAGTATGAACCAGTTGTTCAACTAAGATAGGCCGGGCTTGTTCAAATCCATTTGATACATGGCATTCTTGTAAGGAATAGATATATACATGTATATTGAGCAAGAAATGAACTTCAAGCTAAATTAGACAGGAGACGTGTTGAGATCTGAGATGCTTTTTGTACTAGCAACGAATCAATGGCTATGCGACTAAGTATCGTTTAAAAATACGTAGTCAATGGTAAATAATATGGTTGACCTCTAAGTCTCTAACACAATGATAGTTACCCAATTCTGTTTTCTACAGCAATTGGGCATTTGGTCTAGTGGTATGATTCTCGCTTTGGGTGCGAGAGGTCCCGAGTTCGATTCTCGGAATGCCCCCAACTTTTTCATATTTCATGGTGACATCCCACCAATATAATTTTAGGTATTTATGAATAAGTTTATCTATTCTATCCCTGTCATGTACTTTGCATCTGACTATGTTCATCATTTTAAAATAATTGGTCAACTAAGAAACACCGAGGATATATCGGATCCATTTATTTCATGGCATTATTTGGGAAATAGCTATGTACTTGTGTGTAGATTTGGAAATGAACTCTGAACTCATCAGACTGTGTAAATTGTCAAGTCTTAAGAATTTGTTTTCTGCAGGTGACAAACAGATATAACGATGTTTATGCAAATAAATGACATTTAATAATACCTAGTCGATGGTATATAATATGTTTGATGTCATCTGTTTTCAATACCAATTGGGCATTTGGTCTAGTGGTATGATTCTCGCTTTGGGTGCGAGAGGTCCCGAGTTCGATTCTCGGAATGCCCCTTAAGTTTTCATCTTTTAAGATGAGATCTAGCCAATATAATTTTAGGTATTAATGTATCAGTTTGTCAATTGTATCCATGTCATGTACTTTCACCTGACCATGTTCATTATTATAAAACAATTGGTCAACTAAGAAAAACCAGGGTTATATCAAATCCATTTGTTTCATGCCATTATTTTTTGGAAATACTTATGTACTTGTATGTGGACTTGGAGATAAGCTCTGAACTCCTCAGACAATGTGCAGTGTCGAGTTTTAAGAATGTGATTTCTGCAGGTGACCAACCGATGTGGTAATTTTTCTGCAAATAACTGTCATTTAATAGTACCTAGTAGATGGTATATAATATGGTTGAAGTCATCTGTTTTCAATACCAATTGGGCATTTGGTCTAGTGGTATGATTCTCGCTTTGGGTGCGAGAGGTCCCGAGTTCGATTCTCGGAATGCCCCAAAGTTTTCATCTTTTGCGATGAGATCTTACCAATCTAGGAGCTTGCTTGATGTGTCTATCTTGGTCTTATCTATTCTTCATCTGAAAGTGTTAATGTTATCAACTAATTGGTCCCTCTAATGTAAACTAGGTCTAGATCAGATACATGGACTTTGATGAGGTGGTGGCGTTCCCACTTTGAGCGAATTAGTTCCTTAACTTATCTGTCTTATGAGATCTAGCCTTTTGTAGTTTGTCTAGCAAAAGGATTGAATTCTGCAATTGAATTAAGCACTAGAATTCCGATCAGTTTATGCTTTCTGTCTCTGAAATATAAATTTTCCACCTGAATGCTTTACCAGAAAGTATGGTTAAATTAGATCCATTGGATTCATGGCGTTGTACATGTGCTGAAATGTGAATCTGATTTTAGCATCTCGGGTATGCCGCGTGAAATGTTGAGATTTTTTAAAATATGCAACTAAGTAACATAGACCTGTAATAACTAGTTAATCATTCCAGGAATGTTATGTTTGACCTCTATCACTTATAACATTGGAGTAGTTCTATTTTTTATACCAATTGGGCATTTGGTCTAGTGGTATGATTCTCGCTTTGGGTGCGAGAGGTCCCGAGTTCGATTCTCGGAATGCCCCCAACTTTTTCATCCTTTAATTTTTAAGGTGATATCTCAGCAATTGGTAGGTGCTTGTCTAGTAGCTTTTGAATTCTATTTTCTGATTTTTATATTTTACACCAGTTAATCAGCTTTTCATACGAAGTGTAAACCAACTGGTCTACTAAGACAGGCTGGGAGATAAACTTTTAATGCCTAGACAATCCCTAAATGGTATATGATATGGTTGCCTTTTAATAAAATGATAGTACAGCAATTATGTTTTCTGTACCAGTTGGGCATTTGGTCTAGTGGTATGATTCTCGCTTTGGGTGCGAGAGGTCCCGAGTTCGATTCTCGGAATGCCCCTAAAGTTAATAAGTATCTTTTATGATGAGATCTCACTTGTACGGTGAGGTATTTGTATACACTTCATGCATTTTACTTTCCGACTTCCATAGTCTGCATCTGAATGCATCACTCATTATAAACCAATCGGTTCACCCAGAAAAACCTAGCGTCATTCGACCAGTTGGATTTTTTTTCTTCGAAAACAGTTATGTACTTATTGACTACTGGGGAATAAACCCCTAGGTTCTTCGACTATGTTAAGGATGTGAGATCTGAGTATATGTTTTCTGCAAGTGACAGATTGTTGTTTATGTGAACCTAATCAGTGGTATTTGATATGGTTGATCTTTACTAGAACAATAGTGAACCAATCTTGTTACCTATACCAATTGGGCATTTGGTCTAGTGGTATGATTCTCGCTTTGGGTGCGAGAGGTCCCGAGTTCGATTCTCGGAATGCCCCTTAATTTTTTGTCTTCTAGGATGAGATCCTACCAATCTAGGACTGTAGGAGCTAATGTATCTACTTAGACTTATCTATTTTTCATTTGAATATCCTAATATTATAAACCAACTCTCTAACAAAACCAATTATAGATCAGATCCACAGAACTTGGTCAGGTGGTGTTTTTCTTGCTTTGTGCCCATGTCCTAACTTATTCGTCTTCTGAGATCTCGCCTGTCGTAGTTTTGTCTAGCAAAAAGGTTAAACGTTGCCACCGTATTCGAGACTGGAATTCAAGTCAGTCCATGCTTTCTGTCTTCTGGAATATAGATTTTGCACCTGGATGTCTTCTTGAGAAGTAGGAATGAATCAGATCCATTGGTGACATCGCATTAAGGAAAAAGCATTTCATACATGTGCTGAGACTGTGAATCTGATTTTATTATCTTGTTTATGCACTGTGAAATGTTGAGATTTCAAAATATGCAATTAAGCATCATAAACTTATAGTATTAACTAGTCAAACCTAGTAGGTATGCTATGGTTGACCTCTACCACTAACTACATTGAGGTACTTCTGCTGTATATACCAATTGGGCATTTGGTCTAGTGGTATGATTCTCGCTTTGGGTGCGAGAGGTCCCGAGTTCGATTCTCGGAATGCCCCTCACTTTTTCATCTTGTAAGATAAAATCCCACCAATATAGTTTGAGATATTCTTGTAGCAGTTTGTGCCTGCTTTTGACTTTTATATTTTGCATCTGAATGCATTACTCATGTAAAACCTGTTAGTCCACTAAACTACTAAAGAAAGCAGGGTCTTGCTAGATCTATTTGATTGATATCACTATTTTTGGGATTTAGGTATACACTTATGCAGACTTATGAAAAGACTTATAGCTCCTAATACTATGTGAATTTCGAGGTTTGAGAATGTGTTTTCTCCATGTGACAAACCGATGTTAGTTCTACTGTTATTAGTTCTGGTTTATTCATCAAGTGTGATTTGGGCTAGTGGCTAGTTGTGTACTTGTACGATTCTTGCATTGGACCCACTAACAAGACCAGTCTTGAATAGGATCCATTGAATTTGGTTAGGTGGTGCGATTCTCGCTTTGGGTGTGTGAGTACCTTAGTTGTTCATCTCATGGGATCTCAACCAATGTAGTTTGTTTAGCAAATATATGTGCTCTCTATCTTTGAATTCAAGACTGGAACTCAAATTAGTTTATGCCTTCTGTCTCACTAATATGCAATTTGCATATGAATGTTTTGCTTGAAAAATGTGAAACAGGTAAGATGCATTTGATTCATATGTTTTAGGAAATATTGTTTTTTATGTATGTCCTGAAACTGTAAATGTCATTTTAGCACCTTGGATATGCATCCTGAAATGTCAAGATTTGAGATATGCAACTAAGAGTACTATTTGACTTGTACTAACTAGTCAATTGTACTAGGTATGCTAAGGTTGACCTCCATTACTAATTACAGTGATGTAGTTCTGCTGTTTATACTATTTAGTCGTGGTATGATTCCCACTTTGGTTGTGAGAGGTCTCACTCAATTTCGATTCTCAGAATGCCCCTTACTTTTCGTCTTCTACGATGAGATTTCCCCGATATAGTCACGGGGGTTAATGTAGCTGTTCACGCATTATGTCTCTGACACATTTTCACTTTGTTGGATGAGATCTCCCCTATATAGTTATAGGAGTCTCGGGTCCGTGTAGCGGTTTACGCATTATATGTCTCTAACTTAGGTGTGACAAATGATTGGGCCGAGCTGTAATATAGATCAATAGTAATCCAGTTTTGCTTTGTATACCAATTACTCATTTGATCTAGTGGTGAGGTTTGGTCCACTGGTAAGATGAACTCTCACCACTAAACGCTTTCTGTGTTTCTGACTTTTGTATTTTTCATCTGAATACATCAACCGTTATAAATCGATTGGCGCGTTGAGAAAAACCACGAGTTTTATTAAATCCATTTGATCCATGGCTACTTGTCTTGGAAAATAGCTATATATTTACTGCAGATGAGAATAGGCTTCTAGCTCCTTAGAGTATGTCAAAAATGAAATCTCAGAATGTATTTCGACAAGTATCAAAGTGATGCTTATCAGCTTATGTGACTGTCACCGAGTATCATTGAAACCTAGCTAGGCACTGGAATTTGATATGGTTAATATATTGATATTACATAATGATGTATTCTACGTTAGTTGGGCATCTCTGCTAGTGGTACCAATCCATTTTATCTATTATCTGTTGATTCTGTTTTATGTCATAGTAGCCGAGTTTGATTATTGGAAACAAATTTGTCTGGAATATGCAGAGCTTTCCTGTCTTTGCGGTTCACCGGTTTGGAAATGAGGTCATGAGTTCCAATCCTGCTGCGAAAGCCCGAAACCCTTTTCATCTACTTAGATGAAGATATATAACTCTTGAAATAGTTTTAGGTGCGTGTCTATCATTTCAGAGTTTATATGTTAAAGTTGTTCTCGGAGGGCATCGGAGTCTTGCATTTTGTCTCTGAACACATTACTTCAAATAGTAGTTTCACCATAACCCTGAAAAGAAAAAAAGAGATACGGATCAGACCCATTTGATTCATTTCATTCCTATAGATAACAGTTCAATATAGAACTGGTAATTTAATATCCTAAGTGCCTGATTAAGTAGTTTGCAGAAAATATATTATGCTGACATTCTACCGAAAACATAGATAGAAGAATCATTGGAGTTACTCTCCCAAGTCCCATCAGCAAGCAGCAAGCAGACTAAGCAGGAGACAACCACCATCTTTCAGTGCTAGTATGGCCAATGAAGGACTGAGGAGGGTTTCCTTCTGAAGGGAATAATTCCTCTCCACTCAAAAGAGCGATTGCGAGTGGATTTCAGGTTCACAGGGGATTTGACTCCTTCTCTATCTAGTTAATTGGGCTATCGTACATGAGCTTCCCTTGGTCCAACATCTAAATAAAATAATAAAGGGTGGGTGCCGGATAGGAACCGGCGGCCTTGCCACTTCAAGATTTATAATAAGCTTTCGCTCACGGGGATATATTGAACTGACCCAGTCTTTTGTTTGGAAACTGAAACTATTCCAGTCTTTGGGCGTCTAGTATTGCCGTCTAATATCTTTATTCCTTATTTGGTTTTTCTTTCGCATCTTATTCCTCTTTATTGCACGTATTTAGATTTGTGGTTCTTCTATTGAATATCAAACGGGCATTTGGTCTAGTGGTATGATTCTCGCTTTGGGTGCGAGAGGTCCCGAGTTCGATTCTCGGAATGCCCCGATTCATTATTTTTATATTATCTCTGTGTTTCTTAAGGTATTTTTTTGTGTATCATCTTTTTTGTCTTTTGTTTGTGACTTTATATATTTGGCTAGTCTAATACCGTCTTTCTTCATCTTAGTGAAGTAATTGGTATGGTTTGTATCATGTGTTTTTTGTTGAAAATGTGTATCATGTGTTGGATTAGTTAAGATGGTAAACATCTCTCTCTTTATCAATATTATATACTTTTTCTTTACAACTATTTTAGATCCACAAAATGAAAGCAACCCCATAATGTCAATACTAATAATTTCAACAAAGTTTCAAGAATTAAATTATTTGAGATAAATTTTCCCATAGATTATTTGGTTCCCGATTTCAAGATATGTGTAATAATAACAAACTAACATTTGTGAAGTTCGGTAAAATAATATATAGTTCTACTTCTCAGCACTAACGGGCGTTTGGTCTAGTGGTATGATTCTCGCTTCGGGTGCGAGAGGTCCCGAGTTCGATTCCCGGAACGCCCCCAAATCATCTTTTTTAACTCCAACCAAAATTTCAGTTGAATGATTTCACCTGCCTATAGCAAAACCATGAGTGCCTAAAATTCTTCAATCAATTATGGGCTTTATCTAACGGGATATATTGAGTAGCTACTTGGGCCAAACTATATTTTTCAAACCCAAGAACATTAATCTGCACAACTAGATAGTGTCACTTTTTTTGAAGTGTTGGGAACTTGGGAAACAACTGTAATTAGTACTCCTACTAAATTTGCTCTCTCGAAAATATAAACACCCTTAAACTTTGATTACTATGAAAATTGGTTTAAAGAGATTATGGGCAATTATCCAAAAACTAGATTAGTGATTTGTACTGTAAAAAGAAGAAAGGCAGCATGCATCAAGATTCACTCTGGCACATAGATATTGTGTATTGGATCTAATTTGGGTTTTGAGTATTCCATGTGGCTGCAGACTTCGCTGAGATATGTGAGGCCGATCAACCTTCCCGACCCTAGATCAACCGACCTCTGGAATTCAGTACCAATAAATCCATCAATACATTGTTTTCGCATCACCTCCACACTAACTATTTTGAAAAAAGACATCTTTTCATAAGATTTTTGATATTTGAAAATACTCATCTCGGATAAATGTCACCATCTAACAATGAACTAACTAGTGTGTCAACAACAAAATTGTGTCAAAGTAGTAATTATGTATGTTGAGTTACCTATAATATAGTGTGCTAAATGATTTCACTCTTACACCTATCTAAAAATTCATTGAACTAAACAAGTAGAAAATAAATCCCTTAGCTGTCATTCTTTGACATGATTGACCCAATTAATCCCTTAACTAGAAATTTCATTTCTCATCAACATTATTAATAAGCCAAAACTGTTTTTTAGGCCGCGGCTTTGGAGAATAAAGAAAAGTCTCAGGGGAATAAAGAGAGTTTCATTTTGAATCCAAAAAATTATCTCTTTGCTTTTTGTACCCCATTCTTTCTCCATTTCCTCTCTTCTGCTCCTTCTCTCTCTCTTGCTTGTTCTCTCTCTATATCTCTCTTTCCTGTTAATGGTGAAGATTTACAGAGACAAACAAATAATTTTTCAAGAAACAAATAGATTTGCTATGTAAATTAAGTACTACATCAACAATCAGATTTCATATTGACGATAGATTCTAGTTTGATATGAGACCATTACTGGAACAAACTGCAGTTTTTCTTTAGATTGATCACTAAATAATCAGATAATCAAATAACTTCAACAACTAATGTTACTCTTCTTCTGTCAGATTAAGACCTCAAATAGATATTGCTCACCTTCTTTATCATCTCTGATTTCCTCTGATTTCTTGTTCTTCCTTCTCTTTATTCTTGCCTACAAACTTCACTTAAGGGTTGTAAAGTACGTCGGCAAAATCGTCTTCCTTTTCTGGTTCAGCAATTTCTCGTCATCATCTTCTTGAATCTAAATCTTCTTTCTAAGATGTTTTTTTTTTGTAGGAAGTCACTTTGGTACTGTGGGAAGAAATTTGATGATGATTACAACAAAACCCATCATTCTCATAGTTTTATCGGTCATCATCATCCAAAAGAGCATAACTTTATTTTCTTTTTAACCAACATAACTGCTTCTTTTTCTTTTCCTCGATAATTACTCAGAAGAGATGGTTTATGTGAAACCCTAGAAAAATCTCTTTAGCGAAGGTAAGTGTCTAACTTGACTCCCATTTTAGGTTTGGTTAAGGTTCCCAGAACATCCAAAGTTCAACAAGATTTCCCACAACATCAACAAGAGAGGATGATTGTTTTGCTAATCCAATCACAAACTGATCAAGAGAAAGGGTTAGGAGGTGGCAGTGGTGATCAGTACCTGGCCGGAATAGTGGTGGTAGTCGGAAGTTATAGTGGGGGGGAGAGGGGAAGATGAAGATTAGAGGGAAAAATACAACTTAATAAATTTTGAGTTAAAAACAAAGATTACCCCTACATCAATCTTGGCCTTTTTTTACTTTCCCTTCTCCCCATCTTTGCAATTTTGCCCCCAACAATCTTTACTCTCTTACCCCTGGCCCTAGGTTACTTTGGGATCTCTTTGATTATTTTTTTTTCAATTTTTTTTACAATCCAAGTAGTTCTAGCTAGCTCACTGAAATTTAACTAGTTTGGAAGACATGAACCTAAATAACCAACATTTCTTTTTACATATAGTGATTTGTAAAAAGAAGAAAGGCAGCATGCATCAAGAATCACTCTGGCACATAGATACTGTGTATTGGATCTAATTTGGGTTTTGAGTATTCCATGTGGCTGCAGACTTCGGCTCAGATATGTGAGGCCGATCAACCGACCTCTAGAATTCAGTACCAATAAATCCATCAATACATTGTTTCCGCATCACTTCCACACTAACTATTTTGAAAAGAGACATCTTTTCATAAGATTTTGAGTTAATTCCTATATGGCCCCCTACTTTGTGACCAGCTTCCTTTATGGCCCCCTTTTTTTCGTAAATTCAAATATGACCCCCTATTTTCAGACAAATGTCATTACTACCCCTCTGATTAATGTATTTTCAAAATAAAATAAAAAACAAAACCTAAATTCCACCTCACTTCCTTCTCCACCACTCATCTCTCTCCACGTCACCTCTCTCTCCAACTCACCTCTCTCTCTCTCTCTCCAACTCATCTCTCTCCAACTCACCTCTCTCTCTCTCCAAGTCAGTCCTTCTTCTCCGACCAAGGTCGCCGGCCGGAAAAATTTTCCGGCCGACGACCTTAAAATAATTTTTTTTTACTTCTTCTCTCTCTCTAGAAACTCCGGCGAAGGGGAAACCCCTTCGCCGGAGAAGGTCTGTTCAAGAACAGACCTTCAAGATCTGTTCAAGAACAGACCTTCAAGATCTGTTCAAGAACAGACCTTCAAGATCTGTTCAAGAACAGACCTTCAAGATCTGTTCACGAACAGACCACGAGGGTCTGTTCACGAACAGACCTCGAGGGTCTGTTCTTGAACAGACCTCGGGGGTCTGTTCGAGGTCTGTTCTTGAGCAGACCTCGATGGTCTGTTCTTGAACAGACCACGAAGGTCTGTTCAAGAACAGACCTTCTCCGGCGAAGGGGTTTCCCCTTCGCCGGAGTTTCTAGAGAGAGAGAAGAAGTAAAAAAAAAAAAATTTCTTTTTTTTTTTTTATGGTCGCCGGTCGGAAAATCCGGCGACCTTGGTCGGAGAAGAAGGAGTGACTTGGAGAGAGAGAGAGAGAGAGGTGAGTTAGAGAGAGGGAGAGAGAGGTGAGTTAGAGAGAGAGATGAGTTGGAGAGAGAGAGAGGTGAGTTGGAGAGAGAGGTGAGATGGAGAGAGAGAGAGAGATGATGTGGAGAGATATGTGTGGGGGAGTAGGAAGTGAGGTGGAATTCAATTTTTTTTTTTTTCTTTTATGTTGAAAAAATATTAATGAGAAGGGTAATCAGGACATTTACCTCAAAATAGGGGGCCATATTTGAATTTACGAAAAAAAGGGGGTCATAAAGGAAGCTGGTCACAAAGTAGGGGGCCATATAGGAATTAACTCTAAGATTTTTGATATTTGAAAATACTCATCTCGGGTAAATGTCACCATCTAACAATGAACTAACTAGTGTATCAACAACAAAATTGTGTCAAAGTAGTAATTATGTATGTTGAGTTACCTATAATATAGTGCTTAATGATTTCACTCTTACACCTATCTAAAAATTCATTGAACTAAACAAGTAGAAAATAAATCCCTTAGCTGTCATTCTTTAACATGATTGACCCAATTAATCCCTTAACTAGAAATTTCATTTCTCATCAACATTATTAATAAGCCAAAACTGTTTTTTAGGCCGCGGTTTTGGGGAAAAAAGAAAAGTCCCAGGGGAATAAAGAGAGTTTCATTTTGAATCCAAAAAATTATCTCTTTACTTTTTGTACCCCATTCTCCATCTCCTCTCTTCTGCTCCTTTTCTCTCTCTTGCTTGTTCTCTCTCTATATCTCCCTTTCCTGTTAATGGTGAAGATTTACAGAGACAAACAAATAATTTTTCAAGAAACAAATAGATTTGCAATGTAATTAAATTAAGTACTACATCAACAATCAGATTTCGATAGGTTCTAGTTTGATATGAGACCATTACTGGAACAAACTGCAGTTTTTCTTCAGATTGATCTCTAAATAATCAGATAATCAAATAACTTCAACGACTAATGTTACTCTTTTTCTGTCAGATTAAGACCTCAAATAGATATTGCTCACCTTCTTTATCATCCCTGATTTCCTCTGATTTCTTGTTCTTCCTTCTCTTTATTCTTGCCTAGAAACTTCACTTAAGGGCTGGCAAAATCGTCTTCCTTTTCTGATTCAGCAATTTCTCGTCATCATCTTCTTGAATCTAAATCTTCTTTCTAAAATGTTTTTTTTTGTAGGAAGTCACTTTGGTACTGTGGGAAGAAATTTGATGATGATTACAACAAAACCCGTCATTCTCATAGTCCTAGCGGTCATCATCATCATCCAAAAGAGCATAACTTTATTTTCTTTTTAACCAACATAACTGCTTCTTCTTCTTTTCCTTGATAATTACTCAGAAGAGATGGTTTATGTGAAACCCTAGAAAAATCTCTTTAGCGAAGGTAAGTGTCTGACTTGACTCCCATTTCAGGTTTGGTTAGGCTTCCCAGAACATCCAAAATTCAACAAGATTTCCCACAACATCAACAAGAGAGGGTGATTGTTTTGCTAATCCAAACACAAACTGAACAAGAGAAAGGGTTAGGAGGTGGAAGTGGTGATCGGTACGTGGTCGGAATAGTGGTGGTAGTCGGAAGTTATAGTGGGAGGAGAGGGGAAGATGAAGATTAGGGGGAAAAATACAACTTAATAAAATTTTGGGTTAAAAACAAAGATTACCCCTAAATAAATCTTGTCCTTTTTTAACTTTCCCTTCTCCCCATCTTTGCAATTTTGCCCCCTACCATCTTTACTCTCTTACCCCTAGCCCTAGGTTACTTGGGGATCTCTTTGATTATTTTTTTTCAATTTTTTTTACAATCCAAGTAGTTCTAGCCGGCTCACTGAAATTTAACTAGTTTGGAAGACATGAACCTAAATAACCAACATTTCTTTTTACATATAGTGCAATATAAAATAGAAATTTCTATCAAATGTATTTATGAAATTATATGTGATGATTACAATATTGCATAAATTATAAATTCAAAGTAAGTAATGATATTGAAATTAGTGATTGCCTATAAAACTCCAATATTTCTATCAAAAGAAATAAAACTCCAATATCCACTCAAAACAAATAAAAAGGATGAAAATTGTACACATCTCATATTCATTTTTATATTTTGATTTGCTCTTCAAATTTCACCTACTCTTGAGGTTATATAGACAGAGCCATGTCAATGTACATGCCTTGATAAGCTTTTCAAGGCATTTTTTTTCATGGGTCATCTATGAACAAAGACTAAATAGAAGAAAAAACTATTTTAAAAAACTTAGAGTACAATTCATTAAATTCCTAGGTTGCCCTTTTTATGTTCACCTTATGACAACCCACATGAACCACAAGGCACAATTGGTTAGAAAATTTTAATATCTTCCTCTAAAAAGTGATGGAAAGAAGAAAACAAAAGGGCCTTGAATGAAACTGTAGAAAGAAAACAAACTATTAGAGAAACTGAACCAATAACACCAACAACAACAATTAACACACAACATATGAGAGAGTATAGAGAGAGAAAGTGTGTGTTTATGTGTGTGGGAGAAGAAGAGAGGAAATAGAGAGAGAAAGTTAACAAAAATGAGTCCTATTTTTTTTGTCTCCCCAAGTGAAAGTGTTTCTTTTCTTCTTCTTTTTCTAAGCGAGTAGCTTTCTTTATCTTTCACTCTCTCTATCTTTCTCACTCTAAAAAAAAAAAAAATTTCCTCTCTCTCTCTTCTGGTTTTCTCACTCTCTCTGCTCTTCAACTAAACAATTCCAAAAACATCAAAAACAAAAGCTAAAAAACAAAACCCAAGTTTTAATTTTTATTTCTCGATCGTCGGTTTCGGGCATGGAAAGCCGGCGAGAGGTAGATTTTCAGCTACCGGCGGCGGCTTTTTCCGGCTAAATGCAAGGAAAGAGCCGTCGAACCGATGAAACTGTGACTTTAGGCGAAAAACTCAACACCCCAGAAAACCCAAGTCCATCTTCTTCTGCTTCATCATCAACTCCTTCTACTTGTTTTTCTTTACTGGTTTCATCAACAATGGCGGCTACTGGAAATACTGAAACTTCGGTTCAAGTCTCAGGTGATGATTTAACTGTAAAATCTGTTCATAAAAGGTATGAAGGACTAGTAGCAGTTAGAAATAAAGCCATTAAAGGAAAAGGAGCTTGGTATTGGAATCATCTTGAACCAATACTTGTTCATAATTCTGATACTGGTTTACCAAAAGCTGTTAAACTTAGATGTTCACTTTGTGATGCTGTTTTTTCAGCTTCAAATCCATCAAGAACAGCTTCTGAACATCTCAAAAGAGGAACTTGTCCTAATTTTCATTCACTACCAAAACCCATATCTTCCATTTCTCCAATTTCATCTTTACCTTCTCCTCCTCCTCTTCCCTCTCTTCCTTCTTCTCAAAATCATACTCGAAAAAGGGCTTCTTCTGATAGGAACCGTGGTGTTATTGGTGGTGGAGATGGTTGTTCTTCTTCCTCTTACCAGGCTGCTCCACCACTCACCATGATTGATCCTAGATTCTGTTCTGAAATTTCTTATAACAACACTGTTTCAGTTTCAGTTTCTTCACCACCATTAATCACTTCTTCTTCTCAACCAAACCATTTGATATTATCAGGTGGGAAAGAAGATTTAGGTGCATTAGCTATGTTGGAAGATAGTGTAAAGAGATTAAAAAGTCCAAAAACTTCACCTTGTCCAACTCTGACTAAAACCCAGATTGATTCTGCTCTTAATCTTCTCTCTGACTGGCTTTATGAATCTTGTGGGTCTGTTTCTTTTTCAAGTCTTGATAATCCAAAGTTCAAAGCTTTTCTTAATCAACTTGGTTTACCTTCAATTTCATGGAAAGATTTTGCTGGTTCACGTTTAGATGCTAAGTTTCATGAAGTCAAAACTGAATCAGAAGCAAGAATTGGTGATGCTTTGTTCTTCCAAATTGCTTCTGATGGTTGGAAATCAAAGAATTTTAGTCTGGGTAGTTGTGAAAAATTGGTAAATTTGAGTGTTAATCTTCCAAATGGTACTAGTGTTTTCAGAAAAGCAGTTTTCACAACTGGTTCTGTTCCTTCAAAATATGCAGAAGAAATTCTAAGGGAAACTATTACTGGAATTTGTGGAAGTGGGACTAAAAGATGTGTGGGAATTGTTTCTGATAAGTTCAAGGGTAAAGCATTGAGGAATTTGGAGAATCAAAATCACTGGATGGTAAATCTTTCTTGTCAATTTCAGAGTTTTATTAGTTTAATTAAGGATTTCACAAAAGAACTTCCTTTATTCAAGACTGTGATTGATAGTTGTCTAAAACTAGCAAATTTTGTTAATGCCAAGCCTCAAGTAAGAAATAGTTTCCATAAATATCAAATGCAAGAACTTGATCATGCTGAGTTGATTAGAATGCCTTCTTCTGAGTGTGAAATTTCAAAGAATTTTTGTTCTGTTTTTGGAATGTTAGAAGACATATTGGGTTCAGCTAGGGTTCTTCAAGTAATTGTGTTGGATGATTCTTACAAGTTAGTTTTTGTGGAAGATCCAATTGCTAGAGAAGTTTCTGATATGATTAATGATATTGGGTTTTGGAATGAAGTAGAAGCTGTTCACTCTCTAATGAAGTTAATTAAAGGAATGGCTCATGAGATTGAACTCGAAAGGCCTCTAGTTGGTCGATGTCTGCCTCTTTGGGAGGAACTAAGAACAAAAGTTAAGGATTGGTGCCGAAAGTTCAACATTGCCGAGGGAACTGTCGACAATGTGATTGAGAAAAGATTCAAGAAGAATTACCACCCAGCTTGGTCGGCCGCTTTCATCCTAGACCCTCTTTACTTAATGAGGGATACTAGTGGAAAGTATCTTCCACCGTTTAAGTGCTTAACTCCGGAGCAAGAGAAAGATGTCGATAAGCTTATAACCAGACTAGTCTCTAGAGAAGAAGCTCATATTGCTTTAATGGAGTTAATGAAATGGAGGTCAGAAGGGCTTGACCCACTCTATGCTCAAGCAGTTCAGGTCAAACAGAGAGATCCCATGACAGGAAAGATGAAAATTGCTAACCCACAAAGTAGTAGACTTGTGTGGGAAACTTGTTTGAGCGAATTTAAAGCGTTAGGGAAAGTTGCCGTGAGGTTAATCTTCCTTAATGCAACTTCTTGTGGGTTTAAGTGCAATTTTTCATTCTTGAGGTGGGTTTGTGCCAATGGAGGAGGTTCCAGGGCTAGTTCGGAAAAAGCTCAAAAAATTATCTTCATTGCTGCCCATGCCAAGCTTGAAAGGCGAGATTTCTCTAACGAGGAAGATAAGGACTCTGAGCTCTTCTCTTTGGCAAATGGCGACGATGATGTTCTCAACAAGGTCTTCCTTGATGCGTCACCAGTGTAACATTTTTTTACTCTTGTAGATTGTAGGATTTATTGAATTCTTTCTACTATTTTCTTTCTTTGTTCTTGTTTACTTATCGATAGAAGATTTTGGTGTTTGGGCGAGGAAACGATGGAAATTAGAGGAGATTGAGAATCATGTAATATTACCGTATGATTCGAATGAATCGGTCGCCTCTTGCCTAGGCATGATATTGTGATTTCGGGTTTTGCAGAAAGCAACTCTTCTTGTTTATAAAGATAAAAGATTTGTTGAACAAGAAGAATGTTGTATCATTTTGTTTCTTAGAGTATTGGGATAAATTATGTTTATGAAGAGGATTTGATTCATACTTGGCCTTTTGCTTTGCTGCTTTTACTCATTTAAAATATGAAGAATCAACTAATGAGCTTGTTAATCTAGAAATAATTATTGATAAATTATTGTATATTAGCAAAGTTAGATGGCGATAATAACATGTAATTTTTGTACAACTTCAAATAGAATCGAAAACTTAGGTTCTTGTTTGTTTCAGACTTTTGATAGTTAGGTTTCTTTATCTTGATTTAGTACAAAGAAGAGCGTAGAATTTGTCAATCTAGTAAACTTGATCTCAGAGAGAATAGTTTTAGAAATGATGACGAAACCATTAGTTTCAAACTGAAGATCCGATAGAAAAAATATATCTCTTTGGTGACACGAGCAAGGGACAAAGATAATGGTAAACAGAGACACCACCATAAGAGAGACCTGGTTATTATAGGAACTATTTTTAGTGATTTAGAAAAGGAAGAGTTACCCATTGAGGATTTTCGAAGTTATTATAGGTGTATCTTTTTGCTATAAGTAAATTTTGTTCTGAGTTGGTTCGTTAGGTGGATAGTCATCGGGACCTAAGTCACTCTTGTGGGTCACCTCGGAAGTGCCCATGAACCAATTTGGTAGCCGAGGATTAAGCCGAAGACTCTTTTAACCTCGTGTTTTTGTTCTTCGGTTTCTGTCTTGTTAGAGTGGAGACCCACAGAGAAAGCAGTGGACGTCTTTCGTGTTCTTTAGCTGTCTTGGGGTCAAGAAAAGTGAGAGCTTCAAGGGACCCCATTTGTGCTATCATATCTTGGGTTTCTTCTCCTTTAAACAAACTTATAATCTCTTCTAGGTTTCTCCTTTCACTTTTCATTTCATGGTTAAACAATGGAATCTATATTGAGTTGTCTCCATTTTAAATGTAAACTGAGTAGAGAAACTGCAGGAAAGTATTGCTAGCTGTCTCGGGAAAAAGTTCATAGAAAATTACTTCTACTTCATTATATATCATGGTAATGTTTGCAGGTTTTACCTCAAACTTTGTAGATGCTGCACCATTAGAATCTTGTAGTAGTGCATGGTGGAACCTAGCTAGGATACTAGGATAAATATCATGGATGTTTCAATTGATGGAAAATTCATTACTTATGCATAAAAATAACAAAACACAAGTAATGAAATTAAACCAAGATCTCTATTTGATGAATTATAGAGATGAGGAGGTTTTAGGTACTTACTCGAATCCATAGCTTAAAGATACAGTAGATTTCCGTGTCACCCTTAAGATTTGGACAAAATCTTCTAAACCTTGAGAATGGACGCTGTTTCTGATTTCTCAAAAATGGGAGTTGGGAAAAAAAATCTCACATCTCTGGTTTAGGGATTTGCCCTGAATAATATGGGAACTGCCTAGGTAGTTACTAGCAGTTACAGAAGTAATTATTAAAGAGCCTATTATTCTTTGATAATTACTTTTGAGGGCTCTACACATGACATATTGCTAATACGCTCCCCACACTTCAAACTGATATTTTATGGTCCATAATGTATAAATTGATTAGATCACCTTTTGGGACCCTTAAGTGAAATAACATGTATTATGTAATTAATACAAATATTAGTCCACGTTAGTCATTAGTATTAAAAATACTAACATCAATTTCTCTAATTATGTATGAAATGAAAATAGAAATGATAGATTGAAGAAGATGATAGAAAATGAAAGAAGATTTTCAGCGAAGAATTTACTTTCATGACAAGGTCACTTCATATATCATCATCACCTTAAAAAAGAAAAGAAAGAAAACAGTGTTTCAAGGTCTTTCATCTTTGTATATATAGTAAGTAGATATTTCAAGAATTCATCATTTCCTTTTATCATCCCAAACCCAAGTATACTTGGGTTCTCTCTCTATCTTAATTCTCTATCCCCTAATGAGTGTCACATTGATGGTTTTCAAATTCACTTCACCCACCTAAACAAGTAAATGAATAGAACAAAAGTAAGAAGGTATTCAATTAAAATGGTCTTTCTTTTAAGTGAGACTATTTTCACACATTCCCTCGCGTATGACGATTTTTAAGTCTAACACATGTTTTTTTTCTTTGAGTGGCGTAGATCACATGTGACTTTTAAGTCTATCACGTGTAGGTCTAGCTCTGGCACCTTGTTAAGTTTGTGGTAATCCAACTTAAACCTATTGGGAATGAGTAAAGAAGATGTACACATTATATTTTTGGTTGTCAGATCGTCTTTCTCCCACGTAGAACTATTCTCACCGAACCCACCCTAAGTAATTGATAAAATCCCGATCAACTTAATTAGGTGGGCGAACATAATTTATAGATATTTTTATCTCTAGATCATGTCTGCCCGTCTAAACCGCTAGGGATTCATGGTTGATTTCTTTTACTTGAGTTTTTTTCTTAGGGTTAGATCAACTATTACTACTACTATTACTCACTAATTTTGATAGAGAGACAGGATTTCCTGTCGGCAAGCTTTGTAATATTGACTTCTCACCAACTAGTGGGGTGAGGGTTATGTGTTTTTTCTCTTTCTACCCTTTATTTGTTACCCTTTTAGAGGAAGAAAGCTTTTTATTCACTTATAGGACTCTATCACTATACTCCACTCATCTTCATGTAAAAAGGCAAAGAAGATATAATGATTTGTGCAAAACTCTCTCTCTCTCTATATATATATCTATTATATTAAAACAGCTCAGTCGGTTATCCAGGAGATAAGTCTGGCCGTCCATTTTATTTTAGAGATTTGGTTGGGAACACATCTGACGGATAATATAAAATCTTTTTATGTAAATACACTAAAAAAAGAAGGGTATCTATGTAAATCAGTCAAAATTGGTTAAAATAACTACCCACATATTTCTCTCCCTATTTTTTTTTTCTCCCACGAATTACATCCAACTTTACAGTAGAAAATCGTGGGAGAGATCTAAATAACTAACCTCTCTCCCATATCTTCCTAATTTTACTCAAAATTAAATCTCCCAAATTTTTTTTATCAAATCTTTTCTGTTAGTTATATTTCTTCCATAAATACAGTTTTCCCTCCCTCTTCTTTAAACACACTGTTTCTCTCTCTCTCCTCTTTAAACAAACACACGGTTTCTCTCTCTCTCCTCCTTAAACACACAGTTATCTTTTTGTTAATGTAATTATGTTGTAATCTAAATTTATTTCTCCTCCTCAAAGGCGTTAGCCAAGAGGGATCTTCCCCGTCCGTAGGACGGGGAGGGAACCTAGTATTATATTAAAACAGATCAGTCAGTTATCCAGGGGATAAGTCTGGCCATCCATTTTATTTTAGAGATTTACCTTTGATTAGATCGAACGACTGATATAAAATCCTTTTTGGTGTAATTTGACTTAAAAAATAAGGATATTAGTGTAAACAATTGATTATTTTGAATATTCGGTTACAATCTCCCTAAAATAACTATATCTCAGGCATCTTCTCACTCACGATTGCACATCCACTTTTCCCTTAATTTTGGGGGGGGGGGGGGGGGGGGGGTAGTGGAGCGGGACTTTCACAGACTTTCATAGACAAAATGTCCCGTAGACATTTCAAGACATTTCGGATGAGTTATTATAGACAACATGTGTTCATAGACATTTTCAAGACATTGAGAGTTTGTAGACAAAATGTCTTTATAGACATTTCAAGACATTTGATCCATAGACAAAATGTCCTGGGGACATTTTAAGATCTTGAGTCCATTGACAAAATGTGTAATGCATATTATATTTGTGCTAATCAAAAATATATTTTTCGACTTTTGTAGACATCTGTGAATATTTGTGGACATTGATGGACATTTGGTAGACATTTATTATTTTAATATTATTATTATTATTTAATCACATGAAATAATATATTAATACTAACATTTCAAAAATATATTTTTCGACTTTCGTAAACATCTGTGAATATTTGTGGACATTGATGGACATTTGGTAGATATTTATTATTTTAATATTATTATTATTTTTTAATTACATGAAATAATATATTTATACTAACATTTCAAAAATATATTTTTCGACTTTCGTAGACATCTGTAAATATTGTGGACATTGATGGACATTGATGGACATTTGGTAGACATTTACTATTTTAATATTATTATTATTGTTTAATCACATGAAATAATATGTTTATACTAACATTTCAAAAATATATTTTTCGACTTTCGTAGACATCTGTGAATATTTGTGGACATTGATGGACATTTGGTAGACATTTACTATTTTAATATTATTATTATTGTTTAATCACATGAAATAATATGTTTATACTAACATTTCAAAAATATATTTTTCGACTTTCGTAGACATCTGTGAATATTTGTGGACATTGATGGACATTTGGTAGACATTTATTATTTTAATATTATTATTATTGTTTAATCACATGAAATAATATATTTATACTAACATTTCAAAAATATATTTTTCGACTTTCGTAAACATCTGTGAATATTTGTGGACATTGATGGACATTTGGTAGACATTTATTATTTTAATATTATTATTGTTTTTTGATCACATGATGGACTTCAAATGTCTCTTGTTTTTTGAAAGACATTTTGGCTTCCAAATTTGTCCCAAATCCTTCACAAATTCATCAAACTATGAAGTCCACCAAAGTCTGGGACATATTTTGTCTACAATCGAATGCCTCGGACTTTCATAGACTCTCAAATGTCTGGATTTGAATGCCTCAGACTTTCGTGGACTCTCAAATGTCTGGATTTGAATGCCTCAGACTTTCGCGGACTCTTGAGAGTCCGCGAAAGTCTTGCTCCACTACTATATTTATACTAACATTTCAAAAATATATTTTTCGACTTTCGTAAACATCTGTGAATATTTGTGGACATTGATGGACATTTATTATTTTAATATTATTATTGTTTTTTGATCACATGATGGACTTCAAATGTCTCTTGTTTTTTGAAAGACATTTTGGCTTCCAAATTTGTCCCAAATCCTTCACAAATTCATCAAACTATGAAGTCCACCAAAGTCTGGGACATATTTTGTCTACAATCGAATGCCTCGGACTTTCATAGACTCTCAAATGTCTGGATTTGAATGCCTCAGACTTTCGTGGACTCTCAAATGTCTGGATTTGAATGCCTCAGACTTTCGCGGACTCTTGAGAGTCCGCGAAAGTCTTGCTCCACTACCCCCCCCCCCCCCCCCCCCCCTTAGTGATTCGGTTAGACTTCTAAGTCAGTTCAAAATTGTATAAATACGGTTCTCCCTCTCTACTCTTCAAACACACGGTCATCACTCTCCCCTGTAATTTTATCTTATTTATGTTGTGATTTAAATTTATTTTCTTCTCCTCGAAGGCGTTAGCCAAGAGGGATCTTCCCCGTCCGTAGGACGGGGAGGGAACCTAGTATATATATATATATAAGATTCTTCTCTTAAACATTCTATTACCACCACATTTCTTACCAGAATTTTACTATAAAATTCTTACCCTATTGTTTTGTGTAATAGGCTAAACAACTACACTAGGCTAAACAACTACAACTACAAATTTACATTGTACTTAATGTAAAACGGTATATTTATTCATATTAGAGTCATAATCATGTGTAGAAGAATCTCTTAGTGTTAACCCATTACTAAACAACTTGTAATTAAAAGAACTTCTAAAGAAACAAAATGTCAATCTCACAGATTTCTGCTCAAAACTCGAAATTAAGGATCTAGATCAGAACTCTATTTTACATAAACTTTACGAATTTTACAGGATTTTGACATCAACAATTTTAATTTTTGCACTTTCACGCTCCTGCCTTAACTCTTGTATCCGTCATTCAAATACATAAATTTGTCTGTCAAAGCATTTAAGCATCTACATCACACTATAATATGTTTCCTAAATATTTGTAGACACTTTAGACAAAGTAAATCTAAATTAAGTTTAAAAGGAAGAGTATTTTTAACTCTTCTCAAACTATTTTTCTTTTCTATATTAGAATTTAATTAGGTGACATTAATTTGTACTTTAATGACTAATGAAAAAAGGGTGGTCAAAAGAGGAGAAGAATAACCCATAAAAGGGCAATAATATTAGTTAGGGTTTTAGTTACCTTAGGAAAAGAGTTGTCAATTTTTATTTGATTTGAAAACCCATTAAAAGAATTCCTTTTTTTGGTTCAATCTTAATCACCATCAGATTATGACTAATTAGTCAAACCCTACCTCAAAAATGATAGATGGTGAACTAACTCAACATGTAATTCAAATACTAAGGGCCAGTATGTGACATTTAAAATTTTATTCTTTTAGAACTATCAACAAAAAAAAAATTGAAAATTTATCATGGTGAATGATTCGATTTTTATGATATATATCACCCAAAGAACATATATAGATCCAAAACTCTACTCCCATAGAAAAAAAATAAAAAATATACACGGGCACAGATTACACTCTCGTATATATATATATTTTCAACAAAAAAAAAAAAGTTAGGAGTACAATTAGGAATTGTTGGTTGTATAAGGTTTAACAACAAAAGATACTCAAATCCAACAACTACAAGTCAAGAAAATTCAAGATTTGTAAGTGGATGGGACCAGCAAGAACATGACATCATATGAAGAAAAATGAATAACCAACACAACCTTAAAATCAATAGGGCATTTATACTAAATGACTTTTTTTACAAAGTATATACCATTTTTTGCCAAAACAATATACCATCATGTTTCATTTTCATTGTGGAAACGTACATCACCTTTTCCTTGGACTAGTTACTATCAAGTATTTTTCTAAAAGTACTCTGAGGCCTACCACATGTATTTACTGAAAAAAAATTTAGATAATTCTTGTACAATAGTGTCTAACTATGCCCATTTTCTCTTCAACAAAAAAAAATTATGTCCATTTTCATTTTATAAAGGAATCTTGGTTAGTTCATGTTTTTCTTTTCTTTTTTACTATCCACTTGTAATTTAGAGAGAGTGGTTTATTTTTCTTTATAGTCTGAGTTGTAATTATCTGACTCAAATAAATTTAATGTTATCTAAATGATTTATCCATACGAGTCGAACAAAAAATATCATAAATTAAACACAAACGAGCATTCAGAAATGTAATTGGAGTCAGACGTTGAGTCAGATTTATATCTGGTTTATTTGAGTCAGATATAAAATTAGGAACATACCTTACGTTTTGAATAGGAAGAAAGTAGTCTTTTGTTTTGGGTTATTCTGATCTGTCTATAATTGCTCTAGCGACATTCGAAGATGCCAGGAACGCCATTATTCTATAGATCAAAGAAAGACAAGGACAGAGGATTGAAAAAGAATATATGTATGGGTCTTTGGGCTCTTGAAGATCTCTACTAACATTTTTATGAATTTTGTATTAGACTTTGTTTAAAATGAATTCTAGAAAATATCTAATGTGTAATACTCAAAATTTTAAAGTTCAGTGTTTTGTTGGAGATGCTCGTAAAGTTTAGAAAAGTTGAAAGTCGTTTAGGCTCTAGAATTAGTAGTATGCTAGAATAATAAAATCCTATAGGCATAACAAATCAATAGGTAGTAACTTTTGAAATTACGTTATTTGGGTAGTGTAGTTTTACTATGCGACCAAGGCAAACTACAACATAGCCATATAGGTAAAGACTAAAGACGACTAGGACCACTCTGGCGACAAGTGAGTCTGTGAGTGACCCACCTCTCTGCGAACTTAACCTAAGCTAGAATCTCTGGCTTCATAAACAACTTTCTCTACAACAGCCTACGTGAAAACGTGATTAGTCGTTTAAACTCTTTTAAATAAAGTATTAAATAAAAATTATAGCTAGTTAATAATCTCTTAGTAATATAAAGTGGTCACGTGCCTAAGTTTGTTAAATTGTGACAAATTGTGGACCCTGGCACAGTTTAGATTCACTGTTTCCCATTCCACTACTATACAAATTCAAAAGAGAAAAATAAGTAGTAGTCGTATTCGATGAAGAAAACGTACAATTGGCCCACTAAATTACTTATTGGCCTCACATTATTGGAACCCTAACCCTAAAAAGATAAAAAGATGAAGAAAAAAGTGGTGTATTTCTCAAAAACTTGTCTAACTTTAATAGGTCTACTACACCTAGAAATAGCATATAGGCTATCTTCACAAAACATGTTACAATCAAGCATTAGATCTTATGATTTACATATTTATGAAGGATAGAATTTGTAACAAAAATGAAAGAGATTGGTAGAAACGATTTGATATGTAGTTATTTAATTCGAAATTAATTAAGGAAATACAAGACATACAAATAATTTATTCTTATTGACACAACAATTCCGCAAATTTAAAATGGCACATCACAATAACATTCAACTACAAAAAAAAATAAATAAATAAATAGAATGAACCAAATACCAAGTTTTGGTTTGACCTTTCAACAAAAGAAAAAAATTTCCCCTTGAACTAGTAAAACACACTAATCAGTATGGATTAGAAGATAAGTAAATAAATCTTTTGGATGCTACTATATGCAACTTCAGTTTTGCTAAGGACAACTATTAGACAAAAATAACTAAATAAAACTAACTAAAATTGTGTCCTAAATTGCTAACCTACACCAACACCAAAAATCTAAGTATAACCGAATCTCTCCTCCATTCTATACATAACTCTAAAAAATTATTACACAAAATAACTAAATAAAATTAATTGAATTTTGTCTAAAATTGCTAAACCCAACGGATATTCATTCATAAAATCATACATAAAATCACCAAGTATCTTCTATAACCCTAACTACTATGACTTAGTCAAGCTTAGTTTAAACCTTAATAGTGTATATATTTCATTAAATCAAACCGTGTTTATAGATAAGAATTTTGGTTTATCAAGTCGAACGGGTATTTATAGATTAGAATTTTAGTTTATCAAGTCCAACGGATACTGTTCAACAAAAAAAACAACCAACAGATATATTTTCAACAAACAAAAAAAAATCCCATGGGATATTCATAAAACCATACTACATAAAATCTCTTTGTATATTTTTAAGCTTAGTTTAAACCTTAATAATGTATATTTCATAAAGTCATACTACATAAAATCATACTACAGAAAAATAATGTATATTTTTTAAAACCTATAACACGTTTAAGTATTTTTAAAAAAAATATTAGACAACACTAATACAACCAATTTTATTTTTGTTTAATAATTTAGTTAAAGAAAAAATTGTGTCTAGTAAATAATTTTGGGAAGTTAAAGCATAATTGAATTTAGCAATCTAAGATTCAAAAAATTATTTGCTAGATAAAACCAATAAATCGATCTTTGGTGTTGTTTAACAATTTAATAAAAAATAAATGGTTGTGTCTAGCAAATAGCTTTATGAAGCAATTATGCAGCTTCGTTTAGCATTTGTCAATCTTTTAGCTAGTATCTATGGTGGGCCATTCTATTTTGATGAAAAATTACTCAATCAAACTATCAAAGTATTGGGGTTGGCTGAGCTTTCACCTAAAAGGAATGGCACCAAATTATTGGTGTTGATTGATATTATATTTGTCCAATGGAATGCAGCTAGAAATCTATTCCTACGTGTCAAAGATCTCTACAATTTAACTCGTCTAGGGTATGCAGTATATTTGTAATCATAAAATCTGATATATAATAAGAAAATATTTTAACAAAAAAAAATATATATACTGTATATAATAAGAGATGAGAGTATCTTTTTCAAAATATAGGTACCTTCCTCTTTAATGATTAAGATTATACTTTCTAAACTATCTTTTAAGATTAAGATTATAGCTATCCGCGTACACTGGACACAGATATAACCCTCCTTTATAGATATTTCATCACTTTCGTGTATTTACATAAATTTCTACATATTAGCTCCTTTGTACTAATTACCTGTACTTAACTTCTTGATGTTTTGGTCATGTGATGAGAGTTAGTGCACTAATTTGGATTAGTGAGGGTGTTAATGGCAAGGAAGGTCAACAAATTTAATGTGATGGAAGGAGGAGTAGCCTAGCTAGTAGGGGGTGTGGGTGAGCTGAGACTGAAAACAAACAAACAAACATAATAAAGTGGAGAAATGGACTGGACACGATTATCCCTTCCTCCCTCACTCCCTTTTCGGGACCCATTTCCGTACAAAATGATGTCACTACTCCAATTTCCTTTTTCCACTACATGACATCATCTTCGATTCCCACTAGTGGAAACGACTCTTCTGAGGGCGAATCCAACGTAGGGAGGGGGGGCTGGGGAACTTCGATTTTTGGAGGCTAACCCCAGCCCTCCAACCCGAGAGCCCTGGGCTGGGAGTCCCACCCTCCGGGCTCCCGTTTAAGAACCCGGGTTGGGGGGCTCCCAGCCTCCAAAATTAGCCATTGGGAGTTCGTTTCCAACGGCTAGTTGGGAACTCCCAACAGGAGATCAACCCCTTTTAATCGTTTTTTATTTTTTTCGAAAAAAATGAAATCTATTATTTTAATTTTTCAAAAATAAATTTAAAATGTAATTTTTTTTAAATAGGACTTCATTGATTGAAAAACTGAATACAAAATAACTTCCCCACAAACATCAAACCGAAATACTGAAAAACAAGTAAAATACGATAATAGTTCTGTTGGTCGTTGCCATCTTTAGTATTCCACAAGTGCTCTATAAGATCTGCCCTTAATTGTGTATGAACATCTTTGCTTCTAGTATGACTGTTGGACTATGGGAATGGCCAGTAAGCCCGTGCCATGAGGTCGGACAATTTTCCACTCCCAATGCATTCAATCTATACTCCCGAGCATTCTAGGAAATCCTTGTTTTTCGTCAAGTGCTAAAAGCCTACAAATATCAGATTCATTCGGAGACCTTAAGTAATGCGGGCCAAACACATTGACGATCGTTGATACAAATTCTCGTAGAGAATCTATTGAAGTCGTCTTTCCAAGTCGAAGATATTCGTCAATTGCATCTGCTTGTGTCCCATAAGCAAGCATTCTCATAGCCGCAGTTATCTTTTGATGCCGTGATAATCCTATTTCGCCGAAGCCGTCTTTCGATTGTTCAAAATAGGCATTATGAGCAACCAACGTATTGAGCATATGTAGAAATTAATCAACATTCATGCGATATCGATTTCGGAATGTATCAACATCATAAAGTGGATTCTCGACAAAATAGTCACGTATCAGTCATTCATGACCATCTTGTCTGTTACGATCTATCGTTCGATGACCCGAAACAAAACTAACATGATGGGAACGCGGTTGTTAATCCTGAATCTCTGCTAGATACATTTCATCATCTTCCCTATCCTGTAACTCTTGTTGAATGACCATATTTACTAACTCATGAGTATGATCCATTGAAGGGAGAGAGAAGATGTAAAGAATGTAGAAAGAAGATGTAGAGAATGTAGAACTAAGATGTAGAAAACTTAATAGATCAGTGGTTGTATTTATAGATGAACAAAAAGTTAAAAAAAAAATCTAATTGCAAACTCCCCCCAAGATTTTAAAATATGAAATTTAAACTCCTCCACAATTTTCGTAAAAATTTGAAATTCAAATTCCCTCCAAATTATTGGAAAAATTTTGAATTTTGAAATTTTAATTTTTAAAGTCCATAATTTCATGTTTAAAAATTGAAACACAAATCCCACACACGTACACCGCACATGTACATATTTTGGATTTGGAAGCCCCGATTGAGAGTCTGACGTTGGAATTGAGAAAAGTCCTTGGACTCCCATAATTCAAGGGCTCCCAAACTTGAGAGCCCGAGTCCCACGTTGGACCTTCCCTGAATAAGCACTATCTTAGAACATTCTAAAAGCGCACCCAATTTAGCTATAGGTATTTTAGACCTTCAAAAAGGTTTTATTGGCACCTTTAGAACTTTCCTCACTTGTGGGTAATGGGCCAGGTCGAACACCAAAAAAGGCTTTATGTATTGGGCCAGGTCAGATATCAGTCAAAGAAAAATAATATTCAAAATTACAAAAGTTAGTTGTTTAAGTCAAAATATTAGACATAAGAAGCTTTTTCAAATAGCTAAAACTCTTAAAATAAATAAATTATTATGTATAATTGTAATTTATGTGTGAAATAAAATCTATAATTATCAGTTAAGTTATCGTGTATTTTTTTAAAGGTCATTTTTAAATATATAAGCTTTACTGAAATCTAACATATAATGAAAAATTATACATATTTAATGTTTGAGCTAAATAATAACAAAGAAACATTTGTTTTTTTTTTTAAAAAAATTTATTTTGATTGAAATAATTAAAACCCCTTAAATTTAAATGCGTTGACATATATAGGATGTGATTAATAGTTTTAGGTTAAAATTTGTGATTAACTAAATTTACAGTCTTCCATCCAAACAGAACACTAGAAAAAATTAGACATAATATTTAATCACAAGTATAATAATAATCTTTATTTTAACCCTAAATTAATCATCACTATTATTTAGTTGAGTTATAATGGGTTATATAATTAGTTTAATAGGTTAAATCACACAAGATTTCTGTTTTAATAAAAAGAAAGTAACTAATTTTCAATATACAAATATTTGATTGGGATAATCACCTTTTATTTACTTCCAATGAAGACATAATCCTTCATTAAATCTTATTATATTCTCAACTATACATGTAACTAAGACTTTAATCATTTAGTGGTAATATTAAAAAAAAATAACTTTTTGACTTTATTTAAATAATTTAAAAGATTTATGAAGATCTACTTTAAATGGCCTTATACTAGTGGTGGTGGCTCACTAATCTAGAACCAATCAAATCTAATAAGTTTTCATACTTTTTCTTTTTAATTCGACCTCAATTTTATTATTAGTTGACACGTGTGAAACACGATGTACACGTGTGACATTGAGTGAAAAATAAGTATAGGGTAAGGGCCCTATTTTGCTCAAAATTATGTTAGGACAAAGTGGTGTCAGTGGGTAAAGGATCAAAATGATTTTATGCCTATTAATTTTTGGATTTATGTAATCACCTTCTATTCAAATGAAATTGTACGTATTATGTTGAGCAGATCAACTAGATTATCTGTAGGCAAGTTAATTATACAGTCGTCTAAACCAACCGATGGAATGCGATTATGATAGCTGTAATTTATTTTTCTAAATTTATCGAGATAATTATAAGTATTGTACGGTCATTGATGTTATTTTTATGACAAATTTAAATTTGTTCTACTCTCTCGATATATCAAACCAACAATATGTTTTTCAAAAAAAGAAAAACAACACTGTTTTTCTTTTTTTGAAAAACATGTAATAACGTTTTATAGCAGTTATGTGGTTATTCCATTATCCCATATATTATTGCAATACGATTTAGCGAATCTTTATAAAATCTAAAATATTCAATGTTACAATTTTATATTTTGAACAAAAATACATAAGACTGTGTATTTGTTATTCAATAAAAAGAAAAGAGACAATAATATTTGTTGTTCATAATTAGTGTTGATGATAACTTTGTAAATGAAATAAATATGTGATTCTTTCTTAATACAAATATATATTTAATTACAAACTAAATAAAAAATAAATGTTTTCTTTTGGTGAAAAAATAGTTGCTTGCTAAGTTAACTGGACATCTACTTACAAATCAAGAAGACGGATGCAGAAAAAAGTCTGAAACAAAGATTTTTATTAAAGGAGTTGAATTTATCAAATTTATGATAATTAAAATCACATTTTAGGGTAAAAATATATCATCTACCATCTACCAGGTTATGAATTGTCACCCAAATTACAATTGTTGAAACCACAAAATCAAGTGATTTTCTTTTTGCGAGTTTTAGTGGAATGAACCCGATAAAGCCTTATCTAATTATGGTTACTTGTCTTTCAGCATAATAATGATGTATGATATATAAGGACTAAAAAGAAAAAGATTAGATTTTATATACTTATCTTGATACTATCTTTGTGGATATAAAATCTCAATGATACGACTCGTCTTCTAGAAATACATTATGAAAGCATTAAGAGTGGTGCCTAATGATTTTGAACGATGAAATGAAAACCTAACTTAATAATGAAAACAAAGACAAACGAATATGCACTATATATATATATATATATATATATATATATATATAAAGATTGACACTTCTAGGAAGAAGAAGAAAATATACAAAAGTTGATCTCTATAAGTCGTGTTTTCTTATACTACGATAAATATAAAGTCGTACAAAAGAGTTAGGTAAACTCTATACTGTCCAAAGCATTTAACATGTTCTTAAAAAGTTCCATACACAGCAATCAAAATCTAAGTAGGGATTTTTGCCTCGTATTGTTATGTATTCTTGCAACCAAGTGGGTTGCACATAATTATGCATTACGTTTTTTTATCAAGATTTGTTGTTACACACAATATTGTTCTATGCGGAAAAAGAAATAGAACTAACCTTTTGGTCATGATCGTCTAGCCTTAGAAAAAGAAAAGAAAAAAGAAATTGAAGTACATAAAGGTGCATGAAAGTATTCTTGGACAAATTCTTCCATTGATTATTTAGGTTACAATACTACTACTACCTTATACATAACATCTCTAAACATAGTTTCTTCTCCCCCTGCTCTTTTAGTTTCATATATAGAGTATCTTGAGACATAGTTGTAAATAAAGTTCATAATTCACACACTCTCCTCTTTAGTACAACACAAAAAGAGATTATACAAATAGACAGATAGAGTAACAAACAAACAGAAGGAGAAATAGTCGACGATTGATATATATATATATTGATATAATATTATTAAGCACGGCGAACCACAGGAAGGAACCCATGACGAAGAGTTGCTTCCCATACTTTCTCTAAATCGAGAATTTTGTCTCCGCATTCGTGTGTGTCCCATCCTTCTTTAGCATGCACTATTCCTGCTACATGCCATGCGCTCATAACCCTTCTTGGCAACCAATTCTGTTACATATTCACATAGATGTATAATTAGTATACAACCCATAGTCCAAAGAGATAGTACTTATATTAGTCAGGCTAATATAGTGTGTTACTCCCGATAGTTCGACAATATTTTCAAATACACATACTAGTTGTTGTTACAAAAAATTCCTAGTTCTTCCGCCTCTGATCACTTAGGTTTGTACCCCGTAATTATAAATGTCATAAGGCCTTGTTATCGAGATGTGCGTAAACTGACTATCTGACTCCATATTACTATCATTAGTTTATGCTTGTAAGGAACAAAAAATAGCAGCATAATATTAGTAAGTGAGCCTAACCTCACAAGAATGGACATTTTCGAGGGCTTTGGGGATAACCAAGGCCGGTGTGGTGTAATAAACACAGTCTTTTCGAACCCTTTTTAGTGGAAACTGCGAGATTGGGATGAAATGTGTTCCTTCTGGTGCTTGCTTTTGTTCTTCTTCTGTCAAAGTTCCTGCATCTACCAACCATACCTGCAAAATTAATGACAACATTAAGAGCGGAACCGCAAAAAAAGGGTTGATATAGAGTTTAATAGTGAAATTATATAGGGATTATCATCAAGAAAACAAAGAAATTAGGAAGAAAAAGGTTTACCTTTTGAGTTTGACTACTTGTAAGGACCAAGTTGTTCCATAAATCTGTAGGAAGCTTTAGTTTAAGATTCTTATGATCATCACTTGACGACAATGCTACCTGTTTATACATTAAGTTCAAACATTAAGTACATAGAACAAGACCTGGAGACACTACTAGGTATGTTTTGAAAAATACATCAAGTGTTTGGTCTCTAGAGCTTGGACTATATGCTCGATTTCAAGCTTCGGGAGTTTCTCGGCCTTGTTGGTAGGCTCGCACACCCTGCTTGAGGAACAAGACTTGATGTCCCTTGGGCATGGGTCTATGCAACAAATGTAAGTATAATATGGATAGCTACTTAAGTTCTTAATTATGATGAACACCATTTTGTTATTTCCAAAAAATAATAAGTTTTGTATACTGGAGAGAACATACATGTTAACACTCAACCAAAACGAGCTTCATTGTGAATCTGTGAAGAGTAGATTCTAGCGTTTGCGAGAATATTCACAACACACCAAACTCATCTTTAATTTCTAGGTTATATATACCTTATGACATTTTTCCTATAAGAAAGAAAAAAAGATATTGAATGAGATTGGAAATATATGTACCTGTATTCCTTTTTTGCATAAAGCTTGAGCCACAGCACAAACAACCTTAGAAAGATTTCCTTTTAGAAGTACTTCTTTAGTATCTTGTGGGATGCTATTTAGCACCACAGCTGTTGCTAAAGTACTACCATCCACAATTTTAACATTGAGGTTTGGGTTCTTTTGGACATAAAGTTCCCCATTTCCATTCAATTCTTCTCCCTGTTGATTTGTTAATCACATTTGCTAATTAACATGTTTAATCAATAATCATACAGATTAAATTCACTGATATTTTAAGGGCTAGAAAATGTACTTGCCTGATTTAATAGACCTAGAGTCAAGACCTTAACACCTGCTTCCTCTGCTTTCATTATGGCTTTCTCAATCAAGCTATTGATTTTATCCTTTTGCCATGGCAAGAAGTACTGCAAAAAGATACAAAATATATAGATGGATATTAGGATCGTCCACTTATAATCAAGAATTTGAATTCGATCAGCATTTGTATCTGAAATATCTGAAAACTCGAATATCAAATGTTCCTTCAGGATGTCTTTTTTCTTTTTCATAAATAAAGTGTACTATTCGAGACGATAAGCATTTGTTTATATCTTTATTTGATATACTAGCAAAGATGATTAAAATCTTACTTGGAAAGTGTATCTTGGAATAGCCCATGTTTGCAATTTGAGTTCATTGAACAAATGCCTCTCCACAATAAAAGTAGAGTCACAAATCCAACTCAATAACATACATCCATAAGTTATTGGCCAAAACAACCACAAATACCATTTTGGAGCATAAGGACTCGACGCCAAGGAAGCAATAGCCGGCCGTAATTGATATATAGATTCAAGTGTTGTTGGGTGAGTCAAATGAACTACATTAGGCTTATTATCTCTTCCTTTCAATGAAGTTTCATATAATTTGTCTGATGAATTGTCCATTGTTCCATACATGTAATCGTAGACAGGCATGAAAAGTGACAAGTTTGTGCGAAACTGCGTATGGTGAAGAGAATGAAACCTATAAAAACAACACGCCCGTTACGATCTAGATCTTCGAATGTATTCTAATTAATAGATAACTTTTCGGGTTTATGTTATACTTACGATGGAGTATACATGATGTACTTGAGAAATGGGAAAACATCGAACATCCATTTCGGAACAAGTTCGAAATTGCAATGACCCATATTGTTCATAAAATCGACATACGTTATGTAGCCCAACATTACACCGAAGGAAGCTGTTCCGGTTAGAACTGGAACTACCATCGGTATCGAAAATAAAATGAAATATGATATATGTTCGGCAAATGGATGAACAACAGCTGCACCAAAACAAGAACATGAACCATTTAGAAAAAAAGATAGTAAAAGCAAAACAAAAGACATGGCACTTAGGTGGGTGTTCATTTTTGTCGAACTCAAACATAAAATTGGAGTTAAGATCTCAATTGACTCAGAATCAATTATCAAATTGTTCTTGACTAGTAAGTCAGACTCATTTTGTGTCTATTTTAGACCTGGCATAAAATAAGAGGACAGTGTCCAAAATCATATGTGGGTGACCAGAACAAGTCAGATTCATACAGGTCAGATACAAAATATATATAACAAACAAATATCACCAAATTAGACACCGAAAAAAAAGTGAAAAAGTTGAAATGTGTACATGTAATGGGTTCGGTGACGATGGAGGAGTGATGATGAGAATGGTAACGAGAGTAGAGGAAGTGGTGGTGCAATGCCCTGTGAAGCCAATAGTAGAGGAATTCGACCGGACCAGCATGAAGAAGAATCGCCATTATTACACCGTCGGTTCTCCATAATGGTAAATTAGATGCACCCCGAAGAATTAATATCGCCGGATAAAATAATAATCCGTTTAATATAATCAGATCATCCCTGTCAATATTCACTTCCCAACATTATTTTTAAAGTTCAAACCTCTTGATGAAAAAAATCGTAATGATAATAATAGATAAATAAAGTACTGACCAGTTTCTCTCTCGATCAACTTGTTCAAATTCAATACCCTTATCGAGTATTCTGTGCTTGCTTCGAGCTGTCTGGAAACGAGCTAATGTGATCCAGATTTGGCCATGAATCCACCTCCATAACAAGTATGGGAGTACCAGTAAACTTGTCATGTCCCTCTCATTTTCTTCCGTGGTCACATATGAATACACACTGTGTGCTATCCATGGTGCCAAAACTACGTACTATGAAAATCACACAGAAAAAGAAGAAAGTTATTGAGAATTCATAACAAAAGTACTCGTAGTACTAGAAAAATCATCATCACTTCTATCAACAACTTCTGGTTGGAGTGGTTACTAAGTTGGTTCACACGGTCACACCCTCTAGGTCAAGGGTTCGATACACATGATCATACCCTGTTAAGTATGCTAACCTTTCAAAAAAGCCAACAACCCTTGGTTGGAGTGGTAAGAGGTTTATTTTTCCACCTTAGAGGTCAAAGGTTCAGGCTGACAATTGAGTCATGGTCTCTCTTATAAAGAGACATATATGCCACCATTCTACCAAAGTGAGCTTCACTGAACTATGTCTAAATTATCGCTTAGGAATTGATGAAAAGAAGTTATCCAGTGGCCATATGTCACATGGACAAATATATATGAATATTGAGATCAAAGAAAAAGGAAGAAACTCTTGGAAGAAAATGTGGGTTTGATGTGAATACCTTATAGTTTCCAAGGTTCTTCCATGGCCATTCACTCAAGGGTCCTGGTTTGGAAGCCATTCTTCTTCTTCTTCTTCTTCTTCTTCTTCTTCTTCTTTGAAGATGATGAGTAGTTGATATTTGAAGCTAGCTAATTTGAAGATAACTTTTGAGGGGATACAATCATAGATATAAAGGAGGAAATTATAGTGTATAACCACCTTCATTAAATGACTGTTTTTTTTCTGATTTTAGGGGTCATT
Source organism: Eschscholzia californica (assembly GCF_041429995.1). NCBI lineage: Eukaryota > Viridiplantae > Streptophyta > Magnoliopsida > Ranunculales > Papaveraceae > Eschscholzia > Eschscholzia californica. Next base: position 41,974,435 of record NW_028238483.1, on the reverse strand, counting down.
CAAGAAAAGCAGGTAGCTGCTTCTTTCTTCCATAATTTTTGTTGTTGGAACTTATAAATGCTTAAATCCATGATCAATGAACTAGGACACCAACACAAACAATTCACTCGCTCCGCGTAGAGTCGAGTCTAGTTGGGTAAGTAAAGAAGGGTCAACCAGATCGAACCAAATATCACTGAACTGAAACGATCGGTATCGGTTTTTAGTCTGAACCAGAACAAGCTAGCCGGCCAAATTGGCTTGGGTTTGAAGATCTTCGAACTGGTCAAACCGAACCTAACCCAATAAAATTGTGGTTAATTAGACACATTTTTGGGATGTGATTCTTTGTTACCTCTGAAGAATAATTTATGCACGATTGATGTAGATAAATATATTTTTTTTTCCTATCAAACTCAAGTTAACGGTTATAGTCATTTTAGAACATACAAATATACAATGTACGTACACAAATTTTGACAACATTAAGTCTTGAGTCGGCCGATGTAGTTCTGTCTTTGTAACATTACAGATCAGATTTGACTCCACAACAACCTGTACTAACGTTATAAATGGGGAGAGAGAGATCAAAACCACAAGTCCGAGATGAGCCACATCATCAATAATGGGGTTTGCAAACCCATTCTAATGTCGACGCGTGTACCATTTTAAGCCCTATGGCAAGACATATTGGCTTCAAACAACATTAATTATTTGGTTAAATATTTATACTGATTACCTAGCTTTAAAACAATCCAAATTCTAAAATTTCATACTCGTAAGTATACTTGGAGCAATCTGGAATGTTGATAGGGTAGGCGAGTCTTGAAATAGACTAATAAATGGAAGAAAAGGGTGCAGAGAAAGTTCATTAAATATGGTGATATAAAGGTTCACAACTAAATCCCTGTGGCAATGAATGAGATGGGCATGCTGGTATATGTTAACATCATTGTCTGTGCTATTCTAGGGTTCAAGAATGTCTTACTTGGAGGTGGACGACAGTTTTGTGAATAAACCTATTGCTTTATTTTCAAGATCAAATATCCGTAAAAGCAGTTTATTTTCAAGATTTATTTCGATGTCATAAGTTAACATGACTACATGAAGTTGTTTTTTGCCAAAAAGAGTTCTAACCGTGCTCAGATTACTCGATGATGACATATATCACATTATAATGTGATTCAACATTATTGCCCTCCATGTTCATAGATGTGTGTAGTTTAGTCATAATCGGTCATTTTGTTATGTCCGAATAAGATTTATCTTTTTCCGATTAAAGTGGCATCCGTTTATCTCTCTTGAGTTTACTTGGTGAGTCGTTCAGTCTGAATTGTTCGACACGAAAGACCTAAAACAACTCTTAATGGTAATTGAGATTAGATCAGACACCACAAATCAAACAAAAATAATAAAGAGTATATAAAGTGTTGTATGCGACTTTAAACGAAAAATAATAAGGTACAGGTTTACCCACGTAGCCTGATAAAATCAGCAAAAGACGTACATACCCCAGTCGACGTGTCACTTTTCCAACCGTCACATTTCAAAATCAACAACAAACCTCTTCCTCCTCTTTCCTTTCCTTTCTCTCTCTTCCTCCCCGGCGCTTCTTCAATCACAAACACTCTTCTTCTCTTTCTCTCTCTAACCCTAAGAATATGTCCCCTAAAATGTCCCCACCACCACCACCACCACCACCACCACCACCATCGTCGTCGACCGTCGTCCAACCAGGAAGAATTCGAATCCTGAAACAAGGATTACCACTCAAACCGTACGGTCAAAAATGTGGTGGGCCCGTCATCTACTGGATGTTCAGAGATCAACGGTTAAAAGATAACTGGGCTTTAATCCACGCCGTTGATCAAGCCAACAAAGCCAATGTACCCGTTGCTATTGCCTTCAACCTCTTCGATCAATTTTTAGGCGCCAAAGCTCGTCAGCTAGGGTTTATGTTGAAGGGTCTTCGTCATCTCCACCGCACTTTACCAGAATCCCTTCAAATCCCATTCTTCTTCTTCCAAGTAACTCTCTCTCTCTCTCTCTCTCTCTCTCTTTAACTTTTTCATTTCATTTTCAGTTAACTCGGCCGATCTGACTCAACGATTCACTGCCCTAATTGTTCAGGGAGAAGCAGTAGAAACAATCCCAAATTTTCTAAGTGAATGTGGAGCTTCACTTCTAGTTACTGATTTTTCTCCATTAAGGGAAGTTAGAAATTGGAAAGAAATAATCTGTAACCGAGTTGGCGAATCGGTTTCAGTTCATGAAGTTGATACTCACAATGTTGTACCAATTTGGGTTGCTTCAGATAAATTGGAGTATGGTGCAAGAACAATAAGAAACAAGATTCATAAATTACTACCTGAATATCTCATTGATTTTCCTCATCTTCAATCTCCAATCAAGAAATGGGTTGGCATTATTCCTCCATTAATAGATTGGGAGAATTTGATTGCTGATGTTTTAAGGTAATATAATCAAAACCCATTCCTCAGATTTTGATTGTTTTGAAGTTCAGAAATTTTAGTTTGAGTGACTAACAAAACAGGAAAGGAGCAGAAGTTCCAGAACTGGAGTGGATTGACCCTGGTGAAAATGCTGCCATGGAAGTTCTGTTAGGAAGCAAGAATGGGTTTTTATCGACGAGGTTAAAGAACTATAATTCCGATCGGAATAACCCATTGAAGCCCAGAGGGCTTTCAGGTCTTTCTCCGTACCTGCATTTTGGACAGATATCGGCACAACGATGTGCATTGGAAGCTCGGAAGCTTCGAAGTTTTCATGCTCAGGTTCGTAGATTATCATGGATTTCACTTATAAGTTTTCGTCTTAAACTTCTATAGAAATGGTATTTCTAATTGAGATTTACATGTCTGTCTGTTCGTATATCCAACTTATGAAGTCAGTGGATTCGTTCTTGGAAGAGTTGATTGTTCGAAGAGAACTCGCGGATAATTTTTGCTATTACCAGCCACACTATGACTCTATACAAGGGGCTTGGGAATGGGCTAGGAAAACTTTGACGGATCATTCCGCTGATAAACGAGAACATATTTATACGTGAGTTGAGTTTCTTCGATTCAAATCGAAGAATAATCATAAAGTTTTATGTTCATTATTGTTGGAAATTTGTTGTTTAGATTCTTAATGGTTTTTAAATGAGCAGGAAAGAGGAATTGGAGAAGGCAAAAACAGCTGATCCTGTAAGGAAAAAAGCTTCGAACAATTCTTCTTAAACCCTCATAACATAAACCATAATCACATCTTATTCGTGTTTAAATTCATTATATGTGTGCTATAAATTTTCAGCTCTGGAATGCATCTCAACTAGAGATGGTTCATTATGGAAAGATGCATGGATTCATGAGGTAATTTTGGATTAGATGTCATAACAGAACTAGACACTAGCAGTATTGTTAAAAGGATAATTATATCGATATGATTTTCTGTTTTTCCAGGATGTATTGGGCAAAAAAGATTTTGGAATGGACAAGAAGTCCAGAGGAAGCTCTGTCTATAGCTATCTATCTGAATGACAAGGTACTTTGTCTCTCTACCCGAAAACATATATACATTTCAACTCCTCTCTACTCCGAAACATGTAGATCTTTTGGTTAGGCGATCGAGGGGTCTCTGTTTTGGGGTTTCAAGAATTTCAAATTTTGATTTATGAAGATGAATTTGCAGTATGAAATAGATGGAAGGGATCCAAGTGGATATGTTGGTTGTATGTGGTCAATATGTGGAGTTCATGATCAGGTTTGTATTCACAATTCTTTGTCTCGCATTTATATAAATTTTATGAGCATGAATAGTTGGGCAGAATTTGATATTTCGCCTTGTTGTTTAGGGTTGGAAAGAACGACCTGTGTTTGGAAAGATACGGTATATGAACTATGCAGGATGCAAAAGGAAGTTTGATGTTGATGGTTACATTGCCTATGTTAAGAGGCTAGTAGGCGTAACGAAGAAGAGGAAAGCTGAAACAATTGATGGTTATTTGGTGTCCAAGAGACCTTAAAGTTTAACTAGACAGGGAAACTAAAATCGATAAAAGAAAATCATAGTGACTGACGATAATTAGCATCGATGATCAAGAAGAAACAGTTAATGGCACACTGTTAATTTCCTTTTGACATTTTCGGAAAGTTGTAGGTCTTGTTAGTATACATGTTTTAATATTCTACACTATATCACACTACCGTAAGATTGTAGTTCATACATTACATTTTTCTTCACCAAATTTAATGAATGAACTAAGTATTCGGATTTGATGCTGCAATTTAGACCTAAAATTGGAGGAGGCAATTAGCTCCCGATCCGACTCTAATCTCTAGGGCTTGATTGATTCATGCTAACCTAATGAACGGATTCAAAGCAATTCAGATCCATAAGTACAATTAAAGTGCATGGGTGAAATGAGGAAAGTCACTTATATTTACATTTCATGTAACTTGTGGATATATGAAATGATCCGAGACATTTATATCCTCATATACTGAATACCAATTCTAGATATAGAAAACTCCGGACACTTGATGCTGACTTTTTAGTTGTTACTGATATAAAAAGGGGAAAACGATTCAGATAAATCGGAAAGGAAGAACTTTCCTAATGTTCGGAAAGACCATAGTCATCAATCATTATGTACCTCAGCAGCCGATGCCTCCATCATGCCATTCCGTATCTGATCGCCAATATCTCTGACGTGTCCAGGCCCATGAGGTATAAAGACTGTAGTGTTCTTAGACGAGTTCCCAAGATCTTTGATCGTATCGAAGTACTGAGTTATCATTATCAGATCCATCACCTCCTTTGCTGACGTGCCTGAGACCTTGTGAGAAAAGTTTAAGATGTTTTCTCTCAAACCGTCTGTGATTGCTTGCCTTTGTCTGGCTACCCCAACCCCACCGAGGTACTTTGCCTCTGCTTCAGCTTCGGCTTTCTTCACCAGGAGAATTTTATCAGCTTCCCCTCTGTAAACACTAGCTAGCTGAAGTCTTTGTGCTACAACACGATATCACAGTAATTCAATTCCAACGTCTTTAGAGAGATTAAATAACCAGATGACATCTCTCAATCAAGAAATGAGTTAAGGAAAAGCTTCTTCACTAAAAGAAATCAGATACAGAATTACTGATAGTGGACCTAACGACTCGTTAGCATTTGGGTCACGTTTGGTGTATGGCAATGGAATTCGGTCACTAGGAATCACATTTCAAAATTGTGTTTGGTACACGGGAAAGGAAAAGAAATTACATTCCGAGTAACGGAGGAATCCAAAAGCAAGGGGGGGATGGATTTGCAGTTCTCTTTTCCTTAGAATCGTCAATAAAATAATCCACAGACAGCTCATCCTATTCCTAACCAAACTAAACAATAAACAAGGTGTTGCTATTACTAGGTATCACATAATGGGTTGCTATTCTTAGTAATCGTACACCATTATTGCTCGCCAAACATGGCGTTGATGTTAGAGGTTCCGATTCTGCATATTCTAGAGTAATGGCTCAACGAACTAATATAAATTTATGTCCGACTGATGACTTGTATATGGTTAAACTATCAAGTAAAAAAACATCCATTCTTGAGCCACTACCACAATAATCTTAAAGTATAAGCAGAAACAAAAAGGTATTCACCTGCATTAATCTCGTTCATTGCTTTACGAACTGCGGGATCAGGAATAATGTCAACCATCAGTATTTGTTCAATGCTATATCCATATGCACCCATTACCTAATCCACAATTTCAACATGTTAATATGTTACTGAATCACACAAACTGTGGAAACACAGAATTAGTGGAAACAAATAACATCGACTAAAAGAAGAGATCAAACATGAAAAACAAATATATTTCTAAAACTCTGATAGATCAACCAACCTTTTCGAGTTCCTCTGACACAGCTTGAGCAACATCACCCTTTTGTTCGAAGAGATCATCCAAAGTCATTCTTGGAACATGAGCTCGAACAACTAAGATGAAGAGAAGTAAGAATCGTAAGGACAAGATAACCAAATTACTGAACTACATAAAGAGGTTGAGAAGAATAAAAAAAAGGAGAAGCTTACCATCAAATACATAGGCTTGAATCTGTACTTTAGGGTTTTGTAACTCATAGAAAGCATCATCAGCATTTTCTTTGACTACCCGATACTGAATCGAACAAAGCAAACGCACAAAAACGTTGTCCTGTAGATGTAAAAACATAATATACCCATTGATTATCCATAACTAAAGAGTCAACAAATCAAGAATTATACTAGTAATCCATGGTAAGAACATAAAAGGAATCTTCATCATCATAAACCTCACAAACATAATTATCAGTAGATTGGATTCAATTATCTTGTAAAAGAAATGGGGATCTTGATTCAATTACGTTAAATTGATCAGTAACTTATGCAATTCAAGAATATATATGAAACAGATCACACAGGTATGAATAATAATGATGAAATCGTAATCTAAACCCAGAATTGAATATCAATTATGGAAAGAGGGAGAGAAAGAAAGGGAACCTTGGTTTTTGTTTCAATTTCGACATCGACGGAGGAGATCCTAGTGGAAAGAATACCAGAAAGCCATTCACCACCCAAAGGGTTGAAAAAATGGAGACCAGGGTTTGCTAATCTGTCGAAACGACCCCATTTCTCCACCACACCTATACTTGCTTGCCCAATACAACCACACGCTATACAGTTCGTATTTCCCATTCTCTTTCTCTTTCTCTTTCTCTCTCTCTAGTCTTCTGTGATTTCTTAAGAAGAAGAGAGTATCAAATAAGAGAAGGCGGTGGCCCGGTTGTATTAAATAGAGAAGACGATATATACACAAACGGGAAAAGGTCGTCCTTATCGTTCATACAACCAACTACCTTTCCATTTTGGGTGGGAATTGGTCCAAAATATCCCTACTATGGTCTCAGTCGGCTACTATAATATTTTGGTGCATATTAGGTTACTGGGTCAGTGGCCCGGCCAAACTTCAAGTTTTTAATGTTCATCTCTCTGTATCTGACTATCGGATTGGGTCCATTTGGTTTCGCGTTGGTCGGGTAGTAGGAAAAGATTTCAACCATGAGATTTCCAGAAAAATACATTTATTTGTTTGTGTACGCGTTCAGGTAAATAACAATTGGTCTAACGGCCCAATCACACGGTCAGAGATCCCTCTCCTGTCACAAGTGTAATTAAATATCTTGAGGGTCGGGTAGCCCTACAGGTAGTCGATTCGGTTAGATTCAACTCAGTAAAGAGTATTTCGTCCATTTTCCATTATCTAATTCCACTGGCATACAACTACTTGGGTTGTGAACTCCCTCTTTTAGCATCTTAGATTTTATGAAAATTTGTGTTATTATTTATAGAGTAAAAGTATAAGGTGAGATATGTTTTCCCTTGAAAACGAAACGCTAAATTAAGCATAACAATTAAAGTCTAAGATGCTAAAAGAGAGTTGAATTCAAAATCTTTGAAGATATTAACCTAGGATGGTCTCTGCTTTGATGTATTTTTCCAGAGAATACTGCTCTTGAAACTGATTGAATCCTTCATCTCAACTTTAGCTGACTTTTTCGGTCTATTAAGAGAGTTTGTTTTTCTTTCTATAAGATAGTTGAATTTTTCTCCAACACTTTTCTAAAATTGTATTTACGAAAAGATATAGCCACGGTAAAAATAACAGGAAAGGGAGAAAGCAAGAAAAATATATCGAGCATTCGATCCTTGATTGTTTTACTATCGAGAAAGATAGAGTTGATAGTAAAATCGAAGGTTGAAGTAGTCGAAATCGGGTTTGAATGCATATTAGCTAGGAGTGACATAAGATTTATCGACTATATATCACATATTTAGTGGGGAGCAATACCCGCCCGTTATTATCAGTGGTATATGTCAACATTATATCATAACATCGAAAACATAACTAGTCTATTATAACAGGAAGATGGATATGAATTGAGTAGAAACCATATATTTGCAATAACAGAAATACAAAGTTGAGTTTTTGGATTCTTCACTTAGGTGCTGTTTGTTTTTTCTTATTGAGGCTGAATCTGAAAACTGAATCTGAAAAATCTGAAACTGAAAAATCTGAATCTGAAAAAATGTAAAATAATGTGTTTGTTTTATTTATATGAACTCATAGATCTGAATTTAAAAATTTACTTTTATACCCTTACCCTCTATGTAAAGAAATTATTTATACCCAACCATTATTCAACCCCTCTCCCAATCCCAAACCCTAATTTTTTCTTCCAAGCCCTAGTAGCCGCCTCTCTCTCCCAAGTTCCAAACACAAACCCTAGAATCCATTTTTAGATGAAGGAGGACTATCAAAGGAATTGAATGGAGTTGGTAATATACCTGATCCGGAATGAAAAGTTCTGCAATTTATCTGCCTAAACCCACTTGAGGAAGAAGATGAAGGAGAACCAAACCTATCAGAACCATGATGAGATCTTTTGCTGTAATACTGGTTTTGATGGTGATGTTGAGCAACAACAAGCGTCTCCATTTCTCAAATGAAAAAGTTCAGATGCAGGATTTAAACAGTAAAGTTCCTTCCTTTTCACAAAAATCTCCTTCACTTCTTATGATCTGAAGCTTATTGAGCCTAGAAACTCGACTGAAATGTCACTAAAACTGTAAAACCTAGATTAGAAAGACAAGATCCAAAGAGGATGATGGATTCAAATCTCTATCAAAGAAGAAAACCCTAATTGATAGTTTCGCCGTCGACTGAAAGGAGAGTAAGAACTCAAAAGAGAATCACCAAAATGATGAGGAAAACCAGGAGAATCAGTTAGTAAAGATAAATGTGTTTTTGTGATTTTGAGTTTGTTGTGATTTTGTGGTGGTGGTGGTGCTTTTTCTCTGGTGGCGGTGGTACTTTTCTGGTGGTGGCGGTGGTGGTGGTGGTGGCTTTGTGTTTTGGTAGTGGTGGTTTGGGTGGTTGTGGACGGTGGTGCTTTTGTTTGGGTCAGTGGACATTAAAATATTTTTATAAATTCGAGGGGTATAACCGACATTTTCTACTTTTCAGCAGTTGGACCCCTATTTCAGACTTGATTTGAAGTCTGAAATATGTGGCCTCTATTTCAGCCAATTCAGACCAAGTCCCAATTCAGATAAGATTTTCAGATTTTCTTTGATTAAAAAACAAACGTCTGAAATCTGAATTGACACTCAATTCAGATTTCAGATCTGAAAAAAAGAAAAAACAAACAGCACCTTACTGGGAGAAAATGTGAAAACTAATCTGAATTCCTTGAGTTAATAGAATCAAGCTATATTGATTGTTGTGATGAAGTTGAAGGAAGAGAAAACCTTTTCAATTTCGTGTTGAAAAGGTCGAAAGCGTTACATTACTCCTGTCCAAAAGTAAAGTCATTCATCAGTTGGGAAATCTTCATCTGAAGCACCTTCCAGAAATGATCCTAGAGATTTCCTCAAAATACTGAAACACTTCTCATCCTGCATTGTCAAAATGATTTCAAGATTTAAATATCTGCTTTCTATATAAATATATACAGTATGAGAGAAAAAAATGAATTCAACATCTTTGAAAGAGTTATGAGGAAATCAATTTTACCTGTTTCTTCTTCTTTAAAGAATCCTCAGCTGCAGAAATTTTATCTGCACAGGTTTTCTCTAATTCTGATAACATACTCTTCTCTCTCTTCCCTGGAGAGTAATATAGTAACCAAAATCAAGTCAGTAAAGTATGTTAGAGTAAAATCCATAGAAGAAGGAAGCAAGAAAAAGTTCATTTATGAAAACATATTGTTGCTTACTCTGTTGTTCGTAACGATTGAACAGCTTTTCCTTTTCGTCGTCGAATTTTGAAAATATATCTGCAAAAACCCAAAATCAGAATACAACTTGTAATCTGTAAAACAGATCAGAATGGTCTCAAATCTTGGCTCTCAATCAAAAAACATTACTTTACAAATTTAAGCAACACTTGGTAGTTGGTCTGGTCTTCTAAGTTGGAACTTAAAACTGGATAATATAAGTTGGTCCTTATACAAGTATATAACATTGTTGGGCAAAAAAATGTGTAATGGGTTGTTCAACTACTGAAGAGTTTCGACACCCGATAAATGAAAACCTAACATCTCAGGTTCTAGCAATAACGAAGATTCAAAATTTCATAAAGTTGTACAATGTAGTTGAACTTATAGCAGAATTACCTTTAAAAGTCTGTAAATGTGCTGCTTTGTCCTTAGAAAATTTCTCATAAGCTGCCTGGAACTTGGCAATCTCATCTTTCAAAGTAGATTCACACTGCAATTATATTATCCATCGTAACAAAATTTCCAAGATTTACTCTACTAGTAACTTGTAATCTATACTTTTACTTTTATATATCTAATTCAACCATTGATTCCTGAATAATATGTCACTACTTTAAAAGTTTATATACCTCTTTGGAGCTCTTTGAAAGAGCCTTGACAAAATTCTGCCTGTAAAGTGATGACAAGAATGAGCAAAATCAATCTAAACTATGGAGAATCAATGCATAAACGGACTCGAAAAGTTGATAAGTGATTATCGATCTAACCGTTCTTTCTCGAGTTTTGATTTTGCATCATCAAACATTGATTTGACATCTGAAGCTACACTGTAATGGAACAACTCATCTATAAGCATTGTGTTGCTTGTCGATTTTGGTAAATGAAGCAAATTATAGGGATAAAGGGAAAATACAAGGGAAAACCTAGACCAAGTTTAACCAAGCATTCAAATAATGATTCTATGAAGTGAAGTACAAATTAAAGAAAATCAAGATCATAAATATTCATTATCAATCATATCACGATAGAATTAAACTTCAAACTCGCCTGGAAAGCAAGTAATTGGATCATAATGTAGCAATAATAAATCATTTGGGGGAGAAATGATTCACTGAAATTCAGCAAGAAAAAACTAAAAAAAAAATCATCATCATCATATCGGACAAATTCTTCAGAAGAATTTCAGATCTAACTGAATCTTAGTTTCAAATTAATAACCAATTTCGACAATAAGACAATCATCTGAGATCTAAACAGAAACAAAAGATCATGAAGTATAAGCTAAAGAGACAAATCAGATCAATAATCACAACATTCTTCAGAAAAAAGTTCAGATCTGAATTAATTCGTTCTCCAAGTTCAAACAATCTCATCTCAGATTAGATCACGAAGGTTATCAGAAGAGATATAAAGAAACAGAAACAATTTTACCTTGAAATCGTCTCTTCGTTCTTCTTTTGTCCATCTTTATGTGCCTTTTCTCTGATCTGTTGAAGCGCTGAGATTATACCTTTGAGATCACTGTGCAATTCACAAGATCAGTACAATTTTAATCACAGATCTTCAAAAAAACTGAGTAATCGGAAGTTGAAAGCACTGAGAAAACAAAACCTAGTAAGATCAGGATCAAAATCTTCATCTTCTCGTTTTCTTTTCTCTGAAATTGAAGCTTCTTGAACTTTTCCACGTCTCTTGCTACTACTACTTACTTTCACTTCCGACATCAAGAACTTCACAAAAATCAATCGAAAAAGACTTTCAGGATTCGATCAAATCGACCTTTCTTCAGATGAAGATCTTAATTCTGGCGCTCGCTTAGAATGGTTTTGAATTTAAAATATACCGATCTAAACTCTTTATATATTGTGTTTCCCGCTACTTCTTGTTTGGATAAATAAGTTATTTTGCTTCGTAACATACATACACTTTGTTTACACCACCAGTAAGCCCTAGCTCCTAAGTAGTTTAATTAAAATTTGTTAACTAGAGAGAAATGAGTAGTTGAAGTTTTATAGCATCACATCTCCAAGAAGGAAGGCCTTGGGTTCCATTTCAATTGACTTTAAACATTATTTTGAGATAGTAATTCGGCCCTTTCAATATAACGATAGAGCAATTGGTGTGGTGAAAACAGATGTTTGATTTGGAATGTGTGTGTTTGATCAGTAAATCAAGTCATATGTAATATATCAAGTAAGGAAAATCGAGAATGATTCAACGAATAAATCACAAGTTATGGTGTTCTTTTGCATGTTTGTAAATTTCTTGATGATTCATATTAACGTTGATGAGTTGTGATTACTCACTCTCAACTATTCACAAGAGGTACAATCCAAATCATAGTATCGTATAGAGACATTTGTACACATTTTCATTAAATCGTATCAGATAGTCTGGACCATTTTGGCAATTGTGTCTGTCAAATTACTTCAAATCTCAACCTTCATTTATTCAATAGCTTTGTTTTAATGAGAAACATGACACACAACCTTCAATAGCTTGCAGGAATATAATGAACAACTTATATAGAAGTACCATATTTACAATTCCGGCCCTTATAGTTTATAGAAGATAGAGATGACCTAGCTAGATAAAACCCTTTTCTATACAACAATCCATTGCATCACTATACATGTCTTCAAAACCATACTTGAACTTGAATCCCAAATTCAACAACTTCTTGGAGGAGAAGGGGAGAGGTTTTTCTTCTTCAAACTCCCCTAGTGAACTGAGACACAACAATATTAAATGTATAAATAAAACAAATAAACAAAATTGAATAATAAATAAAACAAATAAACAAAATCGAATAATAAATAAAACTTACTCCATTTGTAATTGTAATCTTGGATATTTGGTAGAGGTAAAATTTGCTATATCACGAATTGTTATGTCATCTGATGAACAAACGTATCTTCCTTTCGCTTTTTGAGTCTCAAATAGAAATATATGTGCTGAAGCTACATCATCTATGTGTACTGCACTTTGCAACTTTTTAAGCAGCGTGCACTGTTCTTTAGTCCCTAAATCAAAAAATAAATAATGATATTATAGGTGTATAATTGGTTTCCATAATCAGAAATGTTTGTAGTAATTTTTCTGCAATGAACTTGAGTTAGTTGAAATTTTTGTCAAGTCCAAATATGAAATCTACTTCGAGTTGTAATTTGACTAGAGTTAGATTTCAAGAAAAATGAAAAAGTGTACCAACTTACCGAGAACTAGAGCTTGAGAGATGACAAAACTGAAGGGAAGAGTGGAAGTGATGAACCTTCCTACGATCATCGAAGGTAGTATTGAAACAAGATCTAACCCATTTTCTTCTGCGAACTCTAATGCTGCTTTTTCAGTTAACGTCTTTGAGATTGGGTACCAAGTATCAACTCTTCTTGAAAGTGTCTCGACTTCTGACCACATATTTTCATCAATCTCTTTTACTTCGTTTCTATTACTAATTCCCACAGCTGCAGCTGCTGAAGAAGTGTATACTACTTTCTTTATAGTTTTAGATTTCAAGCATGCTTTGAGAATTCCTAGGGTTCCTTCTACAGAGATTGCTATAGCTCTTTCTTGTGACTCTTTTGTCCCTTCGAAATCCCACGGGTGAGCAACATGAAAGACCCCGATGCATCCATCGATGACATTGTTAAAACTTTCTGGCTTTTCAAGATCTGCTTCGAATATCTCAAGTCTTTGTGATGCTTCAGGAAGGGTTGTCAGATGAGTGACATCTTTCTTGAATTCTGATAAGAAAGAAATAATATGGGCGTGACCGTGTGAACGCTTATATTGGATTCTTTAGGTGGCAGACTGACTATATTTTCACCAAATATTTCTTTTATGAAACACAAGGTGGGTTTTCTGAGGTGACCACCCAATTTATTTTCGGATAAGTCTCAAAATTTCCATCTAGAAATACTTGATGTGGCGATTGAAAATACAAATACAATTATCCAACTAAGTAACTTTGGCTATAAAATGAAAAAATGTTTACCTAGTTAATGGGATTCAAAGTTAGAGGAAAATCAAAACATATCTGACTCTAGCAAAATATTAAAGATTTGATAGTAAAAGCAAAGAAAGAAAAAAGTAAAGAAATGGGAGAGGGAATACTTGGATCAGATCTGACAGTGGCCCTAACAGAGTAACCATGTTGAAGTAATCTCATGACAAGCCATGATGCAAAATATCCAGCTCCTCCTGTTACACACACTGTCCCTTTCTCTTCTCTTTCCATTCTATTTCAATAAAATCAACCAACTCACCCCTCTCCTAGCTGATAATATTCTCTCTCTCTCTCTCTAGTCTGTCTCTCCAACTCCTATGCTCAAAATGCTGCTGGTTCTCTGTGGATTATGGCTACATCAAAACTTCGATAAAAATAAGCACCTAATAATTGTGATTTTTGAATTGTATATATATATATATATAATATGTGTGTGTGTGTATGTGTTAGGTAAACATGTTTAAATAAACTACAATTTGTATATTAACATAAACACAAAAGTAGGGAAAATGGTTACATCAAGACTTTGTATTAGGTAACTGGACTAGTACGAGAAATACTATTCCAAAAATAAAGGTCAAACTATTAAACAGAATACTAAAATATATGGTCGTTTCATACTTTATTTAGGTGTATGAACTAAGCATCTCTTGTAGTTTGGTTCAGAAGGAGATGTCACAAAAGTTTGTGCGTCAATACTCATAGCGAGACGAAGTTGGACGAGAGACACTTTTCATACACCATAGTTAAGTTACGCGACCCTATCTTATTACGGAAAACTTCTAATAGACTCTTCAATTCTTCAAAGGTTCAAGGTTCAAGACACGCTAATAATAATACAAAACAAAAAAAAAGAACTCTTAAAGAGTGTGACTTTGTCTATCGTTGTATTCGGCCCTTGCTAGGGTGTGTGACTTCTAATAGATCAAAATATGCCCCACAAAAATGAACAAGGGGAAGAAAGTACGAGAATATCGGCATAAGCTGGCCGGAGAAAGCTAGGACCAGGTGACGAGGCAGTATGACTATTGTGGTTTAATTCTATAATTCCACATGTATTGCTTTTCTGTTCTCTAACTTTATAAAACTCCTTCTGTGTGAATTTAATTTTGGAAGTTGAGATCTTTACATGGAGTTTAATACTCCTCTTAAATGCTCCTACATCTCTTCTTCTTTTCTTCTTAAATACTTCAACTAGTATTACAACAAATTATTTCAAACCTTTTTCTAACTTTGTACACCCAGATATCAGTACTTTTTTAGTTTAATTTGTTTTCGTTAGCAACATTATATTCATTTCATGTTATTTGAGATAATAATTCTAAATTCAATTTATTTTATATTTGATTCAAATAATAGACCAAAAAAAATCAACTCGACTCAGTTATTCAAACGAGTTAGATGTACTAGTCATATAACAACGTAAACCTTATAAAAACCTTATTAAAAATCAACTGGACCAAACGAATTAGATCTCAAGTCAAATTTTTTCTACGACTATGTTTTAACTATTTGAATCATTTTTTCTTCCTAAACCCAAATTCACCCAAAAATGGAGTATCAAACGAAACATTTCCTTCTTGGAAAAGACATACATCCGTTCATAAATAAAATAGGATTGATTGACCCCCCTTAAAGTTTCTGTGCAAGTCAAACGGTTACACCAATTTGAGTTTGTCAAGTTACATACTTTCTGGGGCTGAAAAGATATGAATGCCTTGATGGCCTTTCACGGGTTTTTTCAATTTGGGTATTAAATTTGGCTCCATCTCCCCCCTGACAAGTTTACCAGCTGACTTTTGCAGCAAAAAAAAAAAATGGTTTGTTAGTTTTTAGAGAGAGAGAGAAAAACAAATTGAATGAATCGTCTAAATTGTCACACTGCCAATCTTGGGATGCCCATGGCAAACCAAAATGAAACCATTGTTGGGTTCTTTAGTTCTTCCACTGTTTTAACCTATCCTAATGTAAAAGTGAAATCATTTAGTCATTGGTTAATCCACTGTCTACTAGAATATCCTTAAATGATGGGTGATTTATGACTTCATATTTAACCCTATTTTTCATTTATGGTTGCGCCCCACTTCCTATTTGACCCTAATTTTGTCATTGGTGTTAAGTTTAGGGTTATTTCCCTAATGGCCCCCAACTTTGTGACCAGCTTCCTGCCTGACCCCCTACTTTACGAGAAATACCCATATGGCCCCCTTCCGTTATAACACCGTTACTCTCTTTCCTCCATATCTTTTTCTCTCTCTGCCATGTCACGCCACATCATCTGTTAGCCACCTCATCACCTTCTCCGGCAGAGGTCGCCGGCCGGCCAAATTTCCGACCGGCGACTTTCAAACTCAAAAAAAAAAAAAAAAATTTCTTCTTCTTCCTCTCTCTCTCTCTCTCCTATTTTCTCTCTCTTCTTCTTCTTCTTCCTCTCTCTCTCTCTTCCCCTTTCTTCTCACTCTCTCTCTCTTTCTAAAATGTCCGGCGAAGGGTTCCCCCCTTTGCCGCCCATTTCAGAGAGAGAGAGAGTGTGTGAGAAAGGGGAAGAGAGAGAGAGGAAGAAGATGAGAGAGAGAAAATAGAAGAGAGAAAACAGGAGAGAGAGAGAGGAAGAAGAAGAAGAAGAGAGAGAAAATAGAAGAGAGAAAACAGGAGAGAGAGAGAGAGGAAGAAGATGAAGAATTTTTTTTTTTTTTTTTTTAGTTTGAAGGTCGCCGACATGAAATTTGGCCGGTCGGCGCCCGGCGACCTCTGCCGGAGAAGGTGATGAGGTGGCTAACAGATGATGTGGCGTGACATGGCAGAGAGTGAAAAAGAGATGGAGGAGAGAGAGTAACGGTGTTATAACGGAAGGGGGCCATATGGGTATTTCTCGTAAAGTAGGGGCCCCAGGCGGGAAGCTGGTCACAAAGTTGGGGGCCATTAGAGTAACGGTGTTATAACGGAAGGGGGCCATATGGGTATTTCTCGCAAAAGTAGGGGGCCAGGCGGGAAGCTGGTCACAAAGTTGGGAGCCATTAGAGAAATAACCCTTAAGTTTAATCCTAGTTCCATACAATTCATCCAATTTAATGAGCTATAGACTTAATCACTTCTTTGATGTATTCAATACCAATTGTAACGACAATGTAATCAGTTTTAAAAAAAATAAAAAAAATAAATGCATTACTTGTTTTTTTTTTTTTTGTTAAAGGCATTACTTGTTTTTATACCTTAAAATAAAAATATACAAACACTACGTAGAAACAACTCGGATTATGTTACAATCAGCCGATGAAAATTATAAACTATTTTTAACTTACGAAATCTTCTTTTACTTGTATTATCTGGCAATTTTAGAAGATCCTAACGGAAAAGCATTGGAGAAGATGCGTCGTGTAATCATAATTACAAGACGACGAAGAAAAGCCCATGAAACTGAAATTTTAGAAACCTAAAAAAACACTCAAATTTTGAACCCACACCAAACTTCTCTCTCTATTGCTGCTGGTAACTTCAATGCTCCCCTGCTCCACCTCTTTAACTCCTCACAACTACCTTCTTTGCTTCCCCATCTCCCTTTCATAACACACCATCTCTCTCTCTCTAGCTACCCTCTCTCTTTCTCTCTCTACTCTCAGCTACCTCAAAGAATCATCATCATGGTTCCTCCATCTTTCTCTATTACTTCACCACCACCTCCTCCTCCCCACACTCCCATCTTCTTACCTGTAAGTATTCCTTCCCTTCCTCACTCACTTTCTCAAATTTTCAAAACACAACCCATTACCCATTTACCCTCTCTCTCTCTCTCTCTAAATTTACTATTTGTTTCTCTCTCTAACTTGTTGTATTTGTTTGTTGTCACAGAATACTGAAATAGAAGACCAAGAAGAACAAATCCACTCCTCACAAGACAAACCCAAAACGATTATGTCTCCTTATCAACATACCCCAACACCTCTCCACCACCCCACCGCCACTCCCACCACCAACACCAATTCGAAGCATTCAACCCACCGGAGAAAACCCGAACACGAAAACTCAGATCAAGATGATCGGTCAGTCTCCTGCAACAAATGTCGACCCACATCTCGAGACAAAATCTCTGTTGTCCCTTTTGGTGCCCATAACAATGATAAATCGTCTTCATCATCATCATCAAACCCTAGCCCTAATGGAATTTTCAGATCACTCTTATCAACCCTAACCAAAAAAAGCCCTAAATCTTCTTACTGTGATTCTTCATCATCAACAACAAGAGACGAACAATGGAAACTAGCTGTTTCAGAACTCTCTCATAAACTCATTCAAACTACTAGAAAAAGAGATGAAGCTCTTCTAGAAGCTTCTAGATTAAAATTCTCCATGACTGAATTAGAGAAGAAACTCAACAAACTCGAAATCTACTGTCACGAATTGAAAAATGGCCTCGATGTTTGCGCAACTACATCACCTTATCGACTTTCAAAAGATCTCAGCCCTACGATCTCCAAAAGATCCGTTCATCACGATAAACTTCTTCTTGAATCGTTTGTCAACTCAGTTTCAGAAGCACGATCTTCAGTCCGACTTTTAAGCCGATCCTTAACGATTCAACTCAGACAAATGGGTGTTAAGATCTACGAGAAAATATCCGCCCTTTTACAACCTTACGATGTGAATATTTCATTCTCAAAGAACAACCCAAGAAGTTTGTTATTTTACTTAGAAGCCCTTCTGAATCGGGCTCTTTACGAAGATTTTGAAAGTACCGGGTTTATGAAAAATGGTTCGGTTCTAATCTTGAACCCGATTGAGAAATGTGAAGCGAGTTACTCATCGTTTACGGATTTAAAGGGGTTGTGTTGGGATGAAGTTTTGAGTAAAGGAACAAGACATTTTAGCGAAGAATTTAGTAGGTTTTGTGATCGAAAAATGAGTGAGATAGTGGCGATGTTGAGTTGGAATCGGGCATGGCCGGAACCGTTATTACAATCATTTTTTGGTGCTGCAAAAAGTGTTTGGTTAGTACACCTATTGGCTTGTTCTGTACACCCAAGTTTTCCAATTTTTAGGGTTGATAAAGATGTGAGATTTGATGGGGTGTATATGGAAGATATGGGTGGAGATAAAGCGAAGAAATTGGTTCCAGATGTTGTCCGGATTATGGTTGCACCTGGTTTTTATGTTTATAATAATGTTATCAAGTGTAAGGTAATTTGCAGGTATAGCAACACTAGAGAATCAACAACGAAGGGGTAAGAGAGAGAGAAGGCAAAAAAGGGGGTGTTCAATACAAACAGTTGTTTTAAAGGGTCTTCATGTTGATTATAGATCTTTGGTAAACTGAACTTTATTAACAATAATATTAATAATTACTCCATTTGTTTTGTCTTATGGAGGGAGTTTTAAAGAATTTATTTTTCTTTGTTTGATTCAAAAGTATTAAATTGAGTTTGGGCTTATTACATGTGAGATTGAATGAATGAATGTTTCTCAATTGGGGAACCTAAGATTTGAATTAGTCTTCTTGATCAAAATAAAAATAGGTTAGTTTGTAATTTTTTATTTTTGAAATGTCTTCTTGACAAATAGCAAAAGTTGGTATACAATTTCGAAATGTTAATCATAATTACAAGCACTAGTTAATTTGAAAATCGTGTTAGACTATTGGTACTTTAATCAATTTTATTAGAAAGGTAGTTCAAAATCTATATAGAAAGCTTGGGGGCCATTTAGTGTTGCGAGAGCCACTTCATTTATCCCCGTGTTGCTAGTTTTTTATTCAAGAGTCTGAGTTTTGTTAAAATAACGTTATCTAATATTAAGTAGGGAGATGCTAGAGTGCCCAGTTTTTAGCCCATTAAATTGCCCAGCTGATGTGGAATCACTAAAAGACAAGGATTTTTCAAAGTTTGACTACGGTGGGGACCGCTTTTATTTCTAAATAAGGAAAGTTGGGCAATTTAATGGGCAAAATTGCTGGGCACTCTATCATTTCCCTATTAAGTAATAGATAAAAACATATCAAACAAAAGAAAGATTACAAAAACGAAAAAAAGAGTTTTTTTGGATAGCAAAACACATTGATAATTATATCACAATAGGTTGAACAAAATTGTGGGTCACGCAAAATTGGTTTCTCTTTCTCCTTTTTTTTTTTTCAATTGGTATTGATGACAATTTTTATCTGCAAATATTATGTGTTGCTTTGTCAAAACTTTCTCAAGAAAGGTAATTGAGTCATTAGTTATTTATCTCCAAATTTTCATTTCTTGCTCTGTCTAAATTTTCTAAAGAAATATAATTGAGTCTAACTTGATTATTATGAAACCAACCTCAGTTTGGTTGTTTGCAACAACAAAAAAAACTTCAATAATTTCAACAAAAAAACTTCAGTATGTTTGGTGTTCCACTTGGAAGAGACAAAAGTTGGAATCATACTGATTGA
Source organism: Eschscholzia californica (assembly GCF_041429995.1). Taxonomy (NCBI): domain Eukaryota; kingdom Viridiplantae; phylum Streptophyta; class Magnoliopsida; order Ranunculales; family Papaveraceae; genus Eschscholzia; species Eschscholzia californica. Next base: position 41,954,229 of record NW_028238483.1, on the reverse strand, counting down.
AGAGTCAAAGTCAAACATGAATACACAGATTATGAAATGGTAAAATTGGCAGTGCCTGTAAAATTTCCACGACTCTACCTTTTTCTCCGGCTTAATCTTCCGGTCATCATTTAGATTTAGACGACATTTTGAGTTATATCCCTTCCCGCACGCATTCACTTTCAGAATATTTATTCTCCAACCCTCAATTTCATTATCATTTAAATTTAGTATCGCACAAGGGCTTCTCTAAAAATTGTTACAAATGTTGGGGTTTCGAGATAAAATTTTAATTTATTCCTTTTCTTCATCTTGAATTCTCTTTTCTTTTCCATTGAAAGATTCAACAGAAACTCTCATTTCTTCTCTCTTCTTTTCCAAGACGTCGAACAAATGATGAACAAACCCTAATTTTCTAGAGAGAGAAAGAGAGTTACAGAGAGTTCACTTTGTACATTATGCACAGATCGGGAACTACAATGGCTTGGAATGTCTTCAAATTCTGTACTGTCCTTCGGAGTCTTGGTTCGATCATGATTCTATTAGTTCTTGGTGTCATTGGTGTAACTTATTACGCTCTTGTTCTTAACAATTACGGTCCTCTTCTTTTCTCTGGAGGTCTTGATTCACTCACGGCTTTTGCAATTTTACTACTCTTTCATTGCCTGGTAAGAATTTGATGTTGTTCTTGAGATTTTGCCCTAATTTGTTTGAAATATGCTGAATTAAGAAGTTGTTTATGGTTTATTTGTAGTTGGTGATGTTATTATGGAGTTATTTCTCTGTAGTTTTAACCGATCCAGGTGGTGTTCCATCTAATTGGAGACCATTGATTGATGAAGAGAGAGGAGATGCTGATCCATTGACGGGATCGACGGAGTTTGTTGGTGATTCAGGGAACCCTAGAGTGAGGTACTGCAGGAAGTGTAGTCAGCTGAAACCCCCTCGTTGTCATCACTGTTCTGTTTGTGAGTTCTAACATTTGTGTTATATAGTTAAGCTTTTGTTTTTGAAGTTAACATCAGTGTTATACGAAAACTTGGTGATAAAATTTGGTCTGATCTTAGGTGGGAGGTGTGTACTGAAAATGGATCATCATTGCGTGTGGGTCGTCAACTGCATTGGAGCTCTTAATTACAAGTTCTTCCTTCTTTTCCTGGTATGTTTAGTACTACAGTTAAGATTTAGAGCTTGAGATTTTGTACTTACGAATTTGTGGAAGTCTCGATAGAATGCTACCTTTGATCACTTGTTACTTCAGCAATATAACCGGGATGAACTTTCGGTTTTAAACCAACCCATCAATAACCTACATTTACATTCAGAAATCAAAGTCATCAAACAAGCAGTGGATGTGTTTGGAATCTATCACCCATGACTACAAAAATTTTGTACTAACATTGGTCGTATGGGCTTTAGGTACCTAGTGAGGTTCTTATTTCTTTGTTGTCGCTTGCATGTTGGGTACTTGCATATATCATTATATCATAGTTTGTGCTTTTGGCAATTGGTACCTGTTCAATAGCAGATACTGTTTCGTGATTTGGAAGTGAGTCATGAACTCACGATTAATCGGGAGAAAAGTGTTTAGTCAAAGATAATTTGTAATTCTTAAATATAGGGAAAAGATATTTCATCAATATGAAACCGTCTATGGAGCTGTAATGCCTTTAATGTAGAGAAAATAAAAAGAGTCCACAATATAAATATTGAACAATACTCTCTTAGAACAAGAACTATAATATGGAATTAAACCATGTTTGATTCTCTTAATATCGTTGCAGTTCTATACATTTCTGGAGACAAGTCTTGTTGCCTTATCATTATTGCGATATTTTCTGGTTTTCTTTGGTGATGGAGAGATACCTGGCACACCTGGAACCCTTGCCACGACCTTTCTTGCGTTTGGTATGGAATGAGGAGTTTCATTCTTGCTTAATTACTTGTTACCTTACTGAGTTATTGACTAACCGTTACTTTTCCTTCCCATTCAGTGTTAAACTTAGCATTCGCATTGAGTGTTATGGGGTTCCTGATCATGCACATATCTTTGGTTATTGGTAATACCACCACTATTGAGGTAAAGTCTTTGGAATTCTCTGGTTTTTATTTCTTACAAATATAATGATGGTTCATTTATTCTATGCTCAGGCTTATGAGAAGAAGACCACTTCAAAATGGCGTTATGACCTTGGTCGAAAAAAGAACTTTGAACAGGTTCGTTATTATCCCCCAGAATTCTCCCTTTATAGTTTGTTTAATGTCCACATATTGTTTAGAGATTACGAATTAATGTTTGATCGAATCAGACAATCAGCTAGTAAACTCATAAGATGGCTCAGCTCAGGTGCTAACTGAGAACTAATAACCCAAGACTCCTAACGGCTTCTTACGGAGGATTATTAAAAGCTAAAACTGTTCTGCAGAAGTGGAGTTTAGAATTAGAGGCTTGAACCAAGTCATTAACCCATTCGTACAGTGTTCTTAGTGAAGGAGGGATATAACTTGGTTTGGTTTTCCTATAACACATGATTAGATGGCTTAATGCATAAGGTTCATCCCCAAGAAAAGTGGTCAAGAATGACACAGATCATTTTGTTTTGCAATAAGCATAACTGGTTCTCTTAAGAAGAAAATGTTGAAACTGGAAGTCTTTATTGCTATAGTTGGCCGTTGGCGACTTGGATCATTTATCTTTGAATCTTACGGTAGATTTTGCACTTTCTATATTCTAGTAGATTCAAAAGCATCTCAACGCCACCCCTCTCACCTCCTTAAGAGTCTTTTCTTTGACATACATCTTCACATAGTTTAACTTTTATGACAAGGATTACACACCATTTCCTTAATATTGTTTTGTGGGTATCAGGTATTTGGGACAGACAAGAGATATTGGTTCATACCTGCATACACAGAAGAGGATATACGAAAAATGCCAGTGCTTCAAGGCCTGGAATATCCGTCGAAACCTGATTTGGACGGTCAGGAGTTCTAACTTGAAAGTAGCTCTTAAAAAAGTTTGAAATCCCACAGAAGATATATCTTTGACTTCCCACTTGATTGCTCCCATACGGATATGATGGCGTTCACCTGTCTATATGCCCACGGAGATGGTCCCAAATTTTTCATTACTTTACAAACACCAACTTTCACGACCTTGTTTTTGTATGCGAGATTCACACTCAAGGGTCAAACGAAGAAGATGGCTTTAACAGGAGATGCGGCATTTTCATGTTTTATTTTTAATGGTTGACGTGGGAAAATCTAAAACATATTGAACAGAACACTACAAGCTTTTTGCATATAAATGGGGGTGCAAGTAGTCATGTATACCCCTGTAATAATACCAACGAAGTTAACTGATAACAAATTTTGATAGAACGGTTTTTATTTTTTCCGCAGGTGTTTGGCTGTTTGCTTTGGATATTGAATTTTGTTTAAGGTTAGAGCCCAGATGATTAACCATCATGGGCGGTGCTTGATTTTTTTTAACCAATATAACTATTGTTCTGGCTTGGGTTCTTTTGGTAGTTAGCCAAATGAAACCTGGCCAGATAGGTGAGTATTTGCAGTCTAGACTAGACTTATCACACTCGTCGCTTTAGACTCTATTCGGGTTTGATTCCTTTAGAAGAAGAATCCTAGAAGCAAGGGAGTCCTTGCCGTTTTCACTATACCAGAAATTCTTGGCTAGCTCATCACTGAAGAACAATAGAAGTTTTAAAATGTGCTCACACTTTTGCTAAATGCGACTGCTATGCACAAATTTTGTGAGAAGTTCGTATAGAATATGATGCTTTCAACAAAACATGAGCATCATCCCTCCTCTTCAACACTCAACAAAAAATCCCTCCTCTTTAACAAACAAATTTAGTTCGTCGGTCCATCCCTCCTCTCTATACTGGAATCGACGCCGTCTATCTGCAGTAGGCCAATATACTTGGCCATACATTACTTTCAGGGAAACCTTTTTGTTGTAGGCTGATTTATACTTTCAATATAAACGGTGAGAAAGTACGAAAAAGAACTTAAATTTTTGAAAGATGTTTATCATAGCTTTTGTGCTCATTTTGAGTGGTTTTAGTGTCATTTACAGATATAAAAGAAATTTATCAGATTTAAAATTTTGGATGATCTCTAATTTATACCAGTGTGAAAAACATAAAGAAAATTTGAGACGGGACAAACTGCTTATTGCTCTAGAGTTTTATTTTTGTGAGGTTAGCATTCCAGAGTTTTTTTAGGAATCGATTACGATCTACGTTAGTTGTTACGAGACATTGATACATCATGAAGGTGAGATAAGCACGATAACCGTCTAATTTAATTTTTTTTTTCTTTTGAGATCGACTACGATTACAGTTAGTCGTTACAAGAAATTGATGCATCACTGAGATTCGATAGACACGATAACCGCCTAATTTAAATTAGTAATGAAAGAGACAAGCACGATAACCGTTGACAAACTGCTTTCAGCGAGACTCGATCTCACGACCTCATCTGTTTGTGTAACCACTCTGCCAAAGAGCGTGGACTCATTCTAGTTAAAAATACCCAACTTACTCAAAATTGTGAAATTTTCAGAACCGTTGGAAGTGTTGACACGTGTATGTATAACAGGGATGCTCGACTCTTCGTGTCATCACTAGAACCTTCTTTTGTTATTTTTCTCCCTCAATCGTTTCAAATTCTTTGCTCTGAGTTTAGCGCGATTTCATTTGCTTTCCCTCCTTTCAGCCAAGAGAATTATTTTCCAACTGAAAATTCTAGGGTTTCTCATACACCGCAATTGGACGATCTTCAAGGTATATCACTTCTTCCTTTACCATTTATTCTCTGATTGTTTAAATTATCCATCTATCTACCTATCTCTTATTGCGTTTCTTTTATCTCTATATTTATTTGTTTATGAATTTAGATAACTCAAGTTTGCACATATTATAGTTTTATTTGTCTGGATGATTCGTCGATTATTTTAGATATTCATTTTTGTGATCAGAAGTTTTATCATTTTAAAGTAGGATACTGATTTTGTTATTGCTAATTGAATTTTAGGGTTTAGAAGTTAGAGAATGGAGAGAGGTAGAGGAAATAGAGATGATTTTTTCGGATCAAGTGATCCATTTGGTGGTTTTGAGGGTTTTGGAGGGTTCGGAAATCATCAGAGTTTAATCTCCAACTTCTTTGGTGGAAGGGATCCATTTGACGATCCTTTCTTTTCACGTCCATTTGGAAGCTCGTTCGGAAGAATTCCTGGTTCGAGCATGTTCGGATCAAGCGTGTTTGGTCCGAGTATGTTCGATCAAACTCCCAGTCTATTTGAAGATAGACGAGCTTCTGGATTTATTCAGAATCAACCTCCACAGGAGAATAGATCTAGAGGACCAGTAATTGAAGAAATAAACTCTGATGAAGAAGATGAAGGAGAGGAAAAGGAAGCGGGGGAGAGGCAAAGTAATCAAGGCAAACATTCTAGGGCAAGCAAAGGACCATATGTGGAAGACCCAGATGATGTTGCTGAAGGTAAAAGTCTTTCTTGCGTATATTATAGATTTCAGATATATTCTCTGCTTTGGAAGTGTAAGTTGTTTTCTATGTCAGATCTGAAATCTGAATTGAGGTCGCAATTGACTTGTGTGAATGTTTGCTTGACATCTTGGTTGTCCGGGTGGCCTATTTGGGATGATTTTGGGTCGATTTGAGTCATACAATTCAGATTCAGATGAGTCTAATAAGACAGTTTTTCAGATAATGAAAGGAAAAAAAAAAAAACAGCACCTTTGTTTTAGTTATTTGAGGAATGACAATTGTTGTTTATGTTGTAGAGAGGAAGAGCGATACTTCACAGTACAGGAATGAGTATAACAGGGCTAGTGGAACACAACCTCAGACGAAAACTTTCTCCTTTCAGAGCTCTACCGTTACTTATGGTGGTGTTAATGGTGCATATTATTCGTCCTCGACCTCTAGAAAGATGGGCAGTGATGGAGTAAGTAATTTTGGGCATTTAAGCTCTTGTGATTCGCCATTCCTGTTCTTAACAAGGGAGATTAGAGTATTGAGTTTGTAATTTGATTCATTTTGACAAGGGGGTCTGATGTGTGTGCTGTGTAACTAGGTGGTGGTGGAAGAGAGCAAAGAAGCTGATACAACTAGTGGCAAAGCAACCCATAGGCTTTCTAGAGGAATTCGCGAGAAGGTATTTGTTCTTTTTTGTTTGGAATCACATTTTGTACTTTTTATGTTGTTAAATGTATGTGCTCGTAGTTTAGTAATTAAAAGCAAGACTATATTAATATAAATCATCATAGTAATTAAAAGCAAGACTTATTTAAGATTATCAAAGTACTTGGGCGTGTCCATATTTCATAAGTAACTAGTACACAGCAGGAAGAGATGAATGTGCTATTGTCATATACCAGAGAAGCTTTAACCATGTGACAGTAATAAGAGTATGAGTTCTGCCTAGTTTGGAACTATTGTTGTAGAATTCAAACCAAAACTCAGACTACTTGCTTTGTATGTATAGATATGTACATGGTGCAGTATGTCTATTTGCTTTTAGAGTGAGCAATTGGAGTCTGGTGTTTCAGATAATTTTATCATACAATAATGTATTTTGTATCTGTTTATTTTGGTTGTCTGACTTATTTAGTACAATAAGTATGTATAGGCTGTAGCCATAGTTTATATAATGATGTGTAACATCCTTTGGGGTAGTCTTTCGCTCCGAATAAACTAGGAATTGGTGTCTATCTTATATAGACAAATATATATTTATATATATGTTTTAGTGATTGTATGCTCCAAACTACTGGTAGACGTGGCAGTCTCCTGGAAATTAAGGAGCTCCTCTATGTAAAAATCGTGTTTACTGATTGTTTCTTATGTGCTTAAGAAAGAGGGTTTATTGTGTTGCTCATGTAGGGGCATTCTGTTACAAGAAAGCTCAACCCAGATGGTAAGGTGGACACAGTTCAAACTTTACATAATCTGAATGAAGGTATGTTGTTGGTAAATCCTGATAAACAATTTCTTTTATGGTTTTTAATTCACTGCTAACAAACTTTGCTCCGATTTATCAGATGAACTTCCCGTGTTTGAAGAAGCGTGGAAGGGAAGTGCTAGACAGCACTTACCTGGCTGGGAAGAAGGGTCCCGTGTGCGTGGCAATCCTGGTAAAGTTTTGTGTAGTTAGCCTGGTCCTAAATAATGTCTGCAAATTTTGAGCATGACACAGTACCACATTATTGAGGGAAAAATGGACTTCCTTTAAGGTTGTGTTTGATGTAAGTCCTAATGTATGTTGTTTTGCGATTATGTAGGATCTAGCAGGGATAGGGAGCACGGGAAATCAGCAGGTGCCGATAGAGTTGGGGCCCTTCTTCCTTCAAGAGAGCAGCAGACACATGTGCAGCGGCCAAGGGGGAATATCCGAAGGATAACAATAACTGAACCACACGAAAATGGGGTAAATTAATTCCTCCTCAAGAAGATGAGTTAGCAGAGATGGTTTCTATGTTATATGGAAGGAGGAGAGTTGTTACTTTTTAATAGACTTATGATTTTATATTAGTAGATAGTAAGAAGTATTGTTGTAAGAAGCATTGAACCTATTAAAGAATCAGTGTCATTAAAAATCTTGGTTTTCGAGTGGTTATTGTAAGAAGCATACAACTTGTTAAAGTATCAGTCTACTAGAATTTCAAAACCTAGAAATACTTGTCCTCTCTCGCTCTCTGGGTTGCAAAGACCTCGAGAAAGTCCCACCGCCCAGGCCAGATTTTGCTCCAAGGCTATCCCTAACGGCCCCCTCCCTATCTCTCTCCTTGTATGCATTAGTGCCCGTCATTTTATATTTGTTCAATCCCCTCGGGCGAAAATGGTAGGGGTTTGCCTTGTTTTCGTAGATACAGAGGTTTGATCATTTGCATTGGCCTGGTTTCATCTGTGTCTGTAATGTGTCTGTCTATGTATAACTGCATACTAAGTACATTTCCCAGCCAGTGTTTCAATTTCTGACACAGCTTTTTATGAGTCCATGCATGAGATTATAGCGACGTGGTTCCCAGCCCCTATATATATATGTGTGAATGTAGATAAGGGATAAAGACAGACAAATGAAGGAGTCGACCAGTTTACTATTTTTATTTCTTTTTATTTGAGTGAGTATCCGATATCAATCACTTGATCTGATTTAGATCCCTGTGTACCTTGTCCTTGCAACCAATATATAAGTTGTAACTATACCTAACTTGTGTATAATGATTAATTATACGTATATGCAAAGTTTCTCGGTTTGTCGCCTGAAGATAAGGTGCTGTCATGTTGTACTATTGTTGTAAACATGTACAAGTGAACGTGGTACCAGTTTGATTTGTCGAGGACAAATTGTACCATAAGTTTAATTATATTTTCATGCACATACATGCATGCATTTTGTCCCTTCAAGGACATCACAGCTCAATTCATGAATATATTATCTTAGATTCACTTAAACTATTATTATATTAAGCACACAAACAAATTTTAAATTTGATTTTGACAATTAAGTTGGGTTCCAGGAAGCTCACTTTGGTACAAGTATATTGATTTCCTAGCTAATGACAATGAGATCAAGTTGCAGTCAATAACCTAGCTAATCGCTCATTTTCGCATCTAATTTGGTCATATTAATTATTTCTTTGTTGTTTACTTTGATCATTAACAATCGTACTTATTTTATCTTATTCTTTTTGTTCTTGAATCTCGATATATTTATTTGAATTGTCAAATCTAGTTACATAAAAACACAATATTCAAATGACTATATTTATATGATCACACGTTCGAACAATTGATTTTGTAGGATTGGGTTGTTAGCCAGATCGAAAAAAAAAGACTTTTTGTCTTATTTTCTATTTTCAAATCTCTAATTTTGTATCCATTTATTTAGCATTATAATTTTTAATTTAATTTACATGCACCACCCATGCATGTGGGTCACATGAGATACAGGTTGGTATTCCCATATATTCTTTTCTTTCTCAATCAAAGGTTTGAAACCCTAATTAGTACTCCATTTTAAAGCTTTGTTTTGCCAGTTGGAGTGAGAAAGTATCATGTAGTTTCAACCTTCCTCAGATACTTACTAAATAATCTTCTTGGAGAATACAAATTGTAACAATTTCTTCTTTCTTTAAATAGATGAGATTAAGAGCTAGAAAGAGATCATTTATCTCATTCCCTTCATCACAAAAAGCACAAAGAAGAATAGAAAGATATGGCTTGTTGGTCTGCTGAGAATGCCACAAAAGCTTACCTCAAAACCCTAAAAATGGTAAGTAACCTATAAACCATACCTATATTTTTCTAATAATGCTAAGGAACAAGAAAAACTAGGCAGAGTCAAAAATCATATTTGGCTTCCCGTGATTCGTGGGTTAGTGGACCAGAATCATCAGAAATACAAATCACATTAAGCCACATAAGATTTTTGCCTACGGCTTAATTTTTCTTCTTCCCAAGCATTTTTCATATTTTCATGTCAATTATCTTCCTATATGACCTTACAAGTACTAATTAATGTGGGTTGTTCGGTTTATATTCCAGGGACAAAGAGCTAAGGAACCAGCTGTGGCCGAGTTTATATCGGCCCTTGCTGCTGGTAATAGTGCACAGTACATGGTTGAAGCTTGCTCAGGCAGCGCAGGAGCGACAACACTAGCTCTGGTAGCCGCGGCTCACCAAACCGGTGGTCGCGTTGTTTGTATACTTCGTGGGCACGAAGAACTCGAATCTTCACAAAATGTCCTAGGGCCCAACGCCAAATTTATCGATTTTGTAGTAGGAGATGCTCGAAAGCTATTGAGTTGCCTTAAAGGAGCTGATTTTGTGCTAATAGATTGTAATTTGGATGACCATGAAGGTGTTTTTCGAGCCGTTCAAGAAGAGACTAAGACATCTCGGACGATTTCGGTGGGTTATAATGCATTGGGCAAGGGATCTTGTTGGAAAAATGGTTTCAAGACCCAATTTTTACCTATAGGAGAAGGTTTACTAGTAAGTAGGATACCTGCAAGTAATAGAAAAGTAGAAGATAATTTACTGGCTGCCAAGAGAAGTCATTGGGTTGTTAGGGTAGACAAATGCACAGGTGAAGAACATGTTTTTAGGGTTTTAAGATCAAACCCACAAAACAAATTACAGATTGAAGCTTGAAAATTATTAGATATAAAAGCTTAAATTTTCCTCAATAAATTGTTCCTCAATTTTTAAGCTTAGTTAGGTAACAAAGTTTTAAGTCATGTATTGTGTACATATAATGAAGTTGTAAGGGTAAATGCATGCAAAATAGTCTCATACTGTAAATAACTATTTATATGTATTACCCAATTAGCTCTCTCTAGATTATTTATAGGGATGAGTTTTTCTGTATCTTTTTTATTAGTATTATGTATGAAATCAGGATTTGTTTTCTATTTTACATGCAAATATTAGCTATTTTTCTTTTTCGAAAATAAGTGAGGTGATAACTTCTAAACACAATACATGACAGACCAACTAGGTTGGCACTTTACGTGTGGTGCTTAGTTTAAAAAGAACTAGTTGATACACTTACAGTGGACATTATTTCTCTTTTACGTTCTGACAAAAAAAATATTAGAACGTTTGTTTCAATCGTTCTAACAAAAAATATTATAAGGTTCATTTTTCTGTTATAGTAGCTGTGGTCTTTTGAACTAGCATTCAATTAACATTGGGCCACTAGTCACAAGGCACCACCATCCACTAATATAATTAAAGAAAACAAAAGGGACATGCATTAATCTAAAGAACGACAAACTCCCAAAAATGCAAAGATCGAAGAAAAATCATGTGAACTTATACTAGGGAATGCCCGTATTAAGTTTGTAAGCATCTAATTGCCTAACTACCAATTAAAAATATAAATATGACACAAACGATGAGACGATGACTAAGCTATCGTTTTGAACTTTCGATCCCCAGACTTCGCTTTGTAACTTGTTTTGTATACTTCAGCAGACCTTTTTTGGGAGTCTGCTCAAGTATAAAACACAAAGTTGTTGATTACTCCATCTAATATTCTAATGGGTCGATTTGTCACCTTTGGGGGTTAATAATTGACAAAATGAGGTCCAAATAGATGAGCTACTTAAAAGTTGGGGTCGTTTTGTAATTAGCTCCTTTTTTTTTTTTTTCTTTCGCGACAGTGGAAGTCTTGGTTGTGATTTGTGAACCTTGTGGATTGTGGTGACAAAAAACCAGAGAAATTAAAAATCCCCAAATCCCTTCATTTATTTTACTTTCTCTCTCTTAGGGTTTCCTCCTAAACAACAATGGCAGCAATTAGAATCACAACCAATATGATTACCAGAGGGATTATCCGTTTCTCCCCGCTCTTTAAACCTTTGCCATTTTTGCCGGCGACGTCTGTGAAATTCAGTAGTACTTTTCATTTGATTACGACGCGTAGTATTAGCGTAGGAAGAATCCAATGTATGGCATCAGATTCCGGCGAGAAGAAAGTATCATCTCGTCTGTCACAGGTTCACCAGCTTCTTCAAGAAGCTGAAGAGAGAGCACTCTCTGCTGGGAACGAACCTCCTCCCAAAATCACTTTAGGTATTTCAATTTTGAAAATCCCCAATTTTACTTTTGTTTTCATATTTGTTATCTTTTTGTGTTCCTTATATTGTTTAAATTTGTTATTGATCTTGGGTAGTTATGGTTAGGATAAAGTGGTGTTGATTATGATTAAAAAAAAACCCAATTTTGTTCAATAAACCGCATTTAGATTTTTATTGAATCACAATTGTTTATGCTGTTTACTACTTATGTTCTTTGTGGTTGGTTAAGATTGGAGATTGTAAACTTAGAACTTAGAAGTACGCAAAATTTGAAGATGCCCCAAATGATGTTTAAGCCTCTTTGATGAAATAGTTCATGGTATTAGTAGCAACCAGGGTCTAGTGCTCTAGAAGTTCCATTCCCAATGAAATTAAAAATGAAAAACGAACTCGATAAGACTTTTCGTCTCTAGGACTTGTGACATTGTGGAGGAAGAATCTTAAAGGTAAATGACAACTTGAAAGGACAAACCTCGAGGATAAATGGGTCAAAACTGATGCTTCCAGGACAAATTTGGGTATTCGTCATGAGAAACTGAATCACTAACGTAAAACAGTAAAATTTAATCGAGGAAAGAAACTCACACTCATTTAGTATGATACGTGGAATCGTGGGTACAAAGTCAATTGAATGGATTCTAGTATTATGCATGTGCAAATGTGTGTTGCCTTTGTATGTGACTCATTATGACCTACAGTAGCCTTGCAACCTTTTGATATTATGTTATTGCTTACCTTTTGGAGAATATTCCTGGTCGGATATGTTCTTCCATCAATCTCAAATTTGTGAAATATTGAGACAGGTGCCTCGTTTTAGCTGGTTTTATAGTTGTTTCATCAGGACATCTGTAATAATTTTTTCAGAGTCCTTGGATTAAAGTTGTACATCGGCCAAAACCAATATGACAGTGAGAAAATAGCTGATTTTACAGAGTTACATTTTCTGCTAGTACTATGATTCTGTCACATTCTGTACTTGGTAGCTGATAAATTGAATGCTGTGTGTCTTAACAGTTTTTCATACTCTATAATTACACGATTTCTCTGAACTTTTTTTCTTATCTGCATGATTCTAATTCCTCTTTTCGGTTCTTCAGATCATGTTACTGTTAGTTTTGCAAGAAGTGGTGGACCTGGTGGTCAAAATGTCAACAAAGGTTTGTAAATGTGATCATCTGCACCGGCATACTTGCCTTGATTTTAGTTGGGTATCTTCTCTATTATCTACTTATTCCTTCTGTAGCTTTATAATCCTATGTCAGAATCATGTCACAGTGAACACTAAGGTGGATATGCGGTTCAATGTTAACAGAGCATATTGGATGAGCGACAGGATCAGAGAGAGGATTATACAAATGGTAACTATAAGAAAAACATAAACACTCTATCATTTCCATTTCTACTGCAGGCTTTCTTTCATGAAATCATTAATGTATCTTAGAGACATGAACTAGCTGTAGGGTCACCCTCCTAATTTTTCAAGTGAATGAAGGATTTTAATCAGAGAAAATAATAAGGAATTTGGGTTTTCTCCTACAAGTATGTGTCATTGTTTCGGAGTGTAGAATTGCGGGAGGGGCCGACTTTTGTGGATTGAGGCTTAATTTGATTTGGAGAAAGCAGAATATTAATTCTGCGAATGTTGTATGATCTTTTTCTTTATCCGTTCTTCTCTGGGCTTTACTTAGTGATTATGAAATTACCCTTCTAAGTAACTTAGCAAACATAGGTATAGAATTTATAGTTAAGCTACCATAGGGTCGTTTGCGAATACTTCGAAATTCATTCCCTTTAGTTCTCAATGTTCATGGATGATTGCCTTGTATAATAATTCATTAAAATGCTTGTTCACAGGAGAAGAATCGGATCAATAAAGATGGAGAAATTGTAATTTCTTCTACAAAGACTAGAACACAGAAGTTAGCTTCTGTCCCTACTCATTTCTCCTATCCATTTTTGGTTTTATGTTTCCAAAGCATTCTGTTTCATCCTTCCCTTCTTCTTCAGGGGCAATATTGAAGATGCTCTGGCGAAGCTCCAGGTACCATACATACATGTCCTAATTGAATAAACTCCAGTGTTTAGGTCATAATTTCTAATTTAACCAAGCCGATATTTAGTTTGCATAATAAAAATTGATCAGGCAATCATAGATGCTGCTTCATATGTTCCACCACCTCCTTCAGAAGAACAAAAGAAAAAGATAGCAAAATTGTAAGTATGCTAAATTTCTTGGAACCTGTTCTTTTCCATTCTTGCCTCTGATGTATTTCGGCCTATTTCCTATATACTGCTAAATATGATCTTACTGTTCACTTATTACTCGTATGTTGTACAATGAAGTGATGAACACCATCTGAACTTCTCAAGTGTCGAGAAAGTGTATTCCAACTGAAATAAACATTATGGGTATGTGATCTTCTTACCAGAGCTGCTATAGGAGAGCACAAGAGGCTACAAAACAAGAAAGCCCTTTCACAAAAGAAGGCCATTAGGAGAACACGAGACAGTTGGGATTGAGGATCAAAATCAGCTAATATTTTGATGATTCGGTAAAAATCAAATTTCCCCTAATGGTTGTTTTTCTTTTTCGTGATAGGCATATATCGGTCTCATTTATTATGAGGTTTTCCTTCCATTCTTGCCCTTTCTCAGGTAGAGGGTGGAGAAATTAGTGGGGCGATCTATCAAATTAGATGGATACAGCATAAGAAGACGATGAAATTTCGCGACTAAAGCAACCTGGATTTAGAAACAGCAGGAAGTGATTTTTTTAAAGATAAGTCTGATATTTAATATAATTGTCTGTACAAATCACTGGTTTGCTTTTTTCATGTAATTGCTAGTACCTTGTTGTTCTTATAGAATTACTCTCTGATATCTTAAAATTATTATTCAACTCAGAAGATCCTGACCTTCATGTACTAACACAGAAAATTTATTATTTACCAACACGTATAGTCGGTAGGGTCGGCCAGTTCTCCCAAATCATTCAGGTCAGTGGGATCGGCCATAGATGATCCTGAGCCATTCCCAACCCCACCTGCTCAGTGACAAACCTGACCTGAGCTGTGGGATGATCCCGAGTCATTCTCACCCCAACTGGTTACCATGGGGATCCTGAGTTGATGCGGCCTAAGTTGGTTGGATCGGCCATGGATGATCCGTGAGCCGTTCCCAGCCAAAGTGGTTAGCATTGACCTTCGCCTGAACTGCTTAAGCCTGATATAATCCTTACTCATGATCAAACTCAAAACCAAGTAAATTGAACATCTTAATCCATTCTCAAAACATAATTAACTCATTCATCAACAAGTAATCCCAATCATTTTTCAACCAAACAGTAAGAGGATGAAATCTTGGAGAAAACAAACATTCCATACAGAATTTGATAACAATTATTTCTTTCTTCCTTTATATACAATATACTAAACAAAATAGAACCAAAATCACAAAACCCTTCTTTCATCCTCCTCTATCCCATTCATCTTCTAAAAACAAATTCTTCTCCTGATATTTCATCAACATGTCTTATCCACCGGCTCGTTTTCTTCGTCGAATTCAAACCTCCACCACCACCACTGGTGATTGTGGTTCCTCCTATATGTGCAATCTCAAGTCCTTTCCCCACTGGAAGATACACAGTTCTCACTACTCTAACCCCATGATTAAAAGCACTTCTCCACTTAAACCCTAAAGAACTACTTCTTTTGCTTACATTCTTGCAAACTAAAACAGCACCCCTATGACTTAAGTTAGCAGATCTAAGTATCTTAGGGAAGTCTTTTCGCCGGCAATCAACGACGAGGAAATCTACACCTATGACTCCATTAATGACTTGTTGAGCTTCTCCTACAAGAATTTCAGGTGAATTAATGCCTGCCCTTTGCATGGATTCAGCATATTCCAATCTTGATCCTTCATCTGGTACAATACAAATATGTCTTGCCGATATATGACGACTAGCTAAATATAAACCAATACTTGTTGAAATTACACCTCCGTTACACCATGTTTCTACTATTACTTGTGGTTTCCATCCTCCTGCCATGGCTGATACTAGTTCTGCAACACTTGATTCTTCAAATAACTCACACTGCATGCAAATTTGAAAATTCAAGATTAATAACAAATTACAAGAAAAGGGTATTTGAAATTAGAAAAATTTAGATCTAGAAGAGAGAAACTAGAAAGGGTTGTTTAAAGGTTATTCTTTAAACAGAGAAAAGAACAAGTTCTTATAGAGACCTAGAGAGATGGAGAAGAAAGAATTGGTGGTTGGGTTTTGAAGATTAAAAACGTTAAGGGTTTTGAAGATAACATAGAGAGAGAGAGAGAGAAAACGTGGGTTTTAAAGATTGAAGATAATCACTTACAGTTCTAACAGTATCAATGAAAGATTTTGAAGCAGTTTCAGGGCACCAAACCAGCTTCATATTTTCTCGATCTTCTTGTTGGTGTGGTTGTTTGTTTTATTTCTCTCTCCTCCTCCCTCTCTAGTGAGTTTTTTGTTTTCTTGGGTCTCAAGAAAAAAAAGATGAAGTTAAGGTTGCTTTTATATTTGGAAGAAAAATAGCAATTGAGAGAAAAATATGGAGAGTGGAGAGAGAAAATAGGGAAAGTGGAGAGAGAAAGTCAAACCCAAAAATGAATACTCTATTGGTATTGTGAACCGTTGACATTGGCCACCAAAATCCAACGTGTGGATTTGGATGACAAGTTGGCAACTAAGGGAATTACAAATATATCACCTAGTCTATCTATCTATTCATGATAATTTCAACGATTTGCCCTATTTCTTGTTTATTCTTACACTCCTCTTACCACTATGTTTGTAACTTGTTCTTACACTCTATTACAACCCTCTAATTAGATTGTACCATAACATGTGTCTTTTCTTCCATTAAAAAAAAAAAAAAAATGTAATTCACATTAACTTTCCAATATCACCACACTAGTTTAGTCACATTTCGAGTTTGAAATCATATTAATCTTTTGTTTTTACGATGAGATTCTAATTAGAAGAAGGTTGAGTGATCAGGACTTTGTATTGTCAAAAGGACTTTGTATTGTCAAAAGGACTTTGTATTGTCAAAACTTCATGTTGAAAATATATTTTACTTATTATGTTTCTAAATTTAAATCTCTGCAAATAATAAGAGCCGCAAAAATAGAATATAGTGTAATTGTTGTAATTCTTTCAACCAAAAGAACTCTTCTGTAATTTTTTACTTGTCCCTAAAGTGATTCTTTAATAACTATTATAAGTATGTACTCTCAACAAAAAAAAAAAAAAAGTATGTATTCTATCTCAAACTTAGAAAATATTAAAAGAGAGGAAAATGAAGAAAGCACTAAACACTTCACATAAAAAAGCACCTCACTCAAAGGGTTTGGTCTCAACTCTCACACTCTTTTCTTTTTCATTATTTGGAGTCTAAGGAAGTTTTTTCTCCACCAACTTCTTATCTGAAAATAGATTATTTAATGCATTCAAGGGGGGATTAATATTCTCTTATCATTTATGTATAAGAAATCAAAATTTCCAGAATCCAAACAACACCTGGTAAGGCAACCCTAGCTAGAAATTGAAAACCCATACAATTAATTACAAGAACCAACAAAACCTGCATGAAGCTGCCATGGTTGTCTTTAAATTCATTTCTGGTTAAGAAAAGTCAGACTATTTCTCTATATGGGAAATGCTACCTTCCCCACAAAATTTACCACAACTTTGACAATATTTAAAATGAACTGCATAAATGAGGAGTATGAACCAACACATTGGACGAAAATCTAGTTTGAGTTTTATTGTGTGTCGACAAATCTATATTGTTCACGAAAGATGTTGTCAAAGTTTACAGAAAAAACCATTACATCAACTTACGGTCCGTACAAGTCCTAGTGTTACTTTATATGAATTGATGAATTACTTGATAATTAGTTAGCACTTATTTTTCGTTCTTCTTTTAATTAGTGATAACCAGTACTGATTATGCTTTGAGAATCTTATCAATTGAGTCAGATCATGATTTAATTAATTTTGATTCCAAGGGATGTTTTGTTTATTAGCTTGATTAGGCATGACCAGATATAATTATTATATGCTCAATTGGATTTCTTTTTCATTTCCTTTCTTTTTGTCGAGAAAAAATATTGTAGTACTAATGAATAAATAAAGAACTTTATCTTGCTAGACTATTGGTTATGAATTCTACTTGGAGAGATTCATTGGAGGTCTGTGAACAGACTTAATGGGTCTGCTCTCTCTCTCTCTAGATCTGTAGAGAGAGAGAGTTTAAAAAAAAATTATTTTTTAGAGAGAGAGAATTAAAAAAAAAAGGCCACCGGCCTGAAATTTTGCCGGCCGGCGACCCCTGCCGGAGAAGATGATGATGTGGCGTGGTCAAATGATGTGGCAGAGAGAGAAAATGAGATGGAGGAGAGAGAGTAACGGAAAGTTAAAGATAACGAAAAAAGGGGATCATATGGGTATTTTTGCTAATCTAGGGGGCCAGACAGGAAGCTGGTCACAAAGTTAGGAGCCATTTGAAAAATAACCCAACTAAAATTATACATATTTTTAATTTTTATTTTGTAGGAAAGCATTTTTTTGTTGAACTATTGTAGGAAAGCATTTGATAGTCGATACTAGTCATTTTACATTTTGGAAGTATAATATTGTAACGGATGAGACTTACGGATCAACTTCTATGTTTACTAATTTAATAAAAGAGTTAATTCTTATATGGCCCCCTACTTTGTGACCAGCTTCCTTTATGGTCCCCAAATTTCTGTAAATTCAAATATGGCCCCCTATTTTCATGAAAATGTCATAACTACTCTTCCCATTAATATATTTTCAAAATAAAATTAAAAACAAAAACCTAAATTCCACCTCACTTCCCTCTCCACCACTCATCTCTCTCCACGTCACCTCTCTCCAACTCACCTCTCTCTCTCTCCAAGTCAGCACTCTCATGAAGGTCGCCGGCCGGAAAATTTTCCGGCCGGCGACCTTCAAACTTAAAAAAAAAAAAAAAAAAAAATTTTTTTTCACTCACCTCTTTCTCTCTCTCCAATCAGCACTCTCATGAAGGTCGCCGGCCGGAAAACTTTCCGGCAGGCGACCTTCATACTTAAAAGAAAAAAAAAAAAAAAAAAAATTTTTCACTCATCTCTCTCTCTCTAAAAATTCCGGCGAAGGGGGTTTCCCTTCGCCGGAATCTCTGGTCTGTTGAAGAACAGACCAGATCGGCCTGTTCTTCAACAGACCAGTTCGGTCTGTTCTATTGAAGAACAGAAGAATATCTTTCCGGTCCCGGTACAGAAGAATATCTTAAGATAGATAGAGAGATTTTAGAGAGAGAAAGAAAGCAAGAAGTAGGCGAGAGATTTTAGAGAGAGAAAGAGAGAGAGAGGGATTGCGAGCAAGTAACTGAGAAAATGTCAAAGAAGAAGCCTTTTAGCGGTTCTACTATGACCTTAAAAGATTTTCATGGTGGTTCCATTCCTTCTGATCTTTCTCTCCCTTCCGCTCCCGGCGTGTTAGTATTCATTCATCATTTCAATTCTTGTTTCTTGATTTAATTTTCATCATAATCTCAACTTTAACTTCACATTTCAATCATCTTCATCTGTAGTTTTTAAGATTATAACTTAGTATTATTGATGATGCCCTAGATCTGTGATTTTGTTGATTATTTTCCATCTATTTTAATGTGTTGGATTAATTAATTATTTGGATTGACTCATTTCATTAATTAATCGGTGTTGATTTTCAGCGTGGTAAGACCATCAGATCGTTCTGGTTTTGATCGACCTTCTGTATGGGGAAATCCAAATGGTGGTCGATCTGATCATCGTTTACGCCCAGGATCTTCTGGTACAAACCGTAACTTTGATGAGAAAATTCCGTTTTTGTCAACTCCTGCACATATTGGTCGGAACTTCGATGAAGATGAACGTAAGCCATTAGATGGTATATCTCATCCTAGAAAAACCATCAGTGATGAAGTACTTCGTGCTCCAATGAGCCGAGTCGATCAGAAGCCCGATATTGTAACTACTACCAAATATTCTGGGCGACCAATTTACAGCCCCAATTCTCAATCCAACACTAGTGCCATCACTGATTCATTCGCGTCGAGGTATACTGAACCAGTTCATGTTGGTGCTCATAACCAAATTCCTGTTGGCAATAGTAACAATCAGGTCGTTCCAAATGCATGGGGGGTGAGGAAGGAAGTAGGTGTTAGCGAATCTCTCAATTCTTCTGGTTGGTCTGTTCTGTTGAAGAACAGACGTTCTGTTCTTCAACAGAACAGACCAGGTCTGTTGAAGAACAGACCAAATCGGTCTGTTCTTCAACAGACCAGATTCCGGCGAAGGGAAACCCCCTTCGCCGGAATTTTTAGAGAGAGAGAGATGAGTGAAAAAAAAAAAAAAAAAATTTTAAGTATGAAGGTCGCCGGCCGGAAAATTTTCTGGCCGGCGACCTTCATGAGAGTGCTGATTGGAGAGAGAGGTGAGTGAAAAAAATTTTTTTTTTTTTTTTTTTAAGTTTGAAGGTCGCCGGCCGGAAAATTTTCCGGCCGGCGACCTTCATGAGAGTGCTGACTTGGAGAGAGAGAGAGGTGACGTGGAGAGAGGTGACGTGGAGAGAGGTGACGTGGAGAGAGATGAGTGGTGGAGAGGGAAGTGAGGTGGAATTTAGGTTTTTGTTTTTAATTTTATTTTGAAAATATATTAATGGGAAGGGTAGTTATGACATTTCTATGAAAATAGGGGGCCATATTTGAATTTACAGAAATTTGGGGGCCATAAAGGAAGCTGGTCACAAAGTAGGGGGCCATTTAGGAATTAACTCTTAATAAAAATGGTATATTTATTGATCTTGCAAGTTGAAGTGGATTATCTACTTTTGCGTATATAAACTAGTTGCTCCTTTTTTTTATTGTAATTTTATTCTTTTTATGTATTGGTAGAACTCTCAACTTCCTATAGTCCATCATTTTATTCTGTTATTATGATATGAATCTCAAAACTCATTACATTCATTATATGACATGAGTTTATTATTAATATATAGGGTTATTTCTCTAATGGCCTCCAACTTTGCGACCAGCTTCCCCCCTGCCCCCCTACTTTACGAGAAATACCCATATGGCCTCCTTTCGTTATAACACCGTCATTATCTCTCCTCCATCATGTTTTCTCTCTTTGCCAACTCACGCCACATCATCTGTTACGCCACCTCATCACCTTCTCCGGCAGAGGTCATCGGCCGACCTGCGACCTCTGCCGGAATTTGGCCGACCTGCGACCTCTGCCGGAGAAGGTGATCAGGTGGCGTAACATATGATGTGGCGTGAGTTGACAGAGAGAGAAAACATGATGGAGGAGAGAGAATGACGGTGTTATAACGGAAGGGGGTCATATAGGTATTTCTCGTAAAGTAGGGAGCCAGACGGGAAGCTGGTCATAAAGTTGGGGCCATTAGGTAGGGATGTCAACGGGGCGGGTTTGGGACGGGTTACCTCTTTCCCAAGTCCGCCCCGTTAATAAACGGGTTTTACCATTCCCGCCCCAATAGTTAATCGGGGTGGGTATTTAATTACCATACCCGTTCCAACTAGGAAATTACTTAACCATTACCAACCCGCCCCGCCCCGTTTAACATGAAACGGTGCGGGGCGGGTCGGATTTAAACATAAATTTTATATTTTTATTTCAAATAAGTTAGATTAATCAAAATAATATAAATATTATAAACAAAACTTTTAACATTTTGGTTTTATCAACTATAAACACTACAACTTATTGCATAATATAAAATATAAAATAGTAAAATTGATGATATAACATAAAAAGTTTTAGAAACCTATTGTATATATAATAACATAACATATTTAATCGGGACGGGGCGGGGCGGGTTTTACTACCTAATCCCAAACCCACCCCGAACCCGGTAAATGGTTTTATCTTCATACCATTACCGTCCCATTTAATAAACGGGACGGTAAAACCCGTTCCATTAGGGGCGGATTCGGGAAAAAATCCACCGGTTCGGACCAAATTGCCACCCCTACCATTAGGAAAATAACCCTAATATGTAATATGTAGATGTATCATGAATTTAAAGACCTTTAATGTCCATTCATCCTTGCCCTTCCATTCATTTACAATGTGCCCGGTGTAGTACCTTTCAACAAAATAAAAAAAATGTGCCCGGTGTAGTAATCAAACCTTTGAAGGGACGCAAGTAGAGCTTCATCTTAGATCGGCATCTGTACGGCTGCCACCTCATTATTGTATAGTTATGAAATAAAAGTCAGTTTGCTGACGTGTACAAGCTGATCCAAATTCACTTTTATGGGATGACAATTTCTCCTCTCATCTTATAGATGTGTCAATTTTGTTTTCATCTCTTAAGTGTAAGTACTTTTCTAACCATTTACTTGTGTTAATATTGTTGTCTTCCAAATTAAAATCAATATTTAGCAACAAGTAGAGATGATTTAACTATTATATTCACAGTTATCAGATCATCAATCTCCTACGAGAATGATTATCACTCGATTTTTTTTAGTGATTTTGTTTGTATACATTTTAACAATTTTTTCTCTAATAAGTATATCATTCCCTCGCCTTCTTTTTGGTGCAATCGATTGTTTTGCAATATAAAAAGAAAAACTAGGTGGACAAATTAAACGGGAAGAGAAAAACAGTACTACAAAAAAGTGACCAAGAGAACTAGTACAAATAGATAAGCTTAGAAGGAAAAGAAAAACCAAGCTAATTTGTAAAGTTTGGGTATCGAAAAAATAGTTGGGAGAGTACGAAAAAGATATAAGTTTTGGAGAATTAACCCTTATTTATTGTTGTTTTCGGATCTAAAAGAGGGTTCTTTATATTTGCAATTTAATTATTTCATTTTTCAAGTAATGTGAAACTTACTTTGTTTTGTATTTCTTCATGGGAGAGATGGTAGGTAAAATTTTATTGTTTCCGGACAATAAAAATTGCTAAGAAAGAATGTACCTCTTATGTCTCAACTACCATTGTATTATTCAATATAGATTCAAAATCATCTTCTCTGGACTATAATCTTCTTTAGAGTTAAAGGGTATAAAAATGCTAGCTTCTTCATAATTAAAGTATTTGAAATGAAAAGCTATTAATTATCCAAAAATATATGTATATGCAAAGTTATAATGGAGTATATACCCAAAATCAGAAGTTGGGCTGTAAAAATGATTTCAGTAATTCACTGAATAAGGTAGAAGAATGAAGTCACTTCTTAATAATTAATCATTATTATTAGTTATTTTATTCTAATTCTTTCATTTTTGTCATAATCATTACTCATTAAACTTTGAAAATTTGGCCATGAGACTCAAATCATGATTAAACTAAACTTTGATTCCTGTGGATGTCGTTTATGTGATCAATTAACATAATTAAGGGCATCAATTTTGATTTATTTTTTATATTTTTCTTGTTTGTCGGCTAAAGAAATATTATAGTAGTAGTCACAAATTAAATAAAGAAGCTTATCTAATTCGACATAAATACTAGATTATGAACACTTTCCATCATTGCCACAGAAGAGTTAGATCTTATAGAATCGGTTCCAAAAGTTTGTAATGTTCATTGGGCTATACCCCTATAGTATAGATACTCGTCCGAAAAGAGTTTAATAATCATCTAAAATATTATGTCGACATAGTCAATTAGTTTGAGCATATGGTTCATAATCAACTCTTGTTCAACCAGTGTATAATTTTTGTATTAACAATATAGGTCGGCTCTAATGATTAATGATATATAGAAAAGAAGGAATTCTTTTTGGGTATCATGGATTTTTTTATTTTTTCAACAAAAAAAATGGATTTTTTTTTTTTTTTTGCTTGGGTTTACCATTTGAAGTGTTTTGGTTAGAAAATCTACCTCCATCTAAGAAAAACCGAGTAGATGAAACTTCCATGAAGTGGTATTCTTAAAGCATCTCCAATGCAGAACTCAAAAAAAATCTCTATTCATCCTATGTGTCAAGTTCCAATTGAGATTCTCACTCATAGGTGGCGGAAATAGAGATCCTCAATTTTTTTGTGTCTCCAATGCAAAACTCTAAACTCATCTTATTTACTTATGTGGCATGGTTATTTTTATAAATAGATAATTATTTATTTAGAAAATATAGAAGACTCAATTTCTACCGGTTGAAAATCTAATATTGATGAGTTGGGCAATTAGAGATATCACAAGAGGACACTCTTGAGATATCTCTATTCTACCCTCGACACGTCATCTTGAAGATCCACATAGAGTATTGCATTGGAGAGAGTTTTTAAGAGAAGAACTTTAAAAATTATATGTGACATTCACTGATATTTAGGAAGAAACCTGTTATTTAAAATGTATTTGTGGTTCGACTCAATGGTTAAGTCTTTGTTAATGGAAGTGGTTGGCATGTGTTCAACTCCTGTGTACCTTCTCTTTCCTTGTTTTTTTGATTGAATTATTAGGGGTGTTTGGTTTTGAATAAGTTATCAATATATATATATATATACTCTATATTCTTAAGAGGACAAATTTTATTTTAGGCCAACACAAATCTTCTTTATAGCTAGTTTTTCTTGACACATATCAAACATAAACTTACCTAAAATTTTATTTACACGAAATGAAGTTTGCGAAAAATACTTTGTCATTTCAGTTTTGTATAGTTTTCTTACTATGGATATATTTGGATCACGAAAGATAGAGTTTCGACGACAACTATCGAATGTTTTTGTGTAGTTTGTTTAATTTGAATCATTTCGATCCCTGTTTTAAATCTTGACTCCGCCCCTGGACATTTAGAGTTTTTAAGATTAAGTGTTGCATTAGAGATGCTCTTAATTAGATACTTAGCTAGATATCTCAATTATCTTCATACATTCATCTTTTGTTTCTTAAGCAATATTATTTGCTTTAAAATATGTGTCTAAATATCTTTGTAATTGTTTAAATTATATAAAAACATATAAATGTGTGTGTGTTTCTATATATATACATATAACATAAGTGTGAGAATAGTCCCACATGGGAGAATGGGTAACTAGCAACCAAGAATATAAAGTATAGGTCCACTCATTGCCAATTGATTTTGAGTTGGGTGACGACAAACTTAATAATAAACAACTAATTTTTATTTCATCAAAAAAAATGAGCAACTAATTTTGACTCTACTTGAGATGCTAAATTAGACACATTTTTCTAGTGATTACTGTTTAATTTTTTTGTTGATAAATATAGTTTTATATATATATTGTTTTCTAATTAATTGTCGTCATTGTTTTGTGTCATTGCTTTGATGTTTATCATTTATATCAAGTTATCAACTCAAGTTGATATTTTTCTTCTACTATCAAGCAAAAAAATATCTTTTCAACAAAAAAAAAAAGCAAAAAATATCTTTCAACCAAAAAAACAAAAGATATCCAGAATTGTCTTTTTCATACATGTACCAAGAATATATAGAAGAACTTTCATCAAAAAAAAAAGAATATATAGAAGAAGTCAACTTCAATGTAATGGGACATAACTTTCAACAACAACAACAAAAAATCTAATGGGACATAAATGGTTAATAGAGTTTGTTTTTATTTTTTATTCTGGCGTTGGTAATAAATTGGATCGTATTTTTTTGTTATTATTAAGTTGGTAATAAATCAGGGACAAAAAAGATTAATAATATATGTGTCGACATGACACATAAACTCACTAAAAAGGAACGACATAGTAACCCTAAACCATCCTTAATAGTCATTTCTCAAACTCATTAACTCAAAAAAAAGTTTTGTTACATATAGAGACAAGTATTTTCATGAACTTATAATGAAAAAGAAAGTATATAAACGGTGGCGCTGGTACAACTTGATCGCTAATTCAAAGACGATATTTAATGCATTGATATATGAGTCATTGTACTTGAACCCTACGTAACTGTGTACTTAAAAATTATGGGAGGATTAAGACTTCTAATTACTTATTAAGATTAGCAAAATATACTTAACTAAGTGCAAGTTGGATGATTAGGTTTGTGTATTTAGACAATAATTTAACGGTATGATGTCGTTAACATTGTGACAAAATTTTCTTGTACACTAATTTAAGAACTATCATGATAGGTTTAGATTATAAATCTATTGATGTTAAGTATTTATAATCATAAACTTAGATAAGTCTGTTGGTTTCATGAGATCATCAATTTTGACTATACTCTAAATTAAGAACTAAGATAAATTTTATTTACCCATTAACACCTTGTTTTCTAAGTATTTCTTTTTAATATTTGTTAGACCAAGCAAACAAGTGTTGTAATGATTTTCAATGTCTTTTTTCCCATAAGACATTTGAGTTGGATAATAGGAAAATAAAAAGGTAATTCATATTCTACAATAAGGACATTAATATTTAAGCTCATCTTCCCTTCTCTTTAGTTTAAAGGATTGAATATGTCACGTCATACTTTTCACTTTTTGATAAAAAGAAAAGAAATAAAGGTTATGTGTAGATGTCGAGTTTTTGAAAGTGTAATTGAGGTGGAAGGATAAGAATTCGGGTACTTATAGAATCGATTCTAGGGTTTTGTTCTTTAGACAAAGTATAAGATGCTTGAGGGTACACCCATAATCATACTATCATAGACTCAGTATTGAACAAATGTTCAATAAAATACTTAGAGAAATTCATAACTGAAGTACAAATTTAGAAACAACAAAAGTTAGTTTGCATCTTAATTTAAACAATTAAAAAACATTGAATTACATTACCTACTGCAAATTGTAATAGAACTATTGAAGTATAAAAAATAAACAAAAGAATTGAGAAAAACAAAAGAAAATGTTATGTAAAGGACCCCAAGGGCAAAATTTTAAAAAGTAAAAGTATTGGGTCCAAAAAGGAATTAACCCATAATTAAAGAGACCCTAAAGTAAATATCATCTAAATTTATTAAAATTGAAAAATCTGTTTAAATTAAATTTTTCTACTTTCAAGTCTTTGATGTACTTTTGCAACAAAAAAAAAGTCTTTGATGTACTTCATGTTGATCATGTGTACAAATCAATTAACAATCTTTGATTATATCCAAATTGGGCTTAGATTTTATTAATTTCATTTATAAGTCTGTAATCAAGCAAGTGGTATGATTTGTAATAAGACTTTTTCAAATTATATTAAGTCAATGTCCTATTATCTATGAAAATGCTTTTATAAAATTCAAATGTTAAATAATTTAAAGTATAATTTTTTTTTTTTAATTTACTTGATATTTTAGTTTTTTAAGTTAAAGAGGTAAATATGGAATGTCACCCCTTAAGAAGTCAAATCTATCCTATTTAATTATATTGCACTCTTCCATTAAGACACCAACTCATCCCTCAATAAATATCTACAACTAGGCAAATACAAGTGACTAATTACCATAACATGAATTATCTTTTGATATAAGATCAAAAACTTTTGTGATATAAGCTAAATACAATCATAGTCACAAACTTATAAATATACTCTTATTGAGCCATAAATTCTTTTGAGTTAATTTGTAACTTGTTACACTCGATTTCACAACTAGAATGACCCAGATCGTAATTAAACTTTAAAGTGTTTTTGTCTTTTAGTGAAAGTGACTCGGCTAGTTACAAATTAATTAAAAAAATGTTGTACACATAGCACGCCCGTGTCGGTAAGATCGATACTACCTCTATTAATTATTTTGCTAAAAAAAAAGTTGTACGCATAGCACGCCCAGGTAAGTTATACTATTGTCTCTAATATTACTTATGCTAATGGAATTATGGAAACTAGTATGATGGAGCGAAACTCGTCTAGTTCAGACCGCCCTCAACTCGAGGGGTATCGCCTTATCATGCATTTTAAATGGTAAGTGTATATAATCAATTTCATCAAAAAAAAGTGTATATAATCAAGAAACTATTTTTGAAGTAGGATACTGGGCCTGGAACACTTACCTGTAAGTATACTGATTTGAATGGGCTTCAATGATTATGGACCCAGTGGGTTCTAGACCCAAAATCAAGATAATCACCTATTCCCAGACTAGCGGTTAAAGCAGTTGACATTTGAACTGTAACGGCTAAAGCTATCATTAACGGTTTAAACGGTATGATTGTCATCTCTGCTATTTCAAATCAGCCATGGATTTCTTCAACATTTCAAACCCTAGATCTTCTGAAAAAATGCAAAACTTCAAGAGACGTAAATCAAATTCATTCTCGAATGATTACTACTGGGCTTGTTAAAAATTCTTCTTTAATTACCAAAATCATTCTCAATTTCTCATCTTCTCACCCACCTTTGCTCGAATTCTCTCGCTATATCTTCTTCTCCCAATACTCTAAGAACAATTATTCTAAGAATCCTTTGATTTGGAACTTAATCATGAAGTCTTTCTCTCATGGGTTTGATCCCAAACAAGCAATTGTTGTTTTCTCTCTTATGATTGAGCAAGGTGTTTACGTTGATAAGTACTCCTTTTCTTTAGTTCTGAAAGCTTGTTCTTTGATATCTTTGATTAATGAAGGACTTCAGATTCATTGTTTGATTGTGAAAAGTGAACTTGGCTCGGATGTTTTCTTGCAGAATTCTTTGATTAATCTTTATGTACGATGTGGGTATCTAGGATTTGCTCGATTATTGTTCGATAGAATGCCTAAGAGAGATTCAGTTTCTTGGAATTCAATAATATCTGGGTATGTCAGGATTGGGTTTGTAGATTATGCACGTCAATTGTTTGATGAAATGCCAGAGGAAGAGAAAAATTCAATAACGTGGAATTCGATGATTAGTGGGTATTCCAAGTTAGGAGACGGATTTGAGTTTGCTTGGAGCTTGTTTAACAAAATGCCTAAAAGAGACCTAGTTTCTTGGAATTCGATGATCGACGGATGTGTCAAGTGTGGGAAGCTTGAGATAGCTAGCAAGTTGTTTGATCTTATGCCTGAAAGAGATTTTATTAGTTGGGCTAGTATAGTAGATGGTTATGCTAAATATGGTGATATTGATAAAGCTCGATGTTTGTTTAATAAAATTCCAGATTTTGAAAGAGATATTGTTACTTGGAACTCCATGATTGACGGGTATATACTTAATGGGCGTCCGAGAGAAGCCCTGGAACTCTTTTCCGAAATGATCAATCTAAGTAGTTTAGATCCTGATAAGACGACATTGGCTATCGCTCTTTCTGCAATTGCGGAGTTAGGACTTATTGATGAGGGAACGTTAATACATGATTTTATCGACAAAAATGATTTGGATTTAGACGGAAAACTTGGGGTTGCTCTCATCGATATGTACTCGAAGTGTGGCAACATAAACAATGCAATGTGGGTATTCGAAAATTTGGGGAAAAAGAATGTTGATCATTGGAATGCTATAATAAACGGGCTCGCTATACATGGGTTCGGTGAGTTAGCTCTTGATCATTTAATGGAAATGGAGAGAATTCCTATTGAACCAGATGATATTACATTTATCGGAATTCTGAATGCTTGTGGTCATTCTGGTTTAGTGAAGGAAGGTTTAATCTGTTTTCAGCTAATGAGTAGTGTTTACGGCTTAAAGCCGAAGCTTCAACATTATGGATGCTTGGTCGATCTTCTCGGCCGAGCAGGTTATTTAGAAGAAGCAAGAAACTTGATAGACACAATGCCTCTTAAACCCAATTATGTGATTTGGAGAACTCTTCTTAGTTCATGTATGAACCATGAAAACTACCAAATGGGTATAGAGATTGCTAAGAAACTGATTCAAATGGATTCTAGTAAATCGAGTTCGTATGTTATGTTATCGAATATTTATGCAGGATTTGGGATGTGGAGTGATGTTAGTAGAGTGAGAAAGATGATGAAAGAGAGGAAAATTCGGAAAGTTCCTGGTTGTAGTTGGATTGAACTCGAAGGGATTGTTCATGAGTTTGTAGTTGGTGATAAATCTCATCCTCAAGTTAGAGAGATATATTCTATATTAGATAAGTTATGTGAATTTAACTTGTAAGTTTCTTTTACTTCTTAGAGATGACAGTTTGAAAGTGGAAGATAACATTAATAATGGAGTTGCAAAATTCAGGAATCAAAAGACCAACTTGAAGGGGAAATAAGTCAGCATTCTAACTACAGTAAGAACCCAAATGAGAGGTATCAACTTACTGTAAATGAGAGAACTATATGTCATGTACTGTAAGAAAATGTTGTAGTAATAGAAAATTTATACCAAGCCTCACCGGTCCCCTTTCATGTCACGCTCATAAATTTTGGCATACATCGTATGCCGATTCATATGCCTATTTGACACTTTCTTTCCTAGGTTGGAGACTCCAGAGCCTAGAGAAGAACTCGAGAACATGGCAGATTATGGAAGATTCTAGAAAACTTGTCAGGGCTCTGGAAAGACCTAGTAAGCTCTAGAGTATTCTAGGTGCGTTTAGAGTATTTCTAGTTTGAGTCCAGAAGAGTCCGTCGTAAATATCTAGCCCAATAAGCCGTGTCCCAAAAGTAAGCAACAAGCATTGTGAGAGCTTAAGTGAGACTGACTGGAGCCATAGCAAGTGTATAACTTTTTACTTCTACTTGAGAGTTTTTGGCAAATAAGCATTCCTAGTTGCACTAAGGGCATGTGTGTTCTTGTCTATGTAGTTCTCTTGAGTACATAAAAGAGGATTTGCGTGATTCTGCTAGCTCGTGTTGGGTTTGCCTTAGTCAGGGAGAGTGTGGCAAACTTGTGTATAGCACTTGTGCTAGATTTACCTCGTTGACTTAACAAAATGCTTGCACCGACGCTTGTATGACTTGACACAAGTGTTTGATGCAACCTGTCCTACTTCATAAATACTAGGGTTGGGAATCGTGTTGAATTCGGGTACCCATGGGAACCTAATGTCTCGGGTTTGACAATCCATATATAAAACCTAAAAACATATTAAGTCTTTTGGGTGAGCTCATCTCAGGGAAAGAAATACTATAAGTTTGCACGAAGGCCGTCATTGGCCGGATATCAAACTCTCAGTCTTTATTCCCAACCCCCTCATTACTACACGGGCCGCCCCATCCCAGCCCCTAATTTCAGCCGACTCATGGTTGACTTATCCGTGGGTATCCAAATCTGGCCCAATTCCCACCCCTATGCTATGCACACATTTTACCTGAGCGACTCGAAAAAATGTGGCAACCACAGGCAGAAAGCTGACGTGCACGACTCTCACTGAAGGGCTCTGGTGAGAGAAAAACGGAATGTCCAATGGGAGCTGACCATGTCATCTTTGGGCGGGTGGTTGGTCCATTTTTTGGGACCCTTCAGCATCAGTTCGTGATTTCGTCACAAAGAAGATGGAAAAATCAATCACAAAATCAAACAGAGCAAAATCTTGCAAAAACCACAAAAGAATTTCCTGCCAAATCAGAGAAATAGGCACCAATTAAAGAACTCATCTCTTCAAATCTACAGAACATTCTGTAGTTGCAGAAGAAACCTCCATTGTTCTTCCCCAAAGCTCTTCCCTAATCATCAACAACAACAAGAAAAAACCCATCTTGAAGAAGTGGGTCCAATGGCTTCTCTTCTCAAATCTCGAGCTGTTATTAGATTTCGAGGTCCTGATACTATTAAATTTCTTCAAGGTTTATTAACAAATGATATTCGAAGATTTATTAGTGAACCAATTGGAGGAGAGAAAACTTCTTCTCTTTATACTGCAATGCTTACTCCTCAAGGGAGATTTCTTTATGATCTCTTCCTTTATAGAACTTTTGGTTCTAACCCATATGAACCTTTTGATTGGTTTGCTGATGTTGATTCTAATGTGTTGGATGAGCTCTTGGATTGCTTCAAAAAGTAAGTTTTTTTTTTTGTTCTATTAACATGGATTTGGTTCAAATTTTTTGCTTATTTCTATTGTTTCTGATATGGGGGGTCTTTCTTATTGAAGTTTTTAACCCAAAATTTGCTTATTTTTGTACTTGATTCCTTTCAATGTGTACTAAATTTGTGTGTTAAGAAGTTGACTTTGGGTTTGAGTCTTAGGGTGAATTTGGTTTCATTTAGGATAAGAACCATTTATGGAGCTATTCATACTGAATTTGGGATAAATTGGCTGCATATAGTGAGCTAGTTTTTCAAAGAAATCAGTGATTAATACGAAAAATAGCTCTATAGGCCTCACCGCCTCAGCCTGTATATTATCCTAGATTGTTTTTTGCAAAAGGAAATCTTGGTATGTGATGAAGTCAGAATTTATGAAGATATTAGATGATTTTTGGAACTGAGTTTTCTTCTAATGGTTTATTAAGATCATCTCCAATTTGTTGACATATAGAATATTACAGATAAAGAGATAATCATCCTTGATTTTGTCGTTTTTTGATTGGGGAGAACAGTTTTGATGGCTCTTAAATCTTTAAATAAGAGTTACTTTCTCTTTTACTCATGTAAATTTTACGTGAATATCGACACAAATGTTAGCCCAGCTATACAATCCTGGTCATGCTCAAACGCAATGAGAACTTATGAATGCTCAATTGCTCAAGTATGAGACATAAGCAGTTTTGATGGATCTTATTATGTACTTGTTTCGCTCTAGATACCGATTGAGGTCAAATGTTGATATTGAGAACATGACTGAGGAATTTTCTTGCTGGCAACATTTTGGTGGAAACCTTTCGAGCAAGTTGGCTGAAGAACCTGAGGCTGCGTCTGTTGGTTGGGGTGCTGGTGTTGACAAAGCCGGCATATCAGCTTTCCGAGGAGAAAATGTTGGGTGGCGATGGTACAAGGATCCTAGACTTGAACTTCTTGGTTCCAGGGGAATTTTTCCGTCCAATGCTACACGTAGGTTTACATGACCTTCGGTTTTTTATTATGTATTTTCATTTACGGGTAAATACATAGGAGTATTATACAAATTTATAATAACATTTTAAATTTCATGTTTATTTTGACTTTGAAGATTATTTTTTTTTTTTTTTACTTTTGCAGCACCATTGGTTGAGGCAGATGAGGAAACCGATGAACAAAATTACCTGGAATGGCGGATAGAAAAGGGAGTTGCAGAAGGCTCGACTGAAATCCCAAAAGGTAACTTTTACTTTCACTATCTTTCGTTTTTGCTTCTGTTGTTATCATTAGGTTAACAATAGAATCTATTGAAGCTTTTTAACATGCTATGCCGCAAATGTTTAATGAGTAGGAGGTCATTTTCTCTGGACGACTGATATATGTAATACGAAAACTATATAATTTCGAACTCTTAATCCTCTGACAAATTTCATACAGACTGGACGATGAAATAAATGATTTGAGAAGTTATATATGGTGATCGATCCGCTTTTAACAGGCCTATTTCTAAGATCTTGGTGATAGAACAGAAGCTCAACCATATGATATAATTCCATTTCTTGTTTATGCAAAAGACTTACTCTGAACCTCCAACTCTTCCTTTCTCAGGCGAGGCAATTCCACTTGAATACAATCTTGCTGGTCTAAATGCTATAAGTTTCAATAAAGGATGCTATGTGGGTCAAGAGTCTGTCGCTCGTACACACCACCGAGGTGTCATCCGAAAGCGCTTGCTTCCTCTCAAATTTGTTGATAAGACTGGAAAAGGTATCATTATGGTTTTTACTAATACAATGATTTCCTATTCAGCTTCTAACATTATTCTTCCTTTGATTGACGCCACCTGAATTCAACGTAATTACCTTATATGAAATTGTGGGAAGAGTTGGAAGAGAAATGTGATGGTTGGTGGTTAGGCTTATACTTGCTCGAAAAATATAGTTAGAAGTGTGAAAATACCTATGTAACAGTAACACAGACACCGAGTCGCAGACGAGGATATTGATAATTTGGTGTCCTATACTGGTACAAGGTGTCGGCAACCTAAAAATAGAGTAAAACTTTCTAACTTTTGATCTCATTGGATACTTCCCTTTGCTTGCATTATTATATATTTTAGTCATTTACTTGGTAGTTCTTTCATATTGTAACTTTTTGTATGTTCAGAAATAGAGCAAAAGGTTGCCCCTGGATCAGAGGTGGTGGATACTTCGTCCGAGAAGAAAGTCGGAACGGTCACAACCGCACTTGGGTGCCATGGGATTGGTCTGTTGAGATTGGAAGAGGCTTTCAGAGGATCATATAATTTGAGCATAAAGGGACAAGATGATGTTAAGATTGCTGTTATTCGACCCGAATGGTGGCCTTCTGAATGGTTCCCCGATCATCAACACCACAGCTCAGTTGTCTAACATATTGTGCCTACGCCCGACTTGGATTCTTGTATACTAAGTTACTACCTCCGTGAGATGTGAACAGAAAGACGAAAAAGGTATGTCTGCTTGCTAGCCGACTCTGTGTTTGCGTGGCGAATATGATTCAGGACGATGACATTCTTGGTGTTGATCAAACCCAAAACAGTAGGAAACGATACCTTTAGGTTAAGTTAAACATGTTTCTCTAGTTGTAATGCACATGATAACCTGAAGGAGGCCATAAATTTGATAAGTGGTAGGTGTGACTTGTTTTGATGGCATTGATAGCCTGTTCTCACAATTTATGTGTTTATTCTCGTATATGATGTATCAATAACATATACTGCAAAATTTTACAATGTAGTGATCCTTCAGATAAATAAATAAAACGCGGGTTAGACCTAGGAATTTATTTCTCCACTTTAACGCAACAATTATTGGTTAACTTTCTCTTTACCTTTTTTGTGAACTGTCATTTCATTTCACTTTCTCTCACACCCATCACTCTCTCTCTCTCTCTCTCCCTCTCAAGATGAAGAAGATAGAATATGAAGCTTAGATTCCAAACATCCATAGCCCTTGCCTTAATAGGGACTAGTGGACCACTTTCACTATCCATCTCTATTTGGCGAATGGTAAGGGGAGCTAAGGATTATTGTTGGGGAACTATTATGGTTGGGGAGCTGCCAAGATTAGTAAAGGGAGATGCAAGTTTTGAGTTATTATTTTAAAGACCTTCTAAGATTCACAATTTAAGGGACTCAAGTGTAATACATGGAAATATATCAAAATTAAAGAAAAGAAAAAAAACGATGCCTTTCTACTTCCACTCGATCTCTCTTCAAATCGTCTCTCCTAATCTCTGTCCGACTTCTCTTCAATCTTTTCCGGTCATCAAGTACAAAATTCCGGCTAACTCTACCCAAGTATTTTCTCTAATGAAGAAGACATAAACTAAAATCTTGTGAGTTTTTCTTCCCCTTTTAATTTCTAGGGTTTTTCTAAGTTTTATATCTAGGGTTTTAGTGAGTTTTACATTTAGGGTTTTGCTGAGAATTTGTCATAAGTTGCTTATTTGTTTTCCCGTTTTTGTTATACTTAAGATTGTTGTGTTAGCTTCAAAACTTGTTATTGCAATATGTTCTTTGATTTGATTCTGGTACTTAGGCGTTTGGTAAGCTAAATCTTTTATCAACTACTGTAAACAAATGTAGACTACTACACCATGTTATGTACTTAGAATTTTTATGTTTGTTTGCAGAACAAGCGAATTGGTAAACTTTTAGATAATAGGAAAGCTTGTGGTGGCGAAGACACAAACAAACCGATAAGTCCGAAATAGAGGAAGAAAATGCAAGACACCCTCGAAAGCATATATTAAGATTCTGCTGAAAAGGGAAATCAAGTCTCAGACGAAAAAGATGAGGGTGATTCAATCGATGGCGGCGATTCAAGCGATGGGGATAAAGATTATGAGTAAAATTGGCAATAGTATAATTTGATGAATCTCTTTGTGACTATTTTGTAAAGAGAATTGATATGTTATATCTCTAATATAATCATACTATTCACCAAATTTCAGAAATGGGAAGAAACTTTAGTAATGTACCTAGTTTTTTTTTTCATTTTTTGAGGTTCTGTTATTACAATGACGAAATCATGGATATGTAGTCCCTAGGCTGTTTTCACCTTTTTTGTCTAATTTCCCTCAACTGGGGGGAAATTTGTTAAAGAAAATATCATGAATATGTGGTTCCCTAGGGAAAACTTACTGTTTTCACCTTTGTTTGCCTAATTTCCCTTAGCTGGGGGGAAATGTTTCAAAAATTTCCCCAGGGAAATATCTGAACGAACCGAACGGTTCAGCCTCTTTTTGGGCAATTTTTTAAAATTGAAGGAAGAAAGAAAAAATAAAATTTAACCGAAAATATTTGTCTTGGAAGTTTCTTACATCTTGAGATAGATCTTCATCTATAATAACATTGTTTGATTGAGTTGGTGGTTGTTGGTTCAATTGAAAAATATGTTCTTCCTCCATTAAAGAAGCAACATCATAGATATCGTGAGACATAATAAACGTTAGTATCCAATAGAGAAGTGAGTGGACTAGTTGCTTATCAGTAATGGTTCTTGTATAACTTGATTGTGGAGAAGAAAGAGAGCTATATTGTTATTGAAATATTTAGGGTTTAAGGAGGAATAGAAAAGAAAAATTACTATCAAAATTTTTAAAATTTTGAATTATATAGTTTTTTCTAATCCATTTATATTCCATTATTTAGTTTCAGATCCAAAAAAATAGCTCCTAATACCAAATTAGTATAGGGAGCTGTAGTACAAAAAATTGATTTTGTACTACAGCTCCCCAACAACAATCTCCAGCTCCCCTTACCAATCGCCCTCTATTTTAGCCCACAACTTCAAAATTGGTCGTTCTCAATAAACCCCAGTATCAGTTCACATGTAAATATATTATTATGCTAACTTATGAACCAAAACTGGTCTGTTATTTGTCTTTATGTTTCAAAAGTAATGCAGAAATATAAACAATCATTCAGTCACGAGACACACATAAGCTTCAATACTAGAGAGAGGGATAGAGAGAAAGTGTCTAGATAGAGAAAAAGAGAATTTTCATATCAAACAAAGTAAGAAAAATTCGAATCCAAAGAGACCCAGTCAAGGAATTGTACTAAAAAACAGAAAAGATCTCACAGTAAAACTTTGGGAATATATAGTTTTGTCACACTTCACTGTCATCACGTGTTCTTCTTCTTCTTGTCTTATATTTCACATTTTGATTCTCTTTTCTCTGTTTTCATGAACTTGCTCTGTATCTCAAAAAAAAAAAACTAGGGTCTCTATATTCAAAATTTAAGATTCAAGAACCCATTTTAGAAGAAACCCACTTTGTTATACAACTAAAGATCGATTAATACAAGTTAAACGAGCTCGATTCGATAATCTATTACAGAATTCCTAAACTTCTACTAAACTATTACAACAAAACACATGAACATTAATTCACAATTCACATTAACAAAGAGTTTAATTAGTCCTTAGGAAAGGACTAAATCTAATGCTGAAAAATTTCGAGTCCGAGCATCAGTTTAGTAGTTAGTGATGTGATGGTGATTCTTTTTACCAGGCTATGAATATCAAGATATAGTTAACAAGCAGAGATGTTAAGTTCTTGAATCACAGTTTCAATGGTTGGTCTCTGGTTTGGAGATTCATGAGTGCAAACTAAAGCGATTTTGACTAGATTTCCAGCTTCTGCTTCCGAGAACTGTCCATCTAAGTTTGAGTCCATGAAGTCTTCGAATTTTAAAGATTCAGCTCCGAGTTGCATTAATTGAGTGATTTTTCGCTTACCAGAGAGGATTTGGAAGATGATCATACCAAAAGCATAGACATCACTTTTCTCTGTGAAACGGCCCGTGGTAGTGTATTCCGGTGCTAAGTAACCCATGGCAGCACTAGCCTTGAGAGTCGAGAAGACAATGTCATCGGCCAAGAGTTTGTGCAAGCCCGAATCCGATAAAACTGGGTTAAATTTTTTATCGATAAGAACCTTCTCTGCTGATATATTTTGGTGAACTAGAGATGGCTTGTTCACTTTGTTTCCATGCAAATACTCGATACCTACAAAAAGAGACCCATTTTTTTAAAACAAAAGCCTAACAAAGCAGACCAAATATTGAAGGATGCAACGAAAATCGGCAAAAGTTTGAGTGAGACACGGTAGTAGTAGATAAAAGTGAATTATGTGTAGCAGAAGTTCAATAAAAGCAGTTAAGTCGATAACAAGGATGGGTAAGAAAAGGAACTTACCTTTCGCTATGCCATTGATGATAAAAACTCGAGTAGACCAATCAAGAACTCGTTCATTTCCGCTCTTCAAATCAAGA
The DNA here is from genome assembly GCF_041429995.1 of Eschscholzia californica. Lineage (NCBI taxonomy): Eukaryota > Viridiplantae > Streptophyta > Magnoliopsida > Ranunculales > Papaveraceae > Eschscholzia > Eschscholzia californica. Next base: position 41,916,396 of record NW_028238483.1, on the reverse strand, counting down.
TACTGCAACAAGTTTCCATTGGGGACGAAATCATAGATGAGGAAGCATTCACCTCTACCTCTAGAACAACAGAAACCCCTTAAACCAACAAGGTTTTCGTGTCTCAACGAAGTTAATAGATTCAAACCTTTCAAGAACTCGGCTTCCTCCGATTTACAACTTGTTTTGTTAATGCTCTTAATAGCGACGATCGACCCATCTCTCAAAATCCCCTTATAAATTGCAGAGAAGTTGCTTTTTCCCAACAAATTCACATCAGAGAAATACTGTGTTGCAGATTCTACTTCTTCCAAGTTAAACCTAAAATTTTGCAGAACTTCTTGGGAGAAACCACCACCATTGCGACCATCAGCTAATGGGTCCCATCCATTCGAGTACTCGAGATTGATTAATGGAGAAGCGCTCTTCCGATAAACTTCCTTGACTTGATCAGTACTGAGTCTAGTATCTGAAGTGTCCAATGTGCTCCCAATCTTCTGTTTCCGGCGTCTGTACCAAGTGAAGGTAAGAAGCCCGCCAACCGCTAGACCCACAACCACAGCAATAGCAACAACGACGAGAGCAATTTGTGGGGATTTTGAAGAAGTTTCACAGTTGGTTTGGTTGCAATGAACACGAAAGTTGGCTGATTCTGGAATGTCTTTCGTAGAGAGATTCGATCCAGGCCCAAACGGCTCGGGTAGATTCGAGTTCGAATGAGTCGAAACAGTACAAGCACTCAAATAAGAAAACCCAACCCCACATAAAGCAGAGTTGTTCCCATACTGAAATCTTTCATTCAATCTCTTCAAAGCTTCAAAACCCAAACAAAATTCATATCAAATAAGGGACTTCAATTCTATCAAACAAGACTAAATAAGAATCGAAGAGTCTAAATTTACCTGGGGGTACATTGCCTGAGAGAGAATTATTTCGAACATCAAGAACTTCTAAAGGCGTAACGTCGGCGAGTCTTACAGGAATGGAACCAAATAACTGGTTAAAGCTTAAATCTAATCTCATTAAGCTACCCAAATTACCTAAGCTTGCTGGAATCGCACCCGCTAACCGATTACTTTGAAGAGCAAGAACAGAAAGTTTCTTCAAAGATCCTATTTGAGTAGGTATACTTCCTGTTAACTGATTATAACAAAGCTGCAAAACTAGCAAAAACAAAAAAACTAACGCAGATTAGGTATGAAGTTTGAACAAATCAAAAACCCTAAGTAATTGAATAAGTCAATAGGACATTATTATTGGGAGTACTTATTCAAGCATTCTCCATCAAGGAAAATATAAAGAGAAAAAGTGGGGGTTTTCTGGATGAATAATTAATGTTAACCAAAACAAAGCATTTAATGAGTACTACTTGAGAATGGAAAATATCAGGAACAAAAACCCTAACTCCAAACCATGAATAGTCAATAAAATGAGCTAGCAAGATCAAATCTTTGGCACTACCCATAAAAACCAAGCAAAACCCCATTTATGATAAGAAAGGTTGAATTTTTTCTCTCACTTCTAACATCAAAGAGACATTTCTGCTCCACAAAGAGTTGCTTGGTAGACATATTTGAGAACCCTTTACTGGGTAAAACATGGATCTGAGTTGAAACCCTAAGTTTTCATTAGTTCTAAACTTAAAGTTTCAATTTTGCCCAGATTAATGAAAACCCAGATAAGAAAACAACCCAAAACATTCAAATAAAACACAGAAATGTAGAGATTGAACAGGAAAAAAAAAGTTATAATGTTTAGAACTAATTAACTAACCTTGAAGACCAGCCATGTTTCCAATCTCAGGTGGAATAATACCAGAAAGATTATTAACATTGAGATATAGATCAGAAAGTTCAGTTAGATTTGAGATCTCTTTGGGTATATCACCAGATAAAGAGTTATAATGTAAGTAAAGACCAGACAAACATTTTAACCTAGATACAGCTGCTGGTATTTTCCCTGATAAACCCTTTCCTTGTAATGAAATATTAGCTACTTTTCCATGTTCATTACAAGCTACACCTTCAAAAACACCACTACAAGGATTACCATCAATAGTCCAAGAAGAAAGGAATCTGTTTTCTGGGTCTAAACTAGCTTTCATCTCCATTAAAGCTAGTAGTTCTGGATTTCCATAAACAGAACAAAATCTGATGAAAAATAGTAGTACTAGAGTGAAGATTGAAGAAACAAAGAAACCCATTGCTTTGAATTTCTTTTTAGCCAAACCAATTCTGAGAAGTTCACCACCAAGTGAAGAAGTAGTCTCTTCCTAGAGAGTAACTGTTACTAGTATTTTTTCACTCTCTCTCTCTAGATTTATTAGTCTTGGAGGAGGAGAAGGAAGACTAAAAACAGAGAGGACAGTGAGAATCAGACATATAGAGAGAGGAGACTGATTTCATTTTTGAACTACAATAAAGTACTACTATTAATTAATTAATTAATTATAAAAGAAAGAAAGATAAGCCTCTCTCTAGTCTCTAGTTCTAGTCCCGGTGAATAGTTTTCATGCCCCAAAAATAGTGGGGGTCCTAAACCTTTGAAATATCACATTCAAGACCCCGCCCTATTTCAACAATTTTGTTAGGATACCAAAATGAGTCCAAATATGAGCTTGGACTTTGTACTTCATTTTATTTAATTAGTTATTTATACTTTATTTTTTATTTTTTATTTTTTTTGAAATAAACTTTCATAATATGAACCAAGTACCTTACATCGTATCTAAGAGCAAAACACAAATAGAAGGGTACAAGGTTACTAGAAATTAACTGAAAGGACTAAAAAGCATATAGCTTAAGTCGGAGGGGCTAGTGCCAATTTTGCCAGTTGGTGGGCCTCTGCATTGCAAATACGGGGGCAAAATTGGACTTCCACGTTACCTAGGCAGATGTCTCTACGAAGCTTCCTGATATCCCTTGATAAGCGCCACGGAGTAATGCTATCCTCATCCGAGAGCATCTCAACAATGGATTTGGAATCCCCTTCTATGATATATGAACCAACTCCCAACTCCTTGCTTAGCTCCAACCCTAAATCAAAGCTCCTCATTTCACTATGAAGAGGGGAGATCGCCTGAAATGTGATAGATTTACTACCTACAATATCTCCATTATTGTTTCTTGCTAAAGCTCCTGCCGCTGCCAGGGGTGGGTTAAATGCTCCATCAACATTTATTTTGATTTTGGGGGTTGACGGAGGAAGCCATACCGATGCCTGCATGTTCACGTTGGAATCATTGTTAGAGATAGTAGGGTTTGTGATACTTACTTCCTGTCTGATCAGCCACCAACACCGCTGTAGATCTGGTTCTTTGGAGCTAAAAACCATTTCGTTTCTCGTTTTCCACCACCACCATAAGAGATAAGTAAATATCTTCCAATCCTCATTTGAGTATTCATTTCTATTCAGTAGATCTATTAGATTCTTGATAGGGTCTGTCGAAAAGCAATTGAGCATAGTATTGTTTGTGATTTGTATAAGACCTCTGAATTTTGGACAAGTCCCGAAGAGATGATCAATTGATTCTTCTGCACCTGTATTACACATTAAACACACCATAGAGATAGAAGTATTGTATTTACCTACGTTGTCCAATGTTGCTATACCATTGTGCAGTAGTTTCCAAATGAAGAGCTGAACTTTAGGGTTAATGTTTTTTCTCTTCCAAAGTTTGGTCCACGGGAAATTTCTTATTCTAATATGAAGATTAGGTATCTCTCTAATGAGTTGATAGTAGGATTTAGTAGTGAATCGACCAGATTCATTAGGAGTCCATATAAGGGTGTCTCTAGAGGGAGAATGATTAAAGTTTATATTTGTTATAGCCTCTATAGTGGTTTGGTCAAAGTGTTGCATCAGTAAATTCATGTTCCAATTGGTATTATCTGGATTTCGAAGATGTCTAACCTTAGTAATTTCTATAGGAAGAACATTTATAATGTTAGGTCTCTTGTTTGGCATGTCTAATATCCAAGGGTCTGATACAATATTGATAGTGTTACCATCTCCTAATTCCCATAAAATGTTAGAAGAGAATGTGTCTCTAGAATTTAAAATAGCTCTCCAAAAAGAAGTGGCAGGAGTAGAGTTAGTCACAGACCAGAAATCACCTGATTTTATGTATTTTGAGTTAAGGAGTTTCACCCATGTTGCCTCTGGATTGGTAAGATATCTCCAAGTCATTTTAGCTATGAGTGAATCATTGACTTCTGCTAGTGCTCTTATCCCTAATCCACCATTCTGTTTAGAAGAACAGATTGTTTGCCAATTGATAAAGTGAATTTTCTTCTCATTATGTGTATGACCCCACCAAAAGCATCTCTCTATTTGTTCCAGCTTTTTGATCACCTGCAATGGTAATTTTTGACTGCTAAAAGTGTAAGTACAATAAGCACCTAAAACTGATTTGATTAGTACGGTTTTACCAGCTTGAGATACAAATTTATTCTTCCAATCTGATAGACTTTTTTGGAATTTATCAATAAGCCAAGAATGACTGTCTATACGATTACCTGGTTTCAGGAGGAAGGATCCCAGATACTTAGCTTGATTGTTCATAGCGGGAGCCTGGAGGGAGCTGGAAAAAAGATTTCTTGTGGTTTGGGGGACTCCTTTCCCAAAGAAGATGGAAGACTTATCAAAATTTACAAGTTGTCCGGAGAAGTTAGAGTAGTGTGCTATCAATTTTGTAATACCTGTTAAGTTGTTTGTAGTTGCCTTCCCAAAAAGGATGAGGTAATCTGCAAATAGAAGGTGGGATATACTGGGGCTATGGGGTGAGATCTTGTAACCACTATACAAACCATCCTCTTCATATTGACTAATAAGAAGAGAGAGAGACTGAGAGACTAGCAGAAAAAGATACGGGGATAACGGACATCCCTGTCTAAGACCCCGAGATGCCACCAAGTCCCCATAGAGATTACCATTGACTTGTATACTAAAAGTGGTAGTCATGGTGCAGGATATAATAAGGTCTAATAACAGGCCCGTAAAACCAGTGGCTCTCAGGACTTGTTTAAGAAAGTCCCAGTTAACCCTATCATATGCTTTAGCCATATCTATTTTTAAAGAAAAGCCTCCTTTTTTCGATCTGGATTTTTGCATGGAATGGATAATTTCTTGGGTCATTATGATGTTGTCCATAATTTGTCTATTGGGGACAAACGCATTCTGAGTCCAACTAATACATTGTTCCAAGTAGGGACTAATCCTATTAGCAACTATCTTAGTGATGAACTTGTAAATTGAGTTGCATAAAGATATCGGCCTGAAATCAGAGGCCATACTCGGGTGTTTGACTTTGGGGATGAGGGCCAATGTGGTTTTGTTAATGGTAGAGTCGATCTTACCTGACCTGAAAGCGGTTTGAATATAAGTGGTAAGATCAGAACCTACGAGCTCCCAATTGTGTTGATAGAAGTGGCAAGGTATACCGTCTGGTCCAGGGCTTTTGATTGACCCCATGTTCATAACTACATCCTTTATCTCCTCCTCAGTTGGCACCCTAGAGATGTAGCCCATTTCATTCTCCGTTATTATGTGATATGCATTTAGTATCTCAATTGGTGCTGGAGCTACTGGTTCTGCTGTAAAGAGGTTCTGAAAGAAAGAAATAAAATCATTAGCAATTTCGTTTTCATCCATAGAAGTATTACCTGATTGGAGTGTTAGTTGTTGGATTCTGTTTTTCTGCCTACGATGAGTCAAGGCCAAGTGAAAGGCTTTAGTGTTACGATCTCCATTGTTAGCCCATTTAAGTCTAGCTCTTTGTTCTTTCTGGGTCCGAATAACCTCTTCAAGATAAATGATTTGTTCTTGAATATCACTCTCTATAGTGAGAGTGTGGTCAGTAGGTTCATGAGATTGAATATCATTTAGACGTTTCCGTAAAAATTTTAGTCTATTAGTTATCATACCAAAGGCTGTTTTACTCCACGTCGTAAGAGACTGTTTAACTTGACCCACGTCGTAAAATTTTTAGTCTATTAGTTATCATACCTAAACTGATTAGTAAACGGGGTGGACGGAGATCCTCCCCATTTTTCTGTTGGAGAGAGGATATTATTTAGGTCTCCAATACAACAAATGGGATTAGTGGAGTTCAGGACCCTATTTAACATATCGTTCCAAAATCCGTGACGATCCTGGACTCTAGGTGGACCATAGATACAGAACATGTCCCAGATAGGAGTGGCTTCCGACTCCGAAATCGAAATATGAATAAGATTAGATGAACTGAAATTAATACTAATATTAAGCTCATTAGACCACAAAAGAAGGAGACCTCCACTTCTGCCTATGGCAGGGACAATAAAACTCTTATCTAAACCAAAAAACTGAAAATTAAAAGCAGAAAGTAAAGACAAATTAGAGATACGGGTCTCAGAAAGAAATACCAATTTAGGTTTGGTAGAACCTAGGAACTGTTTAAGAGTAGCCTTTGTCGGGTCGTTCCCTAAACCCCGACAATTCCAGGCAAAACAATTCATACTCCTGGCGGCATTACGGGTGCCGTTGCCCTTTCAGATATTGAGTCAGTGATATTTGTTCTGGCTGCTCGTTTGAGCGATTTCCTTTGGCGTTCCTCTCCCTGATCTTCAGAAGTGCCGATTTGGATTAACTTAGCTTTATTAACCTGGGTTGTAGACGTCCCTGTCTGTCCACCTGCTAATATAACAGAGTTATTGTTAGTAGGAGAGTTAATAGTTATACCCCTTGTATGTCCATCCTTAGGTAGTATTTTTGATTTCTTTGCTTGTGAAAGGTGAGTCAGGAGTTCTCCAAATGAAGCCGAGATGGGTGGAATTGGCATCTGTTGTTCCTCATTTGATTCAAGTGGTCGTTTCCCTCCCTTGGATCCTTCACCGATTAGCAATTTTGAAGCTGTGAATGATTGAACAACCTTACCTGTACCCCTAGCAGAAAATGACACTTTAAATGAATCAGGATAATTAGGCTCCAAAGCTTTATTAACTAATGCTCTCTGTTCATCATTTAAGTCCCATTTAAGTAAATCATGAAATCGCAATTGTATAGGACAGAATTTTATGGTATGTCCGACTAAACCACAAGACACACAAAATCGCGGGAGACGTTCAAACCGAAGTTCAACTCGAATTAACTTGGTATTTGAGAGTTTCAAATAACGGCTCTGAGGAAGTTTTTGGTTGAGATTGAATTCGATCTTGATCCTGCCATAAACACTCCATTTGGTAGCATCCTCGGGTGTTGTAGCAATATAATTTCCTATTGAACCTGCAAGACGATTTATTGTTTCGCTATTTAAGTGACCGAGAGGAATCCCGTGCATTTGAACCCAAAAGAGGGCTTTCTCGAAAGTGTGCTCCTCCGGTGCTAGATGGATATTACACTCCTCGATGACCACCAATTCTTCAGCAATAGACCAGGGTGAACTCTCAATCGCCAGACCTAGTTCGCTCGCCGTTTCAAAACGAATGAGAAATTTGTTGTCTTGGAGTTCAGTAAGAACAAATTTGTTAGGACCTTGTATCACCCTACTCAACTTCATCATGGCCTGGTTTATCTCTATAACCCTAGAACTAAAGAACTTGATAACTCCCCTTTTATTGTTCTCTGCAAATGAACTAACTAAGTCAGTTCCTTCTACTGTAATCGGTGGGAGATCTTCCGTGGAAAGAGCAGCGAAATGTTGGATGAATTGATCGTTTGATGAAGACATATTATCGAAAGCAAGAAAAAATCGAAGAAGATAAGAATCGAAGATGATATGAGACTGAATCTCAAAATGTTATTTATACTTTATTGTTTTAATAATTTTGTCACTTATTTGATTATTTGTAATTGTGACACTAAGTGTTAAATAAAGCTTAATATGAATTGGATTGCCATGTTATTTTATAGAGCACCCTATTTTCACGTGCCTACCACCTGAGTTTTGTTATATATACATTGAATGATCCTACCTATGTCACTATGTAAACTAGGAACGATATCTTAACTCTATTTACACATTTTTTTGTTGAAACTTGTTTGAACTCCACTGGATCGATTTATTTATTTATTTAATTTATTTTAAATGATCTTACATTGTGTAATAAAATGCATGTCCTCAAATATAACAATATTTGATATGAGAAATTAAATAACTAATCGTTTAAATTGAGTAAGTGTATTACATATGTGTTGTAAGTGACCTAGAGAAAACAAGGTGAGATATATCAATAAATTGATTGAGTAGAATAAGGTTGTTAAAGTTTGATTCATCTGACTAAAATATTGACTAACACATAATACAAGTTTACTGGCTCGTACAAAATCCAACACATCTACTAATAATTTAGTAGGTTGGTTGTCCTTCTAAAATACCAAAATGTTTTCAGTTTGATCTTCATCTATGTAGTAGTTGGTTTTAAAGATCTTTCTATTGCCTTTAAAAACCTAAGATGTCAATTTTATGTTTAGTGAATGTTTATTCAATTCATTATGTAATTTTAGCTAAGTAGAATATTACGTTGCAAACCCAAATGAGATTGAAGCCTAACCAACTCATTGAGGCTTCCATTTGTGGAGTTCTAATCCTGGAATCATCTTAAAGATACGAATTCGAAATTGTGCATTTGTTTTTTTTCCTTTAGTGTTCACTTGAGAGGATAGAGTGGTTCCAAATCTGAACCGTACATTATCGTTAAGCTGACAAAATCTAACGGCTAAAGTTTAGGAATGTTAAAATTGTAATAGTCTGCCTCAGGAGGACAAATGAATTTCTAGTTAATTGTTAAACCTCTCCTTCGTAGGTTCGTTAAGTTTTTTCTTGTTAATTTGGCCTATCTATTCGATGTCACTTTGGGCATCCTAAATAGTTTTGGAGGAATAAAAACTTGTTGTTTCCCTAGTTCTCTTTAAGTTACTAACTCTTAATCTTTTTGTTTAAACAAAACAAAGTACAACCACTTTGGTTTTTCTTTTCTTCTGATAAATCAAAGAAAGAGTTATCTTCTCTAAACTAATTCAAAAATATGAAAACTCTGATTATTGAAGTGAAAATTATAAGTAATAATTATTCGAGTCGAGGATATTTCTGTCCTTAAGACAATTTACACCTTGTATATTAGTATCGACAGTAATGGTGTATGTCTATCAAGATAAAACGAATTACTTATCAAGTTAAAGATGGTACATCTTAGTTATGATAGTCTGACGAACTTTGTAAGCAATACGAACTTCTAAACAATGATCCTTAAACTCTAATGCTTGAAAATGAATGCTAAAAAATTGATGATTAGTTTGCTGAATTCTCATGGTATTTATAGGGGTAATGGCAACACTTCGTATGGGTGCTTATAGACGAACGAATGTTTCCAACAACCACATCTGACTGTTGATTTTCAAGTTTAATTTCGACCATCAGATCTCAACGGATCTATCTAGATCCAGCGCCACGAACGCCTACCATTAGATCCCAACATATCTATCAGATTTGTTGATTATACCTCCATCGTCGGATCAAATCTATATGAATGGCTCCAATTGCTCCTAGCGAAGTACAAAGTGTGGGGCGCCTCTAAAGTGCCCTATACGCCCTAGGGGTAGGAATCAGGCGGGTTCTGTCGGGCTCGAGCATAATAGAGTCGGAGTCGGGCGGATCGGGCACTACATTGCCTAGTCCGTTACTAGTTGTCGGGCGGATCGGGTCAGACAAATTCAACCTATTCAGGGCCCGTAGCCCTTTCGAGCCCGCTAACCCGAGCAGGCTTCGACAGTAACGGATGGACGGGCTCGGGTTGTTCTGAGAAAAAACAAAATAATGCCAAACACTTAATTTATAATTTTAAAAAAATCATTTTTAATTATGCTTTTAATTATTTTTTGATGAAAATTATGTTTTTGATTGAAGTAACCAATTACTTCTCTGATCTATGAAACCCTAAATTATCTTTTAGTTAGTTTTGGGAGAAGTTACTCCATTCAATTACCAAAGGCTAATGTAAATACAATCAAGTAAACAATAAGGATCTAGTCCTTCCACTACTGTCAAGATTAGGGTTGAAGAGCCTAAGTATCCTTTCAACAAATCGTAAAACCTAACAACAAATCATAAAACCTAGCAACACAATATAAAACCTAGCAAAAAAAAATATTACAGTATAATTACTGTAAAGATAACCTAGAAACAAAAAAATGACAATAAAGATTACAGTAAAACCTAACAAATCATAATAACTAGCAACAAAACATCATAATGCCAAAGCATAAAAAATAAATCAACAAATAAGATATGCTTTACAACCTTAACTAAAATGAAAATAAAAAATTACAGTAAAACCTAGATCAAAAAAGATAAAATGAAAAAGGCTTAACCTCGTCATCTTAGTCATAACCCACATGTAGATCGAAGAAGATAGTGAAGAGGGCTTCGATTTTAGTTTTTCTTGGTCTTTTAGCCGTTTGAGAAATGAGAGAGGGAGAGAGAGTAGGCAGTTAGTTAGCCATGTAAATCTTAACCCATTTTTCAACAACATCCGTTTTTCAAATCCAACAGGTTTCTATGACTCATAGTAATGGAGATTGGAGGATTAGGTTTCTGTTTAAGGGTAAGAACAAATGTGGAGAGAGAAAGACGGTGAGTTATTGAGGTTAAAGGTTAGGTTTCTGTTTAAGATTTCAAGGGTTGTTTATTTAGATCCAACGGTTGAGTTCTAATTTGAAGAGACGCCCTACCTCAGTCGTTGGATCAAAATGAAAACACGCGGATCGTGAGGCGTGTAGCCGGGTAGCGGGGGAGTTGTGGAGGACGGGTAGCGGGCGGGCTTATCGGGTCGGGACTCGGATTTGAGCCCCTGTCCGCGCCCCTATAAGCCCGAGCCATCGGGCGGGTATGCCCGGCTCAACCGTTGGATGTGTAGCCGGGTAGCGGGCAGGTTGTGGCGGACGGGCTTATCGGGTCGGGACTCGGATTTGAGCCCTTGTCCGAGCCCCATCCCTATAAGGCGAGCCATCGGGCGGAGTATGCCCGGCTCGGGTAGCAGTCGGTTTGCGGGTCTAAACGGTCCGGGCAGATCGGGTCGGGTCCCGGGTTTTCAGACCGTTTTCCCACTCCCAATACGCCCACGCGTGCGCGATGAGCACGCCAACCACCCATCGTCTCAAAAAATCTATTATTAGTATGTGGGAAAAGTCTATATAAAGACGTAAAACTTTTCTTATTTATCTAATATGGTACTAATAATAAATCTTTATATATTCCCCAAATAAATCAATGATAACTCATTCATATGATATTGGATTTTGACAAACTTTACATCTAAATTCAAGAGCTCGACGAGACGAATCCAATAGTCCATCCTGATCCTGATTTGGACAACGTTTAGTTGCCCAAATTGACAAAAATACAAATCCGATTTCTACAAAACTTTGTCAAGAGACATTTAAATTTTTAGTTAAAATTTCGGCCAAAGTGAATGTCCTTGGACATCCTAAATAGTTCCGGTTAATTGACTTTTGTCTCCTAATTTTTATCTCTCATTACCGTAACTTTCAACCATCATGACAATTTCTGACCACCGACTAGGCCACAATTTATGTCTAACTTATGAGTTCAAATAGTGGTCAAAGATTTTAAAAAAATTCAAAATCAGAGCAAAATCAACATATTAATTACAACTAACTCAAACATAACTGGATTGATTAGAAGATTGAAAAATGAATAGGTGGTAGGTGGTGGTATGAATGGCATTACTGAATAACTATGTCAGAATGCAGAAGCAAAGACCCACTCACCCCACTTCCTTTTTTTTTTTATGCTTCCCAAATATCTTTAACGGTCCCAGACACCAAATTTGAAAGTTCAAATTTTAGTAACCAAACGAGTACAATTTTACAAATAATTGGTTTCAACCGACAAGACAGTTTAATTGAAACCCTCCACATTGAGAAGCTCCATTTTATCGAGTTCTTCTAAAACAATATTTTATTTGGTTTTGGTAACGGCAAGACAAATAATAATGTTTATATATACACACTCGTATACATATATAAATTTGTGATAGAGTTAGGGGTGGGAATTCTACCCGAAAACCCGATACCCGTCACGTTTACCCGCGCCCGACAATGTTCATGGACGCCCGCGCCCGAAGATGGGTACTACCCGCCCAGCCCGATGATTTTTCGTGGGCGGGCTCGGGTGAAAAGCTCTGCCCGCCACCCCGCCCATACCCGAGCCCGATATGCTCACTCGACGGGTGCCTATAGATGCCAATCACTTTGAGTGTCGATTATACTTCACTATAAAGCCCAAAGTAGATTTAAGGTTTCTCCCAAGATATATAAACTACACATTGAAGCAACCCTAATAGTTTACCACATTGAATCTGAGAAATTCGGTAGCATAGAGAAAGAAAAAGAATCTACATTGTCTCTCTAGCCGTTTCTCTCTTATTTACTAGACCTTCTTGTGCCAACCTTCTTCTCTATTAAATAAGTTATTGGGATCATCTTCCATCTCTATGTAGTGGTCAAATTTTAAGATTATTTTGATTCGAAGGAAGAACAAAGAAGAACTAATGAAACATACAAAGACAAGAAAAAAAGTGGAAGACAACCAAGTCTCATGTTTTGCATATATAGATCTATATCAGTTGTTGATTTCTTATGTTACGGAATCTGAGTATTTCTTTCATTCTTGATTTATAAGTTTTGTAAAGATTTGGTATCAATTTGTTTAGAGAAGCTTATTTGAGCAATATCAAATTTCTAGAGTTTCCTGATCTGGTAAAAAAATATCAGATAGAGAAACCCGATGCCCGATTTGCCCGAAGCCCGACTTGCCCGATGCTTTAGTGGGCATGGGCGGGCTTTGATCATAGGAGATTTCAGAAAAGCCCGCCCGAATCCGCCCGAGAACCCGAGTGGGCAGAGGAGAAACTTACCCGACCCGCCCGAGCTCGACTCAGAATTACCCGCGGGTGCCCATACCCGCCCGATTCCCACCCCTAGATAGAGTTATATTGGATGATTTGCTTTGTTTTTTGAACTTAAATTCCCATGTTATCCGTTGAATATTTGGGAGAAGCACTTTTTTTTCCACACATTAGACCTCTCTGCCTACCTCTAATTTCAAGCTTGAGGTAGATTTTGAATTTAGTGACTTCGAAATGTGAAAAAATGACGTGAAATTGACCCTATCTGCAATGTTTTTAAATTATGTATGAAGTCGGAGATAGAGTGCAACACACGCTTGAACAATTAGAATTGTTGATAATGGAAGTAGGACACCCAAGAAGTGGGAATCAGAAATTTACATTTGGATCTTCTATTATGAAGGATTTGGTTTACTTATATTAGTCTCCTTCATGTAGTAACTTAGACTAACAATTCTCTATATCTTTTTTCTCCATCCTTAGATCTCCCATTAATCTATGTCTTTGAATATCTTATAATATATACAATTCAAGAAAAACGATAAACACAAAATAAGAATAAATCACAAATTAGTACTTCATTCATAATTGATTAGTTGAAATATAATGTTCTTCTGCCCAACTTTTTTGCAAAGACACTTTGCTTTGATGAACCAAAATCGTGAGAGAAAGTAAAGAAAGGAAGATACATGTCTAAAGAAAAGTGAGAAAAAAAAAATTCAAATCTACAAAGTAGGTGGGGGTTTGGCAGGCCCTTTGCCATTGAAAATCAGTGACATTACTATCAAAAGTCACAATTATACTATTTTTTTTAAAGAAAATATTTTTTTTTTTGTTGAAAAACCCAACATATATTCATTACTTTGGATTTTAAGTTTTTATCACTTGGATCCGAAACAGAGATAAGTATAAAATTTTCCTTTCTACAAAAAACTGTGACGTAACTAACATACGAGACTTAGTTTCATAGTACGACTCGAATATTTGAACACTCAGTCAAGTTCGATTATTAATGGGTTAGCTTCTATTGCCAATGTTGACTGTTTTTGCTATTTTTTTAAATTGATTTTGAATATTACTAACAATGTAGGTTGACCTTAGACTAGCTCGTTGTTCGAAATAGTTAAACATAATTTTTTGCTCGATATATTCTTCCAAGTAAAAGAGTCATTTAAACAAGACAAAATATTTCAAAATTTGGAATATTTTGGGCAATGTACTTAGGGGGGGGTAGTGGAGCGGGACTTTCACAGACTTTCATAGACAAAATGTCCCGTAGACATTTCAAGACATTTCGGATGAGTTATTATAGACAACATGTGTTCATAGACATTTTCAAGACATTGAGAGTTTGTAGACAAAATGTCTTTATAGACATTTCAAGACATTTGATCCATAGACAAAATATCCTGGGGACATTTTAAGATCTTGAGTCCATTGACAAAATGTGTGATGCATATTATATTTGTGCTAATCAAAAATATAATTTTCGACTTTTGTAGACATCTGTGAATATTTGTGGACATTGATGGACATTTGGTAGACATTTATTATTTTAATATTATTATTATTATTTAATCACATGAAATAATATATTAATACTAACATTTCAAAAATATATTTTCGACTTTCGTAAACATCTGTGAATATTTGTGGACATTGATGGACATTTGGTAGATATTTATTATTTTAATATTATTATTATTTTTTAATTACATGAAATAATATATTTATACTAACATTTCAAAAATATATTTTTCGACTTTCGTAGACATCTGTAAATATTGTGGACATTGATGGACATTTGGTAGACATTTACTATTTTAATATTATTATTATTGTTTAATCACATGAAATAATATGTTTATACTAACATTTCAAAAATATATTTTTCGACTTTCGTAGACATCTGTGAATATTTGTGGACATTGATGGACATTTGGTAGATATTTATTATTTTAATATTATTATTATTTTTTAATTACATGAAATAATATATTTATACTAACATTTCAAAAATATATTTTTCGACTTTCGTAGACATCTGTAAATATTGTGGACATTGATGGACATTTGGTAGACATTTACTATTTTAATATTATTATTGTTTTTTGATCACATGATGGACTTCAAATGTCTCTTGTTTTTTGAAAGACATTTTGGCTTCCAAATTTGTCCCAAATCCTTCACAAATTCATCAAACTATGAAGTCCACCAAAGTCTGGGACATATTTTGTCTACAATCGAATGCCTCGGACTTTCGTAGACTCTCAAATGTCTGGATTTGAATGCCTCAGACTTTCGTGGACTCTCAAATGTCTGTATTTGAATGCCTCAGACTTTCGTGGACTCTCAAATGTCTGGATTTGAATGCCTCAGACTTTCGCGGACTCTCAAAAGTCCGCGAAAGTCTTGCTCCACTACCCCCCCTTAACTACCTTTTTTTTTTTTTTTGATGAAAGGTGTACTTAACTACCTTGGTGTAAGTAAATCATGTTAGGCTAAAGACCAATCTATATATCTTCTTTTCATTAGCCAATAAAGTCCCTCTTTCCCCCATCTCTCTCTCTAACCCTATGCATATATCTAAGTTTCTTTTGTATTAAAAGAAGACATAATTACATCTTTTCATATTTACCATCGTCTCTTTTTAGATATGCATAAAAAAAAATTCATTTCATTTTCTATTATCACAGATCTATCCATGTGGACATATTACATAAGGATTTGTTTTCATCCCTTCATCTTTAATGGGATCATGCGAGTGGGTCATCTCACTTAAGACTTGCCACTATATTTTTATCTATGAAATTTTCATCTCTACCTCTCATTGTATCTATTATATACCTTTTTGACTAACAATTATAATTTTTATTAAGTGAGTGGGAGGACAATTAAGTTTTGCAATGTGCCTTCATCTCATTCGGTATTAAATTTATACATATTCAACTAAAACCCAGTTAACAAAGTGAGTTAAATTCCTAAATTTTCCTCATTGAATCTAAAATTTGTTATGTCTTTTCAATGGTTATTTTTTATCTCATGAAATTGTAAAATAATGCCAAAAAAATAATGAGAATATGTAATTGTCAAGCCTCTAGTTTACGTCTAATTAATTCAAAATAATTTGATTAGTGTGCACTTAGATGTTATATCAGGGCAGGGGGTTAATTATATTAGTGTTGTAATACCTTCCCACTTTTCATGTCTTGAAAATGGGTAATTTATGTGATGAAATTGAAAGATCACCAGAATCAAAAGTGAATGAGGTTCTGAGACCACATTCTCTTACTCTGACAAAGCTAAGACAATGAAAGCCCCCAAAAGTTGGTGGTAGTGGTGGTGGGAGAATTTGTTCTCCTTTGTTTCATTTTTTGTATGTAATTTTTTTAATCCATTTTTAAAGTGGCCAGGCCAGCCAATCTTCACTTTTAAGTTATTACAAATTTCCCTTTTATTTACAGAATAGTTTGTATAATAACATGTAAAAAATTGAAATCATACATCACTATGGAATGCCATTTTGAAAATATTTCACATTAATTTTAAAATTAAAACAGCTTATAGGATAACAAAGATAAAAGACGTACAAAAATAATGTGCCTACTGAAAATAAATAAAATAAAAATTCGAAGTGCTAACTAATATAGAAAAAATATTATATGAATTACAAAGCAAAAGTAGAGCCCTATTGAACCTCCTAATTGGAAAAAAAAAAACATGAAAGTGAGAGGTAATTAAAGTGAAACCCTACCAAGGAAAGATTAGGAAAAGGGAGATCCAAACACACTGGTTAGATAGGATATGTGTATGCAAGAAAGTTATAAATGATGCCCTGAGCATGACCTTGAGTGTACATTTTCAATTGAATTATATGAAACTCCATCAGATTTCATGCTTTTATCTCATAAAATATTGTTTAACAATTATTTGAATAAAACTAAACTAACCCATATAGCTCATGTTGGCCGGACAAATAGTTTAAATTTCCCACCGGAAACTTATTTGTCTCACATGATCATGTCTCTTCTTACGTAAATTCAACTACTGTCTTTTGAGTGTCGATGTATTGAACCATAATAGCGAGAATTCTTTATAGTAATTTGAAAGTTATTGGGAAACTTTAAATAAAATGTCAATAAATTTTTTTTTTCTTGCATGAAAGAAAATACCTATATTTTGATTTGAGAAAAGGCAACTGCCCCAAGATGACCCATACAAGATTCTGAGTCACTGTCATGGACTCATGGCCATGGGTGGTGTAATTAAGATAGGCTTAAAAGTTGGGAGTATAAATTCGCTTAGCTTTCCACAGTCACTCGAGCACTCACTGCATCCTGTTCTCTTACTCCCTTTACAGCTGTTACCTACCCTAGCTCTCTTCTCTTTAAAGCTGATAACTGCCATGGATGAGATGATGATGGCGATGACCTAATATGCATATGTATACAGTATATACACAAATGTTTATATACAGGTTCCTACCTGTGAATCGAGCTTGTCGGAATAGATGCAAAAAAAAAAAAATCAAGTAGGCAGTTATTTGGGATAGTTGTTAGAAAGAATTTTAAACGTGACTTGCAAAAATTAGGTCTTTCGAAATAAAACAATTTCAGTGGCTGAAAGCTAATGTGTCAATAACATTGTTGAGATGTGGTTAAAAATCTCCATTAGTCTATTACTTTGTTAGAGTTCTTAACTTCTCTAACCTTTAATCTATAATAGAGCACAAACATTTCTCTTCAAAATAGTAAAATTGTGTTGGTCTATGAGAGTGAAAATATGAAATGAAAATACTAGAATCGCGTCATTAATGGCGTCGGGTACTGAGAATGTAGCAGGAATCAGATTTGTAGCGACATAAGATCCATCCTGAGAGGTGGAAATCTGAACTTCAGGTCTGGGTGGGGCTTTGATCCCCTTTATGTTTGAATCGTCAATCAAATAATTTACGAATAAAATTTACTCCATGCTTATCATATTATTGACCCAACCGAACAACAAAATAAAATGTTGTGATTATTAGAAATCATAGTATGGGATTATAACTCCTAATTGCATTTGTATCCGGCGCCAATTTGGCCCATTTGGTGGAAGTGCCGATAAATAATGTATTACTTGGGGGCCTATTTTCTTCCGAGGCCCGTATTTGCTCTGACTCCCAATATAGTCTAAAAGTGGACAATAAAGAGTGTCTATAGCTAATCTAGAGCGTCTAAGAAGTGATGCCCCCAAGATGAACGAAAGCCAGTGAGTGACATAATGCCTAGGAAGTGATATGCCCCTTATTTTAAGGAGATTAAGCATCATTTTCATTTGCGATGCATTTCAAAGCTTTTGTACTCAAGAGCCAAATTCGATAGTACGCGGGACTGTTAATAGAAAAATTGGTCCACACAATCTTATAACACGATGTTATTCATTTTCAATAAATAGCCTTTACACCCGATATTGATGTAAACTTATTGCAAGACAATACTAGGAAAGTTTTAAATGCGTAACATTAGTGTTATTTGCGTCTTCCAGTTTAAAATCGTCCAAATCTAAAAAGAAGCATTCAAAATTTTTGTGTTTGATTTGAAATAGGTGGAATCAAATCAATTTTAGTTCTTATAATCCGCACGAGTCCATCCATTTAAATCAATTTTAGTTCTTTTTTGGTTCTCTATCATCCAAAATGTAGTACTAATGACACTCATGGGGGCTCCTTTTTAAAACTGCCCATAGGAGTAAATATTATAGGCGCTACTAAAGGAAGGAAAGAAGGAACATGTTCCAACTAATAGTCCTCCTTCCTTCCCCCAAATCATAGTCTCTCTGGTAATAAAATAAGAATATTATTGTTTCTTAGACAAACAAAACAGCTAGCTATTAACGTTTCTTCTTCTTCTTCTTCTTCTCGTCAATCTCGATAATTATTCAACTTGTTCGATCCTCCCTTTCATTAACAGAAAGAAACTAGAGAGAGAGAGAGAGAAAAAGTTTAAGATTCAGGTGATAAATCGATTAGATCGTATTATTTGATGGGTGAATTTCGGAATTATAACAAGATATGAAAGGCGTCTTCTCGGCGCCTGGTGATTATATTCACTTCAAATCTCAAGTTCCTCTTCACAAGATCTCTGTAATTCTCTCTCTCTCTTACCCACTCTTACTTTTTGATTTCCCAATGCTTTCTCATTTACCAATTAAATTCATGCTTTTTTGCTTGTTTTCTGGTTGTTCATCTATCTAAATTTCACGAATTATGAGGTTGATATGTGGGGATATCACGTTTCCTAACCCTAAATTTCGTTTTATTTAGTTTCCTTCTGCCTAGTATCAACATGTTCTTACCTTCATTTTACCAAAAAACAGATCTTTAACCCTTTTTGATATGTGATCATTGTTTGATTTGATTATTTTGAGGTGGTTATAAATAAACTAACAAGGTTAACTATTAAGCTTGTTCTGTAATTTTAGGCTAATATCTGTCCAACTGTTTTCCAATTTTCCTTGACTTTGTCTGGGTTGGGTTTTAGTGAATTCTCACAAAATAGAGAAATGAAAACTTGTAATCGACAATGAAGATTACATGGGTTTATATAGGAACAAGGATGCACACGAATGCGCGTGTTAAAGAAGGTTTCTAAATCGGGTCTACTCAAATAACCATTTGAAGCTCTCTTTCTCTATATGTTTCATCTAATCAAACCAAACCCAAGTCAAGTAGCCCACTTTTGGGAATTTTTTGCAATTGACACTTTTGGATAAGCTTAATTTGTTTTGATTATACACGATTTCGTGCATTAGTTTCAGATTCGGATCACGATTCTCCAATGTGTGAGATAACAATTTGGTTGTTATGTTGTTTATGCATGATCCTGTATTGATGCATTGATTCTTTGTCCGGTCTCGTTTTAGAGATAGACTTGCTATTTTAGGTGATGCAATAATTTTTTATCTACTTTAGCTATCGTTTTCAGTGCTTGACGAGAAGCGGAACTTTCACAGCTCTTTATATTAAGATACCTACTAATGTCTCTCATTCAGAAGTTTCTTGTTTCTTGCAGATTGGGCTAAAGCAGTGGCGGTACTATGAGTTCGGTCCAAAATCAGTGCCTCCTCTTATCTGTCTTCCCGGGACTGCAGGAACCGCGGATGTATACTATAAACAGATCATGTCATTGTCTATGAAGGTAGTAATTGTTGAGTGTTTTCACGTTATTCTATGGAATGAAGGTGATAACAGGATAGAATTTGGAACCGCTTCTTGTTTTCCTTCAAAAAAATTTTGATAAATTATTAAATGGGTAACTTCTGACCAAACATGTAAAAGGTAGTAACGAATTTGAAAACAACCAAGATTTATGAGTCACAATACCAAGTTAATCTTTTTTCTAGTTTCCTCATGGAAATCAATGTTTCAAATGGTGGCGCCCTGACATTATTTTCTTGTTCAATCCACCTGAACTGTCAAATTTCAAATATGTTCAAACCAACCCAGGCAATCCTTTAGGGTAAGCTAGTACTAAATGAGACAACAAAGAACATTAGGTATCTTTTTAGGCAGGAAAAATAGTGAGGACAAGGTTCTCAAGCTTTTAGGCTTGTAAACTTCTACACAAGGCAAGAGTTTGAATAATTTCTTTGCTGAACTTATGACACTTTCTAGGGCCGAAGAAGATACTTAATACCTGATTGCGTGCTGCATCTGAAGGTTAGGTGAACGAAGAAGTGCAGAGTTACAAATTGGGAGAATCCTGGATTATAATTAGCCCTACTGCACTAAAACAAGTTACATGTAGGACCAAATCTAGGGATGTCCATAAATACTTTAATAGCCCCAAGGTGTATTTTGCAGTTGATAGTAGTTAATCCAAGTTATTACAGGTGTTGTTCTCTGTTAATTTGGTTTATTTTTTACTGTTAGTAATAATCTTGTTATTTTCTATCTCATGAATATATTATGTTATTAATGCATGCATAGTTTTCTTTCAGGGTTATCGAGTGATTTCTGTTGACATACCGCGTGTATGGAATCACCAGGAGTGGATTCAAGCATTTGAAAAGTTTCTAGATGTTATCGATGTTCACCATGTAAGCAAGGCATATGTTCTCTAGTTCTTTATAACTTTTCCTATAAATAGTATTCTTTCTGAAATTTAGTTGTTCCTATAGTGCTTACATAATTTATATTTTTCTTTGTTAGCCTGTCCCTCCGTACCTATTTTGTCATCCAAAATCATTTGTATTTAGAGCTAGGGTTTGTTTGTCACAAATCGCACTCGGTTTAAAAAATTCTACATGTTTAGATCCCAATAGAAGCTAAATATGTCTCAGGTGTAGTGGCAATCAGAAACCTGGTAGAGACTTCTTTTAAAAGAATATAACCCTGGCAATAAAGTCGGACCACACCAATAATAATTACACCTACGAGTCATCCTTTATAAATGGAAGGAAAAGATTTAAAAGCCAATCTGACCGTCCATACTGTAAGTACCAATCAAGTCAAGGAAGATTCAGAAGCCAATCTAAGTTGGCTATACTTGTTTGAGGATGATGGATGGTAACTTTCACATCTTTTGCAACTGTGATTAATTTCTTATTTCACAAATAGCATCATAATGCTAGAGTAATGGTACCAATTTAATGATAATTGAAGATGATTGATAGTGGATTCGTTATTAACAATCTTTGTGAGGAACTATCTTCAAAGGAATTCCTTATAGGGCGACAAATTTGTTTTCTACATTCAAATATCTTTTGATGGTGTCAATTTAGGAACTCATGTGTCTCTCAAATATGGAGATCAATGACTATCATGTTAATGAAAACACTTAGGATCGGCAGCTTAAAGAAGTACTGAATACCTTGCCTTATTCTTTTAACAGGTGCATCTTTATGGCACATCTCTTGGAGGCTTTCTAGCACAACTGTTTGCTCAGCATCGTCCAAGACGTGTTAAATCATTGATACTCTCGAATTCGTTTTTAGACACACGCAGTTTCTCAGCTGCAATGCCATGGGCTCCTGTGTATGTTATTTGTCTGTACCTTCGGCATGAAAACCTCTGGTATCATTTTCTTGATAATAATTCATAAAATATGAAATTGAGCACTCAAATTTGTAAATGTTGCAACTGAGCACTCAGCGCTCCGGGAACAATGCTTCTCTTAGTGCCGAATATGAGGTGTCACAAAAATCTGACGTTGATCAGCTGAACATGTAAATATACCCTTAGTTTTAAATGTCAGCATAATTTAAGGGGTGTGGTGCCGTGTCTTGAACCCATGACCTTGAGGGTGGACGCCAACTTGGTAATCACTCCAACCCAGGGTTGTTGTGGACTATTGGTACATGTTGAATTTGATTAAGCTCATTATATATGACCCATGTGCCCCACTGTCAATGAAGTTTTAAGATTCATATATTTCATATTGAGATTAAAATACTATGGGTCGGAAAGTAGGAGAGCGAACCTTAAATGTATTAACTGAAATAAGTTATTTTAGAAGCATTTTGGGTTTCAGGCCTCCCATTGAGTTTGTTCATTCGATAAATGCCCGTAAATCTTGTACATCTGTGGTTAAAAGTCTTGGTAAAGCACCCTAGGTCCGTCAGCTTCACTGCACTTGTTTTATTTTCTCCAGATAATGAATGCTTTTCCGACGATATTTGTTAGGATTATGTTCATCGTTTAGGCAGATATCTTGCATGTAGTAAAACAGATATGGGGTTCTCTGGCGATGCAGAAATTCCTCGTAGCAATCTTCGTCGTCAATTAATCGAACAACTTGCTTCTGTTGCAGTGTTAGTTGGTCACCTTCCTTTCTGCTGAAGCGATATGTTTTAACAGGGATTCCTAAAGGTCCTCATGAACCATTCATTGCAGACTCTGTTGACTTTGTTGTTTCCCAGGTAGTAACTATGAAAAGCAAATTTTTGTAATCTCTTGAATCCATCTTCTCCTTAGTATTTAACTTGTCATCTTAAACTATCTTTTATCAGCTTCGCGTTGTATAAATTTATATTTACATCTTACCTGCATTAATATTTGTTCTAACAAGCAGTCTTTTGATATTAAGTTTCCCTATACATCTTTTCCCGTGGGTGTTTACTTATCTATAATTTATATATTCATAATTATTTCACGGATGTTTCATTTGGATAGCTTTTGGTTCTCGCTCTGACAAATTGATGCTTTATTATATTTATGAATTATAAGATTAGGATTTTTTTTTCCAGGTTGAGACACTCTCAAGGGAGGATCTGGCGGCGAGGTTAACTTTGACTACCGATACTGCTACAATTGGACCTCTCTTGCTTTCAGATTCTTCTATCACTATAATGGATGTAAGTAGTCCCACCCTTTCTTCTTTTTCTTTATTCTGAGATTGTTGGTGATATGTTTTTTAATGATCTGGACTCTGTTATCCAAGCAAGTTAGCTCATATCCTCCTCAGAGCCATATATGGTCAAGAGAACGTACGAGATGGTCTCTTTTAGACTATTGAAATATGGACCCATAATGTCTTTTCTGTTTTATTCATGCTTCTCTGTTGTTGATATTGGAGCAATGCTAGCAAGACACTGTTTTAGAAGTCTTTGAATTTTGTTTCTTTTACACTACATTCTTTGTTTCCGGTTAATTGAATTTACTTCGGTTGCAGACAAATGACTACTGTGCTATTCCTCGAAACCTGAAAGATCAACTTAGTGAAAAGTATCCCGGTGCAAGGCGAGCTTCTCTCAAAACAGGAGGAGATTTTCCCTTCCTTTCACGAACAGATGAAGTTAACCTACATCTTCAGGTAATTTCTCAAGATAACAGCTACTCATGCTTCCTATCTGCTTCCTATATATATATATATAGTTATATACATATATAATATGTTATATACGTTCCTTCAAATTCATGGTTGTCTTTTAACATGTTATTATTTTGTTAACAATTTATATGACATGTGATAGTTGCATTTGAGACGGGTTGGCGTCGAACCGAAACCTCAGTTGGTTTTGCGAACGTCAAGTGGCGGGAATGATGGGAGTCCTAGTGAGAGAAAGGATAAAGCTCAAGAGTCGGACGATCCTCCTAAAGAGAAATCTGAAAGTTCAACATCAAGGGATACTATTGAGAATGATGAAATTGAAGGTTCAAGTGACTCTTCAAAGAATATCAATGCAAGCTCGCCAACAAACGATGTCATGACTGGTGAGGGAGAAATTTTAAATGACCCTTCACACGACAAGGACGAAAGCACTTCAAATCCACCTTCTGAAGTTCATTTACACCCAGCAGTTTCTGATTCTGGCGAGCCATGGCCCTCGTAATGGTAACGGCGAGTGATACCCAATCTGTTGTTTACTCCTGATACGATATTTATGCACTCAAAACTTCTTTAAGAATTTGAGGCGGGGTTGTGAAAAAGCATTTCAGTTTAGCCACTCAAACCGATTCAACTAGCTCAAAATGAATTCATGATTTTCTTCTTCACCTGCTGCATGCTTTTCTTGTACATTACTTGGGTTCTTAGCTCGAAATATACAGACAAACTCGTGTGGTATGAAACGTGGATTATATTTTCTTTTCGTGTTTCCTTGTTAGCAGATGGATCATGGATAGCGGTGTTCTTTTTTTAAACTTCTTTCAGGTGATTGCTGCAGACTAAAGTTTAATTCTTGAATTCTTACTCATCATCTTT
This sequence comes from Eschscholzia californica, assembly GCF_041429995.1. Lineage (NCBI taxonomy): Eukaryota > Viridiplantae > Streptophyta > Magnoliopsida > Ranunculales > Papaveraceae > Eschscholzia > Eschscholzia californica. The sequence continues at coordinate 41,891,828 of NW_028238483.1, read as the reverse complement.
CTCTCTTTTATATAAATTGATTTTAAGTTAATTTGGTCCGGACAGAAAAAAAATAGAATACCAACTCTGGTTCATGGCACTTTCAACAAAAAAAAAAAAAAAAAAAAACTCTGGTTCATGGCAACGATCTAAAATACCTCATGGCAACTATGGACAACCTCAACTATAGCCAGAAAAAGCGGTAGAATAAGAAGAGCACCTCCAATGCAAAACTCAAAAAAATCTCTATTCATCATATGTGTCAAGTTTCAATTGAGATTATCACTCCTATGTGGCGTTAATAGAGATCTTCAATTTCTTGTTGTCTCCAATGCAAAACTCTAAACTTATCTTATTTACTTATGTGACATAGTTATTTTTGTAAATAAATAATTAGTTATTTTAGAAAATATAAAAGACTTGATTTCTATTGGTTGAAAATCATGATGAGTTGGACAATTAGAGATATCTCAATGGGACACTCTAGAAATAGAGTGTCCTCTTGAGATATCTCTATTCCGCTCTCGACATGTCATCTTAGAGATCAAAATAGAGTGTTACATTGCAGATGATTTTTAAGAAAAAAACTCTAAAAATCCTACATGACACTCGGAGTTTCTAATATTGAGTGTTGCATTGGAGATGCTCTAATGGATAAATATAATATAAGATCACGGATAAAAAAAAGAAAGTGATTTAAGTGAGCATTTCTTTAATATTGAAAGTAGGGGTGGGATTTTGGCTCGGAAACCCGAAATCCGCCCACGACCGTCCGAGTCCGAAGAGTCCGTGACCGTCCGATGACCGAAGCAGACCGTACCCGCCCGACCGAAAGATCCTAACCGGACGGACGCGGGCAAAAGTCCCTGCCCGGTGGTCCGACCGAGTCTGCCCGTTTGTTTTGTTCGCCCGATCATACCCGCTCAATTACCCTAACCGTTATACCCGCCCGGTGACATAATTGAGTTTAAGCCGTTAGATATGTAGGGTTAATTACAACCTTTTGATTTGAAGACAGAAATATTTAACCTAGAAATTCTAGGCCAGTGCTTTGGGGAAAACTAAATAGTTTCCGGGGTTTGAAATTTTAAAGGGAATATGTAAAATTTTAGAAATTTTTCGGGGAAATTAAAAAAAAAACTCCACCTCACCTCACTCTCTCTCCACCTCACCTCTGTCTTCTCCGATTAGGTCGCCGGTCGGAAAATTTCCCGGGCGGCGACGCATGAAAAATATATATTTTTTTTTTCACTCTCTCTAGAAACTCCGGCGAAGGGGTTTCTAGAGAGAGAGAGAGAGTGAAAAAATATTTTTTTTTTCATGGTCGCCGCCCGGAAAATTTTCCGGCCGGCGACTTAATCGGAGAAGATAGAGGTGAGGTGGAGAGAGAGAGAGGTGAGGTGGAGAGAGAGAGAGAGCTGAGGCGGAGAATTATTTTGCTTTCCCTCTAAATAAAATTGTCAAACAAAATTGACTAATTTTTGACCAAGTCTTCACACCCCGGAAACTATTTAGCTTTCCCCAAAGCGCTGGCCAAATTCTACTATTTTCTTTGGGGTTAATTTGACATGGACCCCAATTTATTTAGTAATATTAGGACTTCACCCCCAAAATCAAAAGTGTTCTGACGTTAACCCCCAATTCTCCTTTTTCCGTAATTTTCACGTTAAGTGGTTCGCGTGTGAATCACACACCTGATTCATGACGACACTACCCCTCGTATAATCGTCCATCTGATCTAACGGTGAACACTCTCTCGTGATCAATATTTCAACATTCTCTGTAATCTCCACATCTGTAGCTAAATCAAAACTCCAATATGAACAAGATCCAGACAAAGCGCTAGCCATCTACTCCTCCGTCTCCGATCACTACACTTCTCCATTATTCTCTCACTACGCTCAAGACCTCACAGTCAATCGTTTATCAAAATCTCGTCGTTTTAATGACATTGAAAAAAATCATCTAATCTCACAAAAAACCCTAAAATTACTGAAGAACCCTAACTTTCCACATTGATTCGATCTTATGGTCCTGCTGGTATGTTTCATCATGTTCTTCGTACATTTAATCAGATGGAAGAACTTGTACACCTAGATCACTCATCTCCTTCAACGTTATCTTATTTGCTTGCAATAAATCCAAGAAATCTGATCAGGTACCAAAACTTTTCTCAGAAAAACTCAATCTTTCACCTGATAAGATCTCATATGGGATTCTGATTAAAGGTTTTGTGAGTCGAATTCTCTTGAGTTTGACATCCCAATTTTACAAGAAATGAAAGAGAAAGACATAGAGATTACAACTATTACTTATACAACTCTTTTAGATTCTTTATATAAGAAAGGGGAGATGAAAGAAGGTGATAAAATCTGGACAGAGATGATAGAAAAGGGTTTTTCTTCACTTGATGTAACTGCTTATAATGTTAGAATAATGCAAGCTAGTAAACAAGGTAAATCTGAAGAAATTTTAGGTTTGATTGATGAAATTACTTCAATAGGGATTTAGGGTTAAAACCAGATACAATTAGTTATAATTATCTATTAACTTGTTACTGTAAGAATGGTTTAATGGATGAAGCCAAGAAAGTTTATAAAGATCCTAAGAAGAATGGGTGTCTTCCAAATGCTGTAACTTTCAGAACTTTTATGTTTTATTTGTGTAAAATTGAGAATTGAGAGTTGAAACCCTAGAATCTGAAAAACCTAGAATCAATAAACCCTAGAATCAGTAACCTCTGTAATAGAAGATAATATAAGGCAGACACAGTCCTGAAATTTATCCAGCAGATCTTCATCAGGTGAATAAGGATTTCACATCCTCTCTCAAACCCTAATTTCTCTTTTTTTTAAGCTACCCAAATTATCATTTTTTGCCCATTTTATTCTTCATTCAATATGATTCCAGTATTGTTTACTAAGCTTAAGCAAAACCCTAACTTTGACTACCCATAACTGAAATTTTAGGGTAAAACTCCTTTAAGCTTATTATTAGGTTAAATATTTGATTTGAGTTCTGGGTTATGAACAGATTAGGGTTTAGATAGCTTTTGACTTGGGTTGTCATTTTTTTTTTTTCTGATTTTGTTTGGTACATTTATTAGTAGAATCTGGAATTGAAATTTTACATGTTTTTGGTGTGTTCTTAATAAGGGTTTTGTTTTTGTGATCTATTGGGTACTTGTATTAGTTACTGTATGATATTTGTTTTGTGTTAGGTTTCTAACTAATTTCATATTTTGCAGGTGAAGAGTCTAAGAGACAACCATATTATCCACTTGGTTTCTGTCTTTCTTGGCTTAGTTCTGCTTTATCTTTCATCTAAGAATTGCAAGCTCTGTAAGTATGTCTATATTTCTTGCAGTTTATATGATATCTGTGTGATGGTCACTAGATTCTGATGGTTAGAGTTAAATTAGAATAATGAAGGTTAACTCTGATCCTGGCTATTTCTTGGTCAAGTTGAGTTTAGCAACATGTCTGATTTATTTTCTAGACCAAATGATGACAAATGTTATAGCTTTATTGATATGTATGTCGAATGGTTTGATGTTTCATGATTTTATATGATATATGTGTGATGGTTAGTAGAATCTGATTGTTAGAGTTAAATCAGAATAATGAAGGTTAACTCTGATTCTGGCTATTTCTTGGTCAAGTTGAGTTCAGCAACATGTCTGATTTATTTTTTAGACCAAATGATGACAAATGTTGTAGCTTTATTGATATGTATGTCGAATGGTTTGATGTTTCATGATTTTATCTGATGGCTTTTGAGTTTTCAATGAAAGATTGTATAACTTATGAAGCCATGAAGGTAAACTCTTGGATTAGCCTAATAACTTGATATGATTCCTACACAACTTAAATCCTAGTTCAGGAACTAACTACACCGGTCCGGGCGGGAACTAGGGTTAGCCTAATAACTCAAAGAACGCAAGGAAAACTAGGCAGAACCCCAACTGGAAAAGAAGTCTGAACTCAAAGAAATGCAGTCTAAATAGACATTCGTACATAGTGAATTCACTTCTTAAGCATCCAAAACTCCGAAGTAACGTCATAGAAATTGTACACTTTCCTAAAGGCTACTCAAACAGACAAATTATGCACAAAAATGATTTTGAAATTTCACCTACCCACATTCTCATTGAAACGGAAAATCTATTAATCTAACAGGAAATCAACAAAATGAATCAAACACAAAAGTAAACAAACCAAAATCATTTTGAAGGTGGTCCCACTAATCATAAGTAATAAACTTATCATAATGAAATAAGCATTAGCAACGTATTGAAAGAAGTTTTCATTAGAGAACAACATATCACCAAGTACATAACTATAATAAGCATGAGCAAATACAATGAAATCAAATTCAAAAGAACTAGGGTTACGAAGGTTTACTATTTGCAGACAGGAGGGAGCTTCTTTATCCTCTTGTAATCACGATTAATCCAGTGAATCCTGTTAATCAACCACAATCAAATGGAACTCCGAGTTTTCCTTGTTTCTCTATAAATGGCTTCCAGATTGCCACAGTACTCTCGATGAGATGGTAAATATCGTCAGGGATTTCAGCTATGAGCCCTTCTTAATCGAAAATTCATCTTTTAGAACTCCTGGAAATCAAATGACCAATTAAATAAACAAATTTAAGAAACAGTTGAAACTATCAGTTACCTACTATGAAATTGAGTTAAACCCTTGTTTGCTAACTTAAAGATAGTATCCTCAACCTAAACAGATCGATGAAGATGGAAAAGCGGGGAAATTAGTTTTACAGAGAGAAGCTAATCCATATGATAAGAAAAAACCATAAGATCTGTAAATCAAGAAGGAATTAGAGAGAAGATTGAAGAATATACCCTTTAGGATGCATACGACCCTAGCTCTTTATGCAGGATTGGAATTCTGATGCCGGCGATCAAGGTCCAAATGCAGGTAACGAAAACCCTAGTTCCTGAACTAGGATTTTAGTTGTGGTGGTACAAAAATTGCTAAATCAACTGCCTCCTTTACAACTACCTTGACAGAATCTTAGGACTAATACCCACTTCTACTCAATCATTAAAAGTTGAAGTGGGTCAAATGTAGGGGTTAAACAGGCTAGTTGGTCATAGAGCAGAAGGTATTAGTCTTAAGATTCTGCCAAGGTAGTTGTAAAGGAGGCAGTTGATTTAGCAATTTTTGTACCACCACAACATAAATCCTAGTTCAGGAACTAGGGTTTTCGTTACCTGCATTTGGACCACCTTGATCGCCGACATCAGAATTCCAATCCTACATAAAGGGCCAGGGTCGTATGCATTCTAAAGGGTATATTCTTCAATCTTCTCTCTAATTCCTTCTTGATTTACAGATCTTATGGTTTTTTTCTTATCATATGGATTAGCTTACCTCTGTAAAACTAATTTCCCCGCTTTTCCATCTGCATCGATCTGTTTAGGTTGAGGATACTATCTTTAAGTTAGCAAACAAGGGTTTACAGAGAGTACTATGGCAATCTGGAAGACATCTGCATCGATTTGCTTAGTAATTGGTCATTTGATTTTCAGTAGTTCTAAAAGATGAATTTTCGATTAAGAAGGGCTCATAGCTGAAATCCCTAACGATATTTACCATCTCATCGAGAGTACTGTGGCAATCTGGAAGACATTTATAGAGAAACAAGCAAAACTTGGAGTTCCATTTGATTGCGGTTGATTAGCAGGATTCACTAGATTAATCCTGATTACAAGAGGATAAAGAAGCTCCCTCCTGTCTGCAAATAGTAAGCTTTCGTAACCCTAGTTCTTTTGAATTTGATTTCATTTTATTTGCTCATGCTTATTATAGTTATGTACTTGGTGATATGTTGTTCTCTAATGAAAACTTCTTTCAATACGTTGCTAATGCTTATTTCATTATGATAAGTTTATTACTTATGATTAGTGGGACCACCTTCAAAATGATTTTGGTTTGTTTACTTTTGTGTTTGATTCATTTTGTTGATTTCCTGTTCAATTCGTTAGATTTTCCGTTTCAATGAGAATGTGGGTAGGTGAAATTTCAAAATCATTTTTGTGCATAATTTGTCTGTTTGAGTAGCCTTTAGGAAAGTGTACAATTTCTATGACGTTACTTCGGAGTTTTGGATGCTTAAGAAGTGAATTCACTCTGTACGAATGTCTATTTAGACTGCATTTCTTTGAGTTCAGACTTCTTTTCCAGTTGGAGTTCTGCCTAGTTTTCCTTGCGTCCTTCAACTACACCAAAGAGTAGATCAATGGTTTTGAATGTGTTCTTTAAGGGCTTTGCATTTTGTCTAAATGTTTCTTCGAAACATGTCTTTCCAAATGTTGATTCTATTACGAAAGAAGAACATTATTTTGTCTGCAGATGCATTTATGTTTTACTTTATTTTACCTAATAACTGTTTGAAATACTGAAAACTATTTGTTACATTATAAACGAGAAATTTATTAAACGTATCTTACTTTGTTATCTATTAGTATGGCGTAAGTGAATGAAATTATTATAGTGAATGAAATTATTATATGCATATTATATATGTGAAACCAAGTTTTGTGGGTTTCATTTTCGATGTTTTTTGCTTATAGTTCTTAATCTGGAGTATTTCAGAGGAGCTTTTGGTTTTGTGGTTTTTAGAGTTTCTCTTTTGTCCCCATGTAGTATGAATGAACTCTTCTTGTTCAAAAGATGGTTATCCGGGTTACTGACATTATATATATATATATATATATAATCTGATGCTACAGGTATGCAAATTTATGGGGACAATAGCAAGAGAAGTCTGTAAGATCATAAGAAGTCGACCTAGATGGGAAAGCACCCTCCTATCTGATTTTCCATCATCCACACTTTTTGATCCCAACTTCATCCAAGAGATCATAAAATGTCAAAATAATCCATTACTTTCCTTGCGTTTCTTCAACTGGATCGGTTCACAAGATGGGTTCACTCCAGACTCCGTATCTTGCAGTGCCATGTTTGATGCCCTTGTTCAGGCAAAAGCCACAAATGCCGCAAAATCCTTTCTTAGTTCCAACAAGTTCCTCCCAAGCCCTGATTCATTAGAATCTTACATCAAATCACTATGTAAGGATGGATCAATCGACGAGTCTCTCCAAGCTCTCACTCAGCTAAAGAATCTTGGGGTATCTCCGTCAATTGCAGTTTGGAATTCTTCATTGCTCAGTTCTCTGCGAGCTGGTAGGACTGATCTTGTTTGGGAATTGTACAGTGAGATGATGGAATCTGGTATCATAGGCAATAAGGAAACAGTCGGTTATCTAATTCGAGCCTTTTGCAAGGATGACAAGCTTTCAGAAGCTTATGGGTTCCTTCAGCAAGCTCTCGAAGGTGGACTTTCTCCTAATGTTATTGCTTTCACCAAATTGATTTCCGGGTGCTGCAAGGAGGAGAACTATGATAAAATGTCTGAGCTTCTCCATTTGATGATTGCCACAAATCATCCTCCGACCCTAGTTACTTATCAGAAAATCATATATGGGCTCTGCAAGAACCACATGGGGACTGAAGCTTTCCGCGTCTTTCATGATCTGAAGAAGAGAGGTTATGCCCCTGATAGGATTATGTACACCACGATCATCGACGGTCTTTGCAAGATGGGGAAGATCGGAGAAGCACGAAAACTCTGGTTTGAGATGATCTCTAATGGGTTTGTTCCAAACGAATACACATATAACGTGCTCATTCACGGATATTGCAAGGTTGGTAAGTTAGAGCAAGCTAAGCAAATCTACAAGGAAATGTGTGATCGAGGTCTCAAAGAAACGACATTAAGTTATAATACATTGATTGCAGGTTTACAACTGCATGGAAAAATGGACGAAGCTTCCACCATGTTTGAAGAGATGCCGAAAAAGGGAATTAAGCCTGATACTATTACGTATAATATTATGATTCAAGGGTTTTGCAGTGATCTGATGATAGAGAAGGCAATGAAATTGTATGAAGAACTCCTTCAGATAGGTTTGAAGCCATCTACTTCCACTTATACCCCATTGATTAAAGCTCTTTCTTGTGTTGGGAAATTACAGGAAGCAACTGAGTTGTGTAACGATATGGTGGACCGAAGCGTGGAACCGTTGGTCTGTACTCATGAGCATATGATTATCGGGTTCTGCAAATCGGGAAATGTCACAGAAGGCATGAGTTGGTTGGCTAAGATGTTAGAGAGTAAGCTAAGACCTCAAGAGAAGACTTTGAATGAAGTAATCAAATGCCTCATTTTGAACAGGCGAGTTGACGATGCTTTGTCGGTCGTGGATTCTATGTCTGAGATGGGTTATCCACTGAGAGAACATATATCTAGTTTGTTAGTTACTCAACTCTGTAAAGATTCATGAAGATGAAAATTATTTCAAAGAGATTTTGTTAGGAAAGTGAAGCTTCTGATGTTGTTTTGTATTTTCATTCTTTTATCTGTAAAATAAGGAATGGAAGCATTTATGGGGATGGTGTCATGTTCCTGTTTTGTTCAGATTGCTGCAATGATTTTAAGCTTATCTGTAAGGAGCCTTGATGTTCCTCTTTTAGAGTGGAGAGAGCCACTGGCATTAGGAAAATTGGTGAGTATTTACTAGATTTCAAATCTTATTCGAAGTCTGAATTGACCCAATTCAGAATTTAGATTCTTTGTTTGTGTTTGATTAGTCTGAATGACAATTTAGATTGGTTCTAAGTTAATTTGTCTCATGTTGCGAACTATGACCTTAACTATAATGAATAGAATTTAAAATTGTTTCAACAAAAAAGAAAAAAGAAAAAAGAATAGAATTTAAAGTAATAATTTAAGTTAGCATTTTTTTGAGGTCGATATTTTGGGAACAAGAAATGTTTGGAGTACAAAATTTTAGACTGCGAAAATTAGATTTTTCTGTTCTCACAAATTCACCTTTCCATTCTGTCCCCGCTATAGAGTTGTTGGCCGGCGATTTTCGCCGAAGTTCTGTATTTTCTTCTCTTTCTCTCTATTCTTTCTCGTTCTCTCTCACCCTCCATTCATCTCTGCCTCTTCGCTTCTCTTTCGAAGATCCGACGAAGGTGAGACCCTCTTCGCCGCAACCCTTCATCTGGAGTCCAAATTTCAGATGAAACAGTATGATTCTACCAAACGAGGGTTCCGATGAAGAGGTTCGAACATAGATGAAAGAAGGAGAGAGGGAGAGAAGAGAAAAGGAAGAGGGGAGAAGGAGAGAGAGAGAGAGAGGAAGAAGTGCCACAAAACTTGATGGTGGAAGTGTCACCGGAGTTGATGGTGGAAGTGTCACCGGATTTGATAGGGGTGTTACGGAGTTGACGGTGGTGGTGGAAAGCGAAGACAGAGGAAGAAGAAAAATATCAAGGGTGGGTGGCGTTTGTAGGAAACACATTATTATAAGAAAAGTTGTTTCTTCCCAATTTTTGTACTCCGAAAAAATTCTTTGTTTCCCCACGACATCAACCTTCTTTAATATTGAAATGGGGTTAAAATTTAAGTGGGTCAAATGTTGGGGTTAAAAGGGCTAGTTGGTCATAGAGCAGAAGCTAAACAGGAGTTAGTCCTAAGATGCGGTCAAGGTAGGTGTACAGGAGAGGAGGCGGTTGATTTAGCATTTCTGTACCAGAATACAGATCCTAGCTCCAGGAACTAGGGTTTTCGTTTATGTGCAGCAGCAGCCGAAAATTGAGGGAGTAAAAACAATTAGACCTTGATCGCCGATCAGAATTCCAATCTTACATCATGGGTCGTATGCATTCCAAAGGGTATTCTTCAATCTTCTCTTAAATTCTCTCTTGATTTGCAGATTTTATAGCCTTCCCGCAATTGATTTCTCTCTCTAATACTATTTTTCTCACTCTGCTTCTTCTTCTTCTTCTCTTTTTACAGTAAGGGTATGTCCTCTTCGGCTTTGCCATACAAGAGGTCTCCTCCTAGCTGGTTGAAGATTTCCTCCCCAGATGTAATAACACTCTTAAACCCAACCCTAACATATTATCCCCCATTGCCATTTTGATAGTACATTGCAATGAAACAGAACCCTAAAAATGGGTTCATTTTGTTTGATTCTTTTAGGTTGAGGAAAACATTCAGAAATTCGCAAAAAAGGGTTTAACTCCTTCTCAAATTGGTGTTATTCTTCGTGATTCTCATGGTATTGCTCAGGTTAAGAGCGTTACTGGTAGCAAGATATTGCGTATCCTAAAGGCTCATGGTCTGTGCTTACTGGTTTCTTTAAGATTTCTGAGATTTTGAGAAAGATGGGATTTTTTATTTGTGAAGTTTATTGTTTGGTGATTAATTAGGGCTTGCACCTGAAATACCTGAGGATCTTTACCACCTTATCAAAAAGGCTGTTGCAATTAGGAAGCATTTAGAGAGGAACAGGAAAGACAAGGACTCCAAGTTCAGGTTGATTCTGGTTGAGAGCAGAATTCACCGGCTTGCTCGTTATTATAAGAGGACAAAGAAGCTCCCTTCTGTTTGGAAATAGTAAGCTCTGTTAAACCCTAAATCTTTTTTTTCTGTTCGATTTCAGTTTCTTTGCTTATTTTAGATTTTAACGAGTTATCGAGTTTTCGCTCTCTAGGTTTAGACTTGCTTCTACTTCGTGACCTTATTTTGATCATGCTAGATTAGAAGGGTATTGAACTATGATGAAATTTTGGTTTGATTTTGTTTCTTCGCTTTTTGTTCGTTTTGTTGGTTGTTCCTGTGTATTGTGTTCAACCGACAGGTGTTCCTGTTTATTATTCGTTTGGTATGATTTTGTTTCTATATTTTGAATAATTTTTCGTGCATAATTTGTATGTTAACTAAATATCCTTTAGAAAGGCTTAGGGTTCCTGTGATAGGGGAATGCTACAATCGTAGAAAGTTTGACTTCAAGTTTTACTCGATGCACCGATGACACACTTCGCACCTTCGATTTTTTTTTTAACATTGAGATTTTCATGTAGCTGATGAAAGTATGTCATGAAGGTACTACAACACAACTTCCAAGTCAAATTCTGAGTGAAGGCAATTCTTTTGTCTTCTAAGCCAGGTCTAAAATCTTGATTGAGGTTTAAATTGATACATGTTAGATATCAGAATGTTTGTTTTTGTATGTGACTTGTAATGTCGGACTCTTGTTTGATTTAGGTTAATTTAGAGTCCATTTGAATTGGACAATTCCAGTTCAGGCGAGTCATATTCCAATCGACGTATTTCTCTCGGTCAGATCGACCTTACTTGAATGCCAGCCATGAATTCTTTCTGCAACTTCAATTGTTAATCATGTCTAGGATGAAAGCAACTAAGAATTGGTAATAGTGTTGATAAGTTTTTCCTTCATTAATGTTCTTTCTGGTTAAAAGAGGATTATGAAAGTTCTTACTTTTTATTCCTTTTGTGCAGTGAATCTACCACAGCCAGCACTCTTGTGGCCTAAGGAGATCATATTCAGAAGATTGAAAGCATTACTTCTCTTTTAGCTAGACTACTACTTTAGATTGAGAGATCAGATTATATCATTTTTCTAGATGGGTTTTTTTTCAGATCAAGAACTTATTTTGGAATGGATGAAGGAATGAGTTTGTTTTATCAAGTTTCTTAATATTTTATTTTTCAATAGAAAGTTACCAATTCTAGTGGGTGGGGAAATATAGTTTCGGTTGGGGGCATACACACTTAAGTTAATTTTCATCTTTCACCTCCACCTTTGACTACCTCAGACCACTACTCTACCACTTCCGGCCCTAAACGAAACGACGAAAATGTTAATCGCTCGCCTACAAAAAAATGTTAACCATTTCCAAGGTTTTTTTTTTCTTTTTGGTGGGCGGTCAACCATTGTGCGTGCCATCACCATCTCTCTCTCTCTCTCTCTCTCCTCAAAACTCTTGCGTCTTGGACACCAAAGTAAAACCTTTTGTGTCATGGTATTGACCTTGGTTAATAGAGGTGGTTCAAAAATTGCTGAACGTGGGACCTCCGTGTGGTGGACGAGATTTAATTCAGTTGTCTATAATGATAAACCGGGTTATATTTTATACTACTAATTGTAGCTTTCCATCGTGCCGGTATGTTGTTAGTTAAAGCAGCAGCAGCCAGCAGTTGTTTGTCAAAATCTGGATTTTGGGGTCTGAGATTTTGTGTTTCTCTCTCTTCTTCTTCTTCTTGTTGTTATAGAACATCCTCCAATTTCACCCCCCTTCTTACTTCAATGGAAAAGAACAATTCATCTTCTTCTTCCTCTTCATTCTCTACTTCTGCTCATTCCAGAACAAAGTAACTTTCTTTCTTTTAATCCCCCACAATTATCTGCTAGGCCGTAAATCAATATATATATTTCATTCATTTCTTGTTTTTCAGTTATGGTGGTGGTAGAGGTCGAGGGTCTGATATTAGGGGTGGTGGTGGTGGTGGTGGTCAAAGACAACGATCAGCTCGTGCTCCTACTAATGACAAAATCGACGCTCTTGGTCGACTCATGTAACCCAACCCTTATCTCTCTCTCTCTCTATATATATATAAATTCAATTCAGTATGATATATGGCTAATTCATCATGTTATATGGCTATACAATTTTCAAACTTGGGTAGTTCAGCTAATTCCCGTAGATAATTGAAGATACACCCTCTTTAACTAATTCGTCTATAGTTCATTCTTAGTTAAAGTTCTTCTTCCTCATAAAAAGCGCTCTCTAACTGTTTGACAAAATTTCTCAATCAGTATAATGTTGTAAGCTTTGAATTGATAACTATTTGAAAAAAAAAAAATTATGTAGCAGATGATGCCCACGGAATAGTTCATTGAGGTAATTATTTCTTAAAAGATTGTTGAAAGTTGAAAACTTTTTGTTAGAAATCTTATGTAATGTGATATTTAACGATTCACAATGAATAATGCAAGTTTGCTTTATTATCTATCGTTAACTCAGCCAAATCTTGTGTTTTTAGGACACGTATTCTGCGACATATGGCAGTAGAGTTGAATTTGAATATGAGGAGTGATGGTTATGTCAGGGTGAATGATTTATTGAACCTCAATATGAAAACATTTGCCAATATTCCTCTGAGGTCTCACACAGTTGATGATATCCGAGAGGTAACTTCTCTTACGTTTCATATCTTTGATTTTCTTTTTTATATTTTTATGACACTCTTAAGTCAATCTTACATCGACATGATAAGTGTCAACCCTAACCCGCCAACTATGAACTGAACCTAAATGTATATGGTCACTATTATTACAGTAGTTCTTCTCCTGCCCTTGGTTATCGTTAGGTACCGCGTACAAGAGTTAGACCTAGGGTTGACAGGACGTGCTCACTCAGAAATTGATTTAAAGTTGAAGTCGAACCAGGGGCCCCTAATGCCAGAGGTTCATATGATGTTCGTCGAAAGATGAAGTGTTTTTATACATAATACATAGTAAAGGATGCGTCTAATCTCTATGTTGAAGCTAGACAAAAAGCTTTTCTGCTTTCATTTATGAATTATGAAAATATTTCTTTTGTGTTTTATCTGAAGTTATATGCATTACTCTTATGTTTCTTCCCATCGTCTTTATACGGAGATATTACTTCCTATCTTAAGTTCTTTATAGTAAAACATTCAGGCTGTTAGAAAGGATAATAAGCAGCGATTTGGCCTCTTGGAAGAGAATGGCGAGCTTTTGATACGTGCAAATCAAGGCCATACTCTGGAGGTGCTCTTTCCTTGCCTAATAAGAGTTTTCATCTACATTGTTTGAGTTCTAATGCGTAGCAATCAGAATCTAGATTTTTTTACTTCAAATTATTGAATTCATGATATATAGCCATACTTCACTTGAAAAAAAATATTGCAAGTCCACGAGTAATAGTTGGTGGAATATTTACTTGAGAACATAACCAATGCAGGTACATGATTAATAATGTCATACAGATTTTTCTTAGTCTATTCTGATGTTTTACAACGAAGCCAATTGAATTTGGTTGACAATAGTAGCTATAATACTACCAATATGTAGCATGTTATTTTTCCAGACTGTTGAATCGGAGAGCTTATTAAAGCCCATTCTTTCAGCTGAAGAAGTTCCAGGTAGAAACATTAAATATTTTGTCCGCTTTCTAGCCAGGGAGTTTTCCGTCAAGGAATCAATGTTTGATCATCTCCCATCTCGTTTCTTCTCGTGCAGTGTGCGTTCATGGAACCTATAAGAAGAATTTAGAGTCGATTTTGCAGACTGGACTCAAACGTATGAAAAGGTTGCACGTTCACTTCTCAAGCGGGTTGCCAACAGATGGGGAAGTAATTAGTGGTATGTAACTATATGTTTTATTGTATCTTTCTCAAAAATTTCATCATCTGTCATTCATTGTTATTTTTTCCTATGTTTTGCTTGTCGGATACAATCTACTTTTTCTAACCTTTGAGCTCTCGTGTTTACGGTTAAGCTTGTGTCTCTTCAATTATACGTATGCGTGTCTTGTGTGTTGTATGTGTGTCTTGTGTGTTTTGTGCCTTTGGAAGATGTAATTCAAAGTCATGCTTTTTAACAGGAATGCGTCGGGATGTTAATGTGTTGATCTTCTTGGATGTCAGAAAGGCTTTAGAAGGTACTCTTCACTCCTCTCTGCTTTTAACATATCCGTCAGATGATGATCCAAACCTTGCTTGGTATAAATATGTTGATTGATATGTGATTATGTTTGGTTTTTTGGTGTTTAAGATGGGATGAAGATTTACATATCAGAGAACAAGGTGATCTTGACCGAAGGTTTTGATGGTACCGTGCCTGTCAAATACTTCGAAAAGGTAGAAACTTGGCCAGGTAGACAACCCATGTCATTCTAGTTTGAAGCGAAGGATCGGATGAACAAAGGCTTTCATTGTGTTGTTATTTGCTTATTTTACTCTTAGAATACCATAATTAATTGATGTAAATCAGTCTTCTCACATTTGATAAGAATGACAAACTAAACTATTGCTCATCCTAACTGAGAGTTTGCAAATGCATCATTCAGTTGTGTATTTCTGGCGTTTACGAATCCATCTTATCATAAGAACCCTATATGAAGGGTGGGAGAAATACCGGAGAGCCTACTACTATCTAATTCCTCCAACCCGAATCCTGCAAGGGAACATGAACACCAAAAGTCTAACACTGATAATACTCACTCGGCATGAACACCAAAAGTCTAACACAGACAATACTCACTTGGCTCGATGTTAACAAGCCACCCTTGGATTCTAGAGTTTCTTCGGACGTTCTTGTCCCAATGCTAACAAGCCGCCCTCAGAATCTAGAGCTTGTCAAGACCTTCAGATTTGGGTTGCTAGTTTAATTACAGATCAAAGCCTCGTGTTAGGATCGGAAGAAGTCAGAAGAGCGGGTTCAGTTCAAAAGGGAAGTACAAAACACTCGATGGAAAATAGGGATCGGTATGCCAAATAAAAGAGAGGTTGCGCGATTAACAGTCCCTCCACTGAAGAAAACCGTGGTGATATCGTATTGAATAGAAATTGAATAGAAATGGCAGCTTTTCTTTTAGGCATGATATCTCTCAGCAACACTAGATGCACTATCTCACAGAGTGAACGATATTCAGATCAAGCATCAAAAAGAAAAGTAGGACAGCATCATTAGCCGCTAACAAGTCTTCTAAAGTTAATGGCTCTTTTCTCTCCATGTCCATGAATGATGAAATCTGATTCTCTGTGCTCCACATGTTAGTAGATCAATGACAACCTTATGCCAGAGGAAACGCTGGCAAAGTCACCGTTCATGTGGCTTGCTATAGAGGAGGAAAGACTATTTCTTCACAACAATTGGAGCACGCAGGAGTTCTTTTGTGTCAAACCAAACATTTGTACGCATCGTGAACGCACCACTTTCTACTATCTGAAACTTCAAATACGTAGGACTAGACGACTATTCCGCTTAGCCGCACTAGAAAAGCCAGAGCTTCAGTCTTGAGGTGACAAGTTTCGTTCAGCCATGGGTTTTTTGTATTCATGCCCAAACATTTCTTCCCTAAGCTAAGCTAGATCAAATACAAATTCATCAACAAAGAACTCTCTTCTTGCATAGTTATGGACCTGCAAGATCTTTAACCTGCTAAACTATAAAGCAAATAAGCTAGTGAAGTATAAAATGTGGCATTATGGACAACAGAAATGGCACTTAAAAGGCAACCAAAGAGTATGGGAACAACTAGAGAAGATCAAAGAAAAAAAAAGCATATACATATAAGGTTTATAATAACAGGTAGTTCAAATCATGTAGAAAAACAAATGAGAATTCAAAGTAGTGTCTGCTGTTTATTAAATTCGTGCCAAGACCACCACCAACCAGCATATTCGATTACCCTTGGATTATACAATGCCTAAACTACCAATAACAACATTCCTACAATTAATAGACGTGGATGAATAACATAAGAAACAATGTGGAAAGTCGAGTCACTTCTGGTTTTCGATACGCAACGAGAAATATCCTGCCACTAATGCCACAATCCACCATAGCTTCTCTTCCTCTCATAATTCCCGTTTCTTCCTTTTACGACAATATTGAGATATATTGGAATAAGAGAAACGAGCAAATGAAAAGTAAAAGGCTAAAAAATCATAAGAATCAAAAGAAGAATTTAAATGGATCTACCAAACAGCAGCTGAGTGAAAAAAAAACGATTCAGCCGGAGACTCTCTTCCCAGATTTTGAGTAGTAACTAAGATACCATCTGACGAATTTCTTCAACCCTGTTTGTAAATCTGTAGTGGGTTTATAACCAAGTTCCATTTGAGCCAGAGTTATATTAGCATGAGTAAATTGAACATCTCCATTTCTAGGCATCTTCAACATAACTCTGTTAGCTTTCATCTTCAAAAGCCTCTCCAAAATACTAACAAGCTTAGTTACGGGAACAGGCGAAGTGTTCCCTAAATTGAAAACCCTCAGTTGAGCAGGTCCCTTCTTCTTCCCACCAGTACCAGTACTTTTCTCAGCAGTATCTAATGAACCTAAACAACCCTTAACTATATCATCAATGTAAGTAAAATCCCTAGCAACAGTTCCATGATTTGGACCTTCAAAGATCGGAATCGACTTCCCTTTCAAGATATCTTTAGTAAAGAAGAAATAAGCCATATCAGGTCTTCCCCATGGACCATAGACAGTAAAAAACCTTAACCCAGTAATGGAAAGACCATAAATATGATTATAAGTATGAGCAATTTCTTCACCAGCTTTTTTAGTAGCAGCATAAAGACTAGCTGGTTGATCAGTTGTATCTCTTTCTGAAAATGGGACTTTTGAATTCAATCCATAAACAGAACTAGATGATGCCCAAACTATAGAAGGTTGTGGGTTTGCAGATTTACAGATTTCAAAGAGATTAACTAAACCAGCAATATTACTATTAACATATGAACTAGGGTTTTTCATTGCATACCTTACACCTGCTTGAGCAGCAAGATGCATTATATGAGTAAAAGGAACAACATCAAAAAGCTTCTTTAAAAGTACTGAATCATTAATATCACCTTCAACTATGAAAACACCACTTCGATCAAGAAGAGCTTGACGAGATCGTTTAAGAGATGGATCATAATAATCATTGAAATTATCAAGCCCAAGAACACCATCACCACGACGTTTCAAGGCGGAGGAAACATGAGTTCCGACGAAACCAGCAGCGCCGGTGACAAGTACAGTTAACCCATTACGAGATCTAACACGAGCTGAAGATCGAACTCGTTTTTCCCAATCAGGACCACCCCAAGTTGAAGTACCACCACCACCACCACCAAGAGATATGCGTGAAGGATCGGATGAAGATGAAGGTGTTGATCCAAGGAAGAATAAGAGAATCAAACCTAGAAAGAGAAATGACCAGAATGTGAGTTTAATTAGAGAAAATTGCCATCGAAGACGATGAACGTATGGAGATTTATCCATTTTGAATTTTCCAGGCGTTGATGGAATACTATCAAGATGTGATGAAATTGGTTTCAGCTGTGTCATTTACAAACCCTAGTTCTTTAATCCTTTTCTGAATTCTTCTTCACCCAAACTGAAAAAGAAAACAAAATTGAGGTTTTCTAATTTAGGGTTTGGCTAAAAAATTGTTCCTTTTTCTCTTTCACTTTTAGTAGTTCGGGGAATCTTCTCGTTTCTTGGAACGGTTCTCTTCTTCTGCAATTAGGGTTTCCTTTTTTTATGTAGTAGTACTTGATTTTGGAGAGAGAAAGGAAATGGGAAGTAAGTGAGGGAGAAGGAAATAGTGAGAAATTGGGGTTTTTTTTCCCAATTTGATTATCAAAAAATTGCTCACTCTCTATCTAGAAGGTTTTACTATTAATGAACGGGTTTATCTAAACTAATCTGGAAAATTAAGAAAAGGATTAATACTTATTGTTTATTGATGGATGGATGATGACCTTGGATTTCTAACCTCTTTGATTTTCTAATCTCCTCCTCATTGGGTTCCCAATTGGCATTTTAGGACTTAAGACTAAAAATATTTTTCATTGGTATATCAAACTTACAAAATTATCGCACCAATATCTTGTTCAAACTTTTGTTGTATGCATAATGGAGAACGTTTTTGTACATAGGTATCCTTGTTTCTTTTTATTTTATTTTTTTTCGGTTCAGAATGAATCTTTCTTGTGTTTTGGGACTTGGGAGGGTGACTAAAGTAAATGAGAGAGAGAGAGAGACAAGAGTCATGTGAGTGTTAAGTAAACTATTTATCCCAAGATTGCATTAAATTATTGTTATACTGACTTTGTATACCACTTCCTTGAGTATCAATAGCATTATTCGAGATTATGTTTTTTTGTTGAACTCATTATTCGAGATTATAGTAAAAGATGAAAAAAAACAAGCAGCGGTTGAAGCATAAAAGTAGTCAAATAATACTAGTTTATTTCTCGATTGCATGTGTTTGGTTTTATTGTATAGTATCAACAATGCTAGATGCTCCAAAATGGTCTGATTGATGACATGACATGCCCCTTTATTCACTCGGGATATGTCATGTAGTCACTCTTGCCAGTTTCATGGGAAATACTCGATCCGGTCTAGATTTTTGGTTTCATTATTTAGGTTGCATGTGATTTGCTTAATTAAGAATGCCAGTTTTATTTGTATTTTGTGTTGGTCATTGTTGGTTTAACCCACAGAAAAGAGTTGTTTAACCCATTCTATGTACTCTTATGTGTGGTATTTGAGATGCACTTTGCTCATCCACAATAATTTAGAGAATCATGAAGTGTTAACTATCAAACACAAATAAATATATAGTAGTTGTGTACAACATTCTGACCTAATAGAATATGTTTGCAGCTTAATTGTTGCTTAATTGTCAAAGTTCATATAAGTATAGTCTTATTTGTTTTAGTTATTTCATCTGTCATTTCTCTCTAAGTTAATATATTGGCTCTCTTTCATATAGATAGATACATATATAGTTGAGTGTGTGTGTATATACTTTGTATATTGAGGAGTGATGGGGTGATATTTAGTGCCTCAAGTGGGTAACCTATCAAATCACCATCTTATTATTAATGGACTAGCAAGCACATGAGAAGGTACTTCACAAATAAGGAAGAAGAGATGAAATGTGAGACAAGGAGATATTCCAACATTAATAAATAAGCATCATATCCTTCTCTCTTACCTAACTTATACAAAATGCATTCAATAGTATTTAGGCCAAAATATTGAATCTAACAACCACTCAGCTTCTTCACTAAAAGGTGGTTAAGTGTCGATATAAGACTTTTTATGGTGAATTCGGCATTGGGGAACTCGGAGCACTAGACTTTTAGTTTAGGAAAAGATCTATTATGGACCTCTTAATATGGACCAAAGGTTCGACACAAACAGTTTTCAAAGAGCTCTAGCTACCACAAAGTGCACGTTGTCCGCTAACTTTGGACTTTCCAAGGGAAAAAAAATTCTACACTTCCCCCTAATCACAAATTTGAAATTCCTTTAGCAGCAGTGCAACACTCATTTATCTAGGTTTTTTTTTTTTAAATGGTGACATTGATGCCAAAAGATAGATTCACTCTACTAATCTTTAAAATGAGTCCCGGCTAACATCTCAACCACTTGGGATATGCCATTGATGTCCAAATAATAACATGGCCCCACTCACTTATATCAGACTTATTTGTCCATCCTTTTCCATAACCATTTGCTGGTCCTTGCAATCTTTCAAATCAATGGCTTTAGCCTTTTAGGGGCTTTGGCAAACCTAACTTCAATTTTGGAAGGTACCCTTGTAACCGAACCCTTATCTATGTGGATCCAATTCACCTATACCAATATCAATATCAATGCCAGCCCACCCATTTTTCTAAAAATTCTCAACCCAATCCTAAAACCCAAGACCTTCACAAGAAGATCATCTTGAAATGAAAACAAGAGTATATAGATCATACAAAGAAATACACATTACTGTGTTTATGAAATTCTATTCAAACGCTAATTTAGATACGGAGATACAGGCTGTTCTAAATGAAACAAAATACTCAGGTTTTGCCTTTTATTTTAATTGGAAGAGGCTAGTTTCTCACTTAAAACACTCATAATATAGGCCTCACTTCTGCTGTCATTTCAAACTTGGAACAGAAGAAATCCAAAACCCAAATGACAAACATGCAGAAGATTGAAATCGAACGGAAAAACTCACTAAACATGTCTAAGAGATCGATTTAGCTGCAGCAATAACGGCTTCTGATGTAATACCGTACTCCTTGTATATCTTTCCTGCAGGTGCACTTGCTCCGAACGTGTCGATTCCGATTGCTTTTCCCTTGCTTCCTACAATCTTCTCCCACCCGAACGTTGATCCTGCTTCTATACTAACTCTAGCAGTGACTACAGCTGGAAGAACACTCTCCTTGTATTCATCCGATTGTTCATCAAACAATTCCCAAGAAACAAAGGAAACAACTCGAACTGTCTTTCCTTCCTTCCTTAGTTCATCGGCAGCCTTGGCTGCGATTTCCAATTCTGAACCAGTACCGATCAAAATCACGTCTGGTTTGTTTCCAGTAGAGTTGTCAGATATCGTGTATCCTCCTTTCTCTACACCTTCAATGGAAGTTCCTGGAAGATTTGGAAGCTTCTGACGTGAAAGGGCAAGAACTGAAGGTCGCTTCCTATTAACAACAGCAACCTTGTAAGCCCCGGCAGTTTCGTTCCCGTCAGCTGGGCGGAGCATGAGAATATTGGGCATTGCCCTAAAGCTTGCCAAATGCTCGATGGGTTGATGGGTTGGGCCATCCTCTCCAAGCCCAATAGAGTCATGGGTCATTACGTAAATAACTCCAGCTTCTGATAAAGCTGAGATTCTCATAGCACCTCTCATGTAATCGGTGAAGACAAAGAAGGTTGCACAGTATGGGATGAAACCAGGGCTATGGTGAACAATTCCATTGCAGATAGCACCCATTCCGTGCTCTCTGACACCAAATCGAATGTTTCTCTCTGCTGGGGTGTCTTTTTGGAAGTTCCCGAACATTTTCATCAAGGTCATGTTGGATGAAGCAAGATCAGCACTTCCACCAACAAGACCAGGAAGCACCTTGGCAAGTGCGTTTAAGCAAGTTTGAGATAGGTTTCTGGTTGCATCACCAGGGATTTCTGGAGTATAAGCCTGTAAACATGCAAGTAATCACTGTGAGAACAATCTATAACCAGTTGGTATCACTAATCTTGATGTCATAACCTTGTATAGTGAAGAGCAACTAAACTAATCCGATCACCACTTACCGGAAGAGCCTTTTCCCAACCTGCAGGGAATTCACCAGTAATAAAGGTCTTCAACTCTGCTGCTTCTTCCTTGTACTTCTTTTCATATTCTGCGAACTTGGTATTCCACTCGGTTTCAAGGGAAGCACCAACAGACTCATGACGGGACCAGTGTCTGTAAGTCAGTGAACAAAATCAGACATTCGAAACTAACCCCTGAGAAGAATGTCTACGAGAAATGCCTTCACTATTAGCTTACTTACTTCTTAACATCCTCTGGAACGTGGAAGGGCTCAAATGGCCAGCCAAGGTTCTGCCTTGTGGCATCAACTTCTTTAGTACCCAATGCACTCCCATGAACACTGTATGAGTTTGCCTTGTTTGGTGACCCGTACCCAATGGTGGTGGTTACCTGAAAACCCACCAGATTTCAGTACTATAATGAAGTCTGGACTCTGGAATATACAAAAAATCTTAGATTATGTTTTATAGTCTTTAGTTTCTGTGGAAATAAGTGGGTTCAAAGGAATAGGCCACTTTCCTATGTTTGATTGCAGTTTTATTTCATTGTAGGCCCATTTACCTACAATTGTGACGAAAGGCAGTTCACGAATACACTTCTATGGAACACATTCCCTTGTTATCAGAAACAACCTTTGATTACTAGGATTATTTATTCGCAGGGAAAAGATACCTTGATCAAAGTGGGCTTGTCTGTGACGGCCTTAGCTTCCCTAATAGCAGCACGGATTTCATCATACCCAGTGTTGCCATTCTTGACCCAAATAACATGCCACCCAAGAGCTTCAAAACGGGTGTCAACGCTCTCAGTGAAAGCAATCTCTGTATCACCGTCAATGGAGATGTGGTTGTCATCATAGAAAGCAATCAGCTTTCCAAGTCCCCAATGTCCAGCAAGGGAACAAGCTTCATTCGCAACCCCTTCCATTTGACATCCATCTCCGAGAATACAATATCTAGATACATCCCAATGTCATAAACAGTACGAGTAAAACTCAAATTTGAATTAACAAAAGGCGAAACAAAAGAGGGAGAGAGAGATCAAAAGGGATGATTACGTGTAATGATCGACGATTTCACTATCGGGCTTGTTGAAACGGGCAGCCAAGTGCTTCTCCGCGAGGGCTAACCCAACAGCATTAGCAATACCTTGTCCAAGTGGACCTAAAAAAGGTGAACTGAATCAAAACTATATCCAAGTTTCTACTCAACTAGTTCAATATCAAGAGTTCCAATCTAAAAATATAGATTTAAAGATGTCAAGAACAGTATCCGACCTGTGGTGACTTCAATACCAGGAGTTTCAAAGTTCTCAGGATGACCAGGAGTTTTGCTTCCCCACTGACGGAAATTCTTCAAATCTTCTTCCTAAATTATCAAATTGGAGTAAGGTTAGTTTCATTAAAATAACACAAGTCTAAAAACTTATTCATATCTTGTCAAGCGAATAACATCTGCTTTTCATTTGTTGTTGCCAGAAATGAAAAATAAAGAGGACTGATGTTAAGTTTGTAGTCATCCAACTCAAAACCAATATGCAATGAGTGGAGAGCACCTAGACATTATATTCTTGGTTGCTCGAATAGTCTCTTTCTCTGGTGTGGGACTATTCTCACAACTAAAGTCAAACTTAGTAGTACTAATTTTCTTGATCTGGGTAACCAAAAAATCCAAACTTTATAAGAAAAATCAAGATCCCTTTTTCAGTCAAACTTACAAATCACAATAATTCCATATCAGATCTAACAAAAGATACCCAAAAAGTGAACATAAGGTGTTTGTTAAAATTACAAAAAAAAGGTGACATAAAAAATCGAACTTTCAATAAATGAAAAAAAAAAACAAATTTTCAAACCTTGACACTGTCATAACCAGCAAGATGAAGCAAAGCATAATGCAACATACACCCATGTCCAGCTGAAAGAACAAATCTATCACGATTAAACCAGTAAGGGTTTTTAGGGTTATATCTCATGATCTCATCATACAAGATATGACCCATTGGAGCACAACCCATAGGTAAACCTGGGTGACCGGAATTAGCTTTTTCAACAGCATCAATTGAAAGAAATCGGATCGTATTAACCGATTTGTCAATCAAAGCTGTATCAGCTTTCTCTACTGTTTCAACAACTGAAGCACGAATAGAAGATCGAGAGATGGTATTTTTACGAGATCTGGGAACAGAAGAGATCTTAGATGAAGTTGATGATTTAAGGGTTCGACCAGAAAGAGTGCTTAGATTGAATCCAGGAAGAGAGAGACGATCGGAGTTGGAAGTTGATCCGACGAGGTTGGTAATTTTCCGGGCAAGTAGGGCTTGTGAAACTGATAGAGATGAAGAGGCGGCCATGATTGCTGTTGGAGAGAGAGAGAGAGAAAGTGAGGGGTATCTCTCTTCCTTCCTTCAATTTGGTTGTTTAAAAGAGCAGCTGAATAGAGAGAGAGAGAGAGAGAGAGAGAGAAATGGGACTGAAGAAGCGCCAACCAACAAAAACCTTATATTATTGGCCGTTACGCACGAGTAGGAGAAAGAGAATAAGATCTGACCTTTTATTTTAAAAGGATAGAATCTCGACCGTCTAATCTGGTTTGCCTTCTTTTGAAGTTCTATAAAAAAAATGTATCTGGAGGAACCCAATGTTTATTTTCATTTAATTTTTCTCAATAATTAACTTCAAGTCACCTAATTTGAATGAGTTTTTTGAATTTATATCATGTATTGGAATTCAGATAACGAAAATGATAACAGTATTGAATAGGTTATACAAAAAATCACCAAATTGATAGATTAGTAAAACATTAATCCGTTCAAGAAGTGATGTCTAAACTGACTATGTGAGTGAGAAGAATAATACTTTTTTTTAAAAAAAAAAAAGGAAAAATGGGAATGGCTTTTGGGGGTTAGGTGTGGCCATAAAGAGGTGAGTGTGGTTATACACATTTTTTTTTAATGTTTTTGGTGGTCAAGATATGCTTATTAATCAAATAATAATTTTATTCTTTGATTAATTGATAATAAATAATTAGTCTCTTCTTTTGTTGTAAAGAAGAATCAAACAAAATGTCCTTAGGTAGGTGGGTGGGGCCGTGGGGGTAGGTGAAGAGGCAAAACGCCTTGTGGGCTTTAGCTTTCTTCTTCCTAGAGCTCATTGGGTCATCTCGGTATCAACCAGCCCTCGTCGTTTGCATTTATATGTAAACTTTTCCAACGATTGAATTAGGTCACAGGCAACTAGAGAGAGATATCACTCGAGTATGGAGAGAGATATCACTTGACGTCGCCACATCAGGCTGAGGAAAGGGAATGGACAAATGGAGGGATGAATAAAAAATTTATTCGTAATATTTACTACTTTATAATCCTATGATATTTGAATGGCATGTTAAAGTCAGTTTTAGGCTACATGAATTAGACATTCCAATTTCAAACAATGACAAATAAGAAAAACACTACCTTAAGTATTAACTACAGATGCCCATTCATATACTCCATGTCACATAAACTTCAAAAGTCAAATTCGTAACACAAAAACATCATATCCAATTGAGAAAAATACAAAATTACTACTTTACTTGATTGAGACACTAGAAAAACTAACTTTGAAAAGGCCAATTATATTCATCGATTTGAGATTTTAACTACGTCAAGGTGGGACTTCATTTTGATTTCTAGCCCAGAGAAGAATTTAGATTCAAAATAATAATAATAAGGGGGAGATCCCATTTCCCGACATGAATCTCACAGGGTGGTGTAGCTGAAGTGAATAATATTCAGCCAAATTGAAGCTACCTATAATAAGGTAGATCACATTCATGATGAAGTCTGCTGGTTTACTTCTACCCACTTTCCATTCTTTAAGAAACTGATATAAACCGAAAAACATATACATCCAACTACATCATTCTAACCCTTTTACAGTGTGAAGTAACATCGCGTATTCCTTTACCTGTCACACAATATGGTGCAGTTGCTGACCTCAAAGACGGTGACTTGTCGATGTGAGCATACCTTTCATTACCGTTCCAGTATAAAATAACCCGATTCGTACATGAATGGGACCAACTATCACCTGCACCATAACAAGAGGTATAATGAGATAAAAGCAAGACCTTTAAAACCCATGTTGGGAGTTTGGGTCGGAGGAATCGTGATGAAAAGTAAAAACACTTTTGTTGACTGTGAGAAGAGAGTGGATTATATGAATTACCTAATGCAAGAGATAACTGAAATGAACCTTTTACAAACTTATTAGTAACCTGGTTTAGTAGCACGACCTGCAAGAAGAAGAAAGCACAGGATGAAACGAATAAATAAAGCAGCAAATTAGAAACGATGTACTTGCATATGACAACTATTACCCGGATTTCATACTCGCACTTGAATCTTCATATTTTACATAGAATTAGAAATGATTGGTCACATTCAAGAAACAAAAAAGTTAAGAGAACGGATAAGGTCATGACACTCTTGATGTCCGCAATGAGACTAAAACAGCATGCGAGTAACTTAAAGACTGGAGAGATTATGTTTCATATTTACCGCCAAGCTAAACTTTTTCGCAAGTTTCATCAACTTTAAAGCCATTCCGCTTAGTACCCGCGTCCTGAGAGCCAAATCATCAAAATCTTGGCGGAAGTGAAAAGTTACACTATCAATGATAACAACTTTAACCTATGAAATTTCAGAAAAATAATTAGCGACTATAGTTACAAATGAAAAAAGCAAATTAATTGCAAGTGTAAAAAAGAAATGAAACGATATGTGATCTTTCTTTCAAATTAGTGACTTGAAGAGCGGACAAGAAATGCATATTTTATTGTTGTCTCAGTTAATAGTATATCTAGCTACAAATATGTATTAAAGCTAGCCAGCTATATAATAGATAAAAGTTCACCAAGCTGAAACAAGAAAAATTCTTGTGTTTTACCTACATCTTTGTGTAGTTCAATGAACTTGTCTAAGTAGTTTATTATAGCAACTTGTTCTGTATAACTGCAGACACGAAAATAGAATATGTTTTGAAGGAAGGTGTTGGTTTTCATATTCTCTCGGGCTTCAAAATTTTTCCGTTGGACACAACTTTCCAGCATATTCTCTATGCATGCTTCAGCAATTTGTGAAACACGTTCCACCATGAAACTGCCTTCCGTATCTGCGCGTGAAGCAAACAACACATTTGAGATCTATGTATGAAAAACAAAAAAAAATACACAAAATGGCTTTAAGTAAAAATAATATATGATCACTCACCTATATAAATAGCCTTTCCTCCTACCCCACCATAATCAAATGGAATTTGAACATTGACTGCAAGTTGAATCCTGTATTCATGCAGGATAAGACTAATATTTGGGTTTTACAAGAAAGAAAAAGACTTCAAAGTAGTTGAGCAGAAATTCTACCCTAATTGTGTTTTCCCGATGCCTGGAACTCCACCTGAAAAATTGCATGTCAAATGTGAAAACAAGTTGGTAGAAATACTATTCTTAATATGAAAGATCAGTGTGCTCCTTCATGCACTGATGCACATAAACAAGTAGTTACAAGCTGAAAATCTACAAAATGCTGCAACATTGTCATGTGAACCGACAATACAATGCCGACCCAATCTTTTTATCTACTTGAGGTATGTTTTTTCTGGATAATCGTTGTATTTTTAGAGTTTTACAGATTGAGTTGAAGTTGTAATTAGATACATGTTGGGATAAGAGAAAGTCCCTCCATCTTTAAATAGGCCTTATATTTTGGGGTATAGTTTATGTTTTTAGAGTTCAAAAAATTAAGGAGATCCTCTAGCAGAGTAATTATATAAAATATATGTTTTAGTGAATGTTATACTTGTCGAAATAGTAGAGAGGATTATCATGTATGAACCTCCGTATTAACCTTTTGTTTGCGCATTTAGATCACGTTGACAGTTGACTAGATACAAGCAACTAACCAATTTCAGTCACTTCCTTGCAGTTTATTCCTCCACCCAAAATGCTATCAAGATCCCCACAAGAGGTTGTAATCCGTCTGAACATCTCCTCTTCACGCAACATGTCCCAAGCACTCTGTGCACCTGCATGACATGAGAATCAATCATTACTGGAACAGGGGTCCTTGCTATTTGCGTTGAAAATGCATGATGATTAGTTGAAGACCCAAGATATCGATATATTGCTTCCTGAGAAAATAGTCATGAAGTTAAAGTCTTGAACTGCATATCTCCAAATTTCATTCCAACTACAAAAAGCAGCCCGGCTGGAACTATGAAACATCTAAGCAGTAACAACATTTCTCATTACCCATTCATTTGAACCAATTCTTGGTTGAAAACTCGAAATATTTGAACATATGAAATTATAACTCGTAAAACCCCCAATTCATTCGGAAGCTTAAACCTGAAGGAAAAGTGACTCTAAATTTCTACCACTTCGTTTTTAGTTAACAAAACTGAAATTGAAAAATAAAATATCCAAGGCACAAACTTAATATCAAAAGTTGGTTGATTGTGAAATCTATGTCGAAACAGGCTTATGAGATCATAAGAACACATGAAGTCCTATACTGGGTTCATTTGATTTATGGTTTGTTAACAGAATTAAGGGTTTTACTTATTCACAATTCATAACAAGAAAGTACCATTAAAAAATTGAAATTTGATAGACAAACAAGTGAGTAACAACCTATTAGGTTAGGGTTTGATCAACAATGAGAGAGAGGGAGAGATTTACCAGGTACAATGGAATGGGTACGAAATGAATCATCCAATCTACCATTTTGTAATGCAATCTTTAGAATATCAGTGGCTTCCTGAAGAGAAATATTTAAATCTGTAGAAAAAAAATGATGAGAAATCCTGTTTAGAAACACAAATCAAATTAAACAAATCTGAAGAGAACAACATAAAGAGTTTCACTAGGGTTTATAGAGAGAGAGAGATACGACGAGCGAGATCAGGAGGAGAGAGAGAAGAGAGAGAAAATAGAGTGGAGTAGCCAGCCGAAATGAGCTTTGCTCTCTGTGATGGTGAAAGAGGAAGACTTGATACTTCCATTCTTTCCTGTTTTCCCGCTTTCACACTTCTTGATCCCTCTTTTATTTGAACATTTTTCGCTCTACTCAGATCAACATCTACAATCACATTGGGGTCGTTAGCCCAAAAATAAAAGTAAAGTAGAATTAAGACTCAAACTTATTATAAAAAGTATATAGACTTTTCCCCAAATTTATATACAAATCAACCGTGCATTAACAGAGTGGAAAAGTCCATCAAAAGATCAAGAGTTGACCTAGGTCTGAAACAAGTTTTGAGTTTTAACGTTTTCTAACAGTGTTCTTAATTGTAAATAACTCGATGGAACCTACACCCCTCTCAAAGGCTTGACGGTGGTGATCACAAGAACTAATGGAGGAGAGATCGTAACCTCCTTGAAACGAGACTTCACACCACAATCGGCTCCCCACATTGAATTGCAAGCTTTCCTGTTAGGGTTTGAAATGACACTTACTTTAGGGTTAAGAAACTTCATAACAGAGAGCGACTCGTTTTCTCTCGTCGGATTGTTATTGGACGATCGACGAGAGGCACCGTGTAGGACGTTCCATCATATCAACCACATACGTGGTTTGATCCTGGCTACCGACGCTGCATTAATTTCACCCCCGAGAATGCAATTGTGCGACCCACATGTTGGCGACATCGCCTTGAGTCCTTACAGATATTCAGGGGTTGCAAAAACACCTCATAGTTAACTTCTTTTACAATTTAGTCCCCATTTTGACATTTTACTTCTATGTTATGGACTATTGTAACTATATTATCAATGGAAGGTTTATTTAAAAAAACAAAAATAGTAAAAAGTTGTTTGTTCAATTGGTTTTGTACCTACACCGTAAAAAAAAAAAATTTAAAAGTTCGAATAATGATTAAAGTGGAAATAGAATGACATTAAGGGTCTTAGTGTGGTTTTTGTAGCCCATAATCCGATATTGTCTAAAATGATGTAAGTTTGTGATTGATTCAATAGAAAATGAAAGGACTACTCATTGTTTAGCGCATAGGCTTGCAACTACACATTTACAAAATTACTTCGTCATCCCTCTCTATATCTTCTTGAACGAACTTTCTTAAATAGTTTCCAGGACATCGTAAACAAACTTTCTTAAATAGTTTCGAGAACATCATAAATTCGTCCAAAGTAATTTGACAATATAAAGAGACATTTCTTTTAAAAAAAATATACAAAATCGGTTAACAATAAGGATTCAAAATTTTCAAACCCCTTTTCATTTTCTATGTGAGCAAGGTAATGGACACAAGCAATCTGAAGAGGACACACTCATATAAAAGTGACAGAAGAAACAATTATGTCATACAATGTGGGTCAAATAATCCTTTGGAACCTAAACTCGGACGGTCCCATTTTTTTCTTACCTGTTTTGAGTCTTAACCCTAACTGTGACGCCCTATTCGTGTAGAAATTCAAAAGCAGAGCCACTTTAATTTTTCATGATATATGTGGGGCTTATACCTCTCACACTCCACATTTACTCTCTTCACTCCATCTCTATTGCTATCATTTTGCTACCCCAATTTACTCCTCTAATTAAGCTCTTTCAAGCTTCATGTCACTCTTCTCATGAGTATATATTGTTACGTGGACAATAGATATTTAAGATGGAATATTCCAAGTGGATCACAGTTTTTTTTGAATTGTTCAGCGTGTTTCAAACCCTTAACCTCTAAGGTGAAAGATTATACCTCTTACCACTCCAACCAAGGGTTGTTGACAGTGGATCACATTTTAACTCTCAAAATTTGAAAAGAAAAAAAGAAGAAAGACAATCTTGATTAAGTTTGTAACAAAAAGAGTATATCTCTTCAAAATATAAAAAAAACATCGCACCTCGTTTGTTTAGGCATAAGTTATCGAACATGGACTACCACTTGTGAGCGATCCCAATTCCAAATTTTCGCTAGTGCCTAACAATTACAACTTTTTAGTGTTGTCACATAAATTGCAAAAGTTGATAAATAAAATTCTATTTATGTAGACAACTGTTTTTATTTTTAAACTTAATGCTAGTGATCCCAAGTCCCAACTATACATGCAAATAAATCTATTGGTTATGTTATGAACAAGTTTCTACTAAATAAAATTTAGATATTCCCAAAAACAAAACAAAAAATAAATTTAGATATTTTTGGCACTTTATCACAGCTCGGAGCTAATGTGGTCGATCCCATTGGGTGGGCTTTTTCCATTTCTACTGCGCAAGGAAAGCTAGCAACATCAGAAATAATCTTGTACTTTCTCACCTCTTTTGTTTTTTTTGTGCTATTTATCAATGTCTCTTAATCTCACTCTCATGATAGACACACCTCGTGGACCCACAAATTAACTAAAGATCAATTCGGAGAAACCAACAAGGTTTCTTTTTCACTTTATTTTCGTGTCTTTTCCTTTATACTTTCTTATTTTATAATTTTTTTCACTTAATAAATAATTTTCAGAATGATTCTACAAAAGAGGAGTAATTCTAAAATAAACCAAATGAATCTCTATACATTTTTAGCTCTCTCAACTGGATTTGTTGATACAAAAAAGATTGGGTCCACCATTTTTTTTTATTTAGTGGTTAGACATCTATTTCGCAACACGAAAGTTCTTAGTTTAATTCCAAACATAAATAGAGTAGATCTAGATTAGATAGGTTTTATGCCCAGTAAGATTGCCTTTCAACACACATTTTTTTTTTTTTTATGAAATCCTTTAAACACATATGTAATGCTTATTGCCTAATCAATTAATGGATCTTAATATGTCTTTGTATTATCTATTCATGCCCTACCAGTGACCCAAAAAATAAAATACACAAACAGGTTTGGGGTATCCTATTCCCGGACCCGGGACCATCATGGGGACATCACTGACAGCTCTATGTACAGAATCTAATCCATCACACCATAAATCAACGGCACTCCTTCCTTCTCACTTAGGATATTAGTATGTAGTCACACACATTCTATCATTATCTCCCTTCTCTTTCTCAGTATATATGCTCTCTACTTCACTCTTCAAATTTCAAAATCAAACCCTCAAAAGGGTCTTTAGTGAGAGAAAGTGAGAGCTCTTAGAGAGAGAAAGTGAGAGCTAAAACATGAGCAAGGGTTGGGTTCACCGGTACACATTGGTTCTTCCCATCCTCACCATTTTATCTCTTTTCCTCTTTATCCAACCAGTTACCAGCTCAACACCATGGCCACACGATTCACGTCACGCCCACAAAATCAACGGCTCAGATGATCTTAACTTTGGCACTTCAAAAAAATACGAAGGTTCATCTGAGTTTGTCCACCTCCGTTACCATATGGGACCAGTACTCACGTCAAATATAACGGTTCATCCAATATGGTACGGCACATGGCAAAAATCACAGAAAAAGATCATTCGAGGATTTCTAAACTCAATCTCAGCCGTCAATTCAAAACATCCTTCAGTTTCAGGTTGGTGGAAAACGGTACAACTTTATACAGACCAAACCGGCTCAAATATTTCACGTACAGTTCACGTGGGTGAAGAAAAAAACGACCGATTTTACTCACACGGCAAATCACTAACTCGTCTTTCGATTCAATCGGTGATAAAAAGCGCCGTGATGTCCACTACGCGCCCTCTTCCTGTAAACCCTAAAAGTGGGTTGTACCTACTCCTCACATCAGATGACGTACACGTGGAAGATTTCTGTAACCAAGTGTGTGGATTTCATTACTTCACATTCCCATCGATAGTTGGGTACACATTACCTTACGCTTGGGTGGGTAATTCAGCTAAACTTTGTCCAGGTGTTTGTGCTTATCCATTTGCTGTACCGGATTACATACCGAATATGAAACCAGTTAAATCACCAAATGCTGACGTGGGAATAGATGGTATGATAAGTGTGATTGGACATGAAATTGCTGAGCTGGCAACAAATCCATTGGTAAATGCTTGGTATGCTGGACCAGACCCTAGTTTTCCTACTGAAATTGCTGATCTTTGTGAGGGTATTTATGGAACTGGTGGTGGTGGGTCCTATACTGGTCAAATGTTGAAAGGTAGAGATGGTGCCACGTATAATATGAATGGAATCCGACGGAGGTTCTTGGTTCAGTGGGTTTGGAATCCTGTTGTAAATTATTGTTCTGGTCCCAATGCACTGGATCAGTAATAAAGAGAAAAAGAAAAGTTGTCTAGTTCCCTTTTGTACTTGTTGTTTCTGGTTTAAACTTGTAAACTAGAATGTGAAATTGTTTTAGTTCACATTTAAATTTAATCCTTCATAGTTTTATGATTCTCCTTTTGTCTTGATGGATCTCTTATCGGTAGTTCGATGTTGAATTTGTCTGCTTCGTATAATTCTATAACACGATGTCTCATTCATTCTAGTATTGTGAAGAAAGAATTGATGTTTATATTTTTGTTTTGTAAATGATTATTTACATATTTTATTAACAACCGTGATAGAATACCCGGCACGATTCCGGCCGAATCTCGGCGGGATGATGTGTCGGGCCATGATGTAGAGAGAGAATTTTTTTTTACTTTCTCTCTCTAAATCATGGCCCGACACGTCATTCCGCCGGAATTTGTGCCGGGCATAGCATCATTTTGGTTTTATTAATAAATAAAAAGTTATAGTAATAATACGTAAAGAGTATAACCAAACCATGATTACGAATCATAATCACAATTAGATCAATTATCAAAGCTTTATTTATTTAAAAGTAATCTTCTAGTATTATGTTATAAAAAGTATAGAATTTTATTACTACTACAATTTTAAATTGAGGGTACCTTATCTCAACCACTTTATTCGAATAAAAGAAGAGGTAAAGGTTGAGAAAACGATCAAAACACTCTAAGGGTATAGAATGGATAATTATCGACTAGCTAGCTCTGAGAGAAATTAAACTTATGCGAGTTTGCCTAATATCTAATCGATTGATAGACTACTTGAGTATTCCCTTTAAATAGATGTAGTCATAACTAATGAATAATGATGCAAATAGAAGTATAACTATTTAAGGATCCTTCATAAAAAAAACTATTTAAGGATCGGTTTTCATTAAAAGCTTATCTAAGAAAATAAAAATCTTCCTTGCAATCAAACACCCTTTGAATGTTGGTTGAGGGAGGGTCAAAGGAAACTGAAGATGGGTAGTTGGCCTGGTGAGAGTTCAGTACAAATTTCCCAACCCTCTCTTACAATTTCCCCCACTCGGAAGCATGCTATAACTAACCCCCTTTTGTGTTGTTGTATGTGAGGAAAATGATAACAGTAAAACCAAGCCCTACTGTAAATCAACTAAGAACAACAATGCCAATGAATCATCTCAATATCAATTGTCGATGACTGGAGAGGACCTATACAACAATGCCCCCCTTTTGTGTTGGTTTAAGCATGATCTTCGGACCGATGATGATCTAGCTCTAATCAAAGCTTCTCGATATCGCTCAGTTTTTACTCTCTACATCTTTGTGAGAATAGTCTCACATGAGAGAAGTGATAACTAACAACCAAAAATATAATGTATAGGTCCTCTCCACTCATCGACAATTGATTTTGAGTTGGATGACCACAAACTTAACATGGTATCAGAGCTAGACCCAAAAACGTGATAGACTTAAAAGCCACACGTGCTTCACGTCTCCCCAAAAAAAACAAAGTTTTCTCAATCTAATAAACTTGGAAATGTTATCTTATGAAAGCTAAACATTTAAGGGTTTTTTGGGCTTACCCCCTCGTCAGTAATTGGTAATTGAGTTTACCCCCCTCAATAATGGATAATTGAGCTTACCCCCTTGGACTTACTATTAGTGAGAAAAACACAAAGGCTATGTTTGGCGTACATGAAATAATTGTCACTACCTAGAAGATCTGTTCTTCAATATGATTTATATTAGGGATTCTACCTCATTTTATTGTTTGATTTGGTCAAGAATATGATTAGTAAAGATTGATTTTGTTTATGAATTTTTGGGCTTATAGTCCAAAAAACGGGTCCTAATAGTAGATATAATCCTCTCTAATCCTATAAAGAGTTTTAAAACAAAAAAAAAAAAATATAAATGGATATCTAGTCCATTTGGTCTCATCTAGAGAAAAAACACAAATCTCTATGATAAATATTATTTCATAATCTCTAATCTAACCTTTCCATATTTTATAACTGATTTACCTTCGAAATCTATGCATATCTTTTTCCATATTTATCTCCCATATTTCTCTCCAATCATGTTTCTATTCAAAGTAAGGATATCTTCATTATTTTCAGTAACGGAAACTCTTTATTTGATCTCTCTAAAATCGATTCAGTTGACAAACCTCCATTAAACTCAGAAAATCTTCTTCTTCTACATTATATTGCTGTCCAAATTCATCATTTATCAGGTTTAATACTTTCAAAATCTTTATAACACCATTGTTAATATCTAATATTTCTCTTTATAACTAAAACCCTAATTATTTCGCTCTATTATAAAACGTATCAGATTTATGATACATATCTATAAGATCTGTTTACTAATTCATTAACTTCGAATGTATGATGTTTATTTTCTCCCCCTAAAATTTTCATAACTGTTTAAGATCTTTATGTTTATTGCTTATTCAATGATTCCTTCAAAGTTAGTATGTTATGTTTGCATCCAGTGATAATATCATATTTCTTTAGATCTATGTTTAATCTTCTGTTGTTTCTGATATTTCGTGAGATCAGATTATCAATCATCAATCGAATGTTTGATGTTTATTTTCTTTCTCTCTCTTAAAATTTCATTTATGTTTTTGATCTTGATGTTTAATCCTTCAACTCGAGTTTGACATTATTGCAATTAATCATCATAGCAGATATCTTTAGATTTGTAGTTTAAACTTAATGATATTTTCATTTTTTTCTTCAGATCTGGTTTTCAATCCGTACGGATTTATGAAACATTTGTTCTTTCGTACTGTTACTCATAACAGAATTTACAGTACATGTACTTTATCGTAAATTATCACAATTTATAGTAAATTATGGGTAATTTATAGAACATTACCCGTGCTTTAACACCAAAACAATACTCATTTCATTAATAGATATACTTCGCTTTACTATCAAATCTCGTGTACTTTGCAATAAAGTATATATAATTTACGTATATCTTCATGTTCTTACCATTATGTATATAATTTACGTATAAGTGCACATAAATTATGTATTATTTATTGACCATTACGTGTACTTTTCACCCAAAACAGTAGCCTTGATAAGTTTACCAAGCTACTCAAAACCTTCAAATGTTGTTAAAATTTGACAAACATTATATATAATTTACAAAACTGTACATGTAGTTTATAATACAATACAGGGCCGTGCCTAGGAATTTGAGGGCCCAGTGCAAAAATTTGATTTGGGCCCTTTGTATAATCAAAATATATAAAATTATACCCAAAACAATAAACACGTTCAAAATAATTTGACCATAAAAAGATAATTATTGATTGTTTATTTATCAACTCAAAATGTATTTAAAAGACATTCGGAACAAAAAAAATTACTTTAAATTTTTTCTACTTATCTTTTTTTGAAGAGAAATTATTAATTAACTGTTCGTAATTAATTTTGTCTAAGAACTCACTTTTAATGCTGTGTAATTTATAAAGAAAACGTTATAATGCGAACTCAAAAGATGAGAAGTAAAACAAAAAAAAGACTAATGCAAACTCTAAGGGGCTACTCAATTTTTTCTGTTGAAGAAGGGATTACTCAATTAATAAGATTTTTTTTTATAAAAAACTTAGTAGAAAATTTGGTCTCTAAAAAATGAGATGTTTTGTAATAGGAAAGGAGAGAAGAAAAAAATGATGTAAAGTGTTATAATAGAATGTAAAATAGAGAATAAAATATTACCAACAAAGAAAGTGCAAAAAGAAATTTAGAGAGAGAAAGAGTAATACCAAAAGAAACTAGAGAGAGAAACTTAATAACCAAACGAGAGTAGAGAGAAAAATTGATGGGTTCCCCACTTCACCAGTGAATTGAAAAAGAACCAGTACTTTTAATTGGGGCCCACGTTACTTTACCATAAATTCAATTTGTTTACTTAAATATTTGTATCCTTTGACTTTCAAACCTAGGTGGTAATGAATAAAATATTGGACCCACGTGAGTGGGGGGCCCAGTGCGGGCGCCCTGCCCGTACTGGGCACCGCACGGCCCTGATACAATATATGATTTTTTTTCTTTAATGTATGTGTATTTATGTGTGTAGATTTGATATACCAGATGAAATTTCAAAGAGAATCATCAAATCAAAGTGAGTCAACAAAACTAATGGAGAGTACATGCATGGGCACCATTTTTGAATCAAAGAAGATTTTGTATTTTTTTTTTGTAACAGAATGTAAAGGATGTGTAATGTAAAAGAAATTATGTGTAATTTATTGAACAAGACCCACATACATTTGATAAATTATGTTGTATACTTGACAAATGATGGTTTCTTCGTCATAAATAATACATAATTTACGTATTTGTTTCATAATTTGTATTCTATGTGTATTTATGTATGAGTAAAAACGAAAACACATGTTGCTTTAATGTTCCCAGAAAAATATATTATTTCTAAATCTGAAAGTGAAGTAAGAGAAAGTGATATACATATGTTTTGTATATTAACCCCCAAATCACGCTAAATTGATCTTAGAAAATATACTATTTCCAAATCTGAAAGTTAAGTGAGAGAAAATTGATTTGAATCGAAAAACATTTACATAGTAAGAGAGAGAAAATTGATTTGGTTTCCAAATTTGTAAAGAGAGAAAATTGATTTGGTTACGATTTTTGTTTTGAATTGATTTGGAAATAGATTTGCTTTCCAAAATGGTTAGAAGATAGAGAAAAATCAATTTCGGATTTATACGTTAGCTGCTTTAAATCCCCTAAATCACGCCCACATTAGAAACTTTCCAAATTCACCCTGGAAAATTAAAAATTGTGATTTTTGTAGGAGGGACATGGACGGTAGTTATCTCATAAAGAATGGGTTATTATGTCCATAATGTAAAAGGACTAAATATCCATGTGTTTGGGAAGATTGGATCATAAACCCTTTTTGAATATTATTTTGGTCTATATACCCACGGACCCTTTGTTTATATATTATTTACTTTCTGATTTTATGATCACATACCAAACATATCCTTACTAGTTTTGACAAAAAATCTAAATTCAAGGGGGTAAGCTCAATTACCAATTACTGAAGGGGGTAAACTCAATTACCAATTAATTGTGAGGGGGTAATCTCAAAAAACCCAACATTTAAACAACTATTTTAAGAATTTTGATTGCTTACGGTATATTAAAATACAAGAGATTTCATCACCAAGATAATTAGAATTAGGGAGGTGCCTAGTTGCACACCTGGGATATTTAGTTGAGTATCGAGTCATAATACGATTCTCCTCACCAAGATAAGTTATTAATACTTTTTCAATTTTAACAAGTCAAAATACGATTCTCCTCACCTATTTTGTGTTTTTAAGATTTCCGATGTAAAAAAAAAAGATTGCGTCTTATCATGTGCCCTTAAAAATACATAATAAATAAACCCTATATGATTTTATGTAGAAGATTGTGAGCTACAATGGAAGGGAAAAGAAGGTAACATATTCATTTTCAATAATGTTGGCATCATTCAGTTATCTTCAACATCAAATTTTGTTGTAGATTCTTGGATATCTTCGATCTTGATAATTAGTTATTAACATTTTAGGTACAATGAATATGTTGAGGATACAACTTGATTAGAAACTTATTGATGAATTGATTAGAGAAAATTTGATGAATTGATTAGAGAAAATTTGATGAATGGTTATCACATAAGAATTGAATATTAAAAATATCTTCAAAACTCAGAGATATTCTTGACCAGAATTGTTCCACAAAATAAAGTTATAAATACACAACTTCTATCTAGCTAATAGTCACT
Organism: Eschscholzia californica; assembly: GCF_041429995.1. NCBI lineage: Eukaryota > Viridiplantae > Streptophyta > Magnoliopsida > Ranunculales > Papaveraceae > Eschscholzia > Eschscholzia californica. Next base: position 41,853,073 of record NW_028238483.1, on the reverse strand, counting down.
CATACAAATGTTAGAAATTCTTATCGTCTTTTATTGTTCACTCATAGCTTTTTCTTGTGCACTAATGGCTTCATCCTCTTCAACATCTAAGACCCCGATATTGTTTTTATTAATGTTTGTTGCAATAAGCATGATGAAGCAACAATCTTACTATGTTTCTGCTTGGAAAGTAGAAGCTTTACTTCCTGTATCCACTTCTTCTATTATGAGCAAGTCAGAGATTCTTGCTAGTAATAAAAAGTTAGCATCAACTCACCTCCTATCTAACAAAATCGAAGTCGAGGCTTTCCAAAGTAAATTGAGTGGTCCTAGCCAAGGAGGACCTGGTGACAAGACGGGAACACCACCGGCAATTAGTGCAAAGTTAACTTCAACTCACACCTTAGGTAACAAAATCGAAGTTGAGGCTTTCCAAAGTAAATTGAGTGGTCCTAGCCAAGGAGGACCTGGTGACAAGACGGGAACACCACCAGCTATTAGTACAAAGATACCGTTAACTCGCAACTTAGATAACAAAATCGAGGTTGAGGCTTTCCAAAGTAAATTGAGTGGTCCTAGCCAAGGAGGACCTGGTGACAAGGCGGGAACACCACCGGCAATTAGTGCAAAGTTAACTTCAACTCACACCTTAGGTAACAAAATCGAAGTTGAGGCTTTCCAAAGTAAATTGAGTGGTCCTAGCCAAGGAGGACCTGGTGACAAGACGGGAACACCACCGGCAATTAGTGCAAAGTTAACTTCAACTCACACCTTAGGTAACAAAATCGAAGTTGAGGCTTTCCAAAGTAAATTTAGTGGTCCTAGCCAAGGAGGACCTGGTGACAAGGCGGGAACACCACCGGCAATTAGTGCAAAGTTAACTTCAACTCACACCTTAGGTAACAAAATCGAGATTGAGGCTTTCCATAGTAAATTGAGTGGTCCTAGCCAAGGAGGACCTGGTGACAAGGCGGGAACACCACCGGCAATTAGTGCAAAGTTAACTTCAACTCACACCTTAGGTAACAAAATCGAAGTTGAGGCTTTCCAAAGTAAATTGAGTGGTCCTAGCCAAGGAGGACCTGGTGACAAGACGGGAACACCACCAGCAATTAGTGCAAAGTTAACTTCAACTCACACCTTAGGTAACAAAATCGAAGTTGAGGCTTTCCAAAGTAAATTTAGTGGTCCTAGCCAAGGAGGACCTGGTGACAAGACGGGAACACCACCAGCTATTAGTACAAAGTTACCGTTAACTCACAACTTAGGTAACAAAATCGAGATTGAGGCTTTCCATAGTAAATTGAGTGGTCCTAGCCAAGGAGGACCTGGTGACAAGGCGGGAACACCACCGGCAATTAGTGCAAAGTTAACTTCAACTCACACCTTAGGTAACAAAATCGAGATTGAGGCTTTCCATAGTAAATTGAGTGGTCCTAGCCAAGGAGGACCTGGTGACAAGACGGGAACACCACCCGTTATTGGTAGAAAGTGGGCGTCGACTCACCTCATATCTAACAAAATCGATGTTGAGGCTTTCAAAAGTAAATCGAGTGTTCCAAGCGCAAAAGTTGGTCACAAAACGGAAACGCCACTAGCTAGTAGATCTCTCATATCGGTAATAAAAGATACCGAGATGGAAACTTTATGACTATCGAACTACGATCAAGTCCCCAAGAGTACTGAAAAATCTCCAGGCTATATCACTCAAGAAAATGTTATATCACGTATACACGAATGTTAGTTGTATGGCGTAGATCATCATAGTTCACATATAGTAAGGTTTGTGTCCTGCACGTGTTATTTACCTACACAATTATTAAATAATTTATTTTATCTCAAACATGATGGTATAACTTCCAAAGATGTTCAATTTTACACTATAAACGAGAGAAATGAAACATCAACTTATTGTTCTGCTTCTTTATTTAGAAGTGTATGTGTTCTGTAGACTTTGAAACACAAAGTGGCGGTTTCCTCTCCCCTAACCACCTCCTTCATTTTTTTTCTCTCTAACAATAATCGTCTTCAATTTCTACGGTGAAGGGAGCGATCCCTTCATTGGAATCTCCTTTTCTTTTAAGGAGGAGAATTCTAATTGTTTTTATTAGTATTTGTTCCTTCACTGGGAATCTCATTTTTTTTTTGAAGGAAGAGAACCCTAATTGCTTTTATTAGTATTTTGTACTTTGATCCCGGGGGCCGGGGGGATTAGTTTGATTTGAGTTTTCTTTGGTCACCTTTCATCTCCTTCTTCATGTTCAGATCATTTATGACTTTCCTGTTTATTTTTCCAAGGTTATCAAATCTAAGAGAAGCTTAAATCAGATATGACATTTTCCAAATATGATATTATCGAGAAACAAAAGATTAATAGTGGCTTTAATTCGTTACAGTAATTGTTTGATTTGGCTAGAACAGTGATGAAAAAAAAGAACACCAAAAAGAAGATTGGACGACATCTTATTTTTTTGAAGCCATGAACCATTTCATTAATAAGTGAATAAATCACAATGTTACATGGAAGATCATTCTTATTTCTCTCTTCTGAAAACTTCATGAGAGTTACATACCTTTAAATGCAAAGTGCCTCATGAAGAGAAAAAAATTGGACTAGACACCGACTCAATAAAATAAAAGATACATACACAAACAAAAGACCCTAAAGGCCGAGAACGAAAAGACCCTATATGGAGATACGAAGTAATTTCTCTTGTATTTTATTGTACTAAGATATAGATATACTAAATTTCCTTTCTTTTCTACCCTTTTCCGCATGATCACCATCGTCACCGCCACCGCCACTGCCACCGCCACCGAACACATCACAAAAAACACCACCATCATTGAACCCCACAAACCCTACCACCACCACAAACCACCACCACCACCCTTAACCGCACCTTTCGTCTCCACCACCACACTACCATCACAAAAACACCACCATACCGCCACCACCACCACCCACCACCATCGTTAAACATCACCACAGATCCCTCCACCACTCCACCATCAATGAACCCTAAGAACCTGTCACACCACCACCGTTGCCTCACCATCACCACCGTTGCCTCACAATCACCACCATCGTTGTAGAAGAACAGAAATTATAGCATCCATGAATAAAATGGAGAAGAAGGAGAAGGGGAAATGGGAAATAATGAAAAGAGACTAAATCTCAACCAAAGAAGAGCAATTTTGAAGAAAAGAGAGATAGAGAGGTTTGATTGTTCGCCGGTAACCGCCGGAAACCGTCAAGAACCACCAAAAATGGTGGTTCTGGTGAAATTAAAAACCGTCGCCGCTACAGTGCATAAAACCCCAAATTCTAGAGAGAGAGAGAGAGAGAGACAGAGAGAGAAGAGTATACATCGGAGAAACAAGGAGATTACACAAAGGAGAAAGTCATGGTGGAAAGAGATAAGTATATGAAGAGGAAATCACCAAGATAACTCCACGAAGAAGGAGGAGAAGACCAAGGGAACATAAACGGAGAGAAAAAGACGAGGAAACTACTAACCCTAGGACGGAAACCGCCACCGGGAGGCAGCGCCACCCATAGATGTAGATCGCTCCACCCGGCTCGGACGACATCTTATTAAATCAAAGGACAACAACTTACTAAATCAAGACGGAACCATCTTATTCACTCAACAACTTCTGTTTGGTGGTTCATCATTCTTGCATATATTTAAGTATAATAAATTTTACAGTAAGATTTTTAGGGTCTTTCCATTTTGTTATTGCAATGTTATACTCCTTTAAGCTTCCTGTTGTAATTCACTTTTGAAAATCTCTTATTTTAATGGGTTATTTTTCAAATAGCCCCCAACTTTGTGACCAGCTTCCTGCCTAGCCCCCTTCTTTATCAAAAATACCCAGATGACCCCCTTTTTGAGTTACCGTTATAACACCGTTAACTAGTCATCACCTCCCTCTCCTCCATCTCATCACCTCACTCTACCACCTCACCTTCTCGCCACCTCATCGTCTTCACCGGCGAAGGTCGCCGACCGACAAATTTTTCGACCGGCGGCTTTCAAACGTTAAACAACAAAAAAAGAATTCTCTCTCCCCGCTTTCCCTAAATTTTTTTCCTTCTCTCTCTCTAATCACTCCGGCGAAGGGGTTTTCCTTCGCCGGAGGTAGGTCTGTTCAACGAAGAAAGATATAAAGTCTGTTCAACTAACAAACCTTCAGCCTCTGGCTAAGGGAAACCCCTTCGCCGGAGTGTTTAGAGAGAGAGAGGAGAGAGAAGAAATTTTTATTTTTTAGAGAGAGAGAAAAAAATTATATTTGAAGGTCGTCAATCAAAAAAATTTGTCGGTCGGCGACCATCACCGTTGAAGACGATGAGGTGGCGAGAAGATGAGGTGGCAGAGAGAGGTGATGAGATGGAGGAGAGAGAGGTGATAACTGGTTAACGGTGTTATAACGGCAACTCAAAAAGGGGGGGTCATCTAGGTATTTTTAATAAAGTAGGGGCTAGGCAGGAAGCTGATCACAAAGTTGGGGGCTATTTGAGAAACAACCCTATTTTTATTCACTTTTGTAAGTCTGATATTGTACTCAAAGGTGCCAAAACAATCGAAATCATATAAATGTATTGGATTTAATTCCTAAATATGAATGAAATTCTGGTTTCACTATATATATATATATAGATAGATTATGAAACTTTTTTTTGATGAAAGATATAGATTATGAAACTTGCTCATTATTATTTATTTTAGATGAATCGATCATGTGAAGGATCTCTATTATGGTGTGTAACCCCAAATGGGAGGGTTTCAAACAAGAATTTAATTACTAAAGTGATGTAGTCACAACCAAAATAAACACATAATAATGGATTTATTATATAGTCCCACATTGTGCAATTGTTTAAAATTTTTCTTATACTACTCCTTATAAAGGTCTTGTGTAATAGCTAAGAATATCAATACAAATCATTTCAATTATCTTTTCTTGCATGGTATAAGAGCTTAGGTTTCTTTCTTGGGTAATAGTTAGTCGTTTATAGTCTTCCGCTTTGCCGGCGACGGTAGCCCCATTAATGGCTACCGCCCGCCGGTTTTTAGCTTTTGCTTCAATTTTAGTATTTTCTTTTTCAAACAAGAGTAGTTCTCTTCTATTGTTCAAATCTAGTCACTATTCAATATTTTTCTCAATAGTATTTGAAAATGATTAAGATTAACAAGAAGAAGAAATCAAAACAAGAGTGATTTGTTGAAGAAATCAAAAGATCTCAAGCATTTCAAATGCCTCAAGTTCTCCACAACATGAAATTTGTGTGGATCAATGGTCATTTAAAAGAAAGTTTATTTGAGATGTGAGAAATTGGAAAGCTATTAGAGAGGGGGGAAAGATTTCATGGGCTTTTCTTAAACTAGTTATTTACCCCATGTTTATCTTGAAACTATACTTATAGTTGTCCAAAATTTTGATCTACTAAATAATGCACACCACATGTTTGATAAAATGTGTGAAAGAAATGAAGCTTATTCTCATAAAGGGTTTTCTTTTGATGTTTTTGTAAACATATTTGTGGGTTCGTTAATGGCAAGCGAATTCATCCTCTTAGTTGATTTGCTCATACTTCTTATATCCAAGATGAAGACTCTCAAATATTTGTTCCTTTAGTAATCTACTTGATGTAGGGTTTTTGTGTATCTCATACACTACCTAGTGTTGTAAGCGGAATCTCAAACATCTCATGTTTAACACTAGATTGCCCAGGACCTATATGCATAAACTAATCAATGAACTAGAGAGGGATAAATACCTTAACGCGTTTTTCCCTCGAACCATTCCAATCGCATGCAAAGATCAGAGCTCCAACTGTAGCTCCTCTACTTGAGACACCGAGTGAATAGACTTGATCTCCCTTCCTTTCAGACTGCTAGGACTTAGTAGAAGGTTGAGAAGAACTCTTCTTCTTGACTAGATTGATAGAATGGGAACTTTTTCTCTATATTCCTCTCTCTCCAATAGCTGTATATTCAGAGAGAGAGAGAGCTGTATATTTTTCCTTAGAGAAAAATCCACACCTTTTCTGTTCTCAACTGACCCAATATATAGACAAACCCTAATTAGAATCTCATTCAGATTAGGTTTTCTATTTTCTGGGTCACAGAAAAGATAATTACCAAAATACCCTTTTTGGGGTATTTTGATAATACCCTTAAGTGTGGCCGGCCAGGGCAGCCCACCATGGGCCTTATGTGGCCGGCCCACTTACTCTGGTCGGCCATCTCATGGCCGGCCCAAAGAGCCTCATTTCTATCTTGTCCCGAATCTCCATTCGGACCCTTTCGGCCTTTCCAGTTGAATCCCATCCAACTTTAGCCAGTTCCCGTCTAGTCAAATCTCTCCGATCAAGTTACCACTCTTATGTGTAACCCATTGTAGGATCCGGTCTATGTTAGCCTCGAATCAACTCCTTGATCCGACGATCGTAGTTGGCTTCTAGCAAAGCATTACGACCCCTAATTGGACCGGACTGGATGATCTTTACGTGTGGTCATCGTTATCCTAACTGACAAATTGATCGCATTGCCACCTTGGTCGAAGGACACTCCTTCGGAAGGACATCTCCTTCAGACCGAACGGATAAATCCTTCAGTCTCCCACTTGTACTTAGAACAAGTGCAATGCTCGATTCCCATGTCGCTTAGTATCTCATCTGATACGTCACACCGTTCAGACTTTCTTGATCCAGAGAACAACTGTCAATTCAAATGATTAACTCTTAATCCATTTGAGTGTGGCCACACATTTCACAGTTGCTTCTCCTCAAGTGGCCCGGAGATACTTATTCCTAACTTAATAGGAGGACATCATCCAGTCTTGTACTCCCACTTAACTTCATGTCTATCCTGTCTCCCCCAGTATGCTGCCTTTATAACCTCCTTATACGGCGCGGCGTTTGACAGTACCAAAGTTCGACATTCCTTACATAAGATGAGTGGAGCACTCATGTTTACGGAATCTCTCCAATCTTGCCTATGAGAGTTTGTGACGCCTTTTTCAACTTCTTGAAAAAACTCTCATCTTTGGGTTAATCCAATGTAGATTCCCCAATCTACATCCATGTAATTGACTTAAATACCATATTCCTATAGCCCATGGAACTGCGCTATCAGTCAATTCCCATGCTAGTCTTCTTAAGTCATTGTTGTCCATGCAATGACCTGGACTAGGGACTCAATAATGAATCTATTCCACGTTCACTTAGTAGGGTTCCATTTACCAGATCACGTATCTGATAAACCTACCTGGAATTCCTCATTATTTTTGGACTGTCGATTAAATACTAAACCACGATTTAACGACGAAATAATTAACTTATTTCTGACAATAAGAGTTTGTAAATCTTGAGCCTTCCCGTGTAACTCCTTACACCCCCAAGTTTACTAGTCTAAGCTTTTCAGGAAAGCTTAATGCCTATGACCTTAGTATTACCACCATACTTAGTGATGTGGCGTTAAAATGCCACATTTGGATACTTTAACTTTGATGAGTTAGTTCTTTTCGTGTTTTATTTCTAATTATTTATAAGTTTTTCTTGGTAGGTACCTTATTTGGAGTTTGACGCTTCATTTGGAATAAAACGGAATATTTATCACATTTTCATCTCATGTAGAAGAGACCGGAAGGAAAGAGCACCAGGGGTATTCTGGTCATTTTGGTGAAAAATCAGAGGTTAAATGGCAAGTTGAGTCAATGGTGAGTCCGACGGCGAAAACGGAAGTCGAATCGGACTTCGGACGGGAAAATTATGGAAGAAAGAAACCGAGGATATTTTAATCTTTTTTGAGAATTAGATGTGTAGAGAAAATGATGAAGGCACTCTCTGGTTCTAGATGAAACTCAAAGGCAAGCCCAAAGCCCAAAGAAGAATGAACAAAATGGAAATCTTATGAGCACCCTTTAAAAGCCCAAATCAAAATAGACTTAAGACCAAGTCAAACTGAGTGGACCAAGTGAAGGTGGTCCTAGGTTCTAATTGACAAGTCTGACTTTGGTTTTAAGGATCAAGGGGTTAGGGTTTTGAGGAGCGCTCCATTAGGTATTTTAGAAAAAGGCTAGAAAGAGAGAGGGGGGAGGAAACCGGCCAAGCTTTGGCCGGCCGTTATACAAAGACCGGACAAGCTTGGCCGGCACATCAGCTGACCGGAGCAGCCGAGAAGCCAGCAGCCTTCAACGTGCACAGCAAGACCGCCATTACAGCAGCTCGGGAAGAGATCTTCACCAGCTCGGGTTTCATTGAGGACGGCAACAGCTCGGGTTATCTCCAGCTCCAACAGGTAGCAGCTCGGGTTTCCGGCAAGGGACAACATCTCGGTATTGACAACAGCAGCTTGGTCTCTCGGGATCTCATTAGCAAGGCTCGGGAGTAACTAGGAACAGCAGCCGAGAGTCTCCTTCAAAACGAAGCAACAGCTCGGGTCTCCTTCAACTCGGACAGTGTCTTCAGCAGCTCGGGACCGGAATTTCTTGGCCGGAAAGCTTGAATCTGGCCGGTTTTGTTCGTGGTGGTTCCGGCAACTCTTTTGGCCGGAAACCATAGGGGTTTCACTTAGAATATCTTTACCTTGAATGTCCTTGTGTTTGATTAAAGTTTTGGCTAAGAAATCTTAGAGAGAGAAAGCTTGCTTATAGCTTTCATGGTGGATTTTGTCTAAAGGAAGAAGAAGACTCTGTTGCTAAGGGGAATACTGGTTTTCCTGAGGGGACACCAAATCTGCACTGTTAAGAGGACCCCTGCATTCTGTTACAGGGAGATCGACAGCACTTGAACACTTATATTTCCCGTCGATCTTAGTCTCGCGCTTCATCGGAATAGGGAGATTCTCACCTTAACTTATGTCTTTCTTTATTTTCTTCCCATTTATTATTTGTATCGCCATGTCTAGCTAACTTTTGTATTCGGATACTCGTGATACATGTTTTGATGTGACAAATGAGTTTTAATGATGAAATCTTCCGGGTTTTTAGACCGTTCATGGACTAGAATCTGAGTTATACAAAGAGTTCGTTGACCAATCCATGAAGTTGACTAACTTTTCATGCTTATTGAATATTAGTAATAGTCACTATCGACTCTGTGGATCGAAGTATCCCTCTCATTCGATTCTTGCTCGACTCTTCCCGAATCTCTCACTTTTAGATTAGTTCGTTTTATTTGTTTATTTATCTTAAATCAATCTGAAAACCCAACTTATTATCTTTTCGTTTTTAGTCTGAGTTAGTGACTGACACTTAAACCGGTGGGTTAGACTCTTTCGGTATTCGTATTACCTTCCTATCTTCGTGGATCGATCCCGGTCTTACCGGGTTATTACTTGACGCCCGTATACTTGCGGGTGGAGACCTTTTAGGGTAACCTTTTAGGCCCATCAAGTTTTTGGCGCCGCTGCCGGGGATAGGTTTAGTAGTTTGGATATTGTTTGTTCGTTTTGTTCATTAGTTTAGTGTTATTTGTTAACTTAGACGTTTTTGTTTATTTTCGTAGTTTCTGACTCTTTCTTATTTTCAGGAACTACTCCAAGGAAAAAGCCGAAAAAAAAGAACATAGGAGCGAAGGAAAAGAAAGGAATCAGAAGGAAGAACGAAACGAGAGGAGCATTCGCTAGTATCGTATTCTATCTATTTCTTTCTACTTGTGTGTAATTGGTTGGTAGTTTACATTTATAGCTTGTGTGTTGTTCCTTGAAACATTGTGAGATCATGGCACGTTATTCTAACGGTTGGTCATTCCATGATGATGATGATGACCTTGATCTGAAAAGTTCCATCATTACCCGACCTGATATGACCTTAAGAGAATACCAACAGTTGCGTAGAGCTGAGCTTAACCAACGTGGTATGACCTTAGGAGAATACCGACGGGTTAATGAGGGGAATAGGTCAATTGAGCCTAATCGACCTGGTATGACCTTCGGAGATTATCAACGAATGTGTAGAGATGATCCGATTAGTGAGAGGAATAGACCATCTGAACCTGATCGATCTCGTATGACACTAGCAGAATACCGACAGATGTATAGAGATGGTCAGATTAGTGATGGATATCGTCCGACACCAAATATGCATGAGAGACCTTATATTCCACACTATTCTGAGACCAATGACTTTAGAGGCAGGTATGATCCTAGTATATACGGAGGGAGTTATTATCAAGAGTCTTCATTTTATTACACTGGTGAGCCTTTTTATGAGGAGACTCTTGAAGATAGATCTCGATCAGAGTCCGAGAGTCGTCTTATTGAGATGATGTCACAATTTGCTACTCAAACGAAGCAGAGGATTGAGTCCTTAACTCAAAAGATAGAGACGCTCGAGTCACAGTCATTTGTCGACGAGGAAGGGGTTTCACCACCCCAAACTCAAGAGGGTACTAGGTACGATGACGAGGGTAATACGTCTAACCCTAGTACTAAGTTAAATGTCGATAAATCTACTGAGAGGACCCAAGAGCCCGAAAATATTGATGACCTTGTTTCGTCTTTACCTCAACTTTTATCGTCTCATTATGATAGGACTATACCAGACTTTGATGTTCAGGATGATGGCTCTATGAGCAAGTTTGAGGATGACACGATTATGAACTATCCGATTTTTGACACATGTAAGGAGTCAGTCTTAGATGCAATGCTAGGAAGGCCTGATATTATAACTGACTGCGAGGCTCCAGATGCCTTTGAGGATGTTGATGACATAGTAGTTAGAGACATGTTGGATAGTTTGTCAGACTATTTACCTAAGGAAACCATGGACCTTGACTTGGTCCCCGAGCATACTGCCTTACCCTTAGAGTCTAGTTTGACTTTCCACATGATCTCAAACTCGGTTGTTGATCCCTTTTGGGACATTTCAGACGTCTTTCCAAAGACGTCTATGGACATAGTGGATATTCTGTCCACTAAGCTTCTAGATGATTTTTTGCCTTCGACTGATATTTTGACCCTTCACGTGTACGTCGATCCTTTTGATGATTTCTTTGTTGTCGTTCCTTCTATTTATGCCTACTTAGTGGACTGTGCACCCACTAAGTTTGGGGATGGCTTGTTTTCTTTTATCGTCTCATGTGCACTTTACATTTTTGATCTTTTTGTGAGACGATTAGCACCGGCATATAGCTTTATTTGGGTTGACCCCCAAAATTTCCGTCTCTTATTGTATGATCTTTGACTGATTGAGATGGGTTTTGATGTTTGTGGGTATCATCTCTGGAAACCCTCCACGAGACAGAACTCGTGCTCTTGCGAAAGCAAGAGAATCAACGGCTAATTGCATAGCTCAATGCAATCGTGTTTACCCGCGTTAGTGGTCATTTTTATGGTCATGATCTTATGTGCTTCGTTCTCATATTTCTTGTTGATCATAGGAGCATTTCTCACTTGTTTTGCTTCTGAGGCATGGTTTGTTCCAAGTTTGGGGATGACGACGAGCTCGACATCAACTTGGAACCTGTTCATACACGAGTCTCGGTAGTAATATCTCTTATCTCCTCCGGCTATGGTAATATCTTTCCATTCTTCTCTTTAAATTAATATGTCTTATCTTTTGGTGAGTATATGGTTGAAACATTGAGGACAATGTTAGTTTTTAGTTTGGGGATGGGGTATGACTTTCAGCCATGACCATGGGGTTTCAAAAGACAAGAGAGTTCAATATTGACCAAATTTGAAAATTTTTGGTAGATTTGATATGACTTTAGTGGTATGCTTAAGTATGGTGATGCATGTGTTTCAGTTTTGGTGAATGTTATGCATGTTCTTAGTCTTTTTCATGAATGTCAAGTCCTTTAGCGTTTGTTGTCTGATCATATGAGTACTATCTTAAGGAAAAAGGAACATTTCTGAGGGACCTAGAATAGTCATTAGTGGAGACTTAAACCCATGTGAGATATCTGAGCCTTTATATTGTTTTCGAGTGTACTCTTCTGCGCTAACTCTGAGTAGAATGAAGAGCTACTCAACCTCGTAACTTTTCAAAGAGCTTAGACGATCTCATGAGCTCAACTTTCTTAGCCACTAGGAATGACATCAGGATAGCGACCTTACCCTTGTAGTCCATGAAACCCGACAATAGTGTCAACTTTAGGGAAACGGATACTCCACCACCCATTCACATACTACTCCCGAGAATGAAGACTTGGAAAGTATAGAAAAAGAATGTGAAACAAAGTGAGAATGAAGAAAAAGCTGTTTGTTGAGAATACTAGTGTTCTTGTTTTGTTATGAAAAAAAAAAAGTAAAAAAAAAAAAAAGAAAAAAAGTGAAAAAAAAAAAAGAAAAAAGAAAAAAAAGAAAAAAAAAAGAGTTTATTTGTTATTTTGTGCTTTTATGTGTGAGTGTTGTGAATAATAAAGTGTTCAAAGCAAAAGCTAAATTTAGTAGTTGTTTGAGCGTTCTTTTTATTGAAGACGTCGACATTCTCGGGATTTCACTACTTTCATCTCATTACTTGTATCCGTTGACCTTTAGGAAACATTGTTAGAGGGTATAGTGGGTGAGAAGGGTGAGTGAACTTCCCCATTCCATTTTAGTGGTTATTTCCATTCTTTAGAGATTATTTCGTTCTCAAACTTGTTATCCTCATTTGTTTTGTATGTGTTGAGTTTCTCTTTATTCCATGCTCACACATTAGAGTGAACCGTAATATCTATTTTTGAGTGATTTCATGTTTAAGAGTGTATGACCGTGAGGCTAAAGTCGAGGCGAAATGTACTAAGATAGGAATCGAAGTTTTGTGACTTTGAACTTAGATGATGCTCATTATGGTTGGACACTTACATTTTCGGATGAGACTACTAGTGAGGAGACTTTTAGCATATATATATGCGTTTATCGATTTTGATTCGTTTGTTTAGCATGCTTGAGTGTGTCATTTGTTGTCATTATCTTATTTACATCGATGTTGAACTCTTTTATCTCTTTGAAACTGGAATTTTGTGGGTATATTCACTGGAAACCCTCACGAGACGACACTCGTCCACTAGGGGTAACTTAGGGGTTTAACGGCTTGTTGCATACGCTAAATGCAACCGGGATTCCTCCGAAAGTGAGTTAGGATTTTACTTTATTGTTTTGTTTTGTTTATTTGCTCGAGGACTAGCAAATTCTAAGTTTGGGGATGTTTGATGTGGCGTTAAAATGCCACATTTGGATACTTTAACTTTGATGAGTTAGTTCTTTTCGTGTTTTATTTCTAATTATTTATAAGTTTTTCTTGGTAGGTACCTTATTTGGAGTTTGACGCTTCATTTGGAATAAAACGGAATATTTATCACATTTTCATCTCATGTAGAAGAGACCGGAAGGAAAGAGCACCAGGGGTATTCTGGTCATTTTGGTGAAAAATCAGAGGTTAAATGGCAAGTTGAGTCAATGGTGAGTCCGACGGCGAAAACGGAAGTCGAATCGGACTTCGGACGGGAAAATTATGGAAGAAAGAAACCGAGGATATTTTAATCTTTTTTGAGAATTAGATGTGTAGAGAAAATGATGAAGGCACTCTCTGGTTCTAGATGAAACTCAAAGGCAAGCCCAAAGCCCAAAGAAGAATGAACAAAATGGAAATCTTATGAGCACCCTTTAAAAGCCCAAATCAAAATAGACTTAAGACCAAGTCAAACTGAGTGGACCAAGTGAAGGTGGTCCTAGGTTCTAATTGACAAGTCTGACTTTGGTTTTAAGGATCAAGGGGTTAGGGTTTTGAGGAGCGCTCCATTAGGTATTTTAGAAAAAGGCTAGAAAGAGAGAGGGGGGAGGAAACCGGCCAAGCTTTGGCCGGCCGTTATACAAAGACCGGACAAGCTTGGCCGGCACATCAGCTGACCGGAGCAGCCGAGAAGCCAGCAGCCTTCAACGTGCACAGCAAGACCGCCATTACAGCAGCTCGGGAAGAGATCTTCACCAGCTCGGGTTTCATTGAGGACGGCAACAGCTCGGGTTATCTCCAGCTCCAACAGGTAGCAGCTCGGGTTTCCGGCAAGGGACAACATCTCGGTATTGACAACAGCAGCTTGGTCTCTCGGGATCTCATTAGCAAGGCTCGGGAGTAACTAGGAACAGCAGCCGAGAGTCTCCTTCAAAACGAAGCAACAGCTCGGGTCTCCTTCAACTCGGACAGTGTCTTCAGCAGCTCGGGACCGGAATTTCTTGGCCGGAAAGCTTGAATCTGGCCGGTTTTGTTCGTGGTGGTTCCGGCAACTCTTTTGGCCGGAAACCATAGGGGTTTCACTTAGAATATCTTTACCTTGAATGTCCTTGTGTTTGATTAAAGTTTTGGCTAAGAAATCTTAGAGAGAGAAAGCTTGCTTATAGCTTTCATGGTGGATTTTGTCTAAAGGAAGAAGAAGACTCTGTTGCTAAGGGGAATACTGGTTTTCCTGAGGGGACACCAAATCTGCACTGTTAAGAGGACCCCTGCATTCTGTTACAGGGAGATCGACAGCACTTGAACACTTATATTTCCCGTCGATCTTAGTCTCGCGCTTCATCGGAATAGGGAGATTCTCACCTTAACTTATGTCTTTCTTTATTTTCTTCCCATTTATTATTTGTATCGCCATGTCTAGCTAACTTTTGTATTCGGATACTCGTGATACATGTTTTGATGTGACAAATGAGTTTTAATGATGAAATCTTCCGGGTTTTTAGACCGTTCATGGACTAGAATCTGAGTTATACAAAGAGTTCGTTGACCAATCCATGAAGTTGACTAACTTTTCATGCTTATTGAATATTAGTAATAGTCACTATCGACTCTGTGGATCGAAGTATCCCTCTCATTCGATTCTTGCTCGACTCTTCCCGAATCTCTCACTTTTAGATTAGTTCGTTTTATTTGTTTATTTATCTTAAATCAATCTGAAAACCCAACTTATTATCTTTTCGTTTTTAGTCTGAGTTAGTGACTGACACTTAAACCGGTGGGTTAGACTCTTTCGGTATTCGTATTACCTTCCTATCTTCGTGGATCGATCCCGGTCTTACCGGGTTATTACTTGACGCCCGTATACTTGCGGGTGGAGACCTTTTAGGGTAACCTTTTAGGCCCATCACTTAGTCAAGGTGACAGTTTAGTTAATAGATCAAATCTATATGGATTTTGCTTGTTATCATCCGATTATAATCTTCAGTATCGCCATACCGAATTAAAACTTCCCAAGTTTTAACTACTTTCTTTTATTTGTAAAGTTTGCAACAGACTCTGCCTAGAACCCTTCCAGCTTACTGTTCTTCCAAGTCAAGATTGTCATCTTATTCTGGAAGTTTGCAACATATGACTTTTCAACCTTTTATTTTCATACCGAGATCTCACAAGTTCTTCTCAAGTACATTGTGTGATCCAGATCAGCTCATCTGGATTTGATTGGTGACGACCATAAATACTCTAAGTATTTTGCGACGTCGAGGCGAATGCTAATCATGTCCCACATGACCGATCTTATGCCTTTTGCATAACCATCTTTCTCATGCGTGCTTGCTCATTAGAATCCTTCAGATTCTAAATCTTGCTAAGTTGTGTGCCATGAGACTTGGGTAGAAATACTCCGTTTTGAGTGTTTCACATTGGACTTTTCAAGACCTTTTCTTGAACTAGTCTTATCACCTTCTCGATCTATCTCCATAGATCTTTGGTGCCCAAAAGCATTTCACCTTTATGTGGTCCTTTTATTGAGTCAGTTCTAAACTGTTTTCAACATCAGAATGTTGTTCTCAATCTCTAGTATGTCGTCTACATACCGGACCAAAGAAAACTGGGTCACTCCCACTAACCTTCTTGAACTTCTTAAATTCAAGATTTCTCTTCATTCCCAAAGAAACCAACTCTTGATTACTTTGCTGAATCGAAGATTCCAACTCCTACTTGCTCGCTTTAATCCCTTGATGGATTTTGAAGCTTGCATTATTACTAGCTTTAGAAGAGTAAACTTCCTCCTGAATGTGTCATGTACACATTCCTTTGCTAGTAATAGATCATTATGGTCATGCTCTGGGAAACACCAATGTTTCCCTCCTTGTCTGTTTTTCACTTTGAAAAACCTATTTGGACTTAACAGGAACCCTTCCTTTAAGCAAAATAGACCAAGTTCCAAACTTGATTTCAGACATGGATACCATTCTGATCATATGGCTCCAAGCCATGTTTCGGAGTGATTCCGTCACAGCTAGCTCATTTTCTTCTTCAGCCGGATCCCCATCCTCTGAGACAGATTTATGAGCTTTCAAGGTCTATAAGGGGTGTGAGCAACTTTGAGACACTCTCAACTCCTTGAGGGTTCTCCTGCGAATCACATTCGCCCTGCGCGGGAGGATCTCCGAGATCTACCATCTCTTCCTCTCTTTCCTTTTCTATCGGCTCAGAATAGTTAGGAATCGCGACTTCTGACATCGGTACAACGGTGTCAGTTTGTTGCTCAGATCGAATTTCTTCGATTTCTAATATTTCTCCCACTTGTCTTCTTGAAATAACTCTTATTTCAAGGAAGACACCATCACGAGCAACAACCTCCTTGTTCTCTGATTGCTTGTGGAAGAATCCCCAATATTTATTTATCCCATAAATAAATATTCTTTCTTGATATGCAAACTTGGTTCTCGGAAACCATTTACGTTTCATATCTATAGACCTTCAGAAAAGACCACTTTTGGAACCCTTCCAAACCCATACTCTTATGGTGTCTTTTCAGCTTTTGACGGAATATGGTTAGCTAGGAAGAACGACCGTGTTTGAGAATATATCCTAGAAAGTGTTCGGAAGATTGGCCTTAACCCATCACATATCGACTCATGTCTCACATGTTCGATTACTCCCACTAGACTCATCATCCATATGATGTGTTTGTGGAGCAAGGTGAGAAACTATTTCTCAACTTCTTTTGATGGTCATCAAATTTCTGATTCAAATATTCATCATCTCGATCCAATCGAATGACTTATATTTTCGTCAAGTGGATTCAGGTTGACTCTAGTTAGTGTACCAATAGTTTTACGTACATCTGTATGTACAAAAACTATTAGTTTACTAGCCCTTTCTCCCTTTCTAAAAGGTGACTTTGTCAAATGGCCACGTTGAACAAAATTCACATGTGTCGTATGATTCAAAATCATTAGACTTAGAAATCCATACCATTGGATCTTCTTCATGTGTTTTATGTCAATTTGACCAATGACAAAACATGAGTTGACCTCTCTGAATCCTTTGATTATAGCCTATCGTATCATTGTTAATGCTCTTGGTTCTCTAAGAACCTTTCGTTAATTTAGCACTATTTTAAAACATCTGATGTTTCTAGAAGAACATAATAACTCTTATTAAGTTCTACCTAGATTAGTGTCTAAAAGAAGACTTTGATCCCTTTCAGCATCCTTAGCAACTCTTGCTTCTGCTCCCTCTTGGATCCTTTCTTCTTTTAGTCAAGTATGTTATTTCCACGAAGGGAATCTACAAAACTTGCTAGATTAACTTAGTCAACAAAGATACAAGAATCAGAATTCCCAATTCCTTTTCTTTCGTCTTCCAGGTACTCAGGGTAGTTTCCTTGAATGGCCTAGCCAAACTTTTACAACGACCCTTTAACCTTTTGAATCATAAGAACTCTTCTTATATTCTTTCGGTTTCTGAATCTTAAGAACGTTTCTTAGATTCATTTTTCCTCAATGTTCTTTTCAAGACGACTTTCTTAGAGGCACCATCCTCTCCATTCACGACTTCTAGTGGAACTCTTCCTTTAGTTGTCGAATGGTTGTGTATGCATCCATATCATTAATCCCTACGTGAGAGAAGAATTTTATAGATGTTCACAAAAGACTTTGGATAATCATATCCTCAGTCGTCTGAAGAAACAATGAACATTAGGAATGATATATTCTCGGACGTTTTCTTTATTTCGAATTCGAGAACGCTTCTCGGATTCCTTTCCAATCATGAAAATAATTTTCGTTTAATTCCTTCTAAAGGAATGAACGAAGGTTGGAAAACTCTTTTCTAATAGTCATATATCCTCTACTTTTAAAAGAAAATAAAACAAAATCCTAAAACTTATTATCATTGCAAAAACACTTTTTGCCATATTATTCAATGAAAACCGTCCCCTTATGAATAATACGATTCCAAGACCCCATTCCTGTGAAGCTAAGCGTACTTTGGCACTGCCCTTAACTTCACCCTCCTGGGTGAGTAACTCCTTACTGATCATATCTCATATGACTCTTGGTTGATGAATAACACTTATGTGTTCAATTCATCCTTTTGCCTCGAAATCCAAAACTCTTTTGCTGACTCGTTTGAGAATAACCATTTAGACATGTAGACCTCTTCATAGGTCTACCCGTATTGTCCCGAGGTAAAAGATGGCACCCAGCTTTGGCATGACCCACCATCGATGAACAAGGGCGCAACAGGTGTCTTAATCTGGGTAGGCATTACTCAAAATTCTTTTTGGGGACTCTTACGTTTTTGTTTGCATGCATTACTGTGAACTCTAACATAATCATACACCACACAAAACGTAAATAAGTAAATGCGCGCGAGAAAATAAATCAAGCAGATATGATCCTAGTATGGCCCCTAACCTAAAAGATCTAATCTTCTTAGGTTCTTCGCTTGTTTAACCTCCGTTCGCCTGGATCTCCATCCTCGAACATCCATTGGATTCTCCCACTCGAACCACGATCTCATCCTTTGGCTCTTCAATGGACTCAATTGTACCCTTAAACTCTAATTACAAGACTCAACGATTCGCAGATCGTATAAAACTTGAAATTAAATTAATTACAACGGGCACCCATCCGTGCTTAAAAACAAGATAGAACGATTCTATGGCCATACTAGAACCCGCATTCACATCCATACACACATAATAATATGACATTCATAAAACACCCAAGTATGTATGAGATTCGCTTACTTAGGTCGAATCTAGGTTTGCTATGTTCTAGATAGCTTTTCGGGAGATACTACCGACATCTCTATGTCTAACGTGCCTTAAGTCCCACTAATGGCTCGTTTGGTTTTATCTCAAAAGATTTTGAAATCGTTTTGGAAAAACTCCGATTCGGGCTTTGGTGGGCCCGGGTCGCTTTCGAAAAAAATATGGTCAAAGTTGGCAGAAGAAAATAACCTCCCACTTAAGTCAAGGCCCAAAAGACCCGAGTCTAACTCCAAAGACTTAAGTCAAACTTGGTCAAGGGACCCTTTGACTTGACCCAGTCAAGTCTCGGTCAAGGTCTGAACCAAGGTCAGACCCGGACTGGCACGTTCCAGACCGTGCCATGTCCCTCGGGTGGTCGCGTCCTGGCCCTAGGCCCGACGCTTCCAGCCCAGCAGACGCGTCCCAGACGCTCTGCCCAAGTCTGTGCTCCTCGGACTCCCAGTCCGAGGTAGCTTCTGGTCTCACCAGACGCGTCCCAGACGCTATATAGAAGGTCTGTCCTGGTCGCGTCCGGATTCTCAATCCGAGACGCGTCCGGACATGTCTCTGTGGTCGCGTCTGGAAGACGCGACCTCAGGTGCTGGACCCGGATCCTTCGGGATCCCTGTCCGAGACGCTCTCGGACGCGTCCTCTGTCCGAGATGCTCGGACGCGTCCTAATCCGTGACGCTCTCGGATTCCCAGTCCGGGAAGGACTGGGACGCGTCCTGAGCGTCCGCGACTGGCCAGACGCGTCCTGGTCAGTCCGGTCACTGGACAACACCCAATTTTCTTCCAAATTTCTCAAAAATTCCAACTTTTTGCTGTTTTTGATGAATCCTTCATCCAAAAACCAGCAATTTGAAAACTCTTTTCAAAAAACCATCCACTTTAAAATTTTATTTTGAAAACTCTTTTCAAAAACACCAAATTTTAAAGATTTCCCATTGAAACTCTTTCAATTTTCTATCCGATTAAGTCTAAATCTAATTTAAACTAATCAATTTCATGTCTAAATCCCTATTTAAACATAAAATCATCTAATCAATCAAGCTCGAATCTAATTCGACTAGTCAGAGATAGTTTCATGCAACCGGCTCGTGATGCCACTGTAGGGTTTTTGTGTATCTCATACACTACCTAGTGTTGTAAGCGGAATCTCAAACATCTCATGTTTAACACTAGATTGCCCAGGACCTATATGCATAAACTAATCAATGAACTAGAGAGGGATAAATACCTTAACGCGTTTTTCCCTCGAACCATTCCAATCGCATGCAAAGATCAGAGCTCCAACTGTAGCTCCTCTACTTGAGACACCGAGTGAATAGACTTGATCTCCCTTCCTTTCAGACTGCTAGGACTTAGTAGAAGGTTGAGAAGAACTCTTCTTCTTGACTAGATTGATAGAATGGGAACTTTTTCTCTATATTCCTCTCTCTCCAATAGCTGTATATTCAGAGAGAGAGAGAGCTGTATATTTTTCCTTAGAGAAAAATCCACACCTTTTCTGTTCTCAACTGACCCAATATATAGACAAACCCTAATTAGAATCTCATTCAGATTAGGTTTTCTATTTTCTGGGTCACAGAAAAGATAATTACCAAAATACCCTTTTTGGGGTATTTTGATAATACCCTTAAGTGTGGCCGGCCAGGGCAGCCCACCATGGGCCTTATGTGGCCGGCCCACTTACTCTGGTCGGCCATCTCATGGCCGGCCCAAAGAGCCTCCTTTCTATCTTGTCCCGAATCTCCATTCGGACCCTTTCGGCCTTTCCAGTTGAATCCCATCCAACTTTAGCCAGTTCCCGTCTAGTCAAATCTCTCCGATCAAGTTATCACTCTTATGTGTAACCCATTGTAGGATCCGGTCTATGTTAGCCTCGAATCAACTCCTTGATCCGACGATCGTAGTTGGCTTCTAGCAAAGCATTACGACCCCTAATTGGACCGGACTGGATGATCTTTACGTGTGGTCATCGTTATCCTAACTGACAAATTGATCGCATTGCCACCTTGGTCGAAGGACACTCCTTCGGAAGGACATCTCCTTCAGACCGAACGGATAAATCCTTCACTTGATTCCATTAGTTTTTTTATAAGTTCAAACGAAGAGGAGATAGGAGAAAGAGTATAAAGGAAGAATAGAAGTGGGAAGGTCAAAAACGATAATTGCTAGTGTTTTATATGTTTAACAAAGCATAAAATCAAGTTGATCAAACACTTGAATTACATTGATGATGTTGGAGTAATAATCATGTGTGAGGGCTATTAAAAACCAAGGTAGGAGGATCTCCAAACAAAACCGGATAATTGTTAGTAATTGTCAACCGGGCAATGGTTAGTAATTGTCAATACCTGATAATGTTGTCAACTTTTCTTCAAATGGAGAAAAGAAAAACAACGTAGAACAACAACAACATCGAACCACATAGAACAACATAGAACAACAACAACATTGAACAACAACAAAATGCAAGATAGAACAACAACAAAGTCAAACTCATGAGCAACCTCACAATGATGTCTCCATATCAATAACAAGTCAAACTCTAGAATTTATTTTAGCAAACTCATGAATTTTCACTAGCAAAAGTCATTCGTTTGAGAGGGAATATTAGACTAGTTATATGGCCCCACGTTGTGCAATTGTTTAAAACTTTTCTCTTATACTACTCCTAATCAAGATCTTATGTAATAGCTAAGAATATCAATACAAATCATTTCAATTCCGTTTTCTTACAGGATTACATAAATTAAAATATGAAGAACTAAAATTAGCAATCTAAGTAGTTTTTATTGAATGACTAAATGAATCAGTTAACAAGACCCATGACCCTTAGAATATCTCCAATGTGACACTCAAACTCTAAAACCTAGACCGTCACAGGAGTATGATTTTTTGGAGTTTTTGTTAATAATCCTTCTTCAATGAGACACTTTGTTAGACACTCTATTACGAGGTGGATATATTTATTATAAAGAGTAATAATAGGGACACTCTAAATTATTTTATTTTTTTTGAAAAGAGACACTCTAAATTTAGAGTGACTTCTTCAATTTTCAAAGTGCCACCTACTCACACTCTAAAACTTTAAACTAATAAAGAAGTCTTTGGTAAAGAGACATGATTAAATAGTATTGGGACTTCTTAAAAATCAATTTTTTTCATTTTTTATGTCGCTCTTCTAATTTGGTAATAGGACACTGTTTTTTAAGAATTAAAATAAACAAATAAACATTTATAAGGATTCAAAACTAAATTAAATAATAATAATAATAAATATATCACTTTTTTCTGTCTCCTTGTTCATCTTTCTTAAACCCTATAAACTCCACCATAAAACCACACTTTTACCTTTTCTACAACAAACAATCACGACTAATAACCACTGTAACCTTGTTTATTTGTATTTAAGGCGTTTAATATGTCTATAGACATAGATGATGCTTTACTTATGAGATATGATGTTTCATGGATGGAAGATAATGCTTTATTAATGGAAGATGATGTCTCATTAATACAAGATAGTTTTTCTCAATCTAGCAAATTAATACAATCAATTAGTGACAATGTTGTGAACACTTGTTGCAAGAGGTAAGAAAAATACTTATTTGATATTTAATTGAAGAAAAATGAGTTTTTAGACTATCTCTTCGTGACATAATTTCGAGCACCTATTCAATTGGTGAATATGATAAATTTCGGCCATTATGGTCAAAATTAATGACAAATTTCGTTACCAAAAAAGTGTCAAAATTACGGTAACGAAATATGTAATAAATTTCAACCACTGTGGTCGAAATTCTGTTTTCACAGAAGATGAAGAAAAGGATTTAGGATTGTAGATTTTGTTGGATCTAAAGCTTTTAATAGAAGACTTATTTTTGTTTTTTTAGATAAATGTGAAATATTTTGATGGACTTGTTTGTAAGTTAGTGTCTACTTACTACAAGTGCCAAAGTCCCTTTACAATTCATGCCCCAATACACCTAAGGAAGGTCCCTACTCTTCTAATATTAAAGTGTCTTTTTGAGTTTTCTAAATGCCACCCACCTACTCACACTCTAAAATTTTAAACCAATAGAAACTCTTGATTTTTAACTACTTTTTCCCTATCAAATTTAAGAGCGACATTTGTATTAAGTAGATGTATTTTAGAGATCTCCATTGAAATTTTTCTTAGAGTGTCCCACTGAAGATGCTTTTAGAAGATGACCAAAGAAGCAAGATAATTCTCTTTCGTAATCCAATATTAATTTACTCAATCTAATAAACTTGAAAATCAACCATCTTATGAAACACAAACATTTAAACAACCATTTTGAGAATTTTGATTGCTTACTATATATTAAATACAAGAGATTTCATCACCAAGATAATTAAAGAGGTGCCTAGTTGTACGTCTGGGATAGGTAGTCTCGGTACAAACTTTTCAAATTCATTCTAAACTAATGTGAAGTGTTCATGCCGGTAACATCCAATGTAATTATACTAGCCATAACCTGTACCTATGACACAACGTATTCATTGGACACTTTACGCGTTTAAATGCAATACATTATGAATTTCACGTTAGCAGTGAATAACAAAATATAATGGTTAATTAAATAAATATTTATAACTAATATAAATTTTTGTTTCGCTATTAAGAGAATTTTGATGCTTTGCAATTTAAGATTATAATGCTAGAAACATTATCATCATACAAACCACTAATGAAAATAAGGACATCTCTACTGCATCAGATAGTATAAGATAACATATGAATAATTGTAGTAGTCTTCGCAAAGAAAATATGTAACGTCTAACAAGACATTGACGAAAAAAAGATCGGAAGTACTTAAATTCATCTGCTAGCAATATATATTATTTTAGAAATCTTTGTAGAGCTCAGAAATATGAACCGGATTCTCTATGCCTTGTCAGTTTCAAAAGGACAAGATGAAAAGATTAATTAAATACTCTTATTTATTAAATTTATTGGGGAAGTGAACAGGGCCGTGCTTTGGCCCATGCGGGCAGGGCGACCGCACAGGGCCCCCCGCCCTAAGAGCCCATTTGTAGTGATGGTCTGGAGCTAAAGTTACATATAAGCTTAGAAACATAAGTCAACATGAAATGCCCCTTAGCGTAGATATGGTAAGGAGTTCGGGCTTTCGACTTTGTGCCACAGGTTCGAGTCACAATTGACTCCTATGTAGTTTTTCAAAAAGAAAAAAAACAATATCATTTAATTTTAGATCGGTATATTTGTTTTCTCTTGATTTTTGTGTGACACTAATTTTCTTTCTATTGCTTTCTTACGTTTTTTTCTCTTTGATCCATCAAGTATTAATCCGTTAGCCTATCTATAGTATATCAAATAAATTTGAGCTCGTTTTTTTATATCTTTTTCACAATTGACTATACAATTGACCCAAAATAAAATTTGGTACTGGGCCCTCAAAATCTCAGGCACGGCCCTGGAAGTGAACAGTCTATGGGGAGAGAGATTTAATGATAGAGGAAGATAAGATGAATTTTATCCTAATAAGTTTGGAGGACATTTAGTCCTAATCAACATGCATTTATTTTGTCTCAGTCAGCAAAACAAATTATGTTTTGTAATATAGATTTTTTTTTCCTGTAGATTAATTAATTTTTAATTCTAATCATTTAACCAAACATTTTGCCTAATATAGTAAGTCTAAGGAAGAAAACTCAATTACAGATTATTGAGAGGTTTAAGCTCAATCACCAATAAATGTCTAGGGGAAATTCTTGATTCTTTTACTCAAAACAAGGTTGTCTCTCGGTCAAACGCAATTAACCAAAGTCTTTATTCAGTGGGGAATATTTTGGATGCCTCAAACTTTTTTTTTGATGAGAGAAGGATGCCTCAAACTTGCTATCAATTAAAGTTAACCCGGGTCAACACTTTGTTGTCTGAATTTGTCGGGCTTTAAGCTCTATGCTGTCCTTGTTACATCTTGATGATGTATCAATGCCTTATATCAATTAAAATTAACCCGAGTCAACACTTTGTTGTCCGAATTTATCGGGCTTTAGGCTTTATGTTGTCGGCCTTATTAGATCTTGATGATGTATCAATGCCTTGTAATGACTAATGTAGATTGTAGCCCATTTTTCAAAAAAAAGAAAGAAAATTAAATTGACCCGAAAGAAATCTATTATATTAAAACAGATCAGTCGGTTATCCAGGGGATAAGTCTGGCCGTCCATTTTATTTTAGAGATTTACCTTTGATTAGATCGAACGACTGATATCAAATCCTTTTTAGTGTAATTTGACTTAAAAAATAAGGGTATTAGTGTAAACAATTAATTATTTTGAATATTCGGTTACAATCTCCCTAAAATAACTATATCTCATGCATCTTCTCACTCACGATTGCTCATCCACTTTCCCCTTAATTTTAGTGATTCGGTTAGACTTTTAAGTCAGTTCAAAATTGTATAAATACGGTTCTCCCTCTCTACTCTTCAAACACATGGTTGTAATTTTATCTTATTTATGTTGTGATTTAAATTTATTTTCTTCTCTACGAAGGCGTTAGCCAAGAGGGATCTTCCCCGTCCGTAGGACGGGGAGGGAACCTAGTAAGTAGAAACAAAAAGACTCATCCAATTTGACCCCCTGAGTTTGTAGTAATTATAAAATTAGGCCCCTATATTTATTCGGCACTCCAATTAGACCCATATTTATTTGGCCTTCTTATTCGGCCCCTATAATTTCGGTCGGCACATGATGGGAATGGATGGCTTTAGATTATCTCCCTCAAAAGTCAAAACCTCGAGACAGAAGGGTTTTTAACGAAATGAAGTGCCGTTTCACTTCTCTCCTCCACAAAATTCTTTCATTCTTCTCCACTACTTCATTTAAAGATCATCAACTAAAAACCCTAACCAATCGTTAATGGATATCTGTTTAGGTTCCCATTCACACCTTATTACAATCTGTTTAGGTTCCCATTCACACCTTATTACAATTGTTAATCGTTAAGTATTGAATTTTCAAGTTCATTCTAAACTATTGCGAAGTGTTTATGCGGGTACCGTCACATGTAATTATACTAGTCATAATACAATTCTCCTCACCAAGATAAGTTATTAATACTTTCAACAAAAAAAAAGATAAGTTACTAATACTTTTTCAGTTTTAACAAGTCAAAATACGATTCTCCTCACCTATTTTTGTGTTTTTAAAATTTCAGATGTAAAAAAAAAAAAAAAAATTAGTACGTCTTAACATGTGCCCTTAAAATACATAATAGATAAACCCTATATGATTTGATCTAGAGCAGGATTGTGAGCTACAATGGAAGGGAAAAGGAGGCAAAATATTTATTTTTAATAATCTTGGCCTCATTCAGTTATCTTAAACATCAAATTTTGTTGTAAGTACTTGGATATCTTCCATCTTGATCATTAGTTATTAACATTTTAGGTGCAATGAATATGTTGAGGATACAACTTGATTAGAAACTCATTGATGAATTGATTAGAGAAAATTTGATGAATGGTATAATCACATAAGAATTAAATATTAAAAATATCTTGAAATCTCAGAGATATTCTTGACCAGAATTGTTCCACAAAATCAAGTTATATATACACAAGTTCTATCTAGCTAATAGTCACTCATACACATGTTAGAAATTCTTATAGTCTCTTCATCTTCTTGACCAGAATTGTTCACTCATAGCTTTTTCGTGTGCACTAATGGCTTCATCTTCTTCAACATCTAAGACCGGAAGAGTGTTTCTATTAATGTTTGTTGCAATAAGCATAATGAAGCAACAATTTTACTATGTTTCTGCTTGGAAAGTAGAAGCTTTACTTCCTGTATCTACTTCTTCTCCTATGGGCAAGTCAGAGATTTTTGCTAGTAGTAGAAAGTTAGCATCAACTCGCCTCCTATCTAACAACATCGAAGTCGAGGCTTTCCAAAGTAAATTGGGTGGTCCTAGCCAAGGAGGAGCTGGTGACAAAATCGATGTTGGGGCTTTCCAAAGTAAATGGAGTGTTCCTAGTCCAGGAGTTGGTCAGAAAACGGAAACACCACCAGCTAGTAGATCTCTCATATCAGTAATAAAAGATACCGAGATGGAAACTTTCTAACTACCAAACTATGGTCAAGTCCCCGAGAGTGGTAACTGAAAAATCTCCGGGCTGTATCACTCAAGAAAATGTTATATCACATATGTACGAATGGTAGTTGTATGGTGTGGATCATAGTTCACATGTAGTAAGAGCTGTGTTCTACCCCCATTATTTACCTACTCAATTATTAAATAAATTTGTTATCTTAAACATGACCCTATAACTTTGAACATATTCCATTATACACTATAAATGACAGAAATGAAACATCAACTTATTATTCTGGCTCTTTATCTATAAGTGTATGTGTTTTTATAGATTATGAAACAGAAAGTGACGGTTTCCTCTCCCCTAACCATATGTCTCATTTTTTTCTCACTCTAACAATAATCGTCTTAATCTCTAAGGGGAAGGGAGTGATCCCTTCACCGGAATATCTTTTTCTTTGTAGGAGAAGAACTTTAGTTGTTTTTCTTAGTATTTGTACTTTGATCCGGGTTGGTGATTAGTTTGATTTGAGTTTCCTTTGATCACCTTTCATATCCTTCTTCATGTTAGATCTTCTATGGCCTTCCTACTTCTTTTTCTAGGGTTATCAAATCTAAAGAGAAGTCTAAATCAGATATAGGATTTCCAGATATGAGATCATTGAGAAACTTAAGATCAATAATGTCTTTAATTCGTTACAGTAATTGTTTGATTTGGCTAGAACACTAATGAAAAAAAAAACACCAAAAAGAGACTGGACAACATCATATTAAATCAAGAAGACAACATTTTATTAAATCAAGAGGACAAAATCTTATTAACTCAAGAGGACAACATCTTAATCACTGAACAATTCTGTTTGGTTCATCATTGTTACATGTATTTAAGTATAATAAAGTTTAAGACTTTTAGTGCCTTTTCATTTTGTTATTGCAACATTGTAATCCTTTAAGCTTCATGTTGTAATTTACTTTTGTAAATTTCGTATTTTAATTTACTTTTGTAAGTTTTATGTTGTACTCAAAGGAGTCAAAACTCCCAAAATCATGTAAGATGTACTTAGATATGATGGTGTGTTTGGTTGCAGGATTCCTAAGTGGGATTCCTATCAAAAGTGGGATTTGGTAGGAATCATGAATCCCTGGTCTGTTTGGCTACCAAGAATCCTAGGATTCTTGAATCCTAAGGATTCCTAATTCCAAAATTTGTATTGGACCAAAATTCCACCCTATCCCCTAGGATTTGCTAGGATTTTGGATTAATGAACCTAAATTTCAAACTTAAAATCAACAAAAAAATATTTCCTTCTACAAAATCATTGTTTTTTTTCAAAATCATTATTTTTTTCAAAAATCATATTTTTTCTAAAGGCGTTTAAAAATATTCAAATAATAATAAATCATAGGATTCTTAGTTGCCAAACAAGCCAAAAGATATTACTTGGATTCATGAATCCGTGGAATCATGAATTCCAAGGACTCATGAATCCGCGGATTCATGATTCCGCCATCCAAACACACCATGAATGAAATTCTGGTTTCACTAAAAAGAACACAATATAAATTATGAAACATGTTCATTATTATTTATTTTAGATGATAGGGTCACATGAAGGATCTCTTAATATGTGTAACTCCAAATTAGAGGGGTTCAAACAAGAATTGGATTACCAAAGTGACGTGGTGACAACCAAAATAAACACACAACAACGGATTAAATAAATTAAATATGAAGAACTAAAGTTAGCAATCTAAGTAGTTTTTATTGAATGAATTAGTTAACAAGCCTCATAACCTTTAGAGAACACTTAGAGTGCTGCTACTTAAGATTTTTAGAAGTATTGTTCAAAAATCTTCTCCAATAGAACACTCTATTTGACATTCCATGATGAGTGGAAACACTTATTCTGCTTAAAATTAGGCTCCCATATTTATTCGGCACTCCAATTAGACTCATATTTATTGGGCATTCTGATTTGCCCCTTATAATTTCCGTTAGTTAGAGCAAGTCCAGCCCCAGCCGGCTGAGGCCATAATTTTGAAATCATGGCCTCAGCCACCCGCTCCAAGCCCAGCCGCTTGGAGCGGAGGCTGGGGCTCCTCCTTCAGTCGCCCCTAATGTTAGGGGCGACTGAAGGGGTCCCCTAATGTTAGGGGCCATATATTAAATATATTTTTTAAATATTTAATATATTTAAAAAAAAATATTAAATAATTAAAAATAATTAAAAAATTATAAATAACTTAAAAATCAAAATACATTTTTTGTAATTCTAATTAGTTTTAATTTTTTTTTAAATTCTAGAAAAACATAAATATTAGTAATTAAAATACATCCCACCAAATGTCAGTCCCCGAATAATTTTTTTTTCGAAAAATAGTTCAAACACGTATTTTATATATACACAAAATCACACACGTTTTTCGCATACCAACTAAAAGTGCACACACGCGTTTCTCACATGAACAAATTTTTGGCCTCAAGAGAGACTGGGGCTGGAGCTGAATTTTAGAGGACGAGCTGAGGCCAATAATTTTAGGTGAAAAAATGGTTTTTTCGGCCTAAGACATGCTGGGATTGGAGTTGCTCTTACTACATGATGGGAATGAACGGCTTCTAGATTCTCCCACAAAACCTCGAGACAGAACAGAAGGGTTTCAAACGAACAAAATGAAGTGCCGCTGCACTTCTCTCCTCCACAAAATTCTTTTTCCTTCTTCTCCACTACTTACTTCATTTAAAGATCATCAACTAAAAACCCTAACCAACCGTAAATGGATATCTATTTAGCTTTCCATTCAAACCTTATTACACCTCTCTCTCTCTCT
Source organism: Eschscholzia californica (assembly GCF_041429995.1). Taxonomy (NCBI): domain Eukaryota; kingdom Viridiplantae; phylum Streptophyta; class Magnoliopsida; order Ranunculales; family Papaveraceae; genus Eschscholzia; species Eschscholzia californica. Next base: position 41,823,239 of record NW_028238483.1, on the reverse strand, counting down.
CTCTCTCCTCCTTTACTCTTTCCTTCTCTCTCATGGCGGTTCTTCAATGGACATTTTCTTCACGTTTCCAGTCCTTCAAATCTCCATTGTTCTCCTCAAGAACTCATCAATTCTACTGTAAATCAAGTAAGAACAACAATGCTGATGAATCCGCACTTGTCTGGTTTAAGCATGATCTTCGAACTGATGATCATCTAGCTCTGATCAAAGCTTCTCAATATCGCTCACTTCTTCCTCTCTACATCTTCGATCACCGAATAATTAACCGTATGTATCTTTCTTTCTCTAAGTTCAATTTTCAATCAGTTAACCTCATTTATAGTAAGTTCTTTTTTTTGCAGGATTTTCTGATGAAACTTTAGAAATTGCTCTATTAGCTTTGACTGATTTGCAAAGATCTCTTAAAAATCAAGGTTCCGATTTGATGATCAGGTTCGGTGCCGCCGAGAGTATTATACCTGAACTAGTAAATCAGGTAAGCAATTGTTAGTTTTTTATTCTTTAGTTTCTTAAGTATTTGGTTGTAGTTAAAGTCGTTAGGTTAAGCAAAAAAGCTGAAAAATTTGAAAGAAAGCTCACTTGGTTGAACTCATAGACTAGGATTGAAACAGGTGAAAGCTGTGGATGTATTTGTGGAGGAAGAGGTAGAGTATAATCTTTGTCAGATGATCGATTTCGTTGAACATTCCTTATCTACTATAAGTGTTTCACATAAGAAACCTCAGATTGTCTTGTGGAAAACTCCATTTTATGATCTTAAGGTAGTGCTTATTCTTTCTTGTCCATTGGTCGATTTTAGTTCTTAAGTTTAATGTAATCTAAGTCGTGTCAAATTGTTGATGGTAAATCTGATATTTGATTTTATAATTAGAGTTTGAAGGAGTTGCCCGCATCATACAATCAGTTCGAGAAACTTAAACTGTTACCGATGTCTCCTCTTGAATGCCCTTCTTTACCTCGTTGTGATGTTGAATTGGATTGGGGTTTGTATTTAATGCTTTTGAAGTTCCAAGCTATATTTGTGTTTGTTGTTTGTCTGTTTGGGGTGTTCTGTATTTATTTTGAAGTAATCAATGACGTGGTTCAGGTAGGGTTCCTACATTTGATGATGTGAAGACGTACATGAACAAGAATCCAGGGAAACCAGTCAATAATTGGGCTTCCATAAAAAATGTATCTGCTAAAAGTAATTTAAGGAAATATCAATTTGGTCGAGTTGAAAAGCAAAATAATATAAATGAGGTTTCGGAAGTATCAAATTCAATTAAAGGCAACAAAGTCAATTTGGATTTCAGAAGCACGCAAAGCAAAAGTTCGACCAGTTCTGCTTTCGTATCAAGAAATGGAAACGTAGTAGGAGGTGGCACAAGTGTTGTCTTAAATGCATTAGCCGCGTATTTGAGATATTTAGAAGGAACATCCAGAGATGATTGGCAAGAGTATGTTGTGACTTGCTGTCCATCTTTTTATGTGCTTCTTCTTTTAGTTTGTCTTATGCAGGTTGCTCAGATTTTATTACCAAGTTATATGTCTTTGTTGTTGCTCGTTTGGCCTCCGCTATTCTGCTTAAATATAACAATAGATGTCACTCTGCGATTTTATTTTTATTTTGTCCACTGATCTGAATTACATCCTCTCATATTAAGTAAGAAGTACAATTTCTAGGTTTGCGTGTTATAGTCCCACATCACTTGGGAAAGAGTTCGGAGCCTGCACTATAGGTGTACTCTCAAGCTTAATAGTGTCAAGGCCTTTTGTGTGGGCTCTTACATCCTTCACCAAGAACAAACCCCCGTACTTGTTGGGCTTGACCCTAGGTGTCTAAAGCGAAGACAATATCGATAACTACTATGGCTTGCGGCATCACATTGTGCCCATCCATCAAGGGGTTTTCATCAATCATTGAGATTTATGACACAATTTGAGGAAGTCGGGTTATCTAGGTGATTTTTATAGATATGTTTTTCATATATGGTTGGCAAGGTAGACTCTTGAACGTGTATTGCTGTAGTCGGGTTGCCAATTCTTTTGATTGGAAAAAACGGGTGTGCACTGTGTAGCTACTCAAGGGACTACAAGAGAAAAGAGAAATGAGATGCTACATGGTATAAAATTCTTGATGTAAATTATAACAAGTGGCCAATACTTACAGCGGTTTCTTAAGGGAAGAGCATTATCTTTACAACCCCATGTTCGAAAAAAACTTAGGAAGGACAATAACGTTAAAAACCCATGTTTTAAAGCAAAGACTCAATAATTTAACCAGCGATATTTGATCATTAGGAAACCATGCATGTTATTCTTAAATAACTATTAAGAGTTTCTTTATAACTTTAGATTCTTTGTAATTGGTTGCTTGCCGTAAGTAAAAGACTCTGCCACCCTTGTGTTCATGTCTTTTAGTCAGAAAGAAACAATGATATGACTTACTGAAGTATTCAAAGTTAGATAATCACAGAGGAGTTATACTCAAGAATTGATCTCTTGGTTTTCTTTACAGAGTGCACGAAAAACTACGTAATACTGAGAGTAGGGCTGGAGCTTCATTCCATTCTCTGTTTGGGACTTCCCTTCTTCTTGGCATCATATCTAAAAGGAGAGTATATTATGAAGCAATCAAGTATGAGAGAGCACGCAATGCAGGATTTCTCTCTCCTTTTGGATACTCGGCAGCAGTTGTTTCTGCAGCAGTTGACACTGTTCGCTCAATGGAGGTAGGGCAAACATTTGTTGGGAGAGGTTGTTATCATATAGATGATACATTGGCTTATGAATCATACATGATTTGCTTTTTTCTATTTAATTCGCATCCTTGATGTTTGTTGACTTAGTAGCTGATTTTTGTTGCAGTGGTATTGGCTAATGGCTTTAAGAAGTCAGAAGAACAGTGAAAGAAGACTTTCCATTAGGATATGGAGATGGAGAGGCTATCTGATTCAGGTAACTATCTGAGACTTCAATGAACTCTTAACTTTTCGTCCACTCTTCTCTAAGCCCTCTCATTTTTCTACATCAGAAGCTTCTCTTTTCCGACCCAACATTCAAATTGAAATTACTAAAATTTGTTCTTTTGTTTTTAATTGATCACAAACTATTGAATTTTATTTGAAATTGTTTTTTCTTCTGCAATGCTGCTTGTTCACCTATCTGCACGCGAGGGCTGTTTTATGCTTTTTACCTTTTGAAATGCATTATCTTAGATATTGGTTGTAATCTTGTAATGTACAAGTGCTAATTTTACAGATTGACCTGTAGTTTAGGATATTTCGATAATTAATGATATGTTCCGCTCTTCTGCTTCCAGTATACGGTTGTTGGCCATGGAGGTCCTCCTATTCTTCTTGTACATGGTTTTGGTGCTTTTTTGGAGCATTACCGTGATAATATCTATGATATAGCTGCAGCTGGAAATAGTGTTTGGGCTATTACATTACTAGGGTTTGGAAAATCGGAAAAACCTAATGTTTTATACACTGAACTCCTTTGGGCTGAATTACTGAGGGATTTTATTGTTGATGTTGTGGGTGAACCGGCACATCTAATTGGGAACTCAATTGGTGGTAAGTGCCACTATCGATCTCAAACAAATACAATAATTTGATGATTAAATGTTGTTTAGCTTATTTTGATATCGAACGGTTTCTACTCTTTGCTTCAGCTTATTTTGTTGCTATTGTTGCTGGGCTTTGGCCTGCTTTGGTTAAATCAGTTGTCCTTATCAATCCAGCAGGCTCAGTCCTTCCCGCCTCTTCCTTTGTTCCAAACACCGAAGTAAGACAACATAATTTCTTATTACCTACTAATTATCTTCTAGTAGTCCAGTTGTTGCTTTTTGGCATATTCTCAACGTTTGTTCTGAACCACTATTGAATTTCAATTATCGAACTGCCGATCTTGTACTTCCATGTAAAATGTGCAAATCGAACCACCAAGGATTTGATTTCTCCCATTGACTGTAAAAAACTCTTCTCCATCTAATCATCTGATAAAGGATAGTTGAGAATGCATGAACTGAAAATAGTGTTCTGAAATGTTTCAGGAAAGGGGAACTTCAGGGGCTGCATCCATTGGTAGTCGGCTCCTATTGTTTTACTTGAAGCTGAGCGTAGGGAAGATTGTAAAGAGTTGCTATCCAACTGTATGTGTGCTCTCACTGTTGCTACTAAATCAAATAGCTATTTAAAGTGGACATCACATAGGATATCAATGTCTGGTGCCGGTAGAAGGTGTCTGACACAATGAGTGCAAAAATGGCAGTACGAGGATATGGCCCTACACATATTTTATCGCTTTAGTTATTACGGTCCCTTATTTTTCTAGTTTGTTTTAAAATTTTCAACTATTATTAGATTATACACGAAAGATCTTGATGAGGACGGTAGTTTATGCACCTAAAACGATTTGGGTTATTTCCCTAATGGCCCCCTACTTTGTGACTAGCTTCCCGCCTGGCCCCCTACTTTACAAGAAATACCCATATGGCCCCCTTCCGTTATAACACCGTCACTCTCTCTCCTCCATCATGTTTTCTCTCTCTGCCAACTCACGCCACATCATCTGTTACGCCACCTCATCACCTTCTCCGGCAGAGGTCGCCGGCCGGCGACCTTCAATTTCTTTTTCTCTTTCTAAAAAATTTTTTTTAGAGAGAAAAAAAAATTGAAGGTCGCCTGCCGGAAATTTGGCCGGCCGGCAACCTCTGCCGGAGAAGGTGATGAGGTGGCGTAACAGATGATGTGGCGTGAGTTGGCAGAGAGAGAAAACATGATGGAGGAGAGAGAGTGACGGTGTTATAACGGAAGGGGGCCATATGGGTATTTCTTGTAAAGTAGGGGGCCAGGCGGGAAGCTGGTCACAAAGTAGGGGGCCATTAGGGAAATAACCCAAACGATTTTGTGTGAGTTCAAGCTAGTCGTACGTACGAAATATCATATTATACCCATTAAAGTGTACGGAGTATCTGATATTTCGAAACTTAATAAAAATATTAAAAAGGAGTATTCATGTTACATATCTTGTAAGTTATTTTGCTTCTGGGTGTTTCTTAATGCTTGTTCATGGTTGCAATCTTATCTGTAGAACCCCGAGAAGGCTGATGATTGGCTTATCAATGAAATGCTAAGAGCAGTATCCTCATTTACATGTGCTAATCTTTGGGAGCATTCTTTTCGCAACGTATTCTATTTTACTTGGATTTATTAGTGAAATTTGAAACTCTCATCTGTTTCTCTTAACAAAAAACTAAGTCTCAGGATCCTGGTGTACATGTAGTTCTTGAAAGTATTTTCAGCTTCAACCTTTCAATTCCTCTTAACCATCTATTGAAACCACATGAAGGAAAGGTTTTGATAATACAGGTAATTTCTGACAAACAAATGTATATCAAATCTTTTGTATGTATAGACGGCCAACCCGTCCCATGTGTGGCGGTTTGGCCAATTTTCACTCTGCCAGAACCAGTGGGCAATCCGTAAAAACGGGTAGAAATGGATTTGTCGTTTGTACACGTAGCTTCGTAAGATTTATATATGTGCTTTTGATTCTACTTCATGTTGTTATTGTTTTCTTTATCTCCACAACTAGGGAATGAAAGACCCACTTTCGAAATCGGAGGTGATTTTATCCAAGTTCAAGAAACATTGTAACGGAATTGTAATTAAAGAATTAGATGCAGGTAATAACATCTTTCACTTGAACTTCTTTATCTTCTTTTCTGATTCTTACCCCTTTATTTTCCAGTCTCAGTTTTCACAATATGTTGAAAATCAAATATCTTGTTACAGGACATTGCCCACATGATGAGCAACCAGACGATGTAAATTCAATTATACGTGAATGGGTGGTGTGCGAGAACAACGTTCAACCCAGTTGATATCAACCGCTGTATTATACATAGACCAGTAGTATTATTTCTGTAATGTTTCGTTTCTGAAAGTCAATGAAGAATATAGACTCGTAACACACTAGTGTTTGTTAAGTTTGCTTCTGGGGCCGATGGAAGAAATTTTGAACTTCCAAATGATTCCCCCAGATGTGTCTATATCTGTCGAGGAATCTGTGGTTTGTTATTTCGATGAATTGTCAGTCGAAATAGAAGAAATTCAATGAAGAATACTTGTACAATTTTTTTTTGTTATAAGCTAGTAATTCGGTGCCATTGTGTGGATAAAATCTTCATTTATTTTATTGAATCAAATCAATTATGTACTTCGATTTGAAGACTCTTTGTACTATGTCCGTGTTTGCCCAAAGCGACCTACTATTTCTTGATACTCATAACTCATTCTTCCCTCCCTATACTAAGGTTACTATTTCCTTTCCTAACTTCAAAAATTCTAGCAATATGTGTCTCACTATTTCTAACAAAAATGAGTTGTTCCATCAATATCTGGGAACTTGGTGCAAAAAAAGCTATAAGAATCTTACTCTGCAAATTCTAGATAGGGAGTTGAAGCCTGAAAAAATAATGGATTTTTAGGCTTCATTTTCATGACCTTCAGGACATTGTTAGTATTCTTAATTATCTATCCCATTTTTTAGAGTATTCAACTTCGAACCGATGCTATTATAACATGTATCATGATGAGCCCAAATATCTCAATGATATGCTGGACTACAATATGAAGTCCACATTTAAACAAAGAAAAGTATCTAGCATCAAATTACAAGAAGATTTCTAAAACAAAGTCATCAAAGTTTAAGTAACTAATTTAACTAGGGCTAATGTTTAAAAGTAGTATTCATGAAAGATGAGAGAGAGAGAGAGAGAGAGAGAGAGAGAGAGAGAACTACTAATCTAGTTTTTCACCTAGCTTAAACTTCTTCAAGCTATTGCTTCATTATTAGAGTCAACATCTTCTCTCTTCTCCAAGCGTATAGATTTATACCTTTTGGCACAAACAACATAAGCTCCAAGATTAATTAAAGTAATTCCAGCAGTAAGGAAGAAAAATCTATCCAAATGACCATCATTAAGATTTGGAGGCACCCATCCTGGTTGCCCATTTTTTGATGTAATTTCCATCACTATTGATAGAAGAATACTGCACAAGTAACTACCCATGGCTGTCGACGACATACACAAACCGATCCCCAAGCTCTTCAAACTATCGGGTATTTGCGCAGAGAAGAATTCTAGTTGTGCAACATACATAAATGCTTCGGATATTCCTACAAGCACGTATTGAGGTACTTGCCAAAATATAGTAAGAGAACTAAGCTCTTCAGGGTTGTTTTTCGCATATTTTAGTCTTTGAATCTCTACAAAACCAGCCGTTATCATAGCTATCATAGCGAAGATTAGTCCTATTCCCATCCTCTGTAACTCGGTCGGTTCTATTGGTTTCATTTTTGTGAGTTTTGTAAAGAAAGGAACGATGAGTTTGTCATAAAATATGATGAAAGTTGATATACTAATAATGTCAAAGACTGTCATACTTGCAGGTGGGATGTGGAAGCCGTAGAGTCTTGTGTTCATGGCCGCTCCTTGTTCGACGAAGAGAGAGATCATTTGTATGAAGACAACTGAGTAGAAAATGGTGCATAGCCAAATTGGGAGTAATCTTAACACACATTTCACTTCTTCTACTTGTGTTACCGTGCAAAGTCGCCATGGATTTGGTGAATTAGTCTTGCTAGTTGGTGTCACTAAACCCATTTCTTGGGGTGTTATGATAGCCGCCTTGTCGAGGAACCTGTTTTATTAAGAAACAAACTGTTACAAGCTGAATGATCAATTATCCTCAATTAAGTCACAATCAAATGAAACACATATTTAAGACATTTGAACACTTATATGTTTGAAGTACTAAATGATTAGCTTGAGATATGAAGTTAAAGAGATGTAAATATACATACTTGAAGTCATTAGTATGAAGTATTCTTCTCTCTCCAGCATTAGTTGTGCTATCACTTCCATGTAGTTCATATAACCCATCTCCATTTGAAGGAACCTCAAGTTTCATTTTCTTTATAGAAGCAACTAATACTTGAGAAAACCTAGAAATTGGATTCCCTGAGGGCTTGAAATGTCTATACCTAAAGGTTCCACTTAAAAACAAGCCAAAAGCAATAATACCACAACCTGTAGATATCCAAAATGTAACTACCCAATTTCCTAAATTTTGAATATATGCTAGTACTGTCTCAGAAAACATTGACCCAAGATTCAACGCGACATAAAAATAACCGAAGAATGAAGTTTTCGATCGCTTCTCTTCTGCATCTTCTTCGTCAAATTGATCGGCACCAAAAGTAGCTAATGAAGTTTCATATGCTCCATTTCCTAAAGCAATTAGGTATATTGACATGTAAAATAATGCCATTTCTAAGGGTGAATGAGAGTCGCATGGAAAACCTACTTTCCCACAACCATGTGGCTTTAACAAAAAGAAGAATGTTGATAGTGATAGCATTGCTAAACCCTGCAAATTTATTTGAGAAATAGTCATTAGACCAACCAATATAATGAACAAGGAATAAGTTACTGGTTTAGCAGTTATATGTAATACTGTGCCCTAAGCCTTAGCAGTTAATGATTTTGTCCTCGCTTTTTGCAAACACAGGTAGAGGGTTTTGTTCACCACTTACTAAGCTTGAGCGATGTGAGACTATCACAAATACTTTGTTAGAAAAACATTTTTTTCGGACTCAATAAAAAGTGTTTGTGTATGGAATGACAATAGTTTAGAGCATCTCCAATGGGACACTCTAATAAACACTCAAAAAATCTAGTTGTCAAGTGTCAAATAAAGATTCTCTTTCCTAGTGTCAATATAGAGACACTCTACATTTGTTTGGTCTCCAATGGAGATCTCTAAAATCTCTTACTTAATACACATGTCCCTCTTCAATTCAATAGATAAAAAGTAGTTGAAAAGCAAAGTTTTCTATTGGTTGGAGTTATAAAGTAACACTTAGAGAGTCTCAAGTAGACACTCTCATTTTAGAGATTCTCTCTCTAGACACTCTATAATAAATGTGTCCAACTCATAATAGAGTGTGTAACAAAGTGTTCCATTGGAGATGATTTTTTAACAAAAACTCCAAAGAGTCATATGTGGCACTCTAAGTGTTAGAGATTGAGTGTCCCATTGGAGATGCTCTTAGGTTATATATAACTTACTACAGTAAAAACAACTTGAAAAATGGCACAAGACAAGTATCTGCCCAAGTAGGAATCACTTAGAAAGGCCCCCATGAGAGAGAACAAGTTAACAGTTCCCATCCATCTACTAAAGGTATTTGCTGCTTCAGCATTGGTTTGCTTCAAAACCCTTGTTGAGAAAAGAACCATATTCACTTCCACTCCAACAAATGCTAGAGCTCCTAATCCTTGATTTACTGCAAAAGAAAAAAAAAACAAATTATTTTAGAAAGAAGTATGTGCTATTTTTTTCTCTGTTCTATGTTTAGTTCTGATACCATATTAAAATGTATAGCATTTTTTTCTCTGTTCTATGCTTAGTTCTGATACCATATTAAAATGTATAGCAAGTATTGGGCTCGTGAAAAAGTTATTTTAGAAAAAAGGACAAGGAATAAAAATACCTAACAAGAGGAATCCTGATTTCCACCCTCCACTTTTATTTCTAATTGCAGCTTTTCCAAACCGATTCAATGACCCATCCTTGGTGTATATTTCTTCTCCTTCCTCCTCTATCTGTCCAATTAATCATTTAACTAATCAAACACAAATTAATAGTTATATGCAGATTATACTTGAAAAATAGGAAAATGGCTCACATAAAATAGGAGTAAAAATAACTTCATGACAATTAGGAGAGTGGCCAGTGGATTATCTATTTAGAGGATAACCATCCAATAATCCCAAGCAACCAAATTCTTTTTTTGAAATGAGAACTTGTTTCTACTTAAGCTAGACCCACAATAGAATTATTAGAAAAAAATAAATAAAAGTAGAGTTTTTATTTGTTTATTTATTATCAAGTAGATTAAGTTTTATAATACTTCAAAATAGTAAATTGTGACATTACAATCTGATGTCGTTATTGTTTCAAATTCAAAAAATTGTTACTAATACTCAAGCATTTTGTGTAGCATATATAGAATAATTTAGAACTTAAATAAACGACATATAAATACAAAGACTGGTTAAAATGGGGTTACAAGAGGAAAACAAAAATAGTTTTTTATGACGAACAAGTGGGGTTTTGTCACACACACGTAATGAAATAGTACTTTTATTTAAGGATTTCTCAAAAATTTTCAGTAGCTTTCTTTTCAAGCAACATTTTGAAGAATACTAGATTTTTAACATATGTAAAAGATATGGAGAAGCAAACAAGGTAAAATGATTCATATTTGTAGTCTAGGTAGGATTTTGTCATCGAAATTCTTTAACTTTATTCATTCAGCCTTTATTTTCTTTTGGCACCTTTGACTATTTTGACACGTCAATACCATTGGATTGTGCATTAATTACGAGGTAATCCCCAAGATTGTCACAGGCAACTACAAATATTTGTAGAAATACTGTGTACAATTTCCAGATATCAGAGATTTAGTCGGAAATAGCTTGTCATTGAACCTACATTTAGTCTGACTATGATTCACTCAAAGAGTGTCTCAGTGCGTCTGTATACCTCACACTGTCTTATATTTGAAGATAAATTTGATAAATTTAAAAGAAATAACGTACTAAAACTACAAAACGGGTAGGTCACACCGTTAGAATGGTTTGAAATCTAATAAACAAAAAACTTAGTGAGAGAAGGGGACAGGCAAATTGAAGATTTACCAATTAAGGGAGAGAAAAAGATGAATCCCCACAAGAAAAGGGTAAATGGAGAAACCTAAAACCTAGAAAGGTGTTTCCTATGGAGTTTTTTTTGTTGAGAATGTTTCCTATGGAGTTGAAAAGGACCATCAAGTTATCAATTGATGATTTTATAATATTATTAAAGCGGAATACAATATAATATTAGACTACATAGTAACATATATATATCTGCGAATATAGAATCGCAGTCGAAGTAAAAGACAGAGAACTCTGTGAAGTAGGATCCTATTCAAAGTAAAATATGTAGAAATCAACGAATTTAGAATCCAATTCGAAGTAACATAAAAACCTTGCAATATCACATACATATAGAGATTAACCCCTTCACATCTAAGTGTCGAAAAACTCTGAAAAAGTGTACTAAAAATTGAAGATAAAGGGATGGGAGATACCTTGGAACCATTGTTATTGGTAACTAAAGAAGATTCAAGACTAGGCTCATCGGATGTCTCCATTAGAAATTGGCAAGATAGAGAGCTTATCTCAAGAAAGTAAAAATTGGGGGAGAATAGAGAGCCGATTAGTGAGGTAAAATAGGTGGGGAAGGGGGATTCAAATGAAATTTAAGAAAAGTAATTAAATGTCGGTGAAGGAAAAATAAAATCCTAAAGATGACAAGTTATCAATTTTGGGGTGTCATTGATCTTGCATTTTGATCTTTGCTCCTAACACTTTTGCATGTTCCTCCTTCCTTGCCTTTTCAAATATTTACTTGTGATTTTGATATTATATAGCCGATTCCATTTTTCAAATGCTTGCCCAAATAATGGAATATCTTTAAAGTCAAATAGAAACATGATTATTCCTTAACAAAAAAAAAAATAGAAAAATGATTAAATGGTTCTATATCACGGGCCAAATCCCTTAGGTCTCAAGATGGCCAAGCTTAGGCTCCTCATGGTACGGACTCAAGTTCTAGTTTACAACGGCCCAAATTAAGTATCCCGTCTTATGCTACAGAGATGACTGTGGTACATCAATACTTCACGTTTTAAACGATAGTGGTTGGTTTTATTTTCTACTTTAGGGTTTAAAATGATTCCAATATTGATTAGAATATGCCATATGTGTTGTAAGTCTCTAGCCGGAATATGATTACTTTGTTATTTTGTTCCACTTCTAGAGATTTTTTTTAACTCATAATCATTTTTGAAAAGCTCATTAAATCTTTGCTATAAAGATACATATCCAATCATAAATTATTTTCAGTGTTAACGAGTAAATGTTAAATTCATTGAATTATTTTGCATAATTCAAAGGTTTCTCAACTAAAAATAAGAATTTACAATGGTTTAACATGTTCTCTTATGGCGTATATTAGGTAAAGCCATTTATAATGGTTCAAAACTCCCGTAATTGATTACGTCCGATCCAATGAATTTTGAATTAGAAAGTATATATTTCAAATGATTTTAACATGAACTCTTTGAATGAGTTTTTCTAATTAACAAAAGAAAAGAAGAATATGTATTTGAAAAAAGATTGGTTATATCTACTTTTAACTTGTGAATATTCAATTCCTAATCAATTATAATGATTTTGAAGTTTCTTCTTTAAGCTAGGAAACTTTTAGTTGTTATTTGGAAAAGGCATAAAAGGAGATTTCTTAAGGGCAAATATTAGGATATAACATCTTATTTTAAAATTCACCTCATTAAATTGTACGAGTTCAAATATTTCTTAAGTTAAAAGTCAAAATTATTAAATTCTTAAGATCTTAATTAGGGAAACAAGATGAACCAAATACCCTTTTTCATTGGAAACATCTTAACTAGGGAAACAAGGTGGATCAAATTTCTAGCTAATCTACACATTAGAATGTGTGAAGAGCACCTAGAAAATGTAATACAAGCCATGTATATTCTCTATGAACATGACACAAAATTTGATAACAAATTTAACCACAAACAAATTTGATTAGTTTGAAAGTTGATCTTATTTTGAAATGGACACTCGATAGAATGGATGATTCGAAATTCAACATGTTAGTTGGGAGCCTTATTTTTTCTTCGACATGGATGTGTGATCTAATAATACGAATATATAACTGTTACGAAATAACATGAAAGTCGATACTCTTACCCTTCTTGTATCTATAAATTAAATGTGATTATTCAAGAGGGAAATCACCATATCTCGAATCAAACCTAAAAGATGCACACTCATTGAGTTAAAGGTTGTCTTATAGTAACAAATTCAGAATGAAGTAATCTTTTCATGTCATTTTTAGTACAAGTGTTAAGACGATTTGAGATTTGAGATGAAATTTGAACAAGTTGAGCCTGTGTCGCTCAACATCGGGTTCCAGTTGTTGCTTGAAATTATTATTGTTTTTAGAAGGATCATTACTTCATATTGAATGATTAAACATGATAGGACATTTTCAACATAAAAAAAAAGACATGATAGGACATGAATACATCAGAAGTGTTTGAGAACGCCTGTAGAATATCAGTAAAACAGAGGTGTAAACTGGGATGTGCTCAAGCCCTGACCAGGCCCAAGATCAGGATGGGCCGCTATGCCCAGCCGCTTGGCCTCGCTAAGTCCGATACCATAGACTGGGCCGCTGGGGGCAGTTTATATACCCAGCAAAACGACCTGCTAGCCCTAGTCCGTTGTTTAAAGACACCATCCCTGAAAGTCCTAAAATTGATTTGATTAGCAAAAGTTAAACTACTAAAATTCTTCATCATTGATTGATATTCTAAAGAAAAATAAAATTACATTCCCCACACTTGTCCAAAACCCTAACCCTAATAAAAAAAAAAAATTGATCTGATCTCCTCCTCACGATAGAGAAACAGACATTATGATATTACTATCCAATCATTATATAACTGTTTAATCCAATCACCCTTTTAGAATCTTCTTTATTTTTTTGCTTCCAATTCTCTTTTTTTGTTCATGTGATTCTTCTACTTGGTTATTAACCCTATCATCATCATTATCACCATTAAGGTTAAACATGTAGCAAGTTTCCTCCAAACCCATCTCCGAAAATAAATTGAAGTTATTAATAAGGAAAATACCAGCAGCCACAGTACCAGCAAGTGTTTTCTCATCCATCTTCATCATCATTGCTTCTCGATCTTTCGCCATCAAAAAATCCATCATCTTTAAAACCCAACTTTTGTTAATATCTGGTAATATGTATTTTTCTCCATTATCGAGTTTTACTATCGGTTCGTATGAGAACTTACCAGACATCAACCATGACTGATCTATTTCTAAGTATTTGTCTATACCTAATTTATCCATAATATTCTTCTTCTTTTCTTCATCTGGTACTAAATCCATTCTCACAAAACTTGAAAATTTGTATTAGAAGCTTGTAATACTTGGTTTTTATAGTAGTAGATTTTAAGAGTTACTACTACTTATATAGAAGTAATCTTACTTAGAGTTTCTTCTAAAGTTTCTCCGTTTTCTATTAGAATTAGGTTTACTGTAGAAACGTGTTTTATAATAACAGATCGGATGAGAAAGTGGCGGTGCTAGGATTTGTATCTCCATGTCACCAATTTTAGTCTTCTATTATTTCTAAATATTTGCTTCCCATATCTAAATAATAATTAAAAAGAAATTGTTTTAAAGATACGCTCCCAAGGCCACGTCACAGCAACATACTATCACTCGGTTCAAGTATTTGGAAGGTCCCAAGCGAAGTTATTTTGGTGTGGGGGTGGGGAGGGGGGGGGGGGCGAAGTTATTTTTGTGTGCGGTGTGGGGTGGGGGGGGGGGGGGGGGGGGGGGGAATTAGAAGTTGGACATCTTTAGGAGGCCATTTTAGTGAGTTGGTCATCTTTAAGGGGCCAAAATGGAATTAACCCTTTTTTTACTTAAATTTACACAATTCTGTTTTATGATAGGAACCAAGTTAAGAAAGCTGGTATTCTACGAACAAAAAAACAGGTATGGGTACAGATCCACACAAAAGACCAACTAAAATCCAGAGGGGCCAAAGCCAGGCCAGGACCTGGAGCTTGTTTGACTACATGTGGGCCTCCTCGGCAATCTTTGAGTGTTAGGAGATATTCAACGACAGGGCGTGGGTGAAGGGGTGTCATAGGTGCGACCGCACCGGGCCCCTCACCCATTCTCACACCTTCTGGGGCCTCTTTTTTGGTAAGGATAAGTAAATATAATATAGTGGTGAATGTAAAACTGCAACAAATTAAAGGTCCAGTCAACTTGGTAGGGATGTGTGTCAAATGTGTTCAAGGTCCAAGGTTTGAATCCTGCTCACTCATTAATTTTTTTGTATAGACATCCCTCTTAAAACAATAGGGGAGTCCATTACTGGAGTTTAGAAACACTATTAATCTATGGAAGAGTTTAACCAGACAATTATTGTAAACACAATTTTTCACGATAAGTTATAGATTTATTATTTTTCATTTTGAAATATATATATTTCTTTGTACGTATTAATGCAAAAAACCATCTTTTATATTTTTATATTTCTTTGAACCACAATATTCATTTTGTTAAGTAATGCTTCTCGAAATTCATATTTTTTTTTTCAGTTAACTTGTTGTAGCTGTCCAGTGTACCGATCTAGAAAGGAATAGTGCTTTTGATACATAATTGCTATGAAAACAAATTAGTTATATAAATAATGCGTTTATGCATAAATTCTTGCACAATACCTCTTTGTATGATGTCGTTAATGATATTAGGATCAAAATGTTTCGAAATTTAAATATCATGCCTTTCAATTTTTTTTCAATATTATTTTGTTTGGGGACCCGATCAAAAATCTCGCACAGGACCCCCAAAATCTCAGCGACGCCACTGCCCTAAGTCTGCTGATTTATGCGAAAATTCGGAGTAGAAAGAGTTAGATGGAAAAAAACATTTTGTTTCCCATAATCTCCCCCACCCCTTCTTCTCTTTTTTTCATCAAATCTAGAGCAACCTGCAAATTCAATGAATATGAACATACTAAAAGGTAGTCGAGAATATAACAAATCTAAACTCTATAATCTATTATTTTAGAGGCACCTCTTTTCACATAAAGGGCCACAAAATTTGACTGCTGGTTTGCCTATAGGCTATAGCAAGAGCAGTGACTTCTTTAGAACTTCTCTTTACTCTTTGATAAGATTACAAGGTCGACTCAAAGATATCTGTAGGAAACAGGTACACATCTCAGGTGTTTCCGTTTTGTGAGGAGTCAATTTTATCAGATTTTCCACTATCATCATTCTTCGAATATTTGATTCACTGCCTATTCCATGTCGACCTTTTCTAGAATTTTTTTTACTCTTATTATCCCTATGCTAACTCAATTCTGCTTCATCTGATGGAACGAATTTTTCTAGTTAACTTCTTGGGTTCTTAAACTTATAAAATTGTAGAAGTTGTATCATTACCATTGTTCTTGTATCAATGAAATATGGGTGCCAATATATGGACAAACGAAACTCTTAGATGGACAAAAATCCTGGGCGGAAAAATAATTAGATACTTTTAATCGGGGATAAAACATGCCTCTTCATATTCACCACCACCTTCAACCGACCACCACCGCCTACCGCCGACTACTTTTAGTTCGAAATTTCAAAAAGAACAATGAAGAAGAAGAAAAATGAGTTTTCCTGATCAAATAAGTTATGGTGATTAAGTAATTTTTATCTTATTTAAGGTTTTTGATGTGATCAATCTTTAATATTATCGGAACAAATTTGTCAATTTTGAAAAGAGATTTGATGAAGTTTCAGGTTTTAACATCTCTTAATTTTCATCATATTATTCGTTTTTGCCGTTTTGGGTGCAAATTCTGATCTCAGGTTTAGTTCATGTTCTAGGGTTCTTGCACGGTGAACAAATCTCTGTCTTAATTTTAGGATTTTCTATGTTTTTTTTGCCTTTTCTTCTATTACATCAGACCCAACATGAATAAATATCATTTGAAGTTCAATATGAAATTTGCAGATCATATTGAGAAAACCCCCCAAATTTCATATTGATATCACCATTAATTAACATTTTAAGGGCAGTTTTCAACAAAAAAAAAACATTTTAAGGGCAGGGGACACCATCTCCTCTTCCATTCTTTCTAGAGAGAGAAAGTAAATGAAGAACATAAATGAAGTTCCTCTTGGAATAAGAGATGAGCATAGAGAGAGAGAATGGAGAAATGGCAAATTAGGTTAACTTTGATTTTGAATAGAGACAGTGAAGGAACAAGAAAAGTGAGAAAGACGAATAGAGGTGGTGTGCTCGGGTTAGAGGTACAGAGACGGAGATGGTTTTGGTTGTCCCCCATTAAAAAAGTGTTAATTATGTTTCCACCTTCCTATCCTTTTGTCCACATAGAAAACTTAGTTGTCCATATATTGGCTCCCTAAAATATCCATTATTATGTTTTTTTATTCTAATCAACCCTAATTGTTTTATTTTATTAGGTTACATTAATTTCATACAGGGCCGGCCCAAGTATATCGGAGGCCCCAAGCGAAACTAAAAATTGGGGCCCCATAAAATAGATATAGAAAAAAATTAAATAAAATTTAAACAAATACGAAGGTTAGGAATTGAACACTTGACCTTTTATCCAAGACCTAAACTCTTTACCACTAAGCTGCACCTTAAATTACGTTTGAAATTGATTTAAAGTATGATTAATTTTTCGAAAGTTACATACGAAATAAGAAACATGAGGCCCTTGATTATTTGGGGCTCAAATCGAACGCTTTGGTGGCTTTGGTCACGGACCGCCCCTGATTTCATAGTCGATCTTTGAATAGATTATACATTTTTGAGAAGAAAAACCTTATGCTTTGGCTTTTAAAAGCTAGTAATTTTAAATTAGTTGGTTGTTAAATCTAAGTCATTTCAAAATAAGGTCAAATATATTACTTTTTTTTTTTGTTGAAGAGGTCAAATATATTACTTAAACATCACTACTTATTTCCTATAGTATTTGCTTAATTAATTGGTAGCTGGTGTTGAGGAAAGGGGACCAAAGAGAAAGTGAGGTAATCTCTAATCATATATGTGATTAGCTTTAATCACCATTATAGAATTGAAGTGTGAAAGTCCACACGTATGTATGTATTAATATATTACTTCATCCTAATACAAATATTAACTTAGATACCAGTACCACCCGTGTTCTCCGACTTGTATACCATGTCAATCCGTGGAGATAGTGTGTGTTATATAAGTTTGTGGTCGTCAAATTCAAAATTAATTAACAATGAACTGAGGGGACTTATACATTATGTTCTTGTTTGCTAGGTCATTTTCGTTCATGTAAGATTATTCTCACAGTATGCATGTCTAAAACTAAAAAAACTAAAAAATAAATAAAATCATTGGATCAACATCGAGATTCATTTTATACACTTTAGTAGTATTAGTATTAATTAGTAAGAGGACTCCATACTCATTAAGATTATCGCCTAAGTTTTCTTGGTTTCAAAAGATCCATTGAATTATGACACGAAGACAAAGTGTTAACTTTAATTAAATGATCAAATTAACAATTTTTTTAATTACAACTCGGGTGTTTCATAATTTTACTAATTAAAGTATTACATCTAAATTAGTTAATAATGTGTGATTAAATACTCTTCTTGTTCAAATTAACTATATGCCCGTGTTATTTTACATGGTTAAGGATTTCTTTAGCAGGAAATGGGCAATTATTTTAAGGACTATATGGTATAAAGTCCCCATCATATACTTCCTAAGTGAATTAGGGATTATTTGTCAATTACTCAACGTGTGAGATCTAGGGTTTCTGAGGAGATAATATGAGGAGATTAGGACAACTATGGTTTTATATGGTCAACGACCTAAAGAATAGTCAAATAAGTCAACAGGAGTCCAAGCCCGAACTATCTTCCACTTCTGCTAAAGGCATCCACCTAACATGAAATCAAGAAAGGTTGTTAGGTTCTGTTAGTTTCTATTTTTCTGTTACTATGACTGTAAATTCTGTTATATCTTCTTCTTCTCTTATCTCTTCATCTATATAAAGAGAAATGTAATACAAAGAGAATTGATTGGAATAAACATTTTCGAAAGAAGTTCATAAGAATACCAATCTATAGCTAGATTAATTTCAAGCTTATGTTTCTTTACTCTTTGAGCATTTGATCTCATCTAAATTTTGGCGTCAAATTTTCACTAGAATTCTAGTCTTGAATTGCCATTCAAACAGAAAGAATATGTCATTCAAATTTTCCCATTCCTTGCATGACCATGTCTATAGGTCAAAACATTAGGTCAAACATCTTTATCAGCATGCATACTTGATCCAACTTCAAAGAATTAGGTATTTTTAATCACATTTATCTTTAAATATTAGTTTCTCAATTATTGGTTGTTTGGGTCTTTAGGTTTGTTTTTTTTCTTGTTGAAAGGGTCCTTAGGTTTGTAATAGTCTTAAGTTAACTCCTTTTTGTAATATTTTGAGTTTTATCACATCTTCTTAGTACATAAGTGATGTAATGAGGAACAATACTTCCTCCATAAAATATTATCTTAAATACAATATTTTTAAGGAATATTTTCACAAAAAAAAGCACTAATATAAAATAGCTTTTCATTGATTCTTTTTTTTTTTACATAAGATATAAATGTACATTTACATGCAGTGACAAGACCCATATGATCAAATATCATTTTATAAATTGATCATTATGTCAAAGTTTTCATAATTACAACCTATATTTTCATGATGATACCAACTTTTCTTTTCTATCTTGCTTTTGGTATATATAGCTAGGCTCCACCCATCACAAGGTATATTGAACTTGTTTGATTGCACAAATTGATCAACTCTAAATGAACCCACTCAACATTTGTTGATTCAACTAATCAATTCATGACATCAAACAGACCCTTAATAATTACCTAGGGCAGCTTACGCGTACCTCGACTAATTTACATGACCTTAATATGTTTAACCGATTAGACATAAGTCTCAGTAATTTTGGGATGCTTCCAAAGTGCTAAAATCCATGTCAAAATCCATATCAAAATCAAAACCAAATTCATCCGCACCGAAGTTTTGATCATAATCAAGAAACCACCCATAATTGTCTATCAGCGAAGTTTCTCCTATGTTATTTCCTGCGTTTGTTGGGACTTCGCCAGACGGATTAAATAGAAGTGTTTCATCATCTTCCCAAAGAAGCCTCACTAATGGGTCTTCATCAAAATTATAGTCCGATGATGATCGAGATTCATCACTTGAAGTAGGACAGTTTTCGGGTGGCGATGAACTTAAATTAGTTTCATCCAATAACGCATCCACACCTCGGACACTCTCAGATTGGAAAAGTAGATTGTTGTCCGTTTCCGCTTGATCACCAGTCACCGGAGATGTTTCTTCTGTTACCTTTTTAATAAGAGGTTCATGGGTGGCAGGATCAATCCCCATCTTGGTAAGCTTTTTCTTGATGTGAGTGTTCCAATGATTTTTTATCTCGTTATCTGTTCTTCCAGGCATTTTGGCTGCAATTTTTGACCATCTACAAAAATATACAAAAGTAAATAGGAGTAGTTATTAACAATGATAGAAATAATAATTTATCTTTTATAATATGGTTGATAGAGATATACAAATTTATGACAATAAATTGTGCAATACTTACAACATTCCATTGATAACACATTTATTTTATAAATATACGTAGGAACGACAAAGAGCGATTATATTCAGTTAACTTGGTACCATAGAACGGGGTTTGACCTATACCTCTCCTAAACACAACTTCGAAAAAAAAAACTTAGACAACCTCTCGACAAACTTAATGAGAGTCGCAAGACTACCCTAAATACCATATGGAATTATCTACTTTTTGTGCAAACAACAAGTATAATCAGTAATATAACACTATATTTCTTCAAAAAGAGAGGCAAACGTATAGGTGGGAATATATATATATATATATATATATATATATATATATATATTTGCAGCTTGTAATAAATAGAAGAAACATATATTTTATGTTTTACTTGTTTAAAAAGGAAGGGTTAAAGGGACACCAACCAAACCTAAAGCTTGAGCAACAAAAGTAAAATCATCATTAGGTCCATTTGCCACTAGCACCCCAAAAAATATTAACTTTTTCAATATTTTTACAAGAAGAATTAAAAGGAACTATACAAAGAAAAAGAAGTAATCTTCTACCAAAACTAGTCTAGTAATCTAAAAAGGACTTCCAAAATTTTGAATTTTGGGGAAGAAAATGTATCATAAGACATAGTAGAGTGATTAGTTTAGCGTTAATTAAGTACCTATTCCCAAGTCGAGCATGAAGATCGATAACAAGTTGTTCTTCGGCTTCCGTAAGAAGACCTCTTTTCAAGTCGGGTCGAAGATAATTTGTCCAACGAAGACGACAACTCTTACCACAACGAAGGAGTCCGGCGAGCTTAGGGACAGCCCTCCAACAACACTGGCCATTGTTAAGGATGAAATTCACTAGTTTCTTGTCTTCCTCAGCAGTCCAAGGTCCTTTCTTCACACCAAGTTTGTCACAACAAGGTTGTCTACCCATGATGATCAATACTAAAGATAACCAAATATTATTACAATATCTCTCACAACTAGTAGTTTTAGTTTCTCACCAACTTCTTTAAGTAAATACTACTTCAAAGTCACCTCACCCACCCACCTATAAATAAGACTAATTTGCAAGCATTGTAATTATACATTGCTCTTGGAGAGAGACAGAGAGAGAGTGATGTAGAGAGAGAGAGAGAGAGAGAGAGTGATGTAGAGATTGAATAAGGGTCTACCCATCTCTAAATGAAAGGTACTTTAGAACTACGATCTCCTGTTCATTATGTTAATTCATCTCTCTTTTGATCTCTATATGATTATGATGTTAGTGTTGATGACACACAAAAGTCCCCATAAAACTTTTTTTAGGAGGAGAGATAAAGTCACTCTTTCATATTAACACACTTTATTTTCCCCTTTATGTAACTTTCTAACCTTAATATTACATCACCATTTCATCACCATTACATGAATCTCCATTATTATTCAATTAGTTCAATTTTATTTTAAGAGTCCACAAATTTAATATCATAAGAGGACTATACTACACTATATTTGGCGTAACAATGCGTGTATTGTTTCAGGTTATTTAGTAGAAAGTAAGACACTTACTATAGCTAGACGTTGAGACATAATTTTCATAGTATCTATGGGTAGGTTAGTACGTTCAACTACCAAGAAAAATAGTTTAACCAAAAATTCAACTTGGGTCACATTCCACTCAAGCTAGTGAGATGGTCTTTGCTAGACTTGAGTGTTTTTTTTTTTTGAACTTGCTAGACTTAAGTTATAGTAGGCATTTGTCACATTGAACTTGTATAATATAATTGTAAGAAAAGAGAATTTGTATTGATTGTATTGATTTCCTAAGCTATTACATAAGTCTTTATAAGGAGTTACATAGGAGAGAAGTTTTATCTATTGGGCAATGTGGTACTAAATATTCTAAAACTCATATATTCTAACATTCCCCCTCAAACTAATGACTTTTGCTAGTGAAAAATTCATGAGTTTGTTAAAATTTGTAGATGTTGACTTGGTATTGATATGGAGACATCATTGTGAGGTTGCTAAGTTGTTGTTCTTTGTTGTTGTTGTTGTTCTTTGTTGTTGTTCTTTGTTGTTGTTCTTTGTTGTTGTTCTTTGTTGTTGTTGTTCTTTGTTGTTGTTGTTCTTTGTTGTTGTTGTTGTTGTTGTTGTTCTTTCTTGTTGTTTTTCTTTTCTCCATTGGAAGACCATTTGAAGAAAAGTTGGCGCCATTGCCAGGTATTTTCCCTTTTTAAAGAGAAAGCGGACAATTATAACCCATTGTCCGGTTGTGGGCGGAGATATACTCCTTGCTATCTTGTTTGTTGTTGAATATTGTTGAATGTTGTTGTTGAATGTTGTTGTTGAATGTCTTTTCTCCCTTCTCCATTTGAGGAAAAGTTGGCACCATTGCCTAGGTATGTTCTCTTTTTAAAGAGAAAGTTGACAATTATAAACCATTGTCAAGGTTTTGTTTGGAGTTCTTACTCCATTGATTTTAATAGCCCTCACACATGATTATTACTCCAACATCATCAATGTAATATAATGCAAACCCTTGATCTTATAATTTTATCCTTTTTCAAACACTAGCAATCACCATTCTTAATGTTTCTCACTTCAATTCTTCTCTATACTCTTTTATCTCATCTCCTCTTCATTTGATCTTATGAAAACTAAGGAACAATAGTTTGAGAGTTCTCAACTTTGACATAAGAAGTATGAGCAAATCAACTAAGAGAATAAACTCTTTTGCCATTAAAGAACCCACAAACATGTTTTCAAACCATCAAAAGAAAACCATCTTTGAGAATAAGCAAGATTTCTTTGATGCATTCTATCAAACACTTCATGTGCATCATATTGAAATCAAGATTTTGGACAACTATAAGTATAGTTTCAAGATAAACATGGGGTATATAACTATTCTAACAAGAAATCAATGAATTCTTTTCCCCCTCTCTAATAGCTTTCCAATTTCTCTCAAAATATAACTTCATGGACCATGGATACACATAGATTTGATGTTGTGGAGGACTTGACATTTGAAATGCTTGAGATCATTGAAGAGTATATCATGTGATTTCTTCAACAAATCACTCTTGTTGGATCTTTCATCTTCTTGTTAATCTTCATCATCTTCAAATACTATTGAGAAAAGTATTGAAGAATGATTAGATCTCAACAATAGAAAAGAACTACTCTTATTGGAAAGGAAAAAAAAAAACACTAAACTTGAACTAAAAACCGATAAAAGCCCGGCGGACGGTAGCCATTAATGGGACTACCGCCGCCGGCAAGCGGAAGACTCTATTGACTAACCCAAGAAAGAAACCTAGAAGCTCTGATACCATGTAAGAAAAGAGAATTTGTATTGATTGTATTGATTTCCTAAGCTATTACATAAGTCTTTATAAGGAGTTACATAGGAGAGAAGCTTTATCTATTGGGCAATGTGGTACTAAATATTCTAAAACTCATATATTCTAACAATAATAACTTGTCATTGTATGTTAGGGGTTGTTAGACTCTAGTCCAAAATAGATTATCACTTAAATTAAAGGGTATTTATTTTCTTGATCATTGAAGACAAAATCAGTGTGTAGAGTATTGAAGTTTCATCTTCATTGTAGTTGCTTTAGTTTATCTTTATATTTCTAATCATGTTAATCTTTGTTATATAGTCATAAAGACCTTAATTTCAATTTTATCGATCAATACTAATTATTAGAGTTTAAAACATAACTTTATTTATTGATAATATTGTTAATTAAGGGCGGCGGCCAAGTACAAGAGAAGATATTATTAAGCCGTATACGAGTAACTATTTTATTTGTATTTTAGAATCACATGATTTGTATTTATTTTTAAGGGGTTTGATTCATCTTAATTCGAGTCCTCATCTTATATCTAGTCTGAAAATAAGATGGTAACTTAAATTGAATCTAAAGTATCTATTTTTAACTCATACTTAAAATCAAATTCTACTTAAGCTAGTTTGTATTTGACAATATACTTGTATTTGAGGTTTATCGAATCAGAAATTTAGAACAGAACTCAAAGTTGGAGGAAGAAAATATTGAATTATGACTACGATTGAGTTAGACCCTGAATCATATTTCACGTTGAAAAGAAACACCAAAATTATAAATCTCATCCGTAAACTAGCTTAAGTCGATATTGCGACACAGATAGTAAGTTTGAAATCAATCGGAAAAATTTGAGAAAAAAGAAAGAAAGAGAATTTCGAAGATTGGTTTCAAAAGTGGACTTTTCTATAAAGATGGGTCAATTAGAACTAAATATCCATTATAATTATTATTTTGACTTTAAACCCTGTATTAATATTAAGGTGGACTAAATGTGTGTTTAGGTGTAGATTTTTGGACTAGGAACTCAAAAATTATAAAAATAAACACAATCTTAATTTTATTTTTAGTAATGTGACTTAGTCCAGATCTTGATATTACTATTTAAAAGTGTCAACGGATCAGTTTTGCTTCACAACCACGAACAAAACCTATATACAATCGGTCAATTTTCTGTAAAGTTCATTTTGAAGGGTCGGAGTTTTACTAAAATAACGTTGATCTACTACAATCTAATTTACCAAAGAAATAAAAAAGAGTTACTTTAGGACAAAATAAATAAAGATAGAATTTTGAGTGACAGGAGCAAATATTGTTAACCCAGATTAAGAATTATTCGATTGTGATGTCCTAAATAACCCATGCCCATTCTTAGAGCAAGTCCAATCCCAGCCTGTCTTAGGCCGAAAAAACCACTTTTTCACCTAAAATTATTGGCCTCAGCTCAGCCTCTAAAATTCAGCTCCAACCCCAGCCTCTCTTGAAGCCGAAAATTTGTTCATGTGGGAAACGCGTGTGTGCACTTTTAGTTGGTGTGCGAAGAACGTGTGTGATTTTATGTATATATAAAATACGTGTTTGAACTATTTTTCGAAAAAAAATATATTCGGGGACCGACATTTGGTGGGATGTATTTTAATTACTAATATATATGTTTTTCTAGAATTTTAAAAAAAAATTAAAACTAATTAGAATTACAAAAAATGTATTTTGATTTTTAAGTTATTTATAATTTTTTAATTATTTTTAATTATTTTTAATTGTTTAAAAAAAATAAAAAAAAACAAACAGATCTGGCCGTTGGATAAACCAACGGCCAGATCTGTCCCCCAAGTGACCGTTGGGGCCCCAACGGTCACTTGGGGCCTCCATTCAGTCGCCCCTAATGTTAGGGGCGACTGAATGGCCGACCCCAGCCTCCGCTCCAAGCGGCTGGGCTTGGAGCGGGGGGCTGAGGCCATAAATTTGAATTTATGGCCTCAGCCCGGCTGGGGTTGGACATGCTCTTATCACGAGAAGATTGAGCCTAAATCCCACTGTTACAGGCCCTTATGATTGTGGCCCGTCTTGAGCATTGTGCAACAGAGTTCTACCGTGGTACATATGCATTCACATTTTACATGAAGAGACGGACCATGACCCATATATGTTTAAGTAGATTGTGTCGAAGCCAACTAGTATATAGTCAAGCCCCCTCGAATGCCACACTATATTTATCCTGTCCGATATCATGTTAAATTTGTTACTATTTAAGGAAAAAATTAACGTTAATAAACGAGAAGACTTGCATATTCCGAAAAATTAGATACCATCATAATAGGGAGCAAACATTAAAGTTAATCAAGGAATGACGGAAACTGAGAGTAATAGAATCGTCATGGAAACTATGGGTTATAATCCTTTTGCCTCATACACCCTTAAAAAGAGGAGTCAAATCATGACACAAGAGAAAGAAACCCCTTTCTTTTCTAGGGTTTATGAGTAACACAATCCATCCATCAGACTGCTTAGTAATAACAATTTAGTCGTCCCTACTACTCCTCTTTGCATTTAGGGGTTGGCCGACAGTTTATTAACTAACAAAAACACTAGTATACAGTAACCGAAAGTCTCACCAACTCCACCAACACAAGAAAAAGTACCCTTTGAGTTTTTTCAGATCAATGATTTGTTTCTGACAACCTAACAGGTATTGGATCTTTCTCCATTACTCTATCAATCTCTCTCTCTTTTATCCTGTTTTGGGAGCTACCAACTTCCTTGAAAGATAAAGATTAAAGAGTAAGCTCTTTTCAGGAGTTCAGGTGAGTGGAAATTTGTAGGACCTTACTCTGTTTTTTAAACTCACTATTTTATAGTAGTATATAATTTTAAAGAGAATTTATTACTTTCTTTAAGACATGACCCATCATCATAATGGGGGGAAAATAGAGCAGAGAATGAGCTCATTCTTTCGTATGGAAGTCCATAATCGATGAAACGGTTATTTCGAAAATCATAAATCACTTTCTCTAGAAAATTCCTTCAATAATTTTAACTCTGTTAGTATGATTTAGAGAAACTCATGATCTTGCGTAGTTGCACGAGTCATTCATTTATCCAACTAGTACCACATTGATGATTTTATTCTTTTATTTTCTTATACAACCTTTATAAGAGTAGTACCTTAAGTAATAGCTCTACTCACTCATGACATGTCTCAGTCCGAATAACTCTTTCTCTCACGAGTTGGCCTTCCGTATGGGCCTCACCTTTAATTGGTCCCTGGTCAAGTTTCTTAATTCAGGGACCCTTACATTTTATTCGGTTGGGCCCAGTCGTCTTACCTTATGGGTATTCCTTTTGACCCAGGAGGATACAGTGGGGCCCACCCTTATTTCCACTGGGCTCATTTTGACCATGATAGGACAGTATGGACTATTTTGGAAACACTATAGGCTTCGATTTTGGTTACCACGACTATTTCTGCCTCAGACTTGCCCATACTTTTAACCGATCTTTGTTCTCTGCCACACTCCTCATCCTTCGCATTTTGTTTGCGTTTTTTGTTGGCTTTGCCGAGCATTTTACTTTGTTACCCATGTTTCTAGGTGTCGGATTACGATCTCTTTAGATTGTCGTGGGGCATTATTTCTCTTTCAAGAAAATATATGTGGGGTACTCTAGAATCTCAGGGTTCCACTTTTAAGAAATCACTCGTCTTCGACCAAGTTATGAAAAGAAATACATCTATATAGATCTCTCACGGTTACTGAATTAAACATATATTAAACATATATATACTGTTACGGATGTACACTGATTTACTTTGAGAGGCTTGAGGTGGCTACATCACACTTTGGTGGCGACAATCCTATATGAGGTGTCAATAATATATAACAACCATGGCAAGTGAGACACTTCACCTTAGTGATGTGTCATATTACTGGTGGGTTTTACACCCGTCTACTAATGTTTATAGCGGAATTAAGACATCATATGTCTAACATTAGTATCCCCAGGATCACATGCATAAGCCAATAATACTAAGTAAGTAAAACTAGTTCGATAATTACCTTAATCGCTAGTTTTTTTTTCTCGAATCTTTCCAATCGCTTTTGAGAAGACCAAGAGCTTCAAACGTAGCTCCTCTACTTGAGACACGAGCAATCAACTTGATCTCCCACCTTGTTGTTAGCTAGAACTCCAATGGTGGTTGGATGAAGAACTACTTCTTCATTAACTAGATAGATAGTTGGGAATCAGCTCACTTTCTCCTCTCTACTTGATGTGGTAGAGTAAGAAAGCTTAGAGAGAAATTCCACACCTTATTCTCTGCCCTAAGAGTCTTTTTATAGATCCCAAATGAGAGTCCACCTCTAATTTGGTTTCCTAAAAGACCCTTTAGAATAAGATTAAGGAAATTGCCGAAAATAACAACTAGTTGATATTTTCTCAATGGCCAGCGCTTTGGGGAAAGCTAAATAGTTTCCGGGGTGTGAAGACTTGGTCAATTTTGTTTGACAATTTTATTTTTTAAATTGTTAGGGGGAAAAATAAAAAAGCCACCCCACCTCTCTCTCTCTCTAAAAAAAAAAAAAAAATTTGGTTTTAAGACCTAGATCTGGTCTATTCTTGAAGAACAGACCAAGATCGTTCTGTTCGTGAGGAACAGATCTGTTCCTCACGAACAAACCTTGCTCCAGATCTAGGTCTTAAAACAATTTTTTTTTTTTTTAGAGAGAGAAATTTTTTTTTTAATGTTTGAAGATCGCTGGCCGGAAAATTGACCGGCCGGCGACCTTCGTCGGTGAAGATGATGAGGTGGCAGAGATAGAAGATGAGATGGAGGAGAGAGATGAGGTGGAGAGTTTTTTATTTTTATTTTGAAACATATTCCCCATAAAATATGTTTCCCCGGAAAATTTTTAAAATTTTGCGTATTCCCTTTAAAATTTCACACCCCGGAAACTATTTAGCTTTCCCCAAAGCGTTGGCCTTTCTCAATTCCTTAAGGAGGTGACTTCCGAACTCAGCCAAAATTGGCAGATTTAATGTTCCTAACATGAGGAACCGACCCTCCAATTTTCAACCCAATCCGAGGCCAAAAAGTGTTGCAATCGGTTTAGGCCCAAAATCCCGTTTTTGGGCTTTTTGTACTATTTTTGCCTAATTTCTCTTTAGGCCTATGAGATATGTTTATGGGACACTCCCATAGTTATATCTCACTCCCACTATTCATATCCTTTGATCAAATTGACACTCTTATGTGTAACCCGTTGTAAGATCGTCGAAGTAATTCGACGATCGTGGTTGGTTTCTAGCTTAAACTCCAGGACCCCTAAATCAACCGGACTTGATGATCTTCTTCATCAATCGTCCTATCTGACAAATTGATCGCATTGCAACCTTGGTCGAAGGACATCTCCTTCAATTACTATATGAAGTGCTTATGTGTGAAGTGTAAAGAAGAATACACCCTAAGAGCATCTCCAATGGGACACTATAACACACAATCTAAAGTCTCGTTGTTAAGTGTAAAATAAAGATTCTCTTTCCTAAGTGTGAATATAGAGACACTCTAAATTTTTTTGGTCTCCAATGGAGATCTCTAAAATCTCTCTACTTAATACACATGTCACTCTTAAATTGAATGTGAAAAAAGTAGTTGAGAAGAAAAAGTTTCAATTGGTTTAAATTTTAAAGTGACATTTAGAGAGTCTCAAAGAGACACTCTAGTTTTAGAGTTTCTTTCTCTAGGCAATCTATAATAAATGTGTCCACCTCATAATAGAGTGTCTAACAAAGTGTCCCATTGGAGATGGTTCTTTAACAAAAATTCATGGCGCTCTAAGTGTTAGAGATTGAGTGTCCCATTGGAGATGCTCTAAATACATAATGACTTCTAAACAGATGAGGCGTCTATACAAGTTGCATTCTCCACACTACAAGGAGAGGTAGTAATATTCAAATCATCCCAACATCTTCACAAACCAAGAGAAAAGAATGTGAGTGAGTGTTAGAGATAAAGTATAATTTCTTCTATATACTTGTATTTTCTTCTGAAGTAAGAAAGAGTTCATTGTATTTCTCCTACTATAAGAGAGGGGATTTAGAGAGAAGAAGTTGTAATTCATTTCTCACAAGTGAAATACATCTACAAGTTGCTCATCTTTGTGTTATTATCAATTCGATTTTAATTACAATTGAGTTATTTGAGTACCTAAGACTCACAACCTTTCTAAGAGCAAGTCCAATGTGAGGGCTTAGACTCTCAATTTCGGGAGTCCATGATTTTTTTCAACTCCGACGTCGACCTCCCAAATTCAAATTATGTACATGTGTGGTGTACGTGTGTGAGATTTGTGTTTCAATTTTCAAACATGAAATTATGTACTGGGGTTAATTTACTAATTTTTCTGTATATCAGTTTAGTTTAAATATGTATTTGACTTTTCAATCAATGAATTATTTATTTAAAAAATCTACAAAAAAAAAAATCGGACTTACCATAAAATTGGAAATTAAAACATCTACAAAAAAAAAGTAAAAAAATAATTATTTAAAAAAAAAAGTAAGGGTAAAATGGGGTGGGTCCCCCACCCCATTTTACTATTGGGAGTCCCAACGGCTATTAAATGGGGTTGAGGGGCTCCCGGGTTGGAGCGTCCACAAGCTGAGCTGAGACTCCCAAATTTGAATTAGGAGCCCCATCCCATGCACAAATTGGACTTGCTCTAATATATAGAACAAGTGTCAAACCTATTTCGTATTTAAGACATAATTCACGTTAATCTACAAGCATTGTTGGTTTTTGTTGTTTCTTCATATTTTTCAAATGTTATAAAGCTAGAAGCCTTGAATCCCCTAAGCAATTATCAGCAAAATCATTTAGATTTCTCTCTGTTGCTCGAGCATGAAATCGTGTTATCTCTCTCGTAAGTTTCTCTCTGTAGTCTATTTGAATGAGAAATGAGGCAAGGACGCTCCTGGAATTAATTGTTAAGTCCAGGGACGAAAATAGAAATAATGCCTAGAATCTTCTCTTTCTCGTACGGGATTGCCAACTTGATCCCGAGTGGCAGGCCACGTCACGTTTCGGACCCAGATCGGGGACTGCCACTCAGGCCAAGTAACATTTCTCTAAAAAAATGATTGGGGGCAAATTTGATTAGATGGACTTTTATTTCTGGTCATGAGCGTACCCATTAAGAGACCAGACTGGGCTCTGCCTCGGTCTGGATTTTTCACAATTAAGTAAAGAATTAGATAGGAAAATTTGAAAATTTTCCGGTCGGCGACCTGTCGGAGAAGACAGAGAGGCGAGGTGGAGAGAGAGAGGTGGAGGGAGGTGAGGTGGAGGGAGGTGAGGTGGAGGGTTTTCTATTTCCCTCTAGCATTTTACAAAATAAAATTTTCAAACTAAATTGACCAAATTTTGACCGAGTCTTCACACCCCGAAAACTATTGGTGACCAATACGTGGACAATCACTTTTTTTGTATGGACAACTAATTTCGGGTCCAACGTGAGTCAATTATGCTTGACTTAGTTGACTTTGATTTAATAAGGGGACAACTTCATAAAGCCTTAAATATTAACTGTTATTAACTTTTATTAACTTTTGGACGATACAATAAAAGGCCCTAAAACCCTCCTACACAAATTTTACTTTGTTCTCTTCAAAATTGGCATCTCGACGTTGATCAATCTCAAAACCAGTACTCAACTTTTTGAAATCCGCCATTAATAAACCTTCGACTACAACCCATTCCTTCAGTTCATCTTCCTTGCTAAAATCCCACCTTTTCAAGGCAAGAACAACCTTCCTTCCTCCTCAGTCCTCCCCTTCTCTTCTAATCTCCCCAATTGCTCACATTCTCAATGAAATTAGTATCAAATTGTATAGATTTTGATAAAGATTTGATCTGATTTAAGAATTAAGGGTACCATTAGAGATGGGTTGTGTTCAATCTTTGTTACCATTGTATAGTGTTGTTTCTTCAGCTCGTTTGACTTCATGTCTTGGCATGGATGCTACTAGTTCTTTTTTGATGGAAGATGGTACTAGTTCAAGATCAATGTCTCAGGGTACTCTTTGTTGTTCGAACCCAGGGGTTTGATTTATCTCTCAGTCCCCTTTTTATATTTGTATGAAATGAAATTAGGTCTCAATGTACCGCGATGAATGATCAATGGCAGAAAAATCGGTGTGGGTATTGCTTTCTTTCTTGATCTGTTTCTTCCTTCATTTATTTTTGGGTTCTATCAATTAATTGATCCTTTCTCTCTCTAACATGCAATTTGTTTTTGTTGATCTATTTTTTTCATATGGGTAAGGCCATTATTCATGATCTGGTTTCTTGTATTCTTAGAACTATTCTGTGATCTTGTGATAAACTCTTGATATCTACTAATGGGTATTTCTCAATTGACGGGCTGATTGAGGAAAAAGATAAGATGGAAGAGGGAGAGTTTCGATGTTGGGAAGAACTAATACCAATACTTTAGGGTTAATCTTCAGTTTTGTTTAACTGCGAGTATGCAAATCTTGGGACAAAGTTTTTTCTCTCTCTAGAAATTTAGGTGTTGGTGATGAAGAAGAAGAAGGAAGACTAAACTTAGGTTTACTGAAAAAAAATGGAGGAGTTAAAATATAACATCAAATTCTAAGAGGACTTGAATGAAAATAATAGAAAGTTGTCCCCTTAAATACTGTTGTCCATATAAAATTTTTAATTTTTCTGGTTGTCCACATAAAATAGTTGTCCATATAAGAAAAATGGTTGTCCACGTATTGGCCACCAAACTATTTAGCTTTCCCCAAAACGCTGGACTTATTTATATATTATTCTAATACCTAAGAGATTTTGAGCAAAAAAGAACACACCTAAGATATATAACTACTCTTCCATGTAAAACTAGTATTTTGAACTCCATTTGATTAAACATAATTACTTTTGCAAAAGAATTAAGGTTATTTCAGCATCTTGATATACACATGTGAGATTATGTAAATGAGCGATTGGGCCCTTGGTCCAAAAAGGGGCCCAAAATGAAAATCCCACCCACGGTTGTCTAAAAATGAAAGGGAGGTCCAATGTGTCAGTTTGGAGTTCAAAATTACGTAAAGGGCCCTTGGAAAATAAAGTATTTACCGTTCATGCCATCAAAAATTACAAAATTGCCATTGAAAATTACAAAATTGCCATCGAAATTTCTCGGGAAACGATTTTTTTTCTGAAAAAGAATTTGACAACCTGTCCATCAGAATCTGTATTGTTCAGAAATTAACGGAACTGCCACCGAAAAAATCCCGGGAAGCGAAATTTTTTTTGAGAAATTATTTTATTTACTGGAATTTTTTTTCTGTACTAGACAATTTTGCTGGGCGGGAATTTGAAATTTCGTTTGAAAATTTCAAAATTTCGAAAAAAAGATTTTGTGACCGGGAAATTATTTTATTTACTGGAAATTTTTTTCTGTATTAGACAATTTTGCTGGGCGGGAATTTGAAATTTCGTCCAAAAAAATTTGAAATTTTAGACGGATATTTGAAATTTCAAAAAAAATTGAAAATTGGAATTTTTGTGTACGGGAAATTATTTTATTTACCGGAAGAGAGGGTTTGCTGGGCGGGAATTTAAAATTTTGAATTTTTCGTGTACTGGTAAATTATTTTATTTACCAGTCAGTTTTTTTTCAGGAAACGTCAGCATGTCCCGTCCAAGCAGGGGCGGAACCAGGATTTCAGAACCGGGAGGGCAGACCCTTTACTTAAAGTTAGTAAAAAAAATTCGAAGAAGGGAATAGCTTGCGAGAATAAATTGTTAATTCAATTGGTTGATTATTAATGATTTAGGGCTTTATAACTTATTTAGGATTGAAGTAGAAATTTTCTATTTTGTGGACTATAGCTAATTTAATTCATAAAAGGAGAGCAAACTATATCAATCGCAAAACCCTAACTTATCATTAGAAAAGAAGATTGGGTAGAATAATTTACATCAATCATTGGCAAAACCCTAACATATCATTGCTAAAGGAAGAAGAATAAAATACATCAACACCCTAACATATCATTGATTAGAATAAATAACATCAGCAAAACCATTAGCAAAACCCTTAACATATCATTTCTAAAGGAAGAAGAAACAATGTTAATTTGAAGTTTGAGTGTGTTAAGATTAACTATTAACCTGCTTGAGTTGCAGGTTTGATCCTCAAGTGAAAGATAATGGAGGCACTAAGGCTTGTGAGGCAGTTATTTTAGGGAGAAGTTAGAATCAGACTTAATCTTCGTCTTCTATTTGTCTCTTTGATTGGTAGTTATTCCCTTTCGACAAAAGTAAAAACGATTGGTAGTTATCCCCTAAACAGGAATACAATCCCTCAAAATCAAAACAATCCGAATCGGTTTACCCATGAGAGAAATTTTCTACAGCATTTGAAATTACACAAGTACCCATACTTTAATAAGAAACCTACAAATTCCATGCCGGGCAGCTGCCCGGCATGGTCTCTAAGTGGGTCCGCCACTGCGTCTAAGGGCAAGAGGGGGATAAAAAAAAACTGACATTTGGACCTTCAACTAATTTTTGGGCAAGAGTGGATTTTTTTTGGGTTTATCCTCCAGATTTTGGACCGTTGACTCAAAAATCCTATGTAAATACACAAGATTTTGTAGTGAATTATCGAAAAAAGAAGTGGTATTGGGCAGTGTCAAACAGAGGTTGTGAGTTTGACACTCTTCCGTTCCATTTTTTGTTTCTTATTCGGAAACATATATTGTTATCCCAAGTTAAGAGTAGACATAAATTTTCTGATTATGGCCTATTAGTATTTCCGTGCTAGCTAGTGAGTATGATTGATGGGATTTGGAGTTTGATACTCATTGTCTCACTTTTTAAGAGTATTTAAGTATTTTTCGCCCAACGACACAAATTCTTAATCACACCATTGACCATGCCAGAGATTAGAAAAGGAATGAAGTCTAACCAAAAGACATGTTTCTGTTGGTACAAGCATGAAAAGCTAACTGCATGTGTTGAATACAAAGAAAAACTACATCTTATCGAATGTTATGAAATTAACGGATTATATATATAGCTTACATGACAGAGACATTAAATACGTCCGAGTTAGTTGATCCAATGCACTAACCCGTAAATCTCATTCATTTTCTCTCATAATGTAAGTGTAATATCCGCCTTCTGCGTGGTCTACCGATCTCTATTCAGAATCAATGATTATGAGAAAAATAAGCCAAGAGACCAACAAGAGGAGCATTTATATAAGTCGTAGGCTCGGATTGGACAAATAATGATCTAGAATCTGCATATTTATCATCAATACTAGGTCCTCCAGTAACAGCTCCAATCAGTAAATTAGGGTTAGGGTCTTGACTTTCAAAATAGGGTGTGCCTCCATGACATTCTATGTGTTCTGGGTGTTGATCTATTGATGGTAGAGATGAGCCTCGATGGTGAATCCTTTGTGGGAATTTACTTCCATATCCCACCATATATGACAAGCCAATTGGATTGCTTCCCAAAATGTAGTCCACCTAATAAAATATTTAAAATTTTATAATCATAAAACGGCTTCGTATAACCCAAAATCCAATGGACCAAAGAGCTGAGATTAATACCTGACTCTTGGCGAGTGCAACCAGTGTGTCTGGAGTTACGGGCTTATTGTCACATTGAATATTTTGTTTGGCTTCGTTCAAATAGCGAGCATAAATAAGTAACAAAAACGAAAGTGATGTTGGATTTTGCATGTTGCTTCCATCGTCTTTGAACATAAGCCCACCTAAATGACAATGTCATAGAAAATAGAGTCACATTCTCCTCATTATTAGTAGAATATTATATCACTATAGAGCTTATAAAGCGTGGTTAATGGGGATGACGAAATTTGACTGATATGTAAATGACGAACTACATCAATGTCAAACGAACGTTAAATAAGGATATTAGGCCAACAAACTCTTGGTTGGAGTGGTAAGAGGTTTGGTCTTCCACTTTAGAGGTCAAGGGTTCGAGGCACACTGACAATTAAACAAAAAAGAACAAGGATATCAGACCTGGAGAGTATTTGACACTTTTTAATGTTGAATCGGGTAGGAGACTGCAAGCAAATTTATCAGCATTTAACTTATATTGAGCATTGGGTGGTGAAGATTTATCCATTAATTGTTTCTAGCAAAAGAAAAAAAAGAGAATTAGAATCATCCCAACTACTCATGAAATACTCTCTAGTGTCAAGACTAGTATATATGTTTGTCTTTGTTTATATTCATAAGGTCATTATTGTAATTGAACTACTCCTTTAGTTTCTATAAATACAAACGATACCCTACTTTGTAGGGCATCTTGAATGCAATACTTCACATGGTATCAAGAGCCATCAATCCCTAAGAATTTTCTTGGTTTTCAGTGCCATATTCCTTCTTCTCTTTCATCTCTTTCAGTCTCAAACTCTTCTTTCTTGTCTTAAACATGGCCGCCTCCATTGAAAATACCAACTCCCCTACTGTCATCTCT
This sequence comes from Eschscholzia californica, assembly GCF_041429995.1. Classification (NCBI taxonomy): domain Eukaryota; kingdom Viridiplantae; phylum Streptophyta; class Magnoliopsida; order Ranunculales; family Papaveraceae; genus Eschscholzia; species Eschscholzia californica. The sequence continues at coordinate 41,786,985 of NW_028238483.1, read as the reverse complement.
TCTCCTTCAACTCCTTCCACCATTTCCACTCTTCCCTCCCTCACAAACATAGCCAACCTCATCTCCATTCGTTTGGATTCAACCAACTATCTTCTTTGGAAAAGTCAGTTGCTTCCCATTTTGCATTCTCAGGATCTTTTTAAATTTGTTAATGGCTCATTCCCACCTCCACCTGAAACTCTCTTATCCTCTCTAACTGAAGGCACCTCTTCCCCAATCCATAACCCTGATTTTGTTTACTGGTACAGGGTGGACCAGATGCTCCTTTCATGGCTGAATGCTACCTTAACAGAACCTATTCTCACCCAAGTTCTGGTCTCACTTCTTCTCGAGCAGTCTGGGAATCTCTTGAAAGAACTTTTTCATCAGTTAACTCAGCTAGGTTAATGAATCTCAAACTTCAACTTCAAACATCAAAGAAGGGTTCTCTCTCTGTTTCTGACTACCTTCTTCGCCTGAAATCTCTCTCTGATTCACTTGCAGCTATTGGGCATCCCATTGCTGATGATGAATTGGTCCTCATTGTTCTTGCTGGACTTGGAAGTGATTATGAAAGTTTTGTAACTTCAATCACTACTCGTGCTCTGCCTCCAACTTATTCAGAGCTCCACTCTCTTCTCCTTACCCATGAGTTTCGCCTTCAATTTGTGGCCAACTCCACCTCACCACCATCAGCCCTTCTCACCCATTCATCTAACCCTCCACCCTCTTCTTTTCGTTCAAATACTCAGTATTCTAATCGAGGGTCCAGGGGTCGGTTCTCTCACAGAGGTGGTGGTGGTCGTGGTCGTTCTTCAAACAGAGGAGGTTATAATCGATCCTCTGTTCTTGGTCCTCCACCTGAAAGACAACCTCTTATTTGTCAATACTGTGGAAGAGTAGGTCACTCTGCTCGTCAATGTTATCTTCTTCATCGATCAAATGATCTCAATCAATCCTTTGCTGCTCTGGGTATAGACTCTGTTTCTTCTGACCCAAATTGGTACATGGACTCAGGAGCTACAACTCATATTGCTTCTGATAATGCTTCTCTCATCTCTCGCTCCGACGCTCCAGTACCTGAAAATGTCATGGTGGGCAATGGCAACACTGCATCAGTAACTGGTATTGGTAATATTCTTCTCCCCTTTCATAATTTCACTCTTAAAAATACCTTACTTGTCCCTTCTTTTAAGAAGAATCTCATATCTCTTTCTCGCCTTCTTCAAGATTTTAATTGTGTTGCTGTTTTCTCTCGAAATGGGTTTTATGTTCAGGATCTTCCCACAGGGAAGAGACTTCTCGTCGGAACGATTGTTGATGGTCTGTTTCGAATCTCCTCTGCTCCTGATTCCCCTGTTCAAGTCAGTCTTCTTGTTCAGCATCTTCCTCCTGGCTCTCGCACTTCATCTGACATTTGGCATCGTCGTCTTGCTCACACAAACTTGCACAATTTTAATTTATTAGTTTCCAAGAAGTTATTACCATTAAACAAATCTGTACTAAGTAAGTTTCAATGTGTAAGTTGTGTGTCTGGAAAACTGCATCAGTTTCCATTTTCTAATGTTAATCATCAATCAAAAGCTCCTAATGAGCTAATTCACTCTGATCTTTGGGGGCCTTCACCAATTTCTTCGAATTCTGGTTTTCGTTATGTTTTATTACTTGTTGATGATTATACCAGGTTCACCTGGTTGTATTTTCTCAAACAAAAATCAGAAGTTTTTCATCACTTTCAAATTTTCAAAACAATGGTTGAAAAACAATTTTCAAACCCCATTAAAACTCTGCAAACCGATGGTGGTGGTGAATATGTTAACACTGATTTCTCTGAATTTCTTACTAAAAATGGTATCCACCATCGTCGTTCTTGTCCCCATACACCCCAGCAAAATGGGGTGGCAGAGAGGAAGATTCGTCATCTTGTCGAAACATCCCTCTGTCTTCTTCACCAATCTTCAGTCCCTCTAAAGTACTGGCCTGATGCCTTCTCCACTGCTATTTTTACAATTAATTTATTACCCTCTTCTGTTCTAAATGACAATTCTCCTTTTCAAATGCTTTATCAAAAACAACCTAACTACAATTTTCTCAGAACGTTTGGTTGTTGTTGTTATCCTCTTCTTACTCCATATCGTTCATCCAAATTAGACTTCAAGACCAAACCCTGTGTATTTCTAGGTTACAGCTCTAACCATAAAGGTTATCGTTGTCTCGAAATATCTTCTTCTCGTCTTTTCATCTCTCGTAATGTTCTCTTTGATGAGATTAATTTCCCTTTTGCCTCTGTTTCAAAAACTCCATTGAACTCGTCTTCAATGAAAAACCCTCTGTTACCATTACAATGGACGGTCCAGATTACTCCATCAAGTCGGACCGTTCCTCTCTCCAATTCAAATCAACGCCACCTCACATCTGTTCCTCATCCGTCTCTCTCTTTACGTGTGGGTGATGAAAACCCACACGTACCCTCTCCCACTATTCGTAATCCTCACCCTACTGTAGAGGGTGATAATACACCTGTCCTTTCTCCACCAACGTCTCCTGATTCCACTGATTCACCACACCTGTCCTCCTTGTCTCCAACTAACCCCTCCTCTCTCTCTCTTACTTTACCAAATATCAGTATCAGTACTACTGTCCCTCTTCCAACGACCCAAATCTCTGCTCCACCTTCTTCCTCAGCTTTGCCTCTTCATCAAGAAATTCCCACTCAATCAACGATTCCCCCTTCCTCCTCTTCTCTCTCTACTCACCCTATGGTCACTCGAAGTAAGGATGGCACTCGAAAACCTAAAATTTTAATTTCAACCATTTCTACTAACACCAGCACTTCGAATCTCGAAGAACCTTCAACTTATCTTCAAGCTTCGACACAACCTCACTGGATTAAGGCAATGGAGGATGAAATAACTGCTTTACATAAGAATCACACATGGACTCTTATTCCACATGATCCGAAAATGAATTTGGTCGACTGTAAGTGGATTTTTCGTATCAAACGACGATCAGATGGTACAATAGAGCGGTATAAGGCACGATTGGTCGCTCGGGGATACACTCAACAGCAAGGAATCGACTATGCAGAAACATTCAGTCCAGTAGTTCGTCCGGCCACCATTCGAGCAGTTCTCTCTCTTGCTGTTTCAAATCAATGGCATCTTCGTCAATTAGACGTCAAGAATGCCTTTTTAAATGGTGAATTACATGAATCGGGTTTTATGACTCAACCCAAAGGATTCATCAATCCAAATTTCCCAAATCATGTTTGTAAGTTAAACAAGGCTCTGTATGGCCTCAAACAGGCCCCTCGAGCCTGGCATCAGAAATTTAGTAATTTTCTTCTACAATTGGGATTTCTTCAATCTATTTCAGATCCTAGTATGTTTTATCATAAATCAAGTAAGGAATTAACGATTTTATTACTGTATGTGGACGATATTATCGTCACTGGTTCGTGTTTATCTCTTTTGCATAACCTGATTCAGGCTCTTAAGGAAACCTTCGACATGACCGATATGGGCGATCTTTCTTACTTTCTTGGAATGGAGGCACATAGAAATTCAGACTCTCTGATTCTCACACAACAACAATATACGAAGAGTTTACTTAACAAATTTGGGATGATCTCTTCAAAACAAGTCAATACTCCAGTAATTACAGGAAAGAAATTATCCAAACATGATGGAGAACCACTATCTGATCCTCAATTATTCAGAAGTCTTGTTGGTGCGTTACAATATCTAACCATGACTAGGCCGGACATTTGTTATGCAGTTAACCAAGTTTCGAAGTTCATGAAATCTCCTACAACAACACATTTGATTGCAGCCAAACGCATTCTTCGATACCTTAAGGGCTCAATCAGTGAAGGTCTCTGTTTCAAACGTGCTCTTTCTTCTCCTATTCTTGGGTTCTCTGACGCTGATTGGGCCGGTTCTCCTGACGACCGTCGATCAACATCTGGTTCATGTGTCTTTCTTGGACCAAATTTGATCATTTGGGGCTCCAAAACTCAACCGACAGTGGCTCGATCTTCAACTGAAGCAGAGTATAGGGCAGTTGCTCACACCAGTGCAGATGTCATTTGGCTTAAGAATTTATTAACTGAGTTAGGTATCTCTCTGCCTTCTTCTCCAATTGTTCACTGTGATAACATCAGTGCTACTTATCTTGCCATTAATCCTATTCTTCATTCAAAAACAAGACATGCTGCTATTGATTTCCATTTCGTGAGAGAACAAGTTCTATCTGGTACATTACAAGTTCGATTCCTACCTGGAGATGATCAAATTGCGGATATATTTACTAAGGGGCTCTCCACTTCTCGGTTTCATGATTTGAAGGTCAAGCTCTCTCTGGTTTAGACCGTTCGGCTTGAAGGGGGGTGTCAAGACTAGTATATATGTTTGTCTTTGTTTATATTCATAAGGTCATTATTGTAATTGAACTACTCCTTTAGTTTCTATAAATACAAACGATACCCTACTTTGTAGGGCATCTTGAATGCAATACTTCACATCTAGAACCAAAAAATACCCTCAGCATTTGAATTGGATGATTTGTTTAAGGTTGTATTTGATAGGAGTCACTTGGATAGAAATTAAATTTAATCCAATCTAAGTAGTGTGCATTTAACTTAAAAAAGACTTACAATCGAAGAGAGCACATAAACACCAGCATGCTTGTCGTCCCACCCAAATTCACAATTTTCCCCTTTCATATTTATATCCATAGTCGAAACTAAATTCATCTTAACCGTATACTTCCAATAGCTAGTCTTATTGGTAGCCTTGTACAACCAAGAAGCAGCCCACGCTAATTCATCCTACAAGAGTTAAGTCGGAAAATCAATTAAAATTTAAGACCAAAATGATGACTTTAATAATAATGGCGAGTTTTTATTATAATGTTGGTGAAGTAGCAGTACATCGTAACTACCCCAATCGCAGTAGAAAGGGCAGACAATAGGTCCAAGACTATCGTTATAGCTTCCTTGATACTTATCTGCAAAGGTGAAAACCTACAAAAGAAATACATAAAGTTATATTATAAGAGAGAAATCAACCGTTCCAAAAGTTATTTAGAAACAAACCTACAAAAGAAATCCATCACTCTGTTAGTGAACTATATCTTGGGGGATTGTGAGAGACTGTTTTTTCACTTCTTACAACGGGTCAACAGAAGTGTTGCCAAAAATCTACACGTTACGTGTTTTCATTACACTGTGCCTCATGATGAGCTATAAGGGACCAACCTCATATTTTTGATACCTTATGCAACAGTTTTCAGTTTGAGAAAGTTAAGTTGATAATTGTTCTTTTTGGATTATGTATGAACCGTTGCAAAACCGGTATATAGTTACACGCTTAAAGCCTTAAATCTTTAAGTGTTGCTAATAAATGTATATGGTTGCTCATAGTTATTGAAAACATGGCAAAACAAGCATTTTATTTAAAGAGGATGAAGGGAACATGAGCAGATGGTTCACCTGAGAAGCCCTATCAAGTAGTTGATTGGAATATGCAGGGTCTGATGACTTGAACACAATAGAGGAAGCTGCTAGGGCAGCAGCAACTCAGCTGAAACCTCAGAACCCGGATGGGTCGCATTCACCGCATACGCGGTTCTATCAGTGTCCATGTCCTCGGGACGTTGCCAACAGGCATGGTCACTATAAGGTTCTCCAACTTGAACATAAACCACATTAGGGATTTGAGTGGACTTCAAGAAGTAGTCAGTTGCCCATTTTATCGCCTCTTTAGCATGTCCTAGATCAGAGTCCATGAGATCGCCGAACTCTATCACACTCCATGCCAATACCGTTGTTGAAAAGGCCATGGGAAGATTGAACTTCAAGTTGTCTCCGGCATCGTAATATCCCCCGCTTAAATCCAACTAACAAAATATCAAAATCAATTAGACAATTGCAACTAATCATCTGAAAATTGTCGAAATAGCTAGAACTTTTTTCAAACTATCGGAACAAACTTTGCAAGAGCTTGTTCCAGATGGTGTAATATTAATGAACCGTTACTGATATAACAAAATATAAGTTACAATTCAAACAGAAAAATGTCAGAAAACAATTAATGGAAATTAATGAAAGAGGATGTAGTAAATATTTTCTTTCGTTCAAGAGGGGGAATTTTTAAATAATCGATGAAAGAACTTTTTTTCCTTTACAATTATACTGAGAGACTCATTCAAAATCAATTATTTTTTTAAAATGTTACTGATTAAAAACCACCCACACAGATTCATCTGTCTTTTCTTGTAAATAAGTTAAATCATACGCAATAAAAGCTAGATTTGTAACGACTTTTTTTTATTGTTTTGAAAAAAAAATGCATATTGTACGGTTAATATATATATATATACACATACAGTGGGAGCAAGACTCTAAGAGAGTAAAAGAACAAGTAAATAGAGTACTGTGAACAACTTACTCCCACATTGTAACCATCATGGAGAGCAGAATCTTTCCTCCAAGTCATTCTTTGAGTAGGAGGTAATTTTCCTGATCTTTGACCTTCAAAGAACAATATGCTCTTTGTTAATGCATCTTTATAGTCATGAACTTGAACAGCTAATGAATCCTTCTTCATCACTGTCATATATAATATAACCCCAACTAGAAATAAGACTCTACAATAAGACCTCCCCATTATTTCCTCTTCTCTAGCTCTAAGTAACCCAATCTCCCCTGGCCTTTGTGTCTCTCTATCCTGATATTCTAACAAAAACTAGAGAGAGCTAGAAAGATAGTGAAATGGAGTAGGGAGAAGAGAAAGAGAGAGGTACCTATTTGTAATGGATTACTTGTGCAGTTAAAGGAAATAAAGTAATTTTTGGGTTATCAGAATTGAAAATATCTATGATAGATTATGATTCATCTTGCTCTTCAATTTGTAATGAGATTAATTATGCAGTTAATGGAAACAAACTAATTTTTGGTTTCATATTTGAAAATATGTGTAGAAGGGTAGATTATGATTTATCATGCACTTAAAATTTGACATTTCTTTAATGCAGTAGGTATGCAAAATATTTTGTTGTAAATTCTTTATATTCTTAAGTAAGTTAAAAAATGCAATTCATTTGTTTGTATAGATTCTTTCTAATCCTAGATTATTTTCACTTTGGACAAATCAAATTTCCAACAGTTTTTACTTACAAAATTAGAAACTTATAAGGAATTTATTTCTAATCGTTGTCCTTAAAAAATTTCTTTAAAAATCTATCTTTAAAAGACAAAATTCAATTTTTTTTTCTAAACGGAGTCCCAATTTGTAAGCAACCAAAAATTTAGTCCCAATATTTTTTCAGCCTTCTAAAATGGTCTTCAAAATCATATATCTGTTGGTCAACTTTAAAACTTGATTTTTTTTTTCTATCATTTTTGAGTTGTTTCCTTTTGGCCCCCTACTTTGTGACCAGCTTTCCTTTAAGGCCTCCTGTTTTTCGTAAATTCAAATATGGCCCACTTTTGTTAACACCGTCAGTCAACTTTTATGGTTAATTTTATTGTTTCCGTATTTACCCTTCTTATAAAAATGATTTCTAAATTCAAAATTGACCCCTTTTAAGTTTGGGTCAATTTCCAAAAAATGATAGCTACTTTAGAAAAAACTAGGGGACCAAAATGGAATACATATTTTTTTTTTGACAGAATAAATGGAATACATATAAAAAAAGTTTAAAAACACCTCATCTCTCCCTCTCTCTCCTCCACATTATATATCGCGCCACCTCATCATCTTCTCCGATGAAGGTCGCCGGCCGACCAAAATTTTCGGCGACCTTTAAATATATATTTTTTTATCTTTCTTTAATCTCCCTCTCTTTAATCCCTCTCTCTCTAATCTCTCTAAACAATCTATCTCTCTCATTCTCTCTCTCTCTCTCTCTCTCTCTCTCTCTCTCTCTCTCTCTCTATATATATATATATATATATATATATATATACTCTCTCTCTCTCTCTCTATATATATATATATATATATATATATACTAGGGTATATCCCGTGCCCTAGGGCACGGACACTTGTATCAATCAAATGTTACGAAATTTATTAGTTATCATTTTATTGAGAGAGAGAGAATTTTATTAGTTATTATTTTTTTGTATTACTTTTTTTTTGTTTCTAATAGTTATTATTTTATTAAAAGAGAGAGATTTTAATTTCTTTTTTTAACCTTTGAAATTTATTTTGTTTCCTTTATTTTCTTAAATTAGTTATTTTATTTATAAGAAGGAAACGATTATTGTTTTTTAAATAGGTAACTTTATTTCTACGAAGGACTATATTTTAAATTTTGAGAAGGGCTTATAGACAATATCCTTTATTAAAAAAGGATGTTTGTCCCAGTCATCGTTTTCCCTTCTGTTTTATATAATAGATATATATTCAGGAGAGGGAGATTAGTTAGCGAGAAAGAGATTAGTTAGAAATAAATGAGAGGGAGAGGGATTATAGAGAGGGAGATTAGAGAAAGATTAAAAAAAATAAAAATTGAAGGTCGTCGGAAAAATTGGTCGGCTGGTGACCATCATCGGAGAAGATGATGAGGTGGCGAGATATATGATGTGGAGGAGAGAGGCGATGAGATGGAGGAGAGAGATGGGGTGTTTTAAAAAAATTTGTATATGGATTCCATTTTGGCCCCCTAGTTTTTCTAAAGTAGCCATCATTTTTTGGAAATTGACCCAAATTTAAAATGGGTCAATTTTGAATTTAGAAATCATTCTTGTAAAGAAGGGTAAATATGGAAACAAAAAGATTAACCATAAAAGTTGACTGACGGTGTTAACGAAAGGGGACCATTTTGAATTTAAGAAAAACAGATGGCCATATTCTATCACACTCCACCCTAATATAGTCGTTGTAAAAGCCATGGTGAAATTCAACTTTAGGTTATCTCCTGCATCGTAATATCCTCATGTTCAATTCACCTAATTCCTTAATTGCACATTCACTTCTAAGATTAAGCCATGGTCAATATTTTTACTAATCGTTCACAACTATTTGAAGTTGAATAAATGTATTATAAGCAACAATAAGATTCAGAAGAGATTGGCTACTTGGAAATGCAAATACTTATCCAAAGGAGGGTGAATGGTTCTTATTAAGAGTACATTAACAGCCATTTCGATATGCTATCTCTCGCTATTCCTGATGCCAGTTTCTAGCAGTAAGAAGGTTGATCGTATTATGAGAAACTTTTTATGGGGAACAACTGCAAATAAAAGAAAATATCACTAGATAGCTTGGTCTAAAATCAACAATAGCAAGAAATTAGGTGGTCTGGATATTAAAAACTTGGCATTAATGAACAAAGCTCTTATAGGCAAATGGGTTTGGAGGTATGGACAAGAACCTCATAGCTTTTGGAGGAAGATTATTGATGAAAAATATAAGGGAGGTGCTGCTCCATGGTTCCCAAGCGACCAAATAACTTCCAAAAATGCTGGCCCATGGCGAAGAATATCTTCCCTGACCCCTATCATCACGAAGAAAACCAAACTAGAGATCAACAGAGGTCGTCAAATCAACTTTTGGTTGGATGACTGGACGGACAGAGGGTCTTTCAAGTCTAGATTTCCTACTTTATGGAGAGCTACCAAGAAGAAATTTGCATCTATATAGGATTATTTGGGTGGTGCTTTCGTCGATGACTCATAGAATCTTCATTTTTCTAGTCCAATCAGAACATCAGAGATTGATCGCCTTACTGCTCTCCTTGAGTCTACAACTGAAGCTTCATCTTCCCTTCATTCCTCGATTGACTCACGTAAGTGGCTTCCTTCGAACCATGGTTTCTGAGTCAAATCCTTGTATCTAGAGCTAGAACAAATGTATTCCTTCGAAAGTCTTTTTTCTTCTCTGGGCTATCATCCATAAAGCTGCTCCAGCCATGGACAAGATTATTCAAAGAGGCTTTATAACTCCAAACAGATGCTTTTTGTGTAAATTCAATTGTGAATGATCTGATCACCTATTCCTTAATTGCACATTCACTTCTAAGATTTGACAAGCTTTAATCCCCTCTCATCATACAAACAGTAGCACTCAAACAATCTCCAATTTCTTGATTGAATGGAAACCAAAGAAAGTAACAGATAGAAAATCCTTCCTCCATTTTTGTACCCCACCGGCAATCATATGGGTCATATTGTTAGAGCGTAATAATAGAGTTATGGAGATAGAAAGTGACAGAGAAGCTACACGGGATAATATCATCATTCAAGCTAAGAGCTTAATTCACTATTCGGCAACCAATCAACTATGAAGCAAATCGACCCCTTTTAGTCAATACATCACGAATTGGGATGCTTTATCTAGGCTATAAGCCTCATGTAACTTTTTTCTTATCTTTTGTCTGTGTAATGGATGGTTAGCCATCTAGGCTTCTTCCATTGCATTGTTTGTTTTTTTCATCAATGATACCATTTTATCTTCTCCAAAAAAATAAGCAGCAATAAGAGGATCAAGAAAAGAGATTTAGAAAACTAAACACTGCTCATACTATGCCGGACATAATCCGAGCTGGAATACTTGGCCGAGCCAGGTTTAGAGCATCTCCAATGTAACACTGAATCTTAGAAACTCTGAGTGCCACAAATGATTTTTAGGATTTTCTCTTAAAAACTCTCTCCAATGCAACACTCTATTTGGATCTCTAAGATGACGTGTCGAGGGTGGAATAGAGATATCTCAAGAGGACATTGTGTCCTCTTGAGATATCTCTAATTGTCCAACTCATCAATATTTGACTTTCATCCAATGGAAATCGAGTCTTCTATATTTTCTAAATAATTAATAATTTATTTACAAAAACAACTGTGCCACATAAGTAAATAAGATAAGTTTAGAGTTTTGCATTGGAGACACAAAAAAATTGAGAATCTCTATTTGGCCACCTAAGAGTGAGAATCTCAATTGAAACTTGACACATAGGATGAGTAGAGATTGTTTTGAGTTTTGCACTGGAGATGCTCTCACTAGGAGAAAGTTAAACACTAACCCTATTTGGTGATCAAACAATCCCCAAAATGATAAACCCTAAAACAAGTAAAAGCCCCATGAGCCATGACTTCAGTTTTCGGTACTTGCCATAATTCCAATTTGCTTCTCTAATTTGTGACAACTCACCTTTTTGTCCCCATATTTTAACCAAATAAATATATAACCCACTAGCTAACAGATTCGTCTGAGTTATGTTAAGATGTCGTTAGTACTTTCCATTTTCACAGTTTTGGGAAGTGGTAATGTTTCATATTGTTTTACTGGCAGTTTGGGCTTATTTCTTTATCTTGATATACCCACAAGAAACGATGTAAATACATGAAGTTCTATAATGGATTGTCGAAAAAAGAATTGGTATCGGGCACTGTCAAACGAAGGTTGTGGGTTTGATGATCTTCCATTCTGATTTTCGTTTCTTATTTGGAAATATTGTTATCCCGCACTATGAGTACACATGCGATTATGACCTATTGATAATGTGTAGCTTAGTTGGAATTTCGGTGCTAGCTAATGCCTAGTGAGTATGATTGATGGGATTTGAAGTTCGAACTCATTGTCACTCTTTTTGTTATTTTTCAAACTGTTAGTTTTCGCCGAACGACACAAATTCTCAATGACACCATTGACCATGCTAGAGATTTGAAATGGAATAAAGTCTAACCAAAAGGCATGTTTGTGTTACACTGTTGCTTTTTCCCACTTTTTCATTCAACAATTTTTTTTTGAAGAGGGTAAAGTAGATTTCATTAATTGCAAAGGTTGCAATTACAAAGAGAAAACAAGAAAATGAAGAGAATTTTTCATTCAACAATTAAAATACTATATCTTGGTACAAGCATTAAAAGATAACTGCATGTACTACATTACATGTTGAATGCCAAAAAAAAACCTACATCTTATCGAACATTGTAAAAATAACGGATTATAGCTTACATGACTGAGAGATAAAATACGTCCGAGTTAGTTGATACGTACAATGCACTAACCCGTAGATCTCATTCATTTTCTTTGGTAATATAAGTGTATAATCCGCCTTTTAATTGTGGTCTACTGATCTCTATTCAGTATCAACGAGCATGAGAAAAATAAGCCAAGAGGCCAACAAGAGGAGCATTTATATAAGTTGTAGGCTCGGATTGGACAAATAATGATCTAGAATCTGCATATTTATCATCAATAGCAGGTCCTCCAGTAACAGCTCCAATCAGCACATTAGGGTTAGGGTTTTGACTTTCAAAATAAGGAGTGCCTCCTTGACATTCTAGGTGTCCTGGGTGTTGATCTTTTGATGGTAGAGATGAGCCTCGATGGTGAATCCTTTGTGGGAATTTACTTCCATATCCCACCATATAGGACAAGCCACTTGGATTGCTTCCCAGAATATAGTCCACCTAATAAAATATTTTAAACTTTGTAATTATAAAACGGCTTCGTATAACCCAAAATCCGATGGACCAAAGAGATGAATTAATACCTGACTCTTTGCGAGTTTAACCAGTCTGGTTGGAGTTACGGGTTTATTGTCACATTGAATATTTTGTTTAGCTTGTTTCAAATGGCGAGCATAAATAACTAACAAAAACGAAAGAGCTGTTGGATTTTGCATATTGCTTCCAACGGGTTTGAACATAAGCCCACCTAAATGACAATGTCATAGAAAAATGGAGTTACATTCTACTCATTATTAATAGAATATTACTAGTTTAACTGATTCGTAGAAACATTTTTACGAGTATGTAGATCTTTGCAAGAGATCATCATTGAAAGTTGACAACCTACATAATTACCCAAACCCTAGAAATTTCTATCTTCATGTGACATCGATGGTTGATCTATAGTTGTTTCCATGTGCCTCACATCAACAAGTTTCAATACTTCTACGTTGGTTTAGCTTATTTCACGTTTTATGACTACATTAATGTCAAATGAAAGTTAAGTAAGGATATCAACCCAACAATTCTTGATTGAAGTGGTAAGGGGTTTGATCTTATACTTTAGAGGTCAAGGGTTCGAGACACGCTGACAATTAAAGAAAAAAAAACAAGGATATCAGACCTGGAGAGTATTTGACACTTTTTGATGTTGATTCGGGTAGGAGACTGCAAACAAATTTATCAGCATTTAACTTATATTGAGCATTGCGCGGTGATGATTCGTCCGCTAATTGTTTCTAGCAAAAGAAGAAAAAGAATTAGAATCATCCCAACTACTTATTGATTACTCTCTAGAACCAAAAATTACCCTCGTATTTGAATTAGATGTTTTGTCTAAGGTTGTATTTGATAGGAGTCACTTGGATAGAAATTAAATTTAATCCAATCTAAGTAGAGTGCATTTTTAAGTTAAAAAGACTTACAATCGAAGAGAGCACATAAACACCAGCATGCTTGTCGTCCCACCCAAATTCACAATTTTCCCCTTTCATATTTATATCCTTAGTCGAAACTAAATTCATCTTAACCGTATACTTCCAATAGCTAGTCTTATTGGTAGCCTTGTACAACCAAGAAGCAGCCCACGCTAATTCATCCTACGTACGAGAGTTAAATTGGAAAAAACAATTAAAATTTAAGACCAAAATGATTTTTACAATAATAGCGAGTTTTTATTATAATGTTGGTGAAGTAGTAATACATCGTAACCACCCCAATCGCAGTAGAAAGGGCAGACAATAGGTCCAAGACTATCGTTATAGTTTCCTTGATACTTATCTGCAAAGGTGAAAACCTACAAAAGAAATGCAGTAAATTATTGAAAACATAGTTATTGAGACATAGTAAAAAAAGCATTTCTATTTAAAGAGGATGAAGGGAACATGAGCTGATGGTTCACCTGAGAAGCCCTATCAAGTAGTTGTTTGGAGTACGCAGGGTCAGATGACTTGAACACAATAGAGGAAGCTGCTAGGGCAGCAGCAATCTCAGCTGAAACCTCTGAACCCGGATGGGTTGCGTTCACAGCATAAGCGGTTCTATCAGTGTCCATGTCCTCCGGACGTTGCCAACAATTATGATCGCTATAAGGTTCTCCAACTTGAACATAAACCACATTAGGGATTTGAGTGGACTTCAAGAAGTAGTCAGTTGCCCATTTTATGGCCTCTTTAGCATGTTCTAGTTCAGAGTCCATGAGACCGCCGAACTCTATCACACTCCATGCCAACACCGTTGTTGAAAAGGCCATGGGAAAATTGAACTTCAAGTTGTCTCCAGCATCGTAATATCCTCCGGTTAAATCAAGCTAAAAAATATCAACATCAATCAAACAATTGCAACTAATAATGTGAATATTGTCGACATAGCTAGAATTTTTTTTTTTCAAACGGTCCAAACAAACTTTGTAAGAGCTTGTTCCAGATGGTGTAATATTTGAGAGTCAGTTACTGTTATAACAAAATATAAGTTACAAGTCAAACAAAAAAATGGCAGAAAACAATTACTGAAAATTAATGAAAGAGGGTGTAGTAAAATATTTTGTTTCATTCAAGAGGGGAAACTTCTTAAATAACCCATGAAATAATTTTTTTCTTTTAAAATTATACTTGGAGACTCACTCAAAATCTTATGTAATATGACTCTAATTAAATACTTTAATCGACTAATTTTTCCAAATGTTACTGATTAAAAATCGCATCTACAGATTCATCTGTCTTTTCTTATGAATAAATTAAATCATACGCAGTAAAAGAAAGACTTATAACGACTACTTTTTTATTGTTTTGAAAAAGATTACATATCATCCCATAATATATACCTATATATATATATATATATATATATATATATATAAACTTTGAGCAAGACTTTAAGATAGTAAAAGAACAAATGAAGTTTCAACAAAAAAAAAAAAAAGAACACGTGAAGTGTGTCAGCAACTTACTCCCACATTGAAACCATCATGGAGAGCAGAATCTTTCCTCCAAGTCATTCTTTGAGTAGGAGGTAATTTTCCTGATCTTTGACCTTCAAAGAACAATATGCTCTTTGTTAATGCATCTTTATAGTCATGAACTTGAACAGCTAATGAATCCTTCTTCATCACTGTCATATATAATATAACCCCAACTAGAAATAAGACTCTACAATAAGACCTCCCCATTATTTCCTCTTCTCTAGCTCTAAGTAACCCAATCTCCCCTGGCCTTTGTGTCTCTCTATCCTGATATTCTAACAAAAACTAGAGAGAGCTAGAAAGATAGTGAAATGGAGTAGGGAGAAGAGAAAGAGAGAGGTACCTATTTGTAATGGATTACTTGTGCAGTTAAAGGAAATAAAGTAATTTTTGGGTTATCAGAATTGAAAATATCTATGATAGATTATGATTCATCTTGCTCTTCAATTTGTAATGGGATTAATTATGCAGTTAATGGAAACAAACTAATTTTTGGGTTATCAGATTTGAAAATATCTACGATAGATTATGATTCATCTTCCTCTTCAAATTTTTTCTTAATCCCTATTTGGTGTGCTAGTTATTTGCCGTGGTATTTAGTATCATACTTAGGTATGAAATTGATTGTGAAATATCAAGGAATCTATTTCTAATTATTGTCCTTGCAAAATTAGTTTAGAAAATCTATTGACAAAATTCAAATTACTTTTTTTTCTAAATTAAGTCCCAATTTGTAAGCAACCAAAAACATACAAAATTTCTTTAGAAAATCTATGGACAAAATTCAAATTATTTTTTTTCTAAATTAAGTCTCAATTTGTAAGCAACCAAAAACATAGTCCCAATATCTTTTCAGCATTCTAAAGTGGTCTTCAAAATCATATATTTGTTGGTCAACTTTAAAAGTTGATTTTTTTTTTCTTTCATTTTGTACCATTTCTTTAAGTATTTCTCTCCTATCTTTTCTTCTTGTAGGAAAAGGGATGGGCAGACGGGCGGCCGTCTGTCTGTCGACAATATTTTTCCACTATGAAAAAAATTATAAGATGAAATTACTTATGAAATAAAGATATGGTGCCATAGATATTTTGCATGCATTCTAGCCCCAGAATTTTTTTTAAGTCCAAACTAGGGATGACCCTGGACCTAGACGACCCTGTCGGTTGCCAAGGACCCCCAAATTTAGAGGGCTCCCAATTTATAAAACATTATATATATATATATATATATATATATAATGTTATTATATGAACTATTTTATATAGATTTATATCAAGTGCGTTTGGGTAGTAGAGTTTGTTGACTAATTGATTATTGAAATTAAGGTCAAGTGTTCGACTCTCATAACTTATATTATTTTTTAGACAATTTTTCCTTCAAAAATAGACCGTAGAAGTAAAAAATGTAGATACCACCTCACAAAGCTTACCCAAATCTACTCAAACTATAAAAACAACCTAACTAATAGAAAATTTAAAAGACAAATTAAGACATAACATTTAAACTTAATGTTGTCGTTTATCAATTTTAAATTTTCGATAAATGTTGTTGGTAATTTAGAAAAAGATGGATAAGAGAAAAAAAAAACTATGAGAAACAAAAATACGTTGGTAATCATAACATCGAAGAAATGGGAAACAAAATATACAGAGAAGGGAAGTGAGATCTCGAGTGAAGGAAGATACCACAAGATTTGATTGGATTATTTAGAGAAATTTGATTGATTGTTGGGCGCCATAATTTTTGGGTACTCTCTGTTTCTCTCTAAAATATAATCGTTCTCTCTCTCTCTTCTTCTCTGTTAAGAAGGAAAGAATAATTTAAAGGATTATTTCTCAAATAGCTCCCAACTTTGTGACCAGTTTCCTGCCTAGCCATTCTGTTATAACACCGTTAACTAGTCATCATTTCTCTCTCCTCCGTCTCATCACCTGTCTCTGCCACCCTCATCTTCTCACCACCTCATCGTCTTCACCGGCAAAGCTCGCTGGCCGGCCAATTTTCAGGTCGGCGACCTGCAAACCTAAAAAAAATAAAAATTATCTTTTTCCTCTCTCCTCTCTCTCAAAAAAATTTTTTTTTTTTCTTTCCTATCTCTAGATCTGTTCTAGAGAGAGAGGAGGTATTTTCTTGAAAACAGACCTCCTCTTTCTCTAATAGATTCAGAGAGAGAGGAAAGGAAAAAAAAAAGTTTAGAGAGAGAGGAAAAAAATTTATGTTTTCTTTTTTTGGGTTTGAAGATCGCCAGCCGGAAAATTGGTCGGTCGGCGACTTTTTCCGGTGAAGACGATGAGGTGGCAGAGAGAGGTGATGAGATGGAGGAGATAGGTGATGAGATGGAAGGAAGACGGATAATAGTATGGAAGACTTGATTAGAGGCTTTGTAATTTTTTTTTCCTTTTTAATTTAGCACTTTCTAACTTTACAAAATTATTAGTATTTCATTTTTCTTTTGGGTTCGGTCGGTTCGGTTTGGGCGGTTTCTAGAAACTCAAGTCGAGGCCAAACCAGACCAATTTTGAGTTTTTCGGTTTTTTGGCCGAACCGAGTCGAACGGTGATCGGTTCGGCCCAAAAACCGATCGGTGCGGTTCGACTTGGTTTGGTTCGGCCAATTGGTTCAATTTTTGCTCATCCATAAAAATAGTGATTTGGAGGCCGAGGGACTTGAACCCGAGTCACTCACATGGATAACAGGATGAGTTTCCAACTTAGCAAACGAACTTCATGTTTTGTTAACGTAGCTTTAACTATATATTAACTTAGGTCTGTAACAGAAATGGGCCCTCAAAGGTGGGGGGCCTAGTGCGAGCGCCCTGCCCGCACTGGGCCTTCCACGGGCCTGCAACCAATAATGATAATTGTGATTAGCCCAATGGTTGAAGGGAAATTTTACCACTCTTGTGATCGCAGGTTCTAGACCCCTCATTCATTTTTCTATCTTTATTATTATGTTGGAACTCTGAAGCAAGAACATAGAGTATTTCGTGTGTTGCTTTAACATAGCTTGCAACTTGGCAGATTGATCGGAACTCATGGCAATTTTAGGAGGGATTCAGAAGGTCGTAGGTTCAAACGCCACAACCACTTTTTGTGGTGTTAGTTTAGGTTTGTAGAATTTCAAAATTTTGGTCGCATTTTCCTAACCAATTTTAGAATACTAATCTTCAAATCTTGTTATTTCTTTTTTCAATAATCTTTTTTTCTATAAATCTACAACTACTATTTGCTTAAATTTCTATGATTGTCATTTTTAGAAGGGACGTAGTAACTTTTTAGACCCCCCCCCCCCCCCCCCTCAAAGTAAATCCTGGATACGTCACTGGGCGAGACGATTACAACTGAGACAATATCGACAATTGCTAAGTTTTGGGCGTCACAAAACAACCCCCAAAATGATAAACCCTAAAACAAGTAAAAACGCCATAGTTCAAAAAAAAAAAACACCATGACGTCAAATTTTTTGTGCTAGCTAGTGGGTATGATTGATGGGATTTCAAGTTCTATATTCATTGTCTCACTTTTTATTAGTACTAGGTATAACCCGTGCCTCCGGCACGGCTAAACTTGTTTGATACATTATTCGATTTGCAAGTACTAAGGTCTGACACACTCGTATGTTGCATTTGTTTATTTCTATACTACTCCACTTCTTATGAATAAAATCATTAATCATATTATGTAAAGAATAAAATAACAGTTTGAGTACTTTCATTACAGAAATCCAATACAAACTCCTTAGTAATTGACAATTGAGAAAGTATAAATGTTAACAAAATACAAACAGCAAATTCCTCTGACTCCTTTGGACTGACCTTGGAGCTTGGCTACGATGGTTGTCCAGTTGACCAAATAATAATCCTAGAGATAAATCATGTACCTGTGGAAAATAAGAGAAACGAAGATGGCAACAAATAACTCTAGTTCAATAATGGGCGAACAGTTTGTGCTATAAAAGAGAGTAAAAAGTAAAGGAAGATTCACCGAGATACTACGAAATAATATAAATTTTAGGGAAATTTAACATCATATGCCCAAATGTTGCAACAACCAGCATTAACGCTGGTGATTTTTATACATTTAACGGGTTTATTTAGAAAGCAGATAATGGATGCGGAGAAACCAATTGTGGTTATGAACGATGGATTGCTATTTAAAGGTGATATGAAGAAGGATAAGCAAATTTAACAACATATGCCACAAACATTATTAGTTAATTAACATTAAGATCATCCATCATATAATATCATCTAATGAACTGCAGAAAGGGACTAACGAAATTAAACTGCAAAATGAAATAAATAAGAAACAAAAACTATAGTTGCACTACTAAATAAAGCCTACCTATCTGCCTCATCAGATAGAATCCACGACAACTTTCTGTGCACAAATGATGTTCCTATAAGATAGACAAATATCAAAAGGAAACCTGATTTTGAGTAAGATCCATAATTCCCAAAACTGACAAACAAATATGTACGGTCCCAACAAACTATAACCAGGAAAAACTTACAAACTATCAATACTTCGGATTCTTTTCAGCAGTTATGACTTTGGTCATGTTATCTCCGAACGAATCTGACACCCTTTTATCAAGAACTCTAAATGTATCTTCGAGTGAACTGAGATGAGTTGAACCCAACATACAATATCTCTTTCATCACTGTACTCGAGATCAGTTGGACCTCTGCCTATTGTCATTTGTATTAGTACAATACCGAAGCTATATACATTGCTCTTTTCTGCCACTTTAAGAGAATATGCAAGTTCTGGAGCTATGTAACCATGAGTACCAGCAAAACAACTTCAATCGGACCATTAATTAAAAATCTTCTGCAATCCTAAAATCAGCAATCTTTGTTCATAATTTTCGTCGAGTACAATATTCATACATTTGTTTAACCTCGCTTTTTTTTTCGTTTGATCGGTTCTCAACACCTAACCGGGAACGGGTGCAATAACTTTTTAATGGTTTCATAAATGTGAATGTAACTCTCGCGTGGTAGAAGCACCAACGCTATTCAAAAGAGTTTTTTACCTGCAAATACCTAATACAATGTCATCTTATTCACAAGTTGGCCACTTTTCAAACACAAAAGCGATCATTACCTAGGTCTTATCACCCCTACGATAAAAAAAAGTGCTAACAACGGAATAGGTGAGTTCCTCGCAGGAGATGCATTACATAAATTAGATACATTGGAAAGATCAAAGATGCTTGAGTTGCTTTTCTTTTCTAGCGTTAGGTCACACTGATAAATTTACATACTTTTGGTGATTGCTAAGTGATAATAAACGTTGCAAAAGAATAGAAACTACGATAATCTATAATAGGCCAATCCAAATTGAAGATACAAATGACATCATCAATGAGTTAGATACAAATGATGATAGGTGCCAGTTCGTCTAGTGTTAAACAACCAGATCAAGAAAATACAATTTTACTCAATAAGATTATTGCTTTTGATTCATATATCATTTATTTTCCCATGTCACATGAAGTTATCTTGTGTTTAGATTATTCCGTAGAAGATGCTTGCTAGTGTATTATTGCCCTAAGAATAGGGATGCTTATCTTTCGGCGGTTCTTCGTAGTTTAATTCAAAATATATTATGTGGGCAATTTCTATTGTCTTGGTTACTCCAATAGGTGCAGGTAAATGGTTAGTCTAAATATCTAACCTTCACTGCTGATAGAAACCATGTTATGGTTTAGAAATTCAAGAGATTTAAGTGCTCATTACCCACGAATGTTTCGAGGGAGCCATCTTATTATTTGATGTACCATGGAGTGTGAAGTGTCGCACTACAAATTCATTTTTTAGATGTCTTGCTATTCGGATCTAACTATTCTGGGTTTCTGTTGTTGCTTGGGATTCTCGTTGGGTGACTTGTAGGTATCTATAGTGTAAGTTGAGAGATTTTTTTCTTGCATTTATGTTCTCGGCTAATATTCTACTACAAAGTAAAGAACATTATTGCGATCTTAATCTATAATAGGCCAGTCTAGACTATATTTATGTTCCAAAAAAATAAAGAGAATTTTCACCATCAAATATGAAAAAAGAAAGAGATTAGTAAAAGCAACCTCCTATTTTCCAAATTTTTAGTATCCAAGTCATAGACAACCAACACAACATGCATCTGCACTCACCAAAATCACCTTAAATCCCGTAGTGTTCACTTCTTGAATCGACATACATTAAACATTATAAGCTACAAGAAATATTGAGACATGGGAGAGAAATTTAAATTCAAGGTATTGAATATACCTGCTCACAGAGGGTTCCAAGTCTCCCTAGCGCCAACCTCACCTCGTGAAACAGTAGCAGTCTCAACCTATAAAAATCATGTAACAACATCAATACAACTATGTAAAGAAATAAGAATTTGCCGAAACTCCATGATCAAGTGAAGTCCTCAATCTTCCACGAAAATCAACATTTTGTTCCAAAAAAATAAAGAGAATTTTTTTTTTCAGAAAAAATAAATCTGAACTGCTGGTCTTTCCAGTAGAGAAAAAGACATCATACATATATGTTGGCACTTAACAGAAGTGAGGTTCTGTTGTGTATGATGAATCAAAGCACAAAATTGAACATTACTTATTACGAAGCACAAAATTGAGAAGGGGCTAAATTGAATGTTTTTGGTTACCAAGCACAAAACTGAGAAGGGGCTTCTTCTTTCTATGAGATGTAGACGGTAAAATGTCTACGGGTCGGAAAGTCTGACAGTCAACGGGTCAACGGTCAAAGTCTTGTCGGGTCGGGTCGGATGCTTCGGGGACCGGCTACGTGTCGAAAAGAACCTGCACACAAAAAGAGAGAAGAGATCGTGAAGCCTCTGGGACACCGGGATGGTGCCGGCCTAAGGGGGCTCCGACGGTCAAGTCAGATACTCGGTCAAATATAAATAAGAAAGTCAAAGTGGGCAATAGAAGGGTAACCGTCGTCGGAGTGCTTAGGTGTCGCGGCTCGTGGAGTTGTCAGGACAGATCCCCACGGTAGTGATATACTTACTGTACTAAAAAGGGTGATGATGATGATATATTGTCGTTAACTTGCTGGTCGTAAGTGGGACTTGCGATAAGGTGCTGGTCGTAAGTGGATCAGACGGTGAGGATCGTTGGATGGATGATGACGATACGCCTAGCGTCTTATCGCTAGGTGAGTGATGCGGTAAGGAGGTGGCCGTATTAGGATGACGATACGGCCAGCTAGTTACTGCGAGATAGTGTTGCGGCTAGCTAGTTACTGCTCAATTCGGGACTACCAAGCTTTTATCCTCCAACTTCTAAGACGATGAGTCAGAGACTTTGGAAGAGTGAAGAACTCTTTGAGAGGCTTATCGAAGAGAATGGTAGTGAAGATGGATTGGATTACTCGAGTATTGCTGTCGAATATTGGATGCCCTTCTCTAAGTGTTGCTTCTCGTATTTATAGTGGTGGAGAGGGATTGCCTGGATGACGACCAGCTAGTAACCGACGTACTTATTCCGTGTCATTACTCCCGAGAGATACGTTAAGGGCTAGGGGATCTGACCATCAGATGAGTATTCGAATTTCTCGAGGGACGGCCAGGATGTTACCGCGTGTGCGGTAAGCTACTGGCCGGTAACGCCCGTCTTCAAGTGGAAGATACGGAATATTCACCATTAGTGCGGTTATGGATTGCGCAATAACCTTCTAGCCGTCAGATAGCTTAGTACTAGGAGGTGGCTATCGCGCGACACGTGTCAGATACGCTTAGCGTTAAGCGGGTATGGATCTGGTGATCATGCTAGCGACTTGGACCGTTACCGGGCCTCCTTATCAAGCTTCGCGGATTTTATCCTTACGAAGCGGTTGTTCATAATTTCTACGGGCACCTCGTGGGGCGGATATTTGCCCATACATGAGACATTTCATCAAACACATACATGGCAGCATCAAACACATACATGGCAGCATCAAACACATAAATAGGTAAACCACATTTTGACATTTCTATTAACATCATAACCTTCTGCTAACATTCACAAAGATCAAGTCTTCATTATCTAATCCATCCAATCTTCTCAAAATAACTAAATTATGACCTAACAATTTGACTGGAAAGATAACAAAGGTGGTGAAAGTTGGAATACCTCCTTCAGTTCAGTAAAGAACATATAAGAAAATCATCAATAACATAAAACCAAACTGTTCAAATGAGAAAATGCAAACAATTAAGAGAA
Source organism: Eschscholzia californica (assembly GCF_041429995.1). Lineage (NCBI taxonomy): Eukaryota > Viridiplantae > Streptophyta > Magnoliopsida > Ranunculales > Papaveraceae > Eschscholzia > Eschscholzia californica. The sequence continues at coordinate 41,763,868 of NW_028238483.1, read as the reverse complement.
TAAAAGATGAAGTTACCATTAAATAAACTTATGATCAATGAGAAAATACTAACATAAACAAATCGTAAACTGTGTATGATTTCAACCGAGAAGATATGTCCGCTGAATCGAGAAGATGCGTCGTTGAGCAAACACGAAATCAGCTTGGAGAAAGGAAAGGACTTTGGCTATATTGCGCCCGGGTGCTAATAGATTTTGCCAATCCAACGGTGGGAATCAGTGGTGATGTGGGTGGGACGGCTGGATTTATCCAGAGGTTTGTCCCAGTCAGCACCCATCCACCTATTTTATTATATAGATTTTTCAAGGTGTTATTTCCGGCACAACTACACAAATTCTCAATCACGCCATTGCCCATGCTAGAGATTTGAAAAGGAATGAGGTCTAACCAAAAGACATGTTTTTGTTGCTTTTGCACTCAACAATTGAAGCACTATATATTGGTACAAGCATGAAAAGATAACTGCATGTACTACATTATATGTTGAATGCAAATAAAATGCTACATCTTTTTTTCTCATAATTTAAAGTGTATAAATCCATCTTTTAAGTGGTGGAAAAGGCCAGTGGACTGGACTCTCTATTCAGTATCAATAATAATGAGAAAAATAAGCCAAGAGGCCAGTAAGAGGAGCATTTATATAAGTTGTAGGCTCGGATTGGACAAATAATGATCTAGAATCTGCATATTTATCATCAATACTAGGTCCTCCAGTAACAGCTCCAATCAGCAAATTAGGGTTAGGGTATTGGCTTTCATAATAGGGAGTGCCTCCATGACATTCTATGTGTCCTGGGTGTTGATCTTTTGATGGTAGAGATGAGCCTCGATGGTGAATCCTTCGTGGGAATCTACTTCCATATCCCACCATATATGACAAGCCAATTGGATTGCTTCCCAAAATGTAGTCCACCTAATAAAACATTTAAAATTTTATAATCTCAAAACCTCTTCGTATAAATTATCAATAGTCATATTCCTATCAACCCCAAATCCGACAACAAAAACAAGAGAAGGAGAATGTTGTCGGATTTGGTCGATATAGAAGATGGATCAGAGAGTTGAGATTTAATTACCTGGCTCTTGGCGAGTGCAATTAGTCTATCTGGAGTTACGGGTTTATTGTCACACTTAATAACTTGTTTAGCTTGGCCCAAATAGCGAGCGTAAATAAGTAGCAAAAACGAAAGTGCTGCTGGATTTTGCATATTGCTTCCGTCGTCTTTGAACATAAGCCCACCTAAATGACAATGTCATAGAAAATAGAGTTATATTCTACTCATTTTTAATATAATTTACTAATTTAATTAATTAGTAAAACGAAATAATTGTTATAATGTGCTTCACATCACTAAATTTGGGTGTCTTTGATAACATCTAGCTATAAACTGAAGTTAAATGGGGGATGAAGAAATTTGATTGATAATGACAAGCTACATTAATGTTAAATGAAAATAAAATTAGGATATTAAACCTGGAGAGTATTTGACCGATTTTGATGTCGATTCAGGTAGGAGACTGCAAACAAATTTATCTGCATTCAACCGTTGTTCAAAATTGGGTGGTGATGAGCGATCCATTAATTGTTTCTAGCAAAAGAAAAGAAAAAAGAGAATTCGAATCATCCCAACTACTCATGGAATACTCTCTAGAACCAAAAACTACCATGGCTTTTGAATTAGGTATTTTATCTAAGCTTGTACTCGATAAGCCTCAATTCAACCGAAATTAATCGGGAATTTTAAGTAAATAAGTCAGTTTATATCGTTCAAATTTAATTTAAATCCAATCTAAGTAGAGTGCATTTAACTTAAAAAACTTACAATCGAAGCGAGCACATACACACCGGCATGCTTGTCGTCCCACCCGAATTCACAGTTTTGCTCTTTCATATCCATTGTTGAAACTAAATTCATATTAACCGCATAATTCCAATACCTAGCATTATTTGTAGCCTTGTACAACCAAGAAGCAGCCCAGGCTAATTCATCCTACGAGAGTTAAAGTCGGAAAAACAATCAAAATTTAAGACCGAAATGATTTTAACAACAATAGCACATTTTTATTACTATAATGTTGGGAAGGAGTAGTACGTCGTAACCACCCCAATCGCAGTAGAAAGGGCAGACAACACGTCCAAGACAGTCTTTATAGTTTCCTTGATACTTGTCTGCAAAGGTGAAAACCTACAAAAGATATACAAAAAGCATTGTTAAAAGCGTTGCCAAAAAATCTGCATTTTACCTGTTCTAATTGAACCGTCGCTCCCGATGAGTTCTGACTTCTGAGGGAGCAACCTAATATTGGGTGGTTATATGTGAACCGTTGTAAAACCAACAAAATTATATGCTTAAATCTTTTAAGTGTTGCCAATATTTATGGAAACCATCCCAAAAAAAAATTATTTAAAGAGGAAAAGGAGAATATGAGGAGATGGCACCTGAGAAGCCCTATCAAGGAGTAGCTTGGAATATTTAGGGTTAGATGACTTGAACACAATAGAGGAAGCTGCTAGGGCAGCAGCAATCTCAGCTGAAACCTCTGAACCAGGATGGGTCGCGTTTACAGCATAGGCGGTTCTATCAGTGTCCATGTCCTCCGGACGTTGCCAACATGCATGGTCACTATAAGGTTCTCCGACTTGAACATAAACCACATTAGGGATTTGAGTCGATTTCAAAAAGTAGTCAGTCGCCCATCTAATCGCGTCTTTAGCATGTCCTAGATCAGAGTCCATGAGATTGCCGAACTCTATCACACTCCATGCCAGTACAGTTGTTGAAAAGGCCATGGGAAAATTGAACTTCAAGTTGTCTCCAGCATCGTAATATCCCCCGGTTAAATCCAACTAATAAAATATCAAAATCAATTAAACCATTACCAACTAATAATGAGAATTGTCGAAATAGCTAAAAATCTCGTTCAAACAAACTATCAGAAGATACTTTGCAAGTGGTTGTTCTAGATGGTTTAATATTGTAGAGTCTGTTGCAACAAAAATATAAGTTACTACAAATCAAACCCAAAAATGTCAGAAACCAATTAATAGAAATGAATGGAGGTAAAATATTTTCTTTCATTAAAGAGGAGAGAAATTAAAATTAGTCAATGAAATAACTTTTTCCCTTTAAAATTATACTTAGAGACTCGCCAAAAATCTTATGCAATGCGACTCAGGTTAAATTATTTCATCAACAATCATTTTCTTGTAAATGTCACTGATTAAAAACTAGATACAGAAAGTCTTCTGTCTTGCCAAAAACTTTTGGTTGAACGGTTCGAGACAAGCTAACAATACAAAAGACTTATGGAGACTTCTACGAAAAAAAACATAAATCGACATTTTTACACATACAAGTAAATAGAGTATCAACAACTTACTCCCACATTGAAACCATCATGGAGAGCAGAATCTTTCCTCCAAGTCATTCTTTGAGTAGGAGGTAATTTTCCTGATCTTTGACCTTCAAAGAACAATATGCTCTTTGTTAATGCATCTTTATAGTCATGAACTTGAACAGCTAATGAATCCTTCTTCATCACTGTCATAAATATAACCCCAACTAGAAATAACATTCTACAATATGATCTCCCCATTATTTCCTCTTCTCTCTAAGTAGCCCAATCCACACCCCCTCTCTCTATCAATGTCTCTCTCAATTATTCGACCAAAAACTTGAGCGAGATAGAGAGAGGGGGAAACAAACTAATTTTTGGTTTATAAGGTTTGAAAATATTTATGGAAGGGTAGATTTATGACGCACTTTAAATTTGAAATTATCTTAATCCTTGTTTAATTTAATTAGAGCTTATTTGGTATGGTAGATTTTTTACTTTGGTATTTAGTATAATGCTAAGGTAATAAAGGTATGAATTTGATTGGGAAATTATTTTGTTGTGAATTCTTTATATATTCTTAAACTGCAATTTATTTTCAAACCCTAGATTATTGTCATTTTGGACAAATCAAATTTTCATAAATTTTTATTTAAAGTAAGTAGAAATGAGTAAAGAATTTATTTCTTATTATATGTCCTTTAAAAAAACTCTTTAGTAAGAAAATCTATCTTGTAAAAGACAAAATATTCCAATAAATATATCAATCATTTTTTCAAAATATGGACCCAATTTGTAGTCAACTAAAGTTTTGGTCCCTACAGTTTGTTCATGTTAAAATTATTTTCAAAATCATAATTTTGTTTGTCAATTTTAACTGTTGATTGTTTTCTTTCTTTTTTTACCGTTTTTCTCGAAAGTATTTTCCTCGTATCTTTTCTTCTGGTAGGAAAAAGTTGTAAGCAAATGAACGACAAGTATCTGCCGACGATATTTTCCCGACTAGACAAACTGATAAGAGAAAATTACTTTTAAAAGAAATAGTAAAGAGTAGTTCCAATAACTTATCGTGCTCGGGATATTATTTAGGCACCTCCAACAGCGGAATTTCCAAGTAAGAACCTCCACTTAATTGTTGTTCCTTTAATTCGATGGGAATTTTATATACACTCACTAATTTTACCTGATTTTACCCGCAACACTTACATTTGAGTTGATTGGGTCAATTTGTCGTGATCGAGTCAAATTTCTTCACACTCACCACTAAGTCAATATTGGTCAAATTGATTAAAAAAAACGATAATCCTCTACCACTCCCAAAAACCTACGAGCTTCTCCATTAAATCTTCCATTCACCACAAACACTACTTCATTACTTAAAGTTTTTTGGTCGACAGACACATTCCAAATCAAACAATTATTTTTCTCTAAGATCATATTCAAACTATTTAAGCATTTTATTTGTGTTTTATGGTAAAAAGTACGGAAATGGGAGAAGCTTCATATTTTTGTTTTGATGTAAATAAAACTATAAAGACTGAAAAATCACCTACTATAGAAGTTCGCCTACGACTTTGTCTGACTAAAAAATAAGATGAGGTGGTGAAACTTAGGGCCAATATTTATTCATCAATATTTCACACTTCACACTCTCAAGATAATTATTTCAGTTGTGAAATTAATAAAATTCTTGTAATATTATAACTCCCAACAATCAACAATTTCATTAGGAAAAATGACACTCCGATTCAAACCTTCCGGACTAGTGCATAAGTATAGGTGTTTTCTTACTCAAACCTTTACTAGTATCATGGTTGGAGTCCTCGAACCCATGGACGACCCACAGAGTGCCTGACCCCAACTACAAGAATTCTAGGGTACAAACAGAGAACCCCGAGAATTGCGTTAAAGTTTCAGTGACCTTTGTATGCAACAATAAAAACCTACGAACAGATATTCAAGCAACAATTGTTTATAAGGCCGTTACAAAAGTTGGGTTGTCAACTGATTTGTGTTGACATAAACTCTAAAAATTCTAGAGGTCTCAGGTTTGATCCTCATAGGAGGTGGAATTTATGGTTATTGAATTTGAGTATTCCCGAAGTGGAATCCATGTAATGAATAACATCCATATTCAAAAAAAAAAAATTAATGGGCTAATCTTATCCATGGTGATTTAAGAGCTTATTGCAACGGATTGTGGAAACTATCTTTGCTAAAAATCTGCATTTTATTTTGTTAATGTGAACCATTGCTATCGGTAACTTGTTAGGGAGCATTGCCCACCTTTTAGAACATACGTATCCCCTTACGAAACCATAGCTATGTAAGCTTGAGGGGTTTACATGAAAGTGTCGCTAATAATAAGTAATTAGAGACACAAAATCAAACCACATGGAAAATAATGCAACTCTATCAATGGTAATAAGAAAAGTAAGCGAAGAGACCAACACAAGGGGCATTTATGTATGTTGTAGGCTCTGATTGACGGAATTCTGATCGAGAATCAAGATATTCATCATTTCCTTCTGGTCCTCCAACAACAGCTCCGATCAACAAATTTGGATTGGGGTTTTCACTTTCGAAATAGGTCGTTCCTCCATTACATTCTATGTGTTGTGGGTGTTGATCGATTGATGGTAAAGATGAGCCTCGATGATGTATTCTTTGGGGGAATTTTTTTCCATATCCCACCATATATGACATGTTCAATGGATTACTTCCCAAAATGTAGTCCACCTATTAACCAAAAACATTACATTATGTTTTTTTATTCTAAAAAATAAAAAAAATACAAATAAACGCTTGATTTTACCTGTGTTTTTGCTATTGCAATTAGATTATCAGGAGTTAAAGTTTTATTGTTGCAATGAACAATTCGCTTAGCACGGTCCAAATACCGAGCGTAAGTAAGTAAAATGAACGACATCGCCGTTGGATTTTGTAGATTGCTTCCTACTTGTCTCGTCATGAGTCCACCTGGATTATAATTTTCAATTTTGAAAAGTAAGTATTATTTTATATTATATATACTGATTTAATTTACTAGAAACAAAAATTTAAAAATCTTTTATTTACATCATTATAACATCTTTTAGAAGATACAATCTAATTTAGATGTATTATCTTAAGTAATGTGTTCAGATAAAATTACTCATCTACTTCAAATCAAAATAGAGTAAATATGTGTACCTAAGGAGTAGTTGACGCTCCTCGGTGTGGCATCGGGTAGAAGACTGCAAACAAAGTTATCTGCGTTTACTTGGTATGACTTCTCCTTCGTATCCGGTAGCGAATGGTTCAACAATAATTCCTGATTCCATGTAGAAATAGTTATTGAATTCATTCTTAGCACAAAAAATTCTTAATCCTGTCTAATGATCTACATAGATAAAGTTACTTACAATGGAAGTGAGAATATAGACACCAGCGTGCTTGTTATCCCACCCGATTTCGCCAAATGATGAATTATATCGACCTAAATTCATATCTAAGATGTAATTCCAATAGCTAGTCATGTGAGTAGCCTTGTATAGCCATGCAGCACCCCACACTAACTCATCCTTCAATAATCATGTCCAAAGAAATTAAACCGCAAAATTAGTCTTCTTTTTATGAACCGAAAATTAGTCCAAACCGATCAAAATTAAATGAGTATGCATCAACTTAATTTAAAGTAATAATAAAATAGTAATAACATTGAGGAGCTACCGTGTAACCACTCCAATCGCAGTAAAAAGGGCATACAATTGGACCAAGACTATCATTATAGTTTCCCCGGTATGTATCTGCAAATCTAAACACCTATAAAAACACGTCATTAGGATCGGAAAATACCTTTAGCAAGTACAAACGATTGAAATAACCGAAATTAATTCATTATTTTATTTTTGAATAGAAAAGCTTGTTTTCAACATAAGGGATACCTATTTTTAATATGCCTAATTTTTGTAGGAAATATAAAATTACTTCCTTCAAACCTTTATGTGACGGTTATCAGACTGTCACTAATAATGTTCATTAGTTACACATTGGATGAGAACCGTTACTTATAGATTTGCATCTCTATGAACTCTTTGAAGAATATTTACCTCTTTTGCCCTTTTAAGAAGTTTTTTGGAGTATGCAGGGTCAGATGACTTAAACACAATAGATGAAGCTGCTAGGGCAGCAGCTATCTCGGCTGAGACCTCCGAACCAGGATGGGTAGCATTCACGGCGTAAGGAGTCCGATCAGTGTCCATGTCTTCTGGTCGCTGCCAACAGGCATGGTCACTATAAGGTTCCCCGACTTGAACGTAAACCACATTAGGGATGTCGGTTGATCTCAAGAGGTAGTCGGTCGCCCACTTAATCGTGTTTTTAGCATGTCCTAGATCAGAGCCCATGAGATCGCCATATTCTATCACACTCCAAGCTAACATAGTTGTTGTAAAAGCCATGGGAAAATTGAATTTTAGGTTATCTCCCGCATCGTAGTATCCTCCTGTTAAATCCACCTAATTTTCGAAAAGCACAAAATTTAATTTCAAACCGTCGCAATAAAATAAATAGAAAATTATCAAACAATTTAGATAACATGGAAACTAATAAATAATCATGGACGAAAATCCATTTGAAGGTAGATGGAATTTGAAGTATTTTCATATAAGAAGTAAGAAATATTACATGTTCAACTAAAGGGCGCAAATAGATTTACAAGAATATAGCCTTTATTGCTTGAGAACGGCTAAAATTAAAGTGTTACTAAGCCTCTTCCCTAATGTCATGAAATTTTCGTAATTAAAGTTTTACTAAGACTCTTCCTTGGATTTTCAAACTAAAATTATTGATAAAAATATATGGGCAGCGTGATGCCACATCAACATAATTTTATAGTCCGACTATCAGTCGAACTATACATACAAAAGCATTTCCCCTGTTGCAATTTATATGGCTAAGCCAGTATTTTTGGGTCGGTGAATTTTAAACCCATTGACAAATGTATTGTTTCAGTATAAGTAAGTCGACCTATGATACGTATACAAATAGGATTTTATTTATCTACAAAATCAATCAAATCAAGACTATATTATAAGTAGTATCAAAATCTTACCCCGAAATTTAGACCATCATTGAGAGCAGAATCTTTCCTCCAAGTCATTCTTTGGGTAGGAGGTAATTTTCCTGATCTTTGACCTTCAAAGAACAATATGCTCTTTGTTAATGCATCTTTGTAGTCATGAACTCCTCTATCATTTGATGAATTCTCCCTCATCACCATATTCAAAATCATCCAAATTACAAACAATACATTGATTGAAAAAGATATTACTATCAACATTTCATAAAATGACCTATACTTCTTCATATCTCTCTCTTTCTTCATCTCTCTCTCTTTTCTCATCTCTCTCTCTTTTCTCATCTCTCTTCTCTTTTTCTCTATATCTCACACTTTAGTAAACAATCACTCTAATATAATTAAGAGAGATTGAGAGAGAATGAGACACAAGTTTTTCTATAAAAGCTATAGAATTTTTTAAAACTAAGATTTTTTACTTAAGAAAGATAATAAATATTGAAAGGTCTAGTTAGATACATAGTTCATCTTACGATTCTTATCTAGGCAATTTGAGTAGGTTATGAAGGCAAAGTTTGAATTTAGTTGTGTGAAGATAGCACTTATTCTGTTTACTAAAATGAGAAACTAATAATTTGGTGATTCTTTTATTTACAATAATTTGTGATCTTAATTTGGGGTTGATCATTTTGAATCCATGTTCAAAATTTGGTAGGGTTTTTTTAAGGAAAAGAAGAAACAAAGAAACTATTGGAACAACATCATTACAATAGTTGTAGAACAAGATTCTATTCCCCTATTCTTTTTAGTAATTTTATTTACCATTTTTAATAATTCTAATATTATTTAGAAATAAGTATAATTATAAAACTTGAGCTCTTTTTGTAACTATCGTAAGCTTGTTATATTGTAATCTTAATTGAAAGGGAAACTCCACGAGCTACAGACTTTTAACAACATCACCCAAACAACAAGAAAAAATACAAAACAAAAATTATATTGGTCAATTTTGGGAATTTCTGCACCTTCCTAATTTTTATCCTTTGTTTTTTTCCATTTTGGTTGTCATAACATATAGCCTTGTAATCATTTGGTACAGCGAAAATGTAAAATTAACACCTTAAGGGCATATATGATAAGTCATTGTTTCGTTTTTTGTAGAAATAGACTACAAGAGTCATCATTGCAGGGCGTTGATACAGCATGAAGAGATAACACAAAATATATCAAGATTCATGATCAGAAAACGATCAAATCCCGCCCACTAAATTTGAGAGGTTAAATCTGGTCCATTAGAGATAAACATTTGAGAGGAGAACCTAGCCATTGGGTGATTGGGAGGAGGGGGAAAGATACCCTCCTCTCCTATTATTTAGATGTCTTTTACAGATCATCTGAGGTTGCCTAAAGCTCAACTAATCTAGTTCTACTTTATTTATACCCAAGTATAACAAATCCTAGATTTACACTTCTATGAGACACCAGAAAGTTGATGCAGGGAGATTTTCATGAGATATTCCAAGTATCTTGGATATCTTAAAATCTAGTTATTTTAGTAGCATAATATTTTTGTTAGTAGAGAATTATTATTTTTAGCAGTTTTATATTTTTTAGGAAACCTTTTAGGTTTTAGATTCTAGTATTTTATTTATTTAGAAGTTGTTATTAGAATTTGATTAGGTTTAGGAAATTAGTATTTTATTTATTAGAAAGTGCTATTTGAGTTTGACTAAGATTAAGAAACCCTAGGCCTATATAAAAAGGGTCTAGAAGTTGTTTCAATCATTCAAGTTTATCAATAAAGTTCGGTGTTTTAGTAGTAAATCTTATTAATTTCGGTTCCATAAGTCTGTAGACGAAGATCTAAGACTTTTTCTGAGTTTCATAAGTTTTAGACGAAGTTCTAATTCTTTTACGGAATTTTCCGCTGCGTCAGTTGGCATCAAGAGCGAGGATTTGCCTGGTTCGATATCATCTACGCGAAGATCACTTTAGAACACATCGATGGATTTGCCAAAGATGCATCTAAAGTTGGTTTAAAAAAAAAAGAAAAAAAAAAAGAAAAAAAGAAAGAAGAATCAGATTATTATTCGTTCTCTATTTTGTTATCAATCACTCAATATGGAGAATTACTATCATGGTAACAATTTTTCAGTTCAAGTGTACCCACGTAGAGAGTATAATGAGTATAACATCAACGAAGAAATACCAATTTTCGATGGTTATTCAACTATTGAAGAGTTTTTCGATTGGCTAGATAAGGTCGAACGACATGTCACTAATAAGTGTGCTACTATTCTCAGTGAGCAGATAGTTAAAATCATTGTTTATAGACTTAGAGGGAGTGCTGCAGATTGGTGGGATCAATTACAACTTCAAAGGAAGAGACAAGGAAGGGCTCCAATTCAGAGTTGGCCGTCTATGAAAGAGAACTTGCAGGAGTGGTTCTTACCTCCTGATTATCAACAACACTTGTTAAGGATATACCAAAACTGTAGACAAGGGTTGCGTTCAGTGAGTGAGTACTATGAGGAGTTTTCAAAACTGGCTCAAAGAAACAGTATGGAGAACATTATAGAATATGAAGATGTTATAGCAAATCGATTTTTAAGCGGATTAAAATTTAGTTTGCGAGAAAAAGTGGGGATAGTTACAGTTTGGACTATTCAGGAGGCGTACAACTTGGCCTTAAAAATTGAAGCTGAGGAACGGGAATATAGGAAGTTTGGATTTCGGAGGGAAGAACAACCTCACTTAACTATTAAAAAGGTAAAAACGACTCCCTTAGAGAATGTTGAACCGCCACAAATTATCACCATAGACGATTCAAACAATATTGTTCATGAAGCAAAATCCGACGTTATTGTGTTCAAGGATAAGTCTCCTAAAATCAATTTACACAATAAAATAATTATTTCTGAAGAAATTATTCAGAAAATTGAGTTAAAGGAAGTGGTTCAACCAATTGAGTCAAAGGAAGTTGTTCAGGAAATTGAGACAACGGACGTTGTTCAGGAAATTGAGACAAAGGACGTTGTTCAAGAAGCTGAATCAAAGGAAGGTGAAAAACTTCGGAAGTCAGACATTAGTCCAATTGAAGTTCCTTCATACGTAGATCTGTTCTCAGAATTTTGCGAATCTCAAATTGTTTCACATGGATTGACAAGTAATTTTATTCGAAAGTCTTCATCGAAGTTCATAATTTTCAATCACTATACTCATGATCTGTACAAGTTTATTTTTGGGGTGAAAAGAGAGCTTGAGTCAAATTACAAATATAGGCAGAAAATATTTTATGGCCTAGTAAAATCCTCAGTCAAATCTGATAGCTTGGTGATTCCCATGCACAATTCACGACAAAGTTTTCTCATGGGTGTACCATCCAAGACAACCTTCCAATCAATCAGTAAACTCGAGGCGAGTTTCTTTGAAGTGGAGGAGACTGATGCGGGGAGATTTTCATGAGATATTCCAAGTATCTTGGATATCTTAAAATCTAGTTATTTTAGTAGCATAATATTTTTGTTAGTAGAGAATTATTATTTTTAGCAGTTTTATATTTTTTAGGAAACCTTTTAGGTTTTAGATTCTAGTATTTTATTTATTTAGAAGTTGTTATTAGAATTTGATTAGGTTTAGGAAATTAGTATTTTATTTATTAGAAAGTGCTATTTGAGTTTGACTAAGATTAAGAAACCCTAGGCCTATATAAAAGGGGTCTAGAAGTTGTTTCAATCATTCAAGTTTATCAATAAAGTTCGGTATTTTAGTAGTAAATCTTATTAATTTCGGTTCCATAAGTCTGTAGACGAAGATCTAAGACTTTTTCTGAGTTTCATAAGTTTTAGACGAAGTTCTAATTCTTTTACGGAATTTTCCGCTGCGTCAAAAGTGGTGGACACAAGTTATAATTTCACAATTAGAGACTTCAAGCAAATTGATACAAACCCTAATCTAATGTCATTAATATAATAACAATAATAACCATCAAATTTATGTAACTTCTCTATTCTTTAGCCAAAAAAAAATTATAACTTCTCTAGAACCTCGATTTGGCCGAAGACAACCCGGACCCTTTTGACTTCTAAAGTTAGGCTCTCCATAATTCAGAATTGATGCTCCGCCCAGTGAAGTGGGTGCCGATGGGCCCGAGCCGAAGGGGTTCAGGGTACCTTTGACCCAGGTAGAAGATGATGGTTGCTTGTAGAATTTCCAATATTTCTAAAAGCACCAGCAAAGTCGAGATTCTTGACAAACAAAGAATCAGAATTTATAGCAATCCCACACTCGTAAAGGTAGGTGCGCAAGCGCAACAACTGCTACTCTAGCTAGTCAAAAAACTCCACCGAAAAGAAACCCGAAAGAAAAGAAAACACATGCTTTCTAAAACTTGATTCGAAACAACTCAAATTTTGAATGAGATTTTATTATCTAAACGCAAATAATATTACACTAAACCTAGCATGTTTATACATGTCTTACTTTCTTCTGACGGTAGGATTCATTTCCGACAGTCAAGATTTCTCGTTCTTATAGATAAATAAAAAAGTAGAGAACAGAAAATAGAGAATTCAACAAGATCATTTACCACAAAAATACATTATATAATTACCTATTTAGGTTTGAACTTGCATTTTATCCATTTTTGTTGGACAAAAATCTCACTTGCTCTTTCTCGAAGGCAAAAATTACAATCAAGTATAACAACAAACTCTAATTCAACTTCTAAAGAATTACAACGATTAGATGTGTGTGTCTATATATATATATATATATATATATATATATATTATATATATGTTGTTATGTGAGGGGATGATTCTTGAAGTATGCTAAAAGACCAACAAAAGGGGCATTGATATAAGTGGTGGGTTCGGATTGAACAAATTGTGATCTCGAGTCAGCATAAGCGTCGTTTATATCAGGTCCACCAACAACAGCTCCTACTAATATATTTGGATTTGGACCTTTGGATTCAAAATAAGGGGTCCCACTTTTGCATTCAATGCGATCTTCATGTTGATCAACGGATGGGATTGAAGATCCTCGATGATGTATTCTTTGTGGGAATTTCTCGCCATACCCCACCATATATGACATATTCAATGGATTATTTCCCAATATATAGTCTACCTGCACACAAAAAAATTCACATTTTAATATGCTGTACAAAATATAAAGTTTCCTTATGGACCATGTGGCCCGAAAAACAGTGGGTGTAGGTTAGAGGGGTTGCCACACCACCCAGCCCGTTAAGCTCCACCTCGTCACGACTCACGACATGCACATAGCAATGTCATCCCTCCTTGGGGTCGTAGCTGACCCTTCAAGGTCTAGCCACGACACAAACACAACATGTTGATGGCCGTGCCAATTGGTTGTACTGTGACAGTGTGAGGGTTGGCTATGTCAGCCCATCAAGCTCCACTGGCATCCACAAGTTCTTTTGTTGATAGTCCACGAGTTGGTGCCTTACCTCGTCACAGACTATGGGCACAGCCATGTCATACTCCCGGTTATGGTCGTGAATGACCCTTCGAGATCTAGCCACGACACAACAATACATGTTAAAGGGTCGTCCAAAGTGTGGTCGTGGTGTGTCAGCCATGCCACGAGAGTCGAGGGTGGCCGATTGGGAATCTTTGAGAGTCTGAGACTTGGAAAGTTTTCTGCCCCAACTTAAAATTTCTAGGTTCCCCCACATAATACTAGAGACATATCTACCTGGCTTTTGGCAACTTGAATAAGCCTGGAAGGAGTAGCAATAACACCATTTCCACAATTGATGACCTTGTTTGCATAATTCAAGTTTCGAGCATAAACTAGCAAAAGAAAAGAGAGAGCTGTCGGATGCTGCATGTTGCTTCCCCCAGACTTAAATAAAAGCCCCCCTATACATTTTTAAAATTTAATTAATATTATTATCATTATAAATGAAATTTTGATAAATTGAATTTGAGATAGAGATAAACCAGGGGAATATTGTACGCTTCTTGATGGTGATTCCGGTAGTATTGTACATATAAATTTATCTGCATGCGACTGGAATGGCTCAACGAATCTGGTGCCCTTACCCTTCAATAGTAGCTACACCAAGAAAAAAGGAAGAGATTACAAAATTGCCCAGACTCACCTAAAAATGGCCACTCTGCCCAGTCAGTTAGCCCGGTAGAACAGGGCCATTTAGAAGCCTGGCAGCTAGAGTACATACTACTATGCTACTGTATGGTCGAGTCCGAGCAACATATTAGCTGGTCGGGCCCAATTGAGACATCACTAGTTTCCCTCCAATTCATTGGGCCTTTGGTTGTGGATAAATATGTCAGGGTCCAATAACCCAACTCAGAAGAATCAGAATAGAAGCTCAGAATTACCTTGGACAAGAATATGTTAATTCCAGCATTTTTTGAATCCCATCCAAATTCAGCAAAGTTGCCAACACCATTGAATGTATCAGGTTTTTTGGCTCCGAATTTGAATTCGTAATTAGTACCACCAACTCTGTAAGGACCAGTTTCTGCTACTCTAAATTTGGGAAAACGGGTTCTGTCTAATCCGAATTTTGGTTTACTTTCCAAAGTGTGGATATTGTTAACCACATAATTCCAGTAGAACCGTTTGTTTGTGGCCCAGTGTAACCACGACGCTGCCCATATCAATTCATCCTGTAAGGAAGAGTAAAGAGAAAAAAAGAAGTTACTGTATTAATCAAACATTAGAGTTTGAGCTCAAACTTACTAAAATCATATTTCCGAAAAATTGTACCTTGTAACCGCTGTAGTCACAATAAAAAGGACACACCCATTGTCCGAGACTGTCACTGTAAGATCCCTGATATTTATCAGCAAAACTGAACACCTAAACCATATTACAACAAAACCAGTTACTAAACAAAACGATATGGAACATTTTATGTAATATAAAGAAGGATTTCTGGGTTAGAAACGTGTATATAGCAACGGTTTACTACCGTGGCAGAACGGTTTAGAAGCTCAGCTGAATAAAGAGGATTTGTATATTTAAACACAATGGAAGTAGCAGCTAGTGCAGCAGCAATCTCAGCAGAAACTTCAGACCCCGGCTTATCGGGACTAACAGCGTAAACAGTCCGAGGGGTGTCCATGTCCTCTGGTCTTTCCCAACAGTTATGGTCAGCGTAAGGATCACCAACTTGAACGTAAACTATGCCAGGGACACTAGTAGCTCTGAGTAAATAATCAGCTCCCCATCTAACAGCTTCAAGTGCATATTTCAGATCTGAACCCATAAACTTTCCAAATTCTAAAACACTCCATGCTAACATTGTTGTCGAATATGCCATCGGAAAATTGAATTTTATGTTGTCCCCGGCGTCGTAATATCCTCCTACTAAGTTCACCTGTATGAAAATAAGGGTGAGTTTGGCTTTTTTATCAGGTGGGATATCAAATATTACTCGGTGCATTTAAATTGTTTCAAGTCATATTTCAGAAAGTTTGTTTGAGTTAATTTTCTCTTGAGTCAGATAACTCGGATTAAGATGAACCAGATGCAGACTCAAGTAAGAATGGGAAAACGGCCCGATAACCTGATACTCGCTTGAGTCCGAGTTTGAGGACTGCGGGTATCTGATACCCATCACAGGCATGTCCGGTATTTAACATGCGAGAAGTGATCAAAGGGTCTTGACGGGACCTTTAATTTTAGGGTGTGATCGAACTATGTAAGGGGCTCAATACTGAACTTTCCTTATGTTGTATGATTTGTAATTTTGTACTACCCTCTAGAATCTTGCGATATATGTATTTTAATATTAAACTTTTTTTCATTATTTGATTATTCGGTTGGTGGTCAGCCTTGAATTCGACCGACCCGATATGGAGAAGTCCCGTCCCTTCAGTTGGTCACAAGCGGGTCATGATAAAAGGAATTTGTGATTTTGACCGGATCAGACCGCGTGATTGAATGCACGGAAAGGTTCAGTTCCCAATCAAGACTAGCCCGAGAAGTTTAGTCGTGCCGATAGGCGGACCGGACCGATTCCCACCGCTAGACTCTAGAAACAAAAAAAACACCTAACAATAGTTTCCTGTTTGCAAATTATTATTTGGAGAGAGAGAGAGAGAGAGAAAGAGTGATAAGTTACATGGACTTGATCTCCATCATGAAGAGCAGAATCTTTCCTCCAATTCAACCTCTGTGAAGAAGGTAATTTCCCTGATCTCTGTCCTTCGAAGAACAATATACTCTTAGTTAAAGCCTCCCCATAATTGATCTTTTTATAATCACCATTTCCTCCTGACACCCTTCCCACCATTATCATCACTACCCACACCATGATGACCATCTGAATTGGCACTCCCATTATCCCTCTCTCTCTCTCTGTAGAATTCTTCCACTTTCTCACTCTAGAATATGTCAAGTCTCCGAGTGTTATATGGAAATGATTGAGTAAAGATAGAAAGATTAATGGAGTTCAACGCAAAATTTGGGCACGGACCCAAAATATCCGGTTGATGAAGATACGAGTTAGAGAGAGAGAGAGAGAGTAAACCGTTACTGATATTAGCGGTAAAGTTGGGGGTAACTTTTCGTCCTTTAGACTTCTAAGCATCTCTCTTTCTTATGGGGACGATACAAAAAGGTGGTTTTGAATCTTGAACGGAAAATGCTCCCCCCACCCGGCCCGATCCGGATTCTTGTTGCTTGTGGAAGTATTATGGGCACACAAGGTTTTTAAAGGGAATAAATTTTAAACACAGCCTATATGGTCGGCCAAACTGACCAGACCAAACTCGGCACAACCGAACCAAACGTTCATTGTTTCATACCACTTGAACTTTTGAAAACCACACAAACCAAACCAACCCAATTATACATGTAAACATTAGTAGATCATTTTAGGTATTCAAACAGAGACATTGAATTCTAACTTTCTTCCTTCTTGCTTAAGTTAACTTTTTTAGTTAATTGACTGAGTTGGTTAATTGATTGAGCTCGGTAATTGAGTTATAACTCAATTGATTTTAGGTATTTGATTTAATTAATTGAGTTCGGCTAAATGGACCAACCGAACTTGATCGGGTCATACAGAACCGGATCGAAGACCGATTTGTACTGCTCCAAAATCATGAAAGTTAATCCAGCCAAATAGCCAATTGAAATTCAAACTGTACTGCTTAAATTCGTTATCCCTTAAAAACAAAGAAATCAGCTCGAAATAACATTAAAACCGTTCAATGACCAAAACCCTAGACCTATAAAAGAACAACCCCCAGTTCAATCATGCACAAGTCAAATGGTGGGATACAAAATCAGAAATTGATAATTTACTACTGCCTTGACAACTTACACCTTCAGCTCCATTGCCCTCCCTCATTTGTCTTCTATCCTAGCCGAACAATTCCTGCACTCACCAGCTTCTGTATTTTGTTCATAACCTGAGGATTCTTTAGATGCTTTTGTGCTGCAGCTGGGTTCTCTTGCATATCAGCCAACACCTTCAATCAAAACCAAACACATTTTCATTACACAAGGTTTTTTCCTAAATCAGATATAAAATCTTCAATCAAATCAACGTTTAGGCCTGACTATAGTGTTTGACTCTTCTAAATAGAGCCGACCTTGGTGTCATCTTAGCGGCAGAACTCAAATACAAACAAGTCACATTCCAATAACAATTGACATACCTGTCTCATAATTGGATCAGATAAGATGTTTTGGATTTCAGGATCCTGCATAGCCTTTGCCTGCAAAAAGGGAATATGATTTTTTATATTACATATTCAAACCATCTCCACGTACATAAATCGGTTCATCAAAAATAAAGTACACAAAATGACCAGGATCGTATTAACACATACCTGTCTCTCTTTCAAATCATCCTCGCTAATATCACCACGATTAGTCTTGTTAATCTGTTCGACACATCTGCACAGAAATTTTTTGGTATCAGACACAAATTTGCAATATACAACATCAATCCCGTAGTCATTATGATCCGAGCCACATATTTACCTTCTCACACCGTCCATAAGTTCTGGGTTATTATTGTCATGCTTCAAACCTTCCTGGTAGGTCTCCAAAGCTTTGTCATATTCCTTCATGAAGAACTGGATAGCACCTTTCCTAGTGTAACCCTTGGCGAATGATGGATCAAGCTCAATGCATTTCTCTGCATCCTTCAAACCTTCAGGTAATGCTCCTAGCTTTGTATAGCATGCTGCTCTGTTACTATATACCTGTTGAATAACAATCAACAGAAGTCAAAAAAACAAAATGGGGAAAGATCGGAACACGTCTGCACTTCGGATTATAATTTAAACAATAAGATAAATTAGTACCTTTGGATCCTTTGGGTTCCTTCTCAAAGCTTCGGTGTAATGTTTCACAGCTTCTGGATATTTTTGCTGCTTGAAAAACTCATTTCCTATGAACAAATACAGAGACATGATCAGGAACTGATTTGAATCAAACAACCATATTCAACCTTTTAACTCTTTAGAATATGTTAGGGTTTACTACCTTTCTCACGCTCTTCATCTGCCAATTTTGGATCAAAATACTCTTGTTGCTCCAGGTCTTTCTTTGCTCTCTCAGCCTCGTTAAGCTTTTTCAACGTATCCGGGTTTCGATGCTCAGTAAGAGCTTTCTGGAATGCTTCGATGGCAGGTGCATAGTCCGTGGAGGTTTTTGCCATTTTCACATAAGCAGTTCCCTTCCTTGTCAATGCCTTTGCAACCATCTTGAAATCTGCGCGAACTTCTCTTCCCCTCTCCACAGCTTTATCACAATCCTTGATGCATTCTTCATACTGTGCATGAAGATTTGTCATTATGAAGTCAAGAATGACGAATTAAAAGGACTTTAGTAACACAAGCAACTAGTAAGATCATGACGAATTAACAGGACTATTAGATAGTAAAACTCTTACAGAAGATAGAAGAGTATGGTCTCTTATAGACTATAGAAGGGGGTTGGTCTCCAATGGAGCTCTTTGTTTTACAACACCTCATTTCCCATTCCCAAGCATCTAAATAAACATTCAAAATCATGGCATTGTCCCCAGCGAAGTATAGATTAACTCCAAATCCGAACTTGAGCTACCTGAGTATTGATGAGCCCTTGATAAATTAGATGGACACCTAACTACATGGCTCATCAAAAGACTACTCAAAATACCGATTGAAGAGGTAGTCACTAAGGCCTAACAAATCATATCGCCTAGCATATAAATAAACCAATACCATGGTTGTCAGATTACATGGTTCTTTCCCTAGCCGAGAAAGGATCGATCTCCAATCATCTATGTCGGGGTCGTCCATAATAGCTCAATCTCAAAAAGGTCTCTGTACAAAGGGACAATTCCAGAATGTCGTTTTGCTTCCCCCAGTCTAGTCTATACTACGTAACTAAGCTTACTCTAATTCTCAGTTCCTACTTACCAAGACATCATAAATTGTGCTAGCTACAAATCTTTCAAAACCCTAATAAGTAGAAATTAAAACAAACAAAACAAATAATATGAACTGTCATCTTAGAATTGCTGATAAAAAAAAAAAAAACTTACCTTCCCCATTTCCAAGTAAACAGCTGCCCTATTGGTAATGAACGAGATATCCTCGTCATTAAGCTCCATAGCTTTAGTGTAATGTGCAATTGCAGTATCAAAATCTTTCTTTTTATAAGCCGCATTACCAAGATCCTTCTCCTTCTGCGCCTCCTTTTTCTTCTCAACTGCTTCCTTCTCTTCGTCAGGAATATCCATTGGTTCAGGTTCTGGTTGGGGCTCTGGTTTCTTCACTGGCTCAGTTTCCTTCTGTTTCTTCAACTCAGACATAACCTCACCACCTTCCTTCTCCTTCATCTCCTCTGGAGTTGCTGTCCTCAGATTAACATTAAGTAATACACCAAGTGCTTGCATCATCCTCTCGTCCGACAAGTACATATTAATATTATTAGGGTTTTTCTGAAGATCTTGTATCATCTTAAGAAAATCTGGTTGTTGAAGATAACCTCTAGTTGATGGATCAGCCATTAACTTAGCCCATAACTCTGGTCCTTGAAAGATATTTCCAAAAGGAGAAGCAGAAGAAGATGAAGATCGAGATCGTGAAAAAGAAGATTGAGCATCAGCTAATCCAGATTTTAGGGCTTCATTATTTGGATCAATTTCAAGACCTTTTTTATAAGCAGAAACAGCTTCTTCGTGATCACCGAGACCTACGTGAGCAGCGCCCAGACGACTGTAACCTTTAGACCAGTCCGGTTTGAGTTCGACTGTCTTTTTAGCATCAATTAGGGCTTCACTATATTGATGAAGTGAAGCGTGCGCCGCCGAACGATTTGAGTAAAGTACGTGATTGGTAGGAGCAAGATCGATTGCTTGGGAGAAGAAATCGATTGCTTCAGTGAATTTACCAGCGGAGAAGGCCGCGTTACCTTTAGCTTTTGCTTCGTCCGCCATGACAGAATCAAGATGAAGTTTCAGAATCAATGGATTAGAGTTGTGTTGAAATAAATAATTGTAGTGAGAGAGAGAGAGGTTTTTAGGTTGGAGAAGGAGGAAAAGGGGGCGTTTTTAAAAGGAGTGATAAGAGGGTTCTAGGAGGAAGACTGTCTAACGAGGAGTTCTGGAATGTTCGAGGGGTTGTGCCGGCGAGTTGTACGTGTGTGGAGTTCGCACGTTCGAGGTTTCGTTGAGGGCTAATTTCTATTTGCCCCCAAGAAGTGACCGGATACCAATTTGAGATCCTACTTTGTTTAACTTGGCTCTTTAGCCCTCAAGATTGGTTTTCGGCCCCAAACTTGACCAACTCTCCTCTATTTGTTATAGCCATTTCCGGAAGGCCAATTTAGGCTTACTAACTATCCGCCTTGTAGGGTGCATTTCCTTTAGGTCGCGACTTTGGAGAATAAGAAAAACTTAGTCAATCAAAATTGACTTAGGAGGTATACTTATTTTGTGACCCAAAATTTTACTTGATTGAACTGTGACTCCTGATCTTCATCTTCTCATTACCTACACCACAACTTCCGACCAACCCCACCATTCCGAGCACTACTGTCGCCTCTTATTTCTTATCTCTTCTTCTATCCATATCAATCTCAACTGCTCGTTCTCGCTTTCTCTCTTTTTCTTTATCTCTCTCTCTCCTTCCATTTTTATCTCAATTTGTACAACTATATCGTTGCTTTCTCTCTCTATCTTTGTCTCGATTCTCTCAAACACTTATGACAAAAAGAAGTTTCTCTAGGCTGGAGCGGTGTGAGAGAGAGAGAGAGAGAGAAAGAGAAACAGAGAAACAGTGAGATAGAAGCCACAGATGGAAGAGTTATATGGAAGTTCGGAACTCGTTCTTTTCTTCTGTAGACATGTGCCCACAATCACATCATTCTTTGATTTATATGAAAGTTTCCCTGGGCTGGAACGGTGAGAGAGAGAGAGAGAGAGAGATAGAGATAGAAACAGAGAAACAGTGAGATAGAAGCCACAAATGGAAGAGTTATATGGAAGTTCGGAACTCGTTCTTTTCTGTTGTGGACATATGCTCACGATCACATCATTCTTTGATTTATACAGATGGCCAGAACTTGGGTTTGATTTCCCATTTAATTGGGTAAAAGATTCAAACACAAAACCAACACCTATGAATTATGAATTGCCAATTGAAATGTATTTGGAATTTTTTTTGGGTCAGTTAATTCTCCCACGAACGTGTGTTTCAAATCTCAGGCATCTTCTATTCATGGAAATCAGCAAATCATGGATTTAATTTCTTGTCTGCCCATTCAAGAACCAACTATTTTGAAGCAATTTCCGTTTGACGATTTTGAGAACAATGAGAAGCAACAGGGCTATGGTGTAAACCATTTTTCAGATCAAAACTGCAGTCCTTCTTTGACCAAACAATGAGGGAGAATGAGAGATCTAGAGAATGGGCAACATTGAGAGAGTGTGTGAATCGGCCGGAGAGATATAGAGAGAGATAAACAATATGAGAGGATGAGATGAAGATTAGGGTGTAATGTTTGATCAAGTGAATTCTTGGACCAAAATCAAATATTCCCCCGAGAATGTACAAAAAAACATAAATTCCCTATAGAATTTATTCCCCGAAGATTTTTATTTATTCCCCAAAACCGCGACCTTCCTTTAAGTGATATCTTGTACTCCAATACGGGTTGTTGACCGTGTTTGTATCTTTAAACACTTAAATCTAGCCGATCATGTTTGGAATCTCAAAACCTTTAAGAAACCTGTAATTTTGAGTTTGCAGGAAAAAATAGAAGTGTAACTTTTTTTTATTTTTTCTAGATCACTTTGACATAAATGGTATTCTGTCAGGTTTTACCATTAGAATAAGTGTGGCACACCTAAGTGGTCAGTGAGTTTGTTAGAAATTTCTTGAAAATATCGACTGACGCAAATACTTATAAATAAAGTCATATTAACTAACTAGCTCAGTGCTAATGGGTATGAAAGCAAGTCGAAAACGTCTACTGAATCAACATACATGGCTCAACACAACTACTTTGACTAGTTCTAAAACATAAAAACCGAAGATCTTCATATTAGTAAACAAATTGTGTTTTATAATGAAATCAAACTCCCCAAAGATAGTTATGGAACAAAAAATCTCGAAGAAACAACTTTACTTGGTGTCTCAGTGATGATCCAAATATTGGTCATTAGTGATCGAGTCCATAAGGCACAGAAAGTTCACAGATCAAACGGGTCAATCCATGTTCAAGTCATCAGGGAGGTGAATCCGAAAGAGCTCTGTCACCTAAGCCTGGAACTGGGAGGTCCGCACGGGTATCTTATGCGCCTTAAGCCCTTCCCTGACTAAAAAACAACCATGTCAGTCCTGGTCATAACTCTGCCACGGATCTTAAAGCAGTGAGGAAAGTCTACGGAAATCAGCTTGACCCTTAAGCTAGTCTTGTCTCAAGGCACGGGAAGTCGAATCTAGGTTCTGGTTTACCCAACATAAGCCCTAACCTGATCTAAGGTTCCTGGAGGAAAAGTCGACAACATCTAAGTATCGTAAGAGGCTAAAACATGTCGGAAAGCCAACTTCCCATATGATATCTACAAAATCGACAAGAGCATTTAAAAAGAAAACACAAAAGATATGCAAACAAGGAAATTTATTTTTCTTCTGCCCGTCAAACACATGGTCTCATCTAAGACGATGATTTATCACTGCATCATCACTAAGCATATAAAAGAAAACTTGTTCGTAGAAAGATAAAACAAACATATAAGATTCAACTTCTAAACTCGTACTTTCGTTATCGCAGTCGGTTAACCGACCTTGTATAAAGGCAACAATTTGCTATGATCAACCATGTAAAGTTCAACTTCTTTAACTGCAAAAACACCCCAATGCCTCGGGCGCCAGAGAAATTTTTTAGTTTTTTGCAGGTTCTGTGCCAGAATCACGAAGAGATCTCCATTCTTTGGTTCGCTGAATCTTCGTGTAATAACCTAAAAGTCATTTTTAGACATCATGAGTTGAGTGAATATGAGATGACATCAATAACAAGATAAGACCATATTTATACATATTCTCCAAAAGCACCTCACAAATATCCCCCTATATCTGAATACTTTAAGCATATGGATTCAAATCAATCTCAATATGTGAGACAAAACCAACATTTTAATAATCTACTCCTTAATAATAGACTACTAGTCTATTATATCTCAACCAAAAAAAAAGACTACTAGTCTACTCAAACTTTGTAATTTTGAGAAATCAAGAGATTGATTCAATCGTATACAACTCACGACCCGAGTGACCAACCTCTCCAATTTCACTAGCTCTCTCTCTAAGAGCCCGTTTGTTACGTGGAAATAGTTATGGGAAAATGTTTTCCGAGAAAGTCATAATGTACGAGGAAATAGTGATTAAAAGTGGATGAACCGATTTCTCGTGGTGGAATTTTCCTCTTCGTCCAATGGAAAAAATTCCGCCACACTCGGAAAACCATTTTACCACTTTTCCCTCCAAAAAAGCGCTCTCTCCTCACGCTCTTGCTCTCTCGCGCTAGCATATCAGAGTCTCTTTCTCTCTCTCAAAATCTGCAACTTTCAGCAAGGGCGGAACTACAAGTAGACTATCCCTGTCGTATAGCCAGGGGTAGTTCCATTATATTTTCAAGAGGGTAGGGTTAATTTCGTATTTGCAGCCAGTGGTTCAATTTTTTTTTTTTTTTTTTACTGAAAGGAAAAAGCTTTAGTTCAAAAAAAAAAAAAAAAAAAAAAAAAAAAAGAGAGGGAAAAAGCTTTGGAAGAAAAATCGACTAGAGCGAGAGAGAAGGAGCGGTGACCTTCAGAGAGGAATTCGTTTATCCCAGAGAGAGCCGTGATCGAAGAGGAAGCCTGTTCATCATCTCTCTGTAATCTCTAATTCTCTATCATCTCGTTCTTCCCTCTTACTTTGTCACCTTCTCTAACAATTAATCACTAGGGTTTAAATTAAAATTAAAAGTGAAATTTAGGGTTCTTCATCTTCTCACTAATAAACAAAATCAACTAATCAAGGAATACAAAGCTTTGTTATCTACCATCTAGGTAAGTGATATGTTTTCCCTCTTGTTTTTTATTCTTTCTAAAGCTTCTGATATTTCAATATCAATTTTTTTTTTGGGTAATTAGGTTATTGACTTTGATCTTATGATTCTCTTTTTTCTATTCATTAAAAGTCCAAATACTTCTAAAATCCTTTTTTCAATTTCAATTTAGCATAATTAAGTCTATTTGTTATACATTATGATGTTTAAATTACAATTTTGTGATTACATATACATTGCATAGTAATTTTAGGCTAGCCAGGTTTGTGTACAAATCCTGGCTCCGCCCTTGACTTTCAGATCTCTTTCTCTCTCGTCACACAGATCATCTCAAACTCTAACCCCAAAACTTTTCAAGCAATCAACTTTGGTCTCTATCCTTCGTTTGCTTCATCACATTTATTTGTTTAGTTTAATCAACGTCTCATTTTACAGACATTTCTGCTTCAGAAGTTGAATCAACTTAGACAAACACACATTCAACATATATCTCTAATCAATGGCATCGAAAGAAGAAGTAGAAACCCTAACAACAACAACAACAGCAACTACGACGACCAAGGCCACCATGGAAATGTTGATAGGATCAAACGAAGCAGAAGATGACGAACACGACTCTTGTGAGCTCGTTCTAAAGAGATACTTCCTCCAAGAATGGAAGCTCGTCAAATCTCTTCTCGATGATATCGTCGCCAATGGACGCGTCGTTGATCCCTCTGCCGTCAATAAAATCCGGTCGATCGTAAGCCCTATTATTCTCTCTCTGATATGTAGTTTCTACATTGACAATTTATAATTGTAGCAATTACTATAATTCGCACAACTTGAATCAATTTCCTCCCCGTATTATAGTAATTGTGACTACTTTCTGCAAAATCTATATAAGCATAAATAGAACCCTCAAAATTGGAACCCCCATGAACACAGAAAGACTGACCTCAGGTAACTAAACAGCTACCAGGAGCAACTAACTAGTACTAAGAAAACGAAAACGATAACCTACTTAGATAGTAGTCATTACATCCATCTGCTGGTAGTCCTAAAGTATCTAAATTCTAAAGTTGGGACTTTTCAGATAACATTGAACGTAGGAGATTGTAGCTCCTTTCTTCTTTATCTGAGCAGCTTTCATAGCTGACTAAGAATCAGAACTTAGCTAGATGAAATGATATCCTTGGCCAAAGCCTATACCATACCAGTTCACAAATGTCGGCAGGTGCAACTATGAAATTGGTCGTCATTCTATAAGACCATGAGTAACGACTTTGTACTGCCATTTCGAAGTGACATGTCATCTCAAAGCCAAACGATCTTAAAGAAGTTCATAGATCGAATTCGGGGTCTATTGAGTTACAGAAATGCAGCACTCTATCACAATATACACATTCTGTCAATCATGCCTAAATGTTAATAAGGCTACCTTAGACACTACCAAAATCATGCAGATCCTATTTTTTTAGGTGTAATGGTTGATCCAACTGAGCAAGTCTTTATCCTCAACAAATTATCATGTTGACTCTGATATGTGGTCTATAAAACCTATAGATACAGGTCCTGGCATTCGCTCAAGGCACATCAACTACTCCTATTTCTTTTAGTCCCTGATTGTCATTTGAGAGACCTCTACTTTATTACTTCATTATCTTATCCTTTTATCTAGATCATTTCGGCTTGACGACTTGATTTCTAAATACCTCTTTTCACGATGTTATCATATGGTTCCTCTTCATAATCACGTTATTAGGCTTCTCCTTTAAATTAGAAATAACTTCAACAAAGAAAAGTTGATGGATATAATGCTTTAGCAGCACTGTCATATACCCTGTTTTGATACTTCCCTTGTGATTGGTTTTGAATCACGGGTTCTTTCAATCTATTAGTATTACATCTGCCTTTGTTATTTTTTTTTTATTTTGCATGATCTTGTCCACAATTTGCAATATCCTAAAATGCGATTTTATTTGTTATGCAGCTGGATAAGTATCAACAAGAGGGCCAGCTGATTGAGCCATACCTAGAGATTATTATCTCCCCTCTAATGTTCATAGTTCGTTCTAAAACAATTGAACTAGGAGTGACGTCTGATGAAATTCTTGAAGTAGTCAAGCCCTTGTGCATTATTATTTACACTTTGGTTACCGTTTGCGGATACAAGGCTGTTACAAAGTTTTTCCCACATCAAGTCTCTGATTTAGAGCTTGCTGTTTCTCTTTTGGAGAAGTGCCATCATACAACTGCAGGGACATCACTCCGACAAGAAAGCACTGGAGAGATGGAGTCTAAATGTGTCATACTCTTGTGGCTGTCTATTCTTGTTTTGGTTCCTTTTGATATCTCATCTGTAGATACTAGTATTGCAAATGATAACAAAATGGGTGGACTTGAACCACCCCCTTTAGTGCTTAGGATATTGTCTTTCTCAAAAGATTATCTCTCAAGTGCTGGTCCCATGCGCGGCATAGCTGGCTTGGTCCTCTCAAGACTTTTAACACGTCCAGATATGCCAAATGCCTTCACCAGGTTTCCCTTAAATGTGCATTCACTCCCTTTAATATTTTACACACACACACACACACACACACACATATATAGTGTCTGTCTTGCAGTCTTAATTAGAGTTACAAATGTCATTTTGATAAAATGTTGAATGGAAATTGATACATGTGCTATAATGATACAACGATGCTCAAACATTGTGATGGAAGAGTCCAATACATTTTGACAGACTCATTTCACAATATTTTCAATGAAATATAGTGGATCAATTGATTAATGATTGATAATAACATATCTAATATCTTTGGAATAAAAATGAGTGGAATGCTTTAAATCATGTTTAATTAATATGTCCGCCTACGTGGTGGTTCCTTGAACTTTGCCTCTTTCATATTTGGATTCTTCAGATTGTTCAAAATGTGATTTAATATGTCTGTTTTGAGTTATGGTAATCCAAGTGGCTTTTAAATCTGATATTTGCTGCAGATTATCATATTTTTGTCTCGCAAGCCTAATGTTTTTATTACTTTTACGTACAAAGTTTGATAGTAATGTAATGAATAGGTACCTGAAGAGACCAGTATGACGATACATTCAACCATGGTCTAGATATATTCTTCTTAATTTGCACTTATCTTCTTCTTCTTTTTCTTCCTGGCCAGCTTCATTGAATGGACACACGAAGTACTATCTTCCATCGAAGATGATGTCGCAGATCGTTTCCTATTACTTGGTGTTGTGGAGGCACTAGCAGCCATTTTTAAGGTTCAACCTCAGCTTTTCAGCATATATTTTCACATTTATATCATTATAAACATCGTTGCATAGCAATTTTTACTCTTTAACTGGATTAGTAAGTTCAACTGAAAATTAAACAAATAAGTAAATGAAAAGTGCCGCATTCTTAAGAGTTTATCTGCTTTTACTCTCTTGGAGTCATATAGACTTTTGATATATGCTATGAAGCTATTTGACCTATTTCGATCATTATTTGGTTTCGCTGGGTTGCTATTCTTTTTTTCTTTAGTTTGCGCTTCCTATACCCGCTTGGGTAGTTTGGAAAACCTGAAGGCAGTGTAGGCGCCTCAAGATTGCCAGGGCAAAAATCCATGGGGGAGGAGGAAAAATTAGTTTTTCTTTTGTGGTGGTGGTGGAGGCTGAGCGCCCTTATTATATGGGTATATGATTTACATAACATATTATACAATTGGCTATTTGATACATATCGTGCATGATAAACCATGAAACCAGTCATATATTATATTACATAACATAACAAATTCAGAGGTTGGGCAGTTGATCCTCCCTCCTGTTGAAGCCTTTTAAGATTCAAATGCAGTCACTTCATTATATATGTTCATCCCTGTTTCGTTTGTTCTGCTTATCATTACAATAAATTTGTTATTATGTTAGATCAACATTCAAGAGGTCGATTCGAAGTTAGCTACACCTCATTGATCAAAATAGACAGAAGCAAAATGGCTTCATGACTAGATATCACATTAACATTTTTTTGGCTTGCTCAGGCTTTGTACTCTAATAGCTGGCAAATTTTGACATTTCGTTTCCTCTTCTTGATCTTTGCTTTTTAATGTTGCTACTTGCATCTGTTGCACTTTTGAGCTTTAATTTTTTTTTTTTTTTTTTCTTATTGTGCAGACTGGTACTAGGAAAAGCTTACTTGATGTAGTTCCTATTGTTTGGCAAGACACCTCAGCCTTGATGAAGTCAAGTACTGCTTCTCGAAGTTCTTTACTTCGTAAATTGTTGGTGAAATTAACTCAACGTATTGGGCTTACTTGCCTCCCACATCGGTCTCCAACGTGGCGTTACGTGGTTAGAAAATTCTCCAATTTTTTCATGTCTCGTTTAATGCTTGAAAATCATTAATGTCGTTTCCTCTAGAGATTCTTGTACTCAGTCATATGCTTAACTAATTATGTTATACATAATACGTTCCCTTCTTTTTCTTGTGCTTCCTCCATTTTGTTTATAGGAAATTTATTTGTGTTTCATATATTCACTACCTTTTCTGCTCTCTACACGAGGAATTTACATACATTGAGTCCATTTGAATACTTGAAATCTTGATTTTATGTTACATTTGGCTAGAGTTCAAATCATTCAAATCATTGAAATCTTGATTTTATGTTACATTTGGCTTGATTTTACGTTTGCTCCGAAATTGTGAAGCATCACCTGTATATGCCTCGATGCGCAAAAGGCGTGCATTAAGTCTTACAGAAAAATATAAGGTAGTATAGTCTTTTTCACTTTGCTACAATAATATATAGACTTAACTGTTTGACAAACAAGAAATATAAATGTTGGTACTTCTTATGTTGTATAAACTTAAACAAATCTTGTAAGTTTTGTTCCTTTTCTCTATAGCATTTACAGCAACCGACACAGATATAGGATATTTGAAATCTTGGAAGCCAAGCATAGTTTTCCTTTTTCAGAAAACTGGTACCACAACTTAAAGTTGCTTCTAGTAATAAGGAAATTAATTCTGAGCATCTGCAAATGGAGGTGTCAAACAGAATACTATTGCTATCTGGTTTACCGGTTTAATGTTTGGTACTTAAGACTGTCAATTTTACTGATCTATACAGGGCAGAAATACTAAATTAGGAAGGAACAATTTAGCGGAAAATGATCAAAGCAGTCATGGTCTGGGTTCAGATTCGTGTAGTTTAGAAGAAGTTGCGAGTTCTTCGCAAGATGACGACATTGATGTTCCAGAAATTTTAGAGGATATCATCGAGTTATTATTATCAGGATTGAGAGATACGGTATGTATGAAGGGTGATATCTTGTTCTCCTTGTCTTTCTTAACT
This sequence comes from Eschscholzia californica, assembly GCF_041429995.1. Classification (NCBI taxonomy): domain Eukaryota; kingdom Viridiplantae; phylum Streptophyta; class Magnoliopsida; order Ranunculales; family Papaveraceae; genus Eschscholzia; species Eschscholzia californica. The sequence goes on along the minus strand of NW_028238483.1, from coordinate 41,733,576 downwards.
TTTGAAATGTTGACTTGTTCAGCTGTTCTCCTTGTTCTATTCTATTAACACGGTCTAATTAGAAGGACTTAGTTTTGGATCTCCACGTAGATTGTTTAGTATCATGTAAAAGAACATTAGTTTATGCTGTCTGCTATTCAAAGTGATCAGGTCGACAATGAATCATTGTAGTTCTTGGATTTGTTCTCATGTGCAATGTATTTTTTGTCCCTCGACGACCAAAGAAGCATTTGGAAAAAAAGATAGACACCAGTATTTTGTTCTATATGCACTAGCAGCAGTGTTTACATTTTCAGTTGGATTTAGATTTTAGTAGCTCCTGTCTTGAGCTTGAAATTTTTTAAACTAAAATAGTGTTAATTAATTCAAGACCGGTATGGGGGCTGAGCCACTGACACTACTTAAGGGTCCCCTTTTCCTCCCATAATTCAAAGTTCAAACTCTGAGGTAGACAATGGAGCATCAGTCCAACAAATAATCTATATGCTCATTTTTTTCATAACATTCAGAAATGGTTGCTGCTTTACGAGCCCTCCAGAACTGGTTCTTGCCCAATTAGAATATGTCCAATTGTCCATACTGAATATCCTCTCTCGCTGCTGAAAAATCTGAACTTGGTTTTGTAATAAGAAAATGTTATTGTTAGTGCAGGATACTGTTGTTCGATGGTCAGCAGCAAAAGGTATAGGACGAACTACGACACGATTGACATCTGCCCTTGCTGATGAAATCCTCTCATCTGTTCTGGAACTTTTCTCACCTGGCGAGGTTTGTTAGTGTAATCATTTCTTCTTCTTTCTCTGTAAGTCGGGTTGGCCGATAAAAATGGTTGTGTAGGTCCTTCTGCTGTAGAAAATTAAATTTATCGCAATGCTCCTGCGTCCCGATTTCTGCAAGCCCTTCATCTCGTCAGTTAGATAGAGTAGGCAACCGCTAATTTTGTACTTTGATTATGTAGGGAGATGGATCATGGCATGGAGGTTGCTTAGCATTGGCTGAACTGGCTCGGAGAGGATTGCTATTACCTGTTAGTCTTCCGAAAGTTGTTCCTGTTATTATAAAGGTATTTCAGTCTTTCTTAGCCTTGAAACCTAACGCCATTGATAAAATAGGTGAGAAGTAACCGGTCCAAACTTTTGTTACTTGCCTGAAGTTGTCACGTTGACTACCAGTAAGTTTCACAGAAAAGCTCAGTCTGCCCTCCCTTTTGCTCTTGAGGGTATTTTTTTTGCTGCTACTTTATCTTTTGAAATATAGATATAGGAGATACGTCAACCTCTCTCTCTCTCTCTCTCTCTCTCTCTCTCTCTCTCTCTCTCTCTCTCTCTCTCTCTCTCTCTCTCTCTCTCTCTCTCGTTTGGAAGATTTTGTGTCATTAATCTTTTAGAAGTTACTGCTTTGATCTCTTTTAAATGGATTAGTATCTGCTGCGTGTGGCACGCGTTTCCTACTGAGTTATGATGAAGCGTTGATTACAGGCATTACATTATGATGTTCGAAGAGGTCCACATAGTGTTGGATCTCACGTGCGTGATGCTGCTGCATTTGTTTGTTGGGCATTTGGTCGTGCATACTTTCACTCTGATATGAAAAGTATATTGGAAGAGCTTGCCCCGCACCTTTTGGCTGTTGCATGTTATGATCGCGAGGTGGTTAAGTTTTCTCTTATACTGATTCTCTACCCCTCTGGTAAATCTCCCTCAAAGATCTTAAAATCTTAATCCTTCTGTGTTGCTTAGGTTAACTGCAGAAGAGCAGCTGCGGCTGCTTTTCAGGAAAATGTGGGAAGACAAGGAAGTTATCGTCATGGAATTGACATAGTGAATACGGCAGATTATTTTTCTCTCTCCTCGCGTGTAAACTCATATATTTGTGTGGCTGTATCAATTGCTCAGTATAATGAGTATCTTCTTCCTTTTAGTGAAGAACTGTTATACAACAAAATTTGTCATTGGGTATACTTTCAGCTCTCGAACTATTTTTCTTAGTTCTATAATTTGTATACCTATGTAACATGGACACATGTAGGGTATCAGTATCCGACATCCCGCCGGTTGTTGATATCCAACACTGCTGCGGGTCGTCGATATCTGACACCAATGTGGATAGTTGATATCCAACCCCACTGCATTTTGTTGGTAGCCAACATCGCCATGGGGCATCTGACATTGGTTTCGAGGTACAATGAGTGAAAAAGGCCGAAGCGAGGATACAACTTATAAATATATACAGATTTAAATGTATAAATGCATTTTCTTATCGTAGTTATCAGGTCCTTTAGTTTACTTACACCTTTTAACTCTAGGATCAACCCTTGTTACGTGATAATGACGTTAACCTAGGTGTTTTATGGTTCTAACATGACTGTGCAAGTTAAAAACTATGGGTGTAGCCCTTCCATTATCTGTTTGGATTTACAATGTATATTTTGATTCTATATTAAGTTTAACTCAAATAGTTTTGACATATTCAGGAGAAGGGTTTGAGAGAACTTGCAGCTAAGGCCCTGTCAGCTCTTGTAAAATATGAGCCTGGACATTTTGCTGACAACGTTCTGGACAAGCTAATCTCCTGCACTCTCTCGTCTGATTTGTGCATGCGTCATGGTGCTACTTTAGCCGCTGGAGAACTTGTTTTGGCTCTGCATTCATGTGATATTAAGCTTCCCACTGGTATGTGTTTTACCTTCAAACTCGACTTGTGGGGTATTGCTGGGGAGTTCCATGATCCATCGAGAATGTTTGTGCTATGGTTATACTGCTGTTACACCTAGGGTTATATGCTTGTAGTAGCTATTGATGTCCATATTAGGACATCCTTTTCACATTGTATCCACATGGTTTTGAAACCACAGCAGAGGCATCTCCTTGCTTCATTCATGTGATATTAAGCTTCTCATGGGAGTTGTGTTACCTTCAGGCTGATCTTGTCAGTGACTCGGTTATTTTTTGGGAATCCTATGAAATTATTTTGGTGCTGTCAAACCTAATTGTATGCTTCTAGTTGGTAAAGATGTCCTTGCTAGAGTACAAGCTCTCTTTTTCCTCTTCAGACCCGTAGGGTTTTGAACCCAAGGCCAAGGCTTCATCTGCTGACTCATGCATGATTTTCTGATGCTTGACGGCAATTACCTTAGTTGGCTACCCAGAACGAGTAGCCAAAATTATTCTGCCCATCATACTGATTTAGTATATCACGCCGTCGTTACAAAATTGATGAATGTAACTGTGACTTTCCTCTTAGTGGAACAACGTCGTAAAAGTTTTGGGGTTCCTATATCCTATTCGTCATCTAGATGTCCATGTTTTGACCCACCTGAGCTCGACATCCTTTGAATATTCCCACTTTCAACAACCAAATGAGGGTTGTTAATCTGCACATGTTCCTAGTTATCCAATTGATTAGGAAATTTAGGAATTCTAGAATGTGATACCGAGTCTGTTTATGGTTAACACTTAAGTAGCTCATATTGATGATAATAATATTAGTGATAATAGTGATCAAATAAAACTAAAAACATAGTGGAAGCATCATGATGGGTGAAATCTATATCTATTTTCTCCTTGGTATAGATAAGCAGAAATCTGTTGCTGGTGTAATTCCTGCTATTGAGAAAGCACGTCTTTATCGTGGGAAAGGTGGAGAGATTATGCGTTCTGCTGTTTCACGTTTCATTGAGTGCATTTCTATTGCTCATATATCTTTGCCAGAAAAGATTAAGAGAAGTCTGCTTGACACTCTAAATGAAAATTTGCGACATCCCAATGCCCAGATTCAGGTGCATATTCTTTTTTTAGAATTATGTTGCTTGTCATTTTTAGCTTACCCTGGCATCTAAATACATATTCCGACTATGTACAGAATTCCGCTGTTGAAGCATTACAGCACTTCGTTACATCATACTTTATTAACAAAGATGATGGAGGTGCCACTGATATAACCTCAAAGTATCTAAAGCTCTTAGATGATCCCAACGTTGCTGTAAGACGAGGATCAGCATTGGCAGTTGGTGTTTTGCCGTTTGACTTTTTGGCTAAAAGATGGAGGGATGTGTTACTAAAACTTTGTTCTTCTTGCGCGATTGAGGTATATACCAATATTTCGTTTAATGACATTGTTACTTATCTCCATCTTTTGACATAACGGATTGTGATTTGCTAATCTAGCTTCTCACTGCAGGATAACCCTGATGACCGGGATGCTGAAGCCCGTGTCAATGCGGTCCGTGGTCTTATATCAGTCTGTGAAACAGTAGCAGCGGAAAACAAAAGTTCCTTTTTCGGTTCTGAGGAGACATCTCTGTATCTTCTACTTAGTAACGAAGTGATGCAAACTTTGTTTAAGGCTCTTGATGACTATTCTGTAGACAACAGAGGTGATGTGGGTTCTTGGGTACGTGAAGCTGCAATGGATGGCCTTGAACGATGTACTTATATACTTTGCAAGAAACAGTCAATTGGTTTTCCAAGAAAGACAACAGAAGTTGCTTGTTGCACGGAACAAGATGACCAAAAGCACATACTTTTTGGTGTAAGCCATGCAACGAGGTTAGTTGGTGGCATAATAAAGCAATCCGTCGAGAAGATGGATAAATTAAGAGAAGTAGCCGCGAGGATTCTCCAAAGAGTTTTATATAATAGCAACTATTTTATACCATGCATACCTTATAGAGAAAAACTAGAAGAAATTGTTCCAAGTCAAGTAGAAGCAGAATGGGCAGTGAGTGTACTTTTATATTGTTGGGTGAGCTTTTTCATTTAATCTTTCTGTTTTCTTCTTACAGAAACCTCGTTAGTGCTTCTTTTTTGCAGGTGTCTACTTTCTCATTTCAACGTTTTGTACAATTACTTCAGTTTAGTTGTTACAGCAAATATGTGGTCTCTGGTTTAGTAATCTCTGTTGGGGGTTTGCAAGATTCATTGAGAAAGGCGTCGCTTGCAGCTTTATTAGAGTATCTTCAACATTCCGCATCCAGAGAGCAAGATATGAGAAAGTCCGGAGAGTACATACTCAGCACTGACCTTCTTTGGGTTCTGCAAGAGTACAAAAAATGTGACAGGGTGATTATCCCCACTTTGAGGGTAAGCTACTTTTAATGCCCTCGCCCTTGATGGGTCTGAATATACTTGCATCATTTCCTAAGAGATAAGTTAACATTTACAAAAGACTATCTGTGCAAGTTAAAATAGTAAACTTATGGCCTCACTACCACTCTATTTCCTCAATTGGACTGGTCGTGTGGGGCGGGAGGGCTACATGGGTCCCCAGAAAAACTTATGACAGAAGTCTTAGTCTTAGAAGAAAGCAACTCTATACCCACTTGTTGTATTATGAGCGCACGATTGGTTAACACTAATCAATCATCTTATTGCACCACAGAGCAAATATATGTTGTAGAAATCGACAAATAGGCCAGCAAAATCGCCCATAAAATCGGTAGGAGGCTGCCCACTGACCCGATTTCCCGCGATTATCGACTCGGTAGTCCCTTGGATCATCTTCATGAATACATAAATGGAGGTTTAAGCTATTACAAAAACACGTGACAGGGTGATGGTTGCTGCTCATTTGAGCCATTAGTGAGCCTAATTATAAGAGTACAGTTTTGATGCCACACAACTTCATTATTATTCTCCTACAGTTGTATTTGGAACTGAACTCTGATATTAACTTTTCTTCAGGTCATTGAGATTCTCTTCAGCAAAATGTTTTTCTTGAACATGAAGGTCAGTTGACTGATTGACTCCTACTTTCCACCATGCCTAATAATTGAATTTGTTAACCTTTGGTTGTATAATGCTCCTTGTCTTCCGATTTGCTTTTCCTTTATTTCTTTTTATCTTTTACGTTTAAAAGATTAATTTGTATTGTATATAGTTTCTCTGCATTTCATATTCCCTAATGTTTTAGGAGACAGTTGATTGATAACCTTGAACTTGAACATCTTTGGTTTAATGTAATTGTAGCATTTATTTCTTATATATATATGGACATTCACTTACAGTAATTCATGCCTCCTTGTTTTAGTACGTACCAGTGAGAGAACAAACAGTTGAAGGGAGCTCCCCTCTTTGGCTTGTTTATTTCTTTAATCTTGTATCAAAATTTGTGCGTGCTTATTCATGACATGAGCCTATGTTCATTTGGGTTAAAAATTTGAAATCAAAGAGTCCTGCACTGGTTTCTACCCATGTGTTTACTATGTCCACAGTCAAGCTGAGAGCTTTTTGCATGAATGAATGCCTAATTATATCCTTTGGCTGAATTCCCTTATTCAGAATGTAATTTGGAAACCATATTTCAACTTGAAAGCTTTCAGGATGCCCCTAATAAGTTACGCAAGGCAAGTTCCTTTTGGTCCAGTCAAAAAAGGACAGATCCAATGTCAATGTCAGTAAAGATTTATGACACATGTACATGGTCTACTGAATGTGTCTGAGCGGCTGAGCCTACCCCACAGGTGTATTAGAAGTACCTGTGGACGGGTCTAAAGCTAAGCAAATTGACTATCCTTTTCTTCTCTTTATTTTTCACTTCTAAGTATTAGTTCTATGATTCATCATTTTTGCAAGTATTAATCTGATTGACTCTAATAATATTGCCTTAAATGGAAAACAGGACTACACATGTGACTTCTGTGCTGGTGTCTTGAATTCCTTGCTTGTTGAGTTGAAAAACTCGAAGGACTTCTCCAAATTATACACAGGCATTTCTATTTTTGGATATATAGCTTCGGTTTCAGACCAGATCAAATACCGGGCCTTCTCACAGCTTCTTAATTTTCTCAGCCACCGATACCCGAAGGTTTGTCGATTACCTGACAACATATTATGATTTCAATACTCTTCCGAAAAAAAAAAACAATATCAATTTTATATTAGACACTAGGTACCTTTGCAATCTTTTCTATTTATCATTGCGTAATATTTCTCGGATGCCTAAGTAGTTGTGGCTTATATTTAGCGCCCTGCCCCCGGGCCTAGCCTGGCCGAGTATCTCCTGTGTGACTCAGCAGAGTTCTCAGCCATCATGTATAAATTTAGTATTCCTAAGTGACTCCCGAGTGACTGATTTCTCCTTGAGATACTAACCGCAGTTTCTCCATCATGATTTGCTTCAGATACGGAAGGCTTGCGCCGACCAGGTTTACCTCGTGCTTCTGCAAAATGGGGATCTTCTGACGGAGGACAAAATGGAAAAGGCTGTCGAAATCGTTTGTGAAACTTGCTGGGAAGGTGATATAGAAGAAACAAAGCATCAAAAGTTAAAACTATTCGAAATAGCAGGTTTAGAAATGGGATCACTTTGCAGTACTACCAATAAAGATTCGACTAGAGACAGTGACGGCAAGAAGAGATCCACGGTTGATGAAAATGCATCTTACTCTTCATTAGTTGATTCAACAGGATTCTAAGCTGCAGAAATATCTCATCTCCACCCAATTCCCTCTGTAAGTTTCCACTAAAATGAAAATCGGTCATATTCCCGATTTTTATATTTATGACTCTCTTTTGTTATTAAAGTTGTGCTATTTATATACTTTATTCTGTGTCCAAAACATGTCCTTACACATCATTTACACATGTATGAACACTTGTTTTATCCTTTCCAAAAATATAAGATCGCTTTTGTACTAAAATTAGGATCATTTCTTGAGCAGCAATCGAAGAATGTTCCTCAAAAGCTTCATTTTTGCAGGGAAATAACATATAGAATATGGAGAGTCAGAAATAACTGGTTTGAAGAGTTTTCCAGGTTTCGGATTTCGGAAAGACAAATGTTGATCAGGTGGGCAAGAACTGAGGTTGCTCGTAGTGATGATCCATGGGCTGTCGATGTTTCTTGTTTTGGTTGTCATTGTCAGTTTATTTGTAATCCTCTTGTGTTATAACTGTTATTATGGCCAAAAGAGCATCTATGTTCAGCCAGTTGTCTTAGATAGAACCAGGAAAAAAACATCAAATGTTATGGCTAAATTATTGACTTGTTGCTTCAGAAGTGTTTTTTTTCTGTTCTTTTATTTATTTTAGCAACTAAAGGGTAAATATATGAAGATAGCAAACGGATTACTTTTTCAATATTTGTTCGAAATGATTCAATTTAATTTTCATCGAAGAAGTACGCGTAACGAGATATCCAATTCTAATGTAGTAAATAGTTACAATATTTTTACAAATGATCCATTTAAGGTTTTACATGTATCAAAAGAGTGATACAAATAAAGTTTTTGTTCAAGGAATGGACTAGAAATCTAAACAGAAACCCGATTGTCACAAGTTGGGATGACATATCGGTCAAGAGATACCAATTCAAACACATAATCATCATAAGTTTGTTCTCCTTAGATTAGCAGAAGGGTAAAAGCGAATCTGACTAACGAATTCTAGTTCTTCTTTCTTTCTTTCCGATCGAAAACACTTGCTTTATAGACAACCAAGTTTCAAATCTTCCGGTATTCAAGTAAGTTAGGGGGTGCTATTAGTAAAGATGAGCAAATTACGATGTATTTCATAATTTCTAACTCATGAAGGACCTTTTACAAAAAAATATGACGATAACGATACAATTTAACACTGAATCTCAAAACTCAAAGTTTAGGTCTTGAAAGTGAACTCCCCGATTTATCATTTCTCCGGCAACTCATCGTCGTTTTAAACAGGTGAGATTTCAATCAATCTAGTTCTTTCTAGAATTCTCTATTGAAATGCCCTTCATTTAATATTCTTATATTCAATACACTAATTCTGATCTATGATTTCTAGGGTTTCTAATCATTTTAGTTAATTGAAAATACTAAATTGTGTTTGTCAAAATCCAATTAAATTTTTGAATGAGGAATTAGCTTATTCTTGTTTATGCATTTCCCTGGTATTTTATTGGTTTGTCTTAAAATTTGTTTCACATTATTGACCTAAAATGTGTAATATGAATCAACCCAATCCGCCTCAATTGGGCGGTTCAAATTTCAAATGGGGTTGAGTTTTCAGAATATCATAGCTTGAATTACTGGAAGTTATGCACTAATCGATCTCGATACAGATATTAGAGCATGAGATTTGGGAAACTGTAGTATTGGTTGAACTCTCATATTCATCCTTCACTGGTATTCTCTTATGTTCAGGAGTTAGGATGGGACCATTAGCTTAGGGGTTAGAGATTTTCGGTCTCTCTCTGAGAAAACCTAGTCGCTATTTGTGTAGTCTTCTTCTACGATATATTCATTCAAATTTACAATTTTTTGGGTTCTTTTGATTTCATGGGAGTCAGATTCGTCATCAGGGTCTCGGCTCTTCAATATATTCTTATTATTCATGTTGTGGATTCTGCCGTTATACAATAAATTCTTTCAGATATAGGAGACATTGGTTTTATTCTTTCCTTATTTTGTATATCAGAAAGAACCAAATAGAATTTGATGAATGGCGTTTCGACATCGAGTGGAATCCGAGCAGCTTTTTCTCACTGTGTACAACAAGTACGAACCTACGATTACCACCATTACCTTTGTCTCCTCCAACTCGCCCCTCATATGCGGAAAGCTGCATTTGCTCTCCGTGCTTTCAATGTAGAAACCGCCAAAGCAATGGATGTTGCTTCTGATCCAAGAATTGGTCTTATGCGTCTCCTTTGGTGGCAAGAAGCCATTGACAAAATCTTCTCTCACAAGAAAATCGAACATCCCACAGCTCAGGCTCTCTCATCTATAATCGTCGAACACAAAATCAGCAAAAGTTGGCTAAAGAGATCCGTTGAAGCTCGGATTAACGACGCAAGAGGAGAGGTAAATGACATTCCCGAAACAATCGAAGAACTCGAAAAATATGCAGAAGACACAGTATCCACCATCTTGTATATGACACTTCAAGCCGGAGGAATAAGGTCAACATCAGCTGATCATGCAGCCTCACATATTGGGAAAGCAAGTGGTATTCTTTTACTTGTTAGATCTCTACCTTACCATTTTAATCGTAATCCTCAGATTCCATATATACCAGTTGAAGTAGCATCGAAACACGGGTTGTTAGTGAGAGAAGGAGGCCAAACGCATATCCGGATGGATAACCGTGATGGTTTACCAAATGCAGTTTTTGAGATGGCTTCTGTTGCTAATGTTCATTTGCAAAAGGCTCGAGAGTTGGCTAAAATTGTACCTTCCGAGGCTCTTCCTGTGTTGCTTCCTTCTATCCCTGCTGAAGTTATGTTAGATTCACTACGAAAAGTGCATTTTGATGTGTTTGATCCAAGGTTGACAAGAGGGGTTTTGGGTGTTTCTCCGTTATGGTTTCAGTTAAAGCTCAAATGGAACGCCTGGAGAGGAACATATTGACGTCTTTTCACGTCTCAGCCATTCTCTTGGGTTAGTCTTACTCGATGTATAATTTATAATCTCTGTAACCTTCAGTTGTGGTATTTTCGAGCGCTTCGGCCATCCATTGCTTAAAATGGATTAACTAGGATTAAATAAATTCCAGTAGAAAATGCTTGGAATTCACAGGGAATGTTGAGATCCCTTGCTTAATCTTTGGTAGAAATCAGAATTTCAACAATTTTGTAGCGCTTTCTCTGCAAAGAAAAACATTGGGATTTTGATTAGGGTTTGAATTCATTTATTCTAGCTAAGATCCAACATTTTTTTTAGTGCTGGAGGTGGCTCTAGATATATCCTGGATACTGTTTTTTCTTGGGAATTTTTCAATTCTTCTGTTTTGAGTTGTAATAACTGTAGTTGCTTGTAAAAGCAATAATCACTGGGAAAAATAGTATGGAAGTGCTACAACAAATATCAAGTTCTTTGGTTTTGTACTTTCTTGCATGTATACTCAAAAAAGTAGTTGATGAAAGTATATGATTAGATAATTCAAGAAAAGAAAAGAGTCGGACACCTGGTAGTTTTTTTTTTTGATGAAAGGGACACCTGGTAGTTGAGATCGTTGTCATAGTATGGGTATAAATACCAAATGAAGCTAACAAAGAATCGCGATTGAATTTCGAATAAGGGTGGAAGTGAAAATGTTAAGGAGTTCAGATAAAAGGTTAATCAATTCAATAACCAAAGGCAAAAGTAAGCGACAAAAAATGAGCTGGGAGCTGAGTAACAAAACATGGGCGACAAAGGAGAAGATTCATATCCATTATATTGTATCCTCCTGGGTCCAAGGGTAAATTAAGATTATTACTGTAGTACTTTGAAGAAAAAGAGATGGGCTATTGAGATGCAGGGTCTAGGCACCTAGCAAAATTGCAATTCGCGCCCGAAAAGGAGATGGGCTATTGAGATGCAGGGCCTAGGCGCCTAGCAAAATTGCAACTCGTGGTCGTACCTAAATGAGATAAGCGCCCGAAAAGGAGATGGGCTATTGAGATGCAGGGCCTAGGCGCTTAGCAAAATTGCAACTCGTGGTCGTACCTAAATGAGATAAGCGCCGGAGTGCCCCTTCCTGCCCTGATTTCTCCTTCTTCCTCCAGTTTCTTCATAGTTGATGGGCTTTCGATTTCTACTTCATTCCGTTAAATAAATCATAGTTTGTTATAGGATGGTGCGGACCAGCCTTCCACACTCCTATCTCCCACCAATGTGGGATTGCTTTACAAGACACCCTCCCAAGACCACATCATAGTAGAGCGAATCGTGTTGATAACGTGTTATAGGATGGTGCAGACCAGCCTTCCGGGCTGCTAGTGATACTGTCTGCTTTGGCACACCTGGGCCTCATGGTTTTAAAAGGCCTCACTAGGGAAGGGTGCTTAACCTCTTAAGAGGAGCACCACACTCCTGTCTCTCACCAATGTGGGATTGTTTTACAACATAGTTGATGGGTTTTTCTCCGTTATTGTTCATTTACTTCCTCCACCTCCACAATCAAACTCATTTGTTACTCAAACCAGAAATCCGGGAAAAAGGGAGAAGTCTTCCCTTTTATCAATAAGCTTTGAAGCTATTCTTCCCAACGGAAGACAATGGTGTAGAAGTATCATCTTCTTCTCTCCATGATTTTTAACTCAAAGATGAATATGGTTTTTTCATAGTACTTACTGATAGAATTAGAGAGAATAGATAATTCTTATTCCATGATTATTGTTAGTTACAACCGAACTATATATAGAGTCTCACAGTCACTCTATTAGGTAAGAAGACTAATTAAAATATCCTCTCAATATCACAATATATCTTTCATAAATACAATACAAAACAATATATTTGAAAGATAATATCATGTTAAGTCTTCATCATCTAACGACACATGTTGTTGATGTCTTCATGATCCATTAGCAGATATTAGTCTCATTTACATCCCCCCTCAAGCTAAGCTGGTCGTTAGACTTGTTTAGCTTGCCATATAAATTGTACTTCTTCCAATTTGTCAAATATTCTTCAAACTTTTTTCTTGTCTTTAAACCTTTTTTTTTCGTCTTGTTTTTTTTGTAACAATGGATGCGATTTTTTTTTTATATACCCCTTATAAAAGAAGTGAAAAACCAGAGCTAGATCGACTTCCTTTTTTTAGCACAATTTCACCCTTCATTGTTAGAAAGAGAATAGAAGAATTAGAAGAAAAGAAATAGATAATTATAGCTAGGCCTTGAGTTCAACAAATCTTATTAAATTCTTTTTTTTTGTTTTGAGAAAATGAGAGAGAGAATTTTAGCTAGAAAGCAGTGGGGTCATTGAAAACCCCATGAGAGAGATAGAGTTATATGGATTAATAAAAGAGAGACCATAAAGATCCAAGAAAATTGTAACTGCAGAAAAGAAGCCAGTTATAATGAGATTGAAGAGAGGGGAAAATTTGGAAGAACTTGAATCAATTTACCTCGATTAAGATCAATCTTTGAATTGGATTCATGCATCCTCTAGATAGTAGGAAGGTAAAATAGAGATTGAGATTTAAGAAAGGAAAAATTAAGGTAGCTAGGAGTAATCAAGGTTTGATGTTCATAAATCTTGATGAACTTAGGTGACACATGAGATCAAATTGTTGATACTTGCAAGGAAGGAGTAATTTTGTAATGTAAGACATCCAGAACTCGTTATCTCTTTGTCTTTTTTAGATCTTAAACATTTTTCTACTATGGAAAAGTAGGAACAATTCTAGATCAAGAAGTTTATTATTCTTTTTCTAAACTAAATGATTAAAAGGGAACATAAATTTAGAAATCAGTAAAAAAAAAAAATTAATAGACAATATTCCGGCGGACGGTAGTCATTGATATTGGCTACCGTCGCCGGTTTTGCGGAAGCTCACTAGGATCTAATTAAATACTCGTTAGAGTTTTTAGGCTCTAGATACCATGATAGAATTAGAGAGAATAGATAATTCTTATTCCATGATTATTGTTAGTTACAACCGAACTATATAGAGTCTCACAGTCACTCTATTAGGTAAGAAGACTAATTAAAATATCCTCTCAATATCACAATATATCTTTCATAAATACAATACAAAACAATATATTTGAAAGATAATATCATGTTAAGTCTTCATCATCTAAAGACACATGTTGTTGATGTCTTCATGATCCATTAGCAGATATTAGTCTCATTTACACTTACCTCATGATTCAGATTGTCAAATGAGGAACCCTTTTCAAGTCTCATCTTCTCCTCTCCATGATTTTTAAGTAGTTCAACACCACTGGGCTTGTTCACCTAATTCTCAACTTCGTCTGAGATAGAGAGGTTAAAGAAATCTCGGTCTGACCAGTCCGAGAGCCAAAACAAAGATTCGGACTAGCCCAGTCCGATACCTTCGGGCTGGTTCGACTCTAAGGCTTTGTTTTAGCTATGGGATTGGTTAGTCTGAAAAGAGCGCCTACAAATGTCGGAAGTCAAACGACTAGAATGAATCCCTTTTCTAAGGCTGCGAGTATCAATTTCAAGAGGCCGCTTTAGCAGCTCTGTTACCAATTAATAATACCAACAATCATATATTATGATATTGGTATTTTTCTAGGAAAAATGATTTGATATTCCAATAACAAATAGTATAAAATAAGATTACAAGGAAGACTTCAAAAATAATCTAAATAAAACAACCAATTGTATTATTCTTTGTGTTTCTTAGGTGCTATGGAAAGTTTAGGGTACAGGTTGTACATAGGCCACCAAGAAGTTATAGTTCACCATGTTTCCAGGGGAAGCATTTGAGCACCTCTTATCCAATAATCAAAATGGAGTTAATTAAGGATTACAGGTCTGAAGGCTTGAATAATTGGGTGAAAATTGTGCCATGAAATCATTCTTTAAAGATTTTAGCTTAATTTCAAGATTCTTTTAGGGTTGATATGAGGTCATGTTCTTCCACCTTCTATAGATTAAAGTCAATAGCATTAAATACCCACAAGGCCACAAGTCAATATCCCATGTTCTTTTCTCCAAAAAATAATTGATAATAACAAGCACTTATAATTACTTAATTATAATCAATTTTTTAAATATAATTAATTATTAATTTCTTATCTCTCCCACATTCAAAGAATCAAACTATGAACTTCTCAGATCTGATCCCAATTACAATTTTTTTCTATATAAACTTCAACCACCCTATCTTCATCAAAAGATCAAAGTCTAACTACACAACTACTACGGAAATGGCGACGGTTTTGAAGCTTTTCGCAACGCTTTTAACCTTCTTTTATCTTGTTTCGGTGACGGTTTCCACTAACGATCCGAACGACATCAACTTATGGTGCAAGAATACACCATTTCCTGATATTTGTGAGTATTTCATGAATTCTCATGGACATTTAACCCCGAAAACAAAACCCGAATTTCGGAAGGTTGCGTTGCAAGTATCGATGGATCGAGCGCTTCATGCAGGAACTCACACAAAATCATTTGGAAAAAAGTGTCGCAATAAAAGAGAGAGAGCTGCATGGGCTGATTGTATGGAGCTTTATCAAAACACTATCTTACAACTCAATAGGACATTAGTAAACCCTAATAGTACCTACACAAATTTTGATGTACAAACTTGGTTAAGTACAGCTCTCACAAATTTTGAGACTTGTAAAACAGGATTCTTGGAGTTA
Organism: Eschscholzia californica; assembly: GCF_041429995.1. Classification (NCBI taxonomy): domain Eukaryota; kingdom Viridiplantae; phylum Streptophyta; class Magnoliopsida; order Ranunculales; family Papaveraceae; genus Eschscholzia; species Eschscholzia californica. The sequence goes on along the minus strand of NW_028238483.1, from coordinate 41,718,546 downwards.
GGGTTTGGAAGATCAAATTTCATGGCACCATTTAACAATGTAACTAAGTTGATATCCAACACTTTAGCCATTAACAAGCTTGAACAAGAAAAAGAACAAAAACAAGAAGATTACAGTGTCAATGGTGGTTTTCCAAGTTGGGTAACGACAGGTGACCGGAAACTCTTGCAGAAGTTCTCCGCGTTGTCATTAAGAGCAAGTATTGTTGTGGCGAAAGATGGGTCGGGGAATTACAGAAGTATTAGAGAAGCTCTTGCCGCTTCGAAAAACAAAATAAAAGGAAGCAATGAGAGATTTGTTATTTATTTGAAAGCAGGGGTTTATAAAGAGAATGTTAAGATTGGAAATGGGATGAAAAACATAATGTTGATCGGAGAAAGTGCCAAGAAGACGATCATTACGGGTAGTAAGAGTGTTAATGGAGGTTATACCACTTATGGTACTGCAACTTTTTGTAAGTATACTATCTAAGTTTGATGCTTTTATTTTACAATCGTGATACTCTCTGCCCACCGGAAAAGGGAGGTGAAATCAGATCGAGATCCGAGGTGGACAGCCTGATTTTGCGCCCGAGTGTCTTAGAAGGAGAGGTACGGGGCAAAATCAGGCCCTTCACCTCTGTTCTCGGCCTGATTTCCACCCTTTCCCGGGCAGAGAATCAAATTTACTTGACTTCCTACCCCTTAGTTTGATTCTTTTAGTTCATGAGTCCATGACTATGGCTAACTTTCAAATTTTCTTACCCATTGTTTACATTAACTTGACACCCTAGCTCTCAATATTCAAGAAGATGCCCAATTCACATGAAATATCAAAAGCTTACAGTTAGTTTTCATACGATTTAATGCAGCTGTGATGGGAGAAGGATTTATTGCACGCGGAATTACATTCCGTAACACAGCAGGGCCCAAAAGTCAAGCAGTTGCGCTAGTATCAGGTTCAGATTTATCGGTATTTTATCAATGTAGTTTTGAAGGATACCAAGATACACTTTTCGTACTTGCGCAAAGACAATTCTATAAAGAATGTTACATTTACGGAACGGTAGATTTCATATTTGGAAATGCAGCGGCAGTACTACAAAATTGTTTAATTTATGCAAGAAGACCGATGCCAGGACAAGCAATTGTGATTACTGCACAAGGAAGAACCGATCCGAATCAAAATACAGGAATATCAATTCATAATTCAAGAGTCTTACCTGGTTCCGACTTAAAACGGGTTCTTAAATCAACCGAAACATACTTAGGTAGACCATGGAAACAATATTCTAGAACCCTATTTATAAGGACATATCTTGATAAATTTGTTCATCCTTTAGGTTGGTCAAAATTTCATGGAAATGCTGGTCTAAATACATTATATTATGTTGAGTACAAGAATTTCGGACCTGGTTCTTCGACATCAAAACGAGTAAACTGGCCGGGTTATCATGTGGTACAGAATCCGTCTGATCTTACGAGTTTTACAGTAGGAAATTTCATTTCGGGTGGTTCGTGGTTGCCGGAAACTGGCGTGCCATTTAGTTCTAGCCTTTGAGTTGAGTAGTGGAAGGATAAGAAAATTGGCTTCTTATTTTATCATGTGTTTGATGTACATTTTTGTTGTTGTTTATTTGATAAGATATTCAAATTTGTTTGTTGATTATTTCATTACTTAGTTGATCATTTATTTTGAGATCAATTTGGTAGAAGTTTGTACCTATTTATTTGAGTTGTAAAAATAGTAGGAGGACTCTGTTTTTAGTGAGGGTTTAATTAATATATTCTATATCATTTCGGTTGTGGTTGAATATTTTTTTCCCAAAGTAAATGAATATATACGATATGCATCAAACATTTTAAATACGAGGATACATCATAAGGACGAAATATTCTTATAATTATACTTGCATAGTTTTGGTAGGTTTCACCACAAAACAAATGATTGAAATCCAATACAAAAAGAACCATTTTGATAGTCAAGTTTTGAAAAGAAAGATAAAAAAAAACATAACGCTAGAGGAAGGGGTCGAACCTCCGACCTTGTGGTTAACAGCCACACGCTCTAACCAACTGAGCTACTCCAGCTCTTGGTTTACTTCGCTTGTAGAACATTTATAACTCTCTAAGTTATGTCTATACATCTTCAATCCGACCTACTACTTTGTCATTTCTTTATCTGTTTTTTTTTTGTTGAGTAATCATTTCCTTGTCATCATCCCCCGTTGTGTGAATTCTAATCTATATTTCGTGTGTTTCAACAACAACAAAAAAAAACTATAGAGAAATTTTATAAGGCCTCCCCAATTTTGTTAAAAGGCCTCTCCATGAACCATTTTACTTGCTAAATTATCACTGAGGGAAGGCCTTTTAACAAAAATGAGGGGCCCTATAAAATCTCTCAAAACTATATTTCCTCTTAATATTTCTTTATATCTCTTTCTCAAAAGCGATAATATCTTTTTATATGATAATTAATTTTTTGATAATATTTCAACTATCCAAAAAGTTGGTTTGAATTTTCATTGGACGGTTGGATTTACGCCACTTTTTCTCTGTTGATGAAGTAAATCGTGGATCTCGATTCACGCCAACTTCAAGTCAAGATTTTAAGCTGTCCAACCATAATTGTTAATTTTTCTTCATGTTCTCTTTTTCTTTAATATTTTAAATTGATCACATTGGTTTTGAAAAATAAAGAGAGCTCTACATTTAGGATTGATTATTGTTTGTACTTAGTAAGGAAGATTCTTTGCTTTCAAATTAAAATTACACTATTTATATAATCAAGTTTCATTAAAGAAAAGATAGAAAGGCAAAAGTAGTGGAGGAACTTTAACAAATTAATTAATGAACTATTAATAAAGTGGAAAATAAATTATTTTTATTATTTTATATTATTAAGGTTGATTACTTATTATGGCTTTAATTATAATATGTGTAGTTTCTTGTCTTAAAAGCTTCTGGCTTTTAAATTTTAAATATAATATGATCATGGTATTTTTCGAATTTGTAACTAAATTCAAAACCTAAATAAATTCGTAAAATAATAAAGAAGTTTGTCATTTTCTTTTCAGAACTTCTACCTCATACTATTAACATCTCTAAATGTCTTATTCGAGTTAGTTTATGGTTTATACATCTAAATCAAATTGAAAAAACTTAAATTCAATTGACCTCCATTAACCAAATATGAAAAGAATCTCTTCATTTTATTAAATTTTTCTTTAGAATGATTATTTTATTAAGTTTAACTAATTAATGGAGCCGAAATAGCAAGTGGCCTTCAATTTTAGTTCATTTTCTTCCCTTATTCTTAAATCTTGTTAAGAATTTTCTTATAAAAATTCATTTTCTATCCGAAAATGATAGTCTATATATATATATATATATAATAAAATTTGGTTAAAATTTAATATTATATTTTTATTTTGGTGAAAAGAGATCACGCAATTTAATTTAATCTTAAGCTCGTTAGGTATTTTCGAAATTTGCAACTGATTGCAAGAAGTTTGTAACTGGTTGGTAAAAAAATGCAAAAAGGTTGCAACTTCTTGGTAAATGATTGAAGTGTTTGCAAAATTTTTTTTTAACTAAACAAAATACATCTCTTTAAAATTTTTAACCAAACAAAATATAAATTTATAATCAGAGCATGTAATTTATCTTTTGAACTGAAAAAACTTAAAATTGGACTTTCAACACAATTTTCTGTAAAAAAAATTCAATAGAAGTATAGAATAGTTATTGGGTCATTGTCTTTAATTTTTGGAAATCCAAATCATTAAAAAATTAATGGGATACATACACATTAATTCAAGTTAGTTGGTTTAGTGTCTAAAAGAAGATATTGGTTTAGATAATCAGGATACACATCTTGCCAAGAACAATTAAGAGATAGCAAAGAAGTACTTTTAATTAAACCCTTGTATATTCTATTTACATACACAAAAGAAAGTAATCAAAAGAAACCCTAAAGCAAGGAATAGTTCTTATAGCACATGCTTAGAAGTCTAGTGGGACTTGGAGTTGTTTTGCCATTGAGTCTGTCTATAGTCCATCTGGCATCTCCTTCCACCAATATGTTTCTCTAACCCTTTGCCATAGCCAGCAAAATTTGCTAGATACTATTTTCAGTTTCAAAATATGATCTGTCTTTATTATACACAACTATTTGAGTGTCTTGTAGAGAGAGAGAGAGAAACAACATTTACACGTTTAAAAGTTCAATTTGTGGGTATCATTTTCCTGATCCCATTTGTACAAAACAACATCTACACGTGTCATTTACCCTTTACCTTTTTTTGCATGGCTGCTTAATTGTTTCACCTAAACCTCTCAACTATCTCTTCATTTCACCACCTCAAAACATCTCTCTCTCTTTCCTCCTCTTTCTCTCTGGTCTAGAAACCCGATTTCCATGGCGAATTCCTCGGGGATCAAAGCCTTTTTGTTACTCTTCTCGTTACTATTAGCTACGGCCTTTCATGGTCAAACTTCTCGACTAGATGATTTTAATCAATGGGAGTCAACGATTAAACTTCCGTCGGAGAAAGAGGATGAAATCGGGACGAGATGGGCGATTCTGGTAGCCGGTTCTTCCGGTTACGGTAATTACCGTCATCAGGTAAACTAACTTTAAAACAACGCGCGCACTACCACCGCCGGTGTGTCATGTGTATTTATTTTACAAGGGGGGAGGAAGTTGTTGTTGTTACTTGTTAGTAAGGGAAGGAAGGGGGTTTTGATTGTGTGTGATGCAGGCGGATGTATGTCATGCGTATCAGCTATTGAAGAAAGGAGGATTGAAGGAAGAGAATATTGTTGTGTTTATGTATGATGATATCGCAACCAGTGAATTGAATCCAAGGGCTGGTATTATAATTAATCATCCACAAGGTCAAGATGTTTACTCTGGTGTTCCTAAGGTAATAATACTATCAACTTAATTATTATTATTATACTCTACTTTTTTTTTTTCATTAAAAAGTTAGTATTTCTTTATTGGGTTTTTTGTTATATTTTAATGAGGATTTATTATTATAGTAGAAAAAATAAGTCTAAAGCAATAGTACAAAAACAAGTAGAAATAGTTCAAGACTTCAAGGGCTTAAAATAAAAAATGAGAGCAACAAAGGGGTTAGGGCTTTTAACAAAAAAAAAAAAAACAAAGGGATTAGGGTAGATGGCTTGTGTACAACTTATTAGAACGAAAAATATACATTTTAGAAACTAGAGTTCCCAAATAACATAAAAGAAAGGTAATCTTTTTAAAACACTCATTAATCATGATACGCTTTTGACATATCAAGCTGGCTAGACAAGGGGGTAGATGGCTTGTGTACAACTTGTTTAAGAAAATCTCACACTGCTTAGCTAGTGAGCACTGCCTAGGTTTTCGGCTGGCAACTTAGCCCGCCTATGACCTAAGTACCCAACTAAGGTCTAGTCTGTGTCGCAATGATGTCGCATGCTGGTCCGGGTTGCTCAAAGCTATATTTGTATAAGCGATTAGATAGTGCACCTTAGCTTACTTTGTTTTTTCTCTCTTAATTACATATTGTAGTTACTATGAGACTTGTCATATGCCACTAGAGTCCGGTTACTCAGACTGTGCAGTCAGCCGATATTCGTGTACCTTATCGAGGCCCAACCTATACAATATATTGGCGGGGCATGACATCTTGAGCCTCATTTAAGCATCTGAGGCAGGCATGCCTAATTGACAATCCTAGATAAGCTCGATAAGAAGAAGAAGCACCCAAGACTTTTTTAATTGATGACATTGAACTTCTTCTTGTTGTTGCCAAACTGGCCAACATTCATCTTTTTATCCGCATTTTTTCAGGATTACACTGGGGAGAATGTCACCGCTAAGAACTTTTATGCAGTTCTTCTTGGTGACAAGAAAGCTATCAAAGGTGGAAGCGGAAAACTTATCAACAGCAAACCCAACGATCGGATCTTCATATACTATTCGGATCATGGCGGTCCAGGAGTGCTTGGTTAGCATTAGCTTTCTCAATTCCTTCCCATATAATTTTTTTCTTGATAAGCCGTTTTTATAGCTCAACTCTAAAGGATATCAGAATCAAATCTTGTAAATTGGATGATTGGTTTAACTTTCTTGAATATGAACGATGTCGATTGAATTTTTGTTTGATGGATAGGAATGCCCAATATGCCCTATCTGTACGCTGGAGATTTTATCGAGGTTTTGAAGAAAAAACATGCATCTAGAAGCTACAAAGAAATGGTTAGACCTCTCTCAGTTGCTAATTTCTTCGTCTTTCGTCGTCCTCATATCGCTTTAACTCTTTATAGATAAAATGATTCAAAATATTGTGTCATATGTTTTTGCAGGTTCTCTACATAGAAGCATGTGAGAGTGGGAGTGTTTTTCAAGGGTTGATGACAGAAGATCTCAACATTTATGTCACAACGGCATCAAACGCCGAGGAGAGTAGCTGGGGGACATATTGCCCGGGAATGGATCCCCCTCCCCCTCCCGAATACATTACTTGCTTGGGAGACTTGTATAGTGTCGCGTGGATGGAAGATAGGTACCGAATCTTACGACTTTTTAAGTTAATAATATTAGGATCATTATAAACAAGACATTATAGGTATTCGCCTGTCTGTCCATCTCTTGTACACACTTAAATTTGACATATATAACTATATATTTATATGTGAGTTGAATTTCTTTTGTTTTTCTTCCCTTATTCGATGATTTTGTATTCTTTGCAGTGAGTCTCATAATTTAAAGAAAGAAACCGTAAAACAGCAGTATGAGTCCGTAAGATATACAAATCCGAGCATTTCAACATAGTGGTTTGCTTTTATTAGAACGATTTTATAACTACAGATGCTCATTTTCTTTTGGCAGGTAAAGAATCGAACATCGAACTACAACACTTACAACGCTGGATCTCACGTGATGGAATATGGGAACAAAAGCATCAAATCTGAAACACTTCACATGTATCTAGGCTTTGATCCTGCCACTGCGAAAATTGACAATAACAACATTGATCGAAATACTCCCCTAGAAGTTGTTAACCAGAGAGATGCCGACCTTCTCTTCTTGTGGCAAAGGGTTAGTATGACTTGCAATATTTTCTCAATAGGATATTCAATTTGTGGATTTACAACTTTTGTGTCCAACAAATTTATAGTGTTTTTTTGCCGTTCAGTACAAACAACTAGAGGATGGATCAATCAAGAAAAAGGAGACTCTTGAGCAGATAACGGAGACGATGATGCACAGAACTCATCTTGATGGGAGTGTTCAAATGATAGGGAAGCTCCTCTTTGGGCCACAAAGAGGTCCTTCAGTTCTCTCTGCTGTGAGACCTGGTCTGCCGTTGGTCGATGATTGGAGTTGCTTGAAGGCAATGGTAACAAAAAAGTTCCAAAAGTTTCCATCTCTGATTTTCGGTCATACTTGTCTTATCAGTTAGATTTTTCATTTAACCTTGGACTCTTACAGGTTAGGTCGTTTGAATCAGAATGCGGATCCTTGACTCAATATGGGATGAAACATATGAGAGCATTTGCGAACCTGTGTAACAATGGTATCTCAGTGAACGAAATGAAAGCTGTTTCCAGGACGGTTTGCAACCGATATCACTTCGAGTTATGGAGTCCTTCAACCCGAGGTTATAGTGCTTGAATTCAACTGCCGTGGTAAACGAAAATTACTCTTGTACAAAAAATAAGGTACCAAATGTTTCCAGGTTTGTGGCTAAGAGGGTTTCATCTGTTTAATGCTGCTGATTAGTGTATCAGAGAAGTGGTAGGGAATTCGAATTACCTTCAAATAATAATATTGAAATTACTGAAATTGTACCAGGACAACTGAATTTGGATGAGCACCATGACAGACACTTCAGACATCTTAGGTCCTAAAAAGACATCTTGGGTCCTAAAGGCCGTGTGAAGACCGTTAGGGCCATCTTAGGTGGCCTAAATGTCCAATTACTTTTACATTTTACTTTATTTATTGCCTAAACTATATGGGTAAATCTTGATAATAAACGGTTTCCATCGAGATTCGATCCCAAGACTTCGTGGGTTTGAGAGGGAGTGTGCAACCACTGTACCGAAAGGCAGTGACATATGTTTTGTTTCTTGGAAATGTGCATTTTTGTGAAGTATATATTGGTTGAGGTGGTAATATATATGCCTTATAAGCATAAAAAGCTTTCCCTAAAATATGCATCCCAAAATACGATGATCTTCTTGGTAAAAAGGGTAAAAGAAGGGGAGAGAAGTGATATAGTTGCCCACATGCAGGATCGAACTACAGACCTCCAGTTTACAAGACTGGCGCTCTACCACTGAGCTATAGGGGCTTTACGTTTGAATGTTTCGATTATAGAACTTTATTCATTGCGGCAGGGAATCTTGGAGGGGATGTACATTTGATCCATGCTCAAGTAGAGAAATATTAAAATGCTAGTTGTATTTGATCATGGAGGGGATGTACTTGTAATCCTTGAGAGACTATAGTGACTCAAAATAGATTAGTGTCTGTCTTTAGATGAACAAACACCTCTCAAGGTGAGGTATCCGCAAACTAGAATTTTGGATTTTTGTCATTAGATGAACAAACCAATCCCATGGTGAGGTACGCACAAAATAGTATTCTGGATTTTGGTTCAGTTATTTGAGTGTAGTGGTATAGTTCTTTATATGCGAGTCACCAGATTTTTGGTAAGTACAGAAATAAAAAATTGTTAAAATACGTTTTCGTTAAAGAACAATACCGTAGTGTGTTGCACAAATCATTATGTATTATATACAAGGGAATGCATTGACGTAGAGTGGGATTGTCAACCTTCAGATGTGGTTTATAAATCTTATCTTCTTCATTTTAGCTCTGTTCTTCTAAATTGGATTAAGTTTTTGTTGCGTCCTTCAGACGTGCTACATTCTTGGCAATGTCGTTAAGATAGATCACATATAATTGTGATTTGAGAAAATACTTTAATTTGAAGTTGAAGAAAGAGAGGAGAAAAATATATAACATATTAAACAAAATATTTAGTCTTTGCTATTAAAAAAAAAACTATATCAGCTGTTGGATCTATTTTTTATCAAACTCTCAACAAAATAGATGGGTCAGATTTATCTCTCTGTCCTATTTCTATTACTATAATAAAATAATATAGATTATATGTTGAAGGGGTGACACTTTTCTTTAAGCCTAAGGTTTTAGAGCATCTCCAATCCAAGCCTGTCTTAGGCCGAAAAAATCACTTTTTCACCTAAAATTATTGGCTTCAGCTCAGCCTCCAAAATTCAGCTCCAGCCCCAGCCTCAGCCTCTCTTGAGGCAGAAAATTTGAATTAGAAATTTCTCAATTTACTAATAAAATTCAATTAAAAATATATCGATTACAACTAATAATTGATTAAAATTTTAAAACTACTTAAATACGACTAAACAACACTAGAAAAATTAATTAAAAATAACTAGAAGGGGTTTACTGGGTCTCGTGGTAGACCGTTGAACCAAGCGTCTCGCGCCGCTAAAAGCATTCGTTGAGCATGTTCGTCGAGAGACCTAACATCAATTTTCATTAAGTCCATCCCATATTGTCGGTTAGCCAACTCCGTTTACACCTGTAGAAAATCTTGTTGCGCCTTTAGGGTCTCTTGTTGAACCCGTACAACTTCACTCAAACTTGTTGATCTTTGTTGGGATTCTTCATCTTTTTTTTCCCAATATCCCTCATTGGGAGTTTTTGAAGCGGTAGAATGTGTGGATGGTTCGCCAACTCTTGCATTTGCTTTGGCTTGTTTACGACCAATTGGTCTTTCTTCCGATGGGTTGGTATTAGAATCTCTTTTGCCGGATGTTGACTCTCCTGGCATGTCTGCCATCCACTTGTTGTGTGTCATCAAAATTTTGTAAACATGTAGGAACCTAAACCCTTTACCTTGATGATTTTTTTATACAATTCAATAGCTCTTTGTAACTGAAATAAACAAAATATATACAAGTATATATTATGAATGAAGTGAAAAGATAAAAAGAAATTAAAAAGTTAGAAATAATTACCCGGTCATAATCGTTTTCTCCGCTTTTTGGAACTTTATTTATTATCCTCAAAGTCGATATAAAACTTAGACATTCCGAGCTTATCTCACTAAAACGAGATTTACAACTTCTAAGTGTGCGTTGAAACTTTGCACTCGCATTATATTCATCCGATATATTTTGCCAAAATACTTTATATTTTTTACTATTTCCGACAACCGCATCAAATGTGATTCTCAAATAACAATTAGCAAGTAAAATATTTTCATCCGTCTTATATGGTTCCCGTTTAATTATCTTTGTCGAAGTTGTCCCTCCTTGCACGCAAGAATCCTCACATACTTCATAATCATCAACTCCTAATTGAGCCGACGGGTAAGTAGAATTAGGGGACAACATTTCCATATAACTTTGGTTATCGAATTCGTTGATGTCTAATGGATCCATGGGTGAACAAATGAAAAGATAAAAAAAATTGAAAGAAAGAGAGATAGAAATGAAATGGAGAGGATGGAAGTTGCAAGAATGAGAGAAAGAAAGTGAGATGAAGAGTGTTGGAGATGAATAATGGGTCCAACCCCTATTTATAGGGGTTGGACCCATTTCTAGCCGTTGGAGCGAATCCAACGGCTAGGGGCATTCCCCAAGTGACCGTTGGGGGCCCCAACGGTCACTTGGGGCCTAGCTTCAGTCGCCCCTAATGTTAGGGGCGACTGAGCTAGAGGCTCCAGCCTCTTGGAGCGCCGGGCGGAGTCCATAATTTCAAAATTATGGCTTCCGCCCGGCTGAGGCTGAAGATGCTCTTAGGTGATTTTTGGGACTAGTGCGCCTGCAACATTTTTAGGGAAAAGATGTGGTTTTTTTCATCTTTTCCACATTAAACTTTGAGCAATACTTTATGTTATCTTCATCTCCTCTACTCATGTTGTCCCCTCTCTAGTGTTTATCCACACAATCTAAAACTCCACTACAGAATGTTTGTCACTAACCAGATCAGTCATATGCTAAAAATGTTGGAAATTTTCAAAGTTGGTTATATTTGTACTGTTTTAGAATGACCACTCTTCTATAACCAGGTCAAATTTTATTAGTTAAAAAGCTTGGAACTTCCTCTGTTTCCTTGTTTTGATGGTGAAAGGTTATAGTTCAACAAGTCCCTTCCGTTACAATCTAAAATGGATGATACAAAATTTCAAAACCCTAATATGGGTTTCATTTATTACTGGTTTCTGTGTTTTAATCTACCTTTTTGGAGCTCCCCAGAATACAAATGTCTCTCCCACAAATTATTTCCAGGTTTCTAATCAGAGCATACCAGATCCAAAAAACTCTTTTTCATTTACCCAATCACCACCATTAACGATTCCTTTTGATTTAGCAGCTGAACCTAAAGTGAGTAGTGATAAAAATCTCAATTTTGGAGATGATTCTAAGGTGGGTATTGATGAAAAACTCAATCTTAAAGATGATCCTAAAGTGGGTATTGATGAAAAACTCAATCTTGAAGATGATCCTAAAGTGGGTATTGATGAAAAACTCAATCTTGAAGATGATCCTAAAGTGGGTATGGAGGAAAAACTTAATCTTGAAGGTGATCCTAAAGTGAGTATTGACGAAAAACCCAATCTTGAAGATGATCCTAAAGTGATTATTAACGAAAAACCCAATCTTGGAGATGATCCTAAAGTGAGTACTGATGAAAAACCCAATCTTGAAGATGATCCGAAAGCGGGTATTGATGAAAAACTCCGTCTCGAAGGTGATTCTGAAGTGGGTGGGGATGGAAAACGCTTTGAAGCTGCTCCTAAAGTGAGTAACGGAAGACTCGACTGGAAAGATGATCATAGAGAGAGTATCAATGAGAGAAAACAGTCTAAGAAGTTTCCAATTTGTAGGAGTTATTACACTGATTACACACCATGTCAAGACCCGAATAGAGGGAAGAAATACAACCGAGGGATGTCGAAAAGTAAAGAAAGACATTGCCCTGAAAAAGGAGAAGTATTATCATGTTTGATTCCTCCTCCAAAGAATTACAAATCCCCTTTCAAGTGGCCAAAAAGCAAAGATTTTGCTTGGTATGATAATATCCCTAGGAAAGAACTAAGTGTTGCAAAATCAGAACAAAATTGGGTCAAGTTTGAAGGAGATAGGTTTAGATTTCCAGGAGGAGGTACTATGTTTAAGTATGGAGCTGATTCTTATGTTAACATGATTAATAGCTTTATCTCTCTAAAAGGTGGAACTATTAGAACAGCACTAGATACTGGTTGTGGGGTTGCAAGTTTTGGTGCTTCATTGTTAGAAAGAGGAATTTTAACAATGTCGGTGGCACCGAGAGATACCCACGCAGCACAAATTCAATTCGCTTTAGAACGAGGACTTCCTGCCATGATTGGAGTCATTGGTTCACAAAGAATGCCTTACCCAGCTAGAGCTTTCGATCTCGCTCATTGTTCGCGTTGTTTGATTCCATGGCATTTATATGATGGTTTATATTTGATTGAGATTGATAGGGTTTTAAGACCAGGTGGGTTTTGGGTGCTTTCAGGTCCTCCAATTAGATGGAAGAAAAATTGGAAATCTTGGAAAAGAGATCAAGAAGAAGTTAAACAAGAACAAGTTAGAATTGAAGAAATCGCTCGAAGCCTTTGTTGGAAGAAAGTAGTTGAGAAAGATGATCTTGCTATTTGGCAGAAACCTATCAACCATGTTTACTGTTTGAAGCTCAAGAAAGTATATAAAACAACACCAATCTGTGAAAAGACAGATGAAGCTGATTCTGCTTGGTATAAAGAATTGGAAACTTGCATAACTCCGTTACCAAAAGTGAACAATTCTGATGAAATTGCAGGTGGGTTATTGACTAGATGGCCTAGTCGTGTACACGATATTCCTCCTAGAATTCGCAATGGTTTAGATTCAATACCTAATGCTGTTAAATTCCATGAGGATACTGAGATATGGAAGTATCGGGTAATGCATTATAAGAAGATCACGAACGATTCATTTTCTGAAAATCGATTCAGAAATGTAATGGATATGAACGCTTTCTTTGGAGGATTTGCTACTGCATTATTGAAAGATCCTGTTTGGGTGATGAATGTGGTTCCCGCCATTCCAAATTCCAATTTAACTTCAAATGAAGATACATTAGGTGTTATTTATGAGCGAGGATTAATCGGCACATATCAAGATTGGTGTGAAGCGTTCTCGACTTACCCAAGAACATATGATCTTATTCATGCGAGTGGTGTTTTTAGTCTTTACCAGCACAGGTACGAAAAGAATTCGACTCTTCTTAAATAACCTGTTTTTAGTCTTTACCAGCACTTACGCATAAACCATTTTTCTTGAAAATTCACATGATACAAAGAAAATTCTATGATAAAAGTAAATAGATCTATATGATAGTGATCTAGCACATGTTTCAAGACCAAAACCGTATTGTCCTTGATTTAGCAACCTGCGAGACCCACTAGCCTAGTTCCGCAGGTTACAAAGCTTTTTCTTGGCATGGGCCTACCGTTGACCACCAAGGCTTCTGCACTAGACCAACCAGAAGGTCAAACCCACCAAATGGTGTAGCTTTTTATCGACTAGACAAGGTGGTTTCGTTTTTGAAACGTACGATTTGAACCATGTTCCCTGTAGCAGAGAGGCACATATATAGCTTCATAGACACGGTGAAGGTCTTCCTGGAGCAATGTGGTACTAAGTGCTTTACTGATAAAACTTCAGTTTAACATTGAATAGTGTATAAGCATGGTGTAAGTAAAAAATGTTACAAATGGGTCATATAGAAATCGTCAATGAACAATCGAAATTAGTATGCTTATGGGTTTCATTTTTCTTAAATTGCAGGTGTGATATGAAGTTCATACTATTGGAGATGGATAGAATACTAAGGCCAGAAGGGATGGTGATAATAAGAGACTCCGTGGATGTACTTGTTGATGTGAAAAATTTAGCAGAGAGAATGAGATGGAAGAGTTGGATTGTGGATAATGAGCTTGGACCTCTTGAATCAGAGAAAATTCTTGTTGCTGTTAAAACTTATTGGACAGTTGAATCTTCTCATTAGCAAATAAAGAAACAACAGAAATCTTCTTTCCAATTTGGGCTCATGGACTTCATGGGGTTTGGTCGAGGCCCAAGCCCAAGAAGTCATTAAAGAGATCATAAGAGAAAATTTTGATGGATATTCAAATCAGAGCTTCTAGCTGCCATTAAAGAGATGACAGAGCAAATTTTGTAGCTGCAAGATATACTTCATGCAAATCAACATCTGCAGAGTTGTAAACTTAGTCTAAATTTTGGAACTTTCTCTCTCTAGTACTGTTTTTTTTTTTTTTTGTAGTGAAACTCTATGGGTTTCTTTTTCCCATGTTATTTATGGTTCAATTTTTCATGTCATCATAAATTTCTTTGAGAAATAAGAAGGGAAATCTTAGACCAGTTGCCTTCACTCAATTTCTTGTTCTTCTTACATTGAATTTGCACCCGTTTATAACGCCTTTGCCGAAAAAAGAAGTGTTAGTAATTATGTTTGAAATTTCTTATCATGGATATCATTTTGAAACACAATAGCATCTATTCTTTCCAAGTTAGAACAATCTTAATTTCTACGAGAAGTAAAGAAGACGTGGATGCTTAGGAGAATTCGACGCCTAAATAAGAGCGTTACAAAATGTAGGAGAAAGGAGTGCTAGTAATTTTGTTTGAAATTATTTCTCATCATGGATATCATTTTGAAACACAATATGATTCGAAGCAAAGCAGACGTGGGTGCTTATGAAAATTCAGGCATAGAGTGTTACGAAAAGCATGAAAAAAAAAGTTGTGGCCTATGCAGGTCTCGAACCTGCGACCTTCGCGTTATTAGCACGACGCTCTAACCAACTGAGCTAATAGGCCAATACATTTATTTTGCATCCATTAATGGATACAATTGAATGAAGATTAAACTTTCCCAAACAAGTAGACAGTCCGACCTTTCTATGGCTATACGTAGGATAGATTTAAGAGTAGTAACTAGTTCTTCGGGTTTTTATCTATTTTTAATGCTTCAGATTGGGCACCATATGTACTATTCTTCTTTACTTGTGTATTTTATTTAGTGACACATTTTTCGTACAAGTAAGGGATTGATAGTATGTGTAGTTTTATATAATTTGAAACAGTCTACTAGGTTTATTATTCATACTAATGTAAACACAATCAATAGCATGGTCAAAAAAGACATTTCTAATCATTAGTGCTACCTCACACCAAAATCAAAAGCTTTGATCAGTAGGAGGGGCAAATGGGAAACAATATGCAATTTGTCTATAAAGTTTGGGTGCCATATTTGTCCACTTTGAGATTTAGATTAATGTAACCATCTCTTTCTAGAAGTAGATAAGAATGTTTAAATCCAAAGATTGAAAAGAAAAGAAAGGAGAAAGATAAGAACAATTTGAAAGGGGGCTCTATCTAAAGAATTGATAGGGTTTGATGGGTACTTTTTTTTTGTCAAGGAGGTTTGATGGGTACTTAAACTTTAAAATTTGAGATACAAAGTATGCGTCCTCTATGCTTTTATGGGCTTGCTTGGTAGGCGTCAAACTTTGACAATCTAGTAAATTGCATCTTTAATTCATAAGCTCAATCTCTCATACTTCAATCCCTTAATCTTTCGGGCTCACAGTTTAGTCCTTAATAAGAAATAACAATTTAGCATACAACCACTTTTAGCACAAACTAGAAAAAATAAGGAAACAAAGTGGTGTCCTCAGAAGTCGAACAGTGGTAGTTTTTGACAAGGTTGAAGAATTTGTATTTTGTAGTGACCTAATAGATTGATCAAGCGGTATAAACACCTAACAAAATTATCAGAGTTAGATCTCTTAGAATGAATTAGATAGTTAAGTTTTCACAGAAACCTCCTTATCTTGGTAAAAGAAATTTGGTAAAAGAAATTTTACTAAGATATCTCCAACAAAATCTTGTACAACATTTTTTCCTCAAGATCAAATATAATTTTCAAATGTGTTACATCTTTTTTGAGAAATTATCATATTCTAGCCAATCAGTTATTTTAAGTTGTAAATTTACAAATCGTTCTAATAGAGAACCCATACAATAACCTTTTGGTCTAGAATGCTCATGTCTTAGTGAACATTCATGTATGATCATGCTACGAGAAAAGATAAAAAATTATGTCCTATATCTATATTCTTTTGATTATATCTCCACATTTAATTGCAAGTTTAAGAAAACGAACCATAAGGTGGGAGACAACTTAACATGGGTGGTCCCATACTCCTATTGTAAGGTGGAGTAGATCCCCAACTCAACTTACTTTTATGATAACAAAGTAATGGTAAATGAGCTCAACAAAAAAATAAGTAATGGTAAATGAGCTCAACAGAAAAGAAGAAAAAAAGAGTAATGGTAAATGACTCTTGAATAAAATACCTAAAAGAGAAGTCCTTTCATTTATACTTAAAATCCTCTGTTACACCACTATTAACAAAAAATTGTAAAAGAGGACAAAAAAAACTTAATGAAAGAACCCACTAATAAGCTAATATTTTCTAATCAGTCACATCATAATCAGACTAATTCAACATAATACTCTACGCCATCGCACACGACAGTGGAACACTTGAAAATGTGAAATTGTCGGCTCCGTTTAGCAACGACCAGCCGCTATTCTTGTTTTTACATTTTCAAACTCAGAAATTCGACAAGGAATGGTTATTCCACCGGGATGTTCATAACCGTATTTCTTTTCTGCTTCTCGTAATAACTCACCAAATAACGGGTGGTTAAAATAAATAACCGGAACCAAGACCCGACGATAATCGTCGTCTTTATCACCCACGTAAACAGCCAAATGTCCTTTGGGTACTGAAACGGGTTTTGGGTTATGAAACGGATCATCATGACCCAAGAGAGCATACTCTTTACTCTTTGGCTTGTGAGAAGAAAAACAGAGTCCTTTAGCTCCTCGCTTTAAAAACCTACCCAAATTGCATATTTTCGTCATTGTCTTGCTTTTTTGATGATGGGTTCTCGGATCTCTTTGTAATAGTAAATTGTAGCCGGGTTGTTTTCTTCTGGGTCTTATTACCCATTTGAATACCCGACAAATTCTTCGCCCAAGCTTGAATCCTCTTGTTCTCATCTTTGTTTTCTAGACAGAGAAAGAGTAAGATAGCAGAGATAGTGGGATTAGAGAGAGAGAGAGAGAAGTGGGTACGTAATAATTTTCAAGAGCAAGGCTCAGGATCTGCTACAGAGACATGGTGAGGGAAGAAAGAGAAAGTTGAATTTTTGACAACATGGGTAGATTGAGGAAAAATGATTGAAAGAAATGAGATTTTCATCCAAATCTGATCCAATCAAGCCTTATTGAATCTACTATATCTTCTGTTAATATCCACCAAAACCAAATGAAGCCTAATTGAACAAATCCTCTGTTTTTCTGTAACTTTCTCTCTCTAAGTGGTGGTAGATGGTAGTGGAGAAAGTAGAAAGAGAGATTCTTGAATTGAAAACAAATGAATCAGGTTTCAATTAAGAAGAGGTTTGTGCCATTTTATAAGGACTTTGAGGAAAAAGAAGTTTCAAAGGCGAGTGTTACAGGCGCCTTCTTCAGTCACAAATTCTCCACCTTGAGGGAGGCGCTATTAATACTTACAATGGCGCCTTTAAAACTCCCGAGAGAGGAATAGTCGTCACGATATCAAACTACTACTCATCTAGAGAGAGAAAGTCGTATAAATCAACGGTCTCAGACACTTGGCGTTTATATCTAGTAGAATAGAAAGTCAGATGAGCATTAGGACGTTAAATTGTGTGTCAGTCATTAATATCTGTCAGGTATGGTTTCGTATGTGATGGAAACACGTGGCAATCATCTCTGAACTTGTATGTCAAACGGTTACAAATCAGTTTGACTGTCTCCCACGTGCCAAGATCTCTAACTAAAACAGTCGGATGGTAGAAATGATTTGGGAAAACGCTTTAGCAAAATTAACGTGGTAATTAGTGATAATAATTTCGAGATTATGGAAATTGAGAATTGGGTCTGGCCGTTAGACCAAACTCAAATGCATTTAAACGCCATCTTTCTTAAAAATTCTACAACTTGCCCCCCCCCCCCCCACTAACTATATTTATATTTATTTATTTTGTTGAAAATATACCTCTATAATGGTAAATGAAAACTCTATTTCAGCCTTCATTAAGTTATTGCTCCTAGTTTTGATTCTTTTTTACCACTATAAGGAATTTCTTTTTGTAACAAAACTAAACAGACTCACACATGTACTAATAATACTCTCTCTTCCTTACTCTAAATATTGAATTTGAGGACTACGACCTGAACCAATTTCATGCTAAATATTGAATTTGAGGACTACGACCTGAACCAATTTCATGCTATAAATTAGTTATAGTTCACTATCTAAGCAAGTAAAAGTTTAAGTCAACTAGTTTGGGGATGTAGTTGCCAATGACTTGTTTTTTGTGTTGCATAGCATCCAGAGGCGGAGCCAGGAATCTGAGTTGGGACGGGCTGAATTTATATCAAGGGTTCAGAAAAATTTTCAATTTCTATACAACACCTATTAATTCAGTAACTACAAATATTCGTGCACCTGAAAAATGTCGCATAGAAAAAGAATTATATAAACGATCATAATCATTGTGCAAAATGGACATTATTTGATCCATATCTTTATTTTCGTATAAAATAGACATTATTTGTGTTTAATACTAATAGGAATCTTTGTACGAAAAAATAAAAAATTTAGTACGACTCTCTAAGAGAGAAGAAATATACACAAAAATTAAACTTTGAAATAATCCTTGAACAAGTGAAGAAATTGCATTTAAGTTATAGTAATTGATGTTAATAAAAGAATTTAAGTTATAGTTGTTAAAAAAGGGAAAACATTGGGGATGCAGAGAGTCGAACACGGATCTCATGGGCACATTTCACGCACTTTACCAACTAAGCTGGTAAAGCCTTTTGCTCGTAACTTCAAGTGCTCATTCATTTAAGACAAGCTCAAGTGCTCAACATAAAGTACAAGTTACTGGTGGGAAGACCCGGGCTGCAGCCCGGCTCAGCCCACCAGTAGCTCCGCCCCTGATAGCATCCCCTAAATCTCCCATATGTCAAATAGTCTCGGTCTTGCGCGTGTGACAACACATGACATACAATAAGTAACTTGTTGGATAGTCTTGGGCATCTCTCACCCCAAAAGTTAGCTCAAGAGACAAGACTTCTCGCAAACTTATTAACGCACCCTGCCCCTTCCACAACCAATGTGGGATTAACCTAACAATCTCCTCCTCACACATTGGCTATTACCTTCAATACTTATTGAGCCGAGACTTATTGTAACCCGGACTCTGATACCAGTGTTGGGTGGTCTTGGGCCTCTCTCACCCCCCAAAAACTAGCTCAAGAGGTAAGACTTCTCCCACACTAATTAGCGCACCCCATGCCTCTTCCACAACCAATGTAGGATTAACCTAACATAACTAAGTTGTCTTTCATTTACCATGTTCTATGTCTTACTCGTAAGAGTAATGTACTCTATTCTACCATTTATTCCAATGTCATATTTATATTTATAGGTTGTCCATTACAAGAGTAACTATTAGTGGTAATCTAACTATA
Source organism: Eschscholzia californica (assembly GCF_041429995.1). Classification (NCBI taxonomy): domain Eukaryota; kingdom Viridiplantae; phylum Streptophyta; class Magnoliopsida; order Ranunculales; family Papaveraceae; genus Eschscholzia; species Eschscholzia californica. The sequence goes on along the minus strand of NW_028238483.1, from coordinate 41,698,839 downwards.
TGCGTCTTTACTCAAATCGTTTTCTTAGTGGGATTAAAGCTAATCTAAAATTAGCATGTACTAAGATGATTTAGCTTGCACATATTATTGAGAGAAATTTGAATTCAAAAATAATTATGAACTCGTGGAAGTCACTAAACTAGACTGGTTATAAAAACATAATTTAAATATACAAAAGGCGACTGAACTCGCCAAAAGTTTCAGAAAACACTCCATATAAACTGAATCACCTATATATCTGTCATAACTACATTTGTATCATCATTGATATCTTAATAAAGTAGTATATTCTACTTATCGTATGTCACCCTCAAGTTTTGAAGATCATGCTTAAATTGAGTTATAGCTTCAATCAAAAGGAAAGAGAAACAAGGAAAAGCAAAAATTCGTTAAAAAGAAAGTTAGGATTTTGCAAACTTTAACAACTTTAATAGGACAAACGTGAATATTACGGCTTGGAGGTTATAGTGGTCATTTTTTCATTCCTTTGTCCTTGGATGCTACTATATGCAACTTCAGTTTTGCTAAGGACAACTACTAGACAAAAATAACTAAATAAAATTAATTAAAATTGTGTCCTAAATTGCTAACCAACACCAACACCAAAAATCAAGTATAACTGAATCTCTCTTCCATTATATACACAACTCTAAAAAAATTATTACACAAAATAACTAAATAAAATTAATTGAATTTTGTCTTAAATTGCTAAATCCAACACTAAAAGAAAAAAAAATCAAATATAATCAATTTTTTTCTCAAAATTCAAATTTCTATTACCATAATTAATTATTCATAAATAAAATTTATTCGAACATTAAACTAAAAAGTTAACCAAATATTAACAAATAACAAAAAAATATTATATTCCAATTCAGAGCATTCCAAGCTATAATTTGAGGTAACATCCAAAGAAAAAAAAATCAAATATAACGAATTTTTTCTCAAAAAATATTGGGTTCAAAGAGATAGAGATAGTATCTTTTATAATCCTAATAACTATGACTTAGTCAAGCTTAGTTTAAATTTTGGTTCCTCATCAACAAGTATATTTTCAACAAAAAAGAGTCCCAACGGATATTCATTCATAAAATCATACATAAAATCACCAAGTATCTTCTATAACCCTAACTACTATGACTTAGTCAAGCTTAGTTTATACCTTAATAGTGTATATTTCATTAAATCAAATAGTGTTTATAGATTAGAATTTTGGTTTATCAAGTCCAACGGGTATTTATAGATTAGAATTTTGGTTTATCTAAGTCCAACGGATATTGTTCAACAAAAAAAAATCTAACGGATATATTTTCAACAAAAAAAATCCCATGGATATTCATAAAATCATACAACATAAAATGACTATGTGTATTTTTAAGCTTAGTTTAAACTTTAATAATGTATATTTCATAAAATCATACTACATATAAATAATGTATATTTTTTAAAACCTATAACACGTTCAAGTATTTTATTTAAATATTAGATAACACGTTTATTTTTGTTTGATAATTTAATAAAAGAAAAATTGTGTCTAGTAAATAATTCTGGGAAGTTAAAACATAGTTTATATTTGGCAATCTAAGATTCAAAAAATTATTTGCTAGATAAAACTAATAAATCGATCTTTAGTGTTGTTTAGCAATTTAATAAAAATTAAATGGTTGTGTCTAGCAAATAACTTTATGAAGCAATTATGCAGCTTCGTTTAGCATTTGTCTTGTCCTTTGAGTGTCCCTTGGGACAACTTGATTTTAAGCCCTAAACAGCCGTTGGATACTCGTTACATCATAGATTAAGGACTAGGATTTATAACAAGGTGATTTGGATAGTTAGACGTCCGTACAGATTACGGCGCCCGACATAACGTTTTCTTTTTTAAAGTAGAGGAGGAAAAACGCGGGGGTCCTACGGATTTTAACAGTTACGAGTTATTGTTGAAAATATCGGTCCCACAAAATACAAGTGTTTTAATCATACTAGTTGAAAGTTGAAACGTTATCGAACCGAATCTAGACCTCTGGTAGGACCGCGTGCGTACTTCTTAATATTTCAAATTGATCCTTTTTAATTTTAGTCCAACATTGTGAAAGTATTTTAATTTAACTTCTAATCTTGGCAGATGAAAATGTAATTGGACAGAATGGGTCGACAACCGTGTACCTTCTGAACGGGGTTCACATAACAACTGTGAAAGCATTGATCTGGAGAGAAAGCATCGGAATGGTGAGACTAATCACCATTTCAACATTAATTTTTTCAAAATGAATTCCTTGCAAAAAAAAAAAAAAGTTAATGAATCTTGATACTATGTCGTACTATCATCCCAATGACATCTCGGTCGGTGTATGTTCCGAACCAGATTTATAAAGAGAAAATTAAACAACCTTCCTTTCTTAATTTGTAAATATATTAGTAGTATACAAAAATTGAAGATTTCGATTCATATACAAAGAAAATGGATACAATGTATGAAAGCTAAAACCTTTTGGAAAGTTTGACTTGACCAACTTGACAAAGACTTTAGTGACACAAAGGGATTAGAAATAAAATTAAGACTCCAATTACCTCCCCCAATTAATACCTGGTTCAAATTGAGCTTTATTTAAATAATTAGTCAATTTTGAAATGTATTTGTAAGAAAAATTCAAGGTAAGCGCTTGATTTATGCTGCAATTCTCTCAAATAGGAAACACGCATTTTAAGGCATCGATACATACAAAATTTACCTAAATAAAATTCATAGATTAATTATTAGTTAAACAAATAATATAGTACCATTTTTACGCCCGTACTTATCGGTTATTAATATATTAAAGTACAATGACGTTTATTACTTTATGTAAATATTGTTAATTAATGGATTCATTGTTAAGCAAAAGGATTATTATGTATGACATGTCGAGTAATAGTTTAATCACGCCAGAAAGTGCTATGATCTTACCTCAGTTAACCAATCAATTACGATTACAAACATCATCATTAGATTGTTGCTACCGAATTTTTTTAATGATAAATGAGAGAGAGAGAGAGAGAGAGAGAGCAAAACTAACTTTATCTACTTATTTTAAACAGATATCTTTTGACACCACCTAACATAACCACTAAAATTATGGATTGTCTTAATTATGAACAAAGAAAGAGCTCTTCTCGTTTCCATTAACCATCCTAAACTTTGGCGTCCCAAGTTATATTGATTCTATTTGCTTCATGAATATCTAGTTATAGTATTTGACTTTTTTTTTTTTTGTTGAAGGTAGTTTATAGTATTTGACTTAATAGTTTTGAGTTGACACATTCATGATGTTTTTAAACAAACTAGAAGGAAGCTATAGACATATCCTGCAGTCTCCAAGACTCCAATATTGAATCTTGAACACACACATTTACATACAAGACCAAGACCAAGTGTATCTTTGTGATTAATGAAAGAGATTTACATATAATTAATGCTCTAAAAATGGTGTCTTAGAGTTCCTAAGTATATTAGTACTATAACTTAATCACATCTAATTAACGATTAAAAATTAATTAATTGTAGGGAAAATCGAGCATAGTCGTGGCCCTTCTTAAGATCCACTCCTAAAGCTCTCTCTCTCTAGGTGTAACTTGTGCCTTGTTGACATGAAATTTATGCTGATTGTAATTAGTTTAATTGGTTATTTCGGTTGATTAGGTGTCTATTATGGCTCCTAGTAAACTCAAGCAAAGCTGAACCAAATCAATGTGATTGATATTGTTCTCGACATAAACTGGGTTTTGTTTCTGCAAATCTAAGACCGTCGGAACCAAACTAGCATATCTTCTCGATCAATTTTTGTTTAATCTAATTATATCTTAATTTATGTTATGTGTATCTTGTTGGGATTCGGTATATTATATGATCCAGCTACCTTATTAATATTAGGTAAGGCGAATAGGATCTGAGCGTGATTTATGATGGTTTTTTGTAGTGGTGGTCAATGGACGTGTCGGTCCTTCTACACCAACATGACCCGTTTATAAGGCAAAACGATAGAGCATGAAATGATTAGTGCGCGCCGTGCCGACCCGTGACAAGTCTAGGATTTTAAGCTCTCAAATACGTCAACCACGTCACGATAGGAACAACAACACGGTCCACCACGACCCTACTGTTCCTGACCTGTCACGACGATGCTAACCCGTTAGAAATGAATTATTTTAATTTTATAAAATATTACTAACACCTTGTTGAAACTAATTATTAATTTTTACGAATAAAAGAAAACAAAGTAAAAACCGTTAGTTGGTAATATAATCCAACATCTAAAAGACTAAAAGATAAATGATCATCACCAAATAAACAAAGGAAAAGAAATACATGTAAGGATTTAAACAAAATACCACAATGTTCCACTTGGGAAAGGTAAGTGCTATATTTTGTTATCTTTCGTTTACAAATAAAATGAAGAATTTAAGTATTGGCGAATGGACTGGAAACGCCCAGACCATTCGCCATGGCGTGGCACAACAACGTATGGAAACGCCACGATAACGACCCTCAATGGCCTAGCTGTTGCTATGGGGAGTTTTCGTGCCATACCTTTTGTGCTCTGGGCACGCCACCCCACAACTATCAAGCGTGCCCTGCCGTCACAACACGACCCGTTGACCACCATTATGATTTTTTGATCTGGTAGGTAATTTTATCTGAAGCAGGCAACATGGATCATTTCTGTTTGGCCGTTACAAAATAAAGATTGGTGGCGCCACAACCACTTGTTTAACGTCCCCTCAAAAGGTACGTGTGGCATTTAACTAATTATAATTCTTTTTTAGTGTCTGAATCTAACATGATTAATTTGACTAAATTTGAAATCATCTGACTCGCTGGACTAAAAATTAGTCTGATTCAGTCATCCAAACGAATCAGACACCAGGAGTCAGACCAAAAACAAACGTTCTAGAACCAAATTCAAGTTAATCTAAACCGTTATTGTTTGTATTGTGTAGAGAACACAAGTTAAACCACCAATTAGTTTTTTTTTCGTTGAAAGAACAAGTAATTAAAGAGACTAGGGTATATGCCGTGCCATAGGGCACGGACACTTGTATCAATAAAATGTTACGAAATTTATTGTTATATTTTATCGAGAGAGATCAGAGATTTTTATTAGTCATTATTATTTTTTGTTTCTTCTCTCTTAAATTAGTTACTATTTTATTGAAAGAGAGAGAGAGATTTAAATTTCTTTTTTTTAAACCCTTGAAATTTATTTTGTTTCTTTTTTTTCTTAAATTAGTTATTTTATTTCTAAAAAGGAAACGATTATTGTGTTTTAAATATGTAACTTTATTTCTACAAAGGACTATATTTTAAATTTTGAGAAAGACTTCTAGACAATATCCTCTATTAAAAAAGGATGTTTGTCTCAGTCATCGTTTTCCCTTCTGTTTTATTATATAGACTAAGGTATATCTCGTGTCGTAGGGCACGGACACTTGTATTATTCAAATGTTACGAAATTTATTGTTATATTTTATTGAGAGAGAGAGAGATTTTTATTAGTTATTATTTTTTTGTATTATTTTTTTGTTTCTTTTATCTTAAATTAATTATTATTTTATTGAGAGAGAGAGATACCCTTTAATTTCTTTATTGAAAGAGAGAGAGAGAGATTTTAATTTCTTTTTTTAACCCTTGAAATTTATTTTGTTTCTTGTTTTCTTAAATTAATTATTTTATTTCTAAGAAGGAAACGATTATTGTTTTTTGAATAGGTAACTTTATTTCTACGAAGGACTATATTTTAAATTTTGAAAAGGACTTCTAGACAATATGCATAATTAAATAAGGATGTTTGTCCCAGTCATCGTTTTCCCTTCTGTTTTATATAATAGATTTTGTGGACCGGTCGGTGTGTATATGTATACCCCACAATGGACACTAGCAATACACACATGCTATTTATCAGACGCATTTCACCTCTCCCACACGGCCACACCATATAAGTTCACATGCCATTACTCAATTATTAGTTGGGGCTGGTCCATTTTATCTTCTTTGGGCCACACAAAAAATTGTGCCAAAATGATATCTATATCATTTAAATGGAATAATATTAGAAAACTAAATTAAATCCTACCAAGACTTGGAATACCTTAACAAAATAAAAGAAAAAACCAAGACTTGGAATAATAATGTTCTTTAAAAGATTACGAAAATAGTCAAGAAAACAAATACCAACCATTGGATTATCTACATATGAACTACTCCCTATGCCCGTTGGATCAATAATGTAACATAAACCTTCAAATACAAAAATAAATAAATAGAACACATACATGATACTTAAAACATGCGACTATGAATTAACAATGACAAATACAGTAACCTAAGCTTGAATTTTTTTTTTGTTTTTTTTTGTAATAATTAGTATAACTATAGACAATTACGATTGTTGTCTACAAAATTTATCCACGAAATCCGGGTAGGGTCAAACAAATCAGAATAATTTTGATGTTGTTCTTTCTTATTTCATAACCCCTTGATTTGTGCTTATGATTGTAACATTAACAAAATCTTGTTAATTAATAAGTGTTAATTAAAATGGAATACAGTATAATACATTATGGTGGTTGCCATCAATTTCCTGATTATCAGAGAGATAAACTTAATCAACTCATAATATTCTTGTTTTAGTTATCTAAGATTGTCTTAATTGGTCTTTAAACAAGTTCGGGTTAGTCATGAGTTAAATTGAATAAGTCGATAATCTATTCCTTCTACTTTTCATGAGTATTTTTTACTGCTTAGTGTTATCATGATATCAAAGGAGACAATCACAAAAATATTAAATAACACAAAATATTTCTAAGCAAAAAAAAAAGAGCCAACTCAAATTGATGTAATAGCATAGTTTTATTTTAATTACTCAAATAGACAAATTTAGATCAGAACTAAGATAATCTGTTTTTTGTCTTTATATTTTCTAGCACTATATCATAATCTTGTCTTTGTTAATCTGTTATTATCTTAACTCTCATATCTTTTAATGTTATTTTATTCTGTACTTATATTTGTACACCTCCCTCACACCTGGATTGGTTCCTTTTTTGTCATTCTTCAACATATATTAATATTATTATTATGTAAATATTGTCTTATTATGTAGCTCAGCAAGCATACAATATAAAGTAATACTAATGTTAATTTATGTTTAAAAGTTAATACTATTTTTAATCTTGATTTGTCTTTTGATGTCAGAGGTTATAATATATCTATAATCAACTTTTTTATATCCAAAATGAATCCACCACCCTAATTATGCTTTCATGTCTAGTTTAATTATATTAAGTTATAGTTACTTCATATAAATTTGATAACAAATATCAACTATTTGCACCTATTTTATTCCACAATATTCATCTACCAACAAAAACCTAATATTTTTCGATGAACTAAAAAGTATGAATATATTTATTTGTTTTTTTTCTTTTATAAATTGCAAAAGAGAGCAAATTTACCCGACTACTTAAAGAAAAATACGAAGATTATAAAGGTTGATAAGCGGGCATGCACTTAAGAAACTCCAAAATAGTACTTAAACAGTTGATCTCGATTTGTCTCTCTGTCCACATGCTTAATCTCGAAAAGAGGAAACAAAATTAGTAAATTAGCTTTTTCAGTTAAAGCAAGTTCTGATGATAACACTTCACTTATTTTAAGAACAAAATAAAATAAAATAGTGCATTACAGATTATATAAGCTAAGATTCAAGTTATTAAACGACGAAATTGTCCTAAAATACCGAACCCCATTATCGTTTGCACACGTGAAATCATATATTATGACTCAGAAGTATCGAATTCATGGTTGTTTACCTGTTTATTATATGAAACAGTGGTCGGAATTTGATTACATATTTGCTGTAATACAATCAAAATAAATAAGAAAAGATAAATATATTTTCGGCAGATAAGACAATCAAGAAAACGACAAATTATCGTAATTACAGATCACGGAAATAAAATAACAATTACTTCACTAAAATTTCGAACAAGTACTAGTTGATATGACAAACGCCTAAACAAAAAGAAAAGTTGATGTAACAAATCTTGTTAATAGTAGTGACAACCATTATAAAGAAGGAAACGGAAACAAAAGGATCAAAATAGAGGAGCCTATGTCGTTAACTACAACTAAAATTATATAAATCATGTTGCTTCGTGTGCTCATAAGTCAAAAAAAACTTATAGTAGAAAAGAAGAAGAGTTTACATTCATTTGTACCTCTTAAAAGCAATGAACCGGGTGCCTATTACAGGAGAAGCAGCTAGGAAGAAATGTAAAGAATTAGAATTGTTGAAATTAGCATATTGGAAGATGAAAAATTGTTTCGATAACTATAAGCTCACCTAAATGGTCAAAGGTGCCCCATTATTTTTCAAGTCTTCTTCTTCACTAATTGGGTGGGAAAAAAAGTCAAAAGAAGGTGGCGGCCTTAGACACAAAAAATCCGCCTCAGAGGCGCTTGGGGCTGCCTATAGCCAATTAAAGGTGTCTACAGCACTTACGTCTTACTGGACTTGTCAAAGCTTTAGCTACGCCTAATGTATATATGTAACATATGGGTCAAGTACTAATAAAGGTAAACGAGAAATAGTCTTAATAAGTATCTCCACGATGAAGAAGAACGAACAAACTACTAAAAACCCTCAAAATATGAGCTATAAGGTAACTCGATGTATTATTAAAGTAGGTTTGCCTTATCGAAAAAATACTCGGTTATATGCTTCAGTCTTGAAACTCTCTTACTCTAGTAATAGACAGTCTGAATGAAAACATTCAACATCTCCGCGTAAACTACGCCGCGATTGAAAAAAGAAATACTAAGTAAAAATCTCTTTCAATTTTATGTAATTTTTGTTTTCGAGCACCTTGTTAGCTCAATCCAGAAGACAGTTGAGTTTCCTTCAACCTTTATGCCTGAACCATTTTGCAGAGCTCGCCATTCATTGTCACTATTATACCCTTCAAGGGAAAGAGAGGGACTAAAGTAATTTCATATGTTGGCCAAGAAAAGTTCAGTGGATCTGTTAGCGAGAAATGCTAGAGAGCAAGAAAAGCTGGGTACCTGGACTTTGGACATAAACCTTATATAATTTAATGTGATTCGTAGTCTAGTGGATCAAAATCATCAAAAACACGAATTACGATAAACTACATGAGTTCTTGGACCGAGAGGGAAAATCAAGTGAAAAAGCAAATTATGAACTTTGCACTTCTCAGACAAAACGACGGGAGGAATAGGCCTTAAATCAACTATATATGGTGCATCATTCATCTTTTCCGGAAATTCTAAATGTAGATGGTTAGCCCAGTTGTACAGTTGCTTCCTCACGTGAGGATGTGGGTTGGACTCTGGAGGTTGGAGCTGGCTGAGTTCAACCCAACCCGCCAATAGTACCTTCATGTGAAGGTGTAATTGTTTAATTGGACCAACTGTCTGTACACCTAATATGTCTCGGTCTTTTTATGAAACATGTCATCTTCAAATGATTATTTGTCAAAAGATAAGATAATTTAAAAGGAAAAATTTGGCCATTATTCCTTAAAAAATATGGACTTTGATTAAAAAGGATTTATCAACATTTTATAGGCTTCAGCTCCTTATGGCATTTTTGTAAATTATCTGATATAGGAAAAAAAACGAAACTAATCTTATTGCAAAGCAGTGCAGACCAGATTTCAAAATAGAGCAGACCAGATTGCAATGCTTTGCAAAACAAACCAGATTGCAAAGTAAAGCAAACCAGTTTGTAAAGCTTTGCAAAACCAGTTTGCAAAGCTTCGCAAACTCAACATAAACTCCAGCAAAATAAGTAACTAAGAAGTAAGATTATGTCTTGAAAAATTATGAGATTCTCCTTCCTTTATTGTTTATGAGTATAATTATGAAGATAACTATATATAAACCCTAGCAAAGCTGAACTATAAGTGAGAAATTTGTACTTCCTCTCTAAAAAGTTCTTTCCCAAATCTAATGAAAACCATCAAAATCAACTCCAAACAACCAATACAGAGATTCAAACAACTAAACCTAAAATAAATTGATGATTTGATAGAAAAATATCGATTGAAACCTTGCGCTTTGAATCAGCTCGCGTTCCCACTTCCCCTTCACTCTCTCTGAACTCGTTAAGATTCTAAGTCATAGTTTTTTTTTTTTAAATTATTGGTTAAACAAAGAGCAATTCCGACATTAAAAATGAGAGTGCTTTTAAAATTGTCCTTCAAGTGCATTTCCAAACTTTATATGGTGTCTAGAAGGACAAAAAGATAATGTGTCTTTGGAACAAAAAAACATGAAATTGGGCCTTCGTCTTGAATATCCAAAATTTAGGGGACAATAGGAAATTAGGCCCAAACCTCAATAATATTTAAGAAACTCAAATCGTAAAAGTACTACTTTACTCTGAAATGAAAATTTCCCTCAAAATTCAACATGATAAACAACTTTGAAAATTTCTGAACCAATTTCAGTTTGCTCGCAGCAATTTTGTAAATTTCTGAACAAATTCGTTTTTGCTCAAAAATTGGTTTGTAAAAAATGTTTTGCATTTGAAAAACACATGACTGACACTAACATTTTAGCTAAAACATTTTTCGATTTGTTTTTGTTTCGACGGAAACAATTAGACTAATGCGTTTTTTAATTTGTCTTTTACAAAAATTAAAATGTACTCATATTATCCTTTGTATTTGACAAAACCATTAACGAAAAAAATAATATTTTGGCTAATGTATTATATATGATGTTAACAATTTATAACAAGTCGGGACAACTGCATATGTTGCCAACATTTTATAATAAGTCAGGAATTATTATATATGTTATCACAGTTCATAACAACACAATTATATATTTTGTCAAAAGTTTATAACAACACGACTATAAATGTTGCCAACAGTTTAAAAAAGTGTTTAACAATTGATTCTTTTTTTTACATTAATTTTCCGGGTGAGTTTTCTTCCCCATTTAGGTCCTGATTTTGGGCTATTCATGCATTATTTCTTGCTAAAATCTAGTGGGATCGAGTGTCTCTTTTAAGCTCTATGTGGTCATACCTTCTGCTATTAAAGCAAACATGGTTAACATCTTTATTTATCACCAAATTTAATCTACTAGGATATAGGCCGTGCCTCCGACACGAAAATGGTTGTCAAGTACTTATACTGGATTGATTAAACAGAGTTGAATCATCATTTTAGATTGAGGAAACTATTTTATAAATCATTCTCGAACTACAAAATTTTCTCTAATAAAACCCCAAAAACAACAATTTACGAAATTACAAAAAAAAATTAAGTTTACCTTTATAAAAAAAAAATAAGAGATTGCACAAGGATTGATTTCATGATTAGCTTCCAATAAATTTCAGCGACTATGAGTGTGGTTATAACATAATTGAAGATATTTTGGTGCCATCCTGTGAACCAAACTTCAACTAAACAACTAATGATATGAAAAAAAAAACAATAAAGGGAAAATATATGTGCGACCAATCCATGTTCAAATCTGGTCAACCCTCGTTAATGTCTTTCAAGGTAACGATCAAGTCAGAACCCTGAAAAATTAGATTACTGTGATAACACTTCTATAGTGGGGAATTAATATGCAAAGAAAATAACCTTAAATCTCTAATCAAATCTTACCTTGAAGAATACAGACAACAAACACATGTATTCAAATTTAATCAAACATATCATCAAACACATAGCGTGCAAAAGATTACTATGATATAATGAAGCCAGAACCTCAAAACCATCTATTTACAAAATATGAAAATTTATTCTAGTTTATATAACCTTAAGAAAACCATATGATACTCCAAATTGCAAAAATGGAACCTTGAAAAAAATTAGATTTACTATGATACAATATAGTCAGGACATTAAGAACAAATAATGACACTTAACCATGATATAATCAGAATCCCATTGATGAGACTGTTACGACGTGGGGATCGAAGAAGATTGATTTAGGGAAAGATGCCTGAAGCGAAGTCGATTTAGTAGAAGATGGAGTAGCAAAAAAAATCAATAGGATAGAGAAAGAAATTTAACTTAATTTGGACCGTACATTGATGGGCTAACGAAAAAATCAATTGCATAGGGAAACAAATTTAACTTAATCTGGACCGTCAATTAATTTCAGTACAATTTCATATTAAAAAATCAAAAAAAGACACTAAAGAAGGACTACATTGTAAATTTTAGGAAGGACTGCTTAAAATATCCTTTATTAAAATAAGATGTTTGTCCAGTCAACTTTTTTTTCTTCTATATTGTTATATAGATAATATATTCAAAGAGACCAGGTGAGAGACAAGGTGAGTGGACAATTAATTTTTTTTTTTTTTATCATATATTTAGCTGGATATAGAAATAAATCAATAATTTCCCCGAAAGACAATTTTCTTTTTTTGTTGAATGTCCAAAAAGACAACTTACATGTCCCTATCAAAATTTAATTGTGACTATAATAAAAATAATCATGGTATCAAAACTTAACTTTGACTATAATATAATGATAATCATGGTGGCGAGCCGTAACAATATAATAGCATAGTTGACTATCTAGGGAATCAAACTATCTTTTGCTTTCATACTATGATCCCCTTTCCTTCGCCGTGTTGTTCTTCTTAGGTTGTGTTGGATGTCAGGAAAATAGTTTCATAAGAATAAAAGATTTTTATGGAATGTTTTTTATGGAATTTCTTCCGTGAAAATAAGAGTTCTTTCATTTAGTTGTCATTTATTATTTCTTGGAATTACAGACTCTAATATTTGATTGACAACTAACTTCTACGAATATAATATTCAATTAAGAATTTTTATTTACTCTTTATGCAGTCAAAATGACATTTTTACTGTCATGTTGTTAAAATTACATTTTTACCCTTATCTTGTAAAAATTATATTTTTTTCCTGATGGATGTAACTTTGACAACATATGGATCAAAAAGAGAATGTCATTTAGACCACAGAAGGTAAAACTGTCATTTCGATACTATACGAGGGTAAGATTGTCATTTTGACAATATAAAGGTAAAATCTCAATTTGATATTATAAAAGGGTAAAAATGTAATTTTGACTACATAAAGTCAAAATGTCATTTTGACAACTTGATAAACGAGTCATGCGGTAAGAAGGGCAAAAATGTCATTTGCTCGATGTATAAGTAAAAGTGTGTTTTGGTAAATGTTTTGGTGAATGTTTAAGTAAAAATGTCATTTTGAACGTATATGAAGATAAATATGGAGTATGTTTCAAGTATCCGAATATATTAAAATAGTTTTATTTTGATTTTTGACTTTTCACGTGAGCTACTTCCGAAGGGGAGCAAGAAATTAAAAGTGGACTATTTCATTAAATAGATTCTCTAGGAAATTGAAGCAATAAAATGATGCTTCGTATCAAACGGTGGAAATACCTATTTCTACAAAAATTCTTTCATTTTCATGGAAATAGGTGATATCAAACACATATTACATTCTTTTATAAATGGAATAAAATAGCTATAAAACTCTAAACAAAATATAAGTGGATCACGAGGAATTTTAGTTGCATTTTCTTTTTCCTTTTTTATAAATTAAAGTCGTAGTCCTCCACTAGGGGGCAACTTGAAAGTAAACATAGGACTTGGGGCTTAAATGTTACCAATGATTTCTATGTTGACAATTATTTATAAGAGTTGTTGATAGATTGGAGTTGGAGAATAGAGAGAAAGAGGAAAGAAGTTAGACTGTGAGAGAACAAAAATGGCAAAAATTCCACTCCTAACTCCTTACAAATTAGGAAATTTTCAACTTTCTCACAGGTATGTTTTTGAAAGAAAAATACTGCCATGATATTCCTGTGGACATAGAGCTAACGTGGAAACCGAAAAATAATTACACTTAATTTTTGTCATATTTATATGATGGTTTGTCTAAACATTTTTTTTCCCGATTTTCCCAACAGGGTTGTTTTGGCACCTCTGACAAGGAGTAGATCGTACGGCGGTGTTCCTCAGCCCCACGAAATCTTGTATTATTCCCAGCGGACTTCAGAAGGAGGCCTTCTCATCTCAGAGGCCGTTGGAGTATCTAATACTGCTCACGGGTAAATTTGAAATATCTGTATAGATAGTTTTTTGCATGTTGTATTAAATGATAAGATCATAACATTATTTTAGGAGACAACAGAGAAAACTTTGACCTAAGATTTTTCAACATAATTTGTTTTGATGATATAATTTGAAGGTACCCAGAAACCCCAGGAATTTATACACAGGAGCAAGTGGAAGCATGGAAACCAATTGTTAAAGCTGTCCATGACAAGGGTGGGATTTTCTTTTGCCAAATTTGGCATACGGGAAGGATTTCCACCTGTGGTACATATTCCTTGTCCTCCTTCCATTTTCTAGTTGCATCACAATATAATATTATTTTTGTTGTTTTCGAAATCTGAAAGTGCACATATGTTTAAATACTTTTGTTTGGTGAAACCGTGTTACACAGGATTTCAACCCAACGGTCAAGCTCCAATATCTTGTACCGATAAAGGAGTAACGCCTGGTATCTACGGAGTTGATTGGCCACTTCCCCGTCGATTAACTGTTGATGAAATTCAGAATGTCATTCAGGATTTTAAACTTGCTGCAAGGAATGCAATTGAAGCTGGTATTTTCTTCTTTTTCCTAACCAACAAAATATATATTAAAAACCACATAAATATCGTAATTAAATTTTGAATATTTGACACACTCACACATTCACACACACACACACACATATATACACACATACACATATATGTATACACATACACATAATGAGTTAATGGTTGTTAACAAAAAGAACATACATTTGTGTAGGTTTTGATGGTGTAGAAATCCACGGAGCACATGGTTATCTTCCTGATCAATTTATGAAAGACTCAATTAACGACAGGATAGACGAATACGGTGGAAGTATTGAAAATCGTTGTCGATTCACTCTCGAAATTGTCAAAGCTATTACAGAAGAAATCGGAAGCCACAGAGTCGGTATGCGGATCTCTCCATTTGCCGATTACATGGAAAGCGGAGACTCCGACCCAGATGCCCTTGCTCTATTCATGGCTAAATCATTAAACAAATATGGAATCGCGTACCTTCATGTGGTTGAACCAAGGATGATAACAATTTTTGAGGAATCAGAAACTCCTCATAGTACTTTACCAATGAGGAAAGCTTTTAAGGGCACTTTCATATCTGCTGGTGCATTTAACAAAGAAGTTGGTAACAAGGCAATTGAGGAGAATCATCTCGACTTAGTCGCGTTTGGGCGATTGTTTTTGGCTAACCCGGATTTGCCTAAACGATTCGAGCTCGATGCACCATTAAACAAATATGATAGGGATACATTTTATACACCCGATCCAGTCGTCGGATACACTGATTACCCATTTCTCAATTAGTTTCGTGGAATAACTTTTTATTCCTTCTCTGTTCTTTTCGGTTTGGAAAATAAGATTTTTAAGACCAATCGTGTGTTTTTATTGTTGTAATTTATTTTGGGTGAGTTTGGGAATGTAAGATGTAATATGGCGTGATTATTTCAATTTCATGATTTAAATATTTCGTATCCAATTTCAATTCAATCATGTAGCATAAGTAGCAAAGAACATTACCTGAAACTTTGATGTTTCCCGTAATGTTAGAGACAAACCAATTGTTAATTAATTTTCGGAGTATTTCATAAATTACTCGCTCTCATTGATTTTTTTTTTTTTAATGTTGGGTCACTTCCCAAATGCCTCTACTTGATGACTGATTTCTTGTCTTGCGTGTCCTCTAGCTTATGTAAAATATCTAGATGATTCTTTTTTGTATTTTCAATGTATTGACTAGAAGTTCCTATTTTTTTACATTCCGAAACTAACCTGTTTAAATTTTTCTTTTTATCTCGTCATCATATCTCTGTTTCATCTTTCTTCCCATTTTTTCTCTCTCCTCTTTATCTTTCTTTTCCGTAAGGGAGATGCTAGAGTTACAAAAGATTTTGACAAAATAAAGTTTTCAGCAGATGTGACGGTTGTAATATTCATCCCTCAACGGCCTAGATTTGATCAAAATTTCAAAC
Source organism: Eschscholzia californica (assembly GCF_041429995.1). Lineage (NCBI taxonomy): Eukaryota > Viridiplantae > Streptophyta > Magnoliopsida > Ranunculales > Papaveraceae > Eschscholzia > Eschscholzia californica. Next base: position 41,682,705 of record NW_028238483.1, on the reverse strand, counting down.
CGCAACCGCCACATCAGCTGAGAACTTTCCTTTGTCAAAATCCTTTGTAACTTTAGCATTTCCCTTTCCTTCTTGTACTTATTATCTCTCTCTATTAAAATTTCTAATCTATTTTGTTTTGAATTATTTAATGTTTGGTATTAATTTGTTTAAAACCATTTGGGATTGTATATGGGAATTGAAGTTTAATTTCAAAACATTATTAAGGTACTGATTTTATTGATCTAGGTTAGCTTTCATAACCCATTGAACAGAATTATCCTCAAATTTCATTAATACGGAGTATATACTATGGTGTTGTTTTAGGATTTTTGAGTCAACAGTCCAAAATCTAGGGGGGTAAACTAAAAAAAAATCCACTCTTGCCCAAAAATTAGTTGCAGGTCCAAATGTCAGTTTTTTTTTAATTCCCCTCTTGCCCTTGGACGGGACATGCTGACGTTTTCCTGAAGAAAAAAAATGTCTGGTAAATAAAATAATTTACCAGTACACGAAAAATTCAAAGTTTCAAAATTTTTTTAAAATTTGAAATTTTCAAACGAAATTTCAAATCCCCGCCCAGCAAACCATCTCTTCCCGGTAAATAAAATAATTTCCCGTACACAAAAAATTCCAATTTTCAAACGAAATCTTTTTTTCGAAATTTTCAAACGAAATTTCAAATTCCCGGCCAAAATTTCAAATTTTTTTGAAAATTTTAAATTCCCGGGCAAATTTTGAATTTTTTTTGAAAATTTTAAAATCCCGCCCAGCAAAAGTGTCTAGTACAGAAAAAAATTTCCAATAAATAAAATAATTTCCCGGTCACAATTTTTTTTTTCAAAGTTTTGAAATTTTCAAACGAAATTTCAAATTCCCGCCCAAATTTTCAAATTTTTTTACGAAATTTCAAATTCCCGCCCAGCAAAAATTTCTAGTACAGAAAAAAATTTCCAGTAAATAAAATAATTTCCCGAAAAAAATTCCGTTTCCCGGGAATTTTTCGGTGGCTGTTCCGTAATTTTCTGAACAGTACAGATTCTGATGGACGGGTTGTCAGATTATTTTTCAGAAAAAAAATCGTTTCCCGAGAATTTTCGATGGCAATTTTGTAATTTTCGATGGCATGAACGGTAAATACTTTATTTTTTAAGGGCCCTTTACGTAAGTTTGACCCCCAAACTGACACATTGGACCTCCCTTTCATTTTTAGGCAACTTTGGGTGGAATTTTCATTTTGGCCCCCTTTTTGGACCAATGGCCCAACCCCTCGTTGTTTTACTTACCCAATTTTGATTCTAGTGTAAAAGGAAATTGAAATTCCACATGACCACATCCAGAAGCAGCTTACAACATCCTAAAGCAGCTTCATTTGTTGATTTTTATTTAAGTTTCTTTAATTTCTAAATCAATCTGGTTAATGATGGAGAGAGGAGACCTTATTTGAAAATGAGATTTTAATGGCGTACCGTGAAAATGTATTTGTTCCATTAGAAAGGGGAATTTCGTTATAGCTGACAGGGGATTTATTTTCTTTGCAATAATCTAAAGTTTGAGATTCAAATTGATTTTGGTTGAAGAACTTGTGAAACTGATTTAGAGTTTTGTTTTTCTTCTCTCTATCTTTCTCTCTCATGTGTAAAGAATTAGGGTCGGGTTTTATTGTAAGAATTAGTTTAAGGTTGATGAAATTTGAGGTTTCCTCTTGAGAATTTGATTTTGACTGAGAAAATTTGATTTCCAATTCTATAGGTGATGGTACTAGTTAATAAACAATTTGCTTTGGTTTTTTATGTTAAAGTTACAGAGCATTTTAGTGGTAGCAAACCGTAATAAATTTATTTAAGTCAAACTTATTGTTATTGAAAAAAAGTTACCACCTTAATTGAACCCATCATCTTCAGTGTAATGAAAGAATTACCTTCTGAACTTGGCATTTTGGAGCTTCACTATAGTGAAAGTGAAACGGTGAGGGGAAAAAAATGAAGATGAAAGCAAGAGAGAGAGGTAAAATGAAGATGAAAAGGAAAACAAACAAAAGTAAAGAGGGGTAGTCTGGGGAAGTATAAAAATTGACTTTCCAATTGATGCATTGAAAATGCGGAAACAGAGCTATATGTGTATTTTGCAAAAATAAGGGCACTAGACAAGAAACTGGTCATAAATTATGGGGTCGGAAAATTTTTCCTTTCTTATAGAAGAGTTCAATTCTTCCTTTTTTTACAAACGAGTTACCCTTCCAAAATTCTTCATTTTTTACGCAAGAGTTCTCCTTCTAAAATTCTTCCTTTTTTTACAGAAGACTTCCCCTTCTAAAATTCTTCCTTTCTACACAAGAGTTCTCCTTCTAAAATTCTTCCTTTTTTACAGAAGACTTCCCCTTCTAAAATTCTTCCTTTCTACACAAGAGTTCTCCTTCTAAAATTCTTCCTTTTTTACACAAGACACCCCCCCCCCTTTCTAAAGTTCTTGCTTTCTACCCAAATTGTTCACTAAAGTTTTATACAAGTGAGATGTGGGTTGAGTTCTTGATTGAGTCATTTCATCCTAACACTTCGGATGTTTTATCAAATTCACCTCTGAAACACAGCGGCTCAATCAGACATAATGTGAAGTCTTAAAATGATACTGTGTTATTTGTGGATGGAGCGGCTTGTACTGATTGTCGAGGAGTTTGGACTGTAATTGTTAGACCACATGAGGCTTGTTGTCAGCTATCACTTTAAAGCCCTAAGCTCGACTCATTTATATTATCGTGTCGGTCAAGTTGAAACCGTCTCTAGATTTCGAGTGTCTATAGACTCTAACGAGCTCAGATGTCTCCGACGGATATAGGATTTTTGATATTTTTCCCTGCCCTATACCGAATGCAACAATGCTACTTGGGTCGATCAAAAGTAGTCTGAATGGCTCAACAAATCAAAATTTATGCATGATATCAGCAATTTTGTCTTGTCAGACCATTTTTTGTAAAGTCAAATAGCATTTTCTCTTTTAATGTTGTTTCCAGTATCAATGAAAAACAAGTAACGCATGATGTAAGAGTAACTTACATTTCCTTTCAACAACAACAACAACAACAACAAAAAAAAAAACTTACATCTCATTTATGTGAGTGTTCAAAGAAAAAAAAAACATAAGGTGTCTCACAAAGTTCAAAAGTTGGCCTCTCACAAAATGGGTCTTTAGTGGTTTCCGACCCATCTTAAGTTTGTGAGGTATTGATCCGGGCTCGCTGCAAATATATGATCCTCAAAACTTATCTTTTGTAATTATCTACATAAAATAGAGTAAATACTGTCTAAATGTCTAAGGCCTCTCGAAATAACCTTTAGAGGTCTTAATGACTTTTAAGGGTCCAAGTCTCAAATAGGGTGCCTAGTTGAAGATGAGCCTATTATGATTTTATTTGAGAACAAAGGAAAAAGAATGATACTATAATTTATGAAATTTACACGTCTTTACATGAAGGAATGGTTAACATTGAGCCAATTTTTCTTTTGTGAGCTTAACCTAGCTACTGACTAAGTAAAAATAAAAATGTGAATAATATGTTGCAAAAGTTAATTTAGTCCTTACATCTCACACAATTTGGAAACCCTTGAATCAACACCCATGATATAATTTTCTTCAAACAAAATATTATCTTTTGGATGATTGATTTATTTGTACTAATTGGTCTTCCTGTAAGTCTATCTCTGCATTTTAAAGCATAGTTGTTTAGTATCTTCATCTTTTATAATTATGTGCATATCGAAATAATTGATTAGACGACTTACTAATTTAGATTCTCCATTCTCTTTCCATGTTTGTTTAAAGTATCAAAATTATTAGTTGAATAAAACATCTCCAAACATTTAATAATAAAAGTGAACTACCACGAATTTCATTTTAATTTATTCTCTTCTAGTCTTCTTTTTTATAGATTAAAGTTGTGGTCCTCTTCAATTGAGCAATTGTGAAAAGCACTTATTGAGGGGCAACTCAGAAATTAACAAAAGATACAGGGGTTAAGTGTTACCGACGGTTCCTATATTTAACTCTGTGGTGAAAGCTTTAAGTTGGAGCAAGTCTTTTAGAGGGAGAAAGAGGAAGGACACAGAAGAAGTAGAGAGAGAGAGAGAGAAATGGCCACAATTCCACTCCTCACTCCTCACAAAATGGGAAATTTTCAACTTTCTCACAGGTATGCTTAGAAGAATCAATTATCTATGATGGGTTTTCTTTTTGGTAAATAAAATCCTTGATGGTTTGATCACACATCAAAGTTAGTTCATCCCCAAGTCTTTTGGGGTCGTTGACTTTTTTTTTTTTGTTTTGTGTATTTATGACATAAGTAGTCATTATGTAGTACTACTTGTTTTTCCTAACTAATAAGATTTGAATTGTAATATTTCGACCATCTCAAATACTTATATAATTTGAGTTAATTTGTGGGTTTTTTTTTTTGGCAGAGTTGTTTTGGCACCACTAACAAGGAATAGGTCGTATGGAAACGTTCCTCAGCCACATGCCATCTTGTATTATTCTCAACGGGCCACAGATGGAGGCCTTCTCATTGCGGAAGCTACTGGAGTATCTGAAACCGCTCAAGGGTAAATTTTGGAATATCAATATATTTCTTTGCACTAGGACCGAGAAATTGCAATGCAACAATGCTATGTTGCCATAATTTTATTCTAAAAGCGCGGAGAAATATTCTTCACATCTAGTCATACCATTGCAAAATTTATTACTAACATTTTTCACATGAAGGTACAAAATTTAGGGGTTAAGTGTTACCGACGGTTCCTATATTTAACTGAATGGTTAGACAAAGTAGAAGAGATGTATATATAAATAAATACCACCTAAGAGACTTGGATCTTTCAATAATTGGTAGTGATTCATCATCACCAACCTCCATGTTTTCTTCTCGTTTTTGCCTTTTATTAGTCTCAGAACCGTCGTAGTTTAACACCACCTCCTCCATGGTTTTCTTTCTTTCTTATAAATTATTTTAGTACTAGTATATATAGCTAGGTAACTCATTCAACCCGTGGCCATCCGATTCTATTTCCACCTCCATCAATTTTACGTGCTGGGCTTTTTACAAATCCAGAAGTGGACAGACAGACCTCTTCGGGCTCTGGGTGCAGGCTCTTTTCTGAGTCTACAGGCTCCCATATAGATAATAGTATTATCATAAGACCTCTCGCTACAGGTCATCATCCACTAGATTGGCTCGGGCATACATTATCTTTGGGGCGTCCGTAGCTTAAAAGTATCCGCGAGCCCGCTCCGGTTTCACCGAGCCCCAGGCACTGAGTTATTACCCTCAGTGCAAAATTACATTAAAACACACCGTCAATGGGGGATTTTCTGAGTGCATTTTAGTGAGATGAAACAAAAAATATATATATATATCTTCTTTCTCATAAGCTCTAATTGCCATTGCTCCGGCTATAGATTCCCCAAGACTGCTAGCTACCAATTACTTAGTTGTTCCATTTATCCACATGAACTCTTTTGCAAAAGGAGAATAGAGTCTCGGTTGAGTAAAAAGTACACAGTTCAATCCCAAAATGCGGAAGAAGAAGAAGAAGAACAAAGGAAAAAAAAAAAAATGAGAAACATAAGCATCATGCAGTTTTCCAAAGAAAATAACATTTCAGTTGCCAAAACTCTTACCCGACTTAGTATCCATCACAAAGGCTTACACTAGTAAAAAGCTATAGGTGAACGGAAAAGAGAACTCTGTATAACGATTTCGGTAGCAGACATTTAAGTTGGAAATTATTACTAACATTTTTCACATTTACTCAATATCAGAATTCTATGTTATTTGATAATGGGATCCTCTATGTTTGTAATGTGGTCAATCTCTTCTGTCTCTGCCCTGAAGAGTAATTTTGTTCGCCCATTTGTAGTATCGTCTCTAAATGTTATGCTCTTTTTTGTACTTGTAATCGAACAATAATCTCGTACAACAATAAATAATAAGAGACTTATGAAAAGTATAACACAATTTGTTTTGACTATGAAGGTACCCAGAAACTCCAGGGATTTGGACAAAGGAGCATGTAGAAGCATGGAAACCAATTGTTAAAGCTGTCCATGACAAGGGTGGGATTTTCTTTTGCCAAATATGGCACGTCGGAAGAGTTTCAACATATGGTACACATATTTCTACATTCTTGTTTTCACTGTTTTCGAAATTTAAAGTTGTGTATCTCTCCAAAATGTTGATAATGAATAAGCAGATAATTGTCGTGTAATTTTGTGTATGGAAAAATCACACAGATTTTCAACCTAATGGTCAAGCTCCAATATCTTGTTCGGATAAGGGAGTGACACCTGGATTGTACGGAGTCGATTGGCCACCTCCTCGTCGACTAACCATTGATGAAATACAAAATGTCATCAATGATTTCAAACTTGCTGCAAGGAATGCAATTGAAGCCGGTAACTATATGATAGATTGATAGATACTTTATATGTAGAATGGTTGATGGTTGTTAACCTAAAGAACAAAAATATGTGTAGGTTTTGATGGTGTCGAAGTCCACGGGGCAAACGGTTACCTTCTTGATCAATTCATGAAAGACTCAGTAAACGACAGAACAGACGAATACGGTGGAAGCATAGAAAATCGTTGTCGTTTTCCTCTCGAAATCGTTAAAGCCGTAGCAGAAGAGATTGGAAGTGACAAAGTTGGTATACGGCTCTCCCCATTCGCCGATTATATGGAAACCCCAGACTCCAACCCAGATGCCCTAGGTCAATTCATGGCTAAGTCATTGAACAAACATGAAATTTTGTACCTTCATGTTATTGAACCAAGGATGGTAACAATAGCAGATGCTTCAGAAACACCTCATAGTAGTTTACCTATGAGGGTAGCTTTTAAAGGCACTTTCATTTCTGCTGGTGGATATAAGAAAGAAGATGGTAATAAAGTGATTGAAGAAAATTCTGCTGATTTAATTGCATATGGTCGATTGTTTTTGGCTAACCCGGATTTGCCTAAACGATTCGAGCTCGATGCACCATTAAACAAATATAATAGGGATACATTTTATATCCCCGACCCAATTGTTGGATATACTGATTACCCGTTTCTCAATTAGTTTAATTTTCATGTGATAATTGTATTTTTCTTTTCTGTTTTTTCCCTTTCGAAAATAAGATTGTTAAGATCATTAATGGGAAGTTGTTGTAATTTATTTCTTGTGAGTTTATCGATGTAATATTGAGAGATTATTTGAGATTTAATGAATTTAAATATTGTGTCTAATTTCCAATCAATTGTGTACTAATAGGTACATGAGCTCAATTAAGTAGGAGTAATACTTACATTAACTCAAACAAAAAAAGAAAATTGACTTCCTACTCCCATAGTCCCATGGCTTTAAGGATCAGCAAAAAACCTTTAGGGCTCAAAAAAAATCCAGTGGTCAAAGTTGAGGTCCCATTACATGATACATTATATTTGGACATTTTATATTAGTGACTATGACGTTTACAATTACATCATAATGCCCTCCTCTTTCATAGCTAAAAGCGCTATGAACTTATAAACATTTTACTATCTCTTAGCTTTACCACTGCTTTTACTATGTTACTTCCAAAAAAAAACGACCTTTAAGTTTGTATATATCTTAATCAATACTTTATAATTCCACGATATGCCCGAGCATATTCATCTCACATGTTTATTTGATTCCAAACACTAAAAAACACATGATATTTGTTCTATTCGATGGCATAAAATAGAGTCTCGAGTGATTTAGGTGGATGATCAAAATTTATAGTAAATCGGTAGAGATACTGCAGCCAACGCCCAAATTGCCTAAGGCCCTCGAAGCCCGTAGGGTCTCGTGTACCCCCACGGGCCAGAGGCTCTTCAGTTCCCCCATCAGCTCGACTACCCCTAATGTGCACTTAGGTTCCCTGCCAGACGGGCGAAGCCCGACTTAGAGTGAACCTGGGCTCGAAAGGGCCAGCATGTTTCCCACCCCTGCGTCAGCTCATACGTAAAGATACTCCAAATAAAAAAAAGACCAATCCACCTACCTGGCTACCCACTTTAATTACTCCATATTTTGTTTCCAGCAATGTTGGTGGTACACATGCCATTCTCGATTCCTGTTTCTTCATGCCTATAAATACAGGACACCCATAATCACTTTGTACAAACACTTCTAAACAGAGAAATTAAGCTACTAAAAACAAGAATCAATTTCATCAAAAATGGGTACTGAATCAATTATCCCTCTTCTTACTCCATACAAGATGGGGAAGTTCAATCTCTCTCACAGGTTTGTTTTATTTTTTAATCTTATTCATTCCCATTTCTTCATTTAAAGAGATGAACTAAGATATCTTCACATCTTATCAGAGTTGTTTTGGCACCACTAACACGGAGTCGATCTTATGGAAATGTTCCTCAACCACACGCAATCTTGTATTATTCTCAAAGGGCCACAAAGGGAGGCCTTCTCATTACAGAAGCCACCGGAGTATCTAAAACTGCTCAAGGGTAAATTTAGAATATTAATATATTTCTTAATGTTTTACTATATGTTTTCTACTACTACGAAAGTTAACAATACATCCGTTATACTAACTCTGCCCATAGTGACAAACTGAAATTCATCCTGAATTTGGCGTAGACATCTCTGAAAGCAAATAGAGAAAATTTGAGCCAATTTCAGTCGTCCTCGTTTTTATCACACAACTGACATTTTCCTTTTTGTGTTTTTTTGTTGTTGAGAGTTCCTTTTTGTGTTAGAGTATAAGACGTTCTAATTTGATGATATACTACTATGAAGGTATCCAGAAACTCCTGGTATTTGGACAAAGGAGCATGTAGAAGCATGGAAACCAATTGTTAAAGCTGTACATGACAAGGGTGGAATTTTCTTTTGCCAACTTTGGCACGTCGGAAGAGTTTCAACATATGGTACACATATTTCTACATTCTTGTTTTTACTGTTTTCGAAACTTAAAGTTGCATATAACTATTTGTAATTTTGTGTGACGAAATGCTTGTGTCACACAGGTTTTCAACCTAACGGTCAAGCCCCGATATCTTGTACGGATAAGGGAATAACACCTGGATTCTACGGAGTCGATTGGGCACCTCCTCGTCGGCTAACCATTGACGAAATACAAAATGTCATCAATGATTTCAAACTTGCTGCGAGGAATGCAATTGAAGCAGGTAACTATCTTATATATCATGTCGATATAGTAATATAGATTGTCGATTGCATAATTGAGCTACGGTACAGATTGTTTTTTCCTACTCTTGTCTCTCGGTAAAACTCAAAAGATATTTGGAGTAAGGGAAATAATAATATAGGTTGTTTTAGTAAAATCAATAATAAAAAAGAACATTTGCCCCTATATCTAGAATGGTTGGCGGTTGTTAACTTAAAGAACAAAAATTTGTGTAGGTTTTGATGGTGTTGAAATTCACGGGGCAAATAGTTATCTTATCGATCAATTCATGAAAGACACGGTAAATGACAGAACTGACGAATATGGTGGAAACATAGAAAATCGTTGTCGTTTCCCTCTCGAAATTGTTAAAGCCGTAGCAGAAGAGATCGGAAGCGACAAAGTTGGTATACGACTCTCCCCATTCACCATTTTCATGGAAACTCCAGACTCCAACCCGGATGCCCTAGGCCTATTCATGGCCAAGTCATTGAACAAATACGGTATCTTGTACCTTCATGTTATGGAACCAAGGGTGGAATCAATAGCAGATGCCTCAAAAACACCTCACAGTACTTTACCAATGAGGAAAGCTTTTAAAGGCACTTTCATTTCTGCTGATGGATATAAGAAAGATAATGGTAATAAAGTGATTGAAGAAAATACTGTTGATTTAGTTGCCTATGGTCGATTGTTTTTGGCTAACCCGGATTTGCCTAAACGATTCGAGCTCGATGCACCCTTAAACAAATATGATAGGAATACATTTTACACACCAGACCCAATTGTTGGATATACAGATTACCCATTTCTCGATTAGTTCAATTTTCATGTGATACTTTTATTTTATTTTTCTTCTCTATTTTCTCATTTTGAAAATAAGATTGTTAAGATCATTAGTGGGAAGTTGTTGTAATTTATTTCTTGTGAGTTTATCGATGTAATATTGAGAGATTATTTGAGATTTAATGAATTTAAATATTGTGTCTAATTTCCAATCAATTGTGGACTAATATATACATTAGCTCAATTATGTATTAATACGTAGATTAACTAGTAAATGTTATTGCTGATCGACTGGCAAATGAGGATGCTTATTGGAAAATGCTAATTGGTGGAAAGTCGCAACCACTTCTGAAATTGGATGTTGGCATTTGAATGTTTGACTAGATCTGGGCCGTTGAGATATGAATATTACAACCACCTCATCAGCTTACAACTTCTTTTATCAAAATTCAAAATCTTTAAAGGTCTTTGACTTTTTAAGTGTCCAAGTCTCAAATATAAGGCCTCCGATTAAGATAAGGCCACCATGATCTAGTTTGAGCATAAAAAAGAAAGTGATATAATCCTGAAATTTACACATCTTTACACCCGGATAGTGGGCTAAATCTAACTACTATTGCATCTCACATAGTTTGAGTGAGCCTTGAATAAGCTACTAAACAAGGTGGACTCACTGACAAGTAGGGGTGCACATATATCATCCGAACCGACCAAACCAAACCGATCCAAACCCATTTTGACGGTTCGGTAACCGATCCAAGAGCTGCCCGGATTGGCTCGGATACTACATAATCAAAACCGACTGGATTGGTTCGGCCTTTGGATTTCCTTGGCGGATAACCGGCCAAACCGAACCAACCCATTGTTTTATATCTTTTACATATTATATGTATATAAATAGTTAAATATAATAATATATGATGGGAATGTAAAGTGATGAGTGGTGGAGATTGAATAGTAATGTTAGTTCCATCAAAACATCAAAGTGTTAACATATCAACCATATCCAAGACTCCAAGTAAGTCCGAAAATGAGAAATCGCAGTAGGTCGAAAAATGAGAATTGTATATATAAGAAGTACAGCAGTTGGTTCGGTTATCCAACCGAACCAAACCGCTCATATAGGGTTCGGTTGGATAACCGAACCGAACCACGCCCAGTTTGGCTCGGCCAGCATTTTTCATTAACCGAAAGTTTCGGTTCGGCCTTTGGATGGGCCGAAAAATTCGGTTATCCAACCGATGAACAGCCCTACTGACAAGTCACAAGTCCCGTCAAAACTTTATTTTGACTAAATAATAATCAAGGTGGAGACAATATTGCCAGGAAATCAATAACTTTTGCATTGGTACTAAGGGGGGGTAGTGGTTGGGGATTTGGAAAGACATTGCCATGTCCCTCCAAATCCTATGTTATTGGTTGGGGACATTTAACCCAAATGTCTGTGTTATTGGTTGGGGACATTTAAAATGTCTCAAAATGTCTCTAAATGTCCGTGTTATTCGTTTGAGACATTTCAAATGTCCTGAAATGTCTGTGGTATTCGTTAGAGACACGAAATTAAGGACATTTCAAGACAAATTGGTTTTGGAGACATGTGAGGACATTTTAGTGTAAATTTGGAGAGCTTTTGGAGAGAAAATGTCTCTCAAAATATGGAAGACACTTGTGGACATTTCATTAAGAAATATAAAAATAATTATTATTATCAAATTAGATTAAATAATTTATAATAAATAATATATAAAAATATTAATTATTATAATACTTTATTATAGTAATAATTTATTATAGTAATAATGATATTATTGCCATTACTATATTATACTATTATTATATTATTATAATATTATCTTATTATTATATTATTATACTATATTATTATTATCTTATTATATGTTACTATATTATTGTATTATTATTATTATATTATATTATTACTATATTATATTATTATTATTATATTATAGTAATAATGATATTATTATCATATTACTATATTATATTATTATTATCCTATTATTATTACATTATTTTCTAATATTACTATATTATTGTATTATTATTATTATATTATTATATTATTGTATTATTATTATTATATTTTATAATATTATCTTATTATATTACTATGTTATATTATTATTATCTTATTATATGTTACTATATTATTGTATTATTATATTATTATATTATTATATTATATTATAGTAATATGATAATAAATAATGAATTATTATCATATTACTATATTATATTATTATTATATTATATATATATATATATATATATATTAGTATACTATATAAAATAATACATATTTACCAATTGTCTATCAATGTTCACAGATATCTACGGATGGTTACCAAAGTCGAAAAATATATTTTCAAAATAATGGTACAATTATTTTTATTTCATATGATTAAACGATAATGATAAAATTAAATAAATAAATGTCCACCAATTGTCCATAAATGTCCTCAGATATCCACAGACGTCCACAAAACTCGAAAAATATATTTTTAAAATATGAGTACAAATATATTATTTTGTATGGTTAGACAATAATGATAATACTAAAATAATAAATGCCTACCAATTGTCATCCATGATGAGATAATAATAATAATAATAATAATAATAATAATAATAAAAATATTAATAATAATAATAATAATAATAATATAATAATAATAATATCCACTACACATTTTGTCCATGGATTCAATATGTTGAAATGTCTCCAAAACATTTTGTCTATAAACCAAATGTCTTGAAATGTCCATAAAGACTTTTTGTCCATGAATCAAATGTCTTAAAATGTCTATAAAGACATTTTGTCTACAGACAAATGTCTCGAAATGTCTTAAAATGTCTCGAAATGTCTATGAGACATTTTGTCCACGAATGTCCTCCTAAATCCCTATCCACTACCCCCCCTAAGGTTCCCCTTAAACATTATATTTGGTTTGTGGCTATCAATATCAAAATTAATTAAAAATGAATGAGGATGACTTAAACATTATATTTAGGGTTAAGTATTTCTGACTGTTATTTAACTCTGTTGAAAGCTTCAAGTTGGAGCAATTCCTTAGAGAGAGGAAGGAAAGACCAGGGGTGGCCCTGGGCCAAAGCGAACAAAGCGTCGCTTCGGGCCACCGGCTTTTAGGGGCCACCAAGACATTAATTTCTGTAAAAAATATATAAGAAGTCCAACTCTCTAACAAAATTATAAGGGCCCCATTTAAAAAACGTTAAGTAAAAAGGGCCACCAAATTTGATGATCTTTAAATAGATGGTGGGGCCAACAATTTGTTTGATTTATGTGAAAGTAGAGTAGAAAGTGTTGATTCAAAAACTGGTGGATACAAGTTATGATTACGAGAAGCTTATCCGATTTAAAAAATGTTAAGTAAAAAGGGCCACCAAGACATTAGGTTTCAAGCTCCACAATTAGGAGAAGCTTTAGAAGAATTGGTGGAGACAAGTGATGATTCAAAAACAGTTTATGATGCCAAAAATATATTAAAACAAGACTTTAAAAATTTTGAATTCCTTTTGAGCATAATTATTTGGCATAATATATTGTTTGCGGTAAACTCTATTAGCAAAACACTTCAAGCTGAAGATATGGATATTGATGTTGCATTAGAGAAATTGAATGGACTCATTCGTTCTCTTGAAGATTATAGAGAATTGAGATTTGAAGAAGGCATGGTTGAAGCTAAAGAGATTGCCATTAAAATGGGAGTTGAAACAACATTTTGAGAAAAACGTATTATTCAAAGAAAGACACAGTTTGACGAGAATGCGTGTGAAGATCCATCAATGTCACTTGAAGAAGCATTTAGAGTTAATTATTACATATACATATTAGATCAGACTTTTTCTTCATTTAAGAGCATATTCGAGCAAACTAGAAATACAAAGAAATATTTAGTTTTCTGATTGAGTTAAAAAAGTTAAACTCCCAAGATGATGGTAATTTGAGATATTCATGTGTTCGCTTTGAAACCTTTTTCAAGCATAATGAGTCATATATCATAGACGGACTAGACTTAGTTTCTGAACTGAAAATGTTGAAGCGTCTTTTACCAAATGAGATCAAAAGACCAACTGAAGTACTAGATTTTTTGAAAGATATGAAAGGTTGTTAACCAAACACAGGAGTTTCTTATAGAATTTTGTAAAAGATAACAGTTATTGTTGCTTCTGCAGAAAGAAGTTTTTCTACGTTGAAGTTGATTAAGTCTTATATTCGATCTACTATGTCAGAAGAAAGGTTAAACTGGTTAGCTATTATATCTATTGAGAAGGATATAGCTGACAGCCTTGATTATTAGACGATTATTAGTGACTTTGCATCGAAAAATTTAAGAAGAACAAAATTTCAGTGATTGTAATTATCAAAAAAATTATTTTGTTATATAAATATGATGAAAATATTTTGCGGTACTTAACGTTTTCATGTAAATACATTTAGACGTTTTACAATTTGGTGGAAAGGGCCACATTTTTAGACCTCGCTTTGGGCCACCGAAAAGTCAAGGCCGCCCCTGGCGACAAAGTTGGTATACGACTCTCCCCATTCACCATTTTCATGGAAACTCCAGACTCCAACCCGGATGCCCTAGGCCTATTCATGGCCAAGTCATTGAACAAATACGGTATCTTGTACCTTCATGTCATGGAACCAAGGGTGGAATCAATAGCAGATGCCTCAAAAACACCTCACAGTACTTTATCAATGAAGAAAGCTTTTAAAGGCACTTTCATTTCTGCTGATGGATACAAGAAAGATAATGGTAATAAAGTGATTGAAGAAAATACTGTTGATTTAGTTGCATATGGTCGATTGTTTTTGGCTAACCCGGATTTGCCTAAACGATTCGAGCTCGATGCACCATTAAACAAATATGATAGGGATACATTTCATACACCCGACCCAGTAGTTGGATATACTGATTACCCATTTCTCAATTAGTTCAATTTTCATGTGATACTTTTATCTTCTTTTCCTTCACTGTTTTCTCATCTCGAAAATAAGATTGTTAAGATCATTAGTGGGAAGTTGTTGTAATTTATTTCTTGTTAGTTTATGGATGTAATATTGAGAGATTATATGAGATTTGATGAATTTAAATACTGTGTCCAATTTCCAATCAATTATGGACTAGTATGTACATTGCTTAAAAAAAAGTACTCAATATTAATATATACATTAGCTCAATTATGTACATACTAATACTTTGATTAACTCAAACTTGATTATTTGAGATTTGATAAATTAAATATCAATTTTATTTCAAATGAAGGTGCAAATTAAGATTTTAACTCGGATCAATTTTTTGTATTATGACCTAAAATTCACTTATATAAATAAAGTAAAACAAAGATAGACATTACGTCCACCACAAGTACTGGGCATAGTGGTTGGACATCCACTCCGTATAATGGAGATTTAAAAACTCATAGGAGTAGAATTTCAAAATTTATTGAACTTGGGTGTTAGTAATACAGATGTAAGAGTAACTGGATCTTCGTGCCCCACATAATGTTCTTAAGGGTTTTATATGGCCATTAGGCCCTAGATGTAGGTGACGTGGTAGTTTATGAGTTTATTCAATTGATGATTTAATATATTCATAGATGCATTAATGCCAAATATTATACCATG
The DNA here is from genome assembly GCF_041429995.1 of Eschscholzia californica. Classification (NCBI taxonomy): domain Eukaryota; kingdom Viridiplantae; phylum Streptophyta; class Magnoliopsida; order Ranunculales; family Papaveraceae; genus Eschscholzia; species Eschscholzia californica. The sequence goes on along the minus strand of NW_028238483.1, from coordinate 41,667,059 downwards.
GCTCTTGATTCCATAAAAAAAGAAATAGACACAATTACAGCCAAAATTAAATTAACTCTTTAAAAGGTAACTCAATTTCTAACAAAAACTAGTATGGAAGTTGGAAGTAGATGGATGTTAATTGATGATGTCTCAAAAAATTTGGTGGAGAATTCTCATAGAAATAAAAATTACTATAACTTACTGAATTTGAATATAAATAAGCTCTCGTCCTGCCATTAAAATCTACTTAAAATCCTTAGGGTATATCGAGATAACATATAACAAGGGCCAAGATTCGAACATAATATAGTTTAAGGGATCGGAAAATATGACCCAGGTCAAAGTTTTTTTTTGTTGACAAACCTAGGGTCAAAGTTAATGTTGAGATTGCTCGATACACTGTATTTGGACGTTTTTTTATTAGTGAATGACTGAATGTGATGTTTACAGTGACATCATAATCGCCCTCCTCTTGCGTGGCTAAAAATGCTACAAAAATTATAGTACTAAACATTTTAGACTGCTCTAACTTTGCTTTTACTATGTTTAGTATAAAAAGGACCTTTAGGTTTGAAGACATATAATTAATATTTTATGTTAATCCATGAGACCAGTGAGCATATTTAATGTTTACCCTATATTATGTTATTTGATATGATATATGATGTATCCAGCGTAATGTTGATAAAATATACAAATTTTTCGGATACATATTCAGACATTAAAAACACAAAAATGATATTTTGTCTGATCCATAGCCTAGGTGGACGACCAAAATTTGGAGAAAGTCAGTCGTGATACTGCGGCTTAGAAGTCTACCGAAGTTTCATCACATTAGTTTGTGTGATTAAATCCTCACGTCACCTTAAGGCCAACTGGCCAAGGAAATGACCCCGAGAGTTACAACCTAGTCGTACCAACCCGTCCCCATAGGTAGTCACTGGCACCCACTACCTAGATTGGGTGGGTCTAACTTGTGAGATCAAGCAGACATGGTCGGACTCCAAGTGGGGTCCCTCACCTCGACCCCAAATAGTTTAGTTCGAAAGTAAAACTACCATCTGAGTCAACCCATTCTCCATCTGCTATCCGAGTGAGTTGTATTTGGTCGAAGAAGAATGATGTCTTTGGTAGACCATACAATTCCAAAATAGGATCTGATGATCCAAATATTGGTCATCGGTTGACTAAGTCGATAAGTTAAGAAAAGACTAAAAGCTTAATGGGTCAATTTGTACCAAGTCACCAAAGAGGTGAATCTGAAAGAATTTTGTCACTCAAGCCTAGAACAGGAGGGGTCAGCTCGAGTTTCCTAGGCATCTAAGCCTTATCCTAGCTATAGATACAATCAGGTCTGCCTTGAATTTTAAAAAAGTAAAAGGAGGTCTGCGGAAGTGGGCTCGATACTAAAATACTGAAAAATTGGTGGTAGAAGCGTGCCTAATACTTTCCCAACCTAAGTCCAATACAAGATTTTGGGCAAAAAATATCTTAAGTAACTGAAGATACAATGATCTTGCGGGAAAAAAACTTTCCCTACAAAATCTACATGATCGGCAATACGGTATATCAAAAATACGAAATATCATGAAACAATGAAACTGAATATCATCACAATCAATCGAATATACGGAAGAAGCCCTAACAGGGAAGTTTAATCTCTTTTGACTACGAAGTGGTAGTTTCATTCTTAGACCGTGGATCTATGTCGCCTCATCACAACCGCTATCATCAGATCTCTAAACTCGGAACTTCATATTCAATTAATTTAACGACAAAAATGCCCTAACTTGAGTGTCTTAGAAATTTCCTAGTTCTATGCAGGTTTTGCTCCATATTTGATGAAGAGCAGTTTGAAATTAAAAACAACAGTCTCTTTATCCTAAATGTTTCATAAAAGACAAATTAAGAATCATCAGGATCCATCCCATTCACAATGTTTATTAAGATGCAATTGAACCCTAGAATCAAATTTCATGTCGAACATATATGTTTGTTCAAGTCGTTAAGGATAGTTGAGCAGTGATGAAAGACTGCATTTTTACACTTAATACTCTCTTCCACGAATTTCTTCTGATGCAGGGGGCACCCGGCGTGGAGGCTTTTTCCATGACCAAACCGGGCCATGGGCCATCCGGCCATGAAGAGTAGTTTTAGGAAGTCCCAATTTTAGTATGATTATTAGAGAATTTAGGTTTAGGAAATTATGTTATTTTAGTATTTCCAATAATTGGAAAGGTCCAGATTTGAGTCTAGTTATTTAGGAAGTTGCAGTATTTTAATTATTTAGGAAAGTCTAATTCAAGTCTATCTAGGAAAGTCCATAATCCTATAAAAGGATATCTAGTTTGTCCATTATATTCAGATTGAAGAGAAAACCCCCTTGAGTTTAATAAAGTTTATCAGTTTGAGAGTTATTTTAATCTTTCTTTTAATTGTTTTTCGTATATTTTATCGTCTTCTTTATTTCCGCTGCGTTCTAAATCAAGTGGTATTCAGAGCCATCAAAATTCTGGATTTTTTTTTAATATTATCGTGAAGGTTAGTTCTTATATCAATGGATTCTTCATCCTATAGTGATGAAAGTTGTTTTGAAGATCAATCGCATTACGAGGAAGATGATTTGTCTTACCAAGATATTTATTCCAATGATCGACAAGAAGACAACTTCCCCTACTATGAGGAAGAAAATTTTGATGAGCCAAATATGGGTGATTTTGAATGCGAACGGGACTATTCAAAATATTACTACGAAGACAAACAAAAAATTGATGAACATCATAATCCAAAGAAGAATTCGACATGTTCGTATGATTGGGAACCCGGAGACGAAGCAAGTAAGTCATATTTTCGTCCTTCCCCTCCATCTTCTTACTATTCTTTAGAACAACCAAATCAAACCCGTTTTTTCACAAATCCCGTGCCGACACAACCACCACCTTATTCTCCACCACCATATCCGCCACCACCACCGTATTACCCTTATTGTTTGACACAAAACCATTACCCTACACCTTCACTAAACCCTAGTCCACTTCCCCACCCATACGAAAACCCTAGCCGTGAATGTTATAACCTGAATTCTTTAGACACCCATGGGTTTTACGTTCCTAATATTCCAAACCCAACTATAGGCAACAACTACCTCACCTTCTCCCACTTCCACCAACCGATTCATGCTTCCCCCACAACATTATGGTGTCAAACACCACCACCTAATCAAAATCCAACTTCCAATCTCAGTTATGTAAGTCCCCCCATTGCTTTTTTACCTCAACCTACCCTCTCATACTCTTATAACCATCCACAAGTTTCTAATGAGGAGCAACAACAACAACAACAACAATGGGCTATGATGCAACCTCACCCATATCAAGCTCCACCTCCTGCTTGGAACCAACACCAACCACCACAACAAACTCAACCTTACATGATGCCTCAACAACAACAACAATCGTATCCAGACCCTCAACCAACTAGTACCGATGAGGTTCGAACTCTTTTAATCAGCGATTTGCAACCTTGGATGGATGAGAGATATATTCATGGATGTTTTGCTAATACAAGGGAGGTTGTTAATGTAAAAGTAATTCGTAATAAGCAAACGGGTCAATATGAATGTTATGGGTTTGTTGAGTTTGTAAGTCATGCTGCAGCAGAAAGGAATTTTCAGACTTATAATGGGTCATTGATGCCTACTGCTGAGCAGACTTTTAGAATGAATTGGACATCTTTTGGTTCGGGAGTGAAGCGTCAAGATAGTAATGCTGATTTCATAAATTTTGTAGGGGATTTGACTTCTGATGTTACTGATTATACTTTACACGAGACTTTCCCGAGTCATTATTCTTCTGTTAGGGATGCAAAAGTTATTACTGATAACAGTACAGATAACCTCTACTACAAATGTGAGAATGAGATTTTTGTGCTTTTGGAATCTGATCAGAGTGGAGAGAAAGAAAAGCACCAAGAGACACCAATGGTTCTCGATGAACATGTTAAAGACGAGCCGATTGACGTGGATTGCAGGAATAATGAAGAATCTCAAAATCCACCTCCTATTTCCGAACGATTAGAGGACACACTGATTGATCTTTCTTTGACGGGGTATACTCAATCAGAACCCAACCTAATGGGTGATTTGGCAGTAACCGTGGAAGCAGATGGATCTGTTCTAAGAACGAGATATGCAACTCAATCTACTCGTGATTGCTTGTTCGAAGATCCTATCATGGATAGCAACAATTTGATCAGGATTTGGAACTTGAACAAGTTAGTAGGAGTTGTGGGTAATTTTAACTATAAAGGAGCAGGAAGTTGGCAAACGAAACAAGAACCTCTTGAAGACCTAGTTAACAAATCAAAGTTAAAAACACTTTATGGTTCTGTCAATCCTAGCAATGTTGAATTCCTCAAAGAGATTGCAGGTGATAACTGGACTGGAGATAGTGCAGTTTATGCTTTAATTTCAGGGTTACTATCTATAGTACCGACAAACAAAACGGCGGAAGTTTCTTTAGGTGCTCTACAATGGAAAATTTATATTGTATCTCCAATCAGAGAATACAATCAAGTGGGTTCCTTTACCCCGACCGATTTGTTTGATCTGTATAATTCTGGAGGTGCAATTGAAGCGTTGACCGACACCAATAATTCTTTAGGTTGTACCGTAAAAGTTAAAGGGCGGGGTTGTGGTAGTTTTGGAGCTTATTCAAAAACACAACCTAACTCTTATTGTGTAGACAGAACCGAAGAAAGATTTGATTATTATGGTCCAAACGTCGTTACGAGTATTCCAATTCTTATTAAACGAGGAGAGGCAGGAATCGTGATGGCTTGGGAGATGAATATCAAGGTTCGAATCTTCATTAAGAACAATATGGTATCTGAACTCTTCTTCATGAAACTACAAGATGATGGAAGATGTCGAAATTTATTGGATGTTCATTCCCTACTATCGTTTTTGCGAAAATCTTCGCATCATGGGTTTCAGTTTATCGTTAGTGAGTTGGTCCCTTTTTCTAACCTTTGGATTTCATGCACCTTTCGTGCAAAATGGGAATTAAGGATCGCTATGGCAGAATTCATCTTATGCGGGTACATCCCACTTTTCTTCATCAAACGGTTCGGGACGAACCTCTTGGGAGAAGGGGATGCTGATGCAGGGGCACCCGGCGTGGAGGCTTTTTCCATGACCAAACCGGGCCATGGGCCATCCGGCCATGAAGAGTAGTTTTAGGAAGTCCCAATTTTAGTATGATTATTAGAGAATTTAGGTTTAGGAAATTATGTTATTTTAGTATTTCCAATAATTGGAAAGGTCCAGATTTGAGTCTAGTTATTTAGGAAGTTGCAGTATTTTAATTATTTAGGAAAGTCTAATTCAAATCTATCTTGGAAAGTCCATAATCCTATAAAAGGATATCTAGTTTGTCCATTATATTCAGATTGAAGAGAAAACCCCCTTGAGTTTAATAAAGTTTATCAGTTTGAGAGTTATTTTAATCTTTCTTTTAATTGTTTTTCGTATATTTTATCGTCTTCTTTATTTCCGCTGCGTTCTACATCATCTTCTGTCATGAAAACCCAGGACACTCAAGTGAGAAACTTGCTCAAATCGGAAAAACAAATCGAAATGGGAAATTGATATGTGAAAAAACAAGTTTGTCTGTCAACCTAAAGAAGATGGTGATTGAGATCTGAAGAAGGAAATCACATATGGGTCGTTGATCTTTATCCGCAACCGATTTTTTTGTCACCTTAGGCTTGCGAATCCCGTTGGGTCTCGTGTACATCGACGAGCCAAAGGCGCTTGAATCTTTCATTTTACTCCACCCACCATCACACGACTATCCTAATATGCACTTAGGTTGTCTGCCCGACCGGCCGAATCTGACTTAGAGTGAGCCAAAGCTGAAGCCCCACCCGAGCGCAAACGGCCCAATCTGACTTAGAGTGAGCCCGAACCTGAACGGTCCAGCCCGTTTCACACCCCCCCACGTCAGCCCATACGTAAAGATACTCAGAAGGAAAGAGAAGATCCGTTTCCAGCAATGTCGGTACAGCATGCCATTCTCCATTCTCATTTCTTTGTGCCTATAAATACAGGACACCTCTTATCACTTTGTACAAACACTTCTAAACAGAGAAATTAAGCTACTAAAAACAGAAGAAATTAATTTCATAAAAAATGGGTACTCAACAACAATCAATTATCCCTCTTCTTACTCCATACAAGATGGGGAAGTTCCATCTCTCTCACAGGTCAGTTTTTTTTTTCTCCAAATCTTGATTCCCATTCCTTCATTTAGAGAGATGAACTAAGATAGCTTCATATTGAAACTTAACTTAAATACCCACAAGTTTGAAATCATTTGCCATTTATTTTATTTATATTTTGTAAAGATTTATGTGTCTGGTTTGATTTGCTTGATTTCTAATGTGGGATGTGTGTCAATTAGAAGATCTGTAATTTAGATATAAAGAACTAAAGAGGGTATCAATTTTTTATTTGGGAAACTTGTGAATTCAAATTGAAGAGCTTGAACTTTACTGCAGATGAATCTCAAGTGTTTGTAATAATGTCTCACTGAAAGAAAAGTTTTTCTTTTTCTCCATTCATGCAGAATTGTTTTGGCTCCATTGACTAGACAAAGATCTTACAAGAATGTGCCACAACCACATGCTATCTTGTATTATTCTCAAAGAACTACTAATGGAGGACTTCTCATTGCTGAAGCCACTGGTGTCTCTGACACTGCTCAAGGGTAACTTCCTGTTAACATACTATATCTATATATATATATATATAGATTTGATAGTGACAAACATTTGATTATGGACAAACATAAATGGAAAGGCACGATTATATGTTTTCCTGTTATACATAAAAAGGAAAAGAAAGTATAATATGAGAATGTGAAAAATCTTACAGGATATGATTTATCCTACCATATAAGCCCAATCCCACGACATCAGAGTAGATTTCCGGATACCACCATTCTTCAATGAGTATTGCGACCGGTATTAGCCCATGGTATGCACTTTCTTGGACCATGAAAATGATGAAACACTTGGTTGGTCTGTCTGCTAGATTATCGTTTGGATTGAAATTCGAAGCACTTTACATATACTAAATTTACATGTGTTGTTTGAATTTAGGAATCCTCTTGGAGACTGACTACTTTTATCCTTTCGTTCCATTCTCTCAGGTATAAAGATACACCTGGTATTTGGACAAAGGAGCAGGTAGAAGCATGGAAACCAATTGTGGATGCCGTTCACGCCAAAGGTGGTGTATTCTTCTGCCAAATTTGGCATGTGGGAAGAGTTTCCGATTCTAGTAAGTTTCGAACTAATGAACTATGCATCTCTTCTCCTTAGTTTCCGAAATACTTTTTTAATAGAGTTGCTGCACCGGAGCTACTTGGTCATGACGTTAGCAAAATAACAATATTAGTCTTTTATAAATTATTAATAGAAACTTTGAAATGATAAAATAAACTTACCCTTAAAAGGCCTAGCAAGGTAATCAAATAGTATAACTACACGATCACGCAAAGGCATACAAATTCCTTCGAAGTACCATGTATGTCCACTACAAATGTCACTTTTTGTTTCTAGTTGACTACTTCAACTTTCCCAACATCTTAACTGATTCCTATTCACAGGTTTTCAGCCGAATGGGCAAGCTCCAATATCTTCAACGGACAAGCCATTGAAACCCCAGTTTCGATCCAATGGCGACCCAGTAGAATTCACTCCTCCACGAAAGTTAAGGACCGACGAAATTCCACAAATTGTTAATGACTTCAGAGTTGCTGCAAGGAACGCTATAGAGGCTGGTATTTTTTCTAACCCTACCAGAACTTTTACATTTAGAAGTATTTTATCTTAAGGCACTAGTACAAAGCTAATTAATAGATAGGAAGATAGTTTTAAGTTATTGTTCCGACTTCTGGAAAAAGTTTGTTTCCTCCTCAATATGTCCATTAATCTTCTTTTGTATCTTATGGACTATATACCTTCTCATTATGCTAACTTTATTTGCATGAAGGTTTTGACGGAGTAGAGATCCATGGTGCTCATGGCTACTTAATTGACCAATTCATGAAAGACCAAGTCAATGATCGAACAGATGAATATGGTGGAAGCCTAGAAAATCGCTGTCGTTTCGCACTAGACGTCGTTGAAGCCATTGTCAATGAGATAGGAGCGGATAAAGTAGGAATTAGGCTTTCTCCTTTTGCAAGTTACATGCAATCAGGTGATTCTAACCCAGAAGCTCTAGGCCTATACATGGCTGAATCTTTGAACAAATACGGGATTCTTTACTGCCATATGGTTGAGCCGAGGATGAAAACTGTTGCCGAGAAGGCTGATACTCATCAAAGTCTAACACCAATGAGAAAAGCATTCAAGGGGACATTTATGGTTGCTGGTGGTTACGGCAGAGAAGATGGTAACAATGCAATATCGAGTAATGCTGCTGATCTTGTTGTTTATGGCCGGACATTCTTAGCAAACCCTGATTTGCCAAAGAGATTTGAGCTCGATGCCCCTCTCAATAAGTACAACAGAGAGACATTCTACATTTCTGATCCTGTTGTAGGTTATACTGATTACCCATTTTTGGAATCTGTTCCTGAGATACCCAACTAAATATTGTAGGTGAAAGGGGATTCAAAATGCTATTATTAATCGATTCCTAGTATTTTTAATAAGTGTTCAGAAAATGTAATACCGTATATGGTTATCAAAGAAACATAAATGTTTTCTATTTTACTTGTGTTTCATGATATGCCTCCCCTATTCAGCTTGTCTATACTGGAGTTCTTGCCAATGTTCAGAAGAAATAAAGTTTGAGTTTAAGCTAGTCTGTCATAGATTTTCACTTCACATGAAAAGGAGGGTTGGTGTCTTGGGCTGAACCCAGCTCGACCCAACCCATCAACCTTCCCTTTTATGAATAAACACAAAACAGATAAGGCAAAGAAGAAGAAACAAAATGTCTGAAGGAAAATCAATAATACCTCTCCTTACTCCATACAAAATGGGGAAGTTTGATCTTTCTCACAGGTATATTTCTTGATCCCCATTTTTTCATATATATATAAATATATATGGAGCGAGAGAGAGAGAAACTAAGATGATACATTCAAGTTTTCAAATTTAAAAGCTTAGATCACCACAAATTTAAATCTATACTATGTGAAGCTTTATGGGTTGTTGTTAATTAAACTAATCAGTTTGCAGGATAACAATTGTTGTTAATTTCGGCTAGATTTCATAAAGTTTTTCTTCTGAGAATTGCTTGTTTTACCCAACTAAATCAAGAGTGACTTGCTAGTTATATGTTCATTATGTTGAGTGAATTGTGCCATTTGAATCTTTGATTTCATATCTGGTTTTTATTTTTGGTTTCTAAAGTGGGTATAGTTTGGAAATTTTTTTAAATTTTGTAAAGAACTTCATTCATTTTTCTGATTAAGGAACATTTTGAAATTCAATTAAAAGGGCTTACTTGTATGAAGATGAGTTCAAGGTGCTGGTAATACTGTCTCACATAAAGAAAGTATTAAACTTGGTTCTTTTTTCCCTTAATGCAGAGTTGTTTTGGCACCATTGACAAGGCAAAGATCTTACAAGAATGTAGCACAACCACATGCTATCTTGTATTATTCTCAGAGAACGACTAGAGGAGGGCTTCTCATTGCTGAAGCCACTGTAATTTCAGAGACTGCTCCAGGGTAATATTCCTGTCAACATCTATTACACAATATATGATCTCTCTTATTAAATAAGCCTTATGTCGCGGCAAGGAATTAGATTTTTGGATACCACCATACTTGAATAAGTAGCCGAAGCCATATTAGCCACCCAAAGGACTCTAATGGTTACCATGTTCTCGAATCTTCTTTGAAAGCCCGTGAAAGACTTCTTTATTCCACAAAGAGTTCCAGCCTGGTATTTTTTCTTGACTTAATTAATTAAGATAAATCTAGTCAGCTCTTATGATATGAGTGGAAGGCTCTCATAGTCATAGACAATTTTTCCTTAGACCAAAGGCCTCTTCAAGATCTGAACTAGCCTCGAAAAGGAATGGAAAAGCAAGTGAATCTCAAGCCTAGCTTTGGATTGGTGGGTAATAGGAATGCGTAAGCCAGTTGCAAAATCCCTTACTCTTCGATCCTAGGCAGCATGACTTCTTAACCCACCCCCCCACCCCCCTCCCAATCAGGGTACTCGGCTTCGTTCTTTCATATAGTAACATTTGAGGTTGCCCCTCCACAATAGAGAGGCAGACATGTTACCACCCAAGCCAGGGGGACTCTAGTAGCATTGACGTTTATGGAGTATGAGTGTGATGAATTACTACCATCCTCTTTGAATATCCATGATTCTTCTGTTTCTATGTTTATTGTATCATTTTCAGGTGCCTGGATACCCCTGGTATTTGGTCAAAAGAGCAGGTAGAAGCATGGAAACCTATCGTTGACGCTGTTCATGCCAAGGGTAGTGTGTTCTTCTGCCAACTTTGGCATGCTGGAAGGGTTTCTAGTTCGCGTGAGTTTTGAACTTTCTAACGTTTTCTTCTTAAAATGAATGAACCGTGGTTCTGAAATGCGTGCAAATTTAACAAATACTGCAAATATTGCTTTTGATTTTTTAGTACTGTTTCATTCTTCCACATTATCAATCTTTAACCTGTTACTTAATTACAGGTTTTCAGCCAAATGGGCAAGCTCCAGTATCTTCTACAGACAAACCATTGAAGCCCCAGTTTCGATCCAATGGCATCGACTTAGTACATTACACTCCTCCACGGCGGTTAAAGACAGATGAAATTCCACAAATTGTTAATGACTTCAGAGTTGCTGCAAGGAATGCTCTAGAGGCTGGTACTTTTTCCTAACCTCTCTCCTAACTTTACAAAAATATAGTATTTTCTTTACTCGATTGTAGATTGACTTTCTCCATATAATTACATAAATTAACTATAATCTCAGGAGGTCAATTTCGTTATTCATAACATTAACTTTTTTGGTGTGAAGGTTTTGATGGAGTTGAGATCCATGGTGCTCACGGCTACATAATCGAGCAGTTCATGAAAGATCAAGTCAATGATCGAACAGATGAATATGGTGGGGGCCTAGAAAATCGTTGTCGTTTCGCACTAGAGGTCGTTGAAGCTGTTGTCAATGAGATAGGAGCTGATAAAGTAGGAATAAGGCTTTCCCCCTTTGCAAGTTATATGGAGTCAGGTGATTCGAATCCAGTAGCTCTAGGAATATATATGGTTGAAGCATTGAACAAATATGGAATTCTTTACTGCCATATGGTTGAGCCAAGAATGAAAACCGCTGTGGAGAAGGCTGAAACTCACGAAAGTCTTGCACCGATGAGAAAGGCATTCAAGGGGACATTTATGGTTGCCGGAGGTTATGGTAAAGAAGATGGTAGCGTTGCAATATTGAATAATTCTGCTGATCTTGTTGCTTATGGTCGGTTATTCTTAGCTAACCCTGATTTACCGAAAAGATTTGAGCTTAATGCTCCTTTGAACAAGTACATCAGGGAGACATTCTACACTTCTGATCCTGTTGTTGGTTATACTGATTACCCATTTCTCGAATCTAATGTTGGAATTTCGGGATAAAAACTGGGGATCTAAAATTCCATTACTAATTAATCCCTTTCGCAAGGTATTATTGATCTATTTGTTAGGTCAGGATATAAATTGTTTGGTTTATGATAATAAGGGTTTACAACAGTTCACAAGATATAGTAACAGTGTATGGTTGTTGCAATTCTGTGTATGATGGGAACAATTTGTAGGCTGTGTGTGACGATGTGCTAGATTATGTACTCTTTACGTATTTCCCACGAAATAAATATGCGACGGTTTGGGTCCAGTATTTGTAACGGTTTGGGTCAAGTATTTGTAACGGTTTGGGTCAAGTATTTGTAACGGTGTGGGTCAAGTATTTGTAAGGTTGGGCCACATTTGTCTTTGTTTGGGCCATGTATTTGCAACGTATTGGTCCAGGTATTTGCTACAGATTGAGGTGAAACATTTGAGACGGTTACCACCAGATGTTGACTTATAGGTGTATATCAAGGGGATTCAATATTCATAACCTCGAGATCTGAAATGATCACAAAATCGGACCATAGTCCTGGTACCACCTAGCTACATTTTATTCCACAAATTATCTGAAGTGTTAAATGAGTTCAAGCCAACAAACAACACTCTTTCCTTCATTATTTGGTATCCCAACTTTTTCCTGTCTCTCTTGGATGCATGGGCGAAGTTAGGATTTGAAGTCACCATGGGCTAGCTAAAAAATTAAAGGCTTAGGAAATAATTTGATCAGAAAATAAGGGGTAAATTTAAAGGGCCAAACATAAAACAAAGTTAAAGTTAAGGGGTAAATGCGAAATTGTAGAGAAAAGAAAGTTCAAAAGAAGAGTTAATAAAAAAAAATAAAGATGCTTCCGACATGATTTGAACGCAAGACGTGTAAGGTACATCGAGCGTTTGTGACGATGAATTTCATGTCAATCATAACAACGAACCTTTTGTGTTCTTACTTTCTCAATCTACTTTGACTCTTACACTATTTTTTCGACAATGATTTTCTTGTCGACATTCACCTTCACAACATTTTTGTTGACATATTTTTTCACATTGTCCATATTATGATCAACTTTACATACATGACAACAATACATTTAGTTTTGTTGTCGTTGATTTTCGTTCAATCTATGATCGCAATTTTAACGTTTTCGTTGTACTGACTTAATCCACTCATCTTTACCAAACATCACAAATCCGAGAGTTGCAAGAAGACAGGATGTGTCTGAGAAAAGAGATATTGTGTAACATGTGTATATACGTGACGGATCGAGAAGACGAGATCCGACGATCAAGAATGATTCAAAATATTTGAAGATATATTCCAAGATATGTGAAGATCTAGAGATATTTAGTTTCATGTATTTAGGATTCTTGTAATTATCTTTATATCTATTCCTAGTTTAGTTAAAAGGACTTAAGAAATCCTAAACCCCAATTTCTTTATAAATAGGAATTAAATTATCGTGTTATGTCTGACCAATGTAATCGATCAAACCCACAAATTGCAGTGATTACTAATGAAACACAGATCAAACCTACAAATTGCGGTGATTATTAATGAAACAGTTAATTTCTCTATGGATGTAGGTCGTGAATCTCCGACTGAACGACGTTAAATTATCGTGTCAATTATTTTATTATAGTTCTCCGATTATCACGTAATCGTGATTTAACATGTGTGTTATAACGCATGTGACTCTCCCTCCCCTTGGTCATTACTAATCTTCAACTTGTCTCCTTTCCAACGTTTAGTTCTTCTTCACAATTTTTATTCCCATACCATGTAATAAATTTGTCTGATAACTATCTGGGAGGTGCTAATAGCATTCGTTCAAAGTGTTGTAGGACCCCGAACTACACATAAGACCTTTTTCGATTTGTGAGTAATGGGGAGTCTCCAACACTTTGAACGAGTGCTATTAGCCTCTCCCTAACTATTTGCTGCATCTGACTCCTGCGATTTCTACATGAGGCGTGTTTCCAAAAAAAAGTAAGAAACATGGAGCACGTTTTGGAGAAAAAACAAGAAAGATATCAGGCAAGTCACACCCCTTTCTCCAATCCCTCTTGTCCACTTATCCTTCCTTTTTTCCAGCGACACCTCCTGAGTCCTGCCCTACTTACCCATCAGTATCACCATTACCCAACACTACCCCAACAATTCACATGCCAGTCAGACCATCCACCTTTTTCTCCTCATCTACCAATCCCCATTCACAAACCTTTCATAAGGAAAGGAGGGTTGGTGGGTCGGGCTCAACCCACCCGAAACAACCCACCAACCTTCTCTTTATATGTATATAAACACTAACCTGAGAAGCCAAAATAAAAAAGCAGAAGAAACAAAATTCATCAAAATGTCTGAAGAGAACTCAACAATACCTCTCCTTACTCCATACAAGATGGGGAAGTTTGATCTTTCTAACAGGTATATTTGTTGATCCCCAATTTTTCATACAGAGAGAGAAACTAGATGATAACTTTTAAGACTTTTTTTCTAGCGTGCCTCCACACCCTTGACCTCTAAGATGGAACGCTAAACTTCTCACCGCTCCTACTTTTAAGTTTTCAAATTTAAACTTAGCTTACTAACTTAGATCACCAAAAATTTAAAACAATGTGCCATCTCTTCTATCTACATTCTTCATCAAAAAAAAAAAATCTCTTCTATCTACAATATATTACTATGTGAAGCTTAATGGGTTTTTGTTAATTAAACTAATGATCACTTTGAAGGATTATAATTCTTGTTAATTTCAGCTAGATTTTCATAAAAAACTTCCTTCTGAAAGTTGCTAGTATTACCCAACTAAATCAAGAGTTACTTGCTAGTTATATGTTGAGTGAATTCATGTGCCATCCGTATCTTTGGTGTCATATCTGATTTGTGGTATATGGTTTCTACAGTGGGTCTGGTCACGGGATTTCTAATTATTGTAAAGAACTACAGATTGTATCAATTTATTCATTCCTCTTATCGAGGAAAATTTTGAATGGTCGATGTTTTGGAAAAACAAGAAAAGTTTCTGGGTATAAAATTTTAGGGTTATTTCCGTAATGGCCCCCTACTTTGTGACCAGCTTCCCGCCTGACCCCCTACTTTACGAAAAATACCCATATGGCCCCCTTCCGTTATAACACCGTCACTCTCTCTCCTCCATCATGTTTTCTCTCTCTGCCAACTCACGCCACATCATTTGTTACGCCACCTCATCACCTTCTCCGGCAGAGGTCGTCGGCCGGCCAAATTTCCGGCCGGCGACCTTCAAACTAAAAAAAAAAAAATATAATTTTTTTCTCTCTTCCTCTCTCTCTCTCTCTAAAATTACTCTGGCGAACCCTTCGCCGGAGTGGTCTGTTCAGTGAAGAACAGACTCGGGTCTGTTGAACAGACCCGAGTCTGTTCTTCACTGAATAGATCTGGTCTGTTCCTTGAAGAACAGACTGAGATCTGTTCTTCAAGAACAGACCACTCCGGCGAAGGGAGCCTTCGTCGGAGTAATTTTAGAGAGAGAGAGAGAGGAAGAGAGAATTTTTTTTTTTTTAGTTTGAAGGTCGCCGGCCGGAAATTTGACCGGCCGGCGACTTATGCCGGAGAAGGTGATGAGGTGGCGTAACAGATGATGTGGCGTGAGTTGGCAGAGAGAGAAAACATGATGGAGGAGAGAGAGTGACGGTGTTATAACGGAACGGGGCCATATGGGTATTTCTCGTAAAGTAGGGGGCCAGGCGGAAAGCTGGTCACAAAGTAGGGGGCCATTAGGGAAATAACCCAAAATTTTATGGGGTGGAAATTTTTTAATTTCTCCAAAACACACCCTCTTTTTTCCATCTCGCCGGACAGAGTTGTTGGCCGACAACCTTTCTCATCTTCATTTCTTCCTCTCTCTCTTTGATCTCTTTCTCTCTCACAAATCTCTCTTTCTATCTTAAATATCTCTCTCGGATTTCGACAAACCTCTTTCTCTCTCTCGGATTTCGAGAGACCTGTTTCTCTCTCGAATCTCTCTCCCCCCTCTCGACTAAAACTCTAGGGTTTTAGTTGAGATATAAGGAGAGAACAAAGGGATCAGAGAGTCGAGAGAGATTAGAGAGTCGAGAGCAAGAGAGAGAGATCAGAGAGTCGAGAGATTAATCCGAAAGAGAAGTCGGAGAGAGAGAGAGAATTCTGAAAAATAGATTAGAGAGAGAAAAAAAATGATGGTTGTGGTGGTCAGAAGTGGTGATAAAAAATGGATGATCGAAATTTTTGGCCAGAGATGAGAGGAGATGGAGGCAGAAGAAACTGAAAAAAAAACCATTAAGGGCGGGTGGTATATGGAGGAACAGTAGATTACAATTTGTTTTGTTTCCGCCCAAAAATTTGTATTCAGGAAAATTTCTTTATTTCTCAAAAACATCGACCTTTTAAATTCAATTGAAAGGGTATTTTCGAATGTAAAGTAATTTTGTTTGAGAAGCTTGAGGTGGCGCTACATGACATTTTGGTGTCTACACTCCCATATGAGGTGTCAAATATATAGAACACTCATGGTTAGGGCTTGGAAAAAAATCTGAGAACCTGGAACCCGTCATAGACATTCGAATCCAGTAGAGCCCATAGGTACCCGAAATCGGATTTAGCCTGACCGACTCAGTGAAATCGACTGATCTCACTGGGTTTTGAAGTGCTACCCAGCATCCCGCTCGAACCGGACCCTTTAATATTTGCCCGACATAACCCGCTTCTCGTCCATTTACCCAATTAACTTGTGCACATTGTGTGTATGTTTGTATATATGTATCTATGTATATGTATACTACCCTAATCCAAAATAATATACTTTATTACCTATAGTCGTGGCGGTGGACCACGAACGTGATGGTTGTATATTAGTGGTTACCAGAGTGATGAAGTATGGTGGTGACCTGGTGAAAAAAATGTATAAAATAGATTAATAAATTCTTAGATATTAAATACACTTTGATACTTTTTAAATATTTTAAATATATATTGGTCTCGAGGTGTCCTTTTCTTCAATAGTGAAAAAAATGAAAACTTGATACTCGATCGCCAAATACTCGAGAAGCCCGCAAAATTTGATGTTTTCTTCTTGTGAAGACACCCTAAATACATAAAGACACCTCAATACGTAACCGTGTCTACATAACATCATTCTCCACACCATAAAAAGATGAGAGATAGTGGTAACAAATCATCCCATCCCAACATCTTCACAAGCAATTTAATTAAAAAAAAACATCCTTCACAAGCAAGGGTAGAGCCAGGCTGCAGCCATGGTTCAACTCTAATGAACTATTACAATTTATGTGGCATACATTGCAAAACCCAGTGCCAGACCGAGTGGTAGGTTCTTAACCCTAACGCACACCAGATCACCGGTTCAGACTCCCATACCACTTAATTTTGTTTTTTACTTTGTGAATTAATTTTGTATTGATCCTTGCATTACATATTCTTTCACTTTTGGTCCCTACTTTTGAACCAGAGTCTATTTTGACCCCTTCTTTTTACTAAGTTAAATTTTATCTCTTTCAATAGGTTCCATCCTATGTTCTAGTTCTTTGTCTTCAAATTACCAATGATCGCATACATTAATTTTAACGGATGTGAAGTTTTTTTTAAGCATTTTATGTTTGAATTATTATCAAAAATTTCACGTAGATCTTATTTTATGTAATGAGAATTTTCGGAATCACTTGTTTTGGCTTGAAAAGTTAAGTTACATATAAAAATAATGATAGAAAAATATCGTATTCGGCAAAAAATTACTTTTAAATTACCACTTATTAGTGCATATACACTAAAAGTAAAAAAAAAAGTTGTTCTCTAAGTAATTTTAGGCTAGTCCGGGTTAGTTTAAAATCCTGGTTCCGCCCTTGTTCACAAGCCAAGAAAATGGTTCATAGTATTTCTCCTTGTATAAGAAAGAGGTTGATCATAATTGTCTCTTCTTATTTAGAGAAAGGTAGTAATTCGTTTATCATAAGTAAAATCCATTTATAAGTTGATCATATATTTTTGTTATTGTCAAATCGGTTTTAATTGCAGTTGAGTGTCTAAGACTCACGACCTTTCTTAACAACTAGGGCTAACTTGTGCAAAGTATCAAACTGGTTATGTTTTTCATTAATGCAGAGTTGTTTTGGCACCATTAACAAGACAAAGATCTTACAAGAGTGTGCCACAACCACATGCTGTCTTGTATTACTCTCAAAGAACGACTAGAGGAGGGCTTCTCATTTCTGAAGCCAGTCCTATTTCAGAAACTGCTGCGGGGTAATACTCCTGTCGATATCTATTACACAACATATGATGATAATTTATTGTCGATCTCTCTTATTATATAAGCCTTATGCCGCGGCAATATTGAATAAGATTTTGGATACCACAATTCTTAATTGAGTACCTAAACCGATATTACCCGCCATTAACCTTGAGAATCGGGGTACTTGCCGTTATTCTTTAATGCCGTAAGATTCGAACTTTGGCCTCCAGTAAAGCGACAGACATGTTACCACTTACCACCCAAGCCAGGAGAGATTTTACTAGTGATCACATTCATGCATGGACTATAATAATGATGAATTACTACCGTCGTCTTCGAATTTCCATGATTATTCTATTTCTGTGTTTATTGTATCATTTTCAGGTGCCTGGATACTCCTGGCATTTGGTCAAAAGAGCAGGTAGAAGCATAGAAACCTATAGTTGACGCGGTTCATGCCAAGGGTGGTGTGTTCTTCTGCCAACTTTGGCATGCTGGAAGGGTTTCTAGTTCTTGTGAGTTTTGAATTCCTAATTAACCTTTTCTTCCTCGAACTAGTGAATCGTGGTTCTGAAATGCTGGAAAAATTAACAAATACTGAAATACACAGATACGAAAATGTGTATCAATTCCTTCTTCCAAGTACTGTTTCATTCCTATTCCACGTTATCAATCTTTAATTAACCTGTTACTTAATTTACAGGTTTTCAGCCAAATGGGCAAGCTCCAGTGTGTTAGAAAATATTGTCTTTGAATACACAAAGAAGATGAAAAAAAGAGGGATGGAGATTAGAGGCTTGAAACGTGTACTAAGTACACTTTCCTTAAAGCATTATTTGCCCCCTCTCGATCGAGATTACTTGAAGGTTCAAGGCAAATTGCTTCCCAAGATATGACAAGCCTTTGTGAAACTGCATCAAGTAATTAATGAAGATTTCACGATAGGAGCATAAGAACCTTAAGATTATGGCAAAGATATTTGTTGACACAAAAACTAATATAATAGTTTCTTCTCTCTCAAAATTCTCTACACTTTGATATATATTGATTACAAATCAGATTTAAGAAACACTTATTTATAGAAATCAAAATACATCTATAATGAAAAGTTGTATCTTCTTTAAAAGATAACTATTGGTAATTGAACTTGAATTCAACTATTAATGTGAATAGTCACAATTATTTACAAATCTCTTTCAACTTTGAATTCAAACTATTATTGTCAATAGTCACAATTATTTACTTTTAACTTTTAATTGGTATAGTATTAATTTTATTAATATTGTCCAAAAATTCCAACACAGTGTCTTCTACAGACAAAACGTTGAAGCCCTATTCTCGGGGCAATGGCATCGACTTCGATTATTTCACTACTCCACGGCGTTTAAAGACAGATGAAATCCCACAAATTATTAATGAATTCAGAGTTGCTGCAAGGAACGCTCTAGAGGCTGGTACTTTTCTAACCCCTCTCCAAATTAACTTTAGAAAAATGTACATTCTTTACTGTGAAAAGATAAATACCTTTATACGTATAACTCGAATTGAGTCGAGTTATAGAGGAGATGATCGGGTGAAGACCGAGAGGAGTGAGGTAGCTTGAATAACTCTCGGTTGAACCCGAGGAAGAAGATAAGTGACTCTCGGTTATAGCCGAGGTTGGAAGCACAAACCTCTCGGGTATGACCGAGAGTTTGGTGATGATCCTTCTCGGTTATAACCGAGTGTTAGGAAGGAAGACTCTCGGTCAGACCAAGAGATGTTGATGATGGTGAAGGGAGAAACCGAGAGATGGTGAAGAGTTGATCGTGAGAGTTGATAGAGAGAGAGAGCTAGGTTAAAAACCTTGTTTATTACACTTACAACTTATCTTTTACATTATGCATGGAACTCCTTATATAGTTTTACATTGGAGAAGTTTTAGAACTATAAAACTCTCTAAACTCTTATCTAATACAACAATCCTAATAGCACTAGGACTCCTAATAATACTAGGAATCCTTTTCCTAACCATAGACTAACCCACTCGGTTTAGCCGAGTGGAGTAGACTTCTAACACTCCCCCTCAAGTTAGAGCGGGAATGGAAGTAACGCCTAACTTGCCAATAATGTTCTTGAACGGTTCTGCCCCAAGTGGCTTTGTGAAGATATCCGCTAACTGATTATCTGAACTGGTGAAGCGTGTGGCAATGACGTTGTCTTTGATCTTTTCACGAACGATGTGGCAATCTATCTCAATGTGTTTGGTACGTTCGTGGAAGACGGGGTTGTCAGCAATGTGGAGAGCAGCCCGATTATCACAGTAAACTGTCATCGGGTCAGAGTGATTAATTCCAAAGTCAAGTAATAAATACTTGAGCCATTGTAATTCACATGTAAGAATGGCTAAAGCTCGATATTCTGCTTCTGCCGAAGATTTTGCAACTGTAGGTTGTTTCTTTGATTTCCAGGAAAGAGGACTGGATCCAATCATTGTAAAATATCCTGTAGTTGATCTACGGGTTGAAGGACAACCAGCCCAATCTGAATCACAGTATCCTGTAATGTGGAGAGAGCTGTTTGCGGATAAGAAGACTCCTTTATCAAGTGTTCCTTTCAAGTATCGTAGTACGCGATGAGCAGCGTCTAGGTGTACTTGACTGGGTGTTTGCATGAATTGACTGAGGTTATTTACTGCAAAAGTTATGTCCGGTCTTGTGACCGTTAGATAAAGTAGTCGACCAATGAGACGACGGTAAATTGACGGATCGGCCAATGGTATCCCGTCGGTTGGAGAGAGTCGGAGTTTTTGTTCCATAGGGAACTCCGAAGGACGTGCAGCGGTTAGTCCAGAATCTTTTAGAATGTCAAGTGCATATTTTCGTTGACATAGAAATATGCCTTGAGAAGAGCGAGATACTTCAATTCCGAGGAAGTATTGTAGGCGGCCCAAATCTTTTAAAGAGAATGCCTTGTTAAGAAATATTTTCAACTGGGAAATAGCATGATCATTATTTCCCGTGATAATTATGTCGTCTACGTAGACGAGGACATAGATTTGAGTGGAGTGAGATCTAAAAGTAAAGAGAGAATAGTCACTTTTAGACTGAGAAAAGCCCCGTTCGATGAGAACGGAGGAAAATTTTGAGAACCATTGTCGAGAGGCCTGTTTGAGGCCATAGAGAGACTTATGGAGACGACATACTTTAGACTCCCCCTGAGATGAAAAACCGGGGGGTAATTTCATGTAAACTTCTTCATGAAGGTCGCCTTGAAGAAAGGCGTTATTGACATCCAATTGATGGAGAGTCCACCCTTTAATGGCGGCGAGAGAGAGAAGGACACGAACAGTAACTAATTTAGCAACTGGAGCGAAAGTATCATTGTAATCTAATCCTTCGATTTGTGTGTAGCCTTTGGCTACCAATCGTGCTTTATAGCGTTCAATGGAGCCATCGGACTTAAATTTGATTTTGTATACCCATTTACAACCGATGGGTTTCTTGCCAGGTGGTAGACTTGTAATTGTCCAAGTATTATTTTCTTCTAAGGCCGAAATTTCTTTGGCCATGGCTTCTTTCCAATGAGAGGACTTCATTGCTTGAGTGAAAGAGGTAGGTTCGGTTGTCGTTAAAACCGAAGAGAGAAATTGTTGATGAGAAGTGGAAAACGAGTTGATTGAGAAGTAATTTTCAAGTGGATATTTGATTGAACTCGTGTTGGAGCATACATAGTCCGCAAGGTGAGCTGGTGGCCGGCGATCCCTTTTGGGTCGACCGGAGTTCTCGTCGGCCGAATCTGAGGCGGGAGTGACGGTCGGTGATGGAGATGACGAAGATCCATCTGAAGGCACCGACGATGAAGACGCTCCTGGAACAGGGAGCTCTTCGGTGGACTCTGCAGGCACCCCCGAAGGGGTGGTCTGTAGGGAACCCGAAGACGAACTAGCAGGGGTGTCTGTAGGCACCCCTGTGTCGTTAATCTGTCCAGATTCGACAGGAACAGCAGCGTCGTCCAAGCTGCTGTTCGTCGTCTGGACAGTGGCCTTAGGGACGTCGACCGGAAAGTTGAAAGTGCCATTGTCATCAATGGACAGATGTGGCGTTGGGTAATGAGAGGACGGTGCAACCGGAGGAGAAGATGACATCGGAAACCGATTCTCTATAAACGTTACATCTCGTGAAATAAAAATTCGTTTTGTCGAGATGTCGTAAATACGATATCCTTTCTGTCCATTAGGATAACCAAGAAATATACCGGCGGAAGAGCGGGCATCCATCTTTGTTTTGACCAAGGGAATACGGGCAAAACAAAGGCAACCAAACACACGAAGATGGGAAAGATTTGGAGGAGATCCAAGAATGATTTCATGAGGAGACTTACCTTTTAGGTTAGGTGTTGGTAACTTGTTTATCAAATAAACGGCCGTTAACACACATTCTCCCCAAAAAAGGAGAGGAAGATTCGCTTGAAGGCGTATGGAACGGGCCACTTCAAGAATGTGACGGTGTTTTCGTTCAACCACCCCGTTTTGTTGAGGTGTGTAAGTACAACTACGTTGGTGTACGATTCCTTTATCAATGAACCAATTTTGTAAATATGTATTCATGAATTCGGATCCATTGTCCGATCTTAAGGTTTTGATCTTGCAATTGAATTGCGTGGAGACATAATAAAAAAAACTAGTGATGAATTTGCTAGCATTGGATTTGGAATCCATAAGAAAAATCCAAGTACAACGTGAAAAATCGTCGACGAGGGTTAAAAAATATCTACATCCGGAGGTAGATGGGACCGGAAAAGGTCCCCATACATCCGCATGGACTAACTCAAATATATGAGAGGAAGAAGAAGTACTAAGTGGAAAGGGTAGCCTAGTTTGTTTAGAAAGTGGACAAACATCGCACGGTACTTTATTCGATAAAAACTTAAAATTTAAACATGGAAGTTTAGAATTAAAAAATTGAAAACGACTAAAAGATGGGTGTCCCAAACGGGAATGCCATAAAAGAAAAGACTCTTGACTAGAACTATCTAAACTTGAAACCGAAAGGATGGGACGCTCCGTGCGAAGGAAGTAAAGATCATCATGAAGACTACCATGCCCAATCTCCGTCCTCGTTGTTCGGTCCTGAAAAACACACAAATCGTGGTCAAATAGGACGGTACAACGAAGTGATTTAGATATTTGAGAAATAGATAAGAGATTAAATTGAAAAGATGGAATATGAAGCACATCTTGTAAATAAAATTTATTTGAGAAATAAATTGTACCAATATGATCAACCTTGATTCGGGAACCATCCGGTAATCGAACATAGAAATCCGGAGGTGCAAGGGAATAAGAAGAAAATCGAGAAAGATTTGAACAAATATGTTTAGCGGCTCCCGAATCAATGACCCAAGGAGGATGATAAGAGGAAGAATACGTACCCGTTAAGTTGACAAGAGGATCCTTGTTGGCGCCCTTAGAATTAGTAGATGTGGGCTGTTGAGATCGTTCCAAGAGAGCAAGGACGTTTTGGTATTGTTCATTGGTTAAAGAAGTTGCTGTAGGCACCCCCATACTTTGATCCAAAACCGAGTTGGCCCTAGGGTCTTCTCGAGTGCGATTTCGATTGCGTTGGCCATAATTGGGTGGATAACCATGTATCTTATAACAAGAAGTAACGTCATGACCATGAATCTTGCAATTGTCACAAAAAGGTCTAGGTCTTTTTGTGCGTTGCCTCTCCGAACCGTTGTAACGGTTTTGATTATATTCATTGGTACCAACGGCAAGGGCAGCATTGTTGGAGTCGATATGCATAGGAGTAATGAGATTTTGTTGAACCTCTTCTTGTTTAATAAGGGAATGAATACGTAGGATTGATGGGAAGGGTTCAATCAATAGGATTTGACTCCTAATTGACGAGAATCGGTCATTAAGACCTTGAAGAAATTCCATAGCTCTATCTTGGTTGGATCTTTCAACCAATGAGCGACCATGTCCACATATACAAGGCTCGGTGATTAGCAAGGAATTGAGTTCATCTTGAAGGGCCTTGAGATGTGTGAAGTATGTAGAAACGTCTAAATTCTCTTGTTTGAGACAAGAAATAGCTCTCTTTAATTGAAAGATTTTAGGAGCATTGGTTTGGTGAAATCTATCAAAGAGATTTTTCCATATATCGGATGCCGTCTCATCATATAAGATGGATGATCGAAGAGGTGGGTCTACCGAATTAATGAGCCAACTAGAAACAAGATCGTTACATCGTCCCCATTGTTCTAATTCATTAGGATCGGTGGGTTTAACGATGCTTCCATCTACGAAACCTAGTTTGGCCTTTGCCCTTAAGGCTTTTGACATTCCTCGAGACCATGAGGAGTAATTATCACCGGTTAGAAGTGGTGTAATAAGAATAGTAGTGGGAGAATCCGAATGGTGAACATCAAACGGCCCACTATTGATATTAGAGTGAATTTGAGAAGTTTCCGAAGATTCGGGAGTAGTCATGATTCAAAAAAAAATTGAAGGCTCTTATACCATGTGAAAAGATAAATACCTTTATACGTATAACTCGAATTGAGTCGAGTTATAGAGGAGATGATCGGGTGAAGACCGAGAGGAGTGAGGTAGCTTGAATAACTCTCGGTTGAACCCGAGGAAGAAGATAAGTGACTCTCGGTTATAGCCGAGGTTGGAAGCACAAACCTCTCGGGTATGACCGAGAGTTTGGTGATGATCCTTCTCGGTTATAACCGAGTGTTAGGAAGGAAGACTCTCGGTCAGACCAAGAGATGTTGATGATGGTGAAGGGAGAAACCGAGAGATGGTGAAGAGTTGATCGTGAGAGTTGATAGAGAGAGAGAGCTAGGTTAAAAACCTTGTTTATTACACTTACAACTTATCTTTTACATTATGCATGGAACTCCTTATATAGTTTTACATTGGAGAAGTTTTAGAACTATAAAACTCTCTAAACTCTTATCTAATACAACAATCCTAATAGCACCAGGACTCCTAATAATACTAGGAATCCTTTTCCTAACCATAGACTAACCCACTCGGTTTAGCCGAGTGGAGTAGACTTCTAACATTTACTCAATTGACTTTCTCTACAAAAAGTTTCATAACTCTAGCTTTATCCGCGTGAAGGTTTTGATGGAGTTGAGATCCATGGTGCTCACGGCTACATAATCGAACAGTTCATGAAAGACCAAGTCAATGATCGAACAGATGAATATGGTGGGAGCCTAGAAAATCGATGTCGTTTCGCACTGGAGGTCGTTGAAGCAATTGTCAATGAGATAGGAGCTGATAAAGTAGGAATAAGGCTTTCTCCCTTTGCAAGTTATATGGAGGCAGGTGATTCGAATCCAGAAGCTTTAGGCATAAACATGGCCGAAGCATTGAACAAATACGGAATTCTTTACTGCCATATTGTCGAGCCAAGGATGAAAACTGTTGGGGAGAAGGCTGAAACTCACCAAAGTCTTGCACCGATGAGGAAAGCATTCAAGGGGACGTTTATGGTTGCTGGAGGTTATGATAGAGAAGATGGTAACGATGCAATATCGAATAATTCTGCTGATCTTGTTGCTTATGGTCGGATATTTTTAGCAAACCCTGATTTGCCAAAGAGATTTGAGCTTAATGCTCCTCTGAACAAGTACATCAGAGAGACATTCTACATTTCTGATCCTGTCATTGGTTATACTGATTACCCATTTCTAGAATCTGATGCTGGAATTTCCAACTAAAAGCTGGGGGAGAAGCGGGGAGGGATCTAAAATGCCATTACTAATTAGTTCCCTTCTCGTCAAGTATTATTAATATATATTTGTTAGTCTTGAAATAATGTTTGATTTTATGATAATAAGTGTCCACAAAATGTAGTAGCAAATATGCCTACATTTGTATTTGTAAGGATGCATTGATCATTTGTGACGGTAAATAATATCGTAACGGTGTTCATGAGTTTTTGCCTTTTAGGTAGATATATATCAAGATTGCTTAAAAAAAAGGTATATATGAAGAGGATTCAATTTTCATAATGTCGAGGTCTGAAATGATCAGAAAATCGAACGGTAGAACTAGTGCCACCTAGCTACATTTTATTCCACAAATTATCTAAACGTGTTAAATAAATTTCAGGCCAATAAACAACACTCTTTTTTCCTTCATTAATTCATATACCATCTTTTTTTTCTGCTATGCTAAATAAAGTTAGGAAACCACATTTCTTTTCTCCTTTAAACAAACCAACAAAAAAACAGAGCAAGTGAAGAGGAAGAAGAAAATGAGCACTGAAAAATCAGAAATCCCTCATCTTATGACTCCATACAAGATGGGAAATTTCAATCTCTCTCACAGGTATGAAGATTTCTCTAAATTCTCATACTCCCAATTATAAAAGAGATGAAATTAAATTTCTTCAAAATTATCACCACTTGGGTTGTGAATTATGCTATTTGCTTTCTCCTAGTTTTGGGGAAGAACTAAAAAAGGGTACCAATTTATTTCATTTATTTGGTGGGCATAATAATCTTGAATTGAAGAAATTATTGAGATGAATTTATATGTACTTGTGCTAATGTTTCAATGGATTAACACTAAAACTTGTGTTTTTTTTTGCAATTATGATAATAAATGCAGAGTTGTTTTGGCACCATTAACTAGACAAAGATCTTACAAGAATATGCCCCAACCACATGCTATCTTGTATTATTCTCAAAGAACTACTAATGGAGGACTACTCATTGCTGAAGCTACTGGTGTTTCTGATACTGCACAAGGGTAAAAATGTCATTTTCTCATACACCGATATGATCCATTTGACTAATGTGGTCACAGTCACTTGACAAACTTAAGGGTACAACAAGTGACTATTGACGTCCTGTCCCGATTTGATAAGTGTATACTGTTTTCGAATTCGTTTTTCAGGTACCCAGACACACCTGGTATATGGACACAAGAGCAAGTAGAAGCTTGGAAACCTATAGTAGATGCTGTTCATGCCAAAGGCGGTGTCTTCTTCTGCCAAATTTGGCATGTAGGAAGGGTTTCGAACTATGGTAAGATCCAAATATCGTTTTTGTATTGCTTTCATACTACTTGTATATATGAATCTTGGTTACTTTCTCTTTTGGTGTTATTTGTGTTACAAATGTTTGCATATGCATTTATAGTGTTATTCTAACGTTGTCTTAAACAAATTATCGGTCACAGGTTATCAGCCCAATGGTCAAGCTCCAATCTCTTCTACGGACAAACCATTGAAGCCCCAACTTCGAGCCAATGGTGTTGATGTAGGAGAATACTCTCCTCCACGGCGGTTAAGGAAAGATGAAATCCGGCAAGTTGTCAATGACTTCAGAATTGCTGCAAGAAATGCAATAGAAGCTGGTATTTGTCTTTTACCCCCAAAACGTTTAGGTTTCTTATTTATATTACAAGTGCAATGCTTCTTTCCCTATAATTTTATTCAGAGTCTTACTTAGAAGCTGATTCAGCATAACCCACATCACATATTTTCTCTCTACTTATATGTTACATAAATCCTTTTTACACAAAGGTTTTGATGGAGTTGAGATTCATGGGGCTCATGGATACTTAATCGATCAATTCATGAAAGATCAAGTCAATGATCGAACAGATGAATATGGTGGCACCCTAGAAAACCGTTGTCGTTTCCCACTAGAAATAGTTGAAGCTGTCATAAATGAGATAGGAGCTGATAAAGTAGGCATACGTCTTTCTCCTTTCGCAAGTCACAACGAGTCAGGCGATTCAAACCCACAAGCACTAGGCATGTACATGGCTGAATCATTGAACAAATATGGAATTGTTTACTGCCATATGGTCGAACCGAGAATGAAAACTGCTAGTGAAGAATGTCAAACAAAGCAAAGTCTTTTACCCATGAGAAAAGCGTTCAAAGGAACATTCGTGGTTGCTGGAGGTTATAATCGAGAAGATGGCAATAAAGCAATAGCGTGTAATAATGCAGACCTTGTTGCTTATGGTCGATTATTCTTAGCAAACCCTGATTTGCCAAGGAGGTTCGAGCTTGATGCTCCTCTAAATAAGTACAACAGAGAGACATTTTACACTTCTGATCCTGTTCTTGGTTATACTGATTACCCATTCCTAGAATCTACTACTACTATATTAAATAGTTAATAAACTCATATCCTCGCTGCTAAAGCATCATTACTTTCGCGAAGAATTTACCCATATTACTCGCAAATTGGTATGCTCTCTTATTATGTATTAAGGATCATAAATTATGGTAATATTATAGTTCGTATTTCATTTTGCAGCAGTCTCATGATATGCTTCTATTTCTTCAGCTAATCTTCTCTTTAGTTCATTCAAATGTTCTAAATAACAGTTAATCGTCTCACTGCAAAAGTAACAATTTCTTCGTTTTGATTTTCCGTATGTTGATGAATTTTGGTGTGAATAGTATTTTCCCACCTTATTCTCATTCTTATTTTACATAGATGTCAATATTCTTTAGGCTCGGACTCTGTGCGAACTTTACATCTACATACAAATTTGTGTAAATCTTACTTCAAAAACAACAACTTACTAAAAACTGGTGATCTTTTTTGTTCGGCCATTTCTATCTTTATTATTGTGGAATTACAGAATAAAATCATCAAAAATGGTACGTCTAACCTTTTTAATATAATAAAAATTCTCTTGAGATGGTGTGTTCCCACTATTATTATCTTAGTGGGGGTTTTGTGTTTTCGATTTCTCCGATGTATGATCATTCAATGACACATTTTATATTGTATGTTTTTCTCTTATCTAATCAAAGTTTGTACTTAAAAAATAAACACATGAGCTTTTGTTAAAGTGGTGAACTTCTTTCAAGTAGATCCTAGGTTTAATACCTACTCCTCACAAGTAACAAGGATAAACAATCTCTTTGGAGGAGTGTTGTGGAATTTTTCGATACACATATAAAATAATAATACGTCGTATAGAAAAGTACTCTTAAAGACTGTTATAGTGACGTTATAAATAGGTTTTTGTTACATCCGTGCAATGGCGGGCAATGTAGTCGTGTTATGTAATTGAATGTTCAACAATATAAATTATTTAGCATACGATTACAAAGCTACGCTCAAACCTCGTTTTATAGTTGTGCTCGAAAAGTTAATGAAATACTTGGAAGAAAGCGACGCTGGCTTCAACTACTACACCATATATGTGTTCCTTCTCTTTTCTCTCCATACGTAGACTTCTCTGGTGAGGTATTCCTCGCATATTTCATTTATTATTGACATAGATGAAAATTTCAGAAATTAATTTCATGGAACAATTAATACTTGAGATTTCTATATGAATTAGTAATTTGGGATTTAATGAAATTGAGTATTTCATGTTTGAAACATGAAGAATATAATGGTTCTTTCCTTACATTACTTATAATGGAATTTCAAGATAAAGAAGGACCTTATTATCCACTAGCTATATAGTTTAAACATTTTAATACCTAAAAACACAAATAAAGACTCACCCTTTTAGGATCTGATAATCCACTTGCCATGTATTCTTAACATTTTAATGCCTAAAAAAATACAAATAAAGGCCTACCCTTTTGACAAGACCTATGAACTTTGTTCCTCACTATTCATTTTTTCTATTAAAATTAAGATATGACTAATCTTTATACCTTACATCACAGTTGCACCCATTGATTTGAAGTTGACAGTGAGAGGATCTCAATTAGGTTGATCTTAAATGACATATTTCAGAAGACTTTTATCACATTTAAGGTTTCCAAGGTTCCGACTCAATATCCACCTCTAAAGAGGAGTCTAATGTATCAAACTTTATCAATTATCGATATTGTTGATGTTTTCTTACACTCAGGTCTAAGTCTAACATGTACGAGATCTTGTTCTTAAGGAAAACTTCACGGGTCTTTCTTTCACCCAAAAATATGTACATAATTTTGTTTGTGCTGGAGGTTCTACGAGCTTTCTTTCACCCAAAAAAAAAAACCTTGACACTTACTAAACTTGAATACGTATCTAAAAATCCAGACACGCTAAAGTGATGTGTGACTATCAAATCCCCAACCCGTGAAGACGAGTCATCTTTACCTTTGATATCACCTGTAGCACCCGAGGCCTTGACAGTAGTTGATATTGTCCTACAAACCAAACATGGTGCTGGGACTCCAATAGCAATAATTACTAAACCATGCGAATTTCTCCATTTTAGAAAGAATTCAATTCTCAAAAAAGCATCTCCCCACCATCAATTCGAATAGATAGTCCCACAAACCTTTGCTAAGGAATATATATGTTCACCAAAACAATAATCCTACCTAATTATTTGTTATATTTCATTCGTACACATATATATTATTCCTAGTACTCTATCCAACAATACATTTAACTAATTTCTTAATACAAACTACTAGACAGATTGACCCAAACTAACTAGTAGTCTAGTACAGATTAACCCTGTTAAATCTACTCGATACCGTCATACTCGTGAGTATTAATTAAACACTCTTATGCAGAATTACTACCTCACTGAGATGCTAGAAGAACATGAAAAAATTGAACTACCCGATCTCTAGGAACTACTCGAACCCAGACCTAGAAGGCGAAATTAAGTTCAAGACAGCTTTTTTGAATAGTTGTTGTTTTGTAAGTTAGGAGGATGTCGACATATATGGCAACTCATGTCATGTCAAAATTTGGAAATATTAAACTCAGATTTTAAAAGGTGAAAGAGGGAAATGAAAAGCTGATTTCTAAAGATTAGTTTATATATGAAGTATAATAAAGAAAGATAAATGATGAACAAATCCAACTAAATCTAAGTTTCAGTCACAAAAACAAACAGGAAAGTATAAAGGGCACTAGCTAGAAAAGAATCAAATAGAGAAACTAACTAGTGAAAAAGGCACCAACCCAACATGGACAGTTCATTGGTTTATGGCAAACTTCACATGCAAGGCAATTTATAACCTGTTCCATTAAGTAGACAACAGCCCCTAACCAAAACCCTAATTCACTAATAAGCTAGCTAGTGTTAATCCATAAGTGTTTTGGCCGCTCAATAAAGGACTGACATCTCTATATTAGTATTAGTGTTGTTGGTTCAATGGTTCTTCATAGCTACAAATGGCATTCCTTCATTAGTTAATAGTTATGGGTGCTAGTAGTGTTAGAATGAGCACAAAAATTAAGAAAATTTATGGGGCCTTTTGGGTGCATGGGCAAGATTTTGGCATTGATGTGCAAATTTTTGGGTTAATTTTGGCCTCTTCTTTTCCTTTCTATTTTCTCATTTTCTGTGTAGGCATTAGTGGACCCTCAATAAAAGAGAGAGAATCAAACAAGAGAGACATGGTGAAGTGGGAAGTTGTAAGAGAAAAATACTACTAAATGTTTGGAAAAAATGGACTTACCACAGACCGAAACCTGATGTGACCGACTCTTGTTGGACGGCTTGTGTGGAGAGAGAGACGGCCCGTCCAATGGGAGCTGGCCGCATCGGCTTTTGGCTTGTGTTCGTCCCATTTTTTCGGGCCATTTAGCATAGTTGGCAGTAAGAACACCTAATAAAAGGTATTACTTTAGAAGGAGATGAGAATCACATGAGCTAAAGAGTATATATGAGACTCTAATGGTACTTGTCCAAAGAAGAACTAAGTAAGTTGTGAGAAGTTCTAGGCTTCTAGCTAGTGAGAAAAACAAGTGAGCAAACAACCTCGAAGCTAATTTAAACTAGTGGGAGGTTGTCTGCAAGGGAAGCAGGCAATTAGGATACCTAAACAATTAATCCACAATCAAATCACAAAAAAGAAACCCTCCATCTCCAAAACAAACAAAAATAAGAAAAAGAAAAGTACCTAGTGATTTGGATTCTTTGAAAGCATTCTATAAGGAAGAAAAATTGAAAGAAATAATGGCAAGAGGAAAGGTGCAGCTGAAGAGGATAGAGAACCCAGTTCACAGACAGGTGACGTTTTGTAAGCGACGATCCGGGTTACTCAAGAAAGCTAATGAGTTGTCTGTCCTCTGTGATGCTGATGTCGGTGTTATCGTCTTCTCCACCCATGGCAAGCTTTATGAGCTTTCAACTAAAGGGTACACTATAGCTCTCTCTCTATCTCTATACCATATGATCATTGATGGTGACATATTCTCGATCGACCCTAGAAAAGCTTTATGATGAGCTAGGGTTATTTCTTTTCTACTGTAGAGAGATCAGAGTTCGAATCTTACTGTTAAAAAATAATTTATGATTATAGTTAGATTGATGTAACTTGATTTAGTAGTGTTGAATATGCAAATAAATTAGGAGCATGAAAGAAATGAGTGAGAGGTACATGGAGACATCACAAGGAGCTAAAATTGCAGAAGCATCTGAACCCAAAATAAGTCTGGTATGTAATTATAAACCCTAAATTAAATTAATTAATACATCTTGATTTGTTACAATTAATAATCATACTAAGATAATTTCTAGGATAATAAACTAACTAAGAAAGATGATCTTAATTTGATTGTTATTTACTATTTATATTCTGATAATACTAGGAACCATATGAACATAGTATTGCCAGCAGTCATATTATGCTAAAAGAAGCACTTCTTTATTTCTAATTTAAAAGGCTGAGATGATCAATTTCTTCTACAAGAACATGTGAAAAAACTTATCTTTTCTTTTTTTTTTCAAATGAAGGGATTATATATTGAATTTGAGCGCGTAGGAAAGACGAAAATTAAAATTAGTACAAGTAGTTCAAATAGAGATTCTCAAAATATCTAGTTGAATGGTTGGATTGATCGACACTATAACTCTACCGTGTTATCATTTGTTTCAGAAAGAGCGGATTCTTTCTACCTATACGCACCACCAGGGCCGTGCCTGAGAATCCGGGGGCCCGGTGCCAAATTTTTTAGTTGGCCCCCTTGTATAAGCAAACGTAAAATCTAAATTTTTTTACGCATTCGGTTGTTTTTGTGTATGTCAAGGTTGTGGCTAACTTTTTCATCTCACACATTAAATTATAGTTTAGTTATGAATGATAATGAGAGTTTGGATAGAGATTCATATGATAGAAAGAATGAGAAATTTTAGAGAGGAGAAAAAAAATAAGGATTAAAAAGAAAGTTATGTGTCAAAGAACAAATTGCGTTGCGATAAAAATTATAGAAATATCATGTCGCAAGAGAGACTGAGAGAAAGGAGATTTGTGATAGTTAGAGAATAGTTTTGTTGTCCTTATTGGCTTTGGGATGAAAATACTATATATTATACCATTTTTTTTTTTGTTGACATGCACTTGAATCATTGACCATTAACGTTTCAATGTGACCTCTTCCAAAAAAAATTAAGAGAAAGTGCTACCGGTAGCACTCGAACCCAAGACTTTTAGCCCAGGAGATGAACAGTGCACCAGCTGAGCTACTTCACGACTCATGCTAATCCTATAACCTTCCCGGTTTAATAGGGTTAATAAATGGCCAAAAACTTAAAAATTACCCTTTGTGGTGGGGGGCCTGTGCGGGCGCACGGCCCGCACCCCCCCACTGCACGTCCCTGCGCACCACCATCTAAGTATATCATGTGTCTCTTTTTTCACATCCAATATAAGTTTAATTTGAAACATGAGCACCATATGTTTTATAGTTGTTTGATTTGTGTGTTTTGCTTCAAGATTAATTTTAACCTTAAACTACTGTTAGGTTCTTTACTTCTTAAGACCTAACAAATTTGTATATGTATTTAGGGATTATAGTCTAGTTAAAGAGAGAAGGATGAATATTTTGGTTAGTGAAGAAATTTCTATCAATTTGAAGAAATAATAGTTAAGTAAAAGTAGCATGTCAACTATAGAAAAAAAAAATGTAAGTATTTGAAATCATGCAGGAATTAGAGGAGGAGATCGCTACAACAAGGCACGAAATTCAACTTCTTCAGAAAGGTCTTGGGTAAAAATGAAAAATCAAATTACTCCTAGCTTTGAATTACATTTCCTAGCTCCTAATGATGGACGCCCGTTAATCCAACAAAATATTTTTGTCTAATGAACACTTGTGGTTAATGATATTGCACAGATATATTTTCGGAGGGGGAGCTGGAAATATGAATTTGGTTGAATTAGATGCATTAGAAAAACATCTTGAGCTTTGGTTACGTAATATCCGCACAACCAAGGTATATATATAATCGATCTCTCTTCCTTCCAAAATATAAATAGTGCTTATATAGTATTATACCAAAAGAAATTATTTACACTTTGATTACAGATGCAGATTATGTTTGAAGAGATTCAAGTGTTGAAGAATAAGGTCAGAACTTATATTTAATTTGCTCTCTCTCTCTCTCACACACACACATTAGGTTTTTGGGTATTTTATCAAGCAATGACTTGTGTGTCTACTTTCTTTAGATTATACTAATTAGTTTGAGTTAATCATCGATTAGACTAGTCTCTGTCAATTACCTCGCTTGTAATATAAAGATATTCCGGAAATGCCCAAGGGTGGCTTGGTTCCATGTATTTTGGAGTTGAGATTATTTTTCGGCATAAATACTCAAGTCCGTACTAATTTTTCGGCATATACATCCCCTACATAAATGTATTATTATTGTGCAGATAGAGGAGCAAAATGGATTATTTGACATAGCTCCACTTATGACTGGATTTCCCTATCAACTAACATTACCAAATGATATATACATGTTTTAAGAGTGAGGGGTCATTCAAAAATCAATGACCCTTACAATCACTCTCACTACTAAACCTAGAGTGTGCTTGTGTGTTTTCTTTTCTACTCCTATTTTAATATGGTTGCTTGAACTTTGTCAATGTGTGCTTGATAGTTGAAACTTATTATGTAATGTGTGATGGATTAAGTATAAAACTTTATATTATGTTAAGAAACTATATATTGTGTATAGTTTGCTCTATTTTACACTCATGTATATATATTAGCAACTGGTTTAACATAATAAATGAATATCCCGAAAAATTCATTACAAAAGATATCTTAATTACAAGAACTAGCTCATATATATAATCCCTTACACTAGGTGTGGTTTGTGGAGGCATATATGTTTTTACGCCAATCAATTCAGAAGGTTTACACTGACCGACTCACTTTCTTTTATCAGATTCTCAATTTCGAGTTGTCTCTCAGTTTATTTTTCGTCAGTTAACTTTAATTTATAATTTTCTAGTTTTGTACTACATGTTTTTCTCTATACTCTCCCCTACTCTTTCTTTTTTCTCCTCCTCTCCCACTCTCTATTGCTCCCCATAAATCTTGTCTACAAAAGTGGGTGCCCATATCATTTATCTTTATGGCGGGCTTCAATTCATCGAGGCAGTTGTCCCCCAAGTATTTAATTGGTCCCACCCATGACCCAACTTCTAACCCAGTAAATATCCTCACCGAAAACGTCTCAACAACCTAAATTCCCCGAATTACGAGGACGTTGAAAATTCCTTTCTTATAGTCAAATGTCAACGGTAGATTACAGCTCAGCTAATTCAATACAGTGGGCCCATCTAGTCCGTCGATTATTAAATCCTGACCGCTGAATGTAATCCCTTTAATCTGGTGAGCTAGGATAGTTAAATTAGGGTCCCATTCTGAATAGAAACCTTCAATAAATGAAGACCATATGGTTTCTGAGATAAACATTTATGATGGAGGGAGGAGTTGGAGAAACCCTATTTATTGTGTTCATCAAAATCTTGAGTTCTAAAGAGGAAAGTTTATAATCGAAATAATTATGTCTACTTCACAAATTTTAATGTTTTCTTTTTTATGCAAAGAAATTTTAATGCTTATGGCCATATGATAAAATATTAATTTCTTTCACTAGCTCATGTCTCGGCCATCCCCACCTAAAGTTACCAATTTCTAACTGTTTTCGGAGACTGAATTATTAATTCTAATACTACCATTTTTAAGCACAATGAGGCTATCACTTAGTAAAGTTCACTAACTAGAAAATGGTCGTCTCAAACTTATTCGCTTCGTAAATAATAAGGTTGAAAATGATGTGGAGTTGTCCTCATAGTTGTAAGAAATTCATGATAGATAAATGGATTTTATTTACCTAGTGTAGGTCATTTGTAATAAACGTGAAATTATAAGATACTACATAAAATAGAGCAAAAAAAAAGAACGATTGAACTTAACAATATTTCTTTTTTATTTATTTATTCTACTAAGCTATTGGGGTCATGATGATCTGAAAATCTATTTCAACACAAAAATATATCTTTTATCATCTTGTTCTTTTTTTATTGTTTTGTCTGAATTCAATGATTATACAACTCATTCTAAAATTTTAATATTGCAGCTCTAGCTAATTTTCAAGAATATATAACCTAATTATTATACATCATTCATTTGAAAGTGAAGTTGTACTTAGAATTAAAAACCTCTAGTACTTGTATTATTCTTAACTTTCTTTGGGACATCTATGGAGTTGTCTATGGGGAGTATATATTTAGGGTCCCATGGCAACAAGGCTCCTAGTTAGTTTGAACTTTAAATTTAGGTCTCAAGTGACTATTGAATCATTTTGACTGCTCAGAAACGATTGCAAGCGAAAGTCCCTAATTTTATTAAATTGTATTTTACAAATCTTGCTTAAGTTAATAAAAATGAAGGCTGGGAATTTAGCCCGAGAGCCCGAAACTCGGCTCGGGACGCCCGAGTCCAATAGGAAAAAGCCCACCCGAAGCCCGACATAGATAGTGCCCGCCCGACTCGCCTCTGGATAATGCGCGGGCATGGGTTCCATCCAGGAAAACCCCACCCGAGCCACAAATCCAATCGTTAAGTCCAGCCCGTATAACCCGACTTATACAAGTCGTCAGTCGTCAGATTAGGAGATTATCACTCAGCCGTTAGATTAAGTGTATGTTAGGGTTTCTTATAAAAGCCTCTTTATAATACACAAAAAGAAAAAAATATCTTCATTTCTATATCTCAAAAATTCTAGCTAGATGTACATACAGTTAGGTCTGTAAATCTTTTATAGACGATGACATACCAATGTTGGCTTGTGATTTTTGTGTGAGATTTCATCGGTACTGAAAATGAGCTATAAAAGTCTAAGGAAAACATTTCTGTCAAATAAAGTTGTATTCCTACAAACTTCACACATATCACCTGTTTCTATGAACTTTTTTTTTTAAAGAACGTTTGTTTCTGTCTACTATGCCATTGGTAAAATGAGTTCTTCTAGAAATCATCTCCAAGTTGATGGTTTTATCCAAATACTTGGATATTTCCTATGGGTAGGAGTAATTTTTATTGACTGTTTAGCAGTTAGTTGGTGGTAGTTAGAAGATTATTGAAAGAAATTGACTTCCTAGCTAGGTTCAATTCACAGAGTTGCTTCCTCTTTTATTACCAACTTTCAATGTGGGTACAGAAAACTCATCACAATAGAAGGGCTCTTTTGTAATGTTACATATTAGAGTCAAAAACTGCCAATTCTGTTGGTAGTGTATCTATTCCAAAATTTCGGATGTCCTCAGTTCGATTCACAGCTATACGAACATATTCCATCTTCTCATATATCAAATGCCAATGAATGTAAGTGTAACCATGTTTTTTTTTAACGATCAGTGTGCCTCATATGTACCTCTTAACAAAAAAAAAAAAAAAAGTGTGCCTCATATGTACATCATGTTGTTCTAAAAAATGTTAAATATTAGAATGACCCAAAACTTATATGGCATTTCATGTGGAGTAGTTTTTTTTTCTCATCGTCATTTGACTCTTCTAGGATCTTTTGAAGTACGCAAAATCAATTTTGAAACAACCAATAATAACAAACATTGTGTAGTCTGAATTGAGTCAACTCAGACTTCAAGTTAGATTTCAGATCTAACTTAGAAAAAGAAACACATAGCTACCTCAATCTTTTTTCATTTACCACCCTAGGGCCTAGGTTTAATATGTTTCAACAGACCCCAACTCAGTGGGCGTGTCACAATGAGAATGGACAACCAAGGCAACAACAAGGTAAAAAATGGAAAAGTAGTACTCCCTCCGTCTCAAAAAGAATGACCTATTTTGAAAACCCAACTTATTAAGGGAACATCATTAATTGGTGTTTGACTTTCAAAAATAACATGGTTTTTCCAATTGTATCCTCGTTAACTATTATAATTTACAATGAAAAAGTTGAACTTACCTTTAAATAAAGTTGTCATTAAATTTATAGTAGTGGGTATTATTGGAAATAGCGAAAAATTTCTTTCTTTATTTTTAGAAATAGGACATTAAAATGGGACAAACCAAAATAGAAATTAGGTCATTCTTTTTGGGACTGAGGGAGTACTACTATTCTGCAATAAAAACAGATGAAAAACAACATTAATGGTCATTGATTTACCCACCACCGCCCCATTGCATGTCTATTTATCTCTTTCCCACAGTCTCCAATCTCCTTCACTACACTCTCTCTCTCAATCTTTCTCTCTCTCTAGTCTGGAACAACAATAGTAGTAGTACTAGTAGTAGGCTAGTAGCAATGGGTAAGTTGCAGAAGTTATTTCCACAAGTATTGATATGTATATTGTTGTTAGCTCAATATGTAGGAATATTATTTGTGTTGAGTCAAGATGATGTTGGTGTTGGAGAAGAAGCTGGGAGTAGAAATAGAGAACTGGTTCCAGCTATGTTCATATTTGGAGATTCACTCATTGATAATGGAAATAACAATAACTTAGCTTCTCTAGCTAAAGCCAATTATTTCCCTTATGGTATTGATTTTCAAGGTGGTTCCTCTGGTAGATTCACTAATGGTCTCACCATGGTTGATGTTATTGGTATGTATAGTGTATACTTTCTCTCTCTATTATACTCACATTTCCATTCTTCTTCTTTCACTTGATCTCTCTGCGTTTTACATTTTTCCTGCTCTGATACTCTAGTTTCTTTTAAACACAATAAGACATATTAGTCTGTTGTTTATATTTGAGCAACTTTTTTGGTTTCTTGTTAAACAACTCCTCATTTTCTCATATTATCTAAAAGCCCTCCTCCTTAATGGTCTTCTAAAATCCTAAACAACTCAACAATTTAGTCCACCCGTTGAACAAGTCAGTGTTTTTTTTAATTGTCAGCGTGCCTTGCACCCTTGACCTCTAAAGAGGAAGATCAAATTTATTTACCACCCCAAGTCCCCAACCAAGGGTTGTTGGCTAAACAAATCTGTGTTTAAGATAGTTTGACCAAGAATAGGGTTGTTGGCTGAAGTTAAACAATTTCAAGACCAATGTTCAAAATGGATGACTCGGATCTGGATTTGTCTACCTATTGGGTTGAATTGTTGAGCTTTGTAACCATTTCTTGAAATGATAAATGTCTTACTAGCCTAGTAGGGTATAGGTAACTGTGGGGTCCCATTCGAAAGAAAAAGGGGTGTATATTCAAGAATGGAAATAGTATAGGGATGTGATATTTGAAGATGTTAATTTGTTTGTGTTGTTTGAAATTGCAGCTCAGGAATTGGGGTTGCCATTGATTCCACCCAACTCACAAGTTTCAGGTGATCAAGTACTTCACGGGGTCAATTATGCATCGGCCGCTGCCGGAATACTTGATATCACTGGTAGAAATTTTGTAAGTTGCTTCACCTTCCAATTAGATTTGGATATTATCTCAACTAAATAAGAAATTAAGAACATAAAGTAGATCTGACTTAGGTGGTGTTCGATCATTTTTTTACTCCTTTGACTTGTTTGACCTCTTCTGAATCGTCTTAAACAAATACTAGATCTGAAACTAAAATCAACTCAATTTAGTTATTCAGACAAATCGAACATTACGACTCTGAAAACATAAACACTTTGAAATGTAACTCGAGTCAATGTATACACCCTGAGTTAGATTTTAAATCTAACTTAGAAATAACACAGATCTAAAAACTAAAATCAAGTATTCAACTTAATTAGTCTAATTAACAAGAAGTCTAATTTTGTTACGATCTCATAAATGTTGTTGATCAGGTTGGGCGTATACCGTTAGATCAACAAATTGGTAACTTCAAAACGACATTGGATCAAATAACAGACAATCTTGGAGCAGATGATGTTGCAAATTCGATAAGAAAATGCTTATTTTACGTGGGAATGGGTAGCAACGATTATCTAAACAATTACATCCTCCCTAATTACAACACTCGCAATCAGTACAATCCTTTACAATATGCTAACCTCTTGGCCCAACAATATACTCGTCAACTCACTGTAAGTATTTAACCTTTAATTTGTTTCCTCGTCTTTCTCTTGTGATACGTACAGCAAAATTCGAACTTTAGTTTCTGCAGTAGGCAGACACTTATATACTAGGGCAACATTGACAATGGAACAATTGTATGCCCTCAGATCTATTAGATAAGTGGATATGAGGGTGTTCAATCTTATTATCTCCATGACTACATCGCCCTTGACGTTAAAGTAACTAATGTCAATATCCTCTA
Source organism: Eschscholzia californica (assembly GCF_041429995.1). Classification (NCBI taxonomy): domain Eukaryota; kingdom Viridiplantae; phylum Streptophyta; class Magnoliopsida; order Ranunculales; family Papaveraceae; genus Eschscholzia; species Eschscholzia californica. The sequence continues at coordinate 41,626,696 of NW_028238483.1, read as the reverse complement.
TTAGAATAGTAACAAAGTTTTTACCCTTTGTTTTTGTAGACCTTGTATAATCTTGGAGCCCGAAAATTTATCATAGCGGGGATAGGGTCATTGGCATGTATTCCAAGTTTACTTGCACAAAGTCCTAACGGTCGTTGTTCAGACACTGTCGATCAACTAATCATTCCCTTCAACAACAATGTGAAATCGATGATTAACAAATTCAACACTGATCTTCCTGGTGCTAAATTCGTTTACATCGACATTTTTCGTATGTTTAAAGAAATTCTTGGCAATCCTAGAGCATATGGTAAGTACTTCATAACTTCACTAATTTTTGGAACCTTTTGATGGGTATTTTTGGAGTCTAACCATTTTCGACGATTTCTGGATATAGGATTTAGCGAGGTGGATCGAGGTTGTTGCGGGATAGGGCGAAATCGAGGACAAATAACTTGTCTGCCATTCCAAATGCCATGTTTGAATAGGAAGGATTATGTGTTTTGGGATGCTTTTCACCCAACAGAAGGAGTGAATATAATTCTTGGAAGACAAGCCTTCAATGGTAATAACAATTATGTTTACCCCATGAACATTCAGCAACTTGCAGCTCTTGATATTTAACCACCATCTGCAAATTTAAACCACCTTCTTCATCACATGTTCTTTCTCTAAATCTATATATTTATATATATCACTAAATGAAAACTCGATCAATGAGAGTTGTACTAGTGTTTACTTCTATTTTTATTGGATTTTGTGGTGATGATTTAGTAGTACTACTTGTTGTTGATGAATGATGAGATGTTAAATGTACCCTTGTTTGGCTACTGTATTGTTTACTCCTTAAATTGATTTGACTGATTACGATATTTCGAGGCTAAAAAGGAAAAAATGCATGAAAAATGGGTGTCTCTACGTCGGTGGATATTGCAAGTTTGAACCTTACAATCTGCTCATGTAATTCTTGAACGTAAAAATGTTTCATTAACGTTCATCAAAGCATGGAATCAGGTGCCTTATACTTGTGGTTATGCACCAACCCTCCGTTTATGTCGTTTAAAATGTGGTTTTGAAGTGCTAGAGCGGACCATTAGCAAAACCTTGAGCTTTACATATTATAAGTGCTCTCTGTTCACACGTTACACTTTCCAAAAAAAAATTCCCGACATGAATTGATGAAAAGATGAATCAACAATCACAACTCAAGGTTGATCAAGATCATCCCTATAATTAAAGAACAATCCAACATTTGTGTTTGAACAATAATCTTAGTTTCTGACCTGTTACTAATTTACTATTATAAATGTGACAAGCATGGTGCTTTGAGTTCTGCTCAAAATAAGAAAAATTAAACCGATGCGCTTTTTTTTTAACTCCGTTTACTATGATTTCAGTCTATGTACTATCCTTCCCCTTTCGGCCTACACGCCAACGTAATATGAGAGTTTGTTTAGCCAGAATAGGGGTCGAAAATGAAGCCCAAAGGTATCCAAGCACGACCTGATTTCTACCCCTAATACGCATATTATATTCGTCTCAGGATGCTTTGTCGAAGGTACCCACAGCCACAGGTACTCGAACCGGACCGATGTCCTAAGGCCTTTGGAGGCTATCACTAAACCCCCCGACATAATCCAACTGGGCCAGCCACACTACAAGTTGGGATCGAGAAGGAAAGAAAGAGACGCTTCCATTTTCTTCCAAAATAAAACCATCAGCTTCCTTCGTCCAGATTTGTAAATAACAAGAGTTAGAGAGAGAGAAAGTTTTCCGTGAAAAACTGATGGCGAGGAGAGCGGATGATGAATATGATTACCTGTTCAAGATCGTATTAATCGGTGACTCAGGGGTTGGTAAATCCAATCTTCTCTCCCGATTCACTCGTAATGAGTTCTGTTTGGAATCTAAATCAACCATCGGCGTTGAATTCGCTACTCGTACCCTTCAGGTCCGTCTACCCCCCTTTCTCTCTCACTACCTTCTCTATCTTAAGGTTCCCTCATTTCGTTCTTACTTTGATCCGTTTACTTAGATCTGTTCTGAAAATTATGTTATCCCCCTTAAAGATCTAGATCCATTTCTATAAGTGAAATCGTGCCTGAATAATTGAGTTGATTTCCTTATTATTTAACTTTTTTTGCTATAGTTATTTGATCTGATCTTATTATCTTATAGGTGGAAATGAAAACCCTAGCGTTCTTCTAACCCTATATTGTTTCGATCTTATTGGAAAACCTAATTGAGTTGGTTTATATATCTCCCATTCATTACACAATATCCACTTTTGCTATGTTTATTATATGAATTTGATGGGGTTTTTTTTCAATCCGTATGACCCGTGTACTTTGTTGGGAGGTTGATGTGCAGTAGTCTGTGGTTTGGATGTCATTTTGGTAGTTTCATGGTTGTGAATATATGATCTAGGCTAGGATCATGGTGGATGGTCTTGGCCCTTGGGACTCCCTCGCCCTAACCCAAAAGCTAGCTCAAAGGGTGAGTACTTTCCCCATAAGTGACCGACTTCGCCTTTCACAACCAATGTGAGATTATCCCAACAATTCAATCAACCTACTTTCTTTATGTGAATGTCCACTTTAGATGGTCCTGACCCGAGGAATGAAATTTCGATTTCAGTGGAAATTTCGGTAGAAATGGAAATATTTCGGTCATTTCGATGGGAAAATTTCAAAATTTATTTCCTTGACAAGACATTGTTGAGGGGAACTTGGTTAAATTTCAGTTTCCATGGGAATTTCGTCAGGCATGGAAATCGAAATATTTCGGTTATTTCGACCATAATATTTCGAAATTTAATTCCTTGGTTCTGACTAACAAATCGACGGGGTGGAAAGTTTTTTAATGTAGTTCCCATCCCAAGTTTCAAACCTTTTTATTTAGATGTTTCGATGGGTTGAAAAACCTATTTGAAAAGTTACGACCCAAGATGGATATGTTTAGAAAAACAGCAACCAAAACCAGCAATAAAGATTTCACTATGGTTATCCTAGCTGTGTTCTGAGTTTCTATAATGGTCTCTTAGTATCTTCCACTGAAAATTTTCATTTTGGGTTGTCTTAAGATATACGTGCTGAACTAAACGATATGTTTTTCCATGTTCCTTTTAGGTTGAGAACAAGACGATAAAAGCACAAATATGGGACACAGCAGGACAAGAGCGATACAGAGCTATCACCAGTGCCTATTACAGAGGTGCAGTGGGAGCTCTTCTAGTGTATGACGTGACAAAACAGACAACATTTGAGAATGTTAGTCGTTGGCTCAAGGAGTTACGAGACCATGCTGACTCCAACATTGTCATAATGCTAATCGGGAACAAAACTGATCTTCAACATCTCCGAGCTGTGGCAACAGAAGATGCTCAAAGCTTTGCCGAGAAAGAAGGTTTATCATTCATTGAGACTTCCGCTCTAGAAGCAATAAATGTCGAAAAAGCTTTTCAGACAAACTTAGGCGAGATATATCGGATAACTAGTAAGAAACAACTTGCTTCAGAGGAGTCTGCACCTTCCAGTATAAAAGAAGGTAAAACAATTGATGTCGGTGGATCTGACCCTAACACAAAGAAATCATGTTGCTCGACATCGTAAAGTTAGTCTTTCGTTTTTATCGTTCTTGGGGGATGGTACTGTTCCAAGTTTTTCAGTTCCTATCTGTTTCCTCTGTTCTTTCAGGATCTAATTGAGCCCTTTCATGGGTTTTCCACTGTTCCTTGCCTGATTTTATATGTCTGTCCATGTTGCTACAAATAGATAAAAACAATTCAGATTTCAAAGATGACAATGTTATGTGAATTTATTTATTCATTTATTTTGTTTTCTTGAGCACGGTGTTTCTTATAGAAACCCTGAGTTCTTGGTCTGTGACCATGTTTGATTTTTAATCACTAAATGATAAATGCCCTGAAAATTAGGTCGAAAATAGGCTGAATGGTAATGTCCCGGGCTCCAATTGGGCCGGCTGACCCGTTGTTGGCCCAATTTTCGGGCCATTTAGCAGTTCTCTTTTAATAATTTTCCATTTAGACATAAAAAAAAGTGAACACATGATTTCTAACTCCCAGGTATCTCTTTCAACAAAAAGAAAGCTCCCGGGTAATCTTCCATATTTCGTGATGAACAGACATAGCACCGGCGAAGGGAAACCCCGTTCGCCGGAGTTTAGAGAGGGAGAGGAGAGAGAATTTAAAAAAAAATATATTTTTTTTAGAGACAGAGAAGAGAGAGAAAACATGCGGAGAGAAAAGAAATGGAAGAGAGAGTAACGGTGTTATAATGGAAGGGGGTCAAATTGGTATTTCTCGTAAAGTAGAGGGCCAGGCGGGAAGCTGGTCACAAAGTAGGGGGCCATTAGGGAAATAACCCTATTTTTTTTATCCACATTTTGCCGAAAAATATGTTCACTAAATCTTCAACCATTTTCAATTAAAAACCAAATAAAATTGAATCATATATTAATCAACTAGTTAGCAAATCATGTTTTTACATAGAAGGTTCATAGTTCAAGGTTTAAAAAAGAAATCCACAAGATTAGCGAAGATTTACGACGTGCCAATGGTTGCGATAATGTACATACAAATTACAAGAAACGGAGAAATGCTAGCCACAACAGTTACTCTTCTGCTGTTGAATTGGCTGCCCTTTCATTTGGACAGAGGGTGCCGCTTTCTTGTTTGAGGTTGGTTGATTCCCCATTCTGCAGAAAATGGAAGAACAATGTCGAAAAATAAAGTTATTTGTTTTGAAGGTGCAAATGAAGAACTATATATCGTATCAAATTAATAAAAGTCTAATCGGCTAAACCATGATATCATATCCTGTTTAAAGGAAACAATGAACGAAAGAACTAAATTTAGACCAGTTGCCATCTTAAAGTATACTTAGCAATAGAGCATTCTTTGGCCTTCTAAGGGGGCCTGCCCCAGCTTCTCGTGTGCCAGAAACAGGTATAACACTTACACAAGTATCTCTATGATAAATGGGCACCAACTTTGTACCAGTTTTTGCCGAATGAACAAGTTAGAGGATCTTAGCTCTTTTGTACTTTTTGTACATTGAATCAAGTCATAGTTGCGCGAACCAAATGGTCGTGGGAAAATTGATTGATGAAATCATACAATATATATATATATATATACAGTTTAGGAATGAGAATTTTACTTTTTCTTAATTTCAGCAGCCATGGTTAAGAAAGCTTGCTCCACATTAACAGATTCTTTAGCACTAGTTTCAAGGAAAGGGATTCCAAGCTCATCGGCAAATGCCTGGTTTCAGAGAATAAAGTTAGTCAAGATATAAAGAAATAGTTATCCTTTTAGAATCACATTGTTGAAAATAACAATAGAACTCAACTTTTACCAACAAATGCCCTCTCTTTACTAGAAAAACGACTATAAAAAGTGCAATTGTTGCAAATCTTAAGTAAAGTTAGAAGGTTTAAAAGGTTGACAAGTAATGGAAACTGATCTTATTGATAGTAGATGAAGTATACCTTTGCAGTTTCGGTCTCTACAACTTTACTTTCAACCAAATCGCATTTATTTCCAACAAGAAGCTTGCATACATTGTCATTTGCATATCGATCTATCTCACTCAACCACTGCTTAACATTGTTGAAGCTCTCCATCTCAGTGGTATCATAGACAATCTGTTTCAAGCTCAAATCATACATTGACAAGTTAGAAACTCGTTCTTTCTCATTGATGATAGACTTAAGAAAATGTAACAACGCCTCTCATTGTACTCCTTTTATGGTTCTAAATTAGAAATTTACATTTTCGGTTTCTTTTTAGCAAAGGAAATACTCGGGGAAATGTAAGCTTGTTTACGGCTAAACATACTCATTTTCATGATACTATAAAAGAGAAGAAAGCTATTCTCACAATGATTCCATGAGCTCCTCGATAGTAACTGCTAGTTATTGTCCTGAATCTTTCCTGCCCTGCAGTATCCCACTACACAAACACACAAACAAAAGATACCCAAAGCGATCTTCATTATGCTTCTTCCTTCGGAATCCGACATAATTTACTTCAATAGAAAGAATTTTTTTTCTTTCCACCCGACCACAGTACAAACTTAAAACCTCTTCTGTGTAAACTATAAGCAACATAAACATAGTCAATCAAAACTTCGAAAACAACCTCTTGCTCTTGAAGATAGAGTGTATGTCCAGGAAATTCAAAAGACCAGACCGGTTTAGTTGGCCCGGCCTACAGGTGGGTGCTTAAGCTTAGTAAGTGTCAAGGCCTTTTGGTTGGGCTCATAGAGCCTTTGCTAGGAACAAAATCGCATACCAGTGGCCGTGGACTTGGGTCACGGTGTCAAAAGCGGAGAATTGCTAAGGCTTTGGGCGTATTACAGGAAGTATGGGGATAAAATGTAGGATTTTTAATATTCCAGGTTACATTTCACACAACCGACACCATAGGATAAAGACATTCCACTAAACCCTAACAAGAAACAAGTTTATTTTGAAATATCAAGTTCAACAACAAGTTTATTTTGAAATTTAACCTAAAAACATTGAAATTGGACTTGAGTTTTAAAAATTACTAAAAGAAAATAAAATAAAACTATTAAAGACTTGAAAATAACTTTTCACATAAGCAAAGTAAATTGACAAATTACTTACAATCTGCAACTTGATTGTCTTCCCTTCCACCTCCAAAGTTTTAATTTTCTGAAAAAAAAAAAAGTTCACCTCAGAAGAAATCACCATAAACAAGAAACCGAAGCAGAAAGTGGGTATCAACTAAAACTCACAAAATCAACTCCAATCGTACTGATATAGCTTTCTGCATATGAATCATCCTGTAAATGAAAGAAGATTCATTTTTTTTACTAAAAGATTACAAATTTCAAATCTGAAATTCGAAATGACCCACCAGCTAAAAATATAAACTTACTGTAAATCTGAGAAGAAGACATGATTTTCCAACGGATGAGTCTCCGATTAGGAGAAGTTTGAAGAGATAATCACTATAACAAAAATTGAATTCGAACAAAAATTAGATTAATATGCCAAAAGGAATAGAAGAAGATGGGTGGATTTAAAAGGACTAAATTCTTACTATTCGTTGCTCATAGTTGAAATTTTTGGGGGAATTTGAAGAGATTTTTGTTGGGAGAAGAAAATTTGTTGACGTTGGAGAAGTTAGAGAGAGAAAGAAAATGGGGGGAAGTGGAATATTTAACCGATAAAAAGTCCTTTTTTACCTGTCATGAGTCATATATACTCATCATACGAGGCTTTAACCTTTTTCTTATTTTATTTTCTTTCCTATTCTTTACGTAAGCAAAAGGTTTTACACTATCGAAAATCATTTCTTCTGGGTCTACCACTTTCAGGTGCAGTAATTGAAAACTAACGGTTACAAAGGTGGTAGCTACGAAATGCTTTGTGTGGCGGCTTCTAATGCAGGCTCGAGAACTACAATTAAGAAAACGAGTTTTAACTGTATTTTGCAGGTTTTAACTCTTTTGTTGTAATTTTGTTTTTTTTTTATTCCGTAAACTTCTGAAATATATTTAATACAGTGGTTATAGTTTTCTTTAAAAAAAAATACTTTTTGTTAAGTGCATGACACTCCTATTACCAGTTTTTTTTAGTGAAGTCTTTGTATATATTTCTTAAGTTCTAGAAGTTCGAATCTAGATAGAAGTGGTTTATCTATAAGATATATCAGAAGATCTCGTAGAATAACCTTTTAAGTTTGACAGTTTACGACTTCTCATCAAAAAAAAAGTTTGACAGTTTACGACTTGTTATCGAGCAACCTTAACATGTTATAGCGAGAAGCGAATGCATTTTATAAGTCCACTCATTCTTGGGTTGTTAGTTGTTCTTGTTGAAAATTACTAACATACGTGGTGGATTAAGTTAGTCAAAAGTATAGAGAATACCATGCTTTATAATCAAAGACTGATCGCTGGTTGTCACCCGACCAATAAGAATTGTATAAAGAGATAACTATAACTATATTTTGGAAATGTTCATAAATTAACATTTGAATAGAGCTTACAATTGATACTACTTAAAGAACTTCAATTTTTGGGGACGATTAACTTCTGAAAATCTAACTTTCAAACTACATCCTTTCAAGTTTTTCATTTATTCGCTTACAAAACTTACTAACATATACCACAATTTCGTAGGAATAACACCTATATATGATGTTGGTAGAATTTTGTAAGAGAAAAAGATATAGAAAACCATAACTTTATCGGTTAATGATGAATTAGTATTTAGTGGCATATCACAACATAAGTTTTGTCTGCCAGACTCTTCTTCATCATTTGGGAAGTATTGATATTGAACCGTAGAAAAGTCTCAACCGGTCAATTAGAATGTCAACCTTTTGATCAAATGTTTTTAGTATTAGTATATTAAAATTACAAATTAAATAACAAAGTCCCGTAGCTCAGTTGGTTAGAGCGTTGGTCTTATGAGCCGAAGGTCGCGGGTTCGAGCCCCGCCGGGACTATTAAATTTTTTTCCTTTTTTTTTTTTTTTCTTTTTAGCACCAATTATTGTGAATTTCTCGTGATGATCATGACTTTCTACTGTGGAAAACACACCACAAACAACTTTCACTTTTTTGTTTCTCAATAATGGAAGCAAAACTCACTCATGATGTATTACCATCAATACCCCTCAAACCTAGGGTTCTTCTTCGATCTTCTTCACCTCTACCCACCTACCCACTTACTCGCAGGTAATCAGTCTATTTTCATTCTCTCTCTCTCTATCTTCTTCACCTTTATGTTCCTAACTATCTTTCCATAGGTTTCCTTTAGAATCATTGGGAGAGAAGAAGATATTCTTCATTAAACGCTTTCAAGATCTCTCTGAGGTTTGCTATTTTCATTCCCTTTAACAAATACCTGTTTGGGTATGTGTTAAAATGTTTATAATAAAGTGGGTTAGTTTTAGATTCATTTATATTATGTTTGATTAATGGTTTTACAGAGATGGGAATTTCATGTTGTTCAAGAACAATTCAAGGTTCAAAATTCAAATAAGCAGTTCTTGGTTCATGTTGTTAAAGAGTAATTATACTAACCTATATGTTCATTACATTCAGTGTTATTGAGTTTGGTATTTGATTTCAGTTTACTTGCATTTTATTAGCTAAATTCTGATATTTGATAGGTATGATTGTTATTTAGGGGCGAAACTTTGACATCGATATCAAGACGGTATAATATTTCCATACAGGAAATTGGTGCTGTAAACGACACAATAGTCGATGTCGATTTTGTTCTGGAAGGGCAATGCCTTAAAATTCCTTACATTGGTGATAATGTTGATACGCAAATTGTAAGTTTTTGTGATCAATTCAATTTCATTGTTGTTGTTCTTCATATCTACTAAGTTTTAAGCTCAGATCTTTAGCTTCCATTTGTAAAAGTTTTATCTCTAGTTCAAGAACACAAGGCATCCCATTTTCTATTGCACTCTTCAAAGTCCAAACAAAGTAAAAGTTATCGCTTAAACTGTACTGACTCTGACGGTCTGACCATATCGATAAAATTGTTTACACTTTACATTCGTCATTTTGATCATCTGGTGTAAGAATTGCTTTTGAAACTTATGATTTCGCTTTCCTTATGTGAAAGTTCTTGTGAAAAGAAGAAATTGGTTTAAGGCTGTGGGCTTTGGTTACTTGTATCGAGCGTTGAGGTACGAATATCGGTAACAGACATCAGTACAGAATGTTGGGTACAGTAACCTAATAAAATCTCAAGATGGCGAGTCCTGTGGGGAAACGTGGACCAACCGTAATTTGTGAAAGTACAAATAGAATGTGTGTACGAAAACGGCACATGCCCATTTCGGTATTTACGACAGTAACCCTAGTATTAGATATAATTGTTGGGCATCTGATACTACGAAAATGTTAAAAAAGAGTATCCATGTGACCATGTTACATAGGGTCATGCATACCTCTGCGTATAGTAAGCTTGCTATCATCTTCGCAGTTTAACTTCATAATGAATTAAATCATTCACGAATATATAGTCTCTCTGCAAGTCACAATTGTTTATTGTTCATGTTGTAACACTCCTTCAATAGAAAAACTTGCTTCCTGATATATTGCTTTGCTTTGCTTCTCACTATAGTAATGTAATCTCCTCAGAATTCAACCTTAAAAAGTTGGTCATATCTCATTGATGCACACAAAAGACGCCAAAGTTCGTTTAGTATCTCTGAAGGACATGAAAACCACAGGAATTTCTCTGTGCTCTCTCCGCATCATTTACTCTTTGTAAGTACGAAACGAAGCATATAGGAAACTTTGAAATCTTTTAATTCTTCGGTAGATTCTTTTGATGCTTCTGCCGAATCATGATTGTTTATCTTATTAGTTTGAAACTTTACCAAATTTAGTGACCTCAACTGACTTTTTCATCTTATTATCAGGCGAAAAGAACTGGTTATTTTCTACTTCTGGTTCCTATCATGGTAATTTGTGTCAGATGCATAATCAATGCGTTTCATCATAGGATATCCAAAAACATCAAAAATCTGGGTGTAAATAAATCAGAGAAGCGTAATATTGGGTCAGGGAGTGTGAGGTGGAAATCTGCTCTTAGGGATATAAGGGAACCAGAGATTTCGGATACCAGGTCGAACCACGAATTCGATGTAAGTACTAAACTGATAATTTCTAATTTGGTTTCATCGTCTACTTGAAATCTCATTTTAGCTTTAAAATCATATAGAAGTTACCGATTGTAGTTCATGTCACAAACATCTTGCAGTATAGATTTGATAAGTTGTTTAGGATAAACACTTGGCTTTTATGAAGAATTTATTGTGCTATGATTACCAACAAGAAGCAAAGCAAATCAAACATTAGTCTATAGTTATGATCCGTAAGCATAGTATAAAAAATAAGGCAAAAGAGTTAAAATGTGTTTCATACAAGAAGGAACGCTGAAATACCATAAATTAACTCAATATTAGGACAACAACTTGAAGAAGAATCTAAAAGACCATTCCACCGATTCAGCATACCGTTCATCTTAGTTTCCATAGACCAGGGGATTCATATCGAAGTAGGTATGATGCGATACGAATCATAAAATATATGATAATAACATCTCATATCTAAGAGAAGTGAAGAAGTGAGTAGTTCTTGGTAAGTTGAAGTGATAGGAAACAGAGAAGTTAGTCTTAACGGTTCAAACATTTTAAATTTGTATAAAGCATTTGGTGATTTGAATTACCAAGGTATTCTGTGCTCTCAATTTTCTTTCTGACTATTATTACAGAATCCGTCATATGATGAATCCGAAGTTCCTTTCGACGATATTGCCCATGATTATTCAAAACTTGAACCCGCTTATCAGAAATTCTTGTCGGAATGTGGAATCAGTGAGTGTGGGTACTGGCGAGGAGGTTCTCCTGATTGAACTGAAGCATTTAAATCGGTGTCGAAGTTATAGCTTCCGTTATATCTTCATTCAAAGGATCTATGTACAGAGCTGCACTACTTTTTTGATGCAGAATACAGATTCTAGGAGAAGATGTGTTCGGATACCTACTACCTATTCTCATTTCTCTTATTTTGTGAATTTGTCAAAGAATCATCGACATTGTACTTTTCAAATTCATTATTTTACCAAGTGATGTAACAATGCATATATGACTTGGTTGTATCTTATTATGTCTATATAGTTTTTAGAAATCTTGGTGTTCGACTGTCAGGAAAAACAAAATGTATTGTTGAATATCAAATCTGAATTCTGTATTGTTAAGTTTCAGCCTTGGCAGATTTTTACTGGTCTGTTGTATATTGAGCTCATGGAAATCGAGTCAGTAGCTTAGATGACATAAATGATTCACGAGCGACCTACCAGAAACTCCCCTCTTTCATCACTTTAGTTTCCTTTGTTATATAGACCCACATAACTTGGTGAGCGTCAGCCTTTTGAGTGGGCTCATGGAGTCATTATTAGGAATAACCCTTGCACTCGTTTGGTTTAGGCATGCGTAGCAAAAGCTGATACAACATTGAAATATTCTTTTGTCATCGATGAACTACCTTTATACATATTTTAGCAGCTCTCACTAGATTAAGCCAACAACGGAATGGAAATCACTTCAGTATTTCAAAGACTAAATATATAGAGTAGAATCAGAGCTTGAAAATGCATTAAACAAGCCAAAGTTCGCAAGAGTCTAGGATTAAACTAAATAGCTCAAACAACTGGGGAGCAAATCATGTTACTTCTTTAAATCTTAACGGACACGACGGACTTTCTCTTCTTGTCCCAACCCAAGTGATTTCTGCGCATTCGAGATGCCTTCAGGATCTGCATTAGCAGAAAGAAAGAAAAACCAATTTTGAGTCATCTCACCAGTTACGAAAAAAGAAAAAACAATGACACAGCACTTCGCTAATTGTACCATGTGGTTTCTTAATGAAGTACTGGATTGTGTCTAGTCAAAATAATCATGTATACGACTCGGTAGTAGAGGAAGGAAGCAACTTGTGGATGAGATATCAGTAGAAGAAATAGAAGAAGAAAAAAAGGCTGACGAGTGAGAAATATAACAAAAATTTACAAGAACAAAATCAGCGCAGAAGATGAAGATGCGAGTTCAAGTACATGCTCGATTTTTCAACAAAAAAAATGTTCATGCTCGATTGATTTGATTCCTCAAATTATAAAAAAAGAACAGGTAAAAATCCAAACAAAAATGAAGCTTATGACAATTGTGGATGAAAGTTAGTGATCACCGATGACTATTGGATTCCACTATTTCCCATATTACCAGAATAGAAAATGGGCATCATAAGAAGTTATACAATGTTGGTCAAAACAAACTTACCGAAGAACTGTGTGAAGATGCGAGTGAAAAAGCTCAAATTGCGAGAAACATTGTAAGCCAATGCGGGAGGAAGAGGTTTCACAAGGGTGTCAATGCTAAACACTCGTTGAAGAAACTGCAGGAAAAAAGGCCAATTGCAACTCAGTAGGTACTAAAGAACAATTCACATATAAAACCATAATGTAAACAGCATAAGTAGTTGATGCTCATTGCAAGATCGAGTAACAAATGATAATCAAACGTAAATCGCTATTCGGTTCACAAAGAAACAAATGAACATTTATATATTGACTGATCAAATGGTTGATGGACTTGGATAAAGACTGAAATGTCGAAAATTTCAAGAGAACATGGTATTTCCCCTATAGTACTTTATCACAAAGTTAAACACAATCAAAATCAGTTAGATGAGTTCAACCAAAAGTGTTTCGTTATACGAATCAGTTATTTATTTATCCTAATAGCTAATTAGCTAGTAATTACAACTAAATTGTCCAAACTACAATTCATTCTAACTTAGTATCCATCATTAGTTTTTATTCCTAACCTTCAAAAAGATACACAAATTATATAATTACACAATGTGTACTTTCTCTAAATATACTTCTAATCACTTCAATTTGCAATACTAAGATAAACCCTAATAATATTATGGAATTTCTTAATTATAAGAAAGATGATTAACAAAAATTTTACCTTTAGACCATAATTCATGAAATTAAACAAGGAAACATCAAAATTGTTGAAGAAAAACAAGAAGTGTGTACCCAAGATATAAACCCTAAAACTACTAAAAATACCAAATTTCACACACTAATAAAGATAAACCATGAAAACCCAAGTAGGTGAAAAAGAAGAAGAATACCATGGAGTTTCTCTGGAAGCTGTACTTGAGTTCTGGGTCAATTTCTGATAGGGAATCATTGTTGTTTTCTTTAATGGAAGAATTGGATTTCTTTCCAGGAACATACATGGTAGAAGTACCACCAGGTTGGCTTGTAACTTTGAGTTTCCCATCTTTGAACTTTTCTTCTTCTTCATCATCATTTCCCCTCCATGGAGCTGAAGATAAGAGTTGCTTCTTCGTCTTCATTTACCACCCAATCGTACTAGGTATGAAAAATTTTAGAGAGAGAAAGGAAGAGAGGTTGAGGAAGAGGCCTGTGTTTAATTTGAAGAGTGAAGATAAATATTGGGTTTTTTTCTCTCCCTACTTTATATGCTTGACTAGTTGACCCCAATATTTTGATCTATTTTGGGTTCACCCCCTGTGACTCGAGTTATTCTTGTACACCTCCTTTTGTGTCAAGGTTAACTAACCAAGATAAATTAGACTAGTGATGTAAAGACCTAAGCTTTAGTAGTTATCAACATTATCTCTGCTTTAGTAGTTATGAAAATTATCTCCACCTTAGATGTTTAGACCCTAACCCAACGGATACGAGTCCGGTGAAGACTCCAACCCACGAGTCCCATCGAAAAGCTTCGACACCTACTACACAAAAGCAATGTGAGACTATTTGTGGTAAAAGTAAGAGTGTTACTACACAAATTTCTTATAGTTTATGAATTCCTTATCATGGAAATTTTATTATGAGAACTAAATGCATTTTTTCTTCTTCTAGTATCTACGATATTTTAAGGGCAATGTGACTGTTGGAGAAAGTTATGGACCTATGTACAAATTCATGCATGAACCATTCATTGGCTTCATCCTTTGTTTTGCAACTGAATTTATCAAACATGTAATAGGAGTATGTGGGCTTATTTTTTTCCTTGTCTAAATCCCACTCGTCTAAATTTCTCGCTCAAATGGATCCAATATCACTAAATATAAATTCTGGATCCAATATCACTAAATATAAATTCTGTTAAGTTGATTCGGTGGACAAATTTGTCTTTGCGGGAGATTTGATGTAGTTATTCTCATACATGAACTGATAAAAAAGAAAGCGAAAATTCTAGTAATACAATTTGTAAGAATCAAGTAAAGAATAACTATGAAAACATATGGAAAGGGAATATAGAGATACCACCTTAAATGAACCCTAAATTGATACTTTAATTATAAAAAAAGAAAAGAAAGAAACATCACCAAATCAATTAAGAGAAACAAAGAAAAGCTCTTTTTTTTTTTCTTCAAGGACAGAAAGGTCTATCCAAAGAACTCCTATGACTTGGGATAGTAAAATGCCTTAACCTACCCTCTTGTTCCTTCAAGTACCCTTCACATAAGAAAGCCTTGGAAAACTTATCTTCCACAACTCTATTTACATCATGAACAAAAACATCAGTCTCTCCATCTTCTCTATTCCTAGCCAACAACCCGGCAGTATATATCGCATTCATCCTCCCCGGTGCATTATCAATGTACCCGGTCGGAGCATCAACCATGATCAGATCCCATTGAACCTCATATATCTCCATTGGTAAACCTTTTAATGCAAGTTGACACTTAGAATATCTTGGGTCACTTACAACTTTACAATTTTCACCTTGGCCTATCCTCATCAAATCTTCATGTTGATGGACTTTAGTATCATAAACTACATGATAAGATTCTAAAGAAGGTAATTTGTTTTGAATTTCTCCAATCCATGCTTTATCTTCTTCAAGAAAA
This sequence comes from Eschscholzia californica, assembly GCF_041429995.1. Lineage (NCBI taxonomy): Eukaryota > Viridiplantae > Streptophyta > Magnoliopsida > Ranunculales > Papaveraceae > Eschscholzia > Eschscholzia californica. The sequence continues at coordinate 41,611,233 of NW_028238483.1, read as the reverse complement.
ACAGTTCTGCCACCATGGTTTAATGCAGTCCACATCAAACTATCATGACCAAGACCAAAAACTAAGAAATTACATGGAGATTTCTTTTCTAGAATTTTGGCTGAGACTGAAATCTCTTTGAATGTTTGTTGTGGTGTTATGTTTGAGGTTGAGTAATGGATTATAGCTTGAGAAAGTGAAGGTGGGATTTTGTTACAAGTTAATGAACAATCTTTTTCTTCTTCACCAATTAGAGAGGATCTACTTTTTGAAGAATGGGTCAGTGGGTTTTTGAGAGATGAAGTTTCCTTACTTGAAGATGATGATAATACACTTGATCTAAGGGCCAAAAGGATGAAACCAATAACAAACCCCAAGATGATAACCTTCAAATTGAGTGAAAATTTGGGTTTTGATCTCATCATAGCTTGATTCAAAGGAGCAGGCTAGATGATCAATGTAAGTTGGGGTTGAAGATTTTTGTCTAGATCTCTATTTTGTTGTGGATGATGATGAAACAAGGAAGGGGAGGAGAAGAAGCTTGTCTCATTGAGAAGGATAGGTTCATGTGGGCATTCATATATAGTTGGTAGTTTTTTTCTTAAAGATTCTTGGAGAAGTAGTAGTAGTAAAGAAAGATTATTTGGGAGGTTGATGACAAGACATGAGACCTACTAAGAGTTTGGTTCTCATAAAAAAAAAAGAGTTTGGTGAAGCAAATACAATAAAAATAACAAGGTTGTTTTATGACAGATCATGAAGTTTGGTAATGTCATGACAAATGTTTGATTTGATGACTTTCAAGAAGGTGGTCGATTTCATAATTAAGTAATTTGCTTGATCATAAAGAAATGATTTTAATGGTAGTTTTGGTTTGTTCTAGGAATAATATTGGTGGCAATTTTTCATAGAGTAGTTGAATTGCTTTCATTGGACCAAACTATATTTGGACCTCCTAACTTATGGCCTACAAAGAAAATGATCCATTTGTTGGTATATTTTTGGTTAAGTTGTTTTCTAGCTGATGAGAGATACACTATACTCGGGTTTCTTTCTTTATCTTTATTTCAAACTTCACTTTCTCCTTTGATTCAAGGAGGGGCGAACGGGAAAAAGAAAATAGTTTTCGCGATGTTGAAAAGTTTACTTACTAGGTCGTGTCATATTCGATGGTTCGAACTGATACTTTCAGTTGATAATGTGGATTAGGAGAAATGTCAGCTAAATGACTTGTCTTCGTAACAAAAGATTAACTTTTTGAAATCAAATGTACTTGCTTCCTATGATGGATTGATTAGAGATGTTTTATAAAATCATGTATGGTAGTTCTTTATGGTCCTTGGGTAGTCTAGGGTAGGCATATAATTGGATTGGGGGATAAAAACTTGAAAGAAAAGCTTGGACGTGACATTTAGTTGGATTTGTTTATTATAAACCCAAGAATAATATAGTTGGTGGCAATACGCCAGAGCAGGTGAATATGTTGTGTGGTAGATGCTGAGGGTAGACCAAACTAAGCATGTTACTATGTGAGTGATTCCTCTATCATGATCATATATTATATATCATTGCTTGTATAATAATTCTCACATATAATATAAAAAGAATGGATAAATGTAGACTAATAATAACATATAGATGACAATAGGTTGGGTTCAGAGTGGGAAATATGAATCTTAACGATAACTCCACTGTTGAAGTCTTCATATCATTACAAACAAATTTTTGGAATTATAGTGCAAACAATAATGATTGACGGCCAATGAAGAACCTTTACTAAAAAATACAATGTCTAAAGTTGTAAGTTTGTTCTCAATTTTTATGTACTTATTATATTTTATGTTATTGTTATCGTTATGTATTTATGATGATACCACCGTTTCATGTGTTTGGCTCACAAAATTGGGTCAAGAAAACAGACCATGTTGTATCAACCCATGTCGGATGTCTTTGTCGAGAAGGGGACCTTATCTAATTCGAATATCGTTAGTGCTTATATTTGGGTGGGTTTGAAGAATGGGCATCAAACTTCTTTTTTGTATGACGCTTCGACTTCTGATCACCCATTACGATCACTTTTCAGTTCTCTTGCGAACTTTGTGGTCCAAGGACATTTCGATACATGATCTCATTTGGATTGAGAAAAATGAAAAAAGTAGTTGATCTTTCACGTTTTCTAGACCATTTTGTAAAGTAGAGGTCTCTATGATAATTGGCTTCATAAGTAAAGTTGTGAGACTATCATAAAAGGAAAAAAACATTAGAGGGACTCCTGACTCTATAAAGAATTTTTCGTTCAAAACATCATACAATTCACTACAAGCCAGAGTTGAAAGCAATATTAATATGATAATTCCTTATTAGAAAATATTGAAGAACGTCACTCCTTCAAAAGTCTCTTTCTTTAACCGGTTTGCTATTCAAGTGAAAATCCTTGTTGCAAATATGGTTACAAGGCGAGAGGTATGACTACGGTCAATAGAGGATATCGTTGCAAGAGAGATGAAGAACTTGTTTATCATGTCTTAATTTTCGGCAAAGACAATCTTGAATTGTGGTAACTCTTCAGACTCTAATTTTTGAAGGATTTGGAAGTTCGACCACGGTAGAAAACCGTTCCAAAAAGGAAAACTATATAAGCGGAGAGCTTCTTTCTTGTTGGAGCTTAAAACTGCCGTCTTATAGTATTTTTTTGGGAGGGAAAGATAAAGAAGACATGTTACTTAGAGCAGCTCCAACGTGCATGGGGCTGGGGCTCCCAATTTGAATTTGGGAGCCCCAGCCCCAAGCCTCACCACTCCAACCCGGGAGCCCCAAGCTCCCGGGCTCCCAAATGGGAGCCCGGGCTGGGGGGCTCCCAGCCCCAAATATAGCCGTTGGGGGTCTCCCAACGGCTATTTTGGGGTGGATCCCCTAAAAAGGGGATCCACCCCACCTTATTTTATTTTTTTAAAATTTTTTTTTTAAACTAATTTTTTTTTTTAATATTCTTATTATTTTAAATACTACTTTTTTAAGTATTTTTCTCTAATTTTTATTTTTGTGTTTTTTTTTGTGTTTATCTTTTTGAAATTATCTCTCTCGAATAATATCACATTTTAATTCATAGTCGAAATCTAATAATTTATAGTCGAAATTTAAAACTAAAATTTCGCACACATACTTCGCACACGTATAATATATTGATTTGGGAGCCCCGGTTGGGAGCCCAACGTTGGAATTGAGGAAAGCCCCGGGGCTCCCAAAATTCAGGGGCTCCCAAAATTGGGAGCCCGAGCCCCACGTTGGAGTTGCTCTTAGGGGGACTGGAGAGTAAGGAGGACGTGTTAAAAGAAAGAGAAGGGAGATGAAGTTCGCAGTGAAAGCATGGAGCAATGGCGGCGGAAAAGCAAGAACTGGAGCTCTCCATCTTAGTAACTGCCCTTCACCAATAGAAACCCCAGCTCTTCTTCTCTCTACTCGGAAAGGTCTCCCCGTTTTCATTGCCCCTGACCTTCTTCCTTCTCTTGATTCCCATCTTCTCCAAATTAATCCTCTTCACTTGTAAGTAACTTACTTAATTTCGGGGGTTAAACAATACAATAGATAGTGGGTCATGAGGAATGCTTTTAAAAAATTCCAACTTCATCAGGTTAAACAGCAAGTGTATAATCTATAATGCATATTATATGTTTGTGATTATGACTCCATTAACTTCAAAAAATAATGGGTCATGAATGTTTTTCAAAAAATATTCAACTTTAACTGGTTTATACATATTATGTGTTTGTGGTTATGACTCAATTACTCTAAACAATGGTGGGTCTGAACACTTTTCAATCTATAATGCTTCCATGTGGTACACCCCCAAACCGTATTGCAGCAATTGCAAATTTGCTAATGCAAGATACTGATTTTTGTAAATGAGTTTTGAGGTGGCGCCTTTTCGTATAACTTTTGAGGGCTTACATCTCAATATCACTAGTTTAAGCCAATTAGCTAGGACTGAAGACCAGCAATCTCTATTTCTTTTATGTAGATGAGCATGCTTGGGCTTACTTCTCAATGCACATGTTACTGGTCCATTGTTAATGCATTAAGGTTGATGAGCGTGCAAGTGCACCTTTGTGTCGCGATTTTGCAAACAAAACAAATCTATGTTTAAAAAAGTCCAACTAGACAAATTTAACAATCTATATTCACTTTTGGCTAAAGAAACCTCCATATTTGGCCATTTTGTAGAGTAAAATAAAACCAAACTCTCGCCTCTAGGGTAATAAGATAAAATTTTGTTCTTTTTGTTTCTTCATGAAAAAGGGTTTAGCTTGGTGAATTAAACATATTTGGTTCTTGACCAAGTCACATGTGCACCATTGGACTCCGCAGTTTTGAAGGCCCTTCACCTAAAACTATATCAACTATTGGGGGGTTGAATGAGATGCTAGGTTTGCACAAGTATGGCTTTACAGCTACTCCGAGGGATTCTATGGTTTGTGTACCAGTTTGTGAGAAAACTAACAACATTGGAGCTTCTTTTGAGACACCTTGTGGTCGTAAATTGGTAAGAACTTTAGGGTTTTCTTTTACCCGTCTCGCATATTTCTTATCTCTAGGAGGTCAGCTATTCAACGAGTTTTTCTTCACTTAAGTTATCTGGTACATTATCTTAAGATATTTTAATGGAAGTTATTAATGTTTTTTTTCTGTATCTCAACTATTTTATGCAGATTACACCTACTGTGTACGTAGAAATGATTTCATCCCTGATGCCAAACCTATGGGCTAGTTTACCAGATGAAGTGCCTGCAGATGTTTCTGAGAAAAGGAACAGGACTTCTGTGGACAGGACCTTGCGTTGGCTCGATGACTGCATTTCCATAGACTCGGTCTGTAATATTAGTCTTGGCATACTTTAGGAGGTCATAACTTGCTTTATTTGGGTGATATTATGGATAAGGAGAATCCTAAGTTTGATATATTCCTGGATTTTATGTAGCAAGATTTCGGAGAATTTTGTGACACATGCATTGTGTATAGTCAAGATGACAATTAAATCTTTATGCCTCAACAAAATCGTATTATCAAGTAACATAGAGAGCCACTGGCTATTTATAGTATATACAACCAAACAAGCCAGCCACTTACTGAAATAAGTGTTTTAATTCAGAACCTAGACCTGTCACTTTTGCTTGAAGACTCATGATAGCGTCCAATTTTTAGTATTGTATTCTTTACTTTCTGTGCATTGCTATGCACTAAAAGTTGAATCAATTTCTTATAGATGGTTAATTCCTGCAATTTAGGCAGGTGGAAGCTCCGTTTTAGGAGCCATTGTAGGAGGATCCAGCATTGAAGAGCGAACTCGTTGTGCCCAAGAAGTTTCAAAGCGAAGTGTTGCAGGTTAGTTCATTCCGCGTTATTCTAGATCTATGATTCTGTGGTTTTTCGACTCTTCTTAGATATGAAATCAGTTATCAGGGTAGTCGACCTTAATCAGCACACTGACTCACTGATAGTAATCTTGTAAAGCAACACTTACAAGGGATTGGTTGGGCTTTGAACTCGAGAGTTTACTATTGTAGGTAACTGTATTGATCGATGACTGGTTTCCTACAACTACCCGTTAACCAGCTCAATGGGTTAGAGAATATAAAAAGCATTGACCTAGAGTCAAAACCGTACTAATAGAGCATCATCATACCATGGAATGATTATGTTGTGTTATAGTCTAAGGGTCTAACCAACGTATTACAGTAGCACTTAGATACCAAGAGCACAAAATGATGACGAGTTATGTATTGATTATCACAAAAAAAACGCTACATAAACAATCATCATTCATTATGAACTTATCATGCATGACTATGAATTCATTGTGAACTTTGAAGGGCATATTGCCAGCAAGGGGTTCGCGATTACCTACAACTGGCATGTTTTGTTCATTCCACTTCAACTTGTTTTGGTTGTTATGTTGTTAAAGATAATGATAATTAAGGTTTCACTATTCTTCTCTGGATGTTTCTCTTGATTTGGAGCTTCCTCCTATTTGATTGACGTCTCTTTTCTCCCAAAGACTACTATCGAGGCCCTTTATAAAAATTCAGTACAAAGAAAAAAAAGAGAAATGCAAGGGGTTCTAGGTGATAAGCACTCTGGTTTCTTGTTTTTCTTTTGATATTATAGCACTGGTGATATTCTTGTATATGATTGTTAATACCTTTAAGTACTTGGGCACACACAAGTTCGCGTTATTATAGTAGGGGTGATATTCTTGTATGTTATTGTTAATACTGTTAAGAATTCGGGCTTACACATTACACAAGTTCGCGTGATTGTTGTTCTTTTACCTGCCGAGTTTTAAAAAAATTTCTTAGTTTATTCTGCTGACTTTTAGAGTTACTGTGGTTATTATAGCTTTCTGAAGATGTTCAGAAAATGCTTGATGTAGGTTTCTGGATCGGAGGTTTTGGGCTCGGAGAGAGTATGGACGAACGCCCTGCTCTGCTAAAGGCAGTTGTTGTAAGATACTAAACCTGGAAAACGATAATTGACTAAGTCTCCTTATTTATCCATAATATTCACCAAACAGAACGATACGGAGAAAAAGAGGAGGAGAATACTAGTTAATATACATAGTATAAATTATGTAGTTAGAGTCATGTAGCTGATGATCATATTCAAGTGTTTCACTGTGAATCTGAGATAATCTAGGTGGTGATGATGGGATCTGAAGCAGGATATGATGTTTCTTTTGCCACATTATTGTTTATTACTCGTCTAGAATTGAGAAACTGACGGCTAAATCAAAGGATAATGTCTAATTGTCTATTAACATGATGAAAGGGCTGGAAATATGATTGAAAGTCATGCTCCAAAGTCTAAAACCCAGAAGCTGCGCTGACCATGATTCGCTCCGGGACGCTAATTTTGTCCACTATTTTCTCTAGTTAGCACGGTCCAATACTTGCTGTTAATACTCGATAATTTCATGTGATCATGTCAGAAAGCTCACTATTTATTATTCAGGACAATTTACCAACGGAAAGGCCACGTCATATTTGTGGACTCGAACTTCCAGGTATGGTTGCTAGTCCTCTACTTCTTCCTATAACATTGTGGTCATAATTCTTACATAATAAAAGAAGCTAGCTCCTTAATGTGGTGTCTTTGCAACTTCCAAAAGCTTTTTCTATGTTTCACGTTTAATGATGATATATATCAATTAAAGTTATCACTTGTGAGTAGTCCCTGATGGAATTTTATTGATGCCTCTCAAGCAGTTGATATTGCAATTGGATATTGGAAATTACACAATGTGATATACGAAAAGAACCGATAATTGTCTAACTCTAAACAATATTGCGGGCAGTATATTAGTCATATCCTCCATATAACGGCAAGACTAAACAAAGTAAAACCTGCACTTTTCTTTTCATCTTCTTTTTCTGGTATTACCCCTCTATATATTAGTCATATCACTTATGACCCTTTAGATGATATTGTCCACTATCTACGATTCAACTATTGTGCTCCCAATTCAAGTCAGTTGGTTCACTCTGGGTGTGCTTCAGTTTTTCTGTATATGCGTACCGTATCTTATTGAACCCATTGTTGCCATTCATGGATGCATCCGTACCTTTCGACTCCCCCCCTCTAATTTTTTAGTAGATATCTCAATCTACCCGACTCTTGTACTAGAGTTGTCTGTTGGCCTGTTTATTATTAAAATTTCTATAACCATTCAACTTACGATTTTATTTTCACAGAGGAGATATTACAAGGCATTGCTGCAGGAATTGATCTTTTCGACTCTATGTATTTCCCTCTCTCTCTAAGACCAACCACTCTTACCTTTATCTTATAACAAAGCTTGAACAATTTAATTACATATGCAGGTATATTAATCACATCACACTGGGAGGTTTTGCATTAAACTTTCGTCTAGATAGAACTGAGAGACGTATTACTGATTCTTATCAAAGTGATTCTACTGGTAGCGATAATACGAAGATAGATCTCCGAGCAACAATTTATAGGTGAGTGATAAGATATTCTTCTACTTCATTACAACTAGAATGGTCAAAATTTTGGTTTGATTTTGTTTTTGGGTGTTATTATTTTACTCCACAAACTTTAACAATATAGCCAAGGATTCTGTTTCGTTTTTACACTTCAGGAAAGATGCATCACCTATAGTCGATGGTTGTAGCTGTTATACATGCCAAAACCACACAAAAGCATACATAAATCACTTGATCAACACTCGCGAAATGCTGGCTCTGATTCTACTAGAAATGTAAATGCTTCTCCATGTCCTGATGAGCTCTCTGCTCTCCTCTCTCTATCTCTCACGTCTATTGGTGATATTGAGTTATCTCGTTTATGTTGCAGACACAACACACACCATTATCTTCATTTCTTCAAGAAAATAAGAGAAGCTATCAAGAAAGGAGAATTTGACATTTTCTGTGAAGAATTTATCCATGGAAGGCGAGATCATATAGCTATGGCTGCAGTTTGCTAGTCACTGCACTACTGAAACTAATTAGGCTCGACAGACACCAGGTAAAGTTACCCTTTTTTACAGTACAACAGAAAACTCAAACTTGTTATACATAAGCGAAATCTAGGTTCTACGGATGTTTACTGTTTCGCCTCAAGTGCCTTATGCACGGGCAATTTTGATGTTATACGAGTGATTATTCTACAATCGAGTTTGGTAATTTTACTGAAAAGCAATGTCTTCACAACTTTAACATTGTGGTTGACTTTACAATGCCTATTCTTTTAATGTTCATAGACACTGTTTCTCCATATCGTACAACATAAGTTCTATACGCACCAATTTTTTTGCTAAACCCCAACCTCTATAATTGCTGTCCTTTTCGAGTAAATGGTATGGGCCTTAAAGCCTGCTTAATCCAAAAGGATAAGAAATGAGAAGGAGATTACAACCATAAGTGAAATATATATAATGGTGTCATATCAGGGTGGAAGCTTCCAAGAAATGCAAAAGTTCAAAAATGAAAAGATACCTAATTTTGTTGTCCTAAATGAGGTTTAGAATTTTTGATTAAAGTACAATTTTTGGCTAAGAAGAAATTTAGAGTGTTCTGCCAATGAGAGGTTGCTTTCTATATAAGTGGCACTGTCATACCACTCTTTGCTGTGGTGTCTAAATATGAATGGTTGAATGGCTTTTCGAACTTGGTTTTATGATAGGTAAAGGGATAATTTGATCCAAGAATCAGCCCAAATTCGGCTACTTATACGAGTCAAACCCACAAGTGAGAAATCTAAACTAAGATAACACATTCTGAAATTTGATTAAAAAATAAATCAAATGTGATTTCGTATGCAAATTCCATTAAAAACAATGAAATGGTAGGTACGGGGTTAGGTAGTTATGCATCCATAACCATAATGGTTGTGATAAATGGCAAGTCTTTATCTCTGGTAAGGTTGATGTTGATATTATCTTAAATGAATGATCAAGACATTCAAGAAAGATCCAACTTTACCCCTTCTATACACGAAATGAATTAGTCTTACGTACTTTTATTATGTAATATTTATTTTTGAACGATCATTACATCATAATACTGTGACGTATAGTCGGTCCACAAGGCATTACATAAATTACTATCGAACTAAAATCAAACAATAACAAGGGTCGTGAAGTCTATGTTAGGTGAATGTTTAGAGTCCTCAAATTGAGTATTCAATTGGAGATTGCTATAAGTTGTTGGCTTAGAGCATCTCCTATGCAAATTTTAATCTTAGAAACTCGGAGTGTCACGTAGGACTTTTAGAATTTTTATCTTAAAATTCATCTCCAATGTAAAACTCAATTCAAATCTCCAAGATGACACGTCGAGGTTGGAATTGAGATATCTCAAGAGGACACTCCATATCTAGAGTGTCCTCTTGAGATATCTCTAAGTGCCAACTCAACATTTTCATATATTTTAATTAAAAAAAATGTCACATAAGCAATTTTTGGAGTTTTAGAGTGTTGCATTGGAGAAGTCGTTCGAATATAGGATCTCAATCTTGACAAATAGAAAAGAAAAAAAATTAGAGATTGACATTTGAATCTCGACACATAAGATTTTTAGAGTTTCTCGAGTTTTGCATTGGAGATGCTCTTAGTGGCTCCACAAAAGATATTACAATAAAGGGTTATTTTCCAAATACCCCTCAACTTTGTGACCAGTTTCTTGCCTACCTCCCTACTTTGTCAAAAATATCCAGATGACTTTCTTTTTTTCAGTTACCGTTAAATGTTTGTTCTCTCTCTCTCCTCCATCTCATCACCTCTCTCTGCCAACTCATCTATTACGCTACATCATCGTTTTCACCGGCGACCTTCAAACTTCAAAAAAAAATTTGTCTCTCCTCTCTCTCTATCTATAAAAAAAACATTATATTTTTTTAATGCTCTCTTCTCTCTCTAAACACTTCGACGAAGGGAAACCCTTCGCCGGAGTTAGGTATGGTCAAGAACAGACCTAACTCCGACAAAAGGTTTCCCTTCGCCAGAGTGTTTAGAGAGGGAGAGGAGAGAATTAAAAAAATATATTTTTTTTTTAGAGAGAGAGGAGAGAGAAAAAAAATTGAAGTTTGAAAGTCGCCGACCGGAAATTTGGCTGGCCGACGACCTTCGTCGGTGAAGACGGTGACGTGGCGTGATAGATGAGGTGGCAGAAAGATGTGATGAGATGGAAGAGAGAGTGTAACGGACATTTAACGATAACTGAAAAAAGAGTTATCTGGGTCTTTTTAATAAAGTAGGGGCCTAGACAGAAAACTGATCACAAATTTGGGAGCTAGTTGGGAAATAACCCTACAATAAATATAAAACCTCAACTATTGAATTGAATAATAGGAAAGGAGAATCTACTACCATCAAAATTCAAACTTAAATCCTCTCATTAATATTAAGTGGAACCCCACGATTGGACTAAGCATGTGCACATATGACATCCTCTGCTACAAATACGATAGAAGCCCAAACTCGACCACTAGGTCCTGCTCTTTGGTGCCAAACAGCCACCATCAATCACAGGAAAGATGTTTTAGCAGGCACTCTAGAGAAGTATTTAGTTCTAGCGAAGGGACTAAAGACCCCGACCAAAATGTTGTAGACCACGGGATTAAAGACCCCAGCCAAAATATTGAAAGCCCCAGGATTACATATTGGAGTTGGGACATCTCCAATTAAGTAATGATGATGTGCCCGACCAATATCCCTGCCGGTTTACTTGGACAAGCATGATCTAGTGAGAGAAAGTCTCCCCGTCGAGATATTAGCCCGACATAGCATCAAGGCTCTTCCCAATTTATGCTTAATTCGGGGCCTCCAACATTTTTACGAGGGGCCTTTAGCTCCACCAAAGTTCTCGTCCTACGTATATTCTCTCTCTAATTATATTCCGTTACCCTTCTCTCTTTTTATACCAAAACAAATTTCTCTCTCTTTTATTTTCTCTCCCTCCTCCTCTCGTTTTCTCTCATCTTCTTTTGATCATCATCCAGATCAGAGGACGATAAAGTTACAGTTTTTTTTTACAGAAAAAAACCCTTTTCAAAGGGTATTTAATGGATCTTTGTTTACTTCATCTCAATAATGGAAATCAAACTCTTTTATGTCCCAAAATTTGCTCTTTGCTCCAGAGAAATTCGTTTTCTGAAAGACCCTTTTCATGCAAGTTTGGAAAATTCGTACCTTTCAGAGTTGAAGATGAAAATGTTGTTGATTCTAGGGTTATGAGGTTCAATTTTTCTTCTGGTCATCGATCTTTTGTTGTAAGAGCGATGGGTGGGAAGAAGAACCATGATAATTCGTCCTCTCATGGTAACAAATTTTCTCTTTCAATTAAGTCTTTTTTCTTGCTGCATGATTAGAATTTTATGATTAGGGTTTCAATTACTTTTTTATTTCTATTAATAAAGATTGGGGTTTGGATGAATTGGGTCCTGGAAGAGAAAGAAGAGCTGAAGAGAGATGAGAGTTTTTTTTTTCTAGTAGCATTGACTTTTCAGTGTTGGTTGAGTATGGACAAGTGTGAAGTTCTTTTACCATCAGCTAGGGTTTGGAGAAAAAAAATTTGATTGATTACCATTTGAATTATTATTTGTTAGAAAAATTATGTTACCTGAGCTCATTAATGTTTTGAATTGACAATCTATATGCTAATAAATCAATCAAAGTTGGTCTATTTGTAATTCGAATAAGAGCATTTTTTTATCCAAGTTGGAATTAACCTGATAGTTGTAGGCATCCTACTTAGTTACTTTAAGATTGAAATGGGGGCTTTACTTCTATGTGAGTTTTTAACGTTCTTATTGGTTTATCAATTAGCAGAGAAAAAAGACTTTGTTATCTTCGATTGTTTGATTGGTTTAAACCCCATGATTGTAAGTATGTAACATGGGTATCGGTATCTGACATCGATAGAGGTGTCAGATACGACGGGTGGAAAAGGCCAGTAAGGGGATACAGTTTCACATAGTTATTAGGTCTTTTATCTAACTTTCCGTTACACATCAACCTAGAGTAGTATTTTGAAGTCCTAATACGATTCTTTGTTCTAGGTAATGTTGTAACTTAAAAGTCTCCTGCTAGCGCTACATTACATATATCCGTCCTATATCTATCCTATTATATTCTATTGCCATGCTGTGTCTGGGTAAAAACTGGGTTTGGCTGGTAACAGGAAGGCTTTAAGCTTCCGTCTATCATATCCTGTGTGATATACATTTGAAGGTAAGTTGTAAATCTTGACCATGTTATTCTTACAGGAAGTAGTGATAAATCTGTTCCAGAGGGAGATGGTTCAAAAGGAAGCAACCCCTCTCCTGATGGCAATAAGTCCGAGGATGCTACCACCCATAAGCCGCAGCATATAATTTCAGACTGGAGAGATTTCAGAGCACATCTTGTTGCTCGAGAGCAGGTAATAGTAGAAATCTTTTTGTTTGACCTTTTTCTTGTTAATTAGTAATTATTACTTCATATCTATTTAGAGGGTACTACTGTTGTTGGGGGGTTAAAACTTGAATTGAAAAGTAGAAAGATTTTTACAGGCACAACTCGTGGACATTGATGCTCCTGTTGATAGGTTTACCCACAAGTCTCCGAAACTGCTTGCTCCAAAATGGGCTCATCCTATTCCAGTTCCAGAAACAGGCTGTGTATTGGTAGCAACAGAGAAGCTTGACGGTGTTCCGACCTTTGAAAGAACTGTCGTGCTACTCCTCAGGTCCGGGTCAAAAGATCCACGTGAAGGCCCATTTGGAATTGTTATGAACCGCCCGCTTCACAAAAAGATCAAACACATGAAGCCCACAAATCTTGATCTCGCCACGACATTTTCTGATTGTTCTTTGCATTTTGGAGGCCCTCTGGAAGCTAGCATGTTCTTATTAAAAACAGAAGAGAATCTACAACTCCCTGAATTTGAAAAAGTAATGCCAGGCCTTTGTTTTGGTGCTAAGAACAGTTTAGAAGTAGCATCGGAACTAGTCAAGAAAGGAACACTTAAACCCCAAGATTTCAGATTCTTTGTTGGGTATGCAGGATGGCAACAAGACCAGTTGAGAGAAGAGATAGACTCCGATTACTGGTACGTCGCTGCTTGCAGCTCAAATTTAGTTTGCAGGAACTCGTTGAGTACTTCTTCGCCAGATCTATGGGAAGAAATTTTGCAGTTAATGGGTGGTCGATATTCGGAGTTAAGCAGAAAACCGAAGCAAGATGGTTGAGGAAGAAGCCTACAACCTTTATTGTACAGAAAGTACGTCCGACTTCCAATATCTTCGTAATGTTTTTTCTTGTATGTAAGATGGTATTTTAGGTAAGAAAGTGAGGTTTTAGTACTTAAAAGGTCAGGAATTTAACCTTCTATGGAAGGAACTAACAATGTAGGTTTTGATGGATAAGTTTTATTTAATGGGGCAACCTACTTGAAGTTTTCAATTGTCTCTTGGGAGTAAGAAATTTATATATTAGAATTTTGATTAGTATAATATTAACTCCAGACAGGTTTCAAAATGTTTCTGTTCGATTGATTTGTCATGTTTAATTCGCCTGAATGACTCGTTCGGGTTCATTTTGTTTAGACTATTCACATCCAGACGAGTTAGATAGAAACAATGAGAAAAAACAAACATCACTTCTCTCCCAATTCGAGATTAAAGAGCAAGATATTAACAATATGTTATTGAAGAGCAAGATATAACAATACACAAATGATCAATATCATAATTAATATTCTAAGTCAAACATTATTGAAGGCTTTCTATTAGATTGAGGGTAAAATTGATGACAGATTACCCTCTCTCATCCTCAAATTTCCTGTACAAAACCATCCCTTCCCATCCAAAATACACACATACAAGATAAAGACGCGAACAAACATCTGCACTCAGTCTACCAACAGTATTTCGCACAACCATTTGTAACGATGACTCTCGAATTTTATCCACTTCTAAAATGCAAGCTTTTCTGCTGTTAAAATTATTCTAAAACCACCGAAACTGGATCAAAGGTGAGAGAGCACGACCTAGAGAGGGCAGCTTGAGCTCTAGCAAATACATCCTATTTACCAGCTCTTCCTGTGAGAAATATCGCTTCTGACTGGCTATTACCACCATATGTTTTTGTATTTGCTTTGTCAATACGAGCTTTCCGAACAGCCTGTTGAATTTGCCTTTCATGTTCTTTCAACATTTCTTCCATGTTTCCTCCGGGAGCCATCAAAGGTCCAGAGTAATGGATCCTGTTCTTCTTAGGTACATAGCTCTGAGATCACAAACATAGACAATTTATTAGTTTCTTAAATTCTAACATCACAAACTCCCAAAGAAGGAAACTAGAATTATACGAAAAGAAATTTTAATCAGCGTTGGCTTAAGAAACGAAAGAAGCTAAAGGAAGTGCTCAAGCTGTAAGTTACCGTGGTCGAGTCTTTGCTAAATATCCTGTCAGCTTTCTTGTTGAAAGACGTCGAGCTATCCGCCAAATGGTTGGCCCATTCCCCTTTCTCAGAGGGCCCGGAATCATCAAGTTGATTGTATCTAGCATTTAATTTATGTTCTGACAATGTGGCTCCCTGAGGCATGTAAGATCTCTGTGTCCTTAACTCTGGGACATTTCTAGAAGAACCACACATTCTTGGAGGACCCACCCGAGTATCATACTCCTTCGCTGTCTTACTTAGTGAGGATCCAAACGTTACAGGGTTTGTGAGAGGACCAGAATGAAAGAAACCATTCTGCGTTGATGTTCGAGGAGGGTCAATAGGAAACCCAGACCCACTATCCTCTTGCTCACTGTATTTCTCGCTAGTGCTTTTTGGATTTAAATTTCGTTTCTGGAAACAAACAAGAAAGTGGGAATGAGTGAGTTTAGATCAAGATTCAATGGCCGAAGAAACCATGTTGATTTGAAAGAGAAGTACCTCAGCATTTGGATCTGGTTCAGGCACTGCTTTGGGGTCTCTTGAAACCCTTTTCCGTGATTCATTTCCATGACCTTTTATCGATGCTGCTCTTTGCCTTATATCAAGAAACAACATATACAGAGAGGTTCTTTAATAGTTTGGTATGTAAGTTGCAACTTTGAAAGACTAAGAAGGGTGTAAGATAGATGCAATGTTGGTGCTTTTTAATGATAACATCCTATATTCACATAAAAAGATAGATGTGCATATAGACAGTACTAGTGAAAATCAAGTCATATATACCTTCTTGCTTCCTCATCGCGAAGTTTAGCATCAAACTCCTTGCTAGGTTTGTATTTAGGTAAACTTGATGGATCACAAGGGTGAGGCTCCATAGTAAAGAACTGAAAGGAGATGCATGGTAAAAACTTAGTTTGAATATAATGAGACAAGGACAAAGGGAAACTCGACTGTCATAGCTTGCTTTAGGTTTACGATCTTCCTGGTGAAGCACGATCGCTAATTGACACAAGCGACCAAGAAAAGAAAGACAAACTGACCTCACTTTTGAGCGCAGAAGTTGCAGATCCCCGCCCTTCGGGTTCTACTGAGAGGAGAACTTCAATAAGGGCCAAAGATGAAGATGGTATGTCCTTGAATGTATCGGCAACACATCGTCTATAAGGATGTTGAGGCTTGAAAATCGTTGTATGTGGCAATCTTGCTTTCCTCCAATAATCCTCAGATGGTGAACCACAAAGTTTAAAGATCTTATGCATTTGTTCCACCTATTAACATGAATAAAAAAACTTTGAAACATCAGACAGACGATTTCACTCAAAAAGCTTACAGTAATGCCTTCAGTACTTAGTATGGGATCAAGGTCTATCGAGAGCCAAATAAAAAGATTTTTATTCTAACTTAGAGTCATTCGAAACGGGTATTACTAACGAAACTAATTTACCTCTGTTCTTCCTGGCATGATAGGTCTACCCACAAGCAATTCAGCAAGAATACAACCAGCACTCCACAAGTCCACACCAGCCCCATACCGTGTTGCACCAAGCAAAAGCTCAGGAGGTCGATACCAAAGAGTCACAACACGGCTCGTTAATGGCTGCTTCTGATCGGGATGGAAAGAGGTTGCTAGACCGAAGTCAGCTATCCTGAGAATACCATTATTGTCTATCAAAAGATTCGAACCTTTGATGTCTCGATGCAGGAACCCACGACTATGACAATGTTCAAGTCCGAGAAGTAGCTGCTGCATATAACACTTGATCTGCGATGGCAACATGAATACTCCCAAAGTGAAATAACAAAAAAAAAAGATCAAATTCAGATGTCATACATTAGGATTTCAAAAAGGCAAAGAGGGAAGGCGTACCTGTGGCTCGGTAAACTTGATACCAGGTGAAGCCGCAAGTCCAGCAAGATCATGCTCCATGTATTCAAATACAAGATACAAGCTACAAGACATCCGTGATGTCACCAGACCCTCAAGCTTTATAACATTTGGGTGATCAAGCTTACGAAGGATGTGAATTTCCCTAGCCATAAAACGGACACTTTCTGGATCCATGTTAGCAAACCTCACTTTCTTTAGAGCAACAATTTTTCCTGTTTCAAGGTCACGGGCTCTGTATACATTGCTATAAGTTCCTTGTCCAATCTGCAAAACGGAAGACCGTTATTTAAAAACACAGTAGGTACGAATATTAGTTAGGTTGACCACTTATTTTCGCAATATAACCATAGGTCATGTGCAAACTACTGGGTTGCCATTTGAATACGTCCATATTCTTGTTAGATTCACGAACCTTTGCTATATATTATTGTAACTCCTCTATCAAATAGTTCGAGCTTTCAAAGAAAGTTATACTAGTTAACTAATTCGATATAAAGTATAATAAGTTCCAACTTTATCTAATAGTTCGAGCTTTCAGAGAAAAAGATGACTCACTTTGTCTAACTTTTCAAATGAATCAGCTCTTCTAGGCAGCCACCCCTTGATTGCTTCAGAAGCAACTGTCGTGAGCCAAGACGGCCAACCTGCAGCAACCTGTTCTCCTTCGATGGCACGGGGCATACTAATGATTTTAGAGACCGGTGTCTCTACTATATGTACCCCATTTTCCGTTGTTGATCGTCTTTGATGATGCACGGTTATCCCTTTCTCCTTAAGTGATGGCTTCTTCTCATCCAACAATCTAGGAGTAGAAACCACAATTTCTTGAGATGGTGGCTTTGATAATAACCTTACTGATGTTCCATTAGACCCACTACCACTACCACTACGACCACCACCACCGCCACCAAAACTACCACCACCACCAAAACTACCACCAGCACCACCAACCTGTACTATAATTGCTTCTTTCTTAGAGGAAGCAACAAATGATTTAGATGACTTGCTAAATTCTTTCTCATTTTGGGTATCAACATATTCATTTATATCTGGAGCACCCTTTGAACAAATACAGCCCATAATCACACTCCACAGGCTAAATCTCAAAAAGCCAAGCTAAAATCAATCAGCATTTCAATCTCTCAAGTTCCCCATTTGGAACGAAAATAAAATAGATAGAATCAAAACCTCCAAATTCAAAACATTCAATTCTTTTCCCCCTAATTGGAGAATCCAGAGAGATTAAACCCAAATTCAACTAATCAAATGAAATCGGTGAGAAACGTTAGAAATTCGAATTTCTAAAACCCCAGAATAAAAGCACTTGAACCAGAAGACCGTCGTCCAAAACCCAGACCAGAAATCCAGCTAAGAATACAGGGAGTGAATCAAAACGGAAGCTTTAGGGATTCTGGCCTGGATTGGACTTCAAATGGCGATTTGGGTATCTCAATATTATCTCTGTTTACTAATCACCATCAAAGAAAAACACAAAGAACCTACTCCTATTTATTTAATCTTCTTCTTCTCAAGAAAGAAACAAGTCCAAAAAAACAGAACAAATAAAGAAGAACCGATTGAACAATAACTCTAAACAATAAACTGAAAGCAAATTCTGTTTTTTGAGAATCGAATTCTTAGAGTATTGTGAGTTGATGAGTTGTGAGAAAGAAAGAGAGATAATGAGGATTTTTCGGATCTGGGTGACCCCTAAAAACGCGATAAACCAATGGATTTTGGGGATTTTACAGGTTGGGTGATGAGTGGGTAAATCGTTAGAGTCGAGCGAAGCAAACGGAATTCTTAATCTCTCTGTTTCTTCTTCTTTTCTTTGTTACAAGGATAAGGAGAGTTGTTTCAGTCATACTTACTAGTAATTTTTCTAGAGAGAGAGAGAGAGAAAGAAGAGATTTTTAGAGAGAGAGAGAGAGGGAGAGACAGAGAAGCACGACCTTCTCGTGAAGAAAACAGAGGAGTGGGGAGTAGAGGAAGAAGATCCTTTGTTTGTAGTAAGGGAAGGAGTGGGGAGTCAAATTTTATGAAAGACGTGCTTCCTCGTTTTGTCTGGACCTACTACTTCCTATTGACTGTCAATAGTATAAGTTACACCAATAACATATCCGTTTAATAGTTGGGGTGTTTGTGCAAAATGTCCTAAAAATTAGGGTTAACATAATGGACAAATCCGCCCCTCTGGTGTTGTGGCTGGACACTACCCTCGTAAGCTCATGAGGTCGTGAGATCGAATCTCGGTGTAAGCAGTTTATCATCAAGATTTATCCTATTTAAGTTAAACAACAAAATAAAATAGATCTAGGAATATATGATCTTTCAAGCTCCCAAACATAGACCCTAATGGTCTTTATATGACCTTTAGGGCTCAAGATATCTTAATACGACGGTTATAATGCTCATCCAAATCCATGATGTATTACATATTATATTCATGAGGTATCAATGTCATCCAAATGTAATGACTCTTGGAGTCCATTCTAAAAAAAAAGAAAATGGACAAATCCGATGACGGAGAAAATAAGGGTCATATCAAAGACGTCAGGTTCGAATTGACTAAAAAGTCACGCGTCAGCGTACGTTTGTATCAGTAAAGTTGTAAGCTTTGATGCATAAACCTCGTTTTGTAACATATTTTTCATTTGTATAGCACATTATAGTAGATGTTGGGCATGTAACGTACATCGGAACTAGACTTTTTAGTCCTCAATCTAATTTCCAACGAGTCTAGGGAGCCCGTAATTTGGGGACTCCCTAGAACCCGTCCAACCTTTTTGGCTTACAAGACAAAGAAAATTCTAGAGAGAGAAAGTGATTTGATTTTTGTCTTGTAGTCAACTAGGTCGGACGGGTCCTAGGGAGTCCCCAAATTACGGGCTCCCTAGACTTTTTATTTGGACTAACATTTCTTTTCAACTTGTTTGTTAAGCTTAACAGTTGGGTGATATGTGTGCATGTACACCTTGGCTTAAAATGGCAATGGGAGATTGAACCCTTTCTCTGCCTTCCCTCTGTTATTACTCGGATTTGGAGAGATTTTGAGTAATGGAAAGTACCTTTTGGGGTTATTTGAATTCCATCCATGTCAAGGTTCTTTCTCCAATTTGGAGCTTTATTTGGTGATTAGGTGAAGGAGGAGGAGAAGAGAAGGTGGAAGTAGCAAGATTTGAGAGGAAAATAAGACCCTGTTTCATTTTTAGCTCTAAAAAGTATTATATGTACAACGAAATTTGCATTATGAAGTTATAATTGAATAAATAAGTCCGTCTTCACATTATTTGACAAGTAAGATTGGATTATTACACTTTAAAACAACTACGATTAAACTGTTTTTAATTTGTATTGAATTATAATGTTTTATTCTTTTGCGTCAGGAGAGGACAAACTCTCTCTTTTCTTTTTTATGAGTAAAAAAGATTGAGGGGTTGGGTCATTGGTCCAAAAAGGGGGCCAAAATGAAAATCCCACCCAAAGTTGCCTAAAAATGTAAAGGAGGTCCAATGTGTCAGTTTGGGGGGTCAAAATTACGTAAAGGGCCCTTAGAAAATAAAGTATTTACCGTTCATGCCATCGAAAATTACAAAATTGCCATCGAAAATTCTCGGGAAACGATTTTTTTTCTGAAAAATAATCTGACAACCCGTCCATCAGAATGTGTACTGTTCAGAAAATTACGGAACAGGCACCGAAAAATTCCCGGGAAACGCAATTTTTTTTGGTAAATTATTTTATTTACTGGAAATTTTTTTCTGTACTAAACATTTTTGCTGGGCGGGAATTTGAAATTTCGTAAAAAAATTTGAAAATTTGGGCGGGAATTTGAAATTTCGTTTGAAAATTTCAAAACTTCGAAAAAAAAAATTTGTGACCGGGAAATTATTTTATTTACTGGAAATTTTTTTCTGTACTAGACACTTTTGCTGGGCGGGAATTTAAAATTTTCAAAATTTGCCCGGGAATTTAAAATTTTCAAAAAAATTTGAAATTTTGGCCGGGAATTTGAAATTTCGTTTGAAAATTTCGAAAATTTTAAAATTTCGAAAAAAATATTTCGTTTGAAAATTTCAAAAAAATTTGAAAATTGGAATTTTTTGTGTACAGGAAATTATTTTATTTACCGAGAAGAGATGGTTTGCTGGGCGGGAATTTGAAATTTCGTTTTCAAAAAATTTTGAAACTTTGAATTTTTCGTGTACTGGTAAATTATTTTATTTACCAGACATTTTTTTTTTCAAGAAAACGTCAGCATGTCCCGTCCAAGGGCAAGAGGGGAATAAAAAAAAAAAAACTGACATTTGGACCTGCAACTAATTTTTGGGCAAGAGTGGATTTTTTTTTTGGGTTTACCCCCCAGATTTTGGACTGTTGACTCAAAAATCCAAAAAAGATTCAGAGACAAAAACGCAAACTACTAGAAAATGAAAAGGATAACATAACTAACCACAATAACACTTACAAATACCACTTATGTTAGTTTAGGAGTCGAAAATGATTGTTGATAGAAATACAAAGGTCAAAATAGCTAATTGGTCATAGTATGGGACCAAATAAGAATGAATCAAATTGCATTTATGGATAAAAACGCCTTTCCGGTTGTTGGAGTAAGTTGACGTGGCTAAATGGAAGCCACGCCAGCAGCTTCTCTCTTTCCCCCAATCCCCACCTCTGAATTCTGATTGGCCTTCTTCTTCTTCTTCTTCTTCATCATCATAAGTTCTTCAATTTTATTTCTGGATTTCAATTTAGGGTTTATTACTTTTCATGGCCTTAGGGATTCTTCCTTACGCTTTTCATTTCAACCTCCATTCATTCAATTTCAAATTCCCGCGGCAAAATAGAACCGTTTTGGCGCGAATTTCAAACGGACAAGAAACCTCCACTTCCAACGGCTCTCCCACCACTCTCAAAAAGAACAACTCCTTCCCAGGTTCTCTCTCTCTCTCTCTATAGACTAGTTCTGACATATTCTTTCATTGAGTATTTGGGAACCCTAAACTCTTGCGTTTTTAGGGTTTTTTTTATGGAATCAAAGTAATATGTATTCCCCATTTCAAAATGTTTAATACCCACTAAGCAAAAAAAAGGGTTTCATTGAAGCTAAAATCCCCTCATCTCTTGATCTTACCTTAATGCATCATCCATATCCAAGTTCAGGATATGCCTCTAGCTAGTAGACAATGGAGAATACTATAAGTTGGAAAAATGATAACTTTTTTAGCTCTTAGTATTTTTTTTTTTGTATTAGTATATGGCGTTTAATTCGAGCATAAATAAATTACAGGCAAGCAAGAAGCAGATGTTGTTGTGATTGGTAGTGGTATTGGTGGACTATGTTGTGCTGGACTTCTAGCCAGGTACAAACAAGATGTTCTTGTATTAGAAAGTCATGACCTTCCAGGAGGTGCTGCTCATTCTTTTGAGATTAAAGGATACAAATTCGATTCTGGTCCTTCTTTGTTCTCGGGTTTTCAGTCCAGAGGTCCACAAGCGAACCCTCTCGCACAAGTATGCATATTGTTCTTGTATCTTTTATATCATGATCAGACTCCTCTAGTTTTATTGTCATACTCTTGAAGTAAGCTCCGAGACTCGGACGGGTTTGCTTTAATTTTGAGAATGACTGATATATGTTTGGGTTGTTTGTATAGTACAACAGTGATAGTTGAAAGAGGATATGTGAACAACCGTAGGTTAAATAAGTATGTAAACATGTCTTACATAACAATTCATGGATTGCCTTTGTTTTACTGATCCTTGTATTCAGACTGGAAATCGGGTTAGTCCAAAACTGTTTAGACAATTCTCTTTATATTGTATCCTGCTAAAGCAGCAGGGTAATTCACTCGAGTTGTAACGAAAAACAGTCTTCTTTATTGTTCGCTGGTGAGGACTGAGGAGAAAGAGCCCGTAACTAGGGCACACTGAGGGCATTCAGAAAAATGACTATACTATTATCTGTTTCTATATTGATTTGACTATTGCAACTTATCTACAAATTTGATTGGATAGAGCAATATCTTCACATTAAGTGACATGATTTGTACGATTTGTAGGTTCTGGATGCGTTGGGTGAGTCAGTTCCATGTGCTGCTTATGACTCATGGATGGTTTACCTACCTGAAGGTGAATTCTTGTCACGCATAGGCCCAACAGAGTTTTTGAAGGTGAGTGTGACTTCCACTTTAATCTTCCCTTTCCTTAGATATAAAGGTTCACGAAGTATCACCTTCGCAATTTTTAGCCTCCCTTTGGTGAATAGATTTCATTTAGATACCGATAACCAACCTTCTTGTCCCTAATTCTACTCAATACAGGTTCATCATTTCCTTAGTTCTCCAAATGATATTGTTCCCTTATCTGTTTATAATGCTGAAGCTATGGTAGTTGTAGAGTCTGTATGAACTGGCCTGTTTAGTTGCTTATACACAAGAAGTAAGGTTTGTCTTCGTCTAGTTACTGGGTGGAGTGCTCGTGTCCCATTCGATGGACACTGAAATACATATGTCAAAGGTATAGGAGAGATACCGCTCGTAGGAACCATTAGATGCTTTGTTACAGCAAGATGGAATTGCAATCAATATTATGTACGGGAAATACATAATTAAAGCATGATGGAAACTAGGATTTTATTGTATTTTAAGTTTAGGAAGGTTTACTTCTCTTCTTTATTACTCTAGTGAAAAATATAAAAGTTGGTGGGTGGAAGCTTCAGAAAACAATACATAATTGTGTCGAAGTACGAAGCAATGACAAATAGAGTAATCGTATGCAATATGCTTAATATGCATATTTAGTACTCATCTCAAATTTCTCCAATCTTTCTCAAGCCGTAACAGACCCGTACTAAACAGAGACATGGAAATCTCTTCTTGAAAGGTCAGAAAAATTATAATAAATATTCTTTAGTGAGTCTAATCCTTTATATCATCTTAATCTTTCTATCCTTGTCATCCGAGTCACTTCATTTCAGCCAACTTCTCATTGAGCTGAAATCCGAGCTACCCATCCCTGTATCAGATGTTAAACAATTTTTTGTTCTCAACTTCTCCTTGAGCTGAAATCCGAGCTACCCATCCCTTGTCATCCGAGTCAGTTCATTTCAGCCAACTTCTCATTGAGCTGAAATCTGAGCTATCCATCCCTGTATCAGATGTTAAACAATTTTTTGTTCTCAACTGACTGGTGTACTTCTTCAGGATCTTGAAAAGTATGTAAGCTTGGACGCTGTTAAAGAATGGAGAAAACTCCTAGTAAGTATAGATGACACCTCTCTTGATTGCTGAGTTTCAACTTCTTATATTTGTCTAGCTTTAGGACGAATTCTTAGAGTTCATCCATTTGCGACTTGAAAGATCACTGGTTGATTGATAATCTTATTATTTCTTTCCCAAGTAAGAAATGCAACTTTTGTAGGATGCCGTGTTGCCCATGTCTGCTGCTGCAATGGCTCTACCACCTCTATCTATTCGAGGTGATTTGGGTGTTCTCTCCACAGCAGCTGCCCGATATGCTCCTTCACTCTTGAAATCTTTCATCCAAATGGGACCTCAAGGAGCTCTAGGGGCTACTAAGCTTCTCAGACCTTTTTCGGAGATTGTTGATTCATTGGATTTAAAAGAACCTTTTGTCCGTAACTGGGTGGATCTTTTGTGTTTTCTGCTAGCAGGGGTGAAATCAACTGGTACTCTTTCAGCAGAGATAGTAAGTACTAAATGGGGATTGTGCTTTGAAGTTGTACTTCTTTTCTCGTTCATTCCACTTTTTTCTTTATTTTTCGTATTAAGTAGCTTTATCAGATAGAAATAAAGCCTCTTTTACTCATGTTGCTATGTCTAAAGCTGTAGTTAGTTAATTACAATTTTATACATCTCGGAGGATGTAGATGAAAATAATAATTTCCAAGATGTTGTCTACACAAGTTAACAACTAATCACCACCAAAAAATAGTGTATCTGCTTGGAGGTTTATTTCCTACCATATATTACAAATTTCTTCTGCAGTTCTGCATTTTTTGTGTTTTTAGTATTCTCATATGCAATTCCTGATGTCAGGTATACATGTTTGCGGAATGGTATAAACCAGGTTGTACACTTGAATACCCTCTTCACGGGAGCGGCGCAGTTGTTGATGCTCTTGTACGGGGTCTACAAAAATTTGGCGGTAGGATCGCTCTAGGAAGTCATGTTGAAAATATTGTTGTTGAAAATGGTCGAGCAATTGGTGTCAAGCTAAGAAGTGGTCAAGTAAGTTCCTGTAAGTGATGCAATAGCCTCTTGGAGTGACTGGGATTAAATTGCATTTACTTTTCATTTTTCTGGTCACAAAATGAACATGTTTCTTGCAGTTTATACGCGCTAGGAAAGCCGTAGTTAGCAATGCATCTATGTGGGATACTCTGAATCTGTTACCTAAGGAAGTTGTTCCAAAGTCATACCAGGACAGAATCGAAAAGACTGAACAATGTGAATCGTTCATGCATCTTCATTTGGGTTTTGACGCAAAGGTGAGCCTAGTTCTATCTTTAACTAAAATCCACATGTAAACATCAAGTCATATTTCACTCACAAAAGTTAAGACCTTTTCTTAAGTGCATATTCAAAGTATATGAAATGCCGTTTTTTGGTTTACAAACAAGTACGCGTTAAGAATTCAAATAAGTGATTTGAGGTTGTTTAAGACTTAGCAACAATACATATGTATTTCCCCACCATAATTGCATTATGTTTTCTGTTTTTCACTTGTTCTTCCTGGCTTCTTGCTGGTCTTTAAAGGTTTATCTAACTATCGTAGATGGTCTGCAGGGCATTCCTGAAGACTTGGGAATCCATCATATAGTTGTAAATGACTGGGAAAGGGGAGTCGATGCTGATCAGAATGTGGTTTTGATCTCTGTCCCTAGTGCTCTGAGTTCGGATTTGGCACCTCCTGGGAAACATGTCTTACATGCATATACACCTGGAACTGAACCATTTGGGTTGTGGGAAGGACTTGACCGTAAAAGCTCCGAATATAAAAGGCTCAAAGAGGAACGGTCCGAGGTAATTGCATACGCAAATATTTGCGTTGGCGGACTTATCTACATGTTTGAAAATTAACATATTGAGCTATAGCAGCCTAATCTGGTTCCTTTATAAACATGGACATAGATATCAGTATCGGTATTTTATAAACCTCTCATGATCGCGTGCATGTAAACACAAGATACACTCATTTATATACAAAATCTCAAGTCCAAGGGTTTGTGTAAATTTGACAAGTATGTGACTATCTGATACTGAGTATCAATGTCTAACACAAACATTTAAAAGAAGTTTACATGTTACATAGGTACGAACCCTTGCTTATAAATCTCATGGTGGGTTGTAGGTGATGTGGAGAGCTGTCGAGCGAGCACTTGGTTCGGGCTTCAGCCGGGAGAAATGTGAGGTGAAGCTGGTAGGAACACCATTAACACACAAAAGGTTTCTGAGGAGGAATAGAGGAACATATGGGCCGGCAATACAAGCCGGTAAAGACACATTTCCTGGGCATTCAACTCCTATTCCACAGCTTTACTGTTGTGGAGATTCTACATTTCCTGGAATCGGAGTTCCTGCAGTAGCTGCTAGTGGTGCAATTGTTGCCAACTCCTTGGTCTCCGTCGCTGAACACTCTGAGCTTCTTGACGCTATCGGCATCTGATTACTTTTCAATATATTTTCATTGTTTGGCACAATTAGTATGTAGATCTTCTACCTTTCTTTGGCTATATCTTTTGGTCTATTTAGTGATTATGGAGAACTTTTAAATAATTGATTTAGTGATTTTAAATGGTTAATGACTATGATAAACTAAGTAAGCTCTTAATGCATCTTCCGTGCAACATTAATCTGGGGGGGGGGGGGGGGGGGGGGGGGGGGGGGGAAATTGTCATATAAGATAACTATAATTTTGCAAAATACTCTTCGGTGATAACTAGAATTTTGTCCAACCTGAACTTTGACATTATAGTAGTTAAGAGTAGAGGTCTTAAAGTCATACGTTATTGTTAGAAGTTCAACGTGAGGTTTTCCCTTCATTGTATCTTATAAATTTTAGTTAAATATATTTCTATCCGTTTATAGAAACTGGTTAAATAGGTATAGAGATATACCTTGAGGCATGATCGTGTAGTTTTTTGCCTCAAGGCGTTTGAACAGGAAGGCTGAAACAATAGTGTACACATGGGGTAGAGAGATATACCTTGAGGGATGATCGTGTAGTTTTTTGCCTCAAGGCGTTTGAACAGGAAGGCTGAAACAATATTGTACACATGGGGAACGCCTTGAGGGGTAAAAGGTTGGGACACGATGTGAAAAATTACAAGTTAATAGTAATTTTCTCTTGGAATATTTTTAAGGAAAAAAATAAAGAAAAGTAATAAAGTAGAAGCATTAGGTTTACATTGGAGTGTTGATGTGTTATTTTTAAGAACGGAAGTAATTACAACAGCTAAAAACTTTGTTTGTAGGACTCGGACACTTTAGACTTTATATTATTATTGCAAAGTAAAAAAAATGGTTATAGTTTCTTTCTATATAAACATTCTTTTCAAAATCGAAGTAAGCATTTTACTCCTCGAGGAGTACACCTCAAAGTGAAGATCATATTTTCGCCACAACAATTACATGTCTTATTTTTTTCAATTCTAGAGAGAGGAATTTATTTTACAAGAACTAAAATTAGCAAAAATCCACGAAAATTGAGAAAATTAGGTCTATTTATATTAGTGAAACAAAAGACTCTTCGTATGGCCACACGTTACTTAAGAACCATTGTATAAATATTAGAAATTCAATTTACTCTAACATCTTAAGATATTATTTTTTGGGTCCATGGGTTTTAAGTCCAAAATAAAGTTCAAAAAAAGTTTAAAGTCCAATCTTCCCAGAAAATAGGTTTTTAGTCCTTTTCGTTTTGGAAGAAACATTGTTGATAAATAACGTGTTATGTATGACACATATAAAAAAAATGAAATAAAGTATGGAAAACATGAAATAAAGTATGAAACTTTAACAATAAATAACAGGTAATTTATGAAACAAAACAAGAATTTTTAAACAGAAAAATACTGTAACTTTGAAGTCTAGACATACTTTAACTAATTTGAACTAAATATCCATTATAATTATTATTTTGGCTGAAAATCTTATATTAATATTAGGGGGACTAAATGTGTGTTTAGGGGTAGATTTTTAGACTAGGAACCCAAAAATTCTTATTTTTTTTGTCAAGGAACATAAAAAACCAAATTAAATAAAGTTTGTTTATAAGGGAGATTTTATAGGGCCCCCTCATTTTTGTTAAAAGGCCTCCCCGTAGTGATAATTTAGCAAGTAAAATGGTTCATGGAGAGACCTTTTAACAAAATTGGGGAGGCCTTATAAAACTTCCCTGTTTATAATTGTGAGATGGCTTGCAAAGGTGAGACTAATGGATATAGACTCAAGAAAAATGGGGATGCATATATAGGGATATTAAGTTTTAGTTTTTCTTATATCACAACTCTTTGATGTTGAACTGTTTCATGTAAAACTTACAGGCATATATATAAAGAAAGACCAAAATCCACTCTTCGATCAATGAGTAGACTCAGCAGAACAACAACCTTCTCCATTCCCATGAGGCGAAGAATCTTTATCGGATAGATGATGATTATGATGATCATCTTCATCATCATCGCTGGTGTCTTCATCGAATGATTTCTGTTTATGGAAAATACAACATTTTTTGGAACTCTTTCTCTGAAGGAATTCATTATCGACGGTTCCTTCTTTCCATGTGACTTTCTTCGAAGGTGGACGTAAACGTAAAATTAGGGTTTGCTCTTGGCGTGGCTGAGCAGGTATATAAGAAGATTGAGAAGGAGTTGGATCGTTTATGGTTACGGTTAGGGTTCTGGTTCCATTTGCTGATAAAGATGACGAACCAATTGTTCCACTATTTCTCATCGGTCGCGCCATCTCTGATCTCTCTCTCTCTCTTTACCCCCTCTCTCTGTTTTCTTGCGTAGAGGGGAAGTGCGCCAAATTGCTTTCTTATGCGATTTAATTGTTCCAGTTTTGCTCCAATCTGGTTCCACATTAAGAACCGAGTTAGACTACTTGTAGTTAACTACTCAACAACTTCAAGCTTTACAAAAGAATTAGGTTTAGACATCAGAAAAGGTTATGCATCTATAATCATGAATGAAATTAAGAAATCAATAAACACCAACTATCAGGAATACCTAGATTCAGAACATAAGACATCAAGGAATTGCATAAATGATAAATGTTTAATTTTCAACAAGAGCAAACACTAAATTTAGGGTTTTTTTTAATGGGGGCAGAAATCCCTTTTGAGATTCAAGCATTTATTACTTAAAAGATGTTTTCAGGAGAGAATTTTAAACACTACTACTAGATTAGGGCAACAATGTTATAACTCAGTAAGTAAACCAAACTAGACTAGTAGCAACAAGATGTCTGTTTTCTTCTTCTTCCCCTTTTGATAAATCAAAACTAGGTTAAATGATTCAACGAAATTAAACTCTGATTATTCCAGATGGAGTTCATGAGTTAGCATATAAAATCATGAAAAATAGAGAATCAATAAACTAGATCTAGATCGTCAAAAGAGCTGGAAGATAATACCTCTAGGAACGAAGAAGAAGATCCACAAGCCTTACTCTCTAGAAACCTCATTTATACCTTATACTAATAACCTAAGTTCTATAAATCATGAATTTCACTTCCGTTAGAAATTGATAAAGAAGTAGTATCTGTTGTTGGCAGTTTAGCATCTTAGTAATTAGAACTATATGATAATCAAACATCAAACAGATGTTCATTGAGGAATATAATCAAACAGGAGAAAGACGTCTAGGTTTTCATTTCCATTTGAAAGAAAAACCACATGATGATGGATATTAAGAAATCTAAAATCCAGAGTGGGAAAAGAACCTGTCAATGGGATTATTATGAATATTGAGCTGGTGATTTTCCTAAAACAAATAAGATTTGATTCCATCTAATAATATACTACTAATGTATAAAGGTTGGTTAATCTTCTCAGGTCATATAAAACAGAAGGGGTTTAGACCTTAATTCCAATTTCTTTAATTTTGACAAAAGTCATTTATTAATTCCCTTTTTACATTTGACTCCTAACTAATTGTGTCTGAAAGTTCGATCTAGCTGTTCTAAACACAAATCAAGGGGAAACCAGCAATCACCAATTTCGAATGGAGCTAGAGAGAGAAAACCAACCAGAAATTCCCATCAATTTCCTTCTCAAATGGAGGAGAGAGAGAGAGAGAGAGAGAGTACCTGGTAGGGGAAACCGCCGTTAGTTCATCGAGCATTCAGTAATTCCCATCGATTTCCTTCTCAAATCGCCGACTGGTAGGGGATTGCTGGTTTCAATCGAGAGTTTGCTGTTCGTTTATGGGTGGGTGGGGGAGGATGGGAGAGAAGGGTTAGAGGGATATAAGCGCCCCGGGTTTCAATCGAAAGCGCCTTATTTTTGTGTAATAAGCTGGTTGCTAAAAGTGGTTATTTAGTAAATGGGCAATTGAGTCATTTCCCATGAACTAGCAGCGGATTTCTGTTAAATCTAACCAAAAGTGGGGTTTTAGTAATTACTAATAAAAGGTGGGAGTTTCAGTAAAGGACATTATCAAAAGGCAGGGGTTCAGTAATTCTCCCAAACCCCTAGGGAAAGGAGGACTATGAGAGTTTGGCTTCGTCTTAAATACAATTGAACAATTATGATTGGTTCAAAACGATGCTACGATATATGCCGTTCGATATGAAAATGAAAGAAAAATCAAGGGTTAATTCTTATTTGACCCCATATTGTGACCACCTCACGCTTTTGGCCCCTATAACAAATTAAAAAAGAAGATAACAAGTTAAATCGATTTTTTTGGAAAATTTTAACGGTCGATAGAACATATTTGTAAGAATTTTTATATGCTAATTAGGCTAGAAATATAAAAGTACAAAATGGCCGAATATAATAGTTTAATAAATTTATACTTTAAGAATGATGCACTTATAAATTTGATCATTATTCATGCTCATGTTACATCTTATCGGGGTGAGAAGGAAATGAAACGCCTTCCAAAAATGATGGGTGCTCATCGATTTGGATCGCGTCGTTGTTTTTACTAACTCCAACGCCAAAAGAAGAAGAGATAAACATACAAATTTAAGCAAGAGGGATCATATAATTTACAAAGGTATCAAAGGTAATGTACAATTTCTTCTCATTTTTATCATTTTCGTATTCATCCTCATCTTTCTTGTCCCCGTTTTCCTTTTCTCTCTATGTTTCTTTAGGGGAGCGGGGTTCAAAACCGAGGTGCTCATATAATTTTCCCTTGACCACGTTTTACTTAATTCTTGGCCCAAAAAAGTAACAAGAAAATTTCTAGAGGAGCCCAACAAGAAGAAGGCATTCTTTGACATTTTTTCCAACCAACCCTAAGAAGAAGATGCACAATTGTTCCTCTAGTAGAGTATCCAACTTGCAGAGGGGTATTTTATAAACATGCCAGTATCCGTATTTTATAAACCTCTCACGGTCGCGTGCATGTAAACACAAGGTATACTCTTTTATATACAAAATCTCAAGTCCAAGGGCTTGTGTATATTTGACAAGTATGTGACTATCTGATACTGAGTATCAATGTCTGACACAGACAAAGAACATTCAAAAGAAGCTTACATGTTACATAGGTATGAACCCTTGCTTATATATCTCATGGTGGGTTTTAGGTAATGTGGAAAGCTGTCGAGCGAGCACTTGGTTCGGGCTTCAGCCGGGAGAAATGTGAGGTGAAGCTGGTAGGAACACCATTAACACACAAAAGGTTTCTTAGAAGGAATAGAGGAACGTATGGGCCGGCAATACAAGCCGGTAAAGACACATTTCCTGGGCATTCAACTCCTATTCCACTACTTTACTGTTGTGGAGATTCTACATTTCCTGGAATCGGAGTTCCTGCAGTAGCTGCTAGTGGTGCCATTGTCGCAAACTCCTTGGTCTCCGTTGCTGAACACTTTGAGCTTCTTGACGCTATCGGCATCTGGTTACTTTTCAATATAGTAAGTTCTTGTTTCTTATTTTTTATCTCCATATTTCCGTTCTTTGGCATATATGTAGATCTTCTACCTTTCCTTTGGCTATATCTTTTGGTCATTTAGTTAATTGATTGTCTAAGACTAATGAATCTGAAAAAACACTAAGAAATCAAGTTCTAATACAGAAGCATTATTGGTACCTTAATGAAGCTTAAATAATGAAGTGATGAGCAGTGAATTTGGTAGAAGATAAAGAAGTAGAAATGATCTTGATAATCTAAGGAAGCTATTAAGGCATATTCCGTGCAACATCAATCTGAGCCAGCATGAACTTTGACATTGTAGTAGTTAACTGTAGAGGTCTTGAAGTCATTTGTTATTCTTAGAAGTTTAACGTGAGATTCTCTCTTCATTGTACTCTATAAATTTTAGTGAATCATATTTCTATAAGTAGCGCAAAGACAATCCGAAGATCTCTTGGTTTATAGAGACTGGTTAAATAAGTTGAGACATACACCTTGAGGCATGATCTTGTAGTTTTTTGCCTCAAGGTGTGTGCACAGGAAGGCTGAAACAATTGTGTATGCATGGGGAACGCCTTGAGGGGTAAGAGGCATTGGGATACAATGTGAAAAACTACAAGGTCATAGTCAGGGACGGAACTAGAATTTTTGTTTAAGGGGGGCCGAACTATTCTGGCCATAAACTATTTTGAATGGGAGATGCTAGAGTGCCCAATTTTTTGGGCATTTTAATGCCCAGGTGATGTGGAATCACTAAAAGACAAGGTTTTTTCAAAGTTTGACTATGGTGGGGATCGCTTTTGTTTCTAAATTAGGAAATATGTCACCCTCTAAGTACCAATTTCTAAGTCACTCTATCATTTCCCTTTTGAAAAGGGAGATGCTAGAGTGCCCAATTTTTTGGGCATTTTAATGCCCAGGTGATGTGGAATCACTAAAAGACAAGATTTTTTCAAAAATAAAAATGACATGAGACTACCATGTCTGATAGTTTTTTCTCTTTAACGTATCAAAATGGAACCCGCCACTCTTTCAAATCTCTAAAACCATCGAGGTGGATTTCGGGCTAAACTTCTGAGCAAACTTTTTCCGATGCCACATTTGAATCATCATAAGCAATTCGATTGCCCACGTAGCTTTTTGAATCGTACAATTTGAGAGACAACAGATTTTGGTTAACGATAGTTCAGACTTTAGATAAGTCGAACTGATTTCTCTTTACAATTAGAATCGATATGTAATTAACAAATAAAAAAGAAATCAAAATAAATTAACAATTGAAACTTGATACAAATAAAAGATAATGTTTGAAATAGATATTTGACTTAAATTAGGAAATAGTAAATCTTATAAGTATAAAATTTGGAATTAGTGTAATGTAGGTTATGGAAGTTGAGGTGATTTTATTGGGTAGCTAGGTGGGCCGTGGAAATAGGGTAAATAGAAAATTAGGTCAGGTAATTAAGTGGGTAGGAATTTGGCCTTGATTAAGGTTGAGTTTTAATTGGGTTTATGGAGGGACCAATAAACACTAAAGAGGAAAGTTTCATCCTTTTTCCCGTGCCTACTATTAACCGGGAAGAATTATTTTTGTTACAACAAGCATATCTATGTGAAAACTGGACTGTATGGACAGAATCCTTGAAGGTCGTTCTCGACATCGAAAAACCTGATATTTTACCTTTCAAGAAAGGCATGACAATCTTTCTTACTAATGGTGTTGTAACTTTGATAATAAATATTAGAAATTCAATTTACTCCAACATCTTAAGATATTACTTTTCTTTTCTTAACTAAGGAACACAAAAAACCAAATTAACTAAAGTTTGTTTATAATTGTGAGATGGCTTTCAAAGGTGAGACTAATGGATATAGACTCAAGAAAAATGGGGATGCATATATAGGGAAGCTAAGTTTTAGTTTTTCGAATATCATGACTCTTTCATTACTTATCATAGAATAAATGAGACAATGGTTAATAAAATGTGATAGTGCAATCATAAATATATTATGTTGGCTATGTGATCCTTTGATGTTGAAACCTATTTTGGAGAACATTGCTAGGGACAAACATTAGACTACAAACCAACATGTATAGACAACATTAAAGTTAACACCGTTTATAATTGCATAGTAAAACAATAATCGTGTTTGTATACATTATTGAAGTATTTCATTAATATATATTGTTTTACAAAGACTCCATCTTCAATGGAGTAGCATCTTTGAAGTCGAAATATACACAACTTTTTACATTACCAGAACAGAAACATAATCTATTTGAAACAAAATAAAAAGTAACCATAAGTATAAACAAATCATGTTTTCATGTTAGAAGAAAGTTAACTACTAGCTCCTTCGATATAATCTTTCGTTGCAGGTGACTTATCTCTGCAAATTAACACACAATGAGTTATCTACTTTGTCTCACTGGAACAAATTATTTCATCTACCATGAGTGCATGTATGATCCCATGGAGAAGAATCTCTGTACTTCATTTCCATGTTTGTTTCAGGAGACCCATAAGTACCATCACTAATTTCAGAACTTCCATTTTTACAGTATTCATCTACATTTCCATAACCTGCAGCAAAACCCCATGACCCTTTTTGTGGTCTACTGCTTGGTGAATAGTACCTAATTGGATCCAACTGAAACCTCCCAAGTTCATTTTGTCCAACTGATAATGCTGTTACTAGCCTTTGACCTCCTCCTCCTCCTCTATATGAATTCTGTTTTTTCAGTGACTGGTGGTAATATGGGTTTTGTTGATTAGGATGATAATGGTGGTTTGGGTTTCCAAGATTATACAGTGTTGGAGAACTACTCACCCTATGAAACTCTTTGTTGCAGCTATTCTGATAACTATTTGGTATGAAACCTTCATGGTTATTGTTGATATTATCAAAGTGGTAGCCTTCATGTTGAATTGATCTTGGGGATGAACCATTAGATGATATACTGAAAATAGAACGATTTGAATTACTTGTCGAACGATTTAGTTTACAACCATTAATGGCATCAATGTATAGTTGATCCATATGAAATTTATCATTATTGTTTGGAATATTTTGGTTATGAGTGAAGTTTTGATTTATTGGGAACAAGAAAGATCTAAGTCTTGGTGTATTACCACTTTCAGAATGTTTCGATTCCCATCGGTCGTATTCATTGAACATGTTTTGAAGATCTTCATCACATGTCACAGAGACTAAGATGTCTAAATCTTCTGGTATGACTTGGTACTTAAGGACCATTTCACCATTAGAGAGTGTATTAAGCTTCTTCATGAGTTCTGTAAAAAGAAGTTTGAGAAAAAAATGAAAATGTTAGTTCAAATATGATAAGATCTAATTAATATTTGATTTTTCTAAATTATTTTCAGCATCTCTTATAAAAAATCGCATCATTCAAGATATAAAAGTGACTATATGGTTTTCGACCTTTTTACCTAATCATTTTCAACCTCTCATTTAAAAAAAAAAAAGTTATTTTTGCAAGTGTTATAACCATGGATTCAATTTGACCACTCTTTTAGAATTTATAAAAGATTACATAAACCTAATCCGTTTATCGTTTGAGAATTTTAGAGATTGTAAGAAAAACGAAATTAAACCTGAGAAACTGATGTCACGAAGAACCGAGACAACACGAGTCTCACCCCCAACATATTTGAGCTGCCCATCAATAGATGTGGGCAATATTTTTCCGCCATGGCTGCACAAGAACTTCACTTTATTCCTCGGGGAACTTAACGGGGTTATCACCTCCATATCTCTTCCGTTCACAGCCATCAACAACTACCAATCGGATCTCTCGTTCAAATCTTTTATGAGGACAAAAATTGAAAATGTTTGCGATTGCAATGAGAAGAGTTCCTGATTTTGTAATATGTTGATGAGCAATGGAACACCCAAAATTAGATTTCTTGTTTCTATAATTAGACAATCCAAAATTTGTTAGTTTTGGATCCATCAAAATGAAAACTAAATTTAATTCTACCATTCCGACCCCAGATTTTGTTTTATCATCATTGAAGTGTTTTTTTTGTTCTATGAATAAGCCACCTTTAACTTAAACCCACCCGCAAACCCACCGACTAGTCCTCTAAGTCTACCGCTTCATCGTTTAACTTACAACTGTAGTTGTGCAGCTGCTAGGTTTGTATAGCGATTCGGATACTGACTGTTTAGCTTATCCACATATCAATCCGAAAGATTCGATTGATTTGATCGCGAGACAATTTAATCTGAGTCATTCCGTATACCTGAACAGTTTAGTTCGGTTAGATAACTAACCACGAAGTTACAATTCAACGAGAAATTTTGACCTTAAGATATAAAGTTCTTTCTATTTTTTTTATTATATAATATGGACTTCCTTTTAATTTTTGAAATTTTTTTATGTGTTTTGTGCACGGACTTAAATGTTGAATATCCACCGTTCATCATAACCATCATACATTTTTTTTTTTTATATGTATAATATACAGAATATATCAAAATAATAGTTATTCAATTTTATTTTGTTATCGATCACAGAGTTCCCCTACACTGAGTCACTGATACATTAAACTAAACCTTTTGGTTATGGCCTTGTAACATCCGAGCCTGGTAACCCTTGATTCCCAAACCACCCAAATCGCTTTGGATTGGATTAGTTTGATTGGCTTGGATATTAAGGGTGCTTCTAAAGGCACCGAGCCAAAAGGCTGTTAGCATCCAACTCTATTAGCACCAGACCCAACTGCTCCCTTCTCTTTTAGCACCGCCCAACTATGTAGGCACCTGTCAAAGTGGAGAGTTAACCCTAACCCCTCCATCGTTCTTTCTTATAACTCACGTCGGAAAATATTGCAAACATTACACCATTTATTAATCTTAAAAACAATGTTAGAATTTTTTTTTCCTACAATTTGTTGTATTCTATTTGCATTGAGATAAAGAAGCATCGGATATTCAGATCAAAATGATGTATAAATCGAAAGGTCAGATAGAGAAACAAACAATAAAAATGTGTGAAGATCTCAATGAAAATGAGAATGCACAGGAACAACAACTTTAGAGAGATTTCACCACCAATTCCAGCATCTTCAAGTGCTTTCTTACCAGCTACAAGACAATAACCAAGACAATCATGAAGACGACGATCATTTTGGCCATCAATATAACCTTGAGATTCAAATCCACGGATCTGACCACCAAATCGGGTAGGAAATTTAGAAGCATGAAAACGATCAATAAGAGAAATTCCACTTTCTCCAGAGAGTAGCCGTTCATAATAAGTATCAACATCATTTCCAAAGACAGAAACAAGTCCCGTTCCAGTAATGACAACTTGTTACATTATTTGTTGGTGAAGATGAAGCAGATATCACAAGAGATGATGGATTCTTCTTCTTAGATCTGTTGTTGTTGTTGGTGGTGGAGATGACATTGTTGTTGGTATTGAGAAGAGGAGATTGCTTACGAAGAGATTCTAATGTTGAACTCAGAGAGAAGATGAGGATTGAAGAGTTTGCATTTTGTCTGCAAATTTTAGAGAGAGAAAGAAGAGAGATGGTGGTGGTGGTTGTGTGTGGATTTGGAGATGATGAAGATGAGTTTTTATCATAAGGGTTTTTGAACCAACCTTCTAAACATGGAAGAAGATGGAAGAAGCAAACGAAAGTGACCGTTACTCACATTAAAAACAGGTGCTCATAGAGAACTCGGGTCAATGGTCATTGACCCGAGTCATTAAAATTTCCGGATGCTAACATCCTTTCGGCCAGGTGCCTTTAGAAGCACCCGGATATTAAATGTATAGCCCTACTAACACCATGATTTCGAAGTCCCCCAATGAATAAGAAAATCTTAGAATTAGACTTCTATTTCTTCTTTCATCTTGGTTTTCTTGGCCGTAAATTTACAAGCACATGGAGGTGTTTTACAATTAATTCTCTTGTAATTTATTATAAATTTAGTCCAATTGAAGGTCATAATATCTAGCTCTAGTTTTTTTTAAGGGAAATTTAATCAAGACTGCTTATAAACTTTTTATTTTAATGAAAAAAAGATCACTTAGTTTTTAGTCTTTAACTCTCTAACTATTTTCGTAATTTGTAACTAATTGCAAGATATGTGCAACTTGTTGCAAGAGGATTGCAAGTGGTTGTAAAGAGTTTAAACCAAACAAAATCCAAATGTAGGGTTTATAACCAAAGGAAATATAACTTATCTCTATTAACTTAAAAAAAAAAACTTATCTAATTTAATGATATTTAAATTTTAATACGTATTTTTTCTTTCTCAAGTACCTAATAATTATCATTTTAATTTCTAATACCTCATGAATGAAAATATTTCTAATTAGTTTTGAATTTAATAATTTTATTATCTAGTCCACATCCTAGAAAGATATAAGGCTAGATCAATGGCTAAGGGATATCATCAAGATGATAGTATTGATTATAACGAGGCTTTATAACCAAAGGAAATATAACTTGAGACTAATCATGACCTTTGGAAATCAAGCAATTTGATGTTCCAACCCCATGTGTTTGTTGCTAAGAACCAGAAATCAAATCTTTGTTTTGTATAAGGGGAGTCTTCTAAAATTGTCATAATAAAAACCATAATTAAATACTAAACATTCAATTTACTCCAACATCTTCAATTTATTCAAATCAACTAAATTTGTTTATAATCGTAAGATGGCTTACAAAGTGACACTATTGGATATAAACTCAAGAAAAATGGGGCATATATAGGAAGGGGAAGTTCAATATCATAATTATTTCATTTGTTATCATCGAATGAATGAGAGAAAGGTTAGTAAAATGTGATGAATCATAAACAAGTTATTTTGGAATTTGAGGGTGTTTTTACAATTAATTCTCTCCTGTAAACAAACTTTATTAACTAATGAATGCACTTGCACACTCCAAAGAGTCCTCAAGTCTATTACTTCATCCTTTTAAAGCCCGAGCTCAACTCCAAATTTACTTAAACCAGGATTCGCAGCTATGCAAGTCCCATACATGAACGCTATTTACTTTTTATTCTGTCTTACTTTTCTTGGTCCTAAATTATTAACAAGTACATGGAATTTGAGGGTCTTTCTATTTATTCTCTCCTCTAGTTTAGTCCAATTGAAGGTCATAATACCTCTAATAGTTAAAATGACCCTAATTATGTTTCAATTTTTTAGAAATGTCTTAGCTAATTGGGCTCATTCCGATTTGATCTCCAAATTGTGACCAACTAGCCAGTGTGGCTCGTATAAGTGTGACAGTTTGTTTCAACCCAATATCCCATTTTACAAAAAAAATAAAAAATATTTTTGTGGTATTATTGTAATATTTTCTTTTCATTTATCCACCTCAAACCTTTTTCTTACCACAATATTACATCTTCCAACCTTCTCCTACCTCCACCTCACATCTTCTTCTTCTTATCCACAGTCGGAGGAAGTTGTCTCTAGGCGACCTATTGTCTGCATACGTTTACAGGAAGAATTGGTAAGTTAGAGAGAGTTAATGATGTGATTATGATGTGGAGTAGATAAAAATGATTGAGGTAGATAAATGAAAAAAAATTATAACATTGTGAAAAATTAGAGGTCAAAATAGAATAAACCCTTACTGGGCAATTATTTTTAGTAATGGTGATATTTCTTTTTATACATTTCATCTGATCTACAGTCTACCTATCAAAACATATTAGTAGCTCATCGTGAAAATCAACATTCACTAGAAAAATCCTAATGATATTAAGATGCTTTTAACAAACTTGACTTCACGGGCCTTCTTGAAGGTGTTGCCTATAAACTCGTACTTCTTGGCTATCACTCAATATTCAAGATCAAGTTTCAACCGTTAATTAAAAAAAAAAGTTTCATAGGTGACTCAATTAAGAAAAATTAAGAAATTTGGAAAAGGATCTATTGATAGTTTGGCGTGTTGTTGATATAGTTGTAGAAGAAGATAAAAAAGCCCACGAAGTTGTCTTATTATTTTGATAAAACAAATCACTCATTTCATTTGTTAAGTGATCTATATGAATCCAAGTTTTAGTCAAATTGAATTGATTGAATTTTTCAAAATTGTCTTCCACTGTGCTCGTGAGAAAAACCATGATTAGATATTAAAAATTCAGTTTACTCCACCATCTTAAGTTATTATTTTTTTTGATTCTTTCATTAGTTATCATAGGATAAGAGAGACAAAATTTAACAAAGTGTGGCAGTGCAATCATAAACAAGTTATGTTGGCTATTACTCTAGGTGATCTTGACTATGGTTCCCCGTCGTCTACGTTACTAAAGAGAAAATGTGAGGCCAAGAGAGAGAAAAGGGGCGGGTAGGGGTATGAGAGAGCAAAGGTGTGGTGGGCAGTGGTCTGTGGTAGAAGAAGAAGAGTTTTTCGAACTGAGAGTTGACCATGAATATGTGAGGTGGAGGGAGGAGAAGTTTGATGATGACAATTGAGAGAGTTACATAGAGGAGAGAAAAAAGATTGAGGCCAAAAACTTAAATTTTAATAATGCCATAAAATTACTTTTAGATATAAGAATTAAACTCTTAGAGGCCAAAACTAATTGCCCATACTTATGTTATGTAGGCCAAACCGCCAATTAATCACCTCAACATTGACATTACATCACAACGGCATGACTAAGGTGTTGTTTGTTTTTTAATTTTTTCAGATCTGAGATGTTTGTTTCTGAATTTAAAGAAATCTGAAAATTTAGCTGAATTGGGCCTAGGTCTGAATTGGCTGAAAAAAAGGCCAATATTTCAGACCTCAAAACAAGTCTGAAAAGTAGGTCAAATGGCTGAAATGCGATAAATGACGTTTCTGCCCTTGCATATTAGACACTTTTGTCCGGTCCTAACTATGAACAACACCGGCAACACCACCACCGGCATCACCCATCAACACCACGACCGGCAACACCCATCAACACCACCACCGGCAAACCAATCAACACTACCACCGACAAAACCATCAACACCACCACCGGCAAAACCACCTTCAAAACCACCCCTGTAACAACCACAAACCACCGGTAAAACCACCTATATAACCACCACAAACCACCGGTAAAACAACCACAAACTACCTGTAAAACCACCACAAACCACCAGCAAGACCACCACAAACCAGACCACACCTTAAATACAACACCGAAACCACCACAAACCCACCATCGCATGTACTACGGCCACAACCGTAGAGCACACAACCAATTCGCTAGTAGATCTGTGAACCTTCTTTTAGAGAGAGATAGTCGGCCAGAGAAAGAGAGAGGAAGATGCAAGACCTACTAGCGAATTGGTTGAGAGTATGTTTGAGAGAGATAGTTCCGGCAAGAGTAAAGAGAGTTCCGGCTAGAGCTCGACATCTTTATGAGAGAGATAGTCCCGGCTAGAGCTCCATCTGAGAGAGAGAGGGAGTGGGAGGCTGATCTGTTTGAGAGTATAAATGAGGGTATAAGGGTTTAGGGTTTCTAGGATTTTATTAGGGCAAATAAAGTTAGGGTATGTTTGGTGAAAAATATATAAATGAGGGTATAATTGTCAAAATCATAATTCAGACTCAATAATTCAGATTTGGAAAACAAACATCTAACTAACAAAATAATTCATCCAATTCAGATTCAGCCATTTCAGTTCAGCCAATTCAGATTCAGCTAATTCAGATTCAGACATAAACAAAAAAACAAACAGCACCTAAGAGTTTCACGTTATTTCAGATCTGGAATCAAAATAAAATATAAAAAAATTCCATGGCCTTCCCATCTTTCCTTACAAAATATGAAAATCATTTCTTCCACTAAAATAAATCCCGACTCACTAATGATTTATGCATATTCTAGATCACAAATTATTGGCCATGAATGATCCTACCCCTAAAGGCTAAAGGGAAACTTATCATTTTGCTTAAGCAAAACTTACCTTTTAGATTAAAAGACAAACACACAAAGGGAGTAGATTGCTATATGATTGTGCATATATCTAAATATAAAGGAGCTAACTTGAAAAGTTTAGAACCAATCAAATCACAACAAAAAGTATAAGATCTAAAAGAAACCCCATAAATTTAACTCACAAAGTTCCCAAAAAGGAAACAAGTAATGATAATTTAAAAACAATAGTACAAAAGAAAGACGTAAAAGTATTTGAAACTAAAGACCAAAGAAACTTTTACAAGCTTTAAAGATCTTGCCTGATCTTTTATTCTTCTTCTTCTTCTTGGATTTGTTGTTGTTATTGTTATTGAGATCATCTTGAGTAGGAGAAGATGAAAATGGGTCAGATTGATCATGAATTCTTGAATAACCTTCTGAAACTGAAGCAGATCTTCTCATTGAGAATGCTCTTATAACTGCAGCTTGAAGTGCTTTGTTCTGTTTCTGATCAGCACTATTAGTAGAAGCAGAAGTATCAGAAACTCCTCCTCCCCTGTATTTTTGTACTGAAACTGAAGAAGAAACAGAGCAATTTCTAGTCAAAATTACTCCAAATTTTTGTCCAGTAGAAACATCTTCTTGATCATTAGAGGTGGATGAGTCATGGGTAATTGTTGGTTTGATTAAATTTTTGTTGTTGGTTTCATCAATTGTTGAAGGTGTTTGAGATTTAGGAGTAGGAGTTGGAGGAATTGTTGAGATAGGAGTTGGTGGAATAGTTGAGATTGGAGTTGGGTTAGGATCAGCTATTGATTTTGGAGTTTGAGGTGCTGAGAAATTATCTAATGATGTTATGTCCATGGATCTTGATTTTGTTGAGTTAACAGATCTGATCTTGCAATACACATTCATTGTTTCTCTCTCTCTTTATATATATCTCTATCAATCTATCTTTATCTCTATCTTGGTGTGTTTGGAGAGAAAGGGAGACAAAAACTTGGGAGGTATTTATAATGTTAATTGGTGATGCTTGGATTGGATGGGTTCTCTAGGTGTGAATGTAAATGTTAAGAGATGATGTCTGCCTTTGAACATAAGTCCGATTGACTAGGTATGACCATCAAGGGCTTGAACTTGTGAAGGGAATTGTTTATAGTTATTTATTTATTTTTTGTTGAAGTTATATTTATTTAGTTAATGTGAGAAAAAAAATGTAGAGGTGTCAATCGGATCGAGTCATGGCAACCGCACATTTCAAACCTTGGTCGAGCCACACCATCACCAAGGAAGTTAAAAGTTGTTATTATAACTGTGATTGACCTTCCTACCGTTATAAAAAGACAACTATATTGTATCAGTATATAACACAAATTGAGATTCAAAATAGCTCGCTTTTATATATAGTCAAAATGATGTAAATTTTGGTGATTTAACTTGGAATTTTTTCAGCACAAAAAAAAAAGTTGGGAATTTAACACCAAATTGTAAGTTGAGTAATGGTAAACAAAGATAGGCAGATAGAGACATGAAATTGGACAGACTTGAAGACAAGCTAGTTAATACATGGGTCATGTTAACATTATTAAGGTCCCACTTAACTTGTTTTCCTTTACTATAATTTGAAACACTCTTAAATATTTACACCCATCACTACTTCACTAGTAACTAAATTATGAAAGGACAAAAAGTTGTGCTTAGTCAATTATAGTATACTACTAATTCACCTTAAAGGTGGAAAGATTCTATTAGGAAAAATAAAAACCTGACGTATTAGTTACCGACTTTAGTTGAAGATCAATCACTAAAAGATTATTAGTATAATGCACCCGGCACCTTCTATCGAGTCTTAAAGACTGAAACAAGTAATATTATCTTACGGATCCATATATGATAATAAAAGGGTAAATAATTTTTATTGATAAAATTTAGTGGAAAGATAGATAGTAATGGGAGAAGAGAAGAGAAGAGGGAGTAATGAATGAGAGAGTAGATAGATAGATAGATCTTAAAAATGATTAGGTGTCTGCTGAAATATAGGTGTGTTCACATGCAATCCAGGTTAGATGACATCTTTGACTTATTAGTAATTCACCTAACATGTTACGCACGTGACTCTTCCTTCCTACACTATCTCTCTCTCTCTTAACAGAGTCTTTTAAGAAGAGTCTTTAACGAGTTAAGGTTGGGGTGGTGGGAGGGGGGGACCTTCTTGCCTTCCCACCACCATTAATAGGACTCTTCTTTAATGCGGCTACCTGCATATATATTTGTTTATAGCAGAAACTCCATCTTTTTATC
Source organism: Eschscholzia californica (assembly GCF_041429995.1). Classification (NCBI taxonomy): domain Eukaryota; kingdom Viridiplantae; phylum Streptophyta; class Magnoliopsida; order Ranunculales; family Papaveraceae; genus Eschscholzia; species Eschscholzia californica. The sequence continues at coordinate 41,567,108 of NW_028238483.1, read as the reverse complement.
AGAATTCTTTTACCATAAGTTGTCCATGAGAGTCTATAAATTCTATACTCACCATCTGTGGGTGCACCAAATAGGGTTTGACTCATAGTTTTACTCCATTCATTGATGACAGACACATTGTGTATCTGTGGAAACAACATATAGAAAGCTATTGTTAGGAAAATGTCACCACACCTTCCAATCAAACTCTGGGTAGGAAGGAGCCACGAGAATTTCAACTAAAAAACACCCTATCAGAAACAAGTATAAAGAGCCGAGAGACCCGAGACACCAAAACTTAATCCTCGTTCCTCCCACTTCGTCAAATTGCCCACTTAAAATAACTACGGTTTAATAATTAGTTCCATTTGTGACATGTAATTCTATAATCAAATCTTCGCGCTAGTCCGTTTGACTTTATTATATCTCAGTTAACAATCAATATCACCAGTTAGTTTGGATTCCTTTCAAACAAGAAAATTTTGTTCTTCCTTTATGCCCTAGAGGAAATTCATAATTTATGTCTGTCATAACTGTGCAAGTATGACAGGACTAGTTAATTCTAACACTTGACAATGTGGGATTTACAAATATAATAAGCTAATTATAAACCCAACCAGGACATGTTATTAGGGCATCACTTGGAGGATCAAATACAATAAAGCAATGTCTGAATGAAAAGTTTGAATGATGGAATCACAACTAACTAAAAGTGATTATTACCAGAGATTATGCTTCGAAACAACACGAAATAAGCAACAGAAATATCTATATCATCTTCATAAATTCTGAATGTAAATATCAGCTTACAAAAGATTATGGCAAATTTTTCATTTTCTCGAGCGAAATGTATCACAACAGAAAAAGAAAAAGAAGATTCCGGAAGATCTTTAGCTTGTGCTTAGTAGGGTTTTACTATACAAAACTATCAAGAAAGAGAACTGAAGCTTACTCTTATACCAGAGTGTAGCCTGTAAATCATCTCCATGTTGGATCAGAGTTTGTCTGGTAATACTAAGTGAAGTTTTCAGCATTATATTGCATAAGAAACGATCCTGACTGCAACAAAAATGAAACTTTCAAAAAAGTAAGAATTAGATACTAATTTGTCGGACAAGCAATTCAATTAAAGATGTCATTAAAAAAAAAAGACATAAAAGTTGATATAAGAAGGAATATTGATCTGCAAGAGTGTATTAAAGAACTTTAATCAGTCCAAGGGTTCAAAGCCTAAAAGGTCATAAGCAATAAGCATTCATGCCATGATCAAGTTTAAACTCCTACTGATTATGCCAATAAAGAAATTATATTGGAAATGATAAGCTCTCAAGGAAACCACCTCCATTCCCATTTTCATCAGCAATGTTATCCAAAATGACAAATACCAAGTAAATAATTTACTATAGAGGCGAGATGATAGTAGTAGTCACCATAAGTCTATGTGAATGACAACTTTGTTCGAATTTCGAACAGATTTCGGTATGGCATATGGGACTAAATGAGTAATTCTTTTCACAAATAATAAACATAAAGGACGTTGTTCACTAGAATAACAGCCACAATAACCAATCCCCCGTGCACATTAAAACATGGTCATGGTCAGATTTGCCATCACATCCACAATTGACAATACATCACCAAACATTCAAACTTCACCCGTTCCCATGAAAAGAGTCCAAATATAACAGTGATTACCCTTTATGAGCACGAGGCTGCTTTGTATTACTTCTCAATGGAAAACCCTAAACAAGCCTTAGATCTTTTAGTAACTCACTCCGACAAAAAACTTGAGGTATATCCATTAGCCCTTGACTTAGAAAGTGATCAAGTCCTTTTCTAGTCTTCTTCCAATGATTTTTTTTTTTGAAAGTACGAATCAATATATTGAAAGGAAGAATATGTAGAAAAATTACTATAACTATGTTTTACATGTTACGGAACTGCCTGAGCTTCTTGATTTCTTCTTCCTATGCTTCAGTGAACACCTAACACTAAAATCACCAACTCAGCAACAATCTCCTCAAACTTTACTCTATCACTCTATGTCTTGTACACTTTCATGTGGAAATGTGTAAAGGGCATGCATCTCCTACCTTAAGACCACACAACCAAGCAGCAACGTTTAATGATCGGTCTATGTCTAAAAGACTCCCTATTCATTGCTAAAAATCCATGGTATGCCAACCACGGTCTCGTTTTTGTTTTCCATTTTAAACTTTACAAATAATATTGACTACTACTTGGCTGCAGCTATTTAACTTTCTAATACCATGATATCATCACAAATCTCCAATCCCAGTATTGCTGCATAGCATTTAATAAGACATCTAAATTGACTTTGCCATTACCACCCCTAACAGAGGTTTATGCAACCTTTACCAATTTAAATCCTCCAAAATTCTACCATTATAAAAAACAGTGAGCACATTACAACCTGAAAGAAAACCTCCTAAGCATCCATGATAAAAACATCAGACGAGCGTCTTTCTTATTACTCTAAAGTCATCTAATCATCGAAAAAAGGCACTTCCAATTGATCCAAAAGGCCCAAAATCCGTTAAATTTTGTTACTCGCGCATCACTTGATTAAGAATTAACTCTAAACTAAATGCGGCATCCATGTTTAAATCTTTGAAGATCCTTTCGTATTTACTTCAACCTTGAAAGCCTTCCGATAGCTAAAAATCGAGGTTTCTTAGCTTTTATAAAGTTAATATAGCATCATCCATATATCTCTAATTTCACAATAATTCCCAATTTCAATAAACCCTAGATAAGACTAGTTAGTCCTTACTCGTAATGGAATTAGAATTTCTGAACATTAGCACCAAACAGGGCAGAGATAGAATCTATTGAATAACATCACCATAAAGAAAAATCACAAATTACTCCCAATTTGGGCGCAATCAACAAAACCCTAGAACATAATTTCAAATTTGTACTTCTAATGAAATCAAACACTTCAAGGGATGCAATTTCAGAACGAGAATTATTGTTTACCCAAATAGAACAATTGTATTCCTTAATGTAAAACTTACAGGCATATATAAAGAAAAGACCAAAATCCACTCTTTAATCAATGAGATGCTTCACCAGAACAGCAACCTTCTCCATTTCCATGAGGGGAAGAATCTTTATCGGATTGATGATGGTGATGATGATGATCGTCTTCTTCATCATCGCTGGCGTCTTCATCGAATGATTTCTGTTTATGGAAAATACAACATTTTTTGGAACTTTTCCTTTGAAGGAATTCATTATCGACGGTTCCTTCCTTCCATGTGACTTTCTTTGAAGGTGGACGTAAACGTAAAATTAGGGTTTGCTCTTGGTGTGGCTGAGAAGGTATAGAAGAAGATGGAGAAGGAGTTGGATCGTTTATAGTTAGGGTTAGGGTTCTAGTTCCACTTGCTGATGAAGATGACGAACCAATTGTTCTACTATTTCTCATCGGTCGCGCCATTTCTCTTTCTTTCTTTCTCTCTCTCTCTCTACCCCCTCTCTGATTCCTTTCGTAAGGGAAGTGCGCCAAATTGCTCTTATAGGATTCAATTGTTCCAATCTGGTTCGGTTCCACATAAAGGACCGGGTTAGATTTGTTCCTAATTTCCGTTCTGGGACCCATTTGCCATTGGTGTGAGGGCCATCTTGAGTCTCCACGGGACCACGAGGGGTCGGAGTTCAATGTGTTCTTCTATGTAACGTGATCATTCATTTCTACACCCTTCTTAAGCCTATGAGGTCGTGGGATCGTCCAGTCTAGGTGAAAACAGTTTGTCATCAAGATTTATCTCATTTAAGTTAGACAATATATAAAGTAAATATCAAATAAATTTGTCGGGCTTTAGACCTCTTTCACATCATCGGATTTTAGACCTCTTTCATTATGGTTTAAATTAGGCGGTTATCGTACTCATCACATCTTCATGATGTATCAATGCCTTGCAAAGACTAACGCAGATCATAGTCGATTTCTCCTTCAGAGGTAGTATTGTTAAGATAACTTACCATCTTACATCAATTGTGGAAGGGTTAAATTATACGTCTACAAGTGCGAGAAAAAACCTCTTAATTCTAGAGCTAGATTTTGGTTGAAAAAACCCACATATCCCAATAGTCTATCTTTGAGAAAATATGGTTAGGATAAACCCAAATTTGGTTGACGAAGAAGCAAGTTATCAGTTTATAAGTGTAAGGAAAAAAGAAATCAGAGATCGGTAAAACCGCCAAGTAGATAGAGACTTTCAAGTCGATTAAATGAACGAAAGGTAGAAAGATTGGATGTCATCATTTCAGATGTCTGTAGATGCAAATACCCTATTGTATGCTTTCAGTAACTAAACAAAGCTCTTTAAATCCATTAACAATTATCTGATTAAACAGTGTTTGCATACTATTATTTTGCTCTCAACTAAAAATAACCTAGCAACAAAATCCGAGACAAAGTCACATGTTCGTATACGCGAAAATTACCAACGAGTAGAAGACCATCACAAAGCATTTACCATCTTCTTCATTTCAGCAGACCTCCTAGCATCAGGTTCTTCAATTGCTCTCTCAGTAAGAACATGCTTGATTCTACACATTGACTTCCTCACCTGAATCCCAAATAAGAATGTGCATAAATAAAACGAATAGAAAGGTTTCAACATTAAGTTCCCATCAAATTTAGGTCTAGTTTCATGCAATAGAAGTTCGGTAAAAATAGTAGAAGTAATGATCCATGAGAAGTAAAAGAAAAGGATAGTAAACTAAAAAAAACTTGAGTTGCACTACTAGCATATGACAATTAGCCTATAGGTCTCTAATAACCAAGCCTCTTTTCTTTTCTTCAGAAAAGAACTCACCTATTATACATATAGAGTAAAAACAGAGGGTGAAGTGACAACCAAGTTCATCAAATTCAATTAGGGATTAGAGCTGTGATATAAGCTATGGGCTTATATTTCAAAAAACCAAGCATCTTAAGAGACCAAATTACCAATCAAGTGCCTCCGTGCTAGATTGAGATTTTTTTTATCAAAGACAAATGGTTGTAAAAAGTATTAACTCATAATTTTAGAAGTGAAAATAAAACCGAACAACCTCTCTTTTAAGTGAATATATAAACCGTGAAACCAAAAAAATCACCTTCAAAGTTCAAACTCGTATTTACACAGAGAACCAGACAAGAGCTAATGTCGGTCATTCGAAATGAAGCCTTTTTGGATGTTATAAAGTTATAATAGATATTCTTAAGTTCATTCTGTGGACTCTAACAGTAACAGCAACGACATGAGTGTTGAAGAAGGAAAGAGCAAATTAATACCAAGCACTTCATCGAGCAGAGCTACCACAATATAATTTTCTACCCTTATTCAGTCATCGGCAATCAAGTAACAAGTATCTATAAAGACCGTGTGAAAAGATATTACTTGTATTACTACCAAAGTACCAAGGAAATGTCGATGCCCATTAAAAACGACTTACATATTTGATAACAATTAACAAGTAGTAGAAATGAAGATAAAATTCAATAAGACAGAGTACGTGATATCAAAACGAATAAACAATACCTTGGGAATACGCTCTGGGTTAGGGAATCGGAGGTTCTGGGCATTGAGCATTTGGCGTTGTGTCATAAGCATGTTTTTTTCCTTTAACAGCACATACCATAGCTTTTGAAGATCATCCCAAGATTTAAGACGCAACTCAGAAGCTTTCCAACTTCGACCTGAAACACCATAGTGCTAGATATTGTAAAAGTAGTAGAAAGCTAATACGTGTCTACTCATATTAGACGGTCAGTGAACTATATATTGATCTAAAAGTAAAAAAATAATAACAATTTGTTAGCTAAACTAAATGACCAAAATTCATAAACTCAAACAACAATGTATATATATATATATATACACACACACACATACACACACACATGACCGTATGCTGGCCTTTTTCCACTCACCATCTCTCGCACCTCTTTACCGGCATCTGATATTAATACAGTCACATAGGTAGAAGGATACTACTTTAAAAACAAATTAATAAGACTATATTACATAATACTCATATTATTACCTATAACTAGTTTTCTACCATTGTATACACTTCAAGTTCAAGGGTCTAATCCAAGTATGTGATGATGCAATCCGGACACAAAAAGGTGCACACGCATAAAAGGAATATTTGAAGCATATATCATCGACACAGAAGAAGATGAATCATTCGAACTTCAAACATTTTCCGAGTTTTCTTCTTTGATTCATTAAAATTAACAACCCAATCCATTATTCATGAGTAATGAGAAGTCAAATATTCCCTGATCGTTGGCATCTATTTTCTCTAGGAGACATATGAATATTCAACATCTGAAAGTCTTCCCCTTTTTATCTTCCTTTTGTTGTAACGTGATACATTAACACTAATGAGGTTGGTACTCGGCGCCTAAAAGATAAAACTTCTACAATTTTGCTCCATTATTTAACATCAAAGTTCACATATAGGATTCGACACATTCCATGTGTTCAACCAAAAACTAATTGTGGAACACAACAAAGGGTTTATATGAATCCAGTTACATGAAGAAAGAAACACTGAAAGCATCTGAATCAAGGTCCATAGGTTCATGTCATTGATTTACTTCATAACCCACAATAGAAAAAGTTGATCAAGTAAAGTTCATACACTTTGACATGATTGTATGAAAATATTTTGAAAATGTAAGGGTTTACCATAAACAACAGGTTTTTCCTCCTCTTGACTTCTTTCTGCCTCAAAGAATTCCTCCAAAGGGTTATGACTTGTTCGAAATGAAGTAGCAGCAGCTGCAGCAGAAGGTGATGCTTCTGATCGAGCAGCCGCAAAGAGTGTCCTTCCAAATATCCTTGTCAAGAACATCGTGAAGAATGAATCCCTTCTCTATAACCCTTCCACCAATCCAAAAAAGGAACCTACTTTAGAATGATTAACAATAATCTAGAGACCCCATTTGCAATAATAGTCATGAAACTGAGATTTTAGCAACATGGGTTGGTCTCAGATTAGTTTCGGTTGAATTTCTTTCATTGGGGAATTCCGTCGAACACATCAAATGCAAGTCTAAAATAGATGAATCTTAATGAAGTACAGAAAACTTTCTTCTCCATTGAGAAGCTTACCTGATTCAATTAAAGCTCCCGTGAATATGAAGTGCCTGAACTTGGGTCAACTTAGATTGAGCGTATGAATTAGTTGCCACTGACCTTGAAGATTTCAGCCAGCTTCGAAATGAGAGAGAGAGAGATAGAGAGACTGACTGGTTAACGTTAGGGCTTGATCAAGATTGGGCTGACTATGACCAGTTGTGTTACTGACTATATCCAGCTAGGCCCGGCCCAATTTTTCAAAGACCAGCCTTCAACTTTTAGGGGACAACTAGTGGTGGTAGGAGGACCTTGTTCTCTATCTTTTTCTTCTTCACAGGACTCGTGTGAATATGAAGAGGGCGAACTATAAAACTTCACAAAAAATTTGTACCACACTCTTGAGAAATATTTGCTAGTATATCATACTCGATCGGCATTTGGTGACACCCAATTCTATCGTGAAGTTTTTTTTTTGTTGAACTACTTCTATCGTGAAGTTGGTAATATAAATATTAGCTCCACCCATGTTCTTAGAAAGACGAAATTGTGAATTTTTTTGTATGATTGAACGTTTTCGTGATGATGTTTTTAACTTCTTTTGGCAAACTTTGGTTTGCACTACGGTCTAGGCTAAGCCACCGGCCATTCCGCCTCTGCAAGCAAACGTTTTAGTTTCTTTAGCCTGTGTTTTGGAATTAATATTATGTTATCTTTTCTTTTTTGTGCCTATAGTTATTGGCTAGTTGGGCAGGATCTACTCAAAGGCACAGCCATCTATCTAATGATTATGAATTTCTAAAACATGAAAAGATTATATATTCTCAATAGATAAAATATATGCAATAGGAGCATCATTTGCAGAGAGAAAATTGTTGTAGAGACTAGAAAGAGAAGAAGTACAATGATGATGACGATAACAAACACAAGGAAGTGGATTTCCATTAAAGAGACAAATATTTATGTGCACATATATTATTTGTATAATATGTAAGAATGGTAGCTAAGGGGAAACAAAAGCATGTCCATGTGAAGGCCAATAAATCTTTTCTCTTGGGCATGGGAGTGGAGCAGGTTGAGCAATGAATGTTGGGCATTGTTCCCCTGGCATCAACACTGAATAATCTTGGGAATACGACGCCGACACCTGTTCAAGAAAACCCCATAAATCAAAATACCAAAGAAAAGAAATTGTATACTTGATATGAGGTCGAGTACTAATCTGAGAATTCTGTGTCGAGTTACTACTTGTGATGTGCACAGAATTCTCAAGCCCCAGTAGAACATAGGATTTAAACACAATAGAATTGTTCTTTATATATGAAGAAGACGGGAAAGAATGAAAATAAACTATAACCTTAAAATTTAGGCGAAAAGAACTTACATTCTGTGAATTTCCAAGCTTCTCCAGTGTATGAATTTGAACCCGCATCTGGTTCATTTCTAATGATTCTTCAGCTACATCTTGACGCGATGAGAATGCCGATTTAGGCCATATCAAATGTTCAAATATAGCCATGATAATAAACATGGAAATTAGAATTGCAGTAGCAACAAAACCAAAAGAAATTGCATTCAATGAAGTTCCTAAGCTTTTCCAGGGCACTACTTCTTGATCTCCTGCTCTTCCTGTATGAGATGGGCTGGGATTATTCGCGCTTGTATAAACACTCCATGGTTTGGGTCTCATCGAGTTGAACTCATTCATGGTGGCTTACTCACGCTCTTCGAATTTGAGTCTGTTTTAATTAAGAAGTCCCAAATTTAGACGACGAACAATGTGAATTGACTCGAGTATTCAGAGCTTTAAGGAGGTTAATTGACTAGATATACTGTAAAGTTTCTTCTGACGGAATTGCTAACTCGGTTCACCTGTTTATAAGACAATCAAGAAAGTGTTTGAAGCATGAATTACAATGAATTCACCACATAACCCATAAAGAAAGAAAAATGTAAGATCATATAGGACCAAAATATGACACATTTTACCAAATGAAGTTGAGAAACTAAGACAGAAACTATCAACAAAGAATTCAGGCATATAAAGAGTTCACGGTTACCGATTGAAAAAACCCAAGTTGATATAAGTTGTGATACACTTTTCCCTTCTTCCCAATCTCTGAACCAACAATTAGAAGCCACAAAATGTTTGAAAAATAGTGAAAAGGAGTTGAAAACAGAGGAGAGTGACAGAAGTAGTGAATTAAGCAATCTTTCACAATGCCAATTACTAAAACATGAGCTGCCCGAATACACTGTTCTCGAACGACAAACTCGGGATGACTTCTCTCTCACAACAATGTCATCAACTTATAGGTAATTCTATACAAGTCATGATAAAGTTAGCACAATATAGAACATACAAACAAACCCAAAAAACAAGAAAGTAAACCCTAAAAATTTCTCAATTGTACCCTCCCTTCACAACTTTTAACTAATGGACAAAGAATGATCTTAAACAATCACTAATTCAAGTACAAGTAACATGGTTCTAGTTTGAGATAATTATGTTTTAATCCATAGTTGTTAATGTCAATGAGTCGAAAATCCTACTTTATACTAGTATACTTTTTAAGTTTCATATGTAATTACTCAAGAAAAGAAACATGCCCACATGATCCAACTTTGTTCAATCAATACTTATTTAAAGTATTTTAAGTAATTAGGTTAATCGAAATCGTATTATCACCTAAATAAGATACAATGACGTAAAGTGGAAGCAAAAAATAAAACAAAAGTATGAGAATCTAAACTACTACAACTTTTATGTTTCCTTGTTTTGTGTTTTCATGTATAACTCAAGGAATCATATTCTTATAAGATAATCAAAAGGGAAAAAGAACAAAAAAAAGTGGTAATTCTTTCAAATAAGGGTTTCTATCAACTTGTTTTGATCTAGATTAATTAAGTTCATAATTTATATGAACAAATAGAGGGATGGGTATATGTGTAATTTTCCTATTTGGTGTCCATTAAAGTAATAGCTGTAAGACCATTTTAGGTGTGATCATGGAAAAGGCAGTAGAATCCTCTACATAATCTTCCCACTACTTGAAAAGAAAAGAAAAGAAAAGCTGCCAAAGAAGATATTAAAATAAAACAACATCAAAAGGCTGCTAAAAGAAATGCAATAAATATTTCCATATGGAATTCAAAATTGATAACCACCATTTGATCTAATCTTCAACATATTAGGGAACAGAGAATGGATAAGGATTACTCTAACTAAGAAAGTTTATAAACATATTATGTGAAACCAAAGAGCTTGACAAATTCGCTAGTGTTTCATATGCAAACTTTAGAAACAAATAAAATTGATCGATAGCCAGTTTTCTTTTGTAGTTGGGGAGCTTGAAACCCAAGTACTTCAAATTCCTAACATGTAGGTCGTTTCTACGAAGATATTAGAATTTGTAAAGTAGATTACTCTTGAGTAATTATTTTCATACGAAGTCTGTTTTTAGGAAGAGTTACATCCAATATGTTCTGACATGTACATGAAATATTGGTGTAGAGATGGTTGTATTTTGTAATTTCATCCCCGACTCCCCGTTTGGAGGGAGAGTGTCTAATTACTCCAGCCTTGGCATTCGAGAGAGATATTAACATTATCTCATACCGCGTGAGCACTTAAATTTGTAAAATAGATAATTTTGAGACAACTTTTCTTTAGAAGCCAGTTTTGGAGAAGAATGAGACCAGTACAATCTAACAATCGTTAAGAAGTACTATAAACTAACAAATATGTTTATTTATTTTTTGCATTAATAAACTAACAAATATTTACTTCTAATATAACTCAGTTTTAACTAAGTTACTCTTAGTTTTTATCTAACATTACTTCATGGATGAATTTGTGAGAGAACCCATAAAATATAAGAAAAAGAAAGGTGTAATTATGAAAGCTTTTGGTTTTTAATGGATTTTCAGATTTTTAGGTTTGGTGTTGTCAATCAAGCAATCACTATGTCTGAGAAAGAAATTGAAGCCTATGATAGAGACCTAATTCAAGCAAACCAATTCCAATTACAAATAATGTAGCCTGTCTATTGCAGAAGAAATTTGGTATCTTTGTTAAAATCATGAAAAAATGATTTATTAATATGGGTTTGTTTTGGATTAGTTATGACATGAAGAAGAAAAAAATGAACAAATCAACACAAATCAAGGAAATGGCAAGGGATTAAAAAAAGGACAGAGATTGTTTATTCTTTGTTAATTATAGAAGGAAAATTATGGAAAAGGCAAAATTGTTCATCAAACCACAAACAAGAACACCCATTCTGATTTGTGTTTCATTTTATCAAAATCTACTGCTACACTTATTGAATCTTGATGATAAACTTAGCTACTTAATACATAATTTAACTACAATTGCCTTCTTTAATTCTCCATGTCAAGCAACATCCAGATCTCATTAACCCTGTTCTGGTAATCGAATCGAGAACTATGTTGAGCCACAGTGAAGTTAGATTTAGTAGGATTAGTAGCCCGACTTTTCTCAATCAGAGATGCCCATTTAGAACCTGCAAGACTAGCATAGAGCGTTGCAGCTTCTTGTCCAACTTCAGAGTCAACATATGCAAACCCACCGAATTGTCTAACAGCGGCATATTTGGTACTCCAATTTTGAACTTGTAGGCCATTACTCGTTGGTGGATTAGCATGATGTCGTTTAGGGATATAAAGGCTAATGATGAATGATGAATCACATAAAGGACCATCACTTGGAGAGACATGGGTTAGTAGAGGAGTTGTCATCTCTATTTTCTTGTTTAACTGTTATTCCCTTGAATATAAGCAAATAGCCTGTGTAAACATGAATAAGTGAGCTATTTAGACAAAATAACTACTACACAATATATTTATTTAAGTGAAAACAATCAACTTATCAGAAGAAATTTAGAAATCAAACAAATTCGGAACGTTTTTAATGTGATTGAAATTCTTACTGTCGAAAACCAGCTTTAGTCGAGTCTACGAAAGAGATATTTTCGATTGGAGAAGTGGACATCTACAGCGAAGAATTTAGAATTGAATCGGCGAATTTCGAAGTCGTTTCCAGAATGAATGACATCGAAACTTGGACATTCTATACGGCCACAATTAGAAGGAAAAAATGGAAACTTTGTTATATGTTGCCCAACTTGGAGTAAGAGCACAAAGAAATACACCAAATAGATAAAAGGATAATTTCAAGAAAGTAATTTCAGCCATTTTGATTGTTAATAGTTGAGGAGAAAACAAGTCACTTCCCTTTCTCAATTACCAATAGCAGGATTAGATATTAAGGTTGAAGGTTAATGAATTTTGTGGTAAGTGATTATCTGTATTTCTAGATTAGACATTTGGGGTATACAAGATATTTAAGAAATTTAGGGGGATTAAAATTTTATTTTGAATATATATTATACTATGGTATATACAAAACATATATATTTATATATATTCCATATCGACTATATTGGCGTGAAGTTTTTCTATTAACTTGTAACATAACAAAAATACAGAAAAACTAGTAGCCCATTTAGTACTTAATTGTTTCCCAAAATATATTAATTCTAAGTTAACAATATTGTATGGATAAATATTTGAATTATAATGAAAAATCCAAGAAAAGAAAACAAGACAAAGAAAAAACATATCATATCTTTCATATTCAACTATTGTCTATCGTGATTAATGCCTCATAGATTGACTCTTAAAATGATCAACAATTTTTTTGTAAAAAGGAATGTATTTTTTAAAAATTGATTCAAATTTTTGTACGTGGACTCATAACTTAACAAATCAAACAAAACTGTAAAGAAAAATATTTGGACTATAATCCTCACTTAGAAAATCTAGCAAAGAAAACCTAAAAAACATTTGATATGGTTCATATTAAGTTAGTTGTAATTTTTCTGTCTAGGATTGGACAGAAATCAAGGATAGATTTTTTTTAAAAAAATTCCCTACGGCCTCCTTTAAACTTGGACTTGTATGTACTCCCACGATTGTCGATTGAATTCAAAATTGATTTGATCTTATCTTTTTTTTGAATTGTTCAGCGTGTGCCTCGAACCCTTGACCTCTAAGGTGGAAGATTATACCTCTTACCACTCCAACCAAGGGTTGTTGGCAATTTGATCTTATCTTACACATAGCAAAGAATAAAAAATAGATCAGGATATATACCCAAACTAGGAAAGTAAGAAATCTTAATTATGTGCAACCTAGGAGCTTGACAAATTTACTAGTGTTTTGACATGCAAAATTTAGAAATAAACAAAACTAACGGATAACTTTTCTTTTCAGTAGAAGTGAGGAGTCCGTGAAATAAAATGTGTAAAATAGATAAGTTTGAGACAGCTAGAATTCAGTTTGTCGAGAAGAGTGAGACCCAATAGGTAGTATATTTCATCAAGAAGTATATAATATGAACAAATAAGTATTTACATCCAACTCAGTTACTCTTGCTTTTTTCATCAAACATTACTATTAAGGATGAATTTATGATACATCTCAAAAAAAGAAGGATGAATCTATGAGAGAACCCATAAAATAGAGTATAAGAAAGCTTTCCTTTTTCAATGGATTTTAAGATTTTTAGGGTTTGGTTTTGTCAACCAAGCAATTTCTATATCTGAGAAAGACATAGAAGCCTATGATATATACCTAATCCAAGCAAACCAATTTGTTTGGGATTAGTTATGAGTTGAAAAGAAAGAAAAACAACAAATTAGCATAAATAAAGGGAATAAGTGAGAACTAGGTTTCTGCCACGTCTTACGAACAACTAAATTTATTTCTTCTATAATCGACTAACCTATTTTAATACAATATAAAAAGAAGGACATAATGGAAAAGGCAAAATTGCTCATCTAACTCACAAACAAGAGGACCCATTCTGATTTACGTTCCATTTCCTCAAAATCTATTGATACTTTTTAATGTTTAGACCAAATCTACTCACATTAACTATAACCCATCCATCATTTAGTGGGTCCAAATTCACAATCACTTTCACTTAGACACTTTCTCTTCAAATTTTGAGCAACTAAGGTTTGCACGAATGCACATATATTTAACAATACATCTATGCCGATTTACATAGGTTTGTAGAGGAAATCAAACTTAAAAAGGTATGGCGTCCAAATCGAAGAAAATTATAGTCATTTTTTTAATTCAAACCACAAATTTTGGTCTTCAACCTTATTTCCTATGGTCAAACATCACCGTCCTTTTCACTTCTTTAAAATGTCAAGAACTTCTATTAGAGGAAGTGCAATCTTAATTAGGCTACAGAGTTAGCCGATGAGTGAAAATTAAAGTCGAAGTAATTGTAGACCTTGTCAAGTTTATCATATAAAAGTATATAAATTGCTCCTCAATTCCAATGTAACTTTAGCGTGCATTACAAAACAAAATAATATATGTAAACCCGTGTCGAATGATCATAAACTCACATTTATTCAATCTTGATATAGCTTAGCTGCTTAATTAATTATTTAACTAAAATGGGCGGACTTCTTCTCTTCTTCAATGTTACATGTCAAACAACAACTAGATTTCATTAACCCTGATCTGGTATTCAAATCGAGAACTATATTGAGCCACTGAATAGTTAGATTCAGTAGGATTAGTAGCCCGACTTTTCTCAATCAAAGAGGACCACTTAGAACCTGCAAGACTAGCATGGAGTGTTGCAGCTTCTTGTCCAACTTCGACGTCGACAGATGCAAATCCACCGAATTGTCTAACAGCAACATATTTGGTATCCCAATTTTCAACATGTAGACCATTACTCGTAGGGGGATTAGCATGATGTTGTTTAGGGATGTGAAGGCTAATGACGAATGATGAATCACATAGAGGACCATCACTTTGAGAAACATGGGTTAGTAAAGGAGCTGTCATCTCAATTTTCTTGTTGTAACTGTTATTCCCTTGAATATATTGAAATGGCCTGTGTAAACATGAATATGTAAGTTCTTTAGACACAAATCTGTTCGACAATAGATTATTTAAATGAAAACTACAGAGTTACTAAAAGAAATTTAGATATTAAACTAATTGCTAAGTATTTTTACGGTGGTTGAAATTCTTACTGTCGAAAGCCAGCTTGAGTAGAATCTACAAAAGAGATATTTTCGATGGGAGAAGTTGACATCCACAAGGAAGAATTAAATCGACGAACTTCGAAGTCGTTTCCGGAATGAATGACGTCGAAACTCGCACATTCTATACTACCACAATTTGAAGGAAGAATGGAGACTTTGTCGTCGATTGCCCCACTAGGAGTAACAACAGAAAGGGAAATAAAGAACTCCAATTAAATTAACAATCAGAATGAATGACGTCGAAACTCGCACATTCTATATGATGTTCATTTGTATAGATTAGTGAAACATGTACTATTAAAAATTGTATCCAATTAAATCAATCCAAGGTTTTGAGAACAGAGAGGGAAATAAAGAAACAGATGCAAGTTGTTGCAACCCTTCTGCAAGCTGCTTCAAACGTATTGCAACTTGTTGTGAACCTACTGCAAGCTGTTGTAAATTGAGAGAATACCTAGGGAACTAATGACTAGAAGAATTGAGTGGCAAAAAATTTATTAAGAGTTTTGACGAAATTTCTCTTTTTTATTTTGTAAGTTGGACGTCGCCCATAAATTAGATGCCGCCCATAAATTAGATGCCGCCCACAAATGGCCGGTTATTCGTCACCAACTACAAATTCTTTTGATTTGGGCGCTTCTAAAGGCACCGGACTAAAATGCTGTTAGCATCCGGAAATATTATTGACTCGGGTCATTGGTCATTGACCCGAATTCTCTGTAAGCTCCATTGATGAGTGGCTTTCCATAAAGTGAAAGCTTCGTGTTGATCAGGAGGTACTCTTACCAATTTGTATTTGAAAACTCTAACACCTACTTAGTTTTTCTCTGTCCATGACTCTTGTATTTTAATTTTATATAAACCGTCATAGATATATACCTTCCCACTTGAGCTCAAAACATCCTTCACACCTCGAATAACTCTAACCTCGTCGCCAGGATGCAAACTTTTCTCTACCGCAAGAATTCCCCTTTCGAGCTTCTGATCAGGTGCTTCTTTGCCATTACCTTTCTTCTTAGACAGGTTACCACCTTGACCACTATAAATCAAAACATCTCCTGCATCTGCATCATCTTCATACCCACCTGAAGAAACAATACTCACAGCCACAGGCTCACCAACTAGGCTAAAGTTCATAACCATATAATCAATTCCGGCCATTATCTGACAATGTAATCCAACCAAGCATAATTGAATCTTGAGAAAGAAAATATCTCCAACTTCAATCCCAGGAACATTCCCAATCCTCTTCCTCAATTTTCAGAATTTGTGAGAGATGGATGTAGGGATTAGGGTTAACTCTCCACTTTGATCGGTGCCTACATAGTTGGACGGTGCTAACAGAGAAAGGAACTGTTGGGCCTGGTGCTAATAGAGTTGGATGCTAACAGCCTTTTGGCTTGGTGCCTTTAGAAGCACCCTTTTGATTTTTGTGATAAGAAAGATGTTTTGGAGAAACATGAAAAGTTCCTGGAGTACAAAATTCACATGATGGGAAAACAAAAATTTCTTCCAAACACACTCTATCTGTTTCTCTCTCTCTCTCTCAAGATCAAGAACATGAAAATTTAGCCTCCCAACCTCAACATTAAAACCAAGATCAGCCTCTATCTCAAAACTCTAGCCTCCCAACCTCAACATTAAAACCAAGATCAGCCTCTATCTCAAAACTCGAGATCAAGAGCAGCCATTCAGATAAACTCAGAATCCTTAGATCTGGAAATGGTAGAAGTGATGATTATGAAGTATAATTTTTGAAAACAAGGTATAGTTTAATCTGAAAATCTGAAGATATTAATGGGGATTGTTCCTTTGGAAGATCAAGAAATTCAAGCATCAAAAGAGAAGATAACCAGGGAAGAGTAACATCTCAAGAACAAGGTAACCAGAAGGCAACTCATATTTCAAAACTTCTAAGCAAAAACAAACTCTGCAAATAGTTCAGTAACTAGAAAATGTAAATATTAGAAAACTCAGTTTTATCTTAAAACAGAAACTGAAAGCATGAAAAAATAATTATCCATCACTGTTTAAACTATGCCTTGACTCGTCCATAGTACTTAGACTTCTCTTCATTAGTCTGGAAACGACCGTGACCAAACTTCGAGGATGTATCGATGAACTTAAGCTTAATCTCTTCCATGGCAACCCTAGATGTCTGCTTTTGAAGTGACTGCCTCAAAGTCACAACTCGTTTCTTTGGCCCAACACAACATCCTTTGATCAGCAAGTAATCTTCCTTCACAATTCCATAGTGAGGGAAACCACCCATTGGTGTTATGTCCTTCTCGGTCCTAAAGAGTCAAATTCAATCAACAATTAATTCATGATCAATGTATATGTGCAGAAAATCTTTGTAGAAAAATGGGTTCTTACCGATCATATTCAGTATCAGCAGTATGAGACTCCTGTCCGGCTTTTCCTAGCTTGTAAATCTTCTTGTTCATCTCTGTTCGATGATGGTACCCATTTTGCCCAGCCCTAGCAACTGTAAATGAAACCCTAGCTGGATGCCATGCACCGATACAGGCTACCTTACGAAGACCTCTGTGGGTCTTGCGAGGAAGACGAGTAACACCCCATCTAGTTACCACACCCTCATAACCCTTACCCTTGGTGACACCAATGATATCAATCATTTCATCCTTCTGAAAGATGGCATCAATTGGGATCTGCTTCTCGAAAAAGCCGTAAGCAAAATCGACCTTTTGAGCAATATCACCACCGTTCACCTGGATCTCCATCAAATGGGCCTTCTTCTGCTTCAACCCCTTCATCTTTCGGATCTACAAAAAAAAAAATTGATTTATAAACCAACAAATTATGGGTTGTCAGCAAAGTAGAGCTTTACTTGATCGAACAGAATATATATACCTGGGTATGAGCCAAAACACGAATGACAGAACAATATTTCTTCAATTTTTCCAACTGGGATTGGATATCTTTCTTCCCTTCTTCACTTTCATACTTCTTTGAGTACTTGACAAAAGCCTTCTTCTTGGACTTGGCAAAGTTCTTGTAAAAGCGCCTCTTCACTTCTTCATTGAGATGCTGAGCCCAAACAGTGCCCAGTGATCTAAGGCCTCGGGGTGTTTTCAAGTATCCAACAACTCCAACAACAATCATAGGTGGTGTTTCAATGATTGTAACTGCTTCACAAGTCTCCTTCTTGTGCAATTCTGAATTAAAATAACAAAAATTGAGGATTAAAAGAACCCAATTACAGGATGCAATTGACATCGAACAATTCAAGTTTTGAACATTTTGTTAGAGGATAAGATAAATACTTGATCCTGGTTTCTCGACCTCCCTAACAATATGAGTCATCCCTGCCTTGTATCCGAGAAATGCTGTCAAACGACAAGGCTTTGTTGGATCATCCTTGGGGAAGGACTTCACTGCAGGAATCCATGAATGTTTTTCAGAAATTGAAGTCAAGAATGCCCAAAACAGAACATAAATTCATGGTCTATAAAATCGATCCAAAAAAACATTAAGCAATTCATAGTGTGGGAGATAGAATTGACAACCTTTTCCTCTGTGGCGGGCAGCTCTCTTCCTAGGAAGAAATCCCAACGAACCATGTCTAGGATGTTCAAACTTCCGGTGAGACATTTTTCTTCCTACAACAAACTCAAACTGCAGAAAATATATTCTTAAAAGGATGCAACATCCAATACTAAAAATAAAAACAATTCGAATGGGTGAGAATTTTGAAAAGAAACAATAACTAAAAAATCCTCGTAAACCGAAAAGATAACTACAAAATGAAGGTAATTTTTTTACAATTCAATAGAAAAACAGCCAAAAATGATTCATTTGTAACAAAACATTAAAACAGTAAATTCAATTAAAAGCACTAACAAAACATCTATGTTGATTTAAAAAATTGAAAAAGATTTTAATTTGGAAACATACCCACTTCTGAAAACATAAGAATGTAAATTCTATATCAAATAAATGACTAGAAATTGCTCCTGTACCAAAGGCCTATGGCATATATATTATATACCAATTCTCGGTGCTCTTGTGTATTTCATACCAAAAAACCAAAATTAGGTTTTTATTGGTAAAAAGCACTTTTGAGATTCAAGCCTTGATTACTTACTATTGTTTTCAGGATAACATTTCAGTCAATATCAGATAAAGAGAACATTCAAATGTTTTAAAAAGTAGCTTAAAAGCAAGATCTAAAACTCGATTTTATGAAAAAATGCTAGAGATTTACAATATAAAACGTAGATCTAAAGACTAACCTTTCAATTGAAAATCAATAAGAGTAAAACGATAATCGAATACAACATCATCAACACAAAAGGATTTCATAGATAATTGTTAGTGATTCATATGAACAAGAACTAATAACAATAAACAAATTAAGGATCTCGAACTATGAACTATGAACTATGAATCGAACAAATAATACAGCAAAATAGCTAGATATTACCTCTACCAACGACGAAGACTAGCTACAACCCTCTCTGCCTCACTCTCACAACCTCGCACAGAAACCCTAATGTGGTGTTCATGGACAAAGCTTCAGTTAAATATATACACAAATGAACGACTAGGATTGATTTTGCATGAAGGTATTATATGTGCCGTCAGATTGTCCAAATGAAACCCTAATTTTAAATGTGAGTTAGGGTTATTTTTGCCAAGCCTTTGTGTGTGTGGGCTTCGGACGGGTCCTAATCCCAATTATTCAGACCCAGCTCGAATTAGGCCCAGTTCGAGTACCCTCGGAATGTTCTGTTCCATGTGTTCATAACATAAGCTATGATTAAGAGCATCTCCAATGCAAGACTCAACGTGAGAAGCTCAGAGTGTCACCTAGGACTTTTTAGAGAAATCTCTCTTCAATGCAACATTCAGTTAAGATCTCAAACGGAAGTGACATAACGTAATGTTGAGATATTTCAAGAAGAAACTCAATATTTGAGTTTTCTTTTGAGTATCTCAATTGTTTTAGTCAACCCAATTATATATTACACCAATAAGAAGGTTTTCTTCATATTTAATTTATTCCTATTGAATCAATGATTGACATATGTATGCGTGGAGTTCTTTTTTAGATCTCCATTGGAGACATAAAAAGTTCAAATAAAAACTCAATTTAGCCATATAGGATTGAAAACCACAATTGAGACTTTGACACAAGAAACTAATTAACTTTTCTTTTTAAGTTTCGCGTTGGAGATGCTGTAAGGACAGGGAAAACGTGAAACTTGTCTGAAATACCAGAGTTTGTTTGAGCCCGTGGGCACCCAAAGTCCGAAGGGAGTCACTTCCCAGTTTGCCACACTTAGATTATGTGTGGTGGTGGGAGAATGGTGATCGTGGTTGTAGATTTAGAGGGTTGGTTATGTGTGGTGGTGTGAGTAAGGTGATGGTGGTTGTAGATTTAGAGGGTTGATTATGTGTGTTGGTGGTGGTGGTTGGCTGGCTGGCTCTTTTAGGCGTGGGATCCAAACGACTAGTACCAATTAGCCGAAACAAGTTATGCAGGCTTGTACAGGTAGTGGAACTGTGAACTTGAGTATTAACTAGTCCTACTACTACCGATTAGCCGAAACGAGTTCACCAGGCTTTGGACAGGATAACGGAACTATGAACTTGACTATTACCTGGTAAGCTCTGCAGGCTTGTACGGATAGTGGAACTGTGAACTTGAGTATTAACTAATTCTACTACCACCGATTAGCCGAAACAAGTTCACCAGGTTTTGGACAGGATAACGGAACTATGAACTTGACTATTACCTGAACTTGAGTACCTGGTGGGATTCTGCCAATTAGCCCTGATGGATATAGATATCAGGGGGAAATGTAGTGTGCAACACCGGATTCCCACCCTAATCTCGAAAAAATGAGTTAAATTCCCCTCTGATTCGTAACATATCCATTCACGAACATTGGCAAGGATGATATTGTTCGAGATATTATGTCCTAGTTACCGACAAGGTGAAAAGGTGAAAAGCTGATGCAATTACAATAATCACTTGATAGAAAATTGATAACTTGTTTTGATTTTATTAACTTGCAGCAAATTTGAAGTAATTACAAAAAAAAAAATTATGATTTTTATTTTTTTTGTTTCTTGTGATTTCTTTCACCATTTTTATGAACTATAGTAGTAAACAATACCCCCATGATTACTAATTTAAATCATCTGAACAAACAACACGGTTAATGTTAACTGTGGATGAATTAGAAGACACAAAGAAGAAACATGAGAGAGAGAGAAGCATAATCAATAGTTCAATACCATGTGGAGGACATAACCTAATCCAAACCCAAACAACTGGTTTTGCTGCAACTTTTTTGTTCTAACATAAGGTAACTAAAACAATCAATCAAAATTTAGGGTACTCTCTTTTGATTCAAGTCATTCAATAAAGAAGGGTAAACTCAAAAGAAGAAACTCATCATCCTACATTCCTAATACTGCTTAGTGGGATTTTACGTACTCCCGCACAATGTTAAGACCCTCGGATTCCTCACCATAATCCTGCAGTTCATTAAACTCAGATTTCAGTCCATATGAAAAGAAAATCGACGTAAACTTCTGCGAAATTACAATTTTGGTTGTCTTGTTACCTTCACAACTACCATGGAGCATCCTACTACTTTCCTTGCTTTTCCCTCCGAGTCAATCTTGCATAGCTATATTATTCAAAGAGCAGCAAATAACAATATTAACACTCCGATGATATTGTCTAAGAAATAACGCAAGTTTTTAGCAAGGGTATAAACAAAACCACAAGAGGTTCCACAATCAATATATAAATATAACCAAGGAATAAAAAAAGAAAACGTCGATAAATATCTAATAGAGACTAATTTTGCTTACCCCTGCCCATTCTCCAAGAGTTTTAGCACTTGGAACTGAAATCAAACTCACATTATGGTCGGCACAAAGAGCCTTGACCAATTTAACATAGTCAACTTGGTTGCAGTCCTCGGCCAGTACACATAGTTGTGCTGCGTGCTTCTCAATGACCTTAGCACCTTGATGGAGTCCACGGATAAGCCCGTCGTGAGCAAGTGACTTCTTTAGAACAAGCTGAAGTGCTGTCATTGTGTCCATGGGCTCTCCTAGAACTGGAGCTGGTGCCTCCACTGCAGCGGCAACTACTTCTTCTCTGAAAAATAAATGGGTACATGTGAATGGGAGCTCATTTCACAACAATCTTTTGTTGAGGAAATGGATTACAATAGAAATGAAAGAAGAGACTATATTTTTTATATATCGAACTATATAATATTTAACCTCAATAATGCTATTAACATTTTCTTAATACTTTCAGACGACTGACCCAATGTTATGTGCAACACGGATCGCCTACCATTTTCAATACGCATTACCCATTTCTTGGTTCTCTTCAAAAATTTCATTTCCGTGGAACTTGGAATCATTACTAATGAACTAAAGAGTCTTGCTACACAACAAGTTCAAGTTTTACGAAAGAATTTGGTCTAATTAAGGTGGATAATATCGATTATCTGCAATGGCTAATAACCTTAATAATAATATAAACAGGTAGCATTCAGTCGAATTTAGATTACATACCCAGACATGTTTGCAGTTTTGTACTAGAAAGCTCTTTTCCCTGCTAGAGCAAACACTATAGATTAGACATCAGAAAAGTTTATACAATAATGTCAATAATCATGAATCAAATTAAGAAATCAATAAACACCAACTATCAGGAATAACTAGAAGGGGAACTTAACACATCAAGGAATTGCATAAATGTATAATTTTCAACAAGAACAAACACTAAATTTAGGGGTTTTTTTTTATGGGGCAGAAAGCCCTTTTGAGATTCAAGCATTGATCACTTAAAGATATTTGAAGGAGAACATTTTAATCACTACTAGATAAAGGCAACAATCTTAAGACTAAGTATAAAGGAAACCAACAAGATCTCTGTTTTCTTCTTCTCCTTTTGATAAATCAAAGCTAGATTAAATGTTTCAACGAAATTAAACTCCGATTTTTTTCAATTTGAGTCCATGATTAGCAATTTAGCATATAGAATCATCAAAGATAGAGAATCAATCAAAGTAAAACCCCCAAAAAAATTTCAAACTTAGCTCTTGATTATGATATTCATCAAGAGAGCTGGAAGATAATACCTCTAGAAACGAATAAGAAGAAGAAGATCCACAAGCCGTACTCTGAAACTCGTTCTCAGAAACCCTAAAAGGAGGATTATGAAAGTTTGGCTTCGTCTTAAGTACAATTGAACGATTAGGATTGGTTAAAAAAGATCCCATGATATCTGCCGTTCGATTTCAAAATGAGAGCAAATTGAGGGTTAATTCTTATTTGACCCATATTGTGACCACCTCACATTTTTGGCCCCTATCTCTTAACTTATTATAAGAAATAGTTGAAACGAAATTATATGAAAAAATTTGAAGGAAAAAAAAATGAGTAGACTCTAATTCAAATATAGTAATTAACTTAGAAATATAAAACTGCAAAATGTCCAAACATAATAGTTCAATAAATATTTATTTTAATAACAATTCACTTATCAAATACTAAGAAATTTTAATCACTATGCATGCTAATGTTACATCTTATCGGGGTTGGGAGACGTAAGGAATTTATGTACTTCATGAGCACTTGCATATTTAAATTCTGTAATGGTTTGGTTTGTATCAACTCCAACAAAATTTTAATTTTTACAAAGGTAATGTACAACTCTTTCTATAAAAAGAAAAGAAGAAAATGAGCATAAACATAAATATTCCAAGAAAGAGGTGTGGAATATAAGGGTTGGAAAAAGTGTGGAGCTCTCTTTCCCTCTCTTCTCATCTTATTCAAAGCCGAGGTGCTCATATAATTCCCCCACATTTTATTTGATCCTTGGCCCAAAATGCAAAATAAATTTCTAGAGGAGCCCAACAACAAGAAGGAACTTTTTACATTTTTTACAACCCTAAGAAGGAGAAGATGCACAATTTTTCCTCTTCTAGAGTACCCAACTTTCAAAGAGGCTATTGTCAAATCACACTCCATGGTGTGTTCAGTGGATACTTCTATAATGTCACACTTTAAATATGGTTATCATATTTTTGTTTGACTTGGGGGACAATATATTCATATTTTAGTTAAACGGGGCCTATATTTTTGAACGCACTAATTGTGTTAAAATGACGAAAGACGATTGGTTAAGCTGACGCCGTTTTTGCGCCTACACTTAGATTGTGATTCTCATAATGATGTGCCTCAAAGATCTTACGAATCTTGCCCACATTTATTTCTTGTTCTTTTTTCCGCTTTATTTATTTTATTCAATTATAAAACTTTCATATTTGGATTTCATGCATTATTAAAACCTTAAATATGAAAGATAGCTTGATTTTAGGTTAGAAGTGTAGTTGTATGTGTAGTTTGACTAAGATATTGATGTCATTTGTTAATTTATGCAAAAGGACTAATATTTTTTGTAAATTGTAGATGGCCAATGTGGCAGACACTAGTGTCACTTTAGATAGTATTAAGCTTAATTCTTTTAATTTTTATTTTTTGTTGAAAGAGAGTATTAAGCTTAATTAGAAGTGATACTTCACACAAATTTTATCTCTTTTTGGATATGATAGTTGAGGAAATGTATTACATGTATTAACAATATTCATATTATATGGATTACATGTATTTTTCAAACTTATTTTTTTTTCGTTTTGAAAATTATAATCTTTGCGAATAATACTATGGTTGGATTTGAATCTTTAGTATGATTGTTGCACAAAATTAACAAGAATTACTAAGTAAATACAACTCAGTAGGCTAGATTTCCTTCATGATATGAATATCAACTTTCATACATCTCCCACATCCTTGTTAGTGCCTATGGTTTTTCTCAAATCAAGGATTAACTAAAGAGTGTCAAAAAATGGAGAAAATGAGGATTTGAGTTGCAAAATACAAACTACTACTTTACTATTGACCAAATACCAAAGTTTTCTCGAAATAGAAATCTCCCAAGAATGACATACATAATCTTCCTAAAAACATTTCTCAAATTTGAGTACCATACTATTCATTTTTGTATGAGTAGACTATGATGTAATAAATTAACAATGTGCATTTCATTACAATAAAAATAACAATTAATGGTAGGGCTACATAAATATGTAATAATTTGAGGGAAGGAGGTGAATATATTTGGTTGATTAAAGTTAAGGCATTGAGTGGGATATAGAAGTGAAGAAAATGAGTGCCTATAGGGGACATACATATGTATATGTGACTTGGAATTCCACCAGGGATGGGTAGGGAAAGGTAAAGAAGCCAATAAATATGCTAGTGGGTCAATCAATAATGGATGTCAATGGACTCACAATCACTTCTTTATTCAAGTATCCCAATATTTGGTGACCTATGCCTTAGCTCTTGGAGTTGACTTGAGATATTGGTCATTGTTATGTAGATGAAAAAAGTATATAAAAATAAATAAAATTAGTCTTAAGGGATATAAGCTAGTGCCAAAGTAGTCTCATCCTCATCTCCCAACAACCAACTTACCAAACTAGTCTGAAAAGTTTCAACACCATCTAGCCGAATCAACAAAGGTCGACTACTCCAAACTTCTCTAGCAATTCTACACTTGCGGAACAAGTGATCAATATCTTCGTCTTCTTCATCACATAATGGACATAGCTTGGATACTACGTGATTGAATCTTAGTGCTCTCTTCTTAGTAGGTAATGCATTATGGAGGAGTCTCCATAAAAAGAACTTCACTCTTGGCATTATATTTAGTTTCTTCCAAAACTGGTTCCAAGTGATACTCGATGGCAGTTCCGTATTATGTGAAGATGAAGGATTCGCTGTCTCGATTGTTTTATAAAGAGATTTAGTGGAGAAATTACCTTTCACCGTATGAATCCAGAATAATTTATCGGTTACACATCTTCCATTTAATGGTATTTGTAATATAGCACGAGCCGAAAGTTCATCGAATATATTCTCTATTAATTCCTTCTTCCAAGAACTTGAGGCATCAATTAAGTCCCTCACCAAGAATAAATTTGGGAGATCCATGTCTTCATATTTTTTTCCGGGCTTGAACCCTCTCAAATTCGGTACCCAAGGATCGTCCCAAATTCTAATGTTCCTTCCATCTCCCACCGAGTTGGTTTTTGTGGAAAGCTCGTAATAAGAAAGTGTTCGAGGGTACGACTCCGTGCATAAATTCAATTGTCACTCAAGCTTTGAACCTGTTAAGAGAATATACACTTTCAGAGCCTAATCATGAAATCGAGGTGAGAATATCTGACCATGTGAAATTGGTGAAGTGGGTTCCCCCTCCTTTAGAATCAATGAAATTCAATTTTGATGCGGCGTTTAAGGAAGGGGTTGCGGCAATTGCAGTAGTTTGTAGAGACTATGAGGGAAACTTTGTTACAGCCTGCACAGAGATCATCACAGTTCCGAACGCATTAGTAGCTGAAGCAATGGCGGCTAAACTAGCCATTGCTCGAGCGAAATCATTACATAGTTGGAATTGTGTTATCGAAGGAGATGCAATGGTTGTGACTGAAGCTTGTTCAAAATCAGATGAAGACCCCCCGTGGAGGATCAGGGATGTAGTATCGGAAATACAATCCGAAATTGCAATTTTTGAAAACGTTCAATTTCAATATTGTCCGCGCAAGATTAATGAAGTTGCTCACTTATTAGCTAAGTTTGCTCTTAATGAGAATGTAACTCAGATTTGGGAGGTTCCTAATACCCCTAATTGTATTGTAAGTCCATTGGCAACGGATAAAGCCAATATTTTGATTTAATAAATAAATTCTAGGCATATGCCTACTTTCATCAAAAAAAAAAAAAAAAAGCTAGTGCCAAAGTATCATACAATAGACCCTATGTTGAGTTTGAATTACATATTCAGTAGATTCTTTTCCCATTACATGAAGATAAATATAGTAGAGAAAGAAAAATAAATGATCAAGTACAAAATATCTTGATGTTGAAAGAGTGATAGTGAGGACTAAACTTATTGCTAGACTAGTAGATAATCTCTTTGGACTAATCATTTGAAACCTAGCTAATACATATACATACACATTAACATTATGATGTATTCTAGCCTATGTGTTTATTGATTTGTACTCTTTTGAGATACTTTTATGGATTAATTGAATAACTGGATTTCTTTTTTTAGCTTGTTGGTTGGTGGGGGTAATTAATAGATGAATGCTTATTATGCCCAAAGTATCCCCCAAAAGTATATTAGTAATTTAATATTTTTCATAAATCAGCTCAAATGCTATAGTTTTAGGACAAAACATTCCTTGTAAGAAGAGATTGTGCTTTAAGAAAGACCTAATGTGTCCAAAAACAAAAATTGAATGAAAAGACTTGACAAATTTTGTTAGCATTTACATGTTTGTTTTTTGTTCCTTGCATATGTGTCAATGACAAAGCTCTAAAATAAAGAGCCATTTTCTTATCTTTAGCTGCATGCATGGGGGTTTTTGTCTTATCACATTAGTGGAGTTGGACTTTTGAGATATTTGGGGACTTCTTGGTGATATTACAATAGGTTTTGGTTTTAAGTACCCAACCCCAAAAAATTTTGAAACAAGAGAGGAAGAATGTGGTAGTAGTAGTTCAACAAAAAAATATGTGCTACAAGTAACTTTTGATTATTTTGACATATATATTGTCTTTTACAATAACCCCTAGGAGTTGCCACATTTGGGTAGAGGACCAAAGTAAGTTCGAATTAGGGGTTTTTTGAACTCGATATTATTCTCTATCTCTCAACTTTTGTCATTTTAGATACTAAAAATATATACTTATCCCTAATGTGTTTAATTATTATTCATTTTTATAGAACTAAATGAGTTTAAATAAACATCTTCACAGTATTAGTGTTTTTTTCGTATTGCCTCCACGTGAGTTGACATTGATAAAAACGAAATTCCTTAAAGAAATTGTCTTCTTGCTCACATCACATGGGTTACTTGTTTTATTACCAAAGACAAATATTTTTACTTAAGTTTTTGATACTTTTGAAGTCTTTTTTGAGTGAGAACAATAAAAACTTAAAGCAAAAACCCCTGATTAAAGATTGAAAGAGTGCCAAGTACAAATAAAAGAATTCCAAAACCTAAAAAGAACAAAGAAAGAACTAGAAACGGATTTACAAGTCAAAATTTGCTCTAAACTTACACAAAATCAATGGTCTTTATTTTCGAGTCAACTCTCTTTTCCTCTCTTGGAAGAATGTTAAATTAATAAGATAAAGGCATTTTTGAGGTTCTAAAATTTGGATGAATGCTTAATAATTCAAATTAACTCCAAAACTAATTGTGCACATCTCAAAGTAGTGACTAGACATAAGCACCTATAAATTAGAATTAGAGTCTAATCAAATATGGAAGTGAGAGAAATTAATTTTGGATATATTATATGTGGATAGTCATAGAATAAGAATGAGAAATCTCCTAGATTTAGATAGAGAAAGAACTTTAATTAGTGAGAGATTCACTCATATGGGAATTGGGGGTCATTAGACAAGTCACTCTGCCATCAAAATACTTTACTTTTGTTATGAATGGTTTAAGAATCCTTGCTTTATTTACAATCTTTTAATAATGCTTTTGCTTTTCTTTCTTTCTTTTAAACAGTGATTACTTATCAAAGAGGACCAGTGGCAGCTTCTATAGATGCTTCCTTGTCCTATAAGGCAGACAGTCTGAGTCAGCCAACTTGGGAAAGAAAAGCTCTCT
This sequence comes from Eschscholzia californica, assembly GCF_041429995.1. Classification (NCBI taxonomy): domain Eukaryota; kingdom Viridiplantae; phylum Streptophyta; class Magnoliopsida; order Ranunculales; family Papaveraceae; genus Eschscholzia; species Eschscholzia californica. The sequence continues at coordinate 41,538,164 of NW_028238483.1, read as the reverse complement.
CTTAGTTTGGGTATTCACCCAAAGTGTTCAAACTTCATAGGAAAATGCTTCATGTTTTTCTTTTCTATAATTTAACCCTTTATTTCTTTCTTTATTTCATCTTTTTTTACTTTTCTTTTCTCTTTAATTCTTTCAATTGTTCAATGTTCACCACTCTTTATTTCTATCGATTCCATGATGTTGTAATGCAAAAGTATTCTAACTCTTATACTAACTTACACATACTTATAGATTCACCTTAAGACGATTGAATTTTGAGACTAGTTTTTCCTTTAGTAGAAATGAAAATTTTAGTGATATATACAACTTAAGTGAGCTTTCAACAAAAAAAAAAAAAGAAAGAAACCTTAAGTGAGGCGGATCTTTTTTATGATATTTTATTAGCTGAATCATTGGTCTAATTAATACACGCCACCTTGTAAGAAAATATATAGTTCAATGAGATAAATCGAACATCACCATAAAAATACTCAAACTACTTTCTTGAACTATTTTATCTTCGATTTGTTAGCTAAACTACACACAAATTTTTGTTTTATATGTCAAGTTTCAAAAAAAAAAAAATAATCACATTCAGGGTATAAATCAAGTGAAGATTACCAAACTAAATCATACAAACCCACATAATTGCAGTTAGAGTTCTTAATTAAGTAGCTAAACACACAAAATAATCCACGTCCGGATAAATAATAAAATGAATATTAAAATCTCTAACATTTGTCGTGGGCTATGTATAAAACTGACATGAAGAGAGTCTGGCATGTAATGATTCTGCAATCTATTAAAGCTTCAGAGGATTGGGCCACGGATGTCATATGACTGCCCGGTCGTTATACCATTTTTTTCTTCTTGTTTTAAGTGGCTCTTTTATCAGTTTGAAGGAAATTAAAGTAACTATCCAATTTATATGTGACACTCTTAGTTTTAACATATATTGATAGTGTTTCTGCTTTTGGCAGCGAAAGCCAAGTGTAGAACGGAGTTTTGTTCCTAGTGAGGGTTTCATGAGCCCGCCTAAAAGACTCGATCATTACCAAGTTTGAATACACACTTATAGCTCAAGTTTTGGAGTCTCTCTCAACAGATGTAAGACTATAACACACACAATGTACTATTAAATTATGGTCAGGCTCTTCTCTACACCACATTATAGTGGAAGGTAATGTAAGTTAGAGAAAAGTCTTACTTATCGCCTTTTACATTTTCTTCAAGGACATTCTTATTTTTCTCATACTCATATACAAAATTTGACTTTCTTCCAAACCACGTACTTTTATCATCTGTCTTATAAAAGTCTCGACAATTAATATTTCTAAATTGTGTCATCAATGCATCAAGTGACATTATGCTGAGTAGAACTTTGAAACTCCATTCTCGAATATAAAAACACACTTACAACAAATGATCAAGATAGATAAATGCATGGATGTGCAAGTTAGCAAATAGGGAATTGATTCTCCCTCCCATATAGAGAACATGCATAAAAAGAATAATAGTACATTATTTAGGTTGCTATCTGCCAAGAATAAGAGGTGTGGAATCCATTTCTGACCTTGGATGGAAGTAATGACTTTTCATTTTACTGCTTAATGCGGGACTAAATGAAGAAACCACCACTTTAAAACCCTACCTTGCTATCTCAAAGCATCATGCAACCCTTCAACTTTTCTTTTATGTTTAAATGATGTTAGCTAAAATATTATTCTTATATTTTTAGCATTTTCAATTGCTACATGACCAAGCAAAGGTATTTCCCCACTGCCCTTAAACAGGGGGAGCCAGATAAGTTAGATAGTGACCCCTCAAAAGGGTTCTCCTACCCTTCAACAACAAAGACAAAGACCCCTCAAAAGGGTACCCATTGTCCATTACCTTAATATTTTTTTAATAGCCCTAATTTTGGGTTTCCACTATTGTTCTTCTTAGGAAACATAATCAATTCAAGTTCAAACAACTGCACTCTTTTCCATGTGAAGAGGAGGGGTCATGTTTTTAAAGTGGAAGATCAAAGCACAAATCTCTATCTCTCTACATATGAAAATTTCTTTTCAGCCCTCTCTTTAGGACTATTCTCCCTTAAAGCACCATTACATATAAAGATTAGTATGGAGAGTTGGTCCCATCCCTGTAGCCTAAGCAAGGAGAAAGAATAAAGTAGAAAAAAAAAATTTTAAAAAAGAAGAATAAATAAAAGAAAATAAAGTGATGGAAAAAAAGCTTCTTCTCCATTGATTCTTTAAATTCTATCTCCCATATGTATTTATACATCCATCTTATAATTCATGCTAGATTTTTATTAAAAAGATTATCATTCATGATATGGTTATTATATAAAATCCATATATATGAAATGGATGTACTAGATGTGGTTGAAGTTTTATATATGATGATTTTTCACGAAAATTGACGCTTATTATTATAAAATAAGAAGAAAATATATTAAAAAGTATTCATGCATGCAATATGCATGCATGTGCATAATAATATGAGTTGGGAGAAGTGGAATCTTCTCTGACAACATTTCCTTGTTCAACAATCAATTAATATTCTTAAATAATTTAACTTCATTGTAAAAATAAGAGATTGGTGTCAAATATATGGTAACATCCCTACCCAAATATATTGGAGGTTTTTTTTTGTCAAATAGAAGTGGTTCCAAATCATTTACAATACAAATTTTTTGACTAAGGAGCCGTATTTGTAACGATTATAACTATTATTTTAATAATTTTCGACTCTTTCCACTGTTTCTTCTCTCTTTTCAACTGTATAATACTAATTGCTTTCTGATGTTATGACAGTAACTATCACATATTTGCTATGCTATCATTTTATCACAATTTGAATATATTCATTCATGTGCTTCATCTCATTTTGAATTAGACACATCTAATTTTTTTTTTGTTGAAGAAGACACATCTAATTGATTATTCCATTGTGAACTAGAGATATCATTTACTTCACTTGTGAAGGGTACTTTCGTCTAGAGAAGATTGGAAGGACAAATTTTATCATTATCTCACTTAAAGTGAAAGCTCTTCTTTATCATTGTCTTTAAAAGCAAAAGGGCATTTTTGTCAAATACATGAAAGAAGAGAATAACTTTACCTTTTTTTTTGTAACCTTGTACTTTAAAATTTCTGTTATGGTGTTAACCAACGCCAACGGCCTTATTTTGAACATTTTAGGTCTAACATAATGAAATGTAATTAATTAATTAATTAAACACCCCTTTTTATCTTCAAATTAGTAAAACCCCCCCAAAACTATCACTCAACATTTCTACTCCTTAAACTAAAAATAAACTGGACCACCGCTAGAAATTAAACATAACCTTTTTTTTTTTGTTGAAAATCAAACATAACCCTAATCGAAGTATTTATAATGACACAATCTGTACTTTAGATTTTAGATCACTAAAATTTTATAAAATATTTGATGAAATTAATGAATTAGAAGATATAACATCATCCTTTGAGTAAACACTGAGTGAAACTCCACATGAAAGAAACATTTTTCTGTTTATATACTTACTTTTCCTCTTTGATTGATTTTTTTTAAATATAGGAGCTTTCCTTTTTTCCATCTTCCTTTGCTTTTATGCTCATTGTTCATACTTCATACTCCTAGTATTGTGTTTAGCACTTGATATATCTCTCTCCCTCTTTCTCTCCTCTCTCATCTTTAAAGCAAAAAAGGAAGAACAAAAAAGAGAGGCTTAGGCATATCTTCCTTCTTCAATGTGAAGTTTCTTCCCCTTTGAAAGATGCTTCATTTTCCCAACCTCTCATTACTTGAAGTTTCTCAAACTTTTCTTCACTTTCTTGATCAAAACTCTCCTACCCATATTCAAAAACACTTCCTAAACTTCTTTACATTCTCTTCAAATCCACTAGATTGTAGTCGAAAATAGATCTCAAACTAAAGGTTTGAGCTCAAAATGGTCCATTTTCTTGTTCTAAACCAAGTAGTTTTAGTACTAGTTTCAATATTCTCTTTACTTTCTTCATCATCTTCTTCTTCTTCTTCATTGGTTGATGATGGAGTTGTTTTAGCTTCACTAAAACAAGGGTTTGAGTTCTCCGAACCGATTTTATCTAGTTGGAACATTTCGAACACGGGTTCAGTTTGTTCTTGGTATGGAGTTAGTTGTTCTAACGATCGTGTTATTGTCGTGGATATATCAAATTTGAATCTTTGTGGGTATGTTTCTTCTAAACATATTTCAAGTTTAGATGGACTAGTTAGTCTTTCTCTTGATGGAAATAATTTTACTGGTGAAATTATGATAAACAACTTACCTAATCTCAAATGGCTTAACATCTCAAACAATCAGTTTAATGGAGGTTTAGATTGGAATTACTCAACCTTGAAGAACTTGGAAGTTATCGACGCGTATAATAACAATTTTACAGCATTCCTTCCTCTTGGGGTCTTGAAGTTATCCGAAAAATTGAAGTATCTTGAACTTGGTGGAAATTTTTTCTATGGAAAAATTCCATCAAGTTATGGGAATTTGATTAACTTGGAATATTTATCTTTACCAGGAAATGATCTTCATGGGAAAATTCCAGGTGAGTTGGGAAATTTGACAAACTTGAGAAAACTTTTCTTGAATTATTACAATGTTTTTGAAGGTGGGATTCCATTAGAATTTGGGAAATTGATCAATTTAGTTCATTTAGATCTTTCTTACAGTGAGTTAAATGGTTCAATTCCTGGTCAATTAGGGAATTTAAAGTTTCTTAATACACTTTATTTGCATGGGAACCGGTTATCCGGTTCAATTCCGAACCGGTTAGGAAATTTGACAAGTTTAATCAATCTTGATCTATCAAATAATGCATTAACTGGTGAAATCCCAATTGAGTTTTCAAATCTTCAAAATCTCAATCTTTTGAATCTTTTCATGAACAAATTACATGGGTCAATTCCTGATTTTGTTTCTGATTTACCCAAATTGGATACTCTTCAATTATGGTTGAACAATTTTACTGGAGTCATTCCAGAAAAATTAGGGCAAAATGGGAAACTTCAATTAATTGATCTTTCTTCAAATAAACTTACTGGTACAATTCCTCAAAATCTCTGTCCTTCTAACCAACTTAGGATTTTAATCCTCCGGAAAAATTTCTTGTTTGGGTCAATTCCTGAAAAATTAGGGTTTTGTTCAAGTCTTGTGAAAGTTAGAATTGGACAAAATTACTTGAATGGAAGTATTCCTAATGGATTTCTTTACTTACCCAAGTTAGAATTTGTTGAATTGCACAATAATTATCTATCCGGAATTTTTTCAGAAAATTTTGATTCCGGTTTTAGACCAGAAAAATTGAGTCAACTCACCTTGTCAAATAATCTTCTTTCTGGTTCATTACCGTCTTCAATTTCAGAATTTACTTCTCTCCAAACTCTTTTACTCGATGGGAACCGATTTTCTGGTCCGATTCCATCTTCAATTTGTGAACTTCATCAAATTCTAAAACTTGATTTGAGTAGAAATTCTCTCACTGATCAAATTCCACCCCAAATTGGGAATTGTTCACATCTTTCTTATCTTGATTTGAGTCAGAACAATCTTTCAGGTCCAATTCCAACTGAAATTTCGAAAATTAGAATCTTGAATTACCTTAATTTATCAAGAAATCATCTTGATCAAGCAATACCCAAATCAATTGGTTCCATGAAAAGCCTAACTGGTGCTGATTTTTCCTTCAATGATTTCTCCGGCAAGGTACCGGAATCCGGCCAGTTTTCCTACTTTGATGCTTCATCTTTTGTGGGTAATCCTCATTTATGTGGTTCATTACTAAACAGTCCTTGTAATTTTACAAAAATTACAATTCAACCCAGAAAAGTTACTAAAAGTTTCAAATTAGTTCTTGCTCTTGGGTTTCTGTTATGTTCATTGATATTCACTATAGTAGCAATAATCAAGGCAAGATCATTCAAGAAAAATGGGCCAGATTCATGGAAAATGACAACATTTCAGAAAGTCGAATTCGGTGTTTCGGATGTTCTTGAATGTATAAAGGATTGTAATGTGATTGGTAGAGGTGGTGCTGGAATTGTTTATGTTGGAAAATTGGCAAATGGTGAAGAAATTGCAGTAAAAAGATTACTAGGGTTTGGTAACAATAGCCATGATCATGGATTTGCTGCAGAAATTCAAACTTTGGGTAATATTCGACACCGAAATATTGTGAAACTATTGGCATTTTGTTCGAATTCGAGTACGAATTTACTAGTTTATGAGTACATGAGAAATGGAAGTTTGGGTGAAGCTTTACATGGGAAAAATGGTGGAACTTTAGGTTGGGATTTGAGGTATAAAATCTCAATTGAAGCAGCATTGGGTCTTTGTTATCTTCATCATGATTGTTCACCATTGATACTTCATAGAGATGTTAAGTCAAATAACATTCTCTTGAATTCAAAATTTGAAGCTCATGTTGCAGACTTTGGTCTTGCTAAGTTCCTTGTTGATGATGGTGGTGCTTCTGAATATATGTCAGCAATTAAAGGATCTTATGGCTATATTGCTCCTGGTATGTATTTATTTTTTCTAGTAATTTAAAATACTATTGATACTTTAAGATTATCTCATATATAATTCGTCGTACGCGCTTGTTTGGTTTCCCATTAATCTTGGGTTGGAAAAGCCAAACAAGTGGCCCTATTGAACATAATCTTACCATTTCCAAATGTTATGTTATCTTCAACATTGTGAATGATACTATTTATACTTGTACTTTCCAGAATATGCGTATACATTGAAGGTCGATGAGAAGAGTGATGTTTATAGTTTTGGAGTAGTTCTTCTAGAACTGATTACAGGACGAAAGCCTGTGGGTGAATTTGGAGATGGTGTCGATATTGTTCAATGGGCTACAAGAACAACAAATTGCAGAAAAGATAGGGTAATAAACATTCTTGATTCAAGGCTAAGTCAAATCCCAATGGATGAAGCAATGCACCTGTTTTTCACTGCAATGTTATGTGTTCAAGAGAATAGTGTCGAGAGACCGAAAATGAGAGAAGTAGTTCAAATGCTTTCGGAATACTCTCGTCATTCTCCATCATCTTCGACCTCTTCGAAAACTTCTGAAAAACAAGAACAAGAACTAAAGAACTTGGGTAAGGAGGACAAAGAAAAACAATTTCTTAAACTCCAGCCAGATCTTTTGGTCTAAAAGAAGCTTTAGGGTTACAAATGATTTTAATGTCCTAATGGAAAACTAAAAAGTTGTATTTAGGTATAGCTCTATGCAATGTTGAGAATTAGTTCTTGTTTTTTTGGGAATTTTGTTTTATGCTTTTAGTAGTTTTAGTTATAGAAGATTTGGTGAGGAAAGAAAGAAGAATGTGAGAGGGGATAATAAGAATAGGTTGCACTTCTTGTGAAGGAGTGCTAATAGAATATGTATGAAATTATGTACTATAATATACAAATGTATGAATTGATCTTCTTTTATTTAGTTGTATCTACTTGGCATCGTGTTGTTTGTGCTACAAGCCATATGCTAAACACATCATGGCAAATGCACTTGAACAACAAACATGCAGTACAGCAAAAAAAAAAATGCACTTGAACAACAAACATGCAGTACAGCAATATGGCGTATAACGTACAATTTCTTATTCATTAAATTCACGATTACTCTTACTCGTCAAATTCACGACTATATGATAATCGAAAGATAATTGAAATAATCGACACGATAATTTAACGTGGTTTAGTTGAAGAGCTTCTTCTATCATTCCGACTTAGGAGAAACACAATATTAGATTTATTAATAAATACTAGAATTTGTAGGTTTGATTCGTTATATTAATCGTACATAACTACGAATATCTTCGAATATGTTTAAATATCTTGAGTTATTGTTAATCGTCAGATCTTCGTCTTCCTAGTCGGTCCGGTTTGTCATTATTCTTGACCCTAGAGTTCATAAAATAAATTTTAACATTAGTAGGTTCTAAAATTGGATTAGATATGTTACCTATCTATAACAAAGCCTCGCCACCATAAAGTAAAGCTCTGCAAAATGCAGAAGCCCTTTTGATTGATATTATAATTTGGCTGTTTCATTGTAGTATTTGTTATTGATTGTCTCTAGTTTCAGTGCCGAGAGAATCGATGAGGCAGCAGAAATCAGAGTCTGAGTAGGCAGACCAGAGAGAGAGAGAGATAGATATAGTAACACATAAATTCTGCCGCCCGTTGATGGTGCTTCACATAACACTGTTTTGGGGTCTCGTGAAAAGCAGCAGCAACCTTCCTCTTTACTCCCTCTCTCTCTCTCTCTCTTTCTCTACTTTGGATTTTGGAACGTATATTTTTAGGGTTTTGGGCTCCAATTCTTTTAAGAAAAATAAAATACTACTCCTAGTAGTAATTCCTTCTTGTCTTTATAGGGATCCCAATACAAAAACATTGTAACAACCTTTTTGACTATCCCATTAGAGAGACTATAGTTAAAAATGATATTGTACTAATATTAAATTAAAAAATCAACATTTGGGGAGATTAGAATTGTAGAAATCTTTTGTTGTTTAGATATTTTCTAGGATTGAACCTATGAACAAAAGGACTCAAACTTCTGGAAGGTGTAGTTGACTTACCAACTATTTAATCTACAAGTTAATTTTAAAGTTATGAATATGGACATATGATTTTATGGCCGTTCAGTTGTGTTACTGAAAAAAACACAAATTTGCAACGAAAAAGGTTATGGGTTCCGACGAACATCGAGTTACATTTCTTAAGAGTGGGACTCCAAGATTATAGGAGGTGTTTGTAATGGCTTGTTTGGAAAACCTCCTACTATGTTTTTAGATTCTTACTTTCTTTTTCTTTGAACTTCTTTTACTAAGTTTGAATGTAATTTTTTTCTATATCTCATTTATTCTCTTTAAAAATTTAAACCTAAAAATATTTTTCTTTCCAGATTTTCATGGAAGAAAATTTCAATCTCAATTGACCAAATTCCCCGCACTTGCCAACAACCCTGGGTTGGAGTGGTAAGATGTCTAGTTTTTCACTTTAGAGTTCGAGACACGTTGACAATTCAAAAAAAAAAAAAAAAATTCTCCGCATGCAAAAACGGGTGGGCCCTAGTCATAAATGGGCTTGTTACACATGCTAATGGGCTTAGATTATAAGTATTATGTTGAGATATTCTATAGACGCCCCCTATATGGGAATCTAGGGGTCGGAAGTTAGACTAGAGTCCCGCCCGATCCAAAAGACACAAAACATTAAGAAAGATGGGTTACCTCAAACGTGATACAGGTTACTCATGGGCACAAAAGAAAAAATGACTTACCCAAGCATAGAGCCCGTCTAATAGGCCCAGTTGATTAAAGATATTACAAGGTCTAGGTTTTTAGTTGGTTTTAGGTTGATTACTCATGATAGACTTATAAGTTGCATAGGAATGTATATATAATGTTAAGAAAAGAGGGAAATTTTACTCCTAATTACCGGCTACACAATAAAGCCGCTGCCTGATAAGTCTATGGTGGGTTTCAACAAAATATTTTCAATTTTGTGAGCCCTGAACCAATCGGAAAACCTAGTGTTCTTATATTTTTTGAGTCTGCAATGTCGATCAGAGGTCTTATGTGCCGTGGCCCGTGGGTACTTGGGCCCAACTCGATTTACTCCTCTATTTTACGCGCCACAAGCAAAAGTCAATGTATGGGACTTTGGGAGTCTGTCTAGAGGCACTTGATCACCACTTCGCTTCGACGTAGCCCATGATCCAAGTAAATATATGGGACTTTGGGAGTCTGCCTATTGGCACTTGATCACCACTTGGCTTCGACACAGCTCATGCTCCACCTAACGTGACGGAACGGAATTTGGTATCTATAGACGCTTGATGACCAAAGGGTTTGACCGAGATCAACTCTCGCGTAAAGAACTTTCGTGTAACTACACGACCATATCCAATAAATAATATTTCAGAAAAATTTGCAGAGGAAGCAGAATGAGTGTACCCACTATTACTTCTTGGAACTGGATCAACCCCAATACTGTCCCGACTCGTACGGTACCCGAGGAACTCCCGTAGTGAGAAACGCTTTTTTATAAGATTCAATCATGAAATTTTAACTCAGCCGAACTGCCAAACCACATAACTAGAAGTAATTCAAGTGTGTAAATGAGAATGCAACAAATTTAAATAGTATTAAAAGTGTGAAAATTAAGTGACAGGTTGTAGGGAAACCACATGTAAAATGCCTGCCAAAATCAATATCCAGAGAAGCAGAAAGGGTGCATGAATTAAAGAGAAGACATGCATAGGACATTTTATTACTTCCTTATCTTCTTCTTAGGGTAATGACAGTAGTATTATTGAAGTTGTCTATTCATGGGACCAATTTTGACTATTTTCTTTTTTCTCTTTTTTGGTTTTACAATCATTTTGTAGAGACGTGTCACTATCGACTGATTCTACTCACTGCCTACCTGCGACTTCTACAACTAATGTAGAAAGTATACCAACAATCTCCTCCTCACACATCAATTTTTAACTCGATAGTCTATTAGGTTTGCATTTGTTACTCGTTGTAATCTAAACACTAACTAAAAATAGTGGATATCCTAACACATAAGTAGTTGAAGAGATGTGATTTTCGCTTCACTTATGATCGATCTGAGTCTGACTATCTATCTTTTCTACAAGCAATGCAGAATTAAGACGGATGGTCTTTTATCATCTTCAATCTAATAGATTTGATTAGAAGCACAAATTTCTCTTAAGATGGGGAAAACATAATACTATTCTCCATTCCTTTCCAAGCAACTAACAATGTCCCTAAACAAAATAGTTTGAACACTATTAATATTTAGAAGATGATTGTTACCTGTCAAGATGCACAGTTTAAATGGGACCCCCAATTTACAGAGAAAAGACAACGAGTCAAATGGGTATTTGTACCCCCATTGGACATGGAAGTATGGGATAGGTCAATGTCTTTTTCTTTCTAAATAACCGATAACAATAATTTGATTTGTTAAATTTGTGGTCGTCCAACATAAAATTAATCTGAACTGTCATGTTCTTGGACTATTATAATATAGTTGCAGACCGTTTCTGAATAAAATGGTATAACTTTTTTCACGCCCTTTATTAAGCACTCAATCAGACAGTATCAGTGAGGTCCTTATCAACATTAGTGGAGTCTTGCTTTAGAATACTAAAACTTAGAAAAACCACAAGTCTTCTTCATTGGATTTTAAGTGGATGATTAGGTTAGAAATATTGTAGGAAAGTAGTGGTCACAAGTATAATTAGCTGCCCACTCAACCACACATTATCATCTTTATCACCAATTATCCCAAAAAAGTTGCTAGAAGCCAAGGAAATTGTGCTCTCTCTCTCTATATTGAGCTGGTTCAGCTCATAACTAATACATGCACAATAAGGTACTTGATATGTTTTTGTGCATATTTATCAATTTTAATTTTCTCATAAGAATTGTATTGACCTCTACTTCCAAATGTTCACTTGCATCTATTTTATTTAATTAGTATCTGACAAGACTACTGCTTACATAATGATGCCGTGGAAAATCATATTCTATCTTACCTCACACATCCTGAGCTTTGGGCATTATTAAGACCTTTCGGTCTTCCACTGTTCATGATTCGTCTACCAACAATAGTTTGAAGGGGCGATCAATTCATGATATATAAAAGATGAACAATTCAATTTCATACGCTCCAACGAACTGAATGAATTTTGAGCTCTCATAACACCACTCAGAAAATCTCTTGCAATACTCTAATACTTGGTACCGGAATTCTTTGGCAAAATCTCTATGTAAAAATTAAAAAACATAATAAGGGAAGAGTTTATGTAGAGTTTAATCATGATTTCCCATAACCCACAACTCTACTAGTTTTTTCAACAAAAACTCTATTAGTTTGGTTTTGGGTACATATTTTAGGGAATCTGTACGACGACCACAGCGTCCCCTTTTAATAAGTCAAGATATCAAATAGGGTGGACAGGAGATTTTGCACCTCACAAGTCACTATACAACTTTTATTATTTGACTCCCATGTTTCGTGGTTCAGCCTAATTTTCATAGTCCTCATATCAAGGCCCTTCATTTATTAGTCAGTAAACAAGATCGACGATCACAAAGCACAGTTTGGCTTTAACTTGATAAAGTGTCGGTAGTTAGTGGGTTCCATCATACTTCCCAGCTCAATCATCTAACCTTTTTAAAGTTGACTGATATAGGGATACTTAAGTGGTGTATTGGGAAATCAACTTTATATGGATATCTGTCTCCTTGCATTGTTTTTGTAGATAAGTCCATAAAACCTATTGCTTTTAGAGACTTGTTGGTAACATAATTTACATGACTCTGGCCTATAGAGTTCCTTTCTCATTTGCCGACCACACAAAAGCTTTCTGTCGTTGCTCGTCCTAAACTTTTATTTCAGATGAAATTATTTGAGAGAAAAATGAAAACTTATCTGATATTAGTCCTAGTCGTTTCAGCGCAGTCCGTTTCCCGACTTCACTTGCGCGATTGTCACTTTTGATTGGTTTCACCCATCCCAACCGGAAGGCTCAGTCAAGCTAATCGGGGTCTTGGTCAATGGTTAGCAACCGTTCGCCTGCCCTTAGCGTGGGTGAGGTGGTTGACATAAAAGATGAATAGGAGCTAGGGTGATAGGAGGAGAAATGATGAAGAAGAGTATAATGTGACAACAACTGTCAGTGGCAGTAATATAGTGATGGTGAAGATAATGATATATTTCCCGGAAAATAAAAATAAAACTGAAGAGGTAATGATGTTAAAGATGCTTACATAATAAGGGGGGAAGATATATGTTTTAGAATATACCCTCAATGGCTAAAATTACATCTCCCAAGCTTATTTATAAGGATTATAGAACAGTGTGTACCCACCAGGCACGGGTTATTCCCTCGTCCCTCTGTGGACATAATACTCTGACAATTGATATTATAAGATGCCCCACCGAAAGAAAGAGACATTTGATTCGAGAGGGAGAGGTCTGATTCGAGAGAAAGAGGCCTGATTCGAGAGAGAAAGTGGGAGAGAGAGAGAGAGAGAAAGATATGAAGATGGGAGAAGTCGTTAATCGTCGTTGGCCAAGAGTTGGTTGGCGATCCTTTGACGGCGAAGAAGTACAGGGGTCCACGTAAGCAAGGCTGATGCCTTAAGTCTTAAACATCGGAAGACAGAAGAGCGCCACACGCTTACCAACTCAATCCCAAATCTTCTCAAAGATCTCAGTTGACTAAGATCTTAAGTATTTAATTAACTTGGGCTTCAAGAGTCTCGAAGGAAGAAACATCTCATAGATAATCTATCAACTCAGCAGGATATCCAGTAACGATCTTTGAACATAGGAACTTCTAAATATCCAAGATACCAGATAAACACAAAGAGGAGACCCCAAACTAACGAAGAGTAGTCTAAATCCCGAACGGTGGATCTCAACCACCTCAATCTCACAATCTATCACAGTATGTCCAAAACAACCTATTAAAGAACATCGTATCACCTTCAACAAGGTACACTCCATAAGGATCAATCAATCTCAATTCTTTAACTACAAAGGGTAATCTGACTGTCTTGAGCGTTGGAGAGGTTTCCGAACTTTTTGTAGCTTCCCCCTAGATTTCCCGGAGCAGAAGCGAGAATCAAAGAAACAGAATCATTCGTTCAGATATGATCCAACATCAAGTCTCCTATCGCTGACTGATTCCAGGATTGACAAATTTTGACATCCGTAGGTTCAATCACCTTGCTTGTTTATGAAGATCTGAGACCTAGGCCTTTCGAGCTTGAAGAAAGCCTACTTTCAATGCCCTGGATTTGCAAGTTTAACAATGAAAACAACAAACCTCTTGAGCGAATTGTTTTCGGTGCCCCTAACTTGCTTTCATGCCCTAGATATGCTTATAAACGATCAAAGCTTGTGCCTTAAAATTTTCTTGTGAAGGTGTCGGACGACCCTAACAAGGCCTCAGACTCGGGCACTATGCGACTTTTTGACTAGTCAGTTCGACACCTTTCGGTCCGAGGTCTTACTTGGACTCTTGGATTGGATGCCCAAGTGGTTGAAAGTGTTGACATAAACTCAAAAAATCTGGACTTTAGACATCTTTCATTTGTAATTTAACTTAGGCGGTTTTCGTACTTATCACATCTTGATGATGTATCAATGCCACTATGGGGCGCGATGAGTAATTGTTGAAGGCGCCTGCTGTCTGTCCTAGGGCTGGGAAAAAAACCCGTTAACCGTGAACCGCCCGATGTCCGTCCGAGTCCGGAGACACTCAAGACCGCCCAAAGTTTGATCGGGCCAAACCCGGACCGACCGATTAGATTTATCGGGCCGGTCTCGGTTTTGAAGCTCTGACCAACTGTCACATTACATTGCTCGGACCGCCCGGACCGATTTTCCTATCAACCGTTAGATTAAGAGATTAGTCACATTACCAGCCGTTAGATTAAGGGTTTTCATCCTTGGGTATAAATAGGTTTCTATCGAAGACACCCTCATTAACAAAGAGCCCTCTCTCTCTTTCTCTCTCTCTCCCGAATTCATCTCCTCTTCATGAATCACCTCATAAATTCTTCTCTCATGGACTCCTCTCTCGTCTCAACTCTCTCGTCTCAACTCTCTCTGTCTCAACTCTCTCTATCTCATCTCTCTCTCTCATCTCTACGAGGTTGAAGAACGAAGTTAAACAAGACTGAAGTTGAAGAAGAACGAAGAAGAAGAAGAACCAATAGATGACAAAGAAGAAGAAGTTTTACCGCGGGTAAGCCCGACCGGACCGATTCCCAACCCTAGTCTGTCCGAATGCATTACACAGGTGTCCCAATAAAAGTGACCTTCTCGAAGAGGAGAAGTTTTGTCATATAGCTAATGACGTAGTAATAATGAAGTTATCTGTTTGTAGTAATTTGTCACCTGTAATTATCACCACACCCCCCCACTTATCAGTTTGTTGGGGCTGGGGTTTCTGATCAACTCTTCCTTCACCGAATCACACAACCAGTACTTTCCTCCCCCCCCTCTCTCTCTGTCTCCTCTTGTGGAGGAGTGCCATTTCACTTCTCAAAGCCCCAAGGAGTGGAGTGGAGGAGACACTCAATTTTTACTTACTTTCTCTCTCTCTCTCTCTCTAAAATTCTCTACCCACGTCTCCCTCTCTTTGTCTCTCTCTAGAAAGTAGTTAAAGGGTAATAAGAAGAGCAAACTCCAATTTTAATCTCTCCTTTCTAAATGTTTTTCTTAGAGCACGTGAATAACCTCAAAATCTTCAAAAAGAAAAAAAAATTCTTCCCCAATTCAAAACTGATCTCGATGTTATTATTATCTCAGAAAGTTACTAACTCGGATTTTGCTACTTCATCAACAAAAGCTTTTCTATAATTATAACAAGCAGATCACTCTCTAAATTATATACGGAATCTCTACTTCTTTCAGGTAAGAAATAATTTCCAACTCTTAGGTTTAATTGAAATTGAACTAGTAGAACGAATGCTTGATTTTGTTTCATTTGGGTCAAAAGGGAGGAATTTCATTTAGAGATTCTAACCTCCTTTTTGATTTTCATTTGAACTTTTCTCTCTTTCTTTCAAAATTATACTATTATTTTGGATTCTGTGCTTTCATTAAAGGAATGAAAGCACAGAATCATAAAATTATACTTTTTTTTTTCAAAATTATACTTTTCTCTCTTTCTTTCAAATCATCTGAAAAGAACATTAGAGAAGAACTGTGACTTAATTCAAGTTCTAAACTAGTTAATAATCATAAAATCAATATATATCAAAATGACAAGAATATGTTATTTTAAAATAATAAAAATGTAAGTGTGGGTATTTTTTTTTTGTTGAACTATAAGTATGGGTGATCCAACAAGAACCAATTAGGGTGAACCCTAGAGAGGAACACCTTGGTTGTTAATGGTTATTTATTTATTTTTAATATGTGGGGTCTTTTTTTTTTCTTTAACCTTTATCTTCCGATCTATCATTCATTTCAATTCAAATTAATTTGTTGTTTCTTCATTATAAAAGCAACTAATATAAGATAAAATATTTAATAATTTGTTGCTTAACGTTTAGTTATTCATTCTCCATCTTCCTCACAACAACCCATTGTCCATCAATACTTTTTTTAGAAAAAAAAATTGGCCCATCATAATTGTTATTTTAATTGTTCATTTTTATCGTTTACTCATTTACTACTACTTTGTTCTCTTGCTAATTTTTAGTTTTATGTTCTATACACCAATTTCATCCCTTTAACAAAAAAATAAATAAAAAAATACACCAATTTCATCAAAAAAAAAAAAAATGTTCTATACACCACCACCACCCCAATTACTACCACCACCACCATCACAACCACTCTCATATCTGAATAGGGTCGGTGGATCGCCTTTTACTCTAAACAAATTTCAATTTTTTTTTTTTGGTAAGAGGTAAGTCTTCCAACTTAAAGGTCAAGGGTTCGAGGCACACGCTTACCAATTCAAAAAAAAAAAAAAAAAAAAAATTCAATTTTTTTTGTTGGTACTAAATTATGATAAATGTTTGTTGCAGGTTATCAAATAGACACCTCTAAAAGTGACCATTTTTCTATTGTCATCTCTCAAAATGTCCAAACCCCATTTACCTTTTTCCCGCCATTTTCTTATAATAACTACCTTTTCTTTATTCCTCATTTTCCCACTCTCAACTTCCATACCAATTGAAACCCAAGCCCTCCTCCATTTCAAAAAACAGTTAAAAGACCCTTTTAATTCCTTAGAAACTTGGAAAGAAAACTCCCCAAATTCTCCTTGTAATTTTGCAGGAATTTCTTGTGATTCGAATTCTCATCGGGTAACGGGAATTTCTCTCGAAAACAAATCGCTTTCAGGTGAAATATCACCTTTCATCTCAGTCTTAAACAATCTAACCTCTCTTCAACTTGCTTCAAACTCAATCTCTGGTAATCTTCCATCAGAGTTGATTAAATGCAGTAATCTTCAATATCTCAATCTCACTCTAAATGAGTTAAATGGAACAATTCCTGATCTTTCAGCTCTGACAAACTTACAAGTTCTTGATTTGTCTCAGAACTATTTTTCGGGTAAGTTTCCGAATTGGGTTGGGAACTTAACTGGATTAATCTCACTGGGTCTTGGCCAAAATGATTTTGATGAAGGTGAAATTCCTACAAATCTTGGACAACTTAAGAAGTTAACATGGATTTTCATGTCTGGTTCGAATTTTGTTGGCGAAATCCCAAACTCCATTTTCGATTTAAAAGCATTGGAAACTTTTGATTTCTCAAGAAACAAACTGTCGGGAAATTTCCCAAAAGCTATCACAACTTTGAAGAATCTCAACAAGATCGAGCTTTTTTTAAACAATTTAACGGGAGAGCTCCCACCAGAGCTTGCAGACCTAACTCTTCTCAGTGAAATCGACATTTCTAAGAACCAAATGTACGGAAAATTACCATCGGAGATCGGAAATCTAAAGAATTTGGTGGTTTTTCAAGTGTTTGAAAACTCTTTTTCAGGAGAACTTCCTCATGGGTTCGGCGATTTGCAACATCTTGTGGCTATATCACTTTATAGAAACAATTTCACAGGAGAATTCCCATCAAATTTCGGCCGATTCTCGCCACTTACCAGTATAGATATATCTGAAAATGGGTTTTCGGGTAAGTTTCCTCAATTCTTATGTGAGAACAAGAAATTACAGTTCTTACTTGCTTTGAGTAACAAATTCTCTGGGGATTTACCTGAAACTTATGCTGAATGCAAGTCATTAGTTCGATTCAGAATCAGTAACAATCAGTTATCTGGTAATATAGCAAATGGGGTTTGGGGATTACCTTACGCGAAAATGATAGATTTCGGAGATAACAACTTTTCAGGTGGAATATCTTCGGACATCGGAAATTCAACAAGTTTGAATCAGTTGATTTTACAGAACAACAACTTTTCGGGTGATCTTCCATTAGAGATTGGCAAGCTTACGCAATTAGATAAATTATATGCAAACAACAACTCTTTTTCGGGTAAAATTCCATCTCAAGTACGAAATCTGAAACAGTTATCGTTTTTTCATTTAGAACATAACTCGTTAACAGGACCAATACCTCCTGAATTAGGCGAATGTTCAAAATTGGTTGACTTGAATCTTGCTTCGAACTTTCTTGGTGGTGATATACCACCAACATTATCGAGCCTGAGCTCTTTGAACTCATTGAATCTGTCAAGAAATCGACTTTCTGGCTCAATTCCTAAGAATTTACAGAAATTGAAGCTTAGTTTGATCGATTTTTCTTATAATCAGTTAACAGGAAACGTTCCGAATGATCTAGTTATGATGGGTGGAGATCAAGCATTTTCGGGTAATAGAGAACTATGCATCGACAAGAAATTTCTAAATCATATCGATTCTGATCTTGGTATCTGCCACGGAACTCATAAGAACAGAAGCTTCGTCGAAAATAAACTGTTTGTACTCTGTATTATAGCGTCCGCTCTGATAACTATCTTAGCTGGTCTATCACTTGTGAGTTACCGAAACTTTCTGCAGAATGAATCGAACACCAAAGATGATATAGAAGACGGAAAACAAAAAGACCCATCATGGAAAATTGAGTCATTTCACCATAAAGAATTTGATGCAGATGAAATAAGTAATTTAGAAGAAGAAAATTTGATCGGAAGTGGAAGTAGCGGAAAAGTTTACCGACTAGAAATGAAGAAGTCAGGTGGAACAGTTGCTGTAAAAAAGTTATGGAAGGGAAAGGAAATGAAAGTTTTGACATCAGAAATCGAAATTCTTGGAAAGATTAGACATAGAAATATACTAAAGCTTTATGCTTGTTTAACGAGAGGGGGTTCAAATTGCTTAGTTCTTGAGTATATGGCTAAAGGAAATCTTTTTCAAGCTCTTCGACGAGAAATCAAAGGCGGAAAACCAGAATTGGATTGGATTAAAAGGCATAAAATTGCAGTAGGTTCGGCAAAGGGGATTTCATATCTTCACCATGATTGTTCACCTGCTGTTATTCATAGAGACATTAAATCGACAAATATTTTACTCGACGATGATTATGAACCGAAAATTGCTGATTTTGGGATTGCTAGAATTGCAGAAGGATCTTCTGAATGGACTGATTCAAGCTGTTTTGCTGGTACACATGGTTATCTTGCTCCAGGTGAGAGCCTATATTAGAAATATTTTCTTAAAAGATACATTTTAATGAGAAACCGAAGACTTAACTTCTTTCGAAAACAGAGGTGTCCCTTTTTGACAAAATAGATTAATTCGCGTAGGGAGTTTTGGCGAATTTCCCCCATTCTAATTGTTGGTTTGATTTTCTTTTTCCAGAACTAGCATATTCTCTGAAACTGACGGAAAAGAGCGATGTATATAGTTTTGGCGTTGTTCTGCTAGAACTAATAACTGGTAGAGGAACAACCCACCCTGAATACGGCGAAGAAAGAGATATCGTCTATTGGGTTTCTACTCATCTTAATTCTCTAGAGGACACCCTCAGAATTCTAGACAAAAGGGTGTCAGATTCTTTTGAAGAAGACATGATCAAAGTCTTAAAGATAGCTATTCTCTGCACAACTAAGCTTCCAAATTTACGTCCGAATATGAGAGATGTTGTGAAGATGCTCGTGGATGCCGAACCTTCCGCAGTTTTAACCGCTGCAAATAAAGAGAAATATTGAAAGTTCGACTATATGTTTTACCCGGTTATAGTTTCTTTTCCTTTATTAAACAATGTCAATTTGTAGCTAGATTTCATGTTTAATGCCATCTTTCGGGTTATCTTGTATTTCCATCTGATGTTCTTCTACCCTTTTTCCAAGAACTACCATTTTTAAAGAAACAACTTAAACAATTCTGCGTAAAAAACTTGCCACTTTCATAGAACGATCCTAAGAAAGACGAAAGAGAAATTTCAAGTATCAAGCATTCTATGTATAACTGCAATTCAACAATTCAGAAATAGTATGTTCTAATTCAGTACTGACTTGTCTAGAATGCAAGAATTATAAATTAAAGTAGCTTCATTAAGTTCCTCGAATGAAAAACTTCACAAAATATGAATTACCTCAAGCGAATATCGATAATGTATCATCGAATGCTTCACTTTTTCATTGAATTCAACCTTTCAGTTTCAGCTTTTGCAGCATGGTATTTGAGGGCAAGATCTCTTAAGGATATCATCGATGGGTTTGGGCGAAAAGTCTTCTTAGATGTCGTTGATGCTTCTTTTTTCCTTACTTCTGCTTTAGGGTAGTCTAATTGTGAAGCAACCTGAAAGACAAATCACGAAAAAATAGTTCAAGTCTTGGTTGTTTGATATACGGACTAACCATAAGTTCATAACCTAACACCTTAAGCCAATATATCATTGTTTGTGGAGAAGTACCTTATTAGTCTTCTGAGACGCCGACTCCTCATCTTCATAAAAATCAAAGTCATCTAGCAACATCGTTTTTGCATGATAACTCTTGAAAATGGCTAGCATTTCAAGACCTTGTTTTAGTTCAATCTGCAAGGAGACCAACAATGTTAATTACGTATAAAACTCAAAAGTTATGTGTGGTAAAATGCAGAAACGTACAATGAAATGAGAAGAAATACCTCATGAGTATCTCGGGTAAACGTTACAGGCTTATTATCATTGTTTTTGAGTACGATGTGTCGTAGTTGATGATTAGGAATATCTTTAATTATGTGCCACTTGACAGGGAAGAACCCGTTCCACTTCGGATGGTGCCAAAAGTCCATATCTTTCTTAAAATCCACTGGCCCGATCATCTCGGATAGGCCCACAAACTGTCCACTTCCGTTTGCCTAGTAATTACACAAATATGTAAACAAGGAAACAAAATAGTAGGCATTATATCGAAACATTAAGTGACGTAAGAGTGTTCCGGTTAGATCACAAAAACACCTGATCTTATCAAACGACCTGGCTTTTCATAAACTTTCCCGAGTTATATCAGAGCTCAGTGACGAGGACATAAGCGTCCGATCACTGAGCTCCCTCTGTATCATAAATATAAACTCCATTTACGGGGGAAATTTAGACTTACCGAAAAGAAGAGGAAGATCGGACAAGTTTTGCCTGTCTTGGTATATATTGTACTTGCATCTTGATATACTGCATCCAGCTTCCTATTACCATAAGTGGTACTTGACCAAACATCGTATTTGATGCTGTTATGAATGTCTACTTCAGTATAGGATTTTATAACAAAGAACTTGGCTTTTTCATACTTGATCTTAAAATCCGGTAAGTTGCATTTGTCCCTCTTGTTGATGAAACCAAATATATTATTTTTCTTTGTCGGTAAACTTGTACGAGTCCCTCCACGAGCTCGAGGCCCACGGTTTATGACATGGTCGGGATTTAATTGTCCGCTCCTTTGAAGTTTTTCTCCAACTTTAAAGGTTTCATTCACGTTTCGATTCTGTCCATTCAACTTGTTGTTTCTGGACTCATTAGATGGAAGAGTTTGTTGTCGTTGTTGATATGTAAATGAAGATCGATCTTTCATGGGATAACCCACTTTAGAAACCCCTCCAGATTGAGAACACGAGTCATTCTTGTTGAAGACTACTCGATTTCCTAGATTTGTTAATACTGGAAAGTATCGCGGTGGAATATCCATTTTAACATCGTCAGCAGATTCAAGATCAGCAGGCACTTCTCCCACCTGTAGATAATATACATGCAGGTAAACGCAGTACATATAGAACGATAAGAAAATGATTATCCAATGAACAATTGCACATTTTAAGAAATTTAGTTTACCATCAAAACAAAGCCTCATCCAACCCGAAAACTGTTTATTCCCGGGTAAACGGATCAACCAATTAACCATAAGATCATCCATAATAGTATAAGAAGATAACCTTGAAGTTTTATTACCTTATTTATGGGTTCAAGAGATTCATCTTGAAGGGTGGGTTCAGATACGTTCGGTGAGGCTGAAGACTGGCGTGCTTCCATAGTAGCAAGAACACGGCTAAGCTTTGCAGCAGTGGAGTTTTTTGACCAATATGAGGCTCTTGATGGGCCTGAACAGAATCAAAATTTTACTATACGTTAGTCGTTCTGCTATCTAGTGGTAGGAAAACAACACATCCAAAAATTACAGCAAGCAAGTGAAGAACCTGAGAGAATTGTATCTGGTACCAGCCACTTATTTCTATACACCTTAAAAAAAATCAAAATGGTTACAAAAGTTAATCTTACTAGTGAAGTGTAACAAAGTGATTAGTCTTATAAATGCTAGTAAATAAAGGATTTACGTAATGTATTCGGAATTGATTTTTGTGAGTGAAGGATAGAACTTGTTAACGAAATTCTCTTTTTTCTTTTCCAAAAATACTAAAGAAACGATATTTTATATGATCTTGGCTCTCTTCTTCAACAACTAGATTTGAAGATTATGGAGCTTCTAAGTAGAAGATTTGATCGATGACTATTCATCTCTATGAAAGAATAACATACATTTAAGGAAGTAAAACGGTTTGTCTCTCGAACTTTTAGTGCGTAAAAATGGAAATGAACTGCCCTTTTAGTTACTATTTAGACCATGTAAGTATATTCGACAACAATTTACCTCCCAAACTATCCTTTCCTAGTCTAGCCAATACGTTCTTAGTTATATAGTAACACTTAATTCGGTTCTGACAACCAACTTTTAATGAAGTAGCTTCTAAAATCATCCCTTGAACGTCTTTCCAAAACCCTAATTTTAGAATCTTCTACGAAAAAAAACTTCTAATTTTACCGAACAACTTTGAACAGGGAAAAACAGTTATACTTTTATCCATCAAAACATAATCCTGAATGAGATGGGTTCCTTCTAATAGAGGAACAAAAATTGGTCGTCGATGCAATAGGCAAGAAAAAGAAAGATATCATGTAAACGTTTAATACATACCACAGCTTCGATTTCATTTGTATAAGCACCTTTCAATATTTCTTGCTTCGCCCGCTCTTGAACTGAATCAATGTAGTTAAAAACGACGAAGATCATCATTCATTACTAAAATTAGAAGAAAAAAGAGAGCATAATAAAGTAATTAGGTTAAACAATAAACATGATAGGGCTCATTCAATATTCATGCCTAAAATTGTGTCACAACAAAATGGTATCTACCATAACTGATCAAAATTAAGAACTGAACAATGAAAAATCCATGAACTACCCTTTTTTCCTAAACAATTTCATAACAACATGGGTATCTACAAACTTAAATCCATCAACTAATTAGAACAGATTAACCTAAAAGAAACCCTAAATTGCTTCAATATCTGACAATGCATGAATTTATGTTTAACTATTCTAATTCAACATTCCAAATTACCACCATTGAATTGAAGAAAAGGATTAAGCAAAGAAGGAAAAAAGATTACCCCTTTCCATGTCCTCATATCCTGAATCAGACATGATTTCTGTTGAATCCCCAAATTTCCAAATTCCCAAATCTTATAGATTTAAACCCTTCTCTGCTCTGAAACAAAAAAAGAAGATAAATTTATATCTTCTCCTCTCTATGGTGAAATATCACATGAAAAACAGAGAAATAAAATCTGGGTATGTTTAGTAGTTAATTACTACTAATCTTCAACAAAATTCTCTCATTATAAGGAGTTAAACTCAACTATTTTAGGTTTTTCCTTTTACATACAACACACTGAATTCACATTACAATAAACCCTCACGGTTTTTCTGCTGTGGAGAAACATACATGTTATCACTGTAAACTAGACTTCTTTACAACATCTTATAAAGAAATTAGAGTAATAATGTTTTTATCTTCTTTTTTTTTAGAAAATTATATGAATCAAACAAATTAGAGTGATAATGAATAGATAATTCAAAGATACATCAAAAATTCGTGAATTGAATCAAACAAATTAGAGTAATAATGTTTTCATCTTTTTTTTTTTTAGAAAATTATAAGATTAGAACTTTGGTATTTTTGGTAGACATACATACATAGATATTATTACTTAATCAAGTTGAAAAATTTAATCTTGATTCTAGAAAAATTCCCAATTGTTGTTTTTTTTTTTGAATGAAATTCCCAATTGTTGTTGATCATCAAAGTATTAGCAATAGATAATGGAAGAGAAAAAAATAGAGTTGAAACCTGAGAATTGCCTGAAACCACTTCTTCTGCCGGAAACCAACTATAAGGATTGTCTGAAAATTGAGAAGCACATTCAACTCAATCGACTTGAACAAAGGATTTCTTTTTTATTGAGGGTTTTCCCGATCGAGCAAAAATTAAATATATGGATTTGACTGACCTATTGGGGAAGGGGTAAATTCAAATATAGCCCTCACTTTGTGACCAAGGTTTTCTTTTTCCAAGCAGTTTAGGTTTTGGGGTTAATTCAAATATAGCCCTCACTATGTGACCAACTACAAAGTTTGCCCAACATATTTATCTAGCATTCTAGAATGGCCCTTGAGACTTCTTTTCTGTCATTTTTTTTGGATTGGACTCCAAGAGTCATTACATTTGAATGACATTGATACATCACGATTATAATATACAATATATCTTGAATTTGGATGAGCACTATAACCACTAATTAAGACATTTGGACCCCAAAGGCCATATAAAGACCCTTAAGATCACCGTTGGGGCTCTGAAAGCTCATCTATTTTTGTATCTATTTTAGTTATTGTATGAACTACATATGATAAATCTCGATGATAAACTACTTTCATCGAGACTTGATCCCACAATCTCATGAGCTTAAGAGGGAGTGCCAACCATTGCACCAAAGGGTGGTGGACTTTTCTGTTAGTTGATCGTAACAATTTTTCTTTCTTTCTTATACGGTTTTTCCCAAATATCATGCCTCTCTTTTTTAGGCCACCGCTTTGGGGAAAGCATAAATTTTCCCGGGAAAGACGGTGCAGAACTAAAAAAACGCAAACCAAACGCACCTCAGAAGTCGCCGACCGGATGTTACGGACGACTTCATCATCTTCTCTCTCTCCCCCTTTTCCCTCTCTCTCTCTCTCTCTCTCTCTCTCTCTCTCTCTATCTCTCTCTTCTACCTCTCTCTCTCCTACCTCTCTCTCTCTCTCTTCTACCTCTCTCTCTCCTACCTCTCTCTCTCTCTTCTACCTCTCTCTCTCTTTCCTCCTTTCTCTCTCTAAATTCCGGCGAAGGGAGTGGTCCCTTCGACGGAATTTAGAGAGAGAAAAGAGGGAAGAGAGAGAGAGGTAGGAGAGAGAGAGAGAGAGATAGAGAGAGATGGAGAGAAGAGAGGATCGTCGGCGTTAATGGTAGAAGTCGTCAGAATCCGGTGGAGGTCGCCGCAGTTCTAGTTGAGGTAGAGGAGAAGAAGAAAAAATTAAAAAGGTGATGTTTCGAGGAAACAAAAGAAGTTTGTTTGCACCCAAAACTTATTGCCCAGAACCTTTGCTGATTTCCCCAAAACACTAGCCCTTTTTTATTGCCGCGGATGACTTTAATAAAAACAAAAATAATTCATCTCTCTTTCTATTTGTATTCCCTTCTTCTACTCCCCACAATGATATCTATTTCTCTCTTTAAGAAACCCCGTTTCAAACTCCAATTTGGGATTTTGGGAAGAGAGTGTGGGTGAGACAGAGAACAATAGACTTGAACAACCGACAATTATATAGGCCAAATTAGGATTAGCCCCAAGCAATTTAACATAAAATATTATACATTTTTTGTGTGTTGAAATTTATATTACTCCCTCTGTCCCAAATTAAGAGTCCACTATTCCTTTTTTGGATGTCCCAAATTAAGAGTCTCATTCCTTTTTTATCACATAAAATCCCTTACTTTTCCATAAATACCCTTTCTTATATGTTTCCAATATGTGGTGCATTAATTAAGCTAATTAAGACATTTGATTATTTCCAATACAAAAATTTGTTTTCCAATGAACCAATCCACTCTTTTTAGATTAACCAAGTGAGAAATTAATATGGTTACATGTATTTCTAGAATAAAAATTGTAATCTTTGAATTAGTTCAAGAAAAATTATCAAATAAATAAGGGTAAACATGGAAAAGAGAAAATGTGAAAATAAGTTGGATTTCCAATATGGGACTCTTAATTTGGGACGGAGGGAGTATAAAATCCTGACATTATATATCATTTACAGAATAATTGTTATTATTTTTATTTTTCATCACAAAATCTATACTTATTTTGGGCAAGTTAATCAACATGAAAATCAAATAAAATGTGCAAATATAAAATAAGCAATACATTTAGAGGATTTAGATAAGATAGAGGCCACGAGCACTAGCTAGAGTTAAACCTAAATTATAACTAAACAAATATGAAATGCTAAAACACTGCGAAAATAAACAACTAGAAGAAAATATGTCTATGAAACCAAGAGGTGTAAAACTTTTATGGGGCCGTCTCAAGATTTGAGTCTAAAATATTCCTTGAGCTTGAAAGTGTCCCGATGTGACAATAATTTGTGACAATAATCTTTCTAATTAAGAGAATGTTCATTTCATTTTTGAGAAACAAACTCTCTTGGTCAAATCAAAAGAAAATGATTTAGAGTCCTTTTAAGGCACATGATTAATCATGGCCGGCCCTAATCATTAATTTTTTCTAATTTTAACAAGTTCTACTAACTTATCCTCCCATTTTCAAAATTGTAACTTAAAAAGAAAAAAATGTTGTCCAATCAAGTGCCTTATATATATGCCAAAAACATTGCTCTATTTATGGTTATGAATTTATAAGTTGATTGTTCCCACTTCAATTTACTATTTGGGTCATTCTTGTGCTTCTAACTTGTTGCCAATCTTCAAAAAATGTACCAACGGTCCTATAACATGTACCATAAGGGTACACCTTTTTTTTCTATAAAAACCTAGCATCTTTTTCTATAGCAATCACCATTGTAGAACTATTGGTCCATTGCTGCTTTCTTAGCCCACTAGGTCTACTGTAAGTCTCTAGGTCTCTCTCTTTATATATATATATATGTATGTATGTATGTATGTATGTATTTTTCGATTTATGTTCAAATTATACTTGTATAATATTAAGAGACTGGATTAAAAAAAAACTAAAATTACTCTGAGTTTTACACAAAATATTATTTATGTGGTAAACTTTCTTTTGATGCCTAATCCATGTTATTTCAAAAAATTAATCATAGTACTGTAGTTGATTGATGGTCCTGTATTATCATGGTGATGAGACATGATAAAACCCTTAACTTGAAAACGAGTAGAGATCTTAATATATAGAGGGGGAGACAAGAAGGGGATAGTCTAAGTTCTTTTGTACCAATTTCATCAAAAAAAAAAAAAAAAAGTTCTTTTGTACCATTATATTCTTAAATACAAAAAACATTTTCGCCCGAAGTTGCTCTAAATCCTAGGCTCATGATCCAAAGACCCATCCTTCCACATTTCAAATATCTCGGTAATAGAGAAAAAGATTATGTGATTAAGATTCACCTTATGTCAACTATTCAAGATTAGGTAATAGTTCAATTCAACTCAACTCAGATAGCATCATCTACGTACGTACTTCATAAATTAATCATTTCCTCGTTATATTTGCTCGCGTTATATCTTTTGGAAAACGCTACTTAATTGGCCTGACAATGGTCCGAATAGGGAAAGTTTTCAATTGATATCAACGGTCAAAATGAAAATTTTGCTTGTTTGGACCATGGTCGGCCCTGTGACTCTGTGAGGCCAAGTGGCATTGTTGATATCTTATACTCTAATACTTCACAAATTTATCCAAAACTTGAACTTGTAGAAACAAGACTATAGTATATTAGTATTCATATATCATCATGATTATAATTATAATGTATATTTGCCGATTGCTAATTAAATTGATTAATTTGCAGAATTTGAAGGAAAACATGGAAATAGGTGATCAAGCACCAACATCAGGCTGGCAAGATCCAGTGTATGTAAAGGTCTTTGTAAGAGGTTGTCGAGTTGGAAGAAACATTAACCTCAAGGCATACCCGAATTATTACTCCCTTTCCCGCGCTCTCCACAAGTTATACTACAACTTCCTCACAGGTTCTCTTCGCCCACGAAATAAACTATACATATACAAAAGTTTTTGTTTATGTGATACTATTCTCGATGTGTACTATTTTCTAGTTCTGATATTAGTTATTACTTATAATAATTTTGCATATTTGTCGAAAATATTCGTTAGTTAATTATGAACCTGGGCAAGTAAACATGGAAGAAATAATGGTACCTGATTCATTAGTAAGTACTGAACTTACTCTCCTCTATGAAGATCAAGAAGGTAATGAAATGCTTGTAGGTGATATTCCTTATGAGTAAGTACTCTTTCTTATCCTTTTATATAATAGATATATATATATATATATATATATATATATATATATATATTCTATTTTTCTTTCTTTTTTATGTTTTCTTCAATTTATTTCTTCTTTATTTGGTTAAACCAATTGCATTGCAGGGATTTTGTAACTCAAGCGAAAAAGTTGATTCTCACCAACGAATTTGCGGCTCCACAAACAGGTTACTAAATCCTAAACCGTAAACCGTAAACTAGTAGTTATATTGTTCGTAAATACTATTTTCTATTCTCACGTAGAATATGTATGGGAGTCGAATGGTTGTCTTTTTATCTCTGGGGATAACTCAATGATACATATAGTAATTCTCTAAAAGAATCTAAATCAATATTCTGATATGTTCGAATCTACACCTCTAGTTGGAGCATTTATTGAAATTTTTAAAAGGTTTCGGTTGTTGAAAGTTGAAACAACTTGAGGAACGTATCATCACGTTCGTCTCGTCGAGAGTTTGAATTTCAAACTATGATTTGCTCAAAACTGATTCTATTTGAATAAGAAATTAACTTTGAAAGTGTGGGTATAAATATGAGAAGACGTGAAAGTCTCACATCACATAATAAAATGGAAGGTGAAAGGTCTATATAAACTTCCTCTCTCATATTAGATACTCCCTATGAATGAAGCAATGACCCAATGTTTTGGGTGGTGCATTTTGCACATAGCTAGAAGTGTAGAAGCCTTTCATTTTTTTACCTTAAAGTAAATCCGATGGACAAGATTTAATCTAGATCCGACCTTTGTGTTCAAACGTGAAGGTAACTATCCAATGGCCCAATACCCGGCCCATGGTTTGGTATGATAAAAGAGCATCTAGACTCAACAATCACAAATGTCTTTTCCTCCTTATACAACTTTTGCTAATAATCACCTCTCACCTATATATATAGGTCTTGAAATCAGACTTAAAAACTTCACCTCTAATTAACAGAGAGTGAAAAACATATAAGAGTTCTTTAATACTTGCTAGCGTTCGATAGAGTGAAAAACATATAAGGGTCTTCAATCCTTTGTACCTGAGGAGATACTTCGCCTATACTGTTGGTACAATAAACATGGTGAATAATGTCTCGAGGGAAGGGATCACGCACGGGCTATTTGTTCTCTGCCCCCTAATCTTATTTTTGTTTGAAATATAATCCTTATCTGGAATTTAAACCAGAATACAAGTAATCTGTTTTACATATAGGACTATAGAATCCAACCGGTTTATCTCTTATCAATTTCAGAACGATACAAAGAATTTATCGTTATTTTAAATAAACAGTACAGTAATACAGTGATTAAAAATCAATAACCAATACACACAAACAACTCGGACATATCATATATATTGTGACAAATTTGAAGATTCTTATGATCATGTATTATTTATACAAGTTATGATAAATGGAAGAGTTTATATTATAGAGTAAAATACTTGACTTTAGTTTTGTAATTTTGCAGTGGTGATCGATTAGAGAAAGAACTTATGAAGGATCGTCAATTAGCAAGAATAAATGGAGCAGCTAGCTAATTATGATTAAGTCTGTTTTACTTTCTATAATAATTTCGCTAATATTTTGAGTCATGTTTAGTCATCGGCTATGCCGAATCTATGCTATTTATTTTCTGTTGTTTAACTATCATGGACTATAATGCAATGGTGAAAAATCGTATTATTAAGCTTATTAAATGATTTAGATTTAACACCAAACATTTTGTGTTCATGACTAGTTAAGACCACTATCTTTCGATGTGGTTTCATAGATTGGGGGATAATCTTGCTAACATATCTTGCAAAGCTTTTCTTTTATGAATGACTACTCTAACACTAATAAAATGTTTATTTCTTTCAAATTTGATTGATTAACGATCAATTAATGATCAAATTAGTCTGACACCCAAACACAAAAAATGCAACACTAGTACTCCTACCCCTAATTTTAGAGAAGACATGGAAAGAAACCTCCTAACCCTAATCTGACTCGAATGCAAAATCTATTATTTGAGCTAGTAGAAGATTGAATTGATCTGGTGGGCTAATCTCTCTTTTTGCCAAGCTTATTGCCATATCTACTCATACAAAGTGGTAGACCCAAAAGAACAACAAATCTCAACTATATTTTATTCTCTAAACTTTTGTTGTTACTTTATTGAACTTTCCTATCTTTGTCGAAACTTTTGTCGAATCATTTATAATTCATGCCTATGCGAAGCATTTAGGTCTACTCATCTTATTTTATACACGTTAACTTCAATTATTAACTGGCAACAAGAACCAAACCTCAATGGTTAAGAACGTACAACTTACAAAGTATGTTCATTTACGACCCAATGTTAATAATTCGTACACTATTTTTGTTTTCGATTATTCATTGAGTGAGGGTGGAGTCCTACGTAAACCCAACCTCAGTAAGCAAACTATTCCCTATGGAAAGAGGATATAAATTATTGTACCCCCATGATTTATTCATAATTAAATAACTATAAAGGTAAAAGAAGTAAAACAAACAAATAAAAGGGAAACATATATATAGTAATGTAGTGCCCAATCGATCGTGAGTCCACTTGTAATATCATATCAAGAATCAAATGACCCACATATAAACCAAACACACTAAAATTTTAATTGATTATCACTAGGATATTCAGTTCTATATTGTCTTTAGGTAAACAAAATCAAAATAATTTGTATAATTAATACAAATACTATTCATTTTTTTTTTGTGACGGTGCAATATTATTTTATTAAAATTTTAATATTTAGGATGTGATGATTATAACGCTATTATACAATAGGGATTTTCCGTACTAATTCATTCCTTT
The DNA here is from genome assembly GCF_041429995.1 of Eschscholzia californica. NCBI lineage: Eukaryota > Viridiplantae > Streptophyta > Magnoliopsida > Ranunculales > Papaveraceae > Eschscholzia > Eschscholzia californica. Next base: position 41,506,902 of record NW_028238483.1, on the reverse strand, counting down.
TATAATATTTGTACATCTAGAAGAAAAACATCAACCACAATAACGACTATCATAGTCATTTTTTTATTATATGTTGTGGGATGATGTACCAACCTTCTGGGTGATACTGTCTGCTTCGACACTTTTCAACCTCACAGTTTTAAATGACCTTACTAGATAAAAAAATGTCTAACCTCGAGGAGCACCTAATGGCGGAGCTATGAGCAGACTGCTCCTGGCTGCAGCCAGCGATAGTTCTGTTATTTTTATAAAGGAATAGGGATAATTTCGTCATTGCAGCCAGGGGATGTTTTTTGTTTCTAATTGGCAGGAAGAAGTTAGGAAACATCTAGAGAGAGAAAGAGCCGAGCTTCAGTACTTCTCGGTTCTAAGTTCTAAGGGCAAGTCCAACGTGGGGCTCGGGCTCCCAATTTTGGGAGCCCTTGATTTTTAGGAGTCCCAGGGCTTTTTTCAATTCCACCTAACAGGGCCTCCTAAATCTAAAATATGTACGTGTGTAATGTATGTGTGTAGACTTTTAATTTCAATTTTCAACTATAAATTATTAATTTCAAATATAAAATTGAAATTTAATACTATGTTAGAGAGAGAAGGAATTTTGAAAAGATGAAAAAAAAATTTAAAAAAGAAAAAATTAGAAAATGACTGAAAAAATAAATTTAAAACAATTTATATTTTTTTGAAAAAAAAAATTAGTTTAAAAGAAAAATTAGAAAAAGTGGGGTGGATCCCCTTACCCCAAATATGACCGTTGGGAGCCAGGGAGCATGGGGCTCCCAGCCCCACCGGGAGCCCAGCCCCGGGGCTCCCAGCCCCACCGGGAGCCCAGCCCCGGGGCTCCCGAGTTGGACTCTGAGGGAACACCTTGAATCCTTGATCCATAGGTTCTATTAACCTTCTCTCTCTAATCTCTATCATCTGACTCAAATCCTTCTCACTTTCTTAGTTTGTCTAAGTAACAAATATTGAAGTGAAATTTTATGTATGGTTTTTCTTTAGCTTTTATAGATTATAGAAGATTCAAAATTTCTAGAGAAATAATGTTTTCTATCTCCTATTTGTCATTCTTGTTACAGGAAATTGGGCCGGAGGCCCAATTTCTTGTATTTTTTTGTTAAAAAGACAAACCATCTTTTTTACTAGCTAGGCCCCAAGTAAGTTATAAAAATAGGCTTGAAGGACATTTTTAAAAGCACCAACTTTTTAAGAGTCAAAAATACCCTTCATTCAATTAGAAATACCTAGTAATAATCTAACTAAAAAATTAGGAACTTGAGTTTTTCTCATGAACAAACCAAATTGGATTATCGACGCCGATTAGAATTTCTGGGGTTTGAATTGATTTTGGCTATAAGATAGGTTGATGTTTTTAGGTTTTGGTGATTTAATCTATTTCCTTGTTGTTTGAAGAGGTTTTTAAGGGGTTTGATTTAGTTTTTGGTTCTAAATTCTAGAGAGAGAAAGTTTTATATACTTTCAATGGAAGGAGAATTTGATAGTGTTTCAAAGTATAATCCAACTTCTTCATTGCTTTATTTTCATTGAGTTATGAATGATGGATGACAATTTGTTAGTTTTGATGTTTATGTTCAAACTTATTTGTTGGATTTATATGAAAGTTGTGAAAATATAGTTGATGCATGCAATGTGTTTGATAAAATGCTTGAAAGAGATGTTGTTGCTTGGAATGCAACGTTAATTGGTTATACAAGACTTAGGTAGGTTGAAATAGCTATAAAGTTGTTAGATGAAATGCCTATGAGAAATATTTTTTCTTGGACAATCATGATTGGTATTTATGTTCAAATTGAGAATTTCATGAAAGCTTTGGAAGTTTTTCGAAGAAATGTACAATGATGGTGCTAGAGCTTATAAAATGACTATTATGAATTTGTAGGGGTTTTAGCTAGTTTTTAGATACAACATTCTATTAGACAATATATAATAATTTGAACAAATTTCATGTTAAATCAATTCAAAAACTAATTTGCAAACCATTTGCATGGCATTGCAAGGTGTTTGCAAGGCTCTGCAAGGTGTTTGCAAGGCTCTGCAAGGTATTTGCAAAGCTTTGCAAGGCTCTCCAAGGTGTTCGCAAGGTTGTGCAAGGTATTTGTAAAAGTCATGCAAGGTGTTCGCAAGGCTCTGCAAAGTTTTTGCAAGACTCTGCAAGGTGTTCGCAAGGCTCTGCAATTTGTTTACAAAAACCATGCAAGGTGTTTGCAAAAACCATGCAAGGTGTTTACAAGGCTCTGCAAGGTGTTTGCAAGGCAGTGCAAAGTGTTTGCAAGGCAGTGCAAGGTGTTTGCAAGGTAATTTCTTGGACTGGGGTTAGGTTGGTCTTTTTACTGAAACTGAAATTTACATAATTGCCATCAGGGAGGTGAAGCCTAAAAAACTTTGATGAATCCTTTTTAACCAAAGTCATAATTTCTTAGGGAGTTTTGGCCAAATTCCCAGTCTTGTTAATTACTAAAGCTTCTACTACAATTTTGATCAATTATTAAAACTTCTATTAAATTGTTAGGGTTGCTTATATTGATAGACTTAGCTACTAATTTGGATTATTTTGGTAACTGATTTTTGATCAAATAATTGTTCATTATTTGATTGTTCACTACTTCATTTTTAGGGTTGTTGATTTTGATAGACTCAACTACTAATTTAGGTTATTTTAGAAGTTGATTTTTGATTAATTCATTGTCAATTACTTCATAGTTTTTTTTTAGCAAATCTATTACTTCATTGTTAGGTTAGTGATTCATTTTGATTGTGTGGATACTTAATTTTGATTGTAAGTTTGTAACTTTAGGTCTACGTATGTTTCTTAGACTTTTAACAAATAAGATACATGAATTTTGTAACTTTAGGAAATCAGAGAGTAGAAATCCATCTAAGTTTGTTTTCCTTTGATGTTGATTTTATTTTAGGCTCATACGTCCGAAGATCATCAAGTATCCAAGCGAAGAAAAAAAAAACTAGATAGTGTTTTTTTTACTTCGACAAAGGAAAACAAAAAAAAAATCTACCGTTAAACTTTAATATAGGTAATTGAATATGTGATTTGTGACTGTAATGACGCAAACTTTTACTTTGACACTAAAAATTGCTTTTACATGTTACTTTCTACCATTATAATTTACAGTAAGAAAAAATTTGATGTATAGAAATTTTAGGCTAGTCCTGTATGGTTTCAAATCCTGACTCCGCCCTTGGGAGCACCACACTTCGTCTCAACACCGATGTGGGTTCGTTTACAACATACCCTCCCAGACTCTCACCGCATCATGGTAAAGCAAATAGTGTTGATAACGTGTTATGAGATGAAGCAGACTGCCTTCTAGTGATATTATCTATTTTGACACTTTTGAACCTCACAGTTTTAAAAGATCTCGCTAAAAAAAAGTAAAAAAAGATGTATAATTTCTTAAGAAAAAGACCGTAACCCATTTTATCACGGATGTAAGATTGTTTACAATAACAACATCATTGTTTCTCCGAAGAATGTATTTTGAATATTATAATATCCATTACTGGATATATTTTGATTAGTAATCCCCATCAATTATTTGTCACAAATAAGGTGGAAAGCTGAAGTGTCAACAACTTAAACTACTTGGCCACTTACTTTTCTTGGTCTTGAGTCAAACAATTGTCTTTTGAGACAATTGATACGTCAGCAAGATGGACGGTTGTGATATACTCACTCTCTTTTAGACCGGTACGACGTACATTACAAGTAATAGTAACGTATTGGTTTGAACTCTTATATTATCATGCATTTAGTTGGGTATAGTTGTTGGCAAGAACAAACTTGCAAGTCTAGAAAATTTACAAGTGATGAATGATTTTATCAAAAGTTGGATTTTCCTATACTGATTTTTATTTAAATTGTTTTCTTGAATCCCAACCCAATATAAATATACATTCGCTATTTCGAATTTGATTCAGTGGAAAGATGCTAAGTTGTTAGAGAATGTTGGTCGAACGAACATACAAGTAGAATAAGAGGTGCATAATGAGTTAGAAGTCTATGAGAAGAAAATAGGAATTCCGTTCAAAAGAGATAAACTGAAACCTAAGGGGGAAGGTCGTATTCTAGGGCTAAAAGATAACATTTAAATTATCTATCGGGTTGCATATTAATTGAAGAATCTTATAGGAGTACATGTTATAATAATTAACAACGCAAAATAAAAAAAAATCTTATGATATAGATAGTATTAATACTTAAGGGTTGTTAGAGTATGTATTATAATATATAAAAGCTAGTGTTTAGAGTCCAATCAGTACACATTGGGGTACTTCATTAACATGTAGAATAATTGTCATCACTAATGAATGTAACCCCAATTAAGCTTTCAAATTTTGTATATAAACCCCCCCATCAATGTAACTTATTAGTTAAAGAGAGAGAGAGAGACAACTTGTGGAGAGAGAACAGAGTATATTTTGAGATTACATAAAATTTTCCAACACCTCATTCATTCCCAAGTGAAAGACTTAAAGAGGAAGATGGAGATGGAACAAGTTGAGATGGGAAAAACAAAGGAAGAAGATGTTTATCAAAGGAAAGGTAAGTTATTACCTTCACTCATAAAACCTTCAAACTTCATCTCCTAAATATCTCTCCTTTCTAATTCCAATTCCAATTCCAATTCCAATTCCAATTCCACAGAACATATTCTCATTCTAATCTTCCGTCTTTATTTCAGAATATTTGTTTTTCGCGAAGAAAGGTGTCAGTTTCTAATGATCCCATAACTCAATTTTAGAGAAAATAGAATCATCCACAAAATTTATCCACTAAACAAGATTGTTACTTCAATAAGATCCACGTCGGTCTAATTAACCATTTTAGTCCTCTGGCTAAACAAATACAAAATTTGGATCAACATATATAAAATCATATTTAAATGATAGTTACTACAACCCTTAATTTGAGTATACTAGGTTTTACAAAGTATTTTTTTTTGAAACGCGCCTACTACGTACTAATGGTTTGTTTTTTACAGAATTTTTTGTAGTAGGTGTGCATCGACAAGGAAATAATCCATTGATGAGGTTTTCTTTTCTTTTGAAGTTTGTAAGTTCATGGACACAATCAAACTCGATCCCTTAAGACTTATAATACTCCCAAACAATCCCATACCAACTAACAAGATTTTAAAATTCTTCAACTTTTTTTTTTTTATTTTTCACCAAAGAGGGAGTTAAAATCTCTGATACAGAACAATTTCTTAGCATGACGATCCACATTTTTAATATACCATTTTTACCTCAACTAGTTCTAAATCTTTTCCACCTAGATTAGGCTTCGATACAGTAAGAAAAGCTCTTATCGATCACAAATCACGTAAATCATGCATATTTTTATCAAAATGCTTGCATGTCACGTCAACCAACTTTTTTTGAAGGGTAAGCTTTTCGAAAGGGAAAGCCCCTCTATTTATGAGCTCAACATGAAATAAAATACAAGGGTAGTAGTATACATTCACTATATATATATAAAAGTGTAAACCAAGATCATGGCCACTTTTAATCCACAACATTTTGTGTTTGCTCATCATCTCATCACTTTAGGCTCTTTAATTCTTTTGCCCACATCTCTCTCTCCATTCCCCTTTATTGCTTCTTCTTTTTATCAATATGTAACCAATTGATGGAACTACTAACTACTCCACTAAGAGATACTACACCAACCATATGATACGGACCACTATTCTGTTCATAGGCCACTCTAAATAGATCCTCTTTTTTAATAAGTTGATTACACAAGTATTATCCCAATTGTGACTTTAAGTTGGTTTAAATAATAACTCAAAATCTTTTTAAGCAAATTGATTTCCGATTCAGACAACAGAAAGAACAAAAAACTGAGAAGTGGGGCTAGTCGCTTAATACGTACTTCTCATGTGAGAGGACGTGTAAATGTGCAAATATATATTTGAGATTTCTCTTGGAAAAATTATACTGCATAGAAATGTGTGAGGTTATTGATTGGGAATGTATTGTGAAATACAGGCACAGTATGGACAGCAACAGCTCATTGCATCACAGCAGTTATAGGTTCAGGGATATTAGCCTTGTCATGGAGTGTGGGCCAAATGGGTTGGGTTTTAGGTCCCATCACCCTACTTACGTTTGCTGCTATAACCTATTATGCTTCAACTCTTTTGGCTGATTGTTACAGGTCTCCTCACCCAATTACTGGCTCTAGAAATCCCACTTACATGGATGCTGTTAAATCTTATCTTGGTATATACATACCTTTTTTTATTTGTCAATCTAATAGTGTGACATATATCATCAATTCTATCGTGTCTGAATCATATGTCATACTTTACAGGCCCGAAAAATGTACTGCTGTGTGCAATTATACAGTATGCAAATTTGTGGGGTGCAATGATCAGTTACACAATAACTGCTTCAATCAGTATGATGTACGTTCTTTTTTATAACTCTTTATATCTATAACAACAATAAGGCAAATATTATATCCAATGGTTGAAAGCCTCACTCTTAGATTCAATTGTGAACATCAACGGCCCGTGTGTCACTGAAATCCGCAAAAGTCGATTTAAAAGATATGAGGTTGTCTGATTAAATCCGGCCTTTCGCCCAAATACAGGTCGGTTACGAGATCAAACTGCTATCACAGACATGGGCAAAACGCGAAATGTACAACGACAGGAAATCTATTCATGGTCATGTTTGGGGCAACAGAAATTTTACTTTCTCAACTTCCAAGCATGGATAAAATAGCATGGTTATCAGTGGTAGCTGCAACAATGTCATTTGCTTATTCTATAATTAGCCTCTACTTGTGTTTTGCAAAATGGATCACCAACCATGGTGAAATCCAAGGCACTCCTTTTGGTAGTATGGCAGATGAGAGTGATGGTGTATCTTCAGCTGTTAAAATTTGGAATGCTTTCCAAGGCTTGGGCAATATTGCTTTTGCTTACACTTTCGCCGAAGTTATGCTTGAAATTCAGGTATGTGAATACTAGCTCTTTAATTTAGTACACCATAGACCCCTCAAGTGGCGCCTGCACGAGTGGTACATGCCGTGTGTGACGGAGATACTCTTCCTCTGTGACATTATTGAAAAAAGACGACGATATTAACATGAACTAAATTAAGATGATTGAAAAAGGAACGTAATCGATAAGTATGTCGTTGAATGCTGCAGGATACATTGAAAGCATCTCCTTCGGAGAATGTAGTGATGAAGAAGGCCAATTTGTATGGGCTTGGAACAACTACAATCTTTTACCTATCCATTGGTTGTGTTGGATATGCAGCTTTTGGAAATAGTGCTCCTGGAAACATCCTAACAGGGTTTTATGAGCCATTTTGGCTTGTTGATTTAGCTCACATCTGCATTGTTATCCATCTTGTGGGAGCTTACCAGGTAAATAACCCCTAATATAACCTTATATATATACATAGAAGAAGACGATCATAAGTGACGATATCTGCTTGTTTTCAGGTGTTTGCGCAACCGATATTTGCTTGTTTTGAGAGGAAGATAGTAGCACAATGGCCAAATGTGACGTTTATACATAACGTTTACACAGTACGAGTGCCATTAACAAATGGAAGTTCCTTACTAAGTTTCAACATATCAAAACTTTTGCTAAGATCGATTTTCATAGTTTTTTCGACGTTGGTAGCTATGTTATTGCCTTTCTTCAATGCCATTATGGGCTTACTCGGGGCTTCATCCTTTTGGGCTTTAACGGTACATGCTCCAGTTAGTATGACGATTGTTCAGAAAAATATCGAGAAAGGAACGCCGAAATGGATTATGTTGCAAGGTTTATCATTGTTTTGTTTTCTAATTTCTCTTGCTTCTGCAGTTGGTTCAGTTGCTGGTATTGTAGATAGTCTCAAGGGTGCTAAACCTTTCCATATTGTCTATTAGGGTTGTAAGGAAATGAAAATAAATAAAAAGGACTCTTTGTTTGATTAAGTAGTGTCTGCATTCAGAAACCCCACAACCTTAGTTTTATAAGGGGATCCGCCACGAAAAAAACTTATTAATGAACAAAATGTGACAATGATAATACCACATAGGTTAGCTTGGAAATTATTAAAAAAATGTTAAAGTCTTAAGAAACACAACGAAAAACATTAGTACATTAATTTTTGGTAGTGAAACGATACGAGGCATAAGAAAGTCCACCCTCGAGCCAACTATGATGGATGAGTTCAGCCTTTGCTTCTTCCCCTGCTGCCCCTAGCGCTACGTGCAATGGGTAAAAATGTTCTGGCGTAGGGTGCACCATTTTCGATTCAGGGGCCCTTTCTTCGAAATGATTTATGTCTTCGTGTCTGCCAAAATCAATAGACAAACTAACTCAAAATCTAACTTGAGATCTGAATGACTCGAAACAAATTTCAAAACATTTAGGACCTAAATTCGAGTTCCTCGGTGTTTTTAAAATATGGATCAAGTACAAGAGTAAAAGTTTATTCTTTCAAATACATAATTGAATTACCTGCCATTAAGAAGAGACTGATGAAGCCATGTATCAAAATTCAAAGCCCAAGGTGGAATAGGGTCATCATTCTCTCCAAGGGCATCCAAGTTATGGGTTGCACTACCCGACCCGATTATAAGTACCCCTTCATCTCTTAATGGAGCCAATGCCTTGCCCATATTGTAGTGATGGGTTCCATCAAGTTCGGGTTGAACCGACAATTGACATACTGGAATATCTGCCTCTGGATACATGAGAATTAGTGGTACCCAAGCCCCATGGTCGAGCCCACGGGTATTATCTTCTTTGACCTTTTCAAATCCGGATCGGGTCAAAAGTTCCATAACCCGGTTTGCCAATTTTGAAGCTCCTGGTGCTGGATACTTGAGCTACAAAAGGGGAAGAAGAAAAATTCAACCAAATCAATTTGGGGAACCCCGCAGGCAGGCAGGCAGGCAGGTTATAAACAATAAGAAGAGACAGATAAAATGAAAGTGAAAGAGAGAGAGAGAGAGAGAACCTGAAAGAGAGGCTCTCGGAGAGGGAAGCGTCTAAAATCGTGGATGGTGGAGTAGTGACCACCACCATTGATATTAGGGTTATTAACGGTTGGATAAGCAGTTTCCCAGTGAGCTGAGATAATGAGGATGGAAGTAGGTTTATTGTGATTGAGTATTTTTTGGTGCCAAGATTTCAAAAATGAGTTTGCTGGCATCTTATCATCTATTGCTAGAGATGGTTCTCCATGCGAAATGAAATATGTATCCATCTCTCTCTCTCTACTTCTCTTTCTCTCTCTCTAGATTACAGTCTAGAGTGTCGGTTCAAATAGTAACCCACATTTTCAATACGGGTCTATATCATACAATATTTTCCTACTTTGATAATAATTGAGATTTCTTTAGTTGTAAGAAGGGCTACATTCAATGAACCATGGTCACATATCATTCACACAAAAAGTTTGATTGCTTACATAATAATAATAATAATAATAAATAAATAAAATTAGTTCGAAGAGATCTCTCATATACAATATATTAAGAGATCCTGCAATATAGAAAACAGATCATGCAAAACATAAAATATAAATTAGCTCATATCTTCTCTGAAACTTCAAAACACGATTCCCGATATGGACACAGCTAGGATTTTAAGCCAACCACGACTAGTCTAAAACTAGAGACATTTTTTTGGTGAATGTTTCATTATTCCACCTTATGTCTAAAAAAAAAGTAATCCTAAGTATAATATTTCAAACATTTACATAAGAATAAATAAGAATCACATACTTTATTAACCATTACAACATCGTAAAGGGAAGAAACTAATGATTTAAGGTTATTTGCTTACACAAAGAAGTAATAGATGTGACAGGTATTTTTGGGACAAACTATAACATAAAACATATTTTTTTTGAAAGATATAACATAAAACTTAGTTTCAATGGAACCTAAACAAATTGAATTACAAGAAAAAAAAAACAACAAAAAAAAGGTGCATAAATTAACACTTATAAGTTTTATTTCCCGGGTCCACTCGGCCCTTGAATCCCGGTCTCCATATTGGACAGACACACGTTATTAACCAATTAAAATGCGATTCGCGCATATAAAAATAATAAAGCTACAAATTGAAATGTGATACCCAAACAGACAAAAAGAACATGACACAAAGAAAAGAAAAACCTAGTGGAAGCAATTGAAATTTCAAATAACAAGAAGTGGAAGCCAATTGCAGCAAATAAAAAGAGGAGGAAGCAAAATACTATATACTTTTCAACCATGATAGAGTCATGAACTTATGAGGACAACTTCGTTGAGAAACGATAAGAAGAGTAAGAAAGTGCACCCTCGAGCCAACTATGATGGATGAGCTCTGCCCTAGCTTCTTCACCAGCAGCCCCAAGCGCTACATGTAGTGGGAGGAAATGTTCGGGTAAAGGGTGCACCATTTTTCCGTGAGGTGCTTTTGTCTCGTATTGATTTATGTCTTCGTGTCAACAGAAAAATATTTATAAAAATACCCATAAACAACAACAACAACAATTATTTTCAAATTCTGATAAAAGAATGCCATTTTACCTTCTATTGATTAGAGCATCTGTGACCCATGTGTCAAAGTCGGAAGCCCAGGATGGAATTGGATCATCGTCGTTACCAAGGGCATCCAAGTTGTGGGTTGCACTCCCCGACCCGATTATAAGTACGCCTTCGTCTCTAAGAGGAGCTAATGCTTTGCCCATTCTGTAGTGTGATAAGTTCCATCCTGGTGGGTTTGAAGGGAAAGTTGGCATACTGGAATATGAGCCTCTGGGTACATGAGACTGAGTGGGATCCATGCACCATGATCAAGCCCGCGGGTTTTGTCTTCTTCGACCCGATCAAACCCAGATTGGGATAATAGTTCCACAACCCGCTTTGCTAATTTTGGACAACCCCTTGCAGGATACTTGAGCTTGCAGAAATAAAAGCAGATGTTTATACATATAATAGGAAGTTCCCGAACATGAACAATGAATTATAATTCCGTCTATTTTGGTGGCGTAGGAGGAGGTTCATATTAAGTTGGTTGTCACTGGTGGAGTGATCGGGCTTTAGATATCTTTCATGTCGTTGGTATTTATGTATCTTTCATTAGTATAAGTTTAACTTAGGCGGTCATCGTGTTTGTCACATCTTCATGATGTACCAATGACTTGTAACGACTAACTAACTTAGATCGCAGTCCATCTCTCAAAAAAAAAAAAAAAAGTTAGACCAAAAAAGAAAAGAGGGAAAGAAAGTAAGAAGTGAAGCATGGCATAAAATTGAAAGGCAGGTGGGAATAAGTGGAATATAAACCTGAAAGAGAGGCTCCCTGAGAGGTAAACGGTCAAAATCATGGATGGTGGAATATTGATCACCTCTGTTGATATTATTAACAGTTGGAAATGAAGTTTCCCAGTGTGCTGAGATAACAAGGATAGAAGTTGGATCTTGTTTGTGTATAGAGTCTTGCCATGACTTCAAGAATGACCTAGCCGGCATCCCCTCTTCTATTGCTATTAATGGTTTTCCATGTGTGTTATAACTGAAAGTCGCGGAAGCTATCGAACCTATCCTAGAAATTGATCCGATTATGAAGATTAATCGTAAAGCTAAGCCAAAATCTAAATATGCGAACAGAATTAACGAGGTTCGGCTTTAAAGCCTACGTCCTCGGGCGAACAAGAAATCTTTATTGAAGGATAGATGAAGACGACTAACACAACCCGCAAGTTCGTCCCAAGATGGTACCGTATAGAAATTAACCTTCTATACTAAATCTTCGACGACCGAGAAATTTAACACCGCTAAAAAACTATGAAAAATTTCTCTCACTCTTGCTCTCTCTCTCTAGCTCTCTAAAGAAGAGTTGTTGTTGCTTGTGTTGGTGTGTTGTTGATGTTGATCAACCCCCTATTTATATTATTATGAGGCGGTGGGATCCCAATTCAAGCATCCAATTTTGGAAATCCATTGAAACCGCCTGTGAGCAAATTGGAAACCCATGGAAACCGCCTATGAGCAAATTGCCAAATTGAAACCAAAACAGCCTATTTCCAATTTCAACCCAAACCGCCATCCATCATCCTAAACCGCCTCTCACAATTCTCCACCTCGTACATAATTTGATATACTTCAAATTTTGGACGAACACCAGGATACTCCTTGTAAGATATCGACTTCTTGTAACTTCATCCGACTGCACCATATGGCCATGGTTGCCTACGTACCCTTTTATAGGATCAAGCCTACCGTAGTTCTACCAACCCTTCACATAAAGATTACCTTGTCGTCATTACGCCCTTTCGGGCAACTTAACACGAGCCGATTTGTAGCAATTCCAGGCAATGCTGAAACTTGCTACATGTCACCACTTTAGTCAACATGTCCGCGGGATTCTCATCTGTGTGTACCTTCATGAGAGAAACATCACCTTCCTCTATGACATCTCGTACAAAGTGATACCTGACATCGATATGCTTAGTACGAGCATGATGGACCTGATTCTTCGCCAAGTGGATCGCACTTTGACTATCACACCATACATCCACGCACTCCTGTTTAATCCCTAGATCATCTAGAAGACCCCACAACCACAATGCTTCCTTCACACCCTCGGCCATAGCCATATACTCGGCCTCCGTAGTAGATAACGCAACTGTAGATTGTAACATCGATCGCCAACTAACTGGAGCACCATGTACCTTAAATACATAACCAGTAGTAGATCGTCTTCTATCTAGATCGCCAGCATAATCCGAGTCAACATAACCGCTTACCTGACATGTGTCTCCACCAAAGCACAAACCCGTATCAACGGTACCCTTCAAGTAACTCAAGACCCACTTCACAGCTTCCCAATGTGTCTTCCCCGGGTTTGCCATAAACCTACTAACCACACTGACCACCTGTGAAATGTCCGGACGAGTACACACCATAGCGTACATCAAACTGCCAACTGCACTAGCATACGGTATACGATCCATATGATCCTTCTCCACCGTAGTAGTGGGAGATTGTTTTCCCGAGAGCCTGAAGTGTGGTGCCAAAGGTGTTGACACCGCCTTCGCATTCCGCATCCCGAACCGAGAAACTACTCGTTCGATGTAACCTTTCTGATTCAAGTACAGTTTCTTACTTGACCGCTCTCTCTTAATCTCCATTCCTAGTATCTTCTTTGCAGCGCCCATGTCTTTCATCTCAAACTCTTGACTGAGTTGAGATTTCAACTTATCTATCTCCACCATGCTTCGAGAAGCAATAAGCATGTCATCCACATACAAAAGGAGATAAATAAAGTCACCTTCGCGAAGCTTCTTGATGTATACACAACAATCATAGTCACTTCTGCGAAAACCATGTTTTAGCATGAAAAAATCAAATCGTTTGTACCATTGGCGAGGGGATTGTTTCAATCCGTAAAGAGATTTCCTCAAACGACATACTTGATTTTCTTTGCCCTCAACCTTGTATCCCTCTGGTTGAGCCATATAAATTTCTTCTTCCAAATCTCCGTGCAAGAAGGCGGTTTTAACATCGAGTTGTTCCAGCTCAAGATCACTATGAGCAACAATACTCAATAGCACCCGAATAGAAGTATGTTTCACGACCGGTGAGAAAATCTCATTGTAGTCGACCCCTTCTTTATGTGCATAACCCTTGGCCACTAGTCTTACCTTATACCTTGTACCCTTGATCTCGGAAGAATCCTCTTTCTTCTTATACACCCATTTACAACCAATAACAGACTTATCTTCGGGCAATGGGACAACCTCCCATGTCTGGTTCTTGTGAAGAGACTCCATCTCTTCTTGCATAGCAACCAACCAACTCTCTCTTTCCGCCACGGTAATAGCTTGTTTGAAGGTGACCGGCTCGTCGTCTTCCACCGAGAGTGCATATTCAACCACATTTGCCTGCCCGTAATGCCTAAGAGGTTTGTCTGACCCTAACCTCTGTACCGGCTTATATAACCGTTTCGGCCTAGTGTGTACCGAAACATCCTGCTGTTGTTGTTGTAAAACTTGTGTACCTTCCCTTTGAACCTCCTCATGATCGGGTTCATCAATTTCCTCATCCTGAGTATTATCCTGATGCTCCACCTGATCATGATTCCTAGAAACCCGTTGGTCTTCGGCTTCTACTTCTACTACTTGAGCTTTAGTAGACCCAACATCACCACAACTAGGCACCGTAGCTTTCGCCATAGCTACCATAGATGACTCATCAAACACCACATCTCTGCTGATTACAAACTTCTTGTCTTCCGTACACCATAGCCGATAACCCTTGACTCCTGTAGCATATCCTAAGAAAATTGCCTTCTTTGCTCTATTGTCAAGTTTGTTACCTTTAACATGGTAATAGGACGTACAACCGAAAACCTTAAGTCTCCCGTAATCTGCATGTTCACCTGACCACACCTCGTAAGGTATGCCACCATCTAAAGAAGAATGTGGAGACCTGTTCACAATATAACAAGTTGTAGCAACAGATTCTGCCCACCATTCTATGCCTAATCCCGAATTGGAGCGCATACATCTAGCCTTCTCAAGTAGTGTACGGTTCAATCTCTCTGCGACTCCATTCTGCTGAGGTGTGTTTACTACTGTCCAGTGCCTCAAAATGCCTTCCTGATTACAAAACTCCTTGAATGCCCCATCCGTGTACTCGGTCCCATTATCCGATCTTAACGTCTTCAGCTTTCGACCAGTTTTGTTCTCAACCATTGCTTTCCACACCAGGAACGTGTTGAATACCTCATTCTTATGCTTCAGAAAATAAAGCCAGACAAATCTCGAATGATCATCAACGAATGTAACAAAATACCTGGAACCACCCTTGGAAGGTAACTTTGCCGGTCCCCAGACATCGGTATGTACGTAGTCTAATACCTCTTTGCTCCTGTGCTTGCTTGTAGAGAACGTCACCCTGTGTGCCTTCCCGAACACACAATGCTCACAAAACTCCATGCAAGGCTTCTTCATGTCCTTCAACAAGCCTTTCCCGCACATCAGAGATAGACCCTTTTCTGACATATGCCCAAGGCGCATATGCCAAAGCCTCGTACTAGCCGTTGGATCCCTTCCACTGATTCCTACTGCTACATCTCCAGTAATTGTTGTCCCCAAAAGTTTGTATAAATTACCGTAACGAGTACCTCTCATTACCACCAAAGAACCCTTAACGACTTTTATGGAGCCATTCTCTATAATTATCTTACAGCCGTTCCGCTCCAACACACCAAGGGAAATTAGATTTTTCCGCAAATCGGGTATGTGTCTTACGTCCGTCAATGTTCTCACCACTCCATCGTGCATCTTGATACGTATTGTTCCGAGTCCCACAGTTTTACATATACTATCATCACCCAGTATAACTGTACCACCATCTATACTCCTATAGGTAGTAAACCACTCCCTATTTGGGCACATATGGTGTGACGCCCCTGAATCAAGCATCCACTTATCGAAGATCTTCTTAGACACCTCTGTCACCGAGAAACATTCGTCCGGCTCTTCTGACACATATCCCGCCTCTTGCATCTCTTGTTTCTCCTTGTAGCCTTCGTTCTTTTGCTTCAACTTTCTCTTTGGACAAGCCGCTTTATAGTGGCCAAGCTCACCACAACTAAAGCACGTTTTCTTGAAAGAGCCTCTAGATTTGGATTTAGATTTCCCGCCCTTTCCCTTTCCCCTTTCATTACTCCTCCCCCTCGTTACAAACAACCCTTGTGCTTGTTCTTTGTCTACTCCACCCGACGCCATACTGCTAGTAGCAACCTTACGAAGGTCATCCGCTAATAGCGAATTTCTCGTCTCTTCCATGCTTAGACTATCACCAACAAGCATCAAAGTTTGAACAAGGTTCTCATAGGATTTAGGCAATGAAAGTAACAATATGAGGGCTTGGTCTTCATCCTCAACCTTAACATCAATATCCTTCAAATCTGAGATAATCCTGTCAAACCTATTCACATATTCCTGAATAGAAGAACCCTCTTCCATTCTACATGTGAATAATTTGGATTTTAAGTAGACCCGATTCGTTAAAGTTTTCGTCATGAAACTGCTTTCTAGCTTTAACCACACACCCGCCGCCGTTGTTTCTCCGTCTACTAGGAACGCCACGTCCCTCTCAAGACACAACATAATGGTAGCCCGTGCTTCGAGATCTAACTCCTCCCAATCCTCATCTGACATATCTCCTGGTTTCTTTCCCGTCAACGTCTTGTGTAATTTCTGCGAGATTAACAGATTCTTCATCTGCATCCGCCAATAAGAAAAATCGTTTTTCCCATTGAACTTCTCTATCTCATATTTCCCTGATTTGACCGTACCACTTCTCGATCCCATCTTCTCTTCGTTCAATTTCAACAAGGCTCTGATACCAATTGTTATAACTGAAAGTCGCGGAAGCTATCGAACCTATCCTAGAAATTGATCCGATTATGAAGATTAATCGTAAAGCTAAGCTAAAATCTAAATATGCGAACAGAATTAACGAGGTTCGGCTTTAAAGCCTACGTCCTCGGGCGAACAAGAAATCTTTATTGAAGGATAGATGAAGACGACTAACACAACCCGCAAGTTCGTCCCAAGATGGTACCGTATAGAAATTAACCTTCTATACTAAATCTTCGACGACCGAGAAATTTAACACCGCTCAAAAACTATGAAAAATTTCTCTCACTCTTGCTCTCTCTCTCTCTAGCTCTCTAAAGAAGAGTTGTTGTTGCTTGTGTTGGTGTGTTGTTGATGTTGATCAACCCCCTATTTATATTATTATGAGGCGGTGGGATCCCAATTCAAGCATCCAATTTTGGAAATCCATTGAAACCGCCTGTGAGCAAATTGGAAACCCATGAAAACCGCCTATGAGCAAATTGCCAAATTGAAACCAAAACAGCCTATTTCCAATTTCAACCCAAACCGCCATCCATCATCCTAAACCGCCTCTCACAATGTGATATGAAATAACTATCCATCTCTCTTTCTTCTTTCTTTGTTCTCTATCTTTTGAGTTGATCAACTTGAAACAACATCTATCTTTTATGTTATAAAGGCTAGCTATAGGTGGCCTAATATTTTTGTTTATGTTATAGCCATTAGTCACTTGCCAAATTTCAGTACATGACATTATAATATATACTTCATTCATTTTAGGAATAAATATATTTATCTTGTTTTCTTAAAGTAGATCAATTATGTATGGACTGTGGAGAAAGTTCTGTTTTTAATTAGTTTTTTTTTTTGTCGAAACTTCGAGACTAGTTAGATAATATGTCCATACAGAGTAGGTGGTAAACAACTGCTATTGGATCTAGTGGGTGATTAATTGATTTCTTTTTTCTACAAATAGCAAGCTATATATGGCTCAATTATTTCTTGTTAGGTAATTAGGGTCTACTTATAGGCTCCAATTTTATATCTTTGTAATAGCAAATGTGAATGTGTCAAAATACTACTACTTAAAACAACATAATATTCGACCAAAAGCATAATCAACATCTCTCAATCTACACATAGAGAGAGAGAGAGAGAGAGAGAGAGAGATCAAACAAAGAGTTGTTGAGGAAATCAGTTGATAACAATGAAGATTGATGACTCAATTTGTTGAAAAACGGTATGAAGCATAAGAAAGTGAACCATAACTCCAACTTCGATGAATTAATTCGGCCTTAGCATTTGGACCCGCTGCTCCAAGTGCTACATGTAGTGGTAAAAAGTGATCCGCCGACGGGTGCGCCATTTTCGCGTGTGGTGCCTTCTTCTCGTACTCCTTCACATCTTCATGTCTATCAAAAAGCAAAACACAAGAAATTTTGTCTAGTATGATTACCATCTGGAAATTTACATAGTTCTTACTGACAAAGTTCTTTTCCGAAAAAAAAAACCTTTCTTGAAGGAGGTCTAAGATTTTAAATTTACAACCTTTGTATACGTCGGTTAAGCAGTTGGGATCATTTGATCCACCAGAGTAGCTCGACTCTCGAGAGTCTAGGTTGATCCCAAATCAAATCTCCGTGTTACAAGTGTCAGTATAATCACCTTCCGTTGGCCATGAACCAGAGATGGCTAGCTCCCTCAGCTACCCATCTCCCATCTTATACAGTAACGAACAATGCTATTAGGCCAGACTACCCAGGGCTTGAAATGGCCCAACGAAAGCAAAATTTTCACATGCTGTCAGCAAATTTGCCTTCTGAGACATTTATTGTCGGGCCAAATAACATTTATCAATGAACATTTCAATCTTATCAAAAAAAGGAAAAAAGTTCTTTGAGTATTGATGAAATTTACCTTCCATTGTAGAGAGATTCTTTGAGCCAAGAATCAAATTGCCTAGCCCATGGAGTAATAGAACCATCAGTGATCATAGGTACCCTAGAATTATGAGTTGTACTTCCTGACCCAATTATAAGGACACCTTCCTCTCTCAAAGGACTCAATGCCCTTCCTAAGTTATAATGATAAGTTCCTCCTTTCCCCGTTTGTATCGAAAGTTGACACACCGGAATGTTCGCCTCTGGGTACATAAACATCAATGGAACCCAAGCTCCGTGGTCTAACCCACGAGATCTGTCTTCGTTTACGCGTTTAAACCCACCGTTACTCATCAATAATTCCTTCACCTTCATTGCCAGCTCCGGTGCTCCCCGGGCCGGATATTTGAACTGTTAAGAGTAATGGGTAAATTTAGTATGTTTGGTAAAATTTAGAAGTGGATTCCAATGGGTAAATTGTTTTTCTTAAGAATTCCAATTCCACTCCTTGGTGTAGAACGAGGAAAAACAGATTTTCTTGTAAAATAGTTCAATAGAATATGATCTATCCGCACCAACAAGAGACACAGGCAACAGACAAACGGACAGACAAACAGAGAGATAGGTAAATAGATGTTACCTGATACATGGAGCGAGGGAAACCATAGAAGTCGTAAATGGTTTCATTCCGACCAGAGACGACATTAACGGTAGGATGGGAGGTCTCCCAATGAGCAGAGATGAGTAAAATAGATTTTGGTTTCTGGGGAAGTAAGACTTTTTCTTGCCATGTTTGTAGGAAATTCCTAGCTGGTGAATTTTCCTCAATTGCTAGTGATGGAGGTCCATGAGAAATGAAAATCGTATCCATCCTTAGTCTATTCTCTTGATATTTGATCCCCTCAAATTGATTTGAGATTTTGTAAGAGAGGAGAAATAATCAAGAAAGAAATTAGAATCCAGAAAACTAGAAGAAAGAACCAATAGTTGCCTTAGTAAGAAAGCTGTTTTAATTGTTTATTGGTACCAAGGAAAAAAGAAAGAATTCTTTAAAGGGGAAGACGCCCTTTTTGAACAGAAAAAGATGCATCATGGGCTTTGAAGCAAAGACTTCTTTTTTTCACACGTTTTTGTTATATTTTCTTCTCCTGTTTTGGTGTATCCAATTTTTGTTCCAACCCTGATGCGCTGCTAGACATTTATCTCGGTCGAATTCCGAGCGGCGTGTATGTGTTCTGACAGTATTTAGAGAACGAAATGCCACCATAAGTGTCCGGCGAAGAGACATAAGGACTTCAATTTTCGAATTCCAAAAGTAACCCTATTTCGAGGTGTTGAACACAATGCACTAGTCTATTGGAAACTATTTCCTGCACAACGCACCATTCATTTCAGCGACAATTCTTAATTCAGATTTTATGTTTAACTTAAGATATGTTGTCGGTTCCAGATACCTGACAATGCATAAAAATCTAGTGGCATTAAAAGAGGAATAGAGATGATAAATTTGTGGATAATTGTGATGCATATCTTGTACCATCCAGTCTTTTTCAAGTCTGAATTCTTTTTATAATAATAATAATAATAATAATAAAACATTAAGATATTTATGAAGACAAAGCAGTAGAATTATTGAAGATAAGAAATGGCAAAAGTTTCTCAGTGTGGGTGTCTTATTGGTGGTGGTGGTGGCAGTACTTCTCTTCTTCCTTTCACTTCATCACAGTATCCATTCAAGGTTCAACCACAGTCTGCAACTTATTCAAGAAGAGTTGTTTTTACTACCTGTGCTTCAAAATTTGATATATTCAACTTAGTAAGTACAATTTCTTGCAAGAAACACAAATCGTATTCATTAGTACTCGTTTTTTTTTTTGGTACTTATTATATAAGTCTGACTCACTTCACTATGAATTGTTTTGGTCACAAGCAATACATTATATTACATTCTTTTGATTCAGATTATTTGACAGAATTCTACGAATTTAAAATCAGTCTGAAATAACCATTTAGCCGAATTAGGTACACCTCAAAAAAAAAAAAAAAAAAAAAAAAAAGACCAAATGTTCTAAAATTTGAGTCGAACTTATTCTGATACGAAAATAGATACCAAATCAATCCGCATTATATGAAAAACATATACCGTCTTAATCTTTTGTTTCTAGATATTTGTTTGATATGTTTTTCATTTTATGTGTTGTTTACTCCAAGGTTGGAAAAAGTTGCCAAACATGTAAAAGCCAAGGTGCCATAGAGTGTCCAGGGTGCAAGGTATTGTGTTTCTTCACCCTCCTCTTCTCTCCAAGTGCTTGGTGAAATTTTTTCTCCGAGCGAATCTCTCTCTATTTTTTTCCCAAGTTGTTATCAAGCACAACGTAAAAGTTATTTGAATCCCCTAGAAACACAAGAAGATAACCGCATCTTGTATGTGCAGGGAACAGGAAAGAACAAGAAAAATGGGAACATGTTTGAGCGATGGAAGTATGTTTTTTCAACCTTTAACAAATAAAAACCCTTTATTTTCTTAAATTAATAATCTTTTTATTCTCTTGCAAAATTCATAACTATTGTTCGAGTCTCGAACTCGAGATATAGAGAGTGGAAAGAGGAAATCAACTCGATAACCACTCCAACCAAGAGTTGTTAACACAAAATTCATACTAGGAATAAGATAGTAAGCGTGACCTCTATTTTGGAAACCCCAGGATCAAACCTTAGATAGTTACTCTTACTCCTATAATATGTAATCCATATAGTTTATATTCTACTTTTTTTTTCGATGAGAATTTTATATTCTACTTAGACGTTGATTCTGTTAGGTTTTTAACATTTCAATTTTACTATTAAGGTTGCTCACCTTCCTAATAGAATTGAATCATAAAATAATTTTTCTCTAGTGAATCTGTTTTCAGCTGAAAGATAGTTTTAATTTGAGCTCAAATAGATTAAAAAGTAATTAGCTAACTTACCTACCTTATTCGATTATGAGATTAAACTTAATGGAAATGTTGTAGGTGTTATGATTGCCAAGGATTTGGACTAAAGAGTTGTCCTAACTGTGGTAAGGGCGGACTTACACCAGAACAAAGAGGAGAAAGATAAACAAGAGTTTAGCACTTTTTACTCTCTTGGGACTTGTATATTTATTTTGTCAATTACTTATTTCTCATTGTTCTCTCTCGAATCTCGATCTAATTCTGAATTTAAATTTTATTTATGTACAAATTACTTAAATAATAAGGGTTTTTACTCCATTTATCGCTGTAGTAAAATGATGATAGAATCAGATCTTTTATGAGAAGAGGTGAACCCTAGACAAACCCCTTTCGAATGCCATTGCAGTAATATCTCCGAAGTTCGAAGGATGTAAATTATCACCCAAATAACACAAAATGGTTCTACTCTTAAAATCACACTTCACACAATTAAGATAAAACAACCTAAATGCTAAAACAAGAAATTCTTATCATAATTAGAGTAGTAAATGATTAAGAACAAACAAAATCAACACTCAAACCATGGAACTAGGGATACTACTACACTTTCTCTCCAACCATGTTAACCGTCTTTCACTTTTCAGAGAAATGAATGTCTCTCTAGCATTTGGATTCTCAAATAAATCCAAGGCAGTAAAATATACTTCTTGATCAATTCCTTTAATCTCGTCTAATACTTCAATACAAGTACTGATGGAAAATCGATCTTCGTTTCTTGATGTTGCTCTTGCCTTTGAAGCAGCTGCTATTTCTAACATTGCTTCAACTATAGCATCAGCGGGGGCCTTACAGGTTCTCTTTTGATTGGCTAGACTTGAACCAGCTGCTGATCGACGCTTGTTCTTTCCATTTGATATGTCTAAATCGTCTCTGGAGCTTGAAGAAGCATCAGCTTGAGGAAGCATGACTGATCCACCAGGATTAACAGGAACCCCTTGCAGTTTCTGAGTATTCCAGTAAATCCAGAATCTAGATCAAATAGAATGGATATAAGGGAAGATACAAGTTGGAGGAGCAGTAAAGTTCATAATTGTTCCAAGTTCCTTCTCAATTTTCTCAACTAATACAAATAAATATAACAGTATGGTATTCTTGGGTAAAGAGTTATTTCGTGTTTAGTGGTGTTTACTTCGTTTAACGAATTACTGAGGATGAACCCTTTCTAATGTTCGTTCACAGGAAATAAGTTGATGGTTGGATTTCCAGATGATTAGAAATTTCACATACACTCAGAACTTCTGGAGGCTAAAAATGCATAACCGAATTGTAGTTGTGCATTCACCCGATACAGAAGTAGATAGAATTGAATTCCAAGTTTTTATTCAAACAATCCTGAAGTACTATAAGAAAATCGAAATCTAAGTAGGAAAAAGCCAAAGCATAATCTAGTTCAAGCAAAGATTTAATCATAGTTAAAGGAGCTGAAGTCATTGAATTCAGTATCATGTTCCTCAAAGTCAACAAAAACGATCTTCCAGCAAGTGAGGTTTAAGATAGAAAATTGCCAACCACGTACCAGATTAGATAGGAAAGCATAAGAACGAAACTACGAGGAGGACAAATGCAGTGATTAAACTCAATCCTACACTGCTCATGAAGACCTTATGGACCTAAAATAGCAACTTCTTACATATTGTTTAGGATTTGAGTTGGTTTGTAGCCTAGATGGTTCAGGTAGAGAAGCCTAGAACGTTATGTGCCAGAATTTATGGCAAGGAAAAATAATTGCCAAAAGTGGAACAATATTGATTATTGCTAAGGCCTGGGGCATTACAAATGGTATCAAAGACAAGGACGACGGCTCTTCTCCACGGGTGAGGGGTGCA
Organism: Eschscholzia californica; assembly: GCF_041429995.1. Lineage (NCBI taxonomy): Eukaryota > Viridiplantae > Streptophyta > Magnoliopsida > Ranunculales > Papaveraceae > Eschscholzia > Eschscholzia californica. The sequence continues at coordinate 41,483,802 of NW_028238483.1, read as the reverse complement.
ATAGTCTTACATCATTTGGGAGATGTTCGAGCTTAGTAAGTGTCGAGCCTTTTTCGGTGAGCTCGTGGAGGCATCGCCAGGAACAAATCCCTGTACTATTGGGATTGGGTGTCAAAAGCGAGGTCAAATACTGATAACTGTTAGCACTTGAGGGGTACCACTTAGTAATGATTGATCTAGTGATGTTCTTGTTATATGGCATGCGACTTGAACTAAGACCTAACAGAAATTTCTACATCATCACAACATTAACAACCCTAATACTTCAAAATTTCTTTCAATACCATTATAAATTCTTGCAATTAGAAGCGATGCAAAAATACTAGACAAACAATAAAATGACGATGACAGATTCAAAGAAGAGAATCAGGAGAACTAAAGAACTATTTGATTCTATAACTAACTAACTACGATAACTCGTCTTCAAATAAACCAATAAATACTTCCGAATGTGGAATACTTTTATGTTCGACTACAAATAGATATCACAATTGAGTTGAAATTCCCTCAAATTCGATAGTAGGAGAATAAAATTACCTAGATCATAAAGTACACAAATTTTGATTCAAATTGCTCGATTTATGTTGATATACCCGGAAAAAATTATGGTATTGTTTTGACACAAACATAAGGTAGGCATCAAATGATTCTGATTTCAGTACTCCAAACTGAGAAGGTCTAACATTAAGTAAATAAGATCCAGTTCCCAAATCCTAAACCCTAGGTACCAATTACCTCCACCATCAAATCAGAGTTCAGGCATATATGTTACACAATTGACAGCAACATGACCTACCCAGACATCATTTCTTTGTTATACTAAGAATCTGAAGAAAACCCTAACTCAAAACTGATAAGAAAACAGCTTTTAAGCATATATCATTCCGAAAGTTTTCTTCTAGTGATTACTAATAACAGTTTAATAAGGTGGTTCAAAGAATAAATTACACAAGTAAGGAGCTTACCTCTCTCTCTCTCTCTCTCTCTCTCTGCCTTCCTTCTTGGCCTTCTTCTTCTGTTTGGTTGTTCTTCCAAAGTAAGGTTTGGTTGGAAAAGAGAAAGTAGGCTTTGTTCCTTAAGAGAAAGTAGGTTTGGTTGGAAAATCAATTTTACCGCTCTTTTTAATTTTCACGGGAAAATAGAATTTTCTATTTTACCGCTCTTTTTAATTTTCACGGGAAAATAGATTTCAATTTTCCCGTGAAAATAGATTTTTTAGGAAAAATCAATTTTCTCAGTCTGTTTTCGTATGTAACAGACGGACCCTTACTAAAGAAAAACACCATGCCTCGCTAGTCTTTTCCCGCGAACTGGTTTGCTGAAAAACCTCCCCATTTGAACTCATCAGCAATAATGGAAGTCGAAGAAGAAACTGTGGAGGAACAAACCCTAAAATCATACATAAAGGAACCTCCAAAGATTCTCAGACTAGACGAGTCAGTAGTGAACAGAATCGCAGCAGGTGAGGTGATTCAACGTCCTGTCTCCGCCGTCAAAGAGCTCGTTGAGAACAGTCTCGATGCTTCTTCCACCTCCATTAACGTCGTCGTCAAGGATGGTGGTCTCAAACTTATCCAGGTTTCCGATGACGGACATGGCATCCGAGTAAGTATCATCATTATACACATTTCTGAACAATCCTTCAACAAATTTCACATTTTGTTCGTTTTTTCCCAAAATGTGGTGATCTTTTAGGGTTTATTTGTTTAATTTGTTGATGTTATTTCAGTATGAAGATTTGCCGATTTTGTGTGAAAGGCATACTACATCAAAATTATCAGCTTTTGAAGATTTACAAAGTATTAAATCGATGGGGTTTAGAGGAGAAGCCCTAGCCAGTATGACTTATGTTGCTCATGTTACTGTCACCACCATCACTAAAGGCCAATTACATGGTTATAGGTAATCCACTTGTTTAAATTGTTCTTGATACTTCTACTTTCTCTAGGTAAAAAGTTCACGAAGTACAATTGCTTCAAACAAAATTGAATTGATGAAATAGGATTCTGATGCCGATTCTGAAATGGCGGGAAAATGTCAAATCCATACTAGTACACCAAATCTGATGTTTCTTTTTCATATAATGGTGTGTTTGGTATAGAGAGAACATCGAAATGTGGATCCCAAGTCCTAAAAAACAACATTAGACATGGCTGATAACTCTCTACCCATATTAGGTTCCTTACAACTGTAATATATAGATCAAATTAGGCAAACTAGTTGCAAATTTGCAATACACCCTTCGTTCTGGCTTAAGTTGTTCATTATGATTAAGTGAAAATCATCGAAGATCAATTTCGTGGTTACGAGTTGTATGTCTAAATATATAATGAGCAGTAATGTTACTTTACTAGGTTTCCTCCCCGTCCTACGGACGGGGAAGATCCCTCTTGGCTAACGCCTGAGAAAATAAATAAATTTAGATTACAACATTCTTGGAAAGAGAATAAAGAAGATAATGGAGAATAAATAGGGAGAGATATTAACCACTTTTGGTCGTTTTATACTATTACCCTTCTATTTTGAAGGGATTTACACGAAAAGGGATTTTATAACAACCATTAGATGTGATCTTTATGAAAATCCCAATAAAAATAGACGGTCAGACTTATCCCCTGGATAACCGACTGAGCTGTTTTAATATAATAGATATTTCTTCTTTTTATATTTTATTTAAACGAAAAGCTAGGTAAGGGTACAATATGCAGCTGTTTATAACATTGCATGGTGACCTAGAACTAGAAGGAGGTAATCACTGAGTGGGCATAGGTTTCTGATTGTGGTTGAACATTTCAACTGATGAAGAAACAATATTTTCTTTCTTTCTTTGGTTCAGGGTTTCTTACAGAGATGGTGTCATGGAGAATGATCCTAAGGCTTGTGCAGCTGTAAAAGGAACTCAGATAATGGTAAAGAGTATGCTGTGTTACTTTATTATGAATTATAAATCTATTGTTATATTTGTCGGGGTTCTGGAAAAGTTTTGAGGGGATAATTTTTTTCTTTGGTGGTGGGGGTGTTCATTTTTCAGATTGAAAATCTCTTCTATAATATGATGGCTCGGAGGAAAACACTTCAGAATTCTGCAGATGATTATGCAAAAATAGTAGATCTTATTTCTAGGTTTGCAGTACATCACATAAATGTGAACTTCTCATGTAGAAAGGTTCGGCTTACCACTGTTCATGCTAAGTATTTTCTGTACTCCAAAAGATGCAATGCTGCATGTAGAAAAGTATCCTTACTTTTTTTATAATATCCAATTCAGCATGGCGCCAGAGCAGATATTCATACAGTTGCCACAACCTCAAGGCTAGAAGCAATCAGATCGATATATGGTGTCTCAGTTGCTCGTGATCTAATGGAAGTAACGGCTTCTGACGACAATCCATCTGGCTCATCAGTCTTCAAGATGAAAGGATATATCTCGAATTCAAATTACACTGTCAAGAAAATGACAATGATCCTTTTTATCAATGGTATGTACCAGTACTAATTGCCCTTACTGGAACTTTACTTTGTCTTTATGTTTACTAGTCGTGGTTTCACAGTAACAGTTAGAAATGGCGTTACCTAAACCTAATGCAGTATTGAGACCGAAAGGTCTAACTGTGATGCCCCACAACTTCTAAAATAGAATCCGTAAGTTGAATATCAGCTAAATTAGGCTTGGTTGTTGTGTTTCTTTTATTTCCTGAGATAATATTATAGGAAATTTCTTTTAAGTTATGTAGGACAATTATAAACTTAAGATGCATTTTATTAACATTCCTGCAACTAATCCTTTTTCAGATAGGCTGGTGGATTGCTCTGCCCTCAAAAGAGCCATTGAAGTTGTTTATGCTGCAACCCTGCCAAAAGCATCTAAACCATTTGTTTATATGTCTATTACCCTGCCATCCGAGCACGTGGATGTTAATGTACATCCTACTAAGAGAGAGGTATAACTGTTATATTCCTATACCGACGATAATATAACGATACATTGCCTTCTAAAATAATAGGTATTTAGATGAGACAAAAAGATAAAGAAATAATGAGTTTCTTTGGTGCTGGACTGCTGACTTCTAATTAGCATTGTAATTTATTCTAAAATATAGTTTTCCGTGCATATTTGCAGGTTAGCCTTTTGAATCAAGAAAGCATTATTGAGAAAATACAAATGGTAGTTGAATCAAGTTTAAGGAACTGTAATTCATCAAGGACATTTCATATGCAGGTATTCTCTTCTGAAACTATGTTACATAATAACCCTTATCAAAGTCAGAAATTCTGCCGCATTCGTCCTTTATAGTTCTTTTTGCATTCCGCAAGTACAAAAATATTTATGGCATTATTATTGGAGAATAGATAGCAATCTCTTGATTCTCTTTTATTCAAGTTATAACTCTCAAAAGGCTCATGAGCACTAAGTAGCTGGTAAAATAGATTAATTATAGCTATCATTTGTTAAATGTTGGGCATTTGTTACCACGCTTTTCCGGTTCCCGTATTTATCTGAATCTCTTCCATTGCCTTCCAATGTAATTACTACTTGTCCTATTATTTTAAAACTCTGGTCTTTCTTTTCATGCACAAGTTAGACTGCAGAACCCTCCCATTCCGTTCCTGTCAAAGTAAGCAAGGAAACCACTTCGAGTCCATCACCCACTGGTATGTGGAGTATTTTGTTTCCCTCTGATGTATGACAAGTTTATGCTGTTTATTTTGGAGGGTTTCAACCTTTTTCATCATAATTGTTTTTCTTATCCTCCATTTCTATAACTAATAATGTGTTCCTAATTCCAGTAGGTTCAAAATCACAGAAAACTCCCGTTAATAAAATGGTCAGGACAGATGCAACGGATCCTGTTGGACGGATGCATGTCTATCTGCAGGATAAACCTCTTAGTCAACATGAAAGAACATCTGGCTTGACCCAAATACGGTAGGATTTTGACTAGTCATAATTTAATCATTAAAGCTTTGCAGTCAAGAAAATTCGTGCACATCAAGAGCTGACACTTGGCCTGGAAACATATCGGTAAACCATTATTGGATACCATGGGGAGTCTTAGGGTGATACTTTTGCATGTTTGAATTTTCTCCGCGTCTGATATACTCTCTTTAATGGAACAAAGACGAATGGGGCTTACAAGGAAGAGAACTTTATAGTATGCTAGTCCCAAGTGTCACGAAAAACTACATCCCTTTTTTTATTCCGACATGGACCAGTCGATCAGATATGATTACTGTTTTAGATTTGCAGTTAAGGAAGTTGGGTTGTGTGAGAAGTTGGAAACAAGAGAAATGGTTAATTTAGTATTAGAATACTTGCATTTCAGTAGAAAGATACTAGTAGCGCAATGTAGGGTCTTTCATTAGTGTTATTATAAAAGAAAAATAGCTCAAGTTGGTTAAGAATTGCCGGTCCCCACAGACAGCTTGCTATTCTGAGGTGGGGAAAGATCTTTAGCTCAAAGACTACTGGATAAGTGAGCGAGCATTAAGAACTGATCTCCACATCCATGGTGTCAATTTTAGGAGCCAGGAGTCTGCCTTTATCTCCTGTTTGTTTTACCAGTATCCATGTTGGTATCTTTATCTTTGAAACGTTTCCAAGTCGATTGTGTGATACTTACTTTTTATATCCATTTTTAATCTATTTGTAGCTCTGCTATTAGGCAAAGAAGAAACCCAAGGGAAACTGCGGATTTGACTAGTGTCCACGAGCTCCTAATCGAGATTGATCGTAACTGTCATTCTGGTGAAATTTGCGGATATTTCCTTGTAAAATTTTGTTTGATAGAAGATCATGTATTATTTTCTTGAACCGTACACTGTTAGCTTTGCAGGTCTGCTGGACATTGTCAAACATTCAACATATGTTGGAATGGCAGATAATGTGTTAGCTTTGCTTCAACACAACACCCACTTGTATCTTGTGAATGTAGTAAATTTGAGGTAATTTTTCTCATTAGTTGTATTAACTGCGAACAAGTATTTTATGAGTTGAATTCTTCGTTCTGAAGTAACTGCACTTTTGTAATCTGTGGTCATATTACCAATTACTATGCTCTTTTTTTCCTGATTCGCAAATACTACCACACATCAACTTTGGACCTAGTGTCCTTTCATGGTTACCTCAGTTAGTGATCCTCTGCCGTATATCTGTCTATGTTCTTCTCAGAATCAATAGCTAACAAATGTTATATTCAACTTGCTTAGTTCTGATGCATCTTCTATTCCATTAAATGACCTTGATTTATTGCTATCATCTTTATCCTTTCTTGTGACAATTATTTGAGATTTATTTATTCATGCTGGATTAGTTTAGTAACTATATTTGTTGGTTGTGTGAAACTTTTCACTACAGCAAAGAGCTCATGTATCAGCAAGTTCTACGCAGATTCGCCCATTTCAATGCAATACAACTCAGTGAACCGGCACCCCTTTCAGAATTGCTAACTATTGCACTGAAAGAGGACGATATGGAAACCCAAACCGTCGAGAGCAATGAACTAAAGCGGAAAATATCAGAAGTATATCTATCTACTTTGTTATTTGTTTGTTTATTATAAATGACTTGCTGATTTCAGTTAACGTGATACTTTTTGTTGGCAATGTTTGATATTGTTGGATAAGGTTTCTCTTGTTTTTCAACTTCTAGTTGTGTCATACGGACTATTACATTTGTCAAATATAATGCTTCTTGGGATAATATTTTTTATTATCTTTTAGTCTCTCTCCTTCACCCAGGATCTGAACATACTAAATAAGTTTAAACACTACATAGAAATGGAAATATTTCCGTCATTTCGACCAAAATATTTTCGTCATTTCGATCGAAATAGTTCAAAATTTATTTCCATGACAAGGCATTGTTAACAGAAACTTAGTTAAATTTCGGTTTGGATGGAGATTTAGGTAGGCATGATTATTTCGAAATTTAATTCCTTGGTTCTAGTTAGTCGTATTCGGATATTGTACTTCAAAATTCCTGGTAGTTCTTGATTTAGCATGACGTTGAGAAATGTGAACATGAAATGTCGTTATCTTATTCTTATCTGTCCCAGTTCTACGGGGCATCAGTTGAGTTCAGTTACCTTACCGTTTAGCAGGGAATCTAAGTTGATTATGATACTATGCTTTTCCATTTGATACATCAAACATGGTACTGCTCTATTGTTGAGTGGACTTCTCCTACTTTCCCACTGATCATGACTTATTTGTTGTTTTTTTCTTTTTATAATCAGATGAATATTGAGCTGCTAAAGCTAAAACGTGAGATGCTAGAGGAGTATTTCTGCGTCCATATTGATCAACAAGGAAATTTATGTAAACTTCCTGTTGTCCTGGACCAATACACACCTAACATGGACTATGTTCCAGAGTTTATATTGTCTTTAGGCAATGATGTAAGTACCTATAAGATTTCTTGCTAATGATTTACTTAATTACTTCTATCTTTCATATTGGACGGGACGGTTGATGGTTTCTATCTATGGATGTCTTTGAGGTGTGGTAGTAGCAACAACTAGTTGCGTACATGAGAGGTCTGATTTTATAATGATTTGTGTTTATTTATGTATTGAGGACATACCCGTTTGGTGACGTTCTACATTTAGAATGTTTACCTATGTAAGATAGAAGCCAGAATGGGTGTCAGAGTACATCATCTGTTCAAGGTGTCGGACATTGATAGATTGGAAGACAGGGATGCTAGATACATTATGAGTCACTATCTTAAACGAACTACTTAGTGCTTTCCAGACATCACCTGAAGGAATTATCTCCAACTGCAGTGAACCTCATGAGGCTAAAATATCTTAAAATTTATGTAGTTCTTATCAGGATTGTTATTAGAACTTTTAACTGATGAAATCCGACTGGTCCCGATGACATCCCGCCTGGTAGCTAGGCCCGGGTCGGCCGACTAGTCCCTATTTCCGACTTTTCGAGCTTAGCCGTGAATTAGTATATAAGAAAAAGAAAGGTTACAAAAGGGAAAAAAGAAAGAGAAAAGAGTACAAACGAAACTAAGGAAGGCTAGTAACATGAAATGTTCAAAAGAACTTGTTTGTTTCTTATGTTTTTAGTTTTTGTGCTCCTAGTTCCAACTAAAGGATACTCTTTCTTAAAAATATTTGGTTTTGTTTGGGTAACTGTTTGTGAATCTCTGTAGGTTAACTGGGAGGATGAAAAGAACTGTTTTCAAGAAATTTCAGCAGCTATTGGAAACTTCTACGCTTTGCATCCTCCTCTTCTGCCCAACCCATCTGGAGAAGACCTGCAGTTCTACAAGAGAAGTAAACAACCTAGGAATACAGAGAACATAGATGATTACGAGAACTTAGGTACAAATGCTCTTTCTGCATTCCTATATGATCTTTTCTGTCTTACCAAAAAGCATCAGGTCCTTCTTTTCTAAATTGCTCCCTTACATAATATCTTATAGCAGTCTTTTCTTTTATGAGAATTTGGAGCAATTTGTATATTTCAAGAAGTCGTCCACAATGTTTTGAAATACGTTTTTAAGCCTCGAGGCGGTGGGCTCTCAAAAAGGCGAAGCGGTGCCTCGAGGCGTATGCCTCTATGCGCAAAATACGTGTAAGTTCAATCAATCACAGCGGTCGAGGCGTATGCATACGCCTCGACCGCCTTTTACGCGGGAGTTGTGTCAGCTCAAGTTGACTGTATCCTCTTTACTTCATAACCCAGCTTTTCTATCAATCACAACTAAGGTTTTACTTTTACGGGGTATGCTAATAATTTAGGAGTTCAATCAATACAAGCAACCCAATATTTTTCATTACTTCGGAAATATGATATGGTTCGATACTTTGATCTACATATCTGTCGTGTTTAAAAAGTCCACCTTTTTTTTTATCTCCGTTCTTTTTTGTGTTATTACAGAAGATACTGCTGTCGATGACGATGAACTTGATCAAGAGTTGCTTTCGGAAGCTGAAACTGCATGGGCTCAGCGTGAATGGTCGATCCAGCATGTCTTGTTTCCGTCCATGAGACTCTTCCTCAAGCCGCCTATGTCAATGGCCACAAATGGAACTTTTGTCCAGGTTTCTTCTTTCCCTTCGTGTCATTCCTTGAATAGCTTGATTTTGTTCACAAACTAATGTTCATGAATAAAACAAACTTTCATGACCTGTGAACGTTTACTAAAATTTGTATTCTCTTCAAAAGAAAATCTCTAAGTCAATAGGTTTCACTCATCCACGTTACAAGTGTTAAATAGAATTACACTCAAGTACTTCATAAGTCAGTTTTTAGTTCGGTCATAATGGCATGATACCGACACGAATGTTGAGCAAAAACTAACTTTCACGATAAAGAACTAGTCTTGTATGGTCCAACAAAGCTTAGATACCGATTAGGTAGATACCTTTGGACTCTCTAATACTTGCGATGTCTATGCACAACTCGTATAGAAATTCAAAGGGGTAATCACTACCTAGGGATTGCTAATTTCTTAATAGCGACTAATCTATAGGCTCTTAACCATCTGATATCCAACTAGTTCTAATTCGATTTTTTAGACTCGAATGTAAACATATTACGATGACCATCCACCACAATTATACTAGTTGCAATTTGGACTGTCTTTTAGCACTGAGAATTCGCAAGGAACATTTGAAGAAATTTTCGGACTACCCCGATACGAATAAGATGTTGATTGTTGAGGTCTTTATTTGATCCAAGATTTTAGAATCTAAATTACTGGTTTTTTGCAATATGAGAATGAGGTCTCTTTTTGTTGAATATGGAAGTAGTAATATTTATGTTTTTGATAGGTAGCTTCACTGGAGAAGCTCTACAAGATCTTTGAAAGATGTTAAACAGTTCCTGGCTGGGGGAAGCAATGCAGAGAGGACAACAAATTGCGATTTATGAAGGATGGAAAAATTGACATTTAATCATCCACTGGAGCTTGACAAAGGAGACTGTTCATCACTGTTTATCTACTCTTAATGAACTAATTAGTATTTCACTTCCTGTAAATAACGTGACTGACTGACTATAGGAAATATATTTGGTTCACCTATGAGAAAGTGAGTAGTTACTTTTGATGAAAAATGAAGTACTTTTATTTGATCTCCAGAGATTTAGGTGTGGTAGAGTTTCTTTTACTTTCTTTTCCTTTTTTGTTATTTGCTTATTATTTATTTCTCCCCGACTCTCAAAATATTTGCAAAAAGAAACTCAATCCCTTTCCGGTGGTAGAGTTCTTTGTTTCTCAACTCTCATTCTCTCTCCCTCCCTCGAAATTCCTTATTCTCTTCAAGACTCAAGTGTTGGCATCGTCTTCTTCTAGAGTGAGACGAGTGAGATATGAGCAAAACTGTTCAGGATTTTCGCTCCAGAAATTAGACTGGAGAGCAGTGAATCCTTTTAGGTTGTTGCCGAGACACTAGAGAAAATCTACATTTGTACCGTATCTTTAAAACACTAGGTAACCTCTCACATTGGAGGTTCCAGTCGAGCCATCAATGTATTGTGGGCGTCTCAACCAGCAGCTAGCCCTTAATCTCGGCAGAGTAATGGGGGTTCATACGTAACCAAATATATAAGAAGTACGAACAGAGTGAAATTATATGATATATATATATACAATATACCAAGACACAATCAACAATTGCAGCAGAAAACTGATTGCATTATAAACTAATTCAAGAGTACGACACAAAAGTCATTCATTTACAAAACTGAGCTCCTATATATATATTGCTGTTCAGATGAAAAAAAAAAGTATTTTATAGAAAGACATCACTCACTTCCTGATCCTCGAATTCGAGTATGTAATTTGAGAAATATAATATCAACAAAAGAAACTTCCTTCTCTCTCCAAAAGAGGGTTCAATATCAGACACTAAGTAGCAGAAATTTTTGACACCAACCAAAAGAATGAGAGCAAGCAGGTCTATTCTGTAACAGAATGTCATAATAGCTGCAACTATGGCGATTAACTCTCCTTTAACTTATTAACGTACCTTAGGAAAGCCATTGCTGGGTTCTCTCTCGGTGGGGCTCGGACTCTCACTGATCGACGAACTACAGCCTCTTCTATTGCCGCCTTTGAAGCAATATCCCTTGATCTCTTCCTCAATCCCGCGCTTGAAAAAACAAAAATTTGCAGAAAGCATTTAAAAAAGGTAAGTGCAATATATTTGTAGCAAGATTATCAAACGAAAAAAAGTTTCTAAAAAGGAAAAAGAAGCTTTTGGTTCATGTACTTAAAGCCACTAGCCCAGTACCTCCATTATAATTTATTAATTTAAATATGTGCAGAACTTAACTTACCATATCTTGTCATAGCACTTCTCGAGCTGTTCTTTCAGAGCCCTCTCTCTCTCACCTTTAGGATTAAGTGAACCCATCAACGCATCAAGCTGTTAAAACAAGATAAAATCAGTGAATGGAAGAGTTGACACGTCTTATTTGGTTTCATAAGGTTGACACGTGATTACCTCTTCCTTGGTACTATAGTAGCCCCACAACTTGGAGTCAGAGCTCTCGACAAAAAGTCTTCCATCACGCCGGAAGAACCAGTATCTGCTATAGTTTTTATCTTTCCCCAGAGGACTAGTACGAACAAACCGTTTCTCTATTTCCCGCTCTATAAGTTCTTTCTGTATGTGGGCAATTTCAAATTAAGTGAAGAAAAGAAACACACACAGACACATACAAATAAAAACAGAGAAGAACCTTACCTTATGCTCGTCACTTATTTCCTTCTTTTTGCCCTTCCTCCGTTTCACTGCCTCTTTATGTTCTCCGTTGCTTGGTGGCTCCTTGCTTTCCCTATAAAAATATAACTCAGAGTGCTACAAGATCTTTTCTTTTACTATTTCAAATAAAAATGCCTTTAGACTAAGAAAGAAGATTGTGTTACTTGTTTCCTGAAGCATTCTTCCTTTTGTAAACAATAGGATGATTATTTCCTTCACTTGGAACATCTCCGTTTTGTTTGCCGTTATGACCATTCTCAGAACTACCCAACTTGCCTCCTTTCTCTGAAATATTTCCCTTTGTTCCTTCCTTGCCGTTAGACTCTGCTTTCAGAAGCTTCTCTTCCCTCCTCTTTCTACCTCGCTCCAAAGCTAGCTCTCTCTTTGTAGATGCAAGAGCCTGCCGTTGTTCAATACACTCATCCAACTGATCCCTAAAAATATTAGTTGAAATAGCCTCGTCAACCAGCTCCCTTAAGATGGCCAATTTGGCTGAAGGTTCTAGAAAACCATAATGGCCTCGTTTGATTGTTGCCAAGGAAGTGGATAATTCAGGTTTATCATCAATTTCTAAGAAGTCGCATAAATACTCCGTCCAAGTCAATAGTGTGATCTGCAAGTGACATTCAGGTAATAAAAACAAAAGTTACATAGATTGGAACGCATTGTGTAAGCAATGAGAACTTATAAAGAAACAAACCAAAGGGACTCTGAATGAAATATAAATGAAGTTTTCCACCTTTGATTTTCGCTTCTTCTTCTGTATAGCCTCAAAATACTCTCCTCCTTCTTTGATAAGCAATTGAAACATTGCTGAATGTGATTCCATAATGAGAGTAAGATTGGTGTTCTTATCGCAAATTGCATTTTCAAAATCGTCAAGTGAGAACGGCGACAAATGCAACAGCGTGCTAAAAGAAGAGCAAAAATCCCAAACCATTAGAAGATCCCCTACACAATCTACTTGGACATTAAAATCTTTTGACAGGGAAGGGCGCTCAGTGAATAGGGGATCATCTACACCAGGCAGCACCAGGACGTCATCGATTGGGTATATAATGGGCTCTTCTGCACATTCATAAGACATGCGACAAAAATGTTAAAATGAAAACTCCTAACCAAAAATTCAAAAGGAGACCCAAACTTTGTAAACTGCAAAAGCGCTGCTATGAAAATATTCCAAACAATAGTGATAACAAACAGAAAAATAGATCACAGCGACACCGCATATGTCAATCCATCATCAGGCTTCATTAAGTTCCTCTTAAGGAAAGAAAAGACAATGATACACATATATCTCAGGACACTATTCTGTAGGTTGTATAGAAAATGTAGAACTTATGCAACCCATAATGCAACTTGAGAAGGCCAAAGACTTTTCAGGTTCACTGATTCGTGTACCTTTCTTAGCTTTTTTTCTCCCAGTCGAGTGATCATCACTGTCTCTTTCTGGTGTCCTTTTCTGTTATCCATTTCAATTTATTTAGCATTATATAAACATAATAATAACCAAATTACGAACTCCAGTAAAAAAATATTACCAAGGGGCTATTTCGGTTTCCATTCTTTTTCTTTCTTCTGTTGTTACTCCCAAAATTTTCACCTTCACCATCACTGGGGCTGTCGTCTAGTAAATCCATTGGAATTTCAGTCGGGACTCCATGTTCCTTTGCCAAGTTTTCGTGGACAACCCATGGAGTACTTTGACAAGTAGATTCCTTAATGAAAGACTTCAAAACTTCCCTACTGAAAGGAAGCTTCTTACGTACAAGATCATCAGCATTTACTACAGATTTACCACTTAGCTTCTTATCTTCGTCAATCCAAGCCACTTCGTAGCAGATGTTGTCCGCTTCCTCTAAAATCTTAAGTATTTTGCATGGAACAATAGATTTATCTTTCCTTGCATACAATTCCAACCCCTCTGGCAAACGATCCTGCAACCTTTTGTTTACTGTGCTGAGTAGATCTCTCAAAGTTAGTGTGCCTAGTAAGCCACAAGAAATAGGATAAAATAATTTAAGTTTATACACAGACTGTAATAATAAAATCCTAGACCAGCAAAAAAAAAGAGCTAACATAAAGTACATTTTGATATTTAAACACACACATAACAACTAACAGTTGAATGACGAAATCAAGTAAGACATGAAGTAAGCACGTTCATGGAAGCTTATAAGAGTTATACACTTGATGAATATAGTGGACTTCAACTAGAAGTAGTACTACATATTGACTATACTTTCTTCACTAAACTTCTCGTGCTCATAAATTTTGAAACAAACAAAACATTTAAACCCTCTATATATCTCTGAACTCTAACCTGCCCTTAATCAAATCTTCTAAGACCTATCCTGAAGGGAAAGACATGTGCTTCTCCCTAAAGACTTCAGAATACTATTTCGACCTAATCCAGGAACTCTAACAAGTAAAAATTATCTAAATCTACAGTTCTCCCTAATTAAGTCATAAATAAAGCAGCAACTAAAATAATCAAACAATTTCGGAAGTGCTTGTTCAGGTAGCTGCCATGGACAGACGCACCAGGCTTCAGATCAAGGTAAAAGTGAGAATTACTGGTATTCTTCCACAGAGAGCATAACATTTATCGCCCAAGATGCCAAAATATCCAGTGTCTAAGAATTAGGAATTTATTCAGATCGGTCAAGTATAAGTATATACCATATAAAAATTAGAGAAACTATCTGGCTAAGATATTGCTAGAGCTAGAGCAAATAACCGGAAATAGCCAACCAAAGGCTACTAGAGAGATTGGCGTTTGAGAATGAGACTGCTGGCTGGTAAAAGAGCACATCTTAATTGCTCAAAATCTTATACCAAGTCCAAATTGCATGGAAAATTAACATAAGTTCGGAGACCGTGCATTTTTCAGAAGTACCAGAAACACTAAAACCTTGAATGGATTTAGTTGCCTTAAACTTCATACATCTGTTTGATAGTCAATTTACTCTTTAGCATTTTGGTTTTACATATTCGCCCATAACAATGATATTACCATCTCTCAATTCCCAAGTCAGCAATGTTATTCTTGACAATCAGTTCTGGCTATTGAGTACGGAAAACTACATAAACGAATGGAAACGGCATTATATCAATCGATATCACATAAGATAACTTATATAGGGAAAGCACATGCTAAATATATGCAAATATAGATTATATAGAGTACTGGCTCTCACTGAATTGAATAATATGTAATACAGGTGCCATTAGTTCCTTTGGAAACTGTTGAACCTTCTCAGTTGCACGTTGCTCCGAGACCAAAGCTTCTTCGTAAGTTAAGTTTGATTTTCCAGTAACTTTACAGGTCCAGACTCTTCGACGATATAGATTTATTCGGTCTATATATTCTCTGTTACACATCAAGGAAAGATCTAGATATCCAACAGATGAGAATAGCAAACAGCAAAATTCATTATCATCACATGTTCTTCAAGAAATTATATAATATTAATTAATATTTGATTTAGATACCAGGAGCACAAGCGAGTGAAAATAGAAAACTTGCTAAAGAATACACATGGCCAGAAAACAAAAAGGATACTGGTATTCCCTAAATATCTCTTTTGTGAAACGAACTTGGAAAATGAGTTCATCAGGCTCCAAATCTTTAGGTGAATCCACCAGGGGAAAAGGTGTTCTTTTAAACAAAGGCATCGGAAGCCAGTCTATCCTCTACAAATACCACCAATGACGAGCACGAAAACAAAAAGCCTTTATTTGCAAAGACTTCCTGCAAAACCGAAAAGAGTAACAGTGTCAAGAAAAAAACTCAAACTTCAGAAGATAAACTTAGATTCCTCCTTTTTATAAGCCTTGCATAGGTAATTAGGTATTACATTTTCATAAACCTCCCATCTTAAACGATAACCACTGTCAAATAAGCAAACACCATTTAGTTTCTCTCATTTCCACTATCATGTGACAAATTCCACACTGTGGAAACAAAAGGAAATTTTACTTGATCTTCTTGCAAACACCAGAAAAACAAAAGGAATGTTTAAACAAAATATATAAATCGACATAACTGGGACAGAGTTCAGTGCCTCTTTATATGTGTATATATGCAAACGTATCCAGATGATATGCCTCCAAAATATCCTCGACAACTACACTCCACCACGAAGAAGGAAAAAAGCACGCTCCTTTGTTCTTTTTACAGTTTTTCCTCAACATTGCTAAAATCCTTGCAACAAGGGAGCAGAACTTGAAGCGAGATAATGTGACTAAGTGATCAATATTTGATAAGGTTTATAATATTTCAGAATCCCAAACTAGATCAAGCATGAAAGCCCTCCAACGTAAGTAAAAGAAAATATGGGTAGACGTCCTTCCCCTAACAATACAAAGTTGTTTTCTTTAATCGGAGTTTCAAACTCATTTGGCATGAAAAAATGTAAATCAAGCATTGTCAAGGCGTCGAGTCAATACCGATAACAATCAAAGACACAAAACCAAATACTACAGACCAATTAGAAATGCAAAAGAAAATGAACCATCATCCTAAATTGAAATTTGAAAACCTGCATTTTCAATAACCAAGCCAACAACTTTATTAACTCATTCAGTTCACCGTCACTTGAGCTGAAGAGTTTTTCTACAAAACCCTAGAAATGAACAAAACTAAAAGGGCAAAACCCAATATAAATCCTATTCCCGCTTAAACTACTAATTCATTTAAAGAAAAAAGATCAAATTCACCATCAAAAACATCTCAAAAAAGAACATCAAGAAATCAAAATGTTAAGCTAAACAAACTTGAAATCTATAGTTACGGCCATTTCCCCATTTTCGGTATGAAAAACGGCTGAAACATTAACTCTTCGATAAACCAAATCAAAATTACTTTAAACATTACTCAAACATCAAAAAACAAGTTCAAACTAGAGAGAGAAAATGATTCCGTAGAGATTAAACGTAAAATGTAACAATATAAGTTAATCAAATCAAATCGGTTTATTTGAAGAAGACGTTTATAAATAAGTTCATGCAAGTAAACAACAACGTAGATTAAAACGAAATACGATTAAGATTATTTTAGCGAGAGATTAAAACGAAGATAGAAAGAGATTTTTGAAGTACCTTGAGAAATCTGAGAAGGAAGAACCATTAAAATCTGTTTTTCTTTCTTCTCTCTCTCTAGAGTTCTTCTATTTTCTCTCTCTCTCTAAACTGAAGAAAGCCTTCGTAACTTGGTTTTTTCAGCGTGCGGGTTTTCGTTTTTGTTTGTCCCTCGGTCCCTCCTTCTCGGGTTTACTTTGCGCCCGAAGATTTTAATTTATACTTGCGGTGAATTGTTTTTCTGGTGTGTCACTATGATTACTTTTGCTGTAAATTTTAATTTTAGGGTGATGGACATTTTCAACAAAAAAAAAAAATGAGACATGTAGTGTTAGTTGACCCCAACACAAGTAAGACAAGTCTGGTGGAATGTTAGTCAAAAGAGATGTACTGCGTCCGCCGTAGAGTATAGTGGTAACCTAGTCAACTGAAAATTGTCGTCACTGACCAAGACCTTGAGCTTGTTTGGTCTTTAATATTCGGTCTATCTATAATTATTGATTAAGGAAGGGTGTCACACATTGCATAGGGTCAACCATGACCTCTAGATTCTTGAGCAAACTCCCCTAAAGCCAAATTTTTCATATGGAATGTGCTCATGGCATAGTAGGAAGTGCCTATAGAAATTCTTTAGTTGTTATCCTCACCACTTGACCTCAGTTAAAGACGCTGGACTTCCAGTTTCAACTAACTGGAGTAGAGGTGGTGTGCCTATAGAGTTTCTCATTTCGAAGATTTCATGAGATGTTACACCCAACCCAAAGCCCGTGTCCACGTGCAAGCCCAATACCATGCAAAAGCCCAAGCTACAACCACAAAATTTACAAACTTGGAGCATTAAACTCGGGCTAGTGGGTTTGTCGTAGATTACACATTACCACAATACGTTAGTATCGGAGTTGAAAATAAGTGAGAAAAGATAAAGTCTGAATAGTTTTATTTCACATGAAAGTCATAAATACATTGTTTCAACAAAAAAAAAAAGTCATAAATACACAATCGCCAATTTATTAGTAAAAGAGCTAAGGAAGATTTGTATGACATAATTCGAGCTATTGAGACAATCGTACTTAAATAGAAATTTTATATGTATAAGAAAATTAGTCTGGCCTGACTTTTTGAGCTAGAATTGTGACGTGGCGCCTCCGGTTGTCAGTCTATGTAGAGAATATAATGAAAACTGATCAATGAGAGTCTGCCACATGACCATTGGGAGTCGTGGTCTGTTCCAAAAATCAGGCCAACTAGTCCTTTTGTCTATTAGATAGTACCCAAAATTTCAAAACTCAATTAGAGGGAGAATAATGGTGCTCCTCATAAAAGTAATCCATATGGTGGATTGAGCTTTCTAGATGGGTCCAAGTTAACACCTAGTTTGGATGGTGTAGAAGATTCATTGAAACAACTTGGTGAGATAAGTACTTATTTAGTTATTTATCACAATTATAAGTAAATATGAATATATGGTCCAAATTCAAGAAACAAACACATGATGCCAAACAAAAGTTCCAAGAAACAAAGAGAGGAGGTTGCGTGGCAAAAAGAATTTGCGTGGGCAGGCTAAAAGTAGGAGTTAACGTCTCTTATTCAGTTTTCAATCCTTTTCATTTCTTCAAGTTTGGAGGACAAATTTGGTACCCCAATCCTTCAAGCATCTTCAATAGTCTATGCTCCATATTATTCAAATCAAACACAACTTTATTTTTAAAAAGGTCACCAATGTTATACACTTTATTTAGAAGTAACTCAAGCCGAGTACAAATGTTAACAGGTTACATTTATATTTTTAAAACGCTCATCATATTTACATTTTGTAGTAGAAGAAGTTCTTGCTATCATTATCATACTAAAACAGAGTGGTACTTAGACGTCTTCGCGTTTATTAGGTCTTAGTTGATGGTGGATACTACCATGAAATATCATCTAGTAGTAAAAAAAATTATTTTCAGTTCAATTTAAGTTAATATGATAATTAGTGTTGCTCTTGCGATTATATCGACACTCACATTATGCGCTTATGATGTTCTTTATTGGTAAATAAATATATGTTACATAGTAATTAAATTAGGTGTAGAGTAACTAGTTTTTCTACTATATACTACATCATTTATTATAATACTGTTGTTTTTTTTTTTGTTGAAACCATTTAGTGAAAATGAGTCATTAAGTGAAAATGAGTCATTAAGTCAAAAATTTTGTCAAAGACTTTGTACATGTAGCACTCCCGTTATTCTAATACAGTTGAATTAGAAAGTGTGGTGTAAGCCACCAATATAATATACTACTATTTATTAGTCCACTATATAATCACGATACATCTATCTCAGAAAAATTGTTTCAAAAATTGAGATATCTACTTGATATAAAATATAGTACTTTATTTTGTGTTCCACCAAAGTGGCTATCTAGATTCTTTGGGCAACAAGTTTCTCTATTATGACTGAATGAACCCAAGTATCCGACCAAATGAACAATATAACCAAATGAATTAGTTATAATCTTTCGCAGGATGACGGGGAGGATGGCGTATCTAAGAATACTTTCGTTATGTTTTCACTAGCCAATATTAAATCGGACCAGATGAAGGACTTCTATGGAAGATATGATTGAAGTGGGGTTTTGTTATTAACATAGAGTATTGTTTATGTCAACCGCGTAGGTCCCACTTATCAACCGAGTAGTTCCTACAATAATCTAGAGTTTCTTTACATGCATGATTTTCACGCTATTATCTTTCACCAAACATTTTATCTTTCCTAGATTCCACAATTCTTTATTCCAAGATTCAGTACCCGCTCCGATTTTTGGGAGTTTTAAGTGAACGTATCGACTGGAGATCTTACACTTTAAATCGAAAATGTATACAATTTGAAATTCTTTTTTTACAAAATTTATAGTTATTAAATTTATACATGAAACAAATATTACTTAAACACCGGTCTTCTTGCATTTTTCGATACAAAATCACTAATCGGATTTGTGTAGTCAATATTCTCAATTAATTCATGTTCAATATATGAGAAAATAATCCATTTACTCTTTCTTGAGACATGGTAGATCACAAGTAAGACTTGATTAACTTCAACTTTGAAAAACTTCTCTCAGCAGAAACTACAGTAACTGGAATGACCAAAACAATTTTATAAGCGATTCACGCATTCAGACACCCTTCCATCAATTTCAAATACTCAAAGACTTCAATTGATCTTTTAACATTGTCTGGCAAAACCCCCTTTTAAATTTTCTGTTCAGAATACAAATCATCTCAATAATGTCGGTGTGTTGTCACTGACGAATCTGTGTGGGGGCGAGGGTAGGCTATAGCCTCCCCTCACCCCCACAAAAGGCCAAGAGAAAATAGAATTAGCCCTTTACAACGAAAAAATAAGTGACGTTCCAAAACATAAAATTGCATGTGATATAGCCCAATTGGTGAGAGCTTGAGAGTTAGGTTTTTGCTTCCCTTACATCACGGATTCAATTTCCCCCAACTAACATCGTTTTTCAATGGTTTGTGCCTCTTCCTCCTGAACTTTGTTTTCAAAATTTATTCTTTTACCTTAATCTCACATTTAGGAAATTAAGTGTATCATACTAAAATGTTTGTTTTGCAAATGTGAAATTTACAACTATCTAAAAGGCTAGAGCTTCAAGTGGGATATATAAAAGTTTGAGTATCACTTTGAGCATCTTGTCGGAATAATTTAAAAATTTTACGTTCAAAATTACGTTGTACATCTCAAATTCTTGTCTGTCTCACTTGAAAACTCATTATTCCATTTAACATTGATGTAAAACTATGAAAAACATCTCACTTAGCAAACTCATTGTTTAAATAGATTACAAATTATTGAGGACAAAAATTGTTTTTTTAGGTAAAAACAACTATTTCTCAACAAAAAAGAAAAAAATAGTAAAAGATAACTGTTATAATTATTTGTTTCTCATTGTCTAACTGAAAAAGGGGGTCATATGAGTATTTTTGCTAAAGTAGGTGGTCAGGCAGGAAGCTGGTTACAAAGTTGGGGACCATTTAAGAAATAATCCTTTTTTTTTGGTTGAAAATCAACCGCGTAGTTCCTACAATGATCTAGATTCTAGAGTCTCTTTACATGATTTTCACGCTATTATCTTTCCCCCAAACATTTTATCTTTCCTAGATTCCACAATTCTTTATTCCACGATTGTTACATAGTTCTCTAAGTTGGGGTCGTCCACTCCAGACATATGAATACGGGAAATAAAATAAGTTCATTTTAATTGTATACATGTATATTTTTCTTTTTGAGATCGACTAAGGTCTATGTTAATCTGATGAGACATGGAAATGTCCCATCTGAGTCTCTTAATTTAGACGAGTTAGTCTCTCTAGAGCAGTTACTCTCACGAATTACTCTCTTTTATGTTCAGGTACCTTTTTACAGAGTTACGCGTGCGAAACGGATAAAGTCGGAAAGAATACAGACGAGGGGCATTTTGGTCATTTGTTGATTCTGACTTCTTGGTCAAGATTAGTGTTCGGATGGAAAGTAGAGTCCAAGACGAGCACGTTGGCGAAAACGGAAGTCAAATCGGAGTCCGGATCGATAAAATATTCAAGGTCAAAGTTTAAGTCAAAATCAAGTCAATACAGATCTTGTGCGACACGTGGCGCACAAGAGGGAAGCGAATCTAAAGGCTCAGATGCGTTTCGGGCTATATTCGGTCTAAACCAGTGGTACTTTAAAATATGTAGGGGCTCAAGACTCAGTGTAGCGCGCTGCAAGATAGTATAGTAGTCCAAACTGATCCAACGGTCTTGCTACTCTCCGTACACGTGTTTGAATCAAAAGAGGTGGGCCGGATAGGTTTATTTCTCCCGCGAAGCACTGAATCAAATGGAGATTTCAACGTGAACGAGTCGGCCTTATTCTTCTCTGGTTTTCAAATTCCGATTAGAGAGAATCTCATACCAGACCCGAGAGGAGGGATTGAAGGAGATTTTGGTTTGGATCCAGGGGAGAGAGATAGAGAGAGAAACCGATTGAAAGATTCGGTTGAGTTCGAATATAAAACAGAAAGAGAGATAGACCCGGGAGATAGAGAGAGATAGAGGAGAGATTCGATTGATCTTGAATTCTATAAAAAGAGAGGTTGAACAGGAGGCAGAGATACATCTCGGCTGGGAGTATCATCCTCCTCTCAAGCTCAACTACAAACAGTAAATCAGAGAGAGAGTGAGAAGAAAAGAGGATCGGTTTTTATAGAACAGAACAGAAAAGGAGAAAAGTAGAGAGAGAGAGAGAAACCGAGAGCTTAACAGTTAGTTTTTCTTGAATTTTTTATTTTCCTTTTGTTTCCTCTGCATCTTAGTGAGAGAGAAAGAGAGATTACAGAGGAAGAGAGACAATTAGAGAGAGACAGAGAGATTAATATGAGAATTATTGTAGAGAGAGAGAGAGAAACAGAAACTTGGTTTTAAGAAATTAATTTGATTCTTCGTAATTTTTTATTTCTCTTTTTTATTTTCTACTTCTTAGTGAGAGAGAGGGAGATTAGAGAGAGAGAGAGAGATTAAAGAGGAAGACAGAAAGTTTAGAGAGTTAAGGAAGGTGAGAAAATAATTTTCTCAGAGAGGAAAATATTTCCGGGAAGACGAGAAAATCGTTTTCCCAAAGGGTGCGTTTGGCAAATTTCCGGGAAAAACAGAAGGAAATCAATTCCTTAGGCTCTGTTTGGTGGGAAAAGCGCAGAAAAGTAAGTTTCTTTCTTCTTTTTCTTCTATTACTTTAAATATCTATCGTTTTTAGCATGAGTAGCTAAGTCTTTTATATCTAGGGTTTTAGATGAAGTTATAATAATTATTCTAACGATAAATTTATTACAGTTTTTACTATTTTAACGATAATATCTTCCGGGTTTTTAGACCGTTCATGGACTGAAAACCTGAGTTATATAAAGAACTATCCAATTAGACCAAAATTAATTTGTCCTTAGAATTGTTAGGAAGACGGATTCGAAAACCCTAGGTTCCCTTTTTCTGAATACCGACTTATTTCTTTGTTTATTTATTTTTTTTGTTTTATTTTTATTAAACCTCCATCAAACCACTTTTGAAAATCTAAATAGTTTTAAGGTTAGAATTTAGTTTAACTTAGTCTCTGAGGAACGAACCGGTCTTACCGGAACTATTACTTGACGCCCGTATACTTGCGGGTGGAAACCTATTTAGGTAACTTTTTAGGCCCATCATAATCGTTACAAGACACTGATAAATCATGAAGATGTGACAAGCACGATAACCACCTAAGTTAGACTAATAATGAAAGAAACATAAAATCTAACAAGATGAAAGAAACCTAAAACCTAACAAATTTATTACATTATTGATACCTTTAATAACCCAAATTCAATAATTATCGATTTCACTTTGCGTGAGAACCGAACCTGGAATCTCCGGGATTTTGAAATTTATGTCAATAATATCATCCACTTGGAAACCAAGGGATGACTTTCAATTATACTTTCATTCCTTAAACTCATTGCCTCTACTCACCACATTTGAGTTAGCATGACGAATTTTGTCTTTGTTTAACCTGTTATATTCACATCCATATACCCTTATAACGTTAAGTGCGGATCAGCTTACTAGTTTTCTTTTCTACAAAATTTTAAAACAAAATTAGTTTTATGATCGAAGTATGTGTTGGAACATGATATTGTGAACTTGTGATTTCTTTCTCTCTATACGGGGACACGGTGTCAACATGACGTTGTAACCGACCATATCCTAACTAAATACGTTTTGTACTTAATAAAATATATTACGTATATTAGAAGTAACTAAACTACTAGTGTAATTAGACACTAAAAACTACTAAATGTTTCCCTAACAAGCTTACAAGTAAATTGTTAAATACTTAGCTTGTTACATGATAACTACACATTAAGTCATATACTTAGATAAAATATTATACAATAATTTTACATTGTTAAACAAGTTGGTTTAAATAATCAACTAAGGAAAGAGATACAATTAGATTTACCTATTTTACAAACGATAGTAAACACAGGTTCGGTCATTATCAACCCATTTATAAAATGTGACGGGATGACGCATAAGATTATTTTAAACCAGACCCATTTACATCCATATCTATAATAAAAGTCTTCTCCAAAATAATGCGATAAATGAATTAAAATAGAAATCTCTAGTACGTATAGACCGCATTACATTATACATGAACGTATACTATAAGAATATTACTTTCTTCTCTTGTCAGTGGGCTACCTAATTTTCTTCCACCTACTTTTTTTTTTCCAACTAACGTGTCGTCCCTCTCTATTCTTCAATTAAATTCTCAAGCTTTCATTCACGTTCTCGTTAAATTTGAGTTGATTCTATTTTGCCCCTCTAAGATGACCAATTCCTTAAAATAGCTCCCGGTAGATGAATAGTTCTCAAAATAGTTCATCTCTTTTTAATTTTTGTTAGTCAACTTCAATAATATTACCATCAACTTTGACTGTTGGCCATCGACTCTCTTTTTTAAGAAAGCAAGAGAGATAGCTTATGGAGATAACCAATTTTAAGGGACTTTAGGGAACCAATTTGGTGAATTGGTATGTTTTGAGGACCAAAATAGAATGAATCCTTACATATTCATTCCATGCACGTGTGAGATGGTGAAATCTCGGTTTCATACAAGCGCGAGGGGATGTTTAGGGTTAATTCTATTTTACCCCATAAAGATGACCCGATCACCAATACATCCCCTAAGATTAGGGGTGGGAAAAAGATCCGGAAGACCGCTATCCGACCCGTTCGACCGAGATAAAAAGTGTCCATGGACACCCGATGGTCATAATGGTCAGTGTCCGACCGGCCCGAAAGAATTGGCGGACGGTCACGGTCAAAATTCTATGTCGAAGGACCGACCGCTAACCGACCGGTACGAGTGACCGAATAGGTTGACCGACTAAACTGTCCTCATTTTTAGAAGTTGACCGTTGAATTTTATAGACATGAATATATGATGATCGTTGGCTACAGTTATATAGTCCTCTGGAAGACTAAACATTAGTGCATGGCTTAATTATATCTTGTTGATCAACTGTGTTTTTTCTTTTTTATATTTACTTTTTGATTTCTTGGTTAAACATCTTCATTTGTAAGTAATTTTATTTGTGGTGATAAAAATAAAGTCCTGAATTAAGTAAATTTATTGGAAAGTCCGGACCAAGACCGTCCGGTGTTCGACTGGACCGGTAAAATAAACGGTCTTGGACGGTCAATGGACAAAGAATTTTTTAGAGTGACCGTCCGAGTCCGCCCGAGTAAATAGGTGGTCACCAATAGTTTATGTCCGAGTGGACCGGTTCGATGAAGTTAGAGTCCGGTACCGACCGGTCCGGACCGATTCCCACCCCTACCTAAGATGACCAGCTCCCGAAATAGCTTTCTAAATCACTTTCCCGTCCATATTACCATCAAATATTAATTTTAATGAGAAGAAGTTAAAACAATAAAGAAAATGAAAAATTAATTAGGGAGTAAAAAAGAATTACTATTGAGAATAGTAGGAATATAAAGAACTTTTTTTTTATGTTTGACCGTAATTAGACGGAAATTGGTCAAGTAGTCATTCTGGAAGTTGGTGATATGTAGGGGGTTCATTTGGTGAATTTCCATCCTTATGGGGTCAAAGTGGAATTAAGCTAGATGTTTATCCGTTTTTGATTACTTCGTTTTCGTTTTCCTAATTGTGTATTTATAAAGAGCTTCCCCCTTTGTGCATAAAGAAAATTCCTTTCTTCATTTTCCTTCATCTTTCTCTCTCTCTCTTTACTTTCTCTCTCTAGATTCTGAATTTGTTCAAACGAATGGCAGCTGGAGTAGAATTGACGGAATCCGGTAAAACTACCGGAATTGTTATGGATTTTCCGGCTAATTTATCTTCATCATCTTCTGGTTCACCTTCTTCTTCATCATCATCACCAGTCAAGATACCTAGAAGGGTTAGACAGAGGTTAATTGAAAGTAAGAGTCCTTCGATCACAACGGTTGAAGAAATTGAAACTAAACTCAAAGAAGCCGATCTTCGTCGACAAGTAGGTCTTTATATCCTCTTACTTTCTTTCCCCTTTTGTTTATCTTCTATTATGGTTTCATGGCTTCTCTTTTATCCTCTTGTTATTCTCCTTCATCAAAATTTCCCTAAATTTTTGGTTAGTCAGGTAAATTTTAGGTTTTTATTCTTCTTGAAGTTTCTTCATCTGTTTAAAAGTAAACGTTACTTTTCTTAATCTAATTACTTACTTTGCTTAATCTGATTAAAAGTTTATTTTTACTTTTTTTTTTTAATCTAATTAGAAGTATATCTTACTATTCTTCTTCTATTTGATCGTCTTTTCTACACTGATAAAACTATCTTTTCAGAGCTAAAGCTAATTTGTATTAAAGATTGAAGCTTTTTTTTATTTAACTGGATTCAAATTCTTTTCTGAGGTATATATATGTTTATTTGGGTTGATCAATTAACTGTTTGTTTCTTTATTTTACGTTGGGAATTTGCAGCAATTTCATGATTGGTTATCAAGCAAGGCTCGACCAAAACCAAGAAGTCCTTCATGGTCTTCATCTCAAGAGGATGATCTTGCTCAAAAACTTGAAGCAAAGCTCCAAGCTGCCGAGCAGAAAAGGTGAAATTTTTTTACTAATTTGGGTTGTCAAATTTCATTTTACAACTTTTTCTTGAAAGTAATATAAATTATTTTTACTCAGCTTATCAAGTAAATTTGAGCTGGTCATTCAAGACTTCATGAGTCTTGTCAAGCTCGCTTTGGTTGAGTGGCAACATGTTTGTCCTCTCCCTTCACTGGGCAGAGACTAGATTCGAATCTTGTCAAGAAAGACTTCATCGTAGAGGTGCCTTTCTTTCTCTCCATAGGGAGCTTCTTCTCTCCACAGGGAGAGATTCGGGTTCGAATCTTATAATAGATATTTCACTTGTTTGTTCTTCTTATATGTCTTGTCATATACTTACTATCGTGGCCCCTCAGAACAAGAGAGTCAGAATTCAATTGAAGACATCTTTAAGTGAAGGCTTAAATTGGCCTAGTTTGTGTATCCTAATATGCTTTTTTTTCGTAAATTTGAAGAACTTCTTTTGCTGATATCTGTTATTTTTCTCGTCCTGTTTCCTAATTGACCTTGGGCATACAGGTTGAGTATTTTAGCTAAGGCTCAAAAGCGTTTAGCTAGGTTGGATGAGCTGCGGCAGGCAGCTAAAACTGGGGTAGAACTTCGTTATGAAAAGAAACGGGAGAAGCTAGGAACAGTTGTTGAATCCCGAGTTCAGCAAGCAGAGGCAAATCGGATGCTTCTTCTCAAGGCTAATAAGCAGAGAAGAGCTGCAGCAAAAGAGAGAAGAGCTCAGTCACTGTTGCAGAGGACAGTCCAAGAGAGCAAGTATAAAGAGTGTGTACGGGCGTCAATTTCCCAAAAACGTGCAGCTGCCGAAAAAAAGCGGCTGGGATTGTTGGAAGCAGAGAAGAAGCGGACGCATGCAAGATTAATGCAAGTGAAACGTGCGGCTAAGTTTGTCAATTACCAGCGAGAAATAGAGAGAAAGAGAATTAAGGATCAGTTGGAGGATCGACTACAAAGGGTATTTGTTTAATCAGTATGTATTCTTTTTCTTTTTTTTTCTTTTCTGGAGATCCGTCTTATGCTTTCTCGTTGTTTTCTGGAGTAGGCAAAGAGCCAAAGAGCAGAATACTTGAGGCAGAGAGGTAGTCTCCATAGTTCTGTTCGTTCTAATTGGTATGAGATGCACAAGCAAGGAGACTTTCTTTCAAGAAAATTGGCGAGGTATTGCGGCTCAACTACTATTTTCTACTACAACAGCTAAATTTTTATTCTTTTCAATATCTATGAGTTTGGGGAGCTACCGGCCTTCTAATGGTATTTGCAGCTCTAGCGTAATTAAACCTGTAAATGATGCTATTTATGGATGTTGTCTCAATAGAAAGAAACAATTAAATCTCCTTTGTTCTTCTTTGTTGAACTTTTTCATAAATCTTCTGAGTTTTTAACATTTGGTCCTTCAAACCACTCAATGAGCAGGTGTTGGAGACACTTTGTGAGTACGAGAAGAACTACTCATGCTTTAGTTAAAGCCTATGATGCCTTGGACATAAACGAACAATCGGTGCAAACGATGCCATTTGAGCAGCTTGCACTCCGGATTGAATCTTCTGCCACCATTCAAACTGTGAAAGATCTAGTTGATCGACTTGAGACCAGGTTGACACTCTCACATTCTGAGATTGCTCTTAGTAGTATATCAAAGTTGGATAATATTGATCACCTGCTTAAACGTCTGAGCTCACCAAAGAAAAGGGGTAGGCCCTCTAACAATGTGAGAAAAGGAGGGGCCAAAAAAGTAGGGTCCAGTAGAGAAGTAGCTCAAAATCCTGCCAAGTTGTCAAGATATCCCGTGAGAGTCGTGCTCTGTGCTTATATGATATTGGGTCATCCAGATGCAGTTTTCAGTGGAAATGGGGAGCGTGAGATTTCTCTTACTGAGTCTGCAACAAATTTTATTCGGGAGTTTGAAATGTTGATAAAGGTAGTGCTAGATGGTCCTGTAGAGAGTGGAACGAAGTCACCAGTTAGGCGGACGATCAGATCCCAGTTGAAAGCCTTTGACGCAGCATGGTGCTCATACCTTTATCGGTTTGTCGTTTGGAAAGTCAAGGATGCGCGGTCACTTGAGGAGGATCTGGTGAGAGCAGCTTGTCAACTTGAGCTCTCTATGATGCAGAAGTGCAAGGTAAATCCAGAAGGGAGTGATGGTGCTCTTTCTCATGATATGAAGGCTATTCAAAATCAGGTTCGTACTTAACTTGCTTCGACTAAGTTCTAAGGAACAGTCTTTATAAAGTAAATTTACAATTTTAGAAGCATCTTTTTGTAGTATTTTGCATCTCATTGTTGAGGGTTTAGCTCACATCTTTCATGGTACCAGGTCTCGGAGGATCATAGGCTTTTGAGGGATAAGGTGCACCATCTGAGTGGTGATGCTGGGATTGACCGTATGGAATCTGCTCTCTCAGATACTCGCTCTAGGTTCTTCCAAGCGAAGGAAAATGGGAATCCAATTGATTCGCCAGTTGCTCATATCTTCTCTCCTACTCTTCCTGGTTCCCCGGCTACAGTTCAACCCTCTTCAATGTCAGATGAAGGTAGAAGTTCACTTGATGGTGGTCAGAAGCCTAGCCACGTCCGCTCATTATTTAAAGATGCTTCATCCCCATCTAAGGCCAATGTCCCATCAACTTCAGATGAAAATTTGGCAAGAGAGAATGAAATGCTTGTTAATGAAATAGTTCATGGGAACCACCATGCTCTTGCTGACAGCTTTGAACTTGGCGGTGGTGTTCAAAATGGCGTTAAGGTTAGTTTAGCTGTGTACTTTACGTGCCTTACACTACATCCTAAACTTTCATAGTCTCATACAAATATCTCTTTTACGCAGGCGAAAGTAAGAGAGACATTAGAGAATGCCTTCTGGGATGGAATTGCAGAAGCCATGCAACAGAGTGAGCCCGAATATGGACGCTTAGTTGAACTCGTGAAGGAGGTGAGGGACGACCTTTGCGAAATGGCTCCTCAAAGCTGGAGACTGGAGATTCACGAGGCTATTGATATCGATATTCTGTCTCAAGTAATTGCACTCTTAACTAAAAAATAGTTTGCATCCTTATGTTCTCCCTATATGTATGATGTTATTAATATTTTTTTTCTTTTACTTCAAAGGTGTTAATGTCAGGAAACCATGACATGAATTATCTTGGAAAAATTCTGGAGTTTGCGTTGGTTACTCTACAGAAGCTTTCTGCTCCTGCTACTGAGGGTGAAATGAAGGTGACCCACGAAAAACTCCTGAAAGAGCTAAGTGAGGTAGCTAGATCCAAGGACGAATCAAGTGTTTCATTCCTTAATGCTACTATTAAGGGTCTGCGCTTTGTTCTAGAACAGATTCAGGTAAAAAGAAACATTTAATTGCAGAAACTAATTCATGAACATATTACTTCAGAGAGCTGATATTGTAGTTTTACTTTTGATGATCTAACAGGCACTTAAGCGAGAAATTAGCAAAGCACGAATCAAAATAATGGAACCACTCATCAAAGGACCAGCTGGTTTAGAGTATCTTGCAAAAACCTTTGCTAGCCGTTATGGGCCTCCATCAGATGCCTCAATCTCTCTACCACTAACAATTCAATGGCTTGCATCAGTCCGAGGTAGTGCGGAAGAGGAGTGGCAAGAACACAAGAATTCTCTTTCTGCTTTGGTGACAAGTGCTGATAATTCTTCTCAGGGTCTTCCTCCTTCCACCTCTCTTCGAACTGGAAGCAGCTTGGTTGAGTCCAAACAGTTTCAGATGGCTACTTTCACTCCAAATTCTACTACAGGTTTGCATCTGATGTCCTATCTTATTCGATTTGTCTATTCTTTTTCAGTTAATTGAATTAATTAATATCGGGTCCTATTCTTTAGTACAATTTTTCTCATCTGTTAATCTGGATCAGGTGGACAACCAGAATGCAAGGGAGAAAAGATTGATAAGTTGGCGAGACTTGGTTTGTTGAAGTTGGTCAGTGGGATAGAAGGGATAACCGAGGAAATTCTACCTGAAACCCTTAAACTCAATTTCTTAAGGCTGAGGTCTATCCAATCTCAAATTCAGAAGATCATCGTCATCTCTACCAGGTAAATTGATAAGAATTGTACTTCTATTCATCGCGTGTCTGTTGAATCTTAATATTGTGTCATCTCATCACCAC
Organism: Eschscholzia californica; assembly: GCF_041429995.1. Classification (NCBI taxonomy): domain Eukaryota; kingdom Viridiplantae; phylum Streptophyta; class Magnoliopsida; order Ranunculales; family Papaveraceae; genus Eschscholzia; species Eschscholzia californica. Next base: position 41,453,161 of record NW_028238483.1, on the reverse strand, counting down.
ACATCGCTAATTGCTTTTGAGTTCGACTTGTACAACTTTAACAGTTTTCACATGATTAATAACAGTAATGTGAAATGTGCAGCTTGTTGGTTCTCCGGCAAACACTTGTCAGCAACAACTCATCTAGGACCCCATCAGTCATGGATGACGTAATAACCGACGCTTTCAAAGCACTAGTTGAGCTCTTGGACTCAGTTGAAGATGTGGGTGTTGCAGAAATTGTCGGAAAACTTTACGTATCTGCTGAGAACAATAAAGAAGCCCTAGCCCTAGACCTCGATAAAATCAAAGCAAGTAAAGAAGTAATGGCGAACATGTTATTGAAGAGCTTAAGAAGCGGAGATCCCGTGTTCGAGAGGGTATCTCGATCCGTTTACTTGGCAGTCAGAGCGGTAGTTCTCGGTGGAACTGGGGAGACGGCTGGGGGAAAGAAGTTGGCGGAGGCATCTCTGCGGCGAGTTGGTGGTGCAGCTCTGATAAAAAAGGTGGTGGAAGCTGGGGAGGTTTTGATTATTGTGGGGAAAGTTTCAGGTAGTGTTCACGGGCCTTGGTATGATGAATTGATGAAGAATTGAATAGAAAAGATTTCAGATATCCAGTGTTTGTACAGGTAAATAAGTTATCAGTTTACGCGATATTATGATTTGTGTAGAGGCAGCATAAAATAGTGTATAAATTTGTATCTAAACCCATAATAAATACTCTACTTTGATGTTTGTAAAGTTTTTTTTTTTGTTGAACATGATGTTTGTAAAGTTGATATTCAAAACTGATAACTATGTTTGGGCCACCACTGCTTTGGGAAGAAAATTTTTAGGTACACAATTTTGGGCATTTTCCTTCTGTTTTCTGAGTAGTCCTTCATCATTTCTTCTCTATGTAGGGAAGTGTCAAAAGAAATATGTTGGTTTTATGTCTCTACCCGGAAGGTTGGTTAGACTATTTCTCTCCTCTCTCTTGACTCAAAAGTTGTTCCCCTTTCTTTGACTCAAAACCTATGGTTTCATTTGGATATCTGTTTTAGAATTCCATGGTTCAACCATGAGAGATTTAACAAAGAGAGATAGAGAGAGACGGTGGGGTGGCCAGAGGCGGCTGCTAAGATGGGAGGAGGTGAGGAAGAAAAAATTATGGGGAGAATTACTGAAACTCCCGCCTTTTCATAATACACATTAATGAAACCCCCAGTTTTAATTAATAAGAGTTAATTCCTATATGGCCCCCTACTTTGTGACCAGCTTCCTTTATGGCCCCCTTTTTTTCGTAAATTCAAATATGACCCCCTATTTTCAAGTAAATGTCATTACTACCCTTCTTAATTTTAAATTTAAAATATTTAAAAAACATTATTTCCACCTCACCCCTCTCTCTCTCTCCACCTCATCTCTCTCTCCAATTCACCCATCTCTCTCTCTCCAATTCACCTCTCTATCTTTCCAACTCACCTCTCTCTCTTCCAAGTCACCTCTCTCTCTTCCAAGTCACCTCTCTCTCTTCCAAGTCACCTCTCTCTCTCCCTCCAACTCACCTCTATCTTCTCCGATTAGGTCGCCGGCCGGAAAATTTTCCGGCCGGCGACCATTAAAAAAAAAAAAAACTTTTTTTTTTCACTCTCTCTCTCTAGAAACTCCGGCGAAGGGGTTTCCCTTCGCCGGAGTCCCGGTCTGTTGAAGAACAGACCGGAACTGGTCTGTTCTTCAACAGACCGATCTGGCCTGTTGAAGACCGGATCTGTTGAAGAACAGACCGGACTGGTCTGTTCTTCAACAAACCACTTCCGGTCTGTTCTTCAACAGGCCAGATCTGGTCTGTTGAAGAACAGACCAGTTCCGGTCTGTTCTTCAACAGACCGGAACTCCGGCGAAGGGAAACCCCTTCGCCGGAGTTTCTAGAGAGAGAGAGTGAAAAAAAAAATTTTTTTTTTTTTTTTAATGGTCGCCGGCCGGAATATTTTCCGGCCGGCGACCTAATCGGAGAAGATAGAGGTGAGGTGGAGAGAGAGAAGTGAGGTGGAGAGAGAGAAGTGAGGTGGAGAGAGAGAGAGAGGTGAGGTGGAGAAGCTATTTTGCTTTCCCCTAAATAAAATTGTCAAACAAATTTGACCAATTTTTGACCAAGTCTTCACACCCCGGAAACTTTTTAGCTTTCCCCAAAGCGCTTCCCTTCTTCTATATGGAGAAGAATAGCGAATAAATCGAACGAGCATCTAAACCATTTTAAAAGAAAACATAATTGATGAAGTACATCATATTGAATTGCAGCAAAAATAGTACATCATATTTAAATAAATGTATGAGATTGATTCAACTAGTCAAAAAAGTCGTTAAATACTTGTATATTGAAAAAAAAATGTACTAATTGAAATCTCCCAAGCCATAGTATAATATTTAAAGTATTTTCAATGTTCAAATTGGACTTGCACATGTATAAAGGTAAATCGTTCTCCACATGACCTAACAAAAATGAACATGTTATAGCACCAAACATCATACGTGTTATTTGAGGTGATATTAGTCCTACTTGGACCCATATATGTCTTGAACCGAGGATAGGTTTGTTATGGAAATAGGATGTGTCTATCCATTTTAAGTATATTTTCCTTTCCAAATAAACAACAAAAATCAGAGTGGCGCAGCGGAAGCGTGGTGGGCCCATAACCCACAGGTCCCAGGATCGAAACCTGGCTCTGATAAGTTTTCATTATTTTCCACTGATTTTAATAAGCTGCATATCTAAACCTTTAGTACCACATCGTCGAACTAGAATCTGTCTCTCCTCATTATAAAGTCACGGATAGCAATTAATGGTTCGACCTTACTTGAACAGGATCTGTTCTATAGGAAGGATACATCTGTATCCTTGATTTCTAAGGAGACAGCAACCTAAGTCTGGTCGATGAATCATGACCGTCCGATCGGAGCGTGATTAATAGTTGAGATCTGAGCTATCAGCATCTCAACCGTAGATGATCGTTCTCAGCTCATCTTCGGATGGTTGAGATGGTCGGTCGGTTGTCTGACAGACTTCCCCAAAATCTTTTTGTTATGCACTAACTTTTCATAGTGGATGTAAACGAAGTGTAAGAAAACTATGGCGGGAGTTGGAACTTTTCCCTCCACAAATTATCATATCTTCTCTTATAATCCAAAAAATATTATCTTTTCAGTGGAATTCAAGTTTTCAGTTACCGTTATGATGAACTCTAAGATCTTGAATCTAAATTTCTCATCACCTCCTCCTCTTCAAATCTCTAACCCTAACCCTAAATCCTCTCTCACAAACAAATCTTCATTTTTCTCTTCTTCATTTCAATCTAATTTCCCTCAATTTTGTACAATTTTCCGAAGAAATAGTCGAACAAGTTCTAGTACTAATCTTCATTGTGTTTCTTCATCAGATTCATTTTCTTCTTCTTCTTCTGAATTTCCACTTCTTCCATTTGGAGCAGATGAGGTTTGATCTTCTCGGCTTCCTCCTCTACTTCATTGTTCCTTTTAATTTCTTTGCTTCAGCTTGATGTAGTAGAAATAGTTATTATTTGAACAATCTCATAAATGTAGATTGATTTGTAAAGAGGTGGTAAATTTTCACGTGTAGAAATCAACATATCTGGAGTGATCTTTTACTATTAGGTTTTGATTCGTTCGAAAATTGTAAGGTGATGGAAACCTAGATTTCTTAGGAGTAGTTGATTATGGAACATTACTACATTACTAACCCTAGACTTAGGCATAAGCTTTTATTTTCCTATTTGATTAAATACTTTGTGATGGATGATAATGTGATCTTTCACTTTTCATGTTAGAAGGACTAATATTTTTCTTTTGTTTGTTCATATAATCCCTTGAAGGAGTTGAATTTATGTATGAAAACAGGTTCTTGTTCCTACAGAAAGTAAGACACTTCATTTGTATGAGGCACGATATCTCGCATTGCTGGAAAAGGTGCTGCTTTTATTTTCTCTTATCCACCTTCGTATATGATTTTATAATTAGATTTAGCAGAGAATAATATTTCCTTCTTAAAAGACAAAATGATTTTTTGTTTCCTTGGTAAGATACTCAAGTAGTGAAAAATTCTCAGCACGATTCGACTGTGATTTTCTCGGAAGCTAATTGTACTCTAAGCTAATTGGTCATGTATTCTGCTGGAGTATTTTTCTATGCTAATTAGTCATGTTAAATCTACTTGGTTTCAGTCATTGGATAGAAAGAAGAAGCTTTTCGTGCATTTTGTGTTAGATCCAATCATTACTAGTGGATCATCAGCTGGAGCATCCTTTGCAGCTCGATATGGTTGTTTAGTTCTCATTGAGAATGTAAGCTTATTTGTAATACTTTTTTTTTTCGCAATTTTTGTAATTGTTACATTTGAAGCATTATCCAATTAACCTGTTTTTCTAATGTTTTAGGTTGAACGTTTGGAAGTTGGAGCATTAGTTTCTATAAGGGGCATTGGCCGTGTCAAGATTGTGAATTTTGTCCAAGTGAGTTGTTAATGAATAAGTTGGTTTGGAATGTCGTTTTTGAATTGAAATTTAAGTAATAGTTTAGGTTGCTATTCTTTTCGTAATACCTTCTTTAAGAATAGTCTTCTTTTATACTTCACAGCTGTTATCCTTTAGCAAAATGGCAATCCTCTTTGTTGACATGTTATTCTAGTCTAGGCAGAAAGTGGAGAGATATGCCTGATGAACAATCTGTGTTTGCTATTGTCTTAACTTGTATATAGAATTCTTGTTTCGTCAGGCAGACCCATACTTAATTGGCGCCGTCATCCCATTGCGAGATAATGTTCCTGACAACTTAAGCAAAATAAGCTCTGAAGTCGCAAAGCTTAAGGAATCACTTTATCAGTTGAATAGCTTACAGATAAAGTTAAAGGTATGCATCCGACGTTCATTGAAACAACTCTTTTGACCTCAATCTAGTATTTCCACAGTTATTTTCGGAATTAAATCTTGTGAAACTAGTTTTATAGGATTGAAAGCCTTGTCGTTGAATTATAAGGTTATTTGGCCATTACTACTAACCAAACAAAAGAAAATTGTCTGAAGTGTAACTCCATAGTTAATTTTCTCATACTGTCTTTCAGAGCGGTTGAAAAAAGTATTAGACTTGAGTTCCTAGGTCGATAATGCTTGTTTAATCCGAGAAACACATTGAAAAAAGGAGTAATTTTCTCATACTGTCTTTCCGTTACTTGTAATGTATGACACAGATCTATATTTTGTGTCTTATACTATCAGGCATCGAAGTATGAACCATTGCAGACTCATATTTCTAATTCTCTAAGATGGGCAGAGAGAGAACCAACGATAGACTGTGACGAATTTTTCTTTCCATCTTTAGCTGAGCGTTTATCCTTCGCAGGGCTACAACGTGTTTCAGGTTATTTTTCTTATCCTCTCTACCTCTTTTGTCTAGCATCTTAGCACCTAATGATATAAATCTCCATGTCTTCTAATGTTTAGGTATTTGATATTGATGCGAGTTGTAGGACATGAACACCTTTAGAAAACCGAATTACACACACACACACACACACACACACACACACACACACACACCCACACACACACACACACACACACATATCCTATCGTTGTCTGACAATTTTGGCACAAGCCTCTTATCTTAACCTCTCCAACATAGTATTTTTGAGGTTCTATCATTTCTATTGCATATTTGCACAAACTAAATCCATACTTGAATTGCCTTTGATTTGGCACACTATCAACTGAAAAATGTTAAATTATATCCTTGTTTGAACTTGAGCAGGATCAACCGAATGGGAATTGCAGGCGTTACAGAAGGAGAAACTAAAAGCAATGGAGATAAAAGAAACATCGGAAAGACTTGAGAAAACAACAGAGTTTGTTAAGAAAAACATTTCCATGGTTGCAGCCAAACTTGCTATTCAGTCATTGGAAGTGCAGTAATCCCATGTAAGAACTCATCATTAACATTATGGAAATGAAAAAGTAACAATGCTATCCTCACCATGATTGTATTGCTAGAACCTCACTTAATTCACATTAACTTTAGCTTTTTCGATCAAACTAAACTAAACTGACTAACACGAGAAAAACATTTTCTGTCAACCTAGTTCTCCGACTCATTATTTCTGGCTCTGAAATTGGTGCACATGGGGGCCAGATCGGTTCCCCGATGGCAAATGTCTTCCAGTCCTTGCAAAAGCAATCGGGAGGATTGGAAATGCTGCAGCTACAAGACTTACAATATTTAGGGCAATAAGGCTTGGTATGGAAACACATACAATCAGTAGAGAATGTAGAATCTAGGGTTTCGACAGAAAGAAGAGAAGAAGAGATGAGGGCAAAAGTGATTAGGGCAAATGAAAAGAGAGCTTTTATATGGTCAGCAGAAGTCGTGTCTGGTCCAAGCTTGACCGTCAACAAAGTCTAGTCTGGTCCAAGCTCCAGTCAAGCAAGTCAACTCAAGCAACCTCTGACTAAGTCAATAACTATTGACTTAACTCCTAAAGGCACCTACATGAGAATTCAAGAATAGAAGTTAGAAAAACAGTTTTAGTTGTTAAGTTTTCTGTTAGCTAGATTTCTGTTAATTGTTAGTTACATAACTGTTTTTCCTTTCTACTCTATAAAAGAGAAATGTAAAAACTAAATCAAACAATTGAAATAAAACAGAGAAGGGAGAAGTTTCTTACATGGTATCAGTTAGGTTAAGCAAATCGATCCACTGCTAGGGTTTTCTTCTCTCCATCTCAAGAACATTCAATCCAAAATCTCGCAAAATGAGACAATTCATGATCCAAATCCAGTTAAAATAGATCAAAATCAAACAACAAAGATCAAAATCAAGAAGATAAATCAACAAGTTGTAAGTGATTAGATTCACTTACTGTTTTTTCAGACTATTTTCCATCTTTTCTCCTGGTTCTTTACTCATCTCTTTATTCTCAAATCATGGCATCCTCTAATCAAGGTAATCTTCCTCCCATATCTTCTGTTACTAGTTTTATCACAGAGAAACTAGATGATAGTAATTTTTTAATGTGGAAGGATCAAGTAGAGACTCTACTTGGAACATATGATCTGTTAGGGTTTGTAAATGGTACAATAGAAGAACCACCACAACTTAGAATATTTCATGGTGTAGAACAAGTTAACCCAGATTTTCAATCTTGGAGATCAAAAGAAGGGTTTGTTAGGTCTTACCTCAAAAGTACTCTATCAAAATCTGTCTACTTAGATACTTATGGTCTAAAAACAGCAAAAGAAATTTGGGATTACCTTGATATTACTAACAATGAGGGCTTAGAATCAAAAAAGGATCAACTCGGGAGAAAACTACAAACAATTAAGAAGGGAAGTGCCACAATTGCTGAATATCTAAGAGAATTGAAACTTATAGCTGATTCTCTTATTTCTGTTCATGACAAAATCAATGAATCTGAACTTGTCAGAATAGCTATTCATGGTTTAAGTTCAGAATATGATCAATTTGTTATTGCTATAAGGGCTAACAATGAGCAATTGTCATTAGCTCACTTAAAGTCTAGGCTAATACAACATGAGCAATGGTTACTTCAAAAAGAATCAGATCAAGAGGCTTATTATGTCAAAAGACTTCAGCCAAGACAACATCAAAGATATGCAAATAAACCTTCTCCAACCTACTATAAAAATCAAGTTTATAATAAGAGAGATGGGTCTCCTCCAAAAGGAAATTTTTCCACAAACAGCCAATTGAAAGGTCAAAAGGCTGAAGATTTTGACTTCTCTTCAGTTCCATGTGGTTTATGTAAGAGGTGGGGTCATACTCCTAATGTTTGTTATTTCAGATACAAACCAAACAGGAACTATCCTACTTATCATACTGAAGCAAATTGCCCACAAAGTGATATTGATAAAAATCAGCAAGATGGAAATGCAGATACAGAGTCTTATCCCTATGAAGAAGAGGGAATGCTAGAATGTAATAATGCTGTTCTATTTCCTTATGAAAGCAGTGATGATTGTGATGAATTTCAAGAGTGTCATACTGCCACTGTTATAACAAATACAAGTGATGAAATATATTATGATTGTGTCTCAGATCAGGAACAATGCTTTGTGTCTACAGATGCTTTAACTTCATCAAATAAAGATAAGTCTTGGCTAGCTGACACAGGAGCCAGCAGCCATATGACTCACAGTGAGGATAATCTTACTTTGATTCAACCCTATAATGGGTCTGATGCAGTTATGGTGGGAAGTGGAAAATTTCTACCTATTTCAAGTACTGGTATGTCAAAACTATCCACCTCAACTCATGACTTTGAGCTAAACAAGGTCTTATGTGTACCACATTTGAAAAGGAATTTACTGTCCATTTCCAAATTCACAAAGGATAATTCATGCTCAGTGGAATTTCTTCCTTGGGGTTATAATATAAAGGATATTCACTCCAATAAAATCCTAGCAGAAGGGCCTGTCAAGAACAACTTATATCCTATTGAAGTACACCATACTATCTTACAACATAGGTTAAATCATGCATACTTATCTCAAACAGCATCTACTTTTGATATATGGCATGCTAGATTGGGTCATACAAACAGTGCTGTGCTTAAACAACTACATGATGAGAATAAAATTGCACTATCAACAAAGATTGAGAAAAAGTTTTGTAAATCTTGTGAATTGGGTAAAAGCAAGTGTCTCCCTTTTGACAACTCTTCAACTACTACAAATACCCCATTATACTTGGTTCATTGTGACATTTGGGGACCAGCCCCTGTTTCTACTCCTAATGGTGCAAGATATTACATACTTTTTCTAGATGATTTCAGCAAGTACAGCTGGATTTATGCCATGAAGCTAAGGTCTGATAGTATAAAATGCTTCAGTCATTTCAAAGCAACAAATGAAAATCTTCTAAAAGAGAAAATTGTATACTTCCAGTCAGATGGTGCTCCAGAACTAAAAAAAGGTGAATTCAGGGCCTTTTTAGACAAAAGTGGGATTCTGTTCAGGTGTTCATGTCCTTATACTCCTCAACAAAATGGCAAAGCAGAAAGAAAGCATAGACATATTACAGAATTAGGTAACACACTATCTTTTCATTGCTCTTTACCAAAGTCTCTATGGTTTGATGCTTTTAGTACTGCTGTTTATATTATAAACAGACTACCCACAAAAACTTTACAAGGCACAACACCATTTGAAACCTTATTCCATCACAATCCAGACTACTCTTCTTTAAAAATCTTTGGATGTGCTTGTTATCCACATCTTGGGGAACTCAGAAAGGATAAACTTAGTCCCAAAAGTGTTCAATGTGTGTTTATAGGCTATAGTAATGAACACAAGGGTTACAGATGCTATGATCCTCTTACAAAGAGACTTTATATGTCTAGACATGTCATTTTTGAGGAAGACAATTTTCCTTTTGTCAACCTCACTTCTAGACTGTCTAGTGGTGATCAGAATTCACAGCCACACATTTCACTACCTTTACCCCCTGTTGATCCTTTTCCAGACAGTCCAACTGAATTAGGGACACCTAGTGTAAACACTAGTACACCAACTAATTCAGTATCAAGGCTTTTGGCTAGTGATGAGGGCATTGCTAATGTTTCCACTAGTACACCAGCTACATCACTAGGAACATCTCATCCTCCACCATCTAGTCAAATCACAACAAGGGGTAGGAATGGTATTATCAAACCTAAAAATCTTCCCAAAGATTTTGTGGCCCATTATTCATCACCTCACACTTTAGATGTAGCTTATCTGACTATATTAGAACTACCCTCTGAACCAAAAACATACAAGGAAGCAGCTAAGCATACTGCTTGGGTTCAGGCAATGCAAGAAGAATATCAGGCTCTAATTGATAATGAAACATGGTCCTTAGTTCCTTATAACAGGAACATGAATGTTCTTGGCTGCAAATGGGTATTCAAATTGAAACAGAAGAGTGATGGCACAATTGAAAGGTATAAAGCTAGACTTGTTGCCAAAGGTTTTCATCAACAAGAAGGCATTGATTATGATGAAACTTTTAGCCCAGTTGTTAAGGCAAATACCATAAGATTGGTTCTGACTATAGCAATCACAAAAGAATGGCATATTAAACAGCTTGATGTATCAAATGCCTTTTTACATGGGGTATTAGATGAAGATGTATATATGATTCAACCCCCTGGGTTTATAAAATCAGGCACAGATACTATGGTTTGTCATCTGCACAAAGCTCTTTATGGTCTTAAGCAGGCACTAAGGGCCTGGTTTAACAAATTTGCAACTTTTCTTCTATCATATGGTTTTCAGAAGAGTAAATCAGACCACTCCATGTTTGTTTATCATCAGCAAACATCCACAATGATATTACTTCTATATGTGGATGATATAATTCTAACAGGCAACTCAGTATCAGATATTTCAATCCTCATCAAAGACTTGAGCAACAATTTCAAGATGAAGGACTTAGGCCCCCTATCATACTTTCTGGGTATAGAGGTTACTCATCATCATGGTAAGATATTACTTACTCAGAATAAATATACTTTGGAACTATTACAGAGATCAAATCTATTAGATTCAAAGCCATCAAAGTTACCTGTTAGCAGTGGCAAAAGAGTCTCTCTCACAGAAGGGGATGAACTCCCAAATCCAACAGAATATAGAAGCCTTGTTGGGGCTCTCCAATATATTACTCTTACTCGCCCAGATGTTTCATTTGCCGTCAATTATACAGCCCAATTCATGCATAAACCAACAACAGTTCATTTAGTAGTGGTTAAAAAGATCCTCAGATATCTTAAGGGTTCAATGGGTTCAGGAATCACTCTGTCTGCTGGTGACCTAACCACCCTGACAGCTTATTCAGACTCGGATTGGGCTGGATGCCTTGATTCGAGAAAGTCGACAGGAGGCTACTGTATTTTCTTAGGGTCAAGTCTCATCTCATGGAGTTCGAAGAAGCAAGCCACAGTGGCTAAATCTTCTACAGAGGCCGAATATAAATCATTATCAAACACAGCAACAGAGTTAGTATGGCTATCATACCTCATGGATGAACTGCGATTCCCACTCACTCGTCCCTTTCATCTCTTTTGTGATAATATCAGTGCTAAATACTTAGCATCAAACCCTATATTTCATGCGCGAACAAAGCACATCGAAGTAGACTTCCATTATGTTCGAGATCTGGTTTCAAATGGTTTGGTTTTGGTAAACCACATCTCCACCACAGAACAACTTGCAGATATATTCACAAAGGGTTTACCAGAAGATCTTTTTCAGAAATTTCGAGCCAAACTGATGATGTTTCATTCCTCCTCATCATCGGTTTGAGGGGGGCTGTAGAATCTAGGGTTTCGACAGAAAGAAGAGAAGAAGAGATGAGGGCAAAAGTGATTAGGGCAAATGAAAAGAGAGCTTTTATATGGTCAGCAGAAGTCGTGTCTGGTCCAAGCTTGACCGTCAACAAAGTCTAGTCTGGTCCAAGCTCCAGTCAAGCAAGTCAACTCAAGCAACCTCTGACTAAGTCAATAACTATTGACTTAACTCCTAAAGGCACCTACATGAGAATTCAAGAATAGAAGTTAGAAAAACAGTTTTAGTTGTTAAGTTTTCTGTTAGCTAGATTTCTGTTAATTGTTAGTTACATAACTGTTTTTCCTTTCTACTCTATAAAAGAGAAATGTAAAAACTAAATCAAACAATTGAAATAAAACAGAGAAGGGAGAAGTTTCTTACAGAGAAAATACGATTACAGGTGCCATTATCACAACATTCTATATCATCTGTATTCTTTTCAACTGTCCCACCTATAAAAAAGAAAAGGTTAAGATTATATACACTATAGAGAAATATATAATTTAACAAAAATGTTAGGGGGCCAAAAATCAAGGTTGTCCGTGTGCCGCCTCAAGCTTAGTATATAGTGGCCGCTTTTGACACCCTAGGTCCAAACCCACGGACACAACGGACACAGGTCGAGGTTTTATTTTTGGCTAAGGCTCCTGTTGGGGTTGGTCGAGCTATTCAGAATTATGTGAATATGCATTCCTAAGTGTTAGGAATAAAGAAATAACCTTGGAAGTTGTCAGTTTCATCACTGCCAATGAAACCAAAGATGGAGGACAGGAGATGCTTGGCTTCTGCAATCTGAAGAGATGTAGCTGCTACCACCACTACAAACACCATTACCCAAGCTGCAACTACTCGTCCAAATCGTAATAGTAAATGTGAGCTTCCATCAGACTCGGTCAACAACAATAGATTATTACGACTAAGATGCACTTTACCCTCCGTTTGGTTACCTTATGATAAAGCTATACTGTATTTTTTGGAATGGGACAGTGGGGGTATGGATTAGGATTTGAAGGTTACGAATCCACCAGGGTGAGCTAACCTCAGAAACCTATTCTCAGTTCGAACTGCAGGCTACAATCGCATGCATAAAATCAGAATTACTAGTAACCGCAAGTCAGCTTTACGGCACTCAACCCCTCTACACACCTCCCGTCACACTGTGGGAGTTGCCTTTTTAAAAAATTCATAGAATTATAAGAACTATTCCTTTTGGACTAAATGATAAAAGAGTACCCACAGACGTGTACAAAATCTTTGTACAAGAATTTATGAAGAAATGATCCAATTGACGAAGATGCACAATGAAATCATATCCACAACATTTTGGATTTCTCAACAGATATAATATGTTTTTTTTTTTTTGTTGAACTAGATATAATATGTTTCTTTCTCATTACATAGTGATAATCATAAAGTGAATTACTCCCCATTCATGGGTAGAAGTAGGTCGCTATTATTTTAACAACAAAAAAAAGTACGTGGCTATTAAGTTAATACATTTACTCATTTCAAAATAATATGAGAGCGATACAACAGTAAATAGGGGTATAAATAGATTAAAAAAAAAGGTTGAATATTGAGAAAAGAAATTCCACAAAGTTAGTACAAGGGCTATACTTCCCGAAAGCATGAACGTTGAATTCTTTTTTCCTTTCGGCAAGGACGAGGAGATTAAATATAGCAATAAAAAGAATGTTTGGTATAAATAACTCGTTTTTTGGTCTTCGACCCCCACAGTCGCTACGAATGCCTCTGATAAGTGCAATTCGTCTTCTTATATTTACGCGATTCGTGGTATGAAAGTTATACCTCAAGGTAATGCTCACAATTTTCCTCTACACCTAGCTAGGTGGTGAGGAAGTTCCATATACAAAACACAAATGGGATGGAAAAAAAAAAGAGTTAGGGCATGAAGGGAATTAGGTTGGAAGGAAGAGGAAAAACACAAAGAAAAGAGTGACTAGTTCAAGATGATGACAAACAAAAAAGATTGGAAAATGGGGTCATTTTGATGAGTTGGTCATATTTAGAGGGCCAAAATGGAAGATATAATAATTTATCTTTTTAGTCTCTCTCTCTCTATTCTTTTCTGTGGAGAGGTTTTTCTAGGGTTTTCAATTTGTGATCTCTTCTGCCTAAAAGTTCATACCAATGGCGAAAACCGGTCGCCCTAGACGTGCAAGTCCGTCTCGCTCGGGTTCTGCTTCGTCTTCTCCGTCGCGTTCTTCTTCTGGTTCGATTTCTCGTTCTCGTTCTCGGTCTCGCTCCAAGTCCTTCTCATCGTCTTCCTCTCTGTCCCGGAGCAACAGTTCTCCTAGCCGAAGTCCTCCTCAGCGAAAAAGGTTTGTTTCTACAAACTCCCCTCTTTCTCTTTCTCCATTTGGAACCTAATGTGTTTTACATTATCAGAGAAAATGAACTTGTAATAGAAGAGTCACACAATTTAGGTTTTTGAGGAATTCTTTGGTTTCTCGGCATATTGGATGTTTCATAACTATTTAATTTTGATGTCTATAATCTTACTTAACTTTGGGTTTAGCTAGGGTTCTTGTTTAAAAAAGATGGGGTAGTTCTTTTTTGTGGGCTGCAATTCGTTTGCTGGACTCTCAGAAACCTGTATCCTCTTGAATTTTCCATTAGTGCTGCTTTATAAAGATTTATCGTGAGTTTTGTAACGTCAGCAATGTCATACTGATTCCGTTGCTTTCTTGAATTTTATCTTTCGGGGGCGAGCCCCAAAAGAGGGATCTCGTTGTCATATTCATTGGAGTACCATTAAACGATAATGTGATTTATTACGGTTGGCTGGAAGTGAATTATGAAGTTCTTGTTTTGTTCGATGGATGAACATAAAAGTGTCTTTTGAGGAAGACCCACTTCTAGACCATCATTGAATTATGTTAATTATTGAATAAGTCCAAGGAATCAACAAGACATCCCGAAAACAGACGAATAGAAATGAAAATGTGTATTCTGTTGTACTGTTAGTCTATCACTTGTGAAGATTGAAAATGATATTGTTGCAGTTCTTGTTATGGAAGAATGTAAATTGATCTGTTTTGTGGTGTGAGTGTTCCTTATTCAATTTTTTGTTTTTTGTCCTCAGTCCTACAGGAGCTGGTAGAAGAGGTCGTTCACCACCAGCGTCAACTAAACGAACTTCACCACCACCTAGGTAAGACTTCAGCCGAGGATTTTATATTGATCATGTAACTCATGCTGTTTCTCTTCATGTTATTTGCCTTCTTTACTTAAGATTGACTATACCTGTTGTACACTATCGTACCTATAAGAATACCAGTGATTCCTCATGTAATTTGTGATCCTTTGATGTTGTAAACGGTTACTTGCAACATATCTTTTTAAGCTTCCACTTTGACGGAAAGAGTGAAGTGTACTCTGTTATGGTTGATTTTCTATTCCAACAAGTTCTCATGGACATCACTTATACCTTTTTTTCGAGGTTTACTATTTTTGTTTAATCTTGTTTATAGAAACTATTTGTGGTTGTGATTTTTACTTTTAGTACGCTTTGTCCGTTGGTTCTAGTGAGGACTCTGTTTGGGACCAGTTTCTTAACTTTATGTTACATGGTACACCATTCTATAGCGGACTCATATGCAAAACATTATATATCTTCTCCAATGTTTAAAAAAGCATTTTCACGCCTCAATACGGGTTTCTTTGACAATGCGAGGCGGTGCCTCGAGGCGTAACTTCAATTTCATACATTTTAATATAATAGTATTTTATAAAACTATATTTTATTGAATTTGTTTATAGTACTACAGAAAAATAATTTTTTAATAGTAAAGTTAGAGGATATAAATGCTTTTGGTCAGATCTACCCTTTTGACTACCTCTAGAAGTTAAAGAAAAACAGAGAAAGTTACTACAAAAGCGAGGCATAAGTTCTAATGTGGTACACCTAAACTTTGCCTGGAGGCGGAAGCATCGGTTTACATCTTATGCGCCTTTTCAAACATTGATTTTCTCTACTATTTTGTCGCATATGTGCTTACTCTACTATTTTGTTTAGGAAAGCATCTCCGGTTCTTGAATCTGTTGTACTACACATCGATCAACTTACTAGGAATGTAAACGAAGGGCATCTGAAGGAGATATTTGGTAAGTCTATTTTATAATTTTATTTTTTTCGAGATAGGGATATTAGTATTCTGGTGACAATGTGCATCAATTTCAACTTATTCTGAATAAATATAATGTGTTCAATCTTTGCTTAGCTCTCAGAGTCTCACTGTTTAGGTATATTTAGCCAGTTAGCTTGTGTATGAAAATTATCTTCTCCTCATTTTTTTAATCTCTCTATGGATGGACAAACAATGTTTTTTTCTTACTTCAGAAGCTTTATATTACTTGTAAAGATTGAGGAGCTCACCCATAGTTTTAGTCTGCCAAATGACATTGGATTTTACCTTATCCTTGCATGCAGTGTTACTTTCTGCCAGTACAAATAATGTTTTAGCTTCGGAACATTTTATTTCTTGTCGAGTTTCAGGAACCCATCCTTAGTTTTGGCCTTCCAAATGATGTTCAATTTTGCTTTCCTTACCATGCAGGCAACTTTGGTGAAGTTGTTAATGTGGAGCTGTCTATGGATCGTAGTGTAAGTTCACAAATATTTATTTGCAGTATGTAATTTCTTTACCTTTACATTGCTCAATTGTATTGCATGATTGCAGGTCAATCTTCCGCGTGGATATGGATATATTGAATTCAAAACAAGAGCTGATGCAGAAAAAGCACTTCTTTACATGGACGGCGTAAGTATTAAATAACATTGGGGAGCATATTTGTTCTTGGTAGAAACCGATCTTTCTATTTACATTTTCTCTTTGATACAGGCTCAAATTGATGGAAATGTTGTTCGAGCAAGGTTCACCTTGCCTCCACGCCAGAAGGTTTCTTCGCCTGCAAAAGTTCCTCCTTCCGCTCCCAAAAGAGAGGCTCCACAAAAGGGAACTGGTGACATTGAAAAGGATGGGCCACAGAGGCAACGAGACTGTAGGTTACATTACTCAGTGGTAAATCTAATGTTTGGAACAATTCTTTCTTTGTGTGTAAAACTGATTTTACCTCTCCGGTGTTTAAACTTTTTATTAGCTTCTCCACGTCGAAAACCTATTTCACCACCTCGTAGAAGATCCCCAGTAGCTCACCGAAGAGCCGAATCTCCTCGACGACGACCAGAATCTCCTGTCCGTCGTCGTGTGGAATCTCCTGTTCGCCGTCGTGGTGATACACCTCCCAGAAGGAGACCCGCATCTCCAGTTAGAAGACGATCTCCGTCTCCTCCAAGACGATACAGATCGCCTGCACGGTTAGTACCTTTTTTCAATTTAAATTGTGTTTCTTTTGTTAGTTTTGTGTTTTTGTACTTCATTTGTGTAAAGTATATTAAGTGGGTGCTTGATCATCTTTCCTCTAGGGGTTCTCCCAGACGGATTCGCGGTAGCCCAGTCCGTAGACGTTCGCCGGTTCCAATCAGGAGGCGGTAAGTTTCGTTTCTTCAATATCATCCATTCAACCTTTAAAAAAGAGAGTTTCCTCGTCTCTTAAGGGAAAACGATGTGCTTTTTTCTTTTTGATAAAACAATATTCCTTCATTATGATGGAAATAGTGTTGCTGGAGCTCTGTGTCATTTCTACTTCCGTAAATTAAAACAAACTTGAAGAAAAGATTTAGCTTGTATAGTTGTATTGTGCTTGGATGTAGTGGAATGTAAGATTGTTGTTAGGTTCAAGAATATGACATATTCAGTAGCTACCAACTTCTCCACTTCCTAATCATTGGTATTCCGTCTCAATTCCTAGTTAGAACTTTGTCCCTCTTTGGTCAAAAAATGATATTGGAAAGAATGACTTCCACATACAACGAGAGGGAAACTATATTAGGAATCAACTAATGTGGAGGCCTACCCGAACAACAAATATCCATCCAAAATTTGATTTGTATCCCCAAATCATCAGAATCTAAAACACTTTTCTGATCTTAATCTCTCTCCAACTGTACCCAGATATGGGCATAAAGGCTATCCTTATTCCTACACTCCGATTTAAATCTCTCTCCAACTGTGCCCACATGTGGGCATAAAGGCTATCCCGATTCCTACTAGTCCCATTTGCCCCGTAATTTTCCTAATAGTAGTTCTTGATAGAGACGTCTCTTCATTACAAAGCCTGCATAACCAATTATTGAATAATGCGGAGTTCATAGCCTTGATGTCTTTCACATCGAAACCTCCTTGCTATATTTGTCTGCGTAGTTCCTAAATTGCTTCTCTGTCTCTCTTTTAATTGCTGATTGGGGTTTATCTATACACTTGATTAGTACTTGTTTTAACTTGCTCTTTTTGTGGGCGAACTAGGAATTTACTTTGCGTCTTGAACATCTTCCATCTACACTTAATCATGTAACGATTTCTAGTAAAACAGATATACCTTGTTTTCAGTTCCCCTCCTAGAAGAGCTCGAAGTCCTCCTAGAAGATCACCTATAGGTCGACGACGTAGCCGTTCTCCTATCCGCAGGCCTCTTCGTTCACGCTCAATCTCTCCTCGCAGGTAAACCACCTTAAACTTCAAAATCCATAACAGTAATGCACATGCGAAGTAAATGAGTATCTGTTGTTCTTTAAGTATTACTTAACTACAGGATTTTCCACATAATTTTCAGGGAGAAAGTTCTACACCCTTTTTTGCTTAAGCTGATGCTGTAATTTTGAAAAAAGATTTGTGTGATAAGTAATTGGTATTTGTCATCCATAACTAACATATTAGATATTCAATTGATGAAGTCAAGTTTTTACATGAATAGTGTGACTGACTGCAACCTATTTGACGAAGATGTTGGACACTTGTAGGAGATCAGTCAGTTTAATTGATTTTGATACGTAATATCCTGGATATGATGGAATGCCTTTAAATCATTTATTAGCTGTTTACTGATGTACTTGGCGTAAGGCTGGATAGTTGTCGGTAACCATAGTTCTGGCACCTAAATGAATGCTAATGTTGCTTTGTCATGCATCACCAGGGGCCGTGTACCACCTCCAAGACGTGGGAGGTCTTCATCCTATTCTGAATCGCCCAGCCCTAGGAAGGTTCGTATGATGCTCTTTCGTATTATCTGTTTTTTTCTTGTTTTTTGCAAGTGCAGTTTTGGAACCACTATCTTATACCAATCTAATTACGTACTTGTTGTATCTCAGGGGGGTAGGAGGATTTCCAGAAGTCGTAGTCCTAGAAGGTAAGTTTCTTGCTAGTCTATTTACACTAGTTATTGCTATATTTACGCTGAAATGTCATAAATATGTTGCTATAGTGTGGGTGCAACTGGCCCATTGGTAGACTGGAACCGACCCTGATCTCCTCCGTGTTCCGCTACTGTAGTTTAATTGTAGTGAGTTTCCTATAATATTAAGTTATATATGTACACGGACACACATTTGCACACGTCGTATCATGTATATCATATACTATCATGATTACTGTCCTTGCTCACCACCCAGTCTTCGGAATTCGGGGATCCCACTGATATCTGAGAACTCACGTACTTTTAATTATTAGAAAGCATAAATGGTCGATACTGTTTGAGTAGAGATGGTTAAACATTACTTTTCAATAAGTGTAGTTCTCTACCGTGCCTTGTGCGTCACATTGTGAATGCAAAATGTCTCCAAATGCCACACACCTACACCTAAATCCAAGCTTGTCTTCAGAATTTGGAGATCATTTGGATTATTGTTTATATAAATTTATCAACTGTGATTAAAATGTGGATTATCTGTAGGCCCGTGAGAGGAAGAAGCAGCAGCTACAGCCGCAGCAGTAGCAGCAGCTCACCACCTCCTAAACCGTAAGAAGTTCTCGTGACAGGTATATCCTCTCTCTCTCTCTCTCTCTCTCTCTCTCTCTCTCTCTCTCTCTCTCTCTCTCTCTCTCTCTCTCTCTCTCTCTCTCTCTCTCTCTCTCGCTCTCTCTCTCTCTCTCTCTCTCTCCTGCTCTTCTTTTGTATCTGTGGTTTTCAGTGTTCACTGTGATCTCGTTCGGAACTCAGACATTGACAATATTATAGGTAATATGCTAAAATTTTAGCCTTATGGAAACATGTGATTCTCTGAAACACCGAAAAAACATGGTCTGTATTTCTATTATCAAGTTTTCTAGCTGTTTGTGAATGGGATGTGACATTATGAGGGTCTTATAAAATGTTATTCAACTTTTGTTCACTTTGGGTATATCCGAAAAGATATTTCTTTGCAGTATACTTCATTTTCCAGATTGTTCTATGATAATTGATTCAATTCGAGCGGAGTTTTTTTGTCACCACTTAGAAGGTGGCCACTAGCAAAACAATCTAATGTGAGATGTCTGGATATTACTGCTAAAACAATCAACAACTTCACCACCATCAATGGCATGATATTAGGGTTTATTGGTTGTGATTGGCCCTACCACCTAACCTAAGTAATCTAAGAACCTAAAATATGCTCTAAGATTTGGTCCAACAAATCCAATTTTTCTTTGTCAACATTGATGGGACATATACATATGAACAAATATGCCATGTTGCCGTGTTGTCCATCTTCTTTTTTTTTTTTTTTTTTTGTTGTCCATCTCCATTATAGGTCTCAACTTCTCTTTGTCAACATGTGGAAGGGACAACCAAATTCAAACAAAATGGGCAATTTATATTTGTCATCCTAATTGTTAGGTCTTGGCCTTGGTGGCTATAGAAACTAGTGTGGGGTTGGTTTGGCTAAATAGCATAAGACCATGTGGGATATAGATTTGTGTTTGATCTTCTCTAATAGGACATAAATTGGTGATAACATATCTCCTCGAGGAAGAACATATTCTATAGAGTCTATTTTTTGTAGATGAAATCTCACTTAAATTCGAAAAAGGCAAGATTACTTTTTCTTTTTTTTTGTAGATTTCCACTAATAATAAGCAATAAACCAATAGTTTCTCTTGTATGGCAATCACTAAAGATGATGGGGAACAAACAAATGGCGTCTTATCATTTCGTATTTGCTTCATGGTTGATATTGCTTTTGGATAGTTTGAGCCTTCAAATTTTCGAAACCAATTTGGTCTAAAATTTTCTTTGATAGATAAAGTCGCCACTTTATGTTGACTCCGTAAAATAATCATGTTCCGTTTATTGTGATCTTAGTGAATTTGGTGCTGAGTTTTTCGCTAATGCAAGTTCCAACTTTCACTCTTAGAGAGATTATAATGTAGATAATGGGAAGAGGAAGAATAAAAGTTAATTGTTGATTAGAAAAATTATCCTCTTAATCAGGCAAAATCTAGAGAGGGTAAAATGTCCTCGGATCCAAAGTGAGAAAAATTACTTATGTCATTTTTTACTTTTTCACTTTTTTTTTTTTTTTGAAAGTTGGGATTATTGTGGTTTTCGTGATTATAAAAAGCTTTCAAACTGTGCCCTACAAAAAATAATATTAACGTTGGGAAATTTCAAACATGGACCGAAAAACACGGAATTATTTGGGACCCACTATTTGTGTACCGTTACTAACATACGTCCATTTTACGCTGTAAAACAGCTTACACTGATAATCCCTCTACCTGTCGCCGATATTCGCCACGTGTGTTTTTATTTTTGGTCCCACCAGAAAGAAGAAAACTGGCTGTAAAATGGATTCGATGATTATGATGAATCTAATCGCCCGTGGCAATAGCTACTCATTCCCCTCAACTGCAATTAGAACTAGCAATGTTGGTTCCACACAGATCACTTGGATATTAAATGTACTATAATATTGAAAGTTTGAGAACTGACTGATTCGATACTGGAGAAATCTGAAAAGTTTGACGAATTGAACTGATTTTGGATCTTAAGATTTAAAGCAATTCCTCTAATTAAGTTCGAGATTTTGAATGAATCAAAAATTTCAAAACTTGACATGCTCGATTTAGGTCGAAGTCTAAACCAAAATTAGTGTAAATAAGCCGAAAGAGTTAGGGTTTTGACCATTGACTCAAAATGTTATGGGAGTGAGCAAAGGTATAAAATTTTTGCTACATGGGTTAGTGGGTCCGAAACTCTTGTGGGTGCGTGCAAAAAGAAACGGATGTAAGTCGTGGATGTAATTATGACCCATTTGTAGAGTGAGTGATAAAAAGAAAAGGAGGTGAGTTAACATAATGAGTTATTATAACATGCTTACTCATCTATCGTAATAAGTCACGATACATCTTCATTTTATATCACGAGGAAATTACTTCAGATCGCAACCGTCAAATAAATCAAAGAATGTGATATCATATGTACTAGTTGGTTAGGATGGGCCCGCATCTAGGTTGTAGGATGGGTCCTCTAATCCAACGGTATACAACGAGGCATCTCTTTCTCTCTCTCTAAAACTTCTCCCCTTTTAAACCCCTTTCTTGGGTTCTATTGTCTTCCATTGAAACCTATTATACTCTCACATTCTCTCTCTAAAAACAGAGGATTTATTTATCAGTCATGGCGGAGGAAACCCTAAAGACAAATGAAGTTACAAAAGAAGAAGTAATGAAAGCTAGTGACTTAACTTGTTCGGAGAAACCCATTGGAGAGAGTGAGAAAGCTGCAGAAAAACCCACAGTTTTGATTTCTGCTGAAGAATCAGAAACTGAAAAATCTAAAGAGGTGAAAAGTGAAGAGAAAGTAGAGAAGACGACGACGATGTCTAAGTCGGCTTCATTCAAAGAGGAAAGTAATAAAGTTTCAGATCTTGAAGACCCAGAAAAGAAAGCTCTTAATGAACTCAAACAACTCATTCAAACCGCTCTTGATAACAATCAATTCACTTTTTCCAAAGAAGAAGAAGAAGAGTCAAAACCCACCATTACTGAAGAAAAACCCAAACCAGAAACAGAGGAGGAGGAGAAGAAATCAGAACCAGTTAAAGAAGAAGAAGAAAAGTCAGAAACCTTTAAAACCCTTGAAAATGATGAAGACGAGAAGATTGATTCATCATCACCACCGCCGGAAACAATGGTGGTTAGTGAAGAAGTAACTGAAACAGTGGTGGTTGATGATGATGGTGCTAAAACAGTAGAAGCTATTAAAGAAACTATTGTAGCTGTTCAATCAACCCTAGTTACTGAAACCCAGACTGAAACTACTCCAGAAACATCAAAAGAAGAGGAGGATGAAGAATCATCATCTAAATCAGTTTCAGAAAAACCCAAACCACCACAAGAACAAGTTTTTATGTGGGGGATTCCTCTGCTTTCTGATGAAAGAAGTGATGTGATTCTTTTGAAATTTCTAAGAGCTAGAGATTTCAAAGTGAAAGAAGCTTTCAATATGATTAAAAACACAGTTAATTGGAGGAAAGAATTCGGAATTGATGCATTACTTGAAGAAGATCTTGGAAATGATCTTGAAAAAGTTGTTTTCATGCATGGATTTGATAATGAAGGTCACCCAATTTGTTATAATGTTTATGGGGAGTTTCAGAAAAAGGATTTATATTCAAAAATGTTTTCTGATGAAGAGAAAAGACAGAAGTTTCTTCAATGGCGGATTCAATTTTTGGAGAAGAGTATTAGAAAACTTGATTTCACCCCAAGTGGTATTTCAACCATTGTTCAAATCAATGATCTTAAGAACTCCCCCGGACCAGGGAAATGGGAACTTCGTCAAGCTACTAATCAAGCTCTCTCTCTTCTCCAAGATAACTACCCAGAGTTTGTAGCCAAGCAGGTAACTTTCCTTTTGCATCTTCTTCCTTTTTTGAATCATTCATCAAAGTTGCAGATTTTATTCTTAGGTTTGCTTCAATTGAATCACTTTTTCCATGTTTGATCTTGGGTTCTTCAAATTTTCCCCTCTGAAGGGGAGAATTGGAGAAATGTTTAATCTTGGGTTATTGAATCTTTATCTGATTCCATCGAAGTTTAATAGTGATGATACTCATAAGAATTGAACTAAATTGCTTGTTTTTTCATAGTAATTTCATAATGGGTTTTTAAATTGTAATAGATATTCATCAATGTTCCATGGTGGTACCTTGCCTTCTATAAGATGATCAGTCCATTCCTAACTCAAAGAACCAAGAGCAAATTTGTAGTTGCTGGTCCATCCAAATCTGCTGAAACCCTTTTCAAGTAAGTTAATTAATCCTCCATTTTTAGTAGTGATGGTAATAGTCCCACATCTATCAAATCAAAAGTCTTGAATGTTCCCATCAGTGTCTAAAGTCCTTTTGGGCGGATTCGTGGAGCCTTCGCCTGAAACAAAACTATGTAAAAAGGGTTGAATATGGATGAGTCTGATAGCTGATAGGGCTTGGGGCGTTCTTTATGCGGATGAATTTGTACTAAACTTCATAATTTTGTTTTGATTATCATAAAACCAGGTACATATCCCCTGAACAAGTACCAGTCCAATATGGAGGTTTAAGCAAAGAAGATGATAAAGAATTTAGTTGCTCTGATCAAGTTACAGAGCTGATCCTAAAACCATCATGCAAACAAACTGTTGATTTTCAAGTTTCTGAGGTATGGGTTTTTCACAAAATTTTCTAAGAATCTTGTGAAATGATCAAAAAACAGTGAAACTAAAATCAATCAATTTTTCTTTTGTTGGGAAATTACAGAATTGTGTTCTAGTTTGGGAATTGAGAGTGGTGGGATGGGATGTGAGTTATGGAGCAGAATTTGTGCCAGATGCTGAAGATGGGTATACTGTGATTATACAAAAAACAAGGAAAATAAGCTCAAGTAATGATGAACAAGTTATCTGCAACAATTTCAAGATTGGTGAACCAGGGAAAGTAATTCTCACCATTAATAACCTTAGTTCCAAGAAGAAGAAGCTTCTTTACAGATCCAAGACTAAGAAAGAAACCTTCTGATTAATAATAAAGATTAAAGAATTTACAAGGTGCTATTACTATCATCATTATGATCATCACCACTACCATCTTCCTAGGGAGTTTTTTCTTAAATATTTTAATTTTGTTCTTTTAAAAGTGTTGATGTTTATTTTGAAAGTCTATTTTGTTTGGAGAGAGGGGGGAATTTATTTATTTGTTTGTTTGAGTTGTGAAACTTTGTTTGGTTTGTGGTAGAAGAATTATAACATCTATGTGTATTTTGCAAAGCCTATAATTAGACTCTCTCTTGCTTTAAATTAACAATTTATATAGTGCATACAGATGATATTTGTATACACCATCCTTAATTAATCAGGTACTAAGATGGGATTGTTCGATTCTAAAGTGTTTTGATGTCCATTGCCCTTTTGCCATTGGGTCACGAAATATATTGGATTATCTCATATAGCAAGCCACATATGATTTTCTAGAAGCTGTCTGGTTTTTCTTTTTTTTTTGTTGAACTCTGTCTGGTTTTTCTTGTTATCTAACTTTACTCGTAATGCCTAAAAAACCATTGATATAAACATTCGTCAGGACAAACAAATATAAGACATACTCAAAAAGTTCGATTTAAATCCCACATGTGGTCTAAACCAGTGTATTTTGGTCTATATATCAGACTACAATTAATGTGGAGTTGTACCAAATAAGTTTTGAGATGATAAGTTTTGGTCTTGCGCATGCCCATGCTGAAAGATTCAAATAAGCTTCAGAACAAAAAAGTTTCAAATAAAGAGGCCAAGGTGTAAGAGTAGTGTAAGTAATAAGTTTGTTACTGGATATAGGATTCCATTAAAGTGAAAAGGTTTTAGAGTGGAAACCTAATAATGAGTTTGACTGTGAGTCAGACAATTCAAGTAGTAAAAAGTAAAAGTGAGGATGAGAGAATCTAAACTGGCAGTGTAGTGAGTGAAGTTTGTCGGGTTGAGACAACATCCTGGGTATCCGTGTCTCTCTCTTTCTCTCTCTTAGGGTTTTGATAAGGATCCAATGTTTGTTGAGACTGCTTCACTTCAAAATTTTAAAATTCTCAAACGGCTGTTTCTTTTCAGCCATTAGATCTGGTTCGAGAAATAGATATGATTCTGGCATGGAGGGTGGCAATATGAAAAGGCAGGGGGGTGTTTAACACCAAAGAAAACAGCCCTTGGGGTGGTCCTTCCTGTCCCTTATTATACATAAATCTGCCTTATGTTTTTGCCCCCCCCCCCCCCCAACCCCCACCCCCACCCCCACCCCCACCATCTTTGTTTTGTCAAGCTCACTTCTTTAATTCTTACACTGCTCAAGCAATACATCAGATTGCAGCTTTCACAAGGTGCATAAGAAAATGGACCAATACTAAAAAGTACGAGAAAGCCGATGAGTACCCTTGATTCCTTTTGAGAAACAACAAGATTTGGACCCTAGTCTCACCAGTAGAAAGGCATATATGTTACGACTCAACCAAAGTGAGCTTCACATCTTTGGTAAAGAAACTAAAACCATCGATATTTGGTAAAGAAAGAAACTAAAAATAGGTACATGTACAAAGGCAAACCGAAGGTTTTTTCAATTGCTTTCAATAGTTTTGAGACCAAAGAAATGGAAACCTAATGGATAGTTGAAGTAAGGATCTTAACCTTACAAGCACATTTGGTAGTCTAGAATTGCTTCAATAGTTCCTCAAAATTCTTCAATCACCTAAACTTGCCGTTACGTAGAAGTCTCGAAATTTTGGCTAGTGTTCCAGAAGTTGGATTTTGGCAAGAGAGTTGTGTATCTGTTGATTAACTTCAGGTGTCAGTCGATCTCCCATCACCATTTTGTATTGTTCAACTTTTGCTCGGTCATACTTCAATGCTGCAGTTCTACAGGCTTTAATACTTCCTAATAAACAAAAACCACAAGATTAAGTTTTTCGATGCTCGAGTACTAAAAAAATACCGTTGACAGTTCGTAAAGCGTATGGAGTCATAGACTTCTATAAAATCAATCTACATAGCACCATAAAGTCATGAAAGCATAATCTATATGCATCTTATAACTAGCAATAGGCAGGTAATTCATAGAAGGCGTGTTATGAGCACGAACAGGGAAGCTCTTTTTAACCACATTGTCTAATCCTCATTTGGACATAAATAACGAGTATGAACTGTGCATGACAGTAGTTATCAAAACGAATTACCAAATAAGTGAAGAACAGATTGAATAAATTTCGACTCACCACTCAAGTTCAATAAGTTGAATATCACTGGACAATTCCCAATACTCCTGACCATGGTGATTGAAGACCACACCTTTTGGTACTCTTCTCGTGCAGCTCTAATTATAACAACCTTCGTTAGGGGATTTACATACTTTACTGCAAACAAAATAAGAAGTTCAGGATCGACGAAGTAGATATGTATATCTTGAACAAGAATAATCAGAGCTAAATAGAATCTAAAAAATGTAAGTTTTACTAGTTGCAGTTTCATCACTTGCTTTGGAATGATCCCATTGATGCAGCTAAACCACACTCTCCGAAGTTTATAAGAATGCTATCTCTGATTGCTTTTGAAACATTAAATTGGCTAATAATGATAGGATCTTCAACTGAAAGATCTTTGTTTGGATCCAAGAAGACCTCCATTACCAAGTATCGGTTTCTAAATCCCACCATTACTACTTTCAATTTGTATTATCAAATCCAATTTAGATGAATCCTGTTATTCCAACATCAAATACAACATTGATATAATTACATAAGAAAAATTTATAAACTTGGCAACATAGCACCTGCCGTTTTCTAGAAGAAAAACAGACAAGATGACAATTCTGTACTATTAGGAACTCATGTATTCTAACAACAGCAACCACACTAGGTACACAATTCACAAGTTAATATGGCGGATTCTTATACTCTTTTCATTCGCAAGTTCTCATTCTTATGATGGGTTGGTGTCCCAATTCAACTTAGAAGTAACACTAAACATACAGATTTTGTGACAGGTTTCGTAACAATGTGCAGTTTTTTTTAATACAGGACTGCATGAATACAATAGACATCATACATCAAATGGCTTGGATACATCATAAGGATGAAATAAAATATGCTTAACTGCTACGAAACTGGTCTATAGAAACTAAGCTAAACGCCAATCTAGGCTAATCTACTTGCATTTATACCCTTAATTACCGAATCAATAAATGATTGATTTCCACTACTACCAAGTATAGATATCCTACGACCTCTAGGTTTTTGAAGGGGTGTACTACCATTGGAGCAAACCCCATGTGCATAACAATGTTCAGCTGATAAACAATTATACGAGGGTATAGTTTTTAGTCCAGTACGGGGTTAGGAGACATAGAATTCATTCAGGAATTTCTTCAAACAGTTAGGTTTGTACTGTTCATCTTAACTTCAATAATCAGGAAAGCATCATTACAATCATCATACACAATTGATTTATAAATCAGCAACCCCAATATCTACAGGCATGTTGTGAGAAAACCAACAAGCTAAACATACTGAAAAGGTTAAATATCATAAACATATAACAGATAAACCCTAATTTTCTCTCGAATAGTAGAAGGAGAAGAAATATTTAGAGGGTATAAACATGCTTTTTTCAACAAACTGGAAGAACCCAAATTGAAAGAGAGAGGTTTCACGTACCTTGTTAATCAACCAAAAGCCAAATTTGTTCACTTTTGTGTTGAAGAACTGAAGAGAGAGATTTTTAATGGAGAAGAAACTTAAGAGAGGGATATGCCAGGGTTATTTGTAAAAGATGAGGGTTCTATATGGCTTTAACTATTTTACGAAATTTGTGCAATGGTCGAATTCCTAGACGGTAAAACCAAAGGGTTAGTTAATTCCAAATACCAATTTGACCCCTAACTTTTTCCCAACTGAAAATTTTAATTTTTCTACTTATCCAACGTTTCAATTTGGTACGAAGACTGCGATTTCATGTAAACTTGTACAAATCAATTTGGTTCTGAAGACTGCCATCTCATGTAAACTTGTACAAATTTTACTAGGTCCAAAGTCATGCAAAATTTACACAAACATATTTGTGGATAAGTTTTTTTTTTTTTTTTGTTGAAACAATTTGTGGATAAGTTAGTTTAACGAAGAAAAATATAATTTTAATCCATCAAATGGTTCTACTAGATATGCCATTGGTGAACTCACACATATACATGGAAAAACCACACTTAATTCCACATTGTTGAGGCGAGTGCCAGGTTCAACGCTATCAAGTTAAAATGACAAATTTGATAATAAACATGAGGACTAAGGTTCAACTCTGGACAAATATTGAAGGTCTAGACAAAAAAAATTGAAGTTTTTATTGCCACAATACAACAAACATTTGATATACATACATTTATATCATTAAATTCATGACAGAACCTCAGATTGAACTAACCCTATTATACAAATAAAATTTTGAAAAATACAAGTAAGCTAGCAATTGTACAAAACTAAGTGCTGCTAGAAGCCAATAGAAATAATCAAGATGTGCCCGATTTAGATTATCCGAAAACCAACTATATTTACCGCTTCCATTAGTTATCTTTTCGATTATAGAGATGAAAAGGCCACTAAGCAAGCTCCCTATGCCGAATATACTCAAGTAAAGAGATAGACCTATACTCTGTAATCCGTCTGGTACCTGATCATAGAAGAATTCTTGTAAGCCGACCATGGTGAAAACATCGGCGAGCCCAAATAACATATATTGAGGAGCCAACCACCATACACTCATAGGAACTATTGCTTTTGGGTTATCGATCAACCCAAAATCTAGAGCCGTCTGAAGCCTTTTCTTTTCAACTATTGCTGCTATCATCATAGCAATAACAGATAAAAATATCCCACACCCAATTCTTTGAAGCATTGTTATTCCTGAGGGGTTTCCTGTAATTTTTCTAGTGATAGGAACAAGAAAACGATCATATATCGGAAGAAAAGCAACTATAGCCAAGCTAATAAATGTTTGAAGTGAAGCGGCAGGAAATTGGAAATTTTGCCCTATTGATCTGTCCATGGTGCTGCCTTGCTTGGTGAAAAACGTCGAGGATTGAGCAAATACAACTGCATATATTAAACAAGTCGTCCATATGGGAACCAACCGAAGTATAACTTTTGCTTCTTCTACTTGACTAATGCTACATACACTATCATCGTAAGTTGAATTATCCGATGTGGATATTAATGCTTTGTTGAGAAACCTGCATCATAAAGATAAGCATTCTCTTATGTAATATACTTATAAGTAACCGAGAGGCGATGCTACTGAGCCTCAATTTGAATCAAGAGTCTAATGTCTCAACAGAGTATCTTCTGATGGAGCATTTATGTTTCAATTTCACTCATACCAGAACTCATGAACATTATGAATTTCTAGAAGTTCCTTATAGATCAAGTCCTTATAGATCAAATAAGTAGTTGGATCGGCCAATCCACCCGAGTAAGACGTGGATGGACGGGAATAGCCCGATGCATCCCATGCCGAACCCTTGGTTATTACGTGTAGACTTTGAAGAGTTATAATGTGAGATATTGGAGTAGAATGTGTATGTGTGTGTGTATGTATATAAGAGTTGGTGAACTCAGGTGAGTTACTCGGCTCAAATTGGTGTTGGAATCGGTATCCCTAGCATAATCGCGCCCCAACAGCATAATTGCCCAGCCGACCAAAAGGCATACTACAAAATAAGTAAAACAATTCGTACACGGAAAAAAAAAATCAAATGCACACTAGTAGAAAAGCTATCTACATGCTAATCTTGAAAGTGCTTTTATGCATAGATGATAGGTATGCACCATTGCTTTAAGACTTAAAAGTTTTTCCTTACTTGAATTGGTGAGCACCCACAAGAGAAGATTTCTTTTGGCTTCCTTCTTCGACGTCAGAAACAGATGAAGGAGTTTCAATTCTCCATTTCTTTGCAGCAACAAGAAAAACTTGACCAATTCTCACAAATGGGCTTCTCTTATCATCTATAGAACTGTAGCGATAAGTTTTACTTCCAAGTAAGAAAATAATCAAAGCCACGGCCATAGAAATGCACGGAATGCCAAAACCAAGAACCCAATTCAAATTATCTTGTATGTAGGTCAAGATCGAGATTGCAATAAATGTACCCCCACATAGCCCAAAATACCACCAATTAAAGAATGAGCTCTTTGATTTGCATTCTTCTGAATTTCGTCTGTCAAACTGATCTGCTCCGAAAGCTTGCACACATGGCTTATGTCCACTCTGAGCAATCGCAACTAGATACAAAGATGAGAAGAAGAAGACGATTTGTAATGTGGAAGGAGAACCACAAGAAGTGTTGTTGCTTTCAATATTATTGCAGTTTGATGAGCTTATAGATAGAGTAGCTGATAGAGTTAATAACCCGAGCCCCTGTAATTCTACTCAACTTTAAGAATAACTTTAAAGAGAATTAACACCCTAAAATTGTGAGAATAGTCCCACGAGGAAGAAAAGTGATCTACTAACCAATAATATAATGTCAAGCTTTTCTCCACTCATTTCAGTTAGTTTTTAGTTGGATGACTACAAACTTAACATGCTATATTAAAAAAAAATTATGGGTTCATATTTTTAGCAAAACAGAAAAACAATCAATAGAATAGTTAACCTAGAAAATTAGTTGTTATATTCTGTTATAATACCTCTTCTAAAGCACTACTTTAAAGCACAAAACAAGTCGCCAACAACGGGTAACCCAGTTAGTAGTGCAACTAGTCCGCAATAAGGAGGTCGTCCACCACCCTTTAGTGCCGTGGTTGGACACTCCCTCTTAAGCACATGAAGTCTTCTGACGGAGTCTCCGTGGAAGCGGGTTATCACCAAAATTAAGCCCGTGTAATTTAGGCAATAGTTTATATGGCGTTTAGGGCACAAGACATTGTAATTAGGTATTAATTGAACTTGGGCAAAGACGTAAAGTGGTTAAGATGGGTTATAGGCCCGTAATCTAGTTGGGCCTTAGGGCAGTTCCTTCGTAACGACTATGGCAGTCAATACCTGAAAAAAAAAAAGGACTAACAGAAACAAGTAGGGAACACCTATCAAGAAACCCTAATTCCCAAATTGCAACTTCCATATCCAATTGAGAGAGAGAGAGAAGAAGAACTAACCAGAACGTAGAGGAGAGAAGAAAAGAGAATAGTACGGAATCGACCAAGGTAAGAATCAGCAACAAAAGCACCAAGTAAAGGAAGCATGGAAGCAACACCTGACCAAATATTAACATTTTCAGCCGCTGCGGCGGTGGATTGACCTAGAGAACCAGTTAAATAAGTAATAAGATTTGAAGCAATTCCATAATAAGCAAATCTTTCAGCAATTTCAACTCCAATTACAAAACCAGCTGATTTCCAACCACCGCTCCTAGATCTATCAGTTACTCTTCTTCCATGGTAATCAAGCACACCTTCAACTACATCTGAGTTGTTATTTTCTCCTGCGTCTATTAAAGGAACTTGAATTCCGGCGAAGATGTCCCCACCGGAATCAGTCATCTCTAATCGGAGATATTTGAGATCCAAATAGTGGGAGGACTTTTGATTAGGGATGTGACTTGAATTTTACCTACTTAAATTTTTATGCCAATAATTCATTTTGGACCTCTGAAGATTGGGACACCCAACCCTAATAATTAGAGTGAGACATCTCA
Organism: Eschscholzia californica; assembly: GCF_041429995.1. Classification (NCBI taxonomy): domain Eukaryota; kingdom Viridiplantae; phylum Streptophyta; class Magnoliopsida; order Ranunculales; family Papaveraceae; genus Eschscholzia; species Eschscholzia californica. The sequence continues at coordinate 41,421,218 of NW_028238483.1, read as the reverse complement.
ATTTACAATGCCATGTCTGGATGTCCCAGTCTTCATGGGTCCAAAATGCATATACTAGAAGATAACAAAATGAGTTATTGGAGTTGGTACAGACATACAGACTCATTCGTGGACATAATGTCTCCAAGTATTTATTAAGATATTTTGCGATGTTGACCAACATTCAAAGGTTATTGAATTTGTAGACAAAATATGCAGTATACATTTTCGAGATATTAAGTTTGTATACAAAATACATGTCGCACAACATTTTTTTAGATGTTGAAATAGGCAAATTGATGATGTATAGTTTATCTCACTTGCATTTTAAGGGAAAAAAATATTTTAACAAAATGAATATCTTGAAGAGTATCACAATAAACTTTTAAATAACGATAACAACAATAACTTATGAATTACATGATAATAATACAAGAGATAACTACAGTTTTAAATGTCAAACACATGACAGTCCTGCAGTTTAGGGGTTTTAAAGCTATTAGTCTACAACCCCATCTGCAGAAAAATATTGTTAATTATTCGATAAATCTTACCTTACAAGAAATATAAACTTTACATAATTAAACCCATAATTACCATCACTTAAACTAATCTTCATACTAAATGTCCTCTCTTATACAAATATGATCTTGAAAAATATAAATGAGCAACTAAATCCAATGCAGTAAGACCAGCAAGAAGCCAATAGAAGTAATCAAGATGTCCTTCATTTAGGTTATTTGAGAACCACCCAACTCTCCCATTTCCACCAGTTATATTCTCAATCATGGAAATGAGAAATCCACTAAGGAAGCTACCTATCCCAAGTGTACTCAAGTAAATAGAAACACCAACACTTCTTAACCCATCTGGAACTTGATCATAGAAGAATTCTTGCATACCAATCATAGTAAAAACTTGAGTTAAACCAATCAAAACATATTGAGGTACTAACCACCATACACTCATTGGAACAATTTCTTCCGGTTTATCGACTAACCCGTATTGATGAACAACTTCTAGTCTTCTTTTTTCAACTATAGCCGACACTGCCATTGATATAATCGAAACAAACAAACCACCACCGAGTCTTTGAAGTACTGTTATGCCATTAGGTTTACCCGTAAAAGTTCGAGCTAAAGGAACAAAGAGACGGTCGTAGATCGGAATGAGAAGAACAAGAGACAAGTATATGAAGGTTTGAAGTGATGCAGGTGGTATTTGAAAGTTTGGTGTTATTGATCTATCCAGGGTACTACCTTGTTTGGTAAAGAATGTCCAAGATTGTGAAAGAACAACTGCATACATCAAACAAGTAACCCATACTGGAAATAGCCTCAATATTGCTTTTGCATCTTCCACTTGACTTATACTACATTGTTTGCCTTGTTTTCCTGAAACTTCTACTAGTGCTTTGTCCAAGAATCTATATATATATATATATATATATATATATATATATATATATATATATATATGGTCAAACAAATAAAGAAATGAGATTGTTTCTAAGTATGGAAGTAAACAAGTTTGTGATAAGTTTTCATTTGAATTCGTATACATAATAAAGGAAATGACGGATCACTTAAAGTTTAACTCAGGCCAGGGTCTTAAACGAACCGTCGATGGAACAATTATGGTCGAAGATTTAATTTGGGTGTGGTCGTCGTCCCGCACGAGCCATGTATCTTAGATGGACATGCTTGACCCATCTAGGCCAACTATATGTGCATTTAGTAGAGAAATACTTGGCTCATGGCCGACCACATCAGTCGTGAGTCTGTGTGGTCTGACCCACATTTCTCGGGCCAAGAAACATTTATATTTTGAAAAACAAAAAAAAAGTAAGGAAATGACTTTTCTTACCTAAATTGGTGAGTACCAACTCGAAAGGATTGAGATAAACCAGCTTCTTCTTCTTGAGCAATATATGGTGGCGTGGCAATTCTCCAGTTCTTGATTGCTACAACATATACTTGAGCTATTCGCAGTAACGGATTTTCTTTTTCTTCTTTCACACTATAGCGATAAGTTTTCGTACCAAGTGTGAAAAGAAACAAAGCTATTGCCATACAAATGCAAGGAATACCATATCCAAGACCCCAACTAAAGTTATCTTGAATATAGATAACAATCAAGAGAGAAAAAACACTACCAATACAAATAGAGAAGTACCACCAATTGAAGAATGAACTTTTAGACTTGGATTCTTCTGGGTTATTTCCATCAAATTGATCTGCTCCAAAAGCTTGTGCACAAGGTTTGAATCCAGCTTTACCAAGTGCCACCAAATACAAAGAAAAGAAGAAGAAGAGAAGTCGAAAATTAGAATTGCAAGAATTAATATCATTGTCTTTATTTGTAGTATGACATTCTTTAGCAGGAAGAACAGCTGATAGAGTAACCACTCCAAGTCCCTGAACATAAAAAAAATTCACATAATTAGTAAAGCTAAAAAAAATCATTATCTAAAGGTTATCGGCTAGAAATTTTATCGGTTTAGTGTCATAAGAGATTTTACAGTCCTAAGTTTTGCGTCTAAACCATTGGATCTCAAATTTTCTTTTTCTGTTAAGATCGTAAAAAAACAATTCGATTAGGCGGTGGTTATTGTGCAATCACGACACCTAATTTGAGCATATTTTTTTTTCTTTGCTCCATATTTTTTTAAGGGTCGCCACAAAACTGGGAGAGGGAGCAAACAGAGGGGAGGAGAATAATTTCAGATTAAAAAAATTGTATTAGCAACTTAGGATTGGGTCAGGACTCAAGAAGAGTCCACTTGGCCCACATATCATTATTGACTTATTATGTTATTATGGATTTAGGAGGAATTAGTCAACTTCTCTATTCTTTTGTGAAATTTATATATAGTCAGATAAACATGGACTTCATTTTCTATAAACCAAAATAATTTTAACAATTAAATAACTTTTTTCTTTCATGAAAAGTCTAATGACTAATTTCATTAGAGTTAGTTAAGCTTCGGTACTACCAATATTGGACCAAAATGCTATTCCCTAACATGCTCTCAAGTCCACTAATATGTTAGAAGGTGATTTTCGGCTAAAACTTATAATTTAAGTGATAAAAAAACTAAGTTAGGTCGGGTGGTCGGAAAGTAACAAGTTGTCTATTTTAGGCCCAACTCCTCCCCCACTAAACAACATTATTGATTACTTAAATTTGGGTTAGTCGGGTGGTTCAAATGTCTTTACACGTTTTGGTCAATTGATTAAATAGTCTAAAAAAACCCACCAGAATTAGTATCATTACTAATTAAATTGAAAATGATCCTTAACTTTCTTATTAAACAAAAATTTACTGCATAAATATGGGAGTATAAATTGTACAAATTATCTTACTAAAAATTGTACATATAATTTGGAAGAATATTTCTTAATTGATCAAAGTTGAAGAATAACTTCTTTCATTGGCTCTTTTCTAAAAAAACAAAAAAAAAAAAGTTGCTCTAACATTAAATACTTCTTAAAGGAAACAAATAATCCACAAAATTTTCAGTCAGATCTAAAAAGTTACTATTATTTCCATATTCATTATCCTTGCAATGTCTATAGTTTCCATAATCATGATATTATGGAGTAGCTAGCCATATTTTGTCTGACACCTAAATAAGAAGGTGATTCAGGAGGAGTTTCAAAATTGAGAGATATCTAAGCTCTAAACTTTACCCATCAACCTAAGAAGATTAAAATTCCCACGGCCTATGAATCCTTATTTTTTACTCATTGAACTGCCAATCATGACAAATCATATATAGAATTTCTGTCAAAAATTAGTCTAGTTTTTCCTGTTCTTTAGGATTACTCAAAAATTAAAAATAAAATCCTGTTCTCTCTGGTTACTCAAAAATTAAAAATAAATATACTTATTTAATTTAGTTCTATTTCCTTGCAAAAAATAAACAATTCTATAAATCTTCTTATCCTAAAACATGTTTAATTTAGTAGTATTATTTAGAACCTCTTACCTAATTTCTTTGTCTTTCCATTTTCTTAACAATAACAACCAAACAAACACGTCCTAATTTTATGAAAGAAAAAAATATTATCTTCGCCGGCCACTAGCCGGCCTAGTTCTTTCCGCCCAAATTGAAAAAAAAAAGAAGAAAATCAAGGGAGTAGAGAGAGAGAGAGAGAGAGAGGACTGACCAGAACGTAGATGAGAGAGGAGAAGAGGATAGTACGAAATCGACCAAGATAAGAATCAGCAACAAAAGCACCAAATAAAGGAAGCATCCATTGAACACCTGTCCAAGCGTTGATATTAACGGCAGCATCGACGGTTGATTGACGGAGTGGACCAGTTAGATAAGTAATTAAGTTTGAAGATAAACCATGGTATGCAAATGTTTCACCAAATTCAGCTGCAACTATTAAAGAAGCAGATCTCCACCGACCATATTTTGATCTATCAATTATTCTTTCTCCTCTATAATCTACTACCCCTTTTACACTACCATCATCAATTTCACTACTACTTCTACTACTACTACTACTACCCTCTCCTCCTCCTCCTCCATTATTACTACTACTACTTTTTAGTAGTAGAGGTTCTTCATGTCCACCACTTTCTTCATCCACAACTTCATCTTTCATGCCCATTTTCTCTCTCTCTCTCTCTTTAAAACTTTAACTTTCTATCTCTAAAACTTTCAACTTTCAATCTCTCTCTCTCTCTGTCTCTGGGTTGAGGTTGAGCAATATAAATGGATGAATAATAGAGTATGTGGGTAGATTTTTATTTTAATAAGGACCATTGTCTTGTCCATATTCTTTTTTATGACCTTAGCTAAAAGAAATATTCTTTTTTATGTTTTTTCATTTTTTTTAAAGATTGGTTATTTCACGATTTGCTGATGGAAAAATTGGTTTATTTGGAAAGAGTGAAATCGAAGAATAATACCGAGATGACCCTCTTTTTGTCCATATTAAGTCGACTTAATTATTTTTTGTTCAGGAAACATTGGATTATTTGAAATTCAAAATGCATATAATAAAAGAATCACACATCAAAAAGGTCGAGGGGACCACTCCACAAGATGATGGAAATGTGGGTTGCCCTTGGCGAGTTGGTCACTTCATGGGGCTGAAATGAAATTAGCCCTTATTTTGAAGGACTATTATATATACAGATTCATCTTTTCTTTTTTTTCATTAAAAAAAGAATATGAATTATTGAAGGAATATTAGTAACTGATATTTGGGGCATCCATTTTCGGTTTGAGAAAGTTAGACTATGTCAACGGCATTAGACAAATTTTTGGTAGGTAGAGTTCCGTTATCCCCAAATACTAATATGACTGCACTTTTACTCTCTAATCTTCATTTCACCACCACCTCCGATCACCTCTTACCATATATTTCTCTTTCTTTCTTCCTTCTCTATTTTTCTCTAATTGAGCAACATGAATCTTTAATAGCGTTTTAATCCTACGAGGTTCCTTGCTGCTTAGAGAGAGGTAGAGAAAGAAACAATTGTAGTGGTAGGATAAGATTCTAAATTAATTGGGGTCTACTCCAGTCGGCAACAACACATTTACAAAACAGAACCAAAAATAGATGCCCCGTAATGTTGGTATTTTCAAATTGGGGAAGAATATGCTATAACTTGCTTTTTTGTTGAAATTAATTTTTTTATTTGCCCATCCAAACATCAATATAATATACTCCATTAGTTTACTCAATTTTTGTTTTGGTATAACCTCCTTTTCTGACACCAGATAAAATATCGATTTGTAAAATTTCTCCTACTAATTATGTACTCTTATTCTGATGTTTTCAATATTGATCTAAGCATAAATATATCCTGTTTAAGCAAAGATTGAAATCGATAACGAATATTATCATTTTGGAGGAGGATTATATTCTGTCGCATAATTGTGATTGTGACAGTAACTTTTTTTGGTATACGAGCGAAACTCTCGTTTTATGTTACTAAGACATGCGCCTAATTTCAAGACACAGTTTTACAATCGAAGTGAGTCGAGGAACTGAATGACGTGCCAACACGTAGTTGTGCTGTCAATAAGGAGGAAGCCGGCGCCTTTCGAAACACTTTCTAGTGTGAACCACCAAAGAACGTCCAGCGTTCCGCGATAGTAACTTGTTCCATTCACGTCACAGGTCTACAAACCTATTGGGTTTTGACCATTTTAAAAATTGTGTTTACTTTTGAAATAAAACAATAATAGAAAGAGATAGCTAATACTCTAATCTTTAGGTGTTTTCTTACAATAAATTTATGTTGCCTCATAATATTTTATGGTGTGGTTTTTCCACCATTATCATTTTTTAATATGAACTTCTATAAGTCTCCATTTCCTAATAAAATTTTTTGGTAGGTGGGGCTAATAGGAAAATATATAGAGAACACTTTTTTTTTTTTGAGCGTCCATGTTACTTTCAAAAGAAATTACAAGATAGTCCTTATAATGAAGTACAATACATAACCGAAGGACTAAAGAGTAAGAAGTTAACAGAAAGGTGTCGAGGCTGAAAATCCAGAATCAAGGGCTCGCGGTGGAGTAAGCGAGATTATGTGCCACTTGATTGCAGTCAGGTGCGGAACTAGAAAATAGTGTGAGGGAGGGCAAAGTTGAAATCTAATAGAATAGATCATACATAAAAATTCGGTGGGATTCAAAATTACTATTACAAGTCAAATTCCAGGGAGGGCCATCACCCTGCCTGGCCACCACCTAGTTCCGCCCCTGATTGCAGTCACGTGAACAGTATAAGAGATCCACATTTGTCATTCGCAGTCTTGCACGGAGATTAAGAATGTCATTTTGTAGTCGCCACAAGACTTCCTCTGGGCCGTTCAACAGAAGCTTGATAGAAACTCTAGAGTCACTCTCTAAAATAAAGCCTTTGAGACCCAGCTTCTCCCCAAAATCTAAACCTAATTTTATACCCATCAATTCACTTTGAAGGGTAGATTTTGGAGGGAAAAGAGAACTAATTGAGTCGATGATGGGGCCGTGGTGGTCTCTTGCTACAGCAGTCGCTGCTTCTCTAGTTTCACGGTAAGATCCTAATTCGACGGAGATAGAGAACGCATTTATAACTTTCCATTTTACAGTTCATTGCGAGAATTAACAAATTAAAGTTAAATCATGTTATAATTGTAGTTGGTAGTTAGACGTATTGTTTCAGGATTACCTAAATATATGTCTATGAATAGTTGTCCTTGAGATTCTTCAAAAAAATATCCTTCTTTCCATTACACTCATCACAATCACAATACCCAACCAAATAACTCTAGCAAATAATATTACCTCCACCAACTCTAATAGTGGAAGTTAAAAAAAAAAAACTACATAAGTTTAAATCTAATTACAATAATAATAATTTGTCAACACTTGGTTGTTCGAGTGGTTAAAGTGTTGACATATACTCCAAAAGGTTCCTGGAGGTTCTGGGTTCGATCTCCAGAGAAGGTCTGGATTATTGAACTTGCAATTATTAGAGCATAAATAATGTAGTGGGGCTTTAGGCCATAGTAGTTGGGCTTGAGGCATGTTCTTGTTTGATTTGGCAGTTACCGCGCTTATCACATCTTTGATGTATCAACGTCATTGTAATGACTATCGTACGTCGAAGTCAACTACAATAATAATCTTCAAACTAATGAGTTGTTAAGTATTGACATAAGTTCAAATTATTGTTAACCCACTAATTAGGTAATTAGGGGTCATTGTGGGTTGTAAGCAATTAGTGAGACAATTTAGTTGTAGGTTATCTTTTTAATCGAGGACATAGCTAAGTTAGTGTGCATCATGTTAGTAGTAATCAAAGGTAGTGGATTAAGGTTTTGGTGAATAAATAGATTTGCTTTTGTAGTTTAATTTAAAGTCAAGTGAATTAATCAAATTTGAGTGACAATCTCTTCTTCGATCTACGTTGCCTCTCTAATTTGTATCTTCTTTTATCCTTCAGAAATTAAATTGTTTTGATTTCCAATAAAAATAAGATACTAGTGAGACACTTAAAAAACGAGTCGAAAGACACAAAAGGAAAAATAATGATGAAAAAGGAAAGGTGTGAAGTACTATTAGACTTTAAAAATAAAATTGTATATTTTCTACAGATTTAAGATTTAATTAAAAGGATAATTAAATCAAAATTGTAGATTATTATAGTCCTCACATGTTTGGTGTTTTATCAAAAGGAATAAAACTGATTGTATAATATACACTTAATAGAGGGACACCTAATATGCCCAAAGGAAAAAATAAAATATTGACCCCCCAAATTCATAGACTAGGGTTATGTTTAGCTCTTTTGATTGTTTACCTCAGTCTAATCCATGAAATGGTAATTCCTTTTTCAGACAAAGATTTCAAATAGTTTCATGTTCAATTGGTTCAACAAAAAAAAAATTGATGGTCCTTGACTTAGTACTTCAAAATTGACTATTCATTCTATTCAATAAATTCCTGTCAATTCCACCAGTTACACTTGATCAATATCCTAAAGAGATATACTACATATTATCTGTTTTTTTATTGTCCCACATCGCTCGCAACAGTATTTGGAAGTTGATCTGAGGTGAGCGCTCAGGCTTAGTAGGTGTCAATGTCACCTGGCGTGGAACACATCTCACACTAAGGTTGGTGGTAGCAAAATGAAGACAAAATTGTTCATTTGGGGGGTGCACGGCGTCTCTCCCTACTTCAATGGTAGCACGAATCGTGTGCATTCACTAAACATGATAATTACCTAAGTTAGAATGCTAATCAACGTTAGTCATTAAAGTTTGGGGCTCACACTTTCGATTACAAATTAATTTAATTATTTTTACAAATTCTTTATTTTTATATTTTTTTTAAAAATGAAATACAATGTCATTACATGACATTGATGTATTATCAAGATGTGATAAACATGATAATTACCTAAGTTAGAATGCTAATCAAAGAGATCTAAACTTCTAATACCCAACATCAAAGCCGTCTCAAAAAAAAAAAAAAAAAAACAAAGCAGTGACCGAGAATTTAGGGGGCCTTTGAATTTGACATTTTTAGAAAGAAAAAAGAATTTTTTTTAACGAAGTATAATTTCTTCGTAGAAAGATTGTTTCTTTGGACAAACAGAAATAAAGATTCATTTGGCAGTGACACTGGGAACATCAAAGAACTAAAGAGAAAACAAAAAGAATGTGCAGGCTCTGTGTGGTTTAAACCCTTACCACATGGTTGAAATCAAATACACCTGACCGCCAAACTAGGAGACGTTTTATGTTTAGCTACCTATCTTTTTACATGTATATACTTCAACATCAAGCCATCAATGAAAATGGTCCTAATTTCAACAAAAAAGAAAATGAAAATGGTCCTAACAACTAATAAAGAGCCCCAATCCCAATAACCATGAATCTTACTTCTTGTCAGAATCTAACACTAGACTTCCAAAACTTTGAAATTTATGTTAATATTTCAACCCCTTCCCTAACCAGGTATTGAACATCTATTTTTTTTTTTTGTTGAGAGGGTAGGTCATAACTTCTTACTATTAACTGGGTGTCTGGGTTGGTACACATAGTGATTTTGTATTTTTTTTAGTTAAGTAATTTTTAATTTTTGCAACAACAAAAAAGTATTTTTTTACAGTTTTTTTCAAAAATTATTTTCTTAAATTATAGAATATGGGAACAAGGATGGGGAATCTGAACTAGCTGCATTTACTAAATAGGATTCTTCATATAGTCCAAATTAAATGCCTCATCTCCCTTTACACCCAGTTTATCACAAAAAACTTAAATCCCAAAAACTTGTTGTTATGGGATGGTGCGAACCAGTTTTCTCGACTGCTAGTGTATTGTCTGTTTAGTCACACTTGGATCTCACGGTTTCAAAAGATTCACCAGGAAAGGGTGTTTAACCTCTTAAGAGGAACTCTCACTACCAATGCGGGATTGCTTCACAACAGTTGTACAATTATATGTAATTTCTATTTCTTTCGAAGTCGCTTTATATATTTATTGTGTTTTAACAACAAATTCGTACATCGATACATTATTTTCTCGTAAAATTGAGAAAAGTAGCCGTAAAATCTATTTTGAGTCCGAGAATTGACAATTAGTTCTGAGCAAAAAGAGGTGGTTAGTCCAACTTTTTTTTTTTATTAATCTTAATTTTAGACAAAATTATTGGAAAATATCATAATAAATGCGAGGTCTAAAACCAATTTTTTCTTGATAAAACTACCCCTTGGCTTGTGAAATCCAATGAATTCCCGTAATGCATATGATTGTTTATAATGATTTACCACCTTCTTTGTGTGAGCACTCATTAGCATTTGAACATTCATAATGAAAAGTACCAAATATCCTGTACTTTCTTCAACTTGAATATAACGTTATTTTTCTTTCTAAACTATTATTTATTTCTAGTATGTTATGAACATAAATAACACGTTATGAGTGAGCACAACACAATATAGTTGTTATGACACATAAACATACATGTTTACATTCTTTCTTAGGTTTTTCTTTCGTTCTTTGGAAATTTAAAATTTTCATAGCTCACTATAAACTATCATACTACCTGAATGTTTGTTCAAATATATTATTTTCAAAACGTCATTGTTTTCCTTCTGTCGAGAGTAGATCTCACGTCCATTTCGAAGTTGAAAAGAATATTTGATCCAAACACCGCAAAATTTAACATCAAAATCATCTTCTTCTTTCTTGCAAAAGGACATAGTTAACAGAGAAATAAAGTCAAAACTTCTTATAAATTTTTTGTTTCACTGAAAAATGATCGCTCAGTTTTTATAGTCTTCAGTTCCTTAGGTGTTTTATAATCTACCATAACTTGCAAGTAATTTAGAACAAGTTCCAAGAAGGTTGCAAATAATAATAAGTTTTAACTAAATAAAATACAAATGCTGGATTTCAACCACACATAATATAATTTCTATTTTTAACCTAGAAAAACTAAAAATTGCCCAATTTCTTGTAGTAGTTAATATTCTAAACTTTAAAGCCACTCATCTCCCTTGGTGTGATATTAGAGAAATCACAAATTCTACACTTAAATGTTAAACAAACAAATTACCTTCAACTAAATAACTAACAAATGAAATATTGAATTGGCTCAAATATAGATATAATTGAGAGGAACACTTAATTTTAAAATGTTTTAAATACAATTTCTTTATATCTGTTTTTTGCAAAGATAATTGTTGGACTAAAAATTACATTGTTTCTTTCTTCAAATTCAGTAGAAAATTTGAATCCATCATTTATTCCTTATTTTAGGATGATAATGAAACATGTCCATTCATCACCTGATTCATGTGCAATGTATTTGTTTTGACATGGTCTCATGTGCAACTCAATCATAGGAACAGTTATTACTTATTGCTTAGATCTGCCCGAAAATATCTTTTTCTTTAAAAAAAAATGTTGAGAAAAACAAAAAAAGAAGTACAAAAATTGTTGAGAAGGACAAATAAGAAATCTGTGGATGATATGATAAGAGTCCCCCACCATGTGAGGCATATATAAATAGAGTTATTTCCATTTTGGCCCCCTAGTTTGTGACCGACTTCCTTTTTGGCTCCTTACTTTTCATAAATTCAAATTCGACTTCCTGTTTTAATGTAAATGTCATAAATACCCATCCTATAAATATTTTTTCAAAATAAAATACCTTACCAATTTTATCAAAATTATCCTTTTTGGCCTCTCTCTCCACCTCATTTCTTATAAATGCAATAAATACTCTTCCTATAAAATAATTTTTTATGAGATATTTTCTAATAATTTCATTTTGAAAAAATATTTGTAAGAAGTGTAATAATGGTATTTACATTAAAATAAGGAGTTAAATTTGGATTTATGACAAGTAGGGGTCAAAAAAGAAACTGGTCACAAAGTGTGAGGGCGAAATGGAAATAACTCATATAAATATTGTAACTTTCATTTAAACGTGTGACTTGAGGATATAACATTGCTCAAAATTATGAAGGGGACAGATTTTCATACAATCCTCTCCTAAGAATAGAGTCTATGGATTAGACTAGGGGCCCAGATCTGGCCACTTATCTCCGGAGCCGATGTGTCCATAGGCAGTCGGTGTCTAAGACTAACTCAACCGTCAATTTTAATTGGATTGGTACGAACATAAAGCTCTAATCAGCCCTCCGCCAAACCCAACCGTCAATTTCTATTGTCCATAGATAGTTATGATTGGATTAGTAGGGTTAACGTTTAACTTGCACTCTTGTACACTTTGTTATGTGCAAAATCTTCAAAAGTATATTCTTGGCATATAAAAATGTTTTTTATAAAATAATTGAGAGATAAAACAATATTCGTTGGCTTCCTATTTGTAAAAATGGGCTTCCTTCCTAAAGAGTATCTTTTGTGGATATTCAAACAAAAATTAAATCTCATCAAAAAAAAAAAAATCAATATTGTTGTAAACGGGCTCAAATGGCTCGAAACTCGAATTGTCATCCATTTTAGGCGGGCTAAAATGTCCCCAGACCCATGAGACAGAGACTGAGAGGTGGTACATAAAGACCTACCACCCATTAATTTTTATTAAAAATCCTTAAATACTACAAGAAGATAATTGGTTAATGATTTGGACCTTTAAATGAACTATCTTATTGCAGTAGGGACAGCACCCATAACAAAAGCAACTAACACTATCTTGGTGGGAAGTGGGATTATAGATTCTTTCTTCTCAACTACAAAGTGAAGCAACTTCAATACTTTTTTTTTTTTTTGTTGAAAACAACTTCAATACTTTGCCCCCACTATCTTGTAGATTTCTAAAGTTTATTTATTTATTTTAGGGTTTTTTTTAGGCGAAGACTCCCATTTATTTAGCTATATTAAGGAGCCACCCCAAAAAGCATTTTCGTTTAGACGTTAACCCCCAAAATTAACTTTCCGTTCAAATAACCATGAACTAGTGGTCGTGCGAGTCACATGTTCGATCTCTGACCAAAATACCCCCGTCCTACTTTTTGGTACATGAACCCCATTTATTTAGCTATATTAGGACTACACCCCTAACCAAAATACTTTGTCCATTCGAATAGTTTATCCCGAGCCAATACCTTCCCATCTCACGATCAGTTGAATCACCCTAGTTACATGTCGAACCAATAACTCTGAGGTTCGCCCATAGACTGGATCATGCTCACCCCTAGCCAGAGGCCAGAGCTAGATCCAATCCACGAGTGACTTCGGTTGGTCTACCCTTGTTACGTTCTCTGTCTCATAAGTCTGAGGTTCGGCTATAGATTCGGTCATGTTCTCCCCGAGCTAGAGCCAATCAGCGAGTGACTCTGACCGAGGTGTCACTTGTACTTCGACGATAGGCTGCATCGTGTCTTTACCAATCTGAGGTAGTTGTACCAAAAAATTACTTGCATGGGTCAAGTTCAAGTTATAATATCCACCAAACAGAACCCAAAAAAGAATGGAAGAACAACTAGTAGTAGTTGTACCAAAAAATGGTGTAATTAGTTTCAAAGTCTCTGTTTTATAATTGTTTCTCACAAAAATCTGATCTTGAATCTTCTAGTCCTGTTTTAAGGAGTTGGTGTCATTTCTTAGACATGGGTTTCGAAGAAAAGATGAAATCTTAGAAGATTTTGCTAGAGAGAATTGAAATCTAGAATAGAAGTAGAAGAAATTGAAGAAGAAGGAGAAGCAGTCAAAGAAAAAGAAACCGAGGAAGAAATTTATCCATGTTAAACCGATTTTTAGATTCTCCTTCAACAACTAACCAAGATTCAGAGCAAAACACAAAACTCAAGTTGACAATGAAGAAGAGCAAAAACAAAAAATTAAAGTGAACTCAAGATTGAAACCAGAACCATTTGCTTAGATTCAGCAAATCCACGAACTAAAAAAATCTGAATTTTATAGTGAAAATTTTAATATTAGAAGCATCACTTATTCCAAAAGAAGAAGAAGAAGAAACTACAAGTTGTGAAGTTGACGGTTAAGAGGAAGAAGATACTTGAGAAATAAGTGGTTGTGAAGTTCTAAGTGGTATTTTGGTTGGGAGTGTAGTCCTAATATAGTTAAATAAATGAGGGCTATATACTAAAAATTAGAATGGGGGTCTTTTGGTCAGTAGGCGAGCATGTGATTCGCATACCACTACTTCACGACTATTTGAACGGAAAATGAGCTTTGGGGGTTAACGCCTAAATAAAAATGTTTTTAGGGTGTCCTTCAATATAGCTAAATAAATGGAGGTCTTGGCCTAAAAAAACCCTTTATTTTATTCTAGTTAATGGAGGGCCATTTGTAAAAAAAAAAATCCATCTTACATCTTAGATAAGAAAAATCAATTTTACTAATTTTCACAAAGAGATTTGTTCCGCATACGTTGCTCGATCGATTTAAAATTCTTAAAAGAGTTACTAGTGAAAATAAAAGATGAAACTACAAAATATATGATTCTAGGGAGAGATAACAATAGATTTGAAAAATAAAATAATTACAGGAAAGAAGAAAAAGACTTGCATTTACGAAAAAACAACATACCAAAAATAACACTCGTACGTACCACAAACAAAATAACCCTACCTTATTAATTAGATGCATCACGGACTAAACGAGAAAAATGGTGTTCTTGGACAAGGAACTTAATGGATGAAAAGACACGTACAACATGTGATAGAATTAAAGAATTGATAGGTCCCAGGGCCTCAATGAATTTATTGGTTCTTGGCGGAGGAAGTTATTGTATATAACTTCATATATACCTTGACATTGTGGCATTGGCATTAGTAATTGCAGCTGACCTGTTTAATGTGTGTTTTTTGTTGCCCTAAAAAAATGTCGAAAATCTGAAATGATGAATGAATACAACATTCATATATACCTTGCTTCCACAAAACCATCAAAGGGGATATTTGTTCCTCTTCTTTTCTTTTCTCCATTGATGGGTTTAGGACTTGGATATAATTCCTTGCCCTTCTTTGAAGTCATTCCCTCATCTCTTCTAACAAATGAAATCCCTAATAAATTCAACCCACTGAGTCCCAAAACAAACTACAACTCCATTTCATTCTCAAAAATCAATCTTGACCATCTTCATCATTATACAACCATGGGTCATGAGCCAACAAACGTCAAGACCACTAGCCACACCGCCGATCAACGACAAATCGGTCGAGAACTTCGGGATATGTTATCAACCCTAACTCACCGACTCTTCGATCACCATAACACAAACAAGACAGGTAAATCAATCAAACTTGACGAAACCCATGACGAAGAAGATCACGGTGTAAGTATCATAACTCTTGCAGGGGCAAACACGGGAGCAACAATGCGAGCAGAGTCGGATGAGAAATCATTAGATATTTCATCATCACTTGATCAAGAAACAATGACAGCTTATGCAAATAGTAATTTTCAAGCAATTAATAATTCAATCATGTTTGGTGGGAGTTATAGTTGTAATGATCCAGGCATTCATATGGAGACAATAGATGATTATGTTGATGAACATGATCAAGAACATCAAAGTAAACCATTGAAACCACAGCATGGAAAGAAAGGTAAGAAGAAGGAAACTGGTACCTCTAAGAAAGTTGGATCACATTCAACTGAAGATGAATACTTCACTGATTAAGTAATATATAAACCATACCCCTATATAAGCTTGAGTCGATGAAAATTACTTTACCAATAAAATAAATTAATTATCTATTTGATTATGTATTAGTATGTATTCATTATAGTACATTTTGATGTTGGGATTGATAAAGACTTGTATTATCTATATCATATATAACATTTTGGGTGTTACTTTGTCTCATTCTTTGAATCAGACTTGTCTCACTCAACTAGACCAAAAATCCACCTAAATCAGACATTTGGACGACACAGACATCACGAGCCAGACAAAAACATCAAGTGTTCACCAAAAAAAAAAAAGCGGATACTGAAACACGAAGGAAGAATACCTGTCAATTTATTAACATGTTCCTGGGTTTAAAGCAGTTCATACAATTAAAACATGATTGGTGAATCTGGACATTGGATCACATAAGTCAATATGAAAACTTGTACATTTTCAGCATTAGAATTTCTTCTGAACATAGAGAGAGAAAGAGGAGAGAGAATTTTCACCTCAAATGAGCCGATAGCAAAGAAGATAACTTCGCAGCGACGACCACCAGGTGCACGAGGGACATTAAAACAACACTATGAGGAACAAGATCAAGAAATGGATGTCTCTCTTGATCCTAACTTCTTCAATAGGAAACACCACGCCTTTACTTACTGATTTTGCAGGGGTGCAGAACAAAATATTTCACAAACTTCCGCTGTCCTAAATGCGGAGTTGACCATTTACTGGATTCTGTCCGAGATTTTCGTCCTTGTGTTTTAAACCAAGATTGGCAAATTGGGCCTCTAGGTCTCTGCTACGGGCCCGACGATGAGTAGAAGAGGTCAGAGGTGGCTGCATTTGTTGTTGCTGATACAAAGCTCGAAGCCTCGCTATCTCCCTCTCTAACACCTCCTGCTCCACTGGACCACCCAACTCCAAATATTTTAGTTCCCACTTAATATATGAGAGCCACAAAAAAAGTGTAAGCTAAGGCAAAAGAATAACAAACACATATTGTGACTTAGAAGGGAACTGATCTAGACAGTTTACGTCCTAATAAGGTTTTCATTTTTTTCTTGCACACCTGCAGGCTGTATTCAAATCTAGAGAGTTTACGTGGTTTTTCACGCTGGTGTTAGTGTCAAAAATGACCGTGCACTGATTAGCCCGTGGCTGTTTCTGAAAGTGCCAAGGCAGGCTTTGTGCAAAATACTTCCAATGTTGCCCGGTCGGAGCCCACCCAATCCTTTATATATTTTGGAGCCCAGAACGGCGGGTCGAGGTATTACATGCCCATGTGCATCGTGCCCAACCCAATTCACACTCCTACTCTGGGTTACACAAATATAATAATTTGAAAGTGGGGATGGGATTTTGCTTGGACTACCCTGACTCGGGCGCTTAGCCCAACTATATAGTGGTCGTATTGATTTCTATATAAATACCTAAGTTTTTTGCTTCTTAACCAACGTAATGAAGTTACTCATGGAAAATGTAGAGCGGTGCAAAATAATAATTTAAAGGGTAAACCTTACAGTATTTGATAAGTTGCTCCTGTCCTAAATTCTCCAAGCGTTGCTTCAAGGCTTTGTTTTCCATTTTCAGTATAATCATCTGCTTGTCCAGAAATTCGATCTCAGCTGAAACTTCAGATCCTTCTGTCTGTAAAATAACATATGGTGCAGAAATTAAATAATATTTTTGGATTATAGCACAATATTCGACTAAATAATCAATCCTTTGTTGTTAATAGACAAAACATGACAAGACTTCAGCAAAATCCAGCTTCCATGAGACTTGCCTGTAGGGATTGGACATTCCCTTCCAACTCCGCAATGTATTGAAGTTTTCGGACCCGTGAGCGTTGTGCGAATTGCCTGCATTTGATTGACACATTAGTTACAGATATAGTTAGTTTTAAACCATAGGTTTCAGCTTTGAAGTTCCGTGACATCTGAACAAAGGTAGATTCTAGACTCTTTGTAAGAACAAAATCAAGATGTTAACTACTTTTCTTCTCCCATTGCATGCATAAGGATGATCAAGTAACTTGAGGCAAATCTAGGACGGAGCTAAAAAAATTGCATTGTAAAGAGTCACTATATCAGTAATGGTTTAGAGATTCACAAAAATGATGAACCCGTCATCTCATGTAAATTCAGTTCCTATTTATATGATATATTCTTCCAAGTAGTATCTAAGCCTGACTTGTATAATTTAACAAATACCTCCTCTCAATATAGTACATTTACATTTTTCCGAAGTTAAGATGCTTCCAATACTAAAGGTGTCCTATGCGGACACCACTATCACAAGCCCCATTGAACGTGCTTTCCCAAGCCAAAGCACATAGTATTATATCTAGCAAGAGAATGATTTATAATATATGAAATGCTGGATCAAGTCATCAAGATTGAGTAATACTATCAATTTGTCTGCTTATTGAGATCAATGAAGAGCATTCCAAATTAAGGTAAAATTTAATATTTAAAAGGTCAAAAGTTGAGCAGATATCGTACTGTTTAGCACGTTTCGGATCTGTCTCTGATGCAGGTGGCTTTGTATAAAAGCAGTTTTTTCTGTCAAAAGAACCTCCCAAATTAAGTGAACCAAACTGTTCTTGATCTTGCTTGTCAAAGGACGTAGACGAAATGCCATCCATTTTTTGTGGAACATATGGCGATCCCGAGCTTTGGACTAGAACAGTGTCCCTTGTAGGTGGAACACCTCGAGGTTGTGACAAAGAATTCAATGCTGATTCCCTCGCCCTATTCGACTTTCTCCCAAAAGAATTAGGCTCCTCATACGAAGAAGCCTGATGTGCATCTTTGTAGAGGTCAAAGCCTGGAGATCCCCATGAAGATATATTGATTTCATTTTTAAATTTATCATCCTGAATAAGTCTATCTAAGCTCGAACCATTACCAACATCAAAATATGCAAAAGAGTCACTTGATGAACGTCGATGACCTCCTTTTCTCACAGGTGTCTCAGGCTCATCAAGAAGTTCATCAAGCCAAGAAGGTTGTTCCTCAATAAGAAAGCTCTCAGAGGAAGTACGCTGGTGATTTCTATATCCTTCTTTTGGTTTTTGAAGACCTTTGGACCCTATTGCAGGACTAGAGCCATAGTCAGCATAGGATGGGGAGATAATAGGGAAAGGACTTTTAGGAGGACGGAGCGATTGTTTTGAACTGTAAGGCAAACTTCTGAAGCTTGATGCTGCTCTAGGATTCTCCATAGCATAAACAAGTCCTGCTTCTCCTAATATAAGTGAAATGACAAACATCAGTAACCATTAAAAAAACACATACATCAAAGTTAACCTAAACATAGGAGTAAAAGATCACCCGATTGAACCGGAAAACTTGATAGATAAAACAACTGTCTAACATGACTAGCATAAAAATAGAACACGCACCCACCAAAAGAGCTGTATACTACTTTTCTCTGCATGGTATTGGTTCTGTTGGACCCTTGAAATTATAATTTATCATAAGGCAGTCCATTTCCTATTACAAGAATCATAGTCAACAAGCCTTGTCCTACGCCTTTTCTCATGTACCTTTCATTCGTATTTTTTGTGAATCCTCTTCAAAAAACTGTAGTTCTTCGTACGATTTAATTGATATGTATAGAAATGTAGACTCAATGCATGTTGTGTATTCATTTACCCTGAAGTGGTTATTGCAATGGCTAACGAATGAATTAAAAGTTCATCTTATTGGGCAGTTTTTGGTCAAAAACATAGATTTTATCATATCCAATATAAATTTCACAATAACATCACTAAATATTTACTATTTATTATAGAATTGTGCAGACCAGCCTTCTGGGTTGCTAGTGGCGTTGTCAGCTTTGGCACGTCATGGCCTCAAGGGTTCCTAGTCTATTATAAGGAGGCACCATACTTGGTCCACCAATGTGGAATTGGTTGACAACACTAATAGTAATAACCATTCGATATTTAAAGATAGTTTATCCTCATTTTGAGATTTCAAAAACTTGAAGCAACTTCTAAGTATATTGCTGCACAAAAATGATTTCGACATCTCTACTGCATGAAATGTTAATAGCACAGTAATTACCTGATAAACTCTAACTAAT
This sequence comes from Eschscholzia californica, assembly GCF_041429995.1. Classification (NCBI taxonomy): domain Eukaryota; kingdom Viridiplantae; phylum Streptophyta; class Magnoliopsida; order Ranunculales; family Papaveraceae; genus Eschscholzia; species Eschscholzia californica. The sequence goes on along the minus strand of NW_028238483.1, from coordinate 41,401,510 downwards.
ACTACAAATTCCTATTGATTCATTTTTTAACCTTGTAATCAACTACTCAATCCGTTTTCTTAATCCAATTTAGTACTAATCGGAATTAGAACTTCATATCTAATCATCAAAAGCTAAAAAAAAACTTGAACATAAAGAAGATCAAATCGAAACCAAGTTCAATTTTTTCCATTGCAAGTAACATTTCTTAAACCTAATCAAAGAAAGAAACAGGAGTTACTTCAAAAATTAAAATCAGAATAAACGAACAATCAAAATTTCAAACCAAAAAAAGAAAAGACTAAAATTTATAATTATTGATTGATTAGAATGAAGAAAATGCGAGCGATACCTAATCGTGACTGCAAATAATAGGTTGAGCTGACCTTCTTCTTCTTCTCTTCCGTAAAGAAGAAAAACCCTAAGAGAGAGAAAGTTAAGAGTTGGTGGAGAGAGAGAGAGACAGCGAAAGAGTTTGGTTTCAAAGGTGGAAAGAAAGAAGGAAACCCCAATTGCACTTTGTTGCTCTGAAAACGACAAAATATTCTCTCTTTCTCTAAGGTATCATTAGTAAGGGTTCTTTCCAAGTTAGCCCCCAATTCGTAATTAACTAAACATTTGACTCCCATAACGCTGAGATTGGTCAAATTTAATTGTCAATATTATTTTTTTATCTTTCACATCAAAAGGTTTCTCTCCCTGTAATTTCTCTTTTTTAGTCACCAAAAATATTGGAATGGGTCATTTCCTCACCTTTAATGACAACCTTAAAAAGAAAATTTGATTCTTCTTTTCTTTTCTATGCTCGAAAAATTAAAAATGGGGTCTAGTCAGTAGACCAGGTCTAGCTATCAGACGAGATGTCATTAGGGCCAATTGGCTTTCATCGATTAATATATATATGGTTACATATATTGCTATATATGGGTAATATATTTCATCTCTTTGCCATCTAAATTTACATTAAAGAGCCAAATCAATCCATTATAAAAGACCCAAATTAGTCCATTAATGAGTCATATTAGTCTATAAATTTTGAAATTTGAAGATAATTCATGCAATTATGGGCATTATAGAGGAAAACGGAAACTTCGACTCAAAGCTTCTTTTATAAAGCTTCAACGGAAACTTGAGGAGAGAGAGAGAGAGAGGGAGAGTTATGCTGATTTTGATGGTGGCGATGGTCGTGGTGAAAGGAGGAAGAAAAAGATATATTAATATTTTTTATTTATTTGAAGGTCGGCAACAACCACTTACCTACTTCGATAAATTCTTTTTCGCGACTAAGGAAATAAAGATATGGAACAAAACTTTTTAACTGAAGGCGAAAAGAAAAATAAAATAATGATCGATAAGTTTTACTAACGAAATTATAGTACTGGAGTCCAAATTGAAATGTTGGATAGATATGGACCAAATTTGATGTTATCCACAAATTGGGTGCAAATTGGAATTAAAAAATGTCTTTCTATTTATCTTGATAATTTCAATTGTTGCCCAACAAGTCGTGATATTTTCGAGATATTGAAAATGATTTGTCCACGTGGTAATAATATGCCACGTTTTTACTTATTTGTGCTTTACTGACAAGTGGACAGCTAATATTTGCAGACTTTTTAGCCACGTCAGAAAGACAGCTAATTAATTTGGCAGCCTGAAGGATGTGAGCTGGCGTCTGAAACATGTCGGTATTTCTTCGTGTAAAGTTTTCTCGGAATCTTGAAACGACCGGGTTGACTTACTTTTAACGTTAATGGATAACTACTGGTCGGTTTGAATCGAGTCGTAGGTTATTCGGAAGAGAAATGCTAGACTTACAACTAAAAGTATGTAAAAAAACATCCAGATCTAGGTGGCAATATTGGGAATCAAATTGCATTTAACATCACATTTTCCCTTCCAAAAATACCCTCTTTTTTTCTTATCTGTTTCTCCCTCTAAACCTTTATCTCTCTCTCCCTTTACTTATTATTTCTGGAACTTCTTCATCTTCTTTAAATCATCGATAATACTCCACTAAAAGCCATTAAACAAGTGCTTGATTGGGCCGAGAGAAAGAACTACTTTATGGCTGAGAACACTAGAGCTATCAAAATTTTCTTTTGATTATCAAAGTGCTTGATTTATAATAATCAATTTTTTAGTAAAACTCAAATGATTTCTCACATTAACTTCTATCTACCCTAAAATCTCCCATTTAAGAAATCTCACAATCAAGCAGGAAAATTTCTCAATCAATTAATGAAACCAAATTATAAACCCACACAAAAAATCTAGAGAGAGAGAAAAGGGTTTAAGACCCATGTTTGTTTTACTTACATAGCAAATTCCCTGACAGCTCTAGGGCTACAAAATCTTCCACTCTTATCAATTTTTGGCAATATTTCTTTTGGAGAAGAAGAATTATCAGTGGGTGTTTCCTAGGGTTGGGCAACAGCAAGAACTGGAGAAAGATGAAGGGTACTTCGAGTTGATGAGTACAAACCTAACTGGTTTCTCGATGAAGAAACCGAATTTCTTGATTGCTCAGTGTGGAAATTGACAATTTGGGTCTGTCTAGGAAGAGAAGAAGATGATTGGTGAGTAGGGTATTTGAAATGGATTTTAGCAGAAGAGAAGCTAAGAACGGAGTTTACCTCCATTTTCACTTTCTCTCTCTAAAAAGTGTGCTTTGAAATGACAGGGTATTTTTGGAAACAAGATAACAAAAGGAGAGGGTATTTTTGGAAGGGAGAATGTGATCTTAAATGCAATTTGATTCCCAATATTGCCACCTAGATCTGGATGTTTTTTTACATACTTTTAGTTGTAAGTCTAGCATTTCTCTATTCGGAATTAGACCGGGCCGTATCCTGGACTCCTGGCAATTAATACAACCCCAGTCCGGCCCATTAATTCACTCAGCTCACGGCTTGTGGGTTGCCTGGAACTCGATTGGTTGATCCAAGTATTGGGCCTTTGGATCATCGAAATGGAGATCCTCTGTTTTTGTTTTTTAAGGGACTCTACAGAGTATTGATTACACCATGAAAATACAATGTGTCATGTAAACGGCTCATTTTCATTGTTCGGCCTTATACGTTGTCGGATCTGCAAGTTTGTTTTTTTGAGAAATCAAGTACGATCTACATTAGTCGTTACAAGACAGTGGTACATCATGAAGATGTGATAAGCACGATAACCGCTTAATTTAAACCATTAATGAAAAAAAATCTAAAGTCCAACAACATGAAAGAGCCCTGGAGTCCGGGCTGAGGGGCTCCCATCCCCAAATTATAAGCTAGTTGGGAACTCCCAACCGGTTAAATGGGGTGGGTCCCTTTTTTTTTTTTTTAACTTTGAAAATGTAGTTTTATTAACTTCGAAAATGTAATTTTTTATGTAACTTTTTTATGTAACTTTTTTTCTTAAGGATAATGTATTTTTTTTTAAAATAACACTTCATTGATTGAAAAACAAATACATAATTTCATAGTTGAAAAAATTCAAAACAAATCTCACACACAGTCACACACACATACACATATTTTGATTTTGGGAGCCCAACGCTGGAATTGAAAAAAACCCCGAGGGTCCCAAAATTCAGGGGGCCCCAAAATTGGGAGCCCGAGCCCCACATTGGCTTTGCTCTAATACATTATCTCCTCCGTCTATTTTTTATAAAAGAAGAAAAGAAATAGTTGTACGTCTCTCAATTTAGGTGTTCCAAACTAAAATGATGCAGACCGATCTTCTCTACCCACGTAAAAAAAATTCTAGATATCTATATATGTCGGCATTTTTTAAGTAATGGACGTCCCTAGACATGTTCAACCACTTAATAATAAATTAAAAGTACAACTCAGCCCGACATACTGTCCAAGCACTTAATAGGTGACATACTGAAGCTCAATTTAAAGCCCCTTTACCATTGTAGGGATACATGAACCTAGCATTGTTGGATCTTTGAGAATGGGCAGGCTGAAGATCTTGCCAAAGTCTCAAGAAATTAGTGTAAACCTAGCATTGTTCAATCATTAGCATGATCTAAATTTGTAAAAAATATCTTAAAAACCATCTATTATCTTAAGTTAATAATATGGATTAATCGCAGTATGACCCTTAACTTGTGACCAATTGAAAAGTTTCACCTCTATATTTATTTAGTGTCCAAACGACTCTCAAGACTTATTCATCAATTATCTCTAATACCTAGTTCGCGTTTCCTTTTTTAGCCCCTCATTACAATTTTTTCTTTATTTGTCTATCTTCATCTAAAATCCGACATCTACCACTTTAACCGACCATATGTTGCAAATCTTCATCATGATCTCTCATATTTCCCTCTATTTCACCACCATCATTCACCTCTGCTACCACCACTATCACAACCACAAATGTCATCTCCTCCCCACAACCACTGTATTGATCTTTATTACTCTTTCTCTATACACCAAATTGCTATAGGATTTTCGTCTGAGATTTCTAAACGAAGGTTGCTTCGTTTGAAATTTTTCAAATGAAAACCCTACATCAATTTGGTGTATAGAGAGGGGGATGAAGATGGTCATTGTGATGGTGGTGGTGGCAGATAGAGGAAAAAGAGGAATAAAAGAATTTAGTTTTTGATGACGAAGATCATTGTGCAACCGTCAGTACGTGAATAGAAAGAGAGGATAAAAAGGCTAAGAGCAAACAAGGTGTTAAAGATAACAGACAAAAATAGGTCTTGGAGCTATTTCGGGATGTTGGACAAATATGTAGGACAAAGTTTCTAGTTCATCCCAGATTGAGGACCAAATGAAAATTTTACGGTGGCTCCCTTCCTGATTTCAAATTTAAGTTTATGGTAGTTTTCCCTTTTGCAAAGAAATGTTGAAGGAGAAGCTGAAGAAACAGCACCATCCCAGAATCAAGAACACAAATTCCAGTAACTAGAATGAATCTCAACAAATAAACAATTATGGGTTTGTTTTTTTCTAGAGAGAGAAATAGTTCTCTGTTTCAGTATCTTACTAGTCCTGTTACAACATTAATGTTATATATTCATGTCTGAGGTTGAAGGTGAAGTGGGTTTCAGTGAGTTAGAGTCAAACAATGGAGGGGAATTTGGTGGAAGGAAGATCCTTGGCTGAAACTCCAACTTGGGCTGTTGCCACTGTTACTACTGTTATGGTTTTTGTCTGTTTATTTGTTCAGAGATCCATCTATCAGTTTGGAAAGGTTAGCAATTTCTAGAGAGAGAGAGAGAGAGATTTGTATAGAGAGAGAGAGAGAGAGAGAGAGAGAGATCTTTGTCACTCTGAATTAGTTTTATGAATTTTGTTTGTTGTTTCTTTGGTTTTGTAGTGGTTGAAGAAGACAAGAAGGAAAGCTCTTTTAGAGTCTTTAGTTAAGATCAAAGAAGGTATTAATTTTTTTAATTAGAAAGTTAACTTTGTTTATGCAAATCCAATTTGATCTATTTAACTATCTTTTAGACATATGCCCATATTCAAAATTACCCCCTTATGTTTAATCCAAGTTCCAATTGGCATAGGAAAATCATACCCTTATGAATGCATTTGGGATAAGTAATTGGAGTTGATGATTTATTTTTTTTTTCATTTTTGTTTTTTCAGAGTTGATGTTTCTAGGGCTTATATCTTTGATGTTAGTACAATGGGCAAAGTGGATATCTGAGATTTGTGTTCATTCATCTCTTTTCGATAGTCGATTTTATATTTGCTCTGAGCATGACTTTAGAGGAGAACATGATAGTATTATCTCACTTAGACACTCAAATATACATTCTCTATCAAATCATACTCCTAGTCACAAAGTTCCTTCAGAAGGACTTGTTAAGTCCTCTCGAACTCATGTTTGTGGCGAGGTAAATTTCTTCGATTTTTTTTTCATTTGTGGTTTATTAATTGTTCTTATGGTGGATAGGGAAGCTAAAACATGAATTTTCGTTCCATAGGGCCGTGAACCATTTGTTTCATATGAAGGTCTGGAACAACTTCACTTGTTCTTGTTTGTGCTTGGGATAACACATGTTCTATATAGTTGTGTTGCAGTTGGCTTGGCTATGCTCAAGGTGTTGGTTTTTGTCTCTATTTCGAAGAGTCTAATCAAGTTTCTGCTATATATATATATATATATATATATATATATATATATATATATATCTGAATCTGACTCGTCTCAATCAAATGGACCCATAGTCCAAATAGGCCATTTAGACGAATCAAAGTCGGATGAAATGAAACATTCTCAAATCCTACTCGAAGCAATTCAGACACCGAGTCAGAGTTCAGACCTGACTTAGAGGAAAAAACAAACACTACCCAAAGATGCTAAGTGTGTTTTTGTTATTATTCTCATCCGTAGATTTATAGCTGGAGGAAATGGGAAAACCAGGCACACTTGCTAGCTGAGGAAATGCAAGGTGGGCAATTACCTATCTATCATTCTATATAGAGAAATTAGGTTTTTAGAGTTGCAACAAAAATTCTTCGATCTATGTTGGAATTGTGTTTTTCAGCAAAGATGGATAATGTAATGAGGCGTCAGTCTACTTTCGTCGTTCATCAAACAGCTCATCCATGGAGCAAGAGCAAAGTTCTCATTTGGATGGTAATATTCAAGCTTCTTAAATTTTCCGTGCTTCAAAACTTGTAAGCATATTTTGATTCGATATGCAATGCCTTAAGTGAGTTGTCATAATTTAGTTTTAGCCTACTATTTCACCTCTTACAAAAACTTTTCATTTAAAACTTTATGCAGCTTTGCTTCGTTCGACAATTTAAGAGCTCAATAGAAAAGTCAGACTATATGGCATTACGCTTGGGTTTCATTAATGTGAGTACCGAATAGCTTTGACCATATAACACTGTATGATACCATTTATGGAACTGAGAGTACTAACTTGGCACCATAGTTGACTTACTTCGTGCTGTGATTTTCAGATTCACAAATTGCCGCTGACTTATAATTTCCATAAATATGTCGTTCGGAGTATGGAAGATGAGTTTCATGGCATTGTTGGTATAAGGTACAATTTTTATACTTTAATTATGTTTAGATAAGTTAGTTTTGAGCTCGAACTCCATATGTTATACTCGCACTTCACACTTTTACATCGTTAGAAATAGATTTGATAGCACACGTGGTTAACTCTAGACAACGTGTAGTCTTTCTGATAAAGAATTCGAAACATTCATGACAATTTCGGAAGGTAATTGGTGTATGTAAACAAGTTGAGGATTTCTTTTATGTTACTTTGCAGTTGGCCACTTTGGGGTTATGCCATACTATGCATCTTTATGAATATCCATGGTAAGCTTATTTCTAGTTTGCAGAAATTACGGTTCCAGTTATATTAATTGATTCTTGATATACTGAATTCTTGGAACTTTGGAAGTAAAAAAAGTTATATCTATGTTTCAGGCTTGAATATCTACTTTTGGCTTTCCTTCGTCCCTGTTATTGTAAGCAATCGTAGTTCTTGTTAGATTACAGCAATCAGATATTCTTTGTTTCCTTCACCAAATAACGGGTCATATGACTAATACTACTCCATGTTTACGTTTGATATGTCAAAAGCTGGTCATGGTGGTGGGAACAAAACTTCGACATGTCGTATCTCTGTTAGCTCTTGACATCGTAGAAGCGCCAAGTCCACCTGGAACTCAAGTAAAGCAATGTGATGATCATTTTTGGTTTCGAAAACCAGAAATTTTGTTATGGTTGATACAGTTTATCTCCTTTCAGGTGGGTAGAAAGAGAATTTTTAAATCCTTGTTTGTCGTTCTAAGTCCAATCTTCATTTATTAGTTATATTCGATCTAATACTTTGTGTCTTCTAACATTTTTCAGAATGCCTTCGAAATGGCAACATTTATCTGGTCTCTGGTAAGCTGATTGATTCCCTTCTTTGGCATTCGTGATATCGTAGATTTGGCCTGGACCTGCCCTAGACCATAAGATGCTTTCCCTTCTACCAGCCTAGGTGGTAGATCCTCCCAAAGACACGTAGCCGATATGTAAAATAAGGAGCTATCCTAAGTAGTTGGGACGGGATAGTCTATGGACTGGCCTGGGGTCGGGTCGGTCGTCATCTTATCTATGTACAACTATATACGTATCTATACATACATTATATATAACATTATGAAAAATAGCTGCCAAAACTATTACAACCCTAGTTAACAAGTCTCTGCTTGGGATCAACAACCTCTATCTCGGGACCCCTCTCTCGCTTTAAGTATGAAGTCCTTTACTAAGGCGATCGGTGTGGGATCGGCTCGGTCTAGCCTGACTCAGATTTGATCCACAAGTTTGTTGGGTGGATAGGGCAATCTCAACTGCATAGGTGCTACTTATAACCCTAAAGAAATGAGGGAGTAGGGACTAAGTTCAATGCACAAGAGTCTTCCTTTTCGCATTCATAACCACACAAGACATGACAAAGATTTCAAATTTGTTTGTTCACTCTTAGAACTTCTATATTTTTTCTCAATTGCATTTAACTATCTTCTCGAAACTTCATGAATATGAATGTAGTTTTAATGAGCTATTTGTTTCTCTAGTGGGGGCTTAAACACCGATCTTGTTTCATGAAGAACCATAGCATGGTTACTATCCGCTTGGTCTCTGGGTATGTTTCTTGTCTTTGTTACGATAATAAAACCGAACTTATATTACCAATCCTTGGAAAAGCCTGAATATATTAATCAACTGTGACTGGGATGATACTTGAAAATGCAGGGTACTTGTTCAATTTTGGTGTAGCTATTGCACGGTTCCTTTGAACGTCATAGTCATTCAGGTTTGCCTACCACTACTTACTCATTTGTAAAATGTCAAGCTCTTGGTCAACCAGTTTTAACGAATTTTGTAATTAATCGATCTTCTTGTCTTTGAATCATGAAGGCAATGAACTAACACTCTTGATTACTTCAGATGGGATCAAGGTGTCAAAAAGCCATATTTGCTGAAGGAGTTAGAGAATCACTTCATAGTTGGTGTAAAAGAGTGAAAGAAAAATCTAAACGAGATCCATTACGTTTTCGAACAACAAGATCTGTATGTTCACTAGATTCAACAGTAGATGAGGAGAGAGATGAAATAATAACAATTGGCTCCGGAACTTTATCTAGATGCAGTTCAGCTGCCTCATTGAACGAAATCGACCAAGTAAAGACCGAAGAAATCAAGGAAATTTCCGAGATAATTGAAAACCCAACATATGAAACTTCATTCCAAGATTGGGAAAATCCATCAAGCTCAACTACCAGAGTTTCAGATCCATCTCTTGGCAGGACAGAGAGCGGCTATAGAGGAGAAAACAGGGACATTGCTGAAACTACACTTCTCGAATTACTTAAGATAACATGAATTATCGAAGATCGAACTCGAAATTTTACTGAGTAGTTGTAAATTTTACACGAAAAATAGGAGACATGACACATTACTTATATAGTTATGATGATACCCAACTCAAATAGTATATAAGTACATTATAGTAAATTATTAGTAACTCTTGATAATTTTAGGCTGAGGAGTAAAGGGCTGTCTATGGCTTTACGATATTTGGTCATTCTGATATCATTGTGAACTATGTAAGTGAGTTTTGAGATGCTATGAAGTGGGGGCTTTTCCTGAATGCACATTGTGGCCCACTATGGAGGCATAGAGCTCCTCGGCTTTGGGTAAGTTTTTTTTTATTTACCCGTACTTAGTGCGCCAGTTGGTTGTGAAAAAAATTGTAGTAGGAAGTTTCCGACCACAAATTAAAGGCCCTCAATTTTGTTTATTCCTCCCTCAGACTCTAGTTGGTTATTGACATGAGAAGATTTTCGAGATTCGATCCAAGAAATTAGTGGAGAGAAGTTGAGGGCCTCTTACGACATGGAACTCGGTGGTTTGATAAGTTGTTCAAAGTCAAAATAAGAGTTAGTAGGGAGAAAGTAGTCGACGGTGCTGGTCAACAGCGTGGGTGCGGCTGATGATGGTGAAGAAGACGAATTGGAGATAAACAAGAGGGAGGAAACCATAAAAATAAACAATTTTTTTTTTTCATATCCTTAACTGTATAGGAATACGTCGAAAACTTATGTTGTGTTTTTGCAGTTAACTAATCTTCTCTTAGCGAAAGATGAACCTCCCATCATCTTAGTCAACTAATAAGCTCTTAAAATCAAAGCCGTTGGCAGGGATCATTCCTGAGTGGGAACCGCTACCTTACGTCAAATAGATAGCCTGAGTGGGAACCGCTACCTTACGTCAAATAGATACTTAACTACCTCACTTTACTCACAATCATGGTACAGGATTTTGTTCTAGGCGAGGCTTGACCACCGAATGCCTAGTAACACCTCGCCAAAGGACTTGCAATATGTAAAATCCAAAACGGAACCCTGTAGGACTCAACTTTAAGCCATTTCCCCTTTCCTAAGCAATACGGGTTATTGCAGTAGTGGTCATTGTTTTCTTGCGCTTAACTATTTTCGTTCTCCTTCTCATTATCCTTAACAGGTACACTGTGTGAACGTGGTAAGGCTGCTTTTGGTTTATCCGAGTTTGAAGCGAATCTTTAGCAGCCTCCCGGCCAACATTCCGCCTGCCCTTTTTGGCTTTGAAATTGTATAAGTGAAACATTGTTCTTAATGCACCTTGTATGTAAATAAGTTACTGGAGTTTGCTTGTTATGCTTGTGGAATCTATATAGGAGACTAGGGGTTCGGTGCTGTTGATCAGCTGCTTTGTTTCCCTTGATAATTATAAACCCTAACTATTATATGTTTTATTAAACTATAAATTAATGATCTTGACATTAGAAGTTGGGTTTAATCTTTATTCGTGAGCTTAAACTATAAACTATAATAATATGTTTGTTCTTGCTCTGTTGTTATATATAAGACTAGAACTCAACTGTTCTCTTTTCATAGTGTTTGAATGTAAGTTATGTGCACCCCGTTTCTTTGCCTCAAAACCTCAGTAAAATTCACGTATAGCCGGCCGGCCCTAGGGGCAAGCGAGCAGAACCTCGCTTCGGGCCCCAGGACCAAAGGGCCTCACCAAAGGTAAAAAGTAAAGAATCAAAAGGGGCCCGATTTTTTTTATCTTTATACAAAGAATGATCAAAATTGACAAGTAATTAACATTAGCTCAATTGGTTGACACTTCTCTACTACCACGACGATTACTAAACCTCCACTACCACCACCACAATCACTAGACCTCTATCATTGTAGCTCCACTACCACCACCATCACGACCACGACTACTACCATTACTAAACTCAACACCGCTACCACTATTATAAAACAGCCAACGCCACAATTACAATCAAGTCATAATCAACATTATCCTCATAAACACAAAAAAAGAAGGTTGAAACTTATTGAGCTTTTTTTTTCGGAGAACCGTTTTCTAATATATATTTTTTTAAATACTAAACAATATACTGATTTGTCGAATTCTGAATTCGCTGAACCACTTAATTGTGAGGTCGTTCATGGACCGACAAGAGCTCTCCACGAACCCATGCTGAAATTATAATTTATAGTGAGGCATTCCATTTCCTATTACAAGAATCATATTCAACAAGCCTTGTCGTATGGCTTTTATCAAGTAACTTTTATTTATATATATGTGAATCCTCTTCATAATACTGTAGTTCTTCGTACCATTTAATTGATATGTATAGAAATCTAGACTCAATGCATGTTGTGTATTCATTTACCCTGTCAAGTTTCAACCACTAGTTCTGTGTTCCGATACAATCTTGAGTGAGTTGGAAAAGAACTTTAAATCGCTTTAAGCACATCATTCTGCACCTTGTCAATACCTTTTCTTCTTATTTTTTGACATATGTTTCTCAAGAACCGAAACAAAACCCATCGATGTATAATCCATTTACCCTCAAGTTCGTTATTGCAATGGCTAAAGGATGAATTAAGAGTTCATCTTATTGAGCAGTTTGGAGATAGTTTATCCTCATTTTGAGATTTCAAGAACTCGAAGCAACTTCTAAAGTATATTTCTGTATCTTCACAAAAAGGTTTTCGAAATCTATACTGCATGAAATGTTAATAGCACAGTAATTACCTGATAAACTCTAACTAATGCTACAAATTCCTATTGATTCATTTTTTTTACCTGTGTATTAACTATTCAATCCGTTTCCTTAATCCAATTTAGTACTAATCCAAATTAGAACTTCATATCTAATTATCAGAAGCTAAAAAAAACTAGAACACAGAAGATCAAATCGAAACCAAGTTCAATTTTTTTACCTTGTAATAACTACTCAACACGTTTCCTTAATCCAATTTAGTACTAATCCTAATTACAACTTCATATCTAATCATCAGAAGCTAAAGAAACTAGAACACAAAGAAGATCAAATCGAAACCAAGTTCAATTTTTTCCTATGCAAGAAACATTTCTAAAACCTAATTAAAGAAAGAAACGGGAGTTACTCTAAGCATTTCAAGAGCCTTTGATGGTGTTCATTATCACTTCGACAGCCTTTTCCGATTCTTCTATTTCAGCTTCTTCAGCCAACGAAAAATTGCCTTTTTCCTTTACTTTATGAAAACATGTTTTAACCCCACTAACTAAGCTAAGAAATCTTCTTTTGCCAATGGGGCACCACCAGCCTTCATCTTTTGGTCTGGGACGGCGTTTAGACTTCCGAACTTAACTTCGTCGTTATCTTTCTGTCCAGAAAGAACCTGCTGCGAAGGGCAAAGGTAAGGAAGTACGTGCTGGTGAAGAAGTTCCTCTGAGGAGGTCTATTCGTCTTTCTGGACAGAAAGATAACGACGAAGTTACGAATGTTAAGGAAGTTCGTGCTGGTGAAGAAGTTCCTCTGAGGAGGTCGTTTGGAGAGAAAAATGATGGTGATAAGGACAAACAAGGTCCTTCTAAGGACAAAGGTAAAGAAGTTCCTTGTAATGAAGAAGTTGTTGCTTTGAAGAGGGCGAAAGAACCTGCTGCGAAGGGCAAAGGTAAGGAAGTTTGTGCTGGTGAAGAAGTTCCTCTGAGGAGGTCGTCTGGAGAGAAAAATGATGGTGATAAGGACAAACAAGGTCCTTCTAAGGACAAAGGTAAAGAAGTTCCTCTGAGGAGGTCGTCTGAAGAGAAAGATAACGAAACTCGTTTTGATTATAATGACGTAGGTTTTTGTGCTAAGAAGATATTTGTGTTAACAATGAAGAAGTTTCTTCTCCTAGCAAAGAGGTTAACAATGAAGTACCTTCTTCTAGCAAAGAGGTTAACAAAGAAGTTACTTGTTAACCTCTTTGCTAGGAGAAGAAACTTCTTCATTGCTAACACAAATATCTTCACTGTTAGCACAAAAACCTACGTCATTATAATCAAAACGAGCTTCGTTATCTTTCTCTCCAGGCGACCTCCTCAGAGGAACTTCTTTACCTTTTTCCTTGGAACCAGCTTGTTTGTCCTTATCACCATCATTTTTGTTCTTAGCAGCATCATCTACCACGGTATCTGCATGTCCATGCTCTGTAAATGGTGTTGTACGATAAAACGAATATCCCTATTTTCCCTGCGGGTGAGCTTCTACATGTATTTTCGTGAACTCTGGTTTTGATTCAATGAAATCTACAAATCTGCTAAATGTTGTTGTCGACCACCCACTCAGCTCAAGAAAGCTCCAAGCATCTATCGCAAGGTAGTGACCCCTTGTAAGTACTGGTTCTTTATTTTCAAATATTAGATAGGCAAGAAATGCCTCGAAGTCTGCTTCTGCCATTTTGAAAAGACTAAAATCTGAAAATAAATCAAAAAGTGTTAATAAGGCATTAGAAAATCAAAATAAGGCATCAAATAATAATTAATTATAGATGAAATGATAAATATCAGCAACCACCAAAAACCCATACACATCAAAGTTAACCTAAAATAGGAGTAAAAGATCACCAGGTTAAACCGGAAAATTGAGAGATAAAATAAATGTTTAACATGACTAGCATAAAAATAGAACAAACACCCACCAAAAGGGTTGTACACAGGTATTGATTCTGTTGGACCCTTGAAATTATAATTTATCGTGATTCAGTCCATTTCATATTACAAGAATCATATTCAACAAGCCTTGTCCTATGGCTTTTCTCAAGTACCTTTTATTTGTATATGTAGACTCAATGCATGTTGTGTATTCATTTACCCTGTCAAGTTTCAACCACTAGTTCCGTGTTCCGATATAATCTTGAGTTGGAAAAGAACTCTAAATCGCTTTAAGCACATCATTCTACACCTTGCCAATACCTTTTCTTCTTATTTTTTAACATATTTTTCTCAAGAACCCAAACAACCCCATTAATTTATAATCCATTTACCCTGAAGTCGTCATTGCAATGGCTAAAGGATGAATTAAAAGTTCAACTTATTGGGCAGTTTTTGGTAACACAAGAATAACATAGATTTAATCATATCCAATATAAATTTCACAATAACATCACTAAACAAGTACTATTTATTATAGAATTGTGTGGACCAGCCTTCCGGGTTGCTAGTAACGTTGTCGGCTTTGCCACTTCAAGACCTCAAGGGTGCGTAGTATATTATAAGGGGCACCATACTTCGTCCACCAATGTAGAATTCGTTTACAACACTATTAACCTTTCGATATTTAAAGATAGTGTATTCTCATTTTGAGATTTCAAGAACTCGAAGCAACTTCTAAAGTATATTTTCTGTATCTTCACCAATGTAGTATTAGTTAGAGTTTATCAGGTAATTACTGTGCTATTAACATTTAGAAGTTACAAAAAATATAGATTCATTTTTTTTACCTTGTAATAACTACTCAATCCGTTTCCTTAATCCAATTTAGTACTAATCCTAATTAGAACTTCATATCTAATCATCAGAAGCTAAAAAAAAACTAGAACACAAAGAAGATCAAATCGAAACCAAGTTCAATTTTTTCCTAGATTCATTTTTTTTACCTTGTAATAACTACTCAACACGTTTCCTTAATCCAATTTAGTACTAATCCTAAATAGAAATTCATATCTAATCGTCAGAAGCTAAAAAAAAACCTAGACCATAAAGAAGATCAAATGGAAACCTAAGTTCCATTTTTTACTATGCAAGAAACATTTCCAAACCCTAATCAGAGAAAGAAACAGGAGTTACTTCAAAATTAAAATCAGAATAAACAAACAATCAAAATGTCAAACCAAAAAAAGAAAGGACTAAAATTAAAACCATTGATGGATTAGAAGGAAGAAATGTGAGTGATACCTGATCGCGACTGCAAATAATAGGTTGAGCTGACCTTCTTCTTCTTCTCTTCCGTAAAGGAAGAAAAACCCTAAGAGAGAGAAAGTTAAGAGTTGGTGAAGAGAGAGAATGAGAGACAGCGAAAGAATTTGGTTTCAAAGGTGGAAAGAAAGAATGGAAAACCCAATTGCAATTTGTTGCTCTGAAAACGACAAAATATTCTCTCTTTCTCTAAGATATCATTAGTTAGTAAGGGTTCATTCCAAGTTAGCCCCCAATTCTTGATCAACTAAACATTTGACTCCTATAATAACGCTGAGATTGGTCAAATTTAATTGTCAATATTTTTTTTTTTATCTTTCACATCAAAAGGTTTCTCTCCGTGTAATTTCTCTTTTTTAGTCACCAAAAAATATCGGAACGAGTCTCATTTCCGGACCTTTAATGATAACCTTAAAAAGAAAATTCAATTCTTCTATTCTTTTCTATGCTCGAAAAACTAAAAATGGAGACTAGTCGGTAGACCAGGTCTAGCTATCACGCGAGATGTCGTCAAGACCAATTGACTTTCATCGATTAATATATATATAGAGTAATATATTTCATCTGTTTGCTATCTAAATTTACATTAAAGAGCCAAATTAGTCTATTAATGAGTCGTATTAGTCTATAAGTTTCGAAATTTGAAGATAATTCAAGCAATTATAGGCATTATAGAGAATAATGGAAACTTCGACTCAAAGCTTCTTTTATAAAGCTTTAATGGAAACTTGAGGAGAGAGAGAAAGGGAGAGTTATGCTGATTGTGATGGTGGCGATGGTCGTGGTGAAAGGAAGAAGAAAAAGATATTAATATTTTTTATTTATTTGAAAGTCGGCAATAACCACTTACCTACTTCGATTAATTCTTTTTGGCGACTAAGGAAATAAAGATATGGAACAAAACTTTTTAAATTGAAGCCGAAAAGGAAAATAAAATAATGACTGATAAGTTTTACTAACGAAATTATAGTACTGGAGTCCAAATTGAAAATTGAAATGTTGGATAGATATGGGCCAAATTTGATGTTATCCACAAATTGGGTGCAAATTGGAATTAAAAATGTTTTTCTATTTATCTTGATAATTTCAATTGTTGCCAAACAAGTCGTGATATTTTCGAAGTAATTTTTGAGTTTATAACCCAAAAAACGGGTCCTAATAGGAGATATAGTCCTCTATAATCCTATAAAGGGTTTTAAAACCAAAATAATAATATAAATGGATATCTAGTCCATTTGGTCTCATCTAGAGAGAAAACACAAATCTCTAGATTACCAAATAAATCATAATTCCTAATCTAACCTTCCTCATATATTATAACTGATTTATCTTCAAAATCCATAAATATCTTCTTCCATTTTTATCTCCCACATTCTCTCTCCAATCACGTTTCTAAACAAAGTAAGGTTAGCTTCATTATTTTTAGTAACCGAACCTCTTTATTCTCTCTCTCTAAATCCGATTCACATAACAAAACCTCCATTAAACTCAGAAAGCTTGTTTCATCTTCATTAGAGCAGCTGTAAACACCTCCATTAAATCAGATTTAATATTGCTTTCCAGGTAATGTTAAAGATTTTGGTTTCTTCTTTTCTGTTTAATGTTTTTATTTCTTCTCTTTTAAACTCGAAGCTAGTTGTTAAACCTTCATTAATCTCAGAACTTTTCTTTCATCTTCATTAGATTGCTCGAAAATCATTCATCTTTTATAAAGTTTAAGATTTTCAGTTTTGTATTAACACCATTGTTAAGATCTAATGATGATTCTTTTTTTCCATTATCAGATTACGATGCTCTATTATTGAACATATTACATTTGTGATCCAACTACATAAGATCTGTTTCCATCTTAACTACCTTCGAATGGAAGATTTATATTTTCTCTCTCTAAAACTTTCATAACTCTTTCAGATCTTTGATGTTTATTTCTTATTTAATGATGTGTCCAATGTCAGTATGTTATTTCTCCTTCCAATGTTCATTGTATATTTCTTCAGATCTACGTTAATTCCTCTTTTTTTTATTTTTTTTTGCAGATCAGAATCATCTGTCCGTACAGTTCTTGATCTTTGTGATTATCCACACTTATTCCTTTAACAGAATATAAAGTACAGTTACTTTACGATAAATTACCAAACTTTCTGATACAATTTGCATACATTTCACATAAGATGATGTGTTAATGAACAAAGGTGCGTAAAGTATGAAAAATTATCCAACATTACACGTCCTTTTTTTACCAGAACAGTGGTCATGACAAGCATATAAAACTTCTCTTAACCTAATAAACAATTGTACTTTTCCATACATTATACATAACTTATTGATCTGTACCTGTTATTTATGATCCATCTCATTTGTTTTTTATTAAATGTTTCATTATTAATGTATGTAAATTTGATTATAAATTTTTTTAACTAATATATATGTTTTTTTTTCTTGTAGTAAACCAGCACTGATGAAATTTCTTACAGAATCATCACATAAACTATAGAAGTATAAATTACGATGAAGAAGATTGTTTCTATGATCCTGTTTGGACGACGGAGTCTTACGTGAAGACTTACAAGGAACATATAAACCTTGCCCCTAACTTCGATAAACCATGTACATTTAATGAAGAGTAAAAAACACTACCATGTTTGATTCGCCGTAAACCTGGAAGACCAAAGATAGTAAGGATCGAGAGCTCGGGCAACATTCTGACGGAGTTTGTTTTTAAGTTACCTAGACTACTATGATTCTTTTCATTTACAATAAAACACAGATTATTGTTCAATAAAATTTCGTTTCAGTCGTACAAAGGTTGTGTTATTTACTATACAGTATACATAATTTATGATAAATCACATACTTTATAACAAAAAACATGATTTCAGATTTACATTTCCTAACAAGTTACTATAATTTATGGTACATAATGGACATGTACGCGTAAAAAACAAGTAATTTATGTCAGAAAATAATCTAAGTATTCAATGGTACATAATGGATGACACACACACATATGATAAATTACGTTGTATACATGACAAATGATGGTTTCCTCGTCATAAATAACACATAATTTACGAACTTGTTTCATAATTTGTATTCGATGTGTGTTTATGTATGAGTAAAAAACGAAAGTTAAGTGAGAGAAAGTTGATATATATGTTTTGAATATTAACCCCCAAATCACGCTAATTGATCTCAGAAAATATACTCATTCCAAATCTGAAAATTAAGTGAGAGAAAGTGATATATAGATTTGGTTTCCAAATCTGAAAGGACGAGAGAGAAAATCTATTTTAGAACATATCCGTTTTCCAAATCTGTTTTGAAAAATCTGTTTTGGAAAATATCCTTGATCCGTTACTTCCTATTAAATCTTTTCAGTTTATAACCTAAATATCTCCCCCAAATCACGCCCCCTGGTTTGGGAAACTTTCCGGATTCATTCCGAAATTTAAAAACCCCGAATTTTTTAGACGAGGGACATGGAAGGTATTTATCAATAAAGTATGAGTTATTTATGCCCTGAACAGGTTCTTCAATGGAAAAGATGAATGGAGAAGATGAAAGGATGCAAACTTTCTGGGTTAGACGATCTCTTTAGGGTTTTTCAACGAGATCTTCGGACGATTTTGGTTGAAAACCCAAATCGAGTAGGTTTAGAGAGAGAAAGTGTCTTTATGAAGTGTGACATCCACTTTCTGTTTCGGCTTCTATAGATTCTCCACAAATCACGCCCACGGGTTTTGGGAAAGTTTCCTAAAACCCTCGGAAATTCAAATATCCCGGGGTTTTTTGATTTGGGATACATTGGGTAATACCAAATAAATTATCCATACTTTATGCCCTTCTTGTAAAAGGACCAAAAATCCATAATCTAAGAAGAGTGGTCTATAAACCTATTATCAAATTGATTTTGGTCTATATACCCATGGACTCATTTTCGAAGTATGGAAAATGATTTGTCCACGTGGTAATAATATGCCACGTTTTTACTTATTTGTGCTTTACTGACAAGTGGACAACTAATATTAATTTGCAGACATTTTTGCCACGTCAGAAAGACAGCTAATTAATTTGGCAGCCTGAAGGATGTGAGCTGGCGTCTGAAACATGTCGGTGTTTCTTCGTGTAAAGAAAAGTCTGGGAATCTTGAAACGACCGGGTTGACTGACTTTTAACGTTAATGGATAAGTACGGGTGGGTTTGGGTCGAGTCGTAGGTTATTCGGATAAGACAATGACAATTGTTGAAGAAAATCATCGAGTCCGGGCGATTTAGGGGTCGTAGTGTTTAGCTAGAAACCAACTACGATCGTTGAATTACTAAGTAATTCGCGGCTAACTTCGACCATATCCTACATCGGTTACACCAAAGAATGTCTATTTGATCGAATGATATGACTAGTTGGATGAGACATATAATCACAGAAAAGTCCCATACACATGTCTCATAGGTCTAAAAAGAATTTAGGCAAAGATAACACGAAAGGCCCAAAAGAATGAAATTTTGGGTTGGGCCTTAAAAGGAGTTTTAGGGCCCATTATAGGGGTCGGTCATGCTTGGCCGACCTACCTATTGGGGTCAGCCAGATCTGCCCAAGATGGGCTTGATGTGGCAGGCCAATAATAAGGAAAGGAAAAATAGAAACTATTTTTTATTTTCGACTATTTCCTTAATCTTATTCAAATTGGACTTTAAGGAAACCTAATTAGGGTTGGACTATAACTTGGGGTTCTATATAAGGTTTCTTAGGGACTTGAATAAGGTGTGCAATTTCTCAAGAAGCTTTCAACCTCTACAACATCAAGTAGATAAGCAAATAGGGATAATTTTCAAGCTATCTAACTAGTCATAAAGAATGAGTTCTTCTATTCAAACCACGATTGGAGTTCTAGCTAGCAACAATGTGGGTAATCAAATTGATCATTCGGGGTGTCTTGAGTAGAGGAGCAACACTTGGAGCTCTTGGTCTTCGCATTCGATTGGAAAGGTTCGAGAGAAAATTTAGCGATTAAGGTAATATCTAACTCATTAATTATTAGTTTATGCATGAGATCCTGTGACATACTAGTGTTAGACATTATAACGGAACTAATGTCTGAGATTCCGTTAGTAACACTAGGTGACACCATACCCAAAATTGGGTAACTTCCCTAACGGTTGACGACAACCGCCTCACCTATGCCTTCTATCATTGTCGGACTAACTCAGCCTATAAAAGGGCCCCCCATCGTCTTCTATTAACATCTTAACTTTCAATGAGTATCTCATACTCGCCCTCTCAAAAGGTTCAATCAATATTCAATCTTTTACTGCAAATAGCAATCTGACTGTCTTGAGCGTTGGAGCGATTTCCAAACCCTTTGCAGGTTTCCCCCAGGTTTCAAGGAGTCAGGAGTAGGAGCAAAGAGCGGGAGCTAGGAGCAGGAATCATCTTAAACAAAATATTCTATCATAACAGACAATGTCATGCATCAAGTGCTGGTTTCTTGTTGATTTAACAGAAGGTGCCATTTCGACACCAACACACTTATTTTAAGTACAAGTGGGAGACTGAAGGATATGCCCTTCCGGTCTGAAGGAATTTCCTTTTAAAGAGTGTCCTTTCGGTCAAGATGGCAATGTGTGCAGTTTGGCGAATGGGATAACGATGACCTTATACGAAAGATCATCTAGTCTGGTCGAATTAGGGATCATAACGCTTAGCTAGAAGCCACTTACGATCGTCGGATCACTTCGGTAATCCGCGACTAACATAGACCGGATCCTACAACGGGTTACACCAAAGAGTGGTGGCTTGAACGGAGAGAATTGGCTAAAGGGGTCTTGGAAAATAGATGGATTAGATTCAACTAAACAGGCCCAACACAGGTTCGGAGGAGTCCGGACAAAGATAGAAAAGAACCGGGCCCGAAAGGGAGCCCAGAGACTAAAGGAATGAGCCGACCATAAGATGAGAGATCAAGAGCTTTGGGCCGGACAGACCAAACCTATTAAGGGGCTGGTAAGGCCGACCATATGTAATGGAAACCCTAGACGAGAATCTCTCCCATTTAGGATTTCCAATCAAAAAAAGTTTCTGGCTTATCTTTTCTGTAGTCCAGATTAAATCTTAATCTGAATAGGATTCTTATTAGGGTTTCTACATATTTGGACAAGTTAGAGATCAGAAGATGTGTGGAATTTTCTTAAGAGAAAATCTATCTCTCAGACAGCTATAGAGAGATGTTTTAGAGAAAAAGCTCTCGTTCAATCTATCTAGTCAAGAAGAAGGAGTTCGTCATCTCAAACTTCATCAAGGTCCTAGTTGACTAAAGGAAAATTGTTCAAGTCTCAAGTAGAGGAGCTACTCTTTGAAGCTCTTTATCTTCCGAAAAGGCGTCGGAATCTAAGTTCGTGAGAAAACGAATAAGGTATTCTTTTTCTCATTCTAGTTCATCTTTAGTTCTTGTATGTGATCTTGAAAACTAGTGTTAGACATACTAGATATCTGAGATTCCGCTAACACTACTAGGTGACGCCACAATCCAACACTGACTTCCTTGTTTAATGTGCGCGTATTTTCTTATCGCCCAGGTGTCTGAATGGGTCAGAACCATTTGTCATTTGGTATGTGGGCATGGCCTCCTGTGTGCCTATTAACCATGGATTTCTGAGGGCGCTCCTAATGACTGATTTTGGCCCATACAATAAGGAATTTAATCCTTTTGCAATGAAATGAATAAGATTACTGTAGCATTTTTTCTTAATTGTGTTCGGTTAAATCAATCAACCGAACTCAACATTGTCGAACGATGAAGGATATGTCCTTCGACCAAAGTAGCAATGCGGAAAATTTGTCGGATATGACAATTGATGAAGAAGATCATCAAGTCCGGACGATTTAGGGATCGTAACTTTAAAATTCCAAAATCTTTTTCTAAGGCACTTTTAGGAAACCTAATTAGGATTGGACTCTTACTTTAGGATTCTATATAAGGGTCTCATTAAAACGTCTCATTAAAACATAATTAAGGGTGGAGAATTCTCAAAGAATTTCTGGCTCTACAACATCAAGTAGAGAAAGAGTGAATAGTTCCTAACTATCTATTTAGTCTAAAGAGGAAGTTTTCTTCAACCACAAAAAGTTCAAGTTAACTTGAAGGGGGGGTGATCAAGTTGATTACTCAGGTGTCTCAAGTAGATGAGCTACAATTGGAGCTCTTGATCTTCTTATATTCAACCATATTATTGTGTGGGATTTAACGATTAAAGTAATCTCTAAATTGCTTAGTTTCATCTTTAGCTTATGCATGAGATCGTGGTTATACTATTGTCAGACATTAGATGTCTGAGATTCCGCTTAGAACTCTAGGAGACACCATAACTCAACAAAGTAAACCGGGTCGGACAATGTCAGTTGGTTTAATGATCGACTCAGCTTCGACCAACAATTTAATTAGTCAAAGCGTCAATTATTGGTTTGGCTTAGGCTCGAGTGAAAACAAAATTTTTTTTTTTGTCGTTCACCCTAGTTATAATAGATAAAGCTACTTTTGCCACTTAGAACAGATCTGATCGTCGGTTCTTGCTTCTAATACTTTCTTTGTCGTCTGATTTCGTCCCATTTTCGGGATTCTTGTATGTATACTCGGAATTACTTACACATTTAGGACCCTTATGTCATTTCGTATAATCTCTTAATTCCAACCCCTTTACTGAAAATAGTGATGTTTAAAAGGTCGGGCTAGCTCGACCCGCAAAAATACAGGCAGGGCAGGTTGCGAGTCGGGCCAAACCAACCCGGGACTGGGTATAGACCTAGGTCGGGGCGGGTCCACCCATTTTTCTATATAATTTTGTTTTCCTAAATCTAATAACAAAATAAAAAATATAAATGTATAGTTTATTTAGAAAGAATATAAATTTGTAGTTTAGAAATGTTTCTCTTGAATTATTTTTTGAGAATTCAGGTAGTTTTAAAGGCACACCCTATAAGTGGCATATGCAAAATTTGGTGAAGGAAGGATGCGCCTATAAAACACTTATTGGAGGGCCCTATAAAAGTACCCTTGTCTTCAAACCCTACTAAGCGAAACTACTGAGTGCCCCCTAGCGAAACTATGAAAGTCGTCCGCGAAAAGTGAAACGGCAGCAGGAAAAACGGCGGTAGAATGAAGGGCGAAAAGTTAAACACGAAGAGATGCAAAATGACTTGTTTGAAACAAGAAACTACTCACCGAACCAACAATATTGATAACCTTGATGATTATCTACTTACCGAAATCCTTATAAGGCTACCTTCAGAAACTATACTTGTCGCCAAAATTATCAGCAAAAGATGGTACTCTTTGATCTCTCATCCTTCATTTCTCAACAACCATACTCGACTCCAAACTGAACAACGTACTTTTTTTTCCAACCACCACAATCTAGATCTTACTCGCAATAAAAAGTTTTATGGAACTATTGGTCAACTTTCTTTTGATCTCTCCTCTTCATTACTACATTTTAGTGAAAACAGCCTATTGGTAGTTAGAGAGTCCGAGAAAATGGAAGTAATGGTTCTAGCTAGTTGTCATGGCCTTCTGCTCACTTTTCTTAAAAAAAAGGGGGTGTGGAAATTTCTGCATTTTCAATCCTTTAACTAAGAAGAAACGGATTATTCCGCACAACAAAGAAAATAGGTTTACGGGTTGTGGGTTTGCATTTGGGGCAAAGTCCTCCTCCTCCTCCGCCGCCCCCGCCCCCCCAGCCCCTCCAGGTGGTGGTAGTAACTACTACTACTACTACAACCACTTCAATGTGGTTTGCGTTGTTCCCAGGGAGACAGCCTTTGTCTTCAAAATTTTCTCTCCTGAAACTGGTACTTGGAGAGATTCAAATACGATTTTAAAGTATCCTAAGGGTTTGGACAACACCACGGGTGCTGAGATGGCCGTTTGCCTTCGAGGGGTTGTTTATTGGTTAACTAGTTATGAATATATTATTGCATTCGATGTGGTTAAAGAAGAGAGTAGGATAATTGAAGCACCAAAGAGTGTATCTAAACGTGTATCTGCATCTCGTATTATTAAGCCAAAAGAGTGGGTGTGGTCATTTTGGCTTGGAGTTATAGGAGATGAACTTAATTATGTAGTGGTTAACCCGGATTTTGAAATAGAATTTTGGATACTCCATGATTATTATGAGTGGAAACTTAAGAGAAAGGAAGTCATGAAAAACAAGAAGAATTTTCCTGTTTCAATCATATTATGTGATGGTGAGAGACTGTTTTTTCAAGCCGATTTCCAGGGCTATCATGTGGTGGAAGTTATAAGCTATGTTTACAACATACGAACTGGTGTTTCACGAAGATCTGCGTTTAGGTGGGGTAGTTGGTTTCCTTGTGTAAGCACTCTTGCTGAGGTTTGAGGTAGTAGCACTTAAATTTCATTGGAAACCCTGACTAGGTAAGAAAGTAAATTTATGTTTCATTTCTCCCTATATCTAATTATTTTGTGTTTGTCAAAAATGTTTATTCAAAAAAATGTTTTCAAGTTTTAAAATTTGGATGTAGTAGTAGTCTCTTTATGTTTCAAGATACATGAATATGAAGTTCTTAGTTATTGTTTTTAATTTGTGTAATCTCTTATTATTAAACATATTCAGTTAGGGAAATTTTATAGGTAATGCCCAAATGGTAGTCTGTCAAAATAAGTTGACCAAATATGGTTAGAGGCAAAATGCTAAAATCTGCGGCTGTTTGTCACACGTCTCTTCTTAAAAGGTGGGGATTTATGTAAAGACGTTTTCAAAAGCTGGGGATTTCAGTAATTCTCCCTTGGTAAAATGTCAAGCTTCTAGGTCAACCGGTTTAACGAATTTGGTACTTAATCGGTCTTCTTATCTTTGAATTACAAAAACAATGAACGAACATTCTTGATTACTTCAGATGGGATCAAGGTGTCAAAAAGCCATATTTGCCGAAGGAGTTAGAGAATCACTACATAGTTGGTGTAAGAGAGTGAAAGAAAAATCTAAACGAGATCCTTTACGTTTCCGAACGCCAAGATCTGTATGTTCACTTGATTCAACAGTAGATGAGGATAGAGATGAAATAATAACAATTGGCTCTGGAACTTTATCTAGATGCAGTTCAGCTGCCTCATCCAACCAAATTGACCAAGTAAAAACCGAAGAAATCAAGGAAATTTTTGAAATAATCGAGAATCCAACATATGAAACCTCGTTCGAAGAATGGGAAAATCCATCAAGCTCAACTACCAGAGTTTCAGATCCATCTCTTGGCATGACAGAGAGTGGCCATAGAGGAGAAAACGGATACATTGCTGAAACTACACTTCTTGAATTACTTAAGATAACATGAATTATTGGCCCTTGTTGTATCTATAAGCAACTTCGAGATGTTATCATTCTTGTGTGACTTTAAGCATCGGGTTGGTGAAGATCATTTCTACGAACTTAAAATTTTACGACTAGTTGTAAATTTTACAGTCAAAGACAGTAAACAAACGCATTACTTGTATAGTTATGACTCCCAACTCAAATAGTATATAGGTACAGTTGTAGTAAAGTATTAGTAACTCTTGATAATTCTACGACGAGGAGTAAAGGGTTGTCTATGGCTTATGATATTTGGTCATTTTGATATCACTGTGAACTATATAAGTGAGTTTTGAGATGTTGTGTAGTGGGCTTTTCCTGAGTACACAGTTGTGGCCCACTGTGGAGGCATAGAACTCCTACGCTTTGGGGTAAGTTTTTATTTACCCGAACTATGCTCTGTTGGTTGCGAAAGAAATTGTATAAATTTTCCGATCACAAATTAAAGGCCAAACTTTCTCAGTTTTGTTTAGGCCTCGGACTAAGTTGGTTATTGAGACATGAGAAGATTTTTGAGATACGACCCAAGAAATTAGCGGAGTGAAGTTGAGGGCCTCTTACAAACTGCAACTCGGTGATTTTGGTGGGATACTTGTTCAAAGTCAAAAGAAGAGTCAGTAGGGAGAAAGTAGTGGATGGTGGTGGTCAACAACAATGGGTACCGTCGATGATGGTGAAGAAGGCGAATCGAAGATAAAAGAGAGGAACCGAAAAGATAAACAATTTTTTCATACCCTTAGAATGCCTCGAACTCATGACTCGTCCTCACTCTTGCTGCCGAACAAGTTGGGACAGTCCGTAGGCGCTCAAACTGGGATTAGTGTGTGCTGGGTTTGAAGAACACGAACTCAGGCAGTCCGAGGGTTACGGGGTGCTTAAGAGAGGGGCGCCTATAAACTCACCTAAGAAACAATAGGTAGTTTTTGACATGGGCAATGCCACCTTTTAGGGAACAAAGCCAAATTTGTCACATGTTTATGGGGGGAGTGGTGTTTTTCACCAACTCTAGAATCCTCCCTCCTAAGTCCTAATACTAGATGGATAGGGGCCAAATGTAACTTTCTATAAGGAGATTAGTACCTAAATTTATGGGAAAAGAGCTTACCTCTTAAAGAGTGAAGAATTTTCTTCTTGGGGAAAGTTTTTTTTACCAAATTTATGTATTGGTACGGTTAAACAAATATTTTTCACTTGTGGTCCCTCAATCACCTTTCTCACCTTACATAAAAGGGCAAATTACTCTCCCCACGAGATGAAAGAGAAAAAAGCTGTGAGAAGATCATAAGTCAACATCTTTACAGCTTTTCCTTCTCTTTAATAGTGTGAAGCTTGCCCAAACAAGGATGATTTTTTTTTATTGAAACATTTTTGTTAAGAAATTGGACTTAAGACACATTTCAATTAAAAAAATTAGACCGAAGCTACAAATTTTGGTTGGTTTTGATTTTGGTCTTGGGTTCTCTTTACAAATATGTGCAGATTTGATCGAAATCGTGTAATCTTGTATGAATATCTTACATGTGTGAACTCATCTACATCCAAAATTATTCTTAACCTTCTGTAGAGAACTAAAGCTTAAATGCTAATTGATCTTTTTTGACAAAAAAAGTTATGCAGCGAGGTTTGGGCAAACCTTAGATTCATGTGCTAATTTTTCAAGTTTATTCCTAATCTATGTATACGAGCCGTTAACTTTTTAATCCATTGAATAAATTTTATTGTTTTTGTTTTCGTATTACTACGGTGGAAAATAAATCGTATGAAAGTCTATGAATGTATCTTCGGATTGACAACTTTATATCAAGCTTCTAAATTTCGTCTTATGCTATTTTGCCTAACTTCATATTTGGATGGAAAAGGTGTGAGAACATATGGAGTATTTACTAAAGTAATATTGACACCATCTCATAATGGTTTACCCCAAAATACCCAGACAAAGGTCATCTAAATCTAAAGAAAATGATGTGACCCCCTTTACCAACAAACATGGCATTCTCCTATGACATTATAGCACATTACCTTGCCTTAAACGGCAAAGAAATCCAAGAGAAAGATTATATCTCTCAAAACCAAAAAAGTGGGAAAAGAAAAGGAAAAGTAAATCATTTCAAGAAAGATAATGAGATGCTTGGAATCATATGTCAAAGAAAAAGAGAACACTAAATTTCCTATTTCATCTTTTGGTGTCCTACCACTATCATTATTTGGTAACACAACCCCTCTTTTAGTGGACTTATACAAGTGTTGATTACCTAAAGGTTCATGAGACAAATAAAGAAAGATTTTCTATAACAAATAATTAGGGTTTCTAATTGTGGCAACCCTCTACCACTAGCTATCTATACAATGTTATTTTCAATATAGACACTACTGAAAGGGCTGTGATGTGAGTATGAGCTTTTATAGGCTAAGGTTAAAGGTTAAAGATCTTTGGCATTGTAAATTATAGGTTTTGAGGCATGCATCAATCTATGTCTGGTGCAACATTATTTGTCTAAACGTTCCTACTGTAGTGCGAAACTGATCCAGCAAAATTTTGGCATACTTTAAGTTACTTACACAACAATATTTCACTTACAATTACGAACAGACACAAACGCCTAAGCGTGATATAATTTAAATTTCGTCAGTAAGATATGTCAGTCTGCCAAGATTTCTATATGTCAAAGTAGTGCATGCCATTATCGATCAAGAGGGTGTAACACAAAGTTGTTAGAAGTAGTAACATTTCTTGGTGGATAATTTACCCTTCAATGTGGCTTGATAATCATTACAAGCTACCCAACAGACAAGAAGTTTGAGATGACACTCCAGAGTTGAGAAATATTTCCAAGGCTTTAAATAATAAAATCTGCCCCCACTCTTGTGTACTGATCTTGTAAAGCACTGGAGAAAGACCAGAAAAAAAAATAACTTTTTTGAGAACTTTATGATTTATTTCTGAATCAATCAAAAACCCAAGTTAGAGAGAGAAAAATCATAAATCACAGACACTGATGCAGCAACAACAATCAGGAAAACAACCACAACAGATGGGTTTTAATGGTGGTGGTGGTGGTGGTGGTGGAAATGAATCTAATAGAGGTGGTCTTACAAGGTTTTGGTCAGCTCCATCAACATGGTTAGATACATTAATACAACCTGAAATTGAAAACCCACCACCACCAATACTACCATCACCACCAGCACCACCACTACCACCACCACCACCTCAAAATCATAACTTACCTCCTCAACTTCCCAAGCTTAGAAACTTAAATAACTATTCTTCCTCACAGAACAACTTCTTTACTGATGGTACAAC
This sequence comes from Eschscholzia californica, assembly GCF_041429995.1. Lineage (NCBI taxonomy): Eukaryota > Viridiplantae > Streptophyta > Magnoliopsida > Ranunculales > Papaveraceae > Eschscholzia > Eschscholzia californica. The sequence goes on along the minus strand of NW_028238483.1, from coordinate 41,372,601 downwards.
TGAGTTAGGTTTTCTAAGACAAAATAGTTCTCCAGCTGAAATTCTAGCAAGTCTCACTTCACTTTCAGGAGTTGGGTCAGATGACTATTTACCAAACTTTGGAGGTTCTGGGAATTTTGATTATTTATCTTCTTCTCTTGAGTTTCCAAATAATAAGAGGTCTAGAGGTTCTGAATTTCATCAAGAACCAAGAAAAAATTCACCTTCAATGGTAATAATCACAGCCCATTTTGAGTTTATTTGTCTACCAAAATGGGTATCAATCAGTTCTAGTATTTGGTTTGTGTTTGGGATTTTATTGGACTGAATTCAAACCCATGTTCTTATGGTGGATTTTGCAGAAAGCAGAGCAAAGTGAGTTTTCAAGTTTTGCTGATATGGAGATGGAGAAGATTTTTGAGGATTCAGTTCCTTGTAGAGTTAGGGCTAAACGTGGCTGTGCAACCCATCCTCGTAGTATTGCAGAAAGAGTAAGTTTTGGATTGAGTTTTGAATCTACAATGAATTTAATTTAGGGTTTTATCAATCTAGGTCTGATAAGTGTTCATAGCTATTGTTTATGTTGATTAGGTTAGAAGAACTCGAATCAGTGACCGGATAAGGAAGCTTCAAGATCTTGTACCAAACATGGACAAGGTAACCGATTTGAATTGAATGAAAGTTATAGTACTAAAATACTTTTTAATTTTACTTTGTACTTCATGCTAGGATAATCCCACATTAATCGTAGAAGGGGGGAAGCCTCACCAATAGAGCTTGTTTTTTCTAGGGTGAGAGAGGCCTAAGACCACCTAACACTTACACGACTCAGCTCAATAGTTTATCGGAGTCAAAATCCGATACGTGAGGGGGAGAGTGTTAAGATGATTCCACCTCGGTTGTGGAAGTCGAAGGTAATCAGTTTATATATAGGTGTGAGGGGAAGCCTCGCCTCCTGAGCTAGCCTTTGGGGGCGAGGAGGTCAAGACTGCCCAACGCTTTCATGCCCATCGCTTTCGATGAAATTTTTTGTTAAAATATGGTGGATTTTAGGATTTGGTGTCAATTCACTCTAGTTTAGCAATTTGTAGTATTCGATGTCTTTCCACTCTAGTGAAACTACTCCAACATGTTAGATTTGAAGTTTTCATTAGTCTTTCATCACACTGAGATTGAAATTTCTTTACGTTTATCAAATATTTTGGAGCTGATTAATTATTTGGCTTCGGTTTCATTTCCAACTATGATCTCAATTTTCTTATTTCATGGTTGTTGTTTGCAGCAAACGAATACAGCAGACATGTTAGATGAAGCAGTTGAATATGTCAAGTTCCTACAAAATCAAATTCAGGTATTAATCAATTTGGGAAGCATAATAAACACCATAATCATTTGGTTAGCTCCTCCCTAACGACTCCGACTACTTTTTAGCTTTCAAGTTAACTTCATTACTTGATGTAATTGCATTATGGTACTCTTTTTCTGTTTGGGCCTTTCTTCTTCTTTGTTTGTAGTGGCCTGAACTTCTATGATTAATGGATCACCCGTTCTAAAAAAAAACTATAATTCGAAATTCCTTTAAAACTTCATACTTGGCAGGAACTTTCGGAGCATCAACGCAACTGCAAATGCCTAGTTAGAAGTTAATCCGAAGATGGTAGACGACTACAACTACTACTACCACTTTTACAGGATCCCGGTCAAATCGATGAACTCATAGTCTTGGGTCTATCGGAGCAAGTTCGGGTACTATCTTTCTCTGTTATTCCTTTTTAAGTAAGGTCTCGTTCCTTTCAAAATTCCAACTCGAAGTCGAGGAGCTACCTCTCCTTCGAAATCTTCCCTGATATGCACGCGCACCAAAGATGCATCTTCAAAATGGCCGATCACTTAGAAGTTATGAATGTAAAGATATTGTGGTGATGTGTTACTACTTACAAACTAAAATCTTCTTTATCTTCTGGTTTTCATGTATTGTTCATATCGCTTCCAATAAGATTTACTCTTTCACATGTCGGGAAATTATATTAGACAATAAAATCTTCTATTTGCCGTGGTTTCTGAAGTGTTTCCTGTCATTTGTTCGATTTACTTGCTCTCTTATATTCCATTTGTCTTTTTAATGCCATTTTGGTTTTGGTTCAGTGCTCTAATTAAAATTTCTAGAGTTGGGATGTAAATCCACTACACCTGATCCCCGAGTCACCAAGGGCCGACCTGAATTAATCGGCCGATACTGTTCTGAAAAAACAGTACAGCTTGAGATTTCGCTCTCGTTTTTACATGTTAACTTGCAACTTCTAGTCTACTTTAATCTTCCTCCTAGTTTTCCAAACCATTCAGGTTCAAGAAGATAGTTCCCATGCTACCTTTTTCAACAATTGCTTCTCAAAGTCAAGTTTCAGGTAACGATTTTGTCGAAACGATTTTTTCCATTCACTATAGGATATACTTTTATTTATACTTTTTAAGCATTTCCGATATTATATTGTCTCAGTCTGTTTGCTTTGTTGACTTCAATCATTTTAGGAGGTTCATTTAAAAGAAAGATAGTCGGACCTAAAATATCTCCAAATAAAGCATTAGTTGTCTACTATAACATGAAACGACTATGGTGCCATGTTGCCCGACCGTTTTTATGTAAACGGTCGGGCCCTATAACCCGTTGACAATTTCAAATTAAAAAATGTTGCCCGACCGAAGTAAGTCAGTCTTAGATGACTCGGCTTCGTACAAATCAGACTGAGACAAGTAGAAAAGGAAAACACGCCATCAATCTTTGTGTAGAAGAAAAATATGGGCCATGAATAAAATCATCACTATATTTTATCCTACTAGTAATAGACATCTTACCTTCCTATCTTATCCTATTTGAGACTCTCTAGCTGTTGCCAACTTCTACACACCTGGTCTCTGTGGTCCTCCTCCATTACTGGCATTCTTCTTCAAGAAAAGAACAATAGCATGATGATGACGACGACGACGACGACGATGGCGACGACTAATTAGCTAATGAGCCACTAATTTTAAGGCATCTTAGGAATATTAAAACCGAAAAAAGAAAAATTGTTGATGAGATGGGTATATTTGATTATTATTAGTATCAAAGTATTTGGTAAGAATGAGATAATTTGTAGATTTGTTAAGTAGTTGAGTATTGGTAAGATGTAGATAGTTTTGTGGATGGGTTTGATTTTTGAACCTTTCTCTTTCTCTAGTGTTTATGATAAGAAAAAAAGAAAGAAAGTTTTATACTCTATTTGTCTTGGAATCGTTTTTGGCATATGTAGTTGACTGTGATAGGGCACAAGAAAGAAGGTTATGAGACAAAATTATATATTTTTCGTAGATCCCTTGTTTTGTTTATTTATTGTTTCACTAAGTTGAAAATAAGTTTTTTTTTAATTATGTTGTGAACAACTAAAACCACACAAATGGAATCCCGCGTAGAAATATAGTTGAATGATTTTCTAACTTATTAGGTGTTATTTCTTGAGATGAGTAGTTTTGTTTTTAATATTCAGTCGACAATTAAGATTCTGGATAGAAATGTCAAAAAAATTCCTCCGAGACATCTTATAATCAAGTACTGCAAAATAATCTTAAGATCCAAATTTAATTTTTTTTGTAAGGAATTCTAATAAAATCTTGGGTGATAGTTAAACTTTTCAATTTGAGTCTTGTATTGGAAATGCTCTTAGCATTCTGCAGTCTGAAATACTCAATTGGATTTGTTTAGCCCGGGCATAATGAGATTTTTCATTCTGAGACTCCCCATTTTTTTTCCCAGAAGCACCCCTCGTCATCTCTATCTTGGTTTACCATCACCACCACTGTCGGCTCGTAGTCATCTTTTTTCTCTCTGAGATATGAATATTGGTTACAGTATCAGATGAACATGAAGAGTGCTTAACACACGAATAGTGAGCCGGAACTGCCTGATCCTGATTTAATCCTAAAATTTCATGTTAGACCAAGCACAAAACCCTCTTCACAGGAGCAAGTCTTTACCAAACTCAACCACTAATATATTCTCCAACAAAGAATACCCAAGTAAGAAATGAATTGAACTTTCAAATGTTCCAAGCAAATTGAAAAAGTGAAAATAAGGGAACCAATTTAGCTTCAAAACTTGGATTCTCAGTACCACTCATACATACTGAATAACTAATTAGCTTCTAAACCAGAGATAGATCTTATTACATCCAGGTTTCAAACTAGAATGAGAGCGCTAAATTAGAGGGTAAGATCTTTAGGGTCTTCAATGATTTTCGCTAAAGTTTGCAAAAATGAGGCAAGATCAGCACCATATATCACTCGATGATCTGCTGTCACGTTCACCTGCAGAAAACAATGGAGGTTTTCAGGCAAGAGAATGTCTGAATGGTTCTAAGAAATTTTATTGTATCTTGGGCTCAGATATAATGTGCTAGGAGAGTATGGAAAAGATGGTTCCACATTGATGGCTTTTCTCTTCTGTCAAATGAGAACTGTATAAACAAACCTCAGCTAAATCAACCAATTCACCATTTCTTTAATAGATTAACATTCTCACACGATAGCTATTCTTGCTTACCTGCATCTGGCTTTTTACACCAATTCGGCCATCCTTGGTACCAACTAGAGCAGGTTGTGATGCTCCAACAGCCATGATTGCACCCTGTATTAGTCCAACGCAATTTAATGGGTTCAGACAAAAAAATAGTTGGGTCATAAATATACGGATTTGCAAGTGGTCGTGAAAGTTAGGGGAGAAGTTTATGAGTTTCATCACTTACCGTTCCAGGAGGTAGAATTGCATCAAATCGATCCACCCCAAACATGCCTAGGTTTGATAGAGTGAATGTACCTGAAGAGAAGAGGGAAACAATATGTCTTGAGAATATATCAAGAAACTAACAAGTAGTCTTATCAACACAAACATAGGTTTCTTTATCTAAATGCATACAGCTTGTAAATTCAAAACAGTGGGGTTGTATATTTCAATTAGAGCCCGGGATGGACAGACACAACATTACTTTATGATTTAACACTCGCATGAGATGATTTAAGATAGGATTTTGGTGAAGATGGTCTTATCACCAATTCGCCATGAAGATCATGTTCACCGAAACTACTCCATTCCAAAACTTCCATCAGACAAGATAGATGTCTACCTTATAACCGATTTCGAACCAACAGATTGGCTTACTAGTTTCAGGAAGGTCGATTTTTGGTGAAGATGATCTTGTGGTGAGACAAACATGCCAACCAAATATCAGAACTTAATTTCACAAGGGCACATAAAGCAGCAGAAAAAAAATTCATGTGGAAAGACAGTATCCAATCCCATCTCTTTAATATAATCTTAATATCGAAAAGCTAGCACTGTTTAGCGCAGTATCTTCAAAATAGGTATGTCAACACCTTTTCCTTTTTGCGAGTTTAAATTTAAAAACTAAACTGTGTTTGAAATATCCAATTCAGTTTCTTCAACATATGAGACTTAACTACTAAGGTCTCACCCAGAACAGTTAAGATTCTTATTCTAACTTAAAGTTCGAGTTTGAAACATGATTGGAGTCTAACACAAATAGGCAAAATTCAAAACATTCAAATGACATGAAACAACTTATTCGAGAAAATAACAATTTGATGACAAAAAGTGGAAAGAAGAAACGAAAAAGAGAACCCCCTAAAGATAGAAGTAACTAAATAATATGAATAGACGAATCTTGCTTAGCTACAGAAAACCCAGTAGCAGAAAGAAGGATACCTGTGGTGTATTCATGAGGTTGCAACTGCTTTGCTCGGGCCTTGTCGACCAATTCCTTCCATTTCCTTGACAACGAATAGATGTCAACCTACAACAAAATCGAATCAAGTTAAATGAAAAACAAAAGTATCAAGTATACACGATCAAATGTTAAGCTTGTGGACGTCTAACTTAAAACCAATTAGAATGAGCGGAGAGGACCTAGTTATTATATTCTTGTTGTGAGACTCCCCATTGTCCATGTGGGACTATTTCTCGAATAGAATGTTAGCAATAATTCATATCAACCAACATAAAAAGGAACAAGAGAGATGCAATAATCACCTTATCGGCATCTTGAAGAACGGGAGTAATCAATCCACCATCAATAGCAACTGCAACTGCAACATTGATGCTACTGTTGTATGTAAAGCTCTTACCATCTCTACAACTAGAATTCACAATTGGATGTTTAGCCAAAGCAAGTGCTGTTGCCTTCGCAAGTAAAGCAGTCATCGTGACGCCTTTCGACTTAATCTGAACATAGATTTTAACAACAAGAATATATCATGATTATCACTTTAGTTGTTCTCTCTACAATTGAAACTAGAACTGCCCAAATCAAAATCATGACAATAATGAAAGATCAGAGATTACCCATATATTCAAATTATCAAAATCTCATTAGATTCAGACAAATAATCAGCAAAAAAAAGTTCAAAGATGTAACCTTTTTGTATAATGCATCAAGGGCATCAGTAGTGATAGTGTATCCAACTCTAAAAGTTGGAACATTTAGACTCTCAAGCATATTTTTACTAACAGCACCTTGCATTGTTGTAAATGGAACAACACTACCCAATTCAATGGTTGGAGAAGCTGGAGATGAAGAACTCGATTTCGATTTCGGACTGGCATCTGCAACAACAGGAGAAGAAGCAGAAACAGCACCAGAAGCAGCAGATTCAACATCTTTAGCAACAATTCGGCCGGATGGACCAGTTCCAACAACTAAACCCAAATCTACCTTCAATTCCTTAGCCAATTTCTTTGCATATGGAGATGCAACAATTCGTTTTCCACCATCAGAAGCTGGATGAATTGAAGAAGCAACAATAACTGGGGGAGGAGTAGAAACAGCAATAGAAGCAATTGGAGTAGTTTCTAGGGTTTCTTCTGGTACTAATTCGGTAGAAGGGGCAGCAGGAACAGAAGAAGAAGAAGATGAAGAAGAAGAATTGGCTTTGGATTTAGCTTCAGAGATTTCATCTTGAGTTTCAGCAAGATAAGCAATGGCAGATCCAACAGCAGCAACACCACCTTCTTCAACCATGATAGCAGCTAAATAACCATCATAAAATGTTTCAACATCCATATCAGCTTTATCAGATTCAACAACGACAACACTTTCACCTTTTGAAAGTTTATCACCTTCAGATTTGTTCCAAGCAACAATTTTACCTTCAGTCATTGTTGAACTTAAAGCTGGCATGAAGATCTCACGTACTTTCGATTGAATTAGGGTTTTATTGTTTTTACGAAGATAAGTAGAAGAAAGGGAAGATGAATTGTTAGGGTTGATTTTAGTTGGTTTGAGGAGTGTGGAGGAAGATGAAGGAATGAAGGAAGTTCCAATGTGGATCAAACCCGCCATTGTTAATGGGATTTTGATCTGCAAAATGAGGTTGAGAATTGAAGAAGAAGAAGAAGAAATGGAAATTTGTTTGGAATCTCTCTCTCTCTCTCTTGATTATATCGAACAGGGCGGAGATATCAAAGCTCTCTCTCTCTCTCTCTCTCTCTCTAAAAAGTCTGAAATTTTACCTATAATTTACCTGGAAGTCCATAACCAAAGCTAAAATTGCTTTAAACACCACAAATTTTGGTTCACCAACCAAAGGAAGTGGACTACTTCCAAATTTGTATAAACAATGGGCAATAGCTATTCGATTAGTTGGTTGGTTGATTAATCTAAATGTTGGTTAGATTTGTCATTTGTGTTTGATTATGTTGTTTATACAAAGGTACAAGCTTTAGAACTTGCTGATATTGTCCTTGTTTTTGCCTCTTTTGACCCAGCTACAGAGTTTTGTTATCGGCAATGGCTCCACGAGTAACCCAAAAGGTCATGGTATTGGCGAAGACACATATTCACCCTACCAACCAGAGTATGCACCGACACCGTGAGTCCCCCACTTACTCGATTTTGTCTTCACTTAGCCACCACCCACCGTGGTGTGAGGTTTCGTTTCATACCGTAAATTGTGATAGTCTCACGTCGCTCAAGAGAGCGTCCATAGCCTATGCTATAGGTATAAGCTCAAGGTTAGTAAGTATCGAGACCTTTAGGTGGACTCGTGGAGCCTTTGTGGGCTTGGGGTTGAGGCGTCACATTTTATGTGTTTTCCAAAATGATTGTATGGGCCAAGTACAAACAGTTGCAATTCCATTGCCTTATACATGTCTAACTATTGATATAAAATTTTCCCGACAATCATACACACAATCACAATTTTGTGTTTTTATCTCCTAAAGACGGTGACTGTAACAAGAACGAAAGGTTTTACTATGAACATGATAATTCTAAAGAAATATCTTGTAATTTTTTAGGTTTTAAAAAGATATAGAATATTTAGAAAAGAAATTTAGAATTACAAATAAGACTTTTGTACAATAAACATAGCAAGTTACAAACTAGTTTCTAACTTTTGTTATTAATTTGGAAAACATTTGAATTTTTTTTATTATTTTATCACAAACATCACTTACCCATATCAAACTCTTAATATTACAATAAAAGAAAACAAATGTCAATCCAAAACCCCAAATTCCAATTTAAATTTACCTGCACCAAGTTGAGTTAGTTGAAAGAAATGGGGTCAGAAGAAGTATAAAGAGGATTATATAAGCTTTTGGAAGAATCCTTTTTTCTTGAAAACCAATCTCCTACTAAAGGAACAATAGGTTTCTTTTTCTTAACTAACATTTTCATTTTCTTCTTCTTTTCTTTCTCCATGTCATCAAAATAATCTTTCTCTCCTAAAGTAGTCATAATTTCAGCTATAGATGATGAAGAATACCCATAACCCATCTTCATTATTGGTGATGAACTTATAATCTCTTCTCTAATCATACCATCTTCATCTTGACTATGATACTTATAATTTCCTCCTTTAAGTAAAAACTCACCTCTTTTGGGTGGCACCAGTACTTTCTCTCCGGCTACCACCGCGTTTGCTCCCGCTGCCACCGCCTCTGCCTCAGCCATCCTAGACATGTTCTTATGAAGCTCTGCATTAAGCGAAGCTAATGCAATCTCTGTCTCGGTTTCTCTTTCTTTTAGTAGATTAAGTTCATGTTTAGTCTCATCTAATTCAACTTGTAATTTCTTCAACATATTTTTCACACCAAATGTACTAGCACTATCTTCTTTAGGTATTATTTGTTTTTCATGTTCAGTGTTTGTTGAAGGTAATGAAGATGATAGCAATTGAGGTAGAATTGGTGGTTTTGGTGGAGTTGGTGTTTCTTGTTTGGTACCAATGGTGGTGAAAGGATGAGGGGAGAAAAATACTCCGGCTAGAAGACGTTCGTCAAAGATTGCTACGGCTTCTTTAACAGAGCGAAAAGGACGAGATGTGTCGACAATGGAAGAGAGATTCTTATTTGTAGTACTACTCTGATCAAAATCAGAAGTGGGTTCTTGAGCTTCCATGAGACTAGAGTCTTGGTTTAGAGAGAGAGATATCATAAGGTTTTGAATGGATAGATAGCTAGGGAAGAAAAGGGTATTTGATGATGAGCTTTTTTTCTTTGCTTGTACTACAAAAGTTAGAGAGAGAGAGAGAGAGAGAGAGAGAGAGAGAGAGAGAGAGAGAGAGATTGTTGAGAAGTAATTTGAAAGTTGGTTTGGTTGAGGAAGAAGACGACTTACCTAAGATTGTGAAACAAGTTCCTGAGTTGCATAACCTTGAGAACTAGGTCTCCTCTTTACATGCTCTAATGATCGGGAAAATACTTTTAACAACAAAAAAAAACAAGAAAAATAATTAAAAAAAAAGGCAAGAAAGTAAACCTACTCCAAACTTAAATAAGAATCAGTAAATCGAGTGTGGAAAAAGTCATCGAGAGAGAGAAATAGAGAGGACTTGAAAATAAATCGTTAATTTCGTGAAGGTCTGAACTAAAACCCAACAAGTACAAAGTTTGTTCAGGTGACAGATCTATCAGGTTCAGGCCTATAAAAATGCTTCAACCATAACTAATATCGAGTTTGACATATATAGACTAGACTAAAGACAATCTCGTAAACAATGTGAGACTATCACATCATCCCACTCTCATAAACAAGTTCTTAGCTTTAATATCATTAGTGACGACCAAGCCTCAGTAATTACCTACGAAAATTTCCACTTTTGTCACTCATGTGCAAGTCAAGTTCGGTTGATGTTGTTGCTCTTGGGAAAGATCCCATCTAAAAGGCCTTGACACATACAAAGATCAGTGAGATGACACTTACAACCAAGACTTCGGGCTCTCCCTTAAGAGATGTGGGACTATCAGATCTTCACCTTTAGAGACGAGTTGCACTCAACTTAGATCCGATTTTCGGTGACTTAAGCCCAACTTTGCACATCAGTTATCGATATTGTCAGTGGCTTGGCCTACGTGATGTTAAGATTGCATAGGTGCCCAGCGAGATGACGGATTCCGTCAACCCAGGGGTGTTAAGGTGAAATACCGACCAGTGAGAGGGTTTTTTTGTAAAAAAAAAAAATTGGGACCGGTAGGAAAGGAGGAGTTTCAACTACAACAATGCTGTGGAGCGAAGAGGTGAAAGCGAACAAATCATAGAACGCCACCTGACGGAGAAACTTTCAGACCACGGACCCCCTCTAATTTTAGAAGTATTACTCTTAGGTCTAAAATTTAAGCATGTTTAGCTTTAGGTCCCTCAACAAAAATATGATCTCGACCGTTGAGGATACCAACGGTCCAGATCAAATCAAACAACACAGAAGCCACTCCCAAACAGCATCTCGCTCTCTCTTCTCTCTGTCGATAGAACCCCCAATAAGCAGATTGCTCTCTCCTTCTCACTCTCTCTAAAAAATACTCAAATCCAAGAATTCAAGGTGATTTTCTATAATATGTCTTCAACGAACACGGAGTTTCTTTTCTTGCCATATCTTCACAAATTTCAGAAGATTTGGTAAGGTAAAATTTTAGTACTTTTCCTTTTAGGGTTTTTTCTATTTAGGGTTTTTGTTGAGGTGAAAAATGACTGCTTTATATTTAGGGTTTTTCTAGGTACTGCTTTAATCTTGTTAGTTGTTTGTGGATAATTCTCTGTATGTTTATTTCATCATTGCCTACTGGAATTAGTAACAACAATGGATATGACAAAGACATTTACACATTAACCACTCCTCATAACAGAGTGGGTTGATTCTAAGTTTGTTGAAATCGAAATTTAAATTATAGGAATACCTTACTTGTAATTTGACCATTGGATCTTGAATGAAGTAAAAAAATTGATCTCTGATTTAATCTTTCACTCAAATCAATGAATGTTCATGATTTTCTATTGTGTTCTTGTACTATTTCTAAGTTATCTCTTACTTGAGTTGAATAGTGAACTCGAACCATTGTTTCAACTACTCATATCAACGACAACAGGAAGGAGGAGGAGCCAAGCAAAGGAAGTGAAGTGAGCAAGTAGTTCTTCTGGTGAGGGTTTATCTTTAATCTCCACTTTATCTCTCAAGGATTTCTGGTGAGGGTTTTAGTTATTCCTCAGGTTTTAGATATTTGCTTTCCTTTTAAGAAGTTCATCAAGAAATTTATCAGAGTCTCTTTGAGAATTGTGATTCAATGGTTTAGGTTATACCCCAACTGTTTGATGAAATTCCTCTTTTAAGTTGAAATTCTGGCTCCGCCCCTGATTAAGTCCTCTCTTCTACTACTTTCAAATGGCTTTACTGGAGGAGAATTCATCGTTGACTCTTGCTTTTATGGAGCTTGCAATAGAGCAGGTAATTTGTACCATCTCTTGTGACTTAAGAATCTTAATAATGAAACAGACAATCCGTAACTTCCCAGTCCCTTCAAATTTGATTTTTTTTCCTCCTGGTAATAATTGTATAACTGTAAATATATTCCTTATATATAATATAGATACAATTAGGTGTTACTTGAGAAAGAATATAGCCAATGAGGAAGTGAAATGCATTCCTCAAGTAAACCTATCAAAGGGTTTGACCGAAAGGAGCCACTGGTGTGGCTCTCAAGTAACCGTCTCGCCCTTTGTTTGGACGTAAAACAATAGATGTTCTACAAATAGTAGATAACGACCCAATTTTCATCGTTGAATAGAGCTCGAATATGAGAACCACATAGCTGACAAAGTAGTTTATAATAATGGGCTTGAGAAATTCCTTATAAGTGGTATAGCGACAGAAATATTCTTTGTTTGGGTGTGACTGTAGATTGTGTCCATTCTCACCTGTCCGAGTTCCATATGGGTTTGCAAGTATTGTAAATAAAAATTTCTTTTCTAGTCCCATATGAGTCGATATGAGTCCAAGAAGCAAAAAGGTTGCTCCAATCAAATTGGTTATGTGCTGTTATTATTAGTCTTCTAGGTTCTAATCATTAATTACTCCAATCTACAATATATATTGTGTATCAGGAACACTGATCCTTTTTGTTGCTTGATCCGCTTTTTGAGTTTGACAGGCAAAGCTTGCCTTGGACAGTCAAGAAGTCCCTGTTGGGTAAGCCCATCGTTGTTGATAATTTATTTCATGTACTTCTACATATACCGACATCTTATTTGCCTATTATTGATTTTTTGGTTCAGTTGTATAATAGTTGAAGACGAAAAAGTCATCGCCTCAGGAAGGAACCGAACTAATGAGACACGAAATGTAAGTTCTATATTTATTTATTTTTCCTGTGACAAACTAACGGAGGACTTGAAAAATGATATATAATTAGTCATGAAAATTGGTGTGAAGTTGTTTATCGCCTCTCTCTCTCTCTCAGACTGTTTTTATAGACCATTTTGGATGAATTGACAAATATACAGGCTTCAAGGCATGCAGAGATGGAAGCAATTGATTTTCTCCTTGAGAAATGGCAAAAGATTAGACTTTCAAAGATAGAAGTAGCCGAGAAATTTTCAAGATGTGAACTTTATGTTACATGTGAACCATGTATAATGTGTGCAGCTGCATTATCGATACTTGGTATGCTCGTTCGATCATATTCCACCAATTACTCATAGTTTCAATTGTTCGTGAAACAAAATTCAATATTTTTCTAAATTTTGTTTTCTCGTTCATTTAAAGGAATAAGGGCTGTATATTATGGTTGTGGTAACGACAAATTTGGCGGGTGCGGATCAATTTTGTCGTTGCATTCAAGCACTGGACATCTACCCAGGTACTAATGTTGATAAACTCAGTTCACTTTTAAAGAACCGTATTATCGGTAATGTTGCTTTTTTGAATTTCTTTTATACATTTTGAGTATTTTTTTCTCTTTTCGACAGTGCTGGGACTTGTCCTCCGAAGAAGGGTTTTACATGTAGAGGAGGAATAATGGCATCAGAAGCTATTTCTCTTTTTCGAACCTTTTATGAACAAGGAAACCCCAATGGTATATACTTCTATCCCATGATCGAAACTTTAAATGTTTTACTTTCGAAATACTGTTTTGCTTACTGTTATTACAAAATATGCAAAATATCATCATATTCATGATCTTGAAATCGTAGTTAAATCTAAAAAAGCGGTTCTTTCTAAACGAAATCTATATTAACTTATCTATTTGTGTTTTTCAGCACCGAAACCTCATCGGCCACTGCAGGTGCCACAATGATCGCACACGATACCAGATTTTTTTGATACTCAACCAAGAGTGAGAGCAAGACCAGTTCCGAGTTTTTTTTATACTCAACCAAGAGTGGGAGCAAAATCCATTCCAAAGTATTTTTGTACAAGTGGAATTTGACATGAATTAAGAACAAGGAAAATATATGAATAATTGAGAAGGTTTTGATTTCAATTATCTATCGTGTGCTTAAATGTTGTCCCCATCACATCGCATGTATATTTCACAGTCGGAGTATTATTTCTACCTACTCAGATCATAATCGTGTGCATATAAAGGAAGCTACTAACAAAGAAATCTTGTTAACAAAAGAAAATAGAAAATTTATTTATTATAGCCATAAGAGTGGAAACAAGAAGTTGTAAACCAAAATATGGGCCAACAAGTATAAGCCACCAAAGGAACTCAAGTTTCACATTTTCATTGTTCCAAAGGATAGAACAAGTTAAGAACAATTGTAAGTAGTATATGTCTATCTATATATCCTTGTGATTCACATTCACATCCAAGATTTCTGGGCAGACGTGGATATCTCAATATCTCGATCTGATGGGCGTATTCAATTGACTGTGTTTATCTGACCATAATGAGAGGAATTATGGAGCAGAATGAGCTTCAAACCTTTTGCACCTTCAATAGCTTTTGTCTTCTTTACAGGGAAGAATTGGTAATATTTGTTCTCTCTTAGTACTGCTCCCTCATCCAAGCATGACCAAGTTGGTCCTCTTGGAGTGCTCTCTGCCCACATGAACCTTGGCGAGTAAGGGTTTACTAGACTCTCTCGGAAATCTTCTGCTGTCTCACACATTAATCCCTAAAAAAACACCAAGAAACTTGACATAAGGATGATGAAAGTGAAACTATGAAACTAGAGTGAACTGGAATATTTCGCCTTTATGTTATTAAGACCACAAGTAGATTATATTATGTCCATGTTATCTCTCTAAGTAAGAGTGACATATGATCAAGAAGACGAGAAAAACAAGTCAGATTCTATTTTGATATGTTTAGGAGCGTTGACAGACTAGGTTAAAAGATGATATATCAGGTCTGTCAATCGTTTATCTTGATGAAGCCGTGTGTGGGTTTCTTTTGCTCATAAACAACAAAACTAGGATTCCTCTTGGAGATATGTTTGTGCTTCTATTGTACATCGTCTTTTTGGTTCTTTACTCGTGTTAAGGTTTGCCTACTTAGCAGTGACACGAAAAATAATTGAAGTTATAGTTTAGGAACATACCTCTGCCATGGCCTTAATCTTCAGAGCTAAACTGTTAGTAAGAAGGACAATGCGCTCATTGTTCCTAAGTCGCTTGAAAAGAAGAGCGCATTCGAGGATATGGTCTTGTGCTGTTGGAGAAACAATCTCCATCAAACTCCCAAATGGAGAAAATGGAACTGATCTAGCAAAGGAGTCGCTGCTTCCTTCACTTTGTAGTGAGTGTGGAGAAGCGGGAGGAGTTGGTGCGACTGGCATACTCTCCTCCAGTGAGTTTTGGACATGAATCCACCAACTTGTTTTAACCATGCACTCTTCTATCCATTCCAATATAGAAGCAGCAGAAACCTCAGTAGTTCTTCTAAACAGGTTATTGCGTCTGTTGAGACTATCCAGTTCCCTTATAACTGCAAATATGATTAGAGTAAGAAGACACCAATTAGTTACTAGAGGATTCATCAGTACTATAAGAACTCAGGATTAAATCGAATTATCATTGTTGTCTGGAGAACTCCCTAGCTAGTTTGTCAGAGAAATTTTAGATCAAGGATAATTGACGATACAAAAGAAGAATTGACTCAACTTAGAAGGCAACTCGACTTAACTTACCCATTCGCGGTATAATGAGATGAGTTCCTTTAAGTCCTTGAAGTAGCTTCAATGACTTCAAAGAGTCTTTGTTTAGAAGGCAACTGGCATCCACCACCAAGTTCCACCTTCTATTAGCCTCCTCGCATGACTTGTTCTGCAGTTCAAAGAAAACGGATACAATCTTTAGTTATGACAATTCTTCTTGCCAAATGTATTAGATGAAAAAAAGTCTGACATTTGCACCTAGAACTTACATGAAGAGAAGAAACCGTGTTCTTCTCAATAGTTTGGCTAAAATTGACAGAATGGCTAGTCATCGTAGTAGTGGTTGTAGCAACATTAGGAACATAAAACTCTGACTTGCTCTTAGTGATGGAGTTTGGTGATAGAAGAGATTGAAAAGGAACCCTTCCTTGTTGTCTCTTGTCTCTAATTCTCTCTGCTTCCGATCTTACTGGATCTCTAGTACTAGTTTTCTTTGATTTCGAATAAAGGAGAGCCACTGGTGTCAAATTCTCTTTATCTGAACCATAGAATTGACTCTCCTCTTGCTCGGACGACGGACTTGTTTTCACCTTCGAAGCCAATGATCCTGAACAATTTTGTTTCTTCCTTTCCTCTAACCCACACCTCTTTATTGATTTCACTCCAAGTACAGGCCTTGGTGTGAAATTCTCTTTATCTGGGGTGATAATTTCTTCGTCGGTAACTCCATTTCCAACCTCTGAAATGGATGATCCTGAATCCGTTCTCTTTGACCTTCCCTTTTTCATTGATTTCATTCCAAGGACCAGCCTTGGGGTGAAATTTTCCTTATCGGGAGTGAACACTTCTTCCTCAGTTTCTCCACATTCCTCATCGAAATTCAGCTTCCCAATCACATCGGAAGTTGCAGATCTCGAATACTTTTGATCCTGTATTTCTTCTAACCTACTTGTTGGTGATTTCTTCCCAAGTACAGGTCTTGGAGTAAAATTCTCCTTATCAGGAGTGAACATTTCTCCTTCATCTTCTTGATATGCATCAGAGAACAGAACCTTAGAAACAACTTTCTCCTCCATTACTTTAGAACTACTTAACTCCATATCCTGTACTCTACTCCTAAACTTTGAACTTGTTCCTGAATAGTTTTGAATCTCAATCTCTGATAGCCCATCCTCCTTTTTCATTAACTTTTTCCCAAGTACAGATCTTGGGGTTACATTCTCCTTATTCGGAGTAAAGATTTCGTCTTCCTCTTCTCCATCTGAACCTGAAAAAAGAACTCTAGAAACTACTTCCTCATCTATTACTTTGGTACTACTAACTTCAGCATTCTTAGCTTTGCTCCTACCTGTTTGAATTTGAATCGAGGTAGCTGATTTGCCTCTTCTCGACCAAATATTTGGTGTGTTTGACTTTGTTTTCGATTTCATCGGCAGGCTTTCTTGGTTTTCAATTTCAGACAGTATATTAATGTCAACAGGAGATGGTGTATTCTGGTTTTCTTTGTCAACCAGTTGATTACTAGCATCCACTAGTATTCTCTCTCCGTCCATGACTAAGGAGTTCGCAAATTCCGAATGGAGTGATCCAGAGCAGAACTCTAGCCTTGTCGATGGACTCTTCTTTTCATCTTCTTCTATCAGTGGCACCACAAAAAGTACTTCATCCACCTCTTCTTCTTCTTCTTCATTGATGAATGAAGAATTCATGTTTTCTGGCATTGGTGGTGCTGATGGGATCTGTTTCTGTTCCCTAGTGAGTTGAATTTGATTCTCCATCTGTAAACAACAAAAATCAATCAATCTAAGTCATCAGAATTTAGTTTTTTTTTTTAGGTTTTGAATAATCAAAGTAAAGCCATCTACTTGTTCTTCTCAAAAATTTCAAAATGTAAAAGATAAAAACGCAATTCTCACCTCATTATTTTCTTCAATCTGTTCTTCTTCTTCTTCTTCATCGTTCTCTTCAATTGGTAACAGACTTTCCAGATTTGGTGATATAAATGGATTTTCAGCATCTAGTGCACGATGCAGAGGAATCCAATGTAACTTATAAACCCTAGTTGAAGCACCTAACCTAATCGTATCACCTTCATTTAGATCTATTCGAACTTTAGGTTCAATCTTTCGATCAGAAATCCACGTTCCATGAGCTAAAACAAGAAATTATAACAAAAATAATCAAAGAATTGAAGCGAATGCCTTCTTAAACCCTAAATAGAGAATTCCTCATTTTTGAAAGAGAGTAATAATTACCTGATGACAGATCGATGACTGAGAGTCTCTGAGATGAAGGTTTTGAGTAGATCTGAAGATGAAACCGACTAATACTTGGATGCTCTAACATGATATTACAATCTGGATGACGACCGACAATCAAAATCACTTCTTCCTCTTCTTTCTCGTTCTTTTGAGAATCATTGCCATTTTCTTCTTCTTCAGATTGAATCGATTCAAATCTAGAAAGTGGCGATGGATTGTCAAGGAGAAAGATATTCTTGACAACACGGCCGTTCTTCAGAACTGTAAAAACAGGGATTTTCTTCTCTTCTTTATCTCTCTTGTCCGCCATTGTTGTTGAGGAAGTTAGCTAGGGTTTGAGAATCTTAATTTTTTCTTCTCTCTATTTTTCTCTCTCGAAGAAATTTGAACTGAAATGAGTAGTAAGTAGCTCTTGAAATGGTTTATATTCAAATTGTCTTTGAATTTGAAAAATATTAAACGACCGTTTCCATTTTTTTATAAATAAAACGGCTAGTTTCTCGAATTATTTTTGGCATCAAGGCATTGAAATGTTTCACAAATAAAAAAAAAATTATTGGTGGAAATTTTTTAAATATCCTTCGTCCAAAAGAATTACTCGTACATTTTTTGTTCTTCTTCCTTTCCTTCTCCTATTTTCAAGATTCAGGGGTGACCTACAGGATTCATCTCTAGTTTCTTCTAACTTTAGTTAATTATAGTTATGATGATTGATTTTGCTATAAATCATTAGGCGGTTATATATTTTAACACAAAGGTCTCAGATTTACACTTGCTTGTAAAACTTCAATTTTTTAGTGGAGAAGTACTAATTCTAGACCACTTAGAAAATTATTCAAAGTGACAGGAGAGGCGAGTTCACTTCTCTTAAAAACATTATTCACATCATGGTTTTTGTAACAATTTTTGTCCTTATACCTCTCAATGAAATAGGTGGTCGAATGGAAAATTCATCACCTTAACGAAACTAGTTTAGTTATGTTGCATCAAAGTCATTTATCAAAATCATTTTGACATGGAACCTTTAGCACCGCAGTACCCCTTCTTATCTTATCAATCAATTGCACATGCCTTTTTTAAAATTACATTGACGTTCCGTCTGAGGGGAATAATAGTGGATACACATCCTTGTGTATCTCTAACTCCAACCACACAAGTATTCAACGTCTAACATCTTGTAACTTTAATATCTATGCGATCATACTTGTATCTTGTATCTCATAGTTGTAATTATAGATACAATCCCCAACCTCAATAAGAGTAGAAGTCATACATTTTCATATCTTTCTCTCTTGGTTAAGTTGACGGAGACTGTAGGTCTCCAATCCATCGCCTTCGAACTGAAACTTCATGGATTTAGCATACTGAATCCGTAGGGGTCCAGAAGCGATTTCCTACTGAACCCTGCCTAAGATTTCAGTCGACTGGTTAGAGAGAGAAAAAGAAAGTGGTCGTTGTGGTCGAAAGTGTTATTCGGTCAGTGGTAGTGGACTAGTGGTTGTAGGAGGAAATGAGAAATAAGAATTTTACTAACAAGGGTTGTTAGCAGTCACAATTTCGGATAGCTTCTCCGCATGAGAGAGAAAGAGGTGGGGGGTTAGATGCCCCCAGACACCAAACGTTATGCTCAAAGCCGCGTCCGTATAAAGAGATAGAGCTTCCAAAATGTCAAAGAATAATTTGGATGGGAAGCACATATTGACAGTTAAATGTTTCGTTCTCTTCCGAAAAACTGAAAGTTTCAACGGTCCATTTTAATTGCGATTTGATTTTGGCCGACATGTGGTGGATGTACCGTGATGGTTCACACAAGTGGTTTTGTAAACCTCCACGTCTGACTCAATTGTTGTTGACAAACCATCAGACGATTCAGTATATAGCTTGACTATTTTGATCATGAGAATTAACCTTTTCCTGAAACGTTTTAGCATTTTTGTCTAATCAAGTGGCCTATGTCATTGATATTAATACCAATAATGAAAGATTTTCTAGGTTAGCTGGTTAGGCTTGATAACTTTTAACCATCAACCATAAAATCAAGAGAGCATACGTTACTAAGTCCACTAATGACATGAAAACTCATATGCCATCCAGTGACATATCATAAGGGGCACAAGATAAGGTAAATGATCGATCAATTATTCGTCTAGTTTCCAAAGACAAGAACAATGGAGTTCGACATCATATTCTTTCTTGTGAAACTCATTTCATATAGAGACTAGAATTCGTTTTACTAAGAATGGAAAACTTTGTTTTGGTTCCAACTCTATTTTGGGGATAGTTGCACACCTGCATCCAAACCTACCAAACCCTCAAATCATAACGAAGGACACTCTTGTAATTTTAACAATTAATACGGAAAACGAAACTTCCCATCTCCGTCAAACTCACGTTTTCTCTCTCTCTCTCTCTCAATTTCCTCTCTCTAAGCGAGAGCTGATGATGTAGACGCAACGGAATAATTAAAGAACAATAAAATAAACTAAGAATAATTAAAGAAAACTGTAAGAAACGATAAAATAAACTAAAATTCTTAATAACTTCAATGGTTTTTCTCTTCAAGGTCAATAATAACATAGACTAGATCTCCTTTTATAAGATAATAAACCTTCCTACATAGACTCAAACTAGGATTCCTAAAATAATAAACTACTCAAACATAGAAACTTAAAATTAAAGAAATATCAAATTAAAGTAACTTCTCCTCTACTAAATAAACTACTATTATGACCAAATAGAGTGTGGGCACGCGTGGACGTGGGCCCACACGTTTATGCGCCTGCATCAGCACCCTGTTCCCCAGAAGGTTCGTCTCGAACCGATTGTAGGATGGAGGCAAGTTCATCAGATCCTTTCGCAATCGGCAACAAAGTGATAATCTTCTTCATCCATGGAAACTCATACACGTTCAAACGACCCTTGTAAATAGCATCCACATCTGACTGCCAAGGTCGTCCCAAAATAATATGACAAAGATCCATATCGGTAACATCACAAGTAATGTCAGATAAATAGAAAGAGCCAATAGAGAGGGAAAAGGTACACATTCGATCAACACGGGTAGCAGTACCGGATTGAATCCAAGCAGTATGACAAGGGTGTGGTTTTGGAATAGTAGGAATACCCAAGTAAGCCACAAGTTTGGAAGAAATCAAATTCTCCACACACCCATTATCAATAACAATCGTACAAACTTTGTTCGAGACTGTTCCTCGTGTAACAAATAAATTTTTCCGTTGAGAATGGTCATGTTCAAGAGGAGTAAAAAGTACCCGACGAGTGACTAACATAACACGGTCACCTGAATCCGGGTCAATATTGACATGATCGGTCTCCTCATCCAAGTAATCCTGTTTTTCCACTAAATTTGCCTTACCACGTAACGGGCAATTATTAGAATAGTGACCTGTCTTAAAGCAACGAAAACACTTACCTGGAGGTTGTTTTTTGTAAGGATTTTCAGGAACAATCTTAGGTCTGTCATCCGTTTGTTTAGAAAGATCAGTATCATCTGTAGGTTGTCGAATATAATTAGTACGATTGTAGTTCCCCCTGTAAATAGATCGAGAATCTGATTCAAAAGAACGAGCCACACTAATACATTCCGAGACGGAAGAGAAAGGACGAAGGTTGACAAGATCCTTAATGTCACCTCGAAGGCCATCTTTAAATTTTTCCAATTTCATGGATTCACTATCGGGTAGATTAAGCCTAGTACTTAAACGCTGAAATTCGGAGGCATATTCCTCAACTGAACGTCGTCCTTGACGACAAAGAAGATATTTCAGACATAACTGATTTTCATAATCGGGAGGGAGGAAACGGGCCATCATAAGTGGCTTAAGTTCAGACCACGAAGATATGGGAGGAAGATTTGATAACCGTCTTTGTTCAGATTCTTGTTTCCACCATGTTAAAGTTGTTTTTGAAAGATATCCAGTGACACATCTAACCTGTTCTTGTCAATATACCTGCATAACATCAAAGAAGATTTCCAATCGAGCTATATAATCCAAAAAGTTTTCAATGTTGATGGAACCGTCATACGCCGGGACGTCCATTCGGACACGGTACGTATAAGAAGTTGGTGGAGAATCGTGATCATCCTCTAGGTGATAGTCGTCGGGTGCGTTATACTTGGGACGTGGATGAGTAAAACGGTTACGTTGCATGGACCCGTTATGATTTGGTTCTTGAAAGGTGAGACGGTTTTTGGTTCTAGTCGGTTCATAAAGGTGTGGTCGGTTTGGTGGACGGGTTTCATGATGGTAAGGGGAGTAGTCGGGTTCAATTAGGTGCTGTCGGGGTTGGTCATGAAGGTCTTCTCGGTTTTGGTTATGGTTCAAGGGGAAACCTATGTCTCGATTATGAGAGGAAGGCGGGTAGTCGGTGGGTCGGTGGATCACCGGTTCGGGTAGGTGGGTAGCTATCGGTAAATTGATGGGCATGGTGGGTTACGTTTTCCAGTTCGTGGTGATGGAAGGGGTGGTGACTATCGGTTCGTTGGTTAGAAGAAGATGTTCCTCGATTTGGCGTGAGATGTGGAGAGACGGCATGAGAGTGTTGGCGAATGGGTGTTTCCATGTTGGTTTTTGAGGGTTCGGGGTTGCGGCTTTGGTGGTGGGTTTCGAGTGGAATGGTGTTTGGTGAATAATATTGCCGAGGTGTTTGAAAGGGGTATGGTTGGGTTATACTCGGGTTGGTAGTAGAGTGGTGGGAGAACGATTCGGGTTGGTTTGATGTTTGTTGGTCGTTGAAGGAAAAAGGTGGTGTGGTCGGAATGGTTGTAGGGTTTATGTATGTTAATGGGAAAACTGGTGAGAGTGGTGATGTAGTGTTGATGTGAATCGGTGGGAGGAATGTTGTCGGGCATGGGCTAGTGATAGGTTGACCAAATAGGGGAATTGAAATTGGTGTTGTGGTTGGGAGTGGTTGTGGTGATGATGTTTGAATGGAAGTAGTAGATGAAGGATTGGTGGTAGAAGAGGGATACTTACATATGCCTTCGAGTTGTTTAGATAACTTCATGATGGAATCATTGACTTGATCGAATTTTTCCATATTTTCCTTCTTGTAATTTTCGAAAGCTTCTTCCAATTTTGTAACCGAGGATAACTTCTTGTTGATGTTGTCCCATTCGGAGGCAAAAGTTGGTATCTTCTCTTTGATTGTTGTAGTAGGAACGGTAGGATTAACCATTGTGATTGGTTAAAAAAAATGTCTCTGAATACCACTTGATGTAGACGCAACGGAATAATTAAAGAACAATAAAATAAACTAATAATAATTAAAGAAAACTGTAAGAAACGATAAAATAAACTAAAATTCTTAATAACTTCAATGGTTTTTCTCTTCAAGGTCAATAATAACATAGACTAGATCTCCTTTTATAAGATAATAAACCTTCCTAGATAGACTCAAACTAGGATTCCTAAAATAATAAACTACTCAAACATAGAACTTAAAATTAAAGAAATATCAAATTAAAGTAAATTCTCCTCTACTAAATAAACTACTATTATGACCAAATAGGGTGTGGGCACGCGTGGACGTGGGCCCACACGTTTATGCGCCTGCTGCATCAGCTGAGCCATGGCGAAGAAGACCTTCTGGTAGACTGGAACTTCCTCGCTTTACGTTTTAGTAACAATAGTCCGTACATAAAAAAAAATCATATGTCAACAAAATATACTAGGATGTTGGGGTTAAAAGTTATCGAAAAATCATACTAGAGAAAAAGAAAAAGATGTCGAGACTAGAAAATTTTTGTTTTGGGCACACGTTCTAGTAACAATAGTCCGTACATAAAAAAAGTCATATGTCAACAAAATATACTAGGATGTTGGGGTTAAAAGTTATCGAAAAGTGATAAATGCGGACACCAAAACAAGTCCTCTCATTCATAACCATCCCTTCGCAAAAATTAAGATATTTTAGTCCCCACATTACTTCTATACACAAGTTAAAAAAATGTCATGACACAAAGGTTTCCTATGCTGGCGACAGAGAGGTAGAGAGATGTAGAGTGAGAGAAACGGTATCTCCTAATTTCTCTGTTGTTTGCGGCAAAAGGTCTCTGTACTAACGGGTGTTATTGTTATATATCTCTCTCTTAATATGAAGATCTCTAATCTTAATCTTAATTAGACGATTCTCCTTCTATCCCTCTCGATCTTACTCTTTTTTTTACCTCTCTTGATCATTATCGATATCGCTGGCAAAGGGTTTCTTTACCACTGTTTATCTTCTACTCTTCTCTTTTGTTTGAGGTGTAATAAAAATTTGGTCCCAAGAGTTGGAATTTGAGCAAGCTAAAGATGGATGTAGCTCTGGGCCTGGGGTGGTATAACTGGTGGCGACTGGCGGGTAAGTTCTAAAGTGAGAAACAATTTGGCATGGAGAAGTAATAAGTGAGTTAGTAGTTAGTTAATTATTTGAGTATAACGTGTGTTAAAAGTGTTGGGTTTGGGGGCATGGGTTCACATTTGGGGTGATATTTTGGGTGGGTGAGGGTGTGTTTGCCCCCACTGGCCATTACGTGTCCTCGCCACGGGTGTGGAGCAGATTATCTTTTTATTTTTATGTAGATGTATAATTCTTTATATCTTCAGAGTCCACACAATGAGAGTAAAGGGGAGTGAATGAAGATAATCTTGACAGCAGGGGCGAGCCCACATAGGGGCCCGTGGAGGCCCATGCCCCCACGATCCCAAATATGAGCTCCTTTACTATATGAATAGGTGCCTTTAGTTCCCAGCCTAAATTAAAATTGTAACTCACCAAGCCCAGTAACTCAAAAGACTTCAACCCACCATCTATATTACAAAACAGCTTGGTTGTGACTAGGACAAGCTGGCTAGGACAAGAAAAAAAGAAAATTTGCCAACTAGATTTTGAAGACATACCATGTATTTAACCCTCAAAATTTACTTTGTATTTAACCCTCCATAATTGCTTAGATGTAATGACATTTTATAACCTTCCCAACTAATCACATTCCTTCCATATAATGGAATTCCAACCAACAATTCTTCCTCCATAAATCCCCATAAGTGCTCTCACAAAATTCTAATGGTTTTTTTGAACCTCCTCTACTCCTCCAACAACAAATAAGTTACAAAGTGGTATGAATTTTTTTTTTTTGTTGAAGCATATCACAAAATGAAAAATTTTACTTTGCTTGGTTGTGACTAGGACAAGCTGACTAGGACAAGAAAAAAAGAAAATTTGCCAACTAGATTTTGAAGACATACCATGTATTTAACCCTCAAAATTTACTTTGTATTTAACCCTCCATAATTGCTTAGATGTAATGACATTTTATAACCTTCCCAACTAATCACATTCCTTCCATATAATGGAATTCCAACCAACAATTCTTCCTCCATAAATCCCCATTAGTGCTCTCACAAAATTCTAATGGTTTTTTTGAACCTCCTCTACTCCTCCAACAACAAATAAGTTACAAAGTGGTATGAATTTTTTTTTTTTTGTTGAAGCATATCACAAAATGAAAAATTTTACTTTTTGCACAAACAAAATTTCACTTTGTGCACAAACAACATTTATGTTTGAAGTTACTTTCCAAAAAGAAGTTTTTGTTCGTTCAGAACTAATTAAGTTTTGTTTCTCAATTAAAATTCCTGAAAAAAGACCATCAAAATATATTCTACCATCAAAAAATAAAAAAATTGCCAACTAGATCAACAACTCCATGATTGTTCATCATTTTCTTTTAATTAGTAGGAGCTCTGATATCAAATACTCACTATATTACAATACAACTTGGTTGTAACTAGGACTAAGACAAAAGATAGAAAAATTGTCTACTAGATCGACAACTCCATGATTATTCATCATTTTCTTTTAAGTAGTAGGAGCCCTGATATCAAATACTCCATGATTGTTCACCATCCTTTTGAGTTAATCTCCCTCATTCATTGTATCATTCAAATTTCATCCCCAGAAACCTCTCTTTCTACCGCCAAAATTTTTCATTAACTCTCCTTAACATTTAATGTTCATCAATAGATTGGTTTTGGACTTGGGCTACTCTAATTTCTCCATAAAAATCCGATTCATTCTCAACTAAAACACACCAACTTAGTTCATCGTTTGTTAGTTAACGCAAGTGTTTCCTCCTCCATCATTGAACATTTTTTGTAAGTCAGTATATATAGAGTGGATTCGTAGCACTCAAGAAGCAAACCGTCGGTTTAACGACTCAATTTAGCCTAATATTGAAATTAAGATTGGGTGAAACTCTCTAAATCGTTGTAATATTTACAAGGATGGGAACACAATATTATTATGGTACCATTACATTTCTTACTTAATTGTTTATTATATGTTGTTTATGAATCTTATACAAATGTTATATTAGATGGATCGTACACAAATTATGATGTGAATGCCGATATAGGCCAACAGATATTTGGGCAATATATAAGGTATACCTAAATTCCAATAGTCGAGAAAGAACAACTATCGCTTCTTAAATAAATTCGAGTTATGCACTAATAGTATTAATACAAATTTCAATCGTGATTGCGGTCTGTCCTAATTCTAGCTATACTTTCTCTTTTCTTCTTCTTCTTTCACATTTCAGTAATATGAGTAAAAATTTTAATCTTGACTACAACCTGTTATAGTTATGGTTATACATTTTCTTTTCTCTTGCTTCTTTCACTCAAACAGGTAATTATGTTCATCCTGAAAGAGGAAATAGCATACCTGTGTTTCTGAGAGAATCTCCATAAATAAGATGGAATGTTGCTTTAACATTATACATTATCTATGATAAAATAGATAAATAACAAAAACTGATAGAATTTAGCTCATATATGTTGTCTGCTTTGTAATAAAATTATTTACTTTAAATTTCAATTTATGATAATTTTTTATTTTTATTTTTAATAAAATTATTTGGGTTCAATTTTTCCTAATTACTGAGCATATATGTTCTGTCTTACTCTTAAGAAACATGTCCGGAGCAAAAAAAATAAATGCTTTACTCCATATGACAAATTTTTTCTTCAAATTGTCGTCTTTAAAAATATCTCCACACATTTGCTCTCAATCCTCAAACACATTTTCTCTGAATCCTCAAACAATACATCTTCATATTAAACGATAATCAATTTATACATCTCCATATTATATGATTCTCATATGTTCATTCCCTTTAAAAAAAAATTGTCGAACTTAAGCTAGCAAAGATAGTAAATTATGCTTAACAAATAAATATATTAATGATCACACTATAACTAGGACTTTCACTGTGCCGGAGGCACGGGCTATGCCTAGTTAATTACAAAAGCTAAAAATTCAAATGGCCCACCAACTTATGACCTTTATTTATAACCCTTCCTATATCCACTTATGACCCTTGACTGGCCACGGATTCAAACAAACCTAGTGCCCACATCACAAAAGTACCAAACCTACGGTAAGCTCGCTTAAACCCTAATAAATTCTTTGTTTTAGTTTTTAGTTTTAGTTAAAATTGGTTTCTCGCTCACACACAAATTTAAAATCAACATTCTGCTCCACCATTATACACTGGTTTAAACTCCAAATCCAATCCAAATACAAACAAAAAAAACAAATATAAAAAATTATAAATTTTGGTAGTCACGTTGTTTTTTCGAAGCGACAATCTCATTTTTGTTCTTAATCGTAATTCATGATATTAAAAGAAGATATCGATTTTTTTTTTCTGTTCACATCTTATTTAATTAAATTGAAGTTCGTAACATCTTCAATTTGTTTCATTCAAAACTAAAAGTATTTTTTTCTCTCTCTCTCTATGTTGCAAAATATTTTAGTAATTAGTTTCTTATTTAGCTCTTCTATGTTGCAAAATATTACTATATTTGTTAGTAATTTTGAAATAAGTACTTTATGTTATGTATGTTTACTAGGTATAGCCCGTGCCCGTGGGGCACGGGAATGTGTATTTAACGCATCTTGTGATATTGAACATTCTTTTTAATAAAAGGTGATTTATATTCCTCAAAATATGATAGTCAGATGGCACCCAATACATTGCCAACCATATAAAGTACATCATAATCACTCGTTTTACATTCCTCAAAGTAATATAGACAAATGACACTCAGATTATTGGCAACCCTGTGGAGTACATTACAATACACTGGGACTAACTATACTGGGTTTCTACTTTGGAATCATTGCAACCATATCAAACTCATCATCAACTTACCTCCCGAGAAGAAGACTTCTTGGAATCTTACTATCAAGTTGCTTAAGGGATGTTCTTAGATATTTCATCTCCTACAGAAAGCGAGTCGGACAACAGTGAAACTGAAGAAGCCCCTTCAACTCAACGAACTGATACTTTGAGGTTCTCTACCTATCTTGATTACTTCGGCAAAGAATAAAAGTAGTATTACAAGATCCAAATATGTTATTTTGGGGTTTTATTGTTCTTTCTTGATATACTTGTCATGAAGTTTGTTCTACGATAATATATATAT
Source organism: Eschscholzia californica (assembly GCF_041429995.1). NCBI lineage: Eukaryota > Viridiplantae > Streptophyta > Magnoliopsida > Ranunculales > Papaveraceae > Eschscholzia > Eschscholzia californica. Next base: position 41,344,437 of record NW_028238483.1, on the reverse strand, counting down.
ATATATATGCAATTCGAAATTTCATAAACACAAATGAATTCAGCATAGGTTCAAAATTTAAAGTGTTGTGCACAAATTTCTAACCAATCGAAAAAAAAGGAGAGTATCTAACCGACTTTCCAGACGCTCATCAAATGAAGATCTTCGCTTTCCACTACCTGGATTTAAGTTGAAAATAGATTATGTAACAAAAACTAAAGATCTTTTTCTTTATAAACTTATCACAGAATTCAGGAAGTTCAGTTTCGACTACCTTTATCGATCTTCTTCCTTTTAGCTGTATTGGGTTCAGAGAAGTTTGAGGAGCAATGGCATGGGTTGGAGACAAAAGACCTATTGTTTCAGTTGTCTACGATCCCTTTGAAAGGAAAGCCATGCCCTTAAATTTCTCGAGTGCTATAGGGAAAACATGTTGTTTTTCTCGTACTGGAAGAACACGAGAAAAATTAGTTAACGAAGGAGATATACAAACCGACGAGAAATTTTTTTTGTGGCAGTAAATAAGTCGAGTCATGCTATTATTCAGTTCAAGTTCTTCATTTAATTTGTTATATAGTTTGACAGTTGATCAGTTTTGTAATTGGCTCATCAACAGTCTAATTTCAAATTTATAGTGTGATTACAATTGACTTGAGATAAATCATAATCTTCTATTACTCAAATAGTCAAATCCTCTGCAACTCGGACAAAAAGAACTCGTTAATAAGAGAACGAGATTCACCATAGTTAGTGTAGAAAATTTGAAAGCTTACTATCTTATAAAAGTGAGAGATTCGACATACTCAAAGCTTACTACATCACCAAAATAATCTAAATTCGGGAAAATCCCAAACAAATTAAGAGTGAGAGGTACAAAACATTTTGTGCCTAGTAGGTCTAATAAATTGTGTTATTCTCTTTGAAATTAATCAACTACATGAGGAATCTTACCCCATTGTGTCAACCCTTCCACCTCTGGTGTTTCAGAACCTTGAGTAGAACCAGGGAATGATGTCCATATCGCATTGGAGAATTTGGAATGAGCACATTAAGTTTTCATCAACACTCATCATTATCAAACCACAGTAGTTGGGGGTTGAGAATGTTGTTACAAGTTGTCTTTCAACAAAGAATTCATACTCATCTTCGCAGCTTGGACTAAGAGTAAAATCATGTTCAAAAAGCGCAAGTGACACCACATCCAAAGGTGACACCACAAACAAATAACTGAAACATAGCAAAGTCAAGTTTGATAACAGATACATGGGCACGACAATAAGGTCTAAATCTTGCTTCATTAAGAACTCTGCCATGACACCACATCCAAAGGTGAACCAAACTTCTCCGTCCTTCATTCCCCTTCGTATCTTTAGCTGGATCTTACCAAGGCAAATCACAAAGTAAGCCTGTGTCTGGAACATTTATTGGACAAGTTATGTTCCTGTCCTGATCCAAGTGCGACAATTCATGGGAAAGGTCACAATGCATGCACAAAACATTATCGAGTATGACAACTGGCAAATGAAGGCAATTAAGACAATCCGTAAAGGTCTTCAAAAGTTCCACGTTAAACCGTCACTTACAATAGCATATGTGAAATACAAGAGATCAAGTCAATGACTACAAATACCTAAAATTTCCTAGATACTCAAGTGAAATATAATTTGTCCTAGTTCATTGGATTTCTATAAAATGGTGTCTCAGATGTCGAAATAGCAGTTTGTGAATCAACCAGACAACACTCAAGTATTCAATTATCTAAGTTTGGCCTTATTAACCCTTTTACCCGACTCTTCTATCTATGTACTGAACTTAAGAGCATTATTCGGCACCTAAAAATTTGAGTGTAGTCCAATGCTATCAAGGCGAGCATAGGTTTTGTTTAAACATCAATCTATAACATAAAATGGTTGATTTCGGATTCAGTCAATAAAGAAATCAACCAAGACTTGAAAGGAAGATCGAACCTGACGAAGGTAGTATGATATGTTCAAACAATTAAGTGGTGGCATACAGTTTAACATTTATTGCTCCACTATTGTCTTAAGCTCGGGTGGTCAAACTTTCACCATCCGAACTACCTCTTGCAAGGATGCAATGAAATCATTTAGATCAAATATATCTTGAAATTCACTACAACCCAATTAAACATATAATCAGTGATTAGTATCTCTTGAAATTAAGAAACATATGGAATTTGGAACAATATCGAATTTACCTAGGATTGGCCCAGAAAGAAGTTTTATCGATTTGAAGGACTGCAAGTATAACATTCAGACATCTTGGAATCATAACCATGTCACAAATCTGCAAGAAACGAGACTTGATAAAACAATAATTAGGTAAAGAACAATAATTTATTAAATGGTGATACAAGAATCTAACTGCTGATTACATATGATTAGGCTTGTTATTAGACAAACCCAAGAGATACTTAATGTTCTTCTGCAGTTCTATTAAACAAAAGATAAAAAAATCAAAATCAAATTGGTAAAGCATATGGGTATATAAAATGAATTGTTTAACTGACATCAAAATTATTAATCTATCACCTCTTCATCCTGCAGACTGCACTATACCTATTGATTCGATTAAGAGGATCCTTCACTTTGTTCTTTCAACAACAAATTTAAGAGTTACGTTGCCTATAATTGTTTTATTTATTTCCCTTATAGACAGAACTTATAGATGAAAGAAGCATTTCTTCTAGTGTTCCATTTCCATTTTCACCATATGTTCCTGCTCCAAACAAAAGGAAATGGATAACCTCATGTCCAAAATATGCAAGGGAATCCTAACTTTTATGCTTCGAACAAAAGAAATGGAGTAAGAAGACACATCAACTATCTAATTTGCTCATGAAACTTTGAGATATCTTTAAGAAGAAAGGGAACTTTATGGAAACCAGTGACTATTGAAATACTACTGAAATACTAAATTGATGAAACCTAACCTAATCCTTCTTGAGACTCAAGAGGGACGGAAACCAGTTAACTAATCAAGTATTTTTTCAATCTCGATCACCACTAACAAATAGGTAGAATATTATATCTCGGTAAAGCACTTAAAAAGTAAGAAAGATGCGGAACCATATACCCCGATTAGGTGTATGATAAATCTCGATTAATTAACAAAGTTGAAGAGAATAAATGATATAATCTTATACCCTGACATTGTAACCTTCCTAGAGCCAATGATCTCCAGATTCCACATCCTGTAACAAGAAAAACTATGTCATTAACTTTTAAAAACATTTAAAACCAAAATCAAACTGAACAAGTAAACGATTTGCAAAAGGTAACAGATTTCGATTTTTAGATTATTAGGGAAAATCGGAAGCCATATAACTGTGAAGAGGAAGATACAACATTTTACGGTTTAGCTTCAGAGATGGTATGTGAAGATGAAGAAATTGTCTCCATTCTTCTTGTGACCGTCTTTATGTGATTTTTCTTCCAGAGATAGTCGTTTCTACTTCATGTTATATAAGGTGATATAACCATAGTTCCTTCATTGATGATGGAGTAAGCATGAGATTGAAGAAGAAGAAGATGGAACAAGATTGTGAAGGAGAATAATGTCCGGAAAAGGAAATAATGGAGGAAGAGAAAGGCTCATAGGTACAAACTATTTGGTGTCGATTTGGGGAGATGATAAACATTTATATTATCCATGTAAATGTTTCAAAGGAATGTAAAAAAGACAGAAAATTCATGAACATTTATTCAAATATAGAAGCAAAATCACTCACATTTCAGCCAAGCATTAGAATGTTACTTGAGTCTTCTTCATTTGTTAAATACATGTATATCAAAACCAAGAACCAAATCATGATTAAAGAACGCCCAAATTAACTTTTGATAAGAATCAGATAATTACATGGTCAATCATGGCAAAAAGATTGCTAAATATAATACCAGCCAAGGAAAATTCTTTGACTTGCTCAAGCAAAAGTGGATGGGATGTAGGTGTACAACAAATTAAAGGAGAGATATTTTCCAAACAAAGTAAGAGATGGACAAATTCCCTCACAGACATTTTCTCAAACACCTTAGGTGTATCCAGTTACTTCACAAGAACACTTTGGTTATAGAATTTCACACTAACCAAATAACTATTACAGAAATTCTCAAAATAAAAGAAATTGGACAAAAATAGGAAACAAATTCAGACATACCAAATAAAATGAAATTTGATTAGGGGAAGATGAGATCTTTCAATTCTTTCTCAAATTAAACAAGAACATCTTCATAAATCGAAACACATTCGGAGTTCAAATGAAGATTTTAAAATTACATCGGTCAGAGAAAAGAACAAGATTGCCGAGGAGATAGAGGTTTCGATTGAGATGGTCCAGTGTTTCATCCATTGGAAGAGATCACATCACCAATTTCTTTAATTTTCTGGCATCAGGAAGAAAGTGAAGGATTGGAGAGGTAGCAATCGACAAGTCTTGAGAAGATTTGTAACAGAGAAGATGAAAGAGGCGAGAATTTTTGGAGGTGGGCAATTTAGGTAAAGAAGAGAAGACAAAGAGATGGGAACTGTAGCGTTCCAATGACGGGTGGGATCTACTGCTAGGATTCATGCGTTCACACTCAACCGTTGAGATTTGTACACAACTCATTAGTCTTGTCCTAGTCACTTTGTATTATTTTGTCCTAGTCATCCTGCATTAATTTTGTCCTAGTCATCAATAACCCATTCTGTTTTGTTCCTAGTCACTTTGTATTAATTTTGTCCTAGTCACCCTTCATTAATTTTGTCCTAATCAGCAATACCCATTCTGTTTTGTTATATAGATGATGGGTGTTTGTTCATATTGTAAAAACAGATTACGAAATCGATTGAGAGACGAATAGATAATAATAATATACTTGCATATATTGAGAATTATATATTTGACAGTCTTAGTATAGAAGTTGTTATGCAACAATTTCAGAAGTTGAAAACTTGTCGAGCACAACTATAAATATGTATGGCAAGAAAATTTGTATGAATCAATAAAAGTCGAATTTCTTATAGCATATGAATTTGATATTTCTTTTGACCTTAATGTGCCCCCGCGTCAAAAAATTTCTGGCCTCGCCACTGCTTGAGAGTAGACAAATCTCCGAAGGAAAAATGGTTGTTTAGGTCAATATATTATTAATAATAACTACAAAAACATGTAACATTTTGTATTAACTAAAAGTTATCAAAATAATATGGATATTGATACATACGGTTTAAAATAATATGATAATTATTATTAGGTCATTTTCTATTTTATTCATTCCCTAAATACCCTTACCCATTTAAATCTATCTTCTCTCTAGAAAACTCATAAACTTTAGGGTTTCTACTTCTTCTCCCATTCGTTTTTCTTCTTCTTCGGTTCTTCTTCTTTTTCATCTTTATCTTCAATTCCTCTCTTTAAATGTTTTTGCACTTTCTCTCTCTTCTATTTTGTTCAAGTTTTCCACCACCACCATAGAGCAGCTCTAGTTTTAATCTCTTTAACACCACCACCAGAAATCTAAGAGCAGCTCGGGTTTTCAAACTCAGTTTGCATTGTCGCACATGCAAACGCAGTTTGCAATATCGCAAATGCAAATACATGTTTGCAGAACAGATTGTTTCAAACACGTTTGCAGAAAAACGTAAAAGAAAAAAAACGTTATTTTTTTCTGGGTTTTTTTTTTTGAAAAGAAGTATTGAAAGTGGATCTTGTTAGAAAAATAATGAAAAATCATTTTTGAATATATAAATTTTATAGAAATCCGACATCTCAAACAAAAGTTATATCGATTTAAAATTTAAATAAAAATAAAAGAATTTAGTTACACAAAATGACAAAAAATGGTATTTTAGTATTTGCACACTTTTTTACCTGAATAATAATTTTCAAATGTTGTATGTTTTTTCACTTAATAGGTTTCCTCCCCGTCCTACGGACAGGAAAGATCCCTCTTGGCTAACGCCTTCGAGGAGAAGAAAAATAAATTTAAATTACAACATAAATCAGATATAATTGTAGGGGAGAGAGATAACGGTGTGTTTGAAGAGGAGAGAGATAACGGTGTGTTTGAAGAGGAGAGAGATAATGGTGTGTTTGAAGAGGAGAGAGGGAGAACCATATTTATAGAGAGAAATATATGAGTCAAAATTTTGAACTGACTTAGAAGTATAACCGAATCACTAAAATTAAGGAGAAAGTGGATGTGCAATCGTGAGTGGGAAGATACATATAGTTATTTTAGGGAGATTGTAACCGAATATTAAAAAATAATTAATTGTTTACACCAATACCCTTGTGTTTCAAGTTAAATTACACTAAGAGGATTTTATATCAGTCGTTCGATCTAATCAAAAGTAAATCTCTAAAATAAAATGGATGGTCAGACTTATCCCCTGACTAACCGACTGAGTTGTTTTAATATAATAGATTTTCTATATTATTTTGACCTATATAGAAATTACCCCATCTCCTAATCATTTATCGAGAATTTTTTGTCTCTTTGAAGTATTCCTCACGTTACAACTTATAAATGAGACCACAACTATCTACAACTTAAGAGGCTTACTAATAATACACAAATTTCTGTAAAGAAAAATCTATTTTTTTTAATCTTGAAGTCAATTACAGGTAGAGAATTAAGGTTTACATTCATAATTTGGAGTCAATTAGTGTAAAAAAGTTAGATAAGTTTATAGTCGTATCTACATGCACAATGTATGTTTTATCTTTGTTTTTATAGAGTTGATTAATTTGAATGAGAGTCTTGAGACTTCACTTAAAACCCTCAAGCAATAAAAAGTTCTTCGATCAACTTGTCTTTGAAGAATTTGTTGAACAAATTTTGGGCATTTCTATTTTAGGGTCAAGAAAGTACCCACATTATGGGTTCTTTGGAATGGAAATTGGTTCCAACTTTGAACCAATACCGTGTACTTGCTCCAAAAAACTTAAAGTCAAATGAACAAGTGTCCAAAATTAAATTAAATTTAGGAGTTTAATGAGAATCAAAATCGTTATCAATGGACTTGCTGGCGAAAAACTGTTTTATCTCTCTCAATATCTAGATTACCATGCAGGTGAAAAACTGTTTTATCCCAGAGGACATCAACCACACAATATTCCAAACTAATGACATTTTTTTCAGTCACGTTGGGAGAGAAAAAGTTATTTCTCTCTCCTAACACACATAGAAGTGCAACAGACTTATTGTCTTTTTCTCCATGTGGCATGCACTGTTCTGTCTAGACTTTTTGAGAAATTTTAATCTTCATTTCTATCTTCTAATCTTTATTTCTATCTTTCAAAGTCAAAGTCCGCTAAAAAATTCTTATATATAAGTAACTCATTTTCATAACTTCTGCCAAATCCATCAAACCTTCTTTCTCTCTCTAATTACAATTCTGTTTTCGGGTGTTGTCGAACATGGGTTACCAATCCCCTGTTTCTGATCAATCTTACCTAATTTCCATTAAAGATTCAAAACCCAACATTTTTACCCAATTGATTCCAAAAGATGAAACAAAATCAAATAAAACCCATCTTTCTTTAGTCATTAATGAATGGAAATCGATAGCAAATATAGCACTGCCAATGATTCTTACTGGACTTTTACTTCACTCTAGATCAATGGTTTCAATGTTGTTCCTTGGGTATCTTGGTGAACTTTCTTTAGCTGGTGGTGCTCTTGCTATTGGGTTTGCTAATATCACTGGATACTCTATTCTTTCGGGTTTAGCCATGGGAATGGAACCAATTTGTGGTCAAGCTTTTGGTGCTAAAAAACTTACTCTTGTTGGTCTTTCTCTTCAAAAAACAGTTTTAATGCTTCTCTCTGTTTCAATTCCAATTGGGTTTCTCTGGTTAAATATGAAAAAAACTTTGATCTTTTTTGGTCAAGATGAAGATATTTCAAATGAAGCTCAAAAATACATTTTTTATTCTCTTCCTGATCTTTTCCTTCAATCTTTACTTCATCCATTAAGAATTTATCTTCGATCTCAATCCATAACTCTTCCATTAACTTATTGTGCAACTCTATCAATAATTCTTCACATACCCATTAACTATTTTCTTGTGACTTATCTAAATTTGGGAATTCAAGGAGTTGCGTTAAGTGGGGTTTGGACTAATTTCAATCTAGTTGGATCTTTGATCATCTACGTTTACGTATCTCGGAATTACGAGAAAACTTGGGGTGGGTTATCTTCAGATTGCTTAAAATATTGGAAATCACTTCTAAATTTAGCAATCCCAAGTTGCATTTCAGTTTGTTTAGAACGGTGGTGGTATGAAATCATGATTTTATTACATGGGTTATTGATTAATCCAAGAGCGACCGTTGCTGCTCTAATATACATTTTCCCATCTTCATTAAGTTTCGCATTATCCCCAAGAGTTGGAAATGAATTGGGCGCAAATCAACCAAAAAAAGCAAGAATTGCAGCCATTATCAAATTAATATCAACTTTAATTGAAATTCGGCGAACTGGCGAGTCGATTTCGCAGGCAACAGCGGTGGGCACTTCGAAAAACTTATCGAAAGTACCCGAAATTCGTCAAGTTATTGCCGACGAAGTAGTTGTTAAAATTATGATAAACATTTTAGATTCGGGTTTGTTATTAGGATCGAAAGAATATGCAGCGGAGTGTTTGAAAAATCTTACTTTTGCTAATGAAAGTCTTAGAAGAGTTATTATATCAGAAGGAGGAATACAAAGTCTTTTAAGTTACCTGGATGGTCCGTTACCAAACGAATCGGCCATGGAAGCTCTAAAAAATTTAGCTAGTTTAGTTTCGATCGAAACTTTACTTTCTTTCGGGTTTCTTCCTCGGTTAGTTCACGTCCTTAGAGATGGTTCTCTAAGTGCTCAACAAGCAGCTGCATCAACAATTTGCGAAGTTTGTAGTTCATTAGAAATGAAAAAGTTATTGGGTGAATATGGGTGTATTTCCTTGCTTGTGAAAATGTTAGAATCCAGATCGAATGGAGCAAGAGAAGTTGCTTCGCAAGCTCTAGCAAATTTGATAACTCTCTCACGAAATTGCAGAGAAGTGAAGAAGGATGAAAAAAGCGTCCCGAATCTAATTAAATTACTTGTAGATCCTCAAAATACATCGAAAAAGCATGTCGTTGCCTGTCTTTGGTATTTATCTTCAAGCCAAAAATGCAAGAAGTTGATGATATCTTATGGAGCCATTGGATATTTGAAGAAGCTGTCGGAAATGGAGATCTTAGGAGCAAAGAAGTTGGTTGAGAGTTTAGAAAGAGGAAAGTTCAAAAGTTTGTTTAGAGCAGCTTTGTTTCGTGGGAATGACTGGGCATAAGAAGAAGTTATTATTTATGTCTGAATCTGAATTTGCTGAGTCTGAATTTGCTGAACTGAATTTGCTGAATCTGAATTTGCTGAATAGTTTTACAAGTTAGCATGTTTGTTTTTCGATCTCAAATATTAGGTCTGAAAATGAATCTTTTACATTTATACCCTTATGAGTAAAATGATCAATTCCTAACACAAACTAGAAACTCAAATTCTTTTCCCAAAAAGTTATACTAATAAAGTTTCTTTCTTTTAAGACCTATCTTACGCTTGTTACAACACGAACTACCACAAAAAAAAAAATTGAACCCTAAAACATCCCAAAGAGACTCCCACTACGATTTGATAAAAAAATATTCTCAACTCATTCATATTCTCCATTATTCATATTCTGTCACAGTAGAGGAGCCAATTCAAACAACAAAACACTCACTACCTGAATACTACTAATTTTACTACCTGAATACTACTAATTTCTGTGATACTCCTAGCCACAAGAATTTGAGTATAATTTTTTGTTTATATAGAAAAATTACTGAGGAGCCAATTCAGTGAAGACATCAAACTCTCTGTGTAGTCGATGACTGAAATCGTAGTCTGGACTTCTGGTACCATGCCTTCCCGGCTGACCTTCTTGCCGTAAGCTCCTCCTACAAATTGAATAACAAGATATACTCATTTAGCAAAAACATAATTGACAAACAAAAGCATATCTAAGCTACATGGACTAGCTGCTTAATTCAAATTTGATAAGTGGAAAACAACGATGCAGCACGTAGACAATACTATTAAAACATGTTTTATCTACCGTCATTTTCCTAAGAGGAAAGGAAGTAGTACTAGTAGTAGTGGTACTAGTTCTTCATCAGTAGAGTTCTCTTCTATATCATGTTTCATTTACTCAAATTCGACGCGAAACACATTCAAAATGAAACCAAGCACCCAATGATATCTAGTTATAGTATATAAACAGATGAAACATGCAACTTTAAAATCACTTAGAATCCATGCAACTTTTAGTATGGATCAAGTTCCAACAAAGTATCCTTTAGGAGCTTGAAGCACCCTAGCTTATAATACCAAATTAATCCATAAACCTTCTATTCAGGATCACAATCATATTCATAATAATAATAAACGAAGATCTTCATTTATCGTAAGTGGGTATGCGACACCGACAGAGTATCATAAGAGAAATGCCACCGTTACGTCATATAGCATTCCAAGACCCGTACCAGTAGAACCTTACCGACAACTTCGGTTAGGATCAAAATTGAAGTACTGCGCTATTTTGTTCTTCAGGATTTTGAATTCAAAGAGTTCAGCGAAGTCTTGAAGTACTATCCGCATGGTAATATTGAACGATTGGGAAAAGTTGATCCCAACAAACTCATGCAAGTTACAACTATGGACAGATATGTTAGATACCATGTGCAAGGTTTTGAGAAGAGCTTTGCTGTGAAGTTCCCTGCTTGTCCCATTGCAGCAAAAAAGCACATTGATTCGAGTACAACAATTCTAGATGTTCAAGGCGTGGTATGTTGTCTGTCTTAATTTCCTAATGCCCAATCTGTTCGGACCTAGGACCATACATGATATTGTTGACATATCTCTCATGACGCGAACACATACAAAATGAAAACCAAGCAGCAACAACATCTAGTTAAAGAAATGTAAACAGATGAAACATGCAGCTTTGAATTGACAATACTATTAAAGAAGCACCTAGCCCGCGATAACATGATTGAATTGTGCAATGTCAACTAATTGAGCTAAACTATAAGCCCTTTTGGTAGAACCATGAGCAAAGAGCAATATATGAATATAGGTTTTAAACTCAAAACTATATTAGCATCCGCATATAAATAGTATGCTAAAAAAACAGAACCTATGGAGAACTTCAAAATTTTATAGAAGAACCAAACCCCATTTCAAATAACAGATCAAACATTTTTATTACAAAACTACTAAATTGACAATAGCCATCAAACAAGTATTTATCTTCTTTGTGGCATTTAATCAAACAACAAGTATGCAGTTTCAGTCCATATCAAACACACAGCATTAACAGCATAAAAGGGACGAAATCATCTCAAAATTTCAAGAGTTTTCAGCTAATGGGTTGATAAAGACTACAAACGTAAACAAGGAAGAAAAGATTGATTTTCAGAACTTATAGCAGAAATTTGAACTTTCTAAAGAGAGAAAATTAACTGAACAATATAGCAAATGATTGAAGAAAGCCCAACTTATAAAGAGAAAGCGAACAACAACTAGAACTCCGGTAGTCCGGTGTCTCGACAGGAACCCTAGGGTTTCGAGTGAAGAAGCCGAGAAGAGAAGAAACCCTCTCTCCATTTTGGTCATGATTTCTATTTTTTAGGAGGGTTAAATTTGTCATTTTTCTCATTTCAGATGGTGCCCACAATTTTCAAACTTGTTTTGAAGTCTGAAAATATGGGGACTTAGTAGGACTTCTCAGACATCATTTCAGATCTGAAAATTTGAAAAAACAAACAGCACCTTACTCAACTTCTTTTCTCGGAAGAAGTTGGATTTTTGTTTTGATTGTTATACAAAAGATCGAAAGAACTTAATTTTTAGGTGTAGGTGTTTCTTCTTGGTCGGGGTCTTTTTTTGGAACTTTTTTGGTGTAAAGAAAGAAGAAGAAGAAGAAGAAAAAAAAATTGATAAATCAATTTCCTTTTTTGTTTTTCTGTATAATTTTGCTTTATTTATTGTTGGAAGGATATTGATAGTGAGTTGGGTTGGTTGGAATCTGAAGTAACACAAACTTGGTGAGAAAAATTGTAAGTGGGAAAAGTGAATTTGGACATAAAACTAGTACTTTTTGTTAGAGATCCACTCCACTCGGTTTATCCGAGTGGATTAGGAAGAATATTGAAGCAATAGGAATCCATATAGGATTAGGATTATTATCATTATCGGATTCCTAATACAACTCATGTAATATAGTATCTTATATACTTAAAACTCTTACTATGAATCCTATATATATGGATCAAACTCAATGTTGTAATCATCAAGTTGTAAAGTAATAACAAGGTTTTTTACCTAAGCTCTCTCTCTCCCTCTCACTCGATCATCACTATCATCACTTGCCTTCATCCGAGTTGCCTTTGCAACAGTCACTCGATCTTCAACCGAGACGATCATCAAATCGTTCTCGGCTTCACCGAGAATCCCACAGTGCACTCTCGGTTATACCCGAGAGTTACACTGCTCCAGCTCGGCTATACCCGAGAGGAACTTCAAGGTTCACTCGGTCTCTCCGAAGAGTTATCTCTCTCGGCTTCTACACATCCATCTTCCTCGAGCTTCATCGAGTTGTTTACTTCAAGGTTTGAACCCTTTCACACTTTTCACTATTTGGAGCAGTTGTTTTTATGAGATAAGTTGATTGGATTCTAATGGAAAACAAACGGGTAATAGTTTGCTAACAGAGCCGGCTGTGTTGACTCTCTGTTTGGGAGAACAAGAAAAGAAGCAAACATTTTTTCGTTAATTTATTGTTTATTATAGCATATATATTTGGTTGAATTAATGATCTTAACAAATGATTTTGCATCTTTTTCTTCTATCTTGTTTTTGAAGTAGAGAAGAAGGTTTGGTTTTAGTATGAGATCTGAAGGATTGGTTGATTGAACGGACCAGAATAATCCTCGTGGCAGATGATAAAACAACCATTCCATATTCAAATATTCTATTTTTATTAACAGTAAGATAGGAACTTTCAGTGAGAAATGTACATATTTCGGCTCAACTAAAATAACCCTTGAATTCATCGTTGATGGTTGATCGACTACGCGTTTCTTTGTCTAAACCGTTCAAAGATGACTTCCTTCGTGGTCTACTACTAGTACTTCTCTGCAACATTATATTTGCTTAGTCTTACACTTTATTTACATTAATACGCATGTCTTCTACCAAATATGGTAACCAAAAGATGCCCAAAAGGCTATGCAGAATTACTTCATCTACCACTAGAACAAAAGGTTGTGGAAATTTGGAAGAAGTAATCTCAGATAATGAGTTTGAGATTGATTTTACATGGTTATGTCAATCATTTAAAACTAAACGAAAACTAGAAAAAAAAAAAACAACTTAAATACAAATGAAGAAAGGAAGATCATGGACGAAACAACATAGTCACACCATTTTGGGTATCTTGTTCATTTACTGATGCAGGGGCACCCGGCATGGAGACTAATTCCATGACCGGACCCGGTCATGGTCCAATTGGCCAAAGAGAGAAGACTTAGAAAGTTCTTATTTTAGTATATTTATTAATTAATTTGGTTTAGGAATTATGCTATTTTAATATTTCCAATAATTGGAAAGGTCCAGAGTTAGTCCAGTTATTTAGGCAAGTTGCAGTATTTAATTATTTAGGAATTCTTATTCAAGTCTATCTAGGAAAGTCCAAAACCCTATAAAAGGGATATCTAGTTTGTCTATTAGACTCAGATTTGAGAGAAAAACCCCATTGAAGTTTTAATAAAGTTTATTATTTAGAGTTATTTGATCTTTAATTTCATTGTTCTTAGTTAGTTATTTTATATCTTTAATTCCGCTGCGTTTCTACATCAAGTGGTATCTAGAGCCATAATTTTTTCTTAATCACTCTTATCATCATGGTTAATACTACTACCACTACACCAACTAAGGAGAAATCACCAACTTTCTCTTCTGAATGGGACAACATCAAAGAAGGGTTATCTGCAGGAAGAAAATTAGAAGAAGGGTTCAATGAGTACAAGAAGGAAACAACAGAAAAATTCAACAATATCGATAAACGGTTCGATCAACTCAATGAATCAATCACCATCATCTCCAAGCAACTTGAAGGTATGTGTAAAAACCAATCTCCACCTCCTACCACTATCACACATCACACTCCCACACAACTATCGGGCACCACCACCACCACACGTGTTCCCTCTCTAGATTTCCCACCCGAGCCGACAACACCACTATTTGGTCACACCATTAGCCACCCCCCACCAATTATCACACCACCGTTCATCAACCCCTATTCCCCAAACTCGACTTTTCCAACAACCCCATACCCCCATTATACACACACGTCAACCCCACCATCATTCTCTTTCACCGAACCAACAACAACTCAAAACCGACCACCACCCGAGAGCCACTTCTCGGCCGACCATCACCTCCAACCCAACCACCAAATCATCAACCGAAACATAACCGGCCAAACCCAACCGATTACACCTTTAAGCACAATCACGACCTATCAAGACACACGTAACCCATACCCATATACCCGATTCCCTCCTTTCACTACCAACCAAACCGAAACCAACCCAATTTACCAACAACATAACAACCACCCAAATCCCCATTCCGAGATACGAACAACCACATCGGTTATGGACCCGGTTCTACAACCTTCACTTCACCGCCGCCCACTAGAAACCGAGTTTCCCATCCACCATGACCAACCCGACACCACCACACACCTTCGTAACCGAGACCAATCCCTTTCCCTCAACCGAAACCGAGAACATAACCTAACCCATTCCCAGTCCCAAACCCGCGACTCTACTCCTCCTTCAAACCGTCCTACAAACACACCTCAACGACATCCTTTGGTAGGCCATTACACTCAAACCGATCGTGAGAATTACACTCCTATTTCCGACACCGAACGTTCAAACACTAATTCTTCATACCGTATTCGAATGGAAGTGCCTTCATATGATGGTTCGATTAATATTGAAGACTTCTTGGATTATGTGTCTAGACTTGAGATTTTTTTTGATGTTATGCAAGTTGAAGGCCCTGAACAGGTACGTTGTGTAACTGGTTATTTATCTAAAACTGCTCTTACTTGGTGGAAACAGGAATCTGAGAATCGACGTTTATTACACCTCCCTCCTATTTCTTCATGGTTAGAATTGAAACCATTAATGTTCTCCCGTTTCCTCCCTCCGGATTATGAGAACCAACTATGTGTTGATTATTTACGTTGTCGCCAAGGAAGACGTTCCGTTGAGGAATATGCTTCGGAATTCCAACGACTTATTACTAGACTCAATCTCCCAGATTCTGAGTCAATGAAAGTAGAAAAATTCAAGGATGGACTTCGTAATGATATTAAAGATTTGGTTAATTTGAGAGCTTTTAATTCGGTTTCTGAATGTATTAGTGTAGCTCGGTCTTTTGAATCTGATTCCCGTTCAATTTTCCGAGGGCATAGTACAAGAAATCAAACTGTCAGAACTCTACCAGATGACTTAGATCAATCAAAGCAGGCGGAAGACGGTACTAAATCACTACCAGAAAATCCATATAAAAAGCCTCCACCAGTTAAGTGTTATCGTTGTTTTGAAACAGGCCACTATTCTAATGCTTGCCCCTCTCGCGGTAAGGCTACTTTGGTAGAAAAGAAAGCTGATTCGGATACAGATGAGGATCAATTTGAACGAGTTGACACTAGTCCCGACAATGGTGATAGGGTTATGTTATTAACTCGACGAGTTCTTTTCACACCTTTCAAGAGGAATTTATCTCAACGAAAGAATTTGTTCGTTACACGGGGAACAGTACTGAATAAAGTTTGTACTATTTTGATTGACAATGGTTGTGTAGAGAATTTAATTTCTACTAAACTAGTCAATTTCTTGGGTATTCCTACGGTGATTAAATCTTCACCATACAAAACTGCTTGGATTCAGTCCGGTACTACTACAAAAGTTGATCATATGTGTACCATTAATCTTTCTATTGGTTCTTCTTATGTGTCTGCAGTTAATTGTGATGTTACAGATATGGATTTATGCCACATCATCTTAGGACGTCCATGGCAATCTGATGTTGATGCCACTTACCGTGGTCGTTTGAATGTTTATGAATTTCCATGGAAGAAGAAGATTGTGACATTATTACCAATTGAAGATGGATCGGAGGAACTACATTCTCTTCACAAACGGTTCGGGACGAACCTCTTGGGGGAAGAGGATGCTGATGCAGGGGCACCCGGCATGGAGACTAATTCCATGACCGGACCCGGTCATGGTCCAATTGGCCAAAGAGAGAAGACTTAGAAAGTTCTTATTTTAGTATATTTATTAATTAATTTGGTTTAGGAATTATGCTATTTTAATATTTCCAATAATTGGAAAGGTCCAGAGTTAGTCCAGTTATTTAGGCAAGTTGCAGTATTTAATTATTTAGGAATTCTTATTCAAGTCTATCTAGGAAAGTCCAAAACCCTATAAAAGGGATATCTAGTTTGTCTATCATGAATACATGTTGCGGTATTCGGATCTTATTGGTCTTTTCAAACTTTAGATCTTGCAGGCTTTGCCGGTTTGATGATGTAATCTGGTAGAATTAATAAAACAGGCATAATGGTCCAAATGTAATAAACCCTCCCGTATGAAGCTATTAATGTTGGGAAAAACGGGCACTTAGGCGCAGGGGAAACAAGAGTTTTTCCCTTTGTGTTAGTTATGAGGATAATATAGAAGAATATGTGGGAGCAATAAACAAAGAACTGAAACTAAATAAGACAACGATTTTTAACGTGGAAAACCTCCTCAATGTGAGAAGTAAAACCACGGGACTCGTAGTCCAACCAAATCAACTATGATAGCAAAGTAGTTACAGACTACGTCCAACCGAGACTCCAATTCCAATAGGAATCTATCTCAAACACGAAGAAACACAGAGAAACCCTCACAAGAAAGAACAAAACAGCCCAGAAATTTGCAGTCCAAAACAACCCTATATTAACTACGATTCCGGCGATCAATCGACGATCCCTCCGTACAAATACTAGATGAATATGTCAAGAACAGTTCTGCCAAATTTCAGCTCAATCGGAGAAGATCTCACCGTCGGGTTTTCCGAACAACGAAGACTGTGCGTGCTGAAAATACTCGGCCACCGCTCTTCTCGGCAAACCTCATTCTCCCTTCTCTCTTGTACGTTTCTAATTGTGTTCTCCCCTTTGGTGTTTCACACACACATCTAAATTAGGTTAAGGTAGTATTTATAAACTCCCCCTCAATCCTAATTCCACCGTCATAAGTAACTGACCCAAAGAAACTCGACTCGGGTCCGGGTTTGGTTTCCTAATCAAAACCCAACTAGGTTTCCCCACTAGGAGGAAAACCCAACAATTAACTCGACTCGGGTCCGGATTTTGGTTTCCTAATCCGACAAATTGCTCGTATTGCATCCTTGGTCGAAGGACATCTCCTTCAGAATGTCAGTCGGCTAGTTAGAGAGCAAGAGACCAATTGAGTCTGATGAATTGTCAACAACAATTGAGTCTGAAACATTTTAGTATTTTTGTCTAGTCAAATGGCCTATGTGATTGATGATTGATATTAATACCAATAATGAAAGGTTTTCTAGGTTAGGGTTAATAACTTTTGAACTAACCATAAAATCGAGAAGGCATACGATTGCTAAGTCCACCAATGACATGAAAACACAAATAGGATCAAATGACATATCATAAGGGGCAGAAGATAAGGTAAATGATCAAACAATTATTCGTCTATCCTTAAAAAAAAAAAAAAAAACAATTATTCGTCTAGTTTCCAAGGACAAGAACAATAGATCAAATCTCACTGTTTTACAACTAAAAGGAAACCTTGTTTTGGTTCCAATCTTTTCCGGGATAGTTGCACACCTGCATCCAAACCCACCAAAACCTCAAATCATAACGAAGGACACTCATGTCATTTTAACAATTAATACGGAAAACCAAACTTCCAATCTCTGTCAAACCCACGGTTCTCTCTCTCTCTCTAAATTTCCTCTTTTCTCTCTCTAAGCGAGAGCTGAGCCATGGCGAAGAAGAAGACCCTCTGGTACTTCCTCGCTTTACTCTTTCTTCTCTCTGTTGTTACCCATGAACTTTCTCGATTCTCTGCTTCTGCGGCTGAATTTGAAGGATTCGGAGATGAAGGTGATGATGAAGAAGAAGAATCATCCGAATCCGATCTACTTACCAATCTTCGACCACCTTCTCCTCTTCCAACCCTAACTCAATCTCAAACCAAAACAGATCATGAAAAACCCATCGAAGAACAACCCACGGTGAATTCTCCATCTTCTGATCCGTCTACTACGAAACCCTCATCATCTGCTTCTTTTGATTACTGGGATGAAGATGAATTCGAAGGTATTCCAGTTCAAGAATCTGAAGCAAACCCTAATTCCGAAAATGAAAATGGAAATGGAAATGTTCCTCCTTTAGATCCTGAATCCAATTCAAACCCGGATACCACACCATCTCAACCCCTTTCTCCTCGTTCATTCATCGTTGAGATCATCTGTGTAAGTTTTCTCATTATGTTCATTGCTAATTACTTCACTGGAAAAAAAGCAAATGAAAATATTGCTTTAGCTTGGGCTTCTAAATTTGCTACTAAAGATTCAATTTTTGATAAGAATTTTAGTCTTTTGGGTACTGGAGATGGTAAAGATACGCCATTGTTGTTAAAAGAAGGGCAAAATGTGTTCAAATTTTATGCTAGTGGGAGGAGATTTTGTCAAGGATTATTAGCTACTATGGAACTTAAAAGTAGACAGGATTTGATATCTAGTGTTTACAATTTAATTGTTCCTTGTAAAGATGAGATCACATTTGAAGTTTATATGAATGATGATGCAATGGATCATGTAATTTTTGGTCTTGCAAAAAAGAAAGCTGCTAAATTGATGCATAAAGAAGTTCCTGATCTTCAAAAATATGCTAATTTGGTTACATCTCCTCCAACGAATCGAAAATGGGTTGCTGAGGATTTGACTGTCATCACTGAATCAAAGGAGGTTGCTGGAGATTTGATCTCAGATGCAGTTCTTGATCAGGTATAACTATCTATTTATTGCTAACACGATACGATTATAGATGTAGTTCTTATTCCTAGAGTTTAGTTTATTATCATTAAAAGTCAATGCCAATTTGAGTTTTTTATCGTTTGTGTATTAGAATTTGCATTACCAGTAGGAGTTGAAGGGCATGATAAAGATACATTTTTAGAGATCAGTACAAATAAAAAATAAATAAATGATGGGCTATGTGTCTATGTGCATTATGACTTGAGATTCACCAGGAGAAGAAATAATGATTAGGAAACGACTGATTACTAGTAAAGTTTCGAGAAGTTGGTTAATATTTCTCGTAGTCATTAATTTAGTGAAACAAAAAAGATAAAACAAGAGAGAATTGGTGAGTTCAAGGCCAATCAAGGGAGGTTGTCTGTATCTGACATTCAAATGGAGAACTAAGAGTAGATCGTGAAAACGAAAGATGATATGCACAAAGCTACTCATTGTCTTGTCTCTGCTTCTTTATTCTGTGTAAGAGAAAAAGATAGATATCGGAGAGAGTTGGCGAGTTCAAGGCTCGTTGTCTATCTTTGATCTTCATCCGTAGAACTAAGAGTAGTTCATTTAATAAAGGATGATAAGGCCAAAGCTACTCCTCGTCTTGTCTCTGCTTCCTTTATTCGGCGTCCTCTTGTTAGTTAGCTTATTAGCAGCACGGTGCTCCCCTACGATTAACTTGTGCATTTGTCCTTGAGATTCTGTCTGTTTACTTGTTTTTTAATCGTTCCGACATTATAAACATTGGATGAGAGGTATTTATTGTTTCCGATTTCTAATTATTTTTGTTAGTGAGCTCCCGCCTTAGAAAGTTTTATAGGCTTATCTGAGCACCTTACTTCTTACTTTTTTTCTCAAACTCTTATACCTTTTACTAAAAAGACATGGGTTCGAGAAAACGAGCATAAGAATTGATGATAAAGGCAATTAGGGAAGATCCATTTTAGTGTGGAAATAATCTTATTGAAATTATAAGAGCAAACATTTAAACCTCATTTCTTGCACTACAAAATGTTCTAAAATTTCAAGGCTTCAAAATGCTCCTTTTATCTAACGACTTCTGCAGTTTCCTAGTAAACTTTTATGTTCGGTACTTGGGTTAGCTCTTGTCCTTATAGGCGTTCAATTTGATCTAAAGCAATATTTCTTGTCAATTTCTACCCTAGGATTTTGATGGTTTTATATTGAGAAGTAGGGGTTTTTAGAGCAGCTTCCGTTTCTTTATTCTGTATTTTCATTGCTCTGGGTAGGATGCTTGATTTGGTCTTTGAATTTCAGATCCTGACTAGATATTGTTTTGATAGGTTTTTGGTGATAAAGCATTTGAAAAGTTCGGGAAGGGGTTCATCTCTATGTATTTCTCTGATCAACACTCAGTGTCACACAAAAGAATGTTGATATTCAAGTTTGCTCTCCCAGACGCCAATAACATGGCTGATATGACAAGATTGGTGGCTCTCGTACCTTACTATATTGATTTTATTGGGCGCTACAAACTCAGTTCACAGGTTCGTTAATTTATCATTTTTCGTTTGAAGTGGTTAAGAAATTGCGAAAAATCCTAGTGGAGTGATAGTCTTACTCCCAACGGTGACTCCATGAGACTCATCAACCCATTCCGGTATCTGATTTGGCCCGCCCCAAGAAAATTTCTGAGCCTCATATGAAGATAAGAACTGTAATTTGGCACGGCAAAATTTGCATCTTACACATTATTAGCTCAAGATCGATTATTATAATTTCACTTTCGATTTGTGTATCTGTAGGCACGATCTAAAACAGAAGCAGCTAGATCGAAGGCTGCTCAGGAGCTATATAAAGAATTTCAACTTGCAAGGCAAGAAGCTTTACAACAGAAGAAAGCAGAGAAGAAGAAAATGATGGAGGAACTGGAAGCTACTCTAGGCGCTGAGGCTATCCGAAAGAGAGAAGCAAAAGACCGAGCTAAGCAGATGAAGAAGGTGATGCCAAAAGTGAAGATGTCACGTGCTCACTAGGTAGCTCTTCCGGTCGATGTTAGTTCTCGACAACTCTCATCTTAGGCCATTTTCTTCCAAATCTTAACCATCCAACCTAGTAAGTACTCCATTTTAAGACAGCATTTTATTAGTTAGGCAACTGAAATGCTGAGCAATACTTTAGACATTGGAGCTCTATTTGAACTCTTGTTAGTCAACATGGGAGAAGCCGTTTAGAGAGAGAAATAGTATTGGTGAGGAGAGGAACCTGTTTCTTTTTAAGCTTCACATTTCATGGCAGTGTTTTGTTTTTCTGTCACCTTCTCTCTTGACTTGAAACTGTAGAATCTGTGTTTGTTATGCTTAGTTATTTTCACCTCGTATTTCTTTGCGGATCACAATGTGAAAAAATTTAAATTCATCAGAACAATTATAAAATCATTTGGTGCAGAGTATGTTTTTATTTATTTATAGGTGAAGTGTTTGTACAATTTATTCACGACTGTCTTCAGACAGACCGAAGACACTCTACTGAGCTAGCTTAGATGCCGCGAGTCAAGAAGTCGTTCTGATTCTTTTAGAATGTTCAGATTTTCTACCTTCATATAGTGCATTCAAGGAATTCAGCTACTCATAAGGAAAGACACATTGGGTCATTTGCTCATTTCCTCGTATGTCTCCTTACTCTGCATTTAGTTACGGAGCGATGCCTGCAGCTTATCTTAATCTGAGAGAAAAGAATCATAGATATGGCGGTCATTAGAGGAAGAACCGCCATAAAAAGATACCATCTGTAGGAAAACTATGAACGAGTGTTAGCAATGCAGTCTGATGTAGATTGTTGCGGAAGCGTAAAAGTAATGCAATCCACCATTTTAACAATGATAAAATACGTAAATAAACTGATAAAATACGTAAATAAACCGATAAAGTAAAGAACAAAACGATAAACTTGATTAACAATAAACTTGATTCATAATATTCTGAATAACAAGGACAGACCTGACTTCCTTTTATAGGAACTTAGGAACTTCTAGATAAACTTAAATTAGGATTCCTAAATATCAAAGATACTCAAACATAAAAACTTCTAAACCTAGACTTAGTAGGAAATACTAAAACATGGAAACTCCTAAACTCTAACCCTAATGGGCTCGGCCATGAGGCCCTCTAACTAGTTCGGCCGTGAGGCCCATCTTGATGGTCTCCATCACAGTCCGTATTAAAGAGGTTTTTGAGACATAGCTTGGAAGAATTACGATATTAAGAGCGAGGTCCAATTTCAACAAAAAAAAAAAAGAGAGCGAAGTCCAAGAATTCAGAAGGGGTAGAATTACTGAATGAATACGAGTTGTGGTGAATACTCGAGGCATGCCCTTAAGTTATCAATATCTTGAATACGAGTTGTGGTGAATAGTAGGGTAATGCTATCCTTAACAAAAAAGGGTAATGCTGTTTTTTTCCCGAAGTTTCAATCATTTGTTTATATGTCCCAATGAAGGAGTTACAGATAAAAATCATAAAAGGAAAAAATATGATGTATACTTTTTTGATGAAGGACCAATTAGACCAGAGGTTGCTTTTTTCTTAGGAGAGGTCATGAATCAAACAACATACACCATCACATAGTAGGGCTACATCTGAGTTGTGTTTGTCCTGAGGGGTGTTTTCTGTCTCTCGGAGGATGTGTAGAATGTGTACGTGCCAGTTTAACTCTGAAATGACGGATTCTGTCATCTTAGGGGTGTAAAATGAATTTTACCAATTTATTAGGGATAACTTCGGACTATAATGACATCCAAGGGTAAGGTTAACTAAATTCCAAAGAAAAAAAAAAAGACAGTTGTGACACTCTACACCGGACATATCCCGGCCAGAAGGAGTATATGTCTAGCCATGATTTGTCTGAACATGATCCAGATAGAGCAACTTTTCAAGAAAAAAGTAAAGTAAAAACGAGGCTTATTCCGGAATGGAGTTCCGCTTCTAAATTTTCTCACTTTTGTCATTTTAACAACTGATTATGCTTTTGCTTTTAAATTATAAATTAGAACTAAACATATTTAGGAGTTTATAGGAGTAAAAAGACGTGTCATTGTCTTTTTAGGTTAGAGTCTTTGTACAAACTATAAAATCTTGAAAAAATGATTTACAAGTACAAGTCTCATTCATGCAAAACTGCACAGTTCTACACAATTTTAAACATGTAGCTACAAAACAGGAAATTAACAGACATTTTTAAGTCTTAAACAAATGACTTAGGAAATGGTGACCATATTTTCCCTTGTGTACTGGTTAATTTCCGAGAAACTCGGACTTCATAATTATATAAACGTCTCATCAATCTATGATATGTTACAAAAATAAAAATAAATAAATAAAGACGTACTAGATCCATATAGTAAAGCAAATTGTTTGCAAATTAAACTAATACGCAAAATATACTACCAGTATATTCAATAAAAGAATGCTAATCCAACACCAAAAAAAACCTTTGATCTTAAACAACTAGAATTACTAAGTAATCTCTATATTGCAAAGTTAACTTAAACCCTAATAAATCTAAGAGAGAGAAAGAGGAGAGGAAGGGAGACTAAGTAGGAAGGGTAGGGTATTGATCTGGTGGAGGCATAACACAAGCATCGCCATTAAACGAAATCTTTCTTGGAAAAGCCCATCCTCCTTCAAATGTGAACATTGATTCTTTCTTAAATAATATCTCTGTTTGAACATTTCCACTATCCCCTGATTGCATCAACATATCATTGAAATATGGTTTCCCCCAAAACATAAATGTATCATCTGCACATAAAAATAAAATATTAGATGTATTTTCCACTCTTCTTATTCTTACACTCGAGTAACACCTATTTATTTATGTTATAAAGTTTGGGTCACTTACTTTTTTTATATACGTCTACGAGCTTGTATTCAAAGCTGAAAACTTGTGTTAAAGTTCGAAAGGCTGGATGTTGCGCCACTAAGCTCCACTTTGTATAATTCTTAGCGAAATTATGGTTGTTTATTGTGACCTTAACCCTCCAATATTCCTTATAATTTGTTTTCACATGCCAATGAATTTTGATGGGGCACATATGTTGTGAACATAAAATTTTAGGAGGTAAAACTTCATCTTCATTGTTTTTCTTCATAAGAGGGGGAGAATCACCCGACCTGTAAAAAAAAATGCGATGGAACGATGATAAAATTTAGACTGTAGATACATTAGAATATTAAGACAATGTATTGAATATTCTAACAAGGATTATGATCATGGTTAACAATTGAAACTACTGATTAAGATTAATTTGGTCATTTTGATTATAAACCATAATTCAGAAAAGACCGTACTCACAACACTTATACATATTTTTAAATGACATTATTGTGTCTTAATTTTGTCTCTTTAGTTATAAAAACCCTATCTATTTTTACTTCCAACCTTAACTCATACTGTGTTAAAGATCCTACAAATTTATATAGATGGAGAGAAAGAGAGAGATAGTCTACTTACTTGATGCATTTAGTTCCTGGTGCACCTTGACAGGCACAACTGCAAGCAGGACAATTGACAATATTTTCACTATAGAAAGCAGACATGGACACACAACATGTAGGTGATAATGTTGCTTGATATTGTGAGTATGTGCATACTATATCCCACGTTCCTTCACACACAAAACCCCAAATTTATATTCAATAAATAATAAAAAAAGGCTTGTATTATAATGAAAGAAATAATACAAGAAAGTCGAAAAAAAAAAATTAAAGAACGGAAAGAATACGTACTGAGAGCTTGTGTATGTCGACGGCCACGATCTTCGGTGAACCTACTAGGGGAAACCCTAGTAGCATTATCACATGTATAACC
The DNA here is from genome assembly GCF_041429995.1 of Eschscholzia californica. Taxonomy (NCBI): domain Eukaryota; kingdom Viridiplantae; phylum Streptophyta; class Magnoliopsida; order Ranunculales; family Papaveraceae; genus Eschscholzia; species Eschscholzia californica. The sequence goes on along the minus strand of NW_028238483.1, from coordinate 41,319,420 downwards.
AGGTAAACCAATACTGAAACTCTGAGGTATAGGTATAATCAAATGTGAAACATTAAACTTATAACCACTATTGTTATTATGAATATGACCAGTTTTTTCATTTTCATCATCAAATTTAGCTACAAATCTTCCAACATTCATTTGAAAAGAAGCACCATATTTAGTAGGATCTTGATTCTTTGTTGTTAAATAACCACCTTTACAACAATTTGATACTTTTTTATCTGGTGCTGCCCCTTCTAAAAGATCAATAATAACTGGTTTTTTAAGGCATGAGTGTGGTAATTCATCTGATCTTATATCCGAACAATCGCCTTGTTCTGTTGCTTCTGCTCCTATCATGTTCCATATTACTTCTTCTCCTTCCCATGTCCAACTTAATCTCCATCCTGGTCTCTCTACATGTCTATATATTTGGTTATTTGTTATGGTTATCAATGCCTATAAAAAAAACATATCCATGTTAGTAATAATAAATTTGTTTATGGGTAACGATCGTTGATAACGGAGCTTCTGTTACATCAATGTTGTGTTTGATTGACATTTATACGTAAAGATGATGTTTCTGAAATTTATAATTTCGAGTGCTCCGTAAAAATAAATTTGTAAGAAAAAATTTCAATCGTACAAGTTATTTCTTTTCGAACCCCTTTCTATTTCCTTACTTCTCGATGAAGCACGAAGTAAAAGTTATCAATGTAAAAGAAAAAAAAAATGAATGCAACCCAATTTATGTTTAATTCTGAAGGGGGCCAAATCAAGTGGAAATCTAAAATTGATAGCTTATTTATGCATACGTAGGAGATCGGACGAAATCAGACTACCCGCCTTAATCTCAATTACGTTTCTTTCCCTTTTTTCAAGTAGAGAAACACTTTCGATACTTGGATGTATATATAAATTTCTTATGAACTAATACCCCGACACCACTACTTCCATACTTTTCAAAGAAAAACATCTAAACATTATTTTTAACAAACGATATAAATTTCTTTGTCGATAATTCTTAACTGGAGTGGTTACTGAGTTGATTTCTACTGTTTACGTGTCAGATTACAGACACGGGTTTGAACCCTTAGACAATGGTTGGTGACCATAAAGAAAAAAATATTCTTTGTTAGGGTTTTTAATCTTTAGTTTATGCCTAATCAAAGCGTCAAAACCCCTTTCTCTTCTATAACGCTCCCGTTTTAATTTAGAACAAATCAAACACCCCCCTTAACTCAAGTAGGTCCCACGACACATTCTGCCTGAAAAATGGACAATGAATCGCCAAATCTTCTCTTCTCTCTCTCTCTAGAAATCTAGAGAGAGAAAATGAGATTAATTAAGCTCCCCATGTAAAAAAAAAAACACCTTAATCGAAGAAGAAGAAGAAGAAAACTTACATCGTAAGTATCGGCATGCCATTTTATAACATCCCATTTGATTGTTATATTCCCTTTTGGATCCATCCCATCATATCCTTCTGATTTTCATCATCCAATTCAATTATATAAGATTATTACCCTTGAAATTTCTCACAGGAAAAAAAACAGAATTGAACAGAGAGAGAAAGAGAGATTTTACCTGCTATAAAGATTGAACCTTGAAGATGAATAAGAAAGAAGGAAACAAGAATTGAACTATAAAAATTAGTACTTCTGGATTTTCTGATTGTATCCATATTAGATTTAATCAGATAATAGATCTAATGATAATGGGTAGGAATAAAAATAAACAAATGTTAATAAAATTTGTGATTTTGAGGTCTGGGTATTTGAAATATTGGATTAATGGAGTGAAGATTATATGGAAAAATAGAACAATGGGTGATCTTTAGGTTTACTGAAAAAGAACAGAGTATGAGATTTCAGAGTTAAGGGTTATATAGAGATTAGAGAGAATAATGAAAATGGAAGACAGAAAGGACTAAAGAGGGTATGTGAGTGTGTATGAATGAGATTTCTTCTTTGTAAAACACTCACACTTTCTCTCTCTCTCTCTCTCTCTCTCTCTCTCTCTCTCTAGGTTAAGAAAGAGACTGAAAACAGATACAGTCAATATAATCTCATTGAATGCCAATATGAATATGGGAGAGTTATTAGAGTTTTACTATAATTAGACGGTTTGTTTGCTTTGGTTTTACACTTAATTGCTCTTTAAGTTTTTTCTTTTAAGTTTAGCTTTAGTCCTATTAATTATTTATCGTTTCAAATTTAGTGTTAATTTTAAAGTACATTTAGCTTTAGTCCTCATTTTGAATTCGTGATACAAGAATTGAACTCATGGAATAGCGTCTTTTGTTTTTTTTTTTTTTTTTTGTTAAGGAAATAGCGTGTTTTGTTATTATGCATACCTTAGTAGAAATTAGCTTTCGAAGAAAAATTATACCTCATTTAATGTATTGAATGAAAACAATTGGAATTTTTCCGGTATCGTCTCGTCGTCTTGGGTGTTTTTTGGTATAGGTTGTAAAAATCGTCTCGTCTCTTGGCAAGTCTGACTCTTTCTGCACGTTTTTATGAGTGTTCTGTGATGTTGTTTCAAACTAAATAATTTCGTGTGTTTTGAGTTTAGTTATATGTTATTTTCTGTTTGGTTTCGAGGAGAGAAAGATTTGAACTCAAGAAGATAAGTCAGGGAGAAAGATTTGACTCAAAGTGATGAAACTCTAAAGAAGAGGGAGGGTCAAACTCGCATTTCGCGAAAGATACGTACCAAGTGACAATCTGGTAATGAACTGAGGGGGCTCTTAGGAATTATCATTAGAATAATTACAAAATAATATTCTTACAGGTTAGGAAGTTTGAATGAAAAATATGTCAAATTGGAACCAGTCTATTTGGAGTAACGAGTATGATGGGTCCAATTGGCACATTTCCCGTTAAGAGTGGTGATCCAATACATCTAGAATTATGCACCATTATAAAAGGTAGTATTTAGTAATACGTTTAGACAATGACTCTTATTCGATGAGATGACACTCCCTCTAAACTATAGATTCAAAAGTGGGCGCCTCTATAGGCGCCTCCCCGAATTGCTATAGGGGCCTCCTACAGCTGTTTGACCAGCAGAAGAGTATCACATACATTGTTTAGTTATGTATCAAGAAAACGTTTTCTCTGTTTAATTTTGAAAACAATTCAATATTGAAGGACAAGATTGTGTGAACGGACTTCTTATCATTTGGGCTCAATATGTCGATCCTTCACTTGTGATTTCAAGGTTTTTAGATGGTTAAACGATTGGTGCGGTTAGTTGTAGTTGCTCTTTAATATGTTGTAAAAATGTGATATTTGAACAACTCTCAAAATGACAGTAGATGTAGAAATAGTCGTGGTTATTATAGTTACAGCGGTCAATTATCATTAAAGATCTTCTTTCCGATGTTGTTTTATTTGAGCAATTACTCAATGGTTCTAACATTTTTATTCAAACCAAATGACAAAACAAGTTCTTTAAATAACTGGCCAACCATAATAGGCTTTTAGTGATACAACAACTATATTATCCTCATAGGTGCTTTAAATCATTAGTTCCCATTCACTTAACATAATTTATGTAAAAGAATAAAGAATCTATTAGTACGATGCTTTGACAACACAAAGTAGAAAAACTATTGATTGACAAAATTAGACCATTAAGAAAATTAATTTTATTTGGTAAAAAGTAATTTACGAATCAAAAGTCAATATGTTAGCTTTTATATTTTATATATTTTTTTTGAGTAAAACCAGAATTTTCACGGTGGTAAGCCCTTGGTAGTGGTGGTAAAGGTATAGTTGTGATGTGCTAAATTGCTAATGTTGTGTCATGGTTGAAGTACTAGATTGACAAGTAATCTGGTAATGCTGGTACTGGAGGTGCCAGAGATAATAATGGTGGTGTGCATGTATAATGGTGCTATTGGTTTAGGTGAATATTAGCAAGAGACAAATTATTTTAAATCTATTTTAAAATAATCAACTTGATAGAATCTGGGGAATCACTCAAATCTCTACATATTTATTATGTCTAGATTAAATTTACATAATAGTCCACGTAAGTTTGTAGCAACATTGTAACTCGAGTCACTAAATTGGAACTATTGAACTTTGAGATCAGCCTTCAATTCATAAATCATAGCATTTTCTCAAAAAGATATTACGAATCTAGCATTTCTAAATTACTATAAAATAAAATGGTTAATTACTTTCTCAATCAGGTCACCATTTTAACTCTCAAAAATTGATTTCCATCGTCCACATTATGTCATAATTTTCTTCACAATTATCTTTATATAATCAATCCACTTTTATGGCTTTGGAATCACTCCCATGGCAAAGACATACAGTATATCACTTTTTTTCTTTTTTTTTGTTGAGAACAAAGATATGTATCACTTACTACAATGATCTTCCTCCTTTGATTTAATTTACATTTATACATATGAATAATCTTTCACGCAAGATTTACTTTCAAAAACTTACTAAATTAAATGTGTGCAAAAGCCAAGAATATTCTAAAAAATGAGGGTTTTGTAACAAAAACATTTGCCCACCAGTTGGACTTAATACTGATACATTTTTATTTTGTTGAAAGAACTTATTACTGGTACATGTGTTACTCTTGATATAAAGACAAGAAATGCGCCCATCTTTTCAACTAAATTCGTATGTCTACTTTTCTCATAAAAAAAAAAAATTGGTATGTCTACTATTTCTTGTCGTACTGAGTCTCAAAATGTTTAATCTGGTTTACAAAATACCACTTCAAACCTTGAGTAACAAATGTTTTACTTAACAAAAGTGACATAAGGCTCGAAATTCCAAGTCAAAACCTAGTCAACCAGAGTTTGACGTGTCAAGATAGAGAAATTTACGCAAAATATAGACGTTATCTGGGTGTTCATATCAGATTTCGACTGTCAATTTTTATTGGGAAATCGATTACGAAAGTCATTACATGACATTGATACATCACGAAGAGACAATACAAAAATACATTATGATTTATGAATTGAATAAGCACGCCAATATTTAATTGCCTATGTGGTTAACAATGTTGACATAAACTACAAAACTGTGAAGTCCAAAGTTCCTTTTGTTAAGTGTTTAAAATTTGGCATTAAACATTTTAGAGTTATTTTCTTTTTGGCCCCTACTTTGTAATCAGCTTCATTCTTGACCCTTATTTTTCATAAATTCAAATACCCTTTTTAATGTAAATGTCATAACTATCCTTCCTATAAATATTTTTCAAAATAAAATTAAATAGAAAAAATGAATTCCACCTCACTTCCACCTCACATCTCTCTCTCTCCAACTCACATCTCTTTTCTCCGACTAAGGTCGTCGGTCAGAAAATTTACCAATGCCCTTCAAACATATAAAAAATAAAATAAAAACTCTCACCGGAGTTCCCCCCTTCGCCGGAGTGTTTAGAGAGAGAGAGAGATGAGAGTTTTTTTCGCAGAAAAGAAAGGTGAGTTGGAGAGAGAGAGAAAGAGAGAGGTGAGTTGGAGAGAGAAAGAGATGTTGGAGAGAGAGAGAGGGGTGAGTTGGAGAGGGAGAGGCGTGTGTTGGAGAGAGAGAGGTGAGTTGGAGAGAGAAGTGTGTGTTGAAGAGAGAGGTGAGTTGGAGAGAGAAAGAGAGGTGAGTTTGAGAGAGAGGTGAGGTGCAGAGAGAGGTGAGGTGCAGAGAGAGGTGAGGTGGAATTTATATTGTTCTATTTAATTTTATTTTGACATTTCCATTATAATGGGGCAATATTTGAATTTATGAAAAATAAGAAGTGAAGAAGGAAGTTGGTCACAAAGTAGGGGGTCAAAAAAGAAATAACTCAACATTTTAAACCGCTATAACCCGCTAATCGGTACTCGGTAGGATCCTAGTCAGTTTACTGTTTTCATACAACTTTTCTCTGTCTCTTAAAAAATGGAAAAATAATAATATTTTATCAGAAGCTTCTTCTCTGAATTACAGTTCCCATTTTCAAAACCCTAGTTAGATCAGATCACTCAAAATTTCCAACAATGGAATCTTCTTCTTCTTCTTTTTCTTTGGAAAGAGATCACTGTCAACAGATCTTCACTAGCTGATGAAGAAACTTAACAGATCAAGGTAGTTAGTTATTTCCTTTCTATCATTATAAGTTCATAATGCCTAACATTAATGGAGATTCAAACCTTAATCACAGACAAAACCTTAGCAATACTGATAGACGACTTTTGTTGAAGAAATCTCGCACACTTCCCGATCATTTACACAACTCCACTGCTACTTCTTCTAATCGATTTTCTCCAATTGGAAATTCAGTTGATGATGATTCATCAGAGAATCGTGATGCCGGTGTTTCTGATAGAGATTGGTATTATCCATCTTTGGTTGGTCCTTATACTGTTCAAAATCGACCTAAGGTTAAAGCTAGTAAGTCTTCGAAGAGAGATTTACCTCATTTTCCTATTGTTCCAGATCAGAACCAACCTAATTCGAGGAATTTAGTTGGTACTTCTGCTTTAACTGTTTCAGATCGCAGGCTGGAAGAGATAGAAGTGAGGAATTCTGGTGAAGTGTCCATTTCCTCTTATTATCTCTCTAATTCTTCAATGAATCGATCTTTCCTCAGAAGGATCCTGAGATTGAACAGTAGCTCAATCAATATACTGGTCAGTTTTAAGTTCTTTTTTTTTCCAGCTTGAATTCAATTTCTTGATAGTTATGTGAAATCTGACTCGAGGTCTGAATTGACTAGAGTAATGCTTGTTTTTATCTGAATCTGATGTCTAACTAGTTTGGATGGATGATTTTGGGTCCATCTAAGTCACACGATTCAAGTTCAGATGAGTCCGATTCAGACTACGAGAAACAAACACTACCTAGGTCCGTATTTACTAGCTTTAACCTTGTTTGATTTTCTGCTGCAGCTTACCATCACCTGTATCTTTTCTGTAATATACGCCTCATTTCTGCAAAGGAGAGTCGAAAGTTTACAGGTACATGTCCTTAGCTCTTCGACAAATTCTATTGTCCGACTTTTTTATTCGTGTACTGAGATTCGGTTGTATTTTGCTGAAAGAATTCATTTATGATGTCACTTATATGTTTATTTGCAGGAAGAGATTATTAATCTTAGAAAATTGTGTAGTGGAAATGGTGTCAATCTTAATGACAACCTGAAAGTTTTGCAATTCGAAGATGATACTTCATATAAATCTTTGGCTAATGCTAACAGTAGAAATGTTGCTCTGTATACTGTACTAGTAATGCTCGTGACACCGTTCTTTTTGTTTCTATGTCTTGAATATCTGCCTTACTTAAGGATGTTATTAAAGAGGAATAACAATAATGAGGAGGTTCCCTTGAAGAAAAGGATTGCCTATAGAGTTGATGTGTTCTTCTCTGTGTACCCATATGCGAAGCTTCTTGCGCTTTTGTTAGCAACTATACTTCTTATAGGATTGGGCGGATTGGCAATGTATGCTGTCAGCGATGGAAGCCTTGCTGAGGCCATTTGGCTTACATGGACTTTCATAGCAGATTCAGGAAATCATGCTGATAGGGTTGGTACTGGGCCAAGGATTGTCTCGGTCTCTATAAGTTCAGGAGGCATGCTTATATTCGCAATGATGCTTGGTCTTGTTTCTGATGCTATATCTGAGAAGGTGGATTCATTGCGTAAGGGGAAGAGTGAGGTCATTGAAAGGAGTCACATACTAATCCTCGGATGGAGTGACAAATTGGTATTTTACTGGTGAACTTCTTAGTTTAGAGTTAATGCATTATTTTGTTAACGTATGTCGATCTTGAGTTCAATTTAAAAATCTGTTTGGGTTATAACATGGTATTACGGTATTTCATATTTGATCGGCTGAAAATGTGGTTGGTTCATTTCTCTTGCATCTCTGGACATTATGATTCTTAAGTTTCTTTCTAAATGTAATTTTATGTTATCCCTCACGCTCCTGAAAAATTGTTGAGCTTCTAATTAGCTGATTTAAAATGATTTTCTGTTCCAACCTTGAGTTCATGGGTATCTTTTAATTATGTTTCCTCAACTGTCTGAAAACAGGGGTCACTTCTAAAGCAGTTAGCAATAGCAAATAAGAGCATCGGTGGTGGTGTTGTTGTGGTTCTTGCGGAAAGAGACAAGGAAGAAATGGAGATGGATATTGCAAAATTAGAGTTTGATTTTATGGGCACCTCTGTCATATGCAGAAGTGGCAGTCCTCTCATACTGGCCGACTTAAAAAAAGTAAACTGACTAAACTGATGATAACTCATGTATATGGTTCGTTTCTTCCGATTATATTTATCTTGTGCATGCTGCTATTGTAGGTTTCTGTTTCGAAGGCTCGTGCTATTATAGTTTTGGCATCAGATGAAAATGCAGATCAGGTTTTTTTCACTTCAATCTTGTAGTTGTTACTTTTCCATAAATTTATTTAGTAAATATCGTACGAAGGTATGCCGAAGAGTAGTCTAAGATTGTAAACTATCTACTTTGATCAGAGCGATGCTCGTGCTTTGAGGGTTGTGCTGAGTCTTAGTGGGGTGAAAGAGGGATTGTCCGGTCATGTAGTTGTAGAGATGAGCGATCTTGACAATGAACCCTTGGTGAAGCTTGTTGGAGGAGAAGTCATTGAAACAGTAGTTGCTCACGACGTGATTGGCCGCTTGATGATACAATGTGCTCTCCAACCCGGGCTTGCACAGGTTTGTTACGAGATTCACTTTACTGGCAGATTTTTAACAACTTAGTAGCTCTTCGTTTTATGAACAGTTTCACAGACTAATTTTTAAAGTTGACGTAAGTCGCTTTAGCTGTCTGCCCAAGAGCTACCTAATGTGAAGATGAAGCATTCTTTCTCTCCCTGGCATGTATTAGTTTTTTTTATCTTCTATCTATTCTGTCGTGTGCTCAAGTTATACATTCTGACAGCCATTATACAAACCTGAGGGAGACTATTTATCATTATCATCTTGGTAGTATGCGTGGCTTATATAAGATGTGCTCCACGCAACCTTTTCATCAGGGTCCTTGGAAGTATCTGATGTGGAGGTTTTCCTCCCTAGTTCCTAAGCACTTACTCTACTTCGATATGTTGGCAGTAGCCAGTAGGATACAATTTGAAGCAGTAAGCATACTTGGGGTGGTTTGTTTCTCAGAGGTGAGGCGTAAGCCTTGATGAGAAAGGAGCATGCCTCACCTCGTCATTGCAGTTATCAGTTATATAAGAATCAAGAGTATTTCGATATCAATGAACTATCTATTCTAAACAACCATATAAGTGGAAGACTGAGTTTTAGCCCTACGAATTGTTATTTTCTTTTTGAAAATAATAAGGTGTGAACCTTTTCATTTGAAAGGTATAGACATCTAAAAAGGATGCATACACCCATGAGGCGGGGAGTTGTCACATGCTCAAACACCAACTGCCCTGTGACACCTTTATAAACACTGCTACAAATATAATTGCAATTAGTATCGTTTATGTATAGTTTTTTCATTTCTGGGTGTAGTATATTGAGAGTATTTCATTTTATTCTGCAGATATGGGAGGATATTTTAGGATTTGAAAATGCAGAGTTTTACATCAAAAGATGGCCACAATTGACTGGTTTGCGTTTTGAAGACGTACTCATTTCATTCCCCGATGCAGTACCATGTGGAGTTAAGGTTGCTGCACTTGGGGGAAAGATTATTATAAATCCAGATGATGATTATGTGCTGACAGAAGGTGATGAAGTCCTTGTCATAGCTGAGGATGATGATACATATAGCCCAGGTCCTATACCAGAGGTTATACTTTTTTCCCTACACAACATAGTCGGCCTTCGCTGTAAATTCTTCATTGTAGATTTATGAAACTTCTTTATATCAGATAAGTTCTTGGATTTCACTTACAAGCTTCTTTCTGCAGTTAAATTCAAGAATTTACTTGAAACTATAACCCTAAAATTGTTCTTGTTGTTGCAAGCTTCTATCTCTGTGTCCATTTGCATTGAACTGTCTGCATAACATGGCTTGTATAGACTATAGAGATATTTTTATTAATAGGGTAGTGGGAGAAAAAAAAATCAATGTGTCAGGCTGTCAGCTCAATTAATGTGCTTGTTTGATTAACAAATTCTTTACATGAATACGGCAGTAAAATTATGTTCTCGTACTGCGAAATTATCAAAGGTAGTACCTTGTCTCATCAATGTTTTCCTACCTGATGTATGCCCTTCACGCGTACAGGTCAACAGCGGAGACTTTCCAAATGTCATTACCCCTCCAAAATATCCGGAGAAGATTCTGTTCTGTGGTTGGCGTCGTGACATTGATGACATGATCATGGTAATTTGGTTACATGTATTTCACTTCATCTGACATTGAAAATATTTTATGGTTTTCTAAAATTGAACTTTTGAGTCTTGCGGTAGTTTCGGTGCATTAGGTAGAACTGTGGAAGCAAACGGGAATGTGCACGATAATACTCCAAACACTATGAAATTCTCAGAACATTATTTGTATTTGTGCAACTTAGTGTACACACTTACATTTATTACTTCATAATTACAATAAAGTACTGGTACCTTGCTTCTGAGTTCAGTTTTCTTAGCAAATTGGCAACGGGTACTTAATGGTTGTATTTTTAACTCATGAATGACTTCATTTTTGAAGCATTCTTGCGCAACGATTAACTTTAGTTGGTAACTTGATTTTTCTGCCTGCCCTTTTTCAGGTGTTAGAGGCACTGTTAGCTCCAGGTTCACAACTCTGGATGTTTAACGAGGTTCCGATAAAAGAAAGAGAGAAGAAGCTTACTGATGGTGGACTTGATCTCTCAGGACTTGAGAATATAAGTCTTGTCCATAGGGAAGGAAACGTTGTCATCCGGCGACATCTTGAGAGTCTTCCTTTGGAAACATTTGATTCGGTGAGTTCATAATCTCTTTATGAATTTGTTGGAACTTCAAGGTTCCTTTTGCTTCCTTTACATGCGTGTATACGCATAGGTTTTGCCAGAGATTCTTCGTCGCGTCTTGTCTTGAGTGTGTTTGGTATTTTTGTTATAGTTTATCTGTTTCCCTGCTTGTGGTACATGAAAATTCATGTCTCATATATGATCTATTTTAAGATCCTATCTGCTCGGGAATCATTTCTTGAAACATTTAAGCATGTAATGATGCCACCTAGTTTCCATGCTGGCGTTCCTTGTACTTTAGGCTGACTTGTTAATCCGTGTGATTGTTTAGTAGTTTGTGATTATATCTCAGTATCTTGTTGTCCAACCTGTAAAAAGATGTTTTCCTTGGGATTATTTTCGACTTTTCATCCTTTGTTGTTATCCCTTATAACATACTACGCAGTTCAGGAAGGGAAATGTGCAAAAGCTGTTGCTTTAATATTTTGGTGGAATTGGTTTACATGTGTATGCTTGCTGCATATAAATTATAAAGACCAACAAACCCCCGATTGTGTCTCGTGGAGCAGCTGTAACCAAATGATTGAGAAATGGTTGTCTAGTTAGGACGAAATTGCCCTACCCTCTAGAGAGGAGTAGTGGGCTATACTCGCTCCAAAACTTTTGCTGGCATCCCTAAAGAGAAAACTATTAGTTAGTAACACAAGTATTTATCTTGTTTGCGTATAATGTACTATCATTCTTGCATGTCATGTATATGCATTTTGATCAGTGTTTTTATCTCCTCATCCTAGAATTTTGTACTAACGCTAAGCAAACAGATTTTAATTCTTGCAGACGAGTCAGTGGAGGACTCTATTGTACATTCTGACTCGCGATCTCTTGCAACTCTTCTCCTAATCCGTGACATTCAGGTACTTGTATTGCTCTAAAACTTAGTCACTCATTTTGCTTGTTAGGTAGGATTTTTTTTTCCGGAAATGATGTTATTCTGTGAGTATTGATACCGTATATTGTGGTTCCACCGTACTTTAACCTTAGAATGGAGAGAGATAGTCACATATAATAAAGAGAAGGATATTACACTTCATGAAGGTCCCATATAGAATATATTGACAACTGACTAGCTGCATGCTATCATAAAAACTTAAGAGACACCAATGATACCTGGAAGTTGATTATTGATTTCTAGGCTAATAACTCCTTTCTCAAATCTTTAAAGCTGGGCAGTCAAATTCGGCATCAAGTCAACGACATGGTCATTGTATTGCTGTAAAAGTTTTTGGACTCCTTGTCTAATTCAAAATATGAGCATCCTTAGAGTTTTAGGGTTAATTACATATGATGTACAGACTACATACCAACATCTCAAAAGCAAAAACATTCAAAAAGCACCTAGATGCAATCTAGTAGATCTGGAGGAACTGGTAGACAGGTCAAAATCAAACTCGTTAATAAGATGCTCTAGTTATTCTATGACTAGAGATGGAAGGCAGTATTTGGTTGAAGTGATGATCAATATTAGGGATTCCGTCTTATTCTCACTTCTAAGAACCGTTGCTCAAAGTTCAACAAAAAAAAAAGAACCGTTGCTCACACGATTTTTCAAAGATGAGCTACCATAACATGTATAAGACTTTGTGTGTTGCTAGTTGCTTTTAGCTTCAAGATTTTTACTAACCATGTCTGTATCTTCTATCAAACTACAGTCCAAGCGTTTGCCGTATAAAGGGACAAAGATAAATCTTTTGCGCCATGTTGGATTCTCTCACAGTTCTTGGATCCGAGAAATGCAGCAAGCTTCAGATAAATCAATAATTATTAGCGAAATTCTGGATTCTAGGACTAGAAACTTGGTTTCAGTTTCTAGAATAAGTGATTATGTGCTCTCAAATGAATTGGTCAGTATGGCCCTAGCAATGGTGGCCGAAGACAAGCAAATCAACCGGGTACTCGAGGAACTCTTTGCAGAAGAGGTATCTATCTATCTATCTACTTACTTTTGCACGTCTCTCCATAACGAACTAATGACACGAACTATCGATATTACTAGAAAACAGTAACGCAAGACAAGTAGTTCGGCTCTGAGTCGGGTAGGGGTCGAGGCTAGGCCCTTGCCTGTACGGCTGTACCCCTTCGAAAGATGGTAAGAAAAAGTATATCCCGAGTGAGAAAAATTATTTAATAATAACTAATGAACGGAGCGGTCAGCCGGGTGCCTCCTAAGTCTATGGGCAGGCCAGGCTCGAGTTTGCGAACCGCCGAGCCTAACTGCCCATTTAACGAATTCATTCGTTCTCATCTTCTTCGTATCATGGCTCATCCTGAAAGTACATAATTGAAATTTATATTAGTACCCACTGTGACTTATACACGTCTTTCCACTAATCAAATTACTTGCAGGGAAATGAAATGTGTATAAGAGCAGCCGAGTTCTATCTATATGATCAAGAAGAGTTGAGCTTCTACGATGTAATGCTCAGAGCTCGACAAAGACAGGAAATTGTTGTAGGTTATAGGCTGGAAGCTGCAGATTGTGCAGTAATAAACCCTCAACACAAGCTAGAACGAAGAAAATGGTCCCTTGAGGATGTTTTCGTTGTCATTTCCCAAGGCAAATAATGAATGACAGCGTAAAATCTCTGATCCTCTTTAGGTATGATCTAACCGAAATCCTCTAGCACGTGCACTCTCATGTTGCTTAAGCTTCTGAGAATTAGGGCATTACTTTTGAACATTGTAGAATGGAAAGCCATTTTATATATACGGGCTTTCAATGTGGAATAATGTAAGTTATAACTGTTAGTCTATATGATTAAAGTTTTTTAATTGATCGATGTTAAATTCAGACCATCTTAGATTAGAAATGGGGTATAAACATGATAACGATTAAGCATGTTCGATATTAACGTTCTTATATTCATGTTAGGTTGCTTCTGGTTGTAAATATTTATGTATACGATAAAAATCACTATATATAAGTCTTACCCGAAGACTTTTAAGTTTTTTGGTTGCGAAAATTAGAAAGTTCCTTCCAGACTGATAGATTTCATGAGTTCACATTCGATGACTTATTCTATATCCTCTAAAACAAAATGATAATCTAATGTTGAATTAGTACATTTGATTTCTTTTTTGTCTCCTTTGAGTCTTTGACCTAACAACCATTTTTCATGGAATATTGACTAAATGGCCTCAATTTGGTTTTTGGTGCTTAGTTTTTTAGGTAAACATTTCATCTGTTTGCTTTAATCATGCCAAAAACGATGACTTGTTTAAATGTATGAATGACAATTTGGTTAATTTGACTGAAATATAAAAGTTCTAGTGTATTAACGAATAAAATACATTAACTTGACATTTTTTTAACCTATCTAAATCTAACTTTAAATGAGCTTGTCCAAATTAACCTCAGTCAACCAAATTTCATTTACAATCTTGTAAGACTTTATATTTTATATCTGAAAAACTAACAATATGTTATAGGATGGTGCGGACCAGTAGTGATACTATCCGCTTTGGCACACCTGAGCCTCACGGTTTTAAAAGGCCTCACTAGGGAATGGTGCTTAACCTCTTAAGAGGAGCACCACACTCATGTCTTTCACCAATGTGGGATTGATTTTTTTAAGGTTTCTAACTTTCTATAATCCGGATCAAGTATGGTTGACCTGGGACCATTTACTGATTTACATCAAGCTAAGCTTATATAGTCCGATCGGATTTAGTCCTTTTCATAGTACACGTTGTCAAGTGAATTTCATCTAATAATTTCAACACGCAATGAATTATAATTTGCTTGTCAATGGATTGCTAATGGCATTTAGTTCATCAGTAATTATACTTAATGAAGGGTGAAGTATATCATTATCTCTTACTACTAATTTTTAAGGCTCTTCCTTTGACTTCTTCTTTCCTTGAAAGGAGTTTATTGAGATTTTAAGTTGGGAGGGATACTTGTTATGAAGTTCCCCTGAATATTTAGAGATTATGTTAGTGTGTTTAAAAAAACTACCAAAAATCAAACCAAAAATGTTTTTTCATTAAGGATACTATTTTATCTTCTCCAAAAAAAGAACGTTCATATGTTAAGCTATGACTTGTGAGTATTTGTTATAAATCAAAATGGGTAGAAGGTCTCTAGGCTGTCTTATTATCTTTCGCGAAGAAGGAATAACCCACTTCTTTTTATACTTCCACGCCCTGTCTAATTTGCACGAGTTTGCACATATTTGAACCGTTAAAGTTGTACGAGTTCTTACAAATTTACACTAATAAAGTTTGATTTGTAGAAGTTCAAACATACTTCGAACTAGATTTGCACATTTTAGATGGTTTTAACAAAGAACCAAGTGCTAACGGAAATGTTTCAAGACCAACAACAATTGAGGTCTTCATCTACATTTCATGTATTTTAATATTTAAAGACTAAATCAACATTAAACCCAAAATTTCTCTTATTTATCTTCTTAAGGAAGACTAAGTCAACACGAGTTGTATTTTGTTGACCAAAAGTTCATTTAGCCTTAAAGGCAGGTACTTAAAACAAAAATAAATCACCGGAAAACACCAAAAGTTCATTTAGCCTTAAAGGTAGGTACTTAAAACAAAAATAAATCACCGGAAACACAGGCAAGCTTAAAGGGATTGTTTCTCGTACTATATACACGATCATGTTCGAAGAAAATAGTTGTAAAAAGATAAATTCTTAAACATTTTAACGGGTAAATACATATACATAAAATGGTTCAACTTTCTAGCTAGTAAATTAGCTAGCTAAAAAAGAATATGTGAGACCATCTTTCAAAAAGTCAAAATCAGGCGTCCTTAGGCTCGTTCAAACTACAACCAACTCGGCATCCTTGATTTTCCTTCCAACCCTACTAGTTAAACTGTTTCTGTGTCGAGTCTTACTAGTCAAACTGTTTCCATGTCGATACAATCCGAATATAGAAATGGGTGTCGGACAAACTCATCAAAAATCAAAATTACACGTCCAATATTCTTAGCTCCTTCATATTCAGACAAGACCATCTAGGATGTGCATTGACATCCTTTGATTATTCTCTCAGCCTTACTAGCCAAACTGTTCTTGTGTGGAGCCCTACTAGTCAAACTATTTCCATGTCGACACAACCCCACTATGAAAAATCTAATGGTGGACTATAGGATTTGAGAAGAGTTTTACAATTGTGAATTGGTGGAGGTTGAAATTAAAGGAGTAGATAGTACAAAGTCAATGGTAAAGGGTTTGACCAATTCTCCTCCAACCCCATCATCAATCTATCACTTACCCTCTCAACTCACCATTTTCATCTCTTTCTTTTTTTACTATCACTTGTCTGATTTCCAATCCTTCCATCTAAAGTCTAAAAACTTTGGGTTCCTCCTCCTCCCACACCTAACACTTTCTCTCTCTACTTTCTACCTCTACTCTCTCTCTCTCTCTCTCTCTCTATACTCTTGGTGGCAAGGCTCAAAAGAACACACAATCTTAATATTCTCACCATCTTTTTTATCTCACAGATCTAATAACAACCTGCTCCTTGTCTCTTTCTTTCTTTCTAGCTGGTGAATATCTCTATCTACCCATATACAATCATGTACTAGTTTTTTGCTTCGATTCTTCTTACTTGATCTAAAGGTTTGATTTTGTTTTGTGGGTTGTTAATTAATCAAAGTTTACTTCTTTATTTCTTATTGGATTTTGTTTATGTTGATTTATGTTGTTTGTATTTTTAATTCATAGAAATTTTAGGTTTTTCTATTTGGGTTGTTAATGATTTGATTTGAATTAACAAATTTGAGTTCTTCCTTGGGATTGTTAAAATCTACTAGTATATTATACCTGCTTAAATTGGTTTCCTTTTTTGGGGGGATTTGAACAGTTTGGAGTTGATGGACTGGAAATCTACTATTGATCAGAATCAGAACTCTAACACTTTATGTTGGAAAACCAGATCAAAATTCTGGACTTGGGCATATATTATTGATATCAGATCTCTTTAATGCCATCCACTTAGTCTTACAACTAGATATTCAAGTAAGATTTGCTTATTTCCTTTGTATTGGAGTGTTCAAATTCTTTAAGTTTTTTTTTAATTAGGGTTTCCTTTGGTTCTATAAACATTCATATTAATTTGGCTTTTTTGTGTGGAAAGCTAAACGAAGAAGCTGAGTTTTTGTTTGTAATTGTTCGAATAATGGGAGGATTTTGCTCAAAAGGATCCTCTGTTGAACATGCTCCAAGTGGAAGTTTGCCACCACCCAGCTCTAATGATGGGTCTTATGGTTTACAATCCAAGAAAGATAACGTTTTGTCCGCTCCGCCAAATGGAGAAAGCATGGAGAAACAGTTACATGAACCATTTTCATTTCCTGAAACTAATAGGAATGTATATGCTACCAATCAGAATGATATTGACGATGGAATTCCACATCTATCTAGGGCTAAATCTAGGTCAACTAAGTTGAGACCTGCTGCAGTAGCAAAGGTAACGGTATACTATCATATTATGAATGTCAATTTGAGTTCTTACATTTCAAGAGATCTTGTTTTCCTTTATTGAGACAATCCATTAGATTTTGTCTTTACTTGTTAGCTTGTCGTACGCATGAAGTTGCTTAAATCATCTCCTTTGATGCTTTTGAAACTTCTCAATTTTGAGTTTCTGATTGATTTCCTTGCCACTTGCTAATGAATGGGTGTCAGTGGCAAGTGATACGTGCTGTTACAGTAGTACTCCCCATAAACAACAATGGGCCGGCATATACCAGAATGAGATTCACTGCCGCTATTCGGATTTCAGCAACTGAAATACTACTATGACTTTTTTTGCAGCAAGTGTCAGAAGTGAGTTCGCTCTTAGGAAGAGCTGGTACGGCTGGGTTTGGGAAGGCCGTGGAGGTTTTGGACAATCTGGGAAGTAGTATGACAAATTTGAATCTCAATAGTGGGTTTGTCTCTGGAGTCACAACGAAAGGCAACAAAATATCAATTTTGGCATTTGAAGTTGCCAACACTATTGTCAAGGGTGCCACTCTTATGAATTCCCTCTCAAAAGAAAACATTAAACACTTGAAAGAAGTAGTGCTTCCTTCAGAAGGTGTTCAGTATTTAGTTTCGAAAGATGTGGATGAACTCCTAAGGATTGCTGCTGCTGATAAGAGGTGGAGTAGATGATTATAAATCTTTTTCGATAGTTTAATTTACATTTTTATGGTGTAATCACAGCAAGGTAGTAACATCTACTTCCGTTTCTCAAAAGGTAACCTTGTTGTAACTGCAGGGAGGAGTTGAAAATTTTTTCAGGAGAAGTTGTCCGATTCGGAAATCGTTGTAAAGATCCTCAATGGCATAACTTAGATCGCTATTTTGAAAGGTTATTGTCTGATGTGACTGATATCAACCTAGAAATAATTCTGCACAATGATGTTTATCTCATGTATCCGTTTTATTTTCTAGGCTTGGATCAGAACCTACTCAAAAGCAGCTCAAAGAAGAAGCTGAAACAGTGATGCAGCAATTGATGAATTTAGTTCAATATACTGCTGTAAGTATCTCATTCTTTTCTATACTGTAACTTGGTCCTAATTGTATCTTTGGATATACATTGGTATAGTGGTAAACTACTCTCTCATGTAACAAATATGAAAGTATCCAAAAACGGTTTTTGAGTCCAACTGTATATCTATAAGCTATGTACCATAGAATTACTGATGAGCCACAAATAATTTGGGCATTATCCTCAGCAGTGTTGTCAAAATCGTGCGATTTGGGATTCAAATCGCACGATATAAATCGAATCGTGAGGAAATCGATTCAAATCGGTTTTAAAATCGCAAGATACAAAAATCGTACGATTTGCATGCCAAATCGTACCAGAAATCGTGAATCGTGGGATTCACAATGAATCCCACGATTCTATTTCAGTTGAGATTTTGAAAGATTTCCATCAGATTTATTCATATCTTTTCTGATCCTCTTCTTCTCTTTATATAAAAACACCTTGAGTAATTTCTGATTTTCTTCTCTCTCTCTCTAGAAACTAATCTGTTTCAAGATCTCTCTCTAGAAACTAATGAGTTCACGATATCTCTCTTTCACGGCTCTCTCTCTCTCTCTCTAGAAGAGTTTCTCTCTCTAAAAACAGGAAGTAAGTGCCCTAACTTCTAATTATCACTTTTTTTAGTTGTTATAATATTGTAGTATTATATTATAATCTAATCTATTACAACTAATCTAATTATAATTTCTAATATTTTATTATTTTTTTACTTTAACTATATTGTTTTGAGTTATTATTCAACATGAAAATGTTAGTTTACTTTAACTATAATCTAAAATAAATTAAATATTAATTCATCAACTATATTGTTTTGAGTAAACTAATATAGTTTACTTTAATATTTTAATTTACTCTAATATTTTATTAGTTTACTTTAATTTTTACTTTAACTATATTATTTTTTACTTCAAATATATTGTTTTGTTTTCATGTTGAATATTAGTTTACTTTAACTATAATTATTTAATGAATTAATATATATATATATATATATATATATAAATCTTACGATTTTCGATTTACCGATACGATTCGATTTAAAAAAATGAAAAACGATTTGCGATGCGATTCACGATTCGACAACATTGATCCTCAGGTTTTAACGTTTTAGTTGCACTTTGACACTTATTATTACTGTCCTGTTGCTTTCATAGTTGTACTGCTTCTCACAGTTTCCTTTCTTCCTTTTGGAATGATGTGTATCCACACCCTAAATGCGATTGTTGTCGTCCGTAGACATTTCAAACCATCTCACTCGACTACTCCCAACGTTCTGCAGCAATGTTGGTACCCGTTAACGTCGGGGCATAACCGCATAATTAGCAAAAGGGCGATACACGGTATATTGGCAATAACTTGCATATTTTTGGTCGTACAGGCGAGAGGCAGTACTTGATAAATGGATATAATAGTTATGTATCACCATATCAACTACGTGATTTGTCTGTAAAATTTGCTCATTTGTGAATCTGTGAATTGTTACATGGATAAAGTTTGTGGGACATGCTGTGTCTTCTGTTTGCTATTTTTGTTTTCTTTTTTCTTTGGCAATATACTGCAGTGGAGTTGTTATGGGTCTTCTTTGCAAAGAAAATGGATAAATATTTCTTTTTCAACAGGAATTGTACCATGAGTCGCATGCCCTGGATAGATTTGAACAAGATTATCGACGTAAGCTTCAGGAGGAGGATAATTCAAGTACTGCTCAGAAGGGTATATTTCGATCCTATATGCATATCCACCCAAAGCAGTGTTTGAGAATAAATTTTGTTCAAACGTCAACGGTTGTGTCGTACTAAGTGCTTGAATCATCAAAACTTGCCAGACAGATAGACAATTTTACGAGAACTGCTATCTAGTAAAAGCACCCCGTAGCAGATATAGATAGAATGTAAATCCGAAGCTCCAAAAGTGACTTGAAATTTTGAATCCCTTTGATGCAGATGATTTCATAATTGAAATGACCATTTTGTTGGCCATTAGGTAGCTCCCCCTGCTATTAATTGGATTGATATTTGGTTCCTTTCCTATGACCATAATTCGATTTAGTTGAACTTATAAAATTGTTGTCTTTAAGTAGCTAAATAACTGGGTGCTATCATGACATGTAGGAGATAGCCTTGCAATCTTAAGGGCCGAACTCAAAAGCCAGAGGAAACACGTTAGGGGTTTGAAGAAAAAATCGCTCTGGTCCAGGATTTTGGAGGAGGTAACCATGGCATTCATTAATTGATATACAGATCTTTAAGTGGTTATTTTCGATTGTGGGTCGGGAAAACTGTAACTTAATGGAACTTGGGAAAGTTATAATTGCAAAGTTTTCTTTGAAGAAACCAGTATCCATGTATTGCAGGTAATGGAGAAACTTGTAGACATCGTCCACTTCTTACACCTTGAGATTCATGAAGCATTCGGCAGTGCTGGTATATATTTTTTTTTTATTGTGAACTTAATTGACGTTTATAATTGTTATATTCTTCGAAGATGAGTTACTAATTTCTCGAAAAATTACGTATGGTGCTAATGTAGAGTATGAGACCTCTGTATGTTTGTTACGCAAAGCGTTTTATCCCCAACAAATACTAATATCTGAAAGTCACGAGAACATTTTCTGAATCTATTCGGAGATAAAAACTTGTTACTTCTTTTTCTGATTGATCTTAGCAGGAATAACTTCAGGCAAACGGTTGCTACATATTGCTAGTATACAGCATTTTTAGATTTTAATTTACAAATATAACTACGTCGTCAATACGAAGACATAATTTAGAACACTTTCTCCTTGTTTATATTTTGTTCCTATTTCACATGTAGTACAGTATTCCTGTCCTTGTGATACTGATAAAAAGAAAATTCATTTTGCTAGAGAGACATCTGGTTATGCTCCAAACATTGTTTCGTTGTTAAGGAATAAATTTCCTTATTGTGTAATTACGAAGGTTGAATTTGCAGATAGTGATAGACCAATAAAAGAAAGTACCGGCAATCATCAAAGACTGGGGCCCGCTGGTCTTGCCTTGCATTATGCAAACATTATCACTCAGATTGATACTCTTGTAAGTCATCTCTCTCTCTCTCTCTCTCTCTCTCTATATATATATATATATATATATATATATATATCATACTATATATACCTTAGATCATACTTCAGAGTAACCATACGACAAGTAAGTTGGGGGATAATATAGCAATAAGTCCGTTAAATTGGGGTTGGTAAATATGTTGTAGATTTTATAGGCTAGATCAATATTGGTTGTTTTAGGTATATCATGTCGGGTACTAGGAAATAACCTATGTGTTATGATATCAATCTTGGTCTAAGAAGTGAGTGAGGACGCGTGTTTTTAGTTAAAGAATTGCGTATTGCCCTTCTCTTATGCAACATCTAAAAATGATCAGGTTTCTCGATCAAGTTCAGTGCCACCAAATACAAGGGACACATTATACCAGGGGCTTCCACCTACTATAAAGTCAGCTTTGCGATCCAAGCTACAGTCTTTTCAGGTCAAGGAAGATGTACGACTTCTTTCATCTCCTTCCATATAACTCTTCCCTTAGCAATTCATTCAGTTTCTTGAATCTATTTACATTACTTTCACTTACTATTCCATACCATTAACTATAGACGAATATATCGCCAACTTTCTAATTCCGACTTCATTTACCTCAGCTCACTGTTCCAGAGATTAAAGCTGAAATGGAGAAAACTTTGCAATGGCTTGTTCCAATAGCGACAAATACAACCAAGTAAAAGATGCTTTCTTGTTCAATCCATTGTCTTCACTTTTTATTTGTCGGTACTTTCTTATGTTCATTCGGCTAATTCTTTAACTTATTTCGTGTGTTTTGATTATTCAAACCAGGGCACATCACGGTTTCGGTTGGGTTGGAGAGTGGGCGAATACAGGGTAAGTAAACAAAAACCCGTTCTTGTTGTTCTGAATTTTCTTTTTTGAAGTTCGCAAATCAACGAGAGTCAACAGTAATCCACCTCTTTTCAGGTCGGATATGAATCGAAAGACAGCCGGACAAACTGAACTTATTCGAATAGAAACGCTCCACCATGCAGAGAAAGAGAAGACAGAATCATATATACTTGAACTAGTGGTATGGCTTCATCACCTTGTAAGTCAATCCAGGTATGGCCCTGGAATCAGATCTCCCATAAAATCCCCAATTCGATCCCCAAACCAGAAAAAATTTCAACTCTCCCCAAACAAACCTAGCCCACCTTCACCGGTATTAACCACCGAAGATCAAGAAATGCTAGGATCCGTGAATAAAAGAAAACTTACTCCTGGAATTAGCAAAAGTCAAGAATTCAATACTGCGAAAACCAGATTGAGTAAACACAGTAGATTAACTAAGAGCAATAGTCATTCTCCAACTACTGGATTTAATAAGGAGTTCTATGTTCGGAGACCTTCTGCAGTTCCGGTCATTGATTTTGATATCGACAGGATCAAGGCCTTGGATGTCATTGACAGAGTCGACACCCTTAGGACATTGTAGCTTATCTCGACGATCTTATTGCAGAAGGAAATGGTTAATATGTGTATTTTTGTTTTCATGGCTGCATTTTTGTGCAATCCCCATGAAAGGTTTTTATCTTCTTCCTGCCAGACAGTCCTATGTTAGATCACCGCGAGGATCTGAGAAAATCTGAGCCATTTATTCGCGAGGAAGATGGAATAACAAAGAGAGATGTATGTTAAGAGTGTTGAAAATGTATGGCTTGGGGGGTTTTGGTGATGGTAAAAGTAATAATGGTGGGAAGGGAGATATTGTTGTACAAAGGGATTTTACTGTTTCATTGTTCAAGTAGATAGAAAAAGAGATAAAGACAGTTTGGTTTTCAGAATTTGTTTGGAATTACTCAGTGATGAACATAATATGATTTTGTATTTTTTTCCCCACATTTTTTCCTCACAAAGTGGTTTGACTAACATTTTATGATATGCTTGTGAAAGTTCATTGCAGATTTTTCAGATTAGGGTTTGCTGGTTTTTGGAAGAAGAGGATGCAAATCATGTGAATTTGCGAACTTCTGTGACTTTCTGCAAGTCCGTGCAAACTTCTGCAAACCAGTGCAACCCTTACTAGAAAGATGAAAGCTAAAAAAAGTGACTTTAAATAAGCTAATTCTCAAAAGAAAAAGAAAAGTATTTGAATTGAGCCATTGAGAAGATTATAGTAAAAGATTCACTAGGAAACTCTGTTCAGAAAATAGATTCCTCGGGTCGATGGTTGCCAAACACACTAAGGAAAATACTTTCTCAAAAAATCATTTGATTTCACATCTTCCTACTTGGTTTTCCTTCATCCAAACATTTCTTAAGGATATCATTTAAAGCCAAACACAAATTATGCCAAAGAAAGGAATATGTTTGCATTCCTTGATATAGTATATGGTTAAAAAATTAACCAATAAAACATGAAATTAATCGAACACCATGGAAATGATTTATACATTACTGATCACAAGTTTGGCCGCTTAAATCAAATTTCGAACCTACAAATCGAAGTATTTTCTGAAGTTAAAAGCATCAAGGTTCAAGAAATGAACAAGTTCTCAAGGTTACAGACATCATTCTTGTACCCCTCAGGCAGAGCTTTTCAGAGTTGAATATCCTCAGGATCTCATACTTTCAGCTCAGTAAGGTATCGAATTTCTGAATCGTCCCAATTTGTATATAACTATAGTTATAGACTTCAGACGAGTATGAAGATAATTATCAGTGTGAGCTCGACCTCAGCAGTATAGGCGTGCGATGAAGTAATCATTCCTAGACCATTATAGATCCTAGAGATAATATCTAGTTCGTTGATCAAGAAGTCTGGAAGACTTATTTCGGTGGCCTCTCTAATGCAACCCAGCCAAATTTTCCCTTTCGAAAATCTGTCAGGAGTCGAAATGATGCTTGATGGACATCACCACTGAACAACTGAAGAGCTAGTTTCTCGACAAATCTGCAATTAAGAGTTAGTATATTAAATCAAAAGTTAAGTAAAGAAGTTATACTAGTCCTGACCAACGTGCCGTGTGGTATCGGCACGGCACGCTAACAATGGCAGGCACGGCACAACACTTAGCCATGCCCAGACTCAAAAGTTTGGCACATGATTTGCCCGTTGCAATAGCCCACCTGTTGCTGGCCATTTATGGGTGTGTCGTATAAAAACCAACCACGCCCAATTCCAGCCCACTGGCCAAACAATAACAAGTTTGGGATATGTGAATTGGGACCTACATTTTACCGCAATAGCCATCTGGATCAATCTTGTATCGCTTGTAAAGAGCTTTCGATCCTACCAGATGATAAAAACTGAAATCAGTACAAATTGTCTAAAAGTGAGATAAAAAGTAAAATACAAGTGAGCAATGTCTATTAGCTATTTGACTGTTCCAATCCATCTATTCATTTCAAAAGTCTCAGCTAACGGTATTTCGATAGTTCGACAAAAGTTATCTGATTTAGTTCCCAAGCTCAATTATAAGTTTAAAGAAGCTTGTACTCATACTATCATAAAACTTGAATCTTTCCTTTAGCTTGTATAAAATTTTTGGATTTGAATCCAACATATTTTACTTCCAAATCAAATTGTAACTATACCCACTTTTCTATTTCGAAGATCTAACATGAATATATATATATATATGCATACGAGCGAGAGAGAATCCAACCCACCAACTGTTGGAATCCTCGTTAGCATCTGTACAAGAATTGCAGCCACATCAACCACATTATATGATCTCTCCCCAATGTCATCACATATTGCAAGCTTTATTGCCGCTGTTTGGTCGCTAATCCTCATTGGAATTATGCCAGGAGAATCCAGCAACTCTAAATCTTTCCCAAAATGTACCCATCTTTCAAAATAGAAATGATCAGATTGTTACTCTTTATTTTTTTGCATTTGACTATCTACATAGGAATTTATGCTATGAAGTAACTTGATCATATTCTTTTCTTCGAAAACTACTTGATGCATTTTAAGAGGTAGGAAGGAGATACATACTTCAATTGTCTTGTGACTCCTGGTCTTGGGGCTGCTGTACACAGGCGCCGCTTCAGTAAACGGTTAATTAACGAAGACTTCCCGACATTAGGATATCCAACTATGCCAGCCCTAACCTGTTACATAATGGAAAATAAAGTGTTTATAAATATATATATATATATATATATATATATATGCATAAAGTATTCAGTTGAAAGTGTTGTGAAAAATTTACCGCCCGAGGAAGTAGTCCTTTAGCTCTACGCTTGATATTCACATTAATAGCTAAAGCTTTTGCTAGTCTCTGTAGTTTCATACTTCCCTGAATGTGCCACATAGAAGTTGAAAATATTGTTTTTCAAATTGCATAAGAACCAAAAGCTTCAAGGAGAAAAAACAAAGAGCATTTGGGTACCATTCCAAGTTGCCCATTTGAGAAGACAACTTTCACCCCTTGTCTAGCAAAGTAAGTTGCCCATGCATTTCTGTCCGCAGTCGATATCATATCTTCTCTATTCAAAACTAATATCCTTTTTCTATTCCCGATCCAGGAACCCATCTATTCCACCACATAAAAGATTATTCGATCACTTAAAATGAAATATCATTGTCATAGCTTCAAATCTAAAATAGCCAATTATTAGCAGATCAAACGAACGGTGGTTTTCACCTGGGGGTGAGTTGTGGCTAGAGGGATTCTTGCATCCCGAACTTCGATAACGACATCCATCAACTTGATTTGTTCTTTAAGTTCTTTTTCTGTTTTTGCGATATGACCAGGATACCACTGCGCAAGTATAATGTTTGAGAAATAATAGATCCCTGGCCCTGGCCTCTAAAAGAAGAAACATTACCATCTCCAAAATCAATGGAGATCAGTTTGGAATATGACAATTTATCTGTACCTGAACGGGTCGAAGCAATCTTGTCCAGTAGTGAAGGTCCGCATCTAAATCAGGCCAGTCGTTTTCGTCTTGGTCGTCTTCAACTATACCATTAGAACCAGAAGTCTCTTTGTGATACCAACTTGGAGGCCGTCCACCAACTATCTGCAATATTTTACTTCTGATTTACGTTCCTTATTCCATCGAAGCCAAGTTAAAACCAAAACAAGCTGATGTATAAAAACAAATTATACGACAAAGATACCCACCACTTCTTAAGAGTTAGTCATATTTGTCGAAGTTTCATATATTAACATAGATGGTGAAGTAGTGAAAGAAATTTGATTTATTGGAGATGTTCCCGCTTTATCTTTACATTCTTGGTTTAGGTTTAGGTTTTCTACATGGCATAACTCAGATGAAGAAATACAACTACTTCATCATTTTTCTACTCCACCCAAAGTGTCCAGAATCAGTTCAAGGTATTGAAATCTCATCATACCAATAATGACTTAATAACTCAAAAGGAAGCAATTCAATAATGGGTTTCAGAATTATGTTCTTAAGCTAATGGAACAACTACCTATCTATCTATCTATCAATACTAGAAGAATCAAATTGTGGTTCAAATAGATGGAAATAGCTAAATTAAATGATTGTACTTGTTAATACCTGAATAGAAGAAGTTTGGGTAGGAGGAAGAATTGATGATGATGCAAGAGACATACATATTGACTTCCTTTGGACAACTAGTGGATGATGGTGATGACTGGTTTTCATGGTGGTTGTGGATGGTGGAAGCCTTAGTCCTGACATTTGAACAGACATTCTCTCTCTCTCTCTCTCTCTCTCTCTCTAGTCTCTCTCTCTCTCTCTCTAGTTTCTCTCTCTACTGTGTGTGATTCTGCTGCTCCTTGAGAGAGAGAGAAAAATGAAGAAGAGGGAAACTGGATAAGTAATCTAGTTTCCTAGCAAAATTATCAGATTTGGGTCGATAATTCCACCCAAGTTATTCTTGTTTGCACCCAAATTAGTGTTCATTGTTCTCAGTACGCCTCTAATACACAGAATCACTCACAAAGTAAACGTTCTTCTCCAAAGACTAGACTCTAGAGAGACAGTAAAACCTCTTTCTCTCTCTCTCTCTCTCTAATGGCGGAAGAAAAGTCAGAAAACCCTCTCTTTACGTCTACATCTTCATCATCTTTCTCTCTCTAGAAAAGAAGAGAGAGAAAGAAAGAAAGAAGATACCCTTTAACCATCCCTTTCTCAACTTTCCAACCCACCATGCTATTCAAATCCTTACTACTCAAATCATCTCTAAACTGTATAATTGTTTCAGTGATGTTAGGTTTTTCAATTTTCATTCTTTTCATTTCAGGGTTTTTTGAATTCCCATCAATCTTATCTTCTCCTATACCATCATCTCTTATTGATCCCCAATTTTCAATTAATAAAACACCAGATCCTTTTACTGATTTGTTGAGTGCTTTCAATAAATGGGATTCTGAAATGGGTTGTACTAAATTTAAAGAAAAAAATAGAAATTTTGTATCTTTGAGAAATGTGTCTTCTTCTTCTCTGCAAAATGTTGATGGTTCCATTGATTGTGAAGCTTTGAAGATGGATCATGTTAGTGTATTAGTTAAAGGGTGGACTTGGATTCCTGATAATTTGGATAATTTGTATTCTTGTAGATGTGGGTTGAGTTGTCTTTGGACTAAATCTCCTGTTCTTGCTGATAAGCCTGATGTGCTATTGTTTGAGACTACCACTCCCCCATCTCAGGTAAATTTTGAACCCTAATTATACTTTTAAGTACTTATAATCTTAATTAAATTTAGATTAGATGAGAATTTGAAGTTCAAATTGATCAATCATGAAATTAGATGTATCTTCTTGTGGGGGAATTCGGAATAGACATAATGGGTTGTCAGTGATGGATGAAATTGATGTGAGAACTGTTTGCATTGTAGTCATTGATCATTATAAAATTGATGTGGCGATTGGCCAAACCAAAGAGTTTTCGATGTGATTTTTTAGGTTTTCGTGTTATCGAAATGCAATGAGTGGAATGAAATAAATTTTTTTTATGAAAAACTGTAAATATTGATCAAGGTTCTCATTTTAGTATTCACGCTCGAATTTTTCAGATCTCAGCCTTCGAACTTGGAAACTAATATACTTTAGGATCATAGTTTCTAATTTTCTTCGTTATTCGACATTTGAGTGTGGTGGATTTGATCAAGATTATAGACATCTTCGTACTTGGATGTCGACAACTCGACATATTTCTATTCAAGTGTTATCTAGGAGGCTATAGAAGGCTAACTATCCATCTTTAGATTTGTTATCCTATAAATAGTGAGGTAGTAGTGAATAATAATAGTGGTTTAATATAACTCGAGCAATTCTATCTTCTATTGATATAGAATGTTCTCTATAACCTTTTTGATGTTCCCATACTCATATTTGTGAAAGTGGAAACAAAAAAGACAATCTTCTCGTTTTATGTTCTTATTATCTTGTGGAATAGCACATGCACTCCCTTCACATATAAACAGAGTAAAGTTATAACCCTGAGTTGAATTCTTTATTCTACTTATGATTAAAAGTTTATATCGGTTTGTTTGCTTTCTTATGTTTCTAGCTCTAACTGCAACTATGATTCGTCTGATATAGCATTTTTTTCTCCCTTTCTGTTCTTTAGAGACGTGAAGGCGACCCTCTTCGTGCTTACATGGATCTCGAGGCTGAAAGAAGAAGGTCAGGTTTTGAGGATATTTTTATCGGTTATCATGCCAAAGATGATGTTCAAGCAACTTATGCTGGTAGCTTTTTTCACAACAATCGTAATTATATGGTTTCGCCATACAAAAACAATGTAAGTTCTTATTCTCTTATGATTTTTTTTCCTAGATACTTATATATATATATATATATATATATATATAGTGTGGGGATGCTTGTATGATGTTATCGTTTCTTCAATAGGACGTACTCGTTTATTGGTCTTCCTCAAGGTGCCTACCTCGTAGAAACCAACTTGCCACGGAAATTCTCGCGCTTCTCCCTCATCACTCTTTCGGAAAGTGTTTGAACAACGTTGGTGGCCTAGATATGGCTCTCTCGATGTACCCAGAGTGTAACAAAAATCCCAACTCGGTTCCAAAATGGTGGGACCATTTACATTGTTCAATGTCACACTACAAATTTGTATTAGCAATTGAGAATACCATGACAGAGAGTTATGTAACAGAGAAGCTATTTTATGCTTTAGATTCTGGTTCAGTCCCCATATATTTTGGAGCTCCAAATGTTTTAGATTTTGTTCCTCCCCATTCAATAATAGATGGGACGAAATTCAGATCTATGAAAGAACTTGCTTCCTACGTGAAAACCCTAGCAAATGATCCAGTTGCATATGCGGAATACCACGCATGGAGAAGATGTGGTCTGTTAGCGAATTACCGAAGAACTCGTGCTGGAAGCTTGGACACTTTACCTTGTCGGTTATGTGAGATTGTAAGTAGAAAGGGGGGGAGAAAGGCAAGAACACTCTGAATTTTGACGCGATATTCTTTATATATATGCTCTTGTTTACATCATTGATCGGGGTTTTAGTAGACTTCAGGCGACATTCGTGAGAGGTATGCCACTTTTTAGGTCATGGAATTCGTTCATCCGAAATGTTAGATATGATTTGACCCTTTTGAACAATTTAACACAAATAGAGATTGAATGTACACATGTTACTAAATTGTTGTCTGAACAATTATTTTGAAATGATATTTTTTGTATGTTTTTGTCTTCCAAGTTTTCTTCTAGATCGAAACCATTGGATTACTTTATAATGTTGATATATGTTGAAGTTTAATATCATGGAAGTGTAGTTCCATGTGGGTTATAAGTGTTCGTTTAGAGGAAAGTTAGGAAGAATGGTATTGTCTTAATATTCACAAGGATAGTTTTATCGTATGGTTCATTATAGTACAAATGGTATGTTTATTTCCCTTACGGTTTACACTTAGAGTCTATTTTTTAGACTGCTTCTTGAAAATTTCAAAGATTGAAAATTAGTAGTCACTATAAACAACATCGTGAATGATTGTTGTACTTCTCTTTTACGTGAAGATCGCAGAAAGTTTGCTTTTTTATAGAGAGAGACATGAATGAAAATATGAATTTAGTAATAAGGGAAAATAGAGCTTAGTTATGTAAATATTTCATTAGATAAAACAGGGGGAGTCACTACATCCATTAGAAGAAGAAGAAGAAGAAGAAGAAGAAAAGTTTAATGTGATCTGACAGAAGTTTCTTCCTCTTCTTCTCTATGAAACTTCCAAATTACATCCATTAAACCACTTGAAGGAGAGCATTTGGCCTTCCCTGTATTCCTTTGTACCTGCATTATCAACAACACACAGCATCATCATCATAGCATTTGGGCACCATCTCATGGTTGTATGAGGTTGTCAACGGCGAAAACTCTAACAATATTTATGAAGGAATTTTTGGGGCAAGTTCCCTCCCGCTTTCTGAAAAAAGGGCGGGCTTATAGAGCTCTTGCACATTTTGGTTAATCGAGGATCTTGATTCTATCTATACACTTGGTTAAATTGACCAACACATCTTATGAGCTAAACTCTTTTGTTGGAGTTCAAAGTTATCATTAAAAAATAAAACCAAAATATGATTTTAGAGTATTGGATAGATATGCAAATGTTTTTGTTGAGAAATATACATGTTTACATTCATATAGAAAGTGAACATTGTGACCCATACTTTGGGAAGTAAAATATAATGTTGCAGTAAGATCATAACCATGAGCTATATTAGTATAATATCTTTATATTTTACTTAGCTTTCGGATTTTTTTTTGTCGTTGTCTAGTTTTCCGTTTTAAAATGATTTGTTTATGTACTTTTCAAAATTTTAACCGACAATTCTGTAAAAGAGTAACGGACTGAACCACCCATCACGTTTCAAATCACTTGTAAGTTGTAAGTTTTTTTTTCTAGTCTAACCAAAATCCAGTTCTAGGGGAGGTTTTATCTGATAGCTAACTAAAGAAATTCAAAGAAACCATGTTGAATAACTTGACAATAAATAAACCAAATTATATTGAGATTACGTCTAATTAAATTCACAAAATATTACAAAATATTTTTACTAAAAGAATAGAATCCTACAAAAAAAACATTTAGAAATATGAAAACTTACTCTTTTGGATGAAGCAGACTTTCCAATTTTCATAGTTTGCATGTTCTCTGGTCTGTTCAAAACATATTCCTTCAACTCTTCATCATCCATTGATTCAATTAAACTAGTCTATCATTTGTAAACATATTCCCACCAAATATCACAACAAAAAAAACATAAGAAACAAGTTAGTTCTAAATTTCTATAAAATTGAAGCATATAAAATAACAAAAAAAAAGAAATCTAGAGTTTATCTACAAGATATTTAAATGAAATTATAATATACCAACTTTGTTGTTCTAGTTTCGTCGTTCTCGTAGAAAAATATAGATAAAGAAAAGATCAGCAAATTTTACAGATACAACTTGGTCTATATAGGTTATTTTAATAGACAGACAGATTGGCTAGTTCTAATACATGAAAAGCCAAAAATATTGGAGCGTGTTAAGCAACTTAAAGGGAACCATGAGTGAGCTAGCTCAGAGTATATATATATAACTCGTCTTAGCCTACTTATAGTTATGTCGCTGTCTAGGCGATAGCCCTTCAAATAATTTTGTGTAGTTTTATCAAGTGTGATAGCTCGAGTCCTCGCTTCAGATAGATTGACACAACGATGTTCTAAAAAATCTCAAACACCACGATAACCCAAAAATATAAAAACAAAAAAAACCAGTTAGGAAACAAGCCAAAAAAATGAAAGAAATTTATGATGAGTGAATTTGTCATGTCATTTTTATTTGATTTGACATAAAAACACAATTGATATGTATACCCATGTAATGAGTTCTTCAACTTCTTTTCCTAACATCTCTTCTTCATTATCAGCAATATTCTTCTTCTCCCTCCATGAAATTAACTCAACTTCATTCTTACCTACTACTTTCTTCTTCTTACTTTTTGTTTCTCTCTCTGTCACAGACATTCAAACCTTCCTAATAGAACTAAAAGAGTAGAGAGAGAGAAAGGGAGAGAAAGAAAAACTAATTGAAATGAAATAGTAGAATAAGTGGGAAGAAACAGACCACATAAAAAGGAGGAGGAGAGAAACAAAAATCATGAGATAATAAAGAGAGAAGTCAAATACATAACGGTCGTCCTCGATCACAACATAACGAAATAAGCTTCTAACTTCAGTTACAAAATGCACCCACCAGACACCAGTCCACCACCCCATCTCTCTCTCTCTGCTCTGCTCTGCTCTAGAGAGAGAGAGAGAGAGAGAGAGAGAGAGAAAGAGGGAGCCGTTACTTGAGTTAGTTTTTTGTCAGGTTCTCTGTCCTTAAACATGTGAAACTGTTTTTCCTTAACTAAGTTAGATATGAACAAGGCACTTTGGTGTTTGTTATTTGTTTCTTTGTTTTTCTTAAATTCAGATCGGACTTGTCTGAATGGGCTGAAATGAATGATTCAGATTGATTTCAGAATGTTTGTTGATGTTGCGTTATCGTTTGAACGGATGACTCGGGCTAATGATAGGATACTTTGAGTCGGACACTACTAAATGAGTATGACTTAAGAGTATATTGTCAGAAATAACTTAAGAATCATTATGCTTCAGATTCAGACAATTCAGGTTTAGGTTCAGACGAATTAGACTTATTAGTGTATAGTTATTGGGCAGATTCTGAACTCTCTCCCAAGTGATGCGAGACTATTATAATATGGTGCAAGATGGCAGACTCAGGCATGCCCGACACATGAGGTCGGGAATTCTTAGCCAGGAGACAGGTGGGTCACTTCCAAAGCCCAACTCGATATTGTTCAGACATTACCCGTTTGTTTATACCTGATACATGCAAATCCTAAACTCATACGTCTCGCTCTCTCCTATTACTCTCTCCCACAATTCACTAAACGTAAGCTTCTTCAAACCGCGCCCTATTTTCTTCGTCAAACTCTGAGATTTTACTCTTTTGTTATTATCTCTCTTTACACTAATAAAACTTAGGGCTTATTCACTCGCATCTTTCATTTTCTTCACCAAGATCTACAATTTCAATTTTCTCTTATGCATTATCTCTCTAGATTAATAAATCTTCTGGTTTCTTCCCACATGAATACTAACTCAAAAACTTCAACGAAACCTTTATCTTATTCACCAAATTGTACACCATATCTCTTTCACTCTTATCTCACTCCCCCCTAAACTAATAAATCCGAGGGCTTTTTTATCTCTTTCTCTTGGTTCACTCTCTTATCTTTCTCTAATTTGATATCTCTCTACTAAAGTAGTTTCAATCATCATTTATATTTCTATCAAGCTTAGGAAATGTCAAAGTGTTCCAAGTAAAAAAGATACCGATAACTGTTAAAGTTTGGAACGTCAGGAGGACTCTTGGGCCGTTCTTAGGGGTGGGAATCGGTCCGGACCGGTCGGTATTGGGCTATAACTTCATCGAACCGGTCGACTCGGACATAAACTGTTGGTGACCACCTATTTACTCGGGCGGACTCGGACGGTCACACTCAAGAATTCTTTGTCCATTGACCGTCCAATACCGTTTATTTTACCGGTCCAGTCGGACACCGGACGGTCTCGGTCCGGACTTTCCAATAAATTCTCTTAATTCAGAACTTTATTTTTATTACCACAAACAAAATTACTTACAAATGAAGATGTTTAGCCAAGAAATCAAAAGTAAATATAAAAAAGAAAAAAACACAGTTGATCATCATTTGACAAGATATAATTAAGTCATTCACTAATGTTTGGTCTTCCAGAGAACTATATGACTATAGCCAACGATCATCATATATTTATATGTCTATAAAATTCAACGGTCAACTTGTAAAAATGAGGACAGTTTAGTCGGTCAACCTATTCGGTCACTCGTACCGGTCGGTCAACGGTTGGTCCTTCGACATAAAATTTTGACCGTGACCGTCCGCCAATTCTTTCGGGCCGATCGGACACTGACCGTTATGACCATCGGGTGTCCATGGACACTTTTTATCTCGGTCGAACGGGTCGGATAGCGGTCTTCCGGATCTTTTTCCCACCCCTAGCCGTTCTCTAAGGCCTAGGTGTGTTCGACCCACTTTTTCGGGGTTAATAATCCCTGTTGAGAAAGATAACCCGAACATAAGCCGAATGAGAACACTCGAGAATCTTCAGCTGCAAACGTAACAGAAAACGAAAAGAGAAGAAACTGAAAGAAGAAGACAGGAGTAGGAAAAGAAAAAACCTAGAAATTTTGATCCAGGAGTAAACAGAACGATGGAATCTTCATCTTCACCGTCTAATGGACGTAGTAGTAGCAGTAACAACCCTAGCAATTTAGGAGAATTGCAGTGCGTAGGAAAATTAGAAATTGTCAGACCAAAACCTATTGGTTTCATTTGTGGAACCCTACCTGTTCCTACTGATGAATCCTTCAATCATGCTTTCAATTCTGCTCTCATTCCTTCATCATCATCATCATCTTCTTCTTCTCAACAGTACACACTCTCTCTCTTACTTTGATTGAGCAAGTCTTCAACTTTATTTGTGGTTCTGATTTTGATTTGGGTTTTCCTTTTTAGGGTTAAAGCTCCTCGTTACAGGATGATCCCAACTGAGACCGATCTCAATACTCCACCACTTTTCCCAAATCTTCATGAAAATGTTCTCCCTGTCTCCGCCGTACACTCTTCCAGGATGCCTTCCTCGTCATCTCCCGGAGGTAAAATTAATTCCTTCAAACTGCAAATTTCTCTATGATTGTTTTTGTATAAATTTCAAAATTTTCAGTGCAATATCCCCTTTTGATAGTTCTTCATTAAGTTCTTATGATGCCAAATGAGTTATGATAATCTTATATTTCGATAATCGGGATTGAAGTTGAAAGCTGCTTACTGGGTTTTTCACTTGGCATAACTTCACGTTGGAATTGTTTGTCATTGGGGGTTTCAACCTCCCAGTCGTTTGGTTGTTGGTGGTGACAATATTGACATGGTTCACGTAGAACATAGTTGTAGGGCATATCACGGATAGGTATATATCTGACACGATATTAAGTTTGTGACTTGTGTGCATCATTAGCTCAAAACCAATAGTTAACGAGTGAATAGGCCTTGAATATTAATTTAGAATTTTCTTTGTCCATGAGGGTTTTGTTTTGTCCTGAAAACCTACCTAAATTGTAAAATTGAAGTAGGGCTCGCCCTTTGTAGCCTCACTTGCATTTGTAGACCTTGATGTGCGACTATAGTTCGGCACCGTTTGTAACACTTTGGGTGCTTCAAGATCCTATTTTCTTTTATCCTGTCTACCTTTAATTTTGGCATTAAATACATTTAGACGTTAAATTGCTCGAGCTTTTAACATATGAAGATGTAATATTTTTAGCAGATTTACATAAGGAAAGTAGCAGCGTTAGTCAAAATCTTTCAAGAAAGTCCGAAGCACTTGCTGTTTATGGTCTATCAGAATATGGAGATGAGATAGATGTGGTTGCTCCAACTGACATTTTGAAACAAATTTTTAAGATGCCTTACTCAAAAGCTCGTTTATCAGTTGCAGTTCAACGTATTGGAAACACCCTTGTTCTTAATACTGGGTATGTTGCTGCATTACTTACTATGTTGAGTTTGTCAGTTGAATATACTTAGTTCCTTCAATTTTCATATGGTACAGGCCTGACATTGAAGAGGGTGAAAGATTGGTAAGGAGACATAGCAGCAAAACTAAGCCTGTAGATCAGTCTCTGTTTTTGAATTTTGCCATGCATTCAGTGAGAGCAGAGGCATGTGACATCCCTCCAACTCAGTATGCTCCATCAAAAGAAGAATCTAACTCGTCTATTCTCCCTGGACAATTTGAGCCTAGGGAGGACATATTTGTACCTTCTGATGATCCTGAACGGGGTAAAAGGCCTAAATTTATCTATGGTAGTGGTGCTGGCAGTCAAAATGAAGAATTAAACCACTGTTCGGAGTATCCACAGGTCAATAAGAAGAACTATTGGGGCAGTAAACAGAGTAAGGGAACTAAGATGCATCATGCTGTAAAAAAAGCTTCAAAAGTTGGAGATAAATCAAGATGCCCGATTCAAGAGTCTGAAAAGTACAAGAGAATTAGTAATGATAGTTTCCTTAGAATTATGTTTTGGCAATTTCACAACTTCCGTATGCTCTTAGGCAGCGACTTGCTTCTCTTTAGTAACGAGAAATATGTTGCTGTAAGCTTGCATCTATGGGATGTTGCCAGACAGGTTTGTAGAGCAAACGAAACATCTTCCTTTGTTTAATATTGTAATTCTTTCCTCATTATTTTGTACTTCGAACAGGTAACACCATTAACATGGCTTGAAGCTTGGCTTGATAATATTATGGCTAGTGTGCCTGAATTAGCCATATGTTATCACCAAAATGGTGTTGTTCAAGGGTACGAACTTTTGAAAACAGATGATATATTTTTGCTCAAGGGGATCTCCGAGGATGGGACGCCAGCCTTTCATCCTCAAGTTGTCCAACAAAATGGCCTCTCAGTATTTCGGTTCCTTCAGGACAACTGCACGCAAGACCCTGGTGCTTATTGGGTATGGCTATGGCCTTCATTTTGTCTCTTGCTCTTAGGTTTTTTGGCTTCACTTTAACCCTAATACTTTAGGCCAAATGGACCTTGGTTGTGTTTTACAGCTTTATAAAAGCTCTGGAGACGATGCAATTCAACTTTTTGATCTTTCTGTTATTCCCAATAATCGTTCTTCAGATGATCAAGATAGAAGTTCTAGCACTCTGCCAGCTATAATGCACGGGAGAAGTGATTCCTTATTTTCGTTAGGGAGCCTTCTGTCCCGTCTAGCACACAGACTATCCTTTTCATCGGTGAGGATCATATTCTTTTTCCTTTTGTTTGCGACGCTAGGTGATGGACCTCTTGCCTCTCTTTAGCGTGCTTCAGCACATCTTTGACATTGTTATTTCTTTCTCTTTTGAATAAAATTTCATATAAGATGATTAGCTTTAGCTGAACAGTGATGTTTTTGTTGCAGGCACCCAATAGCAGGGCCAAGTGTGCCAGGTTTTTCAGAAAATGTCTTGATTTCTTGGATGAGCATGATCATTTGGTATTACTTATGTTACTTTGTTCTCTTGCCTTATGAGGTAGTAATTATTTCAAATTATACTCACAGCTATTTTTTCTCAATTAGGTTGTCCGAGCATATGCTCATGAACAGTTTGCGAGGCTAATTTTGAAATGTTATGAAGAGCTCGACTTGACTTCTGAGTTTCTTCCTCTAGAATCTGAAGTTATAGTTACTGATGCAGATCATGAATCTCCAGACTTCTCCCAGGTTACAGATCATATCCTTTCCAAAGAAAATAGACCTATGCTTCAGGATTCTGAATACGGTGAGGCCTCTGAAAAGATGATTTTAGACGCAGACATGCGTGCTCCTAGAAAATGTCTCGTGTCAGGAGGCACAAAAGTAGAAAAAGCTGATCATAATTCAAGTGGTGAAGAGACTTTGGCGGTGTACCAGATGCCCGAGACATTTGAGAATGTGGTTCAAACTGTTTCTGACCCGATCTCCTCTAAATTAGCTGCGGTTCACCATGTCTCTCAAGCTATCAAGTCCCTAAGGTGGAAGCGCCAACTACAAAAATTTGAAGTAGAGCCCACTGATCATATGAAGAAGACCCAGGATAGGAGTTCAGTTGTTCATTTTTCTACATGCATGTGTGGCGATTCCGAGTGTATTGAAGTATGTGATTTACGAGAATGGCTTCCAACATCTAAAATGGACCATAAGCTGTGGAAACTCGTTCTTCTGCTAGGAGAATCTTATTTGGCTCTTGGCCAAGCTTATGTAGAGGATGGACAATTGCATCAGGCTTTGAAGATTGTAAATATAGCTTGTTCAGTTTACGGATCAATGCCTCAACATGTTGAAGACGCCCAGTTCATATCGTCAATTATGAGTAACTCATTAGCAAACACAAAGTTCAATGAGGAAATTGGAAATAGAAGTACAGTTCTAGATGATATAACAAGACTGAACTTGAGTTCCTCACATTCTGGTGAAGAGATCTCTTCCACTTACCCTTTTTGGGCCAAGGCATGGACTCTCGTTGGTGATATTTACGTCGAATACCATCTGAAAAGAGGTAAAGATATCCTGGTACAGAAAGAACGAAAACCGCGTTCAAAGGGGTTGAGAGTGTCATCTGACGTTGTGAAAGAAGTAAAGAGACTCAAGAAAAAGTTGGGCCAGTTTAATGAGAACTGTAGCACTTGTTCCTTGATAAACTGTAGCTGTCAGAATGATAGGGCAAGCAGTGGTAACAGTGCAAGCAGTAGTACTGGAGATGCTCGTTCATTAGGTTATGGAAGAAAAAGGAATAGAAAGTCGTATTCTAAGAATTCTGTGCAATCGGTTCTTGGAACCCCAGAAAGTGACCATAACCATTTGGAAAACTTGAAGAACTCTGAAGGTAATTGCTTGAGAAGAGTGAATGTAGACACTGGTATTTTAGATTCTAGTAAGACTATAAATAAGTTTGGGTTTTCCAGTTTGGATTCTAGAGATATAGATGTGAAGGAGTTGACAGGGGCTTCTGACTCCCGACCTAGTGATAGACAAGCACCTACAATTAAGGGGGGAAGTGGCGGCATTTTCAAATTTCTTGAACGTCTTGTTGTTGGAGATGAAGAGCACGATCTTTCAGTTTCCATTAGTTGTTATGACGAAGCTAGGAAAACATTAAAGGGATTACCTGCAGGTTCAACAGAATTGCAGTCTATAATTAAAAAGAAAGGTTGGGCTTGTAACGAGATGGGAAGAAGAAGACTTGAAAGAAAGAACTTAGATGAAGCTGAACTAGCCTTTGCTGATGCTATTAAAACGTTTAAAGAAGTTTCTGATCATAGTAACATAATATTGATTAACTGCAATCTGGGTCATGGCAGAAGAGCACTAGCTGAAGAAATGGTAGCCAAGCTGCAAACTCTCAGACCACATCCACTCCTGCAAAACTCATATAAACAAGTGGTAGAAACTGCAAAATTGGAATATTGTGAAGCCTTAAGATATTATGGTGCAGCCAAGTTAGAATTAAATATTGTTGGGGAAAACACAAATTCAATTACATTACCATCCAGCTTGAGGAATGATGTATATACACAGTTTGGTAATACATATTTAAGACTTGGTATGCTTTTGGCAAAAGAAGATATATGTGCAGAGGTTTATGATAATGGGTCTATAGAAGACTCAACGGGTTATGTTAATTCTTGTGATAAGAGAACTAGGAAAGATCTGCGGAAGCATGAGATCTCGGCTAATGAGGCGATTAGAGAGGCTCTTTGCATATATGAATCACTAGGTGAGCTGCGGAAACAGGAGGCTGCATATGCATATTTTCAGTTAGGTTGCTACCAAAGAGATCGTTGTTTGAAGTTTCTGAGTCAAAATACGCCTCGAGGAAGTGAAAGCAGCATTCAACATCGAGTAAAGCAATATGCTTCATTGGCTGAGAGGAGCTGGCAGAAGTCTATAAATTTTTATGGGCCAAAGACTCATCCTGACATGTACTTGACAGCTTTATTGTTTAGGTCGGAGCTTTCATGGAAACTGTCGGAATCTTTCCACTCAAATGCGGTATGTGCTCTGGACTTGTTTCACACCGTCGTCATCATAGATTAACGTATTTGGTTGGTTATATTGCTTGCAATTTGTTCTCTGTGATGCAGTCCTTTTCCAAAATATGTTCGTATCTTCATCAAATTTTACATGTTTATTATAATGGTCTGAAAATCTATCACTTGATATTATTATACATTAGAAACCAATAATTTCAAAATGTTATCCGTGCTGATATAGCGCTAAAAGGCGTATTTTGGTTATAATTGAAACCTTATGAAGGTTATACTGTGACCTATCTTGAAAAAAATTAGTTTTCTTTCACTTCCTCAAAGATTCACACTTCACGATAAAGCTGGTCTACATATTGTTGACAAGTTTTTGGAGGTGTGGATTTTAGCAACAAAACAGAGTCCTTAGAAGCAATGCTATCTCAACCTGCTGCATAGAAACCGATGTCTATTACGCAATTGGTTTCTATATCAGACAACGTTTTACTAGATAGAAACCACCATTTTAAATCTAACATGATGGAAGCACTTTCTTCCGTCTGTGAAAACAAATATGTGAACTATTGATCGATGTGTATCTTTTGATTCTGTTTAAATGAGAGTAAAATGTAAGCATGGAGTATTATTAAATGGTGGAATGGCTTCATATTAAATGTTACAGAAACTTCACCAAGTCACAGTACTATGAATTTCTAAAGTATGTTATTTAACGCGAATACTCGTTAGTGTATACATATGGTTACTATATATTTTGTCTAATTCTGTGGAACATCGATGAAGGGAGTATCCCTGGGCTTCTGTCAGAAGACCTATACCATTATTAGACAAATTGTTTGCCGGGTTTTATATTAGGTTTCAAGCTCATTCTAATGTTTTACAGACTCAATTTCTCAAAAGCTAACCACACCTTTGATGAATCATTTTTTTCCCCAGATGTTGGAGTCAGCTCTATCTCATTTACTAGAAGGCCGCCGTGTATTTGAAGAACCAACTTCAGATTCTTCAGTCGATAAACATTCTGATATTTATACCAAGTTCAAGAATCAATTACAAGGATTACTGAAGAAGATGCTACAATTAGCTTTATCAGCAAGTTCAAACAAATCGTCTTCTAATTCTATTGTTTCACAGGGAAATTCCGTCAATAACAACTCTGCTGATGTTCAGAAACTCCGGAAGTTATATGGTATGGCTTTGAAGATGACAGATTTAACTAATTTACATGATATATATGAATTATGGTCCTTGTAAATTTACATAATATTGTTCCAACTTTGTCAGAGTAATCTTGACTATGTATACTTCTATATGGAAAAAGTTGTCTTATGCAAAGTAAATTAAACGAGTAAAGAATGTGAAGAATTAGTTTATCAAAAAGTATACTCAACCTGCCTCCTGAGACACCCACTTGAACCGCATATGAGAGAAATATAGGTTTCTCTCTCCTCTCACATGTTCATTCACGTGGAGAGAGAAACTTTTGTTTCGCTCACATGCGGTTCAAGTGGGAGTCCCCAGAGGCGGGTTCTGTAGCCTTGTTGTTAGTTTATACTCTTTGTTACTTTATCATTCTCTTCATTTATTTTGTAGCTTATGCTCAAGAGTCAATTTCAAACTAGCTAATTGA
This sequence comes from Eschscholzia californica, assembly GCF_041429995.1. Classification (NCBI taxonomy): domain Eukaryota; kingdom Viridiplantae; phylum Streptophyta; class Magnoliopsida; order Ranunculales; family Papaveraceae; genus Eschscholzia; species Eschscholzia californica. The sequence continues at coordinate 41,277,680 of NW_028238483.1, read as the reverse complement.
GTATTCAGAGAATATTAGAGATAAGTTACTGTGTTTTTTTGTCGTTATTTGAATGTGACTTTTTCAATACAGAGTTGCCAGATTCAAATAGATTCAAAACCAACTCAAATAATCCGTTAAGATGAATGATACTTCGAGTCTGAGAAAAACATACATTATAAAATTTGACTCGAATCAATCAAGATTTTGCTTCATATTTCAAATTTCTCTCGGAAAGAAAGAAACACTGCTATCTGAACCTAAACTTGGAGGAGTGAGGACTGTGTAAATAGACATGACATGCATGCTAGGGACTAACTAAAATTAAAGGAGGTTATATAGAGTGCTCCAAAATTTTGTCATAGACCTACTTAGGGGCTAGGGCAGTTCCAGTAGAGTAGTCTGAGAGCACTCAGATTGAGTCCATTGCGAGCAGGATTTGAACATCCCGGACTAAAATTAGCTTGAAGTCCAAAGAGTGCTAAGAGAGAGTAGGGTTTGCCTGTAAACATTCTCTTTAGAGTGCTAAGAGAGAGTAGGGTTTGCCTGTAAACATTCTCTTTAAAAAGGCCGTTTAACAAAAATATTTTCCACCCTAGAAAATTTTAAATGGAAGATGTAAATTTTAACAAATTTTTTGGGTGCAAAATTTCAAAAGAAAACTTCTTCCTCATCTCCTACCGCCAGCATCAAATCCACCCGACACAACCAAATCCTGCCACCACTACCACCGTCTTCCCCTCTTTCACCACGACTTTTGCTTATCCTTTTTTTATCTCAACCCACGGTCTCTCTCTTGAATCCCCTATCTCTCTCTCTCTTCAATCCCTTCTGTCTCTCTCTCTTCAATCCCCTCTCTCTCTCTCTCTCTCTCTCTCTCTCTCTCTCTCTCTCTCTCTTCAATCCCCTCTCTCTCTCGAATCCGGGTCCCCGTTGTCGGAACACCGATTTGATTTTAGAAAATTAGTGTTGTTTTCCGACGATTCTTTAGTCAGAAAACGGCTACAGAACTAGTAATAGAAATAGAAAGAGAGAGGGACGAGAAGAAAAGGAAGAGACAAACAATAATGTTGAAGGTGGTCGAAAACGATGGAAGGAAAAGAAAAGAAAATTTAAAGAAGTATTAAAGATTGTCGGAGTGGTCGTTTGTCAGCAACCATTGTCGGAGTGGATAAAAAATGGTGGAGTTGTGGAGGATAAAAAAGAAAGCAAAAATATGTCACTCAAAAAAGTTCCCTCTAATTAGAAAAAAAAAAAATAGTCAACTGCCGTTGACCAACTTTTGCCAAAATCTTTGCACCACGGAAAACTTTATTATTTCTCGGAAGCACCCGCCTTAAAAGAAGTTGCAAGAAAGCATTGCTAAGTTCACTCATAAACATGCAAAATATCACCTAATAAATAGCTTGGGGCAGAGGAAAATAGCTGCTTACCTTCACTGTTATATGCATCTATCTGCTCACACACAAAAGCAAATAATATTGTCGAACATAAAAATAAACATGACAGAAAATTATTTCAAAACTTCAATCATTTTCCACCAAACCATTCATCAAAAAACTAAAGTAATGAGTACTTGTTTAGTTCAAAGACTAGCAAATGAATCAGACTAAACATTCTAATAATCAAATTTCATCATTATCCTGAGAGCTTGCCTAGCTGCTTCATTTCCAATCCCTCTCCATTCCTGCAAATTGAAGAATTAATATATAGTCAACTTAATAGATGAAAAACCAATTTATATCTAGTAATTGACATCCTCAAAATGTTTATTACTTTTTTATTTTCATGACTTATGGAATTATAATTAAATTACTTCTCTCAATGTCCAGATACATCTTCTTTTTTTCTATTCGGTTTCAGCTTAACTCATTTGGCTATAAGCTTTTTCGAGAAAAATAATTAGATGGGACTAAGCAGAAAGTACGCAATTTTTAAGATAGCATGTGTAGTAGTATGCTGACCTTAATATTGTTGGCCCATATCGCTCACGTAAAGTTTAACTTGTTTGAGTGACCGAAACATCTTTCTGTTTGGTTCTGGAGAATAAAAGAACTGCAGACACACACACACATAGATATAAAACAAGATTAGAAAATACAACAAGCAGACGCTATATTACTAGGTTGTCTAAGGCTACGCCCGTGTATAATGTTTGATATGAACCATTTACTTTGTGTGTGGTCCTAGACTTAAAATTAAGAGAGTTTATGTATCTGTAATTCTATGTTTTTTTTGTTAAGAGTCATGAAAAAAAAAAATTCAACAAAAAAAAGAGTCATGAAAATAAGATGCAGAGTTTTAGGGTTGCGGAGAAAAGAAAATTGTGAGATCCTCGTAAATACGTAGTAAATTTTTTTTTATTTTTGCATCTAAATGACAATTCTATTGTCACATCCGATTCCAGACAGGGAAGTTTTGGAGGGGCCTCCCAAAAGTGTTAAAGATGCCTTCTGGAAGGCAAATTTTAGGGAGAAAGTGTGAGGACGAAGACATCTTCGTCTTAACATTGTATTATATTATCTTCCTCCGATAAAACAATACTACATTCTTATACTGATAAACATATAGAAACCCTAGATCGCGTATGCGGAAACTGAATATGTGATTGATTTCCTTTCTCTTGCCTAAACATCCTTTAAAGAAAATGAGGAAATCATTCAAACCCAATTTGTAATGCCTCAAATACTAATAATGCATGGGGAAATAAATCGTAACTATGATACGAAAACAGATCAAGATAAAAGCATATTTAGATTAAGAAAGATCAATACAAATACTGTAAGTATAGAAAATTAATATTGAATGCAAACTCTGTATATAAATATGAAATTTACCCAATCGACTACATCGGAGTGTATCCTCCGTCTTCCTTGGACGTGCCAACCGTGTGGCACTTCATCGTTTCTTTTGTAGTTTTCTCTGGAGACTATTCTCGTCTCGCCAGAGATTCTTGGTGCTTGTTCCAATGGTAAGTTTTGTTCCTCGGGCATGAGATTGAGATCGGTAAGAACCATTGTTCACTAAGAGAGGGAGACCGAAAGAAAGAGATGAGATGAAATGTTTCTAGACGTTGAAGCTCCCCGGACTTGAAGCAATATAAAGGATTTAAACCGGAGTAGTTAATAGAAGAAAGTAATTAAATAAGAGAATCTCTCGGATACGACAAACCTTAAAATGGTTCATTTGTCACTGTGAATATGTTCATTTGAAACTGGACAAAGAAAAAAAACCATTGTACAATAGAATCCTACCAAGGTTCACTTACTGTGGGCGTTGTTTTTTTAAACCACTTTCATTTATTGTTTTTGAAATTTTAAAACATTTTACTAATATCCGAGTGACTATATAAATAAGAATTCATCGTATAACTATCGTAAATTTATTGTATCAATAGAATTACTCGGAGAAAAAATCACATAAGAGAGTGTATTAGTTTTCTTCGAGAAGAAAACATTAGGAACCTTTCTCAAGTGATGCAAGTAGGAATGAGAAGGGGTTCCTTCTTATGCACAAGCAACAATTAGAACATATATGTAAATGTGTATAAGATTTAAAGCCCAACAAGACAACTAATGGGAGTAAAATGGGTTAATTCCCACATTGCCCTCCATTTATGGACCAACCTGTTCATTTTGTCTCCATTTTCCTCTTTTGCAATATGTTTCATGTGGAGATAATTGAATTTGGCCCCATAACCTCATTGCTTGATTTTTCTCTCCATTTTCCTCTTTTACCTTCTTTCCCTAGACTCTAAGCAGAAATGGGTATGACAAACTCTTTATGGGTTGGTGTCTCTATTTGTTGTTCCCTTTAACAGTGGGAGTACGAGGAAAATCTCAAATAAATTCAAAACATAAATCAAGAGAAAGTTGAATCAACTAGTTGTTCCATTGAAATTCCTGTAAATTAGCTTGAGATTTTTCTTGTTGATCTGTCTCTTTTCTTGGTCTCTATCTTTTCTTATTTTTTGCTTCCCAATTAAAAATTGTATTTAGTTGGAGAAGGAAAGATATAGTGAAGCAAAAAAAAAAGAACACTAGAAGTACGAAAAAAAAAATTTAGTAGTCGAATAGAATGAATCTAACATTAGTTAGAAAGCCAAAATCGCGATAGTTCAGTTGTTATTTCTCTATCATACATAACTAATTACACTTACAACATAATATAACTGGTTGTCAGCATAACCATGTGGATTGATTTCTACTTATGAATGTAATTCTGGTTTGACTCAAAAAAAATACAGATCAATATAATGCACGACTCTCAAGCTAAACTTGGAGGAGTGAGGAGGACTTTGTAAATAGACATGACATGCATACTAGGGACTAACTAAAATTAAAAAAATCAGGGTATATAGAGTGCTCCCAAAATTTGTCCTAAACCTACTTAGCACACTTCAGATAGAGTAACCCGAGGACATTTGGATTGAGTCCAATCCGTGCAGGATTGAACATCCCGGACAAAAATTAACTTGAATGTCCTCAAATTTCCCTCCCTAGGCTTCGGGCTGCCCATTCCGAAGTCCAAGGAAAGTGCTAACAGAAGGGGGGGGGGGGGTGTATAGCAAATCTAGGGGCGCCTATAAAGTTATAAACATTCTCTTTAAAAGAAGGGTTGGTGATACGGGAAAATAAAGAATTTTTTCGAGTTTAAAATTTTGAGTGGAAACAAAAAGGAAAAAGAAAAACTTTTTGTTTTTCCAAAACACTCAAACCCTTATACATTTCAGCTTCTTCCTTTCCCACTACCACCATCAACTCTGACAACTTCCATCACAAATTCTAGTGACACCTCCACTATCTCTGACAACATTTATTCTTTTTACATCTTCCTTTTTTTCTCCTCTCTTTAACAACCAGACGAGTTCCGATAAAGAGGTTCCCCCTCCTTCGCCGGAGATAGAAATAGAGTAGAGAGAGAGAAGAGAGAGAGAGAGAGAGAGAGAAGAGAGAGAAGAAAGAGAAAAGATGAGATACTGGCGAGTTTCGCCGGCCGACTAATGTGCCGACGACATAAAACAGAAAGTGTGTTTGGGGAAATGTTTTTAGTTTCTCATTCTATTCTCCAATTTTTTTCACCCAAATCACTAACCAAATGAAATTGCAAAAAAGCATTGCTCAGTTGGCGCATAAATATCACCTGATAAATAACGTGGGGCAGAGGAAAATAGCTACTTACCTTCACGGTTATATGTATCTGCTCACACAGAAAAGCAAATAATTGTCGAACATAAAAATAAACAACATGAGAGGAAATTATTTCAAAACTTCAATCATTTCCCACCAAACCAACCATTCACCAAAAAACTTAAATAATGAGACTACTTTTGTTAAATTATCTTGTGTGTTTTTGTAATTTAACTTGTCCAAAGACTAGCAAATGAATCACTAAACATTCTAATAATCAAATTGATCATTATGCTGAGAGGTTGCCTAGCTGCTTCATTTCCAGTCCCTCTCCATTCCTGCAAATTGAAGAATATATAGTCAACTTAGTAGACGAAAACCCAATTTATATCTAGTAATTGACATCCCCAAAATCTTAATGACTTTTTTATTTTCACAACTTTTCGAATTATAATTAAATTACTTCTCTCAATGTCCCCATGCTGAACTATATGTGTATGGCTTAGCAAGTGTCGAGACTTTTGCATAAATAGACTCGTGGAGCTTTTGCTAGTAACAAAACTCTGTACCTGTTGACTTATGCTTGTGCATCACAAATGGGGGCAATATCGGGGATTGCTAAGGCTTGATGCGTTACAAAAAAAATAAGTAGGAAAATGCCATAACGAAGACTATAATATCGATGATTACTAATATTTGAGTAGATGGGGATTGCCATGTTCTTTCCTCAATTCCTCCCTTTCTTCCTGTCGAAGTTTTTATTCAACACAATAAACTTCAAAATCGATCGAGTCTTTTATTTTCATTTATGAAGTTAGTCAGGTTTATCATTTTACGTGATGTTTTGCTTAAATACAGCTATTTTTGTGTAAGATACATCTTTTTTCTATTTGGTTTTAGCTTAATTCATTTGTCTATAAGCTTTTTCGAGAAAAATAATTAGACGGGACTAAGCAGAAGCTAAACAATTTTTTAAGATAGCAATTCAAAAAACAATTTTTTAAGATAGCAAGTGTAGTATACTGACCTTAATTTTGTTGCCACATATTGTCGATGTAGAGCTTGACCTGTTTGAGTGACCGAAACATCTTTCTGTTTGGTTCCGGCGAATAAAAATACTGCAGACACACACACACATATATATAAAACAAGATTAGAAAATACAACAAGCAGACGCTATATTACCAGGTTGTCTATGGCTTCGCCCGTGTATAATGTTTGATATGAACCATTTACTTTGTGTATTTTTCTTGTTGAAAGACCAATTACTTTGTCTGTTGTCCTAGAATTATAATTAAGAGCGATCATGTACGTTTGTTTCTATGTTTTCTTTTTTGTTAAGAGTCATGAAAATAAGATGCAGAGTTTTAGGGTTGCAGAAAAGAAATTTGTAAGATCCTTGTAAATACGTAGTAATTATTATTTTTTTGCATCTAAATCACAATTCTATTGTAACATCAGATTCCAGGGAAGTTTTAGAGGGGCCTCCCAAAAGTGTTAAAGACGCCTTCTGGAAGGCAAATTTTAGGGAGAAAGTGTGAGGACGAAGACATCTTCGTCTTAACATTGTATTATGTTATCTTCCTCCGATAAAACAATACTACATTCTTATGCTGATAAACTTATAGAAACCCTAGATCGCGTATGCGGAAACGGAATATGTGATTGATTTCCTTTCTCTTGCCTAAACATCCTCGAAAGAAAATGAGGAAATCATTCAAAGCCCAATTTGTATTGCCTCAAATACTAATAATGGATGGGGAAATAAATCGTAACTATGATATGAAAACAGATCAAGATAAAAGCATATTTAGATTAAGAAAGATCAATACAAATACTGTATGTATAGAAAATTAATATTGAATGCAAACTCTATATATAAATATGAAATTTACCCAATCGGTTACATTCGAGTAAATCCTTCGTCTTCCTTCGACGTGCCAACCGTGTGGCACTTCATCAATCCTCTTGTATTTTTCTCTTGGGACTATTCTCATCTCGCCAGAGATTCTTGGTGCTTGTTCCAATGGTAAGTTTTGTTCCTCGGGCATGAGATTGAGATCGGTAAGAACCATTTGTTCACTTAGAGAGGGAGACAGAAAGAAGGAGATGAGATGAAATGTTTTTAGACGCTGAAGCTCCCCGGACTTGAAGCAATATAAAGGATTTAAACCGGAGTAGTTAATAGAAGAAAGTAATTAAATAAGAAGAATCTCTCGGATACGACAAACCTTAAAATGGTTCATTTGTCACTGTGAATATTGTGCATTTGAAACTGGGCGAAGAAAAAAAAAACATTGTACAATAGAATCCTACCAAGGTTCATTTACTGTGGGCGTTGTTTTTCTAAACCACTTTTATTTATTGTTTTTCTCACCAAACAAAAACATCCGAATGACTATATAAATAAGAATTTATCGTATAACTGTCGTAAATTTATCATGACAATAGAATTACTCGTAAAAGAATCACATCCGAGAGTGTACTAGTTTTCTTCAAGAAGAAAACATTAGGAACCTTTCTCAAGTGATGCAAGTAGGAATGAGAAGGGGTTCCTTCTTATGCACAAGCAACAATTAGTTCATATATGTAAATGTGCATAAGATTTAAAGCCCAACAAGATAACAAATGGGAGTAAAATGGGTTAATTCCCACATTGCCCTCCATTTATGGACCAATTTTTTTTTTTGTTGAACATTTATGGACCAACCTGTTCATTTGGTCTCCACTTTCGTTTGATTGACTATTTGGCCCTCTAAATTGATATATCTATCACTACGTACGCTATCTGGTCTAGTTTTTTGTTTCTAGTCATATATTTCGTCTTTTTTATTTTATATTTTCTTTTATCTTTATTTTACTATTAATTTTGTCTCCTCTCCATTGCTTTCTTTCTTTATATTTTAACTTGATCTCCAATTGTTGAAGTCTTGAGCTCTACCTCTATTTCGATGCTTGAGTCATTAAAAGAGAGAGTTTTATGTAACTGGAAATTTACTAGTGGAACTGAGAGAAAATGGTAAAGAAAAGAAAAGGTTTGTTTGATACGCTTATAAAGATGGTAAGAAGAAAATCGATTTCTGTCGTTTGGTAGGACATCGTGAGTAAGAAAGTGGATTTCTTATGAAAAAAATAATAAGAAAAGAGGCTGATTTATTTTCCCACGAAAAAGGTGGACATACCCATTTCTCACCTTTACCCAAAAACCCGCTCTCTCTCCACCTTCAACAAAACGCTCTCGTCATCTTCAACAAAAAAACTCTCTCTCGTCTCTCACTCTTCTTCTTCCCAACAGATTACAACATCATACCACCGTCAACTCTCTTTCTCAAATGAACTTCTTTCTATTGATCTCTTGAACTTTCTCTCTCTCTCTCTCTAGAAGTAAAACATATCAATTACCCATATATTATATGAACATTTAAAGCATCATTCTACAACTTTTTAAACACAAAATTTGGGGATTTTTGAAATCAGATTTGGAATGTCTGAAATTAGGGTTTTTATATTTGAAGACTTCAATTAAAGTTTTTGGAAATGGGGTCCGTGGGTATATAGACCAAAATAATATTCAAAAAAGGTTTATGATCCAATCATCCCAAAACATGGATATTTAGTCCTTTTACATTATGGACATAATAACCCATTCTTTATGAGAGAACTACCGTCCATGTCCCTCCTACAAAAATCACGGGATTTTTAATTTTCCAGGGTGAATTTGGAATGTTTCTAATGTGGGCGTGATTTAGGGGATTTAAAGCAACTAACTATAAATCCGAAATTGATTTTTCTCTATCTTCTAACCGTTTTGGAAAGCAAATCTATTTCCAAATCAATTCAAAACAAAAATCGTAACCAAATCAATTTTCTCTCTCTTTACAGATTTGGAAACCAAATCAATTTTCTCTCTCTTACTATTAAATTTTTTTCAATTCAAATCAATTTTCTCTCACTTAACTTTCAGATTTGGAAATAGTATATTTTCTAGGATCAATTTAGCGTGATTTGGGGGTTAATATACAAAACATATATATCACTTTCTCTCACTTAACTTTCAGTTTTGGAAATAGTATATTTTTCTGGGAACATTAAAGCAACATATGTTTTCGTTTTTACTCATACATAAATACACATAGAATACAAATTATGAAACAAATACGTAAATTATGTACTATTTATGACGAGGAAACCATCATTTGTCAAGTATAAAACATAATTTATCAAATGTATGTGGGTTTTGTTCAATAAATTACACATAATTTCTTTTACATGACACATAACTTTTTTTACATTACACATCCTTTACATTCTGTTACAAAAAAAAAGTACAAAATCTTCATTGGTTCAAAAATGGTGCCCATCCATGTACTCTCCATCAGTTTCGTTGACTCACTTTGATTTGATGATTCTCTTTGAAATTTCATCTGGTATATCAAATCTATACACATAAATACACATACATTAAAGAAAAAAAAATCATATATTGTATTATAAACTACATGTACGGTTTCGTAAATTATATATAATGTTTGTCAAATTTTGACAACATTTGAAAGTTTTGAGTAGTTTGGTAAACTTATCAAGGCTACTATTTTAGGTGAAAAGTACACGTAATGGTAAATAAATAATACATAATTTATGTGCACTTATACATAAATTGTATACATAATGGTAAGAACATGAAGATATACGTAAATTATATATACTTTATTGCAAAGTACACGAGATTTGATAGTAAAGCGAAGTATTTCTACTAATGAAATGAGTACTGTTTTGGTGTTAAAGCACGGGTAATGTTCTAAAAATTACCCATAATTTACTATAAATTATGGTAATTTACGATACAGTACATGTACTGTAAATTCTGTTATGAGTAACCGTACGAAAGAACAAATGTTTCATAAATCCGTACGGATTGAAAACCAGATCTGAACAAAAAAATGAGAATATCATTAAGCTTAAACTACAAATCTAAAGATATCCGTTTTTGATGATTGATTGCAATAATGTCAAACTCGAGTTGAAGGATTAAACATCAAGATCAAAAACATAAATGAAATTTTAAGAGAGAGAAAGAAAATAAACATCAAACATTTGATTGATGATTGATAATCTGATCTCACGAAATATCAGAAACAACAGAAGATTAAACATAGATCTAAAGAAATATGATATTATCACTGGATGCAAACATAACATACTAACTTTGAAGGAATCATTGAATAAGGAATAAACATAAAGATCTTAAAAGTTATGAAAATTTTAGGGTTTTAGTTATAAATCATTGAATAAGGAATAAACATAAAGATCTTAAACAGTTATGAAAATTTTAGAGAGAGAAAATAAACATCATACATTCGAAGTTAATGAATTAGTAAACAGATCTTATAGATATGTATCATAAATCTGATACGTTTTATAATAGAGCGAAATAGTTAGGGTTTTAGTTATAAGAAGAAATATTAGATATTAACAATGGTGTTTATAAAGATTTCGAAAGTATTAAACCTGATAAATGATGAATTTGGACAGCAATATAATGTAGAAGAAGAAGATTTTCTGAGTTTAATGGAGGTTTGTCAACTAAATCGATTTTAGAGAAATCAAATAAAGAGTTTCAGTTACTGAAAATAATAAAGATATCCTTACTTTGAATAGAAACATGATTGGAGAGAAATATGAAAGATAATAATGAAGATATCCTTACTTTGAATAGAAACATGATTGGAGAGAAATATGGGAGATAAATATGGAAAAAGATATGCATAGATTTCGAAGATAAATTTGTTATAAAATATGGAAAGGTTAGATTAGGGATTATGAAATAATATTTATTCTAGAGATTTGTGTTTTCTCTCTAGATGAGACCAAATGGACTAGATATCCATTTATATTATTTTTTTTGTTTTAAAACCCTTTATAGGATTAGAGAGGATTATATCTACTATTAGGACCTGTTTTTTGGACTATAAACCTAAAAATTCTTTCTTTTATGAGATCCATCCAGAAAACCAAAATGAAGAATGAAGAAGACGAGAGGTGAAAGTATGATTTAATTTGGGAACTTTTAAGAGCGCTTCGTGTTATCATCAAGGCGCCCCACTTCATGAATATAAAAGGTGTCAAAGATAATAAAATAGGGCGCCTTTAAATATTTCTCTCAAATTTTCCAATGCCTTACCAAACAGTAACAAAATGTATTTCTAATAAGAAAATCTTGACTTTCTTACCCACGAGAAAGAAATCGATTTTCTTACTCACACTGTAGTCACACATTCCAACGTATCAAACGAACCCTAGAAGATGAGATCAAGTGAACAAAATAAATCAAACAAATGGAAGATTTTGAAAGTAAAAAAAGAAAATCTAGATAATCTGGTGACGCTATCATTCAAAGTCGGAGGGCTATTAGATGAATGTGTAAAAGATTGGGTCAGTTTGGGATTTGTGGAGAAACAAGGCAAATTTTCCAAATGGCCCCTAATATTTGTCCAACATGCGTCATTTAACCTTCATATATTTTTTATCAGCAAAATTTTTTCCCTTCTCTTAAATTTCAAAAGGAGTGCATATAAAATAGGGGTGGGAAATGAACTAGACGGGCTATCCACGGTTACTTACTCTTCCGGTCCGGACAGAATGGACATATTCTCCAGATAACCTCCAATATTTGGCCGACATGTCTCATTTAGCCTTCATATTTTGACCAACTGAATTTTTGACACGCTTAAATAGGAAATTAGGTTTTTAAGTTAAAAAGATAAGTTATATTTTGTTTTCTGTTAAAAATTAAAATATTTTTTTTTGTTTGGTTAAAATCCCAGTATTTTTCGCAAAGCTGTCGCAAGGTGTTGCAAATTAAAAAATTAGTTCACTTTTTTCACGAAAACAAAAAATTTATAGGACGTTTTTGACCAAAATTCTCTCTCCTAAATATTAAAAAAGAGTGACTACATAATTGTAGATGGTTGCCTTGTCCCATGTTACTCCCCCTCTCTTGTTCTTTTCTTTCTAAGCTATATGCATTTAACAGGAAAGGATAAGACTAAGAAAAAAACGTAGGCATTAGTAATAGTCGGGAGTGAAAACTTGATTGCTCAAAACACATAGATCAACCAGACATACTAGCTAAATACGAGTCTCAAAGTATTAAGTCAGAGATATGGTACAATGTGCAACGGCAAATATGATTTACAACATGTTACATATGGAGATAATTGAATTTGGGCCCAGAAATGGGCCCGACAACCCCTTTATCGGTTGGTCTTTCTTTTTTGTGGTTTTTTTTCCCTTTCAGTAGCTATAGTATTAGGAAAATCCCAGACAAATTGAAGACACAAATCAAGAGAAATTTGAATCAACCAGCTATTCAATTGGATTCTCCCTTAATTAGCTTGAGATTTTTCTTGTTGATCTGTCTGCTTTCTTGCTCTCTATCTTTTCTTATCTGTTGCTTCTCAATAAAAAAATTGTATTTAGTTGGAGAAGAAAAGATATACAGAAGAAAAAAGAAAACACCAAAAGTACCAAAAAGATATACATTTAGTAGTCGAATAGAATGAATCTATCATTAGTTAGAAAGCAGAAATCATTATAGTTCAGTTGTTATTTCTCTATCATACGTAACTAGTTTCACTTACAACATAATGTAAATGGTTGCCAACCAAACCAAAGTTGCAATTAGCATTTTGCAAAATATTTTTTGTTAGACAAACATATATGAAACACGTGAAAATATACACTGGCGCGAGCACACAGTGGGGTATACAAGTAGTTTCGTACTCTTAGACTACCACGATGGAGCGATGGACCAAGTCCCATATTCCTCTCCTTTCTAAACTAAAAGCTCATCAATAAATCCTAATGTATTCAGACAACTTTGAACTTTTTGAGGTTAACATTTACATTTTTTTTTGTAAATGATAATAAATGAAGTATACGATCGTTAAAGAATCTATAATAACATCACTCAAAAGTCACGACCAAAACATAAACAAAGATGACCGCTTGCCAGCACAGTCATTTAACATGAAATAAGATCTAACGATTGACACTCATCCAATTTAATTAAGAGAGAGAGAGAATGTAGCGTGAATCCAACCTTTTTGTTAAAATTTAAGACTACCTTTTGGGTGGCTTAGACATTTCATAAATACAAACACCAAAGAGACAAGTTGTTGAGTAAATATTAGTAGATTATTAATTGTGAATTTATTGATTAGAATAGAGAAGCAAGCCAAAGTGGAATTCCATGTCATTTGACTGACCACCCCCCACTCATAAAGACCCTCCCTCAGCAGCCTATGTCCTTCCACTATACCCCACCATACTTCTCCCCACTAATCAAATACCATCATATTCATCCATCCACAGATTTGATTCTCACACACCTCTCTCTCTCTCTCTCTCTCTCTCTCTCTCTACTTTCTCACTCTTCTTTCTTTCCCTAAAAAGTGTCATTATTTAACAAACAAATCTTCCTTCTTGGTAGGGAAGGGAAGGGAAACAAACAGATCTAAGTAACCCTCCTCATACCCACCATTACCATGAAGAAATCTTCAATGGGTAGTAGCTCAATTTCAAAACCATCATCTGTTCTTCCTTACAAAACCCAAAACCTTAGAGAACTTTACCTGATTGGGAAGAAACTAGGGCAAGGTCAATTTGGTACTACATATCTTTGTACTGAAAAATCAACTGCTACCCAATATGCTTGTAAATCAATCCCTAAAAGAAAACTCCTTTGTAAAGAAGATTATGATGATGTTTGGAGAGAGATCCAAATAATGCATCATTTATCTGAACACCCAAATGTTGTTAGGATCAAAGGAGCTTATGAAGATTCTGTTTTTGTTCATATTGTTATGGAACTTTGTGCTGGTGGTGAACTTTTTGATAGGATTGTTCAAAGAGGACATTATACTGAAAGAAAAGCAGCTAATCTTATCAAAACTATTGTTGGTGTTGTTGAAACTTGTCACTCTCTTGGTGTTATGCATAGAGATCTCAAGCCTGAGAATTTCTTGTTTTCAGGTCTTGATGAAGATGCTACTCTCAAAACTACTGATTTTGGCTTATCTGTATTTTACAGGCCAGGTTTGTCTTCATCTTTTTTTTGTTTTCAACTTATACCCATGATGATTTGCTTGTCAAAATAAAACATCTAATTTTAATGTTCATTGGGGGTGTTTGTTATTCTAATTTAATGTGGGTGCATAATATGTTCTAAGATTGAAAACAACCTTTATTGAGTGAAATTTAGTAGAATTGATTATTAGATTGGTGGGTCTGATTTTGTTATTGATTAAGGATGTATTATTATATGTTGTTAGTTTACTCTAATTCTACTTTGTACTTTCTATTTAATTTCTTTTCCCCATTCGTAGTTCACGAATATGCCGTATTTGGAGTTGCTAACTTGGGTCTGGTTAGAGGACTAGAATGTTGAATGGATTAAATGATGATCTGTGCTTCCTTATGTTATTGCTCAGAGTGTCGTAGTGGATTCCAAACAGTTCTTAGATGTAGGTAGGGTAAGGAGGGTCACTCTTTCATCTCGTTAGAAACGTTATAATGATACTAATCCTTGATCGTGTATTTTTGTTCCTTACCCATTTCTCTGAAAAGTTTAGTAGACTCCCCAAACTCACAAATTAGTTTGGTCATAAACTACGAGAAACTTGGCCTGTTTGTTATCCATCTATTTGTACCTGTTCTTGTCTGAAGTATTCCTTTTTATGTTCCTATCCTGTTTTTGGGCATTGTTTCTGATGAACTAACATATTTTGTTTTCCTCTTGTTTAGGTGACAGTTTTTCTGATGTTGTCGGAAGTCCCTACTACGTTGCTCCTGAGGTATTGCGGAAGCTTTACGGGCCTGAAGCAGATGTATGGAGTGCTGGAGTTATCTTGTATATCTTATTAAGTGGTGTTCCACCTTTTTGGGCAGGTATATTAAGCTAACAATTCAATGTGACCCTTTCTACGAGGATTTAGTATTGCAATTGTGCATACCGTTTCTACGTATAGTATTTCATTTTGATAACTTATGTTTTATATTTGTAATCCTTCTCACTTGCAGAAACCGAAACGGGGATTTTCAGACAGATCTTACAAGGGAAACTAGATTTTGAATCTGAACCATGGCCTGGAATCTCAGACAGTGCTAAAGATCTTTTACATAAAATGCTTGAAAGGAACCCAAAGAAGAGATTGACTGCTCATGAAGTACTATGTGAGTAATTATCTTCTATACTAAATCAAATTCAAATGCAAAGGGAAGTTCACTCTTCCGCGGAGTTATTTTTTTGCTTCTTTCGATAATAAAGTGGTTTCAATATTCAGGTCACCCATGGATTGTGGATGACAAAGTTGCACCAGATAAGCCACTTGACTCTGCTGTGCTATCACGTTTACAACAGTTCTCCGCAATGAATAAACTTAAGAAGATGGCTTTGCGTGTAAGCTAATATTTTTTAAGAACATACTTGTGCCTTTTGAGCACCATGTATCTGCATTTTGGAAATATTTTTCATGCTTTGTGCCCTGTCAAGTATTAAGTTGGCCAAAACTGTGAAGTCAAATGAGTACTGATGATTCATCAGTTTCGTTTTTATTTTCAGGATTTCATAGGTGTTAGGGTACATAGAACTAGAAGCCACCCCAATTTTAACAAAATTTTGAACTCCATCGACCCTGAATTTTATAATCTTGAACTAGATAATCGGTTCCATTTGTTTATATATGCAGTGTAATGTATGCTTTGCCGATTAGTTACCTCAATAGGCGACATAATAGTGTATTTTGATGATTTTTTTTGTATGATTCATATTGTACAAATCTAAACAAGTGAATGATTATAACATATATTGTATTTTCCAATAATTTTCATTAAAAAATGTGTGTTCGTTATTCTAGCGCCATCTTAAGTACAATCTACGAGCAGTCCATGCTAATCAGGATACCGTTTGGTCACGAGTAACTGCAGCAGTTCTAGATTGAGAAAAAGATATTCATGGTGTCCTTGAAACTATTTATAAGAATCAAATGTGTTTTTCTTGATCAACTATTTGCAACTGCGCATTTTGTTTGTTTCTCTGAACCCTTCCTTTGCAGGTGATAGCAGATAACTTGTCAGAGGAAGAAATTGGCGGTCTAAAAGAGTTGTTTAAAATGATTGACAGCGATAATAGCGGAACAATCACTTTCGACGAACTAAAAGAAGGTCTGAGAAGAGTTGGTTCTCAACTCTTGGAACCTGAAATCAAGGCTCTTATGGAAGCAGTAAGTTAAAATGTTAAACATGCTAGGGTCAAGTGGTCATGAATTTGAATGATATGAACTCCTAGTCAAATCTCTATAACGCTTATATAGTTAAGCATAAGTTTCAGTGTTTATGTTTCTTCTGTTTTTCTTGCTTTTTCTCCAATGGGTCTTAAGGTTATAGACCCGGGCTTTAATATGTAATAACTTTTTGCAGGCTGATATCGACAACAGTGGAACAATAGACTATGGCGAATTTCTTGCCGCTACGGTGCACTTGAACAAGATGGAGAGAGAAGAAAACTTAGTATCGGCTTTCGCTTTCTTCGACAAAGATGGTAGTGGTTATATAACCATCGACGAGCTTCAACAAGCTTGTAGTCAATTTGGTCTAAGTGACATCCATTTAGATGAGATGATCAGAGAAATTGATCAAAACAATGTAAGTTCTTCTTAACCCAAGGATCACAATCCTTAAGATCATCCCTTTTTTTGTTCTAACTTTTCGTTATAAAAAATTTTCTTTTGCAGGATGGGCAGATAGATTATTCGGAATTTGCAGCAATGATGAGACAAGGCAATGGCGGAAACGGGAGAAGAACAATGAGAAACAATTTGAATTTTAACTTGGCCGACGAATTGAAAGGTTCAGACAGTAGTTAGTTTAGTTTGTTGACTGATCCAAGTGATTAACTAAATCAGTGCAGTTATTTCTTCGTTTCTTTGTATAATGAAGGAGAATTGACCAACCTTAAGAGAAAAAAATGAATGGGCAATTTAAGATTTCCTCAAAACGTGTTCGTGTTATTTATATCTATTTTTTGTAGTAATTCTGATTATGGCTATCACTTCTTGATTCGAAAATCAAAATGTAATACTTCTTTCGGTGAGATTGTTCGCCTTCTGGGACAACCACGGTCTTTCAGAACAAAGAGTTGGTGAGGGTTTTTAATGGTGTTGTTTGCAGGGTGGGGGAATATCTAGAAGTTCACAGCTGCACTAATGGAGTTGGCAGGAACTTCTATGCTCCTATTTCCTCTGTTTTTTTCTTCTTTGCTCAAGACTATTAGTGGAGCAGGAACACCATCATAGGAACAGTAAAGTAGTATTTTACACAAGATTTGAAATAAATTGGGTATAAGGAAATGAGTAACTTTTTCCTGTCAAGACCAAGTCATTTCTTTATAATAATAGTTTGTTCTTGTGATATATACCACCATGTAGGTACACGAGTCGAAAATATTCAAATTAAGATAAGTAATCATCTGTTATAGAATCAATCTGAAGACTTCAAAGATAAATTATTTGATAATAAACCTGTACACATATATTTGTCCTTGATTTCCTTGTTTCTCCACATAAATATATACAAACTTACACTCCGGCTGGTGATTTCGTTTAGTTTAATCAGATCGTCGTCGTTATAGCTCCTGCTGTTTATCGTTCCTTTAATCGTATGGCCAATTAGAGGTTCTTTTCTTCTCCCTGACGATGCGGAGCCTCAGTAAAAAATGACAAAACCCACATCCTACAATGTTGAAATAGGAAATAAGTATCACAGATCGGATAGAAAGTGAAATATTTAGTTAAAAGATTTTATTTTACAGTCGGTTTCGTATACAGACAAGATAAAAAAAATAACACATTCTGAAGGTTTCTATCACCAGTTGGGACCATTTTTCGTCGTATATTCTGATAGCGAACTCGGGAAAGTAAATGCAATGTGACCCTGCTTGGAGTATATTCAAACAATATGGAGATTGAACACAAACAGACAGATTATGCGGATTAATATTTATAACTCCAACCACGGTCTGACGGTCAATACATACATTATGCGCTTAAAGTCAAAGTCAAGGGCTAGTTGGCATACTAAGGATATGAATTTATTGTCGTTGACCCAAAAAAGACTTGAAACATCTTGAGTCTACTATTACTTAATTACACTAGGGGCCAGTCTAAGTACTATATAATTTGTTCACCAACCCTTGGAGCTATCCAAGGGTTCAGAAGTAAAAAAGAATTAGAAACAACAGAATTGCTAGTTTGGAATTGCGTACGTTTACTTCAAGTAATAAAACAACTTTTATAAAGATTAAAAGAATAAAACAAGGTATATCCGTTCAGCTGAGTCACAAGCTTGTCGGGGACTGAACAGATTTGATAATCTACGAGGCTGCTGAGTCGATCAATGGGGATCGGGGTGCATAATACGAATACCACTAACTAATATAATCAGCTATTAAAGAAGAGCTTACGATAAAGTATGAGCTGCATAAAAGATCTGAAGCCTTCCTAGTCCTGCACCTACCCACTTTTTTCTTTGATTGTTTATAACTTGCTCCGCCTCTGAACCTGTCGCTGTTAGTACAAACTGAAAAGCGTATTATTCAAAAAAACTAATTTCAAAAGAAAACCTGTATTTAATTAATAACACGTGATTCTTTTTTTTGAATAATATAACACGTGATTCTCTTAAACAGTTCAACTAGAAACTCAATAGTAGATGATGGTGTATGTATACATATCATGAATATTCCGCGCCCTCGTAATGCAATTCAACGTGTTATACAACAGAAAGTTAGCAAATTGTGTCATATTGTAAGTATGCCCGGGTTATATCAAGCGTCATCCGGGTCATCCAGAACCCTATTTGTGTCCTCATTATATCGCAAAAGTACCTGGTCTTGTCCTACAAGTGACAGTATGTCACATCAGTGACTTCCATTTCAACAGAAGTACAATCTAAATGAGTAACAGGAACCTATTGTTTACTAACAATGAAAATCCAACTAAAAGCACATTTATCGGCTACTAAGTAACAATAGAACCATGAAAATGTAATTATACTGAGAAATACCATTCTGCTTCATGTAAAATTAAGTACATAAAAGACAAACTAAAGTAACTTTTTTCATGTAAAAGATATATAAGTAACACACATCATGCATAGAATAGAACTACAACTATTTGAATAGCAAAAGATACTTAGGAATTAGGATGAACCAAGGATGTCTAGCAGCAGAAGGAAATACTGGATAAAAGATAATTCATAAAAAAACTCATGACTCGTCATCAAAACTTTGGAGCGAGAGATAGTATTTACCAAAGGATAAAGTATAGCCATAACTCCATAGCTTACAAGAGGAGAGAAAAAGAAAACTGCCAAGACACATGGACTTCCTGAAACAATAAAGAATACAAATATAATGGTTAGATTTATCACCTTCACATCTGAAAGAGAGAAACTTGATATACAAGACTGAAGAGTAACAACAAAAAAGAGTTCGATCAGAAATATGCAAACAATAGAATTGGAACTCGTGAATTTATCGTAGCCTCTTGGAAGCATAATACTATTAGATGCAACTCACCAACATGAAAAATATATCATATCCTTTTCTACAAAAGAGAACAGCCTAGAACAAATTAACCTCCTGTTCATTTTAAGTTCAGCAATAATTTTTTGTTACATTTCTAAGCAAAGGCTCTTATTTCAAGGAGCGATATACAGGGTGACCCCAGGAACTTGTGCTTAATTAGTTTATTTCACTTTTGATAGCTGGGAACTAGATCTTGCTTCCCATCTCAGTATTAGAACTCTTTATTTTTATTAATAAATAATCAGAAGGGACAAAGTTTATAAGACTTTCAGCACAAAATCATTAAGGTGGAATTTATCCATTAACATGATATTGTGCAATTCTAGTTCAGCGCAATATGTGACACAGTTTATTGCAGCTAACCTAAATCAGTAACATCAAATTCTTTTGGCATCACAATATGCTTTCCTCCAGGCAGGGATTTACAATTCATCCATTAGCATGACATTGTCAAATTCGTTTAGCTGCCTGCTTACCAATAGAATTGCTCCTAAGTCGTTTTCTTTGAGAAAGGTAGATTTCATGAATGCAACTTCACACGCTAATTTGCTATTATATGAGCCATTGTGGAACTCACATATTAAACAATATTTTTGGGGAAGAAATCTCCCTAAATCTTATTTAGCATGTATACATGGCTTCATGTTTTTGGGTATCAAAAATTCAGAAGACGTAGGCGATGATTTTTTTCTAAAGGGGATTCGGTTATTCAGTCAATTTTTTTTAACAAGAGATTGAATATGATGGGAAAGTACGCACAAGAACGAGTTAGATCCAAAATGGGTGATAACTGATAACCTCATTCCAGGTCTGAGACTATAAATGGTTATTTGGTCTTTCTTTTCAAATAAATTACTAAATGTATTTTCTTTGTAGTTTGGCAGCGCGACCTCGCCTTTCCATGTGCCTCTTTGTTTCCACTTGCAACCCCGAATTCTTCTAGAGCAGTCTTACAGGGAAAAAATAGTGCATCAAATATATGATAACTTTATTCTTTGATTTTCAAGTTTCATGCACGTCTACAAAACTGGAACAACATGAAGGAGACTCGAGTCTTCTATAGTCTATACTTCCTGTTGGCAACACTGTTTCGATGATGACAACTAGAAGAACCTCTATAAAACAATTAGATAAAAGGAAGAATCATTACCAAACCCAGCAAAAAAGGCCCAATTTGATTCAAAGAAGTGAAGCCTTTTATCCAAGCTCACTTCTGCCAGATTCCATTTGTACCTGACAAGTAGGTAAAACAATGAACTTTTGTCCAAGAATCTCATTTCAGCACGAGAAGCATACAGTAAACCATTTACTTACTCGAAACAATAATAAGCATACATCAATGTCAGCAGTAAGAAATTGAGCGAAGTTCCAATGTAAGGTACAAACCCCACAGCAAAAACCTGCTTTAAATTCCATGACCAAAAAATATGTTACACAAACAACTCTACAACACTTGGGAGTCAAATGCACACAGAAAAAAAAGGTCTGGTGATCCATTCGGTTTGTCAGCACATAACTGAAATGAAAAAGGAAAACCAAAGCATCATGCGGCCTGCATCAAGAGATATGAAGATCCAGATATAGACAAACCTCTATGAAAAAGAAGGTCAGCAAAAGAATTGAATAGACTTGTTCTCCAATTCCAATTAGAACCCTACAGAATGAAAAAGAAAGAAATGGATGTGTATCCATTTCAGAAATATAAGATACAGAGCACGACAAGATATAAGATACTAAGCAAGCTGAGAATTTACCCGCCAAGTCCAGCAGGCTTATCCCCATGAGCTAGATTTTGTAAAGTCACTGACTCCTCTTGGCTTGATGACTTGCCGACTGGTCCATGTTTGCCCATTGCAATGTACGCATATTTAGCAATGTCATTGTACCTGCACTGACATCAAATGCTAACTAAAATTCTAAATATGACGACAAGAGAGCAGCCGAAAAAAGGGAAGTTACAAATTTTTAGAGAATCATCATAACCAATTTTACGATAATTCTCAGTTAGCTAACTGATGGATTGATGGAAAAGGTTCCATGTGTGAGATCTTAGCAAGTAATGTAAAGCACTAGAGGCTATCTCAAGGAAGTATAAGCGTATTTGAATAGAAAGTATCAAGTATTAATATTTGAAACTAGAAATAAATTACCAGAAAGTGCTCAGTATAAAGCTCAAGATGTAAAGAGGGTAAAACCACATCACCTGCAATGACAACATCGAATTAAACTTCCACATTGGCAGAAGTCAAAAACTTATAAATACTATTCATCACTTAATTGCAAGAAAAAAAGAAAGTACAAATAAACAGAAAATAGAAACATAACAAAATCGCCAACTTCATGCAATAGTTGACTAGTATATTAAGAATATCATCTTTGTTGCTAATAAAAAAATTGTGAGAGTGCTTATATGGAAATTTTAACAAGGCTAACCTGATAAGAAAACAACTATAATGGGTCATCATCCAATTTTCCTTTAACTATTCTAATATTATCCATCTTCCCGTGGTCCTCACAACTTGCCAGACATGTTATCATATCTACTTCTACTTACACAAAGTACTAAAGTCACAAAAGTTAAAATGTGGGCGTTCAATGGATGCAGAAGAAATAAATCAGGATGTCGCATAAAAATAAAATTATGGAGCTTAGTGGAAGTTGGTTAAGAGTGAAATATAGAAATCCACTCACATGAGTTCAATGTTTGAAACAAGGAGAGCAATATGAAGAGAATAAGAACTTTTGCTTGGGATCACGTTAACAAATATGTGGTACTAGGAAAAACTACTCCTTTTAGCTAAAACCATGGCTTTATATAAAACTGGATACAAGACAGAGTTCTGAAACACGTCACAAATAACAGTCGGTAGAGAAAATGATTGTTCACGCGTTGCTTTACACATTTGAAGAGAAAGTGCATCCCCAATGTGCAACATGAGAATACCAATAACACACGAAAAGCATTTGCTCTTCAAGCATGGAAGTTCACAGTATATCCATCTTATTGATTTACCACTACAAATGAACTTCTAAACTGTGTTTTCAGGTCCATTAACCGGTAACAGATTATGGGTAACTTAGCCACAAATGGACCAAGTGCAAAGACGAACCGACAATTGATTTAGGTTCAACAGTTAGCAGGTGCTACTACCTGCATATATGACAATATTTACATAGCTCTAATTTATAATCATCAGTTATAAGGACTGCACCAAGAATGTGAACTTCTTGTCTTTTCAATTTCTCAAAATGAACTACTACAAGACACCTATTTGAAGGTATAACTACACAAACTACAGGTACAAATAAATACCCAAAAGTCCACCATAAAGAGACACGCATAGTAATGTTATTAGCTTAGTAGATAGCGAACCAAATGCATACGTACATAAAAAAGTTGCACAAGTCCGAGATGTAAGAAGGAATAAAATTTCATAATTACTCCAAAGGAACACGGATCTTGTGAGCCAAATTGTTGGCATTGATCAGGTAATATCCATTGAAGAGTTGGAATGACGACTGAGTTTAGAATAAACATACTGCAAAGGGAAAGAGAGAAGGAACATAAAAAAAAATTAAAAAAAAAAAACTTTCAAATACAACCTAAATTGCAATCCAAAAGAAACACATGTATGCTACTGGAAAAAAAAAAACCTTTAAAAGATTGAAAAGGTAATCCAATCTCTTTTGGTTTTTTTTTTTATACTTTACCAATCTCTTTTGGTTGAGTAACAAGTCAATAGGATAATCCAATAAAACTAAATACCCCATAGGAAAGATGATAAAAATAGTTGGAAATTTGACATAGCATATGAAAATCGTGTCCAGGGTTCAGAGCAATTCTTTAAACTGCATAGCTGATATCGCGATATATCCCTGATATATCAATATCATTTAATGCGTGATATGATATGATGAGTCTAAAGCAATATGTGACTGGCCAATGATAAAACCACTATACCGGATGGTTTTCTATATAACGACTAATATCTAATATAATGAGTCATTAAGTACTCACTTACAACTAAAACAAGAAGAGAATATAACTATTTAACTTGGAACTTAAAGCACAAAGGTGTTATACTCCACTACTATTGTGAAATATGTGCACAAAACCTAGCCCCTTTTTTCCTTTCTAAGACATCAGTTACCTTTATGTATTTTTGAGTGCTTTTAATGTTTTAGCTGCCTTCTTGTACTTTGAAGTTGTTTACTTGATAAATGTAAGAATTATGTGATGTAACACCTGTCTCGCTAAGAACAAAATCATCCTAGATACAGGCACCACGGCACCACCCAGGCGAACCCACAACAGATTTACATATGGCACAGGGTTTTCCGTGGCACGGGTTTTTTTGGTAAGGGTAATACTAGACCACCCATGGTTTCTTCGCTTTACATCCTTGAGGCCAAACACCCAGGAGGCCTAGCAAGCAAGACAAGGTGCCATTCTGTACCCCAGGCCTGAAAGATCTTCCTAAGAAGTGTAATATCATGTGCAATGGTCACATTGTTATTTACAAGATCTTTATGTGTAACTAGTACAACAAATCTAGCTATTGAGAGTCCATAATTCGAATCCAAGTCTTATTGATGCTTAGATAATGAAAATGATTTTAATGAAATATTGGTGTTAAAAATGATGTGTAATTAAGGTCAGCTAGAAGTCCTTCAGAGTAACACCACACAAAATGCACTCATGCACTTTTGAGAAAGAACTCAGTTAGAGTGATCAACTTCTAGTCCATTATCTATTTAAATTTTTTATTAAGGGCCATTTCAAGAGAATAACCTAGAACCTGCATTAACCACCCCCATGAGGTAAAACCATTCAAGAGAAAAAGAGTGATTTTTTTTTTTATTCAATAAAATTTGGGAGAATAACTGAAACCCCTAAATATGGAATGAAAGATAAGAAATATGAATGTTATAGTACCTTCCTAAGAAGATGAAACCATTCAAGAGAAAACACTGCCCAGTTCGAATTGAAAGCATCTTTGACCTAATAAAAAAAAAATAGAAGAAGAAGTCAAAACAACTAGAAAGGGTTAAAATTGATCGAAGAATCAATCAATTAAACGAAAAAAGATAATTATTGAAAGTGAAAGGAAGAGAAGAAACCTAAGGCAGAAGAAGACCACTCTATGGAGACAACAAGCCTCTCTAAAACCCTCAAACCAGAGAAGAGTTGCCTGCTTAATCTTGAGTCTTGAAGCGTTGATTAAGTCAACTGACGCCATTAGAAAGCCAAATACTAGATAAGAGAGAGAAAGACAGAGAGTTTAGAGAGAGAGAGAGAGTCCAAATTCGGCCTCTCTATTAAACGGGAAAAACAAAAAGTTCGCGGGGAACTGATGTTGGGCTCTTTAGGAGGAGCCCCATTTCTTTTTCCTTTAGGCCCGCTATTCTATAGGTATATCACTTTTACACCTGTTTTATCTGTAGGCGGCCCAAGCACTCCTTCACTTCTTCCTCATCATCTAGTTTAGTAGAGGAATACTTCGCCACTAGACAGATCATTTGAAAATGATCCAGTCATGTTTAGAGATACTATTCAATGGGTTGATAACAATTACATTTGTGTCGTTCGCTCATTAGGGAACGACAGGATTATGTTCTTATATATATGCGAGCACGGAGTATCGCATCAAATGAGTAAAATCACATTCTCCAATTACGGAAGGACAACTCTTTCTAGATATTGGATCGCACGGATGTTACTAATTGACAAATATCACAATCTCACTTGTTATGATATTATTTTGTCTATGATCGTGAGTCAAACTCCATGATCAAACTAGCTCAATATGTCACGAACCGCAGATTTAGTATCACACTAGTGAATAGAGATTCATTACATCATCAAAATGACACTTTATACATCATAATCTAAGATAAACGCTTCATCTGAATCACGGGCGATAGTTAAAAGAAATCGTTCGTGCACAAAATAAAAACTTTATGTGATAGATGACAAGTATTGCAACTTGGAGTGGGGTTTCCTCACCCTAGGGGGCTAGAGTCAACATCAAGTCTGAGATATTGTAGTTATGTAATAACAACCTTTAACAACTAAAACCAGGCTGGAGACATACTAGTAAGTATGCAAGGAAAAAGAAAGCCCAATATGCATCCATCATTTTCCACTAGGGTTTGCCATCCTCTCTCTTATGTTTAGCAACTAATAATCTTATCATAAATGAAAGAAAAACAGACACCCCGTGAGAAGTAGTCTGTCTCTCAGTCTCTCTATGCTTGCTCGTGAACTTTTGACTGCCTAAATTTGCTGTCTTGACAATTAAATATATAGAAAATGGATATTTCTTATTTGGTTAAAGTGCTTGAAATATCTAAAATTCGAAAAAGAAACATTAGTACTAATAAAAAAAAACAGAGATTGGAACTCTCCAAATAACCATCTGTAGACTTAACATGGTATCAGAGTTAAATTTACGCTTGATAAGTTTAAAATGTAATCTACGTTACCAGAGAAAAATCACGTATTAGGCTAGAAGAAAGTAATACAAAAAGGGATGAGATTAGCCCTACACCAAAAATGAATAATCTCCTAACCAAGAAAACAATGTCTATATCTCCTTCATTCATTGTCAATCGGTTTTGAATTAGATAACCACAAATTTAACGACCCAAGTTGAGGTGAAAATGTTTTTGAACTCGTATTATAAATTGATCGCCTACTTAAACAATATTAGTTGGTGGATTCTTGCGTTTTGATTAGGGCAGTAGTTTAGAGGTCAAGGAGCTAGTTGGTGTGGGTTGTTAGGTGACATTGGGTCTGTCTTAACTATTTGTAAGATTACATCATTCAATTTACATCACTTTTTTAACTTTGACAAACTATTGGGGTGATAGTCTAGGCTGGCATAATATCATTGCCTGCCTCTGTAGGCCTCTCACTCTAGGGCTATGTTTGCGGTCGGAAATGAAATGCACGAATTGCCTTGCATAATGGTGTTTGGTGTGTGGGAATGTATGGGGATGCATCATGATCACAATACGATGGAGAATGTCATTGCTCCTCAAGGGGAATCCCATACCCAGCGGGTTGGTGGGTTTGCGATTTCTTTTTACTTGGAATCGTCAACTAAATAATCTATGAACAAAATTAATCTCTACTACTAATATTCCAAAACAAACCAAACAATACAGTTAGTTATAACGATTAGAAGTGTTGGCCATTTCTCCCAAAAAAAGAAAAAAAAAGTTACTTGTGATGCTAGAGAGCATAGTAACACCAAATTTTGTTCTAACCCTAGTTTCCAAATTTGAGATGTAATTTAGGGGGACCATGTCTCTTAAGTTCTTATCTCAATCTGATCACACACTCACCACAGAATCAGTACCTGTTTTATCATCACAAGTCAAGCATTTTAGTGATCTCTTTTTTCCTTCTTCTGCAATTTCACTCCTGAATTTTTAAAGTTTGTGAAAGCTCTGTTTCTTTCTTTCTTCACATGCATGTGAATCTCTTAAACATAAATTTTAAGAAACCTACAACCTCTACCTCTCTTTCTCTTTATCTCTCCTTTCTGTCTCTATAAAATTCAAAACCCACCTCCCATAAGTTCTTCACAACAACTTAATCTATAGACTTATATCATGAAGAAGTTCCTAGTGTCTATACTCATCATCTTCCTCATCTTTCTACAGGTACAATGTCTAATTCAATCCAAATAATTGTATAACTTACTCTATAATCCTTCTACTAACCTTGGCATAATGTCGCTTATATCATTGCAGGTACTTGCAGATGCATCATCTTCCGGCGCTCTGACTAATGTGAGTGACTTTCCGACCTGCATATGTATACATATATGTTGTACTTGTGCAGACGCGCTTAAAAACACTTCCGTTTTATCTTAAGAGACGTTTAAACAGATAAAATGAAGAGATTATTAATTCAAGGTTCAATCAAAATGACGATATGTCACAATGGATTTAAAGATGACACACATTGTAAATACAGTTTCCGTCAACTACCCTCGAAAATAATCTTCAGAAGGTTCCCGGAGAGGAGTAGCAAATATCATAATAGCAGGATTCGGTATGAATTTCCAGAAAGAAGAATAGTATACAGTTAACATGGATCGGGATGAGTTAATCAACCGATAATGATAACAAACACTCATTATCTTTCACATTAGGCCAGTTTATGTTGGACGATAACAAATAGCCGGGAGCTAAGATATAAATGATTGATAATGCTGAAATGAAAATAGAAAACCATGAATTAACAGTTTTAACTATTATTTCCTTCTTCTTTTGCTACCATTGACGAATTTAATCTATTCAGGTGGAGGAAAGTGATATTCTTGATTCTCATCATCATCGCCACAAAAAATATCACCATTCCAAGATCAGTAAGCCTAAACGTTTTTTCTTTATCTGTAGCAGTTCAAGCTTTTAGATTTTCTTACTGCAGTACTTTTAACAGATATATATATTTGTTACTTATTAGTATTCAACTTTTGTTTCGTTTTCTTTATTTGATATACAACAGATTGCAAGTTTGCATGCTCAAGGAGATGTATGAAATCGTCAAGAAAGAACGTATGTACTAGAGCTTGTGGGACATGTTGTAACAGATGCCAATGTGTTCCACCGGGTACTTACGGCCACACGAGCGCATGCCCATGTTACGCAAAACTCACGACTCATGGCCACAAGCCGAAATGCCCTTGAAATATTCAATATATTTCGATATCATACTTCTCATCTTAATATATTTAGATTAAAGAAATAAGTGAGAGGTTTATTCGATTTAGTTTGATTTGTCACTCTTATTTTCCTACTTATTATGTAACAATAAAGAAACTCTTTGAAGTATGGATTTTATTTTAGTTTGTTTAGGAGCAGCTCGCTCTGTTATTGTCAACTTAATGTAATTTGATTATTTTAAGAATATTTTGATTTGTTTATTGTTATCGTATCATTTCCCATATTCGGGTATACAATTTTTTTGGTTTATGATAATCATATTCAAGCATTAGTTGTATGAGCTCCAGATGTCGGTCGCTTCAAGTGTCAACCTCAACATGAGACTGGGAAATTTTCAGTACGAGAAATAGTCAGAACTTTAGACTATTTCAAAAAGAGTAATTTAATACTGACCAGATTGGCAAACCTCGTGACCTGTTAGAGTGGACCAGCCACATGAAAAGGCGTCTCAGCTTTTGTTCAGTAGTCTATCTCTTATGTTTAACTAAGGCTCCTTCATCAAAATTATAAAACATCAAAGCTAATTGTTATAGATGTCTGTCAAATGCAGTATCAGTTACCATGTCAGGAGGTCAGTTAATGTGGTCCATAAAACAATAATGTATACGAAATATCGCAAATGAAAAGATAGTGGATCCAGGAGTATGAAGCTTGAATTGTTCGATAGCCTGTAGGAATGGCCTTTGATGGCAATAAAATGCAACAAAAGTCTCTAAAATGATGAAGTGAAACAACTCCTAGCCGTAGTAGTTGGGATTGGCTGATCAACTAAATAACTTGTGGATCGAATTGGGGTCGAGGGTAGCCCAAGCAGACTCGTTCCAAACCTCCGAGCCAGTTAAGATGTATGAAACGTTGAAATATTGGAGTTCAATTTGAGTTGTCGGAGTACAGTTTGTGATCAATGTATAAGAAACATATCGTATATATGTATATTGTGTATAAGAGTTAGTAAAACTATTTGAAACTTATCCAATTTAATGTTCCCGGATACGTGGGGATTGGAGATCAGCCCCTACCGAATCCCGAGCTGATCCCGGACCCAAATGCTTAGCTTCTTCTACCCTTTCTAAGCAAGTAGCTTTACATTGAAGACTACAGAATATTGTAAAATAATTGTGTTAAACATGGAAGCAAGGATTTGAAGGTCATACAAGAGGACATGGCACATCAAAATCCACATTTCAGATTAGAAACTTTCGAGCAGTGGGTAGATGTCCAACTGCGAAAAGTTTCAGCTCTGGTAAAGAGCCACCGCAGACGCAAGAAGATCAAGAATCTTGAGTGTATAGACTTACATTATCATTGTTCTTTAACATGGTTTAGATTTTAGAATTCAACCAATTACAAGTAATAATCGATTGCTAATAGGAACTGCAATTTATACTTCTTAATGAATACCATAATCATAAACAGAAGGTTGTTTCATAGTTTACTTGAGACAGCAAGGTACTTGGTATGGCGTCCTTGAGCAATAACCTTCCCAGTCTTTTTCTTCCTTAGCTCGACATTCACAACTCCAATTGCCTTTCCAACTCGTAAAACCTTAGCATCAATCTCAATTTCTTCCTAAATCACACAAAAAAATCCCAAATTAGTACTGTATCAAGACTTCAATTGAGATAATTAAAAACCAAATCTCATTAGGTATTAGGTTCAAAGGAATAAGGTTGATAAAACGAAACAAACTCGTTCTAGCTATTCCTGAAATCAACCCATACCACATCCTCGATGATATAGATATAAACCAAAATGAGATCTAAAACTAGTAATCCGGACTTGTTGATTACATTAGCATTGGAGAAAGTTTTCGGGTTGAACGTGCACTTTCGTGGCGAAACAAATTTTACCCAAAAATATTTTCATTTTGAAATTCCGTTCAAAAAGAACTCAGCACAGATTATCCAAGTTTTCCGAGTGATCACTTAAGAAACATTAGTTTTACGGAAGATGCTTTTCGGTTAAGAACAAATCGGGTACTAACCCGGTGTACGAAAGCTATCGTTCTCCAAAATAATGTTAGTAACCCAAAAATAACCACATCTTCATAAATCATAATTCAGTATAGTAGAATACAGAAATAGCTTGCTACTTGCTAGGAGGATTAACATATACGAATCTAACAAAATTAACCCTAGAAAACAGTATACTTCTTCTATTAAACCCACTTTCAATTCAATCACAAGGGTCACTAACCACTGATTACCCATTCAACAAATATTACTATCACCCATAATTGAGGGGTTTAACCAAATTTCATAACTTCTCAACAAAACAAAATATCTTCTCCCTCCCCTAAAATTAATCAAATCAACCATCTATCCAAGTTGAATCAATGGAAGAAACATTAAAAAAAATCAAAATTGAATCAGAAAAGTGAAATACCCACATCAAGAAAAGCAGCATCCAAGTAAGAGACATTGATTTCAACAGAAACACCACTAGTTTGAGCTCCAGTAGTGAAAATTACAGCAGACCCTAATATATCAATTAGTGAAGCAGTTGCTCCTCCATGTAAAAAATTCCCAGAATTCTAATCAATCAAGAAAAATGAAAGAAACCCATGTTAGAAAAGTTAGAGAGAGAGATGAAAGGGTTATTGTTGTTGTTGATTGAAGACTTACAAGAAGACGCTGAGGGACTTTGAAAGAGCAAAGAATTCGACCTGGTTCAATGAGATCAACTTTGATACCATGAATGATTAGTGGGTCGAATAATGAAGGAGATAATTCATCTATTGAAATTGAGACACCCTTTTCTTTCTCATCTACACTTCTCTCTAACAATCTCTTCACTGACTCCAAATCCATAATCTTCTCTCTCTCTCTCTCTTTCTCTCTCTAACTTACTGTTTTTACGAAACCAATACGGTAATTGGAGCTGGTTGGCTAACTCCAAAACTGTACCAAATATTTCAGTACTTCTATTTGACCCCCTAATGTTCTACTCATTTACATTTTAGTCTCTAAACTAACAGTTTTGTGTCCAGTGTTACGGTGTTAGTTTTATTCTTTGACTTTAGTAAAAGAATTATTTGTTAGTGCTGAGAAATTCTATTTTTCAAAAATTAGACTGCGAGAATTAAAGGCTTAATATATTCAATATTGTGTATAATTGTAGATGACGAGTTACAACATTGCAAAGCAGTTTGGCATTGACATCAACAAGGGAGCAAGGATCGACTAGGAGACAATTCCTAACCAAAGTCTGAGTAACTCCACTAACTTATGTTATGGTTTTCATGTAAGGATTTTTTTTAACGTTGTCGTCCAGTTTATCTCCGGATATAGCCAACCCTAAAAGTACTCGGTTGAGATATAAGCCTCGTCGGAACTAATCTACTCTCATACGTTTGAAACCTCCCACACTACTCGCGTAGATCTGCCTGTCCAAAATCTTCAAAAAAAAATATATATCAATATACTTATGTGGTCATCTTGTGAGAATTGTGAGGCAAGAAAAGCTTCTTGAATACCTTCATCATCTCTACCAAGCTTGGTCTCCTATTATCTAATTGAGTTTTAGTTCTACTTCTTCTACCTTGTACACAAGAAAGAACTACCTTTTCTTCCATCTCTCCAGAATCAAAATTTAAATTCCACAATTTTTCTATTTCTTTCTTCTTCATAGAGGAAACACAGTCTAATTCGACATCGTTAAAATCTTCCCATAACATATCCATTTTACTTTCCTCCTGATCGGTCGATGCATTCATGCTCCTAACTGTCACATAACTGTTTTCTAGCAATTCTTTTTCTGTTTGAATTGTAGAAGAACCTTATGTTTGTCCATTCTTGTTTCTTTGAGGTTCCTCTTTTGCTCTCTTTGAATCATTTTCATGACAAGTTCCTGTGAAAACTTCAGGAGGAGCTCGTTTTAATGAAGTTGATTCGGTATTAGTAGGAGTAGGCCTAGGGAAGCTAAAATCATCTGAAACTGAAACCATGGTCTTTTCTTGAATAGAATTCAGATCACTCACTAGGGAGAATGAAGATGAAGAACAAGAAAGAATGAGATAATTATATTATAGTTCAAGTAATGAGAACTCATTTCTTTTTTCTTATCTGTGTGTGAAAATGGGTTGGTTAGAATTGCTGAAATTTGAGTGGTGGGTGAGCCCCTACTACATGGTTGATTTTAAGTGAATTAGGTATAATCTTTATACCAAGGGGGCAGGAGATAATATCTTATTTCAGATACTCAAATGAGGTTAATTTTGTTTTTCTTTTTAGTTGGTTATTTAATTAATAATTAATCAAGTAAAACTAACATTTCATGGAAGAATTAGCAAATTCGCGAAGTTTGACACTCATCCAGACCTTTACGATTATTTTTCTCAAATTTAAAATATTGTTGCACATTTTAACAATCTATATAATAAAAATGAAGGTATCTTTTTCAGAATATACCTTCCTCTTCAGTAACTAAGATTACACATCACAAACTTTTCTCCACAAATGGAAATCACGTCTCCCATATTTATCTTCTATGATTGAGATTATACCTCACAAACACGGATCATACCCTCATGGTTTGACAAATGATGATATCTAAGCAGAGACCAACAAGAAAAAGAGGTTTGTCCTCAAACCTAAAAAAAGATACAAGAAAAAGAGGTTTGTTCTCAAACCTAAAAGAACGATATGGCATTATGTTTTTAGAAAATGTAGATCTAGCTAAGTATGTGGGCAGAGTGATACCTACATCAGCTTCGGAGTAAAAGTTTGTAAGAAAGAAAATATCTCCGCTTTCGCGCCTATGTAACAGTATCTATTCTTTTCTCCCACACGAAAAATGGGA
Organism: Eschscholzia californica; assembly: GCF_041429995.1. Classification (NCBI taxonomy): domain Eukaryota; kingdom Viridiplantae; phylum Streptophyta; class Magnoliopsida; order Ranunculales; family Papaveraceae; genus Eschscholzia; species Eschscholzia californica. The sequence continues at coordinate 41,244,389 of NW_028238483.1, read as the reverse complement.
ATAATCCGTGTACAGTAGAAATATAACAAAACAACTATCTCTGAGTTTCAGGTTAAAGAAAATGTTGAACGAAAGAGAGAGAGAGCGAAGGCCTTGGCTTTTCAGAAATGGAAGCTTGCGAAACTATATAATATTATAAACGATATTGAATTACATTTTCGTAATGTCTCATTGGGGGAGTTGGGAAGACAGGGCAGGGCAAGGAACGGCTGCTGAAGCTATCGTTCATTACGGTCCAGAAATCTGTCCCTGTCCCTGCTTTGCTCAAATCGATAAGATACAGGTTGTTGGTTGCAGCAATATCCCTTATTCCCCACCAAAATCATGAAAATTTGAAGGTATAGTGAGGAAATACATTACGATGATCGCAATGAACCTTGACCCTTCAGAGGGATACCCTCGATATCAGAGTCATCATCTTCATTCGTGTACATCGGAAGCCGCATTGGAACGCCTGCACAGAGATGCAAGGATTAGGAAAGTAAATTCAAAAGCTCTTTCCTGTACAGTGTTTGGGGCCAAGTTGAGCACAACTTTCCGGGACAGTACTTGTTGTATTCCACCCAAACTCTTCAACGAGTTCATCGTGACAGCAGAGGTACCTACCAACTTACAACAACATAATATATTTGTTCCGAACAAAGAATATGACTGGTTTTGATCAGAAGTTCGAATGGATTAACAACTTTTTTCTATGAGCGGAATTGCGAACGAAGGAGGCAGTGACTAGAAGTATAAAAGATTAGTCAGTACTTCCGGTGGTAAAGAATAAAGGTAAGTACAAGAAAGAGTACCATCAACCATGTCCTTTGTTTTGTGAAGAAGAAATGTCCCTGAAAGAATCGTCACAAACCCACACATTTCCGTGACAATTTGAGTTGGATTCTGTCGATCCCAGTCCTGAATTGGAAAGGCATGGCAGAAGTTGATAAAAGCAAAACTAATTGATCATGCATGTTAAGTATCTACGAAAGAAATAGAAAGTAGAATGATATTCCCTACCAAAAAATGGAAGCATGTCGAAACCCAAAAGTTTGTTAAACAACTTTTATGACTAACTGATGGATACAAGTTCTTACCCCTTGGCACTTGATTTAAATACTTAAATGAACAAGGAGGTAATACCTTAAACATGATCACACTTGCTAAAATGGTGAACGATGTAAACATCACGTAATATATTGGCGACACGATAGCTGTATTGAATGTATCCAACGCCTGCAACGATATTGAAACTAAATTTTAGTCCCAACAGAAAACAAGGTGCAATGACATTGTGATGAAAATAATGAATTAGTGAAACCATAATACCAGGTGAACTGGTATTTGGTCACCAACAGTGTTGCCAGAAGGTATTGACAAAGATGAAACTTATTTTCCATTTCATAATTTCCGCGTAATGTTTATGCAGAGTGAATCCTCATTGAACATATTTTCTTATTTCTGTAATCTAGTTGACCATTCTATCTCCACCAACGATACACAACCAAGGGAAAAGGTACTGGTAAGTGAAGATTGTGTATGTCTGTGTGTTCGGTGGTGGAGGGAGTGGTCTGTCGGGTTATTAACGTTGACACAGCACGAAACTTGGTAAAGGTTTAGAACGTCCTGAAACTTAAAAAAGGGGAGAGAAACTCTCAACTAAGAAAAACGCAAGTCCATATAATTCTTCGCCCATGCCTCTACATCAAATGGTTCTTTTCATAACGAACTTAACAGCTAATGTGATGAAGATTCCGTTAAAGTACAATATAATTAGCTCCAAATGATGTACAGTATTAGATGAGTGAATCTGAGGCGAATCACCATACAAACATATTATGAAATTGAAAAATATATCTACAACTTTTCCTAAAAAATTAAAATTGAATAAATGACACACCTGCTTGGAAGAAGAGGTGTTTATATTGGACAAACAGTCTATCTCAGGGTCGTTGTGAAGCTTGGCTTGAGTTATGAACAGATAATATATATATATATATATATATATATATATACTTAGTGGATAAGTTGATTATAACTTTTACAGAAGTAATAAATCAACATTGTAGGATATAAGTTATAAGAGGCACGTCCTGACAAAATCTATCAAGTCATACATCATCTAACATCATTCATATAATCATATGGTTTCGTCCATCAGCCCATGGTGACATATTCCAACATCAACTACATTGCTTTAGGCAAAAAAACATTCGAATGCGTAATATTTTAATTCCATGGTTGAGTAAAAGAGCTGCAGAAAAACAATTGATTATTTAAATATTTTACCTTGTTCAAATAGTTCAATTGAGTAACCACACAGGTAATTACAACCAGGGTGAAAGCCCAGGTTTGAGGATATATTAACTGGTTCATTCCTGAAAATGTTAACTTCAGAGCAATCCCAAGTGCTTTCACACTCATTACCTGCAATAAAAAAAAAGTTACTTCAACAGTTTAGAGCTAATGAGAACGATAAAGGGAACAATGGTAAAGTCAATGTCCATCAGCAACTCACCGAAAGAGATCCGACAAGAGAACAAACACCAATGTAAATCATTATATGTGTCTGGCCATACTTTGGTATAAAATGGAATATAAGTACAAGAACTCCTGCTATCACCAGAGCCGCATAAAAAAGAAAAGCTGCAGAAACAACATATTAAACAATTGAGCTTATTATATATGAACACTTAACCATCGTTAAATATGTAAATAACAAACTCAAAACTCGAATATGTAACAACCTAGAAAGAATGTATGTCTCTCTATCGCAAAGAGCAAGAATCGAACCTTGGTGTGTCAAAATAGAATAAACAATTACCTGGCTCTGTCGCGAGGTCCCATACTTCCGCAACAGATTGAATCTCCTGTTCTTGGGGAGCATGTAAAACTATTGTTGTAGACCCCACAACACAAAGAACACAACCAAGAATACCAAACACATTTAGCTTCTCCCGTAGAATAACATGAGCAAGTGCAGCACTGCAAAAAAAAGATGGTATTTAGCACTGAAAATCAGTGACCTATATACACAATTTGGGAATTTGGTTCATGCCTGATAATAATGCTGAGTGCACCAAGTGGAGTAACTAATATAGCTGGAGCAAATGCATATGCCGCAAAATTAGCAACTTCCCCAACAATCACTGCAAAAATAAAGTCACCTCATTAGGTACTTTAAAATTGTATCGTTCTAACTTAAAACTCGTATGCTTATTAATCTAAATAATTTTTGAGTCCCTAGTCCAAAAATCTACACCTAAACACACATTTAGTCCACCCTAATATTAATATAGGATTTTAAGCAAAATACTAATTATAATGGCTATTTAGTCCAAATTGACCCATCTCTATAGAAAAAACGGATCTCTATCATTTCTATTTAATCATAATACCCATTATCACCTTTTATATATGGATTAAGGAAAAATCCACTTCTGAAAACCAATCCCCAACATTATCTTTCTTTTTTTCTCAGATTTTTTCGATTGATTTCAAACTTACTATCTGTTTCGCAATATACACGTTATTTAGTATCAATTACGTATATTTCTACAACAAAACACATTTGGTATAGTTAAAGTATGTCTAGATGTCAATGTTTCTTCCAAAAAGGAAAAGGACTAAAATCCTATTTTCTGGGAAGATTGGACCTTAATCCCTTTTTGAATTTTATTTTGGGCCTAAATCCCGTGGACCCTAATTTAAATGGCTGACTACCGTGGTGTGGTCAATACCCTAGTAACTTCTGTAGGTCCACAATTACAATTATAAATGCAAGATGAAACCAAACAAATAGAAAGTAAGTGTTTACCATATGGACAAGCTAACAGTCTAACAGATATTCTCAGCAGTAAAGTAAAAGCTAACTTGTATCTCAAACTGCCAAGGCGTGCAAAAATAAAAGCAGAAAAGAATAATAAAAAGGTAAGACATACAATATAACCAAATTAAATACAATATTAGATTACATTTAGTTATATCCAATATTTGGAATTTAGACCTTCATTACCTCAACCATTTTTTTTTCAAACATTCCACAGCTGGTCTCGCGAATTTTACTATAAAACTAAACAAGCAAATATAGCTAACATTGAACTCAAATTGTGTAGTTGACCAATTCCAGATTTTTTTTAATCGTGTTCGAACAAAAGCACACCAAGCAATTAACTAGTTGTATATGCACTACATATATTTATCTTTAGCATCACCACTACACATCCACCAGGACCATCACAAACACTACAAGATGCATTTACAAACTAGTTTGAAGTCGACTAACAAGATTAAGAAAACTCACTTGTTATCATTCCTGCCCACCATAGTGGCTCAAATAAGTAAGAATATCCACCAACACCTGCAAAATATAATGAATATATTTAGAATCCATGAATATCATATCTCGTGATCATCAGTACATTGCCGATTCTGGACTACAGTATACAGACACAGCAAGCACTAACAAACAAATGACCATTAGACATGCCTAATAACTACAGTTTTTTTTTTTTTTGATCGAAGGAACAAAATTTGGATAATATTTTCTTCTAACAAGATGATAGTAAAAAAAAATAGTTCAATCGCATTATCTTCGTTCATGTTATTGATTTATTGGAAACACAGGCTCTGAGCATATTTCCCAACTTATAGGATCTCGATGTCAAAGAATTTCTTATGCCTCTAAGAATGCATTTTATCACCGCTCTCCTTATCAACAAACAAAAGCTCTTAATACTACACAATACCATGCCAATCGACAGTAAAGTAAAAACCTATTGACCTAATGTATACCCACTTGTGATCTTCAAATTTTCCACAATGACAACTACATGTCAAGACAGACCAAAATATTAATTTCATTTCCCAGACTGCCAGACAAGAATCCAAAGTTCTCAGTGACTAGGTAGAGAAACAGGTTAAGGACAAAAATGATGCCATAATATAAATGACAATGAATATTTTCTAGGTTTCGCAAACAACGTTTCAGGGACTTATGCTAATTTCATCATAAGAGTATCATAATCTAGTTCTAAGATTCCTCTAAATCCAAGTCTCTGGTAGTAGTAGTAGTAAAAGATCTTGGCTAAGAAATTCCATCCCAAGATGAATACTAGCAGTATTGAATAGATATCTTCCAATTATTAGCTGAAACTACTACTTTGACTACCAGTCAACACAAAGTGACTTCTCAGTCAAGTTCATAAAATCTTTCACTCTCAAGATATCTTCCAATAAATCACCCTAACAAACACTAAATGCAATCAAATCTTCACTAAATAACCCAAATTTCTGAACTTTTTTTATCAAATACGACATTTGATACCCAAATACTAGATCTACTCACAAGATCCATGAGCAAAAAAAAAAACTAACAGTTTGCCCTAACAATATAAAATCAAATTGAAATGCAAACAAATTTTTTTACCTGCCCTAGTTCCAGATTGACCAGCTTTCTTCAAACCCTTTTTCTTAACAATGAAACTAGCACCAATAAAAATACTTGAAGATAAAGCTAAAACTAAACCCTTGATATTATCAGAAGACATGCCCTTATAAGAAATTGTCCAACTTTGGGTATCTTCTGCCGCCATTATAAACCCTAAAAAAACTACTCACTTGCTACTGTAAATCAAAATCAAAGAGAAACCCAAAATCCTTGAGGGTTAGTTCAGTAGATCCATTGTTACAAGATTAAAGATTGATCAACAATTCTTTTCTTTCTTCTTCCTCCCATTGAAATTGAAATGGGGTTTCTTCTGTTTTATAGATCGAATAACTTTATAGAGTAGATTTGCTTTTTCTTCGAAGATCTGACGGCGCGACAGTGAAGAAAAAAGAGATAATTACAAGAGTTTAGAGAGAAGAGAGAGAGAAAAAAAAGTGAGCTGCGAAGAGAATAGGGGTAAATCCTAATTTTGAAATAAAGTTGGGTATTACTTTAAATTTGATATGTGAACAATGGGACACTTAACAAACACTCTAAAAATCCTAAGTGTCAAGGGTCAAAAGAGATTCTCTTTCCTAAATGTCAATATAGAGACACTCCAATTTTTGTTGGTCTCCAATGGAGATCTCTAAAGTCTCTATACTTAATACACATGTCCCTCCTCAATCCAATAGATAAAAAGTAGTTGAAAAACAAGGTTTTCTATTGGTTGGAATGATAAAGTAACACTTAGAGAGTCTCAAGTAGACACTCTCGTTTTAGAGATTCTCTCTCTAGACACTCTATAATAAATGTGTCCATCTCATATTAGAGTGTCTAACACAGTGTTCCATTGGAGATGGTTTTTTAACAAAAACTCTAAAAAATCATATGTGGCACTCTAAGTGTTAAAGATTGAGTGTCCCATTGGAGATGCTCTAAGAAGCTAATGTCTTTTTTTTGTGAGGATATAAGAAGCTAATGTCAAAGACCTATATAACTTTTTTTTTGTAAGTTCAAAAAACCTACATAATTTGAAGGCTATAAAGTAAAATTTGATGTTCGCTTTGAAATGCCTCAAGTGGCATGTGGTTGTAGACGGCTAAAATATGAGGGTGTTGATCGTCTGGTCTACAGAATTTTTTGAGTTTTATCGAATATTGACCACGAAACAAGACCAAAGACAATTTAAATCGGCTAGATTTTACATATTTTGAAGGCATGGCGAATTTGAGTGTTTGGATAAGACATTTTAGAGATATATATATATATATATATACATTGTTGTAAATGAATATACACAATTTTGTGCCCCGCCAATGACCCATGTAGTTGTGACCCAGAAAAGTGAAATGTGAGATTGAGCGAGATGAGCCTTGTTTTGAAGAAGTGAGAACGGAGAAGAAGACAGAAGAAGAGTCTCACGTCTCAATTTTTCTTTTTTCCCGGATCTACCTATTTACAAAATTGAAATTTTTTCTTTTAAATATCTTCATTGTTAATCCAATACCCATGTTAAGTTATAATTTTTCCCCTTTTTTAACAAATATCATTACACCAATAACTTGAAGATGCCTAACTTGAAAAGTAGAAATAATATGCCTTCTAAACCCTAGGTGGTTAGAAAGATTAAGAATGACATTTTACTAACAATTCCTGCACTCTTTATAGCCCAAAAGATATATTGCAGAAAACTAGAAACAACAATGTGTAGGTTCAAAAAACATGGGTGCAAATTCGGCAAAGAAAAGAAACTCCAACCTATGAAAACACTTCAAAATTTAGAATAATGGTATGGACTGGTAAGACTCACATGGGTGAGACACATTAGGGACCCAAATTACCAAATCAGATTGCCCTAAACAAAAGACAAAGTTGGAGGATTAAGAAATCAGTAATATCTCCAAATACAGTGACAATACACATCCTTAAAAAAGTGACAATACACAAGAAAAGATAAGAAAAAGCTTTAACTCCCTCATTGAACTCCAAAAAAGTTAGAGAGATGTCCAAAAAAAGCTGCAATTTGTAGTGTTGGGAGATACTCATTTTCTAGTCAATTTTTTTTTTCTTCTTTGAATGTTTTTTCACTCTCTTGATAGAGTATCGATTTCTACCTAAGGATCCGTTTGTTAAGTGGGAAAATGACTTTTTCCTGATAGGAAATAAAGTGACTTTCTTTCTCATTTGAAATTCATATTCTAATGTTTGATTGGATATGGGAAAACTTGAAGTGCCTTTAAAAATTCAAGTCATTCATCCTTAATTTCAAGTTTTTTTCCCAAATTGCCCAAATCCTTATTTCTCCCAAAACCCTAAATTCCCAAATCGAATTTATGCCTGAATCACCAGATATAGAGAGAGAGAGAGAGATTAGGGTTGATCATCATCTCTAGCTTTCATCTCAATTTCAACAGTACAGACAGATAGACTAGTAAGAGAAACCCTAAAATTAAGGCAAGGACCGATTAACGTCATCTTCTCTAGCTTTCATCTGAATTTCAGATTCAACTTCATTGGAGTTAGGCAGTAATCCACCGCAAGAATCAACAACTGGAAACAACAAGAATCTGGCGACAAGAAGGACAAGATTACTCTCTGATCATGATCTCATACAACCGATTAGACATGGTTCAATACTTTTTTTTGCAGAAAGGTTCAATACTTCTTTACAATCAATTCGGTTTTGTGTTTTCTCAAAGATTTGGATATTCGATAAATCGATTTGGTCACGGTTCACCGTCGTGCAATACAATCGATTTGGTATAGTTTATGCAAGATCTAAATTTTGAGGGAGAGAGAAGTAGATTCAGACCAGGTTCAAGATATTCATGTTAGTGAGAGAGAGAGAGTTACGGGACAAAGAGAGGAGATAGAGCGCCTCATGAAACGTGAGAAATCAACTTTCCCATTTAAGAAAATATTTTAGACCATTTTCACACTTTATTTTCCGCCAGAAATTGATTTTCACATCTTAAGTGGCCAATCAAACAGCAGCAAATCCTCGTACGAAAATCGATTTTTCCATTAGATTTTCACACGTATCAAACGGACCCTAAGTTTCTACTTTTATAGGCGATGCTTTGTTGTAATATGTTAAGGATCTTCAATAACGGTTAAAATATTTACCGCAAAAAAAATAATTTTTTATTGTACTTCCGAATGACACGTCAACAAATTTTCTTTATACTTTCCCACTAAAATGGCAAAAGCATGGAATATAAATACTCTTTTTTTTTTTTTTGTTGAACTTGGAATATAAATACTCTAGTATTGTAACAAAATTCAATATCAATCCACTGCTTTGAGTTGTATTATAGCTCGCAAGACCTTTGGGGTCGATTTTATAACCAAAACAGCTCGACTCCATTTTTTGAAGTTAGAAAAAATTGTGGGATTTGGAAGTGGTAGATCATGTACCCCATTAAGTAAACTTTCAATTCAGCAAGTCAAAACAATCATCTATAGATTATAAAGGAAAGAATATGCAAAAAAGAACATTTGCTTCTTTTTTTTCCATTATCAATATGACCAAAACATTCAATGTGCCCTTGCTCCTTAACTTTGCAGGTCATTAAACCTTTCTTTATCTAACTAACCCCCACCCAACCCTGGCAAATCTCAGAGAACTCGATGAATTTTCAAATTCAAAGTGTCTCTTTTAGACGGTCGAGTGACCGCCTTCATCTATATCTTTGGTGTACCAACTCAGCTAACCTATCTGAATATCAACTCCGAAAAAAAGAGAAGAAAGAAAAAAAAGTAACTATGGCCTGTTCGAGTAACTAAAATACTTGGCAGATCAAATTTCTGGATAGGTGTCAGAGGAACCATCACTCGCACAAGACTTCGGTAGCGTATCAAGCTTCTTCTGTCGCACTCCATTGCACAGTTTCAAGGTCGGCTTTAGTTCCATGTACTGCGAAATGGAAAGGCGCGGAATTAAGTAACCGAAAAAAAAAGTTATACTCTTATGAATTGAAATGCAAGTTTGCCATAGATATCAACTGATTCAAATTGAAATAGAAATGAAAATCTAATAATAAAAAGATGGTTGTGGATATGAATACCTTCTTCTGAAAAGCAATGATCTCTTCCTCTGTGATAATTTCTTCCTCCGCATTTTCGTTCCATCCCATTGACCGAAGGAGAGCAGCCTCTTTCTCATCAATCACAGAGTAATCATCACTGTCGGGAAACGTTCGAGACTCACCACTTTCATCTCCATCATCAGCTGTCTTAACTCCATCCTCCAAAGGATCGGTCAGCGGAGCTTCACTACCCTGAAGACTAACTGGAGTAGCAACCTCTGGTTTCAGCTGGCTGGAACTTTCCAACACATCAGGAACCGGGTCTACAGCAACAGAAAGGTTTTGAGAAGTTTTCTTCCTCATTAGATTGAAGAAATCACTACGACTCTTAGTTTGAGATGTGGTAGGCCTCTTTTCCATGGATGATGAGCGGATGATAGAGAGAGATGACTTCCGATCTACAAGTTCAACTTTTTGGTTCTTGGGGCTCTCGAGAGAAGCAGACGTGGCAGGAGCAAGTGGGTTATTAGCTTGTTTGGAAGAATTTGTTGGGCTCACATTTCCATTAGCAACAGATGAAACACCATTCATTTCTCGTGATGCTTTCAGGACAATAAGCTTCCCACCATTACTTGTCTTTGCGATATCAGGTTTGGCAGGTGCACCACGCGCGGTGTGGTTGACATGGTGTGACGATGATAGCTGCTGCAAGTTCTTGTTTGCAATAATCATCTCATTTCTGCTTGCCAATTTAGGCTTTGATTTCTCTGAATTCAAAGCCTGCTCGAGAAACATATATCATACACATTACTGATAAGTATTATACAACAAGCTATATTTCTTTTGAGGCAATCTTTTGAAAAGGTCAAAGTCAAGCATCATAAAAACGCAGGGACTAAGGCAACTAGCGCAACCAATTCTGATACATAGTACAAGAACCAAATTAGAAATAAATAAAGGTCTAAGTCAAAAAACACTAACATCCATCTTTAAGAGTTTACTGTATAAATGTTTTAAATAGAATTCATCAATATGTAACATGGATATTAGTTTCCAAAATCAACACGAGGTACTGGATACGGCAAGTGGAGAAGGCCAGTACTAGATATAGGATCTTCGTCTTTTTACCTGAGTTTTTTACTTTTGAACCGACCGTGTTCCATAACAAACAAAAGGCTGGTCCTACCAAGATCATGTGCAAGTTCAGACAGGGTTTACATAAAAGATCAGACATTGTATCCGAAGTATCCAGATGACCAAAAACAAGGAGTATCTCAATGTGAAATACAAGTACCCAACAGAGAGTATCTAGGCGATCCAAGTATCCAAGTATTAGAGTGTCTGATATGGCAAAAAATACTAAAAGTTGGCATCCATGTTAGATAGGGATTAATCACCTAATTTTAAAATCACTTATTTATTTCAGTATCCTCAAAGTGTAAAGGTTAATGTATAATGCAATACATAAGGACAACCTTAAACAGTGCGTACTCGGGAAGACAATATTCAGAACTTCAATAATTGGTCCCACTGGGCAGACAGGTTTTGGAAAATTGGTGATTTCAGCAACTCACTAAATTCGAATAGCACATCCAACGAAGGCAAAATAATACTCGCCATTATCAACTTTTAATGACATTGAGGCACAACATATACATAACCCAAGTTGTTGAAGCTTGGATTGAGTGATTGACCACTGAGAATCACAAACTTCACAATCGGAATTAATTAGTAGTGAAAGGTCGGTTACGATGGAGTGTTTGTGAATCATCGTACAACATTTACACCATTAAGAATACAAAAACAGAAGCGATGATTGAGTAATAAACATGAAACCACAAACCGTCAGAAATAAACTACGAGATAGACAGATAGAAAGGTAAAGTTAGACAGCAAGTAAAAAGACATCGCCAAGGGTGTGAAATGGCTCATACCGAAGTTTTAGGTATTAGTTGCCTAGACTGCTTGATTGCTAATTCCTCTAGCCTCTGACTCTCAACATCTACCTAAAACCAGCAAAAACATGATAGAAAGAGATTCCATAAGCAAACCGAATGCTACAAAATGCCAATGAGTTACATATTTACAAGTTATAAATGGAAAGTCGGTTACTTGCGGAGGAGTACGTGCCCTTGGAGGGGCTCGTGCCAGTGTTTCAGCCATATTAAGACCAGTAGCCGTGCTAGGTGCCGCAGTGGCCAAGCATGAGGCAGCAGGTTTTTGGACAGAAGAGAAAGTCGTTTTATGACTGCCATTCAAGGAAGGCACGTCTGCCAAAGCTGTCCAACCATTGCCTGTAGCAGCAGATGCACTCATAGGCAGATTCTGTACAGCAGTACTTAAGCCAGGTAAGACTCTTCCAGTATCAGGAGATACTTGCTTTTCTTCAGCTCCCAAAGAAGGAAAGTCTCGTTCAAATGTAACCTTGTGACTGCTACCGACAACACTGTTACCAATGTTGAGAAAATGGTGGTTGCTATTTTTGTTGTTCACATCGGCAGCAACTTTTGTAAGACCCAGTTCATCCTGCTTTCTCGAAGTCATTGACTGTGTACGTCTAAGTAGTCTATCTTTCTGAATCTTATTAACGAACAAATCGGAGGATCCTCCAAATGAATCATGGTATTCATGGTCCCTGTTGTTTCGCATAATCAACGTATCTTTGTCTCGAAGATCATGCAAGTTCTTACCACGATCCCTATCCCGGTTGCTCTTAGTGAAACTACTGTAGGACCGCGAGTGTGAGGACGGCCCCTTTTCATGTATCAGAGAGTCATTAAAATTAGATTTCCAGTGAAAGGATGATGAAGTCCTCTCTGTAAACGAAGAACTAGACCTATCATGATCACCAGTGCTCTGAGACAATCTACTTCTGGTGGGCAATGTAGCAGCCTGATTATCTGTGCAGAAATGAAAAACAGAGCACAAATTCACAACCCAAAGAAATCATAAAAGCAGAAAAACTAATTCTTAGTCTCAGTTTTTTTTTTTTTGCTTTCAGTGGTTCCAGATAAGTGCGAAAAACAAGCTCCACCTAGGGATGCTTATTTCCATCATTTCTACTGTAAGTGATAAAAGTCAGTTAACTCCTCCACGAATTTGAGAACTTACCTGTGCGGACATTTAGTTACAAAGACCAATATATTCTCCAAAACCTAGACAACTAGTCACTATCTCAACCTTGGCCTGCTCTTACAGGATTTCATCCATTTTTTCTTTAAAATTGAAGCTTCTTTGTCTCCCTAATTGTAGCTAGTATTGGTACTCAGCGTTTATGCTCTATTTCGTTACTCTTTCAGACTCTAACTCAAACATGTTTATTTCTCTATTCGGATGTGTTTGGTGCATATAATGTTGAAATTAAATTAAAATATGTTGTGATCGTACAAAATACACATTATCAGAACGTTCTCAAGACTGAGATATAAAGAAACGACCTTTACGTAAATGGGGAGTACCTGAGTTCGAGTTAGAAGATGCAGAATGATGAACCCGATTGCCACCCCCTCCTCCTATACTTCCATTTATCTTCAACCATTCTGGAACTAATGTTGGCTCACTTTTTTCCATAACAAGTATCTAACATTATCAGTAAAGAACGAAAGGAATATCTATCTATACACTCACCAAAAACTTATCCCAATTCCAAACCCTCTCTGAAGAATTTCTTATCTTTCTGTACAGACCTAATCAAATCTAACACCTCAATCGATTAACGAACAGAACGAACCAAGTTATACCTCTTCTATATGTGAAACTCGAAGAAACAACTTCTGAACCCTAATTTCGACAACTGTATAAAAAAAATCAAGAAAAGAGAGCTTCCTGTACACAATGAATACCTTCTTCAATCTCCACTACAACTAGGGTTTCTTCTTCCATACACACTATCAAAATCAATGGCTAGACTGGGTGAAGATGAAGATTATATAGGCCCCATCTTCACAAAGAGATGGATTTTCAGTCAACAAGAACACAATCAGGAGACCCTCATCTTTAAACCAAGTCAAAATTTCAATACTTCTCAAAAAAATACTATATTTCTTAACGACAAGAATGAATACTTGTCAATCAGATTCAACCACATTCCAGAAAACCCTAATATCAGCAAAACCCTACAAGGTTACGAAACAACCCGCGTCTAATTAAGGAAACACCTCTTAAGCAATAGGGTTTTTAACAGGAAACAAATATGAAAGTTATGAGAAGGGCGGAAATCTTGCCGCCCGATCCTATCTGAAAAAAAAAACCCTAGAAGTAATCGTATCGTAAGATTAAGTAGTTTCCAATGTTAATGTGTTTCAGTGAATCATGAAGAAGTCCCCCCCAGATGAAAACGGAAACGATAGAGAGAGAAAGCTTACTAGTTCCGTAATTCGAATTGATGTATTAAAGCGAGAAATCTGGTAGTGAGCGGAGAGAGGAGAGATGGTGGTGGTGGTGGTTTTAGAGAGAGAGAGAGAGAAAAGGGGAGTTGTGAAATTTATGGTTTGTGTATTAGGACTTGGTTTATGCCGCGAGAGAGAGAGAGAGAGAAGAAGAAGAAGAAACAGGTTGGGTTGGGTTATATTTTGGTGATTTGGTCTATTAGGGGGGAGTGATATTTTCTTTCTCTCTCTAAAAGTCTAAACGGCTTACGCTTTCTTTTTGGGTCTTCAGATATATCGCGGCGTTTAGGGTTGGGTTTGACCAAAGGATTAATATTAATATTAATTAATACATTATAAACACACGATCAATCACATATCATCTAACCCTTAGGTTTTACTATCTCGTACAAACTTTATAGATGATTGTTTTTTTTCTAAACACAACTTTGTTTTAATCTTATTTTTAACTCATGTCGCTTATACGTGTTTCAGAATACTTTGACGGTTGATAAAGAGTTAGAATAAATCATAATCACTATTGTGTTGTATTCATACATGTTTGAATGTCTGATTCAAATTGATACGATTTAAGCAAGTCATATCAAAACGACTTAAGTTGAGTAAACAGAGGTGAGCCCATTTGTTCGGATATAATTGTTTAGTCAAATGGGATGAGGCATTTTCTTAACACATACTTCCATCGATTGTTTATGAAAATATTAATGATTTAAAGTCGAATGTATACATTGTATCACAAAAGCTTTGGACTTCAAATTAGGTCACAAACCAAATACATGTACAACACAAACGACATAATGTGTACATACTTTTAAGTATATACATCTATTCACAACGGGATGTGATGTCATCTTGTATATCCCCTCTACATAAAGATACACACCACAATGTTAGTTTTCGGTTCGCTCTGATAAAGCAAATTCCCATATTTCTCTTGTAGTAGGTGGACCAAGTAGTCGGTTGATCTTACGTAAAGTGTGCGAGTTTCTAGCCGATCTAAATTCCTAAATCTTCCTCCTCTTATTACCGTTAATTCCATATCACATCTATATTAGTCAAGAAATAAAGAGAATTATCTACTGAAACTCAAATATCTTATTTCTTAATATAAAAAAAGAACAATTATCGGAACTTTACTCTTTAGGTCTTTGTCTTCAATCAAATATGGGTCATTGAGCCTTCACCAAACTAGCTCTAATTAGGCCCTTTTGACATGTTTGGGACTACCTTTCAAGTAGGGGCATACAGAACTAATCTATATACCAGTACTTGGGTTTACTGCAGGTAACAAAAACCCTATACACTCCCAAGTCCCAAGGATGCAATAGAGAGATGGATTAGACTAGTGTTAGATAAAGGTTACAACCTTATGTTATCCAATAAAAAGTCACAGGCAATAGTAAAAATATTTCTTAATACTCTATCAGTCTACGAGAATAAGAAAGATCGTTTTGGAAATTTGCTTGGGCAAATTAGTATTTTATCCATTGGTTTTGCATCTCCTCCTTCCTAAGTCCCCAAGATCACATTTTCAAATTTTAGTGCAAATAGGTTATATGAGACCTTCACGCACCGAAGTATTATTCTTATAATCCTTGATTTACTTCTGGTAATTCAAGTGTATCTTTAAATTATATCCTCATGATATATCAAGAGTTTTTTTTTATGAAGGGTGGAAAAAGGCCCGCGTGGCCAAGTCCACTGGCAGGCACCAGCATCCTGAATAAGTTGGTGCCAGCCAGAGCCTGGAATGGAGTTCGGCCGGACTGGTGCATTTTCCTCCCCTATCCTTGTCTTAAAAAAGATGAAGTTACAAAACAAACCAGATTGATTTTCCAAACAATCCTCTCCCTTCATAACAACTAATATATACGCGAAGATGTTACAGGCAACACTGAAATTGTTAAAGACAACCCTACAAATGGTTAGAAGCAATATGGTCTTGAAGGCAATGCCCATCTTCCTTCTTCTCCGACAGAAGGTTGATGGCCAACAATTTGCAGAGAAAGAGAATAAACAGAAAAATGAGTTATAGTCGCTAAAGAAGAAGGTAGATGGCCATGGCTGACCAAGTCTTAGGTGAAAAACACTTTGCCTTTAACAACTTCAGGGATTGCCTATAAAACTTACATACACTTGTACACATAGGAACATTTTATATCACAACAGAAATACTTTTGTTTGACCATCAATGAGTTCCATAAGCAATTTAGCTTAATACAAGACTAAATTTGCTTCCTCAAAACAAAATCCCTAACAATAAGAAAGAAACTAGAAAGTACAGCATAATTAAAAAAACCCACATATTATCTAAATATCTATCTAATACACACTCAAAATGGCAGAACAAAAACTAGTTCAGTGAAGTACTAAGAATGACATATTAAAGTGCTTTTTCTTACCTCATTTGCTATCCCCATTCGAGTTTTCGAAGAACTCATATCAAAGCATTAATTGACTTCGATTGTCTTGTTATCGGCAATCTCGAGAACATCTTCGAGTATATCATCCTCACCAACATTGATATCTTCCACATCTTCTTCGTCGTCACCTTCACCTCCTTGAATTTTCCGAGTTGTCTTAGGGCCATATTCGAGTTGGCGATTTTCAAGTTCTTTGTCCATGGTCTCTTGAAGATTAACCAGATTGTTGTTTCCCTTTCTTGAATTCCTAGCATTTTGCCATCTCTCCAACTCTGATTCGACATTGGCTAGGTATTGATCTGCTATCTGTTTTTGATACTCTGATATCTCTTCTCTTTTCGCAGTCTTCCATTCTTGGAAAGCCTGACCAAGCAGTTTGAAAAATATTAATGAAAACTTAGAATTCTCACAAGTAAAAAACTGTAACCTGTTTTCCTTCAAAGGGTATTCTAATCATTTGGCACGTCAAACACTAGACAGATAATGTGATCGAGAGAAAGAAAATTGAAGACTTTCAGGAATCAAACCTGTGCGTTTTGCTGCTCAGCCAAGGTTGCATCATCTAGTGGCTTAGTAGGTAAGTAATATATTGGAGGCTCGGCCTTAGTCCTAACAAAAGACATCATCAAAACAATCAAACGGTAATTAGAATTTCGGAAAATTAAATATCATTCTGCTACCTACAATCTTCAGAAGAAGGAGCCTCGAGTTGCTTGAAACCCAATACTAATCAAACGAACAGAAACTTATCTTTGTGTTAATAAAACTGTGAATATGGATACGTTGACCAAAATTAAAAATAACCTGCATATAACGAAAAGAAACAAATTTATTAGTGAGAAAAAAGCCCCAAAACTTCATTGCAGTACAGAAGATAATACTCAGAAGTAAGCAACTCAAGGGAATCTAACTCGCACCTTAGGAAATTGGAAAGCTTCTTATGGTGCTCACTCCACTGAAGAAATAGAAGCTCCAATTTCTTTTCTTCTGCCTTGGCAGCTACACGAGCTCGGAGGGTCTGCACATATACAATTAAAATATAAGGATAGACTCAAATGGAAAATAGAACAGGCACTAGTTTACTTGTACGGATTCAAACAATATGTTTCCGTCTTGATCTGTAATATACACGTACCAAATCTCGCCTTCGTTTCTCAGAAATTTGTTCGCGCTCTTGCTGCCTCAGCTTTTCACTTTCTTCACGTGCCTTTTGCTCAGCCTACACAAAGTCCAAATCAGTCATTTTTTGCACAAAGATATTGAAACATTTTAACTGATACTGTGATGCATCATTTAAAGTAACCCCTAACTGATATAATGATCATATATCCCTGCCCACTTTCCATAAAATTTTAATATAAAGCTATGGTTTCCCTTTTAATGAGCACATTCAACAGAAAAATCTTTACTTCACAAGGTTCTACAATATTGTAATTCAGAAGTGAATCGAGTGATTCCCTCACTTCCTCTTCAAATACAAACCATGTTGCTAGTTGTTAGAAAAACATGACGGAGAAGCACTTAGTAGCAAGTACTTTTTTCAAACCACAAATGGGTATTACATCAAATAAATAGGTACATTTTCATTTTAAAAGAGATGAACAACTACTTACTCTTTGTAACGTATTTGATCTACGAACAAATGCCTCTGTTGCTGAAAGATGCATGTCTTCTTTCCGGAATTTCTGCAAGATGAACCGATAAGATCAAACCAAAGAGAGCTATTATAAAGCTTTGTTACGGGTAGTCAAATGCTCCCAGAAATAAATATGATACAAAGCTATAGGTTATAGTTTACTGTCTAGATGAGTAATAATTATCAGTCTGGTAAAAAATGGTAGTAAAGCATGGGATATCTTATTCTGTTAGACAACTAACTTACTGCAGACCCGTTAGCTAAAGATAAACCAAGTATACGATACCATATTTGATACAAACATTTTCACCTCATAAGGGTATATAATAGTCTATGGTAATTTGAAGCTATTCTGTCGTCTATTGTTTCTTTTCTTTTATATCTCCACAAAATTTACAAGCCAGATTGGATCTAGAAAACTGAAATTTGTTACACCAGTATTTAGCAAGGAAGCATCTTTCACTTTCTAAATAAAATTGACTCTTGTGGATCAGAAGACGTGCTAATAACATGTGATTATATTCTACATGCATCATACAAAATATATCTTGTCTAGGAGATTAGTCCGAAACTTATTGCCGCCCAATAGAGCGCAACGAATAGGTAAACCGTAAACCGTGGCATAACCCTAACCAGCATACAAATTATGGTAGTGAATCCGATCAGGATTCTAGGTAACATTGCTCGTACTGGCGGCGAACTTCACGGGTTACAGGGCTCAAGGATTACGCATTAATTTTGTTTAAGAGCTGCGGATAAGATAACATTGCTCTGCTTCTTCTTTTTTTTTTCTTCCTTTTATGATGAATCTTCACTTATATTCTTTTTTTGCTGGTGCTGATTACGTCATGATAATAAATTTTATCCCGTTTTGGACTATACAATGTTTCCTTTGGATTTTCATCTGAACCTGAATACCGCCAACATTAGGGCTTTCCGAGAAAAATAAATAAAATGCTTCTTTGGCAACCACTTACTACAACAGTACGACAATAAGATTTACTCTGACTAAATTGAAATGATAAACAAGTTACAGTGTGGTATTATCATTTCTATACATCCATTGTAACAGATAACTGGTACAGCTAAATACTAATAATACAAACAATAACTGCAACAGAGTATTATCGATCAGCAATTAAGAATAGTATTGCAATTTAAAATTTAAACCTCTTTAACGATAATATTTCAACGCTCTCTATTTGGTTATTTATCTGTCCTTTTTCATTAATATCTGACCATTTGAAAAGCTAAGCCTGTGTCTGACACAGACTTCAAATACCCTCGTTTATAAAAAGAATGATTCTAAGATTACCTCCAGTGTTCCCAGAAGCGATCCCAGCATCCTCTTGTTCCTGTTAACCAAGCTTGGATCTTCATTTTTTGGCAAAACCCTTGGCACATCTTCTGTTGGGATGTCGAAATCCTAAACCATACATAGTTAACAGCAAAAGGAGCTAATTTGTAAGAAAAAGAACTTTTCATTAGTGAAAGCCAAAGGACTGGATGTATGTTTATATAGATTACCTTCCTGGGCATCCTGTGAGTAACATCTCGCCTAAACTCACCACGGTGCTTCGGTGGACTCGGCAACTTCATATCACTGTCATTGGCAGTACCAGTTTCATCGTCTCCACCAGCAACTTCCTTCTGGTTCGCATCTTTTGCTTCCTCGACATCCTCTAGCTACATCACCCAAATAGATTACATAACTGATTAAGCCTGGGTTGTCGTAGGAGGAAAACCTCTTCTAATCCTAAGTTAACTATTCAAGTTTTCTGCTTCTTATCAAAAACATTAGTTGAATAGTTTCAGCTACTCAACGTTTAGTACCAGACCCACCTACAAGTTCTAACTTTTCAGTTATGACAGAGCAACCTAAACCCTAGGTTAATATGCCTGGTTGCTGAAAGTACAAATATTTAGGTTTATAATTAACGGAAAACCTTGTTCTGAAGCAATTCTAACCAAATTAGGGTTATTTTTTCAAGAGATTTACCTTGACAACAGCAGAAGAAAGACGTCTTTTTGGAGCGGATTGATCCTCTGGATCAATAGGACCAGCCTGAACTCAATCCAAAACCAAATTAGATCAATTCAATTAAAAAATCAAAGTTCAGTGTAAGACATAAGGCAAAGAAATCAAAATCAAACGATGATTAATTACAGGTCTAATGAATCCTCTTTGACGAACTCCAGCGCCATTAGAATTGAAATTTCTAGGGCCATTAGAGGCTAACCCACCACGGCGAATTCCCCTAGGATCTCGAAGGCGTTCAGTAATCTGAGATTGAATTTAGGTTAATGTGAGAAAATAATCAAAGAGAAATTTAGAGAGAGAAAGAGAGTTTTAGAGAGAGAGAGAGGAAGAGGGTGAAGATAAGAAAAGAACCTCCCATTGTTGGCGTTGGAGTTGATCGATTTCCTTACGAAGTTCTTCTTCAGTCTTCTCGACTCCATTGCTACTACCCATTCTGCTTCTGAGTTCTGCCTGACGAAGAAGGGAGAAATGTTTTTTTTTTTTTGGTTGCGGGAAGCGATTAAGCTTTTAAATTTGGGGACAACCTTGACGAAGTAAAAAACCCTTGTTGTTGGATCCGCCTGGGGGTTTATGGAGGAGGGCGCCTCCTCTTGATAACACATAAGTGTCCACCTAGGTTAAACTTCTTTGGTTAAACTACTCAGTGTTCATCTAACTCAAAATTTGCCAGTCATCTAACTCAAAATTACTTAATCCAATTATCTATTATATAAAACAGAAGGGAAAACGATGACTGGGACAAACATCTTTTTTTAATATGGGATATTATCTAGAGGCCCTTCTCAAAATTTAAAATATAGTCTTTCGTAGAGATAAAGTTACCTATTTAAAAAATAATAACCGTATCCTTCTTAAAAATAAAATAACTAATTTAAGAAAAATAAATAAAATAAACTTCAAGGGTTAAAAAAAGAAATTAAAATCTCTCTCTCTCTCTCTCTCTCTTTCAATAAAATAATACAAAGGATATTGTCTAGAAGTCCTTCTTAAAATTTAAAATATAGTCCTTCGTAGAAATAAAGTTACCTATTTAAAAAACAATAATCTTTTCCTTCTTAGAAATAAAATAACTAATTTAAGAAAAAAAGAAACAAAATAAACTTCAAGGGTTAAAAAAAAGAAATTAAAATCTCTCTCTCTCTCTTTCAATAAAATAATAACTAATTTAAGAGAAAAGAAACAAAAAAAATAATACAAAAAATAATAACTAATAAAAATCTCTCTCTCACAATAAAATATAACAATAAATTCCGTAACATTTGATTGATACAAGTGTCCGTGCCCTAGGGCACGAACCAATGTACAAATCAAATTTGAGGACTTTTCATATTTATTATCGCTATATTGTGGACACCCTAATTTTTTGGTATTTTACTTATTGTTTATTTTCTTTTGTTTCCTTTTTTTTCTTAAATTAGTTATTTTATTTCTAATAAGGATACGACTATTATTTTTTAAATAGTTAACTTTATCTCTACGAAGGACTATATTTTAAATTTTGAGAAGGACTTCTAGACAATATCCCTAATTAAAACAGGGTGTTTGTCCCAGTCATCGTTTTCCCTTCTGTTTTATTATAATAGATATTGTCTAGAAGCCTTTCTCAAAATTTAAAATATAGTCCTTCGTAGAAATAAATTTACCTATTTAAAAAACAATAATCCTTTCCTTCTTAGAAATAAAATAACTAATTTAAGAAAAAAGAAATAAAATAAATTTCAAGGGTTAAAAAAAGAAATTAAAATCTCTTTCTCTCAATAAAATAATAACTAATTTAAGAGAAAATAAACAAAAAATAATAACTAATAAAAATCTCTCTTTCTTAATAAAATATACCAATAAATTTCGTAACATTTGATTGATACAAGTGTCCGTGCCTAGGGCACGGGATATACCCTAGTTGATTAACATGTGTCAATTTTTTGTGTGCGAAGTCTAGTACAATTTTTTTGTGGGGAGCATTGTTATTGGTCTTGTATGCAGAGCATTGATGTGGTTTGTGGCGTTTGCAATCTCTATCGACCAACTCTAATGTTTCTCTTTCAACCACCAATTTTAAGCTAGTAATAGGAAAAAGCTCGTGGACTACTACAAATTTTAGTTACTATTATAATTATGTATGCTGCTTATAAACAATATAAATAAATTAATTAATTAATTATTGAAATATTTTATATTAAATTATTCGTTAAGCTATCAATTTTTGTTTTTTGAAACGACGAAAGTCATTACAATAGCATTTGATATATCAATACCAATGTAATGACTATTGTTGATCGTAGTCAATTTCTAAAAAAAATAGCATTTGACACATCAAAGATGTGTTTATAATAGATTTCATACAAGATACTTTTTATTTTATCTGGTCCAAACCTACTTAAACTTTAGTTTCTTAACATTTTAGAACCTCAAACACTTCGACTCAGGGTCTTACGTGCCCATGACACACGTTACTCGAAAAAATTGCTACTGGCACCCCTCTTTATTTGCACCTCATAAAGTTCTGAAAAAAGACACTCAGAGTGCCTTCCTCTTTTGACTAGCGGTCCAAACTTTTTCTGCCCCAATATCTTCAATTTCCCTATTCTTCTACCTCGATTTCTTAGTGTCTTCTTCATCCCTGACAAAATCGATCCTTGAAAAGTATTAATCATCGATTTTAGGTTGATTTCGAGTTATTTGTAAGTGTGAATCGGTTCCCTCAAATCTCGAGTGGTCTAGGAATAGTTCTAGTATAAGGTCTTGCTTTGACTCCAGGACTGGTAAGTTTGAGAAGGGCGTCTATAAGAGCATCTCCAATGCAGCACTCAATCTTAGAAACTTTGAGTGCTACATATGATTTTTAGAGTTTTTTCTTAAAAACTCTCTCTAATGCAACACTCTATTTGGATCTCTAAGATGACTTGTCGATGGCGGAATAGAGATATCTCAAGAGGACACTCTCAAGAGGACACTCTAGAGAGTGTCCTCTTGAGATATCTCTAATTGTCCAACTCATCAATATTTGATTTTCAACCAATAGAAATCGAGCCTTCTACATTTTCTAAATAACTAATTATTTATTTACAAAAATAACTATGCCACATAAGTAATTAAGACTAGTTTAGAATTTTGCATTGGAGACACAAAAATGTTGAGGAATCTCTAAAGTCGCCATCTATGAGTGAGAATCTCAATTGGAAATTGACACATAGGATGAATAGAGAGCTTTGCATTGGAGATGCTCTAAACGTCGTACGTCAAAAGAGATTGACTAGAGGCGATCTCTATCCCATGGCGCGAATAGTAATTTCAAGGGGAGCCTTTAGCCGCTCCCCATTCAAAAGTCAAAACTGGACGTAAGCCTCTTATCATACAGTAGTACCTATCGACTGTTTAAAGTACATTCAAGTCTTTCTAGGTTGCGTTAAGAGGAGCTGCTGCCTTCATCACTTGCCAACAACCCCCACTTTCGCTGCTGCTGCTGCTGCTGGTGAAAACCCCCAAACTGGTGGTGGTAATCGAAGATCAAACCTCGACGATCATGGCTGCTTCTGGTTCTTTATCATCTTTGCCGGAGGAGGAACTAACTCTCACTGTGAAGTGGAGTGGTAAGGAATACACAGTTCGTGTTTGTGGAGATGACAGTGTTGCTGAACTCAAACGTCGTATCTGTGAACTCACTAATGTTCTACCCAAACGCCAAAAACTCCTCTACCCTAAAATTGGACCAAAACTCTCTGATGATTCCATTATTCTCTCTCAACTTCCCCTCAAATCCTCTATCAAGATGACCATGATTGGGTGGGTACTCTCTCTCTCTCTCTATTCATATTAATGTTGGTTGATTTAGTATTTGATGACTTTAGGTTTTCCTTTTATCAGTCAATTTAGCTACCCATTCCCCCCTTTTGAAGAATTCTAGTGAAAATTTGAAAAAAAAAAAGTCTTTTTTATAAGTGATTTGATGAAGTGGGAGATGGGTTTGATGAGGGATTAGTTATATTGACAAATATCATTCATTCCTTATTAGGGTTAAGAATCCCTAATCACTTTTACGCTTGTGGTTTATAGCGAATTTGCATGAATATTTTCAACCTTGAAACTAACATTGATTTTTCAGTACTGTGGAAGACGAAATTATCGTGGATCAAGTGGATGATCCTGAAATTGCTGACGATTTTGAGCTAGGGCAAGATGAAGCTATTGACATTAAGGATAAAGAAGTCAACATTCAGAAACTGCGTCGTCGTATTAGTCAATATAAGGTCAGTTGCCAATAATATGGTTAAGTGCAGTTACATTTTGTATTCCATAGACGTGTTTTCTTAATATCACAATATGATTCAACCTAGTGAATCTGCTCTTGTTAGATAATGATCTTTATTTTTCTAGTCATACATATGGAGAATTATCACTGATAGCAGGTGCTACCATCGTTCTAACAGTGAAGGCTCCGAGCGAGAAACCTCGCCATTTTTCAATCTGAGATTCTTGTGGAAGGCTTTGGGTTGCTATTGTACAGAGGAAACTCTTTTGGAAATGAGTCTCGTCTGGGAGTCGCCAGGCCGTGTCTGTGCCTACTCTTGGGGCACGGCACGAGGCGCATTCTGGAGTAATATATTAGTTAGAACTTGCGAAAAAGGGAACAAGATGCTTTTCCTTTAGAGTTTTTTTAACACAATAAGTTTAGCATATATTTGTGTTTGAAATCTCACTCCTCTGGTTGCACGTGTATGTTCTCTTACTAGCATATATCTGTGCAATAGGATATCCTAATTTTCACTATTTTCTGGTCGGCTGCACGTTATTATACATGTTTCTTTCTTGTTGTGGTCTACATTAAAACTTTTCCAATTTAAGGTCAATCTAGTTTGTCTGAATAGTGATCGATTCTTTCTCACATGGCTCCATAATTTCGTTCTCTTTCTAACTTAACTAGTTCTTTCTAGATTGAACTTCTCAATCCATGCCGCGAAGGGAAGAAACTGCTAGTTTTGGATATCGACTATACCCTATTTGATCACCGTTCCTCTGCCGAGACTCCACTTCAACTTATGCGACCATGTAAGGCTAGTAAACTACATACTTCTTATATATATGTATGTATGTGTTTGTATGCTATTTACGACTCTTTCTTGACATAATCCATATAATGCCTTTACAGATCTACATGAATTTCTTACTGCTGCGTACTCGGAGTACGATATCATGATATGGTCAGCAACCAGGTTAGACTTAATTACTTAAATCTACTAGGCATTAGCCTCATCAACATGATTTTTTTCCCAGCAGCAGACAGCACTTATTTATCATGTTATCTATTCTTGAATTAAACTTGATTATTTGTATTTCCATATCGGTTTGTTCCGTACAGCATGAAATGGGTCGAATTGAAGATGGGGCAGCTCGGAGTACTCAGCAATCCTAACTACAAAATAACTGCTCTACTTGACCACTTAGCCATGATTACAGTTCAATCTGATCATCGAGGCATCTTTGATTGCAAACCACTTGGTCTCATCTGGGCTAAATTTCCCGAGGTCCTATTCTGACATATATATATATCCACCAGTTCTATTTTTATCTTTTGATCTGTTTGAATTTCTCATTGATGCATATTTATGTTCTTCTTTACCTTTTTCTTGATTTTGCTTACAGTTCTACAATTCGAGAAACACCATTATGTTCGATGATCTACGAAGAAATTTTGTGATGAACCCACAAAATGGACTGACAATTAGGCCTTTCAAGAAAGCCCACGCCAACCGCAGTACTGATCAGGAGTTAGTAATGCTCACCAACTATCTGCTTGAAATAGCTGAACTCAACGATATGAGTAAACTCGATCACAAGCATTGGGAGTCATATGCATCCAAGCGACGAAGGCACCACTAAACATATATAAGAAATGCTGGCGGAGCTCAGTCCTCTGCAGGAGTTATTATGCTATAAAATGGAGCCGACGAGCAAAAGTCGGTTTACAGGTGCTTCTTGTAGTTAATATTATGTTATCCAGATAAATTATGAAATCTTTGAAGCTAGAATGATTGGATGAGTGAAGGAAAATCAACAGAGTTCTAGCCATTTTGAACTTTAACCTATCATTTATACTATTCGGGTTGATTCTAATCAAGGGTGTTATCACTTTTTTTTTCAAACTTGGTTCTTCAAGAACCTAAACCCTAACTTTTGTGGATCTGATGTTTTCAGTATCTTAATTAAGACCATCTAAATTGATAGGCCATTCTCAGCAAAAAATATCGATAGGCCATTGACAGGAAGTCATCCAATAAAATTAGTGAGCAAGGGTGATGTATGGCCCGAATACCTATGCCAACTATAGCTTAATAGCTGATGTGGTCAGGCTAGATTTTTCAAACATCTTCTCTTTTTCAATGGGCTTTGAAAATCTACGTTGTCTATATCAGCAGTCGCGTGTTGTGGTCAGCCTAGATTTTCCAAATGTTAGCCAGCTATATCAGCGGCAGGGTCGTAGTAGGGGCAAATATATTGGGGTTATCCATACTTTTCTTTATTAGTGAAAAGGTGTTAAAATGTTTAAGGATGCTCCTATGATCTATCTATAGGAGAAAAAGGAGTAATAGAAATTTGAGACAAGAGATGACTTATAGATTGGTAAGAAGAGAGGAGGAGACAGAAAGGATAGTTGTCTTTGTCATATTTAGCTACCAACCAGGCAACCATTAACTACCACCGCCCACACATGTTCTCTTCTCTTATTCACAGCCCAACATGTCTCTTCTCTCTCTCTATCACTTCCTCTTTCCTTTTTTTTTTCCTTCTCATGTCTTTTCCAAATTGGTAAGAGTCACACAAATCTATCTCCTTGGATGTGTACAAGTAAAAAAGAAGACTGTTACAAAACAATCAATCTCCTCTGTTGCCTCAACCCTTGCCTAATATATATGATGAAAGTATTTTAATTTTTTCTTTAATCAGTTTTTTTTAAGAGTGATTATACAAAGTGAAAAAAAGTGATTATTTAGAAAGTTATAATAGATTGTTGAAATAAAAATAAGAGAGTTGATACACAAGTTTTGTACAGATTTTGCATTTTCTCGTGTCATATAGTTACAACTGTTAAAATGATAACTCAGTTTTACTTTTACGGTTAGTACCTGTTAGAGAAGATAAAGAAGATGATGGTGTCATTGAAGTGTTATTATAATTTTGTATTTCAGTTGTTTCTCTTATGTGTGTCTATAGGCACTCCTTTATTGTTAGCTAGACATAAGAGACTTTGTCTCCTTTCTCTTCTCTCTCTATAACAAACTCTATAATTTGAGGGGGAGTTTGTGAAGGAAGGAGGCGCCTATAACACTTATGGGAGCCCCTTATAAAACTTCTCAAGTATTATTGGCCTCGAAATTTCGTTTTGATTTAAGATCTAAAATTGAATAGGGTTGTCCACCACTCTTTGATGCAGCGGTTGGATACCGCTCTTATGCCTATGAAGTCGTGAGATCGAGACTCAGTAGAAGCAGTTTGCCATCAAGATTTATTTCATGTAATTTAGGCAATATATAGTAAATAATATAATATATTTGTCGGGATTCAGACTTCTTTCATGTTGTCAAATTTTAGACCTCTTTCATTATGATTTAAATTAGGTGGTTATAGTGCTCATCACATCTTCATGATGTATCAATGCTTTGTAACGACTTACGTAGATCGAAATCGATTTCTCAAAAAGAAGACTTGAACAGGGTTAATGTTTTCAATATTTTGATAATTAACCGACTTTAAGACTCCAGTGCTCTTAAAATTGCACAAGAAATGACGAGAGAATTTTGATGCCTATCTAATCCAGACCTCATTCAATTTAAATTAAAGTTCCTGAAAAGAAAATGGGTTATTTTCCAAAAGGCCCCCTATTTTGTGACTAGTTTTCTGCCCAGCCCCCTAGATTACCAATAATTCCCGTAAAGTCCTCTTTTTTCGTTATCTTTAACATTCCGTTACTCTCTCTCCTCCATCTCATTTTCTCTCTCTGCCACATCATCTTAGCACGACACATCATCATCTTCACCGGGAGGGGTCGCCGGCCGGAGACCTTCAATTTTTTTTTCTCTCTCCTCTCTCTCCCAAAAAAAACTTTTATTTTTTTCTCTCTCTCCAAAAAAAAAATATATATATTTTTTTCGGAGAGAGAAAATAATTTTTTTTTTTTAATGTTTGAAGGTGGCAGGCCGGAAATTTTTCCGGCCGGCGACCCCTGCCGGAGAAGGTGATGATATGGCGTGATAGGTGACTTGGCAGAGAGAGAATATGAGATGGAGGAGAGAGAGTAACGGAATGTTAAAGATAACGGAAAAAAGGGGCTATACGGGAATTATTGCTAATTTAGGGGGCTGGACAGGAACACAAAGTAGGGGGCCTTTTGGGAAATAACCCAAAGAAAATTTAACCCTATATTTTTGTGGCAAGTAGCAGTAGTAGACTAGAGGGTCCGTCAATTAGGGTTTCATTCGATATATCTAAGATTTTAAGCTACTAATAATATAGAGCGCCGATTCCTATAGAATCAACAACCATTAATTAAAGGCTACTAAAATAAGAGTTTAGAAACTTAGTTGGTAATTGGAAACTTGTATTGTCTACTTAAAGAAAGTGTTTATAGACTTGGGGGGAACAAGAGAAAGAGAGAAGAAAACAAACTAGTTTGGCTACCATGACAAGAAAGAAGAAGAAGATGGAGCTGCCGCCACAACAACCATTGCCTCTCGCCGCCGCCATCACCAATGACGCCATTGTTTCAACCCCTCTTGCTCTTGGAGGTGATATGAGTGATGAGTTAATGTTAGAAATATTGAGCTGACTTCCAGCAAAGTCATTGATGCGTTTTAAGTGTGTACGTAAAAGTTGGTTGTATTTGATCGAAGAAGACAAACAATTTATCGCGTTACACTACTCTCGATCAAAATCACACAAAAAACTCCTTCTCGGTTTCTCATGTGAAAGTCATGGAACTGGTTTCTTCACACTAGATTTCTTCAAAAATAGTACAGAATATGTGACAATACCTCTACCTCAATCGGAGAATAAATATAAATTGGAGAATAAACATATTTTGAGGTCTCGTTATGGTCTGTTATGTTATGTTTGGGGATGGTCTTTTAAAATCTACAATCTCTTCACAAGAGAAGAAACACCATGGACCACATCAAACTTTCGAAAGAGAAAACGCAAGTATCAGTCTTGTCTATTTGGATTTGGATTTGATCCTGTTACCGAAAAACATAAAGTATTGATCATGTGGACAAGACATCACCACGATCTTTCATGGGACCAGGAGGAAGTGCCATTCTGTGAGGTATTGACAGTTGGTGAGAATACTTGGAGAACAATTGACAATGTCCCGCCCATGAAAGGTCTTTACGGAAAGCCCACTTATGCGAATGGTTCTTTATACTGGTTGATTACACCTTCATTATGTTATGATAACCGTCGGGATAAAGAATCGGTTGAAAGCATAATAGAATTTGATGTTGGAAAGGAAAAGTTGAGAGTGATAGAATACCCTCATAGTATAGTCAATGATCGTCTTAGTCGTAACACTTATGAGTATTTGTTGGAAGTAGACGGACATTTAGGGCTAATAGAGAAAACGTCTTATCGTTCTAAAAAGAAGATCCTGGAAAAGATGAAGATTTGGATTTTAATGGAGGATGAAATTGAGAATAACAAGAGTAGTGGTAGGTGGATAGAAGAGACGAATGAATTGCCTTTTGTCACATGGTGGGACTCTTTTGAATCAATTCCAGAAACAGACATGATAATGGTAACAGACCAAAGTTGGGAAAAAGGACCTCCCTCTATTTATGTTTACGACCGGAAGAAGAAAGAGTTGAATAATTATACTAGTCTTGAAAAACTAGGACGAGGGAATAAAGGTAAGGAGATGTATTTCACGGCTCCTTATTATTGTGTGTTAACAAATATTGTGGAGAGCATTTATCCTGTTCGGGCACAAGGTCAGACATCAACCCAACACCACCTGCAATAACAAATTCTGGCTTGGATTGAGGACGATCATTGCCAACCCCTGAGCGGCTGAGCCCTGACCAACACCACCATAAGACTTTAAAAGAAGAGGATTATTACTCTTTACATTCATGTTTGATTTTTATTTTCTAATAGATAAGATATTTTTTAGACCGATTGCCAATACTAAGTAGCAGTCACATATTTGTTTTCATGTTTCATGATATTATGCTAGTATGCCGTTCATGTTTTTCGCTCCTTTTGTTTTTACATGGAAGCTTGTTATGATTTCGACTGGCTCTCTAGTATGTATATATATATATAATATATATTTAAGCATGTATGATCTCATGAATTCGTTTTTGAAATTAGAAACCCAGAACCATGAATTAGTACAAACAACTTTTTCACCCCTAATAATCTCGATTTCCATATGAGAATCGGGAGAAAAAAAATAAACTCAAGTTTGGAACAAAAATGATGTTTTTCCATCAAGCTTTACCTTCGACTATCCCACAGCACAAATGATGTTTTACAATGTGTTGTTGATCTAGACAACTGAATACATTTACAGTTTCACAATTACTAAATTTACAACAAGATCAAGCTTTACCTTCGACTATCCCACAGCACAAATGATGTTTTTCCATCAAGTCCAAAGTATCTTGGATCTCTTCTGGGTAGCTTTAAGGAAGGAAAGAAACCAAATTTACAGTGTGAAAGCGGGGATATTACCTAATCAGGATGAGTGAAGACGTATATGGTAGTGTATGAATCGAATACAGAGTCCCATCACTTGAACTTGGTCCTTCAGGATTTACTTTCAACTGAAACGAAGAGTGGAAGTTATTATCCGGAGCTTGCCTGTAGTCGGAGCATAGACTGTTGCTTTTCGCCTTCAAGGAATGTTTTCAGCTCCTCCGGAGCAACCACCTGCTTTAACCAACTATGTAGCTCTATCCCTTCCACATTTTCCTTTTCTGTACATGATAATAAGCATCATCACAGCAAATAACATGAAGTGCAAAAAATGAGATATCATGAAGTAGTAGATTACTAGTTTTACCTTCTAAATCTGCACCAAGGCCCTCCAAAACGGTAGGATTTGCACGGACAACAGAAAGCGCTACTTCAAGTGCTGATTGCAGTAGGGCTTTGACCTCTCCTTGAACTAGATCCACCAGCTTCCCCTGATGAATTCTACTTCAGATCAGCATTTCCTCATAAACAAATTAGGACGATCACAACAAATAAAAAAAAAAAATATAACAAGAAAAAAGAAAAGAAAACCTGATCCCTTCCCCCAGGCATCCCTCCACCAGAATCATCCATCCCACCAGCAGACATTGTGGTTATTGATATTGGGCCAATAGTCTCATTAAGACCGTACTCAGCTACTGCTTTATACGCCATGTCTGTTGCCTTTCGTATATCATCAAAGGAAGCTGTAGATACACGGCCCGAGTAAACAATTTCTTCTGCTGCACGCCCTCCAAGAAGTGTAACCAAGCGGCCTTGTAACTCATCAATGAAGAGCAAATATCTGTCTTCGCTAGTTGGAGGAGTATAGTAGGTGAAGCCTAGTGCCCCTCCAGACCTAGGTAATATGCTTAGTTTCTGTTGACACAATCGATTAATTTGTTAAGAGATCAATCACAAACTCTATATCAAAGATAATAGTCTATTTTCCAAACCTTTCTCCCAAAGTTGATGGCCATATACCAAATAATAGAAAATACAAAAGGGATCCCTTGTTTCAGGTTTCCTATGGTTTACCTCCACTTGTGGTTGCCCATGTAAAAGCTTTTCAACAGCAGTTCCTACAACTGCATGACCAGCTTCATGCCGTGCCACTACAGCCTTTTCATTTCCTCGCAACTTTGCATGTTTTTTTTTTTTGACAGAAAGTTGCATGATTTCAGTCTCTCGGTAATCAGCTTAGTAATAATAATGTGTAGCATGAAATAATAAAAGAAAATCATAATGTAGTATGAAGTCCAAAATGAGCAAACAGAATGATGTGCTTTGGGATATCAGGGCATATTTCGGCATAATAAGTTCATCTTTATGCAAACACTATCAGAAGAAGGATGTGTGCTCTGTGCTTACAAACTACATTTGACGGCCATAAACGTATTGCCACTTCAAGCCAAAAGGGGAATATGCTGAACTTTTGGTTATCTCATGAGGTGCACGACCACAGTGTCCACACAAAACCTTCTAAATGGTTCACAATTACTTTTGAAGTAATAGATATATACTACTCGCTCTCTAATTTGTAGGTATTAGAGAGAGAGAGAGATGACTACAGCTATTGAGCGTTCCACTGCCTGGACAAAATCCATTTTCTCCATAACCACTTTGTTAACTCTTCCAGCCAACAAGGCAGCTTCACTTACCAAATTCGCAAGGTCTGCCCTGTGCAAGGTTAAAAAACGAGTTAATTATAGGAAACATATTTTATTCGAGAGACGGGTGAATTTGGGGAGTCAGGATACCCCAGTGAAACCAGTTGTCATAGAAGCAATTTCAGTAAGATCAACATCGTCTCCTAGAGGAAGTTCTTTCTTGAAAACATGAACTTTTAAAATGGCTTCTATCTCTTCCAAGTCTATCTGAATGTCAGATATCTGCGGTAATATTTAGAATAAGGAATTTTCACATGATGTCAGAGTCCATACCATAACAACACGATCAAATCTCCCTGGACGGCCAAGTGCAGGGTCTAACACATCCGAGCGATTAGTTGCTCCAAGGACAATAACTGAAGAGTTGCTGTCGAATCCATCCATCTCCTGCAGTACATTATAAGAAGAATCCTTTGATACCCTACAGCGAGCAATTGGTTCAGGGTCTGCTCTCGCTCGTCATTGCTTACAATCCGGAATTTCCTCCCATCACCGCTTTTTGCTACTGCATCTATCTGCAATAAAAAGACATTCATTTGAAGTGCGTCAAAAGTCTTAGATTCAGATCATAAATTAGAAACATAAACAGGTCGCTGTTCCCACCTCATCGATGAATATTATTGATTGTGCTTCCTTTTTAGCCCTTGCAAAGATATCTCTCACACGAGATGCCCCCATGCCAACATATAATTCCACAAACTCGCTAGCAGAACAGCTTATAAAGGGAACATCTGCTTCTCCAGCTACAGCCTTTGCCAGAAGAGTCTTACCTGTCCCAGGAAGACCAACCTGACTAAGGTCCGTAGAAAGTTAAAAGCCATTTCGAAATATCAAATTGTATAGGATACTTATGTTACCTAAATATCAAAGTTAAGAATCAGTTTCTACGGTACATGACAGAAAAAAAAAATCCATAATATGTTATTTATGCCGAGTTGCCATAAGTATCCCATCTATAGTACACATGGGAAGTTCAAAAGCTACGTTGACGAGTTGGAAAAGTAAGTGAAACAGGATATTTTCTCGCAATGAGCAACGAGAGAGTCAGTCGACTTCTCATGCTGAAAGTACAGGGTTACATGCAATGGAGGTCATCATTTTAGCATATCCAGAGTTAAATATTTAATCTCACGCAATATTTTAACAAACTTTCAAGGCGTATGCCTCGAGGCGAGGCGGTTACCTGATGCCTCGCTGCTTACGTGTTTGAACTCGAGAAAAAAACGTGCGCATACATGTTATTGTTGAGTTGTTGGGCAACACAAAAGTATTGGTATTTTTATCTATCAAACTCGTAGGACTTCATATTATGATAGTAAAGTAGAAAAACTATGCTACGCTTTACATAATTGATACCATTTTCCCTACAAAAAAAAAAATAATTTACGCGTTTTATGTATCGAGGCGTACGACTCGAGGCCTCACCTTGTGGGAGCAAACCGCCTCGAGGTGTAAAAACATGTTTTAGAACATTGATCTCATGCAGTAAATTTTTCTTGATACTGGGTCATAGGAAACAAACGCACCAAAAGAACCCCACGAGGAGGTCGAGCACCAAGTCGGATATATCTATCTGGATTCCTCAAAAATTCCGGGCCAGTAAATATCATGAATCAGTTCAACTTGGGAAGAAAGGAAAAGCAATAAACAAATAATGAGACCCACTCGTCCATGACTAGCTTATTCTATTCTCCTGTGCAACTTGGATTTATTAAGAAAACATAACAGAAATAGCAATAAGTGCTATATGAAGCTATTAGTTATAGACATGATCGTGGTTACCACAATTTCTGCTAGCTCCTCCTTAGCTTCATCAACCCCAGCAACGTCAGCAAATGTGATAGTTTCCACTTGTTCAGACGACACTTTTGCACCACCACCACCACTAGATTTCCGCCTCCTCAGCTGACCAGCTGGATTCTGGAAACATGCACACATTCTCAGTAAATTAAAGTTTTTCAGCATTCATTAGAGCATAGTGGAATAAAACATCATGTCATTACCACCTGAGAGAAGCTCACTGGGAACTGATGAAGTAGCCCTGCAAGCACAGCAAGATAGAAAAGTGCAATCTGCAACAAGGAAACACATATGGTTAAATTAAATCTACTCATAATGACAGAAATATTGCTTGCATACAAGAAAAGTAAGCGACATCATTAGGATTTCCCTGAGATCAACGAACTCTATGAAATAGCCCAGAGAACAACCATATCGTCAACATGAGACAAAGTCTGTCAATACTAGCCTTTCCACCATTGGCATTATATCAGGGTTGTAAGAAAAGAGAAATTGTATTGATTGTGTTGATCCTCATAGCTATTACATAAGATCTTTATAAGGAGTAGTACAAGAGAAAAGTTTAAGCAATTGAGCAATGTGGGACTAGCTATATATTCTAACATTCCCCCTCAAACGAATGACTTTTGCTAGTAAAAAATTCATGAGTTTGCTAACAAATTGTAGATTTTGGACTTGCTATCATGCTATCTTTCTATCTTGTTTGCTATCTTGTTTGCGATCTTGGTTGCTATCTTGGTTGTTGTCTTGTTTGCTATCTTGGTTGCTATCTTGTTTGTTGTTGTTGTTGTTGGCTCCATTGCCAGGTATTTTCTTTATTTAAAGAGAATTGTGTTCTCTATTTAAAGAGAAGGCGGACAATTATAACCCATTGTCCGGTTGTGGGTGGAGATATACTCCTTGCTTTCAATAGCGGACAATTATAACCCATTGTCCGGTTGTGGGCGGAGATATACTCCTTGCTTTCATTAGCTCTGACACTTATTACGCCATATAGAAT
Organism: Eschscholzia californica; assembly: GCF_041429995.1. Lineage (NCBI taxonomy): Eukaryota > Viridiplantae > Streptophyta > Magnoliopsida > Ranunculales > Papaveraceae > Eschscholzia > Eschscholzia californica. Next base: position 41,209,265 of record NW_028238483.1, on the reverse strand, counting down.
GCAAATTCTTGATCTTATTTATCCTTTTTCAACCACTAGCAATCACCATTCTTAATCTTTCCCACTTCAATTCCTCATTTATACTCTTTCTCTTATCTCCTCTTCATTTGATCTTATAGAAAAAAAAACTAATGGAACCAAGTAGATTACAAAAGGAACAAACATTTGAGAGTTCTCATCTTGGATATAAGAAGTATGAGCAAATCAACGAAGAGGATTAACTCTTTTGCCATAAAGGAACCCACAAACATGTTTTCAAACAGCAAAAGAAAACCATCTTTGAGAATAAGCATGATTCTTCGATACATTCTATCAAACACTTTATGTGCATCATATTGGAAATCAAGATTTTGGACAACTAGAAGTATAGTTTCAAGATAAACATGGGGTATATAACTATTCTAACAAGAAATCCATGAATTCTTTTCCCTTCTCTAATAGCTTTCCAATTTCTCTCAAAATATAACTTCATGGACCATGGATACACATAGATTTGATGTTGTGGAGGACTTGACATTTGAAATGCTTGAGATCATTGAAGAGTATATCATGTGATTTCTTCAACAAATCACTCTTGTTTGGATCTTTCATCTTCTTATTAATCTTCATCATCTTCAAATACTATTGAGAAAAATATTGAAGAATGATTAGATCTCAACAATAGAAAAGAGCTACTCTTATTGGAAAGAAAAAAAAACACTAACCTTGAACTAAAAACCGATAAAAGCCCGGCGGACGGTAGCCATTAATGGGACTACTGCTGCCGGCAAGCGGAAGAGTTAATTTTGCATGAATATTTTCTTAATATCACAATATGATTCAACCTAGCAAATCTGCTCATGTTAGATTGTGATCTTTTATTTTCTAGTTATACATATGGAGAATTATCACTGATTGCAGGTGCTACCATCATTCTAACAGTGAAGGCTCCGAGCAAGAAACCTTGCAATTTTTCAATCTGAGATCCTTGTGGAAGGCTTTAGGTTGCTATTGTACAGAGGAAACTCTTTTGGAAACGAGTCTCGTGTAGGAGTCGTCAGGCCATGTCTGTGCCTACTCTTGGGGCACGACACTGCACGAGGCGCATTAAGAGTGGAACTGTAGGTGCCACATTCTGGTGTAATATATTAGTTAGAACTTGCGAAAAAGGGAACAAGATGCTTTTCCTTTAGAGTTCTCTTACTAGCATATATCTGTGCAATAGGATATCCTAATTTTCACGATTTTCTGGTAGGCTGCACGTTATTATACATGTTTCTTTCTTGCTGTGGTCTACATTAAAACTTTTCCAATTTAAGGTCAATCTAGTTTGTCTGAATAGTGATTGATTCTTTCTCACATGGCTCCATAATTTCGTTCTCTTTCTAACTTAACTAGTTCTTTCTAGATTGAACTTCTCAATCCATGCCGCGAAGGGAAGAAACTGTTAGTTTTGAATATCGACTATACCCTATTTGATCATCGTTCCTCTGCCGAGACTCCACTTCAGCTTATGCGACCATGTAAGGCTAGTAAACTACATACTTGTATATATATATATATATATATGCTATTTACAGCTCTTATATGACATAATCCATATAATGCCTGCACAGATCTCCATGAATTTCTTACTGCTGCTTACTCGGAGTACGATATAATGATATGGTCAGCAACGAGGTTAGATTTGATTACCCAAGTCTACTAGGCATTAGCCTCATCAACACGATTTTTTTCCCCAGCAGCAGACAACGCGTATTTATCATGTTATCTAGTCTTGAGTTAAACGTAATTATTTGTATTTCCATATCGATTTGTTCGGTACAGCATGAAATGGGTCGAATTGAAGATGGGGTAGCTCGGAGTACTCAGCAATCCTAACTACAAAATAACTGCTCTACTTGACCACTTAGCCATGATTACAGTTCAATCTGATCATTTGATTGCAAACCACTTGGTCTCATCTGGGCTAAATTTCCCGAGGTCCTATTCTGATGATATATATATCTGCCACTTGTGTTTTTATCTTTTGATATGTTTGAATTTCTCATTGATGCATATTTATGTTATTCTTTATCTTTTTCTTGATTTTGCTTACAGTTCTACAATTCGAGAAACACCATTATGTTCGATGATGTACGAAGAAATTTTGTGATGAACCCCCCAAATGGACTAACAATTAGGCCTTTCAAGAAAGCACACGCCAACCGCAGTACTGATCAGGAGTTAGTAATGCTCACCAACTATCTGCTTGAAATAGCTGAACTCGACGATATAAGTAAACTCGATCACAAGCATTGGGAGTCATATGCATCCAAGCGACGAAGGCACCACTAAACATATATAAGAAATGCTGGCCGAACTCAGTCCTCTGCAAGAGTTGTTATGCTATAAAATGGAGCTGGCGAAGAGATCAAATCGGGCAAAACTCGGCTTACAGTTGCTTCTTGTAGTTAATGGAGTATTATGTTATCCAGATAAATTATGAAATCTATGAAGCTAGAATGGTTGGATGAGTGAAGAAAAATTGACAGAGTTATAGTCATTTTGAACTTTAACCTATCATTTATACTATTCTGATTGATTCTAATCAAGGGTGTTATCACTTATTTTTTTCAAACTTGGTTCTTCAAGAATCTAAACCTTAACTTTTGCGGATCCGATGTTTTCAGTATCTTAATTAAAACCATCTAAATTGATAGGCCATTTTCAGCAAAAAAATAAAAAAAAATTGGTAGGCAATTGTCAGAACAGGAGTAAGGGTGATGTATGGCAGGAATATCTGCGTCAATTATAGCCTGATAGTTGATGCGATCAACCTAGATTTTCCAAGCATCTTCTCTTTCGAAATGGGCTTTGCAAATATGGGTTATCTATATCAGCATTCGGGTGATGTGGTAAGCCTCTTTTTTTGTTGAACTAATGATGTGGTCATTTTTTTTTTGTTGAACTAATGATGTGGTCAGCCTAGATTTTCCAAACGTTTGCTCTTTCAAAACGTGTTTGAAAAATCAGGGTCGACTATGTGAGCTGTGGGTTTGTGCTAGGCCGAAATATTGGGTTTATCCAAACTTTTCTTTATTAGTGAAAAGGTGTTAAAATGTTAGGATGGTCCTATGATCTATAGGAAAAAAAGTAGTACTACTATTAGAAATTTGGGACAAGGAAGAGATGAAACTTATAGGTAAGAAGAGAGGAGGAGACAGAAAAGGATAGTTGTCTTTGTCATATTTAGCTACCAACCACTAACTACCACCGCCCACACATGTTCTCTTCTCTTATTCACAGCCCAACATGTCTCTTCTCTCTCTCTATCACTTCCTCTTTCCTTTTTTTTTCCTTCTCATGTCTTTTCCAAATTGGTAAGAGTCACACAAATCTATCTCCTTGGATGTGTACAAGTAAAAAAGAAGAGTTGATACACAAATTTTTCTACTTTATATGATTTTGCATTTTCTCGTGTCATATAACTACAACGGTTAAAATGATAACCCAGTTTTACTTTTACTGTTAGTTACGGTTAAAATGATAACCCAGTTCAAAGATAAGGTTTATTATGATCTGAATGTTTCAAGAATCTCAACCTTAACTTTTGTGGATCCCATGTTTTCAGTATCTTAATTAAAACCATCTAAATTGATAGGCCATTTTCAGCAAAAAAAAAAAAAAAAAAATAATTGGTAGGCAATTGTCAGAACAGGAGTAAGGGTGATGTATGGCAGGAATATCTGCCTCAATTATAGCCTGATAGTTGATGTGATCAACCTAGATTTTCCAAGCATCTTCTCTTTTTAAATGGGCTTTGCAAATATGGGTTATCTGTATCAACATTCGGGTGATGTGGTCAGCCTAGATTTCCCAAACATTTGCTCTTTCAAAACGTGTTTGAAAAATCAGGGTCGACTATATGAGCTGTAGGTTTGTGCTGGGCCGAAATATTGGGTTTATCCAAACTTTTCTTTATTAGTGAAAAGGTGTTAAAATGTTAGGATGCTCCTATGATCCATAGAAAAAAAAAGTACTATTAGAAATTTGGGACAAGGAAGAGATGAAACTTATAGGTAAGAAAGAGAGGAGGAGACAGAAAAGGATAGTTGTCTTTGTCATATTTAGCTACCAACCACTAACTACCACCGCCCACACATGTTCTCTTCTCTTATTCACAGCCCAACATGTCTCTTCTCTCTCTATCACTTCCTCTTTCCTTTTTTTTTCCTTCTCATGTCTTTTCCAAATTGGTAAGAGTCACACAAATCTATCTCCTTGGATGTGTACAAGTAAAAAAGAAGAGTTGATACACAAATTTTTCTACTTTATATGATTTTGCATTTTCTCGTGTCATATAACTACAACGGTTAAAATGATAACCCAGTTTTACTTTTACTGTTAGTTACTAGTAAACAGTTGTCAGTTCTCTCATATTATCCTTGCAACTAATATTTGAACGCGTTCTGGCCCCTTCCTTTATTATAAAGAATGTTTATTTTTGACAAAAACAATGATATTTAGTTGTTATTTGTTTGAATGGTATAACTAGGTTGTTTTCAAAGATAAGGTTTATTATGATCTGAATGTTTCAAACACTTGCAAATTCGTTTTGGTAAAGCATCCGAGTCGATTCTTAACTTATATTAATTTAGTTAGATAACCTAATAACTTGGTTATCAAAATGAAAGATAAACAAACCTACTAAATCTTTTCCCATCGTTCTCTAAAATATGCATCTGACTTAGTTTTCCACGGCACCGAATTATCAAACAATTTGTACTGTCATGTACTCTTAACTTTTTCTTTAATGTGACATAGTTTGTTGAGAAAAAAAGCTTATTAGTATTATTTATTGAATTCCCACCCAAACCAACTCTCAACTCCCATTCATCACCAAACTTCTTAATAAATCACATGAACACTTAAAGTGCCATTTTCATTGATCATTCATGTTCAAAACTAAAATAAAATAAAAGATTTAACTTAAAACAGTGGGTGTGGGTTGCTTCTGTCTTGGATTTGATAGGACCCAATAAGGCAATGGCACTATTAGTTGGATATTAAAATGAAAAAAGGTAATTAATTTGGTGTGTACCTAACTAATTAATTAAAAGACTAAATCCAATCAATTAAGAGAGAGAAAGGGGAATGGAGAGAAAACAATATAGATATTTGCACATGAAAATCTGACACAAACACACACACACACACTTCCTAACCACAAAATTGTTCTTTACACCCATTTCATAGTTCAAAAGATTCGGTCACCTCACATGCTCTCTTTATCAACCAATTTATAGAAAGAGAGAGAGAGAGAGAAGGAAATTTGATCTAAAATGAAACATATGGATGAAAATATACAAGTGTGAAAATGAAATATCAAATTTTCGTCAATCCCCTCTATATAATTGCTCAATTCTTTGAAAAATGGTAAGTACAGTACTTCAAATAATTACGGTGTGCTGGGTCAGCATATATAATAGAGTACATCATATGCCGACAAATATATAAAATTATTTCTCTCAACAAAAAAAAGTATATAAAATTATTTAATTCTTTGAAATATGATAACTGAATTAAGAAAATAATCGCTATTTATGTATGAATACTGGATTTTTTTTTCTCATACAAATTGGTGAGGCCCAATGTATATGCGTTTAGACTGAAACTAGGTGATCTCTTATGTCAATTTTTAACGACTCTAAGCTATGTGACCCTCAGACTATGTGGAAGATGGTCAAATCGACCCTCTTTCTCTTTCAAATTCATCTCCTTTTTGAAGGACATGTGAAATGAGAAATTTGAAAGAGAATAAAAAGAAAAGAAAAAAAACAAAATTGAAAAATGAAAATTCATTACTTTATTAGTCAAAATAATGGAACCAAACCGACGAGTTAGTCCTTTCAAGTTTCAATAGCTCAATTGGTGTCTTGGTTGGTCCTATTACAGTTGGACAATTAATGGCCCCGAAATTCTAAATGTATGTACTCCATTTTTGTTATATACATTCACATTCATGATATTTTTTTTTTCGGGTCAAATGAGATGTGAGTGTGGCAAGATGAATCTGAGTCGTATCCTTAATCGTAAGTGGAAGCCCCTTCAATGAAAATATAGTACTATGTGGAATCCAAAACTAATATTTGTCCATAGAAAATTCAAATTATTACAATATTTAGGGTGGTTTTAACAAATTATCTACATTAAGCTAAAAAATCTAGGATCTGAAAGACCAGATTAAGTCACTAATGGTTGATGGAGTGCTACTAGTTTTCCTCATCATGGATGTGCAATTACAAGGATCTTCTTCTCTTCTTTTAAACCCTATATGGTTACAAAAACATATTGATGTTATATTTGATAATTTTTCTTGCTTTTGCATCTTCTCTTCATCATGATAATAGTGGTTTGAGGAACCTAATTTAAGATCAAGATTGATTTCAGTGTACTTTTCCTTTTCTTGTCTTTGTTGTTTTTTATTTTCTTGCAATTGTGGATAATGAAATTCTTCTGTTGTGCCACTGCTACTGTTTGTTTCTTCAACCGTCGATTTCGTATCAGAATGAGAATAGTTTTTGTTATCGGTCATGGCAGGAATAACAGAGGTAGATCGGTTAGTTTGAGGATCAACTCCTTGACTTAAAAGCTTTCTCTTAATGTGACTATTCCAGTAGTTCTTTATCTCATTATCTGTTCTGCCTGGTAATCTTCCAGCAATTAAAGACCACCTATAAACAAACAAAAGAAAGTTTAATTAGAACTCTTTTCTTATTTTTTTAGTCATTTTTTATTTAATTTAATAATCCAGAGACCCAAGAGTGTATCGAGTCCCGACCCAAGGTATGGACACATCTATAAGTTTCGGACCTTTCTGTAAATGATATTGGACTATCACATTCTCCACTCTCATAGACGAGCCATCCTTTGTTATACCACATGCGTCAGGGCCCAATCTTTAGGGTATTAACCATTGGAACTATGACATCCTCCACTCTCCAGAGCCACTCATTTTCTGGCTTTGATGCCACAAGTAGCGTGGTCCATCTCATGTCATTCTAACAATACTGTTCTCAATTTTGACACGTTCGCCCAACTCAAGGGGCATATACTTTGGATGGGACGAGGGGCTTCAGAAACCCACTCAAAAGACTTCGACACTACCTATAGGTAAGGCAGGACAAAATTGCCCTCCTAAACGAAGTGAGATATCACATCGAATTTGGGGGGATACATAGAGATAAAGAGAGACTTACTTATTGCCGAGTAAACTATGGAGTTTGATAATGACTTCATCTTCTTCTTCGGTAAAATTTCCTCTTTTTAAATCAGGTCTAAGATAATTTATCCATCGAAGTCTACAACTCTTTCCGCAACGAAGTAACCCTAATTAATCAAAAACATAATTATCAATAACATAACCCTTAATTTGACGATAATAGAAAAAGAGCATATGGATCTATATATATGATAAGAAAAAAAAAACTAAGAATCTATAAATGAATTAAATACCAGCAGATTTAGGGAGAGATCTCCAAGAGCCTTCACCATGAAGTTTAATGTAATTGATAAGAAGTTGATCTTCTTCTCTACTCCATGCTCCTTTATTTGTATGTACTTTCTCACAACAAGGTGAACGACCCATTCTAACTAATTAACAACAAAATTTCAAGAAAGAGAAAGTAGAAGAGATAGAGAGAGATGGGGAAATTAGAGAGTTATAATTGACTTCATCTCCATTATTTATATAGGAGAAAAAGAAAGAGTAGATTTGACCAATTGAGTTGGTAAGGAAGAAAAAAGAGGTGTTAAAATTGTGCTACTATAAATTAGGAGAGAGACAGAGGGGTGGGATTTGGTTGGTATGTCTACTTTTACGTGGAGTTGGGTCAGATTTTACTCTTTTGGGTTATCCAAATTTTAGGTCCTATCTCATTCGTTGGTGCCTTGCTGGTGGTGCCCTAGAATTGTTGTACTAATAAACATCTCCAATAAAATCATAACCCAATAAAAATCATCTAACTCACGAATGATTTTCTTCTTCAAGTAGGTTGTTCATTTTCTTTTATGTTGGTAAGAAAAACTTACCAATTTAACATTTAGATATCCAATTTCCACTAATTAAATGCACAAAAAAACATTTTGGCTAAACAACGAGCATAGATGCAATAAGGGTGGGTCGCCAAAGCTTAGTTGGAAGCCTATGATTGGTTCAAACCGGGTGGCATAACATAACTTGTTGGTCTATTTCAAGTGCAAACAAGACATGTCAGAGACGGATGAAACAATTATAGTTAAAAACCTTTCTGCAAAATGTGACTAGGTGAATTATGATCGTAATGACTATTGAGTATGATAGCTGATAATGAAAGTCAAACATGACTCAAATGGTACTTAATCCTAATCTTTTTTTGCTTTGGTGGATAATCAAGATATATCCCTAACAAATAACACATTAAGAGATAAAGTAAATTAGTTCTCGAGGGAAGGATAATAGTAGAAGTAAGTTTTTAAGATCCAAAAACAACATACTAGCAAGAAAACAAAGAAACAGTTATTGGTTAGGTAGGTAGGTGTATTTTGAAAAGGACTATTATTTAGGGATAAACTATGATACATACTATATCATAAGTGAAGGGCCAATGGGCCAACCCAATAGTGGGAAGTGGGTCCTACAATCTTATTCTACAACCTGTAGTCACGTGTACATTAAGCTTTCACGACAGAAAGTTTATAATTCGAGAAATACTCGGTGTCCCAAAGATATAGTCTCAGTATGACCAGATTGATGACATGTCATGTTCGTCCTCCACTGCTGGTAACATGTCGTGCTATCAGTTTTTTTTTCTTTTTTTTTTTGATGAGAGTGTCGTGCTATCAGTTGGATCGTATTCGGGTAACATTTCGAGAATAGGTAGACTTTTTGTTGTAATAGTTGGTTGTGTTTATAGACTAACTTGGTGACTCTAACAAAATAATGTACTATTATTTAAAAGAGAAAACCCAATTTGGGAGGAAGCCATGAAAGTGAGTGCACATGAAAATCTGACACAAATTGCCTAACTAACCTAAACTATTAGTATATTATTACATCTTTGTTTAGTGATTAGGTTACCTAACACCCAAACACATCTCACATGTTTTTGTTTCTCCCTCTCTCTATTACTATTATTCAACTCTCTCTTAAATCTTAAGCTTCTCTTAGAGTATAAGGTTTTAAGTTAGTATTCCTTTGAGAAGAAAATAATCAATTTTTACCAACATGAATCAATATTTACTTGTCTAATTACATCACTCAGTCCTCTTCACAAAATCAATTGACAAGACTAATTGTGGGTTTTCCTCTACCTGAGGAATAGTGGGTCAGGTCGACTCGACCCAAAATTGACCCAGGCCATCTATGCACCAGGTTGAAATAGCGTCGGATCAGGCCGACCTGCCCTGTTGAACCTTAAATCTTAATTTGGGCTGGGACCGGGTCTGTTAAATCCCGAGATGGACCAGGATATGTTTTGGGCCAACTTGGCCTGTCTACCCACGGGTCGATTCTGACCCAACCCGATAAGCACCGCTAACTGACGACATGGTAGGAAGAGATAGAGAGAGAGAGGTTATCCTATCGACTGTTTATGCCTTTTTTTTCATTTTAGGGTTAGAATATGTAACAAAGGTAGGTCTTACTCAAAGGACCTAATCAAAGAGGATTGACCATTGGGCTTTGTAATTTGAGTGGTGCCTATATAACTTCCATGACCAAACCAGGTTCTCCCTAGGCCCAAAATAAAATAATTTCTCTCCATGACATGGGCATAGGTTGGGAAGTGCAAGGGGCACAATCAATTTTATAATTGGCATACAAATCTTTTTTGACGTGGTTGATCCATTGTGCATCTAATTGTGGGTGACCATGGTGCACTTGGTTGTTCCCCTAACGCTTCCACGACGAGTATTGTGTTACATCATCTCGTAAAATGGTTGTCTCGTTCTCACTCCAAATGTTCACTTTCGAGTTTCTTTTTTCGTGAATTAAGTACTGGCTCCTTTTGCACCCAATGTGAGATCTCTAACGGATTAAAAAAAAAAATCTCATTCCTGGTGAATTTGTATCTGATTGGCAATAAGATGAAAATATATAGGGTTATTTCTCAAATGTCCCCCAACTTTGTGACTAGCTTCCTGACTGGCCCCCTACTTTAGTAAATATTTTCGTATGGTCCCCTTTTTCCGTTATCTTTAACTGTCCGTTACTCTCTCTCCTCCATCTCATTTTCTCTCTGCCAAGTCACCTATTACGCCACATCATCATCTTCTCCGGCAGTGGTCGCCGGCCAACCAAATTTTCGGCCGGCGAACTTCAAATATTAAAAAAAAACTTTTTTCTTTTATTTTCTCTCTCCTCTCTCTCTCTCTCTAGAAATTTTTTTTTTGAAATATAATAAACCAATACAATTGCTTTTTCAACATAAATTTTACCCTTCATTCTTTCATGTCATTCTGTCTTCAAACAAGATTTAGAAGATAAACATGTCAAAAAAAACTACAGGGTTTAAAACTTAAAAGCTATTGTTGTTGGTTCTCAAAATAAAACTACTACTACTATTTAGAATAACATCTGCCACATTTTGTTGTTTAAACCCTAAGTAAATTCTCCAAACACTACTGATCATTCTGATATTTCAAAAGTACTGAAAGTGAGCTTCTCTTATTCTGACTTGTCTTCATCTTCATAGTAGTAATTCGGAGGAGCTAGTGAGAGTTCAACATTGACTTCTTCATTTTTCTCTCCATTGTTACTTGAATGGTTGGTTGCAGTGGCGGTGGTGGTGGTGGTAGTTACAGTGCTCGCAGCGGCCCCACCAGAAGAGGAGGTAGAAACATCAACGGAGGGGCGGGGTTCAGAGTTAAGATCAACTCCTTGGCTTATGAGACGTCTCCGAAGGCGAGTACCCCAATGATTTTTTATATCATTATCGGTTCTTCCGGGTAAACTTTTAGCAATCTTAGACCACCTGTCGGAATTAAAGAAAAGGGAAATTTTAAGAAGGCGGGTTTCTTTTTTCTCTAAATCATATATGAAATCAGACTTGACTTTTCATATGATTGTAGTCAGACTTCAGAATGTCTAGTTTTATTTGATTCGTGGTATTTAGCTAGTCCGGATAAGCTAATCTGCATTCATACTTGATCTATTTGTGTCATACAAGTCAAATTCAGACAACAAAACAAAAAAACAACGAAAGTTTTCTTGTGGTATGTTTAGATGCATAATTTCTAAGTAGGATTCATACAAAAAATGAGACTTGGTAAGAATCAAGATTCCTCGGTCTGTTTCGATACCAAAACTCTTGGGATTATTAAATTCTAAAGATTCTTAAGTTATACATTTGTATTGGACCAAAATCTCACCGAACTCCTAAGATTTGTTAGGATTTCAGATTATTTAATCCAAATTCAAACTTAAAATCAATTCAAGAAAAAACTTAATTAAAAACCCATTTTTCCCCACAATAATTTTTTTTCTTTAGAAACCCGTTTTTTTTTTTCCGGAAAACCTCGTATTTCTTTTAAATATTTTTTTCCAAAAACATTTATTCCCCCTGAAAACCGTTTTTTTCAAAAAACCCATTTTTTCGAAAAAATGATTTCATTCTTTTTCAAAAACGGTTTTTCGAGGAAAACGATATTAGAAAAAACAGTATCAGTGAAAACAGTTTTCGAAAAACAATTTTTGAACAAAAGAGTTTTTCGAAATACCAGTTTTCGAAAAAATTCGAAGAACATGATTTTCGGAAAAAAGTTTTTCAAAAGAACAATTTTCGAAAAAATACTTTCGGAGAAAAACGATTTCTAAATGTTCTTTTTTATAAGAAATGGTTAAAAAGAAATTCCAGTAATTATAAACTATAACATTCTTATTAGTTAGCGAACAAATTAAAAGAAATCATTTGGATTCAATCCGTGATATCACGAATTCAAAGGACTCATGAATCCAGAGATGCATGAATCCTTAGTCCAAATACACCATTGGTTTATTTGAATTTAGATTCTATAGAGTTTCAAGATTAAAAATATATTCAAGAGACATAAAAAGATACTTGTTTCCGAGTGAGGCCTGGAGCTTAATTATGGTTTCTTCTTCCTCGGCTGTGAACTTCTCTTTATTGATACCAGGTGCCAGATAATTGTTCCATCGAAGTCTACAACTCTTTCCACAACGATCCAAGCCTTAAATGAGAAAAGTAAACTAATCAAAATAAATATTTTTTGGAAATAAACAACATATATTTATTTCTTGGACATAAAGAACATATATTTTTGGCCCCACATAGGGGCCAACTCGATTCACTTTTGCCCCATATCTCGACCAACTAAAAATTTGGCTCCTTATTAACGATTATGTTAGAAAAATGTTACGGTTATATTTCTACTTCCAATTTTGCCCTTTGCTCTTTTATATTATCTTAGCTGAATTAATACTACCCTTCTCATTAATTAGATCCCTCTTTCTCTATCTCCCGCATAGGTTTTTCCCTTAATTTTCCACAGAAGGCTGAAGGAGAAATCAGACATAGGGCTTTTCCCCTCTACGCCATCAAATCCGGTCGGATCTAGTTTTTTTTTGGGTTGAAGATCGGAGTTGGATTCCCCTTTCTCTCTATTTGTCTCTCCCTCGCTCTCTCTTGTGGCAAAAAATGTACCACAAAATCCCTCATGATTCTAGAACCACCAAGTTGTTTAAAAATGGGGATACAAAAAGAGCGAAATAGCTTAAAGATCAATCAAATAGAGAAAGACAATATCAATTGGATAGAGAAATAAGAAAAAGGCAAGGGGTTATATTGGAAGTATGAGAAAAGAAAGACGTAACTCTAGTTGTTAGACTAACGAAACTCAGATTTGCAAGTGAAAATTGGAGTTGGTAAAATAATAGAGCCAAAAAGATGAATTGATCCCAATACAGGGGCAAATAGAAATTAAAATTTTATAGAACATGTAAAGAAACTTTTACCAATCATTCCTGGGAGAGTTCTCCAATTATGAGGACTACCATGAAGTTCAATGTGCTTTATAAGAATTTGGTCTTCTTCTGGACTCCAGGCACCTCTTGTCTTGTATTCATGATTGGGGCAGCAGCGTATAGGACCCATCACAAAAGAATGTCACAACACAACTGTAATTCAATGGAGAGAGAGAGAGAGGGAGAGTGACTGTGGGTCAATTGACCTAACAGTACCCATTTTTATAAGGGGGAAATGGAGTCCATGGAGATTTGACCTATCAATGTTAGGTAAGGGTGTTAGTTTTACAAAACCGGAGTCCGATACACAATCCTACAATTCAACCTAATAGTTAGGTAACTTCAAATCAGAGTCGTTTGTTTTAAATGATTGTTCAATATGGACAGTCCAGATCGAAGTCAAACTTTCTTAGTTAAGTAGTCAATGAAACCGCTAAGCCGTTTAGCTTTTCGCTGTAAAGAAACGTTAAGATTTGGTTGTAAATCTCTACATTTATGCGTCTAGGGTAATGATTTCATGAGCATTTATACATTTCCTTTTTTAAGTGGTACAACAAAAATATAACATGTATACAAAGATATTCTTTTTGTGTGGACATGATTTATGTGGGTATTAAATAAATCACAATTATTTTTATTTGTTATCTTTGTGATTTCATTTGGATAGACATGAACAATGATTTTCCTTGTACGAAGTGTTTTCATATGCTTCGTATTAGCTCGAAACAGCCAGGATTAGTTGGATAAGATGGAAGTTAAATAGAATAAATTGATTTAGTGAAAAATATATAGTGGTTCGCTTCTAGAAGATGAGCGCTGGTGTGGCTCCGCTGCTAACTAAAATGATAGTAGACTTGGCTTGAAAAAAAATACTCTGATCTTTAACAAAAATAATTGGTCTATACTCTATCCCAAGAAAACTTTGATGGTAACATGTATAGTTTAGCATAGGGACTCAAGGTATAGTCTCTTTCTAGCTAAACGCCTTGGCTGCATCCTATAAATGGTCCTAAAATCAAGGGCAATTGTGATATTCACACTAGTAAAAGTCCTAAATGGGTCTTTAACAGAAAAAAGGTCTTAAATAGGTTTCAACAAGAAAAAAGGTCCTAAATGGGAGTTTACTATATGCATAAGGCACTCCCAATTGGGTCCCCAATCAAAAGTCCTTTAGGTATAGGGGCTTGTATCATGAGTTCCAAGCAAGCCAATAAAACATGTATATTGCTTATGTTCTCCCAGCATATTTCTTTACTTGTTCCCATAAAAAATAGAATTGCTCTCAACAAAAAAAACAAAATAATAAAAAAAGAATTGTGGGATGTTATAGGCGCCTAGATTGTCTGTTTTAAAGTGGCCCCAAATGTTTTCTCCATTTTGATTTTATAGGTTATAGACTCTCAAGGGAATGACACAAGAAGTGGGTCATAAAACCTACTACTACGAGGGGAGGCAATAGAATGGGGTAGCTCAAAGGCCCCAAGTGGATGGATCGAAGTCCAATGGGTGGAGAGGGTGCCATTAACAAAAATGGGAGGATGCTATAGAACTTCGCTAGAATTTTTGTAGCCGGTCTGGTCTTTATCTCTTCGTAAACCAATTTGTGAGGAAAGAATCTCGTAAGATTTATCTACTTTACAAATTCTATATGTCTTTATGATGCTGGGTTATGCTAAGACGAATACCTCTCATGAGCGTTAGGGTCGGAGCCATGCATAGTATTGCATACTGCATAAATCACTCTCTCTTCACGCAAAGTTTAGGTTATGAAGTCCCAATCTATCCCTCAAATACTAGTTGTAATACCATATTGGTTGCTTAGTTCTTTCTTATCTAAGCTACATTGTTCATTTCCATCCAAATACCACATCATATGGTGAATGAAATACATGGAGGAGAACATGCATTCTCGATTTATTGTTTCATCTAACACACACAACATAAGGTCAAAATTTAAATACTCAAAATAAAATTACATTCCCGAAAAAGATTATGGTGGGGACAGAAACTAAATATTTTTTTTTGAAAAGAAAAAAAAGGTACTAAAATGGTGTCTACTTGTAAATTGTGATACAATTAAGCACTAATGCCCAAACCTTTCATGGGGGAAAATGGGAGAATTCTTCCACTAATTATTCTTTTCATTCACCTTTGTGATTATTAAATATAATAAAGCAAGAATCTTATGTTGGGGCAGTATTGAAAAAGAAGCATTTATTCAAACTCCTCTACTTTGGGCATAAATAATAAAAAAATAATAATTTGTGTCCACCCTATATATTCGATTTCATTGTGAATTTAGCTATGACAAAGGGTATTTCTGTGAATTATCATTGCTCGAAACATATACATACAAAGATGAAAGTATCATCTAATATATTAGTTTGTATATACAACAAACTCAAATGATTATTTATATCACATTAGTGAATTAGTTCTCAGAAAAATGGATAAACTTCGAAAGATTATATCTTTTTGTCCAGGCATCTTCTTAAAATAAATATAAATAAATTTATATAATAAAACCAAAAAATAGTTATGTATTGACAGATATCATAATCACTTACATGAAGTTGTATATACAAATCAAAATTAAGAAAACAATGAAAAAGAAGTAGAAAGATAAAGTGAAATAATACATATAAGTTGTACCCACCACCAAACTTTGAAAAACAAACTAAAGCAAAAAAAATTGCTTTGTAAGAAGCCTCCTCCCACCTGCTTTTGTAGATTCTTCTATTTGGACTACTTCTCTCATCCCTCTACCGATTTTCACCTGCTATTGACTCACTGAGTCAGCCGATTCAATCAACTAACTCTGTTCTAATATGTCTCTTATTGATAATACTTCACTCTTTCTTGGAACTTCTTCTTCTTGACTTATATCACACTTGACAATGGTAGTTTTCCACATGGGTTTTCGATTTCTTCCCATAAAAGTGATCCAAAAAATATTTCGCCATAGTTTGTATTGGGTCGGTTTGATAACACAAGTAGTTTCTAACTCGGCAACTATCTCTCTCATTGTCGGACGGTCTTCTTCGTGTAATGAAACACAACGTGCCGCAATATCAAGAATACATTGTATAGAACTTAACATATTTGTTGGTAACTTAATTCTTGAATCACAAATTTTCGTTGTGAACGAACGATTTTGAATCAAGGGTAATGCCCAATCGATAATCGAAGATGGTTCCATACCCATATCTATAACTCTTCTACAACTAATTATCTCTAACAAAACAACCCCAAAGCTAAAAACATCATTCTTAGTACTTAGTTTCCAAGGAGTAGTGTAACTCGGATCCAAATAACCTATTGTACCAGCTGGTTGACTCGGTTTCTGACTCAGTACTGAGTCAGGATCGGTGTGAAGTTTAACAGCAAGACCAAAATCAGCTAACTTAGGATTCCAATTTGAATCAAAAAGAATATTAGCAGACTTGATATCTCTATGAATAATAGAGGGTTTAGACTCATGAAGGAGTTGAATCGCTCGAGCGAGTTGGAGGACGATATGAAGACGTTTCGAGAAGGTTGGTGGGCTGAGTGAGTTATGAAGTAAGTCATAAAGAGAACCATTAGACATGAACTCCATAACAAGAAGTTTTTTATGAGTTAATGAGTCTTGACTCACTCCAACAAGGTTAACTATGTATGGGTTTTTTCTATGAAGAGATGATAAAATATCGATTTCGTTATCGAGTTTTGTATTGTCTTGAAGAAGTTGAAGACCCTTTGAAGGTTTTTTAATGGCAACAATTAGTTTGCCACCTTTGAGTATACCTTTATAGACACATCCATGGCTTCCTTTACCTATAAGTGAAGAGAGAGAAAATTCCTTTGTTGATGTTTCTATCTCTTTGTAATTGAATATCTCCATTCTTCTTCTTCTTCTTCTTCTTCTTCTTGTTTCTTATAGGCTTTGTTATTGTTGTTGGTGCAGAATAGTTATTTTATTGAGAATTTAGACTAAATTTTTAGATGCTTTAGAAGAAAAGAGACTAGGCCAACTTTTATTCCAATGGCTTTATTGAAACTATTTTTTTTCCCAAAAGACTAATATGCCCTTTCATGCACCAATTAGACATACTCTTTTTTTTATGTTGCAAGCCAATTAAACATAGTTGATCTCTATGATTTGAGGTTTATCATTGTCTAGTCCACAATTTGAATTAGTTTCAACTCTGGAATCCTGTTTGAAATCTTCTAAATTCTGTTTAGAGGATAAGGATATGCATGGTATTGTATGTATTAGTATAACTTAATCGACTATAGATTTGAATTTCAATATAGTTATATTCATTACAAAATTATACGATCTAATATATATATATAGTTCCACAGTCCGCCAATTATATCCATTTATTATTTTAATATACATCATATATACATACCCTACAATTCCAAGATGATATATTTATATCGTCTTTTTTTATTCAATCGTCAAATTTGTTAATTAGGATGTGGTTAGTTCATAAGTGAGAGAAAGACTCATCTCTTGAGTTACTCCCGACCACACATATCTCTTTTTAATATGAAGAAAAGAAAGAGATAGAAGCTCAGAGTGATTCAATGTCTTCCTGTAAAAGAATAAAACTCATGACTACTCATTTCCTTTATAAAGTATACAAACACCCTCGTGCACTTTAGATCTTAGACTTATGTCTCTTTCAACCTCAATAATTGACATAAAGACTCAACTTTTGGTTTTCATTCCACATATTGGGAGACTATATTACAACATATTTTGATATAACAATATTATGGTGCCAAAATTGAGTGTCCAGATGGAGCCTAACCGCTATTACAAAAGCATTAATACATCGAATCTGAGACCTCCGCATTGCGGAGTAGATGCACTAACCAACTGGGCTACTAGTTGTTGGCTACCGCTACGTGGTTAGTGATAAGACAATTCATTTTTTGCATCTTTTCTGTATACATCTTCATTCAAACTTCAGATATCTCATGCATTTCAGATATATCTAATGATCACGACTTAGGTACTAGCCTATCCATTCTCCCAACTACTCTGCGGTCAAATTTTATGAGGATAGATAATTCACATAGAATGTGTACTTTTTAAAACAACTAACATTCACATAGAATGTGTACTTTTTAAAACAACTAACACTTCACATGGTATAAACTCTGGTCTGTACACAATTCAATTGTAAAATAGATATTTTCTTTTAAAATATTTATGAAGTTAAATTTCAAATACAAATGTGCCACATGGCATGCAATAGAGACTGGTGGTTGATTGGCCAGACAAGCCCTAGAAAAATACAGAAAAGAAATACTAATCTAAAAAGAGAAGAAAACTTTGAGTTTAAGCAAGTGTTTCCTGTGTTTCAAGTAAAGTGTAAAGCTAGGCAAGACACTACCCAAATTCAGTACCTTTAAAGTAATACCTAAAGAATCTAATTTGAGACAAAAATCTTTTGCCCCTTTGAATACCTAATTTGGTTGATTTAGCTTCATTTTTCTATCAATTTTTTTTACATGTACATCTTTTATGTGGCATTTTATACAACACCATATATTCAGATTCAAAAATTAATTTTAAATAAAACTCGAGATTGACAATAAAAAGTAAACCTAACGGTCCATACAGAGGTGTAAATGTATATATAACTTGTCCGATCACGCAAACCTGTTGTTTTCTAAGGATGGATCTCTACGTATTACGTACAGACCTGACATGGTCACAGATTAGTCGTGCATACACAAACGTATGTGGCACTTTTGTGCCCTTTGGGTCTCATAATTTTTATAGTCGCAAATCAAATAATGAGATGCTACATATGCAATCTAATTGGCTGTGTTGGAACCACATGAGTATACAAATTGGTGGTATATAAACAATATGTACGCATAGAACTTTTGTTTTTCTAATGTTATTTTTTTCTTTCCTCGACAAAAGTTTAAAAGTGAATAAGAGGTTCTTGCTGTCTTACTGATCATAACACAGATAAGAAACAGATGAGCAAGAAAGTGGGATCCATTCTTCACTGGCTAGGTCCCTTTCTTTTTCATCATACAAGGAACAAAGTTCTCATTCCTTTCCCTTTTTTCTGGTGTTCATCCTATCACACTATCCAACCTGTTAGAGGGAGACCGACGTTTTTGGCGTGAAGTCAGCGTGAATCCCCGTGCAACTGCTGGGATTGACCCGACTTCATCAAGAGAGAGAAGGAGGCGTGAATCCACAACTGTTGGATGTGAACTCATGCCAACTTCACGTTCAAAACGTGGGTCTCTGTATCTTTTTCCATCTATGCAATAGACTAAACAGTTCCTCAACAAAAGGAAGAGAGAGAGAGAGAGAGAGAGAGAGACCAAGTAGACTGTACAAAACTTGTATTGAAAAATCAAAATTTCTGAGAATTCTCTGTACAGTGTGTACACCGTTGTACATCAATAAGCACATCTAAAGGGTTCCTTGCTTTAGCAACCCTTACTGAATAAACACATTTTGCTTTCTACAATATAATATAGGTGAATCTGTGTGATGCCAATATTATAATCAGCTCCCCTGATTAAACCCATGGTGGCGAAACGTAGACTGAAAATCTGTTGGACCCGTTAATTTAAACGAAATACTTCAACATTCTTGTTCCTCACCACATTTTGATCCCCTGTAAAGAACCAGGTTGATTTCAACCTCGAGAGTTTTAGAAACAAATATAGTGAGTCAAATCCCAAGATCGAATGATGGAGAATGTGCTACTAGTTTTTCTTCGGTAAGAGAAGTTGAAGTACATTGTCTTCCTTCTACTGATAACTGTGACTTGAGAATTTTAGTAGCTTGTGCCTCCAATTCGTCAAGATCAACACCCTCGAAAAATTGATCGTCACTAGACACATCCCCGTTATATTTATCATCATCATCATCCTCTTGACATTCAGAAGGTTGACAAAAGCTCAGTTTTCTCTTTCTACTCTCTATCTTGGTTTCTTCTTTTGGTGCTCCAGTGGGCTCAAGAGGCATTTCCAATGGAGAATTCTGATCTTGAACCACTTCACAGAAAGAAGGATACTGAAAAGTAGATTGATTTACAGGACCTGTTTGAGGAGTAAGTTGAGATTGAATGGTCTTTCCCTTAGAGCTTCTGATTTCAGCCATTTTAGAAGCACGAGGAAAAAGGTCCGGACTTAAGTTGGTGGAATGGATAAGTGGACTCTCAACCGGTTGAGTAAGCAAAGAACGCCTGCTACGAAGGTTTATTAGTTTCATGATATAAACCCACAACTTACAAATATATTTTAAACATGAATACATAACTAAGCTATGGAAGTTAGTTCCAATGAAGAACAAAAAATGGAGAGGAATAGTCTTAAACTTGGTTAATCAACTTCAAGAAATACGTAGAATATCCTATCACGAAGAAGAAGGAAATTCAAATTCATCCTAACCTGTATATCGCCATCATGTCTTTTCCAGAAGCCTGTGATTGTGTAACTGCAGGAGTAGGATTCAGTCTATCATCGATAAAACTATCATCATCTGAATCACTGACCTTGTCCTCTTCATCGTCAGATACTTCTGCATCCGAAGATACTCTGTCCATAATTCAACCACCATAGGAAGATAGATATTACCATCGTAAGAATCCACATGCTTCACAATTTAGGTCAAAATGGAACTAAAAGAAATAAATAGGCAACATGCTCGAATCAAATCCAATTCAGATGATTCAGTAATGGTCTTACTCGGCTTCTTCTTCAATGAAATCTCCAATGTTAGTCTCTCGCTTCTGCTTATCTGAATACAACAATCAGCAAAGTCATGCCAAGAACATTTAAATTTAACAATAACAAGAAACAATCAGCAAAGTCATGAAACAATCAGACACTTCATTCATAAAACTCTAGAACTGAAAGATTTTGACATCAGGGGTCTGACAATTTCGAGCACTAAATTGCATAGAAATATTTGTTTACCTTTGACATGCTTTCTTCGGCTAACTTTCATACTGGCAAAAGACATGTCAAGGTTTGCACGAGATATTTCAATGTTCGTATTTCCATATTTGCGCAACCTTTTAAACTTTCGGACCAGCTTGACACTTTTTGATGACTCTCCAGAGCTCAGGCGCCAGTCTTTACTACAGCTATTCTTAGATAGTTCAACTAGTGGAGTTCGAATATTGTCATCGCAATGAGAACCAGGAAATTTTATTGTAGTGTCAGAATAGTTCTTTATCAATGGAGTGTGAACGTCCTCATTGATTGGTGCAGAAACATTTACTCCTTCAGCAGGACTGGTATTCATCTTAACCTGTTCATTCTTTTCAGAACCTGAAGATTTTGAGGGCATGCCGTTTTGCAACTTCGTCGGGAATGAATGCCCCAAACTAGGAGGCATATTCTTGTCCTCCAGAATGAATAGATCTTCAGAATAAAACATGTTTTCTGCAGGTAGTTTATTCACCAACACTTCTGCTGGATTTAGTTCACAACTTTCATATTGAGATCTAACTACTTTGCAGATCATTGGATCTTTCTGAGAAGAGGAATATCCAGCCTCTTCTATAGGGGAATCTGGAACAAGACCTTCCTCAACCATGTCAGTTAGTCGAGGACTCATCTCCATGTCTATGAAGTTAGTGATCGGCTCATTATCTAGAAATGCTGAAATTCTTTTTACTGCAGCTGCTGGTGTCTCGAAGATTGTATCTACTGTATTTGACAAATTTCGCTTTGGACTTGGGGTGGAGATAAAGCCACTCTCAACCCCATGTAATGCTTGGGGAGATCTAACAGAAGGAACCAATTTTTCCTCCACGGGCGTCCATAGCTCCACACTCTTTGTTGTTGTGCTCTTATGAAGTACAGTTTCTTTACCAAAAGGAAGGTCGGGGACAAAAGAAATCAAAATCTTTCCAGCAGAATCCACAGATACAAAATCTTTCCCGTATAGGAAGCAGTGGGTTGGTTGATTCTGGATTGTATTCTTCTCATTACAACGTAAGACCAGTATAGGTGATGATTTGACATCTTCCTTTATTTTCACCTCTGACTTTGCTTTTGGTGAACCATTAGAACTCGTTCGATCTGCAAAGTATTATCCCAGTTAGAAATGAGAACTCATCTACAGGTGCTGAATTAAAACAAAGACAGCAGCAATTTGGATAACTTAGAAGTCTTAGATAATAAAAGCTTTAGTACCAAGAGATCTTCCAAGAGAGCACTTCTGAACTTCAGCTTTAGGAAAAAAGATACATCGGAGTAGATGGATAACACAATTGAGTAAAAAACTAAAATCAGACAAGAAATGGAGAAGACAAGATTATCTAGGAAAGCTGTACGTTCATACTTGAGGAAACAGAAGTTGGACTTTGGCTGGGTTAAGTATCCACCATGCTAAAATTTTGTGATTATCTCAAGAAAACCCCGAGAAAGTTAACTATCACCTAAAAGAACAGATGACATGCACAGTTTTCAGGACATTGCATGATGAAAGAGCTGTAAGAGGAGAGTTATGTATCTAGTTCTTCGATCAGTGAATATGACGACCAAGCTAATTTAGATGATTACATCCTTGTATTTGTTCCATGGGCTTCCTAGGATATAAATTTAGGCCTGGATATCACTAAGTAAAGAAGATTTCAGTAGAATTCAAACGGTAATCATACCTTCTTGAATACTATCACTTTTTGCAATAATTTCAACTTTCAGAGGTTGGCTTGATGTCTCACCCTGGAACCAAGAAATGATGCTCCGAATGAATAAGTTAAAAGGAAGATTAATCGAAAGTAATGAACGTACCAACAGGTATAAGATAAAATCGCTAACCTCGACCATGACAGTTTCAGTATCTTCTGAAAACGCTAGTTCTTGCAGGCGTTGCATTGAATCAATAAGCATTCGGGTTCTGAATGAATGCCTTACTTTGTGCACTCTGCTAGGGAACACCTGGAAGTGGGGGAAAGCAATAAGAGAAGGTCTCCATTTGTATTCCTCTGGAGGGGGGAAATACTTGGCAAGCAATTCCATTTCAGCATCTGATGGCTTGACTGGGAACTCCGCCACGTCAATGGAATCATCTTTAACTTTCCTTCCACGATGAACAAATTGTTCAATTGAGAGTTCAACAAACTGAACCTCTGGTTTGCATATATGTGGAATCTACAACAGAAAAAGAAAATCAAATTAATGAATTACACAAGGGACAGATATTTAAGGGAAACTAAAATAAACTTGTTTACCATCCTAGGACTGCTATGGAAATTAAAGCTATTCATTCCCCCATTATTCATGTGTTTCTTTACAGCCTTGTTGTTAGCTTGCTTCCGTAAGTAGCCCTTCAACTCGGACCCCTCACAAGCTAAAATAAGTATCACTTGTCAAGGAATGTCAGAAGTATAAGAATAATTTAAGAAAAATAAGGCTAGTGCCCAGCTAATAATGAGAAGATTCCGAAGGGAATCCAAGTATGGTTATCAAATAACGATTATTATCATGGTTAAGTTGATTTGAACTTTGAGGTAGACCTCGACTCTCAAGCTGAAAGGAGCTCTATTCAATTTTATTTGATTGAACTAGTCTACTGTCAGCTGGATGAGTCAGCATTTGTATGCCGCTTAACTTCCTCACCATCTAACCTGTATTTGTAATCACCCTAAGGTTTTTTCTTGTTGTCGTTTTTATAAGCATTAAGTCAATCTTTACACTCATACTTGCTGATCATGTTTATGTATACCGAGAACTCTAAGGGGTCCTGCCCTAAGGGCCATGCCACAATTTGAGGGGAAAAAGTTATTTTTATTTGTTCCAAGAATTATAATCGACTCTAGTCAAAGATTCAGGGTTATTTCAGATTTATGCAATTCTTTTTCATTATTTCTTCGAGTATAAACCTTCGTCAAAACCTCTAACAACACGTTTACTTCTTAAGTTCCTTAGAAAATTTTCTGAAAAATAAGTAATTGGTAGAATACTTTGCTAAATGCTCAAATCAAGATTCAAGAACCATGTCTCCTATGGAAGGGAAATTAAAGAACCATATTATAAAAGGATATCAACTCGTCCATCATGCTTCCTTCCTGTCCTTCCCATGCGCTGGATCATTCTCAAGGGAGATATATTGGCATCAAAACATATTACAAGATCAACTTCCATGATATCCAGACCCTCTTCACCGATTGATGTTGCAACAATGACATTGTATCCACCAGCCCGGAATTTCTGTAGGGGAATAGGGCAAACATAAGCCAACACAGGACTCGAAAAGTTCATATTTATATATCCATCAATGCTCACCTGCAAAACAGCTTGTTGTGTTTTTTGTGTCTGGCCTTTGGAAGCTTTCCCTGAAAAAGGCTTGAATACGTCATAAACTTCATATGAAATTACAGAATTAAATTTGAATGTATGTACCAACTGACAACTTCTGACTTCCAGGAAACACTGAATAAGACCAGTACTGTAGAGAGATTTTCCGATGTTCACCTTATTCTATGAGACTACAATGAAAAAATCCATTGGCATTAAAATAAGGTTGAACACTTATGAATTACTAGTAAGTAATTTGTCAGTGCGTCACTCCACATACTTCTACATTTTTCCCTACTTCTCCGAATAGAAGCACATACCTCACTTCTATCTAAAAACTAATTTTTTTTTAAAAACCTAATAATCTTGAGAATTGCTTCACAGCAACTTTGTCGGAAGAAGATGAGTTATCATACAGAGGAGAGAAACAAATATAAACCTGAGCTTTGACCAATAAACTCGGTTGCTTTGACCAGCTCTCCAATACTTGATAGCGAATCCATTATGTCCCTGAGGGATGGCCATTAACTCATTATTTCCTAAACACTATTATAATATAAGATGCAGAGCATCAAAAGAAAAGGAATTGAATTTACCTGACACTACCTCTGAAATTTGAGAAAATGATAACCCTTGAATTCTTTGGATCATGTTTTTCTGTAGACATATCCCATTTAAAAAATAGAACCAAACTCAGATAGTCAGAGACTTAGATGTTAGCTTCAGTTATAGGGGAACATCAAAAGGTTGAATACTTGAATCTAATCATTTAGTTTTACTATTCAAAAAATATCACTCTTATTTCTGTGCTTACTTTCCAACATCAAAACTATAAGACTTTTGGCTTCTTGGATGTGCTTCTAATTTTGGTAAATAACTTCTCACTAATCAGCTCAGTTATTAAGCACACATTCATGTAAGAATAAATAAATTTTGTGAACTAAAACTAAAAAATTGAACAATCAATTAAGGTTAACAACTAATTTCTCAGAATTATGTTAAATAATGCAACCAAGTAATGAACTGTGGCACAAGAAACTTAGATAACTGCTGAACTGCATATCAAGGTTTAGGTAGGTGTAAAAGACCAGGCACTTGAGAAAATATTGTAGAGAAAAGGAAGTAAGAAGAATGAAGCTCCACTTACTAAAATGATCAATCAGTACTTCAATCATTTTTGACAATTTGGGACTAGGTGCACCATGAGACAAACTCCGCTGCATCAAAAGTTTTGTCTTGTGTACAACTTCATTCCGACCCAGAAGCCTCGAGAAAGACCTTCCAAAATTTATCCAAAAAAGGTCAGTTCAAAACTTAACTAGTAAAGGAATATATTCATAAAACTGGTCCACTGATTAAACATTAGAAACAAGATTAAGGTGTCCGGCACTTCAACTGTATGTATCATGAAAATCAAAATTGTACATAAGTGGCAGATCAAGTTTGCGTTGAAAAAAGAAGAGCAAAAAAGACGAGGAAAACTTATATTATAAAATAGCAGAAGTGATTCAACAGTACATGTGTATCTGTGTGTACCCCCACACACACACCACTCTTTTGTCCTTGAAACCTTTTTCGTGGGCCTAGGTTGTAGCAGACCTAAGTTGATACCAACACAACAAACATAGTAATATGCAATCTTTAATATGGCTTTGTCAAGACCATCCTATAGCAATACATCCACATGAAACATGCAATCACCTTTACACAACTAGAAATACTTGATCAACGTGCATTTACTGATTACCCAAATGCACCAAGTACTCAATAAGAAAATGTAGGAGACAACTAGCAAAATGTAGACTTTGTTTTCTTAGATAACGAACAAAGTGAATTGATTTCAAACAACTAGTCAAATACAAGGAATGAAATTTCGGTGGGTCCAAAAGTGGAAACGTTTCGGTCAGTGTGGATATCTTACAAATCTACATAAATGATAGAAATATGATGCAATTATGTATAACAAGATTATTAAACCATAATGAAGCATACAAATGATGTGTATAAAAGATTAACATTATCTATTAGTTTGAGGGAGTATTAAGAATTACAAAGTTACGTCCGAGGATAAATTGGATGAGTTTTTTGCTATAACATGCAAAAGATAACATTCTTACTGGTAATAGTTAATAGTTAACAAACTATGTTAGTTTGAGAAGGTATCGTCAATTACATAGTTATATCAAGGGTGTTACCAAGACAAAACCAATTTAGGCAGTTAAGTCAGGGAGTAAATCATTCAAATAGATTTAGAAAACATTAAAAACATAACATAAAAATAAAGAAATGTCTTTGAGAAATGAAGATGAAAAAGATGAAGGAAGAGATATGTTTCTAGTATTAGTTTCTCTGGTTTTTTTTACTAGATTTTTATTATGTCGGTCAAAATTTCCACCATGTCGTTGTAAATTTTGAAATTTCCAACAATTTCGGTGGAAATTTCGATCATGTCGGTGGAAATTATGCAGGAAATAGTTGTAAGTGTTATTTCGTTGATTTTTACGTGATGTTTTTAATTTTTTGTTTAAATCTATTTGATTCATTTAGCTGCCTAAATTGATTTTTATCTTACTAACACCCCTGATATAACTGTGTAATTGACGATATCTTCTCAAACTAACAGAGCTTGTTAACTAGGTAGCCAATAAATGGACAACTAAACTTTTTATATGGACAACAAAAGATAAGGTGGAAATATAATTTACCACTTTTAATTGGGGGACAACCAAACTCTTTCAATTCTCTCTTTCAATCTCCATGTGTACCGCCCTCTTCTTTCTGCTACCTTTTATCTACCAGTCTTTCTCTCTCTAAATAAACCAATTAATCCCTCTTTTTCAAACTCAAAGGTAATCTGATCTTTCATTTTCTCTTTCTCTTTACCTCATCTCATACCAAAAAGATATTCATTATTCTTCATCTACTTTCTCTCTCTACAAAGAAAGGGATGAGGATACAAAATGTTGCCCTGATACGGGAGAAGTTGAAGTTGTTAAGTGATGGTGATACTGAACTGAAATTTAGGGGTTTTCATCACTATGATCTGCGAAATTTTTATTGAATTCGAATTCTTGAAATGATACAAAGGTTTAAATTTTTTTATAAACCCTAGAAAAAGTAAAAACTACTAATCAACACGAAAACTTATTATTAGATTATAAAATCATGTCAGATTCTTCGTTTTAAAAACATGTTATTTTCTTCTTCTTTGAGTTTTGAATTTTTCGACATACGTAGTAGTGGTTGGAGAAGACTATGGTCTTGAGACAATGTGTGTGATGGTTGTTTGGAGAGAGGGATGAGGATACGTGATGTTGGCTTGATATGTTGAAAGAAAATCTAGGTTTAAAGTTTTAGAAGAACTTGACAAAGAATTCGAAGGAAGAAGAAAGGGAGTGTCGGCTTTGCTGGATTTGATTATGAAAGTTTTGGTCTGAAGAAGAATGGAGCGTTTGGCGGAAGAAGATGTTGTCTACATAAAAAAAAAAACAACTAATTATATTTGCACCCAATAATGTTGTCCACATAAAAAAAATTGATTGTCCGTATATTGCCCACCGTTAACTATTAACTATTATTAGTAAGAATGTTATGTTTTGGGTGGTATTGTCAAGAAGTTATTCAAGTTACCCCCGGGGTAACTGTGTAATTGTTGATACCCATCAAATAGATTTTGTTAGTCTGTTATATACAACACCTTTATGTTTCATTATGGTTTAATAATTTTGTTATATAAATTGCATCGTGGTTCTATCATTTCCATGGATTTGTAAAAAAATCCACACTAACGGTAATACTTCTACGAAATATTTTCATTTCCGGATTGACCGAAATTTCCGTCCAAACCGAATTTTATTCCTTGGTCTAGATAGTAACATAATTGCTTTGATGAAACAGTGTCCAGAATATATTATTACTCGCTTACTCCTAGACCTTAACCTTAGAAAAACATGGAAAATTCTTCAAGCTATCCTGTCCCACGTTATATGCTGCATAGCAACTCGTGCTAAGAATTAATTTTTGGTGTTTGAATCGGAAAAGGGTAAGATAGTTCATTATTTACTATAATCATAAATTATTCTCGAGAGAAAATGAATAAAAGTCAGAATCAGTTTTTAGCTTTGAAGTTAGGTGAAGGAGCACGAACTCTTACCCCTGTTGCAATTTTTCCTCAAGCATCTCATATGCAGGTCTGATACCATGACTTGATAGCAACTTACGCATGTGGTAAAGTGTAATAAGAACACCGAAATATCCTTCTACTTCTCCATATTTAACTTGAGGAAGACTCTGCGGAGGTGCTTGGCGGAATTTATCCCTAAAATTTAGCAACTCGCATGGGCTCAACTGTAAATGGAAAAGACGAAAATCGATGACATTGTCAAATGTAAACCAAGAGAAAATGGACCTATGAGGTGTGTAACTGTGTGAATAGGGCTCCAAATGATTCTCAATCACAATTAAGCAGTCACAATGAATTCCAACTATTCTCCCTTCAGTTTGGTATAAGATCATTGGCACTGCACTGACTCAACAGAGTAAGGCTTTACAGTATAGGAAGAACCAAAAAGGACACAAAAAAGAATGCTTTTCTGGCGTTTCAAATATCTAATAAAGGAATCTCAAGCCATTACCACAGAATAGGATAACTCGAATCTTAAACAAGAAAACCAGGACAACTTCAAAGCAGCAAATTTCAGAACCAGACCATGGATAAGAAAAATCTTACTGTTTGTAAGTCTCCACTACGTAGCACTCCGTATGTATTGAGCCTACTGGCAAATGGTTGTATAGCTTCCAACATAAATCTATTTACTTCAATAGCGTCATCACTCATCGGAACCTGGTTATATTTAAAGAAAAAAGTTCTTACAATGAATAGAAGTTAAAAAGATTGTCGGTCTACCTACTAATATATACCTCTATTAGTTCTAGCTTCCTGTCATGGACATATCGGCTTACGTCATGGTGACTTTCGTTGCGATATTCAAGCTTTGATATATATAAGTTATCAATCACCATTTGAATTGTCTGCTGTTTTGCTGTGTAATCACAATTGATGCGAGGATTATTAACCTAAAAGAGGTACATTAGCTGATCTCAAGTAATCTATGGGTACTATGTACTCACATCCTGGCGTTGCTGTTAAAGCTAATATCCTTAGCGGAATTCGCATTGCCATCAACTGAAAATGTGGAGAACATTTAAGGTTGTTAGCAATAAAAAAGAAGACATCCACTCAACCTGCCAATGCAGGTGAAACAGCATTTTTTCAGACAGCGGTGAGAAGTTATAAGAGCACCTCGCGAACCACTACGCAGTAAGAATAATCCCCTGTTGCTCTATGAGCCTCATCAATAACCAAACAAACAATATCTTTCATCGGACATATACCTGTCATAAAGAAGAGGATAAGTGGAACTCTAAAAGCTAATTACAAGGCATAAACCAACTTTGAAATGGTCAGAAATATATATATATATATATATATATATATATAGAGAGAGAGAGAGAGAGAGAGAGAGAGAGAGAGATATTCACCAGATATAATATCTTTTTCCAGCACTTGTGGAGTAACATAGAAAACTCGTTTCTCTTTCCAAAAGTTCAATCGTTTTGGAGGAGCAATTTGACCTGTCATATCAATTGTCCATTCCTGCAATCAGTTTAATCCCGAACTTTTCAAAATACGCATCAGATAGTGACGATGTAAAATAACAAAAACTCTAGTGAAAGGTTACAGAAAAAAAGTAACGCCTAACCTGCGGTATCCCGACAATATTATGGCATGCTTCAATTTGTTGCATAACTAGAGGTCGTGAAGGAGCAGCAAAAACTATTTTCCCTGTTGGTGTGACAATTATTTGTTCTTTAGCTTCAGAATCAATCTTCGGGGAACATATTCAGTGAAGAACATATATATACGGTATAATTAATCATGCGCACAAGAATATAGGGGATTTGAACACAGCAATACTTTCTTTGTGTAGATTATTCGAAAAAAATTACTACTTGAGAGAGAATTGAGCTATAATTTGGTTGGTTGAGCTAAATCAAGATGAAACGAAAAACAGAGATATGCAACGTGCCATCATCTTAAATCTTTTAAATGACTAGGTACAAAGAAGGTATTTCCATTAAATAACATTCAGATCCTAAGAAGAGCACCTGTGATATATATGTATATATATATATATATAATATGGGAAGAGATCCGCACATTCCTAAGCCGACAATCATGAAGGAAAGCTGAAAGAACAAACTCAAAAAGCACTCAAGGCAGGAGGGACAATAGCAGTTTTCACTACTGTAGTGAAGCAAGAAATGAGAATAACATTGACTTGGTTTCCACAACACCTTTGATTATGAGACTATTGTATATAAAATTACATTCTGAGTGTACTAACTCCGCTAATACGTAAATGCTATAGAGTATAGGCGTCCACAATTCTTACCATTCTTTACATTATGCATGTAGTGTTCTAAGTGGACAAGTTAAAAAATGAGATGAAAACACTAATTACGGAATTGGATTTAGACAATGACATATTGACAATATTCCAACTTTGAAATAAATAATCATAACAAGAACATACTAATTCTTAATAAATAATAGAACAAGAGCATACTAATGCTTCTCACTATAAACAAAAAAAAAAAAACTTGAGCTTATACTTAAGCATTTGAAATTCCTAAAACCCATCCTCTATCAATCGCCTAGTATCAACCCGATACCCAGTGTAAGAGTCTCAATCCTCGAGCACCAATCCTCAAACACACCCTGAATTAGAATGGGAAATGACAAGGGAGTGAAGACAGGTACTAAGAACAATGCAAAATCTTACCTTTAGGAAACCATCTGAAGTAGTTATACATCACAACAGCAGCAATGAGAGTCTTCCCAAGTCCAGTTGGCAACGCCACTAATGTATTTGTAAATAGTGCTGTCTTCGTAATAGAAAGTTGGTAATCTCGAACTGGTATATTAACTATACAGGAAGAAATGAGAACCAAAAAAAATAGTGAGATCTTATTCTCAATTAACTCATATCAGAAACTTCAACATGAAGTAAATCTCATCTAAAAATATGATCTTCAAATATCAAACATTACTTGTATAAAATCAAAACCGAATTGATTACCCAGTAACAGAATACCATGAATAAACTGTCAAAAGGTTAAGAAGCTACTAAAATTATGAAGTTATCAGAGTTAAATCAAATCCTGATAGTTCCGTATTAATTCGACCCTTACTCTAGCAATTCTATTAAACAACATAGAAAGAAAATTACTACTACCATTCAAGATTTACAGAAAGAACGGAAATTTAATCACTTAAAAAACACATTACTACTAAATCCGATATAAACATGATGATAATCTGTTATTGCAAACTATGATAAAAATGAAAAGTTCATTTCAGAAATTGAGCTGTAAAAAACGAAAACCTGGGTAAATCCATGTCTTTGCTGCCTGGAGATCGACATTACTATACAAACCCATGTCCTCAATTCCATGACAATCACCTCCATTATCATTCTCAGCTACTCCTATTTGGGGGTGACTACTATTACCCACAAGAGATTTTCTATCAATGGTTCGCACAAAATTGTCTAGGGTTGATTGCCTTCCAGACCCATTAGATTTCTTCGTTTGCTGGTGAGAAATTCTTACTCGTTGAAGCACTGAAGAATCAGTGAAAACTTCTTCTTCGATCACCACAACTTGTTCTTGTTGACGTGAATTTGAAGTTAGTGTGGATTGACATGTGACATCAATCTCTCTTACTGCTGCTTCCCAATCGAATTCCTACAAAAAAAAATGAAAATGTGGGAATTTATGATGAGAAGTTCTGGAAGTTTATAGTAAAATTTGGGTGATTTTTAGGGTAACTTCATAGGGAGGGAGAGAGAGAGAATCGAACTTACATCGTCGTCTTCGTTTTGTTGGATTTCTTCATTAGGGTTTGTGGATGATGCCATTAAAACGATCTGATTTTGGGATTTACTTTTTCGTCTCCCTCTTTTTTCTCTCTCTAAAAGCTTGAGAGGGGAAATGGCGGCAAAGCTTGAAACTCAGAGAACTATTTTTGCTTCGGCAAGGCGCCCAAAGCAATAAACCGTGGCGCCTATAGACGTAACCTTATAGAGTATATTAAGGCCCCTTGGGCAACTGAGGGCAGAATAGAATAGACGACGACCAATCGACCTGAGTTTTAGAGAGAGAAAGAGAAATTATTCTATCATGGCTTTGAACGGTGGATTGAGATCCGGCATGAAATTGATTCAATCTTCTGAAGCTGCTATAATCTCAAAATCAAGTCAGTTTCTTTCTTTCTTTCTTTCTTTCTAGGTCAAAAACATTTTTATGGGGTTCTATTTTCTTATCTCTCTCTAGATCTGTTTGTACTATTTGTTATTCCCCCTTTTTGTTCTATCATCGATTTGATATTGATTATTACTCGTTCGTATTCGTTTTAGAAAAACAACATCCAAATGGGTTTCTGATAACATTTTATTTATCATGACCTAAAAGTAATCATAAGGTTGTCAAAAAGTAATCCCCAATCCACAACGAAATTGCTTCTGTGGAGATTGGCAAAAAAAATTCGAACTTTTTGATTGGTTTTGTGAGAAATACAAGATACGATTTGTTTAAGCGCCTTATGTTCTTATGGCATACACAAAAGTCTAGAATTGATTTTTTTTTTCTTTGGCTCTTGTCTTGAGAAATGGGAACTTTACCCTAATCTGCAATTTCTGTACTTTGGTGGAGTTTTTAGGTAAAACCCAGTAAACTATTATTGTTTTTTATACGAAAAATCCGAATTCGTTGTTGTTTAAAGTATTAGACAGGCTCCCTGAAAATAAGCCACATGATGATTTCCAAAAAAATATACACCATAGAAATGTTTGCAACTTGACAGGTTGCACGTAAAAATTATGCAAAAAGTTATTATTTGCATTGTGAGAATAGAGCAACTGAATTGGTTTGTTAGCAAACATATTGGTATTTTCATGGAATTATGTGAAACAACTGATGAAGTGATGAGGGTATCGCTTCGGATGGAATTATGTGTTGCAAAGTTTTCGACTGAAGGTTAGAGATTACCAAATTTTATGGCAAAAAAATACACTTTTAATATCCAAAGGTAAAAGTATACAAATAGAAATTTCATTTGGTCTGACCTTTTGTCACACTTGTTAAAACTACAAAGATATCATTGTCCGTAATTTTATATATCCCCTCCTATCATAGGAAGCACATCGTTGTAGTATCCCATTGGTTCTGAACTTGTGATAATGATACAGATTTTTCTTGTTTGTTTACACCCACTTCTCATAATTTATTCCAAGTAGTAATCATTGTTTTTGATGATAGTTAACCGAGGATTCCATTCAACTGGGGTAAAAAGAATGGGAGGACATGGCCACGACGAACCCTACTACCTTCACGCCAAACACATGTACAACTTAGACAGGATGAAGTATCAGGCATTGAAGATGAGTCTTGGAGTGTTTACTGCTTTCAGCATCGGCGTGGGTGTTCCAATCTATGCCGTCATTTTCCAACAAAAGAAGACAGCTTCTGGTTGAGAAGAGCTTCCTATCTTGGTTGCTTCGCAATAAGAAAGACAGGATTGTTTCTATTCCTTTTTCCTATTTGAATAGGTAAATATTTTTCAGAGTCTTGCAGTATTCTACCCATTTGTGCTGTGGAATGAATCTGCTTGATGCTATGTTTTTTTCTTGGTAAAATTTCATCTTGAATTTTAGTTTGAATCCTTGATGGAAATTCATACTGTTTGAAGCTTTAATAAATACAAATATTCAACTCACTGGAGAAGTTTGTTCTTTTTTCGGGAGAGGGGTAAGTAGAAGAACTTCATTATATCTGTGTGCAGTTGTTGAGATTTAAAAGTTGCTAATTTGAAAATTGAATTTATGAAATAGAATGCTTATGTACAAGTGAAGTAATTAAGCAAAATTGGAGATTTTGAGTCAAACTTTTTTTTTTTCCCGAAAAACTATATTGATGAAGGGGTTTTCTTCTGTAGTTAAAAGATATACAAATTTGTTTTTGTCCTTAATTTAGTCACTCAAATTTTAGCCCCGATTTTAGGCACAAACCTTTGTTAATGGATACATGGTTTTGTATCTGACGGACCACATGTTTGATTTTGTCATAACTTGGCCATCACCTAATCTGGTGTGAGAGTTTGTCCACAGTGAAAAGGGTTGACATTTTTTAAGCTTGAGCTTACATATATAGTGCAAACTTTGGATTCTCTCCCAAGCATTGTGGGACTATCGAAATCCTCACTCTTGACGGGCCATATTCAGCTCTAATACCACATATGGGGGCCATCTTCAGCTCTAATACCACGTATGACGGGCCATCCTCAACTCTGATACCACATATGACGCCCATGGACTCGGATCTAGGTGTCAAAATCGGAGACAATATTGATTTTTTTGTTTTTATTCGAAGGGCTCAATTTTTGTTAGAGAAAAGTTGCCAGCAACTTAGATGTTCGCTTAAACCGATCTGTGACTCTAGTCTTTTGAGTGAAAATTTAGATTTAAACTCTGCATATCTGTAAAAGAGAAACAGAGGTATCAAAATGAATCTTATTTGAAATGAGAGATAAACTTGGCAGAGAGTACAAATTAACACAAGAAAAACAAAAATCACAAAAGAATTGTTTGTGTGATAAATAACAAGATCTCCTCACTACTTTCCTTTCTCTTTTTTCTTCTAAAGATGGTATGCAATTTCAGCACCAAGAGGTTGATCTTTTCATCATAGGTCTAATGGTTTTATCTTCTTCCAAAGAGATCATTCCCAAATGAGATGGGTCTTCTAACATCATCTTTGCTACTAGATATCCAGCGATCGACCATGTCTGAAACTTCCTCGCTTGTTTTCCGACGTATCTCCCAAGTTTTCCGTCGTAGTACTCTGGCCAGTTGTCTTTTAGTAATCGGCTCTCGGCAAGATCAATGGCTCGTCTTGCTATTTGTGGCCTTCCGGTTTTGATGCAGGCAGCCGTTAAAAGCCACAATAGAACTGTTACAGAAATCACATATTAATGCAACTATTTGATAAATTAAGCTATTGAAACGATGATGTCTGTCGTTAGCAAAACATGAAACCTTCATTCATGTTCATCTCTCTACAAAGTGCTGATAATGATGATTTAGCGTCAAGTATGTCTAGGAAGAATTTGTCAACCTAAGCACCTACGTTGTTGTCTTACATATATAGCTATACATTTCTACATTT
Organism: Eschscholzia californica; assembly: GCF_041429995.1. Classification (NCBI taxonomy): domain Eukaryota; kingdom Viridiplantae; phylum Streptophyta; class Magnoliopsida; order Ranunculales; family Papaveraceae; genus Eschscholzia; species Eschscholzia californica. The sequence continues at coordinate 41,173,714 of NW_028238483.1, read as the reverse complement.
CTTTATTATAACCTTTTTACCATCTTTCCAAAACTTGATATGTAAAATAAAGGAAAACGAAGATAGAAAGAAAGAGGAAAATGAGATGAACCGAGTTAGACAAACATACCTGGCCAAGATCCTCCATTATGGTAACTCCATCTAGTATTCTTAGGATCACAACCTGTTACAATACGCCATTCATGGTTTTCTATTGCCGGATAACATACTTTTAAGGGCATATCTCCAACCAGTTCTTCCCAGCGAGATTCAATAAGATCCATTATAGCAATTGATTGCTCAGGAGTTGCCATACAAGATAGAATAGCAATACAATTGGCTAAAGCAAACCATCGGAAATCCATCCTAGCAGGGCTGACATTTCCAACAAAGTAACCTCCTCGGTTGGGCATAAAATCAAGTACCCATTCAGGGATTGAATCCGGTATAACATTAAATTTGTTAACTGCAGTGTGAGAATACTCCTCTGTTTTGTAACGATATATGTTATTAAGTTGCTGAAAATCGATCCAGAAATAACTTCTCATGTGATAACTTAATGCATGTAAGCGTTTCAATATTCTGTCTACGAACTCTTTTCCTTCTGTATCGTGTTTAAGTAACACCAAAGAACACCTCAATACCATGAAGAAAAGTGCTTGGATTTCAACAGGATAACCATATATACCCTGTTAAAACACGTATGTTCCAATAAGATTAAAAGAAAAGGAAATCGAAGATATGTTTGAAAACAAATACAAAAAGAATGTCAGAAGTTGCAGTTGTTCTACAGATAGACGCATCTAAGTTAAGATGCTCTAAAAGTATACCCAGAAAGGAAACTAAAACTATAAAGAAACTATCGACAAGTTATCTTGAGTTTCATGGCCTAGATAAGACTTGGTAGAGACACATTGGTCAAATTTCAATCACCATTAGAGGTGATTTCGGTTATATAAAAAATAGTACCCATTTCATAAATTTATGCGACTTGTTTCCACTATTGAATTGGAAACTAGCCAGAATTCTTTCAAATGAAAGTACGCAGTAAACATAAGATATGAGTATCTTCAGAAAACAACAACAAGAAATGGAAAACAGACTTGATGGCTTCAATGAATTTATACATCGCTTAGAGTTCCTTTAACTGGTGTTCGTTGTTTGTATTCTTCCAGTTTGTATATCACGAATCTCGAACTGAAAGGATTGATATGATATAAACTATATTATGGACCTTTTACTTGGAGGAGTTTTGCTAATTCACATAAGTAATGTAATTAGTGTTGTATAAAGTAGTTATAGATTTGTAGCTAAAACATTTAGAGTAGATGAACATACCATCTAAAGGGAATACGATAGGAATTCATTAGTATATAAGCAAAGTATTACCATTTGTCGATCAATCATGCAACATCCATCGGCACAAAGAAGAGTAGGGAATGTGTCAAACCCCTCCGACAAGCATAGGGTTAATATAAGCCGAATACCCTTTTGACATTCAGGTGTTTCTGCCAAAGTTGAATCCCCAGTGGACTTGGTATACGCTCGGAGCAAAATAATCCACCAGAGGCCAGAGTCAACCGGAGCAACTCTTCCGATTGCACTCTCACCAAAATCTGCAACTAAAGAATCCGTATTTCGATTTTGATTACGAATAACCTTGAAACTTGCTGGCATTACACCTTCCCCGAGCTTAAATCTATCTACTCTTTTCTCCCATCCTTGCAAGTATAGAGTTTTCAAGAGAAAATTCTTCACAATTTCAGGCTCTCCATTCATCAAAAATGCTAGCGCACTAGGCACAAAATCTCGAACAAATACCTACATAAAAGAACAATTCAGCAACGAATAACATTCATTTGGCAAAGAATTGATTCGACCCAATTTATAACGAAAAGGAATAAAAGATCACCTGATCATAATTTAGTGCTTCCTCGGATGAGTCAGTAGCAGCGATCGTCCCAACAGGTTGGCCATTGAAGAATACTATGGAATTTCTGAGAGCGTCCCAAGCTTCGGCAAACATTGGATGGGGCTCAAATGAATTATAAGCCGAAGATCTTGGAGTTCCAAAGAATGATCCGAAAAACGATCTTCCTCCAGGTGAACCTAAGGTATCTGTGCTACCAAGACCTCGACTAAGACCAGTTGCTATCTCGGTTACAGATCTTTCCTCAAAGGATCTTTGCCTTTCGATGTTCACTGGTCTCGGTGGCTTCTCCAAAAGCCTAGACAAGTCCGAATCATCCAATTCCGAAAGCGAGGTATGTGAATCTACCTTCCGGAGACCTAATTCCGGTCGTGATTCTACCCTTCTAAGACCCATCTCTCTTTCTATCTTCCAAACTCTTCTCTCTCCTCTTCACACAAACAACTACCTCTCTCACTACTCTTCCTCTTGAGTTTGACAGTCTAAGATCAAAAAGCTAGGTAAGCAACAGAGACAAAATCAAGAACAGAAATGAAATCAGCAAAAAGGGGAATAAGTTTCTGTCATTCAATAAAATTGAAACCCCAAAAGATAAAAATCTCTGAAACCCATAATCCAAAAAGTAACAAAGATTAGCAACAAAAGTAGAAATTATAACAGATAAACAAGATTTCCCTAAAAATAAAGATGAAAAATTCAATCTTTGTTAACAGATCAACAGCATTATCAAATGAAAAACAAATTAAACACACAAATAAGAGATCACAAACAAAAGTTAAGTTACCAACTACCAAAATAGATCAGATCCATAACATAAAAGAAGATAAGATAGAGAGAGAGAGAAAGGGGGTTTCTAATTTTCTAACCTTGGGAGAGCTGGAATGGAAGAACCACAAAAGAGAACAAGTAACTCTTTCTTTCTCTCTCTACCCAAATCAACAAACAAATCTGGGTAACTTCCTGAAAATCTAAAGATAGAGAGAAAATTGGAAAAGGGGAAGAAAAATTTCATGGCCGCTAGAGGTTGTGTATTTATAGTAAGAGAGATAGTTAGAGAGAGAAAGAAAGGATCCTCCTTTTCCTTGCGTCTTCGTCACAGTTGCAATTTAATTGAATTTTTTATGATCAACTTACTAATACTAATTATAATAAGAGAGATTAATACAATAATCTAGAGAGAGAAAGAAATTAGTAAGAGATTTTTTACTTGTTTACCGGGAAAAGTTGTTAACAACGAGGGAAAGTAGTAGTAATTAATGGATTTGACAATTTTAACGACCTACTTGTTGAAAGTTGTTTAACTTTGACAATTTTGACCCTTCCATATTTTCTTACACCTTTTTTAGGAGATGCCGACAAAAACTTTTTTTCACCAACAAAGTTTGGGGGATTTACATAATTAAGTTGTGTTTATTGCATTAACCTTCATTTCCAAGAAAGTATGATGGAGGAAAGGAAAAATGTCCCTCTTAGTTAAAAATCACTTAAAAATCACACTTTCTTTCAGAGTTTTGAGTAAAGGGATTCACACTAAGAACAAAAACTGTAAGCAAACACTAAGAAATATATTAGAACCCACCTATTTTTATAAATAAAGGTGCGATAATTCTCCATCACTCAAGGAGAGCGTCCGGAATCTAGGGTATAAGTGTGCGCTGAAGCTTTGTAGGTACCGTAGACGCTCTTTGGGAGTTTGGGGGTCTCGTGAAGTCTTAGCCAAAAACAAAATGTCATACTTCGTGCAACCTTCACTAAAAACAAAATCTCGTATTTGTGTGAAGTCGTAAAAGTGGGGACTATAAAAGCTATCACTAAGCCTAAGGACATCATAAAAGACCGTTAAGCACAACCACTAATAAAATTTGTAATCACATAAGACTGTTAAGCGCAACCTCTAACAAAATTGCAAATTTTGTTGATATGTCATGCCAAATACAATAACTAACTCAAAACTTTTTTTTTTTTTTCTTTCAACAAAAAAAAACTCAAAACTTTTTCTCTAAAAAAAAATTTTGCATCTAATTTGGATAACTTTTTATGGAAGTAAGAATTACCCTACAACAAACATTGCTCCAAATCAGTCACACGTTGAATTGGGAGATAAAGTCTAATGATTACTATAAGCAATTAACCATTTTTTTTTCAGTACTCACGGCATGACACATAGGGCACGCGGTTCCCATTGCTAAAGTATTTTTTCTAGTAAGATATTTTAAAATAGTGAGTCTTTGAAAGTACTTATACGAGTATCACTTGCAGTTACGAACACCACAGGACAAGACAACCCCATGGTACTCCAAACACCCATTTGCTTAAAACTATAACTTAATTTTCACCAACAAGATACGACCAACAAACTCTCAAATTGGTCGTGAATCATGATGATGTTAATTGAACTCTTACAAGATCTAAACAAAATTTGATGAGCACCTGCATATCCGGTTGCCTTTTCAAAGTAAGCATGCTTATCCAAATGTGGGGTAGGGGTGGGATTAGGTTTGGATATTGAATTATTAGACCCACCTTGACCAAGAACAAGACCAGTGGTTTCCTTGTCGTACCTCCAAAATTAGGTCATGTCTTTGTCCGGAGCGGTCATATGGGTTCCACTAAGAAAATGGGTCCATCTTACTTAAGACCTTAGTTGTCTTTATGTTTAAGACTAGATCCCTTTTTAAAGACAAGAACATTTTTTAGATAAGCTTATAATAATATAAACGTGTATCACGTGAGACATACTTATGTTAGGGCTTAGGGGATGTGTAACTTTTACTTGTGAAATGCTATTTGGTTCCAAAGTAGGAACCACCAAAATTCTCTAGTTGATTTAGCCTGCTCTCATTACTCTTTGGCATTTAGGGAGAAAAATACACCCACCAATGGGAGTCGCTTACATCAATTTTCGAACCGTAGTCGGCTTCTATTTTAGAGCCAAAAACATGTGCCTACTATGACGATAACATAGGTGGTTAAGCAGTTCTTGATTTTGGTTGATTCAGATATTTGAGTGAGATCTCCATTATAGATGTCAAGATGTTTTTTTAGTTTTAAGATTTGATTTGTGGTTTCAAGTCCATTTAATTAGATATAAATTAAGTTTGAATTTAAGGTATGACGAAGTTGATATTGTGCCCCTCAGGCAAGTTAGATTCAGACGAACCAAACTCAGACAAATAGAATAAACAAGCATGCTACCATTTCCTTTATAATTGCATTTTGCCGCAGCGGCAATTTTGTTTTGGATTTAAGCGATTTGAATCTAATATAGAGTTCGGAAGTGCTATCTTCACAAAAGATTTTAATTTAATTTGTAACTTGATGACTTACCTTCACTAACAAAAAAATTCATAGTTTGACTGTAATCTGGGTCGTTCCTTTACCTGAGTGAGTCAAAATCTTTTATACACATATCATTTCCCTACAAGGTTTTAGTAGTGAGTAAAAGAAACATTTCAGTACGAATTATCATCGTTCTCTAAGGTTTTTGTGTCCAGCACCTTCAGAGTTTAGGATTTAGGGTTTATATTAGAGTGACGAGTCATTTGGTTTTGGCATGGAAGCCATACTTTCTTCAATTCCATGGGATGGATCAGAGTTGAATTTATACTGAATTCGGTCACCTAAAGTACAAGATGATTAGATTACATTTGCAAAATGAGTAACACACTAACATAAGAATGAAGATTTGCTAATTACTCCCAAAAGACTAAATAATATTTCAATAACATTCCAAGATTATACTAATACTTTAGATACTTCTACCTAATCTCTTCTCTGAATTCTCGACGAAGAGAATAAAAAACTAATTACATTCATTTTTGTGATAAAAAGGTTTGAGTTTCCATACCTCTTCGTAGAATTCATGCTTCCTATCATGGAATTCTTGAATTGTTATCATACCATATAAATCAAGAATTGGGTTTAATCCCTTTTAGCATCTGTCGATTCAACAGATACCTTACCATAACAGCTATATTGAGCAAGTAATGAAACATCTTCGGGCGTCAGCTCGGTGCTCAAGTAGTGACGAGCAACCCGTCCCCTGCAAAGAATTCAGAAAACATATAGTTAAGGCAGACGTTTTAGGTAGGAGTATTCGTAGTATAACATAGTCTGAAGAAATATAATGGCATACTGTGACCTACCTTCGTCGGTTTCTTGGTTTATCGATATTTTCTGATAAACGAGAAGCTTCTAATTTGGAAATCATACCAAGCGAAGACACATACTCGTGGAATGCTAAACCTTTCATTGTCGAGTATAATCTTGGTGGAACTAAAGCCTGAATTGTATTGTCAAGACATTCTTGTACTTCTCTGTAATGCAGAAAGAGCCCACTAGATATCAGACTAATGCAAAGTTTAAACAAAAATTCAAACAGAGAAGAGCATAAGATTCAAACGATATTTTATACTGACTCTGACTGGTCTGAGTCTGACTTGCTTTCGCCAAGGGCACAATAGTCATTTCAGGTTTTCAGACAAATGAGCTCTTAGTTTCGACTAATTTTAAGTTTGATTAAAAAATCAGCCCATGTCAGCCATTCGAAAGAATCATAAGCACAAGCCAGACGAAAAACAAACATTTTGAAATGTGACTCGAATCAATTTAGATCTCGAGCCAGACTTCAAATCTGAACTCGGAAAAGACAAACACTTAAGAGTCACCTAAATTAGCACCATCCAGATGTGACACCAAAAAAATGTGGTGCTGAACCAATCTAGCATTTTTCAAATAGAAAAGTATGTACCTCTGCGAAGAAACGATACTTCTAGGTGGATCATTCTCCAAACCCCTTCCAATACAAGAAATCGGACTAGGGTTAATATTATTGGTGATAAGCTTCCCAAGCTCTGTTGTATTAGTTGTGAAGGCCAACATTTCAGATGCTAAGTCAACCCTATTCTTTAAGCCTAAATTTGATCCTTTCTCGGAAGCTTCCTTTGTAAGAAGACAAAGACCATGTTGCATGAGTGTTGACGTCATTTCCACTTGGGTTTCGGACCAGCAGAAGGCATTTGCTTCCACACTTGGTATGATCAACGGTTCCACGGTGTCCTGCAAAAGTTCATTCGTTGCATCATTTCCTGGACGTTAACAATAAATACAGTTTTGTACTGTATTTATCGTCCACTTACAAGATTACGAGTTTAAGCTATAATGGATAAGCATATTCTATGTTTAAACCATTTCGATCTGTAAAAAGATGAAGAGATTTGAAGCTTTTACTCCACAAACAATATGGTAAAAAATAACAAACTCGTTCAATGCGGAAATGCCCATCACAAAAGTTTAGCTTTCTGGGAAGCTCCTAACAACTTTAATGGGTGGATCCGGGATATTTGGGAACTCATCTTGCTAGGGTTCTGAATGCCGATCTACTTTTTAGAAATCAAGGAATGTAACAATGGGCTTGTTTGAATTAGAATGATCTCCCTTGGGAGGAGATTTTCATAACCCAAATTAAGCCGAATGAATTTCCATGGAGGCATCATGTTATTTGACTTCTATATCCTAAATCATAAATTCAAGTCCGGAGTCTCTTACTCTGATAAGATGTTGACAGCAACCAAGCATCAGATCAGCTTCAGATACTAGATCTGCCATTCCAGAAAGAAGTTTTACTACGTGAGCAGCTTCTTTCTGTTGTGATGTGATGTGCGACTTGAGATCTGCGTGACAATATCGGAACTTTCTCCATGCTTCGTGAACTGGATTATTGCCCATGAAGCAGCTCTCATCCTTGAAAGAAGTAGAAGCCATGTTGATATCTGCACGGCTACACTCATCCATCACTTGAAATCCACTTCTTGCAGTTTCCTCGTGTTCATTGTGAGAATCCCCTACTTCCTCCTCGTCCTCACGAACAGAATTTGCATCAATATTATGACCAGTGCTCAAAATGGTTTCTGAATTCTTATACGGATCTAAAAATTCATCTGTATCTCGAGCACCCACAATGGAAAGACCTTCAACCAACTCCTTACCACATGAAGAGATTGCCATTAGATTAACAGAAGCATCATCACAAAATACTGTATTTGATGGAAACTCCAAACCGACATGAAAGTCAGTTTCTGCTACATAAGAAGACTCGGGAACACATGATACATCTAGAGATCTATATGTCTCACACATATGCTGATGACTCTCTGTTTCAGAATATTTACATAGTTCCCGTTCCATCTTGTGCTCGTCATAGTGGTGAAGCTGCGCATTAGACAGGTTGAGGTAATCTTGGGTCCCAATTGTATGAGGAATGCATATATCAGAACTACTAGGTAATACTTCAAAGTCAAGATCATTAGGAAGAATATTTGAAGTTGCCTGTATGTTGTCAGTGCATTCGTCCCCAGAAAGTGAAGAAAAGACTGTAGTCAGTTTTCTTTTTCCTCTTTGCCGGGTAAATGCAACTGGAGATCCTGATGAATTGGAAAATTCAGATACACCACTACATTGAGTAGCAAATACATTTGAATCATCGTGAAAACAACCATTTCTACTTAGCATGGCTTCTTTTTTTGCCACAATACTATCTGTTTCTTTCCGACAATCAGTCTCTACAACATCCTGCATTTCTTCTTCCTCAATAACTACATCTAGTAATGAGGCCCTCTGTTTTGCCATAGTCAATGACTTAGTGATTTCCTTCTCCAGTAACTCTGATAATTGACAAGGAAAACCCCAAGGGATTACCTTCGGCAGTACCCAATGCCATGCATCAAGATCAACTTGCACTGGATAGTACGAAGACCAAAGACCTCGATCTGCATAATGACAAAGTTATTGTTCATCAGTGCCACTTATAAAATAAGACCAGATGGGTAGTGAAATATTGGCAAAATGCAGATGAATCAAAAAGCTTAGTTCCATCGTTTTGCTCTTGGTATATGTCGTCTAACGAACAAAGAGAGATGAAACTAGATTTCTTTGGGTTTAAACTGCTGACTCCAACATCGAGTACGTGAGTTAGTAAGAGGAATTTCTTTTTTAAACTATTTCGCTTACACTGACCTTTCTTAACACTTTTGCCTTGGCACCAAAACTGGATGAGCATAATGGTTTTACGGATATCATTTTGACAGCACCCTATAAGTCGATCTATGAACACGGTTGGGATATCGGCCTTCTCAGCATCACAAATCTAGAAGGAGAATTGTACCAACAAATTCAGATATGCAGAGCATAGAGAAGGAGCAAAGATTAGCAAAAGGAAAAGGCACTGGTAAGTAAAACGCCCTACCTTATACAAATAAGTAAGAAGCTCCTTACGTGATGGAAGTTCAAAAGACACCTCCACTCTATCCAATTGATCTGGCAGGACGGGATCCTTACCTAATATTTATCACATCGATAGTTAGAGAGGAAATGAGCTTATTCCGCACATAAATCGCTAATAAGAAACACTTATTATCTTAAAAGAACCTACTTGCTACTTTTCTAGACTTACAATTGCTCGTCAGTATCATCGGGCGCTTCGCTGTTTTGGCAAGTTGTTGTATTGTGGAAATAAATCCACGATCTTCATCAAAAATGGTATCCACGTCTTCGAAAAGAATTAATGTTTTATTTGCACCACGACTACAGGCAGTTAAACTTCCCTTGTGAACAACATTTGTATACCCTAGTTCGACCACTTCTGCCTCATCCAAGTTCGATTCTGGGGTCAGCTCAACAACATCAATGTCAAGGGGGGAAGAGGAGTCACCGATATGAACCGAGGGAAACTCCAAACTATTCCTCATCCGTAGATCCTCCAACGAACTGGAAGAAATACGAAACCAATTACATTAAAATAAACAAAAACCAGCAAATCATTGCTTTCTGCAGTGAATTTATAATTTTCAACATGCATCAACTGTATATGAACCCCTTTTCACTAAATATATCTATTTACTTATCATTTAGATTTACTTCCTTTAGGTGTCTCTTCAGCACTAAGAGAATTAACAAGAAGAGTTTCTTAGGTAGGCGGTTGCTTTCCCAACATCTCCGATATGTATGTCAGTCAATTGAAACCGATATGCAGTGACGCAACCTCTCATAACTCTCCAAGTCACATAAGCAACCAACTAACATGTGATACTGTTGTCTTTTTCAAAATGTTTGAAAGATGATAAGTGTGGTAACACTGTTATACGTTTCAAAGAAAACATAAGAATGGCACGGGCAAAAGGTCTCTCTACTCAAATTCATACTACAATTCAAAAGAAGAAAAGTTATGCTGGGAATAGAAAAAGCATGTACTGAAAAAATAATCAGCCAGAGGAAAAGACATTTACAGAAGTATTATACAATATACATAGTTTAGGCCTTTAGGGGTCATTAATACTTCAAGAGTTTTGGACATACCATTTGGTAAATCGATGCGACTCCATTGCCTCTCCAAACTTTTGCTTTATATGAGCTCCATTTCGCCAATCAGATGCACTGACCTAGTAAAAACAGTGGAACTATTAATAATTTAGACCTTCAGTAGAAATTCTACCCTCACAATCGTTCTGGTTTATACTCATCTGACATTTGCTTAGGATTCCCCAAAGAAGATTAGGGGAAGTTGTTTCATGTCTACTCCAACATTTTTATGTTCATCAGTTAGACTCTTCCAAACGATGCCCAGTTTTCTAAACAATTTGAATTAATAGAAGAAGAATAATGTATGTACAAGAGCCCCCTCTTAGGTGTCGTACAATACTAGTTACAGTGTAACATGGACATTTATACGGGTATCAGTATCCAACACCGGTACAACGTGTCACAAACAGTGAGTGGAAAAAAGGCCAAGACAGTTGCATGGTCATTTATTGTACGAGTTCTTAGGTACTTTTTTTTTCACTTTACATTTTGTACTTTTGGATTAACCATTCTTACGTTATAAACATAAGGTGTTAACCTAGAGTAATATGTTATGATCCTATAAATACAAGATGTACATATATTGAAACAAAATCTCACATTATACCCATAGAAGTGATTGCATGTGTCTGAAAAGAGTAGTTAAGTATCCAATACGAGCATCCAAGTATTCAAGCATGTAATATGTAAAAATGCTAAAAGGAATTTTCCATGTTACATAGTGTAATGGTGGACTGACATTCTATCTGTACGTTTGTTTCAATAAGATAGGGTTGATTCTATAGATGGAAACATCACCATGCTAAAGAGTAAAACTACCGATTCCCTCATAATATCGGAGCAAAATGATGTGCTGGATCTTAAATTAGAAGAAGTAATGGCAAAAACATTTATAAGCTTTTTCACCTTTCCCGTGATCCCTTATGTATTATTTTCGAAAACTCCCTTGATTTAACCTAATACTTAGAAGAAAAAGGTAATAAATAAAAATATTCTAGAACAGTCCTATTTTCTGATCATCTTGAACCGAAAAATTACTCTTAAACACTTTATGAAGTGTACCATCACAAAATCAAAATGGTCAACTGATCAACAACCCTGGAAATTGGAATGCTGGAACACTTGTTCAGTGAACTCTTACACAATTTACAGTTACCAATTATTACAGTTCATACTTCATATATGCATGTGAGTAGTGAAATAAATAGAAGGGTATCAAAGCATTCAGAGCATAATATCAACTTCTACAGTTCTACTGCCAAATTTTTGGTAGTACCTCAATAACTTCAAAACCTTGCTCCTTCGCACACGCATAGATAGCAGCAGATTTTCCACTCTATACCGAAAGCAACCCACATGTAAGGAAAGACCAAAGAAATTTAGTAAGAACTGCTATTCTCTCAGGAAGTTCAATGAGTAAATATAGAAAGGGGAAGACCACATATTCCAAATTTATGCCAGCCAAACATTAGTATAAAGCAAATAATCAAACAGTAATTTCTCAACTTCTGTACCCCGTCATCTCTAAAGAATGCCAAACAAGGTCCAGCTAGTCGGAACTCCTCTCGAGTCATGTATTCCATGGACGATGTTATTAGAAGAAAAAAGAACAGTAAGACTATATTACGTAATATAGTCTTCAATGAATAATGAAAGAGACAAGATGAGAAAAAAGAAAGAATAAAAGAATAACATTATTCAAACTGACGCATAATGTTATTGTTTGTGAATCATTACGTAGTTAAATTTCGCCACATCAGCAACGATTCACACATATACAAATCAATTTCAGATGTGATAACCTATAAAAAGGAACTCATATATTCATGTATCTAGATGCCTTTCCTAACATTGCAAACCATCTGACATATTAAAGCAACCCCGGATGAATCACTAAAAGTGGATGTTTATAGCTTATACATGGAGAGATAAGAGAACATAAAAATCTTACATGTAAATAATACATTCATTAGAATTTTATGAATCACCAACTAAAGCTTGAGCTCACTAAGAGCAGCATCATATATTCATATGTTGTCAAATTTATAAGAAAACGTACCCCAATTGCTCCGGTAACTAAAAGAATATTCTTCAGGCCTTCTTCATCCATGCTTTCTGCATCTGAGTCATCTTCTTCCGCGCTATAATCACTATCCAGATTAATCAAATTATTATCATGATTAGAAGCCTTGTTGGTACGGAAACTTCTTTCGCGCCAGCACTGAAGCCATTCATTAAGAAACCTGACAGAGTCGCCATTACCACATATCTGCACAACCACATTATCAGAATAATAAACTAATAAACAAGAACAAGCACATCTCACATTGTAGATTGTACTGCTTTTAATTGTTAGAGTGAGACAGCAAATCTACTACTAAAAAAATTTGAGACACTCGACCTCAGATGCCTTTTCTGGCTGGTATTTCATCGTCCATAAGTTACTCTCAGGCTGACTACCAGATTCATCAGAATATGATGTCATCCTGCAAATGCAACAATAATAAGAGTAAGAATTGAACGTAAATTAGCTCCTTGTGACAGAAGACAGATGCATTTGAATAATTTGATCATGAAATATAACTCAATTGTTAAGACTATGAACTGAGGATAAAATGGCAAATAACAATTTACAGCTCAAGAAATCTGGTTTGGAAAAACATTTGGGTTCATATAAGTATCAGTATTTTTCACTTCTACCAGTTCCATTTCTGATATAAAATACACAAATATATGAAATAAAATTCTAATACTGAATACTTCTAAGTTTTAAGAACTATAATATACAAAACAATACAGAAACAGCTCCAATCTTCAAATTGTACATCCATAACTCTTACTCCATATACTACAAAATTCTTCAACTTGGATTATCAAAACACAATGTGCCACTTTTACAACAAGGCCAAATAAATTCACCATATCACTGGACAGAAAACGACATGGTACCCTACATGAGATTAGATAATGAACAGAGATAAAGAGAAAGAAAGATGAAGAACATTATATAGAGTAAGTTCTAGGCTATACTATGCCACAAACTAAAACGTAGATCAGCTCTTAGCACATTAAACTAATAGTAGACTATATTTTGTAAATAGCATAACACGAAAGATGATAAGGGGAATTTCAAGCATAACTGATTAGAAGAATCTAACCTTTCCTCAAAACCCCCGTTTGGGGACTCATCAATTAAATCAATTATGGAACCAGCACAACCCAGAGAGATATCCTCTTTGTTTCTCTCCTGGACCTGCATATATTAATCTGAATGATTTAACATAACATTACCAGGGTGTCATGGACAACCACTAAAGATATAGACAATGATGCAAAACTGTTGTGAAAATATAACTCATAAAGGCTTGCGCCTGGGAGTACTCCACATTATGGTGTGATACCTGTAGATTAGCTGATGTCAGTGAAGCTACCAGTGACATTGCACTCGTATGTATTTGATTTCTGGATTTATCTAAAGATATAGCATCCTCTGGCGGTGATGCCCCAACACAACTTGGAACACTAAGAAAGTCATTAAATGATAAAGGTTTTACATAGTCTTCAAAGACCGACGAACTTGCCGTTTGTGGACCACAACAGCGAGTCAGTAAGGTGTTATGACAAAACACCCAATCCCTCCAATCTAGTGCAACGTCATCCTGAAGCAGAAATAAGGATTTAAAGTTAACCCCTAGCAGCAAGAATCCAAAATTGGAAATTAATTTCTCATATAAATTAATTAAATTGAGATATGATTAAATCCTATTGCAAAGTCGTTACTTCGAGACAGCACATGTAGCTAATAAATACCTGAAGCTTCTCAAATATATGAAATGGAGGACACGTAATGGCTTTATCCTCTTGCATAGCCAAACATGATTTACTCTGCGGCTCAGGTACCTCCGTAGTCTCTTGAACTTTCTTTCCCATCTTCCTTGAGGAGAAAAATGGGTGTGTTTGTTTGCCTGCAAAGAGCCTTGCATTTTCCTGAAATACAGTGTAGAAACAGCTACGAAGAATAATTACACAAGCTCAAAAAATCATAAAAGGACTTGTACACTTACTAGAGTATGTGTAACAAGAACTAGTATTGAATATTTGATACAAGCTTATTAAAGCATTTAGTGTCTAAATAATACACACTTAATCATAACGTAGAGTAGATTTAGGAACTCCCTCCATAAGGTGTAGCCATGAAGGTCCTAAGCGGCAGTGAAATTGGATTACACAGCTCAAACATATATTAATTTAGAAGGTGCCTGGCCTCAATCAGTTGACGTTGAAGCCTCAAAGTGTAAGGTACAAAGAGCAAGAGAAACTTAACATGGGCTGAGACTGTTTTCTTTCTTCACCACATATTCGTCGAACTCAAGGCAAGTTTGCTATCCAAGTCATAATGCATCATTTCTGATTACTTGGACACCCATTCTGGAGCACCCCTACCCTACACCATCCCGTTTATAGAGCAAAAAGTATAGGGTATCTTCAACTTTTAACAAAACTTGCTAGGATTTTGGATAATTATAGTGATTCAAAATTTTGAAGTTGTCTATAGGTGTCTTATCGCTAGGCCAGATGTGAATTTGTTTGAGGTTCATCTCTTTGAATCCAGCCTCACACCTTTTACTAAAGTGGCTTCTCATACCCCTTAGGCCCTTATTACTAGGGGAATTCTACAAAAAACTTCAATTGTAAGGGAACGAAAACTAGGTTTAACAACTAAAGCATGATAAATTAGCATAAAAGCATAAAGAACAATGAAGATAAAAGAAAATCAGCAACTTAGGTTTTCAAACTGACTCAAAAATGATTAAAATATACGAGAATAAACATATCTGTAGGACGTTTTAGTCAGTTCTGACGAGTGACGAGCACTCTAAATTGCATTGGAAGTCTTAATCATAAGTCTTATCTTATCCTAACCTGGTTCTAACTTACATGGCAAGTGTAACCAGCAAAAATAGGTAAATGAGAACAAGATAAGTCCAAATAGATTTTAATCTCCTACAACTATAGCCAGATACCCCTAGTGGATCACTTGGCTGCTTTATGCCCATGTGGATCTCTCTGTTGCATGTTGCATCCTATATTTGTTAAATAACAACAAGGATCTCTCTACAACAATTATGAGCAAATAACTAACCAAGGCCAACTGACATAAGAGTGAACTTAACACAAAAGTTCCACATAATGATTTCTAAAATTTCTAATTTGAGGCTTCACATAGGGAAACAACTTCCCAAGTCTTGCCTCTAGAGCCCAACAAACCAGAAAACGAAAACAAACAAAACAAAAAAAGTTTAATACTTCAAGAAACATTTGAGAATTGAGATAATTTGGAAAGATATAATAAAGGAAGGATATTGAAACTCCAATATACAAGATACATGCCTAATATGAGAGAAGCTTCAAACACAAGACTCGAGAGATATAAAATGTAACTTATAGTAACTGCAGCACTCATACAATTAAACTATCAAGCGTGTCAAAAATGAAAACAGCAAATCCCATTGGAAAAGTTACAATAGCTACTAAAATCTCTCAGGCAAACTTTGAGGTTGGGAAGACATAAACTAACCTCAGCTGCTAATTTTGCCTCCAACCTAAGATCAACAACAGGTGCTGCTGCTTCCTCACTTTGACTACATGTATCTTCTGCGGTACCAGACGTGCAATTAGTCATTATTCTCCTACGACATGCCCCCTTAGAATCGTTCAGTGTTAGGTCTTTACAAGGTGAAGCACCCTTATCCTTCAAACGCCTGTTACTTCTCTTACCTATCAAACAAGCATCTTAGGAGTTAGGATACCATGCTTTCTAAGTAGGTATGTGGAAAGCAAACAGATACAAAACAGAGTCTGAAGCATTATTTCAGAACATACAATAGAAAAGAAGGCCAGTCATAGTGGATAAGAGTTTCGGATATACAAAAAAATGTCCAAAATTAAATTGCTCTTAATGAGTTACATGAGCAATCGAGCTCGCAAGGTCAATAACTTGGCCAATACGAATTTGAAAAGTAAGCCATCAACTTGATTGGGAGAATTTACTAGATTACAGCTAACGTCCTCTGCCACTTCAGCTTTTGTTTTTCTAAGCTCATAATTCTTTTTCAAGAGGTCTCTGTTCCTAGCAAGCATTTTTTAGATAGGGTGCTATTTGCTAATGAGATTTTGAACTCATGTACCAAGGATAGTTAGCTGGAGACACTTTATCGGCATTCTTCTTCCTAATTGTGTAAGAGGTGCTAAGATTCAGATGATACCTGTTTTTTGAGTTTAGGGTTGTAAAGTTTTCAAAATTTAATGAAAACATTGACTCGTACTTCAATTTTGTCTTATTCTAGACTTTTCTTCTCCATCTCCTAAATCATTGTATAAACCATATGATCTAAACTTGCATTGAATGAGCAAAATAAATAGATAGAAACCAATATGTTTTAATGCTCCTCCTAGTGGCCTTGCTTCGCCACGTTTTCTGTTAAAAACATATCCAGAACTTCCAATTAGAGAACACAAAAAGTTAACACATTGTGTTCACTCACCAGCTAAAGGAGAAGTCTCATCATCTATCCTCACCGCAACTTCTTTACCTGTATCAGGAGCCTGTGAATCAACATGACACAGGTCAACAGATAGCAGCACGTAGAAGTAGAATAACTAATTGAGGCAAACACTGAAAGCCGGTGCGAAAAATATAAACATTCATGAGTGATGGCTGATGGGCACCAAACTTGGTTCAAGAAACAGCCCTTCAACTACATTTCATTTCATGTAAGTTCTCTGTCCGACTATGGCACTTCCATTCATTGGTACCACAAGTAATTGTTCTACCTCACATTGTTTTCTAATCACAACTGTTTAAAACAACTCACCGATGCAGACATGCTCAGCTTATGACTATGTTTCTTTCTAGTATATAAGTTCACAAAATAGATTATAAGATAACATTTAAGTAACCCATACATCACGGGTAAACCCATCAAAGCGTTATTCAGGTTCAGGATAAAAACATCAACCACTGTCCTTTTTTCCAGTTCAAGGGTCTGCTAACATTCCTCTATACCTTCTACAATTTTACCCAGATTCTTTTATACCTCTTGAACATATGCTATGTCTCTGGGACTTACTCCAATTCCCACTGTATTTGCGAAAAGATTATAAGTTCCCCCACCCCGTCTATTGATTGTCGCATGAGTACATGACACAATTTCCATATAACATGATGATTCCTAACAACACCACCTTCATATATCTAATAAATTTAATCAAACAAGAAAAACCATGATATTAACAGCTATACTACAGCCGTATACCCGAAGCTCCATGGGCAGTCTAGGAGGTTAAATATAAGGTACTTGATTGACCAATTTCTCTATTTCATTAGTGAAATTTAATAAGCAATAACACAAACAAGAAATCAGAACTAAAGAGAAAAAAAAATACAATGCATGACAATTTAAGCACCTCAAATAGTAAATTCAGCTAGTGAGTTTAGCTAGTAGCATCTACCAGCTAATTGTGAGATTCCCTGATGAACTAAAATCTAAAATCATGGACTTTCAAAATTTCACCTAACCTAAGCTCATTCCAGTTCAACAAAACAACTAATGTTACCTCCGAAGAGTTACAAAAAAAACACAATTTTATCAAACATTGTGATCAATTCAGAAACATTATTACCTTATCAGGCGTAGGTTTCTTGGATTTTGGCCTACCCCTTTTCTTCTTCATACTTCCAGGACTTTCAAAATCCACTGCTTGCACCTGATTTGTGCCGTTCTCTTCAGCGTGAACTTTATTTTCAATGACTTGAGGTTTATGTGGGAAGATTGTTGACTGAATAAATCTTTTACGAGGATTTCTTCTTTCAGATTGCTGGGGGGATTCATCTTTCACCTCTAAGACCACCACTGGTTCATCCCCAATTGCTTTATTATCCATTGGATTTAGAAAGAGAAAGTGGGTGTTTGTTGTTCGATTGCTGAATTAGGGCATCAATGGATTTGGGGATTTTTTTGATGATTTGCTTGAAATAAATGTGAAATCGGAGAAGAAAAACGTGATCAGATTGAAAGAGATAGAGAGGGAAGGAGGGAAGAATTCCCGCCCAATTGGTACGAGTATAATAGGGCGGAGAGAGATCTCATAATATAGGTATAACTATTCTTACGTTACAACCGTTGGATCCGCATATTTGCCTTTTACTGTTTGGACTTGCCGTTAGATCTACAATTTATTTTGTGCGATTTTGCGGAGATGCAACATTGTTTGAGGGGCAACATTGAGTCTATGAAGTTCAACAAAAAAAAAAAAAAAAACATTGAGTCTATGAACATACTAGTCCTAGGCTCCTAGCCCAATCAATCACTTGCGATCTTCTAAACACTGAGACATTTTAGTTTCACGTGCAAGGCTGCAATACAAATTATGTAAATGGTACAAAGTGGCACGGTTAAAACATCACATCGTAGAAAATTGTTAAGTAGGTACGAACAATCTAAGACTCTGATCTCCAAGTGGACATGTAGATAGGCGGAAGACTAGTTCTGGAAGGTAGTAGACGAGTGACCAGTAAATGATACTTTCTAGTAGCCTAGTAGTCGAATAGAATATGAGTATTGGTAGACCGACACAAGACAAATAAAACCATGAATTTTAAGAACACAATATTGGTGCCAGCCAAGTAAGCTTCGATTGTCAAATTAGCGATTGAGTGTAACAGATCAAAAAAAAAAAGGAGTAAGAGTAAAGGTAAGTTTAGTCGTTGAATTACAGTGGTTATGACATTGAAGTGTGAATTGACTTGGAAAGTGGTCGAACCTCGATCTAAAAAGTACGACGTCATTGGAGATTGTAGTCTACTGGGTCTGCGAAGAAGATCATTAGGGTAGACTCAAAAGTTGTTGGAAGAATAAAATAACAAGAAACACAAAGACACGTAGACGTTCTAGTGAGATTCATCGTAGTAAAATAGATAACTTCTAGTCAAAACCCTTATGTGTGGTTAGCTAGTTGTGAGATGATCAGAGCGAAATAAAACTTCTGTTATGATGATGGACTAAGTACTAGAAATTTTGAGCGAGAATTTCAAGACCCCTTCCTTGGAGGAAGCTATCCCTATTTATAGAGTGAAAAGGTAACTTAGTTGCCAGTGGGATGTGGGGCTTATCAGTCGAGGATAGTAGGATTCTACAAGGGTTTACCATGAGTTATTGATTCGGTGGGGAGAGCAGTTAACTCTTACGAAACATGTCGCCTCTAGTATGACTCGTTCTTGGTAAAAGCTATTACTTTCAAATAATACATAAGTCTAATGTGTCAGTTACGTCACTGAGTTCAGACTTAAGTGCCTCTTGTACAGAAGCTCTATTCCAATACGACATATGTTGACGCAGGAAAATGAAATGTGGTTACTATCAATAACATCTCCAAATTATATTTGGTACACAAGAATAAATTAGGAATTGCATTCAAACTGAATATGCTATTCCTCGTAAACAGATAATGATAAACTCGCAGCCGGATCGAGTTTGCTATTCTATTTCTTTCGGTATTTGGATCAAATAATCTCAAGTACAAATCGATATTTTTTTTTAGCAAACCAACTTATATACCAGACTGAAGTCACTAAACTGACCTTGGTAAGTTCGCGCATGATAAGAACTCCTAAAAAGTTATTCATGGCGGGAAGACAAAGTTAAGTCTAGTATCTTCTTTTCTTGTAAACAAAAATTAAACCAAGGTCAATTTAGTCCAAGACTCAATATTCGATAAATCTGACACTTTGTTCAGTCCCTTTGTCTCTTTACTCTATTTCTCTTCTTTCTTTCTCAAGCTTTTTCCCACTTCAAACTGTAGCTCTCCTTCTCTCTCTATCTCCTTTCCCTTCTCTCTCTCTCTCTACAACCCAAAACCAAGCAAAACCCTAGAACCCCATTAAACCCCCAACACTCAAAAACCATCTCAATGTCGAAATTTACTTCTTCCCACATTAGATTCTTCTACCCTCTATTGCTATTTGTGTTTACAAATCATTTAGGTCTAAGGGTAAGTTCTAAATCAACAATAGAACCATGTTCTAACTCAGATTCTTGTAATGCATTAGTGGGTTACACACTTTACACAGATCTTAAAGTTTCACAAGTAGCTGCACTTTTTCAAATTGATCCTATCTCTCTCTTAACTGCAAATGCTATTGATATTTCTTACCCAGATGTTGAAAACCACATTCTTCCTGAAAAACTCTTTCTTAAAATACCCATTTCTTGTTCTTGTGTTGATGGTATTAGAAAATCGGTTTCAACTAGGTATAAAACTCGTCCTTCTGATACCCTTTCTTTAATTGCTGATAATGTTTATTCTGGGTTGGTCTCTGCTGATCAGATTAGAGAAGCTAATTCTGTTTCTGATCCATCTGTTCTTGATGTGGGTCAGATTTTAACAGTTCCTTTACCTTGTACTTGTTTCAACTCAAGTGATAATTTTCTTCCAGCAGTTTATCTCTCTTATGTTGTTAAGCCAATGGATAGTTTGGCTGGAATTGCAGCTGGTTATTCGACT
The DNA here is from genome assembly GCF_041429995.1 of Eschscholzia californica. Taxonomy (NCBI): domain Eukaryota; kingdom Viridiplantae; phylum Streptophyta; class Magnoliopsida; order Ranunculales; family Papaveraceae; genus Eschscholzia; species Eschscholzia californica. The sequence goes on along the minus strand of NW_028238483.1, from coordinate 41,152,887 downwards.
ACCATTACTGATCTTTTGAATGTTAATGCTATGGGTAGTTCAGTTGTTAGGGCTGGGGATATTCTTGCTGTTCCAATTCCTGGTAAGTTTATGATTTGTGATTTGGGTTTCAAATATTTATTGTGTTTTTGAAAATTTATGTTTTTTTTTTTTTTTATGATTTGAATTGAAATTTGTGGGTTTAAGCTAGTAACTTAGTTCAGTTGAAGTGTTTATGATATTTCCTATTGTGGGTTGTTTACTACTTACTTAGACTTGTCAATTAACTTTTAATGATTGTGTAAGAACTCAATATAGTAAAGAAATGTGAATTCTATTGAGTGATTGGAGCTACTGCACGAGACTCGTTGGCCCAAAGTACACGTATGAAAAATAAGAGAAAAACTATCAATGTGGGACTATCACCTTACACTCCTTAGAGAGTGAACCAGGAGACTTGTAATGGAGTAACTTGTGGGGTGTTGCAATGAATTTGGTTGAGGTTTTGAGTTGATTAAGGGCTCACTCGCTTAAGAGTTAAGATGTATCTTTTAGTGGGTTTACGCTCATTATCCCTTTTCTTGGTGTTATTTGGGTATTATGGTTACTGGATTGGGTTCACATGCATTTAGTGATTCCAACTTTATGGGTATGAATCTGTTTTTATGACTTTATACTAGTATTAGTGGCACTTATTTACACGAGTGTTGTAGTTTTTGATAGTGTTGTCTTGGTTAGCAACTAACCAAGTAAAATTAGTTTCCGATGAATGTATTGGGGATTGTGGTTATGCCATTTCTTTTTATGGGCATACGAGGGTATTACCCGTGCCCAATGGGCATAGACATTTCTATAATCTCAACCGGTGGAGATAAGTTTGGGAGGTGTAATCTTTGCCATTGAAGATAAGTTTGAGAGGTATAATCTCAACACTTAGAGGTAAATTTGGGAGATGTAATCTCAACCCTTGGAGATAAGTTTGGGAGGTGTAATCTTAGCCATTGGAGAGGAGTGTATATTCTATAGAAAGATACCCTCCTCCCATATTATATAGATTAGTACTTCATTGTCAGTGGTGTTTTGATTACAGAACAAAATCATCTTCATGAATCTGTCTCGCGAGGATGAAGCAAAACTAATTATAATCTTAATCCAGATGAAAAGTAATTGCGATATGGTCAGTTACGTTTGTAATTGTGTTCGCATTTATATTGCAAGATTGAATTAGTTCTATTTGAATTTCTTGCAATATTTACTTACTATGGTATCTCTGAGTGTCGAACTGCCAACCCTTTTTTATGTGTAAGAGTTGCATTTCCACATTAGGTGATTAGTTTATTATCGACATATGTGGGTTTTGAGTATTTCCTTACGTTTTATGTCACAGCTTGTGCATCTAACTTCCCGAGATATTCATCGGATTTCGGGTTAATTGTTCCAAACGGTAGTTACGCTATTACGGCAAGTCATTGTGTTCAATGCAGTTGTGGACCGGGAAATCTCAAGTAACTATTACAAACTTGACTATCATTTAGTTCAAATTTAAAACCCGTAAAGCCATATATTAAGCTATTTCCTTTTGAAATTCCTGCAGTCTATATTGCACACCTTCTCCATTGGCAGCTTCGTGTTCAAGTATGCAATGTAAAAACAGTAACCTCATACTCGGAAATATGACTACACAAGCAAGTAGTGCTGGTTGTACAGTTACTTCGTGTTCTTATCATGGTATTGCCAATGGCACTATTCTCACTACGTAAGTTTCTCTCTCTTCTTTCTGTCTTTTGACGTTTGAATAGAATGTTAATGTCTTAATGATGCCTAATTCATTTTTTTATGTCTATGCAGTTTATCTGCATCTCTCCAACCTCGATGTCCAGGTAAAATACAAAATTTTGCGCAACTTAAGTTATCACGACAGTCATTTCTCTATTTTAGTTGACCTAATCATTTGTATCTTATTATTGCAGCTGAACATCAATTTCCTCCACTTATACCTCCAACGGCCTTAACTGTCACAGATTCAATGTTTGCCCCAGCCCCTGCACCTTATCAGTCAGGAGCAAGACCTACAACTCCTGGATCTTCTGTGGTGCCACGAAATGGACTTCTCCCCGGCCTTGCTCCCGCAAATGGGCCTAGTGGAAGTACTTCAAGTTCTCCTTCCGTGTTGAATCCACCATCCAGATTCTATATCACGACATTCTTCTTATATCTGTTTATAAGTCGGTGGCTTTGATGCTTCAACGGATTCACGTATTTGTGTGTAAGTTATGATGTATGATGTTTTGTTTTCCAAATCTATACCCACTCGGAGTTGTTTATCTTGTTTTCGGCTGTAATTGGAGGCTCTATATGAATCAAACTGCGGATTTTGAATTTGTGCTCTCTTGACTCTTTAATATCAAATTTGTGTAGTTTCATTGTATATGTGGATTTATTCCCTGCTCGATAGTTCAACCAAACTCACGAAATTACTTGGGCTTGCTAATAGAATGTGGTGTTTTTGTGCTCCCTTGATAGAATTTTGTTACTCTAAACTGTTTAGAATTGTTCTGTCGTACAGAAATTCTACTTGCCCCAAGGGCAACCTGATTCTAGGCGGAAATGTGCATGTTGCAACCCCGTCACTGCAACCTTAACGATTCTCATTCTTAGTGCGAATTTTCTTTTTGAAACAACAAGATTCTAACCCTGATCCTTTTAGTGGGAAAATGTTGTATTATCACACAATGAGTGTGAGCTTCTATTTCAACAAAAAAAAAAAGAGTGTGAGCTTCTTTGTAAGAAAAATATTTTTATTTAGGTGCGTACTTAGCATTCTTCTCTCTATATTCTTAATTTCATTCATGGAGACTATCCTCCTTTTTGCTCTAAATCCCAAAGCTTATACAATGTAATGGTTTGTTTTGATATAAGGTAGAAAAGGGTAGATAGGTATAAGGTAAAGTGTTTTAGTAATGTTACATTTCAAAATTAAGTAATGTTATCCGAGTGAAGTGTTTTAGTTGTGATTTAATACACCCTAAGGGGATCTCTAATTTGAAATTCAAATTGCCCTATGTGTCTAGTTTCATTTGAGATTTTTTTTCATAGATGACACTATTGAGATCCTCAACTCAAATGACATTTCTAGTTTGGGGCCTGCAAAATACGAGGTAACTTGTTGAATTATTTATTACTTTATTATTGAAAGAATTTTTTTAGGCTATGATGTTGTAAGTTTTTCATGAATTAGATAAAGCCACCTGACCAATTTTTCTATACGATCCTCATAACCATCCCGAAAAACACCTTTATCTTTATAGAGAAACCTAAGTTGTTTTGACGAACCCAATCGAGAAGAAAATGCGAAAAAAATCTAATTTCTTTTAGAGTTATTTCCCTTTTTGGCCCCTTATTTTGTGACCAGCTTCCTTTATGATCTCTGTTTCCGTAAATTCAAATATAGCTCCATTTTTTTAATGTGAATGTCATAAGTACCCTTCCTACAAATACTTTTTCAACATAAAATTAAATATAAAACATGAATTTTCCGAGGTCTGTTCACGAAGGTCTGTTCATGAACAAACCTTGCTTCGCCGGAGTGTTGAGAAAGAGATGAGAGTTTTTTTTTAAGCTTGAAAGTCGTTGGTCGGAAAATTTTCCGGTTGGCGACCTTCATCGGAGAAGAGAGAGGTGAGTTGGAGAGAGAGGTGAGATGGAGAGAGAGAGGTGAGATGGAGAGAGAGAGGTGACGTGGAGAGAGAGGTGAGGTGGAGGTGGAAGTGAGGTGGAGGTGGAAGTGAGGTGGAATTCATGTTTTGCATTTAATTTTATTTTGAAAAAATATTTATAAGAAGGGTAGTTATGACATTTACATTAAAAAAGAGACCCAATTTAAATATACGAAAAATAGAGGGCCATAAAGAAAGCTGGTCACAAAGTGGGGGGCGAAGAAAATAACTCTTTCTTCTATTTCCCTTTATTTTGTAAAAAATGTAACTTTTCTTTATTTTTTCAATGTTACTTGCAACAATTTAATAAAACACTTCAGCGAAAACCCCAAAAAATATACAGTACTATTTTTTTTCTTTTTACGTATTTACCTTCCTTTTCCTTAATAGTTAATTCTTATTTTTAATCATTGCATACAACGTAATACACCACGTTTCACATAACATACGTCCAAAATGTTATTTGTACTTTCAACAAAAAAAAAAAATGTTATTTGTACTTCCAACAAAAAAAAATATCTTTTGTTGTCGTAGCCTTATAGCAATAACAATCATAATATATTGATAATTCAAACAAATTTTGGGTTTCTAGTCAAAAAATCTACCCCTAAACACACATTTAGTCCACCCTAATATTAATATAAGATTTTAAGCCAAAATAATAATTATAATGGATATTTAGTCCAACTTAGTTAAAGTATGTTTATATGTCAAGATTAAAGTGTTTTTCTGTTTATTGATTCTTGTTTTGTTTCATAAATTACCTGTTATTTATTGTTAAAGTTTCATACTTTATTTCATTTTTTCATACTTTATTTCATTTTTTTTATATGTGTTATATATAACACATTATGTATCAACAATGTTTCTTCAAAACGGAAAATGACTAAAAACCTATTTTTTGAGAAGATTTGGACCTTAAACCCTTTTTGAACTTTATTTTGGACTTAAAACCCATGGACCCTAATTCAAATTGTCCAACGGTACATTAAAAACATTTATTTTCAAGAAATGATTCTTCCTGTAATAATCAGAAACATAAATCCATGACAAACTTCACCACATCTTTTGCTTTTTTGCTAAGCTTATCCCTTCAACAAAAAAAAAAAAAGCTAAGCTTATATGTTCACTATAACATAGATATGAATATATACTTAGCCAAATTATGTTCACTATAACATAGATATGAATATATATACTTAGCCAAATTATGTTCACTATAACATAGATATGAATATACAATTAGCCAAATTTTGATCATGAGGTAATGAATCAATCAACCTCTATTGTTACCCTCTGAGGCAACTGCATATTAACTATATCTTCCCGGGGGAGACTGTGCATCAACTCGTTATCATTAGGGTTTTCTCTTTGCGTACTTTCCGGCTCTTCCCGCAACAAGAAATTTTCAACTTGTGTGTTTTTCGGAAGGATAAATAAGCTATCCCAACCAAATAAACTAGCATACACCACATATCACACAACATACTACATAACATATTATACAACATATATCCAAAACATATTATACAACATATATCCAAAATGTTTATTGTACTTTCAACAAAAAAATGTTATTTCTAACACTGATATATAGTCCCATCTATTATATTTATTTTACATTTTAAATTTTAAATTGTCGAGATAAAAAATATTACAAGTGTGTGGTAACGGATTGGATTATAAGCTCAACACATGAAGCAACGAGGATTACCCAAAGCAACTGCCAACAAAAATTATACCTCCTTACACATCACCAAGTACACAAGTGATGAAAGGTACTTAATATATAAGTTATACAAAACTGAATCATATAACGAAGGACTGCATTGAGAGGTATTAAACAAACTTCGTACTTATACAGTGCCCCTGACTGTAGATCCGTCTCAAATGTAAAGTTAAAATACAATATAAGAATAAGAAACTGCAAAATTTGACAAGAAGACATGTAAGTAAGAATCTTACAATTTCCAGTATCTATGTACCCAATGGAGACAAGGAATCTAGAACCCATGTAAGCAAAAAAGTTTTTCCAACTTGTTCTCTACACAAAAAATAATACATAATCAAAGGCTAGACCCATGAAAGAAGAACGCACATCCATACTGGAATTCTGAACAACATGTTCAGCGCAAAGGCTGTCCCGATCACTGGAAAATAACAAGCAATCGTTTAGACAAAGAGTCTGGGGAAAGGTAGAAATTCATGAAACACGGGAAATTTCGAATAGAAAAGATGGGAAATTTCAGATTAGAAAACTAAAGAGAATTGATCATGTAAGAGAAAGATAAACAGAACTGGAATGAGCAGCAAACAGCAATAGAGATATGACAATTATGTAAGCAAAAAACTTTTTCCAACTTCTCTGCACAAAAAATAAAATGGCAATTATGTTGTTTAACGTAGAAATTGATATGACAATTCTGTCACCACACACTTGTAAAATTTTTTTATCTCAAAGGTTTACATTATAAATAGAGATCGGAGGTATACCATTGTTACAAATAATAGTTTGGATATGTTTTGTGTAATATGTGTTGTGTGACATGTGTTGTGTGATATGTGTTATATGTTATTTGTTACATATCTTGAAAATCATGATTCAAATTTCAATTTCTCTAGCAATAAACCCTAGTTTAATGGTAAGAAAACTTCCATATTTCAATTTCTCTTATTTCAAGTAAGATTACTATATACATATCTAGGGAAGGGAATATTACATCTATTGGCTAATTTTTTTGAGTTAGGAGAAGTGAAACATTGTTCAAGGTTGGGATCTTTCATCTAGTGACAAAGACATGGTTTTTTGTTCACTTAATCTAGTGCAACATTGTGATTACCGACGAGTCGATAACATTATGGGATATGCACATGGAGATAGCTTAAATATGCTGCAAGTTACATCCTTGAAAATGGGTGATTGACTAACTATCAAAGCCATAACTATGATCATTAGTATTGCATGTCACCATCTTCTTCTTTCTACCTCAACTGTGAAATTTCTTAGAGAGAAAATGGGATTGAGGGGAGAGAGAGATCAGAAGAGATTTTTTGGTTGCTCAAAAACATAACCGAGTGGCCCTTTTATAGATTTTTCTCTCGTAAACTTTTCTCTTTACACTCTTGTATACCATGCGAAGGTTACAACTCAGATACCAATGTATGTTTTTCTTTTTCTTTTTTAATCAAAGAAATGGAATTCAAAGTACACATATGCCTTCAATCTATAAAGATAATTACAAACATATATACACTCAATTATATACAATAACACCTAATTTACTACCATGGAGTGAAAATATAAGTAAAATACAAAGGATTTCAAAGGTAATAACTAGTTTTTGATTATTTTTTGTGAAAGTATTGCTACCTTATATATTATCTGAAATTTTTATAGTGATACTTGTGTTTGTTATGGTTTTTTTTTGGAGAAATGAGTTATATGTGTAGTATAATATGTTTCGTGTGATATGTGTTATGTGTTATATGTTATGCATTACTTGTTATGCCATTGCATTTGTTGCGACAAAATCAGATAAATAAAAAAGTTTAATAAAAAAGTAAACAATTACACAAAACACAAGAGAATAAGAGATTTATGTGGTTCGGTTGGTGAGACCCACTCCACGACAAATATGAATCAGGTTTGGATAACACGGACTTGATCAGGAAACCAAATTCGGACAATGAGAAAAACAAACACCATCTACGTTATAAATATACTCTCTATCTTATAGAACTTCAAATGAAACTTATAAGCTTATAAGCACTTTAATATACTAATCCAAGTTCTCAAATAGTTTAAGAATCATAGACAACATACAACTTATTTAAAGTGTCCAAAATGTTGAAAACACACAATCTATCATTTCATACCATATACAAGTTAATTACAGAACAAAGTTGACATAATTAATCCAACTAAGGAAACTTACACTTTTTTAAGAAGTTTAAGGAACAAACTTACTCAAATACCCATATACTACTGAAGCCAAAATCAACAATTATTCTAACACCTAATTAAGCTTATACTAGTAGTTAGTAGGATATGAAACTGCAATACTTAAACTACAACAACACCACTGCATTGAGCTTACCCTTGCGCTCACTTCTTTAGTGGAGTTATCATCATCCTTCTTCTTTTTCAGCAATTAGGGAAGGAATTATTACATCTCTTAGCTAATTTTTTTGAGTTAGGAGAAATGAAATACTGTTTAAGGTTGGGATCTTTCATATACTGCTAAAAACATGGTTTTTGTTCACTTAATCTAGCGCAAAATTCGCTGATGGGCGAGTCGATAACATTATGGAATCTGCACATGGAGAAATGAGTTATATGTGTAATATAATGTGTTTTGTGTTGTGTGATATGTGTTATATAATATGGAATCTGCACACGGAGAAATGAGTTATATGCATTACTTGTTATGCCATTGCATTTATTGCCACGAAATCAAATAAACCAAAAAACTTAATTGATAAGAAAGTAAACAATCACAGAAAACACAATAGATATATAGATTTAGGTGGTTCGGTTAGTGATACCTACTCCACGAAGAATAATGACGCAATGATTCCCACTATAATAAGAAAACTAGTCTACGCCATTGCATTGTTAGCTTCGGGGCAGAGTTCAACCATCACTGGGACTTATGCTGGGCAATACGTCATGGAGGTAAATATCCATTCGAAATTTCGTACATCTAGTTGTACCAAACAGAAGACTAATAAATTTTAACTGTGTTATATATAATTTGGCGATGAAGGGGTTTTTGGATCTCAAGATGAAAAGATGGATTCGGGACCTCACAACCCGGTGCATTGCAATTGCCCCCAGTCTTATAATCTTCATTGTCGGGGGAGCTTCCAGTGCTGGCAGACTCATTATCATTGCATCGGTTAGTATTCTTATTAAAATGAGAAAGTAAAATACTAACGTTTTCAAAGGTACTAAGAAAATTTTGCTATTGATACCATCTATAGGATGGATGGACAGTTTCCTTTTCTTTTGTAGTTGAAACAGTGGGTTTTTGATTGGATGATCAGGGTGTGGAAGCTAGAGATTTTGATAGTGATACTTGTGTTTGTTATGGCTGCTTGTTTTTTTTTTGGAGAATGAGTTATATGTGTTAGTATAATATGTATTGTATGATATGTGTTATTTACTTATATGTTACATGTTATGCATTACCGTTGATTTCATTTACGTCTGGGTAGGCTTTAACTTTTCGAAAATGATTTTCTTCCCGACACGGAACACGTGTTGGGACGTGATTTAGAGAGAGAAAGTAAGGAAATTTCTCTCTCTAAATCACGTTCCGACACGTCATCCGGCCGGGTTCCGTGCCGGGAAGTCTATCACGGTTGTTAACTTTTAGTCTTTTCTATGTTGGTCATTTTGATTTACTTCTCCACGTGTTTGTTTCTTTTGTGTAAAAGATGATACTCTCCTTTGAGCTCCCATTTGCTTTGATCCAACTCCTCGAATTCACCGGCAACTCTACAAAAATGGGTCCTCACATAAACTCCATTTATGCAAGTATATCTAATCAAAGAGATTTCAAAGTAAAAAATGTTTATTTCTTAAAAAAAAAGAGAGTAAAAAAGGTCTTGTTAAATTAGAGAAAGCCTAACCCATACATAATGTTTAAATCATTTGCACGTAGTAGTGATATCTTGGATATTTGGGGTATGACTGATAGGTACTTGAGCACATGCTTTGTAGATTAGTTAATTAACAACAACTTGCCAAAGGTGGGCAATGTGTTCATTGGGGTTATTGTTTTCCCTCTCATGGCGCTGTACACTTCATTGCCATCACATACCTCATGTTCTGAAAAGATCTGTCATTACATTAGTAGATGTAGTACCTTCGTCGTCATCCATGAAGAGAGGACACATAGAGAACAATAACTCTAGAGAAATTCCACGAGAGGATCTTGCGGATATTAACGCCCCTCACAGTCAGAATTTAAATGCAGTACCCGATTTAAGGTCGAATAATAGCAACTTGCTTGTTTAGTGTAACATATTCTTGGTCCTTTTCATTTGTTTTGCAAGTATTCATAAGTGTTTAGTGAAACCTGAAAGTTTAAGAGAAAGATGCCTTGTTGAATTTGTATTGTCAAAAATAGTTATAGTTTTGAATGAAAACAATTGTTTAAGTCTTAAAATGTGTTACAGCCTTCATACCTCATCGGTCGGGATTCACCCGAGAGAGGGGTCGGGCATAGTATCAGGGTTGGCATTGGAGAATGTTGTTATGACGGCCACCTCACGCCGTGATTCACTCGGGAGAGTGGTCGGGCAATACAATATTTTCCAATGTGTTATATGTTATAGTGGCTATAGACTATAGTTTAGTTTATAGGTGGTCCATGTATAGTATTAGGGTTTTTTGAGCTTACCCCTTCGTCACTAATTGGTAATTGAGTACCCCCTTCAATGATGGGTAATTGAGTTTACTCTCTTAGATTTACCACTTTTGTGAAAAACACCAAAGTTATGTTTGGCGTACGTGAAATATTTGTGACTACTGAGCAATTATTCTGCAATATGATTCTTATTAGTTATTTCACTTTATTTTATTGTTCGATTTGGTCGCGAATATAAATTGGTAAATATTTATTTTGTTTGTACATTATTTAAGTTGCGATTTTATTATCGCATGCGAAACATGTTATAGTAGTTTGGGCAAAGATTCTAAATTAAAGAGGGTAAGCTCAATTGCTTGTTACCGAAGAGGGTAAACTCAATTACTAATTAGTGTTGAAGAGGTAAGCTAAAAAAACCTATAATATATATTAATATGTTTATTGTTGATCATTTCTTATTTTACCATCTGATTTTGGCCGATTGAAATATTATTTTGTCAGTGAAAATTTGGTAGGGTATTGAATCTTACACGCAACAATTTCTCATATCTAAAATTTATGTCAACCTACGAAACGTAATTACACCCCTAACAGTTGTACATGATCATCTCATTTTCCCTGTTTAACTAACAAATCTCATTTTCTCATAAATTCAAACTTCGTGAAATTTCTTTATCTTTCTATTTCATTCGTACCGTTAATATACATATAAAAATACCAAAATAAAGGATCTGATCTCGATATAACTATGTACATCGGAAAATACATTTTTAACAAAAAAAATACTATGTATCACCTAAAACTCCGAAAGGGTAATTTTAAAGGCGCACCCTTCGATGTGTTATTGACGTCCCCTCAAAACAAATTTTAATCTTTTAGAGGGAATGTGCCATGAAAAGGGGCGCCTTTAAAATCACCCAAAACCAAATTACATACATACTAAAAGTATTCAGAAAAGATGTAGAATAACAACCCAAAAAAGTTTAAGTATAGAACAAAAGTTTTTAAAAGAGACAGCCACTAATTATAACTTGGCTAGTCCGGGGTATGCATCCGGACTCAATAGTTTCGAGTCATTTCCCTTTCGAGAATAAAAAGAAGCTTATGGAATAGTAATATGATAGTGGGGCTGTGGGGGTTGTTAAAAGGGGAGATAGAGATATATAGTTGATAGATTTTTTTTTTCTTTTGCGAACTTATAGTTGATAGTTAGGTATATGGTTTTTTCTGTAGACATATTCTCCTTATTTTCTTTTCTTTCTTGCTTCCAAGGGTTTATGAATCATTTAATTCTTTCGAATATTCTTATATTATTTATCCGAATCATTGCAAATGCATAATTCATTTTTTATATCTTTCCTAAGGAGATATAAGCTGACAGACCGAGACTATATAAGAAAATATCAACCCTAAGATTTAAGAGCCACGCTCACCATTTCAACAAAAAAAAAGACCGTAAGAGATACAAAAAGCATTCATTTATATGTGCTAATGTTTTTGAACAATACACGAGTTGAGAATATACAATTAGATACGAATACATCTAAAAATAGTTCTGTTTTTTTGGTATATTTGACAAATTATATACAATTAGATACGAAATAACTCAAACATTATTTCGTATGTTGTTTACTATTTTGGGTAAGAAGCTTAACTTGTTTATGAAATTGAAAAGACATGCCATCAATTAATACTTCCACAATATGAAAAAGAGTGTAAATTATTAGTAAGTTTAAGCATTTTACAAAGAGAAACATCACTATTTAATTAACAAGAGTCTCCTTCAATCAAACTTGCTTCAAAATCTAAGTATATTTGAGTTATGTTATTCCCTTCATACTAACATGCACATAATTAGGGGTTATATAGAAGAGAAGACCCCAATTATGAATATTTCTTTTAACAAGAGTTAAAGGAGAAAGAGGAACTTGAAATATAATGATGTTGGTGATGGTGATGATGATTATTACTCGGTTCTCGTTCAATACGCCATCGTAAATGAAGAAAATCATCTACGGAACAAGGTAGTTGTAAGGGTCCGTTTGTTTGATACCCATAAACCTCGTATGCTTTATCGAGAAGTTGTTTGAAGAGAGGATGGTATAAGTAAGAAATTGGAATAACGAATCGTTCAAAATGGTTGTCTTCCTCCTCTAATCCGACTTGGACAGCTAACGATCCCTTCTTCACCTTCATCGTTATCTACGTATTCGTTTGTACAAATCCTGTCTTCCCAAACACACCTTAAGAGAGTACAAGAAAAACTTAAGGATTGTAATAGAAGACTACTTTGAAATTAAGTTGGTTTGAAGTCCCAAGGTTGCAACTATATATATATATGGTGTGTGTGTGTGTTGTGTATGGGAGAGAGGGGAGAGAGAAGTGGTGGGAAGGATTAGATTCTAAAATGGACATATGAAATGTTGTAGTGATAGATTCAACTATTTCAAGTGTACGATTGTGACTTTGTAGTCACGGATCATCCTATTTAGTAGGATCTTATGTGTTTGGACCCACCACACATGTTAGGGTTTGGCTCATTTGAGTAAAGATGTTGAATCTTTTTCTCTCTCTCTCTTGGAGAAAGCTTATCTAACATAATTATGACTTTTATGTTTATAAGCTTGATTATGATGTAGATAATTGGTTAAAACTTTCGAATCCAATTAAGCTTTTAGGCTTCAACTGTCTATGTAAGTTTTGCACTGATTTGCTCTACAAAATCACATATATTTGTTTAGATGTCACCTACAACTTACAAGTATAATCATCTTTCTTCTTCCGAACAAACAAGTTATTCGAATCTAATCCTAATCTAAAAGAAGTTAAGTATCTGGACGAATTTTATTAGAATATGTGAAACTACTTTACAAAAATAAGCCTATACTCAATTTTGATGACAACTACCCCTTCTAGTGCCCCGTATAGTATAACAAATATAGTGAACCTATCATTTTCATTCATAATTGTAATGACATCTGACAATAAAACTTCAACAAGGAATCTTTCCCTTAAACTCTAGAGTTATTACCCAGTTTGATGAACGATATGTGGTTTTGAATCTCCACGATCAACAAATATAGACGTGATATAAAAAAAACATCGAATTGTATCATGGCTAAGCCCATTTTACAAAAAAAAAATGTGAGTGGAAGTTAATCTGTCAATAGAGATTCAAGAGATTTAAATAAACTAACCAGAGAAAGCTTTATATGTAATATATATGTCACCACTGTGTGGTAAAAGCCTACTAAAATTCATGGATTAGTGCCTTAGTGTGTGTAAAAAATAAAAATACAATTTTATACGCATTTGACCCAACTTTAGTATGCAAGTTGGATAGATAGTCTACTCTGTTATTCGAAAAAGAAAATTAGAATAATGGGTGACAAGAGAACCGTACAAAACATATGTCAAACCGCACAATAACTTTACAGAGTGAATGGAAGCGGAAAAAACACTTAAGTGACTCGTTTAATTAGCTGATCATCAACCACTAGAGTCTGAAAAGTAGTTTCAGCTAGTCTGTCTGTGATTTTTTTTTCATATATTAATTCTGTTTGTTCAATGAGACTAAAACTTTAATTATTATGGTTTCTTCTAAAATGACGTGTCTTGATTACCAATAAAAAAATAGTAGTTGATCATGCCGACCAAATTACGTGGTACGGTATGATTATTTTCTATCATATTATATTAGTAGATAACAATTTTTTACTTTTGTTAATTGTTAAGTTGATTCTTCCAAAAAAAAAAAAAAAAATTTGTTAAGTTGATAACAACATTGGTTCTATTTTTTTTTTGTAGGCAGTAATATTATATTAATATTATGGGCATCCATATCTTAATTAAAAATGTAATCAAGATCAGAAGATAAAAAGGAGAAAGAGAGAGAGAGAGAGAGTGTGTGACTAATAGGGCAGAAGTATGTCTCTTAGTCACCATCTTCACAATAGCACTGGTTACTGTTATCATCAATCCCTTTCTTTAACTAATACATTTTTTTATATTCTTCCTCTTGTTATGAAGCATTCCTCTTTAAAATAAGATTATAGTGGATGTCATCTGATGAGATGTGCATGAATTGATAAATGATTTTTTGCAATCAGCCATACTAGCTGGTTTGACATGTTTTTTCTATAAGTCGGTTCTGATTTTGATTATTATCTACCCACACCAAAAAACATCGTAAGTGGTGTTTTTTTTTTTTTTTTTTTTATTTTTTATCTCAATCTAATTTAATTTTATCGTGATTACAACAGTTGTTTGAGGTTATTTAAGATAATAGTTTTTTCAGACTTGTTTTATGTTTTAGTCAAATACACTCAAAATCAGTTCGAGTGAGTTATTTTAATGAGTTAAATGCAAAAAAAAAAAAAAAATAGACAAAAATAATAAATATTCTGAATTCGTCCAATTATGCAGATTCACATCGAAAACCCTACTCACATTTATTTAGTTGGGGTGTAGGTGGTGAAGTAAATGGATACAAATACCTAAATGTATCTCTACAAATAAAAGGGTAATATTTTCTACAATTTGTGTCTTTCTATATGTCATTAGGTGTTCAAGAGACAGTTCCACCACCTCCCAAATCAAAAAAGTGATTCTTGAAGTCAAAAGGCTGGCCTAAACCATACACCCAAATTCAGAAGTTCTTTTTTTCTTTTTCTCTCAAAAGCCAAAAGTAATAAGATATCAAGATCATCCATATCAAATGATTCTCTCTTTAATTATTTTTTGCCAACACACGCATGAGTAGTGGTTAGTTTATGAGTTGTACTCTTTCTCTCTGCAGAATCTTGAAAGCTAACATCAAATCGAAAGGAAATAAATGAAAACAAGAGAGAGAATGTCAGTTATCTAACTTTCGACAGTAGTTACCTCTATCCAAATATTCGTGTAAAACGTTGTGTAAATTTTCAACTGTTTGTTAGTACTAAATTTAAAAAAACTTTCGTGCCAAAAATTCGAACTAGTTAGACAAATCCAAGAGAAAGAATGACAGTTATCTAACTTTCGACAGTGGTTACCTCTATCTTAATATTCGCATAAAACGTTGTGTAAATTTTCAACTAAACTTATTGGGAAAGAATGTTCTTAGAGATTGAGTTTTAGTTATCTTGTCTGTCATGCAGTACTAAAGATTTTTGTGCAAAAATTGAAACTAGTTAGACAAATAGGAGATGATCTTGTGTATAGTTGGTGATATGATAAAAGAGCCATTTGACAAAAGAAGGGCACCGACCACATGATACTCCACATAGAGGGGAAGTAGATAGATCAACATTCTTTTTTTCTAGGCACTAAATTTTATTGAGTGGTTATGAATATACTTGGTAGGAAGCCATACTCCACTCACTTGCAAGGCTAAAGAACCCTAGTTAGGCCTAGGGGGACTCCACCCTCTTGGGGAGGTTAGAGTATTTATGGCCCTCACTCTATCATCTAGTTGTCTAAATAATTTTGTGCTTTTGGAAGTCAACTTTGGGTGCTTGTCATTGTTCATGGTTATTTACATGAAGTACAACTACTTGATGTATATAACGGCTAGGGTTGCTATAGTTACCTTTGGCTTCCTATCTAATATATTGTATACTCTAAAAACGAAAAGTAGAAAAAGAAAAAAAACAGACTCCATTTGTCAAATTATGCAACTTACAATTTGTCCGATCTAATGTTTGACTTAGGGATTCGTATACCTCAATATATAATCTATTGATTGAGTGGTTAATCTCTTTCACTTGGGCCAATAGCTATAACATGGTCCTCAATTTCTCGTGAATAAGGGAAAGGGCATCATACTTAAACTTCAATTGCACAAGCAACATTGACAAAGAAAGCTGGCAGGGCGAAGAAATGTTTGAACACTTCAAGTTGGCTGTTGAAAAAGGCGAACGAACTTATTTGCGCTAGTGGTAGTTATTGTACTACCAACTGGCAGCTTGAGGTGTTGATTGGAGTTGATTTTCGATACAAGTTAAAATGTGTTATGTGTAGACAAGAGAGTCAGACTAAATTGTGTGTTGACACTTTGTTAATTAGTTTTAGTTTTGCTCTCTCATAATAAATTATGGATAGTAGAAGTTCAGAACCAAATTTAAATGCATAAATAAATAAGAAAAAAAATACAACTTAGTTTACCACCTTTTGGGCATATCTTAGTCGACCAATTCAAGATAAGTCATAAGTATGGAAACTAATATTAGTTAATTCTTATGAGACATGCCCCAGGGGAAGTAGTGGTACATATTGGTCTTCTCCATATTATCTCTCTCCACCTCCAAAGCTAATAAAGTTGACTAAGCTAAGATGTCTTTGGTTTCTCCAAGCATTTTATTTTGACTTAAGTTCGCATTATCTCGTCGGTCATTTCGAATATTCCATTAGCTCTATACTACATAAAATGTGAGTGCTCAATCTTGATCAAAATTGAAGTAACCGTAGATGACTCCAGTGGTCAAGTGGGAAGTAAAAAAGATTTACAATTTTACAGTCTAGCTTCTAGTATCATAGTGACCGTCTATCCTTTTTTTTTTTTTTTGATGAGATGTCTATCCTCTTTATAGTAAAATGAGGGTATAACATGAACCCGGTGGAGATATTTTTGGGAGTCCGACACTTTCTTTTGAAACGCGTGCAGGCGACATTCTTAAAACTCACTTCAGACCTCTGAAAAGTTCTATATTCTCAATTGTTGGACAGAAGTTTGGGATGTGTAGTCTTAGCCATTAGAGATATTTCTGGGATGTATAATCTCAACCATTGAACATAAATTTGGGAGATGTAATCCTTAATCCTTGGAGTTAAGTTGGGAGCTAGGTGTAATCTTAGTAATTGAAGGGGAGCGTATATTCTCAAAAGGATACTCTCCTCCGTTATTATATAGATGAGGGTATAACCCGTGGCGGGTGAGCACAAACAATTTTATAATCTCAATCGTTGGAGATAAGTTTAAAAGATGTCATCTTAGCAATTGAAGATAAGTTTGGAAATTATAATTTCAACCCTTTGAAACAAGTTTGAGAAATGTAATCTCATTTCTTAAAAGTAAGAGTATATTCTAAAAAAAGGTACCCTTCCCGGTGATTAATATTATAAACTTAAGATTGAGATGAAAGGTGGAAGATGGTTTTTTTTTTTTTTGATGAAATGGTGGAAGATGATTGATGTTTTTTATGGTCCAAGATATTAGGATGACATAATTTATAAATATTTAGTATTAATTTCTTTTTACAAATTTATTAATTTAAATTAAGTTCCCTTTGGTGAGAAGAAATTAATAGAAACATAAACTTCATCAAGGTCTAGCTCAAAATATTTAGTGAATAATGCATATAAATATATAATAACTTGAAAGATAGATCAATTCACGAATGAGTTTTGTGTACATTTGAAGATGATTTTGGTTGAGTGACAATATATATGTCTCTCCTTTGGATATATCACGGTTCAAGTCTTACAGCTTGACTAGAAAAAAAAAATCATTTGAGTTGTCGATCCTTAGAGAATGAAATAAGCAAATTAAATTCCATCCATGGGTAACAAATTGGTTATTGATAAAGCTCCATGCCATAATAGTGCACCTACACTTCATCATTAATTTGCTAAATAATATTTGACAAAAAACATTATTACATAAGTTACCAAAACATGACCTAGCCATGAGTTTAATATTGTCTTCATCTTTTACTCCTCTTAATCAATTTTTTGTTAATCCCACTAACATGGAAGCTCCAAGTAAATTTCGAGAAGAAAGAGTACTATTAATCATCATTAATAACAATTACATAAGCTCTAACCTTTCCTTTGATTACATACCCCAAAAGATCCTTTTCTAATTTAATTCAAGCGCCTTTTATTACAAAAATCCAATAAAAGACCTTGATAGATTAATTACCTATATACTTCGAAAAGATTAGTGAAAAGAGAGACTAGTAAGAGTGTGATGATGACGGTCACGAGAGTATCGTTGAGTATTTGTTTCTCGTTCGATACGCCATCTTAGACTAAGAAAATCACCTACAGAAGAAGGAAGTCTTAAAGGACCATCTCTTTGGTACCCAAAAACCTCATAAGCTTCATCCAAAAGTTGTTTGAATAGAGGATGATATAAATGCGAAATCGGAATCATAAACCGTTGAAATCCTCCTTCTTCATCGTCTAATCCAACTCGTACTGCTAACCATCCTTTCTTCACTTTCATCTTCTTATCGTCTTGAACTGCAAGCTTTCCGTATAACATTTTTTTTTATCAAACAAACTCGAAGTATAGGAAATAGTTTTTTTTTTCTTTGTTGGAAGCAAGGAGAGTTTGATATCAATTTGGGGGATGAAAGGTTCTTATATACAAGGAATGAAGAAGGTAAAATAATTATTTATTTATTTTGAGTGTAAATTTGGGGATACTTCTTTAATGGGTGGTCCTATTGTGATATGCAAGGACCACTTTAGTCTTTTTGATTTAATATACACATTTATTTATTTATATGGCCCTTATGGTTTGGTCTTCTATTGGGGATTCTCTTTCTTACATCACTAACTTTTGTTTTGTTTTACTTTTATAAAGGAATGAAGGAGGTGAAAGTTGTATTGGCCTGTTGGACCACTTTCACATCATTTCTATAGACATTTCATGAATGAAATTGTGTACGAATGATACTGATAGAGAAACGACTTCAAAAGATTTTAACTCTCCTACAATACGGTTAACAATAAAAATGAAGTAAATGTAAAGTAAAAAAAAGTATAAAAGTTTGTTCTCGGTTACTAACAAAAATTGAATCATTAAAATTATATCTGACTTCGAATTTGTAATTAAACATGAAATGTATATAATGTGAACGTATCTACCACTTATTTACAACAAACAATATCACATATCGACGCGATTTAAAGTTAGTACTTGAGAAGGAGAGCTCTTTAACCAAATTAAATACTCTTGGAATGATGTATCTGCAATGTGATAGACCAAAATGATCCAATCAGAGATGCCAATTAAAATAAACAAAAGATTTGCTACTAAAAAGCATAAATAATATTTTAGTAATAAAAAGAAGTGAATTTGTAGTGGAACAATAGGTGGAATTTTAGAGCCTAACAGGTCACAATAAGAAGGCCAGGCCAGGGTGTGTTTCTACTCAGCATATCAGTAGTAGCCAGTACTACGGTTATTGCATGCTTCATCATCACTTTCTCTTTTTTTATTCATCCATTAATAAACTATATAATAAAAAAAAAAATCTATATTATAAAACTAAACAAATTAACCAATAATATTTTGTGTTGAAATAAAAGATGGTTTGTCCTTTGAGAAGCTGGAAAAGAGGTTGACCAAAGGAATATTGAGTTTGAGTGCAAGAATCATCAAGGGCCATAATTTTCAAAAAGACAACTCAGACTTTTGTCAAAGTGAATAAGGAAAAAAGAGTGTTAATTTTGGCACTTGTTTTTGTTCTTAATAAGTAAAATTATTTTAAATGATGTCAAGGTAACTGCAAAATTATTAACTTCATATAATCACTTATTAAGTACTGTAAGTTTATGGCTTAAAATGGTTAAAAAATTATTAACTGCCGTCTTATAGTCTTCGCGGCGAAACAAATCATGACCGGCAAGAAAAATGCTTTTTTTATTTTACAATGACATTTATAGTTTAGGCTCATATGTTAATGTAGCATGATTTTGACCACCTAATATTATTATTATTATTATTATTATTATTATTACTACTTTTTAGGTCTCAATAAACTACAAGGTTTGAGATGTATTTCCGGACGTAGTCTTTTATGTACATTACTTTCCATAATTTTCGTTCAGCAGAGATACTCTGCCTGGGCAACTCTTGACCGCCACGCAACTCTAAATCTCGTCCGATCACGTCACCTGGTTAGGAATCACCCAGGGGACTGAGTCAGGCATACCGTAATTTTTCCTATTTCACAAATAAAGTTAATGAGGCCTCGCTTTTGGCTAAATCAAAGTTTTCTATTTCACATAGAGGTTGGGTCCGATTTAGTCTTATACAGTACAACACCACAGGTCCACAACCGAGATGGTGTCTTAATCACGAACTATAGTTGGGGTCACATGATGTACTCGTGGCTAATCTTTTGGGGTCGAGCCATGCCATGGCATTGACACATTAATGTGGCGTGCCAAGCAAGACTATGGCAAATTCGCCAGACATCTCACATCGCCCATAGGCGTGTTGTGTCAACATAACACGACACAGCTGCAATCAACAATAATATAACATCATAGCTTTTGGCTAGGAGGGTTGGGTGTATGAGAATGAGACTTTGCTTTTGAATTAAATGTGAGTTGCCTTGTGTGTCGGTAAGACTCTACTGCTGTTACACATCAGTTTCATCTTTTCAGCAGTTTGAGTATGGCAGCGGTATCAATTTATTGACTAAAACTTATCAAAATTATTACTATATGTTGTCGGTATGACTATACTGATGTCTTAGTTACACATCGGTTTCATTTTTCCGATAGTTTGAGTATAAAATCGGTTTTATCTTGCCGACGAAAACTGGTCGAGACATTTGACCAACATGTGTGTACAAGAAAAGTGAGTGCGCTAAAATAGGTTTAAGTGTAAGTGTAAGTGTGAATAACCATGACTATAGCGGGGCTTAAGGTGTCTTGCCAAGCATGACTGGCGAGTTAGCCACGACACAGCTCCACGAGATAGCTCATAAACGTGTTGTGCTGACCTAACAGGACACGTTGGCACTTGGCAGCCACTAGCAAGGTGTTTCTCTCACTTGGTGTCATCCCAATCCAAGGGCTTGACCCATAGAAGTGGTCATCCAAATTAATCCACGACACCTCATAGACCTCACTAACACAGAGTTCGGTTTGTTCTTCATTCTCCTTCAACCTCCTCTTTTCCTTTCATTTTCGTCCAAAACAACAAACAAGAACAAAAACCCATAAACTGAAATCCGAATTTGAGCAGCCAGCACCAAAGAAATGAAAATTCTTCATGTTCCTTGCTTGGAAGACAACTATTCTTACCTGTAAGTAATTTACTTCAATTCTCCCTTTTCCTTCTGAAACCCTAACTAGTTTTTCCTTTTTAAAGTTTCATTGATGTTGATGTTTTTTTTTTGAGAATTTGATTGTTTTATGTTTACCCATTTCGATTCTATATCTAATCAATTGTGGGTATTGATTGTTTGGGTGTTTGATTTACAAAAAACAGGATAATTGATGAGGCGTCTAAAGAAGCAGCAGTGGTGGATCCAGTTGAACCAGAGAAGGTTCTTCGTTTATTAGCTGAAGAAAAAGGAGTTCAGCTCAAAATAGTTCTCACCACTCACCATCACTGGTAAAACTGAATTAAAAGTTATTCTTTCTTTTGATTATCTGATTGACATTTTCAGAATATGGAGTGGATCTATTGCATTATGCTTGTTAATTCTTTTAGTGATTTGGTCCTTTAATGATTAAGATAAGCTTATACTCTTTCTATGTTCATTTATCAATTTTTATGGTCACTTAAGTCTTTGCTTAGTTGCTTGGTAGAAATACACATTTTGGTAGCTCAATATTGAGCTAGACCAACATACTGAACATGTATATAAATTTATAGTCGTCATTGATAATTCAGTAAACTAACCCCCTTCTTTAGCTTGGGAAATTTTAGCTCTGGAAATAGTTGCACTATAGTATCTAAGAATATAAACACTAGGTCCTCGTCACTCATTTCCAATTGGTCTTGATTTGGTCGACAACTTTAACATGGTATAAGAGCTAGGTCCGTACCTGACAAACCCTACTACCTTAAGTGCTCACGTCACCCAACAAAAAGACTTGTGTTACACTCAAGAACTCCACATGTGAGGGGGGTGTGTGAGAATAATGTCATCTCCACTCATTGTCAATTAGTTTTGAGTTGGATGACCACAAACTTTAACACTCCATAACGAAGATTCATATTATATGGTTGTTTTGTTGCTTTGGTGTTGTTTTCAGCAATGTGTAATATTCTTGATAAAGTTTCTTCTGTCTATCATTTTGTATCATCAATAATGACCCAGAGATTAAGAAATGAGGAAATTGGCAGTTCACACGATACTATGTCTTTAACAGTATGGTATTTTTTGTAGGGATCATGCTGGTGGAAACGAAAAGATGAAAGAGCTGGTGCCTGGTATCAAGGTTTACGGTGGTTCCGTAGATAATGTGAAGGGCTGCACTCATAGATTGGAAAATGGTGATAAATTCTCCCTTGGAGTTGATATCAAAATTGTCTCTCTTCACACACCGTGGTATGTTCTGTTATCTTGTTTCTTGCAAGTCCATAATGCATCTCTCATGCATTGAATGCCCCTTTACAGGATATAAAACATTTATAGCTTGAAGACAAGAATAAGATTCTTGTTGATGTTAATATCTTGGTAGGTTGACTCCCGAGTTAATTAGGACTCGACTCGTGTTCACCTTGTTTATTTTTTTTCGTTCTTTATTTTCTTTTTGCACGAGAAATGGTATATTCATGTTAATATGATGTATACAAGCAATCGAGCATAAGTTCTTTAAAGAATTTTCAAAAAAAAAATGTGCTTAGATATAGTATATACCTGCTAGTTGCAAGGCTTTTGGTGGTGGACTAATGGAACCTTTGCAGTTGTAGCGTGCATATATACCTGGTCCATGACCTTCGGATGCCCTAGATGCATTTGCGAATATTCTTATTACCTAGACTTGGATTCAGTCTGTAATACTCCAGATTGAACTTTGAGCTTTCCTAACATGTAAAAACCTTATCTGGTCAAGTAATTAATGAGGCTGGACATAAGTTAGACGTACTTGTTTTTCTGAAAAAATTACCGGACTGAGCATGTATTTCGTAGTTACATTGTAAAACTTGTTTCACCGGTCCATTTTCTGTTGGGTGTTTATTCGGTAGGGAATATATGTGATGTGACGTTTTTGTTGTCACTGGCATGCTATCTCCAGCCACACCAAAGGTCATATCAGTTACTATGTCACTGGAAAAGATGAGGAGAAACCAGCTGTTTTTACAGGGGATACACTGGTAAGTTGAGAGAAATCTCATATTTGTAGTTTCAATTGTGGTCTCATTTTGTTAAAATCTGAAGGATAAGTAATGTAGATCTCAGATACGATATGTATGCTCTTTCTTTATGTTTGAAGTATACCTGTTATCTAGAAGTTTAGTCTTAACTATTAAAAAATCTTTGTTGTGCTGATGAATCAACTACCCTTATTCTATGATACTACGATCAATTCTACTATCATCCTTTGGCCTTTTCGTAGTGACTTATTTGGATCAGGATCATCGGTTTCTTGTCCAAATCATCTTGTCTGTTTACCAAGATGATATTAAGCAGGTGTTTTTATGGTCTTCGATTTTAAATCTATTAGATACTCTCCTTTTTTATTCTCTCGCTTGTTCCTTAATCATAGATCTTCGCCCACATATCGTGGCTAAATGTAGCAAAAATACTGAATGTGTACTTCTTTTTCTCTCTCTCTAGTTCGTTGCTGGTTGTGGTAAATTTTTTGAAGGCACAGCAGAACAGATGTACGAGTCGCTCTGTGTGACGTTAGGATCATTACCAATGAACACTCAAGTTTACTGTGGCCATGAGGTAAAAACACCTCTATAACTTCTTGATGCCTTTTACTATTTTTCTGTTTCATAGCCTTTATAAGTTCGGTATTGTTTTCAGTACACGGTAAAGAATCTTCAGTTCGCACAAACAGTTGAACCTGAGAATGATAAGATAGCACATAAATTATCGTGGGCTCAAAATCAGCGAAAACTAAATCATCCCACTATTCCTTCAACCATTGAAGAGGAGTTGGAGACGAACCCATTCATGAGGGTAGACCTACAGGAGCAGCAGGTATGTTACTACTCCGCTGTGCAAAACTAAATTTTCCTACCGGTTCTGGAATCTCTAGATTCCTTTTATTGAAAACTGATGCCTCGTATTTTACTGGAGTAGGACATAGGCGTGTCGTTGGCTCTCCTTCACAATACCGAGTTGGTCTCTTGGGTTACCTGTATCAAATAGACTATGCTAGGCAAAATCTTTTGCATGTAAAAACTGCTTGACTATAGCTCTAATTGGTAGTCAAACTTTTCCCCAGTAGGAGAGTTCTTGACAATTGAAACAAATTTTCACTTGGGGGTTAGAGCAAACTAGATACTTGTTTATCAGAAATAAAAAATCTCTAATTGAGTGCTCCATTAGATTGAATCTTGATCGGGTATAAAGAAAATGAAGCTGAAATAATTAATGGATAACAAAAACATTCACCATGTTTGCAGACAAGGGTTGGTTGCAGTTCTCCGGTGGAAGCGCTGCGTGAGATTAGGGAGAGGAAAGACAAATGGAGAGGGTGATGAAGATGTTGCTGTTGTTTTACTTGGTCCTGTTAATCTTTTGAGTGCTTATGTAATGGGAGCAAGTGTTTGTGATCATGACATATAACCTAGTTTACTCTTTTGAACACTGGGCTTGAGTTTTATATGTAAACAGGTGTTTGTTAGCTGAGACCATGAATAAAAATGAAGTTCATTACTTCGAAGGCATAACGTCTCAAATAGTAATTGATAATTCGTTCGTACTTACTAAGTTTTTGAACTCTTGTTTCAATCAAGAGCTCATGCAAGATCTGTTAGTGGAGTCCATTAGTGGCGCCCCAGAGCTCGAAATGCTAGAAAGGCCCCAACACTTACTAAGTTTGATCTTGCATTTGTAATTCATGCTCTGCCAACTAATGTGGAATTATCATAGGAAAAATTGCAGATCATGCTTAGCTACCCGAAATTATCTTGTCTATCGGAACTAATTTCCATTAGTATGGGCTCTCACCTTAGCTCAATGCCAAATATAGTATTTGGGGTACAAGTTCATTTTATCGTTTTTCGTAATGGTATTTATTAGTTAACAAAGAAATTAACTTAAACAAAACCACAAAACATATACATGAACAAATAAAAACATAAAAATCAATAAACCCTAGCTCTACTTAAAGTTGATCACATTTTGTGGGAAGGAAAGACAGTGTCTCCTTCTCAAGATCATGCAGAATTAACATATTCTGCTGTTGCACATTACCGAAAATCGACATCCCACTTGAACCTGCCATTGCCAAGCAAATCAACCCTGAATCTGAATCACCTATCATATAATTATTTGCAGGCAAATCTACATCTGCATCTTTAAAATGAAATATCAACTTGGGTACAATTAATTCGGTAGCGTCGGCAGGAAGTTTAAAGCATAGATCAAGTCCGGTAGAATCATCGTCGGCCACTGGAAGATTCATCTGAGAAATAAAAGCTTTCATTAATAGCCTGAAACCTCTTTTCTCCAAATATGTAATAGTAGTACCAGAATCTATGATCATACCACCACTTCCATCTGCTTTAAGTTGAAATGTAGTTTTAGGTATAGGAACTAGGGTTTTTCCAACAGTTATACCTTCAAGTTGTATATAATAAAATGAAGGTTGAGAAGGGTTTTGAATGAGTGGTGTTATTTGAAGTTGATCACCACCATTTGATATTGAAGTCAAATTTGCTAAAGAACCAAATAGAAGACTACTACTTTTTGTGTTATCATCAATAGATGTTAAACAATACGAAAACTTCCCCGTTCCGAGTTGTGAAACAAGCGATAATGGTCCCCGGCCTAGTCCTACTAGTCCTGCTCCTTGTGTGAATCCACTTCCTTCATTTTCATATCCACAACCAAACCCTACATTTTGTGTTGATGATGAAAAAGAAGAAGAAGAACTAGGGTTTCCAAACGTAAACGTTTCGCTAGCCATAACTCCTTGGGTAGATGAGTAATCACCATATGAATATAAATATTCACACCCACCATTGTTGCACATAGAATTTGAAAGAGCTTTACATAAACTATTAGTACATGAAAGTTTAGAAAATGAAGATGACTTAGTTGGATCAAATATGGGTGTGGGTTGTTTATAACAATTAGAACAAGGCTTGCATTGAGTCCAAATTAGGTCACTTCCAGTATCCATTATAGCATAGTAAGGCACCGGTGGAGTACCGATCGATAAACTCAAAAGATATTCACCAGTACCTGTATGAACTTGTGAACTAATTTCATCATTTTCAGTAGTAATTGCCATTGCACTTAGTCTTTCTAGTCTATGTTTTCCGCGGTACATCCCACGTTTAATTAGTTCTAGCTTTGTAAAGTTTCCTTTCGAATCAACACGCCTAAGTTCGACTCGAAACCCTTCCTCATGATGATTTAGATTGAGTAGAGCTCGCTTCGATATCGAAGATGTTGGTAAAACAAACAAGGAGAGTATTGTTAATAGTAGGAGAACTAAAAGCAAATGGTGATCAAGGGTAAGTGGTGAGGTACCCATGACAAGAAACACTTGTGAGAGTTGAATGATATGGAGAATTAGGGTTAGAATAGTTATATCTATGGAAAGTCCAATAATGATGGAGGAGATGAAGGAAGTAGCAAAGAGAGAAGTGTTGATTAAGTCAAGTACTCAAGTGAAAGAGTGATATCAATTCCTAAACTGGTGACCTAATTATGTCCTGTTCTTGCGTGCTAGTTAAGTATGAAAAAATGGAATGCTATTTTAGTTTTGATGAGATCCTCTACTTTAGGGAGTCCAAGCCAAGTGGCATATTATTTCTACCTCTCCTTTGAGTTTTGACCTAGTTTGGCTACATCAATGTTTGTTGGTTGGTAATCCAAATTAGAAAATCCTAGCATTTTTTTATGTTAAACTATGGAAAAATGTTCTCTCTTCTATTAGAGTGTCACCAAAAGTTTGATTAAGAAGCTTACATAATGTGTTGAGCAAAACTTCAAATAAGATTCTAAGCAATTTAAATCATTATCATGTATTGGAGGTGTTTTCGTACTAGCCAAGTTAGATCATGTGTCACCAGCGACGACACGTGGGCCACAAGTCCCAAACAGATCTGTATGGTTGACTCACACTAGAAACTGCATCAAAATGTGTCACGATTTTTTTAAAAATAAGTTAGTGATATTTTTACGATTCATTGGTACAAAAAATTGTAACACATCATTAGTTTGATGTTTTACTAGGCATGTAGGTGATGGTTGGTAAAGGGGATGGTGGACTTCACACGTTTGCTTAAAGAGTTTAAACATCTTGATGTTTGTATGTTTGATTGGGGTCTAAGCATTTGGTAATCAAATGGAAGAATTAGGAAGTTGTGGTTGGCTTGAAAGTCTATTTGTGGTTAGGTGGGGAGTGATGAGTTATGTATAGTATATATAATATATATAATATATAATATATATATATATATATATATATATGTTGACACAATTATACACAATTTCATGCTTTTTTCTTTTTCTTGTTTATCAAGGATATCATAACTCATGAGTAAATACTTCTCTCTCTATTTAACAATTCTCATGCCTCATTTTCAATAGAATGATTGTATATTTTGGCCACTCTTGTTGTCTATTTTCTAATAAATAAACGGCAAACACCCAAAAAACCGATAAGACTTCACCATTTAACTTCTACATTGAAGAAAAATATCATCCAAAAGATCATGTTGTAATTTACCAACTTCGTATCTACCGTCATATCAAGACAGAACGTTTGCATTATGTAATACCCTTACTTTGGCCACACTAGAAACAATAGTTAAGAAGACAAAATCTGAGTCAATCACATATTAACTGGCCAATTTAAGGTGGTTCTTAATGACAAACCTTACAATTAATTAATATACTTATTAAATTTGGTTACTTGAAATATGTAATCTATCTAAATTGATTAGACTTAAAACTAAGAAAAGTTTGCTTTTGTTTACTCGTCTAAATAGTTAGTAGGGGCTAATTTGGTGAACTTGCACTAAATTTTGTAATGAAATTGGACTGAGTTCTTCACTTTGAGTTGCATTTAATAGTTCTCGGTCTTTTGAGTCGGTGAATTTGAGCAGATTTTGAGTCGGTGAACTTGAGTCGAATTTGTAACTAAATTAGCTTGAATCCAGAGATTTTAAGCAAAAGTAACATTGGTGCAAGTATAAACGAGGTGCTCTACCTAACTTGCTTTGGTCTCCTCACGACAGATAGGTTAATGGGAGTAGGTTAGTCCCTCCAGCCTGACCAAAAGGGGATAATCGGTAGGCCGAGGGAATATATATATCCCCTGCCTCCAGCCTGCGAGCGTGTGCTTGCAGAGTTGGGGAGTAGGTTAGTCCCTCTAACCCGATGATAGGATGTTTCAAAATAAATGCCCTTAAAAACTTCTGTCCCATAGCATCAGAGACATTGCACAACATTTTTTTCAAAATTAACCTGCAATGATTCGGCAAAAAAATTTAAGAAGTTTCATAATGAATGATCTCCGGAGTATTTCTGTCTCCATAGAATCTGAAAAATTACACATATCCTCTGAATTGCCGCGCTCATAGCAAAATATCTCGTGCTATATGCTACTACCAAGAAGACAATAATAAAAACGAAAAAATGCAAGTTTTGAAACAAGGGAAAGTAATCTAAGGGATTGAAGCCAATCTCAATCTTATATAATCCTCAAATCCTACATAGTCTTCCTTCAATTTAAAACAAATATGTTATCGTCCATGAGACGCCACAATATCGTAGGGTGTAACATCAAAACGTTAAAATAGAAACGAAGAACCAAAGTACAGACAACCATTTGCCTAGATACATAAAATTTGGGTATCGGAAACCATCATTTCGAACCAATAGCAAATGAGAGTTTTGGTCGAGATTTTTTCTTACCTAATAGCTTCATTTGATTCGCTCGTTCCTCTTCCTCTTCCATTTTCTTTCTCAACATAGCCTCTTCTTTTTGTCTTTGAATCAACTCTAACTCTCGATATCTTTCCTCTTCTTTCCTCTGCTGCTCCAAAGCTTCTCTTCTCTGAGACTCTTCCACTCTCCTCCTGTTTTCTTCCAACATCTTATCAAGTTCTTCTCTTTCTCTTCTAGCTTGTTCCTGTGAGATAACATCAAGGCATAAAAAGTAACACAAGATCAGCCATACATAATAATATAAGGTTTACAAGGAAGAGTATATAACTCAAATGGAACCCAATTTTAGCCATGTTAAAGAAAATATTCACTTGGTTATGGATGCAGCTGTGTCGGCTGGAGCAAAATGAAAAGAATCATCAGTTCGTCTACTCCAAAAGACAGCTGAAGTGACTATATAATGTTTATCGTATCTTACTGCTGTTCTATGTTGTCAAAGCCTCGGCGATGCCGTCTCAAACGCTTTATTTTATATTTTGAGGACCGCCTTTCTGATTATTGTTTTTTTGAGTATCAACAACAGACTATGGTTTTGGATTTTTTCAAATAACACTAATATATGGATCACACATCTGATCTATGACTAATATATATAAACTGAGATGTTATGCTGGCTGCTCTTCCCCGACCCGTCTTTTCTTCTTCTGCTCCATTTTTCACCAATGACAACCTTGGATATGTCTAGGAAAATCAGTTTTAGAGCTTCATAAAAAAGAATTTACCTCTTTCTGTCTAGCTTCCGACAGAGCAGCTTCTTTTTCTTTTTCAAGCTGAATAGCAACATCAGCAAAGAGTTTCTTTCGCCCTTCTTCTATTCGCCTCTGTATTTCGAGCTTGATCTCTTCAGAGTTCAAGCTCTCCTCCACCTTCTTTCTAATTGCGTCTTCAACTCTCCTTGCAGTTTCTTCTTCCAGCAATTTCAACTCCGCCTCACGCTGACGCCTGATAGCACAAAGGAGAAGTTAAACAAGAAACTGGTCTTGATCTTAAAAAAAGGATAGCACCTTCAATTCCAAAGACTAATTTGGAGGTACAGAGTAGCAGAACTGAATCGGCAAATAACATGGTTTCAGTTTTTGTTTATAAGAAAATGTCCGCCTAACCTTTCCATCCAGCAAAATACAAGTTTATGCTTTTAAGGCATACCTCTCTAACAGATACGAGATCCAAACAAATGAGTTTTCAAACTGATGAACAGTAGATAAACGAGGCACCAATCGATCATCAAATATAACAAGTTGAACTATAGCAGTAGCTTCCTTTGTAAAAGCCTGCGGAGAAGAATGTCAAGTAAAAGGTTGCACTTTATAACTAATCACGAGAACCCACTTCAGTTCCCGCGATTTTAGAACCACTCAAATATGCAGAACTCTTTGGATATGAAGTAAGAATTAATCGACCCTTTATTACACAATGACTGTAACAGGTGTAAGAAGAGAAATCAAAGAAACACCTCAAGGAATCTAATTTGTCTACTGTTTTTTCTTCTTTTTCCTCTTTATTTATCTTCTCCTCATCTCTCTATCTCTTCCTGGAATGTTAAAATATACTCTGAAGTACATAGTAACTCGATGGGTCACTTCACTCGAGACTGGGCTGAACCTGTATTGACTCGGTGAGCTCCTTGGGAACAGTTGGGGCTTGGTGAATGATGGACAATACCAACCCCCGAGACCCAAGTTGCGAGTAACTCATGAATTACAAGCAATCCCAAGCTCCCAACTTCATAGTCTTAAGAGCAATATATGGTCTCGTATATCCAGCTTTTAAGAATCAGTATTGACTCGGCGAGCTCCTTGGGAATAGTTGGGGCTTGGTGAATGATCGACAATACCAACCCCTCACACCCAAGTGGCGAGTAACTCGTGAGCTACTTGCAACTTCAAGCTCCCAACTTCATAGTCTAAGAGCAAAATACGGTCTGGTATATAATCCAGCTTTTAAGAAACAACCACATAGGCACCAGAAGAAAGCTTATCAGAACTCTCATTTGTGACTGTGTTTTGGACTTCTGGTAATTCGTTAATTTGCTTCTACTTAATCCATACTTGAAAAGGTACCTTTCTGGCCCCAACCAGTCCTAAACATGCATAAACCATCATCCAATACACAAGGTTAACAAATCATTGGAACATATGGAGATTTAACAGGTGTGGTGACAGCTATAAGCTACCTGGCACATGTAAGAACTACCAAACTGTCAACTCCCAGCATCGGTCTTACCTTGGCATGCGTGTTAAATAATTTATATCTCCTAATAATAGAATGTATGACACTCATTAAAGTCTTAGGCATCATTATTAACTACTTACTACTTAGTTAGATTAATGTTTTGGATTGATAATTAAAAAAGATATCTTAACTATTGTATCATATGTCAGCATGGACCCGTCCCTTGTGGAATTCAAAATCCAGACACCTTCTGAAGGATCCATTTGAATACAGAAATGAAAACTTGGGTTAAAGAAACTTTGTAAAAGCCAAGACTTCGCAACACCATAAAACTGCAGAAATGGATTAAAAAGAGGGTTTTTATAACAGGAAGTTCGTCAATGAGAAATCATCTGTTTTTTATTAAACCGGTTCTCCAAATGCGAGTCTCTAAAACAGTATTCCCACTAGTAGTTCATCGATAAAAAATGACGCATAAGTGCAATCACAGAAAAAAACTACGTAATTTTCAGTTGATGTCTGGTAAACAAAACACATTTGAGATAGTAATAAGGAAAATAACAGCACAAATATAAATAATTTTCTTTCAAGCAGAAAAGAAGATGCACAAAAAGTGCCCGAGGCGCATTGAGGATGGAAAATGGTATACCTTTTCTTTTCTTCCTCCTCTTTTTTCGAAGTCTCAATGGCATTTTTGCGCTCTAATTCTCCAAGGCTTGGACTGCGGGACTTTTTTATAGGCGATAGTGATGCACTCCTACTTCTTTGTCTCTTGCGGCGTCTGGGTGTCGGAGAGCGACTCTTACGGCGCCTTGGAGTAGGTGAACGACTTTTGCGACGTCGAGGGGATAAAGAAGGACTCCTGCGCCTGCGAGAAAATACATATCTGATGTTAGGCAAGATTTGAAGAAAGTCAGCTAGCACAATATAAGATAAAGGGCCCCACCTGCTACCATGCATATTTGTAATAACTAATAAGACATACTGTTACCTCATACATGATTAAGAATAACCTTTTTCCGCTGCATCTTTCATAACATGAAATCCATCAAGTCCCAATCAACCAACCAGAAGACAACCATCAAAATGCATCACCTGTTTATTTCCCGTAAAGAAGGAACCACCTACATTTATTTTTTTAATAATATTCTTACACTGAATACGCTCTAACAACTGACATCTCGTTTCATCCTCCAAACTACTAATGTTCACAAACAGGTGCTACACTTTTCCTAGCAATAAGTTGATTTCTAGGATCAATAATACATTGGGTATTAGTTCACATTTCGAACACAGAGAATAAGCTCTTAACAACAGCACCAAGGTTGCTGACATAAGCAGTTAAACTATCAGGAATGTTCTAGGGTCCAATCACCAAGGTAAGGGAGGTACCAGACCAGGGATATTAGCATCCAATTGAGCATGTAAATACTATAGAAAAAATAACCCATGTTAGGTTCACAGTGAGTAATTCAATATCAAGACCCTCTAAGACTAAAAGAAAACACAACGTTTTAAGATCCCTCAAAAAAACTATAATACTTCGACTCCGCCAGTTTTTTTGAAATATCTCTTGCCCTTTCAACAAAGTCAAAGGTGCAGGCCAGCGACCAAACATGTAACTTTACTGATCTGAACCAGAAATCACAGTTGGACACTTGTTTCTAACCATCGAACCACACCAGATTACTGTATAAGTAAGCAGTTTGGCTCGGTATAGTCTGGCCGCTGCTCCCCAAGTTAACCCAAGACCCGGCCCCAGATAAAATCTTACGTACGAAATCCAAATACCAATTCGAAGCTATTTTTATCAGAGCAGCAAAACTGACACCCCTAAACTGCGGATTCGGAGACTTTAGACTCAGTGCTGAACAACAAAATGGGAACTCAAAAAAAAAACAAGTGCATTCTTTTGCATATATGCAAAATCTCATATTTCCTCCCCTAGAAAAGTTTTCAAAGCAATCCCCGCAATTTAAAGACTAGGGATTTTCTAGGTTTAATAAGAATTACTTTCAAATTAAGCTAAAATCACTTCAATTCGATTCAACAAACAATAACTTATAGAGATTCATGTATAGTGCGGAAATTAAAATGGATAAATTGGCAAAAAAAAAGGACCACCTGTGTGATGAATAAGGAGAACGACTTCTATCTCTTCTACTTCTCCTGCTATGTCGAGATCCAACTGGTGATGGTGAGTGTCTCCTTCTATACGAAGGAGAACGAGATAATACTCGAGGCATCTATTTTCTCTCTGATTATCCTACGAAACCAGTTACAACTAAGAAAATGATCAATCTTGGACAGATACAGATGATATAGTATACTAACAGATGAAACCCTAACAATGAAATTACTTTTCAAAAACAACATCAAAAAAAAAAATCGAACCATGGAAAAGAATTAGTTAGAGATACCTTGTAAACCCTAGTTATGAGCTTTGAATCGGCGATAATCAAAACCCTAGAAAAGGATAGAAGAAAACGGAGAGCAGTATTCAAGGTCAAAAATTTAGGAAGAGGAGAAGAACGAGCTTCTTTCTCCGCCTCAGACCAGTTGCTGCTCCAAATATTGGAAGCCAACAAAATTTGTTGTATCCGTGGCCCGTGGGTGAGGAACGTGAATTGGTGGCTTATGAGGGAGAAAATTGGTGGCACTCTATAAATAATGTAGTTAGACTTTACGCTATTTATTTCGTTAGGTCTTCGGTTAGTAGTTTAGTCGGACTTTTAGATCTGGTTGTTTGAAGGTTTTATTCTGCAGTTATCATGCTTATCACATCTTTGATGTATCAAATGTCATTGTAATGACTTTTGTAGTCAATTTCCAAAAAAAAAAGTATTACAATACCGTCAACGTTACTAGTACGGGTTTCTTTTTCCGCTTCAGTTGTTGCTCCGAATATACGAAGCCAATGAAATTGATTGTATCAGTAACTAACGTGAATGAGAGGCGGAATTTACGGGAAATTGATGGCACAATAATATATCAATAGGGTCAACACTACTAGTACGAATTTCTTTCTCCGCCTCTGTTACTGCGTTGAATATTCGAAGGCAACAAAATTTGTTGAATCCGGAACGAACATAAATTAATGGCTTTTTACGGAAAATTGATGGTACAACAATATTACAATATGACAAATGCTACAAGGACGGGCTTTTTTCTACGCCTTGAAGTTGTTCTGAAAATAAGAAACCAACAAAATTTATCGTATTGGCAACGAACGTATTAAATTGGAGTTGGGGGGTTGTTACGGAAAATTGATCGTACAACAATATTACAATAGGGTCAACGCAACCAACACAGGTTTCTTTCTCCACCTCAGTTGCTGCTTTGCATATACGAAGCCAACAAAATTTGTAAGCTCAAACCTTTGAAGGTTAATATCTCATTCATACGAAATCAGTTTTATGCGATCTTTAACTTGAAATTCAAGCCATCTAAGACACGAACTCAACACTATGATTTTCGAGTCGTTTTGATGAGTGAAGCCTACTCAAACATGTAAAAAACGTTCCCAGCTGAGGAAGACGGATTCCAACACTTTCACCTTCAATATCATCTATTTATATTCACATCATCTATGTTAGGAGTCTTTTAGTTTGGTGAGTGATCTCAACATTATTTTAAAGAGCATCTAAGTGTTTCTAAACATTTGATCTTAAAGCTTGAGTTTAACTTCACATATGTACGAGGGTATAACCCGTATCTAGCTGAGCACAAACAGTTCTGTCAAATTTCGAAATTGAAAAGAGAAGTTAGATGGTTGAGTTTGGGCGACATCTTATAAAAAAAGAGGGATGTATTTTGGTGTAAATTTAAAATTAAATTTGAGAAATATCATGTCAAACCTTGGAGGTAAATGTGAAACGCATAATCTTAGACATTCAAGAGGAGAGTATATTCTTAAAATGGTAAGTTTTTCCTTGATTATATAATAATTTGTTGTATTGTATTATATAGATGTAAACAAAACAATATAACCTCAAAATTTGCACGAATCTGAAATACAAAAGGTAATTAGTTAGTAATAAACTCATCGCAGACACAATATCTCTCGTCAAATTGACAAGAATATCAACAACACTTAACAAATTACAGACACACACATTCGAACCTCCCCACATGAGGTACATATATAATTGTTACCAATTCATCAAAAAAAAAAATATATAATTGTTACCATTTATTCAAATGCAAAGCAAAGTAGCAAACCATAGAAATCGATAAATACCCATTTATTATACTAACACCGATTTCTTCAATTTGATTTCCTATTCTTCACATAATTCTTCGTCCGGAAATCGGTAAAAAGAAATAGAAGTGATGCTGCATAGAGAATGCTAAAAGTCCAAACCCTAATTCCTAAACATCCTTCTTCACTAGTGAAATGAAACCACAACATTACCATTGAAGTAGCAAAAGCAAATTGGAATTGCAAAATTTGACAATCTGTCACTGATTTCTTCCAAGTTGGTCTTCTCCCAATACTACACAAAAAATAGTATCCGTACATTACTACATGCACTGTTGAATTCGTAATTACACCCACTGGTAATAGTGATTGTGATAATTCCACCCCATAATAAGACACCACAATTGTGAAAGCATGATGATACACGTCGAGAAATGTAAGCCGTGGCTTTCCTATAAGCCGTCGCTTTCCTTCTTTGTTTAGTAAGATCAACAGAGTATCAATGAATTCGAGTATTTTCGATAGGTAAAATATGTAACCCCAGAAAAATACTGGCCCATTCGGTGAGGTTCTATTTGGTGGAAAACAGAATATCCAACGGATGTTCGGCATTTGAGTCATCGTGGAGAGAGTACATCCCATGGCCATGACAAACGATAAGATCATGAGGCTGAGGCTATGAACGGCTGAGATGACTCGTAGGACACGACGGCTCGATGGTTGTGATTTTGTTGACGTGGAGCCCGTTTTAGCAGTTGATTTCAGTTGAAGCTTTCTCATGATCATGTGGAAAATAGCAGTGAGGGAAAGGTAAGAGAGAACAGTAGTGACAAGGAACTGAGTTGACCCGCCAAAGGTCTTGCCTTGTTTCCAAGTGAAATCGGTTATAGTTGGGTGATCAACTAACCAATAGTGCACATTAGTGTATATTCCCACCATTTTTTCTCTTGATTTGCCCTAGGGAAAGAAGGGTTGCTAATGGAAGTGATGTCCTTGCCTATAGAGAATGTCAATTCTTCCTAGAAGTATATATAGCCTATTCTACTTATAAGAAGGGTTAGTTCCCAAATTGGTTTCTAAGTTTTTGGTGATGGCTTTTAGAGTTTGAAATTGGAGAATATGTTATTGGATATTTAGTCGCTTTTTCTCTTTTAAATTTCGACAACCCGAAATTATTGTACAAACTATTTCAGGGTTTCTACTTTAAATAAACAATCAGCCTTGATTGTTGTTTTGTTATTGAAGATGTTTCATTGAAGGCTTAAAATTTAGTCTTTGAAGTTGTTGAATGTATAATGAAGAAACAAGTTTAAACATCTCCATCTCATGAATACGTTTAAATTTGCAACCATCTTGGAAACTAATATAATATTCAATTAGTAATGAGGTAATTTCCAAAAAATGAGCCTTTTTGTACTCTCTTTTTTTTTTTTTTGTTGAAGAGCCTTTTTGTACTCTCTTTATTTTGAGAAAAGGGAAATGATAAAGTTACAAAAGATTTTGACAAAAAAAGGTTCCCAGCTGATGTAGCGGGTGCTTTTTCAAACTTTGACCAAATCTAGGCCGTTGAGAGATGAAAATCACAACCGCCACATCAGCTGGGAACTTTTTTTTGTCAAAATCTTTTGTGATTCTAGCATCCCTCTTGAGAAAATAATGGGCCTGGTGAAATAAGCAATTTGAGTTTTTTTTAAAAAAAAAAAAAAATTAGAATAAGACTATTCTGATAAAAGTAATTAGAATCAACTAATATAGATCGCTATCAGAAAAATCATGCATATACAACTGTAAGAAATTAAGAATAATGCCAAGACCTGCAGGGGGGAAATTTTATTACGGGAAGTAGGCCAGTAGCCATCCTATCATTTTCGATGAAAGTAATGACGGCACTTTTTGATAGGGATAATATATATCAATTGGTTGTTTGTTGAAGTCCATGGTGTTGCTAGAGATATGCCCTACAAATATTAGTGTTTTTTATATTTCAATATAGAATAAGTTGTAATTTCATGCATGAGTATTTTATTATGTAATTATGAAGTTTTTGTGTATGTGTACGATAGGTAACAAAGTACAATATGAACCAGTCTGAGACGACACAAAATCGTGATATTCAATTCATGATTTAAACTGCATTATATCTGGCGATGAGCTAATGAAGCCCTTTGTATTTCCTATTGTGTGCCGATAATAAAACTTTCCTTCCAACAAAAGTAATAACTTCAGTTTTTTATGCCCTGACATTGTTTCTTTTGAGTTTTGAGCATCTAGCCCGACCCACAAGAGCAAGTTTGGGTTCGGAAATTAACGCGATTACCCAAATACCAAACCTATAATGTGATTCCTAATAGCTGCTAATCTAACTTTATTGTTTGGTTATATCTGGAATTGGATTGTGATTCTTACAACATTCTTGGTGTTTCGTTGTCTTCGATATGAATTCTCAGGAATGAACTATATTCTTGATCTGCAGTGTGATTTCTAGCTCATTCATAAGCACCAAACACCCTATTTAAAAATGCGATTCTGGGTAATATGGCCTAGTCATAGAAAGAAGATAAGTCCTATAGTCCATATTTTATGGGAAATTACGAGGGACTCCAAATTTACAAACCCAAGTCCCTGATTTCTTAAGTTAGTCCATTTACTTGGATCAAGTATTGGTTAATTACAACGGGCTTTTGTCGTTAATCAAGGACGTTGTTGACAATTTAGAACTTTGGTGCCAAACTTTGGTCAGTACCATTTCAACGAGGTAAAAGAATGTTTTTCGCGCGAAGCAGTAAATGAAGATTTGAAATATTTAACTATAAGAAGACACTAAATTGTTGATGATTTCAAACTTAATGTGTGATGTTGCTTGCTAAGTGACCTAATTTGTTTTATTGATTTGTGGAGTTTTTTATTTGCAGGCAACATTATTTTTGAATTTAAGAAAAGAAAAGAAAGAGGGACCTGTAAGCAAAAAAAAAAAAAGATGGAACCAAAAAAGAGAAAGATTAATGAGAGAGAACGATAGAAATATTTATAAGAGAGAACAAGAGAATGAATTAGATCTTTTGTCTCTTCTCTCCTCAATTTTTATTTCCAAAACCTAACATTTTTTTTTCAACTACGAGGGAAATAAGATACACGTTTGTTATACTTATTTTTCAACAGTCAAACTTAACTTATAAATGATTACTCAATAGTCGAAAAATAGTTATGATTGGTGGAGGGAGAAGTAATACGTATATTATTTGTTATGCTGCTTTTTTAATTACGGAAAGTTAATTAGATATATAAGAATGATTATTTAATAGTTAAAAATAATTGCAAAGGCATATCTTACTTCCCTTTGTCTCCATTTTTACGGTTACATTTAAAATTTGAAACAAATGATAACCCATTCGAAGAAAAAGTTGAAATGAGAAAAAAAACTATTAAGAAGTACGCAATCCAATCTCGGAAAACCATATAAAATTACATAAAAACAAACTGTGAAAAATAAAAAGATAGTAAATTTGAAAGAATTCAGCATACACAAAAAGAACTAATAACCTCTCAAATGTTAGTTGAACACATCCTTAAACATTTTTCGGGAAACATAAAAGAATACTAGATATCAACAAACTTTACAACCAAACGAGTTCGAAGCTCGCCATACAAATACACAAATAAATCACAACCCTTTATTCACGAATCAATAATCTAATGAAATCCAGTCCAACCACCATGATTTGAGCCGAGATCAACAAATGAAATAGATGTTTACATGATTAAGATACAAATACCCTCCTACGTCCCACTTTATTACACGAAAACCCGCAGTTGCTAGCTCGAAACCAAATATCATGGTTTTGATATCGAGCTCATTAAACCACTTTTCTTATTCATTTAAATAAGAAACAAAACCAAGAACCCTTAGTCTTTATACCAAATATCTCAAAGAGATTTCTTATTATTAGAAGTATAATTTTTTGTATGAAAATTAGTAAAAAGCAAAAGAAGAGTTCCTGTGAAGAACATAGTAAAAGTCCAAGCCCTAATTCCCGAGCATCCTTCTTCACTAGTGAAATGAAACCACAACATCACCATTGAAGTTGCAAAAGCAAATTGGAATTGCAAAATTTGACAATCTGTCACTGATTTCTTCCAAGACGGTCTTCTCCCAATACTACACAAAAAATAGTATCCGTACATTACTATATGCACCGTCGAATTCGTAATTACAGCCACTGGTAGTAGTGACTGTGATTTATCCAACCCAATATAAAATGCCACTATTGTGAAAGCATGATGGTATACATGGAGGAACGAAAGCCGTCGATTTCCTTCTTTATTTAGTATTATCAAAAGGGTATCGATGAACTCGGGGATTTTCGATAGGTAAAATATGTAGGCCCAGAAGTATAATGGCCCACTTGGGGGCGTTTTATTTGGTGGGTAACAAAATATCCAACGGGCCGGCATTTCAGTTGTAACGGCGAGAGTACATCCAACGGCCATTATGATAGATAAGACCATGAGGAAGAAACTATGGACGGCTGAAATGGTCTTAAGGAGATCATGATTCGACGAAGATGATTTTGTTGATGTGGAACTTGTATTAGCCGTTGATTTTTTTGATTTGAGGGTTTTGATGGTGAAGTGGATAATTGCAGTGAGTGAAAGATAAGTTAGAACAGTGGTAACAAGGAACTGAATCGACCCGCCAAAGGTCTTGGCTGGTACCCATTTGAACTCGCTTATAGTTGGGTGCTCAATTAACCAGTAGCGGATGTTAGTAAAGGTTCCTACCATTTTCTTGATTTTGCCCTAATGAATGAAAGAATTAGCTTGTAAAGTGTAATTGCACAGATGAAAGAATTAGGGTAGAGATAATAGTATATATAGACCAAATTAGGAATAACTTGTAACAAAAGCAAATCCTTTTTCTAGTAATAATAGTATTAGAAGAAATAACAACAATTGCGCTAATAAAACGCCCAATATATTGCACATATTGTGGGCACGCCCAATACATTGCACATATTGTGGGCAAAATCTGACACAGAAGATCGGATTTTGGCTAACAAGGTAAGAGAGATTTTCAACAAAAAAAGTAGTAAGAGAGAAGCACGGGATGAAATGTGGCACCGACGTTAGATTTTTGTTGGATTTTGTCCTATTTTTCGAGGCATTCAATAATTGTTAACAATAATAATGTTATAGCCTTATAGGATTGGGAGGACAAGTCTTTCTGGTTGTTGGTGATTTACTCGGTTTTGTTTTTCTTTTTTTTGCATAAATACTCGGTTTTGTTGTTGTAGAGACTCGCAACTCTGAAACGGTCATGAAAAAATTGGGCGCAATCCTTTATATGAGACACCATGTTTCGCCTCCATTAGATATGGAATTGACATGCAACACCCTTTTTTTTTTTTTTGTTGAAGGACCTTTTGTTAGACTATATGCTAGTGGAGACAATATTTTAGGTTTTAAGAGTCTCGTGACTTTAAAATGAGCCATTACAGAAGTACAGCTACTCCCTTAGCCGTGGTTCAGAGGAGGGGGGACGGGCAGGACATCCGCTCTAGGCCCCTGACTCAAAGGAGTCCATTCCTCTAAGGATCTTTAAGTGATATATAAGTTAGTTCTATTGATTAGTGTCGCGAGCTTCCAAGAAATAGAAATCTAAGTGTTTTTAGAAAGAATTCTAATAATACATAAATATATATGTGAAAATCATGATGCAAAAGATATAATATTCAAAAAATCACTCGTAAACTACACACATTCTACGAAAAGATTATATATTTCTTTTTATCATTTTACTCGCAATCTTTTTAATTGTATAGAAAACTCAAAATCAAATTCTGCTGAATATCTTCAGACTGTCAGCCACGGTTCTGGCCATTCCTTTTAAAGGACCACCAAATTTAGAGTCCGAGGAGCAAGATTTGTTGGGATAGTAAAAAAAACCTCATATCTTGAGCTAGTTAATTTTCATGTAAGAAACAACCAAAATTATTCGACATGATTACTTACAAAAAAAAAAAGTTTTCATATTATTAATTATTTACTTTTTCTGAAAAGTTACTTGTTTTATTTTTTTTGAGAATCGAAAAGATATTAGTCGGTTCTTGTTTTTTTGTTTCTTCAAATGTTATCTTAAAGTTTAGTCTCTGTGGTTGTTGATTGCATGCTAAAATAAGAGATTTAATTTTAAACGACTCCAACTCCCAACTACAATCCGAAAATAGCTAACTTCCTGGAAAAGTTAATCAATTTACTGTGGGATGGTTTCCCAATTATATCACCATATTAATCCTATTTTAAGTTTTCTGTATTTTTTGAAAATAAGAGAGTAGGTGAAATATTATTGCACTTTAAGCATGATTTGTTGGAAAGGTTGGCTTCTAATGGGATGGTGAAAAAGATCTATCTAAAAAGAGTTGAATTTGGACAATTATCCGAAAAAGCCTGCATACGGTTGTTTTTGTAAGTATAGTTTCACAAGGGAGAAGAGATATCTAGCAACTTATAAACTCACTGTGAAACGATTTTGAGTTGGATAACAAAAAACGTAATAGTTTTATTACCGATATATTAGCAATCCACTGAACCCCAATTTTGCATACACTTTCTAATTCTTTTTTGCCAAATTGATGTCGTTTTTAATAGTTGCTTTGTGCCATGGTCTTATGTTTTAGTTGGAGAGGGTTCTATACTATGTGATATCGATAATTGATTATATTGTATATCTACCATAGAAAATGACAATTGGAGTAGAAAATAATTATCCTTGGAGGTAAAACGAAGAGAAAGAATGAAAAGAGAATATAAAAACAATATCATATTAATGGCTCTCCGAGTCTATCTAAAGAAAAGAATACAAAAAAGTACGCGACAACAAATGAACCAACGGAACATTACTAGGGGTGGGATTTTGGTCCGGAAATTCGGAACCCGCCCACGACCGTCCGAGTTCGAAAGGTCTGTGACCGTCCGAGTTCGAAAGGTCTGTTACCGTCCGAGTTCGAAAGGTCTGTGACCGTCCGAGTTCGAAAGGTCTGTGACCGTCCGAGTTCGAAAGGTCTGTGACCGTCCGAGTTCGAAAGGTCTGTGACCGTCCGAGTTCGAAAGGTCTGTGACCGTCCGAGTTCGAAAGGTCTGTGACCGTCCGAGTTCGAAAGGTCTGTGACCGTCCGATGTCCGAATCGGTCCGTACCTGCCCAATCGAAAGAGCTTCATCACCCAAAGACTGGATCATTTTTCTGCCAAAAGCCATTATGTTGACAAAAATATGGGTAGGTGTCTAGGTGACATGTTGATGGAAAAATTGGGTGGGAGTGGAAATAACCTTGAGAGTGGATGGTCTTCTCCTCCATGTTAGAA
Organism: Eschscholzia californica; assembly: GCF_041429995.1. Taxonomy (NCBI): domain Eukaryota; kingdom Viridiplantae; phylum Streptophyta; class Magnoliopsida; order Ranunculales; family Papaveraceae; genus Eschscholzia; species Eschscholzia californica. Next base: position 41,110,268 of record NW_028238483.1, on the reverse strand, counting down.
GTGTTACCACTAGTACCACCAAACTATGATGGGCTTTACCCTTTCGGCCCAATAACCAACCTTTCACATCATTTTTGCAGCCCAAGAAAGTTAGTCATCGGAGAGATTTTCTAGAGAGAGAGAGAGAGATGAGAGGAGTTGGAGGACCTCTGCTATGCATTGGGGATCTACTGAGCGACGTCGGAGAAGATAAAGACGTCGGAGACCACCATGAATCACGATCAACCCCTTCCTTACCATCACTGTCAATTTTGAATCATACCCATGATGAAGCTCTTCCCCCTTCTCACATGCCCAAACTTTTTCAGGTAATTCCAAATCCATTACTCACTATTGACATGCTCCTCCTGTTTTCACTCTAAGGGATGTCTTTTAGGCCTCATAACTTAAAAATTCTAGTTTAGTACTTGAAAAATGGTATCTTGAATTTCAATTTGGTACTTTGAGTTAATACTGAAATGTTTTAATCGAAATTTGGTCCAATTTTTACACAATTACACTATTCTAACTCTTGTTAATAGGGTTCATCTAGGTTTAATACAATATTTTAATGAACTTTTTTGGGTGTGATAATAGTAGAAATGGTGAGAGAATTCAACATTGTTATTGTCATGAAGTAACAATTTATTCAACCCACTAAAGCATATGTCTTTCTTTGAAAAGCTTGAAAATTTTAAAACATTTCGAGACCGAAAATAGCTTAGGTATATGCAAGTAACTTATCGGTGTGAGAATAGTCCCACATTGGACAGTGGATATCTTTTGGTGTTGCCGTGTTGGGGTATGTCATTTAGCACATTGACTGTGTTTATAAACGATAAGATAGTAGTACCTTTTGCTTTGGAGCTTTAACCAAATCCATCTCCTATGTATTCGGTTTTCTATTTTTTTTTTGTTTCCTAATTGAGTGTGCAAGATGTAATCATTTTGCTATTATGAGCTTGCATTCCTGGTTACCTACCTTAAATCAATCAACTGAAGAATCTTTCTTTTACTGATTAATTGCGTTAGGAAAACTACAAGCAGTTGACGGAGGCGTTGGCTGGGAATGACCACTCATGGACATCTCTGACTCTAAAGGTGACGATAGTATAAGTTAATATAAACATTTAATATATGTTATTGGATTTGTCAGATGGTTGAGGCTCGGAATTGTCTCGTCAGAGTTTGCTGAACTCGGTCGAATCTCCTACCCATCCTCGACTATATGATAATTACTTTCACGAGGTTTTGGCCGAGACAGTCTTTATGTCGATCGGCTATCTCGAGCTCGCTATGCCTTAGCTAACTCGGTGCCTCGAACCCAAATATTTAGAAGAAAGATAGCACTTCAATATCACAAAATTCACTTATTTTTGTACTTAAGATGATCTAACCACTAATTGGGGAACAAAATTGTATTATCTCAGTTATGCACTGCTTTAGAAACAGCTGATAAACTTGTGAAGTCGGCCAACTCAAACGTCGGACTTTTGTCAGAGAAGGTTGGAGTGCTTGAGAGCATAGTGAAAAGAGGTGATTCTGCTGTAAAAGCAAGCAAATCCGTCCTCAACGAATAGAACAGTACTCAAAAGTCACCGATTGAGAGTCGAAATAACGTAATTGTGTCTTTTGTGACAGGTAAAGGTAGTTTGTATAGAACTTTTCATGTTTCAAACACAATAAATCAATAATCAAACTTAGTCTCTCTGACACAAACATGTTTCTGTTTTAGTACATTCAATCAAGTATAAAGAAGTGGTATTTTCACATATCTAGAGTTTTGATAGTTTCTTGCTTCACATTGATTGCCTATATAAGCTGATTTTTTTAACTTAGGACTCTGGTAGGTCATAGTGGTCAACGAAAGGCAAGTGGCATGTCAGTCATGCCACAGGCTGGCTTGGCAGCCAGACTCCAAAGTTTGGCCACGTCTTGCCCCGCTCGCAGCCACTGCACGCACCACCCATGTGAAGAGTTTGGCCTCTCTCTCTCCCCCTACTGACTGTACCTTTGCGTTTTTCTTCTTTGGTTAAAATATGGAAAAATCTTAAAGATAACAATAATGACATTAACGAAGATAACAGAGATGTGAACGATACTGTGAATTACAAATCAATTTATGTAAACCCATCGAAATGAAATTTTTCGTAATGACAAACATGAACCTTGGTAAAATTTGGTGTGATATGTTTGGACCTTGTAGATGTTTCCCTATTAGGTACAGGGCTGAAAAACTTGGCACTATCTTATCCACACTTTTTTTTGAGTTGTATGTAGCTAATAACCTATCCAATCTTCCTCTCTCTCTCTCTCACTTTTCTCTCTCTTCTCTCTATCTCTCTTTTCTTAACTAAAAGAAAACAAAAGTCACCCCCATATACAAAAACAGAGGATAGTTTCAAAGAGAAGATGTCTATAGCATCAACAGTCCCTTCCATCAAATTCTCTTCTTCATCTTGTTCTTCTACTTCTACTTCATCAACTTCTTCATCTTCTTCCCCTTTCAGATTCTCTCCCACTAATAAACCCTCAATTATTATTAGGTGTTCAAATGCTGAAGGTCCTCTCAGAAGACCTTCAGCTCCTTCACTAAGAGAACCTTCTCCTCCTTTACTCAAACCAGTTGCTCCTTCCCAATCACCACCATCCCCACCACCACCACCAACATCATCTGTTTCAAACCCAATTGGGGGTTCCACTCAGAATGTTGTTACTATGGAGTTTCAGAGGAAAATAGCTAAGGATCTTCAAGAATACTTTCGGAAAAAGAAGCTTGAAGAAGCAAATCAAGGACCCTTTTTTGGATTCATTGCCAAAAATGAAATCTCCAATGGCAGGTAACTAATAAATACTTCATCTCTGATTTTAATTTCTAATTTCAGTTCTTATTTTCTAACAAATTAGAGGTCAAATTTAATAACCCATGTTTGAAACTTCGACCTCATGATTTTGGTTTGTTTGTAATCCACACAATTCATACTGTTCTTAATTAGAAAATCATGGATATCCGAACTTTTGATATTAGATACAAAAAACAGTAGTGGTAAAGAAAATCATTTGTATCCACTTCCGCCCCAATCATGGGAAGTCACACTGGATTTATGCCTATAGCCTGCCCGGAATTTCTTGTTTTGTAGTATTTTTCGTTATGTATTTGCAGAGCACTTGAATTCAAGTGAGATGTGTAATGGTTTACCCTAAAACTAATCAAATATGTGTAGTTAATAGTGTCTTAATGAATAGTTTTCGGTGTTTCGGTCCATACACAAGTTAGAACCATCTGACATAGTTGCTTTGGTAAAGAAAACATTATGGCCCATACTCCCCATTAGTTTTTTCTAGTTCAATTTTGAGGACAAAGGATCCATGTTGGATTGCTCTAATACAATTCCTCCTAGTTATGTTCTACTAATTGTAAATATGAAAACGGGTTTGAGGGTTTTGTTTCATTTTCGATATGCTTGTATGATTGCTTCATATATCTTGTTAATGTAGCTTCTTTGATCAACCGAAAAAAAAGAAAATTTCATTAGAGTTTTACGTTTCAATATGTTTTTCGTATGAAACTTAATGCAGATGGGCAATGTTTGGTTTCGCTGTTGGATTACTAACGGAGTACGCGACAGGATCTGATTTTGTTGATCAGTTGAAGATCCTTCTCTCTAATTTTGGGATACTAGATTTGGATTGATTTTTCTGCATTTTTCACATTCCTGTCATTGATGTAATATGTTGTAGTTATATCCACTGTTTTTTTTAATTTTAATTTTGTTGGGACATCATGAATGATGATATCCATTGTTTCTTCTTATTGGAATAATTTACAATATCCTGTGATCTTTAACCACTTCGTAATACCTAAGGTGGACTCTTATATGCAAATTGTCGCTCGTTTTCTCTTCGTATGACTATTAATTAACCAGAAGTTCTTAGCTTTTTGCACGGACATGTATGTTTTATTTCTTTTTAGGATTTACAGACAATGTAAAGTGTATGTATCGTCATCCCTAATTCTAGTATTGGAATATGTGTAGACGAGTAAGTCTTGTAATAGTCCCACATAGCTCGGGAGAGAGTGAAACCTAGCTACAAGTCTTGATCAAGCTTAGTTAAGTGACAAGGCTTTTGGGGTGGACTTGTGTTTTGATGTTTACAGCGGGGATGATATCAATAGTTCTTAAGGCTTATGGGATCACAGATGGTATCACACTCGAGGACGACTCGAAGCTGAGGATGGCTAGTGGCCGAACGGGTGATTGAAATAGTTCTAAGTCGCTCAGGAGAGAGTCTAGAACCTAGACTAATAGATATTCCCTCAAGCTTTGTAAGTGTCGAGGCCTTTTAGGTAGACTCGTTGAGCTTTCACTAGAAATAAAACCCCATATATATGGAATTAGGTTGCGGTGTCTAAAATGGATATAATATTTATAAGGGCTAAGACTCTGGGGCATTACAACGTTGTTGTATAAACAAATCGTTTAGATGGTCAATTGAAATTATACAACTGATTTTTGCACAAAGTAGTACCGTAAACAAGTTCCAGTGTTTCTAAACAATTTTAAGCTATTCAAGTAAGGTCTAGTCAAGTATATCACATTTTTAGCCTTCTCTAACAACTCCTCATGCTAAAAATACAACTTTCTCACTTAATGGACACTATTCATATACTATGTGGCATTGTAGTTCTATCTTCATTTTAAAGCTCTCCTATCTTTTCGGGTTAACTTCAACTAATTTAATTTTGCATTACTGTACGAGTATATGAATGAGTTTGTTTGAGATGCTGGAGCAAACTATAAATCAATTAACCCATTATAGTATGAAATTGGAATAACTCACCCTCTACCTAAATATTGTTCTGCTGTCTCTTATGGTTACATATATAAAGGGTAAGGAAGCCAATACATTGAGCATGTTAGTCAAGGAGGTCAAGCCCAGCTACAACTTCAGCCCAACTCAACTTCAGCTTGAACAGAAATGATAGAGGGGCTCCATAACTGTAAACAAGAAAAGTTAGTTAGTAACTAATCTTTTCTTCATCTCTCTTTTCTTTTTTTCATAACAGAATTTTCTGTTATCTTTCTCTGTTCAAGGAGGTTATGTAAGCAACTAAAATGATTGATTGAAAATAAAATCAAATGTCCCTGAAGACTTACACCTTCTATATATTAATTAGTTATTCAAGGAGGTTATATGAGAAGTTGGACAGAACTTCAAAAATAATGTTAATAAGGTTGTATTATAGATTTCAACTTATTAATTTTACCTCCTAATTTTGGTTTGTTTGTAATCCACACAATTCATATTGTTCTTAATTAGAAAATCATGGATATCCAAACTTTTGATATTAGATATGCTAGAGAACAAAAACTCTGAGCAGTCTCTAGGCAAATTTCTAGTTTTCTAGTATTTTTTTTGTCATGTATTTGCAGAGCACTTGAATTCAAGTGAGATATGTAATCGTTTACCCTAAAACTAATCAAATATGTGTAGTAAATAGTGTCTTGATGAATAGTTTTCGGTGTTTCGGTCCATACCGAAGTTTGGGTAAAGTAAACATTATGGCTCAATCATACTTCCCGTTAGTTTTTTCTAGTTCTATTTTGAGGACGAGGGATCCATATTCGATTGCTCTAATACAATTCCTCGTAAATATGAAAACGGGTCTGAGGGTTTTGTTTCATTTTCGATATGCTCGTATGATTGCTTCATATATCTTGTTAATGTAGCTTCTTTGATCAACCGGAAAAAAAAAAAATTCATGAGAGTTTTACGTTTCAATATGTTTTTCCGTATGAAACTTAATGCAGATGGCCAATGTTTGGTTTCGTTGTTGGATTACTAACGGAGTATGCGGCAGGATCTGATTTTGTTGATCAGTTGAAGATCCTTCTCTCTAATTTTGGAATACTAGATTTGGATTGATTTTTCTGCATTTTTTCACATTCCAGTCATTGATGTAATATGTTGTAGTTATATCCACTATTTATTTTTGTTGGGACATCATGAATGATGATATCCATTGTCTCTTCTTATTTGAACAATTTACAATATCTTGTGATCTTTAACCGCTTCGTACTACCTAAGGTAGACTTCTACATGCAAATTGTCGCTCGTTTTCTCTTCGTATCACTTTTAATTAACCCGAAGTTCTCAGCTTTTTTCACAGACATGTATGTTCTATTTCTTTTTAGGATTTACAGATAATGTAAAGTACATGTATCGTCATCCCTAATTCTAGTATTAGAATATGTGTAGACGAGTAAGTCTTGTAATAGTCCCACATAGCTCGGGAGAGAGTGAAACCTAGCTACAGGTAATCGATCAAGCTTAGTAAGAGACGAGGCTTTTGGAGTGAACTTGTTTAGTCTTTGCCAAGAACAAAACCTCTGTTGAACTTCGATTTTGATGTTTACAGCGGGGATGATATCACCAGTTGTTAAGGTTTATGGCGTCACAGATGATATCACACTCGAGGACGACTTGTCGTTGAGGACGGCTAGTGGCTGAGCAGGCGTTTGAAATAGTTCTACATCGTTCGGAAGAGAATTTGGAACCTAGAATATGGATATTTCCTCAAACTTAGTAAGTGTCTAGGCCTTTTAGGTGGACTCGTTGAGCTTTCACCAGAATTAAAACCCCATCTATTGATCTATATGGACTTGGGTTTAGGTGTCTAAAATGGAGATATTATTTATAACGGCTAAGACGCAGGACATTACAACGTTGTTGTATAAACAAATCGTTTAGATCAATTGAAATTATACAACTGATTTTTGCACAAAGTGGTACTGTAAACAAGTTTGAGTGTTTTCTAAACAATTCTAAGCAATTCCAGTAAGGTCTAGTCAAGTGTATCACATATTTAGCCTTCCCTAACAACTCCTCATGCTAAAATACAACTATGTCACTTAATGGACGCTACTCATATATTATTTAGCGAGTATCTTTTATATTCCGTTTTGTAGCTCTCCTCTATTGAGTCTTTTTTTTTTATGAAGGCTCCTCTATTGAGTCTATTCTATCAAATCCGTTCAACTAATTTAATTTTGCAGTACCTTACGAATAAAAAAGTGAGGTTGTTTGGGATGTTGGAGCAAACTATGAATCAATCAACTCGTTACAGTAAAAGGTTGGAATTATGAAATCAATTTACACATTGATCATAAACCTTAGAATTAGAGACAACAATAATCTTAAATAACAAAACACATTGCATTTTCACGCAACCATCTTTCCGTCTAATTCTTGCTCAAACTTAACAAGTCAGGATTAAACTATTGATGCCACAAGAGTACAAGGTACCTAATATTCAATTTCTTGAAGAAAATGTATTCTTGGATTCAGGTTGTTGAGTGAAGACTGGTGTACTTCACAACAGTTTATCCAAATTCCCTTATCATTAGAAAAGAACAAAATTCCTGTATAGTTTCAAAGAACTTTGGCATTACCGAAGTCGATGCAACTATTGTTTTGATAGATCACTCTGTTGTCTTGATAATACATAACAAAATACTAACAGTAAGAAAAATCCAGACAGACAAAAAGATCTTCAGTTGGATGGATGGATGATCTACATTTTGATATTGAAATAGTCTTGATCGAAGTGATGTAACCTAACATAACCGTCTTCACCTCCACTGGAGAAACTGTAAAACAAAGATAACAAGGTGGAAACTTCTTTAGCACTATGCACACATCCTTGTATCATAGATAACAAAGCAATCAGAAGTAAACGAGAACTTCAAAAATGGATTGACGCTTACAGAAGAAAGATCAATTTCATTTCACAAATTCTGAATATTTCAACCAAATTTTAAGGTTGTTTCCATTAGATTGATTCTGAAGTTAGATAACTTTTTATTTTTCTGTCAAGTTTTAAACTACTGTTAACAGATAAGAGAAGAGAGTGGACCTTCTTCCGTCAGGGTTGAACGCCAATGCATTTATTGGCCCGAAGTGTCCTTTCACACCTCCTATTTCTTCTTGAAGAATCTATTGAAGTGTAAGAACCCGTGAAATGTCAGCATTTTGAGTGTGGAGACAAGCATCAAGAGTAATTTTTCGAGACAAACAAAAGGCCATGAAATTTTAGATAGTTACTAACCTTGTGAAAGAACTTGGCCTCAAACTTCCCAGCCCGATGATCGGTTCTAGTGACATTTACTGCATCCTGACCACCTCCAATCACTACCTATTAAAACACCAAAAACATTTTTCAGTCGCTGACTCAATAATGGAAATGAAAAGTGAAAATGTATAGGGGTAAGGATTAAGCTCAAAGAGGACATGAACACATACATGATCAAGAAGTGAAGACATTGCAACAGCATTGACCGGACGTTCCGTCACATATGTCTTGATAATTGTCAATGTCCTGGAATCCCAAAGCTAGCAAAATCATGAAAACAACTACGGTTAAAAAGAACAAAATAGAAATAAAGAAAGAGATAGTACACACGATAAATAGAGCATAGTACCTTGGCAGATTTATCAAGGGAACCGGTAAGAAAGTGTGACCCATCTTCAGATTTTGACAATGATGTGATGGTCTTCTGGTGACCGGTTTCCTTGTTTGATTCATTCAGCAGCTTTCCGGTCTACACGATTAAATAAAAATAACAAACTTTAAGACTTTTAGCTATCTTTTGGAACTTCATGTATGCAACAGAACAAAGATGATGATAATAGGTGAGAATGGTCGCACGTGCACAGAGGGAAGACTCGTGACCAACACTAAAGGATCTAGGGCCTGTTGCCAACCCAGAAACCTAATAGTTATATGGTATGAAACATACAGCGATGGGCTTCAAGTGTTCCATGTGACCTAACAAACTAGCATGTGAAAGGCTTAAAGGACACTGCATGTGAAGGGGTGTGTGAGAATAGTTAAACAAGAGCCAAGAGAAGTCTCGTGGCAAACAAAAACATACGGTTAGGGCCTTCAGCTTATTGCCAATTGGTTTAGAGTAGAATGACCACAACTTAATAATAGGTTCAATGTTCAAGTTTCTGAACTTCTAATGATTCTTGAAAGCATCCAGGCTTCCTGAACAAGCACCTCTTTTCAAGCAATTTTTATATCTTTTTGGATCACAAACATATTTAAGATAATTGAAAACTTAGAACTGATAAATGGCGTATCTGCATGTTTGGTGTACCTCAGAATCCCAGATGCGGACTACTGCATCTTCGCCAGCACTTATTATGGTCCTGTTTAAAGGCCCCCAGACAGCTCTGTTGATTCTCCCTTGAGGTCCCTTAATTGTAAGGATAGATTCACCACTTTCTGTAAATTAAAATGTATCAGCTATCAGATAATATAAACAGGCATTGCAATCCGAGGGCCAAATAAGCATGCAATGACTTGTTAACTACTTAACTATTGGCCGACATGTAACACGATTTATTAGTGAGGAATGCAATTACCATGCTTTTAGAAAAAGAGTTTATAACTTCAAAAAGAACATCATGCAACGTTATGAACATTTCAGAATCTATGTTTGACTAGCACATGTTTAAATCACTACATGTTCATTATCAACAATCTTTGTGCGATAATTTATATCAATATGATAATCAAACTCCGTTTAGAAACTTTGAGAAAATTTTGTTCCCGTTTCTATAGAAACATATTTTTTGGAATTGAATCAACTGCCAATGCCAATAAGCATGGTGCAGAAAGTAAATATGCAAAAGACAATATTTAGATATATATGAAGCCACTAACAAATTTGACAAAGAAAAAGCCGACTAAAAAGCGGAAGTACAAGGCCACCCTAATAAGAACTAAGGAGAAACATATGATATACGCACGTTCTTCAGGGTCCCTTGCAATGCGTTTCACATGAATGGAAGAAGGTAGTTCCATGAAAGGATCAGTGGTAATAACAGCCAGCTTATCACCGACTGAAAAGTCTACAGCTCTTGCCGGAGAATCAAAGTTGAAAGAAAACAGTTGACTTCCACTCTGAACATCCCACAACTTTGCTGTCTGATCAGCACTTCCAGTAATAAGGCGTGCGGAGTTTCCTGCATGAATTTGATATGTATCAGCATATATGTAAGACTTGCATGCCATATAAGCATAATGCAAACTATATAATCATTTGTGAGAAAGTAAATATACATATATAAAGTAAGTTCATATACATGTTTTCTTGCATTCGATACAATCATAAACTGAGATTATGGGACACAATTGTTGGTCATTACAAAATACATGATAAATGATATAGTAGTATTCCTATGTCTGAACCATACACCAGAACCAAAAGTCTATCAAGAATAACTGTATACCCAATTATTTCTTTTTTCATTTGCTATCTAGTCAGTAGTTCCATTACCCATTTGCAACAATACATAAGAAACAGTCCAAACCACTCTGTTTTTCACTTACCTGAATTTCCACTACTACGCATATCCTATTTCATCTTTTAGTGAATTGATTATTGAAACACTTGGAAGACAGACTTATGGAACAGATATATGTAACATAATAGAAAAGGTGAGTCAATCAAACACAACCGACTTTTTTTTAACTTGAATGATTATATTGTGTTTCTCTAACTGATAGTTGGACCTTTCCAGCCAAAATTCGCTTTAGAATATAATATGTACATCTGCCCTCTTTGTAAATTTTAGATCGACATCGTAATGATAGAAGAGTGAATAAAAAGAAAAACTTACTGGAGACGTCACAACACCAAACAGCTCCATTGTGGCCTCTGTAGGTACCCAATCTCTCACCATTATCAGCAAACCACACAGTTGGTGTATGATCTTTTGCACAAGAAAACAGAAGATCTCCTTCTCTGTTGTATTTCAGAAACGTCAGAGGCCTTTCATGGCCTTTCATCAAAATTGGCCTCATTGTTCGCTGACAAGACAATCCAAAAGAAACTAAGAAAATTATCACAAGAAAGAATCCATAACGTCCCATACAATGATTGTGAAATTACCCAATACAATAACCACAGACCCAAAATTTAGGTTACTACTAGATGTACATATTAAACCCTAATAGGCCAATAATATGTAGTAAGAACATAAGCCCGTTCACAAACCAATTATTAAAAATAAACACCCTATCTTCCATTTTCTGCATCACTACTTCAATTGAACAATATCAAGTTTCTGAACAGAATCATATTTTTCACAGAACAAGATCAAAACAGAGAGAATGAAGAATTTTCGGCTGTTTTTTTTTTTCTCAACGACACAAGTTCTATTCATTCATATTCCAAAACCCTAGAATTAGTAAATCACATCTACAACAACAACTCAATTTAAATCTATTAAAAGGATTAGAGTGAATTCATGTCTTCAATTGAATTGATGAAGATTTTTACCTGATTTGCAAATCACAAGAAGATGATTGTCCTTCACTTCTAGGGCTACAACGACGGACTGTGTGAACCCTGAAAACTCCTTTTCTGTTTTCCTTCGCACTCTTCTTTTTTTCGCCCTAATAACGCCTAACCTTCTAGGGTTGAGATTGGAGAAACTATAGGCACCACGTCTATTAGCACTCCAAGTCTATCAGCACCTCTTTCTTGGAGCTTTGTCTATAGACACCCAATTTCACATACTTATATTTCTTTAATACTAGGAAATTAGACCAAAGTTCATTTTTTTTTTTTTTTGTTGAAAATAGACCAAAGTTCATGTTAGTAACAAAGACATGTCAACATTTTTCTTAGTCTTGCACTTTCTGCAAAACTTTATACTACAAAAAGTGCAAACCAAGTAGAGAATATGAGCTGCCGATCTAGGCAAACAATGTTACCCGACCTTAAATCGCTATGGTACGCGGTACACATTTGGTAGCAGTGCACTATTATATTATTATTGAGTACCGGTTGCGCTTGTTATAACCTCTAGAGATTGTTAGAAAAGTTGTGACAAGTCTGAATCAAAGTGTCTTGATTCAAGAAGAAAGTTGATGACACCACTAGGGGGGATAAGGAATGCAGCAAATTGGAATTCTGGCATGATTTTTGCTCAGCAAGAGGTGTAATTAAATGCAGGTGGGACTTGGGAGGCGGCACCTCAGGAGGGGGTTGTGCTAATCAACTGTGATGGCTCTTTCTTAGTCTGTTGTTAGATTGGGTTCCTCAGGAGGGGGTTGTGCTAATCAACCTTGATGACTCTTTCTTAGTCTGTTGTTAGATTGGGTTGTGTGCTTCGTGATGCAGGTTATTCTTGCTTCTACTGAGGGTGCTAAACCTGTCTCGACAGTGCATCATGAACTACAGGGGATCGATCAGGCATGGATTGGAGATTGCAGCAAACAAGTCTTTACTGAAGCCTGAAGGTCAAGGTTGCCACTAATTCTAAATTTGCTTGGAGTTTGCTGCAACCAGTAAACGCCAAGCCAGCATGGACTCATGGAGGACTGCTGGAGAAGTGAGGAAAATTAAGGAGTTGAGGAAGCGCTTCCAGGAATGCTAAATCACACGTGTATATATGGAGACCAACAGAAGCAATAAATTCAGTTTCACCATTCATACTAAAAAGCTAATAAGTTTCTCAATCTATCCTGACATTACATTTCTGTCATCATACTAAATGAACTATTAGAAAATCAATCAAAGCGAGAAAAACAAAATCAAGTAATCTTTCTCTATACTACTCTCTTCAAGAGTTCAGGAGGAACGGAAATTGAATGCCATGTCAACTCAGCATTGAATCGTCGTCATCAACTCCATTTATTCCATGATCAAGCTGGGCGATTTTATAGTTTTTGATCGACCTGTTACAAAATTGTTCAATCGACGTTCGACGTGAGCTTAAGTTGAAGCTGCAACTTTTTTACGCACAACCCTCTTTCTTCGAGTGTTGGGAGGTGGTGGAGCTTCCTGATCCGAGTCATTCTGCTTGATACCGAGGAGACCAAGACCAGAAACAATAGCGTTCTTCGATATGAACCAGTTTGAGGAAGAACCAGTTACTGGTTCGGTTGGTCTGTTATATGCCTTCAATAGGTTGTCTGATTGAACCAGTGGATCTGCCTCTATTCCAAGCCAAGCTAGCTTTGATGTCTCTCCTACTTGAACATCAAGAACCCTGCATCAATTTGAAACTGTTATTTGAGATACAATACTACAAATACATTAATCTCCGACAAGATTGGCGTAGCATCGTATATTCAATACAATCAAACTATCAAAGGTTGTGAATTTTGCTCTGAGTACAAGTCGAAAGGAAGGTGGGGTAAGATGAAACTATGAATTTGAGATAGATTTTCATAGTAAAGATCTGAGAGAACAATATACAAGATATTAAGATTAGAGAAGAGATCGAGGTTAGTGAAGAAGTAGATTGTACCTTAAAGCTGTGCCAAAACATAACACCACTCCAAGAACATCGAAATGGTTGAACATTGCTCTGTCAAGTCCACAAAGTAACTGATACCTTAAGTTTGCGTAGAGGCCCAAGAAAGCCCCGTAACCAAGTGCATTCGTGCTCACACTCGGCATCGTGACAGATAACCTGCCATACAAATATATAAGGTAGAGGAAATTATACAAAGCGATCCTACATTACTTTGACGAAGCGAAAAAGGAAAACCCAAAATTAATATATAGAAAGCACAATTACCTTTCCTCCTTCCTACTGGCAGAAAGCTTTGACAGAGCACCCTGTGCTGCTCCAGTAGTGATTCCTACCATACACAACTCAGCAGCTTTGTAAAAGAACGACTGTATCCTTTTCTGCATATCAAATGCTCGTTGTGGATAGCTCATTTCAAAAACATTGTTTGGAAGCTTCTGTATGGTATTTTGCAGGTCAAAGCGGAAGGTGTTGCCATATGAACGACAAGGAGCTAGTGACCACACAACCACGGCATTGCTTACTGAAGCTGTCAACACATTAATAAGGGCAAGATCCCATTCTTGCTTTATCCTAGCACATCAAAGAAACACAGTCAGGTGGAGTAAGAAACACACTTGGATAAGCAATACTTCGTCTTCTCCTTTTTAATAAGGATGATACCTTTCCTTGCGAGTTCTAAATTCCCACCAAGTAGAACAACCAATGGTAGCAGTCTGCTCAAGAAGAAATTTATACATGAATGCTGGGTCCGCAATCATCCTGCACCAAACGGATCAAAGCACGACTTAGGAACGTTTGTAGTGAACAAAATCAACAACAAAAGGAGTCTGAAACATCAGATACTACTACGCATTATTTCACCAAATTGCTTCTTATCAATAAGCATGCATTGTAGATAAAAACAATCATTTACAAAGAAAACTTGTTTATCGCAAGATGAGAAGCTTGCTGAAAACATAATTTCACGTAATTGCTCTTCCGAGAGGACAAAGATGTGGACCAACCTCATCCATCCTCGTCAACTTAGAAATAACTCGTGAAGTGGACATCTCTTTTAGAATCTTTTGCCATATAATCAAATCGCTCACTCGGATATTCTAGTCTCTTGAAGAGTAAAATGTGAGACTTTGTAATTTGTATGTACGGCTTGTAATTTGTATGTACAGCTTATAAACTTGAACAGTCTCTTGAAAGGACGAACTAACTATGACAAGAAAATAAATATGCCTGACAACCATGCGTACTCATAATATACAGCATCTTGTACCGAAATTAGATAACAGCCTCCTCATCATTGCCCATTTTAATCATTGATTATCAAATTTCATGATCAAAAGAATCAAACTCGTGAAACGGTGAAAGATTTGGTAAATTGAGCAGGTAAAATCTTATCATGCTTCACATATAAACACAAACGAAGTCTAAAGAACACTGTGCAGTGTGATCATGTTCTTATCAATTGAGAATATACTATATTATCGGCAAAAAAATAAAACAATAGCCAAATGATCAAAAGGTGGTCATTGAGAAAGGTGAAAATTTATGACAAATTTCCTATACCGGATAATTCAATGTGCTTCACAGATCATAAACGTTACAAGAGAAATATTGGAGTATGATCAGGTCGCATTTTCAGTAGTTCTTTCGTTCACTTTTATGATAATTTGAATCATTTGATCATGTTTCTAGTTTCTAAGGTTCTACCACCTTCTGGAATCGAAAGAATAAGTTACTGAAACTTAAGCCCTATCTAATCCCTCACTCCTCTGCCTCCTATTCCTGGAGTTGAAGTAAAGAAAGCCCTAGGCTTGTTCTGGATCTTTGTGAAGACATAACTTTCGATTTGTCATTTTGGGAAGTAATAGACTAGTGACAGACCAATAACTTGCCAGATGAATATACTATCTTGACTGAGGTGAGGTGTACAATTATACAAGTGAATCTGCAATTAGAGTGGCTTTAACTAATGTATAAGGTGGTGTGCCCCGAATCCAGGTATAGTGGTCCATAAATGACCTCAGTGATATTAATTACCTGCCAACGAAAGCCCTTGACATTCCTTCTGGAAGAGATCGAGAAACAAATCTAGCAGTTGTTGGTCTGGCATTAATTGCTAGGTATTTTACCATTTGTGCTGAGCTCACTAGACCCTGAAGAGGGAATCACAGTAAATTTCCGTGTAGATCACCTAATTTACAATTAAACATTGTTCTAAAATTCACCATTTCATAAGCTTGTCGGAGCCCAGCCGGCAAATCCATAATTGTTTTCTGCCACTCATTCAAAACAGCATCTACAAACTTACGATCGAACAGCTGGCAGCAAATAAACAAACCAATAGCGCATTAAAGTAATGAGATTAACTAGTTTAAGCAAATTACCAGCTTTTTTGTTAGTAATAATAACAAGGTACTTGGGAAGTTTATATATTTAAAAAGAATCAGTACCTCCTGAAGCACAAGTCGCCTCCTAAATAATCCACCCTCATCTCCTTCATCCCCATCATCGAAGTCACCAAAGTAGTCGTCATCGTCACCACCATCATCGCCCCCGTCACCACCACCAAAATTAATCTTCTTTCCAATATCTCCACCACCTCCCCCAATTGCAGTCTGTGGTATTCAAAGAGTAAAATCCAACTTCACCATGTACTCGAATAACTCAAAATCAAAAATAGAAAATAACCAACTGTGTAAAAGACCACTTCATGTGCTAAAACGGAACACCATAGGTCAAGAGATCGTGTCACAAATATGGCCCTTGGCTAACTGTAGCCATGAATAACGAGATATCATTCAGAAGAAAGGTAAAGAGTAGTTTCGAGTTGCAAGCATAACCCTTTGCAACAAATTGATAGTCACAAGCTAAGAAATGAGGAACAATAGGACATCTCAGTCGCATACTTGTGCAAAGCAAAGTTCAGTCCATTTTCTTTAAGCTAGAGTGTGTGCTACTTTTATTACTTACAAGCAAGGAATGAAATTTCGGTTTCGGTAGAAATTTCGGTCGGTCCAAAAGTGGAAACGTTTCGTAGAAATGTTTCGATTAGTGTGGAAATCTTACAAATCTACAGAAATGATAGAAAAATGATGCAATTATGTATAACAATATTATTAAACCATAATGAAGCATAAAAATGATTTTTAACATTATCTATTAGTTTAAAGGAGTATTAACAATTACACAGTTACTTCCGGGGGTAAATTGAACAACTTTTTGGCTATCACTCAAACGATAACATTCTTACTGATAATAGTTAACAAACTATATAAGTTTGAGAAGGTATCGTCAATTACACAGTTATATCAGGAGTGTTACTAAGATAAAATCAATTTAGGCAGTTAAGTCAAGGAGTAAATCATTCAAATAGATTTAAAAACCATAGAAAACATAATATAAAAATCAAGAGAGACCTAAGAGAAATGAAGATGAAAAAGACGAAGGAAGGGATATATTTCTAGTATTAGTTTTTCCGGTTTTTTTGCTAGATTTCTCCTATGTCGGTCGAAATTTCCATCATGTTGGTGGAAATTTCGACATTTCCAACAACTTCGGTGGAATTTTCGATCATGTCGATGGAAACTATGCAGAAAATAGTTGTAAGTGTTATTTCGTGCACCTAATCTCATTTTAGGTAACGTTTCGAGAAATTTCGGTGAAATTTCGGGAAGTTTCATTCCTTGCTTACAAGTTCTAATATGCACAAAAGCTATAATGTAGTAAATTCGTAAAAAGTGTTTGGTATCAGTGAAGGAACCAGCACTCAAGACAAAGAAATAGTGAAATGCGACTCTATAGTGACACTAACCCATCAAAACAATCTTAATACATATAAATTGTAGGATGAACAAAAACTCTGGTTTCATTAGCACCCAGTACTACAAAATAGGTAGATTCAGATGTTGTGTTTTACCACTTCGAAAGAAACAATTGTAACATCCATGACTATGTAACTAAAGAAGAAAAACTTAAATTAGATCATCAAGAGTTGGGGCTAAATGAAATTCTCCCTCATCTTTAGTTCAAGATCTCAAAAGTTCTCCACAGGAAACAAATAAATTGTGATTTTAAAAGCTTCCATGGCAGGACATCAGTACTCCCTTACTGGGACTAGTAATCTAATCCCACGGTCTTAACTACTTGATCACGGATGCATGTAAAAGTAACATATGAATGAAACTGAAACATACTATTCTAAGCCCTTTAGGGTATAAAAAAGAAATAGAATGCGTCTTCTGAAGAATGCAAGAAGGATGAAACCTGAAATTGCAAGTTTTCTTTTAGCTTTAAATTAGAACTTGTGTGGCAATAGTAGAATCTATCTGAAAGGACTACTTGACTACGCCAAATGGCAACAGGTAAGCTATTTCGGGTAGGCACGATAAAGATGGTGATAATTGAACTTCTCCAGTAGGCAATTACTCTATATCGTACCACAACCAACTTCATATCTCTTTCTATCGTAGAAGCACAAACTTTGTTTCATGTTCAAAGGTTACTTGATAAACGAATACAGTCCATCCCTCCGTTATAACCGTACATTGTAACACCTCTCAAACAGTTCAACTTCGGACGCTGGACCATAGAAGTTAACTAGATGTTTTAACAATCCGAAAAACCAAGAACTAAACTAATAAATGAATGAGCAAGATATCTAACTTTTAGGTTATCCCAAGCCAAGAGCCCAAGATATGCAATGAGAGAATAGAGATAAACCTCCAATTCTTTCACAAGACTATCAACTGTCAGAGACACAATCAACTTGACAGATTGAGGTTATCAAAACCCTAAAAAATTCAAATGAAAGTGTAGTAAGACATATAATCCTCCAATATCCTCACACAAAATGAGTTTACCCTACTACTAATAACAGGTAGAGTTCCACTAATTAACCAATTTGAGTACACAATAAGCTACAAATTGAACTTGAGAAATAGCAAATAACCCTATTCCCAAGTTACTAAAACCCTAGAATATTCAAATTAAACATGAGATTCCAGTAAAAGATCTAACCTCAGGGGAAGACTTGGTTTCTGGCTTTGTCATATCAAGCTTACCCTTCTCTAGAGTAACAGCTCCGAATGCACCATATTGACCTTTCATAACAGGAGCACTCATAGTAGATGAAGAAAAAGAAGATGAAGATGAAGAAGTATCAGAATCAGTAGATATACTGAAACAACGTTCCAATGAAGCAATGGAATCATCAGCTAAAGCTGAAGAAGACTTGATAATGAATTCCTTCCTTAACTTCCTATGACATGAAAGAGGTCGACGATGATGATGATGAATTGAAATTTGAGATAAAAGGGGATTTGGGTTTGAGTGAGGAGATGAAAGGGTTTTGTTAGGAATTTGATAAGTATTAATAGCTTGAAATTGAGAAAGTTGAAGAACAGATTGAGCCATAATTCTTGGTTTCTTGTTCTAAATCGAAAATGGTAATCCTACTTTTTTTTTTGAATAAAAAGATTCTTATCTTTTTAGGGTTTTGATGATAAAGAAAAGGTCTCTCTGGTTGGGGGATTGGGGTTTGCTGCGCTCTCTGTGTAGTTAGGAGAGATAGAGTTTAGAGAGAGAAAGAGAAGAAATGGGAGTTTTCCCTCACCCCTTTTAAGAGAGAGAGAGAGAGAGAGAGAGGGAGAGAGCGGCCAAGGTGGATGGAAGCAAGGGCAAGGATCAACACTAACCCCATCCGGAGTTGAAAATGACTTTGGAGCACTGTTTGTAGCGCCTGTTACTAACGCCCGTTTTCTTGGTTAAATCTCAACTGTTATTTTGTGTTACTTCTACGTTTTTTTAGTATATTGGAGTTTACAAAATAGGACATCTGTTGAGGTGTTATTTTTCTCCAACTACTGGTAGCCCAGTTGGTTAGTGCATTACTCTGCAATGCAAAGGTCTTTGGTTCGATCTACTAGAAGTGTAAATTCAGGAATATTGACTTTGGGGCATTAAAAGTACAAACAATGTAATAAATTTGTCTCATTGATATATATAGATTTGATGTGATAAACACGATAATTGTCGAATTACTACTGACCTAAAGGCCAACGAAATTAGTGGCCAAAGCCCGACGTAACTAATGGCCTAAAGGCCAACGAATTAATGACCTAAAACTCAAAAAATCATGGTTTATTGAACTTAATTTATTAAAGATATAAATATAAAATAATGTAGTTAGAACTTAGATAGACCTTAGGCCCATAACATAGTTGGCCTTAGGCCCCTCTCTTTAAGGTTTTAATCCAGTCGTTGTCATGCTTATTACATCTTTGATGTATCAATGCCTTTATAACGACTATTGTTGTTTTTTGTCCGATGCTTTTCTGTCATAGTTCTGCTGTTTTTTTCTTTGTTTCGACAAAAAAAAAAATGTCTTTGTAACGACTATCGTTGTCAATTTTTTAAAAAGAATATAATTGTATTTCTTCAGTATTTATTTTCTTTATCGATAGTAAATAATGCATTCATTAGAAAGAAAAGATGGACCTTGGAATGTATCCGCCCTACAAGATTGGGAGGTTTCGTAATGGTTGGGCAGGTTAAAGAGGCGTCCTGTAATTTCTTAGACTACAGGAACACCAAAATATTGAAAACCTACCCACTTAAAACTCAATAAGTTTTTTGTGTTTGCATAAGCACACCTCTCGGTCACCTCTAGTGATGTATAGTTGTGAAATGAATAGTTCTCTGAACGAAATTCTCCAGCTCTTGAGTCTTGACGTCGTTTCGTATTAGTCGAATAAGTTGTTCATAGCAAATTTACTTTCTTATTATTTAATCTACACTTTGTGTTTCCTTCTTTATACTTTTTTTTTTCATATTATTCTTGGTTTTCTGTCGTCAAGATGAGTATAGACATTTCATCAAAAAATAAAAAAAATATGAGTATAGACAAAAAACAACAAAATCAAAGACATATTCCTTACTTAGTTCTTATGGAATCGGTGCTAATTCTACCAACGGAGAACCAAGAGGTACGCTACTCTCAATTTTCAATTGGAAGGATGAGTGGTGTCGTCCAACATCAAAGTCAGAAACATGTTTGCGGTTTACTTGAATCGACATCATTACTAGTCTTATTGACTATCAAAATATTTCTCTCTGCTCGTCTTATTGGCATTAACAATTTTGACTACAATGTGTGTTTTATTTGTGCATGTGTAAAACGAGTCCGGGTCATGAGTGTGACCTTGATTCTTGAAAAACGGTAAGTGTAAATAGAATCTTCCTGTCCAACAAAAGCCTACCCGGACAACTTGAGCCCATTTCTATAAGTCTACATTTGGGCTTAACTATTTTTTTTTTTTTGTTGAACTATCAACACTACTAATTCATTGTTCAACAAAAAAAAACACTACTAATTCATACCAATATTTTACCAAAAAAACACTGAAAAGGAAAAGATGCAAAGTGAAGGTCGACGACAAACGTCCCCTCTAATGTTAGCCTATTTCTCCCCCCAACCCATATTTCTATAGGTCACTCTACCTCTCTCTCGAGGTTCCCGTCACTCACTCTACCTCTCTCTCGAGGTCCCTGTCAATCACTCTCTCTCCCTCCCCCTCCTGCAGTCCCCCTCTAATGTGGGGTCAACACTTGATTTGGTCTACTTAAGTGGACCAAGTCAAGAAGGTTCGGTGGTGAGGTTTGTGAAAACGGTGGTGCCTGTATAACTTCCCTCAGATATTTTTTTTTTTGAAGCCAAGGGAACCATTTCCATTAATAAGTGACAAAATCACATTGTTTACATGGATGATACATCATTTTTATTTCTCTCTTATGAAAACTTCATGAGAGTTACATACCTTTAAATGCAAAGTGCCTCATGAAGAGAAAGAAATGGTACTAGACACAGACTCAATAAAATGACCCTAAAGGTCGAGAATGAGAAGACCCTAAAGGTCGTGAATGAGAAGACCCTAAAGGTCGCGAATGAAAAGACCCTAAAGGTCGACAAAAAGTAATACTAATACAAAAACAAATACTAAAATAACCACCGTAGTCTTCATCGGAAAGTCGTCGCCGTCACTGGAAAAACCGTTTTCATCATCGGAAAACCGTCTTCATCGTCGGAGAACCGGCCCCATCACCGGAGAACCACCACCACAGGGAACCGCCGTCAATGCTACCACCCACTGCCCCATATCTTGATTCTTCTCTTGCCAAAATGAAACAATATCAAGAGAATTAATAATACCCACAAATCTTTGTTGTCTCATTTCTGAATTCTCAATCAAACCCATTTGTGTTTTCTTCTTCCAAACAGGAATCCCACCTTCTGTACACTTCCCAATTGCCAAAATTGCAGATTCAACCGTTTCATTCTCTAAAACTCAATCATCTCTGGTTTACCCACGGTTAGATCTCCAATAACATGGTATAAAAACACAGATGCCATTGTTAAAAACCCTTTAGAGTTTAGAGAAAAGGATTAGAAAGTTTTGAAAGTTTAGAGAAGAGGATTAGAAAGTTTTGATTGATTGTTATAAGAGAGAATGAAGAAAAATGAGTAATAAGAGAAATCCACCTATGGGTTTTGGAGGATCAATGAAATAAGTAATGGGTTTGAATTTGAAAGATAGGTTTCGAGAAGTAGTAATTAGTTTGAGAAGAGGGCTGAGAATACCACCAGCCATGGCGAAGAAGAAGAAGAAGAAATTAGAGTAATGCCCATGAAAAGTTTCTTCTTCCCTTCTAAAAAGCTATTTATTATTAGAACAAAGAAAAAGAGGAATCCGGCGAAGGGTCTTCCCTTCGCCGGAGAAGCCAACTTGAAGATTTACTCAAGAAAACGGTTATTTTTCTAGAGAGAGGACTCTAGTTGGTCATCACAACTTCCCTCAGATATTGAATCTTGAGATTGGGTCTTTTTTTTAGTTATATTTGGCCGCGGCTTTGGGGAATAAAAAAAAAATCTCGAGGGAATAAAGATTTGGTCAATGAAGTGTGACTTATGGGGCATACTTTTTTTTTTGTTCCAAAAATTTAATAGATAGAGTTTTGATCCCTAATCATCATCTTCCATAGTTCAAAGTCGTTTGCCGCCATTTTCTTCTCTATCTTTTCTTCACTCTTTCTCTTCCTCTTCCTCTCCATCTGTATCAAAACAGCACACCTATAACACTAAATCTCTTGTCTTCCCACCCTTCCAAATGTGGAGGAAACCATACTAGTAATTTCTACATCAAGCCCTAAGATATCATCTCAACCCAAGTGTATATACCTAAACTAATCAAATCTGCAATCCATGAACAACAGATAGATTAAATATTGCTTCCCTTGATTCCCATATTAAGTTATTTAAGAAAGAACTAACAAGTTTTGGCGTTACGATAAAAGTTAGGGATTCAAAAGAGAACAAAAAAATGATACTCAACGATTGGAGCCACGATTGGAAGAAGGTTTCAGAACCATGAAACAATCATAAAATTACCTTCAGTTTTTCTAAGAACTCCGTCTACCTAAACCAAAATGTTTCAGAACAGCTAAAAAGCTTCATTTTCTCAATTTCAGGGTAAATATATTAGGGTTCTGGCTGATCTAGGGTTTGGGTTACAATACTAACAATGTTTCAGAACCACCCTACTTTCGATTTATAACTATAATAGTAAGAAAATACCCCAGAGATCTGGAGAGAGAAAGAACAAGGGAAATAAGAGCAGTTGATGATGAAGGAAGAAAGAGTATATTGTAAGTATTCATCTCTCTTCCTTACATACCAGCATAGAGTAAATCTTCTCTCTTCTTCTTTCTAACCCCACTTACAATCTATAACCGTACGAAAATATAAAATCGCGTAGAGATCCAACAGATCTCTAGGGTTTCAATAGGTGGATGAAGAAGAAGAAGGGGTTGGTAAGTCTCTTCGATCAGTTGAAGAAAAACAAAGGGGAAGGCCTTTCCCCTTTGTTCTTTTTCGATACGCTTATGTTTAGAGGGATGGAGGAAGAGTGGACAGGAGGAAGCCATTTCCCCTTCATCTTCTTGAGTATGTCGATGATGATTAGGGATCAAAACTCTATCTATTAAACTTTTGGACCAAAAATGAAGTATGCCCCATAAGTCAAACTTCGTCGACTAAGTCTTTATTCCCCTGAGATTTTTCTTTATTCCCCAAAGCCGCGGCCTTATATTTTGGCGTAAAAGGATAAAATTGATAAGATCCCCTTTACTTGTCTTCTCCCTCACAACCCCTCACATGCCCCATAAAGTGTTGTTGTCTTTGAAATCCCACTTTCTTCTACTTCTCCATCCCTATAAAAGATACTACTGTCACATGAGGACGAACTAAATATATCATTCACAGAAGATAGAATGATACTCCCCTCATTGAGGATAAACATCAAAATGAAGGCCTTTTAAATTGAAAATTTCATACTTTTCTTAGTTATATCGATTGATCAACCTTCGACATTTTAGTTGATTCATCTGCTTTTTGGTTTCTTCTAATATTGTTAGGTTTAATTCAATAATACTGCTTATCCTAGTGAATTCTATAGGTTGGGCTCACTACCCCGAAAGCTTCCCATGCGCAAACATTAACTTTTCTATTTGGAGAGACCAACATCTTTGACTTGATCGGAGACACGCGTGCTAAATCCAGCTAGTCTAGGTAAACCATCTAATACGCTCCCCAATTGTGGTGGTCATATTTGGGAGACAAACTTAAGTGAAAGGCTAGTAAATTTCTACTACTTTAATATGAATATTGTCATTCCTAGAACTACTTTCATGTATGTTGAATTCAAAAGTTACAATAAAGCCATTCTAATTGTTCGCCATTGACGAAGTCTGAAGTTCTTCTCAATTGTCTGCGTAGCCATAAATACTATTGTAATGGTCCATATATGTTGACTTTGTAAATCATTTCGTTGTTTGACTTACACTGCTTTTAGACTTTATGAAATATTGTAATTCTTATAAATAATTGGAAAATGCACTAAACTCGGCAAGAAAATGAGTCAGACGTACGTGTAAATGTGGAAGTCTCAAAAATGGATACGAGGCCCACTGAGGACTTGTAGTTATTGAACTAGTATACTACACAATTAATATACTCTCTTTTTTTTTGATGAAAAATTAATATACTCTTTATAAGTTATAAGATTAATTGGTCATCAAACCTTACTTCTTTGGCAAGTACTTGGCTTACTTTTTGTTGTTTTAGATTTTCTATTTTATAAAATTTAAAATAAATTCTGTAAACATTCATATTTTATTTGTTTGACAAAAATAATTGAATAATCAAGTGTGAAAAAACTAACAAATCTCAAGAATGTTGCTCAAATACATATTATGGTAGACCCAAGATGGTGTATGGCTTATGAGTTTAGTCTAGTAGTCATAACTCGATCAACAAAATTTGTTGGTACCTACAATTTGTAGTTGGATTCATCTTGTGTTTTAAGAGTTGGTTAACAAATTGTGTAAAATGAAAGTTATGTCAATCTTAAGTTGTCTACAAAGTCAAACCAAACCAATGTGATATATCTTTATGAAAACCCAAAGATCTTACGATCTAGTTTTGATTTTGTAATTTATCCTTCATTTGGACACAATTATTTTTGGAGTTTGTACATTGTATGGCAAGATATGGGGCATTCACTTCGGGGTCAAAGGAATATAGACTTTGTTAAATCTTCGGAATTTGGAAAATGTCTATCATCAGTTTTAAGTTGATCTCGAGTAAGTATAACTTATTTGTTAGTAATAAACAGTTCTTTCCGATCTAAAAAATCGAAGAGTTATTAGTCAAACAGGATTGACTGCAGTAGGTCCCCGGCCAAACTGTTGTAGGCTCGGGTCAAAACACAAATTGAGAGATGTCCCATGTGTAACCCGGGAGATTACAACATTTTGGACGGGGCCTTTAGCCCCTCCCATAGCTGAGAAGTGGGACACCCACCTAGTTAACAAAGATGGATTGTTTGGGTAACCAAGTACTTACGAACTCCACAACAACCCTGACTTTCTATCCATGTAACCATCACATTTATTTTGTCTTACAGTCAAACTATCTAGAAAGTCAAACTCATGACAAAATCATGGATTAGGAAAACAAATCCATCAACTATAAATAAAAGTGGGACTATTTTAGCTACCCTACTTCCATCTCTACCTTATCATATCAAAGAGTTCTATAAATTTTGATAGAGAAAGGTAGTAGAAAGAAGTGGATCTAAAAAAGAACAACCACACCTTCCCGTCAAACATGGTTAATGTTAATCGGACGGTCGATAATTACTTATCAAATCGAGATCATTTCAACCGTTAGATTTAATCTAACGGTTATAATTAAAAAGAACCGGTCCGTTGGGAATATCGCTTCCTGTTCCTATATCAGCGCCTCTTCTCTTCCATAATTTCTTTCATTTTTCTTCTTTAGGTTCTGAGCTAACTTGCGCACATCCATCACTGCTTAACCTGCGCACCCAACCGATGTCTCAGAACTTAACAAGAAGAAACACTAGTATCATAAGAAGAATCTCTCGTTATAGGGAAGAAAAATAAGAAGAAACCCATTACAAAGAAACGAAATTCAAGAACTGGGTAAGAATTAGAATCTAAAATGGAGGGTTCAAAGAGTCAGTCAAAGCTAACAAGAACTCAATCATCTCTTTTAAGATCATCACCAACTATTAGATCTTCTATTCATTCTATGTCTTCGATTTATGAAGAAGAAGATATCGCTTCAGAAGAAGAGAAACCACATAAATCTTCTGGTTCAAGAAGTAGAAACGGTGGTAATAGTTTGAATCGGTTCTTAATACCTTTATTAGTCATGGCAACCCTAACTTTATCTCTCTTCTTTTTATTCATCTTCTATCTCAGAAGAAATGAATTACCCACTTTAGGAAACTTATTATTAGGTTTGGGTTTTATTGCTTCTGCAATTTTAATCGCTAGAAAAAGAAAGGGTTTTGTTATAAAGAGCTCATCTTTTTTGAAACAGTTGTGGGATGAGAGAAATAGAAGTAGAAAATTAGGGGTTTCTTCAAAAAGTAGTGGTGAATCTGTTCAATGGTTTATAGGTAATGGAGAAAGAGGAACTTTTTCTTCTACTTCCTATTCTTCTTCTTCTTCAACTCTACTAAATGAAGAAGAGATAGAGAATGGAATTATAAGGGAAGGTGTTGAAGTTTATAGTAATGGGGATATTTATGAAGGGGAGTTTCATAAAGGAAGGTCTAATGGAAGTGGGGTTTATAATTACTATATTAATGGAAGGTATGAAGGAGATTGGATTGATGGAAGATATGATGGATATGGAATTGAAAGTTGGGCAAGAGGAAGTAGATATAAAGGACAATATAGACAAGGATTAAGACATGGATATGGAGTTTATAGATTTTATACAGGTGATAGTTATTCAGGAGAATGGGTTAATGGACAAAGTCATGGAATTGGTGTTCAAACTTGTTCAGATGCAAGTTGTTATATTGGTGAATTCAAGTGTGGAGTTAAACATGGACTTGGTTGTTACCATTTCAGGTATATTAATCAAACTGTTTTATTGAAATTCTTTCTTTAAGATTTATTTCTCAAATTGATGATTGAATTGTTTTGATTTTAATCTATTAGAGAGTCTATTTTAAGTTCTAATTATGGGTTTTGAAGATAACAATTCATAGATATTGCTTTAAGGATGAATAATTTGTTCTTCCCTTGTTTTTTTGGTTATTATTAGAGTGTTCTTTTGGTTTCTTTAGAGGTAATGAACAATCATTTAAAACTTGGTTATTCTATTGACTTTGGGTCGATGAATTATCTTAATTTCGATTAATATTACTCCAAGATAGTACTAAGTGATCTTTTGTCATCTAAATCTTGCTATACTGTGTGTATTCTTAGAGATAAGTGATATACTGACTCAAGGATTGAACTTTTAAACAGGAATGGGGATAGGTATTCGGGGGAGTATTTCGGGGACAAAATTCATGGATTTGGTGTTTATCACTTTGCAAATGGTCACTGTTATGAAGGTTCCTGGCATGAAGGAAGAAGGCAGGGTTTCGGCGTTTACACTTTCCGAAATGGTGAAACAAAATGTGGAGAGTGGGACTGTGGAATTTTAAAGAGTCCTCAACCTCAATTAACAGAGACAGTTCTTCGTTCCGTTCAGGTATAAATCTTATGTCCACTTCAATTCTTAATGTCGTGTGGAGAATGTTATGAGATTGACCTTTTAAACGAAACCGTCTTGTTCAACTCAAGAATCGTATTGTGGGTATTTGGAAGAAATCTCCAAGATTTAGAATTTGAGAAACAAGTTTAAGACATTAGTAATTTGAAAAATGATCATTTAGAAATCTTATCTCTTGGAATGTTTTAGAAATTTAGTATCAATAACTTGGAAGTAGTTTTTGCTTAGATCCTAAAATATTGAATCTGTTTTTTTTTTTGTGAAAATTTTCAGGCGGCTAGAAAAGCGGCTGAAAATGCAATTCACCTGACTCGGGTGGACGAACAAGTAAACAAGATGGTCATGGCTGCTAACAGAGCTGCCACTGCAGCTAGAGTTGCTGCCATTAAAGCTGTTCAAAATAGGATGAATGGGAAATTTTGTGAGACAAGTATTGTGTAGGGCATAATAAGGTTCACTTTTTAATTGTAAATTCACTACTAATGTGTTAAGAGAGAGAGAGAGAGAGAGAGAGAGAGAGAGAGAGAGAGAGAGAGAGAGAGAGAGATCAATGTAACATGTATATAAGGCCTTAAGTATATCAATGGAAGCTTGAGTTTTCAAGTATTGCATTTGGTTTTCAACAAAAAAAAAAAGTATTGCATTTGGGTCCAAGGATACTCTATTCAATCTTTTCTCGCTAATCCAAGAAAACTATACATTAAAATCTGACTCGAATTATGATTTGATTCAAGTTCGATGTTAGACTATTAGGTTATGTTCAATTCGTGGTGTTTGATTCAATCTTTTCAAGTATTGTATTAGTTTTTCTATATCATATGAAATATGACCTTAGGTCTCTATTCAATCGAGTCAGATGTCTAACGATTAATTCTTGTTTTGACTCTTTTGAAAAGTTGAATTTGGTTCATTTTAAGACTTTGTGATTCAGAAGATTCAAATTCAGTCAATGAATTTCTGAAAAGCAAGAGTAAAATTATGGACTAACTAGCTTAGGTCATAGGCATTTCAGTAATGATAGTTTACCGCCGATGTCGATAATTAATTATATAAATATGGATTAAACAAAGAAATAAGTCAGATTAATGATTTGAATATAGGAAGGACAATGTTGGGTTGTCAATGTTTTTAATACTAATTTTTACTAGTGAAAGCACATGGAACCCTATTGAGCATAACAGTAACTTTTTTCAGCCATATGCATGGCAACATGGTGG
This sequence comes from Eschscholzia californica, assembly GCF_041429995.1. NCBI lineage: Eukaryota > Viridiplantae > Streptophyta > Magnoliopsida > Ranunculales > Papaveraceae > Eschscholzia > Eschscholzia californica. The sequence continues at coordinate 41,081,582 of NW_028238483.1, read as the reverse complement.
TGGTGGTGGATCTGTGCTGTTGGTGTAACCAACAACCACTGTTTCTCTCTCTATAATATTTATATTTTGGTACTGTTTGACTGCTTTTTCTTCTTCTAATCTTACCTTTGATTTTTGTTTAAGTTACCAACTATCATGATCTTGTGTTTGAATTTTAAACTAATGGAGTACTAATCTCCCTCTCTTTCTATGTATGACTTTCATCCCTAGCTAGCTCTAAATTCCCAACTACTCCCCCACCCCCACCTGCATTCAAAAAAGGCAATTTTTGAATTGTTTTATGATCATGTTTAGAAGACACCCTTTCTTGAGCCATTAAAGAGAGAAACAAAAGTCATTTTAACCAATAGATCTAGTAAAGTTTGTCATCTCTTTCTCCTCTAAAAATAGAATAAATTACTAATATGTTTTTATAGATATTCATCCATAAAGTTTCATTGCTAATTTCATAAGTCCCTCAATATTTTGGGATAGTATTAAATATTTCTAGTCGTTTTACATTTATCAAATGAGAATTCGATGACAGTAGTGTTCCTTTCTTTTTCTTTTCTGGATGTTTAAATATGTCTTGTTTGGATCAAATGAATGTAACATCAACCAAACTCTGAGTCTATGACATTCAAATGAGTCATATAAACCAAACATCAAGAAATTCTACTCATATCAATTCAAACTTCGAATTGGTTTCATATCTTACTTCGTAAAAAGCAAACACCTCCTTTGTCTGATCAAACATTACAAATGTATAATCAAAATTAAATATAAAATCGGTCACCTTAGAAAGGACCAAACTATAATATTTAAGTTTGTAGAATGCGCACTAATTTTGTTGTCTAGGTCTTAATTTTCTTGGAATTGTGTTAGTTGGAATTTAGTTGGTAGAGATAATTTTAGGTACTAATTACCATGATTCATGCCTATCTGCCTCTTTCAACTAAAAAAAATGCCTATCAGCCTATGTGACTACTAATCTTATGGTACTGAAAAGTTTATTACTAAATCATGAGGGGCCATATCCTATTAGCAACAAATATAGGGAGTTTATCTCACACACTAGAGGAACAAAAACCTTGTGGTATTGGGTACCTCTTTTTCTGAATGACAAGTACATTGGGGTCCACTGAAAATGTATGGGACCCACAAACTGTTGGTAGACTGACATATGTTTAATAAGCCATTGGATTGGTTAGCTTAATACCAGCCGATCAGATTTTATTTTATTTTCGTTGGAAGAATCATATTTCAATTTGTTCACTTATACACTTACAGGAAGATAGGTACTAGTTTCATCTTTCATTCAATCGGAAGGAATCTTAAGACCAATTTTCACGTCATCTTCTTGAACAGCTGTCAGGCGTATAAGTTACAGAATGAAGGAAGATCCACCACTCGAAGTTACTTTATGCAATGTCTCAATTCTGTATTTTGTTGCATTACTTTATTTACGATTTATGTTTGTGATAGACTCTTATAGTTAATGTATATGTTTTCAGCAAAAAAAAAAGAAGATTTGTTCACTTACAAAACTATTGGTAGAGTGTTTATCTTTCAACAAGAAAAAGAAGATATCCTTTACAAAAAAAAAAACAGAAAAAAAGAAGACATGAGTTTAGTGAGTGCCTAAACCTTTTTTTTCTTGTTGAACTTAATGAGTGCCTAAACCTTATTATAGAATGTGCAACTCTACAAATAAGCTAACCAATTGCAAAAAAAAGTGCCCTAAATTTTCAATAGTTTCTAGTGAAACTAGTTTTAATTAAAAGTCAAGAAACTAGACGAAATTTCAAACCCAAAGTAGTCACTTCAGCGGCTTTTGGTTACGACTGCCTTATGGTAACGACGGTTGCGATGAAAGATGTCGTCACATTATTTTTTTGTAATTTTTGACTTCGCATATGTAACTTTTACATTTCTTTTCACTTTTGTTCTTTTTCTATGTGAAAGAATATCTTCCAAAAATAACGAGCAACCATTGGCCTAAATTGCTTGAAAAAAAAGAAGAATTTTCAAAACAAGAAGATTTATTGACCTATATTAACAAAATTCAAATTCAATTTATCTTTAGGATTGTATGTAGAATCTTAGAATTATAGGGTCCAAGAAATGATTTAGGGGGATAGAGTTATTAAAGCCACAAAGAGTTCTAGCAATATTGCCATGAGAATAGGGAAATCTTTGTATTATATTCTTACCTCTATCTTCTTTTTGACTTTAACATGTGAAGTAGATGGGTTTGGTTTGATTTTTTTTCCTAAAGATGGATAGGATAGAAGATGACCTCAAAGGCTCAAATGTAGAAATGGACTAATGATGGTGATTATAACATGAATTTATTATTGATTCAACATATGAAATCTACTAATATATATTTGTGACACATGAAGACACACATGTTCACATAAATAACATGTAAGTAAGATGGAGAATACGATATGTAGATAAGCCACAAGTTAGAGTCATGATTCAGACTTGGTTATCATTATACCATCACGATGGGACAGTCAGAATTTAAAAAAGAAACCGTCTCTGTTATACAAAACGTTATTATTATTTTCATATTAGTTTTTGAAAAGATTTTGTTAAAATTCTTAATTAATTTATTATTTTTAGAAAAAGATCACTCAATTTTTTAATTTTATCACAAGTGTATTAGTAATTTGCTTGCAAAAGAATTAGCAAAAAATATTTATATTTATTGCATTATATTTGAGTTTTTAACCGAACAAAAATAATATTTAAGATTTTAACGAAACAAAATTCAAATGTGTTGGTTCTTTAAACAGATAAAATATAATTTATCTATTTAACTACATTAAGTCTTCATCACAATTTCTTGATTAACTTTTTCGTTTATTCAAAAAGGAAAAATAATAGAATAAACTACAAATATAGACTTAATCCAGTTTTAATTAAGAATCAACTGCCAACAATAAAGTGAAGAAGCCCATAAAAAAGAGAAAGAGTTTATGAGAAAATAAAAATGATTAATTTCGTTTAAATTTAGGGTAGACTTTTACTATTAGTTTTTTCTTATGTAGCAATTTCTAAAATTATATGGCCACTGTTTTGAGGAAAGCAATAAAGTTTTCGAGGCAGACGGTGGAAAACAAAAAAAGTTAAACCAAACACCCCTCTAATGTCGCCGGAAAAAGTCGTCGGTCGGATGTTGTCGGAGACTTCATCATCTTCTCTCTCTCTTCTCTCTTCTCTTTCTCTCTCTTATCCCTCTCTTATCTATTTCTTCTCTTGTTCTCTCTTTCTTCTCAATGTCTCCGGCGAAGGGGAGGAGCCCTTTCGCCGGAGCTCGTCTGGTTTGAACAACCAGACGAGATCTGGTTTGTTCCACCTTCGCCGGAGATGGAGAAGAGAATAAAAAAAACAAAAAATTGTCGTCGAAAATGGTGGAGTCGTCAAAGATGGTGGAGTCGCCGAAGATGGCGGAGTCGTCGGAGAAAGGAAGAAGAAGCTGAAAAGGATTTGGTTGTTTGGGAGAAATAAATAAATCTATTTTTTTTTTGTTTCCATCCAAAACTTCACACCCCAGAAACTATTTAGCTTTCTCCAAAGCGCTGACCAATTACATTCTAATGTCTATTGTACCTTGAATCAATTCTGATGAAACAAGTTACAATATTGAATCCCACTTTATTAAAAATAAAATTGATCTATTAGTAAGATCCCCTTATATATAATAATTAAATAAATAAATAAAACATCCTCATATAGAAGGATATGGTATAATGGGTCCAAGAATCCCATGCCCCAACTAAAGGATAGATCTAAACTCACTCTTATCCAAATCCCATCTTCAATTACACAACAAAAAGTGAGATGTGTTTAAAGTATTTTCAATTTAGGGTTTTGTCCCAGGGTCATTGTCATCTAGCAACTCCTATAGATCTCAACTCCACTAATTTATAAACAAGTTTGGTTATTTTAGATTCATTGAATTGAATTGAATTGAATTGAATTGAATTGAATAATTACTTTAGATTGTTGGATGACATATGAGGTTCAATTTCTTGTATACTATGGGTGCTTATGTGATGGATATTCAATGTGTTTTAGGGTTCTCAATTATTACTAAAACAAGAATTTCACATTTTTATCAAAATTGAATAATTATACAACCCAATTAAGACAATTTCCGAGCCATGGGTGAAGGATTAAACCATGATCAACTTTGTGGGGGTAGGTGGAGAAGAATTTCTTTATATTATTCGTCATAATTTTAATTTAAATATTTAATTCCTCAAACATTCTTTATTTAAAACCGGATAAGATGGGCAAAATTGCAAAAATAAAGGATCAACCAAGAACCAATAATCCATCACCTTATAATACATACATATAATTGAAATATGTTCCTTTGGTCTAGTAAATTTGTACCAAATATTGACTTTGTAATTGATACAATTTTAAGTTAATGATTGAAATTATATAAAACTTATAATTAAATTATAAATTTTATAGTAAGAGATAATGTGCCACTTTGACATGACCTAGGTCTCCATTGCATTTTAAACAAATATCTAATTAATAAATTGATTTAATTTTCTCATTTTATTATAGAAAACTAAATTATAAGGGTTAATTCTTGTTTTGACCCTCAGATATAATGAACTCCCTATTTTAGCCCTCAAACTGTCTAACGATGACATTGTTCTCCAAACCAAAATCCTATTACTTTTTCCTCTCTTCTATTGAGGATCCCCATCAAAGGAGGTCCTCAAATTAACAAAAAATTAGTTGAAATGAGAGACCACCTTCCCTAACATAATTGTAACAACCGAAACGATTAAACCTTAATATTTATCGCCCCACTTTGGAGTTTGGACACCCAAATCCAGACCCCACGGGCACAAAGCTTTACGTACTTGGCAAAGGCTCTGCGATCCACGTAAAGTACCTCAACCCTTTACCCTTACTAAGTTTGAACTTGCAGCTATAGCCTACACTCTGGTTGCCCTTATATGCGATGTGGGACTATAAGATCTGCCCCTGATTATGATTCAGCCAATAAGGAGCCGACATGAAGTAAAAAAAAACAAGAAAAGGAAAAAGAAAGTGAGAGTATGTGATCCAAAATTTGAAAACAAATACAGGAAGGGGGTATCTGAACTACTTTTCAAATCAAATATGCATTAATAGAATTTAAGTTGGCTGAAGTCAGAAGAGGAAGTGTTTGGAAAAGCAAAAGATCTCCTTTTGAAGTTTCCTTGTTTTGAAAGTTAACTCTTTCAAGTTTGGTTTCTATAATCTATCATAAAAAGGGAAACCATCAATCAATGCTACTTTTTTTTTTCTATTGTTTTTCTCAAACCATGATTCTGTCCAAGAATTTGGTATAATGCCATCAATTTCTGTGGAACCCCATTCTTTATTTATGAGATGGTAAAACTAAATGGTGCTATAGTTTGACATACTAGCTTTCTAGGTTGCGAGCGATAACATGCGCTTTGACACTTTAGAACCCCATCGATCTAAATAGCATAGCTCGGAAAGGGTGCGTAATCGTTCATGATTGACACCGTACTTCGTCTCCAATGGATATGGAGTTGACTTATAACACACTCCTAAAACCACATCATCAGAGAAAATTGTCTTAACAACGTGCTATAAAATCGTGTAGACCAATCTTCTTCGTAGTTGCTAGAGATACTATTCAGTTTGGCACTTCAGGGCCTTGTAATCTTAAAAACGCGACACTGGAGAAAGGTGTCTAATTCCATACAAGAGGCACCAAACTTCGTCTTAACCAACGACAAACAACTAGATCTAAATTTTAGTTTTCGTTGCCAAAGACGTAATATATTATTATATAAAATACCATAATCTTCCTTAACTTGTATTATAAGATGTGTACGAACATAACATAGCTCAAATATATTTAGAGAAGTAACTAGTGAGCTTTCAACAAAAACAAAGAGTAACTAGTGACGAAATGTTCCATTTAGATAAAGAAACTGAAGCTAATGTAATAAGTTTCAAGTATCTGGAAATTTTCGAACAAATCTTCGATTCTTTAACGAACTAGGATGGACATCTACGACTCTTCTTAGCTTTAACACCCATATGAAATCCTTGTGTGACTGCTGTGTTCTTGAAAGTCATCTGCAAGCAAGGTATAAGTCAGACTAGTCGATTGACTCGTTTAAGACATGCATTTATCCTCTAAGAAGACCGTATAAGATAGAGACTCACCGCTAGGCTTTCCAAGTCCAAGCTCAAATGTTTTCTTACACCAGCGCAAACCACGGCCGCAAGCTCATCCCCTTGATGTTGACTAGATTCCTTCGTGATCTGTTTCATTCACTTGTCAATGGATATTATCTGCACATACTTTAAAAGTTTTGTAGTTACAGAAAATCAAACACGACTAACCTCTGAAACCACCAATGCCGATGTTTTACTTATGATGTCATCAATAAATTTCCTAATATCGGCGCCGTTACTTGGGGGGTTTGCAGCAGCTTTTGGTTTCTCCTTGACACTCTGTATGCTATTAGATGGCTTTGTGACTTTTCCTATACCAAAGAAAGAGAAGATAGTGGTTGAGAAATAGATATCGACAATAAGCCAAGAGAACTAAGATGTACTTATGTATGGACACAGCTTGATGTAATTATCTGTAAAGAGAGATTCTTAACCAATATGGACCCATGGACTTGGTCGATGAGACATCGTTATCACATCAGACAGCTTGCATGGGTTCCTATGTTTACTAAAGTAGGGCTCGGAGTCGGGGTCTTTCTTTGGGTCGACTAGACCAACCTCGGCCCATATAAAGTGGGGGTCGGAGACAGAGTGGGCAACCAGAACAAATGAAGTTAATCTGATTCTCCTAGTTCAATTTCATCAGAAACATAAGATCACTATTTGAACTTCTAAGCAAATCTCATAATTCAAATTATGTCTTAATTTTACATCATCTGCCCACTTTATGTGGTTAAATGTGTAGTTGGGCATTCGAATTAGATCAGGCTGATATTGGTCTAGTCGACCCATAGCAAGATCCTAACTCCTGAGCCCAACCTAATCCTGGGCAATTTCTGAGTCACAATTGATTTGGCAGAGTTCTTTGACCAAGTTCCCATATTCTTCTATATATACAGATATCATGGTCGAGTTCTTCTGATTAACTCGACAGTAACTCGGCCAGCTCAAGACCTCAAGCCAAGTCGGGAGAAGTCAAGCCTAACTACTTTGGCCGCAAACCAAATCTGTTCTCACTTTCCTGCATTAAATGACCTAATCAATTCTATCTCATTCTGTTATTTCAATATTTAAAAAAAAAGGTGGGACTGGGAATACAAACGCAGTGCTTTTACCTGCGACCTCTTTTGACTTGTTCTCTGAAGGAACATCGATTCCTGAAGTATGTTTGATTGATGTGGTTTTCTCTTGCTGATCTGGCAGGACCATTGTGCCAGATGGGACAAGACCGGCAAGATCAGGGGGTTGATCCTTTCCTACTGATGGGTTAGCCTACTAAAAACAAAGCATCTTTTTATCATATTTAGAAGACAAGAAGGGGAGAAAACTTATCAAGACGAATTATGACAGAAAATTACCTCCAGGTCAACATATGAAGGGGATTTTCCAATTGAAATCAGAAACTTGTCAAAGTCACGGGCAGAAATGGCTGAGAGAAATTAAGATAACAATAAGCAAACAACAAACCAATGAAGGTCAAGATAGAAATAAAATCCTTTTCACATTGTGTGTAAGATAGCCTTAGATTCTTCCTCTACTAATTTCATAGTTAATCGTACATTTATAAGACAAATTGCATAGAATATTTATAATGTTATATGTAATATAACCATATGGAGTATCAATTACACACAAATTGTAGAATCTCATCACTTACTAATGGTGGTGTCATTTGAAAGTGGGTGAAAGTAGCAGTGTTCCTGACTTTTGAATCCTTGATCCAACAACAGTGAAACATTTCTGCATGAAACACGAAAAAATCATTCTTTTTGAAAACATTAATATATTAATCACGGCGCTGAGAAGGCACAAAGAAGAAAACACCGATCAAAAGACCGCTAGAAAAAACAAAAAGGCTGATTACATGCTGGACCAACGTTACCAGATACTCTCCTCCACCCTACATACCGCGTACCCGATTTTCGTACCCTTTTTGGGTGGGTTTGCGATCCAGTACCCCACAATTAGTGTACCGGAATTTTTAGTCTTAATTAACCTAAAATCTTTGTAAAAAACTATAAATTCGACTAGTTGGGTAGTTATAAACTACAAAAAAAAATTAATTAGCTTGTTAGATTGTAAGTTTTATGGACAAATGATGTCTAAGAGTAGGTGTATCTATTATAAATGCATCATAGAGAGTATTTATTGTCTAAAAAATAGTCCAAAACGAACTGAAATCGAAAATGGCGTACCGGAGAAGTATACCCTTAGCGTACCCGATACTCATATGGTAGCATTCCGCGTACCGGTACCCGTACCACGTACCGGAGCGATCCGCATACCAGGTAACCTTGTGCTGGACATAATAGTCTCCCAATCTCTAAGATACTCATGCCAACTTCAATTTTTAGAGGGGACGTTGGGAGCTTCCCGAAGGAAGAGTAGACGATTAATGGATATAATTAAATGGGAAATCAAATTTTTTGGTTATGACGGAAGCATCTCTCACTCCGGTCCAGCCACATGGTCGACAAAATTGCAAATGGCATAGCAAAGGAGATAAACCCTTTCATCGTTGCTAATGCTGACTTATCAACTTTCCATCTTCTCAAAGAGCTCGTCATTGTTGTAGGAACATACCCGAGTGACAAGGTTATTAACTTCAATGAATACCATTTGACACGATTGTTACCATGACAAATACTGATCAATATAATTTCAAATAAGAATAAGAGTTACAAGTGGGATTCCTCCAAGAATTTAGTAAACCTATTCATACATAAACTGATGGCGGCCATCCTCCTATGGGCCTCACGGCTAGCCCAACTATAGGCCCAACGGCCTAGAAGTTATATTATTATAAGTTTCCTATTTTATTATTTAGGGTTTCTATGTTTAGGAATATTAGCAATCAAGGAAAGTAATATTAGTAGTTATCTTGTTTCCCACTTTGAGTCTAATTAGGAAAGCATATTCTCTATATAAGAGAAGTTCAGTTTATCTTGTAAGACATTGAATTGAGTTATAAACAAATCCCTTGATTGCATCTTCTTTCTTCTTTACAGTTATTTTAGTTGATTCTTCTCTCTCTTCTTAATTCTAGTTGTTTCTTCTCTCTCTCTTCTTAATTCTAGCTATTTCTCTCTCTCTTCTTAATTCTAGTAATGGATTCTATTGTTATTCCGCTTCCGCAACAATCTACATCATAAACCTTTTACGAAAGGTACTATAAAGAGAGCTTAGGTGGTTTTTCAAGGGAAGCAAAATCGTTCAATACATGACTACCATGATGAGTAGATAGCAACATACATTGTAACAAGGCTCGGTATCCATCAACAACAAGCAGATATAGATCAAATTTCTTGTTAAACACCTCCTAGTTACGTGCATACATAATAGATCAAGTTTCTGGTGAAATTAATCTAATAGCACCCTTTGGTTGCATTTTTGCTCCAATCTTTATGCGTTTTTTTACGTGTTTTCTAGTATAGTTTCTTATGTTCTAGTTCTTACAGTTAAGTTGCTTTAAATCTTCTTCATGTGCTATCGTATTCTCATAGTACGTGGTCTCACATCGAGGCAATCAGATTCCGGGGACGAAAATAGTAAGCAAGCTCTAAACTACCTAATCTCTCTCTCTCTCTCTCTCTCTCTCTGCTATTACTGTACAGTGTTTACTTTCTAGAGTTAGAAAGAGAATTTAGATACAGTAGAGGGTCTCGCAGTTGATGTAACCTTGTCTCGGTACTTTGAACTCGTGGACGTCAAACATAGATTCCTATTTATTAAGAATGTTGTGAGCAAACGTTCAACGTCTGAGACGCCGCTATCCTACAAGTGGAAGTTGATGGGTGGGAAATGTGGGTTCAATATGGAAGTGATTTAAGTGAATAAAGAAGTGGTCAGAATTGACCATCTCCACATGCTCTTTTATTTGCCTCAAATGGCATAGCAGCTCGAAACAGAGAGGGAAAAACAGTTCTACCTAGCAGTCCAAAGCTAACTCAAACTAGTGAGAGTTATTTGATAAAATTATAAAGGTCTAGAAATGAAGCGAGCCAGGTGGAGTGTATTGAGAACTTAATGATTTAATTTAAAGATATAGCTACGACTCATACAATTAGGTAGAAATACGATTTATGTTGTCAAATCTAAATGGTTACTGATATATTTACGAACTGTCATGACAATGACCAAAACAAATAAATCAGATCGTATATCAGACTATCAGAGGCACCACCGACATATAAGAAATGACTCATTGAAAAGGGTTCATGATACTAAGGTCATACTAAAACGACAGAGAAAATACAATAATATCCTTAAAAAGACTGATAATGGTCAGGGTCAACACATACCGTGCAGAGTCATTGATTAATGCAAACGGTGTAACAGATCCCAAAGGCACCTTGATAAACAAGAAAGCAAGATTAAAAAGGTTAGATGATGTACGCCACTGCAACTACTAACAGGAGAGTACTTTCAAAGCGAGTTGGACTGCAACTAGAATAACAAAAGAGAAAATTATACATCTCGCGATCAGCAAAACCAGAATGCTGAATAGAAAACGATCTTCTGACGCAACCAGGAAATGGCACCGTACAGTGACGAAAGTTATTGTTCGTCAACAAAATACCAAGAACTCTCCCACACCATTTGTATATTCCAATAACTTAAAAACATCTAAAAGTAGATATTTTATTTCTTTGATTAATTATAAAGATAAACACTTATAAGAGTTTCTATAAGAGTATGAACATACCTGTAACAACTCTTGCAAAGCATCTTCAGGGGCCATCCGCAAACCACCTTTCCCCAAACCAAGCCGTTGAGACAAAACTGCTCAAGATATGGGCAACAACAAACACTCTCATGAAAATCGTATAAAAATAGTAACTTGAGGTTAAGTTAACGAAACAACTAAGGTTTCAAATTTTCAATAACTTAATTGATATTGCCTTATTTACCAACAAAATAAGAAAATTGAGTCAAAGATAACATACCTTTCAAGTCCACGGTGGTACCAGCCAAAGCAGAAACAATATAAAATCTCTGCTTTTTGTCCTACAACCGCAAGCAGTTCGACGAATCAATTCATTGTATTCTAAGACTATAGTATTAAATAAATGAACTGTTGATTATTTAAGACAATTCATACATGAAACAACATGTTTATATTGTTAGTAAATAGAACAAATAACTTCACACATTTCCTTTTACAACCGCGGTTTTTCCCTGGTTTAACAAAATGCTATTAGTTTTCATTTCTACACAACACGATTACCGTGGGAACTTATTTACATGATTTATATCGTTCTTGGAATCTGTTAACTTTCTAACAAGAATGTCCAACATTTCCATCACTTGCACCATATTTCCATGAATTTATAATTACTCTTACGCTAACCAAATATTTTTGTTTTTAACCGGACCGAAATTTATACTCAAACCCAATTTTATTCTGATATCAATTCAGACTTAGAATTACAGAATGACATGAAACTATTTCGGGTTCCATCGAGTAAGAATCTTACCTTTAAGAACAGATTTTTACTTAGTCCACCTCCTAAATGGCCAACATACTTCGCCTGCTCAAAAAGAACCAAATTTCTTTGGCATAAGTTCTTTCCAACAAAATTATGAAAGAAATTTCACATTTTCATACCTGAGCTTCAACAGTCATCACAACAGGATGATCATACCGACCAAAATTAATCTGAAGTTCCTATTGACAACAAGATTCAAAGATTAATTCAAACCCAACCCATCTCTAAGAACATACCACTTCGCTTTAATCAACTAAAATGGCACACACATTAAGCCGAGCATAAGAATAAGACCTGTAATCGCTCAAGCAGCTGATCCTTTGTATACCCCATCGAGTTCTCTCGCGCTCACTAGACCTTCCTTGGCCTACCTGTTTCTATTTTTGATTTAGGTGATCAATCAACAAATATTTCAGCAGAAACAATATGTGCAAGACCATAAAAAACTGCTTAAGTTTCCGTTACTAAATTTGGGAAACAATTAATCAATCAATATTAGTAGTTCAAATTCAAAACCCAATTCCCATTACCTACTAACTGTTCAAAGTTGGTATCTTTATGCTCATCTAACCTAGTTTCCATATGGTTAACCTAGTAGTTCTTCAAATTTATTGTTTTGTTTTCAAATACCATAGAAAAATCGAACTCTCATTACATGGATTGATAAACTTTAAATTGTTGAACCTAATATGGTAAACGAATAACTCAAAGAAAAATCAAGTAAGGGTTTTCTTTTGACTAAATCCAGTATATAGTAAAAGATAAGAATGAGATTAAGAAGAAAACCTCTATTAAGGAGTTTGGATTGAATGAGCTGAGAAGTCTATCGTTTGGGAGGAAGAAGAAAATAGTCGGAGGCGGAGTCTTGACTCTTGAGAGATGAAATTGCGAACCCTTCCCACATATTCGGCGTTGGAACTTTTTATAACACTCCGGTTACACCCGATCGTGGAGTGAGGATAGGGATGTAAAAAAAGAAGGGTTAATTCCGTTTTGGCCCCCCATTTGTGACCATCTCGCCGTTTTGCCCCCAATAGTTTCCTAATTGACCCCAATTTTTTTCAAACCTCCCAATTCTACCCCAATGGCATTTCTGTAATTTTTTTTTTCTTTTTCTTTGTCCACCTCAACTAACAATTACCACGTCACCTCTGTCCACCTCACCCTTCTTCTCCGGCGAAAGGTTGCCGGCCGGAATAAAAAATTCCGGCCGACCACCTTTAACAAAAAAAAATCTCCTTTCTCTCTCTTCCTCTTCTTCTTTCTCTTTCTTCCTCTTCTTCTTTACTCTCTCCCTCTCTTTACCAAGTCCGGCGAAGGAGACGGTCCCCTTCGCCGGACGTCTGGCTTCCAGACCTTTGTCTGGATCTAGAACTCCAGATGCAGACAAATCTGGAGTTCCCTTTCCAGATTCCTCTAGATCTAGAGTCCCATATCCAGACGTTCGACGAAAGGGATCCTCTCTTTCGCCGGACTTGATAAAGAGAGAGAGAGAAAGAGAGTAAAGAAGAAGAGGAAGAGAGGGAAGAAGAAGAAGAGGAAGAGAGAGAAAGAAGAAGAAGATGAAGAGAGAGAAAGAAGAAAAAGAAGAAGAGAGAGAGAGAAGAAGAAGAGAGGGAAAAAGGAGGAAGAAGAGAGAGAATATATTTTTTTTTTGTTAAAGGTGGCCGGTCGGAAACCAGACGTCCCGCGAAGGGGATCCTCCCCTTCGCCGAACTTGGTAAAGAGAGAGAGAGAGTAAAGAAGAAGAGGAAGAGAGGGAAAGAAGAAGAAGAGGAAGAGAGAGAAAGAAGAAGAAGAAGAAGAGAGAGAAAAAGGAGGAAGAAGAGAGAGAATATATTTTTTTTTTTGTTAAAGGTGGCCGACCGGAATTTTTTATTCAGGCAACCTTTCGCGCGGAGAAGAAGGGTGAGGTGGAGAGGAGGTGGTGTGATGGAGGAGAGATAAGGTGAAGTGGATGACAAAGAAAGGTGTGATGTGGCTTTTTTTTGTTTTTACCTTTTTTTCAGAAATAATTCTATTTTGGCCCCCGAAGATAACTTCGTCAAAAATTTGGTCCTTGGGGCCAAAATAAACTGCCGGACACTTGTTGGGGCCAAAACGACGAGTTGGTCACAAATCGGGAGCCAAAACGAAATTTTGGCTAGGGTTCGACATGGCAAATAAACTTAACTAAAAAGACTTTGAGATGGAAAGGGACTCTAGGGTTTTGGTGTCTCTCTTATCAGACGACACATATGAGCTTCCATGGAGAATCTGACACGATATAGAAGCATTACGTGTTAGATTGAGAAGAAAACAAGTTATCCTCATTTACGACAACCGAAATTCCAATGAAGCTCCTCACTTATTGGCAACGGCAACTTTAGTACCTTAGAGATGTAGTAGGCACTCCTAATTTAACGACTTTGTTGTTAATTATCACTAAAAGCCATCTAATATTATAGTGTAAGGATCTTGGTGTACTTGATTTTAATGAATCACAAGTTAAAAAAAACATCTTATATCTTCGTCTCAAACTATCAACTCGCAACCACAACTGTTTTCTCCTCTTTTCTTCTTCTTCTTCTTCTGCTCCTCCCATTACCACCACCTCCATTTATCTTTCTTCTCCCCGTCTCTTCCCTCTTTGCTGCTGCTCTCTCTCTTTGTCCGTCTCGCACATTGTCTCTCTCGCGTGCTCATAAGATCAACAACTTTGACTCTAATATTCTTTAACCATCTTCTTGCTTTAGTCTTTATTGTGAATTACTAGCTCTTAGATTAAGGTAATAAAAAATTCTCATTGCCCATAAGAGCACATGTTTAGTGGTCCAAAGTTCATTACAACTATAATCTACCAATGGTGAAAATATGTCATTTGATTAATAAATTGTTTATATTATAACCAATAAAATATTCATGCCACAAAACACCTACCACGTGGCTTGCCTGTCGAAGACGCCTCAAAACCAGATCGTTACTGGCTAGTTGGGGTATGATTATAGACACTGCATGTATATTCTGTGCGGGAGATGAAGAAACGGATTTCCACTTATTCTTTGGTTGTTAGGTCACAAAGATTATATGAGAATCGCTATTACTCAAGATGGGATTTCAGAGAGTATGTGCTGCTGATTGGGAAGGGGAGCTACAGTGGTGTATTAATCACTTTGGTGGGCATTATGTTGCTGCTCGAGTGGGTCGTATGCTTCTAAATTCCTATGTCTATCATATTTGGAAGGAGAGGAATAATAGGGTATTTAGAAGTAATGTGACGTCACCGATGCTGATTATACACACTATTTGTGATGAAGTGAGGATCAAGCTGAATACCGTTACCAAACGGTTTGAAGACACAGAGGAAAATCGAAGAACCATCGATCGCTGGAGTCTTACTATCTCTCTCCACAAGCCGGTTTATATTTCATGTAAATGAACTGGGCCAACGACTGGGAGATATATGACTAACACGGATGGTGCACTCAACGAGGTGGAGGTGGAGTATGGAGCCATTATTAGAGACTCGGAGGGGACTGTTGTGAGAGCAGCCACAAGTCAGGTTAATGGACAGACTATCTTCATACACGAGCTACAAGGTGTTGAGTTGGGATTGGAGTTAGCACTTAGTGCCGGATTGTAGGAAGTTGAACTTGGTCTTGATTCGATGAATATCAAGTTACTTCTTGCAAAACCACATCAACAATTACCATGGAGGGCGAGGCCTCTGTGAAAGAGAGTTCAGAGATTTCGGAGTTTTTGGATTTTTCATGTCTATAGAGAAGCCAATCAGGCTGCTGATTTCCTGTCGAAGATGAAGCTCGGACCGGGGGTAACTCACTTGAATATTAGTCAACTTCTGGTGGAATTAGTCAATATTGTTAATGCGGATTCTAGAGGAACAGTGAGAATGAGGAAAGGGTGGGACTAATGATATGATGTAATTTGATTTCTTAGCTGTTTTTTGATATTTTATTTCTTTATATTCGGTCGGGCTTCTCCCGCTTATCATAATAAAAAAAAAACACCTACCACACATTGATTTTGAGCGTGTGAATTACTAGCTCTTAGATTAAGGTAATAAAAAATTCTCATTGCGCATAAGAGCACATGTTCAGTGGTCCAAAGTTCATTACAACTCTAATCTACCAATAGTGAAAGTTTACCCCACATTGATTTTGAGCTTACCACACATTGATTTGGCCTTAGCCCCTACCCCCACCCACAACAAAGACACTCATTAGAAATTGAGTTTACCCTCTTTCAATGGTGGTTAATTGAACTTACCTCTTTAGATTTATCATTTTCCACATAAACACAAAAATTGAAGGAGAGAGACAGTGAAGTAAAGAGGAGAAAGAGTTAACTGTTAAGGTGGTGAGAAGCCGAGATGAATTGAAGGTGAGAAGGGATGAAACCAAGGAGATAGGTGAGGTGAAAATTTTTGTTATATGATTTTTTTATGTTTAACTCTATTATGATCTCTAAGGGTGTTTTCGAAAAAATTGAAAATTTTTGTTCACGGAGGCCCAATCGAACTGGAGAACACTCATAAAGACAAAACGATGAGTTCGTTACAAATTAGGGACCAAAATAGAATTAATTATTATTTTTTGACCTTTGTTCTTTTTTTGCGTTAGCAGTGGACTACAAATTGGGTTTGTATTTTGGGTCCAAAAAGCCCAATCAATTGATAGATCCTGGATTAAGGTAATTTCCGACCAGGTCACATGTTTAGCGTTCCAAAGTTCATCAACAAATATAATACTATGCAAGTAGTGAAAATGTGTCGTTTTACTAATAAATTGTTACTATTAGTACTTAACTAAGTAAAATATTCGTACCCAAAAACAACTCAGGCACATTATTTAAGGGTTTATTAGCGTTCATTCCGTTTCACCAAAAGGTGAAGTCTGTGAAGAGAATTTGCAATCTTGTTTAACATGTCTGAAGAACTTATTACCTCACTGATCAATCAATTAAGCACGATTGCTCTAAATGAGGCCATTCAACAAGTGAGGCTGGTGAGAGACGTTAGGGAAGAGATTGATAAGCTAACTACTTCGTTTCGGGCTATCAAAGCTGTAATCAATGACGCTGAGCGAAGACAAACCCAAGATGAGTTTGTGAAGGTTTGGTTAGAGGGTTTCAAAGAAGTAGCTTATGACATAGAAGACGTTCTAGACGAATGGATAACTAAATCTCAAGTAAGGTTACAAAAGAAGCTAGAGAGGGTCGGATTCATAAAGAAGGTAACTTCCTTACTCTCAACTCCTTTCGTTTGCGTTCCTTTTAAGCATGAAATCGCTTCTAAGATCGTAGAGATAAGAAAGCGACTAGATTTTATTGGGGCCGAGAGCGTCAAACTTCAGTTAATTCCAAATCCATGTAATTTTAATGAGAGTACTAGTAGTACTTGTAGCCAATTACTAAGGACCAATGCCTCTTTAATAGACGATTCAGAGATATGTGGACGTGATCAAGATAAAAAGTATATCTTGAACAAACTATTAAGCCACGATAGTACTACTAGTAATCACCCTGGGATCATCTCTATAGTTGGGATGGGGGGACTTGGCAAGACAACCCTTGCCCAAACAGTTTTTAACCATGACAAAGTGAAAAACTTTTTTGAAAAAATTATGTGGGTTTCGGTCTCCAATCCTTTCGATATTACCAGTACTGCCAAATCCATTATCAAAGAGGCTTCAGGTAGAAATATTCCAATGGATTCTTCAGTATGGGATAACAATTTGCAGAAGACATTATGCGAGTCTCTTGAAGGAAAACGATTTCTCCTCGTGCTTGATGATGTGTGGAATGAGGATGAAAACAAGTGGAATCCTTTAAATCTATCACTCAAGCAAGGGGCACCTGGAAGTCGAATTTTAGTCACCACCCGGAGTGAAAGAGTGGCAGTTATAATGGGTACGACTCACCAGTATAAGTTGAGAACTTTATCGGACGATGATTGTTGTTCATTGTTGAGTCGCATAGCTTTTCAAGAGAGGGAAGAAGAAGAGTGTGACCAGTTGAGAGAACTTAGCATTCTATTTGGAAAAAGGTGCAAGGGCTTACCTCTTGCTGCTAAGACTTTAGGAAGCCTCTTACGTTTTAAAAAAACAAAAAGGGAATGGGTAAGTGTGTCAGATAGCAATGTTTGGGAATTAGTCGATGCTGAAAATGAATATCTAAGACCTGCTCTATTATTGAGTTATAATGACTTGTCATCACCATTAAAAAGTTGTTTTCAGTACTACAGCACTCTCCAAAAAGGTTGTGAGATTCAAAAAGACACATTAATTAAGTTGTGGATGGCGTATGGTCTTTTGAACTCATGTGGTGGAACAGAAGATTTAGAATCCGTTGGGGAGGGTTACTTTAATGCTTTAGCAATGCGTTCGTTGTTCCATAACTTTATTAAGGAGGATTTCTTTGGTGAGAGCACAGAGTATTGCAAGATGCATGATATTCTTCACCATCTTGCAGATTTCCTCTTCAATAATAAATGTTGTACTGCCGAAGTAAATAATAACAACCTATCCTTAAACATTGACCCCAAGGCTCACCATGTAACTTTAGTCGGTATTTGTTCAAAGTTCGATGATATATCATTCGTATATAAGGTTGACAAGTTACGAACACTCAAAATTGAGTATTTTCAATTACCTTTTCCTCATTCACTCAATCATCTAAGGTATCTAAGGGTACTAAGTTTGCAAAATGGAAATTTTGAGAATATCCCGGATACGATTAAGGAATTAGTACACCTTCGATACCTTGATTTATCTAACAGTTATGTTTTGAAGAATTTATCCAATTCCATCTCTAGTTTATACAATTTACAGACTTTGAAACTTAAAGGTTGTGGTAATCTCCACCAACTCCCAAGAGGGATAGGGAGAATGGTTAAATTGAGGCATCTCGAGATTGAAAACACTAACAAATTAAAAAGCATACCGGAAGGAGTTGGGAGATTATCTCTACTCCGAACTCTTCCTAAGTTTATTATTGGTTCTGAAATTGGAGAATTTGGATTGATGGAACTTAAAAACCTCAACTTATTGCAAGGGAATCTAGAAATCCATGGATTTTATAATTTGAAAACTATAGATGAAGTTCCAAAGGGTACTTTGATTGAAAAAAAAAATCTTAGTCGACTGACTTTAAACTTCAATTCTGAAAAAGGATACAAAGAAGACCTGAAGGTGGAAGAAATACTTGAGAAACTTCAACCACATTCCAACTTGGCAGAGCTGGTGATACAAAATTACACATGTGGTAATTTGAAGTTTCCGAATTGGATGCAGAGCAGTTCAGTGTTACTCTCGTTACGTAGATTTGAGTTGACGGATTGCAATAACTGTACAGAATTATGGGCATTGGGACTTCTACCATCTCTTGAACAACTCTGCTTACGGCAAGTAGCCAACTTGACCAATTTTAGTGTGGGTGGATGTAAAGTTGTTAACCACATGGTGAAGTTTTTTCCCAAGTTAAAACTTCTAGACATCAAAGTTATGAATAAATTGGATGAATTGGACCTAGGTGGAGAAGGTGAAGAAGAAATTCAAACCAATGGAGGAAGAGGAATAGGAGAGTGTGTTATAATGCCATGTCTTGAAGAATTACATCTTTATAATTGCAAGAAGTTGAAGTCATCCCCTTATCACCAACACCTCATAGAGTTGGAAATATTTAGTTGTCCATTGATATCCAGGTTACCAATTTTGTGCAATCTCACATCCCTGAAGATTATCCTCTGCCCATTAATATCAGAGTTACCAGTCTTACCCAATCTGATATTCTTGATCATAATAAGATGTCAATCACTACTAGAGTTACCAATCTTACCAAATCTTGCATCTTTGGAGATTGAAGGAGGTGTAATATCTCACTTACCCGTATTACTTAATCTGACAAATTTGGAACTTCGCGATTGTCCATCAATATCTCATGTATCACTCTTACCCAAGCTTACAACCTTGTCGTGCTCGTCATATAAATACAAAGATCTATCATTTCCAAAATGGATTTCACAACTACGACAACTTCAAATTTTGAAAATTAAATGGTACGATTTGTTGACGTGCATACCTCAGTACATTCGACATTTCACGAATCTTATAGAATTGCATATCTATGCTGAGCCGCCAAACGTTTTGCAAGAACGTTGTAGAAAGGATCAGGGGGAGGATTGGGACTTTATATCTCACATCCCGAACGTCATCATTAGTTGTCCGGTAAAAACCTTACCTTTTTTTTTATTCTTATTCTAGTTAGCCGTAGTTATAGTTCTTATTCATATTCTTTTATTATACTTGCGCAGCCTGTGGAGAAGCTACATAGAAATCTTGCGAGGGGCTCATTTAATGCAACTGGGGTCTAAAATGCAGGCTCTAACCCTCGCCATTTTTTTTTGTACAGTATAATTTAGTCATTTAACAAAGTAGAAAAATTATTTCAAGTCCCTGTACAAAATCTAGTGTGTTTTATTTTCACAAGATGTTTTATTTTAGCTTTCCTATTTCTTAAAGTTTTTGACGACTAGTTTCACTACAATTACTTATATTTGGGTTCCTTTTGTTTAATTGCCCCCAAATTCTTGATGAATGCAACGAAAAATTTGTGTTCGTATATGATTGACGAATATTGCGATGAGACATTGGTGTTTCTATATAAACAACTTCGGAAGAAATAACTCCTACAAAGACGATCTTCTTTATTTTGTCAGGTAACTAACTCTTCACAAAATTCTGGCTATTGATTATCCAATGATCTTCGGTTAAGGTTTTATGAAAGTCTTCTGCTGTCTTTCGACTCGGACTGATAATGATACTAGGGTCACTAATACTAAAACGACAAAGATCAAAGTAAATACAAAGTCATTGATCAATGCAAAAGGCACCTTGATATATAAACAACCAACAAACAAGGCAACTACTAACAATAGAGTACTTTTAAAGCTACTTGTATTGCAACTAAAATAACAAAAAGAGAATATTATACATCTCGCCGTCAGCAAAACCAGAATATTAAATAGAAAACGATCTTCTGATGTAACCAGGAAATGGCACCTTACTGTGACGAAAGTTATTGTTCGTCAACAAATTTTCCAATAACTATCATGTATCATTTGTACATTCCAATAGCTTAGAAACATCTAAAAGTAGATATTTTATTTCTTTGGTTGAGATATAATTCATACAAAATGATGTAAACTATTTCGGGCGCCATCGAGAAATCTTACCTTTAAGAACAATTTTTTTACTTTATCCACCTCCTAAATGCCCAACATACTTCGCAATGTCTCCTAGAATTTTTTACCTTTAAGAAGAAGAAGAAATTCAAACCAAGGGAGAAAGATGAAAAGGGGAGTGTGTTATAATGCCATGTCTCCTAGAATTACAGATATTGTTTTGTCCATTGATATCCAAGTTACTGATTTTGTGCAATCTCACATCCTTGGAGATTTTTTCACTGTCGATTAATATCCGAGTTACCAGTCTTTCCCAACCTCATAGTGAGAAAATGAAAACCTTGTTTATTAATGATTAGAGATTACACTTATATAGAGGAGTTTGTTAGAGATCAGTTAGATCTTGTTAGAGTTGGTTAGGAGTTAGTTGGGTTGTTAGGGACTTATAATCAAGTGTGACAGGCCACACCAAATATATTACAACACACCTATACTTAACCCATTAAACTCACACTCGATTTACACTCCTTATACACTATCTTTACACTTATGGTTACTACCTCACATCCTTAGAGATTTCTGAATGTCTATTAGTATCCAAGTTACCAATCTTACCCAATCTGACATTCTTGAAAATATTAAAATGTCAATCAATATCAGAGTTACCAATCTTACAAATTTATGCCTTGGCCATTGTCCATCAATATCTCAGTTACCAATCCTACCCAAGCTTACAACCTTGATCTGCTTGTCATATAAAAGCAATGATCTATCACTTCCCAAAGGTATCTCACAACTAAAACAACTTCAAGTTTTGAAAATCAAATGGTACAATTTGTTGACGTGCATACTTGAGTACATCAAACATCTAACGAATCTTAAAGAACTGCATATCTGTACCGCATCGCGAAAAGTTTTGAAAAACCGTTGTATAAAGGATCAAGGGGAGGATTGGAATGTCATATCTCACATCCGGAACGTCGTCATTAGTGGAAGTGTAAATACCCTACCTTTCCAAATTCTTAGTCTTGGTAGTAATATATATAGTTCTTATTCCAATTGTTTGCTTATACTATTCAGCAAAAAAAAAAAAAAAAAATTCCAAGAAGGACCCGGTAAAATGCAGGATTGGGCCTTGCTAATTTTCTATTGTATTCCTATTTCTTAAAGTTCATGCTAACTAGATTGAATACATACATGACCAGCAGACTGCATTAACCTTTCTTTAACAAGTACAAGCTTTCTATAAAACTGGTCTAAGTGTTTTCTCTCCGCCGAGCGCATTTGTCTTAATATACGATGCAATGCGCAGGTGTCCTGTGTTTTTAATAAACCGTCGCTACCCCCTGGTATGTGCCGCTTTCCTAATCAAAAGATATGAGAGCACCCATCCTCCCGAAGTTACGGGGTCATTTTGCCGTAGGTTTCACATTGGATGAAGTTGGACATAATCTCAACAATTTATAAAGTCAAGAAAGCACTCTCTTGTAAAAATCAATAACAATATTCAAAGAGAAGAGAGAAACACTCTAACGGAGGCTTATTCATTAGTTGAACTAGGTTTACAAGATAACAAATATATAGTAAAGATAAAAGACCCTTAAAGGGAAAATTACTAAACACTCTAACGGAGGCTTATTCATTAGTTGAACTAGCTTACGAAATCCTAGGAAGAACCATAAGGGTATCGCAGTTTTAACCGAAAATACAAATAACCCGTAAAGAAGAAAAAGAATAGAATGAAGAAGGAAAAAGTCAAAATTCCAATATGTGTGTGAAAAAATTTGATTGATCATGAAAACTAAGAAGAAGACAATATAAAGAGAGTGAAAAATATGAAGATGATTGATGAATGCAATGAAACATTGGTGTTTTCTAATAAAATACTTCCTAAGAAAATAATCCCCACTATTGATTATCTTATGAAGATAAGCAACACGTCGATAAACAAATGCTACTTATGTAAATTGCAGGAGGAATTGACAAAATATATCCTTCTCTAATGCTCTTCCGTCAAGGTTTTATGGAGGATTTTGTGTCTTTCTACTAGGGCTGCTTTCAATGTGTGAAAATAAGAGCTCTTGCAGGTAAGGTGCAGGTTCTATCAATGTGCCCAAAAGCTGTACAACCTTGTGCATTTTAGAAGAGAGTTTAGGTGGTTTTCAAGGGAAACGAAATCGAGAAATAAAATTACAGAATGACATGAAACTATTTCGGGGCGCCATCAAGAAATCTTACCTTTAAGAACAGATTTTAATTAGTCCACCTCGTAAGTGCCCGACATACTTTGCCTGCTAAAAAACCAAATTTCATTTAGACAAGTCTTTGCCAATTATGAAATAATTGTAGCATTTTCATACCTGAGCTTCAACCAGTCATGACAACAGGATGACCAAGATTAATCTTAAGCTCATGTTTAGCTTAAGATTAATCTCAAAAAAATAGGAGCTTTCCATTGTTGTTTTACCCAATCACATGTTTAGCTCTTGGATTAAGGTAATTTCCGACCAGGTCACATGTTTAGCCTTCCAATGTTCATTAACTAATATAATCTGCAAGTGGTGAAAATGTGTCATTGTATTAATAAATTGTTACTAATAAAATATTGGTACCATAAAACAACTCAGTTCGACCAACAGTGAAGTCTGTGAAGAGAATTTGTGATCTTGTTGAACATGGCTGAAGAACTTGTTACCTCACTGATCAACCAATTAAGCACCATTGCTCTAAATGAGGCCATCCAACAAGTGCTGCTGGTGAGAGACGTTAGGGAAGAGATTGATAAGCTAACTACGTCGTTTCGGGCTATCAAAGCTGTAATCAATGACGCTGAGCGAAGACAAACCCAAGATGAGTTTGTGAAGGTTTGGTTAGAGGGTTTCAAAGAAGTAGCTTACGACATAGAAGACGTTCTAGACGAATGGATTACTAAAGCTCAAGTAAGATCACAAAAGAAGCTAGAGAGAGCCGGATTCATAAGGAAGGTAACTTCCTTACTCTCAACTCCTTTCGTTTGCGTTCCTTTTAAGCATGGCATCGCTTCTAAGATCGTAGAGATAAGAAAGAGATTAGATTTTATTGGGGCCGAGAGAGTCAAACTTCAGTTAATTCCATATCCGAGTAATTTTTATGAGAATACTGGTACTACTTTTAGTCAACTTAGGATCAATGCTTCTTTAATTGATGATTCAGAGATATATGGTCGTGATCAAGATAAAAATAACGTCTTGAACAAACTATTAGGCATCGATAGTACTACTAATAATCACCCTGAGATCATCTCTATAGTTGGGATGGGGGGACTTGGCAAGACAACCCTTGCCCAAACAGTTTTCAACCATGACAAAGTGAAAGATTTTTTTGAAAAGACTATGTGGGTTTCTGTCTCCAATCCTTTTGATATTACCAGTACTGCCAAATCGATTATCAAAGAGGTTGATAGAAATATTTCGATAGATTCTCCAGTATGGGATAACAATTTGCAAAAGACATTACGCGAATCTCTTGAAGGAAAACGATTTCTCATTGTGCTTGATGATGTGTGGAATGAGGATGAAAACAAGTGGAATCCTTTAAAACTTTCGCTCAAGCACGGGGCACCTGGAAGTCGAATTTTAGTTACCACCCGAAATGAAAGAGTGGCACGTATAATGGGTACAACACACCAATATAAGTTGGGAATTTTATCGGACGATGATTGTTGTTCATTGTTGAGTCGCATAGCCTTCCAAGGGAGGGAAGAAGAAGAGTGTGACCAGTTGAGAGAACTAAGCATTCGATTTGGAAAAAGGTGCAAGGGTTTACCTCTTGCTGCTAAGACTTTAGGAAGTCTCTTACGTTTTAAGAAAACAAAACGAGAATGGGCAAGTGTGTCGGATAGCAGTGTTTGGGAATTAGTCGACGCCGAAAATGAATATCTAAGACCTGCTCTACTATTGAGTTATAATGACTTGTCAGCGCCATTAAAAAGTTGTTTTCAGTACTACAGCACTCTCCAGAGAGGTTGTGATATACAAAAGGACACATTAATTAAGTTGTGGATGGCGTATGGTCTTCTGAACTCATGTGGAGGAACAGAAGATTTAGAATCTGTTGGGGAGGGTTATTTTCATGCTTTAGCAATGCGCTCGTTGTTCCATAACTTTCCTAAGGAAATGGCTGATGGTGAGATCATAGAGTATTGCAAGATGCACGATATTCTTCATGATCTTTCACATTTCCTCTTGAATAATAAATTTTGTACCGGTGAAGTAAATAATAACAACCTATTCTTAGACATTGATCCGAAGGCTCACCATTTAACTTTAATCGATGCTTGTCCAAAGTTCGATGATATATCCTTCGTTTATAAGGTTCACAAGTTACGAACACTCAACATTGAGAGGTTTGAATTACCTTTTCCTCATTCACTCAATCATCTAAGGTATCTTAGGGTACTAAGTTTGCAACAAGGAATTTTTGAGAGTATCCCAGATACGATTAAGGAATTAGTGCACCTACGCTATCTTGACTTATCTTACAATGGCAAATTGAAGTATTTACCCGATTCCGTCTCTAGTTTATACAATTTACAAACCTTGAAACTTAATCTTTGTTCGGACATCCACCAACTTCCAAGAGGGATAGGAAGAATGATTAACTTGAGGCATCTCGAGCTTGCATGCACTTTTAGATTAAAAAGCATACCAGAAGGAGTTGGAAGATTATCTCAACTCCGAACTCTTCCCAAGTTCATGATTGGTTGTGCAAGTGGAGAATCTAGAATTGGAGAACTTAAGAACCTCAACTTATTGCAAGGAAAGCTAGAAATCCATGGATTTGATAATGTGAAAACTATAGATGAAGTTCCAGAGGGTACTTTGATTGAAAAAAAAAATCTTAGTCATCTGACTTTAAACTTCGAGGCTCAAAAAATGTACAAACAACACTTGAAGGTAGAAGAATTACTTGAGAAACTTCAACCACATTCCAACTTGACGGAGCTGGGGATAGAAAATTACAGATGTGGTAATTTGAAGTTTCCGAGTTGGATGCGAAGCAATTCAGTGTTACTCTCGTTACGTAAATTATATTTACTGTATTGTGATAACTGTACAGAAGTATCTGCATTGGGACTTCTACCATCTCTTGAAGAACTTACCTTATGGAACATAACCAGCTTGACCCATTTTAGTATGGGTGGATGTAAAGTTAACCAGATGGTGATGTTTTTTCCCCAGTTGAAACTTCTAAGCATGAAGGATATGGGTAAATTGGAGGAATTGGACCTAGGTGCAGTAGCGAAAAATGAAGAAGAAGAAGAAGAAGAAGAAAAAGTTCAAACCAAGGGAGGAAGAGGAACAAGAGAGTGTGTTATCATGCCATGTCTCAAAAAATTATATCTTAGTGATTGCTGGTGGTTGAAGTCATCCACTTATCCCCAACATCTCCAAGAGTTGGATATATTTCGATGTTCATTGATATCGGAGTTACCAATTTTGTGCAATCTCACATACTTGAGGATTTCCGACTGTCCATTAATATCAGAGTTACCAATCTTACCCAACCTCACATCCTTAACGATTTCTGAATGTCAATTAATAACTGAGTTACCAATCTTACCCAATCTGATATTCTTGAAAATATTCAAATGTCAATCGATATCAGAGTTACCAATCTTACAAAATCTTACGTCCCTGGAGATTGTTGAAGGTGTAATATCTCATTTACCAGAATTACTTAATCTTACAAATTTGCAACTTCAGGATTGTCCATCAATATCTCAGTTACCAATCTTACCCAAGCTTTCAACCTTGATGTGCTTCTCATATAAATGCAACGATCTATTACTTCCAAAAGGTATCTCACAACTAAAACAACTTCAAATTTTGAAAATCGAATGGTACGACTTGTTGACGTGCATCCCTGAGTACATCCGACATCTCACGAATCTTGAAGAATTGCATATCTCTACTGAGTTGCCAGACGCTTTGCAAGAACGTTGTAGAAAGGATGAAGGAGAGGATTGGAATGTCATATCTCGAATCCCGAACGTCGTCATTAGTTGTCCTGTAAGTACCTTGCCTTTCCTAATTCTTATTTTTGTTAGTCATATAGAGTTATTGTTCATGTTGTTTATTTATACTTTGCAGCGCGTGGAGAAGCTACATAGAGATATGGCGAGGGGATTATTTTATCCAACTTGCTACGAAAATGCAGACTCTGAGCTTTCTTTCAGCTCTCCTATTTTTGTATAATTATTTTAAGTACAAAAATTATTTTAAGTCAATGTACAAAATCTAGTGTGTTTTATTTTCGCAAGATGTATTCTTCTAGCTTACCTATTTTTTTAATTTTTGATGAATGCAGCGAAACATTTGTGTCCGTATGAGATGTGACGAATGCCATGAAACTTTGGTGTTTCTTTATAAACAACTTTAGAAGAAATAACCCCTACAAAGATGATCTTTATTTTGTCGGTAATTCTTCACAAAATTCTGACTATTGATTATCTAATGTGAGATGAAGAATGTATCACTAATTAAAATATGGAAATGCTCATAAAAAAAAAAATGGAAATACACTCATCATCAACTGATAATTGTACAAAATTATACGCAAATATCTCCTTGATAAGTGTGAAAGTTTATGTGTGTTGATAGATTAGAAAACATAAACTAAATTTCACCATGAATTTGTAATTACTTATTGGCAGCTGCAACTTTAGTACCTTAGAGACGTAGTAGGCACCCCTAAATTAACGATTTTGTTGTTAATTATCACTAAAAACCATCTAATATTATTGTGTAAGGATCTTGGTGTATTTGATTTTAATGAATCACAAGTTCAAACAAAACATCTTATTTCTTCGTCTCCAATTACCAACTTTACCTTCTTCCATGGTGGTTAATTGAACTTTTTTCTTTGTTGAACTAAAACTTTCATTAATACATAAGAGTATTATTACAATATAGATTAACTAAGAAACAAAGAACATTATTCCAGGACTTAGATCTATTTTTCTTGCGCACCCATTTGACTAGTTTATCTGCTGGGACATTTGATATTCTTTTGGTATGCGTGAATTTGACGTTGTCTAACCCTTTCTTCATCTCTTTGATTTTCTGGATGTGAATCCTGGATTGTCACTGTATCTTATGTCTCGGACTCTCGGGTTCTTCAAATTGAGTCATTTCTTTTTTGGCCCCCTACTTTTTGACCAGCTTCTTTTATGGCCCCATATTTTTCGCAAATTCACATTTGCTATCTTTTTGTTACCACCTTTAGTTAACTTTAATGGCTAACTTTTTTGTTTTCATAATTACCGTTGTTATAAAATGGAAAATGGGTGAAATGACACAATTTTGTAAGTGTTTTGTTCAAATGACCTCTATAATACCAAGAGTAATTATGAAAACAAAAAAGTTAACAATTAAAGTTAACTAACGATGTTAACAAAAGGGAGTCAAAATTGAATTTACGAAAAATAGATTGCTCTAGAGGAAGCTGGTCAAAAAGTAGGGGCCAAAAAGAAAATAACTAAAGGAAATTTAGTAGGAGCTTTCCATTGTTGTTTTACCCAATCAATTGATAGATCTTGAATTTGGGATCCCGTTTGACATTGTTTATTAACAAATTTAATATGAGCTTCCCAGGTCACATGTTTAGCCTTCCAAAGTTTATTAACAAATACTCGGTATAAGGTATAATCTGCAAGTGGTGGTGAAAATTGTTACTACTCCATAAAAATTTAAGGGGTTTAGAGTTCACTCCAGTTGGACATCTGAGAAGAGAATTTGTCATCTTGTTAAACAATATGGCTGAAGAACTTGTTACCTCACTGATCAACCAATTAAGCACCATTGCTCTAAATGAGGCCATCCAACAAGTGAGGCTGGTGAGAGACGTTAGGGAAGAGATTGATAAGCTAACTACATCGTTTCGGGCTATCAAAGTTGTAATCAATGACGCCGAGCGAAGACAAACCCAAGATGAGTTTGTGAAGGTTTGGTTAGAGGGTTCTAAAGAAGTAGCTTACGACATCGAAGACGTTCTAGACGAATGGATAACTAAAGCTCAAGTAAGATCACAAAAGAAGCTAGAGAGGGTCGGGTTCATAAGGAAGGTAACTTCCTTACTCTCAACTCCTTTGGTTTGCATTCCTTTTAAGCATGAAATCGCTTCTAAGATCGTAGAGATAAGAAAGAGATTAGATTTTATTGGGGCCGAGAGAGTCAAACTTCAGTTAATTCCAAATCCAATTAATTTTAATGAGAGTACTACTTGTAGCCATTTATTATTAAGGGCCAATGCTTCTTTAATTGATGATTCAGAGATATGTGGGCGTGGTCAAGATAAAAATAACCTATTGAATAAACTACTAGGCGTCGATAGTTATAGTACTACTAATAATAATCACCCGGAGATCATCTCTATAGTTGGGATGGGGGGACTTGGCAAGACAACCCTTGCCCAAACAGTTTTCAACCAGTACTGCCAAATCCATTATCAAAGAGGCTGCAGGTAGAAATATTCCAATGGATTCTTCAGTATGGGATAACAATTTTCAGAAGACATTACACGAGTCTCTTGAAGGAAAACGATTTCTCATTGTGCTTGATGATGTGTGGAATGAGGATGAAAACAAGTGGAATCCTTTAAAACTATCACTCAAGCAAGGGGCACCTGGAAGTCGAATTTTAGTCACCACCCGGAGTGAAAGAGTGGCACTTATAATGGGTACGACTTACCAGTATAAGTTGGGAATTTTATCGGATGATGATTGTTGTTCATTGTTGAGTCGCATAGCCTTTCAAGGGAGGGAAGAAGAAGAGTGTGACCAGTTGAGAGAACTTAGCATTCTATTTGGGAAAAGGTGCAAGGGTTTACCTCTTGCTGCTAATACTTTAGGAAGCCTCTTACGTTTAAAAAAAACGAAAAGAGAATGGGTAAGTGTGTCGAGTAGCAGTGTTTGGGAATTAGTCGACACTGAAAATGAATATCTAAGACCTGCTCTATTATTGAGTTATAATGACTTGTCATCGCCATTAAAAAGTTGTTTTCAGTACTGCAGCACTCTCCAAAAGGGTTGTATGATAGAAAAGGACACATTAATTAAGTTGTGGATGGCATATGGACTTTTGAACTCATGTGGCGGATCGGAAGATTTAGAATTCGTTGGGGAGGGTTATCACAATGCGTTTGATGTTCAATAGCTTCTCTAAGAGTGTCGAAGGTGAGAACATAGAGTACTGCAAGATGCATGATATTCTTCATGATCTTGCAAATTTCCTCTTGAATAATAAATTTTGTACTGCCGAAGTAAATAATAACAACCTATCCTTAAACATTGACCCGAAGGCTCACCATGTAACTTTAATCGGTCATTGTTCAAAGTCGACTGATATATCCTTCGTATATAAGGTTGACAAGTTACGAACGCTCGATATTGAGTGTTTTGAATTACCTTTTCCTCGCTTATCCAATCATGTAAGGTATCTTAGGGTACTAACTTTGACAAGTGGAAATTTTAAGAATATCCCAGATACGATTAAGAAATTAGTACACCTACGATATCTTGACTTATCTTCCAATCTTGTTTTATTGAATCTACCCGATTCCGTATGTAGTTTATACAATTTACAGACCTTGAAACTTAATTGGTGTGCTAATCTCCACCAACTTCCAAGAGGGATATGGAGAATGGTTAAATTGAGGCATCTGGAGATCGAAAACACTAGAAAATTAAAAAGCATACCAAAAGGAGTTGGGGGATTATCTCAACTCCGAACTCTTCATAAGTTTATTATTGGTTCTGAAATTGGAGAATCTAGATTGGTGGAACTTAAAAGCCTCAACTTATTGCAAGGGAAGCTAGAAATCTATGGATTTGATAAGTTGAAAACTATAGATGAAGTTCCAGAGGGTACTTTGATTGAAAAAAAAAATCTTAGTTGTCTGATTTTAGACTTCAATTCTGAAAAAGGATACAAAGAAAACCTGAAGGTGGAAGAAATACTTGAGAAACTGCAACCACATTCCAACTTGGTAGAGTTGGTGATAAGAAATTACCATCCTGGTAATTTGAAGTTAGCGAGTTGGATGCGAAGCAGTTCAGTGTTACTCTCGCTACGGAAATTATATTTAATAGATTGCAATAACGGTGATGAGTTATGGGCATTGATCCTTCTACCATCTCTTGAAGAACTCTTTTTACGGAATGTACCCAACTTGACCAATTTTAGTGTGGTTGGATGTAAAGTTAACCACATAGTGAAGTTATTTCCCAAGTTGAAACTTCTAAACATCAATGTTATGAATAAATTGGAGGAATTGGATCTACGTGCAGTAGCGAAAGTTGAAGAAGAAGAAGAAGAAGAAGAAGAAGAAGAAATTCAAACCAAGGGAGGAAGAGAAATAGGAGAGTGTGTTATAATAATAATAATGCCATGTCTTGAAAAATTATATATAGATGATTGCAAGAGGTTGAAGTCATCCACTTATCCCCAACACCTCCTAGAGTTGACTATATCTGGATGTCCATTAATATCTGAGTTATCAATCATGCCCAACCTCACATCTTTGGAGATTTCTAACTGTCCATTAATATCTGAGTTGCCAATCTTACCCAACCTCACATCCTTGATCATTAAAATATGTCAATCGCTATTAGATTTACCAATCTTGCTCAACCTCACATCTTTGGAGATTTCTGACTGTCCATTAATATCTGAGTTGCCAATCTTACCCAACCTCACATTCTTGAAAATATTAAGATGTCAAGCAATATCAGAGTTACCAATCTTACCGAATCTTGCATCCTTGGAGATTCATGGAGGTATACTATCTCACTTACCCGTATTACTTAATCTGAAAATTTTGAAACTTCGCGATTGTCCATCAATATCTCATGTATCACTCTTACCCAAGCTTACAACTTTGTGGTGCTCGTCACATAAATACAAAGATCTATCAATTCCAAAATGGATTTCACAACTACAACAACTTCAAATTTTGAAAATCGAATGGTACGATTTGTAGAAATTCACAGTAATGTGATGATTGGAGATAGATGAACATAAATAAAGAACACCATATTTAACGAGGTTCAGTCGAACATTCACGACCTACATCCTCAGAGAAAGCCAGAATGACTACATACTTTATTAACCACAATTGTGGTGATTCGTTACAATGATTGATTAGTAATCGAATGATTTAATCCTCAGAACCCTTTCTTATTTATAGAGAAATTAGGATCAGGGTTCCTAGTTTATCCTAACTAAACTAAGAAACAATATAAAATATATCTAATAATAGTATTAGATATATTACAAGAAATATTCTAAATATATGAAACTGAATATTCTTGATCTTCACATATCTTCAAATATCTTGGAATAGTCTGGATTGTCGGATCTTCTCATCTCGATTCGTCTCTTATATCACGTGTTTACATACGTATCTCAACACGATTTGTTGACGTGCATACCTGAGTACATCCGACATCTCACGAATCTTAAAGAATTGCATATCTATAGTGAGCCGCCAAACGTTTTGCAAGAACGTTGTAGAAAAGATCAAGGGGAAGACTGGGACTTCATTTCTCACATCCCGAACGTCATCATTAGATGTCCGGTAAAAACCTTACCTTTTTTATGTTTATTATTCTAGTTAGCCATAGTTATAGTTCTTCTTATTCTTTTATTATACTTACGCAGGCTTGGGAGAAGGCAGAAAAATTTATTGCCAGGCTTGGGGGAAGCTAGAAAGATATCTAGTCTGTTTTATTTGCACAAGATTATGTTTTCTTAAAGTTTTAGCCGACTAGTTTCACTACAATTACTCATATTTGGGTTCTTTTGGTTAAGATGTACAGACTTACAACTTACAAAATAGTATTAGCCAAACGGTTTTGTTACTATAATATATTGATTCATCTCTGTAGAGATAGTACTTCCAAGTTTTAGTGTTTGATGAGAACTAACAAACTGAAAAGAAGTAAAAAAAAAAGGAGATATCAGAATTTAAGGGGAGTTCAATAATTTATTTTTTTACTAATATATCTGCATACCAAAAAAATGGAAGAGAAAACAATGGATTTGTAATTCCTTTCCTACAGAATTCATCCACGCGAACCACGCCTCAAATAGCCTACTAAAATGATCTAATCTAGCAACTGGACTACCCGTTGTTGGCAAATTCAAAGCCTTATTATGTCGGTCAAAATAAAAGAGAGAACAGTGGATTTTGGAATCTTATGGGGAGAGTTGGATTTGTAATTCCTTTTCTAAAGAATTCATCCACATGAACCACGCCTCAAATCGCCTAAAGTGATCTAGCAAAGGAAAATTTAATAGGCGCCTTCCATTATTGTTAAAAGCATCAATCCTCTTACTTTCTGTCTTTTCCATGAATTATTATTAGGCTTATTACCCCACCAACAATTATAGCTTAAAGTAATTTTACATGATGGAAGAAGCCAACTTAAAGATTCCCATTTCCAGAAACAAATACTCCTACTTATAATCTACTCAGTTCTACCACTGGTCAAGTCAGTGAAGGAAATTTGCAATCTTGTTAAACAATATGGCTGAAGAACTTGTTACCACTCTGATCAACCAATTGAGCACCATTGCTCTTAATGAGGCCATCCAACAAGTGAGGCTGGTGAGAGACGTTAGAGAAGAGATCGATAAGCTCACAACATCGTTTCGGGCTATCAAGGCTGTCATCAATGATGCTGAACGAAAACAAACCCAAGATGAGTTTGTGAAGGTTTGGTTAGAGGGTTTCAAAGAAGTAGCTTACGACATAGAAGCCGTTCTAGACGAATGGATTACTAGAGCTCAAGTAAGATCACAAAAGAAGCTGGAGAGGGTCGGATTCATAAGGAAGGTAACTTCCTTACTCTCAACTCCTTTCGTTTGCGTTCCTTTTAAGCATGAAATCGCTTCTAGGATCGTAGAGGTAAGAAAGAGATTAGATTTTATTGCCGCGGAGAGACTCAAACTTCAGTTTGTTTCAAATCCGGGTAATTTTAATGAGAGTACTAGTAGTACTTGTAGCCATTTATTAAGAACCAATGCTTCTTTAATTGATGATTCAGAGATTTGTGGTCGTGATCAAGATAAAAATAACGTCTTGAACAAACTATTAGGCCTCGATAGTAGTACTAATAATAACCCTGAGATCGTCTCTATAGTTGGGATGGGGGGACTTGGCAAGACAACCCTTGCCCAAACAGTTTTCAACCATGACAAAGTGAAAGATTTTTTTGAAAAGACTATGTGGGTTTCTGTTTCCAATCCTTTTGATATTACAAGTACTGCCAAATCCATTATCAAAGAGGCAGGTAAAAATATTCCGACAGATTCTGCAGTATGGGATAACAATTTGCAGAAGATATTATGCGAGTCTCTTGCAGGAAAACGATTTCTCCTCGTGCTTGATGATGTGTGGAATGAGGATGAAAACAAGTGGAATCCTCTAAAACTTTCACTCAAGCATGGGGCACCTGGAAGTCGAATTTTAGTCACCACCCGAAGTGAAAGAGTGGCACGTATAATGGGTACGACTCACCGATATAGGTTGGGACTTTTATCAGACGATGATTGTTGTTTATTGTTGAGTCGCATAGCTTTTCAAGAGAGGGAAGAAGAAGAGTGTGACCAGTTGCGAGAACTTAGCGTTCTATTTGGAAAAAGGTGCAAGGGCTTACCGCTTGCTGCTAAGACTTTAGGAAGCCTGTTACGTTTTAAAAAGACGAAAAGAGAATGGGTAAGTGTGTCGGATAGCAATGTTTGGGAATTAGTCGACGCTGAAAATGAATACCTAATGCCCGCTCTATTATTGAGTTATAATGAATTGTCATCGCCATTAAAAAGTTGTTTTCAGTACTGCAGCACTCTCCGAAAAGGTTACGTTATAAAAAAGGATAAATTAATTAAGTTGTGGATGGCGTATGGTCTTTTGAACTCATGTGGTGGAACAGAAGATTTAGAATCCGTTGGGGAGGGTTACTTTAATGCTTTAGCAATGCGTTCGTTGTTCCATAACTTTATTAAGGATGATTTCTTTGGTGAGAGCACAGAGTATTGCAAGATGCATGATATTCTTCATGATCTTGCACATTTCCTCTTGAATAATTAATTCTGTAATGATGAAGTAAACAATAGCAACCTATCCTTAAATATTGATCCGAAGGCTCACCATGTAACTTTAATTGATCCTTGTCCACAGTTGGATGATATATCCTTCGTATATAAGGTTCACAAGTTACGAACACTCAACATTGAGAGGTTCAAATTACCTTTTCCTCATTCACTCAATCATCTAAGGTATCTTAGGGTTCTAAGTTTGCAAAATGGAATTTTTGAGAGTATCCCGGATACGATTAAGGAACTAGTACACCTACGATATCTTGACTTATCTCACAATAGTAATTTGAAGTATTTACCCGATTCCATCTGTAGTTTATACAATTTACAGACCTTGAAACTTAATGATTGTAGTCTCCACCAACTTCCAAGAGGGATAGGAAGAATGGTTAGCTTGAGGCATCTCGAGATTGAACGCACTTTTGGATTAAAAAGCATACCAGAAGGAGTTGGGAGGTTATCTCTACTCCGAACTCTTCGTAAGTTTATTATTGGTTGTGCAAGTGGAGAATCTGGAATTGGAGAACTTAAGAACCTCAACTTATTACAAGGAAAGCTAGAAATCCATGGATTTGATAATTTGAAAAATATAGATGAAGTTCCAGACGGTATTTTGATTGAAAAAAGAAATCTTACTTGTCTGACTTTAAACTTCTACCCTCAAAAGATGTACAAACAAGACTTGAAGGTAGAAGAATTATTTGAGAAACTTCAACCACATTCCAACTTGGCAGAGATGGAGGTAAAATATTACACATGTGGTAATTTGACGTTTCCAAGTTGGATGCGAAGCAATTCAGCGTTACTCTCGTTACGTGTATTACAGTTAAAGTACTGCGATAACTGTACAGAAATATCGGCATTAGGATTTCTACCGTCTCTTGAAGAACTCTTCGTTTGCGGCATAGCCAACTTGACCCATATAAGTATGAGTGGATCTAAAGTTAACCAAGGGATCATGAAATTTTTTCCCAAGTTGAAATTTCTAAACATCCACGATATGGATAAATTGGAGGAATTGGACCTAGGTGCAGTAGGGAAAGATGATGAAGAAGTTCCAACCAAGGGAGGAAGAGGAAGAGGAGAGTGTGTTATAATGCCATGTCTTGATGAATTACATCTTTATAATTGCAAGAAGTTGAAGTCATCCCCTTATCACCAACATCTCATAGAGTTGGCTATATCTGGATGTCCATTAATATCTGAGTTACCAATCTTACCCTATTTGACATTCTTGACCATATCCAACTGTCAATCAATATCTGAGTTACCAATCTTGCCCAACCTCACATTCTTGAAGGTTCGTGGAGGTATAATATCTCATTTACCCGTATTACTTAATCTTACAACATTGCGACTTCACGATTGTCCATCAATATCTCAGTTACCAATCTTACCCAAGCTTTCAACCTTGATGTGCTTCTCATATAAATGCAACGACCTATTACTTCCAAAAGGTATCTCACAACTAAAACAACTTCAAATTTTGAAAATTGAATGGTACGATTTGTTGACATCCATCCCTGAGTACATCCGACATCTCACGAATCTTAAAGAATTACATATTTACACCGAGTCGCTAGAAGTCTTGCAAGAACGTTGTAGAAAGGATCAAGGGGAGGATTGGAACGTCATATCTCACATCCCTAACGTCGTCATTAGTTGCCCGGTAAGTACCTTACTTTTCGTAATTCTTATTCTTGGCAGTCATATATAGTTCTTATACATATTTTTTACTTATCCTTTGCAGTTTACCAAGAAGATACGCAGAGATGTTAAGAGGGGCTTACATTAGCCAACTCGCCCCTAAAATGCAGGCACTGAGCCTCACGAAATTTATTTTTGTATAAAATTGTAGTGTGAAAGTACAAAAATGATTTGAAGTGTACAAATCTAATGTGTTTTAATTTCACTTTATATTCCTATTTCTTAAAGTTTATGCTAGTTCACTACAATTACTTACACTCAGGTTTATAGATGCCTTCCATTATTATTGTTAAAAGAGGCCTTTTTATCATGGTCAATTGGATATGAGAATAAAATTCTATAAGCATTGAAGTAATTTTCAAAGATGACTAAAAGATGGAAGTCAATTTAAAGACTTCTATTGCCAGTAAGATAGTCTGCCCTCTGTTTGTGGTGACGTAAGTCTTTCCCTACAACTCATAAATGAAGAATTCTCACAACCACAAGATCTACGCGTTTAGTGGTCCCAAGTTCGTTGACGAATAAATATTCGTGGCACAAAAACACATTATTTAACGGTTTAGAGTGTTGGTTTCGGTGTACCGATTCAACGAGTTGACTCAACGAGTCTCTAACCGGATCACTGGTGAAACTGGTTACTACTTTGATTTTAATTGTAAATCAATCAAACACACTTTGTTTCCAAATTAATGGAGAAAAACTAAGGAATAAAACAACTCAATATCTTTCGTATTTCTAACCGATAATGTCTGTTATCCAGAACAGATGATTCGTAGTCGAATCTCACTATCGATTTAAGATCGGAAAGAGGAATTGTATCCTTCTGTGTTTAGTGATTTATTACTTTAAAAATCAACACACTTCTGATTTGGAAAATCAGAATGTCTTTGATTAAGAAATCAGATAGACTAAAAAGAAAAAGAAAATCGGAGGATTAAAAGAAGAATAATTTTTTTTAATCGAGGCGAGGTATTCCTCTTTCCTTAAGACAATTGACGCCCTGTATAGTACCAAACAGTTACCGGCGTTTGTCTCCCATGATACAACGATTAACCTTTCGATTCAATGGTACTTCGAATCAGAAAGCAGTCGAACTTGAAAGTATACTAACCTCTGACTTATGCAAATGGACCAAACTTCTTGCTTATGAAACTCCTTGAAAACTCTGGTAAATCTTTCTCTTAGACACTCTAATATGATCTTCTAACAATGCTTGACACTCTGGAAAAAACGGATTGAAATTTGGAGTTGATTTGGGTCCTATAAATAGGTTTCGAATAGATGCATTCATAAGGGACACTTCTGTTGGGTTTTAGGGACGCATCTGTTGAGAAATAAAGTGACGCATCACTTCATTCCCTACAGTTCGTGTCGGTTGAGATTTGGACCCTCAGATGTCGCTCAAAAGCGCGGAAGAAACGCCCTCCGTTAGATCTGATGGACTTATCCCGAAAGTAGCCCGAAATCTAAGAAGATCAGCCGTTGGATGAAGTTTCGGGTTATCCCACTCCGTGCCCGACACGGACCTAACGCCATCCATTGGATCTGGCCTTTAGCGCGGAGAGAACGCCAAACGTCAGATCTGGACGTGTTCCCTTTGTGAGAATGGCCTCCAGACAAACTTTTCCGTATTGCCTTTTGGTCCCTAACTTAACCATTTTCCGTCCAAACTTCAGACTTGAATATCTCATTCATCCGGAATCGGATTTGAGTGATTCTTGAGTCTAAACTTAAGAGCTCGACGAGACGAACGCAATGGCGTGCTTTGTTTCTTAGTTTGACGACTTTAACCGATCCAAAATCTGATCCGATTCCAAAGAAGACTAAAAGATGGAAGTCAATTTAAAGACTTCTATTGCCAGTAAGATAGTCTGCCCTCTGTTTGTGGTGACGTAAGTCTTTCCCTACAACTCATAAATGAAGAATTCTCACAACCACAAGATCTACGCGTTTAGTGGTCCCAAGTTCGTTGACGAATAAATATTCGTGACACAAAAACACATTATTTAACTGTTTAGAGTTCAATACTCTGTTCAACCCGTTAAGTCTGTCTGTCTGTGAAGGGAATTTGCAGTCTTGTTGAACATGGCTGAAGAACTAGTTGCTTCCCTGATCAGTCAATTGAGCAGCATTACTATAAAAGAGGCCAACCAACAAGTGAGGCTGGTGAAAGGAGTTAGAGAAGAGATTCATAAGCTCACTATTTCGTTCCGGGTTATCAAGGCTGTAATCAATGATGCTGAGCGAAGACAAACCCGAGATGAGTTTGTGAAGGTTTGGCTAGAGGGTTTCAAAGAAGTAGCTTACGACATTGAAGACATTCTAGACGAATGGATTACTAAAACTCAAATAAGATCACATAAACTAGAGGGGGCCGGATTCGCAAGGAAGGTAACTTACTCACTCTCAACTCCTTTTGTTTACGTTCCTTTTAAGCATGATATTGCTTCTAGGATCGTACAGATAAGAAAGAGATTAGATTTTATTGCCGCCGAGAGACTCAAATTTCAGTTTATTCCAAATTCGGGTAATTTTAATGAGAGTACTTGTAACCAACTAAGGACCAATGCTTCTTTAATTGATGATTCAGAGATATGTGGCCGTGATCAAGATAAAAACATCATCTTGAATAAAGTATTAGGCCTCGATAGTAGTACTAATAATCACCCTGAGATCATCTCTATAGTTGGGATGGGGGGACTCGGCAAGACAACCCTTGCCCAAACGGTTTTCAACCATGACAAAGTGAAAGAGTCTTTTGAAAAGACTATGTGGGTTTCTGTCTCAAATCCTTTTGATATTACGAGTACTGCCAAATCGATTATCAAAGAGGGTAATGAAAATATTTGCATAGATTCTTCAGTATGGAGTAGCGAACTGCAGAACAAATTATGTAAGTCTCTTGAAGGAAAACGATTTCTCCTTGTGCTCGATGATGTGTGGAATGAGGATGAAAACAAGTGGAATCCTCTAAAACTTTCACTCAAGCATGGGGCACCAGGAAGTCGAATTTTAGTCACCACTCGGAGTGAAAGAGTGGCACTTATAATGGGTACGACTCACCAATATAAGTTGGGACTTTTATCTGACGATGATTGTTGTTCATTGTTGAGTCGCATAGCTTTTCAAGGGAGGGAAGAAGAAGAGTGTGAGCAGTTGAGAGAACTTAGCATTTTATTTGGAAAAAGGTGCAAGGGCTTACCGCTTGCTGCTAAGACTTTGGGAAGCCTGTTACGTTTTAAAAAGACGAAAAGAGAATGGGTAAGTGTGTCGGATAGCAATGTTTGGGAATTAGTCGACGCTGAAAATGAATATCTAATGCCGGCCCTATTATTGAGTTATAATGACTTGTCATCGCCATTACAAAGTTGTTTTCAGTACTGCAGCACTCTCCGAAAAGGTTATGAGATAGAAAAGGACACACTAATTAAGTTGTGGATGGCGTATGGACTTTTGAACTCATGTGGTGGATCAGAAGATTTAGAAGTCGTTGGAGAGGGCTATTTTAATGCTTTAGCAATGCGTTCGTTGTTCCATAAATATCGTAAGTATGGTGAGAGCATAGAGTATTGCGAGATGCATGATATTCTTCATGATCTTGCACATTTCTTGTTGAATAATAAATTTTGTATCGATGAAGTCAGTAATAACAACCTATCCTTAAACATTGATCCCAAGGCTCACCATGTAACTTTAACCAATCCTCTGCCAAAGTTCAATGATATGTCCTTCGTATATAGGGTTGACAAGTTACGAACTCTCAATATTAAGTTCTTTGAACTACCTTTTCCTCGTTTTTCCAATCATCTAAGGTATCTCAGGGTACTAAGTTTAGAAAATGGAAATATTAAGAATATCCCAGATACGATTAAGAAATTAGTACACCTACGATATCTTGACTTATCTAACAATTGGAAATTGAAATATTTACCTGATTCGGTCTCTAGTTTATACAATTTACAGACCTTGAAACTTGATGAGTGTCATAGGCTCCACCAACTTCCACGAGGGATAGGAAGAATGGTTAACTTGAGGTATCTCGAGATTGCCAATTCTGGATTAAAAAGCATACCAGAAGGAGTTGGGAGATTGTCTCTTCGATCTCTTTCTAAGTTTGTTATTGGTTCTGCAAGCGGAGAATCTAGATTGGGGGAACTTAAAAACCTCAACTTATTGCAAGGGAAGCTAGAAATCAGAGGATTTGATAAGTTCAAAACTATAGATGAAGTTCCAGAGGGTACTTTGATTGAAAAAAAATATCTTAGTTGTCTGACTTTAGACTTTTATGCTCAAAAAGGATACAAACAAAACCTGAAGGTGGAAAAAATACTCGAGAAACTTCAACCACATTCCAACTTGACAGAGTTGGTGATAAGAAATTACCATCCTGGTAATTTGAAGTTTCCGAGTTGGATGAGAAGCAGTTCAGTGTTACTCTCGTTACGTAAATTAGAGTTAATGGGTTGCAATATCAATACAGAATTATCGGCATTGGGACTTCTACCATCTCTTGAAAACCTCTCCTCATGGAGCATATACAACTTGACCCATTTTAGGATGGGTGGATGTAAAGTTAACCAGATGGTAAAGAAATTTCCCAAGTTGAAATTTCTAAAGATGGCATA
Organism: Eschscholzia californica; assembly: GCF_041429995.1. Taxonomy (NCBI): domain Eukaryota; kingdom Viridiplantae; phylum Streptophyta; class Magnoliopsida; order Ranunculales; family Papaveraceae; genus Eschscholzia; species Eschscholzia californica. The sequence continues at coordinate 41,040,229 of NW_028238483.1, read as the reverse complement.
CTTGGAAAAATTGGAGGAATTGGACCTAAGTGCAGTGGAAGAAGAAGAAATTCAAACGGAGGGAGGGAGAGGAAGAGAAGAGTGTGTTATAATGCCATGTCTCGAAAAATTATATCTTCATAATTGCAAAAGGTTGAAGTCATCAACTTATCACCAACACCTCCTAGAGTTGCATATATTTGAATGTCCATTGATATCGAAATTATCAATGTTACCCAAACTCACATCCTTGAAGATTTCTGAATGTCCGTCAATATCAGAGTTACCCGTATTAATTAATCTTACAAGTTTGCAACTTCGCGATTGTCCATCAATATCTCAGTTACCAATCTTACCCAAGCTTACAACCTTGATCTGCTTGTCATATAAATGCAAGGATCTATCACTTCCCAAAGGTATCTCACAATTAAATCAACTTAAAATTTTGAAAATCAAATGGTACGATTTGTTGACGTGCATACCTGAGTACATCGGACATATGACGAATCTTAAAGAATTGGATATCTCTACTGAGTGGCTAATCTCTTTGCAAGAACGTTGTAGAAAGGATCAAGGGGAGGATTGGAACGTCATATCTCACATCACGAACGTTGTCATTAGTTGTGATGTAAGTACCTTACCGCTCCTAATTCTTATTCTTGCTAGTCATATATATATATATATATATAGTTCTCATTCTAATTGTTTACTTATACTTTGCAGCCTTCAGAGTTGCAATATCGAGATCATGCGAGAGGTGGACCTTTCTAACTCGCTAGTAAAATGCAGGATTGAGCCTCCCTAATTTTCTTTTGTATTTATATTTCTCAAAGTTCATGCTAACTAATTTCACTACAATTACTTATAAAAATTTTGTGTTCTTTTTCTTTAATTGTCACCAGCAACTTCAAAGAAAATAAACCAAAAATCCTAGAGAGGACCATTAGGATTACCTCAATTTCAGACGAAAAATAAACCGAAAAAGTAAATAAAATTAGATGACGAAAAAAAAAAAAGTTAAAAATAAGGGTTATTTCCAAATAGCCCCCAACTTTGTGACCGGTTTCCTGCCTAGCCTCCTACTTTATCAAAAATACTCAAATGACCCCTTTTTCAAATTCCGTTATAACACTGTTAACTAGTCATCACCTCTCTCTCATCCAACTCACCGTCTCTCTCTGCCACCTCATATTCTCGCCACTTCATCATTTTCACCGGTGAAGGTCGCCCTTCGGCTAATTTTCCGACCGGCGACCTTCAAACATAAAAATTTATAAAGAGAGGTTGAGGAGAGAGGAAAAAAAAAATTTATGTTTGAAGGTCGCCGGCCGGAAAATTGGTCGGCCGGCGACCTTCACCGGTGAAGATGATGAAGTGGCGAGAAGATGAGGTGGCAGAGAGAGGCGATGAGTTGGATGAGAGAGAGGTGATGACTAGTTAATGGTGTTATAACGGAAAAAGGGATCATCTGAGTATTTTTGATAAAGTTGGGGGCTAGGCAGGAAACCAGTCACAAAGTTGTGGGCTATTAGAAAAATAACCCTAAGAATAACCACAGGTGTAAATAACGAATATGAAGATAGTGATAAATGATCACAAATTCCATGGTCGGATCTGATCAGTTGAAGTGTCTCCATACCAACATTTAAGTTCTTACCAGAAATGAAAGTAGTGTGCTGTCTCCTCATTTGAAACACAAAATCCAAAAGGTACCAAATACAATGTATGTACACTTTTTTTTTTTTTTTTTTATGATAAACTAAAACACAACAAAACAATTAGGGTTTTGGTTGGGTGATCGGCATTCACATGTAACCCTCAATTATTCTTGTTCCTTAGTCAAACATGGTCAACTAGCTAGATCACTCATCATCTACCCAACGACCTATGTGAGATGAAGAATGTATCACTAATTAGGGTTTAAAAACAATTATCAAATGGATCTAAAATTTCAAATCTTCTGTAATTACAGTTGTAAAAAAACCATCCCACATAACCTAATTAGGGTATTTCAACAAAAATAAATAAATAACCTAATCAGGGTTAAAAAACACTCACTAATTATTCATTTCACTCGAGTATAGATGAGGTCGCTTCGCGAAAGACATTGCTTAGGACCAACGGGTCACACCACAGGTGCACGATCGATTTTGCACGCTCCACCCTTCGGCCCTTCACCTATCGGCTTGGAAGGCAAGCTACCTTGATCCGTCCTACTAGGGTTCATTGGTTGCAAGAGAGGAATCAAAGTTGACCCAGTCAAAGTCAAGGCTATTCTCGATATGCCATCACCGTCAACATAAAGAGAAGTTGGAGGACAGTCAGCTGGCTGCTTCTTGGCCACGCCCCCCTGCAACTAGATACGAGATACTTGATCGAAATTCTCAAATAGGAAATTGCATACCATTAGCCGATATACGTATAGGAACATGGGTACATGATATTGAATGTAATCCAGGTCAAGTCACAAAGCTTTTTTTTCCAAACCCTTTTCACACCTAGGACATGACATGGCAAATAAATCTACCTGTCAAATTAGTGAACATGTGGATTGGCCATGTGAATATTGTCATAAGCCAAGTGACAATCCAACCCTACCACACATTTCCACCAAAGAAAATGATGATAATTGAAATTTTAGATCTAATTATTATTGAAAATTAGATATATGAAGAGAAATTCATTTTTTCAAAGTATCCACATGGAGGACCCCTTTGATCTTCATGCCCCTCCTTATTTCACAAAGAAACACACTAAATTTCAACCCATAAATTTGACTTAAAAAGACAAAAAATAGTTATCTTGATAAAAACTTCAACTACTTTTGACAAAATAAATCAAGAACCCATATCTAGCAGAACCCTTTTGAGATTCTTTGTCCAGAATGAGATATAGTTAGGATGTATTCTCTAAATTCACCTCAAGTTTTGTTATAATTGGCCAAATTGATATAATGATATTAGTTACATGCTTTTTTTAGTGGGAAAATGCCTTAATGCCAAGCTGAGATGAACAGTCGGGATAAGTGTCGAACAGAGCATCACAGTTGTTTTCAGTGATAAATCGATTTGCTAGTTCAACACGTAATACTATAGAGATTAATTGCCATTTGTAACTGTGTATAATGATTCAAAATCACCATTTAGTGGATCCCGAATTTTTTAACTACCCTAGCGAAAGAGAACTATATACATGTTGAAATTTGTCGGGACGAAAAAAAATTAGACCACATAATAAGATTTTCTTTGTTTGTTATAATTTGCAATAATAAAAAAGTGACACTACATGTTGAATTTCTTAGTGATGTCTATTGAAATTTATTCAATTAATCGACTGAAATATCTCGAAATGTAGTACACAAAAACAAGGAAATTTATAGTATTTAAGAAAAGAAAATGTGTCACACAAAAACAAGTTAAAGTTTAACACAATAGTAAAATGTACATATGAAAAGATTTTCATCACTAAATTTTCCAATTTAATTGATGTGATTTTATCTCTTATTACAATGCAATAGAATTATAGAAGATGTAAAGAATTCATGAATAACAAGACTCTATTCTATCACATAATTTTGTAAGTTAACTTAAAATAATATAGATATGCAAACTCATAGTTCAACATACATTTAAAGACAATTAAACAAGTAATTGTATAAATTAAATGAATAAATATGAATTAATGTAGGTAGTCAGTGTTAGTAAAAAAAAAAAATATCCATCCTCTCCATAATCAAAACAAGAAATCATGAGATCCAAATAATAATGAAGCTTGTAGCGAAAAATTCTTCTCTCGCTGACCGATACTGTAACTGGTATTCCTGTGATTTATTCACTTTAGCGTGTAGGTACTGTAATTGGTATTCCTGTAATCGGTTTTCTAGCAAAAGTTCCATAGACGAATATCGCCTTCTTCATAGAAATCTTCAATGGAGGGAGACTTGAATGAAGGGTATGAATTGAGAAGTTGATCAAGAAACTTAGGTGATGGTAAATCACCACATAAATCCATCCATGGATCAATCACATGTCTTGATACTTCTTCTTGGGTTATACCAACACTAGTAGTCCTAGTACTCGTATTAGTATAATTATCCCAACATTTCATCAATGAGATATCATCGACATCGTGGTGATTAATCGTACATAATGAAGAAGATGGAGAAGGCGACGAGGATGTGGAGATTGATGGTGTTGGTGAGGATAATGAGGTTGATAGATCATGTAATGGAGGAGATAGAGAAGAATAAGAAGAAGAAGATAATGGTGTTGTAGGAGTGATGGTGGCATTGGTGGTGGCAGCTGCTGCAGCTGCTGCAACTCTTTGGATTGATTTAGGAGACATGGTAATGGAGTTATTGGTATGATCATGAAGAGAATGAGGAAGAAGAAGATGGGAAGAATTAGGGAAGTTGAGATTAGCTGAAGAACCTTTAAGACATAAAAGTGCAGCATCATAAGCCCTAGCAGCTGCTTCTGCTGTTGAATAAGAACCTAACCAAATTCTTGTTTTTTGATTTGGTGCTCTTATTTCTGATACCCATGATCCCCAACTTCTCATTCTTACTCCTTTGTACTTCTTCTTCCTTATTGATGATGATGATGTTGTTGGTATTGCCATGGATTTAGATGTTGTTGTTGATGATGATGTTGATAATGATGATGATGATGATGATTCTGATTTAATCATCTTTTCTTCATTCTTCATCACCATTGGTTTTAGGGTTTTCAAGATGATCAGAGTTTGAATCTTACTATTTAAAGAATAAAGAGGACTAATCTAGTTTGTAGACTCTTCTTGGTTTCTTGTGATAGCTTCTATTCTTCTTCTTGTGGTGTAACTACAAAGTTGAATGAGATAGAATGAGAGAGGAGAGTAGAGAGGGTTATTTATAGAGGTGGGAAGGTTGAGAAGTGTATGTAGTATCTATCTAGTAAGAGAGAGAAAGGGAAGTGTGTAGTTTCTAGAGAGAGAAAGTTAGCTAGTTTCTTCTTTAATCTCCATAGTACTACAAAGACTAGTATTAGTAAAGCTTCCACATGTACTTTAATTTGATGAAAATATTTTAGTATGGGTAGTCCATTAAAATGAACATCTCTTTTATCAAAATGACTTAACTGTCCTCCTTCCACTAATACAATTATAAATACACATTTTTCTATCATTTTATAGAAGCTAGATTCTTTTTCTTTCTAGATCATCTCAACTTTAATGCCTTTGTGACCATTGGATCAATCTTTTATTTTCTTTTTTGCGTCCCTAAAGTAATCTAAAACTATAATAAGATGATTATAGTAAAAGAAAGATGTGTATCATGAATAAGATCAAAATACATTATTATTTTTATTATTATTGTTAGAAAAACAAAACAAAAAAATAAATGTAACTTTCAAGCTAGCTATACAACTCTGGATCCCATGTGTGTGTCAAGTGAGAATGACAGAAAAGTTGAATTTAAAGTTCTACTTTGAAGCTTTAGAGTTTGAATTACTTGGATAACAAGAAACCCATTAAAAAGAATATCATAATGGTATTGATGCTCATCCTATTATGGTATAGTTCCTACTCATGATCTAATGTTTTTGGTTTTTCTTTTAACGTTTTGGTTGATTTACTTTACGTCAACTCACAAATGCGAGGCAACACATGAACACTCATAATTTTATCGGAAATCACACTCATACCGCATAACCTACAAAGTAAATTGACTTAACAAATTATCGCCCTTATTACGCAAATGGAACGCAAAATGACTAGTCAGTTGGAAATCAATGGAATTTCGATGGATAACACTAACAAGACTATTAAGTTACATAAACAAATTACTAAACATTATCTTACATCCCTATGCATTAGAATTCATAAAATAAATAACCTCATTTCAAGGTGAATTAGGCTTGATAGGCTTCAATAATAATAGAAAAAATGCAGATTACATGTATATTGTAGGTAATAGAAGTAAATATAAATGAGGGGTAAAGGAGTCATTTACACACTAGGGTATTTTCTATTAATATAAATATATTAATATTGTGTTTATGTTGGAAGATTGGAAGGAGATGGAAAAAGACATTGGATTCTATTAAGCAGGCAACTTCCAGGATTTGGAGAATGATAGAGAGAGAGAGATGATGGGAATGGAATGAGAGAGAAAGTAGAGAGAGAGAGAGAGAGAGAGAGAGAGGGCTATTGGGGTAAAGATAGATAGATAGATGACAGAAGCTAACTAACTAAAACACGCAGTTTTGACAACAAGGTTATAAAGAAAGAACAAAATTAAGCTCATGCTTCTAATTAGCTTAGCTGTTTCATCACTGTCCCCCAAAGGCCAAAGCTAGTAGAAAAAAAAAACAAACGCGTTATTTTTCATATTGTATTTTCTTTTTCTTTTTTCTTTTTTTGTTGAACTTTCATATTGTATTTTCTATTAATATAACTTGAGAGCTAGCTAGCCGTTTTCCATATTCTCTCCCATCCATGCTTACACATGCCTCGCTTGACTTCTTATCCCTTTTATAACACACTTCTTTTCTCACTCTCTTATCCCTTTAACTTTCTCTCTCAAAATCAAAAATGGAGTGGAGGGCCACATAAGTTAGTACCCATGCGGCCATGCATATGAAGGGTTCTTTTTAGACTTTTAATTTGGAAGTATTATTTTCTTGGTAAAATGGTAAAAGATATACAGTAGAAGGACATTTTAGAATAGTACTCAAACGATTATTTGAGTGAGTCTTTGTAGAATCGTAGCTCAAGTGATGACGTTACATGTTTATTTTTTACTCCAGACACAATATGTTATTATTCGGATTATACTCGAGCAAGAATCTCCGATCCAGTAACATTTTTCATAAAGTGTATTCATTTAGAAAGAAAATTTAGTTTGAAGTATATACATATATGCCATCCTCTTCCCATCTATTAAATTTTCGGGAAATGACAGAGTGTACAGTTCGGTGACCAGTAAAATGTCCATATTTCCTCGTTCAGTAAAATGTCTTTTAGTGAATCCCACGGTCACCCTAGCATCCCCCTAAATTTTCCATTCCAAAATGTTTACTATGGAATACTCTAAACCCCATAATTATGTATAGTTAGATCTCATCTTCAATTTGAGGAAGCATCCCAAGTATTTTTTTTGTCATTTTCTTTAGACCTAGGTGTTTCAAGAATTATTGGAAGTCAATTGATTCTTACGAATTGTTGTGTCATTTCATTCTAGCTACTAAAATATATTTAGCATGTGTTTCTTAGAAAAAAATGTTCTCCCTTAGTCACATTGGTATATGATTTGTCACATATTCTATTGGTTTATGTACTTCACGCTAATTCAAATGGCAATGTAGTTAGTGTGCTCGATTTAAGTGGAACGTGAAAATGAAAATTGTGCATAAACTTTTTAATGTAGATGAAACAATAAAAGAAGCACGATGTATTTTTAGTTCATCTATATCGTTCTTCAAAATTATTTCTTTTTTCAAATAAAAGCGTCTATTCTATTATTTATCTTTTTAAGACAAACATAAGAAGGGGAAAAAATCCTATAAGAACTAACTACATATATAGTTCAACAAAAAAAAAATCTACATATATAGAATGGAATGCCAATGGGAATGGACTATATATCAAAGTGGTAGTTTGTGGTGGAGGTACATCTATCCGTACCATAATCTACTGTCCTTATTAATTCTATCTATTTTATACTCCAACTTGTTATTGTTAAAGCCAGTTTAGAAAAAAAATTTCTCACTGAAATCGAAGTCTTCCTAGATTTCAGTTTCGAATAAGAAAATCAAAATGTATGAGATACTGGTTTATTGGGTTCACATTAAGTCTTTCATGATAAGGAGTAAATGTTTTGATATCTTATTTTGCTCTTATACCGTCCTTAACTTGTGTGTTTTATAGTAGGAGTGATAATACAATCACTTAAAGCTTAGGTCTATTTGGGAGAAAAACTCGAATCAAAAGCTGACATTTTCTCACCATTTTGAAAAGAAATCCAAATAAAATTCACCTATCAATCTGGACCGTCAATTTATGCTTCTCTGCCAAATTAGTTTTGACTTTCGTTGCTAGATCACTTTTCTTTACCCTTTATTATAACTAGTAAACTCTTTAGTCTCTTAATTCAGAGTTCTATTAATTAGTACATTTCAGTTTGTACTTTGTAGTTTACAATTTGTTCGCGATATATAGTCTAGTTGTAACCCATGTCGATGAAAATGTCACTCAACCAAGTTATGATAATCTTGTGTTAAAGTTTTTTATTATCTAACTCAAAATCAATTAACAATGAGCGATAAAAACCAACTTATTATATTCTTAATTATAAGAGTACATTTTGTCCACGTGAGACTATTCTCATGTCTTGACATCCCATTTTGAGGGTGAAGTGTCTCCATTTATGACCCATACCCCATTTTCTAGCATCCCACTTCATTTCTACCCACATTCTCACATTCTGCATCCCACTCCAAATATTATCTATATATACTTCTCCCTATGTGAATATGAAAACTTGTATCCAAAGAGATCGTGAAAATGTGAAATATAGATCAAATGACAAAAATTTATGAATAAAATAAAGCAAGGAAACATGAAAAAATGAAAGATAGATGGGCCAATGTCATGAAAGGGTTTTGAGAGAAATTAAGGATGTTGGGGGTAAAGGGGCAATTCCATGTGAGAGTACTACAAAAAATAGCATCAGATTCTCTGTCTCTACTATTTCTTGTAACAATATCACACAAATATTATTGAAAAAAAACTCTATCTTTTGTTCTTTTTGAGTTTTTTTTGGTGGGTTTTATTGTTTTCATACATTTATTTATGCATATAAAATTAGAATAAATGAGAGAGAGAGAGAAGAAGATTCATGGAACTTAGACTGAAGGGCAAGGGATCACTTAATATTGAGTTTAGATTGGGATAAGGGTAGAGAAATTGAAAGTTCCCTGAAAGAACAATTTCATTATGGCCTTGTGGGAGGGGAGTAGTATCTACAACCTCCATATCCTTTTTTCTGATAGGTTGTTCAACATTTTAGCCCCAAAAAAAGGGAACATTATCTAACTAGTACTATTAATGGATTTTGTTGTTTATTACTACTAGTTTTTATCTTCTATTCTATATATACTTGGCCCAATCTCCTGCTTTTGGCACAGTAAAAATTTAGAAAAAGAGAATGGCTTATAAATTTAGTTTAAGAGCTGAGTGTGATTAAGTATGTGTGAGTGTAGTTAAAGAGTGTATGGACTTTGAGTCATAAGTGTTAAGTGCTCGTACTTTATCTTTCTTTCTCTCCACTACATCACTTATTCGTCTTCATTAAGAAGGTTGCCAACAGAAAGTCGTCCCGAACGACCAATATTATTGCTTCAAACAAACTTCTAAATGTCCCTGACCAGTTGATTTGAGCTTTAAATATAAATAAAAAAAAAATTGACAAATTTTGAATTTTAAGTAACATTGAACCTGAGGCCATCAACCTTATTATCCATAGGTCAAATTGATAAAGAAGTTAGCTTCATTGCTAGAGGAGCGCTGTTAAAAGAGAGGGTCTTTTAACAAAAACAAAAAAAAATAGGGGGGCCTATAAAACTGGAGGGAGGAACATTATTAGTTAGGCAAAGATTACTAGAATAAAAATTAGATCTTCAGGATCCAAGACGGTCAACAACACCACGAGCACAAGTTGAAAACGTAAGAGTTGACAAACTAGAGATCTGAGACAAGGTTGGTTTTCTAGACTAGACTAGAGAGAGAGAGAGAGAGAGAGAGAGAGAGAGAGAGAGAGAGATCAAAGACTGTGGGGGGGCTTTAGAAGGAATGGCGAAGGAGATAATCATAGGAAGAAGAACGGTGCTTCTATTCTTGAGTCTTATTCTTGTACTTCCGTTAGGAGGGCAATCAATTTGGTTAAACCTTCCGAATTCAGGAACCAAATGCGTCTCTGAAGAAATTCAAACAAACGTCGTTGTTGTCGCTGATTACATTGTCATCTCTGAAGAACGAGGTCACAGCCCTACTATTTCCACCAAGGTTTATTATTTCTATCTCTATTCATTACATTGTTATAATCCTTGATTTGTGTGTGTGTGTGTTTATATCCTGTTGAGTTCTAGACCTAATCTGTTAGCTAGGGTTTGATGATTTTGTTTGGAATTTTAATTTGGGGATTAATTTTTTAGGTTTTAGAGTAAATGGGTTGTTGAGGTTTTAGTATTAGAATTATTGGTATTGAAAGATTGGATTTTTATATGTTTTGGGCTCCTAAAGAAGCTATGTTCATCAAGTAGAAAAGGGGTTTTGCTTGTGGAGAGCTAATTTCACATATTTGAACCCCATTATTATTTAGAATTAGGTTAAATAGGTTTTTGATAACGGTACGAATATTGACACATTGATCTTCAAGGGAGAGAGAGAGATTTGGAGGTGTGGTGCCACGCCTTCGGAAGACGAGGAATAATGCGATTTTGTATTTGAAGAGGAAGTTATCATATAAGGTTTTCGTTTGTAGTTGAGGCTCTTTGGTGGCGGTATTATTGGTTTATCTCTTCTTCCATTGTTGGGCTCTTTTGACTTCCTTTTAGTCTGTTCTTTCTTTCAAGGCGTCTTGGGGCTATGATATCGTATTCTTACCGTCGACTCTTCTAAGTCTTTTTTAGTTTATACTTTCTCCGGAGACAGGTTTTGGGCCTTGTGTCTGTTGTATCGTATTTTCCCCCTTGTGAAATTTTGTTATCATTACTTAGTTTCAGTATGTCCATTCATCGTTTCAAAAGATAAGATAATGTTTAAACTCACTTCCTATAGTAGGATATGTACACTACTCATCATAGACAAATCATAGGGTTGTATAGTCTTTTAACTGAACCCCTTTTATTTCAAGTGCAAACGAAGCATCAATTTGCATAAATCTCAATAACATTTGCCTTGGGAAAGCACTACGTGATCGAATTACTATGTGACACAGTTAATGTTTCTGCCTTTAAGGTTTTGCAATATTTGAATTTTTATCAAGGAGTATTTTCTCATCTTATGGGAAATAAATATTTGCCGCTGCAGGCGCTGCTATAAAGATTGCGATAACTGTTAAGCCAATAAGACAAAGTTTGTGGTTGTCAATCCATTTTCTTCGATGTTTCCATTGATTTTGTTAAACCCGGTGTTTTAAATCTTAAAAAACTGAGTATATAATGTGGACATTCCTTTTTAAAAAATCTTTGTCGTATTAGACTCTCCAATACTTCTTTACTCGCATGAAAACTTGGATACTCCAATTACTTCATGAAATTACTACCTCAAAAAAAAAAATGGTTCCCTTAAGTTACATGTTAAACACTGGTTTTCTTAATATTTATTTAAATTCTAATTCAGGGTAGAAAGTAGTTGCACATATGATTCATTTAGGACACAGATGTCTTGGTTGTGATTCGAGGGAATGGAATGCCTTTGCAAAGTACGAACACCCTCAAATATCAGTCCTTGTGGTATTTAGGAAAACCATCGACTCATCAACATCAAATTTTGTGTACAAAATCAGTTCCTTGAATAGTGTACTTGGAATTTAAGAACCTGTAATGATCTCATTGAGTCTTCTTGGTAGTCAATTAAGCTAATTTTTTTTCTTTTATAGGTTACATCTCCTTACGGTAACACTCTTCATAGTAAAGACAATGTGACCTATGGTCAGTTTGCATTTACAACAAGTGAGGCAGGTAACTATCTAGCATGCTTCTGGGTGAATGAGCATAGCCAAGGAGTCGGAGTAGCAAGCGTCAATCTTGACTGGAAAATTGGTATTGCAGCAAAGGACTGGGATTCAGTTGCAAGAAAAGAAAAGATTGAGGTGAGTAGGTGACCCTTATAAAAGTTCAAATATTCTTTTCATATACCATAAACTAGTACTCTCTTTCATCATCTTTTACTTATTTTAGTCCTGGAAAAAACCTAATTGGTTATAGTTAGGCACCCATTTTCATTGGGTTCTCAATCTGTAAAACACTAGATGTCTATACAGCTTGGGATTTGAAACTGAAGTTTTCTGTAGCCAGACCTTCCGGACTTCGGGACGTAGCATAACACCATATCTTATATATTGTCTATGCCTTTTGGGTGGATATGGCGCCTAGTAAGACAGGGAAATAGAGAACCTGTGGTATGGTCCAGGGCAAGCCGCAAGCCCATGCCAAGGAAAAACTTTGTATAATGTGAAACTACTAGTCGGCTAAGGTGGTGTCCAAATCAAGGACTATATGGCTGATATTGGGACAGGTGTCATCAGCCTGCAATCTTAGCGTTCTTACTCTCCAACTTGAATTGATGTATGGGATTAGAGAATGAGAGAGACTACCCATCTAGGTTCAGGGTTGGGAACTTTGGCACGTTTAGAACAGGGGACACGGGTTAGCATTGAACAGTCTTGGAGTGCCTTGCACTATATACCATTATCAGCATGCGGTCTATATACTTAAATTGCATGTATTACGTATGCGTACAAACTTTCACACATCATCTCCAATTTAAAAGCTGAATCATTTCTATTGTTTGTAGGGTGTTGAACTTGAACTAAGAAAGCTCGAGGGAGCAGTGGAGGCCATCCATGATAATTTACTCTATTTGAGAACCAGGTAAGGCTTTTGTGCTCATATTTGATAAATTTGAGTTATCTTTGATATACATAGTAGTATTATAACCTCTGGTTTGTTTACAAATAATTTTGTCGATAAAACAGGGAAGCAGAGATGAGAGAAGTGAGCGAAACGACCAACGCAAGAGTAGCGTGGTTTAGCATCATGTCATTGGCTGTCTGTATTGGTGTATCGGCATTGCAGCTGTGGCATTTGAAGCATTTCTTCCAAAAGAAAAAGCTTATCTAGGTTCTTTCTTTAGTTCTCAATTTTATAACCTTTTTTCACTTCTAGATTTTCTCATACTTCTTTCCTTCTAAACTCGCAAAAAGAAAAGCTAACTTTCATAACTGCATTTGAACCTGTTAGTAAAAACTTACAAGTTCATTTAGTTTGTTTACTAAGAACATATTTATACATCTTGTTCAAGAAAAAAAAAAGTTTGGTTCACATGAAAAATCAAACTTTGAGACAATAACCACATGTTAGCAAAAAATCAAATATATATGTAATAAGGACATAATTATTGTTGGAAGGACAACATTTTGCTTACTTTATCAATCCCCTCATAACTAATTTGTTTTGAATTGGATTCCAATAGACCTAAAAATTCTTGATCTTGGTGGAGGGTGTTAGTGGTGGGTGGTAGGATCTAGTGGTGGTTGGTTTGTTTTTGATGGTGGATGGATTTGATTTATTTGTTCTTCCATTATAAACTATGGGTAAGAGGTAAATCTCTTGGCTAATCCACATTTTTCTTTTTCACTCTACTCTTTAGTATGGAGATATTTTTTTCATTCTCCAAAAAAGAATTTTTTTTTTGTTGAACATTAAAAAGGATTATTAGATCATATTATTGGGGATCTAGTTATTTCTTGTCTTTCTTTCATTTGTGAGTCATGCAACCATTACATGCAAATATTCTATCAAAAGTTTTTGCTTCAAACTGTTTCAGTTCTCATCAGAAAACTATTTAAAATAATAGTTGATATGCCACTTCATCTTAGTGGTACATGAGCAAGAGAGAGAAAGAAAAGAGAGATTAGAGTAGTAGATAAGGAATGCATGAAGTATAGAGATTTTTTCATTCTTTTTAAAGAAGTATTTGACCAGTTCAACAAAAAAAAAAAGTATTTGATCATAAAGTATCAAGATGTGTTTTATAAAATACTAATTCACCATTTTTTTTATAAACACTAATAAAAATGATAAGTCTAAGTATAAAAGTAAATTTTGTACACCATTTATACCCTTACTAGGGTATAGCCCGTGCCCGTAGGGCACAGAGTTTTCTATAAGTATTTTACGTTAAATCATCGACATATGTTTTGGTCATTAAGAAATTTTCAAGTGGTCAACAGTTGGTAGCCCAAGTGGTTCCAAGGTGTTGACATAAACTCCAGAAAGCCCTGGAGGTCCCATGTTCGAATCCCAGAGAAGGTGGAATCTTTGGTTATTTGAATTGAGAGGGTGTAAATAATGTTGTTGGGCTTTAGGCCATGTCTTGTTGGGCTATAGGCCCGGTTCTATTAGTGTTTGAGTGGGCGGTTATCGAGCTTATCACATCTATGATGTATCAAGTGCCGAATGTAACGACATACGTAAATCGTAGTCGACTTTCAAAAAAAAAAAAAAAAAAAAAATTTCAAGTGGATAAAACAAAAATGATAATTGTAATAACGTGAAATTTAAAGAAAGAAGACAAAAGAAAGGTGAAAATTTAAAAAGAGAGGAAATAGGGAGAGAGAGAGATAGTGTGAGATTTTATAGGAAGTGGGTAGTTTATTTTGATTTTATGTCTTTATCTTTTAAAATGAAGGGTCGTGATTTACAAAAGAAAATTGTACGACCGAGATTTATAAACCAAAGTTCTGTCATGGCACCAAAACGTATGTCATCTGTTATATAGATTATACATGGCCAGCGCTTTGGGGAAAGCTAAATAGTTTCCGGGGTGTGAAGACTTGGTCAAAAATTGGTCAATTTTGTTTGACAATTTTATTTTGTAAATTGTTAGGGGAAAATAAAAAATCTCCACCTCACCTCTCTCTCTCTCCACCTCACCTTATCATCTTCACCGGCGAAGGTCGCCGGCCGGTCAATTTTAAAAATTAAAAAAAAAATCTCTCTCCTCTCTCTCTCTCTAAAAAGAATTTTTTTTTTTTTTTTTACTTTAAGACCTAGATCTGGTATGTTCAGACCAGATCTAGGTTCGTTCTGTTCGTGAGGAACAGATCTGTTCCTCACGAACAGACCAGTTCTGTTCTGTTCTTCAAGAACAGACCTAGATCTGGTCGTTCTTCACGAACAGACCTAGATCTAGTCGTTCTTCACGAACAGACCAGTTCTGTTCTGTTCTTCAAGAACATACCAGATCTAGGTCTTGAAATAAAAAAAAAAAAGAATTTTTTTTTTTAGAGAGAGAGAGAGGAGAGAGAATTTTTTTTTTTTTTTAATGTTTGAAGGTAGCCGGCCGGCGACCTTCGTCGGTGAAGATGATGAGATGGAGGAGAGAGGTGAGGTGGAGAGTTTTTTATTTTTATTTTGAACCATATTCCCCATAAAATATGTTTCCCCAGAAACTTTTCAAAATTTTGCATATTCCCTTTAAAATTTCACACCCCGGAAACTATTTAGCTTTCCCCAAAGCGCTGGCCATTATACATTTATACCCCATTTGGCGGGCTTTCTCAAAAAAGCTTAAAAAAAATACATATATATATAAATTAGACAAAGACAAATGTTTGAAACTTTCTTCTAAATAAATTGGGATTTTTTTTTGGTGAAAGAATAAATTGGGATTTCAAATAGGATTTAAATCTCACTCTAAGAAAAATTTAATACAATATTAAAGAATATACTACTATTTTTTATGCAATTTAAGCATCATAAGGCATGGGGTTCCTCCCTTGTGTTCTTTTTTGCCTTATGCAGTATGCATGAAAATATTCTACCAATAGTTTTTGTTTCGAACTATATAAGTTCCAACCCCCAACTATTTCAAATAATAGTTGATATATGGCACTTCATCTTTAGTGGTAGATGAACAGGAGAGAGAGAGAGAAATATATTATTCCTTATAGTAAAAAAAAGAAGGAATGAAGTACTATTTGAAGTGTATATTATGGACCCACTAACTACACCATTGATGATCAATACTATATCTTTTTAGTTCGATTTGAGCTGAAACAATAATTGTAGCTTTCTTATCCAATTCCACAAGATGGCCATATATGCCTCTAATATGGGCAATGGTTTCATCACTAGAAAATGATAAACAAATAAGTTTCGACATATCATTCTATCAAATTATGATTTGGTAAAAGAAACACTCTCAACAGAGCAAAAATCAACTCGTGATTTCCTCTTAATGATATTCTATCAATTCCTATCTTTTGTGGTTGGTTCATATCTAATTTTGAAGATAGTGAAAGGATACGGGGAAATTTGGGGGTCGGGCCTCTCCAACAAAAATCACTAGCTTTCCATCAGAAAGAAAAGATCACTAGCTACAACTATCTTTTTAGGTGTATAATGTAATACCTTCAATATTATACCTTTCACCCCTCTTCAATCCATATGTATAATTACATTTCTCCTTTTCTTTTGGAAAGGTAAAATTGTATTCCAATTGCTGAGGAGCAATGAAGTAAATTACAGGAGATCAAACTAGATTGGCAAAAAAATCTTGTTTTATATATGAAGGCATATGATGTGTAGTGTGTAGGTATTGCTTTTGGCTCCCAAAATACACACCAAGGCGCCTAGATTTTTGCTTGTGAAGGGGCACCAATAACACTAGTAAAAAGCGCCTATAAGACCACCCATATATTAGTACATATAGAAGGCGGGTCGATGTACGGAAAATGTCCTACCAAATGTACTTTCCATCTAAAAAAAGGAAGATGATAAACTATTGGGTAATTTTAAAAGTGCACACAAAGTGTTATTGAGGCCCCTTCTCTTAATAAATAGCTTAAAACTTACATAAACTACTTTATTTATACCCGAATTCAATATTTTTGGATTTGCACATCCATGGATTGTTTTATATATGAAGGCATGATGTGTAGTGTGTAGGTGTTGCTTTTGGCTCCCAATATACACAAGAAGGCACCTAGATTTTGCTTGTGAAGCGGCACTAATAACAATAGTAAACTACCTTATTTATATCCGAATTCAATATTTCTGAATTTACACATTCATGGGATAGAACCTAGAACCTCTGCATTGCAGAATATACACAGTGACCAACTAGGCTACCGGTGGTTGGCCTCTCTCTCATTTGTTTTGTCTAATTTGTAAGAGTAATGTTAGAAAATGTTAAAAGTCAAAATCTACCGAGACTTGAACGAAATCAACTCTTTTTATTTTCGACTCAATTCTTCCTCTCATTAGATGAATTACTTTGGTCAGGAATAAGTTTACTCTACTAGTCTTTTATATCGCAATTTATATTGTGTGTGTCGTCTAAATGAAAAAGTAACTTAGGCTTATTTTGGATCAATTCGATTAAGAGAATCCAATCCAGATTATAAAATAAAATAATTGGAACAAGTGTTGTTGATCATTTTGTGTGTTGATTGCTGGAATACACGTCGGATGCTTCTTTTAATTTTCAGCCACAACTATCCATAAAACAAATGTTTCTTTTTGTTCCCAAACAAACAAACTTTTCTTTCCTTTTCTTAATGGGTGTTTTTTCTGGTGGCTGCCTGGTTCTAGTCCTTTTGAATGGTACTACGGATTTGATACTCCGCCAATCAAAATCATGACACGTGTCATGTAATATTTGACCTATGACTTTGATGTCATGGCATATCAGCTAATTAGGTTTGGAAACACCACAATCAAATGGTTGATGCGGTAGTCCCAATCATGCTCGATCCTTACGATCAGATTATCAGTACAAGATACAAATAAGAAATTTCAGATAATATCCCTTTGGGCGATAGAATTGTCTAATTTATAGGTAAAATCCTCGAAAACCTATTGTTTCATCTATGAACGGTTAAATACTTTTTTTCTCTATGGAGAAACAACATAAACACTTACACTAAAAAGGACGAAAAATTATTCATCACCATTCGATGATAGTAATATGTGTGAGCTACCTAGTAGTAAAACAAGTAGGAATAGCACTAGAGCATCACCTAATATTTATCTACCTTGAATCCATTTGACTTAAAAATCCATGACAGATTATCTTGTGAACCAAGTGTCATGGTGATGATATTAGACAAGCCACTAGATTATCCTACATGTCTTATTTAGCATATGGTGTAACAAAGTTTGGTGTTTTAATAACGGAATTAATAGTATTAATGTTGTGAAACAAAAAAACCAGACAGACTTTGCACAAAAATAGTATGTAGCTTGCAGTTCAATTTCGTAATACAGTAGATCTGAATTATAGAAAACGTGAATCACCACAAACCATATAAGATTTATGTTCAGATTGTGCCCCGTATTATTTGAAGTTATTATAGGTTTGATTAATTCCATAATCAAAGAGAGACAATTAAGGTTGGAATCCAAAGATGAGCGCACCAAGAAACAAACCCTATGTTTGTAAACAGTGCCTTGTCTCATTATTTGCATATTAGCACCCTTAAAACACTAACCAAAACTACCACAACATCACTATCAAGTGAAAGCTACTCCAAATTAAATTTAATTGCATCATCAAAGAGCACTAAACCCTAATCTTATTAGGTGGTCAAATTGATTTACACTTTCATATCCCACTTAACAAAAAATATGATATGAAAAGAAACCCATCTCTCTCTCTCTCTTTCTTTCTCTCTCTCTCTCTCACACACACACACACACACACAACAGAAGACAAGAAGATTTGAATCTTCTTTTTCTAATTAGAGTCTATCATGAAAGTAAGATGATTCTTGTTGCTTGTGAAGTGGGTGGTGAATTGAAGTAAATGGATAAGGGAATCTAACTATGGGTGTTTGCTTGCTTAGACTATACCAAGTGCTTTGATGAAATGGGTTCTCTTTCTATACCAATAAATTTATCCATATATACATACTATCATATATTTTATTAATTTTGTTTTCTTCTTGAATTGAATTATTGCATGCTTTCCTTTTTGGTATAAATAAGAAACACCCACCTTACAATTTCATTTGTAGCTTACATTTATTCAAGAGTAAGAGTAGTACTATAGTAGAAAGAGAGATAGTTGTAGAGAGAGCTAGCTAGAGAAGGATGGGAGACCAAAAAACAGGTGAAGTTATGTATGTAGCTTTCAATAAGATCAAACCTTACTTAGCTATGATTGCATTGCAATTTGGTTATGCTGGTATGTATATTGTCACCATGCTTTGTTTGAAGCGTGGAATGAGTCATTACATACTCGTTGTTTATCGTCACGCCGTTGCTACTATTGTTGTGGCTCCTTTCGCTCTGTACTATGAGAGGTAACTTTTCAACACACTCTCCATCTCTCCACTCTGAAACACTAGTTCTGATACTATGTTAGAGTCAGTTCGGTCAAACCCTGATAAAAGACGAATTTGTAGAGAAAGATCGGATTGTCTAAGTAACTTCTACTTTACAAATCTAAATACTCAGATGACGTGGGATAATTCTACGGATTTGTAGTTATCAATAACATGCATAATTGATGGAGTAATTATTTTTCTTGCTATCATATGCATGGACACATAATTTATTACTTGTGATCTTGGTCAATCTAACTTTGTTGAATCTATTGCTTTGGGCAGGAAGATTAGACCAAAGATGACCTTGTCTACCTTCTTAAAGATATTGGCTCTGGCTTTTCTTGAGTATTGCTCCTAATCTCTATTACTCAAAATTTTGAAATATATATTCATTATTGAGATACTTGACAAAAAATGTTGTATATATTTCAATTTTCAGTTTCAATTATCTGAAAAATATATCTCATAGGTTAATAAATAAGCTAAATTCAAATATTAAAACCATAAAAATGATTCAAGTAAATGAAGATTGACAAGTAGTTCTACTTTTCACTTTTCATGTTTTATTTTTATCCTTTTGAATATTTAATCTTTATTTTTTCAATAATAAGATTATACATGTACGGATGTACCGGTATCTGTTAATAATTATTCTAAATATTGGAGAATAAATAGTATTAGTATATTACTAGAACTATAAAATAAAGTAGTGGAATATCCATAGGTGCCTTGATCGGTTGATGCACCTAAAAGGCCGTTATCAAACTACTATGACTATCGCTACCACCTCTACCACTATCGTCAATAACAACGAATACAAAGTTATATAAATACTGATCGAGTTTGGACCTCTAATGATCCTACTGGAATGAGATAATAAGAATTCCTATAGACTTATAGACGAGACATCCCCAAAGCATTTATATATATATAAACTATGACTTAATGAATTGGCATATACTTTCTTGATAAAAATTGAAAGAGATTTAGTTGCACTAATGGTTGTTTAATGATGAATTACAGGCCAGTGTTTGATCAAAACCTGTATTATGTGGGAATGAAGTATACATCAGCAACCTTTGCTTCTGCAATTGTTAATATTCTCCCAGCTATCACTTTCATCATGGCAATTTTGTTTAGGTAACTTTATTTACCGAAATTATATATATATATATATAGATGGCAATCCTGTCACATGAGAGAGCTATCTGCAAGCCTAACCCGTGGGCGACTTGCTTATAGCCCTCTTACGGGAGAGGGTTGTATGTACAGACGGGTCATTCCGTCAGTATACATAAGACTGACTGCCTTTTAACTATCACATCTCAGTGGAACCTAGTACCAATGATAGAGTATATGTGGACCAATATATGAATCCATAAAATTACAAATCAAACATGAAGCTTTGGTTAGAAGGGTGTTAATTTTTTTAATACACTAAAACAACAAATTTATAGTGGGAATAATTCTTACCTAGGTTCTCTCCCCTTTCCCAAACTTAATTGTCAACCTTTTGACAAAAGATATTTGATTTTGTTCATATAAAATATTCAAAAAGCTCATAAATATTTTATTTTTTTGGAAAAAGGTACATTTCATTATTAGAAAGAAGAGTTACAAAAGAAAAAATTTTGTGCAACCAAGATGGTTGCAATGAAAAATTCCCAAAGAAAAACAGAGGACAAGATAGCAATAAAAAACAGAGGACTAAGTGATGAACCTAACACTAAAAAGCTCATAATTTCTATAACTCTTTGGTATCTCAAAATTAATTCAACTGTGCTATATATTTCAAATCTCGATTTTATAATCGCATTTAACCCATGATTGTTCTTCTATCTTGGTATTAGGCTAGAGAAAGTGAAGATAAAGAACATACACAGCATAGCTAAGATTGTGGGAACCGTTATTACCTTGGGTGGAGCCATGCTGATGACATTGTATAAAGGTCCTATTATGAACTTATTTGGCTCAAGAATTGCTCAACACGAAAACACTTCTTCGGGTGACAACAATCACAATTGGATCGTGGGGACCCTAATGGTCATTAGTAGTTGCGTTGGCTGGTCCGGTTTCTTCATATTACAAGTAAGTATTCACACGTATGCTAAACGTACAAATAATTCATAAATGAGAGGTGAATGTGTACAAACGTCTGTCACTATCACATGAAAGGTGAGGTTGGCGGGTTGGGTGGAAAAGTCCGCTGGAACCAGACATACAAGCCCCTCATGGCTCATGTGAGACGTGCAAATATATATAAATGTAGTGCGGTATTGGTTCTATACTATTATTGAAGTTCTTGTGTAACTTGGTGGTGCAGTCTTTCACACTGAAGTCATACCCGGCAGAGCTGTCTCTAACTTCACTTATATGCTTTTTCGGAATGATTCAAGGAGGAGCAGTTGCCCTAGTAATGGAACATCACCCTAGTGCTTGGGCATTGGGTTTTGATTCAAGAGTCCTTGCTCCTGTTTATTCTGTAAGTTCAATTCTATTCTCCCATTAATTAAAATTATCAAAGATGTTACTTACATTCACATTTCGACTTGAAAATGTCTTTCCACGTGGTCAGGTAGTAATAAATGTTTTTTTTTTACTGGGGACTAGAGTTTGAATCTTACCGTTTTTTTGTCACAACATTTGATCTCTATTATATGTGTGTTTGGTTGTACAGGGAATAGTTTGCTCGGCGATAGCATACTATGTACAAGGAGTAGTGATAAGAGAAAGAGGACCCGTTTTTGTCACAGCCTTTAATCCTCTCTGTATGATCATTGTTGCTGTTTTGGGTTCTCTAATTTTGGCTGAACAAATTCATCTTGGAAGGTATGTACAATACCCCTACTCATTTTACACCCAAAATCATTAACTTTGGCCTAATCATTAGCCTAGTATCCAATCTCTAACCTAGCAAAACAGGCGAGGAAATACTAATCAGAGTATTTTCTAGTTTGTAGTTCATCTTTACAAAAAATTACACATCTAACCATGTTTATGTTACTATCGGTGTAATTACAGTGTAATCGGAGCCATAATCATCGTTATTGGCTTATATTCGGTTATATGGGGTAAAAGCAAGGATTATAAAGGTCCATCATCTTTAACAAATAGTGATGAGAAATTAGGAAATGGAGATGATCTTGAATTGCCAATTTCAACAACAAGAGGAAACAAGATGAAGACTATTTCAACATCAACTAACAACAACAATGAAATAGATAACAAGACTGAGATGATGGTGAACCCAATCAAAGCCACCAAATAAATCAGAGATCATAAAATCAATGTTCTATCTCCTCCCATTGCCTCTAAATCAAATGAAGTGGTTGCTATTTGTTATATTTGGTGTTGAGGGCATTTTAGTATTTCATTATGTATGTATATATTCTATATAGTACTAAGTATCTTTAAGAGCTCTTCATCAAAAAAAAAAAGTATCTTTAAGAGGAATACCCAAATGTTGTAACTACCTCATTTCCCATCTTAATGCCATTATGTGTTATGAAATGTTGTTCGACTATACTTAGTTATTTTTTCAAATTTCCAAAAAAAAAAAAACTCTTTAATGCTTGTTGTTATAAGTGCCAACCCAACCTGCGTAAACCTTTGAATACGAACTCATTTGACTTATTGTAAGCTACATATGGTTGTTCATGTAGCACTTCTCCGGAAATTCTAAACAAAGAGATGCATCGACTATTGAAGCTATTCAACATTACTTGTGGGATGAAAAATGATAGTCACCTTATAAGTGTGAGGGCTTCATCTCTTAAGCTAGTTTTTAGGGTAAGAGTCGGCAAGAAGGCCCAAGACCACCTTCGAATGGTACCATCGGGTTTTACCAGATAGCCATCCAGATCCAAGTGTGTGAAGTAAGAGGTTGTAGAAGGCCCAAGCCCACACTCCCCTAACCATGGTCAACAGATGTTGCCTCTGCAAGCAAGAAGAACAAAAAGAAATGAAAGAGGAAAGTTCTATAGGCGCCTCCATTTAGCAAGTTGTTTGGGAAACAGCAGATACCCTGGTAAAGTTGTGGTCGGTCCATTTGGAAGTAAAAGGACAAGGGAGGCCCACCAGCCTTTGGCCCACCATTATCAATCAATGGTGGGTGGTAAATTTGTCAAAAGAAAAGGTTCCTAGACAGTAGTCGTTTAAAGTCATCATCTCGAGGACCCCCCACTCATTCAGAATTCCAGCTGTTCGTTTGCCAGAACAAAAAAAAAAGAAAAATATGAAAGCTCTCATCTCTTTCTTGTTCCTCAAAGATTCTTCCACTATGCTATCCAAATTCACATTACAATTATACTCCACAAATTATTTAACTAATCTGCTATAGATTTTCACCTAATATGAGATGACAATTCTCAAAACTAGTTAAGAAAAAAAAAATCATGACAGGTCGTAAGCGAATTTTGTATACTTTTCTTATGAGATTGTTTTTAGTTTGTAAGGGACTACCCGACACTTAATCACATGTAACGTTTTTTTTTTTTTACTTTAAACAGATGTTTTTTGTTGGGTATACATATGACCTCTACATTTTTTTTACTTTTGAGTCTCCAAAAACGTGATGATTGTGCAATACTTTTTTCTTGAATATGACTAGTCTAAATCTGAATCGTTTGATTCAAATAGATCAAAATCAACTCAAATTTATTAGCAATTTAGGCATTGAAACGTCTCAAGCCAGATAAAACTAACATCCTAAAATTTGACTCGTGTCAAATCAGACATCTGATCAGATTTCAGGCTTGACGAAGAAAAACACTAAGTAAACGTAGGACTATTATATATTACCTGTGGAAATGGTATGCATACATTGGTCCACATAGGAGATTGGGGGTTGGGTATTATAAGTAACCCTCACACCAGCCTACCCAATCAGATCATCTAAACAAAAACCCTAGCTTTACATACAAGTTACAACACACTTTAACTTCTAAAAACACAACAACAAGAACCAAAGAAACACACTACAAAGAAAAATGGAAGCTCTCCTCTCTCAATTCTCCTTCTTATCAAACCAAGCTTTAGAAGATAAGAACTTTGATCCTTCAAAAATTGAAGATCTAATGAAACTCTATGAAATTGAAGCTTATAACTCATGGGCAGCCATGGAAACTCAACTTCAAAAAGAAGTTCAAGAAGCTGAAATCTCCATGAATGATGCCGAAAACTATCTTAACTCAGTGATGGAAGATGCCATGGATGAATTTCGACGTTTTGAAGAAGAATTAAATCGTACTTCTAAAGATGAACTTGATAGTCTTGTTCGTGTCGCCGACAATGCAAAGAAGATGGGTGATTCTATTGAAAATGCAGCTACTTTCGCTTCGAAAAAGTATATGGAAGCTGCTCTTGTTTCGGCTAAGGCATCGATGAGATCGGCTTGGAAGGGTCTTTCTTCTAACTCCCCTAAAAAGGTTCATCCTTCTTAATCAAGACTTAAACATTTCTCAACTAATCAATCAACAAGAGAGTGTCCCTACCTATATATATATAGATGATAGATCTATATAGAAATAATTCACTCTTGTTTGATACTTGATTTGTATGAAAAGTACTACATATTGGTGATGGTGGTGTTTGTTTAAATTCAGTTGTGGGTAAGTTAGATTAAGTACCAAAATTGGAGTAAAACCAGAACCATAAATCAGGGTTAAATTCAGGAATGAACTATATCCAAAAATTTATAATGTTATTGTTCATTACTATTTGTATTGAAGTTCATTAACAGATTCAACCATCATAAATTGTATTGACCTTGAATCATTCTTTTTGAAGAACGGTGAGCGGAACACTACGGCTGCCTCTTCTTCTCCATGTTCCAAGGAATCAACGTTTTACGTTGTAACAAACACAAACATGGGGTGTTTGTTTATCGATTTGTCTTGTCTTAACGAGACTCAGATGAGCTATGTCAAAAAATAATAAGTGCCCTTCGTAAAATAGGTTTTTTTTTTTGTAGTTCCAACCATTCAACAATGTGTTTAACTATAACACATTATAAGTACTTTCTACTTCGTATTGTCCCGATGAATTTATATCCGTTATAACTATCATACTATCGATTATATAATGTTAAATAACTATTTTACATCACTGATAAGAATTAGAATAATGTGACTTTTTGGTAGAATTATTCTTACCTATCAGATTAAAAAAGTATACATATCAATATGCCCTTAGTCCTTAGATAATGTTTATATTGGCCCAAAATCAAAAGGAACAAGTATAGAACCGTGTGGAGAGGCATTTCATAAACAGATCAATAGTTTGGCTTTGCTCGCATATTTCTACTAGTTTCACTCTCTTAGGTTGTATGTGTGGGTTCGTCTAAATTGCTCGCATATTTCTACTAGTTTCACTATCTTGGGTTGTATCAGTGGGTTCGTCTAAATTGCAACCGGTAATTTTAAGTCTGATGTTTTGAAATTAAGAAAAATTTCTAGAGTATAAAATTCGAGGGAATTTTTTTTGTTTACCCCACACTCCTTCCGTGCCGTTTCCTCTCTATCTTTCAATCTGCTAAATCTCTTTCTGATTTCCGTTTCTTTACTCTATGCTCAATTATTTCTATTTTTATCTTCACTGTTCCGATGGAGATAAGAAGTTCCTTTCCAGGAACCCCCTTAGTCTCGAGTGAAAGGGGAGGGTTTTGCCTGAGACTAGGGGTGAACATCGGTTGGATAATCGACTTTTTGAGTCTATCCATAGTCCGATGCAAAGGATTCTGTTATTGTAAATCTCAATCCGAACCAATCCGTTAAATAACCGAACCAAAGATGAAAATTTTGCCAAGAATAAATTATCTCACAAACCCTCAGACGAAGGGGTTCCGGCGAAGATAAAGAGAGAGTCAAACTTTTGTAGAGAGATATGAGAGAAACTGTGGTAGTGGTGGTGGTAGTAGTCAGAGGTGACGGAGACGAGGAAGAATTGGTGTCGGATATTTTTCACCAAAGATCTTTATACCACGAACTATCATCTTCTTTATACCACGAACTATCATCTTGTTTCTTCAAATATTGACCAAAAATTAACCGTGAAAACATTAGCAAATTTCTTAAATATTCGGTAACTAAGACAAACTAGACATGGTTACAACCTCATTTCTTGCTCGATTACATCGTCCATTTTTTAATATTATATGTTAGAGAACAAAATAATAGAGTACAGCTTTAGAATTGTTCACAACCAACTGAGCTATTAGTGAATATGGGAATTTGAATGGTGTAACCCAATAAACATTCGTGCATTTTCAACGACAACAAAAACTTTATGTAGTGCATTTAAAATTCCAAATACCTTTGGTGTAGTGGTATGACATCCCTCTTAAGCACGTGATGTCTTGGAATTGAATCTCGGTAGAAGCAGATCATCACCAAGATTTATCTCATGTAATTTAGGCACTAAATAAAAGTAGATGTATGTCGGACTTTAAACTCTTTATTGTCGAGTTTTAGGCCTCTTTAATCTTTGATTTACTTAGGAGGTTATCGTGTTTATCACATCTTAATGATGTAACGACTAACATAGATCATAGTCGATTTCTCAAAAAAAAAAACATTAGTGCATGTAAAGGCTATAGACGCCCATCAAAATTGCTGTAAGCGCCCCCGGACACTCATTTTTTTTTTCTTTTTAGAATTCGACTACGATCTACGCTAGTCGTTACAAGACATTGATGCATCATGGAGATGTAATAAGCACGATAACCGTCTAATTTAAACGGATAATGAAAGAGGCCTGAAGCTCGACAACAAAGAGGCCTAAAGCCCAACAAATTATTACATTATTTATAGCCTAAATTATATAGGATAAATCTTGATAGTAACTGCTTCCACCGAGACACGATCCCACGGTCTAATGGACTTGAGAGGGGTGTCCAACCGTTTGTTACACCAAAGAGCAGTTTTAGAATCTCCGGTGCAACAATATTACTACGGGCAGCAAAAACATCCTCTTCATTTCCCCCCAACATCTGTCGATCCGAGTTTGGTCTATTTTCCTCTCTCTCTCTCTCTCTCTCTAATCCAATAGAAACGAGAGAAAGATCTTAATAAGAGCCAGTGAGAGAGAGACTGTGGTCTGTGGGTGACTCTGCGAGTGAGTACTCTCCCTCTCTCTCTCTGGGGAACTTTCGATTTTTCATATCAAGCACTAAAAATTGAAACTTGGGAAAAGAATAGGAAAAATGGTGTTATGGGTATTTGGATATGGGTCTTTAATCTGGAAAGCTGGCTTTCATCATGATGATCGTCTCGTTGGTTTCATTAAAGATTATCGCCGTGTCTTCTACCAAGGTATATATATATATATATATATATCTCTTTCTCTCTCTCTACTTCCTGGGTGATTTAGTGTTTGGGTTTGGTCTATTCATCAAACAGGTAGTACAGATCATAGAGGAACACCAGAATACCCAGGAAGAACTGTAACACTAGAACCTCATAAAGGAGAAGTCTGTGTAAGTACTCCTTTCAATTACTTTTATCAACAAACTTCTTCTTTCTTATTTTATTTGGTGCTTCATAGTTGTATAATTTTGGTTCAAATGGATTTGACCTTGTTAATGGGTGGTTTCATATTGGAACCATTTTAACTTTTGGTTCTTGTTTGTTAACTCATATTGGTGCAATTTTTAATCTGTTTTGTCAAAAAGGCACAACAATCTGTACTTTGTCATTGAAGTGGTAATCTTTCATTAGATATGGCGAAGTATATAGTTTATACATATACTTTATCTATTGATTTTGAATGACAGTGGGGAGTTGCTTATAAAGTTACAGGAGAGGAGGATAAAAAGAAAGCATTATTGGTAAGGTTACTAGCTTTTAATCTTGAAATAGTTCGTCGCTTGTTTCATGTTCACTTTATATGTATACTACTTGACTATATCCTCCTCGCCCACGCTGATACTGTTGCGTCTTGCTTAAGCGGATTATAACTTCGAGTTTTCTTGTTCTTTAGCCGGGAAATGACAAACTATTTAGTCATGGTTTATTTTACATGTTGCCAATCTCAAGATGATTAATAGTTCATAAATTTTACTTTGAGAAGTTTATCACAATAATGGTATTGAAATTTGAACATGATTTGATGAACTTGTAAAAACCCAATATAACTAAAAGCGAATTTCTCAATGGATTGTGAGGCATCTTTATGGAGAGGGAAAAGAACTTTTTTTCCACTTTTTTGTCAGGGACCATTTCTTTCCATTGAGATTTTATTTTAGTTCACATTGAAGGATTCCCTAATCTCAACAAGCGAACATCTTTTTTGTAGTTTGAGTTAAGATACCGTTGTCATACAAGTTTCCTCAATCTTAGCCGATTTAATGGTTTCATTTTTCTGATAGTATTCCACCTTCTGTGATGGTCCATTTTGCAGCATTTAGAAGTGAGAGAGAAGCAATATGACGTGAAGACTTACGTCGACTTCTTTACTGTACGTATTCAAAGTTACTTATATATATTTAACATGATTTTACTACAGGTTTCTGTTCTTACCCAAATGCAAATTATGTTTCAGGAACCAACATCTACAACTCCAACCATCAATGGAGTAATGTTGTAAGTAGAACAAATGACGAATCAATCTATAACATTCTCATATGTGTTTGCGATGTACAATGATGCTGATTTTGGGTGCCTTCTCATATAGATATATAGCATCTCCTGATAAGAAGGCGAATGTGAACTATTTGGGTCCTGCATCACTTGAAGAAATGGCCAAGTATGTATATCGTCTACTCCATGCTCTTTATTATACCATTTTTTACGGAGAACTAATATTTCCGCCGGAGTTAATACTTCTTATGCCCAACTTTTCCGCACTCCGCCGTTCATAAAAATCAATAACTAACATGAGCACTTATAGTATGGGTCTTGGTATCTTATATTGATACAATGTGTCGAAGTACACCGAAGATGCAGACGAAATCTCACAAGATACCTAGTGGATGACTAAGAGTATCTGACACAAGTATCCTTGTCTGAAACTTAAGGTTTTATCGTTCCATCTCATATGGATTCTGAATCAATTTAGCACTTAGAATGATCTGAATTTTCATTAGGATAATCTTTGTAAACACTTATCAGAACATAGTCACCGGTATAAACGTAGTTTATCTTCAACTAGGGTTGAAATATCAAGCTACTTTTGTGAAGAAACATCCTAGTCATTGCACCTAAATACCTAATGCAATTTTTCTGCTTGTGCAGCCAAATTGTGACCGCAGAAGGTCCCTCAGGACCTAACAGAGACTACTTGTTTCATCTCGAAAAAGCTCTTCTTCAAATGGGTACGAACTTTTTTTTTCTATTTGGAGGATTCGTGAACTTAAACGTAAAGAAGATCGACCCTTTTTCTTCTGTGCTCTTGATCAAAATCTTATTTGGTTAACAATGTAGGTTGTGAAGACAAGCATGTTATAGACCTCGCAAATGCAGTTAGGCGAATTATTTCAGAGAAAGAGCCAACAACTTTATGATTCTTTGATCGCTTGGAAAAGATTCACTTGACAAGATATCGGTTATATGATTTATTTAACCAAGATGAAGAGACGGTTGATATATTTAAGCTCCACAAAGATGAAAACATGAAATACAAGGTTTTTAGCATCGATTAACATTAGTTGGCTACTTTCATGTTTTCCAATCTTCATAGTTTGGTACCTTTAACATACAATTATGTACTCGAATTATACCTCAACTTTGCTTCGAATCAACCTCAAGACTTCAATCTTGTGGCCTTATTATAAGAAAAGTGTAATAAAGTCTATAAGATTGTTTTCAGGTCATTTTGAAGTAACAGTTGTATATTCTATATTTTGTTTGGTAGAGAAGTGGTTGGAAGTTTCAAACTCTTTGGTACTTTCCGAGATGTCAAGAGATCGAAGCTATCTAAAAGCATTCAGTTCTAACGTATTGACGAGGGCTTGTTCTCAACTCATAGGTATGGCATTGGGGAACCATGTTCGTCGGTAGGCCTTTCTTGGTGGAATTTATCTCCATTAGGAGTACGAAAGTACAAGGAACTTGATAACAAAATCAACATAACCATATCGCTTCCACCTCTACCGAGCTTTCATGAATGGATATTAGCTGAAAAAATATTGCAGAACAACTTCATTAAATGAGCTTCGTTATGAATCTTTTTCAAAACGATGATTTCATTAGTTATAAAAACGTTTAACTAAAATAGGGAAAAAGTTTTCTATTTTAACTTGAAAAATAAGCTAATTTTCTTAGAAAATCCGACTCGTCTGGATCGGAACCCCTTGACTCGAACGAACCCAAAGTCAATCCAGATCTGTCACTCAAACTAGTCGTCTGGATTGGAACCCCTTGACTCGAATGAACCCAAAGTCAATCCAGATCTGTCACTCAAACTAGTCGAACAATTCAGACCTCAAGTCAGATCTAACTTAGAAAAACAAATACCACCTAATTTGGGTATGGAATGGGAAATTGTGGCTTCCTTTTCACAAGGGCATCTTTCGCAACACTTCTCCTAAACCCTCAACAGTCAAGACTCAAGAGAGAGAAAATTTAGAGAGAGAGAGAGAGAAAGATGGGAGGTGAACAAGAGGTTAAACATCTCGAAGATTGCTCTGTCTCCAAGTGAGTTTCCTCTCAATCTCTATTTCATTTGCCCTAAATAGATTCAAATTTCTGTTTTCCTTGTTCTCCCAGTAAGAGATTTACTTTAAATAAGCTTTCTTTATTATTTTCTTCAATGGATTACTCTGAGATTCATCCAATTAGGGTTTTAATTGAATTAACTCTAATTATAATTGACTGAACTGATTTTCTAGTGTATCCAATGCCATTGGGCAGTACATGAATAAACTGTAAGGAAATTTGATCCCTTTTTAGGTAATAATAATGTGTTTGTAAATGATTTCGATTTTAGACTGAAAGAGGATAGAGAAGAAATAAAACATTTACAAGTGTGAAGGAAAATGATGTGCTTAAGAGTATCGAATTGTTGATATTCCTCCTCCCCAGTGGTTAATTTATTGCAATGAGAGTGGTTCAAGGGCTAGTAGATTTATACGACCTGTCGAAACGTGAAGATATATTCTCCTGCGACGCTAGTGAAGCTAATTGTCTTAGATTCTTAGTTCCCTTCAATTAAATCTATAAGAACAAACACAACCCTCCTTCTTAGAAGTTAGAACCCATTTTGGCAGACCTTGGGCCAGGAAAAGGAAAGTGTCCCAGTGGTCAAAAGCGGAGGATTGCAAAAATACGTTGAGATGCTAGTAAGAAAGAGATGTAAACTTTCTTGGTTAGAATCATGGATGATTTGCAATATATCAGAGACAATAGGTATCACCTGCTACTAACTTTACTAAGGAATATGTTGTATAATGGAGTTAGGAGCTACCCTACCTATCACGAGTTACTCCTACGCCAACTAACTAGGTAACACATTCATGTCGTGTGTGTATGTGATTTTGTCCCATTAATATAACGCTGATGTCCACAAAATAGTCGTCCTAGATCCGTGTGGGAAAACAAATAGTTTAGTTAGGGCACTGTTTGTTATAGGTTGGAAGGGGTGACAGATAGATCAAGGTTTTTGAAAAAAAATTTGTGAGAGGGTCGATAAAGTTTTTCCGATTTCTTTGCTCCGATCAATGTTAAGTTTTGGACTTGGGTCTGGGTGACAAAAGTGACGGCAATATCAAAATTGCTGAAGCTTGGTGTGTCACAATTGTGAACCATGGAGATAAAGTTTTTTCTTCAACTCAGTGATCGGGAGAACAGATTTTCATGTCCTTGAAGTATAATATAAGGTTGCTGATTTTCTGATGAACTTTTTTTTAGGCTAATTGTTTCAAATTTTCCACTATTGAAATTTTGAAACGAGGTTTATTTGGATCATAAGGTGGAGAGGGTGGTTCTTTTCATTTACTTCACCAATTTGCAAGTATTCATAATTTTGGGCAATTGAGTTTCGGGCTTAATTATTATATATACCTAGAGAACTTTGTGATTTTCTTAGAAATCGTATTTGTTTCAAAATTGAAATTGAATAAACATTAAAAGGTCTTCATCTTTTATTAAATTTTTGCAGTGCTTTGGGTACATGGGTATTTTCAGTAGCAGGAGCTTTGTTAGCAATACCAGTGGGGATAAAGAAGAAATCGTTGGCACCGTTGGTGTTCTTCGGGACAACCGGTACCATGCTCGATATCATCATGGGTATTACTGCTTGCGAAAGAGAACATGCCGAACACCAAATGAAGCTTCTAGAAGAACAAAAACTTGCAAATGAAGCTACTACTCTTGTCGAATCACCAGGAAGTGATTCATGATGATGGTGGCATCGATCTTCCCTATTCACTTCCAGGTACAACTGATCTTTTCAACTTTCACATTCGAGCCAAACGAATGGTACTTCAGAAAAGAATAAGCTCTCTGTCCAGTGTCCACCAGTTGCTTTCGTATTTAGGAAACGACTTTTTTTTACATTATGCTTTCGACCGAGTCTTCCTTTAGTTCGGGTTTTGATTTCGACAATGATCTTTGTTTAATGCATGAATTTTGTGTCTTCAAGAATTGGATTTGATCAATGATAATGTGATACTGTTCAAAATCATAATCTTCTTTTCTCTACTCTCAATTAAGACTTAATCACTCGAATCTATTATCCATAAAAGAGTAATAGTAAAAATAAAATTTTGAAAGTAAAGACTATACACCATAAATACTGTTTAAAAATAGTATTACATCAACTAATGTGAGATTGTCATATTTGATCAATAAATTATATACTTATTCATATTCTAATAGCAACCTGGGTTGCACGAAATATTATTAGTATTATAAATAAGTATCAAGTCAATCCAAAGATTTTCATTGTTAAAGACTTGATCAAAGTTATGGGTCTTAATAATTGATTTATGTGATGTCACGAATAGATTTTGACAACTAGTATACATTATATAATATATGTATCAAATAAAAGATTCACTTTGATATAATCTCAAAACTGAAATTCATATATATATATACAATCCTAATTTACACAAATTATCACTCAGTCGAGAAAAAATACTAACAAAATCGTAACGAAGATTATCATATTTTCTTACCTTGGACCAGAAATCTGCTGTGATGAAAGGTTAGAAAGAGCTAAGCTACTAGTAGTGGCACTAGATGGACTAGTATTGTTTGGTTGTTCATATAGGACTGTGAATGGATTATTCGACCCTGCTATAACAGATGACTCTGTAAATCTTCGACCATAAAAACGTAAGAAATTTAACGATGAAACCCTAGGCTCACCTAGAGGAGTTGCGCCTTCTAACATACCAACGACATTGGCCATTGTTGGCCTTAAGTTTGGATCTTCATGAACGCAACATAATGCTACTCTTATTAGCTTTTCTATTTCTTCATTTGTTGCTCTTCCTTCTAGTCTTGGATCTGCTAGCTCTATATATCTCTTTTGTTCATGCATTTCTAATGCTAATAAAGGGAAGTAAATAGCTCCTCCTGATCCTTCACCACAACCTTCACTACTCTCGTCATTTTTCGAAGGCCTTTGTGATTTTAAGGAGCAATTCTTCCTACCACTCACAATTTCTAGTAGCACCTGTATTCACATACAATAAAATGTTTAGTCTAGGTGATGCTTGTTTTTTTTATTGTTTAAACCCGAGTATTGTAAATTTGTAACACAAAGAAATAATATCAGACAGTGAAATCTTAATTCAGATTTATTTCATTTGACTCAAAGAGATTTTGAGGATGACTATTGTAAATTTGTAACTCAGAGATTTTGGACTGAAATCTGGATTTCAGTCAGACTCATTTTAAGTCTGAATCAAGGGATAAATTTTCGTCTGACTTGGTTGAAAATACTATTTTATCCTCAAAAGAGCCAGATTCAAATGAGCAGACTCTGAGAAGTCTGATCCAAAATAAATGAAAAACTATCTAACTCCTTGATTGTAGACATATTCAAGATATATAATTAAGGGTTAAATCTTATAGTACCATGCCATAGCTGTAAACATCGGTCTTGTCACAGATAACAGAACTCGTCAGCCACTCTGGTGCTAGGTATCCGCGAGTTCCCCTCATTGTGGTAAAGTGGCTAGATTGCTCTGGGTTTAGAAGCTTCGACAACCCGAAATCAGAAATCTTAACCTGGAAATGATCATGTAAAAGAATATTTTCAGGCTTGATATCACAATGTATAATCTTATGTTCACATCCACTATGTAAATAAGCAAGTCCTCTAGCTGTTCCAAGAGCTATCTCGACTCTTTCTTGCCATTCTAATGGAGGTCCTGCACCAAATAGCGTCCGATCGAGCGAACTACGATTCATGAACTCATAAACAAGTAACCGTTTTTGTCCTTCGGCACAAAACCCTCTCAATTTCAGTAAGTTTACATGATGAATTTTTCCGATAATGGCAATTTCTGTACAGAATTCTTTGTTTCCTTGAACTCCTAAATTGTTTATCTTTTTCACTGCAACAAGAGTTTTATCAGGAAGTGTTCCTTTATAGACGACACCGAACCCACCCGAACCAATTAGTGTATTGAACTTATCAGTTGCCAGTTCAAGTTCTTCGTAACCGAATCTTACTGGTAACCCCGGAATCGAAATAAAATCATCAAATTCGGCCGATGAACTTCTTGATTTCATTCGACCTAGTTTTATCGACTTTTGAGTCAAAAGTCTCTGTTTTCTCTTCCAGAATACCACACCAACCACAAATATGATCACTAGAAAGAAAGCAGTTGAAGGTAATAGTACTAAAGGAGCTAATGGAAACCTTCTTCCTTTATCGTCACCACTATTTGTTGCTTGGGTATCTCCCATTATTGTCTTAATAAACCCTATTTGATTGTTATCTGTATTAGTATTCGATAATAAAGATCCTAATTGGTTCTCGATTGGATAACAAGAACGAGAATTTTTTGAGTAGAAAAAACCTAAACAAGAACAATTCTTGGAACAAAAATCTTCACATTCAGATAATCCAACATGGAGAATAGTAGGATTAGAGAACTGGTTGGAGAAATAGTTGATTCCGGAACTTAATGGAATATATGAAATAGGGTTTGATTGATTACCGTTAGAGCTAGAATTGCAGGAAGAGGGAAGAACAGAGTTCGAATTCATCGGTAAACAACCGTTTGATTTTGAATCAGAATGAAAACCAGAAGGACAAGAACAAGCTGAATTTGTCGACCCGGGAATATCAGTACATAATCCAATTCTACCACATATATAAGGTAATTGACAATCATCATCTGGTTCATTAAGTTCTTGAATTGGATTTCCTTTAGTAGTAAAACTGAGAACTTTAATTCTTCCATTACTATCTAATTTTGCAATTCTGAAATCAGATTTACCTAAACTTACTCGAATCACAATCACCGACGAATCACCGAAAAGAAAAAGACCAGTCGAATTTAACATCAAATAATTCACCTGAGAATTCGAATCTCTATAAGCTTTCGTACTCATCGATAATTTCCAGTATAATAATCCATTCCACTGAAGAACAGCATCGGAATCCGTAATCGAAAACCTAAAATTACCCATTGATAAATCTCCATCTTGAACAGAACTAACTAAAAACCCCCCAATTTTCAGTTTCTGACCAATCACAATTGTATCAGTAGGAAAATCAAAACTTTCCCAAAGAGAATTATTGGATTGATCAAGTAAGATTAAATTACCAGTTTCTTTAAGTTGTAAAGCTCTAACTGGTGATTTTAATGGCGGAGTTGACCATTTGAGATTTCCATCTTGATCAGAGATGGTAATTCCAGTTTGGGTAAGTTTTAATTTACCTGAATTTGAAATTGGGGAATTTCGATTAGCTGACCAAATTAAAGAATTTGAAGGAACATGAACAATAGAGAAGTAGAAATTTTTTTGTTGAGAACCAGGATTGAGAATTGAAGCTTGAAAAGTTCCATTAGGAGAAATTAAAAAGGACCCAGAATGGTCAACGTAGAAGAGATTTGAAGCAGTGAAATTAGGGTAGATGAATTCAGTAGAGAGAGGACCAGAGAAGGAAGGAAGTGTGTAGGATAAGATGAAGATGGTGTAGGATAGGATGATATAATTGAAGGTAATGGGTTGTTGACCCATGTAGTAGAAGAGTTGGAGAAGAAGAAGAAGAAGAAGAAAGAAATAGTTAGAGAGAGATGGGTAGAGAGAGAAAGTGTTTATGGAGTTAAAGAGTTGAAATTTCAGCCATTAATGGAAGATTTGGATTGATGATAGGGCGGCCCAATAGTAAGGTAGTTGATGATTGAGACAGTTTTTTCATATTTTAGTTGACTGAGTCATGATTTGTTACTTCCGGGAGTTGTTTACTGTGAAATGAAGCAGAGCCCAATCCAGTGATTCACCGCAGGCTGTGGTCTGTGGGTGGGAGTCGGCCTACTGCCGACGGGTAAATTCTTTGTCGCGGTGGGCGGGCTACATGACAACTGACAGGCTCTCGTACTTGAGACTGGTTTGTTAATTTTAGCAGGTTCGAGTTTCTGGTGTCCACGAGCTCATCATTTGGACTTGAGTCAACCTGAAGAGTATCAAATTTTCACGCTTTGGTATCGTTTGGCACCACAGAGTAGGAAGTATTTTTACTAATAGTAGGAACACTTTTACTTTAAAGGAGTACAAAATCGTTAAAGCTTGTTTAATGATTTAACAAATAGAATAGGTCAAATAATTAGTGTCATAACAGACCGTGGTTTAGTATTATTATTTCTTTTTTCATTAGGTACTTCCTTATATTTTAATCACAATTTTGGTGATAGTGGTAGATGTATTACTTTAGTATTGGTTGCGGTGGTAGAGGATGGGAACAGTAATTTAGTTATGGTTGTGGTGGTGTTAGGGGTGAGCGTGTGACAATGGTGGTGGTGATTGTGATACAGGTAGAGGTATTTGGAGGGTGGTGGTGCCGGTGTTGTTGGAGGTGATAGTGGTCGTAGTGTAGTAGTTATGTGTGGCTTGAGGAACAACCAACACATTCTTGAGAGAGAAAGTGTGATTTTTATGTCTAAAGGCAGAATTACCAGTTTTAGTAATGATCATACCTTGGCCATTAGCTGTAGAGATCACCTCTTTTCCCTTATAGGTTGAATTAGAAGAAGTTATGTTAGATGCATCTGGTGTTATATGGTGTGAAGCACCAGTTTCAGCAAACCATGGATTTTCCCCCGAAATGTTGGTTGAAGCAAGCATAGCTGCTAAATTATTTGGTGGATTGCGACCTTGATAGGAGAAATTCATGTGGTGATAGCATTCAGCAGCAGCATGTCTCACCTTG
This sequence comes from Eschscholzia californica, assembly GCF_041429995.1. Classification (NCBI taxonomy): domain Eukaryota; kingdom Viridiplantae; phylum Streptophyta; class Magnoliopsida; order Ranunculales; family Papaveraceae; genus Eschscholzia; species Eschscholzia californica. The sequence goes on along the minus strand of NW_028238483.1, from coordinate 41,002,824 downwards.
TGACAAATTTGACAAGTAGGCCCATCACCATTAGCACTTCTTGAAGCTTGATGAGCATACGACTTCATCTGATTAGACCCATGACTGGAAGTACAATTCTTTCCTTGAGAAGATGAACTTGAGGATTAGTAAACAATGCTTGATTAATATTAAACATAAACCTCTTTTGTCTTTCTGAAATAGTGATTTCTTCACTAATAAGAAGATTTTGAAGTTCAGTCACTGAAACAAGAGGTTTTCTTAACCTAATAGCTATTGAGAAAGAATCATATTCATAGGGAAGAACTCTCAGGATACTTACAACTAGTTCAGCACTAGAAGCTGGGCTACCAGCAGCAGCAAAAGAGTCTGAAATTTTCTTTACCTTTGTAAGAAATTCACCCATCTTTTCATTATCCTTTTTCAAATCACGAAGATTTTCTTGAAGTTGAAAGATATGAGAAGTAGAAGCTGAAGCAAAGGAATCTTCAAGATTTTGCCGTAACTCTTGTGAAAAACTGTTACCAACAACATTAAGAATCAGTGAACCAGATAAAGTAGAATTGATCCAAACCAGTAGAGTCTGATCTTCTTCTATCCAATCGATATACTCTGGATTGATTGCCTTCCTCTCATTATCCAAGAATTGATCTGGTTGAGGACGTGATCCATCGGTTAGATATAATACTTTGTATTTCTTGAGAATCGACAAGAACAGTGATCTCCAAGCAAGATAATTATCACTTTGAAGCTTGATTGCAATAACATTTCCCATGGAATTGATAGTTAATGAGGTGATTTTAGGATGGGGATCAAAGACAAGTTGTAGAAGATAGGAGCTTCGATACCATAGTAAATTTGATTCCCAGTAAATCCTTCAAAGAGATTACATGAGTATTTAAAAAGTAAATGTAACAAAAATTTTAAGAGGAATTTTCAGAGGAGAGCGTGATTAGACCTCTGGAGCTCTGATACCATAGTAAATTTGATTCTCAGTAAACCCCAATCAAAGAGATTGTACGAGTATTTAAAAAGAAAATGTAACAAAATCTTTAAGAGGAATTTTCAGAGGAGAGCGTGATTAGACCTCTGATACCATAGTAAATTTGATTCTCAGTAAAACCCAATCAAAGAGATTACATGAGTAATTAAAGAGAAAATGTAACAAACTCTCTAACAACTCTAACAGACTTTTGTTCTCTCTCTCACTAACCATAACTAACAAATAACAACCTAGATGAAGTTATCATCCAGTGATGTGCGAGTGGCCAATGCTCCATCCAACCGTAACCAACCAAACAACCATGAAGCATTCGTGATACAATGAGAGTGTGACGGATATGTAATGTCCAGCTCCAATTAGAATTATGCTCTATTATAGTATACATTATATAATATATGTATCAAATAAAAGTGTCACTTTGATATAATCTCAAAACTGAAATTCATATATGTACTATCCTAATTTACACATATTATCACTCAGTCGAGAAAAAAATACTAACAAAATCGTATCGAAGATTATCATATTTTCTTACCTTGGACCAGAAATCTGCTGTGATGAAAGTTTAGAAAGAGCTAAACTAACAGTAGTGCCACTAGATGGACTAGTACTGTTTGGTGGATTATTTGATCCTGCTATAACAGACGACTCTGTGAATGGTCGACCATAAAAACGTAAGAAGTTTAACGACGAACCCCTAGGCTTGCCTAGAGGAGTTCCGCCTTCTAACATACCGATGACAGTGGCCATTGTTGGCCTTAAGGTTGGATCTTGATGAACACAACATAATGCCACTCTTATTAGCTTTTCTACTTCTTCATATGTTACTCTTCCTTCTAGTCTTGGATCTGCTAGCTCTATATATCTCTTTTGTTCATGCATTTCTAATGCTAATAGAGGGAAGAAAATAGCTCCCCCTGATCCTTCAACACCACCTTCACTATCTTCGTTTCTCGAAGGGCTTTGTGATTTTAAGGACCAATTCTTCCTACCACTTACAATTTCTAGTAGCACCTGCAAATATCACATCCAAAACAAATGTTTAGTTTAGGTTGTTTTTGTATATTATTTTAGAGTCCATGGGTATATAGACCAAAATCATTTTGATAATAGGTTTATAGACCATTCCTCTTAGATTATGGATTTTTAGTCCTTTTACAAGAAGGGCATAAAGTATGGATAATTTTTTGGATATTACCCAATGTATCCTAAATCTAAAAAACCCGGGATATTTGAATTTCCGAGGGTTTTGGGAAACTTTCCCAAAACCGCCGGGCGTGATTTCGGGCGTTTCTAAAGAAGGCGAAACATAAAGTGATAACTATCCCTTCATAAATACATTTTCTCTCTCTAAAATACCCGATTTCTATTTTCATCCAATTTCTTCAGAAGATCGAAACGATAAACCCTAAATAGATCAAGAAACCCCGAAAGTTTATATCATTTCATCTTCTCCATTCATCTTTTACATTGAAGAATCGATTCAGGTGAAAAGGTAAGCTGTAAAGTAAACCCCTTTTCGTTATAAAATCGATTGAAAGCGAAACGAGAGGTTCTTTCAGTTTAAATCGTTATAAATAGTTGTTGCATGTCAGTTTAACTTCATATTGAAGAGGATTTGTTGATTTTGGTAAAGATTTCTCTGTAGATATGATGTTTGTTTTCGGTTTAAAGGAGATTAAAACAGATTTAGGGTTTTTTCGTTCGTTATTATTTAAAAAAGGGGTACAAAATCGATTTTGTCTCATGAATAATAGATCTTTAGATGTTTACAAAGAACGGATCGACATTAAAATCTTTTGTTTTACTTGAAAAACCTAAATATTCTTTTTAAACTTTTATTTCTGTTTAATAATAAGATAACTTTGTGTTATAAAAAACATATAATTTATATAAAATTAAACAATATTTCTTAAAAATGGTTTAATGAAATATTTGATCTTGGTTTAGGGTTTAATGAGATGTCCTTTACATTGCAGCAATAGTTTGATAATGGCTCCAAAAGGGAAATCTAAAACGAATGTTACAGAAGAAAAAAGCACATTAAGAAGGAGTCCTATGAAGAGAAAGGCCACTGTCGAAGAAGTAGTTGTTAAGAAGAAATCGAAAACAAAAGAAACATCAGTATCTGAGGTAAAGTATCTGGAATTTGTTGTAATTTATTGTTATTTTGAAGAAAAATTGATAAATTATGATTTACATACATATATGTTTTTTTCTTTTAACAAATTATGCCTAGTTTGATGTACAAATTTGGGATATAACTTTAAATTATTCATTCTGTCTAACAAATTTCCAATCATGTTAGTTAAAGTATGCATACTTTAGATGATTAATGGCTGACAGTTTACAATTGTGTTTTTTTGTCGTATTTGCAGGCTGGTGGTAGTTCTAAAAGTTTGAAGATTAAGGACAAAGGAAGCTCTAGTAAGTGGATTGATATAGTAGGTGAACAGAAATTAATACCGGTGCAAAAAACATCGGCACTATTCAGATACACTCTCAGCAAACCAATAGAGTTAATCAATAGCATACGTTCCTACATGACTGAAGAAATGAAGGAGGAGATTAGCAAAACTCCTTTCAGTCAATTGTTTGATGCTATGGCAGAAGGTACGATATTAAGGGAGAATTATACTAGTCGTCCTACAATTGCCATTTTGGATGTTCTTTGTCGATATAAAAAATCGACAAAGAAATTTGTTATTGGGGGTAAAGAGTTAGAATTCAAACCCGAAGATGTATCTTTGTTGTTGGGAATGCCAATGGAGGGTTCTGAATATGAGGCATTCCCTAAGAAAAATGACCTAGATCCTTTGAAGTGTGCTTTCTTGAACAAATACTTCAAGGAAACACTTGAAGCATCAAGAAACAAAAATATGGGTCTCTCAAGTGCTGTTGTTGGGAATGCACTTCAGAAATGCGTAAGGAACAGTGAACCAGCAATAGAATTTGTTCAACTTCTAATTATGATGTTTTCGGCAAGCTTCCTATTTGCTACTTTGGCTGGTTTCACTGTATTGCCTAGTATTTATAAGAACATCCAGTCTAGAAGAGCAATCAACAGGGTGTCATGGCCAAGAGCCATACATTCATATATGATGGAAACGATCGAGAAGCATTCAGAAGACCCCACCAAAGCATCTGGTTGCTTGTTACTGTTGCCTGTGAGTATTCTTTTTTTAATTAATTTGTTATTTAAATAGCATATTCTTTCTTATAAAGTATGAGTAATTTTTAATACTTTTTTTTTTGTTTCTTTAGTTCTGGGTGTGCATGCATACTAATCTGTATGCGAAGAATGCACTGAATGAAACAAGAACCCCAAGGTTCTTGAGGTGGTCTGTTGATGGATTCAAGAATGGAATGGAAAATGAATTAGCTGGTCTTGAACCTGAGGAGGTAAAACCAACTTTTTATGTGAACTTTTATTAATGAAAGTTTAATTTCTTTATAAATATATTGTATTTCTTTTTCCATTATATGTGATTTATCATAAATTACATATAATTTATGATAAATTATTCGAATGCATCTAAAGAATACCCTGTGATTTATGTAACTCTTTACATGCAGGTTTATGAGGATGTTGTGGATGATGTGAGTGAAGAAGAGAAAGAAATGTTGAAGTTTACAGAAAAGGTAGTTGTGGATATACCTTTTGATGAAGAGTTGAATAGGGTGGAGATGATGGAAGCCCTAAGTAGAGAAGTAAGTAATCAAAGAGAAGAATTAAAGAAAAAGGATGAGGAACTTGAAAGTTTGAGGAATGAAGTAATACAATTGAAGTTACTTCTAAAGTCTGAAAAGAGGGAGGAATCATTGATGGATGATTATCATAATGAAGGAATGGGTCAAGATAATGGGGACCAGAATGAGGATGTAGATAATGTTGGGGAGAAAGAAAATGTCAATGATGAGATGTCTGATGGAGTAGAACATGATGATAAAGTACAGGAAGATGAAAATGTGGAAGAACAACAACAGGAAGGTCAGTATTTATTCATACTTTTACTTTTGTCTATTACTCATTGTGGTAAAGTATGCATACTTTACATAAAATATAATTATCACAGAATAAATGATATAATATTTATATGTCAATTTCGTGAAAGTATCCATTTTTTTTTATATGATTGTTGTTTTCAGTTGATGATGGAAACGTGCCATGCACGGCCATTGTGTTGGTGCCTAATGAGGAAGAGAAGCAATATAGTTCAACTCCCAATTTTGATTTGGGAATAGATTTCACAAATGCACCCGACTTCACCGACGTTGTTCAAGTTGCTCAAGCCTATCAAGAGAATGCTGAAACAGAAAGACTCATAGATGATGACTTTGTCGAGACTACTCCAACATCAGTAAAGAAGAAGAGAACAAAATCAAAAGCTATTAAGGGTGGATCGGACAGAACAGTTGATGGGGGTGAAACACCTAAACAGAATTCTCTTATTAAGAGAATCAAACAAGCTCCGAGAACAAGGAAACAAACTGAAAAGGCCGAGCCAAAAGAAAAGGCCGAGAAAGAAAAAAAGAAGGAAATTGGGAAAAAGGAGGTAGTCAATGTTGAAGAAGAAGATAAAAAGGGGAAGGGAGTTTCGATTGATGATGATGAACCACTTAGCAACTGGAAGAAGAGCAAAGTTTGGAAGAAAGTGAAAGACAATGAGAAGGGTCTGCTTGAGGAGTTCAACCAAGGAGTGAAGATGAAGTAATGAATTTGAAGTTCTTCGAATCATTTTCAATATGTTATGAAATGTTTTGTTGTTTGTGTTACATTATGATGATTGTAACAAACATAATCTGATATATCTAATATAATATAAATATTTTGCTATAAATTCATTTCTTAAACTAACAACAATTAACATGCAGAACAATTGTATGGGAATCAAATCTAACAAGTGATGTTAGAGGAAGAGAGGTGAATTGGCTTATGATGAACTGTGAAACCGATGCTCAGCTTATAAATTGGTGGTCAAAGCATCTATCTTCAAAAGTTTTAAAAGGGGCTGGACAAGTTTTCGTTCTCGCATCTGAATTATGGGTAAGTTTTAATTACAGAAGTCATAATTTCATAATAGAAAAGTTTTGATGTGTATAAATTACATGTTTTGTCAAATAAAAAGGTTTGCATGATAAGAAAAATATGTATACTTTATTAGGTTCAAGTGTTTTGTTTGTTGTAAAGTATGAATACTTTATAGCAATGTAGCTGTTTTGTTTTATAAAGTATGTTGTTTTTATTTGACAGACAATGATAAATTGCAAGTCAGCCCAGTCAAACATAGACCCCCACCTATCCGGACGGTTATTAAAGGAGGCTGAAAGAGGGCTTATATCTTATATAGTGGCTCCAATGTGTCATGCGATGAGTACAGATGTTAGTAGGGGTATTCATTGGACTTTGTTAGTATTTGATTACTTTGATCAGTCTTGGACCCATTACAACTCGTTGTTCTTTGACATAAAGCTACGTAAACAATGTGAAGAAAATGCTGCAAGATATGGACAATACATATTAGATGTGCTTCACAAAACAAAATATGTGAGTCCTGAATTTAAGAAGAAATGTAAGATTTCGAAGACGCCGTATGATCATCAACAAGGAGAAAAGTAAGTACATAATATTTCACATTTTTATGATTACTGTAATGCATACAGATAGTTACATAGTTTATAAATTATTTTGTGGTTTCATACTAAATGTTATATCAATGATTGACAGTGCGGATTGTGGACTATTTGTTATGCTTCATATGGATTTAGTATTTATGAAACATTACAAATGGGCAGTACCGGATGAATACCTTGCAAGAGATTGGATTGAATTAGCTCAGCGTAGAAGAGCGGAAGTGACGTACGAGCTATTGAATGAAACCAGAGATTTGTGGAAAAAAACTTTAATATAGTTTAGATTAAAGTATGGTTTTATGTTTTGAAATTTAAAATAGTTGTAATGAATTATAATTGCCAGTTTGAAGTATAAAATATTTTGATGGGTGGAACTGTAATTTTTAATTAAAATTTCATATTTGTTAAAAAATGTCTGAAATATATCAAGTTTCTTCCTTTCATTTATTACAGAAACATGAGTAACGTTTTGATAAATAACGTGTTATGTAGTAAACACGTAAGAAATATGAAATAAAGTACGGACAACATGAGACAAAGTATGAATATTTAAGAATAAATAACAGTAAATTTATGAAACAAAACAAGAACTTTTAACCAGAACATTTATGTAAATTTAAATTCTGTAAAAACTTTAACCATTTTGCACCAAATACATCAATTGTACTGTATTTTGTGTAATTGGTTTTGCTAACATATTAACCACATATGTTAGGCAAGTATAACCTTCATGTAGAGAATAAACTTCTGATAGAGAATAAAGATAGAATAGTGAAACAAAACATAGGAAAAAAAGATTGAATATTTGAAAATTATGTGGATTGAAAGTGTTATGTAACATATATTTAAATACATCAGATGCTTACCCTACATGTTTTCCGATTGTGGTATGAAGGTTGCTTACACCTACCACATATCCTTAATTTTCTTGGCATATTTCCAGAGCTCTCGATCCGTACTGTTCTTGGACGACCTGGTCTACGACTAATCAACGGTGGGAGAATTTTGGTGGCTTCATCAAAAATCCTTGGTTCATCAACATTGGATATAGGCATTATATGTTCCTGGTAAGTCTTCACATAAGACTCCGTTGTCCAAATAGGATCGTAAAAACAATCTTGTTGGTCTTCAGACAAGCTTTTAATACACAACATTGCGTGTTCACAAGGAACACCATCAACTTGCCACCTTCTACAAGTACAAGAAATCTGTAGAAGATTAACACAATGAGAAGGTTCTGAGTAAACCTCGAATATAAATGGGGCAGCCTGGGCAATATTACAGGTTGCAGCACTATCATGTTTTGCTTTCAACAAATCAGTGATGGTAGGACACAAGAACGTCGTCCATTTTTTAGACAATTCTCTTGCTGTGTTCATTTTGTTCATTATATGAATACGAATTGCCTCCAACATTGCTGTAATTGGTAGTGCACGAGCATGTCGAATCTGATTGTTAAAGGATTCTGAGAGTTGAGATGATATCGCCGTGTATCTGTATCAAATAAAACGTATATAAATTTTAAATATTTCATTCTGAAGTCGATAATTTTTAACAAAAAGAATACATACTTTTCAGTAAACTATCGGAATGCGGTGTAAAATACATGTTATTTGTTACTTAAAGTCAAAACTGTATACGGTACAATATGTACTGTCAACATAAATTATCAATATAGTAAATGAAATGAATACACAAATTTATCAGATCGTACCTTATACCGGGAAAGAAAGCATCTGCCCAAGAGGCAGGGTCTAAGGAATTAAAAAATGCTGCAACTTTTGAACCACCCATTTGTATCATCTGATTAATAGTTGCGTGATATTCAGATTCGGGGAGAGCTCTAGCAGCCTTGAAAATTAATGTTTGGAAGAATTTTGATTTTCTAGCTGCATTTGCCAATCTTAAATTCAGATTGTTCCTTAGATGCCATACACAGAAGGAATGGTGTGCTGTCGGGAAAATGTTCTTGACACCGTTGATTATACCATTGTGACGGTCTGAAATAAAGATATACGTCTTTTCCATATTCAGAGCATTCCGCAAATGCCTTAGAAACCAGTCCCAATTTTGGTCATTCTCAACATCAACAACAGAATATGCTAACGGAAATAGACCTGTAAGTTGAAAATATTTTAGTGAAAGTATGAAAATTTAAATATTCATAAAGCATACTTATGTAAAATTATCTTATTGTATGATAAATTTACAGTAATGTTCATACTTTAAAGTTTGAAACCTAAGTAAAATATGCATACTTTACGTATGTTTTTGCATACTTAATTGCAAATGTATGATAATGTACATAAAATTTTGAAAAATGATGTTGAGAAAGGAGATACTTTTTTAGATTAAATTGATGAATTATAAAATGTTCAGAAATTACCATTGTTACCGTCTTTAGCCACAGCAGCCAGTATGCAACCGTTAAAACGAGTCTTGCAAAATGTACCATCCACATATAAAACTGGTCGACAATATTGAAAGCCAGCTATACAAGCATGTGGTGCAATGAAAATTCTTTTAAATCTCCGAGACACATCGTCAACTTCAAGTTGTACTATGCTGTTTGGGTTGGTACGTGAAAAGGCATCAGCATACCATCTAAGTTTTGCATATGAGTCTCCTTCTTGACCAAATGCTTCATTCATTGCTACTTTCTTCCCCTCATAAGTGTAGTAATATGGAAGTTGGACAGCGTAATCTTTCAAGAAGTCTTTTTTCAGACTTGCTGTCGAACGATCCGGGCTTCTTGTAACATCATCTAAAATAAGTTTCCCAACAAATGAACTGTTTAGTTTGGGTTTCTTGGTCTTCTTAATGAAATCTTCACAGTCATGTTTCATTTCCATGTCTTTCAAAATAAACATGGATTCGCATTTCAATGGCGCACATCCATGTACTCTCCATTTGCAATCTTCAACAGGACATACAGCAGTTACCCGCTTCGAATCATTTTTAATAAATTTAAAATCATGGCCAGTATTTATACTATATTGACGAAGAGCAAATCGAAATGCTTTAGCACCCCCGGGAAATAATTGACCAGGTTCTGTAAACATTTTATCCCAACCATCAGATTTTAATATCGTCTTCTTGCTTTGTAATGATGAATCTGCTTGAATCTCCATCTGTTCTGTAAAACATAATTATTGATATTGTAAAACAGACAAATTGTTTAGATACGAAAACAATTCAAAATGTAAAGAACAAATTACGTACTTAGATCTGTATGTATGAGAATATCATTCATTTGTAAATAAAGTACGCATACTTTGTCGCATGTAAAATTGTAATTTATACCTATTACAACATTTTATAGACAACTATGTAAGAAAGTATGCGTACTTTGTGATAAATTTTATATATGTACATGTTATTTACAACATAATATTATTAAAAAGTATATATAATGTAACGTAAATTATACATAATGTATACTACATACCAAGTGTTTTCCATACAGATCTGAGATTAAATGACTGAAATCTAATACCCAACATTACCTGTACTATCAGTTCAATTTGATGTGAAGATAATATTAGATGTGAAAAATCTAAATATTTGAATGAAAACATCAGATCTAGATTACATGGATTCAATAAAAATGAAACAGAGATATCAAATACATGAAATAACACTTTAGTTATGGAAAATTACAGCAATACAGATTCATTTTAAATGATGAATGGAAAAGACGATCATTTGATATTTATGAAATCTTCAATATGAATCGTTAACTATAAGCAAATGTACATAAGATGTTAAACCTGAATAGTTGTGGCTAGAATAAAGAGAAGATGAGTAAAAACTCTAAATGACAATGGAGTTTGTGATGATGGCTCTTGATTGAATACTAATCAATGGAGTTTTTTACAGCTGGGCGAGAGTTTAATGAAGGTTTAATGATGATTTCATTTTTAGAGAGGTAATGGGAAAGTTTCTGGATTTCGGTTACGGAATTATAGAGAGAGAGTTGTTAGTTACATAAAGAACGTGATTGGAGAGAGAAAGTTGAGATAAATATGGAGAGAAATCTAATACGGTTTAGAAGGAAAATCACGATTAGATATTAACCGAAGGTTAATATAGGTATTCCATATATAATAAATATTATATGGATTTGTGTAATCTCTCTAGATGACACTAAAAGGACCGGATATCTATTAAGATTATTATTTAGGTTTTCAAATCCTTTTTAGGATTATAGAGGATTAAATCTCCTATTAGGACCCTATTTTTGGTCTATAGACTCAAAAATTAATTATTTTACGAATCCCAGTCTTCTAAATCTAGGTTGTTTTGGTCAAGGGCCCAATAGTCAGTTCAAGTAATATCAGACAAATCCTAATTCCTAATTCAGATTGATTTCATATGCAATTGATTTCCTATCCAACTAAAGTGGACCCAAAATCAATTCAAGTTTAGCCATTAAAACTAGGCAGATACATGAGTTAAATAAAAGGACCAACCTTCTGAGATCTGACTCGAGTCAATTTAGATTTTGAGTTAGATTTCATAGGAGAAAAACAAAAACCACCTAAAGATAATGTTTTGGGTTTCCTATTTCTGACTTGTAAATGTGACTCGAAGTTATTTTTGGACCAATTTCAGTCGAACTCATTTTTGAGTCTGAATAAAGGGATAATTATTCATCTAACTTGGTTGAATTAGACTGGGGGGAGTTTAATCCGAAAAGAAAAACTAGCTAAATTTTTTACATTCCTAGTCATTCAAGATATAATTAAAAGTTAAGTCGTAGTACCATGCCATAGCTATAGATGTCGGTCTTGTCACAGATAGCAGAACTCGTGAGCCACTCTGGTGCTAAGTACCCGCGAGTTCCTCTCATTGTAGTAAAATGGCTAGATTGCTCTGGATTTAGAAGCTTCGACAACCCGAAATCAGAAATCTTAACGTGGAAATGATCATGTAAAAGAATATTTTCAGGCTTAATATCACAATGTATAATCTTATGCTCACATCCACTATGTAAATAAGCAAGTCCTCTAGCTGTTCCAAGAGCTATCTCAACTCTTTCTTGCCATTCTAATGGAGGTCCTGTGCCAAATAGCGTCCGATCAAGCGAACTGCGATTCATGAACTCATAAACAAGTAATCGTGTTTGTCCTTCGGCACAAAACCCTCTCAATTTCAGTAAGTTTACATGATGAATTTTCCCGATAATCGCAATTTCTGTACAGAATTCTTTGTTTCCCTGAACTCCTAAATTGTTTATCTTTTTCACTGCAACAAGAGTTTTATCAGGAAGTGTTCCTTTATAGACGACACCGAACCCACCAGAACCAATCAGTGTATTGAACTTATCAGTTGCTTGTTCAAGTTCTTCGTAACTGAATCTTACTGGTAACCCCGCCATCGAAATAAAATCATCAAAATCGGCCGGTGAACTTCTTGATTTCATTCGACCTGGTTTAATCGACTTTTGACTCTGTTTTCTCTTCCAGAATACCACACCAACCACAAATATGATCATTAGAAACAAAGCAGTTAAAGGTAATAGTACTAAAAGAGCTAATGGAAACCTTCTTCCTTTATCGTCACCACTATTTGTTGCTTGGGTATCTCCCATTATTGTCTTGATAAACCCTATTTGATTGTTATCTGTATTAGTATTCGATGATAAAGATCCTAATTGGTTCTCGATTGGATAACAAGAACGAGAATTTATTGAGTAGAAAAAACCTAAACAAGAACAATTCTTGGAACAAAAATCTTCACATTCAGATAATCCAACATGGAGAATAGTAGGATTAGAGAACTGGTTGGAGAAATAGTTGATTCCAGAACTTAATTGAATATATGAAATAGGGTTTGATTGATTACCGTTAGAGCTAGAATTGCAAGAAGAGGGAAGAATAGAATTCGAATTCTGCGGTGAACAACCGTTTGATTTTGAATCAGAATGAAAACCAGAAGGACAAGAACAAGCTGAATTTGTTGATCCGGGAATATCAGTACATAATCCAATTCTACCACATATATAAGGTAATTGACAATCATCATCTGGTTCAGTAAGCTCTTGAATTGGATTTCCTTTAGTAGTAAAACTAAGAACCTTAATTCTTCCATTACTATCTAATTTAGCAATTCTGAAATCAGATTTACCTAAACTTACTCGAATCACAACTACTGATGAATCACCGAAAAGAAAAAGACCAGTCGAATTTAACATCAAATAATTCACCTGAGAATTGAAATCTCTATAAGCTTTCGTACTGATCGATAATTTCCAGTATAACAATCCATTCCATTGAAGAACAGCATCAGAGTCCGTAATAGAAAACCTAAAATTACCCATTGATAAATCTCCATCTTGAACAGAACTAACTAAAACCCCCCCAATTTTCAGTTTCTGACCAATCACAATTGTATCAGTAGGAAAATCAAAACTTTCCCAGAGAGAATTATTGAATTGATCAAGTAAGATTAAATTACCAGTTTCTTTAAGTTGTAAAGCTCTAACTGATGATTTTAATGGAGGAGTTGACCATTTGAGATTTCCATCTTGATCAGAGATGGTAATTCCAGTTTGGGTAAGTTTTAATTTACCTGAATTTGAAATTGGGGAATTTCGATTAGCTGACCAAATTAAAGAATTTGAAGGAACATGAACAATAGAGAAGTAGAAATTTTTTTGTTGAGAACCAGGATTGAAAATTGAAGCTTGAAAAGTTCCATTAGGAGAAATTAAAAAGGACCCAGATTGGTCAACGTATAAGAGATTTGAAGCAGTGAAATTAGGGTAGATGAATTCAGTAGAGAGAGGACTAGAGAAGGAAGGAAGTGTGTAGGATAAGATGAAGATGGTGTAGGATAAGATGATACAATTGAAGGTAATGATGGGTTTTTGACCCATGGAGTAGAAGACTTGCAGAAGAAGAACAAAGTAATACTACTAGTTAGAGAGAGATGGGTAGAGAGAAAGTGTTTATGGAGTTAGGATTTGAAATTTCAGCCATTAATGGAAAAGTTGGATTGATATTGATAGGGCGGCCCAATAGGATGATTGAGACAGTTTTTTTCATATTTCAGTTGACTAGTCATGATTTGGTACTCCTAGGAGTTTTTTACTATGAAATGAAGCAGAGTCCAATCCAGTGATTCACAACACACTCTGGGTGGGAGTCAGGTGGCTGCCGCCGACCAGCAAATTCTTTGTCGCGGTGGGCGGGCTATATAACAGTTGGCAGGGTCTGGTACTTGAGACTGGTTTGTTAATTTTAGCAGGTCCAAGCAGATAGTGTCTTCTCATTGGGTTTCTGGTGTCCACGAATGTTGTATTTCCGGGGTATCTTCACACACTATATTTAAATGAAAAATTGCTAGAAATCAAAATGCAAATTTAGATGTAAATGATAGAAATAGCCGAGGCAAGTTGTGACGGAAGTATGGTCGTGGTGGTGGTATAATGTGGTTGTGTTGTATATAGTGGTGTTCAACGGCTGGCACGGCCTATAATGAGTCAGCTTTCTGGTAGTCTGGCCCAGCCGGAGATCAAGCCCGGGTCCTTTTATTGAAGGAGCAGATTTGCTCTGTCCTGAATACTCCTGGTAATGTCGTGACTCGGGTCAGGTCGGACCTACACGGGCTAGTTTAGAAGAACTCTGCCCCAGCCTGGGCCCAAATCGACTTTGGGAGCACTTTTTTATAAGATTTCAGTGCTATCACACCTGCCTTCAACTTGAGGAGAGGGCTGGTAGGAAAATTTATTCTCTCTTGTTTTGCCTAAATTTAGAGTGTCCTCTTGAGTTTTTCTAAGTGCCACATAAGCAAATAAATTAGTTTTAAACTAAAATATATGCTTTTAGAGCTTCTCTTTAGTGTTGCGTTGGAGAAGGTTTTGGAATAGATTGACTCTAAATGGCTAAATAAGAAAGAGACCATTTAGAGGTCCATTTTTCACACTTGACGCGTAGGATTTTAGAGTTTTCTTGAGTCTTGCATTGGAGATGCTCTAAGGCACATGAAACACATATATGACACTCATTGTTTACTAGTAAATACTCTTTCTATCAATGAGAGAAATGCTTTTTTGAACTTTTGGAGGGAGTACTGTAGAGGATTCTCGGATATGGTCATTCGAGAAGTCCCTCTGAGGACGACCCCACACAATCCTTACGAGAGGTAAAGAAGCGTCTACGAGTAAAGCACCTTATCCATATATACGCTTGCTACTTACGCTCCGCCATCCATTCTAAGTTTAAGAACCTAGATAATAGTATCCCGATCAAACTGTTGATGAAGGACCGCCTGTGCACGACTCGACGAAGGGCCGCCTCAAAAGCCGAGGACTCGGGCACAGGAGGCCCAACCCATTTGACACCAGTGGGAACTAAAAAAAGTAGAACTTTTAAGAAAAACAAAACATAACTTGGTTGAAAGATTATATTACCATTAGTGTTTTAGTTTTCTTTAGGTGGAGGCTTTGAGGTATAAAAAATAATCTCTGGGACATAAAACAGCAACCTACTGCTTCCTGTGGGATTATCTCACAAAACCAATAATACCGACTAAACTAGTGTAGGTTAAACCAACGTTAGCATGGGTGAACGAAAAACATAGAAGAGGTCGTCTCTACTCTGTTCATTCACCAATGAAAATTCTTAAAACACGTCTTACCGGGACCCACTCCTTCCGTAGCCTCCCTCTAGAAACGAAACAAAACAAAACCCCCCATTTCCATTTCCATTTCTAAAAACAACACAAGAAAAATTTCACAAAACACGCAGAAGAAGAAGAAGAAAAACTCATGGCTTACGTCGAGAATGGTAACTAATTTCACTCTTTCTCTAATTCATTATCTGATTGATATCTCAATTTTAGGTTTTATGTTTTATTTCTTCATCTTTTAGGGCTTGTTTTTATGTGATCTTTGTTTCTCCAGATTTATTAGGGTTTCCTTTATATGCTTATTAATTTTGTTTCTCTCTCTCTCTTTTGGTGCCTGGGTTATGAGATTAGGTTAATATATTGCCCTTTTCTTCACCTATTTATTATGATTGATTATAGAGCTTAATTCATCGTTTTTATATATTGAGGATAATGTCATGCTGATTTGTGTGCTTGAGGTTCCTCAAATGTTAGAGTATTTCCTGATTAGAGTTAATTCTAGAGCTATAAATCTTGTTGTTATACTAAATTGCTTAGTATTCTTGTCAATTACACCTGAGAGTTTGTCAATTAGATGTTAGGTTTGGGTTTTAGCAAATCAGAGATGTTCAATCAAGAATTTTAATAATGGTATTATCCTTTTCCAACTAAACTCGGAACTTGATGTGAAGTCTAAGTAGTCGGTAGCAGAATTTTTTGTGTATAGATCGGCCTATATGAGCGATATATTGGATATCCTTGGGTATCAACTATATTGAGGATCAAACTGGGGTCCGTTTGACGTGGATTGCCTTGGCCATAGATATTTATCCTAATGGAGGCAACATGAAATATTTCTGAAGTGCTTTCTCTTTTGTCGTAAAGTTTCGACTTCCTTGTTCATGAAACCCGGGATTCATATATCAGACTTGAGATACTTAGACATATTCACTAGGTTTTTCCTTTCGCTTTATCCAGCAGTTTCTCAACCTTTTATTACTAAGTGCTTTAGATACAACCGTTAAAATCTTCTTCCGTCTTATTGCAATGATAAGGTAGTCAAGTTTCCTTCAATTGATAGGAATCTTTAGTCCTAAGAATTTATATTTAAAGAACTCTGCACATTCGTTGTTTCTTCTTGGGAGTGAAACTGAAATTTTCTTAATGTCCAATCTACCGAAAGTTAGAATCAGTACGTAAAATCGTTTAATTAAAACTTTTGAAAAAAAAAAAAAAAAATCGTTTGATTTCTTATATCTGATGGAATAGGAACTCGAGATATATCTTGTCTCTCATTTGATAGTCTCTCTTCTTTGAGTACATTAAGAATTAGTTCCAATGCCATCATCTAAAAGAACATTTGGATCCATGTGATAAGATACATATGTTTTTTAGTGTCGTTAATCTAAGAGGTCATTTGCCGCTCCTGCATTAGGCAGATACCCAAAACCCTATAGCTCGCTTTCTGGAGTCTTTTTTTCTTGCGGCACATGGGTTGTAGTCTTCCTGATAAGTCAAGTCGTAAAACTTCACGTCTCTATGATATAATTGTTGAAATTTTACATACATATGTTAAATGAGAATATATGAAACATTATCTAACAATTGGGTAATACATTCGGAAATTTCTGTTCCATACGTAAAACTCTTAAAGACTGCACAATAAACATAAAGAAATCAATGGGTAAACATGAAGAGTGATATGTCTTTGAGAATTTTTGTTATGTACTACTTGTAAGTTTTAACCACATTCTTGCTGCTTTTTTAGAAAAATATATATTCCTTCAAATTAAAAAATAAAGCAATGCATGAATTATTGGCTTCTGCGAGATATCAATCATCATGTACTACTAAAAGGTTTAGATTTGCAGAGGATTGGAATGGTTCTCCTTGTCACTGTCGTTCACACTTAAGTAGATTGGATTTTTGATGAATTTACCTCAAACTTTTTTGTTAAACTAGCACGGCACATATAGTTCCATACTATGTTGAAAAAGTCGGCAAGGGGGACTAGTCGGCGGACTTGGGACTAGGCATAGTCGCTAGTAGTCGTATTTACACGGGACTAGTCGTAGAATATAAATATATAATTATATATAGGTATAAATATAAGTATTTGGTCTTAATGAAGTATAAACACTAAAAATTCATCCCTAAGAAGCACACATATAATTATCAACAAGTTCTACAACATTAATGAAGTATAAAACACTAACAACTAACATTTATTTGAGTTTATAGAGAAAAAGAGTAGAATATGGGTTGTAAAAAGAAATAGTAAAAAAGATTGAGAAGATAGAGAAACTTGGAATCTTGTTTGGAGAGGAAGAAAACTTCAAAATTACTTCAATCTGGTTATAATGATATTTGGAGGGGAGAGGAAGGGTGAAAAGCCGAATGAGCAAATCCTAAACCACCTTTGTCGATTTGAGCAAAAGAAAAAAAGGCTCCGCTAAATAATCCCGACTGGCCCGACTAGTCGACTCGGTCCTAGTCGGACCAAGTCGGGGATTCACTCGGAATTCCACGGGACTAGGGTTTTGGCTCCTAGTCGAGTCGGCAAGATGGGGACTGAGGAGTAGTCGGGGTGTACTCGGGGATTAATCCCGACTTTTTCTTCATAGGTTCCATACTTGAGCTAATTGGAAATAATGGTTTGTTCGGTTCATCCTTGTTGAAATACACCGTATTTGATTCAAATTTGAGCTATTTGGGTTTTCCAAGTTATGGAACTTGTGAACTCGGTGAAACTTCTATGATCCAGATCTTAAAAACATTTCAATAATCTGTTTTCATTCTATCTGTCCCCAGGTGTTGTCAAATCCAAGCGATCGATATGGCGATTGAGCACAATTACTGATTTCTTCAAATCCATATTCAATATCATTGCTATGTTCTTCATGACAATGTTTTCGGTATGTTATGGATTTCCTAGTCTAATGATATTATATTCAAGAAAATGTTTATATTATTGTTTTCTAATCTATTGAGTACTACAGATGGAGAAATCAGACGCTTATAAGAAAAGCACAGGTTATGGGAAGAAATGGGACGGGGGCGGTCCTGGTGGGCCTGGAAGGGGTCCATATGGTGGTGGGCCACGTGGACCTCCTCGTGGATTAGACAATGTTCGAGGAATTGACCACAGTAAGTTATTGTATATTTTTCTTGATCCTACTTTCTCCCTAATTTCTCCTAAAATTTGAGTGAGTGTGATTTTAATCAACTTTCAGGTTCTCTCCCTGCTTGTGGCTCCTGCTGCGGCTAATATACACTGGACTGGAGTGAATCTGTCTACATGTTTGAAATGGTTTTCGTTGTTCTAATATCGACAAAATGCTTGAATTGGAAAATATAATTAGATGTTAAGTAAATGAAAATATTATCGTACATAAATGTAGCTTTCTTTTGCTTACTGCTACTTTTGTCTAAATCCTCTTAGTTCGGATATGAATATACTAATGATCATTTTTCATTATCTTATGTGTCTCTAAGGAAGTCTTATATATCATGAAAAAGATTGTCTATTTATGCAACTGTTGCTCATTGAAAAAAAAAAAATTTAGTATTGTTTTATCAATATAATTACTCTAATCTTTTTCCCAATTCAAATAAACCAGGCCAAGATATTAAGGTGGCTGACTTAATAAGATATGAGAAGATGGTCTTGTCAATCAAATTATGTTTTTCTGTCTTCAAATTGCAAGATCATTACCAAGAAAGATTCTAAAGCCAAATGATTTTGTTTGCTTATTTTGATTTGTTGGGTAGATCAAAAAATGTAATAGTGGTCAAACATTTATAAATATTCTTCTTTAAGGATTTTTGTATCCTAACTCAGCCCTTCTGCATTAACAATTTTTTTTACAGGAGATTCAAGAGTTATTACATTATTACATGTGGATAGTATTATTTAGTATGTTTACTATGTGTATTCAACTTTTCAAATTTGTTTGTTTAAACCACCCAAGTGCAATGTGCCTGAAAGACTTGACTTAATTTTTGATTTTTCAAATGTGTTTGAACTTATAAAAGTTGTTGGCTTTTCAAAATTTTTTTTAAAAAAATAAGTTAATATTTTTAAATTTTTGTACTATTTAAGGCTACACTAGTACCCCTTCCCTAAACCATTGTAAAATAGCTAGTTAGGGGATAAAAGCGTAAAACCTATTGGGCCATCCCAAACGTCCGACGGGTTTGGGTGCTCTGCTGGTCCAGATCCTATTAGTTTGTCGAATTCAAAATCAACGGAGCTGAGACTTGAGAGAGAAGAGTGACACCCGCTAGCTTGGCATGTCTTCTATCAGAGCTGCCTTGCCTTGTCTTTTATCGGAGTTGGACTGGCTGATAATTAAGCACCACTAGTTTTATGTGATAACAATGAAATGTTTGACAATCAAAAATTGCAATACCATTTTGTTTTCGGAGGCCTTTTTATAAAGAGAAAGAAAAGTAAAATACGGGTATGGTTTAGACCTGGCCGGATACGAAAACAAAAACCAGTAATTATTTGGTAAAATGAGGGGTAGAGTTTGAGATTCCTACCAACCAAAACCTCTAGAAGAAATAGTGTGAGGTTTGTTTGTAGGTACCTCTCCACATTAAAGTTAGGACCATTAATACCCCAAATGAAGATCCTAGAGTTGTAGTACAATGTAGTTGGTGGTGCTAATAAGTGGATCGGATTACTCCACATTCTCCATTTTTGACCGTTTAATCTATCTACAACCTAATTCCCTCTCTCATATTGACATCATTTACTTTTGTTTTAATGAAGTGGGTCCCTCTCTCACATATGGGATCCACTTTAATTTCCTCACTACTCGTCAAGCTAATAGAACAATATTCTATTTGATGCTTGTGAAAACAAATGAAACACAAACAATTTCACCCAAGAGGTAGAATTAGAAATGGAAATGTATTATGACATTGAAGATAGGGTTTTGTTAAAAAGAAGTTTAGTACTCTACCTAAACTCATATTAATGTTCTTTTATCAGTTCAGTAGAATTGAAAATACAATCTCGTTTTAGTTAGGCGTATGTTTGAACACGCAAAATTGTAAATAATATTAGTATAAGTATGAGTAGGCATAATCGATTTCAAAATGATCATGGAACAGAATGTGGTAATCACATATCAAATAGGAAGTTGTTGCACTCATTAGCATTAAGGATGAACTCAAAAATAATTTGTATACTACTATTTTTAGAAGACTTGTGAGAGCTCAAATAATTATAAACTTTTGTATTTATTCGGGTTACGAAATATTGTTAAATCAGCCAGAATAGATCATTATGTAGATGTTCTTTCAAACCCTATGAAAATATTGCATATATTATATGTTTACTTTCATTTTTTTATTTCAAAATTAGGAAATATTAGAATGTTGCAGTATATCTTTTTTGGGTTAAGAACCAAGAAAGAGTCTTGAACTTCAAATATTGAAGTCTAGAAATAACATTTCTTTAAAAGTCATAGAAGTATTCCCAAGTAATATGGAGCCACCTACCTCCAAAGTTTAGTGATTAAAGTTCCACATACTTCAAACCTTGAGGAGGTTAAAAAACAAAAATGCAGTTGCATTTCCTAATCAGTCACAGGACATACTTTCTCTACCAACAACTTAATTTTCATCCTACAAGTTTTAGTATGCTACTATTATTGTTCATTTTAATGTAATTTGAGTGTTATCTTAGGAAACTAAAAAAAATAAAGCAGATTTCGAAAAAAAATCATGTTTACAATAATTTGTTATTTACATGTGTATTACGGTAAACCACATAAGATTTCTGACTTAAGTATGTCCGATTTTATTTATTCCCTAGTATTTTTCATGTAATTTTAGATAGGAACATAATAGTATCTGATATTATTTATGCTTAAAATACTTATTTATCAATACTAAGTTATAATTTTAAAATAGTTCCTAGATTAGCACCAGCACATACAATAAACATAACCAAATAGTTCAAGAAGTGTCTTTATTATATTTAAGATTATAACTTAGTATTAATGAATAAGTGTTCAAGCATAACTAATATCACATGTTTATGCGTTTCCACGTCATCAGAATAAAAAATTATGTATTACGAATGCACATCTGGAATTGTTTTGTGTAGAAAAAAATAAAATCTTATAAGAGATGAAGTTTCTCTCTATTGCCAATTGATTTTGAGTTGAATGAGATGATAATCGACTTAATATGTCTAACCATGCAGGCCTATAAAAGAGGTGAAGTAGTCCTTAGAAAGGGAGTTGAGTTTTGGAGAGTAATTAGAGAGGGAAAGAGTCCTCTTCATCCCCTCCCCATCACCACAACCAACAAGTAAACCTCATTCAATACCTTTTTGTTTACTTTAGAGAAGAGGAAAAGAGTTTATAACAATGGCAGAGGTTGAAAACAGAGTACAATCAATAGCATCATCTCTAACAGGAAAAGCAATTGATAGTATACCATCAGAATTCATTAGATCAGAGAAAGAACAACCAGCACTCACAACTTTCAATGGACCAATTCCTGAAATCCCAGTAATTGATCTTAATAACCCAGATGAAAAAAACTTGGTCAAATTGATAGCAGAAGCTAGTCAAGAATGGGGTTTCTTTCAAGTTATAAATCATGGAATACCCATTGAAGTTATTGAAAAATTGCAGATTGTTGGTAAAGAGTTTTTTGAGTTACCCATTGAAGAGAAAGAAAGTTATGCTAGAGCTCCTGATTCAGATTCATTAGAAGGTTATGGGACTAAACTTCAAAAAGAATTTGAAGGGAAGAAAACTTGGGTTGATTATTTGTTTCATAATGTTTGGCCTCCTTCTCGGATCAACTATCAATACTGGCCTAACAATCCATCTGCTTACAGGTATACTTCCTCTCCACCCAGATCCATTTACCCGACCCATTTTCGTCATAGTCCCACATAGCTAACCAGAGTGTCCGGAGCCTGAGCTATACTGCTATAGGTGTATGTTCAAGCTTGGTAAGTGTCGAGGTCTTTTGAACAAAACCCCGTACTTGTGTGAGGTGTCTAAAGCAGGGATGATATCGATAACTGCTAGGACATGGACCGTCACAAGTTTCGTGCAGATCGTATCCATTTGCCTACATCTAAACCCATTTTAAGCATATTCGTGTCTATAGTTATATCTATATTTGCGGTAGATTTTAATGAAACTCAAAATAATAAAATGTCCGTCATGATTACTTTACGCGGATTCAAACATTACAGTCTGTGCTCGAAGAATTTGTTGCAGATTTTCATATGATATACAATCAAGTTTTATTACATGAAACGGCATCACGTCTAGATATACAATTATTAGATCAGATTAGACTTTTAATTTGATTTGGAACTCATCATATTGTTTTTCTAGAAATTGATCTATAAATGTTCGAGTCATTTGACACTTTATAATTTAGAATAAAGTGATGTGATTTTATTCTTGTAGGGAAGCAAATGAGGAGTATACAAAGTGTTTACTAGGAGTGGTAGATAAACTATTCAAGTGTTTATCTCTTGGATTAGAAGTTGAAGGTCATGCCCTAAAAGAGGCACTAGGTGGAGAAGAATTGGAATATTTGCTTAAAATAAATTATTACCCACCATGTCCTCGTCCAGATCTTGCCCTAGGAGTGGCTCCTCACACAGACATGTCTGGTATCACAGTTCTAGTACCAAATGAGGTACCTGGTCTTCAAGTCTTCAAAGATGATCATTGGTTTGATGCCAAGTACATTCCTAATGCTCTTATTATTCACGTTGGTGATCAGATTGAGGTAACCCTAATTTTCTTTCTTCATTAAACGGATTAGTACATTAATTTTAAATTTACATTAAAACTTAACTCGGCTGGTTAGCGGTTAGCTTTAAAATTGAAGTAGTCTATCAACAACATTACTTTATTTGGGAAACTCATATATTATAGGAAAAACCCGTAATCTGTACATACAACTTTCTCACATACCACAATTAGTATTTTGATTGTTTCATAAGGTGATAACTACAAATTATGTTTTCACATGAAAGAGTTGTATGTAAAGACATAGCGGTTGGTTGTAGGCATTAATTTCTTTTTCATAACTCCGTCTAATCGTTATATTTGATAAGAGTAATAAATTGATTTGATTAATCAGATACTAAGCAATGGAAAGTACAAGAGTGTGTATCATAGAACAACTGTGAACAAGGAGAAATCAAGGATGTCATGGCCAGTGTTTTGCTCACCACCAGCTGATAAGGTTGTTGGTCCTCTTCCTCAACTTGTCAATGAAGAAAATCCAGCCAAGTTTAAGACCAAGAAATACAAAGATTATGAGTATTGTAAACTCAACAAGCTTCCTCAGTAGTAGGTTTTATATTTAGACAAGAAAAAGATGGGTTTTTTCATGTATGTTTGGCCCATTGTTTTGAATTATGTATTGGACCTATTGATTTATCATGCATTAATATTCTCCAGATATTTCTCCTTTTGTTGTCTTTTCAATGGAGCACAACCTATGATGGAATAGTTTTTTATTATTAATAAAAGGAGTACTTTTTTAATCACTTGTATTTGAGAATTGTTTGATGGAGGATTTCTTTTTGTAAGCAACTCATTTAAGAAATGATTTAGAAAAGTTTGATGTTTGTGAGATTTTTGTTTTCCAACACCACTCATGTATATCTTCAAAACCGAAAATGGGTGTTAAAGTGAATTGATTTAATGTGTTCTATCTTAAACGTCAAAGTTTGAGCTCTATAGTAGATTTTTACACCTATAACTGAAGTTCTTACGAGTAATTGTATCACATGAATATGTACGATTATTTGTTCAGGTCAAAAATCAGAGTTTAAGTTTACGTATAAGACCATTTTTCAAATTTGATCGACCTTTATATAATATCAGGGCAAAGTTACTCAAAAATATTTGCTCAACAGAAAAACAAAACCTTTATTTCTGTCTGAAGTAAGTTAATGAAGAGTCTCACGGCTTCTTAACAATTGATATTGTTTCACTTCGTCACTTTTTTTTTTGATGAGATTTCACTTCGTCACTTATTACCTTAAATACTGCAGTGAAAGAGATACAATCTCTCAACAAGAAAATATGACCTAATTAACACTTTGGGTTATCAACAATTTATCTATTCAAAAATAACAATTTTCGCCTTAAATTGGGTTAATGAATCGGCTCATTAACGTCTTCTTAATAATTGACAGTGTTTGGCTTTGTCACTTATTATCCTAAATACTGCAAGGGAGAATTAGAATCTTTAACCAAGAAAATATGGCCTAACTAACACTTTAGGTTTATCAACAATTTGTCCATTCAAAAATAACAAATTTAGCCTTCACTGAAATCTTTAGACCTAAAAAGAACAAACCTACAAAAGCTACCTAGCTGAGGCCTGAAAATGAGCCACATTAGAAGCCAACTTGAAACGGATGCATATCTAGTAAGTAATAATAAAGTATTAGGTTGTATACCTTTTCATGTGGTTCCGGTGATGCTGGTACGAAAAATTGATATTCACGATATCCATTTAGATAAAAGAGAATAGAGTCATTTTTTTTTTATCTCCTACTTTGTGGTAAGTTTTCTTTCCATCTCCTTTTTTTCGTAAATTTAATTTTAGTTTCCAATAACTCTGTTAGTTAACTTTTTTTTTTTTGTTGAACACTCTGTTAGTTAACTTAATAAAGATATCGTAACTACTATTCTTAAAAATGTAATTTTAAAATTAAATTAATTAGAAAACATCAATTAATTTTATTTTAAAAATATATTTATAAGAAAGGTATTTATGACATTAATTAAAAAGGCGAGGCCAAATTCCAAGTTATGAACTGATCACAAACTAATGGGCAAGAAAAAACTGTTATATCAGCACTTGGAGAGATTAATTAACTCAAATTTAAAAGGGTGCTTCTAAAGGCACCGGGCCAAAAGGCTGTTAGCATCCGGAAATTTTATTTTCGCGGGTCAATGGCCATTGACCCGAGTTCTCTAAAAGCACCGGTTTTAATGTGGGTGATGTTCACGGTTCACATATTCACAAAAAATGTAAAGAGCTTTGATGTAAAGAGGTAGGGACCTTTTCAGATTCTGGGACCCGTACAACCTTCTCAAGTTACTTAGATGTTGAGAAATCATGGCTACTTTTCTCCAACAATGTGTAAACTGTTACTTAGATTAGGATTCCTCTATTTTACCCAGCTTTATATATATATTTAGAAGGGTTTCATTCAGCATTTTGTGTCAATGGTGTTTATTTTCTTTTGCAGGATTTGCTAGGACTTGAAACAGGGAGATGTCTCGTTTCTTTGATGTGGTATGTTTTACTTTTATCCTAAGTTCAATCATTTATGCGTTAACAATTAATGTTTTCTGGTTATTAACAGGGAAATACTAGTGACGAGGAAGAGTCGAGGAATGATTACAAAGAAGAGGAAGATGATATAGATGGTCCATCTGATAATGCACAGGGAGGCACTGGTGTTGGAAGATATCTGATTAAGAATGACGATGATAGTGATGATGATGAAGAGGTTAAGGTTAAGTTGGCTTTGACCGGTGCCTACATAGTTGTACGGTGCTAACAGAGAAAGGAGCAGTTCGGTTTGGTGCTAATAGAGATGGATGCTAACAGCCTTTTGGGCCGGTGCCTTTAGAAGCACCCAATTTAAAAATGTGATGTTCTCCAAACTACTTAATCTCTGGAGTTAATTATGGATTAACCGCCAAGATCTATGATTAAAGTGGTTATTCTGACACAAGTCATCTCCTAAATTAGACAACCCCAAATTAAAAGACAAGTTAATTAATCCAAACCCCATTTCAATGGGGTCCATCCATTAATAATCTTTTATGGATCTCCATTCATTCAACTCACTCATCTATATTTAAACCCAACTTCACCTTTCTTTCTATCTTCTCCATATCCCAACTTCCTTAGCCATAAAGTACCATAGTTTAGAGAGAGAGAGACAAAACTAGATAGCAACCTTCTTATATCTTAATTACTACCAATGGGTGAAGTTGAGAATAGAGTTCAAGCAATTGCAAATTCTCTATTATCAACTAAACTAGATGATAATATACCATCAGAGTATATAAGATCAGAGAAAGAACAACCAGCACTTACAACATTTAAAGGACCCATTCCTGAAATTCCAACCATTGATCTAAGTGACCCAGATCAAGAAAACCTCGTTCGAATTATCGCCGAAGCTAGTAAAGAATGGGGATTTTTTCAAGTTATTAATCATGGAATACCAAGTGAAGTTATAAAGAAATTGCAGAATGTGGGTAAGGAGTTTTTTGAGCTATCAAGTGAAGAGAAAGAGGTTTATGCTAAACCACCTGGGTCTACAAGTATTGAAGGATATGGGACTAAACTTCAGAAAGAAATTGAAGGAAAAAAAGCTTGGGTTGATCATTTGTTTCATATCATTTGGCCTCCTTCTCGAATTAACTATAAGTTTTGGCCCACTAATCCTCCTTCTTACAGGTTAGCTCCTTTACCCGATCCGAATTTTTCTTACCCGACCCGACATATATTAGCTCTTACCCTTTCATTCTTATTTTCTCACATCTTAGTTTGCATGAAAACCATTTTCTTTTGCCAAATTTAAGATTTTCAATTTGAAGTTTCTGAATTTTGAAAATTGAAATGGGAATTCTTTAGATTAATAAATGCTTATTATTGTCTGAGTCAAGTAACAATTAATAATATTTATTCTTTCAGTACAAAATATCTCAGTATTTCCGTAGTTACATGTCTTGATCTTCTTACTATAGATACGAAGACTGAACATATTAGATTTATAATCTTATCGTTTAAATGTGTATTTTTTTAGAGTTAATTCCTATATGGCCCCCTACTTTGTGACCAGCTTCCTTTATGGCCCTTTTTTTTTTCGTAAATTCAAATATAGCCCCCTATTTTCAAGGAAATGTCATTACTACCCTTTTTAATTCTAAATTTAAAACATTTAAAAAACGTTATTTCCACCTCACCCCTCTCTCTCTCTCTCCACCTCATCTCTCTCTACAACTCACCCCTCTCTCTCTCTCTCTCCAATTCACCTCTCTCTCTCTCTAGATCTCCAACTCACCTCTCTCTCTCTAGATCTCCAACTCACCTTCATCTTCTCCGATTAAAGTCGCAGGCCGAAAATTTTTTCAGTCGGCGACCTCCCAAAAAAAAATTTCTTTTCCTCTCATCTCTCTCTAAAAACTCCGGCGAAGGGGGTTTTCCTTCGTCGGAGCCGTGAACAGACCGATCTGCTCGTGAACAGACCGATCTGGTCTGTTCACGGCTCCGGCGAAGGGAAACCCCCTTCGCCGGAGTTTTTAGAGAGAGAGAAAGAGATGAGAGGACTTTTTTTTTTTTTTGAGGTCGCCGGCCGGAAAATTTTCCGGTTGGCGACTTTAATCGGAGAAGATGAAGGTGAGTTGGAGAGAGAGAGAGAGAGGTGAGTTGAAAAGAGAGAGAGGTGAGTTGGAAAGAGATATAGGTGAATTGGAGAGAGAGAGGGGTGAGTTGTAGAGAGAGATGAGGTGGAGAGAGAGAGGGGTGAGGTGGAAATAACTTTTTTTTTAAATTTAGAATTAAGAAGGATGATAATGACATTTACTTGAAAATAGGGGGTCATATTTGAATTTACGAAAAATAGGAGGCCATAAATGAAGCTGGTCACAAAGTAGGGGGCCATATTGGAATTAACTCTTTTTTTTAAGAAAAAACACAATTTATTCTATTATAAGCATATCCGCCTAATTTTCTTAATTTAGTATAAATTTTGGTTTTTAATCATCAAATTTGAAATTGAATAGCTTCTCAAATATCTCCAAACTAAGTTCCAAAAAGTTCTCTTTTAACATATTTGCTTACTAACAATATATTTCTTTATTTTATTTAGGAAACAAACTACAAAATGAAAAGTTTTAAATAAAAAAATGAAAAAGAGGATGAGAAAGAAGTTTTTTGTTCAAATTATGTATTTATTTTTTACTAATTTATTTTGAATTTTTTAAAATGTAGGGAAGCAAATGAGGAGTATGCTAAGTACATGTTGGGTGTGGTGGACAATCTTTTGATGTGGTTATCACTTGGATTAGGTCTTGAAGGTCATGTCATTAAAGAAGCTATTGGTGGAGATAATTTGGAATATCTACTTAAAATAAATTATTACCCACCATGTCCTCGTCCCGATCTTGCCCTAGGTGTACCCCCACACACAGACATGTCTGCCATTACAGTCTTGGTCCCAAATGAAATTCAAGGCCTTCAAGTTTTCAAAGATGATCATTGGATTAATGCTAAGTACATCCCTAATGCTCTAATCATCCATATTGGTGATCAAGTTGAGGTAAGAAACTTATGGTGTGTTTGGATGACGGAATCATGAATCCGCGGATTCATGAGTCCTTGGGATTCATGATTCCTTGGGATTCATGATTCCACGGGATTCATGATTCCACGGATTCATGAATCCAAGTAATATTTTTTGGCTTGTTTGGCCACTAAGAATCCTATGATTTATTATTATTTGAGTATTTTTAAACGTCTTTATAAAAAATATGATTTTTGAAAAAAATAATGATTTTGAAAAAAAATAATGATTTTGTAGAAGGAATTATTTTTTTGTTGATTTTTAGTTTGAAAATTAGGTTCATTAATCCAAAATCCTAGCAAATCCTAGGGGTAAGGTGGGATTTTGGTCCATACAAATTTTGAATTAGGAATCCTTAAGATTCAAGAGTCCTAGGATTCTTGGTAGACAAACAGACCAAGGATTCATGATTCCTACCAAATTCCACTTTTGATAGGAATCCTAGTTAGGAATCCTGCAACCAAACACACCATAAGGTTTTTTTTTTGGTGAACAAAATCTAAGGTTGTGTTCGAGTGCAGTTTGTCCACAAAAGAAAAATACTTTTTTTCTAGAAAATTTCTAGAGATTTGGTACTTTGTCAGTTTTCTAAGTGTTTGTCTAGTATCGTCCTGGAAAAACCGTGAAAAGATTAATAGACAAAGTCTGCAAAAAAATAGTATATTTATAGTGATGTGAAGTTTACGAAAATGAATTGAATATATGCAGATCCTAAGCAATGGAAAGTACAAGAGTGTGCTCCATAGAACAACTGTGACCAAGGAATTCACAAGGATGTCATGGCCAGTCTTTTGTTCTCCACCACCTGAGATGGAAGTAGGTCCTCTTCCTCAGCTTGTTAATGAAGAAAATCCTCCCAAGTTTAAGACCAAGAAGTACAAAGATTATGAATACTGCAAACTCAACAAGCTTCCTCAATAAGGAACTTTGGTGTTTAGATATATATTGTGCACCTAAAGTTCTTACGATAGTATAATTGTGCAATATGTATGTAAAATGATGAATCACGATCATTAGATCCTCTAATGTATATGTTATTGTTCGTATTTTAACCATGATAATCGATTAGGCAAATCATAATCTTGTTCTTGATCGTTGAATGGACATATTGTTAATAAGTTTAAAAGAACTATCTTTTCTATTTTAGTTTTTTTTTCATTCTAAGATGAAAAAATAGTCTCTATTTATGAAGGTTCACTGAAATGAAGATGAAAAGAGATATAAACGAGGCAAAAGAAAATACTAGTAAGAATAGATTTAAAAGTTTAACTGTATATCTTGCATAGTCCAAAATATTAAGGCCAACGTTTTGGAAAAGCAGAAAAGTTTTCAGACGAAGGGTTCCGGCGAAGGGAAACCCCCTTCGCCGGAACTATCAAAAAAGAATGGAAAGGGGAAGAAGAGATAAAGAGGCAGATAGAGGAAAGGAGAAGAGAGAGAGAGAGATGTTAAGTTTGTGGGCATCCAACTCAAAATCAATTGGAAATGAGTGGAGAGGACCTATACTTTAGATTCTTGGTTGCTAGTTACCCATTCTCCCATGTGGGACTATTCTCACACGCCCCCTCACGTGTGGGGTTCTTTGAGCCTAACACGTGTGTTTTTTTCTTTACGAGTGACGTGGAGCACGTGTGGCTTTTAAGCCTATCACGTGTGTGCCTAGCTCTGATACCATGTTAAGTTTGTGGCCATCCAACTCAAAAACAATTGGCAATGAGTGGAAGAGGACCTATACTTTATATTCTTGGTTGCTAGTTACCCATTCTCCCATGTGGGACTATTCTCACAAGAGAAACATGTTGTCGCCTCCCATTTCCGGCCGGCACCTTCATTCCTGCGATTTGAGGGGGAGTGTTTGGTTTGACTTGTTTCACCATGCCTTTACTCATTTACTTTAGGCGTTAGCCCCATTCCCCTTGATGATGCAACTACTAACTCTCTAGATAACCCTTTTGTAAATGGATCCGCTAGGTTATCTTTGGATCTTATATAATTTATAGTTATGATCCCTTCAGAGAGAAGTTGCTTAACGGTATTATGTCTCCGACGAATGTGTCGAGACTTACCGTTGTACATCTTGCTTTGTGCCAGTGCAATCGCTGCTTGGTTATCGCAGTGTATGTTGATTGCAGGCACCGGCTTTGGCCATATTGGAATATCTTCAAGGAATTGTCGCAGCCATTCTGCTTCTTCCCCTGCTTTATCTAGAGCAATGAATTCTGAATGCATTGTTGATCGAGCAATGCACGTTTGTACCTAGATAACTGGAGATCCCACGATCTAGGTTCAAAGGGAAACTGAAGCTATATCCTGACTCGACAGTAACACTGTAAGAGATCTCTATCTCTTACCCATTCCTAGGATGACAACAGTGTTACCTGCATTGAGAGGTTAAGCATTAAGCTTTTAATGAATCCGAAAACTTAGAACTTGATTCTAACGTGAGGTATAGCAGGATACCTTATTACGGATAACCTATATGTGTGTGAATTGATGCCGGTTCTATGGGAAGGTCGTCTAGGCCGACTTCTCTAAAGCACACACGAAATCGGGAATGTTCAGGGCCGAAATGAACACAACCGAGAACCTAAGTAAGTAAGGAATTAGCTGTGTGATAGCTATTTTGGATTACAATTCCCAGGACTCAGTTCAAGACGTAAAGTTCACTGCCGTCCTTGTAGACCTTGTAGTTATTCACTAGGAAAGGTTCAAAGTCGAAAGACTACCTTCTTCCGATGCAGCGAAGTTCCGCTTATGAGCTCTGTCAGTGTCAGTCTGTCAGTATAGTATGTCTGCATATATCATAGCATAAAACCTCAAATTTTCATTCATGTGGGGGATTGTTGGAATCGGAGCCAATTTTGGCTCGACCCGACTCGTCAAACTCAGAAACCGGACGCGCCATTGCGTTCGTCTCGTCGAGCTCTTAAATTTAGAGCAAAGAATTACTCGAATCCGATTCCGGATGAATGAGAAATTCGAGTTTGAAGTTTTGGTGAAAAAACGGTTAAGTCAGGGTCTGAAACGTCAAACGGGACAAGTTAGATCAGGGGTCGTTTGAGCGAATACTGATGGGCCTAAAAGGTTACCCTAAAAGGTCGCCACCCGCAAGTATACGGGCGTCAAGTAATAACCCGGTAAGACCGGGATCGATCCACGAAGATAGGAAGGTGATTCGAATATCGAGAAAGTCTAGCCCACCGGTCTAGGTGTCAACCACTAACTCAGACTAAAATGAAAAGATGATAATTGGGATTTTGATTGATTTATAATAAATAAACAAATAAAACGATCTAATCTAAAAGTGAGAGGTGAGAGAGATTCGGGAAAAATGGTCGAGCAAGAATAAAGTGAGGAGGATACTTCGATCCACAAAATCGATAGTGACTAGTACTAATGATCTATAAGCGTGAAAAGTTAGTTAACTTCACCCATTTACTTGGATTGGTCAACGAACTCTTGGTTTAACTCAGATTCCAGTCCATGAACGGTCTAAAAATCCGGAAGATTTTATCATTAAAAGCAATAAAACTCTTGTCACATCAAAACATGTATCACAAGTATCCGACTACAAAAGCTAGCTAGACATGGTGGAACACATAATAAACGAGAAGAAAATAAAGAAAGACATGAGTTAAGGTGAGAATCTCCCTATTCCGATGAAGCACGAGACTAAGATCGACGGGAAATATATGCGTTGAAGTGCTGTCGATCTCCCTGTAAAAGAATACAGGAGTCCCTTTAACAGAATACAATAGGTGTCCTCTCAACCTGGACTTGACCTCCCCTTAATAACAGTGTCTTCTTCTTCCTCTTTCTCACAAACCTCAAACCACCATGAAAGCTTGGTGAAGCTCTCTCTCTCTAAACTTTCAACCCAAAACACAACCAAAGATCAAGAGCATCAAGCCAAAGAAGTTCCAAACGAAAACCTTATAGTTTCCGGCCAAAGTGATGGCCGGAAAACTACAACCAAATCCGGCCAAGATATTTCGAAGTTCCGGCCAAGAAATTCTGCTATCCCGAGCTGCTCCTCAGAGATCACGAACCGTCCCTTGCTTGAGCCGAGCTGATGAGGTTCGTCCGTTCCCGTCAATCCCGAGCTATCCCATGTAAATCCGGCGACTTCTTGTTGCTCAAGCTTGCTGCTGTCAAACCGAGATGAGAGGCCGAGCTGCCTTCACGAGTGCTCTTCAACCCGATTTCTTGCTGTGTTCAAGCCGTGCCCTTGATGTGCCGGCCGGCCAAAGCTATGGCCGGCGGCTGCTTCTTCTCTCTCCCTTCTTCTCACTCTTCACCCCAACTCAAACCCTAAAACTCTAATTGAGAAGAAGCCCCCACTAAAATCAGACTTTCTATTAAAAAATAGAACCTAGGACCATCTTGACTTTGTCTTAGTCTATTTTGACTTAGACCTTAAAGAGAGGTGCTCCTAAAATTTCAACTATGTTCTTCTTCTTTAGGCTATTGGACTTTGAGTTTGGGCTTTTAAGAACCAAAGGTGTGCCTGCATAATTGTTTCTACTTCTAATTTTCAGAAAAGACAAAAATGTCTTTCGGTTTCTTTCCTCCGTAACTTTTCCGTCCCAACTCCGATTCGACTTCCGTCTTCGCCGCCGGATTCACCATCGACTCCACTTGCCACTTAACCTCTGATCTCTGCCAAAATTACCAAAATACCCCTGGTCTCTCTTTCCTTCCGGTCTCTTCCACATGAGATAAAAAAGTGATAAATGCTCCGTTTTATTCCGAATGAAGCGTCAAACTCCAAATAAGGTACCTACCAAGAAAAACTTATAAATAGTTAGAAATAAAACACGAAAAGAACTAACTCATCGAAGTTAAGCGATCCAAATGTGGCATTTTAACGCCACATCAAACATCCCCAAACTTAGAATTTGCTAGTCCTCTAGCAAATAAACTCAAAGTAAAATCCTAACTCACTTTCGGAGGAATCCCGATTGCATTTAGCGTATGCAATAAGCCGTTAAACCCCTAGGTTACCCCTAAAGGACGAGTGTCGTCTCGTGAGGGTTTCCAGAGAATATACCCACAAAATTCAAGATTTCAAAGACATAAAAGAGTTCAACATCGATGTAAATAAGATAATGACAACTAATGACACACTCAAGCATGCTAAACAAGCGAATCAAAATCGATAAACGCATATAAATGTTAAAAGTCTCCTCACTAGTAATCTCATCCTAAAATGTAAGCTTCCAATCATAATGAGCATCATCTAAGTCTAAAGTCACAAAACTTCGATTCCTATCTTAGTACATTTCGCCTCGACTTTAGCCTCACGGTCATACACTCTTAAACATGAAATCACTCAAAAATAGATAATACGGTTCACTCTAATGTGTGAGCATGGAATAAAGAGAAACTCAACACATACAGAACAAATGAGGATAACAAGTTTTAGAACGAAATGATCTCTAAAGAATGGAAATAACCACTAAAATGGAATGGGGAAGTTCACTCACCCTTCTCACCCACTATACCCTCTAACAATGCTTCCTAAAGGTCAACGGATACAAGTAATGAAATGGAAGTGATGACAACCCGAGAATGTCGACGTCTTCAATAAAAAGAACGCTCAAACAACTACTAAATTTAGCTTTTGCTTTGAACACTTTATTATTCACAACACTCACACATAAAAACACAAAATAACAAATAAACTCTTTTTTTTCTTTTTTTCTTTTTTTTTCACTTTTTTTTTTCTTTTTTTTTTCGTAACAAAACAAATACTAACACTAGTATTCTCAACAAACAACTTTTTTTTCTTCATTCACACTTTGCTTTCACATTCTTCTTTCTATAACTATCATGCCTTCATTCTCGGAAGTAAGATGATGAATAGGTGGTGGAGTATCCGTTTCCCTAAAGTTGACACTATTATCGGGTTTCATGGACTACAAGAGTAAGGTCGCTATCCTGATGTCACTCCTAGTGGCTAAGAAAGTTGAGCTCATGAGATCGTCTAAGCTCTTTTAAAAGTTGCGAGGTTGAGTAGCTCTTCATTCTACTCGGAGTTAGCGCAGAAGAGTACACTCGAAAACAATATAAAGGCTCAGATATCTCACATGGGTTTAAGTCTCCACTAATGACTAGTATAGGTCCCTCAGAAATGTTTCTTCTTCCTTAGGATGCTACTCACATGATCAGACAACAAACGCTAAAGGACTCGACATTCATGAAAAAGACTAAGAACATGCATAACATTCATCAAAACTGAAACACATGCATCAACATACTTAAGCATACCACTAAAGTCATATCAAATCTACCCAAAGATTTTCAAATTTGGTCGAATTATTGAACCCTCTTGTCTTTTGAAACCCTATGGTCATGGCTAAAAGTCATACCCCATCCCCAAACTTAAAATTAACATTGTCCTCAATGTTTCAACCGTATACTCACCAAAAGATAAGACATATTAATTTAAAGAGAAGAATGGAAAGATATTACCATAGCCGGAGGAGATATGAGATACTACTACCGAGACTCGTGTATGAACAGGTTCCAAGTTGATGTCGAGCTCGTCGTCATCCCCAAACTTGGAACAAACCATGTCTCAGAAGCAAAACAAGTAAGAAATGCTCCTATGATCAACAAGAGATATGAGAATAAAGCACAGAAGATCATGACCATAAAAATGACCACTAACGCGGGTAAACACGATTGCATTGAGCTATGCAATTAGCCGTTGATTCTCTTGCTTTCGCAAGAGCACGAGTTCTGTCTCGTGGAGGGTTTCCAGAGATGATACCCACAAACATCAAGACCCATCTCAATCAGTCAAAGATCATATAATAAGAGACGGAAATTTTGGGGGTCAACCCAAAGAAAGCTATATGCAGGTGCTAATCGTCTCACAAAAAGATAAAGGATATGAAGTGCACATGAGACGATAGAAGAAAACAAGCCATCCCCAAACTTAGTGGGTGCACAGTCCACTAAGTAGGTATAAATAGAAGGAACGACAACAAAGAAATCATCAAAAGGATCGACATACATGTGAAGAGTCAAAATATCAGTCAAAGGCAAAAAATCATCCGGAAGCTTAGTGGACAGAATATCCACTATGTCCATAGACGTCTTTGGAAAGACGTCTGAAATGTCCCAAAAGGGATCAACAACCGAGTTTGAGATCATGTGGAAAGTCGAACTAGACTCTAAGGGTAAGGCAATATGATTGGGGACCAAGTCAAGGTCCATGGTTTCCTTAGGTAAATAGTCTGACAAACTATCCAACATGTCTCTAACTACTACGTCATCAATATCCTCAAAGACATCTGCAGCCTCGCAGTCAGTTATAATATCAGGCCTTCCTAGCATTGCATCTAAGACTGACTCCTTACAAGTGTCAAAAATTGGATAGTTCGGAATCGTGTCATCCTCAAACTTGCTCGTAGAGCCATCATCCTGAACATCAAAGTCTGGTATAGTCCTATCATCATGAGACAATAAAAGTTGAGGTAAAGACGAAACAAGGTCATCAATATTTTCGGGCTCTTGGGTCCTCTCAGTAGATTTATCGACATTTAACTTAGTACTAGGGTTAGACGTATTACCCTCGTCATCGTACCTAGTACCCTCTTGAGTTTGGGGTGGTGAAACCCCTTCCTCGTCGACAAATGACTGCGACTCGAGCGTCTCTATCTTTTGAGTTAAGGACTCAATCCTCTGCTTCGTTTGAGTAGCAAATTGTGACATCATCTCAATAAGACGACTCTCGGACTCTGATCGAGATCTATCTTCAAGAGTCTCCTCATAACAAGGCTCACCAGTGTAATAAAATGAAGACTCTTGATAATAACTCCCTCTGTATATACTAGGATCATACCTGCCTCTAAAGTCATTGGTCTCAGAATAGTGTGGACTATAAGGTCTCTCATACATATTTGGTGTCGGACGATATCCATCACTAATCTGACCATCTCTATACATCTGTCGGTATTCTGCTAGTGTCATACGAGATCGATCAGGTTCAGATGGTCTATTCCTCTCACTAATCGGATCATCTCTACACATTCGTTGATAATCTCCGAAGGTCATACCAGGTCGATTAGGCTCAATTGACCTATTCCCCTCATTAACCCGTCGGTGTTCTCCTAGGGTCATACCACGTTGGTTAAGCTCAGCTTTACGCAACTGTTGGTATTCTCTTAAGGTCATATCAGGTCGGGTAATGATGGAACTCTTCAGATCAAGGTCATCATCATCATCATGGAATGACCAACCGTTAGAATAACGTGCCATGATCTCACAATGTTCAAGGAACAACACAAAAGCTATAAATGTAAACTACCAACCAATTACACACAAGTAGAAAGAAATAGATAGAATACGATACTAGCGAATGCTCCTCTCGTTTCGTTCTTCCTTCTGATTCCTTTCTTTTCCTTCGCTCCTATGTTATTTTTTTTCGGCTTTTTCCTTAGAGTAGTTCCTGAAAATAAGAAAGAGTCAGAAACTACGAAAATAAACAAAAACGTCTAAGTTAACAAATAACACTAAACTAATGAACAAAACGAACAAACAATATCCAAACTACTAAACCTATCCCCGGCAGCGGCGCCAAAAACTTGATGGGCCTAAAAGGTTACCCTAAAAGGTCGCCACCCGCAAGTATACGGGCGTCAAGTAATAACCCGGTAAGACCGGGATCGATCCACGAAGATAGGAAGGTGATTCGAATATCGAGAAAGTCTAGCCCACCGGTCTAGGTGTCAACCACTAACTCAGACTAAAATGAAAAGATGATAATTGGGATTTTGATTGATTTATAATAAATAAACAAATAAAACGATCTAATCTAAAAGTGAGAGGTGAGAGAGATTCGGGAAAAATGGTCGAGCAAGAATAAAGTGAGGAGGATACTTCGATCCACAAAATCGATAGTGACTAGTACTAATGATCTATAAGCGTGAAAAGTTAGTTAACTTCACCCATTTACTTGGATTGGTCAACGAACTCTTGGTTTAACTCAGATTCCAGTCCATGAACGGTCTAAAAATCCGGAAGATTTTATCATTAAAAGCAATAAAACTCTTGTCACATCAAAACATGTATCACGAGTATCCGACTACAAAAGCTAGCTAGACATGGTGGAACACATAATAAACGAGAAGAAAATAAAGAAAGACATGAGTTAAGGTGAGAATCTCCCTATTCCGATGAAGCACGAGACTAAGATCGACGGGAAATATATGCGTTGAAGTGCTGTCGATCTCCCTGTAAAAGAATACAGGAGTCCCTTTAACAGAATACAATAGGTGTCCTCTCAACCTGGACTTGACCTCCCCTTAATAACAGTGTCTTCTTCTTCCTCTTTCTCACAAACCTCAAACCACCATGAAAGCTTGGTGAAGCTCTCTCTCTCTAAACTTTCAACCCAAAACACAACCAAAGATCAAGAGCATCAAGCCAAAGAAGTTCCAAACGAAAACCTTATAGTTTCCGGCCAAAGTGATGGCCGGAAAACTACAACCAAATCCGGCCAAGATATTTCGAAGTTCCGGCCAAGAAATTCTGCTATCCCGAGCTGCTCCTCAGAGATCACGAACCGTCCCTTGCTTGAGCCGAGCTGATGAGGTTCGTCCGTTCCCGTCAATCCCGAGCTATCCCATGTAAATCTGGCGACTTCTTGTTGCTCAAGCTTGCTGCTGTCAAACCGAGATGAGAGGCCGAGCTGCCTTCACGAGTGCTCTTCAACCCGATTTCTTGCTGTGTTCAAGCCGTGCCCTTGATGTGCCGGCCGGCCAAAGCTATGGCCGGCGGCTGCTTCTTCTCTCTCCCTTCTTCTCACTCTTCACCCCAACTCAAACCCTAAAACTCTAATTGAGAAGAAGCCCCCACTAAAATCAGACTTTCTATTAAAAAATAGAACCTAGGACCATCTTGACTTTGTCTTAGTCTATTTTGACTTAGACCTTAAAGAGAGGTGCTCTTAAAATTTCAACTATGTTCTTCTTCTTTAGGCTATTGGACTTTGAGTTTGGGCTTTTAAGAACCAAAGGTGTGCCTGCATAATTGTTTCTACTTCTAATTTTCAGAAAAGACAAAAATGTCTTTCGGTTTCTTTCCTCCGTAACTTTTCCGTCCCAACTCCGATTCGACTTCCGTCTTCGCCGCCGGATTCACCATCGACTCCACTTGCCACTTAACCTCTGATCTCTGCCAAAATTACCAAAATACCCCTGGTCTCTCTTTCCTTCCGGTCTCTTCCACATGAGATAAAAAAGTGATAAATGCTCCGTTTTATTCCGAATGAAGCGTCAAACTCCAAATAAGGTACCTACCAAGAAAAACTTATAAATAGTTAGAAATAAAACACGAAAAGAACTAACTCATCGAAGTTAAGCGATCCAAATGTGGCATTTTAACGCCACATCAAATACCACGCGCATCCAAATCTGTGGGCACATTTCGGGACTGATCTAACGGTGGGCGTTCCACCCGAGTTTTCTAGCCAGATCCGACGTCCCAGGGTCCAACCGACTCCAATATTCAGTTATTCTTTCTGTTTAGTCCCTCCTTTCGAATGGATACATCTTTTAACCCAACAGACACTATACACCTATTCAATTCCTATATAAACCCATCAAACCCACTTCATTTTTCATCAATTCAATTCATTCTCTTCTTCTCTTCCCTTCTAACAATTAGAGGTTCTGGTTAGCCTAGAATATCTAATTAAAGAAGTATTTTCTAGAGGTTCTGGTTAGACTAGAATATCTGGAAAAGGAAGAAAGAAGTCTCGAGTGAAATTTGAATTTCAGAAGCATCTAGAAGATCATCCGCATTAGTCCAAGAGCTCATAACACTGACAAAGGTTCGTCCGCTTTCAGAATATAGAAGTACCATCTTAAAATTCTGAAAGGTTAGTCGTTGTATCCCGAAGGCATTCACCCTAACGTTTGGTACTGTTACGGGGGTGTAAAATGTCTTAAGGAAAGAGAATTTATTCTTGCCTCGACTACATTATTTCCAAGATATGGCAGCCCCTCCCAGTGTAAACACATATCCACTGGTTGACTTAGTGTCGTCGGTATCTGATATGCAATTTGCATCTGCATGTCCCTCTAAGACTGCGGGATATGTGGTATAATGGAGTCCGTACTCCTTCGTCTTTCTTAGATACCGTAACACTCTCGTTATGGCGTTCCAATGTGTGTTATTCGGGTTACTCGTAAATCTACTTAGCTTACTGACTGAGTAGGCTATGTCTGATCGAGTACAGTTCATTAGGTACATTAGACTTCCAATAATCCGAGAGTACTCTAATTGTCTTACTGTATTCCCTGTATTCTTCATTAAGTGAATACTTGGATCTATCGGAGTGTTCGCCATTTTTAGGTCATCTTTGCTGAATTTTTCTAAGATTTTCTCAACGTAATGTGTTTGAGATAAACTTATCCCTTCAGCCGTCTTGGAAACCTTAATTCCAAGAATGACCTCTGCTTTCCCTAAATCTTTCATATCGAAAGTTTTCGAAAGCATCTTTTTAGTTGTATTAATGACATCTAAATTAGTTCCTATAATTAGCATGTCATCTACATACAGACACAGAATAACACATCCTTTCGCAGTGATTTTTGTATAGACACATTTATCACATTCGTTGATCTTGAATCCGTTTGATAATAATGTGTCATCAAATTTTAAGTGCCACTGCTTTGGAGCTTGCTTTAGCCCATATAGTGATTTCACTAACCTACACACTTTCTTTTCTTGACCTGGAGCTATGAACCCTTCTGGTTGGTTCATATATATCTCTTCTTCGAGTTGTCCGTTTAAGAAAGCGGTTTTCACATCCATCTGATGAATTTCTAGATTATATAAGGATGCTATAGCTACTAACACTCTTATTGAGGTGATTCGACTAACTGGAGAATAGGTGTCGAAGTAATCTAACCCTTCTTTTTGTCGGAATCCCTTTGCGACAAGTCTTGCTTTGTACTTGTCTATAGATCCATCGGGTTTCAATTTTCTTTTGAAAATCCATTTGCAGCTTAGAGGCTTGCAACCTGGTGGGAGGTCTACTAGCTCCCATGTATGATTTTGCATGATGGATTCTATTTCACTATTAACAGCTTCTTTCCAGAATGGAGCTTCTGGAGTAGCCATTGCTTCTGTGAAAGTTTGAGGTTCATTTTCTACCATATAGGTTAGAAAATCAGGACCAAATGTCTTAGCTTTCTTTGTCCTTTTGCCTCTTCGAGGTTCGAGTGTTGTTTCCTCGATTTCCATATCATCTTCTTTAGATGTTTCTAGATTTTCCTCTTCCTCATCTCTTACACGTTTTCTACTTTCAGATGAGACTTCTGAGTTCTGTTTGAAAGGAAAGATGTGTTCAAAGAACTTAGCATCTTTCGATTCCAGAATGGTGTTTACGTGTATACCTTCGATTTCAGACTTCTGTACTAGAAATCTATAGGCGCCACTATTTATTGCGGGCCCTATGTATACACAGTCCACAGTTTTAGGTCCTATCTTGACCCGTTTAGGAGGAGGAACTAATACCTTTGCCAGACACCCCCACACTTTCGTGTATTTAAATGATGGCATCCTTCCTTTCCATAATTCATATGGAATTTTACCGGTTTTTCTATGGGGTAACTTATTTAATAAGTGATTTGCCGATAATATCGCCTCCCCCCACAAGTTCTGAGGTAAACCAGAACTTATCAAGAACGCGTTCATCATTTCCTTTAATGTTCTGTTTTTCCGCTCTGCTACACCGTTTTGTTGAGGTGTATAAGGAGCCGTTGTTTGATGAACTATGCCATTCTTCGCACATATTTCGGCGAAAGGAGATTCATATTCTCCACCTCGATCACTTCTCAAAGTCTTAATCTTTTTATTAAGTTGAGTTTCCACTTCGGTTTTATAAAGCTCGAACTTATCGATTGCTTCATCCTTACTTCTTAGTAAGTAAACATAACAAAACCGAGTGGAGTCATCGATAAAGGTGATAAAGTACTTTTTACCTCCTCTGGTTTGAACCATCTTTAAGTCACAAATATCACTGTGAATTAAGTCTAGAGGTTCTGTGTCTCGTTCTATTGATTTGAATGATGTCTTAGTCATCTTTGATTCTACACATGTTTGACATGTTTGTTTTGAATCAATTTCGACTTTCGGAATTAACTCTAAGTTCATTAATTTCTTTAATGACTTGTTATTCACATGTCCTAGTCTTTCATGCCAAATATTAAAAGACTCAGCAATATAAACGGAATTATTAATTTTATTAATAATAGACGCCTTTGGCGTTACAGAGGTTACATTTAGTTTAAATAACCCCCCACATAAGTAGCCCTTCCCAACATACATCCCATTCTTAGACAAGACGAAGTTGTTTGACTCAAAGACTAGTTTGAACCCATTCTTACTTAGAAGAGAACCAGAAACCAGATTCTTTCGGATATCTGGAGCATGAAGTACATCGTTCAAAGTTACTTCCTTTCCTGAAGTGAACTTTAGTATGATCTTCCCTTTTCCTCTGACCTGGGTGGTTGAGTCGTTTCCCATGAACAGGGTTTCTCCTTCACTTATTTCGTTATAAGAGGAGAAGAGGCCTTTGTCACCACAAATGTGACGAGTTGCTCCGGTGTCGACCCACCACTCTCTCTGGTTGTTAACCAGGTTGACTTCAGATACCACTGCACAGAGGTTCAAGTTCTGAAGTTTCTCAGTCACTTCTTCGGCTTTAGTAACCATAGCACATAGATTCTGAGTTTCGGTATCTTCTATCAGCGAGGCTTGGTCATTCGGCTTCTTATGTCTTTTGCCGGTTTTGGAACGACAATCCTTTGCCGTATGGCCTCGTTTGCCACAGTTGTAGCATTGGCCGAACCTCGTCTTTTTCTTCGGCTTTCCTCCGTCCTTAGACAGATGCTTACGCTTCTTACTTGGACTAGTCTCTACGACGTTCACATTCGAGAGTCTTTCAGAGTTCTTCTCGGCAGTGCGACTGTCCTCTTCGATTCGAAGCTTTAGGATGAGTTCTTCAAGGCTCATATCCTGATTCTTGTGGCGGGGATAATTTTTGAAGTCTTTCCACCCCGTGGGTAATTTTTCAATCAGAGCTCGGACCTGGAAAGGTTCATTCGTTATCATGTTCTCTGCCTGTAGTTCCTGTAGGAGACTCTGCAGTTCCTGGACTTGGGTCATAACTGGTTTTGAATCAGTCATCTTGTAGTCCAAGAATCGTCCTACGATGAACTTTTTGACACCCGCCTTTTCAGTCTTATACTTATTGATAAGGGTGTCCCACAGTTGTTTAGACGTTTCTATAACCGAATATAGATTATAGAGTCCGTCATCTAAACTGTTCAGGATATAGTTCTTGCACAAGAAGTCTTCTTGTTTCCATGCATCTATTTCAGCAGTACGTTGTGCCTCAACCTCTATTTCTGCATGGGTGGGTCTCTCTTCGGTTAAGTATTTAACCAGACCTAATGTCGTTAGGTAGAACATCATCTTCAACTTCCATCGGTTGAAGTCAGTTCCCTTGAACTTCTCTGGTTTTTCCCCATTGTTTGTGTTAGGCGGAATAACTCGTAGAGTGGTTCTTGTTCGTGCCATTTCCTTTTCTGAAACACACAGAAAGTATACCAAATTAATATCTTATAACCAGAGAAATAATCGCTATAAAATGTCTTAAGA
Organism: Eschscholzia californica; assembly: GCF_041429995.1. Taxonomy (NCBI): domain Eukaryota; kingdom Viridiplantae; phylum Streptophyta; class Magnoliopsida; order Ranunculales; family Papaveraceae; genus Eschscholzia; species Eschscholzia californica. The sequence continues at coordinate 40,959,532 of NW_028238483.1, read as the reverse complement.
TTGTTGTTCTCTGGTTATTAATCGATAAGTCGATTTCTCTCTGTCTTGGCTTAATTTAGACAGAGTTTCCTTTCTCTAACTTATAGAGAGATAAACTAATAAGGAATAATGATTATTCCTTCTTTCGGACTAACCGAGATAGGTGTTAATGTAGTCGAGGCAAGAATAAATTCTCTTTCCTTAAGACATTTTACACCCCCGTAACAGTACCAAACGTTAGGGTGAATGCCTTCGGAATACAACGACTAACCTTTCAGAATTTTAAGATGGTACTTCTATATTCTGAAAGCGGACGAGCCTTTGTCAGTATTATGAGCTCTTGGACTAATGCGGATGATCTTCTAGATGCTTCTGAAATTCAAATTTCACTCGAGACTTCTTTCTTCCTTTTCCAGATATTCTAGTCTAACCAGAACCTCTAGAAAATACTTCTTTAATTAGATATTCTAGGCTAACCAGAACCTCTAATTGTTAGAAGGGAAGAGAAGAAGAGAATGAATTGAATTGATGAAAAATGAAGTGGGTTTGATGGGTTTATATAGGAATTGAATAGGTGTATAGTGTCTGTTGGGTTAAAAGATGTATCCATTCGAAAGGAGGGACTAAACAGAAAGAATAACTGAATATTGGAGTCGGTTGGACCCTGGGACGTCGGATCTGGCTAGAAAACTCGGGTGGAACGCCCACCGTTAGATCAGTCCCGAAATGTGCCCACAGATTTGGATGCGCGTGGTATTCGCTCAAACGACCCCTGATCTAACTTGTCCCGTTTGACGTTTCAGACCCTGAAACTTCAAACTCGAATTTCTCATTCATCCGGAATCGGATTCGAGTAATTCTTTGCTCTAAATTTAAGAGCTCGACGAGACGAACGCAATGGCGCGTTCGGTTTCTGAGTTTGACGAGTCGGGTCGAGCCAAAATTGGCTCCGATTCCAACAGATAGTTGAGACATGGCCATTAAATACAGACTCATCTACGGAAAAATATCAAGTTACACCCATGTATCAATGAACTCTGTCAAGTGGTGGTGCCAACAACCCTAGCTGGTTGGTTAACTAATTTTCTTTTTATTTTTGTTGCAAGGTTTTTTTTTTTGTTGAAAATTTGGTTAACTAAGTTGGTTTCAATCTTTGATATCTCACATTCCCAATGAGGTTCATACTCTTTAAAATATGGTGATCTTCAAAAATAAATTGTCTAGGTAGTTCGACAACTACTAACCAATTGTGATTAGAACTAACTAAAAATATACACAGTTTTACCTTCAAAATTTATTACAAGTCAGGACATTATTACACATGTTATCAACATTTTATAACAACATAATTATATATGTTGTCAACAATTTATAACAACATATTTGTATACTAGGTGTCCACCGCGTCTTACGGACGCGATAGATCCACTTTGGCTACGCCGTTGTTGATGTCTTACATCTTAATGTCGAAGAAAATGTAATTGGAAAATATTGAACAACCAAATGACAACAAAGTAAAAACTACGTAAGAAATTACTAATATAGAAGAATCGATATAAGAAAGAAAACAAGTCAAATAATAAAACTTTGATCATTATAGATGAAGATGATTAAAAATAATAAAAAATGGGTATGATCTCTCATTGAAGTGAAAAGTTGCTCGGTTTTGATAAAGAGAGATAACGAGGGGCTCCACTTATCTCTCATATCCAAGAGGTAGTTATTGTGTTTTGAAAAAGAGAGAACTAAGAGCATCTCCAATGTAAGACTCAATCTTAAAATCTTAAGTGCCACCTAGGACTTTAAAGTTTTTTTTGAGAAAAAACCTCTCCAATGCAAAACTCAATTGAGATCTTAAGATGATGTGGAAGCATTAAGTTTTAAGATGTCTCAACTAGAAACTCTATTTTTGAGATCTCTTTTGAGAGTCTTAAGTGTCCTAGTCATCAAATTTAATTTTTGGACCAATAGAAAGTTTTCTTTCTCAACCACTTTTTTCTATTAAATGTATGTGTGACATGTGTATCTATTAGAGTTTTTTAGAGTGTTGCATTGGAGAAGGACTTGAATTAGAGATACTCAAGTTAGCCACATAGGAAAAAGAATCTCAATTGAGACTCAACACATAAGCTAAATAGAGTTTTTTTTAAGTTTTGCATTGGAGATGCTCTAAGGGAGAACAGAGTTAGTCGTGTGTTTAGGACCTTTAGTGGGTAGAAGAGAGAGAGAGATTTGAAGAAGACAAAATGGGGGAAGTATAAGGTGGGTTGTGACTCCTTATCTAATTGAGTGACACATGGATATGTAGTTAATATAACTTAATTTTGAATCAATTTAAGTCATTTGATCAATAAACTACCAATGAAAATCTGTCTGATGATATCTCAGAGATAAATTGACGGTTCGCCTATAAAAAACACCATTACGTTTTATATAATAGACTAGGATACAGCACGTGCCTCCGGCGCGAAACTATTTTGAAACACTGAACGCGTTTGAATATATACAGTCGGTGAACATGAAAAAATGAAGTCGGGATTTATTTCGTAGGAAGAACTAAAAAATGATACGTCTTAAAAATGAAGTAATTATTTAAATAAAATTATGTTGAAGAAATTAAAATTTAACATGTTATAAACAGATTTATGTTGCCTTATTCAACTAATCCAATTCAAATCCTTATTTTCTAACCATTTTTTGTTCTTTTATTTTCGATTACATAGAGTAAAAAGAGTAATCAAACTACTTATCTCTATATTGTTCCAACTTCGTAGGATGTTTTCGACAAAATCTTCAAATCATCAGCTTGAATCAATACGCTTTAGTGGCAATGGTTCAACACGTACAACAAAGGTGAATTCCAATCTACATCAAAGACTTCTTGAATAATAGATGTTGTCAACATATAAAGATAAAAATGGAATTATAGAAAAAAAATTATTGTGGTCTTGTTAACAACATAATTATATATTGTTGTCAACATTTAAAAAAATGTTCAAAAAATAGGGTTTTTTGCATTATTATTTTTTGGTAGGCTTTTTTGTTTTACATATTGGGCCCAGATTTTGGGTTTTTGATGCATTCTTTCTTGATACTGTTTCCCTTCGTCACTTATTACCTTATAGTGGAGAGTTACAATCTTTAAGAAATAAATATGACCAGATTTCAAACTTCACTTTGAATTAGGTTGATGAAGCGGCTCATTAGCGGCTTCTTAAAAATTGATAGTGTTTCGCTTCGTCACTTATTATCCTAAATACCACAAGGGAGATTTACAATCTTTCACCAAGAAAATATGCCCTAACTAACACTTTAGTTTATAAACAATTTGTCTATTCAAAAATAACAAATTTAGCCTTCAATGAAATCTTTAGACCTAAAAAGAACAAACCTACAAAAGTTTTTCTAGCTGCAACCTGAAAATGAGCCACATTAGAAGCTAGCTTGAAAGGACAGATACCTAAGAAGTAACAAATAAAGGATTAAGTCGTGGACGTCTTCATGTGGGCTCATATGATGCTGGTACGAGAAGTTGATATTCACAAGATCTACTTAGATAAAAAATAGTAGAGTTGTTTCTTTTTTGACCTCCTACTTAGTAATCAGCTTTTTTTAAGTCTCTCATTTTCTTAAATTTAAATTTGACTCACTTTTTATAACTCTATCACTTAACTTTAATAAAGATGACACCGTTAATGAAGTTAATTATGGATTAGCCATCAAAATCTATGATTAAAGTGGTTTAAATTAGGTGGTAATCGTGCTTATTACATCTTCACGATGCATCAATGTGACTAACGTAGTAGACATTAGTCAAATTCTCAAAAAAAAAAACTTTTATGGATCTCCATTGGTTCAACCCACTCGTCTATATTTAACCCAACTTCGCCTTCTTTCTCTCTTCTCCATATCCCAACTTCCTTAGCCATAAACAATCTTCTTGTATCTTAATTACTACCAATGGGTGAAGTTGAGAATAGAGTTCAAGCAATAGCAAATTCTCTATTATCAACTAAACTAGATGATAATATACCATTAGAGTATATAAGATCAGAGAAAGAACAACCAGGACTTACAACATTTAAAGGACCCATTCCTGAAATTCCAACCATTGATCTAAGTGACCCAGATCAAGAAAACCTCGTTCGGATTATCGCCGAAGCTAGTAAAGAATGGGGATTTTTTCAAGTTATTAATCATGGAATACCAAGTGAAGTTATAAAGAAATTACAGAATGTGGGTAAGGAGTTTTTTGAGTTATCAATTGAAGAGAAAGAGGTTTATGCTAAACCACCAGGAGAGAAAGAGATTTATGCTAAACCACCTGGGTCTACAAGTATTGAAGGATATGGGACTAAACTTCAGAAAGAATTTGAAGGGAAAAAAGCTTGGGTTAATCACTTGTTTCATAATATTTGGCCTCCTTCTCGTATTAATTATAAGTTTTGGCCCACTAATCCTCCTTCTTACAGGTTACCTCCTTGACCCTACCCGATTTTTTCTTATTTTCTCACTTCTTATTTTGCATGAAAACCATTTTGAATATGTAGGGAAGCAAATGAGGAGTATGCCAAGTATATGTTGGGTGTGGTGGACAATCTTTTGATGTGGTTATCACTTGGATTAGGTCTTGAAGGTCATGTCATTAAAGAAGCTATTGGTGGAGATAATTTAGAATATCTACTTAAAATAAATTATTACCCACCATGTCCTCGTCCTGATCTTGCCCTAGGAGTGCCTCCACACACAGACATGTCTGCCATTACAGTCTCGGTCCCAAATGAAATTCAAGGCCTTCAAGTTCTCAAAGATGACCATTGGATTAATGCTAAGTACATCCCTAATGCTCTAATCATCCATATTGGTGATCAAGTTGAGGTAAGAAACTATGGTTGTGTTCGAGTGCAGTTTGTCGACAAAAGAAAATTTCTAGGGATTTGGTACTTTGTCAGTTTTCAAAGTGTTTCTGTAGTATTGTCGTAGAAAAAAATTCAGTCTCGTGAAAAGATATATAGACAAAGTCTGCAAACAAGATAGTATATTTATAGTGATGTGAAGTTTACGAAAATGAATTGAATATATGCAGATCCTAAGCAATGGAAAGTACAAGAGTGTGGTCCATAGAACAACTGTGACCAAGGAATTTACAAGGATGTCATGGCCAGTCTTTTTCTCTCCGCCACCTGAGATGGAAATAGGTCCTCTTCCTCAGCTTGTTAATGAAGAAAATCCACCGAAGTTTAAGACCAAGAAGTACAAAGATTATCAATACTGCAAACTCAACAAGCTGCCTCAATAAGGAACTTTTGTGTTTAGACATATATTGTGCACCTAGAGTTCTTATAGTAGTATATTTGTGTTATATGTATGTAAAATGCTGAAACACTATCGTTAGATGTATATGTTATTGTTCGTATTTTATCCATGATAATCGATTAGGCAAATCATAAATCTTGTTCTTGATCGCTTAATCACACACCTTTAATAAGTTTTAAGAACTATCTTTTCCATTTCAGTTTTTTTTCGTTCTAAGATGAAAAATAATCTCCATTAATGAAGGTTCATTGTAGATGAAGTGAAAAGCGATGTAAAAGAGGCAAAAGAAAACACACACAAAAAAGAAAAAACTTAAATGATTATGATTACAAAAAATAAAAAAATAAAAATTATTAACAGTCAATGGATGGGCATCCGGAGTCTGGGTTGTGGGTGCTCAGGTAAATCGAAGGCTTTCGATTTAGCTAGTAGAGCCTTTGCCAAAAACAAAACTCCATACTGGTTGGCCTGGAGCCCTGGATCATTACGTGCACATACGAATAAAGAATCAAACTTGAAGTTACCAAAATAGAGGGACAAAAATGAAACTGATCATAAACTCGGGGGGCTAAAAAACATCCCAGAAACAAAATACCATAACTTTTTATATAGTTCTTAAAACAGTCCTCCCTCGCGACCACTTCTCTCTAGAAAAAAAACCAGAGAGGCTCCTCAAACTCTCGACGATGTCGGGTGGGAAAGTATCATTCAAAGTCACTCTCACTTCGGATCCTAAGCTACCCTTTAAAGTGTAAGTTTAAATCAATCTAGGGTTTCTTTTTCTTTCTCAATTCAATTTTGTTTTCATTCCTAATCTTCAATTTCGTTTGTATTTCAGTTTCAGCGTTCCAGAAGCTGCCCCTTTTACTGCTGTTCTGAAATTTGCTGCCGAGGAATTCAAAGTACCTCCCCAAACTAGTGCCATCATCACTAATGGTATTCTAATCTTCACCTCTCTTTAATTTTGCCCAAATTGAATTACCCTTAAATTCAATCAAACCCTTTGTTCTGTTTTTGAGAGATTTTCATTGAAAAACTAGTACCTTTTGATTTTTTAGGTTTAATTATGTTCTTTAATCGATTCTCCTTGCTTATAATTCATAAACAGATTATTGGGATTTGATTATCAAAGAGTATTTCATGATTTGATTCATAAAAATCTTGAGAAAGTATGTATTCATATTCATGTAGAAACCCCAATTAGGTCAAGATCAATTTTTCAAGGATGAACTTGCAGTTAAATGTGAAGAATTTGATTACTTATTTACTATTATATGCTGGTCTTGCACGAAATAGATGTTCTCGACTACATATTTCTTGTTGTCGAATTGGTTTTGTTGTTCGTGTATCTGATTTAGGTATTTTGGTTGTTCTTTCTAGATGGTGTAGGCATCAACCCTCAGCAAAGTGCAGGTATATGAAATGTCTAACTTTTCTTTAGAACTAAATGTCCTTCTATTCTTTCGTCGGATAAATTTATTCAATATTTCTTAGTATGTGGAGGAAGCCTATCACTTGTTATAGCTTGTGTCGTCATTCGCAAAATTTGTTTTCGCCTGTTTGCTTGTTGTGTCTGCACATTTTCTTGTTAAAGTAATAGGGATGTGAATTGGTTGTAAAAGAATAATCTTTGCTTCACTATACAGAGAGATATGTTTATGCCTCTACTCCACTCTCTAGCTTGTTTTAAGGGCCAATGGTGTTATCAATATCATCATAAATGTATAAGACGTTGATCAAGGCTACAACACACAAAGAAATTCAACGTTTTTGGTGCTATAATATTTTCTTGGATTAGCATGACAATTTCTACCAAAACCCAAGTTGATTTAAGTAGTTATCAAGAGTAGTTACAGGATTTTGGGTCCTCTTCAAATGTAGGAAGAAATTATGTCTGAAATAAAAGTGTGAGCTTACCATGAAATAAAAATTGGTTTTAGTTTTTTCCTTTTGGTGCCTCTGTGGCTCTGTATGTTTGTCTGTGGGAAACTATCAGTAGCCTTCTGATGTTAACACGCAAGATTTTGGTAAACTGAAAGCGAAAAAAAATTGAACTCTACCCTCATCTCATGCTTCTCTGCCTAAAGAGATTGGCCAGATTCGTACATATGATGGGGAAGATATGTGCAATTCAAAAGAAACGAAACTATGGTAGTCTTGTAGATGCTTGTAGATGATAAACAAGGAATGGGCAAACATATTCTAGAGTTCAAAAAAAAATCTTAGTGATGAATACCGAGTGTGAAGTCTGAAACACGACTCGCATTCGTTAGTTAGGCCAACCGTGATGATGTTGATTGATAGAATAGTGTCACTGAGAAGTGTGTGCAACGTTAATATATTACCCTACAGAAGTTAGTCAGTCTCTTTTGAATCCTTGACTATATTGACTACATAGTTTGTTCGTTGTGTATTCTGAGAATTCTCCCCGCATCTGGTCCCGACGAATCGAAATTAAACTCGTAATGTGTTAATTGGTAGGTCAAGAGAGTGTGATAATCCTTACAATTGTTTAATTATCTAGTGATGTTATGATATGATTTTTTTTCACTTTTGTAGCTTCACGTCTGATTGTTTTCATGATTTCCACCTTTTCTCCTCCATATATGTCGTATAAGTTGTATTTTCTCTTGGCTGAAAATGAAATAGCTTGTTTGGTTTCATATTTTTATCTCTTTTGACTTTCTTCATCCTGAATATATCAAATCCACAAAGTGTTTCTCTTTACCTCAATTTTGCTGTCATTTATTAATTTCACGTATATATATATTTTTTCTTCATCACTGCTGAAACCAATTTAGAAGCTTTGGCTCAACTGTTCTTTTTCCTCAGTCTGACTGTCCGAGTAAAACATGAATATTCTCTGTATTTTTGCAGGCAATGTCTTCCTGAAACATGGCTCTGAACTCCGTTTGATTCCTCGCGACAGGGTCGGGGCTTCTGCATCCGTTTAATTAGGTGATGTATTGTCATCAATGAATCAAACACTACACCCTGTATTTCCTTTTGATATAGCTTGTCTGAATTTAATAACATAATAATGATAATATTATCAATACTATGAGAATTTGCAATTAGATCGAGTAAGTTCATCAGAGTTAAACTTAAAGCCCATTATACTCTGTGTTTGTACCTTATATTTTATAGTTAGTGTTTCGTAAGTGCTAAACATTCTTCTTTACCACAGTCCACAATCACCCTCTTCTAAAAACCGAAGTGTCCGAAAAACTTCATCTTGAAGTGACTTTTATGTGGGTCATACGAGCCATATAAAAATGACAGACTTGAGTTAGGGTCTGAGTATGGATCTTATTGATTTTGTCTGACTGTTAACTTCAGGATTTTCAAATAAACGGAGACAAAAACTAGTTCTAGAAAGAGGGGAGTGGAATTTTAGTTGGTGAGAGACTGAGAGCTTCACTGGGGGTTGCCTGCTCACCGATGTGTAGGAAAGCTTGGTTTCAGTTCGAAATGTTGGATAGAAATACACAACCACCGCCTTTTTCTTTGAACACGTTTATCACGCTTCAGCCTGAGTTTAATGCGAGTTTTTCTTTTTATTGACAAGAGTTCATATTACTATCCTTCTTCAGCCTGAGTTTAATGCGATGAAGATGAGAGTGCAGATGAAGATTAGAAGATGAAAAACAAACGAGTAGATTTTTAGGCTTTTAGCCTCAAAGTTAAGTAATAGTCAATTGGGAGTCAAATGTGCTTGACCAAAGTATCCAGCTTAAACTCAACATTTTTATTTTATCATTTTTATGCGTAAAATTACAGAAAACGACGAATTTCCCCACGCTTTCGCAGTACCATCCCCTTCCCCGACAACTAGAATAGACCACCAAACCCAAGTACATTTCTTGGTGCCCTTCCAATAATAAGATTTCTCCCCATAAACTATACCGACAATATAACACATAGAGAAGAGATTATCAATACATTTCTCTTCTATCTAAACCGTGGGTTACTCCCAACCGTTAGATCATTCTATTTACCTCTGGAAAATCATATTTTCTTGAAAATAACCACAACCTAAAGAAGACAGTAGAATTTATGATAGGTACAAGTCAATAGTTGTTTAGGACAAAAATTAAGAAAAAGTAATTAAAAATGTTTAACTAGTTCAAAATAGTGCTTCTTATATGCATCTAATTTCAGAAAAAAACTTTATTTTAATGTTTTAAAAAAAAATTACGTATTTTCAAACGATACATAGCACTACGAGAAAGTAATTGGAAAATATTTAAATCCCTCAAAAATCAAAATAATGTTTGTTATATGCTTTTAGTTTGGGTGAAAACTTAATTTGAGTGTTACAAAAGATTTGATGTTTCTAAAGAAAACCTAACACTAGTAGAAAGAAGTTAGTGCTTTTTCTTAATTTTTCGCACGTGAGTCACAATATCTAAATTAATGTCAGAGTCAAATTTTAAGACGTTTGTTTTTCGTTTGACTCACGAAGTCTAACTAGTGTGAGAGAAGGCTTTAGATTGATTTTTGATTCACTTAAGTCTGATAATTTAGATGTAGATGAAAAAACAAGTTCTTTTTTGTTGAAAGAATGTAAAAACTAAGTTGGATTCAAATAAAAAAAAAATACTCCTATCAATTAAGTTGTTTGATACTTTCTCAAAAAAAAAAATTGTTTGATACTATCACCCAATATTGAGAGTTGGAGTTTTATCTTATTGTTAAGTTTGCAATCCACTTAATCACACTAGTTAACAAGACGAGAAGAAACAAAGTCGTCTCCAAATAATTCACCTCCTATCGTAACTCAGATATCTGTCATCTAAAACAAATTTTCCAGCAAAAAATGTCAAACGCATTTACTATTGGTGTTGTTAGCGATGCACTACTTAGTTATATAATGTTTTGTCTTCTCACTATTCATTCCTTAATATTAGTTTTGTCATTTCCATACTCAGACCCACGCCCAAACAAATAATCTTATAACTTCTTGATATTTGTGATGTGAATAAAATACTAAGAATAGATTTAAAAGTCTAACTGTATATCTTGCATAGTACAAAATATTAAAGCTTAAATTCCTCAAAGACAAATATGTGATGACAAAATTCAATGCTGATAGTTGAGACATGGTCATTAAATACAGACCCATCTAGGGAAAAAGATCAAGTTACACCCATATACCAATGAACTCTGTCAAGTGGTGCCAACAACCCTAGCTGGTTGGTTAACTAAATTTATTTTTGTTTCAAGGTTGGTTAACTAAGTTGATTTCAATCTTTGATATCTCACATTCCAAATGGGATTCATACTCTTTAAAATATGGTGAGATCTTTAAATATAAATTGTCAAGGAGTAGGACAACTACTAACCAATTGTGATTAGAAAAGACTGAAAATATGAGATCCTGACGGTACAAATACCCAATTTGCTTGCTTGTTTATGAGTGGTATATTGATATATGTTGTTGACTCACATGGTGCGATGCTCCTATCTGTGGTCAATCTACACAACAACCATCTAGCATAAAAACTTGCATATATAAAAGAATTGTTCGTCTTTAAACTCAGCTTTAACTTTAATTTTTCGGAGTTATAAGTACATTTTATATGTGTTGATTGTATAAACAACTTTATATTAGTAATTAAAGCCTACTCAATTGAGAGTTTTGAGACTTTTAAAATAATGGAAGAATCTTAGTAAAGCTTCAACTTGATTTCATGCTCTTTTTCACTAGCTTGATTTGGAGGTTAAAAAGAACCCATCACAATATTTGAAAGAGAAGTATTGATGGGAGAATGTTTCTCTAAAGAAGATCTCAACCGTTTATATACTACAAACTATTTCTCTCATGAATAATTTGAAATTCTACCATTGAAATAATATATTCATCTCAATTCTCCAAAACTTTAGATATAAAAAAGTAATACATGCAATCCTATATAATAAGGATACATTTAATTTTTCTTTTTTATTTGATGATTTGTAATTCATTGAGACTATTTCGACCTCCAACATACTCTATATTTAGAAAAAAAAAACCATCAAATTCGGGTTAAGTGGAGTATGTGTTAGTGACACAGGGCACATGTGACATGATTCTATTCTTGTTGGTAGAGGTTTTTGTGTTCTTCTTTGGTCACCCCATAGTCCCATACTAGCTAGTATACAAACCTTATTTAGGTGAAGGGGAAAACAGAGTCAACAAATTAAAGAAGGATTGATTCCTTCTGTCCACCTTAGGGCAGGCATTACTCTCGAGTAAAATTTGAAGGGAGGTCTTAAATGTGTTAGATTTTTGTGCATATAATCACAAGAATTGAGAGTGTGATAATTACCTACTAATTGTCTTAATTAATCGAATCTTTTATCATTCTCTGTACCCATCAAAAAACACCCTCACTCACCACCCCTTTCCCCCAAAAAATCCAAAATCACAGCTCCTCACTCTCTCTATCTCACTCACTTGTCTTTCTCTCTCTCTATCTAACTTCTCTCTCTCTCTCTCTCTCTCTCTCTCTCTCTCTCTCTATCTAACTTCTCTTCCTCTCTTCTTATTAACAACCTTCAGTCTCATGAGATGGTATAAACTAGCCCTAAAGAGACAAACAACAAAACAGAATTCCCACCTTTTCAGCTCCAAAAATACTACTAAATATTATTCACCTTCAACTCTCTCATCAAATCATGCCAGAAACTAAACACCAAAGGAAACCCACCAAGAAAAAACATCAAAAACTATCACCCAAGATAGAGAAATCACCACCACCAGCATTGCCATCACCACCACCACCACCACCAGCACAACCATCAGCACCACCACATCAAGAACAACCTACTTGGGTAGCAATGAAAAGTATATTTTCATGTAAACATCTTGAAACAAAAGAAGAACAAAAAACAGAAGAAACCAAAGAAGGTAAAAGTAAGAGAAGTAAGAAAATGGTTTGTTCTGGTTCATTTTGTAGTAATACAAGAGTAATGCAAAGACCTGATTCAGTATCACCTCAAGGTTCTAAAAAATGGGGTTATTCATCTTCATCATCTTCTTCTTTTTCATCTATAAGTGGTTGTAATGGTGGTTCTACTTCAAAAAGATCTACCCTTAGTAAATCTTCTTCCCCTGTTTCATCTGAAATCAATAACAACAACAACAACAACAATGGAGCTTCATCTTCTTCTAATACCACTACTACTACTACTAATTCATCTTCTTCATTATCTACCCGTTCATCTGGATCTTTTAGAGGAATGCATTTGAGAAGATTTTCAGGTTGTTATGAATGTAGAATGGTTGTTGATCCATCTATTTTGGTTTCTAGAGATCCTTCTCTTAGAAATACTCTCTCTTCTTGCCCTAACTGTGGTGAAGCTTTCATGAAAACTGAAGATTTGGAACTTCATCAGTCTATTAGACATGCTGGTAATAACTCATCTCTCTCTCTCTCTCTCTCTCTCTAACACACAAACACATACCCAAATCTAACATCTTGATACCCAACCCAAAAAGATTACAAATTTGACTACCCATTTCACCAATCAATCTAAATCACTAGACTTTTGATACCCAAACCAAAAAGATTACAAATTTGACTACCCATTTCACCATTTAATCTAAATCACTATAACTCTTGATACCCTAACCAAAAAGATTACAAATTTGACTACCCATTTCACCATTTAATCTAAATCACTATAACTTTTGATACCCAAACCAAAAAGATTACAAATTTTTTTTTTTGTTGTTGAAAAAAAAAAAGATTACAAATTTGACTACCCATTTCACCATTTAATCTAAATCACTTTAACTCTTGATACCCTAACCAAAAAGATTAAAAATTTGACTACCCATTTCACCAATTAATCTAATTGATTTGTTTTTTGTTTTGGGTGATTTCATTTTTTCCTTTTTTTTGTTGCAGTATCTGAACTTGGACCAGAAGATAGTAGCAAAAACATAGTAGAGATTATATTTCAATCAAGTTGGTTAAAGAAACAAGCACCAATTTGTAAAATTGATAGAATTCTCAAAGTCAATAATACTCAAAAAACTATAACAAGATTTGAAGATTACAGAGAATCCATTAAAGCAAAAGCAACTAAGCTAATGAAGAAACACCCAAGATGTGTAGCAGATGGTAATGAACTACTAAGGTTTCATTGTACAACTTTTGTTTGTTCGATCGGCATTAATGGATCGACTAATCTCTGTAATTCAATCCCACAATGTAATGTTTGTAGTATCATAAAAAATGGGTTCAAGATTGAAGGAAACAGCAGCACCACCACTGGAGGAGGAGGAGGGATTTGTACTACTGCTACTAGTGGAAAAGCTCATGATAATGCTAAAATTAAGTCGGAAAACGAGAAACGAGCTATGTTAGTTTGTCGGGTAATCGCAGGAAAGGTGAAGAAGAATCAAGATGGAGGAACAGAAGAGTTTGATTCAGTTGCTGGAACTACTGGAATTTACTCTGATTTGGATGAACTATTAGTGTTCAATGCTAAGGCTATATTACCTTGTTTTGTTGTGATCTATGGAGGATTTTGATGGTTTCTTTCGATATTGTATTGTATAGGTCACTAGACTTTTTAAGGGAGTCTGAACTCGGAACGCCTCAAACCACTGACCTTGAGGTCAGAAACAAAGTTCTTGACCACTCCGGCCGAGAGTCTTTGGCTTTTTCATCTTAGTTTTTCATGTTTGTCATGTAATCTTTGGGTTTTTAATTGCTGTTAATTGAATGTAATTTCAATTGTGCTCAAGTACAACTTGTTTTATGTCTTCATGTTTGCTTTTTGATTTTGGGTTTAACTCTTTTTCTATACCTACTTATTGTATTCATCTTTTATGAAGTAAAATGTCCAAAAATATCTAAGTTTACTTAGGGAATTATATTGTTCAAGGCCCTCCATTTGACATCTTGTCTTTCACAAACGCTATGTTTATATCTTGTTGTATTCTATGACCCGCTTTCAGAAAGACTCTATTTATATGATTCTATTACTCGCCTTCAGAAATGTCGTATTTATATGTTGGAGCCCCGCCTTTGTAGTTGAGTGTTTTTTAGTGACAAAGGAAAAAAAAAATTACATAAAAATGTGTCATAAAAACGAATATGCTAAACTATCCTACACATTGCATATGCTGTAGTATGAGATTACATTGTGTAAAATAGTACATTTGGAGTACCCCATTTCATTCTATCATGCCCTTACCTTCTGAATCTGTACTCCTGCGCTCTAAGATGCTCGATAGCCTTTAACAATCCTATGTGAAAATAATGTTTGTGATCATGATGAAATCTATTTTGTCCCTATAATTGAGTATAACTAGAATGTAAAAGTAAGTTAGATGAATTGTTAAGAGACGTGATGAAGGAAAATTGTGCAGGAATTAGGTCCTCCTCAACTACAAGAAGTTGGCATGCATTTATGGTGAAGATATGAATGTACTTATCTTCCAAAGTATGGGTGTATGTAAATGAAATTCAACAATTATATTTATATATATATATATATATATATATATATATATATATATATAGTTTTGATAATCTAGCTAATTTTAATCCACTAGTACAGGGTGGAAATACAAGTAAGAACGAATCCAAATTTACCTTTCGAAACAAAAGAGAATGAAAAGAACAAAATTCTCTCTGTTAAGATAACATCAAAAGATGTTTAGATGAATAACTAATTTTGAGAAAGTAAAGATTAGTAGTCCATGTTAGGTTTGGCATGAAAAACATAAGTTTGGAATGTCAAAAAGTGAGCAATCACATAAACAACCTTAACATCAAATCTGTCTCACAAATATCATCTTAACGGGCTACTCTAGCAAAAGAAATATTCTACGCTCCGAGTGTGTCTATGATGTAGCACCAAGCAGACTGTTAATGTTACGAGAATACAGTGTGGTGTGGATCAATCGGAGTAGGTGTGCAAATAGGTCTTTGTAGAATGATGGTTGAGCGATTTGATTCCTTATTTTTCTGAATCAACATACATCCACAAACTCAGACTCACTTGTCATGATCTTGATTTTGATAATACAAATTTTAATTATAAGAGTGAAGGTGCTATAATTTACTTGCAGATTTTAACAATTGAGGTGTACTTCAATGAACCTAATCTAGTTTGAGTTTTAACTTTATTAAATTGAGGGTACATTATTATGTTTGGAGTAGTAATATATACTCCAAAAAGGAACAGTAAAAAGATGTGCACATAACCTGAAAAAGCTTAAAAGAATAAGAATAATAACTACTCCATTGGTTTCTTCAAAAAGAAGATAGGTAGGTCATAAATTATAAGGACTCATAACATGGAAAATAAGTGATTGCCCTAAAGTTTTAGGGTTTTTGATGGTAGAGTTACCTTACATATTAAAAGCAGTGTAAATAGCTACTAATATAAATGGCAAAAAGAGAAATCAATATGGGGGACTGAGGGTGGGATTGAGCCTTCTTGCATTCAGTGTGGAGAAGTTTGAGGACCATTAGCACCAACCCTAGCTATCTTTATTAGGTCAGAGATCAAAGTTTTATGGACCACTTTTACAAATTATATTTGGGTTGGGTGTTTTTAATTATACATGCCATTGCCATACTTGTTTACTATATTAGTGAAAGGTTTGTATAACTTACAGAGAGGCCAGCTACATCGTTTAGACGTACTCTTGATCGACTGATCGTGTCTGAGTAGGCAGATATACATCTCTAGTGGGTTACCGCTAATGCGTTAGATGGTTCATATGAACTAAAGACACTCTTAAACACTAGTTTGAAACTACCCAATGAGGAAGAGAAAGAAGATTGACAAAAATAAGTAGTTGGGGCAAGAATGGGCTTTTATGGCTTATTTTTAAGCTTCGAAAATAGAATTTTACGAAACTAAACTTTGGGTATTTTTTGTCCTCTTTTTCTTTCGATGACGGCCTAACAACCTAGAGTTGATATTTCCCGCAAAAAGTGGACGGGCTTAAATGTCTTCGTCTCTTTCGCTTTAGTGTCTCCCAACCTAGTAGATAATTCGAGGCTTGTTGCTACAATTATGGTACTTGTAGCATCTTCAGTGGAAAATAACTACTTAGTAATTTGGAAGGAAAATTTCTCCTATTAGTAAAAGTTAAAAAAAATGATGGCTACGAATAATACTTTAGAAATAGATCTAGTGTCTACTCGGAAACTTTATCTACCCAGTCTCCAAATTGGTTGTGCAAGAGGTTCTTAAGAAACTAAACCATGGAGGAATATCCCTAGTCCCTACTCATTGTGGCCCAAATGAATCATTTTGGGCCTGGCCCACCTGGCCCTGGGACATCGGGACGTAGTGACAGATATATTACTGTTGTTATCATGCGTTAATCTGTTGTAGATGAACCTTAGAACCTAGAGGGGCGATCTTTAGTTGCAGTGCCATACTGCTATGACAGTCCCGACTAATATATAAAAGAAAAAAGACTGGACTTGACAGACCATCGATGACAACCTTAGTCAACGCTAGCTAGATGTGTCAGAGCCACATAGTGTGCCTTGGGCTCTTGGTGGCTGCAGACTTGAGCGGAGTACACGTTTTCTTTCAATATTGTATCTATTTGTGGAGTTTAACGGGCTTGAACCGACTGTGGACATTAAATATTACTAATACGTCCACATCCTATAGACTCAAATGCTTTGCATGTTTGGGACAACATAAAGAAGTCTAGGAAAATCTAAAGGCGAGTTCCCTTTTTTTCTTTAAATGCAACCCTTGCGCCCCCACAAAATATGGCTCTCAGTGTGTGGCGCACCGCGCACCATTAACAAGAAAGGGGGGGGGGGGGCTCTTGAAAGTTCTCCAACAATGATATGGGTGCTTTTAGAGCTACTTTGGACGTTAGCCACTCGCAACTGAATCCTACCCATACTCAACTGCTTTAGTGTTTGTGTTTTTCTCGAATGCTTGAATCTAAATAATCAATTATTTGAATCTAAATATTCTGTCTCAAATTGACACAAATCGTCCCGAATAAGTTAGACGATAAAAATAAACAATTAGAAATGTAACTCTTAGACCTTGACTTTCAATCGTAGCCCATATTTAGCTAATCATGATTTAGATTGTGAAATTTGTGACATTATTTTTTTATCCACAGTCTGTTAGTGGCTTTTTCGTCCAAGAACAAAGAGAAATGACATAGATGAAATTGACCAAGGGAAAATCGGGAAGGGAAGCCAGTTTGTTTAGGGAGCCATTTTGGTTAGTTGGTCATTTTTAGGTGGCTAAAATAGAATTAACCCTAAATCCAAACCAAACGTGGCCAGACCCAAACCCCGGCAACCCTTTTTTTTTCTTCTCCAACTTCTTCATCTGCCAATAGAAGACGAAATCGCGGAGGTCAGATTCAGAACCATCCGCTCTCTCTCTCTCTCTCTCTCTAACTCCGACTTCTCTTTCGATCGATTCCATCCTTCTGTACATCTTTGGGTTTTAGATGAAACTCCAGGTAATGTTTTAACCTCTCAACTTCATATCTAGGGTTTTTATTATAACCTAGTTTTCTATTGTAACATTTAATATTGTCTTTTCAGTTTCATTCTCTCTCTAACTATTTCATCTTTTGATTTTTCATCCTGGGTATTGGGGTTTTTCTCTGTACTCTTCATCTATGTAATAAAGTTTGAATCTTTTGATACTTTCCAGCTTATTTCTTATCCTTAGGTTTTGGAATTTTATTCATAATGTTTCAATTTTGATATTGAATGTGTTAAGTTACAGTGTACGGGGTTTTCATTTTGATTTATTTAGAGATATTTTTGTGGATCTCTTTATTTAAAGAAAGCAAAAGACAATTATGTGTTCATTTTAGTTTTTCTTGGGGTTAGAGGTCTGGGCAAGAACTAGTAACTGTTAGATTGTTCCGTAAGTCGCTTTAACTTACTTGTTTTTGGATGGGTTGATTGCTGGTACGACATTGTTGTTTAGGTTTCTGAAAAAGGTTCAATTTTGGATAATAAGGATTGGCTTTTATGGTAACAAGATTGAATTGAATTATTTACATCCTTCTTGAAGGACTGAATTTCATTGTTGTAGACTCGTAGTATAATCAGTATGTATTTAGATAGATAAATGAAACTCTGTCGTAATACTAGTTTATAGTGAAAAGTCTTAATTTGTAGGTATTATTTTATCATAACCATCGTTCTGCATTTTGTGCCTTGGAACCAATAACACAGTCTCTCATTTGTAGGATTTGCGTCCATTTGATTATGCTTTGATTATGATGTATACGGAGACTGTACAATTGTCTACTTAGTTTAGTGACTTATGACTAAAACTGATTGGTTGGTGACCTAATAATGAGGTTTAGTTTTGTATATTCAATTTACATATTTGTTTTTTTTTGCTCGAGTAAAGCATCATATTTTTGCCTCTACTCCAAAGTCCAAGCATAGCTAATGTTCACCTCCCTAAGGTGACATTTAGGGAGATGAAGTAGAAAGTAGAAACCCTTCAACTTTAAGTAGAGCAGTTTGGCATCAACGTGTTTTAAAGTGAATACATAAAAGAGCTAATTTGGTGATGTTTGTGATACATACAATTACTGATTGCTTGGTGGAGAGGTGTCTACAATGAGGTTTTAGGCTAGCGCTTAGATCATGGGTCATGCACCTCTCTGCCTTAGTCCCCGTCAGCTCATCATGTATCACTATTTCGACATAAATATTCTCCATTTATGCATACTGCAATACAAAACTATTTTTGGTAAATACTCAAGAAATTTTCCCGTGTAGGAAGCACATTTTCTGTTAGTTGGTGCTTATGATGCCTCAGTGCGCCTAGACGGTGCCTTTGACAATAAAATTTTGGTGATGTGATAGTTGGGCAGGAAAAGATGTTAAATCTGGTGATGGAAGAGTTATGTGGCAAAGACCGCAGTTATGAACTTATGATAATGATGGGTAGTAACCTAGTAAGGGGAGGTGTTTATGTGGCGAGGAAGTGGTTCAGAGTGGTAATGCCACAATGATAGTGCAGTGATTGTTCTGATGTAGTACTAAGGTGAAAGATTGTATTTGTGACGAAGTGGTAGTTAGATTCCAGAGGCCGTGAAGTGGCAATGAGATGGTGATATCGGGATGTTGAAAACACCCTAGGTGTACTCTTTGAGGTGAGGTGAAACAGTGAGAGGTAGTTTGAAGGTTTGAGTTGCTTGGGGCATTCAATATGTATGATTTTCCCTGTGGGGCTTAAGCCTTGACACAATCAACAATTATATAATGGTTTCATAATGTAAATTTCTTACCTATAATAAAATTAAAGAAAACACAATAGGGATTATTTTAGGGTTTTAGCTCATAGGGAAGTAACAGACCAGTAAAACTACGTTGTGCCTCCACATTCCACTGGTCAGTAGTGGATGTGGGCGTCTGGGCAACCCTGATTTTTTTTAGTTTCTCAAATTCAATTATTGTTAATCTCGATTATCGACAGTTAGTGATCTTATATGTAGTTTGACTTGTTATACTACTCCTTGATATTTGCGTTACATCATTTACATGTCTCGTCAAAGTATAAAATTGTTCAATGTAATGCAATTAATGGTGCTCAATTTGTCGGTTGTCGTGAAATGTACTTGTATCCATCTGTATCTCTATCTTAACTCTCTCTCTCTATATATATGGTTCGCATTGATGGTTTTTTATTGATGGTGTTATTGGATAATGTTTCAGCTTTTTTAGGAAGCATTCAAACATTTCCGAGAAGACGATTTCTTTGCTATCCCTATCAGGTACTTAGTTATAATCCACTTGAGTAATGCTTTTGCGGATTAGTTTTTATGTACCACGTACTACCCTGTCAAGGCGAACTATCTTATTTGCTTCCCTGTTTGTATTAAGACATTAAGTTTTGCTTTTTGTGTACATATTACTTTCACTCTTTGAGAAACAAAATAACCCTTTCATGAGCTACTTACATGCTTTTCCTTTAGCTGCTTGAATGCTTTTTGTAGTTAGAATCTATGTTACCAATTTAGTGGACTGTATTATTTTCTTTCAATAACTAGGGTGGTGTGGATTTTAACAAATTCAGATTAGCTGCTCAGCCTGTTCTTGTACATTTAGGAACATTTATAATCTATCTAGTGACGAGAAGTGGGAAGATCACGTACCTTTTGTAGTTGAGATCATATTTTTTTTATATGCATGACACACTTGTTATCAATGAGTATCTCTAGGTAAAGTTCAAGATCTTTCAGGGATTTAACCAAAAAGATGATGTTTGATACCCACATCATTCCCATTTTTCATCTGCTTGTTTTCTCATGTCATATTTGAAATACACTGACATTCTGTTTCCTAGCATAGCAATTGAGTCACTATGAAGCTAGTTTTTTTTTTTGGAAACGAAGGAAAGAATAATGTACACGTGATTCAAATAGAGAAACCACAATCTCAAAAGAAAAAAACTGGACAAAAAAGAGAAACCATTCATGCCCAGAAGGAATACATAACATTAGAATGTTTCCATAAGGTCTTCTTAGCTGTAGACTGGATCAGTATAAGAATTTTTTCTTGCGTATTTCTGTCCTCTAGACCAATTGATCAGGGTCCTCTTCATCATACAAAACACGGACAGTCTATCCATTTATGTTACAATCCTTCAAAGTTGCTTATTTCTCGATTTCCACATGCACCAAAATGCCCCCTGTGGTATTATACTCTAGAGCGAAAATCACAACCTTTGCCACCTTGACATGTGTCCATTGAAAGGTCGTGGATAGGCTTAAAGGCACCAAGGCGAATAAATTCAACTATTATAGATACATCTTCAAAGTACTTGCGTTTTATTCCTGGACATATAACGGTAGAATTGGGTATTGACATCATATCATTTTTCATATACTTGCTGCCCATATCCTTCTTTTTTGTTTTGACAACTTGGGCTATCATGCTTCTCGTGTCGGCATCACTCATTGTTATCTTTCACATCAATCCTTAGTTACTTATTTCGTAAATGTTGTAGTAGGAAAAAAATGAGGCATCCTAGAATTGAGTCAGTTAACTAGGCACACCTATTGGGCACCTGGCGAACAAGGGGATTGACCTGATGCTAGATGACCCCCTTGCGCACTAGTCGACTTGGTTCCGTAGGTGTGCCCAGTCGATGCTTTTGACGACATAAAGTATCGCATTAGTTAAAAAATACATGGCTAGTCCTAGATGCTTGCCTCAGCTCACTGAGATAAGGTGATAACTGCACTTGCTTCGCTCTTAAAACAAAATGTTTAACCCGCTAATTGAAACCTTTCACTCTGCTTCACTTTTCATCCCTGACAACCTTGTGTAGAACTAGTGTAGCGTATCAATGCTTGTAACAAGGTTCCAAGCTGATGTATAACCTGTTAGCGGAACCTTCGTTAATAAATTACTCAATTACGAAATAAATAATCATGTTACAAATCTTCGTCTAAACTACTAAACTCGTACAAAGATGATTCAAATCTGAACTCCAAGCTGCCTAATCTACCATGCTAAATATAGGGGAAATATATCCCTTCTCCTTATGGTAGTTCACAGTAGGTAAGTGCTAAGAAATAAAAACTCTAATTTCTAAAGAAAGAGAACTCTTAAATGCGTTTCTAATAATATGGTAACTAATATTTCGACAAATGTGGAAAATACTCCAGATAAACAAGAAAGCGAAAAACGAGCAACGTCGTTGGAGTTGAAAAATGGAGTCCTACCTCAGTTGGGCTCTGCTCCTCATACTCGGCTTATGTCATGCAGCTAGCTGATGTGTGTTGAGGCAGATTTTTCTTGGGCATGACATTTTCATCATCTCATGTCGTTTTACAAGACATTGAACATTACCATGGTGTCTCTGATCTGATTGCACTTCAATAAATTATTTTTGTTATTTTCCTACTGTTATGCCTCTAATATTTGCACATGCAACATAGCAATAAACCCCGATTAACTAATACGTACAAAGCAAGTGCAGAATCCTTTAACATCAGATGTATTTATTCGGTAATAAAGGTTATCTGGCTGAAACTTCTACAATAGGTTCAGTTTACTTCTTTCTGTTTGACTAGTCTGATTTCTTAATGTTTTATTGTAAAACTTTCAGGTTTATTTTGAAAATGACTACCAACACAAGAGTCAGCAGGCGTAGGGTTCTCTCTCAGCAAGACAAGCCCACCCCTTACCCATTGCCATGCTGGAATGTTTTGGAGAAGGAAGTCCACCACCCAAAGAAAAAAGTATCTGCCGAGAAGAAGGATTGGGAAGATGCAATCTGTTCAGTTTGCTTGGAGTTCCCACACAACGCCGTACTTCTCCTTTGTTCCTCATATGATAAGGGTTGTCGTCCCTACATGTGCGCTACCAGTCATCGCTACTCCAATTGCCTTGACCAATTCGAGAAGGCCTATGCCAAATTAATTTCAGATGGAGAAAACTTAGTAACTGCTGGTTCTGAAAAATCGGAATTGATGGAGCTTGCTGCATGTCCACTCTGCAGAGGTCAGGTCAAGGGGTGGACAGTGGTTGAACCAGCGCGCAACTATCTTAACGCCAAAAAGAGAAGTTGCATGCAAGATAATTGCTCGTTTAGTGGAACGTATAAACAACTCAGGAAGCATGTGAGGAAGGAACACCCGTGTGCAAGACCACGAAAGGTTGATCCAGCACTAGAACAGAAATGGAAAAGGCTTGAAAATGAAAGAGAACGTGATGATGTGATGAGCACCATACGGTCATCTATGCCAGGAGCTATGGTATTCGGAGACTATGTAATAGAGAATGGAAATTATGATGACTTTGAATCTGATGGTATTGATGACGAGGGATATGGAGGTCTTGACATGGGGATTGATGAATTAAACGATATGTTACTCTTTTTTCATTCACTTGGATCAGGTAGAAATCGGAGCCTCAACTCACGCATTAGTAGGAGGCGCGGAAACCTTCGTGGTAGTATTGGAGTTCGAAACCCTCCTTCAGTGGCAGCAGCTGCCGCAGGTGGTGCAGAAATTGCAACGTCCGATTCTGCTTCTGAAGATGAATTCCTG
This sequence comes from Eschscholzia californica, assembly GCF_041429995.1. Lineage (NCBI taxonomy): Eukaryota > Viridiplantae > Streptophyta > Magnoliopsida > Ranunculales > Papaveraceae > Eschscholzia > Eschscholzia californica. The sequence goes on along the minus strand of NW_028238483.1, from coordinate 40,936,203 downwards.
GCAAGGGAGGCGGGTCGGCGGCGAGATAGGGTGGTATTTCTTGGTAGGCCAGAAAGAAGACGGAGACAGAGGCGTCGAACCAATAGGAGTTAAACAAACAACAGAAAGGTAGTTCATAAGAAAAACGAGTGAAGTTCATTAGGTTTTATTTAGCACTAAAAAATACATGGGTTTAATGGATTTGCCTTGTGATTTATTTGAATTAATGTGGAAAGATTTTCTTGAAAATTGGGGGAGGGGGGGGGGGGGGGGGGGGGTGATGGGTAAATTAAATGGAGAAAATGAAGAAAATAGACATGTGTTGCATATTTTTCTCTGCCCTAATGATTTATTTCTTACCAGATGAAAATTAAAATGATATTGTATGCTTCTACTATCTGCTACATGAGTTGAATATCAGGCTCTATCTGATATTGGGGATAGGAGTATACCATCCATCTGGCATAAGCTACCTTAGCTCCCTCGATAGTTCTATACAGTATTTCCATAGAAGTACTCGCATCCGTAGCTCCGTAATCCCTAGGACGTCTAGAATGATGTCAGAATTTTCTTTCTAAATCGTGGTCGTCCATACTGACTACTACTATAAATCATTAGGCCAATTGTTAAGCATAGTATCACAGTTGTAACAAATCTGTCATGGGTCATGTACCAAAATCTCAACTTCTCTTCTACTTGTTAGTCGTTACAAGAGACTGTTCAGCCATGGGCCAAGAAATTAAAAGAGCTTCATTTACACATCAATTTTGTTACTTCAAAGTTTGATGTTTTCTTTATCAAACTCAATCCCATCCGCACATTTTTAACAAGATGTGTACGTGTACAGCTTAGATTGAAAACTGATAAGTTCAACAGCAAAAAAAATAAACAGCAAAATTACTCATCTAAATACTTGGGAAAATTAATCGATTAACCAACTCATCCCCCACCCCCACGCAACTTCCGCCTAACTATATATACATGAAGATGAAATTGAAGAAGATGAAGCAGAATACCCATTTTCAAGATCAGATCAGAAATTGAAATTCTGAATTACCCATTTCTCTTTTTTCCCTCCAATTTTCATATGCTTCTTCGATCTTCTCGCCGAAATTTATGAACATTTTTATCTCTAAATTCATATCCATTAATCTAATCTTATATCTCGGATTATTGATTTATCTTCAGGTAATGTCAACCCCTCAATTCTAGTTTTCTTCAATTGTCAACTTCATTTCTGTTCTAACATCTCTCTCTCTCTCTCTATACTATTCCTTTGGATGATTAGTCTTTCAGGTATTGTTTGGCTTGTTAGTATCTAAATTTTTAATCTTCATCCATCGATCTGATTTACAAGTTAGTTGATTTACTATTGATTTTTTTTAATACCGGTGTGCTTTTGATCTAATTACTTAAAATGCATGTTCAAATTGCTTATTTTTCTCAGTTGTTTAAATTAATGGGAACAAATTGAATGCATTTGGGTGTCTTCTAATCAAAATGGGTATTGATCTTATTGACTTCTGAGTAGGCAATTGATCTATGAATTTTTCTTATTTTTACATGTTTGTGTTATGGTAGATTTAGTTAAATCATAGCTTACCCTTCATCACTTTTGATTTTCTTCACATTATGTTTGTGATTCAACATCCAATTGGTGGGGTTTGTGTTTTTACCTAGGAACATCCACAATGTAGATTTCGATTGCTTTTCGATAATTCACTTGTTGGCAGGCTAATCAATAGGTTAATTTCTCATTTCAAGGATCTACTTCCATGTAGTTATGGTATAGGAAGATCTAATGATAGACTATTTGTAGACCCCTGTTGACTTTGATGGAGAGAAGAATGAACTTGATGTCGATTTATTAAACTCGATAAAGAACACTTAGAACAAGGGATTATCTCTTATGGGGTCATAATGTTAGATCTTTAAGTTGAAACTCCTTTTTTGTTACTCATCTCGGCGAAAAAATCTCAAGCCTACTGACTACCCGATCCTAATCCATCACTTTTCTACTAATATGATCAATTGCAATAGGAAATCAATAGTTTTCTTTTCTTTTATGTTCCAAGTGGAGTTCATCTTTGTTTGCATTACTCATTGCTAAATGAGATTTATTTTGTTAGGATAATCTGTATTAGTGTATTAGTGTGTATTAGTGTCTTGATACAAATTGTGCAGTTTATCTCCACATACATTAGTATTTGATTTGTCGGGCTAAAACTGATGTTAACATTGAATTATTTTTCAGCTTTTCTAGGATCACCAGGAATTCTAAGAAGTCGGTTTCTTTGTTATCAGGTAACAAAAGCTCTTTAGATTAAGAAGAACTCATTGATATCGCAAGAAAAAGCCGCCTTGTACGTTGAGAAACATTGATCTCTGAGGAAAAACCGTTTATCTGACTGCAATTTGAGTTGTTTCTTTACAATGGCAACTGGTAAAAGGGTAGGCAGACGCAAGTTTCTTACTCGTCATGACAAAGCAACTCCCTACCCGTTGCCAAGTCGAAACAATTTGAATAAAGAATCGGAAGATGAAGAAAGTAAATGCTCTGAGGAACCAGTTGAGAACAAAGACTGGGAAGAAGCAAACTGTTCAGTTTGCTTGGAGGTCCCACACAATGCTGTGCTCCTTCTCTGTTCCTCCCATAACAATGGTTGCCGTCCCTACATGTGTGCTACTAGTTATCGATATTCAAACTGCCTTGACCAATTTGAGAAGGCATATTCGAATGTTAGTTCCCAACAAGAAGACAACACAAGAAACTCTGGTTCTGAGAAGACTGGGCCGATGAAACTTGCTGCATGCCCACTTTGCAGAGGGCAGGTGAAAGGTTGGACTGTGGTCGAACCAGCTCGTGATTATCTCAATACTAAGAAGAGAAGCTGCATGCAGGAAAACTGCACGTTCTTGGGTTCATATAAAGAATTGAGGAAGCATGTGAAGAGGGAACATCGCTCGGTACAAAGAAGGGAAATTGATCCTGAATTGGAAAAGAAATGGAGAAGGCTTGAAAGTGAAAGAGAACGAGAAGATGTTATTAGCATATTAAGATCATCTTTGCCAGGAGCTTTAGTACTTGGAGATTATGTTATAGAGAGGGGAAACCATATTACCTTTGATAGTACAGATGAAGATGATGATGATGATGAGGAAGATGGATCTGATGAGGAGAATGGTGGTTCTGATATGAGGATTGATGATAACAATGCGGTTCTCTTTCAGCAAGGACATGGAACTCCTACCCTCAATACACAGGTGCAGCTTGGAAATTACCAAGCAGGCAGTGTAGTGAATGGACAGGGGGTGAGTAGTGATGGTGGTCGTGGCGGTGGAATTGGCATTTCCTCTCTCATACCAGCTAATGAAAGTGATGATGTGGTTTCGTCCTCATCTTCTTCTGACGGAGAAGAAGATGAAGATGGGTCAAGAGTGGTCAGTCGGGAAGAGGCTAGAGCATCAGGTATTGGGGGTTCGGAAAGGAGACGAAGGCGTAGAAGCCAGAGGAGATCAACAATGGCAGTAACTTGACAATAATTTATGTGAAGCTTGCTTGTGATGATTTTAAAGGAGTCATTTGTTCATTGGTTCTCTGTAATTTTCTTATTTCAATTGCATTTGAAGTTTGTAAATTGGAAGTTTCAACATGTAACTATTTTCTGTTGTTTAAATAAGAAACTAGATTAGAAATCAGAAAAGAATAAAATGTTAATTGTTAGCATATACATATCACAAAGTTAGTTTGTCAACTTCCAAGTTAGTTAAACCAAAAGACCTTGCCTGTGCTGGTACAAAGAACCCTAGGTTGAGACAACTTGGGTTGGTTTAAGGAACCCTAGGTTAAAACAATTTGTATATAAGGTCACTTTCCAATGAAGTTGTCAGAAAAGTCTTAACAATTATTGGCTCCACTCTTATCTGATAAGAATCAAAGTTAAATCTCCAAAGAACCCGAAAAATGAACAGCATGTTAATTTGATTTGGGTACCTCTTATAATCGAATTTTACACATTTGTTCGACTGCCAAATGATAACTGACATCTATTACAACACCAACCAAAGTTTCTACATAATGAAGACACATATGGATATTGAGATATGCTTATAATACAACAAGAACTAGTTGGTATAAAGATCATGGGTCAAGGTCTATAAATGGAGCCAAGTTGGATCTTCGACGATCATTCTTTCTTATTCTTGTAGGGACACCGTAGCAAACTGGAGCTGCCCCAATCAAGAAAGGAAGTGTACAAGCTTCCCGAGCTTGACTCATAAACGATCCAATTGTGGGCCTATGAACTTCACGAGCTTCCGCTTTCTTTTCTCTCGAGACTTTCTTCTTCTCATTTCGCTTGCCATTGCTTATCTTCAAGGCTTCAAACTCTTTCTCTACCAAATTGCAAGTGGAATTATCGACCGACGAACTTCTTGATCTTTCTTCTAACCAAGCGTTTAATATTGCTTTCCCAAATCTATCGATATCTTTGTCAGTTACTTCCCATAGATTGGCGATGATGGCAGGAGAACCTGCTAAGAGATACGAAAGTACGACACCTTGTGGATTATAACATCCCTTGAGAGATAGAGATCCACTACTGCAGCCCATTAAAAGAGTAGCAGCACACTTTGTTAACTTCTGTATCTCATCACCCGATATGTATTGTGATCCTGAAGCACAAAAAAACACATCGAACTCCATCAAATATCATATTTAATGGATTGTAATAAAAAAGATTGATATTTCATTACTATCCAATAGTGAAATCAGATATCTAAGTACTCTAGTTGAATTGTTATACTAGTCTATGACAGTGCAGTAGTGTCCGCGTAGATAATTCGAGAAACCATACCACTTCCATGGCCGAAGTATATGAAGAGATCATGGTTTTTTAGTGCTACAACCAGCTCTTCTGATGCGGGCACAGTTCCAGCTTTTCCCTGTGACATAAAGCAAAAAATAGTACTATAATTCATGAAAAGAGAAAGGACAAAAGTTCTACATAAAGCAAAAAATAGTACTATAATTCATTTCTCTATTGCCCAAATTTTGGTTTTAGTGGTTGAAATTCAGTATGATTAACTTCATATACATACAGAGATGCCCAGAAAATTACCTCTAACTTCTGATCTCTGAACCAGTCCTCAAACTCAACCTGTGTGCGCCCGAGGTCACCACTGGGATTTAACAAATAGAATGCATCCAAGGGATCTATTGAAGGAAAAGCGACGGCAATCCTCCCAATCTGTTCTTCAGGATTGCAACTAGTATTAAGAACTGCAGAGATGCTACCGACAGAAGGCATCCTATAAGCTTCCTGTTTCCTCATAATAGGCAGATTCTCCCAAGGAAGCATCTGCATTTGATATAAGTCAAACCAGGTATGATTAACAAATTTACAGCCGAAAACAAGAGTAAAGATGACTTTCTTACTTCTTAAGTGCATTTTAGTATAGTGTAATTACTACAGGTTAAATTGCAGTACTTAAATATACTAATTAGATTTGTGTAGCCAAGTACAGCACTCTTTAGGCTCTCTATTTGGCTGCGGAAGATAAGACCACCACAGTTAATGCCCTTAAACCCACTACCAGCGACAACTTATGTGCTCTTACATAGAGCATGTTGATTAACAGAATTTACAGGCATTGGTATGAAAAGAACATCATAAGCATCTTTAATCGGACAAAAACAATGTAAGATTAAGACTGAAATTTCACCTGCACTTCAGAATCCAGAACCAGAACAACTGGTTCTCTCTCTACATAATCATTTCCAAGTTTACTGAAAGCTTCTGAGATGAACTTTTGGGCCGACAATGAGAGACCTTCATCCACATCATCCAACAAACCAAATTTTCTCCCCCAACATCCACCTCTACCCACATAGCTGTTCTGCAGGAGCAACTGAGATGCACATGATTTTGCTTCAGAGATGGACTCAACACCTCCAAGTATAAGTCGAAAAAGATTTTCATTGCCATCAAACTGACATGTACTTTTCAGATCAGCAAGAAGTTTTGGAACTATGGCATTTAAGCATTCATAGTTTGAAGGTTCACCCAGAAGCAAGCATTTCCAGGGACCCAACCATGACTCCTCAAGACTCCTGTACCCAACATAATGTATAAACTATAAACATGATTACATGCCTGATAATTGCTGCATAAAGCATGTGATAGAATACTTGACGAAATAAGAGACCTCAAGAATTTGTCAAGACGGTCATTAAGCTTCCTTCTCCATGTCCACCAAAGCAACCTGTTCTCTTGTGTGTCAACTGATGGAAGAATTGAAGATGATAAGTAACTTTCCTCCAGAATCATTTTGAACTGCGGAGCTACATCATCGACTACAGTGTACCCCCAAGGACATTGCCACGTTTTACTTGGATCCTTGTGCTCAGATATAGATCCCCTGTCATCTGTTGCATCATCATCTAGAGCTTTTGATGAGAATGATAAGAAAATTCAGTTTGTGTTCCAGATCTAAATTTATAAAAATAAAATATGAAACTAAAGGCCATGCCAATACTAAACAAAGAAAGAAACCTTCAAGAATCAAATCCACAGGCAGAACCATGACAATAGGTTGTGCACTTGAAGTTAATCGTGTTAGTAGAATCCAAGATGGAAAAGATGAATGAGAAGGCAGAATGCTCCCCAACAGGTCTGCAAATTCACAACCAAGCAAACTTATGCAAATTGTAGTGATGCAAGGAAGCCCGTGGAAAAACTCAATCACAAAATTTTCTAGGTCATCAACACTTTCTGGTGCGAATCTGCAATAATAATATGCAAAAGAAAGATGATAAGAAGAAAATATATTGTGCTACTCAAAATGTTGTTTTGATTGTTTAGTAAGACAAACTAAAACCTGAGAAAGTGGCAAGCTTCAGTTGTTTCGTCAGTCGAGCAAGTAGCATGAGAGCTCTGAAAAATGTCAAGCAGTTATTAAATATGACATAAATCTATGAATTAATAGAGTTGGGTAAAAAATTAAAGACTACAATAGTACCTACTAATCAATGTATGAATGTACTAACTTCTATTTGAGTGTAGATTTCGGTCTTTGTGAAAAAGGAATATTTCAATAGGAATAAATACAATTTTATAGAAATCTACTTAAGAAGAAGAAATTTGCATTAATACTTAGTAGAAGTGTAGAACAATATTTTGGATAATTTTGTGAGGGCCACACGTATACCTATGTAGGTGAACGTAAAAGTATGTTTATACACTTCTTTCCATAGCAAAAACCAAGGGTGATCTATTTGGAGGGCAACTATGGACGTTATTGCAAAAATAAACTAGAGATTTTGTGATCAAGACCTTATTCAAGAATGTTATCAGTAATACGATAAGAAAACTAAGATGTTCGTTATAAAATACAAAGTAAACCAATTATCTATACTTCGATATAATAGTCACAAAAAGAAGATAGAAGGGCATATATCATTTTGTAGAGAGCAGCCGAACATATTTGTTTCCGAACAAAAAAGAGGATGATGATGAAACCTAATTTACTTCTTCACAGTATTTAAACATAGAAATTGCAAGGTGATCACTTTTATAAGAGGTATGTCTATTTGTCCAGATATGTTCCGGTTTTCAATTGTTCTCCACTTCTCTTTCTCTAGCTCTTTGGGAGTTACTTTATCGGCAGCCAATCCAAAACGTTTGCGAGGATCAAGGAAATGGAAATAATTGTAAATTTAGTGAAATTTCCTTATTCTTTATCTCCGTCAAAATATTATAACTATTTATTGATTTCTCGTCTTCCAATCATATAATCCTAGTTATAATCAAGCATATCAAACACTCTGAACATAATGCAAATAAGTCAAGAATGTGCTAGTAAAAGGACTAATAGAAAATGAGTCTAAATATTCCTCCAGCACATAAAGGCAAAACTTGTATCATGCGTTCTCTTAAGAAATGAACAGACACATACCTGAAGATCCTTGACATGGCACATTTTCAGATGTGCACTTGAATTGGAAAGGAATTGGCGATTGAAGTAAGTACCAAGGGAAGCTTGGTGAAAATATGCAGCCCAATGACTTGCAGAGAGGCTTTTGCTAGAAGAAAGAGGGATAGAAAAAGGTCCACCGGAAGTTGAAAGTAAGAATATCACAGCAAGCAACCTAGACACCTGCAGTATAAACTGTACAAATTAAGACTCGACCTACTCTAGCAAGTAACTATTATACTAAGTCTGGGGTATAGGTGCTAGCTCAAACTTAGTAAGTGACTTAGTGTCAATGCCTTTTGGCTGGGCTAGTGAAGCCTTGGAAGGGAAAAAACCCCATACCCATGGGCTTGGGCTTGGGTGTCAAAGGCAGGAACAATATCCATAATTGCTAAGGCTTGCGGAGTTAGAAGCCAATCAGTCTGTCAGTTAATTGGTTAGTGAGTAATAGTATGGTTATAGAAACATTTTTGTATTGTTTACTCCACTAAGAAACTTGAGCTAAGTGAGAAATAACAGCTGAACAGCGGAAAACTGGAACTGATTTTGAAAACCATAATGAAAACAAGGTATATTACCTTCTGAAAAAGTAATGGGATCTCGCGACTGAGTATAAAGGCTTGCAACAGCCACGATACAATCTTTGGTATCTGAATGCTAGAAAAACCACAACAGCTGGCCCTGGTAAATAAGAGAAACAAAAACAGAAGTGATCGCTAATCAGACAGAATTCATGTAGTCTAGTGTTACGTATAGGCACTTGTTTGGAACTCCAGACATTTTCTTTAACAATCCCCAAGACATTTTAAACCCACATCATTTCTTTTATCAATGTTTATGTTCATGTACATAAATTACAATACATGCCTGGGACACATAGTTCGGTAATTCTTGACAGAAAACCAAGAGATGTTGAACAAAATAGCAGCACGCTCAGCAGCAAATACATCCCCGGGGCCTCCTTTCCCAATGAACTCGAGTAAGACAGAATGTAAAGCTGCAGAAGTTGTTTCATCAAGTGTCTTTCTGCAGTACAGCAAAGAGATGCTTTGCCAAAATATTTCATGTGTTTTATGAATTTCACCAAGAGACCTTGTACAATTCCCTGAACAAGATGAAGTCTGTCAAGTAAAGTCACTATTTTACATCGGGACTAAAATCTTTCATTTCCAGTTTACGTAGGAAAAGTAAAGGAAGACTAGAAATATGATCTACCTAAACATCTTAACACCAAAAAAATTCTCTAATGTCCTGTCCAGTTCATAATGCTTACCTATGTCATTGAGCAACCTCAGTTGAAGCCGCCTGCGGTGAAACTCCCATTTCATATAAATAAAATCTTTCATTCTCCCACTTTCCATAACTTTCACAAGAAGACACCTCCAACAGTTTTCATCCTCGAGCGTACATGCATCTGAGGATGGTCGAACCTGAAGTATATGTTCTGGATCCTTCACTTCTTTAACTTGTACACTCGTATTGCAAGAGGACCGGTGTCTCGAACGAGTCATCATTGGCAATGGCATATGAAGGGTTTCTCCATTTTTCTCCTTCTTTGACTGTTTTGTGACATTCTTAGATATTATAGATTTTTTTGTAACCATGTTTGAGCGTGATACCTCACGTTTACTCTTTTCGGAACATTTTTCTGACTGATTGTGATTTGTCTCCACCGAGAAACTGAGAGAGTTTTCCCATTCCGGATCATTTAGTTTCTCTATAGCAGATCTGTACAAATCGAGGGTCAAGGACATGCTCTTAATTGATAAAGTCCTCGTACCATCACCCAGACGGCTCCTTGTTAAATCTCCAATTTGCTGATAAATAATAGATTCCAAACTCAATTTGCATCGGTTGCAAGAAATTGTTGTGCTAGAATCCATCAGAAGTTGCTTAGCAGTGTTAAGTTCATTTTCCGCCAAATCCCAAAGCTGCTTCTTTTGATATATTTCCCCTGAGCGTAGAAACAAATTGAGAAGTACAAAAGTCATTATTATTTTAGCCAATTAAGGGTAAGTGTTGATAACAAAATACGTTATTTTAATACCTAAAGCTGATGTAAAGATAACTCTGAAAATAGGTAAGCTTTGAGTACAGGAAACCCGTCTGCCTAGCAAAAAATGAGCTTCAGCAACAGTTGCATTTCCAGTTGCTTCATGGATTTTCCCAACCTAATAATGAACGGGATGCAATGTTAATAGGAGACAAATATAAATTGTCCAAATGCCAAAAGAAATGAGAGTGAGATAAACCTGAAGAACACTTTCAAGATAACATTGGAGTATGTTCCACTGACTAATGGTACGGCCTTCTAAGGTCCATGAATCAATGGTGTGTGGCCATACTTCAGTAGCTACCGATTCTATCAACTGAAGATGAATAAGCTCATACTGTTGATGGGTATTCCTGCTTTCACTGGAGCTAGGCTGCTTCTCGAAGGTGCAACTAAATTTCTTCTTCAGGAGTTTGGTACGCAAGCTCAAGGCCTCTCTTGCATATGATAGAGCCTGCAGAGAAGATCATTAGGAGATGAAGGATGCTGACAAGTAAAAGAATGAGTTGTTTACAGATAGATATAGAAGCATGAATGACAATATTGTTCACTAAATAAATCAAAAAAAATTGTTCACTAACAGAAAAAGATTCACAAGTCATAATAGGTTTTAAGAAAATAATGTTCTTGCCTATAAATTTTAAATTCCAAAATCGTTGTATACACTATATACTGTATATTCTAACACTTGCGGCAACGAAAATATATCGTACAAATATGAAACTAGAGAATGTTAATAGATACTGCGATAACAATAAATAGAGAGATAAATTGATAACCCTGCATCTGTTGAGAAGGAAGTATGTAGGGAGAAGTAATTGATGTTAAGTATCAAATAAAATATATTTCATAAAAAAAAGTATCAAATAAAATATATAATTACCTTAAATAGTTGTCCAGCAGAAATGAATTTTTCAGATAGATCATAATAAAGATATCCAGCAAGAAAAGCTGAATTGATTCCACGACCCTATCAAAGGCAAAAAATCTAGGGTCAAGATACAGCCACAGGACTGCCGCAGTTTCCGAAAAAAGACAAGTACTTAAGTGAATCACCAACTTTAAGAAATCTTACTTTTGAAACAAGATCTGATGCGACTTCTTTTACTCTGTCGGCAGTAACTTCTTGTAAAGGACTTCCAGAATGATAATGGCCTATTTGGGCAAAAAATGAATTGGGAATCGATAACCCTTGGCAAACCCCAATTAGCAGTTCTGGTGAATCCTTTATACAACTTTTCCAGAAACCAATAGAGTTGGTAACACCAAAATAATGTTCAAACATTGAGAGAAATTCTTCATCAACTGGAGAAGTACAAAGTGCATGGGTAAGCCGTCTATCTTCCCATAGCATGGCCAAGCACTGTTCCAATGTATAATTTTTCCGTTTCAGAAATATGATGATCAGCTTAGACACGTCGTTCTGAGAATGCGAACTACCCTGAGGTTGTTCAATAGAATATAATTCATTATGTCATAATAATGCCAAGAATCAGATCCTTTTACTGTTACAATCATTGTTGATAATGTCTTACCTTTAATGATAAGAGATCAGCTACTGAACATAACAAAGATATGGGACTGCAAGTCACCAATTCACCATCTAAAGACCAGTTTATACTGGACCATTGCACAAGTGCATTATCAATGTCACTTAAGATTACCTATTCGAAACAAGGAAAGATAAAATAAGGCGTTTAAGAAGTATGAATTAATAAATAATTATTCAGGGTGATGTACAATATTACCTCAGATTTTGATTTAGCCTCCTGGAAACACAATGCACGTAAGCAATACGTAACAGCTAATTGATGAGAAACTTGTGCATCATGGCTAGATTCACACGACATGTTAATCTGTTTCACCAATCATGCTTTGTCAGCAACTGAAAAATACAAAGATCTACAGCCTATGGTTTTTCAATGAAAACGAAACAAAATGGAAAGAAGTGAGAAACAAAACAAGCTCGGACTTAGGCGTACAAGTGTAGACACAGCCTCTGATAAACACTGGATACAGCTATTCAGGCCTTCATTTTCACGAGTCCTTACTGCCTTCCCTTTTTTAACAAGAATTCTTGATTTTTGTAAAGGATAATCATCTGTAACATAGATATGTAGAAGGAGAATATCCATGATCTTCAATTGCATTTTCTGACTCAGATTCATGTTATATGCCTCGAGTTCTTCATATGCTAAAAGTTCCTGCGAGCAGATAAAATACAATTTTGTCATTCAAAAAATTAGTAGAATTCTAGGAACAGATCAACAAGGAGCGTGCGATAAAAATAAGTAAAATTCTAGGAACAGATTAACAGGTAAAAAAAATATGTGTGGGCCAAATTTACCAAAAGATCGAAATTCAGTATTTTATTAGTTACAAGAGGAGCATCATATAAGATCCCAAACCTGTTCCAAGATTATGCTCAAAGTCCTTTTTGACCACGCTGGAGAAGACTTCGACAGCAAAGAATAAAGAGTTGGCACATTATCCACCATCTCCTTACATTCCTTGTACATTATCTGAAAGACAACAATGAGAATAATCAGCACAAACAAATATGAAGACATGAGCACAAAAAAGTAGAAGTGATTGAACTAATACCTTTACCCACATCTTAATCAAAGTTGCAGGAGCACTCAAACTTTCAAACTTCTCTCTAGCAAGAGCCCACTGTGAAAGACTGTCTGTAATATTCTTGTACAAATTTGGACTTCCACAATGGTGGAGTGCGTCTAGAAGTGTTACATTTTTAACACATGCCTCAGTGACTAAGCCAGTAATTGTTTCTTCTGACAAATCCTGACTTTCTTTGGACAAATTGTCATATGTCCCTTCTGATGTATCTATGAAGTTCTTACAGAGAAGTGAAACACGGGTCCATAAAGCTCTACAACACACCTCTAAAGAAACTGAAGCCTGTTGACAAAATTTTGTTAACCATTGGTTAAAGCGAAAATGCAAACTGAGGAAATATCATCTCATAATTTAAGATGGTAATCTATTTAAGAAGACCATCTTCCTCATATTACAGACTGTGTTTTTGTTTAACGGAAAGACAAAAGGAGTAGAGGGGTTACTTGTAGAAACTATTACTAAAACATACTCGAAGGGTATAATAACAAAAAGACGAAGAGTAATTTATTAAAGATGAAGTACATGACTACATCTATGACCTTAATGAACTACTTACAACAAGGCGAGGATAACATGTGTATGTAAGTATATACTTAAGGGGAAAAGCCCTGACCAGGTGCGGCTAAGGGACGCTTAAGTCACTAGGCTGGTTGCGGACTCCGGCCTGACAGAGACACCAGAGTCCCAAGTGCAACTACAAAGAACAGGAGTGTGGTTAAACAATAAGCAAAGAACTCACCAATGTCAAAAGGAAAATAACAGAACTTCTCTCATGTAAATGGAATTTGAAAAAATACATCAGAAAAATAAAAACTTATATAAATTACGCAAATATGATAAGGGTCTTACCAGTTTGTATTGTTTAGTATTGTAGAGATCTGCACCAACATTAAAGATGGAAGAAATGAGAAATTTCATCTCCTTAGACTGAACCAGTCCCATTGACGCGATATTGTCAATGCAATCCATACTTTGCTGAAATACAAATTATGAATCAGAAGAAGAGCTGTTTCTTCCAGCAATAAATAATTTTCAGGTACTTAATGCTCAAGTTCATGATAATCTAGTGAAGAAAAAAGTGTAAGGCTTTCATAAAGAAAGAAACCTGAAAATTATTATTTCTGATGAGAGAGACAATAAAAGATGCTATTGCTGCATGAAGTAATGTAATGCGGCTCTCATAAAGTCTATCTTTCTCTGCTGCTTCAGATATATAACTTTGCTAGTACAAACATCCATAATAACAGATGAAGGCAATTAGTTGGCAATTATAAGAAACAATGTCTCATAAACAGTGAAATGTTGATAAGAACATAAGAACCAAATAAAAAAAATACTAAAGAGTTACCTTAAAATGGGAAAGGCGACATTGCACAAATGACGAAACATATCCTGCATATGCATAAGAAGAGTCAGACAAGTTTACACTTTACACCCACAAAAATATACACATGTATACACGTCTGCAAGAAGACATCAGCAGATGCCCTGAGTCATGCACCTGAATGAATCCGCCAGCCTTTTTGTATAGATATTTGGTGACACCGCTACCTGTATCCGCATTTGAAATTTGACATCTTTCGACACAAGAAGGTAGAAGATCAAGAAAAGCATTTACAGAGTACTCCACATTGACCTGTCAATGTAATGAACCAATGTCATGTCCAAAGTTCAAACTCATGTATGCAATAAAATTTCTAGGTTCATTGACATGCAACTTCATGCATGCAACATATGAGTAAATTGGATATACTAACATGATGGCAATATATTTTACTAAGAACATGCAGGATACGGAAATATGGTTGATATGGACATACAGTGAAAAAATACATGACTCTTTTATACATAAAGGAGCAGCCGTGTGTTACACTTTTCGACTATGTAAAACCAATAATATTAGCTACCCAACAACACAACATCAAGAAACTAAAGAGAATGTGGGATATAAACTTCATGCATGCAACAAGTATTATAATTATCTCATAAAAAAGGAGACTTGTAAGTTGTAATCTGTATTTAATCTGGTTAAGTGTTAACGCCATATACCCAAGATGTAGCTTGTCATGGATGTATGTCATGGATGTATGAGCATATTTTGAAGATATTACCTTACACTCACATAAGATGGAGTCCAGCAAACATTGTAATACGTCGAGGATGAGTTCAGGTTTACTATCCCATTGTGAACAGAGGGATGAACAAATACTGTGTGCGAACTGCATATTGAGCATTATAACATAAGATTTCACAAGTGATGTAATATCAACAGAAACAAAAGTCTGAAAGATTTATTCAACTTTACCGCAAGGGATTGATCCTTCGGATGTGACTTCAAACACTCGGTTAATGTTGTTAGACAAAAAGTTTGTAACATATCTTCTTCAAAGCATGTAATCTCCCCGAGCATGAATCGTGTACATTTGTAAAGATTCGTCACAATATCACGATGCCACCTTTCAAATTCCTTGGAGTTTAAAACACTAGAATTCCTAGAGTTGTACCAGCAAATCATTAAAACTATACTAACCCAACTCATCAAATGACACAAATTGAAAGGAACATAAACAATTAAGTTAAGAACAACACAACAACCCAATGTCCTAAAAATGTCAATGAATAAGAAATAGGTAGCGAATTTGCACCTGAGCCATGGTTTGATCTGATCAATCAAAGTGAGTATTCTTTGAAAATTCGCCTCATTCGAGCTCTTACTCTTAAAAGCACACTTGACAACAGTCGAAACAATCTCTAAAATCAAGCACCCAAGTTCAGGATCTTCATTAAAATGAGGAACTAATTGTCCCTTAATTTTCCTCCCCTTTACTAAAGAAACAGAACAAAGATCCTCAAGAAGTAAAACCCCTTCAATTTCTGCCTCACCATAAAACCCACAAACCTCTAAACGACGAACAAATTGACTCCTCCTAGAATAAACAGTTAAAGGTTTGCAATCCAAACAAGGAGAAATACAACCTAAACAATCTAAACAAATACGATAAACAGAAAACACTTCTAGGGTAATTTTCCCCTCTTCTTCATCTTCATTTCCACTTGGTTTTGGGGGTTCTGAGAGTCGATTTGATAAAATTTTAAGGGCATTTGAGATAAATTGAAAGAATTTCTTAGCTAATGGGTGAAGTAACTTTGGATCTGATTTCAAGTTCTTCTTACTCTTGACGTTCTTCTTAGGTTGAGATTTAGAACCGAAAGAACCATCCAAAGAGATGAAAGATGAAAAGGGTTGTAAGTAATCGATGAATGATTGAAGAATGTTTTTGTAATCAGAGGTTTCTAACCTATTGATTAGAGAGATTTCGGTACTGGACGCCATGGATATTGGTCTCAGAGCTCTCTCTCAGTAAATTCCTAGAGAGAGAGAGAGAGTTCTAGTCTTCTAGAGAGAGAGAAGGCGCGTAATTTCGAACTCGAAACAAAAATGAAATGGAGAACCCTCCGTTTTGATTTATATTTTGGGCTTACCGAGTACTGATATTATTACGAATTGTTGGCCCAGGAAAGGACGTTTAAAGGCACATACAGATATTACAAATTCCACTCATGGTATTAGCCCAGTCTACCCAACAAGATAAGAACTTTATGAACCCATCCAAATTCAAATACTAGTACACTCCATAATTTGACAAAAAAAAAAAGTTCAAGATGAAGGTCAACGACCAGCGGTGAATCATTATCATGTTGCGGACAAAAGAGTTATGAAATGGAAACAGGTTTCCCTTCGGCGGCATCCCTACCGAGGTCCTGCAAAGGGACCCTTTCCTTCGCTAGATTCCTAGATCCAGTGCAGGGAATGGTTTCCCTCATCGCATAGGGGGAAGGGGAGGGTTCTCTTCAGCCAACGGGAACCTGTTTTTTATACATTTTCCTTTTAATCTTTTCTTTTTATTTACGTTTTGTTGGATCCTTAGAGGCACCAATGATATAGTACCATGGATATAGCTATAGGCACCACTTGATCTCACGCGTCTATTGGCATTCATTGGAATTTCTAACTCTGGAATCGATCACTTTGAGCAGAAAGTCGTTCTGTTCTAGTGAAGTGAGGGAAGTGTCTAAATATACCTGCAGTTCAACGCCTTCGAGGTCTGATGGTACCTATAACCGTAATAGGTGGCCTCAATAGATTTTCCTTTATATACAACACCAAACTTCGAAAGTTTTAGAAGTTATGGTCCGGGACGGGCCTACACAAGGATTAGGTTCGGTTGGTTTTGTGAAGTTCCACAACTATTCCCTAATACGGGTAGTTAACCATCACTCGCACCAGGAAAGTATCTATACATGTTGAGGCCGGGAGAGGTCATGGCCCCCTGGTTAAAGCCCAATTGTGGGGACAATTAATCAATCCCTAATGTATGTCAATATTGTTGTAGCCTACCAAGTCATTACTCAAGCATGCCATTATTGAATGGGGTTATTCTTGCCTTCTTTGTTTGCTGCTTTTCGTGTTCGTTGTTGGACTTGGTTTGGTTGACAATTTTGTATGTGCCTATTTCTTTCCAAATATATTTGTTGCTTGAACTTTGGTAAACCCTTTTTATTGATTTTCAATGTATTTCAGGCAGTTCCTTTAAAACATTAAACATGACGACGTTGCTATCTAAACCCTTAAACAACCGTTTGTGTTGTTGTATATGGTGGATTGCATGGCACACCGATCCACTAAAACACTAACGTGGCATACTACTGCTGACATAACACGATGTAAACCACTAAACCTAGTTGCCAAATGTACCCCACGTCACCAAAAATAAAGGTGGGCTATATAGTCAAGTAAATTTACTAAATTCAAAAGTCACATTCATTAATTTTTTTTCTAAAGGGAAGTAAAGAACTAATTCTTGTTCTCTTGGCCGCCCCCATAGGTTTTTTTTGTGGAGCCTTAGCTTGTTTAGCTTATGTTACAAATAATGCAAGTGGTTTTTGAATTCCAACCAAAACCTATACCACTATACCTTTTTTGCTTCCTTTCTTTCTTCTCCACCATCCAAGCTAAAGATTGAGTCAAAAATGGAAAAAGGGGAAGAGAGAGGGAGATTGGAAAACATGTCTACTAAAAAGAACAAAAAGAATGGCAAGAAGAAAAAGATGGTATGGTCAAAAAAGAAAGGGAGAAAGTGAAGTTCCCCGACCTCGTCCATTGATATCCCTCTCTTCAAAAGTGCTTCAAAATCCATGTTCTTTTTAATAAGAGCTAATGGACTTTAGGGGAAAAAGAACAAATACAAAAAGCCACCAAAGTTATGAAATATATTTTCGATATAAAGAAGAGAATCTTTTCAAGGAGGTAATTACTCGCTTGATCCACGAACGGCACACGTGGATGTAAATGTTTGTCCGACCAAATTGTTGGGTCATGCAAAAGCTAATACAAAAGAAAATCTCAAAGTTGTTTTACCCGCAACAAATATTCTAAAATCATATAGATATCCCAGAATTGTAATATAATTACAAAAATGATGGTATGCCTGCTGATATAACTAATATGAAAAATTATGTGCACTAGGCAGACAATTTCCAATATACCAAGGAAAGCAAGGATTTTGAGATGTTAAATTTTAAGAACTTATAAAATATATATATATATATTATATATATATATTGTTCTAAATTTTTTGAAAAATAAATACTTAATGATCAAACAAATGAAAGATTTTAAATATCTATGAGGCAGTTTTTACCGTAACTATTGCATTTTATCATTTAGGATGAACTATCTGTTTTTGCTTTCTAGGTGTTCTTTTTTCACACTTAGTCATAATGTTCTTTCCTAGTAGGTCTTATTTCTATTGTTAAACTCGTGACTTTATGATTCATGTGCAAGATGCTCACCGGCATCTTATTTTTTAACTAGTTAATACCTTCAAGTTCTATTTTGCGCTCCATTGTATAAAAATCTCCTACATCCTCAAGTAATAACCTTTTGATCTAACCTCGGGCCAAATTTTCACAAAAGTCATTATTAAAATGTCATGTTGAATTTTCCTATGGACACCGATCCGACCATAATATTATTTAATGGTAAATATTTAGAATCTCTATAGGGATTATTGTTCCCAAACATGTAGGACTCTCTTCATTGGTCTCAATAATACCTACTTGTAACTGTAGGCGTGCAACCTGATGGACTACTCATACTACTCCACCATATAAAGTGCTCTAATTATTTAATTAATTAAGTTAATTAATTATTTAATTAATTAACTAATTAGTTAATTAAATTCATTGAAATTCAGAAACGAAAAAACAAAAGATCCAAACTTTTGGGATGCTTTCAAAGATAAATCACCAATTGGATGGAAGTTGTCACCAATTATTGTCTGCCCAAATGCTACTGAATTCCAATTTAATATACTCATATCGATCTTTGTATCAATAATGTTGCATCATCAATCTCAACTATTGCATTTATAAAACATTTATTTTTGGATTTAAATGTCCTATTCCAAGATTCCTCTATTACATTTTGCATTCTATAACGAAGATAGAACACGAATTTGGAGTACTTTTTTCTGATAGATGTGGCAACACGTGCTCTCCGTGGTGACACTTGACAAGATTGAAGATTCCTCTATGTTGCTAGTCTCGATGTTAGTATTTAAAGATTCTATAATTTGTATGTTGTTTAGGAGGGAATGGATGTGGTTTATATAATTGTGTGGTACTGTCTACTAATGCTAATTGTGCCATTTGATGGAATCAGATCTTTTATCTTGTCCTTGATCTTATACTTAATTGGTTAATATAATACAAATAATATTCTTTATTTAAATGACAGTCTATTTATGAAGTTGGTTACTCAAATTATAATTTTATAAGCATTTTCTTGGTTTTGAAGATTGATTTTACTGAGGTAAGAATATTTAATGTTTAGCCTACTGATTCATACTTAGTAAGTTCTTCGAACCCAATCAAGTTTGTGGGTATTTGACCCAAAATGGACTGCCACGGAGTTGATAGGACCTATATGTTTATGGCTGGTCATGAGACTTATTTGTCCATATTCGATTGCGTTGGTGTCTTTTTATTCTAAAACGTGAGTTTTCAGTAGGTAACAGAAGGCATAATAGATCTCTTAAATATATTTTGTTGGTAATCAGACTTCTATAAGAAAGAAGAAACGCCTAAAGTTTAAATTATCTAGAGAGTAAAGCGATAATATTATTATACTATCTTAGTAATATGATCACCTTCTTTGATTACTTACTCTTGAGTAAGTTGTGTGTTGGCAAATGATAAACTTGTTATTACCAAAAAGGAGAGTTGGATTTTCATGAGAATTTGATTTCAAAAGACAAAAAAATGTCTTAATTGCATTTGGTGTTTGGACTAATGAATCTAGTTATATTGATGATGTATCGTGTTTGTTTTTCTTCCTGCCACTTCTGACCTTCGTAACTCTTAATGGAAGTCTATTTCATTTCATTTTCAACAATAACTTGTATTATAAGTTCTTCTAAGTGTTAAATTAAACTTTTGAATGTTAGGTTTTAGTTTTCTTCTAAATCCCTCACACAAAAAGTAATAAATACGCACTTTGGAATAAGGTTTTACTCAGGTGCAAATGTATTATTTATATCAACTTAACTAAAAACGTGTGTTTTTTCTCTTTTGGTGTATGGCTTTTAGAGGTCATTCTTGGTGCTACACTATACTTATAGAAAAGTCAGTACTAAAATTGAACAAAATAAAAAGAATAATTTTAAGTGGAACTTAAACTTTTGAATTATAAGAATGAGCTGTTTTTGGGTCAAGTGGATCAGTAAGAAACTACCCCATTAACTTCAGGTCATCAGCTAGTAGTCGGAAGTCATCTGTCTGATAAGAAAAACTATTACGTAACTAGCTGGAAAGAATATCAATAAATATAGTACTCATTGTCGAGTATCTAGTAAAAAATCTACAAATGAGGGAATCCAAGAGGAAACTTAGGATAGATGACACAATTTCCTACTATTTTGACAAAATAACTTGTCTAATGGTACTAAAGAAAGAAAGAATATTGAAAATGACCATACAAAAGCATTTTATAGATAAACATCGTTTAGTTTATCATACAGGATTATGTAAAAACAACCTTCTACATATAAGTGTAAATTTAAATGTCAGTTAACCGGTCAATTTAGATTAAAATCAAAGTATTGAGATTAATAAACTAATATGATTTCCAACTGGTACCATTATGAATATACTTTTTTCCTAAACACAAGAATCTAATAGAGATATTTGAAATCTCATTTTCTCAAGGAAGAGAATATTTGAGAAATTTATCCAATGAATATATTACTATTTTAAATTCATGTTTAAATTTTTTTTGAGAAGGCCTAGGAATCTTGTTTGACTCATCTAGGAATCTGTAAACCTTGGTCAACATTCCCTTGACTTTGATAAGTGAAATTTATATGGTGGCCTATGAATGAAAAAGAATAGATATTAACCAACCATGAATGAGCTAGGTTGAATAGGTAGAGGCACCTTCACATCTTGGAGAACATTAATTACCCAAATGCTCTCATCATCAACAGAGAGCTAAACCTCTATATTTTACTTCAATGCATCTTCTTGAGACTATGGGGTTGCTTTCAAGTTGATTGTAAAATATTGTAGTTTTTCTCCAAAGAATGCCATATAAAAGCGAGATCAATCCTCATTGACATATCCAATCCGATCTGCATCGATAAAGCTATCAACTTTAACAAAAATTTTGGATAATGAAAAACGTAACATGATCTAATGTACCCCAAGTATACTTTACCTCTCATTTTCGTAAAACAAATTACAACATTTCAAATTGACAATTTTTTAAAGTAGTCAATTGATGGTAATAAAGAATCTCAAAATTAGTCCAAAAGTTCAATTTTGAATCTCAAAATATCTTTAGTAGAAAAAAAATGCAAGGTAGAAAAGCAAAGTGAACCCTGATAATAGAGCTTGTGGTCGACACACTTTCATAATCTCATCATATTATCTCTCTCTTCAAACAAATATTTTTGTACCATCAAAATCTTAGTCTTTTGGACTTCAATCATGATTCACTTTTGGTATGCCTCATGTCACCAACTCCATGACATGATAGAATGGCGTGAACTTGTCAAATCTCTTCCAAATCGAAAAAAGGGCAGAATAATATTGGCTGAGCTCATTATATTGGGCCCTTAATAATGCAGGAGTGAGTAAAAATAAAACAAAAATTATAGGGGGTATGTACATCTTTTTACAATTTTACCAAGTAGTATTTTGGATGGTCTGATCGACGTTCATAAGATAATTTTACTGTTTAACTTTTATACCCGAAAGATTTGGAAACTGATAAAATCCAGTGACGACACAAGTGTATATAACACATTAACCCTTAACAGTTTTGAAAATAAAAATTAATACTAGCACAATATAAAAAAAAGAGAAGAAATCCTACTCATATCTTTTAAGTTACATCAATCTTACCTCTACATGATTAGAACGTGTGACATAACATTTAATTCCTAAAACTAGTGTAGCATAGACTAAATGATAGAGATTTCTACCATATTTAAAATAAAATCAGTCCTACCTCAAGATATAGGCCCAATTCAATTCACTTGTTTGTTTTGTAAATTCTTTTACTTCCAAAATAAATGAATCAAATTAGCAGACTACATGATTAGAATGTGTGAATACCAACATTTAATACCTTAAAAGAGAGTAGCATAGACTAAACGATAGTAATTTGTACCGTAATTAAAACAACTTATAATATAAATAATTTAAAAGACTTTTATCAACTTCTTAAAATTTATTTGGTGCGATGTCATTAACAAAACCCATTTTTAGTATTAGATCTACTTATGTAACTATATCCTTTTGACAAAAAATAAATAAGTATACTAATAAAATCTTTGGCCAACAACAAAGACAGATGGGAGAGAAGTTGTTTTTATTCAATAAAGAACTTTAGCTTTCGGACTTTCGTCTTTGGACTTCTTCATTTTATCTAAAAATCGATATAGTTTTTCTTCTAATAACCAATTGAATATTTATATTTAGCAGCGGGAAGATTTTTGTTTTTTTACACAAAATGTGTAAGGGGAATGTAGGTAAAATGGTCTACTTTATGTACATTTTGATCTAGCTAATCTACTTTTTTATTGTTTCTATGGATTGATTTATCTCTTAAAGAAGATGGAGATTTAAAACAATTTTTGGATATTTTGTACATGGGTCGGTGGATCTACAATTACTAATTGTATATTTTGTATACTAATCTCCTCCCTCCCTAGCATTTCTCATATGTTTG
This sequence comes from Eschscholzia californica, assembly GCF_041429995.1. Taxonomy (NCBI): domain Eukaryota; kingdom Viridiplantae; phylum Streptophyta; class Magnoliopsida; order Ranunculales; family Papaveraceae; genus Eschscholzia; species Eschscholzia californica. Next base: position 40,913,266 of record NW_028238483.1, on the reverse strand, counting down.
AATGGGAAAACAATGTACAAATATCTTCTCACAATTTATTGTCATTATCCTATAAAAAGAAGAATACTTTCATGATTTCATCCATGAATGTGACAAATATCATTTTTCAAAAGTAATATGTTGGCATGGTTTTTGTGACAAAATCACTTGAAACACCATCATTCTTGCCAACAATTTACTAATTTGCTTTGCATGTTTATGTAACATGTGATAATCTATGAATATGATTGAACAGTTGGATAATATTGTCCCAGCTATTAAGAAACGAAACACCGATATCATTTGTTATGCCTCAAATCTTAATAATCAACAATATTGGCTCAGCTTTTACCATCCAGACTCAAGCTCACACGTCGTACGAGATTTTATTCTTAGTGAAAGTTCCACGAGCCTCAACATAAGACCTTTGTTTATTAAGTTTGAGCGTACACTTATAACTCATGACATTCTCATGAGCGATGTAGGACTATCATAATCTGGTCTCTTGCCTGGTCATATATGTGCACACAAATTTTACTCCCACGGCCACTAGGCACTAGCTAGGTATAAATGTTTAGAAGGTAAAATATGTCTATAGACTTGAGAGGTACATGTTATGGGTCCTGGTGGGTAAGGTGAAGCTCATCCTGGCTAAAATCACTACTCATGTGGGAGGTCTACATATATATATACTAAGAGATAAGATGTCTATATATATGTATATGTAGAAACAGTGTAGAGATAGATGTAGAGAGAGAAAGTTAGTGGTTAGGGAGAGAGAAATGGCAAGGGCCACAAAGAGAAGTTATGGGGGAAAAGAGATCTAGGAGGGAAATGTTGGGGCGGCTAGTAGAAGAATGAGAGGGTTAAGTCTTTAAAATGTCTTTTGGTGTTGAGAAAAAGTCACCCTTACTCTATGGAACTTTCATGTCTTATTGCCCATTCGAACTTCCCATTCGCCACTTCGCAACCCTTCCCTATTCCCATCGTCTCTTTTCTCTCTCTATCTCTCTTTCTTCCTCATTTCTATGTTATTTCACATGATCTTTTATTTATTTAAAGATAATTAATATTATTAATTTTTAAATTGATACACTCATTTTTAATTTATTTAATGAATCTCAAATATCGTGTCGAATATTCTTTTTTTCGAAAAAATATTTAATATCAAATAATAATAACTTGTACGTAATTGTATTGTATTCGTGTCTAAATTCAAGCCTTACCTCATGCAAATTATGTGGTGGATTTTCGTTATGTTTTTGTTTTTGAAAAGTGACTACGAAATTCATTCATTTGATATATAAAATACGTGGTAAACACAATAATTGTTGAATTCAACCTTGAAGCAGAAACGAGCCAGAAACCCATCTAACAACAATATTTATACCTTTAATAACCCAAGTTCAATAAATCGTAGAGTCCACCTCCTCTGAAAATCGAGCCTACGACCTTTAGGGTTTTAGAGTTTATGTCAACACTATTAACCACTTGGACAACTAAGTGTTGATTACTATATTTCTATTTTTTTATTGTCCTTACTATTAAAATACACGAAAAATATTTAAGTTTTGTCGCATTAATCAGATCTTGATTCTTTTTCATCTTCTTATTATTGTTAGAGATTATTATATGCAATCTAATCCATCCAAACTATGATTAAATAGTCACTATCAATCGCTTAATTTTTCTAATATTCCTACGATTGTGGGTTTGGTCTTCGTTAAGTTTCAATTATATTTTGGTTTTAATTAATCTGATTTCGACCATATAGAAAAATATCTAAGAACTAAACCATTATATATATACCCCAGTCATCGCATTGATCATTAAGTATCATCTTAGTACAAATTCAAATTATTGGGTGTTCTCAACCCTATGAATTCTGTCAATATGTGAAGTCAAAAGACATCAAAATAAAATTGTACATTTAGTTTATAAATTTAAATATTCAAATTGAATGGTTAAGAATGAATTAATATTGATAATTGTACTACACATTGACATGGTGTACCATACATGTATACATGATTCATCATTCTTACTTTGATTAAGATTGTTGAGTTTTGTTAAACTACTTTAAGAGAAATGATTAACAATGAAAATTTGTATTGAAATTGTCTATATCGACATAATCTTGCTGCCTCTCTTGTTATATGATTATGCATATTGAATTGAGAACAGAGTATTTAAGCTTTCAATAGCATCACCTAAAATAACATGATATAATAATAATCATAATAATAATAATAATTATTATTATTATTACATGTTCGCTAACTGACATGAAAATAAAAATGAAAGAAGGGAAGATAAAATGGCCAGATACAGCCTGAAATAGGTCATGGACGGCTGAAGATTTTCGATAATTTTAATTAGACAAAGCAAATTCATCCTAAAGATATGAAGTTGACTAGCTCTATCATCCTGACCTTCTAAATGTTTTTAGTTGATTTCGACTTTGACTTTTAGTTCCTCATCATTTCTACAAGATCAAAATATCTAAGACCAACACCACAAAAATCAACAAAATTAAAAACTACCCTTCTTGCGAAACTTGAGATATAAAAGATCAAAAATGTTTGTAGGTCGGAAGATCTGAGCTGATATTAGTCTAAACTCGGTTATCAACATTACGGATCTTGGACATTTTAAAGCGAAAAATTACAAATTTAAATATTCCCATAAGCTTATATATATATATATTCATATTTAATGGTTACAGCTAGTAATTACTAGCACATTCAACTAGGCATATATATTTTGATGCTGCCAGGCTGCCGAGGCTATGACAAAATAAAGAAAAAGACTGACTGTCCAAACCCTAGAAACTGTGTGGGGTGGAATTTTTCCATGTTTGCTAGTAGTATTTTCTATGGCTATAACTAAACTGACATGAAAATCACATCCACAATTCTAACCACTACCCATCTATCTTCTTTTTATTGACCCTTGGTGCTAATTGGCTCATTAGCTAGGGTTTCACTTGGCTCCTTTTTTTTGCTCTTTAGCTCTATTGGTTTCTTGGACCCACATTTTCTTCTTATATATAGAGACCAACTCATGCCTTTCATTTCTTGTGTCCCAAAGGAAACAACAACCAAATCACCCAAAAGATAAGAGATAGAGAAAATAGAGAGAGAGAGATAGAAAGAGAGGGAAAATCTTTTCCTCCTCTCATTCTTGTTTTCTATAGTGTCTTCTTGAAGATATTTCAATGGCGACTTCCGTCGAAAATAGAATGTATAATGGTATTGAATCGGGTCTAACATCGGTGGTTCGTGGTTATAAAACGAACCACCGATCCGACTCTCCCGTTCGTGGTTCTTTTAATAATTTCTCTTCTTCTGAATCACAACAACTTCCCTCCAAGAAAATTTATAAGGAAGATGACGATGACTCGAGTGACGATGAGTCAGGTGAGTGGAGCAAAGAAATTGCTAAAATTAACAATGAAATCGAGCCGTCGATTTTCGACCCAAAAGATGAAGGGACGGCTGATAATTGGATTGAAAGAAACCCATCAATGATTCGATTGACAGGTAAACACCCATTCAACTCGGAGGCACCACTGAATCGACTCATGCATCACGGGTTTATAACACCCGTTCCACTTCACTATGTTCGAAATCATGGAGCCGTACCTAAATGTAAATGGGAAGATTGGTCGGTTGAGATTTGTGGTCTAGTAAAACGTCCAACTCGACTCACTATGGATCAACTCGTTAACGAGTTTTCGTTTCGTGAGTTTCCCGCTTCACTCGTTTGTGCTGGGAATCGGCGTAAAGAACAAAATATGGTTAAACAAACCATCGGTTTTAATTGGGGTGGTGCAGGTATATCGACTTCTGTTTGGAGGGGTACACGTTTACGTGATGTGCTTAAACGATGTGGGGTAATGAGTAAAAATAAAGGTGCCCTTAACATTTGTTTCGAAGGAGTTGAAGACTTGCCTGGAGGTGGTGGTTCTAAGTATGGTACTAGTATTAGAAAAGAAGTAGCAATGGATCCTTCAAGAGACATCATATTAGCTTACATGCAAAACGGTGAGCGCTTACATCCAGATCACGGTTATCCTGTAAGAATGATCATCCCAGGGTTCATCGGAGGTCGAATGGTTAAATGGTTGAAAAGAATTATCGTTACTACTCAAGAATCGCAGAATCATTATCATTATAAAGACAACAGGGTTTTGCCTTCTCATGTGGACGCTGAACTAGCTAATTCTGAAGGTATACTTCGATTATTTCTTTTTTCTCAAAAAGTAACATGAAATCTGATATAAAGTTCAATCGACCTGAGACAAAAAAAAAATTTAAACAAATATTTAAGTTTTTTAAAACTGGCGTATTAATTTGTTGAAATTTGTAAACAGCTTGGTGGTATAAACCAGAATACATCATTAACGAGTTGAACATAAACTCTGTGATAACAACACCTTCTCATGAAGAGATTCTACCAATCACTGCCTCAACAACTCAGAGGCCCTACACCTTGAAGGGATACGCATATTCCGGTAAGTTATTTATTTCAACACGGAATCTTGATATATTATGGAATCTTGGTCTATTCTTATTAAAATTAATGATGAATATTCTATGTGACTTTAGGGTTAGGTGCATGAATTTTGGTAGACCCTACTCTTATTTACTATCACCTCATTTTTGTCTAACTGGAACCTTTCGTTTCTTTTTTCTTTGTTTTTATTTTACATAATTTTAGAGTTTATTTTCATTTTAGTGGTAGTCTCGTTGTTCTTGCAAAGAAGAATTTTTATTTTTATTTCTATTCTAAAGCCGAACTGAAGAATTGTTCAACCTCCTCTGACTTTGGAGAGGTTAGAGACGTGCACGTAACTTTTGATTTTCAACCATTCAGAAAAAAGAAAAACTTTGATTTTCAAGATTAAAAGTCTAAATTTGGTATAGTCATTCCAGATACTAAGTTAATTAATTCATTCAAAATCGACTCGTCTTTCAAAATAAAATGAAATTGTCACCACATAGAAATGTCAAACTATTTTAAACTTAGTTATCTCGACTTAGCTCATATTATAATTACATCATGGTCAGTTTCCGTATTTACCATTCGTGAAGGTCAAACATGTCATAATTCTAAATTGTTTATTTTAGAAAATGATTTGTTTTCTTTTACACTATTATATTGAATTAATAATTTCAGATGGTGGTTGTTGATTATAATTTGCTTACGTACTAGTGGTTTTAAGTTCGATTTAAAATCTACAAGGGACAAAATGCACGTGCCTATACACCGTTGCTTTATTAATAATAAACAAACAAGATATTTTGTTCGACCTCTTAACCCAACTAAACTTAACCTAGCGACTTAAACTCAAGATGGGCTTACTTAAATTTTATTTTAATAAAAAATAATAGTTATTTATTTTATTTCATTTTTGATTTGTTATAGGAGGAGGTAAGAAAGTCACACGTGTGGAAGTGACTTTAGATGGTGGAGAGAATTGGCAAGTGGGCACTTTGGATCACCAAGAGAAACCAAACAAGTATGGGAAATATTGGTGTTGGTGTTTTTGGTCACTTGAGGTTGAAGTCCTTGACTTGCTTGGTGCTAAAGAGATTGCTGTTAGGGCTTGGGATGAATCCCTCTGCACTCAACCTGAAAAGCTTATTTGGAATGTCATGGTAAGTTCTACCCTAGCTCTTTCATCACTTGCTAGTTGCTACTAACTTTTTTTTCGGTCAGGAGTACAATAGTCATTTTAAGATATTTCAGACAATGGTCTTTTTTAACCCCTTTGTCGACCATATAGACGTTTAAGACACATTTTAATAATGTTAAGATTCGAACTCTGGTCTCTCCACTAGGCTATATATGTGTAAGACACACGAGTCAGATAAAAACAAGTATTTTGCAACCTGACTCGAGTCAATTAGTTTTTGAGTCAGATTTCAAATCTGAATTTGAAAAAATAGATTGACTAATGTACATTTTGAATATGAACAGGGTATGATGAACAACTGTTGGTTTCGAGTTAAGACGAACGTATGCAAACCACATAGAGGAGAAATTGGACTCGTTTTCGAACACCCAACTCAAGCAGGAAACCTACCAGGAGGCTGGATGGTAAAACAAAAACATCTTGAATCTGCTGAACCTTCACATACTTTGAAGAAGAGTTTATCAACACCATTCATGAATACAACTTCGAAAATGTATTCCATGTCTGAAGTAAGAAAACATAGCACACCTGATTCAGCTTGGATTATTGTCCATGGTCATGTCTATGATTGTACAAAGTTCTTGAAAGATCATCCTGGTGGTACAGATAGTATCCTCATTAATGCAGGTACAGATTGTACCGAAGAATTCGATGCAATTCACTCCGATAAAGCTAAGAAATTACTCGAAGATTATCGAATTGGTGAACTTATCTCAACTGGGTATACCTCTGATTCTTCTTCTTCTTCACCAAACAACTCTGTTCATGGCTCTACAAATCTAAGTCATCTTGCTCCTATCAAAGAAGCTACTTCTAAACCAGTAGCTTTAGTCCCAAGAGAGAAAATCCAATGCAAACTTATCATGAAAACGTCGATTTCTCATGACGTTCGTTTATTCCGATTCGCTTTACCTTCTTCTGATCAAGTCCTTGGGTTACCAGTTGGAAAACATATCTTCATTTGTGCAACCATTGATGATAAGCTTTGTATGAGAGCTTATACCCCAAGTAGTACTATTGATGAAGTTGGGTATTTTGAATTAGTCATTAAAGTTTACTTCAAGAATGTTCATCCTAGGTTTCCAAATGGTGGTCTTATGTCTCAATACTTGGATTCACTCTCTATTGGTTCATCTCTTGATATCAAAGGTCCATTAGGACATATCGAATATACGGGCCGTGGAAATTTTACGGTCCATGGAAAGCCCAAGTTTGCTAAAAAGCTTGCTATGTTAGCCGGTGGAACGGGTATTACACCGATATATCAAATAATGCAAGCAATCTTGAAAGATCAAGAAGACGAGACGGAAATGTATGTTGTTTATGCTAATCGAACGGAAGATGATATTTTGTTGAGAGAAGAACTTGATTCTTGGGCTAAAAAGTATTCAGACAGATTGAAGGTTTGGTATGTGATCGAAAATGCTAAAGAAGGATGGGAGTATAGTACTGGTTTTATAACAGAGAAGATTCTTAGAGAACATATCCCTGAATCATCTGAAGAAAGTTTGGCTTTAGTTTGTGGACCTCCTCCTATGATTCAATTTGCAGTTAAACCACATTTGGAGAAGATGAACTATGATATCACTAATTCTTTATTGGTATTTTAGAAGTCCAGACAGAACCATAGAGGAAAGAACTCATCAAGGAAACGACCCGTGCCCCTAAACGTAGGAACATGCATGCCCCGGTAATCTACATACGAGACTAAAATCTGGCAGAATGTTTTCTGTAATTGAATTTGGGTGTGTTAGTGCCTGCTTTTGGGGCGACGGGGTGTTACGATTTAATCAAGTGAAATGGGTAGCAATCTAGTGAAAGAAAAAGAAAGAGTACTTCATTAGTTATTGTATATAATTAGTGGTGCTTGTACTAGTTTAAATGATATGTTCTAATAATGTAAGCTAAGGGTTGTTATAAGTTTGATTTTGTTTCTTTTAGTTGAGAAATGGAACAACAAAAAATGTAGAAGTTCATATAATTATATTTTAATCAAGATATGTAATTATATGTTTGGTGTATTTGTTAATCTTAATGGCGATTTATTCTTTATAGTTTGTCTTGCAACACATATCGACTATAATTTAGTTATAGTGTGGTGGTATGTGAGCGAAAAAGTTGTTATTCTATCTTCTCTTGTCCTCCGAATCTATATTTTCTTAATGAAACCCAAATCTACTTTCTTTATATTAGAATTGTCGATATACTATTACCAACTATGTTTTATATGTTAGACTAACTTAAATTATTAAGAGCCATTAACATAAAAATATTAATTAACTTAATAAATCAATGTTAGTGGCTTTTAAAAGCTCATTAAATATGAGATTCTCACTATATATTATAAACCCTAATATATATAGAAGTCTACTATAAAGATGTTCAACCAAATTTTATGTTGAAGTGGGTTCTCCTTGTCTCTCAAGTCATTAAGAAAAGAAGAAGATTTGTGTTCATGTGAGACCTACATAAATATAATCTAAATAATATCAAGATTGGAAAATTAAAAAAGTACAAATAAAACACCACCATCCAATAAAATAAGCAATTTCATACTATTTGTTTTTGAAATAGGAAAACTGACCTTTCAATAAAAGCTGGAAAACCCAAATACTAGACACTACTCCAAATTGATTAATGGGTGAGTTTATTAAACTATTTGATGATTAAAAGAACCATCCTCCATCTAAACAACTTGTTGGTTTGAGTGCTTTGACCATAATTTTGTCCCAAAAAATAAACCCTAAAAAATTAATTATTTTGTTGCATTTTTTTAATTAGGAGATTTCCTTGTTATTGGGATGTGTCTTTAAAAGAAAAGTAAAAGACGACAAATATGAAATATATTTACGTAAAAAGTCATATTTTCAAATCGACGAAAGAGATCAATGTATGCTAAAAGTCTAGTGGTGGAAAAATATCGATATATGATAAAAGTTCAGAACAAAAAAACCGTGGTCTAAAAGCTAGTGGTTTTTTCCAACACGCCATGGTTCACGGTCTAATGGGTTCTTTCTCTTAGTTGTTGATCACCATTTTATATAATGTAAAAGAAAGAAGGTAATTACTATATATAATAAGGAAAAAAATTAAGAGAGGGATTATAAAGTCAATAACTCAATCAAATTTAAACCTTTTTGGGGATAGAGACAGACACTGATGTTTGAAGCTCTTAAATCATAATTTACCAAACCACTTAATTACTCAACTACTCATGATGTCATAGAAGAAATCAACCCATGGTAAATACAGATTTATGTTTATTAATCAATAATCATACATGTTGTTTTCCTAACAGTAGTTAAGCACATAAGTCAGATGGGTCTACATCCTGTCTTTTTAGTCTTTGAGTAATTGCATTGACAAAATTGTCTCGATTCAGAATATCACTAGAATCACGAGATAAAGTTTTAGTAGTTATTGACATTGTCTCAACTTTGAGTTTTTGTTCTGCACCAAGGTCCACCAAATAGGCCACAACACTTGCGAATCTAGACCATACGCCTAGTCACCTAGATCCCACGTTCCGAACGCTCTCTCAAACGACGTGAGATCAGTATTCTGACCAATAGTTTAAAAGAGAGATTAGTGAGGCAGCACACTCATTAGCTGAAAGACTATTCTTTTTCTGAAAAGATAATACACATACAAGTTTGTATTTTCTTTGGAGCTAAGACTAGAAAAAATACGAGTTGCACACATCCACGAATTCAGACATTTGAGATTGGGGTCGGATTGATGGGCGTCGGCACAACAGACAGAAGTACAGAACAAGTAATTGGCAAGCGAACTTGTGGTGGCAGGGTGATAGTAGTACAGTATAGGAGGGCATAGTACAAATTATTTGTTGATGCTTGTGGTGTGAACTTTACTAACTGGCAACCCTCCTGAGTAGTGGCTCTAGTTTGTTTGTCAGGTTGTGCTAACCAGATCCATGTCCAGAACCTGTCATGGTAACATCCCCAACAGACTATACCTGGTCCTACGGCTGGAAGTAGGAATCGGGCGAGACCAAAGCCGGGACTACTTGAGCTCTTCGGGAGGGCCCAGACTGGATCAGAAGTGAATGTCACCATTTGGACTTGTTAGGGTTGGAACTTGGGTAAATTTCAAGTATTAGTGCCTGTGTCCGGCTTCGGGGTGCTTCTTTCTCCTTTAGACTCTGGCATTCCTGGTCGGGCTTTGGGTTCTCGGGGTAAATTCCCACCCTTAGAGCTAGATGGCTAGGTCAATCCTTGATCGGACGCCCAGTGACTAGTCCTACTCATACCTACTAGTATGAGGAGGTAAAAGTTGTCAAAACATAACTTGACCGAACTTAAGTGATCAGTCTTCCAACTTAAACCAAATCCCGTGTAGTCTATCGCGGCCGGGATGGTCGAGAATCTCGTGTCTCAACTCGGTCTCGGATCTCTCCCGAGACGAGACTCGGCCAAACACCGAGTAAGGGTTTAGACTTCTTTCTTAACAGAAACTTTAAACACTAACGGCATACTAACTATTTATTACCTTTTTAACTACTCAAAGTAAAAGAAGGTGATTCTACTAAAGAAAGTTTAGTGCAGGTACCTAATAACAGGAGATTGGTGCAGGAAATAATAAACCTGCAATCTCGGTCAAGTTTCTTGGCCTGACTCAGTCCCAGCCTTAGGCCGGAGATCGAGACCGACTAGATAGGCTAAATCAAACCGGTTGAGACGACTAACAGAGTTTGCTGCAAACTGCTTCTGGAACCCTAGATGTCGATGCGGAAGAACAATGACCGGATCGACTTGTACGAAGTTTTGGGTAGTACTGGACTTGGGTAATTTTAAGAGGATTGTAAGGGGATAATAGCATTACTAGGTCGGAATGGAGATGGAATAGCAAGTATCAAGGACTTCACACTCATTGTTAATGCCCTAATCTAGATATCTAGATTACAATATACAGAATAAAAATAGCAGACTAATATAAGTACTTGACATATATAAGATGTGCACAAGTCATATCAGAAGGTTGTAACCAGAAAGATAGATGAAGAAACAATATTAGTCTCAGAAATAAATATTGGAAATATACATTAAGGGTAAAGAGCGTATTTCTGAAACAGGAACTAGCAAATTATCGATATACTAGTCAAAGAGAAACATATTGATTCATAAAAACTGGAGGTTTCGAATCCTACAAAAACAATTCGAAAGAAAATAAGAGTTTCTCCAAGCACTCAAAGTGAAGTAGAAACCAGGCAGAAATAAATACCAGTTCCTTCACACTAAAGAGACATAAATCACACCTCATGAAGTTGTAAAATCAGTCTTTTTATCTTCAAGAAGTTTTACCTCTTGACGCCAACTTTCCAATTTTGCCACCTTATCCAACTGCTCTTGATTCATAGATTCCCGTTCCGTTTTCTGTAACTGTGCTTCAGTGAGTCGGATCTGCAAAATGTATAAGATCTTCATACATTCCTCGTGAACCAATAGTAATAAACAATATATACAATTTAAAGATATTAGTGGAATGGTTTTTGCAGATGAAATCCTAAAAATTTCATTCCTAGCCTCTGAGATATCTAGGCCTCTTCAGCTTATATTAACTGAAATATTGGAGACTGATCGCTCAGATGTTTCTAGCCTCTATCGAAATCATTTCTCTTAATTTCATCGTTTCAGGAACACGGAGAGGCAAAACGAATTGAGACAGTCCTGCTTTTACATCTGATCATGATTTAACTATATTGACTATTGACTCTGTCCATTTGAGACTCTTCATCTCTTGTTGCCCACTCCGCATTTCCCAAATGTGACATCAAAAATCTGAACTACATTGTCATTCAAGTATAGAACATTGACAATGTAAGTCAAGAATTACAGGAAGGTTTCGAAAAATACCTTTATCTTGACAGCTCAAATGCGGATTTGAGGTTTTGGTTGAGTCTGGTGAATTTGAAACTTCCAGCTTGTTCAGCTGACTTGCAATTGATTCGACCACAACTTCAGATCTTAGACCTAAATCTTCAGAAGCTTTAACTTCTCCATTGTTTGTTTCCTCAGCTTCTACTAAATCTGAGTTACTTCACTTTTCAAGATCGGCCTGCAGAGGGTGAAATATTACATTTCGGCGATTAAAAAGCAAAACGAAGAACCAGCAGATAGACAATTTTTCTTAAGTTTCACCAAAGTATTGATAGGGCAAACATCCAGAGAAGGATACAGTTATAGCTTCAGCTAGACTAGCTCAATGTAAGGAGGGGGTCGTTTAGGTCTGTTCCACATAATATGTATCTGTACAGTTTCTACGGAACACTGACCATTTTCATATCTTTTAGGCTTTTCTAGAATCCTAGATAGACAAAGTTCACAATTTCCTACTTATATCATTATATGTGACTACTATTAAATTTTGAACAACTTTCGAAGTTCCAAATAGCTCGCATCCTCTACTTATCAACAAATTAAGCAAGTAACTAATCTCTAATTGTCACAACTAACAAATTAGCACAGTTTCTGTTAGTAGTTGTAAGTGTTTCTTTTTAAGTCTTACAAGTCATCTTACTCCAGATTCTACACCGTTTGCACGTTGAGTGCTAGAGTGTGCTTAAGTGAGCAATTTGCTCGCCTCCCCTCGCCCGAGAACATCACTATTCAATTTTAATCATGATACATAATTATATGTTTCGATTTCTTTGTTAATCTTAATTTATGAAATTTTATCATTTACTATATTTTCTTGTAACATATATCGACTATAATTTTTTTTTTTTTTTTTGAGATTAACCAGAATTTCATTCATACGATGGAATACAATCCAACACATTACATGGTTTTGAGAGTCTTGACTCTTTTGAGTACAACATTGATTTACTCAAGTAAATAACAACATGAAACTTCCAAAAGTAAAGACAACATAAAAAAGAAATGAGTACATTATTGCAAAAACAAAATAAAAAGACCCTAAAGGTCGTGGTGGTATCAGAGCGAAAGTTGTTCTTCTATTTTCTTTTGTCTTCCAAATCCATATTTTCTTAATCAAACCCATATCTACTTTCTTTTTATTGGAAATGTCGATATACTATTACCGATGGTTTTTACAATTTGACACATAGGATTAGTTGAGTATTTAACAAAAAACACTCTCCGATGCAACACTCAACTAGAATCTCAATATGATGTGACAACAATAAATATTGAGATACTCAAAAGAAAACTCAATTGTTGAGTTTTCTTTTGAGTATCTCAACATTTATTGTTGTATTTCAATAAATGCAAATAAAACATAAAATTCAGGGTACATAACAGTCAATGTAATTCAATTGACGAAACATAACAGTCAATGTAATTCAGGGTACATCATAAGTGCAAATAAAACATAAAATTACTTTCTTACCTAGACAGGGTTTCTAAATTTCATACCCAATGAAATTTAGGTGTTACCTCAAACCTCAGCAAGAGTGCTTACACAAGGAAACCAACCACCCAACCTAAATGCAGATCTTCGTGAAACACCAGTTCGTATGTTGTAAACATAACTTGTACGTTCACTATTTATTTTCCGGTAATTGCCTTGAAAAAACAGTCTCTCACCATCACAAAATATGATTTTATGAGGAAAAGTCACCTTGTTTTTCATGACTTCCTTTCTCTTGAGTTTCCACTCATAATCATGGAGTACCCAAAATTCTATTTCAACTTCCGGGTTAACCACTACATGGTTAAGTTCATCTTCTATAACTCCAAGCCAACTTGACCACCGCCACTCTCGTGGCTTAATAACACGAGATGCAGATGCACGTTCAGATACACTATATGATACTTGAAATACCCTACTCTCTTCTTTTACCACATTGAATGCAATAATATATCCACTGCCAATTAACCAATAAACAACACCTCGAAGGCAATCAGCCATCCGAACAAACGAGCATTGGTCCAAACCCTCACGGTACTTTATTATCGTAGTCTCATTTGAATCTCTCCAAGTACCAGTCTCAGGAGAGAAAATTTTGAACACAAATGCTGTCTTCTTGGGAAGAATGCAAATCACATTGAAGTGGTTGTAGTAGTAGTAGTTACCACCTGGTGGGGGGACGACGGAGGAGGACTTTGCCCCAAATGCAAACCCATAACTCTTAATGATATTTTCGTTGGTGTGCGGGATAATCCGTTTCTTGTTAGTTAAAGGATTGAAAATGCAGAGTTTTCCTACACATCCCTTTTTTTCAAGAAGAGTCAAAAGAAGGCCATGACGAGAACTAGCTAGAATGGTTACTTCCATTTTCTCAGACTGTCCAACTACCAATACGGTGTTTTCACTAAAGTTTAATGAAGAGCGATCAAAAGACAGTCGACCAATAGTTCCATAAAAGGGTTTACGGTTAATAAGATCTAGATTGTCGTGCTCGGATAAAAAACAAGTAGTAACATGTCGTCGTTGTTCAATTTGGAGTCGAGTATGGTTGTTGAGAAATGAAGGATGAGAGATCAAAGAGTACCATCTTTTGCTGATAATTTTGAAGCCAAGTAGAGTTTCCGAAGGTAGCCTTACTAGGATTTCGGTAAGTAGATAATCATCAAGGTTATCTGGACACACAACAACAGAGACCAAACTATAAGTAAAGAATGAAGAAAAGTTGAGTGTCCACAACAATTATTATTATTATTATTATAAAACAAAAGAGAGAGAGAGAAAATTCATACCTATGTTGATCAAGAAATCATTATCTTGTTTCAAAGTCATTTTGCATCTTTTCATTCTAGCGCCGTTTTTCCTGCAGCGGTTCATTGTGCCCCCGACTTTCTGGTAAGAGTATCAGAGTATGGAAGAAGTGAATAATTACTACAACTTATCAGTGAAATGAAATGAAAAGAAGAGAGAGTCGATGAGATTTCGTCGTCGTGTAGAGGAAGAGAGAAATGGAAGAAGGGGATATGAAACCCTCCGGGAAGATGTAGTCATAGAGTGAGTGGTGTTCAAAAGGCCGGTATCGGCCCGGTCTGTACAAGCCCGGCAGGCCCCGTACGGTAAACGGGCCAAGTTGACCCGGTCTCCCTTCCGGTTCCGGGTTGGGCCATGGTTTGAGCCCGCCCGACGGTCCAAGCCCGGGTCGGCACGGGAAAATCCCAGGTTCAGCCCTTTTATTTTCTTTTTTCTTCCTTCTTTTTAAAGTTCTTTAAAATTTCATAGATATCTTTAAGTTAGTGAGAAAGTTTTTTTTAAAATTCCATAAATTTCACCCAAAAAATTTCATTCCTATAACTATTTCCACAAAACCTTTACAATAATCTTTAAGTTACTTATTGTAGTGGTCAAAAATCGTGCTAGGCCCAATTCGCCCAAATTTCGCCTAGACCGAGCCTACTTCGAACAAATATCAAGAGTGAAGTTGAATATGTTGCATCAACTATGACCCCTCAAGAGTGTATTTGGCTGAAAAGACTCATCCAGGAAATCAATTCAGGTATGGACTATCCAATCTCCATTCGATGTGACAATGAAAGGGCAAAAAAGCTTGCTGAAAATCCAGTGTTTCATGCACGTACAAAACACATCGAATCACACTACCATTTGTTCGAGAGAAGGTATTAACTCGAGATATCAAGTTGCAGAAAGTACGAAGTGAAGATCAAGTCGCTGACATCTTTACAAAAGCCCTCGATAAAGCTAAATTTGAAGCCTTCCGAACTGCTCTTGGTATTGTCAACCCGAAGTCCGCACTAAGGGGGAGTGTTACAAGTTAGTGGGACTTATTCTTTGCTATTTTTCAGGATTAGTTGAATGAGTCTTTAGTTATTAGTCTTCAGCTTATTTAGGAGTTAGTGGAGTCTGTTATGTTGTTAGTTTGTTAGTGGAGTCTATTACGAAGTATGTGGGTTAGTGGACTAAGTGGAGTCATTTTATTTCGAGCTTCTTTTTATTATAAATAGAGAATGTAATCTGAACTGAAATATACATCAGACTCAGTTGTTTCTTATCTTTGTTGAGTAATAAATTACTTTCTCTAATCTCTCTTCCAGTACAAACATTCTCTGTTAATTTGTGACAAGCAGTTCAGATCTTGGTCGTATCACATAGCGGGGCTTAACAGGAACTGGATTCTATTTTTATTTTACTTTTGACGAAAAAATGGATTCTATTAAAAAGCATGAAAGATTGTACTTTTTTTAATAAAGGATCGTGATGAAGTCTGGTTTAAAATTGCAATCAAATGGGTCTTCAATGGCCAAGCAGACAGGGATCCCCACTACAGAATGAATCCAAAAGCAATCAAAATAGTGGTCACCAGGTAAAAAAGAAATGGAGAGAGAGGCAAAAGAACCATAGATACCTGATCTTGTCTTACAATAGAAGAAAAAACAAAGACAGGGAAAGAGAGAAAATCACAGAAACCCACCTTAAACTTCAAGCAGATGAAGAGACTAAAACCATATTTGAAAGAGAGTAGATGGATAAGTGGGTTGGAGAGAAAGTGGAAGAGGTTGAATAAAAACACCTCTAAATTGAAGAGGAATTGATGACGAAGAAGGTGGAGAGAAGCGTTAAAGTTTTGGGTCAGAGATAATTGATGATGGAGAAGGTGGAGAGAGGCCTTAGGGTTTAGTGGGAGAGAAAAGGAAGATGAAGCCGTCTATTTCTTGAATACGTAATAAAAGAGAGCGGTATGAATCTAACTTTTTTTTTTTTTTGAAAGGAATTGTTTTTTGTTTTTTTTGTTGAACTAGAATTTAACTGTTATTAAACTAATGTAACAGAACAGATGACGAAGCACGTGGAAGGTTTATCATATCTAACGGATCAGATTAAATAATTTTGTTTACTTCCTGTCATTGAGTGGGTCAACTAATTTATTAATTTTTAGGTAAGTAACAGATCTAAAGGCCAAGATTTCAAAAAAACATTAACTGACGGTTGGATTTGTCTTTTGATTTGTCCGAGTCAGCACAAAACATTGTATTTTGTTATATAGATTCGTGAATGGACTATAAAGTCAATAACTCAATCAAATTTTAAACTTTTTGAGGATAGAGGCAGATATTTAAAAAAAGGGTTATTCCCCAAATAGCCCCTAACTTTGTGACCAGCTTCCTGCCTAGCCCCTAATTTTGTCAAATATTCTCATATGACCATTTTTTTCAGTTACTGTTAGCACACCGTTAACTAGTCATCACCTTCTCTCCTCCATCTCATCGTCTCTCTCTGCCACCTCATATTCTCGCCACCTCATCATCTTCACCGGCGAAAGTCGCCCGCCAGCCAATTTCCAGGCCAGCGACCTTCAAATAAAATTAAAAAAAAAATAATTAAATTTTCCTCTCTCCTCTCTCTCTCTAAAAAAAAGTTTTTTTAAAATCTCTCCTCTCTCTCTAAATGCTCCGGCGAAGGGGTTTCCCTTCGTTGAACAGACCTAGCTCCGGCGAAGGGAAACCCCTTCACCGGAGCATTTAGAGAGAGAGAGGAGAGGGAAATTTTTAGAAATTTTTTTTTTTTAGAGACAGAGAGAGGAGAGAAATTTTTAGAAAAACTTTTTTTTAGAGAGAAAAATTTTTAAAAAAAATTATTTGAAGGTCGCCGGCCGGAAAATTGGTTGGCCGGCGACCTTCGCCGGTGAAGACGATGAGGTGACGAGAATATAAGGTGACGAGAATATGAGGTGGCAGAGAGAGATGATGAGATGGAGGAGAGAAGGTGAAGATTTGTTAACGGTGTGCTAACGGTAACTGAAAAAAGGAGCCATATGAAAATATTTGACAAAGTTAGGGGCTAGGCAGGAAGCTGTCACAAAGTTAGGGACTATTTGGGAAATAACTTAAAAAAAAACTACTCATGATGTCATGCATGAACTCAACTCGTAGTAATATGTTTCTTAGTCATACATGTTCACACTCAAGATTTGTAAACGTTGAGACTTTTTACGTTGACCTTCGTCAGGAACAAATTTGGGTTTTTGAGATGGGGTCATATTGGTGTTTGTGGTGGTAGGAAATCAGTGGTCCAACGTCGGCACAACAGACAGAACCAGTAATTGGCTAGCAAATATGTGGTGCCAGGCAGCCAGAGTGATAGTAGTACAGTATAGGAGGGTATAGTACCAGTTATTTGTTGATGCTTGTGGTGTGAACTCACTGACTGGCAACCCTCCTGGGTAGTGGCTCTAGTTTGTTTGTCAGGTTGCGCCAACCTGGTCCATATCCAGAACCTGTCATGGTTAACATCCCCAACTGACTAGACCCCGTCCTAAAGCTAGGAATTGGCCTAGACCAGAGCCATGAGTACTCGAGCCTTCGGGCCCAGGACGGGTAAGTAATTAATGTCACCACCTGGACTTGTTGGGTTGAGTAATAGTATGCACCTAATCCATTCGGAACCCACAAAACTGTCAAGATGGCTAGGGCTCGGAGCAAGCTCGCTAGTTTACTCCTGTACGAGGGGGTCCTTGGCAAATTCATCACGAGACGGTAAAAGTTGCCGAACTAAACTTGACCTAATCTAACTGATCAGTCTGAACTTCATCAAACTTAATTGATCAGTCGGCAGACGGAACTTGACCATACTTAATCGACTGAGATAAGCATACAGCCATGTGTGGTTGAAAATGAAATGGTTGACACTAAGCCAATGCTAAACAGTGGTTTCTGAGTATGTAGAAGCTGTCCTAGTCTCTCAATGTACTGCATTATCATCTACACGACCAAGCCGTGAAAGCAATGATGCAAGAAAGTGACACTAAGGTGCCGTTTGTCTTTTTGTAGATCTGAATATGAAAGATTGTATATGTAGTTTTTGTTGTTTTATGCTTTTATCGTTTGAGTCTTCATGTTCAATGCATATGTTTTCGGCTTTCAAAATAAATTTGAATTTGAAAAGAAGGCTTGCTTTAAGCTTTGAATCTATTAAAGAAGTAAGCGCGTGCAAATATCAAACTATAGAATTAAATGGCACATTATCTATTTCAGATTTCAGATTTCAGATTTCAGATCCAGATTTAACAAAAAAACAAACAACTCAAAACAGAGACTCAAAGTTTGCTGCAAACTGCAACTGAAACCTTAGATGTCAATGGGGAAGAACCAATGTGTGGGTCCAACTTGTATGAATTTTCGATAATACTAGTCATGGATAATCTTAAGAGGATTGTAAGGAGATAATTTCATTAATAGGCCAAAATGAAATACGACTGTAACCAGAAAGATAAATGAAGAAGCAATATCAGACTCAGAAATAAGTATTGGAGATATAGAATAGGGGCAAAGAGCCTATTTCTGAAAACAGGAACTAGCAAATTATCGATCTACTAGTCAAAGAGAAACATATTGATTCATAAAAACTGGAGGTTTCGGATCCTACAGAAACAATTCGAAAGAAAATAAGAGTTTCTTCAAGCACTCAAAGTGAAGTAGAAACCAGGCAGAAATGAATACCAGTTCCTTCACACTAAAGACATAAATCACACCTCATGAAGTTGTAAAGTCAGTCTTTTTATCTTCAAGAAGTTTTACCTCTTGACGCCAACTTTCCAATTTTGCCACCTTCTCCAACTGCTCTTGATTCATAGATTCCCGTTCCGTTTTCTGTAACTGTGCTTCAGTGAGTCGGATCTGCAAAATGTATAAGATCTTCATACATTCCTCCTGAATCAATAGTAATAAACAACATATACAATTTACATATATTAGCAAAATGGTTTTTTGCAGATGAAGTTCCAAAAATAGTTCCTAGACTCTGACATATCTAGGCTTCTTCAGCATATTATAACTGAAATTTTAGCGACTGGTCGCTCAGATGTTACCAGTCTCTACCGGATTCATTTCTCTTAATTTCATCATTTCAGGAATACGGAGAATCAAAATGAATTGAAACACTCCTGTTTTTACATCTGATCATGATTTAACTATATTGATTTTTTACTCTGTCCATTTGAGACTCTTCATCTCTTGTTGCCCACTCCGCATTTACCAAAATGTTACATAAAAAATTCGAACTACATTGTCATTCAAGTATAGAACATTGACACTGGACGTCAAGAATTACATGAAGGTTTCGAAAAATACCTTTTTCTTGAGAGCTCGAATTTTTTTATCGAGATCTTGATTAGAAGTCTCTGGATAGGAGGTTTTGGCTGCGTCTGATGAATTTGAAACTTCCAGCTTGTTCAGCTGACTTGCAATTGACAAGACCACAGCTTCAGATCTTAGACCTAAATCTTCAGAAGCTTTAACTTCTCCATTGTTTGTTTCCTCAGCTTCTACTAAATCTGAGTTACTTCCCTTTTCAAGATCTGCCTGCAGAGGGTGAAATATTACATTTTGGCGATTAAAAAGCAAAACGAAGAACCAGCAGATAGACAATTTTTCTTAAGTTTCACCAAAGTATTGATAGGGCAAACATCCAGAGAAGGATACAGTTATAGCTTCAGCTAGACTAGCTCAATGTAAGGAGGGGGTCGTTTAGGTCTGTTCCACATAATATGTATCTGTACAGTTTCTACGGAACACTGACCATTTTCATATCTTTTAGGCTTTTCTAGAATCCTAGATAGACAAAGTTCACAATTTCCTACTTATATCATTATATAATGTGATTACTATTAAATTTTAAACAACTTTTGAAGTTCCAAATAGCTCGCATTCTCTACTTATCAACAAATTAAGCAAGTAACTAATCTCGAATTGTCACAACTAACAAATTAGCACAGTTTCTGTTAGTAGTTGTAAGTGTTTCTTTTTAAGTCTTACAAGTCATCTTACTCCAGATTCTACACCGTTTGCACGTTGAGTGCTAGAGTGTGCTTAAGTGAGCAATTTGCTCGCCTCCCCTCGCCCGAGAACATCACTATTCAATTTTAATCATGATACATAATTATATGTTTCGATTTCTTTGTTAATCTTAATCTATGAAATTTTATCATTTACTATATTTTCTTGTAACATATATCGACTATAATTTTTATTTTTTGAGATTAACCAGAATTTCATTCATACGATGGAATACAATCCAACACATTACATGGTTTTGAGAGTCTTGACTCTTTTGAGTACAACATTGATTTACTCAAGTAAATAACAACATGAAACTTTCAAAAGTAAAGACAACATAAAAAGAAATGAGTACAGTATTGCAAAAACAAAACAAAATAAAAAGACCCTAAAGGTCGTGGTGGTATCAGAGCGAAAGTTGTTCTTCTATCTTCTTTTGTCTTCCAAATCCATATTTTCTTAATCAAACCCATATCTACTTTCTTTTTATTGGAAATGTCGATATACTATTACCGATGGTTTTTACAATTTGACACATAGGATTAGTTGAGTTTTTAACAAAAAACACTCTCCGATGCAACACTCAACTAGAATCTCAATATGATGTGACAAGAATAAATATTGAGATACTCAAAAGAAAACTCAATTGTTGAGTTTTCTTTTGAGTATCTCAACATTTATTGTTGTATTTCAATAAATGCAAATGAAACATAAAATTCAGGGTACATAACAGTCAATGTAATTCAATTGACGAAACATAACAGTCATTGTAATTCAGGGTACATCATAAGTGCAAATAAAACATAAAATTACTTTCTTACCTAGACAGGGTTTCTAAATTTCATACCCAATGAAATTTAGGTGTTACCTCAAACCTCAGCAAGAGTGCTTACACAAGGAAACCAACCACCCAACCTAAATGCAGATCTTCGTGAAACACCAGTTCGTATGTTGTAAACATAACTTGTACGTTCCGACGTACTATTTATTTTCCGGTAATTGCCTTGAAAAAACAGTCTCTCACCATCACAAAATATGATTTTACGAGGAAAATTCACCTTGTTTTTCATGACTTCCTTTCTCTTGAGTTTCCACTCATAATCATGGAGTACCCAAAATTCTATTTCAAATTCCGGGTTAACCACTACATGGTTAAGTTCATCTTCTATAACTCCAAGCCAACTTGACCACCGCCACTCTCGTGGCTTAATAACACGAGATGCAGATGCACGTTCAGATACACTATATGATACTTGAAATACCCTACTCTCTTCTTTAACCACATTGAATGCAATAATATATCCACTGCCAATTAACCAATAAACAACACCTCGAAGGCAAACAGCCATCCAAAACGAGCATTGGTCCAAACCCTCACGGTACTTTATTATCGTAGTCTCATTTGAATCTCTCCAAGTACCAATCTCAGGAAAGAAAATTTTGAACACAAAAGCTGTCTTCCTGGGAAGAATGCAAATCACATTGAAGTGGTTGTAGTAGTTACCACCTGGTGGGGGGACGACGGAGGAGGACTTTGCCCCAAATGCAAACCCATAACTCTTAATGATATTTTCGTTGGTGTGCGGAATAATCCGTTTCTTGTTAGTTAAAGGATTGAAAATGCAGAGATTTACTACACATCTTTTTTTTTCAAGAAGAGTCAAAAGAAGGCCATGACAACTAGCTAGAATGGTTACTTCCATTTTCTCAGACTCTCCAACTACCAATACGGTGTTTTCACTGAAGTTTAATGAAGAGTGACCAAAAGACAGTCGACCAATAGTTCCATAAAACGGTTTAGAATGGTAAATAAGATATAGATTGTCAAGCTCGGAAAAAAAACAAGTAGAAACATGTCGTTCAGTTGTGAGTCGAGTATGGTTGTTGAGAAATGAAGGATGAGAGATCAAAGAGTACCATCTTTTGCTGATAAGTTTGAAGCCAGGTAGAGTTTCCGAAGGTAGCCTTATAAGGATTTCGGTAAGTAGATAATCATCAAGGTTATCTGGACACACACAACAACAGAGACCAAACTATTAAGTAAAGAATGAAGAAACTTTGAATTTCCACAACAAAAGAGAGAGAGAGAGAGAGAGAGAGAGAGAGAGAGAGAGAGAGATTCATACCTATGTTGATCGAGAAATCATTATCTTGTTTCAAAGTCATTTTGCATCTTTTCATTCTAGCGCCGTTTTTCCTGCAGCGGTTCATTGTGCCCCCGACTTTCTGGTAAGAGTATGGAAGAAGTGAATTACTACAACTTATCAGTCAAATGAAATGAAAAGAAGAGAGAGTCGATGAGATTTCGTCGTCGTGTAGAGGAAGAGAGAAATGGAAGAAGCGGATATGAAACCCTCCGGGAAGATGTAGTCATAGACTAGTGGTGTTCAAAAGGCCGGCCCGGTATCGGCCCGGTCTGTACAAGCCCGGCACGCCCCGTACGGTAAACGGGCCAAGTTGACCCGATCTCCCTTCCGGTTCCGGGTTGGGCCATGGTTTGAGCCCGCCAGACGGTCCAAGCCAGGGTCGGCACGGGAAAATCCCGGGTTCGGCCCTTTTTTTTTCTCAGACTGTCCAACTACCAATACGGTGTTTTCACTAAAGTTTAATGAAGAGCGATCAAAAGACAGTCGACCAATAGTTCCATAAAACGGTTTACGGTTAATAAGATCTAGATTGTCGTGCTCGGAAAAAAAACAAGTAGTAACTTCAAAGCATTTTTGACAAACACAAAATAATTAGATATAGGGAGAAATGAAGTTTGAAAGATAACAGTCAATGTAATTCAGGGTACATCATAAGTGCAAATAAAACATAAAATTACTTTCTTACCTAGACAGGGTTTCTAATTTCATACTGGTGCTACCTCAAACCTCAGCAAGAGTGCTTACACAAGGAAACCAAGCACCCCACCTAAACGCAGATCTTCGTGAAACACCAGTTCGTATGTTGTAAACATAGCTTATACGTTCCATCATACTATTTATTTTCCGATAATTGCCTTGAAAAAACAGTCTCTCACCATCACATAATATGATATTACGAGGAAAATTCACCTTGTTTTTCATGACTTCCTTTCTCTTAAGTTTCCACTCATGATCATGAAGTACCCAAAATTCTATTTCAAATTCCGGGTTAACCACTACATGGTTAAGTTCGTCTTCTATAACTCCAAGCCAACTTGACCACCGCCACTCTTGTGGCTTAATAATACGAGATGCAAATGCACGTTCAGATACACTATCTGATACTTGAAATACCCTACTCTCTTCTTTAACCACATTGAATGCAATAATATATCCACTGCCAATTAACCAATAAACAACACCTCGAAGGCAAACAGCCCTCAGAGGAACCGAGCATTGGTCCAAATCCTCACGGTACTTTATTATCGTAGTCTCATTTGAATCTCTCCAAGTACCAGTCTCAGGAGAGAAAATTTTGAACACAAAAGCTGTCTTCCTGGGAAGAATGCAAACCACATTGAAGTGGTTGTAGTAGTAGTAGTTACCACCTGGTGGGGGGACGGCGGAGGACTTTGCCCCAAATGCAAACCCATAACTCTTCCTGGAATTTTCGTTGGTGTGCGGAATAATCCGTTTCTTGTTAGTTAAAGGATTGAAAATGCAGAGTTTTCGTACGCATCCCTTTTTTTCAAGAAGAGTCAAAAGAAGGCCATGACAACTATTTAGAATGGTTACTTCCATTTTCTCAGACTGTCCAACTACCAATACGGTGTTTTCACTAAAGTTTAATGAAGAGTGATCAAAAGACAGTCGGCCAATAGTTCCATAAAACGGTTTACGGTTAATAAGATCTAGATTTTCGTGCTGGGAAAAAAAACAAGTAGAAACATGTCGTTCAATTTGGAGTCGAGTATGGTTGTTGAGAAATGAAGGATGAGAGATCAAAGAGTACCATCTTTTGCTGATAAGTTTGAAGCCAAGTAGAGTTTCCGAAGGTAGCCTTATAAGGATTTCGGTAAGGAGAAAATCATCAAGGTTATCTGGACACACACAACAACAGAGACCAAACTATAAGTAAAGAATGAAGAAAAGTTGAATGTCCACAACAATTATTATTATTATTATAAAACAAGAGAGAGAGAGAGAGAGAGAGAGAGAGAGAGAGAGAGAGAGAGAGAGAGAGAGAGAGAGAGAGAGAGAGAGAGATTCATACCTATGTTGATCAAGAAATCATTATCTTGTTTCAAAGTCATTTTGCATCTTTTCATTCTAGCGCCGTTTTTCCTGCAGCGGTTCATTGTGCCCCCGACTTTCATAGTTGCTGCTGGTAGTAAGAGTATGGAAGAAGTGAATTACTAGTACAACTTATCAGTGAAATGAAAAGAAGAGAGAGTCGATGAGATTTCGTCGTGTAGAGGAAGAGAGAAATGGAAGAAGCGGATATGAAACCCTCCGGGAAGATGTAGTCATAGACTAGTGGTGTTCAAAAGGGCGGGCCGGGCCGGTATCGGCCCGGTCTGTACAAGCCCGACATGCCCCGTACGGTAAACGGGCCAAGTTGAGCCTACTTCGAACAAATATCAAGAGTGACGCTGAATATGTTGCATCAACTGTGACCACTCAAGAGTGTATTTGGCTGAAAAGACTCATCCAAGAAATTAATTCAGGTATGGACTATCCAATCCCCATTCGATGTGACAATAAAAGTGCAAAAAAGCTTGCTGAAAATCCAGTGTTTCATGCACGTACAAAACACATCGAAACACACTACCATTTTGTTCGAGAGAAGGTATAAATTCAAGACATCAAGTTGCAGAAAGTACGAAGTGAAGATCAAGTCGCTAACATCTTTACAAAAGCCCTCGATAAAGCTAAATTTGAAGCCTTCCGAACTGCTCTTGTCAACCCAAAGTCCGCACTAAGGGGGAGTGTTACAAGTTAGTGCGACTTATTCTTTGCTATTCTTCAGGATTAGTTGAATGAGTCTTTAGTTATTAGTCTTCAGCTTATTTAGGAGTTAGTGGAGTCTGTTATGCTGTTAGTTTGTTAGTGGAGTCTATTACGAAATATGTGGGTTAATGGACTAAGTGGAGTCAGTTTTATTTTGAGCTTCTTTTTATTATAAATAGAGAATGTAATGTGAACTGAAGTATACATCAGACTCAGTTGTTTCTTATCTTTGTTGAGTAATAAATTACTTTCTCTAATCTCTCTTCCAGTGCAAACATTCTCTGTTAATTTGTGACAATCAGTTTTGACAGATCATGGTCGTATCACATAGCATGGCTTAACAGGAACTGGATTTTATTTTATTTTTTTGACGAAAAAATGGATTATATTAAAAAGCATGAAAGATTGTACCTTTTTTAATAAAGGATAGTGATGAAGTCTGGTTTAAAATTGCAATCAAATGGGTCTTCAATGGCCAAGCAGACAGGGATCCCCACTACAGAATGAATCCAAAAGCAATCAAAATAGTGGTCACCAGGTAAAAAAAATGGAGAGAGAGGCAAAAGAACCATAGATACCTGATTTTGTCTTACAATAGAAGAAAAAACAAAGACATGGAAAGAGAGAAAATCACAGAAATCCACCTTAAACTTCAAGCAGATGAAGAGACTAAAAGCATATTTGAAAGAGAGTAGATGGGTAGTTGGAGAGAAAGTGGAGTTCAAGAGGTTGAATAAAAACACCTCTAAATTCAAGAAGAATTGATGACGAAGAAGGTGGAGAGAAGCGTTAAAGTTTTGGGTCAGAGATAATTAATGATGGAGAAGGTGGAGAGAGCGTTAGGGTTTAGTGGGAGAGAAAAGGAAGATGAAGCCGTCTATTTCTTGAATACGTAATAAAACAGAGCGGTATGAATCTAATTGTTATTAAACTAATGTAACAGAACAGATGATGAAGCACGTGGAAGGTTTATCATATCTAACGGATCAGATTAAATAATTTTGTTTACTTCCTTTCATTGAGTGGGTCAACTAATTTATTAATTTTTAGATAGGTAACAGATCTAAAGACCAAGATTTCAAAAAAAAAACATTAACTGACGGTTGGATTTGTCTTTTGATTTTTCTGAATCAGCACAAAACACTGTATTTTGTTACATAGATTCGTGAATGGACTATAAAGTCAATAACTCAATCAAATTTTAAACTTTTTGAGGATAGAGGCAGATATTGATGTTTAAAGCTATTAAATCAGAATTTACCAAACCAATTGGACAACTACTCATGATGAATCTCATTAAAAAAAAGGGTTATTCCCCAAATAGCCCCTAACTTTGTGACCAGCTTCCTGCCTAGCCCTTAATTTTGTCAAATATTTTCATATGGCCTCTTTTTTCAGTTACCGTTAGCACACCGTTAACTAGTCATCACCTTCTTTCCTCCATCTCATCATCTCTCTGCCACCTCATATTCTCGCCACCTCATCGTCTTCACCGGCGAAAGTCGCCCGCCGGCCTGGAAACGTCTTCACCGGCGAAAGTCGCCCGCCGACCAATTTCTAGGCCGGCGACCTTCAAATAAAATTAATAAAAAATTAATTAAATTTTCCTCTCTCTCTCTAAAAAATGTTTTTTTTTAAATCTCTTCTCTCTCTCTAAATGCTCCGGCGAAGGGGTTTCCCTTCGCCGGAGCTAGTCTGTTCAACGAAGGGGTTTCTCTCTAAATGTTCGTTGAACAGACCTAGCTCCGGCGAAGGAAAACCCCTTCGTCGGAGCATTTAGAGAGAGAGGAGATAAATTTTTAGAAAAACTTTTTTTTTTAGAGAGAGAGAGGAGAGAGAAAAAATTTTAAAAAAAATTATTTGAAGGTCGCTGGCAGGAAAATTGGTCGGTCGGCGACCTTCGTCGGTGAAGACGATGAGGTGGCGAGAATATGAGGTGGCAGAGAGAGATGATGAGATGGCGGAGAGAAGGTGATGATTAGTTAACGGTGTGCTAACGGTAACTGAAAAAAGGAGCCATATGGGAATATTTGACAAAGTTAGGGGCTAGGCAAGAAGCTGATCACAAAGTTAGGGACTATTTGGAAAATAACCCAAAAAAAACTACTCATGATGTCATGCATGAACTCAACTCGTAGTAATATGTTTCTTAGTCATACATGTTTTTTTATGTTCGACATTTTACAAGGAGATATTATATCACAGTTAACACATAGTCACATACACACAACACAGGAGTATAACCCATATCTGGTGGACATAAACAGTTCTACAATCTCAATCGTTGGATATAAATTTTGGAGATGAAATCTTAATCATTAAAGATACACTGGTGAGTTATAATCTCAACTTTTAGAAATAAATTTGGGAGAATTAATATCTCATCCCTTTGGAGATAAATTTGGAGGTGTAGTTTTAGTCACTGAAGAAGATAATACATCAACCTAATGATCTTACATAGCTTGGAGAGTGTTTGAGCCGTGGACTATAAGTTCACACTCAAGATTTGTAAACGTTGAGACTTTTTACGTTGACCTTCGTCAGGAACAAATTTGGGTTTTTGAGATCGGGTCATATTGGTGTTTGTGGTGGTAGGAAATCAGTGGTCCAACGTCGGCACAACAGACAGAACCAGTAATTGGCTAGCAAATATGTGGTGCCAGACGGCCAGAGTGATAGTAGTACAGTATAGGAGGGTATAGTACCAGTTATTTGTTGATGCTTGTGGTGTGAACTCACTGACTGGCAACACTCCTGGGTAGTGGCTCTAGTTTGTTTGTCAGGTTGCGCCAACCTGGTCCATATCCAGAACCTGTCATGGTTAACATCCCCAACTGACTAGACCCCGTCCTAAAGCTAGGAATTGGCCTAGACCAGAGCCATGAGTACTCGAGCCCTTCGGGCCCAGGACGGGTAAGTAATTAATGTCACCACCTGGACTTGTTGGGTTGAGTAATAGTATGCACCTAATCCATTCGGAACCCACAAAACTGTCAAGATGGCTAGGGCTCGGAGCAAGCTCGCTAGTTTACTCCTGTACGAGGGGGTCCTTGGCAAATTCATCACGAGACGGTAAAAGTTGCCGAACTAAACTTGACCTAATCTAACTGATCAGTCTGAACTTCATCAAACTTAATTGATCAGTCGGCAGACGGAACTTGACCATACTTAATCGACTGAGATAAGCATACAGCCATGTGTGGTTGAAAATGAAATGGTTGACACTAAGCCAATGCTAAACAGTGGTTTCTGAGTATGTAGAAGCTGTCCTAGTCTCTCAATGTACTGCATTATCATCTACACGATTATCATCTACACGATTATCATCTACACGACCAAGCCGTGAAAGCAATGATGCAAGAAAGTGACACTAAGGTGCCGTTTGTCTTTTTGTAGATCTGAATATGAAAGATTGTATATGTAGTTTTTGTTGTTTTATGCTTTTATCGTTTGAGTCTTCATGTTCAATGCATATGTTTTCAGCTTTCAAATAAATTTGAATTTGAAAAGAAGGCTTGCTTTAAGCTTTGAATCTATTAAAGAAGTATGCGCGTGCAAATATCAAACTATAGAATTAAATGGCACATTATCTATTTCAGATTTCAGATCCAGATGTAACAAAAAAACAAACAACTCAAAACAGAGACTTGAAAGTTTGCTGCAAACTGCTACTGAAACCTTAGATGTCAATGGGGAGAACCAATGAGCGGGTCCAACTTGTATGAATTTTCGATAATACTAGTCATGGATAATCTTGAGAGGATTGTAAGGAGATAATTTCATCAATAGGCCAAAATGAAATATGACTGTAACCAGAAAGATAAATGAAGAAGCAATATCAGACTCAGAAATAAGTATTGGAGATATAGAAGGGGCAAAGAGCCTATTTCTGAAAACAGGAACTAGCAAATTATCGATCTACTAGTCAAAGAGAAACATATTGATTCATAAAAACTGGAGGTTTCAGATCCTACAGAAACAATTCGAAAGAAAATAAGAGTTTCTTCAAGCACTCAAAGTGAAGTAGAAACCAGGCAGAAATGAATACCAGTTCCTTCACTCTAAAGACATAAATCACACCTCATGAACTTGTAAAATCAGTCTTTTTATCTTCAAGAAGGTTTACCTCTTGACGCCAACTTTCCAATTTTGCCACCTTCTCCAACTGCTCTTGATTCATAGATTCCCGTTCCGTTTTCTGTAACTGTGCTTCAGTGAGTCGGATCTGCAAAATGTATAAGATCTTCATACATTCCTCATGAATCAATAGTAATAAACAACATATACAATTTACAGATATTAGCAAAATGGTTTTTTGCAGATGAAGTTCCAAAAATAGTTTCTAGACTCTGACATATCTAGGCTTCTTCAGCTTATTATAACTGAAATTTTAGCGACTGGTCGCTCAGATGTTACCAGTCTCTACCGGATTCATTTCTCTTAATTTCATCATTTCAGGAATACGGAGAATCAAAATGAATTGAAACACTCCTGTTTTTACATCTGATCATGATTTAACTATATTGATTGATTATTGACTCTGTCCATTTGAGACTCTTCATCTCTTGTTGCCCACTCCGCATTTATCAAATGTTACATAAAAAATCCGAACTACATTGTCATTCAAGTATAGAACATTGACACTGGACGTCAAGAATTACATGAAGGTTTCGAAAAATACCTTTTTCTTGAGAGCTCGAATTTTTTTATCGAGATCTTGATTAGAAGTCTCTGGATAGGAGGTTTTGCCTGCGTCTGATGAATTTGAAACTTCCAGCTTGTTCAGCTGACTTGCAATTGACAGGACCACAGCTTCAGATCTTAGACCTAAATCTTCAGAAGCTTTAACTTCTCCATTGTTTGTTTCCTCAGCTTCTACTAAATCTGAGTTACTTCCTTTTTCAAGATCGGCCTGCAGAGGGTGAAATATTACATTTCGGCGATTAAAAAGCAATACGAAGAAGCAGCAGATAGACTATTTTTCGTAAGTTTCACCAAAGTATTGATAGGGCAGACATCCAGAGAAGGATGCAGTTATAGCTTCAGCTGGGCCAACTCAATGTAAGGAGGGGTCGTTTAGGCCTGTTACACATAATATGTATCTGTACAGTTTCTACAGAACACTGACCATTTTCATATCTTTTAGGCTTTTCTAGATAGACAAAGTTCACAATTTCCTACTTACTATAACATGTACGCAACTACTATTAAATTTTAAACAACTTTCTAAATTCCAAATAGCTCACATCCTCTACTTATCAACAATTTAAGCAAGTAACTGATCACTAATTGTCACAACTCACAAATTAGCACAGTTTCTGTTAGTAGTTCTTAAGTGTTTCTTTTTAAATCTTACAAGTCATCCTACCGAAATTCTACACCGTTAGGAGAACTTGTATCTAGAAACTATGGTGCTCTCCACATGTCATGAACCAGACTGCCAGACACTATGCCGGGACAGTAAGTACAAATATCCAAACAAAAAATATGCGCCAACTACCAAGTGCAAAGCAACACAGAACCTAATACCCATCATGCAAATGCGCGACTGGTCGTTATTTACGACAGTAGGTTGAAAAGGGCATGTGTCGCTTTGTCACAATTTCCCTTGGTTTGCACGTTGAGCGCTAGAGTGCGCTTAAGTGAGCACCTTGCTCGCCTCCCCTCGCCTGAGAACATCACTATATCCATTATGTTGCTCTTGTAGTTGTGAGAAAGGTAAGTTTTGCTTCTTACTTTTCAGATACTATTCAATTTTAAACAATAATTTATACATTGTTTATGGATTAAGGTTGGTAACTAGCTTAGGGTACACTGAGAGCTACCACAAAATTAATAATTACTTTAATTAGTTGCTTATTTTTTTTTTATTTTTTTTAATATTAATTGCATTCTCTGACTTTGATTTACCTTGAAATTGATTGTTCAAAGTTGATTACTTGATGTTTCTTAATGATACTGTAACGATTACTTTAATAGTTGCTTAATTATTTTTTGTTGAATATTGACTGCAATCAACACACAACATAGAAAATTAAATATTAGTCAAGAGCTACCACAAAAGTATCAGAACAACACGCATACTATATATTGAGATCTAAAGTGTGCTTAGGCAAGTTGAGATCTCTCACTCAGTCGCTGGAGTCAGCTGGGACTCTAGGATCAGCAAGTAACATGCAGATGGCTTGAGCTAGAGAGTAGCCTAATTGCACCATATTAATCAGGTAGGCCACTGGTCAACCATCTGCCGGCGGGAATACCCTCAGAATCAGTCGTTTGAGGGAATCAGTCGTTTGAGGGACAGTGATAACTATCACCTATGTTGTTCACAAAGGAAACTACATTGATACAACATTCCGGCAGCATATTATACTGCCATCTCAAGTTCCAAGATACGAAATCTTATTTCTGACTCTCTTGCAAAACGAACTGCATATCCAAAAGCATCTCGAGTTTATCTTCGAAATTATAAGATCACTAAAGTAAGGATACTGAATACCAACAACTTGGGGTCTCTGACTCTCGTATTGAAAAAACTCACAAGAACTCTAATAGTATACCATGGAGAATAATATCTACAATGAACCATACTACTTCCAAATTATCAAACGACATTCACTTAAAAGGTTTCTCCTTTCCAATCAATCAAGTCTTAATGAAACAACTAAATGTAGTCGATTCCTAAAAGTGGGGGAGAGAGATTACCTGTTGTTTCTTCTTCTTCCTTTCGTTCCTCTTAGTTGATTTTGTCTTAGGTTTTGCATCCAAAATTGGATCATAACCTGGTGGCACTTCCAAAGCTCCCATCCCTATCTTTAACTGCAATAGGAAACAACCCAAATAGCAAAATCAAAACAGGAGATTAGGAATGATTCAATCAAAGAATAATGGTAAATAACCAAAACCCATAAAGAGAGAGAGAGAGAGAGGAGGGTCATACCAGAGCACCTTTTGATTTATACTTAGCAACTTCATCTGGAGGAGTATAACCAGCCCTAATTCGAATCTCTTTTCGAAGAGTACCATCAGGTCTTCTAGTTGGAGCTATAACCCTCTCTCCTTCTTTTAGGGTTTTACCCAAACCACCGAACTGTTCTTTACTTCCTCCACTAGTTTCCATTAAAGTTTAATGAGTGTGAGTAATGTTACTAAACCAGATTAAACCCCTCTTCTTCTTCTTCCTTTTCAAAGCTTCAAAATCATATTTTTCTCGATCAAGTTGTTTCCTTTATTACACTCACTACAACTTTGATCTCTTCTTCAACTTGGGTTCTTCGAGTTTTAGTGTCTAAAGACGACTGGAGACAGTGCCAGAAAGAGCCAGCACTGTCGTCCTTGCTCCAACTGGTTTTTCGAGGAAGTGGAAAACTTTTTAGGAAGGGCCGAAGGTTTTTTCCTCTCTACTCACACACACTAATAGAAGCGGCTGCCTCAGTAACCCTGCCCAAATCAAAATAAGAATCAAATACTAAGTCAAACAGTTGACCTAAAATAGATACAGTTGATTTCGTGTAAGTCAGATACTGTATAAAAGTTTTGAGTTATAGTTTCTTTTAGCATAGCCTAGTGTACTCTTTTTTTTTTTTTTTGAACTATCATAGCCTAGTGTACTCGGTATTCCATTCTTTTTTCAAAGAGGAGATATTTTTGAACTTAGAGTCCGAGAATTCGATACCCAATACAAACAATCTTGAGAATATTAAGGATAATGAATTACGTGGAGTCTAAAATGACCTAGAGGCACA
The DNA here is from genome assembly GCF_041429995.1 of Eschscholzia californica. Classification (NCBI taxonomy): domain Eukaryota; kingdom Viridiplantae; phylum Streptophyta; class Magnoliopsida; order Ranunculales; family Papaveraceae; genus Eschscholzia; species Eschscholzia californica. The sequence continues at coordinate 40,880,193 of NW_028238483.1, read as the reverse complement.
GACTCCTTCTAGCCTAACTATATAACACGCCTTCCAGTAGAATCATTACACAAGGTCTTCTTATCTAAATAGCTTGGATTTTGGCCTAGACCAAGATCGCGTTGAAAATCTTAATGTTCTTGGATTTTGGAACCCAAAACGCACCTGCAGCCTTATGTGTAGTTGGGCATCTGACATCTTATGATGGTCGCTTATGTTAAGATAATGGAATTGACAAAAATATCATTTACTTTTAGTGTGCTTTCGAGAAAGTTTTCAAATATAACAAGTTTGATGGTATGAAGAAAGTAGCTGGATATGTTGCATTTTACATAAAACAATTATTAGTGGGGATGGTTCGGGAAAAGGTTTTCAAATATAAAAAGGTTGATGGTACGAAGAAAGTAGCTCGATATGTTGCATTCGACGGAGGACAAATTGTTGGTGTGGATTCGGCATCGAGTGGTATCCAAACTGCTCATAAGTGATTTGGATGACAACCAAATGAAACCATGAATGGGTTTGGTAGGGCTTGACAAATATAAACACACATTGGGCGCCTTTAAAAGTTCTCAAAAATGTGGGGGTGGGTTTCTGAGGTGCCTATATAGATAATCCGGATAGTTTGCTCTCCCTCGGTTAGGATAAGGTGTTCAATTTCCATGCCTGGTTATCTTTGCTCACTGGTTCATCCTCCTTGGGAGAGAGAGAAAGTAGAGAGAGAGAGAGAGAGAGAGAGATAATGGCTCAAGCACTGGGACTTCCTTTGGCTTCTTCACTTTCAATCATCTATAAAGGAGGAAACCCTAATAACCCTTTCACCAGTTCCCTCCATTTCCCTAATTCCAACAAAATTCCTGTAAGTTTATCATAATCTTCATCTTCAATCTAGGGTTTTCTTTGTTGTGTTTTCTTCTCTAATGTAACAATTTATGTTTGTAGTTTCGTGGTTTGACAATCAGAAGTGCTCGTGTTGGTGGAGTTGAAATTCCAAACAACAAAAGAATCGAGTATTCACTTCAGTATATCCATGGAGTTGGAAGAACTAGAGCTCGACAAATTCTTGTTGATCTTAATATGATGAATAAAATGACTAAAGAACTTTCAGAAGAAGAATTAATCACTATTCGTGATGAAGTATCTAAGTACATGATTGAAGGAGACCTGGTAATTTTCGTATCTTTCTCTCTCTAGAATTCTTTCATTATCTTTGTTTCTCTCTCTCTTTTAAGTTATAAACAAGAGATGGGAGGAAGAATTTCTTAGTTGGATTAAATTTTTTTGGCATAAGCTATTTTAATATGGCTCAACCTACCACCCTATCCACCACCCACCATCATCACATACCACAATGTTCTTCATTTCATGCTTCACTATCATCCACGACCATCTTCCCTATCCCGGGAGGACGGCATTCTCTGCCCCAGCAGAACCCCTCTGCTGATGGCAATGTCCGCCCCACATAACTCCTCTGCCGACGGCAATCCCTACCCCCCGGCGGAACCCCTCTGCCTATGGCAATCTCTGCCCCCGGCGGAACCCCTCTGCCGATGGCAATCTCTGCCCCTGGCGGAACCCCTCTGCCAATTGCAATCTCTGCCCCCGGCGGAACCCCTCTGCCGATTGCAATCTCTGCCCCCGGCGGAACCCCTCTGCCGAAGGCAATCTCTGCAACGGGTGCCCCGTCAGGACTCCTCTGCTTGCGGCAACCTCTACCCCCATTAGAGGAGTTAGGATTGAAATAATAAAGAACAGAGAAGGGGGAGGGGAAGACGGGAAGCTGATTATAGTGATGGACGGAAAAGATTAACATGGTGGTGGTTGATGGAGAAGATGGTGGTTGATAGAGCAGATGGTGGCGATGGTGAAGGAGAAGAGGTGGTATGCGGTGGAGGCTGGTGGTGGAGAATGGTGGTCGGTGGTGACCCAATTAGGTTTTCCCGTATAGAAATAGCTTGGTTTCCAAATTTTTTCCTGTCCACATAAGAAATACTTCTGTAGTTCACTAGCTCTGTCCATATATAGCCGGCTTTAAAGATTCTTCCTTTTCGTTGCAGAGGCGTTTCAATGCTCTTAATATTAGGAGATTGAAAGAAATTCAATGTTATAGAGGAGTAAGACATATTCAAGGTTTGCCTTGTAGAGGACAACGAACAAAGAACAACTGTCGAACTTTGAAGGGTAAGAGAGTTGCAATTGCAGGAAAGAAGAAGGCACCTCGTTAAGTTTCACATTCCTTTCTTTCTCTAAGCTGTCCATTAATTGTATGAGAGATGGTATGTCTAGTTCAATTTGATTGACAAAGTACTGCTTTTTAGTTTCTTTTCAAATTCACTTTGTTTCGAGGAGACTAAATGTATTTTCTCCACTTTTTGAACCCTTCCTTATCTTGGAAAAGAATGTGCTTTTGTTTCTTCTTGTTGTATGTTGAATTTAGTGAAAAACCCATACTGTCATTTCCCATTTGTTTGAGTTTAGCTTAGCTTCGAATGCCAAAAAGTTCAAGATGACTGACAGAAACATGAAATTAGGGAATTAGGGTTCAAGGAATAATGTCTTAGTCGCTGAAGTATGAATGTGTCTAGTTCTCGGTTACTTGATTATATTTTGAATTTCTGCTATGAAACTTAGTTCTGTTTTTGTGCAATATTGTTACATAAAATTGTTGACTGCTATGTTAATATATGCCTTAACTTGTACAATTTTAGAAGGAACTAGAGCTACAAGTATATGTTAACTATGAGAGGAGAAATCACTTTTACTTCTTGGCGGCAAAGACTACTTTAAGGTTGTTTAGGTTTAGGTTTAGGTCAATTTATGCCACTTCTTAAGCATGTGGTTGGTAGGTCAGCGATTTTCTTCCGAATATTAAGTGCCCGACTCCGAGCTAGAAGCGCCATGTTTCTTGGTGTGGGTTTTGTAGGAGCAAACATTTAACTCATTTGTTCTGAAGATTTTATATATTTGGTTAATTGGGGTTTGAATATTCTGCAGTTTATGAACTTCTTTACCAGATAATGGTGTGATTAGGTGAGTTCCTTGCAGCAACTAACAGCTTCTTAAGTAGTCTGGAAATTGGACTTTTTATTTTTTTCAGTCTGCTCCTTGGACCTTGGGTGGGAGGCTTCCCTAATGGACACTCACAAAGAAAGAAAAAACTTAAAAGGTAGAAAAACGCTTCAAAATGTATATGAAAAAACCCATGAAAATTTTGAAAGTAATGAAACTTCCAAAGACAGAGTTTCCTTCAAAGTTTGTGAAAAATACACTAGAAATCTACTTAAACAGAGGAGTGTTAAAAGGGCCTCCTGGAATTGTCAAAGCGCCTCTTATCTTCACTCTCTAGTCTCCTAACATTTGCCTTGAGGGAGCTTCCTTTTTACACTTCTAGAAGACGTTTTTAACATTTCCCATTTTAATTGTTGGAGATCTTGCTTATAGGAAAAACAACTCTTTTATAGACAATTTGGTCCATAACTTCAAGTCTTGTTAGACTTCCATACAAAAGTCATTTTAATAATTTGTCCCAAAAAAGATAATGAACAAAGATAAGGTGAGGGAGAGAACGATATGGAACATCCCTGGACCAGTTGGTTAAGAGACTGAGTAAGCCATTATCTCCACGCCAAGACACACATCTTTAATGCATCGGAGAAGAGCGTTATTGAAATATTGTTGTTGGACAATTTTTGAGATACATTAGTTAAAAAGAGATGTCATGTTTCTGTAGGGATAGACTCAGTTCTACAAATATGTACAAATTTGTGCAGACCTATATAAGTACTAGGCATAACCCCCGCACTACGTGCGGGGGCAATGCCCCTTATGAAATTCAAATATTGGGGAAATGAAATTGAGATACGTAGAACTGGTTACAATTTTTATTTATCTAACACATTGTATGTAACTATGGATACAATACATTATATCATAAATGAGTTGAGAACTATTCGTTTTTGTGTTCCAACAATAAAAATATCATCTTGTCGAAACAAAGTTGTATATGTGATGTACATGATAAAACAAATACAAATTAGACAGTAAAGTAAGAATATCTATAGTTTATAATGAAATTCGAATCTCAAACGTAAACTCCAACCTCCGTATGCTTGAGAAATCCCCTAAATTTGTTTTTCTTCGATATATTTGAAACTACAAAGTTGAAAAAAGTAAATAATAAGAATAAAATACAAACATTTGCTTTACATTCACCTGTAGACATAATAAAATTGTGTTATAAGTTATGATCAGTCACAGTATTCTCCTTAGTTGTCTTCACACAAACAATTACTTGCAAGGAAAGTAAATAATTGTTAGGAGGTGCAGAAGGGTGGAAGAATGGAGAAGAAATTTAGCAGAATATACTTCAATGAAGAGGAAGGGCATACGTAACATGTTGTTAAGCAGCAATTAGTACAACCATGGGCGTTCCGAATTTGGAAAGATTACACGTTGCAGACTTAGGTACAACTTGAAACTCAAACACCACAATATTAACTTAAAGATATGCATCAATCTGCCATTAGCACGCCATAAATCGCCGAGGATGAGAGGCACACTTTCAAGTTATAGCAGCCATCCTGAAATTGTTCAACAAAGCTCATAATGATAGGTTTTAGAGTGAGAAACAATAAATCTGCGGAGATTTGTGCCCCCAATAGACATGTACAGGTATTTTCAAGCAAACTTGTCAACATCACCTCGTTCACAATAAGAACTAAAGACAGAAAAACCATTGAAAATAATTGGATTCACATTGCGTAATCCTGTTTACTTGGCCAACACCATCCTCACAAACTCCTCATAGTTTACTTGGCCATCCCCATCCACATATATTTCTCTGATCATCTCGCCCACTTCTTCATCAGTCAATTTCTCCCAGATTTGTCATCACATGCCTTAGCTGCTCCATGTTGGTATAAAAAACAAATACAATTTATTATGATAGGATATCTTCCAATGGTCGGAAAATATTTTGATAACTTAGTGTCTTCTGTAATACATATTATAAGTTTTGATGTAAGAGCTCTTTGCTCGATTGGTGCACTCTTTACACCATTGTCAATATATTATAGACCTTTAAGAAAAAAATGCAAAACCACAATGTACACAAAGTATGAAGAACCCAATTTTGTATTGTTTTTGTAATAATAAAATGAACAAATAACGATCATACAAATATATAAATGAATCAATAGGGCCTATCTCTGCAGCTGAAATGACACCATTACGATCCTTGTCAAAAACCTTGAAAGCTTCCTTGAGTTCTTCTTCGGAATCAGTATCCTTCAAGAGTAGAAATAGAAATTTTAACCATGTCAACATAATTATTCTGAAATTTTTAAATTTAATTGAAGAAAGAAAACGTGTATTACTTCTTCCAAACATTCATGATCTTAAATTTCAAATACACAAATAAATCAAGTGAAACAAATATAACAAAACATTAAGATATAATATTTTCATGAAGAAAGAAAAAGAGGCGAAATTTAATGGGTAACAACTATACCTATATGGGTTTAGAATCACTATTATGGTGTTCCGTGACAAAATGTTATAGATGAAATTTTTTTTGGATTTGAATGAAAGAAACACCATTCGGACGCTAACCGATTAATATGTAGGGTTTGTAAAGACTTTGCGACCTTAAAAGTGGAGTCAAACTCCATATGGTTGAGATATTAGTTGGAAATATATTTTCTCCAATAATCAAAATTCAAAACTACAGAATTGGTAAATTAAATAATAATAATGAAATACATATCTATCCCTAGAAAAAGTTACATAAAATAAATTTTCAAGTGGATTTTGGAAGAAATCTATTCTAGCAACATGTAGACTGTAATGAGAACAAACAATCCAAGTGACGTTTCCATATCTAATGTTCTAGAAGAAGGTATTTAAAAAAATCCATTACCAATTATAAAAGGCATGGAGTAGTTCACTTAGCGTTAAAGTGACCTGTAGATATAAAGAAATTGCGTTATAAGTTATAGATTGCCCACAACACTCTGTTTAGTTGTGGTTCGTAACGTGAATAATTAGAGTATCAAGAAGGATAAATGTCAATGATTGTCAGATGATGCATAATTGTGGGAAAAGACGAAGAAATTTAGTAGACTACACTTTAACGGATAGAAGGTTATATGTAGCATCCCAATAAGGCGTAGCACCGGACGTGACCAGTTTCGAAAGATAGACATTACAGTTGAACATGTGTTATGTCTTGACGGAAACAATAAAAAATTTTAATTACAGTAATAGAGACCAAAAAAGTACTTAAATATACTAAAGATTCCATGTCTTGTGTAATAAAATACCTAATGACTTGTGTAGTTGAATAGTACTTTTGTTGTCCTATTGAGTTTGAAACGAAAACGCTTTAGTTATGTTCTTTACTTATGGTGATTGTAAACATCCATACAAATGCGTATGAAATTAAATTTAAGCGACAACCCAAAGAGACCAATGTGGCTATAAGACGACCTTGTTAACTATAGCTGAACTAAAATTAGGAGTTGCATTGATGGATTTATTGAGTAATTTGAAACTTGAACATAACAAGACTAAACTAAATATATGGATAAAAGAACCCTTTGCTGCACCAAATGTTTCAACTTGATTTTATGGCACCATGATAACCTACATTAAATTTAAGCGACAACTCAATCAGACCAATGTAGCTATAAGACGACCTTCTTAACTGTAACTGAACAAAAATAAGGAGTTGCATTGACGGAATTGTTGAATAATTTTAAACTTAAACATAACAAGACTAAACTAAATATATGGATAAAAGAACATTCACGATGTTCGTGGTAACCTACAATTTTTTTAAAATGAAAACAATTAAAGAGGTAAAAAAATAATATAACAGATAAGTAAAGTTAGTGTGTCGTACAGAAAATTAATGATTCAACCTTTGTGTGAAGCCAAGCAACTACAATAAGAACATTCACGATGTTCGTTAGTACGTTCCGATCAGGAGGAAGATATACATATCTAAAATGGGAAGGATGTTAATGAGGACTGAGGAGAACATGAAACTAACTTTTATGACAAACCAAATAATTTATTTCACTATTAGATGACTGGATCAAGAAATGAGGATGTCTTCACAATTTTACAATGAAAACTCATTACCAAAGAAAGGAGAAGGAAGTAACATACTCAAGATGAGGAAGAAATGTGTATTCCACGACAATCTTGTAGCTATAGGTTCACTATCAGGAAGAGACCCCATATTGACTCCCCTACTTTGGTTTCCAGTAAAGCCGACATCTTTGGTCAACTATGCAGGTAGACAACTCGAGTCCTTCACAACTTGTGCTTCATTTTGTTGATCCTTATTATCTGTTGATATTGGCTTAGTTGCTGAATAAAATTTGACTAATTTGCTTAATGTCAGGTTGGTACGTAATTTAGGGGGAAGACTTCTTTCCCTACTAAGTTACCAAAGAAATGGAAAACTAAAGAGAAATTTCTTCTCTTTTCCTAACCGTAAAAGTTAATCAAACAAAAATTAAAGGTAATAAGAGCAAAACATATATGTACTTGTTTAGTTGTCTTTTGCTTCATAAGTCAAGTTTTCATCTTTGAAATCCACAAATGCAATGTTCCTTAGCCTCAACATAACAATAAAGACCGGTCAAGCGGATGAATATTGAATGCAAAGTCCCACCTAAATAACCCAACCAGTAAATATATAATTTGCAGGCATGTATGGAAGGTTACCAATTTATAGTTCATGGATCTTATAGGAACAAAGGTAGGATTTCATTTTTTATTTATTTTTCATGCTCCTCTTTGCATTAATATGCTGGCGGTTTACTACAATAATCAGGACATCGGTATTCAGAATGACCACCAATATCAATTAGAAGCAAAATCGAACATCCATGTGAAAAATTAATATATTTGAACATGATTTACTCAAAACGGCTTACAAGAACAATCTAATTGATAAACAAAAATTTATAGACTAATTCGAACTATGAGGTTGTTATGGGAGGAGAGCGATACCTTCCTCCAGAGCAAAGACAGACAAAGGAAGCACCGTAGTGATCAGAAAAGAGTCGAGAGAGTTTCTCGTGATCAGGAGATACCGAAAAAAGGGTCCCTCCTAATAGTGAATCTTCTTCTTGTCCTCATGTCTACATTGGTGTTGTCTGCATCTGATGATGAAATTAATTCATTTGCTACCGCTGCAATGGAAGAAATACATCCAGGAGAGAAATCAATAATAAGCAGTTGATTAAAGTTAACAAAAGAAAGTCATACCAAATGAGAACGTGAAGAGATTGTTGTCCATTGCCATATATTATCCGAAATGAAATTTGATTGAAAACGTCGAAATTTTGTTCAAGTAGTTGTCCTGTTACACCATCAATGACTTCACATAAGAATAAATAATCTCGTAAGCAATTGATATAACTGGAACATAAGAAATTTAGGCAACAACAATCTGCGAGTATCAAACCTACAACCTCTTTTAGTTAGAATCGGTTGCACGCCCATTAGAGTACAACCCATTTGCTATATAAAGAAGCTTTGAATCGGTAACAATCAATTTTCTAATGTAGATCTGAGAGGATGAAGGATAAACTGTGTAAATTATAGCCAAGATACAGTTATAGAATAGTTCTATATTCAAACAAAGTTGTTCCATGGAGGAATTTGACCAGGTAGGTAGTTTGCACCTTATTGGAAATGTTGATTACGGTACATATCAAATAAAACACGGAACACTGTAGGAGCAAAGGTAACCAGGAAGCAAAATTTATGAAAATAAAATTCAATTGGTTGAGTCATTTCCCCAAACAAGTTGTGTCATAAATAAAAAGAACTATGGACAAGTGGAGGATGAAAGTATTCACTCAATCTCGTCCAATACTCGGTACTTCTTAACAAATAAAAAAAAAAGTAGATAAAGATGTCATAAAATCTAAGACAGTGAGAGAGTGAGACATTGAGAGAGGAAGGTGAGATATTGCGGAGAATTTTAAGTATGAAATAATTACAAAAAAATTGAGAGTGGGGGATGAAGAGGTAAGGAAGGAGGATTAGATGAAAGGGATAAATGGGAAAGTGAAAAAAATAGAGGATTTGAGAGACAGGGATGGACATTGACAGAGAGGAATGAGAGATATGACAAAGAATTTGAGAGTGCATATTCAATGAAGCGCTTGCACGAGAGGGGAGGGATTTTGGTGTTTGAGATTCACTGGGCGCGGTTAGGAGTTGATAAGGCGAGGAAGACAAACATGGAAGAATAGTTGTCTGTGTGGCTACCCAAGTTTTTGTTGTTGAGAGAGAAAAATGAATTTCTGAGAGAGAAGAAGGAAAATGTCATGTTTGGTATGCGAATGAGGTAATTGAAGGGATAACAAAGAGGTAATTGAAGGGACAATCAAGTGTAGATGGACAACAACAAAATGAATGGATTGTTTTGAATGAATAGTGTTTGTCCTAGTCACATGTATGTGTGGTCACCAAGTTACCCGGAGGAGCTTTCATTTTGTCCTAGAACTGGGTAGAGTTAATTCAACTGAACAGAGAGAAGTTCAAAAGATGAATCGACCCATAGGAGAGGAACATACCGTGAAAGATGGGCGAAAGCTTTTGGTTATTAATGTGCGATTCAATTAAAAGGTCTGGACTAAACGATAAATAAATCATATCAAATTTGACATCTGTTTGAACCATGAAAGAGGAAAGTTGCCTTTTTTTTTTAGGAAAGGAAAGTTGTCCTTTTAAAATGTCTATGTGGCTATCAAATTATGTCTTAAGCATGACCCCCCGTCCTACTGGCGGGGTAATGCCCTTTAAACAACGCGAAAAAGTAGACATGATATTCGATTATTTTTTTTAATTAGTATCCTGATACCCTCTAAAGATAGGTGTAGTTGTCTAGAGGTATAAGATTTGTCGTTAGTTATTTAAAAGTTTTGAAATTACAAAACTTTTTTGATTTTGATGTTTAAATCTATTTACAATTTTTTTTTAAAAATATTTCTAGTTTTCTTTTATAGATAGCTAACTGCCCCCATATTATAGGTTTAAGTCCAATTTAATACAATCAATCTAGACCCATTTAAAAAAAAAAATCAAACTCCAACTTAGGTGTAGTAGACATATGTTTAAGTTTTTTTAAAGTATGTCTTACAAAAGACATGAAAATTAGAATTGTACGATTCTAGCCACATAATATTCAGCAAACAAAAATTCGCTATGACATAGAAGGCATCTCCATCAATTCATAAAGGGGTGCTATTATAAAAATTGTAACTTCACTTTCCCTCTTTTCTTGTTTGTTGGATTATCAAACCAACTCCATATCACAACAATTCAAAGTGAGAACAAGAAAATATTAACAAAATTAAATTGTGAGATAAATTGATAAATACGTAACATGTTCTACCTTGTTATTAGAAACGGAACCAAAAATTTTGTTTGGAGTACAAACACGAAAAAATTTGTCAAAGTATAAGTTCTGGTATGAAATATAATTTTCATATATATTTTTCATTTTGATTTAAGAGGAAATGACTCAATATTAAAAGCAGAATACAAGAGTGAACATGAAGGTACGAGAAGATACGAAAATGAGTCTCCACCAAGGCAATAAACCTAATCTTTCAATTATATAATCAGTAAAAGGAAGAAGGCAACTGTTGCACCAATCAGTTATACCCGCTTACTTCTTTTTTTTGTTGAGATTATATCCGCTTACTTGATTATCAATCTTGTATGAGCGTACCAGTATATGATACCACAAAATCACTTATTGCTCTTACTGTTCATTTAGATATTTCATCATCCTAATAGAAAAAAATCCAATAAGAATACTAAAGAACAAATACCCATCATCATTATTGATAGTTTGAAACTTTTCATCACTGAATGAAACATATGAGCATAACATTAATAAAATACTTGATCTGTATCAATTCTCCTTCCATGAATATATCAACTGTTGCTTCGACGTATGGGGAAATGGTTCTTTCTTATATATGGGAAAAATAATTTGGTTCATGAAAATGCTACGGAATTAGTAATTAGAATTGACTAATACTAAATTGATATTTTATGGACATAACATTTAACATAATTGTTCATCTTCCTAAATTTTTCTTTGAGAGGCTTAATAGGTTCAAGAAGCTACAATTAATTTAATAATCACCTATTAATCACTACTGAGATTTGTTCATCTTCCTAAATCGTTCTTTGAGAAGTTTAATAACTTCTGGAACATCAACTAATTTATTAGTTAGCTATTAAAATTTATTAAGATATATTTTGAATAAAATCAATACAATTGTTGATCTTCCTCAATGGCTCTTTGGGAAGCTTAATAGGTTCATGAATTTGAAACTAATTTAGTAATTAACTACTAATTATTAATGAGTGGAAGACTGATCTAAAGGTTAAGATTATAGATGAAAGAGAAGGGAGGACTATGATTTGTCATAATCTTTGTCCTAGTCAGCAAATCATATGTTTTGGTATGCCTAGTCACATTGTCCTAGTCACCATCTAAGAGCATTCATTTTGTCCTAGTCACAAGTATCTGTTTTGTATAATAGATTGATGGATGTGTTTCAACATAACAAAGAAATGGGTCGAGCATTCTTAAATTAGCCATGACTAGACAAGTGTATTTATTTCACCAAACTCCCCTTTCTAGCACTATGAGAAGACAGACAGGTGTATTTTTTTTTTCTCCAACAAGAAGTAAATCCTTTCATCAAAAAAAAAAAGAAGTAAATCAAAAGGAAATGAAGAATGCAATTACCCAATTTCAAACGTTTTCTCTTCTCATCACCACCATTACCTTTTCTTCTTCTTCTTCATAAACCCCATTATCGTCCTCACTCTTCTCCTCCAAAACCCTCGACCCCATTCCTCCATCAATCTCTTTCTCTATCCTCTCCAGGTATCTCCTCTCTCTCTCTCTCTCTATTCTCTTTTTTCTTAACGTCATTTTCTTTACCAAAATTAAAAATCTGAACTTTATACTCTTTAGGCATGGAGAATCCATTGCCCGCAGCTCAATTATCATCAGCATCATCATCATCATCGACAACCTCAATCTCAACTTCAAACTCTAAAGCTCTTTTAGTTTTATGTGGTAAATCATCTTTAGAGATCGAATTTGCCAAATCTCTAAAAAATAATATTAATAATAATACTTTGAAGTTTCCTAGCGAGTATGATGAAGGTGGAGTTTCGGTGTTTTTGCATCCATTGGAGGTTGATTCTTCAAAACCCTATAATGAGGAAGAGAAGACGTTTGATATTGAATCATACATGAATGCTTTAACCACTGATCGATTTGGTCGGTTTCTAATCTGGACTCCACGGTTAACTTCAACTCAAGATCTTATTTCCAAGTAAGTATATACTTTTTACTTGGTTTTCTATTCCCATTTCATTGTTTGATTAGCTAAAGTTTAAGAAGGAAACAAGTAAGACCACTGTATAAGTATCCTGAGTTTGAATTACCTAACAGTGTTCAGACTAATTGTATAGTTGTGTGTGCGAGAATACTCCCATATGGGAAAAGAGTACTCCAGTAACCAAGAACATAGCATTTAGATCCTCTCCACTGATGGCTGCCAATTGGTTTTGAGTTGGACATTCACAAGCCTAGCATGGTATCTGAGCTAGGCCTACATGTGATAGGTTTACCAGCCACATATGCTTCATCTCATCCAAGGATAGACGCACGCGTGCTTCATCTCACCCAAGAATAGACGTACGCGTTAGGCTCAAAGAACGTGATAAGTGAGAAGGCGTGCGAGTGTCCTCCCCACTTACTACCAATTGGTTTGAGCTAGATGGCGACAAACTTAACATGGTAGCCAAACGTGATAGGTCCAAGGGCTACTACACGTACTCGGTATTCCACTTCACTAAAAAAAAAGGACACATTTTAGGGTCAAAGAACTTCACATCTGGGGGGGGGGGGGGGGGAGGGGGGGGGGGGGTGAGAATAGTCTTGCATTGGGTGATGAGTAATATAATTTTTAGGCTCTCCCACTGACACTCACTGCCGATCGGTTTTGAGTTGGATGGCCACAGACTTAATATCTTGCAGTTCTGATATTGTTCTCTGAAAGTGACGTGAAAAGCTTGAAATGATGCATTGTTTGGTTGGAATAGTATTGTCTGGTGTTGCTTTAAAATAATTCATGGATACTCTAAAATTCAGATCTGAAAATGTTAATTACAGTTTGTATCCTCAAAGTGTAGTTTATACAGCTATTGAAGCTTTGATGGATTTTGGCTTATGGTTTTAAGTCATGTTGTCAAAACAGAATGTTACTTTTTTTGTTGAGGGAAACAGAATGTTACTTGAATCCTAAATTTTGAGCTTTTCTTGGCAGGAATTTCTCTGTGCTTCCTATTGGAGCATTTTGTGTTGCAGATATACAATTTAAAGGGAGAGGTAAGTAAGAATGAAGTTGGAATGCATATCACTGAACTTTGAGTTGTAATTTAATCATTTCTTCATAGTTCATGCGATTTTCTTCAAATATTGCAAAAGTTATGGGAGCTGATTTCAGGTAGGTCAAAAAATGTATGGGAATCTCCATTGGGTTGCCTATTGTTTTCTTTTACCTCACAAATGGATGACGGGCGGATAGTGCCTCTTTTGCAATATGTGGTGTCGCTTGCAGTGGTAGAGGGTGTAAAAGATATATGTGATGCAAAAGTAAGTTCCGTTTAGTGACGCAATTAGATATTATTGAATGTCATACTATTTAAATGATTAAGCACGAAGCACTCGTACTTGAACTTAATGTTTCAGTTTTGATATCTATAAAATTTAGTTACTTATTTTATTCATTGATAAAATGATTTAATTTCAGGGCTTCCCATATATTGATATCAAAATAAAATGGCCAAACGATTTGTACCTAAACGGTCTTAAAATTGGAGGCATCCTATGCACCTCAACTTATTCATCAAAGAAGTTCAATGTTACTACAGGTAAAAGGTCTCATCATTAGTTATGACTACCTTGAAGTTCAATCAATTTAATGTCTGTACATGCATAAGATGAAAGATTCGGAACACAGCCAAACTGGTTTATGGTCTCATTCTCCTCTTCCGTTTATAGTATTTCAAGCCTTTGCACCAATTTCAAGCAAAGGTATCTAAACCCGTGGCTTGATCTCTTAAAAGTATGTCTTTTCCCATTTTATGGGTCTTTGTATAGAAGAAGCTGCTATTATCTTAGACACATATTTTAGTTACCAAAGCATGTTATGTTTGTTTTTTCTTGCAGGAATAGGCCTAAATTTGGATAATGAGAAACCAACAACTTGCTTAAATGAAGCACTACGGCAGCTTACTTCTGTCGATTACCAATTGACGAGAGAAGAAGTTCTTGCAGCAATTTTCAAGAGATTTGAGAATTTCTTTGGTGTTCTTACAAATCAAGGTAAATTATACTCCTAAAGAAGACCTAAGTTTACATGTTATTTGATACATTTAAATTCCACTTTTCGTGTATTAGTGTTATAGTTTCACTGGGGGTGATATAGTCGTGTAGCTTTGAATATAAATTAAGAACTTAAAAGTTAAAACAGACTGAAGCATTATACTGAATTCCATAAAACCGAAAAGACAACCTAAATCACAACAACAAACTTTTATGACCATCCGTAAGCTGTCATGGCTGATATTCCTGGATCTGCTGCTGCGGGAAGCTTATGTATTCTGCCAGTTGAACTATTAGCTGTTTTACCCTGCAGGATTTAAACCACTAGAGGAGTCCTACTACAAGGCTTGGCTTCATAGGTAAGAATGTCTTCAGCACGTTTTGTTGAAACACAATTATCGAGATGAACAGATTATATATGTGCTTCATAAATAAAGTAGGTCTTGAGCACTTCTTCATAATCCAATTATTTTCATCTTTATGCAATACCGACAGCGGCCAGAGGGTGGTCATACAGGAAAAGAGAGAGGGTCAATTATCAGAAGATGTGGTTACGATTCAGGTGAATCAATGAGCTACAGTTTGGAAGGATTACAAGAACTAAAACAGTTTTTATTGATCCATCTTGATTTTGTCTCAGGGGCTGACGTCCTCTGGCTATTTATTGGCAATGGGCGAGGACTGTCAATTTTATGAGCTTCACCCTGATGGCAACAGGTAATACTTGGTCCAACATGTCATGGTCTGGTTGCACTGCTGAAGAAAATGAATCTATAATCGTAAAGTTTCTAAGTCTCAATGCATATCATTGTCGTATGATTATAATCACAGTGCGCTATTCTCTTCCTGTAGACTCTATAAAAATCTTTTTGACATAACGAATGAATAAAATTGTATGAAGAATCATTCACTGTAACACTGTCATCTGCCTCAACACATATCATTGTTCACTTTCTTATATTCTTCTCGTAAAGTTAAGAATTTATGTAAGCCAAGTGTAGATGGTATAGCATAGATTCATTGTTCCGGAAAATTAGTGCAGTTTGTTCAGTTACATAGTCAAGTACTTATTTCTAGAACTACATAATGAAAACCAGCCCCTCCACCCCATTTTGTCCTTGATTTAGGTACAACCCAGACTAGGTAGTAGGTATCCTAGTTCCTCATGGTACAATTTTTCTGGCACCGGCTGCCCTAGAACATCCCATGCTTACCTTTCCGATCGAGCGAAAAGCCACCCACCAGATAGGTAACACAAGGTACTATGGTATAACCCAAGCCTAAACTTTCTAAGCAATGTGGGACTAAGTGCTCTGCACATGAAACATTTGTTTCACCTCCTAAACCTTCCCAAGTGTTGAACTTGGACTTGCAGCATCTTGTTACCGACAACCCAAAACTTCCTAATAGTTAGAGAAATTTTGGGTTCAAAGTCTTTTATGTTGAACTGAAATCCATGATGAGAATTCGTGGTCAATGAAAACATATGCACTGGCTTAGGCATCTTTGGAAATATCTTTGCCGCCTTTCCTCGGCCGGGTAGCTTAATGCATCTGGATAGTGGGATTGGCAAGATATTTATTATATCAACTATAGCTGATTGTTTGATTTTATTTTATTTTTGCTGTGAACTACAAGCTTTGACTTCTTCAATGGACTCATAAGGAGAAAATTGGCTGAATAAGACATATCGTTACCTGCAACTTCCACCTTGAAGATCCCTTCTCCGATTATCGTAAGCTGGGGAATAAGGTAGTCATTACACTTTTATTTTTGGAAGACTCGAAAAGGCAAACCAATTTGCACTCTTGTCTTTGTTTATACAACGATGTAGTATTTATGCTTGTAGAATTTTCCTTGTTCATCTTCGTCAATTTAAAAGGCCTAGATAATTTATACATATAATGGTGAGTTTTTGGTGTTTTCTCTTCTACATATTTATCATTTCATCTATACAATTCCTTTTTTATTTGATTTGCAACTTAACAGGGTACACTGGCGACGACAACTACAATTTTGAAATATTCGTAACATTTATTTCTTGTTTTTTCTTTTTCTTTTTTCCTTTTATTCCTTTCTATTCACATGCCAGCTTACTACAATCATGAAAGAGAAAACAACTTTATTTTTTTTTGAAGTGCTTAGAAGACCATAGAACTTCATTTTTATAAATCACAAAATAATATACTTCATTGGAGGTTTTGAAATAGGACAAAAATTGTTCTAAAGTTTGTTTCTTCAAAATGTTTTGGGTCAGTATATTTCTATCATCAAACTGTCGTTTTGGAAATAAATTAATAAATTTTTTTCGAGATATAAGTTTTGGGTGGAAACAAAATGTTTCTCTTTCGTTCCCCCTCAAGCTTTTCTGCACGTCTATTTATCTATCGCTCGTCTCTATTAAATTTCTCTCTCTGAACATCGACTCAGACCACGAAATCATTGTCGGTGTCTGGAGGATTTCTTTTGGAGGAAAGAAAGAGAGATTTAGCAGTGAGAAGGAGAGAGAAAGTAAAGATCGAAAGAGAAAAAGAGAGATTTAGGAGAGAATGAGAGTCGAAGTTTTAGAGAGCGAGAGGAAGAGTTTTATTTTTGGAAATTTGACTAAAATTTATGAGTCATTACAGTGGTAATCTAACTAAACACCTAATGCACAACAACATTATTTATACTTTAATAAACTCAAATTCAATAAATCATGAAATCGACTTCCTCCAAAATTGAAACTTTGGCTACTAAATGTTGTCAGAAGAGATTGAGAGAGAGGAGAAAAATGGGGCAGCAGTGGTGGGAAGTGGGAGGCGACGTGAAAGAAGTATGTGATTTTTCCACCTAGAAAATGTTATTTTCTTCCCAGACACCATATAAAATTGGTCGAGGAGGAAATATGACGAGAAGGAATTGCTGGCAAACCTGACCCAACTGACCGACCGACCGGCGTGGGTTGAAGTGTCGAAACAAAGTCGCATACCTCAACAACAACTAAAATCCCATACCTAACTGAAAACTACAAGGACCACCTCGGATTCCCACTCTCTCTCATTTTCCTCTTCTATTCGTTTAGATTTCTAACACAGAGAAATAGAGAGTGATCTTTTTCTCTCTCTCTCTCTCTCTCTCTCTTGTGGCGTTTTGAGATTGTTTTTTATCGGATTGAATCACAACTTCAATTTCATCACTTCATCGGTGAGTATTATTATATACTGAATTGATTTTGTTTTATCAGTGAATTTGTTGATTTATCACTGCTTTTTAGGGTTTTGTTGCACAATTTTCTAGTATGATCTGTGACAGAAGAGAACAACTGATAACCATGTCTAATTCTTAGTTAATAAGATCGCAGAAAAATTAATCTATTTTCCTGGTTTAATAATCTTTATGGATTAGATTAGGTTATTTGTTTTCAAGTACTTGAAGATTTTGATTATTATGTTATGAATATAACGAGTTCATTAATTAGGAGAGAAAATAAAATTACTTATCATGGAGTATCTGAGACTAGATTTTCTCATTATTTGCCCGGAAACACACTGTGAATACTGAATTTCGGCATTTGTTTGATTCGTCTTATTGATTAATTAACAACCTGATAAATTGATTAGTGGAAGGAAAAAACAATTAATGAGATATCACTTGTATTATTCTGAAGCATTAATCTTGTTTATTGAATACTTGGGCATGCCGAACTCGCTTATGTTTATTTTTCACTTTAAGTTTTGAATTATATTTCTGCATTCTGATATAGGTGGCTGCAAAAGAATAGCATGTCTCGAGTTGAAGACTTGATGATTTCAGCAGATTAAAATAAGTTATGAAGCTCTAAAAATTGTCTAAACGTGGTAGACCAGGTACCACAAATGAATCTTGGAGTTAGTGAGATGTGAGTTTTATTTATCTCAATAGCATTCTTCCCTTTATTTAATGCTTCAGGCTAAACCCAAAGCTTTTAAAACCATAACATTGAGTTTCATCTAGCATAGGTTTTGGCAGTTAAACCCGAAAGTTTTTTATTTGATGCTTCAGGCTATGTGAAAAGGTGTTTCCAAATGGAGATGTCTATATTGGTGAATTTAAGCTTTCCCTTCCTCATGGAAAGGGAACCTACAAGTGGTCGGATGGAAAGATTTATGAAGGTCAATGGGAGGAAGGCAATATGTCTGGACAAGGACGGATGTCTTGGACATCAGGAGCAGTTTATGATGGTGATTTTTCTGGTGGTTATCGTCATGGTTTCGGCACCTTTACCGCTGCTGATGGTTCTGTTTATGTGGGAGCCTGGAGGATGAATGTACAACACGGAATTGGAAGAAAGAAATATTTTAATTCAGATGTTTATGAAGGCTCTTGGAAAGAGGGCACACAAGAAGGTAACGGACGGTATGTTTGGAAGACTGGAAATACATATGTTGGGAATTGGAAAGACGGTAAAATGTGTGGTAAAGGGGCTATGAGATGGGCTAATGGTGATCTATTCCACGGCTTCTGGTTGGATGGGTTAAGACATGGTTCGGGGTTTTACAAGTTCTCTAGTGAAGGATATTACTGTGGAACATGGAGTAGGGGCCTTAAAGATGGTCAAGGAACTTTCTATCCTGCTGGAAGTAAACTTTCATCTCTACCAAATTGGTATAGCGTTCTTGAGAACTATGACGATCAAAGTATGTTATCCCAGATGTTACTGACAAATACAAAGGAGCCCAGAGTTCTGGAACCCAGCATAAGGCGCAGTCTCTCTGAGAAATTATTTTCCGGTGGTTTGTTGAAGAGCTCCATTCGAATATCACATAGGTCTATGTCGTTAGACGGGGAGCAATGTCCTCGTGAACCTGTAAAAGAAGTTCCATTCAGGGAAAACTCTCATACATCGTCATTCGCTTCCAAAGATGGTCAAAATGAGGTGCAGGAGTACGATAATATAGTATATGTAAGGGAATATATTCAAGGAGTTTTGATAAAAGAGAGGGTTCAAAATTGTGCATCAGGATCAGTGAAGAAAAATAAATGGAAATCCAAGTCGCAAGGAAAAGAAATGAAAAAACAGCCAGGAGAAATCATCTTTAAAGGCCACCGGAGCTACTATTTGATGCTCAGTCTCCAACTTGGTATCAGGTGAACCCCTTTCTCTATGTTATCCAATTTCAGTTGTCTCAATCGAAGTGCAAATAAAACTTATTAGTGCTATTGTTAATGGTATTGGTTCTAGCTCTGCTTAGTCCTTATTCTGTCAGGAAGCTCAACATTTAGGTCCAAGCAGAACATTAGTTGGGCTCTGAACTCGGGCGTAGCCGAGTTCATAAGGAGTCGCGAAGCTGAAGTCATCACATGTACATATTTGAAAAAATTGTATGCACATACATAACTTATCCATACATAGAAACATGCGTATGTACAATAAATACAACTCCCAAACCCGGCCACATAGTTTCGTTTGCGATGGTGAAAGTATTGTAGAATGTAGAGCATGGAGAACAAGGACACTTTGATCTTTAAACCCACGATTATCATGGTTGTGGGTGGTGAGGTTTTGTATTTCACAAGTATTCTTCTGCTTTTTTATGTACTAGTACCCAATTTTTCAGGTAACCATGCTTGAATTTAGGTCGTAGTCACAGTAGATCGATTCTGTTTTGTTTCCTTCTAGAGTAATCCCCAGGTGAGTCCTAAGCTTGAAGCAACATGAGATACATATATTGTTCTTGGAGAAGTGCTACATGTACAACTAAAAACATAAAATGTGCTAAGTAAATAAAAATTTAGAGAGTTGGTTGGGGCATTGGGTTGGGTTGAATTTATACATTTTATTGTAGTGAGGGTTAAACTGGTGGAAGTTCCTCGCATACAATGTTGTTGCTCAATATACTTTCTAGTTGTCTTACCGTTCACAAGTTTGTTTTGTACCCAAAGTTTTAAACCTTAATTGGGTCTATTTGGGTTATGATCTGCATGTATTGTCTGCAGTCCGTGTGCTAAGTTTGTTATTTTTTCTGTTTTGGTGGCATGTGTTAGTTAACTAATTTCAAATATTACAGGTACACTGTTGGAAAGATCACACCAGTGCCTATGCGTGAAGTTCGCTCCTCTGATTTTGGACCACGAGCTAGAATCCAGATGTACTTTCCCAAAAATGGTTCTGAGTTTACTCCATCACATAATTCTATAGGTTTCTGGTGGAAGGATTACTGCCCAATGGTTTTTAGGTACTTACCGATCTTAATACCTGAGATCTGGATTCTCAATAAAAAAGGAGATGTGTGTTTTTGTCTATAATTTCAATTTAGCGCATATGAGGGCTTAGATTATTCTAAACTATGCAGTAAAGAAAGCAATGAAAGCGTAAACAGTGAGATTAACAAATTCATATTATATTGGATTCAGAGATGCCTAAAATTAAAACATTAAGAGTGCTTTATAGCATTTCGCCAAGCTTAAAGGCTGGTTGACTAAATCTGGTTTGACAGTGTATTAAGAGTTTTATCTCTTTCCCAAGTCTAAAAGACGTGCTAGTTGATCCATCTTAAGTGGCCTTTTGCTAACAAAACCCAAAGATGAACGACAAGAATATAGCTACTTGTGAGTTTGCTCCAGGAATGCTTACTAACTACTCTTAGTCATTTTACGGTCGTGGCCTAGCCCGTGAAGGCTTGTTGGATAGTCTCCCCAAATGTTTTCTGTAGTTTAGGTTGTGCACCATCTGGTTATTTTCGATTTTTGCTGCTACGTGCTCTTGATGCCATTAAATGACTAGCCTGTGAAGACTTATTTGATAGTCCTCTAAAAGGCGATTCTATAAAATAACAAAGACTGCTAGTCATACACATGCTACTGTGTGACAAGCATTTGAGTAGAGTGGGCCCTATGTAGCTCTGCTACATTGTAGTGTTGAATTCTCCTGCTGCAATGTACGATATTTCCCTGTTACGTGTAATTTGTAAATCTATTCTTGTAATGAGTATACAAGGCTTAACTTTATATATACATGAAACTCTATTTCAGGAACTTAAGGGAGATGTTCAAGATAGATGCTGCAGATTACATGATGTCAATCTGTGGCAGCGATGGTCTGAGGGAGCTGTCCTCTCCTGGCAAGAGTGGCAGTATCTTCTATCTTTCGGAAGATGAAAGATTTGTTATCAAGACTCTTAAAAGACATGAACTGAAGGTTTGGTTACCTACGTCTTCAAAACATATGTTGCTGATTTGTTTGACCATCTAGAAGCACAAAACGACTAAATTGTATTATATATCCTTAAAAGTCTGAATTACTGTAGCATGTAGCTGATAATGTCAGGAAAAGTGTTACCATGTTTTTAGATCCAGCTTCATAAGCATTTCCCCATAGTTCAACTTGACTTTTATTGATTTGTGAAATATGTGATTGATGGCTCGAATCCACGAGGATGGTAGGATTTCCGGAGCATTTCTTGGTCTAGGAAAGTGGGGTACGCAAAATTTGTATCTGAAAGAGAGATAAAAATATATGTGAGGAAACATCAGCACTTCATGTTGATCTTGTTAGTTCGTTTCTAACTTTGAAACAGTTATCACTATTCTGACTGTGGCGAACAAAATGCCGATATCCTCATATGCACTTTGATCAGTAGACGCAAGTTCTGAATTGTGTACCTACCTATTTATTGTATTGGTTAATTTGCAGATTCATTTATACCACGAAAACAAAAACCATTAAATATTTTGTAATTGAAGATCTTTGCCTTTCATGTAGGACCACCTATACTGCCTGATAGAACATTACCTTTCCTTACGAACTCACTTAAAACCCGTTCTAATCCCACTGAGCTGGAATATCTCGTGTATCCTTGTAGATATGGATTCTAACTTCTGTCCAATCATCATACCAGATTCGTGGTATACTTAGAGAATTAGAGAGGACCGTTCTGTTCCGGATACCTTATTATTTGGGTATTTCTCAAAGCAAAGGATTCTTTTATCCTCTATTGCAATGTACTTGTTTAGTTATTGGTTACTGATAATTCAAAATTAGTATTTATTGCTTAATACGAGTTGATGAGCTTCCCTTTGAGAGTGTCAACCAGTGAACCAGAGTACTTTTGTTCTGCAGGTTTTACTGAAGATGCTTCCTTACTATTACAATCACGTAAAAGGCCATGAGAACACTCTCATAACAAAGTTTTTTGGGCTTCACCGAATCACCCTAAAAGCTAGACGAAAGGTAATTTATTCTCTATTATCTAAAAGACATGTTGTTTTACTGAAAATGTGATAAGCTCACATTATAATTTTGTTCTGCAGGTTCGGTTTGTAGTAATGGGTAATATGTTCTGCACCGAACTACGAATTCATCGCCGTTTTGATTTGAAAGGTTCTACTCAGGGAAGATGTACTGATAAAGATCGAATCGATGAGAATACCACGTTGAAAGATCTGGATCTGTCATATGTATTTCATATGGATAAATCATGGCGTGAGTCCCTTTTTAAGTAAGTTCTTAGTTTGAGACTTTTAGCTGTCACCTTACTGAGTTTTGATTTTTTACTTGGTCGTTCCACATGGTTGATATAGAAACAGGTTTTTGGCTCCAATCGAAAAATAAAAAGAGCTATAGAAGTGTCTTAAGAGAGAACTCCACTTCATTTGGTCTTAGCTAACAAGAAGTATACGTGGCTCATGAGTCATTAGATAAGAACTTTGATGAATCTGGATTCTTGAGGTTAGGAGATCAGGTTGATTGTGCTTTTCACCCTCTTCACGAGCGTCATGAAATATCACAACTTTTGTAGGATGGAACATAAAATAGTATGACATCTTTTAAGCCTAGCCTTATGTGCTGAGTGTATTGATTCAGTACTTCTTGTTATGCCGGTTTGTGATGTTTTCAGTGTTACATGTATAGCTAATTTAGCTTCATATATTATCTCTTAAGGTCTTATTATGTCGAAATTTTCTTAGCAATATTTGCTCTTAAGTTCATATAGTAGCTTCAATTTCATGTTTTGAAAAACATTGTTAATCCTATTATAGTTTTTCTTTCGCTCAGTATAGATTTATGTTGCTAGGCAGTTCGCAGATGCTAATTGCACCAGTGAATACTTTGTTTATCTAAGACAACCTCCAATTGATCACAACCTTTTTTCGCATTTTATGTAGCCTGAAACTGTGTGATGCTTCACTGTACCTTTTTCTATCTGGAAAATATCGTCTCCTGATTTTCATAAGAATACTTAATTTGGAGAGCATTAAATAGTGTAATTTTACTTTTGGAGACCCCTCCTCAAGCAGATTTTCTGAATCCCTGAGAGTGGAACCTGTTTCTCTTCATGTCTCTCTCCACAAAAAAATTTGTCGTAATGAAATTTTTATTTATATTTTTCGTGTAATTCATTTCTCGTGATTCATCACTTTTTCTTTGTTTAATCTTGATCAACAGTATTCCATTGTTTTGTCTGAACTTTCATTGTTTTCTGAAGTAATATCAGTTGTTTATTATTTACCTTATTATCCTCCTAATATGTTGTTCTTAACATGTTATGGCAGACAGATCTCGTTAGACAGCAGATTTTTAGAATCGCAACGCATAATTGATTACAGCCTCCTGCTAGGTGTACATTTTAGAGCTCCTGAGCATTTGAGGGTATCCTCGGGTTCTTCAGAATCAATTAACGAGCACTTAAGTTTGTTTCAAGATCATGGTAGATATCTCTTTCCAATTATTCTCTATTTTCATTTGCTCAACGATTCCCCATTTATTTTATTTTACTCTCTTGTCGTAGAAGGAAATTACTGTTTTAAATTTTTCCATTTTTATTTGGTCAAATTGTACTCTAAATTTCACATTCACTGAAAATATCTATTTGCTTGGATGTGAAGGTCTTAGTAATCTCAGTTCGTTTGACCTCTACGGTAATATAGGGGTATATAATTACCATGGTACTCGAAATAACTTTAGCAGTGGTTCTCCCAATTTCAGATAAATTTGACCATGTAACATGGTCAGTGACTCAGTTGTACTTGCCATTTAGTATTGGTAACAGACAAGACACTGGATAACACAACCTAAATGTCCATAAGCGAAGACGTGTCTACGCACATACTTTCTTATCGTAGTTATAAGTCTTTAATTTGTACTCTCCGCTAAAACGGTGAATCTTACTCGATTACTATGTCTTGTATGATAAGTATTAAATTGCTGATTACTGGTTACACTCTGGCCCCATTAGGTACGTCTGCGCAAGAAGAGATCGGGGTTGCTCCTAAGGGTCTTCTTTTGGTTGCGCATGAACCAAGCTCTGTCAGCACTGTGCCAGGTTCTCACATTAGAGGAAGTACACTGAGGGCATCAACTGCAGGCAACGAGGAAGTTGATCTTCTTCTGCCTGGGACTGGAAGGTGTCTGCTATTTATTCATTGTTCTTTGTTTTCTTTTTGTCATGATAAAAAGATATTGTTTACTGCTTCAAACACACAAACGCACACACACACACACACGTATATATCTGTATAATAACTCCAAAATCTCTTTAATGATGAATACAATAACAATAAAATTTGTATTTATAAGACTATAACTAACTAGACATGTACATCCCGTCCACACTCAACACACTTTAGATACTCTCCTAACCGACAAACAATACGTCTATTTACCCATGAATTTGGATACTGTATACAAAGTTTCACACTCTTGACCTGAGTTATGATTTCTGGAAGTTGGGTTACGCTGTTTTATATGGTTAGGTTCCGAAAGCGATGACTTTGTAGGGTTGATATAGAATTGTCAGATCAATAATGCAAGTACTTAAATGATGTTTTAAACATCTTCTGTTTCCGATGAACATTCTTTGCCTTAGTTGTTAATATCAAAAATATTTTTTGTGCCACTTAACTTAAAATATGTCCCTCTGAGGGCTTGAATTCTTTCTTTGACATCGACACTTTATTTACTGTGCAGATTGCGAGTCCAGCTAGGAGTAAATATGCCAGCTCAAGTAAGTCCCAAGCTCCCGTCAGAAGGTGGCGAATCCAATCATGCCGATCTCTTTGAAGCAAATGATGTTGTTCTCTATCTTGGTATTATCGATATCTTGCAGGAATACAACACGAAAAAGAAAATCGAGCATACTTGCAAATCACTATACTACGACCCTAATTCAATATCTGCAGTGGAACCAAGCCTATATGCTAGTCGTTTTATCAAATTCTTGGAAGGAGTTTTTCCATATCAAACTTGAAGAAATGGTTCATGAAATTACTGCTATTTATCATTTTGTTATGGGCAGTATGATTTTCCTTTTTTTTGCATCAATGGTGGATAACAGTGAAATTCTGTTTCAGTTCTTTCATTGTAAAAAAGATGTCCTGTTCAGTTATCCTTACTGTACAGATTTTAGTTTTGCTGCTTATTATTATACTTCAATTGTTCTAGTAACAAAAACAGGTGGGATGCTCACACTTTTGGCCAGAGGGGAATGGAAACAGACCTGTCGATGGGTTGGCCTAACCTAGTTCTCGGCTGAGGCACAGAAGTCGAAACTGATCGGACAAATGGGTTGGTCGACCTGACTTAGCTGTCCACTGAGCTTGCCAGGGCTAGGACTCCTGACTCGGTTTCGTTCGGTCTGGATTAGGTACACACTCATAGACAACTCCCATAGGTTATACTCGTCATTTGGATCATCTTCATAAAGAACAAAAACATTTTATAGCTTGTTGGCTGTTTTGAGGTTTATAGAGTTTAAGATGGTTTTTTTAGGGATCTTGAGTTGTCTTGTTGAAACAGAGAAAGACAGTCTTCAAGCTAAATCAAGTTGAGTTGGGTTTTCTACCTTTTAGGTGTATTTCCTCTAAATGGTTGCTTCATGTCCGTGAGTAATTCCAATGAAATATCTTATGAATCTTCAAATGGTTTTCTTGTATTTATATGGTTGATGATGAAAGTTGAAACTACTCTTGATTCTTGAATGGGGAGAAGAAGAACAAGTTTTGGGTAGTCAATTGACCAATCAAGAGCCATCTATTTTTGTCACTTTGATTATTGGTTTGCTTCCCTATATCTGTTAGATTGTTGTTTGATTTGACCTATAAAGTTTTCTGAACAAATCTTACTTGATTGATTTACTTCAACAAAAAAAAATCTACTTGATTGATTGGGTGTCTATCTAACTTATTAATGGATTATATGATTTGGGTCCAATTCAAACAAGTGGATAAATAAACAAATCAAAAGAACAAAACACTATTGTCACATCCTCATTTTAAATTATATTTAAATTCTGAAGTCGATAAAGAAAAGGGTTATTTCCCGTATGACCCCCAACTTTGTGACCAGTTTCCTCCCTAACTCCCTAGATTAGTAAAAATACTCATATGACCCCCTTTTTCCGTTACTCTCTCTCCTCTATCTCATTTCCTTTCTCTGCCAAGTCACCTATCACGCAACATCATCATCTTCTCCGGCAGGGGTCGTCGGTCGGAAAAATTTCCAGGTGGCGACCTTCAAACATTAAAAAATTAATTAATTTCTCTCTCCTCTCTCTCTCTCTCCAAAAAAAAAAATCTATCTCTCTCTAGATCTGGTTCTTGAAGAACCAGATCTGGACCTTGAAGTTCTGAAACAGACGTTCAAAAAGGTCTAGATCTGGTTCTTCACAGAGAGAAAGAAAGGAGAGAGAAAAAAAAAGTTTGGAGAGAGAGTGAATTTTTTTTTTTTTGGAGAGAGAAAATAAAAAAATTTAAATGTTTGAAGGTCACCGGCCGGAAATTTTTTCGGACGGCGACCCCTGCCGGAGAAGATGATGATGTGGCGTGATAGGTGACTTGGCAGAGAGAGGAAATGAGACGGAGGAGAGATAGTAACGGAAAGTTAAAGATAATAAAAAAAGGGGTCATATGGGTATTTTTGCTAATCTAGGGGGTATGCAGGAAACTGGTCACAAAGTTGGGGGCTATTAGAGAAATAACCCTAAAGAAAAATATGAGAAGCTAAATTTACTACCCTTGCTTACAAGTTAAACTCTTTGAATACGATCAAGAAACAAAATCACTGCAATAGTGGACATGTACTAATCGAATTTTTCTACTACGTTTGGTTAAAAAATACGGACTGTAATTGTCGTTCCTAATATATCTATGTTTTTTTTATTTTGCATACATGACTTAATTCGGCCTTTTAGTTATATTGGTTGATATATCGTGAGATAGTATAACAATTTTGGCCTAAAAAATGAGTAAATGTTCGAGTTTTCCTATAAGTGACAATGTGATGAGTTAAAATTTTACCGGTTAAAATGACCTTAGATAGGACTGGCTAATACTTTATCATTCTTCACAGCTTACCACTAATCAGTCCCTTCCATCTTAATTGCATTCTTCTTCAAACCCTAAACCATTCTCCCTATTTGTCTATAGGAAGTCCTCCCCCTACGGCTTCCTATAAAACCAAGCCATCTTCTCACACGTGTAGGAACCACGTCTGATAAAGTGGGTCTGACTCAGTATGCACAGTTGAATCAGACAAGTCAGACATTGGAAAGTGGGTGACTGGTATAGAGTCACAGAAACAAATTAAATACGAAGCACGTGATATTGTCTTAAAGGCAAAATGACTAGAAGAATCTGAGCCGTTGGATTATGTATTCCACGTCAACAAATTTCTAGGGTTTCGTCTCCTCGTAAAACGGGTTACTGCTTCCTCCTCCTCCTGGTCCTGAGGTAACGCTGACAGAAAGAAACAAGACAGATCATACGGATAACTCCTCTCTCTCTTTCTCTTCTCGCCACTCGTATACTTCTTCTTTAAAAATAACCCCCTCTTTTTCCTACTCTTGTTTTTAGGAAGAAAACAAACCCCCCGGATCTATAGCCCATTAAAAGCCCTTCAAAAAGGGCAAATGTTCTTAAAACCGTGATTGAAATTAAAATTAGAAAAATGTGCTCTAGTTGGATGGTGATACCCCAAAGATTAGAGTCTAGGTTTTTGACTTTAGAAAAAACAAGTCTGAATAAACACCCCATGTTAGTTCAACAAAAAAAAAACACCCCATGTGTATTAGAAGTTGAAATGTGACGCACTGTATTTTCTACGGCGTGTTCTAAACTAACCAGTGTTGTGGAAGTATCATTTCATTTTTGGTTGCCCATGAAAATTTTGGTTCAGTTCAAGTTGACCCAAAATTCACCCAATTGGATTAGAGAACATATTCATTTAGGAAAAAAAAGCGACAAATTTGTAATTTGCCCTCGTCTCCGTCTGCATCATCATAATCACCGCCACCCGACCAACCTCCCACAGATATACCAGTGTCGCTGCACTGCCTGGTTCCACAACCTGTCCTGTCGTCGGCATGTGTCTTGTCACCCAACTCTTGCTCAATGGGTAGAGTTACTGATGTTTGCAATACTGAAATCCCGGACCTGACATATGTCGTGTCGTTCCCAGTCGTATTTAGTGTCAGACCGATATCCACCTCTATGCTCAACCTTATAACAAATAAAGGTAATTTAATTTATTTATTTATTGAAGGGTGCGAAAACTAAAATTAATTGAGAAAAATTGTACTTCGTACTAATTTTGTCTCTAACAATACAAATTGCATACTAGATCGATTAACTCGAAGACCAAACCAAAAATAAGAAAATTTTGTGTAGAGACAAATAATCTATTTCTGCATACAATTTTCTCATATGAACTTGTGTGCAAGGAATAGACAACCATTCATTATATGAGAGAGTTATGTTTGCAAACCGTGAACCTTGGCATATACATATTCCCTATTGGAAAGGATAAAGGAAAGGTGATTTGAAATGGTTTAGATGAAAGAGGGAGGATTGGAGTAGAAGAGAGGTGTGTTATTATCAGCACCTTCCAAAAATAATAAGGCAATGATGAAGAATCTCATTGAAAGTGGGTGGGTAGATCTTAGAGTACCTATTTATTACTCCCATCTCTTCCTTGTTTTATGTGTACTCTCTCTCTCTCTCTCTCTCTCTCTCTCTCTACATTGATAATTATAATACTGTTTCCCAAACAAAACACAAGAAGCACCCCCCAAGGTGTTTGGTGTTTGTTTGAATGGGGGGTGAGAAAATAGTGGGGGGGAATAGAGGGAGCAACAAGTGGTAAGAGGTAACAGGTTGGTAGTTGACCGGCATTGACAGGTTTGACCTTGGAAATGAAGAAAGAGAGAGAGAGAGATTGAAACAGACATTCAGGTGAGGTTTGACAAGTGGTGAATAAGTCCAAAGTGTAGGTGGGATTAGGTTGGTTTCAATATTTATTACTCTCCATCTCTAATTTTAGGGTTTTCCCTTTGCAATTAATAGACTCCCACCCCTACTCTTTTCAGATAGAGTATTATAATTGAGTTGGATTTGAGTGAATGATGTTTATCTTTCTCCATTCAACCCTTACTTCAATCTCTCTCTAGCTAACTAGCTTTTCTTCCTCTCTATAAATAAGTAGAGGACTAGAGGAGGTGGGTTTAGGGTTTCAGAGTGGGACTCATGAGGAGGGGAATTGTTGTTAGTGCTAATAATATATAGGCTGCTGCTGCTGCATGGTGTTGTGGTTGTGAGGAATGTTGGCTGGTTCTAGGTTATAGCTTTCACATGCATGCAAATGCACTTCTTTTTCTCTCTACTTCTTCTCCTCATAGATGACAGTTGAAAGGAGGAAGAGAGTCTATATATATATATATACATATAGATGATCATTGTGAAAGATAACTTCGGACCAGGCTTCATTCCTCCCAAATTCATCACATTCATCTCTCTATCTCTCTTTTGATGGTCATGAGTATATAATACGTAAGCGTTATGGATTAGGGGAATGTTGTCTGGCTCGAGGTCATTTAGATATTCAAACAAAACCCTAAATGACTCCGGACCAGGCCTCATCCCTCCAATCCAACATTTGCTCGTGCTACTCTCTCTCTCTCTCTCTCTATATATATATATATATATATCAACAATAAGGTATAATCTTCCATTCCCTTTCTCTCATCCTCTCTCTTATTTTCTTAATTAATATCAGCAAATATGTATAATACAACTTAACATGTTAACTTGGCACTTAACTTATTAACTCATTACTAACTCTACCACAACCTACTAATTAGATTTATTAATTTAGACAGTAATTAGTATTCAAACTATGGACTCTCTAATGACACATACATCGTGATTAATTACTTGCCAACTCTCTAAACTCAATTTGAAGTTACAGATTATCAGTTACTTAAGAAACAAAGGTAATGGTGGCAGAGAATGCTACCAAATACTCTCTACAAAATTACAAGTTTATGCAATGAAAGACTTAAACCTAGATAAAGCATCCCAATTACAAATAAAGTTTGTGTTCTTGATTCATTGTTGTTTGATTGCCCAATGGAATATCAGCCCTATGATCTTAACAACTGTGTTTTCTATATAAAGTTGAAAGAAACTTGCTCTGCAGCGGAGATATTCTAGTTTAGGTGGCGCCACCCTTCATTTCCGGCGATACTTTCAGTTTTAAGTAGTTTTGATATAGCTTTGAGACGGTTATTAGCGGTTCCGTTAGTTTATTTTTAATTAACTTCCTCTTTTCTCAGATAAGGCCATTAGCAGGCAGTTATCTCCCTTCTCGTTTCTTAAGGATTCCATTCTGTCAAGAGTTTAATCTCTTCAATCTGCTTTGTTAATTTCTTTCTTTATGGATTCATCAGACGAAAGCTTTCTACAACAGTTCGCCTCTCTCACCACCGAAGAACACACGCCCATCACTGTGGAAGGAGAGGATTTGCAACCATGGGGTAATGATGTGATTAAATCAGGAGTGGCTTGGATTCAGAGTTCGAAAAAAATTGAAATTGGTCAAGCCATGCTTCGTCTATCACGCGTACTACATGGTCCAAATAGATTCACCATGACAGAAGTTAGTGATAATACTTTTCTTATCAAATTTCTGACTTCCATCGAATTAGATCTTGCACTTGAAAGCCAACCATGGGTTATTCAAGATGAGTTAATTGTCCTTCAATCATGTCAACGAGACATCTCTCCTGCCGATCATAAGTTTGAAAAGGCATGGTTTTGGACTCAATTTCATGGGATTCCCATGAGTCACATGAACTACGTAGTGGTCAACCGATTAGCCGGTTCTATAGGTAACTTCATCCCTACCACAAATGAAGATTCGATGAAATGGAGTACTTACGGAAGGGTTAGGGTTGAACATTCTCTGACTGAACGGATGACCCCACGCGTGAATCTTAAACTGTCTCATACTCAACTTATAACTATTGAGGTTAGGGTTGAAAAATTGCCACGATTTTGTATAAATTGTGGATTTCTAGGACATACAGTGAAATTTTGTCCTGCTATGCTCGCTCTTGGGGATTTATTAAAACATCATTTGTCAGATGCTCAAAGATTTAAGGTTATCAAGGCTATGCAACCAAATTACAAGGAACAGTATAAGGTTCCTCTCAATCTTCGCAACCAAGGAAGGGAGGTCAATTCGTTCGGTATTAATAACCCGATTATATTGGCACTAGAGGATACTGAAACAAATGACCAGGCTAAATTTGTTGGGAAGACCCCTGGTAAACATCCTATCTCTACTAATTTTGGAATCTTACTAACTAGTTTGTCGCAGGCTAAGCGTAGCAAAATCACAACTACGGAGGGTATAACGATACCGGTCAACAATGGAGGTATTTCAAGTCTTATTTTTCCAGCAAACAATACCCAAAACACTAGTGATGGCGTACAATCAAACGGGGAACAACTTATTATGAATGAAAGAGATGTTCGTCCTAAGCGTCACTACAAAAGATCGGTTAAACATGGAGCAATGGATACTGACGACGAGAGGGTACCGGCAACCCAAATGCCGCCACATCAATGATTCTCCTTGCCTGGAATTGTCGGGGAATTAGGAACACCCCGACAAAAGAAACTCTCAAACAGTTCCTCATCTCAACCAAGCCAGATTTGGTTTTCCTCTCTGAAACTCGTATTGTTAATTATGATTTTTCTCATTTTTTTCGTAAGTTTGATTTAGAACATTTTCACCATGTTCCTGCCAATGGCAGAAGTGGAGGTCTACTCCTCCACTGGTCTTCCTCTATTGATGCTACTGTTATGTTTTCGGATAATAATTTAATCCATATTTCTGTTAAGAGACCTGATGATATAGATTTCTGGGATATCCTATGTATATATGGACCCCCTAGGGTCCAAGATAGACCTCCCTTCTGGAATAATCTACTTAACAGAATTCAAAGGATTAATAGACCTTTTATCTGTATTGGCGATTTAAATGCCCTATCCTCTCACAATGAAAAATGGGGGGGTACTACTAACATTCCATTCTTGTCTCACTTTCAGTTATTTATTCAGAATGCTAATCTGATTGATTTGGGGTTCAATGGACCCGGGTACACCTGGACAAACAATCAATCTATACATCACCTGACCAGAGAACGTTTGGACAGAGCCCTTTGTAACTCGGATTGGTTAATTCAATTCCCGGATTCGGGTGTGTTCCACTTACCACGCTATAATAGCGATCACGCTCCCATTCTTCTTAAATTTAAGGTTCGGGGTCGCATTCTGAATACTATAGCGAAGTTTGAAAATTATTGGACAAAGCATGAGGAATATAATGATACTTTCAAGACTTCCTGGGAACTAAGTACCGGCTCGCTTTTGGATAAACTAGCCCAGGTTCATACTAGTATTCATAGGTGGAGTAAAAGGGCCTTTGGTATCATTAAAAATAGACTTCTCATTCTAAGGAAAAGACTTACTGATATCCAAACCCTTACCCCTACTGCCAGCTCTATTTCTATTGAGAGCGAGATCCAAGAACAAATATTGCACTTAGAAGAATTACAGAGAACAAGATCAGAACAACGGGCAAAATCCAAATGGGTACATAATGGGGATAGGAATACGAAGGCATTTCATATGGCGATGACGACAAGGAGGCATAAAAATAAGATTCAACATATAACTCTACCGAATGGGGACAGAACAGTTAGTCAAGATGAAATTGCAGCAGAATTTATTGGCTATTTTCAGAATTTGTTTGAGGCAGAACCAGTAGATCATCCTCCACTTGAGATTCTCGACTCTTACAAAATACTCTCGGCCGAACAGTTGGGCTACATCTCCAGAATTCCATCAGCAGAGGAAATAAAGCAAGTAGTTATGGACATGGCATCGATTAAAAGTCCCGGACCAGACGGATTGCCACATTTCTTTTTTCAGCACAACTGGGACACTATAGGGACAGAAGTAGTGGCATACATTCAATCAACCTTCCAATCAGGTTTTATCTCTCCGTCTTTGAATTTTACTACACTTGCTTTAATCCCCAAAATCAGGAATCCGAGTATGGCCTCTGACTATAGACCGATTTCTCTTTGTAATTCGGTCTACAAATTCATCACTAAAATCATCGCCAATAGAATCGGTCCTTATTTGAATGAATGTGTGATGTGGACACAGAATGCATTTGTCCCCGGTAGGCAGATCATGGAGAATATAATAATTACCCAGGAATTACTCCACTCTATGCATAAGTCTAATGCTAAAAATGGGACTTTCTCACTTAAGATGGACATGGCGAAAGCCTATGACAGAATTAGCTGGACTTTTCTTGAGTCCGTCCTTAAGGCCACTGGGTTTTCTGGTACTATGCTTTCTCTTATTATGTCTTGTGTTACCACTACGCACTTCAATATCCAACTTAATGGTAATTTAGTGGGTGATTTTACGGCCTCTAGAGGCCTTAGGCAGGGCTTCCCTCTTTCCCCATACCTTTTTATTCTAGCCTCACAGTCCCTCTCTCTCTTGATTTCTTATTATGAATCACAGGGACAATTTACAGGGTACAAGGTTAATCAGGCCGCCCCAACTATTTCACATCTCCTATTTGCGGATGACCTGATTATTTTTGGAAAAGCAAATAAAGACAATCTAGAATCTATATTACAAATTATGGAGATATACTCTAAATTCTCAGGACAGAGTGTCAACTTCAGCAAGTCCTCTATTCATTTCAGCAAAGGTGTGCCTTCCAATATAAAGAATGATTACACGGCCAGACTCCAAGCTCCTCTAATGGATGATCAATCCAAATATCTCGGGTCTTTTATCCTCAAACCAGGAAACAGAATCAAGAGTCATCAATGGTTAGAAGAAAAATATACAAAATCTCTTGCAAATTGGAAGCATAAATTCATCACTCAGGCAGGCAAAACAGTACTAATAAAATCTATTCTATCTTCCTTTTGTACTTACCCATTTAGTTTCCAAATTTTACCCCATACAGTTCTACAAAGACTAGAAAAAGCTGAAAGGAATTTTTGGTGGGGGCATGACCATAATGAAAGAAAACTACATTTCATCAGATGGGACATACTATGCAGCCCAAAGAAACTGGGTGGTTTAGGTTTTCGATCTCTTAAAGAAGTCAATGAATCCTTGCTAGCTAAAATGACATGGAAGATGCTAAATAACCCAAATAGTATATGGGTTAAATTGGTCAAGGCTAAATATGTATATGAAGACAACTTTTGGACTTCTCAGAGTCCAATATCAATATCAAATTTCTGGAAGGGGATTCTATCTACTAGAGAGGTAATGTATAATAATGTCATTTGGATCATTGGAGATGGCACAACAGTTAAAATCAGACATGATCCATGGATTCCATCAATTCAAGGACATACACCACATTGTATTCAAGAGCTACCACAAAATATATTTTGGGTCTCGGATCTAATCAAGATAAACACTACTACTTACGAGTGGAATGCAGACATGCTTACAACATATTTTGATGATGCTACAGTTCAAGCAATTATGAATATCAGACTTCCACAATGTCAACAGAGAGATAAACTTATATGGAGTTGTGTAGAAAGTGGGAAATTTTCTACGAAATCATACTATCATCAAATTAAAACTACTCCTATCCTAACAGAAGAAGCATATAATTTTCCTTGGAAAGTATTTTGGAAACAAAACAATATGGACCCTAACATTCGTCTGTTCATATGGAAGTTGGTTCACAATGGTTTGCCGAATTTAACGAACATTAGCTGTAAGGTTGAAAACGTACCAAATATTTGCCTTCTTTGTGATAGACAGGAGTTAGAGACTAGGGATCATCTGTTTGGTTCCTGCGTAAAACTCAAGGAGCTAATCAGACATACAAATATTCAAGATCTGGAAACTCTTACTGTTGATTTGCTTGGCGCTCTCAAAGGTATGCTTTTAAAAGCTAATGAAAATAATATGTGGTTACAGGCTACTTATCTTCTCTGGTCATGGTGGAAGACAAGAAATGACTTGATCTTCAATAACAATCCGATGGACATAGCTACTTGCTGGAAGCGTACCCAAGAATCACTAAGGTATGTAATCTTTAACTCTATTTCCGATAACCCTAATCAAGATTTGCAGGTATCACCATGGATCCCGCCTCCAGACGACAAAATCAAGATAAATTGTGATGGATCTTTCCGATCAAATGGTGGTTCATGTGCTGCAGTAGCAAGAAATAGATTTGGATCTATCCTAAAACAAAAGACAAGACTCATCTCTCCATTAACGGCCTTACAGTGTGAAATGGAAGCCATCTTTTTAGGGCTAGAGATTGTGGCTGAAATGGGAATAGGAGTTTATATAATAGAAACAGATTCTAGGGTTTTAGTGGAGCTAATCTCCACCGACGATTCAACTATACCCTGGCGCATCTGGACGGCCATCAACCAGTTACGTGACATCTTCTCGGAAGACCACATTGAAATCACGCACTGCCCACGTCTCCAAAATCAGTTGGCCCACGAATTGGCTGCCTCTTGCTTTAATCCTCCATGATCTCTAGGATTGGGATATGGTACCTGATGTTAACTCGATTTACAGTTTGATCCTTCATTTGTATTCCATCCTTCCACAAGGATTAACTCTGTAATATTGTTGGTTTTAATGTATTTCCTTTTAGTCAAAAAAAAAAAAAAAAAAAAAAAAAAAAAAAAAAACAACTGTGTTTTCTATTGTTTCTTCATTATCAGTTTCCGTCTCATGCAATCTAATATTTCTTTCACTCCAAATGGTCCAAATCGTAGTTGGAAGAGTGGGTAGGTATTATAATTTCTTACAAGGATGTTGACTGAATTTAAAAGATAGAAAGACAAATTCGAAATAAGAAGCTAGGTATTAGACGAATGAACGTGATACTATGCCCAATATATATCCCGACTGAATTCTGGACAAAATATGTAGGCATGCTTTCTCTCTTCAAATTATGCATGTCTACATACTCCGGTCCAAATTGAGTCACGATATTTTTTTTTTTTTTTTTTTGAATCCAAGGGAAACATATCCATTAATAAGTGATAAAATCACGATGTTACATGGATGATAATTTGTAATTTCTCTCCTCTAAAGACTTCATGAGAATTACATACCTTTAAATGCAAAGTACCTCATAAAAGGAAAAAAATTGAGTCACGATATTGAACCCACTCGTGTCATCATGTTGCGCCCTGGACTGGATGGGTAGTTGTTCGTAGACTTCCCATCCGGACCGATTCCCACCACAGGGGGAGAAGGGGAAGTCAGATTCTCAGAAATGATGAAGTAAGAAGTAGTTGATTGAAGATAATAATATTGTAAGGCAGGATCAAAGAAGAAAAGTTCAGAGGTAATAGGTTTTGTAATTTCTTGGGACTCATCGTTTCTAACCTCTTTTGATAGTAACTAGCTCTATACATGATGTCTATTCTCTAGTCTGGTTTTTTTTATTAATGATGACGATATTGATATATACACCACCTTGTTTTAGAGTAATAAAACAAAGACTTTAGAGAGAGAGAGAGAGAGAGAGAGAGAGAGAGTGACAAGTCATATATTTAAGTTTTTTTGAAAACATGAAGATTGAAGAAGAGAAAGAAGGTGGAAAGGTGTATTTATGATGAAGCTTTTAGGAAGTAGAAAGTTTCAGTTTCCACCTCTAGCAATTTGAAAAGCTCTTTCCTTCTCAGTTCTGAATCTTTTGATGGATAGAAAGAAAGAAAGATATGACCTTAAGAATATAAAAATTATATATTCATATACTACTATGATTACTTAAGTCCAAATATCACATCTAAGTTCATATACAAGTAAGTACATTGGTAAGATTTTCTAGAGAGATAAACTGATGAGATGGATGGCTCTTTTTTCTTTTTATTATAAGTAATCAACACACTTTTCAACAACAACAACAACAAAAAAAAAAAAAAAAGTGATCAACACACTAAGACCATATTAATTTTGTACTCACCATGCAAAGTTTTATAGGCACCGCACATAGTACTAAAACCAACACTAGCTAAACACACCTTGACCGACACAAGGGGTTTTTAATGGTAGGGCAATAATTGTACGTTCACCCCCGGGCCAAAACTCTTTTGAAATTCTAAAAAAGATCGAAAAGAATGAAGAAGATGAGGTGATATTTTTATTTTCATCTTGAATACCACCATCAACACCACTGCCACCTCCACTATCAACCATAACCGCCACTACTAACCACAACTGTCAGCGTCACCATCAACCATCGTCATTACCATCACAGCTATAACCAATCTATATATATTGAAGTATTGGGTAACAATTATAAATCGAAGGATTCCTTTTTACAAGTACGCACCATACATTACTGGCTTTGGATACGTCACGTCACTAGGACGAAAATGTTCACAGCTGCCATAAACTGTCCTAAAGACACTCATACACCCTGAAAACATATAAACTACCCTACAAAATCGTATTTATACCTTCATTAACATTTAATTGATAAATACGGATTTCACCCTCTGACTATTAGATAGATGACTTTCTGATTTTTTATTTCAGAGTAGATAGATTTGTTATAGGATGGTGCGGACAAGCCTTCTGGGCTGCTAGTGAAGGGTGCTTAACCTCTTGAGAGGAGCACCACACTCCATCTCACCACTAATGTGGGATTGGCTTACAACACACCCTCCCAAGACCACATCATAGTAGATCGAATTGTGTTGACAACGTGTTATAGGATGGCGCAGACCAGTCTTCTAGAGTGCTAGTGATACCATTGAGAAAAGACCCAAATGCATATACACCACCATAATTGACAATAGCTTAATTGGATTATCAAGTATAAGATAAGCTAAATATTCTCGTATAATAACCGTGCAGATGTTCACACCCAGGCTAAAAATTTGATCCAACGGCTCAAGTAAAACCTAACTAAACCCTCAGAATTAACAGCTTTTTACCCTTCGCTAGAAAGCTTCTTCCTCTTTCAATCTCAGCAACATAAACACCACAACCAGCCATCTGCCCATCTTCCCTACCAAGAAGCACCAACAAGACAATCCATTAAAAGATTAAGAGGTAAGCCCTGTTTCTGTTTATCTTTTCAATTAGTCTCCAAAAACACAAATTAGGGTTTTCATGGGGTTTCCCCAATCTGTATTCTGTATAGGTATACCGTATACGTATTGAAACATTTCAGGGTTATTTCATTTAAAGTTTTTTCTCCAATTACTTGAAGCGTCAATCAGAAATGGGATTTGTTCTATAGTAAACATTTTATCTTAAACGTCCAAAATCGTTAACAAATTAAGGGTTTCTTCAGTAAATGTTGATTATTTATTGAAAGTGAATTCAAAATAAATTTTTTTTTCTCAGCAAAGCTTCAAACTTGAACTGATTTAGGGTTCTTTGGATATTTTTTTTTTATTCTTTTGACGCTTATGGCTTTATGAGTTTTTTTTGTTGGTTCTATCAAGTACCAATTTTATGAGTTCATGAGCAGCAACTGTATGTGGAAATGCCCAAGAGAGTCAAATGTGTTGGGTTTAGCAATTGGTAGATGGGTTTTCTTAATTCTTAGATGATTTTTTAATAGAAATTCGTTGGGAGATTTTATTTTATGTTTAGCCTTATTGGGTGAACTTAATATTTGTATTAACATCTTGACAGGAGATCCTGAATTAAAGCTACAAATCATAGTCGTCCGGTGAAAGATTCAGCAGTTTAACGAGTGAAACCCGGCGTGCACGAAACCAACAAACCTTTAACGAAGACGCTTCTCTGAACTTCCGAGTTCTCTTGTACACTGCAACGATTTTTCGTCACTTCTTGAAGCTATAAGGCAATCAATACATATCGTATTGCAAACCAAAGGATATTATCATTGTAATCCAAAGAAACTGAGGAATCAATCTATCAGATCTATTCAAGTTTTCTTTGTAGAGGGAAGATGAGCTCAAGTGATCCCATAGTCGATGTAGGATCGGCTGCTGAAGCAATTTCTGCCGAGGACGAATCATTGACGCCTCTGCATCAGATAGAGAGCCTTTGCATGCGTTGTGAAGAAAATGTAAGATTGTGTGAAAACACTATGCAACTTCATATTTTTCTTAGCTATACGTTGATCAAATATTTTTTGTCATGTTTGTATTCCTCTCTCTTTTAAATTTGCTGCTCAAGTATGATTAATTTCCTACGGGGATTACTTTTTCTATTTTTGGGATTAATTTACTATATTTTTTCTCGCGACCTTTTGATAATCGACAAGTTTTAATATGTGATTTTATTATGTAGGATTAATACAATTTGTTCTTTGTTACTGTTAACAGGGCATAACAAGGATTCTTTTAACTCGCATTCCTCATTTTAGAGAGGTAATTTCTTTACATGTATTTGTTGAACTGCATACACAGTATTGGAAAGAATAAAATATTGTTATTTATTCGCTTGTATTTGCTCCACGTAGTTGAACTTGCATGTTATCATGCCCCAAGATCTCACTCTATATCTCTGGGTTGAGAATCATTACTTATTTATTTGTTGACTGATTGCAGGTTGTGTTAATGGCTTTTGAGTGCCCACATTGTAACGAGAGGTAATTCTCTTAGTTTTTTTTTTCTTATCTACTAGTTTTCTGTAAAACAAGTTCTTATGTACTAGGTTTTCTTGAAGATTGTTTAAATCTAGTATATTTATATATTTTTTTTTGATAATTTTAATTGCCTAACGTTTTATTTCTCCAATGACGCTCCAGAAACAATGAGGTCCAGTTTGCTGGTCAGCTTCAACCTAGAGGGTGTAGCTACACTCTCAAGATTCCGCCGGGCGATCAAAAGGTTCTCTTAAAACTAACAAATACTTTGAGCACATGATAGGTTAATATATGCTACATGTACCATCTATCGTAAATATATTGACAGTAGGTTTTGGTGCGTAAAAGTTCAGCTGGTACTTCGCTTGTGTCTATAAATACATAAGCTGCACTTTGGGATTTTAGCTTAGTATTTTATCTGCATGCCCGAGTAGCTGATTTAGTTCCTTACATAATAAAGAAGTGTGATTCATTGTGTTGGAGATGCTGTGTTTATATCTTGATAAGAATGTGGTCCAGCTTTACATTTACATTGTTATTGGAATGACTTACTGATATATTCACATTATGCATATTCTTAAATTCTTACTGTTATTCTCCTTTTGAATGTCTAAGTTGACCGACGTGATACTTTGCAGATGCTCAATCGACAAGTCGTCAAGTCCGATTCTGCCTCCATCAAGGTACTAAACTAGTTTCCTGCTGGCCCATGGAAGGTCTTTAGGTGTAAGAATTCTTTTCTGCTCATAAATTTCTACATCGCAAGCACATCTGCACATGCTAATGAATTATTGGCTGCCTCAACTTATTTATTTTTTTCAACATTGAATAGTTTAGCGGCTAACTTTTTAGTATGTAACACCTATGTTATTCAAAAGAATATTTCTGCAATGTTGCGAATAGGTCGATCAGTCGACATAATTGTGAGGGTAAATATTTAGAATTGGGAACTCATATGGTGAAGAATATCCTCGTTAAAGTGATACATACCTTTTAGTGGTCAGCGTGAAACCTTGAAAAGAGTTTCTATAGCTCCGTCTGTAGAGGCTGGAGTCCTTGTTTCATCAGGTCAAATCAGGTTCTCTAAATGTGATCAATAACAGAATAAGATAGTTGGACAAAAAACTTTCGTATGTGTAGCAAAATTCGAGTGACCAGAAATAGATAATGTTAGCATCGGAAATGACTTAGATAATCTATCAGCATTTAGTTTTGGATTCATAAAGAAATTACTTCTATTGATTGCAGTGGTTGATTTCAGAATAGTTATGATCGTTTGTTTCAAAAAGTTAGTTATGAACGCCAGAATTCCGTAACTAGGACGTCGGAACTCATTTGAGGGTGATTATTACATCAGAATGTATCTTACCCTCGGTGAAACTTCTGTATGTTCTTTTAATGTCGGAACAATGGAGTGAGATTGGTCAGGATAGCTCAGCTGGTAGAGCAGAGGACTGACTATCCTCGTGTCACCAGTTCAAATCTGGTTCCTGATGTAATTAGATTTAGACACTCACACTAATTCCATTTGTAATTATGATGGGAGGTGTGCCTTTAGAGGCACACCCTATTGGTTGACCTTATGAAGCATTCATAAATCATAAAGAGGATTTAGGTGTCTAGTTTCTATTTTTATTTTCTTTTACATTTACAAATTATTTAGCAATTATATTTTCTTGGGATTTGAACTATATCTAATTTCTGTTTCTTTTGGATAAATCTTACTATTATCATTTGCCTTTTTTTTTTTACATGTATTAAGATTTATCTAAAGGAGAAAAGTTCTAGTTATTTATTTTTTTAACAAGTGCAAGTTTGAGGTTATTGTTTCATTACTTATTAGTTGGGTTTTAGTTCCGATTTTTTTTTGTCTTTTAATTAAGTCTTTGGAATTATAGTTATTAGTTATTCACAACAATCGTAAACCTACTTTCAAGCTTCCCTGACAAGCTTAAATCGATTTGTGGCTATGCAATGCTCGTAGAGACTTACTATCATGTTGTGCTACCTTGTGGTCTCTTATACGGTTAAATTTGAGTCATTAAAAATATAGTATGTCAATTTAGAGATATAGGTTGGGTAAATATTTTCCTGTACCAAGCATCGCTCACCTTTCTGCTGTTCCTAGTCTAATTGTACAATTCTCATAGAATAACATAACATCTGGGCCTAGATTCCAAGTATATCAGTACCTAATGCTCTACTGATTAAAAGTGAGTCAGGATAGCTGCAGCGTAAAGGTTATATATATATATATATATAAATGCTTACAAGTGATTCCAAAACTTGCGAACATGTTTCTCTCCAATTTTGA
This sequence comes from Eschscholzia californica, assembly GCF_041429995.1. NCBI lineage: Eukaryota > Viridiplantae > Streptophyta > Magnoliopsida > Ranunculales > Papaveraceae > Eschscholzia > Eschscholzia californica. The sequence goes on along the minus strand of NW_028238483.1, from coordinate 40,837,548 downwards.
GGCATTGAGGTTTGAAAGACTAACACTCAGCATATACAAGGAGAGGGAGAGACTATTTTAGGGTGATGTCGTCATGTCGAAACTCATGTAATTGAGAGGCTGGCAGCTTAATTTCTGTATAACTTTGGTAGCTCCACTGATGTTATGAACCTCTTCTTGCATATTGCGCTTTTTTATAAATCGCAATTCACCTCTGAAAGTCTCAACCAAGTTGTGACTATTCCTTTTTCATTGCTATGATTCTTTCTTGGTAAAATTTCCGAGGTTAAACTATCGGAAGACCAAGACTTCTACCTGCTAAATGTTTTATTGAGTATCTGCACTGTAGCTTTTCGTATATTTACCAAGGGGTGGCTTCATGCAAATTATTCTTCTTTTGTGGGGGGTTCTCTTATGCCTTTCATTTGTGTTGCCAGATACCAGAACTGGATTTCGAAATTCCTGTAGAAGCGCAGCGCGGAACACTGTCAACGGTATATCTTTTATATCTTGATTGTCTTTTATTAATGTTCCTTCAGACGCTAGATAGCTTTTTGTCTTTAGAGAAACATCTGAGTCCCGTCTACCAAAAGGCGCCCCACCGTTTGTTACTTGACACCTTTTGGTGTCAGGCAATGGATATTTTTGGTGTTGGTCATATAGATAAGTATTTTCTGTTTCTATGTATGTAGTGACATATCATTCATCTGTTAATTCAATTCACCAATTTATCATATATAATGTATACAGTAAACCAAATAGCCATATTCTATAAGATGAGAGTACGAGATGTACAAGAACTACATACCTATATAATATGAGGGCCCCATCTCGTGCCGTGCCCCAGCCCGCTACGCCATGGCCCAGCCTGCCATGCCCCCTAAGTTCAGATTCTTCGCCCTTTCCCTAAGAACATAGTTTGATAGAATTATCTGGCTGGATGAATTCTCATTGCTGTGGAATCCGTACTCTATAAATTTGTAATCCTGCACATTTGTGAGATAATCAACTTGATATGTGATTCTCTTACCACCAAATAAGATAATGAGTGATTTTGTGATTCTGATGGTTCGTTCCATAATCTTTCCTAATTATAATGGAAATGTGTTGGAGGAGGCAAATGCACCAGTTGGATCTGGATATTGGAACTATTGTGGTTGAGTCGGTATGAGTCTGTGAGCTACTCATAGACCCGTGTAGGTTTCGATTTGGTTTATCTTCCCGATGAGTATCACAGAATATTCCTTCTGACACTGGAGAAAATGTAAGCTTCTTTAAATAGGTATTTGGTATTAGAGATTTGGTGCCGCTAACGAAGTTTTGAACAAAAATATGACCTGTTCACTGCTCGTAACTGCAACCCGCAGCCACCTTGACTTCTTTCATTTGACAGTTAGATTAACTGAAATCTCGTGTTTAAACTTCAAAGATATTTTTTTCACTGTATATGTTCCTGTTTTCTGCGCTGGTTCCGGTAAAAAAAAAAAAACATAAATTACCCTGTTTCTTGCACTAAGTCTGGGTATTTTTCTAGATTGAAGGCGTGTTGCTGCGAGCTGCGAACGAATTGCAGGCCCTTCAAGATGAACGCAAGGTATGCTAGTTTGAGATAACTATTTCCAATTCATTCCAATTTTCGAGACAAAACGCATTTCCTGTGAAGCCACTCATTTTTTATTTCACTGCTGTATATTTAAATGTGTTTACCTTTTCTGTTCCAGAGAGTAGATCCTAAGACCGCTGAGGCTCTTGATCTGTTTTTGATGAAATTGAAATCTTGTGCAAGTGGAGATGTATCTTTCACTTTCATTCTTGATGATCCATCAGGAAACAGCTTCATCGAGAATCCGTCAGTATCTAATTCCACTTTGTTCTTTCATGTGTCAAGTTTGTATCAAGTTCCCATTTTAATGTTCTATGTTCTTAGCTTTTGTAATCTGTCAAACTGCAGCTATTATCTAATCATTCGACTATCTATCAGTGGTTCTGATTATAGCCTGATTCAAATCAGTGCATATGGTTATAACAGATTTTCCTTATATTTTGCAGGTTTGCTCCGTCTACGGACCCATCCTTGACCTTGAAGTTTTATGATAGAACTCCTGAACAACAGGCATCACTGGGTTTTGTTGCAGAACCATCGGCCTCAGGGGAAGGACAGGTTGAAGAAACGAATCATGCCCCGAATGGAACAGCAACAGTACCACATGGGTCAGTTGGAGCTGCGGGTTTTCAAAAATCTATTGCTCAGGGTAATAGTGATGAATTTGCTACAGCTTTGTTTAAGTATTCAGCTCCTGAAGAGGTTAGTTTTTTTTGTAGAAGTGTCCGGTTCTATGTCCCACATTATGTATATGTTTCTGAGTGTGATTTTTCATGGACAGGTGATGACTTTTCCATCAACATGCGGAGCTTGTGCTATTCCATGTGAAACGCGTATGTTTGTCACCAGTATCCTTATTTGTTTTCCTGGTCTTTTAAGTTTCAGGAGTGAAAATTGATGAATTTCTTTTACTAGTACCTGTTCTTGTAGTTCCAGTTTCGCATATGAAAGGGACATAGACGTAGACATATGAGTCAGACTCGTAAAAAACATATATTCTAAATTATACAAATACGTTCTGATACTTTGCTTGTGCGCTTCAAATCGGTAGCTTTACAATTTTGTTTTCTTTTTGTGTAGTTACTGGCTAACTTCCTATGACTTAGGTGTTGCCATCTGGACCAAAAACACGTAACTAATGCAAAATCTGAAATCTTTTCTTGTAATGTTGCAAAATACGACTGCTATATATAAATGCCAATATACTTCACTTCGAATGTTTTGAGCTTTAACAACATTCAGAAATTCCGTACTTCCAAGAAGTGATTGTCATGGCGCTGTCTTGTGATGCTTGCGGCTATCGAAATTCCGAGGTTTGTAGTAGTTTTACGAAGACGTACTTCTATTTGCTTCATTTGTCTGAGTAAGATGCTAAACTTTCTAAAACAGTTGAAGGCTGGTGGTCACGTCCCAGAGAAAGGAAAGAGAATAACAGTTCTTGTGAAGAACAAGGATGACCTTAGCCGCGATGTTATTAAGGTTTGTTCTGTCTTTATCACCTCATTTTTCAATTGACCATCTGATGCTTACGAGTCATGCATTCTTAGAAAAACTGGTTTTTGTTTTTCAGTCGGATCATGCAAGCGTGACAGTACCAGAGCTTGACTTGGAATTGTCAAGTGGCACTTTAGGTGGTATGGTGACAACAATTGAGGGGCTCATTACTCAAATTTGTGATAGTAAGTTTGTTTTTCTAATCATTGTCATGTAATAGTAGTCTACTTCTAAATAAAGTTCAAGTGAACAAATCTAGCCAATTGATTTTGTTGTAGGGTTGATAGAGTAAATGGATTTATATTTGCTCAACAACTTCGTATCACAACTCATACAATCTTATTGTCGCAGATCTTAATAGAATACATGGATTTAATTGCGGAGATAGTGTCGATGACTGGCAAAAAGGAAAATGGCAAGATTTCAAAGAAAAGCTAAGCAAGGTGAAATACTTGTATGCTTTTTTTTTTTAAGAAAATAAAAATAAATTTACCCTCGTGAACATAAACATCGATAACTTTTGCAATTTTGCAGCTTCTAAATGTGGAAGAGCCTTGGAGTTTAATCCTAGACGATGGCCTAGCAAGATCTTTTGTTTCCCCAATTACCGACATCATCGAAGAGGATCATCAGTTAGTCTGTAAGTTTATTTTAGATACCCTGAAATCAAAGATTTGTGTTCCTCTATCGAATTTTAAGTCCGTGATGTTGGAACCCCTTTTAATCTGTAGTGAAGTAATATATAATCTTTGAATGTGTAGTCGAGGACTACGAGAGAACTTTTGAACAAAATGAAGAGCTAGGACTGAACGATATGGATACATCTTCTGCTGACATTTATTACGACACTCCTGCAACAACTGAGTCAGCTAAGAACGAAGGCTGAAATGTTGGTGAAGGTAGTTGCTGGTTCTTATTGTTCTTCATATATTCTGAGGTGTCCTCACATTCAGGTTTAGAAAACTAAGTGAAGTGGCTTTGAATTATCAAGGAGAAACGGGTTCATGAGAGTATAAAACTTCTATCAATTTTGTTTGTACAATCAATTTATTTATGAAAACATATTTCTATGTACTCAACGCCAACGATGTTCTAATCTCAACAAAGTTTTTAGTTGATTTGGTGTTTGATCGTTTAGATAAATGTTTGGTACATCGACTTTTGCATCGTTTATCTGTTTAATTGACGTTTAGTTTGACTTAGAAGTTGACTAGAACCACATATTACAGGCTCTGCCATAGTGTAATTTGATAACACTATGTAAGGCTGCGACCTTTGGGACATTGTGAAAAGTCTTCGGAAAATAAAGACTTCGGTCAACTAGACATCACTCAAGAAAAACTAGACATCACTCAAGAAATATATTCATTTTGAGTCTAACTTTTATATTTTGACCTTGTAATCTTCATCTCTCCCTCTGCTCATCCTCTCTATAGTTCTCTTTTGATAATTCTCTTGGTTTCACTGTTTCTCTCTCATAGATCATACGGTTCCTTCGTCGAACCTCTTTCGTCTAAGGCAAAGTGGACTTTGAGGAGGGTAGCGATATTCTCGAGGGTTTCATGGCTGAGCCACGAATCTCAAACCCATATAAAAGGTTTCCATGGAATCCTTCTCGAGGTTCCCTTCGTCTCTAACCAAACAAAGTATTTTCCTTTGTCTGAGAGAACAAGTAGCAGAGAGTGAGAAAGAATGGCAGGACAAAGAGAGAGATAGTGAGAAGAGAGAGAAGAGGTGGTGGCGGCGGTGGTTGGAAGTTGTCACGGTGGAAGAGAGGGGAAGATGAAGATTAGGAGATAAGATGCATCTTAATAAATTTTTGGGCTAAAAACAGAGATGTTCCTTAAGTCATCTTCATTGACTCGATCTTTATTCTCCGAAGACTTTTTCGAATGCCACAAAGTTGGGGCCTTTCGTAGTTCATATTTTGGTTGAGTTCGCTACCAATGTTGGGTTGCTCGAGTAGGCTACATTTTTAGTATTATCGAGAGATTCGGAGGAAGCACATATTTCCTTGAAGTGCGTTAAATAGCTTCTTAACTCCTAGATATCGCAATATTCCACTTAACCTTTAATGGACAAACTATCATAGTTGGGAGCTATTTGCCTTAAAAAATGCAAAAAATTTCTCTCCGGTCTAGTAGCAAATTGCGTCTGAACTCTGAACGTGCTCCTTCGACTATATGAAATCGAGTACACGTAAAAGCAGTGAAGTGTACTTCATCGAAATGTTTAAGAACGACAATCTACCAGTGTTTAATCAATGGACTGACATTTATATGCAAATAAAAATTTGCAAGCAAACAATGAAGAATGACATTTTTATTTTGAAACCACCTATATCCAATACCAAGTCCACTGCAGAAGACCATTTGGACAGAGAGGCAATCAGAGTCAAAGTGAGGTCAAAATCGCAGCACAAATTTGCATTGATTCTTCATGAAAAATTTCCTCCCAGTCAAAAGAACATATAAAAATAACTTTCGTACCCATTAAATTTCTAATTTTGGGAGGATTAAAGGATGACCAAAATCAGACAAACATGAACTCTTTCTTTACCTGCAAACTACTTCTATTGTGAAATCCAAGGATGGTCTTCAGCAAGAACTTAAAACAACTTCATACCACAAATTTTGATGTAGATGTGTTCGATTCTTCTTTCCCAGTACCCACTTCAGCTACACCTGAAATGTACAAAAGCAAGGTTTTTAAGGATACAATATGCAAAATACCGTAACGAACAATTTGCTAAAATTGTACAAGGGTTTGAAAAAGTCTAGCAATCGTGTATAGAAGCAAAAAGAATCACAATTTTTTAGCAAATGAAAATGATTGAAATTAAGGAGTAAAGTTTTTTAAAACCTCTCGTCTCAGGACTCTGATCCATGTCGTACAAATGATAGGGAAGAACAGCAAATGAAGCAAGAAAAGACATGTTAGAAGCCTAAGATAGTTCACGTTATTATTTCCCGAGTTACTATGGGAATTGGGATAACTTATGAAAGTAATATCTGTCCTACATTCGTGTTTGTAGTGTGACGATGCGGAAGCTAAGATTATATTGAGGTGGTGTTTCTTTTCTGTCTAAACCTAACTCGTCTGAATCTCACTTGTCTGACTATCTAGTGGGACTTTGACTTATTTGTTTAGGCGGACAATAGTCATTTTAGGTTATTCTGGTTAATAGATTCTTGACGCATAAGTATTTTATATCTGAGACAACCCATTATAAGTCATTCAAACAAATTTGATGTGCAGTGACAAACAAAAACAAACATTCTAAAATAAAGTTCGACATTTCAAACCATTCATAGATGAATTAAAGAAAAATGAAAAACAACCTAACACTTAACACCTACAAGCACGATAAATAAACATTAAAACCTCGAACATTCAATAACGTTACTAAGATATCAGTATTTGATCATTGAATAAACTTCTTCTATCTACTTGGAATGCAAAGTGTAATCCTGCAATTTCATTACTTTTTGTTCATTCTCTCTTAGATTGAATGTGGCATCTATGACAAAACAACTTATCTCAATTCAACAATAACCTACAAAGTGAATTTTAAGCCCTAAAACAACTTACTCAAATACCAAAGATCATGGTGTGACTAGTGTTCTAGGGTTATGAACAAAATACCCAAGAAAGAAAAAGAGTAAAACCCTTAACCCCATTATAAACAACAATAGAACTAAGCAGGAAATCATCATAATTGATTAAGAATTTGATCTTATTGACCTAATTTCTTCCAAAAAAACATCTGATCATTTCTAACCCTAATCATGGTTGTAAACTGAGAATTAAAAAAAAAAGAGAAAGAGATTTATACCTTGTTGGGTAATGGGGGCTTCCCCATAAATGGCTTTGAGTTTAGAGAGAGAAAGAAAAGAAGAACCATCAGATACATCAGCTAGGAGTTGTTGTTTCCAATCCCACATTGATTTTTTGAGAGCTTTGTTAGTATTGAGAAGAGAAACCTTTTCTGCTTCAAGAGATTGAATATCCCTTTGTTGGTATACTGATCTTACACTTAGGGCTGCAAATCCACCAACAAGGAATGTATTTATCACAAAATTGCTGTTGCTTGCTCTTGCCACCACATCCATCATCTTCCTTGCCCACTCCATTCTCTCTCTCTTTCTCTCTCTAAACAGTCCAAAACTCAACCTTTCTTTTCTCTTCTAGAGCTTGTTATTGCTGAATTTTGAAGGCAAATTCGTGGAAGATCACCGAAGTTGGTGACTATTTGTGTATTTTGCCCACATTTTGTCAAATAGATGTTTGGCCCCTAAACTAATGATTCCATCTAAAGAAATGTTTCTTTCTCTAAAACAACATAAGCACAAACCACGCTTAGTACTTAAATCCTAGCGTCAACCGATCAATTTTCTCTCCTTTTCTAATACTACTTTCTTTCCCCTCTATAACAGGTTTCAGACAATCTCTCTTTCTCTAAGACCGACTAAAGTCTTAGGGACAACCGATCAATTTTCGAACGAAACATTTGGATGTCAATAGCAATATTTTGTTGAAACCATAGAATTTTAGTCGGTTCAAGAGATAGAAATCAACTAACATCCAAGAATTTCAATCGATTCTAGAGAGAGAAAGGAGAAACCAAAGTTAATGGTGGTGGAGGCTTGAACATTTACTTATTTTTTTAAGGTTGCTAGAAGGGTCACCAGTCAGTCTAAGACGACTTTTTATGGGACGTTAGATTTAACTGCTAAAGAGAGTGTTCGGGTCAATGTTCACCGATGGCGATTAAAGTAAGAAAACCACCCGCGGCTAGGAGCCTAGGAGCCAGTCGGCGGGGTCGCTGATACCACCAGTTCCCTTCCCTGTACCAATTACCATTCGCGCGTCGTATTATCAAACATAAGAGAGAGAGAGAGAAAGAGAGAGAAGTCTCGACTGGAGTCATCTATCTTCTCGTGGAAAAACTGTGAAGGAGGATTAAAAGAAAAGAAGTCTATAATAATCAGTTTTTCTCTCACTAGTTTGAATCATCAATCATGAATCAAATCGCAAAGTTGAAGACTGATTCTCCTATTTCTCGTAATATCGTCATCGCTTTCTTAGATTTTCTCAATTCAGGTTCCTAAACTACTACTTCAATTTTCTCTTTTTTTCTCCTACATGTTTATATTAGTATTTGATGTTATTAACTTGAATTCAGATCTCTCTTTATCATCTTTTTTATCTTCTTAATCGAGTTATTAATTCCTATGTGATTACTGTTCGAATGTTGTTTTTAGGGTTCAGTTTTCTGATCAACATACTCGATTAACAATTCAGTATGGAACAACCATTTTTCCTCTTTGTCCTGATTAGTTTTTCACTTTGTAAATTTATGATTGATTGCTTAAGAGTGATTTGGTTAGTTTTTAACATTGCTCATCTGAATGTTCATAACCCATACTTGATTTTGTTTTTCCCTGTTGTGTTAATGTCACTTTTGTATTATTAATCAGAAAGTTAACTAATTGGTTACATATGTCAAAGTTGTTTAGCTGATCTCGATCCCATTGAGGGGGTTTCTATGACTTGCCTGGCGTTTTATTCTTAATCGGTTCATATAAGCCGTTTTTCAATTGCATGTCAGCTTCGGTGAAATTGACATAAACTGTAGGCCTTGTGTTTCAAAAGCTTCTCTTTTTTACTTATCTAAATAACTCCGGGTGAAGTTTGGAAAGGAATTTTCTCTTGAAGTTTAGAATAATTCAGTATGAAAATCTTAAGGGGTTTCCACTTATTGTCTGAAGTTCAAATACTCGGATCACTAATGCCTAATATTACGCCATCAGAATATCAAACTAATAGCTATAGTTGTATGCTAACTGGTAGCCCAGTTGGTCAGTGCATCTACTTCGAAACGCGAGGCCTTAGGTTCGATCCCATGGAAGTGCAAATCCAGTAATGTTGAACTTGGGTATAAATTAAGTAGTTTCTGTAGGCTTTAGGCCATTTAATTCGTCGGCTTTAGGCCATTTAATTCCGTCGGGCTTTAGGTCAGTAGTAATTCGGCCGTTATCGTGCTTATCACATCGTATCGATGTATCAATGCCTTTGTAACGACTTTTGTCGTCAATATTCAAAAATAGCTATAGTTGTATGTGATGAAATTCTAATAAAGAGGAAATTTGAAGGCCTGTTTAGTAAATCACTTAGAGTTGTTCTTAAGTTGAGGATACAATGACAACATGCTACTTCATTGCCTTATATTCACGTACAAATATATTTGTGTCACTGTGATATCCAAAAGGCTAAATCAATTTATTGTCTGAGCAAATTAGTTCTTATCTCCATTTCCTCTCTCTAGAGCAGAAATAATAAAACAACAGTAGAACTGTAGAAAATAGTTCATGTTCTGATTTCTGGGAAGCCTTTTCCTCTATACCTGTCAGTTACTTAATTAATAAACTTTTCATTGTACCTTTGTTTTGGATGGTTTTTTCTTCTGGAACAGTTGAACCTGCTCCTGGTGTTGATCTTGAAGGGCTTGAGGTTGTCAGGGAGTGCTTGGAAGAGGTCTTTAGGCTCAATCAACCTTCTTCCGGTGATAGATTACAACCCGGTTTGTTGGTTGAATACTTTAGTTCTCTGGTTGCAAATAAACAGCAAGAAAGCAAACCGAATCCTAGTCAGCCTAAATCACCGGTTGATGCACCTAGTAGTAGTACATCATTCTCAGAAGCATCAAAGGCAAAGGTTATTTACTCTTCTGATCTTGATTTTGTTCATATTAGTTGGTTTACCTTGTTCCAATAAGCTAATTTAGTTCAAATTACTTTGCAACATTGTCTGTATTATTTTGTTTCTAGTCACAACCCGAAAAGAGTCATCGATAGTTCGAAGTAAATGTAGGTGTTAACCCGAATATGCTCTCCATGTCATTTTTTTTACATCTTTCCACTTCTCCCCTTCCAACCCAAAATATAGTGTCTCTTAAAAGTAATTCCCATGCCGCTTTTGCTTTGGGTGGTCGAGTTGGGCATGCCCAAATGTAAGAAATTATCTAGAATTTAATCTGTTGTATGCAAGTGAAGAAAGTGGCTCCAGTTTCCTCGTTATCTTGCAATGAAATAATAGGTGTTATATCCTTGGACATGTAGACAGTAGACCTTCGTTGTCCATCTTGTCTGTAAAGCCTGTGTTGAGGAACATCTTATAAGATGAAAAAAGTTGTAGGTATGACTTATGAGTCTTTAACAGTCTATTTTATGCGTTTAACTTCTTTAAAGTGACAAACAAATGCAGTCCTGGATCGAAAATTGCAGTTATTGCTTTTATGTGACATGCTCTTCCATTTTTAGTAGTGACAGACAACATCCACATGAACCCACATCATTGTTTGTGGAAACTATCTTGCTTTAAATTCTTTCATGTTGATTTTGCTTTCTTTCATGGTGGGATGTTGTCTTTGAACAGGATGAAGATACAGTTGGAGATTCACATGTCTCAGGTATGATTCCAAAATATCTTTTGATTTTGTTGGTTATGCTGGTTAATGTCTTTTGTTGCTGTTGATCTCAAAATATGCTTTTTTGTTTGTAATTGTTTCTTGTATGGGACTTGTTTATTCAATGCTTTTTTTAATAGTGTTAAGCACAGAACTGCACTGCTGTATGCTCCAGTTCATTAGAGCCATTTGCATTTGCTCCCTCCTCTCAAGCCCCGCCATTGCGTTAGTAATGGGTGATGCTTTTGGTCAAAGCACTAGTTGTATCATCCTCGTTGCATAAGATCTAGTGTCATGAGTCATGATAGGGATTTCTTGATGATACCATCCCATACTGGGTGGTTGGCATGACTCGCACTTTGCCTCAATTTTTTTCGCCTTCGCATCGTGACGTTTCTGGAAGAAGTATTTTATATCTTCACTGATGATAATTTCCATCAACAGGGATCTCTAGGGATGAATTGCTTACTCACTTCCTTGGTGCACTTGATAGAATTTGCTTCTTTAATACAACGAGGGATGACGCAGATGCAGGCTATGACCCGGTGGATAACACAGTACGTGTATTTTACGAGGCCGTAGAGGTATGTTTTAGGTTTTTGTGGATTGTTTTCTGCTGTTCGTATTTAATAGTACTTGTCACTAGTCACTACTCACTAGCCTTTACTTATGTTTCGGCATATGTGAATCTGAGATTTAAATTACTACTATTTAAATTCGCATTGTCTTGCTTTATCATATGTGATGTTCATGAATCAAATTTTATCCAAGTATTGCTTAAAACTAGAATGAACTGTTGAACACTAATCCTTCTGAAGTAAGATATTTCCAAGTTTGCGTAATTATAGTTCATTTTTTCTTTGATATTGAAGAATATGGTTATCTAAGTATCTTTTATGTTCTCTTTTTTTTTGACGTTATAGATGTGTGATGTGTCATTTCCTTTTAAGTTTTTTCATTCACCATTAAGTTTCCTACTCCCGTCCATGCCGTGCATAAAACTCTTATTACGTCGAATTGATCTGCTTGCTCATATCGGGCTAAATATTTCTTAAATCTTTGTAGCTTTGTCCTGGTGTACTTACAACCTATTGTTCTGCCTCACAAGAATGAATTATTGATTGTATCAGGAGATGGAGAAATCTGGAATTCAACTTAATTTGACCAACCTGGCTGATACATTCAAGTCTAAAGGTAGCTTTTGTAGCTGAAGCTCTATTGCTGAGTTCTATTGTTTAACCACAAAACAACTTGCGCTCTATTTCAAAACTTTTTCTTTTTCCAGGTAACAAGGCTATGCAGTCAAAGTCTTACTCGGAGGCAATTTTTCTGTACACCTTTGCCATTACACTTAGTGGGAATAATGCTGTGTACTATTGTAATAGGTAGGTGATAGCGAATAAGTGCTTTATTCATTAGTTGCTATCATTAATAACAACGACAAATGACAAGTACAATAACCAACTAGAAAGCAAAAAAAAAATATAAATTGCAGTGGCTGGATCTTTTATTACTATTAGCTGAATGATAAAAGACTACGAATTCCCCCTTTTATAGCTGTTTGCCGAACTGTGGCCTTTTAAGTCTTTAACAATAACTTGAAACCCTAGTTTCTATCGTAGGTAAGTCGACCATAGTTTTTTTTTCACGAAGGCAAGATTAAATGTAAGACCCCAAGGCAAAGTAAGGCTACAAGAAAGAATAGGAAATAAACGTGCCTTCCTATAGCAATAGATCAGCTCTTGCTTTTGGCTTTCATGGTTCCCGAGTAAGAACATATAACATTTTCAATTTAATGCAGTCTAATTACATTCTGTTGTTAGTGCAAATCTAGTTCCATTTCCGTTAAGATTCTTTGCTGGCGGTAACCTTTATTTGTCATTCCATGTACCACATAATTTCTTATTTGATTATGTACTTATTTGGTGCATTAGTAGCAAATACTAACTTGGGTTATTCCATTGAGTAATTTTTATTAGTATCAAACTTTTAATTCTCTCAAAAGGATCCAAAACATTTTACTAGATTCTTTCTTCTTATAATTAATCGTACTGCGGTTGTCCAGGGCGGCTGCGTACACCCAGATTCATAAACATACAGAGGCTATCAGAGATTGTCTCAAGTCCATTGAAATTGATCCAAATTACAGCAAAGCTTATAGTCGGCTAGGGCTGGCTTATTATGCACAAGGGAATTACAGAGATGCCATTAACAAAGGATTCAGTAAAGGTGCATATCTAACATTCACTCAACACTGTATCTTAAGTTGTTGCTTTCTTTTTACTTAATTGTTGAACTTATTAAGACAAGAGTCTCACGAGCATAGGACTGACTGCAACAGAAGATTCTAAAACTAGTGGGATGGGCGAACCACGTTATAAAACGATGAATGAATAATATAAAAGACTGATAGTAGATATGCTTTATCATGTGACCTCCGCACCCACTAATTACATATGCGGCTTTTTGATATACATTGTAACTTATATTAGAAGGCCATATCTATTATTGCGGTTTTGTCGTGCGTAACACATTATATAAAAGAAAACCTTGAAATAATAATAGAATGTAATACGTGTATGTTGCAGAATAGAATAGAAGAGCAATAAAAAACCAATTGTATTATAGAATACACTATACAGTACTTGAATGGAAAAGACCAAAAGTTCCTTGGTCATTCAAGAAGGCGCTAAATCAGAAACACGGGGAATCAACATAGCAAATAGAATTTTTTAGAGCCGTGGCATCATTCTTTGACAACATAGATGAAGACTAGAGTTTCATTCGGGTCATGTCATCTATACAGTCTGACTCTAAAATCTAGACACTGTTAGTCCTGGACTGAATAAGCCACAACATGCCACGTAGTATGGGCCATGTTGGTGCCTAGATTAGCATTCTTGTACAGCATAGAATGACCTCAAACACAGTGAAACCACTTGTTTACTCGTATTTTTTATTTGTATCTTATTACTTATGTTATATTTTTGTTTTAGTTTTTTATCTTAATTTATCTGTTAGTCTCTCAATATTTAGTTTTCTATTGTTTATATATATATATATATGTATATATTAATTTTAACTCATAAGTTAGTATCTACTACTTGAATTTCAGTGCAGAAAAAAAACACATGAACAACAAAAATGAGAGAAAACAAAGTTGAAAAGAAAAGCAAATGTGAAAACAGGGCACCACAGAGATTTACTCTTGCCGTGTCGGCATGAAAAAAACCCGTCAAGATACTCTTGTTACGACGAGTGGCTGATCTGTTGTATATTATAAAGATTAAGGCTGTAAGCAAACTAACTCCTGATTTTGTAATCCATATATGCAGCTCTACAGTTGGACCCAAGTAGCGAATCCGTCAAAGAGAACATTCGGGTTTGTCATATAATCCGTTCTATTTACTTAATGTTGGTTTTGCTTCAGTTGGTTCAGTGCTCTTGTTGTGAAACTCAATTAAAATATTTTGCTTCATAAATTTGGTATTTCGTTCTGATTACAGATGTCTGAGCAAAAATTGAGAGAAGAAATGCAAAGAACAGAACAAAATCAGGTAGCTTTTCAACCCAAACAACAACTCTTGATTAATATTAGGTGGTATTTTTCACTCTGGTCCATAACTCTGTATTCATGATACTGATATAGATTTATTAACAAAAACATATCTGGTAACTGGCAACTCTCTTCTTCATGAACAGAACTCAGGGTGGTTCTCAGGTAGTTACAGCAACCAACAACAAAATGCTCAGTCCGATGTAGGAGGAGGTTTAGGGAACGAAAACAACCCACCACCGCCGACATTCACAACCTCTATCCCTTTCAACGCTGCCAACCTGCCTGCAGATTTTGCGAACATGTTCATGAACTTTGCTTCAAATGCATATCAGGGCCAGCAAAATGCTCAAGAGAGCAATGCCGGCACCCAGGGAAGCCATGATGAACAACAGCATCACCAGCAGCAGCACCAACAACAACACCACCAGCAGTACCCACAGCCTGAGATACGAATGGACGGAAACATAAGAATGAACGTCAATGGAGAAGATGTGTCACCTGACGATCTAATGGGAACATGGAGATCAGTAATGGGTATGTTTACTTCTGGTAATGTTTCTCAATCTCATCCTCCTCCTGATCAACAACAACATCAACAAAGAGGACCCCAGCAATAGAGATTCAACTCCAATCTGATCAAACCCCTGTTTACATCGTTTACATGTTTTTGCTAATGAATTCTTAATGAGCCATATTATTGCCAGTTGGATCATAGTTGTTAAGGCTCAAGTCAGTAAGTATGGAATTTCTAGCACACATTCTGAAAGTGATAATGCCAGATTAGACTATACACCTCTCTAAACCATCTTTAAGGTGGTGTTTATTTTGATCATATTCCAATCTGAAACAAGTCGGGATCGTTTAATTGGTCGATTCAGCTGATTTTTGTTTTTTCTCTAACTCCCACGTCTGATATCGTAACAAATCTGAATCAAAAGTTTATTAAACTTGAAATGAATTTTGTACATCTAAACTAAAAAAAGCAAGTGAGAAAACATACTGATACAAGTCAGATTCAGACATTAAAAATACACTTCACTGTGAGACCCTTCGCCAATTGATATGGGAACTTTTGAGGTGATATCAGTGTTAATTTACCCGATTTTATGTGGCTCTATGATGTCTACTTAATCTTGAAGAGACCCTGTTTTTTATCAAAACAAAATAGTATGTCTTGGAATAGTATCTCAAATTATTCTGTGTCTCTTTTTCTTCCAACTTTTCTCTATATGCTTGGAGAGATACCCACATAAAACTACAAACAAATTTATGTTGAAACAATTGTTATTTTTGTCTTGGTTTTATACTTTAGATTGGATCATATACAAATTCTATTTGTGTAATGTAAATTTTAATGTGTCCACATAAGGTGTTTACTTAACGACTTAGAAACCCAAAAAAGTACTAGAGAAACAAAAATTACGAAGAACATGAACAGATTAGAATCCATGGTGTTCCACAGATGTCTAAGTTATTAACTGCGACATATTTCGATACTTTGAAGTATTTTATTGAATTATACTTGAATGTATTTCTTCACAAATATAGTTTTGTTTACCAAATATGAAGGAGAAGGAATTCAACAAAAAAAAATATGAAGGAGAAGGGGGTGGATAGGGGGTGGATAGACAGTATAAAAAATGGACCCACCATCAAAACAAAATTACTAACTTTAAAAGATGCCAAAGTTGAGCATAAAAATAGTGGATTCCACTACTATTCTTGCAGCTAAAAAAAATCCAGGGAGTCTTAGAAGTTGGCAGGTCGGTCACATGCTAATCAATCTTATTACACTTTAAAACAAGCAAAAAAATAAAAATAAATAAATATATTTTGTTATCAAAGTTAGGTTAGAGGGTAAAGGTTGCTATACTATCTACTCTCCTTATTCTTCTCTTTCTATTTGTTTCACACTACCTTAAAACTCCCACCTCTCTATCTCTTTCTCTCTCTCTATACACACACCCAATCACCCATCTCTTCTGTCTTCTTTCTCTCTCTAAAGTATAAAACCCTTCTTTCACACATTCTCATTTTCATCATATTGTAGTTAGTACTTGTTTTAATTTCAACAATGAACAACAACCACCAAATGAGAAGAGGGGGAGGAGAAGAAGGAAAGTCTTATTGTGATTGTCATCCAAATCAAGTGATAATAGGAATATGTCCCCTTTGCTTAAAAGAGAGGCTAATCATCTTGGCTTCAAAACAAACAAGCCTTAAGACTAAAAACAACTACTCTTCTTCTTCACTACTTCATCAAACTACTTCAACTACTACTACTCATAATGCCCTCATTCATGACAAGAAAATCACATCAGCCCTTGCAGTTAAAATATTTGCTCTAAGGTCCTTCTTTCATCGACACCTCGAATTTCGTGATCGTAAATCGTCCAACAATTTTATCGGCATCGACGATAATGATGATTGCCTTGATTATACATCCACCAGTCAAGAAGGTATTTATTTGATTATTTATCTTATTTGTATGAGTAATAAGTAACATATAAATTTGAATTTTTTATATTTCTTCCTAATTTTTATAAGTGTACTAACAAATTTTGATTATTTCCATTCGAAACTATAATTATGTAGTGAGTTCCTAAGACATATTCCTAACAATAATATTGTTTCTTCATCTCATATTTTAAAGAATAGACTAGGGAAATTTCATTAATTCTTATATGATATTGTTTATTCTGTTAATTAAGAAACAAAATAAAAGTTTCTCAATTCTAAAATGAACCAAACAAGGAAAAGCCTGCCCAACTTATATAAAAGGTAATAGAAAATGTCTATATTGTTAGTTAACTATTTCGGAGAATAACCAAAAAACTGATCTTATAATAGTCATAACATAGCCGCTACATAACCCAAAAAACAATAACTATTTTCACTGTTATATTGATTGTTTTTAAAATAGTCAAAGTATTTGAATTTAAACTTCGAAATAAAGTTTTCAATGAATAAAAATATTAAAAGAAAATCAGATGCTTGAAGTAGAGTATGTCTTACTACTGCATCTACATGTTCCTTAAGGTCATACTTTTATATTTTATTGGATGATTCTTAAGCAAGACTTGGTATCATATCGGCATCATATTTTATGTCAGAAGTTATAATCCGCTATCAGATTAACAATAATTGAATCGACTTATCATAGTTTATATGACCCAGATGTTTCCACCCAATTTTCACTAGAGGAGTTTTCCATTTCTGAAACTTAGCAATTGTTATTCTATGAAGAACAAAATTCCCCATAATTTTTTATTTTATTTTTTGATTAATTTTATATGTGAAAAGATGAATGTAGAATAGGTTTTAATTGTGTTTATCTTCTTGTTAATCTTATTGCTATCACAATGTTGATTGGACAGATTCATTTATATCAATCAAGTTCCAAGACAATGGAGTAGCTTCATGGGACAAGGGGACAAAGGAAGAAACCCTAGAAAAAACAAATACAAATTACAACAACAAATTGAACAACAAGGAGATCAATGTTAAGAGATCAATATCAAGTAATAATACTAAAACTAGTGTGGTTGAACATGTCAAACCACATGGAGTGCTTAGGTGGCGAAAGCGGATTGGTCAAATATTACAAATCATGAGATGGAGAAGATCATCTACTAATAAAACTAATGTAAACCATGTGATGAACAAAGTAAATGGAGGGGTTAAGATGAGAAAAAGTAATTGGATAAGAACTTTGACAAAGAGAAGATAATAGACAAGATTATATAGGAAAAGAACTATTTGGCAATTGTGTAGAAGTAAATGGACAACAAAAAGATGTTTGTTAGTTGTCAATTCTCTTCTTTCTTGTTTTCTTTCTTTTCTTCTTTTCTTGTTTTCTACCTTTTCTTTTTTTTTTCTTTCTAATTGGCCTACTACTTTATTAGGTGTTAGGTTCATTCAATGTGATACTGTAAAGTCATACATTATTTCAAGAGGAGGCAAAAGTCAAAAAGTCATCTTATTGTTTTGATATAAATGTTTGTGTTTCGGTTGTTTGCCTTGTATGTATAAAATTATGTGTTTGTATTTTAGTTAGGGTAATGGTATTTTAATCAAAAACTTTATAAATCATCCATCAATCAATCAATAAAAGATGGGTCATTATTATTTTCATTGTTGATTTTATAAATTAGTTTTCTATGTAATATTCTTTCTCAAGTTATTGGATACTATGTTCTAAAAATCTTCATGTAAGGGAACAAATTAGGTACCATTATATTCCATATCTAGTTTTTGTTGTATCATTAGAAAAATCAGCTGTGGATACTTTGAAATGTTATAAGCCACAACAAAAGGCATTTAGTCTAGTAAGAGAGTATTTCAGATCATACTTAGATTTTTTTTGTTGAACTAATGATCATACTTAGATGAAAGGAAAATATTATCGACCAACAGAAGGGTATACGTGTGTTCTAATCCTTCTTGAATGTCTAGACGTTTGATTTTAGGTAGAATTTCAAATCTTTATTTATTAGGAGGGTTCATGAGAGTGAGTGTGTGTGAAAAGAGAGAGACTTCAAATTAGGTGAAAGAAAGTAACCAAATCACTACCAAACTACACACATGTAAACCAAAAGAAGTGAGGAAGAAGAAGAAGACCACCTAAAAGTTATTTCAATAGGAGCATGTTACTTATATTTTAGGTTATTACCAGCCAAAAGTTGGTTTGGTTTTATAATTGAGTTTGATTAGCCTTAAAAATATGATCTTGCTAGAAAATAATAAGTTTAACTTCTCTTATTTTTGTTTATTTTGCTTTGATCATAAATGGCACATGCATGGATCCTAAAGTATCTAGTAGTCTCTCTTTACCACCAAAAGCTAATTTTAGGAGTTGTTTTTGGAGAATAGATGTACTCAACTTGAATACCATTATTTCAACAACTAAAAAACTTGAATACCATTACGAGTTACAGGCCCTTTATTCAAAGTCTTATTCGAAGTATTTATTGTATAATTCTTTACGTTTTCGTTGAAAAATTATAGCTGACGAATATATCCAGTCTGAGATCTGAGTGATATCATAGCATTCTATGAGTGAGAATTGAGGCCCATGTTTTTTTTTTTACCGAAAAATCTGCAACGATCTAATTCATGCTCATAGTAACGAGATCGGAGTGATATGACTTAATATGTTAAAAAAATTAACTCAAAAGAAGCTACTAAATAAGGTAGTAGTGAGAAAAAAAATTGTTAGTTTAAATGGATTAGGTGTCACCTCTAATGCTATAACCAAAGAGAAGAACCTTTTTCTTTTAATGGTTGTTAAATGCTGTGGAAGATTTCTATGTCAAGTCATTCTCAATATTGTCCATGAGTAGTAAAGTAGACCCCATTTACACCCCAACTCTCTATTGCTGATGATGACTTGGACTGTTCAGATTTTCTTTCACTTTCTAAAACTACTTGCTTGGATTATTCATTGCTTGCTACTTCTTCTCAAAAGAAAAAGTATAATGGACCGGTGAATTTGAAAAAAATTTAGCAGCTAAAAAACAAGCCTGTATTTGAAAATATTACAGATAAAAACATGTCTGAATTTGAAAAGGAGTATTTTTAGGGTTTGGGTCTACTAGAGGGAAAGAGTCGCGCGAAAGATTGTTAGTTATGTGCAAGAATTCATACTAAACAAAAGTACCTCTACGTAAATATATTTTGAGTCATGACAATTGCTATAAACTCCAAGGCGTGGAATCCTCCCTCCTTTTACCAAAAGCCTGTATTATCTGGAGTCTTGTTTTGTTTCAGCAGAGGATTAGAAGAAAAACAAGAAAAAGAAAAGCAAGATATTAAAATGATACTAGTAAGATTTAATCAAGTCAAAGTTGGTTACAATCTTGAAAAGATGAGAAAAGATAAAGTGTAATTTTTGTAGAAAGAATGAAAAATCAGAAAGGAAACTGGTAAAGTGACCGAGGAATACAATCTTTTCCTTTAAACAGGTCCACTTTTCTATTTACTTTTCTCTGTTCAAACTTCAAAGGTAGACCCTATAATTAACAATACAATCTTTTCCTCTAAACAATTATAACCACCCTAATAGGAAACAAGAAATAATCTTCGCCCGAATGTCTGTTTTGGGCTAATCTTATCTCCATTTGTTTCAGACGAGTCAAACTAGTAGAGCGAGAAATTAAACCGCGGGAACTTCAAATTGCTTCCATATATCTACTTCGAAAAGTGGTTGCTATAAAAGTCACTTCCTTTATTTTAGCAACCGATTTTTTTACGAAAAAAAAAAAACCTTTTCTCCCAATAGCATAGCATTCCGGAAATTTTCATGTATCGTTTGAAAAAATGACAGCTGAGAATAGGGCTTGCTCTGCCCGGTTTTGTTTTAAGACATTATTCTAAAAGACCTCTTTTCTTACCACAGAAGATAGCAATGAAATATAAAACCAGGCAACCAGCACAGGTACCTAAGGTAGTACTCCAAAACCTTCTAGATGAAGGGTTCTCGGAATCTTCTCCTGCTAAAGGATCAAACAATGTGATGTGGATGTTCATTCCGAACAGACCAACAACGGCAATGCCAGCGTTTAGTAACAAGGTTGATGTACTTAGCAAGACTCCCATTTGTAATAGCTGATTCTGTTTGTCGTCCAACATTATGTTTATGTAGTCCTCTGTGTCGTCCACGTATTCCCTCATCTTTATTTCATTTGCAAAACCAAAAACCAAAGAAAAATCAGTACAACCAACATATTAATATTATGCAAACATTTTACCAAAATTGGTGAAAAACAGGAGACTAGTGGAGAGTTTCAAAACCTATCTTCTATATATGTATCGAATAAAGATGAATCAAATACACATTCCAAGTTGAACCAATGTACGCATATAGAGCGTGCGAGTTTCCCTTTATGAGTTATTGGGATATATCTGATTTAGCAGCTTTACATGCTTGCAGATGGATTAAGGTAGGAGAATCCTGAAGCATTCTAGGCTTCTACATCCAAAATATACAGAAATGATAGGACTGTGAACATGCTATATTATAAGTTCAACCAGGCTTTGTTTCGTGGAACAAGTCTACTGTAATTTGGGATTTAATAAACCAAGTCTCTAGTAAACCCAGTCTCTACAACTTGCCTGCAACTAGTTCAGACCCACGGAATTCTAATTCAGGGTTTACCCAAGTTGTTATCCTGGTTCATGTCAAAACAGGATGCAACCAATCATTTCGATACACAATCAAAATCCCTTTCCAATTGTGAATATTTTGCACCAACGATTAACTTGAATCAAGGAAAACAAATTCGTTTTGGAAAACATAAATTGGTCTATAGGCTATCAATGATAACAAGGCTTTCTATTGATAGTTCTCCGAGATTAATATTGTATACCTGAGCAATATTTCGGTACACTTTAGATGTACCATGTACAATATGTTATGGTAAAAGAGCTTGTTAAGGAAGATGTTCTGATAAACAAATACTAGATAAGGTAAGGGTTACATACAGTTGATAATTTGTTCAAGGTTCCTTCTATCTGTGCAAAGTAAGCTTCTAAGAGCATCTCCAACTCTTCAATGTTTGGCTTAAAACCAGTTATGTTTCCGCTACTACTGTCATTGCTCTCCAGATCCTCATCACTGAAAGTGAAATGAGTATAAATAGAATGATAGAAGTTTTCTATAGAATCTTATCTAGAGAATTTTAACAAGAAACTAGTCAAACACAGGAGCCCTGAGATTTGGTTGGAAGATATTCAACATATAAAATGGCAGACTTACTGTCATATATTAATCAATATAACAGACTAACTACTATTAAATACTCATATTCTATATTCTATAATACGAGATGTATATAATGTGGCCACTCCACCTCACGCATCCCCACGCCTCGCTACATATTTTAAAATCATTCACCCCAGGCAGCAACGCTATCGACATAGTTGATAGCAGATCAGAGAATGGCAAAATAAAGAACTTCTAAACTTCGGCAGCCATTAGAAGTAACTACATTATGAGCTTATATATCAAACTAGAACCCCATTTCTTGTCTCTTATCTAAGCACTAAACATTTATGCACCCAAAAATCCCCCAAGACTCCTAACAATTATATTTGACATCATGTATTTTAGGCCTATAAGCAAGCAAAAGCAAAAATTCTCAAAGAACTACCTTTCACCATCTGGTTCAAATGCATCATTATTTATTTCATCTTTCGGTTCAGTATCTTCAGACTTCAAATGTACAAGTTTATCTGTCAAATACATCTCAGCCATATCCATATCATCGTCTAGTAAGTTTTCAAGTTCATCTCTCACCTAAGAAGCATAAAAGGACAATTAGTGCTCTCCACATATATAAGGAGCGCGGAAACAACAATCAACATCCCCTGCTTCCCACTCTACAAATGACTTCGAAAAAAGTCCGATAATAAACATGAAACTACTTTGTCCTCCATTTAATTTCCAGAGACTTGGTACTTTCCAATTGTTTCTTCTCTTTTTCGCCTAACTTTCAACTATCCTGCCTGTTCATCCCACAGAAAGGGAACAAAAGACAGGATCTAAAAGTTCTTCAGATAGAAACAAAAATAAGAGCATTACTAGTAAGATGAACAATCTGTCTTTACTTCAGTTTTTGGTGTATCTTCAGCACTAACAAAATCGAAGGCAAACAACTATTACTTAACAGTGTCAGACCAAACAATTGAACAAAAATTAATATGCGCTGCTCATTCTGCAGGTGTCATGTCCAAAAACCACAAGAGTAACTCACCTTTTGGACGCGGCCAAACAATGCAACTAGACGACTTTTTATATGTCTAGCACGTTGGAGATTGAGTGTACTAATTTTAGAGGTCAATTCATCTAAAGCTGGATACGCTTCTTGCTCCAATGTCAATGTCTAGTGCAAAAAAAGAAACAATGAAAATCAGTTACTGATAAACAGTGCAAAATGCAGGCTCTTAAACCATGATTAAGCTGTAAAACATATATGGACAAGCTTCAGGTAAAACAACAAGGCCCCATTGTTGGAAATGCTATTAGGCTTTCCTCTATAAAGTTTAACAAGAAAAGGATTTATAAGCATGCAACATGTAATAGGATACAAAAATATTTCCATCAAAACGGGCTTCGAAGAAATATGAAGATGCTAAGATAATCAATCATATTAAGACTGATAGTTGCTAAAAAGGTACCTCATTCTCAAGAGACTTGCATGCAGATTCAAGGCAAACTTCAAGTGCCTTAAATTCAAAAGGTAGCACCTTTGGACCACCACCAGTTTTCGGCACATCCAACAAATTCTTTACGTTATCATCCCCTACACCAACCATAACATCATTACGGTTATCTGGAGATAAATTGCGATGTTGTTCTGAAGCTTCGTCATTAGAACCATAAGGTTTTAGCTGTTCCCCTGACTTCTCGTGAATTTCAATATCGTGTTCACTCCCATCTCTTGCCTTCACACAGAAACAGTAAACTTATAGCTTATTTCTTATCCAAAAACTTGTTTTCCATAACTAAAGTATATGGTACAAAATAATCGTCCAGGCATATTACTAAAATAAGTTCTTCTCACGCATCCCCTATAGGTAATCGAACGAATTTACAAAACAAAAAAAAATGGTCCTTTTTGTGTTTTTCATGAAATACCTTCAAGTTTTGTAGTAATTTAAAATCGGTTTTGGTTGTGGTGCTAGATTACTTTGATGCAGAATCAATTTAAAATTCAATTAACTACATAATCTAATTGTTAATTTCCAAACCCAATCCTTCAAATCAAACCACATAATAGCTAATAACAAACCCTAAATCAACCAAAATATGTAAGAATTTATCCAAATGAAGAAACCCATCTCAAGAGAAACAAAAAAGGAAAGACTAAAGAGAGAGAGAGAGAGAGAGAGAGAGAGATTACGTGAGAAGGGGCAGCCCAAGTGCAATTAGAGACTTTATATTCAAGATCATTAACAAAGGGAGCCACAGATGGATCTTTGAAATTGAGAACCAAAACTTCAGAAGCAGTAATAATAGCTTTAATATGTTCCAAATTAACAACAATAGCTCTCTCTCTACCAAGGATCGTAGAAGGATACGAAAGAACTGGATCAAGAATCCTTAGATCACGAGCAGGTAAACCAGTACGCCTCATAATCGGATGTTTACCTACTTCTTCAACATGTGATTTTCCAGAATCAGAAACAACCAACCACGTCCTAATTCCGGCCCCTTTCCGCCGCGGTTGTGGTGGTTGCGACGCCATTTATATTGCACTCCGATTGATTTTCTTCTCCCCCTTCTCCTCGTTGATGTTAACCTAATTTATAGATCTGAGAGAGAGAGATAGAGGAAGAGATTTTGTTCTTCTTCTTCTTTAATGGCGGGGATTAGGTTTTCGTGAGATTTTGTGAGAATAAATCGCTTTCGAAACATTTGACCTTTAATAAAAAAAAAAAAAAAGATATAAGAGAGAATATTTAAGCGATATTAAAGATTTATATATAGTTCTATATTTGGCGGGTAACTTGGCCAATCTGTTTGAAGTCTGTTAGCAACCTACCCCACCCATTACCAAACAAAAATTTGACAAGTTTGTATATCTCTTGCACACAATGAGAGACCAATGTTGGTTTATGAGTGTTAAGGTTCTAAATGATCTAAAAATCTAGGGACCCTATTCGCGCTTTTTTTTTGTTCGAAACAGTAATTCGTGTTAATTAGGTATTTGTGTATATAGAGTTTGTGAGATCTGTACACATAATATTTTTTGATAAGTTTATTATGACATCTTAATTGATACTTGCATCCGCATGGACTACTAGAGATTTCTTTGTTATTTATCCTTTTCTTATTTCTCTAGTTGATTCACAAAGGGTAAAGTTTTGTTGGAGATAGTTCTCATCAAACTAATGGGTAAAATTGTAAGGAGAAAAAGCTGGTCCAATTGCATAAAAACAAAATTGTTAGCAAGGAGTTAAACACTCTTTAAGTCAAATATATGATAGCTTAAAAAGGATGAATTCGTCAAACGTTGGGCAAATTAGGAATTAGCATGTATACATAAACTTGAGATGATATGATTTATCATCTCACATTGTATAATTTAAGTATGTCTAGTGAGATATACGAGACTCATTTATCTTAACTTATGATCAGAATGACCTCGATAAAGCTCTACCAATAGCTCTCGTTAGGATTAGAGAAACTTAGAAAATGAAGTGAAAGATAATTTAAAGAGTTTCTTGGAAGATATGATGACACACCTAACTTAATACAAGGACAAATCAAGAGTTTTACACCATTGACCATTCTATAGTATTCATTAAACAAAACCAAATAGATAAAAAGTCAAACAAAGACAAATGAAATCTTACTCATCACTTAAACCACACTAATGAGATTCTTCTTGTTCATATAAGATTAACCCTTCTCCTATTCTTCCTCTTCATCTGTCACAAACTTACCAGAACCAGGATTTAATGCAGCAATGAAGAAGAAGAGAACATTGAACAAAACAAGTGGTTCAATTTCACCAATTGGTACACCGGTCTCGATGTTTAGTTGTGCTAAAGCTCCTTTTCCAGTAACAATCTCTCCAATGATAGAGAATGCAATCCCAAGTTGAGCTAATCTTCCCACGAATAACTCGTTCGATTTTGTAAATCCAAATAGTGGTCCTTTAGAACATCACAAAAAAGTAAATTAACAATAAAGTCTATTTGTACAACTAAATTGATATGACGATAGTTTATCTAAACGCGAGAAAAGAAAATTATAACAATCAAATGTTGAATAACTAAAACAAGAAAAAATGTGTACCTCCTTCTTTGAGACCAAGAGCAGCTCTGAAACCCTTGCCAGGGGGTATGACGGCCTTGTCAAGTCCGGTGGGAGGGTCGTCGACGAATTTACCACGGTCACCTAGAGCTCCAATGGCTCCCAAGAGTGTGAATAGAATGAAGAAGAGTAGGAGAGGCTCTGCTTCATAGATTGGAATCCCGGTCTCCAAATTCAATTGTGATAGAATTCCTTTACCAGTTATTGCTTCTCCCAATATGGATGCCTACAGTTGCAAACATATCATCACTATTAGCCCTTGTAGCTTAGGGGTTTCCTAACGTACGTCTTAAAAGCAAATTTCTACCTTTAACTAATACTGCAATTGGTACGATTAGTTGGAAGGTTTGAACAACACAAATGTTATGTTCCCAACCAGTATGACAAGAACTTTTATTAGTAATGACATAGAAAGCAAATCAAAGAACTAGATAAATTATCATTAGTGACTAATGAAAACTTGCTTTTCATGTCAATGTTCATGTCATATTTGTTGGGAAAGTACCATTTTAACAATTGTTCGACAAAAATAAACGACTTTATAACTTAAGATGTGTTAGATACAATATATAACCCTAATTTGTTTAAGTAAATTTTAATGTACAACCTCTAACAACCCAAAACTCATCATTTTTTTTTTTGTAAATATCCTTCTTTAACCCTTTTCTCTCGCTCTAAATATATTTTTGCTCAAATATAATTTTTAGTGTATGACTTGATTGTATGGCAAATGATGAGGTGACACATTTTGGACCTCTCAAAAATGTAGCAAATTGTTTGTGTCAAAAGCCTTGTGTGGTTTAACATTTACCCTTGGAGTTTCCGCACAGAAAAGGAAAATTAGTTTTATAAATGGAAGCCCACCGCGCACCCCTCACATAAGGGATAGGGTTATAGGGTGGCGACAAGTAAAATTGGTCGACAAAAAAAAATAGTTGAATTCAGTTTGACGTGATAATTTTCCCTTCATGTGTTTCTTATTTTGTTCACTAATGTTCCCTTCATGTATTTCAAATACATTTACCTTCATCTTTTCTTATTTTGTTGAATTCAGTTAGGAGTGTACACGTAAAAATTGGGTATCTTTGTACGTGTGGAAACATACATTCAAATACATTTACCTTAGAGCCTTTCAAAATTCACACGATTATCAATTTTTTTTAGAAAAGATGTGCTGAAAATAAAAGAAAAGCATAAAAAAGAAAATATACTTACGGCGAAACCCAACATAGCAACACGACCAACAAACAACTCATTTTGTTTGGTGAACCCGATTCCACCCGACGTTCCAAAAATACCATCTTCGACCTTTGGCTTCGGCTCTACTACCTATCCCAAAAAAAAAATCAAGACCACAAAATTGTATTAGAATTTTATAAGAGAGACATTAGAGAGAATGTGCAAACAAACAATTTTACCTTTTTGACAGGGGCTTTGGTTTTTGATTTAAAAAGAGCAAAAGGAGTAAATGTTCTTGAAGAAGTAGAAGTAGAAGTTGATGGTAAAGAAGGAAGAAAGAGATGAGATAAAGACTTAGGTTTAAGAAGCAATGGTTCTCTCTTCAAATTTAAACCAAAGTTCCCTGCTGATACATTTGACATTAGCATCATTGTTTGAGCCATTTTTTAAGCTCTTTATCTCTCTCTCTCTGCCTCTCTCTAACTTATTTCTCTCACTAACTCTTTATTTCATTTGGAGTGAGTGATGGATTTAAGAGATGGGGTGAGGATAGGGTGAGTATTTTGTGATGGGTAAATAGACCAACCACGTTTCAATAGTTATATGTGTTTTTCATAAAAGATAATGTTTTTGAGTTTGGGTAGTTTGTAACCTGTGATTTTGAAACCGACAATTCAAAGAAAAAAACGTTTTTGAATGTCGCAGTTAAACAATATCGACCAAACTATCTGTCCGGTATATTCCCCTCTTTCTAAATATATTATGACCATATTCTTGTGGTATCAATCGATCGAATATCTTTGTGGTTGAAAGGTTTATTTCTCTCCACTTCTTTATTTGTAAAAATCAAGAATCTCTTTCCTATTTTAGTTCTAAATTTTTGAAAATGTCTATCACTAACACTAGTATTTTTGAAACAAAAAAACTCTAAATATTTTTTATTCTCAATTTCAAAAACTTTGTAATCCAATGGGCATGTGGTTATGAAATGACCACAATTTTGCATTGCAATAGTTTCCGGAACATAAAGACTTTGTTTTAGGGAGAATTTTTATTTTTCTTCTAAAAAATTTACTTGATTGAATTTTGGCCTAAAACTTCATCTTCACCTCTACCTTCACAAATTCCGACCACCACTATCATTTTCGATCACCACTTAACACTAATTTTTTTCTCTCCCTTCTTTATCTATCTCTCCCTCCCTTTCACCTTCGTTATAGTAGTAGTGTAGAAGCAGTGTCGCCCTGTTGCAGTGATTTTGACGAAAAGGAGCCCCCTTTCATCTTCATCATCCCATCAAACTTTTTAGAGAGAGGGAGGAAGAGAAAGAAAAATAGGGAGAGAAAGAGAGAAGAACAAAGAGATATAAAAATTGTTGGTGAATGGCGGTCGGAAATGTTGGTGTGTCGAAAGTTGTGGTGGGGAAGGTGAGGTGAAAATGAAGATTGGGAGGTAAAATACAATCAAGCAAATTTTTGGACTAAAAATAAAGGCGTCCTAAAAGTTAATCTTAATTGACTAAGTCTTCAATTTGCATAGACTATTTCAGATGCTCCAAAACTAATTCTCGATTATCGTTTATGTTATCTTTTTAAATTTGAGGAATTATTTCAGGTGTCTGTGAGAAAGATTTTGACAAATATGAAAAAAAAGTTTTTCATTTTGTTCTCAATCTTCTTAACGAACAGATGAAAGAGTCAACTTTATAGAGGGTGGGTATTTTCGAAGAAGTTTGCAACTTTTACGAGCAATTTCCAGTTTGGTCTCCATTTTTTGTTAAAATAGGGTCTATCTAAAATGTTTCAAAAAAAATAAGGGTGTAAACCTATTATTGCTACTAGAGTGGTGTTAATGTCAAAATCTCTCAATAAAATACAGTACCGCCGTTTGATTTTAACGGTGTAAAATTTGAAATTTCTTTGAATTTCATTTCTCATTTATTACGTGGGAAACAACTCGCTCTCTCTCTCTCTCTCTCATCATTTAACGGCGAAGCGTGGACGACCAAGGAGAGAGAGAAGGAGCCGAAGTAGAACACAAACCCTAATCCTCTTGAGACTTCTTCTGATTTCACCTTTCTATATTATTTCAATCACTTATGCTTTATTAGAATCTATTTGACCTCCACAAGATTAGGGATTGTGAATTGATTTTTTAGGGTTTGTGAAAACAGTGTGTTTGATTAACTTGCTTTCTAATAGATCCTGCTCATAAACCCTAATTTTTCCTTGTTTGTACTGGTTGAAGTCTTGAAGATGAGTAATCAAGTAGTCCATCCTCAGAGGAGAAACCTTTTGAACACGAAACGAGGTCCAAGTATAGTGAAGAAATCTGCTGCGACTGACAATGGAAACAACATCATAAATGGGAATTCTTCCAAACCAACTTCTCCTCCCCAATCGTGAGTACTTCTTTGCTTAACTCTGTTTTGATATTCTCTTTCATTTCATATTATTGTGAGTTTTTTGAATATGGGTTGTGCTTGTTTATTTGAATTAAGGTCTGTTGGTGGAGAAAGAACTGTGAAGAAGCTGAGGTTATCGAAAGCACTTACTATTCCAGAGGGAACTACTGTGTCTGATGCTTGTCGAAGAATGGCTTCTCGCCGAGTTGATGCTGTTCTTCTCACTGATTCTAATGCCCTACTCTCAGGAATTGTTACCGATAAGGTTTGTGTGTCTATGCTTGTCTATAGAGGTAGAGCTATAGAGAGAAGAAGAGATGTCGATTCGTAGTAGAGTTTGCTTATGTTATTTTTGATATTGGGTTCATCAGGACATTGCTACTAGAGTCATTGCAGAAGGGTTGAGGCCAGAACAGACAATAGTTTCGAAAATAATGACTAGGAGTCCTATCTTTGTTACATCAGATTCATTGGCCCTTGAAGCTTTGCAAAAGATGGTGCAAGGTCAGTTTTTACAACTTAAGTTTATGCCATTCATGATTTGATTGATTGTCCTAAGAACTAAAAGAATACATTATAATTCCATGATTACAGTTAAGCACTGCTTTCGAAATGGAGAAATGTTTCTTTCCTTTGGTTCTTACCCAGAGTCCAACTATGAAGCTGATGTCACACCTTTTTGACTCATACATTCATCACCATTTTTTTTGAAAATCTCAATGATTTTATATCAAATGTATTGATTGTGGCATAAATAAGACTCTGAGTCGAACCATTCTTATTTTCTTCTTAATTGTTTGATATCTTTTGCAACTCAAATGGTGTCGTTGAAGTAAACTAAACAGAAGATAAATTTGTCTAAACATGGCCTGAAATTGAAGTCGTTTGCTAGTTGTTACTTTGCAGAAACGGGTACCCCTGGGGCCTCAGGATATGGATGAAGGCTAATAATCATAAGTCACGAGTGTCGTTCATTTAAACTTGAATTATGTCTGGTGTGATATTTTGTTTGAATCACATTACATAAGCTTATTCATCTACTGCTTAACTAAGTTATTTTTTTTCGCACACTTCTTATGTATCAATAGGCCATTCTTGCGAGTTAGCTGATTGACTATTATCTATCTTTTTGAATATCTGAAACCTATTATATGTTACAAGTCTATAAATGCTTGTAAGATTCACATGCAATATTGCTAATACCTATCAGCTAATGCAGAGGTTTGTTTTTTCTATTACTGTAGTAGTTGTTGCTGATGCATCAAAATTTGTTTTCTATGTTTTCTGGATTGCTTTCTTGTTCTGAATATAGGTTTGATGTCGGTTTCTTTGTATTCCATTTCCTTTTTCTTTCTCCAGGAAAGTTTAGGCATCTCCCTGTTGTTGAAAATGGTGAAGTGATTGCTTTGTTGGATATTACGAAGTGCCTGTATGACGCTATATCCAGAATGGAGAAGGCTGCAGAGCAAGGTAGTGCGATAGCAGCTGCTGTGGAAGGGGTGGAACGTCAATGGGGAAACAATTTAAACGGTTAGTTTAATTTTGCCTAGAAGGTATTATATGTGAACATGTTTTGTTTCATCAGGAATAGAGATCATCGGCTCTACAATCAATGTTGTTGGATAGTAAATCATATACTGTACCCTTAAAACATATTGGGAATAATAAGATCCATTATGTATTGCATATTTGTGATTTTTTTCCATGTGTTAAAGCTTAAAGGTCCTATAAATTTTGGTTGTTAGCACCTCAAGCTCAAGGGCATGAAGTATCTGGTTAACTGAAGTTTGTAGATTCAACCTAATGACTTTTTTTTGCGTGTTGCAGGTCCTTACGCTTTCATAGAAACTCTTAGAGAGCGGATGTTTAAACCTGCTTTGTCAAGCATAATTACAGAAAATACCAAGTACTCCTAATCTTGTTTAATAACTAGTTCTTCGTACTATTTTGAGGCTATAATTATCTTCTTATTTTTGCAGGGTTGCAATGGTATCCCCATCTGATCCGGTTTATGTGGCCACCAAAAAGATGCGAGAGTTCAGAATGAATTCAGTGATTATAACAACAGGAAACAAGCCTCTTGGAATACTCACGTATTATCCACTTTTACTATCTTTTCTGAATTTTTTTTCTATTATCACATTTTACATGCGCAATCTGCATGTTAATCTTCTCGCCCCCTTTATTTTAGTTCTCACTGATGACTCATTACTTGCACCAATGCAGTTCAAAGGATGTTCTTATGCGAGTCGTGGCTCAAAATCTTTCACCTGAATTGACTCTGGTTGAAAAGGTCATTTGCTTTTAGAACTCTACATTTTCATTTATCACCTCTAAAACAGAACCTTTAACTTGCTAGATGCAACAGAATGATGCTGGTCCACAGAAATGTGCACCATGCTTATCTAATTCTAGGTTACAAATGTTTGAACATTTGATCTACTTTGTCCTGGTCATTTGATAAACATTTATTAGACAATTCAGATGCAGCTTATCTGCTGGTGTACACTTGGCAAGTGGTAATGTTGGATTAGCCAATATGCCAACACGGGACTTTTAACCACGATTACAAATAGTTTCTCATGGACTGGAGAGGGAAAATAATCAGTACAAAGTGACAAGTAACCCATGACAGATATCATGTATTTAGTTGTCAATAACTCTATATCATTAACATTTCAGGAAGAAATTTAATTTCTTAGCATGACCTCACAATCAGTGTTCCAATTGGTAGGTAATGACGCCAAACCCTGAATGTGCAACATTAGAGACGACAATCCTTGATGCACTGCATACAATGCACGATGGCAAGTTTTTACATCTTCCCGTTGTTGATGGAGGTAGGCATTCACTCTCTCTTTAAGAAGTAAAAGCAATATGTAACTTACAAGAATGAAGTATAGTTAAATAAAAAGATAATATGCATGACAACAAACTGACTACATTCATTCTCCCTTTTTCCCTTACATTTATATGCTCATGAAAATAATCTTGCAGATGGATGTGTTGTTGCTTGTGTCGATGTACTGCAGATTACTCATGCTGCAATTTCCATGGTATTGATTTCATCCCTAATTCTCTGTTTCTGGTATAACTTTGTAAATTTTAGTATGTTTAGTTGTTCATCAGAATCCTCGTGACTGTTGGACAGTTGGAGTTTCCATCTCGATGTGTTTTTGTAATGGCTGAGCATATTCCAGCAATCTCATGATGATCACTATTAGTTTAATTCATCATATGCACTTACTGACTTACTTACCTGTCATGTTATCCTTAACATTGTTTGACTCCTTTTGTTCTTTTAACCAGCTATGATCATAATAGTTAGTCATATTAATAGTCAAAGCGGAAGCAATTGCTATCCAGTCCACATGTCACAAAAAGTTATTCAGTTAAAAGAGTTATGTACCTGCGTTCTTGACTTTTGCTGTATGTCAAGCCGCACCAGTTATCTACGTGGGATCGCATCCACTCTTATTTCATTTCATATGTGAGACCAAATAAATAAATATGGCCTACGTCTCCATTGAAGTATATTAATTCGTCAGGTCTTAGCTCTATTGTACATTCAGATATAGCAAGTCTAGCAATCTAGTAAACTATGTTGTCAAAGGCGTCACTTTTCGAAAAGACCCAATTTTGTATTTGGGGCCTCAAAGTTAGTGTTTTTCTAAGTGGACTAGTGGAGACAGGAAAATTGGTATTTGGTCATTCAGATAAGTTACTATATGGATAAATGTATGCATTATTTTTCTTTTTTAGATATGATTTACCAATTTGTCTTATATGTTGTATACCAAGTAGCCATATTCTATGATATGAGATCTAAAATAATTTTAAATCTGTACAATTAGAGGGTTTCTCGCCCCCCAAATTTCAAACTCCTTCGACCCACTCCACTTTTCTCCCCTAACAACTAGAGTGTAAATCAGTAAATGATGGATATTGAAGTTGTTACGGACAATGGGAGAAATACACGTTGTCTTTATAATACGACTTAGGAGGAAGAAGGATATAGACATGAATTATCTAATGATGCCTTTCTGTTTAGTAATTTACACTTCATTTAGTAAGCTATGCAAATTGCTTTCTTAAAGGTTGAGGGTAGCTCTGGAACTGTCAATGATATGGCAAACACAATGATGCAAAAATTCTGGGATTCTGCTCTCGCCTTGGAACCACCTGACGAGGAATATGACACTCAGAGGTACAATATATTTATTGTTACTTCTATATCATGGGCTCAACCTGGCTGTACTTCAGTAATAATGCGACTGAACTTTCTTGCAGTGAAGCTTCTGCATTTATGGCTTCAGATGGTGTAGAACCTGGGAAGTCTATGTACCCATCTCTTGGTCTTGGAAATTCATTTACATTCAAATTTGAGGACCGCAAGGGTCGTGTACATCGATTTAGTTCTGGTACTTTTTGGAAATATCAATTCGATTTTTATAAATCATGCATTGTCTGTATATTAGAGTAATATGCTCCGTTTTTTGAACTTTTGCAGGCACCGAGAATTTGGATGAGCTAGTTTCTGCTGTCATGGAGAGGATAGGCCGAGAAGGGACTGCCAATGAACAGGATCGTCCTCAGTTTTTGGTGCGTTTGTGGACTACATATAGCTGGTCAACTTTGTTTGTGTAATCCATCTAACAATTGTGTAACTTTTTATTTTTTTCTTTTGATTGTTCTAGTATGAAGATGATGAAGGCGATAAAGTTCTACTTGCATCTAATGGTGACCTTGTTGGAGCTATTAGCCATGCTCGATCAGTGGGTTTGAAGGTAAGAATTTCTGTTAGATCCACCAAATGCCAGTTTTTTGGAAGTTCTTTCATTAGTGTCTTGAACCTGTACCCCTTAAGAAGTTAGAAGTAAATCTTGCCCTGAATGATAGTTGATCTGACAAACTAAGGTTCTTCATGCTAATCCGTCAATCTGGGAAATTCTGCAATTATTACGTCCCCTTTGGGCGATGTTGGGACACTATCATAGGACAAAATTCTAGCTAGCCCGCATGAATTAAGCAGAATCGGGTGTGATAGTTTGTTGTTTATCATATCCACAAGACTTCACTATTCACTCCCTAGTTTGCTAAACTGAAGTAGGCTAATTGGCTAAACAGAAACTGGTCGATATGGTTCACTACACATCACTAAGGTATTAATGGGATGCGAATATTTTCAAAAATTCCGGGTGCACAAAAAACAAAGAGACAATATCTTCCAATTGATTCATGTTCGAGCATGTGATTTAGGAAAGTATTCATGTCGATACTCAAACTGCGTCAACGTTACAAGATAAAATGATATATTAAGCTATTTGGTTGGAAACTCTTTGTGAGGTGATTACGGTTTCCATATCTGAATTCTGATAGCCCATTGACCCAGAATACAGAGAACTCATTTAGCTATCGTTCGGTTTCATCATATTGTCAACCAATGTTTTGCCACAAATCATGAATAATATGTGCCTATGAGGCCGTGTTACCATTTTATATCCACATTTTTTCAGGTACTGAGGTTGCACCTTGACTATTCGGAGTCATCAAACAAGCAAGTACCACAGCAGCAAACATTGAATAATACCACAAGTACAACCCAGAAAAGTGCACAAGTATCTCTTCAAACTGGAATTATTGTGGCAGGTGCAGTTGCTGTGACAGGGATAGCTGTACTCGTATTCCTAAAGAGATCGAAGTAATTTTGCTGTAGAAAAACAAAGAAGAACCAACGACACGGCTAGTAGCTTTTCGATTTATTTTTAACGGTAAACACAATTTGAGTTCACAAAAATCTATAGTATAATGGCGGCGAAACCTGGGTAATGTTCCGTCACTTACAATTTTTTTTGTTCTGTTCTGTTCCGTATGTAAATGTACGGGATGAAAAATACAAGATCGAGAAAAGAATGCCAAAACGATATTATTTGATACGAGATTATCGTTGCAGTGAAATGTAATTATCATAAATTAAGGCTTACTTGATTGAAAAACAATTCAATTTGCAACACTTTCATTCAGTTCTTTTTCTCGTTGGCTTTTGGATATGTTTCATTACAGTCAAGTGGTATGGTCGGTGAGCAGTTGGTTCAGTCGAAGAAGGAAGAGATAAAAGATAGGGCGACCAATATGGTTGCAGTGTAAGGTAATCAGCTGTTACGACTAGTGGAAACATGGGAATATGGTCATTTTAGAAGACTGCACAAATACGGGAGCTATTCTAGTTGATCATAAATTGGGGGTCTAATTGAAATTAACCTTGTACTTTTATGTCCAATTCTGGTTGTTAAATAACGTTACGTTTTCAACTTAAAATGGATGGGGAGATGGATCTATCTTACAAAATAAGTAACATGAGAGATTTCTAGGTTATAAAATGGTTTCACCCTTTTTAAAACATTTAAGAGATTTAATTTAGTGGATAGCAAAAAAGATCAATTTGAGCTACTTTAGGATAATGATGTTTCGATAACGATGGTAGATGTTTTTAACCTCTTATCATCTTAGTATACAAATAGGAATTTTATAGAAGACTTCGAAATAAAATAAACAATTTTGAGATGTAAAATTTGGAGGAAGGAACAGTATCCATGGTTCACGTTGTATTCTCCCATTCTTTTACATGGCGGGTTGTTGTTCAAAGTAGCTTGATAAAAGAGGTAATTATTGGTGGCGAATACGCGGACAACCGTTTTTCTTATATGGACAACTATTTTTGGGTCCGATGCGAGTCAACTATGCTTGACTTAGTTGACTTTGATTTAATAAGGGGACAACTCCATAAAGTCTTAAATACTAATAATGAGTAACTTGTGGACTACTAACAAAAATAATAGTTAAAGATTGAAAACCTAAACTGTCTTCTTCTTCTTCATCTTCTTCCTTCTTCTTAGTCTTATTCTTCTTTCTTCACTTCTACTAAAAGTAAACTGTAGTTTCTACCATTTTTTTTTATCAGACCCTAAATGGATGAAGAAGACAAAATCTCTTCTTAGTCTTATTCTTCTTTCTTCACTTCTACTAAAAGTAAACTGTAGTTTCTACCATTTTTTTTTATCAAACCCTAGATGGATGAAGAAGACAAAACCCCTCAATCTGCACCTGAAGAAGTTTTTCCGGGTGTTTCTATAATAGGCATTAATGACATTGATGAGGTAAAACAGAACATAACTTGCGACGAAAATCTGGCAAAATCGGACAATTTTCCAGATTTTCGTAGCAACTTAGCTTCTGTTATGCCGTATTTTCGGAGAAAAACCGACGAAAATATTGCACAACAGAAGCTAAGTTGCGACGAAAATCTGGCAAGTTTTCTGATTATGTCAGATTTTCGTCGCAAGTGATGTTCTGTTATGCCATATTTTTGCACAACCCGAATTACCAGATTCATCTTCCTCTTCACCATCGTTTTCAGAGTCAGAACCAACAGATCCATCTTTGTCTTCCACATCTTCTCTAATTTTCTCTGCCATCAGTACCATCTTCTTCTTAATGGTTTGTTTTAGAGTTTTAGGGTTCTAACCTTTGTCTTTTGGGAGATTCTACAACAACTCCCTTGCCTTTGTTTGATGTCATAACCACCAATGCTTCCCCAAGGAGTTTCTCTCTCTAGAAATTTGGGTGATGATGAAGAACAAGTAATAGAAGAGATGAAGACTAAACTAACCTAGAGTTTATGGAGAAAGAGAGAGGTCATCAAATAATACATCTGATTCTAAGAGGACTTGAGTGAAAATAATAGAGATTTGTCCCCTTAGAAATTGATGTCCATATAAAAATTTAACTTTTTTGCGTTGTCCACATAAGATAGTTATGCATATAAGAAAAACGGTTGTCCGCGTATTGGCCACCATTTCTATATAGGTCAAAATAATATAGAAAATAAGTGAAAAAGTATAAAAACCCTTGAAAATTATTATTCAGGTAAAAAAGTGTGCAAATACTAAAATATATTTTTTTGTCATTTTGTGTAACTAAATTCTTTTATTTTTCTTTAAACTTTAAATCGATATAACTTTTGTTTGAGATGTCGGATTTCTATAAAAATTATATAATTAGAAATGATTTTTCATTAGCTTTCTAACAAGATTCACTTTCAATATTTTTTTTCAAAAAAAAAAAACTCAGAAAAAAAAACTCAGAAAAAAAAACATTTTTTTCCTTTATGTTTTTCTACAAACGTGTTTGCAACAATCTGTTGTGCAAACGTGTTATGAGAGAATATAAGTTTTAGTGGAGAAAGAAGAACTCTTGATGTTATATAGTAATTGAGAGATGAAATGAGGAAAATAAAAATTTCTATAGATCTTTGATATAACTTAAGATTACATATCAGTAGAGATAATACATGATAATCTTCGTGGTACCTTAACAAAAAAAACCATATTGCATTCGCCATAACCGAGAAACTTCCATCTCGAAAGAAAAATAATTACCCATCCAAAAGCGAAAAACCTTACTTAGTCACTGCCTTCGCTTCTAAACTATATCGTTGTGTTTTGCGGCTTCTCTTGTCATGTCCAATCTTCAAACTCAAAGCCAGTGGCATTGTGAAATGGAATAAGGCTTCAAGTACCACCAAAGATCAAGCTAGCTTGAAGTCTCCGTAAACAAATCCAACGATTTTTCTAATCTATAAATATTTATTTCTGCAGTATTAACTTTGTAAGCATTCATCTCAAATCTACGGCAAGGAACATAAAAGATATATTAACTGAAGATGTATCAAATATGTTATAGGATAAACACATAGAAAAAAATTCAATCGTAATCAAGTAAATGACAAGAAACCAAGCATTCAAACACAACAAGAAATTGAGCACACAAAATCATATCGTACCTATTGACAATATGACGAGTTCTAGTATCAACTAAATAACATATAATACTTAATAATAATATTAAAAAACAGTAGTAAGATCATAAGTCTTATAGGTATTAATATATGAAGCTTAGAACTGTTGTGGGTCATAATATCAGTTAACTGTATAGCGATTTTTCATTAAATTGAGCTTGTCCGGAGCTTTCCATCGTATGAACCTTCTTCATCCTATTGGACTGAAAGCATCAATTTAAAATTTACAGGAGATAGTGCCCGAGAGTGCTCAATATGAAATAATTATGTTTGATTAAAATCCCAAATTCTCAAAATCAAGAAAACAATAACTTCAGACTATAGAGAGAAACTAAAACCCAAACTAATACAAGTCACATACTCAGTCAGACATTAATACAAACACTTAAACCTCATACCTACTCACAGTAACAACTTCTAATTTAATCAAGTAACCATGAGATCGCTTTGAAGGACGACGATGATGAAAGAAACCTGGAAAATTGGTAGATAGATCAGAATAAAGAGATACAACTTCAAAAATATTACCATCAATCTCTTCGATTAGGGAAGTTTTCTTTGCAAGATTATCTCGAAGTTTCGATTGGTGATTTTCGTTAACTCTAGTTGAATCAAAACTAGATTTTGATCTAAAACAGTTTGAACCCGACGAAATCTTTTATGAATCATCTTCCATACCTCTCAATCGGAAGAAGAAGAAGAAGAAGGAAAAACCCTAGTAAAAATCTGACTTTTTTAGAGAGAAAGAGAGTTCTAATATTTAAGGGTATTTTAGAAACCAAAAAAATTAGAAAATGACCTTATTATTAATTTCTCATATTATTTTAAACCTTATGTATCAATACCCATATTGTTTTGACATCTTTTAGTTAATACAAAATGTTATATGCCTTTTTAGTTATTATTAATAATATATTGACCTAAAAGATCATTTTCCCTTGATAAAAACAACCTTCCATTACTTTCGAAGTCTTTTCATTAGTTACATCAGTTCCGCCTAATGTAGCATACTTCGTGATGCAGGGGCACCCGGCGTGGAGGCTTTTTCCATGACTAAACCGGGCCATGGGCCATCCGGCCATGGAGAGTAGCTTTAGGAAGTCCCAATTTTAGTATGATTATTAGAGAATTTAGGTTTAGGAAATTATGTTATTTTAGTATTTCCAATAATTGGAAAGGTCCAGATTTGAGTCTAGTTATTTAGGAAGTTGCAGTATTTTATTTATTTAGGAAAGTCTAATTCAAGTCTATCTAGGAAAGTCCAGAATCCTATAAAAGGATATCTAGTTTGTCCATTATTGGCATGTTGAAGAGAAAACCCAATCAAGTTTAATCGAGTTTACAGTTATTTAGAGTTATTTAATCGTTATTTTATCGTTCTTCGTATTAG
The DNA here is from genome assembly GCF_041429995.1 of Eschscholzia californica. NCBI lineage: Eukaryota > Viridiplantae > Streptophyta > Magnoliopsida > Ranunculales > Papaveraceae > Eschscholzia > Eschscholzia californica. The sequence goes on along the minus strand of NW_028238483.1, from coordinate 40,797,794 downwards.
TTTATTTTATTCTTAAATTCCGCTGCGTTCTACATCATGTGGTATTCAGAGCCACCAAAGTTTTTGGCTAATGATTCTGGAAATTTTTTTCCAGAGCAGTTACATCAGTATCAATCGTATTATATTCGTCAAGATGATTATATTCAATCAAATTATACTCATCAAGAGATAACGAATCAATGCTCATGTTCTTCATGTTTATATGCGAATAACGACTCGTACAATTATCATTGGAATCCGGGAGAAATCGAACGAGAAACCCCTCCACAACCGTATTCATCATCACCGTCACCACCCCCACCATTGTCTTATACAGCTTCACATCCATATTCTTCTTCTACACCACCTCCGTACTCTTATTATTCACAACCGTTTTCACCACCTCTACCTTCATACACTTATTATTCACCACAATCACCACCACCACCGCAACCTTCGTACTCTTATTTTACACCGGCACCGTATTCACCACCTCTTATACAACCGTATTCACCTCCACCACCAACACAATCATCTTCTCTTTCCTATTCACCACCACAACAACCACAACCGTCTTTTTTCGAAACAGTTCCATCGCTAATACCCGATTTAGTTAAGGTTCAACATGTGGTGAACGACATCAAAACAATAATACGTCAACCATATTCATCGTCTATTTTAACTTTCAATAAGGAAGAAGAAAGAGAAGAACACAAAGAAGTTGAAGAAGACGCTCACAACGATGTTCAAGTCGACGAAGAAGAAGAACAAGAAGAAAAAGAAGCGTACGAAGAAGCTGAAGCTATAGGTATTTACGCAATTACTTCATCACAAACTACGAACGAAGGAAAACCTAAAATAACAATGGAGAATAATAATCCATTGGAGAAGATTACGAGCTTGAAAACTCTTAATAATATCCTTTTGAAAGAAACAAAGGAGCGACGTAATCAGGTTAGTACTCTTATGAAATCTAAAAGTGATCTTGAAATTGAAATCGAACGATTTATAGCTGAGAATCAAACATTAGAGGAAGAGAAGAAGATTCTTCAAGATAAAGCTATGGAAGCTGAGATTAAACATAACTTAACCCTAGTGAATGAAGCTGCGTTAGAGGAACAGATGAATGAAGAAGCTAAAGAACTGAACGATCAATTAAATGAGAAAATCAAAGAGGTTATTGAGGTGAATAAGGAGTTCAGTGATTACAGAATTGAAGTGAATAACGATCGTGAGAAGAGGCAAAAAGAAGAAGATAGATTGAGAAATTTAGTGAATGATTTGGAGAAGAGTAATGAAGAATCTCATAATGAAATCAAGCGGATCTGGAAGATTAATAATCGAATTCTCGAACAGAAATCAGACATGGAGATGAAGTTTTGTAATATAGAGAAAGAAAAGATTGATCGAGATGTTGAGATCAAGAAATTGCAGAAGCAGCTTGATATCGTCAATGGAGAGTTAGGTCGTGAACGAAGTTCTTCTGAAGTTGTTGTTCGTGAGATGAATTTGATCTAGAAGAATCTCGATATTCAGGTAATTGAATCTAAAACTTTGAAATCAAATTTCATTGAACTTGATAAAATTAGATTAGAAATTCAGGAGAAACTGAATCAATTAGAGAAAGAAAAAGAAATACTTATTGAGGAAGGAAAAGTTAGGGAAATAAATATTAAATCTTTGATTAAGGAGAAAGATTTAGTTGATGGAAAGTTGATTGATTCCTTGAAATCAATTGAGAATCTGAAGAGAGCGAAAGATGAACTTGTTAGAGAGAAGGAAGAGATTAATGAACAGGGAACTAATCTGAAGATGAAGATGGATGACTTACAAAAGGAAGTTGAAAAGCTTAAAACCACCATATCTGTAATGGAAAAGAGTGAAGTAGAATTACAGTCGAAAGTTTCGAACACTTTGGATGAAGTAGCAAGAAAGTTTAAGAAAATAGACGAAGAGAAAGCTAATCTTGAGAAGGAAAAGGTTAAGAGAGAGACTGAAATTGAAGAACTTCAAAAAGAATTGAGCAATCTCAGAGTTGTTTCATCAAAACATGAAGAATCTTACAAAACCCAAGTGGGAAAAACTAGCAAACTTCAATCCGAATTTGAGAAAATGATGGATAATCTCGAAAGGGTTACTCTTGAAAAGAATGGTGTTCGAAGAGATCTTGAATTGAAGAAGAAAGATGAAACTATCTTGAAGAAAAAAGTTTAGGAATTAGAGAAGAATATAGAGAAGACACTTAAAGAACAAAATCACCAAAAGAAGGAATTCCGGCAACGTTGGATTCGGTATGAAGTTGGTGTTTTGGTCCTTATTCTTCTTCGAAATTCCGGCAAATGTCGAACAAAGTGGGAATTACGGATCGCCATAACAGAGTTCACCGTTTGCTGGTGCATTACGTTATTTTCTTCATCAAACGGTTCGGGACGAACCTCTTGGGAGAAGGGGATGCTGATGCAGGGGCACCCGGCGTGGAGGCTTTTTCCATGACTAAACCGGGCCATGGGCCATCCGGCCATGGAGAGTAGCTTTAGGAAGTCCCAATTTTAGTATGATTATTAGAGAATTTAGGTTTAGGAAATTATGTTATTTTAGTATTTCCAATAATTGGAAAGGTCCAGATTTGAGTCTAGTTATTTAGGAAGTTGCAGTATTTTATTTATTTAGGAAAGTCTAATTCAAGTCTATCTAGGAAAGTCCAGAATCCTATAAAAGGATATCTAGTTTGTCCATTATTGGCATGTTGAAGAGAAAACCCAATCAAGTTTAATCGAGTTTACAGTTATTTAGAGTTATTTAATCGTTATTTTATCGTTCTTCGTATTAGTTTATTTTATTCTTAAATTCCGCTGCGTTCTACATCACTTCGTGTAGCTCAATATCTGCAACTTCTGAAATGATCCTCTATTTTCTCCACCTCTTATTCCATGTCTGACTAAATCTGTTCGTGCCAACATTCAATGTTGACAACATTTTTTTTAAACAACTTTTACGTCCCTTAACTTGGTGTTTTGATCGTTGAACAGAACACCTTCAAGGTCTGTTTTGATCGTTGAACAGAACAGACCTTGAAGGTCTGTTCCCCGAACACGAACAGATCTCGGTTCTTTAACAAAACAGACCTACCTTTTTTTTATGTTGAGAGAGGGAGAGGGATATGAGAGAGAAAAAAAAAGAGAAAGAAGAAGAGAGGGAGATGGAAAGAAGAAGAAGAGAGAGGAAGATGAAGAAGAAGAAGAAGAAGAAGAAGAAGAAAGAGGAAATTAATTTTTTTTAGAGAGTGGTGAGAGAAATTAAATTTTTTTAATGATTGTAGCCGGCCGACGACCTTCGCCGAAGAAGACGATGAGGTGGCGAGAAGATGAGGTGGCAGAGAGAGGTGATGACATGGACGAGAGAAGGTGATGACTAGTTAACGGTGTTATAACGGTAGCTCAAAAATGGGCCATTTGGAAAACCCCTAGAGAATTGGAAACGTCTAATTAGAGATTGAGATCTATATTTCACCGATTTTAAGTTCCACGTCATATATATATATATATATATATATATATATATATATATATATATATATATATATATTGCAAAAACTTTGCAAATAATTATACCCCTAGCGAATTGGAAACGTCTAATTAGCGTACTTCGTATCCGTACCCCGTTTTCGTACCGAAGCGTATCCCGTTTCTGGTAACTATGCTTTAGACAGCAGCTCCAAGACTAACCCATGGTGGTCTATTGATTTTCTTCTTCTTCTTCTAGTTTAACAAGTTGTATGTGTTTGAAGTAGGTGAACGAAACAAACGAAGGTGGACACCACCCACATTAAAAATCGGTGCTTATAGAGAACTCGGGTCAATTGTAATTGACCTGGTCAATAAAATTTCTGGATACTAACATCGTATTGGCCGAGTGCCTTTAGAATCAACTTTTATTTTGGGTTTATTTGAACCAACAGGAACATGATTTAGACAACAAAATAATAATAATAATAATAATAATAATAATAATGATGATGATAAATAAACAGTAAAAAATAATGGAAATGAGAGATAATTTTTAGAATTGGTGACTAATAAGTCGTCAATTACTTTTTTTTATTTTTCTTTGAAAGAGTCGTCAATTACTTAATCTTTAGGTCATAATATATTAATATTTTATTTTAGTTGTAGATTTGGTTATCTTTCATGACTAGTTACACTCATAATAATGCAGATGATTAAGTTGAGTCTTGACAATTATGAAGACATAGACATTTCTCCTTGTTACAAGCTCCCATTCCATCTTGATGTATGCTACGACATATGCCGTCACAATTTCCATGTACACACCTAGCATTGGCAAAATAATATACTTCTCCTTCGCATTTTGTCATCATCGCATGTGCTTGACGGATCATCGTTGATGAAACTACACAACAAAATCAGATAAATAAGTTTTAATAAAACATAAAATACAAAAAACAAAACTAAAAACAAAACTATTTAATCTATGTGGTTAATTAGTGTATAGAATCCTCTCGCATGAGAAGGTTTGTCGGGTTGAACCTGAGAGCAACCCACCTATGACCCTCCACATGAGATGGTAACACCAATTTGTACATGCAACATCTAGTAAGAAAATCACACATAGTAAAGTATGGGTTGAGAAACATACCAGAACATAAAACAAGAACCAGAAGGAACAAATTGGTGGAAGAGAACTTGACCATCCTAACGTTTCAAACAAAATTGAAAAAACACTTTTGAAAGAAATCAAGGGAACGAGGTTTGCTTTGATGTTCAAGAGTTTGGCTATCTATCTCTATTTATAGTACTTACAAACAATCACATGGATCTCTTGATATGCTATAAAAGGTTTTGTTTTTAATGGAGAATCCAAATTATTAATTCTAGTTAGAAATTTAATTTTCAGAATCTCCAATATATTGGGATTAATGATTAATAATTGGGTGCTTCTGAAGGCACTGGGTCAAAAGACTGTTAGCATTCGAGAATTTTATTGTCTCGGGTCAACGGTTATTGACCCGAGTTCTCTATAAACACCGGTTTTTAATGTGGGTAACGTACACCTTCGTTTGGTTCTTTCATCTTCTTCCAACAATGATAAACATCCTATATCCCAAGTTAAAGCCAGGTAATGGGTCTTCCCAATTTGCATATCAGTGACACAAAATCAACCATTCCTAATGAAATAACTCTATGAGGTGAACCAAATAACTAATCCTTATTTCATCTCAATATATTTTCAAACAATTAAATCGGCAAATCAAGGCAAGTCCAATTAAACATCAGGGAGAAATAATCCAGGTCTTGAAGTCTTACAGTAACACAAATACAAGAATTGGAACAAAAACCATTAGAAAAAGCAATCTTGGACTGATTGGTAAGTATTAAACCAAAAAGTATAGACATTGAAAAACCTAAAAAATAAAAGTATATAGTGAAAAGAAAACTCACAACAGAAGATTTAACAACAATAGCCTCAACTTCATGATCAACAACATTGCCAGAAAATCGATGATAATCACCTGGATGAACAAACGACGACTTCATCGATGAAAACGACATATGACGACGTTCCAGATATTGCATACTCCGACCCGACGGTTGTGCTGACCGACTCGAAGCTCGACCTTCAGACATCAAAATCGGAAATTTCTTCTAAGATTGTTTGAAGTCGATCAAAACCCTTTTTTTTTATATACTTTGTTAACAGGATCAGATCAATGGATCGAGAGAGGTATGGACTGAAATCGAAGATGAGGGAGAAATTCTATGGCAGAAACTGTAAGGAGATGGGATCTAGAGAGAGAAAGAGGTTAACAAAAAGGAGAAAACAAGGATGGAAATTCTTTCGGATGGATATGGAGGGACTTGTCGGTTAGAATTAACTCCACCTTGACCGGTGCCTACATAGTTGGGCGTGCTAACAGAGAAAGGAACATTTGGACCTGATGCTAATAGAGATGGATGCTAGCAACTTTTTGACCCGGTCCCTTTAGAATCACTCTTACAATTTGTTGTCAAAACTACTCTATCAAAAAGCACTTCTTTTCATTACTAGGGAAGGCTTAAAATACAGCTTTTTAACAACAGGTGTCACTTAAGAACTGTCATTTGTCAAAATAAGTAGCCTTTGGCGAGTGTGGATAATCCATTAGTAGTAGTATTACTAACCTACCAAATCACCGGGGAGTGTTTTGGGGCATCCAGTTTTATATGGGGCTACTCAAGTTGACAAAAACACAACCTAATTTAAGTTCCAAAAATTGACAAAGTCTGTTTTAAACTTTTAAGTCTCAAAACTAACTGCGCCCTTTGGCTGACGATAGAGAAATTCCGAAGAAAGAGAGGAGAGAAATAAGCACAGAGAGAAACAAACAAAAGTGACTGTGGCCGTCACTATAGTGCGAGTGGTGAAAATGAAAATTAGAATGAAACAATAAGACGATCAATTTGATTTTTGAGATATAATTAAACTAAAGTTTAACTCGTGTTTGGCAAGCCGAGAGAGTTTTGTAATCTCAAGTAAATTTAGATCGCTAGATTAATCCAAAACCTTGTGCCCCAACGAAAACTTGGTGCCCCAGAGTACCCACCAATCTATAATGAGTCCCTCTGTTTTCTCTTTCTACCTCCATTAATTAACTTGAAAATAGCCAATCAAATTGATGCAGTAAAAGCTGTGAGATTGGGAGAGTTTAGAGAGAGAGAGAAGTTCCTCTGCTAAAACAAAAGAGTAAAACCCAAGCCAAGGTTGAAAGAAAAAGCTGAAAAAAGTGGGGTCTCTCATCTTCCTCAGTTATTCTTCATAGCTTCTTCACATGCTCATCTAACCCTTTCTCTCTCTCTCTTTTCTTCCCTCCTTTCATTTTGAAAATTAGTAAAGGTAATACTACTTGAAGTAGAAATAAAAACCCATTTTGTATTTTTCTTTTCTTCTTCTTCTCTCTCTTTATTCCTCTGACATTCCACAGATTTTTGCAGAGTTTTTAATGTTTTTATGATCTGTTGTTGTTATTATTTTATGGGTTCATTCTGATCTCATTGTTTGTTAGTTTGATTTCTAGTCAAAGGGTACTTTCATCTTTGTCAGCATTTTTTACTTTCTGGGTTGGTTTATTTTATTTGTAATTGTGTTATTGGGGTTAAGTAATGAGATTTGATTCTTTTGGCTTCTCTGTTAGTAGAAGACATTTGGGGGTTTTCTTTCATGGGTTTGATCTCTTGAAATCTCTCTTTCAACTTTGGGGTTTTGTGAAGTTTGGAGATTAGGGTAGGTATTTGATTAGATGGGTAGTTATCATATTGTGTTTGAAGCAATGTTTGTTATTAATTTTACTGTTTGAATGAATGAATATGTGTATCTGCTGTTTCTGGTGTTTGGTCTGTTTGAATGGAATTTGATAAAGTCAAGTATATACTGATCCTTTCCTTTTCATCTTCTATTTATTTGATTTCATTACTGAATTTTTTTATTTGTTTTTCAAACATTTCTGGTGGAAGTTTGGATGGGTTTTGGGTGGATTTGAAGCTAAGCTGGGAGAATGATGAGTAGGGTAGCTCTTTTTCTGTTAAACAGTTAGGTACCTTTCAAATAAAACTAGGGTTTGTCATGGATTCTATCCACTCTCTTTTTCTTTCATTATTCATATTGAGGGACCTGTATGTTTCTTGTTTTTCTGATTTTTTTTCTGGGTTATCTTGTTTACTGCTTCTATGGTCTGAATGATGAAACTTTTTTTGTTGCAGGTGAGATCTGTGTGAGGTATTTGAAGAGTTCTTGATTGTTATAATTCGAAATGGATCGCCGGAGTTGGCTTTGGAGGAAGAAATCTTCTGAGAAGAGTCCTGGGGGAGAAACCGAAAGTTCAGGATCGATATCTTCTCATTCTGAAAGATATTCTGACGATCAGGTAGGTTGTTGACTCTTTATCTGTAGTTCAATATGATTCCTCCTTTGACATTTTGAAATGGGATCTTTACTTGTCTTACTTGATTGACTAACTTGAACTCTTGATTTTACAATGTCATTTTGTTTGACATTGTTAATATTCCTTTTTCCTTTTCATTTATAGTGTTTCATTATTTCTATTATTCTTTAGCTTCTTCGGGCACAAAAGGAAGTGACATGAATGTGAGATTAGGGCACTAAAACCCCCCCATTATATTTAGTATTTATTACTACCCTAGCTTCGAGTATTTATCTGCAATATACAATTATGTATCTGAATTCCTCACCGTGATTAACAATTTCAAAGTCACCTTCGAGTTCCTTTTTTCTGCTCTGGGTCAAAGTAAAGTTTCATATATAAGGATAGGGTTAGTTAGGAATTGCTTATACCTCTGAGATTCGGGGTGCTAAATTTGACATCTGTATTCATAAATGAGAAGGAAATAACATTAGACACAGAACGTAAAATACAGAGAGACCTCTATGTAACGATGACAAGGTTGTGAGAGGGGAAAGGTGGGGCTGAAGGTGAAGTAGTAAACAGTGGGAAAGGGCGCCTATGCTGTCAAACTCGGAGTTGGAGGCTAGTAGATTGATTTGGGATAGTGACTAAGGGCATAGGGCTGAGTAGTATTATATACTCGGCATATTAGAATCATTTGTAGTTCCTTATAAGTAATCTAAGAATAATATTATGTTCTTGTATGTATCTCCTGAATTACATAACTACCATGACATAATGGAATAGAACCAATCTCTAGTTCATTAAATCCGAACGTTGTACCTTATCGTTTCCAAATACTGCTCCTCTAATATTAACAAGAATCAGTAGCTGAAGATGAACAAAATCAATATTACTAGTGAAACCTAGCACTATAATCACTAAATCACAGAACAAATTGTTCTTGTTTTGGTGCAGATTGTTTTTGTTTTTCGTTGTTGTACTTTTTACAAGATGAATTGTTGTTTTGTTCAAAGAAAATTTTACATGAAAGACCTTCACGACCGAGGGTATCAAATAACCAGGAGTACTAGTGCCTAGGAGCTTTAGAAGGCAAACTTTAGTGAAGTAGTCTGGTATCATATCAGTGGAAATAATCCATAAAAAATTAGAGACCATATAAAACAGAAAATACTCTAAAATAGGAAGGAAACGATACAAGCCCGAATCAATTTAATCAGCCCTCAATGATCACAAAACCATATATTAAAAGCAAGGTATTAAATTTGGGTTTCACTATGAAATCCAGTCTACTTGGAAGCCAAGTTATTTCTTTGAAATATTTAAGTTAGTTTGAATAATTGAGAAGTTATGGAAATTCATAGAAATGTTGAAAATGTTGTGTAATTGATGAAAAATCATATTAGTTTTTGTTAAGAAGTTCCCAAACAATAAAAGAAACATAACAAGACGTGCTACCAGGTTCGAACCATAACTTTGGTCGGAGAAATGAAAATTTGTAGTACTTCGTCAGACGCTCACATAAGAATATCAGAGATTTTTATAGGAATTACATCAAATCATTTATTCTATTTGATGAAAAAGTTAATGGTATTTTGGTATCCCCATAAAAGAAAATTGAAAATCAACGGTCTAGTATTGTGTGAGGTAAAGTAGTTTGAATTCTCAAATTTCAACGGAAAGACTCAAAAGAACAGTGATATTAGCATATTTCGTTGTTTTTCTCTAAATTTCAGTCGAAAGTGATGATTCTTGTTGAGACGAAAAGGTATTTCAACCAAAGTTTCACTCGTTTCGGCTGAAAGATACTGAAATTTAGTACCACATACTTATTGAGTAAGTTGTTGATATCGTATATCTAACACTGGAACAGATCTAGTGATTTGTATTATAGATTATTTATTATTCATGCGACAGGATCAATCAAAGGCATCTCCTGTTCATAACACTCAGTATCCAGAGGTCACATCGAAATCTCCAGAGGTCATGTCTAAATCTGCAGATACTGGTGAACAAGTTACCGAGAATATGAAAAATTTGACAGAGAAACTATCTGCCGCACTTTTGAACATCAGCGCAAAAGAGGACTTAGTAAAGCAGCACTCCAAGGTTGCAGAAGAAGCTGTCTCAGGTATGAACATATAGCACTATTATAGAAGTTAGAAAGAAACACCAATCTTGATCCTAATTCGATGTTATTCTCCAATGCTGGTTTAAACAAAACCTACTCATCAGTGATCATCAGTTTCATCACTAAAGCAAGCCTTTCGGGGATGTTGTTTGCGTTTCAAGGAAATGTTATGTACTTGGATTAGAATTTATTGGAAATGGTTATAGGAAGACATTAAATAACCTTACGATTTGAGTGCTTTTTTGTCGTTTACATAATAGTTGGAGAGGGAACTTTTTTCATCAGAAGAAAGTAATTTACATGACTAGTTTTTTTTTTTTTTAAAACCCACTTTGGTCGGGTGGTGACATGCACGTGTCTCCACAGGAGAGACCAGAGTTTAAATATGTTTCCAAAATAAGAAACTTGGTGTTGTTGGTTGATACTGATTCCTAGTTTCCGCATTTTGGATGTAAATGTTACATATCTAATAAGTCTTACCAAACGAGATTGCTTATGGTGTATGGAAGAATACATGCTTTTATTTCTCCAATGTCGATTATACCAATGAGATTGCTTATGTTCTGGTTCTGCCGTCTGAAATTCAATTTAGGCTGGGAGAAAGCCGAAAATGAAGTGGTGGTCGTGAAGCAGCAGCTTGAAGCTGCAACTCAGAAAAATTTATCGCTTGAAGATCGTTTGGGACATCTCGATGGAGCTCTCAAGGAATGTGTCAGGCAGCTCCGACAAGCCCGAGAGGAACGAGAGCAGAAGATTGAAGAAGCTGTTGCCAGAAAAACTCATGAACTTGAGTCCATCAAGCTTGAAATGGAAGCTCAACTTGCAGAGCTCCACACAAAACTTGAATTTGCAAAAGCTGAAGCCGAGTTCTCTAATATTGATCCAAATCTTGATCTCAAGCCAAAACTTGAAGATGCCAAAGAAGAAATTTCAAACCTCAGACGCGAGCTTCTTGCTCGAGATAATGAGCTTGAAATTAACACTCTGGAGAGAGATCTGAGTGTCCAAGCAGCCGAAACAGCCAGCAAACAACATCTAGATAGCATAAAGAAGGTGTCCAAGCTCGAGGCCGAGTGCCGAAGACTTAGAGCTGCTGCTCGAAAGGCGAACGGTAATAATGATCAAAGATCCTTTCCCTTGGCTTCCTCTTCCTCGATATATGTTGAGTCGTTTACAGATAGTCAATCCGATTATGGAGATCGATTACTTGCATTGGACTCTGACCCACCTCGCAAAATGGAAAACCTTGTTACTTCCTCTTCCATGGATATTAGTCTCATGGATGATTTCCTTGAGATGGAGAAGCTTGCAGCTATGCCCGAAGCTGAAAGCATGAAAAACAAAGAAGGTGATCATCTAGACCAAACGAAAGCAGATCTCGAAGCTATGATTCAGAGGATATCCGAACTTGAAGAGAAGATAGAGAGAATAGAAGTAGAGAAAGCAGACCTCGAAATGGCATTATCCGATAGTCAAGATCATCTAGAAATATCACAAGATCAGCTGAGAAAATCTGAGGAGAAGTTAATTCAGTTACAAACACAGTTGAATATTTCAACTGAATCAGAGCAAGCAACTAAGATAGAAATGGAGTCTGTCAATTCAAGAAGGAAAGAGCTTGAATCTCAAGTAGTTGCCATGGATGCTGAGATAAGAACACTCCGTTCGAAGATTGACTCATTAGAGACAGACATCGAAGACGAACGAGCATTAACAACAGAAATTATGACTAAGTATCGATCATTAGAAGATCAACTAACCAAAACGAAGCATGAAAATGAACGAAAGCGATCAACGAAATCAAATGGAGAGTTGAAGATAAAACAGGTAATTTCGATTTCATTCTAACCAATATTTTAATATCTGAAAATCACAAGTGGCTTATTCAAGTATTACTGTCTCAAACTTTATTTCGTATTCTTTCTTCTCTCAGTCGGTCATTAAAAATTTTGTGTAATCGCAGGAGAAAGAACTTGCAGTGGCAGCTGGAAAACTAGCCGAATGTCAGAAGACGATAGCTTCGCTCGGACAGCAGCTACAATCACTAGCTACACTAGAAGACTTCATGATTGATTCTACTAGTAAGCCACTTGAGCTAGTAGGATCGCCGACTCCTAATAAAAGTGGGGGAGAATATTGGAACTTGCACTCAAATGATGCTTATTTACCCAAAACAGTTGTGGAAGAGGGTTCTCGTCCGTCTACGAATACGAACGATAACAATGGTGAGTCTCTCTCATCGTCATCATCTTCGTCAACTTCGTCTGTAAATCGTTCAGTGAACTCTGAGAAAAGTCGGAATGGGTTTAGTAAAATGTTTTCTAGAGGCAAGAGTGGAATTTCGGATAGAAAGTAGTCCATGATTTGTAAACTTGTGATAATAGCATTCGGCATGTTGAATTTTTGATTGAAAAACTGAATGAAAAATGTGTATGTAAAAAACAGAAGTAATTATTGATTTGTTGTGTGAGATTATTACTTTCACATGCATAATTCTCAGAGGTAAATGGAAATCGAGCAAAAATATGGATTTTATTTTCATGTATTAGAACATGTCAAATCAGTCTCCAAGATATCTACTAATCTAGGAAAACATGGGGCCTAAACGGGTAGGGGTAGGAATCGGACTAGGTTGGGTAACCGTGGGCTTACTCCGTCGTGGGTCGGGCTCTGGAATTCTATGCCTGAATCTGTTTCGGGGACATACAAATTGCGAGGAGAATATACTGATGGAAGATAGCCCGTGTTTAAGAATGACTGTTCTTCATTCGTGCGATAATGTATTTCTTTTCCACCCTGCTAATCTCGAAGAAATTTTCTTGACAAGGTTGTAGTAAAAACTTGACCAACTATCTGACTTTTGGATTTCTGTGACTGAAACAAGAGTTCAGTAATTTTACTCTTTGTCTCAGGACAACTATTTTGGCTGAAATTGATTGCCGATTGGTGATAGTTTATGAGTTTACCCTAATAACTGGAGTGACCTTCAACTACGCTTCTAAAATAGTTTCGTCTAAAGTTTTGCCAAAGAAAAATAAGTCGTCTGCAAATATGAGATGTGAGACTGAAGGAGCGTACCTGTCGAGAGACCTTGAAGTAGTCTCCATCTTTTTGATTCTGCAAACATACCTTGAAGTAGACCATTGCCAAAAATAATGAAGTGGAGGTGACACAACTGTAAATCAGATCATTAGTTTTTTCTTTTGCTTAAGAATTTCTCTTTAGGTCTTGAGTAGGTCTACTCTCTTTGTCTCTCTTATTAGGCTTTTTCACTTCGATGTATGACTGATTCTTCTTTAGGTGTGGAATAAGTCTATTTTTGTAGTTTCTTTCGTCATTTTTCTAATTTTAAATTGTTGACATTAAAAAAAGATACACTTAAAAAGAGTACATGATTGATGCCACATTAGTATCTGAGTCGATCTCTCGAATGCAAATCTCTCGAAAATACATTGAGGAACCCACACAGTTAATGTGTTAATGTTACATGTATATTAAATATTGATGAAGAAGATACTTGGATGATACAAGCTACATTAGCTTTTTCATGTTGTATTTCTTTGTTACCAAATCAGCCTATACTGATTCTCAACTACTCATAAGTACTAACTTAAAGATTAGTGGTACTTCAACCTTTTACCTCAACCACTCATAAGTACTCACAATGTATAGAGATAGATTTTGCAGTGGTTTGTATAAGTTTGAACATTTTTGCACAAACTTAAAAGAAATTTGACTTGTCCTTTACATAAAGTTTTACATGAAATTAGATATTTGGTTCAATTTTCTACAATATAAATTATTAAATGTTTTTTTTATATAGTTTGTACTATTTGTATGGTTTCGCCGAGAAAACCATACTGACAAAAATATTGGTCTATTTTTTCAATTAACACAGGTACAAAATAAAGTCTTCCGTTAGATGTTATTTTATAGTAAATGCACTTGAAATTTTTAGTGACAAACTTTGCTGATTTCCCTTTCAACAAACTAAAGATACCTAAGATGTCAAGACGAATATGGTATTCATTTTATTTAAGTTAAAATTGTGAAGAGTTTTTTTTTTATGAGAGGAATTGTAAAGAGTGTTAGGATTAACATTTTCACAAAGAGAAAATGACAAGATTGATATAATATCCAAAAATTTAGACGAAACTTAATAGAAATGTGACCTAACAAATTAGAGAGACACAAAAGAAGAAATCTGGTTCACATCATATTCCCACTCTTCTGCCCATTCAATCATTGTTGAGAAAAAATAAATGAAAGTGGGATAATAGTTGGGGAAGTTTTAAAGTCGCCTACCTTTAGTGTTAAAAGGCGTCTACTTCCCTCACAAATACCCCTCAAATTTGCCGTGGAGGAGGCGTGCCTATATCACTTATGGGGGCACCTTTGAAACTAACCCCCCCACCAGTATTAACTTCTTTTTTAGTATCGACTACAATGGTCATTACGAAGACATTGGTACTGTACTACTGGTCTAAAGTCGACGAATTAAATGGCCTAAAATCTACAAAAGTTACTTTATTTATACTCAGATTCAATATTACTAGATTTGAACTTCCATCGTATGAAACTTGATACTTCAACATTGCGAAATATATGCACTTACCAAACCAGTTGTTGGCGTTTAATAATGTGATAGGTGAGACATTGAATTTTTAGGAGGTGGGATGGATGGAGGGAATGAAACGGTTGAAATTGGAGGGAAAAATAAATTATAACCTAACTAACTAACTAACTATTCATTCAACCCACACACACTCTTTTTTACCCTCTCTCTCTCTTGTTTCTCTCTCTATCAGTCAGTATTCACCAACTTCATAGGAATCGGTTGAAGTTTCATTAATTTCCATAATGGTCTTGTTTTCTCCATCACTCCCTTTCCCACTCCCTCATTTATACCTCTCTCTCTTTCCCTTCCTTCCTCTATACAACCTCTTTCTCTCTCTCTCTCTAAAATCTCTTTTTCTCTCTCTAGGATAGGATGGTGTTGTTCAGAGACGAAGGTAAGGTTTTCAAGCCTGTGGAAGAGCTCGATCTTAGCCCTAACAGCAATGAGACTTACCTTCCATCAAGCGTTAAAGGTTTTTCATTCTTTTTTCAACTAGATAGATCTCCTAATTGATCAATTACTACTTTCATCAGCTTTACTTGTTCTTACTCTTTATTAACTTGCTTATATTAACAAAACCAACATGAAACCCTAATAGGAAAGGGGAAAATGAAGCAAAATGAAAATAGATTGGTTTGAGATCCGGAGTAGACCTTCTTTCAAAATTTTAGTGGGTTTGGGATGTTGGATCCAGTCCATGAAATTAGGTTCGGCAATTTTGTATGTGTCCTCAGTTATTTCAGTTTAGGGCGTGTGAGAATAGTCCCACATGGGAGAAGGGTGATCTAGCAACCAATAATATGATGTCTAGGTCCTCTCTACTGATGGTCAATTGGTTTTGAGTTGGATGACCACAAACTTAACAAGAGCCAACTTCATATTCGAAACTAAGTGCAGAATGTTTTGGATGTTTAATTTGGTTTTCATATAAATAGTCACGGAAAGAAACCATTTCAGTTTGGATAGAGGTGTTTTTGTACTACCCTAGAGCCTATCTATGTGTTATCTTCACCATGTTTAGGTTATTTGACAAAAAAAAAATCATAAAGGGAATATAAAACTTGTCACATTGGTTAGAGTAGGGATGCATCTAAAAGTAGGCTACCCTTGGAACTAATTTTGTAATAAAGATCAATATTTCGTTGTGGATAAATAATGAATTGGGAACTTTGTTCAGTTATGTGTTTTATTAGCAATATTTGTTTACTTCAAATTTTACATTTTCTCATGAGACATCATATTCGAAATTACGGGTGAAATGGAACTGCGAAATCGGATAGTTTATTTGATAGTTACACATCTATTGACTCGGAAAAACTTTCATGTTTACGTAGCTCCTCGTATGGCTGGGATTATCATTAAGATTTTCACATGGCTCTTGGAGGTTAGAGGCTTAGGCGACTTGGTATTGTATATACTGAAGAGAGATAATCTTATTCACAAGGTATGACCTTTTTGATGCATGAGCATTTGTTTCATCTATAATTGTTTTTTCTGTTACTTTCGAGCATTTGCTTGAATCAATGCTGTTATCAGAACCTACAGTTTAGCGGTAAATATGGCTCTCGATGGCAGGGAGCACTCTCTCCCAAGATTTTGAAGCTTCACGAAACCCATTCAAACAAGCTATGAATAGATTTGGGCTTTATGAAACTCATTCAAGCTTCCTATATAGGGTCTAAGCTTCCATTTTTTTTGGGTTCTCTGATTTCAAGAATTTAAAGCTTCTTCAGTTACAGTCATCTTAAGAACCATCCGTCTCCTTACTATCTTTTGATAATCATTCAATTTTGCAGCATGTCTCGTTTGCAAAGTTAAAGGAGCCACCTGCTTATGTCCCTTCTTATCCATGGGAAGGTAAGTTTCTCAGTAGAAAATTCAATAATCCCATAGAATCATGCTACATAAGTATGGTATTCAATATTTATATCTCTAGAAGTAAGAAAAACTCTTAAAATGTTTCTCTTTGTAAATCTCTTGGTTAGTTCCTTCTTTTCTTCCTCATTCGTTGCTACGATGTTCATAAATTGGTTTATAACCTTATAATTTGTCAGAAGTCTCTGTCGTTTCTGCTATCTAACTTAAGTGGATCATGACAGACCTCAAGGAGCAAGAAGTCAAGTCGATCCTTCCTGATCTGTCTCCTCTTGAACAAGTTCAAGAAGCCATTGATTGCTTGCCTTCATGTCATGAAGCAATACCGAATGATGAGCCAACTTTTCGGCGTTGGACAATTCAAGATTATTCAAAATCTTATACTTCAAGAGAAACAACACCTTTAGTGGTAAAACTTTTAGTGGATTCTATATTTCTTGATTAACAGATTGTTTTCCATCATCATACATATCTAATTCGATTTTGACCTTACAAATAGAATTTAGTTCGTGTGTATTGTCTTTTAGAATTCTTACTTTTTTTGTCCACATTCATCTATTTTTTTCTGTCCTTTCAGTACGAAAAGGTACTCGTATCGTATAGTTCCATATAACCATATTGACTACCTTTATTGTAATCCTCTATAACTATTATGTCTGACTATTACCTCTTTCTGCTTGTTACTTGGTTATCCTTTTGGGGATTTTAAATATGGAGTTGTGCAGGTAGCGAAGCGCTTTCTTGCTGCTGTCAGTGAATGTTCCAGCGCTCCCTTGCAAATGTCATTCTTTATTGACTATAATTCCGAAGATATTATAAAACAAGCTACTGAATCAACTCTTCGATATAAACAAGGTATTTATCTGTTATTGTTGTACAATATTACACAATGCCTCAGTATTGTGTATTTGTGAAGTGTATAAAACCTTGGCAGCCCTTCCCTCATAATCTCGACAGAGGTGGGTTGGGTGTGTCGATCCCAGAGCTTAAGTTATTCTAAACCACCTGTTTAGTTGTGAAAGTTCATTTAGGCCTTAACACGAAGGGGGGTCGAATACATGGTGTATTTGTGACGTCCATAAAGATTGGTTAATACTTCACTTGTAAGCCGAATTTCTAGATAGCCAAGTGAGCTTCTATAATTATTGATAGGTCAATGCCACATGATAGTAACATATAACTGCGATGAAATAGAACGAATACTCGACATTATTCATTAAATTGGGCAAAATATTCGCATATTGTCGAAATATTAACTTAAACCTAATCTATTTTTTTGTTATTTTTGAAGAGATAACATGACCAGTATCAGTGTCACTGTCTATTACAATATGCAGGCAATCCAATATCTATTTTGGATGGAGTCCTCATTGCTATTAAAGATGAAATAGACTGTATGCCTTATCCAACTACAGGTAGTTCTGTCTATCTTGGATGTTTTTTTTTACATCTTGTAATTACTGATTTGTTATATGTTATTTATTTTACCTTTTGAGACTTCTTACAACAATCATGCTTTTCTAGGAGGTACGAAGTGGCTACACAAACTGAGACCTTGTACAGAGGATGCATGCTGTGTGAAGCACCTAAGATCTTGTGGTGCTATACTTGTTGGGAAAAGCAACATGCATGAGATTGGGTCTGGAACAAGTGGGATAAATCCTCATTACGGGTAAGGTAGCGGTTTTCACTTTGTGATCTGAAATGCTGCAGATTAATTTCCTTTTCTGCCTCATTGAGTCAGAAAATGATACAAGAATGGTCATTCATGTCTGTTACAGGGCTGCTAGAAATCCTTATGATGTAAATAAGATCTCTGGAGGTTCTTCTAGCGGATCAGCCACACTCGTCTCGGCTGGATTGTGTCCTGCTGCCCTTGGTGTAGATGGAGGCGGTTAGTAGTTCTTTTACTTCTTCGACTAACTTGAAGTATCATTTATTCTTACTAGTAACTTCACAAGTTTTTTGCGTAGAATTGATATCCCCATATCATACATTATTTAGGTTCTGTGCGTATGCCTGCTGCTCTTTGTGGTGTTGTTGGTCTGAAACCCGGTTTTGGTCGCGTTTCTCATTCAGGGTAAATAGAAAAACTGGAACAATATCTTCTTGAAAATTATCCATTTCTCTCTCTTCAAAAAGAATGGACGTATCTTGAAACTCATACTATTTCTGCCTTTTATTTCCAGAGTTCTTCCTCTAAACTGGACAGTGGGAATGGTTGGCGTACTAGCTGCGACAGTCGAAGACGCATTTATTGTGTTAGTCTTTCTATATTCCTTTTTATTTCTTGTCTCTGTGATTGCCTTATTTACCTGTTCAAGCTCATGCTTCAGTATAGATGATCTTATTTGTCTTCAGCTATGCAGCTATAAGCGGCCACTCTCCATCAAATCATCAGACTTCGTTACTGGTAAGTTAACCTATATCACACTTCGCTCAAAACATTCACATATCCTTCAGCTGAGCTACTTTTCTTGATCATCTACAAAGAAAATAGAAACTTAAGGACATGGAAAATTTTACCATCTAGAGCTTTTCGAAAATTTTGAAAAATAATTACCTACGAAAAATTACTTCAAGCGAGTTTAGAATGTATAATTCAACAGTTACAAGCTTAGAAAGAAAATGCATCATAATTAGATATAAAGAATAGGAAAATTGAACCCTGTTAGATCGTTATATCCGGAAGGCTACACGTCAAATGTGATTTCCCTGAAACAGTTGTTTCTGCTGAATCTTCTCGACCATAAGAAACCTTGATGTTCCTATGCTTCCGTAATACCCAAGGTATGACAAAGAGAGCTTAATTATGATGATCAACTGGGCTTCTCATTTGCACTCCTATGTTCGACTGGAATGCTCTCGTTCATATTTCATATAAGCAACCACACACCATTGTGCAGTGATCCTTTTTGTATGAAAGTCTCTTCTCACCAAGGAATGAAATGTCGGTTTCGATGGAAATTTCGGTCGGTCCAAAAGTGGACACGTTTCGTGGAAACGTTTCACTCTGTGTGGAAATTTTACAAATTTCCGGAATGATAAAACAGTTTTAAAACAATTAAGTTCAGTACTAATCTACAATAAAACAATTAGTTTAGGGGGTAAATTGAGTTATTTAACTCTATTAGTACTAAAACAGTTAAGTTAGGTGCTTATCTGCAATTAAACAGTTAGTTTAGGGGGTACATTGAATTATTTTTCAGAGGTAAACCTAAAACAGTTAGCTTAGGATCCAATCTGCTATAATAGTAATAGTTAGGGGGCTAACAAAAAATAAAACAAAACATACTTGTTTTGTAGTAAAAATTGTTTTCCCCTTAAATACAACCCTTAATCCCTATTTCTAAGACTTCTCAGTCGGTTTCGACTGTTCCCTCTTCCTCTCTCTTTAGATTTTCTTTCAAATCCCAAACTAAATTCCTAAAATCGAAATCTAAAGTTAAAGATCACCTAAAGAAGAGAAGAATCTCTTGAAGAACAAAATATTTGAGAAGTAGTCAAGAAAGATGAAACAAATTAACAGATAGGTAAAAGATAAACGACTAAGGTATTATATGAGTTTCTGATTTTAGAATCTTTCGAAACCCTAAACCTAAATCTCAGTTTCGAAATTTCGTATCAGATTTCGGTGGAAATTTCGTTTCGATGATGTGAATTTAGGACATGTTTCGGTCATTTCGACCGAAATATGTCGACATTTTATTCCTTGCTTCTCACGTTCTTTTTTGATAAACAATGTTTTACTAATTTCGGCCCTTTCTTATTTTGGCTTATCAGCCCAAAGTAGATTTCCCACTTCTGCAGTTCACAAACTCAATTTCCAACATCAAAATGGCAAAGTATGAAGAGGTTTGTGATCAATCTTTTAGCCTGTCTCTAATTCAAACTTTCGCGATCTTAGTATTTTTTACCTTGACATTAACTTCAATCTTTTATTGGTGTTTGTTGGGTAGTGGTTCAATGACTGCAACGATGAGATTATAAACTGCTGCAATCAAGCCATTGACATGCTTTGCAAGAATTATGGATGGAAGGTAATGTATATGCATATATAAAATTCTTATCGATTTATACATGGAAAGACCAATTTGATGATAAATAAACCCGTTAATTTTCTCATATCCTTTAGAATTTCTTATCTTTAAGGTTGTAGAGATGACCATACCAGAGATCGAAACCATGCGACTTGCACATTATATAACAATAGGTGCAGAGTGTAATGCTTCGTTGAAGTCTTACCCAAAGAAGTTGTATGTTATCTCAATCTTTGATATCTTTATTTCGGGCATTAATTTTTTAAGTAGAAATACTGCTGACAAACTCTGTTTCAATTAGTAATCGTGCAGAGTTAGGTTGGGACACAAGGGTAGCACTTCGTGTATATGATACTTTTAGCGGCCGGGAGTACTTGAATGCCCAGCGTATTAGGTACTCCATACACCCAAACATTATTAATCTTCCATGTTTTACTATATATATATATATATATCATTTTCGGAGGATCACAAGATCATAACAGAAGGGCTATTCTCTCCCTATCTCCTTTCTTATCAGCAGCTCTTCTGAAGCCAATATCTATCTCAGTTACATCAACTTTTTTGTTTTCTAAAATGGCCATATGATGCATATTTACTTTAAGTCTCCAAGATTAGGATCCGGCTTAATGAGCCAACAACACTTACCCCCTAACAAAGGATAAGGCTGACCTCATTTGAGTAGAGGAATTTTAGTCCGTTTGCCTGGCGATTATTCGTGATATCTCATAAATGGAATGCCCCAAGGTTGATTTTTTCCGTTCCTCCTGTTTCTTCACGCAGCACAATATGTTTTTTTTTTGCAATATATCTGCAGGAATCGACACATGCAGATGTACAAGAATATTTTTGAGTATGCAGATGTCATTGTTACACCTACAACAGGGTTTGTTTTTTTTCTAATTGACATTACATTCATTCGCCTTCTTGATACGGAATCTGTTCTCAGTTTCACTAGCATTTGTACGCGATGGTTATGCGGAATTTAGATACACCCTCGCTAACCAGTTGTCTTTGACAGGGCCACCGCTTTCCCAATTACGAATACTGCTATCAAATATGGTGAATTTGACTATGTGAATGGAGGTAAATTCAGTATTTATCACAATCCTTTGTTTGTCTATAATGTATTTTGGTACCTATAATTTGTCCATAAACAAGGATCTTCACTTTGATCCCTTTCATATGCTACTGTTAATAAAGATATAGGTGGTCGGTATAAAAGAATTCAACTGTTTTTTTTCTGTTGTTTCAGCGGCACTGGTACGGTACCAAGTACCGGGAAATTTTCTAGGACTGCCTGCAATATCTGTACCGGTAAATTTTTTTATTTTTTTTTTGAAATAACTTCTAAACAATAGTATCATTTAGTAGATCTCTAGTAATAAATCAAATGTTACCTGAAATGCAGCTAATTACTTGTTTAGTATATGTGGTTCGCTAGGGGTATATCTCTTCGTCTACACTATTTTAGGTCTCAATATATGTTTACGAATATGCTTAGACAACATATATTTTCTATAACTCAAATAAAATAGACATTCTTTCAAACATCTAACAAGTTAACTACTCAATTGGTTAATCCTATAAATTTTTGCATATGGTTTAATTGAGGATGCAAATTAGGTGTATGTCAAATTTAGAGTACTAGACCGTCAATGCCTAGAAACGGTAGAGCATGCCTCTAAAAATAACATAGGTAGAGCATTGTTGTTCCTCTCTAGAATCATGGAGGTGATCTTCATAGGAAAACCGATCTCAAACTAAATTTATCTTATAAACCAATTCCATACCTGAGTTGACATTCAAAGTGGAACTGACAAACTATTGATTCACTTTACTTTTCCACATTTTGATAGGTTGGATATGACAAGATGGGAATGCCCATTGGCTTGCAGTTTATTGGCAAACCATGGTCCGAACCAACTTTAATTCATTTATCGTACGCAATTCAGGTAAGCAGTCTCAACTCATTGATTATATCATCATGTTAGTGAGTAAATATATCAAGAAGTGCATCATCTAAGTTGGACTGGTATAGATTCTTTATTGAAACCATTTCGAAATATTCAATATTTCACATATTCTCGAAACTACCTATGTGTTAAAACGATGTCATCTTCCCCTCTATGGGATTCAAAGATATCTCAACAATAATTTTGAATTCAATGTCTTGCTTCAAATCTAACTTTACGTTTGTTGTTTTCCGTAGCGCCTATGCATCTCAAAATGCAAAAAACCAAGGGTTTTCTATGACTTGCTTGGTAAAGAATAGCTGACTACACCAGAGAAGAAGGAAGCTATTAGCTATGCTGATGAAGCCTTACATTTGTCCATGATTTCGTCAAAATACGATTTTAGGCCTTGGTTAGTCTATAATATTAATTTCCACTTATAATTTCAGATGGTAAAGAAGTAAAATTTAGACTGAAGTAGTGAAATTCCCTGTAGTTAGTTATTCACTCTATCCTGTATTTGGTTTTCCTATTTCTCAGACTACAGATCTGAAAGTTGGTCATACTTTAGGGGGCAAATCGAAAAATAACTTTTATGTAAAAGACACTTTCTATGTGTTAAAGGTGTCACATTCCCTCTCAAATTTACTCCAAGGGAGGCATTTTTAACCGTTATAGGAGGTGGTGTGGAGAGGACTTCTGACCTACTAAACCGCGCTAAAATTTCAACCAACTGGACTAATAAGCGATTTTGGTTAGATTTGCTCCAAATCTATGCGAAGCGCATAGCCTGAGGCCCTGAATTAGTCTTCACATAACTCCACCCTTGCAATCTTAGTTCACGTGGTCTTTTTTGTATCCATTTTTTTTTTTTTGATGAAGTCTTTTTTGTATCCATTTAGTACTTTATCTTTGTTACAAACAATAACACAAAGTTATATCCCTTAAAAAGATTCTCCAAAGCTAATTTGAAATGTTTTACAAAAAGAATTTATATCCCTTAAAAAGATTGCTCAAAAAATACTCATAAATAGTTAGTCTACTAAACACCAATTTATTTTTATCTTCACAGTTAATAAACAAACAGAATAAACAATCATTTTGGTCCAGGTTAGGTTAGATATGGAACTTGTTAACTCTTAATTTTGGGTTTTGAATTATTTAGCGTGTCTC
Organism: Eschscholzia californica; assembly: GCF_041429995.1. Classification (NCBI taxonomy): domain Eukaryota; kingdom Viridiplantae; phylum Streptophyta; class Magnoliopsida; order Ranunculales; family Papaveraceae; genus Eschscholzia; species Eschscholzia californica. The sequence goes on along the minus strand of NW_028238483.1, from coordinate 40,774,105 downwards.
GAACCTTTGAGTACTAAGATTCAGACCATACCTCTAATTTGGGTATTAATGATGAATACAACTGCACACAAGTAATCTTTGTGGATATATATATTTGGAAGCAGGGCAGATAGAAGTAGCGTGTTAAAAAGAAATGGTCTCACTATATCAGTTGTCGCTTAGATGGTTGCCACGTGGCAGGTGATTCATGAGATTATAGTGCTAGTATATAAGTTTCCATCGAAGCACCCACCAATCTCAACGAATCAGAAATTAGTCTCCGTTCTCGCTCTACTAACAACAAGAACAAGAAGAAGAAACCATTCATTAGACCAAACTCCCTCTCTCTCTAACTTGTTGATTTTGTGGATCAAAAGCTTGAAGTAAAACAATTACTAGATTATAACAAAAATGAGGAAAAGAAACATATATATTTGTGTTATCTCGATTTTGTGTTTTGTGGTTTTGATGATCGTTACTCCCGCCTTTCCTCAACCTCAAGCCTACCACGACTTCGCCGATCAACGCACATTCTTCGGTATACTCTCTCTCTCTCTCTCTCACTGTGTTCTCTGATTGTTTCCTTTATTTTGATGTTTGTTGATTCTTCAGCTTCGTTTGATGTTAGATTGTTCAGCTTCTTCTCCAATCTTGCGATCAATTTTGGTGAATTAGAAGTTCACCAAATTTTGCTTTTTTAGGGTTTTGATGAAACTTGTAGACAGTAATAACTTCATAAAAGTATTACCATTAGTGGAATGGTTGTTGTCATATGAACTGAAGTTTAAGATTTTAGTTTAGTTTTCCACTTCCTTATCAGTTGTATATGATGTCTATCTTAATTTGGTTCTCTGATTCTGGTTACCCATTTCTTGGGTCATTAATACTAATTTCACATTTCTCCTTGTAATAATTATCTTGTTATATACTTGAACATGTAAAAAAAAATTTATCGAAAAGGTCAAGAATGTTACTATATGTATGATATCTTCACTGGTTTTCTTCATTTCAGGGATACCTAATGCCTTGAATGTCATCTCAAATTTCCCATTTCTTGTCATTGGTGTAATTGGCTTGATACTCTGTCATCGTGGAAACTATTTTCGATTAAGGTAAATTTTTCCTAAAAAATGTAGTAAGTATAATATCAGTGTCTCGACCCATTGGTTTGGTTTATTAAGGTAAAACTATTATCTTTTTCTTATGGATGAGCTAGAAAACATATAAAAAGACTATTTTTATGTGATGTTTTTTTTTGTAATACTAATAGCTTGCAAGGGGAATTATGGGGCTGGACATGGTTTTTCATTGGTGTGGCTGCTGTTGCGTTTGGCTCTTCCTATTATCATCTCAACCCAAATGATGCTACGTTGGTGTGGGATCGCTTGCCAGTAAGCTTCTTACACACCTCAATATAATATCTCCTTATCACCATCTTTCTGTTTCTGTAACATTCATGATATCGTCTCTATCTTTACATTTTACAGCAGAAATTTTTCTTCATATATGTAGAAAGTTTGAATTATTTGTGCACATTATATTAATATACGTGTTTTAATTATGAATTGTTCATAAAAAAACAGATGACTGTAGCCTTCACATCAATAGTGGCTATTTTTATCATTGAGAGAATCGATGAGAGGAAAGGAACTATATCTATCTTACCTCTTATTTTGGCAGGCATAATAAGCATTTTGTATTGGAGGTAAAATTCTATTATCTTCTTCTGCTTTATCATTTTCTGTTGGTTGGGTGCAAATGTTGTAATTTGTTGACTTTCTAGTCTATGCTTTAGTTTTGGAATTAGAACTTCACTGTATGCTGCAGGTTTTTTGATGATCTACGCCCTTATGCAATAGTCCAGTTCGTTCCTCTTATTGCTATTCCAGCTATGGCTATCTTAATGCCTCCAATGTATACGCACTCCACTTACTGGCTCTGGGCTGCAGGTTCGTGTTTATCATAAAATAAGATATATCAGCGATTCTTTCAGTAGAGTTTAGCCTATTTAAGAGGGGCCTGCCCTAAGAGGGTTAGGACAAGGTAGATGGGTCAAGCTTGCATTTCAGGCATGCCCAGGCTAGGACATAGATGCCGTCCTTTGGCTTGTTTATGTCTGTCTCGCTCCTTGATTTCGAGATCATTATATCTTCATCACATTTTTAAATCACCTCTATTTGGTTCTTGTACAAGAACTCTCATCGTCGCTACTATTTACACTTGCATAACAACCATGTAACTGTCGCTGCTGCTGGAAATGTACTATCGACACTGATATCAGAACGAAGATGAGTTTGGAGTTAGGCTTAGGTAGGACGGTTTGTGTAGCCCACATAAATTATATACCTTGTCTTTTTCTCAAATACTTCGAACTATAAGGACTTGGAACTTGGCCATTTGATTGTGGAGTAAATTTTAGACCATCCTAGTTAGAATTGACTAATGTACACAAAATATATGAGACATCTTCCAGCTTTGCGGGAACTGCACGAAAAGCTATTTAAAGAAGAACCGATCTGATCTAGGTCATAATATATTTGGAGTTCACAAAATGGAAGTGCATTGCGATTGTAGTATATGTTTTCTTATTCATTAATTTCTCATATTATTATGTACACGGGTTGAAAAGCCACCAATTATGCCTGTACTAGCCAGTGTTGCCGCCTCCCAGGCCAGGACCACTTGGAGCCGGCCAACCTAGCCTAAAAGACACCTCTACTCTTGGATGTTGTGCATCGATGTAACCTTTCTATGCTCACTGCAGGATTTTATCTCTTAGCTAAAGTCTTAGAAGCAGAAGATAAATTAGTCTACAAATGGACTCTTCATGTTGTTAGTGGGCATACTCTCAAGCATTTAGCCGCTGCAATGGTTCCTGCTTTCTTAGCAGTTATGCTTGCAAAGAGAACAATAGAGCCACAAAGGTAGAGGACTCCGCTCTTTTCCCGCACTTCTTGCTTACATCACTTTATACATATTTGATGCTTCTTGTGCAATCAAATTATGAGGAAAAACTCTGCTACAGTTATCATTAATCCCTATTTGGTGTGTTGACACGTAACAATATTGAAAGCTGCTTGTGTAATACTTTTTGTATGGATACCCATGAATGATATCTTCTGCTGAACACCCAAGGGCTGGGAATGAACCTGACAGATAAGTGACTGAATCCAAGCATGGTTTCTTTACTAAAACTCCTGTGTGGTTTAAGAAGAGGCTAAGAATCACCTAGCTGTCTAGTTCTTTTCTTGTTGCTCATAATTGGGGAGTCAATTTGCAATTGTAGCAAACGAACCATAGCTCTACCGATATGCAGTGAGTGTCCATCGTAAATCTTCGTTATGGTGGAACATGTTGATGGAAGTTTAATTGGACTAAACTCACATGCAACATTCTTCACCATTTCCGGAAATAACTCTGACCTTGCTTGTATACACTAATAATCGCGTCTTAGTTTTATCTTATTAGTATTGTTATGGAACAATTATTAGCTGACAAGTGGCAAAACTCATCTGCTTTTATGTTGAGATATTGTTTTACTTTCTCTATCTACTACGAATCAAAATTGTTTTGTAATTCTGAACGATTTACTCACATTTTGTGTTTTTCCTCTTCCAGGCAAAGTTTGCTCACTCTGTGGAGAGTTTCCTGGACTAAGGTTAAAGAAGGAAATTTGACCGTAGAGAGTCGAACAGGCATGTATAACTACACAGAAGTTTCAACTACAGAATCACAATAAGAAGTTATTTATGTAAGTGGATCGACAGAAGGAACAATCAGGATTTATTTTCTTCACCCAAAAGTCAAAATGTTACATGAGGAAGTCTTCTTCTCACTTAATGTATGATAAATTTCAGCATTTTGTTTTGGCCATGCAAGCAAACATGGAAATCAGTCTGTAATTGTAAAACGATATCAATTTTAGGTTGTTTTTCAGCTTACATAGATAATCTTTTCCATGGATATTATGCTTATACCCTTCAATTATTCTCTGAACAATCCATTACTTTGGTAACCTAAGTAGGCAATGCTGAAGCTTAGCATAATGAGAACTAAACTAGGACTACACCGGAAAAGCAGTAAAGAAACGATAGGAAATATAAATGCAAGTATGCAACAAAAGTTTGTGTATACATTAACTGGTGGAAGAAACAAACTAAAAACATGTATATAAAGGGGTTGGTCTCTACTAGTTGTTAAGCTACTCGGAAACTTGCAATTCTAGCATTCATAAATCATAAGTATACTACCAAATTTGAAATTTCTTTGGTTGCTAAATATCTAATACTACCAGAACTCAGCTAAGAACGGTAATTTTCTTCCTAGGGAGGTTAGGCTGCTCCCTTGTTTCTGGGTTGGTACCAATCAGATGGCTTCCACCTTGACTGCAGAGCTATAATGTTCTTAATGTGCTTTCAAGAGTTTTCCTGTATTGATGTTATAATGATCACTGATTAGTATGTTTATACCCGTGGGTTTTAGTGTTGTACAATAAAATCGGGTGTTCTATGCTCCTCGAAGCATAGAACATTAAAGGAACCTCCGTCATTCTTATAAGGTTCTTAGTGAGTCTGCGAATCGGTGGTCTCTTGATTGATCTGTCCGTTAGATAAGGATCCCGAAATTTGACCATCCACTTAATATCTGTCCCACTGTTGCCTATTGTGAATGCATGAATGATAGATTCAGAATAAATCTCCTCATCTTATTAACTAACAAAGACATAGAAACAACTGGCTTTCGGGGAAAGAAACAAATACTAAAAGCCTAACTGTCTAACCAGCAAACAAAGGTATAGTTTTCTTTCTAGATAATCTTTATCAACTCCTAAACAAAAAATTATTTTCAAGCCTTTATTTGATGATCTATTCCGCTTAGTCTTGTGCGAAATTAGGATGGCCATCTCTGTGGCTACATGGCTATATGTGCGGTGCCATTACTGCGTCTCTGCATCTGTTCATGGTCTATTCCATTTTCATTCTTGTGCTGATGCTTTTTATCCTGATTAAAACTTCTGCTTTTTATCCTTAATTGTGATTTTCTCTTACCTTAGATTTGAGATGGCTATTGGCTTCAATTCTCAGTATTAAAATCTAGATTGAAGAAAAATTGTTTGGTTTCATCAATTTTGTCCAGTTTTTATTTAGCAATTTCAGTGGAATTAGATGTGTATGTACCTATTGAGCAACCTGTTATGAAATACTGGAGAAAAAAGTATTGTTTTTCTTTAGTTTGTCTGCTTGCAGCAATGAATCAGAGAAATCATATTAGTCAGACACTGAGTTACAGAAAACGGAATTTTGTTATATCACCGCCGTTGTACAACCGCTCGACTTCATCAAAGAAGAACAAATAATGGATTTAGATCTGTACACGAAAATAATAAACACAAGTGTACAGCTTTTGTTTATTTTACAAGGGAAGGGATGAAATCATCCATCATACTCTTCTAATTGAACTTGATATTTCCGACTAGTTAGCCCCAAGGATCTTGCAAGAGAATTTATCATGATCCTGAACTCTTAACAACAATGCCAATGACAAGAGGAGATGGAATCATCTGATTTGTTCGATTTGGTTTGTAAGGCTGATTGAATGATCGACAAAAATGCTATCTATTGGGATTCATTGCTGAATGGTAATTGCTTTAATCCTTTTTCTACTGCAGTTCTCCATAGCCTGTATCTTACTCCTAGTTTATCATATGACACTGGCAAGTTCCAAACATTTGCACCATTTATCATCCTTTCTTGCTGGCCAAGGACTAGTCGTAGATCCTCATTTAAGACCTGCATATATGATTATCAGGGTCATGGTTAAAAACTTTATGATACTTTTAGTTATCTTTTCTGTTCTTTTTTTATTTGTTATAGTTTGTCCCTGGAGTTCTTTTTTTTCTTTTCAAAATGTTGTTATTTATTGCAGGAAGAAGACGATGAGTTACCTTCTCAGCGAAATGTCTCCAGAGGAGATGCATCATTGGTATATGCTGCAGGATAGGAGCAAAATCGAGTGACATTCTGTACAGTAACCTTGTCTTGTTTCTTGAAGTAGGCAAGCAAACATGAAGCTGGTGAAGATGAGTCGAGCATTGGCGTGTACTCTGACCCTCTAGTTTCCCTGGTTTTGAGATTCCGATAGTTGACAGTACTATACAAGGTGGCCGGAACTCCATGTCTATCGGGTACGGGTCCCAGTATCCTTGTAACCCAGATGCAGGAGTCAAGAATTTCACAAAGCTGAAAGAGAATTGGTTTACAATCAGGAGATGAATATAAACAACATCTAATTGACAATTTTTACGAAAATCTTTTCTGACATGATGAATGTATATCTTCGGTTTGTATATATTTAGGTATAAAAAGGACAAGGACAAACCTGGGCACCCTCCATCCCTTGGCAAAGGTTGATGTGTGAGTGAAAGGGGCATGAGCAAGATCGAGAAGGTTATCAAGTAGTAGTCCGTGTTCAACTGGCAGTTCCATGACAATCTATTATTCACAAGGAGAGGAAAGACGTGATTAGGATATATACTAAAACAAGTTTCCTAAATTCAGGTATGTGTATCAACCTACATCTCTAAAGTCTAAATATATCATTATTACCTCTGCGTGGACTTTAAATCCTGAAGGAGGCTGGAGGGACGGAATGGTCGATGTTGGAGGTTCACTGCCAGGCCAAATCCAGATCATCTCGTCTTGTTCAAAGCACGGCAATGATTTTATCTTCACCTTACGCAATTGTGTTGACGGCATTTTCTCACATTTTCCATTAGTTGAGTATTCCCATCCTGAGAAAGTACTTCAGTTGTTAACCAACTCAACTAGCAAAAAAAGAGGGCAAAGGAATGTAGACGAGTAGCTGTTCATACCATGGTATGGACATTGGATGCGACCTTCATTGACTGACCCAAGGTGAAGAGGACATGCTCTGTGAGCACAAGTATTTTGAACGCAACCAGGTTCCCCGTCTTTCCCACGAAACACAACCCACGGCTCCTCAAAGCAATCTATGGGAATCTAAAACCAACAGAGAACAACTCATTAGGTTGAATATTGAGTACCAAACTGAAACCGACAATACCAAGCTCAATGTTCCTAAGAATGATTTGATGAATCTCTATGCTGATTTCTAAATATGACTAGCCTCAGTCTGACTTGTTTAAATCCGAGTCTTTTGATGCTTACTTGTTTGGTCAAAGGCACAATAATCATTTCAAATCACTTCAGATAATCTGTTCTCGAATCACATGTATTTATGTCTAACTCAAGTGAGACTAACATTCAGTCTGAGCCAGTCGTGCGAGTCAGATTACAGATATAAATTTGTATAAAAAAACACCACCTGAGTGCGAGAAAATAAGATTAGCTTACCATGGTATCGTCTTTCAGGTCATTAGTGAAAGCCACTGGGTACCAGAAATTCTTCAACCGGGGATGATATTCTTGAACAGGACCAGACACATTAATACGAGGCATTTTTCTTTTCATGGTGTCCTCAGAGGACAGCGACGAGGAAGTACTTGCAGTTGGAGAGAGAGAGGTACATTCAGTTTCTGTAATGCTTCTATCCTGTAACAATTTATCATTTACTATTTGTTCCATGACTGCTAGCTTATCTAGTGCTGTAGCTACCCTTGCTTCCGATATATGGACCTGTTTATGCGCATCTGCTAGGTCTTCTTGTAGCTCTGCTAGTTCTCTTTTAACAGTACCGATGGACTTGTAGTCTCGTGCCAACGGATTTAGAACATCCACTACCTGCATAATGAAATTGCCATAACCAAATTGTCAATAACATATTTACCCGATACTCAAATGAGGTTAGGAAACCACTCTAAAAGCTATTTCATGTTCTTATAGATTATTACTTTATATTAGTTGAAGAATCATAAAAATAACAAGGAAAGAGTGAAACAGACGGTAATGTTTAGATGAGCCGAATTAGTTCTACTAATATAAATAAAAGCTCTAAATCAACTAAATTTACAAACAGAAAGAAAACATGAAAACAAAATCGGAAACCCATCAAAGAACTAGATGCCCCTAAAAACCTCGGCTCATCATGAGTGATCAGAACCCCAAACAAGAACAACATTTAAAGAAACCCCTTAAAGAACAAAAGGAATGCCCATCACTTCAAACTGAACCAACAAATTGGAGTAAAATGAAATGAAGTAAGTTTATAAAAAGGACCTTATCATGAAGAAGAACAATAGTAAGTAAATCTTGTCGAGCTCGCCAATCACAGTATTGAAGATCGAATCGAGCAACTTCAAGAGCTTCATTTGCGTCTAAAAACTTCCTTTTACTATGTTGGATTTTACTAGTTCTTGGATCCTCTACATGAAATATAGCATCCCAATTATCCTTCTTTTTCTTCTCTATCAATCCTTCTCCTTCCTCTCCTATTATAGCAAATACTCTGAATCCTCCTCTAACATCCTATAAGATGATTAAAACATAAACTGTCATTAATTACTTCATTAACCAACTTACCCAACTCTTCTTTTAGCCTATAAATTCAGAATTTAACCTTACCTTCTTAATGGTATGGAGTTTAGATCCTCTACTGATAGAAATTGGTATAGATAGAGTTGCAGCAGTTGTAACTGTAATCATGGCTATGAAGAACTTGAAATGTTAGTGTCTAAAGATGAAACCCAACACAGAAAATTGAAGAGGAGAGAGAGGGAGAAAGAGGAGAGAGAGGGGAGAGAGACAGAGTAGAGAGAGAGTGAGAGGAGAGAGAAAGTTATGAAGTATTTGGTGGGTGAGTTTTATTTTGTTAGATATTGTTGATAAGAGGTTGATGTTGGTTGAAAACTTAGAAATCTCACTGCCCTCCTATCTGTTGCCACGTGGATTAGAGTGACTTTGATATTGCTTATGTGGCATCCTGTAATCCCACATATTTTTTTTTGTTTACTTAGTTAGAGTCTCTCAGCATTTGGATTTAATCCCTTTTTATCTTGCCAACTCTGCTTTAAGATGATGATATCTTTTCGATTTCTTTTCTCTCCTTTTCAAATTTTTATGAACTTTTAGCTTTTCCTTCTCCTCTCTAGTTGTTTATATAGTCATTAAATCGTGTGGTAAGTATAACTTGGTTATGGTTGTTACCGTTATAACAGAAAAAAAGAATTGTCCGAGGGGTAGATGTATTATTAGACGTAGTATGAATGCAGTTAAGCAGGGAAAGCAACATAGGGTTGGTAAGTTGGGATTGTCTAAAACTTAATCCTTGCCTAATTTATTTTAGTTGGGATTGTCTAAAACTTAATCCTTGCGTGATTTATTTTAGTTGGAAGTGTATGACTTTCAGGTTATTGAAATAACAGCCTTCTAAACAAGACTTAATTATATTTTAATTTATTATTTTTATCAAAAAAGAAAGAAAAAATAAGACTTAATTATGTTTGATTTAATCAAGCTCAAAATTAGTTTGAACCAGTCATCTATATTAAGATAAATACATACAGATTCTAACTCAAAATAGTTTAGAGTTTGAATTAGATTTTATTTTGTTAAAAGAAAATTAGTTTGAAATGGCATTAGGAAAAGAAAAATCAAGTACTTTTCTTTTTTATAAAACCAGAATTTTCAATCATATGTAGGAATTAAATCCAATACATTACATGGTTTGGAGATTCTTGACTCCTTTTAGTACAACATGGATTTACTATTGTAAATTACAATACGAAACTTACAAAAGTAAAGACAACATGAAGGCCACAAAATAAAAAAGATCTTAAAGATCACAAATGAGAGGACCCTAAAGGTCGTGCACTGTATTATACTTAATTATATGTAATCAAGATGAACCAAGTAGACACGAATTACGATTTCATCAAGATCACCACCAAGTTTCTCGAAGAAGAATTTATGGATGTGACCAGAGAGACATTGACAATTGATTTCAAAGATGAAGGTTGAGTGACTCCATAACTTTATCTTCTTGTTGTTTATGTATAATCTTCCTTCCTCCATCGCTAAAAACTTCTTATCGTCTTCCATTGTGTTATTTTCTTCTATTTCTTCTTTGATGTGTGTCCATTCTCATTTCTTTGTCTGTTTTTCTTGAAAATCTCTCAAAACTACTAACTGATTCTGCTATTCTCTTTTTTATTTATCTCTTAGAATCGCTCTTGTTTGAAACTGCCGTTAATCTAATATTTTATAATTATTCCCTCAAGTCTGATTTATCTAATTTCTGGGATCATTATTGATCATTAGTGTAGGCATGGATGGTAATTGAAAGAAGCAGTTTGGAGAGACGAGATCTCATTACAGAGCGAAGAAGAAGAGATGATGAAAATCTAATAACTGGAAAACGAATTGTTCTTTACTTCCAATAATGATTATTATAGATTAAAATAAAAATATATACATAACAAGAGGAAATTCCGGAGAAGGAAACCCTCCTCCGTAATATATGAAGATCTCGGAAGCTAAAGAAGTGTATTAGACAGAGTTCTAGATAGAGCGAGAAGAAGGAAACGGTTTTCTCCCACAAAATTTATATAAAACCAAGAATTATATAGACAAACAAACTCTATTTTCCTATAATAAATGATTGGGGTATGATAGTAATTCTCAAAATTGTAAGGGATCTAACTGAAAATATAGAAGTTCTTTTCCCAGTCAATTATTGGAGTGGACGTGGATGAAGACAAAATTCCCACTTTTGTACTTGCCATGTTAATATCTCTTATACAAGCTTTTTCTATTTTTCACACCCTATCAATTCTTCCTACATTTCTACTAAACTTGTGGTTCCTATTTTTTGGATGACTTGTATTTTATGGTCATGCACATACAACCACAATTACTTAAGGAAAACCTTTTCGCTATGGAACGGGCTGACGGTCTATGGTCAATTGCGGAAGAGGCTCAAATATCGTTTACAAACAAATTTCTCCATGTGAACATATGGGGCCAAAGATTCTTTTTTCGTTGAGAGGAAAAAGGGTCAAAGAATTGGAGAAGATGATAATAATCACGATTATGTATTAGTACAGGGGTTCAACAAAAAAAATTAGTACAGACGTAAATTCAATTACTAATTAAGCTGTGAAAACCCTAAATCTGATTCTCTCCTTGGTAGTCCCCAAGTCTTGGTAATCAATTTGCATTCGGTCTCTTTGTCTTGTTTTTCTTTTCTTCTTTTGTGCTTTCTCATTTCTTTTTCAACTTTGTGGTTTCCTCTTTCAGTATTTCTTCTTTCGTCCTAAGAAATATTAACTTGCGTGACGGTCAATTCTTATATTAAGTTTTAGTTCTTTTCTGAAAACACTATTCTAAGTTTTAGTTCTTTTCCGAAAATACTAAGGTTGTGATGATAATGGACTCTAACCGAGTTAATCTTATATTAAGTTTTAGTTCTTTTCCGAAAATACTATTTTTTTCTTTATTTGTATGTTAGGTCAATTCTTAAGTATATCCATCTACACAATTAGATTCCTAAAGAGGGTTTCGCAAAAGTATATTTTGTCAAGAGCTGCAACTTTTATTGCTCCAATACAAGATGAGAAGTTTTAAAGGCGCCCTTATAAGTGTTATAAGCGTTTCCTTAACTAACAAACTCCTCAAGTTTGCTTTAAGGGAGGTGTCTTTAACACTTACAGACGGCGCTTATAAAACTCCCCATACAACATTACTTTGTTGATTAATTTTGTGGCTCAGACAGGCTTTCGTTGCACCAAAACCATCGGGTTGCAGACTTTCTCGAGTACTTGGCTAATTTATTTGCTTCATTATTACGATATAGGTTGACATAGTTAAAACTAACATAAACAAAAGATGTTTTATAAACTGCACACATTGCTTTCATCTTTTTCAAAATGTAATCTGATGTCTAGTGTGCTTGAGATGTTTTAGTTTTCTTCCCTCGCATATGTGTTATGTTGCCCCCTCTATCCCTAGGGTTTCAAGCAAAATCCTCTTCGAGGGTTGTAGAACCTCGAGCGCGTGAGAGAGAGAGAGCTCCTCTTTGAGAGGTCAGCATATTTTAAGGGCTATGACTCCGTGTATCGAACAACATAGACTTATATTACTTACATAACAAAACATAGACTATTCAAAAGAACCACACGTTTCCAATTTCAGACAAAATATTTTGAGGACCAATGTGGTTGGGTATTCCTTACACTCAGCTGCTCTATTGTGTTATTGGAGTCACCTCTGCTCTCACTTTCCGGTAGTCTAAGGCAATGGCAAAGAGTACACTGTTTCTTGTCATGTTTGGCTCTTATGTGTATAACAAAAAGCTCATGCATGTAAAAAGCTTTTGTCGTGCATAAATAAGCTGAAATTTATATTGGTTACAAGTGCTTAGCCTACAAGGCCTCTCAAATTAGCCGAAAAATTAATGCTATAGATATGTAAGATATGCAATGCTTAGTTGTCTGCGTTTTTTTTAAACGGGTTCGTGAATAAGAGTGGGAACCAGGCTGAGCTATACCGTGTTGTCGTCTCTCCTTGTCGGGCTGAAGGTTCGTGAAGGTGTGCTCTGCTTGCCAAAAACTTGTCCCCATCTGAGTATCCCACAAGATTATGGTTTTACAAGTTCTGATCTAACCTTTGTTCTATCTCCGCAATTTCTTTCTCACAAACGAAAGGGTGCCTGTAACTTTTTTAATTGCAACTACTCTTTTCGGAAATTTAAACAAGCCCGAACAAACTTGTAGGCCCATGAGCTGGTTTAGCCCGATCCAATTATTGGCCAAGACATATCCGTCTTCGCCAATTTGAGCTATCTATAGTCTATACAGTGTTTGGTTGGTCTGACCTGATTGACACCCGTAACCATGTTAATCCAAATCCAAGAATGACAAATGAGCAAAAAGTCAAGGTTCAATTTGGGTCGGTATCAACTGTTGTCCTGTGGTTATCAATCGATATGTCGATTTCTCTCTGTCTTGGCTTGATTTAGACAGAGTTTTCTTTCTCTAACTTATAGAGAGATAGACTATTAAAGAATAATGATGTATCAATATTCCTTCTTTCGGACTAACCGAGATAGATGTTAATGTAGTCGAGGCGAGAATAAATTATCTTTCCTTAAGACGTTTTACACCTCTGTAACAGTACCAAACGTTAGGATGTATACCTTCGGGATATAACGACTTTACTTTCAGAGTTTTAAGAATGACAAATGAGCAAAAAGTCAAGGTTGAATTTGGGTCAAGATATCAACTCTAACATTTCTCTTTAAAATGTCGAGAGATCTTTACTTTTAATGGACTATTTTGGTTCCAAGGTCTTCCATTGATTTATCATTTCATGGGTACTACGATGGAAAATGGTCGGATTATGGACGTGGCAAATGTTTTCCGACCAAGTATCATTTTCTATCACTTTTATTTGTGATCTAGTCATCCCTAACATGTTCTTTTTGAATACTGTCATCCCAAAGACCCAAACACTACTAAGTGGGTGTCGTTTTGTAAAAAATAGGGGTGTATGGAAGAGAGTTAGGCTTGGCCGGCCCTAAGACTTTGTTTGTACAAGATTTGGCGGTTCCGCGTCAGATTTCAATTAACGTTATATCCATATGCAAAATTCAAAAAAGATAAAAAACTTTCTTTCTCTCTCTCTACTCTGGTAGTCTGGTTTGGCAATAAGAGTTGTGGAAACCCTAAAAGATTCTTAACTTCTTCCCGAACAGATTGAACTACCAGACACACATAATTCAAACCTAAAAGTTAGTTTCCCTATCTTTCTATTTTTCGTATTGCCTTGTTCTTCTTGTTTCTATCTACTTATCTATATTCGATTTCGCTTCTTCATTATGATTTGGTTTTTGGTTTGATTCTATAAGTTTTCTTGAAGTTGTTTTTGTTTGGAATTTTGAGTGAAATCTTGTTTAATTGAAGAAGAAGGTATTCTCTACCATTAGGGATTTCTTTGTTAAAATGATATCTAAATACTACTATATCACTTTTAATTTTGTGGATAGGGTTCTAATTGTCGATTTTCCACTAATTTTGAGATTTGAGTTACCATTGTTTTCAGGTTAAGGGGGGAATGGATAAGATGAAATCAGATGATGATCTTAAGGTGCCTCTTCTTCAACAATCAGCTGATAGCTACACAGTTAATGTCCTTCAAACTCCAAATGGAGTACGGAAAACAAGAACGGTTTTGTTTAAAGTTGGAAACATCAAATGTGCTTCTTGTTCGACATCTATTGAATCAGCATTGGCTAAGCTTAATGGAATCGAGAGTGTCATGGTGTCACCTCTTCAAGGCCAGGCACTTGTCAAATACATACCGGAGTTAATTAATGTAAGAATCTCAATCCTGAACTTATAGAATTGCTCGGATTTTTAATGAAAACCCAAAACTAACTTTAAACTTGAAAGTTCACTGGTATTTATACTCGATATCGAAATAATTTATCATACTAAAATAGTACACCAAGCAGAGAACCTGCACGAACCTGTACAACTTTCAAAATGTTAAGTTAGGCAATAGTTCCAGAATATTGAGTTTAATTTGAGGGATGTTCTGTGATCCAGTTCTTCTATGTTGTCAATTTTGTAAGTGGTTTGTTTGAATTTTGTAATTGGTTTGTGCATTTGCTAGGAAAGATATGTTGTTTGAGATAGCACTGTTATGTGCCTTGAGGTCTTAGACTCTTAATGTTAATACTCGTTTTTTCAAAAAGTGGTTTTACTGATACTTGGATGAACAGAGTCAACAGACTTTGTCCTTTTGTTATGATATGCACCTAGACAGGGAAACCCGAACACAAACTTAAGTAGAACTGGGCTCTGAAGCTTTGCAATGTTCATGGCGCACCAAGCAAGGCATTCATGTGGAGTTATTGCTTGTTGTAGTTTTTCATAAAACATGAGAATCTGAACTCTTTCTTGTTTAGTTCAACTTTTGAGCTCCTTACTACAAACATTTTTTGTCTTTCTAATTACGTTGGTTGGAAGAATTTACTGATGGGATTTTCTTAATGTAGGTCAAATATATTAAAGAAGCCATCGAAGACTTAGGATTTCCAGTTGTAGAGTTCCCAGGACAGGACATAGCCGTGTGCCGACTCAGAATTAAAGGAATGGCATGTACCAGTTGCTCTGAATCTATAGAGCGCGCCCTTCTAATGGTTGATGGTGTGAAGACAGCAGTAGTCGGCTTAGCTATTGAAGAGGCTAAAATCAACTTTGATCCTAGCCTAACCGATTCTGATCACCTCATCCAAGCAATTGAAGATGCTGGCTTTGAAGCCAATCTCGTCAATAGTGGGAATGAAAGTAATAAAGTGCACCTTAAAATTGATGGGATCAGCTCTCCTGAAGATGTAACTATTATTACGTCCTCTCTTCAGTCAGTTGAAGGTGTGTACCATGTTGAGATGGACAAAGCGACAAACAAGGTTACTGTTCTCTATGAACCAGATTTCACTGGTCCGAGGTCTCTCATACAATGCGTACAAGAAGCTGGTCACCTGCCCAACTTCTATCAAGCCAGCTTGTATGTTCCCCCAAGACGTAGGGATACAGAACATAAAGATGAGATATTGGGCTATAGAAATCTCTTTCTCTGGAGCTGCCTATTTTCAACTCCCGTGTTTATCTTCTCAATGGTACTTCCTATGGTTCATCCGTATGGAACCTGGTTATCCCATAAGATTCACAACATGCTCACGGTTGGAATGATTCTGAGATGGACATTTTGCACCCCAGTACAGTTCATTATTGGTCGAAGGTTTTAATTACATCGCCTCCTAATACTTCTTATGTATCTACAGTTTGACAGTTCATTTTCAAATTGTATATTTGTCTGCGTTTGTTGATTTCAGGTTTTACGTGGGGTCTTATCACGCATTAAAACGAGGATATGCTAACATGGATGTTCTGGTTGCATTGGGAACAAATGCTGCATATTTTTATTCTATATACATTATAATAAAAGCATTGACTTCAAATTCATTTGAGGGGCAAGATTTCTTTGAGACTAGTGCAATGTTAATTACCTTTATCCTCTTAGGGAAATATTTGGAGGTAGTAGCTAAGGGAAAGACGTCTGATGCATTAGCGAAGCTTGCAGATCTTGCTTCTGATACAGCATTTTTGCTATCTTTTGATGGAGAAGGGAATTTGATATCTGAAAATGAGATAAGTACTGCACTGATACAAAAGAACGATGTCATAAAGATCGTCCCAGGGGCAAAAGTTCCTGTTGATGGGGTCGTTACAAGGGGGCAGAGCCATGTCAATGAGAGCATGATCACTGGGGAAGCAAGGCCAGTGGCTAAAAGGCCAGGGGACAAGGTTGTCTAACTTTATGAGGTTATTATTTTGCTCTCTTTCACCGTTTTCTCTCTGTAATATTTGAATGTTATCGACAGGTTATTGGTGGAACCGTGAACGAGAATGGGTGTTTACTGGTTAAAGTCACTCACGTTGGATCAGATACTGCACTATCCCAGATTGTTCAGCTGGTTGAATCTGCTCAGCTTGCTAGAGCTCCTGTTCAAAAATTGGCTGACCAAATTTCCAAAGTCTTCGTTCCTGTGGTATGTATTTGTCTTGATTTAATACGTGAGTGTGATATATGATTCAAGTTATAAGGTTTGTTTAATGTGTTTTTGAGTCTTCATAAGAGTAGCTGATAGTTATTCGACTCAAGCTAGAGAGATGATGGAGGATTTAAATATTTTTGGTGAGGTCAACTTGATGTTCAGTGCTTGTCAGAAATTAATATGGTTTGAGATGAAGAACGTGGTTTTGACTATCTTTCATAAAGGAGACTTGAAGAGAGATAAACGAAATGGGATTAAATTCTAATTCAATTTGTTGCATTAAACATCTCTTATTTTACTGTATCTGGAAGACTGGAACTACTTATGTGCCAATTACGTCAAAGTGGAAGAGGGTACCGGACAGGAATTTAGTTATTAGGTCTCATATCTTACTGAGTTTGATGCAACATGAATGCATTCTTAAGACTATCAGGACTTCGTGAGTTGTCTACACTACAGAAAGTAGAATGCGAATTCTGCTCTTACTTTCTCTGTCATTGTAGCAGAAGAATTTCTTGTTACTCTTACGTCGGTCTGACCACTCCATCCAGCGAACAAATACAATTGGGCAACTTGTATGTTTTTGACAGGTTTTCTGCTCTTCTATGTCATTTTGTGGAAATTAACTTGATTCATGAACTATTGTTATATTAACAGTCATTGAAAATTGAGGAACACTGTCTATAGATATTATGTAATGAATGATAAGTAGTACATTCATTAATTTAATATTGTTATGATTTATTTGTAAAACACCTGGTAATCTCCAATGCGTTATCATCTCTGAACTGATCTAAAGTCACAATTATTGAAAACTTCGTTTTGCAAATCTAAGATATAAGTGCAAGAGTTCATTTAGTTCTTCACAAGCAATTTTAGACCAACTTCGTCATATAACTTCTTTATTCTGAGATATAGGAAGACATTTAATATTTCTATGTTTTTTGCAGGTTGTTGTGGCAGCGGTTTTCACATGGTTGGCCTGGTTCATTCCTGGAGAAGCTGCTATTTACCCTAAAGACTGGATACCGAAATCAATGGATGCCTTTGAGTTGGCACTACAATTTGGTATTTCGGTTCTGGTAGTTGCTTGTCCATGTGCTCTAGGACTAGCAACCCCAACAGCTGTCATGGTAGCCACAGGGAAGGGCGCTTCACAAGGTGTTCTTATCAAAGGTGGAAATGCACTTGAAAATGCACACAAGGCAAGAAATTTTCTTTTATGGTTTCCCAATAAGGCACTAAATCCAGCGAAGATCATTCTTTTATATATTTAAAGGAATATTGTCTTCAGAAAATGGACAGAGTACATGCATAGACAAATAACTAACCTCTTTTCTTCCTTGAACCCACAGGTGAAAACTGTAGTGTTCGATAAAACAGGTACCCTGACGGAAGGGAAACCTGTGGTAGTTAGTACAATGGTTTTCTCAGACATGCCTATCCAAGTGTTGTACGACATGGCTGCTGCAGCGGAGGTTAATATATTTATGTAGCAACCACCTAATTTTGGTTTGCTTTTTTCGATGTTTTTTTAAGAAAAACAGAAACAGTTGTATAAGGCTATGAGCAACTAACAAAACGTGAAATAAATTGACAAAAACTAAAAGATATTTAAATTCTCGTTGGCAGGTAAATAGTGAGCACCCAATAGCTAAGGCTGTGGTGGAACATGCTAAGAAGCTACGCCAACAAGACTGTTCTTCCCTTGAGGTGCAGGACTTTGAGGTGCATCCGGGATCTGGTGTGAGTGGTATAGTTGGCGACAAATTGGTTTTGGTTGGAAATAAGAGGCTTATGGAGGCCCAAAATATACCCGTTGGGCCGGAGGTTATGGAGTACTTGTCAGAGAGCGAACAGCTTGCTCGGACATGTGTTTTGGTTGCTGTTGATGGGATAGTTGCTGGAGCTTTATCTGTAACAGATCCAGTAAAGCCAGAAGCAGGCCAAGTAATCTCATTTCTAAAATCTATGAACATATTGAGCATCATGGTGACTGGAGACAACTGGGCAACAGCAACTGCCATAGCCAATGAGGTTGGAATTGGTGTGGTGTTTGCTGAGACGGATCCACTAGGAAAAGCCGATAAAATAAAAGAGTTGCAGGTAAGCATGATATATTTTCTTAAAACCAGTAATTCATTGAGTGGTGAGTTTACATCCTTGAACATGATTTGCTGATAAGTTCACAAGAATGCGTACTAATATGTGAATTCAGGGCTCTTCACATAATACTTTATATGACCTTCAGTCCAACTGAATAAAGAAACCAGGGTACAGAAATCCTAATAGGGTTTCCAGAAAGAGTTAAATGTTAATGATTCTTTAGTTACCTGCGAACTGGAAATTTAAAAATTGAAGTTGCCACTACTTTTCGTTCTTCACTGTTATAGTTCTTTTCTATCTTGATTTAGATTTGAGTGTACTTCATGTTCTCTGTGATTCTGATTCAAAAACTTTGTATAGATGAAAGGAGGGTCTGTGGCAATGGTGGGTGATGGAATCAACGATTCTCCAGCTCTAGTCGCAGCAGACGTCGGAATGGCAATTGGTGCTGGTACTGACGTTGCAATTGAAGCTGCTGATATAGTTCTTATTAAGAGTAACTTAGAAGACGTAATAACAGCCATTGATCTCTCAAGGAAAACATTATCTCGGATTCGACTCAACTATGTATGGGCTCTCGGTTATAATGTGCTTGGGATGCCGATTGCTGCTGGAATATTATTCCCGTTCACCGGAATCAGGTTACCACCTTGGCTAGCCGGTGCTTGTATGGCTGCTTCTTCGGTTAGTGTTGTTTGTTCCTCTCTCTTATTGCAGTCATACAAGAAACCTTTTCATGTGCAAGATTCTCGAGGATCGATCGACTACTCTGTCTCAATAATGTAAATATTAGATTTATCACGCCAGTCATTGGGTTCTTCCTGTCGAGAAGATGATACTTATTTCTTGTTTAATAATCCAACTCATATGTTTATCGATGTTTTCTTTTCGACTGGTTGAGAAAGATAAAGGCGACTATTGAATAAGATGGAATACCGATAAATGTAGGTGAATTTTCTGTGTCATCCTTGTTATATTCATCTAGTATCTATGCTAAATAGTTCTGCTGTAAGATATCAAACATAATCATGTAAGTTATTAGATAAGGAAATAGAATCATTCAAGATCTAGAGTCTAGACTTAACATCTCTTTATGCCAGAGTAGATCTAGATCTGTTTGTTCATGGAAATATTTCTATGTCTTTAGATCAGATCGGGTCAAGATCTGCCTGGCATTTGAAGATCAAGAAAATCATCTCACATCTCCGTAAACAAACTATTTTTTTTTTTTTTTGAGAAATCGACTACGATCTACGTTAGTCGTTACAAGGCATTGATACATCATGAAGATGTGATGAGCACGATACCCGCCTGATTTAAACCATAATGAAAGAGGCCTAAAGCCCGAAAAATTATTATACTCCATATTTACTCTATATATTGCCTAAATTACATGGGATAAATCTTGATGACAAACTGCTTCTACCGAGACTCGATCCCACGACCTCATGGGCTTAAGAGGGGTGTCCAACCGTTACACCAAAGGGTGGTGGAGAATTACTATATTGTTCTTAGTGAAGGTTCCACAAGCTGATCCGAAAGACCTTGAGATTGGCCAAGTACTTAGTGAAACCGTTTGACATTCACATATGTTCAATTTTGTTTCACTTAGATTTGTTCACACGCGTGGATACTTACTAAGTTGGAACATTCAACTATAGTCTACACCTGTGACGCTAAGCAACGTTGGACTATCACAAAACGCCCTCGATACACTGTCTTTGGGAGCTGAAATGAAATAATTACACGATTTGGGAGATCGAGTGTTAAAAAAACAATTATAGAGAAAATATTTTGCAACCAATTCGGAGAAATTAAACACGAACGAAAGGCAAGGATGCATTTTAGAGAGACCCCTATGCAGATGCGTAGCTTGCCTTAAGCTAAATGCGCACGACGCGTGTCACACACAGCTAAAATATGCACGAGCCTATACGTTTATCTGGCACATCACCTGATCTTGTACTAGAATAGAAGAGGAACCACTTGAGTTAGGCGCCTGGACGAAGGTTGAAGAATGATTCTAGCTCGGCCGGCATTAGGATTTCATTTCACACTAGCCCCCACGGCACCGCTTGAGCGCAAATGGCTCTCCCAAGTCCTATCATATCTGCGAACTCCGACATTAGGTGTCCCACACTCTTCATAAATGACCAGGTAAGCTAGTACATGCCAACTTGCGCAGTGTACTTCAGCTATTACTAAATGCATCAGCGCATTTTAGTGCTAACACGAGATCTAGTAGGCAAGATTTGATAGGAAAAAATTGTAGTAACTTTTTCTTTTTCAATTTATCTTTCTTATTATTAGTTGCTCTCTCTTCTTCTGTTTCTTACTCTCTCCTTCACGACCTCCATGAATTGGGGTTCCGGAAAAAAGAAATACAGAAACGAGAGACAAAGAGGGGGATAGACATTTCAGGAGATGATGTAAGAAGATATTCTTATCTGAAAACATCTCTAACTTGATTACTCAAGCCCAGATCAGTAATCCTACCCTGTCAGTCAAGCAAGTTTTCAAATGTTAGGTTCCATGGCCTATAACGGACTTGGGTGACCTTGACAGGTTTTAAGAATCCGGACTTTATATCTATCCTTAGGCGCATGATTTAGCCAAGACGGCTAAAGAATACAGTCTGAGTCAACAAACGCTTAGTAATTATAATATGACACACCATTTTGTATGTTTATTTTTCTACGTAACACTTGAAACAAAGCAGTAGTCCTCCATTCTGTTTTTCTCTCATGCCAATCTTTGTTAAATCTATGAGCTTTCATTTTCTTCTGTTGTTTAACAGTTACGGGGAAGTAAAGAATTTTAGACAAGAAACACACAATTCAGCGGAAATGGAAGAGAAGCAACAAAACAGAAGGTTGAATCTTCATAGCTTCCAGTAGAACTACCTTGGGTAAAACTTAGACCAAATGATTTTTCAACCAAAAACTTCCACCCCACTACTTTCTTCTATAGACAATCTCATCATCATCAACATCAAATGCTGGATTACAGAGGCATCTGAAGAGTCTCCCGATACCCTGATACATTGTCAAGATTGTTAGTAAAAACATCTTAAACTTCATTCAAAACATGGTGTGGTTGTCCAAACAGTCAGATTCTTATAGATGAATTTCAGTCAGAATGTCCTAATTCTAGATGCTACGTCTTAAGTTTCATAAGCACATACTGTATTTTCCATCAAGAAAGTCGAAAACAGTTGTGTAACCATTTCTGTGGAATCAGATTTCCCGCAGAAATAAGAGCTAACTGAGCTTTGACTTGGGTCATGTCAGATTTCGTATCTGAACTTAAGGAAAGAAACATCAAAATAATATGTTCTATTGATGAAGGAAATCTAGATGGAAGAGACAACAAGTTAGTTGTTTAAGAAGATAGCTTTCGAGAAATTTCTAACATGCCTGAGTTATTAGAGGAGTTCGATATGAAAGTGATCGAGGTGAATCCTCCACAGAACTGCATTCGGAACTGCTATCATCGTCGTCGTTATTGGAAACATCGTTCATCTTTGATGTGCCACCATTTTGTATATTCTTTTCCCTCTATAAGTATTTACATGAGCACCGTTTGATTATAATCCATGATTGAAGAGATAAATCCCAATCATACATCGTAAGCATTATGTACGATTTTATTTGATACACGACTAGGTATATCAATAGTAACAGAATCAATGAAGAAAAAGAAATTGCTATAAACGGATTTTGTATTAGTATTTCACCTGAAATGTTTTCCCAAGGATTTTCAGAGCCAATGCACGATCTTTAAGCTCTTCTTTCCTTACATTATTTTCCTTCAATACCTGCAAATAAACTAGAGGACTCAGTCCCGAAAATAACTCTAACGTGTACTTCAGACAATGGATAAAAGAAAAGAATGTGTGAGAGAAAGACAAGTTGCTCCTTGCTTCTAGTACTCATGGGGGTTTCCCAATTTAAGAAACGAAGAAATGGAATATCAATGTTATGGTTTAAGATGGAAGTGAACCTACCATTTGGCAAACATGTAAAAGTGTTACTTCAATATCTACCACATTCAGCTTCCATATAGAGTTCATCAGTGTATCCTTGTTTGACAGCAAATGAGATTCAACATTGTTTTCAGGGCCACTGCCATCCATTTGGAATTGCCGTCGCATATCTTCTTGCAATTGTAGAAGTTGAAAAGCACCTGACCAATTTGCTCAATAAAGTAACCCATGTCAAAGAGAATCCAGAACAAAGATAAGTGATGTGACATTATTCTGCTCACCTTTAGCTGCTGTGATTTGTGACTTCCAGAAATGGCCTTTATTCCGCACCCATTCTGCCACAAATGGTACTCCCAAGTAAAGGGCTTTCTTTCCTAGTTCTTGTGCTGCCTGTCTCTCATATATGTAGCCAATGGTGTATAGCATATCGACTCCAAAAGCTGTATTTTCAACAAATACAAGAGATCAACCATATTTAGATTAAAATAGAATAGCCGGTTGATGCCTTTTAGTTATTTTTAGGAGAGAATTTAACATATTATGATCAATCATTTTGTTATTATTGTTTTTGGAGCACAATTTTTTCCTCTTTTCTCCTTATTTCTGAAAATTGGTCTTGCTCAAATACATGTCACGTGAACTCTGATTGATGGTCTTACAAAATCAGTCTGTCAACTCTATCTCAATGCAGCTTATGAGCATGTTTATAACTTTATATCCAATTTAACTCGGCCGGCCTAAATAAATTACGTCACGAACACCAAAGATTCAGAAGGCCCATTGTCTCAAAGGGTTTCAGACCACGGGCTTAATTTATTGGGATTCAGTTTCACGATCTAGCGTGTCAGCATATTCAGCTCTTGTTCTAGGGATATGCAGATATAAAAGTCCTAAGTAAATTGTGAGTATCAAGTAAAACCTTTATGAAATAATGAGAGAAAGAAAATGGACTTATGACAGTTCAACTAACCTCCATCATTAAGTCGTTTTACTTCAGATTCAGCGCGCTGTACAAACCCCTTTTTGTCCCCACGCACATATTGATTAAGAAAATCTCTAAGTAACCTAGCGAGTTTTTCTTCTCTTTCTTTCTGCACAGCCTTTACTCATATAGTTGCAAGGCATAAAGAATAAAAAGTTAGATAAAAACATTGCTCTAGAGAACTATTAGGTACAGTCCCAGCTCCCTGGTATTTCATACTTTATTAACTCTACATTTTATGATAATGATGAGTAATATTTCCCTCTGAGTATGTTCCATTGACACAAAGAAATATGAAAGATCATACATGTATGCCCGGTTTGTAAGAAAAAGAATATGTAAAACAATTCAATATTGTGTGGTATTGCTAACAATGGCTGACAGAGTCACTAAAGAACCAAACAGAGTGAGGTTTAGAAAAATAGAAATGTCTGACCAAACTTGCCTTCAATCTGTTTTGTAGTATTTCGGGACTCTCACTTTCACCAGCTAACTCGGAGGATGCCATTGATGCAACAGCAAGATGTCCAATATAATTCTCAAATAGTTCACTTCCAAAAAGAAGGGCAAAAACAGCAGTTGGGTCCAACATGGTTTCCCTGAAAACATGAAAACCCTTGTAACAGTACTCTCTATTTTCATGTTTGGAATGGGAAGCAAAATTTTTAAGTAACATTTAGACAAGGTCTTCAACTTCTGAAGGTTAGGTTAGGAAAGAAGTTACATGCCATACATTGTACCACCATTACCTTTTCCTCAGTTATCATTATTAAGGAACTTTTCCAAACCAATAAATTCACTTAAATTATGGTCCAATGAGAAGAACTCATGGATGAGTAGATGTTCATATCAAAGAAATATGAAGGCAAAAAAAGGTTAGCAAAAGACATGGAAAATTCTCATGCTTCCCCTAAGGTCTTTGAGTTAGTTGTTAGGTAAAAATGGATTTGCTTGCCAACGAAAGTTAGATCCCGTGACCACTCTTACTACGTTGTATGGTCTATTTATGAAGCCTGAACTCAATTGAAATTTTAAGAAAACAAACCTACAATTCTTAAGCATTTCTTAACATTGAAGTAGCTTATTCACTACAAGGCATCATATTTTTCTCAAATCGATAAAATTTGTATCTTACTTGATTATGTAAACCTCACGTGTGAGAAAATACAGATCAAATATACTTGGAAAAAACCAAACAGCAACTCGTAGTCAGATAAGTTCATCTTATCCTAGTTCATATACTATGATATCCTTATGTACATAACCCCAGGAGAAAGACTGAAACTTGCTAGACCAGTCACCTAATGACATTAGGAGTCATTTGAAACCCGAAATAACAAGTTGTAGAACAACAATAATTTGAACCAACTATGCATATTAAGGTTGTCTTAGCCCAGAAAGTTTAGTATAAAGGTGTTTTAGAAATCGAAGTATAGAAAATTATCGATCCCCATTGCCCTTATTGAATGGGAAATTGAGGATGCCTTTAGCATCTTCCACTTAAACTTTGAACTATGAAGTTATCACAGCTTAACTATATTCAGTTGCATCTGTGTTCCACTTGGCTCATTCAAAAGGTACACCAAACCCATAACTTTATCAGCTAATCGAGAACATTGGAATGAGAAGTAGTACAACAATAGATTTTATTGCCACAAACACAAAACACAAACGCATGTCGGAACATGTTCAGCCATAGTCTAGGGAAAAACGTTAAGAAGAAAAATCATTTTCACACACCTAGATACGCAATATTTTCCATTTCGGTCGTATGCCTCCCTTTGCACAGGATCACTCAATACCTGATACGCTTCTCCTAGTACCTGTTAGAACGAAAATTTTAATTTTTTAAGTAGGTGTAACTTGTTACAATGCTAGTACTGCTCCAAGCATTAAGGGTTGAAGTACTAAATGAGAAGATTGTGTACTTTTTCCATGGGTAACTCATCAAAGGATTAAAGCAAAACTAGTTTCATGATAACTAAATGATTAGCTTATATTGAAACAAAACTTAACGAAATAATGCAAGAACACAACTAAAACCACGGATGTCAAGATTCAATCTGCAGTAATCGATCCAAATTGCAAATAGTTAATATATCAAATATAATACTGAGAGGAGGTACTTCATTGTACCTGGAATCTCTCAGCTGCTTGAGGATCATTAGGATTTTTATCAGGATGAACTTGCCTTGCCTGCAGGAAAACATAATCTGTCTAGTTAGACACTTAAGAAAACCACAATAAAAACAAATTAAAATCTTGATCCAAACTCAAAATCAGTAAAAAGAATAAAGAATCAGTGAAATCAAATCAAAATCAAACACCACACATAATTATCAGTACAAAAAAAAAACAATAGAAATCTTCAAGTCAAAATGTTTGAAATAAAATTAACAAGTTAAATTAGTGATTTTGTACCAGATGAGTTGATTCAACATATATGTATAGAAATGATCAGAACAGAAGGCAAATCACATATAGAAGATAAAAGAAGAATCATCAATTAGTTCAATTTAATTAAAGTAAACATGTAAAAATGGAGGAATAGAACTCAGAGACTGACTTTGAGATAATAAGCTTTACGAATGTCCTCTTCTGAAACACAAGGAGAAACTCCAAGAACATCATAATATTCAGTTTCCTTCACCATACTAAGTAGTACTAGCTAATAGTAGTAGTAAGAATCAGATCAACAATTAACCTAGCTTCAACCGAAACCCTGGCCAAGTACGTTCTTGTAGAGAGAGAGAGAGAGAGAGAGAGAGAGAGAGAAATTGTTCGGAAACCAAAAAGACAAGTAGATAGAGAGAGAGAGAGAGTTGGAAAGAGAAGGGGCTTTCCCCACCACCACCAGTATCAACAGCATGAGTTTCGACCCACGAGGTTATCTCGACTTTCCAGTTCTTCATCATCAATAAACTAATCCCAAAATAATACTAATCCTACTTTTTTCACTCAGGAGATGAATATCACTCGAGTGTTTAGTGATGGCGCCGAGGAATTAAAAAATCAAAATCTTCATTTTATAAGGTCGGTGACGAACGGTTCAGGGACCAGTTTTGAGTGAGTTACTGACTCACTGACTGTTATATTCTGTACACCCGTCTTTTAACGTGGGTCAAGAATACCCACATGAGTGGGATCAATGGTGAGGATTTTAGGGTGGTGGCTTTCAAGTTCCTTACAAATTTTAGTGTGAAAATTTAAAGGGAATATATAGAATTTTAGAGATTTTTCGGGGAAATAAATTTTAAGGGGAAATAAAAAAAAACACTTCACTTCACCTCAATCTATCTCCACCTCACCTTACTCTCTCTCTCCACCTCACCTCTTTGTCTTCTCCGATTTGCGACCATGAAGAAAAAAAAAAATTCACTCTCTCTCTCTCTCTAGAAACTCCGGCGAAGGCCGGCGACCTAATCGGAGAAGATAGAGGTGAGGTGGAGAGAGAGTGAGGTGAGGTGGAGAGAGAGAGAGAGAGAGCTGAGGTGGAGAAGTATTTTACTTTCCCCCTAAATAAAATTGTCAAACGAAATTGACCAATTTTTGACCAAGTCTTCACACCCCGGAAACTATTTAGCTTTCCCCAAAGCGCTCTTTAACCAAAAAAAAAAGATACACATAATATTCATAAGTTCATAAGTTGAGAAGTGAAAACCAAAGAGAGTTGCAGAGAACAAATAGAGTTGCTGAGAAGAGACATTCTTCTGAGAGAACAAATAGAGTTGCAGAGAAGAGAGAGAGTTGCAGAGAAGACTTGTGTCATCTAGTCTAGTTATTGTGATAGGGTTTGTATCAATAATTCTTCTTTTTTATTCTTTCAAGTGACTGACTGCAAGATGGGGAAAATTGCAATTCTTTGTAGAAGTAGAGGAAGAAGGAAGGAATTATAAGTTCAACATCAGCACATACAAATCAAATCACATTCAAATAATGTTTACAACTAACTACTATTCTCCTGATAATGTATTTACAGAAATTTTTGAAGTAAATTAGACTATTAGATCGTCAACTGAGAAAAAAAGCAACAAAAAGAAATGTTGTCAGAATTATACGACATCACTTGTCCATAGCAGCAACAACAATCAAACTGGAACATCAGCAACAGCCACCAGCCGATGATGCATCTACTGTCGGTGGCTTCTGTTTGAAGATATTCTTTTTACCACCTGCTGAACCTTCTTCCACCAAACTTGGTGTATCCAATACCTGCACATTAAACATTGTTAGCAACATGCTATTTATCACCACCCTTCCTTTCCCCATTAATACAAATACCCAGTACCCACACACACAAATATGATGCACATTGGATAACAAGAGGTAGGAGCACATGAATCCATGCCTCCCTGGTCTATCGGGTATCTTGGGTAGTCTCCAACATTATACCATTAAAGTGACTACGAGAATCTGAGAAGTGTCTAAATGTCTAATACTAGAATTCGAAGTGGTGAAACATATTAAAAAGGAGTATCCAGCGTTACAAATGTATTAATATTACCATACCTTTAAAACAAGCTCCTCAAAACATTGCTCCACATTAACTCGAGTTTTTGCACTACATTCAAGGAAAAGGCATCCATATTCCCTAGCAAAGTCGATTCCCTCTTTTTTCGTGACTACTCTTTCGCTTTCCTGGTAATGAGAAAGAAGAATTAACCAGATTTTTGTATCGTGAAATGAGAAATATATCAATCATAAATTTAAAACTATTAATTATCTGACAAGGTAGAGAATGGATGAAGTTAGGCACTGCATGGACTGGGGGACTAGGTCAAGGCCTTGGGGGTTGGAATAGCACTGCCTATCTATAGAGGTCTTCCATAATTCTAAGCCTCAAATTTTACCTTGTCAACTTTGTTTCCCACGAGCATCTTAATGCAGTCTTGATTAGTTGAGTAACGATCGAATTCCTTTGCCCATACATCAGAAAGATTTGTGAATGTGTCTCGTCTGGTTACATCGTAAACTGTGCTTCGTATGGAAAGCAACAATTAGCAAACTAATTCAATTAAGATATACAACAACCCTGAGACTGGAAAGCAACTAATTCAATTATTGAAACAAATTGAACAATTATGAAGCAGTTCCAACCAATACCAGGTACTTTAATCTAAAACCACCTAGGCAAAGATAGGGTCAGCTCTAAAGAGCTGCATGACCAGTTTGCTCTGGCTGAAGTGAGGGCTCGTGTCCAGATTCTCTAGACGCAAGACACCATAAATATCTGGAATACATCAGAGAGTGGTGCAACGACAAGTCTCATAATTTGCAGAGACAGTAATCTAAGTTCTTTCTTGTAACTTTTAGCTTATTTAGTGATTCAACAGGACTAGGTACCCTCATTTTCCTTTCATCTTTTAAGAAAATAACTGTTTTTTTGTTAAAACGCCTTAATGTAGAGATTTTGTTTCTCTTATGACAACTTCCTTGCACTTATTTGACATTTACGACCGTGATACCAATCCCATGATCAATATCACAAAATAAACAGATACACTAACATAGAAGCTACAAAAACGAGGAAAACACATTACCCAATATGACCCCTTGAGCCCCTCTGTAGTATGAACTTGTTAACGTTCTAAATCTTTCCTGTCCCGCTGCACAAAGGAAATAATGTCTTCTGTTAGTTGGAACTTGAAACTTGAGACAGACATTTCTATTTTTAAGGGGAAATATTAGTCAAAAAGAGAAACAAGAATAAGTTCTTCAATAGAATTTCTAATCCTGCAATGCTGAAAGTTTCTAAATACTCTCTCTCCCGGCTCGCATTAACAGACATCCAGCAGAAATTACCTGTATCCCATATTGCAAGCTTCAACTTTTTGCCTCCCAAAGTAACTAGTTTTACCTTGAAATCAACACCTAAAAAAAAAACATTACAGCTTTCAGTACATAGAGAAACCAACAAGAACAATGAGTAACCTTACAAAATAGTAACAGTCTACACAAACATTGGCTAGTTTGCAAAAATAATTTAGATGCAGATAAGTTTTAGGTGTTTGACAACATATGGAGAAAGTATATTGAACTTTGCAATTTTTGAACATTTACGTTCATTTACTTTTTCTTTGAACAACTCGAATTGATAAAGGAAAAGAGACTTTTCTTTTTGAAACAAACTTTTTCTTTTTGAAACAACATAATTACATGAGTACAATAGACAATCATACGTCACACATCCCTTGACTTTGATACATCAATAAGGATGGAATATGCTCATAATAGTCATAGAACTGTCTTGTAGACACTCATACACCCTAAAGGCCAACAAATTGCCCTACAGACCATTATTTATACCCTTAACAACACAATTTCAATAAATCACAAATTTCCACCTCGCAAGTTTCTTTACTAGGTATGCGCTCGCAACTTATTCGTAAATCAGTGGCTTGGGCACATGGGCTGGCTGAGTTGATCCCTGGTCGAACCCCCGAGCCATCAAGAAAATCAAGGCAGCTCATTTAATCACGATCAATATAGCTCAGTGCCAAGTCAAGTGACTTGAGCCATCAAGAAACCCTGAGTGGCTCATCCAGTCACCACCGATGTAGCTCAGTTTTGAGTCAAGGGACAGCGAGTTACTCAATGTGGCAAAACAAGTCATATATGCCCTACTCCTCCCGCAAGCTATTGAATATTCTATTTTTGTGGTTAACACGTATAATGTCCCAACCATTGGTTACCATGTCCCAGGTGTTGAGCACTGTAAACAATAGTCAAAAAACTTGCGGAATCAAGAGGTATTAGGAGTTGTAGTCTCTAAGTTTTCTATTAAAGCATTTAACGGGTCACTTTGTTGTTTGTTTCATTAAAAATGGACACGTGAACCAGACAGTCAATGCCATCCAAGCACCGCTGTCGGCGCTGAAAGGTGTTGCCTCAGAATGCAAGTCTCAATTCTATCTAGTCCTAAGAATTGTGCCTTTTCCGTTGGCAGTTGAAACAAAAAAAAAGTTATCCACAAAATCTAAAACTTTGTTAAGTACTTCACTGATAAACCTAAAGAAACCAAGTGCTGATAAACAATGGAAATTTATGTCAATTAACCTAGGATTATAACATTAAAGTATTAAACCATGCAAATTAATCTCCTTCATTACTACAACCCTCGACATGTCGGTCCATCTATTCTAATGCTAAATGTTAGATACCCAAACGACTAAAACACCTCAAGAGCAAAACCTTCAAAAGGGTATAGAGAGTGGAAGTACTTAAGCTAGGACAAGACAACAACACAACTCAGTTGACGTCTAATTTAATTTTTAAACACCATTATAAATTGATTACTGAAAGCAAAACTAGACAATTCATAGTAGTTCATTACTGATTATGCACAGTGTTAAGTATGTAGAAATCCAACTCAAAATCAATTGGTTATGAATGAAAAGGACTTCGATGTTATATGTTTGGCAACTAGAGTACCCTTTTCATATATGGGACTATTCTCCCACACAGAACCATCAAACTCAAAAACCCACTACGCAATTATGCAGTCAAAACCTAAAGGAAGAGTGAAAAGGATAAATTTCTTCAACCATAAATAAATTTGATTCAAATATACTGATAGAAAAGACACATACCAATAGTAGGAGAAAGCTCTTCAAAGGTATCAGAGGTAAAACTTAGAAGAAGACTACTCTTCCCAACTCCAGAATCTCCAATCATCAACAACTTGAACAAATAATCAAATTCCGCTTGACTTGTACTAGTTAAATCCATCTTAACTCGCCCTCAATTGAATTTCTGTACAAATCAACACTAAAAATTTTCAGAAATTCCTAACAAGATCGCCTAAGTCATTGAAATAAAATACAAACAATAACCTAGACATCAATTTCATCCTCTAAAACAATGCCAACAGCGATTGCCATTTGAGTCAAAAGTAAGCGATGGAGAGAGGGAAGGGTTAGGAATACCTGAAAATAGTGTAATTTCTAGAGACTTCAAGTTGATCCCGATCTAGGGTTAACAAACAAGAGTATGGAGCCTGAAATACGTCCAAGGAATAAATGAGAATAGGAGGAAAAGCAGGAAGAGAGAAATGGCAGTAGAGAGAGGCTTTACAATATATTAGTCAAAAAGTTACCACCGGAACTTTTACAAATATCGGTGGTCAATCGGTTTGATGGTCGGAATTGTTTTCATCTGATTCGTAATCATCTAACTTGTATAGATCTGAAACAACTCAATTGAGCTATTCCAACCGTTCACATGAATCAGACAAAAGAATGTTAATATCTGACTTGAATGGTTAGAAAAGTAAAATGTCATTGATATCAAAAGATTTAAGTGGTTAGTAAAGGAAAATGCTATCAAAAGAGTTAACTGGCCAGCTAACGCGTGAAATACTCGCATGGAGAGGTCTCACAAGACTGAAACTTAAAGGAATTGGCGGAGGCAAACATGTGGTTTAATTCGATAAAACGTGCAAAACCTTATCAGTCATTGACTTGTGAATAACGTGGCCTTAAATCAGTCCATCACATATGAACAGCAAAACATGTCCTTAACGAGATGATACTAAGACTTCTTACATTTAAATCTGCAAAATATGTTTTTGTAGACCATCGTTAAGATCACACCAATTGTGACCAATCTCATCGTCTACACATCTCCCAACACTCTATAGGAGATAAGTTTATCATTTGTAATGGCTTCATGAGACTACCTAGTTGATTGACTAGCAAAGTTGAACATAAATATCTTGCCACAGAAATTAAGTTTACCATTGCAATAAAATTTCGGGTCAGTGGCTAAATATTAGTGAGAGTTCCATACTTCCCCAGTTAATAAAATTGGCCAGTGCTCCTGAAGTTATAGGAAGCAAGTAAGCAACCAATGTAAGCCCCTTTCAACAACAAAACAATGTAAATCCAAATAGCAAAAGCTTCTAGGAAGCTTTAGAGCTGAAATGAAGAAGTGATTGTAAAATAACGATCATGAAGTATTCACTTGTATTAATTATGTGCGACTCTGAAACTGAGTTCCTTGTCGTGCCAAACGGTAGAGATGCAGTTTTCTTCATGCTAACAAAGAAAATATTGAAATATGAGAATCTAGATAATAATAACTTTTGCTTTAGTTAAAAAGTTCACGTTATTCTAATCAGCACCTAGTGACGTCCTTTCACGTACAAGACATCCAACAGAGAGACGAGTATTCGTCCTCTCGTCGAATACCCGTATAGATTTGCTACTCGCTTTCAGAGTATGTGTCTTGTGTGTACATCATGTCAAATTCATTTTAACAGAGTGCTTATTGCGTCTAGTAACGTACATTTAAAACAGTGAGATGTTAAAGTGCTGAAACAAATAGTTTTGTCACCCTCCCTATACCTAGAACCTGCACAATCCTAGAGTAAAATTTTATGATTTGTATTTTTTTTTTTGTTAAAATATTTATGATTTCTATATCATTAGAATTTAGCCTTCCAAAAAATATTAAATAAAACATTAAAACTGTGAACATGGCCATGGCATCAACATTTACATTTCTGAGTTCTCCTGCTACTACTTTAAAGTCAACATTCAGATTATCTTCTTCTTCTCCCTCCTTTCTTCTTCTTTCTCCCTCATCAAAGAAACCTCTCTTGTCTCTTCATCCCAAAACTACTGTTTCAATGTCTTCAATGTCTTACCAGAAGGAATTAGCTGCTGCAAAGAAGGCTGTCACCATTGCTTCTCGATTCTGCCAGGCAAGATCCTTCTTTCTCAATACTGCTCATTTTCTTGTTGGTTATGTTCTTTTGTATTTTTCCTGTAACTTCTGATTCGTAATTTGATAAACCCACTTCGTAAAATCATCAGTTGAGCAAAACCTAGGTCATGGCATTTGCAGATTTCAATTTGGGGGAAAGGGTAGTGGAAGGGTTGTTTTTTTACTTGTTTATGATTAGTGGGAACAGGAGAAACCCCATCTATATTGAGCTTGATCAATAGGGGATAAATTAAACTGGACTGAGGAAATGGGTGATGGATTATTGCTCACATTTCAAGGGTTTTAGTTGCTTTTCTTCATATTTATCATTCTTTTATAAGGGTTCTTTTAGTGATTCCTAGTCAATATGTCACAGATTTGATTAATATCTTGTATCCTAATAATGAAACACTTGCATTTTTCTTTATGTTTACCAAATCTCACGTTTTTAAGGCAACCGGTTACGTACTCTTCTGGCTCAGTACCAATGCGGTCGATTTTTCTTATCCATTTAATCGATTTGGATCGTCTCCTGTAAGTGATTTTCCTTCTTCTTAGTAAGTTCTGAACACATACTCTTATTTATGCAGAAGGTGCAAAAGATACTTTTGCAATCAGACGTTCAATCAAAATCGGATAAAAGTCCAGTCACAGTGGCAGACTATGGTTTGTTATCTACCTCCATTTCATATGGTTATATAGTACTCTATTTGTGATACTATATATGTTTATAACATGGATACACCAAAATCAATTCTTTTGCCGTCTCAACATGATACATGTGCTGGAAACAAACCCCATAGTCACTTAGTACACCTGTGATAGCAAAATGAGAATTTTCGTTCTAGTAGGAGAAAAACGAAAAAATAGTTCATGTTGTAGAATAAATGACTAATGCTTTGAATCTCGTGGATATTTACAAATATGGCCAGTTCAAAAAATTATGGTGTTATGCTATCTACTTAACTGCTAGGAAAGGAAACAATTATGAAATGTTTGCATGAATTTGGCAACAAAAACTGAAATTTAGACTATATCATGAACTTGTGAAAGTGTGTTATACTTACAAGAATCAGTTTTGTTTGGCATGTATTATGAACTTATGAAAGCGTATTCATGAACTTGTGAGATTTTGGTCTATCTCCGCTTGCCAGACGATTGATGTTCAGTTTTGTTCAGCATGTATCATTGTACTGATCCAAGTTCAGTACTTTCTCGCCTGGTTTTTGTCAAATCTGAGGCTCTCAATAATGAATACATTAGAAACTTTAGATTCACTGGTAAAGCTTTGTTACTTACAAAAAAGAAAGATTTTCTAGATTTCTATTGATGAACTTTTGCAGGTTCACAAGCATTGGTCAGCTACGTGTTGGAAAAAGAACTTTGTTCTGAATCCTTCTCTTTGGTAGCAGAAGAGGTAAATATTCATGTTAGGCAGTAAGTAGTTAATCTTACATTATGTGATTGCTACTATTACATCCCAAGATATCGATGTAAACGCTTTTGTAGAGACTACATATAACTAAATAATATTAATACAAATCTAATTATCCTCTATAAACTATAATGTGAAAACTCAGAAAACACATATAAGCAAAATTATAAATTTCTCTATAATGCCGGCCATCTGGTGTACGCTTAGTTAGGGGAATCTCGTATCATAGAGATTTAGAAGTTATTGCTTATTGACGTTCCCCTTTAAGTATCCATCCTCATTTTTTATTTTGATTCCAGGATACCGGAGATCTTCGAAGCGATGGCTCACAAGAAGTGCTTGGGCGGATAACTGAACTTATGAATGATACTCTAACCAGTGATGGAGCATACAAGGTTTTATCAGCAGACGATGTTCTTTCTGCCATTGATGCTGGCAAATCTGAAGGTGGTCCACATGGGCGGCATTGGGTCTTGGATCCAATAGATGGCACAAAAGGGTGAGCTTGGTAGTCCGGACTTGAAAATTTACTTATAAATTCAAATAAATGTACTTCCAATTCAATCGAACTATTATGGTTGAACTGGTGCCTGGTGGCCTTCAGTGGGAATCAAGCTGTTCTTTGGTAGTACTGTCGAGCCTTCCTATTCTGTGGTCCTGAACCCATATTGTAAATTTGTAACCATTCTAAGTTGGGTCAAGTAGAATTAGCAATACTTGAGCTTTTCACAAATTCAAGTTCCCTACATGTTTCTGTCGTATGAACATGTAAAAGACTTCCGAAGTGTCTTTCAATCAATAGAACGCCCTTCTGCTTATTATTTTTCTCTCTCTTTCATTCCTTTTAGCTATTTTTGGGGCTTGCTTAGTGTAGTAAACGGGCCAAAATCCACATATCAAATCTGAAGTGAGATCTGTATTTTTTATCTTATTTAATGTTACGATAATTGATTATAGATTCGTAAGAGGAGATCAATATGCTATTGCATTAGCATTGCTAGAGGAGGGAAAAGTTGTTTTGGGTATCTTGGGTTGTCCAAATCTTCCCGTAACATCAATTACCAGTCATGATCAGTCTTCACAGAATCAAATTGGTTGTCTTTTTTATGCTACTGTTGGTTCTGGAACATACATGGAGTCTTTGGATGGCTCATCAACTAAAAAGGTCAATAATCGTAAACACTATTTACATTTATTGTTCTATATTCTTATTTCTATTAAGAAATTTATGCTGTGGAGTTTCTTATCGCCCTTCAGGTTCACGTTAGTGCCATTGAAAACCCTGCTGAAGCATCGTTCTTTGAATCATTTGAAGCAGCACATACCTTGCGCGGTTTGTCCAGCTCCATAGCAAAGGTATCAAATCCCATATAGCTCTTCGAAACACCAACATCTAAAAAACATTCTAATGCCTATTTCCATTTTCTATCGAGATATACACGAATATGTTTTAATACTATATCTGGAACAGAAACTAGGTGTCCAAGCACCACCAGTCAGAATAGATAGCCAGGCTAAATATGGAGCATTATCTAGAGGAGACGGCGCTATATATTTACGGTTTCCCCATAAGGGCTACAGAGAAAAGATTTGGGATCATGCAGCCGGATGCATTGTCGTTACTGGTATAATAATGTTCATTTAGTACTATTTGTTCTTGGGGTTTCTTAAACTTTGGTGAATGGGGATCATTAAGGTTTAAACATTAATTTTTGATAGACCAATGTTCATCTTGCGAGTAAACAGTATCTATAGTAACTGTGGGGGTCTGATTTGCGAGTAAACAGTATCTATAGTAACTGTGGGGGTCTCACATGTATCACCAAATTTTAGGGTTCTTGCTAGCTTTCCTTGGGTGATAGTCGAAATCAGAAACACATAGTTTGAATCCTTACAGTTCAATGGTTTAAACGCATTACGCTATTGTCTAAAATAAGCTCGGATAAAGCTATTTAAGTTCTTGCATATAGTCCACCACCCTTTGGTGTAATGGCTGGACACCCCTCTTAAGTCCATGAGGTCGTGGGATCGAGTCTCGGTGGAAGCAGTTTGCCATCAAGATTTATTTCATGTAATTTAGGCAATATATAAAATACATATTGTAATAAATTTGTCGGGCTTTAGGCCTCTTTCATATTGTCGGGCTTTAGGCCTCTTTCATTATGGTTTAAATTAGGCGGTTATCGTGCTCATCACATCTTCATGATGTATCAATGCCTTGTATCAACTATCGTAGTCGATTTCTCAAAAAAAAAAAAAAATCTTGCATATAAAATGATTAAAAGTTTGCCTTCTTCATTTTCTCTGATTTCATGTTTATTGGTGTATTACAGAAGCTGGTGCTGTAGTCACCGATGCTGCAGGAAAACCTTTGGATTTCTCTAAGGGCAAATATCTGGATCTTGACACTGGAATTATCGTTACCAATCAGAAGCTTATGCCGTTGCTCTTGAAGGCTGTTCAAGATTCTTTAAATGAAGCTCAGGCTGCTCCATCCTTGTGATTCGTTTTCGCCCTCCACGAACAACAATGTTTCATTACTTAGTTGGTAAAATGGCCAACCTACTTGAATTTTCCACTGTTTTTCAATGTTAAATTAGTAAGTAGGACTTGAGCTACTATAACAAAACTACCTGTGTTCTCTGCATGTAACTCTGGTACTTGGTAGTTCTTCCAACTAATAAAACCCTACTTGAATATGAAATTGTGCTAGTGGTATTTTCTTTTCTTCTTTTTCCGAATTAAGATACAAAATCTGACTCGAGATATGAAATCACATTTCTGTCTGAGAGTTCGATTTTTTAAGCGACAAAAGAGAAACAGAAACCTCGAGAGAGAGAATTAAAAAGGAAGTGCAACATTAAAGACTTCGAAATTAAACGATTAATAAATAGTTAGTTTTTTTTTTTGTTGAAAAGAATAAATAGTTAGTTAGGGAGTTCAAAATCAAAATGTGGACTTGAAAATATGAGTTGGTTAGAATGTGGGGTCTAAATAGTAATTAACCTTAACTAGAAAGGTATATAGTTAATTTGGTAGGAATTAATTTCACAATGGTATCTATGTTTCTTTTTTTTGCAAAAGTTTCTATGTTTCTTGACAAATTAACTTGGAAAGCATTTGGATTTTTTTTATCTTTTGGTTGCAATTGAAAGCACATGGAGTTGACAATTAGGTTTTGAATTGCAATATCATAACTCTAATTTAACATAAAAGAATCATTTACCTTGTAAAAGTGAAAAGTAAAACACCTTCTTTCTTCTTACTTGCAAAAAAGAAGGATTTACTTTGGATTGTCAACAAGTACTCATGGACTTTGTTTGAATTATGTGATACCTTTGACAAAGATTGTCTTAACAATTGATGTGTTTTTATAGCAATTGAAAGCTCATTTTGAAATCTCTCTTATTTGTAAATTATTTAAGATTTTTTCGTGGTGAATCTAATAAACTCTTTCACTTTTATCAATGCTATGGTAAATGCTATTTTCCACAACACATCCCATAAAATTGTCCCTAATATAGGTATGAATAGAAATGCTTCTTTCTCCTCAAAAATTGACAACTAAGTTTGATAATAGAAAAAACATGATGTTGTGACGAGACTCTGATCATGCAAACTTCACATTTCTTGTCTAAAATGTTATCATTTCTATGTGGTGAATGAATGTTATCGTTTTTATGTGGTGAAAGAACGTAACATTGTGACACCTCATGCCCCATATATAGGCTCGAGCTAGTCCCGATAATTCACAGACGTGACTAAAATTTGACAGAATTTCTTCTATAAATCAGATCGATTGTGTCTGTAAAACCTTTCATGCAAACCATACCTTCACATACACAAACACAACGGAAGCTAAAAAGAAATATAGATATTCTAATCTACTCCGGTTCCAAGCCGAACCATCAGAACTCAGTTAACTCATCTTGCACAAGTTCATACATCCTTATACAACCTATGTGATACATATATACATTATATGGTTCTTTGTGTATAAAAGTATAACTTTTAATTTAAATCAAAACCATCAATAAAGAGAAATAACACCGAAGTGGCACCGCGCCACAACCACTGCAATCTATCTACGAATCTCTTCCGTAAATCGAACCAATCGAAATCGTGTCTATTTTGAGACGTAGACCGTCACAAACATCTCCACATATATATTTGGAAGTGAAGTAAATGATTAAACCACCTTTGACATCAATCTTTTTCTCCCCCTTTTAGCATAACATAACTTCTTCTCTCCCTCTCCAAGTTCTCCTCCTCTCACTCTAAGTTGTCTCTATCTCTAAAAATTCCTCTCCAATTTCTCTTTCCTTGGGCACGCGCGCACACAAGGGAGTGCTATTTTATCTTCTTTCCTCTCTCTTTCCACCTTTCTTTCTCCCTCCACTATATAAATGTTAACACCATGCACTATTACTCTTAACACACTTCCTTCCTTCCATTCTTCTCATTTCTTCCTTACTCATAGTCTTATTTTTAACATGGGAGATAAGAATATCATAAACTTACCTCCTGGTTTTCGATTCAATCCCACCGATCAAGAACTCATCACTCATTTCCTCTATCGTAAGGTATCACGTGCACCCGTTGTCCCCGATATTATTCCCGATCTTGGTCTCTATCCGTATGACCCTTGGGATCTAAATGGTACGTATATACATAATATAGTCTACACATATTTTTACAAATTTACGTACCACAAGTACAAAAAAAACATGTATAATATATGTATATATGTTTATGAAGTTTGTTACATGTCTATCAATATATAGGTAAGGCATTGGCAGGAGACAATTATCAATGGTATTTCTTTAGCAGAAAGACTTCGAATAGAGTTTCGACAAGTGGGTATTGGATGGCAATGGATATCAATCAAGAAGAACAAATTATGATACCACATAAGAAAGTCACAGGTTTGAAGAAGTATTTTGTTTTTTATACGGCTCAAGGCCTGAAAACTAATTGGATTATGCATGAATATCGGTTATCTGGTTCACGTTGCGGTACTTCTACCTCGAGCGTCGATAGTACGGGTAGCACTAGTAGATCTTCTCATCAAAGAAGGGCTTTGTTAAACCATAAAATTGTAAGTTCTCTTTATAAAGTCGACTCATTTAGTTAGGTGGAAATTTTGTATTATTAGTATTCTCTCGCAATCTCAATTTCGGCCGGAATATGTGGCTAGACATAAGGTCGTTTTCGGCATAGTTTTAACATGAGAGGTAGGTCCAGTGGGTAAGGTTGGCCACAAACCACCATCCACACATTTCTCATGGGGCCAAGCCTAGAACTAACTCGCCCCACCGAAACAATCATGTAGAGTCTGGCCACACAACGACACGGCCACTTAAGGTGTATAGCGTTCCAAGCATGGCTCCCACGCCACGACCCATGAAGTGTTCGTGCTAAAACTGCACGACCCGTTGTGAAACACTATTATCGCCAGCTTAGGTGATAATTTGTGGTTGATTTGACTAAGCTTTTTCTCCATAAATGATTGTATTATAAATAATATTTGCAGGAATCAAGTAAGTGGGTTGTATGCAGAGTTTTTGAGCAATCAAATGGAGACTGTTCTGAAGAAGGTTATTATCATGGTGGTGATAATGATGAAGATGATGGGACAGAATTATCAGGGTTGGATGAAGTTTTCTTATCATTAGATGATCTTGATGACATAAGTTTGCCCAATCATTACTAGTTACTTGTACCCAAATACAAACTAATGACTTTGGTGAAATTACATACTAAAATATTTTATGCACCATTTATCTCCACAATGGGATTAGCAAGTTGTAAAATTCCCAAGTTGATTAATATGTATGATTATACAAATTAATAATCAAGTTTGAAACATTCTAAAAGTGTGTATTCAATTCAATCTAACTCTCACTCACTAGTAGTTTTTGTTTTTATTTTAATACTTATTGACTACATTCATTTTGACAAAAGAGTTGACTCATAACATGTCATGCATACATCATAAAAATATCATTCACAACCACAACATTAGACTTAGGTAAGAGGAAAATGATAACACAGTGGATCCAAATCATGTATATGGTGGCAAATGAATTGGAAATAAAGTCATGAAAAAGGGACAAGATAATTTAGTTAGCCATCAAATGGGATTAGTTTAGACTTTGAAATGTGAAACTGTCTGAGGTGTCTTTCCATGCCAGCATATTCTACGTCCAACCAGTATGATTTTGATTAACTTACGCCTGTCTCGTTCAAATCGTTGTTGTGATTTAAATAGCGATATAGTCTATCTCTTTTATTGAAAACTGAACCAAGTGTGACTCCGGAGGCCTAAGGTGGCTTTGGATAGACATTTCAAAAATCAAATATGGCTATTGCCATAAACTAAAGCCGAAAACAAATCTTATAAAGACTAAATATTCAAGTCACCTTAAATTTTGAGTCAAATTTCACATATATGAAAGTACAAAAATAGATGTATAAGAAATCAAAGTTGTAATTTCACAAACACGACTTATTCCATAAAGGAAAAAATTTGAGTATTATGTGGTTTTCATTTTTAAGTTTGTGGTCATCCAACTCAAAACTTATAGACAATGAGGGGAGAGGACCTGAGCATTATATTTGGTTACTTGATCACCTTTCTCCCATGTGAGACTATTCTAACACGTCCCCGCATGTGTGGGTTTTTTTAAGTCTAACACGTGTTTTTATTTTCGAGTGGCGTGGAGTACAGTGTGACTTTTAAATCTATTAAGTTGTGGGCCTAGCTTTGATACCATGTTAACTTTGTAGTTATCCAGCTCCAAACCAATTGATAGTAAGTGGAGAAGATCTAAACAATATATTCTTTTAGTTACTAGATCACCCTTCTTTCGTGTGGGACTATTCTCACATTCATCTCGTCAATCTGATACATGAGATCTTAGTAAAATGATAAGTTTATATTTGAGAAGAAGACTTGTTTTAGTATTTGATTACGAGAAGTAGAATGCAAATTAAACATGCAAATACGAATGCATATTACTTATTGCAACTTCAAATTATTGGAGAAGAAAAACAAAGAGAATAAAATTCTTTAAATGATTATCAAGGTACAAGTAGGTAGAATTTAAAATTTTACCACACTGCCACCCTGGTCTTTGTTGCTATGATTTTGTATATATGTACTCAAACTTGATGCCACTTCAAACTTCAAGTGGTTTATTACTTTATGTAATCAATATGAAAATAGATCTCTCTCTCTCTCTCTCTCTCTCTCTCTCTCTCTCTCTCTCACTTAGATCTATAACTTGTCTAGTCTCTAGCCCATTGAGATTCTTACGTGCTTGGTATTGGTGAAGTACTAGAAATCTTAAATGAAAAGGGATAAATATTGTGAGAGAGAGGGAAGAAGTGGAGCCCAACCACCACCACCACCATTGTGTTAGGTTTTTGTGCTTGAGTGAGAGCATCCTCTCTCTCACTCTCTTTGCCTTTTCTTTTTTAACTTTTGGTTTTATTGTGTTTTATGGGAAGTTTTGGTGGGATATGTCAAAGTTAAGGAACATTTTTCTTTTCTGTTTTTTTAAGTTGGTGCCTGCTTACTCTACCCTTTCGTCATATATGGTGTAAGCAATTCTCTACTCCATTTTGAAGGTTAGTGTTGACAATTGGACTGGGCTACTCAAGCCCAGCCCGGCTTTGGTCATGAGTAAAACGGCTGACGGACTAGGGCGTGGTCCACTAGTTTTAGACCCGTTAAGACTGACCCGATCAAATTGACACCACTGTAGTACTAGCATATCGTACGTGCATCGCTTGAGTATGTACAAAGTTGATGAGTCTTGATTAATACTTTCGTTTAAGCGGTTTTCAAGGAGAGTTGCCCTATATGGGCACTAATAAGATATCAAAGCTAGTGTCTCAAGGTCAGATTGAAACTTAGTAACCTTACTACTTTGTGGAAGGGGGGAGGGGGGGTGTCAGAGTGACTCTAACCTTGACGTTGAGGAGAGTTATTAACAATATCCCACGTCGCTTGAGCATTAAAAATTACGAAGTAGATAAGCCTTGGAAGTCTTTTCCATTGGGAGTCCGTTTTCAAGAAAAGTTAGACCCATGTAGTGGGTTTTACCACATAAAAGGTTTAGGCTCAAGCTTCAATTCTGGTTCGTTTATCTCTGCATTTGTCTTAATTCTAGCGGGTTAAAACATTTTTGTTTTCGTTGCCTTAACGAATCCAAATTAAGTTCTATCATATAGACTTTCAACAAAAAAAAAAGTTCAATCATACAGAAAGACCATTCTCCGATCGGAAATAAATGGATCGATAAGGAAAAACTATATTTTAGCCTCCCTATCACTTTAAATTGCTAAGCACATGCATGAAAATGATAACCACCCATTTGAAGTTTACCAATTAAATATACCATCTTAGATTATTCTTAGAGGCCATATTTGTACTTGATGTTAACTTGTTTTTTAGATTTGGGAATGCCTTTTAGTTGTGGTGGTCAATTCAAGTACAGGGGACCCCACGTCAAACCCACACCTTATTTACCCCACCATCTACCAAGTTAGGTCAAAGGTGTGTGGGGTTAAAACATAAAAAAATGGTTAACCTCAATCTTAGCAACTTGGATAAAATTTTACTTCACGCCTTCACGGCTACTAGTGGGTGTAAATAAAATGAAATCTTAAAGGTTGAGAACCGGCCCAGTTAAAGACAGGCCATGGCTAATGGGTGTTGGAAGATTTGTAATGGCCTAGTTAAGCCCAATGGTTACTTATTTCAGAAAGCCCATCATTAGTTAAAGGTAGACAGTTTATCCAAATTCGGCCCTTTATACTTTTATAGGACATACTTACTATTAGTACACACCACAATTTAGAAATTGAAAAAAGAACATGAGATTAAGATGTGAACGGACCCGCCGGCCAGTAGATTATACCACGTGCCGAGTGTTGGGGTAATCTCACACTGATTGTGAAAGGGGCATGGAGTTAGTTTATAAGGTTGGGAAAAATCTTAGCTCTCGAGCTAGCTTTTGAGGTGAGAGAGATCCAAAACCACCCAACACTGATATAAGGGATCAGGTATAACAAGTCTCAGCCCAATAACTATTAAAGTTTATAGCCAATGGATGAATATATTTTTTCGTGGGAGTGATAAGATTTTCTTTGGCGAGAGGTATCAACACTACCTGTACCTTACATTTATTTATTTCGCTTCAAACCGACCACCCCTAATGAGTGAGTGTAGTCATCCTCTTTTCCTTGTGATTTTATATGACTTAACCTAGCAATACATTGTACTTGAAAGTATAAAACAAGATAAATTCAAGTTGGGTGATTAAGATTATGATGGTATACATAACCAAAAAAAGAAAAAAGAAAATTGTGGTTGTCAAAAAAGTTCCAAAAAAATTCACACCTCTAATCAATGATTTATAAAGTCACGGGAACCATAGAAATTAAAAATTCTTTTTTTTTTTTCCACCTTAGAAATAAAATCTCACCCAGTAGAAATAAGAATTGAGATGATCTCGTGACCTCTCTCTCTATCTAGGACAAACAATTTTTTTCTCTTTGTCATAATTTTTGTTTTTTGGAAACAACAATTTCATTCATCTTCCACAGTTTTTAGAACCAATTAATAAGTTATGCACGTGAACCCACCTTCTAATAATCCCAAATAATATTAGCTAGCCTTCTATTCATTCATCAAACTCTTTCATATTTTAGCCACTCAATTATATAACTTCAATAAGTAATGCCTTCATTTTTGTGGTCCTTATCTCTTTTACTACTATCTAATAATAATGCCTTCATTTTCATCTCAATCTTTGTCATCTTACTAGACTATTACTACTTGATAGCTTCTTTTATTTACTTACTTGGGTTTTTGAGAGAGAGAGAGAGAGAGAGAGGTTGTTCATCAATATGAAGAAAAGGGGTTGTGAGATAGAAGCTCTAGGAATCAATTACAAGATTGAAACACAAAAATCTTCATACTTATTCAAGCTCTTGAATAGAAATGACCAAGAACAAAGAAATGGTATAGAAGATCATGGAGAAGGAGAAGCAACCAAGAAGGTTGCATCAAGTTCTCGACACGTATTAAAAGATGTAAATTGTGTAGCTAAACCATGGGAGATCC
This sequence comes from Eschscholzia californica, assembly GCF_041429995.1. Lineage (NCBI taxonomy): Eukaryota > Viridiplantae > Streptophyta > Magnoliopsida > Ranunculales > Papaveraceae > Eschscholzia > Eschscholzia californica. The sequence continues at coordinate 40,729,242 of NW_028238483.1, read as the reverse complement.
TTGCGATCGTAGGTCCAAGCGGTGCGGGTAAGTCTACTTTGTTAGAGGTTCTTGCTGGTAGACTTACTCCTCAAACCTCTTCGATCTTCGTTAACGGAAAGCCCATTAATAAAGCCCAATTCAAGAAGATCTCTGGCTATGTTACTCAAAAGGACACACTTTTTCCTCTCCTCACTGTTGAAGAGACTCTCATGTTTAGTGCTAAGCTCAGGCTCAAGCTTCCATCATCTCAACTTAATTCAAGAGTTAAGGCATTGATCCAAGAATTGGGCTTGAGTCATGTCACAAAGGCCCGTGTGGGTGACGATAGAGTTCGCGGGATCTCCGGTGGTGAAAGACGTCGTGTTTCAATTGGTGTTGATGTTATACATGACCCTAGAGTTTTGATTCTCGACGAACCAACATCAGGACTAGATAGTTCGTCGGCTCTTCAAATCATCCATATGTTAAAAATCATGGCGGAAACTCATGGAAGGACTATAATCCTTAGTATCCATCAACCAGGGTTTCGAATTGTGAAACTATTTAACTCACTTCTTTTGTTAGCCAATGGGGCAGTTTTACACCATGGAAGTGTTGATCAACTTCAAGTGAAACTACTATCGATAGGACTACAACTCCCTCTTCATGTCAATGTCGTAGATTTCGCCATTGATTCCATTGAAGACCTTCAACATGAGCAACAAGAGTTAAAGATAAAAATCTTAAACATTCAAGGTCAAACCCAACTAGAACAAAAGAGACTACTAGGAGAAGAAGGTCATGAGTTGAAAAGTGGTAAGTTAACACTACAACAACTCTTTCAACAATCCAAAGTAGTTGATGAAGAAGTTATGAATGTTAATCATGAGATGGATTTTCCTTGTGGGTTTGCTAATTCAAGATTACGAGAAATTGTTATACTAACTCATAGATTTTCAAAGAATATTTATCGAACAAAGGAGCTCTTTACTTGTAGGACTATTCAAATGTTGGTAGTTGGATTAGTCTTGGGTTCGATATTTTACGATCTTAAAGACGACATAGTAGGGTCCGAAGAAAGGGTTGGATTATTTGCATTTATCTTGACATTCTTGTTATCTAGCACTACAGAAGCTCTACCCATCTTTTTGCAGGAAAGGGAGATACTAATGAAGGAGACCTCAAGTGGAAGCTATAGGGTTTCATCTTACGTTACAGCAAACGGGCTCGTTTACCTACCTTTTCTTCTAATCCTTGCATTCTTATTCTCTACACCACTATATTGGCTTGTGGGTCTTAACCGAAGTTTCCCGTCGTTTTTATACTTCTTGTTATTAATATGGTTGGTTTTCTATACGGCGAACTCGGTGGTGGTATGTTTTAGTGCTCTAGTACCAAATTTTATAGTAGGAAATTCGATAATATCGGGAGTTATGGGCTCATTCTTTCTCTTCTCTGGTTACTTCATATCAAAGAATGGGATGCCAAGTTATTGGGTGTTTGTGCACTATATATCAGTGTTCAAGTATCCATTTGAAGGGTTTTTGATAAATGAGTTTTCAGGATCAGGGAAGTGTTTGGATTACTTCTTTGGAACTTGTATATTAAGAGGAGAAGATGTGTTAAAAGAAGAAGGGTTTGGGGAAGAAAGTAGGTGGAGAAATGTGGTGATTATGGTTTGTTTTATTTTGTTTTATAGGTTCATCTCTTATATCATCCTTAGATTTAGATGTTCTAAAGCTTTTAAAGAAGTGTAAAAATCTACCTATTTGAACCCTAGAATGCATAATGTATCCCTCTTTATTGTCTAAATCAATTCCCATGAGAACACTACATGTGCTTCAATTATTAGGTAAAATTATTAGGTCGAAGTGTAAAAATGAGGTGATTGATTTTGAATGTCCTTTTGCTTGAGTTTGATGTAATATATTTGTCAAGAAAAAGTACTTACCCGATTACTTTTTTTTTTCATAGTTAGACAATTAGAAGACAGAAGAGAGCATGCATGCATTTCGACAAACTATTTATACTATTGGGAGGCAAAAAAATTATACCGATTTCGCTACCACCTCTCAAATGTCTACCACAAGTTAAAATTAAGAGAAAATTCATTTATCCCTCCATTTGGTCCCTCGCCCAACCCTCCACCTGATGTGACGACATATCACTTGAGCGTGGAACGAATGGAGAGAGAAGCTCAAACATTATCGTACGATTACAACTTTTGTCTAATCGGGCCATAGATCGCCTTAGCGTCACGCTAGGTCAGCCCGGCCAGTGGCCTGCCTCAAGCCCATGTAAATCCAGCCCGAATTGCCCATGTAAATCCGGCCCAGGCGTGAGTTACTCCTCTAACTAATAGTTTCTTAAACAAAATTATAATGCCATGATACAATGTGATTAGCATTGTCATGACTACCTCCATCATGCCTTTCTTTGCACTTAAAAGGCTATCCTCTAATATGTGGGGTACCCTTTGTGACCCTAAAGAGGGGGCAGAACGCAGTCTAACAACTCAAACTATCACAATACACTAAACCTAGTTAACTAATCATATTTTATATCTATTAGACAACGGCCTAAAATACTCATACTTTCCTACATATAAATTCTTTTTAGTTTGTTGTCTAAGTTTGTATTAGAAAGTTGCATCTTATATATGATCACTTTTGCTTTTATGAGAAGTCATTTCATGAGGTTTAAATGATAGAAACTTACAGAATAGACATCTCATGATCTAATAGGAGGATTTTTGAGGTTTGCATTTGAATTTATAAAACTATTAACTTAATAAGGAGAAAGTTAGGTTGTCATTGCTTTCTATAGTTTGGTTATGGTCCTCATTGCTTTAGCTTTCCAAAGTATTATTGTTTTCAGTATTATGGCACAGACTATACCTATTACGGATACATATATAAGCCCACACAAGTACACAGCTAGTGTTTTTGTATAGCCTAAAGGATGAAAAAAATCAAAAAATATATTGATTTAGATTGTTTTCAGTTTTGTATTTAAATTTGTACCATACTACAATTTTCAAAAAATTTAAACCCGTCCGATCAAAAAGTTTACTATGAATTAGTGAGAGAAAGATCACTCTTGAGTAGGTAGTACGGCTAGTCGGCAGCCACCCGTGTGCCGATATTATTAACTTATGTGTTATTAGTCCATTCTGGGACCATTAATTTTTTTTTCATAAACTAATACATAGTAGTCTCTCAATGACCCTTAATAGCTAGGTCATAAAGGAGCAAGCAATTAACAATAGCAACATGTGTGTCAATAAGTACACTTTTTATCACTAATCAATATCTTTCTTGTCTGCCATTTGAAACACTAATGTCTTAAACTAATACACAAATTAGCAATTGCCAACCTCTCACTCTCTTTCTTTCTCTAGGGTACTTATACCCTTCAAGAGAGGAGCTACTAAGAACCTTAATTTGATTAAGAGTATAGAAATCATGTTTAGTTCTTGGGTGGAGAAGAAAGTTTTGGTTTTCGGTCTAATCCTTGGTTTAATGATTTTCATTTCATCATCAACATTATTAGAAGCCTCAAGATTACCAACTAGTTATTGGGATCAAATGTTGCCTAAGCATTTGCCTTCTCCTTCATCTTCTCCATCTAAAGGCACCAACTCAATCTCTAAATCATCATCTTCATTCTCTACTGAGGCCCAAGTTCACCACCAACATGTCCCATTAAAAGATGGATCAAAAGTCTAGGCTCTGAATGGGTTTTACAATTCAATGTCTTCCACCAAGTTCCGATCTTGGACAAAATTGTTCTAACTTCAAGAATTTCAACATCTAAGGGAGAACTACTGGGAGTGTCAAGAATTCACATGACAACAGAGGTGTACATTGGGTTGGGCTATCTGAGCCCGGGCCCAAGTGATTGGGCCTCTCTGTCCACCCTGTTGGCCTCTTCTGGGCTCGCTCGACACAGTAGGCCCCAAGCCAAACTCAATCCGCCTATAAATTCAAGTAATTTTCGAGGAAATATTTAAAACAAGGTTATTTGCACAACTTGTGCTTGGGAATTTTGAACCAGGGTCATAGTATTTGCTGGACCCATAGTATTTGCTGGATTCTTTCCTATGGGTCCAGCAAATAACAATAATTTCGGGCACCTTTAAAAGTTCCCAAAATTGTATATGTTAACTTATGAGGATGAGTTGTTTCTTAAGGATCTACAACTCTGTAAATCTGCAAATATTGAGATACCAATCACTTTACATGATATATAAGTTATTTGTTTATTCATTGAGCATAGTATATAAACTCAGCCTGTCCTGTGGCATATCAATTTCAAAAACTACCTATACACTGTCTCTGTAAGACGGCTTCTAAGTAATGGGTCAACTGTCAAGGCAATCTGTCCATCCGAGATCCATAATCATAATTTTAGTTGGTAATGTCACCCTCGCATACAATGACTTTGTTTTGAACAACAAAATATCCAGATGCAATGACTTTGTTTTGAACAACAAAATATCCAGATGCACCAAACCGTCCGTGGTTTAATTTAACGAACACATTATTGCTAAATAGGCTGTTTGAACAATTGAACATGGTCTGTTCACATAGCACCACCCCTATATGTGGGTGTGTTCCCTTGTTGCAACTTCCTTTTCTGGGAGCTCCTTATTCCACCTCCCTAGTGTCTTTCTTCTACGTTTAGGCCTGTTTTTAGTCTTTATACTTTTTTCACTTTGAAGCATCATCACACCATAATCAAATGACACACATAGGCATAGAGTAATTGACAATGCAATACACTTTTTTTTCATTAATAAATCATTTAAAGAACATTTATAGCCTCAAAAATAATGAGCAAGAAACCCCAAAAAAGGAAAACTAAATGATACATATAGTCTAAAGAGAGGAGAGAAAGAAGACATAATACAATTATCACATATTTGAATTTAAAATCGGGTGAGGCAAAATCATCGACCTCCCCCACTAAACTATTGCAGAACCAGAATTCGGCGAAGAGGAGGTTTAAGCAATGGCAGAAGCAATTGTTTCGACCTCGTTCGGACGCCACATTGTCTTCTGAACACATAGCAATCCTTCTTTATCTTGGGTGTAAGTCAATCTTACCTCCCAATGTAGAGACTTCGCCATTTTCTCAACCTCGTTAATTATTTCTACACTGTCGCGTACAATTAGTTTTCCTTCGGGTCTTAGTATCCTATCGACTTCTGCAATTACCCCTACTAAGTTGCACCTGCACCCCATTAAAAGACGACCCTAATTAATATCATGTAGCAGAAGGCATCGAAAACTGTATCAAGTAATGAGAGGCTGGTAGTGTTTTTAATTTTTTATGGGGTTGTTGCCCGGTCAACAAACGTTCATATTGTCTATGGGGTTATTGCCCGGTCAACAAACGTTCATATTGTCTATGGGGTTGTTGCCCGGTCAACCAATCTGATTCTAGATCTAAGCAACTCTAGAGCTTCATCTCTCAACTAGATGCCTAGTATTGCCCGAACGAGAAGAGTATCTCGTTTCAGAAAGAGTAAGTATATGACCATGGGAATGATGAAATCTTAAAGAGAACTGTAATGAAAATGCAAATAAGGGATAGAACTGACCTCTTTTTGAGCTTGGAGAAAAGATGATCAGCATGAAGAAGATCATAAGATCTAGGGTAGGTGCTAAAAGATTCACACCAGTCATGATACATACCAAACAAACCCCTCTCATAAATAATGGGGAGAGTATCTGGTGAGTCAATTGAAACTACATTCATAACCCACACCTTCAAGTCTTTTAGAGCAGCAGCAAACCTGCAAAAAAGTATGTATTGGAATCAGATCATTTAATAGAAAGTGCAAGAAATTAGCATAAACAGACCGAGTACGAAAAAAAAATCAATGTTAAGGGTTCATTATATTACCCTCCGTAAACAGATCTCATATCCATGACATTTCTCAAAGAAGACCAGTTGATCCCCATTCCATTAAGATATGACTTTGTGACAATATGTTTCCAGTGCTCATTATCTGCTGTAAAATCTTCTGGTGCTGCCTTTCCGTAAACTCCAACCTGACTACTCTTCAACCAGTAAGGTGCTGTATCTAACCTGGCAGGCCATTGCTCTGGCCATTGAGCCCCACGTTCTGACGAATCTGATGCCACCTTGTGCATACATGCCTGCAGAGGAACATTCCTGCACAAACATAACCAATGTTTAGTTAGAAGCGTGTCTTCAAAGTGGTGGCTCGTTCCTGATTTTTGAAATTTGAACCATCAAACCGAGATGTAATTTTCGAAAATTTGCAAAGTTTCGAGTACCAACTAGACTATTCAAGAAATAATATATAAAAGCTCGTATGCCAAATTGAGAAATAAGCACAGCCTTAAACTATATTACCATGCTGCATTAGGATCATCACTTTTTTTGCAGAGAGGAGGTTCATTTTCTTGTCTGTTCTCGTAGCATTCATTTGTTAAAGGCTTCCTATATATTGCAGCACCGACAAGATCCACTTTGTCCTCTTTGATAGTCACCAATTCCCAACACATCTTCTTTGTTAATTCAGACATTGCTGCAATAAGTACAAAAAAATAAGATCGATTAAGAATTGATCGACTAATCCTCTATCCAACATCAGCATGAGACTAGGAAGAAATCTACCTTCCCAGATCTCGACATCTTCCGGAAGCTTTTGGTAAACTGGAGTAGCTGACCAAATAAAGTATCCACCCGGCCTGAGCAGACGATTCAGTTCTAGGAGAAGTTTACCACCTGCATATTTAATTCTCAGTATTTGTTCTAAATGACTTCTCCTGTAGGTACAACAGAAGCATTATAAAATGAATCAGAACTTGAAAATACCTTCTATGTGCCATGGGACTCTGCAACGAGCACAGTGGACAGCGTCAAAGACGTTAGCGGGGAAGGGTAGTCTTTTGGTGCCCATGACAGCAGATAGAGCAGGAATACCCCTTTCAAGAGCAAACTGAACTTGAGCTTCATGCTCATCCTTGGGAGCAAATGACATGGTAAGCACATCTCTGTCAAATAGATATCCTCCAAAGCTAGCAACTCCACATCCAACATCCAATATTACACGGCTTCGTTTTCCCCATGCAATATCCGGAACACCCTGTGATAAAGGATTCAAAAAGAATTACTGAATTAGTAGCAGAAGCATATTCACTGGGTCCTACGACAGATTTTACATAGTTGCCAGTGACCCTCGTGCATTAGCAATTAAACTGTAGCTTAAATACTCAATGACCATAAAGCTTGTTACCAGAAAATCCTGTGGACTACAGTTCTATAAAAGTACCCAACAATCTAGTTAAGATCAAACCACTATTTAGAGTGAAATGCTGGAAAAGAGCAGGAACAACAAAATATAATGGAATAATTAGTTACCTACTGGATAAGCTAAATGCTACTACAGCAACAAAAACACTTAAAAATCTATTGTCTTTTTTTTACTATGATTTTTAGAACTTGATGTTTGGCCTTTAGCCCTTTAATAGGTTCTGGGAAGACATGGTACTATGCAAAATCTTCACATCCCTGGTTTCTTCTCAAATAAATTATTTAATTTTTATATTGTTTTGCAGACAAACAAACTCAAGTAGTCTGCCAGTTTATTTGGTCCAAGTCAACCTATAACCAACTAGTAGGAGTAATAGAAAGAAAGGAAAACCATAGATTACAAATGAAAGTAAAGGAAGTATAAGTTCGAAGCTCTTACTTCTTGAATAAAATCGATGTAATGTGGAGCTCCATACTTAAACTGTGTTCCACCGCCAGGAAAAGTAAGGTATTCACCAGTAACTTTCACCCAATTCTGATGCCCCTTCACTACCGCAAGCTTGGTATGTGGGACATTATGGTACCAAATCTGCAGGACACAGTACGTGAATGAGTTTCAATGTAAAATACATACGGAAACTATTCCTCGTATGGAGATAGTTCTAGTATAATGTACCTTGTCCCTGCTATTAGGCCACTCAATTGGTCGCTTATATCCTTCAGGCAAAGAGACAAGGCATGTTGGTGCTTCTTCAGGGCAATGCCTCTCCCGGTGTTCATAGTGCTTAGTACTATGAAGGTGTTTAAGGGCTTGAACATTATCTAAGCATGGTATATAATCTGGTCCAGCAGTCACATTACAAACTTTCCAGCTGTAACCGGAAGCTTCGCCAATGGCTAGAGAAGATTGTTGTGCTTCCTTTTCATTCTTCGACTCTACAGCTTGAGTCGACCATGCCCCGGCTCCTTTTTGCGTACCAGTCTCTGTTAGAAGCTCCGACTGGGCTACATCAGGAAATACTTCATTTGAGGCCGGGTCCTTCTTCTCGTTATCAGTCTTGTTATCACTGGAGCTCTCTGTCTGCTTTTCCTGATTATCCTCCACTTTTTCTTGTTCCTGAACCTCTGGTGTATCCTCTTTCTTTGTTTCGGCAGGGGTATCTGAAGTTTCTTTCTGTTCCTCTGCATTAGTTTCCCCACCTTCTGTTTTGGTTTCTCCAGATTCAGAATTTGATTCTACATCTTCTGTCTTCGATTCACCAACATTTGTTTCAGTCTGAGTGTTAGATGTCTCTTCCTGATCTGTCTGAGTGTTAGATGTCTCAGGTTTCTCTTCCTGGGTTTCTTGAGAAGTGGTATCTTCAGATGTTTGCTGAGATGAATTTTGATTATCCTCAACTTCTGAGTTCCCTTCATCCTGAGGAGATTTGTTGTTGTTGTTCGAATCTCCTTTCATGGCGTCTTCAGGTAAATCACCTGGGCTATCTTCAAATTGTCGCGACTCTGTCTCAGTTACTGTTTCTTTCACATCCTGAGAAATGTCAACATTTTGCACTGAACCAAACGGTGAAGATGTCATCATCCACAAGCCGACCAAACAAAGAGCAACAAACCCTACTATAACGGCTGTCGAACAATAAGAGGATGACCTCCTACTATCCATTCTTCCACCTTTTCCATTAGCCATTTTTTATAGCTCTTCTCCAAACACTGAATAAAGAACAAAAATCAAATAAATCTCATCACTTCTCATTTACAAGTATATTTCTCAATCAATAAATCTAACAAATCCACAAAAAAAAACTACACCGTCTAAGTTGTTTTATTCGGAATTTACGTGACAACGACAAATTCACCGTGCTAATAGGTAGTGTAAAGAAGACACATGAGCTAAATTGAACAGATCTAAGATAAAACCACAAAATGCATGCAATATCCATGCTGCTATGAAAAAGTAATTGAAAATTCAAATCCAGAAACTACATGAATTGATGAATCTAAGTAACTAACAGCCTAAAACTACTTAACTCTGTTGAAAAAAATCACGAATACAAAAACGAATAACCTAAAGTACTGATTAAGATAATCTCACTAGTAATTACAGAACACAGAGGATTTACAATTAGATTTCTAAGCTACAAAAAAACTCATCTAGAGCTTAAAGAAGTTCAGATCTACATCGAATTACAATCAAACCGCATCGAATACAATATAATCTTGAACAAAAAGTAATAGAGAACATCAAAATTCAAAATTTACAAGCAAAACCTACGATTCTTCAAAGAAATTGATAGAAAACTCAAAACAGTAAACAAATAAACAAAACAACACTAAGAACCAAAGAAAAACTTCTAGGTTTTCAGTATTCAATATAGTTCACGAAACTAAACATGAAATTCTCAGCTACTAATATAAACAATCAATGAAAACAACACAAAAAAAAAAAGTAAAGATAAAACGCAAGATCTAGTTCAAATAGAATGAAAACTCACCTTTTTCAGAACAGATCTGATGATTCTCCTTGTTCTTGAGTAGAAATCGTAGGAGATCTTTTAAGTGAGTGAGTGAAAGAAGAAGAAGAAGAGCTCCATGCGTGTGTGTGAGAGAGATTGAGAGAAAAAGGATAATAGTGTGAGTATCTTTAAATATAATTTTGAGATTGACGAATTTTTCTTTGGCAGATCTGAAGTTATTGGAGTATTAAAATATTAACAAAATTCTAGAGAGAGAAAGACGGAGTAGTAAATTCTAGAGAGAGAAAGAGAGAGAGAGGAAGTAAGAAGGAAAGAGAGGGAGGGAAGATAAAAATAGAAATGGAGGTGGTGGGAATTAGGATTGAGGTTGTTTTTATTTATGGAACATGGAAACCCGAAAAAAGAGCAAAGCGTCAAAAAAGGTAGGGTCTTTTCTTTATAAGTAAAAAGAAAGAAGAAAAGAAAAATGAAAGAAGAAGAAGAAGCGGTGATATATACACTACTAATTATTTTCTTCACTAATTCCAGATCCACTGATTTCAACAAAAAAAAAAAAATTCCAGATCCACTGGGGTGTCGGTTGGGTGGGCCATTCTATTATCATTGAAGTTAATTTTAGGTTGGTCCTCATTTATGACTAGTTAGAAAATGTAGTCCCTATATTTTTATTTTGTTTTCGAGACAATGATTTTGTTAGTCAAATACTCAAATATTTTATTTTCATCTTTTGTATCAGAAAAATTCACTCTATGTCATTTCACCCTCTCTCTCTATCGCAACAAACAATTGTTAGGAGGCGATTGACCAAAGATCTACAAAAGGTGTCGGTTGTGGGTGGTGGTTGTCGTGATAGTGTTGCGAAAAAGATTGAAAGTTGAGTTCCACAATTGACTTGGTTCGTCAACACATAGGCATGGTAAAAACTATAAACGGTAAATCCCACAAAAAGTACCAAAAAAGAAGACAACAAAACAATACCGCCCCAAAGGGGTCCTTTTGCCTCTAGACACGGAGGACCTCTATTAATGGATCATTGTAAAACATAATAAAACGATAATGTCTCAAAGGAGCCCTTACTCCTTCAAGCATGGAGGTCCATGATGGATCTCCATTAATGCACACTAATGAAGGTCCATCAGCATTCAGAAAAAACACGCAATAACTGCGTGAAGGAGCTCCTTGCTTCTTGAAGTAGGAAGGTCCATGATGAATCTATGACATTTAAGAAAAACTAGTAACTACTTGGAGAAGCTCCTCAAAGAGGGTCAATTAATGATCTCATTCTGAAAAAAAGGTCCGAGGAGCAAGAGGTCCATAAACCCATTATGGAACTACATTTATGTTAATGGAGACCCAATAAAATGTCAAATCGGTCTTCTTAGTGTGACCAATTTTCTTAGAAAAATAAAGTTTATAACGGAGAATTCAGTGGAACTCTTAATCCACTATTCACTAACGGATCATTAGGAAAGTGATAGAAAAACATGATATTAATAGAACAAAGATTATGGCATGTATTGAAGAGGGACAAGTTTTGAGGTAGACATTATGGATTGATGGGTGCTATTATAACACATGTACCAAAACAATAAGATCCAAAGTCATTTGGACCAAAATAGGATCCATCATTATATCAAATCTTTCACAGGAAAAAGAAAGTTCAATTCCAAAAATGCAGAAAAAGAGTTTTTTTTCGTAAACAGTAAGATTCGAACTCTAGTATTTGTGGTGAAAAATTATACATATTACAACTCGAGCCAGTAAACTTCACAAAAATACAGTACAAGTAGATTAGAGATTCAGAAGATGACTCTAGAAAGATAGCTTACAATGCTCAATCATCACGGCAAAATCAATTAAGCTCTAAATTTCCAAGAACTCATTCACTTTTATTTCTCTCCTATACTTAATATCTTAATCGAATAAATCACATTCTATTGTAAAAAATAATGGTTCTGTGCTGTACGAACACAAATAAATGTAGTTACAAAAATGAAATATGAAAAATAAATAATACATGAACTAGCTTATCTACTACTCTACGGACCTAGAGATACAAATAATTATCACAACCCTGGATACTTTAGACGATGGAACAAGTAAGAAAGCTTAAGAAATGGCTGAAGGTATAGTTTCAACCTCTTTCGGACGCCACATTGTCTTCTGAACACATAGCAATCCTTCGGTTTCCTTGGTGTAAGTCAACCGGATCTCCCATTGGAGAGACCTTGCCATATTCTCAATTTCGTTGATTATCTCAATATTATCACGCACAATTAGTTTTCCTTCTGGTCTTAGTATCCTATCGACTTCTGCAATCACTGCCACTAAGTTGCACCTGCACTCATCATGATCGATAAAAGACAAAATAGTAAGTGTTTCGAGATAAATACATATCAATTACCACGGCTACTTAAATTCAAGAAATTTTTTGAAATGAATGGCGGCTTAAAAGTGATGGGGCAGTACTAATAACATAATGAAAAGTTGAAGATGCCACACATACCTGGTTTTGAGTTTAGAGAAGAGATGATCAGCATGAAGAAGGTCGTAGGATCTCGGGTAGGTGTTAAACGATTCACACCAGTCGTGATAAATACCGAATAAACCCCGTTCGTAGATTATAGGAAGTGTATCGGGTGAATCAATTGGAACCACATTCATCACCCACACATTCAAGTCCTTCAGAGCAGCAGCGAAACTGCAAACTCAGCCATTGAAATAAAAAATTAGAACAAACTAAAGTGATGATAATTAAATCAAACCATGACTAGTTAAAGCTCGTAAAAAGTATAGCAACAAAAACTAATAAAAGAGTTTATGATCCTCATTCCTCCAGTTTGAGACAATCAAGAATATCCAACTTCCATATCTTTGGTCTTAGCATATTTTAATTCTAAGCTTCATGACAATAGAATCCTGAATACCATCTGTTTTATTAGAAGAACAGCTTATAAAGTCTCCGAGAGGGGATACGTTCAGACGGATTGGAATCTCAACCTTACAGAGATTAAATTTTGAGAGACAATGGCCGCCGTACTCGGAATCAACGGTTGCAGATATCAGTAATTGAGGAGTCTAGAACCCACATAAGACGGGCCAATTCATGACATGGAAACACTACATAGACATTTCCCTACTGGGACCAGGTGCAGAAGTTCTCAGTGTATTAAATTTCCTTACCCTCCATAAACGGATCTCATATCCATGACATTTCTCACGTTAGACCAGCTAATTCCCATCCCATTAAGATATGAGTTTGTGATGACACGTTTCCAGTGGTTGTAATCAGCTGTGAAATCCTCCGGTGCAGCTTTGCCATAAACTCCAACTTGAGAACTCTTCAACCAGTAAGGTGGTCTTTCCAACCTCACCGGCCATTGCTCAGGCCATTGAGACCCACGTTCTGAGGCATCTGCTGGCATCTTGTGCAAGCAATCTTGCAAAGTAACATTCCTGCACAAAACAAAAATAACATATTTACCTTGGAATGAACTCAACACAAGACAAACTTAAATTAATCAGTTAATTCCGAGCTTACCAGGCAGCATTTGGATCATCAGATTCTTTACATATAGGGGGTTCATTTGTTGGTCTCTTATTATAGCACTCATTTGATAAAGGCTTTCTATATATTGCTACTCCAATGCGGTTCACTTGATCTTTCTTAATCACCAATAGGTCCCAACACATCTTCTTCGTCAGTTCAGACATTGCTGCAATATAATTTTGATCAAAAGAATAGATAGTCTTAGAGAGATGAAACATCAGCCTTCTTATCCATCTAAACATCACGAAACAAGGAAAAGAAAATATTACCATTCCAGATTCCAACATCCTCTTCTTTCTTTTGGTAAACTGGTGTAGCTGACCATACAAAGAATCCACCAGGTCTAAGCACACGATTCAGCTCTAAGAGAAGTTTACCACCTGCATATATTTACGTTGCAGTTAAGTCCAATGATAAGATCTTAAGCAAATTAAGGGATGAAAGTTATGAAAATTCGTAGTAAAATACCTTCAATATGCCACGGAACTCTGCACCGAGCACAGTGAACAACATCAAAGACCCTACCAGGGAATGGAAGTCTCTTTGTGCCCATGACAGCTGATACAGCTGGAATACCCCTTTCAAGTGCAAATTGAACTTGAGCTTCATGTTCATCCTTGGGAGCGAATGACATAGCAAGCACATCTTTGTCAAAGAGAAATCCCCCGAAGCTAGCAACTCCGCATCCAACATCCAGTATCACACGGCTTTGCTTTCCCCATGCTATATCAGGCATAGCCTGTGATGAGATTAATATCAAAGATATTAGGTTTCATGGTCAAATTATATCTTTAACTTCTTCGAGTTATCGAGTAAGAGCAATTTTCAACTCAACCTTTAAACGATGAATGTTTAGAGAAAATGATATCATTCAAAAATACCGAAATATCGTGAGAAGGTCTTAATTAAAGCTTGGGAGTAATACAAGCATGAAACATATAGATTACATACTAGGAAGCATGGAGTCATGACACTTTAATTAAATATAAGCATTGTAAGAACATATATTGGTTGGTCAAGGAAGGAAGGCGAATTCTTACTTCTTCAATAAATTCAATATAATGCAAGGCGCCCCGCTTAAACTGAGTGCCACCACCAGGAAATGTGAGGTACTCGCCGCTAACTTTCACCCAATTCTGATGTCCCTTTATTACAGCGAGTTGGGTGTGGGGAACATTGGAGTACCATATCTGCATGATAAACATTAAAGACATGATAACTGATATCAAGAAAAGCAAAATAATGAACTTAGTTGCAACTGTAATGTAGTGCTTACCTTGTCCCTGCTTGTAGGCCACTGAATTGGCTTCTTATATCCTTGAGGAAGAGGAACTAGGCAAGTAGGGCCCTCTTCAGGACAGTGCCTCTCTCTATGTTCATAGTGCTTAGTAGTCGGGAGATGCCTAATGGCTTTTATATTATCCAGACAAGGTATATAATCTGGTCCAGCAGTGACATTACAAACCTTCCAGCTGTACACAGGAGCACTCTCATCTTTGGTAGTGGAAGATTGCTGTACTTCCTTTTCCTTTTTTGACTCTACAGTCTGAGTCGACCATGCCCCGTTTTGTGTGGTAGTCTCGTTTAGTATCTCCGACTGGGCTCCGTCAGGGAAAAATTCACCAGGAGGCTGGTTCTTGCCTGTACTTTCCTTCTTCTCGTCAGTGGAGCTCTCCTCCTGTTTCTCTTGATTATCTTCCCCATTTTCCTCTATCTGGCTCTCTGGTTTATCATTCTTGTCATCAGATGGGCTTTCCACTGATTCCCCCTGTCCACCTTCACTTGTTTCACCACCTTCAGTTTCTTTCTTTTCAGATTCTGAATTCGATTCCCCATCCGTTGTCTTTGATTCTCCAGAATCTGTTTCATTGTCAGCGTTAGATGTATTTTTGGGTTCTTTAACATCTTCCTTGTTCTTCTCAGAGTTGGGTGCATCATCAGGGACATTATCCTTGTCCCCAACCTTGCTCTCCTCCGGGTTCTCCTGCTTTTCTTGAGAGGTATCTACATCTTTTTGCTGAGACGACTTTTGATTGTCTTGGACTTCAGAGTTGCCTTCATCCCGAGGTGAGTTACCAGTGGCATCTTCCTCCTTTGTATTCTCAGGTAAATCTCCCGAACTATTTTCAGATTGTTTAGATGCAGGAGTCTCAGTTACCGTTTGTTTCACTTCCGATTTGTCATCTTGAGAAACGTCAACGATTTGCACAGGAACCACAGATCGAGATGATATCATCCAAACACCAACTAAGCAAAGAGCAAGAAACACGACGATAACAGGTGTCGAACAGTAAGATGATGACCTCCTACCATCAACTCTCATATACTTCCCAAGAGCCATTTTCTCTCCTCTTTGGGCGAAAATAATCCCCGAAAAAGTACACCCCTAAATAGACACAGAATCAAAGATCAAAATCAAACAAAAAACTCAGTTTTATCGATCACAACTCACAAATATGTTCATGACTAGCAAAATTAACCCAAGACACCAAAAATTTGAACTAAAACACAGAGAACTTAATAAGTGCAAAAATCAAACACCCTCTTAGTATTCAAGCTGAAACTATACATAAAGAGATTTAAAAACTAAGACTTTCTATATGAAATAAGTAAATTAAGCAAAATAAAAGTTAGGGTTTTTCTTGCAAAGAATCAATAACAAAAAAAGGAGTTGACTTGCAATGCTGATGATTAAAAGATCAAAATTAGTAATGGGGTTAGCTTATCAGTCCAAATCAACATATAAAGAAGTAACTAAACTAAACTAAACTAGATCATGATTCAATAATAATAGGAAGTTGATAAGAATTGTTAACTGATGATTATCTAACAGATTAGAAAGGAAAGTGAATCTAGATATAATTGACAACTAAAAAAGATCAAAATCAGCTCAAGTAAGCAATATGTTATTTTCAATCTAAAAAAGAATTGAAAAAAAAAAGAGATCTTGATCTAGATATAGTAAATGTACCTATATTATGGATCAGATCTGCTTGTTGATTTTCTTTCTTTGAAGAAAGAAAATATGAAATAGTTAAGGATCTGAGAAGACGTCGTCTTCTTCTTCTTCCTTTTCTTTTCTTTCCTTCTCTGACGCTAGCCTAGAGAGAGGATGGATGTAAGCAACCCTCTCTCTCTCTCTCTCTGTTTGAAAAGAAGCCCAAGTCCTTTTCAGTAACTTGTAGTCCTATGTTCGAGATTCTGTAGGCACTCCTGCTCTTATTTTCACATGACCATTTTCTTGACTGATATATTGATTTTGACTCCTCAAATGTCAACCCCCATCAAAGTCAAGGAAGTTTTATTGTCAATGTCCAAAGTTTGAAGTTCGCCGACCAGATGTTGTCGACCAGAGAAGAGGAGGAGGTGAAGAAGGAGAAAGAAGAAAGAAGAAAGAAGAAGAAGATAGAAAAAAAAGGGAAGAAGAAGAAGATAGAAAAAAAGAAATGGGTTGAAAGTCGCCGACCAGATGTTGCCTGTCGATGACCTTTTGACACAGAAGAAGGAAGATGGTTACAGCCCTCAAGACTACATTGCTCTTACCATTATTGGGATTGTCTTTAGCGAGTCTCTCTTTGACAACTTTAGGCATTTCCAATAGAATCTCCGCAAAATTAAATGTGTTATTTTCATTGTGAACCCCCTAAAAGTCTCTGGATTCCAAAATGGCTCATTATTTCCAATTATCTGTTGGTTAACTTTAACAATTAACGTTCTCCATCTCTTTTCATTTTCCATTCAAAACTTATTCTTCCATGTCATGTCTCTCTTTGTCCCATAATGGGTCGGCGACAAATGGGCGGAGGATAGCCACCCTTTGTCAGATTTCTTTTTCATTATCTCTCTCTTATTCTCTCGACCCAAATGAGGGTTTGAATTCTTTGTATGGGATTTCAAATCAATCGACTAAGATTTGAAATCTTGGCGCCTAATCCTAACTTATGTCTTCGTGGTCTTGTCTAAGACGAGAGACAACGAGTGAGAGAGGGAGATGGAGATAAGAAAAGATATGATGTTAAAGAAAATGGTGGTAGTGGTGGAAGGAGATGAGAAGTTTTTTTTTTCTGATGAAGGTGTCGTGTTTTTTTTTTGGGTCGTGGACAAGTGGTGGTTGGCCTCCTTTTCTATAGTCGCCTTGTCATAAAAGAAAAGTTCCATCAAAGGCTAAAGTTGACTAACGGGAATGTGAAAAAAGAGTGTTGTTCATCTTTATGGATCATTGTGAAGAATTAGTCATCGTTAGGGGCCAAAATGGAAATGACCCAACCTCTATCAACACCCTGCTGTTTCGGCCATTACAGCCTCCTCCTCAATATCATACTTTCTCCCTCTCAAATCCAAGTCTCTTCTTCACTCCTCGAGCTTCACTGTTGAAGCAAAAAAACCTCCTTCTCCCCTATCTCCATCGAGATGAAACCCTAACGCCAGAATCCGAATTACACTCAAGGTTTGACCTCAACCCTATCTTTCTACTCTCAATACAAGTCAAAAATGTCATTTTTATGATTATATTCTAGATAAAATTGTCAGGATTTGACAATTATTACAGTATTTAGGGTTTGGGTTCAGCTTGATTGTAAATTTTCTCATTGATTTTGGGTGCATACGTTTTCTCCATATTGTTTGTTTCTGTTATAGTATATGTGTAAAGGATAAGTTAAGATGAAAAAATTGGGCTAGAAAAAGTCTGATTCTATGATAAAAAGAACATAGATATTGGGTGAGATTGTGAGAAGATGTCTCTTTCTCATTCTATTGTCAGAAATTCATCTATTTTCACTTTCTTCACCAAAGCTCCAGCTTTCTTCTTCAGTTTTAATGGTAGTATTGGTAGTTTTAGTTTCCGAACTCGCCGTCGAGGTTTTCACCATTTCCCATCTCCCCTCCTTCATCTGAACAACAATAGAACTATTCCTCCATTGAACAAACAGAAGCCAGCCCATCTCTCCACCTCTGTACCTTTGGCGACGATACCTACTACTTCATCAACAATGGGTGTGGTTACTTCTAATAAAGCTAAGAAGAGAGCCCATAAGGAATCTCCAGAAGGGTTGTTTCGTTTTAATCTTGATATGTGTTCGAAACGTGGTGACCTTATCGAAGCCCTTCGACTCTATGATGATGCCAGGATTAAAGGTATGCAGCTCTCTCAACACCATTATAATGTTTTACTCTATATATGTTCTTCTTCCACAACTGATCCTGATTTGGGTCTCACAAGAGGTTTTGAGATTTTTCAACAAATGGGTATTGATAAAATTGCCCCAAATGAGGCAACGTTTACTAGTGCGGCCAGATTGGCTGGTAAGAGGGAAGACCCAGGGATGGCTTTCGAATTAGTGAAGAAGATGATTAGTAGTAATATTCCACCAAAACTTAGGTCTTATGGACCAGCATTGTTTGGATTTTGTGAAAAGGGGGAAGCAGATAAGGCTTATGAAGTTGATGCACACATGGTCAATTCTGATGTTTTGGCAGAAGAGCCAGAGTTAGCTGCATTATTACGGCTTAGTTCGGAGGTAGGGCGGGGAGAGAAAGTTTATGAGATGTTACAGCGATTGCGGGGTTCAGTGAGACAAGTAGCCGAAGAAACAGCTGAGATAGTTGAAGATTGGTTTAAATCTGGTTCGTCTATCGAGGTTGGTAGGGATAGTTGGAATGTGGAAGAAATTAAAGAGGGTATATTGAAATGTGGTGGTGGGTGGCATGGAAAAGGGTGGTTGGGTAACGGTAAGTGGAGCGTTGTTAGAACGGAGGTGGACAAGGCTGGTGTTTGTCTTAATTGCAGAGAAAGACTTGTTTGTATTGATATTGATCCATTGGAGACGGAGAATTTCGCTACTTCATTGTCTAGCTTAGCTTGCCAAAAAGAGGTCAAAGCCAATTTCCAGAAATTCCAGGTTTGATTTTGCTTTAGTTCTTTAATTGATGTTGTTTCGTCTTTTCTGGAATTTCTTACTAAATGAGCCAGTAAATGATCTCTTTAGTTGTTATGGTAACATCAAACTATATTGAATCCAAGGGTAGAGAATAGAGAATCAATGGATCAAACACATCGCTAAAACCCAACATCATTTTGGAAAGAAAAGAAAAGAAAAGAAAAGAAATGTAAACACCTACTTCAGTGTCACATCTTCTAGTTTGTTTCTTGCCTTTGCTCTCTGTCTCTTCTATTCGTACATATTAAAACAGCAGGACTTTAAGAGTATAATGTCTTTGGTTGCGAAGGTCACAAAACTTCTTAATTCTGAAGCCCGTTACTCAAGTCGTGATTACGATATCAACTCTTTATCGGAAATTTTCTGAGATTAAAAACCAAGTGGATCAATATTTGATGTCACTATTGTCTCTTTGCATTGGATGAACTTGTGCAGGGAAGCTGAAACTCTTGGTTTATGATCCAAATATTGGTATTGGGTACCTCATTTGTACTACTATAGCTAGTGACGCTGTGAAGTAACAGATTGCTGATTTATTGCGTCTTTTCGACCTATTTGATACATCAGAATAACACGTTATGTTTCACTTCCACAATCTAAAACTACATTATAGCTAATTCTAAGTACACGAAAATACGTCTTTGCTTGACCTATCTACTTACCAGATGTTATGTCGTCTTGTTCAAATGGGCGGAAGATATAAGTTTCATTCATTTAGTAGATGGTCGCAACTTTACTACCTTTATTTATGTGATTATAGCTTATACGATTATAAGATTATATCTATCAATTAATCATAAAAAGTTGTCGAATATCGTATTACTTATAAAGCTAAAGTAGAAACTGGTTCCAGGAATGGCTTCAGCAAAATGGTCCATTTGATGCTATTGTAGATGGTGCGAATGTTGGACTTGTCAATGACCGCGCATTGAACTTTACCCTGGTAAAAAAACTAGAACCTTGAGTTGTCCGAGTTTTATTTTTTCGCTTCTGACAAGAGTGTTGAAACTTCTCATTTCTATGGCAGCTAAATAATGTTGTAAACCGGTTGCGTCAAATGAGTCCATCAAAGAGATTGCCACTTATTATTTTGCATAGTCGTCGTGTGAATGGTGGTCCTGCTGCGAACCCAAATAATAAGAAGCTAATAGAAAGCTGGCGAAAATCCGGTGCTTTATATGCCACCCCTACTGGATCAAATGATGATTGGTAAGATATTATTTTCTGGATCCCAGCTTACAAACTAATGCTTTCAGCATTGATCCACGTATTTTTATTTTGAATGTCATCTTTATCTGAATGTGATTGCCCTTAGTCAAGTCGTACATATCTAGTTTATATGGATATCTATATAATAAGGGAGGAGGGTATCTTTCCCCCTCCTCCCAATGGCCAAGATTTACTCTCTCATGTTTATCTCTAATGGTTGGGATTCACTTTCTCAAAGTTTGAGAGTTCAGATTTGATTAGAATTCATTCTAGGGTTGAGATTATAAGAAAGAACGTATTTTCAAAGATCCCATTTTTCTTTGAGAATATCCAAATTATTATTGTAGGCACCCCATTTACATATGGATCCCTTAAACTTCAGCCTTTGAGGGTGCCTATAGCTGCAATGTGGGGCGCGTTAGATCAACCACAATTATCTTAAAGCCAACCTCACGTGACGCATCTGATAGAACTGTCCGTGCCCGACGGGCACGAGTTATACCCTCGTTCTTAGGTATGCATCAACTTCTTCCTTTAGTGTGTGAAATGGCTTTAGAAAACCATTTTATGTTTGTTTGTCATGAAATACAGGTATTGGCTATATGCGGCTGTTAGTTCCAAGTGTTTGCTCGTTACAAACGACGAAATGAGGGACCACTTGTTCCAACTGCTCGGGACTAGCTTCTTTCCAAGATGGAAGGAAAAGCATCAGGTCTGTTTACTCTCTCTCTCTCTTCCAGTTAATACACAGTTGGTCACTAATTTAAAAGCTCGGGAAAGATTTACCAAATATAAGAAAATTGTTATACAGTTTTTGGAATAACAGACTTGTACAATGTTCCCAGTTAGGCATGTCTGATTTCATCTTGCTGCTTATTAGATATTTGAATCTTATTCTCTCAAATCTTGCTTATATGAAACCTTTATCCATTCAATTGGATCGGAGTCTTGAAGTGAACATTCCGCCAAAAGACTGATAAATTGAGAGCTAAAAGCCTAAAATTGAGATGAAATTCTAAGTTGTAGCATAACTTATTTCAGCCTTAAATCCCGCAGCATGAGTTAATCTGCTGATGGCCTAGATATGAGTTTTAATTTTATGTGCATGAAAAAGTTTGTTCTTACCCCGTAGTTAAAATAATCTTCACATATGGCACAAACATATGCACCACATCAAAACCGGTATCACGTTCTTGATCGACATCGGCTACAAAAGAATTATTTTTCATGCATATTTGTGGTTTTGAGCCAATCTATTGATCTTGACAGGTAAGACTGACAGTCTCACGCCAAGGTCTGGAACTCCACATGCCTCCGCCGTATTCAATTGTCATACAGGTACTACCAATCCATTACCATTGCCTGTGTTCAAATGGTAGTTCAACTAAACATTCTCTATAAGCTTAACAATTGAGTTAAAAAAATGCAGGAGTCGGAAAGGGGAAGTTGGCATGTACCAACAGTCACAGGTGATGACATTGAGGCCCCTAGGCAATGGATATGTGCGACTCGGCCCTCGTCACTGTCTGTCACTCCAACTAAACAAACAATGGTTAATTTGACTGAAAAGACAGTGGCACGAACGACTCCTCCAACTTCACAAACACGGGTTAATTTGGCTGAAAAGACAGTGGCACGACCGACTCCTCCAACTTCACAAACAAGGGTTAATTTGGCTGAAAAGACAGTGGCACGAACGACTCCTCCAACTTCACAAACAAAGGTTAATTCGGCTAAAAAGACAGTGGCACGAACGACTCCTCCAACTTCACAAACACGGGTTAATTCGGCTGAAAAGACAGTGGCACGAACGACTCCTCCAACTTCACAAACGAGGGTTAATTTGGCTGAAAAGACAGTGGCACGAACGACTCCTCCAACTTCACAAACACGGGTTAATTCCACTGAGAAGACAGTGGCACAAACAACTCCTCCAACTTCACAAAAACGGGTTGATTTGGCTGAAAAGACATTAGCACAACCGACTCCTCCAACTTCACAATCACGGGTTAAATTGGCTGAAAAGGCGGTGGCACGACTAAAGCTTTCTGATTCTTTTCGGTAGAGCAGGACTTCATAGGCTAGAGCAGGTTGTCATTTAACTTTGTATCACCATTTTTCTCATTTATTCCCCCAAATGAAGGAATAATCATAGATGAGTTATTCACATATTTATTTTAGGCATCCCTTATGATCATTAGGTCCCAAAAATGATATTGTTCACATTAAATTTATCATTTTCTTCCTTTTTGGTATATTTTTTTCCTCTTCTCTCATCACAATTAACTAATTGAATTCCAAGTTTTATACCTTACTTGTAGAACTAAAGTTGAAGAGAAGAGCAAGACTAAAAGAATGGTACTAAAACTTACATGTTTGGGATTAAGGATTAAGTATGTCTTTTGATGTGGTGCCATGTCATCCATTTTGATTTCAATAGTTGTTTATAAAGAAGAAAATGTTATCCAATGAAATCACAACTAGTGACGTGTCATTATTTGTATCACTTTTCCTTCTTTATCTTTTATCTCACAACACACAAAAACAACCTCCTCTTTTTATTCAAACCAATTAGTATATGCAACAAAAAGAAATGTGTGGTTTTTCCTCTCAAAATTATTGAGTCCACATAATCTCACTATACTCTCATTGGCACCACTACTCTCTCTCTCTCTCTAGTTCTTCCTCTTCTTCTCTCTGTTTCTCTCTTGATAGATTTGACTCTGTCTAGAGAAATTGGTATGAGGTGAAAACAGAGGAATCATGAAGAGAAGAGATTGATCAAGAAAACTACTCAAAATTGATGTTAATTGTTCCATGGCCTGTTGTTATTCACCATCTCCATCTCCACCTTCATCTTCTTCATCTGATTCTTCTCAACTCAAGAGGAACTTCTTCCTCTTCATTACTAGTAACAACAACAATAATTGGTCATATTCTTCTTCTTCAATTAAGAGAAGAAACATCACAAGTTTTAAGTCCATTTCTTCTTCTCTCACTGATCAAAGAACACCAACAAATTACTACCCACCTTCCTATAATCCTCTTGTCTACCAGGTACCCTCTGTCTCTCTCTCTCCATACTTACTCTTTGTCTTATAACCATTAAAATATGTTGAATCAATGAATGTGAATGTTAATGTTGTTTATGTGTATGAAGGCAGCAAGGTTATTAGGGCCTCCAGCAAGATTTGAAGCTTCAAAGTTAAGGGTAGTGTTCATGGGAGAAGAAGAAGACAAAAGTAGATTGAGCAATGTGACTCCAAGAACATATAGTCTCTCTCACTGTGACCTAACTGCCAACCTTACCCTAACCATCTCCAACACCATCACCCTTGATCAAGTATATATACATTTCTTCTCCTTCTACTCAATTTCACTATATGTATATGTGTGTGTGTATCTGTGTGTCGAAATCGGAGATGGGTTAGATTTCAATCAGACACTTGCATCTTCTTGTCTTCTATGAAGTTGAATTAATGGTTCAATGCTTGGGCATTTAGAATTAAAATGATCATATGAATTAAATCGGAGTCCGGCTTTGATACCCATTAGTTTAGAATCAAGAACTCAAATGATGTGGTTTTTCCACATACCAGGGCTAACTAACTTGGCATGTACAAATTACCCACCTAGACCTTGTTGATGTCCATTACGAGCATTAAAAACTATGAAATGGTTCCGAATCATATCTTTGTGTACAAGTATAGTAGTATTATATATATACCTTGTATGAATAGGCTGATATTTCTCGAGTAAGAGACATGGTCACTTAGTACCAATCCTTAGGTTCCTACATGAGGCCTAAATTGATTTCAATCATATCTGATAATCATCGAGGAATTAAGATTACGCATATTTACTGTTCTTCTTTTTCTTATTATTTCCGTTATTTATATGTGAAAGTTGAAAGGGTGGTACAATAGAGATGATGTTGTTGCCGAATGGAAGAAGGTGAAGGAAGAGATGCGTCTTAATGTCCACTGTCATGTCAGCGGTCCTAATGTCTTGTTAGACGTAGCAGCCGAGTTCAGATATCATATCTTCACCAAGGAGTTGCCACTGGTGAGTTCACTTCCAATTTTGACTTCTGATTGAAGCACTAATTTCACGAGCCCTTCTTCATCGATGTGAATGATATACAGACAGGGCATTATGTTAATTGCCACAGGAAGTCCCCGTAAACTCCTTTAGTATCTTAACGAAAAGTTATACTTGAGGATAGACAATATGTGAAAAATTTAAAGCAAAAGATATCCTTTCTAGGGTTTATTGTACAAATGTTATGCAATTCACGACTCTCAGTCTCATATAGGTACTTCAAGCTGTATTATACGGAGACTCGATGCTTTTTAAAGAACACCCGGAGTTAATGGAATCGTTGGTTATGGTGTATTTCCATTCGAGTTCCAAGAAATACAATCGCGTTGAATGTTGGGGTGCTCTCAAGAATGCCACACAGGTAATGTTTGCTTGATTCATAGATACTTCTTTGTATGCCAATCAAAAAGATAGTGGCAAAGCTTAATACCTTGTCGTTTTGGGTACGGATATCATTGTACACATTCCTTCTTCTACATGCAGCAACAAGTCCGCCCGATAACTTAGAGGATCTTAGGGTCCGTGGGCACTATATATGCGGGCCTACGGGCAATGCTAGGTTGACACATTTTCTCAACACACTTCATAATATTGTTCTTGTTTTTGTATTTAGGGGAGGCAAGAAGATCAAATGCAAAGCTTAATAAGTATAGGAGGTGAAAAGGATGGTGGTAATCGACGATCTTCTTTGCAGAAATGGGGAAGCCCAAAATCAATATTCCAAGCCCTAGTTACCTTCCTTCTATAAGTTGAATCATATATTATTAAAGATCATGATCTAGAAACAAACATTTTGTATAAACTGATGATTCTTCTTAGCTAATTGAACCATGCAAGTCTTGGTTTTGCGGGTTTTTTTCTTTGTGAAACTAAACATGCAAGGAGAAGCTGCATAGAGATGGATGTAAAATGGTAAGGGGAAGTGAAAGCTTGACCTAAAAAGTGTATTAGTTACAGCAGTTGGGCTGTTTGATTCTTTTGCTATGTAACAACATTTCTTCAAGTCTTATCCATTCATATATATACTCTTGTGGTTCAAGAGAAGAATTTTCCTACTTCTAGTTTTACTTGTCCAATTTTTATGTTTTTGTAAACAGCAAATATAGGCCAAGACCAAATCTCATGTTGGACTTGGTTAAAAGGAATATGCCAATTGTTTTTTAAGCTTGGCTATGCATGTTCAATATTATTTTATGCTTCCACTTAAGATATTTTTTACGGTTTGAGCTTCTTGTGCAGCTAGAGAATCTGTATGAACCCATGCAAGCCAAGTGCCAAATATTTGTAAATTTGTTCAATCCTTAGGCGCACAATCCAGAGCAAACCTTACTAAGGAGTTGATGTTAAAATCTTCAAGAACAAAATTGAGCACATTGACCCTTTCTCTTAAAGGTGTACTATAGAGAGAATGGATTGAACCATCTAGCACATTAACAAGTTGCGTCTTTGAATTCTAGGTTTGGAACACGGGCTTGGTTGGGTGCGAAGGGGTACTTAGGTCCTAGGTCGCGGATGGGCGCAGAAGGTTGCGCAAGAAATTCAAGAATTTGCTTAGGTTGTTTAGTCAGAGCAAGCTAAGCTAATTTTGCTGTTATAGTGCTTGTTTTGATTTTTCAAGTTCAAATATGCGTTTTCTTCAAGAGAATCTCATTATGGTTTTATTTTTCTTCAAAATATCTAATAATGGAACTTGGGTAGTGATAGTAGCGGCGGTAGCAAAGTCGTAGTAGTGGCCGCCATCACAGTGCGATCCATCTTTTTATTTTATATGGTCAGACTCGAAATTTTAGGAAACTACCTTGATCATGACACTTAAATCACCACCTAAAATTCCTTTCAAACTAACAAGAAGTTGTATGTGAAAAAAAGTGAAGGCCCCATCAACATAAAGTAGAAACTAAACAATGACTTGAAAAGAAAAAAAAAAATCATCAAAGACTCCAAATATATGATTCTGTTTATATCCGTTACTCAGTCCACCAACGGTCTTTTACCCGCCTCTCCAAATTCAAATAAAAGTTAAAAAAAAAAAAGAGATAGTCCCACTTTTTAAATTAAACTATTTATTCACATAAAATCCATCTTCATCAATTTTGTTTTAATTTACTACTCAAATTCCCCCTCCCCTCTTTCATTTCCAATTTCAAAGAAATGGGTTCTTGCTTTGGCAAATATAGGTCTAAATCTAATCCTTCCCCAAAAGTATGCCCTATCCAAGATAAGCTTGTTATCATCTCACAATCTCAATCTAAACCTCATACTAACACTCTTTCTCTCTCTAAAAGGAATCACCATCAACACATTTCACCTTCACCTTCATCTAGTACTCTTACTACTACTACTACTACTAGTACAAGTTCTTCATCTTCGTCCACTTTGTCGTCTTCGTGTTCTTCTTCGTCGACTTTGTCATCTTCATGTTCTTCTTCGTCGATATTGTCTTCAAAAGAAAGATCATTTTCAAATGAGTTCTTATGGTCATGTATTAAGGAAAACCCACACGTAATTCGCCCTTTAATCGATCAAGGAAATGTCCTTACATGCGAAAATTCAAAAAAATTCAACCCACCAACAACTAAAACTTCACCATTCTCAGCACCATTCTCACCAATTGAAGTATCATCAAAACCTTCAATAATTTTGCCTCAGAGGAAAGTTGAGTTTATATCACAAATCAAATCTTCTTCTAGCAATTCCCCTGTTGTTTCTCGACACGAGAAAAGCTTTCGAAAATCATTAGAACCAGCTAGAGATGAGAGAAACAAAAACAATCTCATGAAAAATACTACAAATTCTCTAACTACTAGAAGGAATGCATCTACAACTTCTTCTCCAATTCGTAGTAGTACTAGAACTAATAGCAATATCAGTAATGGAATATCAAGAAATTCATTTTCTCCATCAAAGAGGATGAACAATGTTCATCAACAAGACAAATTTGGTACGAATTTTCGATATGGAAGTCCGGGTAATCGGAAGAATCAACAGAACATTTACGAATTGCCGAGGAAAATGGAGACTTGTACTACTACTCATCATGTTCATTCTGATCAATATCATCAAAATGACCATCAAGTACCTGTTAATGATGATCAATGTGATCTAACAAATTCTAATGAACTTGAGTTAGATGTGGTTTCAAGTTTAGATTTGAGTTCTAATCAGGAAATAGATGACTTTGATAACCCTTTAATCTCTTTGGATTGCTTTATTTTTCTTTAAACACTAATTATTTTGTTCTTATAATATACTTCATTGATTTGTTTGTGATAAAAGATTTTTTTTTCCTTTTTGTTTGTTTGTTTTGAAGCTTTTGTGTTCTTTAATTTGTTTCACCTTCCTTGATGGAAAGGTTTAATGTTTGATTGTTGATTTGACTTATGGATTGAAATACTAATACTTTAATACATAAAAAAAGAAGATATAGATGATCAAAATGTTCGTGATTGAAGGTTTTGGGCGGAACTTTGAAATGTCCGTAATTGACTGGCCCATACATTAAAATTACCCACGGTTGAATGCTGCGGACATTCACGCATTCTGGAATGTCAAGTAAAGTCACACTTGAGTCTTGACTACCCCTTCTTAATACGATTGGAGCCTCTCCTTGAGTCTTGGCCCAACAATTACTACTTGAAAGTCTTGGGAAATTGGGTCAAATGACCTTTGACCCAATTGACTTCGGTGGAATGACCCTTATTTCTCAAGTTCCTTGAAATGACCCTATTTTTGTCATTTTCTTCCAAGTTTGCCCCTCAATATAAATCGAGTCTAGATTTTCTAGACACCCGATTTTGACCAAACCAAGAAACCCCCCCCCCCCCCCCCCCCCCCCCCCCCTCTCTAGAACGAAATTTGATGGGTTCTTAAAGTTTTCAAAATCATTCCTGTGAGAATAGTCCCACATGGGAGAATGGGTAACTAGCAACCAAAAATATAAAGTATAGGTCCTCTCCACTCATTGCCAATTGGTTTTGAGTTGGATGGCCACAAACTTAACATGGTATCAGAGCTAGGCCCACACGTGATAGGCTTAAAAGCCACACGTGCTCCACGTCACCCGTAAAGAAAAAGAAACACACGTGTTAGGCTCAAAGAACGCCACACGTGAGGGGGCGTGTGAGAATAGTCCCACATGGGAGAATGGGTAACTAGCAACCAAAAATATAAAGTATAGGTCCTCTCCACTCATTGCCAATTGGTTTTGAGTTGGATGGCCACAAACTTAACAATTCCACCCTTCCCTCTTCAATTTATATGGCATTAATCAATGCAATTGAGTCTCAATCATGAAACATCTTGAATCTTCTCTCCCATCTCTTCATCATCGGAAATTTCGCCCAAATTTTTACTTGGTTAGGGTTTGGTCGATTTGTTGAGGTAAGTTCATCTTTGTTATGGTTTTACCATATTTCATTCATTGTTAATTTGTTTCATATTATAGGTCGTTTTGTTTGGTTTTGTATGAGTTTTGATTTATTTATGTATTGTTCATCTTCCTAAGGTTTACCTTGTAATAAGTACATGATTACATTGTTTTATGTTATGTTTTGGTTGTTTATCTATTGTGTATTGTTAAATTCATCTTATGTGTTGCTTATTTTTCAATTTTGGCTTGGGTTTGACCTTAATCTTATGGATTGATTACTTTGCTTGACAATGTTCACCATGTGTTTGTTAATAGTCTTCAATGAATGAAAGTATTGTTAATGTTGTTGAAGTTTGTTCATCATTCATGTGTTTGATAGTTGTCCTCAATGGCTATCATATTCATATCTTTAGGTATTAATGTCTTGCGACACATAAGATAACCTTTTGTGAATGATCCCACTAAAAATATTTGCAACGTGACGAACAATTGAAAGAATGCTAGACATGATTTGTTAATAGTCCTCAATATTAGTAACTTATACTAGTTCAGACTCAGTCTAGACTGTAACCTATACAAGTTTACTTTCCTCGATGAAATCGGTGTTATATATATATATATATATATATATATATATATATATATATATATATATATATATAGCTTCTAAATGTATCTATTTTTTGTTGATAATTGACCTTGTGTTTCCTTGTATTACTTAATAATCTTCAAGCATAAAATCTTGTTTTGTATGTATTTTGGAAGTTGGTAGTACTTTTCATACATGCAAATAATGAATTTATCTTTGTTTTGTAGGATAATTTCTAATGAAATCCGTTAGCGGTTGGTTATTCCATGGTGGTAGATTGTAAAATGTGAATGACGAAATAAAGTATATTGGTGGTAAACAAACCGAAAAAGTTCTATCAGACGGGAAAACACTTAGAGAACTTCGTGAAGTTTTTAATAAAATAATATGTGAAGATAGGAAGAATAGTTTGACAAAATTGAGTTTTATGGTTTCGGGGACAATTCAAAGTACTTCACATATGGAAATACTTCGACTTATTTTACTTTGATATCTATTACAATTTAGTAATATTAATTTGAATGCTTAAATTTCTTATGGATTTGTCCACACAGTGTGAGAGTAGACATTGAAAGACTCCTTGAGATGGTCTGTCTAGACTGAGACGGTCTGAGTCTAGACTCCTGCAGTCCGAGTCTAGACTCCTGGAGTCCGAGTCTAGACTCCTGGAGTCCGAGTCTAGACTCCTGGAGTCCGAGTCTAGACTCCTGGAGTCCGAGTCTAGACACCTGCAGTATGAGTCTAGACTGCTGTACTCTTGTCATATAATACCGTCTAAGTTTTTTGTACAACCATGGAAGAACATAAATTTACGTCTTGGAATAGTCACATACATACAATGAGTTCACAACAGAATTAAAAGTGCACAAAGTAAAAGGTCATATTACATTAGAATATATTTCATTGGAGATACATTAAGAGACTTCACAAATAATTTTTCTTCATCGACACAACAATCTTTGTGACAATATCTCTAAATCTTTCTTCTCTGTTATTTGGGTCAAATTTTCAAACATTGCAAATCAAAAATACAAATTCATTCACCATGTATCGAGAAATCGTGGCATATTGTCAAAAATAACCGTTTAAGGTCTGAAAGTTTTGTAGCTTTTGCTTGCTCTAAAAAATAACGAAAGGAAATCATCTTTCTTAAAATTTGCGTTCAAATTATTACTAAGGTGGTAAATGCATGCACCGTGCATTGCATCAAGAAATACAGTTTGAACTCCTTTTCTAATCTACCACCATGAAATGACCAAATGCTCACGGATTCTATTAGGAATTACCCTACAAAACAAAGATAAATTCATTATTTGTACGTACTAAAATTACTACTAACTTCCAAAATACATACAAACATGAGATGAATTCAACATGTAAATTGACAACACATAAGATGAATTCAACATGTAAATTGACAAAAGCGAAGTACCAATTTGAAAAGTAACACTCTCCCACCCTAAAAGTGTTTCATCCAAATTTTCAGGAATTATGCTTAGTACCACATGCATTAGTGCAGAAAAGGATGACCATAAACAAAAGAACTTTATACACATTATTTTTTAGTTTTAAGCAGCAACTTGCATTAACCTTCATTACAAAAGTCAGCTTCTACACCATATGCCAGGTTCCCAAGTAAAAAACAACAGTTCTGAAATATCAGTTTGGTCGTGGAAATATTGTGAAAATGCTGAAGATAGATGAGGAACTTTTGTTTTGTGTTAAAAAAAGTAACTTCATCTTATAAATTCTTGTAAGTTCTACAATTTGTCATGACATCTATATTATTTGGTTCTGGTCCAAGAATAAGGAAGATGTTTGTTGTATACACCAATTAAGGAAGATAAATTCAAGATGTAAATTTACAATCAAGCAATACATAAGATGTAGTAATGAAGATGAAGTAAGAACAAACTTCAACAAACATG
The DNA here is from genome assembly GCF_041429995.1 of Eschscholzia californica. NCBI lineage: Eukaryota > Viridiplantae > Streptophyta > Magnoliopsida > Ranunculales > Papaveraceae > Eschscholzia > Eschscholzia californica. The sequence continues at coordinate 40,697,832 of NW_028238483.1, read as the reverse complement.
AATAATATTTTCATTCATTGAGGACTATTAACAAACACATGGTGAACATTGTCAAGCAAAGTAACCAATGCATAAGGTTAAGGTAAAACCCAAGCAAAAATTGAAAAATTAACAATATATTAGATGAATTTAACATTAAACATTAGATAAACAATCAAAACATAACCTAAAACAATAGATAATCATGAAGTTGTAAAACTCTAGGAAGATGAACAATAGCTAGATAAATCAAAAACCAATTCAAAACCAAACAAAACAACATATAGTATGAAACGAAATAAAAATCAAGATGAAATAAGGTAACTATAACAAAGATGAACTTACCTCAACAAATCAACCACCCTAACCAAGTAAAAATTTGGGCGAAATTTCCGATGAAGAAGAAGAGATTTAAAATTGAAACCCTAGATGGGAGAGAAGATTCAAGATGTTTCATGATTGAGACTCAATTGCATTGATTAATGCCATATAAATTGAAGAGGGAAGGGTGAAATGATTTTGAAAACTCTAAGAACCCATCAAATTTCGTTCTAGATAGAGGGGGGGTTTCTCGGTTTGGATCAAAATCGGGTGTCTAGAAAATCTAGACTCGATTTTATATTGAGGGGCAAACTCGAAAGAAAATGACAAAAATAGGGTCATTTCAAGGAACTTGAGAAATAAGGGTCATTTCACCAAAGTCAATTGGGTCAAAGGTCATTTGACCTAATTTCCCGAAAGTCTTGCATCTTGACTTAAGGTCTCCGGCTGCTTTTGGGAACTTCCAAATATCGTCCAAAATAAAGACAAAACTTATTAAAGGCAGAAGTTTGTCATATGAGGGAAAATGAGATTGGGGTACACGTATGACGTATCCAAGTAAGTTCTTAATATTTTTGTTTCTTTCTTCTTGTCTTCAATGATTTTTCTTTATAATTCTTTTAAATTAGAGCGAGGGAGATATAAAAGGTTAGGCAAGGAGGGAGATGGTGATGATAATGGAAGTGAAGGGATCATCATCATGTGTTTTGTTAGTTGTGCTTCTAATTGGCTTAACTTTGACTAGTTGTTTCTCAACATTTTCAAATGGAGCTACTAATTTACCACCTGATGAAGGTAATTGCCCTGAAAATCACATTGTCTCTAACCATGTGTGGGATTGCTTTCGACAAGATTATCTTTAACAATTTTGGACCTTGCATATAAAATCTCCCTTAAAATTTACGAGGGCATTGGTATTCGATTTTTTCGATGGGTAGTTGATTTTATTGAGGATTGAAACATGCAGTGGAAACCCTAAAAGAAATAGCAAAGAAGTTAGGGAAGGAAGACTGGGACTTCAGTGCCAATTCATGCAATGATTGGAAATGGGTAAAAAGCGATTCAGCTGATGACCTAAGGAAGAATAACGGGGTCGCCTGTACTTGTACTTCTTCCTCAATATCCTCTATTAGAACTGTTGTAGATCTAGATTTAAAGAAGAAGTGAAGAAAAGTATAACTCTTTCATTATCATGTTCTAACCAGTTTCTTACAAGAGAAAATACCCTAGATAAATGGAAACATTCTACATTGACTATATTACCCCTTACTAAACTATATATTTACATATATATATATATATATATACATAAGTCATAACACCAACACCCCCCCTCAAGCTGGAGAGTAGATGTTCGAAACTCCAAGCTTGTTACATATACTTTCTAATTGACTCTTGGGAAGAGCCTTTGTGAACATATCTGCGAGTTGATTAGCAGAAGAAACAAAAGGGGTGCATATCTCTTTAGTTTGGAGTTTGGACCAAATAAAGTGACAATCTACTTCAATGTGCTTAGTACGCTCATGAAAGACAAGATTACTTGCGATATGAATAGCAGCTTGGTTATCACAATAAAGAGGAGTTGCGCTTGAAGACGAGTAGCCAAGTTCAGCTAGAAAAGATCTCAGCCATACAAGCTCACATGTGGTATGTGCCATAGCACGGTACTCTGCTTCTGCACTAGACCGAGCAACAACAGATTGCTTTTTACTCTTCCAAGCAACTAGGTTACCCCTAACAAAAGTACAATACCCTGTTGTGGAGCGCCTATCAGATGGAGATCCTGCCCAATCTGCATCCGTGTACCCTTCAATGTTCAAGTGTCCATTGGGACGATACAATAAACCACGACCAGGTGCTCCTTTAAGATATTTGAGTATCCGAATCACTGCCTCTAGATGAGGACCACGAGGGGCAGTCATGAATTGGCTAACAATACTCACAGCATAAGCTATATATATATATACATAAGTCATAACACCAACAAGAACAGTCTGCCATGTTAAAGTCATGTGAGTTTTCCTTTCTCAACTGTTGTTATCTTCTACCAATTTATCACCGCATTGGGATATGTCTCTCAGCGTCCATGACAATTCAACAGTCGGTGTAGCTAATACATAAAGAAGAAATGAAAGGTATACAACTAGTTAAATATGTTATTATTTAAAAGGTTATTTAAAAGGTTACGGTGTCCAGTGTCTGATCCACATAGGGGCGAGGGTAGGTGATGTGACACGAAAATGTCACATTTGGAGAGCCTAACTTAGACTAACTAGTGCTTTTCGAGTGTTATCAATAATATTTTATGTGTTTTTTATAGCGTGTGATTCGGAATAAAAGGAGTGAATTATCACTATCATTTCATGTGCTCAAAACGAGAGAAAATGACTTCAAGCAAATCAAATGACAAGTGGAGTTAATGACGAGTCCGACGGTGAAAACGAAATTCAATTCGGAGATCGGACGGGGAAGATACAAAAGAAAGAAGCCAAAGTCTTTTCTTGAAGGCACTCCCCTTGGTTCTAAATGTACAGACAAGGTGGAGGCACCTCTTGATTTCTAAATCAAGCCCAAAGGCCACAAAAACCAAAGAAGAAGAAAAGAGTAGAAAATATATGGGCACTCTTCTTTGGTCCAAGTCAAAATGAAGACTTAGTCAAGTTTGACTAAGTCTAGGGTTTGTATATACACAAGTTAGAGAAAGGGGTCAAGGGGGGAGACTACTATTCATCTTCTTCCCCAAGCAAGAGAGAGAAAGTATACGGGGTCAAGTTATAGTAAGTTAGTAAATTCGTGAATCGTCCCAAGGAATAGGTAGGTAACTTCGGATATTGAATGCGGGTTTAACCCAATAATCAAGATGCCAATAGCTAACTTAGACTAAAACACACACCCAACAAAAACTTGATAGGCCTAAAATAGGTCTATTCCCGCAAGTATACGGGGTCAAGTTATAGTAAGTTAGTAAATTCGTGAATCGTCCCAAGGAATAGGTAGGTAACTTCGGATATTGAATGCGGGTTTAACCCAATAATCAAGATGTCAATAGCTAACTTAGACTAAAACACACACCCACCCCACTCATAAATTTGATGTATGATTTGCAAGAAATAAGAAAATAAATAAAACTAACTAAACTATCTAAGTGAGAGGTGAGGGAGATTCAGGAGAAGAGTCGCAAGAAGTCGGACAAGATTCGGGTGAAAGTCGAGTGAGAGGGATACTTTGGTTCACAAGATTGATAACGATTTCTACTAATTATCTACTAGAATGGAAAGTTAATTAACTTCACCCACATCCATTAACACTCCAAAGTATAATGCGTCACATTAAGTATAACCGATCACAAGTTACTATGCATCGACTATCTACCTATGTACGCACTATCTAATTGCGTGTCAATAAACGATTAAGATTGAGGCCTCTAATTCATAAAATTAGACGAAGTTTATTGAACTCGCATTTACGAAATAATAAGTAATTCATCATAAATCAAATCATGCTTCACAAGTATTCGAATACAAGAGTTAGCTAAAATATTGAATAAACAATAAATGGAAAAGAAAATGATGAGAGAATCCCCCTTTTTCGATGTGGTTCGAGGCTAAGATCGTCGGAAAATATGAGTCGTTAGTTGCAGCCGATCTCCCCTTAGCAATATTCTGGGTTCCCCATAGCGACCACCATCATCTTCTCCATTTAGAACTCAGCCTCCATTAAAGCTAAACCCTAGTTTTCACTCTCTAGCAATCTTCAACCAAAATCAAATCAAACTACATGGGAAGCTAGATCAAGACATGGGGAGTAAAAGTCCTAAGTTTTCGGACCAAGAAGGTTGCCGGAAAAGCAAGAAAATCCGGCCAACTTTCCGGCCAAAACATGGAATCCGACCATGAAAACTTAGACCCGAGCCGGATGCATCCTGTGGAAGCGTCCCGTGAAAGCAGCCTTGCTGTCCCGAGCTTGCGGATGCGTCCCGAGCCTGCGGATGCGTCCCGAGCAAGCAGCAGCCGCATCCCGTGAAGATCCGGGCATGGGAAGCTTCCACCCGAGCTGCTGTCGCGCCAGAGCAGCTGCTGGTCGCTTCTGCTGCTGCTAGCGTGGTCGCGTCCCGTGCTCCGAGCAGCTCCCGTGGTCGCGTCCTCCCGTGCTCCTGCAGCTCCCGAGTTGCTGCTGTTCCAGCCAAGCTTAGGTCGGCCTTAGTGCTGGCCGGCCTAGCTTGGCCGACCTCTTCTTCCTTTCTTCTCTCTTTCTCTTCAACACCAAAACCTTCCTTGATCAAGAACACCAAACCCTAGCCTCTAGCTTCTTTCTCTCCCTAACTTGTTGTGTAGCTTGGTGAAGAAGATGAATAGTAGTCTCCCCCCTTGACCCCTTTCTCTAACTTGTGTATACACAAACCCTAGACTTAGTCAAACTTGACTAAGTCTTGGACCATTTTGACTTGGACCAAAGAAGAGTGCCCATATATTTTCTACTCTTTTCTTCTTCTTTGGTTTTTGTGGACTTTGGGCTTGATTTAGAAATCAAGAGGTGTCTCCATCTTGTCTCTACATTTAAAACCAAGGGGAGTGCCTTCAAGAAAAGACTTTGGCTTCTTTCTTTTGTATCTTCTCCGTCCGAACTCCGAATTGAATTCTGTTTTCACCGTCGGACTCGTAATTAACTCCACTTGTCATTTGATTTTCTTGAAGTCATTTTCTCTCGTTTTGGGCACATAAAATGATAGTGATAATTCACTCTTTTTATTCCGAATCACACGCTTGACTCCAAAATAAGTACCTAACATAAAAAACACATAAAATATTATTGATAACACTCGAAAAGCACTAGTTAGTCTAAGTTAGGCTCTCCAAATGTGACATTTTCGTGTCACATCAATAGTCTTTAATTAAAGGCTCTTAAAGTCTTGAAATCAAAATATTATAGTTAGGAATGTGAAAAGATAGACCAAAGGGTAGTCAAATATGTCTAAATCGATCCAAACGATGCGTGTCTCTGTAAAATTGTGAATGCATTTTATTGGAAACCAAGAAAATCAAACGGAACCCATGAGCCTCTAGATAATTTAGATATTATAACACTATACTATACCATGTTATATGGAGTAACTTATACAATTATATATAATGGTAGGTGAAGAGTTTTCAAAATATTTCATAAAAAAAAAAGAGTTTTCAAAAATAAAATGGTGGGTTAAGATTCTATCAAAGATTAAGGGTGTGGCCATCGGGAATAAAAAAAATCTTCGAAAAGTCTATGTTTCTTCGTAAAATTTCCAAGACATACTTTCCTTTGCGGAATAGAAAAAAAAAGTTTAAAAAGTTAAGTTTAAGTAAAAAAAAAAATTATTTTTTACTGTAAGTCATTTCTTCTCCTGCATAACTTCTAGATAAATTTTTTGTTCTTCCTTCTCCGTCACTTCTCTTATCTTCTCCAAATCTCCAACTCCTACTACCCTTACTTCTATAAATATAGAAACATAGTTAGAGAGACAAAGAAAGAAAAAATATTACTATATATCTTAGAAATCATCAAACAAAATCTCTTGAAACTCTTAATACTGCAAAACAAGTTTCTTCATCCATTAATCTTTCCTAAGAGAGTTAACACATTTTAAACCATAGAAATCAGTTAATTTTGAACCCTAAAACATATTTTCATCACTTATAAACACATTGGGTTTGTTCCCCATGTGTTTTAGGATTTAGTGATTAGAAGAAAACAAAGTTTTGAAGAAGAAGATGGAGAAAAGAAGAAACACTTGGAAGGAGATTAGAGTTCGATCCCTAGATGGAGCAATCCAGTCCCAGTCGGTTGGGGTTGAGCCCCAACCAACACCTTTAGTCGACCCTAAAATTAGGGTCGACTGAAGGTTTCCTAACATGTCTGTTGGTAGCTCAAGGGTATGTTGGGCTTCATCCTAGCCGTTGGATGAAGCCGACGGCTAGGATTTTCTCCAATTTTATTATTATTTTTTCAATATAATTAATTTATTTTATTTTTAAAAATTTTATTTTTGTGAATTCTAATAAAAACTCACATTAATAATTAAAATGCATCCCACTAACGTGTCAGTCTCTGAATAATTTTTAAATTTTAGAAAAAAATATTATTTCGAAAATAGTTCATATATGTGTTTCGTACGTACTCAAAATCACACACGATTTTCGCACATCCATAAAAAAATTACACACGCGTTTCTCACAAGTGAAATTTTTTAAGGCTGAATTGAGACTAAAAATTTTTAGTGAAATTTTTTCGACTTAAAACAAACTCGGATTGGAGTTAGCTCTTATAATGTCTTGGGTGGGAAAAGTGGAGCCTCTCTTGAGTCTTGGCCCGGCAATTACTACTTGCATGTTGACTTAAGGTCTCCGGCTGCTTTGGGGAAGTTTGTATTATTGTCGCAAATAAAGACAAAATTTTAAAAGGCAGATTTTCTTAGTCAAATTCAAAGACAAATCTAAACGTGTATGTTGACTTTCAACGAAAAAAAAGCTAATACTAGATTTTGACACTAATAATTAATAGTGCAATTTCTTTTTCTTTCTCTCAATTTTATATAAAAGGATAAGGGGTTTCAGCAAATTGTCTGGCATCAGTTGGACGACGTACAATGTCGCTAGTCGCTACAATACGAATCCATGGATTAACTTGTATGTTGATCGGGCATGAAAAACATCGATCAATATGATAATTGGTCACGATACTGCCCGGAAAATAACGATCAGTATGATATTTAGTCACAATACTTCCCCTTAGCTTAATTAGTTATGAATAAAGTAATCCATCGTCTTCCTATTTCCAATTGAGCTAAATAGTATGTCATAACCAATGCTTACCCTAGTTGAAATACTTATTTCAAGTTTTTGATGTTCATCATCTTCAGCTTTTCAAAACTCAATGTCGCACTTAAAGGCCAAAGCTATACTTACACTTCAGAAAATCCCATTATTAATGAGTTTTCTCTCTCTAAATTTCAGCCGGCCACATACCCTGTCGAGATTGAGCCGGGATAGTGGTCGGACATTCTTTCATTTTTCTTAATAATTTTGGTCTGGCTTGTTGGCCCCAGTTATATATGGGCTTATATTTTTGTTTCTTTCTTCTTGTATTGAATGATTCTTCTTCAAAATTTTCTGAATTTAGAGCGAGGGAGATAGAAATATGATAGTGGTGGAAAGATATAAAAAAAGTTAAAAACCTCATATATTTATTTATTATTTGATACACGATTGTCAACCGAGTCAAAAGATCAACAACCATTATTTTGAGATAGTTTCATATAATACAATTATATGTGAGTTTTCTTCTCTTCAAGTGTATCTAAGTCTTTAAGACATCATCTAACCTTATATTTTCATTAATTACTTTTTAAAGATTTCAAAAATTTAAATTAACAGCATAAATTGTACCATCCATCTAGAGGCTCTGAACCAAACCCGATTCAGCTCACAACCGTGATAGAATGTCCGGTACGAATCACGACCGAATCCCGACAGGATGACGTGTCGGGCGGCCATGATTTAGAGAGACAATTTTTTTAACTTTCTCTCTCTAAATCATGACCCGACACGTCATCCCACCGAGATTCGGCTGGGATTCGTATCGGGCATAGCATCATTTTCCTTCAGCTCAGGGCATGCTTTTGTATTGTCAGAATATGTATGTTTCTATATAAGATGTTCTGAATCAAATATATCTAGAATTGGATAGCGAGTCATGAGATTAATTGGACATCATGTACTAGATGCACTTTTTCTGATTCGATTCAATTAAGACCTCCAATAGGAAACTGACAACATCTCATCAGTAGAGTAGTACCTGTTTTTTTTTTCTTTTGTGAGAATTCGACTACAATCGATGTTAGTCGTTACAAGGCATTGTTGCATCATGGAGATGTAATAAGCACGATAACCGTCTAATTTAAACCGAGAATAAAACAGATCTAAAGCCCGACAACAAAAAGACCTAAAACCCGACAAATAATTACGTTATTTATAGCGTAAATTACATGAGATAAATCTTGATGACTACTGCTTGCACCTAGACTTGATCCACGACCTCATGGACTTAAACATGGTGTCCAACGCCAACCGTTACAGCAAAGGGTGGTGGATAGTAGAATAGTACCTATTGTCCTATTGATATCACATCATATCAACAATCGCCTGTATTAGTCGTTGGCAGGAAGCCCATCAAAGTAGAAAAAGGGGAATCTATAATTGTTTGGCATTATTTAGCTAATGACATCTATCTCTTTATTTAATGTGCACAAATATATAGACTAGTATCAGTTCCAAGGTATATTAATCCAAGTCTTCTTGCATCTTTTTCACGTACAAACTATATATCAGGCAAGGCAAGAAGGTTAAGCAAGGAGAGAGATGGTGACGATAATGGAAGTGAAGGGATCATCATGTGTTTTGCGAGTTGTGCTTCTAGTTGGCTTAACTTTGACTAGTTGTTTCTCAACATTTTCAAACGGAGCTACAAATCTAACAAGTGATGAAGGTAATACAACAAATAAAAGAACGCTGATAGACTGTCTAAAGGTCTATTTAATTTTGTATAGATAGCTAGAACTAGACGGTCACAATTTAGAAAAAGAAGCACTAGATTTAGAAGAAGATGTTGAAGGAAGATGTTTTTTCGGAGAAGAAAGAAGATGGGCATTGCCGCAATGCCCCCAAGACTACATTCCCACTAACCATTTATGGAATTGCTTTTAGTGAAATTGTCTTTAACAACTTTCTACTTCGCCTGAAAAAATTTTCTTAAAATTTAGTGGGTGATTGGTCTTTGATTTCCCGTTTGGGTACATAATTTTTGTTGATTTTATTAAGTATTGAAACATGCAGTGGAAACCCTAAAAGTAATAGCAAAGAAGTTGGGGAAGGAAGACTGGGACTTTAGTGCGGATCCATGCAATGATTGGAATCGGGTAAAAACTGGAATTGATGATGATGACCTAAGGAAGGAAAATCATGTCAACTGTACTTGTACTCCTCCCTCAATATCCTCTAACAGAACAGTCTGTCATGTTGAAGCCATGTGAGTTTCATTTCTCAACTACTACTATCTTCTACCAATTTATTGTGGAATTGGGATGTCTCTATGACAATTGGAATAGTGTCTACCTTGATAAAACATAAATTGTTCAAAAGAGCCAAAATCTAAAGTTACACATGTTGCGTCAGCAATTTGATCATGTCCACTTAAATAACATTTACAAAAAGATAATCTAGGCATTTTCGGTAAGAACATTTCCACTGGTACACTCAAACTATAAAACTTAAAGTTCCACTAAGGAATTTTGAAATTTTTTATTAAAAAAATTTGTTATTTATGAATCATACCCTTGACTAAACCTAACAATAAAGTAATGTATTACAATTACTAAACTCACATTACCCGATCATAGTTTTGGTAGTCGGATTCTTTTTTCACACGCCAACATTGTCTTTAGTGCTTTTAAAAAAAAAGGTAGTAAGTCCTAAGATATAAACTCAATTATCAATTACAATCGGAGGGTCTCATCAAAAAAAAAAAAAAAAAGAATTAGTATCGGAGGGTAAACTGAAAAACCCCAAAAAATCTTCTCCAATTGGTCATTCTGTAGTGGTGATACAAGAATATTTTTATAGTGTTTTCTTGGGATTTTGAAGTGCTACCTCACCACACTTTAAAATTTATACCAATAGAAAACTTTGTTATTTACTATTTTTTTATTGAATTCAAGAGCCATATGTTTTATATAAAATTATTTTAGATTTCACAGGAAACAAATTCTTTTAGAGTGCCAGTGCCACCATATTTTTTATTTAAGAGAGAGAGAGAGTCTTATGATATCTCAATGCAACAAACAACTCTAAAATTTAGAGTACCGTATAGGATTTTTTAGATTTTTTTCTAAAATTATTTCCAATGCAAGACTCAATTTGAAATTCTAAAATGACGTAACATAATTTATTTTAAAGATCCTTAAGAATACACTCTAAATTTAGACCTCTTAAAACCTTCTAGGTGCTGGAGTTCATCAATTCATTTAACTTTGTGGGACACACAACCTTATCACTGGAGATTCTCTTAATTAACACTTGACAATAAAAAGTTTTAGGTTTTTTTTTGGGTGTCACATGGGAGATGCTCTACTTTAACAAAAAAAAGGGAGATGCTCTAAATGCTAAACCTAAACTAGGGGCACAATTGAAATTTTCAACAAAAAAAAGGGCCACAATTGAAATATGTATGGGAGTGCTTATAGACGCCCCCAGGATTACTCCTGACCCGCTTTCTCTTCACGCCTCTGGAATAGGGCAACGAGGACCCTGGAAATGGGGTTCGAACAACACGGACGAAGACCTTTAGACTGAATTAATCCGCGGGCCTAAGACATAACCAATCCATGGGCCTCATACCGAACCAATCCGTGGCCCTCGGGGACCAAGTCTATCAAAGGGTATCCGAACATTCGACATCCGATCTGTATTCGTAGTCGATTTTTTGAAAAATATCTAAATATATATACACCAACATCCGATAAATAATATATATAAATATATATTTTATTAATAATAATATATATAGACGGTTGAGATTTATTATTTAGATCTAGGGTGCTTCTAAAGGCACCGGGCCAAAATGCTGTTAGCATCCGGAAATTTTATTGACTCGGGTCAATAACCATTGACCCGAGTTCTCTATAAGCACCGGTTTTTAATGTGGGTGACACTCACCTTCATTTGCTTCTTCCATCTTCTTCTTCCAAAATAAAAAGAATACCAATTCATTTTTTTTCCAAAACAAAAATCATGTGTGTTCATCTAGATAGTGTAAGTAAAAAAAAATTTACCTCAACAAAAAAAAAAAAAAAAAAAAGTAAAAAAAATTCATTTTTTCTTATTTACTTTATATTCCTGTTAGTAAATACACAAAATTGAAAAGAATGGGTCCACTCTCTTCTTCCTTCTTCACCAAATTTCATCCACAAAATAAACTCATTTTCTCTCCTCTTCCTTCTCATGTTCATCTTCATTCCCTTCTATATCTCCTCTGTAAATGTAGAAGAAAGATTGCAAGATATAGAAAGGTAGAGAGAGAGATGAGAATAAGGGTTTTTAGAGAGAGAAAGATGAAGAAAACCTTGCGAGAAGTAGCAGAGGAGCTGGTCATGATCGAGTTCACGAGAAAGAGAGTGAGGATTGGGATGTTTTTTAAGCCCCGGATCAGCTGATCCGTTTGGCCCTCTTAGGTCCCGGATCAGCTGATCCGTTTGGTCCTCCTAAGTCCCGGATCAGCTGATCCGTTTGGTCCTCCTAGGTCCCGGATCAGCTGATCCGTTTTGTCCTCTTAGGTCCCGGATCACCTGATCCATTTGGTCCTCTTAAGTCCCGGATCAACGGATCTGTTTGGTCCTCTTAAGGCTCGGACTGGTTCAATCCGTCCGATAGATTTTGTTTGATTTTGTGATAAACGGATGGAGGTGTTAGGGTTAAGTTGGCTTTGACTGGTGCCTACATAGTTGAACGGTGCTAACAGAGAAATGAACAGTTGGGCCTGGTGCTAATAGAGATGGATGCTAACAACCTTTTGGCTTGGTGCCTTTAGAAGCACCCTTAGATCTAATAGTTAAAACTTAATATATAAATTTTCTTTTTTGTTTTGGACATCGGATAATATCCGATATCCATTAATACTATTAGAGTCGGAGTCGGATTCAGATATTGATATATAATATCTATCGGATAATTATCAGATATCGGATAGCTTATCAGATATTAGATAGCTTATATCGGATCAGATAAACTACCATTTACAACCCTCTTGGGAGGGCCAAGAGAGATGGGCTTTTCTTTTGAGTTGGTTTGATCTGCATGCAGAGTTCTGAAAGCTGAGAGTCTACCAGGTGTGCTCCCGTCCGAGTTTGTGAATCTTCCCTATCTCAAGACAATGTAACACTCTTCTTCTTCTTCTTCTTCTTCTTCTTCTTCTTCTTCTTCTTAATTGTTCAATACCTAATGCAAACCCTAAATCATTTTCTTTGTTGAATTACTAGTGACTTGACACGGAACTACCTTAACGGTACAATACCTAAGGAATGGGGTTCCATGAAATCGATTATAAAAATGTAAGAGGCTCTTCATAATCACATTGTCTGATTGATTATGCTAAAAGGTTCTGTTTTTTTTTTCTCTCTTTATATTCTTTACTCTAACTTCAATAGTATGAAAATCAATTCATTACCCCAGCGGTGTTCTTGGAAACCGATTAACTGGTATGATTCCGAAAGAGATAGGAAATCTTGTTACTCTAAGAGATCTGTAAGTTACTTTTCTTGTTAACATTTGGCAATAGATTTGGTTAAGTTATTTTAACTAATTAGGGTTTTTTGTTGTCAAGGGATTTGGAAAACAATTATCTCTCTGGAAATCTTCCTATAGAGCTTGGTAATCTCACAGGCATAAACAGAATGTAAGACTTTTCGATTATTAATTTTTTTTATATATGCTGGTCACGTAGATGAACGAAACAAGAAATATCTGAAAATTGAAATTCTGAAAACAAGATTTTTTTTATTTTCTTTGATCTATTAGCAACCAGTAAAGAATCCCAATGATTGAAGGATGTAATTAAAATGGACAAATAATTTTCCTTTCTGTTAGTAAATATATGAGTTTTGTTGTAAACAATGCCACATCGGTGGTGAAGACGGAATGTGGTGCTCTTTTTAAGAGGTTAAGCTCCCTTCCCTAGTGAGGCCTTTCAGGGCCGTGAGGTTCTGGTGTGTCAATGCGGACAATATCATTAGTAGCCCAAAAGGCTGGTCCACATCATCCTATAACAAATTTACTAAAAAATTAGAATTAGCCACAAAAGCAAAAAAGACCAAGTTCGTCTTTGTAAAAATTGCTATGTAGATTGTGGGCGTATGCCTCCAGGATACAACAAATTTTAGTGTAATTAATAACACTCATTTGGTCATTTGTTACCGATTTATAAGAACTCAGACAATAACTCTCTCACAAATCGTAAGGAACAAAAACAATTAAAAAATTGGAGGTGAAAAGAGAAATATTTTTTCAGTGTTGTTTAGAACAAAAGCGAAGTGCTATATAATGTAATGTTTAGAGCAAACTAGTTAATTTCCCAGATGATGTCACATGTTAGTGGTTATAGAATCAACGAGCATGATTTTACCTTTTTGTTACACACATAGATTGTAAATCAAACAATATATTGTAACGCCCCAAGTCCAGATTTCCACGTTGGCCCCATGAAAACCAAAATTTAAAGCATTTAAACGCAATCAATGTACTCATAAAAAAAGGACAAATAACATCATATATGAAGCTCATAATTAACCTATGCAGTACGACTCGGCCGAGTCAGCCGAGTGACTCGGGACTCGGCTCGGACTCGGACATACACCGAGCCGAGTCCTGACTCGGATCTGACTCGGGTCGTTACTAGTATATGCCAAATTTATTTCCTTTATTTGTTAAATATTAATTCTGTTTTTGAAAATATTCTAGAAATACCAAAATTTTCCGTTTCTTTCAAAAGATTATTAGTAGTAAGTTGCAATTACAAAGTTTATTAGTAGTAAGTATTTAAACCTTTGGAATAGCAAAAGATTTTCTAGAAATATACCAAAACATAGTTATAGAAAGTTGCAATTTAGTAGTAAGTATTTAAAATCTTTAGAATACCAAAAGATTTTTTAGACATAAAAAGAAAAATTTATTAGTAATAAGTATTCAAAATATACCGAAGGATTTTCTGAATAAAATATTTAAACTACCAAAACATAGTTTTAGAAAGTTGCAGATTAGTTGTTAATTTTCAGTTTTGAAGTTTGAACATGATTACATTTTGAATTTCCGTATTAATCATATTATATGGAGTACATACATTAGTAACTACTTATGGGAAGCAATGAGATCGACTCTGGCTGACTCGGCCGAGTGACTCGGCTGACTCGCCCCCTGACTCGGACTCGGACTCGGATCTTGGCCAAGCCGAGTCCGAGTCCGAGTCGTACTACTTAGTAATTAACAATAAATCAACTAAATGAAATTTTATTAAGCCTTTCAAAACTGAAATGATGTTTCCAAATCATCGACACGCGACACGTGGGTCAGACTGAAAATGAAAACAAATAAAAGATCTACCTAAGGAGATGAAACTCCAAACAACTACCTACTGAAATAAATGAAACTGTTACGAAACTCCTCAAAGGGTAACTAAGAGTCAAGCAGGTGACACTTTTCGATTTCCTTGCCCTGCAAAATAATAGGTCGGATCAGAACACAACACGCAAGTTTCTAAATCCCTAGCCGTGATAGACAGTTTCAAGGTAGCTGTGATAGACAGTTTCAAGGTCTATCAAGGCAATTAGATTTCTCAATGACACATAAAGGTGTCAATAACAATCAGATAATTGTGGCGATATAGGCATAGACAAGTAACAATCACCAAACAAACACAAGTGATATGGTAAGTTGGTGTCCATCTAGGGCATCTGATCTATCATCTGAACCCTCCCATAACCCACGTTGCATGAGAGTGTGGTCCACAAGACTACCCATCTGTTTGGAAGAGATGATACTTCCATAAGATTATCAACTGCAGAGCTAGAGTTAATAGGATTAGTTCTCTAGATCATAAGGGTATTAGAATAGAGAAAGAGAAGGATTTGGAAGAGGCTGCTATAGATCACTTCAGTGAGTTGTATAAGGAGAATAGGTTCTGGAGGCCTTCTATTGAGAACATGAATCTGCCTAAAATTAGGCCAGAGATGAATAGGATGTTGGAAGAAGAGGTTAGCAATGAGGAGGTCAGGAGAGCTCTGAAGGAGCTTGCTAGTGACAAGGCTCCTGGCCCAGACGGTTTCCCTATCAGCTTCTTCATCAAAGTCTGGGAGATTATAGAAGAAGATTTCTTGTGTATGATTAGGGAGTTTCTGTCCACTTCCAGGTTCGATTGGAGGCTTAACCATACTTTCATAGTGCTTATTCCCAAAAAGGATAATGCTGTATCCCTGGCGGAGTTCAGACCAATCAGCTTGGTAAGTGGGTCGTACAAGATCATTTCCAAAATTCTGGCTTCTCGTCTGAAAGTAGTTATGAATGAGTTGATACTTCCTTATCAAGGGGCTTTTGTGGCTGGGAGGCAGATTTTGGATGGTGTATTGATTGCTAATGAACTCATGGACTCTAGAAGGAAGCAAGGAAGTCAAGGTCTGGTTGTCAAGGTTGATCTAGAGAAGGCTTATGATAGAGTGGCATGGGATTTCTTATACCAAACTATGGAAAAGATGGGTTTTGGGTATAAATGGAGGTCATGGATTTTCGGTTGTGTTAGTTCTGCCTCGTTCTCTATTCTTCTTAATGGCGTTCCAACGAGGCCCTTTCAGAGTTCAAGAGGACTGAGGCAGGGTGACCCTCTATCACCCTTGCTATTCCTGTTGGTAGTAGAATCCCTTAGTTATTATATGGGGGTGGCAGAGAGGAATCAGTGGGTTAAAGGTTTTAAGGTTGGGATCGATGGGACTCCAGTCAATCACTTGCAATTTGCTGATGATACGCTCTTTTTTCTAGAGGACTCTACATTTCAAATCACCAAGTTGAAGGACATTCTGATTTGGTTTGAATCAGCCTCTGGTTTGAAAGTGAATTATACTAAGTCAGTGGTCTTACCAGCTATCCAGGATGTTCCTATTGGGGCTAATATTGCCAGGTTGGGGTGCGTCATTGGATCCCTTCCGTCTAACTACCTTGGTCTTCCTTTGGGGTAGTTGTATAAGAGTAAAGCTATATGGGATCCAGTGGTGGAGAAGGTAAATCGAAAGCTCTCTTCTTGGAAAGCCAAGGTTCTATCTAAAGGTGGGAAGTTGACCCTCATCAGATCAGTCCTTTCAGCCCTCCCCTTGTATTATCTTTCTCTGTTCAGCATTCCTTCTTCGGTTTTAGAAGTGATCGATAGGAAGATGTGTGAGTTTTTGTGGCACGATAAGGAATTAACTAGAAGAATTCATTGGGTAGCGTGGGAGGCTATTTGCAAGGAGTTGGAAGAAGGAGGCTTGGGTATAAAGAATCTGAAAAGTATAAATGATGCTCTACTTTCTAAGTGGCTGTGGAGGTTTGCCCAGGAAAAATCCTCTCTTTGGAGGACTATTATATGTGAAAAGTTTGGGTGCCGAAAAGGAGGGTGGGATCACAGTTGCATTAAGCCTTCCTTTGGATGTGGAGTCTGGAAGGGAATTGCAGCTAGAGCTAAAGGGCTGGAGAGAATCATGAAGTGGAAGTTGGGTAATGGGAAGCAGATCAGCTTTTGGGAGGACGTGTGGTGTCTCTCAATACCTCTTAAGGAGAGATTTCCAGCTATATACCACATTTCCTCGTCTAAAGAGGGGTCTATTTTCAGCTACTACAGCTGGGACCTGGGGACATGGGACATTAGAGTTAGAAGAAGGTTGAATGATTGGGAGATCCCTATCATCTCCAACTTGCTAGGTGTCCTTGATCCTTTTAAACCTTCGGCTGGGATAGAAGACTCGAAGGTTTGGAGCAATGAAGACAAAGACGCGATCTCAGTCAAGCAATGCTATTCTAGATTGAGCAAGGACAACGATAGGGTAACCTCGAGTTTTGATTTTAAGTCTATTTGGTCTAGCCGTATCCCTCCCAGAATCAGTTTCATTATTTGGGCTGCAATCTTGGGTAAGTTGCCCACGATTGACAATCTTCAGAAGAGAGAGATGTTGATCCCAAATTGGTGCTTTAGATGCAAGAAGTGCGAGGAATCTATTCCCCACCTATTTTTGCACTGCGAGGAGGCTTCGAAGCTGTGGACTTTCTTCCTTCAATCCCGTAACTTCTCTGGGTGTCTACCTTACTCCTTAGCACAGCTCTTGGAGCAATGGGGGAACGTACCAGTTAAGAAAACAAAGAGAGATCTATGGAATCTGGTTCCCTATGCCATATGTTTGTCTATTTGGAAAACAAGGAATGATGGCATTTTTAGAGATTCAAGTTCGTTGGCTAGGGTGGAAAAGGAAGACGTGCTTGGCGTCCTCTTTTCGTGGAGTAGAAACATAGGATGGGCTACATCGCTATGTAGTTGGTCTCGGTCTCGGTCCGGCCGAAGGCCGAGACCGAGACAGGCCGAGATTCTCGGTGAGACAGCAAATATAGAAACTTCAACTTTCTCTCTAGAATCACCTTCTTCTTCTTTGAAACTTCTCGACTTCTTGTATTCTTTGCTTCTTCTTAGTTCTTAATTCTAGTTGTACTATGTATTATAACTTAATTTCTGTATAAGGAAATCCCAATCTACTAAACTTTTGAAAGTTTCTAAAGAATTTATTAGTTTCTCTCTAAGGCATAAACCCTAAATATTCTATATAGTATTATTGCTGTTTATATTAGATACATTGGGAATATAATAAGTAGTTAAGATTTGAGAATATAATAAATAGTAGTACTTAATTTAGGTCAAAGAGTTTTCCAAAAAAAAAAAATCTAAATATTTGGAAGTTGTTGTCTCGGTCTCGGGTCTCGTCTCGGTCTCGGGTTGTCTCGGCCGAGAAACTCGGCCAAGCCCTAACTCGGGGTCTCGGCCGAGTCTCGTCTCGGGAGAGGGCCGAGACCGAGACGAGACCCGAGATTCTCGGCTGTCTCGGCCGAGACCAACTACATAGCTACATCGTTCTCTTATTTAGATTTTGTTTCTAGTTGGGGGGATATCCTTAGATGATATAACTTTCAAGAGTACCCTCTCTTTTTTCTTTCTTCCTTTGGCTATTCTTTTTTCTCTGTAACCCCCCTTTTTTTCTTCAATATTAAGTCAAAGTATTCAAAAAAAAAAAAGACTACCCATCTGTTAGCGTCGTGAAACACCCCAAGTCCTAGTTTCCACGCCAGCAACTATGAAAACCAAGATATAAAGCATTCTGCCTCGAAATCACAACATAATAAATATAAAATCCAAATAAACATGACCTTAGAATTTTATTTATTCTTGTCAAAATTCACACTTCTCGAACTTGGGATATAATTGGTGTTCCACCAGTCTCCCTAGTACCAGTCGTAAGTGATCCTCTTTAGTTCTGGAGTAAATAAGGATATCATCAATAAATACGGTAAAAAACTTATCTAAGAAATCAAAAAACACCCGATCCATCAAATTCATGAAAAGAACTGGAGCATTGGTCGAACCGAACAAAATAACCAAAAATTCATAAGTACCTTATCGTGTCACAAATGCAGTCTTAGGGACAACCTACTCTCTAACCCGTATCTGGTGAAACCCTGAAGTTTATGTCGTTATTCTCGGATGCAGGGGAGTACGTTTGATAGAATAATTTGTTAGATGCTCATGTCAATTTTCGTAAACCACTTTGATCCTATCAGTTGTCTCATACTCTAATAGTAATAACTATAACTATTCATTAGAACCAAAAACCTGTAGACTTACTAGACTAATACTCTATTATAATAACTAAAGTCTAAAACTATTTAATATGTTTATCCTTTTAGTAATTATTTTTCTTTTTTGAAAATTTGAAAGAATATATATGAAAAGAAAGTATGTACAAGAAGTGTGATTACAAATTATTTGGACTTGTTAGATTACCCAAGCCTCCCAGTTCACTACCATGTCTATACAAGATATGTCTTTTAACTCCTTAATAACTCTAGACCAAACAAAAATGGATCCTTTAACATCTTCTGTCTCTACTCGTGGAGTAGAAACATAGGATGGGCTACATCGCTATGTAGTTGGTCTCGGTCTCGGTCCGGCCGAAGGCCGAGACCGAGACAGGCCGAGATTCTCGGTGAGACAGCAAATATAGAAACTTCAACTTTCTCTCTAGAATCACCTTCTTCTTCTTTGAAACTTCTCGACTTCTTGTATTCTTTGCTTCTTCTTAGTTCTTAATTCTAGTTGTACTGTGTATTATAACTTAATTTCTGTATAAGGAAATCCCAATCTACTAAACTTTTGAAAGTTTCTAAAGAATTTATTAGTTTCTCTCTAAGGCATAAACCCTAAATATTCTATATAGTATAATTGCTGTTTATATTAGATACATTGGGAATATAATAAGTAGTTAAGATTTGAGAATATAATAAATAGTAGTACTTAATTTAGGTCAAAGAGTTTTCCAAAAAAAAAAAATCTTAATATTTGGAAGTTGCTGTCTCGGTCTCGGGTCTCGTCTCGGTCTCGGGTTGTCTCGGCCGAGAAACTCGGCCAAGCCCTAACTCGGGGTCTCGGCCGAGTCTCGTCTCGGGAGAGGGCCGAGACCGAGACGAGACCCGAGATTCTCGGCTGTCTCGGCCGAGACCAACTACATAGCTACATCGTTCTCTTATTTAGATTTTGTTTCTAGTTGGGGGGATATCCTTAGATGATATAACTTTCAAGAGTACCCTCTCTTTTTTCTTTCTTCCTTTGGCTATTCTTTTTTCTCTGTAACCCCCCTTTTTTTCTTCAATATTAATTCAAAGTATTCAAAAAAAAAAAAGACTACCCATCTGTTAGCGTCGTGAAACACCCCAAGTCCTAGTTTCCACGCCAGCAACTATGAAAACCAAGATATAAAGCATTCTGCCTCGAAATCACAACATAATAAATATAAAATCCAAATAAACATGACCTTAGAATTTTATTTATTCTTGTCAAAATTCACACTTCTCGAACTTGGGATATAATTGGTGTTCCACCAGTCTCCCTAGTACCAGTCGTAAGTGATCCTCTTTAGTTCTGGAGTAAATAAGGATATCATCAATAAATACGGTAAAAAACTTATCTAAGAAATAAAAAAACACCCGATCCATCAAATTCATGAAAAGAACTGAAGCATTGGTCGAACCGAACAAAATAACCAAAAATTCATAAGTACCTTATCGTGTCACAAATGCAGTCTTAGGGACAACCTCCTCTCTAACCCGTATCTGGTGAAACCCTGAAGTTTATGTCGTTATTCTCGGATGCAGGGGAGTACGTTTGATAGAATAATTTGTTAGATGCTCATGTCAATTTTCGTAAACCACTTTGATCCTATCAGTTGTCTCATACTCTAATAGTAATAACTATAACTATTCATTAGAACCAAAAACCTGTAGTCTTACTAGACTAATACTCTATTATAATAACTAAAGTCTAAAACTATTTAATATGTTTATCCTTTTAGTAATTATTTTTCTTTTTTCAAAATTTGAAAGAATATATATGAAAAGAAAGTATGTACAAGAAGTGTGATTACAAATTATTTGGACTTGTTAGATTACCCAAGCCTCCCAGTTCACTACCATGTCTATACAAGATATGTCTTTTAACTCCTTAATAACTCTAGACCAAACAAAAAAGGATCCTTTAACATCTTCTGTCTCTACTCGACCGTTTGAAGATTTTATTATTCATGTCGCCTCATAGGTTCCATATGATTGCAGCCAGGATGATATTCCAAACAATTTTTTTGTTTTTCTTAACTTTGAGCCCTGCCCACTGCTCCATTGCATCTTGAATGCTTCTTGGAGGACACCAGCTGATCTTCATGAATAAAGTAAAGTAGGCCCATAGGTTTGTAGCTTTTGGACGGCGTAACAACAAATGGTTTGTGGATTCTTTATTTTTATTTTTTGCATAGGATGCATCTGTTTACTAGGGGCATTCCTCTCTTTTTGAGCTAGTCCGCCATTGGCAGCTTTTGTAGAATTGCCGCCCATAAAGTAAAGCTGACTCTCGAAGGGGTGGAGTTTTCCAGATCATCCTAATGGTTCCAGAGATGATTTGATCTTCTCGCTGATTACTTCTTCTACAGAAGTTTCGAACACTGATTGCCTCGTCTTCCCTCACTTTCCAGACCCTTTTGTCGTCTTGGTTCTTGGGTTTATTAGTTTCTATGATTATTAGCAGGTCTGTCACTTTTTGAATCTTCCAATCTCAAGTTCTCTCGGAACTGAAGTTCCCAAGCTCCATGTGTGTAGTATCATACATATGGTTCACTGTGCATTTTTGTTCATTGGAATGAGAAAGAGTTTTGGAAATCTTTCACTAAGTGGATGACAACCAATCCAGACATCTTTCCAAATCTGATTTTCCTTCATCACCCAGTTTCAATTTGGTCAAATTCATGTAACCTTCGACCCTATTTTGGATGCCCCTCCAAACCCCACAACCACAGGTGTTTTTGTGCCTATTGAGAGTCCATTCTCTTTAGTTTTTACCGTATTTTTCCATCTCTCCAAATCTGATTTTCCTTCCATCATATCTGATTCGCAGTCCCATAACAAGCCATTTTAGGGTTGATGAAGAAGTACATGAGAAGAGATTTTTACCTTGAGGCTCCTCAATGTGATAGGGGATTATATTGGACTTTGATGGCCTTGTGATCTTCTCGGGTCCCGCTTTTCTCCTAGTTTGCGTTAATATCTCCATGAATTGGTTAGAAACGCAGGTGGGGGTTGAGTGTTGATTTTCCTTCTGCCATTATGATAACCTGCCCTATTTGCTTGATGATTCTCTATGCCTCTTCGCCATCTCAAGAGGGATCATCGCGTCGGGAATCTTGCTTGCTTGGTTATCCCTAAGGTGTGTTTGTTTCTCAAGTTACCAAGACTACCATTACTCGTTCCACCATTATCTTCCGTCTTATCCCATCTGCTCTGAGTGCTCTCATTTGGCAATAGAGTACCTGCTACGAGGTCATCAAGGTATTTGATCATCTTCCTCCATTCTTCAGTTCTTCTTCCCATCGGAAAACATACCGACTTTTTCCTAGTATCGCCTTCTCCTACTTGATGAGCCCAGATGTACTCGCCTCTCGAGTTATCATGCTCTCCCACAACCAAAGGTTGGTCCCTCCCCGGTATCTGGCCATCTTTCTGGTCCTAATGTTCCTGTTCCTGTTCCGATCTGATACCAGATGGATAACTGGATATGAAAGTCCTTAAACTGGATATACCTTCTGAAGGCAAGGTAATGGCCCATCCTTTGTAATACCCTTTCTTTGAAATTGAGAATCTACCTCCTCGGAGTTTCGAGAGTAGTCGCTTGTTATCTACATAATCTATCATTCCGCTCATGGTGTATCTCCAGTAAGAACACTGGAAACTTCTTCCTTCTGTCGACCTTCTTCCCAGTGGCATCCAAGCCAATCTCAGAGCTCAATGGACGTTGTTATAGAAGTGGAGTAGTAGGAAGTTCGGTGGGCGCAAACTCTTCCCCTTTCAACAGACTTTCAGGTCACATGATGGAGCTATACAGGAAAACCACTTCCGCGCAATGGTCGTAGCTGTGCTCAGATTTCCTGTGATCTGGGGGGTAGAATTTGCGCTACCGGAATTTCGCCTTAGAAACCACCTGATTCAGAGCTTCCCTCTTCTCAAAGGTAAAATCCATCATATGGTGGGTTTAGCAATTATTACTAATTAGGTAGGAAATAGAATATTAAAAACAACATTCTAATTTGGCAAATAAAGGAAAATCAATCATACCCAAGTCAGCCCCGAGTCTCAAGTCACCCGTCACCCGAGTCATACCCAAATCATTTTCTAACTTTTGTTGGTGTAAATTTAGGATGCAGTTTGGCTTTAAATAACCCAAATCATATTAAATACAGTAAGGAGGTTTAGTCCATGTCATGGCACTTCATAGAACTTTTGTGTTCCCTTAGATCATGATCTCTAGCATTTCAGTTTGCCTAATGGGTTATGTAAATTAAAATTCCAGAAAATCTGCACAATCTACAATTTTCTGCCTTATTTTCCCTTCACTAAAATGGAAATTGAATTCTTGGCACCTCTCTTCTTATGGGTAATTGTTTGATTACTTTTCTCTTAAGAATGTTTTGATGTATTGCGATTGAAAGATAACTCTTTTTGAAACTATGATTTGTGGTAATTATAGAATTCTAAAATCAAACAATTTTATGGGGGAATTGCCGGCAACACTTTCTAAGCTGGTCAACTTGACCGAATTGTAAGTTTCAGTCGTTAACTCTCCAAGTTGAATCAGTTTTCGTTATCATTTAGAAGATGTATTAATATTTTTCTAATCATAATGCAGTCGTATCAGTGATAATCAATTTACAGGGAAGATACCAAACTTCATTCAGAATTGGACAATGCTTACACAATTGTATGATTTTTGACAATATTTGAGTTTCTATTTCGATGAAGGAACACATTTTCGTTGATTTTTTCGTTCATTTTGCTTTAAATTTGGTTGAATACAGAACAATGCAAGCAAGTGGTTTGGAAGGGCCAATTCCTTCTGGCATATCTCTCTTGGCAAATTTATATGACCTGTTAGTGGAATCTTTCTTATTTTGCAATATAAAGTAGTTAATTATTGGGCGGTTCTTTTAACAGACATAATTAGTTGCCACAATACTACAATAGTTATATTTGACGTAAGTTTTCGAATGTAGGAGGATTAGTGACATAAAGGGAACAGAAACTGGTTTTCCATCGCTAGACAGAATGGGGAGCATGAAAACCCTGTGAGTTGAAATGTTCTCTTGACTCTTGAGTTCTAAAATTCTGATGTTTTTTGTGTTTGATGTGTTTCAACTTTTTTTTTTGTTAATATTTAGTATGTTGAGGAGCTGCAATATAAGTGGACCAATCCCTTATTATATCGCAACATTCGCAAATTTGCAGACCCTGTAAGTAAACCTTGTATCTTCGAAGTTAAGTTTCTTTTTTGCGACAGTTCTAATTTGGGGAGACATCTTTTTTTGCAGGGATCTTAGCTTCAACAAGCTAACTGGCTCAATCCCTAGTAACTTCAGACTTTTGAGTAGGGTCAATTTCATGTAAGAGATCATATTTTGAGGGTTGTGAGAAGTATGTAAATAATCTATCCTTAAGCACTAGTTTTATTTTGATATATTATCTCAATCAGTTCATGAGATGTCCTTTCTTAGGTACCTGACTTCAAATCTCTTGACTGGGATCGTACCTGGTTGGATTGACAAATCAACATATGTGTAAGTTCCATATCCTTTTACTTGGTGTATCTTCCTCTTTTAGTGGTATAATAAATATTGTATTTTATGCATTAAGCCACCCTTAGACTACCAGATTTTTTACATTTTGGTAATACAAAATAAGATATGGTAAATGGGTACATTTATCATCCCGTCTATACCTCGCAAGTCGCATCTCAACACTGAGTCTCTCGACAAAGACAAGTTGTCCTGTCGCTGAACTAAATGAGTGTATATATCGTACCTTATCCGTATAACTGATCTATCTAAATCTATTTTTTGGACATCTCGAGTCGTGAACTTGTTAATTCATTCTTTTGAAATAAAATGTGAGTTATATACTCATATTTAACTATAAATAGACTTAAACTAACTCATATTGATCTCCCCTTAGAATTCTACCAGCCTATGAACTAATAGGAGACTAAGGAGAGGACACTCATATCTACTTTCTAATTCTTAAAACGTGTAGAGTACACTAGATAAAAGGGAAACTTATTTGACATGTGCATAAATTAAAGAAATTTTTAGTTAAAAACCCAAAAAATCGGTCTAAATAGGAAGTTAGGCCCACTAAAAAATAATACTGTAAAATAAAAACCCATTTTGTAATATTTTTGTAAATGTTGACAAGACAGTCTTATTTTTCTCATAATCTCCTTTTTACCCTTCTATGTTAACAACATATATAAATATGTTGTATAAACTGTTGACAACATATATAATTTTGTTGTTACAAACTGTTGACAACATATGTAATAACGTTTTGACTTATTATAAAATGTTGATGACATATATAATTGTTTTGACTTGTTACAAAATGTTGATAACGTATATAATTATGTTGTTAACGCCATATATAGTGCATTAAAAAAAATATTATATGTCCGTTAATGAATTCGTCAAATAAAAAAGATAATAAACATAACATTTTAATTTTTGCAAACTACAAACTAGAAAATGCATTAGTTTAAATGTTTATGTCGGGAGCAATACAACAACTGCGGAAACTATTTCTTTCTTCATAAGATAAATCAAAAAATTCTTTAGCCAAAATGTTAGTGTCAGTCTTTGTTTGTCAAATGCAAAACATTTTTGCAAACCAATTTTTAAGCAAAAACAAATTTGTTCAGAAATGTACAAAATTGTTGAGAGTAGACTAAGGTTTGTTCAGAAATTTTCATAAATGTTTTTCACGTTGATTTTGGGGTAAAGTTGTACTTTTACAAAATGAGTTTTTTTCAAATATTATTTCAAATTGGGTCTGGTTTCCTATTATTCCCAAATTTTGGACCTTAGAATTATGGGACCTGAAAATAGTCTTAAAATAGAATCCGAACTAAATAGAACTGTTTTTAATTTATCTTAAATAGGACTAATACATAAGAAGAGCAAATAGCAATTAAAGACTTTAGTCTGTCACGGGTCTTGCCACCGTAGATGTAGGTCGAATTACTTGATAAATAACGTCAAAATTTTGCTATTCTATTCATGGGTAAACTTTAAATCCAGTATATAATCTGTGCTTGTACTTCATCTATACGTTTTCTTCATTGAATCTGTTCATACAGAGATCTCTCATACAACAGCTTAAAGTTTGAGTCAGATACTCCTGAATGTCAGCAACAGAATGTGTAAGAATAGAATCAAAATCAATCTTCTTTCTCGCGTTGTTGTTAAATATAACTTGGTAAAGTAATACTGAACTTGTTGCTTGCACAACTGAATTCAGAAACTTATTCGGATTACCTTTACTGAAGAACAATTCGTAAGTCTTCAACCTATATTTTTATTAAATTTGCAATATCAATTTTTCGAGTCGGTTATAACCTTTCCCTACTCTGATATGCTTTCTCGAGTTTACTTATCTAGGGGCGACATTGCTCCGTGCCTGAAGAGAAAGACTTGTTCACCGAGTAAGGCTACGATTATGCTATTGAGTTTCTCTTTTTCTGTATACCCTTTTCGGATATGTTAAATTTATCAAATATTGTGATAGTGGTGATGTGCATCTTCGGCTTTCCAACCCATCTACTTTTTATATTTTAGATTCCAGTCCGGTTCATATAAATTGTGGTGGAAATAAAGTTACAATTGATGGAAATGTAGAATATCTGGAAGATTCTGACATTAATGGTGCATCAAAGTCTTACGAAATTGGAAATAACTGGTTAGTAAGCAGCACTGGCAATTTTGTGGACGACTCACACTTCATTGACAACTATATAGCTACAAATAAATCTACACTCTCAATGGCCAATGCTGAACTATACAAAGAAGCACGCACTTCTCCTATCTCTCTCACTTATTACGGGTTCTGTCTGAAAAATGGCAATTACACAGTTAGCCTACACTTTGCAGAGATAATAATTACAAATACTAAAACATATGGCAGTCTTGGAAGGCGCAGATTTGATATCTTCGTTCAGGTACATAGCTTGGTAAATCATTTTGCAGGCTTCATTTTGTATTCTGTAAATATGTATTGCTCAAGTTATATTCTGATGTTCTCTTTTCATGCATGAACTGATCATGTTAAAACTTCAAATATTCACACCTATTTTGCCATATTCATGGGAGTTTATTGTGAATGGTTCATATGATCAAGGAATGAAATGTTGAAATATTTCGGTCGTAACAACTGAAATTTTTCAGATTTCATCTTACTTACGAAAACTAACATACAAGAATTTCGTGCAAGATTTCGACCGAAATCAGCGAAATTTCAAATTAATTTGTCCAATTTTCGAAATTGGGTGAATTGAAACTTACCTTCATTTTTGTGGTTCATATCTTATCTTTCTTCACTGATTCTTCTCAGATATTCAATAAATCTCTTCGTTTCTTCTTAATAACTAAAATATTCTTATTATAGGTGAAGATTCATCTATAATAAGAATATTTTAGTTTGTTTCGAAAAATCTAGAGGGAGAGAGAGGACGACGGAAGAACTTCAGTCTTGTTTGCCTTGAAGGGGACGCCTTAACACTTCGGGGTGCTATGAAAAATCTCAGTTTTGTTTGTTTCAAAAATTTTAATTCTACCCCCTGCTATACTATCTGAACTTTTCTTTTGGTAAGTCACACCCGTAGTTTGTTTCAAAATCTAGAGGGAGAGAGAGAGGACGGCGGAAGAACTTCAGCCTTGTTTGCCTTGAAGGGGCACCTTAACACTTCGGGGTGCCTGGAAAAATCTCAGTTTTGTTTGTTTCAAAATTTTTAATATTACCCCCTACACTATCTGAAGTTTTCTTTTTGTAAGTCACACCTGTAATATTACTGTGTGGATACAAAATAACCCTCAAAATAACAAATTAGCTCTATTTTATTTTGTGGTTGTTATGAACAACTGTATCATATTTATATCAATTCTGTAAATTTGTAAAATTTTACACTGACCGAAATATTTTCACGAAGCATTTCTATTTTTGGACCGACCAAAATTTCTAGTGACACCGAAATTTCATTCCTTGCATATGATATCAGTCGATCAAAGCATAAATGAAGATGCGAATACTTGCGAAATTTACATGATATCAAGCAGAGCAAGTGAGTGATCGACATATTATTTTTATGGTTTGCAAGTGTTAAGCATTTTAGTTCATTGCAGGGGACACAAGTGGGGGAGGACTTTGACATTGTAGAAGAAGCAGGTGGCGCTGGTAAAGCAGTAATTAAAATTTTTACTGCTATTGTGACTAATCATACCTTGGAAATTCGTTTCTATTGGGCTGGGAAAGGCACAACAGCTATCCCTGTTAAAGGAACGTATGGTCCACTCATTTCAGCTATTTCTGTTACTCCTGGTATGTTTTTAATGTTTAAAGCTTTAATATATAAATTTTCTTTCTTGCAATCCTATTAAAATTATTTTTTAGAACCATAACTATAGAATTACGGCTCTTCTTAATCGGTGCCCGGGGATTTTTCGCGAATGATGACAGCCCATTTCTGTCTTATGCTGCTTATTGAAGTGTTATCATATAACTAATTACCGAGTAGCTCGCATGCTTTTTAACAAAACTAGGTGTGCATATATCTGCCTTTATACATACCCACGTATAGTATTATACACAAATTTTCACTCCCCATGCCAAATTGATATGGCTAACTAGAATCTGTTCGTATAATAGAACTTAAATAAACACCAAAAATATAGAGAATGCGACAATTCGCAAAAACAGAAAATCATAATATTCAAATGGAGCATATTAGATAGCTGAAGGCATGTATTGGTGTAGCTGCAATATTAGGATTTCGAAAGTCGACACAAGAAGTAAAATAAAACCCTTTTAGTTTCCTTGCTGCTTCTTTTTTAATGTAAAATCGGTCATTTCTAACAAGAAGATCTCATCCACAGAGCATTCTAGTCGGAGCATTCTTATCGAGCATTTCTCTTTTCAAATGCTATTTCATAGTATGTAACTCTGTCTTTTGGATTTCACACTCAGCTGTATCATCTCCTCCTCGGTAGTGTTGAGCTGTTTTTTGATGATCGAAAACACTAGTCTGCATCGCTTATTATGTCAGAGATAACTGAAACTATTTGACGAGAATTCTGGGGTTCAAGTGTCATATATTGTCAGTCCCTTTGGTAATAAACATGCTTCTATGTAATGTGTATAAACAGATTTCATAGATCGTTCCGAGGATAAGAAGATACCTAGAGGTGCAATATTTGGAATTGTTGCTTCAGCAGTAGTCTGTCTTATCTTAATGATTTTGGGTGTTCTTTGGTGGAAGGAATGTCGAAAAGATGCAATGAATGAAGGTATAATTTTAGCCAACATATTGTATATGCAAAAAATATTCTTTCTGTAGTAACTGCGTAGGTTAAATGTGGTTCTCCCTGTGTTGCTCTCTAGGAGGCAAGTACAAGTTGGGCAAAAAATACCATATCAACACGTGTTAGGCGTGACACTTCGTCGACACTAATAGATATTTTAAAGTATTGTACTGATGAGTGACGATATCCATTTGATTATATTTTTCGTGACGTTTCTTTATCATAATAGTTTACTTGCACTATCCTAAAAATGTAAATTAATTATTTAAAGAGTACCCAAACATGAAAACTGCACAAAAAGTAAAGATGCAAAAGAGAACAAGAGAGACACTAGGGTTTTAATGCACCGGGGTTGAATGGTTGATCAAAGAAAATAGAATTACATAGACTATTACAAAAGCTAAAAACACCTCAGACGGCAAATGGACTAAAGCACCTTAATAATAATAAGTTAATAACATCCGATATCCTGATCAGGAAATAGGGTTGAAAGCCCAATTTTAAGTTAAGAGGACAAATTTTGTTTGGTTAAAAACCCAAATACTTGTATTTTATTCGGTTAAAAACCCAATAGTTTTTGCAAGCCGTTGCAGACCTTTTGCAAGCAGTTGCAGACCTTTCGAAGCAGTTGCAGACCTCTTGCAAACAGCTGCATCCCTCTTGCAAACCTCTTGCAAACAGCTGCATCCCTCTTGCAAACCTCTTGCAATCAGTTACAAATTTATAGGGAGTTTTATCAACTTTCCCTATCTCTAATATCACCCAACTCACGGTGCCGAGTTGACAAGTTAAGAAACAAAACCAAAATAGGATAGGATTTTCTAAACAGTTTAGTGATCTGCATAGGAAAAGAGATTACAAAGTAATGGTGGTATGCCGTATGCGTAAGTTTATGGGGAGTGAAATGAAAATCAATCTCGATATTCTTTGTTCCTTTACGAAAGACTGAGTTATGAGCAATTCGGTTAGTACTATTGTTGACTAGTGAGAAGTAAGGTGTCTAGGGAATTCAATTAGAGAGGATGAAAAATCTAATTGATTTCTGAGGATGACAACATGTTATTCTTAATGGGTAGAGCTAAGAGGATTGGATTTAAGCGCTGGTTCCTTCACGTTAAGGCAAATTAAAGCTGCCACAAACAACTTTGATAAGGAAAACAAGATTGGAGAAGGCGGCTTTGGACCTGTTTATAAGGTATTCTGCTAACTTTTATTTATCCATCAACTTGACTTTACTGAAAGAGACAGATAACAAGAACTGTAAGTACATATTTTGTCCTTGAAGGTGATATTTGATAATAACATGTAAAATGATGTTTCTTGCCGAAATGCAGGGGCGTCTATCAGGTGGTAAAATAATCGCAGTGAAACAACTTTCTTCCAAATCAAAACAAGGAAATCGTGAGTTTGTGAATGAGATAGGAATGATTTCTGCTATACAACATCCTAATCTAGTAAAGCTCTATGGATGTTGTACCGAAGGAAATCAATTGTTGGTAATATATGAATACATGGAAAACAATAGCCTTGCACGCGCCTTGTTCAGTGAGTTCATTCACCACTCTTCTGAACTTACTAAAACATAGTTTCGATAACTAAAACAAGTAATTTGTGTTGATATTGTGATTTATAGGTCCAGAAGAATCATGTTTGGACTTGGATTGGAGTACAAGGCATAAGATTTGTGTTGGAATAGCAAGAGGATTGGCTTATCTCCATGAAGAATCAAGACTAAAGATTGTTCACAGAGACATAAAAGGAACCAATATACTTCTTGATAAAGATCTTAACCCTAAGATATCTGATTTTGGTTTGGCAAAACTTGATGATGAGGAGAACACACATATCAGCACTCGAATTGCAGGAACTATGTAAGTTGTAAAATTTCATTTTTCACTTTATTAAGCGCATTTCAGTTAGTTCGAGAAAGGAATTCTTAACTACGTGGAAGTTCGAACTTAATTATCGTACTTAGGACTATCTATGGTTTTATCTTCCTTAGAGTTTTCGTGATTTGTCTAATTATAATTTATCTTACTGAAAATGGGAAGAACACACTTCTCATTCTCAAACGTATCATCTATATGTGTAGTTATATAACGAGTGATAAACTACTTGTAACAGTGGCTATATGGCACCGGAGTATGCATTGAGAGGTTATCTGACAGATAAAGCAGATGTTTACAGCTTCGGAATTGTTGCATTAGAGATTGTCAGTGGGAGAAGCAATACAAGTAACTTGGCAAGCGAAGAACGTGTCTATCTTCTAGATTGGGTAACTTACTAAGCTCCAAAGATTTTCTCTCACTCTCATCTCTCATCTCTCATATATATATATACACACACATACATGAACATGGTATTAGATTTCTAACTACTTTTATCAAAATAACCGAAACGTTTTGGTTTCCTTGACCATCTAGATGAAATTCAGCATACATAACTCTTTTGTGATTATTTTGGTAAAAAAACTTTGGGCATGTTGCATGAATATTTGATTGTGACTGAAGTTGCAAACATAAAGTAAATATTTCGATAGAAACCAATGTATTCATTTTGGCTGTTGTATTTTGATCTTAGGAAATGATGTTTTTTTTTACTGCACCTTACCTTATTGAGTTGATTTTGAAGATATTTGTATCGGATTAACAAAAAGATAATATTCGTGAGAGCATTCCCAAGTATTTGTGATCATTCGTGCACAAATTTATATCAGAACCTAAATTTAGTACCTTGTACACATGTATGTTTCGGTTAAAAAGGCTCTTGCTGAATTTTGTGCGTAAGAATGAGCGCATTAAAGCCTCTCAACCTTTTACTAAATTGCTATCCGAATGAACTCGTTTTGAAATTTCTAATTTTCTCCTTTTTCTTTTCTCTTCCGGTTAGGCATTGACTCTACATGAGAGAGGTAATCTAATGGAGCTTGTTGACCCTAGACTGGGATCTGAATTCGACGAGGAACAAGTATTGGGTATGATAAATGTAGCTCTTATGTGCACTAACAAGTCTTCAACACTTAGACCTACTATGTCTGCAGTAGTTAGCATGCTCGAAGGTCGAACTTCTGTTGGAGATTTTGTTTCAACTTCGAGTAAGTCGTTTGACGATTCAAAGTTGAAGGCGATCTTAGATTATCATGAAAAGAACCAAGACACCATTAGTAAAACAAAGCCTATTCCGGTGGACGCTTCTGGTTCTTCCACATCCAGCATTTATGAGACTCAGACGGAGTTGTCAATATCAGGCGTGGATCTATACCCCCTTATTCCAGATTCTGAGCAGTCTATGGGTATAATAACTGAGTAGATGCATGCATATAGATATATATACTATTTTCAATGCATATGTTATGACCCTTTAGGCCAATTAGATTCTCATGTACAAAAACTATGTTTTCATCTATAGAATAGTGAAAGAGCCCTCGGCAAATTTGGGAGGGAATTCCAAATCAACAGCAGAAATTTCCTGGCAATATATATGGAACACATATCAAGAGAAGTTGACGAATCAATCCCAACGGTTAATATGGGATTCCGTCCCAAATCTGTCTACAAATTTGTTGCTAGATCATTTTCCTTTCTATAAGTTGTATCGTCCTGTATTTATGTCTCACTATAAAATATGATATAGAATTTTAAAGATGTGACTTTTTCCTATATGAAAGGAAGAAATTTAGTAGTGCTAGTTATAATTATCTTCACTTGTTTATTCCTCTTCCAATGAAGTGTTATTTCGGTTCCCCCCTTGGGCATACAATTCAATTTTTACTAAAGAAATAAAGAATCCCACAAAAATAGTAAGAATAATTTACGAAAGAAATAAATTTGACAATTTTAAGGAATTAATAAAAAAGATTACTATTTTAGAGATTATTACCAATATATGAAACAAATGTAATTACCCAAAAGATTATTAATATATGTAACCTCTCTCTTTCTCCCTCTATCTCTCTCTAGAATGGGGTTCTTCTTCTCTAGCAGCTTCACTACTTCTCTTGCCATTGTTGTTTTGCTAGCTTGTTCATGTTTTTTACTTAATAAAGTGAAGGGGGAGGTGATTAATAAGGTGGGGATAGAAAAGAGTTTGAAGAAGTGTAATATGTATGAAGGAAGTTGGGTTTATGATGAATCTTACCCTCTTTACGACTCGTTTAAATGTCCATTTATCCCTAGGAGTTTCGATTGTTTACGTAATGGAAGACCAGATAAACAATACCTCAAATATAAATGGAAGCCGACCGGTTGTGAAACACCAAGGTATATATATCCTCTCTCTCCAATACTACATTTTGATGTTCAAAAAATATTAATCATGATTAAACACATTTGATTTTTTTTTTTTGATGAAGGAAACACATTTGATTTGAATGGTTAAAATTTTATAGATAGGTTCATAATATTTGTCATGTCCCCTTTATAAAAGGGTGGTGTTGTTTGGGTGGTTAGTTAAACTAGATGGACTATGTCGTTTTGTCTTAACATAATAACATGTTATAAATATCTTGCTCTGATATGATTAACTCGTACTTATCTATGTAATATTTTTATTATGTATCAATATTGTAACAAAAGAAGACATGAGTTTGAAAATCTTGTTTAATGGAAATAATTGTATTTGTTAATATAGGTTTAATGGGTTAGAATTCTTGAGGAGATACAAGGGAAAAAAGATTATGTTTGTTGGAGATTCATTGAGTTATAATCAATGGGGATCATTTTCTTGCATGGTGCATGCTGCTATCCCTAATTCTAATTATACATATCACTCAGAAGATAAGCATGGAGTCACGTCAACTACTTTTCGGGTTAGTTATTCATTATCTTCTTCAAGTTAGATTCGACTTTTTTTTTTAGTAGATATAGTTTTCAAATATTATTCACATATAGTCAAATTGTTCTCAGACTGATATATATTGATTTTGCAGGATTACGACATTTCAATATTATATAATCGCAATGTTTTCTTGGTTGATCTAGTTGTGGAAAATGGTAAAAGAGTTTTAAAGATTGACTCGATCAAAGGTGGTGAAGTATGGAAGAATATCGATGTTTTAATTTTCAATACTTGGCATTGGTGGTTTCATGCGCATGAATT
The DNA here is from genome assembly GCF_041429995.1 of Eschscholzia californica. Lineage (NCBI taxonomy): Eukaryota > Viridiplantae > Streptophyta > Magnoliopsida > Ranunculales > Papaveraceae > Eschscholzia > Eschscholzia californica. The sequence goes on along the minus strand of NW_028238483.1, from coordinate 40,663,643 downwards.
ACAACCGTAAGTTTTATAATTTCAAAAGAAAATTAGTAATGCTACTATCTGACCTAATCAGGCAGAAACTTCGACAAATAATGACCTAAAAAAACAAGTAATACGACTGAATTCGATGTTTTTTTCCAGATGGGACTACATTCAAGAAGGAAACATTAGATATAAAGATATGAATAGATTTATTGCTGTTGAGAAAGGGTTGTCTACTTGGTCAAAATGGATTGACTCCAACATTGACCCTAGTAAAACACAAGTCTTCTATCTTGGGATTCCTCCAACTCATACATTGTAAGTAATCCATTCATTTAAACAAGTCTTATATTGTGTTGTTAATAGTTTGATTTTCACGATTTATCAATATTTTAGTTTGACTTGTTTCATATTTTATTTTTCAGAGGGCGGGAATGGGGTCAACCAAAAGCTACATGTTTGAATCAAAAAACGCCTTTGAAAGGAACGAAATACCCCGGAGGTCAAATACATGGCGAGGAGATGGTTAAAAAGGTTTTGAGTAAGATATCAGGACGAGTACATTTACTAGATGTGACAACTCTATCACAGTTAAGAATAGATGGTCATCCATCTATTTATGCAACAGCAAATAAGCAAGGAATAGATTGCAGCCATTGGTGTGTAGGAGGAGTTCCAGATACTTGGAATCAACTATTTTACGCTTCTCTACTTAATCCATGATCTATGTAAGACGATATAGACAAAGTTGTCACAATAATCTACCATTTAATTGTAGTGGATTCCGAATAACTAGTTAACTTGTGCAACCATTTTCATTTATAGCAAATTGCAGCAAACCAAAGAACATGAAAGACTTCTTTGCTTTGGAGCTCCAATTGTAATTCTATAGTCTCTTTGGCGACAAAAAAAACAACAGATTCCCCAATTTTCAAACAAAAAGTATACTCAACCCGCCTCCTGGGGTTCCCACTTGAACCGTCATGTGATAGAAATAAGGGTTTCGAAAAGACCTCACCGTTGGCAGGTTCATTAATTATAGAGTTTAAGAGTTTAATTATAGAGTTTATCTTAAACCGGGATGCACTAGCTATCGTGTAAGAACAATTCTTTGTAATTATATTTGTTCTTGCCATCTTGGCAACCTGAACACGATTGAGCCTTTCCCCAAGAAAAAAGAAAATACTCGATTCAATAATTAGATCGATATCAATACATTTTATAACTTCCTGAGGTTAAAGCTAAAAAAACATAGTTAGTAAGAAAGCAACAAAAGTGATCAAATAGTGTTTAAAGGTGAACAACCCTCACCTAATAGGTTTTCTACCTAGGAGTGGGTTCGAGGCACGCTGAACAATTAAAAAAAAACCTCACCTAATAGGTTTTCTTAAAATTCATACTAAACCTAGTTCTCATTGAATCATGATAAAAACTAGTATCCATGAATATTGTTAGATATATCAGCAGCAAGCCAGCAAGTAGCAAGCAAAACATATGAAGACATATACTTCAACTGCTGCTACAAGAATCCTAGATTTTTTTGTTGGGTCCTCAACCAATCTTCCCTTCTCCGCTCTTGAAAAATCTCATCTTCCTTCAACTTCTCTTCTTCCCTCAGACGCTTTTCTTCCCTCAGCCGCTCTTTTTCCATCGGTGATCGTTTCGGTGGTATTGGTAGTGAAGGTATTTCTCTCAGCACTATTGCTTTTACTTTCTCATGAACATCCTCCCAGCCTTTCCAATAATCAGTCCCTCTAATAATGTCACTTCCGAGTGGAGGTATATATACCATCTTCTGAACTGGCTCACATTCTGCAGGTATATGTATCGTACAACGATCAAAACCTTTGCCACCAAATTCAGGGAATGAATTTATAGAATCACCGCCTATGCGTATATAAAGTTCAAAATCCGTTTGAACAAACTTTTTAGCTTCAGTAACTGGTTCAAAATAAAAAAAACGCAAATTCTTAGGTCGTTCAGGAGTACATGTTATTTCCCACGGCGTGCGATCAGAAAAAATGTCAATATTGGGTGGTGGGACATTAGGTAAATCAAACTTGTGTAATAATACTTCCTCGCCATAAACTTCAAGGTCCAATACTTTCTGTTCAAATATATAAAGTCTATCTTCTTTTTGATATCTTTGTGCTACACTTGCAAATTGAAGAGCTTCCAGAAATTCTTCACGTCCAATGACAATACCTTCCTCCTCTTGGGGCTTCTTCCGATTAACCACCAACCATATCTATACATATAATAATTGTTATTATTAGACACAAAATTGAGCCAGATAGCAAACCCTAAAAAATAAAACGTAGCCAACAACTTTGGTTGGAGTGGTAAGAGGTATAATCTTCCACCTTAGAAGTCAAGGGTTCGAGGCACACGCTGAACAATTCAAAAATAAAATAAAACGTAGTACTAACCTGACCGACAATATGCTTTGGCAAATTAGAAGCTTGGAAGAAAAAACAATAGTCCTTATAATCGATGAAACCATCCTGGCTAGTTTGAAAAGCTCTCCTCAAGTAGTCTTCAAATGCATCATCTGGATTGGTTACCTCTTCGTTAATCTTGCCCGACGATGATGCCATTGTAACTCCTCTGTCCTGCTGGTTGTGGTGGTTGGTTTTGTGAGAGGTGACCAGTCCTTTGAAATTGATTGGGGTCGAGTTATACGCCCTACTGAAAAAGAGAAAGAGGGTTTAAGTAGGGTTTTGGTGTTTCCATGAAACAAAAAAAGTTGTTTCCGCCAAAATTAAGGAAAGTTACCCAATCTAGCTAGATACCATTATTTTGAAGAAATTTTCCTTTGTAGTAAGTGCCTCTAGTTTTGCTAAAAGCGCCCTAGCTTTTGCTAAATTGCTCTTTCTTATTTGCAAAATTCAAAAAAATCTAAGAGATCATCAACTTTTATGAGTTCCTATGCCAAATTCTCAACTTAATTTTACTTATTTGACATGATTATTTTTATAGGAAAATAATTAGCCATTTGAAAATATAAGAAGAATTGATTTCTACTGATTAATGAATCAAACATAATCATATAATAGTGTTAGGTATGTAAAATCATCCTATCAAGTTGGCACACAGAATTCACTTTCACATCCTCTCAACTAAAAAGAAGCCGCCCACTAGTGAAATTGATTTTTGTCAAAAAAGATTTAATTTGCTGGAACTTTGATGTCCCACTAAGATTATTAATACTAGAAGAAAGTGCATATAACCAGGGACGGATTTACATGCAGACCAAAGGGGGCCATGGCCCCCCTTGACTTAGTGTAAATTGATTTATAAATGTTGATTGCTCTCTAGTTTATCACATAATTAAAGTTCAAGTCATAGTTAAAACATATATGTAGTGTGGGCGAGATGGTAGAGGTGGGAGTTGTGTACCTGAGAGACCAGAGTTCGAGCACTTGGTAGGCTTATATTTTTCAATTTTTATAAAGTTTTTGGTTCGGCCCCCCTTGACTACTACTCCTAGTTCCATCCCTACATATAACGACTATAAACATGTAATGTCTACATCTTCTCTACTCATTGTCAATCGGTTGAGTTGGAAGACAACAAACTTAACATAGTATCAGAGCTAGGTTCAAAAGAATGTCACATGTGAAGGGCGTGTGAGATTAGACCAACATCGAAGAAAAGACATATATATACTAAACCTAGTTCCCATTGAATCATGATAAAAACTACTATCCATGTATATTGTTTGAAACCACACCCGCCACATCAGCTGGGAACTTTTTTTGTCAAAATCTTTTGTGATGTGTAGAATACTTTATATTCTTGGTTGCTGGTTACCCATTCTCCCATGTGGGACTATTCTCACACGCCCCATCACGTGTGGCGTTCTTTGAGCCTAAAACGTGTGTTTTTTTTCTTTACGGGTGACGTGGAGCACGTGTGGCTTTCAAGTCTATCACGTGTGGGCCTAGCTCTGATACCATGTTAAGTTTGTGGTCATCTAACTCAAAACCAATTGGCAATGAGTGGAGATGACCTATACTTTATATTCTTGGTTGCTGGTTACCCATTCTCCCATGTGGGACTATTCTCACAATATGTCGGCAGCAAGTAGCAAGCAAAACATATGAAGACGTACTTAAGCTGCTGCTAGAATCCTAGTCTTTTTTGTTCCGTCCTCAACCACTCTTCCCTTATCATCTCTTGAATAATCTTTTTTTTTTTTGATGAAAATTTCTTGAATAATCTAATCTTCCTTCAACATCTCTTCTTCCCTCAGACGCTCTTCTTCCCTCAACCGCTCTTCTTCCATCGGTGATAGTTTCGGTGGTTGTTTGGGTGGTGGTATTGGTAGTGAAGGTATTTCTCTCAGCACTATTGCTTTTACTTTTTCATGCACATTCTCCCAGCCTTTCCAATAATGAGACCCCCTAATGATGTCACTTCCGAGTGGAGGTATATATACCATCTTCTGAACTGGCTCACATTCTGCAGGTATATGTATTGTACAACGATTAAAACCTTTGCCGCCAAACTCGGGGAATGAGTTTATAAAATCACCGCCTATGCGTATATAAAGCTCAAAAGCCGTTTGAGGAAACTTCTGAGCTTCAGTAAGTGGTACACACTCTGATGGACGCAATATCTTAGGACGTTTAGGAGTATATGTTGTTTTCCACTTCACGGCGTGTGATCAGAAAAAATATCAATATTGGGTGGTGGGACATTAGGTAAATCAAACTTGGGTAATACTTTCTCGTCATAAACGTCAAGGTCCCATACTTTCCATGCAAACGTATGAAGTCTATCTTGTTTTTGATATCTCTGTGCCACACTTGCAAGTTGAAGAGCCTCGAGAAATTCTTCCCGTCCAATGACAACACCTTCCTCCTCGCTCTTCTTCCGATTAATTACCAACCATATCTATACGTATAATACAATATTAAGTATTACTCTTAGGGTTAGAAACTGCTCCAAGTACCAAACAAATTAATACAATAAAACTTTGATGTTTATATTATAAAATAATTGATTCTAGTCTCTGGATAAAATGTTGATGATATAACAAGGTGATGTTTGTCAATGCAAAAAAAAAAAATTAGAGACAAAATTGAGTTAGATAGCAAACCCTATAAAATAAAGCGTAGTACCTCAGTGACAGGGGCGGATCCATGGGGGTGCGAGGGGGTGCGGCCGCACCCCTCTGTATCCTCCCGAAAGCAAATAGTAGTAGTAACTTTTTTTTACATAGGTATATATAACTATATATATTTCTGATAATGTATGATTATAACATAAACAAGTGTTTGGCTTAGTGGTTAGAGCTGTGTTTAGGGTTTGGCCACGAGTGTGAGGGCGTAGGATTGAATCCCTCCGCAAGCATCTTAAGTAATTTTTTTTATCTGTGTATACTACTATATGTCTAATCATATTCTTCAAATGATAATAAGTAGAGTTGAATGTTCGACAAAACTCGTCTACCCTAAACCCTATAAAACTCAATTCATCTATCTTAAAACCCTATACACTTCAATACCATAAACCGAGTTGCTCCATTTTAGGCCATGCTTGAGTCCATCGAGAGTTTTTGCCCTTTTCGACAAAAATAAGTTGATGCGTCTTGCTGAGTTTTATCCATCACATTTCAGTAGTCTTGACACTATGCTACTTAGTTTTCAGCTAGGTAATTACATTTACAATATGAAGCAGAATGATGATTTCTCAAATTGGGATTTGGAGCTCTTGGTAGAACATTGGTGGAAACTAAGAGAGATCAAAACATATCATTTACTTTATTTGCAAAAGAAATTATTTAGGTATATAATCCGCACCCGTAAATGAAAATTCTGGATCCGTCCCTGCTCATCAACAGTATGCTTTGGCAAATTAGAAGCTTGGAAGGAGAGTAGTCCTTATAATCCATCAACCCTTCCTGGATAGTTGGAAAAGCTCTCCTCAAGTACTCTTCAAATGCATGGCCTGGATTCTATACCTCTTTGTTAATCTTGACCATGTGATGATGCCATTGTAACTCCTTTGTCCTGCTGGTTGTGGTGGTTGGTTTTCTGAGAGGTCCTTTGATTGAGATCGAGTTTAAGTAGGGTTGGTGTTTTGGGAAAAAAAAGTGAGAAACTAAAAAAAAAAGTAAGAAAGTTACCCAATGTATAGAGCTAAGACCTGGAAACATTGAGTATTATTTTTCAACAAAAAATATGTATAGAATTTTGACCAAATTTTCCTTTATAGCAAGTGCCTCTAGTTTTTTCAACAACAAAAAAAAAATAAAAAAAAAAAAAAAAAAAAACAAAGTGCCTCTAGTTTTGCTAAAAGTGCCCTACCTTTTTCTCAAGCATCTTCAATGCAAAACTCAAAAAAATTGAATTAGTCATATGTATCAAGTTTGGATTGAGATTTTAATTCCCAGTGGTAAAAATAAAGATCATCAATTCTTACGTACCTCCAATGCAAAACTTTAAATGTATTCTTTTTTATTTATGTGTCATGACCATTTTTATTAGAAAATAATAATTATCTTGAAAACATATAAAGACTTGATGTCTAACGGTTAATGAAATATAATCATATGGCAGTGCTAGACATGCAAAATCATTGTATCAAGTTGGCACAAGAATATGCCACATTAGAATTCAGTTTCACATCATGTCAACTTAAAAGAAGCCCACTAAAACATCATGTGAAATTAATTATTTTTAAAATAACAATTCTGTTGGATTTAATTAGCTGGAACTTTTAGGTCCCAATAGGATTACTAATTATATATGGATTTTTGAGTCAACAGTCCAAAATCTGGGGGGTAAACCCAAAAAAAATCCACTCTTGCCCAAAAATTAGTTGCAGGTCCAAATGTCATTTTTTTTTTTTATTCCCCTCTTGCCCTTAGACGGGACATGCTGACGTTTTCCTGAAAAAAAAAATATCTGGTAAATAAAATAATTTACTAGTACACGAAAAATTCAAAGTTTCAAAATTTTTTGAAAATTTGAAATTTTCAAACGAAATTTCAAATTCCCGCCCAGCAAACCATCTCTTCCCGGTAAATAAAATAATTTCCTGTACACAAAAAATTCCAATTTTCAAATTTTTTTGAAATTTTTAAACGAAATCTTTTTTTCGAAATTTTCGAAATTTCAAATTCCCGGCCAAAATTTCAAATTTTTTTGAAAATTTTAAATTCCCGGGCAAATTTTGAAATTTTTTTGAAAATTTTAAATTCCCGCGCAGCAAAAGTGTCTAGTACAGAAAAAAATTTCCAGTAAATAAAATAATTTCCCGGTCACAATTTTTTTTTTCGAAGTTTTGAAATTTTCAAACGAAATTTCAAATTCCCGCCCAAATTTTCAAATTTTTTTACGAAATTTCAAATTCCCGCCCAGCAAAAATGTCTAGTACAAAAAAAAATTTCCAGTAAATAAAATAATTTACCAAAAAAAATTGCGTTTCCCGGGAATTTTTCGGTGGCTGTTCCGTAATTTTCTGAACAGTACACATTCTGATGGACGGGTTGTCAGATTATTTTTCAGAAAAAAATCGTTTCCCGAAAATTTTCGATGGCAATTTTGTAATTTTCGATGGCATGAACGGTAAATACTTTATTTTCTAAGGGCCCTTTACGTAATTTTGACCCCCCAAACTAACACATTGGACCTCCTTTACATTTTTAGGCAACTTTGAGTGGGATTTTCATTTTGGCCCCCTTTTTGGACCAATGGCCCAACCCCTCAAATTTAGGGAAAAAATTATATGGAACACATGAAATTGTATTTAAAGGAGAATAAAATCATACAAAGATATGTATGGTAGGAGCAAGGACACTGGATCATTCTCAAAGTTATGGATATGTCCCTATGTAACTTGGAGATATAATAAAGGGTGTTTCTAAAAGGACCGGTCCAATTGACTCTAAGCGGGCGGCTCTATAAGCACCGGGCCCGACAACTATTTTCTCTATAGGCATCGGGCCAATTTGTAGGCACCAGGCCACCTTGGCGTAACCCTAACCGTCCATCCATTCCCCTTTCACGAAACCAGGCAGACCAAACTTTCATTTTCTCTCTCTAAGCTTCTTCCCAAGAACCGAACCTCTTCTCACTTAATCTCTCTCTAAGCTTCTTCCCAAGATCCGGAACCTAAGAGGTCCTACGATCAGCTGACCTGGAACCTAAGAGGTTCAAACGATCAGCTGATCTAAGAGGCCCAAACGGAGCAGTTGATCCGAGACCTAAGAGGCCCAAACGGATCAATAGATCCGGGACCTAAGAAGGCTAAATGGATCAGTTGATCCGGGATCTAAGAGGATTAAACAGATTAGTTGATCTGTTATATTGTGATAGGTCACAGTACGTAGTTCAGATTCATATTTTTTTGCACCAAATTGTTTATTACGTATTCAAATATTAGGTAATGGGTTAGAAAATGTTTGTTTACATCATTGCAAACATCATTTGCCCTGGTGCTTATAGAAGCACCTGTTGAGGGCCTCTCAAATATTTGAGAGGCCCCAAACAGAAAAAAAATTATGACCCTATATATCGCATGTTAGAAAAAATAAACTAATTTCTAGTAGAAACATGGGAGGATTTGAACTCTTGAAATCTTGTACATAAACTACATTCATGTTGGAACAAAAAAAAAAACTACATTGCCAACACTAAGTTACAACTAGATGAGGCCCTTCATTATGTTGGGATCCAAAGCGATCGATCCTTTAATATTTGAGCAAGGGTGACTTGTGCTCAAAAAGAGTTTTGTCCAATAAGTGTAAATTAGTTGCAGTTAGGGCAATTAGTTGTTTAGGGAAGAACAAAGCGATCCATCCTTTTTACATTTGAGAAAGGTTGACTTGTGTTCAAAAAGAGTTTTGTCCAATAAGTGTAAAGTAGTTGCAGTTAGGGAAATTAGTTGCTTAGGGAAGAACAATGACAATTACCATTACCATTGTATTGTGATATAGTTGTTGTAAATCTTTATATTGTAAAAGATTTACTAGCGAAACTAAACAACAAAGGAAAAAAAAGAAATACCCCCAAGTCCCCGAACAGTTTTAACAAAATGAAGAAAACAAAGTATCTTTAAGGGATAATTTCTAGAAAGGTCAAAATAATATTGAAAATGAGTAGAAAAGCACAAAACATTTGAAAATTATTATTCAGGTCAAAAAGTGTGCAAATACTAAAATATCCTTTTTTGTCATTTTATGTAACTAAATTCTTTTATTTTTCTTTAAACTTTAAATCGATATAACTTTTGTTTGAGATGTCGGATTTCTATAAAAATTATATATTTAGAAATGATTTTTCATTACCTTTCTAACAAGATCCACTTTCAATACTTTTTTTCAAAAAAAAAAACCTAAAAAAAAAACGGCGTTTTTTCCCTTTACGTTTTTCTGCAAACGTGTTTGCAACAATCTGTTATGCAAACGTGTTTGCAACAATCTGTTAATGCAAACGAAATGGCGTTTTTTCCCTTTACGTTTTTCTGCAAACGTGTTTGCAACAATCTGTTATGCAAACATGTTTGCAACAATCTGTTCTGCAAACGTGTTTTCCAGAAAAAATGGCGTTTTTCCCTTTACGTTTTTCTGCAAACATGTGTTTGCAACAACCTGTTCTGCAAACATGTGTCTGCAACAATCCATTTTGCAAATAGGTGTTTGCAAACAATTTCTGCAAACAAGTGTCTGCAACAATCTGTTTTGCAAACATGTGTTTGCATAATGTAAACTACAAACATGTCGTTACAAGGCATTGCTATATCAAGACGATGTGATAAGCCCGGTAACTGTTGAATCAAGTTTAGTATATGCCATTGTTGTAAGCCTAACTCATATTTTGAACCAAAGCCAATATGAACTACTTTAAAAGTAATGAAACAAGTCAACAAGATCACTTTACACGAAGCAGATCAAAGTAACTATACTTTCTCATAATGTAAGTGTCATTTTAAACAAAGCAGGTGTCATTTGAAGCAGAAAACAAAGAGACATCTAGTTCAGCAAAAGTTTTTTCTCTATTTGTTCTTAGAATACCTAAGCTTGGTGAAGAACCTCATGTTCCTGCCGGTATTGAACCTTTCCTCCATGCGAGCCTTAGTCTCTTTGACACCCTGAGAGTTGGGAAACATAATTTCTTAACATTTAGTTAATGAATCTTCTATCTAAGGTTTCAAAAAATCATCTCTCCTTAGTCTTTAGAAGTCTACAACCACTCTTATAGTAGGCAGAGAAATCTTCTCCAACTTGTGGAGGGATTGGCCCAGTCAACTTGTAATAATGAAGATCCCTAGCGTTTAAAAAAAAGAACAAAGGTAAGTAAAATATCTTGTTATATGAATGGAGTAACTTTCCACTTTGTCTATCACATCTTTTATTGTCGGCCAACTTCTTTATTATCTTGATAGGCCTGGTTACAAATTCAGATTGAAACTTTCAAATCGAACAACAATTTCTTTTATTGATAAATCATATAGAATTAAACGAATGGACCAAAACTCGTGAATAGAACTTGCACAAGCCACAACACAATAGAAAAAACACCAATTTTGAAGAACGTACTCACAGTCTTGTGAGATCCAGTAGATTGGTTACAACAGCAGGAAAAGACCCAACGATTGACACCACATAAACTTCCCTGTAAGTGAAAGGTAACCACAATCAAGAAAGACGACATAAAAGAAATTCATAGTGAACTAATCTAAAATCGATCTTATCCCGCACCAATCAATATTTAACTTGATTGCCCTCACACTTGAACTATCCAAAATTCAGAATGAAGTTATCTATTTAAATTGAACAAAAAATTCTAATCATCTAAACACACAAATAGAAATGCAAAATAAAGAACAAATTTGTTTATGTTAGATAAACTATTAAGAATTAACAAAGTAAAATTGATGGGCTACTCTCTTTGGCTGTACTTTTCTTATTAGATCTGATCCCTACTACCTTCTTAAATTTTCTTATTAGAAATCACAACATGAACCTGCATTATCATGACCAACAAACAACCATCAAAACAAGATTAATATGTAAAATCAAAGTTTTTTTATGATTCTAGAATCAATTAACACATGCATGGATGTCAAACAATTTCAGGGAAGATTCAAGAATCAAGAAGCAAAAGAAATGGGGAACATAAAAAATCTTAGAGAGAAAGAGTAGGAAATGATACTCACCACTTATACCTCAGGTAGTAACCATCAATTGGAGCAGATTCAGAACCATCTTCATTAGTGAGAGAACCATCAGGTCCCCACAGTAGTAAGTAGGGCGTAAGCTCACAGCCAACAATCTGAATGTCTGACGGAGATATAGTCGTGCCACAATCAGCATGCTTCCAACACTAAGAATTTCTCACAACAACTTTTATCTTCTTCTTCCTTTTCTTCTTCAAACTCAAATCCTAACCCTGATAAAATCACCTTAATTTCAAATCTCAAATATTGGATGAAACTATACAGATCCGCCATTACTTGACCTCTGAATACGCCAGTTTTGAATCCAACTTAAACCTACAGAAGCAAAAATCTCTCAGACATGCATAAGAAAACCCTAAAATCTTAAAATAAACACAACACTCAAATGTTTACTGTATAATTCATTGTCTCTAGAATCCCTAAGATTCTCAAATAAACCATAAACTGGAACTTCTCCTTTCTCTATCGGTTTTGTTTCCCATTTTTCATCAAAGAAGCAGATAATTCATCCACTATTCAAGTTTGTGGGTTCCAGAAATCGAAGAAGAAAAAGAAGAAGAAAAAGAAGAAGAAAAAGAAGAATCGGAGAAGGAGAAGAGCAACAAGAAAAAAACCCTAAATTTCGGTTTGCAGAGAGAACGTGAACTTTAAGGAGCAAGGGCACTTTTGGAATGAGAAAAATTAAAAATGACCTTTCTACTAATTATTCATATTATTTTAGACTTAATATATCACTACTCATAATAAGAGGTAATAACTAGAAAGGTCAAAATAATATTGAAAATGAGTAGATAAGCACAAAACATTTGAAAATTATTATTCAGGTCAAAAAGTATACAAATACTAAAATACCCTTTTTTGTCATTTTGTGTAACTAATTTCTTGTATTTTTCTATAAACTTTAAATCGATATAACTTTTGTTTGAAATGTCGAATTTCTATAAAAATTATATATTTAGAAATGATTTTTCATTAGCTTTCTAACAAGATCCACTTTCAATACTTTTTGTTCAAAAAAAAAACCCAGAAAAAAACGGCGTTTTTTCCTTTACGTTTTTATGCAAACGTGTTTGCAACAATCTGTTATGCAAACGTGTTTGCAACAATCTGTTTTGCAAACGTGTTTGCATAATGTAAACTGCAAACATGTGTTAGCGGATTCGAGTATTAATGTTATCCGGGGGTCTGAACATGAATAGCCGGATGAAGGTCTCCAAGATACACCTTATCAGTCAGATTCGAGGTTAATAGCCCTAAATCCACCCCCATCAGTCTCATTTTTCAACTCTCAGCTCTGTGGGGCTCTCTCCTCCACCTCCTACTATCATTTTCCATTTGTTTTTGTTTTCTTAGGGTATACTTGATACATAGTATTCATCGTGAAAATGGTGGTCGTTTAGTTGAGTCGAAATATAAGAGAAATGCTCTTCTCACAGTGGTATACGCTTCCTATTTTGCGAAAAGTTTTTAACGCCCTACACCCGAAGGGTTCCTAAACTAAATAGGTCAATCTTTCGACAAAAAAAACTAAATAGGTCAAACTAAAGAGGCAAGAAGTACAAAAGGAGAAGTTGAACAAGAAAAGATGAACATACTCATATAATTCAAGCACAACAGAATTATTGCTAAAGTAACTAAAGACTAGAAGAGATTGGAATGACTGAATTTATGCTATCAACTTTCATTCAGCCTCCTCCCTCTTCCATCTTTTTATACTGAAGTAAACACACTGAATCTCCTACTTTTCTTACCAAACATCTTCTTATCAATTTAAAATCCCACATTAATATAAACAAATAACATAAAATATCAAGCAAACCAGTAGGTCCAGTCCTCCTCTTCACTAACACCACCATCACCAGCAACAACATCATCAGTAGCACTTCAGACAAACAACTGTTGATGTTAAGATCGTCAGGATTATAGTAATGGTCGTCTTCTTCATCGAAATGATAGTTTTTATTGGCACAGAATGAGTCAACTGTGAAGGTAGTGGAGCATTGTTCAAATTTAGTTTCAGCATTTAGAATATAGGATAATTAAGTAGAAAAGGAAATAGAATGAAACCCTAGAAATCGGAGGTAGATGAAACCCTAAATATTGCTCAAATTTAAAGCCAGAAATTGAATCATGAAGATATCACCGACCAGGGCAGAATTCCTTCTACCAGTAGCATTGTTCTAATTGGGTAAAGAGAGAGATAGAGGGAGATCTGTTCCTGAATTTCTTATGTAATCAAAACGTGCCTGGAAGAAATCGTGGCTTTGATTTCTGCTCTTGACGAAGCCATTGGTGAAGAATAAGAAAGAGAGGAGGCGGCAAAGAGCACAGAGAAAAGAAAAAGATTGCTGGGAAAAAGATGAAAAAGCCCTAAATTGATTTAACATATGGAGGGGTACATTTGGAATGAAATAAGTCTAAAACGACCTTAATGACAATTAGTGATATTATTTTAAACCTAAATAACAGTTAACAATAATAGAGTTGACAAGTTTGGATATTTAAAAATGTTGTTGGCTTTTTTAGCTATTGTGTATTTTATATTGACCTAAATAGCTATTTTCTCATAGGTAATGGTAGACCTGACACACAATATCTCAAGTACAGATGGAAACCCACGAATTGTGAAATACCCAGGTACTTCTCTCTTTAACTCTCTTATTCTGGCTCGTAACATAAATAATGAAGCTATGATAGAAGAGGCTACAAGTCAAAACATATTTTGTACTTATACGGAATCAACTGTCTACATTTTCATTTCAATTCACTCTCTCTTTTGATAGATTTTTTCTGCTCTTGATCGACAGTTGATTTCTGTTTAGGCTTGAAGTAGGTTCAATTACTTTTGTAGTTTTTTGTATTATTTTTCTAAATTATTTTTTAATGGTGAAATCTTAAAACAGGTTTGATGGTAAAGACTTCTTGAGGAGATATAAGGGTAAAAGGGTTATGTTAGTTGGGGATTCACTAAGTAATAACCAATATCAATCCTTGGTTTGCATGGTCTATGCTGCCATCCCTAATTCTACGTACACCACTACCACTGGAAGGAAAGGAGGAGTTTACTCTGTGAATTTCCTGGTAATCACTAGCTTATTTCATATTGAATTACGTCTTTACATTCGACATAATCTATTCGTTTCATATACATTAGTGAAATTTTTTTAAAAATAGTTGATAAAAGTATCTGATCGGAATAGTATTATATCATTTTGGTTTGAGTAAGACTACGGGATAAAAATCTAATAGTAATAAAACATTTCTAATAGAGAAGTTTGGTGTTGCAGGATTATGAGGTTTCTATACTTTACATTAATAATAGATTCCTGGTTGATTTAGTTGTTGAAAATGGAGTACGATTACTAAAAGTCGATTCCATCAATGGTGGCGAAGTATGGAAGAACAACGACGTAGTTATCTTCAACACTTGGCACTGGTGGTTTCATAGACATAGTATACAACCGTAAGCGGATTCATAATATCGTAAAGAAAGTAAATAGGTTTTAAAATTCCAATAAGACATTAAATATAAATAAAGGTGTTCTATTTGCAGATGGGACTACATTCAAGAAGGAAATACAACCTATAAAGATATGGACAGAATGGTTGCTGCTGAGAAAGGGTTGTCTACATGGTCAAAATGGGTCGACTCCAATATTGACCGAACTAAAACACAAGTTTTCTATCTTGGGATTTCTCCTGCTCACGTCGTGTAAGTATCTCATTTATATAAAACAGTAAATCAACAATGCTACTTGGCCTGACGAAACAAAATTTTCATATATGGGGTTGACAAGACATCACCAAGTCATATAAAGTGCTCTTTATCTTCGAAAAATTGATCATTCAAAATTTTATTGATAATATATTTTTCTTCGAGATTTTTCAGTGGCCGTGAATGGGATAAACCAAAGGAAACTTGTAAAAATCAAACACTACCACTGAATGCAACAATATATCCTGGAGGTCAAGATAAAGGTGTTGCAATAGTTAAAAAGGTTCTAAATAAAATGTCAACAAAAGTAAATTTACTAGATGTGACAACTCTGTCCCAGTTCAGGAAAGATGGTCATCCATCAATTTATGGAACGAAAGATCACAATTGGTCAGATTGCAGCCATTGGTGTTTAGGAGGTGTTCCTGATACTTGGAATCAACTATTTTATGCTTCTGTACTTAATGCATAATAATGCAGTTTTTCCATTGATGAGTTATTTTCTCAAAACACGAAGGAATTGAGTAATTCTCTGTTAATCCTTATATTTCGATCAATAGACCGTTTGACACGAAAAAAAAGTTTATGTTAAGATTTTCTTTAGTGAAAAAAGAATTAATGACTTAATATAAGTCTGGATTCAAATATGCTTCTTTTACTACAAAATTTTAGAATCTACATCATTCCTAAAGTAGTTGATATATGTTCTTCACCTATTTCTAACACCTCTTTTTTGTGGAGGGACACTACAAAAAAAGAGGTTATTTTCGACGCCTACTGCTGCAAACACAAGAAAACCATAGGGAAAAGTAAACTGACGAGCTTTTCCACATGACCATCGACAATAGTTGACAATTGTCGACAGAGGTTCATATGACCATCGGCATTGGCCACCCGTGAACATATGTGCGCTTTTTTTACTGATGGTTGTATGGAAAACCAACGGCAGTTTACAATTACTTTTCCCTCTAGGTTATATGGAAAACTGTCGGCATTGGCCAATTTAACCACGTTTTCCTCACCGTCGAGAGGATCTTTTGCCACCGATTTTCTTAAATTACCGCGCTTTAACGTCGTGGGCAATAACCTCAATTTGTGTAGTTAGATATGGACAACTTTGTTATAAAAGCTACTCTTCACCATATTATTATTATTACTAGCTATAACCCGTGCCTCCGGCACGGATATTTTAATCGAGCACTTTACGAGCAGAAGTACAAATATGATGGTGAAAAAATACATAAAAAAGACACAGTAACAAAAAATGCAACAATATCTCTAAAGAAAAATATAAGATAATAAATTCACCATGTCAGTTCAATAAAATACATAAGTTTCATGTGCAGGCATCTCACCCGCTGGTGCAATAAGTTGATCACTATCCCCTACAATAAATTGGGATAACTCCATTGTAGTCATATGTGATAGCATTCAGCAACCAATATACCAAGTAAATAGCACCTTTTAATACATATGGACAATGTCTGCAGTGACAACTAAACTCTAACATGAATCTCTAATTAAATGAAAGACAGTTACTTATTTTTTAGTGTCCTGTGAACTCTTCACAAAACTTTTTCTTGATTTGTTTTTAGACAAACCGTTCTCATGTGAGTGTATGATCTGTTTAGTCTAAGACTTGGAAAGTGATTGTACCAAATCACTTCAAATATATTATGTAGTAAACAAAAGCTACTGGAAGGATTGAGATGATACTCAAAAATTGTAATCAAACATAAAATGGTTCCAAAATAGCAATAACAATTTTAAAAAGTGAGATTTTTATGGCTTACTCAGGGCAAGTATTAAGCATAAGCTCAACAGAATTATTCGAAGGATGGCGAAGTTTCTTCTCTTCTTCTTCTTCTTCATCTTCAAGCACCTTCAACCATAAAATAGTACGAACTCTCTCTCGCGGTATCGGATAATCTTTCGCCTCTCAACTATATGAACTTTAGGATCCTCCTTATGCAATTTATATATTTCAGCCTTCTCAGAATCCTTCAAATAAGATCCTCTCACACCAGGTTCTATTACTTGCTTTAACAATACATTTATTTCTTTCAGTTTCTCTCTTCATCTAATTACAAACGCTCTACTCCTCTTATTCTCCTTTTTCAGCTCTGACGCTTCACCTTTTTACATCTTCCGGTAGAGATGGACGACATTCGTGCCACCATTTCTGCAGTGACCTCCCATCCGAAAACTTCTTCATCGAAATGCTATTTGGTTTAATAGTCCACCATGATGAGAACTAAGATAGTAGAAGAAACACCCAATGTCTCCAGAAGCAACCACATACTTCTAGCAAGGTTTTATATAAAATAGTCAGTAACATACTTTATTTGAGGAGTTGAAAGCTTACTAATCCTCCTTTTTTGTATAGGTACTGTGACTGCCCACTAAATTCTATAGCTACTTTGCTAATTAATAACAACAGAATTACTCGTACAAGTCCTACTCTAACAGTTTATCAAGCACTGATCCGAAGGTTCTTCTACAAAAACAAAACAAATTCATAAGTTAAATAATGGCAATTAAAACCCGATAGACAATTGTGGTTACGTAACCGACAGATGATTACTCCGAAAGGGAGATTTCATATGCAAAATACCTCAAGTAATCGCCATCTAGACCTGCAACAATAACGGCCTTCCCATCATGATCAGCTGCTTTACTGAAGAAATCGTAAAGGTATTCAAAGAATTGAGCTTCATCAATTCGTATGACATTCACCTACAAAGATATGTGGGTCCAATTAAAAACCTAACGCAGCTCTGGACTGTTTAGTTTGGCTCATGAGTAACCTTAGAGACAGATCAAACTCTGCAATAAACCAAGCCTAATCCAAGTTTGAAAAACTCAATAAGGCCCCATTCCCTTTCTCCCCTATGTTTTATTCACTTTTATTCTATATTATAGAAAGAACTTTAGAGTGGTAGTAGAAAAAATGCATTATATTTTATCTTGTACTATGTAATTGATGTTATATTTGTAATTTGTGTATATACGAGTATGTGTTAAAGAAATAACCGTAGACAAGTTGGTACAGTGATTCTCAAGTCTTTCGGCTAGTTCAAGCATCAGGCTTGGTCAAGCCAGTCCTTATCCTAACTACTTATGCCCCAACAACACTCTGCCTAGAAACAACACAATTGATTTTGTTGAATATTTCATACAAACAAAACCCACCTTATCATAAGCATCAACTCCAAGCTTTTGCCCGAATGAAGATAGATCAGGCAAAGCCCAGCATGGCAGTCTTGCCCCATCATGAGTTACAACAGATTCAAGTCTGAATCTGGCATCCTCGTTTGATTTTATCAACACTACATTTCTGCACCAGTAAAAATCCACAAGTTAAAATCTAGAATACTTGAAATGGTGGTTTTATTTACTACTCTTAGATAGCATTAGATGTTTCTAATTAAACTATGTACTCAATTTGTGTTCGCCGACGAAAGAGTAATGAAAACTTAAAGCTACACTTCTTCCCCACTGTCCTCTCTCGCTCGCTCCATTTTGAGTATATCAACTTCTCATAGTCCAGCTACCCCTGTAAAAAAAAATGAGATCCCGTTAAGAGTCTAGCAGATATTTCAGTAAATTATTTTTGAGAATTCCATAGTTTAAACATTGCCCGTTAAGATACTTACCTTTTACTTGGGGCTTCCAAGGACAATGACGACAAAATCACCACGGAGGAACATCTTCGAGATGAACCTGTGAAAAACAAAAGAAGCATAAATTAGGTTGTCAACATATCATCGAAAATATAAAGTAAATGTAACATACAATACATATCCGACAAATAGGCCAAACTTCCGCAAGAATTTCACATTTTTTTCAAAGAAAATCCTCTAAAGGACAACTGAAACTTCCTAAGCTTTATCGGAGAGAGAGATGGAAGTTTAGAGATCTTACTTTGTGTAATGAGATTATTGTTGTTGTAATTATATCTCTACCCGTATATATAGAGAATGACTCACCACTTGTATCTAGAAGCTTAGCTTCAGAATAATGTGTCAAACCCGCATTATTCTGAACCTCAACTTGGAAATCGGTGGAGGTGTATTTTGCAGCCGCTTTCTTAGTCTTTGCTTCCATAAACACATCAAATCGCCTATCATGATCAGAGATAGAAATAGTGGCATTCGTTTGCCACAAAAACCTGATAACAAATGGAATCAATGAAGGGGAATGAAAAGAAAAAATAATAATAGTAGAGATCATATCATTAAAGACCACTACTGACACAACAAAAAGTGACTCACATAGTATTAGTTAAATGCAGAAGAACAATAAATGAAGAATGTGCAAGCCACTTTGCGCACCACAACATCTAACGAGAGAACCTAGTTTTTTGCAGTAGCACAATTCTGGAAATACGAAGAAGTTGCCGCTCTTGAGCCTAATGTATCGATATTTCATTTGCGTGAATATGATGTATTGTAACACATCATGTATTTAAGTTAACATAGTAATTTCATCAATCACGTTAACTAAGAATGTATTTCCATTTGATATCTATTTGATCCTAAGAAGAGAAGATGTGATATATATGTTTCTCAGTTATTGCTAACTCTAGTACATAAGTATGAAGAGATTCATATATTTGTAAAAGCAAGCTTGAACTTAACTTAAACATGTGAACTTCCTAAAACCCATCTTTTCTCAATCGCCCAGTATCAACCCAAAATCCAGTGTAAGAGTCTCAATCTGCGAGCGCTAGTAACCAATCCTCAAACACGCCCTAAATTAGATGTTAGAATGGAAGGACAGGGAAGCGAAGGCAGATACTTGAAACAATGAAAATTTTACCTTTAGGAAACATCTGAAATATAATTATACATAACAATAGCACCATGAGAGTCTTCCCAAGTCCAGTTGACAACACCACTAATGTATTTGTAAATAGAGTTGTGTTCTTGAGAAAGCTGGTAATATCGAACTGGTGTATACTATATATACAGGAAGAATGAGAACAAAAAAAAGATTTTATTCTTAATTAACTCAAAATAGAAACTTCAACATGAAGTAAATCCCATACATACCTGGGAAATCCACGACAATCACTTACATCTTCAACATCTGCTAGTACTTGGTTTTCACAAAATTATCTAGGGTTGATGGCAGGGAGACCCATTAGATAAATTAATGTAGGAATTTTGTCAAACAAGTCATCTCCAATCACCAAAAAGATTAAAACATAGAAAATTACCAAACAAGTTTGAAGCTCAGAAAAACCAACGATGAAGTGCTCCAATTGAGAGCAGTTAGGAATTAGGGCTTGAGAATCCAACAAAGGAATAATACTTACTTGATAATACTCACTTGAGAGCCATCCATGACGTTGTTGTAGACTGAAGAAGGAGATTGGGGAATTTTCTAACGTCCCACTCGGTAACGGAAAGTCTTCAATTGATGATAAAGACTTTTGGTCGTTTTTGTAACGGAACTCTTCAATGGAGGGAAGAATTCTGCCATGGTTATTTCTAATCGAAGAGTTCGGCGAAAGAAGAATTTCTAATCAATCTGGGTCGTTGATATTGACCGAGATTAGAAGAAAAGGGTCCGTTACTCCTACCTAAAGGTTAATATTAAGCTGACCGAGATTACAAGTAATATTGTAACGAGATAAAGAGGAAGTGGGTTGTAACGGCCGAGATGAAGAGGAAGTGGGGTTCTTTTACATTAATTAACCTAACTAAGAGTATAATTTTAATCTGAACTTTGAACCAGCCCGGGGAGTTTAGACGGTCTAGATTCAGAGTCTAATTTACTTTCTTGCATGTAGTGGGTGAATAAATTGTATTTTTTAGGGAGGGTAATGGATCAAAGGGTGGGGATTGTATCAAAATCCCAACGGACGACCGGATTTGTCTTTCGACTTGTCCCAGTCATCACAAAACATTGTGTTTTGTTATATAGATTTAATTGTTGTTGAATTTTATTTTCAATATTAATTGAAATAATAAACTGAAAACAAAAGAAAAACAAAAACATATGGTTGGTAAAACCGAATATTAATTAGATGGTGTTTAAAAATGGTAGAATTCATTCATAATGATCCTTTATCTTAAATATAGTTCATATTTTCAAAAAAAGAAACAAAATAATCCCTAAAGATAATCTCAAACTTTAATAAAGGAAACAAATATGTCAAAATCATAATGTTTCAATGTATTACCATAAATTTTAGATTTTTTTTTAGAAACGCATAAAAATATAAAACTTTGGTACGTTTTAAGGCCCACTAAATACTAATAATAATTTCAAGACTTCATACACATCTTATATAATAGTTCTAACCACAAATTCTTTTTTCTTCTCATCCCCTCTTTCTCTCTCTATTTCTCTCTCCAATGGGTTTCTTCTTGTTTCTTTGTCTTTCTACTTTAGCTATTTGTTCTTGTTACTTTGTTGATAAAGTACATGGAGGTCGGATTAATAATTCAAAATTGAAGGGTTGTGATTTATTCCAAGGGAGTTGGGTTTATGATGAATCTTATCCTCTTTACAACTCATTGGAATGTCCATTTATCGATAGGGGTTTTGATTGCTTAGGTAATGGTAGACCTGACAAACAATATCTCAAATACAAATGGAAACCCAATGGTTGCCAAACATCTAGGTATTTTATTTCTTTACATCATCATCCTTTACTCTTTATATTATTATAAAATTTCATCTTTTATTGAATTTTAATATATTACCTTTCTTTCGTTATATATACTTTTTTAATATTGGTTACACCCCTAGTTCCTACTACGGCTGGGCAGCCTTTCCTCAGGTTGGTGGAGTCGGGTTCCCCTTTTACCCACAAAGGAACACCTGTGGCCGCCCGACATGCGGTCACAAGGCGTTTCGTAGACGTTAATAAACACATTAAATGTTGAAATTAAATTCTTACAGATAGTAATGGCCTAAACTCTAATTAAATTATTTTTTATTTATATTATTTAACCCAAGTCAATAAATATTGGATTTTATCTCTACCATAATCGAACATGCGACCTCTGAAATTTTGGAATAGATGTGCAACGAACTATTGCTGGTTTTAACTCATCTATTAGATGATTTTCTTATTTGTGAATCTTTATTTTATTTTTTTTAATTTAGGTTTGATGGTAAAGAATTCTTGAGGAGATTTAAGGGGAAAAGGGTTATGTTAGTTGGGGATTCACTAAGTAATAACCAATATCAATCCTTGGCTTGCATGGTTTATGCTGCCATCCCCAATTCTAATTATACCACTACAACTGGAAGGAAGGAAGGAATCTACTCTGTGACTTTTCATGTTAGTAACCCCATTTCATTTTTTAATTAATTATATTTATTTCTAAATTTTATTATAACTAATGGAAAAGTGCTACATAGAATCTTACTCAATATGACATAAAACTTATTTAAATTTCCTAAGTTTTCAAAAATTAGTCGATGAAAATATGGGATTAGAGTGAGCCACATAAATTTTTAAGTAAAACTATGAGTAAGAACTCTAGGATAAAGAAACATGGAGTATATGATTTTAATTTGGGTTGATATCATAATTTAATTAATCATTCGAATTTTTTATTTTTCTTTTGCAGGATTATGATGTTACTATATTGTACTTTCATAGTGTATTCTTGGTTGATTTAGTTGTCGAAAATGGTGTAAGAGTACTTAAGATTGATTCGATAAGTGATGGTGAAGTATGGAAGAACAGTGACGTATTAATCTTCAACACGTGGCATTGGTGGTTTCATAGTCATAGTATACAACCGTAAGAACTCATGATTTTATTATCAAATAAAAAATGTTTTGATTGTTCTATTAGACATATAAATTATAAGTACTTTCTATTTGCAGATGGGACTACATTCAAGAGGGAAACATGATATATAAAGATATTGATAGATTGGTTCTTGTAGAGAAAGGGCTGACTACTTGGTCAAAATGGGTTGACTCCAACATTGATACAAGTAAAACACAAGTGTTTTATCTTGGCATTTCTCCTGCACATTTCTTGTAAGTACCTCTTTCATATATAGTACTCTTGACGTCGAAAATTATTCGTTTAATTAGTTTTTAAGTGATATATGTTTTTCTTATGTGATTTTCAGTGGTCGAGAATGGGGTAGTCCAAGGGAAACTTGTGTGAACCAGACAACGCCTTTCCAAGGAACAATATATCCTGGAGGTGAAGATACAG
This sequence comes from Eschscholzia californica, assembly GCF_041429995.1. Lineage (NCBI taxonomy): Eukaryota > Viridiplantae > Streptophyta > Magnoliopsida > Ranunculales > Papaveraceae > Eschscholzia > Eschscholzia californica. The sequence goes on along the minus strand of NW_028238483.1, from coordinate 40,640,571 downwards.
GAGTGACAATAGTTAAAAAGGTTTTGAATAAGATGTCAAAACTTGTAAAATTACTAGACGTGACAACTCTATCTCAATTCAGAAAAGATGGTCACCCATCAAAGTATGCAACAAAAGATCAAACAGGATTAGATTGCAGTCATTGGTGTGTGGGAGGTGTTCCTGATACTTGGAATGAACTATTTTATGCTTGGATAGTTAATCCATAGGGGTATTAATACAATTTTTATATATGTTGTGGAAATAATTGGATGGATTCACATATACCCATATAATTCAATTTCAGATGTTAGAAATAGCTCTCCTATTTCACATCTATTGTTTCCTAGCTAGTGATTTCTTTTTTATCTTTTGCTAATGCAAGGTTCCATTGTGCTCCTATTTTGACTAGTGAACATTTGGTTCCCTAACTAACATTTCTATATTATTTTGTTAAAATTGTTTTTACTTATTCTTTTCGCTCTCTCTAACTTACCCACTAGTATGTGATCGATAATCGACAAGAATGGATTATTTGGAGTGGCACTAGTGTTCCTGCTTGTCGAAAATGTTTAAGTGCGTCCAACCAACATGCAAGAGAGGCCACAACTTGTATTGACGGTTAAAATGTCCTTGTTCAAATCGTAGGAGGACAAGATTGACATTATGTTGTGTCATCTTGTTCAACCGTATTCTATATCAAAAGATTTTTTGTATTGTCAACACATTGTAAGGGATATAACTTTGTGTCTTGAAATCTAGAATCTCAAGGTGAAAACTAACTTAGTAACAACTCAGACCTAAAGTGGTTGATATTGTGCCCTGAAATCACTATTAGTACCATTTATTGTAAAATTTAAATGACTTGTACCTATAAATAATACACAAAACGCAATCAACATAATTTTGTTCATAACTTATGTATTCTACTTAGATACTAACACATCTCATTTTGAATATAAAAATTTCCTAAATCTTAGAGATTTTCTCAATCTTTAATATATCAACTTCTCTCAAAATTTTCTCAATACTTCAATAGTCAGTTTCCACATAAACAAAATCCTACAGAATCATTCAACCAACTAAGATATATTCAACATAATTTAAACCCCGTTTTTGGGAAAAAAAAATTGCAATTTGAAATTTACCATTATGAAGATTTCCTCATTTTTCCAAATTCATCCAATATTTCAATGTCCAAAATACATGAATAAAAACCTAATATTATCATCTTCTTCTTTCTCTAAAGTCATTTCTCTAATATGGGATTCTCTTTTCACATTAGTGTTTTCTACCTTTCTATTGGGTTGATGATCTTATTTGTGGTCAATGATCAAGTACATGGGAAGCAATTTAACAAGGTAGGAGTATTAGGTAGTAGTGGTTGTGATCTTTACACAGGAAGTTGGATTTTTGATGAATCATACCCTCTTTACGATTCATCCAAGTGTCCATTTATTCAGAAGGGGTTTGATTGTTTAGGTCACAATCGACCTGATAAAACCTATCTTCAATATAGATGGAAGCCTAATGGTTGTGAAGCACCAAGGTATTCATTCCCTCTTTTTTCTTTTCTTTTTTCTATTTCTCTTGTAGTTTTGATTTAGGCCAATCCGGCAGATCATCACAAATGAATTTTGTCATTAGAAAAAAGGGTTTACCCTAAAGCATAGGTCCCGATGGGCCTTGTCAGCCAGACGCGACTCGTCTCTTTCGTCCCCTTGGGCCAAGACGACCCATTTATAAACAAATTGTGGCCGGACAGAGGGCTAGAAATGCTAACCTGAGGATAATGGACCACGTCCATAGAGAGGGCTGAATCCCTAGCCTATTATGGACCAATTAAGTGGCTGTGGTTTAACTTTTGGGGTCTGGCTACCACATAGCATAGCTTGTAAAGGAGTGGTGTCAAGTGGGAAAATGTTTTCGATAAACATATGTTTTCGAAAAAATGTTTTTCGAAAGAAACAAACGATCTCAGAGAAATAGGAAAATGTTTCTGAAAAAAGAGTTTTCATGAAAAAATAATTTTCAAAAAAAAAAAGGATTTCTCTCTAAAGAAAAAAAGACTGCTTTCCAGGGGAAATAAATGTGTTTTTAAGGAATAATTTTTTTTGTTTGATTTTTAGTTTGAAATTTGGACTTAATGATGCAAAATCCTAGCAAATCTTATGTGGTAGGGTGAGATTTTGGTCCAATACAAATTTTGGACTTAGGAATCAAGAGTTTTAGGATTCTTTATAGCCAAACAGACTAAGGGATCTTGATTTCTACTAAATCTCAATTTTAGTAGGAATCCTACTTAGAAAGCCTACAATCAAACGCATCATGTGTGTTTTTGTCTTTTTTGGACCGGATCTGAAGTATGATTCAAGCTCTAAATTGATTCTAACTAAGTTTCAGAGTATTTGTTTTGTTTGACTAATTTGAATAATTTATCGAGGTTTATTTTGAGATCACTTGAGTCCGACATGATTTCAGTCTGATTTAGAATACTGGTGTAGATAATTTAAAAGACCATTGTGCCCTTGACTAAAATAAAGAGAAATTCTATTTATTCCTCTATTTGGTCCCTCCCACACCCCTCCACATAATGCGGCGACATATCAATTGAGCGTGGAGCAAATAGAGAGAGAATGGTTAGAGTATATGTTTCAGTGAGACATCGCCACAGCAGGTGGTGGGCTGGAAGAAGGACCAAACGGAGAGATGAATCGAATTTTTGTAAAATAAAACAAACTCAGACCATGAAAATAAACAGACCACCTTACCCTGTGAATACTGTGTTTAATGTCAATATTATTTGTAAATTGTGGTTAGATTTGACGGTCAAGATTTGCTGAGGAGATATAAAGGGAAGAAGATAATGTTTGTAGGTGATTCATTGAGTTTGAATCAATGGCAGTCCCTGACATGCATGCTTCACAATGCTGCCCCTGAGGCCAAATATACCTCAGTCCGCAAGGGTGGCCTCTCTACCTTCTCATTTCCGGTTAGTTAGTTAGTTAATTGCTTCACAAATTTAAAATTTTTGGGGTTTTACAAAACACAAAATATATTTTTGTTCGAAAAATTATATATAGTGCAAGAACAAACTTAAAGCCATAATTCAGATAAAATAGCGCTATTTTATTTTGAATTATACTAATATTTGACTTATACTTATCATTAGGACTTCAATGTATCAGTGATGTTTTCTCGCAATGCATTCTTGGTGGATATAGTAGGTGAAGAAAGGGGCCGAGTTCTAAAACTAGACTCGATAGAGGCAAGCAAGGAATGGTTAGGAGTTGATACGTTGATCTTCAACACTTGGCATTGGTGGCTTCATACTGGCCGAAAGCAACCGTACGTATCAATAATCTCTTATGTTAATCAATTAATTACAAATTTATTACGTATAAATTCTTATCGACCATGGTCATTTTATGTAGATGGGACTTAATTCAAGAAGGAACAAACACCTATAAAGACATGGATCGTTTGGTAGCTTTTAGAAAAGCATTGACAACATGGGCTAAGTGGGTTGATACCAATATTGATCCTACAAACACTACTGTCTTCTTTCAAGGAGTCTCACCCGACCACTCCAAGTAATTAAGCCTAAACTTATTATTCTTTAAAGTTTAATTTTATGTAACATTTATATATATATATATATATATATATATATATATATATATATGTCCACTTTCGATTGTTGATACACACAAGGGCGGAGTTAGATTTTTATGTTAACTCGGACTAGACTAAAATTACTATGAGAGCAAAACTTTCATTTCTGATCGTAAAGTAAAATATTTGCCACATAAAATATTTTCTTCGACTATTGTTCTCATATATATATAACTTTACGATCCAAAACAAATGATTCTAAAACTTCAAATTAGAAGAAATAAGATTTACCTGAAAATTTCGTTAATAATTTAAATAACAAAAACTTAAGAAAAATTAACTGTTAAGAGTTTATAATGTATGTGTTATAATGCATGTGTTATGATGTATGTGATCATTGTTTACTTTGGGGAGAAGGAAATTATTATAACATAAGATGGAATCTTAAGAATATATATATATATATATATATATATATATATATATATATATATATATATATATATATATATAACTTTACGATCCAAAACAAATGATTCTAAAACTTCACATTAGAAGAAATAAGATTTACGTGAAAATTTCGTTAATACATTAAACAACAAAAACTTAAGAAAAATTAACTATTAAAAGTTTATAATGTATGTGATCATTGGTAATTTGGGGACAAAAAAATTATTAGAACATAAGATGGAATCTTAAGAAATGGGTAAACCGTCACTTAGCAAAAAAAAAAGGATCAAAATAGTATTTAGAAATTTGTCAAATACTAATGGAAACCAAAATGTAGTAGTAGTTGTCATTCTCGAGAAAAACATGTACTTCCACCATTAGAGTATAGCTTAAGGATTGCTATATCAAGTAAGGACATAAATTTATTGGTTTTATAATGAGAATAATTGACATCAGTATAACTAATGAGTAAACTTGAACCTTGCTAAAACCAGAAAAAAAAAAAAAAAAAAAAACTGAAATGTGCCTTAAAAGAATATGTTAGGAATACACATTAATATAAAAACACTTATTTGCATGATCCCAACAAGTATTTATATTAAAAGTGGTTGACTTTTATTGTCCATTGTTTTTTAAAACAACAACCAAAAGAAGAACAAACAAAACAGCTAATTAAGATCGATTGTGATTTGTGAGTAAAAAAATATAAACAAAATATGTGAAATTAAAATGAATCAATTATTTCGAAAACCCATCTAGTCTTATATATAATCCTAACCACAAATTATTTCTTCTTCTTATCTTACCTCTCTCTCTCAAATGGGTCTCTTCTTGTCATATAGCTACTATACATTTCTTGTCTTTTCAGCTTCTCTTATTGGTTGTTGTTATTTTGTTGATAAAGTACATGGAGCGCAGATCAATAAGATGGATAATTCAGGATTAAACGGTTGTGATCTATTTGAAGGGAGTTGGGTTTATGATGAATCCTATCCTCTTTATAACTCATTTGATTGTCCATTTATCGATATAGGATTTAATTGTTTAGGTAATGGTAGACCTGACTCACAATATCTCAAGTACAGATGGAAACCCACGAATTGTGAAATACCCAGGTACTTCTCTCTTTAACTCTCTTATTCTGGCTCGTAATATAAATAATGAAGCTATGATAGAAGAGGCTACAAGTCAAAGCATATTTTGTACTTGTACGGAATCAACTGCCTACATTTTTGTTTCAATTCACTCTCTCTTTTGATAGTTTTTTTCTGCTTTTGGTCGACAGTTGATTTCTGTTTAAGCTTGAAGTAGGTTTAATTACTTTTGTAGTTTTTTGTATTATTTTTCTAAATTACTTTTAAATGGTGAAATTAATATCTTAAAACAGGTTTGATGGTAAAGACTTCTTGAGGAGATATAAGGGTAAAAGGGTTATGTTAGTTGGGGATTCACTAAGTAATAACCAATATCAATCCTTGGCTTGCATGGTCTATGCTGCCATCCCTAATTCTACATACACCACTACCACTGGAAGGAAAGGAGGAGTCTACTCTGTGAATTTCCTGGTAATCAGTAGCTTATTTCATATTGAATTACGTCTTTACATTCGACATAATCTATTCGTTTCATATACGTTAGTGACATCTTTTTAAAAAAAATAGTTGATAAAAGTATCTGATCGGAATAGTATTATATCATTTTGGTTTGAGTAAGACTGCGGGATAAAAATCTAATAGTAACAAAACATTTCTAATAGAGAAGTTTGGTGTTGCAGGATTATGAGGTTTCTATACTTTACGTTAATAATAGATTCCTCGTTGATTTAGTTGTTGAAAATGGAATACGATTACTAAAAGTCGATTCCATCACTGGTGGCGAAGTATGGAAGAACAACGACGTAGTTATCTTCAACACTTGGCACTGGTGGTTTCATAGACATAGTATACAACCGTAAGCGGATTCATAATTTCGTAAAGAAAGTAAATAGGTTTTAAAATTCCAATAAGACATGAAATACAAAGATGTTCTATTTTCAGATGGGACTACATTCAAGAAGGAAACACTACCTATAAAGATATGGACAGAATGGTTGCTGCTGAGAAAGGGTTGACTACATGGTCAAAATGGGTCGACTCCAATATTGACCGAACTAAAACACAAGTTTTCTATCTTGGGATTTCTCCTGCTCACGTCGTGTAAGTATCTCATTTATATAAAACAGTAAATCAACAATGCTACTTGGCCTGACGAAACAAAATTTTCATATGAGGTTGACAAGACATCACCAAGTCATATAAAGTGCTCTTTATTTTCGAAAAATTGATCATTCAAATTTTTATTGATAATATATTTTTCTTTGAGATTTTTCAGTGGCCGGGAATGGGATAAACCAAAGGAAACATGTAAAAATCAAACACTACCACTGAATGCAACAATATATCCTGGAGGTCAAGATAAAGGTGTTGCAATAGTTAAAAAGGTTCTAAATAAAATGTCGACAAAAGTAAAATTACTAGATGTGACAACTCTGTCCCAGTTCAGGAAAGATGGTCATCCATCAATTTATGGAACTAAAGATCATAATTGGTCAGATTGCAGCCATTGGTGTTTAGGAGGCGTTCCTGATTCTTGGAATCAACTATTTCATGCTTCTGTACTTAATGCATAATAATGCAGTTTTTCCATTGATGAGTTATTTTCTCAAAACACGAAGGAATTGAGTAATTCTCTGCTAATCCTTATATTTCGATCAATAGACCGTCTGACCCGTAAAAAAAAATTATGTTAAGATTTTTTTACTGAAAAAAGAATTAATGACTTAATATAAGTCTGGATTCAAATATGCTTCTTTTACTACAAAATTTTAGAATCTGGATCATTCCTAAAGTAGTTGAACATATTTATATGTTCTTCACTTATTTCTAACACCTCTTTTGTGGAGGGACACTACAAAAAAGAGGTTATTTTCGACGCCTACTGCTGCAAAACAAGAAAACCATAGGGAAAAGTAAACTGACGAGGTTTTCCACATGACCGTCGACAATAGTTGACAATTGTCAACAGAGGTTCATATGACCGTCGGCATTGGCCACCCGTGAACGTATGTGCGCTTTTATTACTGATGGTTGTATAGAAAACCATCCGCAGTTTACAATTACTTTTCCCTCTAGGTTATATGGAAAACTGTCGGCATTAGCCAATTTAACCACGTTTTCCTCACCGTCGGGAGAATCTTTTGCCAACGATTTTCTTAAATTACCCCGCTTTTACGTTGCGGGCTATAACCTCAATTTGTGTCGTTAGATATGGACAACTTTGTTATAAAAGCTACTCTTCACCATATTATTACTATTTAATTGTAGTTGAATTTTATTTTCAATATTAATTGAAATAATAAACTGAAAACAAAAAAGAAACAAAAACAACCGGTTGGTAAAACCGAATATTAATTAGATGGTGTTTAAAAATGTGTAGAATTCATTCATAATGATCCTTTATCTTAAATATAGTTCATATTTTCAAAAAAAGAAACAAAATAATCCCTAAAGATAATCATAATGATTCAATAGTCTTACCATAAATTTTAGAATTTTTTTTAGAAACGCATAAACTTTGGTACGTTTTAAGGCCCACTAAATACTAATAATAATTTCAAGACTTCATACACATCTTATATAATAGTTCTAACCACAAATTCTTTTTTCTTCTCATCCCCTCTTTTTCTCTCTATTCCTCTCTAGAATGGGTTTCTTCTTGTTTCTTTGTCTTTCTACTTTAGCTATTTGTTCTTGTTACTTTGTTGATAAAGTACATGGAGGTCGGATTAATAATTCAAAATTGAAGGGTTGTGATTTATTCCAAGGGAGTTGGGTTTATGATGAATCTTATCCTCTTTACAACTCATTGGAATGTCCATTTATCGATAGGGGTTTCGATTGCTTACGTAATGGTAGACCTGACAAACAATATCTCAAATACAAATGGAAGCCCAATGGTTGCCAAACATCTAGGTATTTTATTTCTTTACATCATCATCCTTTACTCTTTATATTATTATAAAATTTCATCTTTTTATTGAATTTTAATATATTACCTTTCTTTCGTTATATATACTTTTTAAATATTGGTTACACCCCTAGTCCCTACTATGGCTGGGCAGCCTTTCCTCAGGTTGGTAGAGTCGGGTTCCCCTTTTACCCACAAAGGAACACCTGTGGCCGCCCGACATCCGGTCACAAGACGTTTCGTAGACGTTAATAAACACATTAAATGTTGAAATTAAATTCTTACAGATAGTAATGGCCTAAACTCTAATTAATTTATTCTTTATTTATACTATTTAACTCAAGTCAATAAATATTGGATTCTATCTCTACCATAATCCAACATGTGACCTCTAAAATTTTGGATTAGATGTGCAAGGAACTGTTGCTGGTTGTAACTCATCTATTAGATGATTTTCTTATTTGTGAATCTTTATTTTATTTTTTTAATTTAGGTTTGATGGTAAAGATTTCTTGAGGAGATTTAAGGGGAAAAGGGTTATGTTAGTTGGGGATTCACTAAGTAATAACCAATATCAATCCTTGGCTTGCATGGTTTATGCTGCCATCCCCAATTCTAATTATACCACTACAACTGGAAGGAAGGAAGGAATCTACTCTGTGACTTTTCATGTTAGTAACCCTATTTCATCTTTTAATTAATTATGTTTATTTCTAAATTTTAGTATAACTAATGGAAAAGTGCTACTTAGAATCTTATTCAAATCTGTTAAATTTTCAAAAATTAGTCGATGAAAATATGGGATTAGAGTGAGCCACATAAATTTTTAAGTAAACCGATGAGTAAGAACTCTAGCATAAAGAAACATGGAGTATATGATTTTAATTTGGGTTGATATCATAATTTAATTAATCATTCGAATTTTTTATTTTTCTTTTGCAGGATTATGATGTTACTATATTATACTTTCATAGTGTATTCTTGGTTGATTTAGTTGTCGAAAATGGTGTAAGAGTACTTAAGATTGATTCGATAAGTGATGGTGAAGTATGGAAGAACAGTGACGTATTAATCTTCAACACGTGGCATTGGTGGTTTCATAGTCATAGTATACAACTGTAAGAACTCATGATTTTATTATCAAATAAAAAATGTTTTGATTGTTCTATTAGACATATAAATTATAAGTACTTTCTATTTGCAGATGGGACTACATTCAAGAGGGAAACATGATATATAAAGATATTGATAGATTGGTTCTTGTAGAGAAAGGGCTGACTACTTGGTCAAAATGGGTTGACTCCAACATTGATACAAGTAGAACACAAGTGTTTTATCTTGGCATTTCTCCTGCACATTTCTTGTAAGTACCTCTTTCATATATAGTACTCTTGACGTCGAAAATTATTCGTTTAATTAGTTTTTAAGTGATATATGTTTTTCTTATGTGATTTTCAGTGGTCGAGAATGGGGTAGTCCAAGGGAAACTTGTGTGAACCAGACAACGCCTTTCCAAGGAACAATATATCCTGGAGGTGAAGATACAGGAGTGACAATAGTTAAAAAGGTTTTGAATAAGATGTCAAAACTTGTAAAATTACTAGACGTGACAACTCTATCTCAATTCAGAAAAGATGGTCACCCATCAAAGTATGCAACAAAAGATCAAACAGGATTAGATTGCAGTCATTGGTGTGTGGGAGGTGTTCCTGATACTTGGAATGAACTATTTTATGCTTGGATAGTTAATCCATGGGGGTAAAATATTACACAATTTATATATATATGTTCTGGAAATAATTGGATGGATTCATTCACATATAACCATATAATTCTTTAATGCAATTCAAAGGAGATGTTAGAAATTGATCTCCAATTTAACATCTATTATCTACTAGTGATTTCTTTTTTTTATCTTTTGTTAATGCTAGACTCTATTGTGCTCATATTTCTTATGTTTTTTTTTTCTCACTCCCTCTAACTTACCTGCTGGTATACCATAGATACATACTCCACATGAATGGATTATTGAGAGATTGCGAGAGTGGGGATGTCGTCTTCCAGAATTGACCAACTTGAAAATTTCGGCTATTTTAAGAAAGTTACTTTCGGCAATTTTAAGTTACCACTACGAAAATTTCCTCATTTTTCAAACTTCAACCTATATTTCAATGTCCAAAATACATGAATCAAAACCTAATATGATCATCTTCTTCTTTCTCTAGAGTCATTTCTGTAATATGGGTTTCCCTTTTCACATTATTGCTTTCTATCTTTCTATTGGGTTGATGATCTTATTTGTGGTCAACGATGGAGTACATGGTAAGCAATTTAACACGGTAGGAGTATTAGGTAGTAGTGGTTGTGATCTTTACACAGGAAGTTGGATTTTTGATGAATCATACCCTCTTTATGATTCATCCAAGTGCCCATTTATTCAGAAGGGGTTTGATTGTCTAGGTAACAATAGCCCCGATATAACCTATCTTTGATATTTTTTTGGGTTAATTCCGTTTTGGCCCCCGATTTGTGACCAACTGGCCGTTTTGGCCCCCAATTGTGTCCGGCAGTTCGTTTTGGCCCCAAAAAATTCCTAAATGGCCCCAAATTTTTTCAACCTCCCAATTCTACCCCCATGGCATTTCTGTAATTATTTTTTTTTTCCTTTTCTTTGTCCACCTCATCTAACAATTGACACATCACTCTGTCCACCTCACCCTTCTTCTCCGGCGAAAGGTTGTCGGCCGGAATAAAAAATTCCGGCCGGCCACCTTTACCAAAATAATTTTTTTTTTTTTTTTTATTTCTCTCTCTTCTTCATCTCCTTCTTTCTCTCTCTTCTTCATCTCTTTCTTTCTCTCTTCTTCTTTCTTTACCTCTCTCTCTCTCTAACCCCTCTCTTTCTCTTTCTCCAACCCCTCTCTCTCTCTATCTTTAAAACTCCGGCGAAGGGGCGGAGCCCCTTCGCCGGAGAACCAGACCGAGATCTGGTTTCTACAACCAGATCCCGGTCTGGTTTGAAACCAGATCGGAATCTGGTTTCAACTAACCAGATTTCGTTCTGGTTAGTTGAAACCAGATTCCGATCTGGTTTCAAACCAGACCGGTATCTGGTTGTAGAAACCAGATCTCGGTCTGGTTCTCCGGCGAAGGGGCTCCGCCCCTTCGCCGGAGTTTTAAAGATAGAGAGAGAGAGGGGTTAGAGAAAGAGAAAGAGAGGGGTTAGAGAGAGAGAGGTAAAGAAAGAAGAAGAGAGAAAGAAAGAGATGAAGAAGAGAGAGAAAGAAGGAGATGAAGAAGAGAGAGAAAGAAGGAGATGAAGAAGAGAGAGAAATAAAAAAAAAAAAAAATATTTTGGTAAAGGTGGCCGGCCGGAATTTTTTATTCCGGCCGGCAACCTTTCGCCGGAGAAGAAGGGTGAGGTGGACAGAGTGATGTGTCAATTGTTAGATGAGGTGGACAAAGAAAAGGAAAAAAAAATAATTACAGAAATGCCATGGGGGTAGAATTGGGAGGTTGAAAAAATTTGGGGCCATTTAGGAATTTTTTGGGGCCAAAACGAACTGCCGGACACAATTGGGGGCCAAAACGGCCAGTTGGTCACAAATCGGGGGCCAAAACGGAATTAACCCTATTTTTTTTTAGAGATAAAACATAATTCATTCGTAGAAGGAATACGATCCAACAGATTACATGGTTTTAATTATTTTGACTCCTTTGAGTACAACATGGATTTACTAAAGTAAATAACAACATGAAACTCATAAAATTAAAAACAACATGAAGAGAAAAGATTACAAAATTGCAAAAATAAAATAAAAAGACCCTAAAGGTCACAAATTAAGGATCCTAAAGATCACGAAGGAGACCCTCAAGGTCGTGAATTTTATTATACTTACATACAAAGAAAAATTACCAGAAACATCCACAGACAGAGATCCGACGATAGCCATATGACAGTCAAGATCAATACTCATGAATCGATTTCCTCTTACTGAAGAACAAGAGTAAGGATTGCGACACCAGATCTGAACAAAAAGCAATCAGAGTTTCTCCAACGTCGTTCAAACTTAAAGATTGCGACTCTTGTTTGAACCATATAAATTTAGGGTTTCGATCAGACAATGTTGCAATAAAGAAGTTAGGATTTTCCATTGTCTAGATTCAGAGATCACAATGAGAGAAAGGGCATGAAATGGTAACTTCTGAGGCACCCTTCTTACTGTAGAACCTTGCCGATACGGTTGTAACTTTAAGCACACGTACTCTCTTAATTGAAATACTACATCTCTCCGCCCTTTGTCAGCATATTATTTCATCTTATTTTGGGTAATATGAAGATGACTCTAAGGATAGAAATAATTTGACACAAAACTCCTAATGATCCGTGCTTGAGGAGTCGCTTTGTGACATGGCTGCTAGCGATATTCACTTTTCTTCCTCTTACACTTTCAGCTTCCATATCTAAGATGCCACCAAATAATATGCCCCCTTTTTATTTGACCAATTGACAAGAACCTTCAGGTCTTACTTGAAGCCAACCAAAGATAAACGTAATACTTATTAACAAAAAAAAAGATAAACGTAATACTAATAGAAAAATGCTTTAGTCTAAATGTGATTGCCGAAAGCAAAACAAAAAAATCTGAAATCATTTCTTTCTTCACAAGACAAATCGGAAAATGCTTTAGCAAAAAATTTTAGTTTCAGTTTGTGTATGTTAAATGCAAAAGACAAAATACGAAACATTTTTGCAAAAAAAAAAATTAAGCAAAAACGAATTTGTTCCAAAACTAATAAAATTGTTGAGAGCAAACTAAGATCTGTTCAGAAATTTTCAAAAATATTTTGACGTTGATTTGGACGGAAAATTTCATTTTGAGGGTAAAATTGTATTTTTACAAAATGATTTTTTTTTTACAATATTATTCAGTTTTGGGCCTAATTTTCTGTTATCCCTCAAATTTTGAGTTTTATAATTATCCTCCCTACTAAGGGATATCTCAAGAGGACACCCTCAAAATAGAATATTCTTGAGATATATATGTTTAACTACCACGGTCGTCTTACAGATCAAACTATAGAAACTAGAATTGGAAGCCTTAAAGCATTTTAGTCCCTAAGACTAAGGTAATGCTCAAGGATCTGATGTCAGACTACACAGTCAATGGTTACCAGCTTTACGTTTTAGCAAATGCTATGCGAGACTATTCATAAGGTCTATACAACTACTAAGTTCACACGTATAGCTAGGATCTTGACACTCTACCAAGGGGCGTGGGATTGTTACAAATAATGTTATCCTTATTTTCAAGATTATATGATTGAATCTTTATCCATTCAACAAAACGCGTACAAATGCTTAGGGTGGTCCTTTGTTTAAATGTAAAGTCAATTCTCAAGTCTTTAGGTGATCTATAAAAGTTAATAGTCAAAGTCTTGATGGAACCCTTATATTTATTATAGAGTCAAGTCTTGGGAGTCTTTAGTACGCCCTTGTGTCTATTTCAGACAAAATATCAAATAGCTTGAAGTAAAGTCTTAGAGCAACGCTTGTAGCAAATTTTTGTATCGCACTATCTAGGAATTTAATTTTTTTATGTCCACATAAAACTTAATCATTTTGTCGAGTCGTTTTGCTCATTATAATCCAATAGAGAGAAAAACTCTTGTGAACTTTGTAGAACTACATCGCTCTAAAGAACTTAACTTAAACACAAGCAAAAGTCGTTCCAACACAAAAATTATATGTTTCAACGTGGAGGTCCTGGAGGAATAACTAAATGGTGTGTTACTTAGGATGCAGAACTTTTAAGTAGGATTCCTACAAATGAATATTTGAACACCAAATACTATAGGATTCTTGAATCTTAAAGATTGTCAAGTCTTAAATTTATATTGGACAAAAATCTCAGCATATATATCTATAATATTTGTTAGGTATTTTATTACGTTATCCAAATCAATCTAATCAATCCAAAAAATGTTTCTTTAAAAGTAATTTTTTCGACAAAATAATTGTTTTGAAAACATGTTCTTTTTATTAAAAAAAAAAGAAATTCTCAAAACCCTTTATTTTAATATTTTTTCTTAAAAATTGTTTTTTTAATCCGTTTTTTCAAAAAAGTAATTTTTATGGAAAAAAATGATTTTTGAATTTTTTTTTAAAAGAAAAAACGATCTCTTAAAAAAAAAAGAAATGTTAAAAAAATTTCAAATTAATCTTAAGATTCTTATTAGCTACCAAACAACTCAAAGAAAATTATTTAGACTCGTCAATATATGAAATCATGAATCCAAATGACTTATGAATCCGTGATTTCATAATTCCTTCTCCCAAACATGCCATACTTTTTCTTTTCCTAAAGAGCTAGGAAATATTGCATTTGCATGCAACTCAACTTGAATCCCATGGCAGTCTCTCTTAAAACTAACTGCTCTTGGAGTTAGCACACAACATCTTTCTCCTCACTTGAATTTGACTCATAACATTATTACTTTTGGACGACGAATAGCATATATATACCTATACACTCTCCTTTTCTGTAACTAAACAATGAAAAAATATGGTCAAGCTTTTAATTAAGCTAGCTACTTTGTGCCAAAGCTTACTTCCCCATAAACAAATAAACAATGAAAAAATATGGTCAAGGTTGATAAATTTGATTCATTGAGTGGGTTCCAGTGCCACAGCCTTGTCTCTTTTTCTCGTTGTAATTAGTGACACGTTCGCACCTATATATGTACCTAAGTCATGACCCAATATGCAAGTCGTCAAGTCTTTAATTAGCAGGACCTCAATGATCAAATGAATGAATAGATCAACATTTCAGAGCCACTAACTCCTCTGTCAATCTATATCTATATATATTTATAAGAACACTTCACTTTCTTTATAGACATTGTACATGTCCTTGATTAACTAATTCAATCATCATGGAGCTTATTAGATTCCTAATGGCTATTTCCTTTCTTCTTGTATTTTTTTCTTCACCGAACATGATCAAGTTTAATGATGCTTGCAATCCAAGAGAAAGAGAAGCTCTTATAAACTTCAAGCATAATCTGAAAAATCCTTCAATCTTGTATTGGGTTGGTAACGATTGCTGCAAATGGTACGGAGTAATCTGCAAAAACAAAACTGAAGGTGATATTGTGGAACTTCAACTCAGGGATCTTTCCTTGAGTGGCGAAATGAATTCTTCTCTGTTGGAGTTGAAACATTTGTATCTCTTAGACTTCAGTCAGAACAATTTCATGGGGACCCCAGCTTCCTTGGGTTCATTTGAGAGTTTAAGGTACCTTGATCTATCCAATAACCATTTTACCGGCAAGGTTCCTCCTCAGCTAGGTAACCTTTCAAGTCTTCAATATCTTGATTTGGGACATAATAAGTTGGAAGGGGAGATACCAAGAACCTTGGGGAATCTTTGCAACTTGGAGGTATTAGATTTATCTGAAAACAAACTTCAAGGAGAGATATCATCAAGATTATTTACAAATTCATCTAAATGTTTTGGGAACAAATTGAAAGAGTTAGTACTTAACGATAACAAGTTTAATGGGTCTTTACCAGAAAGTTTTGGGCATCTCACGAATTTAGAACAACTGCAAATCTCCAATAACATGCTAGAAGGTGATGTAACAGAAGTTCACTTCGCCAATCTTAAGAAACTACATGTATTAGATATCAGTTCGATGGTTCTAAACATGAGGCGTGACTGGGTTCCTCCTTTTCAAATTCAATATTTACGACTTCAAAATTGTTCAGTAGGATATCGATTTCCTGAATGGTTGCGGACGCAAAAACATCTTAAATATGTAGATATATCTAATGTCGGAATTTCTGGTTCAGTTCCTAGTTGGTTTTGGAACATGACTTCCCAATTAGTATATGTAGACATATCTAATGCTGGAATTTCTGGTTCAGTTCCCAGTTGGTTTTGGAACATGACTTCCCAATTACAATATTTAAATATATCATACAATCAACTTGAGGGGGACTTATCAAATGTATTTTTGAAAAGTAAATCACTTGTGGAAGGAAGCTTTTACTTGAACTCAAACAGATTCACAGGTAACTTGCCACTTATATCTCCTGATGTCTACAAACTTGATCTTTCCAAAAATAACTTTTCGGGGAATATTTCTGTTTTACTATGTAATCCAGTAGAAGATATGAATTCCTTACTATATCTGGATCTTTCAGAAAATCAACTATCTGGAATGCTTCCTAATTGTTGGTCTTACTGGACATCTTTGGTTTTTATAAGTATTCATAGCAACAACATAACAGGGAGTGTTCCAAGTTCTATGGGCCTTCTTAGTAAACTTGGAATGCTGCTTTTACAAAACAATTCAATTACCGGAGAATTACCTTCCTCATTGCAAAATTGTACCTTTTTGATTTTAATCAATCTGGGTGAGAATAGACTCACAGGTACGATACCAACATGGATAGGAGAAAGGATTAAAACCCTCAGTGTCCTCCGATTGCATTCTAATAAGTTTCATGGTCAAATTCCTCAAAAACTTTGTTACCTTAGTTGGCTTCAAATATTGGATTTGGGGCATAATAATTTGTCCGGATCAATTCCAAAATGCTTTAGCAATTTTAGTACAATGGCTTCAAAACGGTACGGTGTTTCTGCTAAAACTTCTTTTAGTTTTATGAACACAGTAAACTTTGTGGCCAAAGGTAGAGATATGACATACAGAGAAGGTACGATTCAACTTGTTGCTGGTATCGACCTTTCAACTAACAATTTATATGGCGAGATCCCCAAAGAACTAACGTATCTCTTCGAATTGCAAACGTTAAACTTATCGAATAATAGTTTTACCGGAGGAATCCCAAATGGAATTGGTCATATGAACGCACTTGAATCGCTTGATTTGTCGATCAACAAATTATCGGGTTCAATTCCTCAAAGCTTGACGAATTTAACTTTCATAAGTTACTTGAACTTGTCATATAACAACTTGTCAGGAAGAATTCCATCAAGTACCCAACTCCAGAGTTTTTCCGAGTTGAGCTATATCGGGAACCATGATCTCTGTGGTCTTCCACTCGATAAATGCGACGGAGATGGACAACGTAAAAAAGAACCAAATGGTGACGGTGAAGGATCAATGGAGGAAGATGAAGATTGGATTGAGATGAAATGGTTTTATATGGGGATACCATTTGGATTTGTGGTAGGTTTTTGGTGTTTGTGGGGTGTTTTATTAGTGAAAAAATCTTGGAGGTATGCTTATTTTAGGTTTCTGGATGATATAATATACAAACTCTCTACTTGTCTGAAGCAGAAGAAAAAATAGTAGTTTTACACTGATAAGTTTATCTTTAATGTAATAATAAACTTTGTTTTCTGTAACAGAACAACAAGAGTTATTGTCTATAGTTATACTATTTTCTCAAGAACTCTGTCATCTCAATTCACTTTAACTGTTAGACCTTTTTATAACAATTTGTCAGGATCGCTTCTTAGATGTATCAGCAATTTTGCAACAACATATCTGGAGGACTCCCATAAGAACTTACCCGACAACCATTTTACAGGAAATAACCCTGACAAAATCGGCGATAGGAGTTTGCTTGAATCTCTTGACTTATCAAGAAACAAACTTTCATGCTTGATTCCTCAAAGCATGGAATGTGAGATCTAGGGTTTCGAAGAGAAAGATAACTGAAGATTAGGGTTACAAGTTATCTAAAATAAAAAGTATTAAAGACAAGTCAAAGTCTAAGACTCCAGTCAAGACAATACGAGTCTATAATTATACTATTTTCTCGGGAACTTTGTTTTCTCAATTTTTTTTTTTAATTGTTCAGCGTGTGCCTCAAACCCTTGACCTCTAAGGTGGAAGACTATACCTCTTACCACTCTAACCAAGGATTGTTGGCACTGTTTTCTCAATTCACTTCAACTGTTAGACCTTTTTATAACAATGTACAAACTCTCTACTTGTTGAAAGCCGAAGAAAAAATAGTAGTCTTCCATTGATGAGTTTATCTTTAATGTAATAATAAACTTTGTCTTGGACTCCATCGTGCTCATATTTCTTATTTTCCTTTTTCTCACTCTCTCTAACTTACCCGTTGGTATACGATCGATAGTCGACACGAATGGATTATTGAGAGATTGCAAGAGTGGAGATATTGTTTTCCGGAATTGACTAATATATTTCAACTCATTTTTCGTTCTTAAGAATACTTTTATAAATTAAACTTAAGACTGACCCTCTTTTGTGGCATTTTGTTGTATCATGTCAAAGATTCTTTTCTGTAATTGTCACCATACTACAATACTACCATTTACTGTAAAGCTTCATAACTAATGTATTCTTCTCATTTTGAATATAAATATTTCATCCATCTTAGAGATTTTATCTATCTTTAAGCTATTAACTTCTCTAAAATATCTCTACATTTTCTATATTTATATGCCTATATCTCATTTTTCGTTTCCATATTAGCAAAACCCTAGAGAATCAATTGACCAACTATGATATATTGAACAATTAAATCAAACCCATATTTAGAAAGCTACTTTTGGCAATTTGAAGTTACCAATATGAAAATTTCCTAATTTTTCAAAATTCAACCTATATTTCAATGTCCAAAATACATGAATCAAAACCTAATATTATCATCTTCTTCTTCTTCTTTCTCTGAAGTCATTTCTGTAATATGGGTTTCTCTTTTCACATTAGTGTTTTCTACCTTTCTATTGGGTTGATGACCTTATTTGTGGTCAATGATCAAGTACATGGGAAGCCATTTAACAAGGTAGGAGGAGTATTAGGTAGTAGTGGTTGTGATCTTTACACAGGAAGTTGGATTTTTGATGAATCATACCCTCTTTATGATTCATCCAAGTGTCCATTTATTTAGAAGGGGTTTGATTGTTTAGGTAACAATCGGCCTGATAAAACCTATCTTCAATATAGATGGAAGCAGGGACGGATCCAGGATTTTCACTTAGGGGGTGCGGATTTATATACTTAAATAATTTTTTTTTTTGCAAACACAGTAATTAACAAATTATCTAAAAAACCTACTTTCTTACGATCACGAGGTTCATTCGAATATGAAATCCAATCCTGGAAATACAACATCCCATTTTTTTTTACTACTCAAGGCTTCGATACATTTCGAAATCAAGAAATCTCGACTGGAGCAAGTGCTATGAGAGAACAATTAGTTGATCCGGATTTGCGACTATTAATTATATTAATACATCAACCATTACAAACGCAATTGACCTCTACGAGAGTTCATATTTTGAAATTTTCGCATAATCGACTCATCATCAATTTCACCAAGAACTTCTTTTCAATAAAGCCTAATAAACTATCATTCGACTACGGATCACCCATCTTGTTTCTTAAACGTGTTTTAACTAGCTTCATAGCTAAAAAAAAGCTCTTTGAATGGAGGCAGTTGCAACCGACAAAGTTAGTGATAAAGTGATAAACAAATAAACTAAATGATATATTTTATCTCTCTAAGTTTCTATCAATGTTCTACCAAGAGCTTCAATCCCATCTAAATTTGAGAAATCATCATTCTGCCTCATATCGGATTCTTAACTTGAAAATGGTAATCGTAGTCTCGGATCAATTGGCAAAGATGATAAATTAAATCCGAGAGAACTTGCCAATGTCGGAGTCGCTTCCGGTGTTTGAGTCGGTCCCGGTATTGGAATGGTAAATAACGTTCGAGTCGAGTCTTTCTTCTGGTGTTTAACTCGACGAACACGGAAAAAAAAAAACTTATAAAATATATTATCCTTGTTGCTAGTTGAGCTTGAAAACTTGATAGTAGTAAAGGAGAAGTGATTGTGGTGTAGTTTGAGATGAAGAAGAATTGGAGGAAGAGATTAAGTTAAGTTATAGTAGATTAATTGAATTTTATAGGATGTACGGCAGATGAATTGAAGTTTATAGAGGTTTATGGTAGATGATGAATTGAATTTTATAGGAATTCAAGATAGTTGAAATATTAAAAGTAATAAATTATTCAAATTGCTCATAGTGGGACTCAAACCCGCTCCCACCCACCTAAAAATCAACACCTTAACCAATGAGCCAAGTTCAATATAATATCATCTATACGCACGATTTGGTATATATAAGTTTAGACACATATGTGTAAAAAAACAATGAATATGCTTGTCGGGACTCAAACCCGCTACCTCACTCTCCCACTTACCTAAAAATCGACGCCTTAACCACTGAGTCAAGTTCAACTTGGTTTCATCTATACACCTGATTCGATATATATAGGTTTAGGTACATAAATGTAAAGAAAACAATGAAAATGCTCTTAGACATACTCGACCTCATGTCCTCGAGACCCCTCCAACACTCCAACCACCAATCTAACCACTCCGCTGAAGGCTTCTTTGTGTTAATTTTTTATATCCGAGAATATATATATATATATATATATATATATATATATATATATATTTTTTTTTTGTTGAAAACCGAGAATATATATTTAGACATACCTATGTTTACATTAAAATGAAAAATTACTACTACTACTATATAATTTTTTCGGGTGGATCCAGGGGGTGCGCCCGCACCCCCTCGCACCCCCATGGATCCGCCCCTGGATGGAAGCCTAATGGTTGTGAAGCACCAAGGTATTCATTATCTTATTTTATTTTATTTTTGTTTCTCTTATAATTTTGGTTTAGGCCCATAATTGGGCAGATCATCACAGTTGAAATTTGTCATTAGAAAAAGTTACAAAATTTACACTAAAGTAGAACTCGCAACGGGACGTGTCAACCTAAGGTGACTCGTCCTTTGTCCTCTTGGGCCAACACGACCTATTTATAAACGGCGCAGGCGAGGGCTAGAAATGTTAACCTGATTATAAGCCGGCCGGACATGTTCAGAAGGAGAGCTTATTAAGGCCCAATTTAGTTGTTGTGGCTGAACTTTTGGGGAGTTCGTGTTCGTGGCCATCTAGAGAGTTTTGGCCACACGACACGGCCGGTGGAGAACTGTCCCTTACAGCAATCGTGTCACAAATCACACTATCGGTTTTGCATAGAACACTGATTCTTATGATCCATCAAAATCTGAATAGACCCAAACTATATTTCAGAATATTTGTTATTGTTTGACTCCTTCAAATAACTGGTTCAGATTGATCTTGAGTCATTTGAGTCCGACATAAATTTTGTCTGAATTAGGAGACCTCTGTACCTAAGAAATAATCTAAACGAATGCACTTGACTAAAATATATCAGATTTAGACTATGAGAAAAAAAAATAGTACCTTATATTGTTAGTACTCGGTTTAATCTTATTATTATTTGTGAATTGTTGTTAGATTTGACGGTCAGGATTTGCTGAGGAGATATAAAGGGAAGAAGATAATGTTTGTAGGTGATTCACTGAGTTTGAATCAATGGCAGTCCTTGACATGCATGCTTCACAATGCTGCCCCTGAGGCCCAATATACCTCAGTCCGCAAGGGTGGCCTCTCTACCTTCTCATTTCCGGTTAGTTAGTTAGTTAATTGCTTCACAAATTTATAATTTTAGGTGTTTTATAAAAAACCCAAAATATATTTTATTCGAAAAATTCTGTATATTTTTTTTTTGTTAAAGGAGAAAAATTCTATATATTGTAAGAAGAAACTTAAAGCCATAATTCAGACACAACACCGTAATATTTTTTTTTTAATTATACTAATATTTGACGTATATTTCTGTATCATTAGGACTTCAATGTATCAGTGATGTTTTCTCGCAATGCATTCCTGGTGGATATAGTAGGCGAACAAAGGGGTCGAGTTCTAAAACTAGACTCGATAGAGGCAAGCAAAGAATGGTTAGGAGTTGATACATTGATCTTCAACACTTGGCATTGGTGGCTTCATACTGGCCGAAAGCAACCGTACGTATCAATAATCTCTTATGTTAATCAATTTATTATAATTTTTTTTATAAATTCTTATCAACCACCATTATTTTATGTAGATGGGACTTAATTCAAGAAGGAACAAACACATATAAAGACATGGATCGTTTGGTAGCTTTTAGAAAAGCATTGACAACATGGGCTAAGTGGGTTGATACCACTATTGATCCTACTAACACTACTGTCTTCTTTCAAGGAGTCTCACCCGACCACTCCAAGTAATTAACCCTAAACTTATTATTCTTGCAAGTTTAATTTTATTTCCCTTACCCCTCTAATATTTTGTTGTTTTCGTGAAAAATGATTAGTGGAACAGACTGAATGCGCCAGCAGAAAGGAATTGTTACGAAGAAACGACTCCATGGTACGGATCAAAATACCCGGCCGGCCCTCATCCGGCCGAAGTTGTTGTAAAAGAAGTATTGAAAAACATAGTAAAACCAGTTCACTTGCTTGACATAACACTACTCTCACAACTAAGAAAAGATGGACACCCAACAGCATATGGGGGAGGAGGGCACCTAGCAAGAGATTGTAGTCATTGGTGTGTTGCTGGAGTTACTGATACGTGGAACCAACTTTTTTATGCTTCTCTTCTTGATTTAGCTCCCAAATAAAGACATAAGTAACTATATCTAGCTATCCAAATAAACTCTGAACAAGTTATATTTTAATTGAAATATACCAATTTTTTTTGGTCTCCATACACATTCTAATCTATATGCTTGAAATTTGGTAAGTTGGTTTTTCCCTTAACAATAAGATTTGGACCCTGATATCTCAGTAAAGAGACGTATATGTTTGATTTATGTCGCAGCTATCTGTTTTAATAATTTAAAAACCAATGATTATCACGCTTTGTTAATGCAATGTCTTTCACTTCTTTTGGTACGTAAGTACAAATTGTCGAAGGTGGCATCACATTGAGCGCTTAAATAGAGTTTTGTCATCTGATGTCTGCCACTAAGAGCATCTCCAATGCAAGACTCAAGAAAAACTCTAAAAATCTTATGTGTCGAGTGTGAAAAATGGATCTCTAAATAGTCTCTTTCCTAGTTGGCCATTTAGAGATACTCTATTGAAAAACCTTCTCCAATGCAACACTTGAGAGAAACTCTAAAAACTTATATTTTAGTACAAAATTAATTGATTTGCTTATGTGGCACTTAGAGATCCTCAAGATGACACTCTAAATTTAGAGTGTCCTCCTAAGGATCTCTAAAATAACTACCGCCACCTCACTTTAGAGATCCAAGTTAAGTTTTGCATTGGAGATGGATTTTGAAGAGAAACTCTAAAAAATCCCATGTGACATTCTAAGATTTAGAATTTGAGTGTTACATTGGAGATGCTCTAACAGGCGAGTAAATCGAGACAATGGTTGCGGTGGTGGAATGTGACTCAATAGTTGCTCTAACTCAGGCTAGCACAACGGACTCTGGCTGGTTGCAAGACTCGGCTCACTAATCTTAGCGGCTCAAACGGATACTACCTACGCTCGGGCTGCGGGTATCCGTGGGCCTTAACTGGGTCTAGTGAACGTGACCGGTTTGGGGCTTTCGGGTTCTTCTTCCAGTTCCTAACGGAAGAAGACCACCTTAGAGCAAGTCCAGCCCCAGCCGACTGAGGCCATAATTTTGAAATTATGGCCTCAGCCACCCGCTCCAAGCCCAACCGCTTGGAGCGGAGGCTGGGGCTCCTCCTTCAGTCGCCCCTAATGTTAGGGGCGACTGAAGGGGTCCCCATGTGACCGTTGGGGTCCCCAACGGTCACATTGGGGACAGATCTGGCCGTTGGTTTATCCAACGGCCAGATCTGTTTGTTTTTTTATTTATTTTTTTAAAAAATATCAAACAATTAAAAATAATTAAAAAATTATAAATAACTTAAAAATCAAAATACATTTTTTGTAATTCTAATTAGTTTTAATTTTTTAAAAAAAATTCTAGAAAAACATAAATATTAGTAATTGAAATACATCCCACCAAATGTCGGTCCCCGAATAAATTTTTTTTTCGAAAAATAGTTCAAACACGTATTTTATATATACATAAAATCACACACGTTTTTCGCACACCAACTAAAAGTGCACACAAGCATTTCCCACATGAACAAATTTTTGGCCTCAAGAGAGGCTGGGGCTGGAGCTGAATTTTAGAGGCTGAGCTGAGGCCAATAATTTTAGGTGAAAAAGTGATTTTTTCTGCCTAAGACAGGCTAGGATTGGACTTGCTCTTACTATAAAGTCCATTATGACTCTTTACTTTTTCTTCAATTCCCACTCTTCACTTTTTCTTCAAGTTGTTTCTTCTGGAAAATCATTTTCTCTCACTAACTTCTTTGTTTGTTTGTTTGTTAGTAATGGGAAAAGGGTTTGAAGATTTTGAACCGATATTTGGAAGAATTAATGCAGAATGGGAAGAGAATAATAACTCCATTAATTCTTCTTCGATGCTTCCCTTTATCTTTCATGTTCATGGTTTAGATGCTTCCGTACTTAGAATCCATGTCACTGACTTCCATTCTTACTCTTGGGAATCCACTCGGTCTATTATCCAACTTGAAGACTTGGTAATTTTTAATCTCTTTTTCTTGTTTTATCAATTCATTTTTCTTTCCATTACTATTACACAAATGCTATGAATCTGTGAGGACTTTGTTATGATAAACCCTAAGTAGGTTACACATTGTAGAAGAAACACATTTCTATTTACCAATGTGAAATTGAGATTTGATTCTTTTGTTCACGTTCTTTTAGCTTAATTTCGTTTTTGAATGAGATTTTGAAATAGGAATGCACAAGTTTTGTTGAGGGAAATTATAATCAGCTTCTACTTTCTTATAAAGATGTTAGTCTTGTTAATGTGTTAAAGATTGGAATGAGATGTTTTTCTTTTTCTTTCTTACAATAAAGGATCACCTGAGTACAATAGACATAATACATCAAATGTTTTGGATACATCATTAGGATGGAATATGCTCATAGCTGCCATAAAACAATCCTGAAGACGCTCATAATCCCTAAAGGCCGTAGAAAATACTTCTATTTTAGACCCTTAATTACAAAAATCAATAAATGATGGATTTCCACAATAACGTGACCTCTGGTTGGGAGGGTGTACACTACTAATGAAGCTAGACCCTATGTGCGGGTGCCGCATTAGACGTTTGTATTTTGGTAGTACTATTTTGGTCCAAATGGTGTTGCATATATTGTTTTCCACTTAAATTGAAGCAAGCATGTAAACTGGGAAACCAAGTTAAGCACAATCGCTCGATTAGAGTTTCTCTTTATATTGATGAAGTTATGGAAATATTCTTGATGAGATCAAATACGACGAGGTAAATATATAGTGCATGTTTATTCTCTCTTATGTTGAGAGATATATCATATATGGGGGCAGTTCTTATAATTTTAAACTTTTAGTCCTTATATTCACTATTGATTTCAGTTTAAATTGAGTGACAAGAGTAATTAGTGGGGAAATGAATATAAATTGCAGAAATTGTGAAATTTTGTGTAGACGATGGTCATATTACAGTATTACATCATTCCAATTGCGGATGATTCTCATCTACTTCAGAAGATCACCCCTCCTAAAGTTTCATTCTTTGGGTCATTCTGTATGGACTTCACAAGCAATTATAAGCAGGCATACTTGGTCCATTTTCTATTATGCCATAACCAGGCATGTTTTTTGTTTATAATATGCAAAATTTACACAAGGAGTTCTCATATTTCTTTCATTATTTCTATCATTTGGATGGAAATAATTAAAAAGGGATCCTTAAGTGAAATCTCATGTACGTTGAACTCGAAGTAAAATTCTTTTGGTTGATATATGCTGATATTCAGTATCATGCCTCTAATTTTACTGAGCCTCAGCATCTGCTTCTTACTACTGATACTTTTATGGACAGAGAGATGAAATCGGGCTTAGTGGTTCATGGCATGAGTTTGTCGCTTATCTCACAACGTCATTTAAGTCCGGCGAAGTAAAGCTTGTCATTAACGGACTCCTTGCGACCAAAGGATCTGCTGATGATGATGGTTAGTTGCCTACTCTTCTAGCTAGTCATTTATGAGGTTTGATTAAGGAGACAGTAGCACTCTGCTCCGTTTACGATTCTAATTCAACTCTGCATTTCAGAAATGAGTTGATAATGGCTGCTTGCTGGCAATAAAAATGTTTGTATTTGAAGCCATAAATGTGGCATTGATATTATTTCCATTTAGAAACTCTCTGGCTACTAGTTTCTATGTAGCCTAAGTAACTTAATCTGTGTATGTACGGTAAAAATTACTTACCAATGCAGTTTTAATTGTGATTTGAGTGGAAGAACTTCATAAAATTCTTATGGAGAGAGGGTTCTTTCTATAACGTCATTTAGTATTATGGAATTATTGATAATTAAGACACCATCATTCACTCACTAGAATATCTTATCTTGTTAAAATTGAATGACAGATACCTTCTTTTGCATTTTTCATCAGAGAAGTCATATCCTTTGTATCATGTTATCAGACAATGCTCAATATTCTAGTAACATAGCCCACATGGGAAAGTTATCTTTCGGTTGTATTTCAGGTATCACTTTTGCTAAGTTGATTGCTCAGAAGTCGAAGGGCATGCCTCGTGTTACTATTTCTCTTCAGAGACTTATGAACTCATCTGTCAATGATGCCATAGCGAATCTATCTATGGAGCTCTTTAAAGCATTTAAAAGCAATCATGCTTTAGTTGTACGAGGTTGGTTAATCTTGCAGTATTGCTTCTTTTTGTTGTACGAGGAGGAAAGTGATTTTTTATTTTTATATTTGTTAACTTGCCTGCCGATTCTTGCCAGAATTATTTCTTATAGCTTATTGCTGCACTAAACTTTGTTGTGTTTGCTTATCACTGTCATCATTCATCAAAATATCATTCCCGATTATTTGTAATGTTCTTGTGTTTGCTACCACAGGAGTATGTTTCTGCTACAGTTGAGGGTGGAAACTGAGTTTTGGAGTAAAATTCTCCTAAGGAAGATTATAATTACTCGTAAGAAATATCAGATATTCAAAAGTGAAAGAAGTAGTTGAGAGAAATATTTGCTACTACGTACAGAAGTTATCTCTTTAATTATATCTAACATTGATAGAGGAACAAGGTTTTGGGCCTTTTGGCATTCGCCACGAATTAGAGGTGTTGGATATGAGTAGGAAAAGCCGTAAAGGCTAGGCCCTATTTTACTGTCTTATGTAAAAGGTCCTTTACTTTTTACTTATAACTTCTTTTAACTCTTTGGGTCAAGTAGTGTTGGATGTACTCAATTTCTTTGGATTTGTATTAACTTGAGGTCCATTACCTTTCACTGCTATTCACGTGGAAATGTTTGTTTGTTACAATATACACTTCTTCTGTCCCTGTACTCAACTGGGAGAATCCACTGATTGTCTTCTTATATTTGTTACAGAGCAAGAGCGTTGCTATCAGTTGACTGAACGGTTATCTGCTGAAAAGGTCCCTTCACTTCTTACTGTGATCCTATTATGAATTTCAGTCAGTGTTTAATACAAGCTTGTATTCATGTGTTCATATTCTTAATAACTTCTTATTCGTCGACAAGTAAAATGGCCATGATGCCCTTACTAATGTAAATACCTAATGAGACCCTGCCTCGAAAATTGTGATTGGTGCAGAAGAATAGTTTCACTCCTAGCTTGGAGTGTACTTCATTTGCTTACTAACATTTCTGTATTTAAATCTTCCAACTGATCATCACATGTTAATAATGAAGGAATTGTCATTCTTGTTCCTTAGATGTCACTGTATAATGTCTAACCAGTTAGCTTATGTCATTCTCATTCCTTTGATCTCGGCATAACCTGGTGGAGCATTAACATTTTTTTGCTGCCACAATGTGAAATATTTTTCCAACATTAGCTTGATTTGTTACCTTGGTATGATGTAGTTCCATTGTGAAGGAAATATTAATAGAAATTTATAGGTGGTTAACTACGTATGGTTTCAATGATCATTGGAAGTTCGTTTTAAAGCTGATAGAAGACCTAATTTGTTCTTTCCATCATTCAGGAGAAGAGTGAAGCCATTCAAAATCAACTTGATGCAGCTTTGTTTTCCAAGAAACGACGATCATCTAACATGTCGGCCAAAGCATTGCCTTTTGCCATTCCTATTGGTAGTTTGGACGTTTTACCAACTTCTGAATCACTTGATTCTTCGCGTGAGTGCTTTTAGGTTGTCCTATATATCTTATCGGTTAGGAACTTCGGTTTATCTTTTTGTTGTTTTATTCTATCTTGCATGCTATTTTCTGTAGAACCAAATCTAACTTTTCTACTGCGGCAATAATTAAAAATCAATTTTGCTTTTATGTTTTCCATATCTCCCCTCCTTGTCAATCTTTCACTTTGAAATTTCCTCTTCTCTCACAGCCAGTAAAATACTAAGATATTTATCAGTTTACCATTAGTAGAGAGAGAAAATAATTTGTTAATTGTGAACTTATTGATTTCATACTTCCTCGTGCAGGGAATCCACCCATTGAAGCTCCTCCTGTCTCCACAAAATTCAGTCAGCGAGTTGTGCCTGCATATCGCAGGTAATTTAACTTTTGATTATTCATGATGAACTTAATTTTGCTCTCTGCTTTCTTCATCTTTTAGCACCACATTCGCAGGGCAAACGTAAGAGGAGTCGTTTTGGATGATACGGAGGATGGTGGTAGTAATTAAAGGTTTTGATTTCTAAACTCTCTCTCTTTTGTGCAAAGGAAAGGCGAAACAAAGAAGTATACGACTTACAACAACCATAGAAAGAACTAATGAAATAGTAAAGACGAATGCTCAATTTACTCTGACCCACACATGTAATTAGCTTACGCAACGCCATAGAGTACATTACATGGATCTTTGCCATATAAATTGTAAGTACTTTCTATTTGCAGATGGGACTACATTCAAGAGGGAAACATGATATATAAAGATATTGATAGATTGGTTCTTGTAGAGAAAGGGCTGACTACTTGGTCAAAATGGGTTGACTCCAACATTGATACAAGTAAAACACAAGTGTTTTATCTTGGCATTTCTCCTGCACATTTCTTGTAAGTACCTCTTTCATATATAGTACTCTTGACGTCGAAAATTATTCGTTTAATTAGTTTTTAAGTGATATATGTTTTTCTTATGTGATTTTCAGTGGTCGAGAATGGGGTAGTCCAAGGGAAACTTGTGTGAACCAGACAACGCCTTTCCAAGGAACAATATATCCTGGAGGTGAAGATACAGGAGTGACAATAGTTAAAAAGGTTTTGAATAAGATGTCAAAACTTGTAAAATTACTAGACGTGACAACTCTATCTCAATTCAGAAAAGATGGTCACCCATCAAAGTATGCAACAAAAGATCAAACAGGATTAGATTGCAGTCATTGGTGTGTGGGAGGTGTTCCTGATACTTGGAATGAACTATTTTATGCTTGGATAGTTAATCCATAGGGGTATTAATACAATTTTTATATATATATTTTGTGGAAATAATTGGATGGATTCACATATACCCATATAATTCTTTAATGCAATTCAATTTCAGATGTTAAAAATAGCTCTCCTATTTCACATCTATTGTTTCCTAGCTAGTGATTTCTTTTTTTATCTTTTGCTAATGCTAGGTTCCATTGTGCTCTTATTTTGACTAGTGAACATTTGGTTAAAATTGTTAAAATTGTTTTCTTATTCTTTTCGCTCTTTCTAACTTACCCACTAGTATGTGATCGACAAGAATGGATTATTTGGAGTGCCACTAGTGTTCCTGCTTGTCGAAAATGTTTAAGTGCGTCCAACCAACATGCAGGAGAGGCCGCAACTTGTATTGACGATTAAAATGCCCTTGTTCAAATCGTAGGATGACAAGATTGACATTATGTTGTGTCATCTTGTTCAACCGTATTCTATATCAAAAGATTTTTTGTATTGTCAACACACTTTAAGGGATATAACTTTGTGTCTCGAAATCTAGAATCTCAAGGTGAAAACTAACTTAGTAACAACTCAAACCTAAAGTGGTTGATATTGTGCCTTGAAATCACTATTACTACCATTTATTGTAAAATTTAAATGACTTATACTTATAAATAATACACAAAACAACATAATTTTGTTCATAACTTATGTATTCTAGTAATCTAGTTAGATACTGACACATCTCATTTTGAATATAAAAATTTCCTAAATCTTAGAGATTTTGTCAATCTTTAATATATCAACTTCTCTCAAATATCTCAAAATTTTCTCAATACTTCAATAGTCAGTTTCCATATAAACAAAATCCTACAGAATCATTCAACCAACTAAGATATATTCAACATAATTTAAACCCCATTTGTGGAAAAAAAATTTGCAATTTGAAATTTACCATTATGAAGATTTCCTCATTTTTCAAAATTCATCCAATATTTCAATGTCCAAAATACATGAATAAAAACCTAATATTATCATCTTCATCTTTCTCTAAAGTCATTTCTCTAAAGTCATTTCTCTAATATGGGTTTCTCTTTTCACATTAGTGTTTTCTACCTTTCTATTGGGTTGATGATCTTATTTTTGGTCAATGATCAAGTACATGGGAAGCAATTTAACAAGGTAGGAGTATTAGGTAGTAGTGGTTGTGATCTTTACACAGGAAGTTGGATTTTTGATGAATCATACCCTCTTTACGATTCATCCAAGTGTCCATTTATTCAGAAGGGGTTTGATTGTTTAGGTCACAATCGACCTGATAAAACCTATCTTCAATATAGATGGAAGCCTAATGGTTGTGAAGCACCAAGGTATTCATTCCCTCTTTTTTCTTTTCTTTTTTCTATTTCTATTGTAGTTTTGATTTAGGCCAATCCGGCAGATCATCACAAATGAATTTTGTCATTAGAAAAAGTAAGTTTATGATGAGAAAGGGTTTACCCTAAAGTAGAGGTCCCCATGGGCCTTGTCAGCCAGACGCGACTCGTCTCTTTTGTCCCCTTGGGCCAACATGACCCATTTATAAACAAATTGTGGCCGGACAGAGGGCTAGAAATGCTAACCTGAGGATAATGGACCATGTCCATAGAGAGGGCTGAATCGCTAGCCTATTATGGGCCAATTAAGTGGGT
Source organism: Eschscholzia californica (assembly GCF_041429995.1). NCBI lineage: Eukaryota > Viridiplantae > Streptophyta > Magnoliopsida > Ranunculales > Papaveraceae > Eschscholzia > Eschscholzia californica. The sequence goes on along the minus strand of NW_028238483.1, from coordinate 40,609,420 downwards.
GTGGTTTAACTCTTCGGGTCTGGCCACCACATAGCATAGCTTGTGAAGGAGTGGTGTCAAGTGGGAAAATGTTTCCGAAAAAATGTTTTTCGAAAGAAACAAACGATCTCAGAGAAATAGGAAAATGTTTGTGAAAAAATGATTTTGCAGAAAAAAAAGATTTCTCTAAAAAACTGATTTCTAGAAAAAATAGTTTCCGTGAAAAAATGATTTCCAGGAAACAAAAATGTGTTTTTATGAAATTATTTCTTTTATTTGATTTTTAGTTTGAAATTTGGGCTTAATAATGGAAAATCCTATCAAATCTTATGGGGTAGGGTGAGATTTTGGTCCAATACAAATTTTGGATTAGGAATCAAGAGTTTTATGAATCTTGATAGCCAAACAGACTAAGGAATCTTGATTTCTACTAAATCTCAATTTTAGTAGGAATCCTACTTAGAAATCCTACAATCAAACGCATCATGTGTGTTTTTGTTCTTTTTGGACCGGATCTGAAGTATGATTCAAGTTCTAAATTGATTCTAACTAAGTTTCAGAGTATTTGTTTTGTTTGACTAATTTGAATAATTTATTGAGGTTTATTTTGAGATCTCTCGAGTCCGACATGATTTCTGTCTGATTTAGAATACTGGTGTAAATAATTTAAAAGACCATTGTGCCCTTGACTAAAATAAAGAGAAGTTCTATTTATCCCTCTGTTTGGTCCTTCTCACACCCCTCCACATAATGTGGCGACATATCAATTGAGCGTGGAGCAAATATAGAGAGAATGGTGAGAGTATATATTTCAGTGAGACGTCGCCACAGCAGGCGATGGGCTGGAAGAAGGACCAAACGAAGAGATGAATCGAATTTTTGTAAAATAAAACAAATTCAGACCATGAAAATAAACAGACCACCTTACCCTGTGAATACTGTGTTTAATGTCAATATTATTTGTAAATTGTGGTTAGATTTGACGGTCAAGATTTGCTGAGGAGATATAAAGGGAAGAAGATAATGTTTGTAGGTGATTCATTGAGTTTGAATCAATGGCAGTCCCTGACATGCATGCTTCACAATGCTGCCCCTGAGGCCAAATATACCTCAGTCCGCAAGGGTGGCCTCTCTACCTTCTCATTTCCGGTTAGTTAGTTAGTTAATTGCTTCACAAATTTAAAATTTTTGGGGTTTTAGAAAAAACACAAAATATATTTTTGTTCGAAAAATTATATATAGTGCAAGAACAAACTTAAAGCCGTAATTCAGATAAAATACCATTATTTTATTTTGAATTATACTAATATTTGACTTATACTATATCATTAGGACTTCAATGTATCAGTGATGTTTTCTCGCAATGCATTCTTGGTGGATATAGTAGGTGAAGAAAGGGGCCGAGTTCTAAAACTAGACTCGATAGAGGCAAGCAAGGAATGGTTAGGAATTGATACGTTGATCTTCAACACTTGGCATTGGTGGCTTCATACTGGCCGAAAGCAACCGTACGTATCAATGATCTCTTATGTTAATCAATTAATTACAAATTTATTACGTATAAATTCTTATCGACCATCGTCATTTTATGTAGATGGGACTTAATTCAAGAAGGAACAAACACATATAAAGACATGGATCGTTTGGTAGCTTTTAGAAAAGCATTGACAACATGGGCCAAGTGGGTTGATACCAATATTGATCCTACAAACACTACTGTCTTCTTTCAAGGAGTCTCACCCGACCACTCCAAGTAATTAAGCCTAAACTTATTATTCTTGCAAGTTTAATTTTATGTAACATTTATATGCTATATATATATATATATAATATATACGTGTGTGTCCATTTCGATTGTTGATATACACAAGGGCGGAGCTAGTTTTTTATGTTAACTCGGACTAGTCTAAAATTACTAAGAGAACAAAACTTTCATTTCTGATGTATATGCATTCATAAGTAGTATTTCACAAATAAAAAATTTGCCACATAAAAAATTTTCTTCGACTATTGTTCTCATATATATATATATATATATATATATATATATATATATATATATATATATATATATAACTTTACGATCCAAAACAAATGATTCTAAAACTTCACATCAGAAGAAATAAGATTTACGTGAAAATTTCGTTAATACTTTAAACAACAAAACTTAAGAAAAATTAACTGTTAAAAGTTTATAATGTATGTGATCATTGGTAATTTGGGGACAAAGAAATTATTAGAACATAGGATGGAATCTTAAGAAATGGGTAAAACGTGACTTAACAAAAAAAGGATCAAAATAGTATTTAGATAAGAAATAGGGGGCAAAAATTGAGATCAAAAGTGAAAACTGCACAATGTAAGGGACAATATGAAATACATTCAAGAAATAAAAAGAACTTAAATTTAAGGAGAAGGTATTCGAATACCTGATGTGGAGTGTGGTGAGCTAGGGATCAACCCACCCTGACTATCACTAAGCAATGTCAAAATCCACATTACAAATTTTAAGTTTCATGAGTTCTGCCATGGGATGCCTCTACATAGTTCCGCCCTTGGATACACATGAACATTTTTCACCTGGAGAGACCACGTCACGAATCTTAATTCTCGAAAAAAAATATATGGTTACATCAACAATTGAATTATGTACATCATATTATACGAACATCCTATACTCTCATGCTCATTAAACCAATTTTTTTCTTTACACCTCTAATATTTTGTTGTTTTCATGAAAAATGATCAGTGGAACAGATTGGAATGCGCCAGCAGAAAAGAATTGTTATGAAGAAGAGACTCCATGGTACGGATCAAAATACCCAGCCGGCCCTCATCCGGCCGAAATTGTTGTGAAAGAAGTGTTGAAAAACACAGTAAAACCAGTTCACTTGCTTGACATAACACTACTCTCACAACTAAGAAAAGATGGACACCCAACAGCATATGGGGGAGGAGGGCACCGAGCAAGAGATTGTAGTCATTGGTGTGTTGCTGGAGTTACTGATACCTGGAACCAACTTTTTTATGCTTCTCTTCTTGATTTAGCTCCCAAATAAGACATAAGTAACTATATCTAGCTAGCTTAATCTAAGCTCAAAATACACTCTAAACAAGTTATATTTTAATTGAAATATGCCCATTTTTTGGTCTCCATACACATTTTGATCTATATGTTTAAAATTTGATAAATTGATTTTTCTGTTACCAGTAAGATTTGGACCCTGATATCTCAGTGGAGAGACGTGTATATGTTTGATTTATGTCATAGTTATCTACTTTTAATAATTTAAAAACAAAGATTATCACGCATTGTTAATGCAATGCCTTTCACTTCTTTTGGTATCTAAGTACAATTTGTCAAAGGTGGGCATCTCATTGAGCGCTTAAATAGAGTTTTGTAATCTGATGTCTGCCGCTAAGAGACAAATACATCTAGACAACGATTAAGAGACAAGTACATCGAGACAACGGTTGCGGTGGTGGAATGTGACTCAATAGTTGCTCTAACTCAGGCTAGCCCAACGGACTCGGGCTGGTTGCAAGACTCGGCTCACTAATCGAAGCGGCTCAAGCGGACGCTATCCACTCTCGGGCTTCGGATGTTCGTGGGCCTTAACCGGGTCTAGTGAACGTGACCGGTTTGGGCCTTTCCCGTTCGTCCTCCAGTTCCTAACGGAAGAAGACCACCTTACTTACTATAAATTCCACTCTGACTCTTTACTTTTTCTTCAATTCCCACTCTTTATTTTTTCTTCAAGTCGTTTCTTCTGGAAAATCATTTTCTCTCACTAACTTATCTGTTTGTTAGTAATGGGAAAAGGGTTTGAAGATTTTGAACAGATATTTGGAAGAATTAATGCAGAATGGGAAGAGAATAACTCCATTAATTCTTCTTCGCTGCTTCCCTTTATCTTTCATGTTCATGCTTTAGATGCTTCCATACTTAGAATCCATGTCACTGATTTTCATTCTTACTCTTGGGAATCCACTCGGTCGATTATCCAACTTGAAGACTTGGTAATTTTTTAATCTCTTTTTCTTGTTTTTTCAATTCATTTTTCTTTGCATTATTAGTATTACCCAAATGCTATGAATCTGTGACTTTGTTATGATAAACCCTAGCTTGAAGTAGGTCGTACATTGTAGAATAAACACATAGTTCTATATACCAATGTGAGATTGAGATTTGAGTTTTTTGTTAACGTTTTTAGCTTGACTTTGTTTTTGAATGAGATTTTGAAATAAGAATTGCACAAGTTTTACTGAGGGAGAGTTCTTATCAGTTTCTACTTATAAAGATGTTAGTCTTATCAATGTGTTAAGATTGGCATTCGATGCTTTTTCTTTTTCTGAAATTAAAGGATTACATGAGTACATTAGAAGACATCATGCATAAAATGGCTTAGATACATCATAAAGATGGAAAATGCTCATAATCACACAAACCAATTATTGATGGATTTACACCCCCAACCAAAATCGATACTATGACCTCTGGGGTTTCGAAGGGGTGCACTTCCAATGGAGCAAGACCCCGTGCACGACATTAGATGTTTGTGTTCTGGAAATGCTATTCTGGTCGAAATGGTGTTGCATATATTGTTTCCCACTTAAAATCGAAGTGTCATTTTGATTTGCATGTCAAGTGGGAAACGAAGTTAAGCTCAATTGCTCGATTAGAGTTTCTCTTTGTTAAGTTTGTGGCCATCCAACTCAAAACCAATTGGCAATGAGTGGAGAGGACCTTGGCCTTATATTCTTGGTTACTAGAATCCCATTGTCCAATGTGGGACTATTCTCACACTCTTTATATTGATGAAGACATGGAGATAATCTTGATTAGAATAAATAATACGAGGTAAAATATATAGTGCATGTTTGTTCTCTCTTATGCTGAGAGATATATCATATATGGGGATGATTCTTATAGTTTTAAACTTTTAGTCAAGGACTCAAGGTAGATTTCAGTATAAATTGAAAGAGAATAAAAAATAGCGTGGATATGATTACAAACTTACAGAAATTGTAAAATGTTATGCAAATGATGGTCATATTACTTCATTTCAATTGAGGATGATCCTCATGTACTTAAGAAGAGTATAAACAGAAGATCACCCTCCTTAACTTTCATACTTAGGGTCATCCCGTATGGACTTCACATGCAAGGGTAAGCATCAATACTTGGTCCATTTTCTATTATGTAAAGAGCAGCCATGTTATTTTTTGTTTGCAATATGCAAAAATTCACAAGGAGTTCTCATATTTATGGTCGAAATATTTTATTATTTCTGTCATTTAGGTGGAAATAATAAAAAACAGATATCTAATGAAATCTCATGTGTGTTGAACCCAAAGTAAAATTCTTGCGGTTGAAATTCAGTACCATCCCTAATTTTACTGCGCCATAGCATCCGCTTCTTACTATTGATACTTTTATGAGCAGAGAGACGAAATCGGACTTAGTGGTTCATGGTATGAGTTTGTTGATTACCTCACAGCATCATTTAAGTCCGAAGAAGTAAAGCTTGTCATAGAAGGACAAGCGACCAAAGGATCTGCTGATGATCATGGTTAGTTGCCTACTCTTTTAGCTAGTCAATTGTGAGGTTTGATTGAGGAGGCAGTAGCACTCTGCTTAATTTACCATTCTAATTCAACTCTGCATTTGAGAAATATAGTGAATAAATTGACAATGGCTGCTTTTGGCAATAAAAATGTCAGTACTTGAAGCCATAAATGTGACATTGTTAAACCCAGTGGACATGAAAGTAGCACAGACGATATCATTAAACCAGAACAGTGCATATGGTTTGATGTTCTTCTTGCTCTTGCAACAAGCTTATATGCAGAATTTCTTATATCATTAAATCGTTCTAATCAACTTCTTGAGTTCTTGCCCCTTTATTTTAGTTAATTTTTAAATTGTGAACAGCAGTACTAAAATATTTCAGTTGATAACTGCAGTACTGATTATAAGTTCAATTCATTGTTGAAAAGTATAGCAGATTTCTGTTTCTACGATGTACATAGTAACTTCTTTCAATTGTATCATTTGTATGTTGAATGGCTGATCGCTGATACCTGATAGTGGCAAATCTTGGAAAAACCATACAGTGGATATTAACTCAACAATGATGCGGCTTGTTGATATAATTTCCATTCAGAAACTCTTTGCTTACTAGTTTTATGTAACCTGGGTAATTTAGTCTGTGTTTGTACATTAGAAATTATTTAGCGATGTCGTTTTACTTGTGGTTTGAGTGGAAAAATTTCATAACTTCTTACAGAGAGAGGGTTCTTTCTATGGCGTCAGTTAGTGACTGGATAATTGAGACACCATCATTTAGTCACTAGAATATCTTATTTTGTTAAAATTGAATGAGAATTAGCTTCTTCTGCATTTAAATCAGAGAAATCACACATCATATTCTTTGTCTCATGTTATCAGTTATCACACAATTCTCAATATTCTAGTGCATAGCCCTCATGACAAAGTTATCTTCCGGCTGTGTTTCAACTTTCAGGTATCACTTTTGCTAAGTTGATTGCTCAAAAGTCCAGGGGCATGCCTCGTGTTACTATATCTCTTCAGAGACTTACGAACTCATCTGCCAATGATGCCATAGCGAATCTATCTATGGAGCTCTTTAAAGCATTTAAAAGCAATCATGCCTTAGTTGTACGAGGTTGGTTAATCTTGCACTGTTGCTTCTTTTTGTTGTATGACTAGGAGGAAATTTACTTTGTATTTATATATTTGTTCTTGTATTTGCCGACTCTTGCCAGAATTATGTCTTATAGCTTATTCCTACACTAAATTTTGTTGTGTTTGCTTATCACCTTCATCTTTCATCAGAAGATTGTTTCCGATTATTTGTTATCTTGTTGTGTTTCCTACCATAGGAGTGTGTTTGTGGTACAGTTGGCGGTGGAAACTGAGTTTTGTGATTACAATTCTATGTCGCTTAGCCTAAGGAAAGGAGATTATATTTACTCGTAAAAGATTATTCAAAAGTTAAAGGAGTAGTTGAGACTTGAGAGAAATATCTGCTACTATGTACAGAAGTTATATCTTTAATTCTGTATAACATTGATACGTGAACAAGGTTTTGGTACTCGCCACGAATTAGAGGTGTTTCATATGAGTAGGAAAAGCCATAAAGGCTAGGCAATATTTTTCTGTCTTACGGTTGTGGTCCTTTACTTTTTACTTACACTTTTTCTCTAACTCTTGGATCAAATATTGTTTTAGTGATACACAATAGACAATAACCTCGACTGTATGTATGGTCTTTAGCGGCATTGTGCAAGTGAAAACAGTATCTAAATACAAAATCTCATTATTATATGGAAAAGCAAGAAGTGTTTGGTGAAGGTGCCTGAGTGTCCACATGATTGTCCCAGTGTGCAAGGACTCAGCATGGTGAAAAATACTAAAACAAAGAGTCTGTGTTACATCATTTTCTTCACCCCCTTCTGAAGGGAACTTTTATCCTTTCTACTTGCTCATTTGAGAAGTAGTTTCTTGTGTCTTTCAGATACAGTGCTACGTTATCACTATGCTGTCTGGTGGTCAGTAATGTTAATGTACTAAGTTTTGGTTGATTTCATTTCTAGAACTTAGTGTTGGATGTACTAACCTTCTTTGGGCTCATAACTTTCTGCCCATAGGTCCATTACCTTCCACTGCATTCACGTGTAAATATTTTTTTGTGTATACTTCTTCTCTCCCTCTACGTATTCTACTGGGAGAATCCACTGATTGTCTTCTTATATTTGTTACAGAGCAAGAGCGTTGCTATCAGTTGACGGAACGGCTATCTGCTGAAAAGGTCCATTCACTTCTTACTATGATCCTATCATGAATTTTAGTTAAATACAAACTTGTATACATGTGTACATATTCTTGATAACTTTTTATTTATCGACAAGTAAAATGACCATAAGGCCCTTACTATTGTAAATACATAATAACGCCCTGCTTCGAAAATTGTGATTGGTGCAGAAGAATAGTAGCCTGGAGTGAGTGTACTTGGTTCGATTACTGAAATTTCTTTATCTAAATCTTCCAGCTGATCTTCACATGCTAATAATGAAGGAATTGTCATTCTTGTTCCTTAAATGGTACTGTATAATGTCTAACCAATTAGCTTATGTCATTCTCGTTCCTTTGATCTGGGCATAAGCGGATGGAGCATTAAGATTTTTTTCTTGGCACAATATGAAGACCTAATTTGTTCTTTCCATCATTAGCTTGATTTGTTACTTTGATTTGCTGTAGTTTCATCGTGAAGGAAATATAAGTAGAAATTTATAGGTGGCTAATTATATATGGTTTCAAAGATCATTGGAAGTTTGTTTGGAAGCTGACAGAAGACCTAATTTGTTCTTTCCATCATTCAGGAGAAGAATGAAACCATTCAAAATCAACTTGATGCAGCTTTCTTTTCCAAGAAAAGACGATCATCTAACATGTCGACTAAAGCATTGCCTTTTGCCATTCCTATTGATAGCTTGGACGTTTTACCAACTTCTGAATCACTTGATTCTTCGCGTGAGTGCTTTTAGGTTGTCCTATAAATCTTGTCGGTTAAGAACTTCGTTTTTTTTTGTTGTTTTATTCAATCTTGCATGGTATTTTCAGTCGAACCAAATCTAACTTTTCTACTTAAACAAAAGCTTTGCGGCAATAATTGAAAATCAATTTTGCTTTTATATTTCCATATCTTCCCTCCTTATCAATCTTTCACTTTGAAATTTCCTCCTCTCTCACAGCCAGTAAAATCCTAAGATATTTCTCAGTTTACCATTAGTAGAGAGAGAAAATAAATTGTTAATTGTGAACTTATTGATTTCATACTTCCTCGTGCAGGGAATCCACCCATTGAAGCTCCTCCTGTCTGCACAAAATTCAGTCAGCGAGTTGTGCCTGCATATCGCAGGTAATTTAACTTTTGATTATTCATGATGAACTTAATTTTGCTCTCTGCTTTCTTCATCTTTTAGCACCACATTCGCAGGGCAAACGTAAGAGGAGTCGTTTTGGATGATACGGAGGATGGTGGTAGTAATTAAAGGTTTTGATTTCTAAACTCTCTCTCTTTTGTGCAAAGGAAAGGCGAAACAAAGAAGTATACGACTTACAACAACCATAGAAAGAACTAATGAAATAGTAAAGACGAATGCTCAATTTACTCTGACCCACACATGTAATTAGCTTAGAGTACATTACATGGATCTTTGCCATTTATCGATGCAATTCATTTCAGATTTTAGTATTTTACTATAGGACCTGCATACAATGCTGTTAATGTGTTGGATTATGAAAAATAGAACACAATATCATATGATTGATTCTGATGATTTACATACATTTGTTTCGAATACTAGTTTGGAATTTTTGTTGTGAAGATGATGAATCTTGTTTATGAGTATTATTTGTATTTGATTTTGAGGAAAAGATTTGTTTCAATTACTGCACGAATGCTAGAGAAGAAACTTGTATAAGGTAGTGGGACAGTTTGGGGATTCTCCGACTGATTATAGGTGAAAAGAACGTAGCAATTCAAACTAATGGTTGTAGTTCTCGATATTTATGTATCCTGGACACACTTAGGATACTCTGAGTCTTTGACACTTGCAATTGCAAACACTTTAATAGGTATAGTATAAGATTTATTATGTATATCTTGGGTATTACTTCGAACAATTGTCTTAGGATCTTAATGTACAACTCTAGGTTACTGTCATTTGTGTAAAACAGATTCATCTCAAACATACACATCTGAATAAATACCAAATGCCTAAACTGCAGATATCCATGATCACCAGAAACAAAATTACTACTAGGAAACGAGGAAAACGTTAGAAGAAAAAAAAAATAGTAAGAAAACTAGAATGTATCACAAAAAATTGTAGTAATATACATATACTACTATCATCTTCCTGCAACTTTTGGTGTAGTATTTAACTTCACGTAGTCACTTCTATTTGCAAGTCTTTTTTCACAATGACTAGCTGCATTAGTAGATGTTATGTTCGACCTAGTATTGAACACTGGATATGGATGCATATCGGCTCGATGCGAGCTACTGAAACAATATATTGGTATATTTACGACATATGAAGTGAGGTCGATGCACTAGATTCATTTCAATGTTATGGTTCTCGTTTTCTTGGTTTTGAAGGACCAGCAGCCACTTAGGAAACCACCCATTTTCCTGCAACACATAAATAATTCGTTTTCAATTGCAAGTAAACATAGCTAGAATAATATCATCTGATAAGGTATTCTCCATGCATTCACTTTTGTATATAATGTATGCTTCATAATTGAATAATAAAAGGAGCATTCAAGTTTTATTTTTTCGATCCTCAAATATTGGATATATATATATATATATATATATATATATATATTTTTAGCACATGGGTATGCACAATGTTAAAAAAGGTGCTTTTATGCCTCGGTGCGGTTTTCTTTGATAATGCAAGGCGGTGCCTCGAGGCGGTAAAGAGGCGTAATTTCAATTTCACACATTTTAATAGAGTAATAATAGTTTATTCTATTAATAGTATACTTTATTGAATTTGTTTGTAAACTACAGAAAATTTTATCTTTTTAAGGTTATAGGATATGAATGCTTCTGGTCACTTCTACCCTTTTGACTACCTCTAGAAGTAAAAGAAAAACAGAGAAAGTTACTACAAAACCGAGGCGTAAGTTTTGATACGGTAAACCTATATTTTACCTTGAGGCGCACGCATCTTATGCGCTTTTAAACGTTGGGCTTGCTCATGTGCATTTGCGTATGAAGTTATATGTGAAAGTGATGTTTATGATGTAAACAGTAAAGTTTTGCGTGTCGGTCTTTGAGACCAGAAATTCAGGGAATGGGATTATGTGAAAATGGGGAATAGAAAACCCAAGGTAGGTGTGGGTTTTTGTTTTCCATTCTGAGAATGTCATTCCATTCTTTTGTTTCAACCATATGCCCTAACTTCATAACATGTCAATTGTTTCAACCAACTAATGATAGGGATTAACAATAATAGTTTATTTCCTAATATATTCCTTTAATTATTAGATAATAGAATTAGATAATGTATATACCTAAGCAATAATGCATAAATATTATTATCGGTTGCTCTAAACAGGATATATTAAAGAATTTTGTAGCAGAAGGTCAATGGGCTATATGTCGTTTGGAAATTTCGATTAGATTACGTTAATATAACTTAGCTAGAGAAATAAACTGGGAGTAAAAATGAAAAGTAAGATCCTTACCGGCTACCATTGCTGCTATTGCTGCTGCCACTACCTTCACCGATGCTTTCTAGTCCATCATCTCCGACCTGTCCTGCAACTGAAAATCTCTTCTTCCACCAGTCTTTATCTACAGAACCACTGCTTCTCTTACCCTCCATTAATTGTGGAGATGGCTTCGGCGATACTTTTGCATAATAAGTACCCTTTTTGAAGCTATTAGTAGGACTAGTAGTAGAATTCCTGTTTTTGTTCATCTTCTTGCCGTTGCTCTGCTTCTTCTTGTTATTTGACTCAAAACTTGAGAAAGGTAAGAACATCTTGAGAAGAAAAGGTCCAGTGTTCTTATTAGAATCTAAGCTTTTGTTTCTCTTCAATACCCGAATCTTATTCGTATCATAATTTATCATCTCTCTTGACGAAATCACAGATGAAGTACTAAAACTATTGTTATTATTACTACTGCTTGATAATGAGTCTCTCTGATACTCATCTTCTTGTTCATTATCATCATCTACTGCCGTTGTCATTGATTCCTTCTGCTCAATTAGATCTTTCAAAGAGAGTTCATATGAACTCTCCGGCATGTTTCTAATCATCTCCATTAGTTCTTTTCGACCTCTAGCAATCTCTTGAGACCGAGACGTTGGAGAAAGTACAGAGCTATTGTTGTAACCTGGACGAGGATGGTGCTGTAACGGTAAAGAGATAGATCTACTAGTACTTTTCCACAAAGGTGGAGATGTAGCACCATCCTCGTCGTCGTCTTTATCATTGGCACCACCATAATCATCCATCCGTGAAGGTCTGAGTTCAATATTTTGTTGATTTCTATCTGTGCCAAATGATTCATCTGTCTGTTTGCTACTATAACTTGACGAGGTCGAAGATGTTTTTGTTCTTGTTGTCGATGCTAGAAGATTATCAGAAGATGCGCTATGTTGGTAATGATGATGATTACGGGCAGGTCTTTGGCCTCGTCGAGCCCAAAGATCGACCATGGTTGGTATGGGGAGAAGCAGCTAATAATTGTATGGGAGAGGAAAAGAAGTGGTGAATGTCAATGAGAATAGAAAAGTGAAATTGTGGGTTGTGGAAATTGTGGGATGTTTAAGAAGGATTTAGTAGTTGGTCATTCATGATTTCATTTCATTATATTATGTATTTGGTGTCATCTATATCAATGTGTGGGCTCTAAATGAAGAGAGAGAGAGAAAGAGAGAGACTTGGAAGTCAAGAACTTCTAGAGGAGAAGGTTGGGGGGATGAAAGTGATGAAGGTCATGACGTGTTTGTTGGTATGTGTTTATTTATTTATTTTCGAAAAACAACTTAAAATATTTGAACTCTTTCTTCCATGAAAATGGAATTTCTATAGATAGACATAGACATACTACCTACCACCATTTATTGCGTATATGTTCCTTCGACTAACTAAAAGCAAAAGATGTTTCAACCTTTGGTAGTCCAAGTGGTGGATAATGTGACATAAATTCCAAAATTCTAGAAGTATCGGGTTCGATTTCCAGAATAGGTGGAGATCATGGTTTATTAAATTTGGGTTTGTATTTTAGCCAACCTATAATTTAGTTGGCCTCTAGACCGTTCTCATAAGAGTTTGAATTAGGTGGTTATTGTGTTTATCACACATTTAATGTATCAATACCATTGTAATGCCGATCGTAGTCAATTTCCAAACACCAAAAAAAAAAAAAAAAGCAAAAAAATGTTCTAGTCTTCAAAACCTTTTGCTTTTGAAGGAGCTGCGTTAGCAACCAATTTATTCTCCCTTCTTTCTTTCTCTCATCAGCTTTTGATTTTTTGGTTTTGTTTTTTCATTTTATTTTTCTGTCATCAAACTTTATGCAACTTCACAAAAAAGGCCTTAAAAAAGAAAGAATGTAAGCGAAGTCCAAAATCTGGGCCCAAATACGAAAAAAAACCCACCCAGAAATAATATTGCAAAAAAAAAAAAAAACTCAATTTTTTAACAAGACAACCCTGTTTTTCTATAATCCCATTTTTACACTTCTATGTTGGCAACATATACAATAATGTCATGACTTGCATATAATGTTGACAACATATACAATAATGTCATGACTTGTTATAAAATGTTGACAACATATATCATTATGTTGTTAACAACATATATATTTGTCGTGACTTGTTATAAAATGTCAGTGTCAGTCAATGTGTTTGTCAAATGAAAAAAAAGAACGCAAAGTATTTTTGGAAAACAATTTTTGAACAAAAACGAATTTGTTTACACATTTACAAAATTATCGAGAGCAAATACAAAATTGTTGAGAGCAAACTGAGATTTGTTCAGAAATTTTCAAAAATGTTTTTCACGTTGATTTGGGCTGAAAATTTCAATTCAAGGGTAAAATTGTATTTTTATAAAATGAGTGTTTTTTACAATATCATTCAGATTTGACCTAATTTCTTATTATCCCCAAATTTTGAGTTTTATAATTATCCTCTCCTTGAAAAAAGTGTTGGGCTAAACGTTATTGACCAATTTAGATTGAGCTATCCATTAAATTACACCAAAACAAAGCCAAATTAAATTTGGTGGGGTCTAGTTAATGTTGTTTTGTAGAATGAAATTAATTATTTTTTATTTTTTTGTGTTCTAGCTTTTACTTTTTTTTTTTTTATGAGAGTGTTCTATCTTTTACTTTTTAATTTGTTGTGATGCAAAAGACTTGTTGCCCACACTTCCAATGACCCCCTCTCTCTCTCTCTCTACATTCTCATTGTTTTTCCTTCTAGAAATCTCAATCCTCACGCTATAAAACAGAGAAATGGTGGTCAAAAACAGGATCCTTGGGTTACGAAAAGTGTAAAGATTTGCACAATTTGGGGATTGAGAAGAAATTCTTCACCAATACCTCAATTTGGTTTTGACTCTTTCTTCTATTGTATTATGGACTTGGTTGGACTTGTTCCATTTGACTCAGAAAAAATCGTTTAAAAGTATATGGCACTTCATTAATTGAGAATTACATTGAAAATATTTGTCATTTTTTTCTGATAAGGACCCAATCCCCCTGAACAAATATTATATTGTCCTCGTTTTTGTCGCCTTAGTTTAAAAAATATATGACAAGCAATAACAACATTTGTTCTCTTAACAAAAAAAGAAAAATAACAACATTTGTTATGTAATGATCTTGAAAAGATGGGAATACCTTCTCTAACTCCCAACAAATATTGTATTCTTCTCGTTTTTGTCACTTAAATTTAAGAAATACATGACAACATTTAACAATTTGTCAGTTGTCACCTCAGTTTAAGAAATACATGACAAGATTTAACAAAACTTGTAATGGAATGGGTTGAAAAAATGGGAATACCATTCTCCAATAGCGTTATCATTACAGAATCGAATAAAGTAAGATAACAAAGGAAACAACATCTGCTTTTCCCTTCTTTCATCTTCGAATGGAGAATAAAAAAAACTTTATAATTTGATCTTTAGAGTAATCAGGAAAAAACGAATTATCTTTACTAAATTCAACGTCCCGTTATTCTACAAAATGGTGAAGGTTAAAGGTTAAGTGCTAATCTCCATAAGAATCAAACTAGTGACCTACAAAAAGTAGATCTACTAAAAGAATATGTTATTTCACAAGATTCGCCCCTTTCGGACAGGATGCTAGCTAATAAACATCAATATCAAGCTAGCTATAGCTATAAAAAGAATTAATATCAAGAAGAAATGAATATCATCATTTAGCTAGCTTTCCATATCCTATCTGCAAACATTAGTAGCATAAAATGGGGGCAAGTGTATCACAAGACTCTCAAGTACTAAAAGATGATCACCCAAGTGATACTCATGTACCAAAGGTTAATGATGTCAAGAAAGATAACCCAATTGCTCTTAATTCCATGGATATTGCAACACCTAGAAAAGAACAAGGGCTTGCGCAAACTAGAGAAGAGAAACGACCCGTTATACTGGTTTCATCGTCGAACACCCCCATAACTAGAGAAGAGAAACGACCCGTTAAGCTAGCTTCGTTGTCGTCGACTACGCCCGTAACTAATAGTAAGCAGCAAGAAAGGCTTCCGCATAACTATGAATGCATAATAAAAGATGCAGATGACAAAGGCCACCTAAACTTAAAAGATAATCAGAAGCTTTTGGAATGTCTTCACTCGGGGGTCTTCTTAAACCAAAAGACCATGGCAAGTACTTCTAAACTCTTTCATCAAAAAAAAAAAAAGTACTTCTAAACTACTAACAAAGATTCTTTTTTCGTTTTTCTTGTTTACTTTCGTTAATTTATACCAAGTTTTGAGTTTCTAACCTAAAACCAATCGACAGTGAATGAAAAATACTTCATCTTTAGTTACTTTATTACGAGACTCTCGTTAATCTATGTGAAACTACTCTCGTAATTTTACTGATTAACTAGTAAGTACTTGCAGAAATACTGGATTGAGATGGGCTCCGACCATAATTGTTTCATGTTATTCCCGCGGAGTCTAGCAATCACTTGGGGAGAAGACGAGCGTTACTGGCGTTGGTTTACAATCACACAACCATCTTCAACAAGGTAAAGCGTATCCCTATGTGCCATATGTATTTACATGTATGTTACTACTATGAAATACACGAAAAAAATCGTTTTAACATAATAATAAGTAGAATTGTTAGCTAATAAATTGGTTCTATGGTTATAATATGAAAACAGTGAAGTGATGGTTGAAGTTTCAGAGCTAAGGAATGTCTGTTGGTTGGAAATTCATGGAAAGTTTGACATAACATATCTTTCCCCTGGAGTTAAGTACGAAGTTGTATTTGTGGTGATGATCACACGTCAAGCTTATGGATGGGCCGTCCCTGTGAATCTCAAACTTCAACTTCCATATGAAACAACAACATACCCACAACAACAACACCACAAAGAAAACCTAGAAGACAAGCCTAAGATGCAGTGGATAGAACTTCCGGTCGGAGAATTTGAAACACCACCATTATCGACGGCACTACCACAACCTCCACAAAATAAGAGGGAAATTCAGTTCTCCATGTTTGAATATGAAGGTGGGAAATGGAAGCGAGGCCTTGTTATGAAAGGTGTTATTATTCGACCCAAGAAATAATTTAGTTTTATTTTCATGTTCAAGTAAAAGGGTCGAGTTCATAAATGTATCTTGAATATCTAAAAGAATGAATGAGAGAATAATAAATCTCCCCAATAATCTGAAATCGTGTGATCAGTTTTCTAATAACTGTAATAGTTTCATTTACTATATGGTAAAATTTCCACCACACCCACTTATTTGCGAATTAGATCGTGCTACTTTTCAGTCCGATGGTGTTTTTCGTAGCAGTGTGAGGGGTTGGTTTACTTTTGGACATATACCCTATTTCATATCCCATTTCATTCTCGTGTACCAAACATAACTTTAACATTTTGAGAATATTTGTTTGTGTGTCAACTCTCAAAAATATAAGACAAGACCAGAAATGGAGATGGAGTTGCCGGAATGTCCAGTTTGTCTACAAATCTTTACCGGAGAAGAAGAAGAAGAAACAATTCCTCGTGTACTTTCCTGCGGACACTCAGTATGTCAATCTTGCCTTTCTCGTCTTCCTCATCCCTTCCCAAACACCATTCGTTGCCCTTCCTGTACTCAACTCATCTCCTTCCCTCCTCCACCTCAAGGCCCATCTTCCCTCCCCAAAAACATTGCTCTTCTCAGCTTCATGTCCCAATTTCAACAAAACCCTAAACCCACTAATTCATCTTACCCCAAACACCTAAAACAACCTCACCATGATTTCCTTTCTGGGTTTTCTCCTGATGAAGAATTTTACAACAATTGGAAAAATTGGATCCTACCCATGGACTTGCTTTCCATCAATCAAACAACTAGTGATGGTTCTTGTGAGGATTTGTTTTCTGTATTATATGAATCAAGGGTTAATTCTGAGATCATTCATCCTCTTCTTCAAGGTTGGGGTTTCAGAGGAATTCAAATGGTTAGTCTTCTTCATGTTGTTACTACTTCTTTGAATAAGATTGATAATGGTGATGATTCTAAAGTTGTTTTTAATCTTAGTTATACTGCTAGAGTAATGGAAGCTTTAAATAGATTGAGAGAGGAAGAGAGAACTGAATTGAGATTGATTTTGAATGGGTTTTCATCTTTTAGACAGTCCAGAGTCTGTAAGGTTTATGGGTTTTGGATGAATCCGAAAGATGGTTCTGTTTTTCTTGTTTGCCAACGTTTTGATCATAAGAAGTTGTTGAATGGGGAGTTGAGACATTTTATCATCAAAGAAGATGATGAAAACGAAGAGGCCATCGCTTATGGGGATAATGAGCCTACCAAGGAATCGAAGATCAACAACTTCAAGATGTCTAATTTTGCATTGGTGGGTGTGGATTTATGTGAAGGATTAATCGGTTTACATTCGGAAGGATTGGTTTGTGGTTGTTTAGCATTGTCTTGCTTCACTGTTAATGATTTAGGTCACATTTTTGTTGACCCAAATCATGTATTGGTGTTAGGAAGAAGAATTAGAAACTCTATTGCAGAAATTGATGCTTATATTCATAAAGGAACAAGTGATGAGTTAGATAGAGAAGAAGAAGCAAGTTATAGCAATAGTCTTTTATTGCAGACCCAAGCATTTGTTAGTCCGGAGGTACTATTTCGGCTGTATCACGGCAAGGGTACTGCCTCTGACAGTGATAGTTTAGGATATGTGGTTGGGTATGGAACCGATATTTGGTCCTTGGCTTGTATACTGATCTTGCTTCTTCTGGGAGATTCATTTAGTGAAGGTTTATCCTGTTTATTGTATCACTTTCTTCCGAGCTCGAATCAAGAAAAGTGTGATGACCTCTTGGAACTCTACAATAATTGGGTGAATAGAGTGAGTGATGAATTAAGGTACTTATTGGGTACAGAATTTGCGTCCTTGCATCACATTCTCTGTAAATGCTTAGATTTTGATCCAGGAACTCGCCCTCATGTTACTGATTTATTGAGGTGCATTAGAGGATTGATAATCAAATCCAATACTGATATTTTGGTTAGCCTAAATGCTATAGAAACAGATACAGATGATTTTCATTGTCTAATTCTTAGTTACCTTTGTGACCCACGTAAAGAAATTGCTAGAAAGTCAGAAGGGCAGAATGGTCATGAATTGCAAGAGAGTGATCACGTTGGAGCAGATTCAGGTCATGTCAGAGATGCCATTGACGGTCTGCTTTCCGGGAAACTTAAATCCATCAACCTGCAGAATCATCTTGATTGCATCACAGGATTGGCTGTTGGAGGTATGAGTTACTCGAAATACTGAGTGTGGCTTAGGGATGTAATGATTTCCATCCTAAATAAATGAATCGATTGACCAAACCATTCAAAATTATCTTTTTTCTAAATGAAGCCTGGCCTGACGATATAAACTCATGTCAGACTCTACTGCTACTTGTAGAAAAGACAAGTGAAAACTTGACTCCCGTAGACAAGTACTCATGTCGAAAGCATGCCAGTCGTAACATATGCAATGCCCGAATTTTATTACAATCTTCAAACCAATCATACAATTTAGTTTTATGGGTTTGAATTGAAGACACTTGCTCATGAACGACATATGATATTTTTGTCTGATCGTCTCATATAGGTCAAGTGGAAATAGAGTATATTAGAATAGAGTTATATAGTCCCACATTGTCCAAATGTTTAAACTTCTCTCTTGTACTACTCTTTATAAAGATCTTATGTATAGCTAGGAATATCAATTCAATCAATACAATTCTCTTTTGTTTCATGGTATAAGAGCCTAGTTTTTCTTTCTTGGGAATAGTTAAGTCTTCCGCTTTGCCGCCGGCGGTAGTCCATTAATGGCTACAGTCCGCCGGACTTTCGTTGATTTTTAGTTTTCGCTTCAAGTTTGGTATTTTTTTCCAATAAGAGTAGTTCCCTTCTATTGTTCAAATCTAGTCATTATTCAATGCTTTTCTCAATAGTATTTGAAAATGATGAAGATTAACAAGAAGAAAAATCAAAACAAGAGTGATTCGTTGAAGAAATCAAAAGATCTCACATGCCTCAAGTTCTCCACAACATGAAATCTATGTGGATTAATGGTCATTTAAATGAAGGTTTATTTGAGATGTGAGGAATTGGAAAGATATTTGAGAGGGGGAAAGATTACGTGGGTTTTTCTTAAACTAGTTATTTACCCCATGTTTATCTTGAAACTATACTTATAGTTGTCCAAAATTTTGATCTACTAAATGATGCACACCACATGTTTGATAGAATGTGTGAAAGAAATGATGCTTATTCTCATAGAGGGTTTTCTTTTGATGTTTTTGTAAACATATTTGTGGGTCTGTTAATGGCAAGCGAATTCATCCTCTTAGTTTATTTGCTCATACTTCTTATATCCAAGATGAGAACACTCAAATGTTTGTTCCTTTAGTAATCTACTTGGTTCCATTAGTTTTTCTATAAGATCAAACGAAGAGGAGATAAGAGAAAGAGTATAAATGAAGAATAGAAGTGGGAAGGTCAAGAACGATGATTGCTAGTGTTTATGTTTAACAACACATAAAATCAAGTAGATCAAAGGCTTGAATTGCATTGATGATGTTGGAGTAATAATCATGTGTGAGGGCTATTAAAAACCAAGGTAGGAAGATCTCCAAAACCGGGCAATGGTTAGTAATTGTCAACCGGGCAATGGTTAGTAATTGTCAACCGGACAATGGTTAGTAATTGTCAATACCTGACAATGGTGCCAACTTTTCTTCAAATGGAGAAAAGAAAATCAACAACATCAACAAAACATGGCAATGGTGCCAACTTTTCTTCAAACGGAGAAAAGAAAATCAACAACAACAACAAAACCTGGCAATGGTGCCAATTTTTCTTCACATGGAGAAAAGAAAACACAACAACAACACACAACAACATAGCAACCTCACAATGATGCCTCTATATCAAAATCAAGTCAAAATCTACAAATTTGTTTAGCAAACTCGTGAATTTTTCACTAACAAAAGTCATTCGTTTGAGGGGGAATATTAGAAATATAGTCCCACATTGTACAATTGCTTAAACTTTTCTCTTGTACTATTCCTTATAAAGATCTTATGTAATAGCTATGAAAATCAGTACAAATCATTACAATTATCTTTTCTTACATGAAAGAAAAGAGAATTGTATTGATTGAATTGATATTCCTAGCTATAACATAAGATCTTTATAAAGAGTAGTACAAGAGAGAAGTTTAAACATTTGGACAATGTGGGACTATATAACTCTATTCTAATATTCCCCTTCAAACGAATGACTTTTGCTAGTGAAAAATTCATGAGTTTGCTAAGAACAAATAGTAGATTTTGGCTTGTTATTGATATAGAGACATCATTGGGAGGTTGCTATGTTGTTGTTGTTGTCTTTTCTTCATTTGAAGAAAAGTTGACACCATTGTCTAGGTATGTTGTTGTCTTTTCTCCATTTGAAGAAAAGTTGGCACCATTGCCTAGGTATGTTCTCTATTTAAAGAGAATGAATGTGTTATCTATTTAAAGAGAATGAATGTGTTCTTTATTTAAAGAGAAATTTGACAATTATAAACCATTGTCAAGGTTTTGTGTGGAGTTCTTCTTCCATTGGTTTTTAATAGCTCTCACACATGATTATTACTCCATCATCAATGCTACAAAATGCAAACCCTTGATCTTATTGAATTTATCCTTTTTCAAATACTAGCAATCACCATTATTGATCTTTCCCACTTCAATTCTTCCTTATACTCTTTTCTCTTATCTCCTCTTCATTTGATCTTATGGAAACTAAGGAACAATAGTTTGAGAGTTCTCCACTTGGATATAAGAAGTATGAGCAAATCAACTAAGAGAATGAACTCTTTTGCCATTAACGAACCCACAAACATGTTTAAAAAAAAACATCAAAAGAAAACCATCTAAGAGAATAAGCATGATTTCTTTGACACATTCTATCGAGCACTTTGTGTGCATCATTAGGCAAATCAAATATTGGAAAACTATAAATCTCCTTTCAAGATAAACATGGAGTATCTAACTAATCTAATAAAGAAATCCATGAATTCTTATTTTTCCCCCCTCTTTAATAGCTTTCCAATTTCTCTTGGTTTGAACATCTCAAATAGAGCTTCATGTAAATGACCATTGATGCACATAGATTTCATGTTGTGGAGAACTTGAGACATTTGAACTGCTTGAGATCATTTAAGAGATTATCATGTGATTTCTTCAACAAGTCACTCTTGTTTTGATCTTTCTTCTACTTGTTAATCTTCATCATTTTCAAATACTACTGAGAAAAGTATTGAATAATGACTAGATTTGAATAATAGAAGAGAACTACTCTTATTTGAAAAAAAAACTAAATTTGAAGCAAAAGCTAAAAACCGGCGGACGGTAGCCATTAATGGGACTACCGCCGCCGGCAAAGCGGATGACTATGGACAACTAACTATTACCCAAGAAAGAAACCTAAGCTCTTATACCATGTAAGAAAAGAGAATTGTATTGATTTTCATAGCTATTACATAAGATCTTTATAAGGAGTAGTACAAGAGAAAAGTTTAAGCAATTACACAATGTGGGACTATATTTCTAATAGAGTAGCAGACGAATACTTTTAACATGATATTTAATAGAAAGTTTGAGATATTGAACCACTGAAAGTAAGCTAAGTTTGTCAAAGCCAACTCGACGAGCTCTTTGAGCGTCATCAACCGTGGCCTAAGTATGAACTTTGAGCATATATGAAATCATGTAAGAGACTGAAATTGATAGAATGATTTTCATGTTCCAATTGTTCTTTTCGAAAATGCAATTTAAAAAAAATGTAATGTGAACAATTCATTAGAATAGCCAAACGGAAAGAGATGATACGAAGGATTTAAAGGAAAACTTTTAAATTGCAAATCTGGCATATTTTCATTGCCATCCCACATGCTCATATGCGGAAAGTGTCTTTACATGCTACATGTTTAATAACTTTGCATTTTAAAGTTTTGTTTTTCTTCCTTTTGTAGGAGGCTTTCTGTTTAGCTCTTCCTTCGATAAAACAATCCATGTGTGGTCCTTGCAGGTATTGAATTTATAAGATCGAATTTGAAGCTTTTAAAATTTTAGCTCTTGCCTTCTCAATCACATACCAACTTCCATGTACATGCACCAAGCTAAGTACCCATGTGTCTGAATTCCCACATACAAAAAGATTTATTACACTCACCAAGATGGCTCTCGACATATCCGTCCCTTCTTTTGGCACAAAACACACCATTTAGGAATGACAGAAGTCATACAACCTCATTTTATCGAGTTATATGTCATATGAAATTTCGGCAACCTCGTTTTATAGTTGAGATAAGCACTGCTGCAATTGATGTTTAGATCACTCAACCTAGTTGTAATGTATGTGAGTGTGTCTCTCTCTATATACTATGCTTATAATGAAAAGGAAAAAGGTCAATGATCAAAGTCCCACCTCTCAGTCAATGATGTATCATCGGGACAAATAAAACGAAGAACTGTGATTTAAGAATTTAACTAGGGTAATGATGGATGTACGTAAGTCCCTCTTATATGCAAGCAAACAAAATTGCATCTTTTTATTATATTTTGCTCAAAGTGTGCACTATAGTAGCCTCTTAGGAAACCATTGGGCCGAAAGACTGTAGGACTAGAGGAACCTTTGGTCCAAATTAGAGAAAATTGATCGGTCAACTGCTGAAATTGTATATCATCATGAATGCCAGATAAAGTATAACAACAATGGTTGCACTTTTTGGTCGTCTCAATTGGTTTTCTTTCTTGCTTTTCTCTTTTCCGCTCAGATTTCTTTGAAGCACATGGCTTTGTTTGTATCTTCTTCCTTTTACTATGTTATTACCTTGTGCAGAACTTTTCTCATGTGCAATCACTCAAAGGTCACGAGAACAGAGTCATGGCTATTGTCTTTGTAGATGCAGAGAAACCTTTATGCATAAGTGGTGATAGCGGAGGTGGCATTTTTGTCTGGCAAATTGGAATCCATCTTGGACAAGAACCATTAAAAAAGTGGTTTGAGCTTAAAGATTGGCGTTATAGTGGTATTCATGCCTTGGCAGTCTCTGGAACCAAACATCTTTATACCGGTAGTGGAGACAAGTCCATAAAAGCTTGGTCATTGCAAGTAAGAATAAAATACTATCTGATTTTGATCTATTTTCTTTATCAGTAATATATCGCAGTTTATCAGTTATCTTCATTATGAGATTATCCAACCTGAAGGTGCTTTAATACATGACGAGTTGTAGGTGGTTGTGTGTTCGTATTACCGAGTTTATTCTTGATTAAATGCTTTACGTATTTGATAGCTCTTAATTGTGCCAACTCGAAAACTAGTTTTCGATACAAAGAAGCTGAATGATCTGTTTTTCATGCTTTTTCAGGATTACACCCTTACATGCACCATGAGTGGTCATAAATCAGTGGTATCTTCCCTTGCAGTGGGGAATGGAGTTCTATACAGTGGAAGTTGGGATGGAACAATTCGCCTATGGTCTCTTAACAACCATAGTCCTCTGACTGTATTGGGTGATGATGTTCCTGGAATTGTGGTCTCTGTTCTATCACTTTTAGTAAAGGATGATATGCTTGTTGCTGCTTATGAAAATGGATCTGTTAAGGTTTGTGAGTCTTCGAGCATTCCATTATTTTCGTGGAAGTGATACAGCTAAGTTACGGCCAGTGACTTCGCTGATTTAGCTGACTCAACTATCACATTGACCTTGCTTAACTCGGCTAGCCACTAGAAATATCCCTTACTTGGTAATCGTCCTAGTATCAGCTTGGGCTACACTAAGCCTGAGCCGTTCCTCGAGGAAGTAGCCGATCGCGGGTGATCTCGACTACTTAACTTTAGTGTGTGTTTTTTTTAGGTTTGCATTTTCCATTTCCACTCTTACAAGTAACTCATTTATGGATTCCTATTTGTTTAATTATGTATCTTGTATTTTTCTTATTTTCGCTTCTCGAAGATATGGAGCAATGATGTGCTCTCCAAATCTATGCAACCTGACAGTGGAGCCATTCTCGCCCTTGATTTGAATGGAAAGTGGCTCTTTACGGGCGGTTGGACTAAGACAATCAATATTCAGGTTCGTTTGATCTAAATATTTTGCTTCATTGTTGAGGTTTATGAACAATTTGTTTTTCAAGTTGTTGAATGTTTAAATATTTGTCGTTATTTCAGTTGAACATTCTTCTTTCAACTGTTATTTGTGTATTGTTGTTTCTGCTCACTATTATCGATAATTGTTCTTGTTCAGGAGGTATCAAGAGATGAGCTTCATGTAGACGTCAAACAAATTGGGTCAATTTCGTGTGATTCGGTGGTAACTGCTCTCTTATACAATGAAGGGAAGCTTTATGTTGGTTTTGCTGATAGTGTTCTCAAGGTATGCTCAAAGTGTTAGATGACATAATAATTTATCTAAATCTCGAATTTAGTTTGCCATATGAAATTGAGAAATGCTTTTCCCTCAAGACTCTTACTTAGAAGTTGATGCTACATCTTCCTGCGTACTTACTTTCATCGACTAGTTCTTTATTATCTCAATGATTTGAAATCAAAGTTACAAATTGTGACATCAATGCATTGAGTACGATTCTAAGTGATTGTAATACACCCTTATGAAATTTGGTTATGGTGCATTTAGACATGCGAGTAGGTCATATCAAAACGAACCCATTACATCATTCTGCAGATAAATGACAGACGTTTCATGCACTTCTGAAACTTAATAAAAGGCTTGTCTATCTATTATAACCCTTGACCAGCATAATTTACATCATAATATTCTCCTTCCATTTGACCATTTGAATCATCACAGAAATGTATCTATCTGACAACCGAATGGACCGGTCTAAGAATCCCATCTTTTTCGTTATTTACATTATGAGCTTAGTCATCTATATCTCGAAAACCCAATGCAGAAATGGCCATTAATAAGTTTAACCTTCTTGGTGAAAATTATAGTATGTGCAGTTTTACCGCTGGCCGCCCTGACCCTGGGGACTATGGTTCATAAGCCGATTACTTCTTTGGTTAAACTAGATAAACATAAGTAAAAGAGTGTTTGAAAGAAAAGAAAAAGTCATTCCCATCTGCTAAAACTCTGATTTTCTGTGATTGTACAGGTTTACAGTTATGAAGCTTGATTGATGATAGCTGATTAAAGATGTAAAGCCTTAGCCCTAGCTGCTGCGTTTGTGTTTGGGTATAAAAATGCAGAAAACTTGGAAGATACACATCATAATGAAGAATCGAAGATGTTCAAGAAATCGAACACATTGTAGGTAACTACACAAACACCACTATATTAGAGTGTCAGAGTATGTACATAATTTTAATGTATTCTAATATAAACGAAGAACAAAATGTATACAAAATGTTGGTTTTGATATCAAGGTAAATATTTCGATTTCCTAAACAAATAATGAATAGAAAGTATCAATATTGAGTACTATTCAGCTGTGTCAAAAGAATGAAGAACTTGTTCTAATATCATTCTAGTATTCTTATCTAAAGGATTTTCAGGTGGGTCAGAATAAACAATATTGAGAAGATAGAGCTTCTTGGAAGCAACAAATGCAGCTGAGAATATCCTCTTCATTCCTCCTCTGGTACTATCTAATATGTACTCGAACTCATACACTTCACACCCTCCATGACCTGATCTCTCTGCAACTCCAATCACTTGAGCATCCTTTGTACTTTCCTAGATAAAAATTACTATATATATCAGAAGATCGGATTTTGTCAAAATAATCTGAAATAAATGGAGAAAAATAGAAAGTAAATCTCTGAATTCTAACCGCCCAAGTCCTATGTGAAGCTCACTTTAGTTGAATGGTAATATTTTATGTTTCTCTACTGGTGAGCGGAGAGAACAAGGTTCGAGTCTTATTGTTTCCACAAGAAAAAACTCTTGCAAGCTAAGGTGATGAGCCTTAGTTTGACAGGGGATGATTGTGATGTGTTAAGGGAAGCTAACATGAGTCGGATAAAAATGATAACGGGGATGTTAAGTTAAACAGAAAGCAGAGGAGCGCTACATTCTCTCGCTATCTCAAGTGAAACGACACTCTCCGGACTAAACATATGATATTTGGTTTGAAGGAATGGAATGTGATTCCTCACATTCCAAAATAGTGTTTGGTGCAAGAGAATGTATAAGGAATCACATTCTGAGGGGGAATGTGGTTCCTCTTAAAAGAAAAACCTAAACTTGGGAGGGTTGGCTGGTTTGGATATTCATTTTCTTTGAAATCGTCAACCAAATAATCTACAAACAAAATCAACTCTACCATTCATATTTCTGCATGAAGCGACGTTTTCAAAATTGGATCATAACAATTTTAATGAATGCCCAGCAAACCGTTTTTCTTATGTGCAAGTAGCTCTTGAATCTTTCTATGACAAACTATTGCAACGAAAGAGATGAAGTAGAGAAATAAGTTGTTCGAGAGAGAGAGAGAAGGGGGAACCTTTCTTTTTTCAGCCTGGATGAGCTTATCAGCTACAAATTGGGGAGTCCCAAACTCTGTTAAAGAAGTGAGACGAACAGGAGAGACTACTACACCAACATTGTTAATTTTCTTGTTCCCATCCTCAAACAAAACTGTTGCCCCTGCCTTTTCAACCTAAAACAACTAAAACACATCATTAACTCTCTGAATTGGAATTATCTAAGCTCAAATGGAACCCAAATCAGCTAAAATAGTCATTCAGATGAGTCAGACATTTTAAATTCTGATTCAAGTCATTTCAGGCTTCTGAGTCAAAATTTTAATTGTCTTTCAACCCAAAATCAGCAAGAGTTAACTTTTCAAATGAGTTAGAAATAGCCAGTTGACATAGACATTCTGATGAGTCAAACTTCACGAATCAGATAAAAACAAACATTCTAAAATTCGTTCAGAACCCCAATGTGAAAAGAGAGAGAGAGAGAGTACCTTAATCCATGAAGAAGGCTTGAGGAGAGTGAAGCCCTCTTCGGAGTCGGTGTATCTCTCTAAATGTAGTACGGGTTGTTGCTGGTTAAGGAGTTCTACTTCGGCCGCAGAAGCAATGGGTATTGTTGAAGAAGAAGAGAGGGAGTTGGTGGTGGTGGTGGTTGGGACAGCAGCTGGAAGGAGAATTAGAGGAAGAAAAATGCTTCTCCTTCTCCATTTGCTATGTTTCTCTGTTCTTATCTGAGGAGGAGAAGGAAGAGGAGGAGCTTCCACTTCCAGTGTGGTTGCTTTGGGAATTAGGATTCTGATTGGGTGATGAGAAAACAACATCACCATCCTCATCTATTCTTTTCTCTTTCTCTCTCTTCTGATGTTCTATCCAACCACTTGAAATTGCAAAATTTACAAGGCAACCACCATGAATAAAAGTAAATTTAGTTAACACCCCCTAAGTCAAATCCTCTTATTTTTCGGCCCACTGCTCCTTATGTAACTTTTACACAGGCTTTCACCAAATAACAACAGTTACAGAATGCTCGACCACAATTCCGACCAGGGTATGTGGCAGCCTGAGATTTAGACATGCCCCGACCTAGATTGGGCCTAGATTGCGGTCGAACATTCTCCCATTTTTTTAAACTTTATATAAATTTGAACATATTTGTTTTTGGTTTGCACGAGTTTGCTTAGTTGTACAAATAGCCTAGGCCTAAAAGAAACTGACATGTGTTCTTTAACTGAAACTAATAAGGGACTTTTGCAAAATTTCTTGAAATTAATGGACTAAATCCTATTTAACCTCCAAATGTAATCAAGTCGATATTTTAGCCCCTAGATTGTCCAACATGTCTTTTTAGCCCCCGTCTAAATACATTTGTAAAACATACATTTGTAAAACGATGTTGGGAGATCTCATTTTAGTTTTGTGAACTTTTTATGAAGTATTGGCTCTTAAAAAAAATGTGAAGGTATGATATTTTCCTCCATTCCTCTCCTACATATCATTCAACGGTAATATATGCTCAACTTCTAATCTGACAGAATTTCACTAGTTAAAGTAGCGACAAAATTTAGAGACAAAAATAAATCTTGTTTTTCTCTCTAAATTTTCACGTCCATCTGGACGGACTAGGAATCAACATAATATTACATTTTTGTTACTTATTTGGGTTTTCAACTTCTTCTCCCTTCAGATAAAGAAAACCCCTTTCCACCTACTAAACCAAAAAGAAGGTCGTTGACCTCTATTGTATCAACAAACTCCCTTAGATTGAAGAAAAATTTGTAAGAAAAAATGGCAAGACCATCAACACTATTGACTTCAAGCTCTCTATTAATGGCTATTCTTTTTGCTTTCTCTGCATCAGTTCAATTCAATGACCCAGGTAAATTAATTACAATTTCATACTAAGATTTCATTATTATATAGAGTAGTTGACAGACACCCTTTTAACAAAATTTTGTTTCCTTCAATTTTGATGATTGTTTTGATCAGATTGGTACTTGTGGTTTCCTCTCTATTCTCTTGCTTCTCTAGTCAATATTTTGAACAACAAAAGTTACAAATCAATAAGAAAAACAATCAGGAAAGTAGCAAAATTGGATCTTTTACTTGGAATTTTTTTGTTTATGAAAGTTGTGATTGAAGATTATGTAAAGGGGTTAGCTGGATTTTGGTCAATGGATTTGAGTGAAAGAGTAGTTAGAGAAAAAATGGGAAGTGGGTTTGTGGTGATTGCCATGTTTCTGCAACTAATTGCTTCTGGAAATCTAAATAAATTGAGAGTAGGAGGGAAGAAGGTCAAAGTTGCACCAAGATTTGTTGATTATGGTAAGGGCCTCTTTACCTTTTTAACCCTTGTACCTCTCCTCTTGGTGTGGTAGTATATTGTTTCTTTTGGAAGGGAGGGCTAAAGGCCCCTGCCAAAATGTTTTAGGCCCTCGGATTGCACATGGGACCACTCACAATTTGTGCTTAATATGGGGTCTACAACAATTTGGTCGGGGTCTTTAGCCGCACCCCTTTTGGAACTCTCCTGCAGCCCATCCCGGCCCCATGGGCCCAAAGCCTGGCATGGGCCTTCTTAGACACTGTCTGGGTAGTTGGGTCCAGTTGACACCACTACTAAAAACTAGAGTGAAGTGTTGGACGTATTTTCAAACATAATCAAATCTTAACGAAAAAAATCTTCGTTTAGTTTGATAATCGGGTGGTGAAGTTCGCACATAAGCCTAGAGTTACTCTTTGATTTGCTAGACACTTAAACATCACTTGGTTAAGAACTTTTTAGTGTATTCAAAAGAAACTTTTTAGGTTGAATCCGTTACAATTGAACCAATTTCCCCTCGTATATAAGTTTTTTTAGGGTTAGACAAGTTATACTGTTCACATTCATTTCGCAAAATATCGTTATATTTACATCGAAAGTTTCTAAAATGATTTCAGAATGATTCTAGTTGTAATCATAGATATATCCAAAAAAATAACTTGAAGATTCATAAATTGTTTACATTTGTAATAGGTATGGCATTGCTGGCGAGTGTGAGCTATTGCATTTCCCTTGTTTTCTTTGTATTCCTAAAAGGAGACGCAACTACGTGAAGAATGGATGAATATAATGCAAGTGAAAGTCTCAACATTTTCATGCTTAGAGACAATCTTAACCCATCGTTGGTGTAGAGTAATGATCAGGTTTCCATTGAATAAACAATCTAATGTATTCTTAACGAAAAGGAAATTATATGGAGTATATTTCTTGCGAAAGATTTAAATGTGAATGATTTGCAGTTTACTGACGGACTTTAGAACCGTCAACGGTCAATGTATAAATTGTGACACTAAAAAGTGTGATACTAAATGAATGACTTATCTGATTCGCTAGAATTGATCCTCCAAATTATCACATTAATCAACCATGTGTATCGAACTAAATTAACATAAAGTGAAAGCGTACTGGAGATCATGCTTGTGTACTAAAACGGAATACACCGACTCGAAGAGAGCCATAGCCCAAGACTGTCGCCCGCCATATAAGTAAACCAGTCGGTTTTCTTTGAAAGACCGAAAACCGGAGTGGACATTCGACCTCATATTTGGACCATTTTTTTTGGGGCAGACTATTAGTGTCGGATGAGAAAAATAACAATATGGCGTGGGACACCAAAAGAAACAGCCGGTCAACTTTTCTTTCATTCTTTCAGACTTAAGTCGTTATATAAAGTAGAGATATCGTTTCGGAGGCCCTATCTTCTTATAAAACGGACATCTCTCCGCTTCTTCCCCAACTTTGAAATCTTTCTTAAATGAGTAAGATTCAAGTCAAGATTGAGTCCAGATTTGGAATTTAGGGTTTCTGTTCTTGG
The DNA here is from genome assembly GCF_041429995.1 of Eschscholzia californica. Classification (NCBI taxonomy): domain Eukaryota; kingdom Viridiplantae; phylum Streptophyta; class Magnoliopsida; order Ranunculales; family Papaveraceae; genus Eschscholzia; species Eschscholzia californica. The sequence goes on along the minus strand of NW_028238483.1, from coordinate 40,578,767 downwards.
ATCCAGTCAAATTCTGAGGTTTTCCCCCCTTTTATTCACAACTCTTACTTCCCCACTCTAACGTTTCTTGCTTCTTCTAATTCTACTAATCTTGCATTTACTCATCAAAATTTGCAGGCAAATCTTGAAATCTTACTGTTGTCGGTGTTGATTTGTAATTGGGTTTGGTTGGTTTAACCGCACTTTCTTGCTGCAAAACTCATAAATTAGGGTTTTGTCAGCTTGAATGATGTTGGTTGAAGATAAAACGAACAATGTTGGTCTATCTGATTGCTCCCCGTTAGTTTCTATGTCTAAAAATTCTTCTTCAAATGGAGATTCTTTTAGAAATGGTGGTGGAACTACCGATGGGAGTAATGGGTCAATATCTGTTGATGGGGTTCGAACTTATAAGAGGAGGAAGCAAATGATGCTGAATTCAGAGAGTAAGAAGTTGCATGAAGATTTTAGGGTTTTTGTTGCTGAAGCAGCAGAACCAGGTCTATTGGTTCATGAGGTTTGTTCTCTCTCTCTCTCTCTCTCTCTCTCTCTCTCTCTCTCTCTCTCTCTCTCTCTCTCTCTCTTTGTTGGGATGGTTTGATAAATATGGTTCGAATATAATGTGGTTCTGTGGCTTTAGTTTTAATCATTATATGTCATATACTTGAAAATGCAGTTTGAATTGTCTGCCTAATTTCTTGATTTTTAGATGTTCTATCTTGCTTTCTCTTTGATTGTTACTCATCAAATTTACAAGAACTAGTGAACTAGAGCCTAGGTTATTCCTTGGATGATAGAAAACTAACAAGATAGTCCATGGAAAGTTGAAAAAAGTTCATAGAATCATTTGTTCCGAATGCACCATAAGTGATAAAAAAGAGTTACATGCGTAACCCTATGTTTATATCTGTTTGGCATAATCTAATTTCGAAGTACTATGTCATCTAGAGACTCCTTCCTTGGGAAAATTCTGGAAGTCCTTCATCTCTTGGTGATCTATGTGATTTTAGCTTTTCCAAGGACATCTCTCATGCTAGGTTGTGTTCTATCTCCTTTTATTGACGATGTCAGTTCAGGTGTCAAATCACTACTTGCAGGCACCCAACCTGTATGGTCTGTGAGGTTAAGTTATGTCCACATTTTCAGAGGAAATTATACAAAAGAATTCGAATATCCAGAAATTAAACTGGAGGAGGAATTAGACGTCCTGAGGACATGTAAAAATCTTTGGGTTTTGTAACTAGGGTCTGTATTCTACCGAATGGAATTAACTGTAAATTTAACAGAATAATTCTCAATTCATTAAGTTAAGATGCCTTCTGCTCTATGTTAACCATTTCCATTATAGAGTAACAAAGGCTACACATATTAGTTTCTTTTCACCTGTTGTAGCATCTGCAGATAAATTTCAGAAATGTTACTCCTATTTGATACAACCAGTTCTCTCTTTTGAATCTGCAAAACGATGATGTCAGTTGCTGGTATTGGGATTATAAGTTCTACGACCGTAGTATGTATGTCTTTGTTAAATCAATATCGAACTGGTAATAGACCATTTATCCTGATTTGGCAGTGTTTCAATCAAGATTCTTTTGTCTCTTTGGCTAAACAATCCGATAAAGTCACAATGATTTTTTTCATCCTCAGATCTCACAGCCTTTCCTAGCCCACTGCTTGCAGTGTCAGGCATGTCTCAGTAGATTCATAGTCAATTTTTCCTTTCTTGTACTCCGACATTATTCAAATCAGTTTTTTCTGTAGCTATATCCATAATATATTAATATGTCACCTCGCTTTATTGTGTGCAGAACATAAAGCAGCGCCATGATGAAGTTTTGAAGCGCGATTCCGATGAACAAAATGGCCCTTCTAGAATTGATAATCTTTTGCTTGCACAAGGTCCATCTGATTGTATACATCAAAGTTGGAAAAGATCTGTACTTGGGATCTTATCAAAGTCGAAGGATGATGGTGAAGATAGCCTCAGGGGTTGCATCCAAGATGCTGTTAAATGTAGTTCACTTTGTTCTTGTAACGTGAGCCAACTGCGTAATGCTTCTGACTCAACTTCACATGCCCCTGTAAGTCTTATATCAATCATATCAGTTTATTCTGCTGTTTTTGTTTCTTCATTTGAGGTCATTTGTAATTCAATCTTGATTTGCAGGACACTGTTTGTTGTCATCTAGATAGGAGAAAGGATTATAGTAATGTTAATTTAGATGTATCTCAAGATGGACCGAACAATCAACCTCCTCTTCATGTCATGACAGAAAGGTGTCAGTATATATTCTCTGATATCTTGGTTTCTGAGAAGTTTGATTTGTTGTGTAAGCTACTCCGGGAGAATTTCCAAGGAATCAAGGCTGAAAGCTTTACAGACTTTCATCTTATCAATTCAAGGTTTACAGATGGGGCTTATGAAAAGTCTCCAAGATGCTTTTTTTCTGACATCCAACAGGTAATGCTTCAATCGAAGTATTAGTCTGTAGTGTATTTACTATTTAGTGCCTTTGCTTTCTAGAGAGGCTACCAGAGGCAATCCCAATCCTGTTCTAGCTATACGACTTAAGCATCATTGCTAATTTTAGGTGCTACGATTATGGGAAGTGTTGTTTTTATTGGGGGTCTTAGTCTAATATCATGTTGTCCATGCTGTCAAGTGTCTTGGCTGGAGAGGGCACCTTGACAATATGACTTACTTTAACGTGCTAACCATGTCGGGACTCGGGATTTTATTTATTACATTTGAGATTCGTTATAATGGTCAAGCTTCTGTGGTATGTCTCATTTTTATTGTTTCACAGGTCTGGCAAAAATTTGAAAATATTGGTAAGGAAATGGTTTCTTTTGCAAGGCACCTCGCGGACTTGTCAGACACAGCCTACATTAAGCAGGTAAAAACAACCGACTGTTTTTACCTGTATTCTTTCATCATAAGTTGAAATAAATGTTAAATGCTGTCATTTGGTCGTACAAAAAGTTTGACTAAACACCGCCCAACCAAATATTGTTTTTTCTCAGTTTCGGGGTGTGGCTAATGGCATTTGTGAAGGGGAAAAACAAGAGGTAAGTTTAGCTTCAGCGCAAATTTGCAATATTTGCTTCTACTGTAAATGCATTTGTTACAGGAAATCAATTGAACTGGTTCTGAACTGCGTCAGTATTTTATTTAATCACTCATAAATTATCTGCTTCTTAAAATCTTACCAGCAAACAACAGCTGAACAGGCAGATGATTCTAGCTTAGATAAAGTTTGTAGTTGCAGGCTCTGTGGAGCCAAACCACATGGAAAAGACTATCTTGTCTGTGATTCTTGCGAAGAAATGTACCATGTCTCTTGCATTGAGCCTGCAGTGGAAGAAATTCCACGGAAAAATTGGTACTGTACAAACTGCACCAACACAGGGGAGTCACTACATGCTGATTGTGTTGTATGTGATAGGATAAAAGATTGTAGGACTGAAATTGAGGAAGACAAAAACGGAAGAGAACCAATGGAAGCTGATATTGTGGAAGAGAAGTCAGTTTCTAGTGTGGAGTCAGAAGAAAATGGAGTTGGGTGCTTCAAGAGGGAGAAACTAATTAACCGTCAGTGCAAGCAATGTCAAGGAGACATAGAAGAAGGTCAGAAGTTCAAAATATGCGAGCACGAGTATTGCCCGTTCAGAATTTACCACGCTCGTTGCCTGACTAATGAACAGCTAAAATATCACGGTCCACTTTGGTATTGCCCATCTTGTCTTTGTAGAACTTGCCTCACAGATGAAGATGACGACAAGATTCTTTTATGTGATGGCTGTGATCATGCATACCACATGTATTGTGTCGAACCACCTCTTAGTTCCATACCCAAGGGAAAATGGTTCTGTGAGCAATGTAATTCAGGAATCCAGAAAATACAACGTGCAAAAATGTCATACAAGAAGAAAAATTGTCAGAAAGAACAGAGAATGAATGGATCGGCGAGAGGAAGTACGTCTGTAGATATGCTTTTAAATGCTGCAGAAAAGCTAAAAACTGATGAGAATTTAGCTAATGGTGAGAGAAATGGTAAAAGGGACAGAAAGCAGGAGGAATCTTGACGAAAGAACGAGTTTTTGTTGTTGTGTACATTTTGTTGTTGTCCCCCTTGCTATCTCCATAATTGTTCGACTAACAACCTTCTAAGACATTGCTGTTTTCACTGAGTCTCGTCTTAATATCATCAATATCGTCAACTCAGGGAATGGGTAGATGATGCAGCTAATTGTTGGACCGTTTTGATCGGCTTTTTGTAAACTTTCTAACTTTCTCTCTCTGGAAGTAGTGTGATATGGTGGGGATAAGGGATATGACTTTTAGGCATTCTAATGCAAGAGGAAAGTGTATGATGTTGTAGTAGCTCCTCTTCTTTTTTACTTTTTTTTTTAGTGAACTCAAATGGACCTTCAGATATCCTTTTTGTTTGAATGAAAACTGCAGATGGAAGATGAAAATTTTTCTCTGAACAAGAGAAGTTTGTCCAAGATGCTATTTTGTTATGAGTTGTCTTTGTTTTTGAGGGTTGCTGTTTTCTTCTTTTGCATTTCAGTGGTTTGTACAGTTTTGAGTTTTCATTTCATTATCTGCCATCATCTTAATCTTTCAGTCACGTTGGAAGGGTTTTAGGATTTCATTTCGGTGAAGCTTTTCTTCTAGCCACCTTTACGTGTGTGAAAATGGCAATTCGGAATGAGAAGAAAGTTTGGAGCTAGCTAATGACTCCTTTTCGCTGATCCGTGAACTATAGTATTGTAGTCAGAATCCGCCCCGTCCCTACTCGCCTCAAGGGCCACTGTCGAGTACGTTTATTTGCTTGAGAAAACGGTGGATAAAAGCCCACTCATTAGTCTAATTCTTCGTCGAATCATTATATCGGTTGTACAACAAATTTGGTTTTCCAAGCAGTAGAAAAACTCGTTCGACAAAAAAAAAACAGTAGAAAAACTTACAAATCACCACGACCACTAATATATTCTGTAAGTATATCATATGCCACCTAGAAAAATAATCCCAAAACGTCACAAGAATGTCCATTATACCGGTGTTTTCCTAAACTAACCATCATGTTGTTCTTGAAGTACAAAATTACAAGGTAAAAAGAATGAGCAAGATTAGACACATTCTCTGCCAACACTCATTTTTGGCAACTATCTAGCTAGCCTTGTCAAATGGAAAATGGAGGTGAAGTAAAGGGTTTGAAGACATGTATGCCCTACAAGCCTGTAATGCCTTACCAAATAATGTCCTAGACATGCTCTAGACATATAAACTTGGGTTGGTATTTGGTGTGGTAATGAGGGATTTGTGTTGTTCAAGCATAAAAGACAAAATAATGTTGGAACTTGTAATAGTAAATCCAATTTAGATTTTTATTGATCTCTCTTTTAGGATCATCTATATTGGAAAACAAACAAATTTGTCTTTACTCTGAAATTTATTTTCTTTGATCAATGATATATAAAACCCTAGGAGAGAGAAAGTGAGAACATGCAACCACACACACAAATACATAAAAGTCTGAGTGGGGGTTTTTGTATGTAGCTAATAATGAAAATGACCCACATAGAATAGATGTCAATTCACTTCAATCCAAATATGGCGTTTGGAGGAGGACATTGCAATATTGTGCACATGGGTGTCCGAACAAGCAAACTCAAAATGGATATAAGACAAAAATAGGGTAAAATTACTACAGAGAGAAAAAAGACAAGACTTTCTTAATAAGAAACCGAAGATAAAGATAAACACTACGTTCTCTTCCGGCGATCTTAAGTTGAAAGTGATCATCAGAAATCACATTCTAAAATAATATTTGCTACACGAGAATACACCAGAAATTATACTTCCAGAACAACATGATTCTTGACCAGAGAGAATTCCTCGTCTAAAAGTGGGTGGATTTGTAATTCTCCAAGAACATGTGGCAATCTTTTTTTTGAATGTGTGAAAGTGTATTTTTATGTTAAATTGTGTTATTGATGGAGTCCAAAAAAAGTGAATAAAGGAAGTTATTTGGCTGCTTAATGAAAAAGATTCTGATTTTCATATCAACCTCACCAATGGACGGCCTTGGCCTTTCCCCTCCCATCCCCACCAAGATTATCTTTATCCACATTACATATATATGACCTCAACTCTTTTGTCATTCCTTTCCTTTTTATGTTTCTTTCTTTGTTTTTAATTGCAGAGGTCAGAATCACGAAAAAAATCACATATGATTCGCTTGAAAATGGGTTTTTGATGAAAGTACAAAGCTCTGCCATAGACTTTTTTTTTTTTGCTCTGAGGCCAAAACCCATCTTAATGCTTCAAGTAAATGAACAATTTTTTACAATTTATCTCCTTTTTGTGTTTTATTTAAAATTAGAAAACTCGGTTTTGTTTTAGAAATTGTGTTTTCTCTTATTATTTTTGTTCATTTTATTATTTCAATTTAGGTCTTCACTTTGATTTAAAGTTTCTATTTGTTTTCAATTTTCAGTTGAAGTTCACCTACACCAAGTATACTCTTAGGTAGCCCTTCATCTTTTTCATGTAAACAATAAAATTCGAACTTTACTCTCTCCAGTAGCGACACATACATCATATATTTTACCAATTAACAAAAAACAGATATTTTCGAAATTTAAACTTGCTCCTAAGCGTGTAAGTTTGTAGTCATCTAACTCAAAACCAGTTGGCGAAGAGTGGAGATGACCTATACATTATATTCTTGGTTGCTAGTTACCCCTTCTCTTATGTGCGACTATTCCCACACGCCCCCTCACGTGTGGTGTGATTAGCCTAGGTGGCCAATACGCGGACAACCGTTTTTCTTATATCGACAACTATTTTCGGGCCCGATGCGAGTCAACTATGCTTGACTTAGTTGACTTTGATTTAATAAGGGGACAACACTCCATAAAGTCTTAAATACTAATAATTAGTAACTTGTAGACTGTTAACAAAAATAATTGTTAAAGATTGAAAACCTAAACTGTCTTCTTCTTCATCTTCTTCCTTCTTGTTAGTCTTATTCTTCTTTCTTCACTTCTACTAAAAGTAAACTGTAGTTTCTACCATTTTTTTTATCAAACCCTAGATGGATGAAGAAGACAAAATTTCTTCTTAGTCTTATTCTTCTTTCTTCACTTCTACTAAAAGTAAACTGTAGTTTCTACCATTTTTTTTTATCAAACCCTAGATGGATGAAGAAGACAAAATCCCTCAATCTGCACCTGAAGAAGTTTTTTCGGGCGTTTCCATAATAGGCATTAATTACATTGATTAGGTAAAATATAACATAACTTACGACGAAAATCTGGCAAAATCGGACAATTTTCCAGACTTTCGTCGCAACTTAGCTTCTGTTATGCCATATTTTCGCAGAAAACCGACGAAAATATTGCATAACAGAAGCTAAGTTGCGACGAAAATCTGGCAAGTTTTCTGATTATGCCAGATTTTCGTCGCAAGTGATGTTCAGTTATGCCATATTTTTGCACAACCCGAATTACCAGATTCATCTTCCTCTTCACCATCGTTTTCAGAGTCGGAACCAACAGATCCATCGTCGTCTTCCACATCTTCTCTGATTTTCTCTGCCATCAGTACCATTTTCTTCTTCATGGTTGGTTTTAGAGTTTTAGGGTTCTAACCTTTGTCTTTGGAAAGATTCTACCACAACTCCTTTGCCTTTGTTTGATGCCATAACCACCAATGCTTCTCCGAGGAATTTCTCTCTCTAGAAATTTGGATGATGATGAAGAACAAGTAATAGAAGAGATGAAGACTAAACTAACCTAGGGTTTATGGAGAAAGAGGGAGGTCATCAAATAATACATCTGATTCTAAGAGGAGTTGAGTGAAAATAATAGAGAGTTGTCCCCTTAAAAACTGATGTCTATATAAAAATAATTTTTTTGCGTTGTCCACATAAGATAGTTGTCCATATAAGAAAAACGGTTGTCTATGTATTGGCCACTTTAGCCTAACACATGTTTTATTTTTTGGGTGACGTGGAGCACGTGTGGCTTTTAAGCCTATCACGTGGGGACGTAGGTATGATACAACTCAAAACCAATTTTCTCTTCATTTTTCCTCTCCCCCAATCATGTAGGACAAAATTAGAGGGCCGTAGTGGTATTTTCACTCTCCATCAAATATAAATTCTTCTATATATATCTTGTTTTTCCTCTCAAACAGTACTTGTAGCCTTCACTTCTTGTCTCTCTTAATGGAATCAAGTTCTTCCACCCTCCTCTTGTGTCCTCCATTAGAGCTGGTCAATAACATAAATAAAGATCAGAAAAGAGACAATAATAATGTAGAAGGTGACAGAGTTTTCGTTTTCGACTCAACTTTTTTGCAAAAACAAACCACCATACCACCACAATTCATATGGCCTCATGGAGATTTAGTCTCTCATACCAGCAAAAGGGATGAACTCAAAGAACCCCTAGTTGACCTTCATGGATTCATTAATGGAGATGAAGTTGCAACAAAACATGCTGCTAATGTTGTTAGATCAGCTTGTTTAAAACATGGGTTTTTCCAAGTTGTCAACCATGGAGTTGATGAATTACTCATTTCTAAAGCTCATAGTCATATGAATGATTTCTTCAAATTGGAAATAAACCAAAAACTCAAAGCAAAGAAGAAACCAGGTAGTACATGGGGTTATTCGGGTGCCCACGCCGACCGTTTCTCATCTAGATTACCATGGAAAGAGACTCTTTCATTTGGATATCGTAGTGATTCTTCGTCTAACGATCCCGTTGTTGTTGATTACTTCACATCTGTTCTTGGAGAAGAGTTTGAACTTACTGGGTATGGATAACTACTAGCATAATCTATATCATATATATACATACATACATGGCAACAAGTTAATAACTTTAGGTAGTTTTTGTTATTTCGATGTCTAAGTCTGATCTGAAATCTGACTCAGTGTCTAAGTTGACTCAAATGAGAATTCTGAAAGTATGTTATGTCTGACTCGTCTGAATGGCTTACTAACTTGTATATGTTTGTCTTTGTCATTAGGTTGGTTTATCAAAGATACTGTGAAGCAATGAAGGAATTATCTCTTGTGATTATGGAACTTTTAGCTATAAGTTTGGGCATTGATCGCTTATACTTTCGAAAGTTTTTCGAAGATAGTAACTCGATAATGAGATGTAACTATTATCCACCTTGCCAAGAACCAGGTCTAACACTCGGTACTGGTCCTCATTGTGATCCTACTTCACTTACCATACTTCACCAAGATGATGTTGGAGGCCTTGAGGTTTTTGCTCATAACAAATGGCAAGTCGTTCGACCTAGACCCGATGCTTTCGTTATCAACATTGGTGACACATTCATGGTACGTACATATACTTAGTGGATGATTTCAAAACAAAAGTACTTGGTAATGAAAAATAACTAAGCAACTTTCACTGTCTTTCAACAACAAAAAAAACTCTCACTATGACCTTAGTATGGTAAAGCCCAGTGGGCCGGTTATTGGGCTAGCACACATTCCTCTGTATCATACTGTAATTATTTAGGAGAACGTTGGAAGCCTTGACTATAGGTGATATAAATTTGACCTAGTGTCGACTTCTAATAAAAGGGTAATGCGTGATACCTCAACTCTCAATCTATTGACTCGAGCTGCAGTTCGAAACGGTATCCAACAGTTTGGACTTCTAAGCTAAATTCTCGGGCCCTAGACTTAAGATTCTTATTAAAATGACGATCTAATCAAAGGATATAAGAGCAAGTAGGCCATAGACCCGTGTGCAAAAGATGGATTGATGTAAATGAACGAAAGAAAAAAAAATAAGTACTTGTGATGAATTAAGTGGGTATTTGTTTTTTATTGATAATGAGTGATGAATATATGTGTGAATGTAGGCATTATCAAATGGGATATACAAGAGTTGTTTGCATAGGGCAGTGGTGAATAGATCAAAAGAGAGAAGATCATTAGCTTTCTTTCTGTGCCCTAAAGAAGACAAAGTGGTGAGACCCCCAAAGGATATTATAATTATGATGAGATCAGATGGTAAAGAAACAAGGATGTATCCAGACTTCACATGGTCAGATTTCCTTAACTTCACACAAAAACATCACAGAGCCGACATCACTACCCTCCAAACCTTCACTAATTGCCTCCCCCTTTCTTCATCAGCTTCCACCAACTAGCATTTACTACTTTCTTACAAACTACTACTACTTACTTGACTTATTCTCTCCCCTTTCTCTCTCTCTCTCTCTCTCTCTTTGAGCATATGCATCCATTATTTAAGTAGATCAAGAGAATTCAAGATTGATGAATTTGTAGTTTAATTGGGTTTTCATGTAAATAATCAAGAGAGTACTTATGGTCTATTGTAATAAAGGTTGGGTTTGAGAGCAAGGAAATGTATTGTTGTGTTGATTTTCGAGAGTTTTGTGGAAGTATTTTAGAGTAATATTGTGGAACGTGGGGCGTTCTTTCGTGGTTTATACGAAAAAGTGATTTGGAAAGCGTTGGCTAATTTCTTACGAAAAAGTGTTTGGTACTCAATTAGCATGATTGACGTGTTACTCGACTTTTCGCTACATAGAGGCAAAATCTAAATTCCATGGAATTGTTTAAAGAACCTACTTCCATGAAAATAAAATTGCAACCTAACAATGGGAACTTCTTCAACAAAAAAAATGAGAATTCTTCGACAAAAAAAAAATGGTTAATTCCATTTTGACCCGCTAAAGATAACCAACCCACCAAAACAGCCCCCTAAAGATGACCAACTTCTAATTTGGCCCCCTTTTTTATTTTTCCGTCCATTCCTCCGTGAAATGTCAATAACATATCATGCTCTTACCCAATTTGCCCCTCTGAAAAAAGATTTTTGTCAGAACCAAATTTTTTGAAGTTGGGGGTGCATAGGGGAGCATTAAATGTTAGATGTGTCCATTTACTTTTCATTTATTTCTTTTCTCCACACTCCACAAAACACTCTTTCTTTCTAGTTCTACTCATGTCCAAAGAGTACCTTCTATTAGTCCACCATTATCTGCAACGGAGAGGTTTTTATGGAATCAAAATCATGATATATCAACCAAACTACAAATCTCAAATAGTAACCCTAGAAAAAGAGAAAACTTTGTTTGAGAAAATGGATATTGTCATGAACGACTAAGAGGGTTGTTGTCCATTAGTAAGGATCATATGGGCTTGTTAATGGGTTTTGTGAAGAAGGAAATAAGTCTTATTGTTGGAGCAGTTTAGATGAGATTAATTATGGTGGCCAATAAGTGGACAAATAAAAGTCTTATGTGGACAACAATAATGGGTGGAAAAATAAATTTCTCCTTCATCTTCATCCTTCATCGTTTCTCTCTCTTAAGAATTTACTAGAAAACAGAACTGGTTATAAGTTTTTCTCAACTTTACTTATTCTCTCTCTCTAAAAACACAATAAACCGTAACAACCTTTGGCTAAATTGCCTCCTGGTTGTAATCCTTCTACCAACTTAACAAGTACTCTTTCACGATCTTTTTAAGTGCCTGGGATTTCATCTTTTCAGAGTTAATCTTCACCAAACTCATTTATTAAGAAAGTGGGTAATTAAAAAAAAATGTTTTTTGAGATTGGGGAGTTTTTGATGATTATGGCGTCTTGATAGTTATGAAAATGTTCTTAAAGAAGGAATCAAGTTCTCTCCTAGTACTTCTCTTTGTTCTTACTTTCTATTCATCCTTCACTAAATGTTTCAAGTTGTTTCAAAACATGGGTATTTTTCATTTCAAATTAAAGCCTATCTCTGATCTCTCTCTCTCTAAATTATTTATCATACACCCACACACACAAAGACATAGACAAACCCATACACAGGTAAACAAAATATTTAGTATCTTCTTCTCCTGAGTTAAGTATTGTTGAGTTCAAGGATTGACTGATTCTTCTCTTGAATTGTTCTTTAACCAGTGGATGCATCTACCAGGTTTATTGGGGTTTAGATGATTACGCAGTTGTCCAAATAGAAACCCTATTTGTTGGTTGTCCACATAGGAATTTCATGTGTCCCTTCATCAATTATTTTGTACACCCAATTTCAGTTGTCCACATAAGAATCTTGTTTGTCCACCTATTGGCCACCTTAATTATAACAAAGTTGATATGAAAGAAGAAAGAAACAGTAATTAGTAAAGAATTGGCTAAAGGTGGTGGCTTTGATTATTTTATTTACTTGATTAAGAGGCAGTGAACATATGAAGAAGACGGAGTATCATCTATTCTTGGTTTGTTTGTTATATGTTTCCATGAACGATACTTGATTTCTTCTATATACAATATGTATAGGACGATTTCTTCTATATAAGTATGACAAGTTTTATGCTAGATTAATTTGCATCAATAATGAAAAGTATTCATGTTTACGGTGATTGATCAAGATTGAAATGGGTGAAATCCTTTCTCACCCTCTCTCTAAAATTTTCTCTCTCTAAATTTTATCATCTCTTATGGAGATTGGTTCCGATGATATTTTACTTTGACCATGATTTAAACAGTTTTATTGTTCAGTGATGAAGGTGTGATAAAGGATTTTATGTTTCCAATTGAGGTTTTGGGATTATAAGAGAAAGTTGATGTAGAGGGAGAAAGAAGTTTTGTTGCAAATTAAAAGGGGAAAGAACAGAAGTTCAAAATAAATTCTTAAAAAACTTATAAAAGTTAATTTGATTTGAAAGTTTCGGTTGCATGTTGTGGGTATTTATGGTGAGTAGTTGAAGGGGTATTGATGGTGAGTAAACTTCATTTGAATTGATTTGACAACTTAGGGACCATAAAGATTCTACGTGCGTCATCCAAGATATGGTAGATACGGGCAAGGGTAAATATGCCAATAAATTATCAGCTCACTAACGTCTAACGGAGTAAAAGACGGAAAAATAAAAAAGGGGGTCATAATGGAAGCTGATCATCTTTAGGGTCATCTTGATCAGTTGGTCATCTTTAGGAGGCCAAAATGGAATTAACCCAAAAAAGAAAAATGGGAACTAGTCTAAAATTTAAACAACTTTTGTAGGAGAGTTGAACATCTCGACTAAAATCCACACGAAAACGTGATAGATGGTCGAATTCTTCTGTATTTTCAAAGCGAGAAAAGGCAAGATAGAGAAAGAAAGTTGACCATTACTCGGGTTTCTTGTTGTGAACAGTCCACGAGAGGGAGAGAGAGATTTGAATATCTAGAGACAGATATGGAAATGGAGATGATGGTGGTTGTAGTGATGGTAGCAGTGAACTAGTGAGGTGAGGGTAGTAGTGAAATGAGGGATGGAAGATGAAAAACATGAAAATATTTTGAAAAATAAATTTAACTGTTAAAATTGATTAACAGAAATACTAGAACACTGGACAAATATGAAGAAGAAATCAAATCAGGGTCAAAGTGGAATTAACCCATCAACATGTTAGTGGATAGTGAATAGGAAGAATCTAATGCTACTTTCTTTCACACTTTATCCTTTCCCCCCTCTTTTTAGGTGTTCTTTTTTCATTTTTTTTTTCACTATGGCACTCTTTTTCTCTGTCGCCGGAGTACTTGGCAAAAAAAAATAAGGTGTAAAGTAAAGACATTTTCTCTCATCAAAAAAAAAAAGTAAAGACATTTTGACACCGCCCAAAACACGGCACTATATTTTGACTTCTTTATACATGTGTGACCAAATCAGTACCACAAAAGAAGACTTTCGTTCAAAAAAAAAAAGAAAGACTTTAAAATTCAAGCCGATTTGATTAACAAGACAAATTTACCTTTAATAACAATTATACCCTTTGTACTAGGTCGTACATATAACCTACGTATATTTTTCCTAGTGTATGCTATCACCGACCATTTTGTGTACTCTTTCACACAGTTTTTTTTCTCAACTTATCGCTTTAGTAAGTATTGGTATTTCTGGAGATGGTAGAGATGACAAAGAAACTGAAGACAAAGATGAAAACAAGAAAGGTGCACTTCTGAGAAAAGATAAAAATGTAGGAGTTGAAAAATAAATGAACTCTTAATTATTTAGATTTTAAAATTAGAACAATAATTTTTGAGTTCTTAGTCCAAAAATCTACACCTGAACAACATTTGGTCCACCATAATATTAATATAGGATTTGAAGCCAAAATAATAATTATAATGGATATTTAATCCAAAGTGATCAATCTCTATAGAAAAAACAGATCTTTGTCATTTCTATTTAATCATAATACCCATTATAACCTTTTATATAAGAAAAACTCTACTTTTGAAAATCGATTCTCAAAATTCTCTTTCTTTTTTTCTCAGATTTTTTCGATTGATTTCAAACTTATTATCTGTTTCGCAGTATACACGTTATTTAGTATCAATTACGTATATTTCAACAACAAAACACATTTAGTATAGTTAAAGTATGTCTAGATGTCAAAGTTACAGTGTTTTTCTGTTTATTGATTCTTGTTTTGTTTCATAAATAACGTGTTATTTATTGTTAAAGTTTCATACTTTCTTCTAAAAAGAAAAAGGACTAAACTCCTATTTTAAGGGAAGATTGGACCTTAATCTCTTTTTGAATTTTATTTTGGACCAAAAACTGGTGAACCCTTACAACAACCATGGGCTTTTCAACAAAAAAAAAAAAAAAAAACAACCATGGGCATAATAGTAATATTGAGTTCTTCGATTATTATCCTTAAATGTGCTTTTCTAGCTATACTAATGGAGTTTGAGTGCTTAAAGAGAATTCCACCAAACTAATTTCTTCTTCTTTGTCTGTACATGAAATGAAAGTAGCACCATCTGCAATAATATAGAGAGAGAGAAAGAAAGAGAGATGGGTGATGCAAAGGTAGAGAAAATTGCAAGACTAGCTCAATGGAGGATGGAGAGCTTTGGTCCTTGTTCTTATAGACGATCCGATGCTTTTAAGGTCGGAATTTGGAACTGGTAACCACTCTTAACTCTTCACTATTTTCATTTCAAACTCACCATCATAATGAATAAAGGGTTTCTAGTATTTGATTTTTTTTCATTGTTAATATTAAGTTTTGAGTTTTGGGTAAGTTTTCATATGAAAATTTTTGTGGGATTTTGTTAGTTTGATGGAATTTTTTGTGAATTAGATCATATGAAATGTATGGTTGGATTTAAAAGAAGAAGAAACTAGTTGATGTTTGGTTTTTGTTGATTGTCTAGGTTGTTGTTGTCAAAAATCATAAAATTGAGTGGGTAATTGAAGTTTTCATTACTAGGTCTTAGCACCTCAAGTTATGCTTGTACAATCCAAATTTGTCCCCCCCCCCACCCCCCACACCCCACCCCCCACAGACGACTGATTATGCTTTTCTTTTGTTTCCTGGGCTATAGAGTGGTTTCTTAATGGGAATGATTTCTAGCAATCTTACCCTCATGGATTATGTGTTCATGGAACTATGTTAGTTTAAATTTGAGGAAGAAGAACCAATTCAGAGTTATATTAGTTTATATTATTTTAGGGCTTGTTAGTGAATTTTGAAAGATACTACCTGATTTTGTAACTGTATTAGTTTAGTCTTGAGGAAGAACCGATGCCGAGCTATATTAGTTTAGTCGTTAGGGATTTCCCAGAGATACTTGATACTATATTACTATAACTATATTACCTTAGGTTTGAGGAAGAACCAGTTCTGAGCAACATTAGTTTAGGGGTGGTTAGGGATTTCCGAGAGATACTATAACTATATTACTTGAGGAAGAACCAATTCCGAGCGATATTAGTTTATGGGTCGTTAGGGATTTGCAAGAGATACTTGATACTATAACTGTATTACTTTAGGTTTGAGGAAGGCCCAATTCAGGTTTCATGAGAGTAAGTAGGTTTATCTGGTTGTGTTAGGTTGTTACTCCAATCTCTACTAAGTTTTGTGGAATATGACTCAGTTAAATTAACAATGACAGTACTTGGTGCGGACAAAACGACTCTTCATCAGAAGAAGAAACTCTAGATAAATTTATCATCACTTCTTAGATGAATTCATCGAATAGACTGATAGTGAAATAGTATAATTTGAGATTATTAGTCATGATGATTTACATGATATTTGAACAAACATGGCTGCAGGTACTTATCTATCGAGAAGAATCGGTATCTCTACATCCGTCTATTTCCAGAGCCTTGTCGGGTTTCCAAAGAACAACCTCCTATCGCCAGATTCATCCTTCGGGTTTCCACTGGTGGTGCCAATCGCCGGCCCTATATCTCTCCTAGTATGACTTTCTCAATGCTATTTTTCAAATTTAATTTTAGTAAAGATTCTATCTTTTCACGCTTATACTTGTTCGATGTTAACATGGGTTCATTTGAAACTATCAGACGCGGCCTTGAGTAGGTTATATTTCTTTCCAACACAATTTTTTTGCCGACTGCCAAGTGACAACAAAATAGAGAAATACTTTTGGTTTTTAATTTGTCACAACCATATTCATTTTTGACTTTTCACATAAGGAAACACAATCTAATTGCAATTATATTTTTTCATCGATCTTTTCTGTGACCAAAATGAATCTTCTCCTTATGTAACTCCATTTTCTTCAAATCATCATGATAATGCAGTTACAATTTTTCCTAATGCAATAGCTGTTTCCAATCCATTCGAAAAACACGTTAAACAGAATTCATACCATTTGTGTTCAAAGGAACGGTAAAATCAATTGTTTGTAAAGCATGCTTTTACTGAAAGTTAACTACGTACGATATGAAATCGTGAATACTCCCTAGATGTTATTTATGCTGCAGCAGTAGTAATGCATGAATTTAAACTGATCCGCTATTGGTTTAGTGCCTCAGTTCATGAGAGATTACTCAGGACCAATGAAGACTTCGTCTGGCCTGTCGATGCAACATCTCTAGGTCGCATAGTTATTGATGTCGAATTTCTTGATTTGAAGATTTATCCATCAAATGTAAGTACACCTTGAAATCATATTTCATATTGTAGTACCACAAAACTAAGTTGGATATTTGTTCTCTTTAATATTTGTTTTAAGATCTAATTCAAGTAGATAGATAATTTATACTAAAATTCATTTTCAACATGCAAAATCAACTCAGATGGTATTCAGAATTTTGGAAATCAAAGGCTACATAACATATAATTTAATGTCTTAACTTCCTCTCTGTTTTCTCTTACTAAGGGTGGAGAACCTAGTCCCATATGGCCTAGTGACGGTGCGACGCAATCTCTTGCTACTAATAGCAGTCTCCGCTGCCTCTCTCGAATGCTCAACGAGGGTATCCATGCTGATGTTACAATTGCGACTTGCGACGGCACACTGAGAGCACACAAGGCAATTTTGTCCGCAAGCTCTCCAGTGTTTGAGAGCATGTTCTTACATAACCTTAAAGAGAAAGAATCTTCAACGGTCGAGATAGAAGACATGTCACTTGATTCATGTATGGCCTTGCTCAGTTACTTATATGGTACTATAACACAAGTAGATTTTTGGAAACACAGACTCCAATTACTAGGGGCAGCCGACAAGTACGGCATAAAGGACCTCAAAGACGCATGTGAGGAAAGTCTTTTAGAGGATATAAACTCGGGAAACGTCCTCGAAAGGCTTCAAGAAGCTTGGTTGTATCAACTTGAGAAGCTTAAGAAAGGGTGTCTAATGTACTTGTTTGATTTTGGGAAGATTTATGATGTTAAAGATGAAATTGACACCTTCTTTAGAACTGCTGACAGGGAGCTGATGGTGGAGATAGTTCAGGAATTGCTCACAGTATGGAAACCAGCCTGAATTGTCTTCCCTACCAAAACAGGTACTAGTCGCAATTTCTACATCTTGTAGTATATGTGTTGTAGTTGTGATTTTGGGCTCTAACTTGTCTGAAACTGATTGTCAGAACTGCTTGTTATTGTCGTTTTCATTAATATAAGATGTTTATAGTGTGCTTATATTTGTGTTCATTTGAAAACTTAATGCATGTTTGTATTGTTATTGATCCCTCTGGTTCAGACTTCAGAGTTGAGATGTAAGTTTTAGCATTAGCTCACTAGGGCATCATCAAGTGATGGGTTATGCTGAGGGGTTTTACTCACTCAATAAAAGTTGAAGCTTTCAGGAATGATGATCATTCCTTTTATTTTTGCTTTTTTAGGAAATTCGGGCACCACTAAATGTCACTTAGGATACTGCCAGTTCCAAGGATTTGATTCAGATTGATATGGGAAAAGTTACTTTATCCGATGTTAACTGTTAAGTTTGTAGGCATCCAACTTAAAATCAGTTGGTGATGAGCAGAGAGGTCCTAGATATAACGCTGTTGATGATGCGAACTTTTTTCATTTGTACATGTTGGACTATTCAAACATGTCTCATCTAATACATGTCTTTTGTTAGGGTTTAGGGTTAGCTTAATTTTAAAATGTTTTTTTTTTTTCGGGTCATTTGTTTTCATGAAATCATCAAGTATTTGATATTGTAATACTCCAGATGTCAAATCTCAAACTTACCACGGTAAATCTCAAACTCAGATGCTTCAAAATCTGGCCATCCTACAGCGTGATCCCGTTTATTCTTACTTCTATCTTATTTATATCTAATTTCAATAAATTATAGATTTATACCTCTACAGAAATAGAAGTCGGGACTTTCGATACTCGAAGTGGATGTCCAACCACTAAGCCAAATAGTGATGGACTAATCAAAGATATTTTTGTAACAATGGTAATATGACTGTATATACGAATAGGCACCTAGGTGAAAATTTAAAAATCAATTAAGATCTCAAGGTATCAAAAGCGAACTTTGGGTCGCTTCCCTTACCTCTCTGGTACTCTTCAAACTGCTTAAAAGTTCTCATTTAAAATTTTCAGACGATTTTCTTACTCTTTTCTCTTCTTTTTTTCTCATCCCTCTTCTCTAAATGACCAACATGTATTACTTGGGCGGCCTTAGGTAGATGGCTAGAAGTGAGATTCATTTTTATCAAATCGTTTAACATAAGAGATAAAGAGAAAACTTACAAAGATGGGAGAGCAGAAACCAGACTTATTCTTCAAAATACTAGACACCAGACTTAATCTTCAAAATAGAAAACTTACATAGATGGGAGAGCAGAAACCAGACTTAATCTTCAAAATACTTCGGCTTTATTAATCTTCTAGCTTTAATTACAAACTACTATTACAGAGCTTGACAGAGAAGAAACTAAAAACTTGAAAAGGAAAAACTTAGAAGAAAAAACTTAGGTTCAGAATGAACCAACATTCGGAATTTATAAAAATTTTTAGATGACCGGAACAGTTCCGGTTTCCAGGTCTACTTCGTCGTCTTCTGATGAATAGTGAATAGTAAATTTGACTTTTACTATTTGCCTTTTACTATTTGTCACAGTAAGCCGCCATCTACTGTTGGCACAGTAAGCCGCCTTCTATTATTGAGAATAGTTCTTGACTCTTCCTGTCGAAATAGTTCTTGACTCTTCCTGTCAAAATAGTTCTTGACTCTTCCTGTCGAAACAGTCTTGACCTTTACTATTTAAGCTGACAATCAATATTTTGAATAGTGTCTTCTAGATGCTGATACTGTCGAATAATACTGAAATACGGATTTACTGTACAATTGTACAGTAACTGTAGCAAACTACTGATCTTTTTGTTTGCCTTTTGCAGATTTTAGTAACTTCTGAGAATGCACTTCGATGATAGCATCCCAGTAATCTGCCATTGAGGTATCCGATTTTGCTGATTTTGAGTCATCGAAATCCTCATTCGGATCTTGGCTTTCTCCAGCCAATACAGCATACTGATTTTCTTGAGATGACGAGTCATCTAGAATTTCAGTCTCTATATCTTGCTTCTGATGATGAGCTAGGAATTGATTTTTAATTATTTCCATAGTTTTAATCTGTTGATCTACAGATGAAAGGTTCGGATATTTTTTCTGAATATCATCCAATAAAAATTGAAAAATATTATCAGAAGGTGAAATAGATACGGATTTTTGAGTAGCCTTATAGGCATTTTCATACTCAATTACAGTTTGACAAATGAGTTTATGGGTATCAGTAATAGGAAATCCATCCCACCATTTGTAATGAAAAGTTCTGCTAATACATGGAATTAATAGATCATCAAAGTGAAATTCTAGATCCCATCTCCATATCCATGGTATTTTGAACTCTGCCATATAACAGAGTGCTGATAACCCTTTTGGGGTTTTTTCTGCAGTTTTTCCCTTGAGCTTTGGATGATACTCATACCATTTTAGCCAAGGGTCTTTCAGTGTATCTGGTAAGAAACTCAGTTCTGGACCGAATTTCTCCCACCAATGCAGAAACCAGAGAGGGAAACCTTTTCCTTTAACAATTTCAGGGTTAATACTGATAAACCAGGAGTGTTTCCTGATCGGATTCTGATAATAGAACATGAATGACCATGCCAAAACATAATCCCAATAATTATAGTTTTGACCATTCAATTTCAGGCTTCTGGGTCTTGAGGGGTCAAGAGCCCATTCTGTTATATGTAAGACTTTTACTATATAACACTTAGAATGTGTTATAGGAGACTTACTGTCTTTCAGATTATAATGGTGGTGTACCATTTGTACAGATTCTGTTTCATTCAAAATGGCTTCATAGATATATCTATGCTTGCCATCTTGGATAGGATAGTTTTGTACTCCTAAGTACCGTTCTTTGATGTGCCATGGATCATGTCTCCACTGGACATCTTCTAAGGATACAGATAGAATTTTTTCAGTTATTAACTTTTTAGCATAAATGATTTCCTTTTTTAGGATATCTTTAGCAGTTAGTTTCGGATTGAGTTTATCCTGAGAGGATGATCCTACTACAGGGAATTCTGATAGAGAAGAAAACTTCCCTTTTTTCTGATTTACTTTCTTCGGATATCTAGATCCTCCTGCTCCTTTATCAGGTGGTTCCATCTTTATCCTGCAAAAATTCACGGGTTAAAAAATCAGGAAGAGAGTTCTGATTTCCTTTAATATATTCAATTTTAAAATCGAATGCAGATAATTCAGATTGCCATCTTGCAAAAATTTGTTTAGAAACTAAATTTTTAACATCCTTTTGCAAAATATCTTTTGCAGCACTACAGTCAATACGGAGTAGAAAAGATTGATTTAATAAATCATCTTGAAATTTAGAAATGCATTTGACTATTGATAACATTTCTTTTTTGATGGTGGAATAGTTTTTCTGAGCATTCTTCCACATTCCAGATGCGAATCTAAGTAATTCTTCTTTATTAGTAGAAGGGTTTTTCTGTTTTAGAATACCTCCATAACCAATATCAGAGGCATCTGTTTCAACAATTTTGAACCATTGAGGGTTTGCTAACCCTAGACATGGTAATTGTTTTACTCTAAGTTTGATTTTTCGGACTGCTTGGGTATGCTGATCATCCCAAGGTAATGGATTCTTTTTAAGCCTATCATATAAAATAGCACTATCCATTGCTATATTCTGGTAGTAGTCTGCTATATAATTAAGACTTCCTAAAAATCTTTGCAATTGATTTTTGTCTCTAATTTCATCAGGAAATTTAGAGGCAAATTCAATGCTTCTGTCAATAGGGATTATTGTCCCTTGACTAATATTCTGTCCTAGAAATCTAACTTCAGTTTGAAAGAGTTTCATTTTAGGTGCAGATATGACTAAACCATTTTTTCTGATAACATCTTTTGTAATTCTAAGATGTCTAAAATGTTGATCTATATTAGATGAAAATACTAATATATCATCTATATAGACAATAGTAAAATTTGAATACGGAATAAAAATATCGTTCATAATATTTTGAAATTCTGAAGGGGCATTTTTTAAACCGAATGGCATAACATTCCATTCATAATGCCCAAAGGGTACAGTAAATGCAGTTTTATATCTATCTTCTTCAGTTAGTTGAATCTGATAGTATCCAGATTTAAGATCAAATTTAGAAAATATTTTTGCAGAATGCAATCTATCTAAAAGATCTTTTTTGTTTGGAATAGGATATCTAATCCATTTCAGAGCATCATTCAAAGGTTTGTAATTTACTACAAGCCTTGGAACACCTCTTTCCTTTTCAGCTGCTTTATTCACATAGAAAGCGGTACAACTCCATGGTGAATAACTTTTTCTGATAAGCTTCTTTTCTAATAAATCTTGAATTTCTTTCTTACAAAGTTCAAGATATTCAGCATTCATTTGACTAGGACGAGCCTTAGTCGGAATCTGAGTTTTTTCATCAAATTCAGGTTTATAAGGTAAAGATACAATATATTTTTTCCTTTCCCAAAAAGCATTGGGAATATTGCTACAAACTTCGGTTAGAAATTGATTTTCAATTTCTTTGATTTTTAGTTTTATTTCTGGGGAGTTCAATTTCTCGGAAATATTCAAATTATGTATTTCTTCTTGTAAGAAGTTTAAATGAGCAGTTTTAGAATTAATTAAATATTCTAACTCATTTAAAGTCCTGGTTTCAGGGCTAGTAATAAATTCAAAATGTATTTTATGATTCTGAAAACTAGCATATAATCCGGTTTCATCTATCTTGTCATAAGGGAAAAATAAATTAATAAATGGAGTTCCCAGAATAACTTCTTGAGATAAATTTCGGATTAAAATAAAGGTTTGTGGAATACAGATTCCTTTATTACAAATATAAGCTTCAGGTAGCTTATAATTAATTGGCATTCTATCTCCACTTGCAGAATGTAGAGATTGTACGGTTTTTTCGAAGTATTTAGTCGGAACTAAACCTTCTCTAATACAGTTCATGTCAGCTCCGCTATCCACCAATGCTACTGCATTAGTAATGGTATATTCTTTGTTGATAACAATATTAATACTTATATACCATTTCTGATAGGTAATTTTCTGCATAGTATTTAAAAAGATAAGATTATTATCTAAAATACTAGATGGTTCTGTGTTTAGAATAGCAATCGATTTATCTTTTGATTGATGTTTTTCAGCTAGACTTTCTAATTGAATAAGTCTGATATTTTGGTTATCTAACTCTTCTCTGATGAGTTTTATTTCAGATTTAACTATATTTACCTCACTTCTTAAATCTTGAGAAGTAGAAGGTTTTAAAGAAGTTTCTGGTTTTCCTTCAAGTCTTTGAAGTACTTCTTTCATACTGTAATGTTTAGTAATATTCGGTTTCTCAAAGGAACTAGGAGAGTTTTTTGTCTGTTCTAAGCAAAATTGTAATATTTTACTTTTTAGCAGAGGGTCTGTTACTTTATCTATCATAGATATTATTTCTGATTGAGTATCCGTTAAAACATTAATACTCAAGCCATTCATTTCTACAATGGCTTTCCAATAGTCTTGGTTTTTAGAACATTGTCCTGAACAAGGTTCCTTTTCAGATATATCTTCTGATTGGCTAGAAGATAGAAAGTTAATTTCATTGACATCCTCAGAGTCACTAGAAGATGAAGATTCTTCTTCAGTATTAGAGGTCAGGAAAACTTTGCTTAATTCAGCTTTTAGATTGTCATCAATTTTTAATTCATTCAGTTTTCTTTTTGTAGAACATTTATTAGCATAATGCCCTATTTTTCCGCATTTAAAACAAGTTTTATTACTTGTTTTTTGTCCTGATTTTGTTTCAGATTTATTAGGAATATAATTTCCTTTAAATCTTTTCTTATGTCGAGGCTTCTGATAATAAATTTCTTTATTCTGTTTGTATTTTCTTCTTTTCTTATAATAAGATTTTCGAGAATACTCTTTCGAATCTCTAGAATTCCTTTTATGAGATTTTGGATAATCAATTTTCATTTCATATGCAAATTGACTACAGAATTCACCAATTTCTTTTTTCCCATGCAAATTCTGTTTTTTCAATTGGTATTGTAATTTCATATCATTACAAATTTCTAATCCAGTTTGAACACAAGTAGTAATTATATGTCCATAAGTTAGATAACTATAAGAGATGATGTTTTCATTATTTTGATCTCTTAGTCTTTGTCTAACTTTTTCAGCAAAAAGAGGAGGAAGTCCATCAATGAACTTAGCCTTCCAATATTCAGAATTAGCATCATTGCGTTGCATAACTTTACAGATAAAGACATCTTTATACCATCTAAAATGGGTTAAAGATGGACATCTAAGGTTCTGTAAAAGTTCTCGACTTTTCTCTTGCCTTTGAGGATGACTCCCCACAAAATGCAAAAGAATAGTCTGAAGTAAAGTATAAACTGCATCAGGTTTAACTTGTGCAGTATTTGGTTCAGGTTTTGTAGCTGTGAAAATTTCAGTCTGCTGGGCAACAGTGAGAACATTATCCCACCATCCTTTTAAGGCACCAACAAAACCAGTAACAATGAATTTAGCCACAGCCGAATCATCATTACCACTAGCTTTGCAAATGCTGGCATACATTAACATTTTATGAACAACTTCATAAATTTGATATTCTGAAAGACCATCAATATTCCATTCATAAATGGAACGACCATTATAAGAATTCTGATTTTGATAAAAGTCTTCCTCAAAGAGGAGATCTTGAGGAGTAGGTCTTTTATAATAGGTCTTAAAACCTGTATTAGGTTCATTACCAAGTTTATATAACATGGTTTGAACTTTACTGATATCTGGTCCAGACTCAAGATCAGAGTTTTCAGTACTAGAATCTTGGCTAATAATATTAATCTTTAAATTTTTCATTCTTTCAATGATTAAATTAGCAAAGTCTATATCCTGTTTATCAGACAGTTTAAAGTCTTTGATTTCTGGACTAGGTTTAACATCTACTTCAACAATTTCTTTGTCTTTATTTTTTGAAGTGGATTCAACCTTGGTAGATAAAACTTTAGGTGTATCCTTAAGTTTTTCTTCAATACTACTCAATTGATTATGAATAGTATTTTCAATTCTGATTAATTGACTACCAATAGTCTGAAGACTTAGATTGGTATGATTGTGCTGTTTTATGACGGTAGTTACTGATTCACTAGGTATAGCATATGGAACTGCTTCTAGTGCTTTACTTTCATTGTCATTTTTAAGAGTCAAGGCTTCAGGTGGAGGATGAATAGAATTAATCTTAGTTCCATCACTCTTAGTCCACATTTTTGTATAATCTTCTATAACATGGATAGTTTTCTGATTAGGGTACCAATTATGAAACCAAATAGTAAAGGTTGTCATTTTTTGATCCCTTTCTAACTCTTGATAATAAATATTTTTAATATTTTCAAGAGTCCTACTATTAAAGGCTGCAAAAAACCAATTTCGGAAAGCTTCATGTTTTGTCATCATGAGCTCCTGATTAAGCCACTGTCTAGGTATTGATCCTGGACTATAATCCATAAAATTTTATAAATGGAAACTCATTTCAGATTGAGTCGGAGAAGTCCTTTGTTCTTTCTCCTGTTCAGTTGTCTGTTCAACATATACTCCATGTGGAATTTGTTGATCAGAAATCTTTAATCCTCGGATGATCTGCTCTTTAAGTTCATCATTTGATACAGAGTATCTAGATAAACTACTAGGATATGAGACTTTATAGTCTTCTATCCTTTTGGCGGAAGAGCTTCTAGTTAAGCTTAGTTTACTGATTTTATTAGGGGCAAATGTTATTTCAACATCTCCCTCAGGTGTTTGGGTTATTTGATTTAAATTCCTGTTCATAATATTGACAGGTGGTACAGCATCCTGTACAACCCATTCATGTGGAAAGTCAATTTCTTCCCATTTAATTAACTTCGGAATTGCAATATTAGTAGTCAAGCAATTACTATCTATTACTATAGTCTTGCCTGGTTCACTACGCAGTATTGCGTTAGGAGTCAAGGTATTCATTACCTTATAATGAATCCTATATATTACTGATATTGTCTCAGATCCAGGGAGATAATTATATCCCTGTGTTTGAATATGCAGGGACACGGCCTCAAACAGATTTCTATCTGTCAAAGATAAGGTCAAATTCGGGTAAACATTAAAATAAACCGGTCCATGGCATAAACTAGTTTGGATTATTCCCATTAAAGATGGTAAGAAATCCAAACACCTAGCATCTCGCAAATAGGATAAGATACTGGCATTTAATCCGGCCAAAGTCAAAGGTTTGAATGCTATTTGAATGCATCCAACGTGCAGGTAGTTGTATTTAGATTTTAAATACTTTTCAATATCTTTAAGACTCAAAAGTCTAAGGGTTTTGACTTCTTGGTCAAGTCCGATTGACTGTTCAAGAGTCTTGATATTATTTTGACTAATAAAATCAAAAAATCCTTTTTTATAGATTTTATTTGATTTTATTGCGGGTATGGTCCATTGATTTAATTGTTTAGTTTGGTCAAACTCTTCAATTACGGAGTTCTTTATAGAACTTTCAGTTAAGTCTCGAGAATCCAATTGATTCATTGAATTAAATTAGAGGAAATCATATAGACATAGCATAAATAGCAGATTATGATTTTTAGTAATTTCCTTTTAGAAATTTGTACTTAAAAATAATTTATTATAATCCTTGAATTATGGTACGTCACCCAAGTCGCGTATGGGTTTAGATCCGTTGTTGCCGGGTAGGCGTTGAGGATCGTTTGATACCCTTTAAACCTTTTTTTGTTGAACTAATGGCCCATAATTCAGAACAGACTGCAAATGAATGACCCCATTGATTGAATTGAACTGATCGGTATCAATTGAGAGTGAGAGAGAGAGAGAGAAGAGATGGCGAGAGAAGAAGCAGGAGGAGGAGCAGCAGCAGGAGGGACGGAAGTACCAAAGATCTTATGGAATGAAAAGAAGATGAAGTTCGAAACAGAAGACAAGAAAGCTTATCTTCAGTATCAGCTCAGAAATGGAGGAAAAGTTATGGACATCGTTCACACTTTCGTCCCTTCTACCAAAAGAGGCCTTGGACTCGCTTCCCATCTCTGCGTTTCAGCCTTCAATCACGCCCAAACCCATTCTCTCTCTGTTATCCCTACCTGCTCTTACGTCTCTGTGAGTTCATCCATCCCAATTCTCTCTTCAACCCCTTTCTACTATTATTTATTAGGAATTTTAATGGGTTACTCCCAATTATTCAAATTTATATCTAGGGTTTCTCTACTTTGGTTGATTGGTTTCATTCTAATTCCAATTTCTCATTAAATAGCTCTATTATGATACTTCAAGGTAGCTGGGTTTTTTAGAAAAAGAAAAATTGCTTAATTTTGATTGAAATTTAGTATGTCTTTGTGGTTAGGATTTGAGTCTATTGATAGAGGTAAACTAACAAGATGTTATAGTGGAGATGAAAGAAGTAGCTCTTAAAGGTTAAGACCCTCTCATCAGTCTAAGATTGTTCCGACGCCCCAAGCCTTTGCTTGGGGTTATCGATATGTCCCCGCTTTAGACACCCAGACCCAAGTCCATGGGTACGGGATTTTGTTTCCCGCAACGAGCCCACCCAAAAGGCCCCGTTACTTATTAAGCATGAGCGTACACCTATAGCCCAAATTGTGGACTCCGCAAACAACACATGTGGGATTATCACACTTGGACTCTGATACTAGTGTATGGTGGTCTTGAGCCTCTATCACCCCAAAATCTAGCTCAATAAAGGAGGTTTTCCCCTAGTACTTATAAACTGCCCACCTGATTCTACCACAACCGCTGTCGGGTTATCCTGAATATTTTGGCTAGTGCTTCGTAAGCAGTAAGCTTGCAATTGTTTAGTTCATTTTGTATCATTTGATACTTCTAACAATGTTAAGTTTTTATCTGACAGAACCATATCGGTTTGAAATTTTTGTCGTTTTTTTCTGTAGGAAAAACTCATCAGGGAAAGAAATTAGTTACCAAGGTTACCTAATATTAGTGTTTTGTTTTACTAGCGTTGTAACACTAGTTGGTACAAGGATTTTAAGGTTTCTTCTTTACTTTTCAATTGGGATGCCTTAGTGTCTATGCGATAACAAGCAACCTGGTAACCCTCCGTGTACTCATTTCTAGTCGCCTCCTCCGCAACAATGAGTATATCTTACTTTTCGCGAAAATAGTTAAAATTAACTTTTAGGGGTTTGAAGCTTAACCGAGATACGTTTTTGTTAGAGTGCAATCTATATGACATGAGAAATCATCTTACAGTCTCACTGAAATAACCATCTCATCATCCATACAAGAAAACGTTGAGCTTAAAATAGAATACTTCCATTTCTACTCTTTATAGACGTTATTCGCTTGTTTAGACTTTCACTATAGTTTACGATATTCGATTTTTCACTTATTTAGTGCCCTCTGAAATAAAATTCTGACCTCGCTACTACTGACTGTCATGTAGTTTCGTGCTTACTTGGGTGAATTCATAATACTAGTCTGAAATACTTTTTTTTCATACAGGATACATTTCTTCCTCGGAACCCAAGTTGGAACTCAGTAGTATATGCAGGGGAGGCGAAATCCCATTTATAAATCGTCATCAATCTGTAGTATCATCCTTGGTGGTATATTAGTGATTTAAGTGATAAATTGTTCTGTTTTATTCATAACAAAAGACTTCAAAAATTGAGAGTTTGTATATGGAACCCATAAACACATTACCAGCTATATTTTCATGTCATTTTCATTGAGTTGAAAGTAATTTTGGTGGGAGCAATTCAGCAAAGTTCGATGTCGTTCAACTTTTCAACAGAGTTTGTGGGTTGAAAAGAAAAATCAAAATTTTGGCCCATGCAGGTCTCGAACCTGCGACCTTCGCGTTATTAGCACGACGCTCTAACCAACTGAGCTAATGGGCCGATTTGTTAGTACATTGCACGCCTCGACTTATGTCTTGTTCCCAGTTCGATACTAAACCTCAAAATTGTTGAATAATTGTGTGAGAAATTCTTCGAATTGGTTGTCCATTTCTGTATAGGATATAATTGACAACTCGAAGTTTCACATTTTCCCTTTCCTGCATTAGATCGTGGGTTAATTAACACTAGCTATTTCTCCTTGATTAACTTCCTTTAACTTGAAAGTTTATTCATCCGGACTCTACAAAATTGCGAATGATGAAGATACTCCGCTACCTCATTCTACTTCATATCTTACCTCATTATCTACGTGCACAAAAGGGGGAAAGATGTCGAAGTATTCATCCTGACTCTACAAAATTGCGAATGATGAAGATACTCCCGCTACCTCATTCTACTTCATATCTTACCTCATTATCTACGTGCACAAAAGGGGGAAAGATGTCGAAAATATCTTCACTTCCTCACACTGTCGCACATTAAATGAGGTTGTGTATGTCACAAGAGGGGAGAGATGGGGTCATAGGGCTCCTAGGAATGCCTTCACTTCCTCTTTTACACCTGAAGGTAGGAGGGAAAGTGTCACGACATATTTGAGTTACGAACACTCCTAACATTAACGAAACTTAGAATCTGGTCAATTCTTGTTTTATTTGACCTCTATTCAATTTTTATCGAGCTTTACAACATTAAAAGTACTTGTTTGGGAGTTGAGATATTTGATCAGATAGAGACTACTATGAAAAGAAAAGGACCCAAGAGGAGCCGGAAGAGACTGGCGAACCTTTGTATGCAGCTACAGATAGCGGCGGAAAGAAAACACGACAATCACCGGAATAACCACTTTGACCAAAAAAATCCACTAATTTTTTTCCACTGGAGCACTGGATAAAGTGACTAAGAAATACAGGAAGATGGATATAGTGATCAACTTTGAGGGGCAGTTAGAAGCATGTTTTTCAGATCACTTCCACCCCAAGAGGCCAAGATAAAAAAGAAAGAGGGTGTCAGAATCAGATCTGGCTGGAGTAACATTTATATTATACTCATAAGTTCATATGAACACAAAAAAGGCTGTCGAACTAAAAAAACCATCAATCAAACTTCAGCAGAAGTGAAGGAAAGTAAACTATTGCAGAAACCATAAAACACTAACTATAAGAGAACGAATTTAAGCAGCAACCGAGTTGCCCAAGCTTTGCCAAAAGAAAGAGAGAAATCGCCGACAAATTGCATGATATTCCCGTCAGCAATTTATCTAATAACTGTTACCCCCCCCCCCCCCCCCCCCCCCCCTCGTTTGGTTTGAGTCTATGAATATTACAAACAGAAAAAGGAATAGAGGTCCTATAGGCCGAAAGAGAAAACCGTTTGTGCCTCCTACAGTCCTACATCTGTAAGCAATTGGCACCTACGTTATGATTCAAAACATAATGAAAATTTTATACACCCAAAAACCTCCTTATCCTACCTAAGTCTTCTTTTTTGTTTTCAATATCTTTCTTTATGCCGTTCAAACCTGATAAGAAGTTACATAACTAAGCAAGAACCAACTAACTTGATTAAAAACAAAATAACAGCATCCACCGAAGGGACATTGAGGCTTTAGCATCACTGCGTAAAGTTCCAAAGAGCAGTGGGGCGAGCCATGAAGGGTATAACTAGAATACCTAGTAAAGTTACAGAAAGCATTGAGGGGAGCCATGAAGGGTATAACTCGAATACCTCGTGAAGTTACAAAGACCATCGAGGGGAGCCATGAAGGGTTTGCCGCTAAAGTTACAAATATGTCGAGGCGAGCCATGAAGGGAATGCCTCAAATACCACATAATGCTACAACTTACAAAGAGCATTCAGGCAAGCCGTGAAAAGTAATTCCTCGAATACTGCCTGAAGTAATAAAGAGCATGGAGGCGAGCCATGAGGGTATATGCCTTGAGTACCTCACAAGGTTTCAAAAGAGCATTGAGGCGAGCCATTAAGGGCATGTATTAGATACCTTTAACCGTCAAAACCACAACTAAACAGAACCACGATAATAGCAATATAAAGTAATAGAGATTTCCAACAAAGAATCACTAAAAACATGCTCCTCTACTACAAACTAAACTCAATAGATAAACCAATAATATCCAACGTAAGAAACAACCAGAGCTAAATTACAAAATCATCCAAGTTATAAGAGCATATGGAAAAACTTTCCCAAAAATCACTTCCAAAATAAAAACATGAAAAGAACCCTAATTATCTAAGCACACAAGACTTAAGAGTGATCAAAATATTTTTATGATCAAGAGTTCTCACGTTGATTTTACCTGACCATGATTATGTCGTCAATCTTCAAAATCATCCTCACGCACTCCGTAGCCAAAGTAATAGCGCTAGTACTCACGAGCAATGGCTGAACCACATTCTCCTCCAAGATGTTGGTAATCTGCCCTTTCCTCACATTAATCCCAGCATTAATCTCCCCTTGCGCATGACGGTTTCGAAGTTCAGTGACAATAGTAATCGGGTTCAATCCAGCATTCTCAGCTAAAGTGTAAGGAATAACTTCAAGTGCCTCGGCAAATGACCTAACACAGTAGCTTTCCATCCCTTGTAAGACCTTAGCCCATGCACCAAGCTGCCTAGAAAGCTCAATTTCAGGTGCACCGCCTCCAGCAATCAAAAACCTTTTGTTCACTAAACATCTAATAACACAAAGGGCATCGTGCAAACTCCTTTCAGCCTCGTCAAGAACCAACTGGTTCGAACCACGAACAAGCACATTTGTAGTCCTACCCATATCCTTAATTCCTGTTATCTTCACTAGTTTACCCCCATCACCAAGAGAAACCTCTTCGACAAGATCCGCTCGCCCTAATTTCTCCTCACGGAAATGCTCAATATTGGCAATCGGTAAGCAATTCAAAGTCTTGGTAATGAACTCAATTTCATCACGTTCGACATCTTTAACCACCAAAATCTTAGCTTTAGAAAGATAATGTAATGAAAGATCAGTAACTGCATCTCTCAAGATACTCTTCTGAATCAATAGAACATTACAACCCGTAGCTTTAATTTTCTTAATCATACTAAGAATGTAGTTTCTTTCTTCTTTCAAGATCCTATCCATCTGGGTATAATCAGAAACAACTATACTTTGTTCTATATCAGTCTTAGGTGGGGAAATTTGGAATTGAATCACAGCAATTTTAGCGTTTTCGACACGAGTTAATCCACCAGAAGAATGACTAACTTTCTTATCAAAAACCAAACCTTTAACAAGTTCAGTATCATCAACTGTACCACCAAGCTTTTTAACAATCTTAACATCACGAAGATCGATAAGATCTGGTTTAGTTGGATCAAGAACTGAAAGTACAGCATCAACAGCAAGTGGAGCTAAAAGAGTGGAATATTGACTTACAACTTTGCTGTTAAGAGAAGTACTAGCAGATTTGATGAGAGATTCACGATCAGAAAGCTCAACAGGAACAGCCATGGCGGTCAAGATATCAACAGATTTCTGTGAAACTTTGTGAAGTGAATCGGAGATAACAGTTGGATGGATTCCATTAGTGAGAAGAGTAAGACACTGTTTGAGAAGAGCACCACAGATGACAACGACTGTTGTTGTTCCATCTCCGGCGACGATATCTTGAGATTTGGAAAGTTCGACGAGCATTTTAGCAGCAGGTTGAAGAACTTCCATCTTATTGAGAATGGTAGCTCCATCGTTAGTGATAATTACTTCACCAGATGCGGTTGAGATCATCTTGTCCATTCCTTTTGGTCCGAGACTTGTTCGTACGGCATCTGCAACAGTTCGAGCTGCAATAATGTTTGCTTGACGAACATCGTCTTTTCGTTTGTTGTCGACATAGCTCTCTGTTTTTGAAGATCGTACTGCAGCGGCAGCCATTGGAAACCCTAACCCTAGTTTTTGTTTTGCTTTCTTCTACAGAGAGAGAGAAAACGGAGAGAGGAAGAAGGACGAGGGTCGTGTTTTGTTTAAAACTTTAAATCTAGTATTCTGTTATTTTTCTCTAAAATGAAGACACTAGAAAGACACAAATGAAACCCTAACCCTAAGTTATGTGTTGTGATCCAACCGGGCTACCCAAACCTGAGGGTCACTAGTATGGTACCACATTGCCATGAAGATAGACATGGAAATATTTCGGTCATCTCGGTCCAAAAATTTTGAAATTTTTGAAATTTATTTCTTTCACAACAGAGTGTAACATTATAAAGGGACATATCAACATTAAGCTTATAAAACAAACGAGGGGGTGGATTCCAAATAGGTGTGGTTAAATCCGTGTGCACGATTGTCTTGGTTAGAGTTTTGTTGTTTGGACTACGATCAAGGTTGTTCTTTATGAACTAGTGTATAGTTATGCAAGTACCTCTTGGTGAATGGTGTTTGTAAATTGATCAAAAAAATTTGTCGCGGACTAAAAAGGCAAGGTCTTAGAAATTCTGCCTCCATTTGAGATCACATTCCTATTTTTTGTCTCGCTACTAGAAGAACAATGTACATAATCAAAATTTTGAAAAAAAAAAGTCTAAAGCATAACACTGGAATGAAGGGATCTAAACACCAAATCAATTTAGGAAAAGATGTCCAAACAAAAAATCTCACAAAAAAATGGTTTTCTTCATCAATTCTTGTCACGCGAACATGGAGAGAGCCTAAATGTTCAAGTAAAACTTTTTTAGGTGAGAAACTTCACTCGGAAAAATGTTAAACCAATCCTACAGGAAATTTTTCTTTACAAAAGACGGGATTAAAATTTGGTCTAAATTGTGAATCACATCCTGGCGACCATATCGAGAGTATTGGACTACATTTGGTCCAGTTTGATCTCCACTTTTAACAATATCAAAGATTTCATTGTATATTTAAAGATATCAAGTGTTTCCATGGATGATCTTGTGGCTAATAAATTTCATTTAGGAGTAGCTTACTTTCCTCAACTATTATTAGGATCACATCATAGGAGAAAATAAGAGTAAAAAATAACTGAAATCCACACACCAAATCATTCAAAATCTTATTTATTTACAAGATACTGAAAAAATATCAAAGAAGCTGAAAGTGCATCATCCTTTAGCACATCGTTCTAGTACCGAGAAAATAAGAACAATAACCCAAAGTCCCCAAACACATTATAAATACTAAATAGTACACAGGAATTTAGGACAAGCAACCGAATTCCGAAATTATCTGGATTCATATGTAATATATACAAGTTGAAGATACTTCAAGCTTCTTTCGGAGTATCAGCCAGTTACAAAATAATCCATCTTCTCCACGGGGAGATTCAGAACAGATGTTTCTACCTATACAAACACAAATAATCGGCTCGTAAGAGTTATCAATCAGCTTCAAATTCTATAAGATATTAAACTAACGAATGATTTGTTCGTACTCGTTTATCGAGTGATTATTGTGAAGGAAGCTAATCGATTAAAAATAACAAATAAACGAAATGAAGCATACCTCCTCAAATGGGACGAAGACGAAGGGGGTCATTCCTCTCCTATGAGATACTGCAGGAATGTCAGGGTTATGTGTCTCGTCCTCTTGCCACCCTCCAACGACACCGAGCACGTCATCTTCTTGCCCGTTAATCTCGTTATCGTTCACCCCGCTTGTAACAAGAGAGATAAGATCTAACCGATTGTTTGCACCAGGTGATGTTCCTCTCACCCTGTCCAAAACCCAAATAGATTACTTGACATAATATTCCAAAAAGCATGGAAATAGGATAACAGAGAACCGGACTTCAACGAGTAAAACCAGCTTAAGCATCTAAAATACAAAATTATTTCATTGCTTTTCAAAGAAAACTATGATATAGTTAAACTTGTATAACTATAGTAACTACAAAATGTAAGAAATAGAGCAAAACCTCAGGCGAATTCTCAACACAGTAGGACGCAAGCCTGGGTAGAGAATTGCAGCTTCAACCTACATAGAATGCAAGTACATGATCAATGGGAATATACAAGACATGTAATGTTTGTTTTTTTGCAAGTCACATCTGAAATCTCACTTGACCCGAGTCAGATTTCAGAATGTTTTTTTGCCTAACTCGTCTAACTTGATGATTTGGGTTGATTTTGAGTCTATGAGTTCCAAAAAAGAGTTGAAACCAAACCTTGTCGTCTAACAGTGTGCAGGTACCACTAAAAACACTTTCAACTTTGGAAGCTCGGAAGTTCATGTACTTAGCCACGTCTTTGACTTTTTGAGAAGAATTCTGACAATTCAGATACGATACGAAATGTTATTACCAGATACAGTAAAATAGGAATCTCTTTAGTTGAGTTTGATATAATTGAGCATAGTTAGAGAGAGAACCTTGTAAAGAAATTTGCCACTGGGAAAAAACCTAATGTAACGGTAATAGCACACCTGAAAAAGCAACATAACTAATCAAAAGAAGTGTTTGTTGTGACCGCTTTTATAGAGGATAAAAATAGATAGTGGACACGAAAAAGGTCAAAAGATACACTTTTGTTACTCTTCTTCTCAGACATAGGTTAAATGTAAATAACGACCCATATAAACTCTCAGACTACATGATGAAAACTGAGAACCATTTAGGCCCCCAAGGGCCAGACACAAGTTAGAGGTCAAAGGAGGCCCTAGTTGTTATTTACTCCTTTTAGATATTCTTTAGGAATAGTTTCTTATTGAATTGACTTTCTAGTTTATGATTAGATTTACTTTTTTTTAAGGATTTCTGATAAGTTGCCCCTTTTCAATTATATATGCTTAATCTACAATAATTAAGAATTAGAAAGTAACATAGCAAACGGGGATGCCACCCCCTATAAATACCGAAATCTGGTAGAAAGTGAAAGACAAGTGAAGTTTGAGTTCGTTTAAGGTTCTTCATCTGTTTTCAGCAATGTTTCAAGTTTATGCAAAGTTTTACCGAAGTTATGTTTATTCAAAACTTTTAGTTGTATGTAGCGAGTATTTAAGGCTATTCTAAGATAATCTAAATATGCCCTTATTGCGATTTGGTATTCTATTAGCTATTGCTTTGGCTTCCGTTGTTCTACATTAGAACCAATCTGACAATGCATGATTAAGGACATTTAAACCGGTCTCCATGTCCACTCTTCAAAGGTCTAAGAAAAACAAAATGCAGCGTACCACATGAACTGGATTAGTAATTTTCCACTCTGCAACTCCAGCACGAATATATGTGTTCCTACTGACATAGAGTCCTGATCCATCAAAATGAAACCAATAACAAAATTGTAAGAAACATGAATGATTTCAACAAAGGGGCAAGAGGGTAAAGAATGGGTTCAGTTTGTAACAACCCTATAGACTTACCAATGCATTAAATATTAAAAGATACGTCAGTTTTAGTGAACTTATCCATGGTATCGTGAGGAACATAAATCTTGATGCGGAACTATTTAGAGTTTGGGCTCTATAGTTACAGAGCTGAAGGAACTAATGAAAACGAGGAGTAGTGTTATCTAAGGTTTTCAAAGTGGATGAGGATGACTCTATGAGAAAGTGGATGAGGATGACTCTATGAGAAAGGGCATGCTTTGCGCAAGACCATCAACCTACTAAGTTAGGCCTTGAAGCTTTACAAGCAGACAAGGAGTCCACCACCCTTTGGTGTAACGGTTGGACACCCCTCTTAAGCCCATGAGGTCGTGGGATCGAGTCTCGGTGGAAGCAATTTGCCATCAAAATTTGTCTCATGCACTTTAGGCAATATATGTAGTAAATATTGTAATAAATTTGTCGGGCTTTAGGCCCCTTTCATATTGTCGGGCTTTAGGCCTCTTTCATTATGGTTTAAATTAGGCGGTTATCGTGCTCATCACATCTTCATGATGTATCAATGCCTTGTAACGACTAACGTAGATCGTAGTCGATTTCTCAAAAAAAAAATGCATTTGTTACCGTCAATGCGGAGCCTAGGTCTTAAGAGCCACATTTTCCTCCATGAGCCCTGGTAAGTGGACTGCATGATCTTGTAATTTTCCACCACTCCAGTTATCTTCAGAAAAGAATTCTATAAGTTCGAAACTCTAAGATGTTATATAAAGAATGAGAAGAACAAGTTCAGATGAGAAATAAAACCTGCCACGCCTTTAAGCATGCACCACGCCAAAACACAGGGTTCCTGATTGTATATCTCCATTTTCGACAAACACATGCTGCCCTACCTAGGCTATATGGAGCCATTCTCGCGAAGACCTGGTCATGGGAATCGATTGATGCAGGAAATGAAGAGTTTATGCCAGAGATTTTAATAAGTGAATATTTTTTTCATAAAAGAAGTGAATTAGGAAACACATGGACTTGTGAGTCATCCAAACAAGTACGATTTCCACCGTCAAGTAAAGAAGCTCAGTAGAAACTAATGTGCTCGGAAGAACACTTCTAGTTAATCTGTTAATGTTCATTATTATTTAATGTTTTCAGCATTATGCAAGTAAGTTCAAGGCCTATTCACACGTGTAAACCTCCATAGTTTCTTTCATAGTTCCGACTTCCGTCTACAGGTTTACATTAGCGGGTTCATAAGTAACGTTTTGCGGCCCTAGGAGCGTGCCGAAAGAGGTAAACCCCCATTCTCTGCATAATGAACATGGCATATGCATCGAGTACCCTTAATACAAGAGCAATCTGTTTTAGGCGAAGTGTATACCAAATTGTTCTCTCTACAAGCATAGTTTTAGAGAAACAACTATTCAAAGTCATGTTAAGGAATACTTTCCAGACAGAGAAGATCTACAGATAAAGTATCGTGATTGGGGAGCAAGATTTATTACCTCATGTAGTAGTTCATCTGGTAAGCAACGGTGAATGAGTGCAGGATCAACATAAGGTTTACTACCCGAACTCCCGAAATGAACGAAAGGTTTAATCCTAACTCCATAGAGATCTGAAGTAAAAAATCAATAGACAAGACACAATTCGAACATTTACAGTGTTGTTTTTCATTAATTGTTTCCAAATTTCTATCATAATAGAAGTGAGTGAATACGAAAAAACTTCACAAAGTTCAGGCGAAAAAGCGGAAAAGAAGTACCAAGCCAGGGCCTAGGTGTAAACTGGAATCGAGAAGCTGTCAATGAAGCGATTGAACGGATTTCATCTGGTGTTGACAGGCCAAAGTCTGCAGTAAGGATCACAATAATGTGTCAATTACAACAATAATACATTATCAACACTGAACCAGAACTCTGCCAACACAATCCATGTAAGAAAATCACAAACTTTTCAAAAACCCTAATCAAGTTCAAATTCAGCAATTACATCGAAAACAGAAAATTTCCATTTTTCCTTTAATTGAGAAATGGGTATCTATTACAACCTAGAAAAACTCAATATTTAGAAAAACGATCTATAAGCTGAACAAAATTAGAGGTAAAATCGCGTCTAAATGATGTAAAAAAAAAAAATCACATTTTTCCCTTAAAACCGAACTGAAATTCAACATAGAACACAGAACAATCTGGATCAAATTGTGAGTATTTTATATCAATCAAATTTACCTCCACAAAAATCAATATTATGAATAATAAAAGAAAAAGGGGAGGTTTTTATTTTGCACCGCTTATATGAAATCTATAATTGACCAATAAATTTGATCAAACTCAACAATTAGAGGGGAATTAATTGAAAGGAGAAATTGAAGTGAAAAGGGAAGATTACCTGATGTCATGAATCAAAATTCGGACAGATAAATGTTTAATTTCGTAATCTGTAGAAAAGTTTAGAGAAGGCGGAAGAAAGAAGTGGTGAATGAAAATGAAGGAGAATATAGAAGCCAGTTCTAGACCGACTATTTGATGGGCCACTAATCTTGTGGCCAGAATCAATTCTACGTCGCCTAGGTTAGTAATAATGGGAGTACCTATAGAATTTGTATTTTTATTTTTTCAGTATTTATCAACATGTTTTTTTAGTATGAATTTGTAACTCCTTGAATCTGAGAATTTACTTATACCCAAAGAGAGTATGAATCTATAACGGCTCGAATCCGAGACTACAATTGTAGTCAAAGGGATGCAGATTGACCAAAGATGCATCGAGCAAAGAGACGACAACTGAACATTATAGATTCTCGAGGCTTCTCAAGTTTGGTTAGGTTATTACACAACACGGAGCGGAGCAGGGTTTTCGAGTGTTTTTATGCAAACATTAGGGATTACGAGTGCTTTCTCAGTCTGTTTACTTAACAAATTCCAATGCCCAAAATTTGCATACGAATGTAAAACAGTAAAACTAGCTTAACTGGTGGACCAAGAGGGGGTCATTGGTTGGTTTGCTTTGTTAAAACATACAAATGGGTATTTCTAAAAGGGGGGTTTTTAAAGCGCCTTTGTAATTTATTTATTTTTTAAGTAAAACCAGAATTTTCATTCATAGAAAGGAATTCAATCCAATACATTACATGGTTTGAGACTTTTGACCCATATAAGTACAACATGGATTTACTAAAGTAAATAACTAAAGTAATTGCTAAAGGCGCCACCTTCAACACAAATTTGAGAGAAAGTTTGCGAGGAAATGAGACGCCTTTAACACGAAAGTGACGCACCTTTAAAACTCTCCTTTTTCAAAGTCATTACATTCTACTTTAGCTTTGTCTCGCTCTTGCTCTCCAACTTTCTCTAATTTTCAATAGGTTTAAGTATTGATAAATATTAAACGTAGTTATGGCTTACGGAGTGACTTGGTGTCAAAATTCTGTTCAATATATTCTACATAATTTTTTACTCATAAGTTATCTTTCTTCCCATGTTTTCGACGAGGCATAATAATAATCATGTTTAGTACACCTAATATGAATATATTAATATGAAAAACATAAACGCCATGCACTAAGTTTAGGGGAGCAAGTATGTACTTACAGCAAAATGTTTTTATCCTTTTCTACATAGTAACATTAAAGATTCTCACCAACACACATTAAAGTTTCTGTGAATCTACCAAACCCTATTAATCAACACATCTTCTATCTCTATATATATTCTGACTTAGATTCATAGTTTTGATCTGCAAGAACATCTCTCTCTCTCTATCTCTATCTCACATCAATTTCTTCATCATTACATAGATAGACATGGCTACTCAATTAAGTGTTCTAAAATTGAGCAACTTAATTTTGAGGCCTAACATTATAAGTCTCAATCAATACATAAGCCTCAGGTAATATACATATATATGTGTGTTTGTGTTTGTGTGTGTGTGTGTTTTTACCATCTCTGTTTCAAACTTAATCACTTTGAGATTTTATTATTTACAAGGTTATACGAATCCTCTTACATCTCTACAATTATTTCTTGAATTCAATTTTTTTCTTTTTTGTGTCAAACCGACTTTAATGGTGATACTGATATCTAATATGTATGTCTCTTGATTAGAAAGAGCGGATTCTTAATCTTGTGTTTTGATTATATCTATAAGTTTCCTCTTTAAGTGAGTGTTATTTTAGTTTTTTCGGGTACTTAATTTTAATAGCTCATAATTTGCACTGTCAGACCTACGATCTCAATGAACTAATATATGTTAAACTTTTTATTTCTTGCGTCTCTAGAGCTGTGACCAGACGGAAAAGACCGACGCCTCCTCCTATTGGCATGGGGAAGAAGCCACCCCAAAACAATTAGGTGAGGAACAAGTGATTCAGTCAGCCAGCCTCAAGAGAACAAAATAAATAGCAGGAAAGAGGGCAAACACTGAAGAAACCAACCAGAAGTACTTTGTTAGTAGTTGAAGTAAATCAGTATTTTTTATAGCATTAGTGTGATTGAAATTTTCACTTATGGTGCCTTGTATGAATATAAAAGAAGCCTTTAGCCAATGGATATTCTCCAACTTTTTGGGTTCTTTGTTCTGTTTTCTTTTTTAACATTAGATTCAAGATTTACGATGAATGTGTAACATGAAGTATTGTACTGCTATCACCTAAGACATTTCGTGCCCTACAAGTTATATGAAAAATCCTTAATAAGGTCATCGTACATTTCCACATTTTAATTATTTATGTCTTAATTGAATAGAGTAAACTACAAGACAAATTGCTTCAACCAGTAGTTGATCGGAGGACTTCATAGGTTTAAAAATGGGTGTCTAACCACTGCACCGAAAAGTGGTGGACGTTTTTCTATTCAAGACTTCAAGTTATACATTGTTGAGTTTGTAGTAATGATGAATCAAAATGAACATATTAAATAAAACTACTCTGTGTAGTGTGAAATTTCATTGAAGATGCCTTTGGCATAATTCTCCACAAATTAATGAATCAAAGTGCAAATAAACAGAAAAGAAAGTGAAGCATTATAATGAAGAGGCCATTGGCCCACTATACTAGATCTGATTCACTTAATGCAGTATTTAGTACAACCTTGAGGTGAAATAAATTAGTGGAGCATTTGTTTGTGGGTCTTATAGTTTTAGAAAAATAAGTGATTAAGTTGATTTGTCACTCAATAGTTGTTTTGCACGTGCTTAAGTATTTATTTTCAGAAAAAAGAAAATGAGTTTCGATCAAAAGAAAACTTTCTTTATGGGTCAAAACAAAGAGAAAATAAAGATACAGAATAGTGGTAGCAGTGGGGTTGGGGCCGAATGGTGGTGATGTCTAAAGTGGTAGTGAAGGTGAAAATTATGAGGTAAAAAATAAACTAGGTTAATTTTAGGGACTTAACCTTAAGTTGTTGTCTAGTCAATTTGAGTCAAATCATATTGACCCATTCTTTATCTCCAACCATTGCTTTATGCCCCCTTTCAACAAAAAAAGAAAAATAGCTTTATGCCCCCAAAGCACCCAACACCAACAGTCTTTTTAAGTCTATAATCTTCGCGCGGCGGTGCCACCACCGGCCCACTACTGAGCTTCAACGTCGGACTCCTTCGTGCCACTCGCTTGCTCCGATAAGGTTCACTCATCTCTCTCTCTCTAATCTTCGATGGAGTACTTTTCTGTTTACATCCTAACAAGTTTTGAAGTTACCAATTTTCCCCCAAAAGTTAGCTCAGGAATCTTGTAATCTCATTCTATTTCCGAATTAGTATGAAATTTAGATCTTCTAGGTCGGAAAATTCAGTTTTGTTTTCGTTGATATGTTATATTTCAAAATTAATTTCTGATGTTGTTTTAGTATACATTTCACTTTAGACAAAAAAAAATATAACTTTTAGGAACTGGGTACTCTATGTATCTTGGGACAATTACTGAAAACCCCACCTTTTCATAATACACATTACTGAAACACCCACCTTTTATTTATAATTACTGAAACTCCCACCTTTTTGGTGATTTCCGTCAGATTAAACGGAGTGGTGCCGTTAGTAATGTGGAGTGACCGAAATGCCCATTGGTTAAACA
Organism: Eschscholzia californica; assembly: GCF_041429995.1. NCBI lineage: Eukaryota > Viridiplantae > Streptophyta > Magnoliopsida > Ranunculales > Papaveraceae > Eschscholzia > Eschscholzia californica. The sequence goes on along the minus strand of NW_028238483.1, from coordinate 40,536,644 downwards.
AGCCCAGCCTTTTTGAAACCAAAAAACTGGGCGCCTTCGAGAAAAAACGTGGGGCGCAAATAACCTACTCTATCTTCTCCATCCCAACCCCAAACTAATCCAGCTTTTGTTGGTTCTTCAAACCGAGTTTGAAACTCGAAAAGGTGGGGGTTTCAGAGGTTTGAATCTCGGTGGATAATCAAGTTAGGGTTACTCAAGTTTGAATCTCGAAGGTGCTCTCCTATCATCTCCATCCCAGCAAAAAACGAGCAGCAATACCAATTATTCAAACCGATTTTGAATCTCGAAGGTGCTCTCTCCATCTCTCTTGTAATCAACAGGTGCTCTCTCTCTCTTGTAATCCATTCAAACTACTCAAACCTCCTGAAATTGATGTGTATTATGAGCTAGGGTAAGGTAATTAGTTTGAAATTGATGAGAAATTGAAATTAGGGTTTAATTTTTTTGAACTAGGGTTTAATTAGGGTTATCAAACTTGATGTGAACACAAACCAACTGAAATTAGGGTTTATGCAAAATTCACATAAAGTTTGTGAAATTGAAATCAGGGTTTTTTGGTGGGAAATTTGTTGCTATCCGTGGACCGTTTTTTGGTGGGATCTTGTAATATATCTTTGCCTCGTTACTGTGAATTAGATAGATAGCTCTACGCACACGTAATACCGAACATATGTCGCTTGTTTAATTGAGCTTGAAAAACTTATCGATGTTGCTTGGTATAAGGTGAAAATGTAACTGCGGCCATCATCTTGTACGTGTTACTATTAGATATATACGCAATAATCTTTTCCGAGGACAAGATGAGTTTGGGATTTTTTAGGGATGACTTATTGCCTGTAGATCTCTATGTCTAGTCCTCTGGTTATTACATTTCATACGAGTGTTATAGAACATAGACTAAGAAAGCCTTCTTACTGATAAATAAAAAATGAAAATGGAGGTTCTAGTTACCAACCAAGAGTTAGATGGTTGTAGATGGCAACTATACTGTATTACTCGTATATTCGTGCCAATGCCATTTTATCCGCACATTGTAGCTACTTTATCACATTATACCTTTACAAAGTAATGAGTCAAATGGAACCAACCAGTTTGGCATCTGCAGGAAAAACGAAGCACTTTATTTTGGAGGTTATGAATCTTCATCTTTGTTTCGTCCTTCCTGTTTCGTTCATACTTTTCTATTTAAACAGCGAAAACCAACTATTTCTTCCTTCCTGTTCAATGTAATGGAAACTTCATCTTTGTATGCTAAATTACTGTCTGACCTATTATAGCGATTAGTTATCATGTTCAAGTTCTTCTAGCAGTTGTCTTTTGAACCCTGTTAAAGCTACACACATATTGGAGTAACTAAGTCAAGATGTGATATGCTCTTATATTGGTGTCAAACCGGCTTGCTGGGCCGGTGTAAACTAGGCTCATGGGCCAGCGCAATCAGCAACCAGGCTCATAAGAACACTTTGTAGTCTTAGTAAGAGGAGGAAAGGTTAATGGTTTTTGAAGCTTTTTGAACAAGGGCAATGGCTACCCTCTAATTCACTAATCCTAGCTAGGGTTGGACCAAGTCTCTCTCTCTCTCTCTCTCATGTGATTGACAGGCATGTGTGTATCCTTAATGTTATTACTTTTTTATTTAGGATATAGTTTAGATGCAAGAAACTTTATATATATTTAGTATATGATATTATTGTGGGGTTGATAGAATATGGACTAATTGAATATTTGTACTCATTCTACGTAATTTCGAAATATAGATGATGTGTGACCTCATTTCACCTAATTAGTATATTTTATATAGTAATCGATATTGTTTTTACCTTATTCCTTTGGTAGTGTAGTAGTTGAATTGCCATTTTCAAACATATACAACAATAGGGCGAAGTCGTAAGTAACAAGTTCATGTATTAATGAAATCACTAAGACAACGACAAACTAGTAAATGATCAAATTTTGTAGCAACTTGATATTCGAGTTATCAGATGTCTATGCATCAACCAATCAACAACGTTTTTACAATACAAACTTATTTTCGAGTGGTCAAATGTGTCACAAGTCACCCGTTACCAACCCTAGATCTCTAGAAAACAAAACTACTTGATTGCGGGCGATCATATGTCTTTGAATTAACCAATTACCCGATTATAAAATTGAGAGGAGATTGTATAGGCAATAATTTTTTTGATTGTCAGTGTGCCTCGAGCTTTTGACTTATAAGGGGAAAAGATTAACCCCCTTCTAAGTCAAGTGGTGGTCAAACTTGGGTTCAATAGTAAAACTTGTTGATGGAAGGGGTGAAGTTTGTAGGGTGGTTTCAAACTTGGGTTTAAATAGAAAAAAATTGCATAAAAAGGAGCAAAAACGGTCAAAAGGCGGGGGTTTTAGTAAGTGTATTATAAAAAGGTGGGGGATTTAGTGAGAGGGCAAGCCTGTTTAGAAAAGGTGGGGGTTTCAGTAAGTGTATTATGAAAATGTGGGGGTTTTAGTAAGTGTATTATGAAAAGGTGGGGGTTTTAGTAAGAGGGGCAAAAAAGTAATATTGAAAAATGAAAAGTTAAATCTGACAGAAATTCCAAAAAGGTGGGGGTTTCAGTAATTATAAATAAAAGGTGGGGGTTTCAGTAATGTGTATTATGAAAAGGTGGGGGTTTCAGTAATTGCCCCATGTATCTTTTGACCTAATTTAACTTTATCTCGTAAAATTAACTAAATGTGAAACTTGATATCTGCCTGTGAGGACACGGAGTGGGTGTCTAGACGTCTAGTTATAGAACTCGTGTAATGTCTAGAGTAATTGATGCATCTTCAACAAAGAATACGTTACTTTGTGCCACACTGTGATGGGGAGCCATTGCAATAGCGTTAAGAGATCACGGGCAGCCTCAACTAGATGCGGTCATCATAATCGCTAGCCGCTAGTACCCGTTTTTCTCACCGTTTAACTTCATCATTTATTTCCGATAACACCGAAAAAACCTCATAAGCCTGTTCACAACCCCTTTGGTGCTAGAAAAGTCCCCTAATACATATGTCAAAGCCAAGTGGTGCCGATCAATTAAATTGCCCTACCCATGGCTCCTAATTTTGGATCAACATTCGAGGAGTAACACTACATGCTAGTACTTAGTAGACGGAAACCCCGTGGAAGAGTAAGGTCATTGGGCCATCAGGTTGTGGAGAACAACTTCCCTTCCCAATGTCCCAATTAAAAGTGCAACCCCGTGATGCATAGCTTCTCCATTTGGAACTTGAGAAAGATGACACTAGCATTTTTGGTGGCAAAATTGAACTACGCGGTGGCAAATGGCAACAACATATTATCTTTGTACATACCCATACTCTGAGGTTTGTAGAAGTTTTTGTTGAATTTGTATAGAAGACGTTGGGATAACTTTTCATGCAAGCCGCACATCTTCATAAGCATACACGAATGCAAAGTTTGAGGTCAAACTCTCGAAGCATGGGAGAATGATGCAAAACATGTAGATTTTCACCTCTTGTGGCCACGATCGCAAGTCGTAGCCAACTTGGAGTTTGCTTTATGCGCCCTATATTTTTGTATTTTCATTTTTACGGTCTTATATTTATTGTTTCTCTTTATTTTGGATTTGTATCTATTAGTTTTCATAATTAAAAACACCCCCTTGAAGATTAAATTAAGTATATCCTAATCTATATACTACTCCTGTCTATAGCAGATTGTCATAAGGAAATGGCATCCACAGCAACATATCCACCTCCACCACCATATTACAGGCTCTATAAGGATTTCATTGAAAATCCTAAATCAGCTCCGGAGCCACCCCCTCCAATCGAAGGGACTTATACCCTTTATGGTGGGAGCTACACTGTGAGATTTTAACATCTCTTCTAATCAATTTCTTCATTTTTTTGGTTAATTTATTTAATTCTCAGTTTTGTATCCGAAAATTGTGGTACCATGTAACACTTGTGTATTTCAGTCACTTTGTTTTTTCAACTGAAGCTTGGAGTATTTTCTCACTTTTATAAAGAATTATGCATGATACCGTCATCTAGGCTTCCCTTGGTTATGAAATCTAATGTTTCATTTTACTAGTATCATTTCCGATAGGAACCTATGTATAGACATTTTTAAGAGGACTCACAATTTCTTTGTTCTTTTTGCAACACTTTTTTAGACAGATGATGTTCTTCCGAGCTTGGAAGACCAAGGAGTTCGTCAACTCTATCCCAAAGGGCCTAATGTTGGTATGCTTGTAACACCCAGTTGATTTTTTTTAGTTCTAATGCTTTACCTTCTCTTCCCTTTCATTGTTCACTGTGACCTCTATGCATTTGTATTCGGCCTCCGTGATTCTGATTTTGTTATTCAAAATTATTTGGTAGTTGGTAGTTGGTAGTAAAGCTAGTGTCTTTGTACCGGATTTATTCTGACAACTAAATATTGTACCATTTTTGCCACTGCCTCCAGATTTCAAGAAAGAACTAAAGACACTTAATCGAGAACTACAATTGCATATTTTGGAGCTTGCAGATGTTCTTGTTGAAAGGCCATCTCAGTATGCGAGGAGAGTGGAGGACATATCTCTGATATTTAAAAACTTGCACCATCTTCTCAATTCTCTCCGTCCTCACCAGGTACTAAGTTTCTTTCATACCCTTTACTTTTCTTTCGAAGTTCAAAAATATTTTATGACATCTTGCGATCTGGAGCGAAAGAGCACTTTGACGACTCATATCAAAGACAAATTCAACCGTGTATATAAATTGGATCCCTCACACTTGCATAACGCGTAATAGACGCTTAAAAACATTCAATGATGCATAAAACTTATAATGTCAAAGCGAGCTTAAACATCACATCTGTGATCAAGGTGGATAGTTGAGAAGGAACCCACTCGCCTTGTTGACAGTTGCCACTTCCCTGATTGCAAGCACTTAAGCAAGGCCCTTGCTTGCTTCGCCTTGACAAATATTTAGGATGGTATGGTTCTCTCTTTTACCAAAAAGAGCTATTGGGTTCCACTTAGAGACGGAAAGGGAGATGTGCTTTAGAATTCTTTTCTAATGATGTGAAACTTTTCGTTGAATGTTATACTTGCTTAGATGCGTTTGTAATGATCATTTTATTGGTGTGTTTGAATGGAGGAATCAAAGTGATTTTATTTTGTTTGTTTGGTAACTATTAAGTAAAAAAAAAACTAATAAGCCTAGGATATATAGTTATTTTATTTTATTTTCTTAAAACGCTTCTTTAAAAAAAAACTTTTCTGAAGAAACCTTTATTTGAAAACGTTTTTTTTAAACTATTTTCGCAAGTACAATTATCGAAAAAATTGATCGCTTTTTGAATAAATGGTATCCGGGAAAAACAATTTTCAAAGAAAAAGGAAGGTTTTCGTAAAAGACGTTTTTTTTAAAATAAAATAAAATTCAAAACATTTATTCCGTGGAAAAAAAAGTGTTCTCAAAGAAACATTTTTTGTGTTGATTTGAAATTTGGGTCTAAATCTAATAATCAGCAATCCTAGCAAATCTTACGGGGTAGGGTGGGATTTTAGTCTAAATGTCTAATACAAATTTAGGTCTTTGGAATCTTTAGGATTCAAGAGTCGTAGGATTTTTGGTAGCCAAACATACCAAGGAATCCTACTTAGATTACCTGCACCCAAACACACCATTAGTTATTTACTTCATTTTGTGTTGCATATTAGTTGCTGTCAGCATCAAGTCTAAGCAGTAGGAGACGAGACTAGGCTTGGGTTTGGTCAGGCCATCAGGGCCAGTTTTTAAGTCAAGCGGAAGTTTAGGTTGATGCTTCCCTCAGATGCTTTTGTAATGATTACTTCCATTGTTTTTGTTTTCTTCTGAGATTGGTGTTAAACTGCAATCATCTCAATAGTCAAGTAGATGCTTATGAAGTTACCGAGTTCATAAAACATGATAAAGTTTCGTATCTAAAACAGTAAACTACAAGTCTAAAACATTCTGAATCAAAAGATTCAGTTGTCGAACAATCACACAATGACACATATCACATAATCCTAATCCTAACAGTAAACTGGACTTGTTAATATGCTTTATCTTTCACGAAATACCCGAAATTGCAGCTAAGCTTCAATCTTCAACTGTAAACAACTTGGGAGAAAAACTCCGATGACAGTTGGGATGTTAAGCCTTCGCTCTTTTGGTCCTTAGTTTGCTTTCCTGATCAATTCTTGTTCCTTCAGGCTAGAGCAACTCTAATTCATATACTAGAACTTCAAATAAAACGCCGAAAAGAAGCAGTCGAGGACATAAAAAGGTACTTTTTTTTTCTCTTACCCTCAGTTTTCCTTTATAGTTATTTAACTTAGCATCGATACCGTAATATATGCATCAATCTCTTCACTGATAATTTAACCGGTGGTTCCGTTTTGTCTATCCAGAAGGAGAGAAGAAGCACAAAGACTTCTGAAGGAGTCCCTTGAAACCTTAGATGCTCATTAGCTTCTCTGAATCACATTTGAGATTTACTCATGTTCTTAATCAATGTATTGATAGCGCAACTAATAGGTTAAACTTTTTTGATACTTATTTTAGAGATATTTATAAAAAGAAATTGATGAAAAGTATGTTATCAGAAGATGCGACATCGTTTTCTCAATTGAATTCTTTGCTAGATTCTAATCTTTATCACATGTTTAAAATTAGACGAATAAGTATTTCCTAATATGACTGTTTGTGTAATCTTTATCACATCTTCACTGCTCTTCTTGGTGGATTGTCGAAGGCAGGGATGGTAAGAGTCCATTTCAAGAAAATGTGACGAAGAGTTGATAACAAATAATATCTGTGAAACGGGGAAAGAGTTGTCCATTGCTTCAACCCTCTTGTTTGCTACAATAGCTAAAACAAAAATCTAATTGTCCTTCTTGAACTTGAAGGACAATGAAAAATCAAATCAATACCATGACCTGCAACAATACACGAGTATATGATGAAGACGAAAAAATTGAAAGTAGATTTTAAGCAGACTTTTGAATCACGAAGAACAAAAAAGACATAACAAACTTCTATTCAAACTGCAGAATTTTGTTTCAAACTGCAGAATTTTGTTTGTAGGTTTCCGATTGTAAACTCAAGTTCGCAAATTTAGATTGGAAAGGTTTGTTTGCAGACTTCAGATTGTAATCCTCAGTTTTTAAACTTGAGTTTGCAACCTAAAGTTTGCACAAATTTGTTGAACATTAATGCATGTTGTTTTTTGCATTTCATTTAAGCAAGTAGGATAAACATTATGGAAAACGGTAGAAAGAATTATCTTTTCCTAAATGAAGAACATCGTGTGAAGTTAAAACTTAAGCAAAAACGATGAACGTATAGAGTACTCCACCATAAAGGCATAAACATTTAACTCTCATTGGTAGTGAATTAGAAACAACTCCGGTAAAAAGTTACACACTTTCTGTATCTAAATTTTATCTAGTTACGTCATCCGATCAGAATTTAATAAGGATACAGTGAGATAGAAGATCATTTTTCAATTAAAAATAAGGGTTATTTCCCTAATGGCCCCCTACTTTGTGACCAGCTTCCCGCCTGGCCCCCTACTTTACAAGAAATACCCATATGGCCCCCTTCCGTTATAACACCGTCACTCTCTCTCCTCCATCATGTTTTCTCTCTCTGCCAACTCACGCCACATCATCTGTTACGCCACCTCATCACCTTCTCCGGCAGAGGTCGCCGGCCGGCCAAATTTCCGGCCGGCGACCTTCAATTTTTTTTTATTTCTTCTCACATCTCTCTCTCTCTAAACTCCGGCGAAGGGGGTTTCCCTTCGCCGGAGCTGTTCGTGATGAACATACCAGGTCTGTTCGTGATGAACAGATCTGCTGTTCGTGATGAACAGCTCCGGCGAAAGGAAACCCCCTTCGCCGGAGTTTAGAGAGAGATGTGAGAGAAAATTTTAATTTTTTTTTTTTTTTTTTTATTTCTTCTCACATCTCTCTCTCTCTAAACTCCGGCGAAGGGGGTTTCCCTTCGCCGGAGCTGTTCGTGATGAACAGACCGGTCTGTTCATCACGAACAGCAGATCTGTTCATCACGAACAACTCCGGCGAAGGGAAACCCCCTTCGCCGGAGTTTAGAGAGAGAGATGTGAGAGGAAATTTTAAAAAAATTTTTTTTTTTTTTTAGAGAGAGAAAAAAAAATTGAAGGTCGCCGGCCGGAAATTTGGCCGGCCGGCGACCTCTGCCGGAGAAGGTGATGAGGTGGCGTAACAGATGATGTGGCGTGAGTTGGCAGAGAGAGAAAACATGATGGAGGAGAGAGAGTGACGGTGTTATAACGGAAGGGGGTCATATGGGTATTTCTTGTAAAGTAGGGGGCCAGGCGGGAAGCTGGTCACAAAGTAGGGGGCCATTAGGGAAATAACCCTAATAACATTTCAACTAAAATACTCCAATTTTTTTTTTGTTGAACTAAATACTGCAATTTTTTGTTGTTTAAAAAGTTTAGTGCTTTTGTTTACCTATTATACGTGCTATTTTGACCTAAAAAGCCATGTGGGTGGCAAGTGGCAACAAGTAGACTGGTAGAGCCAAAAAGTTGGAGAACATAAGATATAATATTCATACTTACAAAGACAAGGGTAGTGGGTGATGAAACTGCAAGCTTAGCTCACGCTAACTCGAGTATACCGCGTGCTTGTCTGTGTATTTCTCTTCTCAACCCTCATTCGTGATAACTTCAACCAATATATCCACCATTATATATATAAATGTATAGACTAGAAGATTAGGTCATTTTAATTAAAAGACTAGAAGATCCAAAATGCTTACTTCTTCTTCTTCTTCCTCTTGCACCAACTATCACCAACAACTTTATCACTGGCCATCCCATTACAGTAACACTACTAGTCCTTCCTTGGATGCTGCTAATACTCCTAATGAATCTTCTACAAGTTTATTATGGCCTACTTCTGGGGGATTGATTTTCGATTTTCCATCCGTTATTAACGACCAAGGAAATATTTATACCGATGATATTAACATGTACTTTCGATCGGATGAACCACAAAAATCAAATGTTACGTGTCCAACATCGAATACTAGTGCTGACGAAGTTATAAAGAAATCTCATCACAATATTAAGGAGAAGTTACGTCGAATGAAACTTAACGATGCTTATTCTTCTCTCAAATCGTTATTACCGGACGCTTATAAAATAAAGGTAGGTTCTTTCTCTTCCATATGTACAGTTTTCAATGGATAGTTCGTGTGACGACCCAAACCCCATCATATACCAATATAGTCTCCGCTTTTGCCACTTAGGCAAAGTCCAATAGGATAGGGTTATGTTCTTGGGGAAAGTTCTAGCAGTCCACCCAGAAGACCTCGAGCTAAACAACGTGATGATATCACATCCCCCATCTTCCAAGACGAGTTGTGTTCTCGCCTTTGACACTCCTTGTATTACTTCTGAACTTTTTGTTTTAATTTTTTTGCAGAAGAAATGGAGTGCTCCTTTAGTAGTTGAGACAGTTCTTGATTACATACCAGAGTTACAAGATGAACTAGAGAAGTTAAGACAAAAGAAGGAAGAGATGTTACTAATAATCCAAAAGAAACAAACTATTTCAAGCAAAAAGCAACTAAAGTCGGATTTTCTAGTTCCAACCGTTTCGACAAGTGAAATTGAGAAAGGAGAATATCTAGCGCAAATATGTGTTCGAAAAGGTCGAGGTCAAGTTAATATTTTATCGGATTTGCTAGCGAAGTTGGAAGAAGAAGAAGGAATTGAGATTGTTAGCTCTTCAACTCTCTCAATCTCTACCCATGTTGTTTGCTTCCTTCTACATGTAATAATCTTTCTCTTCTCTTTTACTAATACTATCTTAATATTATTATTAAGTATATTATTGTTAGTATTATTATTAACATATATAATTGTTTTTTCAGATGAAGGGAACGAAGGAGACAAGTAACTATGCTGATATATTAAGGGATAAGATGGTTTCATGGTTGTGCCAACTATTATCCACCACTTATTCTTCTTGATATATAACCAGAAGATTGGGTGAAATATCATTTTTCTATCAAAGAAGAAAAAGGAAAGTGTATAAAAATGAAAAATTTGGGAAAACAAAAGGAATATTGTACAAAATTTTCGATTATAAAATCATAAGACGTTAGATTGTTTTTGACTTCATATATAAAGCTCAACTCAAATGCTTAAATATTCCAAAGAAATATTTATCATATTGTTATTCTATAATAGTAAGCTGCCAACAACAATATACTATTTTTGGACAATTAGACTTTTTCTTTGACGAACCAGGCTCTCTAAATCACAGTGACATGGTAACATGACAAAGCTAATGGAATTTTACGAATAACAGAATAAACTAGTAATTGTAGAAGATCGCTACTGAAAAACGGCCATTGCTACTGTTATCATCGATAATTTATACCAGTTACCTGTAAATTGAGAAATAAGAATCTCTGATGAATGAAAATAGATTAAGAGCCTGACAAAGCTTTAGTTAGGTTGCTCTGAAATGTTGCGATGGAATCAACAGCAGATTTAGCAAGCCAACTTATTCCGACTTTTAGGCGATGTTCATCTGTGGGTAATCTGATCAAGTATGCTATCTTCCTTGCTGCAATCGGAATAAAACATGCTAGGAGATTAGAGTTTCACAACCTTATGAAGAGAGTTATAATGGAATGGGATATAAATTTTAAGAGGACGAGCATTGATGCTAAAATCGTTACTATTATCCTATTCAGATCTCATATGGTTTTCGATTCAATCCACAATCATTTTTTTCCTGACTGGTTAGTGAGAATGAAATCATAAATTATTCGACTAAATTATGAGTTGTGGGAGTGTTCATGTCACACTATTTCTTCCGCTAAACACTCTCTAGGTTCTCTAATTCCAAGCAATCAAAGTTAGCTTTAAACTATAATTTTTGTTTGCTCTCTTTATTATCATATTCTCTATAACCCTAATACCCTATTAGACGTGATACTATATATACGCAAGAGTAACAAAATTGGTCATATGAATTTTACGATGATGAGGGGAAATATAGTTGCTTATATGTTGGACTACATAGTCAATTGCACATAAAAATGACCTTATGTTTGTACTAGGAAAAGTAAATCTTACGACTTGATTCTACTATACGAATACGAGTTATAAAAAAAGAAAGGTGATTTACAATTCAACAACTCTGCTTACCTGTATGACCGATTGGCCCTTCCAGTGTTAGCCCCTCAATGAAACTGGGTGAGATTGCCGCATCATTTCTTCCAAGAGTCATCATCTCCCCTAGATTTTGAAACCTAATACCAAAACAATCAAATTAGTCAGGTTTACAAATCAAGTCATAATATAATGAATTCGAGAATTATTTCTTTATGAGAGATGAAGGGTTTATCCCTGACGGGGTGGAAGTTACAAATTCATAGATTACTTGGAAGCTCAACTACGAGTCATTTAACGCTGCTGAATGCTTTATTTGGACAACAAAAGCAGTAAAAATTCCACGGATGCATCAATTATTCAAATGTCATTGATCAGGGGAGTTGCATAGATAATCAGGTTAAGCTATTCGAAGGACTGCGTTAAATGTTTAGGTGATGAATATAGATAGACAAATGACGTAATTCAAGGAACAGAGGCATGTACACACCGAATTTGAGCATAACACCATAATGTGCCTAAATAAGGAAAAATCGGTATATGTTACTGACTTAGTGTATCATATACTAGAAAGACCCTCACCTAAATGGCAACAAGGGACGGTCATTTATCGCAGCCCATAGATTCCAACCAGCAAAGTCTGCCTGTTGAAAAGCAACCTGACAAGAATTGTAATTTGTGAGGCATCAGAAAACGGTTAAACAAGTTGTAAGGTCCTCCCTGAACCCAATAAAATCCAAGTAATTCTGAAAAGAAAAGTTGAAGCATTGAGATGCTAACTAAACCTGTGCAGTGGCTGGGAGAATTCTTCCAGAAGAGTCCCTTAATGCAGCAGAGTCGCCAATTGCAAATATACGGGGATGACCTTTCACACGAAGAGTTTCATCTGTTTCTGCCTGACCCCTTCCATTAAGAGGAAAATTGCGGGGCTCATTACCTGGTTCTAGTGCAGGAACTAGAGGTTTAGACCCTACTGTCCACAGTACTAAATCTGCCTCAAGAATTTGACTTTGTAGGCCCCTTTCAGCTGGTTGAAGTTCCAGAACAAGTTCTTCGTGATCTTGTTTGGTTTCACTATCCTTGTCTGTTCCTGATACCTCATCCGAACCCCCACACTTTTTTCTAATGCAGCTGACGAAATATCCCAAGAAAAGTTGAACTTTTCGAGATGAGAGAACCTGATGAAACCCAAGATTTGGAAATAAGATAAGAGTAGTTCAAGTGTAAGTTTGATATACTAAATAGTGTCTAACTGTCCATGTAGATAAGATTTTTTGTTTGCTTGAAGTATACATAAATCAGAAAATCTTAGATTCTTACTTTTAGCGCAGCTTCCCTATTTCCTGGTGGAGCTGTTGGGCATATTGTTGTTTCAACGTTAATTGCTTGTACTATTCCTTTATCTTGCAACCTTTCGGCAACTGTAGCTGCCAATTCAACTCCAGCATAACCACACCCAACAATGGCTACACGTATTGGAGATGAATCTTTACAAAACTTCTCCCGTTCCAATGTCTTTAATTTATTATCAACTGTCTGCATAACAAGCAAATTCAACACAATATAAGCAGAGCATATTTCTTTAAAAACAAACGAATCGAACAGTGTGGATATTTTACATATAGTCATTGACCCGTAAAATCTCAAACTATATCCTGTATTACACTATCAACCAGTGCGGGAAACAAGAGAACATACACCATGGGGCTCATTCGGGGTTGTTTTCCTTCATTCCATATCAGGAGTTTGCATTTCCATAACTAGAAACAAACAATAATTTTACAGTACCACATCATAACGTCAGTTTCAGTTCATACTCCATACTTACCTTCAAAGCATCATCTAGCCAATGAGTGAAAGAACTACACTGGTTTTCAACTGTAAGTCTGTAACTGGAGAGGAATCTTCCCTACTCCAAATTCCATCTGAACCTAACAAGTAACAATAACTTGTTTCCACGCAAGACCTATGTTCCAATCAACAGCAAAGCAAGCTTCTTTACTGATAATTAATAAGTAATAATAACTATCTGATCACATTTTGAATGATGTGGGACATATGTTTAAACATTCACTAAGGTTGGATTAAATCAGAAGGGGACGGTTGTCCAGCTCACATCCAGTTTGTGTTCCCACACAAACTGAATCACTACTTACTGATACTTTGGATGTTTTTTTTGATACTTCGGATTTTTATCCAACAACATCAAGAACTAACCAAAAGAAAAGTTGTGTTTACCCTAATCTTTCAATATCTTAATTCTTACATCCCTTCCTTGGATATAGAAAACCTCTACGAGCTCCCGAGATATTCGTCAAATCATCATCTTCGAACAAAAGAAAATCAGAGTCAAACATGCACAAGTCTGTCACAAGTCACAACCCTACCAACCATCTTGATCAACTCAAATCAGCGTCTCCCAGTAATATTTTTTTGAACGAGGCGTCTTCCAACTAGATGAAAGCATAAAATTGAACTCACAAAGAGGTGGGGTAGGGATTGATGCTAAATATAAGTTTAGGGGAAGCTGAGTGGTGAAAATGTATATACAGATATAAACTATACTTATATATATATATATATATATGGGAAATGTCAGAACTACAAACTTTCAGAGGTGGGGTAGGGATTGATGCTAAATATAAGTTTAGGGGAAGCTGAGTGGTGAAAATGTATATACAGATATAAACTATAATTATATATATATATATATATATATATATATATGGGAAATGTCAGAACTACAAACTTTCAGAGGGTAACCAAGCCCAAGGACAGTCAAAACTCATGTCATGGAGGAACAAACGTGTGGCAGAAAAAGTGTTTACAGAATAAAGAAATATAGTTCTGTAGTATCCTTACAATAGCATCGTCCAGCGTGGAGAAAGGCAAAGCCAAATCCACAGCACCAGGTACAACATCAAGTTTGGCTTCAGCTCCCATTGCAAGAACCAACCTGGCTGCCCAAGTGGAAGATTTTATTAGCCAGAGCAACAAACGAATAACAAATTCCAGGTGCTGGAGAAAGAAACAACACAGGTATTAATTTTGCAATAATACCCATCTTATATTTGAGTAAATTGGTCTAGGAAAAAAAAAATTACTAGAAAAATGAGGCAGCAGTTTATCACGACGGAGTTGTGTTTTCTGATGCTTTCTTTGTAGAGCAACATAGCGGGTCTAGTATGGTTAGTAATAAAGTGCCTTACAAAAATATCTACTTATAAGGAGAGTTACCAGTCATATTCAACAAGAAGGCCACTTTCAAGGTGCACTACACCACCACAGCTAGATACTGAAGAATTGTTCGTTACCAAGTGATCAGAAGGCTGTAGAAGTTTTACTCTATCCTGTAAAAACTGCACACCAGTGTTTGCTAGCAAATCAAAGAAACGAGGAGCTATTTCCCATGTATCTACTTCTGAAGATAAAAAGACCAGAGGAATTTAAATTAGGTCAACAGTCACGCACAATGACATAAAATGAATGAATGTATAAGGTAATGAAAGTCTACCATCAGTTTAAAACATACCTCCCGATAGAAGTTCGTAGAGCATCGGCTTGAACACAAAACGTTCTGACTGATCGATAAGGACTACCTGCAATCATTCTTCCATGGATGTTAAAACCTTAACCAAATGAAGTAGTAGATACAATCTGCACCGGACTAAGTTGAGATGATTTCAGATATAATACTCCTAACAAGCAGAAAAGCATTCCAAAATATTGTGTCTCACAGATTTTCAGATTAGAAATGTATAATAGGTTTTAATTTGGGTAGTTCTTTTACATTTCTTCTTGTGGCCTCGTGGGTACTTCAACAAATTAAGCATGAATTTACTTGTTTTCTAACATATGTAAATAGACGGTATTCAACATGATCTGGAATGCACAATATTGCAAAAAATGCTCTCATGTGGGAAATGGGAATAATGCACTAGCTCCAAACGGAGGAAGATGCCAGTCAAGAAATTAAAAAGAGGTCTATGGGACTTGGTTCCTTTTGCTATCTGGTGGTGTATTTGGAAGGCGAGGAATGAGGGTACTTTTAGAAATTCTATCTCGGCTTTTAAGGTAGCGGAGGAAGATGTGTTGGGTGTCCTTTTTCATTGGAGTAGGTCTCTACCGTGGGCTAGGGGTTACTCGTTTTTTGACTTTTTGTCGAACTGGGGGGGCATAATGAGTGACATGTAATTAGTATATCCTCCCTTTTTTTCGTTTTTGTACAGTCTATTATTCTTTTTCCTCAATATTAATTCTAAGTTTTCAAAAAAAAAAAAAATGCACTAGCTCCAAACAGAAATTTCAAACTTTTGAACTTAGTCATATTTACCTGAGGTTTCTTGTCATCGGGCCACACAAGCGATTCTAGTCTTAAAGCAGTATACAAACCTCCAAATCCACCACCTAATATGCACACTCGAGGCTTCTGTAAACAATATATCACCATCTTTTAGTCCGAGCACATCACAAAACACATCCACGAGCCATATCACCAATTGTTACTCCACAACAAATACATGATATCGAAGTAATTTAACTAAATGGTACTTGTACCGCACAAATGCACCGCATAGACGTTTACATGGTCCACATGATGAGAAGATCATCCACGCAAGTAACAACCCTTCAGTCATCTCAATTTTATGTCATAAGGTGTTTAATCCTCTCAACTATTTATTTCTAATCCTTATCTAGTTCTTGAACACGATAACACAAATCTGTTCTACTCCATTACTTTACGTTATTTTCGCTCATGTCCTAAGGTGGTGTCTTTTTCTTTATCACTGCCTGAATCTGAGTCGCCGAACTCATCTAAACCTGAATCGTATAACTCATACAAATTTGTCTCGTATAACTCAAATTGACCCAAATAAGACCAATCCGGTCGTTCAAACGGGTCAGACATTACAATTCTAATAAAAAAGAAACGATTTGAAATCTGACACGAGTGAATTCAGACCTCGAGTCAGACTTCAGGCTCGACACAAAAAAAAAAACTTCCCAAGTGATTGAACTCTTCTCATTACTCCGAGGATTCAAGTAAAGAGTGATGGATTATTAGCTTTGAAGGATAAAAAATGGAAGATGAAAGAAAAGAGAAGACAAATATAAGGAAACAAAACCTTATTATCTGGCCATGAATAAGAAGATGGATTACTGGTTTCTCCATCTGATGTTTGAACAAAAACTGGTCGGTTCCTCCTGGATGACGATAAAGAGCAAATGAAATTTCTTTTTGCGAACAAGGATGATAACTTGATCGAATTTCTTCTTGTAGAAATTGGAAATTGTTTGCAGAAATGAGTTGATCCTCCTGAAATTAATAAAAATTGAAGGAAGAAAAGATTGAGAAGAGTAATTAAATCGAAATTGGAATGAAAATGAAGAAGAAAGATTCAGTGAGTTATGGAAGGTGAGAGTGAAAGAAATTACTTTTGAAGAAGGGCGTTAAGGTTGCTGAAGCAGAGAGAGTAATGGCGGCCATTGGAAGGGAGTATGGATGTATGAACAGCTACGCGAACTCGTAAGAGCTGCAATTTCTTCTCCTTTCTGGAAATACTGTTTCAATCTTTCTCTTCTCTTTAGGCCGTGGCCTGTGGTGTTAGGTTGAAGTTGTGGTGATATTTTGTCCATGAGAAAACACCCACATGGCTTCCAACAAAGCCTTTCGAGTCTGGGCCATAGATGCTTGTTCAAGTTTAGTAACCTTCGCTAAGAATAAAATCCCATATACATAGACTTGTAGTAAAAGCGGATGTAATATAGATAACTGTTGAAAAGTTGTGGCATGATGTCAGGCTCGAAGCAGAAGATAGTTCTTTCCCAGAGTTGTGGATTTGTAATAATCCACCTCACTTGAGGACATCCAAAATTTGTGTGTGCTTAAGTTTAATAAGTGTTAAGACCCGAATTACCCAAAACTTAACACCGTGATGGATCGTAGCTAAGTGAAGACAAAATCAATCATGTGTGTACGGGAGGAGGGTACATTTTGTTGCGTGCTGTGATAGGTAGGGTTTATCCTATGTCTTCAAAAATGTCGAGTTTTTTTGGGTGGGCTCATGAAGACATCACCACGAACAAACCTTGACCTTTTAGGCCTGGGTGTGGGTGTCTAAATTGATAGAATATCTATATTTGTCAAGGCTTGAGGCGTTACATATAGTATCAGAGACGAGAATGACTCGTCTCAAAGGATGGGTGGATTCTAAATTTCTGATAGTCCCACGTCATTTGGAAAGCGTTCGACGTACAAGTTGTAGGTGCATACTCGAGTGTAATAAGTGTCGAGTTCTTTTTAGGTGGGCTCGTAAAGTTTTCTTGAATAACAAAATCATTTACCTATAGACTTGAGTTTGATTGTCAAAAACATAAACAATACCAATAATTGCAAAGGTTTGAGGCGTCGCAGAGTGGCATTTGGTGAACTACATATTCGAATCATAAACAGTCAGTACGAAAGTAAATATTGCACGTGAAATTTACAAGGTTGTCACCTCTTCATGTGATAATGAAGGTAAGTGTCACTCTTTTAGACCATGTATCATTGAAGGAATTAACATCTTAAAATAATAAGTACTTTAATTTTTTCACAGAAATAACATATTTAAAATTTCTTTTTTGACTTAAAAATCTCAAAATTAGAATGTGAAAGATGTAAACCTTAACTTATTATTAAAAAAAAGGGCGCGTCTAAAGGGGCCTCCCCAAATTGCTGTAGGCGCCTCCTCATAAGGGTTGACCGTGGTCAAACCCCCGACAACTGTAGGCGCCTCTTCTCGGACTGATTACTCCGAGGCCCAAAGCCTCGTTACGGTCTGGACAGTCCGAAAAGAGACGGACGGTCCAGTCCGGATTGTGTTCGGACTAGGGCCAGTCTTGAACCATGCATTAGGTCTCGGACTTGACCAGTCCGAAACCATGCATTAGGTCTCGGACTGACGAGAGATGAAATATCACCAATCCGAAAAAAATGGAGGAAGTTGATATTTCGTCCCCAAATTTAGGTTGGTTTCTTCATCCACTATCTACTGTTTATTCATCTCAACAAAACCTAGAATCTTAAGCTTGATAATTAATGGTTTTTGTATTTCCTTTAAGCTTGAAGAGTTAAAAAGAAACCTAGGTTTTTTTGTCCTTCATGATGTTTAATCTTTGATTAGTAACGAGTTTTTGTTGATAGATTAATGGATTTTGTTAGGTTTGATCTTTGATTGATTTTTAGGTTGAGAATTGAGAAGGTAAAGAGAGAAAGAAATTGACGGAAAAGTGGGAGAGAAGAGGGAGGCGCTCGTGGAGGCGCCTAAGCAATTTAGGGAGGCCCCTAGAGAGGGGAGACCCCTATAGCATTTTTGAGAGGCGCCTATAGAGGCGTCCTAAAAAAAAATAAATCCATAACCTATTAAGTACTATCCATAATAGGGTGCTTCTAAAGGCACCAGTGTGAAAGGCTGTTAGCATCCAACTCTAAAAGCACCAAGTCCAACAGCTCATTTCTCTGTTAGCACTCTATAACTATGTAGGCACCGGTCCCTTCTCACTTAATCCCAACTCCTCCATCCATCTCTCACAAAACCAACCAAAAATCCCAATTTCCCTTCAAACTTTCTGTCTAAGTAAAAAAATTAATTACAGTACTTTTTTTTCCTCTCTCTCTCTCTAAAAAAACCAGATCTAGTTCTGTCCTTGTCCATTATTATCAAACCCTAGGACTTCAATTCTTTGTTGCTTCTTATCTCTCGTTGTACACCAAGGGCAATCGTATCTCACTGTTGTGGATGAAAATTTTCCCAATTACTCATTCAAATGAGTAAGAAAGGATGATTAATCAATTTGTTAAGTTTTTGGTTCAAGTAGAGGAGACAAATTGGATTCCATGACTGTTTCTGAAGAATTTGTTGTTGATATGAATGGGTTCGTTGACATAATGGATGGGGTTTCAGGTCGAAAGTTTTTGAGGGGTGAAGAGAATAATGGGTTCATCTCAGAAGGAATTGAATTGGTTGAAGGATAAAGGTTATTAGAGTATGGAAGCATTTGTGGCTAATAAGCCTTGAATTAGCATTGAGATTCTCATGGTATACTTAAGTTGAAGAGGAAACCTCACCTGTTTAGCTACAAGAATCATCAAATAAAGTACAAATACAACAAAACCCAGATGATTTCTAACTTGAAATGAAGAACTAGATGAAAGAAAATTGAAAAAAACCCACATTCAAGTTAAGAGATATTAAATAGTAAGAGAGTTTGGAATAATAAGGGCTTATGTCATGGAGGAGGACTGGTAATACAGTAATCAATGTTGGGTAGTTGATCTCTAACCGGATGAGGTTGCAAGTCATCTTGTTTTGGTGCGGGAGCAGCTCCACCACCTGCCATGACTCACTTCTCTCTCTTCTTTTTGCCTCTTCTATTTCTCTTTCTCTCACTAGAAAACGGAGGTGAACGTAACCCACATTAAAAACTGGTGCTTATAGAGACTCCGGGTCAATGGCCATTGACTCAAGTCAATAAAAATTTTGGATGCTAACAGCCTTTTGGCCTGGTGCCTTTAGAAGCGCCCTCCATAATATTGACTCAATAGATGAATTATCATCTTCTTTTGATTTCACTTACTATTTTTAATTAGTAAACGTACAATTTTCCATATAAATCTGACAGATCTATCATTATTCCGTTCTTAAAAAGGAAAATGATAACTAGATGCCTCATGAACAACCTCCCTATAGTGAAATTGAGCTTTTGCCTATCAACAAAAACACCCGCTGTGATAAAAAGAGGAGAGAGAAAATTTTGATTTGGAGAAGTAGAGAGAAGAGATAGAGAGGTAGCAGAGGGAGGGTAGAGAGAGAGAGAGGAAGGTGTGGAAGAAGATGAACAATAGAAACATCGGAAATAACAACAATTCAAATAAACCAGCGTGGTTACAACAATACGATTTGATCGGTAAGATCGGAGAAGGAACATATGGTCTTGTATTTCTTGCTAGAACAAAAAATCAACCAAATAGAGGCAAATGCATCGCTATCAAGAAATTCAAGCAATCTAAAGATGGTGATGGAATTTCCCCAACTGCAATCCGTGAAATTATGGTTTTTTCTCTCTCTCTCTCTCTATACTCAATAACCCCTCTTTCAATTTTCAAAATTTCATTTTTTTCTTGTTGTTGATTTGTTTCACTACTTGTGCAGTTGCTTCGAGAGATTACTCATGAAAATGTGGTTAAGCTTGTAAATGTTCACACTAATCCAGCTGATTTGTCACTTTATCTTGCTTTTGATTACGCTGAGCATGATCTTTATGTAAGAATTCTTTGGGGTTTTAATATACTTACTATTAGATTCTAGTTCAGTTAATTCTATTTGCTTTTATTAGTTTGATCTTAAAATTGTGAATTGATTTGTCAGTTTCTTCCTTTTTTTAAAGTAAGAACTGATTTAGTATTGGATACTTGGCAAAAAGCAATTAACAAATGTATTTGTCAGACAATTTTCAGTATTTCTCTCTTTAATTAGGTCAAATCTTTAGATGGGTATATGTGATTTTGAGCTGACAAACATTGTTCTGAGTAAGTAGCTAGAATGGTGATTTTTTATGCATTCAAAATGTCTATATGGTATTATCTTATTTTTTCTGTCCAATGGCTGAGATTTATGCGAAATTCGATTCGTCGATTATATGATACGAAAGAGAAAACCTAAAAGCTGTTTTAAAACCTTTCTTTTACCATTTACCTTTACTTTTGTCTATAATCTGCATAGAGTTGTTTTACTAGATGTTTCGGACTAATGTGATGAATTGTTCCAATGGGCATTTATAATCACATAACAAGTAAAAGGAACTAGAACATTAAAGTTCCACTAAGACTCCAAATGTTTTTACTACCAGCTCCTTGTAGAGATTCCTCTCGGTAGTGTTTAAGTCACCTACCTAAAAGAGCTTAAAACTCTCAAAATTGTTCACGTCTTGAGGATCAAATATAAATGTATGTGCCAACACAAAATCTTAGTTTACCCGTACATGCTATATTTGCTTTTGCATTCTCTATATATTTAAGTTTTACGTGTCCCTATTTCATTCCATGGTGTACATAAGATGCACATAATGATGTATCTCAAGGACTCAATGTTTTTTAGTAACCATATTAGTTATGTTAAAACAAAGGGTTGGTTGGGTTTCATTCAGCTTGCAACTAGTTTTTCTTGTTTAACATTGATAAGTGATTCATTTATCTTGTCAATACTAATATTATTTTCCAAGCTAGGCGATCCATATGATAGAACTGTATAATTAATGTTAACTTACCTCTCTTTTGACAGGAAATTATAAGACATCACAGAGAAAAAGTTAACCATTCTATAAATCCTTACACAGTTAAGTCGTTACTCTGGCAGCTTCTGGATGGGCTGAACTATCTTCACAGGTAAAATTTCATATAAGAATTCAATTCGGTAGGCACTACATTAGTAGCATGTAAGTTGAAGTTATGTTATAATCATTATTGTTATTAAATATTTTTTTTACTGTAGTAACTGGATTATACACCGAGATCTAAAGCCGTCCAACATTCTGGTAGGCCTTCAATATATTTGTATGTTGTTCCTATTATACGTAAATTTATGATTGTTACTGATTGATGAAATAGCGCATTTCGAGCAGGTCATGGGTGATGGGGAGGAACAAGGAGTTGTAAAAATTGCTGATTTTGGACTTGCTAGAATATACCAAGCCCCCTTGAAGCATTTATCAGAAAATGGGGTAGGAATCACTATCTTTCTTCTGGTCAATGTTACTGTTTGTCAGTTTCGTGGCCTGTTTGCTTGTATGATTTTTCCCTTTTTTTCCTTGGTCCTTTTTTCTTTTTGTTGTGTATGTGCATTGCCTCTTTTTGTTGGCTTCAAACTGCATCTCGTTCCTGGAGTGCATTGCCTGCATGATTTGCAATTCTATACATAAGATGTCCGAGAGAAGAGAGTGGGTAAGTGAAATAAGTTCTCTAGCAATGAAAAGTTCAAAGTATAATCACTTCAAAGAGGTCGTGCAAAGGAAGTTCGAACTTTTTTCTCACATTAGATTAAGTGCTCCATCTCTAAAGAGCTCTTATTTCATTGGAAAAATCTGTAACTGGTTTACGATTCTCATCCTAATGTTTTCCAGGGTAGTATCATAGTATCACTTTTGGTGGTTTTACATTCCTCTTACCAAATGATGCACTGAATTTATCTGCAACTTGTATTCTCTCTCATTCTTAACCAATATGACGTCTTCACTGAAGTGTTTTCTTTGCCATCACACACTGGTCAAAATTCTCCATTTTCTAAAAATTTGGCTTTGTTTTGCGTCTGATTGCTAAAAATAATGATTATAGAGAAGAATTTGAAATACTTCATACTAAGGCTGGCGTCAGTCATGCTTCTTGCTTAATTCATGAACTTGACGTGGCTGATTATTGGAAAAGAATAGACATGGCAGGGTCAGGGACGAGCCAAGGGTATAGCTTAGAACTGTATGATGCTTGCAGGATGTTAGGCAACCTGAACTTAATAAAGGACCTAACATGTAGAGTTGGAATTCTGCTTAGTTTGAGATTAGTATAAGTAGTTCCGCAGAATGGAAAAGATGGGTTATATTTCACCTCTTACCTAGTTCTATGATTGCACCAAATTTCCATTGTGTCAACATTTATTGTCTGCAGTGTTTCGCTGCATCTTGTTTATGTGTTATGAACGTTAATTTTTTTTTACATCCCTCACTTTCAACTCCTGTCTTAGCTGTTTCTTTGTCACATGTGAACAACAACAGGTTGTTGTAACAATTTGGTATCGTGCACCTGAGTTGCTTTTGGGAGCCAAGCACTACACGAGTGCTGTTGGTATGCTCTATTCAATATTACACTCTTTAATTCCAGATAAATCATTTTCGTAAGTTTTCTTTCCTGACTTAAATACACTTTCTTTAAAATTGAAATAAGATATGTGGGCTGTTGGATGCATTTTTGCGGAGCTACTGACTTTAAAGCCTCTTTTCCAAGGCGTGGAAGTCAAGGCTACACCAAACCCTTTTCAGGTTCTACATATTATTCTAATTTAGTTTCCATTACATAAATCTGCCTCTTTCTTATTTCCATTTTACCTCCAGTATTAAGCTTTTAGGGGGTTTTCAATATCTTCTTTGTTATGTTGCTAATATTGGTTATTCATTGATGCAGTTTGATCAGCTTGACAAGATATTTAAAGTCCTAGGTATTCAACCATTGCTTGTCTATTTCTATTTCTTTTATCCGTTGCTGACTTCTATCATTTATGTATAACTTAGGCCATCCAACACAAGAGAAGTGGCCAGATCTTGTGCATCTTCCTCACTGGCAATCTGACCAACAACATATCCAGGGGCGTAAATAGTAAGTTTTGTTATTCCTATTCCAAACTATTATTAATTCTTCGAAGTCATTTTCGTCAGGCATTTATCTACAGGTTGTATCACATCCATGACATTCTACTTCCTGTGATAATATTAGTGAATAACTTTTTAATTGTTGTAATGTTTACTTCCGGCAGTGAAACTCCTGGCCTTTGCAGTGTCATTCCTCTCTCGCAGAAAAATCCTGCATATGACCTCCTCTCGAAGATGCTCGAGTATGTTATGCCTTTCTCACCACCTCTTTTTTGTCAAGTTAATATAAATTACTTTCATGAGCAACAGGAAATCTTATCTAATTTTTATTCTTACGTCAATAAAATATCTTTGTCCTTGTTAAAAAAAATATTTATAGGTGTTTTCAGCCGCTCTATATATGCTGCGACTGCCAGATACTGGGAGACTAAATTTATGAACGCGCAATAAGCGTAAGGATGGACTTTTGTGCTTGAGATCATCTATGGGGTTTATGCAGAGTTATAAACTCATAAGTCTCTGAGATGATAGGGGTGAGAATGCTAATTGACATAAGCTGGGGAATGTATTGTCAATTGGGTTGGTGTCCCATGTTATTTTGAATTTATTATGTAAATATGCTGGCACAAAATTCAACGAAACTATGGAAGTTTACACTTCAAAATATTGGTGAAAGTTCGTCTAGAAAAAAACTCAAGAAATAACTAAAGGAACGTAGTTTCTACTGCTAGAATGCCTTTCTAATCTCATCAGATAATTTCTTAAGAAGTTATTTGACAAAAAAGTGTAAGCTGCTTGCAGAATAAGGCTGAAGAAGTTAATTTCTGATACCAAACTTGTCTTGTATCTCTTCTGTGAACTGAAGAATCCTGTATCTAAATTCTTGAATGGTTTTATAACATTGATTCTTTTCTTTGCAGGTATGATCCTTGTAAGCGTATTTCACCAGCACAAGCCCTGGAGCATGAGTAATACATTTAATTTCATAACTCTTGGTTACGTTTTGTTATTTGTTTTGCGTATTTCACCAGCACAAGCCCTGGAGCATGAGTAATACATTTAATTTCATAACTCTTGGTTACGTTTTGTAATTTGTTTTATCAAATGGGATCTGAAATGTGTACCCTGTCTTAGTTTCTTATGAGTAATATGTTTTCGATCTTGTTTGCATCCGTTCTATACAATCTCCTCTAGGCCCAATGTTTTCTCTTCGCATTTGGTGATGTGTCTTGCAACATACTGGAAGCTTCAATTTGATATATTAGTCAGATAGGAAGGCGATTGGTAAATCATATTAGCTGCTCAATATTCTCAGTAGTTTTGGCTCTTGAGTCTTGACATAACGTTTGAAGAAGTAATCTAGTTATTAGGCTCTTGTCCATAACTTTATCTAATATGTAAATGTAAATAAAACCTTTATAATAATTGCTCCCTGTCTCGGTACAATTTCTTCCATGCCTATTATGGACAAGGAAGCACCAATGCATGATTAAGAAGCAGCCCCTAGCGTCGTATTAGTTATATTAATATTACTCCACACCATTATTACGTACATATAGAGAACTGTCTGTCATTGATTCGATAAATCATTAATCATCCTTACATGAAGAGACATTTAATATTTATGCTTATGAAAAGGTTACTCATGAAAATGATTTAGTGAACTCTACTAAGTTAGTAGCAGCAAAATAGTAAGTTTTTTAGTCAATTTAGGGAAGAGGAGATTTAGCAACATAAAGGTGCTAAACCTGTAGCTTGGCTGATCACTACATAAAGGGGTCTTATGTTATCTTTTAATCATCATGTGATACGTAAAGGTTCTATTGGTTGCAATTTATTTTTTATGCTTTGTATTTCTCATTTTTCTTGTGTTTACTTTTTTTTATTGTTCTACGCTGATTATAATTCTTAGTTGTACAAAAAGCTTCTGTCACATCTCCTGATCTCCATCACTTTCATGGTATGTCTTGCCAAAGCGAGCACTAATGATTCGGCATTGCCCTTGACTCCTTGGTTGTTAATCTTAAAGGTTCTGCACTGTAATGGAAATTGGAAATCATGGCTGCACAACTTAATTGATACCCTTCAATTTATTGATACACTCTGACTTGAATTATTTAGTATTATTGATTGCAAAACCTCCTAGCTACTCTCTCTAAGCATAGTTTGTCCACTTTCTTGTTTTCAGGTATTTCAGGATTGATCCTTTACCCGGGCGCAAGTAGGTCTCTATTTGCTGTATTTGTTATGGCCTTATGGGTCATTCTTTCAATGTAGAATCACTTTTTAATTATCGTAATTGTGTATAATGAAGCATATAGTGTCCATATTTTTTCAAATTGACGAGGTAAATGTGGTACCTGTGTCCAGTTCATTGGTGCCTAGCCAACCGGGGGAAAAGGTTGTAAATTATCCTGCTCGCCCTGTCGATACTACTACTGATTTCGAGGGATCAACTGGTGTCCAAGGTTCCCAGTCGGTAAGAAACGAAACTAATATTTCTGTTTTTGTCCTTATTCTTGTTTTTTCCTTCCATTTGAATGCTCTATTTGATTGAAGCAGTCAGCCGAGAGTCTGTCTGATAGCAGCATGGATTTGCATAGAGCATGTGGAGGTTTACTCTTACTGAGCCAGGGACAGTGACTGTCCTGTGGATTAATGCACATATGATATGCAACACAACGAAATAAATCTTAGTATAACAAACATAATAAAACAAGTATAATTCAATTTGCATGTGACAATGATAAGCGGATTTAAGTGATATTGGTAATGTTAGTTTATAATTGAGTTTTTTTGTTTGACGAGATGAGGTGTCCTTGTCGTATTTATATATCCTGTTTCCATATTAGTATTTTGCTCATATATAAAAACATTGGTACCATATAACGAGAAAACACGAGTTTCTTCGGGGTACCTATGGATTAAACTGGAGCTTAAGGGAATGTTAAATGATTCACCTGTCAAGAACCATTGTGTGCATTAAGAAACTGGATATGCTTACGTCTTCTTCAGCAAATGTATTTTATTTGGTTTGTGGTGAAAAAAAAAAACTCTTTCCTTCTTCTTTGAATACATTTGAAAAGGAAAAAGAAACAGAGATTGCGTGTTGAAGTGTACTTCTCATGTTCCTTATCATTTATTTTCCAATGCTCTAGCTAGGGAGGCATTGGTTCGTGCTGGACCTACTGATAATGTGGAGAAAGAATACCTAGCAAGCTAAAAAAAGAAAAACTAAACCGAATCATTTACATTGCATATATCTAATGGAAAAGAAAATTTGAATAGGGATCACATAGTTCCATGAGCTTTCTGCGCATTCAATTTCTGCATTTTCTGATAGAGTCCATATCATTTCTAACTTGATTGCTTCACATCCTGGCTTTTATTTGCACATAATTATTATTTTTCCCTTCACCATAGTACTACCGCGCTAACTAACTCTGCTAATCTTTTGCATTTATCCTACATGATATACAGTGCACATCAATAGCTATTTATTTGTGAATATAGACATTGTAAAGCTATCTGATATCTTGTTATTGTCTCAAGCTGCTTAAATTTGCATGTGCTTTTCTGGGCTCTTGAATTGCATTCCTACTCATGATCAGTGTGATAGTTACTCAAGTTTACTTTTCCTCTTAATGAAATTAAGTCTTGACATATGCAACATAGACAACAACACAAGTATGGGACCAACCATTACTGCACCACAAAATCGTTAACCTGGAGATGTATTGAATGGTCCAAACAGGAGAACACGCCTAGGTGCAGATTTGTACAAGACGTACATATAGAAACTCACATACTCAAGTCACTGGCTCTCTTAGGAGTATTGACTTTCCTATGGGAGCCGCTCGTATCCAACATACACAAAGAACAATAGTGTCCATGTCATCTCCCAATATGTATATCATATCAAGCAAACACTTATACATGCAGTAGGAGACTATAACTAGAGAGTTACTAAGACAAGAATTATAATCTATAAAGTACCTAAATAACTACAATAGAAGCAAGTATGAAACCTGAACAGTTGAACCTAACAAAAATAGGTTTCTTCCGAAAAGAATTATTTGAAGTTTGAACTTAGTATTGTTAATTTTCCGCCTTCTCCAAAGCGAGTATAGAGATCAAACATTCTCAACTTGGCATAAATAAGAAGAAAATGTCTAGAGTCGGATGTAGAGTACAATAGAGACCAACATATTATAATAACTCCAACCTCATTACCTCAGGTAGCAGTACCACAAGACACATTATACATGCTTACTTAAGTTCCCTTAGATTCCTAACCTTCATGCTTTAGCAAGAACAATGATCTAGTACCAACAGCTATTTGCATACTTAGGCACTACGAACTTGGGTCAAACTTTAGCTTCGACGTCTCACCCCACCTCCGGCTCCCTGAATACCAAGCCACTATCCTTGATGGTACTCCTTGATAAGTTTCGGTTCCTCACTATGATGTTCCATCTTGCAAAGAAGTAGCTCTCTTGAGCTCCTTATACCATGGATTCTCAATTCACGAGTCATAATGCCCAAGCCACATCATACAATACGAAGGACTTGCATACTATCTGTATAGTATATTAACAAATTAAATGCAATCAACTTCCTAATGCAAATACAGTCATGAAAAACATTAAGATATGAAAACCATAAGTTTCACTTCTTCAAGAACGAATGCATAGCCTTAATAAGCTTCTATGATTAAGAATATCAAATCTAGGAAGTTATCTAAGATAAAATGATAAAATCTAGTCCAAATTTCATCAGTAAGCAAATTAGTTGTTAATAATTACTTATGATGGAGATCACGGTTAATCCTGAAAGGGAAGAAGGGATGGAAGATGAAAAAACTTGTAGTATTAATGGAAAAACTCTGGGAGTATCATACTTTCCTAATATACTAAATTGAACTACTAATGCCACTTACTCGTGGACAATTGGTGAGCCATGCATAACTAATGTAGTGAGAATTCAATTGTGTATTATGATATAACTTACTATGATTGGATATTTTGTCATCTATTTGTTTTGGTGGATCCGATATCATTATATAGGTCTTAGGTAATGCTATTATCCTTGCTCTAATATTACATTTGCTTATATTGTTCAACGAAGTAACTATCGAAAATTTTATCGTTGTGTCGTGATCTTAGTCATTAGAAATTTCCTTGTTATAATCACCATTAATTCTCAAAGAAGGATCCTGAGTTTATATGCAATTCTGCTATCCCGTACCAACTTTACCAAATACTCTACTCCACCCCCTTGTGTACCGGATTCTCGTACCACTTCCACACTTCAAATTTGGCATGCCGAGGTCTTTCGCCTCAACTAACCCTATTTCTTCGTGAACATGTATACTCTCAAATAGTTGAGTTGTTAACTACAACCTTTTAAGTTAACTAGTTAACATTTTAAGTTTTACGGATATCGGATTCTTAGAGCAGGTGTATCTATTCTATATGCATCATAGTGAGTATATGATCTCTAGGGAAATAGTCCAAAACGTACCACAACCGAAAATGGCGTACTGAAGAGGTATATCCCAAGTGTACCTGATACTGACATGGTAGTGTATCTTGCATTGGTACTCGCACCTCGTACATGAGCAATTTGTGTTCCAGTTAAAATTGTTCCATACTCCGATATCTTCTTTGAAAGTCACGTCTTGTAAAAACCCTACATTTGCACCCCTAGAAAAAGATTAACCCCTTTAGGTCGATGAGAAGCCTAGTCTAATATCGGCTTTGAGTCTCTTGCCTTAGTTATTTCTGTATAAACTATACGTATATTCGTTGTTTTGTTTCTTAGCTATCTGTTTCCATTCTAGCTTAACTTAGCTCTATTTAGTAACATCTGGAAACCCACTTATGACAAGTGAAAAATAGAGAGGGCTCCACACCCATAGTCGATTGATGTAAAGGTTAAGAAACGAGGCCTTAAGTATGATTTCTTGTCTGTTTCCAAGCATGTTCTTCCATGTTAATAGTTTTCCTGATCATGCCACCAAATTCGTTGCTTCATGTTCTTGTATTACCTTTCGTTCACTCATTCTAACTCCTGGTAAGCAGAAATCTTATTCTCCCTCTATGCATTATAATTTGACAATAGATACATGGTCTTAGTATAGCTTTTCTTGAACGATATAGATTATATATATTATTGTATATACATCATATCTCGAACATATACGTTTACAATTTTTATAGCCCGTTTGTGAAAATCGTGTGGCGTTTATGTTTCTCCTGTCTTGTAGGTACCATCTGGAAATGCAATGCCCGGGAGTGGAGTAGCTCCTTCTGCAGTTGCTCCTAGACCAGTTCTGCGGCCAATGCCTCCCATGGTTGGGGTGCAGCGGATGCCTGGTCAAGGCATAACGGCTTTCAATCTTGCTTCTCAGGGTGGCATGCCCACAGGAATGAATCCAGGGGGGATCCCCATGCAACGTGGTACTTCCCAGGCTCATCAGCAGCAACAGGTCCATATGATTTTGAAACTTTTTGCTGAGTTCCTAATATCTATTATATTTGTGAAAATATTGGATCCCTTTTTAATTCATATGTCACCCATATTGTGTAATAGTTGAGAAGAAGAGATCAGGGGATGGGGCTCCCCGGATATCCGCCACAACAGAAATCTAGACGTTTCTGAGGTAATTTTGTTGATTGTTTTTCAACTTAAAGTGGGTGAATAGACCACTAGGAATACTATTTCCGTCCACTGATTCCCCTATCAAACCAAGTTAGTCATCTCTGCGTTATTTATCTGTATGTTCTAAATGTTCTTTGATTGTCAAATTCTGTCTGATAGATACTGTCACTTCATTAAACCAAAAAAAATGGTTTCGCATAAGAAAGTGTAAAAAAATCTGTCTGGTAGATACTGTCACTTCATATCTGTCTGCTGTGGTATGATATGCTAAAAATAATGTTGTTGCTTGTTAAACCAGTAGTATAAAGACCAGCAACCAGATGGACTGGTGAGAATATTTTTTTATTTGCCTCAACACTGAACCAGGGTTCGAGTAAGAAACAGGTTTAAAAATGTCAAATAAACCACCAATGTGGGTGGACCAGCCGGCTTTTAACCAGTAAAACGTCATTATTCTATATTTCTCTCTCATTGGGTGTTAGACGTTTAAATACACTAGAGTATGCATACTCTAGTTTATGTGTCTCAGGATGAACCATTTGTCAATCCCTAAGAATAGACAACTTGGCTTTTTAATAGACGCTTTACCATTGTCCTTGGTTACTAATTAAGAAGAATTTGCAAAATAAAAAATCTAGCCTTCTTTACACAAATTTAGAAGGGGATTTCTGTTATTTGTTTTTAATTATTGTAGTTGATAATTTAAGCTATAGGAAGCATAATTTACTGTAAGAACTTTCACTATACTTTTTCTTTCCTTCTTATTCATGTCTTTGGAAGTGTTTGATTCCAATTTTTCGTCCATTGCAATATCCTTTCTGCCCATGTTGCCTTATGTGTAGTTGTCAGTAATGCAAGGAAGATGTGGAGATTCTTCTGTTAGGACGAACAAGCATCGGGGGATCGATGTGATCCATTAACCAAGAACCTGTCAGTTGAAGTTAGACCTCCCAACGCTTCTGAGTTGCAGGTTTTCATTTTCTTTGTAGAATAGCTTCTATAGTTGCTTCCCTCTTATGTATCTCTCAGTTTCCTCCATGTTTCTATTTAAACTTTTATGTCCAAAACCCTTACTATGATATGGTAGAATTGAACAGTAAACAATTTCTTGTGTTCTTCAAAGCAAATCATCAGCTTTCTTGTGAAGTTCAGAATTTTGTTACAGTAAATTTTCTTTCTGCTGCCAATTTGGTAGATCATTCGGCATGAGTATTTATGTGGTTTCATGCACATGCTTGTTGACATCTAATAAGGACATGGATTGATGGGAGGTTTGTCTCTGTGAGGTTTGTCATACGCTGAAGTGATATCCAATTCTAGCGAAAGAGAAACCGGTTAAACATTGATAATGGTAATTTTTGATAAATTGGGCCGTTTTGATAGATACGGGTATATTTTGGTTGATCTGAGGCAAGTATAAGACACTAATGCATGCACCCGTAGAGCGCAGTTTATGCAGTCTGTTGGTGTCTAAAAGTATTTACTATTACAGAATATATGTACTCAGTTTTGGGGCCAATAGCTCGTAGACATTCCAATTGAGTAAAAAGGTCAAAATGTGTGTACTCTTGTACCTAATTCCTATCTCTTTGAAAACTCTTTTTTTGTTAAAACTCGTTTTTTTTTTTTTTTTTTTTGCAAAGATCACAAAAAATGGTTGTTTCTTGCAAATGTAATCATTTTACTATCAATTTGATAACTTCTCTGAAATAAAATAAAAAGTCGGATTATTTATTTTTGCAAATATTTTTTGCGAAAGGTTTATCTTTACTTTTTTTTTGATGAAGAAGGTTTATCTTTACTTGCACTGGCAAACAGCTAAAATCCGTCTTCCAGAGAAAAATATTCGGAGTAGGGTATGGAAAGAGTATGAGATTCTTCAAACTACTAATATTTGTGAGAAGTAAGAACTACTTCAAACTATGAACCTGCATTTGTAGTCATGTGGCCAAGAGTGTAGCAAATATGTAAAAGCTCAAATTATATAACTCCGAACATAACAATATTTTATTACTCTATAAGCTCGAAAATGTGAAAGACAAGCATTTGTTACTACAAACAAAACAAAGAAAAAGCCGGTGAAACCAAAGTCCAACTAGTAACAAGAACAAGATAGAGTAGTTGTTCCGATGAGTTTGCTCTAATCCCCTCGGCTGAATTCTGTTACCCAAGCACTTATTCTCAGTCCTCACACAACAAGCTTGTTTGAGTCTTCCTGCAAATTTGTAGTAAAGAGATATATGCCACACATAAGGAAAGCACAAAACAGTAGCGAAGGCACAAAAAGAAAACACAAACAAGTGCCTTGCCATAATGGCATATCTTGATAACGTATTGTGGCCAGAGTTAACGTATTGTGGCCAGAGCTCGAAGGATCAGGTGAGGTCGTATCTTAACATCACTGCGACGAAACAAATCTGCCCTGGGCTACTAAGGAATGGTGTTTGGCGCTTTTACGTAGCGCAACCCACACCACACTTGAGAGAGGTGGTGCGGGATTGTTTATAGCCTCGTGCCACACCAAGGTCTGGGACATAACTGGATGGGGTGCTATTGTTCTAACCCGTCAGTACCAAACACTAGCCCATTACGATCTGCTCCATTTCGCCACGGCAGATGCACTACCTGTTTATAAACGTGTCGGGCCAAAAGAGGCTATGCCAGTCTGTTTCTGGGCCGAGAAGGTCCGTTGGGGAAAATTCTAACACTCACCTTAAATTATAGCTCATCTTTTACTGATTCCTCCTGCTTCACATCTTTTACTGATTCCTCCTGCTTCAATGTTGTATCCTTGTTCTTGTTGATAAAATTGATGATATCTTCCTTCGTCCTACCACCATCATACTTGACTAGATCCCCGGTTGATGATTTGAAGTACATTGTTGGAAAACCTTCAACATCGAAAGTTTTGGTTGGGAAATCATTTGCAGTCGCATCCTACAACAAGTCAGAACACAATTCTTAATTGAACCAAATTTACGGAAGCAATCCTCCGAATAGAACAAGAAAACGAATAATCTTTTATGGTAAATCTAGGGCAAAAAACGCGACTTACTATCTTTGCAATGACAACATCGGTGTCGGTTTGGAATGAGACAGCAACTTCATCTAATATTGGAGCCAATTCCTTGCAATGTCCACACCAAGGTGCATAAAACTCGAGCAAAACTGCATTAAAAACATCACACATAAAGAAATCAGCCAAGAGAAACTCTCAAATGTCTTTGGAATTAAATCGACAGAAGAGTGTACAACATAGATGAGACATTTTAAAGTACTCACCATTTTTGGCAGAGTTGAAGACAAAGTCATGGATATTATCACCAACAACAACCTTGACAGGTTCATCATTAACCTCGGGGATAGGTTCCGACTTTTTGAAAGGTTTGGCTTTGCCATCCTACAAAGTAACAGTTTAGTCAGCAAAATTACAGTGAATATATGCCAAGATATCAGAAATGAAAGAACAGGAAAAGAAGAAACATCACCATGTATTCTTTAAACCAAGGAGCAATATGATCTGCCTCCAATTTTGATTTGAGATATTTCTCTCCATCGGCAGCTTGAATGAAGACGAGAGGTGCTTGATCTTGTTTAAGTCCAAAATACTGTCCAATTCAAACGTTGAAAAAAACAACGTATTCTGGTTAAGAAACCGCTACAAAGAATGTGAGAATAGTCCCACATTGACACACATAAGTTTGTAACTTCGATTTCGGCTTACCTCCAAGGCATCCTTGCTAGCCTCAAGGTCTCCAACCAAAAAGTTTAAACCCTTTCCTTTGTTATTTTCTGCAGCGTCACGGAATTTGGATTTCAAACCATCAGCATGTTCGTCACTGAACTTGACGAACAACATTGCCTGTCCCGTTCCACAACAATGAATCATTTTATAAGCATTTCGACAGAGCTAGAGTAATTGTTAATATAATTTCAATCTCTGAGTTATCGATCCAAAAGAGGCTTTTACCTTGGCATTGGGGCTGTTAAAGTATTTTTCAAGATAGGGGAAGTTACTTTCGTCCTCGTCATAAACAGTAACAAGTGGAACGGTAGCTTGTTCAACGAACTTCTCCAACGTCTCGACATGGAAATCCTACAATATCAAAATACCCAGAGAACTTGTATTCAATATGAAAGGAAACGGGAGGTTAAGAAAGAACCTCAAACCAAAGAGAAGTCTGAATTGAAACCTGTGAAGATACTAAAAAATACCTGAAAATCGACAAAGGGTTCATCGAAAGGCTTCAACAACCTAATTGTTGGTCCACTCACAGCATCACCTCTTGGTACTAGTTTAGCATCCAAAGTATGGCCAAAGTCATAGTCCGATCGAAGTTTCTTGGCTAAGATGGTAAAGTTCTCAAATTCCTCCCCTGAAAATTTTGGAAATATGCCAACCTTCAAAGAAAAGATTAGTACGCAGTTAGCAAACGGACAACCATCAAGAGCCCGACCTAATGAGTTCGGGTTTAAACATCAAATTTTGGACAAAACCCAGATTTGTGACCACTCCAACCAAGGGTTGTTGGCTATATATGAATATTAGCTCAGCTCAAACATGACTTTGAGATTGAGCTTATAAAATCGTCTTTCAATGTTTAAATGGAAAACGAAAAATAATCTTACCAAAAATATATTCTTGTCATTGATGAGAGTGGAAGCATCTTGAGCAGATTTAATTTCAGTTGATGGAGGACCAACTTGTTTCTTCAAATACTCAACAATACCATCAGCTTCCCTAGGACCCTTGTATTCTTGGCTATCTTTACCTCCATCTCTTAAAATCTTGATTGTGGGAAAACCCTCAATTTTAAATTCATCTGCAATTCCTTTGTTTGCTTCATCACTTGCATCAACTTTTGCTAGAATAATTGGAGGATCTTGGCTACTCAATATAGATGCAGCTTTCTCATACTACAAAAATAAAAAATCAACCCAAATCAGTCTTTTAATTCGAGTCATGCATCTCAAAGTCCATAGTAACAAACATCAATCTAAAATCAGACTCGAGTCAATTTAAATCAGAGTGAAATTTCATATCCAATTTAGATAATAAAAAAGGCATGGAAAATATTAGTTACCTTAGGAGCTATATCCTTACAATGCCCGCACCTATCAAGGGGTGCAAAGGAACACGTCAAATCACAAGAAATTATGTAATTACATGATTTCTTAAACGAATTTGTAAAGAATTCGTCAAACTATAAATAGATGTATTAACTTGAAAATGACTCGAACACGACCCTCGTTATGAAATCTACTAATATATTGAAAGTTGAAGAAGTCTTTACAAGAAGGAAACATGTGAAGTCAATGATACAAAATGTAAGAGATAATATGAGTAATTAAACCGAAATATAATAAAACTAAGTTAAAATGTTTGTAATATCAAATGGTAGCTACCATCACAACAAGTGGTAAACCTCATAAAGGAAAATCATTTTTTGTTCGTATTTGAAATTTTTCGCCTAAATTAATATTAACCCGATCATTTCGATATTGAAAAATTACAAAAAATAATTGTCTTTTTCTTTTATTTGGGCAAAATTTTTGAGTTTTCAATATCATTTCCTAAATATGAAAAGTCAAATGAACAAAGAATCTATAAAATTTAGAAAGTATTTAGGATAATTAAGAATCATTACCAAATTAACTTCACCAATCAAATTCTAATTTAAGGTTAACAATTCTAATTAAGCAAAATTTATGAAATTCTTCAAAAATCAATAATATTCAAAAATACAGAGTTGGAAAATATTTCTCCAAAAATTGAAAATTTAATCAAATAAATTTGTTTAAATTGTAATCTAACTAGTAAATGAAAATCGATTAAGGGTAATAATAATAAGAAGAAAGAATAATTACCATGGGGCGTAGAACTCGACGACGATGAAAGAATGTTTGCTAATAGTTTCATGGAAGTTAGTGTGATCCAAAGTCAGAACTGACTCTGGAGATTTAACATCAGCTTCTTTTTCTTCAGCAGATACCATCACCCTTGATGATAACAAGGTTAAGATAGAGACAATTAGAAAGCAGAAGCTGATTGAAACTCTTAATTCGGACGCCATTAGAGAGAGATTAGGGAGAGATTAGAGAAGACTAAATTTTGTCTGAGGGAATAGAAATGGTTAGAAAACTGGTGAATTTATATATAACAGTCTAACAGAGACGTTAATTTAGCAGACAAATTTAAGCAGGCGGGTTGATGACGGGGAAGATTTAAACACCTCATAGGGTGTTTTTTATCCAACTAAATCATGCCACGTGGTATGATTAATTCATCTTAAGATCTTACCAAGAATCTTTCATACTAAATCTTTACCTTGTATGTAATCTTTAGGATTTGTGAAATCTTAAAAATAGGGTCATAAATATGTATTGGTTAATTCGGTTTTGGCTCCCAATTTATAACAAACTGGCTGTTTCGGCCCCAATCGTGTCTGGCAGGTCGTTTCGTCCTCTAATTCTGTCCGACTTTGGCCCCCATTTTTTCTCAAACGTTCCAATTGTATCCTTGTGGTATTTCTGTAAATATTTTTTCTTCTATATTTGCAGAAATGTCACAAGGTCACAATTGGAACGTTTGACAAAAATGGGGGGTCAAAACGAAGTATCGGCAAAAATGAACTTCCAGACACAATTGGAGGCCAAAACGACCAGTTAGTCACAAATTATGGGCTGCCAAAACAGAATTAACCCATTTTTCAATTAAGTAAAACTTTGATTCAAAAATTAAGTATTGATATCACTCAGAAATACGGGAAAAAATTGATGGTGTTAAGAAGCACGGTAAATGACTGAAACTTCATTGAGAACTACAAATATCTTAACTTGACGAAATTTGGAGAGATAAGATGAAATGACTTTTCGCATAATCGTTGTGGTTCAGTCATAGTAGCCCTACTTTGAGAGTTTAACTCAATCGTTTCATTCCTAAAAATGGACTTTAGTCGAATTTTTTTTTTAACATTTTTAATATATCACAATTTTCGGTTGTCTTGATATCTTTTATCATACTTTAACAAGACCATTTTAAAGTAAATGGACTTCTTAACAAAAAAAAAAGTAAATGGGCTTCTCAGAGGTAGTATTTCATTAGCGATCTTTTCCGAGATCTCAATGATTTGGAATTAAATTATATAAATTGTGTTATCAAGAAATTGAAGAAAATTCTAAAAGAATCTAATATTTTACCCATACATGCTTTAGGGAAGAAGAGATAAAAACATATGATACAACCAACTAAAGAACTCTTCTAAGATATAATATAGTTTTGGGAGAAAAATGGCCTCAGTTTTTTCTTTATGAACTTTACTCTCCTCTTCACCTTTTCTTAACTTAACCACTTGACAAGTTGGGGGCAACTAAAAAAAGGTTTTGTCATCACTTTGACATATATATAGAAAATATTGTGACATTGTCTAGAACAACATTTTTAAGTACAAGACTTTTGTTACTGCAATCTAGATTAGGGGCCATAGGTTGGAAGTCAAAAAGTTACGAAAAATTCGTCTAAGATCCACCCTTAAAGATCTATAGGTTTTTAGTCTTTTGTCTAAAATGCCCAAAATACTCTCAAGCAACAGATTTGATACATCTACTAATTTGTATAATGCATCTGGTAGTTTGTATATTGCATCTGACAGTTTGTACAATGTATTTTTAAATGTGTAATCCATTTTAGTCTATTGTTTTAGACCCCTAAAAAACTAAACTGTTATGAATGTGTGGCCTCCTTCTTTTAGTGGGTGGCCTTTAAACACTAAACTGTTTCAATTATGGGTTAGAAAATAAAATTTTGGGAGCCCCTAAATAGCAGTCGGTGGCTTTAATAAAAACGGCCATAGTTTTTGGACCTTCCTACTGAAGGGGTGCCTCTAGAAAGTTCCTGATTTGGTTTTTTTTAATAAGTATCGATTCACTTCTCTCTCTCTCCTTTTCTTCAACAATATATTCAAAGACATCTAAGATTCTAGGGCAGAGGAGGAGTTTACAATGGCATCATCGCCGGAGAAGATTAACGAAGAGGTAACCAATCCAGATGATGCCTTTGAAGAGTACTTGAGGAAAGCTTTTCAAACTAGTGGAGATGGGTTGATGGATCATAAGGACTACTGTCTCTTCTTCCAAGGTTCTAATTTGCCAAGGGCTACTGTCAATCTGGTAAGCTTTATTTTTTAGGGTTTGCTATCTGACTCAAATTTGTTTCTAATTTATTATTATTATTATTATCTTGAATGCTTTTTTTTGTTAGGATACTAATCAAACTACTTGCTATCTGACTCAAATTTGTTTCTATTGTCAAATTTGTTTCAATCTGGTAAGCAAGTAAGATCTTAGAATAAGTATTTATATACTCCATAAAGAAAGAAAAAACTCAAATTTTACACCTAAATAGAAGTTAGATTCAGATTCAGACATTCAAAATAAAAAATAAAGAAGTAAACATCACCTTGTTATCTCATCAAGATTTTATACTCTGCTTTGTTCCTGTTTTATCTAGAATCAATTATTATCGAAGTTCTATTGTATTAGTTTGGCTGGTACTGAAGCAGTTTCTAACCCTAAGAGGAATATAATATACTTAATAATATTTTGTTATATGTATAGATATGGTTGGTGGTTCATCGGAAGAAGCCCGAGGAGGAGGGTGTTGTCATTGGACGGGAAGAATTTCTCGAGGCTCTTCAACTTACAAGTGTGGCACAGAGATATCAAAAAGAAGATAGACTCTATCTGTTTCACCACAGAGTACGTTACCTTGCCGTTTATGATGAGGAAGTATTACCCGAGTTCGATTTACCTAATGTCCCACCGCCCAATATTGATATTTTTTCTGATCGCGAGCCGTGGGAAGTAACATATACTCCAAAACGTCCTAAGATATTGCGTCCACCAGAGGTTGTACCACAGACTGAAGCTCAGAAGTTTGCTCAAACGGCTTTTCATCTTTATATACGCATAGGCGGTGATTTTATAAAATCGTTCCCTCAGATGTGCAAAGGTACTTTAAGTCATTGTACGATACATATACCTGCAGAATGTGAGCCAGTTCAGAAGATGGTATATATACCTCCACTCGGAGGTGACATCAATTATGATGATTGGAAATGCTGGGAGGATGTGCATGAAAAAGTAAAAGCAATAGTGCTGAAAGAGATACCTTCACTACCAATACCACCACCAAAACCACGACCAAAACTATCACCGATGGAAGAAGAGCGGTTGAGGGAAGAAGAGCGTCTAAGGGAAGAAGAGAAGTTGAAGGAAGATCAGATTATTCAAGAGCTGATCTGGGAAGAGTGGTTGAGGTGTGAAGAGAAGCGACTGAAGAGTGGTTGAGGTTTGAAGAGAAGAAGAGACTAAGATGCTAGCAGCAGCTGAAGTATATTACTCCTACATTTTATATGTGGCTTGCTAGTACTTGATGCTGGTATATCTAATCTAACGATATATGTATAGGCGTATAGCTTTTTTTTTTCTTTTTCAGGATTCACTGAGGAAAACAAAGTTTACCATGAAAATGAATCTATTAGGTGAAGAGCCAAATTTTGTTATTGGGCTCCCTGTCTGTGATTAACTGATTGTTCAGGCTTCCAGTTGTGTCCTAACTTTTTTGATAGCCTCCTATCCTTTGTCCCATTTTCCAATTTTGTCTTACTGTATTTTCCCTTAAGTTTGTTTATAT
This sequence comes from Eschscholzia californica, assembly GCF_041429995.1. Classification (NCBI taxonomy): domain Eukaryota; kingdom Viridiplantae; phylum Streptophyta; class Magnoliopsida; order Ranunculales; family Papaveraceae; genus Eschscholzia; species Eschscholzia californica. The sequence goes on along the minus strand of NW_028238483.1, from coordinate 40,496,712 downwards.
TTTTAAAAGAATCTCTTTTAGTTTGGTCTCCTGTCTCTCTGTTTCTCTCAAGACATCATTCTGTTCTCCATTTGAACAATTGGTGATAGAGGGTGATCGTCTTTCTCTTTTCTTCACCGCCACCACAACAAATCTCCAAACTTAAATGTTTAAGCGCCGACCTGAGTACTTCTGCTGATCTCCCATTGTCTATAAGAGAGTCCGGCGTACACTACCAGTTAGGGACTTCGAAGTTCATTTAAAGGAGATGATGCCTTTGAAGACAACTTCAGGGGAGGTTTTCAAACTAGAGGACATGGGTTGATGCATTGTAATGTGCCAAAGCATACTGTCCATAACGTAACTATACCGTTTATTTTCCTGGTCTTCAGCTATCTAGATTGTGTAACTTTCTAATTGCAGAAAAAAAAAAATTTGGGAAACTTTCTAATTTTTTTTAGTTTCCCACTTTTTTTGGAAACACCAATCCTACTTAAACTCTGTTTCTCTATTTCACTAGGCCATAAGTAAATCTCCATATCCTTAAAACGATCTCTCAGAAAACCAACCAGCAGGACAAAGGAGTTGCAATGACACTATGGCCATGGAAGATTAACAAAGAGGAGGTAAATGTCTTTGAAGAGTTCTTGAGGCTTGCTTTTCAAACTAGCGAGGATGGTTTCATCGATTATAAGGACTACTGTCTGTTCTTCCAAGCTTCTAATTTGCCAAAGCACACTGTCGATCAGGTACTTGTCTTTATTTTTTAGGGTTTGCTATCTGACTCAATTTTATCTCTAATTTTTATTCTTCATGTATATAAATACTTTGTCAGTCTAATCAAGTAAGATTTTAGAATAAGTATTTATATATTATATACTACTTGAAGAAGAAAAAAAAACTCAAATGTTACACCTAAATAGAAGTCAGATTCAGATTCAGACATTAAAAAAGATCATCAACATTTTATACTCTGCTTCAATCCTGTTTTATCTAGAATCTCAATTAGACACAGAGTAATATAATCAAAGTTTTATTTTATTAGTTTGGTTGGTACTTGGAGCAGTTTCTAACCCTAGTTTGAACATATGTGTAGATATGGTTGGTGGTTAATCGAAAGAAGCCAGAGGAAGAGGAGGGTGTTGTCATTGGACGGGAAGAATTTCTCGAGGCTCTTCAACTTGTAAGTGTGGCACAAAGATATCAAAAAGAAGATAGACTTTATATGTTTCACAACAAAGTACGTTACCTTGACGTTTATGACGAGGAAGTGTTACCCAAGTTTGATTTACCTAATGTCCCACCACCTAATATTGATATTTTTCCTGATCGCATGCCGTGGAAAATAACATCTCCTCCAAAACGCTCTAAGATATTGCGTCCACCAGTGTTTGTACCACAGACTGATGGTGAGAAGCAAAGGGCTTTTCATCTTTATATACGCATAGGCGGTGATTTTATAAAATCGTTCCCTCAGATGTGCAAAGGTACTTTAAGTCATTGTACGATACATATACCTGCAGAATGTGAGCCAGTTCAGAAGATGGTATATATACCTCCACTCGGAGATGACATCAATTATGGTGATTGGAAATGCTGGGACGATGTGCATGAAAAAGTAAAAGCAATAGTGCTGAAAGAGATACCTTCACTACCAATACCACCACCAAAACCAAAACTATCACCGATGGAAGAAGAGCAGTTGAGGGAAGAAAAGCGTCTGAGGGAAGAAGAGATGTTGAAGGAAGAGCAGATTATTCAAGAGCTGGTCTGGGAAGAGTGGTCCAGGACCGAACAAAGAAGACTAGGATTCTTTTAGTAGTAGCAGCAGCAGTTCCAAGTATGTCTTCATATTAATTTACTGGGTTGGTTGGTACTATATATGTAAAGGTTTTTAAGGATTCCAACAAGACTAGGATTCATTCTTCTGTTGCTTTTTTCTCTCTAACAATGCTCTCTAGTTTTATTAAAGAAAAAAATATACTACATTGGGGCCCCTACTACATTCAGGTGCTACATTACTAACGTCTCGACCCAAAAGGGCTAAGAGCATATCCAACGTGATGGGAAATTTGAGCCCCAACCACTCTAACCCGGGCGCCCTGGGACTGGACTCCCAGTTCCATTCTACCTGTCTACCATTCAAAACATTGATTTGACAATTTAAATTACTTTTAAACTACATTGACCATTTTAAACATCATATTGACTATATTTTTCAAAGTCAAAAACATAATTTTGATTGCATTTAATCCTCTAAAACTCTCTATACGTGACCAAAGTAGGTTTTTGTGACAAATTAGAGAATAGTTTGAATTCTTAAAAAAGGAATTTAAAGAAATTGTGAGTCGACTCGACCTGTGACTATATAGGCCTGGGCTTAGATTGGATCATGATATTTGTTCTACGGGTGGGGTCAACCCGTGTAAATTGGTGGGTTGAGTCAGGTCAGGTCGGCTCCAGCCAGTGACCCATCACGGGCCTGGTTGGTCCAGCCCGACTGTATGTCACTTAAAAAAAACCCGGAAAACCAATCATATTGAACTAGGGACCAAGTGGCATTAAATCCAAGTTGGTCCAGCCCTGATGGTATTTGGAAGTCTGCTGCCAAATTTTTACCAAAAAAAAGAAAAAAACATATCTCAGGACAAAAAAATTTGAATCATATCCAAATCTATTTGCTAACTCTATTATAAATCAGTTCATGAAAACATAAAAGTAAAAAATGGTAGCTGCTATTTTCTTTAATTCCTGAGGAACATTTCTTTCTTTGTTCACTTAACTTAACCTCTTTTAGCATTTCAGATATAGGTCACCAAATTAGCCAAACTCTAATTTCAAACCCCTCTCTACCCCCACAGAAAGATCCTCCAATCCATTCGCTAACCGATCAACCAATAAAAGAATTTCTGTACAGTTCCTGTCTAACTACTAGTCGGTAATGCAGAACCAACAACCCAGGCATAAATAAAACAGTCTTCAAGTTCCAGGTTTACCTGAGCAATAAAAAACTCGGTCCTGCAGTTCTATTACTTTCGACTTTCTACATATTCATGCATATAATCTCTATCGACTTCGTCGTTCTTGGCTACTGTGGTCAGGTTGACACAATACTCGGGTTGTACAAAGAACTGGAAGTAGGCTCCTAAGTGGGCTCTCCGGCATATTGTATTCTGACTTGCTCGTAAGCTTTCACGGTCTCTGCTGTGAAATTCTCCAAGGTTTCGAAAATTGGAATAAGACCTGCTTGTAAACTACTAGAAGCAGCTTCATGAACTTGTTTAACAGTTTCTTCATGCCTGGCCTTTTCATCCTCAAGTCTCTTCCTCATGGAATCTAGATCCACCTTGAGATCATCCAAAGCTGACACACCACTTTCAGTGAGAACAACCGATTTGCCCGACTTGTCCGATAACGTATCGACCTCTTTTGGGATTTTAATTTGCTTATTCCGCAAGGTTCTTAGCCGTTTCTCGAAATCTTTTGAGAGGTAATCAGCTCTGAGTCTCTGTCGTTGTTCCTCCCCTTGTCTCTCCCATAATTGCTGCAAGCTCAAAGCAAATGCATTCATGGTGTCAGCCACTTCAGATTCTGAAAGCCTGTCAATTGCTTGATACCAATCATTGCAGATTACAAATATGGAGGGAGCTCCCATCCTGCTTGGGGAGAAAGGCATGACTCCATCCGTGGTTTCTTCTTCCTTGGCATCAAGGCATCTTAGAAGCCAACCATTTAAGGACTCTATATAGCATCTCTGGTTATTTATCCAGTCACAAAAATGGCTACTCCAGTTCAGGAGCTCCACCTGTAATTTCACAGTAGCTCTCAAGCTTGAATCCCTACCAGCGCCAGTTCTTGCCATGAGAGTATGTCTTTTGCTCTCTACAATGGCTTGCAACTGCTTTCGATGGCAACTGAGCATGTTCTTCCACATTCGCTTTAATCTGCACTTTCATGAGTAGCATATAAGAACAGGGAAAGACATAAAAACATATCCCACAATTTTACATAATTACAGCACCACCTAAACAATGTCCACCTGGTTTGAAATTGAAGAAAACAAAGATAGGTATAAAACATTTTCCTGATCACAAACATTAGATATGGTGACTGCAGCTCTAGATTATGTACCTTCTATAACAAGAAATCCATGAGAAAGTTAATAGCACTTTCCAACCATAGGGTGACATTTTTTAACAATCTAGACAGGAGTGATATTAACAATCTAGGCGGGCAGAGGCTCAGGCTCAGGCTCAGGCTCAGGTCGGCCAAGCAGTGTCCAGTCCATATCCACGAGAATTTAGATAGAATCGAGTGCTACCACTCAGGACAACATTTCTTGTATGTGCTATCATCCAGTTGTTAAATCTAGAAGGTTCAGACATACGGTCATGCATTATCATTATGAGTTACAAATTCCACAACTAGTTATTGCTTCCTCTTTCAATCCAAGCTAACCAATTGAAAGCCAAAACCTGGACAGCTGACATTTTTTAAGAGCGTCTCTACTAGATGAGAACCCAAGAAACAGGACTAAAGAAAAGGTCAAAAAGAAAACAATACTTGCAAGCAGAACTTAACATAAAATAAGAGGACTAAGATATAAAAGACACGCTTGACATTTCATTGACGAGTAATTTGTGTAACTACAGACGCTAACAAGAGGGAAAAAGTTATAGTTCATACCCGTGAGTCAACTCTGTAATCTGAGGTTGCAATTCTTTGTCCCTTAACTTGTGTATCCTGCGTGATATAGCGTCAATAGACGTTATAGTTACATTAATTTTGGTGAGCAACTTCCTTATAGAAGCCTGGGTAGCATCAATCTTATTGGACTCTGCACCTCTGTCATCCAAAATTTTTAACCTCTTGCATTGCTTTTCGTAGACAACCCGCAGTCTTTCTTCATCCTAAAAGCACCTAACAAATTAATCAAGAACTGAAAAGGGGCTGTCGTGAACTTGTAATAGCAAATCAACTGATGCCACAATTAATGTAAAAGAATGCATCCATAGACACTTTAATATGCATTAAGCTGGTTCCTAAATAAGGATATACCAAATTCACTAGTCAGGGAAAGGTCGTGATCGGATAATCATTCTAACATAAATTTTGGCCAACCTCAAGACATTTGAAAAAAATTATTCTAGAGCAGTAATGTAAGAGAGGAACTCTTAGTAGAATAGTTTGGAGCGTATTTCAGGTGATGCCTAATGTTTCTTTTCGTTTCTGCCTTCCGAAGGTCTACGATCTTAAAAAGTTCGAAAGATAAAAGACAAACTAGGATTCTCTAATTTCATAGTCAAACTTAAATAAAATATAGTCCTTCAAACTCGTAATTGGAATTTCTTCTGTAGATGACTCCATAAAAAGCACTCCTAAGACTTGCCATCTACAGAATCTATCTACCGTAGCACTCTTTTGTCCTTAGTTTAAGTCTACCACTGGAGTAGAAACCAGAGGTGAGCAAATTTTGTCCTTAGTTGGGATCCAATTCTGCGTACCATGTAACTTCTATTTTTGGGAGGCGAGGTGGGTGAGCATGTTCAATTACCTCGCCGAACCTCGATTTCTTTTTCAGGAATTGTGTAAGCTCAATGGTGATACTCTGCGCAACCAATATCCCCACAGAATCCCGGTCAGGATATAAAGTGGTCGAAGAGAAAAAACATTTTTTGTAGTCTTTTTCTTTCAATATATTCATCAACAGTTTTTTAGAAAAAACAAAAAGAACCTTCCCCAGTTTACATTAAATACAATCTTGTAATGCGTTATATTCTTCACAGGTATTAGAAATCCAGTTACAATCAACTGAGGTGAACATATAAATTATTCAAATTACAATCCTCTAATGTTCACTGTGTTTGGTGTCCTTTTGCTACTAATAGAGCTTAACATTCCATTACCAATTCAGACCATAAAAAATTTAACTGCAGAAAGCCCAAGTAATAAATGATTTAGTAGTGTTATCAATTGAACTGCAGATCATACCTTAACCTCCTTATAAAGCTTTTTCTCCCATGCGTATAGTCTTTCTAAAGTTAATGAGAGGTTGCCTGACTTCATTTTGAAATCCTCGCATTCTCCATAGTTGGCCTTCGCCATTTTCAGCACACGTGCCGCTGAAAGGCGTGACCTCCTACTTTGCTGCTGCGAATGTCTCGACATAGGAGGAGATACCAAACTTAAAATCCTAGAAGAGATCACTGTAGAAGGCCAATAAGTTCCAAACTCAGCTAATAGATAGCATAAACATGAAGATGACTAGGAATTTGCAACCATATGGGTAAAGGCAAATACAAATCATCTGACGCCACGAGAAATCACACACATGCTAACACCTGAAGACTATATTTCTTTTTAAATTGGTGTAGTGGCTAATAGAGGACCAGTCAACAGCCAACTGAGGAACCTGATCCATGTAGTGGAGAGACACATGCAACCACGTTATTAATGCAAATTTTACCCTACATACGTTATCTAAGTTCTGTTTTCTTTTTGTCACTATATTTTATCTAAGAAGCATTTTAAATTCATATGCATACATAGATAAGCATATTCAAAGAGTATTACATATTTAGTGTTAACATATTTTTGTTTTGTTTCTTATCTTGCCAAGTTACATAAGCCTGTTTCATAAAAGATCAGACGTCACTGGCGTGATGGCGCTCTTCTCAAAAACCTAACAATTTAATATCATTTCCACTCAAAGGAAACACTTAAGGACCTCTGCTGCAATTCTTACTTTGACAACGTGGGACTATTTACACTATGTAAAGTCTCCTGACGTGACATAGGTCGCGGAACCACACATACAATCAGACAAGCCCCTCATACTGATAACCGGAGTTACACAGATTGAGGCAGATCTCAACAAATAAACAATATCGAGAGATCCAATTTCTACTCCATATATTTAATTGTCTCTTAGGAAGAAAATCAGGATTTTCTAATTATCAAAATAACTAGCAACAATCTCGAGTATCTAACGGAAGCTTAAATTGCATAGAACGAGGTAGCAGATATCTTTGGGAAACAAAATCAATTTCAGTTTGGCTAACTAGTCAAGGCACCCTTTGGAAGAGCCGGAGAGGCCACTGTTTCAAATAGGATTAAATTAAAAATAATAAATTAGGAAAGAGAATACTGAAAGAGACGACACTTTTAATTTGGAATGACCATGTGAAGTTTTATATCAGATAGTAATATAGAAGAAGATAAACTTGGTACCTTTTAGAAGAGTCGTTGTAGACTGATACCGCATTTTCCCCACCTCAAGCATTACAGCGACCTCTTTGCCATAACCAGAAGCTATCTCGAATTCATCCTTTATTTCGTTTACAACTTCTTCAATGTCTCGTGCAACATGGGTCGATAATATGGTAGAAGTACTCGGTATTGAGGAACCACCGTCATCCTGATGAGCTGACTGCACTTCCACTTCAAAACTCACACCTTTCTTCCTTGCTACTTCCTCCTCCCTACTACTTTCCGATATAATTATTGTCTCGGGGATGCTCTCAATCTCATTCTCCTCTACTGGTTTCACATTCTCCTCATTTTGTGAGAGAACCGTTCGAGAAGTGCCCTCACCAGATGAACCAGGAACTGTTCTAGAAGTACCCAAACCAGAATCAGGAAATGCTCTAAATATCTGTTCCTCCGACTTTTCTTTGGCCTTGTTTTTTGTTGCAGCTGTTTTAGTAGATTCTTGTTGCATTTCATCTTCCAATTCAGGAATTCCCTCTCTTCTTCTTACTTCAACAGAATCAGGACTACTACTAGTTGATCCAATTCCATATCTAGTTCTGGGATAAAAACTGGGATAAGCATTCTCAATTGAATCAAATGGGTTTAAGAAGTCCCAACCAGAGACTTCAGGTACAGGAGGGGGAGGAGAAGGAGGACGACGTGAAGGATTCATCTGAGGCTGATTATTGTAATAATATGGATCTCGAACAGTATCGTTATTATCGTAATACCGATTCTGAGGAGGAGAAGAACCAGAATAACCCATTGGAGGAAACCCAAAGTATCCTCCTCCTCCGCCGCCACCCACTCCACCATGCTGTGGGTACCCAGGATAAAAATTAGAAGACTGAGGTACTGGTTCCTCATAAACCATTGAAGGTATCTCTGTGCCTGACCTTTTCATGTAATAAGAACTATAATTAATTCCAGGGGTTGTTCCAAAACCCATACCTTGTTGAAATTGTTGTGCGTTTTGTGGATAATAATATGGGTAATAAGGTACTGATTCTGGCTGCCATCCTGGTTCTTGTTGTTCAAATTGTTGTTGGTTTTGTGGGTTTTCAGGAATTTCGTCATGAATGTGATGATCAGAGGAAATTGATGAATCTGAAGAAGACCCTGAATGAAAATGCAAGTGAGAATTTGAATCATTACCATTATCATCTTCATGAGAGCAAATATGAGATAGAGAAGTTGATGAAGATGAACTTAAATTCTTCTTCTTCCCCTCATCTGATGGAAGTGTTAGAACTGGAGATGAAGGAGGTGAATGAACACCACTACCACCACCAATCACTAACTCTTCATCAACAAATTTACGAAGTGCTTCACCAACTTCTTTTAGAGAACGAAAATAAGTAACATGAGAAGCAGCAAGAGCATATCTATGATCTGAAGCAGCTTTAATCAATTCCTTTCTCTCTCTACAACGAATCACTAATGGAAGATCATCAAGTTTAGATCCTCCACAACCCATATTACTATCAATTCTCAAAATCAAAACCCCTAAAAAAGTTTTGATTTTTCAATCGATCTCATCAAACTTTCATTTCACACTTTCTCTTCAGCTAAAATGCTCATATCACCATATGAAACAGTAAAAGCAAAAAAATCAAAAAATTAATCACTACTACTACTACCAGCCAGATCTCAATAAAAACGTCATTTTCCAATTCATGAATGAGAGGAAACCCTAGTGCAAAGAAAAGATCAAAGAAATTAATGCTGAATTTAGTAAGAGAGAGAAGAAGAGATGAGTGGAATGGTATTGGAAATCTGACCGTTGATTTTTCTCTTCTCGTTTCCGTCCATGCGACACAAAATCAGAGAATACTTTTAGAGAGAGAAAGAGAGTAGTTTTCTAGAGAGAGAGAGAGACAGTGAGATTAATTGAATGTTTTGGAGTTTTCAGTTTTTTTGATTTTTTTTTCTTTCACTTCTCTGGCAGATTCAACTTTGGGCCTCGTGCACAGAAGTTAGTGAGAGAAAGTGAGAGAGATAGACAGATTGTGAGAGTTCTAGTTCAGACTTCAGACCGCCATTTGAGAAACTGGGTTTGATCTAAGAACGAAAATAACCAAACCGGACAGGACACAATCAAACCGGTCCGACTAAACCCTAGAAATCATCACTCGTGACCTCCATGGTTCCATTTCCACCCCATAACCTCCTTTCTTCTCTCTCTATAAAGTTCTGAATCTTCCGATTACCTGCAAAAGTTCACCGTAGAAATACGTGGCAGGTCTACTCAGACTTTTTCATTAAATACGATTTTGTCCTCATTCTTATTTGGACCAAAATATGTTGTATCTTATTGGGAGTTAAGTTCTGTTTGGTTCAAGTGGGAAAAGAAAATTGTGTTAATTTTGAAAAAGCAAAACTCTCATTTTCTCTATGTAGAGAGCAATATATATGAAGAAGAAATTTTGATTGCAGATAGACAATTGATAGATTTTTTTTACAGAGTAAACAACATTTCGAATCAGAAAATGAACAAGGAATTAGAAAAGGAATTTTAAAGAAGAAAAAGGTATTTCGGTTTGGTTTTAGATGACAAAAAAGAGATATTTTACCTAATTTTCATGCAAATGAAATGTGTCGTTGGCCTTGTAAAACCAACAAGTCTACAGAGGAAAAAAAACGATAAGATTAAGGTGAACACGATGAAAAATGGATGCTGGTGGGCCCAAGAATGTACTATGTGGGTCCAAGAAAATAGTCATAAACAGATCAAGAGGTTGGAGTTCTTTGTAGTTGACATGTACTAGGTCTTCTTCTTAGGAGGATCAAAATTCAAAACTAATAAAAAAAAATTTGAAAAAGTATCCCAACTTTAATTTTCTCAAAAAGTGTTCAAATTCAAAAGGATGTGTTCGGACTATAGCTATACAATTACTTTTTTTTTTTTTTTTGTTGAACAGGCTATACAATTACTTTCTTTTTAGACTTCAGAAAACGTATGGAAGGAGATTAGACACCCTTATTTGGGAGTTTTGACTACCAAAACTAGTACTATTTGTGAGGATCTGGCCTTCCCTTTTAAGGATCTCACCCATCTATATAAAAATTAGACCTCTGAACTTGTCTTGGTTAAGAGCATCTCCAATGCAACACTCAATCTTAGAAATTCCGAGTGTCACTTAGGATTTTTAGAGTTTTTTCTTAAAAACCATCTTTAATGCAACACTCTATTTGGATCTCTAAGAGCATCTCCAATGCAAAACTCAAAAAAATCTCTATTCATCCTATGTGTCAAGTTCGAATTAAGATTCTCACTCCTAGGTGGCGTCAATAGAGATCCTCAAATTTTTTGTGTCTCCAATGCAAAACTCGAAACTTATCTTATTTACTTATGTGTCATAGTTATTTTTGTAAATAAATAATAAGTTATTTTAGAAAATATAGAAGACTCGATTTCTATTGATTGAAAATCAAATATTGATGAGGTGGACAATTAGAGATATCTCAAGAGGACTTGAGATATCTCTATTCCACCCTCGACACGTCATCTTAGAGATCCAAATAGAGTGTTGCACTGGAGATGGTTTTTAAGAAAAAACTATAAAAATCCTAAGTGGCACTCAGAGTTTCTAAGATTGAGTGTTGCATTGGAGATGCTCTAAGATGAAGGGTGGAATAGAGATATCTCAAGAGGACACTCTATTTCTAGAGTGTCCTCTTGAGATATCTCTAATTGTCCACCTCATCAATATTTGATTTTCAACCAATAGAAATCGAGTCTTCTATATTTTCTAAAATAACTAATTATTTATTTACAAAAATAACTATGACACATAAGTAAATAAGATAAGTTTCTAGTTTTGCATTGGAGACACAAAAACTTGGAGGATCTCTATTGACGCCACCCAGGAGTGAGAATCTCAATTGAAACTTGACACATGCAATGAATAAAGATTTTTTTGAGTTTTGCATTGGAGATGCTCTAAGGTTATACTTATTAAATTTTCTTTAACAAAAAAAAACTTATTAAATTTACACAAATATTTTCCTCTTTGTTTTTATAATATCCATCTCATTCTAACTTCTCCTTTCGATTTCAAAATTCGATAGATCTGTCCGTGCCTAGCGGGCATGGGTCATACCCTCATAACTCCAAAACATAACATTTCTCAAATTCTAAACTTTTTATAAATCAAGAGCATGTGGGTGGGGTGGGGGATGGTGAAAGGAAATGGAAAAAAGTGAACAACAAAAGCAAGAATTTAGGACAACTTCAAATATGGATGTGAAAAAACCCAAGATTAGTTCATAACAAAAGATGTTAAAATAGCCAAAACAGCAACCACAATCATGATATTTAAAAAGTAGTTGGATTGAAGAGGCTTATCTGCACTGCCTCCAAACCCTTCATACTCTGCTCTTATCTTCTGCTTCATCGTATCCGAGAGCTCTCTCTGCAATTAAAATATGCAAGATTCATTGAATATTTTATTCCTTCACTTCTCTCTTCCAAAGTTTAGCTATCGAGTTCAATTTGTTTCGAAGAAATATAACTTCATTTGTGTTATTAAAAACAAACGGCATACAACTAAATAGGACACTTGTTTCTTAAGCCTGCAGAAAACCATGAAGAACAAACAAATTCATTATGAAGTTATAAATTCTCTCAAGAAGCCAAACCGAGTATTTTCCGCAGTTATGAAGCAAAAGAAAGGAAGAAAATGAGTTTCTGATTATGTATACCTTTCCAGATGAGTATTTGGCTGCCACAAATTTCTCTGGTTTAGGATCATCTTCGAGTGAGAAACCCTGACCAAAAGGTTACAAAGAAACATGATTATTAGTCTTCATCAAAAGAATAACAGGGCTGACAAGAAAAACTAAGTAGTAATAAGGTGGTGTTTTAATATCTTTTGCTCGTCGACGAAATTTGACTCATCAGAATTTGTACCATTTGAATCAAATAGACCCACAATCATCCAGAATTAGCCATTCATACGAGTCAGACATTACGAGTTAGACGAATACAAAGAATAACTCTGACTTGTGTCAACTTCAAACATCAAGTCAGATTCCAGATCTGACTTAAAGAAAAGACGAAAACTAACTCAGTAAGAAGTTATGCAGCAACATAAGCAATAATAACAAACCTCAGGTGGATTGAACTTTGCTCCCTGGTTGCTGAGTTTGGCATGGGCTTCAGCGTAGTCCTTGAAAAACTCTTCTTGATCAGTTGCATATTTCTCAGCATATACCTGCAAAAGAACATTGAATGTCATACTCAAGAAGTAACTACAGTTTATCTTCGAATATTCAAATTGTCTAAAACAATGAGCAACTCCTTCTGTTACCTTGAATGACGGATCTTCAAATATAACAGCATCAGTTGGCAAAACCAACAAATCTTCATCCCTTCTCTCTTTGATATCCTAAATTAATTAACTAAGATGTAAGAAACTGGTAATTATGCACAATATTCGACAAGAGAGGGAGTAGTCCATACTGTGAAGTAGCTGTTATCAAACTTCAACCATTCGGCAGTCCATGATTGACCTCCTGGTGCTCCTGGTCCGTCTTTCTGTAACGGAAGGAATAATATAAATTCTTAGCATGAGAAACTTTAGTGATTAAATAGTACAGATATATCCTCAAGCATGTAATTGTGAAAGATATACAACATCACTTACAGTAGAAATACTATGAAGGGAATCTAAGAAACTAAAACTTGGAATCATCTGTTGAAAAGACTTATATTATTAGTACTATTCCTCCTTGTTCATATTCCTATACCTCCTATGTACCCTATTTTTGGATTCTGTGACGTTTGGAACAATTTCCCTGGACACGTATTACTGATTTCATATTTCCTATAGTAAGTACCTAAAACCAAGGAATGAAATTTCGGTTTCGGTGGAAATTTCGGTCAGTCCAAAAGTGGAAACGTTTCGTGGAAACGTTTCGGTCAGTGTGGAAATCTTACAAATCTATAGAAATGACAGAAATATGTGTAATTATATATAACAAGACTCTTCAACCCTTATTAAACATAAAAAAGATGTTACTGCAATCACATAGTTAGGATGGGGGTAAATTGAATATTTTATTGACAATAAGACCCTAAATATAATATTTTTACTGTTAGTAGACCGCATATGAAAAAAAAAATTAGCTGATCTGTAGTGAAATATGTTAGTTTGGGGAGTATTTGCAATTACACAATTAGTTTAGGGGGTAATTTAAGTAATTTTAAATTTGAACTGTTACATTAGGGGGTAAATGACTAAATTAATATATTATGTATACTACAAAGTAAAACCCATGAAAGATTATAGGCGCCTCAAATTACTGCGCTAGGCACCCTCTCAAAGACTAAAGTTCAGTAGGATTTTGTTTATGAGGGGCGCCTACCGCAATAATATGGGGCGTATTTAAAACTTCCCAACATAAACCCTAAATGAATTAGGGTTTTTTCAGCAGCAAAAGGAAATCAGTTTCTTCCTTCTTCTTCTTGCCGCACCTACTTTCTCTCTCTAGGGTTCATCCCAAAACCTCAAACCTTCTCAAGTTGGACGAAAACTTCTTACGATTTTGTTTGTCAAGATGATAAATAACCAATTACAAAAGAAATCAAGAAGAAAACTTGTAGAAATCAACCAAAATAGGAACAAGTAATGAAGAAGGTATGTTTATTTTTTCAATTAGATGGTGTCTGATAGTGTGTATTCGAATATTTCGAAACTTCAAGCGAAATTTCGCCAGATTTCGACCGAAAATCTGCACGAAATTTTTGTAAGTGCCTTTTCGTTTCTGTAAGTTGAAAACCCGACATATTTCGGCAATTTCGACCGAAATATGTCGATTTTTCATTCCTTGCCTAAAACCAGAATGAAAGATCCCGAGCACAGATATTGGTCACACATCTGCATTCCTTATTCAATATAGAAAAGCTTCCAGAGATCATTAAACATACAGTATATTTTGTTTCTGCCTTTCCCCAACCACTTCTTTCCGGTCTAGACCTCCCCAAAGTATGTGCGCCAGAAAGTGCAACTATTTCCTGCAAGTACATGAGCCGTCCAACATAAGGCAAGAAACAACAATACAAACAACCATTTCCTGCGTCAGCCAGAGCAAATGCTCACTTAAAAGAAGACAATTCTGCTAACAATCTAGGAATAACGACTAAAAATGAATATAACCTTGTCATTTAGTCCCATTCTGTAGAAGACATCCCGAAGATGACCGGCAGGTGAAGGAGGACCAGCATCTGCATATAAAATGAAAGATCAAATGGTTACTTGCCAACAATAGTCACTAGTTGATAGGGAAGTGAAGATCAAGAGGGGTGGGAGGAGTAGCAAAGCAGAGAAAAAGAATCCACTGAAAAGCCTATAAATTGCAAAATATAAGGCTGCAAATCCGTCCAACTGTCTAAGTGAAGGATACCATCTAATGGGAGTCGACCTGCTTGTTAAGGGCCGATGGTGTGGCACAGCGGAACAACACAATCTAAACGAATAGCTCAAATTAAACTACAAAGTACAAACTATCAAACTAATAAGAAAACGACAAAATCCAGAAGATAAATTGCACCTGTGAAATTTATTGATTAGATTATGAATAGGCGTAACCCCCTTTTTCTAGAGAATCGACCTAGCCTAAAAGAAGGCAACTTCTAAGCTGCTTAAAACTACACTTTCCATAATCTGATTATAACTCCCTAAACTAGGAAACTTAATATCTACTACTGTTGAATAAATAGAAAAATATTATCTTCATTAAATGGAAACACTAAAGTATCTTGATTGCTAAGAATCAATAAATTATTACAGGCACCCCATGTGGGTCCTCTCTCTTTTGGAGTTGTCACTCGTCAGCTACATGACTACATCAGCCACCCCACTTTTGTTGATTCGCTCCTAACCTCGTGAAAACTAGCTCCTCCTTGAGTTGGTTACTTGGTTCTGCACATACGCCACACTGTACCTTGGAAAGAACTATCCTAGAGTTATGTTGGAATTCCCTCGGATCAAGGGTTGGAAGTTGCTCCCACAGACTACAGATCTAAAATTGAAGTGGCCTGACTTACCCTACATTTGATGTCTTTTAAGAAACGGGAAGTGAGTTTAAGAAGCACTACTCGAGCAAGTTTAAAATCTTTAACAAAAGGATGCTATCCTCAAAGATTTATACAATAACCATAGCTACGAATTCCCAATTTCCCATCATCATCTACTACATGTATCACTTTGAGTCCAGTGTTGTAGAACTCGAACTCAACTTTCACTTGCATTTAGAAAAAATGGGTTTGTGCTGACATAATCTTAATTGATCCACGTCAATAAGATTAAATGACATCTAGATTCTAGCTAGCAGTGTGAATCTATCTAAAGAAAATACATTTCTACTTCTGTGGAGCTTTATAATTTTGTACCTACATTTAAAACATGATATTCACCCTTATTGTTTTCTAGCTTCTAGGTTGTTTTTTTTATGTGTAATACAGTGTGTGTGAATTGTTAATAACTTGGTCCTGTGGCATCTCTAGAAGACTGAAGGTGTACCCTGTTCTATTGCACAACTAATAACTATCAGTATCTGCTTTCAATCACATAATAGGTAGAGATGAGCCACATGGGTCATTTTGTAATTACCGTTAGAACTCAAGGAGGGGTTCTATCACTAAATAACTATAAGAATTCCAAACCTTTGACAAACCTATAGTCCCTCTCCAATTTCGCCAGCTATTTGACCAATATACGGAGAGAGAGGCCATGCCAGCATATATAGGTTGATTTAAAACTTATGAAGTGAGTCCTCTTGTACTACCTGATTCTCTATATCCGGCATCACATGAAACTATAAACAGATGATCACAGTGCAGAACTCTCTAGGAATTAGTTTAAACAAGTATGCTACCAGCATGATTGTATATACATACTAAACACATGTTTACCCACATCGGCACGTTTATCTTACCAGGAAGCCTTCCTTCTTCTGGACACTGCTCAGGTGCTGAAACATCTGTTCTCCCATACTTCATGGGAATCTTCGGGCCTCCAGCCTCCTAAAAGTCGTTAATACCAAATAAATAAGAATCATCTTTCCACAAAACAAGTTGAAATATCTAATAAATACACATTAAGACTAAGATTTACCTCAATAGCTATAGCACTGCCCAACTGGAACAAGTCTGCATATGTTACACCTGGATACTTGTCTTTGATAGGTTGGAGTAGCTTCAGTGCATTTACAAGACCTGAAAAAGCAGGGTTATTACCAATTTTAACCAAGCAAACTACTCATTGGGGAGAAACTTTACCTGCATTAGCTGCATGTTTCTGTTCAATTTCAAATCTAAGACTTCCATTAGCTCCACCTCTCTGTGGCCATTCTTGAATGTTCTTATCATATGTACCAGCATCGTGCCAACCCAATCGAACCTATCATTTAAACAAAAAGACGTAAGTGATAAATCAGAGATTCTTATCAGAATTTTCACAATTTACTTTCTGCTCTATCGATACCTCTACTGTCATTAACGGTCTCACAATTAGTTTTCTAAGTAGAATCAGTTGTCTTTACTAAAGTTCCAAATTATGATATTCTGCTTATAAAATTTGATGAAATGGAGAAAATCAATGACAGGCAAAGAACATATGTCTATTTTCAGGCGAATGCTTAATCAAACTTCCGTTAATAACTTCAACTAAACGAATTGAACAATAAGATCAAGATCAATCTAGATAAAGTGAAGATTAAAGTGAAAATACCAGGAGTGGATGACAGAAGGTTGTCTTCAGAAGCTCCTTAATGTCTTCTCTAGCACTTTTCAACTGATCGGGATCTGACGCAAAACATTTTGGACTGATAACGATTGATCCAGTACTAGTCACTTGATTCGACGATCTCCTCTGATGTTTCTAAAATTGAAAAAGAAAGTAACAAATTAGATACACAGATAGAGCAGGCGCGAATCAGATAGAGTAGAGAGAGAGGAAAAAAAACCTGGTTATGGATGTATTTCAGAGAAGGAAGAGGAGAAGAAGAGAAAGAAGATGAAGATCTGAGAGAAGAGAGAGTAACAGAAGAAGATAATGAAACTTCCGATCGTCTAGAGGAAGACGGGGAAGAAGAAGAAGAAGAAAGGAAGAGACGAGAAGCGCCGGTAGCAGCAGCGCCAAAGGAAGCCATGGATTGGGTTGTTGATTGGTAAGGCAGACACTATCTGTTGCTCCGCCTGCCACTCCTTTACTTTTACTTTTCTCTCTCTAACTCACTCTCTTTGATGCTCAAATCTTTGTCGAACTCTCAAAAACGATAAGTCGCATTTTCATCCATCTGAATCCTTTATATATGGTGGCTATTTCTCCTTGACTTTATTAACCAATCACTGAATCAGGTGATCACATAAAGAGCTCTTGCCTCTGCCGTCTACCCAATGGGTGGATTTAGTGGTGTAAAATGGGTAGTAGTACCTCTTTCTGGGGGCGGGTCTGACTGGGTGTATGGCCACAATACTGGGGCCTGTCTCCCCGATAAACCCAGGTCTGTTATGGGTACCCCAAGAACGAAAAAGATAATGCGTTAGGGTTTTTGCGTGAGGAACGTTAAATGAAAGAACCAAAGATTGCACAAGGTAACACAAAGAAATAGAAAGAGTGTGAAAGAAAGGATTGGTAATGGGGATTGTTGGGTGGCTAGAAAGAAGGTATAGATATAGAAAAATGTGAGATAGAAAGATGTACAAAACTGAGGAACGTTAACTCTAAAAGAGTGCACCTTTGCAATTGCATGCGCGGACCGATGTCATTTCTTATAAGCCTGTACAGCCTTTGGGCACTCCCAAGTCGGCCCTGACGAGCACATTTGTTTTGAGGGTGACCCGGTGAGGTCTCACCAACCTATTTTGACACCAGTAATTAAATTTTAGCTTTAAACATCTCCGTGTTAGTTCTCTCATATGTCAAATTTTCATAAAAATCTATAATTAGTTTGTCTTACTAGACTAAATAAAAGTGTTGGAGGACCTCACCTATTCATGATGCATGATTCAAAACACAAAAAACTTTGCTCATGTCGATCTTGATTTAGTTACGAAAAGGTTTATCTCCGTAAGTGTGAATTGTGAAAGAAGCCTGCTTCACTCGCAACCTCTTCCTAAAATCTACCTCGAGAGAGACGTCTTTAACACTTATTAGAGCGGCTTTGGAATTTCCCTTTAATTATTATCGTAAAGAAAGAGGCGGTAAACACAAGTTATAGGTTGAAGGAGAGTGGAGGGTGAAAGTGAAACTCAGTAGTGGAATCAATATATGGTGGCCTAGTGGGAGTTTGATGGATTAGTGGTAGATTGAATGAGACAGCAACATATTAGAAACGCGCAATATACACTTTCAACTAAATATAGACAGGAGTTGCATCACGAGTGGAGGAGAGTGAGAAGGTGTTTTTTATCCTAAAGTTCACATAAATTTTTAGCCAAAATTTATGTGACATCATTTTACCATATACGCCGGATAAGTAGATTCTGAGAGTCTTGATGAGCTAACCTAATTGTACAGATTGTGTCATTAGAATGTTGAGTGAGTCTTCAATTAAATAAACCAAGTGATTATAGTACTTTCTAAGTAAAATTGCATAACCCTAATCTGAGACAAGACATATAATTTTCATATGGTTGGAGACTAAACATAAAAATGAATAAAAGGTTGGTTTATACTATAGTAACAAAGAAGCATCTCTAGACTGGTATATGAAAGCTTGTAAGATCATACCAAAAGGGCATTATCAAGCATCCCAGCTTCAAAGTGGATAAAATCAATAAAGATGGTCATCACTCATCAGAAACGATATTCAATAGCTAGGTTGTGGTTCAACAAAGCCGGGCTCTTTAACTTTGGTGCACCAATTCAGCTATCAGGTTTTTACAAGTCACTGAACCGAAGAGAGTTATCATAGTAACGAGTTCTACCCTTGATTTTGTTGTAAATCAATTTGAAGACAAGTGCATTCTGAGTTAAAGGAGAAAAGCAAAGGAAGCAAACATTTAATGTCTTTCGTATTTCTAACCAGTAACATCTGCTATCCAAAACTGATCATTCGTCATCGAACCTCGTTATTAATTTAATATCGGAAAGAAGTGGTATCCCTTTAGTGTCTCATGATTTGTTAAAAACAAATAAACTTTGATTAAAAAATCGGATACTGAGATAAAATAAAATAAAAGTTCGAAGATTAGAAAAAAATAATTAGTTTAATTGAGGCGAGGATCCATCTTTCCATAAGACAATTTGACGCTTTGTATTATGCCACACATTTTTGGCATTTCTTTACCTGGGATACAATCGTTAACCTTTCAGTTATGCAATATCCCAAATCTAAAAGTAGTCAAACTCGAAAATGGACTAACCTATGTCTTGATGCAAATTGATTTTAATTTGCTTTTTAGTCAAATCTATTTGTTAACCCTTGATTTTCCCCTGTCGGAACACTCTATAATGTAATTATACTAATGCTCTAATCACTAGATAAGACGGAACCAAAACGATGAGGAATTCAGTTCCTACTTATAAGAAACGACTATACACAACTATTAAGGATGCTTCTGTTGGCTGGGGTCTGGGGACACAGTGCTTGACTGTTCAAGTGCAGGGATGTGATGGTTTTGAAGGGAAACAACATTCATCCCAAAATATCTTGGCCCATTTGATTTGGTTTGTTGTATTAGCAAGGAAATAGTCGGTGGAACGTCGGCCACACAGTCGTACCAAAGTTTGGACTGAAGCGGTAAGGCATATGGTCGTCGGATCGGTCATTTAGTGTTTGCCTAACAGATGCCCCAAGCGACTTTATTTGTCGCTAGATTCTGGGCAATCCAGCCCTTTTATAACTTTGTCTGAAGCACGCCAAGAGAGCACATCATGCTGGCCTTGAATCGTGGCGCTAGGGTGCAAAACTTCCACCGCTAGATCTAGATGTTGCCATTTCCCGTTAGACTTGCAATCTAACTTGTCTGTTTTACCTTCGACCCATATTCTAACTAAACCTCAGTTAACTTCGTCATAATGTTAATTAATTGTATCTCTGAGCAAGTATTTGCTCTAAATTGAAGAGCTTGACGAGGCGAGCTCAATGACACATCTATCTCCTAGTTTTAACCAATCACTCCATCCAAAGTCAACTCCAATTCTAACAAAATCACAATAAAGGGGTTAAAGGCACGGGGGCAATAGTATGTTAGCGGGCGGCCATTTTGTCGACTCGGGTCAATGACCATTGACCCGGGTTCTCTATAAGCACTAGTTTTTAACGTGGGTGACGTTTACTTCTTTTATCTTCTTCTTCTGAAACAAAAGGAAGTCCAATTCATTCTTCTTCCATCTTCTTCGTTGTTGATTACGACCTCTTTCACTTGTAGTTGGAGGAACACGTGATGCCATAATAACTAAAGACAACATATAATGAAGATTAGAACGAGTAAAATCTTTTGATTAAGAAAAAAATAAGAAGAAGAAGAAGTCACAGACAGGGTAGTTCGTGACATTTAAGTCCGTCATGGATTACCCTATTCGTTATGGCCTTAAAGGTCACGGATAGGGTAATCCGTGACCAAGAAGACCGAGACAGACTGGATCAGTCCGTCCGAGCCGTAACAACAACAGCAGTGAACTAGGGCAGACTCATGGGAGCTAAAATCTTGACATAAAACCCTCTAAATATGTTCGGAATTGTAGTAAACCACATTCTAAACATGTTATGCTATTCTATTGATGTCCACAACCAATCAAACAACAAATTAATTTGAGAAAATTATAAAAATTTAATGTTTTTGAACAACCTTAAAGGAGCAAATCGAGCTTGATTACTTCGTCTTCACTAAATGTTCGTTGATTCTTTATCTTAGAGAGTAAATGAGTCGATTTAGTGAAAGAGTTGACAAAAAACGAGTGAGAATATGAGACATTAAGTGAGGAGATTGATGGAGGTTCTAGTTTTGAGGTTTAGAGAGAGAAAATGAAGGTCTTTCCTCAAATTTGTTTTAAATTTCTGAGATGTGGATGGAGGTTGGGTTTGGTTAGATGAGCCCGGGTGCTTACAGATTAGGACGGTGCTAACATATAAAATAGTTGCCGGACCTGTTGCTAATGGAGCTCCGTCCGCTAACAGCCTTTTGGTCCGGTGCCTTTAAAACACCCTTAATTTTTTCTTATTTTTTTTCTTACATTTAAAAGTATTTACATAGCTATCGTTCTTTTTGCTTTTGTCTTCGTCTCAACAAATCGTGAGCAGACGAGTGGCCCTCCATCGACGACCTTCAATCTTTTTGATCATCGACTTCTTTCATTCTCCTTCCACAACCATAACCACCATCTTCTTCTCTTTCTCTCTCTCTCTCCAGAATTTATGTCATCGTTTTGTACAGGTTGCTTACTCAGATGATAGAAATCCTGTTGACTTGTTGCAAAAAAAATGACCGAAAACAAAATACTTTTTTAGTTAGTCGTAAATATTATTAAAACTTGAACTTTGGCCAACAAAAATATAGTGATGCCTTTCAACAAAAAATAAAAAAATATAGTGATGCTAATTTATAATGCAAGACGTATGTAAGACCAACTTTCTAATGGGTAACATGGTTGGGCCCAACTTGGAATTAACCCTAGTAACAATAATTGTAAGTCGACGTACTATATCCCTTCATCTGTCATTTGACACTGGAGTCGACGCCCGTTTTTCTCCGACATCCCCATTAGGTATTAATGTTAATTAAACCAAAATTAAACAACTGAAAGGGAAAGCAAAGAAAAAAAAAAACTCTCTCTCTCTCTCCTCGCATTATCTCACTCTCCGATTCTTACTCCGTTCCCACCAATTCAACCTCTCTCTCTCTCTTTCTATCTCCTCTTTGATTTTCCTCAATCTAAAAGTTTGAGTTGGTTAATTTTCTTTTGGTTTAGAAAGAGAGAAAAACGACGACGATGATTCCTTTGTGCCCTAGATTCTGATTAATCATCTTATTCATATCTGATCCGATCTGATCTTTATCTCCGTACTTCCATTTAATTAATTCTTTTTTTTATTTCTTGTGGGTCGTTGAAGAAAATTTAATTCATTTGTTTTATCATAACCTTTTTTGTGTTTAAAATGATGAGGTTATAACATAATCTTTGTATTTCCAAAATTGTAGATCTGGATCTTCTTGTTGATTGATTTGATTGATGACATTTCTATTTGTTTTATTAAGTATTGCTTGAATCTGAATCAGGGGAGTGCTTACACTTTTTGTGAGCTCTCCCTTTTCAGCTCCCTTCCTACATTTCCCATCTTCCCCAACATCTGATATCAAGTTTCATTTGTTTATGAATCTCTGACGGTGTTGAATTATAAAGGGTTGGCGTCAAAATTATATCTTTTGGGGGGAATTCTTCGACATTTCCAGGTATTATCTTCACCCAATTTCATTTCTCTTCATTATGTTGGCTCTATGTTCTTATTAATCTCGAAATGTTTGGTATGTTTAATTATCTGTATTTTTTGAGGAATATGTATTGAATTGTGTTCATTTTGGGTGTCGGTGATTGGAATATTGGGTGGATCTAATATGCTTTCTGTATTTATTTTGGAAATTGGGATGTCATAATTTTGTTGGTTTTTTTGTCTGGTTGATTTTTAGGGAGAACTGTGAAGTTGGTTGATGAATTCTTTATGATTGCTTATGGACTTGTATCATTTCTTGATGATCTTCTCAGGTGGCGAACGTAAAAGCTAGATAGTGTGCTTAGTGTAAATGTCGAAGTCTCCCTTGCCTGAACATCGACAACATGTATCTTCGTCTTCTCCTCAGCCTAGGTAATTAATTTTTCGCTGGCTTCATTAGCAATCATGAAAATTTTCTTGCTACTACTGCAAGTAATGTAGATATCACTGATTCTGAAATAATTATCTAGTAAATAAGCTTTTAATTGATCTTCTCATGTTTAAACTTTAACTAATTATTAATATTTTTGTACTAGCTTCTCGTACTTGGAACTTTAAATCTTTATGAAGTATAAACAAGCTAGTGAGTATACGAAGTGTGGAATTATTAGAAAACCAATTTGTGATATTAGTTTCTTAGTTGATTTAGTGTATAATCCTTCTCTATGTCAACTCTCTTTCCTTTTCAAAACTGTAGAGTTCTGATGATACCACTATCTTTTGTGTCAGGGAATTAAATGCAACATCAGCAATGGATGATCCAGAAAGCACAATGTCTAGGGTTGCTCAATTTGTTGAGCAGCTACATGCAAATATGTCCTCTCCTCACGAGAAGGAGCTTATCACAGCACGTTTGCTCGGTATTGCCAGAGCAAGAAAGGAAGCGAGGATAATAATCGGTTCACACTCTCAAGCAATGCCATTGTTTATATCTGTCTTGAGGAGTGGAACTGCCGTAGCTAAAGTTAATGTTGCTGCAACTCTGAGTGTCCTCTGCAAGGAAGAAGATCTACGTTTAAAGGTGCTTTTGGGCGGGTGCATACCACCATTATTATCGCTCCTGAAGTCCGGATCATCCGAGTCAAGAAAGGCAGCCGCAGAAGCAATCTTTGAGGTCTCAAATGGTGGACTGTCGGAGGATCATGTAGGCATGAAAATATTTGTTACGGAAGGTGTAGTTCCCACTTTGTGGGATCAGCTCAATCCAGAGATTAAGCAGGACAAAGTAGTGGAGGGATTCGTTACTGGGGCTTTGAGAAACCTTTGTGGAGACAAAGATGGATATTGGAGGGCGACACTTGAGGCTGGCGGAGTAGATATTATAGTTGGTCTTCTTTCATCTGACAATGCTGCTGCTCAGTCAAATGCAGCTTCTCTGTTGGCCCGTTTAATGTTGGCTTTCTCCGATAGCATCACAAAAGTTATAGATGCAGGGGCTGTTGAAGCTCTGCTTCGTTTGGTGGGTCATGTGAATGATATTTCAGTTCGTGCTAGTGCTGCCGATGCTTTGGAGGCTCTTTCCTCCAAGTCAACTAGGGCTAAACAAGCTATAGTGGATGCAGACGGGATACCTGTTCTTATTGGAGCTGTCATTGCTCCTTCTAAAGAATGTATGCAAGGTGAGGGTGGCCAGTCTCTTCAGGAGCACGCCACACGGGCACTAGCAAATATTTGTGGTGGGATGTCCGCTTTAATTCTTTATCTCGGAGAATTGTCACAGTCACCTCGTTTAGCTGCCCCAGTTGCTGATATAATTGGAGCACTTGCTTACTCGTTGATGGTTTTCAAGACAGAGTCTAGCACAGAAGAACAACCATTTGATGCAACTCAAATAGAAGATATTCTAGTAACGCTGTTGAAGCCCCGGGATAATAAGCTAGTTCAGGAGCGTGTCCTTGAAGCTTTAGCTAGTATGTATGGTAATAACTATCTCTCAAGATGGCTTAATCATGCTGATGCCAAAAGGGTTCTAATCGGGCTGATAACTATGGCTTCTGCTGATGTTCAGGAATACCTGATACTCTCCTTGACAAGCTTATGCTGTGATGATGTGGGCCTGTGGGAGGCCCTCGGGAAGAGAGAGGGTATTCAGCTGCTCATATCACTGTTGGGGTTAACCAGTGAGCAACATCAAGAGTACGCTGTTGCATTGCTTGCAATTTTAACTGAGCAAGTTGATGACAGTAAGTGGGCGATCACTGCTGCTGGTGGTATTCCTCCACTTGTTCAGTTATTAGAGACGGGTTCCCAAAAAGCAAGGGAGGATGCGGCAAATGTACTTTGGAACCTATGTTGTCATAGTGAGGATATTCGTGCTTGTGTCGAAAGTGCTGGAGCAGTTCCAGCGTTTTTATGGCTTCTTAAAAGCGGTGGACCAAAAGGACAGGAAGCTTCAGCTTTGGCACTTACAAAGCTTATAAGATCAGCTGACTCTGCTACTATTAATCAGTTGTTAGCTTTGCTACTAGGAGACACTCCAAAGTCAAAAGCCCACATTATTAAAGTGATGGGTCATGTACTTACTATGGCGTCCCACAAAGATCTTGTGCATAAAGGAGCTCCTGCTAATAAAGGCCTGAAATCACTTGTACAAGTTCTTAACTCCTCAAATGAGGAAACTCAAGAGTGTGCCGCGTCTGTCCTTGCTGACCTATTCAGTAGTAGGCAAGATATTTGTGATAGTCTTGCAACTGATGAAATTGTTCATTCTTGCATGAAGCTTCTGACAAGCAAGACTCAGGTTATTGCCACACAGTCAGCTAGAGCCTTGGGAGCATTGTCTAGGCCCACCAACCCGAAGGCTACAAATAAGAAATCTTATATTGCGGAAGGGGATGTTAAACCTCTAATCAAGTTGGCCAAAACTTCTTCCATTGGCTCCGCAGAGACTGCAGTTGCTGCGCTAGCCAATCTTCTTTCCGATCCTCTTATTGCTGCAGAAGCCCTGGGAGAAGATGTTGTATCTGCTTTGACGAGGGTATTGGGAGAAGGGTCACCTGAAGGAAAGAAAAATGCATCACGTGCCCTTCACCAATTATTGAACCATTTCCCGGTAGGTGATGTGCTTACTGGAAATGCTCAGTGTCGTTTTGCTGTTCTTGCACTTGTCGATTCTTTATCTTCAATGGACATGGATGGTTCCGATGCTGTTGATGTTCTAGAAGTGATTGCACTGTTAGCTAGGACTAAACAATCTTCGAACTTTACTTACCCTCCATGGTCTGCACTTGCTGAAGTTCCATCGAGCTTGGAAGCATTGATCCGGTGCCTAGCTGAAGGACTTCCTCTAGCACAAGACAAGGCAATTGAAATACTATCTAGGTTATGTGGTGATCTGCCTGTTGTTCTTGCTGATCTTTTGGTCGGAACACCAAGGTGCATTGCTTCACTGGCTAATAGAGTAATGAATGGGTCTAGTTTGGAAGTAAGAGTCGGAGGGGCAGCATTACTAATTTGTGCTGCAAAGGAACATAAGCAACAGTCAATGGATGCCCTTGATGCATCTGGATTTTTAAAGCCACTCATTTATGCCCTTGTTGATATGATGAAGCGCAATTCTGGCTGCTGTTCTCTTGAAATTGAAGTTAGAACTCCTAGAGGTTATACAGATAAAACCTTCTTCCAGGAAGGTGACGACTTTGAGGTTCCTGATCCAGGAACTGTTTTAGGGGGCACGGTTGCTTTGTGGTTGCTGTCCATAATCTCTGCATTCCATTCAAAGAACAGACTCACAGTCATGGAAGCAGGTGGGATAGAGACCCTCTCTGATAAGCTTTCAAGTTACACTTCCAGTCCACAGGTTTGGGCCTATCTGTTTAGTCTTGCTGGTTAAGTTGGATATGCTGCAACTCAAAAACTTCAGTGTTCTTATTTTTGATAAGCTTGCAAAATGCATGAGTTTTTTACATATGGAATATGAACCTATGGACTGCAATATACCTGTATAGTTGAATTGTGGTTACTTTTTACGTCCTTTGATCGCCGATATTTCCGTGGTTACTCTCTAAGTCATGTATGTGGTGCTTAGCACTTCATCTCGGTACTTGAATTGAAACATTTTTATTCATGTGCAGGCTGAATTTGAAGATACAGAGGGTATATGGATCAGTTCCCTGCTCTTGGCTATTTTATTCCAGGAAGCCAATATTGTTGCATCTCCTGCCACGATGAGGATCATACCTTCACTCGCTCTTCTGCTCAAGTCTGATGAAATTATTGATCGATATTTCGCTGCACAGGCGATGGCTAGTCTTGTTTGTATAGGAAATAAGGGGATTCATCTTGCAATTGCAAATTCAGGTGCAGTTGCAGGGTTGATTAGTCTCATTGGTTATATAGAATCGGATATGCCAAATCTCATGTCGTTATCAGAAGAATTTTCATTGTTACGTAATCCTGATCGAGTTGTTTTGGAGACTCTGTTTGGCATTGAAGATGTAAGAGTTGGATCTACTGCCCGCAAATCTATACCTTTGTTAGTGGACCTTTTGAGACCGATGCCAGATAGGCCAGGTGCACCTCCGATTGCTGTTTCCCTTCTGACTCGTATTGCTGATGGAAGTGATGTAAATAAACTAGCTATGGCTGAAGCTGGAGCTCTGGACGCTTTACCCAAATACTTGTCTTTGAGCCCTCAAGACTCAACCGAGACAACAGTAGTTGAACTACTGAGAATTTTATTCAGCAACCCAGATTTGCTTCGTCACGAATCATCACTTAGTTCCTTGAATCAACTGATAGCTGTTCTACGGTTAGGATCAAGAAGCGCTAGATTCAGTGCTGTTAGGGCGCTCGATGAACTTTTTGATGCTGAGCACATAAGAGAGTCTGAATCAGCAAGGCAGGCCATTCAGCCATTAGTCGACATGCTTGATGCAGGATCGGAGAGAGAGCAACAATCTGCACTTCTTGCTTTGATCAAGTTGACTTCTTTATATGCTTCAAATGCAACAGTTCTGGCTGATGTGGAAGGAAATCCACTTGAGAGCCTGTTCAAAGTGTTGTCATCCACTTCTTCATTGGATCTGAGGAGCAATGCTGCTCAACTATGCTTTATTTTGTTTGGCAACTCAAAAGTGCGAGCTTCCGAAATTGCCTCTGAATGCATTGAGCCCTTAATATTACTGATGCAATCAAATGTATCTTCAGCAATGGAATCTGGTGCTTTTGCTTTTGATAGATTGTTGGATGATGAACAACAAGTGGAACTTGCAGCAGCTTATGATATTATCGATCTTCTTGTTGGGTTAGTTTCTATATCGAACCATCGTCTTACAGAGGCTTGTATCAGCATTCTAATAAAGCTCGGAAAAGATCGTACTCCTAGCAAGCTCGACATGGTGAAAGCGGGTATAATCGAAAACTGTCTTCAATTACTGCCTGATGCACCTAATTCCCTATGCGCAGTAACCGCAGAGTTGTTTCGCATATTAACAAACAGTAGTGGAATTGCAAGAAGTTCTGGTGCAGCGAGAATGGTAGAACCCCTTTTCTTGGTTTTACTCCGTCCTGATCTCAGCATGTGGGGACAGCATAGTGCACTTCAAGCCCTTGTTAATATTCTGGAGAAACCTCAAAGTCTTGCAACTTTGAGACTCACACCTAGCCAAGTAATTGAACCTTTGATTACATTTCTTGAGTCTCCTTCCCAAGCCATTCAACAACTTGGTACTGAACTAATGTCTCACCTTCTAGCACAAGAACATTTCCAACAAGATATTACCTCTCAAAATGCAGTTGTTCCTCTTGTCCAGCTTGCTGGAATTGGAATACTGAACTTGCAGCAAACAGCGATTAAGGCATTAGAGAGTATCTCCATGAGCTGGCCAAAGGCTGTTGCTGATGC
The DNA here is from genome assembly GCF_041429995.1 of Eschscholzia californica. Classification (NCBI taxonomy): domain Eukaryota; kingdom Viridiplantae; phylum Streptophyta; class Magnoliopsida; order Ranunculales; family Papaveraceae; genus Eschscholzia; species Eschscholzia californica. Next base: position 40,468,196 of record NW_028238483.1, on the reverse strand, counting down.
TGGGGGTATTTTCGAGCTCTCTAAGGTCATTATTCAAGACGACCCTCAACCTCCTCATGCATTATGGGAGTCAGCCGCATTGGTTCTATCTAATGTTTTGCGGTTCAACGCAGAGTATTATTTCAAAGTCCCTTTGGTGGTCCTTGTGAGAATGTTGCAGTCGACATCAAAGAGTACAGTCATCGTAGCTCTAAATGCCTTAATTGTTCAAGAGAGGACTGATGCTTCAAGTTCTGAACTGATGGCAGAAGCGGGTGCAATCGATGCATTGCTTGACCTCTTAAGATCTCACAGGTGTGAAGAAGCATCTGGTAAACTACTTGAAGCTTTATTCAACAATGTTAGGGTTCGAGAGATGAAGGTTTCGAAGTATGCTATTGCTCCATTATCTCAGTATCTATTGGATCCTCAAACGAGGTCACAGCCTGGTAGGCTTCTTGCAGCTCTCGCTCTCGGCGATCTTTTCCAGCACGAAGGACTTGCTAGGGCCAGAGACTCCGTATCTGCATGCCGTGCGCTTATAAGCTTGCTTGAAGACCAACCCACAGAAGAAATGAAAATAGTTTCTATATGTGCACTACAAAACTTGGTTATGCGAAGTAGGACAAATAAGAGAGCAGTTGCAGAAGCGGGTGGGATATTGGTAATACAGGAACTACTACTCTCTCCAAATTCAGAAATTGCTGCACAAGCAGCATTGCTGATCAAGTTCTTATTTTCCAATCACACACTTCAAGAGTATGTTTCAAATGAGTTGATCAGGTCCCTGACAGGTACTGTATTATGGAAAACCGTGACTTATATTATCAAGGAATGTTGTTCTGTAAAATTTTACATCAATAGGGGTAAGCACTAAAACTTTCTAATATTGACTGGTTCTACAGCCGCACTGGAGAAAGAGTTATGGTCGACAGCAACTGTAAATGAAGAGGTCTTGAGAACCATAAATGTCATATTCACCAACTTTGCCAAGCTTCATATCTCTGAAGCAGCTACCCTCTGCATCCCTCATTTGATTGGAGCTCTCAAGGCTGGAACTGAAGCTGCTCAGGAATCAGTATTAGACACTCTATGCATATTAAGACATTCATGGTCAACGATGCCTATAGATATCGCCAAATCTCAAGCCATGATTGCTGCTGAGGCTATACCTATTCTGCAGTTGCTCATGAAGAGCTGCCCACCAAGTTTCCATGAAAGAGCAGATAGTTTGTTGCATTGTTTACCGGGTTGTTTGACTGTCACGATTAAGCGAGGGAACAACTTAAAGCAGACAATGGGAACAACAAATGCCTTTTGTCGGTTAACAATAGGAAATGGTCCTCCACGGCAGACCAAGGTAATTGCTATTTGCTATCCTTCTTTCCATTCCGATAAGCCTCTAATCTGGTGTTTCACAATCAACCCGAATCACAATTTTTAGACGAGTCGGACAAAACAAACATTTTGGAATCGGACTTAAGTCAATTCAGACCGTGAGTCAGTTCTTAGATTTGACTTAGAGGAAAAACTAACACTACCTTAAGTATGCTCTAAATTCTAATCTTCTCTCCATTTTTTGTTCTGCGCTGGATAGAATGGGAGGGTGAAAAGAGAAACAAGAAGTTATTCTTGTTACCTTGCAAACATATGAAATACGGCATTTGTTATCAGATTTCTTTAGGAGGAATAAATTTTCTATAGCAGTAACTTGGTTTAATTTCAATATTGTTTGTTAGGTTGTGAGCCACAGTAATAGCCCTGAATGGAAAGAAGGATTCACATGGGCATTTGATGTACCGCCAAAAGGACAGAAACTTCACATCATATGCAAAAGCAAGAACACATTCGGAAAGGTATGTTACAATCCCGTTAAAATGTGTTCTGTTAATCTCGGCCTCTGATAAATAACGTGAGATTTATTAATGAGGTTTGATTATTGGCAGTCAACGATTGGTAGAGTAACGATTCAAATAGACAAAGTCGTAACAGAAGGAGTATACAGTGGGTTATTCAGCCTCAATCACGATAGCAACAAAGACGGGTCTTCTCGAACACTTGAGATCGAGATTATTTGGTCTAGCAGGACATCAAACGAGAGCAGCATTTAAAATTAAAGGGTAGTATCTTAAATTTCCGAACACTCCCATACACATAAAAGACCGACAAATCCACCATGCTCTTCTCAGAAAGCTGACGATGAGCTAAAAGGATGTGGATGTAGCTATTATGTCATCCGATCCTTATCCAAATATGTTATCGGTTGGATGGTCGGAGTAAATTCGGTTGATTGTTTTTGCTTGTAAGTAGTAATTTCGAAATTCAGAATCAGTTTTGTAGCTGTGAATTGAGTAAGCTGCACAGATTATTTGTAAATGTTTTCTTTATATACAAGTTGCAGAGGAGGTAATTTAGTGCCAAAGGGTTCCAGCAGGTTTAGAGAGAGAGAGAAACAGAGGCTGTGGATGGGTTTTTGTTTGGGATTTTGAGGAGTTGTGGGTGAGGGAATCTGATGGCTGTAAAAGTTTGCTGTACAGGTGAAGAAAGTCTATTATTTAGGTGGTAGGGATAGTTTGTCTGGTTTGGTTGAACCAAACTTTGGCAGCTTATTTAATATATTTATTATTACTCGAATCTCTCTGTCTCTCTCTCAATTTTTTTGTGAATAGATTAGATTGATCAAACATATATTGAATTTTTGGACCAGCATGACCAAACTTTTTCCAAATATTTTCCTTCTTGATGTTTTTTTTTTCTTTTTCGATATTTCTCCCATAATTCCGTACTTAAGGTTTCTCTCTTCTCGAATTTCTTTCCATAAAGATCATAACTTCTACCTCTTTAGATCTAATCATTTATTTTCCGTTCTACTTTAACATCCTCTTCTTCACATGTAAAAGAAAGATGATAACAAGAAGAACCTACACAGTTTTGGAATAAAACCTAACAAAATTTTAAAGGCTCTCAAGTGTTAAAGGTGATTTATATTTGTATTTTTTTTTTGTTGTTGAAAGAAATTAGAGTTTTGTCTTGTCACTATATATATATATGTCCATTTAACTCAAACATAACCGGATTTGTATTGGATTCGAAAATGATTGTCCACGTAAAATATTTGATTGTCAATGTATTGGTGATCTATTGATATTTGACTGTCCACGTGTTAGTGATTTATTTTGACTCCATAATTATTGTTACATTTTTCTTTCTTCACATTCATTTTCTTTCTTCACATTCATTTTCTTCTTCTTTTCCCCTTCTCTGTTTCCTTTTTCAATCTCTTTGGGTCTGTTTGATTGGAAAATTTACGGGGAAAATAGAAACATTTACCCTAAAATAAGATGTTTTCACTTGTTTGGTAGTTAGTTTAGGGAAACAGAATCTTTCAATCACGTGATTGAATTTTCCAAATTTTCCTCAAAAAGGGGGAAACTCCTTACCCACCTCCTACTTGAGAAAGTTTTTCTTCTGTAAAAACTCAAGTATCTTTTACCCAGTCAACAAAAATAAATCTTTTTCAACATCCACCATGCTTTCTCTCTCAATCCTAAAGCTACAGCCGAGAACTCAACCAAAGAAGCCATCATCGAAGAACAAACAAGCTTTCAGCAGGTTTCTCTCTCTAAATGAGTTGTTGGGATGTGCAATCTTCATAATATTGTGAATTGATCATAAGTTGAGTTTTTTCATCACCTGATTGGATCCCTCTTCTACTTACTTGTTGCAATATTAATGATGTTGATGAAGATCATACCAACTGCTTCATAAATTCATGTTCTAATATTCTTATAAGATACTTCTTCAACTTTGAGTATTAATGGTCCATCGACATCACCATCAACTTTAGATCTGGCGACTTTAGACTTAGGGGTAGTCTAAATAGATAAAACCATAAGTAGGAGAATTAGAATCTCATTTTGACACTTCCACTATTGTATTTGATTTAAACGTATGATTTCTTATAAATTAGTGTCAAAGACTACCTATTTCCTTTGGTTGATTAAAATCTCATTATTATGGTTTGATTTCTTTATTTTTCTATGTTTAGAAGGGCTTTTGGATTAAATGTTCTAGGCCATTTGAGGCATGAAATGATACAATTGTGAAGCATGATACTCATGTAGTTTATGTTTATGAATATTTTCCTAATCAAGTTTACGTCAAATGGACCTTGAGAAAGTATAATTTTAATCTGCCATTTCTAAAAGTATATGATGAAATTTTTAGTGAATAACAAAATGAAGAAAAACAGTATAATAGACCAAACAATAGTAAGTATTTTTTTCTATGCGAACCAAACAATGGAAAATATAGAAAATATTTATGATGAAACTGTTTCTCCGTAATATGTTTCTTCGAGAAAGAGTTTCTCTAATTATTTTCCTTTCCCTGAGTTGTTATCAAACACAACCTTTGCCTCTTCCTTCATCAAAAAAAAGAAAAATCTCTTTGCCTCTTTGGATATGGGGCCATATGGGTGTAACGATCGACTTGGTCAATGGGACTAAGTCAAGAGAATATTCATCAAAACGACTCTATAGTTTTTGGAGGGATCAAAACTAGAGAGAGAGAGAGAGAGACGATCCTGAACGGTATATCATGTGATCTCCACCTGACTTCTCTCTCTCTCTCTAAAATTGTTTCCCACCATTTCCGCCGGCTCTATTTTGTTTTCGTTACAGAAAAAAAAAAGAATCTTTCTCTTCTTCCTCTACCAGTTTGTTACTTACTACTACCACTGCCTCTCTCTCTCTCTCTTAAAACTCTCTTTCTGATTCCTGAAGTTGTAACAATGTCTGGTAAAAGATCCTCTTCCAATATCTTCACTTCCCGTTCTAGAAAACCTCCATCACCGGTGGCTCCGCCTATTTCAAAGACCGGAGGTAGACCTATCACTCCCTCCTCGAGTTCTCGTCTACCTCCTCCACTTCCTCCATTGAATCAGCTCTCACCAGCTACTAGTACCACTCAATCTGGTTCCAGTAAGTCCAAGGAGAATGTCTTGGTCACTGTCAGATTTCGCCCTCTCAGGTATACTTGTACTCCCTCCCTCTCTCTAAAACTCTTTGTTTCTCACTCTAAAAGGTTTAATTTTTGTTCATCCTACTTTGATTCTAGTGTTAGAGAGATAAATAAAGGGGATGAGCCAGCATGGTATGCAGATGGAGATTACACTGTTAGAAATGAATACAATTCTTCAATTGCTTATGGGTTTGGTAAGAAACTAAATTTCTTTCCCCTTGATCTTTCTTTTTTCAACTTTCCTACTTCATATGTTGCTTTTTGTTTCTTTTCTTTATAGCTTACTTACTATATCATTAAATTTCTAGTAGATGTAGTTCTCGAGTTGCTTAATGGTGTGGCTTAATTGAACAAAAAATTGAGCTTCTTAATTAGTGGTGATCGAGGGGATCTGGTCCCCGCGTTCCCCTCATCTCATTTACCAGATGATTGGGATTTGCCGTTGAGCAAATTATGCAACTCCAATAGGTGACTAGTCTACTTAGAGTTTTTTTTTACTCTAATGCGGGAATACTAGGATCTTAGGGTGCAATGGTGAATAAATACAACATAACCACAAAACAAATAGTAAAGAATAATGACACGCAAGATTTATAGAGATTCAAAGCAAGTCATACGTCCTCTTTGAACCGCACCAAGCTATTACACTATGGATATGAGTTACCGTACACAAAGTCTAGTGTACACCAAAATCTCACTACAACTCTCTCACCCTCACACTTAATCTCATACTCTTTCTTACTCTCTCGCTTATACAAAGGAGAACTTGAGAATGGGATAATTGTATTGTGAATGAATAAGCAAATTTATAGGCCTTCATTCACCCGTAAGAATTGAGAAAATTTAGTGCATCCATTAAATTTCCAGGACAAGTTCTGATCTTTGCCAGAAAAGTCCTTCTTTCACAATACCTTCATTACCGCATAACTCCATTAGTCTTCCTCAAATCAAGCGATGGATATGCTTGCTTCCATCAAAGAAGAGTTATGGTCTCCTTTGACAAACTAACATTTTAGGCAGTAACCAGTCCACAGCCTTTTGGACTTCTACTCCTACCATTAAATCACCATTTGACCCCAGCACATAACATTTGCTGTACATTATTTTTAATGTGAATAAGACAACATTACTCCAATTAGGTTAAACCAAGTAATCCTACAAAACCATGTAATTTAATTAACTCCATCAAAATTAACATGTAAAGACTATAAAATAAAGCCCAAAAATGGAGTACTTTACGTACTCATCAACAACATTACTCCAATTAGGTTAAACCAAGTAATCCTACACAAGGAAGATAGTTGACAAAAACTGTAATTCTGAGAACAACTTCAACAAGAATTTGCCAAATATTTTGTTAACTTTCAGTTTTTATTGTTAAATAGCTTTAAAACTAGATTTGTTATTCCTAAACTCCATATTTGATTATTATATTTATTTTCAATTCATATAATTTTTGTTTTTGTCTAATGAATTGTACTATTTTGTTCTTATCAATTACAAATAATGAGATATTCTTTGTTCATTATTTGAAACACAATATTTTATTCGAATTGAAAATTTATTGTAGCAACATACATATAAGGGAAGTAAATGTTATTTGAAAAAGAGAATTTGGGAACAAAAGTAAATAAAAGGAATTGCAATAAATGGCAAAAGACTAGGCAAATATGGCAAGTCACTACTCACATATTGCCATTTCGTTTTGGCAATTTGGATGATGGTTGGAGCAATCCAAATTGTCAGGATGTTATAGTCCGTCATGGTTGGAGTTTCTCTTAGTTTATAATATAAAATGACATCTGTAGTAGGTTCCACGGTCTCACCTATCACATACATATCTCAACTAGCGTAATGGGCTGAGAGAGCACTAGAAAAGGGAGATGTCTAAGTTCTGATGAGGTTCTCAAGAGTTTGAGGTTGTCTCAAGACGAAATATAAAAAATTGATAATGTACGGTGGAAGGGGTGGAAGAAGACATAGGCACCCAAGAATTATGAACATACTTGGCCGAGACATGCATATGCTTCCACGGAATTACTAGAACTTCCATGTGGAGCACCACGGCACACCCAATTCTAGTGTGTAAACAAAAGGTTGGTGAAGTTAAAAGTGATGTTAGGAGATTAGCCATGGTTGAAAGCTGTTTGGTGTGCGTCCTAATTGTTGTTGCTTTCCTACTCTAAAGATATTAAAAGATCAATTATACAACTCCTGTTTTGTCCCTTTTTTGTTTTTTTTCCGATACACTCCATTGTATTTTTTTTGAAGTGGTCGACTATTTGGATTCTTGAGTCTTGCAGATAGAGTATTCGGGCCAGCAACAACCACTCGACATGTTTATGATATTGCTGCTCATCATGTTGTAAGTGGTGCTATGGGAGGAATCAATGGTAATTATTTTTATTTATTTGTGAATAAAATAAAATATTCTATAGTGGTTTATCACTTTCTGCTGAATGAGATTGTATCATAAATAGGTGGTCGTGGTCGTATTTGTATTTTGTAGCAGGAAGTTTCATTAGGGCTGCATAGTCAAAATTTTCGAGAATGCTGCTTTTGTTTTCTTATTAATGTCCTTGTTTCATTCTTCTTTTTTAATGGGAGAGAATATTGAGAAAATGAGAGTTAGTGCTAGGCTGAAGATGTATTCTGCTGATACCATAGTAAAGAACTGCTGGGTATCGCTGTTTTCTCTTCCCCTCTTTTTTTGAACAAGAAAAGTGTTTTACTTAAAAAGCAGGAAAATTTGGTTAGAGATTCATTAGAGAAGATGAGGATTTAGACCCTATGATATACTACGAACAAGTAAATAACACTCTTAGTGACCGTCCAAATATAATAACACCATGGATTTTTGCATAATACGAAAGACATCATTTAAGCAAACACTAAGTATACACTTGCATAGTTGCAACTGGAGCACAAATGAAATGGACAAAAGTAATAATATTGGGGAGGATGAGCTTTTTTAGTAGATATGTTAAAGAAAAATTAAATAATATTCCTATGGTTCTACGGTTTCCTGATATTTGTTTCATTTCCACAGTAAACGGATTATTTTTTGAAAATATTCTCTTTCTAGCGAGGCCTAAATTAAACTGAAACTGAAATTCATACCAAAGCTGAAATTTATTACTTGATCATAGAGTTAGAAGTTAATGTTCTTTTTCACAGGTTCGGCGTTTGAAGTTATGGCTTAATCTTTTGCCAATGATTTCTTTTGTATTCTTTTTCAGGAACAGTGTTTGCTTATGGTGTTACTAGTAGTGGAAAGACTCATACAATGCATGTTAGTAATTTATCTCATTTTTTTTAGTTTAACTATAATTGTATACATATGCTTGAACTTGATAATTCTCTAATTTGTTGGAAATTATCTTGCTTTTTTTTTCGCCCAGCTATAATTTGACATATGCCTGAACTTGATTTCCGTATTCTGTTTGACTGACTTGTATAACTCTATTTCTAACTTATCAATGTACACGTGACATAGTGAAGCACCAAATACATATTGTTATGTGCAGGGAGTTGCTGTCCCTAACAGTTTTCTTATCCTTCCAATACTTGTAAAATTCTGAAACCGAAAAGAATGTCACCTAATCTATCATTACATGTTTCGCTTTTCAACTGTCCAACACATTTGATAGAAGAAAAAAAACTATATATATTGGAATATCGTGTCAAATTACAGTACACTTAACATTCAGAGTAGGAAAAAGCATTTAATATTGAAGGCTGAGCCTGTTGAAGGTATGCAGTAAAACTATAATCATCCAATGCAATATAGTTGCTTTGATTCTTCTTTGTTGAATCTGTTAATTGATATTAGTATATTACATCATATATATATATATATATATATATATATATATATATATATATATTATTTGTGCATTATCTCCACTCTCCAGTAATAACCTCAGCAGTTATTTCGAATTCATTCTGTCATATGGTTTTGCGGTGCCATGTATGTGATGTTTATTATCTTATTTCGACGTGTTGACATTTTTTGCGTTTAGAATGCTATAAGTTTTAGTAGGGATAATTCCCAAATGTATACAAGTAAATAATAAATTAAAGGAATTTCAAAACCGTTGTCAATTGCCCTTAAAAAACGGCCCTTAAGGGATCTCGATTCACATCGATTACCATGTCTCTTTTCTTTTCCAACTTACCATATAATTATATTGTGCCTATCGGGTATCCATACCTCTACTGGTATATATGGTGCATAGACTGAGAATTGTGTTTTGCTCTGACATCCCCTGAGCATATCCACTCGTACATCTTTTTGCCTGCTATGTAAATGCCTTGAGCCTATCCACGTTTTCATTTATAGTCTGACTGCGCTGCAGGGAGAGCAAAAATCTCCGGGGATAATTCCACTGGCTGTGAAGGATGTCTTTGGCATTATCCAGGAGGTAATTTAAGTAATGCGTATTATCTGTAGTTTCCCGGGTTTATTTGATTCCTAGCTGACCGTCATCAAATCTGACTCAGACACCTGAGAGGGAATATCTTCTTCGCGTTTCATATCTAGAAATATACAATGAGGTCAGTAATACTAACAAATTCTCGTTTCTTTAATTCTTATTGTTGACTGATTACAGACTCCAATGTGTGAACTGATAGTTATATGGCTGAACATCTTATTTTGATGTCAGAACTACAGACAGTGTGATATTGGGTTTATTTCCTTTTCTTGGAGTTGAAATTTGAAAGTTTGCAACAGTTCTTTTCATGGATATTTGACATGGGTTATAGTTTAATTCGGCAATTAAGGTTCTGCCAGTTTATGGAGCAAGCCTCATTTGTTGGTTCAAAGGCTTTAAGAAACTACAAAAGATTCTATAGAGTTTATTCTGAAATAAGTTGTTGATGTTGTAGCTCTAATATTGGTTATTTTTCTCGCAGGTTATTAATGACTTGCTTGATCCAATTGGGCAAAACCTACGAATACGTGAAGATGCTCAGGTATTTCCTTTTCTCCCAGGCTATTAGAAAGTTGCTTGTATTCTCTTTTATAACCAACTAGTAGAGTAGTCGGAGAAAGAAATACCTGCAGTTAGTTTCGTCTAGCTCTATTAAGATATTTTCATGTTCAATGCGAATATTGCATATTCTTTAGAGCATTTTCTTGTCTTGTTATGTCGCTCTTTGGAGTTATCCTTAACTTGTATAAGGATGTGTTCTATGTATTTCATTCTTCCTCAACATCCTTTTTTCCTTCGCCTCCAGTTCCATCGTTCTGCCTCTGGGATTTCTCAGGTATTCTGATTCTTCATCTTGTTTGGCATATTGAACATTTTTATGCTTGACAGGGAACTTATGTAGAAGGAATTAAGGAAGAAGTTGTTTTATCTCCTGCTCATGCCCTTTCTCTGATAGCATCCGGCGAAGGTAGTTAGTTCATTTGATTATTTCTATTGTAGAGATCTGAATTGTCTATCCATTCTACTTTCGAAGTTATATTAGCTATTTTTGTTACTTGCTATCTAACATCCCAGTGATGTAGTTACAAATGCCTCTATTCCCTAGTCCCTACGTAAAATTGGGCTTCAGATCCTTTTCCCTACGCGCTATATCGTGATCCATGACTTAAGCAAATTGATCCGGTCTGCAGAGTTTCTATCATGACCTCCATTATCTGTTCACTGGTTCACTTGATTTTAGGTCTTTTCTGTTAGAACTACAAGACACCAAATTAGTCTCCATTGGAGCTTTAAGTGGTCTTAGTAGTTAGTAGTGCAAGTAGAATATCTCAGTTAGGTTTCTCCTACTTCATCTCTATTGAGGCTAAAGAGAAGCATATTCATCGAAAACATCAGAACTGAGAATGCTGAGAATGAGTAGTAGGAATAGTATATAACATAGCGGTGGTTCTGAAATGGTATCGGTGAAGTTAAGGCACATTTGTAGTTGTAAATGATGTTCTGAAATGATCCTTCTCAAAACCTTTCAACGTGATGGTGGTAGTTGTAAATGATGGCATTTCAGACATACCATTTGCAGATCTGGTCGGATTACCACTTATGTACTACTCGAAAAGTTTCATCTTTTTTCTAGCTTCTTTGAAATTACATTTTTTTAACGATGTTCTTTTTTAACTTACTTTTCTCATTTAATAATCCTCATCCTCAATGTTCTTTTAATTTTCCCTCACTTACGACAACTGTACAATTCTGACGTTGTTGCAGAGCATAGACACGTGGGTTCTAATAATTATAATTTACTTAGCAGTCGGAGTCACACTATCTTCACCTTGGTAATTATCGTCCCTTGTTTTAAGTTTAAATCTCATTGTTCTTTTCATCCATATGAATTTAAAATGATAGGAATGCTGATTTTTTATCGTCTAAATATGACTATGTTTTAGAAGCTTGTAGCGACTTGTAACAATATCATTTTAAAGCGCGTTTGATTAAAAAATTAGCGTACGTTTGTTAACGAAGCTGTATTCTTGGTTAAGAATAGTTATTTCTATTCCTTTAGGACAACACTCCTGCTTGGCCTAAAAGAGGGGTGATAGATTACGTTAATCAGGATATGTGCTGTTTCCTCCAATGAAATGATGTGGCTGAACAAGGGTTGTAGTTAGATTTGAATACCGATGCAAAATCTAGTTTTGAACCTCGAGACAAGTTAACAAACTGTTATAACCAAGGCTACTCACATTTTGGTCAAGAAATGGACACTTGTAGCTGTTGCAATGGACGTGTGGACAGCCTGATTGCCTGACCTTGTGACGTGAAAGCGTCAAGGAAAGTCAGTTGTCGTTTTAAGTGACAAGTTAGTGGAGTGACAACTCTCTTTTCCTTTTAAATGACAAGTGACGATTTTATTGTTCTTTCTCTCTTCTTCTCCTACTTGTTGAGTCAGTCACAAGGGTAGAAGTGACCAACACATTTATATTCTTTGACTTCACTATTAAAAACTAATTTGTTGTTGTACGCAAGGAATGAAATTTCGGTTTCGGTGCAAATTTTCGTAGACGTGCAAATGGAAATATTTTGGTCATTTCGACCGAAATATTTCGAAATTTAATTCCTTGACAAGACATTGTTAAGAGAAACTTAGTTAAATTTCGGTTTCGATGGAAATATTTCGAAATTTAATTCCTTGGCTGTACGACAGACAGATTGGATAAAATATACAATTAATAGAACAAATTACTATTACTACATTAAAATGTATGGAATTGAAGCTACACCTCTTGACCAGTTCACATTGTCAAAGAAAACCACATCGAAGCCAAAAAACTATTTCGTTAACGTTGACTAAAACATGAATTGCATTAGACAGACTTAAGCCTGGCGGTTGTGCCTGTGGGATTGGGACACCAGGTTGGCTTCTCCCTACTCTCTATTCACATCAATCTCCCTTACTTAAAATATTCAACTTCAACCATTTCTAGCATGTGGGATGAAGACTCAGAGGTTTGGATTTTTGGAGAGAAGGACCCTTTGACAATGAAGAATAGTTATAAGAGATTGAGTAAGCAAGGTGACTCTGAGAATCATCCTGCTCAGTTCAATTTTAGATGCCTCTGGTCTACTAAAGTGCCCCCTCGAGTGAGCTTTATGATGTGGGCCGCTGTTCTAGGCAAACTTCCAACTATGGATAATCTTCAAAAGCGTGGGATGTTTTTGACCAATTGGTGTGCCAGATGTCACAACAGTGGGGAATCGATAGTGCATCTTCTGATTCACTGTAAGGAGGCTAGTAAGCTGTGGAATTTCTTCACAAGGAGCCTAGGGTACCAATGGTGTTTTCCAAATTCAGTCAAGGAGACCATAGAGCAATGGAACTCAGTCCCAATCAAGAAAGTTACGAGAGACTTATGGAATCTAATTCCGTTCTCTATCTGCTGGTCAGTTTGGAAGGCTAGAAATGAGGGTATCTTTAAGGACTCCTCTGCTGCTCTTAATCTCGAAGTGGAGGACATCCTTGGGCTGCTCTTCCATTGGAGAAGGGACATCGGCTGGGCTATTAATTTGTCTTATCTTGACTTTGTATCGAGCTGGGATGGTATTATTAACAACATGTAGCGTTGTAACCATCCCAGCTTCTCCTTTTTTCCTTTTCTTTTTCCCTTGTTGTATTCTTTTTCCCCCATCATTAATTCAAAGTATTCAAAAAAAAAACTTTAACCCTTTCTTTTGAACAAACTTGCGGGTCCGAAGGGTTGAATGACAAATAACTGTTTGAGCGCATGTATATTTGTTTTGTATGCGTCATAGAACACATGTGTGTTTGCTTTGGGAAGAGTTCAAAACTTTCGTGATCCAAAGTAGCATTCCAAAAAGGTACACTTTTTTTTTTTTTTTTTTAGTAATTTGAATACACATATAAGGAAAAAAGTACATGCTCCCTAGATCTGCTTTCCCCTGTGTACGACATAAAAAAGCACGGTAAAATATGGTCTACCACGCAATGCTACCCTACCCGTACAGCGTAATTTAGCGATCTGCTTCCCACTATTAACTTTAAAATAGTTAAAAAAATGTTTTTCTACTTGCATCTTTCAGAAGTTCTCTTTTTGCTTGAAGTGGTTTGAACTCTTTAATATGCATTGTTTCCACGAGTTATCTTTGGACTAAAAGCTAATTACTATTTTTCTATTAGACAATTGAAAGCAGCTCACGTGGTGAAAATCAGGAGGAGGAAGATGTAACCTTATCCCAATTGGTATATCAATTGATGATACATTCTGGTTTTCATGATGTCTTGTCATAATTTTGATTTTCATTTGTTATAGTGTATTTGGCTCTTTTATAAACTTCGTCTGCAGAATTTAATCGATCTTGCAGGGTCTGAAAGTTCAAAAGCTGAAACAACTGGGCTGCGAAGGAAAGAAGGTTCATACATAAATAAAAGCTTGCTTACTCTTGGGACTGTAAGATATGACACCTTTTGTTCTTTTGTTTTTTCTTTTCCATGACTTAGTGATTAGTCAAGGTTTACGTATTGGCATGATAACTTGTTATCCGTTCACTCACTGGATTGTACATCAAATATAAATATATAGATTTGTTATGTATGTTATTTCTATTCATTCTGTTCGTATATATTTATCTGTATTAGTGGAATCATTGAGTTGTAAGTGTAATACCTTAGAGTTATGTGTTACTCTGGACATTTCTTGCGTATTCACATGGTTGAACGAGCAAATATATCGTCTTTCCGCTTTCGTTCATTATTTAATGTGTTCCTTATTTGAGTCACAATCACAGTGTAGGATTAGTAAAAGACTTTAAAGTTATACCTAACATGCTCACCAAGTGGATAATGATGTCGCATGTAGGTAATATTTTTTAGTTACAGGCAGTCAGGCACCACTAATACTAAATGCACTGAAGTTATTTTACCATTTTTTGTTGAATCTGTTGTCCTGTATTTGGGTTTGATTGGATGGTGGTGATTTTTGGAATTTGGGTTGCTCGGTCGTATTGTTGTCTGTAGACTCTGTAAGGTGTTTCTTGAAAAGGCAATAGAGGAACCCTGTCTATGAGATGAAGCAACTAATTCTGATCTAGAGGCAATGCCAATAAAACTAATACTCAACTAGAAGAAGAAAGAAAAAAGAGAAGCAAAGACGAAAAATAGGCACTAGTGAAAATAATCCTACAAATTCTGATGCCTCAATCTAATGAACTAGAAGACAGTTTATACAGACAATTGTCTATTGACTCTACTATTATTAAAAGCTGCTGTGCATCCTTGCAGGTGATTTCTAAGCTAACTGATGAGAAAGCTACACATATACCATATCGAGATTCGAAGCTTACACGTTTGTTGCAGTCATCTCTTAGTGGTTATGGAAGGGTTTCTGTAAGTTAACTTTATCATGTTAATGGTTACTCCCTACTACTTTATGACCAGTTAACTAAAGGAAATTTCTTAGTTGTAGTTTGTAGATTGCACCATTAATCTTTCATATTTATCTTTTTGCCTAAACTACTTTTCGTACCATGCTTTTTTGTAGCTTATCTGCAATGTCACTCCTTCCTCTAGCAATAGCGAAGAGACTCACAATACTCTAAAATTTGCTCATAGGAGCAAGCACGTGGAAATTAAAGCCTCTCAAAATAAGGTCAAGTTTATGTAATTATTTGTTTGAATTTTGACCCATGGATTTGGCACTGACTTCAATATCTTTTGTGTTTTTAGATTATGGATGAGAAGTCTCTTATTAAAAAATACCAGAGGGAAATTTCCACCTTAAAGGATGAGCTTCAGCAATTAAAGTGTGGAATAACGGGGAAGCCTCGTCTTGGGGAGTCCAGCCAAGAAGATCTTGTTAGTCTGAAGCTTCAGGTTGGCCCTTCTAACTTATGCTAGTTGACAAGCATTATAATTGTTTCTTCCCTTATTCTTTTTGTCATTTGGAACGAAATGCCAGTTCATGGAGTCAGGGATTAGGTATGCAAGTACATTTTGATGTTGCGTTGCTCATACCCTTTGGAGACATTAATGTACTTATCTACAGGTGTAGTTGCTTTTACCAGTTTAGTACGGGAAGATTATCACACTAGACCCTAGTTATATGTATAAACTTACACAGATTGTGTAGAGATAAAAAAGTCTGAAGTTGAAAGAAGAAAACTTCTAATCTGATCTTTTATTCATGTCCTAGGCACACATATATATACATAAAAGACAACCACTCAACCACTAATAGATAAAGATAAATAACTACAAGGTAACCACTAATAGATAATAACTAAAAAATAACTATGTAACCAACTGCTTTTCCACACTCCCCCTCAAGCTGGGTTGTAGATGTTCTTCATTCCCAGCTTGCCTAAGAAGGAATCGAACAGTGGTCCAGGAGGCCCCTTGGTAAAGATATCAGCAACTTGTTGCTTAGTAGGAATATATGTCATGCAAATAATCTTCTCTTCGATCTTCTCCTTGATAAAGTGTCTATCTACCTCCACATGCTTGGTTCGGTCATGATGAACTGGATTATGAGAAATATTAATCGCTGCCTTGTTGTCGCAAAATAACTTCATGAGGCCTTGTTTTGAAACTTTAAGTTCTTCTAACAACCTATTTATCCACATCAATTCGCAAATACCATGAGCTATAGCCCTGAATTCGGCCTCTGCACTACTGCGTGATACAACAGATTGTTTTTTACTCCTCCAAGTAACTAAATTTCCCCACACATATGTGCAATATCCAGTTGTTGATCTCCTATCTTCCACAGAACCTGCCCAATCTGCATCTGTGAAGGCTTCTACATCTCTGTTATTAGATTTTCCGAAGAATAAACCTTTACCTGGAGAGGATTTCAGATATCGTAGAATCCGATATGCTGCTTGTAAATGTTCTTTGCATGGAGAGTGCATATATTGACTTACTCGACTGACTGCAAATGCTATGTCAGGTCGTGTATGGGATAAATATATTAGTTTTCCAACCAATTGTTGGTATCTACCCTTATCGACTGGAATTTGCTCCTTATCTTGACAAAATTTGACATGAGGATCCACTGGCGTTTCAACTGGGCGACATCCTAACATCCCAGTTTCTTTCAATAGATCTAATGTATATTTACGTTGGGAGATAAGAATTCCCTCCTTACTTCTTGCTACTTCCATGCCTAGAAAATATCTCAACTGGCCGAGATCCTTAATTTCAAATTCCCGATTCAAGACTTCTTTCAGTTGTTTTATTTCTTCAACATCGTCCCCAGTTATAATAATATCATCCACATACACAATCAGGATTGTTTTGCGCCCATCTTGTGCGTGTTTGAAGAACAACGTGTGGTCTGTTCCTCCTTGTTCATAACCTTGCCTCTTTATAGTTTTTGAGAATCGGTCAAACCAAGTCCTGGGAGACTGCTTCAGGCCATATAAGGACTTTTTTAACCTACAAACTTTGGTGTTACCTTCTTCAAATCCAGGTGGTGTATCCATATACACTTCTTCATCTAAATCACCATTTAAGAATGCATTTTTCACGTCCATTTGGTGAAGTCCCCAATTTAGGTTAACTGCTAATGATATTAACACCCTTATGGTATTTAGTTTTGCAACAGGAGCAAACGTTTCAATGTAATCTACTCCATATGTCTGCGTAAATCCTTTCGCCACCAACCTGGCTTTGTGCCTTTCAATCTCACCGTTTGGTCTATATTTGATGGTGAACACCCATTTACAACCTACAGTCTTCTTGCCGTCTGGTAAGTCTACTACATCCCAAGTTTCATTCTTTTTTAAAGCATTCAATTCTTCAAAAACTGCTGCCTTCCATTCTGGTTCTTGGAGTGCATCTTGAATTTTTTTCGGGATGGAACTCATCTCAACTTTCTCTATAGAAGCTCGAAATGCCGAAGATAAGTTGCTGTAGGATAAATAGTTGGCTATTGGATGTTGTGTTGAGCATTTTCTCACACCTTTTCTAAGAGCTATTGGGATGTCAAGATCCTCTTGTGGGTTTTCACTGTTGGTTTTTGTCATCACTTGCAAGTTAGAGTCGTGACAATGCTCTTGGCTCTCGAGTGACTGTACTTCTTGAGTCTTTTTCCTTCGTGAATAAACACGAAGCTCTGGCGCTTGTGAATCTCCCCCTGTCTCTGAATTCAATTTTGTTGGTGGCACATTAGACGGTTCATGTATTTCAGTAGGAGTACGAAGTAAAGAAGGCTCGAAGGAAAGAAGATGATCCCAATTCTGATCTTTATCCACTCTCTCCCCCTGAAGATAAGAATGGGGATAGTAAGATTGATCTTCAAGGAAGGAAACATCTCGAGATACAAATGTTTTTTTGGTTTTTGGGCAGTAGCATTTATACCCCTTCTGATTTGGAGAATAACCAATGAAGATGCACTTAGTGGCCCTAGGATCAAGTTTCCCACGATTGTGGGCACTATTATGCACAAAGGATGTGCAACCAAATGTTTTTAATGGTAACGATGTAATCATTCGAGATTCAGGATAGGACTTTAAAAATACACTCAAAGGGGTTTGAAAATTTAGAACTCTAGATGGGAGTCGATTGATAAGATAAGCTGCAGTTAGAACAGCCTCACCCCAAAATGTAGATGGGACATGAGTAGTAAAAAGTAATGCACGCGCAACTTCTAAAAGATGACGGTTTTTTCTCTCTGAAATACCGTTTTGTTGAGGAGTATAAACACAAGAACTTTGATGAACAATCCCATTTTCCTTAAGGTAATCACCAAGAATTGAATTGAAGTATTCTCGGCCATTATCTGTTCGGAATATTTTGATATTTGTTTGGAATTGATTTTGAACCATATGATGGAATTGCTGAAAGATAGAAGTTGCATCTGATTTATCTTTTAAAAGGTAGACCCAACATATCCGAGAATGATCATCAATGAAAGTGATGAACCACCTAGATCCAGTAACATTGTTAGTCCTTGAAGGACCCCAAATGTCACTGTGTACTAAAGCAAAAGGAGTGGATGCCTTGTAAGGTTGGCTTGGATATGTTACACGAGTTTGTTTTGCAAGAATACAATTTTCACAAGATAATAAACTGACATCTTTACTACGAAACTTTGAAGGAAACAAATTCTTTAAATATGGAAAGCTTGAATGACCTAATCTATTGTGCCATAACATTATATCACTTGAAACAGGAGTTGATTCACTATTTGATGTCAGAGCTTGTGTCTTCATTGTGGAATCATCAATGAAGTATAACCCCTCACGTGCCTTAGCATTGCCAATCATCTTCCCCGAAAGTAAATCCTGAAACTCACATGAAAGTGGAAAGAACTTAGCCACACAGTTTAAATTCATTGTTAACTTGCTAACCGATACTAAATTGCAAGTTAAGTTTGGAACATGAAGAACTGAACTCAAGGTAATATTTGCGAGTTCCACTGTTCCTTTTCCAGCAACAGTTGAAAGAGATCCATCTGCAATTCTGATTTTGTAATTTCCTGGACAAGGTTTATATGTAGAAAACCACTTATGACATCCTGTCATATGATCTGATGCACCTGAATCAACGATCCATTGACCATTTGATTCAGATGTAGCGCTTAAAGCAAAGATGTAATCACCTTTTTGGGCAGTGGAACAATTAGGAGCAGCATCCATAATTGGTTTATTTGTGTCATTGATGAGTTGTTGAAGTTGCTCCTTTGTAAAGCATGAGGCTCCCGATTCATCTTCAGAAACAACTTGGAAGCCCTTTCCATGTTCTTGTTTACGTGGTTTCCAATTTGCAGGTTTCCCATGCAATTTCCAGCATGTGTCCTTTGTGTGATAAGGGCGTTGACAATGATCACACCAAGGCTTACCATTCTTCAGGTTACCACGTTCACCATTAGTCTTGGTCACCAAGGCTGAACTTTGACACAGATCCTCTGAAGTTGCAGCAGAACTTCCTAACATAATTTTTTTTCGACTTTCTTCTCTTCTAACCTCAGCAAATGCCTCTCTAATGCTTGGAAAAGGCTTTGTACCAAGAATGCGACCACGAACTTCATCCAATTCTTTGTTTAAACCATGAAGAAAGTCGAAAACTCTATCTTTTTCAAGCATCAATTTATATTTCAAACTGTCTTCAACACAATTCCACTCTATGTTGTAAAACAGATCCATCTCTTGCCATAATTTTGTCATAACATTGAAGTAATCAGTTACGGAAGAATTACCTTGTTTTGTACTTTTTAAGGCGGATCTGATTTCAAAACATTGAGATGTATTTTCAAGATCAGAGTACATCTCATGAACCATATCCCAGATCTCCTTTGCTGTCTTGTAAAAGAGGTAGGTACGACCTATTTGTTGATCCATGGAGTTGATCAACCATGCCATTACCATGGAATTTTCTGCTTCCCATGTTGAATATCCTGTCTCATTCTCTTCAGGAGCCTTTATACTTCCTGTAAGATATCCTAATTTACCCTTTCCACGAATTACTAACATCACAGATTGAGACCATTCAAGAAAATTACTTCCATTGAGTTTGTGTTGTGTAATTTGAAGGGAATGTGAGTCATTGTTAGAAGAGGGATTAGGCGTAACTAGTTTTTGAGAAACTTCAGATGTTGCATCTGAAGAAGTTGCATGGGTTGCCCCAGTCATAGCTGTTTTAGCCATTAAAGTTGTTTATCAAAGAGCCTTGCTCTGATACCATATAAACTTACACAGATTGTGTAGAGATAAAAAAGTCTGAAGTTGAAAGAAGAAAACTTCTAATCTGATCTTTTATTCATGTCCTAGGCACACATATATATACATAAAAGACAACCACTCAACCACTAATAGATAAAGATAAATAACTACAAGGTAACCACTAATAGATAATAACTAAAAAATAACTATGTAACCAACTGCTTTTCCACAATATGTAGCTGCTTTTTTAGAGACCTAGGGCCATATGAGACTCGTCATTGACATTTATGCTATTATATGTCATGAAGTACGTTTTATTGCACGTTATGTTCTAAACTACGTTGACCTGCATTTATGTTATATTTGGTGGTTCCTTAGTCAATTTCTATACTCTAATTAGTTGGGTTTTCTATTTTGAAGCTGGAAGCTGGCCAAGTTAAATTGCAGTCACGCCTAGAAGAGGAAGAGCAGGCCAAGGCCGCTCTAATGGGGAGAATTCAGAGACTCACAAAGTTGATTTTGGTTTCTACAAAGAATACATTGCCATCTAGTATCCCTGAGAAGAATACAAGGCGAAGACATTCTTTTGGAGAAGACGAGGTTTTGATTTTACAATTTGAACATATTTTACACACAGACACACACACCACATAACAACACCAACGTGTGATCTCTAGATTTCTTCAAGATATTAGTTTCTTCAAATGAGATTTCTAGTAAGTGCCTACCTTTCTCAACTTTTTGATTGTTATTATTATCCTTTTTTTTCAATGCAGCTAGCATACTTACCAGATAGAAAACGGGAATACATAATTGATGATGATGATGCCACCAGTCTCGGTTCAGAATTTTCGTCAGAAAGAAAGTATGATGCAAGTAATCTTGATGAGTTGGCCAAACCTGATAAAAAGAATAGGAGACACGGAATGCTTGGCTGGTTTAAAATGCGGGTAAGTTTCTTCGAAACCCTGAAGGAGCGGTAAATTGTCGCTTCATCTCTTCAGAGCTATCTTAACTCACTGACATTCCTTCATTCATTAACCTCACCTGTTAAGGTGCTTCTATCTTATAGACATTCCTTTGATGCTACAGATTTCCTAATCTACCTTCTCTAACACCAAATTGATGTAAACAAAGAGACAAAAGCAACTGCAAAAATAATTAATAGGAGCTTTCCGGAACTTTTCGTCCAAACATGTATTTTCATGTAACAGAGTTCTATTTTATCCGTAATTTCAAATAAAACTGAAACAAAACTATGTAATACTTATTGCCTAACTAGTGCAGCAAGTTAATAGAAACAAAATTAAAAGAATAAAGCAGAAAGCTGCTGACACGTTGAGCAGGGCTTGGGACCTGGTTCTTTGGCACACCAGATCTACAAATGAATTTGATCTAGTTTCGAGGATATATTGTTAGCATTGAGGTAGCTCTTTAAACTTACTAAATTATAGCTAATTAGAAATTCTAATAACTGAAGGCAATAAATAAAAACACAAGAAGATAATAAATTGCAACCAAGATGAATGAAAATAGGGGCACACCCGTTTATTGTAGATGTTGGCTACATCAGAGTAGCATTTCATGATTCATCGAGACGTATAACTCCTTTCATACTTAGAACTTGTTATCTCCAAAATAATGATATTTGTTGAAGGATATGGATCTTTGAATTTATGGTACTTGACTCACTTTCCTTGCAGAAGTCGGACAATCATGCTAATGGTGAAAGTTCATTTGCCGGGTCACCAGGATCCTCTTCACAGTCATCGCAACATAAAACGATATCAAATGAAGTGAAAGATAACCAGAGAATATCAGTGGGTAGGAAAGTCGATGATCCTTCAGCTGTTGGGTCATTTCGTGAAAGAACCCAAGCAGGGGACTTGTTCAGTGCAACAGCCAGAGGATGCCACTTACAACAGGTCAGAGTTGTTCACCTTATTGTAGCTTTTGTTCTGAAACGAAAACTGAACGTTGCATTCCTTTTTCTGCTTCTCGTGATTTGATATTGGTCTGCATCTTTTAGACTTTTTAGAATTTGACTTGCTTCCATGATTCGTTTTTCCAAATTATAATTGTGAGTATAACTAACCAAGTGACTTATTTCCAGACTGGGACAACAATTACAGATCAGATGGATCTTCTCCAGGAGCAGGTGAAAATGTTAGCTGGGGAAGTAGCCTTGTGTACCAGTTCTTTTAAAAGATTGTCAGAACAAGCAGCTAGTAGCCCCAATGATTTGAATCTTCAGGCATGTGTGCTGCCTCTCTGGTTCTGTTTCACATCGTGGACATGGCTATTATGCATATATGCATATTGATAATTGTTTCTGGTCATGATAGGAACAAATGAGTAACTTGAAAGATGAAATTGGCAAAAAGAAGCTGCAAATGCGTTTACTTGAGCAACGGATGACCGGGTCAATTGAGAGGATGCCGCACGCATCAAGTAACAATGAAATGATCCAGGTAAGAAGGATTATCAATTCGACAAGTTGGTAAAAATCACCATGCCACGAAAATGGAGCTACTAATTTTTGGATTATGTTGGGATTAAAGCCAATGTCACTGTTAGGTCCAATAGGTCCATTCTAACCAGCTTTCAAGTTTTGAACATTCCCTCATTACTTTACGGCTGCAACACTGATATTGTTACTTTGGGTTGTTAAAGTGTCAATTGTGTGGTTTAATGAATAACATATGCTCTTCTCCAGGCTCTCTCAAAGCTTGCAAGTCAACTGAATGAAAAAACTTTTGAACTCGAGGTTTGTTAATCACATTTGGTTGCTCTTGTTTTATTACTACTTTATGGTTCTTATTACTGTTTTTTTTTTTGGTTTTTGCTCTTTGAAGATTAAGTCAGCCGATAACAGAATCCTTCAGGAACAGCTGCAGATTAAGGTTAATATCTACCGTTGTTTTCTAATAAGTTTTATATAAACTTACCGAGTGTTGACAATTTCTTGTTAATTTCTGTCAGATATTTGAGAATGCTGAGATGCAGGAAACTATTCTTCTGTTGAGGCAGCAGCTTGATTCTCAACAAAATAGAGGACCAAAGGATGGACTTAGTTCAGATGAAGAAGACTCAAAAGGGCACAGTATCAACTTGGCTGTGAATTCTCAAGTTCTTATGCAAGTTAGTCTTGTCCACTTAAATTATTTTATAAGCATTTATAACACCTTTCTCTATGGCTACTGCCTACAGTGTAGAATAATTCAAGATTACCTTACATAATCATTGTCATAAGTTAGTGAAGTAACATTCATCTTTCTTTCTAATTTTAGGCTACTGAGATTGAGAATCTTAAACAAGATAACGTGAGGCTTGCTGAAGAAAAGGATGAACTTGAAATTCACACTCAAGATCTGGCAGAAGAAGCTTCATACGCCAAGGAGTTAGCATCAGCTGCAGCCACGGAACTTAGAAATTTGGCTGAAGAGGTAACAAAACTTTCTTATGAGAAGGCGAAATTGACTGCAGACTTGGTTGCAACTAAAGAATCAGCTCAACGTAGTAGAGTTGACAGTAGTCAGAAGTACTCCACGTCTAATGGAAAGACAGACCATAGCTATAGTTCTAGAAAATCAGAGAATGAGCTTTTAGTTGAGGAGTTGCAAAAGGAGCTTAATGTTAGATGCCAAAGGGAGGCTTCTTTGGAGGCTGCATTATCTGAGAGAAGCAAAAGAGAAAGTGAGCTACAGAAACGACTTGATGACGCAAAACATCATGAAGAAGATTTAGAAACTGAACTTGCGAATATGTGGTCGCTTGTTTCCAAGTTGAGGAAGACTGGCAATGATCCTTATGAAACTGCAGTCGAGGAGGCACATGAAGTAAATATTCTCCAACATGGGCTCAGAGATGGCTATTCTCTATCTAATCGATCTCCAAATATAAATTCTGAGACTCGAGAACTTTGTAAAAACATGGACGAATTGAGTACATGGGGTCGAGTAAGAGATGACTATGGAAAAGGAGAGAGAAGGTGCAAAGAAGACATTATTTCTATATTAAAGGTATACACTCAGGAACTGCCTGAAGTTATAAATATTGCATGAGACCATGATGTTGTTAATTTAAGGTTATCTTGCTATAAGAACAACAAAGACATCATGCCATTTGTTTACTCTTCATTTTCATGGCAGAGTCAAGATCTTGATGGTCTAGATATTGTTGCTCTTGAAGAACTACAAAACCTTCACGTTGAGGCGATAACCAAGATCTGCCATGCAAAGGTACTGTCTGTTTGCTCTTTCAATCTAACTTTTTGCATTACAACGTCTTATGTAGCTGCATTAGAAAAAAAACTATAACACGGATACTGTTATCTTTTTTACCAAGATCATTATTTCAGATCAGTGGTACGCAGCAGCAGTCTCAGGTATATGGTTGAATTTTAGATCTCTTATATTTACTCACGATTTTTATTATTTGATCAACAATTGATATAAACGCATTGATTGATGGAAACGCATTGACGGAAACTTCAGTGGAAATTTATAATTGTTGAGATAAACGCATTGATTGATGTAAACGCATTGATTGATGTAAACGCATTTTTTGTATTCTAGCAATAACTAGAATACAAAAAAATTCTTTAAAACAATAATCAAGGTATCAAACCTCAAAATTCTTTTATTAGTGGATAAAGAAACTTAATTGGTAAATGAAGCCAATTCAACTTCTACAATTAGTGTGATTCTTTTCGCAACTGTGGCTTGCTGGTTTCTGAGATTTTCGTAGTTAATCTGATGATATTGGCGATATATAGTGGATATATGATCCGGTGACGGAGAATGATGAACTGATATAATGACTACTGTGACTTTTATCTTAATTCAAGATTATTGTTGTATTGTAACCCGATATCCAATAAGAAATACATGATTTTGCAGATGAACGCGAATCATGTTTTATAGCATTTCACGGATCGTTGGACAGTTTGGTGGGTGAAGTTAGTTTCTCCTCCTTCAGGTATTTAAAATTCTTGCTAAATATTGCATTAGACGTGATACTTTTGCATTATTTTGTTAAGATTATGGGTAATTGGGTTTCTTGGATATTCCAAAGCAGAAGTTCCTCAAAATATGGCAACCTTTGAATGTCTTGAACAATTTGATGAAAAAAAATGAAGTATCCCAAATAATGTTCACTTATTGAAAATGAAAACTTCAAACCCTCTAATATGTTATTGTCACCTTTTTGTGTGTTCGACAAATGAAGCTTTTCATGTATATATTTAGCTCAATGACACGGCTGTTGCAGGTTCCGGAGCACGCGGAATGCCATTGTACAGTTCAAAAATGTATATAATGATCACAATCCAATCAACTCAATCACTCCATTGATTCAAGTACTAATCCTAACCTTATTTTTTCTTTTCTGTTTTATGATTTCTTTGCAGTGGGTAGGGGAATATACTCATGTATTTTCTTCTCTTCACACATCTTGAAATGTTTAGAAGTTTTGCTTTCTTATGGTAATAATCTGTTCGAACATGTCTTTATTTATTACTACAATATACAAATAAAAGGCAGAGGGAAACCTACTATATGGTTCTCGTTATCGTATATATTGAAATGACAGTAGCTTTTATAGACGACTATAATACTCCACGACGAAGAAAGTTGTGACCTCATTAAACATAAGGGCCAATAGAATAACTAGCCTGATGAACCACAACAACTGAGGTCTTCCCTGTGGAAAGGAAGACATTCATTGACTTGTAATTACAAGTCTCCTGTTCTTCCTCCACAAGGAAACCCTAAAAGAGTGTCTAAAATGGCTTCTTCTTTAAATACATGAACATGTCTTCTAAAGGTGAAAGCTCATTCTCAAACTGATCCATATCCCTATTAAGTTGAGTTATTTCTAACCAACTATTATCTTCAACCTTCATTCTTGGTTCACTTTGCACTTCCCTTTCCCATGTCGAGGAAGAAGAAGTCGTAACGTGCTCCGAGCAGCAGCTCTGATCTGTCTGGAACACTAAATCCGGCTGCTCGAAACGGGGATAGCTATTCATATATCTTGGCGATGGCATAATGTTGCTCTGTTGACAGTGTGCCAGAACCTCGGACTTCTGCTCGCCTGAGCTGGTAGTCTTTATAGGCTTAGTTGACGATTTATTGTGATCCGATGTATGAGTCAACTGCCTGTCAATTAAGCCTTTTTTGTGGTAGAGTCGACATAATACCCACTCGTCAAGCTGCATTATCGAATGAAGATTGAAATTAAAATCACAGTCTACGGAAATTGATGGAAGTTCCAATTCTTGCAAGCTCCTAATGAAGAGAAGATACTATTTTTCAACTGGCCTATGTTTCTGAGGTTATACCACCATCATGCATAGGAAGTTATAGTCAAATTTCTTGATGAAGGGAGACACAATTTTTCAAATAGCCTATACTTCATGGGTTGTACCACCAATAATACATATAGGAAGTGTTCTACTCATCTTATATTTGAAAAAAAAACGTAGGGACCAAAAAGTATAGGCCATCCCAAACACGAAATGAAATGAAAAGCCATGATTTCAAGGGTCAATTATCTTTTTTCTTCTCTTGATTGAATTGCATTTTCTCTCTAAAGAATTCGTCCATCTTGTTTTTCTATTTAGGTCGGTTGAGATTTTTTAGCCCCATATCACTTACTCATGCCCATGATGGTATTTTTTTCTCTCACAGAAAGCTTGTGCATATGAATTGTGTGGATACCTAAGTCAGACTTGAGTCTATTTGATTTCGAACATTAAAAAAAAAAATCTAATTCCTTCCCATTTTTTCTCTCACACAAAGCTTGTGAGTATGAATTGTTATCAATTGTGTGGATAGATAAGATAAACTTGAGTCTATTTGATAGATCATCAAGATGTGATAAGCACGATAACGGTCTGAACTTAAACATATGAAACTACCGGGCTTAAAGTCGGACAGTAGTTGTTATCATAAAGTTGTGACCATAAATTGAAGAGTTGCACAAGTACTATTTGATGTTGTAAAAAGTGTAGGATTAGTGTGTTGTTACCTTGGAGTTTTTGGTAGAGTGATTATTATTATTATGTGCAGATCTATCAACATCAGCCAGTCTGTATTCGTGCATAATCCAATTAGTTTTAGTCCCTTTTGGAGCTTTCCCTTGATAAAACACCAAAGCTTTTTTAATCCCAACTGTTTTGGGTACTCCAATAGGTCTATCAGCTCCAGTTGCCTTCCAATATCCAGATCCAGCTGACCTATTCGGTCTCGATCCATTCGGGTACTTCCTATCCCTTGGTGTGAAAAAATACCATTCTTTTTCACCATAATTAGCCAACTTAGGTAATACCCATGGATCGTATTTGTATAAATCAATATCTGTAATAATAGGAACAGAAATTGATAAAGATGCACATTTACGACATAAATAATGCATAACTAATTCATCATCCGTTGGATGAAATCTAAATCCTGCTGGTAATTCCAATTCACATGATGATGATGATGATGATATTTTTGCTCCTTCACCTTTCATCTCTCTCTCTCTCTACTACTACTACTATTAGTACTTTCTCTCTCTAGTCTTTTGTAAGGGGGTGCTTGGTGGTGGGATGATTGGGGAGGAAGAGAGTTGTTGAAACTTGGAAAACAAGAGAGAGGTTAGAATTTATAAGGAGGAGAAGAACAAGTAAGACGCGGTTTCTAGAAAGGACACGTGTTTAAATGACAAATAGCACGAGGCAGCCAAAAAACAAGTGGCTAGTGTCCATGTCTAAGCATGGCAAGTTATTCTGTCATTGCTTACGTCATTTGTGATTGATTTGTTTAGGTCCATTTTGGCATGTTTGGAAAGCTAGCTAGCTAGCTAGACTATTCCATTGCACCCGACCCTAGATAACACTTTCCAAATGATTGTCCTACGAGAGCTTGACCAGAAGACCCGACCCTAGATAATTACTCCATATTAAAGTTACCATACAATGAATGATACAACCATCTCAAAAGCCTACCAAGGAGATGATGTCCTTTGTCAACAAAAAAAAAAAAAAAACTAAAATGAGAAGGCCGCTACTTTGGGGCATAAAAATCATCTCTAGGAAATAAATTTTCTAGAGAATCCATATTTTTCTGTACGTTTTTGGAGGAATATTATTTTTTAACTCAAAAACGTACTTAATCAAACATTGTCCCATAATCTTCATCTCTCTATCACCACTACAATTTTGACCACCATTGCCTCCTCTTCTCCCCCCTCTCTTCCCATCTCTCACTTACTGTTACCCTCTCTCTATCTCTTTCGCTATCTCTCTTTATTGGTCTCACTATCTATGTCTCTTGATCTCTCATTGTTTCTCTCTCATTGTTTTATGATCGGTCTCTCATTGTTTTTTTTCTCTCTCACACACAGACACTGTTCCAGCGAAGGGAAGTGTTCCCTTCGTCAAAATCGGACCTCGAAGAGGGTTTTTGACGAAATCCTTCGAGGGTTTCATGGCCACGAAACATTACGTGCTCACAAAACGTTTTATGGCCCTAACAATTTCGTGCACACTAAACGTTTTGTGGCAACGAACTCTGTGATCTCCACAACGAGATTTATACATGCCGCAAGAAAGAGAGGGCGAGAAAGAGACTGCAAGAAAGAAAGATAAAGACTACAAGAGAGAAAAAGAACAAAAGATACTAATCTACAGAAAGATATGTCTATAACGAGAGAGATGAGAGTGATTTACAATGAAAGAGATACAGATAGGGAGGGGGAGAGAGAGAGAGAGAGATCTAGAGTGAGAACGACAAAGAATAGTCAATGAGAGCGAAAGAGGTATAGAGAAAGAGAGAGAAAGAGAGAAAACGAGAGAGAGGGAGAGTGAAGATGGAGATTAAGGGGCAATGTTTGATCATGCCAATTTTTTGATTAAAAAAAGAATATGTCTTCTAAATCAAATTTTGATCAACTTATTCTTTATGTCACAGAGAATTTTCTTTATTCCCAGAAATCGCGACAAAAAAAAAGGAGATGATGGGGCTTGTGATGTTTTTAAGTTCTTTTTAATTCATTCTATTTCTGTTCCCAGAAAAGTTTCTGGAAAAATTAAAGTTATGTTTTAGTTTATGGCGGCCAAAACAAACTGTCAGACGCATATAGAGATCAAAATGGCGTGTTAGTCACAAATTGGAACCAAAGATATAAATAACTTTTTTGTTTGACTAGTATAACATCAAAGAAATTTTTTTCTAGATTGAGTCTTCGTTCCAGATTGAGTCTTCGTTCCTTGAAGGTCTGGTTTGAAACCAAATCGGAATCTGGTTGCAAGAAATCTGGTTTCAAACCAGATTCCGATCTGGTTTCAAACCAGATTCCGATCTGGTTTCAGCCCCTTCGCCGGAGTTATAGAGAGAGAGGGGTTAGAGAGAGAGAGGAGATGAAGAAGAGAGAGAAATGAAAAAAAAAATTATTTTGGTAAAGGTGGCCGGCCGGAACTTTTTATTCCGGCCGGCAACCTTTCGCCGGAGAAGAAGGGTGAGGTGGACAGAGTGATGTGTCAATTGTTAGATGAGGTGGACAAAGAATAAGAAAAAAAATAATTACAGAAATGCCATGGGGGTAGAATTGGGAGGTTGAAAAATTTTGGGGCCATTTAGGAATTTTTTTGGGCCAAAACGAACTGCCGGACACAATTAGGGGCCAAAACAGCCAGTTGGTCACAAATCGGGGGCTAAAACGGAATTAACCCAAAATAAAACAAAAAAAACGTAAAAGTTACAAATAAAAAGATCTTAAAGATCACGAATGAGAAGACCCTAAAGATCGTGAACGATATTATACTTAATGAAGAAGGATGAATCAAGTAGAGACAAATGACGGTTGCATCAAAAACACCACCAAGTTTCTCAGAGGAGAATTATGTATGGATGTCACCGGAGATATTGACATTTGATTTTAAGGATGAAGATTGAGTTATTTCATAATTTTACCTTCTTGAGCAAAGATATATCAGTCTTTTCTTTTCCTTCCATCTTCGTTTAAAAGTCAAATCAAAATTGTTGTATGATGCCCATCTCTCTTTCCTTTCTGTAAGACATCTTCAATTTGGTGAAATAAAAGAACAAGAACTTCACGAAGATCGAAGAACCACCATCATACCAACTGTCTCCTTTTCCCTTTCCCCAGAAAGATGTAAAAACCAAAAGAAAAACTAAATTAATATTAATATAGGGAACTCTCCCTCAATCTAGAAGGAGATTCCGGCGAAGGGACCCCTCCATAGGGGTGGCAATTTAGCCCGAACCGGCGATTTTTTTCCCAAACCCGCCCCTAATGGGACGGGTTTTACCGCCCCGTTAATTAAACGGTTCGGGTTTGGTATGAAGTTAAAAAAAAAACAAATCGGGTTCGGGGCGGGTTTGGTATTAGATAGTAAACTCCGCCCCGAACCGATTAGTATGTTATATATTAAATATTTGTTTTATTTAAGATTATGTTTCTAAAACTTTAATCTCATATTATCAATTTAATTATTTTATGTTTTATATTATTAAGTAGTTGTAGTGTTTATGATTGATAAACTCAAAGTCTTACACAATTTTGTTAACAATTGTTATGTTACTTCAAACTAAAATAATTTTATGAAGCAAAATACTTTGAACCCGACCCGACCCGACTCGTTTTATATTAAACGGGGCGGGGCGGGTCGGTAATGGTTTAGCAATTTTTAATTGGGACGGTTATGGTAATTGAATATCCACCCCGATTAATTATTGGGACGGTTATGGTAAAACCCGTTTATTAACGGGACGGAATTGGGAAGGGGATGAACCGTCCCAAACCCGCCCCGTTGACATCAACAGAAATGGATGATCTCTCTTTCTCTATAGATAAAGTTTTCTTGTTTCCACATAGCACCACATCTTCTAAAGTTCCCGCCCCATTTCGTCGTTCCCAAAGGTGCGCACCGGGCTCTTTCCGGGACAGTGTGGGGTTTGTTCCCTCTGTTCTTCTTCTCCATCAATCTGCTGCCTTTCTTCCTCGTATGCTGTCCCAAAAAATTCTACAGTTGTTCTCCTTTGTCGCAATGGAGAAGAACACCAACTCCACATCATTCCCTCGAAACTCCCGTAAAACCCTAACCACCCTTTCTTCCACTTTCAAGCAGACCAAGAAGAAGATAAATCTCTCTTCCTCTTCAAAATCAAATTCAAAAATCATCATCTCTACCACCCTCAATGATAATTTAATCGAAGAAACAACAAAGGTTCCACTTACCAAAGAAACCCTAGTTATAAAATGGAAACCCTTACTAAAGATGAACAAATCCGAGCTTTTCTTACCTCTTACTTTCCCAACCGGACAGACTTTCAGATGGAAACAAACAGGATTGAGTCAGTACACTGGTGTTGTTGGTTCTTACCTAATCTCTCTCAAGCAAGAACAATGCGAGCAACCCAACCCTAGAAATTGGGAGGGAAATGTTCACTACTTTGTTCACTCTTCTACTATGGATGATAAAGAAGAAAACTTTACTGCCATTGAAGCTCTTGAAGACTTTTTGAATGTTGGAATCTCACTCAAGGAAATGTGGGAATCATTCTCTGCTTCTGATTCTAGGTTTGCTGATTTAGCTCTTCATTTTGGAGGTGCCCGTGTTCTTAGGCAAGATCCATTTGAATGTCTGATTCAGTTCTTATGTTCTTCCAATAATAATATTGGTAGAATTACTAAGATGGTTGATTTCATTTCTTCCTTGGGTGATTATTTGGGAACTGTTGAAGGTTTTAAGTTCCACAAGTTTCCATCATTGGACCGATTGTCATCGGTATCCGAGGACCAACTCCGGGCGGCCGGCTTTGGGTACAGGTTAGCTAGGCTTTCTTCTCCTCCTTTGCATATAAACTTTTTCATGTTTAAGGTCTCTGCAACTCATAATATTGGTGTTGTCTTGATTATGGTATCAATTGAAGTAGTGCATTTGTTTATCTTTGCATTAGTTCTGTAAGAGGGATTAAGAAAAATATGGTATATTGTTAAAAATGGGCTTGCCAAGACAAATGAAGGAATGTGGCTCACATGAAGTAAATGACACCACGATCTTGTGATCGCCTAATCCATGCTTACCCTCCTACACTCGTATGTAGAGTTGAGGAATGCACTAATGGGCATCCTCTGGTTATTTTTCAATTAGATTTCAAATTTTGATAAGAGAGACAGATGGTAAAAGCATCAATTATCCTTATAAGTTAGCTTCAGATATAGACTTTAAGAAGTTTAGTTGTTCGAATGTGGCCTAAGTCTTATTTTCCAACTTTTTCGCTTTAGGACCAGGCTTTGATGGCAATGTGCTTTCTGTCTTAACTTGGTCAAGCTCTATCTCCTAAATGTGACACTCCCATTTAGAGGCATCATGCCTTAACTTGCTTTCTGCTCAAATTCAATTATGTTCTGGGATAGGTCCACGATCCCCCACTTTCCCATATTTGCGACTTTTTCTTTTTATCATGAACTGATTTAATCAAAGTTCAGACGTATACCTAGAGGTAACTCCACTTCATTAATATCACGAAGTTTGAAGCTTGCTCATCTCATTTGCTGCTATGCAATCTTGCATAAATAATATTAGCAGATTGCTACTTGGGTTCCATGTTATTTGAGTCAAGACCTGCCTCAGATGAAAACATTCTCTCTGTGAAAATACTACCAGTAGTCCAGTACATTATATCGCTGAAAGCAAGCTGTCTATCTTTTGGGGTAATTATATAGAAAAAAAAATAAATGAAGCTCCCGCATGATTTTAGATTTCACTTGGTTCAAAGCTTACGGTGGAGAAAGATATTCCATTGTTTTATCCTTCTAACTGCAGTAGGTCTTATCGAGATTTCCCCAAAAATTTTGTTGGCTTCTAAAAAATAGTTGACTCCAAACTTATGATATTTCCTGGATTACTACGAATATTTTCCATTCTATTAACTTGATTTTTTTTATCATTTGGTCATTCTAATTGGTTGCTTAAGCAGGGCAAAGTACATAGTGGGTACAGTTAAGGCTTTGAAATCCAAACCCGCTGGAGGTGAAAAGTGGCTGATGTCTCTACGCGAATTGGAACTTAACGAGGCAGTCGACGCTCTCTGTACTTTACCAGGAGTTGGTCCGAAGGTGGCAGCTTGCATTGCTCTCTTCTCTCTAGATCATCACGAGGCTATTCCTGTTGATACACATGTGTGGCAGGTGCATCCTTATACTTTTCTGTCTTTTGGAAAAAGACTTGCTTAAAAAGAATGGTACTTGTTCTAATATAATATTGATCTCGGGATGCTAGTTTTGAATACGCGAGTGGACTAGTATTGGATATCCTTGAAATCTAGAAAACTGAAGGAGTTTGTCTTGGACTCTAGGGCCCTAGGCATTGTCGTGACTTGTGCTTCCGTCGGGGTGCAAATAGAGCAGTATACCTCTGCAGAAGGTTCAGAATCTCGTTTTGACCATTTATGATCGGAGATGTTTGTGTGATGGGTCAGATGACATTCTGAAACAATTCATAAAAGGTATATGAAGAAGACCTCACAAACTGAAACAGTTTTATGTAGAAGTGGTGGACCAAAACCCTAGTTTAGTTGTAAATTGTTTGGGTCTAGCAAGTAGCACCGAGCATTCGAGTTTAACGCTCATGACACGGTCATATATTTTTCTTATACTTTCAACAAAAAAAATATATTTTTCTTATATGTATTTAGTGAAAACACAATATGTGCCTCCGAAATATAGCATTATCTGCTGAGCTTTAAACTTGATTTCACATCACTAGTTGCTTTCTGACATGTGAATTTTGGTAACGGGGCACTTGGTATAAAGATTGCAACGCGATACCTCCTACCAGAGCTTGCAGGGGCACGACTGACGCCTAAACTATGCATCCGTGTGGCGGAGGCATTTGTAAACAAGTATGGGAAATATGCTGGTTGGGCTCAGACTCTACTTTTTATTGCTGAATTACCATCTCAAAAGTCCCTCCTACCAACACAAGCCGTAATTATCAAAACAGAGGAATTAGTTGAGTGAAATGTGGAGAGACAGGTAATGTCAATCAAAATCTAGCTTGAAACTGAACATCTACATGCTTTCATCAAAATAAATTTTTGAAATGAAGTTGTGTGGTTAAATTGTGGGTACTTCTTGATTCTGTAACAGTATTAATCATAATGAGTTCTTCAAGAGCCAGATTTGCAGTAGGAGCGCTAGCTGCGGCCTTAGGTCTTCATAGTCAAGAGGCGCGGATTAGAGAGAGAATTGATGAATGATTCTTGGTTGAAGATGTTCTTGAGTTCTTGTCTCTAAAAGTGGGATTTAATGACAAGAGAGGTTACTTTTACTAGAACTTCCTTACTTTTCTTTCTTTTCATACAACCCAATCTTGTCTTCTTCTCTATTTTTTCTAATTCCTTTCTCCATGAATTTTTTTTGTAATTGCAGATCTGAAGGGTTCTGATGATCTTAGTGAGGGCTCCCTCCAATTTCAATACTCAAGAGTCTTGGGTACTTCTGTATGATTGTGGTTCCTTTTCCTTTGTTAGCATTCTACTACTGTCTACTAAGAGATGATTTAAAGACTAAAATTAATTTATAATTCCTCCAATTTGGTGCAACTTGATTTCTGAGGTTTATATAATCACATATTTTGGTGAATTTGGCGAAGTTGGAAATTTGCATGGAACTTAATTTCAGGCCAGTAAAAAGCCATTGATACAATTGACAAGATATACTCTACTGAATAGTTTTATGTTGGATGTCCATAAACTTAACATCCTAAACAAACACAGACAGTCGATTATTTCGATCAAATTTTACCATTGAATGTTCACATTATTGATTTTTCTGATAAAATTGTATTTGAAACTAAAGAAGAAGTATACATCTCTTGAAAAATGTATAAAATCAACAATATTTTTTTTTGTTAAGGAATAACATCAACAATATAGTAAAGACATTGGAATTAAGCTTCCTTGTGAACAGCTTGTCTTGAATCTGAAGAGTGAGAATTTCCAAAGGGCATGTTAAAGTATTTCTTCTCTCTCATTGCTCATTATTTCACTGTATTCTTCGTATTTTGTATCATCATCGATAAATGGCACATTGGTTTCAGATAATTTAATTGTATCTATCGAAATTTGCAGCGGATCTCCTTTCATTTCTTCCAAAAGAACCAGAACATTTCCCGAGGGCTTGAGAAATGATCTAGGCACATGATACCTATTTTTACCCAACCAATATTATTTTCAACGAAAAAACAAATGGATAACAAAGAAAACGAAAAATAAAATAAAATAAAGTAGTAACTTACAAAGTTTGAGAAGGAACAAGTCCTTGTGGGGTGTCAAATGAGACCCAATAACGACCTATGCTTTCACTATTTATCCATGCTTCTCCTTTTCCCATTGATTTTAGGTTTAATACAACTGGGTCATTTTCAGAAGGTGCTTCGAATGTCGTCTGTTATGGAAATTGTAATATCATTAGATGATGAAACATATGAATCGTTGTTTTTCTATAGTCTTATCGTATGAGTTAGTCATGTCTTGTCTGAGTCTGATTTGTTTCGATCAGAAACACAATAGTCATTACAGGTGGTCCAAACAATGGACTATTACCTTGTACCAGGTTAAAGGTTGTTGGGAAGAAGTATTAATCGTGCTCCATTGGACATTACTTGATCCTTCTGTGTATATTTGCAACTTTTCTCCGATTAGTCCGACCTAAAAGTATATCATTCATCATTTGACAATTTTTTTCAGATAAAACCTTTTTCAAGTAAAATCGACAACAAAAATGAATGGATATACATAAAATCAGTGCACCTGATATCCCCAAGCATAGCGGGTGAAATCTTGACGAAATTTTTCGCTGTGTTGAATGTATACTCTACGTAGACCTGCAACCCGTCGCTCCATATAAGCTCCCGCGTCCTTTTCATATTCATAGTTATTTATCAAGTTTTGTTTTTCTTAAGAGCATCTTAGATTAGAGATAAACGCTTTATGTTCTTTACAGTTTTGCTCAGAATCTTACTCAGATTAATGTGGGTATCTCTTTAACTACATAAATTTGTCGTTAGTTTTTTGAAAATCTCAGTAATTTAAAATCCACTGACCATATTATAACATTGCATGAAAAAATAGCTAAGTTAAAGATGGAAGAATTTAATTACCGGTAGGCCGACCATGACACTTAAAAGCGAAATGTTGTTCCGACCCACGTTTAACGAAATTGAATTCTTCAGGTAAGATCCTTGATTGGTATGACTTCCATGTCCCATTCCTAATCGACAATAACAATATTACTTTAAAGTACATTTTTGTGGCAGTGCAGAGAACAGAGTTTGAATCTTACTGTATAAAAAAATGAAGCTTACCGACGTATTTGTCATTGACAAAAGCATGAATTACATGTCCAAGAGAGTCAACAGAAAGAAGGGGTAGTTGATCACTTCGACTTGTTTGCTTATTCTCAAAACTACATATCAACAATTGAGTTCTTCAGGATTAAACGACTTCGCATGTAGAACTTAATTAGATTAGTATGTGGTTTGATTGAAGTTTTAAGAGGGGAAAATGAGATTACATAATTACCTGAAAGAATACCAAAGATAGTCAGATTGATCATTAGTAACATTCATGTGCTCTAATAACACATTTGCTTTCAATGAAGTGTCTTCATATTTAGGTATTATGTCCCTGAATTCTTCCCATTTCTCAGCTGAATCCAACTTTTGGGTCGACCCAGTAAATCTCCTATTTGCTTGTACAATTACCTATACATCATGTGTACATAATAGTAGAAGACATATATATTGTTCACACTCTCTATTCATTCTTACACCCCCTTTACACCCTAGAGATTGTCTACACCATTTTTAGTTTGTAATAACAAATTAATTAATAGATGATTAGAAGACATTATACCTTTGAAGTGTCAAAGATTATATTCTTGCAATCTTGAAGAATAACAATGGACCTTCGAGACAATTCATAGGAAGAGTTCCGGTATTGAACTACAGCTGTGTGCGTTTTGTCTCGGTTTGAGAGAAAAGCAACACATTCTCCTGAACTCTTTTCAAAAACATATGCCTGTAAAATGTATGTTCAAATTACCAATATGTCGCTATTATCATATATGTATATGCATGTATATTCGTGTTAGTTATGATTTGATGTTACGCACGTCTTGTTGGCTGCCTAAAGAGAAAGTAGTACTTGTTCCCCATAACAATGTGTCAGCTATTTGTTTTATTGTAAGATGTAGCTGCGTTAGATGACCCCATTTGGGTTGCCTTAGCAAACCTATCACACAAATTTGTCAATATAAGTAAACGATGACAAATACGATTAAATATATATATAGAGTGGGGGGAGAAGTGTTCAACATGTACAAACAACAAATTGTTTGACTTGTGTACACGTACACCTCTCACATGATGGGAGGATTGAGTGATTCTGCTAACCCATCTCGCTACGAGTGAGGTGGAAGTGTACTGGCGAATTGCCTTAGGTAAACTTAACATATATGGAAGATACCCACCATATTCATCGAGAGGGGCTTGATCATAATAACTTGTCATCATGTATACCGCGGCTGTTCTTCCAAAGTTGGTTCCTCCATGATACTAGAATAATTATTATTTGGGAATTGAAATTGTTAATTAGTTGACAAAATTAACTAATAAATAAATTTAGAGATGGAAAGAGTACTAGTCGTCTAGTCCTAAGAAATGAGAGAAAAAGGGGCATACCATGTAATAGTTGACGAAGCTTCCATTCTTAGCAACGAAAAGTGCAACAGCGAAAGCTATATCTTCAGCTGATCTTATGTTTGGTTTTCCCCCAAATACTTGATAGCTTTATCATGTAAAATAAATTCAACAGCGAAAGCTATCTCTTCAGCTGATCTTATGACTTCGAGAGCCGAAATTGAAAAACAAAAGCTAAATAAATGCGGAATTGATCAGGAAGAAAGAAGACATACAATGATGTCCAATTCTCAGTCCAAATAGAGGGTTTATTAGGTGAGTTTGGTCCTGCAAATGTCTCCCCACAGTCCCTCCCATTGCATGCATTTATCTGTTCATGAAAGCCATAAGAGACATGTCTAATTTGTTCTTATAATTAGGTAAGTAGGTACTAACCACAGGATCAGGAGCATCATCTTGCTTGCACATAACCCATGGTACTCCTGTTTGGAGACCCACTGCCATCTCTGCTGCCCACTTCACATATGGTGGCCCTTTCTCATGAAAGGCTGCTTCCACATTTTTATACTCATTTTCTATCTGCAGCCATCCCCATCCAAATTATTCATATAGCTAGGTCTTCACAGAACATCTGTAATGCTGCTGTATAGAGGAGTCAAAGCTAAATCAATAAACATACGTACTTGAGACAGTATGATGGGTCCTCCTTGTGATGCATACAACCCTTCTGATTTCATCATATCGACTATTTTTCTCGTAAAGCTTTCCATGTATTTCTTCGGGTTATCCATAAATATCAACAGAAGTGAAAACTCAGCCAACATTAACTATAAAAACCATAGGCTCATAAAAAATAAAAAAACAGTTCAATAGTATTACTACCTTAAAAGGTTCATTGTCAGACCGATAGACGATCCCAGGAACGTCATGCAACCAGAACGGTAGCCCTCTGCCACATCAAAATGTTAATTGAGAGTAAGAAGAACTAAGAATTTTTTTTGAAAGAACTAGAAAACCAGCAATGCTAGGTAGTAG
Source organism: Eschscholzia californica (assembly GCF_041429995.1). Classification (NCBI taxonomy): domain Eukaryota; kingdom Viridiplantae; phylum Streptophyta; class Magnoliopsida; order Ranunculales; family Papaveraceae; genus Eschscholzia; species Eschscholzia californica. The sequence continues at coordinate 40,429,334 of NW_028238483.1, read as the reverse complement.
AATGCTTCACAACAATATGTTAAATGTCCTAGTGTTTATAAATATGTTTATATACATGTGAAAATTGTGAGAATCACGTACCCGTAAGACCATTCCGCCTGAATAAAAGGTCCGATCCTAAGGCTTACGTAGAGGCCTTGTGCATGAATTAGTTTGATGAATCTCACTATATCATTTCTTCCTTCAAAATTGTACTGTTTCATTCATTTATTCAACACACTTTATAAACGACTTAAAAATATTTGTTTTATGACTACTAATATAGATTTTAAGGCTGCATCAATCTTCCTCTCGAGTCATGATTGGTATCAAACTCTTTTAGGCTTTATATTTTCGGAAATTCAAATCTCCCCCGCGAAAGAAACATGTACCTGTCCAGGCTGAGGTTCATGGAGATTCCAAAACACATATGTCTGGATCACGTCGATTCCACCTTCCCTGGCCTTTGATATTAATGATTCCCACATCTGCATCATATATTATAACATTCCACCAACTAATTATCATGTTATTTACTTATATCAATATCTATTTTTAAGTGGTTGAGAACTAGGATGTGCTATAATTAAAGTCTTGAATGGCACAAAGAGTCGCACTCAATTTTTTCGATTTTTGTAGTGAAAAACTTCTGATTTCCGCAGTAAAAGTTATAACTAACTTTACGACTATTTTGACTAAAACTTTGACTAGAAATGTATAATGGGTACTTAATAATTGCATCAACAAACTTTCAAAGGAAAATCAAATTCTGCCTCACCACAATGTCTTTCTAAATCTTATCCAGCCACGTACCCAGACCCAACTTCAACACGGATTGTGGTTGAACAAACTATTGTCTTTGGACTTTTAATGGTCAAAGTTGTCCACAATTAGTCTATGACTTTTTTTCTTGTTGAGATTCAATTAGTCTATGACTGAATGTGTGAAATTATAAAATTTGACCCTTCGACATAACTAACAACACGAAGATGAATAAAAAATGATATAAAAACCCTCCGACACTCCCTACGTGACTAAAAGGCTGAAATATCACTTGTCGATATGATACCTTAAATTGTGATATGATACCTTGACAAATAAACGTTTCTTACCTAACCATAAACATGAATATGGTGCATGAGTAGTGATAGAGAAAGAGATGTAATTTACCTCAGGAGTACTACGAGGATAATGAATTGAACCAGAGAATAAAATTTTCCTCTGCCCATCAATTATCAAAGATCTTCCATCATACTTGACTTCACTAGCACCTTCTCCTCCACCACCACCAAAAACCACCACCACCACCAATACCACCAAAAACCACCACCACCACTTCATCATATTCATCTCTCTCCAAGACTCCAACTACAATTAAACCCAACTCTCTTCTCAATCTCTTTCACTAACCCAAACACTGCATAAGCTTATTATATAGTATATAATCACTCTATATATGCTACCTTCTAGAAGATCTCTCTATTGATTCTAATAAAAACAACTTAATTATGAATGAGGTTGTCTATAAAAAGATAAAAAGAAAAAGAAGGACTAGTAATGAATTTCTATTTTTACTCTTTAGAAACTCAGGAATTAAGTCATGCCCATTAATTCAATGAGAGAGATACAGGGAAAGAAAATAAGAAATTAATGAGAAATTCTTGATATATATAGAAATTTATATTTGTAGATAATAAAGTAACAAGAAACTTCTAACTCAACAACAAAAAACCTAATCTTAGGCGTACGTAAGAAATTAATGAAATGCTTTAAGGATGTACTACTATATATGTAGTTTTGAGTGCGATGTCCATAAACTTAACATCATAAACAATCACAGACACTCAATTATTTTGATCAAATTTATCATTGAATGTTCACATTATTGATTTTTCTCATAAATTAAATTGCATTTAAAACGAAAAAAGTATACATCTCTTGAAAAATGTATAAAACCAACAATATAGTAAAGAAATTTTAAGCTTCCTTCGAAACAGCTTCTTTTGAATCAGAAGAGTGAGAACTTTCAAAGGGCATGTTAAAGCATTTCTTCTCTCTCATTGCTCATTATTCCATTGTATTCTTCGTATTTTGTATCATCATCGATATATGGCAGACTTGTTTCAGATAATTTAGATTCAGATATTTTAATTGTATCTATCGAAATTTGTAGAGGATCTCCTTTCATTTCTTCCAAAAGAACCAGAATGTTTCCTGAGGGCTTGAGAAACGATCTTGGCACGTGATACCTATTTTTATTCAACAAATATTATTTTCAACGAAAAAAAAAACAAATGAATGACTAAGAATACGAAAAAAATAAAATGAAGTAGTAACTTACAAAGTTTGAGAAGGAACAAGTCCTTGTGGAGTGTCAAATGAGACCCAATAGCGACCTATGCTTTCACCATTTATCCATGCTTCTCCTTTCCCCATTGATTTTAGGTTTAATACAACTGGGTCATTTCCAAATGGTGCTTCAAATGTCGTCTGTTACGGAAATTGTAATATTATTAGATGATGAAACATATACATAGTTGTTTTTCTATTGTCTTAGCTTTTCTGAGTCTGACTTGTTTTGATCAGAAACACAATAGTCATTTATTCGGACAATAGACTCGTGGGAATAGTTAGTATATTACCTTGTACCAGGTTAAAGGCTGTTGGGAAAAAGTATTAATCCTGCTCCATTGGACATTACTTGATCCTTCTCTATAAATTTGCAACTTTTCTCCGTTTAATCCGACCTAAAAGTATATCATTCATCATTTGACAATTTTTTTTCACATAAAACCTTTTTTTAAGTAAAATCAACAACAAAAGTGAATGGATATTAAACATAAAATCAATGTACCTGATACCCCCAAGCATAGCGGGTGAAATCTTGACGGAATATTTCGTTGTGTTGAATGTATACTCTACGTAGACCTGCAACCCGTCGCTCCATATATGCTCCCGAGTCCTATTCATATTCATAGTGATTTATCAAGTGTTATTTTCCATCTTAGATTAGAGACAAAGGCTTTATGTTCTTTAGGGTTTTACTCAGAATCTTACTCAGACTGATGTGGGTATCTCTTTAACTACATAAGTTTGTCGTTAGTTTTTTTTTAAATTTCAGTAATTTAAAACCAACCGACCATATTATATAAAAAAAATTGAGTACTTTTTTAGTAAAACCCCTAGTTGTTAATTATAACATTCCATGAAAGAAAATAGGTAACAAGTTAAGATGGAAGAATTTAATTACCGGTAGTCCGACCATGACACTTAGAAGAGAAATGTTGTTCTGGCCCGCGTTTAACGAAATTGAATTCTTTAGGTAAGAGCCTTGACTGATATGACTTCCATGTCCCATTCCTAATCAACAGTTACTTTTAAGTACATTTTTGTGGCAGTGTAGAGAACAAAGTTCGAATCTTACTGTATAAAGAAAATAGAAGCTTACCGACATATTTGCCATTGACAAAAGCATGAATTACATGTCCAAGAGAGTCAACAGAAAGAAGGGGTAGTTGACTTCCACTTGTTTGATTATTGTCAAAACTACATATCAACAATTGAGTTCTTCGTGATTAAACGACTTCGAATGTAGAACTTATTTAGATTAGTATGTGGTTTAATTAAAGTTTTAAATGGGAAAAATGTGATTATATACCTGAAAGAATACCAAAGATAGTCAGATTGATCTTTAGTAACACTCGTGTGCTCTAATAACACATTTGCTTTCAATGAAGTGCCTTCATAATTAGGGATTATGTCCCTGAATTCTTCCCATTTCTCAGCTAAATCCAACTTTTGAGTCGACCCAGTAAATCTTCTATTTGCGGGTACACTCACCTATACATCATGTGTACATATTAATAGAAGACATACATATTGTTAACACTCTCTATTCATTCTTACACTTCCTTTACACCCTAGAGACTGTCTACACCATTTCTAGTTTATAATAACAAATTAATTAATAGATGAATAGAAGGCATACCTTTGAAGTGTCAAAGATTATATTCTTGCAATCTTGAAGAATAACAATGGATCTTCGAGACAATACGTAGGAAGAGTTCCGATATTGAACTACAGCTGTGTGTGTTTTGTCTCGGTTTGAGAGAAAAGCAACACATTCTCCTGAACTCTTTTCAAAAACATATGCCTGTAAAATGTATGTTCAAATTACCAATATGTCGCTATTATCATATATGTATATGCATGTATATTCGTGTTAGTTATGATTTGATGTTACGTACGTCTTGTTGGCTGCCTAAAGAGAAAGTAGTACTTGTTCCCCATAACAATGTGTCAGCTATTTGTTTGATTGTAAGATGTAGCTGCGTTAGATGACCCCATTTGGGTTGCCTTAGCAAACCTATCACACAAATTTGTCAATATAAGTAAACGATTACAAATACCATTGAATATATATAAAGTGGGAGAAGTGTTCGACGTGTACAAACAACAAATTGTTTGACTTGTGTACACGTACACTTCTTACATGAAGCGAGGATTGAGTGATTCTGCTAAGTGCAAACCCATCTCGCTACAAGTGAGGTGGAAGTGTACAGACGAATTTCCCTAGGTAAACTTAACATATATGGAAGATACCCACCATATTCATCGAGAGGGGCTTGATCATAATAACTTGTCGTCATGTACATCGCTGCTGTTCTTCCAAAGTTGGTTCCTCCATGATACTAAAATAATTCGAATTTGGGAATTGAAATTGTTAATCAATTGACAAAATTAACTAATAAATAAACTTAGAGATGGAAAGAGTATATACTAGTCCCAAGAAATGAGAGAAAAAGGGCATACCATGTAATAGTTGATGAAGCTTCCTTTCTTAGCAACGAAAAGTGCAACAGCGAAAGCTATATCTTCAGCTGATCTTATGTTTGGTTTTCCCCCAAATACTTGATAGCTTTATCATATCATATAAAATCATAATATTATCAGTTGATTTTCTTACCCAATATTTGTAAATGCATGTAAAAAATTTTAAGGTGGTGTTTATTTCTTTTAGAGTGTCTGAATCTGATTCATCTGAGTTTAGGCGTTCCAATTATGAGTTCTTAATTCAGATTTAATGTGTGCTTGACTCAAACGAACATGAAAGTAGCTAAAAAAATCAACCCGCTCGGACGAATCAGATGCATGAGTTAGATATGACTTGAGCGTATTTAGATCTCGAATCAGTTTCGAGAGCCGAAATTGAAAAACAAAAACACAAGCTAAATAAATGCGGAATTGATCTCGAAGAAAGAAGACATACAATGATGTCCAATTCTCAGTCCAAATAGAGGGTTTATTAGGTGAGTTTGGTCCTACAAATGTTTCTCCACAGTCCCTCCCATTGCATGCATTTATCTGTTCATTAGAGGCATAAGAGACATGTCAAATTTGTTCTTATGATGGATGAGTCTAGTGAAATCAATTAATTAGCAAAGAATGGGGTTAATTAGGTAAGATTAGGTACTACTACTAACCACAGGATCAGGAGCATCATCTTGCTTGCACATAACCCATGGTACTCCTGTTTGGAGACCCACTGCCATCTCTGCTGCCCACTTTACATATGGTGGCCCTTTCTCACGAAAGGCTGCTTCCACAGTTTTATACTCATTTTCTATCTGCAGCCATCCCCATCCAAATCATTCAAAATGTCACATATAATATATACACGTATATTTTACGATGTTTTTAATGGTTTTTCTGATATAATAAGATTTGAATTCTGGTCTCTCAAGTGGGAGAGAAACGTATGTTCCGTTTTAATTGAAGTGGTCTTCACAGAACATCTGTAATGTTGTATAAAGTCAAAGCTAAATCAATAAACATACGTACTTGAGATAGTATGATGGGCCCTCCTTGTGATGCATACAACCCTTCGAATTTCATCATATTGACTATTTTCGTCGTAAAGCTTTCCATATATTTCTTCGGGTTATCCACAAATATCAACAGAGTGAAAAGTCAGCCAACATTAGCAATAAAACAAACGAATTAACAAGGGAAACCTTGTTCCGCGCTCTAAAAACCATAGGCTCATAAAAAGAATAGTTCAATGGTGTTGTTACCTTAAAAGGTTCGTTGTCAGACCGATAAACGATACCAGGAACGTCATGCAACCAGAACGGTAGCCCTCTGCCACATCAAAATATTAATTGATGATAAGAATTAAGAAACAAATTTGAAAATTCATTATATGCACTAGAAAACCATCCATGCTAGCTAGCATATAAATGTGTGTATATAAATGTGAAAATTGTGAGAATCACTTACCCGTAAGACCATTCAGCCTCAATAAAAGGTCCGATCCTAAGGCTTACATAGAGGCCTTGTGCATGAATTAGTTTGATGAATCGCACGATATCATTCCTTCCTTCAAAATTATACTGTTTCATTCATTCAAATAACTTTATAAACGACTTAAAAAATATTTGTTTTATGACTACTAATATAGATTTTAAGGCTGCATCAATCTTCCTCTCGAGTCATGATTGGTATCAAACTCTTTTAAGCCTTATATTATTTTTCGGAAATTCAAAATAAGAGTTAGTCAGAAAGTAAGTGTCAGATTCAAATCTGCCACCAAAAAGAAACGAACGTACCAGTCCAGGCTGAGGTTCATGGAGATTCCAAAACACATATGTCTGGATCACGTCGATTCCACCTTCCTTAGCCTTTGATATTAATGATTCCCACATCTGCATCATATATTATAACATTCCACCAACCCATTATCATCTTATAATTTACTTTTTTTTTGTTGAAAATCTTATAATTTACTTATAGCAATATCTATTCCAAGTGGTTGAGAACTAGGATGTCCTATAATTATAGTTAATCACTTAATATATGTACAAAATTAAAGTCTTGAGTCACCAATTAAATTCAAATTTCAATTGTATGATGACCTAAATTTAGATATTAGATTTTCGCAACCATATCTGTTTCTAATTTTTTTTTCTTCTCATAAGTGGTAATATGACGTAAATTTAGTGACGTAAGACCAAACGACATTCAGTTTGATAAGAACAAATTGAACATCTAAATTGGTTTTTGGATAAAATAGTATTTTGTTTGCATTGTGAACTAGCCATTATGTCTTTGCTTTCATGCTTTGTCACACCTTCCTTTGTTTGTTGAACCGTTTCAAAAGATAGCAAACCTTTTATTTTACAAGGCACAATGCTTTTTGTAGGTATAGATACAAGAAAACATAAAAGAAAGGGATATTTTGAATCAACAAACTTTCAAGGAAAATTGAGACTTTGTCTCACCACAATGTCTTTCTAAAATCCTACCCAAGCACATGCCCCAGACTCAGATTCAACAAAGATTGACGCCGTACAAACTATTATCTCCCGACTTTTAATGGTCAAAGTTGTCCACAATTAGTCTATGACTGAATTTGTGAAATTATAAATATGACTTTTCGACTATACTAACAACACGATGATGAATCAAAACTAATACAAAAACCCTCCTAGGTGACTCCATTTGCTTTTGTGGCATATAAGTTGTGAAAAGACTAAAATACTCTGTCTTATTAGAGACGGTCACCAAGAGAGTGTACGCGCGAGAAGGTCTCTGTATCAACATAGACGATGAATATAGTAAATCCCGAAAAGATTAATTAGAGAGAAACGAAATTAATGTTGATACCAAAGTATGGTAAACATGAAGATATCACCTTAAATTGTAATATGATACCTTGACAAATACACGTTTCTTACCTAACCATAAACATGAAGATGGTGCATGCATGAGTAGTGAGAGATAGTAGAGAGAGAGAGAGATGTAATTTACCTCAGGAGTACTACGAGGATAATGAATAGAACCAGAGAATAGAATTTTCCTTTGCCCATCAATTATCAATGATCTTCCATCATACGTAACTTCACTAGCACCTTCTCCTCCACCACCACCAAAAACCACCACCACAACCACCACCAACAAAAACCACCACCAGCACTTCATCATATTCATCTCTCTACAACTACAATTAAAACCCACGACCCAACTCTCTTCTAAATCTCTTCCACCAACCCAAACACTCTATAAGCTTATTATATATATAATCACTCTATGCTATAAGATCTCTCTATTAATTCTAATAAATTTCTATTCTTACTGTTTAGAAACTCAAGAATTAAGTAATACCCATTAATTCAATGAGAGAGATATAAGGAAATAAATCAAGAAAATAATGAAAGATTGATATATAGATGAGTTAGTAGTAGAAATTTATATTTTCAGTAATAAGAAACTTCTAATTCAACAACAAAAACCTAATCTTAGGCGTACGTATGAAATTAATGAATTGCTTTAAGAATGTACTACTACTTATGTGGTTTGAGGAAATCGTATAAGCTACTCAAATACTATATATAATCAGACAAAAGTGGCTTATAAGGATTCATGTCATGTGTCATCGATCACATTTATCATCAACCCATATCACAATACTCCATGCTGATTCATGGTGCATTAATTATTAACAGAATTTTAGTGATATTGTATATTTGAATTTGATCTTTTTTCTTAATAAAAAAAAAATTCAAAATCACTGAAATTGCATAATTATACCATATAAAATAAAAAAAATAATCATAAAACTGTCATTTTGAAAGTAGAAACATTAGTCCACCAACGTTTGGTACAACAGTTGGACACCCCTCTTAAATCCATGAGGTCGTGGAATCGATTTTCGGGGGAAGCAGTTTACCATCAAGATTTATTCCATGTAATTTAGGTTATATATTAAGTAAATAATATAATACTTTGTCGGGCTTTAGGCCTCTTTCATGTTGTTGAGGTTTAGGCCTCTTTGGTTCATGGTCTGAATTAGGCAGTTATCATGATTATTACATCTTCATGATGTATCAATGTCTTGTAGCGACTAACGTAGATCGTAATCGAATTCTCAAAAAAGAAAAGAAAGTAGAAACATTAATTGCCTAGAATTAGTAAGGCCATCCTGACTAAAAATATTACAAGTTTTAGGTTGGACGGGTATTATAAAATGTCTGACTAGAAAATGAGCGCGATATCCTTGCCCTTATGTAGCCTAAAAGTTGACGTGAGTGACATGCTCTGACTAGAAAATGAGCGCGTGCATAACATCAGCTTAAGGGCCATACTAAGGCAAGAACCTCCTATAACGTAGTACCGTTGTATATCCTTAGTGACAAACTGTTAAGTTATTTTGTACTTACCTCCCTACTGCGCGCACACCCCTGTCTTTGTGAATTTTATCGTTTATTAGTCAACTAATAGAAAAACTAACTCAACAACTATTAAAACAGGAGGGTTTTAGTTTTCCGGAGAGGGTAGGTATTATAAAATCTCTAGACTTGATAAACTTTTATCGACCATGTACTTTTTCAGTCACATCTGGAAACCAAAACGGAATTAACTCTACTTTTTTATATACATGTGTAAAATAAGATTCGAACCTTGGTGATAACCTCAATGGAAGGACACATATATTGATCATATATAGGTTGGAGAACATATACATACACATTTATGTCACTAAAATGTTTCTTATTGAAAACATTGAAATACTTGCACACCAACAAAAGAAAAAGGAGAAATATAAGAGTAATCTTGTCTCTAGAACCAGGTAGCTATATAGAATACAATTAGTTCTTAGATGAAATGTTTATTAATGAGGGAGTGGGATGTCTGCAAGATCTTCTCTGTATGGAATTTCATCTTCTTCCTCAGAGTTAATGTGCCCTTTCTCCATGGTTGATGAAGGTACTACGTCTACGAACGTAACAACACGATCTTTCCGGAACGTTAGGTAAACGATGGCGATGAGGTAGATAGCCATGAGAGGGAAAACAAGCATACCAATGAACACATTACCCACCTTTGGCAAGTTATTGTGTAATAACCAGTCTACAAAACCTGTGCTCAAGTAGTAGACGTTTATACCTATTAGGCATACCCCTAGTATCCATGATATCACTATTATCTGCAAATTAAACCAAAAGTATAATTAGATTATTTTTTCCCCCCATTTTTTGCACTTTTATATTTATACATTTGAATCAGGATCGTCTAACTCAAATGGAGTTAAAATCAGCAATTCAATCAGATATCACTAATCGGACAATAACAAATATTTTGGACTCTGACTAGGGTTTATGAGACCTTGAGTTTGATTGCACATCTGACTTAGAGAAGAAATAAACACTATCGCACTCCATACTTACATAGATTGAGTTTTTGTGAGGACCCATTTTTGTAGAGCTTGTGCTGAACTTCAAGAGTGGGATCAGAGCAAATGGGAGCTCGAAGGAGAGTATCATCTGGTGTATATATACCCCATATATGCATTATTCAACATTTTAATTAGTTTCGACAGAGAAAATAAGCAAATAAAAATAAGTAGAAAGAGTAAAAAAAAAGTAATGCTAACCGATGCAATGATAATGAGTCGGCCAGCACCGGAAGCTCCTCCAATAATGGAGACTACAAGGCTGGGGGTGATAGCAATGCACCTAGTCAACAGGTTTCGTATCCATTTCTTCATTCTAAGGTCCAAAAATCCCTTCATCGCAAAATAATATAGAGGTGAATAAATAAAAATAACAAACAGAGTAGCTTGGTATCTAGAGAATTTCCGCAGAATTTTAAATACCACTTATACATTGGTCGTGTCTTTTACGTGCTATCACATTTTGAGTACCTTCCAACTAGTACACATGAGGATGCTGATAAACGGGGCGTGAACATTTGTAGCTATTGGGGCAACTACGAATTTTCGCGCACTATTTTTTCAAACTCATATGGTTAATTCCATGTGATACCACTTACTCAATAAGGTATAAGTGGAATTTTTGTGAAATCTACTTATATCCCTAGAAAATGCAATGAAGAGATTATTTCAACATTAGTATATAATTTTTGAACCATAATACCTGCATAATATACTGGCCTGCATAAGTACCCGTTATGGTTGAACTTTGTCCCGAAGCTAGCAGCGCAATGGCATACACTATTGAACTTGACTTTCCGAGTACATTCTGCATCATTTATCCCAAAACCAATATGTGATGTTTGTGCATGATGAAGGAATTGATACATTTGATGTAAACATGTAAATGAATACTAGTGCGCTCCGTTTCTAAAAAGATTATACATACCTTTAGAAGAAACGAAGCAGAGTTGAGAGTAAGATCACTGCAGCGATCAGCATTATCTTGGGAGAGATTGTCAGCGGCGCAAACAGTTCCAGAGACCGATATCACCGCTATGTTAATAAGGAATGCAACGAAAAGGGCGAATCCACTTTCTATAAGGAAGTATCTACAGGCACTCTGCATTTGTACCATAGGAATTCAAAACCATATGTATTTATCTAATGCATTCATAACATTTTTGACTAAAATCGTTAGAAGAATATAAACAAGAATTAATGGCTTTGAATAGGGAATTTACATTGATGCCATGGACAGACTGAGGAACCTTTCGAGAGAGAACTAGAGCTGAGTGAAGAAACAGATTATGCCTGAAAATTTCGACACAAAAGTTAGTTAATTTAGATGGTTAAGAAATACAAGTCTACCATGAAAGTGAATGGTTGGTGAGGTGAATAGTGGTATAACTCACTAGAAAAGTAAGTGTGGGTAATGTTTTCCGTTAGTCCAGGAAGGTAAAATCAATTACTGATAAATTAGGCGGTAAAGTCAACTACTAAATAAGCGTCGTTTGCATCAAATTAATGCCGACTAATAAACGATTAATTTGAAAAGTGACTTACGGCATGACAAGTGCTCCTAACAAAGCAATGGCGTCGCCAGTAGCACCTTTGCCATTGAGTTTTGGGATGAACATGCCCTTCAATAACTCCCCAGCAGGTGGTTTTACATAACTCATCTCTCCGAAATAACATGCCGCCATCACAAACACTAGTATTGCTATCAACATCTCCAACTTCCTTACCTGATTCTCCGATAAAAAAAGATCCATCAACAGTAATCATTCGGAAAAATCTAATTAATACATCAAATAAATGAAATAAAGAGAAACTAATGATTGGGTAAAGAAAGTTGACTTATGATTTCAAATATATTTGGGGCTTTCTCGAAACATAATTGAGATTACGCATTTAATAGAACTGTTTGTGCCCGTGGGACACGTTAGACCCTAGTAATATTATATTTCGAAATATTTTTACTAACTATCGTCTATCAATAGTTTACTATGCAAGTAATTTAATTCAATAAATTACCCCATATTTTTGCAAGCCGAGCAGTAGGAGGGTACTAAAACCAGTTAGTAGGACTCCAACCCATACTGGAATATGGAAGAGTATATTTAAAGCAAAGGCCGTCCCAATCACTGCATCCAACACCAAACATTAATATCATGTTTTATTTTATATGTAGATAACATATATGTAAATGTGTGTGTATATCTATGCAAACCTTCAGGAATATCAGCTGCAATAACAGCAAGCTCCGCTAGCAGCCATAGACAATATTTGACGTATATTGGATATTCCGCTTTACAAATCTCGGCTAAATGTTTTCCTGCAATAATATTAATTCATATATAAAAAAAAAAAATCAGTATTTTTAGGTATATTTATTATATGGTAATCTAAAATGAGAAGTTTTATGCGCCTCCTATAAGTGTTAAAGGCACCTCCTTCCAACACAAAGTCCCTCTCAAAATACTCATATTTTTATACCTAGTGTTTACTAAAGTTAATTTTAGGTTTATCAAACCTAAAGTTACCTACTGTTTACAGGTTTATTAAACCTAACCCATGTTTCCGACAGAATATATGACATAAAGTATGCAGAATAGGACAAATTATTAGTCTAAACTCAAACTAAACAAACCAAATATCTGATACTCATTAGAATAAAATGTCTAATCGATAATGAGTTTTTGTGACCTTACCAGTGGTTACACCAAGATTTGCAGCTAAGGATTGAATAATTAGGGCAAAAATTAACCCAATGAGGATCACCCACAATAGCTGATAATGTAACCCCGCAAAAAGATAAAATCAAAATGAGTCAGCCTTTTGTTTTTATATTTCATTTAATTTTACTTCTTTGAAATTGACAAAAGTTTGAAGGAAATAATTGAGAAAACATAATTTTGTTAATTAATAAATTAAACCTCATATCGATGATTCGCTCCAGCTTGTAGATCAGTTTCCACTATTATCCAAAAATGACAACAAAAATAAAAATAAAATAAACAAAATATATATATAATTTAAAGAGAGTTCTTTTTTGTTTATGTACTTACAGTTTCCTGGATCAAGATAAGCTAAAGAAACTAGAAACCCCGGACCAACGTGAGATAAAAATTTCCTCCACCCTGGTTTCTAATAAGTCAAAAAACACAAATTAGTATATAATAGTAGCCATTAAACATTTAGACTAGATTTTTCTAACTTAGGTGGTGGTCTTTTTTTTTTAGATCGTGTGAATCTAAATCGTCTGAGTCTAACTTTAACTCGTCTGAGTCTGCATTGTTTGGTTAGAGATATAATTATCATTTCTTTATGTTGAAATCTAATAAACGCAAAATCAGATTGAGTCTATTATTAATACCAGTTAGATACAAATAAGATAAAAAATAAATATTCTGAAATTTAACAGAGTCAATTCAGATCCCGAGTTAGATTTCAGATATCTCCATTTGAATGGCAATAAACAAACACCAACTTAACAGAGAGAGAAAGGATCACAATCGAACCCCACATGCATGTAAAATTATGAAATGAAGGGATAAAATTGAGTAGGAGAAAACAAGATTACCTTGACATTGGAATCACCATCTTGATTGAGGTACTTGTTTGCATTAGGATTATTAATGGTTGGTTGAATCTTGTCACACAAATCAAGTGAAGCAACTCTATTACTTCCTCCTTTTGAAACTCCATCTTCCCTCTCTATCACTTGTAATTGTTGTTCTTGGTATTGTTTTCTTTCCATCTTAATTTCTCTCTCTAAACTTCTTCTCTCACTAACTTATGATTCTTTCTCTTTTACTACTCTAACCCATACTCTCTTCCCACACTATTTATAGACACATAAGTATATGAAAATTTTATTAAACAAAAAGGAGATGAGCTAATTGCATGTGAAAACTCACAATCAAACCCCCCACCACACTGGTTCTTTATTACAATATTTGCAGTTTTTAGTGTCTAATTAGAGCTGACTTGAGAGAGAAAAAAAAGAAGACAAGAGAGAGAATGTATTAGGTAGGCCGTAGGCCAATGAGGTCACTATCTATTAAAAACACTTCAAAATATGGAACTCAATTTTTTTTTGTTATAGGCTTTGGAAACCAATAAAAAGATGACACACTAATGTGAAAGTGGCAATTGAACGATGTTAAATTACCCGAAAAGAAAGAAGAGTATGACCGGGAAAAATAAAAAGATCCAACCGTCCAAAGCAGATGTGGTGGGCCCTCATTGGTTGGACTCCTCTCTAAATGATCTGATCAATGAAGATCGCCCACAACAGCTTAGAGCATCTCCAATGCAACACTCAAATTCTAAATCTTAGAGTGTCACATAGGATTTTTTAGAGTTTTTCTTTAAAATTCATCTCCAATACAAAACTCAATATGAATCTCTAAAGTGATGTGTCAAGATTTATTTTAAAGATCCTTAAGAGGACACTCTAAATTTAGAGTGTCACATAAACAAAATCAATTAGTTTTAAACCGAAATATAAGTTTTTAGAGTCTCTCTTGAGTGTTGCATTGGAGAAGGTTTTGCAATGGTAGCTAATATGTGGACAACTAGTTTTTTTATACGGACAAATGGGTAAGAGGTGGAAAAATATTAATCACTTTTAAAAGGGAACAACCAAAAACTTCTCCTAGTTTCTCTCTCTATATCTGACCGGCTCCTCCTCAATTTCGTATTTCTTCCTCTTTCTATCTGTTATTCTCTCTCTAATATGACTAGTTCTTACTTTTAAAATTCAAAGTTAACCTAATAAAGTAGGGTATTTTCTCCTTTTTGTTCTCAACTTTTACCCCAAGACCATGAAGGTATTAATTTGTTCTTCATTTACTTTCTCTCTCTAAACAAGAGGGAAGAAGAGATGGTGATGGTTGACTAATTCCAAAAGATCTTAATGTTTCCAACAAATGGTGATATCCAAATGAAATTTGGAATGTTTGTTTATTCATGTTGAGCCTGAAGTAATAGAAGATAAAGCCCAAAAAACCCTAAAAATAAGAATGAGATCTTGAAGATTTGATCACCTTTACACAAGAAACCCTAAACCATGAGCTAGAGTCGGATAGTTCTTATAAGAACTTCATCAAATCTCTTTCAAAATCAAGAAATTTCTGTGACAGCTAAATTGATCAAGAAAGTTACTCCCTAGAAAAAACGTTTTTTCTTCATTTTTCAGGTTTGAAATTTGGATGGGTGATGGTGGCCATTTGAAGAACACGGTGGGTAATGGTTGTTTGGAGAAGGTGGAGGTGAAGATTATGTTTACACCCAAAATGGTTGTCCATATAAAAACTTTGTTTGTCCATATATTGGCAACCTTTTGCAATAGAGTGTCTCTAAAAGGTCAAATAGGAAAGAGACAATTTAGAGATCTATTTTTCACATTGACACATAGGATTTTTAGAGTTTTTTTAAGTCTTGTACTGGAGATGCTCTTAAACACACATAAAATAATGAAAAATGACAGGGAACAAAAAAATCCAGACATACTCTACATATACATCCTATGTGACTTGTTGTTTCGTGTTTTTGATAATTCTATCATTTCTCTAAAATAATTTTAAACCAACTAAGATTCCTTTTTGTATTTTAGCAACTAAAGTGGCCTTTAAAGCCACCACCAAAGTGTTTCAACATCCTCTTGCGGTTGAGGAATTGTTTAAGCAGATTGTGGCATTTGGCAAAAACAGAACATGTGTAGCCAGTCAAGTCAGACCCAAATTAGCTAAAGGGGTTGTTTTTGGGTGAACAATGCCAAAAACCAATAATTTGGCTCAGATAGATCCCTCTAGACTAGTCTTGTTAATAATTTTACAAAGACCCAAATAAATTTCAAGTTTTAGTACAGTAGTTAAAAATGTCCGTCGACAAAGAGTGTGATGTTCAATCCCTTAAAATATCATTGATATTTTATTTTATTTTTGTTTTTATTTTTCATTGTTTACATGAAGGAGGTTTATTCCGTTTTGGGTAATCAAACGTTTCGCGAGGACTTGTGTAGATGTTTTTTTTTTTGTTGAAGACTTGTGTAGATGTTAGTATTGTGTGGTTCATGCCTTCCTTTTTCTTTTCTTTAAGTAGGTGATGCCCTTTCAACAAAAAAAAAGGTAGGTGATGCCCTTGATTTATTTCTCATTGTCTTTCTATTTTTTTCATTATGTTAGTCCCTTCAATATTTTTTAGAATACTTGTATATATTATATGTAACTATGTAAGTAAGATACATGAAAACACCTCTTTGTGGTACAAGATAATTTACAATAACATTGTTAAACAAAAGAACAAGATTGAATTTCTCAATATGCTTGAACAAAAGCGTTTCTTTCATTATTCAGTGATTTGTACCTAAACATTGGGAAGTTGTCAACCCATATTGGAACATATCAAATTCAAGCTATCAGATCACATCTGACATTATTACTTATTGGATACTTTTATGTTAATGGTTTTTTATTTCACCTAATATATTTTATGGAACAACTGGAAATAAATTTTATTCTATTGAATTATTTGTCTGCTATTAAACACAACTTTAATATTTTTCTCTTTCTTTCACGATCATCTTCTTACTTTCTCTCATCATTATCTACTAAAACCACAAAAAAAAATATGGATTCTCTCTCATCAATACAATATTAATATTATCAAATTTTAGATTTTATTTGGCTAAGTTACAAACTCTAAATCTAGTCATTAAATCTTTTAATTGGATGACTGAAGAGGTTAACCTTACCCTTATACCAAAATCAAGAACCACTACAATATTAGGAGAAGGATAAGGAATCCTGAGATATATGTTTGGAGATGCAATGGAGGGAGATAGATGGGCATAGTGCATAGATGGTTGACTTTCATTATTTATTTATTTAAATTAATAATTGATGATGTATTAGTGAGCTTAAGGGATTTAAGTTTAAGGAAAAATAAAACACGAGGTTAACTCAGTCGTGCTCGTGTGTAACCCGTGGTTTACAAGAACAGACACGCTGACCAAATCTCCTATATTATGATACAAACGTTCCTGCAATACAGAACATGCCCGACGACTCTATGTTTTTTTAAGTGTTTTTATTGTTGTAGTTCAAGGTTCGTTTGGGTCAAGTTCTTTTTTTTATTACTTTTATTATTGGATTTAAGGGAAACTATATTAGATAATGGGTTTTCTATATATTTGATTAAAAATAAATTCTTTTCGAGAGAAAAGGTATACAAAAATTATAAGAGTAAGAGACAAATGTATATCTGACTATGTGAGTCAAAGCTGGACCAGTGAGTTTGCCTCACAAAAATACTTTGTCACTAATGTTTTCATTGAAATTCTACTTTTCTTGTGTTTGATTTTGCTCCACATTTAATTCTATATTTTTATAAATAATAGTAACTCTCTAAATTCCGATATTCTTTACCGATTAATTTAGAAAAACTATTTCTAACTAAACGATCAAGGTTGTACCAGTGTAAGTGTGTAACCAGTCTGTTGGTCCTGTAGCAAGGCCTTGGATAACCAGACCCTGCCCAATCCAAGCCCAAGATGTTTGGGTAGCTATTCAACATAGGCCTGGTTTAGGCCTTTGTCTAGGGAGGACAGGGTTGGTGTAGGCCCAATAACTTTCATCCGTCAGTTTGATCTTAAATGGGTAAATATAGAAAGGGAAGTTTATATGCACTTAGTGAAAAGTGTGTTATACACACGGACACACGGACATTTCAGTTTTCACTTGAATATGTCAGTTCGCTATGAGCCTATGACTACAAGAATCCGTTTTGATAGTTGGTTACTACGAAACATAAGGACTTGCCAGTAACAAACTACAAGAATCCGACAATACCATTGTTCTCTCGCTTACCTTCTATTGTTTGTGACTAAAAGGCCTCGATCGAGAACTTTTGTTCTGTGTCTAGAGACGAACAAAAGAGAGATACACAATTTTGGGAGTCTTTTTTCGTCTAAAATAATGGAACTAAGTGGTGTGGTGCATAGCATAAATGTTTGTTATTTCATTATTTGTGTAAACAAAATATTGGAGGGGGTGTCCAAAATTTCTCTATCATAGAGCTTCAAGTAAAGAAGAAAGCTAACAGGAGGAGGTGGAGTTTCAAAATCATTTGAGGAGGAGTTTTAAAAGAAACCAAACAAACAAGGGGCAGAAATGGCTTTCCTCACTCTTTCCTTCTCTCATCTCCTCCTTCAACCTAATCCACTTTCTTCTTCTCATCTTCCAAGCAGCTTGAATCCATTGTTTCAGATTCAAAACCCTACCCAAATCTCAATTTACAAAACCAGTAACAGTAAAAGCCGAACCTTCAAATTTCCCCTCTGCTGTACCGCTTCTAAGCAGCAGCAGCAACCACCACCCAGCAATGGAAGGTCAGTACGGAAGAGACCAACACCGCCCAGAAAAAAGGGTTCTTCAAAGACAGTCACTACAGTGTTTAATGGGGAAGATGAAGATGAAGACGGTGGTGGTTCGAGCTCCTACTCCAACTCTTACCACCCTTCTCCGTTACCAAAACCTCCTGTTGGGTTTGTTCTTGATAGTCATGGCAAAGTTCTTATGGCTTCTTCCAAGCGAATAGCAACTATAGTAATGTTTCTCTTCCATTTTGACATTGCTTACTATCTGTTTGTTATAATTACTCAGTCCTTGTTTCTTTCATCCAAAGTTACTCTTAAAACAAAATTCGGACTTTATCAGTAGGTATCATAACATTTAATCCCCAAAAGACTAGGAAATATACACTCAACTTCACTAACCCGAACATTCGGTGTTATACTGAAAATTTCTATACGACTAGTTAAGGGTAATGGTTTCTGAAGTACCCAAGAATGGGAGAAGAAACCCGAATGCTGTAAGTAATGGGCTCAAAGTTTCTGGTAATATTAGTCTAGATCTTCTGACTTACTGTAGAAATGACTTGCAAGTAGGTTATCATTAAATTAGAATTTGCCCAGAATGTGAATATGCAACAACATTCAAAACAACAAGGTCTTTACGCTTATGAGATGATACACATATGTGAATTTTGCACTGCGGAAATCACATATACCATTAAATAGATGCATATAACAATGTTACATTTGCATCTCCATAGTCCTATGGTTGAACATAGTTCTGCTCCCTCTAGTAGATTCTGGTTATGTGGAGGTCAATAATATTAGAACATACTTATTTATTGAAGGATGAGTGACAAATGAGGAACCACTTCGCTTAAGATCAGAGCATGGTTTAGAGTAGGAATTTTCTTGCCTAGTTGAATTCGGGAAGAGTTTGATAGGTTTTTGAATGTTTTTAGTTATTCATGAAATATATTGCATTCGTCATTGCATAAAAATTAAGGTGTGAGTGGGATTCGGGTTTTGTTTGGATTTACCTTCTACAAGTTTCTCACTGAGTATACCTTCTAATGCTATATTCTTCTTCGCTACATCATATCTTAGCTATGTAACCAATTAAATATATCTATATATACAGTATACATATTTCTTGTTATGGAGGGAAATACTTCTGGCTTAAAGTGGAGGAGTTGATGGTTGTTAACTGTACAAATAGATGAATAGAATTTGTTAAATAATTTTGTAACCATCTTGTACAAAATAAATATTGGATTTCATGCGTGAAGATTCTAAAGATGCTATTGACAGGTTGATTCTACAAACAATTTGCCATTAGATTGCGTAATAAGACGAATCTTCAGAAGCTCCCAAGGGGACGAGTGCATGCTGCTGTGCCCGGTTGACACGTAAGCGCCTTTGTAGTTCAATAGCAATTTGCTTTTTTGGAGAAAAATTGTAGGTGTCGGCCTGTCTAGGCTCTCGAGTATGGACTACTTTCTTGAATTATGTTTTGGATGTTTATGTACTTTTATGAGTTATTTGCTGCCAGAAGAGAGTAAATGGGAGGAATCTATCTCGATTTTTCTATAAGTGGGACCCCTTTCTGTTCATTAATTCTGTTTTAGTTAAGCTTCCAATAGACATCACTGATCCCTAACGTTGTTACTTGGATAAACAGTAACCATTCTAACTTGGGAGAGAGAAACACATCACCAAATAGAGTATAGTTTGTAGGTTTAAGTATTCTACTACTTTACACATTATCTAATTTCAATGGCTAACCTAGCATTACTCCTGCAGACCTGTACAGATATTGAAGAGCACAAATATTGATGGATGGGCAGCTGTAAGTCTCCTTGTTACGTTGTTTATTTATTCTGATGTAAACAGCTCATGGAAACTGGTCGATGAAACTACTAGTTTGGAAAAAAAAAACATTGATACGATAAAACCACAACCTTGATGCAGCATCAATGCGTACCCGCACGTGCAAAACCCAGTTGTATCTTACATAGCTTAGAAATTAAATTCCATTTTCATTTAATTTATTGCTTATGGTGTTAAAACATGATGGATACATATAAAGCAACAGTGCATCATGGCGAGATTGAGGTGTTAATATCTATGTTAAACTGACAAGTAGTAGAAGTTATTTAAGTAATGAAACTAACGATTTCTGTTTTGTTATGGACCTGTCTTTCCTTGTCTAGGTAAGTGATGAGGAAGTTGAAGCTATTCTCCCTGCTGCTGCTTATGCACTTGCCAAGATTCATATGCATCTTGTCTTTAGTGGGTATGGTTTAGTCGTAGATATATTGAGCATTTGATCTCGGCCCCAGCCAAT
This sequence comes from Eschscholzia californica, assembly GCF_041429995.1. Lineage (NCBI taxonomy): Eukaryota > Viridiplantae > Streptophyta > Magnoliopsida > Ranunculales > Papaveraceae > Eschscholzia > Eschscholzia californica. Next base: position 40,408,436 of record NW_028238483.1, on the reverse strand, counting down.
TGTTTCACATCTTTTAGATTTTATAAATTACAGCCTAATGTTATCTTTTTTTCTCCTCTCAGCTTTTGTTATACAGCACGTGGTGGATTTTGCTACTCAGAAGAGGACATTTTCGAATTTGGCTCAGGCAAATGACCTTTTTCCCTTTATTAAATGTTTGCAATGCCATATTTTTCTATAAGTGATTAACGATGACTTGGATGATGTTTTGTCATGGAATTTTATTTATGTACATGCCCCCTCCTGAAGCTTGTTCATTATGTGCAGATAGTGGTCAAGATATAGATGGCTTGCCAACTGAAGGTGTAGAAATTACATGCTTCCACCAGGTAAGGTTATTTATATGCTTTTGTGAGTTTTTCTGAGTTTTTGTTACTTTGTTCAAGACCTAAATTGTTAGCAGGGAGTTACTTTGTGAGTTCTGCCCATGTAAATATATAGTAGTCCAACAAATAAAAAATGAAAAAGTTCTCTCTGAAGAAACGCAGAGAGGTCTGCTACTGTTTCCAGATCTAGAAACAAGTAGCTGAGACCAGATATTTGACGATAATCAGAAGTCATAATGTATAACAGGAGAGTGTTTACAGCCTTCCACAAATCGTGGAGATAACACAACCCAAAAAAAATCTATCTCGTATATTCTATCAGCAAATCCATATCTGACATTTAATTTGATCTCTGAAGCTGCTGTAGATTAGTAAAAGTTAATTACATAATCCTTGTATGGTAATCGTTTTTTATTTCTTAAAGTTCATGTCATTTAGAGGGCTATGTCCCTTGATGTATGAGATATCTATTCTTTAATGACATCCTTTTACTATTTTGCAGGATGGCGTTCATTATATGATATATACACCCTCTGACCCACTTCTATTTGTTGCCGTGAAGGTAAATTACTGTTTTTCCTTGAAAGCGATGTACTTTCTTAGTTGATTGAGTACAAGTACTTTTTCTACTCCCTAGTCTAAGCATTTGCAAGTTTATTTGCGGTTCTGTTATGATTTACTTCTCAAGTTTGCTGGTTCTATCTTTTTTACATGCTTTTGAATTTAAGTAGTAAATCTCTAGTTTGTGATCAATGGTGAAAAATAACAGACTTCCTGTTTCGCTAATGCAGGAGGAAAATGGCATGCTGCAGATTGCTGAAGATGTAAGTTATCTCGTATCATTATATATTTATATTGTCATATTGGCTTCAAAGTTTTATTTCCTTTCAAGACCTTTGTGTTCTTTTCTTATGAGCATCCTGTAGCAGTCTAAACAGTAGTCATCTCTTTCCAATTTTCATTATTCAGGCACATGGAATGATTCAAATTTCGTGATAAAAGCCAATGAGCTACAAAATAATGACTACTTATAGAGTTTTAAGTTCTATAGAGTAACGGATAAAAAAAAAAAAAAGAGAAAACCCCCAAAAAGATTGGAACAATGCTAGTACATTATCGAAGTTGATATCATGATATATCCATGCTATACTGTTCGATTATCGATAGTTTATGACAAATGCCAAGATATATGTGACTTTGCCAATTATCTCGGTGATGTATTGGGCAATAGGTATATCTTATTTCGTGTATAACTGATATATCACTATTATCCTACAAAACTGGCATAATCCACTAGCATGACTCATGAAAAAACTAATAGAACAAGATCAATATTTTCCTTGCTGCATTTATGATTCTATCAAGTGTGCACTAGTATATTACATTTAAGTTCCATACTTAATTTGTAGGACCATGAACACATCGAATTTGCAAATGTGAAAAATTAACAAAGTAAAGAACCTTTTACACACATTCGAGAAATTACTGATTTGAATCGTGAGAATATGTGCCCAAACACCTTATAAACCTACTACTGTTTGTGTTTTCTTGCAATGGGCGTTTTTGATGTCTGGTATGCTCTACTATTTCTTTCTTCGATATAACAGGATCTGTTGGAGGACCCGGCAATCATAGATGCCATAGATGAAGAGACAGAATTCAATGCTTTGGTGGTATGCATAAGCTTCCCTCAGTACCTCAACTAACAAACCGATATAATATATATATATATAATAGATTAACGAGGTGTATGATACATTCATTTGTTACATTGTTTTGGGGATATTTTGTAGGAGGAAGAGGCTGCTCTGTTGGAGTCATTGTTAGGAGAACGATGAATTTGAGGAGGCTCAATGAGATGCTGTCTAATGGTTTCTTGTTGTCCAAAGATTGCTTGCATTCTTAATGGGAAGCTCAGTAGATTTGATGTATGTAAATATCATTTTTAGAAACTCAAAAGCATGTGTATATGCAGGTAGCTAGCTATATATGCAGACTTTGTATGCATATAAACAATTTTGTGTATGATTCAAGCTTGTTATTCAGTAGTTGTGTCTGCTTTATAAATTCGCATTTGTTTAGGAGATACACTTTTGAAATACAAATACAAGATAAACAAAATACATGGGATATATAAAATTTTTGGCTGACATAAATTGACTTGGGCAGACTTCGATCGACTCTGAACCATGAAACTTGTGTCTTTTTTTTAAGTATGATCAACATGAAGGGTTTGGGTTAAAACAATCAGCAAGTCAGCAAGTCGAGCTAAAGTAGACCAGACTAATCGAATAGGTTTTAACTAATTTGACTTTTGAGCTAAAAATGGTTGGCAACGGACTATGTATAACACTGAAGTTTTATTGATTTAGTACAAGTACAACTGCCATTACATTCAAGCTCCCCCATCCCCATATACACAATATTGTAACTCAGCAAAGACCTTACTAACTCAAAACTAAACCCATCACTATCACAAAATACTATTTTCCCAAAATATTTTACAGAGACATTTATTTGATATCATTTTAAAATTCAATTTGTATATATCTAGGTTTTTTATTCCTTATACCCATCTAGCTAGTAGTACCTAGTACCTACATAGCAAAGATCATGAGAACTCAACATCCATTTTTCGATGGAACTTGAAGCCCTCCAGGTGATGATGTGAGAAGATTGTTTGCAGGAGCAGTGCTAGCTAGCCAATGACAATCGTCGAAGGAGCATATAGACCCAGTGGCTGGCCTCTCTACCACATCAATTGGCTTCATAAAAGTCGGTCCCCAAGTTGGTGTTCCATCCTCATAAGAATTATGTGTCATTCTCGTTATCTCCGTCCCGTCTGTTTTAGCTATGAATATATCGCCATAAGGCTGAAAATGATGTGGGTTTGCAATAGGTTCGGCTGATACTGCTGCATAATCAGTAGTGAATGCAATTCGAGTTGAATCAGGACTAAACCATGGATGATTAGTTCTTCCACCTTCACCACTCTGAATCACTTTCTTTAATCCTGTTCCATTTGGATGTATGAAGTAAATCTCAAAGCTTCCACCGCCAGGGTTGTGTCTATCAGAAGCGAAAGCAATCCATTCTCCGTCAGGAGACCAATTGCACATTGTATCGGTCCATGGTCCTTCTGTTAATCTGTATATCCCACCTTTCTCTCCTTCTAAAGAATCCATTACATATAAGTTCTTATGACCTGATCTTCCTGATCTGAACGCAACCCATTTTCCATCTGGTGATGCTGATGGAAATGCATTGTTTTCGCCTCCTGTTGTGAGTTTTTTCACTGATACTGATGAATTATCGTCTTCTTCGTTGAATGTCACTGAGATAATATCTACTTGAGTTCTTTCGGAAGCGAATATTGGTCCAGCACTTGTATAAATAACTCCTTTTCTTTTCCAATCCCAACTAGTAGAGAAAGACATACCAGATAAGATTTGTCTTTTGCCAGATCCATCCAAGTTCACAACAAAAAGACCAGGCAATCCATTATAAGCGATTCGATCTCCATTTGGGGAGAAAGAAGGAAAAGTCCCACCAATTCTGAACAATGATATTTCTTCAGATGGACTTTGAATGTTCTCAAACAAAAGCTTCTTCTTTTCTTTCCCATTACTACTAATACCTCTGCATCTATGGTACCCAATAAGACTCCCATCAGAGTTGAAAAATGGATTGTAGTGATGTGTTTTCGGCGAAACCCTATTCGTTAACTCGACGAATTGGTTTGTAGTAAGATCAAACAGCTCAATATGTCTGAAATCTGAAGTGGGTCTTCTTGTAGCAACAGCAATGAATCTTTTGTTCTTGAGAGAGAAAGCAGGAGTAAAAGCATGAACACCAGGTGGAGTAACCCTATCAATTTTTACAGAAAAGGTCTCTTCTTTGATCAGAGAAGAAGAAAGGGTTGCTTTATATATACTCCACCAACCATCATCACTACTTCTATGAAAATAAAAAGTAGAATCATCAACCCAACAAGGCCAACCTCCATGATCAACAACTTTAACCCTACTTGATCCATCTAGTGTTCTGAAAACATAAATATGAGTATTAAGATCTTCAATCTCACCATCCCAACCTTTCTCTCCAGAAGAAGCAACAGCAGTCCAAATCCCAGATGGTGAAACAGCAGGACTAAAATCAGCTACCCCATAAGGAGTTAATCTCTGAGTTTTCCCTGTTCTAAGATGAGTTGAATACACAGATGACCAACTCTTTCTGGGTAATCCTGGATTTTCATGGGTAGATACATAAATCAGAAACTCACCTGAAACTGAAGGTTTGTCTTTCATGGATACTCTTTCTCTCTTACCCACTTCTTCTTCTTGATGTAGTAAAGGTATCTGAATTCGATTTCGGTGTAAATTTGATTCTTCAAGAACTGACCTTGATCTTCCAGTACTGTCACCATGAACTTGGGGGTGATGATGAGAAGTGTAAGCATCAAGAAATATATTGGAAGATCCATTTCTCTCAGTGACATAGATGAGAAGTTGAAGAGGAGAATTATCATTAGCTAGGGTTAGGATTTGTGATTGTTCGGAGAGAAGAGAGAGGAGGGTAGATGATGAATTGGGAGATGGAAAATACCCATTGAAGTTGACTGAAACACCATCAGTAATTTGAAGTTCATGATGTTTATGGTAATGGTGGTGGTGGGGGAGAGAGAGGGAGATAGGGAGAGTGAATATATCAAAAGCATATTTTGATCTACCAAGAGTACCAAAAACTATACTGGTACTGGTGTTAGTTGAAAATCCATCTAGGGCTGAAGTAAAGATTGGGAAGAGATGAAGAAGGAAGAGTAACAGATAAAAGGAGGAAGATGATGATGATGGGTTTGCCATGGAATCGTTTGATGGTCTTCTGAGAGATTTGTTGTTGTGATTGTTGTCAAAATTGTGTTTATAGTCAATAAATGGATAGAATTCCAATACTGGAAGAAAATGATAACGATATCTTTGAAAATAACCACATAAAAAACTTCCACATTTGAAAAAAAAAGAACCTTCTTCCATGTTTGAAAAAGGTCCCACCAGTTACAGGCAGGAAGATTTTTGTAAGAAATTGGACCAATCTAATTTTACACAAGGGTCCCTTCATCTAGACATTTCGTCGAAGAACTGATTGCTGAGACAGAGGGTCGGAGGCGGTGATGGTCGGACACAGCAACGGAGATGAGAGGGAAGAAACAACTTCATAGATTGCAAAGGTTTATACCTACGAAAGAAGGCTTCCTCAGTCGTCAACACAAAGAGAGAGCTGACATGGGGTACAGTCTTCGATTTTAGGTTCTAAAATGAACATCCCTAACAAAATAAAGCTAGTTGCTTCTAAATAAATTGAGAAGTTTTTTGCCGAAGTCTTCCGTGCATATAGCGAAAACTTCGAACCTGCACACGGAACCTTCTAAATCACTCGAATCAGTGAAGAGAAACCAACTCAAAAGAATCTTCCTTTAATAGAAAGAATGAGACTATTCATAACATTAGTAATACATAACTAGACACTCCATGTAAATGTTGGGTGGGGAAAAGGAAAATACTTGTTCAAACACAAATGATTTTATTGGTAGAGATGGGGGTAATCACAAGAAGGGAGAAGGAATAGGCTTATTTGAGCTTCTTACTGAAGTCAGAGAGCTCCAATAGTTGAATCTTCGGAATACTTGCTGCTTCCTCCCTCTCTTTCTGAGTGTTATACCCCCAGTCCCCTGCACACCAAAAAAAAACAAACCTAAATACCAATAACCACACACATTCATTTAAACCCTTGACCTTGAGAACAAGAAACAAGACAGAAAATAATTCAGATATCATGAGAGTTTTAAAGTGAACTGAAAATCTCACCCAAATACAAATTCCATCCATCCAACTCAGGCTCTTTGATGACGTTTTTCAAAGTTGCAAGTCGATCTTCCACAAAGCTGCTCAAAGGAAAAAAATAAAAAAAGATGGTACTTCCTATCAAGATGTCCATACTGGCTTAAAAATATTTAGAAAAAAGTTGGTATCCAGTTATTCTTGTTCAAGGAGAGATGCTTAGTGTTATCCGAAAAGCTGCAGATAACTCACACCGGCATATATGCCTCAAAGGATTTTAAGTTAAGTGATATTCTATGAATAGTATGGCATAACAGAGTAGAATTTGTATTTATAAACATGGTTACAAGTATTTACTTTTTGGGTGTCCGTCTTAGGCCTTACTTGCCCCTAGTGGTCTTGGGCATATCTCACCCCAAAAAAAACTTGCTCAAGAGGTGAGGTTTCCCTAAGACAAAGTGACCAACACCCCCTCTCATAAATGTCGGACTAACACCAACCATCTTTCCCTTCACACATTGGAAGTCTACCTTCACTTCTACAATGGGACCTGAAAGACTTCAGTGAACCTGGGCTCTGATACCATTTGTGGGAGTGGTCTTAGACCTTACTTGGCTGCAAGTGGCCTTGGGTTTATCTCACCCTAAAAGCTAGCTCAAGAGGTGAGGTTTTCCCTCCCTTATAAAGTTACCACAACCCTCCCATAACTATTGTGGGACTAAAATTGTTTACTATATTTGATCAGTTGATAGTCAAGAGAATCATGGGATACGAAATTGGGTGTAAGGTGTGTTTGCAGAAGCATGAACGTTCACCCTACAGAGATATGGATTTGGTTAATAGCAAAAAAATATAGCCCCTCCCAACTTACTGCAGTGTTAAACCCTGGTGTTCTGGTTTCATCTGAAGTTGCTTCAACACTTCCACCTTCGGACTGCAGAGCAAAAGTTCCAAGAAACCGTGAAAACTGACCCGAAACTGGGAAAGGTATAAAAATAAATTTCACTTTTGCTATTTAATGTACAAACCCTGTTCCCAGGCCATAGATTCTGTCTGCTGGAAGTTTTACACCAGCCAGCTCTTGCAATAGGGCTTCAGCAAATCGACTCTGAAACACCAAAGACAATGCATTGGAGCGAGGAAACAAAACTTTGGAATTGGTATTAGGGAGTTATCCAGGAAGTTGTTCAAACATATATACCAGCAAGTTCTTAAAAGATTTCTCAAGTCTTAAGTGACAGAATTAATTTTGTAAGCGAAAGCACACCTGTTTCGTGGTGACAATATACACCCTTGAGCTTGCGAATTTCAGAGCATCTGAGACACCTGGATACAATCTTCAAGGAACGAAGGTCTAATCAATTTTCAATTCGAGACCCTTATCTAATAAAGCTCATATAAATTAATTATATCTAAGAAGGAAAACAGAAATCAAAATGATCTAACAGGAATGGTCTAGCTACAGTCCTTGCCCCCTCGACTAACTTTTCTGCACAAATCTAGTTATGCCTAACCCTAACAACAGGTTTTGACAATATAGTGCAGACTGCAGAGTGCTTCTCAGTTCATAATAAGAATGAAGCTAATCAACGGCAAATTAAACCATCAAACACATAATAATAATAATAATAATAACAATATGATAACAGTTTATTCCTCTAGTGAGTTTTAGATAAGAGGGAGAGAGTAAAGGAGTTTTGTGCAAACTCATAATGTAAGTCGACAAAGCAGAACTACTTCAGACAAGTCGGTATGTTCCAGGTGAACCTCAGAGGCTGAGACAATCACTTGTCCTATCAGCATTACGTGCGTCCAGTAATTATGATAAGGGCATTCCACGATGAACACAACATAAGTCGTTCACTAAATATTTTCACTATTTTACATTCATATCCTTAATATGCCAACTAGCCCTTCACTTTGAGTTTAAGCGCATAATGTATGTGGGTGTGGGTGTGGGTGTGGCTAAAGAGGTTTACAGAAATTATCTATTAAATTGAATATATATCAGCATATGGAGGGGACTCAAAATGCAGCTCAAATAACATAGCTAGTCTTTACTCTGAAATCATTTATCTAGAGATTGAACCTACGAAATTAAGTAAAATAAACCTACGCCAGAAGAAGATTAATTTCAAGGTTTAATTTTCAATTTCGGATTATATTTCAGTCCACTAGGAAATGGAGACCACTGAAGATGTCAAAAACAATTACCTATTTGCGCCAATCCAACTTGACAGGTCATTGTCTATCCATTCATCCCTAACTTTGCCGAAAAGCTCAACTAGAGGTTCCCTCTTTTCATCCCACTCCTCCATAATGATGGGTTTCAGTTGTGACCAGTTCTCCAATATTCCTTCAATTGTAAGTCCTGCTGCAACCTTCCACAATAATATGTAATATGTCAGTTGTGGGCCACGTATGAAATCATACCGTGAAGAATAATTTTGTTTTTGTTGTGGCTAGATTTTGAGTTGTCTCCCAAAGAACTTGTAACGATGTCGATAGAGATGTCGGGTCTTTTGCATCAAATTTTGGTCTGCATAAATGACCTCCTCCTTGAATTTTAGAATCTTTTAAATAAAGAATGTCACATGAAATAGGTGTATGTGCCCACCGAAGACTTTCGGATGGTTGGCACCCTCATCTCCAGCAACAGCCTCACAAGCAATAAATTCTCATATCCAGTTTCCACAACAGGGCGAACCTGACACATCATAAAAAGATATGTTTGATTATTACGACCTAATACTTGCTTCTTTATAATCTAAAGTCGACTATAAATGAAAGTCCTTGTTAATTGGTATTTTTAGAGAGGATTTACATGATTTCACTGGCAAAAGTGAAAATGAATCAATGAAATTTGCCAATCATCATAAAATTGAGAATGCAGCAGAGAGAAAATGAAGTATGATAGCATATGATTAGGTAGAGAAGAATGAGTGAGCAAAAAAAGAAGTAGCGAACCCTAATCAGAATATTTCATGTTTCAGGTTTCAAACTTATACACCAGAACCTGACCCCTTTTTTTACACCAACACACCAAGATGTACAAACATTTCAATAACATAAAACATGAAATGAAACAGAAAGTGGTACTCAAGCGCCCATGCAAAGAAGCTTCTTTAACCATCGACCTTGCTTTTCTATTTTCATAATTATAGTCTTATTTGTATTAATAACGGAGCTTTTCTAGGTAAAAAGAGTGGGACACCATAACGAGACTCATGATCAGCCATGGGAAGACATGTGCCGCATCACCATTTACCATCAATGTATAAGGACGACGACTTTCCATAGCAATAGTTTTCAAGTTGACAATTATTTGCAATAGATTTCTTTTGATAGATGTAATAATTAGAAAAGATGAAAACTTTCTCCCAAGGAACGGGTTTAAACAGGGCAGCTTCAAGACATACCACTCAATGCTTTGAGATGAGGCTGAGACAACACAAATTTTTTATGCATTTGAGATTCAAGACACAACAATAACAAAGATTCATAAAATGTTGTCATGATTCATACTTACAACGTGCATTTGATCAACGATCCAATCTTCCAAAGCTGAATCGACACCATTGAATAGATTTGGCCATCTTATTCTAGCAGCCTGAAAAATATAATATAAGAACCAAATTGTAACACTATAACTCTCTATCAAAACCCTAATTAACAGACTAGAAAGTAGAGAGAGAGAGACCTTAACAGCAGAGAGAGAACTTTCTCCGCAGCTATCACAAATAACTCCATCAAAATCTAGGGCGTAAAGATGCTGTCCCTCCATTTCTCCCACGAGAATTACAACCGAAGAATTTCCGCCTCCCCCGTTTTTCTTCCCCCTTTTCCCTTTCCTCACTTGGAAGAAGAAAAAAAAAAGAGGGAAGAATTTTACAAGTATTCAGCTGACGTGTCAATACCACACACACTCGTTCACATTTCAATATCTATTTGAAGAAAGATTATATCTCTAATGAGAAATTATAGAGACTAAAATGACATTAGTGAAGATAGCTAGCTAGAGGTGTAAAGAGTAAAGGGTGAAATTTTAGATGGGATGTGATTACATTTACATTGAAAATTGAAATCTTGTAGAATATCTAGTGTTGACAGTAGAATTGAATATGATATGTAGTTACGAGGCGTGTTTTAGGTATATCAGAAACTATTTGTAGTAGTGGCCAACACGACACCATAGATTTATTGACTCGAGAGTCAGTTGCCACAACGGAACATGTCTATTCCCTTATCCGAGTTAGGCTCGTAGACAAGTTGTGTGATAGTCACACATTAAGAATCTGTAAATTGGGCTGCAGATATACGTTCAAACTTAGTAAGTGTCGATGTCTCTTGGATAGACTCGTATCCATAATGTAAGCCCTTCCCATGGAAAAAATTATAGAGAATAAAATTAAAATTATTAATGTAGGCTAAAGAGACAACTGTGTGAATTTTGTTATTTGCAATCTATCACGTTACACGTCTGTCTGTGTTAGTGGTCAAACAATCTCCTTTTCAGGATTACATCAGCTTAAATAATGAATTAGTTAACTAATTAATTACAGTTTTACCACATTTGAACTGATTCAATTGAATCATTCAATTGCATCAAATAATGAAATAAATCAAACAGAAGAGAGAGAGAGAGAGAGAACCCAAGAGAGACCAATAAGTTTGCAACTGGAAGTGACAGAGTTAGGAAATAAGTTAGCTCAACAAACCCAAATAAGGTTTGAAATCAAAATCTATATATCTCAGTTTTCTGTTGTTTTTCACTGTTGAATCAATACTTCCCATTTCCATCAATTTTTTTATACTGTTTAGGGTTTTTGGATAAATGGGTATGCTATAGTTCAATCTGATCCAATTTCATATTCAGTTTCATTCTCTGGGTTTCCTTTATTATCTAAAATCAAGGGTTTTTTACCAGGATCTCTATCTAAAAAATATCCACATAAATGTCTTGTAATGTGCTACAATATTCAATCTTTTGTTGGTTTTTAATTCATTCTATTCTTTATCATATAAACTAACTCCACTTGTAAGATTAAACACTTCGGCTTCATAGTTTGAGATTTTTCCCTTTTCTGACTGAAAGAGGAGGGAATTGGGTTAAGTTTTAGAGTAAACAAAATGGTCATGGCTCCAACTGTAAAAGTAGTTCTAGGCTCAATCGCCTTCGCGATCTTCTGGGTACTGGCCGTCTTCCCCGCTGTCCCATTTCTCCCCATTGGAAGGACAGCAGGTTCGTTACTAGGTGCAATGTTAATGGTTATTTTCAGAGTTATAACCCCAGATCAAGCTTATGCTGCAATTGACCTTCCGATTCTTGGTCTTCTTTTTGGTACTATGGTTGTCAGTATCTATCTCGAAAGAGCTGATATGTTCAAGTACTTGAGTAAATTGTTATCGTGGAAAAGTCTAGGTCCAAAAGACTTACTTTGTCGACTTTGTTTCGTTTCTGCTATTTCGAGTGCTCTATTCACAAATGATACTTGTTGTGTTGTTCTTACGGAATTTGTATTGAAGATTGCAAGACAAAACAATCTTCCACCTCGTCCGTTCTTACTAGCCTTGGCGTCTAGTTCCAATATTGGGTCTTCTGCTACTCCAATTGGTAATCCACAGAATTTAGTTATAGCATTTCAGAGTAAAATCTCTTTTGGGAAATTCTTATTCGGGATTTTCCCTGCCATGCTTGTTGGTGTTGTTGTGAATACTATTTTACTTCTATGCATGTTTTGGAGGCTATTGTCTGTTGAAAAGGATGAAGAAGATGCATCTCCATCGGAAATTGAAGTTGCTGAGGAAGATGTGAGTTCTCATCGTTTCTCGCCTGCCACATTATCACATGTCACATCTTTAAATTCTCAGGCGGGGAACCCCAGATTGGTTGGAGAAGTGATAAACAGATCGTCAATAGCACTTGGAGTGGAATATCGGGATATGGAAATTAGAAATCGAATAAATTCGAGCAGTGAGATCAATTCCCATTTAAGAGCCTCAACCGGTGCAGATACTGAGCCTGCAAGAATTTCAAACACATCAAAAGACGATGGTAGTACGGATTCTTCTCATCATGGGGAAAATATTGCCTCTACAATTAGAAGGGTTGGGAGTAGTGAGGCGAGCACTATAAATCATATCGTTAATCGTTCGATTGATGTTCCAGCCTCTTTGCAAACATCAGACGAGAAGGAGAGTCCTATTAAGAGATGGAAGAAGTTATTATGGAAGACGTCAGTTTACCTTGTTACTGTCGGAATGCTGATCGCTCTCCTCATGGGTCTAAACATGTCATGGACTGCATTAACTGCTTCACTGGCTCTTGTGGTTCTTGATTTTAAAGATGCCGGACCAAGCCTTGACAAGGTAATACTTTCAAATATAAACCTCCCTTACTCCGTTCGCACCAAAAAAAAAAAATTTGTCGATATGTCTATCTATCTATATGTATGTATATATATGTATAAGACACGTATTAGATTACTGGTTTCATGTAGTGCTTCGTGTAATAACTGAGACACAACTATTAACTGTCTTTAACCCTGAATCAGGTTTCATATTCTCTCTTGCTATTTTTCTGTGGAATGTTTATCACGGTTGATGGCTTCAACAAAACTGGGATTCCAGGCACTATTTGGGATTTTATGGAGCCTCATGCACGTATTGATCACGTCAGTGGAATTGTAGTGCTTGCCCTTGTTGTACTTGTCCTCTCAAATCTGGCTTCAAATGTACCTACTGGTTAGTAGTTCTAATCATCTTTCTTGTTCTATTATCAATAAGAACGATTTTGTGCCCATTTATGAATGATTAAAGAGCTTAAGATGTCATTAACATATTTAACCCGTAGGCAGGAGGTGTACATGGCGAACTACTAAAAGCTACACAAAATAACATCATTAAGATGGATATAGGTGAAGTATAGTTAATTCGAACAGAAAGAAGAAATAGAAAGTCTGAGTTGAACTATCAATTTTCATCCTATTAGTTGCAAGCCTCTGCCTCTAATAAGTCTGAGATCACAATTGTCCCACCATTTGGTTACTTGCTTTTGTGTTCGAAAGCTAATATAATCTCACCCACACCTTTGAGTGCTACTTACTCGAAGGACAAGAGTCGTAAGACTTGAAACAAGTCTAGATTAGGAGCATGGACATCAACCATTAAAATAACATTCTAAGGGTTTTTTTGTTATGCATGAAAAAGAACTAATATATAAATAGATACAATAAGGTTATGATAAGTGACGGATATGAGGATAAATCTAGTATTTCAGCTCGTCCGAACCCAAGTCGCGGAATCTATTTATTCAGCGAAATGGCATTGAAGCGTTACCCATGGGGGTTGGTAGAGTTTTTTCATAGTTTGAATATTATGCTATAAATTATACTATTCTATTTATATAGAGATTCGGCCTGTAATATCTAGCGAGTACTGCTAGAGAACAAGAAAAACTAGTCAGACTCTCGACAAAAATCCTATGCGGCTTGTCGTGATTCAATGGATCAGAAACATTGGAAGCACGAATCATGGCAAACCACATAAGATCTATGTCCAGAGTCTGCCTGGTTTTTCTTGTTCCCTAGCATTTTTCGTATAAAGGTCTTATCTTATTTGAGCTTAAATTTAGTTAACTTGTTGGAGTTCTTAACTATCTAGTTACCAGAAGCCTATCAACATTCAACTATTGTATTCATGAATGAAGTTGAGAAAAGTCCTTTGTTCGTTATCATCTTAGCGATTTATTGTTAAGGGTGCCAGATTACAATGTTTGTCGGACAAATTCCTAACACTATCGTATGAATCCATCACCATTTTTAGTGCTCCACTGTCTCCCCCATCACTACTTCAAGTTGTAATACTTCCTTTTGGTCACCACAAATGAATTATTTCATTCTTGCCATTGAATTAAGAGAATGCTTATGTTTTGTACCCGTTTCTTGAATGTTATTAGTTCTATTGCTTGGAGCAAGGGTTGCGGCCTCGTCAGGGGCGATATCGGTGACAGACGAAAAGAAAGCATGGCTAATATTGGCTTGGGTAAGTACAGTGGCAGGAAATTTATCACTCTTAGGATCAGCTGCAAACTTGATAGTGTGTGAGCAAGCTCGACGAGCTCAGTTCTTAGGTTACAATCTTTCTTTTTGGAGCCATCTTCAATTTGGACTTCCCTCCACTCTTATTGTCACTGCAATTGGTTTGTTACTGATAAGGGGTTGATACTTGTGGATCTAGAATTTAGGTTTAGGGTTAAAGAAGATGGTTTAGCTATTCTTTTTAGTATAATTTTTCATTTGTTTGTATGTCTTGTGCCGTGGGAAATTACTGAAGTGGGAAAAGGGATTGTTGAGCTACATATTCCAGAGCGTGTGAATCTCAATTCTCTTTGACAAGAATTCTCCCTTTTCTAGTAGTAAAGCAAGAATATACAATATGTTAGAAATTGTGCCAATAGTTTGTATATTTGGATACATGAGAAATCAAATGAATTTGAATATTTTATTCGGTAATATGGGCACTAAGACATGTATTTTGAGGGTGACTTTGTCTTCTATTTGAAACTTGGAAAAGATGACAACCAACTGGTAACCACTTCAACCACAAATTATCCCCACCGTCTATTCTATTCATAATGATTCTTTTTAGGGTTATTTCCCATATGGCCCCCTACTTTGTGACCAGCTTCCCGCCTGGCCCCCCACTTTACGAAAAATACTCATATGGCCCCCTTCCGTTATAACACCGTCATTCTCTCTCCTCCATCTCTTTTTCTCTCTCTGCCATGTCACGCCACATCATCTGTTACGCCACCTCATCACCTTCTCCGGCAAAGGTCGCCGGCCGGCGACCTTCAAACTAAATTTTTTTTTTCTCTCTCCTCTCACTAAATTTTTTTTTTCTTTCCCCTCTCTCTCTCTAGATCTAGAGAGAGAGGATTGATCCGTTCAAGGTCTGTTCGGACCTTGAACAGATCTGTTCAAGGTCTGAACAAGTTCGTTCAAGGTCCGAACAGACCTTGAACGGATCAATCCTCTAGAGAGAGAGAGGAGAGAGAAAAAAAAAAATTTAGTTTGAAGGTCGCCGGCCGGCGACCTTTGCCGGAGAAGGTGATGAGGTGGCGTAACAGATGATGTGGCGTGACATGGCAGAGAGAGAAAAAGAGATGGAGGAGAGAGAATGACGGTGTCATAACGGAAGGGGGCCATATGGGTATTTTTCGTAAAGTGGGGGGCCAGGCGGGAAGCTGGTCACAAAGTAGGGGGTCATATGGGAAATAACCCTTCTTTTTAAAGTCTCAAGTCCACGAAGTCTTCTTTATAAAAATGATAAATTTATCCAAGTATTTAAAAGTCTACTTTTTATATACTATTTTTACGTCACTACTAACCAATTGATTCTTGTCGGGATACAAAATTATTACAACTTATAAAATTAGAAATGTGTTAGTATTGGACCATTCGAACATTATTTTGGGAAGACCTAGGATGTGCTTTGGTCTTTATTTAAGTGGGTAGAAGGGTGGGTGATACGAAATATCTTATGCCTTGTTTTATACTATGTGTTAATCTTCTTTGGAGAAAACAACTCTTAACTCTTAATCATTGATTTTGAGGTTAGTTCTCATTTAGTTCTTATATATTATGACCAACTCCGTCGTCCAGTCCTATATTCCTGAGGTTACATTAGAGAAAGGTTAATAACAAACAAGTCATACATAATGAACGAATCCTCTCTGCCTAACAGGCTAACAAATAATCACTTTTCATCCGTTTGTGAAAATAGTTCCACACAGAAAGAAAAAGATACTCTAGGTACTAAGAATTTAATACAGATTTAATTATTTCTAAGTTAAAAAAACAGTATGTTTTGTTTTGTTAAAAACTCAACATTTGTAGTATGTCTGATTAAAAACTCAATACTTGTATATTAATTTATTAAAACTTAATATTTTCGCAGTCATTTTGCAAGCAGTTGCAAATTAAGAAAATACTTAAGGATTTGAAGAGTATAAAAAATTGAGCGATCGTAAAAATTTATAGAGAGTTTGACCATATTCCCCAATTTAATATGGGAGCGTCTAAAGGTGCCCCTTAAAATTGCTATTCGCATCCCCATAAAAAGAAATTTACTCTAGTCAATCCCGTTTGATCTCCAACATCTTCTTATCCATCTTTAGGTCACGAGAATGGAAAACAAGAACGGATGAAGAATGGAATCACTCAACCTTCATCTTTAAATTCAAATGTCAATGTCTCCGGTGACATCTATAAATTCTCCTCCGAGAAATTTGGTGGTGTTCTTGACGAAACCATAATTCGTCTCTACTTAGTTCATCCCGATTACATATAATTAAGTATAATACAGTTCACGACCTTTAAAGTCCTCTCATTTGTGATCTTTAGGATCTTTTTATTTTGTGGCATTTAGGGTCTTTTTTATTTTATTTTTGCAATATTGTACTATTTTTTTTTTTTTTTGAATCCCAATATTGTACTATTTTATCTTCATTTTGTCTGTACTTTTTTACAAGTTTCGTGTTGTAATTTACGATAATAAATTCATGTTGTACTCAGAGGAGTCAAAAATCTCCAAACCGTGTAATCTATTAGATTTAATTCTTACATATGAATGAAAGTTGTGACTTTATCAAAAAAAAAATATATATATATATATATATCTTTCGAGCGGGTCCTTCAGAGGAGCCATTTGATGACTGCAGTGCATCCTGTGCTTTTATTGTAAGTTGGTTTTTGGAGTCAACTGAGGCCTCTTAATCTGGAAACATATAGGTGATAGGTCCCGGCTCTTGTGCTTATCTCATAGTCATTGGAGACTACTTTTAGAAATCATTTTTAGGAGATCCACTAATACCAAGTTGTGAAGAAATGTGACTATTAATATGATTCATTACTTCTTCAATCTTCACAACAATCTCCCCAATCAATTTCTCTCTCATCCCCATCACCATATCCTGATCACAAACTCCTCCTCATCAGCCAAAATGGTACACAATTCAAGACTCCCAAAACTTCCCACATTTATTCTCCATTTATTTTTCATCTTGAATATAATCAACAGATTCATCTTCTTCATTTTAAGAAAGAAGGGTCTGATTTCATTTTCAGATTCAGATTCAGAAGAAGTTGGTTATACTACTCTCCAATTACCACCACCCAATCAATCTCATTTAACAGCTGATTTCATAAAGAAGATATTACCTCTTATGAAATTTGAAGAATTATTAGTAACTCATGATCATCAAGAGAGTTGTGGTATTTGTTTATGTGAATATGAAGGAAAAGATGAAATTAGACAATTAATTGATTGTCCTCATATTTTCCATGGGAGTTGTTTGGATGGTTGGTTAAATCATGAACAAAGAACTTGTCCTCTTTGTAGAGCCCCTTTTGCCCCTATACTGATGCACATGACCTTCAAAGAAAGTTCAAATCTTTGATCTTTAGGTCTTTCTTTTTTTTGTGGTCATGAAATTTACTTATTTAGAAGTGTTCTTGGGCGTGGGGTCATATTGGGTTATTTGTTTTCACACTTAGGTATAACAAAAAATGTAAATACCATGTCTCAAATTGTTCAATTTCCTATCTCTTTAGGGTGTTCATTATATGAAAAATTCTTTTAGGGTGTTCATTATATGAAAATTCTTTTGTACTCCACACATGTATGATTGTGTGTTGTAGTAATTGTGGAATGCTAAGATGATACAAAGAACTAAATTTGATTTAATAACTACCAAACATGATAAATGCATAATATATATATATATATATATATATATATTGATACGAATCAGTTTTCTGTACTGTTAGTAATATTGTCGGCTTTTGGAGTAAATTCACTCCCAATACCTCATCACAATAGAGTGAATCGTGACAATAACGTGTTATCGGATGATGATGTGATTCTGGTCTACCTAAATTAATGAAAAAAATATTTACATATGACATATTAAATAAATATCTAAACAGTTTAACTCAAGAAAATATTAGCATGACGAAAATATATTTCTGTTTATAGGAAATGTTAGAATCACAAAAGATTTTGACAAAAGAAATTGTCCAGCTGATGTGACATTCATCTCTCAACGGCTCAGATTTAATCCAAATTTCAAATCACAACCGCTACATCAGCTGGGTAACTTCTTTTGTCAAAATCCTTTGTGATTCTAGCATTTTCGTTTATGTAAACGTATGAATTCATGCAATGATTACCTCATACCAATTATAATATTTAAAGTAATTCTGATGTAATTAATTAATAAATCCAAGAACACAATCTAACTGAATATCACAAGGAGAAACTAATTTTGAAAAGGGTGTCATATAGGCAATTCATGAAAAATAGAAGGCTAGGCGAAAATCTAGTCATAAACTATAGGCCAAACGGAAAATAACACAAACTAAAATTATCAATGCAGGATATTATAATCTAAAAAGACAGCATGATTTTTGTTATTTGGAATCCATCCCAGTTTTTATTTTGTTAAACAAGCAAACTGATCCTGTTAGTGGTCAAACAATCTCCTTTTCACATTACATCAGCTTAATTAATTAATTCTTACAGTTTAATTATGTGAACTGATTCATTGAATCATTTAGAATCTAGTATATAATAAGGGAGGAAGATGTATTTATCTCAGTTGAGATTATAGAACTTGTTCGTGCTCAATCGAGTTATACCAACCCTCGTCAAATCTATAAAACAGAAGAGACAACCTGAGACAGAGAACTCAGTGAGTTTGTAACTGGAAGTAACTTAGCTCAACATCAAAATCTCAATTTTCTTTTAATTGTAAAAGAGGAGGAATTGGTAAACTTTGTAAATTTTAGAGTATAGAAAATGGCCATGGCTCCAACTGTAAAAGTAGTTCTAGGCTCAATCGTCTTCGGAATCTTCTGGGTATTGGCCGTCTTCCCGGCTGTCCCCTTTCTTCCCATTGGAAGGACAGCAGGTTCATTACTAGGTGCAATGTTAATGGTTCTATTCAAAGTTATAACACCAGACCAAGCTTATGCTGCAATTGACCTTCCTATTCTTGGTCTTCTTTTCGGTACTATGGTTGTCAGTATCTATCTCGAAAAGGCCGATATGTTTAAGTACTTGGGTAAGTTGTTAACGTGGAAAAGCTTAGGTCCTAAAGACTTACTTTGTCGACTTTGTTTCGTTTCTGCTATTTCGAGTGCTCTATTCACAAATGATACTTGTTGTGTCGTTCTTACGGAATTTGTATTGAAGATTGCAAGACAAAACAATCTTCCTCCTCGTCCGTTCTTACTAGCCTTGGCGTCTAGTTCGAACATTGGGTCTTCTGCTACTCCAATCGGTAATCCACAGAATTTGGTTATAGCATTTCAGAGTAAGATTTCTTTCGGGAAATTCTTATTCGGGATTCTCCCTGCAATGCTTGTTGGTGTAGTTGTAAATACCATTTTACTTTTATGCATGTTTTGGAGACTATTGTCTATCGAAAAGGATGAAGAAGACGCGCCCCTATTGGAAATTGAACTTGCCGAGGAAGATGTGAGTTTTCATCGTTTCTCGCCTACCACATTATCACATGTCACATCTTTAAATTCTCATGAAGGAAACCCCAAATTGGTTGGAGAAGTGATAAACATATCATCAATAGCACTTGGCATGGAATCTAGGCCTACGGAAATTAGAAATCGGATAAATTTGAGCAGTGAGATCAATTCACAGCTGAGAGCCTCAATTGGTGCAGATACTGAGCCTGCAAGAATTTCAAACACATCAAAAGAGGATGGTAGTACGGATTCTTCTCATCATGGGGAAAACATTGCGTCAACGATTAGAAGGGGCGGGAGTAGTGAAGGGAACACTGAAAATCTAATCATTAATCGTTCTTTGGATGTTCCATCCACTTTGCAAACATCGCACGAGAAGGAGAGTCTTATTAAGAGATGGAGGAGATTATTACGGAAGACATCAGTTTACCTTGTTACTGTCGGAATGCTAATCGCTCTCCTCATGGGTCTAAACATGTCATGGACTGCATTAACTGCTTCACTCGCTCTTGTGGTTCTTGATTTTAAAGATGCCGGACCAAGCCTTGACAAGGTAATACTTTCAAACATAAACCCCCCTTACCCCGTTTACACCAAAAAAATATCTATCGATCTGTCTATCTATCTATATGTATGTGTGTGAGTGTGTATATAAGAAACGTAGTAGAATACTGTTTTCAATTCGTTCTTCATATAATAAGAGAGATACAACTATGAATTGTCTGTAACCATGATACAGGTTTCGTATTCACTCTTGCTGTTTTTCTGTGGGATGTTTATCACGACTGATGGATTCAATAAAACAGGGATTCCAAGCACTATTTGGGATTTTATGGAGCCTCATGCACGTATTGATCACGTCAGTGGAATTGTAGTGCTTTCCCTTGTTGTACTTGTCCTCTCAAATGTGGCTTCAAATGTACCTACTGGTTAGTAATTCTAATCATCTTTCTTGTTCTATTGTCCGTATTGACGGTTTCGTTAGTTATCAGCCCATTTATGAATGATTAACGACCTTAAGATGTCAATAACGTATTTGATACGTAGGCAAGTGTACATTGTGAACTACTAAAAGTTGCACAAAAGAACATCATTAAATCGAACAGAACAAGAACAGAAATTCTGATTTGAACTATATTAATTTTCATCCTATTAGTTGCAGGCCTCTGCCTCTAATAGGATTGAGATCACAATTGTCCCACCATTTGGTTTCTTGTTTTTGTGCTCGAAAGCTACTATGTACTCTCACCCACACCTTTGAATGCTACTCGGATGTCGTTGTAGGTAAGAGTTATAAGACTTGAAACAAGTCTAGATTCACCATTTTTAGTGCTCCACTTGTCACCCCCATCACTACTTCAAGTTGTAATACTTGCTTTTGGCCACCCCAAATGAACTATTGCATTTTTGTTGTTGAATTAACCGAATGGTAATTTTTGTACCCATTTCTTGAATGTTATTAGTTCTATTGCTTGGAGCAAGAGTTGCGGCCTCGTCGGGGACGATATCTGTGTCAGACGAAAAGAAAGCATGGCTAATATTGGCTTGGGTAAGTACAGTGGCAGGAAATTTATCACTCTTAGGATCAGCTGCAAACTTGATAGTGTGTGAGAAAGCTCGGCGAGCTCAGCTCTTTGGTTACGATCTATCTTTTTGGAGCCATCTTCAATTTGGGCTTCCCTCTACTCTCATTGTCACTGCAATTGGTTTGTTACTGATAAGGGGTTGATACTTGTGGATTTAGGTTTAGAGTTGGAGGAGAAGTAAGCCTAGCTATTCCTTTTATTATTTTTCATTTGTTTGTATGTATTTCTTGTGCCTTGGGAAATTACTGAAGTGGGAAAAGGGATGAAGACTCTTACTAGTTTGGAACCATATAATATTATATATATAGGTCCCATAACTCCCACCTCTTTGCTTATCTCATCCCAAACCACTTTTAGGAATCAATTCAGTAGAACAACTCACACTTCACTTTAAACTATTTATATGTTTCATTCCATCACTACTTCCCCAATCAATTTCTCACTCATCTCCACCACCATTTCCTCACAAACTCCTCCTCATCAGCCAAAAATGGTATACAATTCAAGAATCCCAAAACTTCCCACATTTATTCTCCATTTATTTTTCATCTTGAATATAATCAACAGATTCATCTTCTTCATTTTAGGAAAGATGGGTCTGATTTCATTTTCAGATTCAGATTCAGAAGAAGTTGGTAACACCCTCCAACTACCACCACCCAATCACTCTCATTTAGGAGCTGATTTCATAAAGAATATATTACCTGTTATGAAATTTGAAGAATTACTAGTAACTCGTGATCATCAAGAGAGTTGTGGTATTTGTTTATGTGAATATGAAGGAAAAGATGAAATTAGACAATTGATTGATTGTCCTCATATTTTCCATGGGAGTTGTTTGGATAGTTGGTTAAATCATGAACAAAGAACTTGTCCACTTTGTAGAACCTCTTTTGCCCCTCTGCAGATGCACATGACCTTCAAAGAAAGTTTATATCAAAATTTTGATTTTTAGGTTTTTCGATTCTCGAAATAAAATTATGTGTTCACAAATGAGACTTTGGGATAATATTGTTTGATTTTTACGTTTGTTAAGTGTTTTTTTAGTGTAGGTCATTTGAGGGTATTGTTTTTTCACTTACCTAGTGAAAAGAAAGTAAAAAAAAGAGAATGTTCATTTTATGAAAAAATTAGGAATCAATGTGCGAATCAATCCTCCTACTAAAAAATACTCTTTAAGAGTTTCAATCTATCATCATCTAACCTGTTCTTCCCAATGAATTGTGGTCTTCCTAATGGTCTTTCTTCTGTACCTAACACATGTTATAGCATGCGAATTTCGTCTAACTACAAAAACACGATAAATGCATAAATAATATAATTATATGTGAGAACAAGAATATTTAAATAGGCCATTATGATCAACCCTATTGTTCAACTCAAAAAACACTTTTAGGGGTCCTAATGCACCATTAATTCAATTTAAAGATGTTCCTATTCTTACCTAAATTGTTTAGCAAGTTCACCTAAACCCATATCGAACAAATAAATAACAAGTAACAACTAATCAGATATTCGCAAGTAGCTGTTAATATTCACAAGACTTAACTCCTAAACCTCTCTACTCAATATGTCTTGGTGAAGGTATTCAATTTCACATTTGATGCAGACAAGAGTGGCTGCATGGAGTTAAATTGCAGATAATGATTAAAAATTTCAAATGAGTTAGAAAAAAATATCACTTTCATGCTCTCTCAAATTTCTTGAGACACTCACATCACATGGGGTCGAACCGAAGATAAACCACTCATAAAAATGTCATTATAACTTTTCGCTTTTGGGATCGGGCCATGTTTTTTTGTCGTCATAGATAGGGTCTCATTATCATCCTTTCATTATTGGTGGAAGTTCTAATATCATTCCCATCCATGGAGATCCCAAGACGGCAAGACCTATTGGTTTCTAGAAGAATACACAACCAAGCCGACTAGAAAACCCAAACTCAACTTGAGTATCTCATCTGAAAAAAAAACTCAACTTGAATACTTAGAGGCGTGGTGAAATTGTTAATCCTCCTGTATTATGTTCTACCACAAAATGTTTATAAGGCAACCAATTAAGCCACGACTCTCATTATGATGCAGGGAGATTTTCATGAGATATTCCAAGTATCTTGGATATCTTAAAATCTAGTTATTTTAGTAGCATAATATTTTTGTTAGTAGAGAATTATTATTTTTAGCAGTTTTATATTTTTAGGAAATTTTTTAGGTTTTAAATTCTAGTATTTTATTTATTTAGAAGTTTTTATTAGAATTTGATTAGGTTTAGGAAAGTAGTATTTTATTTATTAGAAATTGTTATTTGAGTTTGATTAGGTTAAGGAAACCCTAAGTCTATATAAAGGGGGATCTAGGAGTTGTTTTATTCATTCAAGTTTATCAATAAAATTCAGTATTTAGTAGTAAATCTTATTAATTTTGGTCCCATGAGTCTGTAGACGAAGATCTAAGACTTTTTCTGAGTTTCATAAGTTTTAGACGAAGTTCTAATTCTTTTCCGGAATTTTCCGCTGCGTCAGTTGGCATCAAGAGCGAGGATTTGCCTGGTTCGATATCATCTACGCGAAGATCACTTTAGAACACATCGATGGATTTGCCAAAGATGCATCTAAAGTTGGTTTAAAAAAAAAAAAAAAAAGAATCAGATTATTATTAGTATTTTCTAGTTTGTTATCAATCAGTCAATATGGAGAATTCCTATCATGGTAACAGTTTTTCAGTTCAAGTGTACCCACGTAGAGAGTATAATGAGTATAAGATCAACGAAGAGATACCAATTTTCGATGGGTATTCAACTATTGAAGAGTTTTTCAATTGGCTAGATAAGGTCGAACGACATGTCACTAATAAGTGTGCTACTATTCTCAATGAGCAGATAGTTAAAATAATTGTTTATAGACTTAGAGGGAGTGCTGCAGATTGGTGGGATCAATTACAACTTCTAAGGAAGAGACAAGGAAGGGCTCCAATTCAGAGTTGGCCGTCTATGAAAGAGAACTTGAAGGAGTGGTTCTTACCGCCTGATTATCAACAACAATTGTTAAGGATATACCAAAACTGTAGACAAGGGTTGCGTTCAGTGAGTGAGTACTATGAGGAGTTTTCAAAATTGGCTCAAAGAAACAATATGGAGAGCATTATAGAATATGAAGATGTTGTAGCAAATCGATTTTTAAGCGGATTAAAATTTAGTTTGCGAGAAAAAGTGGGGATAGCTACAGTATGGACTATTCAGGAGGCGTACAACTTAGCCCTAAAAATTGAAGCTCAGGAACGGGAATATAGGAAGTTTGGATTTCGGAAGGAAGAACAACCTCACTTAAACATTAAAAAGGTAAAAATAGCTCCCTTAGAGAATGTTGAACCACCACGAATTATCACCATAGACGATTCAAACAATATTGTTCATGAAGCAAAATCCGACATTATTGTGTTCAAGGATAAGTCTCCTAAAATCAATTTACACGGTAAGGAATTTGTTTCTGAAAAAATTATTCAGGAAATTGAGTTAAAGGAAGTAGTTCAACCAATTGAGTCAAAGGAAGTTCTTCGAGAAATTGAGACAACGGACGTTGTTCAGAAATTTGAGACAAAGGACCTTGTTCAAGAAGCTGAAACAAAGGAAGGTGAAAAACTTCGGAAGTCAAACATTAGTCTAATTGAAGTTCCTTCATACGAAGATCCGTTCTCAGAATTTGGCGAATCTAAAATTGTTTCACGTGGATTGATAAGTTGTTTTATTAGAAAGTCTTCATCGAAGTTCGTAATTTTCAATCACTATACTCATGATCTATACAAGTTTATTTTTGGAGTGAAAAGGGAGTTTGAATCACATCACAATTATAGTCCGCAAGCTGTCTTTGACTTAATAAAGTCTCCCGTCCAATCTGATAGCTTGGTGATTCCCATGCACAATTCACGACAAAGTTTTCTCATGGGTGTACCATTCAAGACAACCTTCCAATCAATCAGTAAACTCGAGGCGAGTTTCTTTGAAGTGGAGGAGACTGATGCAGGGAGATTTTCATGAGATATTCCAAGTATCTTGGATATCTTAAAATCTAGTTATTTTAGTAGCATAATATTTTTGTTAGTAGAGAATTATTATTTTTAGCAGTTTTATATTTTTAGGAAACTTTTTAGGTTTTAAATTCTAGTATTTTATTTATTTAGAAGTTGTTATTAGAATTTGATTAGGTTTAGGAAAGTAGTATTTTATTTATTAGAAATTGTTATTTGAGTTTGATTAGGTTAAGGAAACCCTAAGTCTATATAAAGGGGGATCTAGGAGTTGTTTTATTCATTCAAGTTTATCAATAAAATTCAGTATTTAGTAGTAAATCTTATTAATTTTGGTCCCATGAGTCTGTAGACGAAGATCTAAGACTTTTTCTGAGTTTCATAAGTTTTAGACGAAGTTCTAATTCTTTTCGGAGTTTTCCGCTGCGTCACATTATTAGCCTAATTTCCAAACCCTAAAAGAAACAAATCAAATAAGTTAAACATAGCACTATTGTTCTAGTTCTTTTAGCCATCGGTTTAGAGCCACCCCCAGTACTTCACATAAAAATATTGATCAAACAAGTCTTTCTTTTCTTCCTAATTTTTATCTTCACCACTAACCGCCATCACAATTTTCGACCACCATCAACCACTTCCAATCGCCACCACCAATTCTCTTTCTATTTTTCATAATAGAAAGAGAGAGAGAGAGAGCAAGAGAGGAAAGAGAAATGAGAGAAAGAACGAGGAAGAACGAGAAAGTTAATGGTGGTGGACGAGAGCGAGAAAATTAGTGGTGGTGGACGGAAGTGGTCATAAGTGAGTGTGGAATGGAAATAAAAGAGTAAAAAGTACAGGAAATTGGGTCGAAGACCCTAAAAGAACTGTTATAAAAAAAATTTGTCCAAAACTTAAATATTTGTAATTTGTTTGGTTAAAGTTCAATGTTTTTTTACGAAGGTGTTGCAAGCCGCTCCAAAACTATTGCAAAGCAGTTGTAAAGTTGTCGCAAAGCGTTGTAAAGTTGTCGCAAGGCGTTCCAAAGCTGTCGCAAGGTACTTCAAACTTGTCGCAAGGCATTGCAAAACTGTCGCAAGATGTTGCAAACTAAAAAAATACTCAGACTAAAAAAAAACATTGATTGATCATTTTTAAACAAAGTCCAAACTTTGCCAAGGGAGTTTTTGTCAAATTCTCAACAAAAATAAAACAATTAATTTGCAGACTCAAAACAAAGTGAATGGACTTTGCTTGACCAAAATTTTGTCCGTACAATAATGTGAATGTCCCCAAAGTGGCCTCCTTTACTTTATATAGAAACAATTACCAAATACCAAGCATTCATTTTGAACTAAAAAACAGAGTATCACTCTCTCTTCTCTCTCTCTCTCTTTACCCTCTCTCCCTTTCTCTCTCTCTCTCTCTCTCTATAAGTTATGGCAGCTTCAGCAATGTTAGCCCCTTCTAGCAAGGGCGGAACTACAAGTAGACTATCCCTGGCTATAGCCAGGGGTAGTTCCGTTATATTTTCAAAAGAGTAGGGTTAATTTCGTATTTTCAGCCAGGGGTTCAATTTTTTTACTGAAAGCTTTGGAAGAAAAATCGACGAGAGAGAGAGAAGGAGCGGTGGTGACCTTGAGAGAGGAATTCGTTTATCCGAGAGAGAAGGAGCCGTGATCGAAGACGAAGCCTGTTCATCATCTCTCTCTAATATCTAATTCTCTATCATCTCGTTCTTCCCTCTTACTTTATCACCTTCTCTAACAATCACTAGGGTTTAAAGTTAAAATTCAAAGTGAAATTTAGGGTTCTTCATCTTCTCACTAATAAACAAAAACAAAATCAACTAATCAAGGAATACAAAGCTTTGTTATCTACCATCTAGGTAAGTGATATGTTTTCCCTCTTGTTTTTTATTCTTTGTAAAGCTTCTAATATTTCAATATCAATTTTTTTTGGGTAATTAGGTTATTGACTTTGATCTTAGGATTTCCTTTTTTTTTTATTTATTAAAAGTCCAAATACTTCTAAAATCCTTTTTTTTCTTAGGATTTATTATGCTTGGAAAACTTCCCAGCATATATGGTTATGGTTGTGGGGGTTTGAACTTTCTTAAAACTGGTTTGGGTTGAAATTAGTTTCAAAACTTAATGTCGTAGGTTTGAAGAGAAAGAAGAGAATAAACTCATGGTGTTCATTGGCCCCTCTTTCGTTTTCTTTTTGGCTCTAATCTTGCTTTAACTGGTTGATTAATTCGGTGCTTTTGATGTTTCTGTGTGAACCCTTTTTTCAATTTCAATTTAGCATAATTAAGTCTATTTGTTATACATTATGATGTTTAAATTACAATTTTGTGATTACATATGCATTGCATAGTAATTTTAGGCTAGCCAGGTTTGTGTACAAATCCTGGCTCCGCCCTTGCCTTCTAGCCTTCCAAAATTTCTCATCCAACTATGTTTACTTATAGAAAAGACTCAAAAAATCATCTCCTTGTTTTTAAGGATTTTGGGTTTCAATGTGTTTATTGAACCCGAATATATCAACCCCAATCATCAACCCCAGATACATAAACATGAACCGGCTGTTATTTCTGGGTCACTAATCCGGAAAATAATACCAGTTATCAAGTATGAGGATTTGGTTGTTGAAAAGATTAATACTACTATTAATCAAGATAGTTGTATTGTTTGTTTATGTGAGTTTAAAAGTGAAGATGAAATCAGACCCTTAATGGAATGTCATCATATTTTTCATTCGAGTTGTTTGGATCGTTGGATTGATCAAGATCAAATTACTTGTCCTCTTTGTAGAACTCAATTTGTTCCTGTGGAAATGGAGAAATTAATTAGAAAGAATTTACTAATCTCTGATTCTGATTAAAAGATTAGTTAATTTATGAGTTTGAGAGCATGTGAACTATAAGATGTTTATTTTCATGAAATAATCCAGGAAAGGAGGAGAAATTATTGAATTTTTAGAGTAGTAGATGAGTTAATGCACATATTTAACAAAACAAAGATTAGTTGATGCATATTGTAATTGATCTTGGTTAACACCATATCTCAATATCTTTTTTTTAGAGAAATTTTATTTGGTGAGGGCATCTACTCCTCATTGGAGGTCCCAGGTTCGATTCAATAGAATTACAAATCCAAAAATATTGAACTTGAGTATAAATAAAGTAGTTTCTGTATGCTTTAGGCAATTTCATTTCGTCGGCTATAGGTCATTTAATTTCATCGGGCTTTAGACTAGTAGTAATTCGACAATGATCGTGCTTGTCGCATCGTATCGATGTATCAATGCGATTCTAATGACCATGTAGTCAACATTCAAAAAAAGATAGAGGCAAACCACATTAGGGTTCAGTATGTGGTTGACCCAATTTTACATGACAAACAACATTTTCATATTTTTAAAATCGAGCTTTCTGTTAATTGGAAATTTGTCGAAGCTAATATTTTGGACCTTTTGGTCGTTTTTCACACAAGGGCAAGGAGCCTAATTTGGGAGAGTTGGTTCTCCAATGGTATGTAATTACTTTGTAGCTTTAGATTTGTGAGACGGATTCTAGTCTAAAATGGTAATGAGTGAAAGTCTCACAATTTAGAAGTACAAATATTTTTTTCAAAGTTACCTATGTGATTCAAAGCTGATAAGGGGATTCCCTGGACATACTCCCTAGTGTACTCCCCTCACAAAAACAAGGTCATTTTGGTATTTTCACAGTTTTTGCCAGACTGAAAAAGCCAAAATACCGTTGCCATGTGAGGGGGAGTACGAGTATGCCCCAAGAAATCCCCAAATTATATGTGATTATCTCTTTTTTTTTTTGTTAACAACTACTCAAATTTATACTTTCAACAAAAAAAAAAAAAATACTCAAGTTTAAGGATTTATACTACGTATAAGTTAAATTTTTACCCTTTGGTATTACCTCCAGAATTGTATCTCTGGAAATGACATAAAGAATTCTGGGTACTTTTGTATCTTATGTACAAAAAAAATCAAATTCTAATATCCACCATAAATTAGATAGTTCCTTTTATTTCATTTTAGTTTATGTTATTTATGCTCTTGTGCATGATCTATATATCTATATATTCTAAAAGAAACTAAAACAACTAGATATAAGTAGTTCTAAATATATCCTCGCTAAACATGTGTTTTTTATTTTTATTTTGAGAAATCGCGACTACGATCTACGTTAGTCGTTACAAGGTATTGATACATCTTTAGGATGTGATAAAAACGTTAACTTCCTAAATTAAACCAATAATGAGAGAGGTCTAAAGCCTGACAACATTTACTTTATTTAGTTAGTGCCTAAATAATTCTTGGTGATAAAGAGATTCGATCCCTTGACCTCATAGATTTAAAAGGAATGAACTACCACTACACCAAAAGGTGGTTGACAAACATATATGTATTAAATAAAGTAATAATAGTTTCTTTCTTGGCCTTTTGTATGGCCTCTTTTCGATTGAATGTTCTTTTATACGTCTTTTTCATGACGATTTATGAGTGCATTGGATGATTTGCATCCTCTTGATATATTTATTTATACTATGTGATTATATTTTATGACCGTTATGTTTTCATTTCATCTTGTAATGTATTCATGTCATATAATCTGATGAATATAATGAATCATGAGAAAGGAAAAGAAAAAAAAAAAGTGAAACCCTAAATGATCTCCAACTTAATTGTAAGTTTATAAAAGATAGATGTCTTTGGTGGTGGTAATAGTTATGTTAATGGTAAATTGGTAATGGATAACTAAAGAAAGAAATTAATGGAAATAGACAGACAAGTGTGAAAGGAGAAAATGGCTGAACAATACTGTACCAACCCATTTGAGTAAAAGAATCATGTGACTTCAAACTTACTTGGCAAGTTCCACCCACCACTCCAAACCCTCAAACACTACGAATTTGGTAGTTAAGTTCTGTGAATCCAGTGTCAGCTCGACGTGATTGAATCCTGTCCATGAAAACTACCAACCCCCCCAAATATCCTTTACTAACTTTGTATGACTAGGACCAAAGGAATATCTTTCAACAATTACTTGAGTGACAAGGAGAAATTAATATAATTCTTTAGTTTGGAAAATTTTGAAATAAACCACTATTTTGATTACTGAGTGACACAAATTGATTATCTCTACTAAGAAAATATTAATTTTAGTTTGCCTCCCACTTTGTGACAAACTAGTAATTTGTCCATCATTCTGCAATATGAAATAGGGCACAAGACCTAATTTTACATTATTTTTAGTTAAAAATGTCAAGTTTGTGGTCATCTAACTAATTGACAATGAGTGGATAGGACCTAAATATTATATTGTGGTCATCCAACTAATTGACTATTCTCACCCGCTCCCTCACGTGTGGCGTGGTTAGTCTAACACGTATTTTTTTTTTGTTTCGGGTGACGTGGAGCACGTGTGGCTTTTAAGTCTATCACGGTGGGCCTAGCTCTGACAAAAAATGACAAGTTATATTTTTTTTGCTAAAAAAATTTATTTTGTATTTTTTTTTTAAATTCCAAATATTGGTATTTTGTTTGGTTAAAAACTCAATCTTTTTTGTAAAGGTGTTGCAAAATGTTGCAAGGTTTTTGTAAGGTGTTGCAAAATGTTGCAAGGTTGTTGTAAAATATTGCAAGATTGTTGTAAGGGGTTGCAAGGCGTTGCAAAGTTGATGTAAGGTGTTGCAAGCGCTCCAAAACAGTTGCAAAGTTGTTGCAAGACACTCCAAAGTTGTCGCAAATCTGTTGCAAAACGTTACAAAACTGTCGCAAATTAAAAAAATATCCAGAGAGCTGAAGACTAAAAAAAATTGACAGATCATTTTTAACCAAAATCCAAATCTTTTAGGCTGTTTTGGCCAAATTTCCATTCTAGAATGTGAAAATTATATAGTTGCACAAGAATAATAATTGAGATCAAAAGGTATACTTTATTGATTATAGAAGATGTATTTATAGACTTTACATGAAGAGAAAATAACATAATTAGAAATATATGAATGGGAAATATAATTACAAAGATAGAAATATACTAATCCTAATTACAAAGAGTATCTAAGTATTTTGGAAGATTGTAGTGCCAATATCTTCTTTCCAAGATTACGTCATTACCCCCCGCAAGTTAGAGCTGGGGAAGAAATCTGAGTCAAGCCTAACTTGGAAGTTAACCGATGAAATTAGTCAGAACCAAGAGGCTTTGTGAAAATATCAGGTACCTGATCTGTATAGAGCGAACATGAGATATCTGGATAAGACCACTTTCAAGTTCTCCGCGAACAAAGTGGCAATCGAGTTCGATGTGCTTCGTTCGTTCGTGAAAAACTGGATTAGCAGCAATATGCATAGCCGCCTTATTGTCACAGAAAACCTGAAAAGGTTCTGGAATGGAAATCCGAAGATCCTGAAATAGGTATTTCAACCATTGGAGCTCAGCAGTAAGAAAAGTAAGAGCACGATATTCTGCCTCAGCAGATGATCGAGAGACTGTCGGTTGTTTCTTAGATTTCCAAGACAACGGACTCGCACCAAGCATTGTGAAGTAGCCGGTGGTGGAATGACGTGTAATGGGGCAACTGGCCCAATCAGAGTCAGCAAAACCCGAAAGTGTTAAAGAGCTAGAAGACGAAAGGAGGATCCCATGATCGAGGGTCCCCTTCAAATATCTTAGCACTCGAGTCGCAGCATCCATATGTGTTGAACGGGGATGCTGCATAAATTGACTTAAATAATTCACTGAAAAAGCGATATTAGGCCTCGTTACAGTGACATAGAGAAGTCGACCAATTAGACGCCGAAAAGAAGTGGGATCGTCTAAAGGTGTACCATCTGTAGGTAATAATTTCAAGTGTTGTTCCATAGGAAATAAACTCGGTTTGACTCCGAGAAGTCCAGAATCACGGATAATGTCTAAAGTGTATTTCCGTTGACAGAGGAAAATACCCTTAGGGGACCTAGATACTTCTAAGCCTAAAAAATATTGAAGTCGTCCGAGATTTTTAAGAGAAAATCGTTTCTCTAGACGTTGTCGAAGGGAGTCAATTTCCTTGTTGTCATTGCCTGTAATGATGATGTCATCTACGTAGACAAGAATATAGATAGCAGTCGGACCATCAAAATAACTGAAAAGAGAATGGTCCGACTGCTATCTATATTCTTGTTTTCGCAGATGACATCATCATTACAGGCAATGACAACAAGGAAATTGACTCCCTTCGACAACGTCTAGAGAAACGATTTAACAATCAATATTTTCTTTCTCTTTTTTACTAATCCTAATTACAAAGAGTATCTAAGTATTTTGGAAGATTGTAGTGCCAATATCTTCTTTCCAAAATTACGTCATTATAGAATGACCCTATAGTTTTTTTTTCGTGAGTACACTTTAATAATCAATATTTTCTTTCTCTTTTTTACTTTCCCCTCAGAACTAATTATGTCATGTCTTTTCCTTCTTCTTTTCTGACGAAAATTTGTCTGTCTGCCAATGCCGATTCTCCTTGTGTCGTTAGTTTTCATCAAAAAAATATTTTATAGATATCTATTCTTCCTTTCTCCCACTACCATCACTACCACCATTTTACTTCTTCTCTCCTTCGTGCCATGGAAGCATTAGAACTCTAAGTTGTCCATTAGTTAGTCACAAGTTCGCATTACTTACAGTTCGACAGATTTTCGGAAACCATACTTATCATCTAATCTACGAAAGGTAATGTCGTTTAATCTTGGGTGCTCGCATCAAATCCCATTGTACAAGTAATAGAGTGTAAATTGTTTTAAGGACATAAAAACGACCCC
Source organism: Eschscholzia californica (assembly GCF_041429995.1). NCBI lineage: Eukaryota > Viridiplantae > Streptophyta > Magnoliopsida > Ranunculales > Papaveraceae > Eschscholzia > Eschscholzia californica. Next base: position 40,375,309 of record NW_028238483.1, on the reverse strand, counting down.
ATCAACTTTCTAATAGTATTTTTTTTTTGTTGAAATAACTTTCAGATTTTCAAAAAAAAAAAAAAAAAAACTTTCAGATAGTAAGAAAACAATAATTAATTATTGCCATTTGCAAGGACATATTTAGAGCTTAAAAATATGTCATCTATGTATCTCTTTAAAAAAAAATCAAATGCATTATTACTAGTATCTGTAATCATAAGTTGGGTTTGAGGTAAATGTGTTTTTCATTTCTCCACCTTGTCTCTTTAAAGTACGTAAAAAAAATATTGGGAGCGTCTATAGCACCCCTTAGAGCATCTCCAATGCAAAACTCAAAAAAATCTCTATTCATCCTATGTGTCAAGTTCCAGTTGAGATTCTCACTCCTAGGTGGCGTCAATAGAGATCTTCAAATTTTTTGTGTCTCCGATGCAAAACTCGAAACTTATCTTATTTACTTACATGTCATAGTTATTTTCGTAAATAAATAATTAGTTATTTTAGAAAATATAGAAGACTCGATTTCTATTGGTTGAAAATCAAATATTGATGAGGTGGACAATTAGAGATATCTCAAGAGGACACTCTAGAAATAGAGTGTCCTCTTGAGATATCTCTATTCCACCCTCAGACACGTCATCTTAGAGATCCAAATAGAGTGTTGCATTGGAGATGGTTTTTAAGAAAAAACTTTAAAAATCCTAGGTGGCACTTGGAGTTTCTAAGATTGAGTGTTGCATTGGAGATGCTCTTATATTTTGTACTCAGGTCTGTCTTTTTTGTTTGCCATACAGACTAGATAAACCACGAGACACTCGAATGGCACCTAATCCGTGTTGGACTAAAACAACACAGACTACACACTCGGACTACCTCGTTTGTGGACCGTCTGGTCCCAGAGACTCAAACTGCTCGGTCTGTGGGCCACTCCCACGAATAGTGGCAAGAGTGAAGGTGGGCATGAGTAAAAAAAAAGAGTCAAGCAAGGCAAATTATTGTTACTATGAGATTAGAGTTGGTCATATGTCTCATATCTATCTATAAACTACTGAAGTGTTAAAGTCTAAATCAGAGTTAACCCTTAAAACATTCAAAAGTTGTATTTATCTGAATCTTAACCGTCCACGTAAGTCAGTAAAGACCTAGTACTACCCCCACTTAAACCTCTCTCTCTCTATAACAGTTTTCTCTCTCTTCCTCTGACAGTTTCTTTCATCTTTTTAACCCACACAATTTAATGAAGGATAGAGAAATTTCATACTAGAACTAGTATAGTACAGCTACCACGTGCAAACAAACCCGATTAATCTTCATAATTAAACCCAAAAGACTCGCCCAAATCTAATAATTCTAAATATAATTCCCCTTCTCATTTCACTATAATCAATCAAAATTTAAACTTGGGTAAGTAGTCAGTCATAAACCCCCTTTCAATTTTGATTTTAACAGAGAGAGAGAGAGAGTGAGAGAAAAATAAATAAATAGAGAAGGGTGGTTGGGTAATCATCAAATCAAGTAAAGACAAGAGCCATAAGAATAATAAATGAAAAGTGGGATGATGGGGTTTATAAAAGGGGAGTAAAAATTGGGGAGGAGGAGAAGGAAGAAAAGGAAAGAGAAGAAAGAAGTATTAGTGGTGGTAGTGGTGGTGGAGAAGAGAGTGAAGTAGGAGTAGGAGTAGAGAGAAGAGTATTAGCGGCGCTTGAAATGGAGGCGCCGCTAATAAATGGTAATAACAATGTTGAAGCAGGGATTGATCTTCATCATGCGCCAAGTTCAGTTATTGATAATAATGAAGGTGGTGATTATCCACCCATTACTAATTTCTCTCAAGCTAAAACAATTTGTTGGATTGAATCAGTTAGGATATGGACAATAGCTGGTCCGATTGCTTTTCAGATTTTATGTATTTATGGAATCAACTCTGTTACTCAAATCTTTGTTGGTCATATTGGTGATGTTGAACTTTCTGCTGTTGCTATTGCTTTGTCTGTCATCTCCAATTTCTCCTTCGGATTCCTGGTACCCACTATTACTTTCTCTCTCTCTCTCTAAAACTCTCACTCTCTCTCTCTAAGTTTCTTGTTGGCCGGAGTTCTTGTTTTAATGATTTTCCGGTAAACATTTCACCGGATTGTAATACTTCTGGAGTTAGCTCTGTTTTTTTTAAGGTTTTGAACTGGTAATTTTTCTCAAAGAGTTCATTTTTATTTAGACCCCAATTTTGTTGGATTCCCTTTTTTGGTCCATATGTTCATAACTAACTCCAAATCTTTTCTGCTACAATTTCTTTTTTCTATTTTTCGGATCTAGTTCTTCCTTTCTAGGAATGGGTTATAAATCTCTAACCACTCTAAGATTTTGTTTTTGAATAATTTATTATTATGTAATTAGAACATGTGTTTTATATACACCATAAGGATGAAAGATAAATCTCTAGCCACACAAAAGATTTAGAGAGAACTTTATCTCTCTAAATTCGGCTTGGCCACATACCAAGGTCGGGATTCAGATGGAATTGTGGCCGGCTAAGTAACATCTCTACACATAAATACCGAAAACTAAGGTTGTGTTTGGTTGTGTATATGGAGAAAAAAGAGCCAAACAAACAGACCATAAGAAGGAGAAAAGAGCCAAACAAACAGACCATAAGAAGGAGAAAAGGTGAATTTGGAATGTCCTACCTATAGATAAATTTGCAACTAACTCAAGATCTTGCCACACTTGTAGAAAGAATTATGTTATTTTCTTACATAGATGATGATTTTTTCTTCATTTATAACCTAAAAATTAGTACACTTTTCAACTACATTTTAGTCTCATAATAGGATATATTAGGTGAAAATTTACTCATTTTATAAGTAAACTAATATAGATTTGTTCACATTGTGTAGCTTGGAATGGGAAGTGCCCTAGAGACACTATGTGGGCAAGCATTTGGTGCTGGCCAAATATATCTACTCGGCGTTTACTTGCAACGTTCATGGATAATCCTGACGGTTAGTTGCATAATTTTGTTGCCAATTTATATATTTGCAACACCAGTTCTAAAGCTACTTGGACAACGAGACGATATCTCCGAACTTGCTGGAACATTTGCAATTCAAATCATTCCTCAAATGTTTTCACTTGCCATTAATTTCCCTGCTCAAAAGTTTCTTCAAGCTCAGAGCAAGGTTGGGGTTCTAGCTTGGATCGGATTTGCTACGTTATTGTTTCATATTTTTATACTGTGGCTCTTCATATACGTATTCGGATGGGGTACAGCTGGTGCAGCAGTGGCATATAACATTTCGGGTTGGATAGTGTCTTTGTCCCAAGTTATATATGTCGTAAATTTTTGTAAGGATGGTTGGAAGGGATTGTCTTGGTTAGCCTTCAACGAGATATGGGCTTTCGTTAGGCTTTCTTTAGCTTCTGCAGTTATGCTTTGCTTAGAGATTTGGTATATGATGGTTCTCGTTGTCCTCACCGGTCACCTTGGTAATGCAGTCATTGCAGTTGGGTCGATCTCTATCTGGTAAGTTCTTAGTCCACTAATGCGTCCAAATTGTGTCTGGAGATCTGAATTGGGTCGAGCCAGATTTCATAATTTTTGTGTTTGAATCTGATTCGTGTACCTGAATTTTCTGACCCCGTTCGTCTTTCAGCATGAATATCAATGGGTGGGAGGGCATGCTGTTCATAGGAATCAATGCTGCTGTAAGGTAAACAAACTAGAGTCTCTGTTTTCCCTCATTGAACTACAAGTCATGCCTTAGTAGCAACGATTCTTCTTCATTACTCGTGACAGAATTGAGATACTTTTCCTCTATTATTTTCAGCGTTCGGGTATCAAACGAACTCGGTTCTGGACATCCAAGAGCTGCCAAATACTCTGTTATGATTGTCGTCCTTCAATCTCTTATTATAGGACTATTCTTCATGTGTCTTATATTAATAAGCAGAGAACATTTTGCTGTCATATTCACAAGCAGTGTTGAACTTCAAAAGGCAGTTGCTCAATTAGCTTATCTTCTTGGTGTCACTATGGTTCTTAACAGTGTCCAACCAGTCATATCAGGTACACAAAAAAAAAAACACTTCTTTCTCTTATAGTCTTACAAATATTTGACTCACTAGCTAGTGGCATCTGCTTGATAACATACTGCCATGACTCGAATAAGACTAGATTTTAGCTAGTTTCGTGTATTCATTAATATATGTTTTGATCTTCATAGGGGTTGCTGTCGGCGGTGGGTGGCAAGCGTTGGTTGCTTATATTAACCTGGCGTGTTATTACGTTTTTGGGCTTCCTCTTGGATTCCTTCTTGGTTATAAAGCGAATTTAGGAGTTCAGGTAAACATCATTTTCCTTCGTACTTATTGTTTTTCAATGATCAAACAAAGACACCTTCAAATCTGAATAAAGTTCTAGCATTTCCGTAAAGGTAAGGAGTGTAAGGACTAGTAACTTTATATCGGTCCTGTTATTAGAAATCCTGGTTCTGCTAATTGATTGTTGATATGGTTAATTGTAGGGAATTTGGGCTGGAATGCTTTGTGGAACTGGTCTACAAACAATAATCCTCTTGATAATCATCTTGCGCACCAACTGGACCAAGGAGGTAAGAAAATATTTTACTATACATAGTATTAAAGTTGAGTTGAATTGTTGAAATCTACTTAGAAATAGTATTTCTTATCTTCTCTAGGGTTACCTTGAAACACGTCGAAACATTTCGGTTGGAGTGCATTTATTTTGAATCTTGTTGTCTAAAAAAAATTTCTTTTGAGACTAAAGATAACGAGAATGTACCCGACAAAACAATTATAAAAAGGGGTTTACGTGTTGAACACATTTACATTGAAACAATACTGAAAATTTTATGTTGCAGGCTGAACAAGCATCAGAACGTGTTAAAATTTGGGGAGGTACGGGCGAGACAGATAAACTTTGACATCATATTACGTGCTCCAAACGGATATTCTACAACTCAAGGGTTTAGAGATCATCCCAAGTTCTTTTGAGAAAGATCTTCTGCACAACTTTGTAGTTGAGGACAAGAGTTTCGAGAAAAAGTCGAAAATCATTGCAATTTTGGAGTAGCTCTGTCTTGAGGAATATTTGCTTCTACCTTTTGGTGTTTTTTCTTAGTTGTTATTTCAGTTAGATTCATCTAGGCCTTAATAATTTGAAAATCCTTTTGACTATTTCTGTCTTCTTCAGTAAAAAAACTAGGGCTAGCTCTTTTCTTGTGTTAAGTTGAACTCTTGTAACTTAGTGGAGATAATCTGATTAATACAAGTACGTACGAGTTTGTCTATATAAAAAATTGTTCTCTTTATTTTCCTCATTTTCCTGAAGTTCAGAACATAAATTATGGCGGGTCTAGATTGAAAATATATGTCGATATTTTGTAGGATTGGATTCTCAGCTTTGTTAAAGAAAGCAAATTATTTGCAAATTTACATAATATCGGTAGATTTTGTGCAAATTTAATTTATGCAAATCTATGTAAACGCATAAGCTGCATAAAAGAGTTGAAATTTAAAAAGATGTTGCACTAGACTGAAAAATTGATCAAGGGAGTTTTGCTTTCGCATTTGAGAGTGAGTACCTTTGTTAATGTAGTCTGTAATGATAATGACAAATGAATAAGAAAACTTTCAATTGGAATTGATAATGTCAATTGACATTTTCTCAAATCTTTCAATAACCGAAACTTAGGCAAGTACTTTATAACCATAAGTATAAAAATGAGATATCTTTTTAAGCTCCTTCATGCCCACTGACTAGTTATTTCAGTTTTGTACTGACATCTTCAACTTCAACCCCGACTTTCTTTATTGATTGGAGAAAAATACTACTTTACATATTTACAAAGAATTGAATACAAAATTAACAAAAAGGAAGGTTTACGTAACATTCTAGCATTCTAGAGTGCTTTCTCCTGTCAACTGTAAATTCTTGGTCATTGAGATTCACATTCCGCTCAATTTAATATCTAAGGTAGAAGATTACTTCTCTCTTTTCCCCTTTCAAACATACAAATTGAAATGATTGAAGTTATACAATTCCGAATCATTGAAGAGAAAAGTTATGTAACTTTTGGATAGTTTAAATTGAGTTCAAGTTTACTTATTTTGGTTGTGTTTTATTCACTTACACTTACTCAATACTTATCAATGATCTCTGAATCATGTAGAGCCAAATTAATACCATTAAGTCATTTCTAGCCAGAACCCCAATAGCTATATAAGAGTGGGTAAGAGTAGGAGTTTTGATGTGAGATAAAAAGAAGTAAAGTTCAAGCGAACAACTTTTGGGCTGGCCTGAGTGATTGAACACTTGTGTGACTAACTTAGAAGTCACGGGTTTGAGATACTTCATCTTCAAACCCCCTTAAATAGCGCGTCCAACGCTATAGAAAAAGGAAGTGAAGTTAGAGTGTTCGACTTGGGAGTGAGATGAAGTGTGAACTCTAGGGTATATTTTGGCCAAGTACATCCCTAATTGATGAGGTATTTGGAGAAATCACTTTTAACATGGAGATTACCCTTATGTATATTAGGAACCTACAATTCTGCCAGATCTATTTGCGTTCCATTTCATTTAAAGAGAACAACAAAGTTATCTTTGCTACATTTTATCATGTATTAAGTTATGTTACATCTAACTTAGTAATTAAAATTCATACTGAACTTCAAAGTCAAATTCCAAAAAAAGTTCATACTGAACTTCATTTATATCTTTAATATAGCGACACCACCAAATATGGACAATGTGACTTTCCGATTTTTTGTGTGGATGCACTACGACTGTCATTTGAGCAAGACCTATTTGGAAGAAAGTAAAAATAACATTTGTTTCTAAAGTTTCCTCCATATAGCTGAAATGAAGGTCCCTATAGAGTAAGACCCTCTTTTATTACAGTTTTCTTTGAGTTTTCAATCCTCCGGCAGTATAAAAGTGAGAAGCGACGCGTTTACTTAATACTCCTCTCTCTCTCTCTAACAACACAAAATAGTTCCAGATTTCATCTCTCTTCTCCAAGTGCATACTTTCCTTTCCCTTCTTCCTCATCATCATCATCTTCTACTCTCTTCTCTCCCACGAAAACAATCAGACCCATCTCTCAAAATTATTGATTCTTTTAGATCAAACCCATAATCCATTCTTTGAAGAACAGTCAAAACCTTTCCCACCCACAACTCAGGATACCCCAGACCAGAAACATAGAGAAATAGAGAGAGAGAGAGGTAAACTTCTCTTTTCTTGATTTTTATATTGTTCTTTAGATTTTGGCAAATCATGTGAAAAAACCCCCAATTTGTTTCCTTGATTTAGGTTAAATAATTTTAGAACCAGAGACAGATACTTTCACCCAGTTTTAGGTTTTCATCACCAAGTTCTAGATGGTTTATAAATTCATGAATTTTTATTAGAATATAACACTATAGTAGAATGTCTATTCATGAACTTTATGTAATTTTATTCTCTTAAAACTGAGAAAGTTTGATAATTGGGTACTTGTTTAACACATAGTTCATTTGTTCTTCAAAGGAATTCTGACCTAAATTATTCTTATATCGGGATATGATTTAGAATAAACTTATTTGAGGAAGAATATAAGGAGTGAATATCTATGACTGAGATAGTACTTGGATTAGGTTAGAACTGCCATTCATGTTGTGTACTAATGAGAATTTTGTTAACCGCTTCCATTAGTCGACCTCCCCGTTCTCCACCTTGTGTTAATGAACATACTTCCTTCCAATTAAAGAATGTAACTGAAAAAGAGGAAGTGTATGTAAACTATAAAGTTCGATGCACCCATCTTCCCGAAATTCCAAAACGTGCAATAAGGATGTCTTTGATTCACATGATCATGGGATTTTGGAACGTCAAGTTGCAATGCAATTCAAATGGCCTCACCTTTGATTTGAAATTTTGAGTAAAGCGTTTTAAGACTAGCATTGAAGTTCCATACAACGACCACAGATTATCTTATACGATATTAAAAAGCATTGTACTATTATTAACTTTTTGGAATAAAACCCAAGTTTATTTGATTATGCCATCTTGTAAATATTGTGTGCATGTAGTATTTCATATACGGGAGTAATCTATTACCATTTCTCCAACTTTAAACTTTGTGTAGAGACTAATACTAATAACATTATTGGCATTTTATATTGTAAGAACTGTGAGGCGGCATTAGTGGGAAAAACCAAGAGGGGGGGGGGGGGGGGGGGGGTTACTGCGCATACATATTGTATTGGCTTGAGCATTAGGTTTACTATTTTTTCTTGCAATATTTACTTTTGGATTAACCATCGTTACATCATACATAAAAGACGTCAACTTAGAGTGGTTTAGAACTGATCTCCGACTAGATAAAATAAAAAAGAAAAGGAAGCTTACAAAGGAGAACATAAACGGAATCATCATTCACAAAGCCAAAACAATAGGGGCTGAGTTTTCTTATGTTTTATTGTGACATTAGGTGTTCAGTGATTAATTGTTCAAAGGAAGGACTCGGGTAACTATTTATTGATTAGAATTCTATTTATCAAGTCGGATCACAATGTCGGATGCATACTGTTCAGACTGCAAAAAAAGCACAGAGGTGGTGTTTGATCACTCAGCTGGGGATACAGTTTGTTCAGAGTGTGGTCTTGTCTTGGAGTCCCATTCCATTGATGAGACTTCCGAATGGAGGACCTTTGCTAATGAGTCTGGTGATAATGATCCTGTCCGTGTCGGTGGCCCTTCAAACCCTCTCCTAACGGATGGAGGACTCTCCACCGTTATCTCCAAACCTAATGGCGCTTCTGGAGACTTCCTGTCCTCCTCTCTTGGGCGCTGGCAGAATCGTGGTTCGAACCCTGATCGGTCTCTTATTCAAGCATTCAAAACCATTGCTACAATGTCCGACAGGTCTCGCTCACTTATCAACTTTGCTGTTTGGATTTGTTTAATTTAGTCTATGCAAGAAACACTTATATCAAATGAAAAGTTGTCTCAATTTGCTATTACAATTTTCGTCTTTGATGCGTCTTTTCATCTCCAAATTTTCAGTCTTTATTTGTATCAGGATGCTGCTATTTGGGATGATTTGCTTCTATTTGTATTATATTCTTTGTTTTTCATTCACTAAAAAATACTGATTAATTGACTATTTCTTATTTGCAGATTGGGCCTTGTGGCAACCATAAAGGTACTTCTATAGTTCTATACTTCTATGTTTGTATATTATAAACGAAAATGTCTCCACTGATTTTTATCAACATAAACTTCTTTCAAGAACACTTTATGGACTTTAGTGTGGTCTTTACTGTTTTGCTGTAATTTTTTTTTTGGCCCTGTGAATGTCAGTCCAATGATTGATGTAGGAACTTAAAATTCTAAGTTGATTGTGTTGAGTAATGAAGGTCTATGATAATGGGCTTCTTACTTCCACCTTCTTGTCCCTGTCCCAAGATTTCAATCAGTCATTAGGATATTATTTCCTTTAACCAATCAATCATGTGTTTCTCGTTTCAGATCATTAAGATCTCTAACTTCTCACCACTAGAATTCAGATGATGATAGAGAAAAAAGAGAAGTGGGTATTTGTATTGTAATTCCTAAAATTAAAGTATATTACAAATGATCATAATCTGGGTATTTGTATAGTAAGTACAACAGCGTCATACCTGGATGAAAGCTTTTAAAAGAAGAAATTCTGAAGTACTGGAATTCGAATATATCACATCAGTTTAAAATAGTGATTTCTAATATTTCCTAATCAATATTCGTGGTTCTCCTGGGTTACACGGGTAATCTGATGGATCACATATCGTCATACGACATGAGTAGATCAAATGGCCATGGCCTACCGAATAAGGTGTGCAGACACGGCCGTACTGATCGTATCATTCTTTATGTCTAGATAATGTAAAGCTACTAGGTTGCCATTATTTTTGCAGTCAGTTTAAACCTACTCGTATCGTCAGATTCCTAGCATCATATTCTGATGAAAGATTTACAGTTAGTACACATAAGAATGTTACCGAACCTAGTCTGCTTTAGGTAGGACTTGGTGGACTCTGTCAGTGTCTCCATGGTGTGGGTATCCCACACTCTCGGACTTTGCGTGACAAATAATCAAGTTATGATATGCATTCATTTGTAGAGGTTCTTTTGATTCTTCAATTTGTATACTGAGTTCCCGGCCCAAGATACATGTGTGCAGATTTTGTTTCGATGTCCCTGGGCTTAGATATTAACTAATATCTTCTAAATATTCGTCTTAGGAGCATAAATAGATTCCTGTGTTTCCAGTAACACACTTCGAGTGTATGATGCTTTATCTTGCTGGATCTGCTCCTCTGTTCATCATGAAATGCGAATCCTTAATTGATGGTTCCTTTCTTTGATATGCAGGATCGAGCCAATGAAATATACAAAAAGGTGGAAGACCAGAAGTCCATCAGAGGAAGAAATCAGGATGCAATCTTGGCTGCCTGCTTGTACATTGCTTGTAGACAAGAAGACAAGCCTCGTACAGTAAAGGGTACAAACTTAGCCTAAGTACTTAAGAATGGATGTTTCTTTACTCATGTTTCTCTGTGTTTAAGCTTCATCTAAATCTGATTTTCGAAATAGAAATTTGTTCCATTGCTAATGGAGCCACAAAGAAGGAAATTGGTCGAGCGAAAGAATACATTGTGAAACAGCTGGAGTTGGAGATGGGTCAATCAATGGAGATGGGAACTATACATGCTGGAGACTTCTTGGTAAGTTGCTTACCAATTTTGGTCTCTATTGAAATGGGTTCCCACCTTTGTTTGCATATGTTGTTTCTTGGTAGTACTTTACGGTGATCCGTATATAGTGGCCACTGAAACAAATCCCACCTTCAATCTCCAGCGTCGTTTCTGTTCCCATCTTGGCATGACCAACCAAGCAGTTAAAGCTGCTCAAGAAGCAGTTCAGAAGTCAGAAGAGCTTGATATAAGGTATGCATCTCTACTTTTGGTTTTATCTAGCTTACTGGTCCAGATTATTCATTTTAGTTTTGTTTGCTTTACTTTTCCTGTAATATCTTTCTGAAGTGTATGTTACCAAGTAAGATTTTGTTTTAGGAAAAGGTCACTACATAAGAGATCGGAACTTGGAAATGCCCACGGATACATTTTATTGAAGTTTAATTTTGTGCCCCTTTTAAGTTTCAACCAATAAGAGACTCTCCTTGTTAGAGTTCTTTCTTTCTCGCAGCTCAAGCTTTCAGAACCTTACGCTTGTAAGGTGGGTTTAGAGCTAGTATTAGGGGGCACGGGAACAGAAAGATGGAAGACATACAAATCATGGTTGGCAGCAAAAACATGGGAGACCACAATCTGAATTGACGAGTGTTAGGCAGTGTACCTTGACTAATAGACATGTCTTTATACGTTAAATCCCAACAGTTAAGATGATGAGTAATTTTGATCCCAGGTCAAACAAAAAGACACTGTTGTATGATGCTCTCCTACTCTATAGATCGTCACTTGAAGTTGAAAACTTATTGTAGTAAGAAGAATTATATATTTTGCAGGAGGAGCCCCATTTCAATTGCTGCGGCTGTTATTTACATAATAACTCAGCTATCTGATGAGAAGAAGCTGCTCCGAGGTTCAAACATTTGTACTATTATCATTGTTATTACGTGCATCAATTACTTAGTGTTTTTTAATGAGTATTTCTATTTGACTCGTCTAAGTCCAAATTTTCTGAATTTGATTCGTTTGATTCTAACTTGTTTTAGTCAGGGGCACAATAGTCACATAAGGTTATTTTAAACAATGTACTCTCAATACAGACTTATTTTATATGTCTGGCTTAAGTGGACCCAAAATCAGTGCCAGACAGCCATTTAGACGAGTCAGACTCATACAGCATATGAAAAACGAACATTCTGAAAAATAACTCAAGTCAATTCTATTCTTGAATCGGTTAAAGAGAGCAGCATCTTTCTATGAAGTTTCATTTTTTTCTCTTCTAGAAATGTAGTTCATAACGTTTATAATGGGTATGCAGATATTTCACTAGCAACTGGAGTGGCCGAAGGCACCATAAGGAACTCGTATAAAGATCTATATCGCCACGTTTCAAAACTGATACCTACTTGGTATGCTAAAGAGGAAGATCTCCGGAACCTCTGCAGCCCTTAGAACTGGATCTGTCATCACACATCTCTCCTGATAATGTCGGAGGCGATATCCTTCTTCGTTTTACTTGTACTGTTATCAAGTGATAATACTATTTCTTTAGCTAATTTGGTATAGGATTTGATCAAATCTTCTTTCCTCTTTGTGGAATTTTAATTGCAGATTTTCTTCGATCTTTTTCTCATCAGTTTGAGAGGCATTTCTTGTTTCAGGAATATAATGTAAGAATTGGAAGATAATTAGGTCTAAATAAACTTATATAAGACCAATTTTACATTATTCTCTTGCACTTGTTCTTTTTATCAATTACTAAATGGTCTAGCATTATGCTCATCCTTCAATTTTGTAGCAATCTTAAACCCTCTTTCGCTTTTAGGGTTAGTGTTCCAGTTTAGATGCTAATTACCCATCTTTGCTTACCCTGAAATCAAAATAAAAAATATAATTTTCGACTGAGGTATAAAACCCACTTAGGTTGGGTAGTAATAACAAGTGTCTCTCTAACATGGACAAGGGTTCATATCTTACTGTATAAAAAAAATGCTTTAAGTTGATAGCATGACAGTTCCGGTTGAAAGTAGGGTGCTTACACGTGCGAAAGAGTGTGAAATGAAGATCGCAATCACCGCCCCATTTGCCTTTTTATCACTAATTTAGGGAACAAGTAGCCAAGAAAAGGAGAGGAGATGGGAGAAATGTAGAATCCATGGAGAAGAAAAGATAAGAAATGAGTGATTGGGGATGACCTCAAATCTCATTTTCTTTTTCGTTGGTGTCCTAAAGAAATAAGAAATAAATGGTCAAAAGGAAGAACCATAAAGGAAAGAAGAAGAATATGTACCCACCATTTTCTTCTCCATGCTTCTTGGCAAGAGGAGATATTTTGTTAAGGGTAGGGCTGGTGAAACGGGGCGCGAGCCTGCTACCCAGCCTACCCACCCGAGCCAACACGATTGTAGAAAGTGAGCGGCATTCAGTCGGGGTATAGTAGCATGTATGCACGTCGACCCGATTTATGAAGGTGGCTGAGCATCGGATAAGGGGAGATGGAGAAGCATATCTTATATGGGACTCTTACTTAAGTACTTGGGCCGCATACGTCGGTCCGAAATTACCCGATTCGTTAGAGAGAATACAACTAGTTGTCGTTTAGTTATCTAAAAAGGGAAAGGAGAACCTACTAAAAAGACGGAAAGTTGAAAATGATAATGTTTGGGATATCATATTATATTCCCTTCAAGAAATTTATCACCAAAGAGGAAAGAATGGGATAAAGTAAGTGATAATGGCAGGCAGGGCCTCAGGGACTATTCTTTTAGGTTATACCCATCTTTAACTCCCCCAATACTTTCTATAAATAGTGACTACAAGAACTCCAATTTTGTGTATCCCAACTCCTTCTTCCCTCCTTTCCATTATCCAAGCTAACTCTCCTCCCTCTCCCTATCTAGACATCTTTCTCCCTCTAACTATCCCAAGTATTATATGTAAATAGGACGCAACGATGCTACACTGACTCCCACTTAGACCTATGACTTGACCACCTCTAACAATCTCACCAGTCATTTATCGTTCTTTTTTGATGTGTTGTTTAAATACAGAGAACTTCTGAAAAATTCGAAATTAACACGTAGCGAGTCAAGTAGGAGGTCAGAGTAAATTTAGAGTGGTCGGTGGTAGTGAAAAAAGTAAGTTGCTGACAGAAGATAGAGAGCACAGATGATGAAATGCATAAATATAGGAGGACAACCAACAGCTGTTGCATCTCACTCCTTTGTGCTCTCTATGCTTCTGTCACCATCACCTCATTCACCCACCATCACCTCATTCACCCACCATCACCATCTATTAGGAATGTTCTATAGGCAACTCAAGAATTACTATAGGCGCCTCCTGCAACTAAATTCTCTAGGGGGTGAGGCGCCTGTAGTAATTTGGGAGGAAATGGACTATAGAACTTCCCATCTTGAAGTCCTCTATCATTTGGTGACATAACAGTTTAGGCTCCCTGACGTTTTCTCTTTTAGATTTCTAACTGCGTTGCTGTTATTTCATAAAAAAAAATTGCGTTGCTCTTTCCGATTTTCTTTCTTTAATGTTGATTGGTTTGTTTAAGTAATGACGGATACGTTTTTCTTTTTTCTTAGATGAAGAATATGGTTTTCATGTCAACCGTTGGTAGCCCAAGTGGTTCCAACGTGTTGACATAAACTACAGAAATCCCTGGAGGTCTCATGTTCGAATCCCAGAGAAGGTGGAATCTTTGGTCATTTGTCAAATATCACGACTGTCTTCCAAACAAAAATAAAATAAAATATGATTTTCATATTCTTCATGAGTCGAGTGATCCCTCAGTTTTACTCTTTAGAAAATGAAAACCAAACATGTACTATTGTTCGGATGAAATAAGGCCATTTTAATTGTTTTTCCCGTTGTTCTTTAACTAACACTATGGAGATATCTTCATGTTTATATATTTTCCTAAGTTTTTCTAGATGATCAGGTCAATCGAACACGACAAGTCATTCAAAATGAAGAGGGACTTCCCTATGGAAGTGATGTCAAGCATTTTAGGTGGGTAAAAGTTTCATGGTGGTGTTGAAATCTTTGATTTGTTACTAGTTCTAGCTTGTCATTGAAATCAAATACCATTCATGATCGTAGTCTCTCTTAAATTATTTATATTTAAGTGAGTCATATTAACATAAAGTAATGAAAAATATTTCTTTGCTCTTACATGTTTGATACTCATTCCTATCTCTCTCTCCTTCTCTTGCATTTGATCATAATGGAACCAGATATTATACATCAAAGGGAAGATAGAGAAAGAGAGGTTTGTCAAATGATATATATTTATTTTGAAAAAATTTATTGTTATACCAAGATAATCATGAATAAGACCATCACGTTTGGTAGTCGTAAAAAATAGAGAAAAATAATAACCATTACAAATAACAAATATAGAGTTATAGACTCACCAATGGAAGGGGTCTATTTAGAAGATAAATTGCCTAAAGAAAAGAAAAGAGTTAATTCCTATATGGCCCCCTACTTTGTGACCAGCTTCCTTTATGGTCCCATTTTTTTCGTAAATTCAAATATGACCCCCTTTTTTGATGTAATTGTCCTAACTACCCTTCCTTTCAAAATTAAAAATAAAAATAAAATTATAATTCCAGCTCATTTCCTCTCCACCACACATCTCTCTCCATGTCAACTCTCTCTCTCCACATCACCTCTCTTTCCAACTCACCTCTCTCTCTCTCTCCAACTCACCCCTCTCTCTCTCCAACTCACCCCTCTCTCTCTCCAACTCACCTTCATCTTCTCCGATTGAAGTCGCCGGCCGGAGATTTTTCCGGCCGGCGACTTCCCAAAAAAAAAAAAAAAAATTTCTCTCGTCTCTCTCTAAAAATCCGGCGAAGGGGGTTTCCCTTCGCCGGATCCGTGAACAGACCGATCTGGTCTGTTCACGGCAGACCTTCAAAGGTCTGCTCGTGAACGGTCTATTCACGGCTCCGGCGAAGGGAAGCCCCCTTCGCCGGATTTTTAGAGAGAGAGATGAGAGAATTTTTTTTTTTTTTTTTGGGAAGTCGCCGGCCGGAAAAATCTCCGGCCGGCGACTTCAATCGGAGAAGATGAAGGTGAGTTGGAGAGAGAGAGGGGTGAGTTGGAGAGAGAGAGAGGTGAGTTGGAAAGAGAGGTGATGTGGAGAGAGAGAGTTGACATGGAGAGAGATGTGTGGTGGAGAGGAAATGAGGTGGAATTATAATTTTATTTTTATTTTTAATTTTGAAAAAAGATTTAAAGGAAGGGTAGTTAGGACAATTACATCAAAAAAGGGGGCCATATTTGAATTTACGAAAAAAAAAGGGGCCATAAAAAGGAAGCTGGTCACAAAGTAGGGGGCCATATAGGAATTAACTCAAAAGAAAATAAACCAATTGAATTATCTAAATAAATTCGTACATTGGATACTGTCTTGGCACCTTCCATTATGGATGGTAGACGAACAACCCTTTCTAGCCATATAAGAAACATACCTAAAATCATCACCAATCAATACCATGTGTTTACTTAATTTGACTGAAATACTAACTTCTACATTATAACTAATTTCTAAACCATTTAATTAGGGGTGTCAACGAGTCAGTTCCAGTTCAGATCCACTACTCAAGACTAGAACCAAATAAAGAAGGGAGATTTGCTGTTTGGACTCCCTTTCGTATAATTGACTTGCTGTTTGGACTCCCTTTTTCCAGAGTTGCATTTTGGACTCCCTTTTACCAGAATCAAAAGGGAATATTCCGTCTCTAAAGTTATATTTGGAAAAAATTCAAAATTACCCTTATATAATCATTAACAGTATAGGGTCAGCTCGCGGGTCGATGGATCAACCTTCATCATCTTCTTCTCCAGTTGTATATAATCGATTGGCAGTAAAAAAAAATACCCTTGTATAATCATTAACAGTATACGACCACTTCATAATTGATGCTTCTTCTATTTAACATCCCCACCTCCTTAAACCTCTTTACAGAAAACCAAATTCCAGAAGTATGTAACACTGGGTTTTCCCTATTTGCTACCCAAACAACATATTTTCCAGGAATTTTATAATACCAAATTCCAACATAACGTCTGGTTGAATTTATAGGACTAAAGAACCCTAATTCATGTTGGGGTCCCTCCTTATAATTAAAGGACTCCGAGTTGGAATAGGATTTCCCTTATTCCTTGTTTGGGGAAAAAATAGAAGTTTCTATTTTTTCAAGCCTAAAAAGGAATTCCTATTTCTATTGGTAAACCTCCTTATTTATTATTATAAAAGGGAATGAAAGGGAAGAGATTATACACAACAACTTCCAGAACAAAGAGAAGTCAGAGAAAGAGAGATTTCTGAAGTGGTTCTTTCAAGAGAGATTGAAAGAGCAGAATATTGGTTTGAAGAAAAGAAGATTATTAATCTTGTGAAGCAATTTAGTTTGTGGTTATCTTCTTCAACCTTTAGGAATCTAGGATTTGTTCAAATCCTAATGAGTAAGAGATTTGATTTCTTTGTTTCTTTGTTCAGTTTATCCACCATAGGTTTGGTGAAGAGTTGTCCAAAAGTGTTCTACACATCTTGAAGAATTGTGTAACCCATTATTTAATTATAGTGGAAGATTTCTGGACTAGGTCCCGTGGTTTTTTACCTTCTATCTTGGAGGGGTTTTTTGCCACGTTAAATAATCTTGGTGTCTCTACTTTTACTTTCGCATCGTTTATCTTCATATTACTGAACAAGTTAATTAGGTTATTTTTCCTAACAATTCAAAGATTTTTCCATTAGAGATAATAGTTTCACCATCTTCAATTGATTGTCCTAGTACTATAGTTTCATTAAGTGCATAAGTTGTAAAGAAAGAAAGGAAATAAGAAGAGATGAGTAACAAATAATGATACCCTTTTTAGATTTCTTCAACATTGATTGATACCCATCTTCAAATGAAGGGTTTGAATTGAGTTTTGAGAAATCAAAAGATTACCTAGAATTAAGTAAATAACTTGTAAAAGAACAAGTGGAGAAGGTAGAGATGATAAAGTAGTATTAATAATGAACTGACTAACTTTGAATCTTTAATTTAAGAAAGAAGAGGGTTTAATTAGATACATAAGAAATATGATTGTTTAATAAGATTGTCAAATGAAGGGAACAAATGAAATGACCAGAGAATGAAAGTTGAAATGTCTCAGATGGTGGGTTTTTAGGTCATTGAAAGATGACGATTAGAAACCAACCGCCCTCACGCTTCTCTTTCTCCCTCGTTCATTTTGAGAAAATTGAGAAAATGAAGATGGAAATGATAGAAAGAAACAAAGAGAAAGCAAAAACAGCTGAAATGATTATTGATGGAAGAAGATGAAGGTCGATTTCGTTTGCAAGCTATAAAGAGAGATGGAAGAAGATGAAGGTCGAAGGAGATTTGTTTTGGCAGTCTAGGGTCAGCTCGCGGGTCTTATATTTAGGTTTAATTAACTTGTGGGTTAAAACTGGGTTGGGTTAGGTGAAGTAGAGGTAAAATAACATTTTCCCATCTCTAGGGTAAAATAGTATTTTTATCTCCAAAATATTTTAAAACTGTTATATTTAACCTTTTCTTTGAAAAATGGAGTCCAAAATGCAACTCTGGAAAAAGGGAGTCCAAACAGCAAGTCAATTATACGAAAGGGAGTCCAAACAGCAAATCTTCCAATAAAGAATTGAAAGAACCTACAAAAGAATTAAGAGATATGAAATATACCTAGTTTTAGGCGAGAAATCACCTAAGATGTTTATATACAAAATCGCGAATTAAGAGATAGGAAACAACAAAATCGCGATTTTGTTGTTTCCAACAAAAAAAAAACAAGTCCCTTATGCACTCTTTCTATTTTAACTAAGACTTTCCCTTACTCTAAGATTTTGTCAAGCGGACTGCATACACTAACAAGGGATTTTTGTTATTTCACTTGCTTTTTATTACCAAGCACCATACGTTCTCTTTTCATTTTTTATTTATTCTTCCTTCACTGAGGAGTGAGTTATCTTTTTCTATATTTCGGTCAAAAGTGAAGAGGATTATGATTTTTCAACCCACCGGTATTTCGTGCAAACCAAACTATCATAAAATTTTACTACCACCTAGTTAGATATATAAAAAAATGGGTCGTTACAATTAAGGAGTGAAACCAGCAAGCGAATTCTATTGTTGCCAGAATGTTCGCCACCTATGTTGCTATAGGCATAGAGCCCACATGAATTTCATAGGTTCTAGATAAAGTTTGTTTCAATGTTGCCACTCAGTTGCATCTTACAAATCCTCTCAAAAGCCTCTACGTCACGCTTATCATGTCTTATATGCTGCATAGGATTGTTCGTTCCATGTTGTTGGAATACACCATTGCTTTCGAAAATTCATACCTGGAAGAAACTCTCACTCGAGAAACAAGGATTTCCCGATACTAATGGCCCCAAACTCCATTCAGGCCGACATCCTTCTCTCGGACCGCGGGGTCCTGGAGCAACTAAAAGTATAGCAATTACCAAGAATCACATTAAATTTTCTTAAATCTGAAACAAAGACTATATGAGTATAATGGAAAATCATATGCCATACATCAGTTTGACTTGTGTACATATAGTGATCAAATATGCTTATACCTACATGAAACTATTCTAAAGAAACTTTTTTTTATTGTTAAGGATTCTAAAGAAACTCATATACCTAAAGATAATATAAATCATCTTAAATAAGTAAATAACATTATTGATTGATACACAATTAATAAATAATATATTTTCGTTTAATCAATTTGCTCAAAACAATGTATTTCATTTTGGTGAAAAATGGTCACTTAACTTTTTTAGTCAAACCTACGTATTTAAATGTAATTCTTACAATCAGATGTAAATTATAAAAATATCTAGATTTTTTTTTGAATATTGACTCCAATAGTCATTACAAAGGCATTGATACGATGTGATAAACACGATAATTGCGTAATTACTACAGACCTAAAGTCCGACGAATAAAATGGCCTAAAGTCCGATAAATAAAATGGCCTAAAGCGTACATAAACAATTTTATTAATACCCAAATGCAATATTATTGGATTTCCACTTGTAGAGAGTCGAACTTAAGACCTCCACATTGCGAAGTAGATGACCAGACCAACTGGTTAACCATGGAAAAGTTTATGATAGTCGCTTGTGATGGGAGCAAAATACACGTAACAAGACCGACGAGGCCTCGATCCACAAAGAGGGTACCGCCAAATACTGTCTGTGATCAACTATTTCCCTTCATTCGCAGTCAGATCCATTTTTCCTCAAATCACCCTTCTTTCCTTCTCCAATCTCCATTCAAATGTTTCATTCCTCCTCTCCAATTTCATAATCTCTCTCTCTCTCTAAGATCTTCTTCTTCTTCTCTTCCAATCTTCCTTTTCACATCCACAAAGAATTGAATCAAGATGTATATGGCGTATGGATGGCCTCAAGTTATCCCTCTCGAACCAGGACTTTGTCCTGTTTCTCAGAAGATCGTCTACCTTAAACTCATTAATCGTCTTTTACTTGCTGTTGCTCCTTCTCACATTGAACTATGGAGCTCCTCTCAGGTTCTTTTATCTTTCTCTCGATCGATCCGTTGTTCTAGTTCAGTAGTTTGATTTCAATTTGTTGTTTTTTAACTTGTTTTTTGAGATTTATACTGAATTTTGACTCCAGCATAAGATCAGATTAGGGAAGTACAAGAGAGATTCAGGTTCAGTATTACGAGAAGGAGAGTATTTGCAAGCTGTTTGGAGTCCTGACTCCAAATTGATCGCTGTTCTTGTAAGATTTCCTCTTCCAGTTTGTGCAATTTACTTTTTTTCAAGTACATTTTACGTTTTCGTAATTGGGTTTTGGGTTTCTGTTGTTAATTGTTTGATATGGTTAACTAGTGGTATCTATATCAAAGAACAAAAATCAATGTTTTGTTTCCGTACAAGTAGAATGAAATCATCATTAATTTCATAAATTGCTCAATGTTAACTTGCTTAGTATTCAGTAAGCTTATGCAGAACCTCAGCTTAATTTTTATTAGTACACACAAGGAATTATTCTTCCTGAATGTTGAAAACGGTTCCAATTAGCTGCTTTAGTTTTCGGTAAGTCTTGAAATGTTGAAGTACGGACTAAAATATCTGGTTTCTGCTACGTAAATATATTCCTTACTGTTTGATGGCGATATAATATGGAGGATTTAAAGAAATATGTAACTTGGTCGAATATATCACCTGTACTGGTATATCAGCTAAGATATAACGCATCTTACTAGAAAAAAAACAGGTGTAATTTGCTAGTTCTCTAAGCTAAAGGTTTGATCCAATTTCTTTGCCTAAACACTTGGTAATGTATAGTTTTTAGTATATTTATAATTTTGCATGATCCAATATTATTGTCGATTTATCAGTTATTCACTTAATGTCCCTAGACTGATATTGTCAGATGTCCGTTAGTAACTACTATAGCGTTCTGAATCTCCAGTATGGTTTTGGGTTTAATTTGCCATTTAGTACTCTAAAGTTTTCAGTTTCGAAATCTTCAGCAGCCTTAAGTTTACTCAACACATTTTACTAAATTCACATTGTCGAGATCACATGCCTGAGAGAATTTGGTAATATTGAGTACTGAGTAGGACTTGTGACTTTGACCTTTCTGACATTATTACCATGACAATCTACATTTTTCAAATTGAGGTCTCTGTCTCTTTTAGCACAATTTTTGCAGTTCTTTTTGTGAAAATTTAATAGCTGTTGTATTTTGAAGTGCAATGGCTGATTGGTTTCTCTTATTGCTGCAGACTTCTTCATTCTTCCTTCATATTTTTAAGGTCCAGTTTACAGAAAAGAGACTGCAGGTTGGGGGGAAGCATCCTTCTGGGTTGTTTCTTGCAAACATTACTTTGGTACTTAATGAGCAAGTACCCTTTGCAAATAAGAGTTTAACAATGTAAGAGATTTTCTAAAAATTTTTTGTTCAGTTTTATCATTTGAGAATTATCTTTAATCATAACCTTAATCTATTTACATTCAGGAGCAATATTGTGTGTGACAGCAAACATCTTCTTGTTGGACTCTCAGATGGGTCTATACAACTTATATCCTGGAAAGGGGAGGTATATCTGAGTTCTAATGGATGGAAGCTCTTGAATAATTTTTTTTAAGTATCTGTTGGGTCTTAAATAAATCCTCGTGAAACTTTTTTTGGAAATTGTAGTCACGACCTAGACTGGTTTGGTATTCTTGTTTCTGAACATTGTTGGTTCGAACTTTTGTTTTGAGATACGAGTTGTTTGATTCTAGCATGTACCGATTTATAGTCTATATTGTATATTTAGCGTAAATCACGTTAAATTTGTTGTGTGCTTCTAACATGTACCAATTTATAGTCTATATTGTATATTTAGCACCCGTCGCGTTAAATATGTTGTTTGAAGGAAGCAAAACTCCTTAGGCTTCATTGATGGTGTAGATAACATAACAGTTAGATCATAGACATTTGATTTAATTTTGTGGGCCTAGCCATTCATTTATCCTGTATATTGTCTTATTTATTCAATTACTTTTTGTTTCCTAATTCTTTGTTCTTCTTGTTTACCACATTACTTTTCTTACTGTACAGTTCTGTGGAAGCTTTAAACTTGATTTCCGTCCACGCAGCAGCAATGATATTACTGGACCACGAGATTCTTTGGAGAATGGTCCAACTTCAGGAGGAGATTTACGAGAATTGACATCCAGTCAGACATCTAGAAATAGTTTCGCTGTTACCCAGCTGGATTTCTCCTTGATGTTGAGGCTTCTGGTTGTGTTATATTCTGATGGGCAACTTGCATTATGTTCAGTTAGTAAGAAAGGTTTGAGACAAATTGAGCATATTAAAGCTGAAAGATGGTTAGATTCAGGAGATGCTGTGTGTGCTTCCGTAGCCCCTGACCAACAAATCCTCGCCGTTGGTAGCAGTAGAGGTTTTGTTGAGTTATATGATCTGGCAGATTCTGCTTCTCTACTTCGAACTGTATCTTTATACGACTGGGGGTAAGTAAAAAATTAGAATCTAGATCTGCAGCATTTTGTACTTTTTGATGGAAACTTTTCTTTTAGCACATATTGTTATTGTTTGCTGGTATTGGTGGCAATAAAATCATACCAAGAAAATAAAGATAAAATAAAAAATAAAAATACAAAAAGAAAAATAAATTAACTCTGAATAGTGTCTCTTGGTTGAACTTTGTTAGTTAATTCGGTCTTTCGCATATCTGTTATCTGATTGATGCTACAAATCTACAACCTTTTCATTGTCATGTCTTAACAGTCGAAACTTATTTAGGTAAGAATTTTTAGGAAAACTGTTTAGGTATTTATCTTTCTGGGGTCTTGCACAGTATGTCTGTTTTAAGTTTCCAGCATACACTCTTTTACAATCTTATGATGACTTGACTGCAGATATTCCATGGAAGACACTGGTTCTGTCAGTTGTATAGAATGGGCACCTGATAATTCCGCTTTTGCAGTTGGGTGGAAGTTGAGAGGACTTACAGTTTGGTCCCTATCTGGGTGCCGGTTGATGTGCACAATTCGTCAAATTGGTTTAAATTCTGCCTCTTCACCAATGTTAAAACCAAACCAAGATTTTAAATACGAGCCTGTTATGAGTGGGACCTCATTTATGCAGTGGGATGAATATGGATATAGGCTGTATGCTATTGAGGAGGGTTCATCTGAGAGGATACTTTCATTTTCATTTGGGAAATCTTGCTTTAACAGAGGGATTTCTGGCACAACGCATGTTCGTCAAGTGATATACAGTGAAGATCGGCTACTTGTTGTGCAGTCTGAAGATACTGATGAACTTAAATTACTTCATCTTAGCCTTCCAGTATGTACTTCATTTTAGAAACATATTGAGTATTTTTTCAATTATCTGGTCTGTGATTGGAGGATGTCCCTTGACATAATTATTGTTGCTGGCCAGGTATCTTATATCTCTCAAAATTGGCCAGTTCTACATGTTGCAGCTAGTAAAGATGGGATGTACTTAGCAGTTTCTGGTCTCCATGGACTAATATTATATGATATACGTTACAAAAGATGGCGTGTATTTGGAGATATAACTCAGGAGCAGATGATCCAGAGCAAAGGCTTGTTATGGTTGGGAAAAATAGTTGTCGTCTGCAACTACGTTGATTCTTCTAACACGTGAGTTTCGTTTGTACTTCCATCCATCTAACTCTTCTTAGTAACTGTTTTTAAGCTACTAAAATTTCAATTGCAATTAGAAATTTGGAATTTATGTCCATCGTGTAATTGTAACGTAATAACTTTCTACCAGTATAAAGTTGTTGATGCTAGAATGATTTATGGGCCATTAAATAGGTGAACACAGACTTGTTAGAAACTTAGGAGAAAGTGTGTACTACCATCTCTTTGGATAGATCTTCAAGTTTATGTCGCAAGGACAACAAATAAATTTATCAACTATTACGCCAAGTAGGCATACATAAAATATGTCAGTCTCCGAATTTGGTAAAAGGTCAAAACATGGATACAGTCGTGCACGTATATTTACTAGTTTATTAGGTTCTTTGTTTTCGCTTCAATTCTACTTTTTGATCAACCACTGTTGCATTATATATTAAAGGCGTTAACCTAGAGTGACTTTTATGCTTCTAAGACAATTGCGTGCACACAACTCTAGATTCAAAATCTCAAATTGTACTCACTCAAAAGAAGGTACCCAACAAGAGTATCCAAGTCTCTCTCACAAGTATCCTCTTATGCGACATGAGAAAATACTAAGTTGGATATATGTTCATAGCTATTATTTTATAGCATACCGATATGTTATCATGATCGCAATTTAGACTTTCAGCATTCCTCCTGCATCTTTTGAGCTGTCAACCTGCACCAGGTTGCTTCTCTTTACCAGTGTCGATTACTTCTTTTATTGTCCGTCACTAAGAGGAAACAAGAACCAGAGTGAATAGTCTTCTCCAGGTTTATTACTTCAATATATTCATATGGTAATAGTCAATTATTTGGCTCCATGCAGATATGAATTGCTTTTTTATCCAAGATATCATCTTGACCAGAGCTCTTTACTTTGTCGAAAACCATTGGCTGGTAAGCCAGTCGTCATGGATGTATTTCAAGATCATATACTCGTTACATATCGCCCATTTGATGTTCATATTTTTCATCTAAAAATCATGGGAGAATTATCACCTTCTAAGACACCAATTTTACAGGTAAAATGATCATTCAGAGGCTCATCACCTTTTCTTTTCCTTTTCTTTTGTTAATCTGTATTTTTATTGTACTTCTCCATTTTGATAGCTAAAGATCGCTTTTGTTTTTCAAATGGTTACCATATGCACGTAGTTTTTTCAGTTTTACTGAAGAAAGAAATTGTTACATCAGAGTGTTCACTTATATGCATTTGAAGTAATAAAATGACATACAGCTTTCTACAGTACGAGAGCTATCGATAATGACCGCTAAGAGTCATCCTGCAGCTATGCGTTTCATACCCGACCAGCATTCGAGAGAGTATATTTCAAATAACTATTTTTCTTCTTCAGCGGATTCTTTAGACAGACAGCCCTCTAGGTATTTTATTCCTCACGTTATAATTGACTTTCATTTCGAAAATGACATGAATAAGCAGCTCAATGATATCCATCATCTATCAGATGTTTAATTTTGCGAACAAATGGGGAACTTTCATTACTTGATTTGGATGAAGGGCGTGAGAGAGAACTAACCGATTCAGTTGAACTGTTTTGGGTTACCTGTGGGCAATCCGAGGAAAAAGCAAACCTAATTGAGGAAGTTTCATGGTTAGATTATGGTCACCGTGGTATGCAGGTAACATACAATATTCCCAAACTTTGCTTCTAGATGTTGAATATAGAATTTGTAATTCATACATTTTCAATCAGTATAGAGAGTTTTTTGACTTGCTTGTATTGATTGTACTCGGAAGCTTATAAAGTATAATTACAGGTTTGGTATCCATCTCCAGGTGTTGATCCTTTTAAGCAGGAGGATTTCTTGCAGGTATTATTACTAATGGTTGAAATCATAATATAAGTGCCGCTCGGGAATTTCAAATGCTGATTTTATACATAAAATACGAAATTTGTGAATCCAAGCCCATTTTAACCTGGTCCTTTCATCTTTGTTTTAACAGACCCTATGATCTGTCTATGCCTTTGATCTGCATCTGTTTTTATACAACAAAAGAGAAGATAACAAATTTAAAAATATCTCGAAATGAAAATAAAAAGATACAAAGAGTACGCTAAATTGCTACTCAGATAAATGACCTGTGTCTTATATTTATTGATTCTTACTAATTTGTAATCTCAGAATATGATACTGATCTACACACTGATTCACAACAAATGAAATACTAAATTAAATTCTTATAACTTCTGTAACCTTTTTCGGAATTAGAACGTAGTATCATGAGGATTTTTTTTTTGAAAAGTTTAAATTAGTATTGAAGGGGGAAAAGAATGTACAAAAGAATTGGTTGCATCACAGACGAAGATGTTACTTCATGATAGCCTCCCAATTAGAAATGAAATCCAAATACGATAGACAGTTAGCCCAACTAATGTTCCTACTCCAATGGAAAAGGAGGCCAAGGACATCCTCCACTTCGACCACTAGACTCCTAGGAGAGTCATTAAAAATACCTAAGTTCCTAGACTTCCAAATAGACCAACAAATTGCTAAGGGGATCATCACCCACATCTCCCTCCTAGGGTATCATGAGGATTTCAGCATGCATCTTAGTCTTTACCAAACCAAATGGCAGTATGTATTTGTTTTGCTGTGTAATAAGATGCTTGGTTTCTTAGGTCCCGAGTTCAATTTTTCTAAATAGAGTAAAACTGTTAAATATTACAAGTTTTTGATTAATTATGGTGATGCAATAATTTTGGATGCTCAAGTGTTATTCTTTACTCACTATTTTTTGTTTCACAGTTGGATCCTGAGCTGGAATTTGATCGCGAGGTTTACCCACTGGGGCTTCTTCCAAATGCTGGGGTTGTCGTTGGTGTTTCCCAGAGAATGTCATTTTCAGCATGCACAGAGTTTCCTTGTTTTGAACCTACTCCTCAGGCTCAAACCATATTGCATTGCTTGTTGCGACACCTTCTTCAGGTATTTGTTCAATTGTTGCTTTTCTTGCACTGTAAGATGAGTGAGATGTAAGATGACTACTTCTTTTGGAGTTAATGCCAATAACCCTATGTTAAAGACTTAGAGTTAATACCAATAAGCCTCTGAGCTTATACCAAATCAAAGTTACTGATGGTCGAATGCTTGAATGAGCTTGAGTTAGGTGCACTTGGGTCTCATACTGCATGTTGGTGTTATTTCTCTTCCCAGTAGCTCCTTTTTCTCTTTGGGGATCTCAGGATTTCTCTTTTTATTCAACAGAGGGACAAAGTTGAAGAAGCTTTGCGTTTAGCGCGTTTGTCTGCAGAGAAGCCTCATTTTTCACACTGCTTAGAGTGGCTACTTTTTACTGTATTTGATGCTGAAATATCCAGGTACTCTTTATGACATGTTGTATGTTTTCTCAAACATTTTACCAATAACCAACTTCAGAACAGAGGTTTGAGGGAGAACCTACTTTTAGAGGTGCTGCTCTGCCTCTGCCTCTCATGTTATGCTTGTCCAATACAAGATGACTCCACAGTACTTGAAATCTGTTCAAGTAACATGGACACTCCAATAGTATTTTTTATTGTGGTCGGGTACGAATACTTATAGGTAGTAATGGGTACTAGAGACCTTTTGGATACTTGCATCTACTTTAGCGGGTACAGGGTGAGATATTGTATGCGAATCTTGCAGTCATGTGGAGTAAAATACCACTCTAGGCTAGTAAAAAACTAAAAAAATGGATAGTATATTCACCGAAAATTGGGAATACCATGTGGCCCGTGACTTGAAACTATATAGGCTGAAACTTAGTCCAATGTGTGCCTAAGATAGCTAGATAAACACACGAGTCCCTACAGGCTACGACGTCAGGATTGGCTTATCTGAAGCAAGATTACGCAGATCAGAGTTGTTATAGGTTGAGTGCATTTCACTTCTCTATGGTATAATAAAGCATTGGGCCATTGGCTATATTGGTCGTTTGAAAGGCCATACTCTCAGTCTCAAATAGTAGAAAAACCTCTATGTCAACTTAGTATCTCTAAATTTGAAGGACAAATTAGTAACAAGTGGGCTTTGGGTGAATGGTGAAACCGACCTGCACAAGAAAGAACCTGAATAGGACTGATCTAATTGATTTACAATTAGGTCCATACATGTACTATATTTCAATCATCTACCCGTTATATGATAAAAAGAAAAAAATTCAAATAAATTTAGCTGCTGCTACTGCGAGTGTTTAAGTATTAGTAGTCTATCTTTCTCGCGTCCTTTTAGATTGCTTTCTTGACCATATTTCTTCAATCTATTTCCTCTCTTTCCTTCTTGACATACATCATAGGTCTTAGGCATTAAACAATAACCCGTTTCTACGAAATTGTGTGGATAAGGGAGATACCATCTTATAACCATCATATAATAGCTCTTGTCCACCAAGGTCGAGAATGGAGGTAGTCAGCAAAATTTTCACATAATAGCTACACAAAGGAGGTTTACATGTTAATTTTGATCACTCTATAATCTTTTGCTAGTAAGATTGTGGCAGTGGTTAAGAGGGGTTGATGTCTACAGGTTCTGGTCCACTTTCATTATATTGTTTTGATTTTCCTTCCGAGAATACTTGACGTAACTATGATGGATGCTTCTTTACAGGCAAAATACAAACAAGAACCAGCCTTCACTTCCCAAAAGTACCACTCTCCTGGAAAAGACTTGTGATTTGATCAGAAATTTTCCTGAATATCATGATGTAGTTGTAAGTGTGGCTAGAAAAACAGATGGTCGACATTGGGCAGATTTATTCTCAGCTGCAGGAAGATCAACAGAGTATGTTATTTCCATTTTATGAACAATTTAGTGTATCACCAATATGGGTTAATTTCCTTTGAAGTTGTTCTGATGTTGATCTACTTGGTTTCCCCGACTACACTTCAGTAATCCCCAGTCTCCACTTGATTTATTAGTAGTACCTAACCTTCTAGGTCCTCAAACTAATTTAATCCCGGACGAGGTGTCTGATTCAGCCAACAAGATGTCTAACTTATTCACAGACTAGTTATTGTTGAACTTCATTTCTTCGTTTATCTTAACTAGTGTCTTATTACTAGTTAAAAACAACTGAAAGCGTGCTAGATATTGGTCAATATTTTACTTATGTTCCTTGACTACTTAGGTTGTTCGAAGAATGCTTCCAAAGGAGATGGTATCGAACTGCAGCATGCTATATATTGGTAAGACTCAGAAAATTTAACATCAGGAATCTCTTAAAAAGAAACTTTGACATCATGAAATCCTGAGGCTAGACAAAATGACAAATAACCATGCAGTGTTACTACTGATAGTCCCGCTTTTTTCGTTACTGGGAAAGAAGTAATTGATATTCTTCTTCGTCTTCTTTCTCACTAGTCTTATTAAGACAAACACGCGAAGAGTACATGTTGATCCATTGTAGAGCCTTCCACTTAATTGTCTTAACCGGCAGGTGGAGAAAGTTTGAATTGGTAAAATGGATGGTTGTAAGGTCTAAAGTCATCTGAATAAAATGGATATATCCATGTGTTGGGGTTGCCTTATGAAAAGAGACCTGTAGACCTATTTCACTAGCAGTATAATTTTCTCCTAAGAAACTTCTATTTTAGGGGTTATGTATAAGGTTCTTTAGCTTTTTAAATGGTTTTTGGTGAATGGAGCAGGTGATTGCTAAGCTTGAGGGACCGGCTGTGAGTCAGTACTGTGCTCTACGTCTATTACAGGTGAAAAGCAAAATAGTATCACTTGTCATAAATTTTTTCTAGTTGTTTTTTTCTTTTAAATATATACGTCTCCATTTCTTTTGGTAATTTATCCTGTAATATCATTAAAAGCCGTTCGATTGTGCAGGCAACACTTGATGAATCGTTATATGAACTCGCAGGGGAGCTGGTATGCTTATCATCTTATGCGTGTTTGTTTTTAACATGTATTATGCGTGGAGAAGCCTTTTATACAAAATGCTTTCTGTCTGATTCTCAGGTAAGGTTTTTGCTGAGATCTGGAAGGGAATATGAAAATCAAAATGCAGATTCTGACAGGCTTTCTCCAAAAATTTTGGGCTATTTTCTCTTCCGACCAAGTTACAAGAGGCAGTCTTCTGATACCAAAAGGTAAAAGCACCCTTATCTGTGAAAATTATGATGGATGTTTAAAACCGAAAGATATTTGTGCAGTGGAAGTATTTTCCTGAAATTCGTAAAAAGTGAAAAAGAAAGACGTAATGTAATATTAAGCTAAATTGCTACGGTGATGAAACAAATAAATACTTATCTTTGTCTTGTACAAGAAACAACTACAAATTTATATGCTTTCAATTTCAAATAATGAAGGATTGTTTAATAGCACACAAGTTGAATCTGAAAATGTTTATCATTTGTTGTACCATGCAATGCATCACAAAAATGAAAAAGTTTAATTCTCAGACGCAATTTTAAATTCCGATTTCACTGGAAAGAGAATATTATGGAATTAATATGATAATAATTACAATTTTGTGGAAATGATGAAACTATCATCTAATATTTGTGAGGATGATCTAATTAAGAAGATCATCTTCCTAAGATATCATACAGTTGAAGTCTCTCATGTAAACCCCAAAACTTATTCAAGAGGCCTTTACCATTTGTAGAGCTCAAACACGGACAGTAATTTCCTTGTAATAATGCAAAAATATCATATCTTAGTTTCTTGTGAGGATGATTTCTGAAGTAGAAGACCATCTTCTGCAAATCTAATTTTCCTTGTTATTTAACTTAAATGTCAGTAAGAAATAGGTTTTGTATTGACCATCAAGTTATCTGGATGAATATGTTTACCTTCCTATTTAATCATGTTATTTCTTTATCCTCTGAGTTCATAAGTGATGTTTTCTTTTTAATCGAGCAGTTCGTCAGTCAAAGACCAGAGTGCACACGTCGCTTCTGTCAAGAGCATCCTGGAAAACCATGCGAGTTTTTTAATGACTGGAAAAGAACTTTCCAAACTTGTGGCATTTGTAAAGGGTACTCAATTTGATCTTGTGGTAAGCATTATCTACTTCTAATTGTAGGTTCCTTATGTCAGATATTATAATTAGAAGCTTATTTCTTGATTCCTGTCTACTCCATAGGAATATCTTCAACGTGAAAGCAGTGGATCTGCTCGTTTGGAGAATTTTGCCTCGGGACTTGAATTGATTGGGCAAAAAGTAAGAAAGCTGAAATAAGTTCTACTGTATATATGTATCTTATCGTAAAATTATCAGGTCTCTAGGTATTATAATTTCGGTGGTATTATCTTAATCTCCTGTGTTTTGCAGCTTCAAATGGGTACACTACAAAGCCGATTGGATGCCGAATTTCTCTTGGCACATATGTGCTCCGTCAAGTTTAAAGAGTGGATTGTCGTCCTTGCTACTCTTTTAAGACGCTCAGAGGTACGACTCGGTTCTTTGATCTATGAACTCGAGTACTATGTAGGTATCCATTACATTTACTTTTACTCCTTCAATGGTGGCAGACTTGTTCTTTCTCTTAGCTTTAGTTACTTATATTTCAAGCATATCATCGTTAAGCGGGTCTTTGGATACAAATGCACGTACTGTCTATATAGCAAAAAACATCAGAGGTTAGACCAGTGAAATGATGACATCTCGATTTATGCAGGTTCTTTTTGACCTTTTCCGACATGACATGAGGTTATGGAAAGCATACAGCATGACTCTTGAGGTAAATCTCGTCTTTTCACTTCCATAACTATTATAACATAGGTAGTCTATCGATATTCCTAAATGTACAAACTTTTGCAGTCGCAACCTGCATTTGCGGAGTACTACGACTTGCTGAGAGTTTTGGAAGAACAACTTTCTTCGTTTGAGAATGTAGAAGACAAATAAGTCCTAGTAATCTATTGCTACCAAATCCTAAAGCTTAGTTCAAACAACAACGAGTCCACTCGATATCTCAGATCTTGAATGGGTTGCTGATAATGGTTGTGACCCTCGGACGTCCTGCAGAGTTCATCATCGGTCTTCACCAACCATGTAAATAACGATACACAATTGAAGAAGAGGAGAAAGGAATTACTCTCCTAAGGCTTATCTATTTTTCCTCCTTATTACCGAGACTTGTATTTTGTTTTTAATGCCAGAGCAAATGAGATTAGTTTCTTTGAAACATTTTTACGTTGTCGAGAGTAGAAATCATGTTGCTCTCTCTAAAACTGTACCTTTTTGAATGGAGAAGAGTAATTGCATCTCATATTTATACCCACCAATTGAGGTAAAGAACAATTCCTTATTTCTCTCTGTGACACTCTTTCTCAAGCTAACCATCTTAACCGAGTTGAAGAACCAAAGTAAGGGGAATTTTAGTTCCAAGGCCCAAAAAATGAGCCATAATAACACCCTGCTCCAAAATAAATACGAAAGCAGCCAAAATAAAATCCAAATTTTTATAAATTTTGAGATTCACAGAACAAATCATTTTTGTGTTGAACTGTTATCTCATTGTATTAAACAAAACGTAAATAACTCCACATTTTATTTAATTTAGTGCAATGTAATTTGTATCGAGTAAAAATCAAACTTTTCAACAAAAAAAAAAATCAAACTTGTTTATATATCTATTTTCACTAAATAATTAACACATTAGTGATTCTTTTGTGTATTTGCACGAGGATAAAACAGAGATCAAGGAAAATAGGTTTGTTACCTGTTTGTGATTAAGTTCGGACTTTAAATTCATTATGAATTTCATTTTGAACCTATGGGTCTTTGCCCCCCTAGAATATTGGTCAAGAGGTTATATTTTTCGCTTTGTTGCAAATTGGGAGTCAAATTTGAACATTACACCAATATGCAGCGGGAATCTTTGTTGGAGTGGTAAGATGATTAGTCTTCCACTTTAGAAGTTAAAGGCTCTGACAAATTTTGGTTCCGGTTTCGGACTCGGACTCGGACTCGGACTCAGCCACTCAGGTGACGCCGTAAACTACCTATTCCTATGCGAAATAAACAGCATAGAACCGAAAATTTTGGTTCCGGTTTGCTGGTTATTGGGCAAATTACAACCTAAAAGTTTCTCTCTAACCTTCACTTCTTCTTCTTCTTCTTCTTCTTCTTCTTTAGTCTCAGTTAATCAAACCTATGGACTAAGAAATGTGTCATCCTCTTGAAGGGTAAAGGTCTTCTAATCAGTTTTTCCATCTCGGATTTCATTATTCGAAGGTTGGAGCTATTCAAGTTTGAAGCTTGGGAAGAAGAGGTCACATTCAATCGTTCAAAACCCAATCTTTATAAACATAACTGATGATTGAGTTTGATATTAGATACTATCTAAAGTCTTCGAACTATCTAAAGTTATATTAGAAAAAGAAGAAGAATACATCTTTCATTGAAGACTTCGAACTATCTAAAGTCTAAACCTTTCTAGTAGTCTCTAATTTGTGAAATTGAGATTAGGGTTTTGTGCAGAAGATTTTAGAGGAATTAGTTCTTTAAAGAGGTAATATTGGGTTTGCTTTTCTAATTTTAGCTTCATCTTCAAGAATTTTTTGGGTGGTATATTGTTCATTTTCTTTTCTCAATTTGATTCATTCTCTGAATTATTATTTAGTTTTAGGTAATCAAACTTGGAAGAAATTCAAATTCCTATAGATTGTTCAGTTTTGATTAGAGAATGGTATGTACATTTTCGACTCGCTTATTGAACATATCCATTTCTTCATTCTGTAAAGCTCAACAATTAGATAAAGCTGTATCATCTCTAAACGACGGTATACAACTTGGGTATATCCCAGATGTAGTTACTTACAATATACTGATTGCTGCATATTGTCGATTCATTGGATTCAATGATGCATATTCGTTTTTCGTTAATAGAATGAGAGGAGATGGGATAACCCCAAATGTTATTACTTTCAATTCTTTAATTGCTGGTGCTACTAGACATTGCCTTCTAGACGAGTCCCTCGTGTTATTCGCGAAAATGTTCCAAATGGGTATCTATCCTGATATTTGGAGTTGTAATACTTTGATGAATTGTTATTTTAAAGTGGGACGACCCGAAGAAGCTAATAGAGTTTTCCGGAGTATTATCTCGGATGGTCTCACTCCTTGTCCAACTACT
Organism: Eschscholzia californica; assembly: GCF_041429995.1. Classification (NCBI taxonomy): domain Eukaryota; kingdom Viridiplantae; phylum Streptophyta; class Magnoliopsida; order Ranunculales; family Papaveraceae; genus Eschscholzia; species Eschscholzia californica. The sequence continues at coordinate 40,341,260 of NW_028238483.1, read as the reverse complement.
TATAACACTATGATTAATGGTCTATGCAGAAATGGGTATGTTTCTAATGGACTCAGGTTGTTTAGGAGGTTACAAAGGGATGGATTTTCACCTCCCATTGTAACATACAACATACTTATAAATGGGCTCTGTAAATCGGGTAGGTTAGGGGAAGCTAGAAGGATCCTCAAGGAGTTGAAAGATTCAGGTCATAGTCCAAATGCTATTACTTATACTACTGTGATGAAATGCTGCTTTAAATCTGGAAAGTTTGATAAAGGATTTGAGATATTCAAGGATATGAAGCATAGAGGATTCACTTTCGATTCCTTTGCATACTGTTGTGTAATTAGTGCATTTGGTAAGAAGGGTATGTTGAAAGAGGCTGAAGATTGCAGAGGAAAAATGATCAAGACCGGTACGGAACTCGATATGGTGTGCTATAATACACTTGCTGCTTTGTATTGCAGAGAGGGTAAGATCGAAAATGCAATTTTATTGTTGGATGAGATACAGGAGAAAGGCTTGGAGGCTGATCAATACACTCATGCAATTCTGGTCGATGGGCTATGTAGGATTGATCGTGTTGATAAAGCATGGCAGTATCTGAAGACGAACAACTTGGGATCGAACGTGGTGGCCTATAACTGCTTGATTGACGGGTTGTGTAAGGCAGGTGAGTTGGAACGAGCAAGGCAGGTATTTGAAGAAATGGAGGTAAAGGATTCATTTACCTATACTTCACTTGTGCATGGTCTTTGCAAGTCAGGCGAGTTCTTGGTAGCATCAGAACTCATGTTAACTTGCGTAAGTAAAGGTATGAAAGTACTCACTTCCGCACAGCGAGCTGTTCTTAGGGGTCTTCGTGGTTCAGGATCCAAAAAGCAAGAAAAGAAGCTGAAATCAGAACTTCGGATAGGAAGGTACTTGAAGTACTAAGGTGGTTTCCAGAACTGGCACTACTTCGCATTGATTAGCTCTCCGAGCCATTCCTTGAAATTATCCTTTGGATGGAAGGTTCCTTGCTTAGCTCCTTGAACCATTCCTTGAAAAGACTTGGCTGAACTCTTTAGTTAAGTAGCATGTTTGTTGCTTGAATGCCTTTTAACATAATGAAGCACATGGTGTTATCTTGTTCTTATGGAGAGCACCAGACATTTCGAGTTTCATCAGGTGGGAAATTTTGATCCATAATACTTGTCAAACTCTCTGCTTGTTTGTTGTTACATCATACATGGACAATGAACACAGATTTCCTTGATGACTCAATACAGGATGGAACCACATTCTCCCAGAGTTTCCAATTGTTAAACTGGGACTGGAATTTCCATGATGAATTCTAGAGAGTTATTTTTCGATCACAAAGAGATTGGCATCGGATATTGTAACTGTTCTGTTCAGAATTGACCATGAAGGCTGCAGGTAAACTATTTTGTCTTACATTTCGAGTGTGTTTATGATATTCTGCATCTTCTGCTTTTCCAAAAATTATGATTTTGGGTTTATAAGAACTAATTGAATTAGCGTGACATACGAAAAAGAACTTCCAAATTTCCTACACAATGAAGCTGCAAATTTTAGGTCTTGACTAGTTTTTTGGTTCGATGAGTCGCGATATTTGGTACTTCTTCTCTCATCCTTTTATTCCTCAGTCACCTATCCTCCTTTAGTTCTAAGACTGGTTTGATACACAATGTTAAGACCTAAAGCTCCTAAACTTATGTTCCCAAACACCAGGGTAAAAAGTATGTAGAGTTAAGCTCTTAACCTTTCCCTTCACATAAGAAACTTTACTGTCATCTGTACAACTCTAACAGAATATATTTGAAGGGCCTCCTAGTTCTCTAGTGTTTCATTCTATGGAACTTTTGTAGGTAGTAGATCCATGTCTGTCTAGGCCACACTATAGCGGTTCGAGGGCTCTGGGTGGTCTCTAACACTTCGCTTTATCAGAAATAAAAATAAAGAATAGATTCACATTATACTTTTCTGTTAGTCACTCTACTGAGCTACTCGATGGTATCAGCAATCGGGCGAGCTTACCATTCTAAGTTAAAAATTCCACCGTTAGTTGACTTTATTTGTCACTTTCAAAAATATATCTATATGTAACTAAACGGCTACGTAATAATTGGTAGTTGTAAAGTGATTCGTTGTTTTCCAAGAAAACTTTTGTGTTCCTGAACTTGTAAGCTTGCTATGCATATTGCTATTTAGTTGTGAAACTCGACCACTTTTTAGTGCAGGACCCGAAAATGTGAAAAAGCTTTGTGGCTGTAACTTTAGTGAAAATGGTGATATGAAGCTGAAAAAAGTCATTGGTGAAGTTCTTCACAATGTTCGGAGGCCACCATGGAACTGCTGGTCGATATTTAGAAGTTCAAGACTTGCTTTACTCACAATAGAACCCCCAACGTCGAGTGAAGTTCCGGTAGTCCTGTGATTAAAGAAAAATATCGACGACTTAAAGTTGTTCTTGGTTGAATCTAGTGAAGAAAATAATGGCTTTTTCTCCTTAATAAAATCTGAGGAAACCCTCTGCAAGGAGAAGCATGCTCTTTAAATTTTACTTTCTTGGTATAAATTCTTCGTCGGTATTATTTCTCTACCCTTTCCGTTTCATTTATATATACTTTTTACTTGAAGGAAAACATTTTAATTGATACAAAACCAGTCTGTGTGAACTGACTGCTGCAGAAGCTCAGAATGAAGGAAAACATTTTAATCGATACAAACCAGTTAACAATTTCAACGTGGTTGGTATGGAACTGAAAAGCTGCATTTTCTGATATTAGTGGGCACTTATCTTAGGTATCTGATTGTTCTTCCTAATATCTAAATTAGTTCCTACTCTGCCTAGAGGGGGTATTATGAAAGTTATCTTAGGTATCTGATTGTTCTTCCTAATATCTTAGGTATTATGAAAGTTAATAATCAGGAGGTACTAATTCCTATTTTAGAATGTATTTTACACTTATGACCAATTATCTTCTATCTTCAACAACCAGAAGTAAATTTTCTAAACTTTCAAAAAGTCTCTTGGTTAGTAGTTGCTGTTTACATACTACATATGTGGTTGGGCTAACAGTGATGTGGTATACGCCTTTTTTAGTGAGAGGACTTGATTCCGACGAAGTTTTCTAAAACTGAAAAATACAGCACAAACTAGAAGTGTCGAGGGTCCACCTAATTACCCACCTTGAGGAGCAACCCGGGAGATTGCTCCTCATAAGGCGTAAACAATCGGTCGCTTGAGAGCTGAAGAAACTCAATGCTAGTCTTGTGGGGAATCTGAATATAACATGGAAACTACTGCTGAATGGAGGTCCAGGAGGTGCTATTAAGTACCTTGTTCAAATGCTGTGATGATGTTGTGAGTAGTGGCTAGCTATCCCTTCATGTCTATCTGAATAACCACTCTTCTTTAGAAAACATATATTTGTTCTCTCTAACAGGAAATCGAGTGGCCGTTCCTTACAATTTTAACTTTGTTGGAGATCTGGGAATTCAGATTTGATCCGTGTAAGTGTTGGTAAATGTTAAGTCTGTTCTAAGTACTCCTGAAACAGCGAATGTGATAGTGAACGGATTGGCGATCGTGAAGATCATTGTTCTAAGTACTCCCGAAACAGCGAATGGGACAGTGAACGGATTGGCCAGCCGAACTGCTAGTTTTGGGTTGACAGGGTGAACTGCTAGTTTTAGGAATATAGATAGATACACATCCTAGTCACTGTGGAGGTATTGTCAAAATGGGCGAAATGGACGTAGTTGCCCAATCGACGCGTAAGAAGGAATCAATGTAGGACTTATTGGATTCTTAGCTATTCATGCTAGTATTGATAATGAGGATCAATGTTTAGATACAAGGATGAGTGAAGTATTTTCACAATTGATCACAAATGGAGGTAGGTAACTTTTGACTTTGATTCATCAACTTAATTTAGTGAACTTTTACATATTAGGTATATAGTTAGATCACTTGAGGAGTTTGCCATCAAAATGTGGAAAATCATGACAGAATTATTAAGCATTAAAGCTCTGTATATTTCTATTTGTGCATTGGATGGAAATTCTGAATCTGTTCTATTATGTCGCATCTATTCGTATTCTGTTTCGTAAAGTTATAAATTTGTTAACCCACAAGTCTCTTTGGAACGACGGATGTCATTCCTGCCCAATCCAAGTCGATTCAATATGTTAAGTGGATAAAACTACCTGACTAGAGCGGTATACCATGGTCCACATTTCCTGCCCAACCTTAGTCGATTCAATTTGATAAGTTACATTGACTCAGTGTATCGATCATATATGTATTATCCGGTCGTATGACCAAAAGTCTAAAAGTCTAAGTGGAGACATTATTTTTCTTGTCAAATCATTGTCATCCTTGAAAGGAGAATTTTGCTAGGTCTTTTTTTTTCCAATGTGGAGAAAAGTTGATAAGAATGTCAAAATGAAGTGACCCTTTCTTAGTGCTCTCCAGTCTACCATTTTTAAAATCTTATCCCTTTTTGTTAAAGTGGAATACCATTTTGAGGGCCATCATGCTAGTGAATGATTTGGTTTGGAAGCATATAAACTAAGGTCATTTTGAAGTCAATGGTGGAACTATCTTTTCTTATTGGTGTTCATAGTTGAACATGCTTGAAATTTTTAGGGTTACAGGATTTTTTTTTTGTTGTCCTTTTGAATTAGCAATTTGTTGAAGTTTAACATTCTAAGTCTTTGTTCTTTATTACTGTATTATAGTTAATGTGAATCGAAAACACCATTAGGTCGCAGACCTATTGGCCGGTTGAAGCATGAGACCTAAATTGAGAGCTCGATTCTATTTACCCATTGATTGTAAAAGAAAATAGAACACATTGTTCGGCGAATAAGAGACACTTGGGTAACTATGAAAAAATAGATAACTACAAGATTCAGAAGTTTTCATTGAATGGAGAAAGATGAAGATAAAGAGCTTCAATGCTTATTTAGTCCCACAAGCATTATGATTCTATCATTAGTTCCCACATTTTAATATCAGACTTCACAAGTAATCTGACAATATACCAAATTTGGAGTATTAGAAAAGTTATAAATTACCTACCTTCATTGGTTATCAATTGTGAAAATACTTCGCTTGTACTTATATCCGATCTTTTATCCTCATTATCTCGATTCTTTTTCGAAGGAATTCGAGGAAGTGGAGCAAGTAATGGAAGATCAATTACATCTTTTATGCTATCTTCATGTGGTTCTCTTTCAACTCCTCTTTCTTCAAGTTGTAATGCATATTCTAAGTTCCATAATACATCACCCATTGTAGGTCTATCGATACCATATTCCGCAAGACATTTCTCAGCTGTTTCCCCGTATTTCTGTAAAGACTTTGAATTGATCTTACCCATGAGTTTAGGATCAATGATCTGTTCAAGTTGTCCCTTCTTTTGCCACATTAATGCCCATTCTGCTAAGTTCATTTGATCCCTCGAGGCCGATTGATCTACTGCTGGTCTTGCACATAGTACTTCATAAAGAACTACTCCGAACGAATATACATCTGACTTATCCGTTAGTTTATGAAACCTATAGTACTCTGGATCGAGATACCCAAAGCTTCCTTTAACAGCAGTGCTAACATGGGACTCGTCAAGCATCGGACCTGATCTCGAAAGCCCAAAATCAGCAACTTTAGCTACATATTTCTCATCAAGTAATATGTTTGTCGATTTAACGTCTCGATGAATGATTCCTTGTGCTGAACCTGTGTGAAGATAGTGAAGACCTCTTGCTGAGCTAATACAGATATCAAGCCTTTGTTTCCATGTCAAAGTTGGTAATCCTGAACCATATAAATGTTTCTTTAATGGTCCTTTCTCCATGAACTCATAAACCAGAATCATCTCTGAGTTTTCTTCACAATACCCAACTAGAGATACAAGATGACGATGGCGAATCTCGGACAAGATCGTAAGTTCAGTGTGGAATTCTGGTAAGCCTTGACCACAACCAGGTACACCTCTCTTAACAGCTACTTTTGTGTTATCTCTAAGCACCCCTTTGTATACCATACCAAATCCACCCGAACCGATAATCAAATTCTTATCGAAGTTGTTTGTTACAAACTGTATTTCTGAAAAGGGAAATTTCAATCCGCGATTTTCGTTCTTGTGAAGGGATCTAGCATTAGTCCCTTCAGACACTTTATTACTCGAATTTCCTTCTTGTGCAGGTACTTGTGACCATGCCCCAGTTTTAGCAGGTTCTAATTTTGGTTCCTTTTTTCGGCATCTAAGTACTAGCAAGACTGCAAGTATGACTAAGACTAGAAAGACAAAGCCTCCAATAACACAACCAACCAAAACATAGATTTTCCTCTTCTTGGTTCCATTTTGCGAGTCGTTAACCTTTTTTCCATTTCCTTCTTCCGAAACATCAATCATCTTCATAACCTCTAATCCGTTCAGTATAGCATTCTCTGTTCCCGGAGTACTTAAATCAGACTTGCCAACACTTACCCAGATCGAACTTGAATCCACAGAGTCCACAACAAAGTCAAAATAATAAGGAACGGCCCTCCTGTTGTATGTTAGAGAGAATAAGTTTAGGTTTTCTAAGGCAGAGTAGTTATTCAAATAGACATCAAAAGATAGTTGTCCATTACTCACAATATCGCAGAAATGCATTCGAACAAAGTACTTAACAACCCCACTTGGAGCTAGATTCACTGGTAATTTCCATGTTAAATTGAAATTCACTTGACCAATCGTATTGGTCGTGTTCATCTCTTGAGCAGTCGTGTAAACTTTATCAGGAGCCGTCTCTCTGGTCGCTCCTCCAGGTGGGTAATTAGGCGGACCTTCGACACTTACACCTTTTGCTGCATTTTTCAGTTCGAGAAAATTTTCGTCGGGAATCCAAGTCCTCCAAAGAGTGTCATTAAACGGGGTAATTTTCGGACCTCCAACATTAATCCTATGAACAGTTTCTAAAGGTATGGAAGATAATCCACTAAACTTTGTAACTCCAGATGAACTAACATATTTAGCACCACCATTAACAAGATCATCAGGAACAGAAAAAACTTCAATGGCATTAACAAATCCAAAATCTGACTTACCCAAAGGTGTAAACAAGATTTGAGCTTTTTCATTGTTAAGCTTTACTATGTACTCCTTTAAAACCAGAGAGTTACCTTCATTTCTCATACTAAAATTACTTAAAACCGAAATCCCATCAATAAAAACATTAAACAAACCATTCTTGAGATCATAATGCTCTGAAGTAAAAGGAAAGAAATGAAGTCTTACCATATGGGTACCTTTCTGTTTGATGTCAAATTCATAATAACTTGAATCAATGGTGAAAACTCTAGCTGTATGATATAAAGGAGATGAAATTTGAGATGGGTTTGGGTTTTTGAGTAAGATCTTGTTAGTTGAAGTGAGAAAAGATGAGCCAGAATTTGTTTCATCTCCTACATAATTTCTGCTGTATTCATCTGTGGTGTTTCCATTAGAACCACAGTTGATGAGATAGTTGTCTATAGGAGTAAAAGCTTCATGTGAGGGAAAGTGAAAAGATGAGAGATAAAGGAAGAAAGATAAAAGTTGTAAGCTTTGGGTCTTCATTAATGGAGGATCTTTTGTTTGGTGAAGCTCTTCTTCTTCTTTGTTCTTTTTGTTTTCCTTTCTGAGAGGTCTCATAAAGAGATAGAAATTGAAGTAGCCTCCCAAACAAAAAGTACTACTCCACTTTTAGAGCATTTTTTTGAAAGTTTAGAAAATTGAAGTGTGGGTGTTGAAGATGGGAGATAATTGGTGATAGGTCTAAAATGTAATCCAAATTGGGAATTAGTATCATCTGATTATCAAACTTCAATAATGCCCCCCATTTTAGTAGAAATACTTTTGCTTAAAGAACTAAGAAATTGTGAAAAGTTTGTTCTATAAATTAGTTATTTATAAGTCAATAATTTGGCAACACAACCTACTTTCTTAAGAAAAAATTAGTTTTCCTTTCCATTGAGTTAATTGTTTGTTTTATATAAGACTTTGGTGATAATGATATTGATGGTGTTGGTGGTGGGGGAGGTTTAGAGAGGATGTTGCACTGATGTTGGTTATATAAGAAGGTAGTAATGACCAATTTGTCTAAAGCAGACGTATAAATCAAGAATGTGCTAGCAAGAATCCCTCTGAAATTTTGTGGAAGACGAGAAACCCTTATTCTTGCAGAGACATCCATGAAACGTAACTTAGAATTTCGTGCAAGGCCGTAGAATTTCTGAAAATGGTAAAGAAATCCAACTTTTCTAATTAGGATTTCAGAAAAATCCACCCACAACTTCATATATTGCTACAAAATTTTGGATTTCAGAGACGGGTACCCACTGAAATGTTACAAAACGAAGTATTCCGTTTGGACAACCTCTGTCCTTGTACAAGATGTGTTTTTTTTCGTATGTTCACTTGGTTGTTTTTCATTAAACATAGATGATGGTTTTGGTTCAATCACTTTTGATGAACAAAATAATGAACCGGTAGTTGAATAAGTAAAATTTACATGTAAGAACAAAGTAAGATGAAAATGTTGACCTTATATAGTTCATCGTAACACACATTACAGAATATCAAAAATCATGTCTGTTTATCACAAATGAACAAAGAACTTCACTTTTACAGCTATCAGTATTAGACATTAAGCGAAGAACTACTAGTACAGACGTAAAAGTTAATCCTCACACATTCAATACAAAAAAAAAAAATACAAAGGTAAATACCTTGGGTATCTCTTTTGAGAGAGCTCCAAAAACGGATTCATCCATAAAAATCTAAATCCGCATATAGAAAAACTTCTTCCTTTGTAAATATAGAATGTTACGAGATGAAGTTTGATTACTTGCTTCTATTTGTCTTCTGGGATATCGACGGGCAAAGGTGACCACCCCATATAGTCATGTACTTGGGTTCTTCTTCTATGAAGAACAAATGCAGCTAGTAACATACTAGCAACAACACATGAAGGAACTAGAATCCCAATAAACCCTCTCGATCGACCCACCAAAACAGAATCAACCGATAATTCTCCATCAAGACTACCCAACGAATTATTCATCTTCATAATCTCTATCCCGTTAAGTATAGCGTTGATTCTTCCCGGATTACTCATACTCGAAGGCCCAACACTTATAATCAAATCCCCTGAACTATCAACATCGACTATAAAATCAGCGTAATATGGAGAAGCTAGGGTTTGTCCTGAAAGCTCCGAAAGATCCAAATCTTTATATGCAATATAACCATTTATATAGACATTGAAATAAAGCTCGTTGAGTGCCATACTAGCAATATCACAGAAATGAATCCGAACGAGGTATTTATAACCCAATTTTACAGGGAAAATCCAAGTTATGTTTTCGTCCGAGTTACTCAAAACTCTGGCAGAATTATAAACATTATCAGGCGCAACCTCTCGGGTTGCACCATCGTTCTGGTATTTAATCCTACCCGTAAATGAAATCGCCGTTGAATCAGCACCAGATTTCAAGAACCCGTTATCCGTTATCCAAGTTCTCCATAGAGTATCATTAAAAGGGGTAACCTTATGTCCTCCAACATTAATTCTGTAAATTGTTTCGAAAGCTTGTTTAGTTAATCCATCGACATTCTCAGTTCCTTCATTTGTAACGTATTTTGCGGTACCAGAAATAAGTTCTTTAGGTGCAGAGATAACCTCAATGGCATTAACGAAAGAAAACGAAGATTCATTCGAAGGCAAAAACGAAAGAACTAGCTTATCACTATCAACCCAAATTAGATATTCTTTTATTATGGGGTTTCTAGTATTACGATTTTCATTTTGACCCGTAAAATTGCTTAAAAGCAATAACCCATCAACCGAAACATGGAAAAGAGAATTGGAGTGATTGAATTTGGAAGAAATAAAAGGAAGAAAATGTAAACGTACTAAATGTGTTCCTATTTCTTTGATTTCAAATTCGTAATCCGAAGGTTTTGTGAATACCCTAGATGTATGATAAAGAGGAGATGAATGTTGAACTGGGTTTTGATCCTTGAGTGAAATGGTTCGAGCTGCGGATAAGAAATTCAATCCGGAACCTGAAGAATCGCTAACGAAAACCCGATTATCGATCTCTATGTTTTCGAAAGACCCACAATGGATTAGGTAATTATCTGCAGGGGTGAAAGACAATGATTGGTAGAAGCAGGTGGAGATTTGAATGAAGAATAAGAAGAACAAGAAAGGGGTTCTTAGGGTTTTGAAGGTTTCCATTAGAGAGAGGACTGGAATGAATTGTTTGGTTCCTGAATTTAGGTTTTTTTTTTTTATTGTTATTGGTTTGGGGGGGAAGAGATTTCTTATTTCTTATTGAAATGGAAGAAGGAATAACGACTTTTCTGTTGGTCTGGGTTGTTTTCCGCGGTTTTGACAGGTGTGAAGCTCCTCTTATTAATGGACGATATGAATCCGGTCAGGATGATATGAATCGGGTCTGGGTAATGGGCACTGGGGTGAGACATGAAAAAACTCTTAAAGCCGGAGAGACGTATTCTGATACATGTTAGGTTGAAAAATATGTTGATTAGAGTATCACGGTTGAGAGGACATTACTCCTTATGATTGTCGAGTGTAGTAGTGCGGGATCCGCGATCCAATAAATTAAGATAAAAGATTGTGAAATTAGTCTAGAATTCTTTTAGAATAAAGGCAATCTGGGTATTCTGAAAAAATTGGTCTACTGTTATAGAGCTTGGGTTATACATTCATCCATACCAAAGAAATAGGCGGCTGAGCAGATCCTCTATACTTTTACATAACACATAGAAAAAATATCGTATTACTAATAATTATTTAGGTAGCATGTCAATTCAAGGAAAAGTTTTGTTTATTTTTCAAGAAACTGTAAGTGCTTAGAGCATCCCCAATGGTTAGCACCAAATTAGTCACCAAAAAGGAATCTTCACCAAATTATTTGGTGTTTTCAAATTCTTGAACCCAAAGGCAACCACCAAAACTCCCACCAAATCACTATTCATCACACTAGATTTCATTTTTACCATTTTTAATACTCATTTTTTTTTAAATAAAATATGATGACAAATAATTTATTGAAATAGTAATTAAAATTATAAGATTTAAATTACAAATTAAGATCATTACGACATTTTATTGTTTATGGGGACCAAACAAAAATATTTTATGGGACCAAATACAAACATTAAAATAAATAAAGGGACTGAATGGAAAACAAAAATTCAAAAAGGACGAATTATATATTAAATATTATGGGGCCCACCGCATCACCAATTTGATGAAAGGTGAAGGCCGGCTACTGTTCATGACACGGGAGATCTTTGGTGATCTCCCGTGCCATTGGGTGCATATTGCCCTGGAGATCACCAAAATCTCCAGGGCCGTTGGGGATGCTCTTAGGAGCACAAAAAAATAACTATGAAAACATCAAAAGTAGAGAGTCCTGACATATTACAGACTAGTAATCTCCCATGAATTCCCCAAAGAGAATTCTCCTATCAAATCAACAAGATCCAAATATAAGTTTGTGACAAATGGGTTTGATCGTCATAGTTACTCTATCTGAGAGGTTATCTACATTATGGAAAGAACGATTATTTCTCTGTAACTAAATACACCATCAAATGATAAAATGTGTAATCTATTGAAGGAAGTCTTCCATAATATCGGACTTATAAAACTTCAAAAACCTGAAGGAAATACCCAATACAGGTGACATTAGAAAGGGACAATCGATAATTGTCAAAAATATCTCCATACCTTTTTTTATGTTGCAAGGAATATCTCCCTAATATGTTTCACTAAAGTTGCAAGAGATGAGTATGATCTGATCTATACAAAAGGCATCTGTAAAAATAAAGCCACATCTAGACCTTCCATACCCCCATATTCAGGGTACCTCTAAATGCTCCCTATTTTTATTCAGGCCCTCCTTCACTCTTGGCACTTGTTTTGGGTGTTGTACTGAATAATCCGAGGCCCATGGACCAAAGGCTCTACGACTTTCTTGTGCCGTCCTATTCAAGTTCAATACATATTAGACCCAGACCGAGAGCACTCGGACTTGCCTAATCTGTGGGAGACCAAAAGAGGAGGCGGGCCTGAGTAAAAAAAAAAAATCAGGGGTACGTATAGACTCCCCCAGTATTTAGAGATCTGAAAAGGACAAACACTGAAAATTGAGGTGAGAATTTTATAAGAAACGGAAAAGGAAGTTAATTTGGTTGGGAGTTTGTAATAGTACCAATCAGAAATGGAAAAGGAAACTCTGTTTCTATTTTTTAGACCAAGTAAATCCCTCTGTTTTGATTTTGCTATAAATAAATACTCCTTTCCTCAATTCAATAGTTCTCTCTCTCTCTCTCTCTCAATCAATCAATCTAGGGTACTACTACTTCAGAAGTATGGAGAGAAATTCTACTATAGCAGTGCCAATGTACATCAAGAGCATAAGCCAAAAAGTTAGTAGTTATCTGTTGAGGTATTGGGAATCACCTTCTCATGAAGGATGGTTGGTTATACTTAATGAATACGGTGGAGATGATGAAGATGAAGATGAAGAATCCAATCTAAACACAAGGAATTGGAAAGAGGGTGATTGCTGTCTCTGGAACCCATTAACTTCTCAGACAATTATGTTGCCTTCTCTTTTACCTTGGCTTGAAGGATACCATCTTTTTCCTGACTGTTGTGTTTTATCATCTCCCCCAAGCAATCTCAATTCTTCTATGGTTTTCTTCCTCTTTCGAAATTTGAGATCAAGTCCTAATCACCTTTTGTTTTGCAGTCCTGGAGAGAAAAGATGGAGAACACAACCGCTTAATTCACTAAATGCTTATCAGCTTATTTGGTCCAAAGCAAGTAACAAGTTATATATTGCTAATTTTTACAAGAACCAGATTCATCGAGTCGAAAAACTTGAGCCTGAGCTATCTGTAAATTCAATCACTATTACTAACAACAATAGTCATCCATGGGAAAAGGATTTCAATCGTTTTGGTGTTCAAATAAAATATATGGAATGTGGTGCTGATCATGAACTCTTCAAGGTTGTGAGAATATTATACCGTCCTGGTGACTATTATAAAACATTCTATGTAAAAGTATCCAAACTTAAGTATGCAGCTTCTTCAATGACTAACAACTATTCTTGGGAAGAAGTTAAAAGTATGGGTGATCATGTCCTCTTTATAGGGGAAGACACTATTGCTACTCTCTCGGCATCAAAGCTAGGTCTAACAAAGGGTTGTGTCTACTTCACTCATATAGAAGACGAAAGCCTCTACAAATTCGACCCTGAAGATGACTCTATTTCTGTTTATTCATACTCTTCAAATCTACTAATCCGATCTAATCTACCAACAGATCATAGGGTTAGTACAATAAGCAATGGCAGAAGAGATCATGGTATACTTCGTACCAACGTAGCGGAAAAGAGTATGCTCATAGCAGGATTGGAAACTATAACTAGTAGAGGAGTAATGCAACCAAGGGTCATATCTCCTTGTCTTATTTTCCGAACAAAATCGGATCCTATTTGGAATTTAGTAGATTATACCAACAATAAGTATCACATAGAACTTCCTGAGATTTTATCAGATGCTGCTGAAATTCGCTTCTCGAAAGGTGGTTGGATACTAATATTAAAAGGGAACAAATCCCCATTCTTTCTCAATCCCTTCACAAGAGACACCATTCCACTCCCTGACTTGCCTATTGAGAAAAGTATAGGTTCTGGCATAGTTTCTGGGTTTTCTTTCTCGTCTTTACCTACTTCTTTAGACTGTGTAGTTTTTGCTATTGAAAACGACTATAAAGGATCAGTTGTAATCTACTCTATTTCACGAGGAAATAATCGTTGGATCTCACGGTGGTTCTACGAACCTCAAGTAACTTCGAATGACAATCGCATTATTAAGACGTTCATGCCGTGGCTTAACAATCCAGTTTTCTTCGATGGAGATTTCTATTGTTTAGATCGTGAAGGAGCTTTGGGTGTGTTTAAGAAAGAGCAGAATGATGGTACGTGGAAAGTTCTTGCTAAACCTGAAAACCCATGTAATACTTTAGTAAGTAGGAGTTTCTTGGTTGAGTGTGAAGGAAAGTTGTTATCAGTGTTTTTAGGGCATCTAGGGAAAGATGTTCGAATATTTAGACTAGACATCTCCAACATGAATTGGGTTAAGGTTGAAAGTTTGCATAAACATATGTTATTCATCAGCAGAACCTCTAGTATGTCGGCAATTGCTCCAAATAGTTTGATGGAGAATAAAATTTATTTTGACAGAATTCATGGTGACGGGATATTATACTATTGTCTTGAGACAAGTCGATATCACTCTTTTGGGAGTCAACATTCTGCCGAAAATTTTTACGATACAAAGAACCACTTAAACTGCAGCTGGATTGAACCAAATTGGTCACTTTATTCAGCTCAAGAGCTTGATTGGAGTAATCTTGAACTTTAGTAGAAAAATTAGTTATATCTTGAATTGTGTATTCGTGTAGTTGCCGAATTGTACTTTGCTTTTCTTTGTACCCGAAAATTGTTTTTTGGCTTCCCCTGGGCATTATTTTTATTTACCGAAGAAAACAATGAATTTGAGGAACCCTATTAAACAAAAAGGGGTTTAGTAATTCCTTATAGACTTAAATTTAACCCAAATATGTCATTTATACAAGTCAGACATCATGATTCATCAGTCTGAAAAAACTCAAAACAGTCTGAAATCTAACTCGAGGTAATTGGACTTGGAGTCACATTCGAGGTCCGACCGAGAGAAAAAACAGACACTACCTTAGGCCCTTATTAATGGATGATATGAATAGGGTTGGGCCCTGAAAACATGGAAAATTGGAATGTAGGTGAGACACAGAAACCGCCTTCGCGACCGACATTGCATATTTTGAATGAGTGGTATGTGGATGGACATAATGTATAGCGAAAACACATTCTCTTTCTAAATCATATTTCTCCACGTATTCTGGTAAATGTTAGGTCGAAGATATGTATGTATAAGCATGATTAGAGTATCTGGTTGTGAAATAAAGTAAGTGAAAAAATTGTGAAATTAGTCTAGAATTCTTTTAATAGTCTAGAATGAAGGCAACCTTGGTATTCTTAAAAAATTGGTTTACTTTTACAGAGTATGGGAAAAAAATCAGCGGGAGATTCTAGTAGGGGAAAAAAATTTGACCAGAAGTCTAAAATAGTAAAAGTGGCCGAAATTCTCCTCTATATTTTTTCTATGATGTATAGAAAAGTGGCTTATTACGAACAACCATTTAGGTAGTAATGGTAATTCAATGAAAGTTTTGTTTATTTTCAAGGAAACGATAATATATTAAGTGCTCAGTAAGCACGAAAAATAAACTATAAAAACATTGAATTTGGAGAGTCTTAACATTTTACAAACTATAGACTCCCATGAATTTAACAAAAACCCCAAAGAGAATTCTGGAAGTATCAAATCAACAAGACCCAACTGTAAGTTTGTAACAAATGGATTCGATCGACATAATAACTCTATCTAAGGGGCTATCTACATTACGGAAAGAACGGTTATTACTCTGTAACTAAATACACCACCAAATAATAAAGGGTGTAATCTATCGGAGGAACCCTTTCATGGTATCTGGCATATCAAACTTCTATAACTAGAAGAAAATACAGATGACATTGGAACAATCGATAACCCTATGAAAAATCTCCATATGATTTTTCATTAAAGCTGCAAGAGATGAGCAAATACCAGGCGTTCTCTCAGCTCATCCGCACAAAAGGCATATGTTAAAGGTCTCTAAAAACAAACCCACACATATACCTTTCATACCCATATTTAGGGTGTCTCCAAAGGCCCCAGCCTTTTTACTCAGGGACTCTTGACGTTCTTTGTGAGCCTCATACTAATGAGCAGTCTCGAGCCCATTACCCATAGACAAGGGCTCTTGGACTTCTCTGATCCCGTCCTATTCAAGCTGAGTACAGATAGGGCTAGATCGAGAGCCCTCGGACTTGTCTAGTCCGTAGGAGTGCCAGAAGAGGAGGGAGGCCCGAGTGAAAGTCGTGTGGTGCCTATAGACTCTTCCCCGTATTGATAGATATCTAAAAAGGACAAAACAGTGAAAAAGCAAGATATTTGGTGGGAGTTTCCAAAGGTCGCGGCTTTGGGGAATAAAGAAAATTCTCTGGGAAATAAAGATTTTTCTTAAAACTAGTCAAATAAGAGACTTTTATGTTTCTTTTTTATTACTAAGGGGCTTCTAATTTTAAAGATGCTATAAAAAAAGGCTCCTTCATCTCATCACCTCTCTACCACCTCATCTTCTCGCCACCTCATCATCTTCTCCGGCGAAGGTCGTCGGCCGACCAGTTTTCCGGCCGGCCACCTTCAAACATAAAAAAAAAAAAAAAAAATCTCTCTTCCCCTCTCTCTCTCTAACACTCCGGCGAAGGGAGACCTTCGCCGGAGGTCCGGTCTGTCCATGAACCAAGGTCTGTCCATGGACAGACCAGATCTCCGGCAAAGGTCTCCCTTCGCCGGAGTGTTAAAGAGAGAGAGAGAGGAAGAGAGAAAAAAAAATTCCGGAGAAGATGATGAGGTGGCGGGATGATGAAGTGGCAGAGAGAACAGATGAGATGGAGGAGAACTTTCAAAAAAATGTATTTTATATTCCCCACAAAAATTTATTCCCCGGAGAATTTTAAAAAAAATCTGGAATCCCTCGAGAATTTATTCCCCGGAGAATTTTCTTTATTCCCCAAAGCCGCGGCCTTTCCAAAACCAACACAAAAGGAAAAAAGGGAACTCTATTTCTATTCAAAAAGCAAACACTCTGTTTTGATTTTGCTATAAATATTGCTTTCTTCTATTCAACTCTCTCTCTCTCTGTCTAGGGTACTACTACTTCAGACGTATGGAGAGAAATTCTATAGCAGTGCCAATGTACATCAAGAGCATACGAAGGTCCACGTTGAGAAGTGGTCTGTTGAGGTACTGGGAATCATCTTCTAATGAAGGATGGTTGGTCATACTCTGTCGATACGATGAAGATGAAGACGAAGACGAAGACGAAGACGAAGACGAAGACGGAGACGGAGACGGAGACGGAGACGGAGACGGAGACGGAGACGGTGACGGAGACGGAGACGGTGACAGACATGAAGACGGAGACGGAGACGGTGACAGAGATGGTGACGGAGATGCAGAGGGAGATGGAGATGGAGATGGAGATGGACATGGACATGGACATGGAGATGGACATGGACATGGACATGGACATGGACATGGACTAGATGGAGATCAAGATGATGAAGATGAAGAATTTAATTCAAACTCAAGAAAGTGGAAAGAGGGTGATTGCTTTCTCTGGAATCGTTCGACGTCTCAGACAATTATGTTGCCTTCTCTTTTACCTTGGCTTGAAGAATACCAACTTTATTGGGACTGTTGTGTTTTATCATCTCCTCCAAACAATCTCAATTCTATGGTATTTTTCCTCTTTCAAAGTAATTTGGAATCAAGTCCTAATCTCCTTCTGTTTTGCAGTCCTGGAGAAAAAAGATGGAGAACACAACCGCTTTCGCTAGATGCTGATAAGCTTATTTGGTTCAAAGCAAGTAACAAGTTATATATTGCTAATTCTTACGCTAATGAGATTAATCGAGTCGATAAACTTGAGCCTGAGCTATCTGTAAACACAATCACTATTACTAACAACAATAGTCATCCATGGGAAAAAGATTTCAGACGTTTCCATAATCGAATACGATATGTGGAATGCGATGATGAAGTCTTCAAGGTTGTGAGAGTAGTTTACCGTCTTTGTTGTTACATGCAAACAGTCTATATAAAAGTATCCAAACTTAAGTATGCAGCTTCAATGGCTAACTATTCTTGGGAAGAAGTGAAAAGTATGGGTGATCATGTCTTCTATATAGGGGAAGACACTACTACTACTCTTTCGGCAACAAAGTTAGGTCTAACAAAGGGTTGTGTCTACTTCACTCATATACAAGACCAAGAAAGCCTCTACAAATTCGACCCTGAAGATGACTCTATTTCTGTTTATTCATACTCTTCAAATCTAGTGATCCAATCTGATTTACGACCAGACAGGGTTACAATAAGCAATGGGGGAAGAGATGGTATACTTCATAACGACGTTACCGGAAAGAGTATGCTCATAGGAATAGAAAATATAACTAGTAGATCACTAATGCAACCAACAAGGGTTTTATCTCCATGTCTTGTTTACCTAACAAAAAAGGTCCCTGTTTGGAATTTGGTAGATTATAACAACAATACGTATCACATAGAGCTCCCGGAGACTTTATCCGATGCTGAAATTTGCTTTTCAAAGGGCGGTTGGCTACTAATGTTAAGAGGGAGGAGTACTCCATTTTTTCTCAATCCCTTCACGGGAGAGACAATTCGAGTTCCTGACTTGCCTGTTGAGGAAAATCCATATTATGGCATAGTTTCTGGGATTTCCTTCTCGTCTTTGCCTACTTCTTTAGACTGTGTAGTTTTTGCTATTGAATACGATGGTAAAGGATCAGTGATAATCTACTCTATTTCACGGGAAAATAATTGTTGGAGCTCAAAGTCTTTCTACGACCCTTCGGTATTATCGAATGAAAATCACATTAAGAAGTTCATGCCGTGGCTTAACAATCCAGTTTTCTTCGATGGAGCTTTCTATTGTTTAGATCGTGAAGGAGGTTTGGGTGTGTTCAAGAAAGAGAATAACGATATTACGTGGAAAGTTCTTGCTAAGCCTGAAAAACCATGGAATGCTTTCGTAAATAGAAGTTTCTTGGTTGAGTGTGAAGGCCAGTTGTTATCAGTGTTTTTAGGGCATCTAGGGAAAGATGTTCGAATATTTAGACTGGACATGTCCACCATGAATTGGGTTAAGGTTGAAAGTTTGCATAAACATATGTTATTCATCAGCGGAACCTCTAGTATGTCGGCAATTGCTCCAAATAGTCTGATGGAGAATAAAATCTATTTTGATAGAATTCATGGTGACGGGATATTATACTATTGTCTTGAGACAAGTCGATATCACTCTTTTGGGAGTCAACATTCTGCCGAAAATTTTTACGATACAAAGAACCACTTAAACTGCAGCTGGATTGAACCAAATTGGTCACATCATTCAGCTCAAGAGCTTGATTGGAATAATCTTGAAGTATTAGTAGAAAAATTAGTTATATCCTGAATTATCTTTTCTTGTAGTTACAGAATTTGATGGTCTAATATACTCTCTTTTTTCTATAACCATAAGAAAATACAGATGACATTGGGAAGGCGCAATCGATAACCGTATGAAAAAATCTTCATATGATTTTTCACTAAAGCGTCAAGAGATGAGCAATTACGAGGGGTTCTCTCAGCTCATATGTTAAAAACAAACCCACGCCTAGACCTTTCATACTCATATTTAGGGTGTCTCCAAGGCCCCCACGCCCTTTTACTCGGGCCTCGTCGACTTGTGATATTCTTTGTGAGCCTCATACTGATCAGCTGTCTAAAGCCCATAGACAAGGGCTCTCGGACTTCCCTCAAGCCGTGGTATCTAAGCTCAGTACATATCAGGTCTAGACAGAGAGCCCTCGGACTTGCCTAGTAGATATCTGAAAAAGACAAAACAGTGAAAAAAGCAAGATATTGAGTCGGGAGTTTCCAAATTCCAATCACAAAAGGAAAAGGAAACTATATTACTCTCTGCTATTCAAAAAGCAAACACTCTGTTTTGGTTTTCCTATAAATATTGCTTTCTTCTATTCAATTCTCTCTCTCTCTCTCTTTAGCTAGGGTACTACTAGTTCACTATGGAGAGAAATTCTACCATAGCAGTGCCAATGTACATCAAGAGCCTACCAAAGTCCGCGTTGAGAAGTGGTTGGTTGAGGTACTGGGAATCACCTTCTCATGAAGGATGGTTGGTTGTACTCTGTCATGAAGATGAAGATGAAGACGGACATGAAGAGGAAGACGGACATGAAGACGAAGACGGACATGAAGACGGAGACGGACATGGAGATGTAGATGATGAAGATGGAGATGGAGATGATGAAGATGGAGATGGAGATGGAGATGATGATGATGATGATGATGGTGATGAAGATGAGGAAGATGAAGAATTCAATCCAAACTCAAGGAAGTGGAAAGCGGGTGATTGCTTTCTCTGGAATCCTTCGACGTCTCAGACAATTATGTTGCCTACCCTTTTCAGTTTGCCTGGAGAATACCAGCTTTTTTGGGACGGTTGTGTTTTATCATCTCCTCCAACCAATCTCAATTCTATGGTTTTCTTCCTCTTTCGGGGTCTAGAATCATGTCCTAATCTTCTTCTGTTTTGCAGTCCTGGAGAAAAAAGATGGAAAACCCAACCTCTTTGGCTAGATGATGCTGATGAGCTTATGTGGTCCAAAGCAAGTAACAAGTTATATATTGCTAATTCTTACGATAACGAGATTAAGAGGGTCGATAAACTTGAGCCTGAGCTATCTGTAAACACAATCACTATTACTAACAACAATCATCATCCATGGGAGAACGATTTCAAACGTTTCAGTAATCGAATACGATATGTGGAATGCGGAGATGAACTCTTCAAGGTTGTGAGAGTAGTTTACCGTCTTTGTTGTAATTACCTGCAAACAGTCTATATAAAAGTATCCAAACTTAAGTATGCAGCTTCTTATTCTTGGGAAGAAGTGAAAAGTATGGGTGATCATGTCCTCTTTATAGGGGAAGACACTATTGCTACTCTCTCGGCATCAAAGTTAGGTCTAACAAAGGGTTGTGTCTACTACACTCATGGAGAAGACGAAGAAAGCATCTATAAATTCGATCCTGAAGATGACTCTATTTCTGTTTATTCACACTCTTCCAATCTACTAATCCAATCTGATTTACGGCCAGACAGGGTTACAATAAGCAATGGGAGAAGAGATCATGGTATAATTCATAATTACAACGTAATGGAAAATAGTATGCAACCAACAAGGGTTTTATCTCCATGTCTTGTTTACCTAACAAAAAAGGACCCTGTTTGGAATTTGGTAGATTATAACAACAATACCTATCGCATAGAGCTCATGGAGATTTTATCGGATGCTGAAATTCGCTTCTCGAAAGGTGGTTGGCTACTAATGTTAAGAGGGAGGAGTAGTCCATTTTTTCTCAATCCCTTCACAAGAGAGACGATTCGACTTCCTGACCTGCCTATTGATGAGGAAGATATAGATTCTGGCATAGTTTCTGGGATTTCCTTCTCGTCTTTGCCTACTTCTTTAGACTGTGTAGTTTTTGCTATTGAAGACGACGGTAAAGGATCAGTGATAATCTACTCTATTTCACGGGAAAATAATTGTTGGAGCTCAAAGTCTTTCTACGACCCTTCGGTATTATCGAATGAAAATCACATTAAAAGGTTCATGCCGTGGCTTAACAATCCAGTTTTCTTCGATGGAGCTTTCTATTGTTTAGATCGTGAAGGAACTTTGGGTGTGTTCAAGAAAGAGAATAACGATATTACGTGGAAAGTTCTTGCTAAGCCTGAAAAACCATGGAATACTTTTACAAGTAGAAGTTTCTTGGTTGAGTGTGAAGGACAATTGTTATCAGTGTTTTTAGGGCATCTAGGGAAAGATGTTCGGATATTTAGACTGGACATGTCCAGCATGAACTGGGTTAAGGTTCATAGTTTGCAAAAACATATGTTATTCATCAGCGGAACCTCTAGTATGGCAGCAATTGCTCCAAATAGTTTGCTGGAGAATAAAATCTATTTTGATAGAATTCATGGTGACGGGATATTATACTATTGTCTTGAGACAAGTCGATATTACTCTTTTGGGACTCAACATTCTGCAGAAAATTTTTACGATACAAAGGGACACTTAAACTGCAGTTGGATTGAACCAAATTGGTCACATTATTCAGCTCAAGAGCTCGTTTGGAGCAATCTTGAAGTATTAGTCGAAAAATTAGTTATATCCTGAATTGTTTTTTCTTGTAGTTGCAGAATTTGATGGTCTAATATACTCTTTTTTTTTCTTTATAGACTAAAATTGTTTTTTGGCTCTCAGAGCATTTTTTTTATGTACCGAAGAAAACAGTGAATCTGAGGAACACTACCAAAGTAAATAATTTCATATAAACCAACTAGACCTAAATTTAACCCAAATACGTCATTTGTACAAGTCAGACAAAACTCAAAACGTCTTAAATCTAACTTGAGTCAATTGAACTTCTAGTCAGATCAAAGATTCCACTGGGAGAAAAACAGTCCCGACTTTAGTTAAATTATTTGCTTTAGGAGGCTTCTGTGAGAGTCACTTGATTGCTTATTCGATCGGAGCCGTATGGTTGAAATTTCTTACTACAAAATCACGTCTTCTTTTTGAAATATGTTAGAAACTACAAAGTCCTCCATTTCTAACTTCCTTTTAAACGGCTCGATATTAGCTATTGCCCCAGAATCAATAATAAGGACGCACACATGTTGGCGGCATCAGTTTTACCCTCCGTTAGTTAAAATTTATGTTTAAGCCCTTCTCAGTTGATAATTAGTTACATTTCATCCTTTATTGAACTTTTCAAGTTTGTATTGGGTCTGAATATTGTAACCTGGTTTATTTTTATGAGAACTTCAAAAAAAAAAAAAGTAAGTCCGGGAAAAATAAAATTGACAAATGAGGGGAGACAGAGTGCCAACTTTCTCACAAGTCTATGAAATTTAAATATGTAGAAGACGTAGGGCTGTAAACAGTAGCTTATCCGGTCGGGTATAGGTATATTCGTATTTGATATCTGATAAGCTATCCGATAATATTAACAAATGTCGGATAATATCCGATATTCGAAACAAAAAGGAAAATTTTATATTTTAAGTTAAAATTTTTAACCATTAGATCTAAATAATAAATCTCAACCATCCATTTTATATACTATTATTGATAAAATTATATTTTTATTATTTTTATATATTACTTGTTGGTGTATCCGTATCTGATAGCCAATAATAAACAAATATCTAAATTTGTATCCGAAATTTTAAGATACAAATATGGGTCGGATGTCAAATGTTGACTTAAAAAAGACCCACATGACACATCCAGATCTTTCATCCCTTTTTTTATAGATATCTGAAAAAAGATAACCAATCAAGAATAAGACATTCAATAATTGAGGCAGAATTTTTTCAGAAAAAGATTTCACTTTCAGCAATAGAAGTTGATTTGGTTCCTTTTTTTTTTTTTTTTTTGTTGAACTAGTTGATTTGGTTCCTGATTTCTAATTTCAATCATAAACCGAAAAGTTTCCTTTTTGAGTTATTTCCCAAATAGCCCTCTACTTTACGACCTGTTTCATGCTTAGTTCTAGTTTATCTAAAATACATAAAAATAGAAGAAATTATGAAAATACACCTCTATATTTTCTACATGACCCACCGAAAAAAATGACACAAACAATGAAAAACCAAGATAGTGACCAATTGAGAGGGGAGTTTTAAAAGAAAGGGATAAGGAAAAGGAATTTGATTTGGATAGGAAACTCTGTTTCTGTTTTCTCGACAACTTAAACACTTTTCCTATAGATACTCCTTTCCTCTATTCAATTCTCTCTCATTATTTCAACAACAAAAAAAAAAACAATTCTCTCTCTCTCTCATTAGGGTACTAGTAGTTCATTATGGAGAGAAATTCTATAGCAGTACCAATTTACATGAAGAGCATACGAGAGGTGTTGTTGACAAGTAAGTTGTTCATGTACTGGGAATCACCTTCTCATGAAGGATGGTTGGTTATACTCCGTCAATACGACGAAGATGAAGAATCCGATCCAAACTTAAGTAATTGGTATGAGGGTGATTGTTTTTTATGGAATCCATCAACTTTTCAGACAATTATGTTACCTTGTCTTTTCCAATGGCTATCTATATATTATCTTTCTGGTCAATGTTGTGTCTTATCACATCCTCCAACCAACCCTGATTCTATGGTTTATTTCCTATTCGAGACAACATCAAGCATTGATCTCCTTATGTTTTGTAGTCCTGGAGATAAAACATGGAGAGCGCAAGTGCTTCCGCTACATGCTAATGAGCTTATTTGGTGTAAAGCAAGTAACAAGTTATATATTGCTACTTTTTATCGTAATGAGATTCATCGGGTCGAAAAACTTGAGCCTGACCTATCTGTAAACAAAATCACTTTTACTGACAACAACAATCATCCATGGGAAAAGAATTTCAAACCTTTCAGTCGTAAAATACGATTTGTGGAATGTAATGGTGAACTCTTCAAGGTTGTGAGAGTAGTTTACAGTTTTTACCAACAAACAGTCTATATAAAAGTATCCAAACTACTTGAGTATGCTAACAACTATTCTTGGGAAGAAGTGAAAAGTATGGGTGATCATGTCTTCTATATAGGAGAAAACACTACTGCTACTCTCTCAGCAGCAAAGTTAGGTCTAACAAAGGGTTGTGTCTACTTCACTCATAGAGAAGACGGAGAAAGTCTCTACAAATTCGATCTTGAAGATGACTCTATTTCTGTTTATTCGTACTCTTCGAATCTACTAATCCGATCTAATCTACCAACAGATCATAGGGTTACAATAAGCAATGGGAGAAGAGATCCTGGTATAACCGAAGAGAGTACGCCCATAGGAATGGAAAGTATAACCAGTAGAGTAATGCAACCAACTGTTATATCTCCACGTCTTGTTTTCAGAACAAAAACGGATCCTACTTGGAATTTCTTAGATTATAACAACAATAAGTATCACATAGAACTCCCTGAGATTTTAAGAGATGCTGAAATTCGCTTCTCGAAGGGTGGTTGGCTACTGATGTTAAAAGGGAAGAACTCCCTATTCTTTCTCAATCCCTTCACAAGAGAGACAATTCGACTTCCTGACTTGCAAATAAGTTCTGCTATAGATTCTGGGATTTGCTTCTCGTCTTCACCTACTTCTTTAGACTGTGTAGTTTTTGCTATTGAAGAAGTGTCCGCTCGATCTGTTCGAATCTCCTCAATTTCACGGGGAGATACTTGTTGGAGCGCCTCAAAGTTGTTCAACAATGTTCCAGTATTAACGAGTGTACATGACATGCTTAAGACATCCTTACCGTGGCTTAGCAATCCTGTTTTCTTTAAAGGATCTTTCTATTGCTTAATTCATCGAGGGATTTTGGGGGTTTTTGACGAACGGAAAGAGTGTAAGTGGGAAGTTCTCGCTAAGCCCGAAAGACCGGGTAATAATTTCATCGATAAGAGTTTCTTGGTGGAGTGTGGAGGAGAGTTGTTATCTGTGTTTTTAGGCCATCTTGGGAAGGATGTTCGAATATTTAGACTAGACTCCAACATGAATTGGATTAAGGTTGAAACCTTAGGAAAACATATGCTATTCATAAGTGAAACTTGCAGTATTTCGGCAATTGCTCCAAATAGTCTAATGGAGAACAAAATATATTTTAATAGAATTCACCGTGACGGGATATTATACTATTGCCTCGATACAAGTCGATATTACTCTCTTGGGAGTCAACATTCCGCAGAAAATTTCTATGATACAAAGAAACACTTAAACTGCAGCTGGATTGAACCGAATTGGTCACATAGTACGACTCGGGAGCTGGATTGGAGTGATCTTGACATATTAGTCGAAAAATTAGTTATTTCTTGATGACTTGTGTTATGAGGCACTAGCATATTGAGCAGTCAGGAGAGTGTCAACTACCTTTGGTTGGAGGGGTTACCAAATTGGTTTCCATTATGTGTTTCGGATTCGAAATTAACTGTCAGCATATTGATCAGTTGTGTTTTCCTGTAATTGCACAAATTAATTGTCTCCTACAAAAACCATCATCCATTTCTTATTGTTTTATTTATGAAGTTACAGTTTTTTTTTTTTTTGATGAAATTATGAAATTACAGTTAAAAGAAAACACAGAAATAAATGTTATTTGTACACATTATTACTTAAAGATTTCTAATCATTATCAGTGAAAAATTAGACCTCTGAAAAACCAATATAACGATGAATGTCAAGATCGGAAACTACTCTCTCTAAACTTCGCTGATCTCGCCTTCCCTGCATGAACCCACATCAATCCTCATGCTTCCTCTCTTGTCTGAAGGCAATATCCGGCAACAATTTCTTCTTGGACTCTGCAAACGCCAAATCCATTTCAAAAATTAAAATTAAGGAAAAAAATGAAGTAATGGCAACTATATTCATTAGACATTTTTTTTCTTTCAGAAAACTAATAACTCCCAAGAGTAGAGAAACACTAATTAGGACAATCGCTGGAATAGTTGAATCTTTACTTGTTAAGAACAGATGTTAACAAAACCTTATTTAGTGAGTACCTAATAAACAATACATAATAGCATTTTTAGTCTGCACGAAAGGATATCAGTTCACAGTTCCGGAGTACGCAAAAATAATGTTTTCAAATATGTACAAGAGACTACGTTTAATCTAAAACCATAGTTATCAAACGACGTCAGTAAGGGTAAAGTTGCCATTTCACTTGTATTTAGGATGGATAAATTGATGTTAATACAAATTAGAGGAAATTAAACTTGAAAAAATGGATGTAACATAAGTTACTCAAGGAAACTGACATAGTTGAACGTTTTCTGTTTTCGGATTTAGAGTTTCTCTTTTTCGAAAAAGGCAAATATACTAAAAACTAAGTGAGAAAAGAATCATACAATCTAGAGTTAAATTATTCTATTCAATGATTCATATGTGACACCAAATATCCACTTTCGGCTATCTACCAAATGAGTCACGTTCACATTTTTTTCCTTCTTTATTGGGCCTAGTAGCATTCTAAAGTATGGACACCACAAAAGAACATTATATATATATATAGAAGAGAGAAAGAGAGAGGGAGGTATATACCTTTTCCCATAGATGAGGGTCAGGTCTCTTGAAAACAACCACAGACTCAACATCAGCCGGACTCGAAATTTTCCACTTACACAGAGGATGAGGAACCCGGTGTTGAACATACTCACTAACCGTTTGATTCTCAAAATAATCAAATCTCGCCTCGGACATGTAAAACACAAAAGGTTTTTGACAAGGGTTTCTAGCAACGGGTCGTGTATTAAAAGCATAAGCAGTATAATCAGCTCTCTTATACCAATTAAGAAAAGTTCTTGTAGGCATTTCCATTTCTCGTGGAGAAATAACACCTCGTATTACCTGCACTGCAAAACCCCAAGAAACCGATATGGTCCACCGATTCGTTCTATCGTAACAGATCGATTGTTGCATTAAACCGGCTGAGTCGAGTTTCATTGGTATCATTAACCGTTCCAAAGCTTGAACACGACTCACATTTGGAAAGATTGGTTCAACCACGTCCAGATGGTGTAACGTTACCAAGGGTGCTACCGGGTGCGCCGCTAGTAATCCGAATAGATTGCCATATACATCGTACTAGAAAACATAAAAAATACAGTATAACTTTAGAATTCAAACCCAAACACGTGTTAAGGAATTTAAGACAATTGAAACTAGACCTAAAGCGTCTGTTAGCCTATGGGTCGGTGGTCCTAGTGGGCTTGGGCGGGCAATGGACAAATTTTGTGAAGTGTCGGACGAAGTTTGCCTGGACCGGCTACACCGGACAGCCCACAAGGTCTCAATAGGGACTTTTCATCTTTTTAGAAACACAAGTCGAACATCCCGTCCCTAAAATACATCTACAAAAAGCTAAACATACTACTTCTGGGTCCCACATAATTGCTCACCGTTTTCTAGAAAGAACCAAAAAAACAGGTTTAAACTTCATTTAAAGCCCAATTATAACTTCTTGGGAACAAATAAAACGACAGTTATCATTTCTAATATATCATTAAACTGATAAAGACACCTCTTAATCAAGTTCAATTAATTTACTTACCAAATCTCTCACATTAAACAGCAATTAATGTAAAGTTAGCTGGAAACCAAAGCTTCCTTCATTTGCTTTATATCACCCGAAATAACACTCTCTTTTGAATAAACTCGTAACGGATTTCCGAATTCAAGGGTGGGGCCTATGGGCCCGCCCGGTGGGTATGGGCCCGGTATTCTTCTGGTACCGACAACCAAGACAACAGAACAAAACAGAGAACAAGAGAAAAGCAGAGGTTTTTTTGTAGAGAGAGAAAGTTACCTGATGGAAACCAGGTTCTTTAGTGAGAGGAACACCAAGTTCAGCCATACAAGCTTGAATTCGATCATCAGAACCATATAAACCTGGGTATCTCTTAATACAACGATCTTGAATTTTATCAAGAGCAACTGCTAATGGATAACTAATTGCAAAACCACCACCACCATAAGCCATTCCATAACTAAAATAAATATTCTGTAAATGACTTTCTGATAAACTACCAATATAATAATATTGATTATGATCATATTTGTTTAAAACCCTAAC
Source organism: Eschscholzia californica (assembly GCF_041429995.1). Lineage (NCBI taxonomy): Eukaryota > Viridiplantae > Streptophyta > Magnoliopsida > Ranunculales > Papaveraceae > Eschscholzia > Eschscholzia californica. The sequence goes on along the minus strand of NW_028238483.1, from coordinate 40,312,766 downwards.
TAAATTCTCACCTATAAATACTGTATCATCATCTCCCATCACAAACCATCTTACATCTTTTAACCCTAATCTTAATGTTTCTGATACTATTCTTGAGATTCTTATAGCAAACCGAGTACCTTGACGATTTGTGTATGGAAATCTTGAAGTATCACTTGAGATTTTTAATGGCGGAATTTTATCTCCATCTCTTTTTGTTTTTACCTTTTTATCTAACCAAACAATTCCTCTCATTTCTTTAGGTTTCCACCATAACTTTATGTAATTTTTCCTTTTCTCCCATAGATTTGATGAAGCTGCTATTCCAAAAACAATGTGTTTTAACCCTGTTTTCTCTGGAATTTTCTTAATTGAAGAAGCTGTATTATTACCATTAATAATGGAGGTGGGTAAGGAAGAAGAAGATGAATTTTTACTGTTTATACTCTGAGATAGAATTGAATGACGTTGTTGAAGATCATTGAAAGGGTTTTCACTATTATTACAGGATTTTGAAGAAGAAGAAGAAATAAGCTTCAATGTGTAAACAAAATAAGGTACAGAAATAAATAGAATTAACAAACCCATTAATTTTGGAAGAGCTTTAATTGAAGAAGAAGATGAAGAAACAGGAATTGATGAAGGACTTCTCATTTGATCCCAAATCAATTTATCTGATGAATCTTTTTGTAACCCTTTCATCTTCTAGGGTTTTAGAGAGTAAAACTGTGATTTATGAAACTTCTGATTGACTAACTAATGTTACCCAGAAGAAATCAAGAGATGGGTATTCTTTCAATTTCTTACCTTTCCTAAAATTCCTACTCTTATAAAATAAATTTCTCAGAGACTTCTCAGATTTAAAAACCACAGACCCGAAATAGATGGAAATTGGAAAGATCTGTAGTGATCAGTTTTACCTAATAATTAGATCAAATCTAGTTGTAGATCTAATAAAGAGGGCAGAAACAAACAGATTGAAGAGGATAAGAAATGATTTTGTTTTAGGAGTTAATTCTAGTGAGAGAAAGAGACATGCATTGCTGCCAATTTGCAGTCTCCCCTCTTTCTAAGGGAAAAGAAGAAATTGTACAGAAAATGTGAATACAAAAAACCCAGAGAGAGTTTTTTTAGGGGTTCACGATTTATAGATTTTCATTATAATGTATAGATTTTCATTATAATGTAATTTTGCCATTTCTAAATTACTAAAATACCCTTTTACGGAATATCAATCTTCAAAATCCATCGTCTATTCGTCTCCCCATCCAATTATGAGAAGGTAATTTTAGGGTTAACCCAGATCTTACCGTAAAATCCAGCTACTCTTTTAATAAATGATATGATAGACAACTCCTCCCTCAACTAACACAACCTATAAGGGTGTGTTTGATATCTCCCATTTCCATAGAAATAAAAGAATTTCGATGAAAATAGGTATTTCCACCGTTTGATACGAAGTGTAATTCCATGGTTTTAATTCCCTAGGAAATCTATTTTCATGAAATAGTCCACTTTTAATTCCTTGCTCTCCCCTCGGAATTAGTTTCCGTGGAAAGTCAAAAATCAAGATAAAAAATATTTTAATATATTCGGATACTTGAAACCTAAACTTTAGCTCCATATATGTTCAAAATGACATTTTTACCCATAAAATTTAGCAAAATAAATTTTTACTTATACATTGGACAAATGACATTTTTGTCCTTCTTACCAAATGACATGTTTACAAAGTTGTCAAAATGACATTTTGGGTTTTTATAGCCAAAATTACATTCTTACCCTTTTATAATATCAAATTGACATTTTACCCTTATGTTGTCAAAAGGACATTTTTACCCTCATATAATATCAAAATAACATTTTTACCTTTAAACTAGTAAAGTGACACATGGTTAAATAATTTTACAGCATAAGGGTAAAAATATAATTTTGAAAACATAAAGGTAAAAATGTAATTTAGGCAACATAAGGATGAAAATGTAATTTTCACAAAAATAAAAATATCATTTAGACTAACTAAAGTAAATAAAAACTCTTAATTGAATATTATATTCGTAGAAGTTAGTTGTCAACCAAATAACAGAGTTCGTAATTCCACGGAATAATAAATGACTAACAAACGAAAGAACTCTTATTTCCACGGAGTAAATTCCGTGGAAGACTTTCCATGGAACTCTTGTATTTCCATGGAAATTGTTTCCCTAATATCAAACACAACCTAAGATTAGTCGGTAAAACTAGTAAAATTTAAAACATTATGCATTTGTTAAAAAAAAAAAAATTCTCTTTTTCTTCTCATTAGTTTCGCTTTCTTTCCCCATTCATATTCTTTTTCTTCAACACCAATGTTGAAATCAAGCACCACGATCGTCAATAGATCTGGGTGTTCATATTTGATTAGAATTCATTTAAGAGTTGAGATTATAAGAAAAAATATTAATATCTCATTTTTTTTAGGAAGACTTTTATCCATATTATTTTGTAAGCACTCCTCACGTAAGGCATTTGATAGAATTATCTGTGTCTGCCGAGCACACCCTCGTACCATCACTATTGTATCTTTCTCTTCCATCTCCCATGCCTCACCAGCACCACATTTGTTTCTCTAACATCCAGGATTGTATCTCTTCCATCTCCATTACCCACCAGCACATTTGTTTCTCTTCCATCTCCCATGCTAACGAAAAGAAACTTTTTACACGCGAACTAATCAACATAAATTTAAAATAATTTGCGAGTGAAAATTAAATTAAATCATTTTATAAATGATTTTTATATTCAAAATTGAGATTTCAAGCATCTTCTCACAATTCTATAAAAATCAATTTGATAGAGAGACAGAGATTGGGTAGAGAGATTTGAAAGACAAGAAATAAGTCTACGACAAAGAGAGATTGAAGAAAGGGAGAGAGATAAGGGATAAAGAAAAAACAAAAGAGAACTAGAAGTTTTTTAAGGACGATAGAGATTTGCGCTAATAAAGATAGATTTGCAAATGGAGAAGATGTGCGAGTTGGGAGGCATTCATGTATCATTTGTCTTTTTTTTTTTTATTGTAAGCATGTATCATTTGTTGTGCAAATTAGAATAGTGGAGCAAACCCAAAAAGTATAAGTCCAGAGATGCAGAAATTGATCTAACATGTATAAAGAGTCGTTACATTGCATACGATATATACTCATGAATAGATAACGCGAAGACGTATTATCAATTAAATAAAAATCGTTATCATTTGTATGACATTGGGTCTTAAAATATAAAATCTCCAAGTGATATAGTGTGACGCCCCGTGTTCCGAGACACGGTTTGCCCGGCAGTTTATAAAAGAAACTAAGTCTCAGTCTCGCTTAAACAGAGTTTCTAAAATAAACCAAAGCCAACACACTTATCTCTGTTATCAAACAAATAAAATGAAGCAGCGGAAATCTAATAAGAAATCATAGTTTTTGAAAACGAACTAAAAGTCAAAAAGACGAGACTAAATTTCGGCAGAGTTTCCTCTGTAAATTGAGTCTATAAAACCTGTAAAACCTGCCAAAACATACATATATACATGCACATAAACTCATATCACGACAAAACAAACTACAAACCCCAAACATCTCGCACCTACTATATACTACAGTGATACATATATATTCTTCGTTCTGATAATATACATAACTTCAAAATATACAAAAACAAATCGATCTCACATCACCAGTTGCTCACAAGCAAGATTAGATCGATCTGGAACTATAGTACCTGAACAAAAACAAATGAAGGAGTGAGATAACTCGAAAGTTAGCTCAGTAGGATACCTAGACATCCTACCCGCACCACACATCAACCTTTTAATAAAACAATAGTTTAGGTGATACAATAGTACAAATAGATATTATGCACATCAAGCAAGGCAATACAGCAAGATAATTCTTCTAGCTTACCAAGATCATGACTGAATACGCCCTCAGTCGGGGTCACCTACTATTCGGCTAGGAAGAACCGTTAGGCCTTTGTTAGTACGTAGGCAGGCGGCGCCTTATCGAACAGTTGACTACTGCAGTGTACACATGGATCCACGTAATACCCCGGTAAGAGCTTCCGTAACTCTCCCTTCGTCATCATCGCCCATCGGGCTAACTTGTGATCTCAATACGCATCGAATAGTAAATCTCACCCAAACAATGATACGCTTAGAATATGTCATGACTTACCCAGACGACTATAAGAGTATCGTCGCTTAGTAGAGCCATATACCCACGGCGATACAATTATCTCGTCTTGAGGCGCGTCCTATCTCCGGCCAGATCTGACGCTTCCTCGCAAGGTAACTCATTGACCATTCGAAGAATACCCAAACATATGCATGAACCTATAATAATATTAAATGATCTGATAGGCTCCCAAAGCTACAAGAACAGAGCCCTCCTAAAGGTCCCATCAACCCAAAGGAGAAGAGCTTTCTTGTCTCTCAAGGTAGGGTAAACCCTGTTTAAAGCCAAGCTTTTATAAGTGTCCACTTTAAGGGATTAAGTATTTTCTTATTACGAAAACTCGGGTAAGCACCCTATTTCATTTCGGTGAAAATGTTGTAAGTATCAATCACATATCATACAGAATTCAAACCACAAACACCAGTGGCTTAGCAGAATAAATAAACAAACATGGCACTGGTCAGTCCCCTAATCACTCCAAGGGTCGGAATACCCCAACTCCCAATCTCTCTCGGACCCCATTCCGGGTAAACAAGAATGGTCGTTACCAAACGGCTGGCCACACGCACCGAGTGTAACCCTTAACATGAATTCATGGCTAATCCATAACAGAAATATAAACAAGGGGACCAACCAATGCCCGACGTCAAACAATCAATACACGTAACACAGATCAAGCGATTCCGCCTCCATGTTATACACGCAGCTCAAGCGATTCCGCCACCACGTGTTTACAATTCACACAAAACGATCACACAGATCAAGCGATTCCGCCTCCATGTGATTATTTTTCAGAAAAACCAATTTGTTTTTAAAAGATAAACATCCATAACACACAACACACCACATACATTCCCACCATAGCATATTATGTCATAATTTTAACTAAAGAACGGAAAAGAAAAAGAAAAAGATAAAAACTAAATATATATATAAAATGGTGTAACGGGGAATACCCGTGCTCCAAGTAAGATTCATAGGATCCTACCTCAGATGTAGTACACTTCCGGTTCGTTGTCGTCCACCTGAGATTCGGACTCCTCGGGTCTCTCCTCTACGTAGTATTCGCTTCCTGCTGAAAGTACAAGGAACAAGAGTCACCTTCACTCTGACAACAAGAATATCTTATTCACACCCTTAATATACAAATCCAACCTATATTAGGTCCCGTTATAAACCAAACTATTCCGAAGTTGTTCCTTGTAACGAAATCGACTATACCGAGTACTTTCGACCATTTAAAAACTTTCGTTGTCATACTTAATTAAGTTGAATCATATATCTCTTAAAGTATATTTATGCCCTTTAACATTTCTATCGGTTCTCTTGCTAAAATCCGAATGAACCGTATCCAAAATGCATAAACATACAAAGTAGTCTTAATTGCGCACTGCGCACTCAAACAAACAATACTCTTTAGTCTTTAATCCGATTCAACTGATTCTTAAGTTTTCGGAAAGTTAACTTCACTCCTAGCGTTTCATTCTCAGGTGTCTTCTCCTAATTACGACTAAAACATGCCGGAAAAACCTAAAAGATACGCAGCAGTGCATCAGTTTTACTGCTCGTATGCTGCATACTCTAACCATCATATCGTCCTCATACGAACTCCGAATAATCATTATAATATGTTTCTGGAATCGGAACGAGACGAGCTATAATATCTATGAAGACTCGAAATTCTTCCGAAGCCTTTAAGACTGTCTAAACACCCAAAAACAGTAGCAGTTTTGTTCTTAAACCTACTGTTTTTCATCAAGTCTTGACCTATTCATCCACTTGATTCTTCATACATAACTTCATAACTCTTTAAGTTAACTAACATCATAGAATCACACATAAAGGTAAGGAAATACCCTTAAAAATTCATTATACAACCATAGGGATCAAAATTTCTTACCTTGATTCCAATAAAATCGATTTCAATAGCTTTCTCTTGATTATTCTCTTCCAATTCCTCCTCAATTCACCAAGTTCTTCAAGTAGTAAAGAAAACTACCATTAAAACTCAATTCAACATCATAGAGAGAGAAAATTAAGTTTCCATCAAAAACCTAAACAAAAAAGCTTAAGAACAACACTTACTTCTTGATTGAACTCAAAATTTCTCTTTAAAATTCACCCAACTCTCAATCTTAATCAATTTCTTCCCTTGAGCTTAAGCCCTAATCTCAGTCGGTTTAAAGAGAGGAAGAAAATCTGATTTTTTTGGTTTACAACTTATCCACTCGAATTTACAGTTTAGTCCCTCAATTTCTATAAACTTGCAAAGCAGCCCCTAAATATTTCCTGGTCGTAGAAAACACCCTATTTTCTGCACCAGTTGTTGATTTAGTCCTTGTCCTAACTTTCTCTAAACTTCAAATGGCCCTTCGCCTAACCTTAGTCTTATATTTTCTGAATCGAAAGCACGGGACGTTACATATAGTCCACTTTCAATTCCTTGTAAGCATGTATCATTTGTTGTGCAAATTAGAATAGTGGAGCAAACCCAAAAAATATAAGTCCAGAGATGCAGAAATTGATCTAACATGTATAAAGAGTCGTTACATTGCATACGATATATACTCATGAATAGATAACGCGAAGACGTATTATCAATTAAATAAAAATCGTTATTATTTGTATGACATTGGGTCTTAAAATATAAAATCTCCAAGTGATATAGTCCACTTTCAATTCCTTGTTACTTTACACATCGGACAAATGACAATTTCGACCTTCTTACTAAATGTCATGTTTATCTAGTTGTCCAAATGATATTCTTACCCTCGTATAATACCAAATGACATTTTACCCTTATGTGGTCTGAAAGACATTCTTCCCTTTATCTTGTAAAAATAGTTTGTCTACACTTTTATATTAAGATGACATTTTTATCCTTTTATATTGGTAAAATATCTTTGGACAACATAAAGGAAAAAGTGTAAATTGGACAACATGAAGGTGAAAATGTAATTTTGACAATATAAAAGTAAAAATGTCATTTTGACTACATAAAAAGTGAATAAAAACTCTTAATTGACTATTATATTGATAGAAGTTCATTGTCAATCAAATAACAGGATTTGTAATTCTACGGAATAATAAATGAGAACCAAATGAAATAACTTTTACATCCACGTAATAAATTTCATAGAAGACTTTTCATAGAAAGTAGAAACTTTTTATTCTTATAGCAGTATTTCTCTGATATCAACCACAACCTAAGATCTTTGGCCATTGTGACTCTTGTGTTTATTTTTGTGTTAATTGCATGAGGAAAAACAACCAACAAACTGTTTTCTCAAAAAAAAAATAGTGGGATTTTGGGATCGGATTCCGAGCTTCAACAATCACTAGGCAATACCATATTTTCATCAAAAGAACAAAAAAGAATACCATATATAGCATTTAACATTTTAACCCCTCAAAAGTAACATATTGACATTGACGGGCCTTAGACGAGTACTATGTTGTCAGATGATCTAATTATATAACAATTAAATACATGTCCATTAGTTGGACACCTGTGAGTAAAAGTGAAGACGGCCATCAAAGATATTGTACAGCTGCATGTGTGACACGTGACAACTGTAACTAATTTCGGAGAAATATTGGTGCCCGTGTAAACACTTAAGTGGTGGACAGCCACTGTAGATATTTGTAGCAAAAGTGATGCCCATAAGTATCCTGACCACTGAATGCCGGTGGGAGAACTTGAACAGCGTATACCGACGGGAGTACTTGCCGGGACACGATCTACCGAAAAAAGTATCCGACTTTCTATCACCAGATTGTGCTCGTCCAAGTACCGTGCTCAGAATACTCGTCGGGCATACTATCACCACTGTATTTGTAGAGCGAGAAGGAAAGAAGGAAGGAAAATGTCATTGTCTCGGAGAACTCTCCAGGATGAATCCCGATGAGGTAGCGTGATCAGGCCAGATTTAGAGCGAGAAAATAAAATAAATTTGATTTACAGAGAAATTTTTTTCACTTTTTCTCTTTTATCTGGTCCTGGACACGGGACGCGTCATTCGTCTGTAATTTACTCGAGATAGTGACCTGCCATAGTATCCCGATTCCAGAAGAAAAGTATCCTCAAGTAATCCCCTAGACGAGGAAGCCTATATAAAAGGTCCTTGACCACTTCACAATTTTTTGACCTTTAGGATTTCCATTTTTCTCCTTCAACTCAAGGTTGTATCTGAATAAGAAAATTTTATTTTTTTCGAAAGAAAGATATGACTCTTCAACAAAAAAATATATGAGATTTTGTTCGTAAATTGATCTCTAGAAGTGTGGTGCCTTTATAGTGGAATAATAGTTATTCTCTCAATTATGTTTTTGTGTTGAAATGTTTTTTTTATAATTTCTAGGTTCCTACTCCAAAAATCTACACCTAAACATCCATCCTAATATTAAAATAGGATTTTAAGCCAAAATAATAATTATAATGGATATTTAGTCTAAATTGACTCATCTATATAGAAAAACAGATCTTTATCATTTCTATTTAATCATAATACCTATTATAACCTTTTATATAAGAAAAAACTCACTTTTGAAAACCGATCTCCAAAATTCTCTTTCTTCTTTTTCTCAGATTTTTTCGATTGATTTCAAACTTACTAGTTGTTTCGCAATACATACGTTATTTAGTATCAATTACGTATATTTCTACAACAAAACACATTTAGCATAGTTAAAGTATGTCTAGATGTCAAAGTTAGAGTGTTTTTCTGTTTACTGATTCTTGTTTTGTTTCATAAATAACGTGTTATTTATTGTTAAAGTTTCATGTTTTATTTCATTTTTTTATGTGTCATACATAACACTTATGTATCAACAATGTTTCTTCTAAAAGGGAAAAGGATTAAAATCTCTTTTTCTGGGAAGATTGGACCTTAATCCCTTTTTGAATTTTATTTTGGACCTAAAACCTGTGGACTTTTTTTTTTAATATTGGCTACAATGGTCAATACAAGGGCATTGATTCATCGATACGATGTGATAAACACGATAACTGTTGAATTGCTACTAGCCTAAAGGCCGATGAAATTCAATGACCTACAAATTAAATGGCCTAAAGTCCACATAAACTATTTTACTTATACCCAAGTCTAATATTCGTGGATCTGCACTTCTATTCGATCGAACCTAAGACCTCTGCATTGCGAAGTAGATGCAATTACCGACTTAACTACCAATTGTTGGCTTGTGTGTTGTAATGTTAAAAGTGTCAAAATTGTAATTATTGTGTGCAATCTCAAAGTCATGCACAATATTATAACTCATTATCAATCATGTGGTCTCCTTTCATCAAAAAGAAAATCATGTGGTCTCGATAGATATCAGTAGCAAAAAAGTGTTGTACATTTTATAATTGATTTCATATTATCTTCCAGTGATGTTTTTTAAAGTTATGGAGAAGGTCAATGGTTACACTTACATCACTCTAAAAGGAAAACGATTGTCTTGATTTAAATGACCAAATTCTGTTCAACTTTCCCCCCCTTCCCTTTCTTCTGCTCCCACATCTTCCTGCAGAGAAGAGACAGAGTCAAGTTGAAAAACAACTATGAAATAATAACATTTTTCTGTCACTATTATAACAAATAATGGAAAAGTAAAATGTTTGTGAAACATATTATTTGCAAGAAAATGTTTCTTCAAGAAAAAATTACTCTACTATTTTCACACCTTATTATAATTGTGTTGATTGTTTTGTAGTGAAAACCATTATCATCTTTTGAATACGTATATGATATATATACGTAATCTAAAACACGAGACACAAAAGATACCTAACTTAAAAATTGCCACATTATTCAAGTCTCATACGTATGAACTTATTTTTCCTTTTATCTTTTTGTCGAGAAAGGAAAGTGATTCTATCAATAAAAACAATAATACAATATTACACGAAAATGAAAACAGAGAAAATGGAAGTGAACAATGGTTTAAACAAATACCCAAATACTCATTGATAATAAAACAAAAAAGAAGTCTAAAGAAGCCCTAAAGATAGAAGAATATCACCATACTGAGAAAGGAAAAAGATATCACTTAGATGTATAAGACGTATCTGAAGAGTGATAAATTGTTATCAACATTACCACAATCTTAAATTGTGATCATATACACTCAGAAGTCATAACTACCAAATACATTTAGCAGAAATAAAAAATCAAAAAAATAGAAATGACAAAAAAAAGACATAATAGGAAAAAATACTCATGAAAAAATAAATAAAAATAAATAAACAATATTAAAGGTTAAATTTGACTAACAATACAATCATGAGAACCAAATTGAAGTTGGACAAATTTAAAGACCATTTCTTTTCAGTCGGTATAAAAAATTTAAAGTTAAATTTTCTTTTTATTTATGAATACGGACTACGATTTACGTTAGTCATTACATGACATTGATACATCATTAAGATGTGATAAGCACGATAATCGTCTAAGTTAAACTACGAATAAAAGAGATCTAATACCCAACCACAGAAAAATTGAATCAACCTTACCATTTATTCAATTTTAGGTACTCACTAGAATCTTGGTCAAATAAAGTCAACTGTTTTCTCGACATTGACGAGTAGTTTTTAAGAAGTCAATCTCTTATATTGGAAAACTAACATCTCTTAAACATGCCCTACATGTCCGTCCTGTCGTCCACCTCTCCTTGGTGTAACGTTTGGACACCCCTCTTAAGACCATGAGGTCGTGAGATCGAGGCTTTAGGCGATTATTGTGCTCATTACATCTCTATAGTGACCGTGAGGAAACCCGACGGGTTGGCTCAAATTGAGCCAAAATTTGTTTTTTGTTTTTCTTTCCGAGCAGCAAATTTTCTCCGCTTTCTTCTCTTTCACAGTTCTTCATTTTCCGGCACACCAGAGCTCCATCAGGTAAGCACCCAAAACCCTAATCTCTAACTCGAGATCCACTTCTCTTTACATTCCAAGTTATGTTGATCATCCAACTATAAGCAACTCAAAACCCCCAATTACTTTATTTCTTTAATCTTAGTTGTCCTCCATGATTTCCAATTGTTTTTTAGTTCATTATCTATCAATGGTTGACTTGTTTGATCTCAGATTAGGAAATTTTAGAATAGGAATGAAATTATGAAGATTCAGCGTTGATAACTTCGGATTATGTCAAACAGTCAAAAGAATTAGGTCAAAATACTCAGGACGCTCAATCGGATTATGATAAGAAAATTGATAATTTTATATCTATTTATTCTTCTTCTAAATAATGGGTTATTTTAATTTTTGGTGTTTGACTTGCAGAAAAGATCAAGTATTATTCCAAGTTGTTCTTGATAAATGTGACTTGTGAAATCTAGAGGTTGAAGAACTTCAAAAGACTTAATATGGCTGGAGCTAGAGTATCATTTTTGAAATCAGGGTTTACTCATGTTTCACAAACTTACAGTTCTTCCATGAACTTAACAAATTTAACCAATCAAACTATAAATGTGAAGATCCCAAGTAGTATATCTCGTTTTCTTAGTACAAATACCAATTCTAGAATTGCACCTTTTCAATCTCTTGTCGACAAAAGGCGTTACAGATGCGAACCTGTCTCCTCTTTTCCACGTAAATGCTTACAGAACAATGGGTTATTGAAGTTAAATTCTTGGAATAGTATTCATCCTCTATTCGCTAGTAGCACATATCGAGCATACTCGTCGTTTTTTGGTGGCAAAAGCCGCGATGTCCCTCGAGAGACAGAGTACTCGGCTGCTTCATTCCTCAACGGATCGGATGGTGATACCGGCAATGTAATTGATAGGGATTGGGTCGGTGATTTGAAGAATTCTTGGCAATCTGTGCAAGATACTGTTGTTTATGTGGGGGACAAGGCTAAAAAAGCATCTGATGAACTCTTTCCTTATGCTCATCAGTTGTTTGATTCACATCCTTATCTACACAATGTTATTATTCCTGTTAGTGGGACTTTGACTGGTACTTTATTGGCTTGGATGGTTTTACCAAGAGTATTAAGAAAACTTCACAAGTATTCACTGCAAGGGTCTGCTGCTTTATTATCGGGAAACATATCCGACGAGTTATATCCCTACGAGAAAAGCGTTTGGGGCGCATTGGAGTATCCTGTTCGTTATCTAGTCACCTTCATGGCATTCACTTACTTGTGAGTTGGCTTTGTGTGTTTCGTCATGCATAGTTAGATTTTGGCTTTGATGTACAATTCTCCAATTCTTTTTAGTTTCTAATCATACGTTTTTTACTATTTTTTTATGTCAGAGGCTTTATGATTGCTCCCAGTACTATCACATCTCAATACGTAACAGAAGCGTGGAGGGGTGGAGTGGTGATCGCATTTATAGCATTCCTTTATAGGTGGAAATCGAACTATTTCAGTCGTGCTTTGGCTTCTCAAGTTGTAGTTGGACTTGATCGTGAAAAGTTGCTAGCTTTAGACAAAATCTCCTCTGTCGGTTTGATTGTGTTGGGACTGATGGCGTTAGCTGAGGCATGTGGTGTTGCAGTGCAGTCTATCTTGACCGTTGGTGGTGTAGGAGGTATATTTTCTTAGCAATTTATTTGATTATCCATTTTCATATGTTTTTCATCTATTCTAAAAAATGACTTATAAGGTATTAGTAAAGAGTAACACATCAGTTGAGCTGCATGTATTCTTTGCTTTGGAAGTTTTCCTAGACTAAGTAAACATTAAATAACTGAATATCCATGTCTTGAGAGTTTGTAAAAACTTATTCTAAGGGTGTGTAAAAATTTTCTACATGCATACTACTTCCTTAGACTTGCTTTGTACCAAAAGAGCTAATTTTTAGAGGGCAATATTTTTATGTTCATTATGGTCAGTGACTGACTCATTTTGATTCTTTGTTGCAGGAGTGGCCACTGCCTTTGCTGCTAGGGACATCCTTGGGAATATGCTCAGTGGATTGTCCATGCAGTTCTCAAAGCCCTTTTCACTGGGTGATACCATAAAAGTAAGTTGATCAGTTTATGTTTATTGCATGCTTTGGTCCTTCTATATCAATCGAAGAGCATTTTGTTAACGTAACTACATTATAACTTGAAATACATCTCAGAAGTTCTATGGACATTTGTAGGTGAAAATTAGTTGCACCTTTATCTTAGTATAAAATTTATTAAATACTGGCCAGGTAGCCTGATCGCACATAGGTTACGTGAGTCTTGATAGAAAACTACTGGACGACTTTGAACTGGCAACTTTTCTATATGTCATTACTCATTTTTAACATACTTGTATAACTGTATTCAACTTGTCTTTGAGAAAATTCTAGGAATTTACTAACTGTGTTGTTACGATATTATACAAATGTCACTAGTTTAGAGTTTTGGCAGTATTTTGCTAGTATAATTTCTGCCTCTCGTCAATAGAAAAAATATTGAGTGATGCGTCTCTCTTCTATAGAAGTAAAATACTGGGCATTGTGAATATTCACATTTCTTGCACTTGCAAATCTACCTTTGGAATGGTCTCTACTTTGATAGTATAAGTAGGACGGAGATAGGTGTGAGACTGTTGTATGGAGGAGAGATTAGAAGAAGTTTTGGCATGTTATAACATTAGCACACGCCTAGTAGCTAGTTTCTGTTTGCTCTATAGGGGTTTACGCATAAAAGTTTGTGTTCCTCTACTTTTAAGTTATCTGTATCAGCTTTCTTTACCCTTTTCCGTTAGTATTACTATTGAAGTCCTTTCAAGCTCTTCCATAAACTATAAGTCTATAACTAGTTATAATTTTTGCAGGCTGGTTCTGTAGAAGGTAAAGTGGTAGATATGGGACTGACTACCACGTCGTTATTAAGCGTTGAGAGATTTCCTGTTATTGTTCCGAATTCGTTATTTTCTAGTCAGGTATGCATTTTCACGTTCTTCTATTTCATGCAAGAATTACATTGACCTTGACGTAGACATGCACTATTGTTCAACCCCTGAATGACCTCTCTTATGTGCACCTACCCTTGCATATTACTGAGTCTATTGCATTTATGCTCTGAGAACTTATCTGGTTCACCTTCTTGATAACTGCTTCAACACTTTTTTTGTTCTTTTTCTAGAAGTTAGTCAAATTGGTATTGAAGTACTGGAAGGTACGGAGTGTTATTACTTATATTATGGTTGTTTCTAGGTGCTTCAGTAATATAATAACAAAGTTTGGTATGTGCAATGCAAATTGTTATAGGTGATTGTGAACAAATCACGAGCCCAATGGCGTGCTATATTGACCAAAATTCCTTTGCGAATTGATAGCTTCGAAAAGATTCCCCAGATCTCAGAGGATATAAAGTCCATGCTGAGGTCGAACACAAAGATTTTCCTAGGACAGGAGCTTCCTTACTGTTACCTTTCTCGGATAGAAAATTCATTTGCAGAGCTGACCATCGGATACAATCTCAAGCAAATGGTAAATTTTCTTGGTACCAGTTAAAGTTTGTTATCCTTAATTGTAGTAGTAAAATTTCCTTAAATTCTTGTGCTTCATGTTGTTCTCCGATGCGTTTCCAATTGTTACCATTTATGTTTGATCTGTCTTCGGATGCTGAAAGAAGGATTTTGGGCCTTAAGAATTTTATAGTTGTTTCCTAAAGTCAGATTGGGTGTCACTTTCCACATTCCAATGGCTTGTAATAAAGGTCTCTGATTCACCTAGGCATAATCACAACTTCACAATCACAAGATAAGATTATAACTGGTCTCATAAGCTGCTCTAGGGACCATCTTCACAAAACAGAGTATATTTGACACCCGATGAAGGATATGTCGTCTAGCCCATAGTGAAGTGGTTTTATGTTGGAGGTTGGGTTTTTGGATATACTTGTAAGTTGTAACTTTTTTGTGGAGATCCCCAAATACTTTTTATGTGTGTTATGATAACTTGTCAAAACCTTTCCTCCATAAAAACTGGTCGAATTGAATTTAGAATTGTCTTTACATCCAAACTACTATAACATGGAGCAGCAAATCTTGAGGTTTTGACATATACATAACTTTACACTTATCGATTTAATTGTTGGTATTTCTTTTTCTTCTTTGAGTAATGTGTTTTATGTTCGTCCTGTTTATAGAGAAAAGATGAATTTTACTCTGCACAACAAGACATTCTGCTCGAAGCAACCAAGGTAATTAACCAACACGGTGCGACATTGGGTAGCACCCAACAAGATTCAGCCTATCAATGATTCATTAAATGACTGATGCAAAAGGTCTGTTACTTGTTTCTCAAATTTATTCTATTATTTATTCATTATTAAGGGTGCGAGCACACACACATGACACTTTCAAGACGATATTAGAATGGTTAATGCCGGACATTTTATTGTTATTCAATCCAATGCTAAATAGTCTTCAGTTAATACTTCAGGGGAAAAATGCCAAAGAACATACCCACTTTTACTCTTGTCTGTTATGTCAGACACACACCTCCGCGAAAAAAAAAATTGAGTTAATTCCTATATGGCCCCCTACTTTGTGACCAACTTTTTTTATGGCCCCCTTTTTTTCGTAAATTCAAATATGGCCCCCTATTTTCAGGTAAATGTCATTACTACCCTTCTTAATAATAAATTTAAAACATTAAAAAAAATTTATTTCCACCTCACCCCTCTCTCTCTCCACCTCATCTCTCCCTACACCTCACCCCTCTCTCTTTCTCCAATTCACCTCTCTCTCTCCAACTCACCTCTCTCTCTCCAACTCACCCTTTTCTTCTCCGACAAGGTGGCCGGCCGGAAAAGTATAGATCTGTTCGTGAACAGATCCTCCGACGAAGGGGAACCCCCTTCGCCGGAGTTTTAAAGAGAGAGAGTTGAGAGATTTCAAAAAAAAAAATTTTGCAGAGAGAGGAGAGAGAATTCTTTTTTTTTTTAGGTTTGAAGGTGGTCGGCCGGAAAATTTTCCGGCCGGCCACCTTGCCGGAGAAGAAAGGGGTGAGTTGGAGAGAGAGAGGTGAGTTGGAGAGAGAGAGGTGAGTTGGAGAGAGAGAGATGTGAATTGGAGAGAGAGAGAGAGAGAGGTGAGGTGTAAGGAGAGATGAGGTGGAGAGAGAGAGAGGGGTGAGGTGGAAATAATTTTTTCTTTAATGTTTTAAATTTATTATTAAGAAGGATAGTAATGACATATATTTGAATTTACGAAAAAAAAGGGGCCATAACGGAAACTGGTCACAAAGTAGGGGGCCATATAGGAATTAATTCAATAAAATAATAGACAAAGAAAAGGAAGATTTTGAAATTTTATAACTATATATAATATAGTTAGTGTATTGGAAAGACTAAGAGCAACTTTACTTATATTTTAGGGGTGGATTCCCTAAAAAGGTGATCCACCCCACATTACTTAAATTTTTTATTTTTTTTTTTAAATTGATTTTTTTTTAAATTTTGTTATTATTTTAAATATTTCTTTTTTAAGTATTTATAAAAAATTTATTGTTTTTTTGTGTTTATCTTTTTGAAATTATCTCTCTCGAATAATATCACATTTTAATTCATAGTCGAAATTTAATAATTTATAGTCGAAATTTAAAATCAAAATTTCACACACGTATATTATTTTGATTTGGGAGCCCCGATTGGGAGTCCGACGTTGGAATTGAGAAAGGCCCTAAGGGCTCCCAAAATTCAGGGACTCCTAAAATTGGGAGCCCGAGCCCCCACATTAGAATTGCCCTAAATAAGCTTATGATTCTCAAAAGGCCGCGGCTTTGGGGAATAAAGAAAATTCTCCGGGGAATAACTTCTCGAGGGAATCCAGATTTTTTTTGAAAATTCTCCGGGGAATAAATTTTTATGGGGAATACAGAATACATTGTTTTGGAAGTTCTCCTCCATCTCATCTGTTCTCTCTGCCACTTCATCTTCTCGACACCTCATCATCTTCTCCGGCGAAAGTCGTCGGCCGGCCAATTTTCCGGCCGGCGACCTTCAAACATTAAAAAAATAAATAAATTTTCTCTCTCCTCTCTATCTCTCTAAATTTTCTTTTTTCTTTTCTCTCACAGATCTAGAGAGAAAAGGTCTGTCTCTCTCTTTCTTGCCTCTCCCTTCTCTCGTATTTCATATCAACTACCCGATATCTTGGCCGAGAAAGAAGACAAACCCCTTCGTCACTCGATCAGTTTCAATTACCTTCGTCCTCGAATTCTGATTGATCGTTAATCGACGATCGATTCTTTTAGGTTTTATTTTTTAAACATTCGGGCAATGCTTCTTCTGTAAATTCACCATGAAGTCCAAGAAAAGGAGGGTTTTTGAAGTGGTAAGTGGGTTTTGTTTCATTATTTGGTTTTTATCTTTTCCCAATTTTAAGTTCCGTTAAAAAGTTTTGATTCTAGCGGAATTTGTTTTAGGGTTTTGTTGTTTTCATGATTGATTGCTAGCTTAACTTACTTCTCATGCCTGCTTGTTGTGATTTTGATTTCTTAAGTACTTAACCAACAGGCTATCTATTGAAGAATTCTATGGTGCAAAATCGTGCCTTTTTGTCAATCGATATTAATTTTCCTATAGAACAATTCGTCTAATATCTGAATTTTGGAATCCTGAGTATAGAGAATATGATATTATTACTGTTGGAGTGTGGATTTTCTTAGGGTGATTTATTGCTTGTTAATTTTGTAAGTAACACAAGAGAGAGAGAGAACAATTTTTTTTTTTTTTTTTATGTTTGAAGGTTGCCGGCCGGCGACTTTCGCCGGAGAAGATGATGAGGTGTCGAGAAGATGAAGTGGCAGAGAGAGGTGATGAGATGGAAGAGCCTTTTTTATAGCATCTTCTAAAATTAGAAGCCCCTTAGCAATAAAAAGAAACATAAAAAGTCAATCTTATTTGACTAGTTTTAAGAAAAGTCTTTATTCTCCGGAGAATTTTCTTTACTCCCTAAAGCCGCGGCCTTCTCAAAAACCGATTTTATTGCTCACTGTTAAAACTCACTTCTTAATTGTACCTTCTCACTCAAGCTCTTAAATTTCAACTAACTATAAACAATGGTGGAGTTTGTATATATATACTCCATTTGGATAAGGAGGGAAAGATGAGGTGAGCTGGAGTGAAATTAGTGCGTTGGAATGGGGAAGCTTGTTAAAGGTCCACCTGGCAACTAATTTTTTTTTTTTATACATGTTTTTAAGTTGACTTCGATATACGATAGTCATTACATTGACATTGATACATCAAAGATATGATAAGCACTGTAACTACCAAAACAACATGAACTGGCTCAAACTCTGACTCAAACTCAACTAACTATGGCCTAAAGCCCACCTAACATATGGCCTAAAGCCCATCAACAATTATTTATGGCCTATAATCCCAAGTTCAATAATCCAGAAATTTCACCTTCTCTGGGGATCGAACTCGATACCTCTTGGTACCTTTGGAATATATGTAACACTTTAACTACTTGGGCTATCAAGGGTTGACTAGGTGGCAACTAAATTGCTTCGTCTCAAAGCAAACTAGAACTTCACGGGGAAATCTGATAGGCACTCTCTACAATACAAAATACACTTGGATATTATTTAATGGGCAGCCATCACCACATGCAATTTGGGCAGCCGCATCATATAATACATGAGTTAATTAGACATCATATATCGAATAATTTGGGCAGCCACATTCAGGAAGTTTTGGATTCGAGCCCCACTCAGACCAAAACTAATTTTTAACAAAAATTTATTCTGTTTTTTAATTCAAATAACAATTAAGGTGAAGCAGGATACGAACAACAAATTTCTTTTTGATAAACAGATTCACTTTGCAAGTTCGTTATTAAGGATAGTTCTTACCAAGGATCGGATTAATGACGTATACAATACTGAAATTCTCTATGTAAATGCTACATAGTTGGTTCTCATCCTTTTGAGACAAAGAGTGTAATAAGGGCATCCCTCGACAAAAAAATCGCCCTAAATTGATCATCTCATGACTATTGAGAGCGACAAGTCAGATGGTTTTATTTCCCAATCTTTCTAATTATATTTGGCTTTGGATTATTAGTGGTTCAAATAATAAGTTTGTTAGACTGTATATGCAACCTTCATATACAATGACTATCGGGCATCTCCTTAAAAATAACTCACTACCACATCATTGTTAAACTGAGGTCTCTAAACTAAGACAAATCCTAACAAACACATCAAAACATAACATCGAAGTGGATGCGAGCCTACTGATACACCAAGTTGTATTTCCTACAGACCACAAGACAACGATATAAACGTTATTAAACAAAACTAGACAAAAAATGCATTAAAGCGACTAACGGAAAAATTGTACGTCTATTCTTGGTCTACATTACAAACACATAGACCATGGAACTCTTTCAACAAGGCGCAAGCTCAAATAAGCATAGAATGTAACATTTGTCTTCTTGTACTTCAATCAAAAGTTAAACTCTTAAATAAAGCATGGGTGATTTATTTGTAGAACAAAATAGGACTTATTGTTGTAGAAAGTTGACCCAGATCTAAAGAGGCTCCTTAACAATGTTAGAGAGCTGCAAATTTGTAAATATCCGACACTATTTCCTAGAAAAAAAAATCAGAATTTGACGACAACAAGAACTATTCTATTCAAAATATTATTTTGCAGCAGGGAGTAGGGGAGGGAACCAGTCCGGACCGGGCTTATATCATGTCAAAGGGCACCTCGGAAATTTCCATCGACGCCAATATCTAATTAAGTTCCTCTTAACAATGTCTTGTCAAAGGGCACCTTGGGCACACATGAAGGGTCTCTGGTTTTTGGATTTTCCCAACCCTAGCAGATAGTAGTTTTCCACATAGTTACATATTGAAATATTTGGGTGGTTTAAAACCTAACAACTAATACAGAGGAAAGGCCAAAAGAGAGGAGAAAGAACGCCCTAAATACCCATTTTTACTTTCCTGTGATCTTCGTCTTGTTATTTCGGGTGTCGGAGCGGTTTCCGAACCCTTTGTCGGTTTCCTCCCTCGAAAATCGAGGAACATGAGCTAGAGCTGAAGCAAGAAGAGGGAGCAGGAGCCAAAGACAGAGGACCATAACTGGAATTAGGAGCAGACGAAGGAATCACCACTCAACCGATAGAATATACTATCATAACGGAGTCTGTCATGCATCTATTCCCTTTATCATGCTGATATAACGGAAGACTATTTTTTGACATCAGCAGATAGGTTTCTTCATTTCCAATGATTATGGATATGGTCGCAAGTTGGCAGATATATTGCTAGTTCTAAGCTCGAGACGGTTTTATTTACCGTCCTGAAAATTACAATTCGAAGAGTATGCTTAAAGTTAAAATTTACTGTTCTTTACTTTGGTATTGTAATTTTGCTTCTCATTCTGTAAATGATGTTTTATAAATAATACGATGTTTATAGACTTAAAAAAAGAAAAAAAAGGTAAAGAGATATATTGTGTAAATTTTTGGAAAAGAGTAAATGGGGAAAGAATTTGCGGCAAGAAAAAAAGGAATGGAGAAAAAAATAAATCAACAGTTAAAATTTAAAGGAGACCATCCCCTGATTTTTCGTACAAAATTGAACATTAAACCACTAAGCAACAACATGATTCATGTTATAAATAGCAATTAG
This sequence comes from Eschscholzia californica, assembly GCF_041429995.1. Lineage (NCBI taxonomy): Eukaryota > Viridiplantae > Streptophyta > Magnoliopsida > Ranunculales > Papaveraceae > Eschscholzia > Eschscholzia californica. The sequence goes on along the minus strand of NW_028238483.1, from coordinate 40,291,995 downwards.
AAACTAATTATTATTTTCTGGATAAAACAAAATTAATTTTGCTAGCTTTGGACTCGGACCCCTGTGCCTGGAGGTAAAACAAAATTAATTTTAGAAAGATGGTGATTGGACAAAACAAGATCTTGGGGCGTGCATATGAGCATGGGCAAGTCACAAGTGGGGAAGTTGGCCAGTTTTAACATTTGACATGATATGATGATTTGTCACATCACTTGCTTCTTTCTTATATCATCTATCTATTTCTGGTTGAGTTAAATATTTAGTTTTCTCTGTCTGGGTTCTCTGCAAAAAAAAAAAAAGCTGATCTTTATATGATTCTCTGCTTCTGGAGTTTTCTAATTGAATTTTCTCTTCCTCTCTAAATGAGTTTCTCTGTGAGAAATTGTGGTGTGGGTAAGTGAGAGAATATAACATTACTGAGAGAGTTAGAGAGAGAGAGAAAGAGAGATCAAAATGTCATTCAAGAGCAGAGGAATAGACCCACCTTCAACAAGAGATTTCAATTTTGAAATTGTGAAAACTTATTTTTTTTTTTTTTTTTTTTTGTTGAAAGGCATAAATACCGTTGATGAAATATTTGATCCAACGGTTTGCATGCATGCTCCTCTCTTTCTGTCTTTTATTTTTTGTTATAAACACTCCTCCTCCTCCACCTTTTCATATTGAAAGATGGTCATCTGTTTTTTTTTTTTTTTTGTTGAACTATCATCTGTTCTTTCAACAAAAAAAAAAGAGAAAGATGGTCATCTGTTGAGGTGGTCATCCATTCCTTAAGAGGCAAAATAAATAAAATTGATTTTTAATAAATATGAGATGAGATGTTTGGTATGACAAAATCAGATCTTGGGGCGCGCATAGGCAAGTGGGGGGAAGATGACCAGTTTTAAGATTCACGTGATATGATTATGATGACGATGATATTGTCACATCAGTCAGACAAGAGATTTTTTATTTTGAAAATTTTAAAAGGCATAAATGCCGTTGATGAAAAACTTGATCCAACAGTGTGTGTTTGCTCCTCTTTCTCTGTCTAGCCCCAAAAGTACTCCAATAAACAACCTCACCCACTTCACCTTTGTTATAAACCCCCACCTACTCCTCCTATTTTGAATAGTACTAATAGTAGTAGTACAATTTTGTCTCCATGGCCTCTAAATAAGTACTATAATTTTGTTTCCATATGTATAATCTATTATATTTTGTATAAATATGAATCATGGTTTTACAAAATAATCAGAGTCCTTTTGGCATCAAGGCATAGGTCTAATAAGTGTGTACCAGTCTTTTTTTTTTTTTTTTTGTTGAACTATGTGTACCAGTCTTGAGGAAAAAAAAATGTTCAGCCAACATTGAGTTTTAGGAACCTAATTGGTAGCTTCAGAAGAAGTTTTCTTTCCTTTTTTTTTTTAAATGCCAAAATTGTACTAACTTTAATACATTATGAGATAGCCATACGCTCTATTATAAAATGATTATCAAAGACACTTACGAAACTTAAAAACATTGTCCACACTTGATTGTTCAAAGAGTTGTTTACATTGACATAAATTCCAAGATTTAAGAAGTTTCAGGTTCGATTGTGTGCAAAGGCAGAGCTAGAATTTCAAAACCTAGAGGACTAACAATGATACAAACATTAAGTTCAATATTCACCATTCATACAATACACATGTACAAAACTACAAGAAACATGCAATAATACAAACATTAAGTTCAATGTTCACCTTTCAACAAAAAAATGAAAACAAAAAAAATTCAATGTTCACTATTCATACAATACACGTATACACAAAAATACAAAATAGTAATCGAAATTAGATGGATCTTTTTGGTCAAATTTTCTGTGTATTTAGAAGTTATTTGGTTGGATTTGGTGATCATTAGGGTTAATAATGGATCAACATTTCTTTTTTGATTTATATAGTTTACTCCAACCAAATTGACACAAAAAACAATAATGCCATTAGTTGTTATGAATTTGTTATAGTTTTATAATTATGGACTGATAAATTGACACAAGAATTGTTTACTAAATTGTTAATTCAATTAGTCGATTAAGGATGACTTAGAATTTTATAATTACTTGATTATGGATTGAAGCCGAAATTCCGTATTCTATGAGCTATGGTTAATTGAATTCATTCAATCCTAATCGTGTAGGATATTTACTTTTAATTATGGAAGACACAAATAAGAAGTTTGTTATTCATAGTAATGCACGATTCGTTAGTGCAAGCAGTGACTAACATAGATAGGTTCTAGACATTTTTTTCTTTTGTTGAAACAGATAGCCGTTTAGATATAATACTCGACATGATAGGATAAGATTTGGACGTTCTCTAAACCCTAAAATACTAATAATATAAAACAGCCCCCACTCCCACCCCCACTCACTCTATTTTATATATAAAGCATTCTCTACCTATTCCCCTCCCCCCTAATGTCTTCACAATTATCATTTGAGATGTGAGGAAGAAGAGATGTAGGTAGAGATTAATGGATAGAGATATTAAGTTATCAAATCTATATATTTCTTTCTCTCCAAATTTTTTTGAAGATGGAATGAGCGTCTAATGGATAAGTGTGAAAGAAAAATAGGGAGAGAGTAAGGATTATGGGGTCTGTCTCTCTCTTTCTTTTTTTTTTTTTTTTTTTTGAATAATATGATTGAATTGAAAGAGAAGAAGAAAAAACAGAGAATTTACAAGCCTAAAGAGGCGGAAACTGCGACAAAGGTCGCCAAGGCTTTAAAACCGAGTCCAGGAAGAAAAGAAAAAAGAGAGCAAATCCCCCACAGACCACAAAGGTACGACCCTATCATAGGCCCGAACCCCACACCCCACACCCCACAAGGGTAGCAGTTCTACATCGATAAGATGAAAGCCCCCCAATTTCCCACAATGTCAGCGAACCCTCTATATTTAACCCTTGGCATGTTACGGCTCCAGTGGTACACAAAGCATTTCGCTGAAAATATTATATCTTCCGTAGTCCCCGTCTTATCGGTGAAAATCGCCGCGTTCCTAGATTTCCAAACGGCCCAAAGAATCGCCTTTGGAATCATATTCATGATCGGGTTTCTCCCTTTGTATCCTCCCCACGCTGCCAATAAATCTGAAACTGAGGCTGGGGTTACCCACGAGAATCCCAACGAGCCAATAAAATAACGCCACACATGGTATGCTATGTCGCAATGAATAAATAGGTGAGGTCCTGATTCCTCATCTTTCTTGCACAGCGGACATCTATTAGGGGTTACAACCCCCCGCCTTCTCAATAAGTCGATTGTCGGGATCCGATCTAAACATAAAGCCCAAAGAAAAAAAGACACCCTCTGCGGAACATTCCTTCTCCAAACATCCACAAAGACCTTGGACTCTTGATCCGTGCATTCCGCCAAGGCATCGTAACAAGACTTAACCGAAAGCTCCTTGCATTTAGATGAACTCCATACCCTCACGTCCAGGCTGCTTGATAAAGTAACCCCGTCCAATAAAACAGTCAATCGATTGAAATCCTCCATCTCCCATTCTCTAAGCTCGCGTCTCAAAGTGACCGTCCATACCCCTTCCACTGAGTTAAAGAAATCGGATACCTTGCCTTCATTGTTAACGCACGTGCGGAATAATATGGGGAAAACCTCTCGAAGAGGTTTCTCCACTACCCAAGAGTCCTGCCAGAACTTGGTATTAGTCCCGGAACCAACCTTGATCATGGTCCTGGCATGAAATAAATCCCAACGCTTGTAGATTCCTTTCCAAACCGAGCATCCATAGGTTCCTTTCGGTGGAAGAGAAATCCAGCCGCCACAAGCTTCCCCATACTTTTGACCGATGATGGTCCTCCATAACCTATCTCTTTCGGTCCCGAAACGCCATAACCACTTGGATAAAAGAGCGTCATTCATAATCCTGAGATTTTTGATTCCTAAACCTCCCATCGCTTTGGGTTTACAAATCAACTCCCAAGCCACCCAATGAATTTTCTTCCCCTCTTCTCCCGAGTTCCAAAGAAAGTTTTTGAAACTCTTTTCTATATTAGAAACCACACCGATGGGCATCGAAAAGAGAGACAGAAAATAGATGGGGAGAGCTGATAGAACGGCCAAAATCAGTGTCACCTTACCTCCCCGAGACAGAGTCTTGGCTTTCCACGACGATAATTTGCCCGAAACTTTCTCCGAAATTGGGTCCCATAGCTTCTTCGACTTATACCCATGACCTAATGGTAGCCCAAGGTAAGAAGTAGGAAGGGATCCTGTGACACAACCGAACAGCCTTGCTAACTCATCCAGCTCATGAACCTCGCCCACCTCAATCACTTGACTTTTGGAAAAATTGATCTTCAGGCCTGAGGCTGCCTCGTACCAAATTAGGATGTCTTTGATCTTTAAGATTTGAGAGCGGCTAGCTTGAAGAAAGAATAAAGTGTCATCTTTCATTCTTTTCTATAATTTGAATCTCTGGCTTGAGATTTCGGTAACACCAAATTACCTCATTTGGGAAATGTTAGATGCCCTCACCAGTTACCACTTTTGCTGTATGCATTGTTGAAAATGTCCCAATCTGATGCCCTTATTGTTGCAATTTCATTTTCAAATTTCAAAATGACCTGTTTGAATCTGCTTCATAACCCATTTCGAATGGAAGTCCTATATAAGGGACTAGATCTCACTTATTTCTTCATGTCTCTTTTCTTCTTGTTAAAGTTTGTCATCTGATCACATTTTATTTAACAACATGGCTCTTGATATGTATGGGACTACGTTGATCTTGTTGAAGAATGCCGATGGAATCTATTTCGCGATTGATTCATTGGGCGGTAACGAACATGGAAAATATTGTCATATGGACAAGATTTTTGTCCTCTCTGAAGAACCTCACTACTTATCCTGCATGATGTCAGGAAGTTCTGTAGCATGCGAACGAGCTGTGGAAAAAGTGAAATTAAAGAATGCTAAGCGAACCAATCCGATGTGTGTGAGGGAGTGTGTAGTTGCTATCCGTGACGAATGGGTACGCAAGGCTCCTAAAAAACCTAAAGATGGTGAAAAGGCAGCTGTTTCTACTATTGTGGTGGCCGGATATGAAAACAACACTCCCGAGGTTTGGTATACTCAAATTACTCATGGTTCGGAACCTTTTTACCGATGTGTGACCGGAACAACATTTTTTTCTGGTAGTGGGACGACTATATCTGAAAATGTGTTTCGAAATTATCATATGAGCATGCAATGGCCCGAAATTCGCAACTTGGTTAAGAAGGCCATGATTGATTCTAGCCACCCACACGAACCTAATATTCATGGTGTCGAGCTAGTAAAATGTGGTGGTAAGATAAGAGGTATCTTTTTTTTTTTTTTTTTTGTTGAAAGAGATAAAAGGTATCTTATCATTGGTTTTTTTATAATTAAAATTAAAAGTTATTGTTTTATCACTTAATTAACACTTCTTTTTATTTTGTAGTTCATTTGATTCGACCTAACAATACTGTTGATATCAAGTTAAACACGCCCCTCGAAGATCTCAAACAAGAAGTTTGAAGGAGAAGATGATCAAATAGATGCAGGGGCAGTGAAGAAAAGAAGGACGATCAATGTTCAGTAGTGTTTCCTAGTTTGATGATTTAGGATTTCCATGTTTCTTAGTCCATGTTCAATTGTAGTTGGGTTAGTTTTAGATTGTAGTTCTAAAACTAAATATGAATTGTAGTTCTGTTAAGTAAAGCCAGTCCGTGAAATTCTGTTAGTTTTAAATTAGACTAAATATGAATTGTGTTATGGCTAACCTCCCTGAAATTCGATCTAGTTTGTTGATGGGAAAACCATTATGTAGTTAGTTTGTGAAAGAGTACAACCCAGTCCCTGAGTCCATAAAGGTCTTTGATGGGTACAAAAGAAAAATATAATATTAGACATGAAACGCCACGACAATGTCTTGGTTAAGCACGGATAGGCCTTGATCGAGCAGGCACGAGCAAGCCACGACAATGTCTTGGTTATGTGCCACAATCTCATGTGTAGTCTTTCTTAATGGGTGCCTAAAAACATATATCCAGGCCTCACAACAAGAAGCACTTTGGTGACTTCAAAGAGTTGTTCTGCACGTCCGCACATTGGGCCCCCAAAATTGACCCGGTTTCAATTTTCACCTAACTTTGAATTTTTTTTTTGGCCCATAGTTCGGACCAACTACGAGATGGGGCCCTAATTATTACCAACTACAACACTTAACCCCTCATATTTATCCAACACTATGATTTGGCCCCAAAATTGTATTCTCATTAGCAAAAATTTTAACATTCAGTTTCATCTTTCTCCTTTTACTTTTTTTTTTCAAATTGTTTTTCTCGTTATCCTTTCTCCCAACTTTCTCCCAACTCTAAATCATCTTCATTATAAACATGATTTGCATATGCATACAAAAATTGTCGTTCATGCATTTGTCAGCGAGTCACACACACATCTCTACCTCTTCCTTCCTTCTCTTCTTCATCGCTCATTCCTTCATTCATATACCTCTCTTCTCTTTCTCCGACTCTCCCTCCCCCTCACTTTCGGAAATTCGAAGAAATTCGTAGAGAATTTGAAGGAGAAAAACTGCAAAGGGTTTAAAACTTAAGCAAAGATAATAGATCATAACTCTGACAAGATTTTATAGAGTATCATGTAAACGATCCCGACGAAAATAAATAATATAGATAAATTTTTTTTGTTGAAAAAAAAAAGAATAATCTACATCAACCTATTTATTATAATCGAAATAAAAATCTCACCAAAATATTGCTGTAAAATTTTGAAATACTTTTTGTCCAAAAAGATCGTCTAAGAACATTTCTTACGCAACTGGAAATTTTGGATGATTAAAATTCTTATATTATTATGTATATATTATATGTAGAAATTGAGTCGAACTTCCTATTAATCTTGGTAAAAATACATGTTGATTACTTTTTAAAGTCCGTCTTCATGTGGAAACCCATGTAAATTATGAATAATTGTGCAAAAACATGTGTCTAAATCTTGCATAATATGTACAGACAGACTTTATTATGTTCAAATTCGTTCAAAGCCTTAAAAATTTATAGATTATTTGGGAGAGAAATTTATATATGCACGTAACAAAGGTATAGGACCACCTTTCAACAAAAAAAAAGGTATAGGACCACATATATATTAAATCTGCTTCGGGCCTCATAAAAATCCGGACCGGCCCTACTCAAGAGTAATAATATGAGAAAATTAAGAAATAATGGAAAACGATTTTCATAAGAAAATCAGTTTGCCCATCTTATTTTCATAGGTATCAAACAGAACCTAGAAAGAACTGGGGGTGGGTGGTGCGAAGGAAGCTTGTTTTAACACTGACATTATACATACTGAAACGATCTAACAGGATTATGTGGCTAATATGAATATAAAGTCTCACATTACATCTACTAAGATGATTCGATCATCAAGCAAGATCATCCGAATACCTAGTACGAGATACAAATTGGTCGATACAACACAAATACGAAACAAGAAGCAATAGCATTCACTTAAGTGTTATAAACCTTTTCTAGATTTAGGTTCTATTTTTATGCATATCAACAGAATTTCACACAGAGAGGCGATTATGACACTATTTTGAACTGATTTTCAGGTTTTATAATCAAATGCCCGAGCCACGTTAGGTCATCTCCATGGGTAGCTGTGCAAACGACAGTGGCTTCTGTAGTCTGATATATATATATATATCCCTGGTTTCCACCAACAGCTGAGGCTCTACTCTATGGGGTTCTCCAGCTTCAGAAGAAAATTCCTACTACCAGTTGCCTCCAATCTGGTCGAGCAATCATCAGGCACCCACCTACTAAGAAATGTCGATTAAGATTTTGATATTTATATTCTCAAACTCTGTAAAGGTGGTTTCTCTGTTTCTTGCCGTTTTGAAACCCTGAAAGCTTAAACGGTTGACTATGTTGAAATTGATACTTTATCCTAAACTAGTAAAATGTAAATGAACTAGGTTCGAATAACTTTAACAGAAAAAAAAAAACTAGGTTCGAATAGGAGACAAGTCAGATTTGTACACTCGAAAGCGAAAAGGAATTACTCTACACAAGTATATAACATCACCTGTGAATGCTGGTGTTTGTCTTGTCACAAGTCCTCCCATACAAAATTACCCGACTATAAACAGCTGAGCTTCGAGCTGGACTACTTTTTCTATGGGACTCGGCCGTTTCGGACTGGGTAACAGACTAGCATTCAAAAAGTTTTATCATCCAATTTCATCACCACTCGATGAAAGAAAGAAACACTAAATACAAACCATATATACAAATAAAATATTATTCCATGATATCCACAACTCAATATTTTAAGAAAACGTAACAGAAAGTAATATAAATATAAAATTAGCAAGAAAGAACAGAGAATGAAATACTAACGATAAAACTTGAAAGGAAGTCGAACAACAAAAACGACAGAGAATCATGTGCCAAGAGCGCTCGAGTATGTCGAAAATCAGAGTACAGGGTCTGTGAGAGATTGAAAGGAACAAGAAGGAACAGAAAATGAAATACTAATGGAGAATGGGGTGCTATATATAACGTTGATTTTAGGATTTATAGGACTGAGATTGTTAATCAACAACTGAGACTCTCTCTTGAAGAGAAGTGTAATCTCAGTCATTGAATCTATTAACTTTGGCATGCCGTCAAGGGGGTTCTCAGGTCGATGGTCGCATGCTTCTATTCGAGTTTTCGGGCTTGGACTCACGTAAGGGGCTCACCTGTGTCCCGCCTATTGGAACCCAACTTCACAGGCCGGGTAAGCCAGGTTCAAGCTCATTGCGCCCGTAACCCTTTTGTGGTCCGGGCAGTCTCCTTCGGGAATAAATAACCCTAGTCTCCTTCCAAGATTCGTTAGTTTCAGAATTACTTTCTAACAAACTGTACGTGACCATAAGTGACGGGCAAAGAGGAGTTTCAGCTCGACAGTGCAATTTCCAAACCCTTTTTCAAATCCATTTCAGATATTCGAAAGAAAAAACAGATGTCTGAGAAAATACCCTGAATTTTCTTATACATCTAAAAACTATCAAATCCGTAAATTTGATCTAAATGGTCAATTTTCCAATAACAAAAATAACAAATGAATTTCATGCCTTTATCCTCACAATATTATGAAATGGTCAATTTTCTTATACAGCTAACTTAGAGAGTGAGTAAGCCATAAACAAAATGAAAAGAGTTCCGTTGATTGGACAATCGCTTGATCTGATCTACAATCCAAAAAGATGTCCACTGCAATGTAGTGTCTTTCTCCTGCAACATGTCAACTAAGAGTATGGATATACCACCAAAAAGTGCCAAAGATGTAGCCTTGTGAGCCGCCATGACTTCTCCTTCGTCTATTAATCTATATGTGATCGAGTTTGTTGAGCCTGCAGTACATTCCCATGACTATTGAAAGCTATAATTCCTATACATGCCCATTTAGATGAAGAGATAAATGAAGCATCAAATAAAATTTGGTCCTTTTTAGCCGCTTCAATGACAAATAATTTCTCTAGTGAAAGAACTCTATGGCTTTGTCTATTAATCTCAAGGAATGTTATAGGTTGAGGATCACTCTCTGAAATTTTCGCCACCTGTTTATCTCTCTAAAATATACACAAGACAGTAGGAATACGATTAAGAGTTACATCGGTTCACGGCATCCACTCCTACTAATGTTTTCTCCTTTATCATAAAAGAAAACTTAACCACAAGGCATGTTAAAATGAATTAAAAGAAGCCATCTTACTGTTCACAAGGACGGAATGAAATTTGATCCATCCACTACGATGCGCTAGGAGCGAGCTTTGTCATTGTTAACATGCAAAAGGCTCTCCGAGAAAGTAGTAACGAAACAATTGGTGCATAAATGTGGAAATGACGAGGTGTTTCCACGTACTTCAAACTCCCTTCAACTACCGTTCTTCCAATTGTAAGAATAAAAAGACACACATTTTTTCTTCCCCACATCATTATCACAATTCCATCCCTCAGATGATGTTAAGATTATTTCATCATCTGATCCTACAAACTTACAAAACCTAACACCACATTCCTTTCCCAAATTAAAAGGCAATGTGACACTACTCGCTTCACTCCATCTTCCATTGTTATTACTTGAAAAACTACCTTCGCTACCAACAGACTTCTTGTTGATCTCTTCTTCTAACTTGTAATTATCATCTTCATAAATATACATCTTGAACATACAATTGTCCATTCTAACTAACATAGCTAAACGTCCACTCACTTCTAATAATTTAACAAGCTCACTAAAATAAGTAGAATGTGAATCACTGTGGAGGGGGTTGATATCTAATTCAAAATCATCTCCAGGTTGATCAAGGATGAAATCAGGGACTGTGATTGTCCTAAACTTCTCCCTTCCTACATCAAATGCCACTATGCATACAGGACGAGATTTACTATCCCATATGTCATTATGAAGGTCAAAAGTGCTCCAATAAATAACACCATTCATACCTTGACGTCCTATTGTCAATACCTCACAAATCAAACATGTTCTTCCAAGATCTTGAGAAAAAACCTTCCACAAACAGACCAATTTGTGTTCATTAGTGGAAGGAGCAAAACCAAATTGGTAGTTTGGCTTTGCATTGCGATAGTTGTCCATCCTATAGCTACGACGGTTGCCATTACAATCTTTTTCTTCGCATAACAATGATGATTCAAACCATTGTGACAACTCTCCAGTACTGATATTGCATATACGAACAACATACTTGCTATGTGACTCAATGAGACATATTAAACCGTTCACAGGGTTCGAAACGTAATCGTAAGAGGTCGATATCACCTCCCTTACTGTGTCAACCATAACAACATTTGTAGCAGAAGTGTCATCTTTGTAGCCTTGATACAATATTAGGTCAGCTATAATGTATGACTCGTTATCATGCCCATTGTCCCACTTGGTCCTTAGATCAAAATAACCACACAGTTCCTTCCATCTCTCTGCCGTCCTCGGTACAGGATTGACGATTGACGATAAATAGACGACGAAAACTGGTCTTAGAACGGTTAAGAAGGTGTGAATCAATAAAGTTTTGATCTTTTTCAATTAAAGAACACCACTTTTTAGAAACAGTCTTAAAACGAATTAGGGTTTTGACAGGGAGTCTGGTTAGTATCTCAAATATGAACCAATCATCATAATATCTTGATGAAGAAGAAACAAGATCAATAAGATTGAATTTACTCAAAACAGAATCTTCAGTTTGTGTCGAAATCATTCTACTACTTACCCTAATTACTCTAGTTAGAAGATCAAAACTACTGGTATGATGAAAGGTACTACTACTACTTACCCTAGTTAGAAGATCAATCCGGCAAGAGTCTCCGATTGCCCTAGTTAGAAGATCAATCCGGCAAGAGACTCCGATTGCCCTAGTTAGAAGATCAACCCGGCAAGAGACTCCGATTGCCCTAGTTAGAAGATCAACCCGGCAAGAGACTCCGATTGCCCTAGTTAGAAGATCTTTCCAACAACTTCAAACTTGAGAAGAGAGAGAGAGAGAGGGGGAGGGAGTGTGTCTTTTTGCCCTAATCCTACTTCATCAATAAGACTAATTAAAAACACATCCAATTTCATCTTTGGGCTCATTCCTTTTTGCCCCCTAGCTTCTTACCATCTTCTTCTTTGAACCCTATAAATTTAGGGATACTTTTTTTTTTTGGAAGGATTTACGAATTATTTAGAAAGGGATTGTACATCATTAAGATGCACTAATAAACATCACATCTACTTCAACTTTAAAGGTCTAAACTACCAGGCTCTAAAGTCCATCTAACTAGAGTCCTAAACCTCATCAAACTACTTTATTTGTATATTTAACAATCTAAATTCAATAAAATATGAATTCTATATCGGTTGGAATTTGAATTTGGGACGTCGAGGGTTTCAGAATGCATGCCTTGCTCATATACTTATCAAAAGATTTGTACGCCGATGTCAATACCTGACAAAGAGGGACCTCAACCTGATATGTCCTTCAAAATTCCTTTCAAAGTCTTACACTTTCTCCAAATTCGTCTTTCCATACAAGTATAACAATGATTTTTTTATTTCTATTTTTCCATGATAAAAATGACACAATTTTGGGTGTGGAATATCTTTGGCTATAAAATATTTTATTTTACTTTTGAAGCAGAATAATACAAACTAGACATTTTACGCCAACGGTTGGCAAATATGTTGCTTTTCTATTTGGGAATTGTTGAATCGGTTGTTTTACTGTTTTTCGAAAATGATGTCGGTCCAACGCAGTTACGAAAAATTGTTGAATCGTTGTCTACACAAAGGATAAGGGGAGATTTTTAATACGTTAATGTAATCAGTCTTATTATATATTGAAACTATATAATATACACACTACTACGGGTATTATTTAAGCCTATGGGCGCGGACAATTTCTAAATTTCCGTTACCCCTTGCCCACCCGAGTCTGCTAGAATTGCCTGGCCTATCAGGTTTAAGACTTTCGAGTTAGGGTCGACATAGCTTGGGCTCAACGTGTCCACAAACCTTTCATGGTTCAGGCGGTCTCATTCGGGTGGCAAGCTCGCTGGACTGTCTTCCCAGGACAAAATTTGGATACTCAGGCAAGAGAGAGAGGGAGAGATGGAGACTGCGATAGACAGAGATGAAGACTGCGAGAGAGAGATAAAAAGAAAGGGAAACTAATCTAGAGAGATATGTCTACAGCGAGAGAGATGTGAGTGATCTACAATGAAAGAGGGAGAGATCTAAAGTGAGAACGATAGAGAAATAGTCATTGAGAACGAAAGAGATAGTTGTTGGGTTATGGTGTCACCTAGTGTTGTGAGACTGTGGGAGAGAGAGAGAGATAATAAGTAAGAGAACGAGAGAGAGAGAACAAGAGAGGAGAGAGGAGAGAGATGAAGATTAGGGGGCAATGTTTGATTAAGTCAATTTTTGGATTAAAAGAAGAATATACCCTCTAAATCAATTTTTATTGATTATTTCTTTATTCCCCGAAGATTATTCTTTATTCCCCAAAGCCACGACCTTTAAAAAGTAGGGTTTTCCTTTTTTTTTAATTAAATGATGACCAGGGTTAAAAATGTCAAAATATTAATTCAAACTAATGACTAAGATCTAAAAAACGAACATCTAACTTCTAAATCAATTTAGCCAATTCAGATTCAACGAATTCAGTTCAGCCAAATCAGATTCAACTACTTCAGATTTAGACCCATAAAAAACAAACAGCACCGAAGAGATACAGAGAGAGATCTGAAGTTGGATGTTTGTTTTTTAGATCTCCCCTCTTCCTCTCTTCTCAAGAAATTTCTAAAGTAATAAGAGGAGGAAGAGGAAGCTTCATATACTAATGAAGTGAGTGGGGTTACATTATTAGGTTTTATTAGGAGACACAATGGGAGCATGGGTAACCGCTGGATTAAATAAATTTTAATCTGCGAAAGGTAATATACTAGTACTGTATTTTTTTTTGATACATGTTTTCAATTGACTTCGAATTACGATAGTCATTACATTGGCATTGATACATCAAAGCTGTAACTACCAAAGCAACATGATCTAACTCAAACTCTGACTCAAACTCAACTAACTATGACCTAAAAGCCCATCTAACATATGGCCTAAAGCCCATCAACAATTATTTATGCCCTATAATTCCAAGTTCAATAATCCAGAAATTCCACCTTCTCTGAGGAACGAACGCAAGACCTCCAGGTACCTTTGGAGTATATGTCAACACTTTAACCACTTGGGCTATCAAGTGTTGACATACTAGTACTGTATTATGCCGGCCTTTTAGTAGGCCAAATTTTAAAATAAAAACATCTTGGATTGACGTGTAAATTTTTATCTTTTTTTTTTTTAGAAATCAAACTTGATTTAAGGGTCAAAAGGCTAATGAGAATTACATCATGACGTTTAAAATAACAAAGACACAACAAAAAACGGACAAACAAGACAAGTTATGCCCACGTGGGTTGCCTCTAGAGCTGCTTAATCTAACTGGAGGGCTACTTCTGGTGCAGTGGCCACTAACCATCTAAGGGTAGTTTTATAACCGATGCTTCTTTCACCTTCTCCTCTTCTCGCCGTCAACCGTCGGTGTGAAAACACTGGTTAGCGCCTCTGATTCCGGTACATCGGTAGAGAGAGTTGTAAGTTGATGAAGAAACTCCCAATAGTGGTCTATGATCAAAATACTCGGTCCTGAAAAACGAAAATAGCAAGAGGGTCCTAAAGACCAACAAAACAGGCCATAAAAGACCAACAAAGAAACATAACCTTTATTGTACTAAGTAAATAGAAAACTAGTAACTCTCTCTTCTCGCTTGCTCCGCATCACTAACTGGATGCAATATTTATGCACTAATAAACCCTAAGGCCATGTTTGGCACGCGGGAATCGCGTGGGAATGGAATGTGATTCTTGGGAATCACATTCCCGACTATTGTTTGGCTCGCGGGAATGCAGGGAGAATCCTATTCCTGGAGGAATGGGATTCCCCCGAAATGGGGTAATAGCAAACCCAGGGAGGGGGTGGGTTTGTGATTCCCATTCCCGGGAATGATTTCATTTAATGTTTTTGGACAAAATAATCCTTGATAAAATATTAGAATTCTCATAATATTTTTACTAAAAAAATTTAAAAATCTAGGGTTTCAAGTTTCAACTACCACCATACCAACACACTCTCTCTCTCCCACCCACTCTCTCGCTCAAACGTAACTCTCTCTCCATATCTCTAGTTTTTTTTTTCTTCTCTCTCGCTCTTTGTTCGTTAAAAATCGATTTCATAACATTTAAAAAAAATTAGTCGAGACCTTATTTATTTTAAATAAATCTTTAAATACAACTTAAATTAGTGTATTACGTTATTATTTCACATCTATAAATTTGAATAGACAATACTATTTAAAATATATATAGCAAAGTTGACCTATAATTTATGTAGTTTGAGTAAAAGGATATAACATGACTTTCGTAAAATTTACATTCCTATTCCTACACAAACCAAACAACAAGTTAGGAATCCATCGGGAATGGAATTCCTATTCCTGGTTGAACCAAACATTAAACTAAAATAATCTGATTCACAGGAATCGCATTACGGGAATGTGATTCCCGGGAATGACATTCCATTCCCGCGCGCCAAACATGGCCTAAAAGATACCTAAACAAAAACCATAAATTACATCAAACACATAATGATGAACAAGCAAAACCTTAGATTGAAATAATAGACTATTGTAAACACACAATTAAAACAAAAAGTTTCACAATCTTACCATCTTCGTTATCATAATACTCTAATTGATGACATAACTGGAAATTTAAGTTGCATCAAGAAACAAGAAAGATGAAATGAACCAAACCGGAGATGGATCTCCACTAGGAAAATACCAAACATCAACAACAATTAGATGCATTCCATTGTAGTAAATGGGTTTAGGGCGCTTGATTAAGAACAATTAGATACAAAAGAATCATGCATAACTTTTATAAACCATGAAAGAAATATTGCAGAAAAGATTCTCAATTGAGACTTTTCGAGTTAATTTAGAAGCGGGATTATTTTTATGAACACAATGGTTTGAATTTCTTTTTATGTTGTTCGCAGGTTGAGATGATCATGGGAGATATAGCGTTTTTGTTGTCGCGGAACAATTGCCACAAGTTCAAAAGACTGGGTGAAGACCTATTTGCCGAGCACACGTTGACTAAGCTGAAGCCTTTTGTGGATGTTAGTTTTGTTGTCCCATTTATACAGTAGACATTTACTCATCCAGACCAACCCTGTATCTATTTTGTTGCAACAAAACCAACCCTACAAGATGTGAAGAACAATTTTTCATTGTTAAAAAAAAAGTCAAATATACAACAATCGTTATATTTGGTGGTGTTGTTAAAATTTATAATATTGAGTCTATTTTCAACAAAAAAATAACTAGTCTCTGTATTCTAGTGGTGGTCGACTGACTTAACTGACCCATCATCCATGTACCCAAACTCAATTGGCATACGAAGGGGATGGAGATAAGTATAGTGGTGCAAGAGGGATGCTTAATTGACCCTGTACCCAAACTCAATTGGCATACGAAGGGGGTGGAGATATGTATGGTGGTTCAAGAGGGATGAATGTGCCCAACCGTAAGGAAGGGGTTAATGAAATGATTGACTATTTTTTGTGTTTATTTACTTATATTAATTTTTGAATGTTTAACTTATATTTGTCTCCGTAAATATTTAACCCTCTAGTGCATCAAAAAGAACTGTCCATGCCCCGTCAAGACACCCTCGTTAACATACAAGACAATAGGGAAGCAATAACATTGAAATTTTTTTAGCATATCTAATTTCATCACCAGCCACGACAAGGAAACAGAAAGTACAAATAAGAATTACAAATAAAATATCAGTCCATGACATCCACTACCACATTCTCCTTATCATACAAGAAAACTTAACCCAAAGTAATACAATATAAATCCAAAGAAACTGTCTTACAGTTCACAAGGACGGAATGGAATTTGATCCATCCACAACAATGCGCTAGGAGAGAGCTTTGTCATTGTTAACACGCAGAAGGCTCTCAGAGAAAGTAGCAACAAAACATTCGGTGCATAAATGTGGAACCGACACAGAGCTTCCACGTACTTCAAACTCTCTCCAACAACCCTTCTTCCAATTGTAAGAATAAAAAGACACACATTTCTTCTTCTCCGCTTCTTTACCACAATTTGGTCCCTCTGATGATGTCAAAATTATTTCATCATCTGATCCTACAAACTTACAAAACCTAACACCACAACTCTCACCCAAATGAAAAGGCAATTTGATACTAGTCACCTCACTCCATCTTCCAACGCTATTACTTGGATAACTACCACCGTTATCAATAGGCATTCTATTGACCTCCTCTTCCAATTTGTAATCATCATCTTCATAAATATACATCTTGAACAGACAATTGGTAATTCTAACTAACATAGCTAAATGTCCACCCACTTCTAATAACTTAACACACCCCCCAAAGTCAATATCATACGATGGACTGGTGAGGGGGTTGAGTTGGTCTCCAATATCATCTCTAGGTTGATTAAGGATAAAATCAGATACTGTGATTGTTTTAAACTTCTCCGTTCCTAAATCAAAAGCCAATATGCATACAGGACCATGTTTACTATCCCAGAAGCCATTATGAAGGAGAATACTGTTCCAATAAATAACACCATTCACATGAACGGAATCGTCATGTGGGCGATAAGGGATGTGCGGGACCTCTTCGATCCTCCTCCATCTATTATTGCCATTAATACCTTGACGCCCTACTGTCAATACCTCACAAATCAGAGATCTCCTATCACCACGATCTGTAGGAATAACTTTCCACAAACAGACCAATTTGTGTTCGTTAGTGGAAGGATCAAAACCAAATTGGTAGTTGGGTCGTGCATCGAGATAGTTATCCATCTTACTGCAATGTTTTTCTTGGCATGCCAATGACGATTCAAACCATGGTGACAATTCTCCAGTACAGATATTGCATATACGTACAACATACTTGACACGTGAGTCAATCAGACATATTAAACCGTTTATAGGGTTTGAAACATAATCGTAAGAGGTTGAATCCACCTCCCTTACTGTGTCAGCCACTACTACTAGTACATTTGTAGCAACACTAGTGTCTACTCCTTCTCCTTTGTTAGTGTTGTTGTTGTTGTTGTGTTGTTGAAACAAAATTAGGTCAGCTGTAATGTACGACTCGTTATCATGGTCACTGTCGATAAGGAAGATTTCATTACTTTGATCACACTCCTCCTGATTTATCTTTGGCGGACTAGGTGGTGTCTCTGGGGGAGACGGCCAAGGTACAGGGTTGAGAATAAATAGACGACGAAGACGGGAACGATAAAGAAGGTGTAAATCAATAAAATTTTGATCATTTTGAATTAAAAAACACCATCTCTTACAAACACTCTTAAAACGAAGAAGGGTTTTGACAGGGAGTCTGGTTAGTACCTCAAATATGAACCAATTGTCATTAACAGGAACAGGAGGAGGAGGCCTACTACTAGTAGTATCACTTGGAACACAATCAATCAGACCAATACTACTACTAGTAATAGTGTTGTTGGGTTCAACAAGATAACCATGGGGAGGAGTAATTGATTTGAATACCTTACTTCCTGCTGCTGCATTCACAAATACTAGTACGGCTAAAACAAGACGACTATTAGGAATACATAAGCCATAAGTTAAAAGAGTACCAGAATTCGTAATCCTCCTGCTCTGGTAGTAGTAGTAGATAAAACCATTGTTATAATTATGTTGAAGTAGATATGGTGGGAAGTCATCGGTATGATTATCATCATCATCATCATCATCATCATGGTGGGTGAGAAGTTGACAATTAAAATAACAAAGTTTTTTATTAGTGTCGGACACTAGATAAAGACCATACTTTTCAACCCTACTCCTCCTAGTATAACACATTATCTTCTTCTTGATAGTGAATAAGAGTAGTAATAGAGATTGTTTCTTTTGTTGAAATAACAAGGTTGGAATTTCAACATGACTTTCAACGTGAATTCCAATCTTCTCATTCTTCTTTTTATTCTTCACATTCTTCTTCTTCTTTTTCTTGTTGGTGGTGTTGTCAAGATGAAATTTCGGAGCAACTTCAAGCATTATTTAAAACATATAAGTATGTACAACTTACCCTAGTTATTAGAAGAAGAAGAAGAAGAAGAAGATCAATAGATAAGGCCAGAGATCCAAACAATTTCAAGAGATCAAGACAGAGAGAGGCCTCTCGTCCCCTTGTATCTAATAAACGAGGGAGGGAGGGAGGGAGGAGTTACTTTTATGCCCTAGCCCCAACGGTTCCGATTCAATTAAACTCAAGAGAAACACATCCAACCACTCACTCAATTTCATCTTTGGATTCATTCCTTTTGGCCCCCTAGTTTCTCGTTAGCTCCCTCTTTGATCCCTACGAAATTGGGGTCCCAATGAGTACCCATTTAAGCGGGAACAATCGAGCCACAACTGTTAGTGAATGCAGCAGGAAGTAAGGTATTCAAATCAATTATAAAAATGGTTTTATCGACTTCCCACCATATCTACTTCAACCACTCACTCAGTTTCCGGCCGGCCACCTTGCCGGAGAAGAAAGGGGTGAGTTGGAGAGAGAGAGGTGAGTTGGAGAGAGAGAGATGTGAATTGGAGAGAGAGAGAGAGGGGTGAGGTGTAAGGAGAGATGAGGTGGAGAGAGAGAGGGGTGAGGTGGAAATAATTTTTTCTTTAATGTTTTAAATTTATTATTAAGAAGGGTAGTAATGACATTTACCTGAAAATAGGGGGCCATATTTGAATTTACGAAGAAAAAGAGACCATAAAGGAAACTGGTCACAAAGTAGGGGGCCATATAGGAATTAACTTAAAAAAATTAGACACGGAGTAGAAAAAATGATCTCCATACTCCAATCATGGCCCAATACTTCTTGAAGAGGGCTGAAAACCCATCCAGCCCAGGAACCTTTTCCGAGCGAACGGTGGATAAAGCAAAAGAAAATGACAACCTCCTCTCTTGGTGTGCCGTTCCAAAAGAAAAAATAACAAAAATGTTCAAATATTTACATCGACTATCTTTTTCTTCTCTGTTAGTATTGGTATATTTCCTTATTTGCTGTTACATTGATGATTGATCTAGTATTTTCAATGAACTTGTACAGGAGGATAATTGTTCATGTTGATGAATCATAAGGAACAAAAAGAAAATTGGGGGAGAAACATCTAAAGCTAAAGCACAGTTTGGGTTGAAGCCTCAGAAGCTACATTTCAACCATTTGAATGTATACAATCTTTTAGAACAAGGAGTTCCTTCTCGAACAAATATGCAGCTATTGAAGGAAGCCGATACTTTTACAGTGACATTTAATTTTCAAATTGAGTTCGAATCTTGTTTCTTTTGTACATCTAGTGGAGATATTTGCCAATCCAGTTTGTTCTTACACAAACTTTTGAACGATCTTTGTAATGTTTGAAGCTCAATTGTGGATAAAAGAATTGGTTTCATTGTTCTAAAAAATGGGTTCGAGGATTCAGAGGTTGTTTAGAAGAATTTCATGGGAAAAACATGGAGATCTTATTCTTCTTAAACTATGAATTTCAAGGTCCTTCAAATATGTTCTCAACCAAGAACGATAAACTTCCGAACGAATAACCCCCACCTAGTGTGCCATTAGAGTAGGTCAGAGTCGGATTAAGTATTATTGATCATAAAAAATTATTTGGGTCTCGTGTAATGATTGTGGATGAATTGGCTGGCTGGCATCAGATTTTCATGGTGTAGACCATTTTTAAAGAAATTCTAAAACATCTTTAAAAATCCCATCTTATAAGTCTCAAATATAGAGAACCTCTAATTTGTTGTGGCAGTATATAGATCTCAATTAGAAAGAACATCTTCAATGAAAAACTTCAAAACCAAATAATTTGCTTACGTGGCGTTTTAAGGTTTCTTTTAATTTGTTAAAAGGAGCAATTTTTCCATCAAATGTGAAAAGGAAACAAGGGAAAGGTGGCGATGTTGAGGGGGCAGGAATTGGTGTTGATGGAGAGGCGAAATTCTGTGGTAAAAGAAAGGTTTTGCTTCAGAACAATAATTCTTATTTGTCGCATAGTTCCTCACAATCTAAGGAGACGAAAATATCTGTTAATCATTCATTTGAATTTGTTTTTTCTTTTTGCAAAAGCAAATTTCTCTATCCAAGTCTCCTTCTTGTTAACTTTACAACAGCCACTCCACAACAATCTATATTGACTCATTTTTCGAATAAAGTCTTTAGTCCTTGAAGCGAATTCTTGTGTGCCCCTAGCACTAGCCTCGAATAGACATTTTGAAAAGAGGGGCCAGACATGTACTTGGCAAAAGTTAGGGGCTTTTCACGAAAGTTAGGGGGACAAGCTGAGAGCTCAGTCTCAAACTCTCAATACCTTTTTCCCACCTCTTTCGAGTTTCCCCCATTGTTATATGTAGATGAAATCAAATTTGTTGTTTCCCTCCAACTCTTGAAGAAATTTTGATCAATGAAAATACCCAGAGGATATCTATCAAACTACTGCCTAAAAGTTGAAAAAAAAAATCAGAGACCTTCTTTTTGAGCTAAAACAAAGAAGAAAAGATTCAACCTTTTTTTACTATAATTTCTTCAAACAGGTAATAATCTTCAGAACTAGAATCAGCTAGACATCTATTTTTTCTGCCCTCATTTAGTTGAAGTTTTGAAGTGACACCCATTATGTGTTTATTGTTAATCATGAAGCATCAAACTTGTTTGTATTCAAATTGAAGTTTATGTTTTGTTTCTAATCATAAGATAAAGAAGAGATACTAGAGTAACCCACCTCCATGAATCACTCTTATAGTCAGTATAATCCATAAGATTGAAGTTTATGTTTTGGTTTTCGAAGAGGCGACAGCCATTGTCATGCATGAAGAAGCTTCTTGTTCATTCTCTATCATATAAAACCTACTCTAATTTTCAATCCTTAACTTCTATAAAAACCTTAGTAAGTAATGGCTTCTACCCACAAGCCCTCAAAGCTTCAACTTATCTTCTTGACATTCATCTCATTGAACAAATCTATTCCCTTTTCATCAAATCTGGTTTTACCCTTGACATCTTTTTAGGTAGCTCCCTTGTTGATCGGTTTTCGAAACTTGGTAATCTTGATAATGCTCATTCTCTCCTTCTTGATATGCAAGATACAGATATAGTTGTATGGAATGCATTGATATCTGGGTATGCTAGAATTCAACAAACTGAACAAGCTTTTAGCCTTTTCGATAGATTGAGATGTATTTGTCTTAAGCCTGATGTATTCACATTAAGCTCTCTAGTTAAATCCTGTTATAATTTGGAACAAATTGAGATTGCCCATGTTGTTGCTATCAAGTTAGGATTTTCTTCGAATTGTTTCGTAGTTAGTGGCCTAATCGATAACTATTCGAAAGTAGGAGACTTGAGATCTGCTAAGAAATGCTTCAAGGAGTTTTTCGTAGTGGATATTGTGGTTTGGACAACTATGATAGTTGGGTTCATTCGAAATGGAGCGATTGAATTGGCTCGAGAAACTTTCATGGAGATGAGATTATTGAACATGGGTGTGAATGAATTCGCCTTAACTAGTGTTCTTGGAGCAACTTCTGATATAAAAGATGGGGAAAAGATTCATGGATTGAGTATAAAGATTGGTTTATTAGCCGGTACTTCAATTCCGCTTAGTAATGCGGTTATGAGCATGTATTGCAATGTCGGGAGAAAAAGCGATGCGATTAAGATGTTCGATGAAATTTCTAACCCAGATGTTGTTTCTTGGACTGCTAGAATTGGAGCATCTTATGATGGTGAAGAAGCACTTGAACTGTTTAGGTTCTTGTGTTCATCCGATATCGAAATAAATGAGTATACAATTACTAATGTTCTATCGTTAATTGAAAACCCGAGACTTCTAAGTTCTTGGAAGCAAATTCATGCTCATTGTTTTAAGATGAATTATATATTAGCAATTTCTGTTAGTAATGCCTTGATTTCAATGTACGGAAAGTGTCAGCATATTGAAGAAGCTAGGCGGGTGTTTAACGAAATGCTCGAGAGAGATTGTGTTTCTTGGAATGCTCTCATTGCTGTCTATGTAGAAAACAAATTGGTAACTTCAGCTTTGGACATATTTTCTTGGATGAGACATTCTTTCTTTGTACCCACCAAATATACCCTAGCTAGTGTTCTTGAAGTTCTCTCAAACCCTTGTCTCATAGGGCAAGCGAAGCAAGTCCATGTACTCATAACTAAATTAGGGTTTATTTCCGATGATTCTATGGTTACCAATTTAATAACAGCGTATGGGAAATGTGATGAAATCGAAAATGCGAAACAAATATATTTAGAGATCGATAACTTAGGTACACTGCATGTGAATGCAATGGCGTCTACTTTTGTTCATGTCGGTGACCATTTCGATGCCTTAAAGTTATTCCTAGAAGTATGGAATTCTGAAGTCGAAGTGGACGCTATAACTTTCAGCATAGTTTTTAAAGCTTGTGGTGTTTTGACTACACTAGAACAAGGTAAATGTCTTCATTCTCTCTCTCTAAAGTATGGCATTAATCAAGATAACTTCACAGGAAGTGCTATTGTGGACGTTTACTGTAAATGTGGAAGCATAGATGAAGCAAAGAAGGCTTTCGAAGAGACAAGTAAAGATAACTTGGCTGCCTGGAATTCAATTATAATGGGACAAGCTCAGCACGGGAACTATGACGAAGTTTTCGAATTATTCAATCAAATGCCCAAATTCGGGACCGACCCAGATGAGATTACGTATCTTGGAGTTCTTTATTCATGTTGCCATGCAGGTCTAGTAAAGGAAGCATATACTTTCTTAAACTCAATGACGGAATGCCATGGCTTAATGCCACAGTTAGAACATTATGCTTGTATTGTTGATTTGCTTGGTCGGGTTGGGGAATTCGATGAAGCTAAGAAAATTATAGATCAAATGGTTGTTACTCCTGATGCTCATATATGGCAGATACTTCTGTCTGCCTGCAACATTCATGGGAATATAGAGCTTGGGAAGATCGCGGCGAAGAAACTTCTCGAGTTAAGACCTGAAAATCACTCTGCTTATGTTACCCTTTCAAATCTATATGCTTCGGCTGGTATGTGGGAAAGTGTTGAAGGATTGAGAAATGTTATGAAAGAGAAGATAATTGTTAAGGAGCCTGGTTCAAGTTGGATTCAAGTGAAGGGAATTTCGCATTCTTTTTTCGCCAATGATAAAACACATATCGACAATATAGAAATTTATTCAAAGCTCGAAGAGCTAAATAAGCAAATGAAGGAGGTCTCCGTGTTTTAGTCTATGTCTCTTAACGACGACATAGATGGTGGCGGAGCAGCGAAGACCAAAACTTTTGTGGTGGTTGCAGCTTGCAGGTATAGGTTGTGATTTTGTTTGTTGTTACTATGTGCATATGTATGTATACATAATGAGCTAAAGAGTCGAGGAGAAATACTATAAAAGCAATAGTACTTCTATTTCATACTCTGTTTGAAGTTGCCTGTTTGGAATTCTTTTCGGTCTGTTTGAACCAAAGAAATATGAATCCTAGTAAAGAATTTGTTTCGGTCGTGTTTAGGTTCCTTCTAATGGCTTAGGAATGTTCTTTCATTTCCTCAAGTAACAAATGAAGAGTAGGTTGCAAATTTTCTATAGGAGACACTTCTAGTGTTGATTTTGAATATTTTTTGATGAAGAAATAAGACATACAATTGGAAATGAAGATTAGAAAACTGTCAACTTATACGTAATGATTTAGTTGTACATTTAGCATTTCTCATGGAGAAAATGGCATCCCATAAAAAATGACCTAACAAGGAACAAAGTACTAGCAAGAAAACCCCAAGGAGAAAATTTTCACTATCCTATAAATTATTTGATCAAAATTTCTCATCTCTCTGGTTTACCTTCTCTAAATAAATCTTATTCTCAATCCAATAAAATCACAAGTAATAATATTAGATGCTTCAGCAAAATGATCTCCCAATAGGTGAAAGAGGAAGGAAGACCAGTAGCCAGTAAGTACTGCAATTGCCTGATCAGCTTAGGTAATCTTCATCTTCTCCGGAACAAAACGATAGATAAAGAAGGCGGTTCAAGCTATCGACTCATCATCCCTCCCTACTCTCTCTAGTTGTTGAACTGAATATACCCCACTTCTTTTCCTCGGTTTCTGGCCTTTGCCCACTCTCTGTTTTCTGTTTTTGTCGGTATGCTTCTGTCGCTGAATTTTGTGTGTTACTGCTACGAGGTGGAGGGTTAACAGGAGCTTTTGGGGCACTGAAAATGCCGTAACTTGGGGATGGCGGAGTTGGAGTTCCTAGTCGACCTTGTCCTTGTTTTAGAGCTTCATCATTTCCTCTGGCTGGGGGAGGAGGAGGCTGCCTTAATTGTGGTCTGTAAGTGGAGCTGCGATTTCCTAACTGCTGATTTTGTTCCGTCGATGGTGGTGGCTGTACCCTAAATGGTGGTACACCTGCAAGGGGTCTGCCAAAATCAGGCTTTTGCTGCGTAAAATTTCCTGGGACTTTTGCGAACACTTTAGGCTCTATCAAAGGAGAAGGTGGTACTTTTGTTGTCACTGTCAGGAGCACTTGTTGAGGATAAGCTGAATTTATGGTTTTTCCATTACCATTATTATTCACATCAAATATTTTTTCGAAATCATCGTTGTTTGCACCAAAAGCTGACCAACCCATTCTACTTTTCTCAAGATTTTTATCTGTACGTTCCAAAGAAGCAACGGATAAATCTGGGCGGTTAGGAACTTCGTCGTCTTCCAGTTCTGAATCAGACTCTGTAGGTATTGAACTCTCTTCGATCTGGTCGGAAGTTTGGACATAATTCACATTGTTGTTGGCTGTTGAAGACGTAGCCCCTTGTTCAGCCTTTGTTGGTTCTGAAACCTTGGCAACTTTCTTGGCAGGCCCATTCTTTGAAGGTCCAAACTTGACGTGCCTGACTATTATATACGCCTGCTTCTTCTCCACTCTTGGACCACTTTCTATGATAGCAACATCCTCTATCTGCAAAAAAGAACGTGCTTCCAATTTCCATAAAGAAAGAAATAATATGTATTCCCCTGAATGAACAGGCTCACCTGTGATTGCTATGTCATGTTGGCTAAATGAACACAAATATGAACAGGAAGACAAAGTAAAGGTTCATTAGTTACCAAAGCGGATAGACGAGCTATGAATCCCCCTAAATCTTGATCCTCTGTGCCCATGGCCATGCACTATATCAATCAGGAAAATATACAAATTAGACTCGACCATAAAGCATATGTAAAGCATAAAATCTTCGGCTTCCAAGAACTTGATTTTCCACAGCATCTTACTTAAGATGGCTTCTTAAATTTTTAATTTTTTGCCGTGTCGAATCCTTCTCATTCCCATAATTTGAGATTTGTTACTAAAACTAAATAAATTTGAGATTCTATTTTGAAAGAAGTTCAGATTTAGAGTATACATTTTAATTATACTTGCACAAAATCGTTTTGGACCATCAATTATCACTCTAGGTTAGTTTGCATACAGTATAGCGGAGTTGGTCCAGAAATAAAAGTAACATAATAATATATAGGACATTAGGATAAGAAAATATATGTGTCGATAGAGAAGTTGTGTTCTGTATCTGACAAATAAGTATCTGAGATTCTTTTATCAGACTGTAGTTTGTTAGTTTGTTTAGAACCAAACATGGGTGGGGGATATACAGTAGCCATACGAGATGCAGAACAAAGAATTTATCAAAGTGGCAATACTTTTATAAAAAAGGGAAATATGTTGGAAGAGTGATTAAAAAATCCCAATTTGAAAAAAAGTGAACCACCATGACCAAATCAAAGTCAGCAATAAGAGACTACTAAACATAAGTTTGTCGAAGAATGCATAATCTGAGAGAGAAGAATGCATCACGAGAGGGGGAGAGAGGTACCTTCACCCGATAACCTTTTTCCATCAATCTTTTTGCTGTATCTGCTTTCATTTGAAGGTCTTTTTGTTCCTGGAAACAGCAGCATTTTGTAATAATATTATAAAACATATCTTGGTTGCAAGGTACAAGATAGTTGAGGCTCCCAACTATCAAGGGCTATTATGTAAAATCTACAAGCTAGAGTAGTGACCTTTACCAAAAGATAACATTGAGAGAGCGAGATTTATTGAAGTAATGGTCGTGCATATGTAACCTCTAGTAGATTGACGCACAGACATCCCATGGAAGATAATATGCTAAAGGTACGAGTCATGGCATAAAATAAAAGTAGAAACCCAGCAAAGCCAACTTTTGAGGCTAACGAGAAAAACTTAGGACAACCATATGATTCAAAGACGTGTTTATGCAATTCTATTATTCCATAAGCACATGATCCTCGTTGTCGCATGGATAGGATAGGGCAAAATTTATTTAACAACTATAAAATCTAGCCTCCAACGACTAGTGTCTAAGTGAAACCATGTTTCCTCAACCTATCCACTTAGGCAGTTTACCTCCTGGTTGGAATTTATTAAACTCACATAAGTTCAACAGATGAATTATACAACAGATCCACAATTATTTATGTGAAAGAACCATAGAGATGCTTGATGAGAACGGAATAACTGTGACTTACCGTTTTTCCTGAAAAACGAACTTCCTTGCAATCTCCTTTGCGCAGTGTCAATTCTGACTGCAAAAAAAATTTCAGTACCGTTAAGTATGTTAAGACTGAAAATATTGATGCTTACACCACACGTGAACTATCTGATTCCTAATCAAATAAGACAATTTACACTAAAAACAACATATTCAAGTGATAATACGTTTAGCTGTAATCTTTACAAAGATTTCTCTACTCTACTTCTCTAGTAATTTTAGTTGAGGATGAAAAGATGTGCATGAGGGGCCGAACAGACAAATCCTTCCCACAGTTTATGTACGATATCTTCAACACTTAGACGCCTTAGTACCTATCAGCTTGTGGAATACCTAATATGTGCATAACAAAGTCATCGAATTTCTTTTCTCATGTAACTCCAAGAATGGGTTGTTTCGACAGTCCTATCTATACGCACGTTACTCCACAAGACCGAAAAGAGTTAAAACATAAAATATTTTACCTTGCCCTTTGTGCGCTCTTTCTCCTGTACTTGTTTTTTGTACTTTTCTCTATGGAAGTCCATAATTTTACAAACAGGTGGGTTTGCAGTTCGTTGAACCTGAAAAATATGAAACTAATGCTTCAGGGAGCCCAAGTATAAGTTATAAACTTATCTTGTCTTCATGTGACAAGGCATCATGAAATTTTCCGATACCAGTGAAATTTTGACACATTATCTTGAAAAGCAATTTATGTTAATCAAGGGACATCAAAGCCAGAAAACTTCAGCAGCTCCTTGACGCCGAATCTCAAAAGGTAGAAACACCACTTGTATGGAAAATTCAATACCGAAAATTTGTATATTTATGTTAATGAGTATGAAAGCGATGATGTTACACCAATGTACCTCAACCAAATCAAGCTTTAGCTTCCTTGCGCGATCCAACGCCTCACGCCTTGAAACAACCGTATGCCCTACAAATCAACGTAAATGATTACATTAATCCATCACATATACTAAATCACGAACCATATGGTGGTTCTTGAACCCTTCAAGCATTTCAAACATCTAAAACCTCCCCCCAAAAGTTAAAGCATTGTGAATGAATTTAACAAAAGATAATTCAACAACTTGATATAATTAACAAACAACGATTCTCACTACAAAAATGGATTAAAATAAACACCTTCTTCGCCAACAAGCCTAACGAATTCGCCGGTAATTTGATTATTAAGCCGAGGTCCATTGAAATCTTTTGTTTCTGGTTTAGGTTTAGCCTGAAATTCAATCAATTGACAATATAAACAAACAATATGACTATATGAGGATTCAAACTAAAATCAAGATAAGATAGAAGTAAAAAAAATAAAGGGGGGATAATACCTGAACTGGAGCAGCAAAAAACCTAAGACCATTGTCAAGATGATTCGGTCTCCAAGAGATGATAGAACTCTTAGGGTTATTACCACTTGAAGTGGTTACTCGTCCAGCTCCAGCAATGAAGTAAGAAGAGGAAAGTTGAGAATACCATCTTCTTTTGAACTGATGAGATATGGATTCTAATCTTAAATGCCTAATTCGATACCAAAAACTCATCTTTCCCAATTTGAAAGATTTCAAATCAAATAAAATTTCAAACAAAACCCTAATCCAACACTTCGAAGCTTTTCTTTATCTTCTGCTTTCTTTCATTAGTTTTAACTAGTTTCTCTCTGAATCGACATCGGCAATGGTGGTAGCAATGACCGTCGGCGGTGTTGTTTCAATGGTGGAGGAAGAAACGACGACGGAACTGGTGTCGTTGACGGTGGCACTATAAATAAGATCCCCCGAAAGAATAACAAAACTAGTCCAGTATGGAGTTAGGCCCCTCAACAAAAAAAATAAAAAAAAATAAAATAGAAGTATGGAGTTAGGCGGGTTGAAGGGGGTTATCACGCTAATTTAGGCTCGGCATAATTCGCTACATCAGCTTTCAGGTTGTGGTCCACTATATTTTTGGGTCAAATAACATTTTTCTTTAGTATTATTGTTTTGAGACGTTCATATCCATCGGACTTGGTGAACATATCTGATGTCGGATTTTCAGTCTTTTTTTTTTTTGAATAGGGTGATTGAATTATAACGAAAAGAGGGACAAAATATGTACAAGCCAAATCGGCAAGAGCGACAAAAAAAGAAGGAAAAAACAAAGAAACAACAAGCAAAAAACAAAACCCTACACCAACGAGATTACATCGATGAAATGAAGCCCCCCAATTCCCCACTATGTCCGAAAACGATCTATATTTGGCCCTCGGATTGTTTCGGCTCCAATGAAACACAAGACATTTAGCTGAAAAAAATTATATCTTCCACAGTCGGATTTTCGGTCTTTTCTCTCACCTTGATGCCTGACCCCCTTTTTTTCACTTGAGTTAGGCTGAAAAATAACTTAAGAGTTTGCGACATGTATTTATCCGTCCAAATAACGTGTAGGTCTATGAGTATCTAACACCTAGCCTCAGACTGCTCGACCTCGCTCTGGTGAAACTAACTCTCCACCATAGTCGTTGCATAGGCATAATGTCTCACCCAAGTATCCATCTTGGTAGACCCGATCACTACTAGTCTAGTCATTAGGGGGAGCCAAATTTTGATTTTATACATTATTTTGATGATGAATAAAAATCTTAAATTCTTTCTACTTTTAACTGGTACGTTTAACTAAAATCAAGATAAAAGTCAAGAACCCCTAACAATAATGACAACAACAACTACAGTCTAATGACCCCAAAAATAGTAAAAACAAAGAACTCATCAACAAAATTCTATTCCACCTCTTATCTCCAACTACAACGATGATGTTCGTCCTTTACTTGGCGTTGTCAATAAACTTCGCCACCTTCAAGTCACGAGTGAAGGAATTCAACTACCAACAATTGTTGTAGTCCCCGATCAATCCACGGGGAAGTCTAGCGTTCTTGAGTCATTAGCAAGTATTAGTCTCCCTCGTGGTCAAGGAATATGTACTCGTGTATCACTCATTATGCGCTTGCAAAACCACTCATCTTGCAAAAAGATGAAGATTTCAAAACCAAGAGATCAAAAGATGATAGATCTTCTAGTTGGATTAATCGTTTTGATAGATTTCTAAGTTTTACTCTTTTTTTTTTTTTTGAAATTGATTACGGTCAACGATAGTCAATACATTTGGCATTCATACATCAAATATGTAATAAGCTCGATAACCGCCCATTCAAACCCTTACAGGATCGGGCTTATAACCCAACTAAACTATGGCCTAAAGTCCAACTACACTATTTTTTTTTGTATGGTCAGCAGGCTTTTTCTAAGGGAAGCCAGAAACCCCCATGTGCCTCGAACCCTGACCTCGAGGTAGTGAAGCAAGAGCTTCACCACTCGGCCAAATATGTAATAAGCTCGATACCCTAATAATCTCAATTCAAATAACTAAAGACTCCACATTATCTGAGATTCGAACTTGGGACTTCAATGACTATCTGGAGTTTATGCCAACACCTTGGAACCACTTGGGCTACCAATTGTTGACGGTTTACTCTTTGTTGGTTAGAAGATTATAGATTGAAAGAAAAAGTAGAGAGAGAAAGTTACTGAAGAAGAAGGGGGTGCTTGGGGGCGCCTAACGCAAAATGCTATTCTCTGTACGGAAACGCCTATAGAAGGAGACCCCTACAATAATTTAAGGAGGCCCCTACGAACGCACCCTTCATCTTATTTGTTTTCCAACCAGACCATGTTGATATACAATGGTTCAACAAAAAAAATATTGATATACAATGTGCTATTTAGATATGTGGTGCCCCTAAAGTAATTGGAAGAGAGCACAAACGAAAGAATAAAAGAAATCAATCTTCAGATTTTCCCCAAGGACGATAATTTATTTAAGTGAAAAAACTGATAAACGACAACTTCAGCGATGAAATTACACATTAGCTGCAAATACATCTTTCTTTCGAAAGTATTAAATATTAGTTAATTTCGCGATCGCATTTGTAGATGCATCTGTATGGACAATACACCGCTGCAAATCACCAAGTTTGAGAAAATGTGTTAGTATGATCATAATAATCGAAAAAAAAAAACTAGTTTTAGAACCAAATTTTGTGTAAAAGTTTTTCTGACATTGAATAATACCAAAGTAGATAGATAAAGAAGGGCCTTACACAGGGCCGGCCTTGAGGGGCAAGCGAGCAAAGCCTCGCTTCGGGCTCCCAAGGCCAAAGGGCCTCACGAAAGGTAGAAAATTAAGAATCGAAGGGGCCCCAATTTTTGTATCTTTACACAAACAATGATCAAACATGACAAGAAATTAACATCAGCTCAATTGGTACAAAACATTTTAAGCAGTCCAAACAACCCATGTTCGATCTCAAGCATAAGCAGTTTTTTTCTTATTAATTTTTCTTTGGGAGATTTTGACCTACACCCCCACTATTATATCAATATTAGGACTACACCCCCGTTTTTTTAAAACTTTTGATTTATACCCCCACGTGGACGGAAACTGTTATTTCGTGGTTAAGTTGAGTGTGTGAGAAACACACGTGCCAACCAGGACGGTTTTTCCCCTGTAAAGTTTCTCTCTCTAAACTATTATCTTTATCGACCCAAAATTTTCTCAGCTCTTTCTCTCAATCCTCCATCACTCTTCTCTTCCCAATCTTTAAAAAAGTCATGGGAGTGTACAATCTGTATGATAAATGTGTTTATAAGGCATCTCACGAGCTTCATATCCAAGCTCAAAAGCTTCTGTACAAACAACAATGATATTTAATGGAGATATGGGTATCACCTATTTGAGTGGTGCCATTGATTCAACTGTTGCTTTTATTGTTTGAGGGCAATCACATGGATTTTCAATGCCATTGATCTCAGTTTGTGATAATTGATCCCATTACTAAATCGAACATATTTGAGGATGCTAGTACCATTAACCGGCACCACCATGGTTGATTCCACATGAAATTTCCTCTTTTTTCCACCCTAGATTCAACATCACCACCGCCGCCGCCACATTCGTTAGGGGGGTAGTGGAGCGGGACTTTCATAGACAAAATGTCCCGTAGACATTTCAAGACATTTCGGATGAGTTATTATAGACAACATGTGTTCATAGACATTTTCAAGACATTGAGAGTTTGTAGACAAAATGTCTTTATAGACATTTCAAGACATTTGATCCATAGACAAAATGTCCTGGGGACATTTTAAGATCTTGAGTCCATTGACAAAATGTGTAATGCATATTATATTTGTGCTAATCAAAAATATATTATTCGACTTTTGTAGACATCTATGAATATTTGTGGACATTGATGGACATTTGGTAGACATTTATTATTTTAATATTATTATTATTATTTAATCACATGAAATAATATATTAATACTAACATTTCAAAAATATATTTTTCGACTTTCGTAAACATCTGTGAATATTTGTGGACATTGATGGACATTTGGTAGATATTTATTATTTTAATATTATTATTATTTTTTAATTACATGAAATAATATATTTATACTAACATTTCAAAAATATATTTTTCGACTTTCGTAGACATCTGTAAATATTGTGGACATTGATGGACATTTGGTAGACATTTACTATTTTAATATTATTATTATTGTTTAATCACATGAAATAATATGTTTATACTAACATTTCAAAAATATATTTTTCGACTTTCGTAGACATCTGTGAATATTTGTGGACATTGATGGACATTTGGTAGACATTTATTATTTTAATATTATTATTATTGTTTAATCACATGAAATAATATATTTATATTAACATTTCAAAAATATATTTTTCGACTTTCGTAAACATCTGTGAATATTTGTGGACATTGATGGACATTTGGTAGACATTTATTATTTTAATATTATTATTGTTTTTTGATCACATGATGGACTTCAAATGTCTCTTGTTTTTTGAAAGACATTTTGGCTTCCAAATTTGTCCCAAATCCTTCACAAATTCATCAAACTATGAAGTCCACCAAAGTCTGAAACATATTTTGTCTACAATCGAATGCCTCGGACTTTCATAGACTCTCAAATGTCTGGATTTGAATGCCTCAGACTTTCGTAGACTCTCAAATGTCTGGATTTGAATGCCTCAGACTTTCGTGGACTCTCAAATGTCTGGATTTGAATGCCTCAGACTTTCGCGGACTCTCAAGAGTCCGCGAAAGTCTTGCTCCACTACCCCCCCCCCCCAAGTCCTCGAAGAACATTTACGTGATCAAATGGAGATTGATCACCTCTAGTCCCCGAAGAACAATTTTCTCTTTTCGCTCCAGAACCCTAACGAATCGACTGCATCAATAAGAAGACCATGGTGAAGCAGTTAGTTGAAATAAATATAAAACCTTACAAATCCAATTTTTGTAATCAAACCGATCCTGAAATGAAATCATACACTCGGTTTGAACTCAAAATCAAAATCTAGTAAGGAACTACTTGTTTCTCTAACTTTATCTCTCTAGCTTCAATCGAAATCAAAATCCATTAAGCTTGTGGTATTTGGGTGATGGATACAATTAGAAGTTTTAAAGAATTTTTGGAGAGTGGATGAAATTATACCTGTTGATCTGAGTTGGATTTCATTTGGATGAAACTTAGGTTCAAAGATTTGTTAGAGAGTGGGAACAAGGAAGTATTGGGTATGAAGTTCTTACTTTTGGAGATTTAAAAGATTTCCCTGAAGATAGTTGTTCATATGCCATTAATAGTAGTGGGCGATGAAGATGAAGAAGACGATGTTGGTAGTGGTCGGAGAAGATGACGATGACATTGGTGGTCGGTCGATGAAGGTGGTTGTGGTGATGGAGGTGATTAGAGATGATTAAGGAAAGAAGAAGATGGGCTTAAGTTGAAAATTGAAATTTAACGAGGGTATTTTTGTCTTTATTCACATGTGTCTTTGGCACACGTTTTACTTAATCCCAAGTTGACGGTTTCCATCCACGT
Organism: Eschscholzia californica; assembly: GCF_041429995.1. NCBI lineage: Eukaryota > Viridiplantae > Streptophyta > Magnoliopsida > Ranunculales > Papaveraceae > Eschscholzia > Eschscholzia californica. The sequence continues at coordinate 40,257,712 of NW_028238483.1, read as the reverse complement.
GGGGGTGTAAATCAAAAGTTTTTAAAAAACGGGGGTGTAGTCCTAATATTGTTACAATAGTGGGGGTGTATGTCAAAATCTCCCTTTTTCTTTTCTACTTTAGTTGATTTCTACCACCACCACAACTACTAAACCTCCACATTGTACCTCCACTACTACACCCACGGTTATTAAACCTCTACCACTATCTCTATCATCACCACCACCATTAAACTGTAGATTTAGAAAAAAAAATTCTTCGGTTGACACTTCTACTACCACAACGATTACTAAACCTACACTACCACCACCACAATCACTAAACCTCTACCATTGTAGCTCCACTACCACCACCATCACAACCACGACTACTACCATTACTAAACCTCAACACCACAACTACAACCATTATAAAACCTCCAGGGCCACAATCATAATCAAACCGCAATCAACACTATCCCCTTAAACACAAAAAAGAAGGTTGAAACTTATTGATTTTTTTTGGAGAATCATTATCTAATATATATTTTTTCGGTTTAAAAAAATACTAAACAATATACTGATTCACCGAATTCTGAATTCGCTGAACCACTTAATTGTGAGGTTGTTCATAGACCGACAAGGGCTCTCCACGAACCCATGCCGATTTACGAGTAACTCAACCAAATCATTCAATTCAGAGTGCAAATTAATTGTGAACACAAGTTTCATGTTTAAATCTCACATTATGTGCAAAGAAAGCACAAAAAGTTCTGATGTACAAATTTTTTTTCTTGTAAAACGTGTATAGGCCCCATTTTTAAAACTCGCTTCGGGCCTCCAAAATCTCAGGACCGGCCCTGGCCTTACATGTGCCACATCGGCTGATACATTTGAGTTTACACAAAGTTTTCTTGTCCAAACTTTTCATGTCTATTGCCGAAGCTTGTTGATTGAACAGGGCTAGCATAACAAGTACTACCATAAAAAACATAGCTACAGTTATCATCTTCTTACCAACTTGCCTCTCCATATCTTCTTCCAAAACAAAACAACAATTTTGTTTTGGATCAAGCTTTCTATATAATTTCTCTCTAGGTTTCCGATGTGATGGGCTTATTTATATTACTAAGATGGTGTTGAAATAATCTTCAAATGTTCATCACTTTTTGGTTAACAAAATCCCCAAGATTTATCTACTTAAAAATAAAATCTCCAACATTTATCTACTTAAAATAAAATCTACTCCGTAATAGATTTCGGTAACTCTTGTACTCAGAGCCAAGAAGGTTCTGACATTGGTCAAAGCCCGACATCTATAGGCTCTTGGACTCACCTGTCCGAGGCCTAAAGCATGACATCGGACTAGGTCCAATCCGAAAGTAGTCAATTGTCTAGTCCGACTAGCCACGGACTAGGCCCAGTTCGAGGCCGTGTTTTGGGCCTCAGACACTGTCAGTCTGAGCCCAGCCGGATTAGCGTCTAACCTTTTTTTTTTTTTGAGAGAAACGAGAATTACAATCCAACAATTACATGGTTACGATGTTTTTGTCTCCTTGGAGTAAAAAAAAAGGAACTCATCAACAAAATTTTATTCCACCTCTTATCTCCAACTACAACGATCGTGTTCGTCCTTTACTTGACGTTGTCGATAAACTTCGCCACCTTCAAGTCATGAGTGAAGGAATTCAACTACCAACAATTGTCGTAGTTGGCGATCAATCCTCGGGGAAGTCTAGCGTTCTTAAGTGTTGCATTGGAGATGCTCTTAGAGCATCTCCAATGGGACACTCAATCTCTAACACTTAGAGTGCCACATATGACTTTTTAGAGTTTTTGTTAAAAAATCATCTCCAATGGAACACTTTGTTACACACTCTATTATGAGTTTGACACATTTATTATAGAGTGTCTAGAGAGAGAATCTCTAAAATGAGAGTGTCTACTTGAGACTCTCTAAGTGTTACTTTATTATTTCAACCAATAGAAAACGTTGTTTTTCAACTACTTTTTATCTATTGAATTGAAGAGGGACATGTGTATTAAGTAAGAGATTTTAGAGATCTCCATTGGAGACCAAACAAATGTAGTCTCTATATTGACACTAGGAAAAAGAATCTTTATTTGACACTTGACAACTAGATTTTTAGAGTGTTTATTAGAGTGTCCCATTGGAGATGCTCTTAGATACCAAACCTCAATTGTATCCGACATGCCCCAAAACTCATGGGGGACCACTTGCCTCTTTGCATTCTTTTCTTGAAAGATTGGAACGCATTCTTTACATTGAACATGGCGTGACTCTTCAATTCTATACTTAACTCTTTGACTTCCCCAACCCCACTACAAATTTCAACTCTAAGGTTGGAAATATGAAAACCCATCCTAGCAACTTCTCTTCTCTTCAGTTCTCTTTCTTTGATCTCTAGTTCTCAATGGCTACTCTAAGAGGCAGAGGAGCGAAACGCAGAAAAACTGACCCAAGTGGTGATAAAACTCAGCAGATTATAACCTCTAACAACAATGACTGTGAAGTGGATTAACCCACTTTGATTATGATAGAACCGAGAGGAATGGAGAGAGAGAGAGAGTAGTTCGGTCGACAGAGAGAGATAGAGGGAGAGAAAGTGAAACCAAAGTAAATGAGTAAACTCAATGATATTTCTCTGTAAGTTATTAGGGTTACAATTGAAACTATATATAGGTTAACAAAGATAAGTACAACTAAGGATACAAAAGATATTTACCAAGATACAAAAGATATTTACCAAATCTAAGTTGGTTAAGATCATGGAGGAGATCTTGTTTGCATGGGTTGCATGGGTCGGCTCCTTGATATCGCCGGTTTGGTGCTTGTGTCGGGTATGTGGGTGAGAGACCCATAATACTCCCCCTCAAGTTGGAGCGGAAATAGAAAGGACGCCCAACTTGCCAATAATCTTCGAAAACGCATCAGCTCCTAAAGGTTTGGTGAATATATCTGCAAGTTGATCCGTTGTCGGTGTAAACTTTGTTACAATAAGGTTGGTTTTGAGCTTTTCCCGTACCAGATGACAATCTATTTCAATGTGCTTCGTTCGTTCGTGGAATACTGGATTGTCGGCTATGTGAAGGGCTGCTCGATTGTCACAGTGGACCGTCATAGGAGAAGGATGATCGACTCCGAGGTCTTTAAGAAGATATTTGAGCCATTGTAGCTCACAAGTAAGAGTTGCCAAAGCACGGTATTCTGCTTCTGCGGAGGAGCGTGCTATAGTATGTTGTTTCTTTGATTTCCACGATAATGGACTTGATCCAAGCATCGTGAAGTAACCTGTCGTTGAACGACGAGAGGAAGGGCAACCAGCCCAATCTGAATCACAATAGCCAGAAACATGGAGTGAGCTGGTTGCGGAGAGAAAAATACCGTGATCCAAAGTTCCTTTAATGTAACGTAGGACTCGGTTAGCAGCTTCTAAGTGAGCAGTGGTTGGTTGCTGCATAAATTGGCTTAAGTTATTGACCGCAAATGAAATATCAGGTCGTGTAACTGTAAGATAAATTAAGCGACCCATTAGTCTTCTAAATGGAGTCGGATCTGGAATATTGATTCCATCCGTTGATTTGAGACGGAGTTTTTGTTCCATGGGAAATGAAGAAGGCCGGGCTGCAGTCAGACCCGAATCCTGAAGAATGTCAAGGGCATATTTTCTCTGACAAAGAAAAATGCCTGAAGAAGAGCGGGAAACTTCTATTCCTAAGAAATACTTAAGAAAACCAAGATTTTTAAGGGAAAATGTATCCCCAAGAAAGGATTTAAGCTTGGAAATGGCCATTTCATTATTACCTGTGATAATAATGTCGTCCACATAGACCAGTACATGAATAATTATGTCTGCTTTGAAGTAAGAGAAAAGGGAATAGTCTGATAGGGACTGTTTAAATCCTTTTTGTAAAAGAACTGAAGAAAATTTAGAGAACCATTGCCTAGACGCTTGTTTGAGGCCGTATATTGATTTATTCAGGCGACAAACACGTGTCTCCCCCTTGTTGGAATAACCCGGAGGTAATTTCATGTATACTTCCTCATTTAAGTCGCCTTGAAGAAAGGCGTTATTAACATCTAGTTGATGAAGAGACCAATTTTTGATGGCTGCAATGGAGAGGAGAACACGAACTGTTACTAATTTAGCAACCGGAGCGAATGTGTCATGATAATCTAGCCCTTCTATTTGCGTATAGCCTTTGGCGACTAGCCTGGCTTTGTAACGTTCGATCGAGCCATCGGGTTTAAATTTTATCTTGTAAACCCATTTACAACCTATGGGACGTTTGTTCATAGGGAGAGGGACAAGTGACCATGTATTGTTTGATTCCAAGGCCTCAATTTCTCTGGTCATAGCCTCTTTCCAATGTGGGAATTTCATGGCCTGAGAAAATGATGAGGGTTCATTTTCCGAAAGGACTGAGGCAAGGAAGATTTTGTGATCCGAAGATAAGAATTTATCGGAAAGAGAATGTGATAAAGGATAAGGAATATCAGAGTTTGAATTGGAGAATGGGAAAGTCGGAGTGGCACATACATAATCGTCCAAATGAGGAGGTGGACGCCGGATTCTAGAGGGACGAGTTGTGTCCACTTCCTCGGTGACTGGAATTGGGTCAGTGGTGACCAAAGATTCGTCGGAAATAGGAATCACAGAGGGATTCTCGATCGGTTGGGAAGCACGATTCGAAGAACTGGCCGAGGTGCCTATAGAATCAGTGGGAAGTGATGGGAGGACCGGGGTTGCGGTGTCTGCAGAACGATCGTCTGAGTCAGCTAAAATGGCTGAGGGCACCACAGGTGATGACGGCCCTGAGGTCTGGTCAGTTCTTATCGGCACTCCAGTGAGTGGTCGTGTCAAAGAGGAACTCTCTGTGGGCACCCCAGTGACTGGTAAGGCCGAAGGATGGACTGTTGGAAAGTTGAATGTGCCATCATCTTCTATAGAAATGAAGGGACGTTGTAGTTCTTGTGTGTTACAAGGATTAGATGACATTGGAAACGTGGATTCGTGAAAGACCACATCACGAGAGATGACCATACGGCGGGATCGTAAGTCAAACAATTTGAACCCTTTTTGTCCATGTGGGTAACCTAAAAAAATTGCCGGATTGGCACGAGGATCCATTTTGGTAGCGGGTTTTGGTGTTCGTACAAAACACAGACAACCAAATACCCGAAAGTTAGAGAAGGTAGGTGGTGATCCAAGTAATTTCTCATGTGGAGAAAGACCATTAAGAACCGGTGTTGGTAATTTATTAATTAAATAGATGGCCGTTAAGACGCATTCACCCCAAAAGGATAATGGAAGACTTGCTTGAAGTCGGAGGGATCTTGCAACTTCTAAAATGTGTCGGTGCTTACGCTCAACGACACCATTTTGTTGCGGAGTGTAAGTGCAACTACGTTGGTGTAATATTCCTTGAGTGGAAAACCAATTTTGTAGTTCCTTGTTCATAAATTCCGTTCCATTATCGGAACGAAATATTTGAATTTGAGGAAATAGAGTATTACCATTCCCCGAAGAAATAGAATGGATTCTTTTATTGAATTGGGTCGTTACGTAATTAAAAAAATGTGTGATCCAATTTGTAGTGTCCGATTTATTATGCATTAAATATATCCATGTACACCTAGAAAAATCATCGATTAAGGTGAGGAAATAGCGACACCCGGACGTGGAAGGAGTCGAAAATGGTCCCCACACGTCCGCGTGGATAAGTTGAAATGGGTGAGTGGATTTAGATGTGCTAAGTGGGAAGGGTAATCGTGTTTGTTTGGATTGTGGACAAATTACACACGGAACTTTATTATTATTCATAATAGTAGAACGCATACAAGGAATACGGGAAATAAAATACTTATAACGAGAAACCGAAGGGTGACCTAACCTCCAATGCCATAAATCAAAAGAACTAATATTATTACTACTAATAGAACTAGAAATTGAAAAGATCCTAGGTTCCGTGCGAAGTAAGTATAGTCCTTCGTGACATTCACCAAGTCCAATCGTCCTTGTCCTCCGTAGGTCCTGAAAGACACAATGAGAAGATCGAAAAATTACTTCACAATTAAGTGATTTAGTAGTTTCGGAAACGGAGATGAGGTTAAATTTAAAAGAGGGTATATGAAGAACATTACGGAGAAACAATGTAGGAGTGAATTTAATTGAACCTATATTGTGAACTCTTACTCGAGTACCATCGGGTAGTCGAACAAAATAATTGTCGGGAGCCAATGAGTAGGATGAAAAATAAGAAAGATCGGAACAAATGTTTTTAGCCGCCCCCGAGTCAACAACCCAAGTAGCGAACAAAGGAGAAGACGTACCTGTCATGTTGACCGCCGGGTCTTGCATAGTGGAGGTGCCTGTAGACAGTGACATTTGAGTATTTCTTTGCTGGTCCAGGAGTGTCAATAGGTATTTGTATTGATCAAGTGACATGGTTGTTGCTGCAGGCACCCCTGCGTCAGGAGCAATGGAGGAAACCGTGGCTGCCAATGGACCGGTTTTGGTCTTTGGTGGGTAACCATGTAACTTGTAACAAGTCTGTTGAAGGTGACCATGAAGTTTGCAAAAATCACAGAATGGACGAGGTCGTTTCGGACGAGGTTTATCAAAGGAGTCCACACGGTTTCCAAACCGAGAGTTGTTATGACCGACGGCTAAAGAAGCCGATTCAACATCAATGACGGAAGAGTTCACGATGTTTTGTTGAATCTCTTCTTGTTTAACAAGAGAGTGGATCTTCAAAAGTGATGGAAAAGGATCCATAAGCAATACCTGACTTCGAATAGCCGAGAACCGGTCGTGAAGACCTTGGAGGAATTCCATGGCACGATCCTGGTTAGTTCGATCGAGGATCGATTTGCCATGACTACAAATACACGGATCAATAGCCATTAAAGACAATAACTCGTCTTGAAGAGACTTAAGACGAGTAAAATAAGAAGAGACATCGGAAGTTTCTTGTTTAAGTGACGAAATCGCTCTTTTAAGTTGAAACACTTTTGGAGCGTTCGTTTGATAAAACCTATCGTATAAATTTTTCCATATGTCTGAGGCAACATCATCATAAAGGACAGATTGACGGAGATCGGGAGCAATGGAATTTGTGATCCAACTAACCACCAAATCGTTACAACGTTCCCACGAGTGGAGGTCGTTTGGATTGGTTGGTTTTGGAATGGTTCCATTGACAAAGCCGAGCTTGTCTTTAGCTCGTAAAGCTTTGGTCATACCTCGAGACCAAGACGGATAGTTATCTCCACTAAGTAGAGGCGTTATCATCACCGTAGTTGGTGAGTCGGAAGGATGAACATCATAAGGAGATAGAACTCGGTTAGGAGCTTGCATAATTGATTCAGAGGTGATATCTTCTGGAGTTGTCATTGAAAAAAAAATGAGAGAAATGGCTCTGATACCATGTGAAGTGGATTAACCCACTTTGATTATGATAGAACCGAGAGGAATGGAGAGAGAGAGAGAGTAGTTCGGTCGACAGAGAGAGATAGAGGGAGAGAAAGTGAAACCAAAGTAAATGAGTAAACTCAATGATATTTCTCTGTAAGTTATTAGGGTTACAATTGAAACTATATATAGGTTAACAAAGATAAGTACAACTAAGGATACAAAAGATATTTACCAAGATACAAAAGATATTTACCAAATCTAAGTTGGTTAAGATCATGGAGGAGATCTTGTTTGCATGGGTTGCATGGGTCGGCTCCTTGATATCGCCGGTTTGGTGCTTGTGTCGGGTATGTGGGTGAGAGACCCATAATAATGACAACAACAACTACAGTCTTAGGACCCCAAAAGTAGTAAAAAAAGGAACTCATCAACAAAATTCTATTCCACCTATTATCTCCAAGACTCCAACTACAACGATCGTGTTCGTCCTTTACTTGACGCTGTCGATAAACTTCGTCACCTTCAAGTCATGAGTGAAGGAATTCAACTACCCACAATTGTTGTAGTTGGTGATCAATCCTCTGGGAAGTCGAGTGTTCTTGAGTCATTAGCTGGTATTAGTCTTCCACGTGGTCAAGGAATATGTACTCGCGTACCGCTCATTATGCGCCTACAAAATCACTCGTCTCCTCAACCTAAATTGCAGTTGGAATATCTTGGAAAAGTAGTGCCTACTGATGAGGCTAATATTTCTGAAGCTATTTGCTCTGCAACCAAAGAGATTGCGGGAAAAGGTAAGTGTATTTCCGACACTCCGCTTACTCTTGTTGTTAATAAGAATGGAGTTCCTGATTTAACCATGGTTGATTTGCCCGGTATTACTCGAGTTCCTGTTCATGGTCAGCCAGAAGACATATATGAACAAGTTAGTACCATTATCATGAAGTATATTAGCCCTAAAGAAAGTATAATTCTCAATGTGTTAACTGCTACTGTCGATTTCTCTACCTGTGAGTCGATTAGAATGTTTCAGAAAGTTGATAAAACTGGTGAGAGAACTTTGGCTGTGGTTACTAAAGTCGATAAGTCGCCAGAAGGGTTACTTGAAAAAGTTACAGCTGATGATGTTAACATTGGTCTTGGTTATGTTTGTGTGAGAAACCGTATCGGCGATGAGAGCTATGAAGATGCAAGATTGGAAGAAAGTAGGTTATTTCAGTCTCACCCACTTCTGTCTAAAATTGATAAGTCTATTGTGGTGTTCCTGTTTTAGCTGAAAGATTAGTTCAAATTCAGGCAACTAGTATAGCTAAGTTCTTACCTGATATTGTGAGGAAGATATCAGAGAAACTGAACCAAAATGTATCAGAGCTCGATAATATGCCTAGAAATCTTTCTAGTATAGCCGATGCTATGACCGCTTTTATGTGTGTTCTTGGATCGGCTAAGGAGAGTTTGAGAAACATTCTTATCAGTGGGGAGTACAAAGAATTTCCAGATGAATCGAAGATGCATTGTACTGCTCGCTTATCTGAGATGCTCGATAGTTACTCTAAAGAGCTGGAGTCGAAGTCTTCTGAGAAGAGTAAGGATAGGTTTTTAGTGGAAGAAATCAAAGTGTTAGAGGAAGCAAAAGGGATTCATCTTCCTAAATTCCTTTCTCGTTCGGCTTTTCTAACACTCCTGGAGAGAAAAGTAAGTGAAGTAGCGGGAACTCCTATTGAATTTGCTAAAAAGGTCTGGAGCTATGTCGAAAATGTGTTTGTTCGTGTGTTGGTTATGAAGTCCGAAAACTACCCACAGCTTCAATCTTTGATGAGATCGGCCGCTCATAATCTGATGTCTAAGGTACGGAAGAAATCCATAAGCAGAGTGATGGAGATAATTGAGATGGAGAAAATGACAGACTATAGTTGTAATCCTCAGTACATAGAGACATGTGATATATTGATGTTGGAACAACAGAAATTCATTGAGTATATGAATGACAAGTCGAAACCGAAAAAGATGAAGTTGAAGATGATAGGTAATGTTGAATTTGGCCATTTGCAGGATAGTGCATTAGTTCAATAGGCATTTGACATGAAAATGAGATTGATAGCTTACTGGGAGATTGTTCGAAGAAGGTTAGTCGACAATTTGGCATTACACCTGCGTTTTGAGATACATAGTTTAATAAACAAAGAGATGGAAGAGGAGATTGTGAATGAGATGATGGGTGGTAAAAGTGGTGGTGGTGGTGGTATTGAAATGATGCTAGAGGAATCCCCTTCAGTGGCGACAAAACGTCGAAAGTTGAATCGAAGTATTAAACTACTCGGGGACTCGAAAGATGTTCTGGCCAAGATAATGGATCGGATTGCAGTTTATGGTGAAAGTTCAAAATAGCTTTCTATCTCTTGGGTAGTTGTATGGTTCTTGGTGTCTAGTGTTTGGTTGGGAGTACTTTCTAATTTGTTTTCATGTTATCTTCTTGTTTCAACTTATTAAGGAGTAATGGGTTTTAGCTATTGTTATTTATCTAGGGTTTGCTATTTTCTCACTATTCGAATTTGACTTTGCTGAATCTCAATCGTTTGCCTTCTATACTCATGGTTTTCTACAACAATGCCACTGTGATAAAAATCCGACTTCCGTCGAGAATTCAACTTCTTTCATTCAAATTGAGCGTGTTCACAATAAAAAAAAAAAGCATTGCGAAAAGTTTCAAAATTGAGAAGTTATAGTTGTTGGTTTTGTTTGTGAAGACAATATGTAGGCTACAATTAGTAGCTTCTGCCCCAATATGTCCACTTTGTTGCGGGCTTCCCTGAAGCAAAGCATAAAGTCCCTGAAAAGAGCAATTTCCCTGAATTAGACGCAATCAAATCCAAGAGAACAAACGACACAAAAGATCCATTTTTCGAAAGTATGTATATAAGAAAGGGAAGGGAAGCAAAAATTTTCGAAAGGTATAGAGAAATTTACCCTCCGGAAGTTCAGGCTGATCAAATGGAGTACACAAAGTCTTGGCTGCTCCCATCTCACCCTTTGTGCGTGCTTTCACATCTTTCTCAACTTCCTGCAATATCGAAGAGAAGAAGTATTGGAAATAATGAGCAAATGGATACAACATACAAAGATTTGGGAATCATAGAGACAAAAGAAAAACTGTGTAGGAAAATGGACAAGTTTTTATACCCCGAAAGGAACAAACCGAAATCTCTACCCGAATGAAGTACTAATTCAAAGTAGAATGCAGTAAAATTTGAAGGAAGTTGGTTATATAGCAATGAAATAGTACCTCCTCATCACACCAAGGAGCTAAGATCATTTTCTTCTCATTTAGAGCAGTTACAAATTCTTCCCATGTCTTAGCAATCTTAAGACTGGCATCTCGTTTTTGCTTGGCAGCATCAAAAAGACTTTGTTGGATATTGTCTAATACTTCTTTAATTTGCTCGACCAAGTTGGAAGTTGGTATATTAACTTTCGAACCATTGTCACGACGAACAACACGTACCTGTTAATTAATCAAACATTACTCATTTTTCATTTATTCATGCTCGCAAAACATTTTTAAGAACAATTGCAGGATTCATAGTTTACCTGATTATTAGTTATATCTTTTGGGCCTATCTCAATCCTTAAAGGAACACCCTTCAATTCCCAGTGAGAGTATTTCCAACCAGGTGAGTAATTGTCTCTCATATCAGCCTCCGCACGTAAGCCAGCTTCGTTTAACTTCTCCACAGTTGACGAGCAAGCATCAAAGATGGCTCGAGTATCAGCATCTTTGAAAGGCACAGGGATCACAATGACTTGGATCGATGCTACTTTTGGTGGCAACACTAATCCTTTGTCATCTCCGTGAACCATTACCATAACCCCAATCTGCAAAAGAAGAAGAGGCTTTCAAAATGAATTGCTATTATATAAGCTGGTACAATATTGACCACAATCTGGAAGCCACGCATCAAAAAGGAAATATGGGATCTGGTGCCGGTCGCAATAGTTTGGAGTCTATGGAAGGATCGTAACGATAAAATATTTAAGGAATCAAATTCTTTCTCGTCGGTTGATGTGGAAGATGTAAAAGGAACAATACACTATTGGATTAGTGGTTCCACGAATTTTAAATTCTCTTCTTTTGTGGATGTAGTTAGGAATTGGGAGGCTTGGGTTATGTAAATTGTCTCATAACTAAAGCAACCTTTTTTCTGCTCACGTCTTTTCTTCCCTGTATAGTTTTTTCTTGGTTTAATTGAATCTAGTTTTCAAAAAAAATATTGACGACAATCTAAGCAATGTCTATCAGAAAAGTGAACAACATTCCTCAAGCAAATAACACATGGAGAACATTACCGTGCGTGTGCTGTATCCCCAGGAATTTTGCCAAACTAGTTCCTTTTCTCTTTTCTCATTATCAAAGTTTATCTCGAACATTTCTGCAAATTTTTGACCAAGGCAATGTGAGGTTGCACCTTGTATGCCACGACCAGTGTTTGGAATAAAAGCCTAGCAAAAGGAAAAAAAAGGGAAGTACATAAAGTCGAAACTGATGAAAAGTCTTTACGGATATATAGAACATTGCATGTACAAGATAGACAATGCAGGCAACACATTTTCACCTCAACAGTTGTTGTGTAAAGGCCACCGGCAAACTTTTCCATCTTACTTTTAGTCCCCTTTACAACTGGCACCGCCAAAAATTCTTCATATATCCTTCGATAGAGCTCCAATATTTCAAGAACCTGTTATACATATATTCATGCTATTTGACTATTTCATATGGTAGAAGAATTACAGTATTTCAACAAAAAGAAAAATATTTCATCACAGATGGTTAAAAAGAACATATCATGTCTACAGGGGCTAGAGGTAGGACAAGCACCAGGAATGGCGCGTAAATATGGTAATTACCCTGGATGGGTTAGTAAAATAAGGATCCATCGTCCATATTAGGGCTATTGAATCAGACTAATGCAAAAAAGTTTGCCAAAGGCCATGAGCCTGTTTACAGTTTCGGGTTAATTGTGCGTTGGACCAATCGAGCAAGATCAATTTATTAGTTCTTTACGTATGATATATGTGCATTTGATCTGAATCTCTTACCATTTTGAGACTGTTTTGGTAAGAAACCTTAAGGAACATAACCATAAAGGAAAGCATGGGCATACTAAAGAGTTCAAGTATAGTGTAACAATACCTCTTTATCTGCTTCTGACTTTGTCGCAAAAGCTGTATGCCCTTCTTGCCAGAGAAACTCACGACTCCTGCACTCATAGAAAAAGTGAACTCGTAGTACAAAATCCAAAAGTCGCTTTTGTCATACATTACTACCCGAACTATTAACAGCTTTAAATTGATACTCCTGACAAAATCATAATGAAGAAAATACCCAAAAGGGTTATATTAGGAAAACTGAATACCTGATGAAGGGAGTAGGATTGCTAAACTCCCAACGAACAACATTGCACCATTGGTTAAGCCTCAAAGGCAAGTCACGATGTCCCCTAATCCATTTCGAAAAGTAGGGATACATGACGGTCTCACTTGTAGGACGGATTGCAATTGGAACCTCTAAGTCAGTATCTCCAGACTTCGTAACCCAAGCAACCTGAAAAAAAAGTACACGAGTACGACTATGAAAGGGATTTCCAGTAACAAGAGATACCAATGATGAAACACTTAACAAGCCTGTAAGTTCCCACCTCTGGAGCAAAACCTTCAATGTGATCCTTTTCCTTTTGTAGAACACCTTGGGACACAAAAACAGGGAAGTAGCAGTTCTTGATTTTCATCTTCTTTATTTCTGCATCAAAGAAGGCCTGCGCACGTGACAAATACTGGAAACTTAATACCATATGAACAACAAGAACCAGTATCACACCCACATCTACTAAATCATAAATGAGCAAACCATTGGCTCATTGTTGTTAAAATGTATCATCTAGTCAAAGTTAGTGTAAGCTAAAGCGTAAACAAGCTCGTCTCTATCTTCTCGATGGAATAAGTAACATTTAGTTTCGTTAGAAGATCTCATACCTGCATGATTTCCCAAATAGACATTGTCCATGGCCTCAGAATATAACAACCGGATATGTCATAATATTCAATCATTTCGCCTCTGACAACAACCTGCACAAATGAGGAAGCTTGCATTATGCAGTCGAAATCTTACAAGGAGACAACTGAAGGATATAAATTAAATACGAACTACAAAAAAAAAGCAGCGAGAGTTAAAGCCTTTGCTGTCTAAACATGCAATGAGCCACGATACCTCAGAATACCATTCCCCAAAATTTTCGTTCTTCTTGTTGGACAGACCAAGACCTGTCCCTTTCGTTACCTCCTTTTCATCCCCTAGACAGTAACAATAAATCTGAAATAATTAGAACAAAAGTAATCACAACATTAAGGAGAAGGAACAGAATGTTATATTAAGACCCGTATCATTGAATGTGATAGAATACTGAAACAAGAATCCATAGGACTAAATAGTAAGGCTACTCGGCCAACAACCGACAAGCTGGTGGGACATTAATCAAAAGTAGTTTTCACATATGCATATGTTAATTCTTATAATCAAGATTTAAATGACACAAAAGAACTCGAGTTTAGTATATCAAATTAAATAACGGCAATAGCATTACCACATAAGTATATAACTACAATAAGATTGAGTCTAAGTATTACATTATCAGTTTATCAACCATTGATAGTTGTTGTCAATTTCCCCTCACTAAAAAGAACTAAAAGCAACATAATTGCTAGTGCCCTTTGGGGTAGGTTCGTGGAGCCTTCGCCAAGAACAAAACCCGATACCTGTTGGACGTGGGTATCTAAAGTGGAAACAATATTCGATAATTGCTAACGCTTAGGGCGTCAAGATTCTCTCTCTAGCTGGTTCCAACCTAAGAGTATCTCCAATGCAAGACTCAAGAACAACCCTAAAAATCCTAAACCCTAAACCCTAAAGATAGCACCCAGTATAAAACCCCTGACTATTTGTTTTTATACAAGTCATATCAATTCACAAATCCAGTATCTAAACTCAGGAAAACTCAAGTTACATACGAAAACAGCACAAAATCCATCAGAGTCAATATAAAAGAACACATTATCAATTACTGACCATTACTTCTCATCATTAGTAAGAACACAAAATTAATGAAGACAAAGATAAAACAAACAAAATCAGACATACCCAAGGATAGAAGATTGATGAGGTCTTCTCTTAGGCTTTCCATTTTTCTTCCTTTTCGATTTGCTCTGCTTCTTCTTTAGTCTCACCTCCCAAAAGATTTTAGATATACGATCTAAACTTTTTAAAACTAAGAAAAAATAAAATTTAGATATCCCTCTTAAGACTTGTAGAATTCAAAGATTTAACCAGATACTTAATTTTATTGATAAAAACTTTATGAATTGAAGAACTAATACATCTCTTTATATAGTATTAGGGGTTTCTTAAATCTAATCGAACTCAAATTAGTAATTTATAAATAAATTAGATACTAGTTTTTTTAAACATTCTGATTAGGAACTTTTATATAAACAAAATACCATGGTAACTTACAAAGTTTCTTAAAAATAAAAAACTGTTCATGGACAGACCAGACCTCCGACGAAGGTCTCCCTTCGCCGGAGTGTTAGAGAGAGAGGAAGAGAGAAAAAAAAACTTTTCCTTTTTGTTGTTTGAAGGTCGCCGGCCGGAAAATTGGCCGGTTGGCGACCTTCGCCGGAGAAGATGATGAGGTGGCGAGAAGATGAAGTGGCAGAAAGAACAGATGAGATGGAGGAGAACTTTCAAAAAAATGTATTCTGTTAAAATTTATTCCCCGGAGAATTTTCAAAAAAATCTAGATTCCCTCGAGAATTTATTCCCCGAAGAATTTTCTTAATTCCCCAAAGGCCTTAAAAATATCATACTACTAAAATAACTAGTTCTCGTTAAGACTTTTCCAACGCCAATCGCCTGCTAATATATTAGTGTTCGTTTCCTTCTCTTAATATCAACTTGCCCTATATCTGCTCCATTTGCCCCTGCAATTCCAACCAAGAGGTACAATTTACTTTAATGGGTTCTTGTTTAATTGTTTTTTTTTTCTTATAATGCTTGTAGATTTGTGCTTACTATCTAAATTTAATGAGAGAATATTTCATATTAACAACACAAATGCGAAACGGAAACATCGGATTCTTAGCATTGATATATAAAACTGCAGAAACAAGCTAACGGAATACGTACGGACGCTGACCATTGGACATAGATTACCACCTAAGACATGATTTTCCTACCAAACCCAGACAAACATATAACATAAAGAAGTAAATCATAAAGAAGACATAGACCACCAACTGACACGAAAGACCAAGAATAACAAACTGAAGTAGACTGACAATTGTGAAAGCAACAAACAAAAACCTAATCGTCACCATTTACTGCGATGAGAATATTCCTCAAGCTCTCCTTAGCTGATCCAAGAACACGCATAAACGCTGTCATAGCATCAGCAATACTAGAAAGATTTCAAGGCATATTATTGAGCTCTGCCGCATTTTGGTTGAGTTTCTCCGAAATCTTCTTCACAATATCAGGTAAGAACTTAGCTATACTATTTGCTTGAATTTGAACTAGTCTTTGAGCTAAAACAGGAACCCCAACAATAGACTTGTCAATCTTTGACAGAAGTGGGTGTGACTGAAATAATCTACTTTCTTCCAATCTTGCATCTTCATAGCTCTCATCACCGATACGATTTCTCACACAAACATAACCAAGACCTATGTTAACATCATTGGCTGTCACTTTTTCAAGTAACCCTTCTGGCGATTTATCAACTTTAGTAACCACAGCTAAAGTTCTCTCACCAGTTTTATCAACTTTCTGCGACATTCTAATCGACTCACAAGTAGAGAAATCGACAGTAGCAGTTAACACATTGAGAATTATACTTTCTTTTGGGCTAATATACTCCATAATTATGGTACTAACTTGTTCATATATGTCTTCTGGCTGACCATGAACAGGAACTCGAGTAATACCAGGCAAATCAACCATGGTTAGATCAGGAACTCCATTCTTGTTGACAACAAGTGTAAGAGGAGTGTCAGAAATACACTTACCGTTCCCCGCAATCTCTTCGGTTGCACAACAAATAGCTTCAGAAATATTGGCTTCATCAGTACGCACTACCTTCCCATTATATTCCAGCTGAAGTTGTGGTTCAGGCGATGAGTGATTTTGTAGGCGCATAATGAGCGGTACACGAGTACATATTCCTTGACCACGAGGGAGACTAATACCAGCTAATGACTCAAGAACACTGGACTTCCCTGAGGATTGGTCGCCAACTACAACAATGGTGGGTAGTTGAATTCCTTCACTCATAACTTGTAAGTGACGAAGCTTATCAACAGCGTCGAGAAGAGGACGAACACGATTGTTGTAGTTAGATATAAGAGGTGGAAGAGCTCCTTTTTTGCTGTTGAGGGTGCTTTCTGGGCTACTTATTTTGAAATTGCACATTTTATCTTGAAGAGAAGACATTGAGAGTCTAAAAGAGAGAAATAGAGATGCAGAGCTAGAAATAGGGTGAGGGGTATTGGTAATTTGGTGACAATGGGGGGGTATAATCAGTTGATACTTATAGTAGTAGGTTGGTGAAGTTGGAGAAGGAAGAAGAGTCTACTTGCATTTAATAATGAAATTGGAACTTGATTGCTAAAGGTTAGTTAGTTGAGAGTATAATTAATGCAGTTGACTCATTTAATATGCTAATGAAAAAACGTTTAATCTTCCAAGAAGGGTTACTTTTACTCTAAACCTGCATTCTGTATTGACATCATTTTTTTCTAATAGTATAAACCTTTTGAGTCATTTTTTCAATATGATGTAGTCGGGAATTTGTACTACCATTTCACTTTCTTTGTTTTGTGCGTGCAGGAGTCGTGACTTTCTTTGGCAAGAAAAGCATACAGCTATTGCGACAAATTCGGAAGCAGATAAAGAGGTAGTATATCTTTAGCATGCCCATGCTTTCCTTTATGGGTATGTTTCTTAAGGTTATGTACCGAAGCGGTGCCCCTATACGTGCAAGACCGCATTTTTTGACAGATCATCATATGTAATCTGCTGTAAGGAATCAAAATTACAACGTTTACAGATTCAGATCAAAAGCACAGATACCATACGTAAAGAAAAATAAAACTAATAAATGGAAAAGTTCGCCGGTGGCTTTTACACTGCACCTGTTGAGGTGCAAATTTGTACACGCCCTATTCTTTTGTATTTGTAAGACTTTTCATCAATTTCGACTATATGTACTTCCATTTTGTCTTTCTTTCCTTCTGCTAGGCTTTTATTACGAACACCAGTCGTGGTATACAAGGTGCAACCTCACATTGCCTTGGTCAAAATTTTGTAGAAATGTTCGAGATAAACTTTGAGAATGAAAAGGAAGAAAGGGTCTGGTTTGGCAGAATTCCTTGGGATACATTGCTTAGATTGTCGTCAATACTGTACCATCTTATATTCTTATGTTATAGCAGTTCATTCTGAAAACCTCTTCTTCTTTTTGCAGATTGGGGTGATGGTAATGGTTCATGGAGATGACAAAGGATTAGTGGTGCCTCCAAAAGTAGCATCGATCCAAGTCATTGTGATTCACGTGCCTTACAAAGATGCTGATTCTCAAGTCATCTTTGATGCTTGCTCATCAACAGTGGAGAAGTTAAACGAAGCTGGTTTACGTGCTGAGGCTGATTAAGAGACAATTACTCACCTGGTCAGAAATACTCTCGATATTGGGAATTAAAGGGTGCTTGTTTAAGGACTGAGATAGGGCCAAAAAATATTGCTAATATCTGGTAAACTATGAATCTTCCAATTGTACTTGAAAAAGTTGTCTGAGCATGTGGGGCTATATAACTTACCTTTAGTTGCAACAAAGAAAAACTTACCTTTAGGTTAATACCGACAGTTCAGCTCTTCCTGTAAGTAATTCCAACGGTTTGGAGTTATCAAAAATGAAAAATTTCCCTATGGTTATAGGATATAGTTCGAGTTAAAACTTTTCCCACGCAAATCGACCGCTAAAATATTAGCCCGTTTTCCCTCTCAAAATCAGCTTGCCTAGGTCTGCTCGATTGGCCCCAGCAGCTCCAACAGAGAGGCATGTTGGATCACTAGATTACCTAGGGCTTTGCTAGCTTCCCTTGCTTCTTACAAGAAATTCATTTTCAGTTTCTTATGCTCATACTCGATAGTACACATCAATTTCTGCAAATTTCTATCACTCGCAAAACCTTTGAATGAATAGAAGCCTCCACAGAACAAATTATCATATAAATCTAAAACTTGAATTTGTTGAATAAATTTGTTAAATAAATTGGTTAAATATTTGGATAATGAATCAAATGAATATGCAAAATAACAATTCGAGATCCTGGAGTAGCATAATTATCATGAAACCTTCATGTTTAACCAAAGTTTACTCATCAATAATTTATGGGTTCTTGTTTACTTGCTTTAGTTTCATTGTGCTTGTAGATTTGGGCTTACTATCTAAATTTAACGAGAGAAGTAGTATGAAATATTAACAAAACAAATCCAGAACGAAGATAAGGGATTCTCAGCATTGATAAATGACTGCAGAAACAAGGAAATAAATTAAGTACGGATTCAAACTTTTGAACATAAAGTTCCACCTTAGACATACTTCCCTATAGAAACCACACCAACATATAAGATAAGGTAAACTAGATAAAAGACATAGACAACCAACCGAAATAAAAGACTGAGACAAACAAACTAAAGTAAAGACTGGGACTCCCAAAAGCAACAACCAAACACCTAATCTTCCCCATTTACGGCAATACGATCCATTATCCGAGCAACAACATCTTTCGACTCCTTAAGAAGCTTAATACTACGATTCAACTTCCCACGCTTAGTTGCAACAGAAGGTGATTCCTCTAGCATTCGTTCAATACCGCCACCATTAGGACCTCCCATCAACTCGTTCACTATTTCCTCCTCCATCTCTTTATTGATCAAGTTCTGAATACTAAAGAGGAGATGCAGTGCTAAACTATCCACCAATCTTCTAATAACAATCTTCCAATAAGCAATTAGTCTCATTTTGAGATCAAATGCCTGCTGAACCAGGGCACTATCTTGCAAATGTCCAAATTCAACTCCACCCATCATCTCCAAGTTCATTGTTTTTGGTTTGGACCTATCTCCCAAATTCTCTTTGAATTGTTGCTGCTGCAACATTAACCTATTCCATGTTTCTGTGTATTCCGGATTGCAGCTATAATCCGTCATCTTCTCCATTTCCACCATCTCTATTACTTTATCTAGAGATCTTTTCCTAACCTTGCACATTAGATTATGAGCCGCCCACCTCGTGAAAGATTGCAGTTGTGGGTAGCTGTCCGATTTCATCATCAAGACTCGTACAAACACATCTTCCACATAGCTCCACACCTTCTCCGCAAACTCAATTGGGGTACCCTCAACTTCATTCACTCTTCTCTGAAGAAGTGTTAGAAAAGCAGATCGAGGAAGGAAATTGGGTAGAGAAATACCTTTTGCTTCCTCCAAAATTTTGATTTCTTCCAGTAGAAAATTACCATTGCTTTTCTCAGGAGACTTAGACTCTAGCTCCTTAGAATAAGCATCAAGGAACTCAGCTAAACGAGCAGTACAATGCATGTCCGATTCATCTGGAAATTCTCTAAACTCCCCACTGATGAGAATATTCCTCAAGCTCTCCTTAGCTGATCCAAGAACACGCATAAAAGCTGTCATAGCATCAGCAATACTAGAAAGATTTCTTGGCATGTTATTGAGCTCTGACGCATTTTGGTTAAGTTTCTCCGAAATCTTCTTCACAATATCAGGTAAGAACTTAGCTATACTAGTTGCTTGAATTTGAACGAGTCTTTGAGCTAACACAGGAACACCAACAATAGACTTCTCAATCTTAGACAGAAGTGGATGTGACTGAAATAACCTACTTTCTTCTAATCTGGCATCTTCATAGCTCTCATCACCGATACGGTTTCTCACGCAAACATAACCAAGACCAATGTTAACATCATCCGCTGTCACTTTTTCAAGTAACCCTTCTGGTGATTTATCTACTTTAGTAACCACAGCTAAAGTTCTCTCTCCAGTTTTGTCGACTTTCTGAGACATTCTAATTGACTCACAAGTAGAGAAATCGACAGTAGCAGTTAACACATTAAGAATTATGCTTTCTTTTGGACTAATATACTTCATAATTATGGTACTAACTTGTTCATATATGTCTTCTGGCTGACCATGAACAGGAACTCGAGTAATACCAGGCAAATCAACCATGGTTAAATCAGGAACACCATTTTTGTTAACAACAAGTGTAAGAGGAGTATCAGAAATACACTTACCATTTCCCGCAATCTCTTCAGTTGCAGTACAAATAGCATCCGAAATATTAGCTTCATCAGTAGGCACAACCTTTCCATGGTACTCCAATTGCAGTTTTGGCTCAGGAGATGAGTGATTTTGTAGGCGCATAATGAGCGGTACACGAGTACATATTCCTTGACCACGAGGGAGACTAATACCAGCTAATGATTCAAGAACACTGGACTTCCCTGAGGATTGGTCGCCAACTACAACAATGGTTGGTAGTTGAATTCCTTCACTCATAACTTGTAGGTGACGAAGCTTATCAACAGCGTCAAGAAGAGGGCGAACACGATCATTGTAGTTAGCTATAAGAGGTGGAATAGAATTTTGTTGATGAGTTCCTTTTTCTAAAACTTTTGGGCTCTTAAAGCTGTAGTCGTTGTCATTGTTGTTAGGGGTTATAATCTGCTGAGTTTTATCACCTCTTTGAGAAGCGTCATGAAGTGGACGAACACGATCATTGTAGTTTGAAGTAAGAGGTGAAAGAGTTACTTTTTTGCTGTTGGAATTGGTTTCCAGGCTACTAGTTATTTTGAACTTGGAAATTCTATCTTGAAGGGAAGCCATTGAGAGACTAAAAGAGAGAAATATAGATGGAGAGCTAGAGAGGAGTTGGATGGGTAATTTGGTAGCAATGGTGGGTATAATCAGCTGATATTTATAGTGAGTTGGGGAAGTTGGAGATGGAAGAAGAAGCTTCATGCATTTAATAATGAAATTGGAACTTGATTTTATTAAAGGTTAATTTGTTGATTAGTATAATGAATAGTGTTAACTCATTTAAATTACTATTGGGAAAACGTTTAGTCTGCCAAGAAGGTGTACTTTACTCTAAACATGCATTCTGCATAGACATGTGAGAAGTCTGTACAACTTCATGTTCTTGGGGCATGTGGAAAAAAACTGAGGGAAAAGATTTTCTTGGAGATGCCTATAGATATTTTACTCATCTTGGAGGTGTCAATAGCCCACGTAATATAACAGGAATGACTACACATGCTTGCTTATGACAATCTATGGGTGGAGTATGAGAAAATTAAAATTTTTTGGATAGGCACTATTACCCACCTCTTTTCATTTGGATCCTAAATGTTATATAAAGATCACTTAAGCCATCTTCGAAGGCCCTCAAAACCAATTACTTTCATCAACATGCGATCTCAAAAGCTCATGGGCTTAAGAGAGGTGTCCAACTATTACACCGAAAAAGTTACTAAATTTTGATTACAAAATGAGAGACTTGTGCTTGGGGGATTATTGGAAAATATTTCATAAACATAAACATGAGGGTCTAAACACATGCCAGAACCACTAGTCTTAAAATGTACACAAATTGAGATTAGTGGCACTTAATTCAGAAGGAAAAAAAGCTACTCTAGAGACGAAGCTTCAAAATCCGTTCAAAGACCTTCTTTTCCTCCTTTTTTTTTTTTTCTTTCATCATCTCATTCCACCACCACCTTCATTTATCTTTCTTCTCTATCTCCTTAACCATATCTCACTCTACCTATTCCTGCGAAGGAGAGGATCTCCTTCACCAAGGAACTGATTTGGTTTGGGGAAATCTCCCAAACCAGCCCGACTACTGGTCTAGGGGAAATGGAGAATCTCTCGACCAATACGCTGATTCGGGAAGCTAGGAACCAGTGTCGTTTTCTTGGGAAGGGATCTTCTCGTTCGTTTGAACAACTAGAGAGAGGAGGGGAGAAAAAACAGAAACCAATGCCGTTTTCTGGATCTTCTCCTTCGCCGAAACAACTAGAGAGATGGGGGAAAAGAGAAAGAGAGAGGACGAAGAGGAGTAAAAGAGGGCGAGAGAGAGAAATAATGGTGGTGATAGTAGTCGATGGTGGTGAATGAAGGAAAGATTGGGAAAAATATTAAAGGTTTAGGCTTAAAGAACGTCAGACGTGTATGAATAGTCCCACTTGAGAGAAAGAGTATTTATTATGGAAAAATATAATGTTGAAGTCCTCTCCACTCGTTGCAAGTGATTTGAGTTGGATGACCACAAACTTATCTAGTTCTAATTCTTTTGTGTTAGGTTATATTTTCTGCATCAACCTTTCATTTTACACATCTTAATTTTTATTTCCTTTTTACATTCGGAGAAAATATAGTAAAAAAGAAATCCAAATAAAAATGAGAATCTATGACTCTATATCAATGCCTTGTAAGAAATTTTATACTCCATATCTACAAAATACTATGGGGCTATATAACTTACCTTTTGATGGCTCCTCATTTCCGACAGTCTTAGATTTTTCCCTACAGTTTGAGAATATAGTTCCCGTTAAGAAAAGTCTTCCCACGCAAATCGCCATTTTCCCTCTCTCAAAATCAAGTTGCCCCAGGTCTGCTCGATTTTCCGCAGCAGCTCCAACCGAGAGGTATGTTCAATCACTAGATTATTTATTATCTAGGGTTTTTCTAGCTACCCTTGCTTCTTACAAGAAATTCATATTCAGTTTCTTGCATGCTCATATTTGATATTATACATATCAATTTCTGTAAATTTCTATCATTCATAAGACCTTTAAATCAATAAAAGCCTCCACAAGATAAAGTTCATCCCTAATTAAATAAATTTGATACTTGAATTTGTTGAGTTTTTGGTATAATTAACCTAATTGATATCTGATAATCAAATGAACAATTCTAGAATCTACTGATATAACTAACAAAAAATGTAAAACGAAAACATCAAATTCTACATTGATATACTACTGCAGAAAGAAGCTAACAAGATAGGTAGGAATTCAAACCTATGACATAACTTTCCTAGATTACCTAGCCAAACATATAACATAACGAAGTAAATCAGACAAAAGATCGATAATCACAAACTGGGGTAGAGAATGAAAATCGCAAAAGCTACATACAAACTCCTATTCTCCACCATTTAAGGAGATACGATCCATTATCTTAGCAACAACATCTTTGGACTCCTTAAGAAGCTTAATACTTCGATTCAACTTCACACGCTTATTAACGACAGAAGGTGATTCCTCTAGCATCCTTTCAATACCTCCGCCGTTTGGGCCGACCATCAACTCATTCACAATCTCCTCTTCCATCTCTTTGTTAATCAAGTTCTGAATACTAAAAAGCAGATGCAATGCTAAACTATCAACCAACCTTCTTCGAACAATCCTCCAATAAGCTATGAGTCTCATTTTAATATCAAATGCCTGCTGAACCACGGCTCGATCCTGCAAATGACAAAATTCAACTTCACCCATCATCTCCAAGTGCATTTTCTTTGGTTTCGACCTATCATTCATAATCACCCTGAATTGTTGCTGTTGCAACATTAACCTATTCCATGTTTCTGTGTATTCAGGATTGCAACTATAATCCGTCATTTTTTCCATTTCGACTATCTCAATTACTCTATCTATTGATCTTTTCCTTACCTTGCACATTAGATTATGAGCCGCCCATCTCGTAAAAGATTGGAGTTGCGGGTAGATGTCCGATTTCATTATCAACACTCGTACAAACACATCTTCTACGTAATTCCAAACCTTCTCGGCAAACTCAATCGGGGTACCCTCTACTATATTCACTCTTCTCTGAAGAAGTGTTATAAAGGCAGAACGAGGAAGGAAATTGGGCAGAGAGATCCCTTTTGCTTCCTCTAAAACTTTGATTTCTTCCATCAGAATATTATCCTTGCTCTTCTCAGGAGACTTAGACTCTAGCTCTTTAGAGTAAGTATCAAGCATCTCAGCTAAGCGAGCCGTACAATGCATCTTCAAGTCATCTGGAAATTCTTTAAACTCCCCACTGATAAGAATGTTTCTCAAACTCTCCTTAGCAGATCCAAGAACACGCATAAAAGCTGTCATAGCATCAGCAATACTAGAAAGACTTTGAGGCATATTATTGAGCTCTGATGCATTTTGGTTAAGTTTTTCCGTTATCTTCCTCACAATATCAGGTAAGAACTTAGCTATACTAGTTGCTTGAATTTGAACTAACTTTTGAGCTAACACAGGAACCCCAACAATAGATTTATCGATCTTAGAGAGAAGTGGGTGTGACTGAAACAACCTATTTTCTTCCAATCTGGCATCTTCATAGCTCTCATCACCGATACGATTTCTCACACAAACATAACCAAGACCAATGTTAACATCATCTGCTGTCACTTTTTCAAGTAACCCTTCTGGCGATTTATCAACTTTAGTAACCACAGCTAAAGTTCTCTCACCAGTTTTATCAACTTTTTGAGACATTCTAATCGACTCACAAGTAGAGAAATCAACATTAGCAGTTAACACATTGAGAATTATACTTTCTTTAGGGCTAATATACTTCATGATTATGGTACTAACTTGTTCATATATGTCTTTTGGCTGACCATGAACGGGAACTCGTGTGATACCAGGCAAATCAACCATGGTTAAATCAGGAACTCCATCCTTATTAACAACTAGTGTAAGTGGAGTGTCAGAAATACACTTACCATTTCCCGCAATTTCTTCGGTTGCAGAACGAATAGCTTCAGAAATATTAGCTTCATCAGTAGTCACTACCTTTCCATGATATTCCAACTGAAGTTTTGGTTGAGGAGATGAGTGATTCTGTAAGCGCATAATTAGTGGTACGCGAGTACATATTTCTTGACCACAAGGGAGACTGATACCAGCTAATGACTCAAGAACACTCGACTTACCCGAGGATTGGTCACCAACTACAACAATAGTGGGTAGTTGAATTCCTTCACTCGTGACTTGAAGGTGGCGAAGCTTGTCGACAGCATCAAGAAGAGGACGAACACTATTGTTGTAGTTTGAAATAAGAGGTGGAAGAGTTTCTTTTTGGCTGTTGAGAGTGCTTTCTGGGCTACTTATTTGGAGCTTGGAAAATTTATCTTGAAGAGAAGCCATTGAGAGTCTTAACCAGATTGAGGTAGGAGGAGGGGAATGAGTAATTTGATGGCAATGGGTTGGTATAATCAGCTGATACTTATAGTGGCCGGAGTTGGGAAGTTGGAGAAGGAAGAATCAGCAGGAATTTAGTAATGAAATGGAAACTTTATTATATTAACAGTTACAAAATTTGGAATTTGATTAGTTAGTGGAGGAGTATAATGGATGGTGTTAACTCATTTAATTTACTAATGAGAAAACGTTTAGTTTCTAAACCTGCAATTTATATAGACATGTGAGAAGTCTGTACACCTTCATGTTCTTGGGGCAGGTGGGAAAAAACTGTTAGGGAAATGCCAGTGAACTTGGGGGTGCCTATAGCTATTAGCTGGGAGATGCCAGTGAACTTGGGGGTGCCTATAGCTATTTTGCTCATATTGGAGGTGTGTATAGCCAACATAATATAATAGGGGGTACCAGTAGACATTGCTTGCCTTGTGAGAATGAGAGAATCTATGGGTGGGTAATGAATATTGGTTACAATTCCTTTTACAAGGACTCCAACCGGATATGTTATAAAGTATGAGCTAGATTAAGCACTATTTAACCGCCCACTCAAACACTAACAACACCGGGCCTATAGCCCAACTAGACAATGGCCTAAAGCCCAACAACATTATTTATACCCTAATAATCCCAATTCAAATAACCAAAGATTTCACCTTCTCTGAGATTCGAACTTGGGACCTCCAGGGCTTTCTGGAGTTTATGTCAACACCTTGGAACCACTTGGGCTACCTACTGTTGACACAGGCCTTACTGTTGGTTGTTCGAATGGTTAAGGATCTAGGGTTTCATAAAGCCCTATTTATAGGCGATTCTCGAACGGTCATAGATGCGGCAAGGGAGGGCGGAGATTGCGTCCCGTGGCGGATAAGGGCCCTCATCTTGGAAGCGAATGAACAACCGGCGCCCCTATCATGGAAAGTCTTTACAGTTGTCGCTGCTTCAGCTTTGCCCCCGTAATTTCTTTGTTATTCTCATAACCTCCCCAAGTCTGTTTAGGTTGGTTGACTAATCTGTTGTCCTAACTTCATTATGTAACCCATTACCTCTTTATTATTAATGAAGTTCTTTTCCAAAAAGAAGAAACATTCCATCTCACAATTTTATGAGCTTAAAGATAGGTGTCTATCCATTACAAGAAAGGGTGGTGGACGTTTTCTTTACACAATGAGGAGATTGGATATTATTGGAAAAACCTTCATAAACATAGGGGTCTAGCCACATTTCAGAGGTACTAGTCTTAAAATGTACACAAATTCGCTGGAATCCTCATCTATGTTGGTGAAGGAGATAGCTCCATTTCTGGAAGACTGGAACCCTCGCCTGAAAAACCAGACGAAGCTTCGTCTAGAATGCTTCGTCGACCTAGAGTCCATATCGAGACGAAGGGACTCTTTCTTTAGTCAGAACTTAAAGAGGGAAAAGAAAAGACAGAGAGGGGAGAAGAGAGAAAATAGATGAAAATGAGAAGAAAAAGAACTCTGGCACGACATAAAAAGAAGGAGGTATTTGGGAAAAAAATCAAAATGATCCACCCTATGAAATCTTGTACCCCGAAAAACTTTCTTGTTTTTCACAAAACATCGACCAAAGTAAATCATTATTACCGACCTACAATTGTGACCGCGTGGTGGCGGTGTGCCGCACTGGCCAGATCCATTTTTTAGTATGCATACTAAAAATGTGTAGGAAAGTATAGTTATAATTCTCTCTCTAACCACTAAATCCCTCAACTTTTCAGTTTCTTTTTCTAACATCTATCTATAGGAATGTCTTGATTATGATTCTTTTTTTTGTAAGTTTTAAACATATAATTTAATTTATTGGTTATCTCTAAGACTCTAACCACATATCTTCAAGCACTCATCTACAATCCTACATACGATTATCTTATCGTTGTGCTGTTGTTAGAGTGTTAGCCAAACTAAACTGGTAATTACATTTTCCTGGCATAGTAAAAGTCGAAAAGAACTCGAAAATAATTCCATTTTCTCATCACTATTGCATTTTTTCATCACTCAAAGTATATGGTCGAAAGACCAAAGTCCGAAGAAGAAGAAGAAGATAATGGTGTGCCCCAGTCTCCACTATGCCCTAACACCACGCTTGTACTGAAGCAATGGTCATCCGTGACCCAAACACATAGTGGGGGCGGTGGTGAATGTGTAGTGCACTCTAAGGATATCCCTTCACCAACCCCACCCATTTGGGCTTTGCCCCACTAAATTGGACTCCTTTTTAAATTTCTTGCAATATGGTGGAGCACTAGTCTTGAATAATATATCTATACTAGTTACGGTATTAATATAAATGTACGATGGCAGGGGCTAAAGGCCTCCTGACGAAAATGTTGCAGGCCCACGAATTACACATGGGACTTCTCACAATTGTTGTATAATCCGAAATCGTTAGGATAGAAGCTACATACGATGGAATATTTGGCCAAAAGTTCACCCTCCATTACACAGGAATAAAATTTTGGGTCAAATGAACAATTTGAACACCTATTGATTCTAACAACTGATTGCAGGGTTGATCATTCGGTCTTTTCCTCTAGCTACTAAGATGTTTCAGTTCGCCAGGTTGACTCTTGCCTACCCATGGATTCAGCAGCAGTTCGGGAGGTGTGAATATGCTTGTCCAACAGATTTCTTGAGTGTCAGGGTTTGGCCTATTCAAATGGTGCTGCCTCAACTTTATTATTGTAATATACATCTTGTGAGTACATAATTGGACCCCCACTGAGAAGCAACACCCGTGAATGGGTTGTTGAGTGGACGGGTTAGGGCAAAAGAAACCAAAAATTGGTAAAGCTTCACGAGATAACATTACACTTGTAAAGTCAAAAGTTATGGGGTACCCTAACCAACAAAATTCCAAATTGGTAATAACCAAAACAAAATATAGGTTGTATTTAGTTTTTGACTCTAGTGGAATGAGATTTCCGACTCAAACTCTTAACTTACGATAAGTCTCTCAATCGAACCATGTAAATCTTTTGTGACGACAAAAGATAGACAAATACAACTCGAGCATCTTCCAATGAATATTCATATTATCTAAATCGTGTGACGACAAAAGCTCATCCAATCACCAAATTGATCTTCCTCGTATGACATGATATCAGACGAATACTAATCGAGATCACCAGCTATAGTTTTTTTTTTTGGAAAGGCACCTGCTATAGTTAGAGTCATATCAAATGACGTTTCTATTGTGTATCTCATATACAAATATACACGACTCCTCTTTAGTTACTTAAGTAATTTCAAATTACAATGAATATAATTAAAGAACACCAATTAGTTATAATGTACAAGTAAGAGATAATTGACATGACCCATTGGCCAAACACTCACTAGATCAAATCAAGAAAAAACAGAATATAGGACCCCAGAACTTTACTCCTCAAAACTTCAGAGTCCTCCTAGCTATGAGAATTATAATGGCAAATCCTATAAATAAGTCTACTTTTTTCCTGCAACAAATGTCACAAAAACAACTCCAAATTCCTTCCTTATAGCAATGGAATTATGCAGAAAAACTCAAGTAAACTCCCCTTTTTTGTTTCATACTACTTTTTCTCTTATTATTATGACTCTAGCTTTATACACAAAAATACATTCCTTTTCCTTCAATATTTAACTTCTCTTTCACCAAAATAAAAAGGTTTTGGTAAGGGGTTGGTTGGTTCAAGCATTTCAAGTACTTTTTCTCATCCATACTTTCTTCTAATTACTTCATAAATGAACCTCATTCCTTGTAAAAAAAAACCCATTTCTATCTCTAACTTGTGAATTGTTGGACAGGTGATGAAAGAGATGACAATGAGAAAATCAATTCTTGTACTAGTTGGGTTACTACTCTGTAGTATTGTTGGCAGAGGAATTGAATGTACTACTAGTAGAAGCAGAAAAGAGATGATGATAATGGAAGAAGATTTTGATTACTCAGCCATTAATTGTAGAGAATATACAGCTTCTTTGACTGATTTTGGTGGAGTTGGTGATGGTCAAACTTCAAATACTAAAGCTTTTCAATCAGCCATTGATCATCTTAGCCAGTTTCAATCTGACGGTGGATCTATGCTCTTTGTTCCTCCTGGTAGATGGTTGACTGGTAGTTTTAATCTTACCAGTAGTCATTTTACTCTTTACCTTCATAAAGATGCTGTTATTCTTGCTTCTCAGGTTTGTTTTTCATTGAACTCTTACCATTTATTTAACCGTTTTTATTGTCGGAGTTTTTTTTTTCCGTTATTATATTTGAGTAAGTCATTTCATATCATTCAAATAAGTAATTTCAAATAACTGACTTGCTGTTTGGACCCCTTTTCGTATTACCGTCGAAAGAAAGTCCAAAGTGCATCACTGGAAAAAGGGAGTCCAAACAGCAAGTCAATTATACGGAAGGAGTCCACACAGCAAATTTCCCTATTCAATTTTAGTCATTTAGACGTGTAAGAAAGAAACAAACTTTATGAAAATCATGTTTAGTTTGATAAGGAAGGTCTAATAGAAATTTGTCAAAGTTCTTGCTTTTAAGTTAAAAAAAAAGGAGTGTTTGGTTGGTGTTTGAATGCATTATCAAGTAGCAACATTGAGTAATAAACTCAAGTTGGTTTAGAATCATTGTAGTTTAGGTACTTATGTTTCAACGTTAATTGTAATCAGTTTCCGATTGTAATTACGTCGGTTTTAAGGTAATATACATGTAAAGTTTGATCATAATGTTATGTAAATTCTGCCTGATTGATTCAGACAGTGAGTGAATGGCAAGTGATTGATCCATTGCCATCATATGGAAGAGGAAGAGATGCTGTTGGAGGGCGATATATAAGTCTGATTTTCGGAACAAACCTCACTGACATTATTATTACAGGTATGCGCGTATATAACAGCTAATCGGCACTTGTTTTTGTGAAATTTAACTCTTATCCGATCGAAAAAACTTACGTCAATCTAGTCCTCGTGCTACGTGTCAATAGGAAATAAATTTTACATGTTAGATTTGTTTTAGTTAGATGAAATGACGTTTTTCCCTTGTATTATTTGTTTAGACACTCCATTAGTGAAGGATTTTACTCTAGTGGCTTTGCTTATATGTGTATTTTTGGCTATGAAGGTGCCAATGGAACAATAAATGGCCAGGGCGCTTCATGGTGGCGAAAATACAAAAGTAAGAAGCTGAAATACACAAGGCCTTACTTAATCGAGATAATGTACTCAGATCAGGTTCAGATATCAAACCTTACTTTGATAGATTCTCCATCGTGGAACGTTCATCCCATTTATAGCAGGTTCGGGTTTCTCCAATCTTACTTTCATAGTTTCTCATTGTCAACATGTAAGTCATTCTTACCCTGTATATCGTTTATATGAAATCAACGTTTTTGCAGCAATGTTCTTATACAAGGGCTCACAATACTCGCTCCGATTGTTCCAATATCTCCAAACACTGACGGAATAAACCCAGGTTCATTTCCACCCTAACATCATAGCTACTACTTTAACTTACATATACTTGTTATCTAATCTTTGTAGTTTCTTTTCTTTCCTGGGGTCCTTTTTGTTCTTTAAGACTCTTGCACGAACGTCCGAATTGAGGATTGTTATATTGTCTCTGGTGACGATTGTGTTGCCGTAAAAAGTGGTTGGGATGAGTATGGGATCTCGTTTGCGATGCCAACTAAACACTTGATAATAAGAAGACTCACTTGCATTTCTCCCGATAGCGCAGTAATTGCATTAGGAAGTGAAATGTCGGGTGGAATTCAAGATGTTAGAGCAGAAGACATTTTAGCTATCCATTCTGAATCAGGAATTAGGATCAAAACTGCTATCGGTCGTGGTGGATTCGTTAAGGACATTTACGTAAGGAGAATGACAATGCAAACCATGAAATGGGCTTTTTGGATGACAGGAAATTATGGGTCTCACCCCGACAATAAATATGACAAAAATGCCCTTCCTATCATTGAAGGGATTAACTATAGCGATATGATTGCTAATAACGTAACTATGGCTGCCCGGTTGGAAGGTATAGCCGGGGATCCGTTTAAAGGAATTTGTATATCGAATGTTACTATTGGTATGGCAGCTAAAGCTAAGAAAGTTCCATGGACTTGTACTGATATCGAAGGTTTAACAAGCGGTGTAAGTCCTAAACCGTGTGATACGTTACCGGAACAAGTTACCGATTGTGAATTTCCTACTGATATCTTACCAATTGATACGATTGAACTTAAGATGTGTTCTACCAAAACTAAGTACCTAATATGAAATTCACTCTAGTTTCATTTACAATTTTATGATCCTGTGTACTTTATTATATATGCAGTTTATATGCTTAGTCAAAGTTCTGTCTAAGAAGTAAGAACATACTTGTGTTAAATGACATGTTCTGATCTGAGTTTATATGCAGTTTATCATGTGTTTTTGTTGGTTTCAGCTAAATCTAACTCATCTGAGTGAATCATGATATTCATCTATCTGATTGATCCACATCCAATGAGACTTTCGATGAAATGTTCGACAAGAGGACATAATTTATCTTTGAATTCAGATTTAAAACAAGTCAGGGCTGGATTGAGCCTAAAATTGATCTGCTTAGACATAAACACGGGTCAAAATGAATAGAAAAATGAAATAGTCGGAAAACTAACTCAGACCGACGACTCAGGAGTCAGACCCCATTAAAACAAACCTCAGTTTTGAGTTGTGAAGGCTTAAATGCCAACCAACTTATTTTGATCCAGTTTTATTAATCAGAGCAACATTCATACATCTAAGTGTTCATTCTTCTTCAATAGTGAGCAGATGAACAACAACACTGACTTTCATCTTCACAGTTGGTAATCCAACAATAGGTTCGTAAATTTCTACATTCACAATCTAGGAACATAGATACATCAAGTGTTTCACTGCATAGATGCTTAGTTTCTCTTCTGGATCGAACACTTCTTCAGTGTAATTCTATCGATTGGTAAGATATCCTCAGGGAACGGACAGTTCGCACCTTGCTCTGATAACATATTGCATGGTTTAGGAGTCACACCTTTCGTCAACCCTTTCACATCACTGCATTCCCACATGTCGTTTGTCAGCGCTTTTGGTCCCAAACTCATTGTAACATTCGATATACATATTCCTGTAAACGGATTTCCGACCATACCCTCCAATTTACCTGCCATTCTTACATTAGTAGCAACTATGTCGCTAAAACTTACTCCGTTTATCAGTGGAAGGGCATTATGGTCATATTTATCGTCGGGATGGGTATTGTAATTCCCTGTTATAATAAAAACCCATCTCATGTTTCTAATACTCATTCTTCTAAGAAAAATATCTTTAACATATCCTCCTCGTCCAACTGTTGTTTTGATCCGAACTCCTGATTCAGTTGAGATTGCTACAATGTCTTCGACTCGGACATCTTGTATCCCACCAGACATTTCACTGCCTAGAGTAAGAACGGCATTGTTTGGAGATGTGCAAGTGAGTCTTCGAATAATTATGTGTTTGCTAGGCATTCCAAATTTGATTCCGTACTCATCCCAACCACTTTTTACAGAGACACAATCGTCTCCTGATACAATGTAACAATCTTGGATGCGTACATTTGTGCAAGAATCTTCATTACAAAATAAATATCAAAAGTTAATAACGAAGTA
This sequence comes from Eschscholzia californica, assembly GCF_041429995.1. NCBI lineage: Eukaryota > Viridiplantae > Streptophyta > Magnoliopsida > Ranunculales > Papaveraceae > Eschscholzia > Eschscholzia californica. The sequence goes on along the minus strand of NW_028238483.1, from coordinate 40,224,253 downwards.
TAAACATGACTCACGAGTGAAGAATATTTTATTCGAGCGGAACCTGGGTTTACGCCGTCCGTGTTTGGAGATGTTGGAGGGGCGAGGATCGTAAGCCCTTGTACAACAACATTGCTGCATATAAATCAAATATGAGATCACCCGACAACATACAACTGAAGTGGATTATTCATGAAGTTGCCTATAAAACCATATACAAGGGGATTGATGTTAAAGTACCTGCTATAAACAGGATGAACATGCCATGAAGGAGAATTAGTTAGTATAAGATTTGATATCTGAATCTGATTCGAGTAAATTATTTCTATCAATCGTGGCCTCGTCGATTTAAGCTCACTATTACTTTTTAGTTTTTCCCACCATAAAGCGCCTTGCCCATTAATTGTCCCATTATTTCCTGCATTTATATTTTACTAGTCAATTATAAATATCTACATAAAATAATGTAACAAAGAAATATGTAATTAAATATAAAAAAGAAACAAGTGTACCCGTAATTATAACATCGGTGAGATTTGTTCCGAAAATGAGACTTTTATAACGTAGACCGCCCATGTCTTTACTTCTACCATATGAAGGCAGAGGCTCGATCATTGGCCAGTTGTTTACATCCTGAAGTTCCAACGGAAAATGAATAACAAATTTAAAAAAATATATTTCTACTTAGCAAGATCAATTATCATCTGCTTTTATTCTTATTAAATATTTTAAAATTATATGGATAAATTATTTTCTGTTTCATTTTTTCTTGAAATGCCTAACTTCAAAAAGAAAATTTGACTTTAGGTAGGGTTTCTGTTATATCTCGCCTTTCTCGGGATTGGGTGGGCCAAACTGGTCATTTTAGCGCCCATGGCCTGGCTAGGTAGCAGGTTTTCGGTCTGTTTTTGCACCCCTACATCATGGGCCCAAACTGTGTTTTGCACCCATGATCTGCAATCATTCTTTTACCAGTGTGACTCATCGAGTCAAAAATTTTGTCATAATGGACTCTATATAACGGAAAATCGGATAAAAAGTTACCAGATAACGTTTTTTTAACAAAAAAAACGTAATAGTTATAAGGAGAGCAAACCTGAGAAGCAAGAATAACAGCATCTTTGTGAAGGTAAAGAGTGAAATGACTGATGAGATTAAAACTCCCAGTCAACCATTTTCCAGGAGGAACAAAGAGCTGAGATCCACCGTCAGATTGAAACTTTGTAAGAGAATCAATGGCTGATTGAAAAGCTTTAGTATTTGAAGTTTGACCATCACCAACTCCACCAAAATCAGTCAAAATAGCTGTGTGTTTTCTACAATTAATGGCTGAGTAATCAAATTCCTCCATTATTCTCTCTTTTCTACTACTACTACATTCAACAATTCCACTGAAAATAATACTAATCAGTAACCCAAGTAGTATTAGAATTGATCTTCTCATTCTTCTCTCTCTCACCTGTTCCAGATTCATAAGAAAAATTAGAAGAAATGCAGAAAAGGGTTTTCAGTATTTTTCATGGATTTGAAGAAAATGAAGAGAAATAATGGAAAGAAGAAGAAGAAAAGTAGGGATTACTTTATTACTTGTTTTCCAAATATGGGCTTTTGTGTGAGTAGATAGAAAAAGGAGGTGTATTTATAAGGGGAAATTTTGGAGGAAAAGCAAGTGGGGAGAGAGAGAGAATAGGTATTCTAAGGGGAGGGGACAAATTGAAGATTGGGCAGGTTAGTTCTTTATCCACAACAATCCTATTATATGATCTTTTGAACCCTCATATTTTTTTAAATTATACTAAATTATGCCTGGTTGCGTCCGAGTCCTGTCTGATTCCCACCCCAATACTGTATAAATTATATATTTAGAACTTACAAAGTGTCGGCGCGCTATATTAAGGTCTTAGAAATTTGGTCATTCACATTTTCTTTTTGACAAATAATAATGAGTTGGCTTGACATAATTGAAATTTTAATTTATCTTATTGTTTTGGGATGTCATTCGCGAATGAATCCTTGTAAACATTTATATCAAAAGTATCTCCCATATAAGAAGTAGTTGATGGTCAAGTACGTGGTCAGAAAATGTTATATCTGACTACTCGTTTCAACTTTGAGTAAGATTTCCAAAGAAAAAAAACTTCTAACTACTAGAAGAAAATATCGGACGACAAGCTCATTATTTTAGAAGAAAATAAGGGAAGACGACTCATTTGATGTGTTGGGAAAGATGAATAAATAACCATGGTATGTTATTTTGGGATGCCATTTTAAAGGAAGCAAGAAAAATAATCTCCATCCAGTATTCAACGTAGATACAAGATTAAGAGAGATAGAGCAACGAACCTATTATATCTTTACCATTTTTTCTAAACAATACTGTATGAGTAGAATTCTTAATTTTTATCACTAAAAAAATACCCAAATCTCCACTAACCGTATCTTTTAGTTTCAAAAATATACTGTATTTTATTTGGAATATTATATGGTTGGGCATTCACCTGTTTTGGAGGAGTTCCATGTGATATAATTGATTAGTAAAGCAAGATATAGAACATTCATTTCATCCATTAATGTTTATCATGGTGGAAAAGGACAGAGTTTTGCAAAAGAATAAATTTGGTAACCTTCGGCATGAAATGTTCGAGAGGAGCAGCAAGGCATTGTGAGACAGAGAGTGAGATTAAGTTGTAGCCGTTTGAGCTTGGCTGTTTAGTGTTTTCTCTTTGTTGTTTTGTTTGTTTGTATGCCTTAGGGCTGCGACTTCTTGTATTTGACTTTCGACTTTCTTGCCCTTTCTTGATTACTTGTAGTTGGGTTCAGGTCCCTTAAAGCCTGCTGATTTATGCACAAAAAAATAAGAATAAATTTGGTTTGGTTTGGTAATGGATGGCATTGTTAAATTCTGTATGACAAGTTTACAGCTTGCTATATCCCTAGTTAAGGTACTATGGACGCGCGGATTATTCAAGGCTCCATTTGTTATGCAAAAAACGTTTGGGTGTGGAAATCAAGTATTTCTCGTGAGAAAGAAATCATCATAAGAAATTTAACACTAAAACTGAAAATACTTCAACACACATAACTTGCTTTAAACTAATGTCATAAGAAATAAGTATAACACAAAAACTATATCCAACCAAAAGTCACATAGTTTACTTGGAAAACGAAAAACATGAGACCAACATACACCTTTACATAATGTCTGAACCAAAGTTCCAGAGCTCTGAATGAATCCTCGATATGCAATGGCAAGAAAAGACCTGCACAACGAGATTCGAAGGAGTTCTGCTAACAGTATCACTAACAACCTCTCTAATCACTCTATAACATCATAGTGCCATTTTAATTTATTGCATCTCCGAGCAGGTAATTCCGTACCTCTCCACTGCATACATTACATATTAACCCGCTTCTCTCTCTTCAATGAGTTGGGTCTGGGTTGAACTTCACGGATTCCCTCCAGATTAGCTCCTTGATGTTTTCTTCGGTGAAAGAGGGTTGCTCGAAATCAAAATTGAAAGGCTTTGCACAAACAGGTTCATCGTTGATGTCGTGAAGAGATTTTAGGTAAGGGTGGCAAAGGGCCTCTTCAACTGCATTCATTTCGAGATTTATATATATGAAAAATTAACAGAGGAATTTGATTTAAAGAAAAAACATATTTATGAATATGATGTGATACCCGTAATACGCTTGCTTGGATCAAAGACGAGCATTTTCTCTAGCAAATCGACTGCCCCAAGAGATTTGTCTGAGAATCTAACAGAGAAAGGTTGTTTTGGATATTGTGGGAGTTGTCTAACATATCTCCGTGCATTATCACTTCGTAGGAACCCAAGACTGGAATCATCTGGTGAACCTAGTAGCTTTGTCACCGGAAAAAGCAAAACTCTGTCATTCTCAAATACTAAAAACATAAAATCTCTGCTCCTATTATTATCGACAACATAGAGGTATAACTTTGTTCATCTACAATCTAGTATGATTATATAACCTCGAGCCGAGCAATTTCTTAAAAACGTATTCGCTTATGCAAGCAATTGGTTCTTTTCAGAAGTGAAAGGTGTAAATATTCGAATAACACTATTAGCACCCAAATACTGTTTTCAGGCATCAAAACTACGAGCCTTTGTAGTCAGTCATGAGACCAGTAGTAAAGTATAAGCAAGTACAAACTCAATTTGAAGCAAAGATGCAGAAAAGAAGCAAAGTTATGCAAGTCAGTAACCTAAAATGTTTGAGATTCTGAATAGGAAAAACAAAGAGGTGGAAGATAAGTGGTAGTGATTGAACACAAGAGAACTTCAAAGGAATACCTCGGTGATCAGTCTCAACTGATGAACATAATCTTTGCCTGGAAAAAGGGGTTCTCGGGTCATGATTTCACCAAGTATGCAACCCACAGACCAAATATCAATTGCTGCAGTATACTCTGAACAATTAAGGAGCAACTCTGGTGCCCTATACCAGCGAGTAACAACATACTCAGTCATAAAATCAGTTTCAGAAGTCGTCCTCGCCAACCCAAAATCGCCAAGTTTAAGGTCGCAATTAGCATTTAGAAATAAATTGCTCGGCTTAAGATCACGATGCAAGACATTTGCAGAGTGCACGTATCTAAGTCCACGTAGCAACTGATAGAGAAAATACTGCAGCAGCCACCGTTGAAACAAAAGTGAGTCAATAACGTGCAATATGATTTGAAAAACAATTATAACAAACAATAACTACATAATGGAATATTTCATATATCCCTTAAAGATACCCAAGAGAAAAAAACGGTATTGTCAAACCTGACAATGGTCATCTGTTAATGGCTGGTTGGAGCGTATAATCTGATGAAGATCAGTATCCATTAGCTCGTAAACAATGTATACATCATTGAAGTTTTCCTTCTGTGGAGGCCGTATTATGTCCTTGATGGCAATAACCTGTGACAGGAAATAAATATTCAGTCATGCCAAGTAACTTCACCAGAAAAAGAAACCCAACAGAGAAAAGCAAGGAAAATCCTTGATGGCAACTAACAAGACAATACTAAAATGCAGTGTGTTTAAGAGGGCAAGGTATACTTATATTGCTCGAGAGAAAGTATTTTAGGTAAAGGTGCATACATATAAAGTGGGAAAAATTTTATAATGCATGTGAATTATGTGGCAAGTTGAGACGCCTAACCATATAAGCCCATCGTCGGGAGCTACTATCGAATATGAAGAAGAGGACTATCGAATATGGAGAAGAGAAGAAGGGAGGAAATATCCCAAACAAAGACATTAATACATTCTTACATCAAGAATGTAGTAAAGAACAATAAGTATGTCAAAATATAATAAAGGATTTGAAAGTTTACCGAATGGAGTAAAGGACAAAGAACTGAAAGACATTATAGAAGTTTTTTTAATCATTGGGTGCTTAAAGGGAAGGCATTTAAAAGCTATGGCAGTAAGAGACTTACATTTTCGTGATCCATGTGACGCAGAAGCTTAATTTCTCGCAATGTCCTTTTTGCATCTATCCTATTGTCAAATGCATTTCCTATCTTCTTAATTGCAACTTCTTCTTTTGTATCTGAATTCATAGCAGCACTGGAGAAAAAAAAAGTTAGTAGTACTCTTCATTTTTGTTTCAGGAAAAATGGAAGACATACTAGATAAACGAGATGACAAATGTATCTTAGTCTTATTTCCCCACAAATAAAAAAAAAGACGACTTAAAGTAAAAGTTGTGATACTATAAGCTCTAGATGAAGAAAACCTTACAAAGACAAAAGCAAGAAAATGCGAGAGTGTCTTCAAGATGTTTTTCCAAGACAAATTTTTAGTCTTAGAGTATGGAAAACATTCCTATCAAGATATGCTGTCGGCAGTAGATAGCACAAAAGTAATTTAATGGTGAGGTTTATTCATTATAATCAAGACAAGACCAGCCTCGTTCTTGAAGGAACTGAAGATTTAGATGATATTAAAGTGTAAGCTGAAACATCCGAAGAGGTTCAACAAATACATTAACAACAAGAACTCAAATAAACCTTCTAAATCACCAAAATCCTCTCAATGGGGCCAGCCAGCCTATACTAATAGTACATGTATTTCCTCTTTTCTATCTACTTTGTAAATCCTTTTCCTAATTGAAATAATCAAATCAAACCAGAAATTTACCTACACATCCCAACTTTTATGATGTGAGCGAAAGTTTCATGTGAGAGCACTTAAACCCACTAGACCTCTTAAAAATGGTTAACAAAATCACACATTTTTTTAGATCTTGCCAAGGAATGTTGAGCAAGTCTGGCGCCTAACTGGTTAGGCGGAGAAGCCCAAGGCGGTTTAGGGTAAGCCCTTGCAAAGGAAAAAACTTTCTACCATGTACTACTAGCCTAGTGGGTCGAAGACTCCGAGTGATGCCTAAATCAATTACAATATTGACCAATCAATAATTCTTCATTTCCGGTAGAAAATGATAATATGATCTCAATTAAGTCAAAATCCAACACACACCCTGAAAAAATACAAAAATAAATGCCCAAATCCCAGCTAAAGGCGACATATAGAAACTCAAAAATGAAGTCATTGATACAACAAATAAATACAAAGTTAAAAGATTATCCAAATAAAAACTTATAATTTCTAAATATGAGTTTTTCTTCTCTTTTCATTTTTTCTTTGTTGTCAACCCAATTCGAAAAAAAAAAAAAAAAAAACTTGTCCCTCTACTTTGAGAGCAGCTGAAAATGCTTAAGAGAGCTCAAATAACCCTACCTCAAAACAATAAAAACTTCTCCAAATGAACTCAAAGAATCACAAAAGATCAAACTTAAATCTTAGCAATTACCTCAAAATAACAGCTAAAAAACAATTGAAGTAGAAGGAAGAGGAACAACTAACATTCTAAAAGTGTAACAAGAAAAACCCTAGTAATTAATAACATCAGAACTCCTCTACATGACCTAAAAAATTACCTAAAGCCCTGATTGAATGAGAAATTCATCAAAACATGAGCTCAATCAATAGAACCCTTGACAAACCAAAGAAACCAGTAACTCTACAAGATTACCCAAAAGGAAAAAAATTTACTACAATAAAAGAAAGATACACTAAAAATGAACCCTAAAAACAGAAGAAAAATCTTACCAAACAATACCATAAGCTCCTCGACCCACAGGTCGAATCGGTGGAACATACTTGGAAGAAACTTCAAATAGGTTTCCATAAACATTATACTGAATATAACGACCATCATTAGTAAGAACTCCTCTGATATTATTATCACCCACCACAACTGAACCTGTTTCTCCAGACATCATATTTCAGTACTAGTAATAATTTTCTCACTCTAAAATACAAAATTGAGAAATGGGTATTGAAGAAAAACACTGAAAGAGAGGAGAACTAAAAAGGGTTGGAAAAAAGTTGTCGTCTTCTCAACAAGTCTGAATTTTCTCTTGTGTTGAGACAGAAATGTGTATTGGGGAATGAATGAATGAGTGGACTCCGCGTGGGTGGGGACTGGGGAGAGGGAGACGTTTGAATGGAGTTTGGGTGGACTTTCTTCTCTTTTGTATTCTCAAACTTCAATGGAGTTTATTTGATTCAACTACTAGTAGTATAAAATTATGGTCAATAGAGGTAAACTCTCAAGATAATGCCTAGATAGATATGAGGGTTGGGTCGAATTGGGTCCGACTGGATTGGATTGGAGCATTTACAAGTTACTTGCACAGAGGAAGATCCGTTCTCGCTCTACCATGTAATTTTTGGTCTTTGTTGTGCTATGCAGAGATTTATAAATAGTACGAGGCTTCAACAAAAAAGATAAGAAAAGAAAAACCTTCGTAAATGGTTTAGATGTACAAGTATGAAAATTGGGACCATATGATACTTCTATTATCTTTTAAGGAAAATTTAGAAATGAATTTTGACGTTGGAAGTAGAAGTTTAAACTCAACAAGTAACCTAATTTGTAATACGCTCGAAGATCTTTCTTACAGATGTCTATTTGACTTGCACTTCGACTGCAAAACTAAAAACAATTTTAGTTATTGGTGGGCATTAGTTATTGATTACAGGTCCGATTATGTGTTCTAAACATTCATCTAAGAAAAACATTGTCCATTCGGGGCTCCCTAGACAAAAGTTCTTTTCACTCGGAGCAAAATGGATTGTATGTAACCAACCACCTTTTTTATTTGTTGAAAGGTACGTGACCAACCAACTAAAGACCCTCTTTTAACTTCCCAATCCATTCTCCTTTGGTCAAAGTCACTGGTATAAGTCAATAAACAAAATTGTCAAACATCCGGAACCCCTTGACTATGACCATTCAAACACTTCAATCATCCCTTGTTAGCTTGAAACGTTACTGGTGGTGGCATGTGTTGGTCAAACAAGAAATATTCTAGGCTTGGCATTTACAATTTATTTTTATTTTTTGTCCAAATTCGCATTTACAATGTTAATAGATAGATGGGATTGAGCTCTTTTTTTCTCTTCAAATGATGTGATGGAATCTTTCATCCTCTAAAATCAAATAGGTGACTTACCACGTTGCATTATATTTTAATTGTACCTAAATTTTATAAATATAATAGTATCAATTGTTCTATGACTGAGTTATGTCGAAGAATCACATAGTTCTATCTTATGTTTACTTTTGTGGTAGTTAGATACATAGTTTCATCAAAACCTAATTTTTTTTTAGGGATAAATGTACATAGTCAAGTCATGTTTTATTACAGAGACTCCGGCATGTAGATGCTTGTAACGCGATTAAGAGCAATAAAGTGCCCTAGTCTTGTCTTAGTTACGCGTGTATTTTATTTCGATTAAGACATTACTTGATTGTATCATATCCTTATGAGTATGATCCACAATATCAAGGCATTGTGGGTCGAATACATTAAGAAAAATAAAAATTTAGAAGTAAAGCAAATTGCTTTAAATAAAATCATGTCTATGAGTGAGTACATTGAAGTGGTGAGAATGGTCAAACGAGTTCCCAACTAACTTGATGTGAGAAGCAATATGGATGGTTCCTTTTCTCAAAGTCTTCTCTTTTATTAGTATAAGCTAGTAAACTTCGAATCTTTGAAAACGAGTGAAATATTCCTATAACCATCCGTACGATAATAACATTAAATAAAATGTCAAGTTATATGAAGTTTTTTTTGGGTCAAAGGCGATATAGTCCTGTCCTTTTAATTGAAAGTTACTCACATTGGATGAATTCTTTCAAAAGCTTATTAAATTATTTCATGATCAAACATTCTTTTTTAACAACTAATAGAATTTACCCTCTTCTTTCTCTTTATGTTCTTTTTATCTTCTCACCATTTCATTATCATCGTCATAATCATCGAAACCTAATTCCACCAAGCATAGACCACTTCTTGTTTTCCTCCATTTTTCTCTTCTTTTCCTATTCTCACATAAAAATGGCAAATTACCATCCAACAAAGATAGAAAGTTCCAGTGCCGATCGAGATTGTGATAGAAAATAAAGATGTTACAAAGAGAATAATACATGAAAATCTTCAAAAACTACATCCTGGTTTCTCATTACATCCATAACACTGGGAAGAATGAATTTTCTGTCATACAAATGCTTGTATAATCCGTATACTAATAAACTTTATGGTTATTCCGTTAAATATGTTTGTGTGATAAAAGAATGAAAGAATAAAGATGAAACGTTGGTCACTCACCGATTCGAATTAGAACCCTCTTGTGTATGCGGTCAAATTTTCTGTCATAACTTGCTTTAAACTAATGTCATAAGAACTATAACACAAAAATTATATCCAACCAAAAGTCACATAGTTTACTTGGAAAAAGAAAAACAAGAGACCAACATACACCTTTACATAATGTCTAGACCAAAGTTCCAGAGCTCCCAATGAATCCTCAATATGCAATAGGAAGAAAAGACCTGCTCGACGAGATCCGAAGGAGTTCTGCTAACAGTGTCACTAACAACCTCTCTAATCACTCTATAATATCATAGTGTCATTTGATTTTATTGCATTTACGGGCAGGTATTTCCGTACCTTTCCACTGCATGCATTACATATTAAACCCATTTCTCTCTCTTTAATGAGTTGCGTCTGGGTTGAACTTCACGGACTCCCTCCAGATTAGCTCCTTGATGTTTTCTTTGGTGAAAGAGGGTTGCTCAAAATCAAAATTGAAAGGCCTTGCACAAACAGGTTCGTCGTTGATGTCGTGAAAAGATTTCAGGTAAGGGTGGCAAAGGGCCTCTTCAACTGCATTCATACCGAGATTTATATATAAGAAAAACTCACAAAGGAGTTCGATTTGAAAAAGAAAAAACATATTTATGAATATGATGTGATACCCGTAATACGCTTGCTTGGATCAAAGACGAGCATTTTCTCTAGCAAATCGACTGCCCCAAGGGACTTGTCTGAGAATCTAACAGAGAAAGGTTGTTTTGGATATTGTGGGAGTTTTCTAGCATATCTTCGTGCATAATCACTTCGGAGGAACCCAAGACTGGAGTCATCTGGTGAACCTAGTAGCTTTCTCACCAGAAAAGGCAAAACTCTGTCAATCTTAAGTACTAAAAACATAAAAATCTCTGCTCCTATTATCTCGACAACATAGATGTATAACCTTGTTCATCTATCAGTCTAGTTATCTAGTATGATCATATAACTTTGAGCAATTTCGAAGAAAGTTCTTGGTTATGCAAGCAATTGGTTCTTTTCGGAAGTGAAAGGTGTAAAGATTCAGATAACACTATTACCACCTAAATATATTGTTTTCAGGCATTAAAACTACGAGCCTTTGTAGTAATGAGACCAGTAACGAAGTATAAGCCAGTACAGGCTCAATTTGAAGCAAATATGCAGAAAAGAAGCAAAATTATGCAAGTCGGTAACCTAAAATATATTTGAGATTCTGAAGCAAAAAGTGGCAGATAGATGGTGGAAAGTTGTCTTTGGTACTTCAAACACAAATCGTGTTACGTAGAAATCAAAAATGCCGGGAATAGTGATTGAACACAAGAGAACTTCAAGGAATACCTCGGTGATCAGTTTCAACTGATGAACATAATCTTTGCCTGGAAAAAGGGGTTTTCGGGTCATGATTTCACCAAGTATGCAACCCACAGACCAAATATCAATCGCTGCAGTATACTCTGAACAATTAAGAAGCAATTCTGGTGCCCGATACCAGCGAGTAACAACATACTCAGTCATAAAATCAGTTTCAGAAGTCGTCCTCGCCAACCCAAAATCGCCAAGCTTAAGGTCGCAATTAGCATTTAGAAATAAATTGCTCGGCTTAAGATCACGATGCAAGACATTTGCAGAGTGCACGTATTTAAGTCCACGTAGTAACTGATAGAGTAAATACTGCAGAAGCCAGCATTGAAACAAAAGCAAGTCAATAACGTGCAATATGATTCGAATAACAATTATAACAAACAATTACTACATAACGGAATATTTCATATAACCGTTAAAGATACCCAAGAGAGAAAAAAACAGTATTGTCAAACCTGACAATGGCCATCTGTTAATGGCTGGTTGGAGCGTATAATCTGATGAAGATCAGTATTCATTAGCTCGTAAACAATGTATACATCATTGAAGCTTTCCTTCTGTGGAGGCCGTATTATGTCCTTGATGGCAATAACCTGTGACAGGCCGTATTATGTCCTCGATGTTATTGTCGACTCAACTAGCGAGACAATACTACACTGCGGTGTGTTTAAGAGGGCAAGGTATACTTATATTGCTCGAGAGAAGGTATATTATAATAAGAATGTCAAAATATAATATAGGATTTTAAAGTAAGTTTATCGATGGAGTAAAGGACAGAGAACTGAAAGACATTATAAAAGCTTTTTGAAAATTGGGCGCTTAAAGGGAAGACATTTAAGCTATGGCAGTAAGATAGTTACATTTTTATGATCCATGTGACGGAGAAGCTTAATTTCTCGCAATGTCCTTTTTGCATCTATCCTATTGCCAAATGCATTTCCTATCTTCTTAATTGCAACTTCTTCTTTTGTATGTGAATTCATAGCAGAACTGGAAAAATGGAAGACATATTAGATAAACGAGATGCCAAATGTATCTTAATCTTACTTATTTCACCACAGAAAAGAAAAAAAAAAAAGACAACTTATAGTAAACGTTGTGATGTTATAAGCTCCGGATGAAGAAAACCTTACAAAGACAAAGGCAAGAAAATGCGAGAGTGTCTACAAGATGTTTTGTCTTAAGAGTATGAAAAATATTTGGGCAGCACACAGCCCAAAAGTAATCAATTCAGAGCAGAAATTTATCTACATATCCCAACTTTTATGATTGAGTGAAAGTTTCATGTGTAGAGCACTTAGACCCACTAGACCTTTTAGACTTGGGTCTTGCCCAGGAATGTTGAGCGAGTCTGGCGCCTACCCTGGTTAGACGAAGAAGCCTGGTGCAGTTTAGGGTAAGCCCATGCAAAGGAAAAACTTTGTACCATGTACTAGCCTAGTGGGTGGAAGACTCCGTGATGCCTAAATCAATTAGTGTCATTGACATAAGAGATGTCGTTTCTAGTCTATCTCTTTCTATTTCTATATATGGAAAGTATTTCTCATTTCCGGTAGAAAATGATAATATGATTTTAATTACGCTGAAATCCAACACGCACCCTTAAAAAATACAAAAACAAAGGCCCAAATCCCAGCTGAAGGCGACATATAGAAGCTCAAAAATGAAGTCATAATGATACAACATATAAATACAAAATTAAAATGCCCAAATCCAAATAAAAACTTATAATTTCTAAATATGAGGTTTTCTCTTCTTCCTTCTTTTTCTGTTGTTGAAACCAGATTCGGTATGGTTTGAAACCTTACCGAATCTGGTTTCAAGGTCTGGTTTCTCCTGCGAAGGGAACCCCCTTCGTTGGAGCTATAGAGAGAGATAGGGCAGAGAGAGCGAGATTAGAGGGAGAGATGGAGAGATTAGAGAAAGAGATCAAAGAGGGAGAGATTAGAGAGAGGGAAAGAGATTAGAGAGTAAGATATATATAGGGCAGAGAGAGAGAGGGAGATTAGAGGGAAAGATTAAAGAGGGAGAGATTAGAGAGAGATAAAAACAAAAATGTGAAGGTCGCCGGAATTTTTGACCGACCGGCGACCATCGCCGGAGAAGATGATGAGGTGGCGAGAGAGTGATGACGTGGTCCAGAGAGGTCATGAGATGGAGGTGAGAGAAGTGTGTTTAATGTTTTTAAACAAATTTCAGTTTGGCCCCCTAGTTTGTTCTAAATAAGTTTAAATTTTTTGGGAATCTACCCATATTTAAAGGCCGCGCCTTTGGGGAATAAAGAAAATTTTCCGGGGAATAAATTCTCGAGAGAATCCAGATTTTTTTGAAAATTCTCCGGGGAATAAATTTTTATGGAGAATACAGAATACATTGTTTTGAAAGTTCTCCTCCATCCCATCTGTCTCTCTGCCACTTCATCTTCTCGCGCACCTCATCATCTTCTCCGGCGAAGGTCGCCGGCCGAGCAATTTTTCGGGCGGCGACCTTCAAACATAAAAAATAAAAAAAAATTATGTTTGAAGGTCGTCGGCCGGAAAATTGGCCGGCCAGCGACCTTCGCTGGAGAACTTGATGAGGTGGCGAGAAGATGAGATGGAGGAGCCTTCTAAATTTTGTTTTATTTTGAACTCCCAAAATTAGAAGCCCGTTAGCAATAAAAAGAAACATAAAAGTCAATCTTATTTGACTAATTTTAAGAAAAGTCTTTATTCTCTGGAGAATTTTCTGTATTCCCCAAAGCCACGACCTATTTAAAAGGGGGTCAAATTTGAATTTATAAAATCTCTTTTATGGAAAGGGCAATTATGGAAACAAAAAACTTAACTACTAAAGTTAAGTAACGATGTTAACAAAAAGAGTCCAAATTTGAATTTACGAAAAACAGGGGGCCATAAAAGAAGCTGGTTACAAATTAGGGGACCAGAAAAAAAAACAACTCTTTGTTTTTTAATATAATGTTTTTACATATATTATATATTAATTATATAATTATATTTAATATATCAAATTTTAGAAGTTATAATAAATAAAAGTAATAATTATAGATTTAAAATTAATAAAATAACAAAGATGTCAATATAGATATTTGAATAGTGATTTACGCTTGGAGTGAAACTTTACTTAAAAGAGTAAAAATATAGAGATTATGCCGAGCTCCAACTTTGGGAGATGCTCTTAGCAATTACTTCAAAATAACACCTAAAAATCAACTGTAGTAGAAGGAAGAGGAAACAACTAACATTCTAAAAAGTGTAACAAGAAAACCCCTAGTAGTTTTTTTTTTTTTTGTTGAAAAGAACCCCTAGTAGTTAATAACATTAGAACTACATGAACTAAAAAAAATGACCTAAAACCCTGGTTAAATGAGAAAATCATCAAAACATGAGCTTACTCAATAGAATCCTTGACAAACCAAAGAAAACAGTAACTCTAGAAGGTTACTCAAAAGGAAAATTTTACTACAATAAAACAAAGATACACTAAAAATCTTACCAAACAATACCATAAGCTCCTCGACCCACAGGTCGAATGGGTGGAACATACTTAGAAGAAACTTCAAATAGGTTTCCATAAACATTATACTGAATATAACGACCATCATTAGTAAGAGCTCCTCTGATATTATTATCACCCACCACAACTGAACCTGTTTCTCCAGACATCATATTTCAGTACTAGTAATAATTTTCTCACTCTAATACAAAATTGAGAAATAGGTATTGAAGAAAAACACTGAAAGAGAGGAGAACTAAAAAGAGTTGGAAAAACTTGTCCTCTTCTCAATAAGTTTGAATTGAATGAATGAGTGGACTCCGCCTGGGTGGGACTCGGTCACTGGGGGGAGACTTTGTTTTTGTTTTTTTTTTTTGTTGTTGCAAGGGGGGAAACTTGGTTTCTTTTTCTACTACTACTAGTATTTGTTTTCCAAACGTTTGAATGGAGTTTGGGTGGACTTTCTTCTCTTTGTTTTCACACACTTTAATGGAGTTTATTTGCTTCAACTAGTTTAATTATGGTCAAAAGAGGTAACTATCAAGAGAATGCTAGATCCATATGAAACTTGTTACTCGCATAGTCGAAGATCTTATTCTCATAAGAGTATGCTTTCAATTATTTTTGGTCTTTGTTATGCTATGTTGTAATTGTGTTTCAATCTTTTTAATCTCTTATTTCTAAATAAAACGAGGTTTCGAAAGAAAAAACTTTCTAGATGGTTTAGATGTACAATTCGATTTTTTGGTCAAAAGTAAACATACTAAGAATGGTGTGAAATAGGGGAGGAAAGGATGACAATACTTTGGTTTTAGCCATCCAAAGGCTTTGTATGAAACTTTGGGACAATGTGATACTTCTATTATCTTTTAAGGAAATTTTGGAAATGATTTGTGACTTTGGAAGTGCAAGTTTGAGCTCTAGGCTAGCCTAGTTTGTAATACACTCGGGTATTTGAGTATTAGTTATTGGTCATTGATCAGAGTTGGATCATACATTTCAGACATTCCTCTAAGAAAAATATTGTCTGGTTTGGAATTCGTTCTAGACAAAAGTTTTTTTCACTAGAACAAAATCGATTGTATGTCACAACCAACTTTTTTATTTGTTGAAAGGGGTGTGACCAACCAACTAAAAACTCTCTTTCAACTTCCGCACCGTTCTCCTTTGGTTCGATTAAGACATTACTTGATTTGTAGCACATCCTTATGAGTATGATCCACTATAGCAAGGCATTACCGGTCGAATGCAATTATACAAATAAAAATGTCAAGCTAGTGGTGAGAATGGTTAAAGGACTCCCCAACTAACTTGATGTGAGAAGCGGTATGGTTGGTTCCTTTTCTCAAAGTCTTCTCTTTTATTATAAGCTAGTAAGCTTCCAATCTTTGAAAACGACCTAAATATTTGTGGTAACCATCCGTACGATAGTAACATTAAATAAAATGTCAAGTTATATAAAGTTTTTGTTTGGGTCAAAGGCGATATAGTCCTGTCCTTTTAATTGAAAGTTACTCACATTGGATGAATTCTTTCAAAATCTAATTAAATTATTTCATGATCAACTTTCTTTTTTTAACAACTAACAGAATTACCCTCTTCTTTCTCTTTATTTTTTTTATCTTCTCACCAGTCACCATTTCATTATCATCATCATAATCATCCAAACCTAATTCCAAGCATAGACCAGTTCTTGTTTTCCTCCATTTTTCTCTTCTTCATCTTTCTCTCTTCTTTTCCTATTCTCACTGTCTCACATAAAAATGGCAAATTACCATCCAACGAAGATAGAAAGTCCCGTTGCCAATCGAGATTGTGATAGAAGATAAAGATGTTACAGAGAGAATAATACATGAAAATCTTCAAAAACTACATACTGGTTTTTCATTACATCCATAACACTGGGAAGAATGAATTTTCTGTCATACAAATGCCCGTATAATCCGTATACTAATAAACTTTACGGTCATGCCGTTAAATATGTCTGTGTGATAAAAGAATGAAAGAATAAAGATGAAACGTTAGTCACTCACCGATTCGAATTAGAACCCTCTTGTGTATGCCGATGTTTCTACAAAAACAAATGATGAACAAATAGGTCATTCAGTAATCGAAGCATGACAAGGATGGATATTAATAAACAGTTGAAAGAAAGATTCATACTTTATCTTCGAGGTTGTCTGCTTCAATCATGTGAATAACTTGTCCCATTTTAGGCCTCTGGTGTGGGTCTGGATCAACACATCTAAGAGCAGCTAAAAGAACCCGTTTCAGTTCCTTCCGAGGAGGAAGTTCAGGAAATTTAGGATCAGCTATTTGGTCGTAGCTTCTATGCTTAATCAGTTGTTTTACCCATTCCACCAAATTCACCTGTAAATCGACTAGTTTAACTACGAAGTTTCTCTAAGAAGACGATAATAAATTAGAAATAGACTGATATAAGAGGAGCTATCTAATAGATTACCTGATCAGATGATTCATAGTAATTAACGGGGTTTCTGCCAGTAACTATCTCCATGACAAGAACTCCATAGCTGTAAATGTCGCTCCTTTCACTCAGCTTACCAGTGCAAGCATATTCCGGAGCAACATACCTAGCAAAACACATAAATAAGTCTATAACATAATTTCAAACCCCTAACTAAGGCTTCTTCAAACAAGAAAATTTTGTTTGTTTTTCACAATTTGAACCCTAAATGTTGATTCTGGTTTAAACCTACATTGAAGTTCGGTAAATTCAAAATGAAATGGAAATCTAAGAGTTGTCACAAAGTGAGCACAAGAGGTCAAGTAAACACACACCCATATGTTCCCAGCACACGAGTTGTCACGTGGCTCATTTCAGAATGCAGCAGCTTGGCGAGCCCAAAATCAGTAACCTTGGGATTGAAATGTTTATCAAGTAGTATATTGTAAGATTTCACGTCCCGGTGGACAACCTTCGGCTCAAGACATTCATGGAGATAAGTCAAGCTGCGTATATATAAATATGTCAGAATCATTTCTGAGTTATGTATGTGAAAACTTGCGTAAGAACTTCGTGAGAAAGTAAAAGTAAGTTTTCTAGAACAGAAGTATATACGCTTTTGCAGTTCCGAGAATAATATTCATTCGGATGTCCCATGGTAGAGGAGTGAATTTTTTTTCTTCGCCGTGAAGCCACTGGTGGAGATCACCATTCTCAACATACTCATAGACAAGCAACCTAAACAACAAAAGCAGACGATTTTAATAAAAGAAGATCTCCCTGTGGTAATATTAGTCCTGAACCTAAAGAAAAAAAAATATAAATAGAGAGAGAATAAAATTATGAAGTAGACATTAATCAATACCTAGAATCTCCCTCTATGCAATACCCGATTAACGAAACGAGATTCTTGTGTCCAATACGTCCAAGTGCTTCCACTTCAACTTTAAAATCCTTCTCAATTTGACCTCTGATATTAATTCAAACACTACGTTAAGTTGAAATATCCAAACAATACAAATGGCAACCCGAGGAGCCAACATTGAACACAATTAGAAGCAGAAAACATTGAATGCCAAACAAGGAATTATGAGAGTAGTGAACATCAATTGGTGCTAGCAGTTTGTAGAAACCTAAGTAGAGTCGTTTTACTGTTAACAAATGTCATGCGACAGTTGTTAGTGAAGCCCCACTTTGGTTGGCTGGTAACATGCGTATCTCTTCACCGAGGAGAGCAAGGTCAAAATGTTCTTGTTCCAACAAAAGAGTCGGTGATTGTAGTAAGAAAGGGTTGCGAGTTGAGACACCCCTATATTAGTATCTCATTTTAGATTATACAAGGTGCTACATGTTTCCGTGACAAAGACTGGGTAACATTGGTACTAATGCTATCTAGCCAAATACATATTTTATCTAGCCAAATATTATTTTCTATATGATTTATAGGTTTCCCTCTTCTTCAAATTTTACTCAAACCAGTTTGTATTCCTAAATTAACTTCACCGTGTTTGGGGGATCTTCAAGAGACCTTAGAGAATTTGTTCTCAAATTAATATGAAAGCAGATACAGAAGAAAATGACACGGCTATAAAAGAGACGTGCAGAGTTGTGAGATTAGTCCCAAATGGAAAAACAGTAATCTAGTAGCCAAGAATATAATGTCTAGGTCCTTTTCTACTCAGCAGGATTGGTTTTGAGTTGGATGACCACAAACTTATCATGCTAAGAGAGCTAAGCTCACACGTGGTAGGACTGATGACCATCCCTATTGCTCCAATTCCAAGTCAGCCGCCAAAAAGAAAGACACATGTTAGGCCCAAAGAACCCCACAACGTGAGGGAGCGTGTGAGAATAGTCCGACATGATAACCAAGAATATAATGTCTAGGTCCTCTCTACTTAATACCAATTGGTTTTGAGTTAAATGACCACAAACTTAACAAGAGTAAACCGGGCAACATAAAAGCTAAGACAATAAAGAACATGGGGGGTTTTGGCAGCAAAATCGCGGATAATTTTCCTTCAAACGAGCTACCCTTTGTTTCTAATCATTCAATATATAATTCAATCAAGTTCTATTATAGTTGAGGTGAAGTTCTCCCTCTCCTAAACAAAATCTACAATCTAGTCTAAAATTATGAACAAATCAAATATAGTTGTTATTCAAACTAAAAGAACTCCTCAATAGAATAATCAGATAGTTGGTTTTTTCTCTAATGAATCAAAAAGTATGATTTTTGGGAAGTTAAGTTACCTGTTATTGAACAACTTTTTCACAGTAATCAAACTATTATCCGGCAAAACCCCTCGATAAACACTTCCAAAAGTGCCAACTCCGATCACATTACCTTCAGAGAACCCATTGGTTGCCTTCTCAAGTGCTTTCAGACTATACAAATTTCCCCATCCAGCATGAGACACCTCCGGATTTGACGACGAGCTAGTAGAAAGTACAGCTGGATCCCCTTCTTTTTCTACATGAATTTGAACTTCAGGAAGAACAGATTGATGAGGAGGAATAGAAGAAGAAGAAGAATCTGGGAGCTTGTGTTGTACTAGATTGGTGTAATTAGGATTAGGGTTTTGGAAACGTAGTCTTGATTGACGTCTAGATTTAGAAGATTTTCTACAAGTACAAGAGATGATACAGGTACAACAGAGGATAAGAAGAATTACTAGTCCAATACAAATAACAATCAAAACCCACAAATGAATGCCCAAAATAGATGTGGGTTTGGAAAAAAATTTGGTAACTGAATCTGCTATAGACATGGCTAGAGTCTAGAGAGAGAGAGAGAGGGAGTTTCCTAGAGAGAGAGATGAGTAGTAGTTTTTTTTTTTTGATGAAGGAGATGAGTAGTAGTTGGTAAGGGAAATTTGGTGAGATTAGGATTTGAAGGAAGATCTATGATCTACGTAGTTGAGTAAAGAAGAAGAGTATAATCAATCATTCATCAGTTATAATACAAGTCGAGTCAGATTTGAGTGAGAGATAAGAAGAGTGAATGAGTTGGGGAGTGGGGGTAGAAAACAGAACTGTGTAACGGTTAGATCTGTCTTTTCTTTTTTTCTTTGTTTAGTTGTCCACTACAAAGTATCATGGATTCATGTGTGATGTGTCTACTTTTAATGGAGGATCTATAATTGATTTAGATACATAGAAAAAGAATATCTTCTGTTTATTACTATATGTTTAAGCGCATAAATCTTGCCTTGTTAAGAGAAAAAAATATTATTTTTCTTAAGAAAATTGATTACTCAATATTTGCTGACTTAGTTAAGTATCATACTATTATATTTAGAATTTAATGACAATGAGAAGTGTAACAAGAATATATAGTGATATTCGAGTGTTTCCTTGAAAATTTTGTATTAATATAGTACATTCTATTTGTATTGAACAACGTTCAAGCTTTTTACATTTTAATGTGCTAATCTGAGTGGTGTTTCGATACATAAATTTTAAAATTTTTGTTTTTTTGTTTATTAAGTTTACAAGTTATGGTAATTTTGTATAGTGGATCAAATTTCCTTTTTCATTTGGAAAGTAAAGGCCTAGACCCTATCTTAAGATCTATAACTCATGTATTTTTACTTCAAGTGAAAATCATATCTTGGATCTCCCAATAATAAAGTGAGTGTCCAACAACTACATGAAATAGTAGTGGAGAAAATTTTCTTCCTAAATGTTTATGATATTGAATTGTTATGGTCACTTTTTTGAACTTCTTGTGAGGAATCTCTCAAATATTTTTCATTTTAACTCTATCTAACCTGGTTGGTATGTTCCCTAAAACTCGAAATGAAGAAGTTCCTTAATTCTTTTTTCGCCTGTTTTGTTTACATTTTTTACCATCTTTTCTTTTCTTTTTCGCTCATGATAAGAGCATTAGACGCACTTGAGATTCCTATTTCTACGTGGTGAATAGAGATCTTTCAATTTTTGCCTCTCCGATGTAAACCTCTAAAGTCGTTTGTGTTACTTAAGTGACATGTTAATTATTGTAAACAAACATATAAAAAAAGAAATTGTAAAGAAATACTGTAACTATTTTGAAGATACACGGAGACTCAATTTTTGTTAGTCTAAATCTATTATAATAAAACATGGCATCTGGTTGTCTAAAAGATAAGTTTGGTTGTTTATTTCTATTGGGAGTTTGATAAAGATCAGATCCAAACGACCGATATAAAATTCTCTTCGTTTAAATCGTCACATTTTGAATCAACACTTGGTCGCTCGAAGGTTTATACTTTCGGCTATGGAAAGTGAAATGGAGGCTTGTCTGTTTGCCCTAGATATTGGGCTCTCTAAGGAAAATTCACCTTATATACGAAGGAGATAGCCATACGATCGTTGGATTAATCACGAACGGTCAGGATGAACCTCCTTGGCCCCAATAGCGTTATCCGGTTCTGTCGAAGAGATGCAAACACGGCGGCCCACGAGAAGGCCCAGCAATTTATGACTAACTGAATCTCATGTTGGAATTGTAATCTTTGTTTTTCTTTAACTTCATTGTCTTGTATCTCATTTGCTGCTTAGTCAGCCTTATACGAATTTTTCTTTTTTGTTGAAAGACCTTGTACGAAGTTGAATTTCAAAAAAAAAAAAAGCAAAAAAGAAAAGACATCCTAGAGGTCCCAATTATAATAAGTACAGCCATTTCATATTTATTTTTTTGGAATTGGACGTAGAGCTCGCCTGCCAATTTCCCTACCAAGTACCGACGTCGCTCCCAAATCCAACTTATATACAGGAATTAGAGAGTATGTCTAAATCAAGAAGATTCAGACTAATACAAACCTTCCACAATCTGACCAAACCCAATTCAGACTGCAACTCAGACTTGTAAAAAGTAATCACTACTACGATTCAACTTAACTTGCAACAAAAAAAAAAAAGATTCAACTTTACTTCCTCAATAACAATTTATCTAGAAGTGTATTCATAATATCTGAAAGCTCAACAATAGATTGTCAAAAGCAACGAAACTGGTGGCACAAATAATGAAATAAATCACAGTTTCATCATACTTTAGTTCGAAGCTATTCTAAAGTGATATGCTATAATAAGATTCTGAAAGACCATCACTCTGAAATCAAGGAAGGTCTGAGCTAGCAGGTCCTGCACCGTAACCACCACCACCACCGCGACCAAAACCGGGCCTCCCGCCTGGACCTCCCTGCAAATACGAATTTAACAATCAGTTAATAAGATTCCCAAAGTGGTTGGTATTAGGGGGGAAACAAAGCCTCCTAGCTATTACTCAGTAATGGTATGGTATAATTGAATTGCAAACAGAAAATCCATTTTTGAAAATTTAAAACAAGCATTTCATTAAAAACTTATTGTAGTCAGTAGAATCATGTTATTAGTGCAACAATTCATCTATAGAAAAGATAAATAAGGAAAAGAGCACAATGTCCAAAACTTTCAATTTGTATTTGGAAAGCGTAATCCCATTCAGAGCGGTGTTCCGAAAAAAGCAAGAATTAAAAACTAAGTAGATAACAGAACTACGAGGAGTTCCGAAAAAGAAACCAATCAACCATTCTTGAGGCGTTAAAATGAAGTCCTGAAGTAATAAAAACGAAGAGGCTAGTCTCGGAGTGTATGCCTCTAACCGTGTCTTCAGACATTGATCACAATGTCGAACTAGAAGTCTACAACATGTCTGAACTCCAACGTGTATATGACCTTATTCGACACTTCACATTGATTCATATACAAGTTCGAGAAATTTGGAATAGCAAGGCCGGAGTACATTTGGTTTACTTAGCCCATATAGTATTCACATAGGTAAACAAATACTTGAAGTGTTTTCAAGCATGTACAGAAGCAATTAAATTCCTAATACCGAAAGTTTACTTATCACACTTCCCTTAACTACAAAAGTGAAAGCATTAGTCATAACCTTGATACAAAATAACAATCCAAAACTATAAAACAGAACTTTACCCTAAAAGAAGGTTGGAATTCAGGTGGAGCTCCTCCTTTGTCACCGAACTCGCCAGTAGGCCCTCGGGGACCTCCTCGGTACCCATCACGATCACCAAATCTGGGTCTGTCTCCTTCGAAACGAGGAGGACCTCTGAAATTTCAACAATGAACAAACCCCAACAAATCAAAATTCAAATTTTATATAAATAAAACCCACATAAACTAATCCCATCGTGATGGGAGACAAACTTAGCGTGCCCCTTATAAGGGATTAAAGATCACTTCTCACTAACGCAATTTAAGGTGGCGAGGCCCTAAAGTGCCAAACCGACAATGTCGCCAGCATCCTAGAAGGCTGGTCAACGCAATCTAATAACAATTTAGCATCTGCTCAGATGTTCAAAAATCACCACTAAAATGGTTGATAGAACTAAAATATTACCTAGGTCGATCTCCTTGAGGACCCATTGGCCTACCACCAGGCTTAAGAGATTTCTTCAAAGTAGCAGGAACAATCTCAGATGGAAGATTCAAATACGTTCGAAGAAATTCAATGCCTTCATTAGTGAGATACCAGTAATAATGCATCCAAGCAAAAGTCTCACGAACGTATTCTTTCGATTTGAAGCTTTGCATCAGCTTGATTACCTGCAAGTTTGGTACATCAATGTCTGGATGTTTTGCGAGATTGTAATCTTTCTTCGCATAGCAAACTCCCTCTGATTTGATTCCAAGTAAAAGATAAAGTAGATAAGAAATTAAAATAGAACTATAAATTGTTTAATTAGTAATGTAGTTAGAGAGTGAAAATGGAACCTTGGAAGAGGTATTTGGAGATCTCTCTACGGTTCTTCTCTGAAATGATCTGAGAGAAAATGATAATAATAATAATAATTATGAGATTTGCATTGCTAGAAAGGAAAGTTGGAAAATTAGGGTTTTTCACTTACCATGGTTGGAGATGTTGAGAAGAAGACGAAGATGAGACGAGGGAGGTTCTGCTGTTTCTGGTTACTTCCGTGATCACTTTACTGCATAAGTTTGTAGTGGAAGAGAGAACCACAAAACCCTAGAAGGAAGTTCTATAGGCAACCCCAATTTTGTTCTTCACGCCCCTTAAATTAGATTCCGTTTTGATCCCCACTTTGTGACCAACTGGCCGTTTTGACCACTATAAAGTACAAGTGTCTCACAGTTCGATTTGACCTCTAAAATTTGTCCATATTTCCACTTTTACCCTTATTGAATTTTTGTTTTTATAAAGTTTTGTTTGTTCACCTCATATTCCTTTTGTCGTCCACTTCACTCTCTCGCTCCTCTAGTGCATCACTCCCTCAGTCTTCCGCATCACTCCCTCTCCACAATACCTTCTCCAACCTAAAAAGATAGTTGATTCTTATGTATTGCACATTTAGTTTACATTTTTACCCTGTGAGATGTGACGTCGTCACATCTGAACCTAATCTTAGCTCTCTCGAATTTGAAATTTCATCTCCACACTAGACATTTTGCACTGATGTCAATTATTGTTTGTTCTGACGTAATTCTTTTTCGTATTAAAAAGTTATTTTTGGAACAAAGACTAATTTATTATTAGAAAACTCCATTGGAAAAGGGGTCCGCCTCACTCATATTAGTTTGTGAAGTCTTAGCCTTCTCACAAACCAGGGGCGAGCCCACATAGGGGCCCGTGGGGGGGCACGACCCTAATGTGACTCGTATGTGTTAAATTGCATTTGTGACTATATTATGTATCTATAGTTCCTCATTTTAAACAAAATTCTTCTCTAGCTCAAGTGGTAAAACGCTTGGGCTACATTGTGGAGGTCTTGAGATCAACCCACACAAAACACCATTTTTTCTTGAATTTTCATTACTTACACTTTTTTCGTAGAATGTCTACTATTTACGTTAGTTAAAAGTATTGTTTGGTTTAAGATGACTGCTTATTGAAAATACTTTATAAAGTGCATGTTTGGTCTAAAATTGGTTCTTATTAATTGAACAAATTCAATTTGACCTCCTTAAAGTGACCAACTTAATAAAACGACTTGGTTGAGATGATGAGTTTTCTAAATAACTCCCTTAAATTTGATTTTGTCTGATTTTTCAGTGACTTGTATTTTAGACTTTAAGATTATTTTTTTACACGTTTGTTATAGTAAACATGTTATTAGAAAGAAAAGTTTATCTTTATTTTTTTTTCATTACGATCACTTTTTTTTTTGAATTGTTCAGCGTGTCTCGAACCCTTGACCTCAAAGGTGGAAGATTATACCTCTTACCACTCCAACCAAGGGTTGTTGACTCATTACGATCACTTGCTCTTCATCATCTCCACAATCGTTTTCTTAATCTTCACCACTATCTCTTCATTCATTCCTTTGTTTTTTATTTTAATATTTTTTGGGATGCAATTGGGGGAAAGATCCCCAAACCATATTAATGAGAAAATTATTACTTGTTGTACATCAAAATTACCATGGAATATCTAAACTATAAATAAAATTTTGTTGAAGTCTTATTTTTTTATTCAGCCTGATCGTACACTATGGAATTCTTTCACTAACTATTACAAAAAAAAGTGCCCCCACTCATAAAATTTTCTGGCCTCGCCACTGTCACAAACTGGGGCAATTCGAAGGCACTCGGACTGGGCCTAATCAATAATGGGTTTGAACAGTACAGACTCAACCCAGTCTCATGCCCACATGAAGTGCCACCCTCCTCGTCGTCCTCGAGCAAAAAATGGGGCCCACATAGATATACTATTGGTGAAGGTGGTAATCTATCATTGGTGCTTCCCAAGAAAAAACTTGGGAGAATTACTGAAACCCCCGACTTTTGATTATGCGTTTACTGAAACCCCCGACTTTTATTAGTAATTACTGAAATCCCCGACTTCTGTTAGATTTAACGGTGTGATGCTGTTAAAGGGAGAGAAATGACCAAAAGGCCATTTACTAAAACCGGACCTGTTGGGATCAGAAAACGCGAGCGCCTTAAACATGATACCGGGGCGCTTATATCAACAATCCTTCTTCTCCAACCAGAACAAATACCCAAATCCGTCACTTAATTTGAAATCAAAACATACTCTCTGGTCACAATCTAACTAGTCATAAATTATTATGGTTCATTCAAGTCTTACCACACTATCAAAGATAAAAATCTAAAACCAAATAGAGCATAAGTAATCGAAAAGCTCCAAACTCCTGCTCCATTCTCTCAAAGTCCATAGAATCTTCAAATGACTTCAAATCCCTAGCATTATCTATCATTAACAAAATTTCAAAACATAATGAAAGTATTTAAAAAATTCAAAATATAAAGAGATTGTGATGCAGGGGCACCCGGCGTGGAGACTTTTTCCATGACCGAACCCGGTCATGGGCCAACCGGCCAGAGAGAGTAGATTTAGGAAGTCCTTATTTTAGTATGATTATTAGATAATTTAGGTTTAGGAAATTATGTTATTTTAGTATTTCCAATAATTGGAAAGGTCCAGATTTGAGTCTAGTTATTTAGGCAGTTGCAGTATTTTAATTATTTAGGAAAGTCTAATTCAAGTCTATCTAGGAAAGTCCAGAATCCTATAAAAGGATATCTAGTTTGTCTATTATTCTCAGATTGAGAGAAAAACCCATTTGAAGTTTTAATAAAGTTGAGTATTTAGAGTTATTTGATCTTTATTTTCATCGTTCTTATTTAGTTATTTCATTTCTTTAATTCCGCTGCGTTTCTACATCAAGTGGTATCTAGAGCCAGAAAATTTTTTTTTTCTCTTCATCACCATGGTTAACACTACTATCACCGCTACACCAACTAAGGAGAAAACACCAACCTTTTCATCTGAATGGGACAACATTAAAGAAGGGCTATCTGCAGGTAAAAAGTTGGAAGAAGGTTTCAAGGAGTACAAGAAGGAAACAACAGAAAAATTCGAACGAATCGATCAACGTTTCGATCAACTCACCGATTCCATCAACAATCTTTCAAAGCAACTCAAAGGTATGTGTATCAATCAACCCTCTTCCCACACTTCAAACCCGTTACCTATCGGTTCCAATACACCACCAATCCTCACCACCACTTCACACCCTAACCGGTTTTCACCTATAGGCTTCCCTACCGATACCAACATACCCCTATTCGGTCACACCATTAGCAATCCTTGCCCAATTACACCTCCACCCTCCATCACAAACAACCCAACGACTCCTACAGTAAAACCAACAACATACCCCTCCTATAACATTCCACACTCAACCACTCCCAACACCCCACAACCATCATCATTCTCCTTCACCAATTCCACCATAAACCAAAACCGACCACAACCCGAACCCTACCTCCTAACCGAACATCACCACTATTCGACATCACCCGAACATCGTATCCCAACCAACAACCAACACACCAACAGTGGACACCAACAACAAACCCAACCTATCGGTCCCTCACGTCCTTCCCCAACGTATCTCGACCCTCACACCCAAAACCCGTTCACCCGAACCGACACCCATCTTCTTTACCAACCACACCCCTACCTCCAAAACCAACAACCCGACAACCACCATTACCCCCACACTCGCGATACAACACCATCACCTAACCAGCCCTATCAACTCCGAGAACACCCAAACACCACTCGACCCCAAGTTACCGAAACAGCCTTACCCTATCATCTCCAAACCGATCCTCACCCTAATCCACGTAACCGAGACCCATACCAACCGATCACCCGAAACCGAGAGACCAACCTAACCCTGATGAGTCATGAAAATGTCTCATCTGAATCTCTTAATTTGGATTAGTTAGTCCAGTTCGAGCGGTTACTCTGATGATTTGTTTGATTTTCTTTCTCAGGTCTCATTTACGGAGTTCGAGGCGAAAACATCGTGATAAAGACATACTTGAGGGGCATTTTGGTCATTTTAATGACAAGGGTATTCTGGTCAATATTAGTGCTCAGATGAGAAGTGGAGTCCATGACGAGTCCGTTGGTGAAAACAGAAGTTAAATCGGAGTCCGGACGAGAAAGATAAAGCGAGTCAAAGTTTGGGTCAGAATTAGTTGATTATAAGTCAACATAGATTTTCGGAGACACGTGGCACAAATGTAAACGTCAATATGAGATTTTTCGGTGCACTGTTGGGCGTAGGCGGTAGACTTTCGGGATGCATAAGAGTCTTCGATCCCATACACGTGAAAACAGTTTACCATGATAGTCCCAAGTGCTCCAGCCCTTCATCTCCATGCACGCTGTGATCGGACGGCATCTGCGCGATCCTTGCTATCCGACGCCTTGTATAAGTACGTCTCACACTCTTAAACTGCTCCCCGCTACACCATATCACTCCTAATCTCCTACACAACGTGAATTGGTTAGTTGGCACCAGATTTGTATCTCCATTTCTCTTTATCTCCTCTCTATATTTAGTAGAAACAAAATAAAGATAGAGAGGGAAAGTTTAAGAACCGAGAAGGAAAGATTGAGAGAAGGCAAGATTTTGAAAGAAAAAAAAGGAAAGAAGAACCGGGAGAGAGAGAGATTTATTTTCTCTTTCTAACAGAAAAGGAAAGAGGATGGAAACGAGCTAGAGAGAGAGAGAGAGACATTGGCTCGGCTATATTACAACAACATCACGGCCATTGAAAGGGACTCGGTTTTGGGGATTGATCCTCTCGAGCTCGACCTATAGCAAAATCAGAGAGAGAGAGAGACAGAGAAAGACAGAGAGAAAGAGGAGAATCATCTCTCCATTCGGCCATTAAAGTATAACCGAGAGCTAGAGTGAGAAAGAGTTTGAGAGTTTACTGTTAGGTTTCTTTTTCTTTTGATTCTTCTCTTTGTGAGAGAGAGAAGGAGAGATTGAAAGAGTTAGTAAGAGAGAAGCTCTTGAATTGTAGAGAGAGAAAGAGATTTAATTAAAGTTATAAAACTCCATTATTATTTTTTCTTCTTTCTTCATCATATTCGGTTATAAAGATTAAGAGAGAGTTTCTGTGTTCATTAGAGAGAAAAAGAGAGAAGATTGAAAGAAAAAGAAAGAGAAAACAGAGAAGGAGAAGAAAAACCAGGGAAGGAAAATTATTTTCTCACCTGGAAATCGTTTCCGGGAAGACGAGAAAATAGTTTTCCCTAAGGGTCTGTTTGGCGGAATTTTGGGAAAAACAGAAGGAAATCATTTCCCTAAGGCCCTGTTTGGTTTGGAAATAGCGAAAAAGATAAGTTTTCTTCCATTCTCTTTTATTATTCATATTTATTTAAATCTCGATCATGATTAGCTAAGACTCTCCATCTAGGGTTTTACGATGAAACCCATTTTTGACCTTTTAGAGATATAATTTTTATTGATTAACTCTTGATTAATGCTTCATAGTTTAATTCGTTTTAGTTTGATAAATAGATTTTCTTTTCACTATTTATACTTTTCGATTTGATGCATCGTGCTTATGTTAAATCATTTGACGGTTCATACTTATTAATTGATAAATAGTAGTTTAGAGATTTATTTATTTAAAATAAAATGATTACATTGTTATGTTTTATTCGGTTTTAACGAAAACATCTCCCGGAATTAGGATAGTTCATTATCCGAAATTCTGAGTTATAAAAAAGAGAATTAACCATTTTAAGTATTTGTTTCTAAAAGTGATTTTATGTGGTGGAATCCTAAACCCTAGACTCCTCTCCCCATTTGAGTTCATTTTCATTTCCGTAATTTTATTTATTTTATTTTAAAAACCAAAATCAAAACCATTTTCAAAATCGTCTTACTTCCAAGTCTTAGAATAGGTTTCACTTAGTCTCTGAGGAACGAACCGGTCTTACCGGAATTATTACTTGACGCCCGTATACTTGCGGGTGGTGACCTATTTAGGGTAACCTTCTAGGCCCATCAAGTTTTTGGCGCCGCTGCCGGGGACTATGTTTTAAATTTATTCTAATTTTGGAAAGTTTTTATTTTTGGTAAGTTTTGAATTTTGGATACTTTGACTTGCTTCTCTGTTTTT
The DNA here is from genome assembly GCF_041429995.1 of Eschscholzia californica. Classification (NCBI taxonomy): domain Eukaryota; kingdom Viridiplantae; phylum Streptophyta; class Magnoliopsida; order Ranunculales; family Papaveraceae; genus Eschscholzia; species Eschscholzia californica. The sequence goes on along the minus strand of NW_028238483.1, from coordinate 40,194,284 downwards.
TGGTGTGCAGAACACTAAGGAGCTGAAGAGGAGGCGCAACAAGGAGGAGGACCTCAAAAGAAGAAATTTACTGTTTTTATTTTTTTGTATTTATTTTGGTGAGGAGAGACTTAGACTTTTTAGTACTTTCTTTTGTTTTGACCCTAAATTGGAGGGCTTTTATAAATTGTAACCGAAAAACCAAAAAGAAGCCTCGGGTTCGAACACTCGCGGGGAGAGTGGCCCGGGTCGTCTACAAAGGTCGTCGCCCGTCTTGAACGGGAGGTAATTTTTCTAATCACCCACGAATCCCCTGTTAGTGGGTACTTTTTATAAGATCTTAGTAGTGCTTCCTCGGTTTTTGTGTTAAAAAAAAAAAAAAAAAAAAAAAAAAAAAATGGACCAATAAAAAGGAATCAAGTGTAGTTTTTGCAAGTGTCAATTCCCATCTTGTGATCGTGCCTGACCATCATGGCGCATTTTTCTAATGGTTGGACGTACCCTGTTGATGATGATGACCTTGATCTAAAGGGACCCGTCATCAACCGAACTGATATAACCTTAAGAGAATACCAACAGTTGCGTAAAGACTGGCTTAACCAACGTGGTACGACTCTAAGAGATTGTCAACGACTTAACGAGGGGAATAGGCTAGTTGAGCCTAACCGAACTGGTATGACCCTAGGAGAGTACCAACAGATGTGTAGAGACGAGCCTAACCGACCGGGTATGACATTTCAGGATTATAAACGAATGTCTAGAAACAGTCCGATTAGTGAGTGGAGTAGACCATATGAGCCTGATCAATCTCATATGACATTAGGAGATTATCAACAAATGTGTAGAGATGGTCCGATTAGCGATGGATATGGTCCGACGCCAAATATATATGAAAGACCTCATAGTCCACACTATTCTGAGACCAATGACTTTAGAGACAAGTATGATCCTAATATGTACGGTGAGAGTTTTTATCAAGAGTCTTCATTTAATTACACTCGTGAGCCTTATTATGAGGAGACTCTTGAAGATAGATCTCGATCAGAGTCCGAGAGTCGTCTTATTGAGATTATGTCACAATTTGCGACTCAAATGCAGCAGGATACTGAGTCCTTGGCTCAACAGATGAAAATGTTTAAGTCGCAGTTATTCGCCGACGAGGAAGGGGGTTCACCACCCCAAACTCAGGAAGGTACTAGGTACGATGACGAGGTTAATACGTCTAACCCTAGTACTAAGTTAAATGTCGATGAATTTACTGATAATACCCTAGAGCCTGAAAGGTCTGATGACCTTGTTGTCTTGCTTCCTCCACCTATGTCATCTCACCATGATAGGACTACACTAGACATTGATATTCAAGATGATGGCTCTATGAGCAAGTTTGGGAATGACACTATTCTGAACTTTCCGACATTTGAGATTTGTAAGGAGTCAGCCTTAGATGAAATTCTAGGAAGGCATGATATTATACCTGACTGCGAGGCTTCAGATGTCTTTGAGGACATTGATAACGTTAGAGACATGTTAGATACTTTGTCAGACTGTGTACCTAAGGAAACCATGGACCTTGACCTGGTCCCCGAGCATATTGCCTTACCCTTAGAGTCTAGTTTGACCTTTCACATGGTCTCAGACTCGGTTGTTGATCCCTTTTGGGACACTTCAGATGTCTCCTCTAGAACGTCTATGGAAATAGTGGATATTCTATCCACTAAGCTTGCAGATGACTTTCTGCCTTCGACGGATATATTGGCCCTTCATTGTTATGTCGATCCTTTTGATGACTTTCTAGTCATTGGTCCAAGTATTTATAGTTACTTAGTGGACTGTGCATCCACTAAGTTTGGGGATTGCCCCTCATCTTTAATAGTCTCACATGCACTCTCTGCAATTCACAAAGATGTGAGACTATCGTTCACTGAAAACTTTGTGTTTTGGGTGGACCCACAGATGTATCGAATATTGGTTTACAGTTAAACACATATCTGTAATCCAGTAGGTTAGTTCTTTCTATTTGTTCGAGTCATCTGTTTCGTCTGGCTGAAGACGTTAAACTTAGCGCTTTCTGGGAGGCAACCCACGCTTAGGACTTCCGAATCAGGTAATATCTTTCCCTCATCCTGTTATTTTTGCATAGTCTTCAGAACATTGAGGACAATGTTCGGTTTAAGTTTGGGGATAGGGGATTGAAATTTTTGCTAAGTCCTTATTTCAAAAATTCAAAAGGGTTTAAAATTTTTCAAAATTTTTAATTTTTGGATTGAAAATGCGAGTCTAGTTGTTTTTGCTTGTTAATAGTTATAGAGTCTAGTTCGTCAGACTACACTTTTGCTAAAGGTTTTTTTTTTTCACGAATTTCGAGTCTTGAGGTTGTCTGTGCACTAGCCATGTGAGTGTTAGATAGGTGAAGAGTTGACTTTTCTGAGAGAACTTAATCGATCATTAGTGGAGACTTAACCTATGTGAGATTCTGAGCCTTTCTTGTTGTTTTGAGTGATCTCTTCTGAGCTAATTCTGAGTAGAATGAAGAGCTACTCAACCTCGCAATATTGAAAGAAGAACTCATTTGATCTATTGAGTTCAAATTTTACAACCACTAGGGATGTCATCAGGAAGTAAACCTTTCTCTTGTAGTCTGAGAAACTTGAAAACAGTGTCAACTAGAAGAAGATAGAAAGCCATTTGTTAGAATCCTGAGAATAAGGCATGAAGCAAAGTGGAGAGAATTTTACCCAAGGAAAGTGTTAAGAAAGTTGTATTTGTATTTTGAGCATAGTACCAGTGTACTGAAAAAAAAAAAAAAAAAAAAAAGGAAAAAAAAGAAAAAAAAAGGAAATAGAAAAATCAAAGAAAAAGTGTGTTTGTTTAGTTTAAGTGTTTATCCCTTGAATTGGTTCTTGAAGATTTGAAGACGTCGAGTTCTCAGGAGTTCTAGTCCATCCTTAGTGTCTATTGACCTCTAGGAAGCATTGCTAGAAAGTAGATCAGGTGAGAAGAGTTGGTTAACTTCCCCATTCCATATTAGTGGTTGTTTCCTTCCTATGAGATCAGTCGTTTACGGAAAATTTAGTCCATCTTTTGTAATGTGTGGAGTTTTCTTTCATACTCATACTCGCACATTGAGTGAGCCATTTCTGAGTGACTTTAATTTTTGAGTGTATGACCGTGAGGCAGTAGTCGAGGCGAAATGTATCGAGACGGTAATCAAGGTCTTGTCTTTTCAGAACCGAAATGATACTCATATTGGCTGGTCACGTGCACTTTGGGACTTGATTACTAGTGAAGGGATTTTTAGCTTTTGTATGGTCTAGTCGACTTGGATTTTGTGTCTATTAATTTTCGAAAATCTACCAGATAAACATTTTTAGACCATATCATATTTAGACCCTTCTGCATTTTGAAATTTCTGAATTTTGTGGGTATATTCACTGCAAACCCTCACGAGACAAAACTCGTCCTCTAGGGTAACCTAGAGGTTTAACGGCTTGTTGCACGTGCTAAGTGCAATCGTGAGTCCCTACGAAAGTGGTGAAATGGGTTTAGTTTTATTTTTCTGTTTTGCTCGAGGACTAGCAAAATCTAAGTTTGGGGATGTTTTGATGAGTCATGAAAATGTCTCATCTGAATCTCTTAATTTGGATTAGTTAGTCCAGTTCGAGCGGTTACTCTGATGATTTGTTTGATTTTCTTTCTCAGGTCTCATTTACGGAGTTCGAGGCGAAAACATCGTGATAAAGACATACTTGAGGGGCATTTTGGTCATTTTAATGACAAGGGTATTCTGGTCAATATTAGTGCTCAGATGAGAAGTGGAGTCCATGACGAGTCCGTTGGTGAAAACAGAAGTTAAATCGGAGTCCGGACGAGAAAGATAAAGCGAGTCAAAGTTTGGGTCAGAATTAGTTGATTATAAGTCAACATAGATTTTCGGAGACACGTGGCACAAATGTAAACGTCAATATGAGATTTTTCGGTGCACTGTTGGGCGTAGGCGGTAGACTTTCGGGATGCATAAGAGTCTTCGATCCCATACACGTGAAAACAGTTTACCATGATAGTCCCAAGTGCTCCAGCCCTTCATCTCCATGCACGCTGTGATCGGACGGCATCTGCGCGATCCTTGCTATCCGACGCCTTGTATAAGTACGTCTCACACTCTTAAACTGCTCCCCGCTACACCATATCACTCCTAATCTCCTACACAACGTGAATTGGTTAGTTGGCACCAGATTTGTATCTCCATTTCTCTTTATCTCCTCTCTATATTTAGTAGAAACAAAATAAAGATAGAGAGGGAAAGTTTAAGAACCGAGAAGGAAAGATTGAGAGAAGGCAAGATTTTGAAAGAAAAAAAAGGAAAGAAGAACCGGGAGAGAGAGAGATTTATTTTCTCTTTCTAACAGAAAAGGAAAGAGGATGGAAACGAGCTAGAGAGAGAGAGAGAGACATTGGCTCGGCTATATTACAACAACATCACGGCCATTGAAAGGGACTCGGTTTTGGGGATTGATCCTCTCGAGCTCGACCTATAGCAAAATCAGAGAGAGAGAGAGACAGAGAAAGACAGAGAGAAAGAGGAGAATCATCTCTCCATTCGGCCATTAAAGTATAACCGAGAGCTAGAGTGAGAAAGAGTTTGAGAGTTTACTGTTAGGTTTCTTTTTCTTTTGATTCTTCTCTTTGTGAGAGAGAGAAGGAGAGATTGAAAGAGTTAGTAAGAGAGAAGCTCTTGAATTGTAGAGAGAGAAAGAGATTTAATTAAAGTTATAAAACTCCATTATTATTTTTTCTTCTTTCTTCATCATATTCGGTTATAAAGATTAAGAGAGAGTTTCTGTGTTCATTAGAGAGAAAAAGAGAGAAGATTGAAAGAAAAAGAAAGAGAAAACAGAGAAGGAGAAGAAAAACCAGGGAAGGAAAATTATTTTCTCACCTGGAAATCGTTTCCGGGAAGACGAGAAAATAGTTTTCCCTAAGGGTCTGTTTGGCGGAATTTTGGGAAAAACAGAAGGAAATCATTTCCCTAAGGCCCTGTTTGGTTTGGAAATAGCGAAAAAGATAAGTTTTCTTCCATTCTCTTTTATTATTCATATTTATTTAAATCTCGATCATGATTAGCTAAGACTCTCCATCTAGGGTTTTACGATGAAACCCATTTTTGACCTTTTAGAGATATAATTTTTATTGATTAACTCTTGATTAATGCTTCATAGTTTAATTCGTTTTAGTTTGATAAATAGATTTTCTTTTCACTATTTATACTTTTCGATTTGATGCATCGTGCTTATGTTAAATCATTTGACGGTTCATACTTATTAATTGATAAATAGTAGTTTAGAGATTTATTTATTTAAAATAAAATGATTACATTGTTATGTTTTATTCGGTTTTAACGAAAACATCTCCCGGAATTAGGATAGTTCATTATCCGAAATTCTGAGTTATAAAAAAGAGAATTAACCATTTTAAGTATTTGTTTCTAAAAGTGATTTTATGTGGTGGAATCCTAAACCCTAGACTCCTCTCCCCATTTGAGTTCATTTTCATTTCCGTAATTTTATTTATTTTATTTTAAAAACCAAAATCAAAACCATTTTCAAAATCGTCTTACTTCCAAGTCTTAGAATAGGTTTCACTTAGTCTCTGAGGAACGAACCGGTCTTACCGGAATTATTACTTGACGCCCGTATACTTGCGGGTGGTGACCTATTTAGGGTAACCTTCTAGGCCCATCAAACCCTTACCCAAACCCGAGAACCAAACACACCATTCCACCGTACAAACACCCAAACCCAACGACAACCGATTGTTTTTCAAACCCCTCAAACCGATCTCGAACACCACCATCAACAAACCGAAACCGATTGTCCCCATCCAAATTCATCTTACCGTATTCGAATGGAAGTACCATCATATGATGGTTCAATAAATATCGAAGACTTCTTAGATTACGTCTCACGACTCGAGATCTTCTTTGATGTTATGCAAGTAGAAGGTCCTGAACAGGTACGTTGTGTTACTGGTTATTTATCTAAAACTGCTCTAACTTGGTGGAAACAAGAATCCGAAAATCGACGTTTATCACAACTACCTCCTATCTCTTCTTGGTTAGAGCTTAAACCATTAATGTTCTCACGATTCCTCCCTCCGGAATATGAGAACCAATTGTGTGTTGATTATTTGTGTTGCCGTCAAGGAAGACGTTCAGTTGAGGAATATGCTTCGGAATTCCAACGTCTAATCACAAGGCTTAATCTCCCCGATTCAGAATCAATGAAAGTGGAAAAATTCAAAGACGGACTTCGGAATGATATTAAGGATTTGGTTAATTTAGGGTCTTTCAGTTCCGTATCTGAATGTATCAGTATAGCTCGATCTTTTGAATCAGATTCTCGTTCCATCTTTCGGGGACACAGTACTAGAAGTCAATCGGTAAGAACTTTACCGGATGAATTAGATCAACCAAAGCAATCGGAGGAGGGAACTAAAACAGTAGCTGAAAATCCTTATAAAAAACCTCCACCGGTAAAGTGTTATCGTTGTTATGAAACGGGACACTATTCTAATGCTTGCCCCTCTCGCGGTAAAGCAAATATTATAGAGAAGAAATCAGATTCTGATTCGGATGAAGAACAGTTGGAACGTATTAACCTTACTCCAGACAACGGTGATCGAGTTATGTTACTAACTCGGAGAGTTCTTTTTACACCGTTCGGGAGGAATTTATCTCAACGAAAGAATTTGTTCGTTACACGGGGAACAGTACTGAATAAAGTGTTACCTATAGTGATTGACAATGGTTGTGTAGAAAATTTAATTTCTACAAAGCTTGTCAATTTCTTAGGTATTCCCACAATGATTAAGTCAAACCCGTATAAAACCGCTTGGATTCAGTCGGGTACTACTACACGGGTTGATCACATGTGTACTATTAATCTTTCTATTGGTTCTTCTTATTTGTCTACAGTTAATTGTGATGTCACAGATATGGATTTATGCCACATCATATTAGGACGACCATGGAAATCTGATGTTGATGCCACTTACCGTGGTCGTTTGAATGTTTATGAATTTCCATGGAAGAAGAAGATCGTGACGTTATTACCAATTGAAGATGGATCGGAGGAACTACATTCTCTTCACAAACGGTTCGGGACGAACCTCTTGAGGGAAGGGGATGCTGATGCAGGGGCACCCGGCGTGGAGACTTTTTCCATGACCGAACCCGGTCATGGGCCAACCGGCCAGAGAGAGTAGATTTAGGAAGTCCTTATTTTAGTATGATTATTAGATAATTTAGGTTTAGGAAATTATGTTATTTTAGTATTTCCAATAATTGGAAAGGTCCAGATTTGAGTCTAGTTATTTAGGCAGTTGCAGTATTTTAATTATTTAGGAAAGTCTAATTCAAGTCTATCTAGGAAAGTCCAGAATCCTATAAAAGGATATCTAGTTTGTCTATTATTCTCAGATTGAGAGAAAAACCCCTTTGAAGTTTTAATAAAGTTGAGTATTTAGAGTTATTTGATCTTTATTTTCATCGTTCTTATTTAATTATTTCATCTCTTTAATTCCGCTGCGTTTCTACATCAGATTGCTTCTGAGAAGAAGACTCGATGTCATCAATAAAATCACCAATATAAAAAGAACACCTTGCATGGTTCTCAAGAGAAAGAACATATACAAAAAAGTGCATGAAAATAGGTAGGGTAGTCATACCCAAGCATCTACGGAAAATGGTTCCTTCCCTTTGAGCTTTACTTAGAGTCACTATCATCGAAATCTCAAGCATATAATCTCTTCATTTGTTTTCTTTAAATAAAATTCACATTACTAATTGATGTATTCTCCCTCTCTCTTCATTCGGTGTTGTGCACGTTAATCTTTGGGACAATTGGATTTTAAAACAGAAACCTAGGATTGGAAATCAATCGATAACCCATCAACAGAAAAAATTTTGAATTTAAAGCAGAAACCTAGGATTGGAAATCAACCGATAACCCATCCGCAGAAACCTAGGATTTTAAAAAATTCGATTTTAAAGCAGAAACCTAGGATTGGAAATCTCCGGTAACCGGTTAGTATGATCTGGTCCTTCTAGGTGTAGCTCCAGCGAGAACAACTGCTTCCTGTGCTTTGTCTCCAATAATTGACTATTGGTTGTGCTTCCTTCATAAAATTTGTTTCTCATCAAGAAAATAAACCTTAAATTTCTTCTAAGCAAGTGGGAGATTTTATATTAAGAAAAATATGAGCTTCTTTGAAACCCCCGACTTTTGATATTGTCCATTTATTTCAAAAGTCGGGGGTTTCAGTAATCTCAATTAGTAAAGGTGGGGGTTTTAGTAAGGGGATAAGTATGTTAGAAAAGTCGGGGGTTTCAGTAATCACATTATCAAAAGGTGGGGGTTTTAGTAAGAGGGCAAGAAAGTAATATTGAAAATATGAAAGTTAAATCTAACGAAAGTCGGGGGTTTCAGTAAACGCATTATAAAAAGTCGGGGGTTTCAGTAATTCTCTCAAAAAACTTTGATCTTTAAACCCATAATACAATAGCGACCCTGCCTACAACTTGGTCTTTCCCTCTCTCTGGCTGACCCTTCAATTCTAGCAAGAGACAGGATTCACTCCACCAACTCAAGAACTTCTCATTTTTTAAATACTCCCATCAAAATAACACCATATCTTCAACACAACCATCTCTCTCACTCTAAAAACCCTAATTATTTCTCTTTCAATTTCTCTATCCAAACATCCCACTTCAATTAGAAATCAATTACTCAATTCCCCATGACAAATTCAATGAGTTTGAAACATGGGCTTTCTCTATGGTGTCCTCAATCTTCCTTTGTAAATCGAATTCCTTCTTCTTCTTCACTTCCATTTGTCAGATCCCAAAGAAAATCCATAGTTTCTTCAGCTTCTTTTGCTAATGAAAATCGAGAGTGAGTATATTTGATTTAATTCTTCATACCCCATAACAATTTCAGAGTTAAAAAACAAAAAATATCTTTTCAAGTTTAACAAGTTCGAATTTTTATCAAATTTTCAGGTATGTTATAGTAGGTGGTGGAAATGCAGCTGGTTATGCAGCTAAAACTTTTGTTGAACATGGATTGGCTGATGGAAGGCTTTGTATTGTTTGTAAAGAGGTATACAAAAATGGGTTTCTCTCCAAATTGAACTTCATTTCTTCAAGTGTTTTCTAATTGTTAGAGTTCCATTAATGGTGGGTTTTTTTTTCTTGTACAGGCATTTGCTCCTTATGAGCGTCCAGCTTTGACTAAAGCTTATCTATTCCCCAAGGATAAAAAACCAGCTAGATTACCTGTAAGAAATTTTGTCCTAAATTATATTTCTTTTGATTTGGTTGTGAACTTTAGCTGATTTTTTATTCTTGTTGGATCATGTTTTAAGGGTTTTCATACTTGTGTTGGATCTGGCGGGGAAAGGCAAACTCCTGATTGGTACAAGGAACATGGCATAGAGGTTTGATATAGATATTACTTTTGCTATATTTTTCCTTTTCTCAAGAGTTTTCTATAGTTTATACTACATTTTGATTTTCAGCATCAGATAAGTTAAGCAGAGCGAAAGAAGTTTAAAATTTTCATTTGAGATATGAATCATGACTTAGAACTCAAGTAATTTTTTGGGACAACGGTGCGTAAAAAAAGTTCATTTGTCACAAATAAGTTCAAAATGAGATATTTTTAGTTAATACAGACCTTACCATCTATACCAGAAAAAGGAAATGTAAACAAAGTTTCAGAGCGGGTCGTATCATCATGTGTAGTCGTATGCCTCAAGTCTAAAACCTCCACATAACAGGTGCTTTGGTTGTTTAGTTTGTAATGTGGCCTTCACTGCAAAAATTATTTTGTGAACAAAGAAAAACGAAATTAACATTATTGTCTACTATTACCGGAAGTATTAACCTGGAGTGGTGTTTTATGGTGTTAAAATGATCGATACCAAGATATTTCTAAAATAATATAAAGGGCTTGATGAGTAATTCAAGAAAATACGTTTATATAAGTGTCGCACATGACTTATTCGCAAATTACTGAATGCACTCTATGCTTGAATTGTTGCTCATTTCTGTCTGGTGCCAATGGCTCGTTCTAGTTCCGTGTTTTATGACCCAATCTACAGACTACATATTACAATGATCTACAGACGAAAGTCCTGTAGCTCATATAACAATGTGATAATTCACTTTTTATTTCATCTCTCGTAATATATTTTATATAACTTCACTTCTTTGCTTATGATAGGTGATATACGAAGATCCCGTAACTGGCCTTGATATCCAAAAGCAGACTCTAACTACGTCTTCAGGAAAACTTCTCAAGTATGGGTCCCTCATAGTTTCTACTGGATGTACAGCTGTGAGGTATGCTTAAGTAATGTCACAAGTGATTGTCAGCAAGGTATTAAGTTTCGGTTTTGGCATAGATATCAGTAAGGTTGGAAGACAAATACGTCTTGGCCACGTTTCAGTTAGTACGAAAATCTTTACAAATTTATGGAAATGTTTGAAATATTGTGTAAATGAAGGAATATTATGAATTTTTTTTCTTATAAGTTAGCAAAGAATAAAGAAACATAAACGCATGCAAAATTTCATTTATCCTAACCAATTCATTATGTAAGAGATTTTATCCAACAGAACTTACAAAATTGTAATAGAGCTGAACGCGTCTCATATATATTAGATTCCCGGAGAAGATTGGAGGGAACTTACCTGGCGTACACTATGTTCGGGACGTTGCTGATGCTGATTCACTGATAGCATCGTTGGTATGTTCTTTTACACAATCCTTGTTCTTCAAGTTGTTTCTGTAATCTAATCCTGTAAACTTGTGTTTTACTATCTACAAAGCTAAACTAAGCTCAAACTATCTATTTGAAATTTAGTTTGATTCGTCATACTTCTCTTTGTTAGAGAGTTGTGAGCATCTCCAGCTACTCATGATGAATTTTACAACTATGCCACTTGGGAAGTCCTCAAATTTTTGTTCTATGATTTGGAAGCACAAACTAGCAAGTGTTTGTTGATATCAAGAGCTCATAAATTACCACCTTCTAGAAGTTAGATTTTGAGTTGCTGAGTAGGATCATCCGAAGCCAAAATGTGGGCGACTTGAGTAGTCAAGCTATCCTATAGTTTCATGCTAATTAAGTCCTATCTCACATTTTAGCATATATTAGATTTGTATAGTGGATGATAAGTTACTATAGGTTAGCGAAGTCGATTTCGAAGTGAAATTACACCTAATTTCAATCTTATTTCCAAGTTCCAACTGGTTATTAATTATATGAATGCACAATATCTCTAGGATCCTGCAAAATACTGATTTTTTTCTTTACCTACACATTTTTAATTGTACTTTAAGACCCTCATTCTTAAAGAACTTGTCTTCTAGGAGAAAGCACAAAAGGTTGTCATTGTTGGCGGAGGTTATATAGGCATGGAGGTTGCTGCCGCAGCTGTTGCTTGGAATCTTGATACCACGGTATGCTCCCAATTTTGTTTTAATAAACTTTGTAGTGGCACTACCACTCAAGTTGGTAATTCTATATAATTATTCGATTGCCAGTGCTTATCATTTCGGTAAAATGATTGCCATTTCTAATTTATTTATATACTTACTAGTTGCTAAAATCTCTAACTTCTATTGATGTATGATGGGTTTTATTTCGCTTGTGCTAAATAGATCATATTCCCTGAGAGTAATCTACTCCCACGATTGTTTACTCCTTCACTTGCGCAAAGATATGAAGAACTCTATCAACAGAATGGCGTTAAATTCCTCAAGGTACTTACTTTTCAACTTTCATGTTATGGGTAGTTACATCTTTATCTACTACGTAATTGTGCGTGGTCCTAGATACAACTTATAAGTTATATAACTTTCTTAACCATGTTAATGTATTTAGGGTTCTCTTATCAAAAACATTGAAGCTGGTCCAGATGGCCGAGTGTCTGGTGTCAAACTTGAAAATGGATCTACAATAGAAGCAGACACTGTATGTAATTATAATCAGTATTGTTTTACATTTGGGAAGGGATGAATCAATTCAGGGAAATGAAATCGCCCTTTCTTCTGAAATGCAGATCATAATTGGTGTTGGAGGAAAGCCTGCTGTCCAACCTTTTGAAGCTGTCGGTTTGGATACCAAAGTTGGCGGAATAGAGGTCAGTGAAAAAATTGATAGAAACTATAGCTTATTTGCTTAACAACAAGCAAGAAAATTGGGATTTCTGGCTGTAATTCTCAATTATTTATAGTAAGCATGAAATAGAATAATGACACGATCTATTTTCGGCTGGTATTCTTCGGATTGAAATTGTGGTAAAAAGTTTTTGAATGTCATGAGCTGGGAATCCTTGCGGAATGAGTCTTAAACTCTTAATATCTTTTGTATCTCGTTTTTCAGGTTGATGGTCTATTTCGCACTAGAGTACCTGGTATCTTCGCCATTGGTGATGTAGCTGCATTTCCTTTGAAGGTAAGCATTTAAAAGACTAAGTTCGAACAGATCCAATTAGTACAAATTCGTACACAAAAAATTAAATTTTAACTATTTACGGCATCGGGAACAGTTGTATGACCGCGTTGCTCGAGTTGAACATGTCGACCATGCTCGTAAATCAGCTCAACATTGTGTGAAATCATTACTAACTGCTCACACTGATACGTATGTAAACCTTGCTCATTTACGATTTCCTTTTCTACAACTGTATATTTTTCATCATTTAACTCTACTCACCTATTTGCCGTTTACTTTCGATGATTTTAACGATATTTAGATACGACTACCTCCCATACTTCTACTCAAGGGTTTTCGAGTATGAAGGAAGTGCAAGGAAAGTTTGGTGGCAATTCTATGGAGAGAATGGTAAGGACCCATAATATATACATATACAAATTTCAACACAAGTAACTCAGATTGTGTTATTTGATTCTTGAGTTCAATCAAGTTCTGGCTTAACTTGTTCTCCTGTCGTTGTAGTTGGTGAGGCGGTTGAGGTTGGAAATTTCGACCCTAAGATTGCTACTTTCTGGTTGGACTCCGGTAATAATTTATTTTATCCGTTTCTTTGATTATTCACCTCTAATTTGACGTGCATATGTAAAGGAACAACATTTTATTGGTTTGTAACAGGTAAACTGAAAGGAGTTTTGCTTGAAAGTGGAAGTCCTGAGGTACTTCCTGTCTGATCTTATCAATTTTTTATCCTTCATTGGATTTTTCGACTTTGTATTCCTCAGTCGATAAAGACTAATTGCTCAATTACTCAAGTATCCGAAAAGTTAGATTTAATAGATATTGTATTGAGAAAACGACAGTATAACTTAATTTCTCGCCCGTTAATGTAATTGTTATGTTGTTTCAGGAATTTCAACTTCTTCCTAAACTCGCCAGGAGCCAGCCGCTTGTTGATAAAGCCAAGCTTCAAAATGCATCTTCCGTCGAGGAGGCTCTTAAAATCGCCGAAAGTGCTCTAGCCTCCCCTGCTGCGGTTTAGTTTATTTATTTCTATGTAAACGGGATCCTGTCACCCCCAAATCATAAAGGCGAAAATCTTGAAGGTGATATACTTGGCAACTTCAGGACTACCAAACTTGAGACAGTTTTGAATAAGATGAAATTGATCCATATTCCACTTTTAGTTAGTCCAGTATTTTCATCTCCCAACTATTGAATGCTTGTTTATTGTTTACTTCCGTTATGTTGGTATTGGACTATAGTATTGACATAATAAACTGAAAAAACAGTTCTATAACATATGTTATGTTACAACTAACAAAAAATAGTTCGAGAACTCCATAACTCAAAAGTAGCTCAAACCTCTGTTATGAAGTTCAAAAACACATTCTAAATACTAAATAATAGGTTCACTGGTATGTGTAATTATAGCCAAGTAATGATTCTGTATGCATACCAAACTCTTCTAAAAGATAAGACATGCCTAAAGCATTTAATGACTCAATAAGTACGAAATGAAATAAATGTCAGTTTAATGTGAACCAAAAAATGTTTTCGTTTTAGAAATGGTGATAGGTGTACTTGTCTGTATAGATAGACTCTGTACAAGAGCTAGCTCTTGATACATGCGGAGACATAAGATATTGTAATTTCTTTTCGGAGTAAAGCAACATTAAAAATATAAGGTTTTCCTCTGAGAGCAACGCAAAGGAAAACAATGGGAAAACCACATACCCATGTGTGTTCACAAGGAGTGAATATCACTAAATGTTATAAAAAATTTCAAATAAACCCCTCGGTTATGAACATTTTCTCAAATGACCCAAGTCTAATATCTTTAGCAAACCGCAAACGCTTAAATGGGTACCAAGCTATAATTTCGATATAGATAAGGAGCTATGAGGAAGGTGATCATAAAATAGGAGTAATTTTGGAATTTGCACTTGGTAAAGGAAGAGCTTTAGGTGTAGCTAGAATTCTCCATTTCCAACTCTTCCAACAATTACAGAACAAGGGAGTAGAACTTAACATTCAAACACACACACACAAATAGCATACATAATTCTAGAGAGAGAGAGAGAGAAAATATGATGTCTGTAAATCCAGACCCAGAAGGAGAAAGTAGTTTCTACTTGGAGATGATTGGAGTCAATGATGGTTTTTCAGGAATTGCTTCTTCTTCAGAAGATCTATCAAAGAAGATAAGAAAACCCTATACTATTACCAAATCTAGAGAGAGTTGGACTGAGCAAGAGCACGATAAGTTTCTTGAAGCTCTACAACTGTAAGTTGTCAACTTTCTTATTCTTAACTTTGTTTCTCTTACTAGGGTTTTTGTTATTTTGTAATTGAAGATCAAGGAAATTAATTGAATCCCAAAAACCTGAACTTTTTCTATACTGAATCCCTAATATATAAGAGAAGCCCATAATTTCTTTCTTAGAGCTGTTGGTTTTTGTTGCTTCATAAATTATGTTTTGGGCAATTTTAATTCGATGGAAAGGAACATCCTCAGCACTTCCACCACCACCACTGACACCGCAAAACCGCCACCACAGACACTGCAGAACCACCACCACCGGCACTGCGTAACCACCACCACCAACACCGCAGTACCACAACCATGAACCTAAACAATCACGGACACCGCGGTATCACAACCACCGACACCGTGGTACCACCGCTGCCGCGGTACCACAACCACCGACACCACCTCTATCCCATGGCTACCACAACCACAGCCATCATGGTCATTACATCAAATACACTTTATTTCTATGTAATGCAAACATCCTTGGAAGCCAATATAGTTCGATCACTTGAGACTTCGGTGGGCTTTATGTGCTTAAAAGTTCGGTAAAAGCGAAAACGAAAGATGTGGAATTTTAATTTCTCACTATAATTTTTTTGAGTCAAAACTGAAACAATGTTGCAATTTAATGGCTTGAGCCCGTTAAATTTGTGTAAAGGTTTTGTGGCTTGATAAAGCCACATTGCATGTGAAGAATGGTGATGATTCTTTAAATGTCATTCAATATAATGTTTCCGTTAGTAATTCTTTGTCATCCAAAGTTTAGGTTTCAACATCCTTCACAAAAAGAGCAATCTGACATTATATTCCACTTGATCCCCTATTTTCAGCTTTGATCGTGACTGGAAGAAGATTGAAGCATTTGTTGGCTCAAAGACAGTTATCCAGGTAATGTCAAAGTGCAGATTTTCATTTCCTGATATTTCCTGTCTAATCCATGGGTGTCTGGAACTTATTTCCGGGTTAATGTTTGTATTATATCCTAGCTTCTGAAACAATCAAATTCAAAACCATATGTTACTTCAGAAATGTTATCAACGCTACATTAGTTACCTATATTCATGAGCTTGGAAAGTATATTAATTTGGATGCAGCTTACCTAACTCTTTTAGGTGCATACTCGCATCTGCATATTCATACTTGAGCAATTGAATGTCCATGCCTTACTGACTTATAGCTATTGTCATTGTAGTCTCTGGTTTGTTTGTTCAACTTTACTAGCTAATTCCCTTGTGAACTTTTTAAAAAACTGTAAATTGCAGATCCGAAGTCATGCACAGAAGTACTTTTTGAAAGTTCAGAAGAGTGGCACTAGTGAACATGTACCACCCCCACGGCCAAAGCGGAAAGCAGCTCATCCATACCCACAGAAAGCTTCCAAAAATGGTTAGAATATCTTACAAATATTATTTAATTTCTAGGCGTTAAATTTATCTCCCCTCATATTGTTGAAAGTGTTTTGAATAATTTAAGGGTGTATCCTATTGATGGTTTTGGGAAGAGAGTTAGAGGCGGTTGAGTGCTAGGGTTTTAGTGAGATACAAATACTAAAACCCTTGAGAAATCTCTGTAATCTTGTTATCCATTCATAGTGAAAATCATCGCGTCATTGTTCGCTGTAGAGTGCGTGTCACCTACTAAACCACATACCTGTCACCAACTAAACCACGTAAAGCTCGTGTGTTTATGCGATTGTTTACTTCCATTATTGCTTTGTGTGCTTGTTCTTCGTCATAATACATATTTGTATTCTCAGTTCTAGTTCCCTCACAATTGATGGAGCCCTATCAGTCCTCGTCTGCTTTACTTGAACCGGCATACATTCTCAAGCCAGATTCTGGTTCGATGATCACCAACTCTAACGGAAGTCCGGCCGTATCTTCATGGACTCAAAATACTACAGCACCAGTCAACGTATCAAGTTTAAGTTTAACCGAAGGTTTGTTTGTTCTTTCTTGCTCTAGTTTATCATTTGTAATATTAGTGGGTAGAGGAAATTTTTCTAATTGATTAAATTGATTTATCAACTTATCATGCCAGATGATGTGGGATCTGCAGGGCCTGCTGTCTTAAACAATTCTTGCAGTAGCACTGAAAGCACTCCAAGTAAACCCTCAACTTGTGAAAAGGTTAACCCAGGGAAGCAAAATCAGCCAAGGAGAGGTGATTGCCCTTCTATTACAATATTCATATGGAAAGATCTTGACTCAGTTAAGATATTAGTCTAACAAAAAGATCAGTTCTGGTCCGAAAATGGAATCTAGATTTATTTTGTATCTTCCTGTTTCATCAGTTGGTAGTTCGTGTTGCTTTATCTTTCCCTTTTCAAGATGAGTGTGTTATAGTAGGTAGTGAAATTTTGTGCCGTATGCCAAATTGCCAATACTAGGACAATGTTCAGAATGAAGGCAGATGGATTTTGGTTGCGATTAGATGAAGAGAATTCAGGAATAAACACATTTTAGATTTGGTTGTCTATAAACCCTCTGCTGGGGGATATGAATCTCAGAGTCAGTTGGATTTTATTCATCTTATGGAAGAAGGATACTTGGAGACGAATCTCATATTAAATGAAGATTGGGGGGAAGGAAATATGTTGCAATTATCTTGATGCTGAACTCCTGCACTTCAATATTCTTTACTTCTCTTTTGATGTCCTGCAATGATCATAAGACAGTGAAGAAATTATTAAGACTAAAAGGGAAACAGAAGATGTATAAAGACCCGAGTACCCATAGCTATTAATTTATTAACATAGAAGTCACCAGATCCAGTCTTCCTTGAAATGTACAGGACCATCGTGGGTGAGCCAATCCGGGTTGGATCGTAAACCACTATCTATGCCCGATCCCCTTGTTATGGAAGGCATAATTTGGTTGAAATTTAAGTACTAGTAATGACTAAGCAATCCATCCTGATCCTGTTAATGGTTTTTGAGGGAGATAGAGGTTTTGGTTTGTTGGTAACAATGATGTGAATATACTGGGATGACAATCTATCCACCGAAACTCAGCCCGTGGATTATCATTATCTCAAAGTGGACCTCTGTCCACTGTATGTTTTTGTGTACGCTGTATTGCTTTCAATGTACATTAGTTTGTTTGAATTAATAATCCTCGGCTTATGTTTCTGAATTATGTCTGGCAAGTGCATAGTGACAATCTTTACAATAATTTTTCTTATTTGCTATGCAAAATAGGATTTAGACATGCTACACCCACTAAATATTGTGTTTGTTTAACTTTAAGAATCAACATTGACTGTCCAATTTGTGGCTTGATGCAGTTATGCCTGATTTTTCACAAGTATACAGCTTCCTTGGTAGTGTCTTTGACCCAAGCACAACTGATCACTTACAAAAACTGAAGGAGATGGATCCAGTTGATGTTGATACGGTATGCCTCTTGTCAAACCTCAACTATTTTGGCGCATGATACATTAGGTCGTTTTTTTATAATTAACACAACCATAGTAGGGAATATGATCAATATTAGTGAAGGAACTTCCTTTGATCATTTTTTAGTTGATAAAAGAAATTGAAACAATCACTGAGAGGGAACTGAATATTTTGAGAATAGAACTTATGTCGTTCTGTTGTTAGATTTTGTGAGTTAAATGTGGCTCATCCCTTGGTGCCGCTTCGGGTATTTTTCTCCTAATAACAAACTGCCTCGTCTGCTAGCATGATGTCTTGATTGGAAAAACTATCTACCCTCAAACTTAATAGACTGAATATCCAAAAAGATCCTAATCCATTACTGTTCTTCAGTTTTCCCCACGTCGACCAAAATCAGGTACCTAGTTCTTTTTACAAGAGAAATAACCGTTGTACAAGAATGTATGAAATTTACTAATATAAAGAGTACGTACAAGTTCATACATGCAAAAGTGAGTAGAAGCTATATTATTGCATTACAAAAAATAAGTTATATTATCGCAAACATAGCCTCTCGTTTAGTATTAAAGTTCGAACGACATTGAAAAATAGCAGGGTAAGAGTGGACAATTTGATATTCTTAGAGTTGATTCTTCTCCCTTGAGGGTAGCTCTACGAGTCTATTCCAAGTCCTCCAAATTCCCCAAACAACTGCATGTGGATAAAGTCCCAGAGCTTCTTGGCCTCCGTAGAATGTAACCCTTCTGCCTCCCTCCACAAAGGGCATTCATATCCTTCGGCATGGTCTGCAGATTGCGACATAATAACCTGTCTATCTATAAGGAACCTCCTGCGTTACCTTGTTATTACTCAAATTGAACTATGGAGTTGTTTTATCCATGGACCATGGGTTTATCTTTTTCAGCAACTCAAGTTAGAGAGAAAGCTATGTAACATGAATACCTTCATTTCTTTTTCTCGTATTTTTGCCGTGACAAATATAAGGGGACTTGTGCTAGACACTTGGAGTTTTTCACTTCAACTGGTATAGTCTGGATTTTTGTATGTACGCTTTGTTTCTATTAGCATATGAATTTGTTTTCACCAAAAATTACCACTCTAAGTTTCATCTTTTGTGTGTAATGTACAACATTTGATACTTCGAAATGAGAAAGAAAGAAAGCACATTGAGTTGGTGGAAAACCTAGAGTTAAAAATAGCTAAGACAAGAGTATGAATACTATCATATCCACTTACTGCCCTTTTCTACTCTCCCTATCCGACACCTCATACTAGTATTGGTGTCAGTGTTACATAGAGATTAGAGTAAAAGATATATTTTTCTTCATGATTAGAAGTAGGGAAAAAAAAATCGAATTACGATGGAATTATCCCGTCAGTCACACAATTAATATTAATTCTACCTATAGCATTTTCAGAGTTCAGTACTATCTATCTCTTACTGTCTGTCAGGCAGTGACTGGCTATTTGTCTATTTCATTTATGAATGGATCAGCTTTTGCTTTTGACTGATTTTTCTTCTTTCCTGCCCAGGCGGTGTTATTAATGAGAAACCTCTCTGTAAACTTACTGAGCCCTGATTTTGAGGACCATGTACGTATTCTTTCTTACTTATTTCTTACTTGCGTTTTAATATCTTCAGCATTACAGGTTCTTCTAGATTAAATATCTTTTTTGCATAACTATTTAGCCTGCAATGTCGTCTTTCATTTTGAGGTTTCCTAAATGTACTGATAAATCTCATCGAGGTGACGACTGACAAGCTCAATTTTTATTAGGGGTAAAAGCTTTCATGTAAGCCCATTAAGAAATGATGATATTAAAAAGTCTCTTTCCTAAAATTATAGTAATAGATATTGGTGGATGTTGGTATTCTACCATATCTTATGAGAGTATACGGCGTCTTAGATAAGAGTTAAAACTATGTAATGTGAGATTGGGCTTGCTAGGTCATTATAGTTGCTTGCAATTTAAACATGGCCTTCTCATTGAAAAAGACGGCAATTTAAGCATACCTTCAATCTCTGTGGGATTAAACATTGATAATGACAATTTTACTTTTTTGTGCCAGGCATTCTGTAAGATGCTCTTTATATGTATACTGCATTTCTTTGATTATAATGCACAACCAATATGAATAGAGCATGTGCATACTATATCTTTGCAATTGCACAACCACTTTTTCTAGGAGTTGTTAAAATCACTTAAGTTTGACCTGAGTTTTACTCATTATATTACTGACACAATCTGTACCTTTATTTTAAATCATTGAGATTCTGAAAAAACAGTTAATGAAAGTTAGTGGTGAGGAAGATGTCACATCAATATTTATGCCGAACTCTGAATTACTGAGCGAGACTATAGGAGAAAGAAACATCTCTCTCTTTTGTTTCTTTTTCTTGCCATTCACATGAACCGCCTTAATCTCACCCTCAAACACATGCAATGGCATCCTCATATGAGTAATTAATATGTATGGATAGAATTTCTCATGATCTCTATCATAGCAATAAGTAAAGATTGATTGTTATTAGCAAACTGTGATTTGGTGTTTCTCGGATGAATCAGTTACTAATACTTTTTTTTATCTAATCAATGCAGAGAAAGTTGCTCTCATCTTATGAGCTCGACTCAGAAAAGCCTAAATCAGGAGGTGCGGTTCTTATGTGAGGTCGTTTCTCTCCACTTAAAGTAGAAAGAAAAGAACGAAGCTAACGAAGTTCCCCGTGTTAATTACTGCAATATAATTCTTGCACAATCAGCTATTGATTAAGCTCCTCACTCAGTGAAGGCGAGAAACTTCTTTTCGTCCAAATACTCTCAACTTTGAAGTTTGATGAGTGGATCTCTACTGAGTTTTAAAATTCAAGAAGAATTGGGTCTCTCCATTTGCATAACAACTAAAGTGATAACAACTGTCCAAAGTTGATAAAAGTGCAACTTCTTTATGTTATTGAAATTATCGAAGAAGCCTCTCGACGGAACTTCATACTTTATTGTGTATATATGTCATCTTCAGACAGTAGGTAGCTGCAGAATGAGGGTTATGTTGTACAGAGTATGAGTGTACCCTAGACTTTGTGCCTTCAGTGGTGGGTTTGTGGATCTAGAATCTTATAGTGGGTATCAGTAAAACCTTGTATTTGTTAGGAAACTGGTTACCCATTTTATAATTTTGTTATGTTTCTGAAAGGAATCATGTTTAAATATTTCTGTGAGTAATGTTCAGTTCCTGTCTTCCAATTGATCAATTTCTTTGCTATGTATATGTGGATATAATGTTCTCTAGCTTGGTTTAAGTTTTTAGGGTTTCCTTTGCAAATCTTTGGGAATTTATTCAGTCACTTTAGAATTTCATGCATTCAAAGTACATTAGTTCTGAGAAAGTATGAAGTCAACCCTTTTTTAGGTCCTTTGTCCATGCCTAGATGCAATGTTTTAGTGAAGTGTTAGTTGTGGATTAAAACTGGCCACCTTCCTTATTCCTAAAAAGGTAAACTACTACCTTCAAACCCTAGCACTACTAATGGGATGTTTATAGCCTTTTGTCTCATAAGAAGGCCATTGTGTGGTGATTGAATCATTAAATAATAGTTAAGTTTAAGATATTAATATCAATATTGAGTTTAATATCAGTTAAGATTAATTACCGTTGGTAAATGTTTAACTTAACTATCACTTTAACTGTCAAAGTTAACCAGTGACCCTAAATTCATCATCTCGTATTTATGTGGGAGCTTCTTGCTAGTTGAAGAGCTCACCAAATTATCGGAAAAAAAAAACAGATAAATATGTGATACTGGACATGTAATAGATTAGTGGCTATAACTACACATTAATATAATTGTTTTTTTTGCAAAAAAGTAGAAACACTTTTTTTTAATCAATACTAATTACTATTAAATTTGCACCACTCTTTTATCTTGTTTTATTGTTTGTTTTTGTCTTAACTGGCTGGCGGTTTGCTTTATTTTATATCAACATCTTTTATTGTTACAGAATGTCTATACAAATTCTCTTCTACTTCTACTTCTACTTCTTGGTCTTGGGTTCTCTCTCTTCTTTCTTTTTGATTTCCATACTATTCTCATTCAGATCACTAAACCTAAGTGGAAATGAAGGTAAAATTCCATCTCTGATTCAAATTCAATTCAAGAAATTTCCCTTTTTTTAGTTTATTTTGATGCTTCATCATTTTGTTGAGTGCCTCTACTCTTGGGATTCATGTGTTCCAAGAGCTTCTGGCATCCTTTTTTAGGTAATCTAAAATATAATTCTTCATGGGTTTTGATAGTAAAGTTGTGGGTACTTGTTAGATTTTGTTCTCTGAATCATTCTAGGGTTTTAATGAATATACTACTACCTTTTTCTTTCAGGAATCTACTTTATTTTTAGAAGATTTGAATTGAAAGATACTCTGATTATATCTTTTCTTATGTTTCCTTGATTTATAAAAGTTCTTTTTTTTTTCTTTGGGTATAAGCAGAAGCTAGTTTTGACATTGGATTTACATGACAATAAAGACAAGCAGAGGGCTATGAAGAAGGTTTCTAGTCTCCCAGGTATATATATCATCAACTTCTCTTGAATTGAAATAACCCTAAGTTATATATATATTAACAAAATTCTAGATGTACATACATACCTTAAGGTCTATATATCATTTTACATATGTTAGGGGCAAGGTATTGTGACACTCCAAGCCTTAGCAGATATTGATATTGTCCATGCGTTATTACAATCTCCACCCTCGACGACGAGCCGTCCTCGGCTTTGGTACCATCTGTGACGCCCTGCACCCTAGCAATAATTGATATTGTCCCCACTATAGACCCAGTCCCAAGCCCAAGATGTACGGGGTTTTGTTCTTGGCGCGGACTCCACGAGCCACGCAAAGGCCTCCACTCTTGCTAAGCTTGAGGAGACACTTATAGCTCTCTTAAGTTTCAAGGACCATCTTGCGCTTATCACATACTGCGAATGAAAATTTTGGTATTTTTCGAAGTAGAATGTCTCGTATTATTAAACATGCAAGTTTCGGTTTTGTTAATGTTGTAGGGATTGATTCTATCGCCATGGACATGAATACGAGGAAACTAACAGTGATAGGAACGGTTGATCCTGTGGATATTGTGAGCAAATTAAGGAAACTATGGCGAACTGATATCGTTTCAATTGGGCCAGCTAAAGAACCTGAAAAGAAAGAGGAACCAAAGAAAGAAGAAGCAAAAAAAGATGAACCCAAGAAAGAGGAAGACAAGAAAGAGGAAAACAAGAAGGAAGTAGGCAAGGAGAAAGGCAAGAAAGAAGAACCAAAGAAAGAAGAAGCAAAGAAGGAAGGCGAACCCAAGAAAGAAGAAACGAAGAAAGAAGAACCAAAGAAAGAAGAGAAGAAGTTTGATCAAAATCAACAAATTGCCGAGCTTGTGAATGCTTACAGAGCTTATAATCCACATATGGTCTCCCATTACTATGTTCAAAGTGCAGAAGAAAACCCAAATGCGTGTGTTATTTGTTAGTATCATGAAAATTATAGCTTGATGTTGTGTGTCTCTGAAGCTGCCAATTCAAGGCAATGTACCAAGAACAGATAAAGCTCATCGTACGTGTAGTTGTTGATGGAAAAAATGGGTCCTCATGATTCTGTTCAAGGGTTATGTATAAGAGAACTTTATAGAAGAAATAAATATTGGAATGTATGAGTCTGTTCTTTTCTTTTTCGTGTAAGAGCTATCGATTAATGAGCTCCATTTTCCATCCTTTGTTGTTGTGGTTGTTGTTCTGTTCAGCCATGGCACAAGAAAAGAGCAACCAAACTTGAAGTAACTAGGGTAAGTTCATTTGGAATTGTTTACCCAACTTTTCTTAACTATAAAATTGGAATACTGGTAAGCATTTTTACATATTACTAGTAATTAGCTAGTTTAGACTTTAGATGGCAATTATGCATTTTAGGTCTTATCTGATATACTTCATTGGATCATATAGTAGGTATAGTTCAAAAGTACAAGCTAGCCTCAATTATTGTCAAAGAAGTTTCTAGAGATAACCCTTTGGAAATTTATTGAGATACCAAATATTTTCTCATTTTTTATGATACAGAGAAAGTTGGCCAGAACTCCTCAAACAATTTTTGTTCTGTTGAAAAAAAAAATAGTACTTAATCTTTTTCTACTCTTTAGCTCCCTAATTTTTATACTCTTTAGGTCTCTAAATGTTTTCGTGATTTCCAATTGATTATAAGAGGATTGTAACTTGGTTCAAAAGGGTTGTAAAAATTAAACATTAATTTTTTTAAAAAAAAATTGACAATTCAGTCCAATTTCTTGTTATTAATCGTGAATTCTTCATATATTGAAGAAAAACTTAACAAAATTATACGAAAATACATCATTGGTATATGGAAGCTCTTACCACTTCGTCCTTTCGGTCTGATTAGTGAGTGTGAATGTGGGAGTAGTTATTCATTTGAGCCAAAATTAGATATGACCTTTCTTTATCCTCATCTTAATGACATAATTGTTTTAAATTAATAAAATGTGATGAAGGAATGAAATGACTCTTTGCATGCGACCTTTGGGTTTGAGTAAATATAATATGAAGATAGTGACTCCTACTTTAGCATGTAGTTTTGATCATTTTGTATTTGACCATTTGAAGAGAGAACCTATTAGCTAGGCTAGCTGACAATCTTCTAGGATCAAGAAATTCTTTAATGATTGTGACCGATGTGGAATTAAAAAATTAAGAAATTATAGCCATCCACGATGGAGAAGTTTGGCTATTTGTTAGAATGATGATTCCACACCTGGACGTCGAGCCCACCATATGATGTATTCATTTTCTGACTCCATTCACCGTCTAATGAATTATTATAAGTTAATAAATTAGCTTAAGGGTTGTCGATGTCATGATCTTTTAATTTGTATATGTATGTCTTCATAATGACATGGATAATGCGTATAATTTCAATCTTATTCAGCTAATTCCTTGCAAACGTCATTTGATTTATATAAAAGTTTTACCCACTTTGTTATTTTAATTATAGAGTCATAGTTTTTTTTGTTAAGGAATTATAGAGTCATAGTTGATGATTGGAGTTTTTTCACTAGTGAGCTGATCTACTAATACTTGAAAGAAAAACCTAACATCTGCTAAAAGAAAACGAGAAATAGAATTGGACCACCGTGACAAAAACATCAATCTCTTTTTGTTAAACTAGTAATGATCTTCTTGGAAAAGAAAAATATATAGAGATACATTTGCAGGGCAAGAGATAGATTTAATGGGATCCTTCTATCTCGTGTACTTCTTACATTGTAAAACTCTAGGGCTTTATATGTACTTCCTCATCCCATTTGTTGTAACTAATGATTCATGGGGTTTATCCAATACAAAAATAGTTGCAATTTTACATACAATAGCTAGTCGACTAAGCCGAGCAGGCCAGCAAGCCAAGAAAGTTATGTCAAATAAGTAGACCATGACTGAGCCCCAAATGGTGGATGTGGTCTCTGTGCGACTATTGCAATAAAGGGAGTTTTTATAGGCGCCCCTCATCGATGTTGAATGCCTGCTTTTCTACATGAGCATCCATAAAATTTAGTTGTAGGGCAGCCTTTAGCAATACCGGAGACGCCTATAGAATTTTCATTTCAACAATCTTTTCCTTTGTACATAGGGATGGATGTCCAAGGTTATCCTTCCCCTTTCTGACCTTGCACAATAATATCTCAAATACTTGGGTAAGTCATGACTCTGATATCATTTGTGGACGTGGTCTTGCACCTCTTTTGCTGTTAAGTGGTACCTTTCTGGCCTTGCGCAATAATATCTCAAATACTTCGGTAAATCATGACTTTGATATCATCTGTGGACGTGGTCTTGCACCTCTTTTGCCGTTAAGTGGTATTAGGCTCTCTCTTACTCCAAAACCTAACTTAAAAGGTAACTCTTAATCTATAAAGTGACTATTACTCCTTGATTTATTCTAATTCACATACAACAACTACCATTCATCAATTCTAAGGTGATAACAGATTACAAAATCAACAGATTGTTTGCTTCACTAAACATATGAAACCAAGTAATCAATGTCTAATTGGTTTGTTTTCTTTTTGAAAGATGTTTAATTCATTTTAGTAAATAATCTACCAATCACTTTACTTGCATCAATATCAACCAAATTAAATTTTTGCCTTTTAGTAAGTAGAATTGGTGGACCAAAATGAAGGAAAAATTGTGATATTCTAGTGAAAATTTGGATCTTTCGGCCTAGTTAATTCACATTCTTAAAGAACAAAGATTGAGTACATGTTATGCTAAAGCCTAAAGCTTGTTTTATTTGTTTATGATTTGGGTCCTATCTCACTGAATTGCTTCCGAAAAAATAAAACAAAAGAGATATCGACACGTACAATGATAAGAATAAAAATCTCAAATATTTTTATATTTGAAGAATTAGTTGTCCTATCTTTTGTTCCCAATATACGAATAAGAGAATGAGATTGAGATTCTTTTAAGACTAGTAAAGGGGAACCTTGTGGACCCAGTACTAGTCCCTATGAAAGTTATAAGAAAGATCAAATGTCAAAACTCAAATTTTTTGAGTTGAAAATTAGGGTTCGTGTGGTAGGGCTCCCTCTATTATTTATGCATTAATTTATGAATCCTGTCCCATAGGTAATTGAATGGATGGGAAGCCAGCTTTCAATTTGAATTAAATAGCAAAACTAGTGCAACTTGAATAATTGAAGAATCAAATAAGTACATTTGTTATCTAATTAGGAGACATAGAGAGGCCTTACAGATCAATAATTTAATGGTGCTCTCTCAAATTATTTAGAGTTTTAACTAGTATAAGTGTTAACCTCAACTTAATAAGTGTCAGAAGCCTTTTTTTTCTTATTGATCTTTACTTCATAGACTTTTTCTTTTTTGTTGAAACTTTACTTTACTGATTGATAAATATATTTATTATTGAAAATGTGAATTTGAGATCGATACAACATATAATCCAAACAATCAATAAAAGAAGATTACTGTGAGTCAAATAAAAGTCCCGCTTGTCTATAAGTACAAAACTTAATTAAAACTAGTACGTGCAAATCTGTACAATATGTTTATACGTGTTTCCTCTCAGGTAAGAAATATGCACGAACAAACATATCGAATTTATGTATGATTTTAACATTTTTTAAATATAATATTCCAAATAAATTATATCTTATGAACAATTATTAGGGTAATGTGTATCTTTAATCCAACACTCCAGTCTAGCCACAGCTACAAGATAGTTTATCTGTCTTATTTGATTCCACGACCAACCAATTTTTATTAAAATTTTATTTTATATTTTCCTTTTTATAATTTAACTCTCATTACAATCAATTTCCAAAAACAGGTAGAATATATTCTGCCAATTGGCAGAGTTCATAAGTTATTGAAAGTGATTTTTTTTTTAGTTAGTTTAGTATACATCAATCCTAGTTGACACATCTAACTTAATATACTATTTTACTTATATCAGTCGAGTTGTCGTTTAATTTCTTAGTTTTCAAGATTTATATGTTTCCATCAAACTTCAATTGGTAATATAATCATGGGATGATTGTGTTCTAATATACTATGTAAAATAGAATGTGTATTAACATCCATTAATATTTTTGAACAAAAAAAAAACGTCCATTAATATAACAAACACTACCCAACATCAGGAATTCACTATTAAGTTGAGAGGAAACCATTCGACAAATATTTCTGTCACAAAGTATAACAATTTCAAAATAATATTGTAAGGGTCTGTATTTATTTCTTTAAAGTATTCGTGCGGCAAATTTTCTTTTTTATAAATAATAATCTCTACCAAGTGACGCCTTTTCGAGATTAGTTGAAGAAGAGCATTTACCTAACATATAATGTGAAATATAAGACAATGATGACAATAAATTCCATCTATACCCCTTTGATCGTGAATCCCAACCAGATATACAAGTCTGCTTATGACTTGGTCCATGCATAAATCAATACTGTAGTTCTTTTTGTTTGTCCCTTCCTAGTAGTACCAATTTTAAATTTTTTTTTAGTTAAAAAGATAAATTATATTTTTTTTTGTTAGAAATTAAAATATTTGATTTTTGTTTGGTTAGAACCTAATATTTTTTTTACAAAGGTGTTACAAGGCATTACAAAGTTGTTTCAGGCGTTGCAAAGTTGTTGCAACACGTTTCAAAGTTGTTGTAAAGTTGTCGCAAAGCGTCGCAAAACTGTCGGAAGGCGCTGCTAAACTTTCGCAAGGTGTTACAAATTAAAAAAGTACTCCGGGAGCTGAAGACCAAAGAAAATTGACTGATCTTTTTTAACCAAATTTCCTTTTTTTTTATGGGACATTACGTTTTAAAGGGCAACTTAATTTCCCCTTTACATAATGTTATGTTAGCCTTCTAAAACACATTTCATGCATTTTTTTCATATTTTTTTTTCATAATGTGCATTTTGGCATTTGAATCTGAATATTGTTAAAAGATGAAAGACTCGTAAAGAGAAAGTCCACATTCAGTCAAACTTTGAAAAGTATCTCACCACATCATTTCGGCAAAAACTTTGTCAAAGTTTTTTGTGAAATATTCTCACAATAACAGCCTATACAGTATACATGGTCGTCCAGTTTCAATGATTCCTTGCATTAATGATTTTTGAGATATAACTTGTTTTATCATATGTTGCACTTCAATTCTCAAAGACGGATAGCATTGCCTTGTAGAAAGCTTACAAGGAAGAACTCAAATTCTAGGTCTCTCGTCAGTACTTCTGTTGTCACGCCAGGATCTGGGAACCCTAAATATTATCAATTCTGGGAACCCTTTGGTATCTTATTGAACACTGGAGCAAATTATCATTTACTTAAATATTTGAAGATCCTGCAAATAGAAAGAATTCTCCTTTCTTTATTTCCAAGTAGTTTGCATATATGCTACTATTACATACCATTTAAAGAAAAAGAGCTTGCCATCACAAGTCATGAGACATTTTTTGTAATAGTCCCATAAAAAATGCAAGCATTCAAAAAATGGGAAGTTATGAGACTAAAACCTTTAACAACTACTAAAACACACACACACACACACAAATGATTTAGACTGTTAATTATCATTCATGATCAATAAGCCATTAATAGCTAGTGTGAACCATTGGTGAATGAGGCATTGGCGAATGAGGCGACATTATACGCGGTGTCATGAGAGCATCTTCACATCTACGAGACATGCTAAGACGCAGATTGTTACGCCATCGCGGCTTACTACTCTTAACCGGAGCTTCCGAATTCTTCACTTGAATCACAAACTTTCTTATTCTTCCAAGAGCAATATCCATGGTTTCATCATCCATGTTTGCGAAACAAACCCTAAACCATCCAGGCTCTGAACAATGAAATGAAGAACCAGGTGAAACATTTAGTTTAACATCTTTGATTATAACCCGCCATAATGACATCTCCGCTTCAACGGTAGACTCTTTTAGAAGTCGTCGTAAATCCATCCAAAAGAATAATCCTGCATTGCTTTTCAAACTACCAATTCCAACTTCTTGAAGTCCTTGTGTAAAGATCTTATGTCTTGTTGCTAATCTTTTCCCACTCTCTTTGATAAATTGATCAACAAATTCTTCGTCCGATAGCATTGATGCAATTAAATGTTGAGTTTGTGTTGAAACTAGTCCAAAACTCGACATTTTTCGTGCACAATTTACTACATTTTTGTTATACGAGTAAATAATACCAACTCTAAACCCCGGAAA
Source organism: Eschscholzia californica (assembly GCF_041429995.1). NCBI lineage: Eukaryota > Viridiplantae > Streptophyta > Magnoliopsida > Ranunculales > Papaveraceae > Eschscholzia > Eschscholzia californica. Next base: position 40,164,300 of record NW_028238483.1, on the reverse strand, counting down.
GCCCATATCCTTTGATAGACTGTACAAGACGTGGATTAAATCGCGATTACATTCTTTATCTTCCTCAACTACCTCAGAAATGCTTACAAAATCGGGCTGGCTGAAGACGGTGGCAGCGTAAATTTCGTCACATACCAAATGGATTTGTTTTTCATTGATGAACTTAACTAGGGTTTTTAGTGTCTCCTTGTCTAGAATAGTTCCCAATGGGTTTGATGGGTTGTTTATGAGTAAACCCTTGACTCTAATATTAGCTTCTTGAGCTTTCTTATATGCAGCTTCTAGTGCACTAATGGTGATCTTGAAATTGTTAGAGCTATTACATACAACTGGAAGTAATTGCACCCCGGTTCTCCATCTCAAGTCACGGTCGAATCTGCAATAACGAAATAGAAAAACGTAAGAAGTCGTTTTCAGAAAAGCTTAAAAAATAGTCAGAAAATAACTTAGAATGTGCTAGTCAGATTGTAGGTCCAATTAGGTGATGCTAAATTGATGTCAAACCATATTCATGTCGGATAATTCAGTTCAAAGACCTTAGACACACGCTATTGCTATCAATTTATCTTTTTCGTGTCAAATCTTCGCCTTATTAATCAAACAACAACTAATTTGTGGGGCTAATATTGATCAAGTGTATAAGTGGTCCTAAAGCTAACTAGTACACCACTTGCCATATTTAACTATACGTATCGAAAATGACTTTTTAAAACGTACTGTCGGCTTTAGTTGATCCTAAGTTTGATAAAAAAAGTATTGAAACTAAATTTTTCATTAGACCAATTTTTTGTTTGACTAGATTATACCTTTTTTGAATGATGAGTTGATCTTTCAACAAAAAAAAAAAAAATGATGAGTTGACAAAAATTGAAAAGTTTGACTTGGTTTTCAAAGATTATTCTAACAACTTCAAGTCTAGAAGGAAGAATAATCTAATTAAGAGTTGTTTTACTATATTAACAATGACTTATCTATAAATTAACTTAAAAAAAGAAGTTGTCAAGGATGAACAAACTAAGATTATGACTTATCTATAACTGTTTTTTCTAAAATTAGTAGGAAAGGAAAACTAATAAAATAAAAAGAGAAAATAAGTTTGGAAAGGGAAGGAGGAAATGATGCTTACGCTGGATAATATGGTGTCGGAACGAGGAAGGCCTCGCCGGGGTCAGCCAGGCAAAAGGCGATAGTCTCGGCCGCTCCGGTTGCTCCACCACTCATGACTATGTGGTTTGGATCAAATGTGACCTTACCTCCTCTCACTTTCCCCATGAACTTTGCCACAGCCTATAAAAAAACAATAAGATAACATGTTAATACAAATTCACTATAAAGCTTAGTAAAGTTAAATATACCAATTCACAATTAATAATAATGAAGTTACATTTTATGTATATACTTACATTTCGGAAAGCGGGTAAACCATGATAATCTTGATAAAGAGCGATATCTTTGAACTCGTTAATGCCTTCGATAGAACAAATTGAAGCTTCGGGATGTCTCTTGATCCAATCTTTAACTAAATCAAAGGAAAGCTGCACATAAATGAAGATCACAAGATAAGAACACAGTTTAGTATAACTAGTCCTATATTTAGTTCAATCAAAAACCAAAGGGAAGGCTAAGTATTAGTATGCATTAAGGTCAATTACCTGATTTTCAGCAAGACCCATTTGGATAACACCAGAAGGATTCTTTGTTAGATGAAAAGGATCACTATCATAAGCTTTCCAACCATCAAAATACGGCGAATCTTCACCGTGACCGTCGTTTGTTGCTATCCTAGAAAGAAGTTGGTTGCTTCCATTGCTTATAGTAGTAGTAGTGAAACCCATTTTAATAGTATCAAACTTGAACTAGTAGCTAAGTATTCTCTTAGCTAGAGGTAGGAATAATATATATTTAGCTAGGTTGCAATAAAATGAACACAGGAGAGTTTGTTAGCTTCAAACAAGGAATAGAGAGAGATGAAGTTAGAAAGATGGGGGAAGGAGATATTTATAGCCAAAGAATTCAAACTAATTTAGCTTCAAACAAGGAATAGAGAGAAAAGTGATGATGAAAGAATAAGAATTTCTTGAAAAAGCAAATAATAATGCTGTTTTTGTGTTGGTTGGTCAGAAGTCCAAGTTGTATTTTTCTAGCTTGATGGATAAATTCAGTGATATATAGTTGAAAAAAATTAAAATAACTAGATCTGGTTAGTGTAGAATGAAAGAACTTTACTAGGTTTTCAGATGATATTGGTATTGGTATATGTGAGAATATTTATAGGATGAAGAAGATGAGAAAAGTAGTAAACATAGAAGAAGTTTCTCATGAAAGAACTAATTAATTGATCATATTTGAATAAGGGTTTTTAAGAGATTTCCTTAGCTGGAGATTAGGAATTTAGTTAATTTTAATGTAGTTGTTGGGTTAAATTTCTTTTTTGGACTTTTTTGATAATTCTCTATCTTGTCCTTGTTGAGAAATTGCTAGGGAATTTCATGGTTCATATAACAAAATCTCAATTTGGGTCCAAATTGGATTGTGAATTAATGATCTAAAGATTTTTGTGCATTGGATAAATTTAGATCTGACTTGTCTCAATGGTCACACACTCAGAGTTGACTTCTTAATCTTTGTATTTGACTAGTGTGTCTCAAAGACTGATTCGAGTTGAAACACTATCGACCCTTTCAGATTGAGTTGGTGTTCACTGAGTCCATATTAGCTAGGAAAATTCATTACTAAAAAGTCTTCGAGAAGGCGGTTCAAGAAGAATGTTTCGCAGCATCACATCAGACAGTGTTTGAGTGAAAGCCACTGAAGAGTTGAAAGACCGATCGGGATGGGGTTTGTTAAGTTTATTGGGATCAGCTTTAAATAATTCTAAGCTAAAAATCTTTTTTCTAGAATATTATGCTATAACTATTGTACTCTTGATCAAAACAAATCAGATTCAAAAGAGTCAGACTCAGACGAGTCATACTCTGACAAAAGAACAAACCCCACCTGACAGTAGACTAAATGCAAAACAAATGATTCACATCAGAAACATGAGTTATGAGTATGTAGTCGTATTCTCATGAATAGAGATGCATCACCCTATACACTAAAGATCTTATATGTCATAATTTGTCGAGGCGTGAAACACAACTACTATGACGGAGAAGAATAGAGACTTCCCTCACACATATCATATACATAACTGAATATCCATTAATTGTTAATTAGATTTGTTCCGTTATGAATAATTCATAATAACAACATGTCAACATGTATTTACAATTTAAATAGATGAAATAGTATTTGTGTTTGTTAGACATATTCTTATCATTATCATGAAAATGATTTATAACTCTCTCCAAAGTCCAAACTACTGTTTTATATCAACTCTGAGTTTTTCTGTCATGTACTACCTTTGTAGTCATTTATTTATTGACTTCCATCTTTTTCACCGACTCTTTGTGTCATAGATGTCGGAGAAATAAAATACTAATAAATGCACACGGTGAGCAGACAGCTTAGCTTTATTCTTTGGTGAGTGACAAGATTGCTTAAGCTTACCTTTTTTTTAGTGAGACAAGAAGTATGTACTATTAAATAACGTAGCTTTCACGTGTTCCGTTTGTAGAGTGTGTAAAATTCAGACCATTTGGTTCACATTTTTTGTGTTAGGATTTGGGGGATCAAATTTGCTTATAGTCATTGAATAGGATCACAACAATTGAGGTAGAAGATAGATAGATAGGTTTTGAAATTGAGTTACATTCCCATGTGACATGGACATTTAACCAAATTGTCCCATTAATGGAAATTTAATTCCTCAAACTAATGGAGACCATTAGACCACCATGCACATGCATTGATCATGGCATAGTGTTTAATTACATCCCACCAATCATGCCAACAAGTTTGAAAGATCGTCAAGATTAAGGTTGTGAACTTTTCATTTCATTTTTTCAGAGTAACATGGCTTGAGAATTCCATGGTTTGGTGCCAAATTTTACACGAGGGTTCCGTAGAATTTAATCAAAATTCTCTATAATTTTTTTGATTTTGTAAAAAAAGATTACTTAATTTTCTAGTCTTTAGCTCTAGTTATTTTTGTAATTTACAAGTGTGTGAAGAAGTTTGCAACTGATTTGCAAAAATGTTGCAAAAGATATTAGATTTTTAACTAAACAAGATATAACAAGGCAAGCTCTTCGATCGACAATCTTCATTGCCTCTTTCCGACCTTCGCTTTTGAACGAACTCTTTCTTCTCGAGCTTATGATCACTAGTTGGCCTCTCCGTAGGTATAGCCAGCCAGAAAGCCGAGCCCGCAGGAACCTGCCTTTTGCCAATTAAAAAACTTAAATATAATTATAACTCCAGGGTGCATGTTGTCGTTAAAAGTTAGAACAAGTTAATCAATGAGTAAGATATCTCAACAAAAAAAAATCATTAAGTAACACCAGATACTTTTCGTAAATCAGTATCTCATTTAACACTAATATGTATTTAAGTAACATTCAGCTCTAAATTCAACAGCTCGAAGAGAGTATCGCCTGAATAAGTAGAGCAAATTGAGTTATCTAGTAGTTTTTTTTGACGAGAGAGTTATCTAGTAGTTAGTAGAGTTCAAACAAAATTTCAAAAGAATATTATGTGGTAGGGCTAGTTCCGACATACTTTCAATATAGTATTAAGATACACGTATACCGAGGGCCCTGTTTGGTGGGGCGATGCGGGTAAAGTTCGAGTGCCTCCTATCACACACTAGTGATAATTTATTCCTATATCTAACATTTTTTTTTTTTTTGTTGAAAGATGTTCCTATATCTAACATGAATTGTCCATTCTTTTATTCATTTGATGGAGTTTGTTTTCCAAAAAGATTCATCTCAAATGCTTTTTAGTTAAATTGTATGTAAATATTTGAGAAAAACAAAATCTATTTCTTTTTAAGATATTAAAATGCTTTCATCGCATATAAAACTGGTTGGGTTCTAATTTAAATACACAAGAAAAATAAAATGTAAATATATAAGTCTAATTGAATTCAGACGAGAGATTTCAACTGTTACAAAAGTAACGACTAAGTTTTGATCACCCGTCAGAAAAGAGTAGTGTTGACTAGGGAACATGTCCCCCATAAGCCCATGTCATATACACGGATGTATATAATTGAAAGTTGTACAAGAAGATATTAATGTTTAATAATGCTATAAAAGAAATTAGTTTATACGGTCTAATTAGCAAGTTCTTTTTTATGAGGGAGTAAACTATAATAATATTCAATTTGAAAATATTGTCACGCCATATTCACACTCGGATTCCATATGATTTAAGGGTTCGTTTCTCCTAATGAGATGAGCATATGAGAATTTAACCATATACACCTTATATTTTTCAAAAATGAGAAAATGTGGTCAAGACTAAAGACTAATTGGGTTGCCAAGCGTGATCAAAGCATGTACTATCATTCTTTGCAAGAGTTAGTTGAAAAAGTTGATTAATTTGCTTTTCTTTCTTTTACAGTCGATCATTTGTTATAAGCGCGTATACGTGGAAGTTCTAGGGAAAACAATGAGATTCAAAAGCAATGCAACAAAAAATTCTCGCTTTTTTGATCTGGTCTTTCTTTCAACAATAGTGACAAAACATTCTTTTTGTCTCCTTCACATCTTTGAGTTGTATTTTACAACAAAAGTATTTATTTGTAGGAGGAACATTTATTTTTATGAAATTAAAGGTTTACGTGGAAGTTTATTTGGATAACAAAAACATTCATGAAGGATAAACAGATACCGCAAAAGTAAATGAATTTTACTGTACAGTAAATGGAAGACATACAAAATGTCTGTTATTACTCATCAGTATTTTCTAATTATTTTGTTTATCAGTATTTTCACATGATTTTCATAGTTTTTACTTTTCTCTTAAGTAGTACAATTAACTGTAATTAACAAATGACAACGACCTAAAAAAATCTTAACCGCTAAAAATGATTTCACTAAAAATACAATAACATTTATGGTGCGTGGGTAAAAATAAATTTCTTTTGACAAAAAGGAAAATGAATGATCCTTCTCCATTTACTATCGTCAACAAAGAATTCTTTAAATAGAAGACACCACAAAATGTATGTTATTACTAATCCGTGTTTTCTAATCATCTTGTTTATCGATCGGTATTCTTACATGGCTTGCATATTTTTATCATTTCGTTATTATTCACCTAAGTAGTACAGTTAACTGTAGTTAACAAATGACAACAACCTAAAAAAATTTCAACTGCTAAAAAACAGTTCACCAAAATAAAATAAAAAATAATATTTATGATGCCTAGGCAAATATAAATTTCTTTTGACAAAATGGAAAATGAATGACCCTTCTCCATTTACTATCGTCAACTAAAAGAAAAACGTATTTCATCAAAAAAAAAAAAAAAACTAAAAGAAAAACGTAGTTCAACAAAAAAAACCTAAAAGAAAAACATAAGAGATAAATCAAATTTTGACTTGAACATGCGGTCAGAGTTGACTAAATAATTTTGATTATTCACCTTATGAAACTTCACTTCTAATTTGGTTGACCAACGCACTAATTGATAAATTCTAATAGACTATTGAAGTGTGATTCTTTGTTAGCCCTAGCAGTCCATGTGTCAAAAATAATCAAGTCCTTAACTTTATTATATGAAGAAAAAAACAGATGGTTAAATGAATTTCAAACAGAATACCAGGAAAATTAGGAATTAAGCTTTGACCCAGGGGGTCAGAGCTGACACTGAGTCAGAAAAGAAATTCACAGCTGACTCTGGACCTAAGCCATCAGCATGTTCGCCTGAGTCACTTGACTTGGTGGTGGTGGGTCTCTCTCCGTTTACTTTCTACTTATCATATGTATATACCGTGGTTATCTTACCATTTGTATTTTAAAGAGGATAAGAATTTATCTGATTGGGACATAAAGTTTCGTTGTATTTCTTTTTTATTTCAAGAAATTGACCCCTATTTTACGTTAGGCTAGGTTTTTTTTCGATGAGACGTTAGGCTAGGTTAGAAAGGACATTTCAATACTTTATTTGGTTTGAGTTTTCTATGCGAATATGGGTAAACTTATACATATACGTGCAAATTATTCCTATCCTTAGAAAAGAAAAAAAATAAGATGAGCGAAGGGAAAAGAGATTCGATAAGATCTCCATCAATCTATCTATCCTCGCTGCACTATTCCACTTTGTTAAATGTTTCCTTAAAAAAAAAGTGATAGTGAAACAAGAGAATTAGAAAGAGAGAAAGTTAAAACCCATAGCTTCGACCCGAAAATTGTATGAGTTAGTCCTCATCTAGTCCCTACCACTCGCTAATTTAGCCATTATATTTTGAGCAGTAAAATGTTTAGACTTGAGCATAACACCCATATTAAGAAAATGATAAAATTTATTTATTTTCGCCCATTTCCTTTGTTACCCTTTATCCTATATTTTTCCATCTTTCACTTAAATTAAAACAACGACTCCACCTCTTTATCGGAAATGATACCATTTCTTCGTTCCTCTCTCCCTCTTCGTCACTCTCATCCTCCTCTTTCTTTTCGGTTGTATATGCAATTAAATTAAAATGACAATAATAGTTCCGAGGGTTAAATAGGAAATTGAAAGTAAATTAGAAGACACCAAACTAAATTGTTAATCAGGGGATCGAATGATCTACTGATCACAACGTGGAGGCTAAATGAGCAAGTCAGTCACAATAGGGGTCAAATACGGAATTAACCCAAACTTTACCCCTCTTTCAAATGAAAAGCAATATCAATAGTAGGAATCCCACATTCCCGCCTTCCACCTCTGAGTGAGAGAAAATTTAAGAGAGAGATGATGGATGATGTTGATAGACTGTTTGAGTGCTTCAAATGTGGTGTCACTCCTCCTAGTAAGTCACTCCCATTCTCTCTAATTTTACACAATTTTTATGTTCCTCGAAAATAACTAGGGCATGCTTGGGTACCATTACTGTTTGTTTGTTTACTCCAAATCTAAGATTGATCATTCAGACCTTGATATCTATTCAGTGATTTAATTATTAGGGTTAATGGTTCACGGTTTTTTTTAAGAAATTAATCTGTTAACACACCAATTGTTATGAATTAAGTTAGGTTGTTTTTAAATTTTATTCACATTTCCTCCGCTTGATGCTTTGATAGTTATTTATTCGAGCGTATTTGGATCATAGGTTTGAGTTTGAAACAATTGGGGCTCGGAACTTTATTATTTCGAGGACCGGGATAAGTATGGAATCATTTACCAAAAGCTAAGAAACTTCATAAATTAATTGAATAACATACATTTTGCAGTTTCATCCGTTTGATGTCTTTACACGCTTTTTACATCTCACTGTTTGAACCTTTGAGGTCCCCAATATCAAGTTTTGTCAGAGGGTGTAAATACGAAAAAAAATGAGCTTGTTTACTTTATTATTATTGCAAGAGATGTGGGTTTTTCAAGCGGAAAGAAATACCCATTATGTTTTATGTTTAATAATGAAGTTTGTCATGTTATCCAATGTGTATAGTATATATACCTACTAGAAACTTGTGGAGTGGTGTTTACTGAGGATGACTCGTGACTAGACTAACACTTTCATCAGTTTTAATCAAAATGAGTACTAAATTAACTGTTTTTAGAAAGCTTAAATGATGCACACACTCATGCTCACAACTAAGGATGCCAAGACACTTTCATTTGTATTACAAGGATGACTCAGGGATATTGAATTGGAAGTTATTTTATTACAAGGATGTCTTCATGTTCTCCTGTTTTTTTCATCATACTCAATATGATATTTGACCAAGATCCCGAAGGCTGGAGGTTAATCTAATTTTAAGACATTGAACGGCATATTAACTCCCCAGGAAATTAGGAGGTAGACCTGTGAACCTAGAGGAATATTAGATACCAATAGCACAATATCAAGTCTAACATAGGCATTTTACAAGTACCACATATACGTTAGAGGAGGCATGGCATGGGACCCATGCATCGTATTTATCAATGGATTTTTATTTTACCATTATAAAGCCACGCAGTATGGAAATCACTTCAGAGTTCAGACTTTTTCTTGTATGTAATGTATGGTGGAAGGTTATAAGGTTATATAAGTTTTACAATGTGATGAAATGACTGGTGTTCTGTTTTACCCTTAACTAACTAATACTGCACTTCTCCCTTACTTATGCTCGTTTGAAATAGTTTGCAAGTTATAATATGTTTATATGGCAGAATCTGCAATTAGAGAAAGAAGGAAAGGTCAGAAGAAGTTCAAAAATGGGAGTTTGAGGCAAGGAGAAATGTCAGCATTAGTTGGGTCTTCTCCTCCAGGACAATCAAGACAAACGGAGAGCAATTCATCTGAGAAAGTAGGTCTTATTTCTTTTCACGTTTGAAAATACTTTCTCCGGTGCTTCAGGACAGAAACTTTCTTCTGTCTTTCTGGTAGGGATTTTCCTCTTCATTCGCGGTAAAGCAGAATAAGAAGAGCAACGAATTAAAGATAGTCTGTTCACTTTGGGTGGCCCTATTTTTGTTGAAAATTAACTTCCTTTGAGATTTTTCTGACTTCACATTTATTTAGATATTTGTTGGGTAACTCATTAACTGTAAAACATTGCTTGTTTGTTGCAAATTTAATAACTCATTAACTGTAAAACATTATTTGATCAGAATGGTCCAACAGAAATTACTCCAAGCATTCTAAGTCGAAGAAAGCAGATATCTCCACTTGTCTTTTATGGGTCTCCACATGGTTTGCCAACAAAACGGCCAAAACGGCTGTTGCAATTACTACACGAAATACGCAATGATCTCAGTGAAGAAGATGACTTGAATTCAAGGTACCTGAACATATCTATGACTTTTTATTGTTACAATCTAGTCAATTTACCCATTCTTATTTGTTTTTGTGTTCTTCTGTTGTCTCTTGTACTCTATGATCCGTCACATCATTGTTATTGGTATAGGAAAGTCGTATGGTCTACCTTCCCCAAACAAGATCAGGCGATACAGTTCGCCAAAAAGCATTCTCATGTTTACATTTTCAGTTATCAAGATCATTTGAATGGACAAAGGAGATTTCTTGTTTCAACACATAAGGAGTTCTGGCAAAGGTTTTCTTATTTTGACTCCTAGAATCCGACTACATTCTGAATTTACTTGATTGTGTAGTATGTAAATAGGTTCTCAGATGATTATTTCCATATTTGCTTCTGCTGACAGTATGACTTGCAATATTCAGGTACAAAAAAATGGATTCTAAATTTCGCCATCATTATGAAGTGATTCAGGAGGTGACATGTTTTTTCCTTCTCTAATATATCAAAATTACTGAATTGGTGTTTCTTTTTGCTTCAAGACATTTTTAGTTTCGTTTCCTTTTTTGCTTCTCGTACATGGTTTAAAGAAATATGATATGAAACTTTTACGTTGACATCCAAGTGAAGCAGTCCATGTGTGGAAGCAACTGTTAAATTTATATGTATGTTTGGATTTTAGTATCCCTAATAGAAGAAAGAGTCTTATTTGTTTAATTACTCAGGTTCTTAATTGTTTTTTACTTACGTGTAAAAAAGATACTGATAGACAAGAAATTGAGAGAGAAGAATTTTTTTTTTGGGAATACTCCATTAATTACAAACCCAAACAGGGAAAAGGAAGAGCTCAATGACAACTGACATGAGTGAGGTACCAGAATTGTCCGTAAAAGCCTGTCTACCTATAAATATAATTTGTACATGTATGATGTCAAAGCCCTCCCTTTAACTTAATTATATTTTGTCCATCAACCTTTGGTGCAACGGTTGGGCACCCCTCTTAATCCCATGAGGTCGTGGGATCGAGTCCCGGTGGAAGCAGTTTGCCATCAATATTTATCCCATGTAATTTAGGCTATATATTAAGTAAATAATGTAGTAGTTTGTCGGGCTTTAGGCCTCTTTCATGTGTTGGGCTCTAGGCCTCTTTCACTTATGGTTTGAAACTTTGAATTAGGCGGTTATTGTGCTTATCACATCTTCATGATGTATCAACGCCTTGTAACGACTAACGTAGATCGTAGTCGAATTCTCAAAAAAAAAAAAAAAAAACTTGATTATATTTTTCAACTAAGTTAGATATTCAAATTTACAGGTAATGTTATAAATAGAGGATTGTTGTATAATATCCCTAGATTACATCACCGTGTGTTGTGTGATAATATGTTTCTTGTAACATTTGCTGAACGAACATATGTCTTCCAAATTCTATTCATCAAGTAATGGTTTCGTAACGTGTCCCTTAGTTCATCTTGAATACGTTTCTTACTTTCCCTAGCTATGCATTTTCTGCAGGGTCTACCTTGTCACTTGTATTTTGATCTGGAGTTCGATAAGAGATTCAATGCAGACAAAAATGGTGAAGAAATGGTGGATATCTTGATATCAGTAATTTTTGAAGTGTTTTTTGATAAGTACTCTATACGAGGAAACCTGGAGTGGATTGTAGAGCTCGATTCGTCAACTGAAGGTATATTTATGTTATGTGCTTCACTAGTTTGTTCGTGCTTAACGTTCTTGTCTTCCCGTTTATCATGTTATATAGCATCTAGATCAAGTATGAGTGTATGATTTAGCTTCACTTGGTAAACTATGGGCTTCACCTCAGTTAAAATTGTACAGATTCTCCTATTGTGGGTATATCAACTCAACTTATATCTATTCTGCTCTTAAGGCTGCAGTTGTAGAATATTGGATGTTTCTATACAACTTAAGCATTTCTAGCCAAATAATGTAAGAACTCTTGGTTTGACATTACTCTAGCCTGTGAAACTTGAGAGAAGTAATCATACCCATATACTAGAGTCTAGAGGTGATCGAACTAAGAGAAATGCATCCGTAGATGCTTTTACTTGAGAGAAGTAATTATATGAAGGGTACTTAGTAGTTAGTACTATGAAATCGATTCAGATTTCCACCTATTTCAGGCCAGGGGAGTTAAGCAGGAACAAGATAAAATCTCAACTGCAACCATAGAATATTAATTACTCATAGACTACCATGTCTTATAAAGTTATAAGAACTGTTAGCCTAATGACTCTGACTATAAACCTAATCACTAATCAGTAATTTCTTCTTTCCATCAGAAAAGTTTTCACGTCATTTGATCATCCGCATTCCAGAAACTGCATTCAAGGACAACTCACATGCTGGTGCATTTGTTGCTGAGGTATGCTATGGTTTACCAATCATTTCCCACTTTTTAGCAGTACATGTGGAAATCCTTCTGTAATACTAAAGGTAGAAGCTTCGTCTCAAATTTGTTTCTTGAGTCATGACACGGGTCTCTATTTAATAATAATGTGTCACTTCTGTAGATAATATTATAACAACAATTAAATATTAAGCTTTGCAATATACTATTGTTATCTGCATTAGTACACCCTCCCATTGCACAATCATTTTAATACCTCATCTAATAATGTAGTGATAATTTGCTGACATTGTTTTGGTGACACTTTTTCTAGGTATGCTCAAGAATTTGTAGTGCACGGCAAAATGATCAGAGACTTGAAAAATTGTTCATTTTAAAAGATTCATGCAGTGATGAGTTCCCACCTCGACTTTTCGTTGATACTGCTGTCTATTCACGAAACCGCTGTTTCCGCTTAGCTCTATCCTCAAAGGCAGGAAAGAGTTCTGTTCTTTTACCTACTGGGCGTTTCAAATGTAAGACCATGGTATGCTACTTCCTTACAAAATTACACGTAATAGTATTAGTTTCTTGATTCTACATAAGCCTGCAGTTTTAACATTCTAAATGCTATTTTCCTTTTTCTTTGGATCCTATTATTGAACTTCACGCTTCACATTCAGATCTTCATTGTCTTATCTCCTAGTAATTTCTTTTCTTTGTAACCCCTACCTCAAAGGGTTCTCATAAATCCTTTTTCTTCTTTCAATTTAATTAAAACAGAAATAAATATTCAGTTTGGTGTTGTCAAAGGTAACTCTTTTGATGCCCCGCCTGTACAGAAGGCTCTATTTTTTCCCCTCGGCCTTTTTGGTTTAGAACAGGTTGGAGTCTCAATAATAAAATTACGTTTTCTTGGTCATTCAAATAAGTATGTCAATAAAATATACTAGCATGTCATTTTTCCGTTCATTTAATAGGCTAATCTATAAAAGATAATGTGTTTCAAGTAGTCATGCTCTATGACACCAAACGTGACATAATCTTGACATCTATATTATGTAGGCATCATACACCCCAACCTCTCTGCCTTGCCCCCACCATTAATTTTAGAATCCTTGCCCACATTTTTGCATGACAACCTTAGTTGTCAATAGTCCAGGTTCTTAGTTGCTTCTGCAAGTTATCTGTTAATTAATTAGGTCATGTGTTGTCTTGTAGTCTTGACTCAGTTAGTCAACTGACCTACTTGACGCGAGGCCTTAACTTGACCAATTTCAGAGGCAGCACATGCCTTGGCCGTGGTACTGGTTCACTGATAAGCAGACGTGAAATTCAATTCTGATGTCATTTCACACTTCGATTGACAATTTGCTTGCATGTCGCTTTGCTTATTTAGAGTGAGGAAGAAATGTTCATGGAATCCTTAATCTGCAAGATTGATGCTGATAGCAAGAAGCTTCTAATATGCAAACTGGACTCAGATTGTATGAAGACATTATGCTTTAATACTGAGGTAGTTGAACTTCCATATGAACTTTTCTTACTTTCTGAAAGTTCTTATTTGGTGATTCTAATTTTTAAAAATTATGGCCGAGAAATGTGACTGTTGAAATGATTGTTAGGAATGGCTTGCCTTTAGTTATCTTATTAGCTGCAGCATTTGAATTCCTTTTGGTGCAGCTGAATAATAATAATAATCATGGATCTTCTGGTGTCCCACTTGCACTGGCTACCTTCCCTAAAGATATGCCCGAGACATATTTGATGGGAAAGTCGCCATTCCCTGCTCTGGATACATTTATCAAATTTATTGCCTCGACTGGAAATGTGTCAGGTGGTAGCTGAACCTTCTTATCATGTCTTTCTGTATTTTTTTTTATATGTTTTATTCTCAAGCCTCCTAGTTACATAAGAATGACTCCATTTAGTGTACTTTCTTTTATCAATGATATTGCACATTTGCACCGTCAGTCATTGTTATTGAACATACTAAACAAAGGAAAACTCACATTGCTTGCTTGTGCATTGGCCGTGGCCCGTGTGGCATTTTGTGGTTAGCGATCATTTCTCTCTGCCGAATTTAGTAGTTGGGCTTGATACTTACTCGGACCTAACTCGTCCTAGCTCGGTCCAAAACTCAGTTTTTGTACGTGCATCTATGTTGTCAAAGGCGCACTGAGGCTTCGCCCAGGCGACCAAGGCACAAGGTTGGGAAAGGGTTCGACTTGCCATGGTGCGAGCCCCCTGGTTTCCCAGTACTTTGATACTTACATTTGAAACCTTAGTGACGTGTTTAATGTCAGAAAGTTTCTCCAGAAATATGTTCAACTCTTTCTCAAATGCACTTGAAACTAGAACGCGTATCTCTCCGCTTCATTATCTCGTTTAGTAAAATACTGACATGATTAAATCTAAAAAACCCAAAGAGGACTCATGGTTAATACAATTAGTTCTCACATTCTTGTTTGTTGTTTCTTCATTTTATTACAATTGCAGGAAAAATTCGAAGCTGGTATTGGTTCTCAGAGTATGGTTTGATGATTTACAGTATGTCAAGAAATAGATTCTGCGAGCGTATTGGTCGAGAACACAAAAGCAATCATGGTAGCATTTGACCTTGATTTTTTTTTTGAGAAATCGACTACGATCTACGTTAGTCGTTACAAGGCATTGATACATCATGAAGATGTGATAAGCACGATAGCCGCCTAAGTTAAACTTATAATGAAAGAGGCCTAATGATAAAAGCTTTTCCTCCATTAGATTGCATGAATATGTTGATAAAGTCGATAAACAAATCTAACCACAAACTAACAAATTAACAACACGCTTGACCTCACACAATATCTAAAGACAAGTCAATGCTGTCAATGTTTTTAGAATCACTATGAACAGACAATTTTTCTCCGAAGTTACAACCCTTAGAAGATCTTTTTGGACCAGAATACTGTAGAAATGCTTTGTGGTTTTCTCTTTTCATTTCTTATCTTGCATTCTTTCAATATTTGAGCTGGAAAGTTGAATTACATTTCATGTTGCATGTTTGGTCCAGTGATGTATATTGTCGATTTCAAAAGGGCTGTCTATTATCAGAAATGCTATGACCCTGATTGCAAAGGTTTGGAAATTAGAATCTTCCATTATTTTCTTCAGTATGAACACCTACAATTTATGAATTCCTAGTTCATAATTATTCTATAAGCTTATTATTGTCACCAGGGTATCGATCTCCCATGCGTCCAATTCCCATGGATGCAGTTCCAGACATTGCGAGTCCCTCACAAACAGATGGCTGCAGGTCAATCTGTAATAGCCTTGATGGTAATAACAGTATGGAGCAAAATTCATGTGGTAAGGAATTGAGTAGCTGCAACAAAAGTGGTTGGTGGTTCGAAGCTGTAAAAGTTGCAGATGATATTGAAAGTAGGAGGAAAGCAGTAGAGAAAGTTCAACCGGTTAGTCTGCATATAATATCCATTTTGTTATCTATGTTTATAACTTGTCATAGGGTTATGTTATAGAATTGGGTGCAGGCTAGTAGTCGGTATCGTGATATAATCGTCTTCATTAAGTTTAATGAATTATTAAATCTTATCGCCATCCCGTGTTCCAACAGACGAGTCATTTAGTTCTACATGTGGTGGCAGGTGCCCTATCAGGAGATAGTTGATGATGACGACGATTACGACTGGTGGATGGCTGTGGAAAGGACTGCTTCCCAGGCTGAACAACAACGACTCCACTCACATTAGTTCTACAATTGAAGCTGCTAATTTTGAAAAATCAGCATCCGTTGTCTAATTGTTATACGACCCATATATAACCAGCAAAAATCATGAAAAGAGTCGATCTTTTATTGAAAGGAGACGAGCTTGATATGACAGGATTATGGCTTGTACGTTCGGGGTACTCTCACTATGGACACTCAGAACTTAAACAATGTGGGTGTTTATGACATCAGTGAAAACGATTGATTTCAAGGAGAGATGTCGTGTGAGTCGTTAAATAATTCAGTTTCAGATCTTGGGAGGCGACCAATGAGATACCTTCACCATTCAATCCATCTTCCTCCAGTAACTTATCTTATGCGATTAGGTATTCATCAAAACATTATATCATCGAGCTTTCATCCAATAAATCTGATATAACATGCATTTTCGATCCAATTTCCCAAATAAAGCCATGTATAGTTTTGTAAATAGATGTAAATTTTTTGAAAAAAGATTGAGTTATTATTAAAAACCTTATATAGTTTTGCTTGGTTTAGTGTTTTAAAATTTTGTGGGACCATGAATCCGTTTTCTGGTCCCCGCAATAAATAAATAACCATATAGAAAGACACCACTTTATATTTAAGTGTCAAAGGAAAAATGTGAAGATTCATGCAAATATTTAGTTTATATAAATGAACAAACACATCCGATTCTAAATGTCAACGAGGTATTACTATTTCAATCCACAAAAACCTTTTCTTTAATTCTTCTTCATATTTTTCATAAATTCGTGTTGACTTTCCTTTAGTAACATACTAACACCTCCATCCATGGAATGTTAAGAATGTTTTTGACGTCTCAAAGTTTTCTTTCTTCGTGAAATTGGAGGAAAAGAAATATTTCTTTTACAAATTAGACCTCCATTCACCGAAGAAGTTAAAGAAGAGAAAGGTGTGGATAAGAGAAGAAAAATAATTATGATAGTGGTTTCGGCGGTCGGAAAGGAATTTTCAAAGGTTTAATGATGGGGAATGGGTATAGCCGTTTAGTTGGTATAGAGGACCCAAAAATAAGCTCACTAAAAAATGAGAGGGGGAAAAGAATAATTTCTTGCTGAGATTACCCACAACCTAATTCTAAGATTATAAATGTTGATGGGGAGATTTTATAGGGCCTCCTCATTTTTGTTAAAAGGCACCCCCTTAATGATAATTTACCAAGTAAAATAGTTCATGGGGAGGCCTTTTAACAAAATTGGGGAGGCCTTATAAAACTTCCCATGTTGATTTACGTGAATAACCATGATATTTTGTGACCGTCTAGTTTGCGGAATACTAATAAGACTATAAATGTTGATTTAAGTGATCAAGAATGATATTTTGTGACCTTGTAGTCTGTAGAATAGAGGAAAATGAGCGGTATTTCTAAATTCTTCATGTTCACCTAAGTCAACGATTATCTTGATAAAAAAACCCAACATGAATTACTAGAGAAAAATATTCCCTATACTTTGTCAACAAAATTAGCATTAATAGGCATATTCCTTTTTGATGTTATCATTGGGTATGTCATGTGTAGTTGACTTGTAACATAAATATGGAGAACTAGATCAATATCTCTAATTTAAAATTAGGAAGATAACCAAACAATTCGTTTTGGTTAATCATCTTGTACCCTTTTTAATGGTACTCTAGAGGATGAAGTTTCAACCTAACCTTGATTACCTTTGTATCATATTATCCAGTTAATCAAATCATACAATCACAATTAGGCATGTTCAATCACATCTTGGCACAATTATGGTAATATGTAAAGTTAGATAAAGCAAACGTGAATGCCTCTTTATGGGTTTATATTTTATGCTAACAGCCTGACATTTCCCAATCCAAATCTTATTGGTTGACAAGGTCAAGCGTTGACTTTACCATGGAATTGACTTTTGTTAAAAGTCAATGATGGTAAGCACATTAAAGTCAGCACCTGTCATGGCTAACACTGTCTCTCTCTCTATCTCTCTCTCTAGATTTAAATAACATAATGAACAGCAGAATAGATCAAACCTACATTTGAGAAAAAAAAAAAACATGTCTACTCCACGTCTTATTTATTGGTTATATATATATATGTAGTATTAGTACAAATATTTCCTTAACTAAGCTAGCTATTCTCTGGGATCTTCATATAGTTGTTATTGATTGTTCCAATTCACCCATTATTACCAAAACTAACATGGATAATGATTCAGGTTTTTACTTTAATGCTACTAGTAATGATGATAATTCTTTCATGAATAACACTGATAATTATACTAGTATTGGTTATCATGATAATGAACTACTACTAGATCATGTTTATTCTAATGGTTTTGGTTACCCATTTCCCCCTCTATCACCAATTCATCTCTTTCAAACTCCACCACCAATAGCACCACCACTACCAAGAACAACAACCCTTACTGGAGAATTAGATGATGATGGTGATAATAGCTTCAGACCAAGCTTATTTTCTGCCAACTGCTTCCAACCCATGTTCACTGCAAATGATGAATATACATCCTCCTCATCTGTTTCTCAACTATTACAGTTTGGAGAGTCGTCATCGTTACCATCACAAGTTCAGCTGCAACAGCCACAACAGAAGGTACCAAACCAGCATCGCCATACTACCGCCACTACCACCACCAAGTGTCAAAGATTGAAAAGAAGGTTAGTTGTTAAAGATCATTAAACTATGTCATATTTTATCGATTTAGTACTTTGTTATCTCTTTGACTAGCCTATCATTTGAAGAGTACCGCTAGTTCATTTACATATCAATTGGTATCATAGCGAAATAGTGCTATGGTCTAGTTCTCTCCAACAAACTTCTACAGCTTCTTGACTTGAGGAGCCGAATATGAAAGAAAAACAAGGATCGATTAAAAGTAAGATTCTTAGGTAGTAGTGTATGTTCTTTGTCTAAGTCAGTTATGAAATCTGATTTTAGGTTTGAATTGGCTTGTGTCAGGTTTCAGATTGTTTGTTTTTCTTTGACTCATGATGTCTGACTCGTCTTAATAACAGGTTTGGGTTGATTTTTCTAATCTATTTGATTCAGATTCTGACGAGTCAGGTCAAGACAATGAAACTGAAACCTAAAAGAGTGGTGTGATCAATGAGGCACATAGCTAATGGTTAATCCAGACCTGGAATACTGACCCATAGATGGTCCTACGAGCTAACTAGATCTTCGTCTCCTTAGCATGCTGATTATTGGCTCCCAAGGAGTATGAGTTGGCCTACTTAATTAATTATCGAAGGAGTAATTTGATTTTTGTCTCACAGTTTTCTTATCTGTATTTGTGCAGGAAGATCCAGCAGAAGAAAGTTGTGTGCAGGGTACCAGTTGATGGTATTACTTCAGATAAGTGGGCTTGGCGAAAATATGGGCAGAAACCCATCAAAGGCTCCCCATATCCAAGGTCTGTCAGTATGAAGTGTTTAATGGTGGAACTCCATTAGCATTGCATGTTTTTTCTTCTCAATCTATAATGTAACGACCCAAGTCGTAGCAGTTATTAATATTGTCCACCAAGCTCAAGGTCGTGGTAAAGCACCATGAGTCCAGCCAAAAGTTACAAGAGCTAGTACCCCTAGTCCTGTCTCCAACCCTCTCTCAAACGATGTTGGACTACATTTCCCCCATTATTAGAGATTAGGTATCCCGGACTCTGATACCATTTTTAACGGCACAAACTCTATTAGTTACCAATATTGTCCTCACTTTTGTCATCTAGGCCCAAGCCCATTCGTACATGGTCTTGTTTCCATCAAGGGCACCACAAGCCCAACCGAAATTACACTTACTAAGCTGGACCTTGTACCTATAGTCAGCCTGTGGACGATCTTCCTGTGAGAATAGTTTCGCATGGGAGAAGGGGCATCTAGCAACCAAAAATATAATGTCTAAGTCTTCTCCACTCATTGCCACTTGGTTTTGAGTTGGATGACCACAAACTTAACACTCCTTAGTGATGTGGGAAGTTACATGTAATTAGCTATTTTGTGTCTGAGTGTCTACTTCTAAACCTACTTTGCACATTTGATTGGGAAAATACTTCAGGGGCTATTACAGATGCAGTAGTTCAAAAGGTTGTATGGCAAAAAAACTAGTAGAGAAGAGCTATTCCGATCCAGCAATGTTGATAATAACTTACAAGGCGGAGCACAACCACCCGATACCGACCCAACGAAGCTCTCTTGGTGGAAATAGTAGACAGAGTAATAAGTTGGATTGTATGTCCGCGGCTTTAGCTCCACCAACTTGTTCTTCCTTATGCATGGTAGAGTCATCCATGGAAGACAACAACAATAAGCTTTTGTTACAGCAAACCAATGTTAGTGTGAAGAAAGAGAGTTGGAGCGAAGACGATAATACGAATTCGATGATGAGAAATACGAATGAGTTATTTATGGGTTTAGAAGTTTTTAGTTCTGCACTATCTAGCACCAGCCCTTCTCACCATATAATGTTTTAACAAAATCCAACCAAACATAGGACTAGAATACAATTTCCACCGAGTATAAGACTGATTATATTATAAATGATCAGGTAATTTTTTAGACATTTCTTAGCCTAGTGACTAACTTGGTCATTTAGGGCATGAGAAAGGTTGAAGTTCTGAGGGTCTTCCAATCTCTCTAACTTATTTGTGTTTTGTATTTGTATTCAGATGTATTAAGAATTTATCACATGGTGTTTATAAATTTGTTATGTTCTTTAATCTCTCACAAGGTTTAATGAGCTACTTATATAGAGTAAGTAGCTTCAATAATCAAAATGATGACCAATCCTAGCATGAATAGCTAAGGATCCAATAAGTCCGACATTGATTCATTCAGACGTGTCAATTGAGCAAATACTTCCGTAGTGACTAGGATGTATATCTCGTATCCGAAAACTAGCAGTTCGCCCCCGACACCATGGAATTGCCACCGCACTATACTATAGGAGTAAGTCTGAGCAACACAATTCAAAATCAAGGTTGCATGGATCCAAAAATTCATTTCAGACAATTGAACCTTCTCAAATTGTTGCTTTTTAAGAACCAAAAATATCTGTGCAAGTTAGACATAGAGAAGGCTTATGATCATTGGACTTTCCTGGATTACATGCTTCAGAGGACAGGTTTTGGTTTTAGATGCGTAGGTGGATGAGGACCTGTATATCCACAGCATCGTTTTCCATTTTTGTCAATGGCTTTCCAGCCGGTTTTGTGAAAAAGCCTCCGCCCTCCTATTCAACGGGCCACTAGAGAAGCAGCTTCGTTCCTTGACTTCTTTGCTTGGTCAAGTTTTAGGCTCCTAGTAAGGTTTGCACGGATTTGAAGAGGTTGCAAGGGCTTGCACAGGTTTTGCTGGAGTAGTGTGCACATATAAATTGCACTTGGTTTTCATGTGTGCATAGGTCTGCACGGGTTTGTATAGAGAGCCCAAGCCTAAACAATATTGAATAGAACCCAAGCCTAAAAGAGTTACTTATATCTCTTAACATGAAGTAATAGACGGGCCATATAAGAGCCTTGTCATTGTGAGAACATTTATGTCTAGTAAGTTTCATCGAAACCAGAGAAAGAAAACCCCTGTTAGACCACCTTCTACGAGTTTGTTTGACCCGTAGAATGATGTCTTTAGACATCAAATACTTTACAAATTTTCTGATAGATCTTTATATTGATAGACCCTTATTGTTGTAGCCTTGACAAATGGTTGAAAGTTTCATGCATGTGAAAACTCACCCCATGTTATTGATGAAACCCTATAATTAGCTACATCCATTAAGTAGATCATCTTCCCTTTATTTGTTTCAGTAGTGATTAGATTCTTTTGCTTTGGTGGTTAAGAATGTAGTATTTTAGTAAATATCTCTTTACTCATTGGGTGAAACATTTTACTAATTTAGTTAATGGTTCACATGGAAAAAAGGACCCAAAGTGTTATCCCTTGTCAAAGAAAGCACACTCCTTTTTCAGGATCTTGTGGGTACTTAATCTAATAGTATTCTAATATTATAGACTGAGTCTGAGATGGCAAATTGAATAAAAAGCAACTTACATAACCCAGGAGACATTTAGGCTTTGAAATGGAAAGCAGACAATAATACCTATTCTCTTTTCAAACGGGGTACACCAGGAGAAGGTATATATATATATATGCCAAGAAAGAAAAACAACCACTCACTTTAGTGACAGTCATTACCGACGGTTTATAGCAAAACTGCCTGTAGTGACGACTATTGTCAAGAATCCAAATACTTGGTTATCTATATTGATAATCTACATGTTTGAAAATCTTGACAAACTAAGCGAATCAATGAGTTGAATGCAAAATTATTACAATTAAATGAATTATTTTGATTGTTTGATCTCTGTAATAGGGGTTTCTTCTAACGGTCATATCTATTTCTGCTTTTGGATGACGGTTAATTTTTTATTACATTAGCGACGGTTCTAAACCATTAGAAACAAGTAGCAGTAACTGCTTTTTAGCGACGTCAGATAAAGTGTCGGTAATACTATTCCCTTGGGGGTTTTCAGCGCAGGAAATTGGGCTGGAGACCCAATTTTTTGTTTTTTTTTGTCAAAAAGACAAGTTATCTTTTTTTCCTTCTAGGCACCATGAAAAGTTTGGAAATAGGCTTGAAGGACAATTCTAAAAATCCCTTAATTTTGTATACCTGAATTGACCTTTGTATAAAGGAAAATTTTAGAAACACCCTCAGATTTTCCAAAAACCCTCACATTTTATATAATCTTACTTCTTAGTTACTTATTTTGTTAGGGTTTGATTTTGCGAAGCTTTGCAAACTAGTTTGCAAACTGATTTGCAAACTGGTTTGCACTACTTTGCAAATTGGTTTGCAATCTGGTTTGCCTTGCAGAGCTTTGCAAACTGATTTGCAAACTGGTTTGCAATCTGGTTTGCAATCTGGTTTGCCTTGCAAAGCTTTGCAAACTGATTTGCAAACTGGTTTGCAAACTGGTTTGCACTAGTTTGCAATCTGGTTTGCCTTGCAGAGCTTTGCAAACTGATTTGCAAACTGGTTTGCAATCTGGTTTGCAATCTGGTTTGCCTTGCAAACTGATTTGCAAACTGATTTGCAAACTGGTTTGCACTAGTTTGCAATCTGGTTTGCCTTGCAAACTAGTTTGCACTGCTTTGCAAATTGGTTTGCAAACTGGTTTGCAAACTAGTTTGCAATAAGGTCAGTTTTGTCTTTTCCCTATATTAGATAATTTACAAAAATGCCACAGGGAGCTGAAGCCCATAAAAAATTGTCCAATCCTTTTTAACCAAAGGTCAAAGTTTTTAGGGAGTTTTGGCCAAATTTCCCTTTTCAGCGCTTGTATTGTTATTGACGGTACCAGAACCGTCGCTGTATATATTCCCGAAGCGACGGTCTAAACCGTCGCTGTATTTTGTAGTTAAACGTTATAGTCTTACATATATTCGACCCAGTTGATCCTCCTCTATGAATATAAATAAATCATTTGTGAACTCGGACCAAGGGAGCTGAAAACTCTAAACAATTAACAAGGTAAGTTGTCTTTTCAGAGAATCAACTAGAAATAACATTAACAACTATTTTACCATACCTATAGTGACAAGCCGCGGATAAGGACCTCAAATATCGTAGTGCACCAATTTTCATTAAGAAAAACTTCATCCTCAAATCGGAGAATCGGAGATAGACATTTGGAGAAAAAAATAAGCCTCTCACCACCAAATTAATAGAAAGAAAAACCTTATTTTTCTTTATAACATTAATTATGCAAGTGCGCCTTATAATAATGTTCTTTGCAAGTATAAATAGGATCATTGTTATAATTAGTTGATGATTTAGAGAGAGAAAGTAGATATAAGATTCCATAGTCCTAGGACCACAAATAATGAATTCATTAAATATAGTATATAATCTCTTTTACTTTTATTTTGACCCATGATTTAGAAAGCTCTCATTCAAACATCACAATTTGAGTTCTGTGCTCGAATACCGTAGATTTTAATGGAGTGTGATAGTTTAGTTGTATCACTTGGAGATCTACGTTTAGTAGTTTGAGTTTAAACATCAAACTTCAATGTCAGAAATCATCGAATCATCTTTTGCTTTATTTTTATACACTTATTAGAAAGTAACACTCTAGATCTATCACGGGACGTGACAAATCGTCGAAGTTATTTTATTTAAATTTACTTAATTATTAAGTCAGAAAGTTATTTGAATGATGTCACATACACTATTAATTAATAGATCTGATTTGTTTGAAACCTTCTTTATTATTAATTCTTATATCAAGTGGACTTTTTGGAGTATAAAATACTTGCTGATTTCATCAAATGCATACAAGTTCATTGTATCAAGGTAATATTTCCATAATGTCCTCAGTTTTTCAAATTCCCTAGAGGACTTTATAGTCTCTTTACATCCATGTAAAAGATTCTACTCCACTTGAGGTATTAAGACTATGTCCTAAATGACTTTTATTATAAATATGTAACAATCATGTGAGGTAAGAAAAAAAAATACATTATTTTAAGGTTAATGCGTATATATATATATTGCGCGCAGAAATTAGACGCCGTTTATAACTCAAACCCCTAAGAATATAATTGTATCAAAGTATTTTTGTTATATCAATGGACGGAGTTGCTTGGGATCTTCAGGCTATTGTTAGTAGTTTCCCAACAAATAATTATACAAATTTCGCCGCCACATCCACCACTACCACCAATGACACTACCACCTCCACCGCCACCACCACTACTGACGGAGCGGCCTCTGCCACCACAATTGATCACACTGCGACGGCCAGCACGGCCTTTATAGATGATGATTTAGATTATTACTTTAGGACTATTAATGAAGACTTCATGAATGACAATACTATCATTCATGATGATGAATTACTACTAGATCAATTTTTTGATGAGCTTATGTTCTCATCATCTCATCCTTTACCATCAGATGTCCTTGAAACACAACAAACAACTTCTTATGGTAAAAAAGTAGATGAAGAAGAAGAAGAAGAGGGTTTCTTCAAACCTGGTTTGTTGATCAACTTCCAACCCATGTTATCTCCAAATGAAATCAAACCCTTACCTGTTAGTCATCTATTTCAGTTTGGAGAATCATCATCATCTAGGGCACAACTTCAACAAGAACCACAATTTCAGTGTGCTGCTCCAACTTTTACCCTGACTACTCCCACCAGTGGTACAAACTGTCTGACCAGTACCAGATCAAAAAGAAGGTGGACTTTTTAAGAACTTCAAACAATATTGGATTAAGCAATTAACTTGTGTTTATATATATATACCTGCTCCTTGACTGCCTGGTTTTTTGAAGGTTACTGAGTATAAGCTAGCTTCTGGATGAAGCTAGGGATCCAAATTATGAAACCCTAACATGAGGGTATTTGATCCATGGATGGAGGTTCTTGCAAGAATCGTTCGAGCCGGCCTTCAACTAGTCTTGTTGTAGTATTTACTCCAACAAGAGTGTTAGTTAAGGTAGTAATTACAGAAAGAGAAAAAGATTTTTTATTAACTTATTAGTCTGATGAGGGTTCTATGGTTTTCATGATGATACAGGAAGATCCAGCAAAAAAGGGTTGTCTTCAAAGTACCAGTTGATCAAGGAGGGCTTACTTCAGATAAGTGGGCATGGAGAAAATATGGGCAAAAACCAGTCAAGGGTTCACCATATCCAAGGTGCAAGACACTTCTAGCTACCTCTTAATCAAAACCCTAACTTTGATTTCTATTTCAGATTGTGTTCTCACTGTTTGATATTGAAACTATTTTGTATATTTGGGTGGAGAATTTTATAGAGCTTACTACAAATGTAGTAGCTCAAAAGATTGCATAGCCAAGAAACTAGTAGAGAAGAGCTACTCCGATCCGTCGATGTTGGTTATAACTTACAAGGCTGAGCACAATCACCCAATACCGACCCATCGGAACTCACTTGCCGGAAGTAGTAGACATTGTAATAAGTTGAATAACCTCTCTTCTGTTACTTCAACATTACAACCTTCTACTCCATTTTTCACGTCAACTACTCAATTCCTCATGGCAGACAACAACAACAACAACAACAACAACAACAACAACAATAATATTAAGCAAGGAAGCTTATGGAGAGAAGATAATTCTCATCTACTGATGAGAAACACCAATGACTTCTTTATGGGTTTAGAAGTTCTTAGACTAGACCCACTTGCACCAATTCTTCTCATATGATGAGATACTAATAGAGACGAAAGCTTAAGAGAAGCTTGACTAGCGACGATAGGTACGGGAATTGTATTTTGTTAGTGTGTTTCGCATTCGCGTTTAAAAGAATAAATGAGGAAAACCATCTAGGCTTGTTTTCAAGCTATTCGGAACTTCTTCCTATAAGTAATGTGTTGATGCAGTCGTAATCTCTACGATGAACTTCACCTAAGACTTATACCTAGAAGTTTAGGTAATGAGGTTTGTAACTACCATTGTGGTGTCAAATACCACATAAATTATGTAACTTTTTTCTCTTGGAGTGAATTAAGTTAATAGCATATATTAAGCCACTAAGGCATTGTAGTGCATCCATATTGTTGTGGTACTTCAGTCATTGGGTACCACCACCCCATTCAGTAAACCGTTACGTCTAATATAACTGAGCTAAAATGGTAGACCGCCCGTGAAGGTTAATCTTTATCGAGCATTAGGCAAAGAGACCAATCCACCATGTCAGCTATCTGGTTAAGATAATGGAGCTCGAAATTGTACACCACATTGATGAAACACATGTGTTTTCAGCTGAAAATCATTCGAAAGTTGAAGTTATTGTCTTGTGAAACAATCATTTTTGCCTTGTGAAACATATGTAATATTTTCTCAAGAACTTTCGCAATGAATTGTAGTTATTTTTATAGAAACTGAGCTGCGATAGATTAGCAAAACTCAAAGAATTTCCGATCACGAATCACAAATAGGTAATTGAAATTTTTGACACGGGTACAAAATTTTTGTACATCGACTAATATACAAATGGCATGCATTGGTTATGAAGACAAAGAATAATGAGAATTAAGATATTATAACAATTACATTCTCTTTGGCGAGGGGTATGAAATATAAATTTACTAAATACAACTCAATGAATAATCAAAATGAAGGTTGCTTTGATGATTATGTCCTAAACATAAGACATTAGAATATTTAGTTGTGATCACAAAACCATATAGAACCTGTATAAGTCAATAATCTTATCGTTCTTTCGAGCTTTCCAGCTATCTTGGAGGAGTAGTAGCATGGTGAGATCACACCCTTATTCCTACGCGATTATATTAAGATCAATGATCTAGGTTTAGTGTTTCATTATAGAGTTTAGGTGGAAAAAAAAAAATCCTTCTCTGACATAAGCAATTAGGTCATAAACTGGTTAATCAAGATCCAATAGCAACATTATAATATTAGGGGTTTTTCACTTGCACATAACATTTTGTAGGATATAAAGATTTGTAATATGAAAAGGAGATTTAGCTTACCCAATAAGTTGTCTATTCTCTGCCTTCACGTTGGATAAAGGACTATTTAAAAGTCAATTCCGTAGTTGTTTAGAAACTAGGGTTTGTGACATACACACAATAGTGAATTTTAATTGGTAAGCTAGTTTTATAATAATAAGTATGAGTGGAAAAAATATACAGCTCTTCTCCATATGACGCATGTAATTACGTCATATGGTGTCTCAATTTAGACCCCATATGAATAGAAATATTCAGTTACAACAAAAAAACTCTTAATATTTTATTTTCAATTAATGTATAATAATTGAACTTGCTGAAATCATCCAATAGTAACTCCATTTTAAATATGTTCAATCTTGTGTGAAGTTCTAAGAAAAGCAGCGCCCGCGACTACGTTCTTTTCTGAAGAGAGGCGTCTTTAGCAATTTTGTACATTTTCGAGAGCGTTTTTGGAATAGAGATGTTCTTAGCAAAAGGATGCGCCTTTAAGTATTTTCTACTAATATTAGTCTCTGTTGTTTGGTATAGGGAGCCTGTATATGATATTTATACATTGGTACCTCTCGAGGGGTGCCTAGGGGTGGGAATCGGTCCGGACCGGTCGGTATCGGACTCTAACTTCATCGAACTGGTCGACTCGGACATAAACTGTTGGTGACCACCTATTTACTCGGGAGGACTCGGACGGTCACTCTCAAGAATTCTTTGTCCATTGACCGTCCAAGACCGTTTATTTTACCGGTCCAGTCGGACACCGGACGGTCTCGGTCCGGACTTTCCAATAAATTTACTTAATTCAGAACTTTATTTTTATTACCACAAACAAAATTACTTACAAATGAAGATGTTTAGCCAAGAAATCAAAAGTAAATATAAAAAAAAGAAAAAACACAGTTGATCATCATTTGACAAGATATAATTAAGCCATTCACATACTCCAATATAGACTTGCCGAACGTGAGCAACTCATGTTTTTGGTCCGCCAGCATGATTATTATTCTTGTTCGGACCCCTACTTTACTCTTGTTAAAGAAACGTTAGTTTATTTGTTCGGATTTATTCTTCATTTTATTTCTAATTCGTATCTACCTTTCTGTTTATCTCCATTTAGTTTCTCTTTTCTGCGAGAAAAATAAAAAGACATGGGCCCCTTTGCCAATGAAGAGGAAGGACCCCCTTCTCTAGAAAGAGGTTTCTCATGTCCTCTAAGAGGACTTCCCGTTCCCTTGACCTAAAGGTCTGGTTCAACAGATTCCGGCAGACGACCTTCATCGGAGAAGACAGAGTGAGGTGGAGAGAGAGAGAGAGAGGTTAGGTGGAGAGAGATGGGTGAGGTGGAGAGAGAGAGAGGGAGATAGGTGAGGTGGAGAGAGAGATAAGGTGGAGAGAGAGAGAGAGAGGTGAGGTGAAAATAATTATGTTTTTTAATATTTTATTTTGAAATTAAGAAGGGTATTTACGCCATTTACATGAAAATAGGGGACCAAAAAAGAAGATGGTCACAAAGTAGGGGGTCAAATAGGAAATAACTCGGAGTTTTTTTAAGTAGGATATTGATCAGACTTGAGCCTTAAATCAGCCGTGTCCTTGGTGCAATTTCGGATCTACATTTCCCTTTACTAAAGAAACCGGCTCAAGGCTTAAAACTAATCTTTACAACATCGGAAAGAGTCGGAAGACCATTCAAGAATAGTAAGATGAATCTAGAACAGAACAGTACTTCAGGATGCATCTAAAAGGCGACTCCCGATTCAGGATGCATCTAAAAGGCGACTCCTGAACCCGATACTCAAAACGTACACCAAGATTATAAAAAGTGTATATTTGGCATGAACTGCTTCCTGGATCCTATTGTGAATAGGATAAAACAGAGATTTGATGCAAAAACTAAAGATATTTTCTGGTCTAATGGAGGAGACCACTACCTCACTCAAGCTAATGCTTAAAGTTGATAAAAAACTCTGATGCTTTATTCCCATCTTCGAGTGCTATTTATACAAGAAATTGGCAACGGAAGGAAACAAACAAATGCTAAACTTTAGTAACCACTCCTAATTCTAAGGAAACCTCTTTGACTCAAACTCCTAACTTATTTGAATTTAAAAATCATAACAGAATTAAAAACTACCTTTAGGACTTAGTCAATTGATACACAATGCTTGTGACAACTCCCCCTCTCTTACTATGCTCTTGTCCTCAAGAGCAAAAATCTGGAAATTGCTGATTGAAGTCTTCAAAAACTTCCCATGTGGCATCGGCAGGTGAATAGCCCTTCCAATGCACTAACACCTCCTTCTTTCTTTCATGAGTTCTGTTATCTAGTATGGCTAAAGGAGTTAGCAATCTTGGACCTTCAGCAGGTAGTTGAGTACTAACAGCAATTTTGTCACCAATATGCCTTTTAAGGAGAGATACATGAAATATGGGATGAACCTTAGCTTCAGGTGGCAACTCCAATTTATATGCTACAGCACCCACACGTTGGACTACTTTAAATGGTCCATAGTATTTAGCTGATAGCTTATGTATTCGGCGACTTATAGAATGTTGTCGATAATCCTGGAGTTTTAAGTAAACTATGTCGCCAATTGCAAATTCCCTTTCTTTATGCTTCCCATCGTAGATCTTCTTCATGCGGTTCTGCGCCACGGCGATCTTCTCCTTTACTTCACGAATTATACCATCTCTTTCAATGAGATGGTCCTCAACCGCAGCCACCTTAGCTGTTCCAGCAACATAGGTGAGTAGAGTCGGAGGTTCTCTCCCATATACAACTTCAAAGGGAGTTTTTCTTGTTGAAGAATGCACGCTGGTGTTATAACAAAATTCAGCCCAAGTTAGCCACTTACTCCACTGTTTTGGTTTAGAGCTTGTGAAACAACGCAAATACATCTCCAAGGTTCGATTAACTGCTTCAGTTTGTCCATCAGTTTGTGGATGGTAAGCGGAGCTGAAGTTGAAGCTTGTTCCGTTCAATCGGAACAATTCCTTCCAAAATAAACTAGTGAAGGTGGGATCTCTATCACACACAATGGAACGTGGCATTCCATGCAGCTTAAAGATGTGATCAAAGAAGCATTGCGCCAAACTAGATGTTGTATATGGATGGGAAATAGGAGTAAAATGTGCATACTTAGACAACCTATCCACTACAACAAATATGGTTGTCTTTCCGTTAGAGTTTGGCAGCCCGTCAATGAAGTCCATGGAGATGTCTTCCCAAATTTGAGTAGGAATAGGTAGAGATTGTAACAGTCCAGCAGGAAGTGTTTGTTCTACCTTGTGTCGCTGACAAACTTCACACCTTCGAATAAAATCTTTGATCTTCCTTCTAAGGCCTGGAAAATAAAAATCAGACCTTACCCGTTGGATGGTTTTATAGAAGCCTTCATGTGTGCTATTGTGGAATTGTTGAATAATCAAGTCCACCAAATCTGAATCTTTTTCTAAGTATATTTTGCCTTTAAAGAAAAGAACTCCATCACGGAAATTCCAGGGACCTATGGCTTCTCCTTCCTTCACCCGTTTAATTAATTCTTGGATTCTTGTATTAGTAGAATTTTCATTCCTCACAGTCTCTAGCCAATTAGGAACAGGTGATGAGAAAGCCATTAGAGACTTAGGTTCACCAACATCAACCTTAGACTTTCTTGAAAGCGCATCAGCAACCACATTCTCCTTCCCCTTCTTATACTCCACAATGAAATCATAGCCCATTAATTTGAATAACCAACGTTGTTGTGCTGGAGTCGTAATTTTTTGGGTCCATAAGTGCTTCAAACTTTCATGATCGGTTTGAACCACAAATTGTCGTCCCAAAAGATATGGTCTCCATTTCTGTACAGCTAACACCAAGGCGAGAATCTCCTTTTCATATGTTGACAGAAGGAGATGTTTCCCTTGTAAGGCCTGGCTAAAAAAAGCTATAGGTCTTTCTTGGCGTAGAACAGCACCAATACCGTAACCTGACGCATCACACTCCACAATAAATGATTTAGAGAAATCTGGAAGTGCGAGAATTGGGGCGTGAGTCATCACCCGCTTTAATTGAGTGAAGGCCTCTTCTGCATTTGTATTCCATGTAAAGTTATTTGTCTTCAACATGCGAGTGAGAGGAGCAGCAATCTTTCCAAAATTCTGAATGAATTTCCTATAATACCCACAAAGACCAAGAAAACCCCTCATAGCCTTCGTAGTTTTTGGCTTTGGCCAATTCATTACAGCTTCCATTTTATCCGGATCTACAGCCACACCTTGGTTAGTAATAACATGACCAAGGTACTTAACTTCCCTTTGGCCGAAATGACATTTCTCAAGTTTTACAAACAACTTATTCTTTTGTAGAATAGAGAGGGCCAGTTCTAAATGTTTTAAATGATCATTCCAATTTTTACTGTAAATTAGAATGTCATCAAAAAAGACTAGTACGAATTTCCGAAGGTAAGGCTGAAATACCTGGTTCATAAGAGACTGAAAAGTTGATGGTGCATTTGTGAGACCAAAGGGCATCACTAAAAATTCATAGTGCCCTTGATGAGTACGAAATGCTGTTTTCTCAACGTCTGAATGATGCACACGTATTTGATGGTAACCTGATCGGAGGTCCAACTTAGAAAAGAATAGTGCTCCCTGCAACTCGTCAAGAAGTTCGTCTATCACTGGTATTGGGAATCTGTCTTTGATTGTGATTTTGTTGAGTGCTCGATAATCGACACACATTATCCATGAACCGTCTTGTTTCTTTACTAAAATCACAGGTGAAGAGTATGGGCTCGTGCTCGGTCGGATAACTCCAGATTGCAATAATTCTGCGACGATCTTTTCTATCTCCCCTTTTTGATGATGGGGGTAGCGATATGGCCTAACCGAGACAGGTTGCTCCCCTTTATGCAAAGGTATATGATGATCTTGCAGCCGTAAAGGTGGTAAGCCTGATGGTGTTCGAAATATATTCTCATACCTACTTAATAGTTGTTTTATTTCCGGCATGTAGACTGTAGTAGTAGTTATTGATTCACTTTTCTGAATATGAAGGAGAATTCCCTTACCTTTACAAGTGATTTCACCCATTTGGTCACTGTCCACAATCTGATTTGCAGCCTTCTTTAGACCTTGTAGTAATACTTCTTTGCCGTTTAGTTGGAATTTCATTTCTAAGTGTAAAAAGTCCCAAAGAATTGGGCCTAATGTTTGTAACCATTGGGTGCCCAACACTACATCGCACCCTTCAAGCGGTAGGAGATAGAAATCAGTCTGGAAGGTATAACCTTGTAAATACAGACCCACCTGCTTGCACAACCCTGTGCTTGTCAATCGTTCTCCTGAAGCCACCATCACTTTAAACCTTTTACCTTGTCCTGCATTCAGTCCCAATTTAAGAGCTAAACGATCATTAACAAAGTTATGAGAGCTACCTGAATCAAGGAGCACCATTACTGACTTTCCCTTCAAATACCCTCTAACTCTCATGGTCTTCGGATCACAAGTTCCGGAAATTGCATGAAGTGATATGGCTGGGACATCAGTTGGTGATGTCGCCTCAATCTCCATTTCCACATCGTCGTCTTCTGCGTCAATCACGGCTTGGATTGAAAACAACCTCTTGCACCTGTGTCCTGGTCCATATTGCTCATTACAACGAAAGCAAAGACCAAGTCTTCTTCTCTCGTTGAGTTCTTCCACATTCAGTCTCTTAACATGACTTGTGTTGGAAGATGCATTCGTTGGGAGACGTGGTATCTGCTGCATAATAGGTTTAGGAACGATAATCTTCCTTTGAGAATTGACCTTGGTCTCATAGAGGCGTGCAAGATTAATTGCCGATGAAAGTGTCGTTGGTCTGTTTGCTAATACTTCGGTTCGAATGGAGTCTTTGAGCCCGCTGACGAAGCAACTTACTTGTCTCTCAGTAGATAAGAGTCCTACCTTGGCCAAGAGTCGTTCAAATTGAAGTCGATACTCATTAACCGTTCCTTGTTGCTGCAACTTTGTTAGCTCGCCAAAAAAGTCAATGTTTGGTCCGTATCGAGAATGGAGCCCTTGTTTGAAATCTTCCCAAGATATTGTTGTATATTCTTGTTTTAGCAATTGAAACCATAATTGTGCTTCGTGTTCCAAATGAAAAGAAGCTACTGAAACTCGTTCTGCCATCGGTGTGTTGTGAAACTGAAAAAATTGCTCAGCCAAAAAAGTCAATGTTTGGTCCGTATCGAGAATGGAGCCCTTGTTTGAAATCTTCCCAAGATATTGTTGTATATTCTTGTTTTAGCAATTGAAACCATAATTGTGCTTCGTGTTCCAAATGAAAAGAAGCTACTGAAACTCGTTCTGCCATCGGTGTGTTGTGAAACTGAAAAAATTGCTCAGCACGACAGAGCCAGCTAGTTGGGTCTTCATGTCCATTAAATTTTGGGAAGTCAAGCTTCATCTTTGGAACAAAACCCATGATACTGTTGCTGGATATTGGGTTTTCATGAGGTCCTTTATTAGCAGAACCTTCAGCCTCTCTCTTCGAAATCCTGGCGAATTCCTCAAACTTTGAGTTGAACTGCGAAAGCATTTCATTCATTTGGTTAACAATCGACTGCTGGCTGCTAGATAAGCCTTCAATTGTTGCCTCTAATTTCTCTACCCTTTGGTCCATACCTGTGCTCTGGTACCACTTTGGCACGAACTGCTTCCTGGATCCTATTGTGAATAGGATAAAACAGAGATTTGATGCAAAAACTAAAGATATTTTCTGGTCTAATGGAGGAGACCACTACCTCACTCAAGCTAATGCTTAAAGTTGATAAAAAACTCTGATGCTTTATTCCCATCTTCGAGTGCTATTTATACAAGAAATTGGCAACGGAAGGAAACAAACAAATGCTAAACTTTAGTAACCACTCCTAATTCTAAGGAAACCTCTTTGACTCAAACTCCTAACTTATTTGAATTTAAAAATCATAACAGAATTAAAAACTACCTTTAGGACTTAGTCAATTGATACACAATGCTTGTGACAATATTTAAGAACTTATTGAAAAATACATGACCCTGCAGTCTTCGATAAATAAAATGGACTAGAAAGCATAAGTGTTCTCCATCTTGGTTAAACAAGAATTTGCTCTCTAGGTGCAATACTAACAATTGTAAGTTCGAGTTTGAATAAATGAATTGCAGTTCCACTAAGTGATTTATGAAAACAACATATCTTTCTAGTTATTTTTCAATTGTAAATGCATAAATAAGACAGTAAAAAATGGATTATGGTTTTTGTGAAAGACAACCCCAATCAAGCTCTTGATCAGTGCTGTGTGACAAGTTAGGTTCAATCCAGCTGCAATTTAAGTGTTTTTTCATATCATAAAAATTCTCGGCAGAATATTGACCCCCAAGAGTGTAATATCGATTTGTATCAAGACAATAGTATAATATCTCGTCGCCATGAAACCGATCCAAGTAGATTTTGTTCTCCATTAGACTATTTGCACCACTTGCAGACATAATAGAAGTTCAACTTATGAATAACATATGTTTTTCTAAACTTTCAAAACCTAACCCAATTCATGTTGAGGTCTAGTCTAAATATTTGAACATCCTTCCCTAGATATCCTAAAAACACTGATAACAACTTTCCTCCACACTCCACCAAGAAAATCTTATCGAAATCATCATATGGTCTTTCGGGCTCAGCGAGAACTTCCCACTTACGCTCTTTCCGTGCATCAGAAACCCCCAAAGTCACCTGATAATCTAAGCAATAGAAAGCTCCTTCAAAGAAAACGGGATTGATAAGCCATGGAAAGAATAATTCTTTATTTATGTCATTTACACTCATATGTGGAACATGGTTGAAAACCCTTGATTCGTTCCAACAAGTATCTCCCCTTGAAATTGAGTAGATTCGACCAAATCCCAAACACATTTTTTCAATAGCAAAAATTACACAGTCTAAAGAAGTTGGTAGAGACGAGAATGAGATGACAGAAACTATGCCAACCGTAGGTAAGTCAGGAAGTCGAATGGTCTCTCTTGTGAAGGGATTGAGAAAGAATGGGGAGTTCTTGCCTCTTAACATTAGTAGCCAACCACCCTTCCAGAAGCGAATTTCAGCATCTGATAAAATCTCTGAGAGTTCTATGTGATACTTATCATTATTAGTATAATCTACGAAGTTCCAAATAGGATATTTTTTTCTTAGGAAAACAAGACATGGAGATATAATAATTTTTTGGTTGTACGATATGACTACTACTAGTTCTTTTTGCCATTACTTTGAGCATGCTAGTCTTTTCCTCTACATTGTTACAAAGTAGTAGT
Organism: Eschscholzia californica; assembly: GCF_041429995.1. Classification (NCBI taxonomy): domain Eukaryota; kingdom Viridiplantae; phylum Streptophyta; class Magnoliopsida; order Ranunculales; family Papaveraceae; genus Eschscholzia; species Eschscholzia californica. The sequence goes on along the minus strand of NW_028238483.1, from coordinate 40,128,534 downwards.
ATATCCTCTCTTCTTCTTCTTCCATTGGTTTCCATAACCCTATCTGCCTGTAAATTAGATTGCATTAGTAGATTCGAAGAGTAGGAACAAAGAGTCATCCTCAAGGTCAAATTTGTAGAGGCTTTCTCCGTCTTTCGAAATCAGTATTGTAGACACAACCCTTTGTTAGACCCAACTTGGCTGCTGAGAGAGCAGCAATTGTGTTTTCCCCCTATAAAAAGGACATGATCACCCATAGTTTCCACTTCTTCCCATGAATAAGCCATTGAATCAAACTTAAGTCTGCAAACTTTTATCGAAAACGTTCTTAGCGTGTAACGAGAATTAGGACTATAAATTAGTCTCAGTACCTTGAAGATTTCGTCATCACATCCGACAAAATGTATATAACGAGTGAAACATTTATCTTTTCCCCATGGATGGGGATTATTGCTAGTAATAGTGATTGTTTTCATAGATAGCTCAGGCTGAAGTTTTTCGATCTCATCAAATGTACAAGTGTCAGCAATATATAACTTGTTTCTTGGTTTGGACCAGAAAAGAAAATAAGCAGATAAATGAAAATTATGTGTTCTCCATTGTTTCTGTCCAGGACTACAAAACACAAGGTGGTGATTAGAACTTGATGCAAAACCCTGGAAGAAGAAGAAGAAGAAGAAGATACCCATAGAATTAGGATTACTTGGAGGGGATGATAACATACAACATTTACTAAATAAAAAATTTACTTCAACCCAATGGAAGAGAGAAGGTAACATAATTGTGTGAGATGTTGATGGATTCCATAGAAAGCAATCACCTTTTTTCCACCTCCTTGAGTTTGAATTTAACTCTTCATCATTTTCATCATGTTCAGAGTACAACTAACCATCCTTCATGAGAAGGTGATTCCCAATACATAAACAGGTTACGACTCAACTCATCTCGTGTACTCTTCATGTAAATTGGTACTGCTATAGAGGAGATTTCAGATTGATAATCCTGGTTGGAGGATATCTGAATCGATTCATCTTCCTCTATTTGATAATTCATCTCTCTTTGCACTTTGAGTTTTACTAGTGATCAAGTTGGAATTTGATATTAGTCTGGATTAAATTATTCATCTTCATCTTGATCGTATCGACAGTTTTGCAACGTCTTGCGACAACTTTGCAACTGCCTTGCAACACATTATAACAGTTTTGCAAAAAAAATATCGAACTTTCAACCAAACAAAATACAAATATGTAGCTTTTTAACAAATCAAATTAAAATTTTGGATTTTTAACAAAAAAATATATAACTTGTCTTTTTAACTAAAAAGATTTTAAAATTGGATCTTCGGGTCAATTTCCTGTTATTTTTTTACAAATGCCTTTTGTGCATAACAACTAAAAGAACACCATTTCAACAAAAAAAAAACTAAAAGAACACCTTATATTTGCATCATCTCTTGTAGATTTAGTGAAAAATCATATGGAGACATTCTCAATGCAGTTACCCATCGTCCCTTTCCATTGTCATCCTTATTGGGTATTTTCTTCAGGTTATGGAAGTTTGATATGTCATCCTTCCAAACCCTAAGAACCCCTTTCTTGTTCTTCTTCTTCTTTCAAATTTCCACCTGCTTCTACCAATCATTGGCATTCACCCCTCCAGATAATTATTACCTCATCCACTGTGGGAAGCCAAACGAAAACATAGAGAGGGTTTTCATTGGCGGTTCTTCAGATTCCTGATTTCAGCCATTTATCATACATCTAGGATCTTCACAAAACCTTCGAATTACGAATTTGAAATCAAAGAAAGAGGAACACTTTTAGTACGTTTACATTTCTTCCCTTTATTTCTTCAAAATTCGATCTCTCTAATTCTCTTTTCCATGTTTCGATTAATGGGTTTTTGCTTTTATGCAATTTTACTGGTCAAGCGGAAAATCATAATATCAGAAACACCGTATTAAACAACAATAACGATCTGTGAGGAAAGATGAATTAAACAACAGATTTACTGCAAATTCTCTCCAAATGAGCATTTTTTTTCAGGTTCATATGGCAAATTTTTAAGCATTTAACAACCAAAGAGAGTTGACATGTCACAAAACAGACATGATGTATTTATGTTAAAGCTGACAAAAGATGGCCCATTTTATGTTTAAAGGACATAGAACAGAAAACAATCATGGAGTGAGCTTACTGCTTCGAAGTGGACTCGCTCGAAGTAATAGCAGGATCATCTTTTTTGGGGGAAGTAACAGCCTCCAATGTTCTGAAGAACTCCTCTGGTAGCGGACCAGGACGATGCAGTGGGACGTGCTTAGGAACTGGAGCATCGTTCTCAATAACCTCACATTCATAGTCGTCTGGAACTCCCCATGGATCCCATTCTGCAGTTAAAGATAATACCAAGTGAGCATATAGTCCCATAAAATTCAATGTTTAACCAAAGAGAATGAGATGTGCAAGGAAACGGATATAGAAGACGGTCTCGACATCACAGGAAGTTCAATTGGTAATCAATAATGTTCAATTCATTAAGAACGCAAGAATCCTGATAAGCATCTATTAATTTTTCAGGTATGAAAACAAAATAGAATTTGCTAGTTAATTTCATAATAAAGAAGCAATAGATGATAAATAGTAAAATAAAATTGAATTTAGAACAACACAATATTTCAGGATGCATCTAAAAGGGGAATCCCGATACTCAAAAGGAACGGCCTATGACACTAAGAAACTACAGGGTCATAACTACTGTTGCCTATTTTCTTTCACTTCTTTCTTGTTTTTACACAAAAAGCGAGTGGTAATTTCAGAAGGAAAAAATTCAAAAGATATGTAAATTGTGAAGTACTGTAACACCAAGATTATAAAGAGTATATATTTAAGAAAATATTGAAAAAGACATGACTTTGCAGTCTTCGGTAAATAAATAACCACATTGATGTTCTATCTTACTATCTTAGCGATCGTTAATTGAAGTGCAAGTAAAGTTCAACAACACCGAGTAGTAGAAGCAATGGTATACAAAGTAAGGTATTTAAAATAAAGAAATATGATAGTATAGATTAAAGTGAACTGATAGAGTTAGAATGATTAGAATGAAGGGAAGATTAAATAATTATGGCAACAACATTTAATCAATATATATGACGCGTGACACAAGGTGAGACATGTTCCATGGTCATAAGAATGAACAAATTGTTGGAAGTGGATTCAGTTCAAATGAAATGTGAGATAAAGACAAGAAATGACTTAGTGGCATTGAAATATATGAACAGTCAACCATGCATTAACTGAATATACTTGTGAGAATTGTCCCACGTGGACAAGGCAGAACCTCGAGGCCATGGTGCCTGAGTAGGCTTACTTGATAAGCCAGACAGGACCACGTGGTCCACGTCACTCAACAAAAGTAAACGTGGTATGCTCGGAGAAGCCACACACGATGAATGGTATGACAAATTTCCCACATGGACAAGAGAGTCTCATAACCAAGTAAATATTATCTAAGATAGGTCCACACATTACTAATTTGTTTTAGATGGATGCCACAAACTTAACAATACCACTACTAAAAAATGTCGACAACAAGATAAAATCCATCACGTCCCCATTGTTGGAAATAGAATATGCAATTACATATAACTTGCACAGATGGAGCAGAAAGACGTGCACATTGGGCTCCCCCTGGGCCTATGTAGATGATTTTACTAGCACTAATAAAGTTTAGACAAGTGATAGTATACATCGAGATCAGCTAAAGCATACAAACTCATATTTATTGATCACGGAAAGTAGGCTAGGAGTTCTTGTCAAAAAAATATATTTCAAATCCAAATAGCTTCCAAGTTGCAAATGTAGATGAATCATACATTTAGGAATCTCATTGTGTTAGGTTTTGGTTGTGCACACCATTCATAAAAGTTTGCCCTTATAGATGATCGTGCAGCAAAAATATAATCTCATTTTCTTCATACATCTTGAAAAACCGAATCGGAAATTATTACAATTTTTGCATCATTTTCAATTCTAAGAAAAACACAATAGATTTTGGAACAGTTCCAATGAGACCAAGAACATGTGTATTATAAGCCGTTTCTACTATGCACAATCCTTATATCAGTGACAAATGTTCAAATCTATATATCTCCCAACCCCTTAAAATGATCCTTGTCGAAATCGTCACTATCAAACAGACCCCAATGACTAAAGTTCCAATTTTTAACCTTGTATAGTTTAATTGTCATTTACGTTAACTTTTTAAACAAACGATCAATCTTCAAATAACGAAGTACTAATGTACGTAAGAATTAGGGCATCAATGAGTCGAATTATCAATTAATTGTTGAAAGAGAGATAGGTATTTGAGGAAAGGGTATTTTACCAATCATCTTGGAGATGAGTTTGAGTTCATCTTGGGCTTCTTCTATGAGCTCCTCAACTTGTCCACAAGCGAGTTTCTTCTCGATCTGTTCCCAATCTTCTTCCTCCTCACAGACCTTCAGTCTATGTTTGGTGAAGCTCTCAACAGCTTTTCTGTAACCCTCATCTTCAGGGACAGCTTGGATCTCTTTTAGGGTTTTGTTATAGAGAGAGATCAACACTTCCCTTGCATTAGGAACTACATCAAGTCCTACGATTCCTGTTGTCTGCTTTACTCTCGCTAACAATGGACCTGCAAATCTTCGGAGGAACATCTCTCTCTCTTTTTCTCTCTCTAAAAATATGAGCGACTTTCTTTCCGTCTCATCTCAATGAAGAAGAAGAAGAAGTTCGATTTGAATAGCCGTGTCGTGTCCCCAATTTTTGACGGAAATTTTGGCTAATCCTTATTTCCACCTCATATGTGAACAACTTGCTATTTTAATCCCCGGATTGTTCAGACACTTTTTTTGGTCCCCGGCGTAACCAAAAGTTAATTCTTTTTACCGATATTATCCTGTGTTCCTTATTCTAACTTTTCTTCTTGTCTCTCTTCTTGTTCATCTTTCTCTATCTCCTCCATTGAATAGCTTTATCAACTTCAAAATAACATAAGCTACATGTTCAAAATCAAGAATCCATTCATATGGAGATCCTCTTAAAATATATGCAAAGGGGGTATCCCCTTTGATAGCAAGAGTTATTAATTTAATTTCGAAACTGGCCTTCAAAGGAATTGGTTTGAAACAAGATCTTTTTAATCTTGATAGGTGATAAGAGAAATCAATGAGAGTCTGAGGCAATAAGAAAGGGAAAGAGAGATGGAGCATGAGAGAGATACAAAAACAAACGAAGAGAGGCCACAGAGAGGTGTAGTAAGAAAAGGAAATGATGGAAAGAGTAAAACAAACAAAGATGTAACATAGGAGTTAGATTTTTTTTTTCTCATACGGTAAAATATGGTTGGCAAAAAAATTGTTCGAAATATGATCGTAGTGAATGTTATTCTGACTGCATTCTGTCAAGAATCATATAATATCGATGGCATATTAAAAATACACTGAAGGCAGAGTTTGTCGCCAAAAACCACATTATTATAGTGAGAATGATGCTACTTTGTCTTCTACTTGCACCTTTAGTTACATTTCTTTTGACTATCTAACTATTTGTTTACTTGCAACAAAAAAATACTTATTATCTTTTTATATAGGTACGCGTGTCAATCTCAAAAAAAAAATGAGAATTCGAGAATCAACACATCATTGGTACGATCGATCCATGCAAGAAAAACCTCCCGAGATGTACTCAGCTAAAATAAATGGAGCAGGTGGCATATCTAGAGAATGGTGCATGACATCATCCATGCACCTAGCTACTCTCAGGCATGCAGATGTACATTAAACTAATCAAACTACAAACTTCCATGAATATGGTGATTGGGGGTAAACGGACCAAAAATTATTATATACAACCATGATACCACCTCTTCCTTTTTTTATTTAACTGCACCACTTCCTTTCTAATTTTTACACTATTCGGGGGCTACGCCCGGCAAGTATCCAGCTGAATCCCGACCGGGTACTTTGACAGACATGATCTAGTGAGATACCGGGGTGGGGTACTTGTCGGGCATACCATCAATTTGTTTTTGTTTTCACAGTGTTTGTCATATTATACAGGTAGAAAAAGTGTAGAGATGACAATAAAATTTGGAAGAAGTAAAGTGAGGGGTATTTAATACATATTTTGATACATACATGAACATGCATGCGCTTGTTTGGTGGTGATGATCTATGAGATTGACTGAGATTGGGTAGTGGAGTACGTTTCCCTTTCAAACTAAGCAGTTGAACAGAAGTAGGTGAAATATAGTTGGCCTTTCCTTCCTTCCCTGCCTCTCTTTTTCAGGTCTATCTCTTCTAGTTTATATAGATAGAATCAACAAACCGGAGTAGTACTTCACAAGACTCCCCTTCCACACATATACATATCCATACAAGAAATCTCTCTCTCTCTCTCTCTCTCTCTCTCTCTCTCTCTCTCTCTCTCTCTCTCTCTCTCTCTCTCTCTTTCTCTCACTTTCTCATCATATAACTTAAACTTTTCTGGCCACCACATTCCCACCTTCCAATTATATCACTTCTTTTGGACAAACAGTATATATAAGTTATGATCAATAGTAGCTTAGATTAATTCATTCTCTTCATCTCTTCATCTCTTCCTCTTCAACTTTACTAGCTAGTCTTCTTCTAATAATATGGAAGATGATAATAGTAATAATAATAATAATAATAATGGTGGTGATGAAACCCCACAAATCCCACTTTCATCTCATGACAACCATGATCCTGATCAGTACATCCAATACCCTAACTTTTTCTTTAATTCACCCTTAACTCCATCAAATGATAATCCATTAATGAACCCACTTTCATCCCTTATTAACCAACAACAACAACAATTACTACATGATACTAATATTGATTGGGTTACCCTCTTCTCCTCAACTAACCCTAATAGTACTAATAATTCACTTGGATCAATTTTTGGTGATCACAATCAAAGTAATCAGCTTCTTCCATTATCATCATCGTCGTTATCGCCATTAGCGGGAATGGCTGCATCTTCTTCTTCTACATCATCTGCTGTAACAAGATTAGAAGGAGAAGAAGAAAATGGTGCAGGTGGTAATAATAAGGAAAATAAGCTAGGGAAGGTCATGACAAGTAGGAGCAAGAAAAGGGTAAATCGACCCACTCGTTTCGCCTTTCAGACGAGGAGTGCTGATGATATACTCGACGATGGTTTTCGATGGAGGAAATATGGACAGAAAGCTGTCAAGAATAGCATATATCCCAGGTTTGTTGGTCATTTATTTCCCTGGAACTAATTTCTTTGTTATATAATAATACATGCATTCTCTTGACTCATTGAGTGTATGATCAAAAATAAAGAAGTACAGTATACACGATAAGATTCGGCCTCTAGTCTCTCCGATAGAGAAATATATATGTTACAATAGATAATATATTAATATAGCATCCTATAAAAAGTAAAAATACATAAACCAGGTTGTAGCTCCTTCTAACCATACTACAAAAATATCAGACTCTTGAATAATTTGACCGTACTTCGTATATAGGTTGTCCTTTAGAAGCTTCATAAAATCTTTGCTCTAACCTAATGCCCTAGGTAATACCAGTATAGGATAACATGTTCTAGTGAAACCCTTCATATACCTTGTCTATTGAGCATATGATATCTTTCATGGAGGTAGTGTCAAACCACTTAATAAAATGCATAATGTTCTCCAACAAACTCTCGGGCATGATAACGACACAAGTGATTCACCGACTCTTCATCTTGTAAACACATTTAGCATCAATTTTGTTAAAATGACAAGGAAACCAAATACCTAGCTGAACATTTTATGTTCAAAAACTTAGCTAGCTAGATTCTTAAACTGTTAGTTTATGTGCATATATGATAATTATATAGTTTGAGTGGGTTTAATTGATCTATATAAACAAACAAGGTGAGGGTGCATGTTCGAAGTAGTTTTACATTGGCCAAAGTTAGCCTTGTACCAAGTACAAAAGATTTTGGTGTCACGATCCAAGCTCTCTATTTTTCTCTATCATTTAAACCTTTTTAATTTATAATCCAACTATATGTACTTAAATGTTTTCATGTTGTGTTTGGAAAACGAGAAAATTACAGAAGCTATTATCGATGTACACATCATACATGTAACGTAAAGAAACAAATACAACGCTTATCAAAAGACACTGGAATCGTCGTAACAACGTACGAGGGAGTTCACAACCATCCGTGCGAGAAATTGATGGAAAGCTTAACTCCTCTTCTCAGACAAATGCAGTTCCTCTCTAGATTCTAATCATGCATGTTACATTCAAAATATCAAGCAAGGACCAAAGACCAAACAAGTGCTTGAGGTCTTCAAAGTTACTCAAACTTATTAATATCACATAGTTTATACTTACTGCATATTTTATATAATTAATTAACTATATAATCTAAATATATACACTTGTAAAATCAGAATTGGGAGGAATATGAATTTGATTGTGAAAATGAAGTAAACTTTTGTAATTAATGAAGTATTCACCTTTATATATTCTTTTTAATAACGAGAAAATTCGAACTCTGGTCTTTCTAGTAGAGATATATACTTACCACTCATCACCTAAAGTGAGTTTCACAGTATTCACCAATATATAATGATTATAATCCCTAGACGGACTCTTCGATGCCACCTTTACACATCCCAATACAGAAACAATTTTGAAAACAATATGGATATGACATCTTTTTATGAAAAGGCAAATACCACATTACAGTTTCTACGAGCACATGGTTGGGGGTGCCAACGACCGACCCCTCAGGCCCTCACCACAATAGCCCCCAAAAGTAATATTGAAGTATGCCGGCGAACCCAACAGCCCCTCACCACAATGGCCCCAAAACATAATGTTGAAGTGTCCGCTCCTTCAATTTTTTTTCGAGAGAGTACACAAACAGCTGCTTAGACTCAGCATCCCAGCCTATCTACGATTTGCACGTTTGGAAATTTTGTTAGAAGCACAATCCTCGCATACTCCCCTTAATCCCTCTCTTCATCGATAATTTTTATTCTGTCCACTCTCTCTCTCTCTCTCTAGTTCTCTCATAAGTTTTCTCAACTCTTCCTGTGTTTAAAGAAATTGTATACTTAAAACATTTGAGATTTATTTGGGACAAGGTCCGAGATTCTCAGCCACGGCCTCTCAATAGTCAATCCTAATCTGTATTTGCTAGATTTTGTCTTATGACTAACCATGAAAGTATACTCTAAAAGTGTAAATAAATCACAGATTTTTGTAACCAAAACCCATACTGTATGTCTATACCCATCATAACTGGAGGGACTTTACAAAAAGAAGTGGCAAAAAACACTCCTAATCCTTCTTTTCATTTCGAACGAACTATATATATATATATGTATTTTCTTCTTTTCACTTTCAAACTAAGTATATATATAGCGAACTCTTGTAGCTAAATGTATTTCGAATTGTGATGATCAATAATCAATGAGTAACCCCAAAGCTCCTACTCCCTGGCGTCGTTGGTCCATCTCCTGTCGTTCTTGGGATGCCTTGTGGTTGTGGTCTCTGGAGATTCATAGACGTCTGGAACTGCAGATTATTACCAGAAGGTTGTGATATCAGCTCATGTGGGTTTCTGACACTTTGTGGAGCTGATTGGGTTGGTTGAATAATGAGCTGGCTAAGAGAATCTGGTATAGCTCGACCAGATAAACTTCCCCTCATTCGTTTCTGAGGGCACCAGGTTTCTGCTGAGAGAGGTCCTACCAAATCTTCTGTTCTCGTAACTGCTTGAACCTGGTTTGATGTTCTACTTTTACCACCAAAACCTGTTGCCAAACTTGACCGTGTTTGAGCTGGTTGGAGTTGAACTGGTTTTACTGGTAATACTCTAGCCATAGTAGAAGAACGTTGAGCAGAAGTTGCAGGAAGCTGAGCATTGATGCTCGAAGGAGTGGGTGTGGATCGGGAAACCCGAAGGTGTGGAGCTTGCTGATGTGGGAAACTACTTGATGGTCCAACCATGATTGGAGCAGGTCGAACCCCCGAGTCCGGAGTCTGTCGATTATATGAAAATTGAGTAGACAGTTGTCCAACCATGCTTTGAGGCTGTGTCATGGGGAAGTAATGCTGCAAGATTGAGAACAAGAAGAATAAAGAGGTGCTTAGCAAATGAAGCCCAGTTAAAATGGGTGAAAACAAGTGACTCTCCACTACAAAGAACAGAGTTTGAATCTTACTATTTCAAAAAATGAACATGCTCTAGATATTGTTTCAGAGTCGTAGAAATCAAACCTGTTGGATCAAGTTATGTTGCATTGAAGATGAAGTGGCATCGCTAGTTGAAAGTGGATTTGCATGATAGTTAACAAACTGTGGTTGCCTATCCAAGGTACCACCTATTGCGAACCCACTTACAACCTTTGGTATCGAAAGGGGAGTCTGAGAGGCAACAGGAGAGGGCATAAATGAATTCAAATTGGTACTTGAGCGCTGACATGAGTCGAGTAATGTCTGTGCTGGAAGTGCCTGAACTGAAGCAACAGGGGGGGAGAGATTGGGTATTAATGGGTTTAAACCTGTACTTGACCATTGATGTGAAATGGGTGCCGTCTGGGTTGGATCAAATTGACTCGAAAACTGAGTTTGATAAGGCGTCAAAGGATTAAAGCTTCTTACACTTGGCTGCTGGTGTAAATTAGGTGTTGCCGGGGCTGCAAGTGCCTGAACTGCTACAGGTATTCTTGTTACATTTCTCATTATCGCCGACCTCCCAAGATCACTATGGACAATTGCATTTTCAATCTGAGAAGTTGCAAGATGCGAGCTTGGTACCATTATTTGGTGAGGGGAAAGAGAAACAGTAGTTGGCGTAGATGGCATCAAAGAATGATCAAGAAGAGAATCAGAATTGCCTTGAGATATACCAAAAGGCGAACATACTGAGGACATTCCGGACCATAAACCATTCTCGATTTGATGATCGGAGAATGGATCAACAACCTCTAAGGCATTGTTGTTGACTCCTAGCGGTTGAGTAGTCGTCTCAGAGAATAAACCTGGTAGTGTATCAAGGTGAGGTTTCCTTTCTTCCATCTCCCAAGTAACGTCCATTTCATCTGTGGTAAGGTCCATAATAAAAGCCGTAGATTTCGAAGATCGAGAAAGCTTTGAAAATTCTTGCTGATTTCCATTGGATTTTGTACTGCATGAAGGGGTCGTTTTCCATGATCCATCTGCTGATATAAACACGTCCACTGAACTCTCTCCTGCCTCTTGTAAGACCTGAACAACAAAGCAAATGTTTAATCGGGTGAGAGAAGTGCGTAAAAGTTAGTACAAGTTTGATACCTTCTTACCTTAACCATAAATTGATCGATACGTATGTCAATGTAGCTAACAGACTGACCGCACAAAGGACAGTGCCAAGATGGTCTTCTTAAGTTTATTTCTATGAAGTTGTCATAATCAAAACACTGCAAGATGTAAATCCGAACAACAAAATTTAGAATAAAAAGGTGTTAAAAAATATATCACGAGAAGATCAGTCAAATAATTATACATGAGAAAATCCAAGATGGTCTTCTTAAGTTTATATTAACATGAACTGACATGATCTCCTATGCCTAATTGGACTCGATAGAACTATTTTTAATGCCACAGCGCCTGGTGATTTTAGTCGCTGGTGATTCAATTACCTTAAAATAGACAGATACAGAGAAACAGAATCATTCCTACCCCAAGGACCCAAGGTAAGAAATATCAACCAATCGAATCAACTCAATTCGTATAATTATATGTATACTAAATTACCAATATCCCTGAGGTAAACCATTTGTCACCTCTCGAGTCTTACCTGATGGTGTTTACAAAGATGTCCTTTTACTGGAGTTTTAATGCGCTTCAAGCTGTCAAATAATGGAAACATAATACCAATCAAACCATTGCCAGATATCTGAGGAGGCCGTCTTCAGGAAACATAAATTGAACATGTGATATCTAAATTTGAACTGATTTAGAAGATAAAAAAAAAACGAAAAGGAATTCAAAACAACGGACCATCACTTAAGTAACAACAGTCAACTATCAAAAATTCCCAAAGATGCCATATATCAGTCATCAGTACAAATCAAATTAAGAAGATGAAGGGCCTGCAGGAACTAGGGAACCCTTTTATTTCATAACAATATTAGTAATTGATAATATTGTGATGTTGATTTCAAACTAGTTCAGGATATCTATTAAAACCTATTGGTTGTTGTTTATAAACAGAGATCGTGACAAAGTAATCAATTTTCCCGTATATTTGCTAATATCCAGAGTGTTTAAAGGGTTGTTAATTAGTATCCAAAATTAGTAAATGAAAATATAAATCAAGATTCTGTAACTTGTACAAACTCCAACTATCGCTATACGAATAAAGATTACATCTGAATCCTTAGGGATAGTAATAATGTTACATGTACATATAATCAGGGGCTCGGGGCATTTTTCTACACATCTGTTTAAATTGGATAATTAATTTAAAAACTAATAGAGAATTGTAAACTAATCATGAGTTACTGGAAATAAATTTGATAGAGGATTTCAGACACCTAAAGAGCAGGAAAGACATGAAACAAATATTGTATCATAGCGTACCTTATTGGACAATTTAGTGAAATTCGTGATGAGCCCTCAGTTATGTCAGAATCTAACAAAATGATAGTAATATAGTCATCAATTTAGGTTTAATACATGAACCAAACAAATCATGTTGCAGTAGGCATAATCATGAATGGTTAGTGACAAATTAACTGCAGATCATATCAAGTCAGAAACTCCCTACACGAATTAAAACCTAGTGGGAGAGTTGTATCTCTAACAAGAAAACGCTAACCGAATCATCTGCACTTTGATTCCCTCGTTAATTAACAGCAATTTTCTCTATCGTTTGACTAGTAACTTTTCTCACCTTTGTTAAGAAAGTAACAAAATAAAGAAATCTTCAAGATGTAAACAGACTCCTCACATTGGGTGAGCAAAAATCAGCCGAATGGATCGACCCAAACCGGATCGACCAAATGGCAACGCTTTTCCAACCGAGCCAAATCGAGCCTTATTAATTTGGTTTGATTTCGGCTTGAGCATTTTGAAACCGCTCAAACCGAACCGACCAGTCCTATGTCACAAATTAGTATAAAATGATACTTTTACTAATTTATAATACTACTTTTTTTGGGTAATGAATGACATAAAATTTCATAATTAAGACAGTCATTATTTTCGATCGGTTGGACCGACCAACCAAACCGAACCAAACTAGACCAAACTTAACCGGCTGAAATCTTAATTGGCTCGGTTTCGGTTCAGCCAAAAATGGGCGGCAACCGACCAATGCTCACCCCTAAATCTAGTCTTTCAGATGCATCCAATCAGAGTCTTCTATCTTCAAAGATGACAACACTAACAAATGATTTTTCATCTTACTGCATACCAGAGTTTTCAGCACTTAAAAGTGGTCTGACATAGTCCTGCAAGAGTGGAGTATTTGAGGATGAAGTCACACCCATGAAGACGACAGCGATAATGCAAGTACCTGTGACACAGTTGAAGATAAATTACGCTAGTCAGTAAGCAAACAGTTGCGAGCTACAAAGTCTAGATTTAGAGAAGTTGAAGCTGAAATCAGCAAACCATCGAAATTCCCAAATGCTTGTAGTAGGTTACTTCCATACTTGAGCATTGAAGTCACATTTGTTGGCAATTGTGGTCCATTTTCCTGATCAAGAACATAAACCAAAGAAGGATAAATAACCCACTGTTAAATCTTTCATAAACTACTCATACTGGAAAATATTAACATGAAAAACATCCCATCCAAAAGTTCTCAGGGACAAGACAAACCATTGAATCATTAGTTCTTTTCTCAACTCCTTTTCCATTTAATAAGAAACTACATTAGTAAGACAAACAAGATGATCAGAGTAAATACAGGGAAAAAAACGAAGTCCACGGGGATCAAGGGGAATGACTAAGGAGCACAGGCATACCTTACTTGTGGAGGACTCGCGATACAAGAGGATGTTTCTGTGTTATCAGTTTGAGCTACAAACAAGTACTAAAAGACCAAGGAAAAAAATCAAAAACAATAAACTAAGCAATAATTTTCATCCTAAATAAAGGAAAGCATGTGCAGACAAATAAACAGCCGACTAATTTTTAATGACCACCATCAATTATTCTGAAGAGAATCCAACATCCCCTATTCAACACGAGCTTATCCTAGCACCTTATTCACTGGCTGGTGCTCACACATGACAATGTCCAAGGGTTTGCTGTTCGGAGGCAATTATGTCATATTGTCCTGTCAAGAAACCACAGTGCCCGGATTTCCTATTATCCGAACATGTATATATATTTTTAACCATCCACTTTATAGCTAACTAACAAAGTTCTGAAGGGGTTTGAAGACTATAAGGAATTTGGTGTTTACAATGGTGATCTAATACAACAAGGAGATGACAAAATGAGCCTATAGATCATCTTCAGATAAACGCAACTTAAGATGTAGTGAAGTCGCTGAATAATACTTGGGATCCAACCAAGAAAAAACTGAGTGACTAAGGTTATCATATAGTCCTCTTGTACAAATGAACAAACAAATAGTGGAGCTAAATGGACTTAGATTATTTAGATCAATTTCTGTATTTCTAGTTCTCCTATGCAGGTTGTAGTTATCAGGAGTTCGAGAAGGAAACAGGAATTGTTCCACATTATCCCGGACGTCACCCAAATGTGATGGAATGTACTAATCTAGTAAATATACTACGGTCACCTGCATAAATGAACTCATGCCACCCACCATCATCATATATCAACCACTGACGTGCAAGTATTTGTACCGGAATCTATCCAGTAGAAAGCTTCTAATAGTTTTAAACGACATAAGAAATAGAATCAATAGTTGATCTATATTTTTAGAACAATGTGACCTAACATTATTTCATCAATTTGCATATCTAGCATAAATTTACGAAATACTGTTCGTAAATAAGACTTACTAAGGTGCATGAACGGTAAAATCCAATTTTAGCTTCCAAAAGCAAACAAAAGGCTATCAGGTAGTATACATACTATCGGTTATTCTTACTAATAAGAAAATGTAGAGTATTTATGTATCTGAAAATTGGAATTTTTAGTTTATTACCAAATGCACTATTCATCTCAACGGACTTGCCTAAACCAGTTGAACCAATTATAGCACAGAAGTAGATTCATCAAAAATTCAAAACAATTCGATGCTGGTGGATGCTTACTATCATCTCCTTTGGGTTCATCTGTCCCTTCAGTATATTGAAATCAGTCATGTACGTTCCAAACCCAGGCTGCAAACAAGAAAGAAGTTTCCAATGCCTCAATGTCAAGTGTCAATTATGCAAACTTCTCCTTCCATGTGCCATTCCAACTACTTTGTAAAGAATTTAACAAAACTAAAATTTCTATAAATACAAAATTTGGATTCTAGGAAGGTACACTTCCCTTCTATATTGATTTTATATTTCAACAAACAACATTTGAAGTACTAAGAGTGTATCTCTTTTCCGAGAGTTTACAATGTTGACAAACACAGAATGTTAAATTATTTGGAAAACATTTATCTATTATTTACACCAATATATATATATATATATATATATATATATATATATATGAAATGTACAAACTTGCCTATAAAACTAGTGAAGTCTTACATCCAAGAAGAGTTTAGAGGAAGTTACATAAACACTAAAGAAGACAAGCCAGATTCAGGAAAACTGATGAACCGAACAATTCCCTTTTTTTCCCGAAATCATGAACTAGTCAAAAATCAAACATCAACAAACCTTGACTTGGAGAGAAACAATAATGTTTCCTATTTCCAGTAGAGGGTAGAATCTGTAGACAAAAGGGAAAGGATGAGGCCTGTGTTCTTTATCATTTAATTTTCTTGATATGAAATAAAATAGGATTTGGAATTTCTGGTCTTTCGGCTAACGAAACCATGATAGATATACCTGGCCATGATATCGGAAATAATGGGAATAACGTTACTTGGTTCGGTGTGAATATTATCTTCACTCTGGAAGATGCTTCCTATCTAAAAATCCAGAAACCTCGTGTCGTTAGGGACAACATAGCAGCATGAAGAACACAACAAGAAATAATTCAACTAAAAAACTTCATATGTCAAACAACCTCATTTGTAAGTTTACGAAGTTCTTCAGCATCCTTGTCCATAAACCATCCACTTCTACACGCACCCTGAAAAGCAAATGATAACATTGACAGATTACAATTTGTGCAAAGTTGCAAAAAGAAATGATCTATATACTAGATGTAATTTGGAAAAACCAACAGCCTGAGAAAATATTGCTCTAAAGTAACAAAGTTACAAACTGAAAAATATTTCATACTAGGCTCTTCAGGAGAGGGTGAAATTTCAGAGTTATGGCTGGAAGTGGGTTAGAGATTCTCCAGAAAATATGAGTATATGGTCCTCGTACTAGAGATTTGGATACAATTAATTTTTGACAATTAATTTTTCACAATATGTTCATAATATGTACAAAAGTTGTGCGAAATGGGCTGACAAATAAGTATTTCTAGAACAAACCTTTCATATTTACTAGTTTATTGCTGTTCTATAGTTTTTAATAAGAGTCAATGTGGGATTTACATTGGATGTTACAAGATATATCGCAACGACCTATAAAACTGGGATGTACTCTCCAACGTTGGCTTCCGTCTATACATATTGAGAGTTACAACACTCGAACAAAAAACTGCAGCCTACAGGAAAAAAGTACCTTTATAGAAATCAATAGCATCATGATCACTGGTTGCAGGGAGAACTCATTTTTACGTTGATACACCTGTGTTACAAATTTGGATGACTTAGAGTGATGGCCAAAGTCTAATACTCTAATGATATAATCTATGATAAAGGAAAAAAATAAGTAAAATTCAATTAGAACTCTCAAACTATCAGAGTAGCAGATTCCAAATGACTTAGAAATGAAACATCTACATGACCACAGAAGTGATTAGCAGGACAGCTGGAGAGAGCATGTAACCTAGATAAAAGAAGAGTGCAGAATTGCCTATTCCAGTTATCGTACATCTGAGAAACTGATAGTAGCATGGAATTACAACAGGAATGCATTGAAGGCAGATAAAATTACACTACGTTAATGTTGAAAATTAGATTATGAAGATATTAGATGTTTGTGATAAGTGAAGTCAGTGATGCAAGTCTCAAGTAGTCACTCTAATGAGAAAATATTCAGTGGCACATACATATTCCAATGCAAATGAAATTAAATCTGATACATCTCACAACAGACACACTTTCATGGAAAGACAGATTCCAAATGGCATATAATAATATTCAATAGTACATGATATACGTCTGAGACAATGTTGTGTGCGTCAAGAGTATTGCTCCGAAGGAACAGCCTCCAACAACCTGTACCAGGTAGAAGTAATGGAATGTGCAAAAAGCAGGAGATTTTTGGGAGCAAACTAACCCAATAACCCCTATGCCCATCACTCAAAACCAGTCCTCACAAATTAGTAGTACCCTGATATCGTGCTTCCCCTACTTTACTTGACCATAAGTTTTGTCTTGTTGAAGCGGTACACTGAGTGAGGGCTCAGAAGTCAGACCCAAGACAAACTAAAAGAAAGGAAACTGTCTACTGTCCAAGTACATCTTCCATCCTCATCCTCTAAAAGAATAGTATTCATAACCAGTATTCATAACCATAAGATTCTGAGAAAAAAAAAACATTTTAGATCCATGAAAGATGATATTGCCCCCTCAGTAAACCAGAAAGATAGCACATAAAAGATAACCAGGACAATAGGTGCTACATAAAATCGTTTGTGATGGTTGGAAGTGTACATATAACTGTTCACTATCAATTACAAATCACAAGCCGGTAAACTTAGACATACAATCACCTGTTTTAATAATAAAGGCAAATCTGAGGCTACGAGTGGAATCTCACCGTTCGCAACTGCATAATCGATACCTCTGTATTTGTCAAAGAAAATCATGTTAGGTTTAGCACTTGGGAGCAAGGAATGAAATTTCAGTTTCGGTAGGCATGGACTATTTCGGTAATTTCGACTGAATTACTCAGAAATTTATTTCCTTAACAAGACATTGACACATTGTTAAGAGAAACTTAGTCAAATTTCGGTTTCGGTGGAAATTTCGGTAGGCATGGAAATATTTCGGTCATTTCAACCGAAATATTTCGAAATTCAATTCCTTGCTTAGGAGAGAGATGAGATGAAATGAAAACAACAACTAATTAGTTCAATGAATTTGCTTCTCCTACTACAATAAAGTACACAAAAAGTTAGATAAAATGTGCATGTATGATCAACTAAGCTAGAGACTAGAGAGTAATATTCGAGGATTCTGATTACAATAAACTGCACAATATTATCAGATGTTACCATAAATGGAAAAACTAGATTGAATATATAAAAGTAGAAACCACTAGCGGCGTGCATCACAAAAATATCAATAGGTTTGTGGTGTGTATTACCATGTTATTGCCAAAAACACAAAAACCTCTGTAGATCGGGAAGCCAATTTCGTCTAGCACCTAAAGAATGGGATTTGGCTTAAAGGACTGAAAATTTGTGACGTCGGACAAGGCATCATTTCAAAGTAATCATTTCCATAACTACATATAACATAGTACATGTTACAAAAACCGAGCTTTCACTTCATAAATCATACCCACTGCCTTTTCGGGGTTCCTCCAGTGTACCTCTCTAGCAACTTGTTCCACATGCCAAATGACATTTTCAGCAGCCTCAAACTCAAGACCAAACTTAGACAACACAAGTACTATTATAATCCAGATTCCATCTTCGTCTTTAAGAAAGAATTTCATATACTACTACAATAATCAAGAAAAGCGTTAAGATAACAAGTAGATAGCTAGCATATTTTTCTTTTTATCTCTAGCATTTTGATGTGTCTAAAAACCTTTTCAAATTATTTATTTCTTCAACATAAAACCTTTACTTTCCTAGTGAAAGTTACTGAAGTTCTCCTAGTATAGGAGTGTTGGTTGGGTGGTCTTGGGTCTCAATCACCCCAAAAGCTAGCGCAAGAGGTGAAACTTTCGGTGGCACTAGTGATCCCACCACCTGCTTTTCCGTAACTACACTATTAAAAAACTAATTAGTTGTTATACTACAAACAGAACCAATAACCTATACCATCAATAGAATAAGATACTATTACTACATTAAAATATATGAAATTGAAATCACAACTTTGTACCACCTAGATGCACCACCTCTAATCTCATTAAAAAAAAAGATGCACCACCTCGAAAACTGCATCTAAGCGAATAAATGTTTTTCTAAACATTGTCTATAACCAATGTGGGACTATTCCAACAAATACTAGATGATAATCAATTTATAGCATTAGAGGAAACTCTTCCAGGTACGGAAATAATGTATTTGATGAAAAATGCATATATATACTAGAAAAATAAGAGAAGAAACCACAGAAACTTGCTTCCCAAGTCAGTAGTAAAAAAATTGAAGCGAGAAAGGAAAAACAATCTCTGATACTAACTAGAACTCTGATTCATGATAAGGAAGTAATTAAGCAGTCATAATGATAATAGTACCAAACCTTGCTAAAGAGATGCAAAGATTAAGGAAATCATCCGGATCAGACCGTGGATTAGGTTGAACGTGTAGCTGTAACCGGTCCATTACAGCTGATATACGAAATGAGTTCACCGTCGACGCGCTGTACGTGATAGTATTCGTCGAAGTTGATCCTACCGGCAACTCCATTCTCTCTTTCTGTTTCTCTCTCAAACTTTCTCTCTCTAACTCTCTCTGTTTTCCTCAAAATTTCTCTATTGAACTTCCAGTCACTCAATAAAACTCGGTTTCTTCCTCTCACATTCTCTCTCTAAAACTCTCAACCTCAAACTTTCTCTCTCTAAAGCTTTCTAGTTTCTCTCTCTACTGGTTCGGTGATGGCCAAAAATAAATAGGTTTGAAATATTTTCTTCTTTCTTCCCCTTTCAGTCTGCCATAAAGTAGAAGCAGAGTCTATGCAGTTCCTCGCTCAATCAGAAAATAGCCCGCGCGGATGTATCGGTTAATATACGTGGACGGGGGTATATGAAATGGGGCTCCATTATCATGTTATTACGGAAATGTATCAAAGAAACTTTGGGTGATCTGTCTTTGCTATTTATGGTATCAAAAGAAAAGATATAGAAAGTTCAACAAAAAAAAAAAAAAAAAAGATATAGAATAGGCACAAGTATATCTATAACCTACCCTATAATCTCTAGATAGAGAGGATAAGTTTGAAAATTGAAACTTGACTTTGACTCGCCTTCTACAAAAGAATTTTTGATTGACCTGACTATTAATGCTTACACAAGACTATACATAATTGAAAAATACGTATAATATACCTAATTGAAAATCATCTCTCCAAGTAAAAAAAAAAAAAACTAATATACATGTTGGGTTTCTGGCATGGTTGGGCCCATTTGGATTCATTCTTGGTTGGGCTCATTACCATCTTGTAATTAATTGAAAGTGAGCCTCACAACTTCCTACTAGTGAAGAGTATCTTGTCTTCTAGTTACCATATGGGTGGGACCCACCTCTTAAGAGAAGATGGCATTCAAAACTTTCTTTCTACAATTATCCCACATCTTCCAACTAGTGAAACTAAAGATGTTTTATGATAAGTTGCTTGACAAATCTTTGTAAAGCACATGGTGGAGTAAAGAGGTTCCCACACGCATGCGAGGCAATTGGACTTTTGGCCATTTGGTTCTTTGGGCACTAGGGCCACTTTGCCCTTTGGGTCGTTGACCCGTGAGCCCAAGTGAAATTACTCTTTTGTCATGGAGAGCAGTTTTACTTGACTCAAATTCAGTTTTCTCTAAGGCTATATATACAAGCCGAAACTGAGAAAGAAAACACACAACTCAATTTCGGCGATCTTCCTCTCTATCTGCTTAAGCTTCGAGTTATGCAATCTCCATTACTATCTTTGTCAGTGCAATCAGAGGCAGTAAGCAGTGGTCAATCCTTGGGGAGTGAACGGAAACAGTAATTCGCACCAAAGTTACACCGAAATCACTTTCAAGGCCGTGGCCTCCATACCACGACGCAACGAAGAAAGTTATTACATGTTCGACAAATTCATTCATCTACCCTATATTTCCAACAATACAAAGAGGGGTTTTATTCAAAAAATAGAAACCGTTAATTTAACTCAGCCTTCTGGCAAAGAAATTTTGATTTGCTCATCTATTATTAATGGTTAGATAAGACTACAAAATTGAAAAATATAAAATAGGCATAAATATATCTACAACTTATCCTATACCTAACTGGAAATCAACTCTCTGGAAAACTAATCTATAGAAAGAGAGATTTAATTTGAAAATGGGAACCGTTGATTTGACTCGCCTTCTTTCAAAGAAATTTCGATCGACCTGTGGCTATTAATGGTTATATAAGACTACGCAAAACTGAAAAATATAGAATAGGCATAAGTACACATGTAACCTACCCTATACCTAATCAGAAATCAACTCTCTATTGAATGTAAAAAAACTAATATATAGAGAGATATTTGATTCGCAAATAGAAACTGTTGATGCGTGGTAGAGTTTCTATTTTTATTTTCCTACACATTTTTCACGTGTCAGAGACTCGAAATATTTCACTCATTTACTTAATGCATGTGTGTTAATTCAAATGATTTGCATTATGATCCTACCAGAGGATCAATCCTTGTGTTTACCACACATTGAACAATAAACAATTTGGTGGCATCTAAAAAAGATTGTATTTCATACCATTCAGGGTAAAATTAGTTTCCCTATTAAATAAAAGACATTTAAAAAGTTTTTCGCTGTAAAACAAATATACTATCACAATTGTATGTAATCAATGTTCTCATTTATGAATTTAAATAGAACTTGCAACAAAATAAAGTGACGAACAATAGCTATTTTAGAAGTTAGACCTAGATCATTTGGATAGATTGATCATTTTTAGATGGGCAAGATGGAATAATTAGTTATAACAAATGATAGAGGCAACATAGCCCACAAGTTAGAGAGGCGATATAGCCTAGAGTCACGGCCTCGGCCTAACCAATTCATTCGAAATTTAACACATATGGCTCCACGTAATGAACATATTCCCACTCCACGCGTTATGAGCAAGAAATGTGTCAAAAGATTATCACACAGGAATACCAATATCTACTTTAATTCCTCTCTCTAGAACTTTATATGGTTCTCTCTCTCTAGGCAGTAAGCATCTAGATCAATCGATTGAACAAGAGATGGCTGATTTGATGAACAAAGCTAAGAATTTTATAGCAGATAAAGTAAGTGAGATAAAGAAACCAGAGGCAGACTTGAAAGATGTAGATATGAAGCATATGAGCCGTGACTCTGTTATATTCAATAGCAAACTCTCGGTTAATAATCCATATAGTCATTCTATTCCAATTTGTGAGATTTCATACTCTTTCAAAAGTGCTAACAGGTTGGTTGTTTTTCTCTCCTCTATTTTCATATCAAAATTTATGTGAGATTATACTACTCCGTAAGGAAAAATATCAAAATTCATCCCAAGGAGAACAAATTATTACTAGAAAAAACAATTCTAGAAGTTACTAGTCAAAACCTATTGTCCATCTATATAAAATCAAATGTCTTTTTTTCTTAAAAATATTTTTTTAAAGAAAAATGATAAAAGTCACTTCAAAATATACAGACTATATCCCTAGATAGGAATCAACCTCCATCTGAAAAAGTCTATCCAGAGAGAGTTGATTAAAAGTAGAGACGGTTGAATTCATCTGGTCTTCTACTTTTAATATCTTCTTCATGTGATCGGGCAAACTTTTATCTAGCCAATGAAAAAGGGCGATAGTCTAGGACTCCACTAGCTTGGTACAATTAGAGAGATGCAAGAACGTTTCAATTTTGAGGTATTGGGTCCGAGCAAATCCTATAGAGAGAAAGAGGGCAATAAGTCAGACTGAAATAAGATGGTTCAAGGCTTGGGTTATTAGATCGTGACCCTTAGAAAAAGGGCCTCAAAGTAGGGGTGTTCATTTAGTATCCGAACCGACCAATCCAATCCAAATGGATTTGGGAACCGATCCAATTGTGAGACGGATTGGTTCGGATGTTAAAATGACAAAAACGTGTGGTTTGGATCGGTTTATGGATTTGGTTGGCGGATAACCGAACCAAACCATTTATTGTTATTTCTTATATATTATATATATAATTAATACGATCGGAATGATGGATGGCTAAGATTTAATAGTTAAGTTAGTTCCATGTGTTGTCGATACTGTAGCTTAATGGCATGTGTAACAGAATGTAAATGACGTGGAGAATCGTAGCTTAATTCAATTCTATTAAGTTAGTTCCATATTTTTAAGTCAAAAATGCGAAATTTTGTTTATGGTAAAATGTCATAGGTGGTTCGGTTATCCAACCGATCGTGCATAGTTCGGATCAGTAACCGAACCAAACCACGAACGGATTGGCTCGGATTTAGATTTGAAAAAACTGAACCCTTCGATCTGGACTTTGGATTGGCCCAAAAAGTCGGTTATCCAACCGATGTTCACCCCTACTCAAATGGATGGCCGAGCAATTGGATGGACCAGCCGTGTTATTTGGCCCGATGATTGATGTGACTCGCGGACTCTCAGCCCCCATTTGGGCGAGTCTATTTTCTCCCTCAATATGGTAGCCAAATTGGGGTCTCACCCTTTGAATGGGCTTTTCTTTCTCTAAAGGACCCTCAATGGGGCCAGGCTGCGGTAGGCCTCTTTTTCCAGCCAAATAGCATTTTTCTTCCTTAGCTGACTCCTCATGTCTGTCCGAGTTGTCGGGATCCCTTACACCACCAAATTGCGAAAATGCAGCCCCTCCAAATTTACTTGAAGTAGGTGCATATAACAAAAACGGGGGGCATCTGTAGTACTTCCCCCCTTGCAATTTTCAGGTGAATATCAAATTTGTGAGATGTTTTAAACTAATTTGTATTGGTTTGGTTTTGGGCACAAGAGTGATTGCTTCAGGTACAATGCAAGACCCTGGATCAATAGAAGGAAATCAAGCAACAATGCTAGACATACCAATGAAAGTGCCCTATGATATATTGGTGAGTTTGGCAAAGGACATTGGCTCAGATTGGGACATCGACTACGAGTTGCAGGTTGGTCTCTCGGTCGACGTGCCCATCCTTGGTAACTTCACCATCCCTCTGACGAAGAGGGGTGAGCTTAGGCTTCCTACTCTTTCTTCCATCTTCTAGTAGTTCATCAATAATATGTAACTAGTTCTAAGAGGACTGTTGGTCGCTTAGACTTTGTTTTTAATGTTATAATGTAGTAAGTACCAGGACAATTTGGTGCAAAATAGTTTGTTTACCAATGCGGATCATGCCCCCCCTGTTGTCACTATGGTGTAGCTTCGTGGATTCTTGGTCTTCCCCTTCTCCCATTTCTTTTAGCTGCCCTTAGTCTCATGTTCATCAAACTTTTAGTACAAAAAAGTATAGGGGAACAGGCCAACGTCAATGTATCAAGTGACTTCAATATAAAGTAGTAAATGGATTTGGTATATAATTGTCAAATGTCGTGATAATTTTTGCCTATCTACACAATCGTGCAGATGACATAAGTTCGTTCCTTTCTTAAATACTACATACGAAGGCTTAATTTAATAGATTCGTTAGAGTCCACCAATTGATCCACAAAATGTATCGATGGTAAAATTTAGACCTAATTCAGAAAAGGAAATACCGTGACGCATGAGTATGAAAAGAATCCTTTTTTTTTCTCTCTGATTGAATATGAGGGTCTTCATAAAGTTTGGCCTATACTGTAAGACCTTCTAGAAGGCACCCTCACCAACTCACTACTTTATTTTTTATATATATATATATATCCATTATAATTAGTTCATGACCAAAGCTTATCATGCATGGTGTGTGAAGTAGGTGGGGTGTAACTATATATACAGACTACTAATTCTTTTTTAGTCATTTCTCCTAATTTAAAATGTATTGATAATAATAATAAACTACTTGTATAATAATGATTTGAACATCATATCTTGGCAAATGTCACTGGTCTGGAACTACTATAATGTTTGTATTTTCATATGGTAATTATGGTTTTCTATCTCACCTTTTTTTTGTTTTGTTTTGATGCAGTGAAAATAATGATTAGAATAATTTGAGACAGAGAAAGAGAACAAGAAAACCCCCTAAGCAGAGGCCCAATATATAGTAAACAAAGTGATGAAATAAGAGAGTTCACCTAGAAATTTGAAAACACCCAAGAAAATAAAGAAAAGGTAAAAATATTTTGCAAAAAGGTAAAAAAGTTTGTTCAAGGAATAGAGAAACTTTGAATTTTGAAGAAGTATTTACATATTAGGTGAACCATAATGGGCTTGTTTTAGATAAACTTCGATGAATAATCTAGAGAGAGAAACAAAGATAATCTTGGTAGCCGATGCATAGACTTTTCAATTAGGAGAGTGGTTGGTAACTGATATTGTCATAGAAGTAAGACATTTTGGTTTGAGAAAGAGGTTTGGTTTTGTTAATAAGACGTATCTTGTGAAGGAAGTAATATAGTACTGGTTTGGTTGAGAAATGATTCCACCCCAAATTAAGATAACTTAATTAAGATGTTGTTTAGACCACTTTTGGAAAATCATACATTTGTCCCTATTTGCTTATAGGTTTTGATCTATTTTAATCTTTCTTTTCTTTTGTGAGAATCACTAATTAAATTTTACTAGTTGAAATATATTACCCAAAATAAATGTTGCTTCTTAATTATTCTATCTCCCCGCACTCGAGCAATTAGAGAGAAGATAGACAACAAACATAAAATTATCGTCTTTAATTTTGATTTGATCAGAGAAGAACACAGTTGCAATTAGTATTAATATGTATACGGTGAAAAAAAAATTGGTAACTACTCCTAGCCTGAGTAAACTAGGTCAAACTGAAATAGAACAAGTTGAATCTGGCCAAATTTTCGGATCTTGGTTCCTAGGGGGAGAGATAATGATGATGATCGCGGGGTGGATCCAGACGTTTGAAAAATCTCTGGTGGAGAAAAAAATTAGGGCAAAATTATATATATTGAAAAAAAGAGTAATGGAGCTCAAAGGAAGATTTGAGCTCTTAACTTCTCACACGATCTATATCTGTAACCACCATCCACGACTAAAATCATGCTTCTAACCTGTTTTCGAAAATGTAATTAGTCTTTCAGAAGTGACATAAAATTCAAAAGCCCTCAATTGTGTTGGAGTCTAAAACGGTCGCTTTGGCTGCATTGGTCCTGTGTCTCTCGTGGATAGATGGTAGTGGTGAAGGAGAGGCAAACAAGGAAAATACTGTTTTTCTTTTTAATCGAAAGTTGACTACAGATTATCGAGTCACCTTCTGCCAACCATTCCTTCGGACGTGACGAAAGAAAAAAGAAAAAAACATAGTCACTGTGAGATTTGAATCACAAGCTACCTTTGTTATCCACGAGAGGAAAGAAAAAAGAGAGAAAATATTGGCTGTGAATTAGGGGTAGGTGAGATATTGATTCAATCCTAATTCAAGACTTCATAATTCTTTAGATTCAATTGTGTTAGAATTTTTGGAAGCCAAAAAAAACGAAAAATTCTTGATTTCCACCAAATCTCATTTTCAGTTAATAAGTGCGAGCCGACAATTTTAGGTAGTTCATTTTTTCACTTAACAAGTGAATATTGTTTCTAAGCGGTGGCAAAATAAGTGCAGAAAAGTAAGCTCGAACGTGAAGTTCATTTTTTTTGCACTTACTTTAAGTGTTAAAGATGACATTTTTATCTTTCCTCTGATATAATAATGACCAATATAATCTTAACTAAAAAGTAAATTTTACTCCAAACAATTGACAAGTACAAAATTTTATAGCGATGGTTCTTCTCTTTCTTTACTAGTCCTTTTACTTAAATTTTTCTCCTAAATTTGTTAATTTCTCCTCCTTCACTAGTAATGGAACCGTCAAACTATATAATTTAAGGTAATCTCTTTATCCTTCGTAATTTTTAGAGAAATTTAGTAATAATTTCATACAAAAATTGACTTTTGTTAAAAAGGATCAGCCAATTTTTTTAGTCTTCAGCTCACTAAGTACTTTTTCTTATTTCTAAAACTCTGCGATAGCTTTGCAAGGCACCTTGCGACAACTTTACAACAGCTTTGCAGCGCCTTACAACAACTTTGCAACACTTTTGTAAATAATATTAGGTTTTTAATCAAACAAAATAAAAACATTTGGGTTTTGTCCTAAAAGGAAGATTTTTTTTTTGGAAGTCGACTACGATCTACGTTAGTCGTTACAATTGGCATTGATACATCATAGATGTGATAAACTCGATAACCGCCCACTCAAACTCAAACAAGACCGGGCCTATAGCCCAACTAGACAATGGCCTATAGCCCAACTACATTATTTATGTCCTAATAATTCCAATTCAAATAACCAAAGATTCCACATTCTCTGGGATTCGAACCTGAGATTTCCAGGGCTTTCTAGAGTTTATCTCAACACCTTGGAACCACTTGGGCTACCTAGGGGTGACAATTTGATTCGAACCGGCGTTTTTTTTTTCCAAACCCGCCTCTAATGGGACGGGTTTTACCGAACCGTTAATTAAATGGTTTGGGTTTGGTATGAAGTTAGAAAAACTAATCGGGTTTGGGCGGGTTTGGTTTAGATAGTAAACTCCGTCCCGAACCGATTAGTATGTTATATATCAGTACATGTTTTATTTAAGGTTATGTTTCTAAAACTTTAATCTTATATTATCAATTTAATTATTTTATGCTTTATATTATTTAAGTAGTTGTAATGTTTATGATTGATAAACTCAAAGCCTTACAAAATTTTGTTAACAAATGTTATGTGACTTAAAAGTAAAATAACTTTTGTGAAACAAAGTACTTTGAATCCGACCCGACTCGTTTTATATTAAACGCGACGGGGTAAGGTGGTAATGGTTTAGCAATTTTTAGTTGGGACGGTTATGGTAATTGAATATCCACCCCGAATAATTATTGGGACGGTTATGGTAAAACCCGTTTACTAACGGGACGAAGTTGGGAAGGGGATGAACCGTCCCAAACCCGCTCCGTTGACATCCCCAGGGCTACCAACTGCTAACAAAGGAAGATTATATGGACTACTGGGTCAACTTGTTTTGACCAAGTCTTGGGTGACAAAACATTGCCTTTAACACGAAATTTAAAATGAGTCTTGTAAAATTTCCTCAATTTTTTATAATTTACCGTTAATATTTTATAAACTAAAGATTCATAAGTCTTATTTTTTGTACCCAAACTCATGAGTTTAATGCATTAACCCTTCCTTATTTCTCTAATCGAATTTTCATGGTAGGACATTATTTACACTAACAAGTAACAACTGGGGTACGTTATTATCCCTTGATTCCCTTCTAAAATTTTAAATATAATTTCCGTTTAAAAGCCATGACTCATTTTTACAAAAGCAGAAAAAAGAAACAAAAAAAGAAATCTAGAGAGAGAAAGAGATGAAATTGAGGTAAACTCTTTGTTCTATGGTTGCGATATGAGTCTGTGATTTTTCCATCTATATGGTCTTCTCTTACATTGCAGTTTTCAGAAGTGGCTCTCTGTTACGAGCTTGTCCTTTTCTCTCTTTATATTCATTCTCTCTCTCTCTCTATCTTTCCTCTTTTTGGTTCAATTTACCGCGTAAAATGCCTTTTTCGAGAGATTCCTAACGCGTTTCGATGACTCTTTGATTTTTAAAATATTCATAATCCCGATCGTCTTCTCTTCGAGCCAATCGTCAATTCAATCTAGAGAGAGAAAGAAAGAATCTTCTCTAGTGAGAGAAAGATAGAGAGAGAGAATAATTTACTACTACTTACTACTAATTAATTTTGATTAATGAGGGGATCTTCTTCTTCAAGGCACGAACGGCGATGGACATCAGATACATTAACTGGAAAGATAATCAGCGGCAATTCATCGCCGGTAACAGAATCATCTAGATCATCAGTTGTTCCAGATGAAGAGTTTGTTGAAGTTACACTTGATTTTCAAGATGACGATACTGTTGTACTTCGAAGTGTTGAACCTGCTACAGTTGTTGATATCGATCTTGATCTTATCGGCGGTGGTGGTGGTGGAAGCGAAAGTCCATTTTCTTCATCTTCAAGATCTCCGACTATAAAAAGAAGTTCATCAAATAGATTACGTCATTTCTTTTCACAGGAATTGAAAGCTGAAGCTAAAGCTAAAGCGAGACAATTCTCACACGAGTTTAAAGCTGAGCTAATCAAGAGATTTTCATGGAGTCAAAATCAATCATCAAAATCACTTTCTTCTACTTCGGCAGCACCGAACTTATCTATAGCTCCTGGAAGTGGATATGAATCAGCTTTAGAAGCTCGAGCACTTCGTCGACAAAGAGCACAACTTGATCGAACTCGATCTGGTGCTCATAAAGCACTAAAGAGTTTAAGATTCATTAGTACTAGAAGTTCTAAATCAGTTGATGCTTGGAATGAAGTTCAAACCAATTTTGATAAACTCTCAAAAGATGGATTTCTTTATCGACCAGATTTCGCACAATGCATAGGTTTTTTTAGTTCTTTCTTTCTTCTCAAATTCAAATTTCTAGTAGTACGATTTTAGTACCTTATTAATTTCTTAAGAGTTTTGATCTGATTTTGAAGGAATGAGAGATTCAAAGGAATTTGCATTGGAATTGTTCGATGCATTGAGTAGAAGAAGACGATTAAAGATTGAAAAGATCAGTAAAGATGAACTTTATGAATTTTGGTCTCAAATTACTGATCAAAGTTTCGATTCTCGGCTCCAGATCTTTTTTGACATGTAAATGATTACTCCTTAATCCTTATTACATTGATTAATTAAGTACTATTCATAAATTGAAGTTTAATTTGTTATTATATTAATTACAGGGTAGATAAAAACGAAGATGGTAGAATCACTGAATCAGAAGTTAAAGAGGTTTTTCTCTCTTTACTTTCTCTCTACTCTTTCTACTTTACTGTTCTTCTCTCTCTTTGGTTCTAAAGGATCAACCTCGATTAAGCAAAACTCTAATGTTAATTAGTAGTCCTTTTAATTTAAGTAATTAATGTTAGAGAGAGAGAGAGAGAGAGAGAGGGAGAAAGGGATTTGGTGAACTTTCAATCGCACCAAATAATACAGAACCCAACGACTCCAGTCTGCCGGTCATACATCATTGACCTGAAAAA
Source organism: Eschscholzia californica (assembly GCF_041429995.1). Classification (NCBI taxonomy): domain Eukaryota; kingdom Viridiplantae; phylum Streptophyta; class Magnoliopsida; order Ranunculales; family Papaveraceae; genus Eschscholzia; species Eschscholzia californica. Next base: position 40,098,111 of record NW_028238483.1, on the reverse strand, counting down.
GTGTTCTATCTGTATTCTCCTTCGTTTTCAACTAGTGTTTGACAGCTTGTATTAAATAAAGTTCCCAAAGTATTTTGATTCAATTTCAGTCGTTTTCAGGGAAGTAGGCAATGGTCTTATTGTAATTTGATGAAACTAAAGAGGGTAATTGTTGAAGAAATCTTTTGAATTTGTTTTGATGGTAGATTATCATGCTGAGTGCCTCGGCAAATAAGCTTTTGAGACTGAAAGAACAAGCTGAGGAATATGCGGCTCTTATAATGGAGGAATTGGATCCTGAGAGGCTTGGTTATATCGAGGTATCTATGGTCGGATTTGCATTAAATATCTTATTAAAATTTTATATTTGTAGCCCTAGTGGTAGAAAATTCAGTGTTGGGATTTAATGCAATTAGGGCAGTAAGGCGGATGCAAACTGTCGGTAAGATTAGGTTTTCCTAATTTCTGTAGGAAAATGGATCTGGTCTTCAAAATTTGTAGTGGTACAAGTGCTGGATTAAAAATGAAAAAAAACTTATAAAAGTCACTAAGCTAATAGTTTTGACATGTGTTGTAGAAAAACCCAATTAACATTCCAGTTAGATGTTCAACCACTTTTAGTTCTTGTCATTTTCCATTCATCAATCTCGGGAATACTCGATTAAATGAACACACGTCATAAACTAGGATCGAGCTCAGTTAGTTTATTTATTACGATGACTCATTGAGGTTACTTGTTTCATTGTGGTTAACCAAATCGAGAATTTCTGTTTAGAAAAAGAAATTATTATACTTGAATTGCACAAGTTGATTTTACACGTTTTAATTATGGATTTTGAACGTAAAGGATAGAGATCAAGACACCCGAGTGATATTGAAAGTCGTAATCATGATATAAGGTGAAGGGGTTGGGTACCAACCGTGCATTAATATGTAAGATTTGGACTTAATAATGTGAGAGACTGCTTTTCTTCTTTACCTTTTATTCTTTATAATCTGTAGTTGTTGTTTGAGTTGGACTTTTGTAGGTTCAATTATTAGAAGACAAGTTATAAGGATATTCCCACCCCATTTATAGCCAACACTAGTCTTTTCTCTATCTTGACTATTATCAAGATGATAGAAGTTGTCGAAAGTTGTTTGGTACAATTATAGCAATTTTCTAGTTTGAACTTAGAAGTGTGGAACAGCTGTTTAGTTGTTTCTTCTTTTAATTTTCTTATTATCGTATGGGTTTTCCTAAGGTGTGTCCTAAGAAACGTTTATTAGATGTAAGTTTTTTCTACTCTTAATCACTATGGATCAATAAATCACTCTCCTGCTAGGTAAAAAAGAGCTGAGAAAAGAGACAGCCAAGCTCATGGGTTGACCTGAAACTTAAGTTGTCAAAGTCATACCACATGGATCAGTTCTAGAGTCACCAACTCACAAGTCAATTATACCAAGAAAAACAATAGTCAAATGTATGGGGCATTTTGTTTTTTTCTTTGTTTTCTCCTAGATAATTGGAGTTATCGAGCCTAGACAAATGAGTAAACCAAGATACAATGGACATCTTATTCTTTTTTCACTAGAACTAAAAAACCTATACCACAACATTGCCAATAGATTAAAACGATAAGTATCACTATGTCGATCTTTGATCATTAAATTTCTTTTGAGCAGCTGTGGCAGCTGGAGACATTATTGTTGCAGAAAGACACATACTTGAATTACAGTCAAGCGCTCAGTTACACAAGCCAGGCATTGAGTCAAAATCTACAAGGATTAAGGAACAGAAGCCCCATAAGAAAAGTGAGCAGAGACATAATTTACTACTTCGAAGATAATTGGAGAAGGATATGGGTGTTGGCTTTGTGGATAGCGGTAATGGCAGGGTTATTCTTTTGGAAATTTTTTGAGTACAAAAGGAAGTACTCATTCCAGATAATGGGCTATTGCCTTGTTACAGCCAAAGGGGCTGCTGAAACTCTCAAGTTCAACATGGCTCTTATCTTATTGCCTGTTTCAAGGAACACCATTACTTGGCTAAGGTCCACTCGGCTTGCCAATGTCGTTCCGTTTGACGATAATATTAACTTTCATAAGGTACTCTTCTGGCTAATAAACAATGACAATTTACTTTAAAAAAATCAGGAAATTGTCAATCGTGTGTAGAGCATTTTGTTTTTCGTCTAATTTAAGACTTTTTCTGTTTTATTTTGACTTTTCCCGTTTCTTTCTAGAAATTTTGGACCAAATACATCTATATATCAATGTTTTAAATATACACTAGTCGAACATCGGAATAAACTAGTCCCAAGCTGAGAAATACTAGGAGGTGCTACTAACCTTGATTTATTCAATTACATGAAAAGAAAGGATTAAGTGTACATGAAGTTGGATCCTCTAAAATGACAATTATGGATTGGGATTCACGTAGATATTGCGTTCAGCAAAGTAAGCTTTCCTCCAAGTAAATTGTAACGTTTATTGGTTACAAAATAGTACAATGTAAAATATTATTCTCCCCAAAGTTGGTAAATTTCTCGGTCAAAAATTTGTATATTAAACCGTGGATCAGTTACACGAGAATTTAGATCCATGACTTATGTATGATTTGGCTAAAATAGAGACTGGTCCAGTAAGATAACTGTTCAAACTAAACCTTTTAGACTTTCATTTTACTTAACCCTTAAAATTCTACTGACACACAAGATTCCAGTTAGACTTTCATTTTCATTAACTCTGAAGTTTTTCTCTGTTGAACAGACAATTGCAGCAGCCATTGTAGTTGCGATAATTCTCCACGCTGGGAATCATCTCGCCTGTGATTTCCCACGTTTAATTGGATCCTCGGATAATGACTATAAGCCTCTTGAGGAAGACTTCGGCAAACGTCCATCGTATATGGAACTTCTTAGAGGAATAGAAGGCATTACAGGAATCCTTATGGTTGTTTTCATGGCTGTAGCATTCACTCTCGCAACCAGATGGTTCAGGCGGAGCTTAGTCAAGTTTCCAAAACCTTTTGATCGGCTTACTGGTTTCAATGCCTTTTGGTATTCTCACCATTTGTTAGTCATTGTGTACGTTTTGCTTGTTGTTCATGGTTGCGCCCTCTACCTTGTTCACAAATGGTATGAAAAAACGGTATGTTATCACTTAAAGGTAACACCTCTTAGTTTCTTATAAATGTGATACTAGCTTATGCTCATAAGTTGTTATTTTGTCACTTCAGACGTGGATGTATCTTGCTGTTCCTGTTTTAATCTACGCAGTTGAAAGATTTGTTAGATTTTTGAGGTCTGGGTTTTACTCTGTTCAGCTTCGAAAGGTAAACAATAACTTCGATTTCTGTGAATTGTATATTTGGGGTACTGGTTAATGAAATTTCTTACTTCGTGGTAAAAAAGATAAAACTGGTAGCTAATAAATGAAATTGGGGGGATCCTCCCGCTTCATCTTTGGCGACTGGTTGGGTAGTTCCATGTTCAATGAAATTAAGCTCCCTCACCCATGATCTGGTATTTTATTACAACTGGGAATATGAAGAAGTGGAGGAGAGTAGGGAGTGAAAGAAACAATAAAGAAAGCTGACATTTTGATGTGACAGGAAAATAAAATTGGCAACTTGGAAGGTTGGTAGGGAGGTGGTGGTCTTGTTGAACTTCATAAGAAGAATGTTGACCTTGTTGTATGTCTTACAATTTGCATTTCTTTGTTAGTTTCGTGGCCGGCATCAAATGTCTATGGTCACGAGGTTGGTCAAATTTTCCACCATTGGGTTGTGGGACTCAATCACCATAAGAAAATTTCCCACGTTTGGTATCACTTCTGGATCAGAATCAATACAATGAATCAGAACTTACACCATCTAATCAGGGGCTTCAACTTAGCATTACTAACGAATCAACCATGCAATGATAGATTAACAACTTAACGGTATATGACATCAACTACCTAACTAATTCGAGTTCACTTAGTACTAGATTTGACTTATATTTTATGAGGTTCTGGGGGTCTCCGATATAATGAGGTGACATAAGGCTCATGTGATTGATGTTAATTTACGGTTACGCGATTTCTTATTTGACTTCTCCTATTTGGAACATTATTTTTTTTAATTCTGTATTTGAATATTCAGGTTGCTATTTATCCTGGTAATGTGCTTACGCTACAAATGTCCAAGCCTCCCAACTTCAAGTATAAGAGTGGCCAGTATATGTTTGTTCAATGTCCTGCTGTTTCACCTTTTGAGTGGTAAACTAATCAAATCTAGATCTTTTACAAATTCAATTTGCTTTTTTATATTACAGATAATTTAACATAGAAAACTTCAAAAAGATTCACAAACTAAAAGAAAAGCTCATGCTCTGCTGAAAATTATTCTAACTACCCTTGCCAGTTAGATGTGATTGGAATTGTTTAGAATGCTGAAGAAGCTTATGTTATTGGACATAATTAAGCTATTAAAAAATAACTATAACTAGACAAAGATTTTTAATTTAGATATGAAAGAAGAGCTCCTCACTGGCTTTCATTTTTCACATATTGCCCGTTGGTTGCTCGTTAAAAAGACATGTCAATACTTTTTAGAGTTGGACTCCTTATGCAAACCTCCGCACACTGTGCAAATGTCCGCAAATCATGTGTCAGATTGTACAAACCATGTATATCTTACATAGGAAGGTGAAGCCTAACAAAGTTGATGGTCTTTTTTTGAAAAAAGAAAACTTGGCCGAGGGAATTTTGGCCATTTTCCTTAGTTCTACTCTGCGAGGTTTTATAGTATTTTCAAGAATTTTGTCTGTGGTCAAAAAATTTAACAAAATCTGGTTTGCACACTCCAGGCATCCATTTTCCATAACTTCAGCTCCCGGAGATGATTACTTGAGCATTCACATTCGACAACTTGGCGACTGGACACAAGAGCTCAAGAGGGTATTCTCAGAGGCGTGCGAACTTCCAGCCACTGGGAGAAGTGGGCTTCTAAGAGCTGATGAAACAACCAAGAAAAGGTATACATAATAATAGTATGATTTGGATTTTTACATGTCTTTTCACATCACAGTAATCCTTAGGGTTAACCCTTCATTTGGTTACAGCTTACCAAAGCTCCTGATAGATGGTCCTTATGGAGCTCCAGCACAGGATTACAAGAATTATGATGTTCTGTTACTTGTTGGGCTCGGAATTGGAGCAACTCCTTTCATTAGTATTTTGAAAGATTTGCTCAACAATATAATCAAAATGGAAGAGCTGGCTGTAAGTAGTTAATCTTACTGTTACTAAGCAATAATATATTTTTATATCTAGATTAGGAGTTATAAAAGCAAATTCTAATTTCTCAATGTTTCCTATTTTTAGGAGTCAAATTCAGATCTGAGCAGGACATCAGATCAGAGCAGTGCAGGAACTTCAGATTCTCCCTCACTTAGTAGGGTGTCTCCGAAAAGAAGGAAACCTTTGAAGACGACAAATGCTTATTTCTACTGGGTAACTCGGGAACAAGGCTCGTTCGATTGGTTCAAAGGGATCATGAATGAAATTGCCGAGCTTGATCAAAGGGTAAAACTAAAAACATTTTGACCTTTTAGATGTTCTTTTCTTAGTTGCCAGGTTTATAAAACAACAATGGTTGTTATTTCTTATTTCGTTTGGGTATCAATTAGGGTGTGATTGAGATGCACAACTACTTAACTAGTGTGTATGAAGAAGGGGATGCTCGTTCTGCTCTTATCACCATGGTCCAAGCCCTCAACCACGCGAAAAATGGCGTGGACATCGTTTCAGGAACTAGTGTAAGTTCTTTAAATTCACCGTATATAGATGTACTTTTCTTCTCTCACACAAGAAAATATTATATAGTACTAGACTAAGCGGGGAGTACCTGTATTACATAAATGTGCTTTCTAGAACCTCGATTTCTCATGTAGTCTGTGTCTCACTGTTTAGTCGGGCTTGAGAGTTACTTGAACTAAGCAGCAGAGCACGCACGAGTTTAGTAAACTCCGGCTTCACCTTTTTCTCATCACCATGTTGAGTCCCTTCTGTGGGGAACTCCTCTAGGACCGGACTTGGACCTAGCCGACCCAGGACCGAGTCCCACTCTAGTTTAGTCATTTATTTTCGACCTGTTGCACTTATAGAGGACACTAGCCTTACCACGATTTTTGTAATCACCATAATACGTTTTACTAGAACGACCGAATGAGGAAAATAGTATGCGGCATCGATGTTAGCTGAATGGCATAGCATGTTTAATGCTTCAATCCGATTCATATTCACGCGTAAAGCTAAGTTATTTGAATAGTCTAATCTTTAGAGGGTTGTATACCTCAGATTCATCTCAATTTTCTATCTGAATACTTGCCTTAAAGGTCCTTACTACTTTTCAGCAGGAATTAAACCCATCCAAATTACTGAACTCTAACAAGTTTAACATACATGAATTCATTTCAAATTCAGATCAGTAAATGCGGCCAAATACCGGTTTCATCTCGAAATCGACTGTTCTAATCTAGCACTATTATGTGAATGATATCAAAATTAACATGATCGAGTATTATTAATTCAGGTGAGAACCCACTTCGCAAGGCCCAACTGGAAGAGGGTTTTCTCAAAAACATGTTCTAAGCATCCAAATGCAAAAATCGGTATGTCATCTCAGTTCTACCTTAGAAACAGCAAAACTCTTAATTTTCGTAATAAATTGAATATTTTTGTCTCCTTCTCTTCAACGACTTCTTTTTTTCTTTCGAATTTACTCGGTTCTTTTATTTGTTCGAGCAGGAGTTTTCTACTGTGGGGCACCAGTCTTAGCTCAAGAACTAAGCAAGCTCTGCCAAGAATACAATCAAAAAGGTTCCACCAAGTTTGAGTTCCACAAAGAACATTTCTAAACAATCTTAAGGGGTGAGTAGTATATCTATTATCTTTCACCCACACCCACTTCTTCATCACCCTTTTCATATAAATCCCATCTCTCCTATCTACTTAGTTAAACCCCTTCTTCACCTATACCCAAGATTCACAAAAAAAAAAATACTTGAGCAAATAAATGTATAGTTTTAGAGAAAGAAAATGTGTATAAGATTATATATAAATTATAAAGATATAAAGTGTCATCTAGAAGAACACTACCTAGGAACGAATATTTCTTGGTTGGTGGTGAAAATTGATAAGTAGGTTTGGAGAAAGGAACGGCTAAGATGTTGACAGATGAACAAATGAGACATTAGGATGTGAGATATGTGGTGGGGGACCTCAAAGAGGAACCTTCATTGAAGATTGGTGCAGTTTAGCTTGACCTCATGAAATGAAAATGATGTGTTGGTCCATGATTAGGTTTTTCAGTGGTGGGGATGGAAAAGTTTGAAGCTTTTCACTTTTGTTCTTTATAGTTTTAAATTTATATGAAGAATACTTCTCTAGTAAAGGAGAACAAGAGATGCTCTCATATATTGCTATGCATTTAGAGTATTATAGCAATTTGTATGCTCAATTATTGAGTCCTAAATACTACCATCAATCAAAGTAATGGTTGCTTTTTCTCTTAGGATTTAAGGCACTTGTCTTTCAAATAGTTTGGCATTATCTATCTTTTATAAATCAGTATTTTATCTTCTCGTCGAAAAGATTTCCAACAAAAAGAAAGGAAGAGTACTAATAATTTGGTAGACTGTAAAAAAACAAGATGTCAACAAATCATATGTCCTTTTGGGTATTATTGATTTCACATAAGGTACAATATCATTGCTTAGGAGTTGTATACTTTTCCATTTATTATCACCTTAAAATCAAACTTTACTTTTATGCTTTAGAATTGACATTCAACCTCTGGCATCTTAAAACCAAAGCATATAGTAGTATTGAATTCTAATAGTATTTCACAAAACAATGAAAGAAGTTATAGTTCTCTACCCTTCACCGGCGATCGGGCACTTGATATCCATGGTGGAGCTTGGTAAGCTTATTCTCACTCACCACCCTTCCTTCTCCATTATCATCTTCATCACAACTCCACCTATCAACTTAGGCTCTACTACCCCATATGTAAACCATATCTCTCAAACCACACCATCTCTCATCTTCCACCACCTCCCCACCCTCTCTCTCCCTCAACTCAACTCCTCCACTGCCGCTCCGACTCACCACGAAACCTTAATCTTCAGACTCCTCCAACTCAACAACCCTAATGTCCACCTAGCCCTCCAAACCATATCCAAATCCTCCATAATTAGAGCTTTTGTTATTGATGCTTTTTGCTATAGTTCTCTTCCCATTGCTCAAGATCTCAACATCTCAACTTTTTTCTTCTTTACCTCTGGTGCTTCCGTTCTTGCTGTTTTTCTTCACTTACCTACTATTCATAAAAACACCATTAAAAGCTTCAAAGATCTTCATACCCAACTTGAATTTCCTGGTTTTCCATCTATTCCAGCTTCTTATATGCCAAAAATTACGTTAAATCGTGACGATGAAGTATATGAATACTTCTTAAACCTTACTATTAATCTTCCTAAATCACATGGAATCATAGTTAACTCTTTTGAAGAACTTGAGCCTAAACCTATCAAAGCAATCTCTGACGGCCTAGGTGTTCCCAATGGTCCGACACCATCCATTTATTACATAGGACCGTTGATAGCCGAGAGACGTCTGAACAATGATGGATCGTATTGGTTGGAGTGGCTTGACTCACAACTGAGTCGAAGCGTTGTGTTCTTGTGTTTTGGTAGCTTAGGGTTGTTTAGTATAACTCAATTGAAGGAAATAGCTATTGGGTTGGAAAAAAGTGGACAAAGGTTCTTATGGGTGGTGAGAAATCCACCCAATGAAGATAAACCTACTCAGAGATTATTAGCACCACAAGAACCTAATTTAGATGATTTGTTGCCAGAGGGTTTTTTGGATCGGACTAAAGAAGTAGGTCTAGTACTAAAATCATGGGTTAAACAAGTTGAGGTGCTGAGTCATGAATCGGTGGGTGGGTTTGTGACTCATTGTGGGTGGAACTAGGTTTTAGAAGCTATTCGTGCTGGCGTTCCGATGGTGGCGTGGCCACTTTACGCCGAGCAACACCTTAATAAGGCGGTGCTGGTAGAAGAAATGAAGTTGGCATTGCCAATGAACGAATCGGTAGATGGGGTGGTGACTTGGATCCAGGTGGAGAAACGAGTTAGAGAGTTGATGGATGGAGATGAAGGGAAAGCTCTTAGAAACCGAGTCGGCGAGATGAGTCGGGGAGCCAAGGTTGCAATGAGTGAGGGAGGGTCGTCTCTTCGAGGGTTGGCCGAGTTAGCCCAAACATGGAAGAAATGAAATGTAAATGTAGCCTAAAATTATGATTTTACCAGTGGTTTTATTATCTCATGAATTGAGGTTTTGATGTAATTTCTTGTAAATAGAGTTTCATTGTCCCATTGTGTTTCACAATTTTGTTAAATTTCGAATGGAATGATCAAAATTGCATACTGTTCAGCACAAAATACTCATAAACTTCAGTTTTGAGTTTTTTTTTTCGATTATTCTCTTATTTGTTTCTGAACTTCATCAAAACCTCTCAATCTTTTCTATCTCTTCTTTGAACACTTGTCTCTATAAATATCACATTCGTTAAAGTTCTTCTTCATCATCTTCTTCATTTTCATTTTATTCTTGGGGTGAGTAGGGTGAATCTGTAAAAGAGGAAACAACATGGTGAATTCCAATAGAGATAGTGGCGCCTGTAGACATATTGACCTTTTGGAGTAAGAAAACTAGTGCCTATAGACATCATTGATGAAAAGAGAAATCAATGCTAATAAAGGGTTCATTCTTTTTATTTCATTTCAAAATACTTCAATTGGACATATCACCCAGGTTCGGGTCCATAAGCCGTGAAAATTGCCCTATGAAGACCTGCTTTCCCTACGGCTCCGTTGGGTTCCTTTAATCAAGCCACTGCCTATGAGTCGCAGGCTCTCCACAAAAACTCCTCAATTGAATTGTATTTTTTATAAGAACAAACTACTATTACCAAATAGGAACTACGCAAAAAGAAAAAGAGTATGATCAGTACATACTTTCACAACAACATTAGACTGTAGCTCTTATATGGACTTACGATTTACGGTGACAAAATTTGATCGTGTTTATGTAGGCCTAGAAAAATAAATTTACGGAACCTCGCATAAATCATCTTAGGGGGGGGTAGTGGTTCAGGACATTGGAGGACACTCAGAGACAAAATGTTCCAGAGACATTTCAAGACATTTCGGGACATTTGTCCGTAGACAAAATGTCTTTATGGACATTTCAGGACATTTGATTCATAGACAAAATGTCTCAGAGACATTTCAAGACATTTGGTTCATGGACAAAATGTCCTGGGGACATTTCAACATATTGAATCCATGGACAAAATGTGTAGTGGATATTATTATTATTATTATTATTATTATTATTATTATTATTATTATTATTATTATTATTATTATTATTATTATTATTATTATCATTGAAGGATAATTGGTAGACATTTATTATTTTAATATTATTATTATTGTCAGACCATATGAAATAATATATTTGTACTCATGTTTCAATAATATATTTTTCGACTTTTGTGGACATCTGTGGATATCTGAGGACATTGATGGCAGTTGGTAGACATTTATTATTTTAATGTAATCATTGTTGTCTAATCATACGAAATAAATTTGCCCTACTACTTTGAAAATATATTTTTCGACTTTCGTAGACATCCGTGAATATCTGTGGACATTGATAGATATTTAGTTGATATTTATTATTTTTAATATTATTACTGTCTTACCATATGAAATAAAAAAATTAATTAATATTTCCAAATATATACTTTTCGACTTTCGTAGACATCTGTAGATATCTGTAGACATTGATGGACAATTGGTAAATATTTATTATTTAATATAGTTAAATATTAATATAATATAATATAATATAATATAATATAATATAATATAATATAATATAATATAATGTAATGTAATGTAATGTAATGTAATATAATATAATATAATATAATATAATATAATATAATATAATGTAATATAATATAATATAATATAATATAATATAATATAATGTAATAATAATATAGTAATATAATAATAAGATAATATTATAATAATATAATAATATGATTTGATAATAATAATTATTTTTATTACCTTCCTTACTCAAATATATAATAATAATAATAATATAATAATATAATAATAATAATAATAATAATAATACAATAATATAGTAATATGATAATAAGATAATATTATTATAATATGATTTGGTAATAATAATTATTTTTATTATCTTCCTTACTCAAATGTCCCCAAGTGTCTTCCATATTTTGAGAGACATTTTCTCTCCAAAAGCTCTCCAAATTTACACTAAAATGTCTCCAAATGTCCCCAAAAACAATTTGTCTTGAAATGTCCCTAATTTCGTGTCCCGAACGAATAACACAGACATTTGGGGACATTTGAAATGTCTCCAACCAATAACACGGACATTTGGGGACATTTGTAAATTGTATATGTTCTCTTATCGGATGTATATTTTTATTTTAATGATCTTATTGATCTAATTAAATTTGTGCGTACATACGTTGTGTGACAAATTTGTAACTAAAAAGTTTAGGTATAAAAATGAGCGACTCTAAGAGAAGTCCAATAGATAACCTAGTGTGTGGAGATGAAATCTTTCTTGTATAAAGCAAAATCTAGTTGATAATTCAATGTAATGAACATATGACATAAAAAAAAAATACAATTGCACCAACACAGAGCTCACAAGTCAGCACATTTTGATATTAGTAAATGCCATACATCCCCTCAACTTCATTAGGAGCACACTGACACCAAGAAAATGTGAGAGAAAGAAATCTTCATAAAAAGACTAAAAAATCTAAGGCTCTTTACAAAAGGGCAATAGCATAACTCACTATGTTGTGGTTTTATTTAGCCAAAGTCACCCACATATTCTTGAACAACACAAACTCCCATCTATTCATTTGTCATACCAAATTTCTAAAATCTTATTAAGTTAAACACAAATGGATATGAGTTTGTTTGAAATTGTCATTGTGCTTCTAATTTTTAGTCTTTAAAGTGGAAGACTAGACCTCTAACCATGGCAACCAAGAGTTGTTAGCGAAAATTGATACGAGTTGCTAACTGCCTCCTACAGTTAATAAAAAGTTACCCAAAGGGAACCCACGCTAGTCTATATGTTGCGATTCATTATGTCTTTTGTAGGAGAAGAACCAAACTCAGTGTAATAAAATGCTATTTCTAACTTGATATCCAAATTCTAACCCCAATACCCCATTCCTTGACCCTATACTATAGGAATGTGGGGAAGTTAATTTTAAGATGAAATAAAATGCATGTATATATCCTAGAAACTTGAGACCCTCTCCCTCCCTCCCTCTCTTTCCACATGTTATCAAGGTTTGAGCATATGTAGATAAAGAAGTTAGTGAATGCATGAACTATCTTTTCTCTTAACTCGTTTTGGGACATACAAACAAACACCTAAAAACAAGTTTCCAGTTTTAATGGCAATACATACATTAATTAAAGATGCTTTTAAGATCCCTAAATTATCAGTTTTTAAATGGGATCCCTGTAGTTCCGGAAGTTTGTCTTTAGACCCAATTCTTTGTGTTAATTCTGTGGTAGAGACAAAAAGTTGGATGACATTTTAGTTGCCGGCTCAATTGAATAATTACAGTTATTGGTTATAAAACTACACATGGTGCTAAACTTTTTTATTTCTCCCAATGAGTTTGTTTTGGTCTGCATAGTGGGGTATCCATCTTTTTGAATAAATGTCCTTTGACCAAAATAAATTTTCCATCCTTAACAAAAAAAAAAAAATAAATAAATAAATAAATTTTCCAAATAAAATTTGACCTGCCCCATCATACTCGGATCCATTTACTTTTAAATTTGAGATATCTCTAGACGTTCTTAAATGATCGTTTTGAAGTAAAAAAAAATTGATAACGTCTGATTATGTAGACAAACAACCAAACACATTTGTGCTATAAATGGGTTTTGGTGTTTACGGTGTTGTGGATGTTTACTTGTAATGAGAGGTGTTGTGGATGTTTACTTGTAATGAGGGTTTATATCCGTCATTGTTTGTGGAATGCCATGGAATGATGGTATATCCGTCATTGTTTGTGGAATGCCATGGAATGATGGACACAGGAAATTAAAAGTTGTCATATCAAGGCCATCTAATGGGTAGTTTTTACATGACCAACCTACAATGGAGTCCATCCTTAGCCTGATTCAACAATGTTGTGTGAGATTGTAGTCTACAAACACATTTTTCTAATGTTTCTGATTTTATATCACCCTTAGATAATACAATATCCATTTTCTTGTATCTGAATTCTTTTGGATTTTCTACAAAAGTAATCCTCTACCTCTACCCAACCTAATATCGTAACAGAGTTCAGGCTAGAATATGTGAACAGAAAAGCACTTCATCTCATTTAAACCTTGATTTGGAGAAATTAGTTGAAAAATATATGGAAGAAATTTATGCGGCCAAGTATAAAGGTGACAGATAAAAAACGGGCAAAACCGAAGATACGGGTGTCGGAATTGGACGAAACTTTGAGGGACGGTGCGAAATGACCTCCAGCTCATTCCTTGTCGTTTCGCCACAATCGGTCCACTTTGAGAGTCAAATTCCATCGTTAAGGTCCTCAAAACAGACTTTTAATATATTTTTTATTATTTTTAGTAAGTGTTTTAGTTTGGTATCTCTTACTTTCTTGAGATTCTAGTGATTTATTTTCTTAGAAGTTGTTACTTGAATTTGATTAGGTTAAGAAACCCTAAGGCTATAGAATAGGAATCTAGGAATTATTTTATGCATTAAGTTTAATCAATAAAGTTCAGTATTTTAGTTTAAATCTTCTTAGTTTGTGTTCTAGTCTTTAGACGAAGATCTAAGACTTTTGAGCTTTTTCGTTGCGTCAACCCTGCTAGTATAATATATTCCTATTAAGATTATGTCAAAATATTTATCCGGTAGAAAATCATTGTTAACTTTTGGAAAATGGGATTATGTATGGACATTATCCTAGCTAGATTCCGTCCGGTATACGTTATAGGACGATTAGATCGGTCCGATCTTATACCCTAGTGAGGATTCTGTCGAGATTGAGGTCGAAAGACTACCATTCTCGTTTTTTTTTAGGGGTTAAACTTTTTTACCTTATTCCACTTGAAGGCCTTCCTTTTTCAAAAGAAAGCGTGGAACTCTCGACCTTGTATGTATCATCACTCCATTTTTTCTGTCACCATTTCCTTTCTTCTCTCTCTCTTCTCAATTTTTCTGTTTCAACTTTTTCTTTTAGAAAAAGCTTTCACTATACCTATTTCTGTCTATACTTACTTTACCCTTGTGTTGACTGCCAAACACAGACTCAATTTCGTCCTCTTCCTTGAAAATTGAGCGGGAAAAAAAAACTCACCAAACAAAATCAATTAAAGTAGTACTACTCAAATACTACTTTTCAGATCTTTGAAATTCTTCTTCTTTTTCAACTAACTTCTCATTATCTATTTCAACAAAAAAAAAAAAAAAAACTTCTCATTTACTCTAATCTATAGATAAAATAAAAATTAATTTAGAGATAACACGCATAAAACCTAGTAGTATTACTTTCATTTCTGAACATAAATACTTAAAATTTTTTGAGAGAGAAAGAAAGATTCATAACTTCTCTTAAAGTTTTCACACAAACAAAAAAGATCTAATTATCCGATTGATTTCTCTGATTTCTCTGTTTATAGAGATACTTGTTCTTCTTTGATGAAGATGGAAGTATTTCTGAAATAAGAGATTGATTTCTCATGAGATGGATCACTCACAGATCTCGATAACAAAGTAGAATCTGAAAATTCAACCAAACAAAAACAAAAAAGATTAGTTTAAGTTTAATCTTAAATTAATATAGTAGTATATGATTAAAAAACAGACATTCTTCAAGATTTTGATTTGTTTATACCTCTAGAAGAATTATTGAACGATTTTTTGCAATAAAGAATTGCACTTTGAATTCCATCTTCTTCTTGGAGATTTTTTCTTTGAATTGTTGGAATAGAAATTGAACCTGAAGAAGAAGATGAAGCAGATCTACTTTTCCCTAAATGTTTACAAACAACTCTTAATCCAGATGGTAAATTTCCACTTTTTAGGGTTCTTGAGGTACTACTAAGAAGAATCTCTTCTTTTTCTTCAAATTCACCGTTTAAAGGTCTGGAAAATCTTGATTTCGATCCAGATCTCTTTGAAACCCTAACTAAAATAGGTTTAATCAACTTCAAATACTTCTGAACTACTTCTTTCCCCAAATTCTTTGATTCTGATGAAATTTGATCTTCGGAAAGAGAACTACTAGTTTGTTTTACTGATGAGTTTCTCAATCTCAGACTGTTTTCTCTACTGAATAATGACATAATCGGAAGTTCTTCAACTTTGATTTTCTGTAAGATCTCAAATTTCGTTTGTCTTAGTGATTTCTGTTTCAGAATAGTTGGAGAACCGCCATTAATTTCTTCAAATTTCTCTGATTTAGTTCTCTTTAATCCAAACATGAAGACACGAAATTTGGTTGCAGATCTGAACAAGGAAACATTTAATTGATGATTATGCTTGGAATTATTAGGTTCAGATGATGATGAAGAAGATGAAGATGGTGAAGATGTAGATGGTGATTGTTCAAACTGAAGAAGACGACCTTTAAAGAAAAGATCATCAGAAGGAGAAAGAGAGAGATTGTGATCAAATTTTCTACATCTAAAATCATAATCTCTTTCACAATCATCTGTAGCTGCTGAATCAGTATCTCCTTCATCTTCACCACTATAACTTGTTTCAATCTTTTGTTCTCTCTTCCCACCGTCGTTATCATTAAATTCTAAATCAAAAAATGATCCTTCATCATCGTCATGATCATAACCGTCGTAACCATCAAAATTCTTTCTGTGGTCGGTGGCACCGATTGTTGTTTCGGTGGCATTAGTGGAAGTTCTCCAGAATTTCAATATGTTGATGGGTTCCATTTTAGAGAGAGGAAATGGGTTTTGGAATGGGATTAGGGTTTTGGGGAGGTTTAAGAAGGTTGTTGAGGAGAAGACTGAAAATGTTGTTGGACTGGTGGTGGACTGGTGGTGGTGACAGCAGAAGAGAAGAGGTAAGAGAACTTTTTGGCTGGTAGAAAAGAGTGGTAACGATCTCTCTCTCTGGCTCTCTCTACTTTCTCTTTCTGTTTCTCTCTCTCTCTCTGAACTCTGAAGATTAGGGCTTGTTGTGTTGTTGCTTCTTTTTGAAATTGTTTCTTGTTTTCTTGCAATTTATATGGATTTTACAAGTGCAGATACTGTGCTCCTGGAGTTGGGTTACACGTCAACAATGACAAGGGTTTGTTTGTTTGTTTCCACCTCTCTTTTCAACAGTATCTCCGATGCAAGATGCCCCATCCATAATTGTACAGTCTATACGGAAATAACTTTTAAATTTATGTTGCATTTGGATATTATCCTTTGAACGGATGATCTCAATTTTTTTAAAATTGAGTGTTAGATTGGGAATGATTTAAAGATCTTTGTGAAACTCATTTATGTCACTTATTACGGTTATAGTGTTTAGTCAGTTCATCTATTTAACTTTAAGGTGTACTAACGTTGAACATTATGATTTTCGAGTCTTTGTTAGAAAAGAGAATCACTGTCTGTAATATGAAATATTTAGAATGACGTTACGTGCACAATCTTAGGTGATGTTTGTGGTTGTAGGCTCATGAAATATTTACGTATCTATTAGTTTGTAAATCTAGAATATTTGTTAGTTAGATTTCAATTTCCATTGCATACACTTTTAATTAGAGTGC
The DNA here is from genome assembly GCF_041429995.1 of Eschscholzia californica. Lineage (NCBI taxonomy): Eukaryota > Viridiplantae > Streptophyta > Magnoliopsida > Ranunculales > Papaveraceae > Eschscholzia > Eschscholzia californica. The sequence continues at coordinate 40,081,208 of NW_028238483.1, read as the reverse complement.
TACTGTAAGAGTTTTTTTTATTAAAGATGTTGTGAAGTTATCTAAAATTTGAAAAAGAAACTAATATTTTAACATTTTTTATTATAAATTTAGTAATCTTAAAAATTCTTAAAATAAAAAAAAATGTATCATCTGACTTGATTTCAAATGACTTTTGTTGTTGCCATTGAGTAGTACGTAATGATTTCTTCTTTTCCGTAATATTTTGGCTTATAAAATGGAAAAGATGAAACAGATTGGAGTTATATTATACTTTTGTACATTTTTACTAAATATTTTGGTTAGTATTGTATAACCACGACTCTTGATTTCTAATATTGGTTTTACCTCAAAAGTTACACATTTATTTAATTGATTCATTTTATGTTGTGTAAACTATATCATACTAGTAAATGATACGCAACACAGAAAAACTAATAAATGATAGACAGATACTTTACCCAAAAGAAGTCTAGTAGATTTTCCACACAAATAAACAAGTATAAAGCTTTGTCACAAGAGAAAGCAAGAAACAAGTATAGATAAAAATGAAAACCTAAAGCTTACGAAAAACTAAAGAATAATTTCAAAAATCTTCTTTTTCTCTTTTGTTTAGCCATAAAGTCTAAATTTTTCCTTGACAAAAAAAATAAAGTCTAAATTTTATAAGCAACCTAGTGGTTCGGTTATTATAGTCAAATTTAGTTGGTATTGGTTTCATTAACTTATTGCGAGAACACTATGTAGTCTATATAAGTTCTCACTACTTAGTCCTAATACAATATGTCAATATCCCTTAATTTTAACACAATAGGAGTAATTAGGTTAACAAGTATCGTATACTTATTGAGAATAATACACAAACATGAGCATTTATTACTATATCAAGAGTTATCTCTCTCCCTCCCTTTGGGAGTTCTCAGATCGATTGAAATCACAAGAGTTATAGATTCTGATCGTAGGTTTCATATAGTCGTCGGAAATGGGAGTTCTCAGATCGATTGAAATCACAAGAGTTATAGATTCTGATCGTAGGTTTCAGATAGTCGTCGGAATTGGGAGTTCTCAGATCGATTGAAATCACAAGAGTTATAGATTCTGATCGTAGGTTTCAGATAGTCGTCGGAAATTGACTCAAACTTTATATTTTTTATTGCTATTAACATTGCAAAACGTGAGAAATTTACCACAAAAATGGACAAGAGAGTATTTGTTTTGGTATGTAATAAGATACAACGGTCCCCTCAACAAAAAAGAAAAAGATATGGATGTATATATTGTACAAATATTAACAATTTGTTCACTTTTTTTTCTTTGTTGCATCCTTGATAACAAAAAAGAGTGAGACTTTTGTAGTAGTAGTAGTAAAGGATCACACTGTCTTTTTTGATGAAATATCCTCATTGGTCCACACCCACAAATCAAATTGTGGGTCATTGGTACTTGAATATTGGGTAAATGGTCCTTACTTGGAGATCAAATTTTCCAAAGCAATTGGGATGGATTTATGAACTTTGACACTATAATGAACCACTAATTATCTCTCTCATCGTGGCTGCCTCATACCCACTGAAATTAACCTAGAGAATGTAACAAGTTGTTATGCTCATATTACCAAGAAAATCAAGAAGAGTGTTTAGGTATACTTTCATGCGCAACAAATTTCTCCTAAAAACGTTATATTTTGTTACAGGTTAGATATAAATTAATGGAGAGATGCTAGAGTTACTTAGAGTATGACTTAGAGATGGCATAATGACGTAGAAATGATGGAGTGACTTAGAATTTGGTACTTAGAAGATGACATGTTTCCTCATTTGGAAACAAAAGCGGCCCCACCTTAGTCAAACTTTGAAAAACCTTGTCTTTTAGTGAATTCCACGTCATTATGTCATCCTCTAAGTCATTCTCTAAGTAACTCTAGCATGATTTTAAAAGGCCTCCCCGTTTTTGTTAAAAGGCCTCCCCATGGTCAACGCTCGTTGACTTAGTAAAAAACCTTTGACTTAGCTTGGTTAAAGGGCCCCCCTCTTTGAATGGGTGGAAAAAAACCCCTTTAAAGGTGTATTTCACCCACATTTTCTCTCCTCCATCTCATTTTCTCTCTCTGCCACATCATTTGACCACGCCACATCATCATCTTCTCCAGCAGGGTCGCCGACCGGCCAAACTTCCGGCCGGCGACCTTCAAAATATATTTTTTTTTATTCTCTCTCTAAAAACAATTTTTTTTTTTTAAACTCTCTCTCTCTCTACAGATCTAGAGAGAGTTTTAAAAAAAAAAAAATTTTGTTTTTAGAGAGAGAGAGAAGAGAGAGAATAAAAAAAAAAAAAAAATTTTGAAGGTCGCCGGCCAGCGACCCTGCCGGAGAAGATGATGATGTGGCGTGGTCAACATCACCGGTCTTGGGTTAAGTTTGACCTAACGGCGTTAACTTTGCCGTTTGGTCCAATATTGATGAAGGAGGTGTTCTTTTGTAGAGGGGGCCCTATAACCAAATGGGTTATAATGAGGGACGCTTTTAGCGGGGAGGCCTTTTAACAAAAACGGGGGGGCCTTTTAAAATTTCCCTATAGACAATAAATAAAGTAGAAGTAGATGGGCTTTCAGCCCCCCTAGAATGGCTTTAAGGGTTTTTATATACCTTTAGGATTCAAGATGTTATAATTAGCGATAACAGTAATTATCTAAATTCATGATTTATTGCATATTATATTAAAAATGTATCGATATCATTGAAATGTAATGACAATTGGAGTTAAATTTTAAAGATACTCACATATCTTTTTTAAAACAAGAGAAAAAATTTAACCACTCACAAAAATTAAAATTTAAAGGGTACCAATTAGAGAAGTCCATCATTTCAACAAAAAAAAAAATTAGAGAAGTCCACCGTCACTCTCATATGTGTAATGAAAAAGGAGGCGGTGGAAATTTAAGAAAAATATAAGAATTTTGTTTTTTTTTTTCTATCAAAAACTTTGTAATCTAAATTCTTTTTGTGTCCTTAAAATAACTGCCATAAAATAATATACAGATAAAATCGGTCATTACATTCACCCGCCCACTAAACATGGATTAAGAAATAAAGAAAACTAAACATGGATTATCGAATAAAGAAAAGAAAAAGGTACTCCTCAGTCCTCACTCCATCACTTAACTCTTGTGATGTCTTAGCCTGGGAAATGGTTTAGGACACAAAAGATCATTAAAGTCTTAAATTGGACTTTTTTTTTAGCTTTAGATTTTGGCTTTACCCACTTTTTGTTATCATTTTTTTTCTTTACCCTTTCTTTTTTTTCCAATTGACCCATTTTGGTCATTTTTTCTTTTCCTTTTCCACTATTAAAGTTCCACACTCTGTAAAGTTTGACATTCTTGGTCAAATTACATAAATTGATTTTTGCTGACCATTTAGTGCTTTTGTCCTTTTTTTTTTTCTCATCTTTTACTTCTGACCAGTTCTACTGGTTCCATGACTGTTGCTTGACCGAGTCATTTGACTCATATTAAGTCATCTTTGTATGTTGAGTCCAAGACTATTGTGAAAGGCATCAATAGATAGCTTCTCTTATTCATCTAAATTTTGATGTCAGAAGTTATAGGCCTACACAAGAATGACTTAACTATTGAAGATCAGTATTAGGTTTCACTCTCTTTCATACAAAGAGAGAATGAACCAGTGAGCAATGATCGAGTCATCAGTTAGTATTAAAATTTAAATTGAATATATTTAAGTCACCGTATAGATTATTGCCTGACTTATGTAAGGATGAAAAGTACAAATCTTCGAAACCATCATTAATTGAGGTGAACTGATAGAAGAAAAAAAAAGTAGGCGTTGAAAGAGGGGTTAATTAGTGCATTGTACAAGACTGAGGGTCAAATTGACAATTTGGCCAAAACTTGGTTGCAAATACGAGAATTAGTATTTTGAAATGACGTTAATGATTCTTATGTTAAGGAATGTCATGAGAAATATCCTGAATTAACAACGAATATCTATCTAATCTACTAGAAGAGGAGTTTAGGGCCGACAAGTAACACAATTGGGTCATTCAAACTGTAACCCTAGAATCCTTATTAGGACCGATGGTAACCATCCAATCCCTAAACAAATCAAGTAAAGATTCTCTGATCACCATTCATCATTAATTTGAATGTCTTATCAAACAACAACACCACCAAAACTGGTAATACATTTTTGGCCATGATTCAATTTTCACTGATGAGGCTAGAGGAGGGCTTACAAGATACGTACGTCATCCTATTTATGACACTTTGACCAAAACCATTGTTAAAGTATTCCAAAAACAAAAGGGAGGGTCTATAGTGACCCGTATTGAGGGGCTTGAACAACCCCTAGTAAGGTCCAATTCCAAGTGCCTTCGAACGGTCTACTGTAGGTCTCATGTTATTTAATTCAATCCCGGTGGGGAGTGTCAAGACTACCGAAAGCGGTCACGGAATAAAAAAAAAAACATATCAAAATAAAAATGTTAAGACGACCTAAAGCCAAGATGAATTTCCGTTAACATTTGACGTGTACAAATGAATTTCGTCTAAAATATGATGTGTATGGATTGATTTGGCATTTAATTCTCCCTTTTCATAAATTTGGGTGAAATCTGACTCAGCTAGTCTGATTTCGATCGTATATCATCGTTCTATTTGGACATTCCAATCCAACATTATATAACGAAATAGAAACAAGAGAAAAATTGGATTTCTTTTTAGAATAGATAATATCCTATCTAATCACTCTGTTTATATTTGATTTAAATGAATCAAAATTTGCCTAAATAAACTATTTATGTAAATGAAAAATTGGATTTCTTTTCGGAAGAGATTCTAGTTAAAAACAAAATTAAAAGGTGGACAAATTCCATGTGTTTTGAACAGTCCAATCGAAAAAGAAAGCAAGTCCTTGATCATCATAGACTTGGGTTGGTGTCTCTCTCTGTCTCATCAACACCACTGAATTGAAAGTTTGAAACTGCATGGAGATATGACTACAACGTCTACAAGTATGCAGTCAGGCAGGCAGAGGTAATTATTATACATCCAACCTCCTCTCTGGTTACTTGTGTTACCTACAGGGTCATGCTAGAGGTAAGGATGACGTACCACACTATAAAATGTAGTATAAGTTTTAAACTATAAAATATGTTTGAATGAGAAAAGAAGAAAGTATATTTGATTTTGTTGAAGAGATAAAATTATGCATACAGTCTTGCATTATATTTGAAATGTGAACATAAACATGAATCTCATTTGGATTCAGACTAAAAAACTACTTTAGACATGTAAATTACTTATTTGACATTTGTTGGAATCAACTTAAACCATTGAGTCTCAGTATTATCTTGACACTGATCATCTGTGAGGCATGTACATTCCTTGGTTAAAATTGCAGATGAATTTGAAGGATTGTTCTCCAAGCAAAGTGATTTTCCTTGTTCATTTGTTGCTGATAAATGTAACATTGGACTTGATACAGTCTTCCAAATGCTTTGATTACTAGAACAATCTGTCGAAAGCGTGGCTGGTAGTCCGTCCTTGACAACCTTCAAACACATTGATGTACCCATCAATTTTATTGGAGATCCATCGCCGACATGAGTCCAATGGCTTCGTTTCTCACAGTTGGTTAGTTGAATATTGTTTTTCTCATCAACAAAAACACAACGTCCGCTCAACGGGTGGTACAATATTTGATTGGTTGACTGTTTTGATTCAGGATCTGCAAGAAATAATTAAGTTTAGTTAGCTAGAGGGTGTTGGGCCCTTTAAAAAACTATTGAAGACCACAGTCTTTTCATACATAGGTAACAAATTTGGGAATTAATGTGGTATTTTTCAAAAAAGTGTGAGTAAAAGTGTGACTTAAACCACAAATCTAAATGGTGCACCAAATAGAATGAAAGAAAAAAATGCACAAAAGTAAGCATACCTTGCAACATATCAAGAATGATGCTAAACTTTTCTTTGAAATTATTAGGGTTTCTTGGGTTCCAATTGGTATCCAGAACACCATAAGTTTCTTCCATATCAACAATTCCATCTCGCAAGTAATAGGTCCCTTGGAAGGCCCATAATGCCCAATCTAAGTCCCTTTCCCCAGCATAAGCAAGAAAACAACTTAAGAACTTGTTATCGCCTACGTTCGCCCCTCGTTGATCCACACCAAATTCACTAACGAATAAAGGAAATGGTTTCTTGTCCGTAGCTAAGAACCACGCTTGGTTATCGAATTCTTTCATTGTAAGAGCACATGTCTGATGTGGTTTTTCAGCCCAATCTTTGTTTCTTCCATTAGAAAATGAATACCAATGTGCTTCGAAAACTAGTTTCTTACCTACATTCAATCTTAGAGGACGTACTCTTAAGAAATCCAATTCTGTATCGTAATTCAAACCTGAAATAATGACAAGTACTTTCGGATTCATTTTGTGTACCCGTCTTGCTCCTTGACCGACATATCGGTACCAATCTCTCATGTTTTGCCCTGGTCCCCGTAGTTCATTCCGTAGGCTCATTGCCACAACCTGTTACATAGATAGTTTACTTCACATTTTCGATAAATGTAGACATGTCGAAAGAGTTAGGGTTAAAAGGGGACTAGTCTTCTAGGTGTTTCTAGCATTCGAAAACATGTACATTTAAGAAAAAAAGGTATAAATGAGGTTAAGAAATTAAAATTTGTGTACATAAATTCATGTATAACATTATAAGTAACGAAAAACAAACCTGTGATTTATCCTTGTACCGGTTGGCTACTATGGTTAAACCTTTTAGCCATTCCTTTGGATTAAAATACTTGTCTCTAAAGAACCCATTTCCATCATTATTATCACAACACCATTGTGGCTTACTAACATGGTTATCAAGCACAACCATGATACCCTTCTTACCTAGCTCATCGACAACTGCATCGTACGCTTCATGAACCGTTAAGTTTGGAAAAGTTGGATTGTTCATAGCTATTCCATCTATCTCCTTTTCGAGACCTAACGATTGGAACGATTGAGTAACTGTCAATTTTTCATTGCTTATGTTTGTGAACATATAAATGGAATATGTTAGTCTAACACAATTGAGACCTAAAAGAGGAAGCGAATCAATAATATCTCCTAAGGGTTTCTTGTTTAGTCCTAACACCAACAAAGTTTCCATGTGCCCCGGCCAATTAGCGCAACGAAGCTTCACACGATTACCTGTTGCATCATCCACTATCCATCTTCCATTCGTTGACAACGGAAGCGAATTGGCAAGAGACCCGAAGAAAAAAATTGAAAGTAAGAAGATTGTTTGCAAATGCATTTTGCTAATCAAGTACTTGAATGGAAAAACAAGAACCAATGTGTAAGTATTTATAGTTGTTAATTTGTGATAAGTAATGAAGAATTGATCATCAATAGAAACAACTTTTTGAAAATTTGTTGTAATCCATTAATTGAGATGTTATAAATATAGGTATGGGTAGTTGAAATGATTTTCAATGGACAATTATCATAAACTAATAATGGATAAAGGAATCTTGAAAAATAGCTTATATCCCTAAAGAAGTGGGATAGTAATTAGCCTCACCATTTGCCAGGGTCTATATATGCTCCAATGGTACAGAGAGAATAACTCCCTTTAATTTTTGTACAGAAAAGTTATTTTGCTTGACCTAATTTTGTTAGTGGTTGATCAGTGACCGACCAAGCAAGCGATAGGATCAAGGTGTGGTTTCCAGCCACTAGCAAACCCTAATAAAAATCGTTTTTGTCCTGTAGAATGAATGTGAAAAGGAGAATCCTCCGGATGGTATGATCCCTTCGCCCGAAAATTCAAGTATTTGGGCGATAGGCCAGTTCGCGAGTTTAGTAATAGTGGCTATTCAACAGAAAAGCCTTAACATGAAACATATAGGAAAATTTTGAATGACCATTTTTGTTTAAGTCAAATGGGATCAGAGTGTGACAAATTGAAATGGTAAGTTAATATAAAATTTTGTAAAATTATACGCCCTAAAGAAGGATTTCCCAATAATTACCCAAAAACAAGCTAACTTTCGCGAGTTGTAGGCCGAGACCATGAATTCCATGAGTAAAGACTAATAACTCTCTAATGATAAGAAGAAGAACTAAAGATTACTTCATCTCAAAAGATAACATAAATTTAATAAACCAATCAATTTCTCCCTAAGAAACTAGTAAAAGGTCTTTATTTGATATTGCTAGGAATTAGCTTAAACCACTGAGTCTCAGGATTCTCTTGGCATTGACCATCTGTGAGGCACATACATTCCTTAGTTAAAATTGCAGAAGAATTTGAAGAGTTCACTAAGCAAAGAGATCTTCCTTGTTCATCTTTTGCAGCTAAAATTAGTTTTGGACTTGAAACCATCTTCCAAATACTCTGATTACTAGAGCAGTCTGTGGAAAGCCCCACCGAAAGCCCAGTTTTGACAACCTTCAAACACTTTGATGAGCCCATCAATTTTATTTGAGTTCCGTTGCCGTTGTAACTCCAATGGCTTCGTTTTTGACAATCGGTTAGTTGAATATTGTTCTTCTCATCAACCAAAACGCAACGTCCAGTCAGTGGGTGATACAAAATTTGATATGTTGAAACTTTGGATCTAGGATCTGCATGAAATAATAAGGGTTAGTTTTGGATAAAAAGAATCATATAACCAATCAAAACTACTAACTTAATTTGTTAATACTGAGGTCTTTCTTTTACAAACCACACTTTTCTTGAAAGTGTGACAAATATTTGTTTAATACCATGTTACACCAAGGGGAAAAGGAAAAAAATGCAAATAACAAACACACCTTGCAACATTTCTTGAATAATCTTATACCTCTCTTTAAAATTAGGGCTCCTAGTATGGTTCCAATTTTTATCCAAAACACCATATGTTTCTTCCATATCAACAACTCTGTTCCTTATGTAATAACTTCCTGGCAAGTCCCATAACGCCCAATCGACGTCCCTTTCCGCCGCATAAGCAAGAAAACAGCTTAAGAAATTGTTGTCAGCTAGGCTAACACCTCTTTGATCAACACCAAATTCACTCAAAAATAAAGGAATCGGATTGTTGCCCATGGTTAAAAACCAAGCTTTGTTATCAAACTCTCTCATCGTAGTGTCACATATTTGGCTAGGTTCTACCTTCCAGTGTTTTTTTCGGCCATTAGTAGTCGCGTACCAATGTGCTTCATAGACTAGCTTGTTTCCTAAATTAACTCGTAGAGGTCTTGCTTTTAAGAAGCTTAAATTTGAATCATAACTCAAACCTGAAACAATGATAAGTACATTCGGGTTCATTTCGTGGACTAATGCTGCTCCACGACTAACATATCTGTGCCAATCTTCAACATTTTGTCGTGACCCACGAAGTTCATTCCGAATGCTCATTCCTACAACCTGTGACAAAAATCACATTTTCTAGGTTAAGACTAGACCCAACAAAAATTTAGGGTTAAGATCTTTGAGAAAGGGGACCATGAATATAACATTAGCTAAAACAAAATTTTACTCTAGTACTTGTTGGAAACAAGTTTAACTTATATTTCAAGTTCTCTTATATGGAAAATGCTTCTTTTCCCTGGACTGACACTCAAAGTCTTGGTTTGAGATCGATGTGACATCATCTACCTACATACTTTCACCAACTATTCTTCGGAAAACTTCGTAATTGACAAACCTGTGGTTTATGCTTGTAACGGGAAGCCACTATCCTTAGACCTTCTAGCCATTCCATCGGATCGAAGTACTTGTCCCCAAAGAAACCATTTCCATCATTTTCAGAACAACACCATTGAGGCTTACTGACATGGTTATCAAGAACAACCATAATCCCTTTCTTACCAAGCTCATCAACAACGGAGTCATATGCTTCAAGTAACGTAAAATTCAAGAAAGATGGATTGTTCTTTCCTATTCCTTTTCTCGCACCGTTTAGACCTAAAGATTCAAACGATCGATCAACTGTTAAAAAATTGTTACTTATGTTTGTGAACATTCGGACTGCCCACGTTAGTCGAACACAATTAAAACCCAATGAAGACATGGAATCGATTATCTTTGCTAGCGGTTGCTTGTCTAGCCCTTCTACTACCATAGGATCTAAATGTGACGGTAAATTTACACAACGAAGCTTAATACGGTTACCCGTTGCCGAATCTACCACCCATCTTCCATTTGTTGACAGTGGAAGTGAATTAACAAGAAACTCAAACGTGAACAAAGAAAGGATGGTAATGGTTTTCAAGGATATCACCATTTTCAATCAAACAAGAGAATAATGGAAGGTGAGATCTGAAGCTAGGATCCAATAGTATTGATACATTATGCATATACATCTATGTTGTTATTATGGAACTGGTAAACTTAATCTGCCCATGAAATAAGTACCTTTACCTACTTGCTTCATCACATAGAAGGCATGTGTGGTGAAACACTTATTAAGGTTGAAAACGGGTCGGTTTGGGTTCGGTTATTATATATCTTTGATCTGAACACAGTAGATATATCCTTACTGTTTTTTTTTTCGAAATTGAATTACAAAGAGAAAGCAATCCTACACTTATATTTAATATAGAAAGTTTGTTGGAATCAATTTAAACCATTGATTTCCAGGATTCACATGACAATATTTATCGTCTGAGAGGCACAAACACTCCTTAGTCAAAAGCGAAGAAGAATCAGTCGTCGGATTATTCTCTAAGCATAGGGGTTTTCCTTGTTCATCTATTGTTCCTATACGCAATTTCGAACTTGAAACTAAGCTCCATGTACTCTGTTTGCTATTACAATCGGTAGAAACTGACACAGAAGTTCCATCCTTGACCACCTTTAAGCACATTGATGTCCCTATCAGTTTTATCTGAGTTCCGTCACCACTATAACTCCAATGGCTTCGTTTCTGACACCCGTTTAGTTGAATGTTGTGGTTGTTGTCAACCAGCGCGCAACGTCCACTCAATGGGTGATACAATATGTAATTTGTTGGCAAGCTTAATTTGGGATCTGCAATAACAAGTAATATATCTTAGATTACTACATATAATCATATATTGCTCAAGATTTAAGGCCACACTTTTGAACCAAAAATGTTGCTGAAGGTCAATATAAACAACAGTTTTTTAGGACTGTCGCGTAAAGTATGACTCAAACCACATCTTTCCTATGTTGCATAGTATAGAAATAGAATGATATTAACATACCTATCAACATTTCTCTGATTAAACTATACTTGTCTTTAAAATTAGGGTTCCTAGGTTGGTTCCAGTTTGCATCCAATACACCATATGTTTCTTCAATGCCAACATTTGTGTCCCTTATATAGTAGCTTCCTTGCAAAGCCCATAATGCCCAATCTAAATCCTTCGTGGCCGCGTAAGCTAGAAAACAAGTTAAGTACTGGTTATCAGCCGAGTTAGTTCCTTGTTGGTCAGCACCAAATTCACTTAAAAATAGAGGAACCGGGTTCTTATCTTCCACCACAAATCCAAATCGACTATCAACTTCCGACATAGTCGTTGCGCATTCTCGACCAGGTTGTAACTCCCAATTCTTTTCTCTTCCTGCACTAAAAGAGTACCAATGCCCTTCAAATACCAACTTGTCTTCTAAGTTAACACTGAGACTTCTATTTTTTAAGAAACTCAAGTCTGTGTCATAATTCAATCCTGAAATAATAACAAGTACATTAGGGTTATCTTTATGGATTTGAGCAGCTCCTTGAGTGACATATTGGTACCAATCTGCCACCGATTGTCTTGGACCTCTTAGCTCATTTCTCATGCTCACTCCCACAACCTGTGAATATCAATATTTGTCTCATTGAAACAAACTTAGTAGTTATGATAAATATTGTCAAGTCAAATTTAATAAAGTGGAATACAGTCTATCGAAAATATAAACGGCTACTTCTAGTTTTATATTCCTTATAAAAAATGGATTGTTTTACTGCTATAACTGTTAAATATTCGTTTCAGAGTTTTTCTGCAATCTCGCTTTTTTAATGAAAATTTGTTCAGATGAATGTCATAATCGTAACTACCATTGGCTTGACTTGATACATTAAGTTATTTGTTACTCAATTCTATTCTATAGCCCTAGCTTCTGCAATTTGGTAGACATTATGCAGAGAAATGAATAATTTCGAAAAAAAAAATTGAGACGTTGATGACACAACTTCTTCACTGGATTAAATACTTAAATTACTCCTCTTCGTCTCGTTCTCTACTATTTCTTGTGTGAATAATAATAGTTAGGATTTATTCCATTTAAACTGATAAGCTTTAGTTTGCACTATGTAAATTTACTTTTGTTTTTGGATGATTTACGTCCAACTCTGTGGCTCGTGTCTCCTCGACATTTAATGATCAATATAAAATAATTAAAAAAATAAATTAATATCTCATACCCCTAATTAACCCTATTAAAAAGTTGTTCTAGAATCAAGGATGGAATGAAATTCTTTTAGCAGTTGCAAATTGACAAAATACTCTTGAAAACCTTTTAGTAGGTGTTGAAGTTGTATGAGCATTTGAAACAAACAATATGAAAATCATCATTTGTAATACAAGATAATTGTTTAAAATTGATCGAGTCATCGAAGAAAATGGAATACAAAAAATTGTACAAACCTGAGATTTTCCAATGAACCGTTTAGCTACTGTGGACAAACCAAGTAACCATTCATTTGGATCAAAATACTTGTCCCCAAAGAACCCATTTCCATCATTATTATCACAACACCATTGTGGCTTACTAACATGGTTATCAACCACAACCATGATCCCCTCCTTACCAAGTTCATCGACGACCAACTCATACGCTTCAATTACACGTAAGTTCAACAAGGACGGGTTATTCTTAGCTATCCCATTCTTCGCTTCGGTAAGCTTCAATGACTCAAATGATTGACCGACAGTTAAATTCGCGTAATAATTTTTCGTGAACATGTAAGTAGACCAAGTAAGTCGGACACAATTGAAACCTAAGGAAGAAATCGAATTGATTATATGTTTTAATGGTTTCTTGTCGAGTCCTTCGACTACCATGGGTTGCATATGTGAAGCCCAATTAACACAATGAAATTTAACCCGATTGCCCGTCTTTGTGTCTATTACCCATCTTCCATTCGTCGAGAGTGGATATGAATTAACAAGAGAACCCAAGAAGAAAAGAAAAGACAATAGAATAATTTGTAAGGAAATCACCTTCATTTTCTTGTAAAAAAATGATTCTCAAAACAACCAAACCAATACTTCAAATATATATATGTATATGCATATACTACTGGTACATTCACTTAACTTCAGATTCCAATCGTACGGCTTTGCTTGCTTGGCTCATGTGCTTCTAGATGCAAAAAGATTGTAATCGGTTGGATTAGAATAATGAGTCATCCCCAATGCAGCACTCTAAATACTTAATAATAACTTAGATTTCATTTCCTAAATGGGTATATTTGCTTTTAATATTCAAATATATATATATGTATATGCATATACTACTGGTACATTCACTTAACTTCAGATTCCAATCGTACGGCTTTGCTTGCTTGGTTCATGTGCTTCTAGATGCAAAAAGATTGTAATCGGTTGGATTAGAATAATGAGTCATCCCCAATGCAGCACTCTAAATACTTAATAATAACTTAGATTTCATTTCCTAAATGGGTAGATTTGCTTTTAATATTGTGTAGCCAATTGAGATCATTGAGATCCTAAAAAAAAATCTCAAATATTGAGTTTCTTCTTGAGATATCTCAACATTAAATGATGCCACATCATATTGAGATTCAAATTGAGTGTTGCATTGGAGAAAAAATCCTACTTGGCACTTTGAGTTTTTTAAACTGAGTGTTGCATTGGAGATGCTCTAAAGGCCCGAATTGATCAAGTTAGCCCCTTAATTCATGGGGTACCCTAACTATTGAAATGGACGGGCAAAATTAATGTACAAATAGGTTCAATTAGTTTCTTTGGTTGAAGTATTAGTAAGTATATATTTATTAACTTAGTCAAGGCCTAATTGCAAAATTTAGAAGGCACACCCTTTCGAACAGTGAAAAAAGACTATGGAAAACGAGACCATGACTAGAATAGCGATTTCCATTTTTGTTACTACACTATTTTTTAAACCATGGTACATATTTGTGTCATATGTGGTTGTAGTTTTGGTTCTCATGCTACTTGGACTTGCCACCTAATTTCCATCTTTGCTCTCAAACCATTTTCTTTTTGCCTTTTCTTACTTCCACCTTCTTTTTGTGAAAATACCATCCATTTTCTATTTGCTTAGAAAATATTGTTTTCAATGTGTCTCCTTTTTGTCAACACTTGCTTGCCCAAGTAGTCGAAAGTAGCGACATAAATTCCAAAACTTTGAATCTTCCAAATTTAATTCACAGACAAAAAATGGAGTCGATTTCTCAAAAAAAACAAAAATGGGTCTCCTTTCTCTAAAAGAAATATTGACTTGTTCTTCTCTTTCTGTTTTGCCAAGGAATCAACATTTTCCACCACCACTACAATAGTTCATACAAATTATTTATTCCAAATGTATCATGTGTTAAAGCCTTGTGCCCCATATCAAAAGTTTGGGTGGTGTTCTTTCTTATGTGATTCGGATTCATTCTAAATCAAATTGACCCAAAGTTTGGTTGTAATCAGATGAAAAACAAAGTTTGTTTTGAATGGAATAATTTCAGATCCTAAATCATTTTTGTGATCTTACTAACATACCATAACCCAACACCAACGGCCAACCCATTCCTAAAAGTTGGGTTGCACATGGACTATCGAGACTGGGCTTTTGTACGCCGCGAGTCCAAAACAGAAATAAGATATGGGATATCTCTGCGCTAAGGGTGTAGTATATAGTATCCGAACTGATCGCAGTTTGGGGATCGATCAAATGGTTATTCAGATTGGTTTGGATATTAAAAGGTCAAAATCGAGGAGTTTGGTTTGGTCCACGGATTTGCTTGACGGATAACCGAAAAAAGAAACGAACACACCTTGCAACATTTCTTGAATCATCTTATACCTCTCTTTAAAATTAGGGCTCCTAGTATGGTTCCGATTTCTATCCAAAACACCATATGTTTCTTCCATATCAACAACTCTGTTCCTTATGTAATAACTTCCTGGCAAATCCCATAACGCCCAATCGATGTCCCTTTCCGCCGCATAAGCAAGAAAACAGCTTAAGAAATTGTTGTCAGCTAGGCTAACACCTCTTTGATCAACACCAAATTCACTCAAAAATAAAGGAATCGGATTGTTGCCCATGGTTAAAAACCAAGCTTTGTTATCAAACTCTCTCATCGTAGTTTCACATATTTGGCTAGGTTCTACCTTCCAGTGTTTCTTTCGGCCATTAGTAGTCGCGTACCAATGTGCTTCATAGACTAGCTTGTTTCCTAAATTAACTCGTAGAGGTCTTGCTTTTAAGAAGCTTAAGTTTGAATCATAACTCAAACCTGAAACAATGATAAGTACATTCGGGTTCATTTCGTGGACTAATGCTGCTCCACGTCTAACATATCGATACCAATCTTCAACATGTTGTCGTGACCCACGAAGTTCATTCCGAATGCTAGCTCATTCCTACAACCTGTCACAAAAATCACATTATCTAGGTTAAGAGTAGACCCAACAAAAATTTAGGGTTAAGATCTTTGAGAAAGGGGACCATGAATATAACATTAGCTAAAACAAAATTTTACTCTAGTACTTGTTGGAAACAAGTTAACTTATATTTCAAGTTCTCTTATATGAAAAATGCTTCTTTTCCCTGGACTGACACTCAAAGTCTTGGTTTGAGATTGATGTGACATCATCTACCTACATACTTTCACCAACTATTCTTTGGAAAACTTCGTAATTGAAAAACCTGTGGTTTATGCTTGTAACGGGAAGCCACTATCCTTAGACCTTCTAGCCATTCCATCGGATCGAAGTACTTGTCCCCAAAGAAACCATTTCCATCATTTTCAGAACAACACCATTGAGGCTTACTGACATGGTTATCAAGAACAAGCATAATCCCTTTCTTACCAAGCTCATCAACAACCGAGTCATATGCTTCAAGTAACGTAAAATTCAAGAAAGATGGATTGTTCTTTCTTATTCCTTTTCTCGCAACGTTTAGACCTAAAGATTCAAACGATCGATCAACTGTTAAAAAATTGTTACTTATGTTTGTGAACATTTGAACTGCCCACGTTAGTCGAACACAATTAAAACCCAGTGAAGATATTGAATCGATTATCTTTGCTAACGGTTGCTTGTCTAATCCTTCTACTACCATAGGATCTAAATGTGACGGTAAATTTACATAACGAAGCTTAATACGGTTACCCGTTGCCGAATCTACCACCCATCTTCCATTTGTTGACAGTGGAAGTGAATTAACAAGAAACTCAAACGTGAACAAAGAAAGGATGGTAATGGTTTTCAAGGATATCACCATTTTCAATCAAACAAGAGAATAATGGAAGGTGAGATCTGAAGCTAGGATCCAATAGTATTGATACATTATGCATATATATATATATATATCTATGTTGTTATTATGGAACTGGTAAACTTAATCTGCCCATGAAATAAGTACCTTTACCTACTTGCTTCATCACATAGAAGGCATGTGTGGTGAAACACTTATTAAGGTTGAAAACGGGTCGGTTTGGGTTCGGTTATTATATATCTTTGATCTGAATATTGGGAAAACAAACACAGTCTAAAGCTCAGTCATAACTGAATTTCAAATATCAACCAATTCTCAACAAACTTCACAACAACCTTAAACTAATTTTGTTTTGTAACTAACTTGTAACAACTCTTTTCTGTTTTTGTAACAACTCAGCTATGACTCTATAAATAGCTGAGTTCTCTTCATTTTAAGTTAAGAAATGAAATAATAGCAAAGCTTCCATTAATGGATTCCTTCAAATTCTATTATGGTATCATGAGCCAAAGCTCTTAAGCTTCTGGTTATTCGATCTTCCTTTTTCAGTAAGATTTCTATCTCTTCTTCTTCTCAATTTGTCTGCTAAAAACACGAACAATGTCAAATTCTTCTTCGTCTTCTTCATCTTCTAGTTTTATTTCGCTTCCAGCGCCTCATCAAATCGTTAATCTTGTTCCAATTAGATATTTAGATTATTAACTTCTGATAACTATATCACTTGGAAATCTCTTTTTCTACCAGTATTACGAAGGTATGGTGTTTTAAACCTTGTAGATGGATCTTCATCTTGTCCAGAAAAGATCATCTTTGATAATAATGGAATGGAAATTCCAAATCCTGCTTATTTTGAATGGATTGAACGAGATCAAACTCTTTTAATTTGGTTAAACTCATCACTTTCTGAGAATCTTCTTCCCTATGTTGTGGGAGTTTCATCTTCTAGAGAACTCTGGTTATCTCTTGAACATAAGTTTTCATGGCTTTCTACTTCTCATGTCTTACAATTACAGTCTCGACTTCAACAACTCAAGAAAGGTTCTTCATCTATGAGTGTTTATCTTCAACAAATCAAGGAAAATGCTGATCAACTTGCTGCTGCAGGTGCTCCATTTCCTGATAAACATCTTGTTGTATTAACTCTAAAGGGATTAACATCAGAGTATGAATCATTCAAAACATCTGTCTCTATTCGAACTCCTCCTGTTACTGTTGATGAACTTCATAGTCTTCTATTAAGTCATGAAGTTTCAATTCACGAGTCACAACTTGTTCAAAATCCTCTTCTTATTGAGACGCCAAATCAAGCCTATATGGCTCAAGGTTCTTCTTCTTCTCCACAAGTCTATAATGCTCAGAGTTCGATCAATTACCAGTCTCGATCCTCTAACAGAGGACGAAATCAATATAATAGGGGCAGAGGTAGAGGTAAACCTCATTATTCTTCTGGAAATCATTCACAAAGTTCTCAAGATTCATCCTCTTCAGACAGACCTATTTGTCAAATATGTCAGAAAGTTGGGCATCTTGCTATTGATTGCTTTAATCGATTGAATCTCAGCTATATTGGGAAAACACCACCTGCTAAACTGCATGCTAAATATGCTGCTCCTTCTAATAATTCTCCTAGCTACTGGTATGCTGACAAAGGTGCGTCTACACATATGACTGCTGATCTTTCTAACATTCAATCTGCAAACCAATATCAAGGACATGACAGAGTTCACATTGGTAATGGACAAGGTTTGTCTATCTCTAACATAGGTTCTTCTTGTTTTAAATCACATGATCATCTCTTCAAGTTCAATAACATATATCATGTGCCTGATATTTCTGAAAATCTTTTATCTGTTTTTCAATTTGCTAAAGATAATCAATGTGCTCTTACTTTTACTGATACTGAGCTCACTGTGAAGGACAAGAAATCAGGGAGGACTCTTTTCCAAGAGCAACCTAAAGATGGAACCTATCCCTTGTCACTTCATAAAGCTGCCTCTTTAAATACTCACAAAGCTGCCTCTACACATCCTGTTGCTTTTGTCTCTCAGTCTATTTCTCCATCACTTTGGCATCAAAGACTTGGACACCCTTCTCTTTCAACACTTCACAGTATCATCAACACCAATAATCTTCCTCTCAACAATAAAGACTTCACCTTCTTCTGTAGTGAATGTCAATTAGCTAAGGCTAAGAAGCTGCCCTTTCAATCTTCTTCTTGCAAGACCACTGCTGCCCTGCATTTACTTTACATTGATCTCTGGGGTCCTTCACCAGCTACTTCAGTCAGTGGTTATAAATACTTTGCTACTGTTGTTGATGATTTTACTAAGTATTGTTGGATATTACCTCTTTCTAATAAATCAAATTTCTTTCTTTCATTTGTTGCTTTCAGTAAAAGAATAGAAACTGCATTACAATCTAAAATTAGATTCATTAGAACTGATTCAGGAGGGGAATTCACTAGTAATGCTCTTGAAGAATTTCTAATTTCTCAAGGTATTACACATCAATTTTCATGTCCTCACACACCAGAACAAAATGGCACTGTTGAAAGAAAACACAGACATATTTTGGAAACAAGTAGGTCTCTTCTCTTTCATTCTCATGTTCCTACATCATATTGGGTTGAAGTGTTTCAGACCTCTGTATTCCTTATCAATAGAATGCCAACTGAAACTTTGAATAATGTTTCACCCTATCAAAAACTATATGGTAGTCCACCCAACTATAGCTATCTTAAGGCTTATGGGTGTCTCTGCTTTCCTTGGTTAAAGCCTTATGCTCATAATAAGCTTGAACCAAGGAGCATCCCATGTGTCTTCATAGGGTACAGTCTCAATCATATGGGGTTTAGATGTCTTGACCCAGCAACAGGAAGGGTCTATACTTCTAGACATGTAACTTTCAACGAACAATGCTTTCCTTTCTCAACACTCAAGGCTGGCTCAGATAAAGTTGTCTCTCCTATCTCTAATCCATTATTTTCAGCCAATTTTGAATCAAATACTACTCCTTCTACTCCAACTACTTCTATAGCTGATACTACTCCACCTACTCCATCTGCTTCTATAGCTGATACTCCCCCTACACCTATTCCAGTTGCACCTGATCACTCTTTGCCATTATCTCCTATGCACACAGTTGCTGGTCCTACCACTTCTGACCAATCTGCCTCTATTCTTCCTGATCACTCATCTACTGTGTCTTCTTCTTCTTCTCAGCCTGACCCTTCCATTCCACATAATACTCATCCAATGCAAACAAGGGCAAAGCAGGGAATTTTTAAACCCAAAATCAATCTATTTACTGCTACTAAACACCCTCTCCCAAAGGCTTTAATCTCTCAATGCTCTGACTTAACTCCCACTTGCTATACTCAAGCTGCCAAACAAGAGAAGTGGAGAGAGGCTATGACAACTGAATTTAATGCTTTGCTACAGACAAAGACTTGGACATTGGTGCCTTATACTGGTAATGAAAATCTTGTGGGGTGCAAATGGGTTTATAAGATCAAAGAAAGGGCAGATGGTACAATTGAGAGGTATAAGGCAAGGCTGGTAGCTAAGGGCTTTCATCAACAATCTGGGATTGACTATAATGATACTTTTAGCCCTGTAGCTAAACCATCCACAATAAGAGTTATCTTATCTCTTGCACTTCACTTTGATTGGGACATCACTCAGCTAGATGTCACCAATGCTTTCCTTCATGGGACTCTTAAGGAAGAGGTCTTCATGGAGCAACCACAAGGTTTTATTGACCCTGACAAACCTACTCATATTTGCAAATTACAAAAATCCTTGTATGGCTTGAAACAAGCTCCAAGAGCCTGGTATGAGGAATTAGTTCAAGCTCTATTAGGTCTGGGTTTTCAAACAGCCAAGTCTGATTCAAGTCTATTTGTTCTTAAAACCAAGGCTGACATTGTCTATCTTCTTGTTTATGTGGATGACATTCTAATTACTGGTAGTTCCTTATCTCTTAATCAAGATATTATTAATCAACTTAAGAGTTCCTTTGCCATGAAAGACCTTGGTTCTTTACACTATTTCTTGGGGTTGGAAGTTTTCAGAGATAAGCATGGTATCTTCTTATCTCAATCCAAGTATATTTTGGATCTTCTTCAAAAGACTGATATGCAAGGAGCAAAACCATGTAATACTCCTATCTCCACCTCAGAGAAACTTGATCATTTCTCTGGTCCTCTACTTGAAGACCCCACAATTTTTCGATCCATGGTTGGTGCACTCCAATACCTTACTTGGACAAGGCCTGATATAGCCTTCTCAGTAAATCAGGTATGCCAATTTATGCATAGCCCAAGGGTTCCTCATCTAACTGCAGCTAAGAGGATTCTTAGGTACTTAAAAGGAACAATAACTCATGGAATTCAATTTACTAAAGGTCCTATTTCACTTAGTTCATACAGTGATGCTGATTGGGCTGGTGATTACAATGATAGAAGATCCACAGGAGGTTATGTAATTTATTTGGGTTCCAATCCAATTTCATGGAGTGCCAAGAAGCAATCTACAGTGGCTCGATCCTCTATTGAATCTGAGTATAGATCCTTGGCACATACGGCTGCTGAGATCACTTGGCTTACTTATCTTCTTAAGGATCTTCGGATCTTTCTTCATGATGTTCCATCTATTTTGTGTGATAATATTTCAGCTATCTCACTGGCCTCAAATCCTGTTTTTCATGCTCGAACAAAGCACGTTGAGATAGATTATCATTATGTTCGAGAGTTGGTTACTTCTAAGCTTCTTCAGATTCTCTATGTGTGCACACAAGATCAGGTTGCTGATGTGTTTGCTAAGGGACTCTCTTCTGTTCGATTTAGTATTCTTCGAGCTAAGCTTTCAGTTCGGTCTTCTCCCTTCAGCTTAAGGGAGGGTATTGGGAAAACAAACACAGTCTAAAGCTCAGTCATAACTGAATTTCAAATATCAACCAATTCTCAACAAACTTCACAACAACCTTAAACTAATTTTGTTTTGTAACTAACTTGTAACAACTCTTTTCTGTTTTTGTAACAACTCAGCTATGACTCTATAAATAGCTGAGTTCTCTTCATTTTAAGTTAAGAAATGAAATAATAGCAAAGCTTCCATTAATGGATTCCTTCAAATTCTATTACTGAACACAGTAGATATATCCTTACTGTTTTTTTTCGAAATTGAATTACAAAGAGAAACCAATCCTACACTTATATTTAATATAGAAAGTTTGTTGGAATCAATTTAAACCATTGATTTCCAGGATTCACATGACAATATTTATCGTCTGAGAGGCACAAACACTCCTTAGTCAAAAGCGAAGAAGAATCAGTCGTCGGATTATTCTCTAAGCATAGGGGTTTTCCTTGTTCATCTATTGTTCCTATACGCAATTTCGAACTTGAAACTAAGCTCCATGTACTCTGTTTGCTATTACAATCGGTAGAAACTGACACAGAAGTTCCATCCTTGACCACCTTTAAGCACATTGATGTCCCTATCAGTTTTATCTGAGTTCCGTCACCACTATAACTCCAATGGCTTCGTTTCTGACACCCGTTTAGTTGAATGTTGTGGTTGTTGTCAACCAGCGCGCAACGTCCACTCAATGGGTGATACAATATGTAATTTGTTGGCAAGCTTAATTTGGGATCTGCAATAACAAGTAATATATCTTAGATTACTACATATAATCATATATTGCTCAAGATTTAAGGCCACACTTTTGAACCAAAAATGTTGCTGAAGGTCAATATAAACAACAGTTTTTTAGGACTGTCGCGTAAAGTATGACTCAAACCACATCTTTCCTATGTTGCATAGTATAGAAATAGAATGATATTAACATACCTATCAACATTTCTCTGATTAAACTATACTTGTCTTTAAAATTAGGGTTCCTAGGTTGGTTCCAGTTTGCATCCAATACACCATATGTTTCTTCAATGCCAACATTTGTGTCCCTTATATAGTAGCTTCCTTGCAAAGCCCATAATGCCCAATCTAAATCCTTCGTGGCCGCGTAAGCTAGAAAACAAGTTAAGTACTGGTTATCAGCCGAGTTAGTTCCTTGTTGGTCAGCACCAAATTCACTTAAAAATAGAGGAACCGGGTTCTTATCTTCCACCACAAATCCAAATCGACTATCAACTTCCGACATAGTCGTTGCGCATTCTCGACCAGGTTGTAACTCCCAATTCTTTTCTCTTCCTGCACTAAAAGAGTACCAATGCCCTTCAAATACCAACTTGTCTTCTAAGTTAACACTGAGACTTCTATTTTTTAAGAAACTCAAGTCTGTGTCATAATTCAATCCTGAAATAATAACAAGTACATTAGGGTTATCTTTATGGATTTGAGCAGCTCCTTGAGTGACATATTGGTACCAATCTGCCACCGATTGTCTTGGACCTCTTAGCTCATTTCTCATGCTCACTCCCACAACCTGTGAATATCAATATTTGTCTCATTGAAACAAACTTAGTAGTTATGATAAATATTGTCAAGTCAAATTTAATAAAGTGGAATACAGTCTATCGAAAATATAAACGGCTACTTCTAGTTTTATATTCCTTATAAAAAATGGATTGTTTTACTGCTATAACTGTTAAATATTCGTTTCAGAGTTTTTCTGCAATCTCGCTTTTTTAATGAAAATTTGTTCAGATGAATGTCATAATCGTAACTACCATTGGCTTGACTTGATACATTAAGTTATTTGTTACTCAATTCTATTCTATAGCCCTAGCTTCTGCAATTTGGTAGACATTATGCAGAGAAATGAATAATTTCGAAAAAAAAAATTGAGACGTTGATGACACAACTTCTTCACTGGATTAAATACTTAAATTACTCCTCTTCGTCTCGTTCTCTACTATTTCTTGTGTGAATAATAATAGTTAGGATTTATTCCATTTAAACTGATAAGCTTTAGTTTGCACTATGTAAATTTACTTTTGTTTTTGGATGATTTACGTCCAACTCTGTGGCTCGTGTCTCCTCGACATTTAATGATCAATATAAAATAATTAAAAAAATAAATTAATATCTCATACCCCTAATTAACCCTATTAAAAAGTTGTTCTAGAATCAAGGATGGAATGAAATTCTTTTAGCAGTTGCAAATTGACAAAATACTCTTGAAAACCTTTTAGTAGGTGTTGAAGTTGTATGAGCATTTGAAACAAACAATATGAAAATCATCATTTGTAATACAAGATAATTGTTTAAAATTGATCGAGTCATCGAAGAAAATGGAATACAAAAAATTGTACAAACCTGAGATTTTCCAATGAACCGTTTAGCTACTGTGGACAAACCAAGTAACCATTCATTTGGATCAAAATACTTGTCCCCAAAGAACCCATTTCCATCATTATTATCACAACACCATTGTGGCTTACTAACATGGTTATCAACCACAACCATGATCCCCTCCTTACCAAGTTCATCGACGACCAACTCATACGCTTCAATTACACGTAAGTTCAACAAGGACGGGTTATTCTTAGCTATCCCATTCTTCGCTTCGGTAAGCTTCAATGACTCAAATGATTGACCGACAGTTAAATTCGCGTAATAATTTTTCGTGAACATGTAAGTAGACCAAGTAAGTCGGACACAATTGAAACCTAAGGAAGAAATCGAATTGATTATATGTTTTAATGGTTTCTTGTCGAGTCCTTCGACTACCATGGGTTGCATATGTGAAGCCCAATTAACACAATGAAATTTAACCCGATTGCCCGTCTTTGTGTCTATTACCCATCTTCCATTCGTCGAGAGTGGATATGAATTAACAAGAGAACCCAAGAAGAAAAGAAAAGACAATAGAATAATTTGTAAGGAAATCACCTTCATTTTCTTGTAAAAAAATGATTCTCAAAACAACCAAACCAATACTTCAAATATATATATGTATATGCATATACTACTGGTACATTCACTTAACTTCAGATTCCAATCGTACGGCTTTGCTTGCTTGGCTCATGTGCTTCTAGATGCAAAAAGATTGTAATCGGTTGGATTAGAATAATGAGTCATCCCCAATGCAGCACTCTAAATACTTAATAATAACTTAGATTTCATTTCCTAAATGGGTATATTTGCTTTTAATATTCAAATATATATATGTATATGCATATACTACTGGTACATTCACTTAACTTCAGATTCCAATCGTACGGCTTTGCTTGCTTGGTTCATGTACTCTAGATGCAAAAAGATTGTAATCGGTTGGATTAGAATAATGAGTCATCCCCAATGCAGCACTCTAAATACTTAATAGTAACTTAGATTTCATTTCCTAAATGGGTAGATTTGCTTTTAATATTGTGTAGCCAATTGAGATCATTGAGATCCTAAAAATAATCTCAAATATTGAGTTTCTTCTTGAGATATCTCAACATTAAATGATGCCACATCATATTGAGATTCAAATTGAGTGTTGCATTGGAGAAAAAATCCTACATGGCACTTTGAGTTTTTTAAACTGAGTGTTGCATTGGAGATGCTCTAAAGGCCCGAATTGATCAAGTTAGCCCCTTAATTCATGGGGTACCCTAACTATTGAAATGGACGGGCAAAATTAATGTACAAATAGGTTCAATTGGTTTCTTTGGTTGAAGTATTAGTAAGTATATATTTATTAACTTAGTCAAGGCCTAATTGCAAAATTTAGAAGGCACACCCTTTCGAACAGTGAAAAAAGACTATGGAAGACGAGACCATGACTAGAATAGCGATTTCCATTTTTGTTACTACACTATTTTTTAAACCATGGTACATATTTGTGTCATATGTGGTTGTAGTTTTGGTTCTCATGCTACTTGGACTTGCCACCTAATTTCCATCTTTGCTCTCAAACCATTTTCATTTTGGCTTTTCTTACTTCCACCTTCTTTTTGTGAAAATACCATCCATTTTCTATTTGCTTAGAAAATATTGTTTTCAATGTGTCTCCTTTCTGTCAACACTTGCTTGCCCAAGTAGTCGAAAGTAGTGACATAAATTCCAAAACTTTGAATGTTCCAAATTTAATTCACAGACCAAAAATGGAGTCGATTTCTCAAAAAAAAAACAAAAATGGGCCTCCTTTCTCTAAAAGAAATATTGACTTGTTCTTCTCTTTCTGTTTTGCCAAGGAATCAACATTTTCCACCACCACTACAATAGTTTATACAAATGATTTATTCCAAATGTCTCGTGTGTCAAAGCCTTGTGGCAGATATCAAAAGTTTGGGTGGTGTTCTTTCTTATGTGATTCAGATTGGTTTGGATATTAAAAGGTCAAAATTGAGGAGTTTGGTTTGGTCCACGGATTTGCTTGACGGATAACCGAAAAAAGAAACGAACACACCTTGCAACAATTCTTGAATCATTTTCCAAAAAAAAAAAAAAACATTTCTTGAATCATCTTATACCTCTCTTTAAAATTAGGGCTCCTAGTATGGTTCCGATTTCTATCCAAAACACCACATGTTTCTTCCATATCGACAACTCTGTTCCTTATGTAATAACTTCCTGGCAAGTCCCATAACGCCCAATCGACGTCCCTTTCCGCCCCATAAGCAAGAAAACAGCTTAAGAAAATTGTTGTCAGCTAGGCTAACACCTCTTTGATCAACAACAAATTCACTCAAAAATAAAGGAATCGGATTGTTGCCCATGGTTAAAAACCAAGCTTTGTTATCAAACTCTCTCATCGTACGTAGTGTCACATATTTGGCTAGGTTCTACCTTCCAGTGTTTCTTTCGGCCATTAGTAGTCGCGTACCAATGTGCTTCATAGACTAGCTTGTTTCCTAAATTAACTCGTAGAGGTCTTGCTTTTAAGAAGCTTAAATTTGAATCATAACTCAAACCTGAAACGATGATAAGTACATTCGGGTTCATTTCGTGGACTAATGCTGCTCCACGACTAACATTTTGTCGCGACCCACGAAGTTCATTCCTTTATTTTTGAGTGAATTTGGGTTCGGTTATTATATATCTTTGATCTGAACACAGTAGATATATCCTTAATGTTTTTTTTTTTTCGAAATTGAATTACAAAGAGAAACCAATCCTACACTTATATTTAATATAGAAAGTTTGTTGGAATCAATTTAAACCATTGATTTCCAGGATTCACATGACAATAATTATCGTCTGAGAGGCACAAACACTCCTTAGTCAAAAGCGAAGAAGAATCATTCGTCGGATTATTCTCTAAGCATAGGGATTTTCCTTGTTCATCTATTGTTCCTATACGCAATTTCGAACTTGAAACTAAGCTCCATGTACTCTGTTTGCTATTACAATCGGTAGAAACTGACACAGAAGTTCCATCCTTGACCACCTTTAAGCACATTGATGTCCCTATCAGTTTTATCTGAGTTCCGTCACCACTATAACTCCAATGGCTTCGTTTCTGACACCCGTTTAGTTGAATGTTGTGGTTGTTGTCAACCAGCGCGCAACGTCCACTCAATGGGTGATACAATATGTAATTTGTTGGCAAGCTTAATTTGGGATCTGCAATAACAAGTAATATATCTTAGATTACTACATATAATCATATATTGCTCAAGATTTAAGGCCACACTTTTGAACCAAAAATGTTGCTGAAGGTCAATATAAACAACAGTTTTTTAGGACTGTCGCGTAAAGTATGACTCAAACCACATCTTTCCTATGTTGCATAGTATAGAAATAGAATGATATTAACATACCTATCAACATTTCTCTGATTAAACTATACTTGTCTTTAAAATTAGGGTTCCTAGGTTGGTTCCAGTTTGCATCCAATACACCATATGTTTCTTCAATGCCAACATTTGTGTCCCTTATATAGTAGCTTCCTTGCAAAGCCCATAATGCCCAATCTAAATCCTTCGTGGCCGCGTAAGCTAGAAAACAAGTTAAGTATTGGTTATCGGCCGAGTTAGTTCCTCGTTGGTCAGCACCAAATTCACTCAAAAATAGAGGAACCGGGTTCCTATCGTCCACCACAAATCCAAATCGACTATCGACTTCCGACATAGTCGTTGCGCATTCTCGACCAGGTTGTAACTCCCAATTCTTTCCTCTTCCTGCACTAAAAGAGTACCAATGCCCTTCAAATACCAACTTGTTTTCTAAGTTAACTCTTAGACTTCTATTCTTTAAGAAACTCAAGTCTGTGTCATAATTCAATCCTGAAATAATAACAAGTACATTAGGGTTATCTTTATGGATTTGAGTAGCTCCTTGAGTGACATATTGGTACCAATCTGGCACAGATTGTCTTGGACCTCTTAGCTCATTTCTCATGCTCATTCCCACAACCTGTGAAAAATCAATATCTGAAACCCCTAATTAATTAACCCTATTCAAAAGCTGATCTAGAATCAAGGACGGAATGAACTTCTGTCAGCAGATGCAAATTGACTTAAAATACTCTTGAAAACCTTTTAGTAGGTGTTGAAATTGTATCATGAGCATTTGAAACAAACAAAACGAAAATCATCATTTGGAATACAAGATAATTGTTTAAAATCGATCGAGTCATCGAAGAAAAAACTAAATTAGCTAGACCTAATTAGCCAACGAATAGCTCGTTTGTGCTTCGGGTGAACAAAAACTCTAAGACTTAGCCGAATTTATATTCCTTTAGAGCACATTATTGTAAAAGAAAAGGGAACACAAAAAAATTTGACAAACCTGAGATTTTCCAAAGAACCGTTTAGCTACTGTGGACAAACCAAGTAACCATTCATTTGGATCAAAATACTTGTCCCTGAAGAACCCATTTCCATCATTATTATCACAACACCATTGTGGCTTACTAACATGGTTATCGACTACAACCATGATCCCCTCTTTACCAAGTTCATCGACGACCAACTCATACGCTTCAATTACACGTAAATTCAACAACGACGGGTTATTCTTAGCTATCCCATTCTTCGCCTCGATAAGCTTCAATGACTCAAATGATTGACCGACAGTTAAATTTGCGTAATAATTTTTCGTGAACATGTAAGTTGACCAAGTAAGTCGAACACAATTGAAACCTAAGGAAGAAATCGAATTGATTATATGTTTTAATGGTTTCTTGTCGAGTCCTTCGACTACCATGGGTTGCATATGTGAAGCCCAATTAACACAATGAAATTTAACCCGATCCCCCGTCTTTGTGTCTATTACCCATCTTCCATTCGTCGAGAGTGGATATGAATTAACAAGAGAACCCAATAAGAAAAGAGAAGAAAATAGAATAATTTGTAAGGAAATCACCTTCATTTTCTTGTAAAATAATGATTCTCAAAAGAACTAAACCACTTTCAACAAAAAAAAGAAGAAACTAAACCAATACTTCAAATATATATGTATTTGCAAAATACTATTGGTACATTCACTTTACTTCAAGATTCCAATCGTACGGCAGTGCTTGCTTGGTTCATGTGCTTTGAGATCTGCCAAGAGATTGTAATCGGTTGGATTAGAATATTGAAGTAATTTTGTTGTCAGGTTGAAGTAAAAATGGTATAGATGGCGTAATTTAGTAAGGGAAACGGAACGGCCAATTGGAACGGATATAGGGGAGACGAGCTGAGGCTGAGGGCTTGAATTGATTTAGTTAGCCCCTTAATTCATGGGGTACCCTAATCATTCAAATGGACAGACACAATTAATGTATAAATTTGTTTAATTGGTTTTTTTTTTGAGAATTCGACTACGATCTACGTTAATGGATACAAAACATTGATACATCACGAAGATGTGATAAGCTCGATAATCGCCTAATTTAAATCATGAATGAAAGAGGCCTAAAGCCCAACAACATGAAAGAGGTCTAAAACCCGACAAATTCATTACATTATTTACTTTATTTATAGCCTAAATTACATGAGATAAATTTTAATGACAAACTACTTCCACCGAAACTCGATACCACTACTTCATGGGCTTATGAAGGGTGTACAACTGCACCAACAGCTGGTGGACTATTTATTAATTTAGTCAAGGTCAAATTGCAAAATTTTGAAGGCAGACTCTTTCCAATAATGAAAAAAGACTATAGAAGACAGACCATGACTGGAATAGCCATTTCCATTTTTGTTACTTTAAACAAGAACTTTGACAAGAGTAGCATTTTCCTTTTATTTACTTGGAAAATAGTGTTTTCAATGGGTCTTCATTCTTTAAAAAAGATATTGACTTGTTTCTCTTTTCCTCTTTCCGTGCACATGAACTATACCCAGATCGAGCTTTTGTTTGTAATCACATGAAAAACAGAGTTGGTTTTGAATGGAGTAAATTCATATCCTAAATCGTTTTTCTGATCTTATTGATCATACCATACCCCAACACCAATCCATTCATAAAAATAAGTTGCACATGAACTATACCCAGATCGAGCTTTTGTACCCACGAATCCAGAACAGATTCGATCTCTGGTGTACATTTAGTATCCGAACCGACCAAACCAATTCGATCAAAATGAATTTGAGCAGTTTGTGGACCGATCTAATATTCTAATGATATCCGGATTGATTTAGATACTAAAAGGTCAAAATTGAAGGATTTGGTTCGCTCCATGGGTTTGCTTGACGGATAACTAAAAAAATCTTTCATGAATAGTTTGGTTGGGCAACTGAATGGATTGGTTCTGATAGAGATTTACAACAACCGAACTTTTTGGATCGGACTAGGGTTGGGAATTTGGTCCGAAAACCCGAATCCGCCCGCGTCCGCCCACGTCCGCAAAGGACCGCGACCGCCCGTGACCGAATCGGGCAAAGCCCGTCCGACCGAGAAGGCTCTAGTGGACGGTCACGGACAAAAGGGTCTGTCCGGAGGTTCGCCCGTGACCGTCCGATTTAGTTACTGCCCGTCCGCCCGAACCTTAACCGGAACACTATCGACCATTAGATTTTATAGGGTTATGTTAAAGCCGTTGGATTTTCGTAAGGCTTAGTATATAAACCCAAAGAAAACCCTAAGTCATTTTATCTTATTTCTTCATCTTCAGTTCTTCTCTTATAGCTTCTCGGCTACAAAGAAAAACCCTAACCCTAAATCCCTAAGCTTCCAAATCTTTTGAAGTTCGAATGTTCAAGTTCAACCCTCTTTAGTCTTTTAGTCTTCATTCTTCAACGAAGTGGTGAACTGGTGAAGTCGTTACTCGTTATTA
Organism: Eschscholzia californica; assembly: GCF_041429995.1. Taxonomy (NCBI): domain Eukaryota; kingdom Viridiplantae; phylum Streptophyta; class Magnoliopsida; order Ranunculales; family Papaveraceae; genus Eschscholzia; species Eschscholzia californica. The sequence continues at coordinate 40,050,586 of NW_028238483.1, read as the reverse complement.
TCTTCTTCAACCTTCGATTCTGTTCGATTAAAGGTATGATTCATTCAACCCTCTTCAGTGGTTTCTTCTATGTTTACTTATAATAAAAATCTAGAAATAATTACTTATTATATTCACTTGTTCTTCGTCTTACATGGGCTGCGATACAAATATTGTTCTTCGTTATGCAAGATCTGCTAGATCTAAAGGTATTAACTTTTATATTCCTGTTTTTAGTATACTGTTACATTCTTCTTTGTTATTTTTTTCTAGTTAGGTTAAGGACAAAAGCTTCCATTGATTAATCTTTATTATATTTTGTGTTCTGATTTTGGGTCTAGTTAGTTTACTCTTATAAACTTCCTTATTGATTTTGGGTTTAGTTAGGTTATGGACAGAAACTCCCTTTGAGTTGTAGCATTTATTGATTAATCTTTTCTTTTGTTAATTTTTAAGATCTAAATATATTCATTCTTCTTTTGTTGTTTCTAAGATCCAGAAATAATTTTAAGTAACTTTTTGTTTAAGATCTAGAAATATTTTGTGTTCCAACAAATTATTTTTTGTTCGAAATATAGTGTTTACTGATTCATTCATTTTCTCTGTTTTTTATTCATCTTCTTAATCTTACATGGACTGATAATTTTACATCATAAGATCTACAAGATGTATGTTTTGTGTGTATGTTGTTGTATTATGTTTGAATGATTTCAGTTTATATCTTATTTGTTATTTCAGGACACAACAACAACACATGAAGAAGAAGACTGCCAAAATCTGGAAAATGTGGGACATCGTTGAAGTATCTGATCCCGATGACGCTGGTAGAATTATAGAAGTCGCGCAATGTAAAATTTGTGGTGAAAGAAAGATATGCGAGTCTACGACTGGTACGCTTGATTTCTTCAGGCATATTCAAGTTTGTTCGAAAACGCACAATGTTGATTTTGAAACAGTCTAAGAATGCATCCAAAGTGACGGCGGAATGATGATATTATTGATTAAATTTTTGAATATGTAATTTTATAAATTTTTGTTCATAAGGACTATGGATGTCAAGTAGTTACAGGCTTAATCTTCGTACTTTTGATTATGATGGTTTGTTACTTAGGTTAGGCTTCTTGAGTTTGATTGAAGTCGACATTTGTGGCTGTTGAAATTTTGAAGCCTATGAGGGTCATTCATTGGCAACATAATGGTGTGTCAAAAAAATTTGCATCTTTGTATTTTTTATTTAATTCTTCATACCCGAAGCCCGACCGTCCGCTGTCCGGGATGTCCGGATCGATTATACGGACACGGGCGGACATTTTGAGATAAAAATTCCGGTTAGTCCGTCCGTTTAGTCCGCTTGTCCGAGCGGTCAATGTGAGGTTTTGTCCGTTCCGTCCGAACCCGGATCAAGTCTGTCCGCGGACTGTCCGTCCGGACCGATTCCCAACCCTAGATCGGACTATACTTAGACTCAAAAGATCTATTAGGGATAGGGGTGGGAAAAAGATCCGGAAGACCGCTATCCGATCCGTTCGACCGAGATAAAAAGTGTCCATGAACACCCGATGGTCATAACGGTCAATGTCCGACCGGCCCGAAAGAATTGGCGGACGGTCACGGTCAAAATTTTATGTCGAAGGATCGACCGTTGACCGACCGGTACGAGTGACCGAATAGGTTGACCGACTAAACTGTCCTCATTTTTAGAAGTTGACCGTTGAATTTTATAGACATATAAATATATGATGATCGTTGGCTATAGTCATATAGTCCTCTGGAAGACCAAACATTAGTGCATGGCTTAATTATATCTTGTCAAATGATGATCAACTGTGTTTTTTCTTTTTTATATTTACTTTTGATTTCTTGGCTAAACATCTTCATTTGTAAGTAATTTTGTTTGTGGTAATAAAAATAAAGTTCTGAATTAAGTAAATTTATTAGAAAGTCCGGACCGAGACCGTCCGGTGTCCGACTGGACCGGTAAAATAAACGGTCTTGGACGGTCAATGGACAAAGAATTCTTGAGAGTGACCGTCCGAGTCCGCCCGAGTAAATAGGTGGTCACCAACAATTTATGTCCGAGTCGACCGGTTCGATGAAGTTAGAGTCCGATACCGACCGGTCCGGATCGATTCCCACCCCTAATTAGGGAACCAATATTCACCACTACTCACGGGCTCACGGCTATGTTGAGAGTCAGACCGACAAATCAAACCGCTGAACCCTTGCAACCCTAGGAAATGGACCACATTAAAAAAAAAAAAACCCTAGGAAATGGACCACATTTTGTACACCTGTATCCACGTGTCCACGAAAATCAACAGACGGTTTCCAATTGTCAGACAACCGACGTAGTTCCCAACAGCCACGTGGACACATACTGACGGCGTCAATCAAAATGAGGAGTCAATAGACGCTGTTAAAATTAACGGCTTCAATATTTAGCCTCGGAGATATCAATGGAGAATGTCGCTTCTTGATTCTCCCAGATCGTCCACCAAGCCGATTTTAACCCGAACCAATAGGCTCGGTAATACAAAATCTCAGGTTCGGAATGATACAATCCGACGGCTATTTGTACAGTCGGTTTTCTGATCCGACAGTTGAAAAATAAAGCCCTGTTTGTTTTGTATATAGACGAGAAATGAAACAATAAGAACGGTAGTTCAATTTCAGATCTGTAAAACTTTGATTCTAGAGAGAGAAAGTGAAAGAGAGAAGGAGTCATGGCGGAACACAAAGAAGAGGTTTCTGATGTTACGTCTGAATCGTTAATCGATAAGATCACTGAGAAATTTCACGGCGATGATTCCTCGTCGTCGTCTTCGTCTGATTCTGATAACGAGAAGTCATCATCATCAACTACAGCAGCTGTTAAATCTTCTGTTTATCGACTGTTTGGAAGGGAGAAACCTGTTCACAGTATTTTCGGTGGAGGAAAACGTGAGTTCTCAATCACTTTTATCATCCTTTTTCCTCGCAGTTTTTTGTTTAGGAAGTTAGCTGCATATCATGCCAAAGCCCTAGTTTCTGATTCCGTTTTGTAAATCGCTTAAATATCAATTTTATGGAACGTAATCTTTTTAAAAGCAAGAAATTTTTTAGATCGAACTTTAATTTCAATTAGAGGATTACAGATTTTCTGAAATCTGTTGAAATTTATTATCTGTATCAAAATCAAACACTGATTTAATTCTTCTCCTTGATCGGTATAAGAGAACTATGAATTATTTGTTTGATTGCAAACCTAGTTTTGATATATCTTTGTCACTGTACCTGATGTAATTGTAAACCTAGTTATGATCGGAAAACAGGACTGTTGAATTTTTCCTCCATGAATCTGATATCACTGATGATTTATGAGATCTCAATTGTGTAGAAAACCCTAATTGTTTTTAGTTAGCTTACTAGCAGTTCTGATTGTTTGTTTGTTTGTTTCAGCTGCTGATGTATTCTTATGGAGAAACAAGAAAATTTCTGGTGGTGTTCTTGGTGTAGCCACTGCTATCTGGGTTCTTTTTGAATTACTTGAATACCATTTTCTTACCTTGATCTGTCATTGCTTAATACTTACCCTGGCAATCTTGTTTCTCTGGTCAAATGCTACTACTTTCATCAACAAGTAAGCAATCAATGATTTCTAACCTTTTGTTTTTTGAGTTGATTTTATTTTGCTAAGTGTTTTTAATGTACTTGGAATTTCATCTTTAGGTCTCCACCACACATTCCAAATGTTCATCTTCCTGAGGAACAATTGCTTCAAGTTGCAGAAGCTCTGAGGATTGAAATTAATCGCGGTCTTTCTGTTTTACGCGATATTGCATCTGGGCGTGACCTTAAGAAGTTTCTCACCGTATGTTTGATTTATACTCACTTTTTTTCTTAGGAGTTCTAACAGTTTTCAAATCACCTTGTTACCCAAATAGTTTACTAATTACCTTGTTGATTTGGGGCCAATTTTCCAAAAGTTGATGAATTTGTAACTCATGCCCTAGTTTACAAATCTCCCTGTTAATTTAGGGCCATTTTTTCCAAATTGAGGAATTTGTAACTCATGCCCTAGTTGATAACCAGCACTTCTATCTCATGACAACTATATTGGCATATCATGAGCAGCTGAGGACTGAGGTGTTCATTTTTTTTTCTTCTCATTGTCGGAATCTGTCTCGCCTGAATGAAACGGATTCCAAATCGACGCGATCCCCGAATCAGTCATTCAAACGAGCAGGACAATAAACTATCAGTCTAAAATCCATCTTGAATCAGTTTCTAAATCTGACTTTAAATACTACTACCTGAGATGTGTAATCTATATTAATACTCTGTTTGTGGTTGTTCATTGTAACCTTTGATCTGTTTTACATCTCATAATTTAAGATATTTTGGTGTCTATTAGGTAATTGCTGGCTTATGGGTTCTATCGATTGTGGGTAGCTGGTGCAATTCCTTGACCTTGTTCTATATAGGTAGATGAGAAGATTCCTCTCTTCTTTTGTCTTTCTATTACTATATGCTTATGAACCTAATTTTAACTGTCTATTACTATATGCTTATTAACCTAATATTAACTTTGTCATGGAAAAACAGCATTCGTAATCTTACACACTGTCCCTGTACTCTATGAGAAGTATGAAGACCAGGTTGACTCCTTCGGCGAGAAGGCGGAGCGTGAGATCAAGAAACAGTATGCTGTTTTCGACGCAAAGGTTCTCAGTAAGATACCTATTGGAGCACTCAAGAATAAGAAGAATGCGTAGGAAAGAGTTTAAAGGTACTCCATAGCTGTCTTTAGGTGATAAACAATCAGTTAGCTTGTTGTTTCGACACTTTGAAATTTAGCTAAAACCCTTGTCACTACAATTATGTTTTTAGCAATGTTTGGGTTTTTCTGCTTTGGATGAATGTTGTGGGTTTTTGTAGTCAAACAAAGTTTAGATCATGATCGAATTTGCTCTGTATATCATATGGTGCTTTTCATGGTTGTTTTCAGCTTGGAATTTATTATTTCTCTTTTCTTTTTCTCATTTGGAAGTTCTCTGGTTGATGGTGGTGACAATAAATATTGAAGTTTAAATCTTAGAATCACAATTCCTCAACATGCAAATCAAAAGGAGTAATTTACCACTACTATTGTTGTTGGTAGTTTTAGTTTGAAGGTGGTGCTGGTGGGAGAAGAGGATGAAGAAAGAAATAATTGTTGCACGAGAGGATGACAATGTACTAAGTCGATGTATTTTTTTTTTTGAATTGTCAGTTTGCCTCGAACCACAAAAAACTGGAGGCCTATAAATCTCCTAATTGGGTGAGCTAGTGCTTCAGAAAATGTATTGGGAAGGAGAGAACACAAGTGGATAGAAGAATGCTTATTATTGCTTCATCTATCTATATCAGTATCCTTCAAAAAAGTTGGAACAAAAAAGTATCCTTTCAAAAGGTTTCAAATAGATGTAGTATATTTACATACAACAATGCTGGAAAACCCATTTCAGTCTCCACAGAACAATCACCAATAGCCTCTGCAAGAGCAAAATCCATCTTTAAAATGATGGAACCGACTCGAATCTCTCACTATGATCTCATGATCAACAATCTTTGATATGAAAATCATGGCACTATGACAATCACCACATACACGAAGGTTCTTGGTGATCCGAATGGGTGTTCCAGGCGATGAGGTGAGAATTCCAAAAGCAAGAGCTAGCTTCTCACTATGTTCCGATAATAGATCGTTTTTCTCTTCATCATCTACGTCGTGAAGAGCAAAACTCGTTTCTGGTACATACCCGATCGCCTTAATACGTAAGATCAAATCCCCAAGCAACTCGTATATTTGTTCTGATTGTGGATGAGATCTATCCCCAACAAAAAATGTAGTATTACCTTTCTTCCCCTCAACCCAACTGCATCCGGGTCTCTTCCTTATACCAGTCTTCTTCATCAATGACCTAACCCTAGCTACATCTTTCCACCGTCCTGCTTTCGCATATATGTTCGAAAGTAGAGTATAAGAGCCATCATTCTCCGAATCCATTTCTAGTAGCTTCTTTGCTGCAAATTCTCCTAGTTCTACATTGGCATGTGTTCTACAAGCACTAAGCAATGCCACCCAAATTATCTGACTCGGTTTCATCTGCATTCCATTAATAAGTTCCATAGCTTCATTTAATCGACCTGCTCGACCTAAAACATCAACCATACAAGCATAATGTTCTACCTTGGGTACTATTCCGAAATTTTCTGCCATATTGTTGAAGTAATTGATTCCTTGATCAACCATTCCTGAATGACTGCAAGCATAGAGTACAACAATGAATGTGATTTCGTCAGGAACAAAACCCGCTTTTCTCATTTTATCGAAGATTTCAAGAGCTTCTTCCCCTCGGCCATGCATTCCGTACCCAGTCATCAGTGAAGTCCAAGACACGTCGTTCCTTTGTTTCATTTTATTGAAAACATTCCGAGCTGCATCAACGTCCCCACACTTGGAATACATGTCTATAAGACAATTAGACACAAATAACATTGCAGACTCATATCTATTTCGAATTACATAAGCATGGATCTGTTTCCCACATCGTAATGCAGAAAGACGAGCACAAGCCATTAAAACACAAGATATGGTGAAATTATTTGGAGTATTAGACCCGAGGATCATCTCCGAGAATAGTTTCATTGCATCATTTGCATCGCCGTGTTGTGCATAACCGCCGATCATGACAGTCCAAGTAACCACATTTCTCTCTTTCGGTGTTATTGATTTGAAAATTGTGTAAGAAGCATTATTTTCTCGGCATTTAGCATACATATCGATAAGGGCATTTATCACCATAAGATCTTCTCCATGATCACTACCATCTCGTTTTAGAATGGATTTGATCACAAAACAATGTGTCTCCTTACCTTGAAGTAGAGCTCCAACAGCGGCACAACCCGATAAGAGGGAAACAATGGTAACCACATTAGGCACAGACCCAGAAATCTGCATCTGTCTAAATACATTTAAGGCCTCATGACCAAGCCCCCTTTGAGCATAACCAGCAATAACAGCACTCCATGTAACGACATTCAACTCGATCCTCTTCTCCTTCATTTTTTCGAACAAAAGCAACGCATCACTAAAACAGCCACTCTGTGAATACCCAGTAACCATAGCATTCCAAGTCACTACATCTTTAATTTCCATAATTTCAAAAACTTTATTAGCCTTACCCATCATTCCACATTTAGCATACATATCAATGATAGCATTACCCACAAAAACATCATCAAATAAACAACTTCTCATCGCGAAACCATGAGCTTCCTTACCATGTACCAGAGCTTTAGAAGAAGCAAAAGCAGGAAGTATGTTAACTAAACTAACCGCATCTGGCCGATACGTAAAATCCTTCGCCATCCTAACGAACAACTTCATTGCTTCATTTGAATCCCCAGACTGCATATAAGCAGCCACAATTGAATTCCAAGAAATGATATCGATTACATCTCTGTGAGACATTTCATCGAACATTTGTCTAGCTTCTTCAAGTGCACCACATCTAGCATACATAGCGACCAAAGAATTACAAACAAAGACATTTGAATCAAACCCATTATAGCAAATAACAGAATGAACTATAGTTCCTCGACGAAACGAAGGAATCTCACCACAAGCTTTGAGAACAAATGGGTATGTATAATGATCAGCTACCCATCCAAGTTTTTGCATTCGAGAGTAGAGATTGAGAGAGTTATCCAGAAACCCAAATTGAACATCTCTTTTGATAAGAGCATTCCACCAGTAAACAAGAGATGAAGATGGAGGGAGGCGTTCTAGGATAGTAAGAGCAGAAATTGGAGAGTTGCAGGAAATGTACATGGAGATGATGTCGATTGTCACGTTTAAGAGGTTTTCTCCTCTTATTAGGATTTGCCCATGGAGAAGTTTCGCTTTTGAAAGAGTTCTGCATTCTTTTAAGAATGTAGTGATCGGGTTGGTGGTGGTGGCGGCGGCGGCGGCGGTGGAGAAGAAGTTGGCCGTAATGGAATTATTGGGACGAGGCATGGTTTGTTATTGACATTGTGGTTCCTATTCAATTAGCCGTTCGGAAGTTGAAATTGGGTTCATTGGGTTGAACAAAAAAAAAAAGAGTAACTAATGTGTTTCTTCTAATGACACCCTCACCATCTCAATTCTGCCATCCCTCAGTTTCCACTAGAAGTAGATTTTTTTTAAAAGGAACTACAAAAGTAAATCTACGTCAAGCCTAAATAGAAATCAATGGAGAACGAAAAATCCACTGAGAAATAGAGAAAGTTGATGACAAAATAAAGAACTTCGATTTCTAGTACATCTATGCGATGTGTTAAAAGCACCTCCCACCTGGGTTTAAGGCGCGTCTCACCAACAAATTTAAGTGAGTGCATCGTCAGATTGTCAGGAAAAAAGACACCTTTAACATTTTTGGGGGCAAACTTCCCATATGATCATTGTGATTAATCATTTTATTATTGGATATCTGAAACCCTTGATGGTAGAATATGAACATTTCCTATTTGATATGAGATTTCGGCTTGAGATGTGACGCCCCATGCCTTATATCAGTTGTCGATATTGTCTCTGCTTTGGTCACCACGTACAGGTACAGGATTTTGTTCTTAGATAGGGCTCTTGGAACCCCAAAAAGTCTCGACACTTACTAAGCGCCAGGTTACATCTATAACCCGGATTCTGGACACTCTCGCGAGCTATGTGGGACTACCGCATGAAAGATGGAATACTTTAGGCATTACATGGGCATTCATTTTTGGACTCTCACCCATTTTTTGTTGTTGAATTTTTATACTAAAACATTAACAAGTCCACATAAAAGAACAATTTGCACCGTAAGAACTCCCTCAAATGTGAAGAAGCCAAATGAGCTGACATTATCCGTGAGAAGCGAAAACTAGGGTTAAACCTTAATCCTACTTCGTCACGGATCTTTTAGCTTCTTCTTTATTAATTGAGATTTGTATGATTTTTTTTTTATCATATTATTAGTGTTTAAAAAACAAAGACAGCTTACCTACTTATAAATGTCAAATTCAAAGTAGTTTCCAGATCATCACAATTAGTCTTACATTTCAAATCTAGTCAGGCTCGCAGAATCCCTAAATTTCTCCTTACAATTACCGAAATGGGATTCATACTGTTGATTGATTTACTCTCAGTTCTAAAGAAACTTGTAAAAATGGCGATTCTATGTGAATTTGAAGAAATTTCATGGATATTCAGTGAATATGAACCTGAGTATATGGTGAGTAATAATCAAGATCTCAACTTCTTAATTTTCTTATTTGACGTTTTGGTTGGCCAATCATTATTATTATGTGGTTCTATTTAATTACTACTTTATTGATCTTTATGGTATATTGCTGTTTGTGGGGACTCTTGTGAATTGATTTAGTAGGATTTTTTTTTTCTTCCCAATAGTCAGATCTGAAATCTGACTCGATGGCTGAGTTGATCTGAGTCAGATTTTAATTGTCCGTTGTTCTCAAGCTATTGATGTTTGACTCGTCTGTTTAGCTGATTTTGGGTCCATTTGAGTCAGATGGTTCAGATGTAGACCAGACATATTCGGACAATTAACGACAATAATAATTACTACTACTAGTCTACTATTACTACTATTTTATTGATCTTTGTTGCATATGGCTGTTTGTGTCTTTTGTGGGGACTACACTATGAATTGATTTAGACTGTTTTGTTGTGTGGCTATGTTTTCTTTCTTTCTTTTTTTTTATGCCTCATTTGTGATTCCTTTATGTTTATATTATTAGGAATACGGCTTTTATATATGAAAATGGTCCAACCTGAATACGCGGTGGGAAGAGCTTGGATTCAAACCAACCTTTAGCTGTCATTGATTAGGTAATTTAAGTCAATTCGTCTTAGAAAATGTTTTGGCAAATCGATCACGTTTCTTGTATTAGTTGTGGTTAGCTTTTGTTTCTTGTGGAATTTAAATATATGTATAGTTTCATTTTATCAATCCAACTGTATACTATCAAGCAACATATTTCTTCTTAATTGCTTTTTTGGCGCTTCAACTCGCTTATTTTATCGGGTGATTCCATTTTCTGTGTTGTATGTACTTGTTTAGTCAAATCGTAAGTCATGATCTCTAAATTTTAAAAAATGTTTGATATCGATGAGAATGTTTTTATAGCTTATAGACCTGTCCACTTGCTCTGTTTATACTGTTTTCAATCAAACATAAATGCTTTTTCTTTACCATCTTGACCAAACATTTGGACACCTCAAGTCAGTAGCTTACCTATAATCGCTCTTTTCTTTTCTTGATTCGAATGTCTAAATATAGCATATTCCAGGAATTTCGTTCTCAAGTATGTCTATTATATACATGTATAATATAATATATATAATATGCATGAATCCAGGTAGTTCATTACTCGATTATGTCTGTTGAATGGGTGGCCATCCTCTTGATCAGTGGCATTATTTTATGATAAATCAATCATACATGAAATCGATTGGATGTAAATATTGCAGGGGTATGTCATATTCTGTACTTATTCATCTTCACCTGTCTAGAGGATATATGTTGTTATGCTTATCTATATAACTTGCTTCTTTCTTTTATAAGTATATATTATAGTTATAGACATAACTGTCCAGTGGTAGCTTTCCTCTAGGTTCACCTTTTTCAGAACAAGAGCTTTTCTTATAAACCTGATCGTTTAATCTTTTGATTTTTGGTTGAGCAAAGAAATAACGTTGGAGTGGAGGACTATTTCCGGTTGATTATAAGTTACTGATTTTGGAGGTTATTTTTTTTCCTTTGGGATTGTTTTTAGAAGGATTAGTTCTATATTCCTTATGCTTTTTATTTTGAGATCTGAGTTTCATAGTTTGAAACACCATCTGTTAACAGTCTTCTGTGCATCAATTTTGTATGTCATTTGAGGTTTATTAGTGGGTTTAAAAGCACATTAAACTAGTATATTGACATAATAACGGATCATAGTTTGTACTTTCTTCGCTCTGTCAAAAACTAAAAAGTAATACTGTATATTAAGTTCTATTATGTTTGTTTCATAATTTTTGAAAGTTCATACTCTATATATAGTATGCAGTAAAGTGTGAAAATGTTTTGGTTTCTTATTAAAGTTCAAGGAAATAAGCTAGAAGAGTTGGATTGCAACAAGGGGATCTCTGAAATTTCTGTTTCTTATTGAAGGTCCAGTACTAATGTTTTCTTATCTGAAAAGTCCAAACATGAATATATGTTCGGAGTCTGGTGTTGTCTAAAATGGTCTACAATTTTGTATGGTCCTTTTATACATGAACATTTGATTTTGTTTGTCATTACCGTTCCCTAGTTGTGAAACAATTACAATAGTATGATTAGTTGCTTAGGCACTTAGCGCTTTAAATTCATATAATTCTCCGTCAATTAAACGATTCACGTTTTGTTTGTTAACCAAAAAAGGGAAAAAAATAAAGGCATGTTGTATGAGCATTTTATGCAATTTCCGTGTACTCCTATTTCTGTTTTCTTAAGGTGTAAGAGACACTAAATTGAAATTGTCTGTGTAGGTACAGTAGCATTCTCATGGATAACAGTGAATATCTGGGTTCCGTAAAACAAGATCACCCAGAAGAGCTTCCAAGTTTATTCAAACATATAATATCCGCGAAGGTAGCTGGGTTTGACAGTATGGAGGAAATTGGTATCGTTAATCATCAATCTCAAGTGGCTTACTCTCCAAATATCACTATTCCAGAGTATACATTTCCTAATGTACGTTAACATGCAAATACTTATGGTAGTACATGATTCGTTGAAAATAGTAACATTCTGCTTTTGTCTTGTGTATGAACTTGATTGTGTAAGCAATATTGAGGATAATAGTATGGTCAAACTGAGATGATATCGATTCAGTATTAAGTACCCTGAAAATCCAACTCAGAAGTAGTTAGTTTTTGGTGTGGGTGTCTAGATACAACTCTTGTTATGATGACACAGGATTGGCATTGTTGAGCTCTAGTGGATTAAGGCAATTATGCCGATCATTGGGTGAGATTGTAATGCCAGATGCTAAAATTACTTGTTTCTGTACGGCAATTACTATTCTACAACTTGCAAGTATAATATATCTATTCTGTATGGACATCAATCGTGCAATCAATAAAAGTTCTAGCAACTTTTCCTTCTTTATATCTCAATTGCTGTCACTTACATGTTCCTTTCGAACTTGTATTATAGGGAACTGAAACGACATCATTCCAGGCTAATGCATCTCAAATCGATAAACCACACCAAGTTCCTTCTGTTTCCATCAGCATGCCGTGTTCTCCTTTGGGGGTCAAAAGAGTTCTCTTCATTGACAACGATGGAGCAAATCTATGTAATCCCGTCTCAAGCATTCCTGGCTCATTGACCAGTCCCGAGATTGAACTATTGAAACAAACAAATATTCGTTCCAAGTCAACACCATCTGGTAATTCATATTCTCAGCCAATTTTGAACGGGAAGTTGTCTGACCCTCCCGAGCACCAACAGATAAACCCAAGAATTAATAGGCTGAAGGACAAACGGTTCGACTCTTTCAAAACATGGTCAGGAAAGCTTGAGAGGCAGCTTACTGGAAAGTCAAAGGATCGTGAACCAAAGAATGATGATCCACAGCCTTCTGAGATCCAGACCTTACCTGTAGACCGGTATTTTGATGCCTTAGAAGGCCCTGAATTGGAGACTCTCCGGGTATGTTCGATCCTCTTACTTCCATTCAGATTAACTTTTTATTTTGCTTACGAGTTTCTTGTGGTTATACGTAATACTTTTTCTAATCAAAGAAATGCCACCAAACTTTCAAAAATAAGCGGAGACTTCTTAAGATAAAACGCTTCATGGTGGAGGGTCAGTTAAAGTGACCCCTTTGCAAAGTAGTTGTTATTTGTTTTCCGGAAGTGTTCGGAGTCAATGAAAAAAAAGTTATTACCAAATATATCGATATGATGAGTACTAAACATTCCTTTTTATCGCTTTCTATAGGCTTCAGAAGAGTTGATGCTTCCAGAAGACAAAAAGTGGCCGTTCCTTCTTCGTTTTCCAATCTCTTCCTTTGGTATTTGCCTGGGTGTGAGCAGCCAAGCCATTCTTTGGAAGACACTTGCTACCTCCACATCCACGAGTTTTCTCAATGTCAACCTGGGCGTCAACCTCGTCCTCTGGTGTATCGCTGTTGCTCTTGTTGTAATTATCGCCTTGATCTACCTTTTGAAAGTTATATTTTATTTTGAAGCAGTCAGACGTGAATACTACCATCCCATCCGCATCAACTTCTTCTTTGCTCCATGGATATCCCTTCTATTTTTAGCATTAGGGGTTCCACCATCTCTCACGAAAGACCTACATCCGTCTCTTTGGTATGTTCTCATGGCTCCGATATTCTTTCTTGAGCTCAAACTCTATGGGCAATGGATGTCAGGAGGTCAGCGGAGGCTCTCGAAGGTAGCCAATCCTTCGAACCATCTCTCCATTGTTGGGAATTTTGTTGGGGCATTGCTAGGTGCATCAATGGGGTTAAAAGAAGGCCCTATCCTCTTCTTTTCTGTTGGACTCGCACACTACCTAGTCCTATTTGTTACTCTCTACCAGAGACTTCCAACTAATGAGACCCTACCAAAGGAACTGCATCCTGTATTCTTTCTGTTTGTTGCAGCTCCATCTGTTGCTTCTATGGCTTGGGCAAGAATTCAAGGGACGTTTGATTACGGTTCGAGGATATCTTATTTCATCGCATTGTTCCTTTATTTCTCTCTGGTAAGTTGATTATATTGTTAAACCTAAATGTATACTATTGTGCATGCTTCTTTATGATAACTATATGAACAATAATGCATACTGCGCATGCTCAATGGAAGTGAGTTCGAAAGAAAATGATAAATCAAAATATGACAACTTTTTGAGCTGCAAAATTTGCCTTTGGAGGTTATTCTTGGCATGATCCTTGAGGAGTCATCTTTACGGCCTTAGGCTAGTTCTGGCTATTGGAAACAAAGTCGAGTGATTAGATAGTTAGAGTAGATATAGTCTATCAAGTATCAAGGGCTAACATGGAATATTTAGAATTTTCTAAAGAAAACGATCATAACATGTTCTTTTTCCTTGGTCTTTTTTTCAGGCTGTTCGGATTAATTTCTTCCGAGGGTTCAGGTATATAACTAACGTATCTTTTAAAGAACCTCTTTATCGTCCATATATTTGCTTCTTATATGTCAGTCTTGCTGAAGTTCTTTTCTCGAATTAATAGGTTCTCATTGGCATGGTGGGCATATACATTTCCAATGACAGGAGCTGCGATAGCAACCATCAAATATGCGAATGAAGTAAGAAACCCTGTAACTCGGACAATGACAGTGGCTCTCTCTGTTATCTCTACCTTAACAGTAACAACTCTGCTGGTCTCCACCATTCTCCATGCTTTTCTTATGCGAGATCTCTTCCCAAATGATATAGCCATTGCCATTTCTCAAAGAAGGCCAAAGTCAAATAGAAGGAAATTTCATCGCAGAACTTGTAGCTCAGATACAAAAGACACTCAAAATTGTTTTCCGTTTACCAGCGAAGATAACAAAGATCTTGAAGCATCTATTCCAAATGATTCTGGTAAAAATTGATCCACCACTTATATTTCCTACCATCACTTGTCTGCTAGGATAAGAAAGTTCGTTTAAAGCAGCCGATGGTAGAAGAGGAGGATTTCGTGTTTTCGCTTGTAGAATGTGAACTTCTGCTGCAAAAAAAAAACCCTCAATCTTCGATGATAAACAGCTATCGTAATAGACTGTAAAGAGAAGGTTGATGGTACACAGTCGGACTTGAAGTTCTGGCAATGATCAAACCTGTGTACTGCTCCAGGAGTCTCTGAGAGTTTTATGTTTTTCTTTTCGTTCTTTATTATTGCAGTCAAGTTCTGGGATTAGAAACATTTTTTGTTTCGATTTTTAGATATCAATTGAGCCCCTTTTTTTTCTTTTTCTGAATTATTATCATACAATCATGTAACGACGGCTTTGTATTATATCTTGAACTTGGTAGCGCAAAGTTTGATCATTGGCTTCGAATGTACCCCCTATTTTTATATCTTGAACGTTGTAAGTCAACAACTTACCACGAGACAACAACTTACCACTATCTCGAATTAAATTTTTCATGAAAAACATCTCATATCCCCAAGTTTCAAAGAATGAGATTCAATATTTCCAACTCCTAATCACTTTACTGACTAACCAGTGAGCTAGCCACATCTTAATCATAATTTGTATATCCTCAAATAGGAGCTAATATAGAGAAAAAAAACTCATGAAGTACCATACCACTTAGAGAGTGACCAACTTATACTCGCCTCGACTGGTATACATATTTTATCAGACTAAAGAAAATTTACTATTATATAACGAAGCCAAAATCGACTTTGAAATAAACTCCAATGTGAATCTTACTTTGTTAAAAAGACAATAAGAATTCAAGCTTAAAATTAGGACTACACCCCCACTTTTTGAAAACTTTTGACATACACCCCCACTATTATATGAATATTAAGACTACACCCCCACTTTTTGAAAACTTTTGATATACACCCCCACTTGGACGGAAACCGTCAACTCAGAGTTAAGTTGGGTGTGTGCGAAACACACGCGCCAACCATGACGATTTTACCCTTTTGTAGTTGTTCAAATATTTTGAGCGATTTTGACATACACCCCCACTATTATATGAATTTTTGGACTACATCCCCATTTTTTGAAAAAATCAAAAATTTTCAATTTGCCCTCCAACGATCATCTTTTACCTTTTGTCTTATAAATTTATTTATTTTAGACAAGCTAAAAGGTCAAAGCGAAAGAACTATTTGAGATATCAAACTATGGAAAAGATGGGAGGAACTATTTGGGATATCAAGCGAAAGAATTTATTTATCTTATATGGGAGGAACTTATTTATCTTATTTGACATATAAGATAAATAAGTTCTTTCGCTTTGATCTTTTAGCTTGTCTAAGATAAATAAGTTTATAAGAAAAAGGTAAAAGATGATCGTTGGAAGGCAAATTGAAAAATTTTGTTTTTTCAAAAAATGGGAGTGTAGTCCAAAATTCATATAATAGTGGGGGTGTCTGTCAAAATCGCTTAAAATATTTCAACATCTACAAACGGGTAAAATCGTCATGGTTGGCGCGTGTGTTTCACACACACCCAACTTAACTCTGAGTTGACGGTTTCCGTCCAGGTGGGGGTGTATATCAAAAGTTTTCAAAAAATGGGGGTGTAGTCCTAATATTCATATAATAGTGGGGGTGTATGTCAAATTCTCCCTATATATTATTGAGTACGAACCACAAGAGGTACTTTAGTATATTGTTTGAAAAAAATTTCAATTGTTTTAGGAAATATGACCATAAAGAAATAAACACGTGCCAAATTCATGACATACTCACAATCAATTCTCACACCGTCCATTATTCGCTGCAGTTACTTTTCAAAGTTTAGCTCACCCACTTCTTTATACGTGTCTTCACCTCCCAATAAATCATTTCTCTCTCTCTCTCTTCTTTCCTCTTTCTCTCTCCCTCTCTAGTCTATACCATAGTCCATATATATATATATACTTTAAAAAACACATACACACACACACACCTATTTCTCCCCAACTTCTCTCTCTCTTTTTGCTTAAATAAGTAAACTTATTGCTTTAATTCTGTTATCATATATTCATGTCCCAATGGCTTCTTCTTCTTGTTTTTCTCTTGCTTCTTGTTTCCCATTGTTATTCTTCTTATATCTCATCGTCGAAATATCATCAGCCGCCTTTGCAGGTCGAATTACGATTGGGTCGAGGTTGTTAGCTAGTGAAAATCAAGTATGGATATCTGAAAATGGTACATTTGCATTTGGGTTTAGTCATGTGGACTCAATAGACAGATTTCAATTAGCAATTTGGTATGCCAACCTCCCAGGGGATAGAATTACTGTTTGGTCTCCTAATAGGTAATTTTCTTTTCTTTCTTCTTTTGGTTTTCGTTCACGATTAATATGTATTGTTTCGTCGGTTTTTTCTATTTGATGATATGTGGTTTGGAACAACGGAAATTTATTAAGTTGCTTTTGACTAACACTACTCATCTTCTGCTCGTTAAGCTTAAAATACTCCAACAATTTTCATTGCAACCGAACAAGTGCTAATTTTTTTTGTTGATATTTAGATATGATATTTTACTTGTTAATCAAATTTCAAGATTACCATCGGCTAAACTTTAAAGTAATTTATCCTTGATTCAATACGTGAGTCAGGGCATCGTGACCTACATTTTCTAGGTTGAGCATTTCTGATCTATCAGCTACCAATTAGTGAAAATGTCAACCTACACATATCTAAGTCGACTACTTCTAAGTTGACTCAGCATGACTTTTGAATGAAACTTGTAAGTTTTTGATGAAGTAGTCAATGATCTAATTTTCCTATCAGTGATATAAACAGGGACACTCTAGTCGGAAAAGATGCAATTTTGGAGCTTGACAACACCGGAAATCTCATACTTACCGACCAAAAAACCACAGTATGGACATCAAACACATCTCGGGCTGGTGTCGAATTCGCTGGAATGTCAGATTCCGGCAACTTTATCCTCTACAACTCTAAACTCAACCCAGTATGGCAAAGCTTCTCACACCCATCTGACACACTTCTCCCAGGCCAACCATTAACAGTTTCCTCAGAACTATCAACATCAAAATCATTCTACCATGGTGGTGGTTACTACACACTAAAAATGCTTCAAAAACCAACTTCACTTAGTTTAGCTCTTACATATAACTTGCCTGAATCTAACAACGCCTCCCCGAAATCTCATTCGAACTATTCATACTGGTCTGGACCTGAAATCTCTAATATTACAGGAGATGTTACTGCATTGTTAGACGATTCGGGAAGTATTAGTATCATTTATGGGGCGTTATCAGATGGAATCATGTATGTATACAAAAATGATGCAGGTGAAGGAGGAACAAAAGCAAATGGAAACAGAACAATACTTAGAAGATTAACACTCGAGACAAATGGGAATTTACGTCTATATCGATGGGATAATGATGTTAATGGGTCTCGTCAATGGGTGCCCGAATGGGCAGCAGTTTCAAATCCATGTGATATTGCTGGAGTTTGTGGAAATGGAATCTGTAACTTGAATGGAAGTAAAACAAATTCTAGTTGCAGTTGCCTGCCAAAGAATAGTAATATTTCTTCTGAATTGAGAAATCCTGATCTTGGGTGCTTGTCTGATTTGTCGTTAATAGTTAACTGCGAAGATTCAGATAAGAATTCGAATTCGAATACTTCGAGATATAAGATAATGAAAGTATCAAATACAAACTACTACTTTAGTAAATCATATGTAATTGCAAATTATAGTGATGAAGAAACGATATCGAAGTGTGGAGATGTTTGTTTATCAGATTGTGAATGTGTTGGTTCTGTGTATGGGTTAGATGACGAAAAAGCATATTGTTGGATACTGAAAAGTTTGGATTTTGGTGGGTATGAAGATCCTGGAGCAAGCTTATTTGTGAAAGTTTTGAATAATGGAACAATACCAGGAGAGAAGAGAAGAAATGGAGACGGTTCAATGAAAGAATCAAATAGTCACCATGAAAAGGTTTTGATTATTCCTATTGTTCTTTGTATGGTTCTTTTGATCGCTTTGCTTTCGTTCTTGCTTTATTATAGCGTTAGTAGACGAAAATCATTAAAGAAAGCGATCGAAAGCTCTTTGAGAGTCTCGGGTGCTCCTGCAAATTTTAACTATCGAGATTTGCAGAATGCTACTAATAACTTTTCGGAATTGCTTGGAACAGGTAAGAGTTAGACGTACTTGTTTGAGATGAAAGTCAACTAGTCCTCCATAATTCATATAGAACAAGGGAACTCAATCCGATTAAGATGGGCTTAGGACTCGGACCTGGCTCGCCAGAGGCACGAGCTCGGGACCTTGTCATAGATTTCATATGTAATAACTAATGATTGTGTTTTCTTTTCGTTTGATTCTTGCAGGAGGATTTGGAAGTGTTTTCAAGGGAGATTTTGGGAATGGCAATCTGATTGCAGTAAAGAAACTAGAAAGAGTTTTACCTCATGGAGAGAAAGAATTCATAACAGAAGTAAACACAATTGGCTCAATGCATCATATGAACTTAGTTCGCCTTTGCGGGTTCTGTTCGGAGGGCTCGCAGAGGTCAGAAAACCTAATTTCTGCAGATTTCCCTTGTTCTTCCATTCCAAGACCTTACACCATTAATGAGTTTTTGATGATTTTTCTCTGCAGACTTCTAGTATACGAGTTCATGAAAAATGGGTCACTGGACAAATGGATATTTCAATCATCTCATGGCGAGAAAAGATTACTCGACTGGCCGACTCGATTTTACATAGCGATTTCGACTGCACAAGGAATTGCATACTTCCACGAGCAATGTCGAAACAGGATCATACATTGTGATATTAAGCCAGAGAATATCTTATTAGATGAGAATTTCTGTCCAAAAGTATCAGATTTTGGATTAGCTAAGTTAATGGCAAGAGAACATTCTCATGTTGTAACTATGGTTAGAGGAACAAGAGGTTATTTAGCACCCGAATGGGTGAGTAATCGACCGATAACTGTTAAAGCTGACGTTTATAGCTTCGGAATGCTTCTTCTGGAGATAATAGGCGGTCGGAGAAACCTAGATATGTCATTTGATTCAGAGGAATTCTTTTATCCTGGATGGGCATTCAAGGTATGTATCCTCTGTGTTTGCTTTTTGTTTGCCTGGATCTGTCTTGCTCGAGTTTAACATATCTGATTTGATTCATCGAAGTCTAACCTATTACGTTATCTCTGATTCAAATGAACCCAAAATAAGCACAACAAATCAGAGAAGTTAGTTGCAAGAGTTAACTAAAAAAACAAATACTCTAAAATCTGACTCAAGTCAATTCTGGTCACTAGTTAGATTTCATATTGTTTAAACAAACATCGCATCAACCAATTGTTCTTGGTTTTTGTAATCAAACGGTGTATAATTGTTCTGTTCTTCCAGGAGTTGACAGAAGGGACACCGATGAAAGTTGCGGATAAGCGGCTAAACGGGATGGTAGAGGAAGATGAGCTAGTGAGAGCCCTGAAAGTAGCATTTTGGTGCATACAAGATGAAGTGTCTATGAGACCTTCAATGGGTGAAGTAGTGAAGATGTTGGAAGGATCAGTTGGTATAAATGCACCACCAATGCCCCAAACAGTGTTGGAATTGATTGATGAAGGCTTAGATCAAGTTTACATAGCCATGAAAAGGGAATTCAACAACCAGTCTAGTTTCTTCACCATTGCCACTCACACTTCCTCGCATGCTACTTGTAGCTATTCATCAATGTCTCCCAGATAAGCCAAGATTTAACCTAGATCGCCGTCAATTTAACAGGACTGCAGTTTCTGATTTTGGCCGTCAAGTGCCTGATTGTGGTGCCACTGCGTTGAGTCAGGGAAGGAAGGTTTCAATACGGTGTCGATGTAAAGAAACATGAACAAAATCTCACCGCATCTCAAAAAGGGTTTGTCGCCTGCAAGAGGTTATAGCTTTCAACCAAATGGACTTAGGCGGTGTCTTTATTTATTGTTTGAATCCGACTTGCCTAAGTGTTAGTTGTATGAATCTGAGTGCTACAAGTCTAACTTGTTTTGGTTAGGAGCACAGGTCATTTCAGGAAATGGGTTGGAACCAAAATCAACTCCAGCCCCATTCAGACAAGTCATATGAACGAGTAAAAAAGAACATTCTGAAATCTGACTCAAGCCAAAATCTGAATCTGAAAGAACACACTAGTGGCAAAACTACTATCTAGAGAGGTTCTTAGAAAAAGTACCAATAACTCGTGATTCATTGCATTCTCAATGTATTCAAAGATCTTCGAGAGATGCACAATTTTCTTAGGCCAAATGTAGGTTGATCATCTAAGAATATTTTGAAGTCTAAGCAGAACCAAATAATTAAAACGATAAGAAACCGAATAAGGTCTTATTCAACATACCTCAAATCAAAACAAATAAACAAATTTCAAGTGTTAAAAAATGGTCAAGACTGTTTTTTAATCTCAACTTTTTCTTCTTTTACATTAAAGATGCTAGATTACTAGTCTACAATTGAAAACAAAGGAGAAAACAGGTTTATGGTTCCTAGAAGACACTCACATAAAGTCATAATCGTCAAGGGCGTCGTATGTATTCGCCACAGCCTCATCATCGGGCTTATCAACATGAAGTTGTTTCTTCTTCGCGGCTGAGAGACAAGAAAGCAATAGAAGAACTACTGATTAGAGAAGAGATGTTGCAAGAAACGAGAATTATTTTGAAACCTATCAATGGACTCCAAATTTTTTCCAAATTTTGAATTAATATTAATAGGAAAAAAGAGGAATAAAACAATGATAGGGGTACAATACTAACACGAAGGGGTCTAATTACAAATTAAAATACTACCACACATGAAAGGCTCTATTTTATGTTTGGTGCCTGCCTTTCGTTATGACATTCTGAATGACAATAGTGAAGTTCGACGTTTGGCGATGCAAATAACTATATTCTCTCGTATACTAATATATCACTTATCTGTTGATTTATTCATCAACTTATTACGTATATCCATATTTTATAATATGAGATGTAACATAGACATAAATATCTATATAATGCGGGTGGTGCCGTGCCGCCCACGGTCCACTATTTAAAACTACTCCATCCTGCCTCGGCTTTCGCCTCTGACAACCTTGCATGAATGGAGACGAACCTCAGGGAATGTCTTAAACTACACATTGAGCATTTTCATCCATCTGAAGTTTGGATCACCCAAACAAACTAATATAAGGTGGTTACCTGTTTTTTTTTTGCCGGCATTGGCTTCTTTCTCTGCCTTAAGCTTTTCATTTGCAATTGCTGTAATGGAAGAAGCAACCTCTTTCGCATCAGCCGCCTTTAGTGATGTCATCGACAGTCTCATTACAGCTTTGAGTAAGCCCAAATAGTGGAAGCTTTTCTGCAACAATATCAAGACTTGACCTGTGAATCATATGAGATAAAAATGCTAATTGATAATTGAAGAACCTAACACCAGTTAGAGAACCTAAATCTTATCATAAAACGGTCTGGGGCATGAAACTGAATATCAAGCTTCACGTGATGACATAAAACTCTCATGCCATGGTGGCCAGAGGATCCAGAAATCGAGAGGATTACTAGAACAAATTAATAGGACAAAGATCAAATATATACATCTTTGGAGGTCTTTCTAACCTATATAACAAACAGAACCACCAGTTCAGAATGCAACGACCAAGTCTGCTTACCTCATAGGGACGAAGGTTATGAGCGATAAGCTCAGCGTACTCCAAGAAATCACTCTCCGATTTTGGAATGAAAGTATCTAAGGACTTATCATCGCCTTTCTTTCCGAATAATTCTTTGGTGGACTTATAATCAGCTTCTTCCACGAGCCTGTAATGGAAAAAAATAAGTATAAAACTATTAATCACTCGTGTGGTTATGCATTGTAATCATTAATATAGCACTCTAAGACACTGAACCGTTGGTAGCTCTCTAGTCTCTAACTCTACTGATTAGATGGGTAACAAGTTAAATTCATGACCAACCAAATCACATTATCAATGATAACTGTATATACTACACCAAACTAAAACTAGATGGTAATCTATTTTACCTTTGTTGGTGAAGCTTCTCTGCAATAGGATCCAGAACTTCTTGGGGTTCTGTGATGCTGGTTGACGCTTTACTTGCACCGGCTTTACCCACAGATTTCTTGGCGGGCTTTTCTGGAGGAGGTTGTGGTGCAACTACCTAATCATAATAACAACATATGAAATATGCTTAGAGAAAACCCTACATAAGGGGAGGTAATCAATGTGCAAGTAGTTTAGTCCTTTCAGTGAGGTAATTAGTTCGAAACTCAAGTTCGAGATTCAATATTGTGTAGTCGAAGAGAACTCAACGAACAAAAGATCACCCAAATAAATACTGTCTAATATATTTTTTGTCAAACGAAGTCACGCAAAGTGAAATATCCATGGGTAAGTCATTTGTTTCTATACATTGAATTAGTAATACATCTCTAGTTGTTCACCTTTTCCAGTACATATTGTAATTTATAACTTGCCTCATTTTATTATTTCTTCGGATGGGTGTAGTTGTCTCGTTTTACAGAGAAGGAAAATCTTTTGAGCTGTTAACGACCAAGTTTAACTATATTTAGTCGATTCAATTGGAAACCGCCGAATAGTGACCCCAATTACCCAATGTCCGAAAGTACTTCCAAATTCAAACAGTGTTTCAAAACTTAGAAATCGTAAACAAAAGCCTTTGATCAAGTGAAGTGTTAAGTGGCATTCATACACATGACACTTAATAAGAAAAAAATACGCTTTCCAGATTCCTCCATAAGATGCATGTAATTAGTTAATAAACCTACAGTATCCCTTTTTTTCTTTCTTTCTCGATATGGATAATGGATGTAATAGCCTAATAGGGGCATCAGATAATAACTATAAGGAGCATGCATTACCGGAGCAGGTTCATCGTCATCCTCCCAAGATTCCTTTACATCATTATCTTCTTGGTCTTCATCGTCCCATCTACTTCTAGGTTCTTCCTTCTTAAGAATTGGTGCAACTGGTTCATCGACCTCTGTCATAAATGCGAGCAATTATTAATTGGAGAAAGAATTTTAAGATTTCCAAGGTTACTTAGGCAGCTTCCCTAGTCTGCATTAGAAAGCCCTTGATTAAAGCTCAAGTAGCAATGCTTCTTTTAAAGAAAAACCATCAATATTATTTCATGCTTATAAATAAAACAAGGTTTACTATCAGAAGCAAACAGTGGTTCAGGGTTCATTAATTCATAACCATCTCAATTTGCAGTTGAAAAATTTGAATAGATAGATGTACAAAGTAACAAAACCGTTAGCCTAAAGAAACTACAATAGACTGATTAGGCACCTAGGGGCCAAAAGAAAGTGTGAAAATTACAATGAATTCATCAAGGCTTCCCAAGAATAGGTAAAATCCATAATCATTCTCACTCTTGAAGATTATTATTATTATAAGAAAACATCCCCATCAAATGAAACATTTGGCCCAAGATAAACGACCGGTCGGGTACAAAATCTATTCAAACATAAAATGAATAAAATATGTATGACCAAGTGAATTTCCATAGATAACTTATCAAGTTCACTGAGTAGTATACGTACTAACTTGCACATGCTGAGGCATTAGCGAGCAAAATATTGGAAGGTCTATTTGTGAGATCATTTTTCATTATATGATGTCACCCACCTAATTACCTCATTACTAGGAGAACAAACTATCTAATTAATGCCTAATGACCATTGTTTGAAAATCATTTTATCTCTAGAGTCCAAACACACAGTTTGCATAATAAACAAAAAACGAAGTGACGACTGAGAAAAAGAAAACTTACCCCAATCTTCCATCTTGTCGTACTCTTGACACCTAGTTCAAATATCAACAAAATCTGAAAAAGGATCCTGCATATACGAAAGTGCTCAACCTGTAAATGATCTCAATTCATATTCTCAAGTAGAAGGAGCTAAAAAAACTTTCTTTGACTATATCAGTATATCAATTTATCTGCTGGAATGTGGAAACACTTAATTGGGTATCTTTGGTGCCCAATCAGTTTCACATAACATATATATCTAATAACCCAATTAAAAGAGAAGACCTTTTATTCATCCTATCAAGAGTTGGCTACTTGTTGTATTAGATCTTAACCCTAAAATTGCAATCTTGGTTGATTCTAGACCAGTAAAACTCGAATAAAAAACGTAACTAGCAGGCCCAAGTAACTCAAAGCAACCAAAATGGGGAACTAAAACCAATTATCATTTCATTTCCAAATCCAATCTCGAATAAACCCATAAGAAAAACGATTATGAGCAACAGAAAAAGAGATCCCAACTCTGAAACCCCTAATCTTATCATATCTACATTAAAAAAAAAAAGAGAGTACCCCCAAAATGTCGTAAAATTCCCAACTTTGAGTAAACAAACTTCTGATTATCCTCGCGGAAGAATAAATGAAAGCGAGGGGAATCTCAAAACAGTGGCTTTAGTAGATTAGTTGGTGTTTTGAAGAGCTGCCGCCATTAAAGAGTTTCTCCTAGTAGTCCTTCAGAGTGTTTACCAGATGAGACTTGAGAGTGAGAGAAGGTAGAGAGAGAGTAAGAGACTGATCCCTAAATCAATTTTGAAAAATTGTTAATCCCCCAAAAGTCCCTAAAGGTGGTTGATTTGAGAAACAAAAACCATTTGTGGGAAAAAAAATTATTTGGGTGTAAATATTTGATTTCTCTCAAAGCCTCATTGTCACCACTTCTTCTCTTCACGTCGGCATATTGCCACGACGTTTTATCTTTTTTTCTTGTATCTTCTTTTTTCTCTTTTCCTTCCACCACCACCACTGGTCGACCACTACCACCACCACCATCTCCGATTCTCTTTTTCTTTTTCTCTTTCTCTCTTCGATTGAAACCTTCGACGATTTCTGATTGAAAACTATGGGATTTCATTTCATTTCTGGCAAAAACACATGCGGTTCTAGTGGCCTAGTCACGATTTTAACCTTATTTCCTATTTACTTTCTCCCGTAACTCATCTTTATCTCATTTCTTTCCCCGTGAAGATTGTTCGTGTTCTTTTGTGAAAAGTTGACTTTAAGTTTTATTCACGTGTTTACTTATTAGTATAATTTAAGGTTTTGCATGCATCCAGACAAATTTAGAGTTTAAAACAAGTCTTTATTGCAATATAGAAAAAGAAAGTGTTTAACCTTCTTTGCCAAATTATACGTTATATTTCGCTTCTCTTTACTATTTTGGAGTTTATGCACTCTAATAGTTGCAACCACGATACTGGTGACAACAGTGGTTATTTTAATGTCTTTATTATACAATTGTAGTGATGATGGTGGCAGTAGTGGTGGTTTAATATTGAAACATTATGCACTAAAAAACATTGAAGTCGGGAGGGAAATAACCAAACAACAAAGCGAGGAAACTGTCAAGCTAAGGAGGCGAATATCCATCGAACAAACTAATGGGTTAAAAGGTGAATTAGTCATAAATAAGGGAGTATTTAGAGATGAATCAAAGTCTCTTCCGGCAAAAATACCCCCTCTATAATTGTTATGAGACGAAAATACCCTTAAGACTGTTTGTTGTTATATTGGGAAATTTGGACCTTCACTTTTGTTGTTTGTTGAGAAAACGGATTTCTTTCTTCTCCACTCTCCTTTACTCTCTCTACTTCCTCTCAGAGAAGAAGCTCTACCAATTTCCTTGACTGAAAATCCTTCTCTCTCCTCTCTCAGGTAAATTTTCTCTCTCTTTCTATCTCTACTCTCTACTCTCTCTTTTGTAGTCTCTTTCTCTCTCATTTTTAGGTTTAGTTTTTCTTTCTCTCTCTAGAAATCAAAGTTTCCATTTTTGTTCTTAGTCAATATATTTCATTTCAAGTGTTTTATAGTCTTCATTACTAGTAATTATTAGAAAATCAAGTTATTTTAGTCATGTAATTGGGTCGAGATCTATTTGATTTTGTTTTTGGAGAACGAATTAATGTATTGATAGGGGCAAAAAGTGTTAAGTATAAAACTCAAGATCTCACTCTAGGAAGCTGGATCGAGTTAAAAGATCCTGAAAATTAAACTAGATAAAGTTAATGGGTATGCATTAAAACATCCCAATTTACAGTGAAATCAGTACAAAATTTAGTTTGTAAATAGTCTAGATTGCAGAAGTTCTTAAAAGGCAAACCCTTAATTGGGTATACCTTATAGTTTATACTGAATCTTTCTAAATTTATGTTTTGTATAAAAACATTAGGGTTTATATAGTAAGTGTTAATGTTAGAAATTTTCGAGACACGATAGTGGATGGAGTTTCTTCAATTTATGACTTTTTCGTGTTTTTGATAATTTATACATGTTTTTGTGTTGATTAGAGAGAGGAAAATAAAATTAGGAAGTGGTTTGTGTTATTAAAGTAAATCAAAGGGGGGTGGGTCCAACTGGGACAACCATGAAAGTGATGAATGACCAAAGAAAGAAAAGCAATTGGTGAAAATATTTAAGATATGGATTAAGATTTGCAACGACCATCAACGTCATCATTATATATGTAAGTCTCTCTTGCGTGGATGATCTAATATTATCAAATCGCATGCTGCTAAAGAAGCCAAGGGAAGATGAAGAAGAAGATTATCAAGAATTGCATGATGGAGGAAGAAGAGGGGAAACAATTGGAAGAGAGAGGTAATGCTAGTGGTGGGAAGACGGTAATGGTAGGAGTGAAATTAGATCAACAAAGTAAAGAATTACTTACATGGGCTTTGGTTAAAGTTGCTGAACCTGGTGATCGTGTCGTTGCTCTACATGTTCTCCACAACTCTGGTACCTGCTCTTCCTGATATCCAACTTGATATTTCTTACCCAGAAAAACCAATGATTTTTTATTTTTAATTTTGCAGAGGTTGTCGATCGAGATGGTAAATCATCGCTTCTCTCTCTTGTCAAAGCATTTGATTCTGTACTTGATGTCTACGAAGGTTTTTGCAACTTAAAACAGGTAAATTCCACCCTGCTCCATTGGCCCATTTTCTCTTTGTAATAACGTACAATAGTTAATCACTTTCTGTTGTTTCTTTTGCAGGTTGATCTCAAGCTTAAGATCTGTAGAGGTTCTTCAATCCGGAAAATCCTCGTTCGAGAAACAAAATCATATTTGGCGAGTAAAGTAATTGTGGGTACTGCAGATAAGAAGCTCCATGGAATTACAAGTTCTACTTCTGTTGCTAAATACTGTGCCAGGAAACTCTCCAAGGATATATCTGTTCTTGCCGTCAATAATGGCAAAATTATCTTCCAGAGAGAATCATCTTCTCACACCTCTTCTGGCTCAAGCGGTTAGGCTAATTGACCCCTTCTTCTTCACTTATTATCTTCTCTTCTAGTAGGAATTATCTCAATCTATTATGGTTACCCTATTTGTAATCAGGTAATGAAGATCATCATGTGCATCAAAATTTGTTTTGGGCTTTCCATCGAACTTTGAGTAAGAAATGTAAAGAAGTAAACAAGTCAACTGCAAATTATGATCAAGGGATATCCCTAAAGAAGAAATGTACAACTTGTTCCCAAACTTCTGATTTAGTCCCAGCAAGCCCTAATGATTCTACAAATACTAGTGACACCAGACAATTAGCAGGAGAAGAGTCGTCATCTGCTGATGCCTTAGTAGATAATTCTATGGCTTTAGTGCCCGTACAAAATCTAGAGGCATGCTCCACTTCAACTTCCCTCGTAGTTCGAGAAATTACCGAATTAAGACCTGGTTGGCCTCTCCTCCGTCGGGAAATCTTGTCAAACAAGCATAAATTGCAAAGATCTAGATTCAAGGAAATATCTGTAGTTCAATGGGCAATGCAGTTGCCTTCCCGTCTTTCTTCGTCTGTCGTTCATTCTATTGATCAGAATGAACGTAGTAGTATTAGTAATACTAGTAGCTGTAATAATGGTAGCGATTGCGATCAGAAAGATCGTTTTCCTAGTGTGGGTTTGGACGCAGAGAGTGGTGCAATTGTTCTAGTTGGAAAAGATTTTGTATCTTTACCCTCCTCTCCTAACCATAATCTCGAAAAGAAGCTACCGAAAGAATTGGAGTCTCTTCATGAAAGGTTCTCTTCAACATGCCGATTGTTCAGTTATCAAGAACTTCAGTCTGCCACTTCAAACTTCATGCCAGGTTTGTTTCTTCTTCGTCCTAAAGTTTATGGTTACGTTACTTGGTGGAGTAGGTTCAGAAATTCTAGATTTTGTTTTGCTCTAACGACCAGACTTCCGAAATTTTCAGAGAAATTTATTGGCAGCGGAGGGAGTAGTCAAGTATATAAAGGGTGTCTTTCTGATGGGCATGAGCTTGCAGTGAAGATCTTGAAGCCATCTGAAAATGCTATGAAGGAGTTTGTCTTGGAAATTGAGATCATCACTGCCTTACATCACAAGAACATCATTTCTCTCTTTGGTTTTTGTTTTGAGGATGGTAATCTACTCTTGGTTTATGACTTTCTATCAAGGGGAAGCCTGGAAGAGAACCTTCATGGTACTTCAATAACTTTTCAATTCTCTTTGTCTACTTCCAATTGAAATATTCAAGTTCTTCTTTATTTAATCTAATCTTGTTTCTTTCTATCAATTAACTAGGTACTAAGGAAAATCCTTCAATGAGTTGGCCAGAGAGATTTAAGGTCGCCGTCGGTGTAGCTGAGGCACTTGATTATCTTCACGGCAATGAACAAGCCGTGATCCACAGGGATGTGAAATCATCCAATATCCTTCTCTCTGGTGATTTTGAGCCTCAGGTAATTTTTTGTTTGCCGTTTTCATACTTTATGCTTATGCGTCAATGACGATTCGTTTGAAGCTTTGAAAGCTGAATTTTTTATTCTCTGTGTGTCAGCTGTCAGATTTTGGGCTCGCTAAATGGGCTTCAGATAGTACATCCCAAATAACCTGTACCGATGTCGCAGGAACTTTCGGGTTTGTCATTTTTACCTGAAAGTTCATGATTACTTGATGTACTGGAGTAAGTTTACTTCATAATAATTCATCTTCTTGCAGATACTTGGCTCCTGAATACTTCATGTATGGTAAGATAAGCGAAAAAATTGATGTTTATGCATTTGGTGTCGTACTTCTTGAGCTTCTTTCTGGAAGAAAGCCTATCAACAGTGAATATCCTAAGGGCCAAGAGAGCTTGGTAATGTGGGTAAGTGGTATTTTGAATTTCCTTCCTACTATATTTGTTTCTTTGACATCAACTTATAATGAAAATTATGGCCATGACTAGGCTAAGCCTATTCTAAATGGTGGGAAGGTTTCACAATTGTTGGACCCCGAAATGGTTGATACTTACGACCATGATCAGATGGAAAGGATGGTTCTTTCTGCTACTCTTTGCATGAGAGACGAGCCTCGATCTCGTCCTCGTATGAACCTTGTAAGTCGTTCCTTCTAGCTCATTTCAACTGCAATTCTAGTTTATTTCATATTTGAAGATTTTGATGCAGTTTTGTTCTTGAGTCCAGGTCTTGAAACTCTTAAACGGTGATGCCGAAGTAATCAAGTGGGCGAGACAGCAAATTAGTGAATCAAACGACATCAATGGAGTAGAAGAAGAAGAAGAATCATTTCCAGTTCCTAACATCAGATCGCATCTTAACCTCGCATTACTAGACGTGGAAGATGATTCACTGTCTATTAGCAGCATTGAAGATGGCATTTCTTTGGAGGAATATTTGCAAGGAAGATGGAGCAGATCATCAAGTCTGGACTAACCTACTCCGACTTTCTACTACATGGAAAATACTCATTCTTCAACTTCTATGATTCTTCTTCGTGCATATTTTATGGGTCCATATTTTTCCTTCTATTTATCGTGTCCATTTTATTTATTTCCATCATCCTTGGCTTTGATGAGAGGTTGTTTATAGGTGTTAACCCTCCTTGCCTCAATAAAAGGACTTGTTTTGGTCTCTAATTTGTCTAGGTGGTTACATATATGCATATATGAAGGGTTTGTCTAGAAGTATTAGTGGCTTATTTGAAAAGAAAAACATGAGAGTTGATTTTTTTTTTTTGTTGAAGGACATGAGAGTTGATTTGGAGAAGTGTTTTTTATGGTGCACATAAGAAAAACTCAAAAAAGTAGTTGCTTGAGAATATAATCAATCCCAAACAAGGGGTTCATAAAAGCAAGAACTTGTATGTATTTGTATTCAATTTATTATGTTTATAATGGGAGTTGGTTTGTCCTCTATTTTTTCATTAATTACAGATTTTAGTTGAAGCAAACACATAGGCAACCAATTTTATTTTTTTGTCATGACCGAGGCATTGGTACATGGACACGATGTGATAAACGTGATAACTATCGAAATACTACCTGTCTAAAGCCTGACGAAATTAAATGGTCTAAAGTCCACAGAAAGTACTTTTGTTTATTCCAAATTCAATATTCTTAGATTTGTATTTCCATGTGATCGAATCTGGGACCTCCGAATTGCGGAGTATATGCACTTAAACAATAAACACTAACCCTATCTGTTTCTATTGAGTCGTCTATCTTTTTGGGAAAAGTAAGACTGAGTCGAACCTTTTCATCTCTATAGTAACTTGAACCTTTTACTTTCTCAATGTTGCTACTGAATTAAAGTATGCTTCACCAGAATCCGAGTGTTTGGTGACTAATAATTAAAATGTTGATTTTTACATGTTAACACGAGAAAAGAGCCAAACTCATGATATATGGTTTGAGGGCAAACTTTTTACACCTTTAAAGTATTATAGCCGAAAGTTGTACATTGGATTCAGCCATTCATGTTCAAATCCATGAAGTTGGATTCCTTAATGAGAGGAAAAGAAAAAAAAGTGTTAAAGTTTCACCTTTTTTGCTTGTTTGGCTTTAAATGACTCCTTTTCCTTCTCTTAATACCATAAGAAATGGCAACAAAATGATTAACTTGTGAATGATCCGAAAAAGATTTAGATATCAAATCAACTTTTTATTATGAGGATTTAGTGCCTTGTTTATGTAGATATGTAAAAATAATGTTTAATGACCAAATCAATTTTCAATTATAAAATTGTACTAACTGGCTAAAAAATGCTAAACTGAAAGCTTCTGTTTTAAATTTGGTAACCCTAGTTGATGAAGGTGGAGAGAGAGATAAAGATAATAAAAAAGAGACTACTGAGGAAAACAACTTAGAGTGAAGGCATCTTTCAGAAACGGGAGTGTTACGTGTACAAAATTTTTGATAAAATTCTCGACTTAATGACTCATTTTCATTAAAAGACAAAAGTTGATCAAAACTTGACTTTGATCCGGACCGTTTTTTAGAATTTTGTCAAAGATTCTTTGTACACTTTAACATTTCCCTTTTGTAAAAGTTGAACTTTTAACTCTCGACGATGAACCTTTAGAAAAGAGGATCAAATCATCAAAATTTACGGAAAAAAAAGAAGATTAAATATTTAGCTAGTTATAAATCAGGGAAAACTAAAACTGCATTCAACGTAATCTCTGACGACTCATTTTCTTATACATGGAGTGACTTGTTTGACACCTACCCCATTTGTTTCCTAGGTTAACTAGAGTTTTAGCCCCATTATTTACGAGAATTCACATCCAGGACTCATCTGGTTACACTAATACGAGTCTTGGTGTGAAGAGAAAATTGAACTTGTTGTATTAGACGTACTGACTCAAACTTTGTTTCTACCCATTCGAATCCAACATAGATTAAGTCTCGATTTAGACATATCAGACTCAGACGAGTCAGGTTACACTTGAAGACTCAACCATGATGTCTCATATCATCAGAAAATTAGTTCGCATAGGTTTTGTGAGAATAGTTACACATGAAAGAAGGAATATCTAACAATCAAGAATATAATATCTAGGTCATCTCATAGTCAATTAATTTTGAGTTGGATGACTACATACCCAAAAGTTTCGAAGAGTTCTTAACTTTCTAGTCAGTTCAAGATTAGAACCAATTGGAATGGCTCAATCTGGTTCCGAACTTAATATTTTAGTTCCATTTCCGTTGAAAATAACATACTACTCCTAACATGAAACTTTGTCAATTCTGGCTTGAAACGGAGACTGCAACTACCACTCTCTTTCTCTCTCTATATCACCATCTCTCTCTCTCTCTCTTTCTCTCTCTATAGCAATAACTCCAAAACCCACTTCCCAATGTTGCTTCTACTCTACTTTAACACTTTCTCTCTCTTGCTTAATTTCGTTTGATCTCCTACCTTTTACCTAACGCCACACAACTTATCTAACAATTAATACTTCCAGCATCTTCTCTCTCTCTCTCTCTAAAACTAGGAGTAGTATTTGTTTAACTTCTAGGGTTTCTTGGGTTCTGCAAAAACTTCTCTGTTTCATTAACAAGAGATCATGGAAATGTTGCATTCTCATTCTGATCATCTCCCCATGACTTTTGATGAGATTTCCATGGAAAGAAGCAAGAACTTTGTCAAAGCTTTGCAGGTAACTTCTCCTCTAATATGGGTTATTCTTATGTTTAATGATCTAAATCTCTAGGGTTCTTTTTTTTTTGCCAAATCTTACCATGGAGTTTCTTTGGGTTGAATGAATGACTAGTTTTCCATTGTATTTTGATAGTGATCATACTTTCTGATAAGCACAAATTCTAGATATGGTTTAGCTGCCATTGCTTTTGTTATCAAATCACATTATGTTTTTGGAATCTTGAACTTAAAGATTTGTTCATAAATCAAATGGGTATTTTTGTATACTGCATGATATTATTATTAACCTGGGTTTACCCTCACAGATTTTATTCACTTACCAAATGGTGAAATGGGTTTCTCTGTTCAGATTTCAGAACTAGATTTGCAATGAAATCAGTTGTGATTTCCAAGTTTATTCTTGTATTTTATCAATTATCAGCTTATTCATTATGTGAATCATTGAATTGTTTGGGTTGGATGATTCAGGAATTGAAGAATTTGAGGCCTCAATTGTATTCTGCTGCTGAATATTGTGAGAAATCTTATCTTAATAGCGAGCAGAAACAGATGTAAGATTACTTTGCCCGCCTATTCTGTTTGAAATTTACAATTTCTTTGAGACTTTAGAATATGTTAGCTAAACACTAATTTGATTTAGGTTAAGAGTTACTAAATCCGAAATATGATCCAACATCCAAATAAAGCTGGCCTTCTCATTAACTCTTTCCCGTATTCTTCCTTTTTACCATTAGAAAGATCGAACTATTTATCTCAAACACTTTTGGCAGTTTGCCACATTTTCAGAGAAAGAGCTTTTCTTTTAACTTGATTCTTGACGTCTATGTTATCTCCAAAAAATAGGTTGCTAACGTTTTAGAAAAATAGGAAGGTTCGAGATTTTGTAACCTTAACAAGAGGTTTTAGGATTTGTAAATGACCCAAATTGGAATATCAAGCTAGGACTACCCACCCGACTGGAATACTTGACTATCGTGATGATTGGACTCTTTATGGTGCATAATGATCGAGCCGCAAACCCTGATCCTGTGAACCTTTAGTGTTACCCACAAATAACATGTGATGTGCTTGCTTTGTTAATGGATTTTAGCATTATTTCCTTGGTTGCCGTTGTAATCTAAGACCCTTTACTGTATCAGGGTACTCTACAACCTCAAGGACTATGCATTACAAGCCCTTGTAACTGCCGTGGATCACCTGGGTACTGTAGCTTACAAATTAAATGATCTTTTTGAACAACAGACATTGGATATCTCGACCATGGAACTAAATATCTCTCATCTCAATGAGGTATATTTACAACCGTACTAAATATTTCGTTGAAGAAAGCTTGTTTTCTTTTCTTTTTTCAAATCTTCTTGAACTTTAGAAAATATATGAAGTATGGTAGCTAACATACTCACCATTCTTATCTTAGAAACTTCTTACTTGCCAAATTTACACGGAGAAAGAAGGTTTGAGGCAGCAACAATTCCTTACTACCATTCCGAGACATCACAAACATTACATCCTACCAAGTATGAGGGAGACCTGTTATTACTCTCATTTGCTTTTGGTAAGTACGAGACTGGTTCTAATTCTTACTCTTTTGATTCCTTACTAGATTCAGTCAACAAAAAGGTGCAGTTTAGTCCACAAATACAGACAGATGCCAGACAACAAAGTACTTATTCAAGGCCCCGTGCTAATCCATCAGGTATCTTATTTCATCTGTGAAGGGTGTAGAGATAGGTTAATTAGTTTTTTCCTCCTTACTCCTATCCTGAAATATGTGACATGAGAGGCCGGTGAGACTCCGTTTTAACTTTTATTAGTGTGTAGACCAACAAACATATGAATACTCAAATAGAGTTTGTCAAGATTGTTGTAAGTGGGGTGTCATATTATTCTACAAGGTAGAATGAAAACAAATTACCCATATATTGTTTATAACTCATTTGTTAGTTCGGAACTGTAGCTCACTTGGTAAATTGCGGTTTCTATATTTCTTTTGGCTTCAATAATTACTTCTTTGTATACTGTATAGACGAGTATGTCAGTAGTGATAAATATTTACATGTTTTAGGTACTAATGCTGCACAAACTCTTTCGTGGCATTTAGCATCTGAAACTATTTCAACCTTGAATGCCACAAATCATGCTTTGATACGGTATGTTTTCTGAACTTCCGAAGGAACAATAGACAGCATGAGCCCTAATGTATTTTGTGGGCTTTAAGCTCTGAATCTCTTGCGTCATTTTTACTGCAGACCTGATGACTCGAAAGCTAGTGGGACAACTTCTGGAGCCTTCCACTTGTTAGGTATTACTAATTTAGTAACCTCTTGTGTTCATTGTCCAGTTATCTTTGTTAGATTCCTAATTGAGGTTTCTAAAGTCAACTCTACTATAGGAGTATATCCATTTAAAACAAGATACGTTATTCTTGTAGATTCTAAAGAAGTTGCCTCGTCAAAGTCATCACCTTCCCATCTCCTCTCGGCTAGTCGAAGTCCTGCTTTTAGTCCATCTCGGAAAACATTTGGTGTCAAATTGAAGGTAATGTTAACATCAAATAATAACCACATACATCTATGTTCTTCTAAATTAGTGTGTAGCTAGTAGCATGGAGAACCAATACATGGTATCCGTTCTTGGCTCCAGTACGAGGTGTTGAATACGATAACCTAAAAGTTTCAGTATGGAAACAAAAGCGCAGAACGTAATGCGAAACTTACACACAAATATATATATATATATATATATATATATTATATATGTTAAGCTAGGTCAAGGTGACAAAACCCATTTGGTTGCAATTTCGGGGAGGAGGTAGTCATGGAATTCGTCTATAAGTGAACTTTTTAGTTTGATTTACCATTCATCTTCTGTGAGGAGATAATCCTTAACTGGAACTCGTTTGCAAGTGGACCCAACTTTAGTAGGTCCTTTTATCCTATGACCAATTTGATGGATGATTTGAAGTGTTGAATCAGGGATAAATGTTTTTACCATATAAGCCATTCACACTAAATCTAATCATGTCTATAAAATAGAACAAATGAAATATTTCCTATATTATGTAAATGATGTAGATCTGGTGGCTCCGCAATACACAAGAAGTTGCTGAAACTGATTATATTGGCGATGGTCACTCTTTATTTTTTAGTAAACGTAATACTGATATTTAAACATAGCCTCATATATGATTGAACTGCTTCCGCTCTGAGCTCCATAATAGAAACCCCGTAATCTGTTTCGAGGATCGTCATTATGTAACAAAATTAGCAAATTATCTTCTGCAGGAATCTATAGAGGCGTCGAGACCATCAACACCATTCAGATCTTTTGACAAAATGAATCATCATGAGACTGTTCGTTCACCTTCTCGTAGCAAAAGCATTCTCTCAGCATTCTTCCCAAAGCAAAAGACAGCAAAGCCAATATCAATCTACACCAAATGACTCTACTACCCTAGTCTCGAAACAAGAAACATAAACTGCACTACTTGTTTGTTTCAGATATCTTCTTTATTGCCTTCTTATACGGACTAATTGTTGTATCTACGTTGGGCGAGAAAGCATCTCTTGACTTGCAGTTTTTACGGGAAAATACCAGCTAGAATGATCTTTTGATATCTTCTACCGGAAGCCTGGCCACGAAACAAAAACGAGGTCTAGTTTTGCTCTTCAACGATACAAATTGGTGAACAAAATGTAGATTACTTTTCTTTTTAGTTTAATGTTTGTAAAGAGAGTTCATTGTCTAGATAGTAATCAGGTTGTTGTAGTGGAGGGGGTAAATTTGTATTGATGTTGTATGAAATTTGATTGATCTTGACTCTAGTAGATATAGATGTCGGTTGATGAGAGCTGAAAGTCTGAAAACTCGTAATGATGTTAATGATGACATATATTTCTTGAGCCTTTTCTTTTCTTTACCTCTTTTCTTATTTTAGGCTAATGTTCAATTTAACCCGTATGGGGATATATATATATATGGATGTTGGTATTTTCTCATTGTCTAAATTTTTTTTTGTTGAAGGGTCATTGTCTGAATGTGACTCATCTCAATTGTACCAAGTAGATCCAAAGTCAATTTGAATCAGCCATTCAGACGATTTACACGGAAACAAATTTGAAAATATGGATCTTTCCAAACAAAAAGCAAGATGTGCGCGGCTGTGTTTTTAGGTGTTTCTCCGAAAATCTTACCACCATCTTGACTTTCCAACCTCCAAATATTTCTGTTTCGAAAAGATTAAAATTGTGACTTCAACAAAAAAAAAAAAAAGAAGTAAACATTTTGGGGCACCACGCATCAAAAGAGACCCACGGCTTGAACGTCCTGTCACCTAAACGGCGTATGTTGCTAATGGCGCATATCTTACCTTAACCCGAAGGTTTGGGTTTCAGGCGAAAATCCTCTTCTCAGCTTCTACTTCAACTATATCAATCTGAACCTTGAAACCCTAATCGACGAAGAAGAATCGTCACTTTCCATGTCTGTATCGTCTTCATTCACAACACTGAAAGGTATCAATTTATCTACTAAGTTAGATCTATTAATTCAGTACAAATCTGTTAAACCTAATTATAGTGACACTATAATTTTAGAAAAATTCAACCTTTAGTTAAAGAAAATTTGTGTCAGGGTTCAAATTTCTGTTTGTTAGCATTTCAAATTATGTAAATTTCGGGTGTATTGTAATATTTCGGTTCAATTTTTTCTGGTTTATCTTAAAGAGCTTATCGAATAATAAAAGCAACTTTTTTACACTAACAAAGCTGGAGATTGTGGAAGGTTAATCAATTCGTCAATTTTTACTAATGTGATAACTTGGCAAGTAGAGATCACCCACTTCCCATGTGAATATGCCACAAGGAATTAATTTTAAATCTTACGAGAAGCTAATACTTTGTTTGAAATAGATTTTAGTTCAAATGATTTATGCAACTATTCTAACTTTATAAGTTGTTGGATTGAATAGGATGGTATTTGATTCCGTATGAGTCATGAGATTGTGTTCGGAATTTGGAAAGCATAGGGCCACGTTTAAAGGAGAGAGGATGAATTTTGATAACTTGAAACTTTTTCTTTGGTAAAGGTTAGCATGCTTTAAGGGGTATGCCTCCGTGTCTCGAACCTTTGACCTCAGGGTGGAAACCAACTCGGTAACCACTCCAATGAAGGGTGGAAACCAAGTTGTGAAACTATCTTCGCAATGGAGTCTTTCCTTTTCTTGTATCTATCTTATATTCATAATCAGTCTAATATCTTCTTGTCTAGTAAAGGAAATAGGGAATTCACTATTAGATTCTTTCTTTTATCTTTACAAAAGCTCGAATTGTCTTTCTTTTTTGTGCACAGGATGGAAAATATGCAGTATGCGGAAGAGCTTGTAAGGGAGTTTCTTGTCTTCAGAGGGTTTACAAATACTCTTCAAACATATGAGACTGAGTTGGCCACTGATATTGCTAAAGGATTTCAAGTTGACAAGATCCTAGAATTGGTTTTCTCTTTATATGTACCTAAGTTTCAGGCAGAAAAATTAGTTTCTCTCTTGTATTTTTTCAAGCAGTGCTTCTCCACATCCACTGAGACAGTACTCATCTCCACATTATCAAAATTGGAAGCTTCAATTCTACGTTATTATGTCGTTCATGCTATAAAATCGGGAAGAAAGGACAAAGTTATAGAGTTTTTTGGAGCAAACGGAAATGATTTGCTACAGAGAAACCAAGATTGGAGTCCATGGTTCGGTTAGTTCCTCCACTCCTCACACCCTGCACACATTCACCTGTTCTTTCTCTCTATCTCTCTCTCTCTCTCTCTCTCTCTAAATAACATGTGCTGTTTCTCGATTGAACTTTGCTGCAGCCATTCCTTATATAAATAACCCAAGTTTGGAGCCTCAGTTTCGCGTTTACTTTTCAAGGGAGTGGTTTGATGCTTTACATCTGTCATTCAGGAATTTCTTGAGTGAAATTTTCAACGGTACTCATATCCTTAAATAGGGGCTAGATAGTAATTGATCGTGATAAACTGTAGTTATTAACCTACTGCAATTATATCGCTCATTGGGCCTACCTACGGTCCTCAGTCTTTCA
The DNA here is from genome assembly GCF_041429995.1 of Eschscholzia californica. Classification (NCBI taxonomy): domain Eukaryota; kingdom Viridiplantae; phylum Streptophyta; class Magnoliopsida; order Ranunculales; family Papaveraceae; genus Eschscholzia; species Eschscholzia californica. The sequence goes on along the minus strand of NW_028238483.1, from coordinate 40,011,287 downwards.
CGAGGAGGATGTGGATAGTACCAACATTTAGATCATCTTCAGTTAGACATTAGTTAAAACAAAGTTATTGGGCCTAGATTCTATTATTGGTTATCAATGTTCTGAAAATTCATATAATTTGTGTTAACTCTTTCCAAACCAGCAGTGATAGATTGTTGAATGTTAATCTAGTTATGGTAAAGTTAGGACACAAAAGTTAGCTTTCTCAGTATATTTCTTTCACTCTTAGATTAGGGATTCTATTTAGTTTTGAGTAAAATGGTGCAGTGATCTACAAATTTACAGGTTCTAAGTACTAGTAGAAGTTACGAGGAAAAATATTTGAAGAGGTCATAGATACTTAAAATTTGCATCATGATATCAGTTCAACAATTTCCTAGGGTAGGTTATTATTATTGCTCGTAACTTTGTTGAGTACCCACCGAATTACCTTAACCATAGCACGCATCCCTGGGCTGTTGAAGATCAGTACAGAAAAAAACACTGTTAAGCATCTCAAAAAGGACATCAAGCAACTTAATAATAAGTTGTCACAACTCCAAGTGTTATTGGAAGAAAAGGATGCTCAAATACGCCAGTTAAGGAGGTAAGGATCTGTATTTAATGGGAATGTATTTCGGCAAACTCCATCTTATGAGTTATGATTAAGAACTATAGTTGGTTTGTTACTCAGTACTCCATCAGCAGCTGAATCAAGTCTGTCACAAAAAAGCAGCAACTTAATGTACAACCAATTGGAGACCCTGCAAAAGGGGTCATCCAGAAATTTCAGTGAAACTGGTGCTTCTGAATCTACTTCCTCTGTTGGTGAGAAAGATTGTGAGTCTACCGATAGTTCTATGGTTTCAGCTGGATTGACCCGATTGATGTCACAAAAGGCTTCAAGTTCTCCAGTGGACCTTTCTGTTCGAGATGGTGGAGGTAAAGGTCGCCTTCAGTTTCTGCAATGTTGTAACTATTCTTCTCATTTCTTTGATGTTCTTACAAAGACATGCACTTCTCATCAATTTTTTATAATCACTTCATTTTCCAGTTTTAAAGGAATAACTGATTTTATATCAGGCGGTCACTGAAATATTCTTAGATATGGGAAACAATTGACTTTTAGAGACGGTAGATGCAGTGATGCACTTAGTTTCGTAAAGGTGTTATAGTCTGTTTGAGCTTTCACGCTTCATCTTTTCTGAAGCACACTGCAAAAAAAAATCTGTAGTTTATCCAATTTATGTAATATGGTTGTATGCACAGAAAATGGTGCCGAGATTCAAAGAGAGGAAGAATTTCCAGAAGTGAAAGTAGAGTTCCAGGTCAATTCTGTCATCACATCTCTCATAGTTCTTTCAATTCCTTTTCATTTTTTCCATTATGGAGCCCTATTTCCTTCTTCGAAGTTCGGGTTACCATGCTATACATCTAAAGGTCTTATTACCAATTTATTAGAATACAAATGGCTTTTGTTATTTTGGCTTGCAGGAAACATTCTTAGGCCACACCAGTCCAATAACTAGGTCCCGCTTTTCTGTATCCGGCGACAACATTGCAAGTGCTTCTGTGGATGGAACTGTGAGGTGGTTCCAAAACTTGCTTTACTGAAACAGAATTATATCATAAGTACACAATTGCCTTCCGCCCATGATAATTATTTGGTCTGATTGTGTGTTTATAAAATTTCACATGTTCATTATTTTGGACCTTCCGATCCCTGAGAAATTACAGTATGTATGTCAACTACTTTCAAAGATCATATAGTGTCCCATAACTATCAGGCCATCTGCTTTTTGTGGAGCCTTTTGAATATAGGTAGCAGCTCGTTAGATGTTACACAAATTTATTACAAATTACCCACATTATGTTGTTTGCCAAATCGTTCTGAAAGATGGCATTTAGTTAGACAATCTGCATAAAATCTGTGGGATTTGTGTATTACTCAACTTAAACTTTCTAATTCAAATTGTTTTTGGTTTTGTGTTCAAATAAAGGATATGGACGTATGACTCATCATCACCAACATCTAGAAATGCGACAATTTATTGTGGGGCCGAGATAATGTCACTTGAGTGGGAGTGCAAATCCGACCGCTTGGTGTGTAAAATTGCATGTCAACTATAGTGTAATTTATTGATCGGTGTGCTTCTTGACTTTCATATTGTAACCGTTGTTAAATTTAGTGACACAAGCTTGTCTTTTGCAAGTCTCCTCATTCGTCTTGACAATAGCTTCTCATAGGTACAGCTGATGGTGGTATTAAAGCCTGGAACGTTGATGCAAAAAGAGTTGTTTGTGACCTCAGCACAACTTCATCATTTCCTAGGTTGTCACATTAAATTCTGTATCTGCATTCTCATAAACTTTTTATGATTTTACCACGTACTCACAGACCTCCTCAATTGCAGTGTCTTGGATTTGAAATGCAGCCCCGTGGAACCAATTTTTGTTTCTGCAGCTGCATCTAGAGGGTACCTTTTTGGCATTTTTTCTAGCCTTAATTGATTTTTTTTGTTGAAAAGGTTATTTAAATGTGGATCTTCCGCATGATAAAGAGTATCTTTAGCATCTGGCAAAGCTTCAAATTCATTGAAATAAATTTTCTATTTGAGGTAGCTAGAGATATTCATGATGTGCTTATTCTTGTAGGCATGGTTCAAGTAATCTTGATAAAATGGGATTTGCTTCATTAACCGTTTGGAACATGAAGACATGGAAAGCAATGGTGCGCTTTTAATTGTCTATGAAATTTTCTATTTGTATTTCAACTAGTTGGTTCTTCAACTGGTCCGTTATGCTGTAAAGACTTTTTGTTAATTCTTAAGACAGTCCTTCCTCTTGGTGAAGACCCACCAGCAATTACTTCTCTTTCCTTCAATCACAACGGGAAGATTTTAGCAGCTGCTGCTGCTGATGGAATGATCCACATGTTTGGTATCCTTATATGTGTAGCTTAATTATTTATTTGGGCTAACTAAATATTAATCACATTATATTACTTCCAGGTGAAAAGAAAAGGACAGAAGTTAAGAGATGAAAAAAGGAACCCTTTTACATTTCTGTTATGCTTCAATATACATATTTGTTATATGCTTGGAATCTTGGATATACAATTTTGTTATGAACATAGCATAATCCTTGACTATTTGAAGATATGTCTGCTGGCCTCCAAATTACTGGCTGGCCCGCCCATGATTCTGCCATAAGTTCTATTCTATTCGGGCCTGATGAAACCAGCATTTTCAGTCTTGGCTCTGATGGAAAGGTGAGTAGTTATGGTTGTGGTCTGAAATTGGAGCAAAAATGATATAGTTTCTGATCATCCATCAAATGCATGTAGTTTCATCAGTTTCAAATTTTGTATATACTCTATAATATTTTCTTTCTTCTGATTATGTAAAACTTGACCTGCTAATACAGATATTTGAATGGAGCCTCCAGAATCATGGCCAAATTCTTTGGTCTAGAGATAACAGCAGGTATGAAAAGTTGTTTATTTCTCGATTGTACAGTATACGTACAGCATTTTGAGTTGTTTATTTTCACACTTTGCTTGGCTATAATTTTTAGCATTTGCTTAAATTTAGTTAAAACTCTCCGTGATAGACTGAAACTTCTATTTCGCCAACTTTAGTGAGCGTGTTAGTATTAGTATTACCTTATTATATGCTTTCAGTGTGACAAATTTGAAGCACACCATTAGTAATGTCTCAAAGATCTTGTTCGTGAGGGAATGCCGATCTGGTTAGATTACCGTCCTTTTTTTTGGGTTGTAACTTGAGACCTGTTTACTGCTGCAACTGGTTCAGATTCGGTATGTCGAGAGGGAAACAAGTATCGACGGCATTCGCCTTTCTTGAATTACGAATGGTTTGTCACGAGTTCACAAAATTTGCGAAGAGAGATGGGCACTGACTAGTGAAGAAAAAAAAATGTCCATGTGGTTTTTTGCTGTATATGGTCCATTTGTTATTTGTAGTTGTTTATTTCGTCTATTTGTAGTTGTTTATTTCGTCTATTTAAGTTTCTCTTTTTCTAATCCGCAGGTTCTTCAATCAAGAGAGCACAAAGATTTGTAGACATGAAATGGCGTTAGATGCTCATGGGAGGAGGCTATTAGTAACTTCTGATTTGGTTAGATCACCCATATATCAGGTGAACTTATTAAGTTATTTGTAATGTTTCCTTTCGTCATGGGATTAGTGGTTTCGTTGAGTTGTTGGACCTGGCAACTGCGGCATCTTACTGCGGTTCAGCTAACCCCGGCAAACCACGACCCCTTATTGTTAACTTGAAGCCGTGGTTTTGTACATTTGGGTCAAACTATTCAAGATTAGAGCCGGCATAAGCGACTAGTTTAAGAAATAATCAAGTCTTTCGTCTCTCATTTCATCCCTGCAACTCTCGACGAGTCGGCCTTTTCTACATTATATCAGATAGAAGGCCTGAACATGTCTAACCGGGATATGCGGACCTTAAGCCTGTGAAATGAATAATGTTTTGGTTGTCATTTGTGTGCCAGTTTGCTATCATCTGAAGTGCCTACATTCCTACTAGTGGAACTCATTTAAAATTTGTTTCAGGTTCAAGGTCATACGAACGGATTTCGGACACTTCCACACACTGCAGCAATAACGACCGTGGACTGGCACCCAACCTCCCCCATCTTCTTGACTGGATCGGCCGACCATTCAGTTCGAGTTACATCTTTATCTTAAAATTCTTCATCATTTCATTGTTTTATTTTTGGTTTTTCAGTTTGGTGATAATTTATTACATTTGTGATACATCCATCATTTAGGGAACAAGGGTGGCCGCACTGTAAGAGTGATTCTTTTTTTATTATGTTGAAATAGTGTTTTATTTTAATTTTTTTGATGAAAGAAATAGAGTTTTATTTGATAGAGATATATTTAATTTCTGATTTGATTTGAGGCTCACAACATCTTGAACCAGGTGAAATCTTAATTATGAGGTAGACAGTCAGGCTACTGCTGTTGCTAAGAAAAATTAAGGACAAAATTGCTACGTTTTAGGGTTTCAGTCTTTCAGCTCAGAATGTGTGGGTTTCTGTCACTTATATTTTGTCAAAAGGATGGGGAGAGTTTGACCTCCTCATAGAGGGGGAGGATAGATAATGAATGGATAGTTCTATTTTGGCCCCCTAAACATGACTGGTTTCTATTTTGGTCTATCTTTTATCTTCTTTTCGTTCAGTCAACTTTAACTGATGTTTTATCTTTATCTTTTATACCCCTCTTGTCAAAACTCTTTTCCTCCCATCCTTCGTCACTTTCTTCGGTCGGTGACAATAACTTCTTCTTTCCTCTCTCCTAGTTCTCGCTCTTCATGATTCACTGTCTCGTAGCTTCTTTGTTTCGCCACTTTCTCTCTCTATTGTTATTTTTCAACAGAGAAGAGAGAGAAGAACCCCTTAGTCAAGGGTTCCATTGAACCTTCGATCAAGGGTTCTATCGAAACTTTAGTTCAAGTGTTCAAATGAACTAGGGTTTCTATGAACCTTTGGCCAGAAGGTTCTCGTTCTCTCTAACGTGGAGGGAGATGACATAGTAGAGAGATAGAGAAGAGTTGTTGGACTGAGAAGATGGAGTGTTGAGAAAAAAAAAAGAGGTGATGGGGGAGGTGTGATTGTCGGCCAGTAGAAGTAGTGGTGGTGGGAGGGGAGAAAGGAGATATTAAGTAGACGATTGATCTACCAATAGCGATCGACAAAAGGAAAGTGAGGGACAAAGTCTTGAAGAAGAGTAGAAAAAGAAACGATAAGTTGACATTTAAATTTGATCGACGAAAATAATTTTGTAAAGAAAATAGGCCAACATGGAAGATGGTCATCTATATGTGATCATTTTAGTGAGGTGATCATCTTTAAGGGCCAAAATGAAATTATCCAGTAAATGAGAGGTGGAAGTAACATGTTTGCATTGAAGAATGTGCAAAAAACCAACATTTCACTGCACATGTATTAATCCATTTTACAGGTGTACTCACCAACATACCAAGTGGTCCAGACGAAGAGGGAGAAAAAAAAACTTAAATACTTCAATTTTTTGCACTCAATAATACCCTCTATCTCTCTATATTACCATTTTTTATAAATCAATCATCCTTTTTAATTGGACATGTGATTTTGACATTATCCAAAATGAGTGTACTGAGATACATAATGTCAAAATAGTCTTGCTAGACTAACTTCAATTCTAACATATGGATAGAAATCCCTAACATTAATGAATTTCTACGTCATTTCTATTGTTATGTAATAAGCTCGAAGCAATAAAAGCTGAATACTTGATATAAGTTATCAATTTCATCGTCAACCAATCCACTAATGTCATTTTCTCAAACCCAACCACCATTAGAGATGAACTATTCCATATTTAATAAACCCAATCACTTTGATACTAGTTGTGGTCGGATTTGAATGAGATGACATCAACCTAGTGACTTCATTTGTTAAAGACACACTTCTATTACAATAGCATCTAAAACATTTTGGATAAAGGAGGGGCTATGGATCACATAAATATATTTTTCCACAGGGCTTGACTTATTAGAATATGCTTTCTAGAAAATGATCATTTGTATTAGAAAAAACCCCTATTAAGTGTGTGGATTTTGGTCATCTCTATATATACAAGAAACTTGTGTATTGAAGAGGGCGCAGGTGTACTTACATATATATATATATATATAGTTTTCTAGAAGGTTTGGGATATGGTTAGGTCGTGCCTGGTAATTCCCCTAGATACATGAAATATCAATTTGATTTCATAGAGGCAATGAGAAATCTACATCTAAACCCAAGATGTGTAAATAACAATGTTGTTTTTCTAGAAAATGATCATTTGTATTAGAAAAAACCCATGTTAAGTGTGTGGATTTTGGTCATCTCCATATATACAAGAAACTTGTGTATTGAAGAGGGCGCGCAGGTGTGCTTACATATATATATATATGTGTGCATAAAACATGATCACAAGGTGTATTCAGATTCAATCTGTTGCTGATCTACACACAACCCTCTCATGTGTGAGACTGTATATACATCTAAGTTAAGCGTAGAGTTTTGACATTTAAACAATTATATTACCTTTTGACCTAATGCAATCAAGTTAAAGAGTTAAATTGTAGTGTTTTTCTCGAAGTTAGATAAAAAATCTTTTGAATCGGGTCAAATTTTAGAATGTTGTCTTTCTTCAACCTTTCTTGAATGCAAGAACTAACCTATTTAAGGACACGGAGGAAAAATAAATCAATATACATGGATCACGCACACACGTATGTATATAAGGGTCACTACTTTAAATGAATCAGTCGACACGAATTAGTAACTCGACTTTATATTTACAAAATGAAGTCAGAGTGGTATTTTCTCAAATTTGAGTAGGATTGATAATCTTGTAAGAGAAACCAGTGGAAACACAAAGAGAAATACAAAATTATGAAAATTACGAGACAAAAACTTTAAAAGTTTCACTACGCATGTTCTGTCCCGCACTCGAAACATAGAATGAAAATTTGAGCCTCCCGTTTGGGAGCCATTGAAAAACAAACAGAACCTAAGAAGGGGTATTTATGGAAGTTGAATTAACGCGTGAAACTGTACAGACAAAGTTACTAATAAATAGGGGATTTTAAGATTCTCCGTTTCCCGAATATCTAGTACTCCAGTAGTAGTCCCCCCACGCCCCACCCCAGTATTATTATTAGCTCAAGAGCCTCAGACCGAGACCATCATCACCGATTAGATTTAACTCTTTCCGATGAGATCCCAGTGAATGAATAAAACCCTCCTCCTTAATAAAGGGATTTATTTATTTTCTTCAATCAGAAGTCTTCCTTATTACCCACCCAAACGTTGACGATTGATGACTGTCAAGCCACGTCAATATCTTAACCTATATTATTATCATCCCCCACCCTTTTTTTACTCTTTCTTCTGATTCCAACTCACAGACATCTTGCAATTCTTTAATGGCAGAAAACACCACTTATTACTACTAGTCAGAAAGAGAGAGATAGAGAAGAAAGAAAACTCTATCACCCATCTGTTGAAATTTTACGAATACATTCATTAGTAGTAGAAGAAGAAAACAAAACCCCCCCATCCATTCAAACAAGTTAAACTGCTCAACTTCTTCTTACCTTTTTTCTTGTTTCTTTCTGAGATTTCTGGTTCTGGGTTGATCTTAGATTTGATCTTTTAGATGTAACTAGTAATGGGTTCTTTAGAAAATGGAGTGATTCTTTCTCCTCCTCATCCTCCATTAAAGAGTGTTCCTTCATTCCGTCCATTAAGTAGTAGAACTGATAATAATAATAGACAATCTTTTGGGTACAGACCTAGATCGAGATTTACTAGATTTTTATTATCAGAGAAAGTTGATTATCTTCAATGGATTTGTACAATTGCTGTTTTCCTTTTTGTTATTTTTCTTGTCCAAGCTTTTTTACCTGGTTCAGTAATTGAAGATAAATCAGTAGACCCAAATTCCCATTCTGGGTTGGTTTCTTCAACTGGGGATTTATTGGATCTACAAGAATTTGGTGTTCTTGATTTTGGTGATGGCATTCGTTTTGACCCTTCAAAATTGTTGGAGAAATTTGAGAAAGAAGCTAAAGAACTCAACTTATCTTCAACTTTCAGCCGCCCACTCACTAGGTCTGGGATTAGAAAGCCTCAGCTTGCTTTGGTCGGTAATCTCTCTCTCTCTCTCTCTCTCTCTCTCTCTCTCTCTCTCTACTCTCTAGTTGTGGGTGTTTTTGTTTATTTAGCTGAATTTGGGTATTCTTTGGTTTTATACAATTAGTTGTGAAGTTTGCATTTTTCTTTTATAGATCTTTGATTTTGAGTTTGGGTTAGTTTTGATTTTGATTTTGGTTGATTTTTTTTTGTTCATGCAGGTATTTGCTGATTTGTCGGTAGAACCAGGGCAGTTGTTGATGATTAGTGTTGCATCTTCCTTGCTGGAAATTGGGTACGGAATTCAGGTACTATTTGAGCTAGATTTTTCTCAATGATCACTCCACAAGAATGATTTCTCACTTGCTAACACGTTTATTTCATGACTTGAATTATAACAATTTTGTGATGATTATCTTATAGTTAAAAAAACATATAGAGACAAAAAGATAAGAACTTTTTAGCTATGAAGTTTAGTTGATAATGTGGAATCTCATGAGTTCGATAACTCATTGAGAATTTCGAATTGGCTTAGTCTGGTTGATCTTGTGATATTGTGGATTACCGGTTGACCCATTCAAGAATTTAGAGGTTTGGCCTTTCTAATTTCGTCTTCCCATTTACACCCACACTGCATGATAACCTAAGTAGCCGGATTTTACGAATGGGAAGTAAAATTAATGTAGTATTTAGCTCACTTTAGCTCATATAGTCTGAACTCCTAAAAAATAGGTTAAATAGATAGAACAGTTTTGTAGTATGAAGTTGAAACCTTTGAGAAGAGTTGCCGATTCTTATTGTACTTGAAAGATTATCAAAGTTCTACAACTTCAATGAATGTTCTAGCTTATTACCTCTGTTTGTGATATTTCGGTCTGAGTTATTTATACACTATTTTTTGCTTGATGGCAAAACCTGAATGCTAGAGGTGGTGGTTCCGCAAGAGTATTCGTGAGTCATTCTTAGGAAGATCGATATTCATGATAGTTTCAGTCATCCACTTTATTTTGAATTACATTAGGTTTAGACAGATGATCAAATTTATACTGTAATTTAGCTACAATTCCTAAATGAATTCACGGAAAATACCAGAAATATGGTTGTTGTTGGTATCTATAATCGAATCCTATATGATTTTTGTGTAGATTGTTGTCTAACCCTGAGCCGATAATTTGTTTATTGAAAGTTGAAACCACATATTTGGATTGCAAACTGAAAGAGACCTATATTATTTTCCTTTTTTTTTTTCTGTCTTATGTGGATTATTGTCTTGAATTCGATTAAGTTGATTATTTTAACCTACTCGAATGGTATATTAATCCATGGATTCCTCTAATTGCGGGGTTTTGAATGTCAACCCCATCCTTGGACCATACAATTCCCATGGTTTAGATCGTGTTGTTTTGCTCACCAACCTAATGAGTGGGTGGACGAAACTAAGTCAAAAAAGGATAAGAGTATCAGCGCGACAACTAAAATCAGAATTCAGGAGTTCCATTTCCATGGAATTTGAACTTTTTTGTATCTTGTGCTAACAAGTTCAAATTCCTTATTTATATGGAAGTAAAATGTTTTCATCTATGGGTATGGGTTAAATCTGTAATTTCCGGACAATTTTATTTCTCACATAATTAGAATGATAAATGGATTCTAGCATAAAATGGCAAAGAGAATCAGTAGAATTTTGTTTGTTTGCAGGTTTATGCTCTTGAGAATGGTCCTGCAAGTGTTGCTTGGAGAAGTATAGGAGTCCCTATAAACATCATTGAAAGCAACAATAAGCCTGAGATTGCCGTAGATTGGTTAAAGTAAGTCAAATAACAACTTCAGTTCAACCTTTTCTCGTAAAACACCGTGTAGTGTGGATTTAGTTAATTACGGATTTTGATCAAAACATAGCTGTCAGCCTGTGACATTGGAATTAGTACGTGTATTGGATTCAACGCCTTGGGTATCAGTGTCAGTGATTAGACGAACTCCGTAAAGGGGATGCAGCTGCATATATAAATATATATTCTTGTTTTAGTTATTAGGACATCTACTATTTTCACTCAAAAATGTTCATCCTGGGTTTATTTTAATTAATTAATTTATTTATTTTGAAAAATTTGAATAAAGATGTGGGAAAACAATATGTACCAGAAATTAAATTTCGAAAAATCTCGGCTAAAATGACTGAAATATTTTCATTTCCTTGCTTACTGAAATTTCCACCGAAACCAAAATTTAGTTCCTTGGTATGCATATACTCTGTAGATCTTCATATTGAGAGGTTTAGAATAATAGAAGTTCTAAATCTCTCTCAGACTCAATATGGAAGCCCTTAAAGTATGATTTGTGCACAAATATAGCAAGTTAAAGAATATTGTTACATAGACAAATAAAGAGAGGCAATAACTTTCCTCACTTCAGAGAAGTGGTTAAACTAAAAAAGACCAGATCACTTTTATAATGTGTGCTGTTGCATGATTTCAGCTTTCATAATAATGTGAAGAACTTTCGGTTACTGAAATTCACTCTTCTCACAAAAATCTAACATATATATGTGTGGTATGCAGCTATGATGGTATACTTGTAAATTCCCTCGAAGCCAGAGATGTGATATTATGGTAAATATAGATTCTCTACTATTTAGTTATTCTTGTGGTAATTTCATTTTCTTATTCGCCTTTGCCCTTAAATATTCCAACGTTTCTCTTCTCAATTTGCCTAAAAGTATTATTTTTGTGAATCTGATGTATCAAACTAAGGTCACCAAAAGTATTTGAAATGAGTATGTCTATCTCTGACTGGGCACAAAATACTGAAAATGAGTACCCATATCATACACAAAAGTAAGTTAAGAAGAAATTAGGCTTTTAGTAGACTTGAGATACAAAAGTTCGAATAGGTCTGAATAGAAGACGTCGATAAATGGAAATGATAAAGAATGCATCTTGGTTATATTTCTTCAGGCATAACATGGGACTCATCTCTAGGTTTTTGCCCATTTCGGTTATTAGTCTTTTAGTCATGTTTCATAAGATTGGAAAAGTTGTATTCAAGATAAAAACTGGTTATACTCTTTACAGTCTTGCGAGAGAACCTTTCAAATCATTACCAGTTATATGGACTGTCCATGAAAGATCGCTAGCTCTTCGGTTAGGGCAATACGCTTCAAATGAGCAGACTCAGCTTGTCAGTGATTGGAAACGAGCTTTCACCCGAGCTTCTGTTGTTGTCTTCCCTAACTACTTCTTGCCGGTAATGTTAAAACAAATATTCATCACTGTTTCAACGGTATATTGTTGGATATCTAATTATACTAAATTGTGGATCTTTCTTTGTGCTTCCTCAGTTGATGTACTCGATGTTTGATGCCGGAAATTATTTTGTTATTCCGGGCTCACCAGACGAAGCATGGGAAGCAAAAACTTTTATGGCCACACATAGTAAGGATGATTTGCGAATCAAGATGGGTCACAAAATTGATGATTTTGTTATTGCCGTTGTCGGAAGTGAATTTTCTTACAGTGGATTGTGGTTGGAGCATGCCTTTGTATTGAAAGCCTTGCTACCAGTTTTCTCACAACTTGATTCAGATAATAGCTCCAGAAATCATCTCAAAGTCAGTTTCTTAAGCAGAAATTCAACTAGTAGCTACAAATTGGCGATCAAGGTAGTACGGTTATAGCTACGCGCGTTCTGGTCTCAATTAGATCTTCTAATCTGATTATTTAAAAAATCGATCTTGATTTTTTTGAAATTGCTCTCCAGGCCATTGCTCATAACTTAGGATATTCGAATGAAAGCATGGAGCAGATTAGCATTAATGAGGATTCAAATAGTTTTCTTGATACAGCCGATCTTGTCATCTACGGGTCTTTCCTTGAAGAGCAAGCATTTCCCGAAGTTTTGATTCAAGCCATGTGCTTTGAGAAACCAATTGTTGTGCCAGATCTTGCCATGATTAAGAAATATGTATGTTGTTTAACATAATTTGATCATTTTGATATAGTCCTATTTGATTCATTACGAATTATAAAAAAAAAGTACTAACTAAATTACCATAAACATTTAGGTTGATGACAGGGTGAATGGGTATCTTTTCCCGAAGGACAACATCGGAGCCCTGACCCAAGTTTTACAACAAGCAATAACGAACACAAAGTTGTCTCCTTTGGCTCGGAATATTGCATCAATAGCAAAAGGTCCTGCAAGAAACCTAATGGTTTCAGAAACCATTGAAGGGTATAGTTTTATACTGGAGAAAGTTCTTAAGTTCCCGTCAGAAGTTGCGCACCCAAAGACTGTTACAGATATCCCGCCAAGACTGAAAAAAGAATGGCAGTGGCATCTCTTTGCAGAAATTGGAAGTCCAAGATATTGGAATAGAACGTTTAGAAGCTATAGTTATTTAAATAAGGTTGAGGAACTATGGTATGAATCTCACTCGGAGAACTCTAGTGCCATCAATGCAATAAGTGAAGCCTTTTCTTACACTGATTGGGAGGAAGAGAAAGCTATTGAGATGGTAAATGCTAAAAAGAGACGAGAAGAGGAAGAGGTAAGCAATTGATCAATTGAGGTTTTGATAATGATTGTTTTCTCAACTTTGGGTAACATTCTCAATTTTGTCGAATTAATCAGCTGCGGGATAGAACCGATCAACCTCATGGGACATGGGAAGATGTTTATCGAGGAGCTAAGAGAGCAGATAGAGCAAAAAATGATTTGCGAGAAAGAGATGATAGGGAGCTTGAAAGAACAGGCCAGCCATTGACCATCTATGAACCTTACTTTGGGGAAGGAACCTGGCCTTTTCTGCATCATAGTTCACTGTATCGTGGAATTGGGTTGGTGAGTTCATCATTTCTGGTTTTATCTATGTGCACCTGAGTAGTCATGCTACGTTCGTGCATATGATTTATTTAGTGAAAGTTTAACTACTTATTTGATATGCATCCAAATTTGCTTATGAAGAAGAATGTGCCGAGGCCTGAGTTTGTGGCTTCTTTCTCCTATCTGATATGGATTCCATATTTTCTTGAATGTAGTCCTCCAGAGGTAGAAGATCAGGAGAAGATGACTTGGATGCATCATCACGTCTTTCGCTTCTGAATAATCCTTATTATCGAGATGTCTTAGGTGAATATGGAGCCTTCTTTGCAATAGCTAACCGAGTTGATCGAGTGCATAAAAATGCATGGATAGGATTTCAGTCTTGGAGAGCAGCAGCAAGAAAGGTATCCATTGAACCTTATTATTACTATTATTCTGACCCAGCAGTTCTAATTCGGCACAAAAGTTCGAAAATTGAGACAATATTTAGACAGATGCTCGTATTTTCAATATTGAGTACTTCTGAAAAGTAACTTCATTGACTAACTGGACACCCGACATGTGAGGCATAAAGCTTGTCACGAAGTGAACTAAACACGATAAAGCTTTCCTAATTTTGATTATTTGCTACACGGCTATAATATTGGAACAGGTTTCTTTGACAAAAGTGGCGGAAAGTGCATTGTTGGAGGCTATCGAAGAACGGAAGCACGGGGACACCCTCTACTTCTGGGCTCGCATGGATAAGGACCCAAGAAATCCATCCCAACTGGATTTCTGGTCTTTTTGTGATGCTATAAATGCTGGAAACTGTAGGTAAGGACAACGCCATAAATATTATATTGACAAGTATCTTCTAACTATATTATGACCATGTAGGCTCATGTTTTGGTGTCCATTATAATATTTCAACCAAAATGACTTAAATATTTCCATTTCGAACTCAACAGACAGGAAATTTTACTTAAACAACTGAAATTAGAGCAATAACAAAATATTTCAATAAAATTGGATGTGCCACGATTAACCGCTATTTCACCTGCACAATTCAGTAGTATTGAACTTAGTTGCGATTTTTTTCAATAGAAATGAATCCAACTCTTTTTAGTGTATTTTGTGGTTCATTAACTAAACTCTGCCTCTTGCTAATTGAAGGTTTGCCGTTGCGGAGGCTTTTCGAAGGATGTATGGTACTAAGCATAATCTGGATTTGCCACCGATGCCAGTGAATGGGGATTCATGGTCGGTTATGCATAGTTGGGCTCTTCCAACCAAGTCATTCCTTGAGTTTGTCATGTTCTCGAGGTAATTCAGACATTCCTCTAATCCTCTTATCCTAATAATTTTGTTGGTTGTATTCAATTGTCTAACTTTGGATGCCATGATATTTGCAGAATGTTCGTTGATGCATTGGACGCACAGATGTACGACGAACACCATCGAACTGGACTGTGTTATCTCAGTTTATTGAAGGTAACTTCTGTCTTCTGTAATCACTAGATATATCTATATATATATATATATATATATATATATATATATATATATTGATCCCGAGGCCGAAGAACATTTATGATTCAGTAATCCCAACCAACTTTTCAGCTATAACTTACAACTAGGTTATTATTGCAACATTTATTGGGCTACCCAAACAATCTGCTGGGTTGCTGGTCAGGAAATGTTTGTGGGAAGCTCCCATCCCATGATACAAAATGCTCATTTGCTCTTTGTGGTCCTTGTACCCAACAGGATCGACATTGCTATTCTCGGGTACTAGAGCTGATGGTAAACGTCTGGGCTTACCACAGTGCAAGAAGAATGGTATTTGTGAACCCTGAGACCGGAGCGATGCAAGAACAACACAAGTTGAATAGTCGAAAAGGTCAAATGTGGATCAGATGGTTCTCATACGCAACTCTGAAGAGTATGGACGAAGACTTGGCTGAAGAGTTAGATTCTGATAACCCAACACGACGATGGCTATGGCCATCAACCGGTGAAGTATTCTGGCAAGGGATTTATGAAAGAGAAAGAAATCAAAGAAACCGACAAAAAGAGAAAAGAAAACAACAGAGTAAAGATAAGATATCAAGAATGAGAAGACGAGTTCGCCAAAAAGTTATAGGAAAATACGTAAAGCCTCCTCCAGACGATAAAGGAGAGTCGAACTCAACAGCAATAGAGTAGAAGGTTTCTCATCGAAACCCGGCCCATGATTGACCTTAGTGTTTAATTTTGATCATTCTTTTTTTTTTTCTTTACCCATATCTTGTGTTTCATAATTTATATCAGGGAAGGATGCATGGGCTTGGCTGGAGATGGGGGGTTTGTAAAATTTGCATCCTTCTCTGGTCAATTGAAGCTGGGATGAGTGTTGCGAAGATGTATATTGTTTTCTTTTCTTTTATTATTTACTGCAATTTATGTAGTAACTAATTAGATCTATAAGAAAGTGATGATTATATGGAGGAGTTAATAGCTCGAAATTAGGCATCACCATCTCCTTTTAGTACCAATCTAATATTTATTAAATTTTCGGAACCTTTACTTATCACACAATTAAACATGGAATAAGCACATAACTGCTATTAAACAAAATACTATACGAGACTCGACTCTTCTTCACAAGTAAAGAAATGATGGCAGCATGATCGATATATTTATTTGATCCTTGATTGCATCTTTTGAGTAATTTTTTGACTATACAAAATATTGAAATGTCATTATAACTAAGAACAACAAGTAAACCCCATACAATTATCATTTAAACTAATACCAGTCACTTTCTAGGATGCTATAAAAATTGGACCACTAGTCAATGCTTGCTTGTCCAAAAAATTTTGAAGGTCGACTCAGGTTCGATTCCCAGAGTAGGTGGAATCCATAGTGTATTGAACTTAGATTATTAAAGGTATACATAATGTAATAAATTTTTCGAGTTTCAGGCCTCTTCCATGTTCTTGGGTTTTAGGTCTCTTTCATTAATGGTTTAACTTAAGGGGTTATCGTGCTTATCACATCTTCATGATGTATCAATATCTTGTAACTACTAATGTAGATTGATAGTCGATTCTTCAAAATAAATAAAAATTGGACCACCAAACCACGGAATCAATGTATATTTATACACGAGGTTTTGAATTATAAAATGCGGGTAGAAATTGATTCTTCTTTTAATTCCCTTAAATCTTTAGGTGGATGGATGTTTAGGTGGATGGATGTCAGAAGAAAAGAAGTCCTGATCATGGCATGGGTGACAGGTTAGGTGGAGAAGACTGGTTCTTATTTGTTTAGTAGGGAGATGTTTGATACTCCATTTGCCTGTTATGGGTTGAGTGGTTTTGAGCCTCTATATTCCCAAAAATTAGAGATATTTCATGAGGACGCGAGAGTGTCTTGTTGAGATATATCTTATTGTCTAACTTAACAATATTTAAATTTAATTCAATAGAAATCAAGCCTATATTTTCAAAATAAGTAGTTCTTTCTTTACCAAAATAATCATGTCATAAGTAAAAACAAAAAGTCTAGAAGATTTGCATTAGAAACATACAAGAATTGAGGATTGCCTTAAAAGATTTGCATTAAAACTTGACAAATAAGACGAATTAAGATTTCTTTGAGTTTTGCATTGGAGATGCTCTAAAAAAAAATAATGATTTTTTGTTCATCTCCTAATTTTGTCTTCCAATTAAGATTACCTTAAAAAGAATGTTTAGTATAAGATCCCAAGATTAAGTTGAAGAAACAAATATAAGATGTCAAAAAATTTTCATGAATAAATTCTAAATTCTTTTATTTGTCTCACATAAAAAAAAAGACAAACATGAAATATGCTTGCAAGCATGAATGAATATTTTCTAAAGAAGGTATGGATAAGTTGGTTACCACTAAATTCAATTTTTGTTCAAGTTTCTCATCACATGCTCTCTCTCTCTAACACTTTCTCTCTTTAAGGGATGAGGAAATAAGTCTTAATCATGATATAAATATACATATTCCTCATAAAAAAGAAGATTTTAAGTTCTTGTTTTATGATGAGGCAAGAGGCTGCTTTGATCACTAGAACCAGATGCTCACTAATACAAGGTTTGATTTTGATTTGTTTCTTTGGAATTTCTCATCTTATTATAAAGGCCTTACATTATTAGAGGGTATTGAAACTATTCTTCCATTATACAAACACACACACACACATATAACTCTACTTGTCTTGTTGAGTATAATTTATCTCTTTTTTTTCTCCATTATGAAAAACAAATGGAACAAAATTTTATTTAGAATAATATATTCTTATTTTTCTACGTTTAAGAAAAATATATGGTACCCATACTTCTAAAATTTGTGTTTTATTTTGACAATTCTTAGTTTCTATTTTTAGAAATAATTTTTGCAAGAACTTTGGTAAAGTAAAAATAGAACAGTCTCCACTATATCAATGGAAGGATTTCACTGACACACAAACAGATTAATCTTCCAATTAAGTACCCTTTATGCCAAAATGGCAGGCATGTATTTCTTTCAATTTTAGGGTTCTTTTCTACAAATGGAGTTCAATTTAATTTCTACACCCCTTTGGTGCAGGGGTTAGACACCTCTCTTAAGTCCATGAAGTCGTGGGATCGAATCTCGGTTTGAAACAGTTTGCCATCAAAATTTATCTCATGTAAATTAGGCAATATATATAATAAATAATATAATAAATTTGTCTGGCTTTAGCCTCTTTCTTAAGCCTCTTTCATTATGGTTTAAATTAGGCAGTTAATGTGCTCATCACATCTTCATGATGTATCAATTGCTTATAACGACTAACGTAGATCGTAGTCGATTTCTCACAAAAAAAGAATGAACATCTTTCATTTAATACAAAATTATTCTTAGTCAATTACTTTGAGCATCCCTAATCTCTATTTTTTGTTGTTTTATCTTGAACCCAATTAATCTTTGGTTGGGAGCATGCAAATACAAAAATGCCTCCAAAAATAAGAAATGCACAATGAAAAATTGAATAGGGACTAACCACTCATTATGAGATGTTTTGTGGACCAATAAACCTCTGATAGGGCAAACTAGACCTTAAGAAGATTAGATAAATTTATCAATTTCATATATTATGATTGGTCAAGGCCGTAAATTACAGAATTAGTCAATAAATAATGGGCGTACACTCCCATAAAATCTACTAAATGATAATTTGACTGATATTCTACAAGTTTTTACTTAAAAGGGTATTTCTCTATTCAAGCTCTTTATATGCTACTTCTAATCAATACATAAAGATAAGAATCATTGCTAGTGTCACCCAAGTTTCAAATAGAGATGACTACTTATGATTTAGATGGCTTAAAAGTTTCAAATAGAGATGACTATTTAGATAGTAAAATACATATCTATACATATGTATATATTTTTTTTATAACCTTGTTAACTCAACCCAACTATTGTGCACTTCACCAATCCGAAAGAACTTTGAAGTTTAACGACATATTTCAACTTTGGTAGTTCTGAGAGGATTCGAACACGTGATATGTAGAAAATGACTCGCGATTGAACCAATTGAGGTGGCTCTCTCAAGATTGTATTATTTATGCAAATATTCTATTTCTCGATTTATATTACATTATTGATGTGCAAGCATCTCTATACTTTCTCTCTCTCTCATCCATTTTTTATCCATCAAACATAATCTATTCTCTTCCAACATGTTTATTCTTTGCAAATACCAATTATATATAATATCCCCTCTGCCTTCACATACTTTCATTACCCTATCTCCTAGCTAGGCTAGCTACTTGCATGCATGCATGCACGCAACAACTTACAACTTCCACCTTACAATTCATAATCACTCTCTACTCCTTACTTCTCATTTCATTACTTCAATTCCTCCAAAAACTTATATATATATTCACATTTCTACCACTTCTCAACTCAAATATTAATCTCTTAATATTTCCATCTTTTATCGTCTTCGTCCCTTCCCATCACATCTACCTGTTCATTGTGTGCAAATTACAAGAAATATATATTTAGTTTTCGATCTAGAGTCCATCATTCCATTTGGGTTGTCTTAAATATTTTTATATTCTACCGATTGCAAAAAGAGCGAGTAGGGTTTTGAGGCCCTGAACTGTTTCGACAAAACGTGGTGAAAATAACAATTACATTGGAGAATGAATGGAAAAGATGGTAGTGTTGAAATCAACATGCCAAAGATTACTAAGAAACCAACCGATGGGCTCATCGGAAAGAAGAATTCAACAAGTGAGAAATGCGAAAATGGATCATTAGGTTGCTTATCAACAACATCAATATGTAAGGAATGGATTCTTGATGTTTGGAAATTTGCTAAAGAAGATAAAAATAGAGTAATATTCTCATTAAAAGTTGGATTGGCTGTCCTTCTTGTATCCTTGCTAATACTTTTTCAAGCACCTTATGAAGTTTTTGGCACCAACATTATCTGGTCTATTCTCACTGTCGCAATTATGTTCGAATACACTGTCGGTACGTACCTATAAATATATAATTAATCCCTTACAAGTTTTAGAATGATATAATTTCTGTAATAGTAACCCCCTTACAATATTTCATGTAGCTTTATATTTCATTTACCATATCAGAATAAGTATAGTATTCTCAAGAAAAGGTGTATCGTGGGAAAATCTATAGCTATTATTTGGGCCTAGACATCAGAGAACTGAGACCAAAATTGTTAAGAAAAATGTTATTTGGCCTGACAAAAAGCGACCGAGTGGTCGGAATAAGGTAAATTGTTGACCTAATGGGTAAAATTTGTCTTTTCGGTCTACTTTTTGTCAGGATTGTTGTATTATTAAGTAGCAAACGGATGGTTTTCTAATTACATAAGATCCTTCGTCATCTTCCACCGCTAATTTTCTCTATGTTGATAATAGGAGCGACTTTCAATCGAGGATTTAATCGAGCTCTTGGGAGCTTACTTGCGGGAATCCTCGCTGTTATTATTGCTCAGACAGCATTATCAAGCGGTCATGTGGCCGAACCTTTTATCCTTGGCATCAGCATCTTTGTTGTTGGTACGTATATCATATTAAAGTTTGATAAGAGAATATAGTTCAGATTAGTATATGCGACCCTTATACCATTGTATGCGAAACAGGAGCTGTGACATCATTCATGAAGCTATGGCCATCATTAGTACCTTATGAATACGGGTTTCGGGTCATACTCTTTACCTTTTGCCTGATAGTTATATCAGGTTACCGGATTGGTAACCCGGTTAGGACATCCATGGAGAGACTTTATTCGATAGCAATTGGAGGGTTCATAGCAGTTCTTGTTAATGTACTTATATTTCCTATATGGGCTGGGGAACAACTTCACAACGAGTTAGTCAGCCACTTTAACTCAGTCGCTGACTCCCTTCAAGGTACAGATCAAATTTTAATTCTATAATGTGACAGATTTGTACGTACAGAAGGGTTTACACACAAACTCATTTTTTTTTACTACAACACTTGTAGTTGTGTCTAACTATGTTCTGTGTTTCTTTCTGTTTTATGGTGATGCCTATCAGAATGTGTAAGGAAATACTTAAACGATGATGGATCGAATCACCCAGAGTTCTCCAAGATGGTAATGGATGAATTTCCAGATGAACCTTCTTACAAGAAATGTCGATCAACACTGAACTCATCAGCTAAACTTGAAACATTGGTAAAGATCTTATATATGTTTTTGTACTGTAATTTTTCTATATATTATGATTATATTGTAGAGGGAATGACTGGTTATCTTTTTACATAAATTGTAGGCAAGTTCGGCGAAATGGGAACCACCACATGGAAGGTTTAGTCATTTTTTCTATCCATGGTCGGAATACGTTAAAGTCGGGGCAGTTCTCCGGTACTGTGCTTACGAGGTTATGGCTCTTCATGGTGTTCTCCATTCTGAGATTCAAGTAACTTCATATCATCTTCTCCCTTTGATCCTTTCTTCTGTATTGTTGTTTGATTTGGCTTTATAAAAGATCTGAATTATTTTTGTTATTACTCTCAGGCACCATATAATCTTCGAATTGCATTCCAAACAGAGATAGCAGAAGCAAGCGAATTAGCAGCGGAACTCGTTAGAAGTCTCGGCAAAGATATAAATAATATGAAACATGCCCTCCAAACTACATTACTGAAAAGACTTCATGCCTCCTCCGAACGCCTCCAACGTGCCATCGATCTTCATTCCTATCTACTAACGACATCGAATCATTACCATGAAACTCCCACAGTCGATTCCTCATCTAAACCACTTGCTACTACCAAAATCTCTCATACTCTTTCATCTACTTTAAGCAATGATCTCTCTAACTATATACTTGGTCTAAACAAGAACAGGGGTTCTAATGACCAAGAAACACCAAATCTTGTACAGATTCAAAGCTCTGAATCTTATCATGAATCAATGAAGAAGCAACAGAGGAAACTATATTCATGGCCGTCAAGAGAAGTCGATGGTTTTGAGTTAGAAGGTGGAGTAGAAATGGATTTTCTTCCAAGAATGAAAGCATTAGAGAGTACTGCAGCATTATCACTAGCAACGTTTACTTCGTTGTTGATTGAGTTTGTTGCTCGACTTGATCACTTAGTTGAAGCGGTTGATGAACTTGCTAAAATGGCAAAATTCAAGAGTTACTAGTTTATTAGATTTCACCTGGTAATATATTTGATATAGTACTGTAAATTAGGTTCTAAGATCAAGATTATGTGAGTCAAGATTATGCGAGTCGGGCAAGGGGTTTATGAAGGAAAAGAAATGTAAAAGAAGATAAAGTAAGGTGTTATAATCAACAAGAAGATAAACTCGTATTTATTTGAACTATTGCGAAATCATATCTGCTATAATACTATTGAGACAATGGAACTTCTTTAAAAGAAGATGTATGAAAACTATACAATAGTGTTTAGGGTTTAGTACCTACACAGAGGGATCCCATTTACGATTTGTCCTTCCTAATACCAACAAAACTGTAAAAGCTCAAACCTGCAAAAAGAAACATGATAGGAATAGTGAATCTCTTTTCTAAAGTTTCCTTCCTTAAATGGCACACTAACAATGGACAGAAAGGGTCTTAAACTCACCATGCTAATAGTCTTACTCATCATCCATATCAATTACCATCTTCATTTTCCTTCTTAATACAACATTTGTTGAAGCAATTGGTTCTAGATCATCACCCGAGTCCTCCAACTCATCTCGCTTTAGCTGCCGTGGAACTTCATCATTTGCATTATCCAAGAGTGCACTACCTGCCTTATTTTCATCGTTAAGAGCTATTGTCGTACCATCCATGTCAGAGACATTGTTCTTGACATCTATATGTGATGAGCTTGACTTGTTGATAAGCTTACCCTTGTCTCTGAGAATGGTGATCAAGAAACAAAAGCATGTTCAGCCGTGTGCTAGTGTCAAGCACATGAAGAAAAATAGTTCATAAAGAATCAATCACCAGTCTAATATCCTGACAGATTTGTAAGCGACAATAATTCCATATGGAGATAACTAAAACAAACGTACTCGTCCTGTATACTCTTCCGGGCACCTAATTAGTTGGGCTAGGGGATTGTGAATTGGGGCTTACGCCTGGATTAGCCAAACTGGAACCCTGAGTTTTGGCCTAGTCAGTCCCATTTGTGGTGGTGGGCTGGCGCGGGCTCCGCAAACTCGCGAGCCTAACTCAGCAAAAAGGGTGTATCCTTTGTTTACCCACTGAAAATTTGGCTTTTTCCCCAAATTGTTTTACTATTCAATATTCATTTGAACCTTCATAATCCAATAGAGACAAAACGATGGAAACTAGCATCTAGAACAGTTGAAGTCTGGGGGCCATTTTACATAACACTAGCTCCACCATTCAAGTTTCACCTCTTAATCCAAATGCTTATTCGAAGATGCAAAAGATAGTATAACAAGTTCCAATCATATTTTAGAAAAGAACAAACCTTATAATTTCATTTTGAAGCGTCCCATCGATTGTTTTCTGAGTTTCCTCAATTGAGCTAGTTGTGCGCTTCTCACGCCGTGTGATTGAAGAAAGTTTTTTTCCACTTCTCCTATATCATATGAAATAAGTTTAAAAATGAAATGATAACTCCGTAGATAGCTGTCAGTCGAAGAATGTTTACCCTAAAATAGAGCTTAAAACTTCATCGTCGTTGTCATCTGCTGGTGATGTGGTCTCAATATCCTGTTCAGCAGAAGCAGCAGAAGTAACTCCTTCACTGAATATCATTCTGTTCTCAGTCTTTTTGCTCCTGAAAGTTAGTAAGAACTAGGTCATAAAGAGGGATTGTCTACTACTCCGGTAACTGGTAAAACTCTGAGAATAATATTATGAGTACAAGCCACTATTTTCCAACTTCAAGAATCAAATGAGAACGATTTTGAACCTTAGAAGCCACGAGGCCACGATATATAACTCAAGTAGTATTATGCAACTTAAAGAAAATTTATCCACAAAGAAGCACAATACCTTTTCTTTAAGTCTAATAATGTTTCTTCATCAGATTCTACTTCATCTATGATTGTGTCATCAACATCCTCATCTCTTAATTGCATCTCTGCTTCAGACGACATCTTTTCTTTTATCAAACCGAGCTGCTTGAGTTTACGAGAAACTTGGGCTGCAGTAAATGTATTATCAGCACCCAATGAAGTTGCTATCATGTGACTACACCTTTTATGATGTTTAAACCTGCAAATAGCAAATCCGAATCTGAGTTTCATAAAAATGCAGTCAAGGATTGCATTTATTCTTAAAGTCTAAGAATTACTTACTGCTCATATAAATCCTTGACCATCATCTCCTGTTCTTTGCTGAAAGCACGCACTCTTTTCCTAGGACGACTGAACACAAACACCAGAAAGATGTTAGGCCACCCAAAATGGGAGAAAACCTATCTTATAAAATTAACAGTTCCTCTACAAAAAAAGGCATTCTGCCAGGGAAGACCTCTCATACAACGGCTAAAAGCCTCCAAATCACATAAACCCTTCCCAAGGCATAACTTAAACATCTTGAGTGATTTCCAATAGACCCACTACCCTTGAATTAACATGGAAAACTTGCAGATCCTGTATCTGTTTAAACCAGACTTATATATGTGAAGGGGAATGCTACAATCACTCAGAACTCTACTCAGAGCCTTAATGCATTATAGTAGAGCAAGGAATGAAATTTAGGTAGGGATGCAAACAAAAATATTTCGGTCATTTCAGAGTTTATTTCCTTTGACAAGGCATTGTTAAGAGAAACTTAGTTAAATTTTGGTCTCAATGGACATTTCGATAGGCATGGAAATGGAAATACTCGAAATTTAATTCCTTGCCAAGCAGAGTAGGTACTTCTATTTTCAATCATTAGGAATGTAAAAAAAAATGGATGAAGTACGTGGTCAAGATGCAACATTAGCTTTTGAGGCGAACTTTGAGTAAGACTTCAAGGGAAAGAAGCATTCTCATCTGTTTAGGATTAAATATGCATGCAAAGGACGCAAGATGAATTAACTATGCATATCAAAGCAATACTTACCTAGACTGTTTGAGGAGAGAAATTCTCTCTAAATCTCCCAAGCCACGAAGAGTAGAGTCACTTTCAGAAGCCTGTCCTTTGGTCCCGATTTGATCAGCATCTCCTTTATGAAAAGAATCATCGACGCGATGTATTCTTTTCTTTGATGCAACCTTGAGTCCTAGCTGTTTAAGTTTATTTGAAACTTGAACTGGGGAAACTCCACCATCAGGGTCAAGGGCTTCTGCAATTAGACGGGAGCAACTCCGTTCATCTTTATACCTAGAATTGTCACATCATTTCAAAACAGGAGTTAGGACTAAACTGATGTAGGAACATCACCGGTAGCGCTAACTGACTCTGTGATAAAGCAACATAGACTTATGCATTCACTTTAGACAGCATAGAGAAAATCAAGATTAAACTTCACTGTTCAGTAGCGAAAAGTATCTGCTTTTGGAAGTTCTTGAAACTCAATGTTTTCAACCAAAAAAAAAGAAGTTCCTTACAAACTGAAAAACCTAAATACTTACTTCTCATATAAACTTTTAATGTTGGTCTCCATCTCCGTATCAAAAACAAGTCTTTTCTTTCTCTTCGGAACTCTAAGAGATTCATGCCCTGATGAATGCTCCTCACTGTTACAGCGAGAAATAAAGAATCAGGATTTTCTAGTACCATTCAAAAAAGGGAGATGGAAATTGAAATCTATATAATGCTGGATAACTTCGTACTTGAGAGCATCATCCAAGTTATTATTCTCCACTCCGTCACTGTCACTGCCTGATCTGGACTTTCTTACCTTCTGAAGCTTTGCCTTATCTTTTTCCCTATGCAAAATGATGAAAAGCATTATCTTTAGCACCTATAAGCTTTATGCATCAATGATCTGCTTCATAAAGTTTTCTCGAGTTTTATTTCAACAGAGAAGAACATGACACATCTCAGTACTAACTAAGATCTAGGTAAATCTTACAAGCTAGAATAAATCAATAATTATTCTAAAATCAGTTTATCATCAAATGTTCCACAAAAATAAGCCAACGATGACAAAGATAAATTTGAGATCAGCAGACAATTCTTACTTTTGATAGCTGTGTTCCTGTGATATCCCAAGATCAAATTCATCATCACCTAGTGCATCTGCTATGCTTCTTCTCCCTGTTCCTCCCAGGCCTTGTGAGGGACCAGTTTCTCCTTCATTACCCCAGTTTCTGCTTTCTTTCCTCAAATTGCCGAGCTCATTTAGCAAGGACTCAGAATTAATGTAGTGGCATTCTTTGCGTGTCTTCCAAAAGAGAATGTCCACGAAAAGAAGAGGCTGTCTCTTCATTTTCCTTAGCATTCTCCTCACTAGATCGGTAATAAAAGAAATTATATTTTCATATTCCTTTCGTGTAGATAATTTTTGCTCAACCAGGATATCGTTAAATGTGCTTAGGATAGAGAGCTGCAAAGTAAATCAACAAAGAAACATATCATTAAATATAATTCCAAGTTTCATGTTCTGCAATTGTGGTAACAAAATTTATTCCAAGTCACCTGGTATAACATCGGTGAAAGCTCCATATCTTCAGAGATCCTCCGCAGCATGCTTAGTATGAAGTGATTTGTACTGGTAGAATTGGTTTTGTAAAACCTCAAAAGCCAGCATAACTTTTGGATGACAGAGTTGTTCGCAAAAGTGGAAACCAAACTAGAAACATTAAAATCAACTTCATCGATAGCAGCTGAAGGATCATCTTCAGAAGAATCATCATTTCCACACTCGAGATCGTCAAGATTCTGAAAAGATTCTTTGTTTTCTTCAAAAGACGGGCCATCCATAACATTGGCCACATCTTCCAGGGGTCGTTCAAGCTCATCAACGGGTTGTTTAAGCTCGTCAACCAAGATGCCTTCATCTTTTTTGTTTGTTCGAGTTCCTAACAGCTCTTTCTCTGGTACCTCATGTGCATCTATTATGTTAGGTGCAGACTTCCCAAGATCACCCTCCATATCTACTTGATCATCTCCCAACTGTTCATTTACAGTAGCACTTTTATCTCCTGCTGTTTTCTTCTTTTTCCCTCTCCTTGATTTTTTAGACACCTTAAGAATACAATCATTTACAGCATTAAGAATGTAGAACGTCATATGTAAAAAGCCTGAATATAAAGGTTTCAACGACTATGGTCCTAACAGAGATGTATGATCGAATTGCAGCAAAACAGCTGAGAGGGTGTTCTACAATATGCTACAACTAAACAGTGGCCTGTGCAAATCATAGGTTACATCAATACATCTTCAATGTGTCACCTGAGCAGCATATCTAGAGTAGGATTAGGTTCTAATGTATTTTATCAAATTATACTATGTGCAATGGCTGTCTGGATGATGTTGCAATGAGGTCTCACATATGTAATCTTCCTGATCCTATAATAGCCCAAATTGCCTTCTATTAAACTTGACCAAGCACTCCAATTTGAGAAGTTCGGAACTATCTCTTCCACCACCAATGCACATTTAAGAAATGAAGATATAAGGAAAGAAGTCCAACAAAATAGTTTACAATCTTTGGATTGTATTGGATCACGAACTGCAGACTGTTAAAAGAGAAGTACTCACAATTCTCACCAAAAAAATGACACTTATATGTACTAAACACAGCTCAACTCATGAAACATATGAATGGAGAGATGGAGATGTGATTTGGAGAAGTTGATTTCTCCTGAAAAAAATGTAGTGCTGAGCTGTTGAATTCTGGTTGGAGGCTTGGAGCTTAAGGGTGCACAGATTTCAAGCGCAACGGTATATCCTACAGGTGGAAAGCTTTTGTTTTTTAAGCTTATTTCATAAGGGGAAAAAAAGGTAGCCCACAAATAGACGAATCCTAGCAGATCTGGCCCTTCTGTCGAAGAACTAAGCGAGTAATGAGCATATGACATGCTAAACAATCAACATTGCCAATGAACTTTACTTCATAGTTCTAAAATTGAACTTCTATCACCGAACAATGAAGAGAAATCCCATAGGAACGGATCTTTGAAGGCAATTGTGGGCTTAAGACAAAGTTGTGCTGCCATGGAATGACTGTTCTCTGCGACCAGGAGAAGTATATGTTGTTTATTTGCTGAATTTTCAGTGCTTTGTCAAGTCAAGTGAATTCTTTTGTATATGCTTACTACAACTATGAAATAGAAGACAAAACATACTCTTAAAGTTCCTCGTGCTTGAAGATTTTCCAAGAGCCGCAGGACAACATGTATCATTTCTACCAAATCTGCAAGATCGCTGACAATAGAAGACAAATACCAGAGGTTTTAGCTACTAGAACATATCATATCATAAGTGTACTTGTGTAATTAAGTAAGATTATGCTAATGTATAGTAAATTATGTAACATAACAATGGATACAATTTACAAAGACATACTGTTTATGCAAAATTAAAAAGTGTTTTGATATGCTAATTTCTTTTTATAAATTGTTCAGGGATATGGATTGTAACATTATAATAATAATAATTATGATTATGTTGATAATAACAATTATTATGATTACATTGAGAATAATAATTCCCTCTTCCTTAGTTTGGATCATGTAATGATCCAGATTACCACGATGTTCACAAGAAAACAGTGTTCTAATATGACGTAGATGAGGTTCCAATTCAAAAAGTTATCTGCATTGTTTAAAAAGGCGCATAAGATGCGTATCGAGGCTTACGCCTCGAGGCAAAATGTAGGTGGACCGCATCAAAAGTTATGCCTCAGTGTTGTAGTAACTTTCTTTGTTGTTCTTTAACTTCTAGAAGTAATCAAAAGGGTAGAAGTGACCGAAAGCATTCATAAGCTTTAACTTTACTATTAAAAAAATTAGTTTTCTATAGTACTACAAACAAATTCACTAAAATATACTATTAATAGAATAAAATACTATAACTATATTAAAATATATAAGATTGAAGCTACGCCTCTTTACCGCCTCGCATTGTCATAAAAATCCGCATCGAGGCGTAAAAACGCTTTTTTAAACATTGGTTATCTGTATATGTGTATGTACATGCAAGTATGCCTTTGTTCATATGGTGTTCCAGTTTTCGGTTCTAAGTTCTGGAAGGAATGTGCTTTCTTGTTTGGTCACTAACTTGGTGCTGGAAGGTAGGGCAGGGGAAACAAACTTTTTTTGCAATGAAAAATTGCACTTAACTTAGCATAGAGCTAAGATTCTATCATAAGAAAAAAGTTCCATTTTCTCTTATAACATGAAATATCCCGTAGTAGATAGTATATCCAAACTAAATAAAATATTTCCTCATGTAATATTGTAAGCTTCCGAAAGGAATAAATTTGAGAGGTATACCTTTTGGACTGTTTATGGGTGTCAAAGGATTTGAGTAGACTCAAAAGAAACTGAGTCATCCCCTGATCTGTCTGATCATAAAATATTTTATAAAGAAGGATGCGAGCTGTTTGAGTCTCTTTAGCATCTTCCGGGAAAAGCTTAAGTACCATATCTAACATACGAATCTGCATGAGACAAAAGTAAATCACCTTAATAGGATAACCAAAAGTAATTTAGCTCATTTTACTTCAGTTCCTGAATAAATTTTTGCAAGAAAACCCAAGAACATCAGGATCAGAAAATTTGCTCACTGCAGAAATGTAATAAAATTAAACAAAACCGGGCTATTTTGAATATAGCATGCTGTAGCTCACCCCTTGCTATATCCGTTATACGTTTTTTAAGGACGATAACAATAAAATTTTATAACTGAAGTTTGACTTGGAGTCTTCTCCTTTCACGTTGAACAAGATTTAGTCCAAATACAAACTCATCTATGCATTGTATCCAATAATCCAAGTGATTTTACATGTACATCATTCACATATATGTGGAGAGAAGTCACAGAACAGATCAAGATATGTACACATAAACTATATTCAATAATTGTATAACTTCCTACCAAATTCAGGAAACAATAGATGCAAGCACACAAATATTAAGGAATTCAAGAATTTATCATGCTAACTTACCATATTTTTCATAAGAGATCCTGCCACAGACAGAAACTTGTAATCATTTGTTTCCTTTAAGGCCTCAAAAGCATAGCGCCACTTAGATATGACTAATAAAAACATAGCCTCATTCAGTGTTGCTGCAATTGGTCCACAAATATTGCCTTGGAACAACGTGCTATCAGAAAATGTATTGGTAGCAGCTTCAGATGCATCAGTCTCAACTTTTGGCTGCAGTATCCATAAAATCGTTTTGACAGTTAATGTACTTAAAATGAACTCTTGAACTGGAAGTATGAAAAATTATGAAACTTCAAGAACATCACTCTCAACTTTGTAATAAAATGGTGAAGAGAGAGTTCATCAACACCAAATAGATAACAAAGAAACCATGTCCTGGTGACTTAGGAGTACTGACATCCACTGAAACTCCTTGATCAGTGATCGCAGCATTCTTGTTCAGACTAACTACCTCACCAAGATACTGAACATATGCCCAAATATATTCTTATTCCTTACAAGCATAGTTCGCAATCTATGATCCATACTCATAGATATACAGTTCCTGACACATCCCACATAAGGATCTAGGTAGATTAACAAACGGACAGTGTTTATTTAAGTTGATTTATTATGCTCGACTCTGTACACCTTCTAAAAGCTCGGGAGATTCAGTTGACATACTGTATGTCTGCATTAGCAATGAAACCATGGATTTTTCACAGAGTAAAGCAAGAGTCTGGTGCAATTCATCCTAGCTTGTCTATTACTTTGCTATGATTTAGTCAACGCAAGCAGAAAAGTTAGCTTTCGGAATTTCCATGAATCCTCTGGAGTAGTTGTTTTTCTTTGTTTTCCATGATTGGTTTGCCACTTATCAAGACAGGAGAACTAGAGAACCACATATAATTGAGCAAAAGAAATTCATCATATGAAATAGAGATCCTATTTTTTCCCCTTTTTGGGATTGATAGAGAAGATCATCAACAGTCAACATTTTACTTTTTCTAGGAAATTTTGTTTCATCCTTTTATTGACCTTTACACTTCAGATGTAAGACAGAGCGGTCGAAAGACCGCAAG
The DNA here is from genome assembly GCF_041429995.1 of Eschscholzia californica. Taxonomy (NCBI): domain Eukaryota; kingdom Viridiplantae; phylum Streptophyta; class Magnoliopsida; order Ranunculales; family Papaveraceae; genus Eschscholzia; species Eschscholzia californica. Next base: position 39,980,151 of record NW_028238483.1, on the reverse strand, counting down.
TTTCGTTAAGAAAATATTAACTGGTACACCATTGGAGTAACTATAAGTCTATAAGAAAACATAAATCAGAATCACTTCTCATGAGATTCACCTCTGCAATTAGGAACTTATTATGTTGAAAAGCTTTAACAAACTGAGCAACTTGGAAGAAAACAAGAACGTCATTATTCTGAATTGTATGATGTTCTCTTATGATGTCCTCGCGAATTGACTGCATCAGAACTGATAAGAATTGTATTAGACCATAATAATATCGAGTGAGAATAATGAAAAATCCAAACAATAACCCTGCCAGAACCTTTCTCATTGCGAAAGACATACCATTGTAACCTGCAGACAAGAACTGATTTATAAAATCATGGAGCAATACTAAGATGTTCTCATTTGATGAAGTTAAGCTTTCAGTATCCGATGCAATTCTTTTCAATGGACCCCGATGAACCTTATTACATTTGACCAAGCTATCAGTAGAGGAAGTGCCTGGATTTCCCTTCAATAATGTTTTAGAACCACCCTGTTCCATTGAAATAGTTGGGTGATTAGAATCTCAGTAGAAATTTCATGCGCGTCAAATATAACTGTAGCATAGTACCATGCCAAGGCGGGTAAATGTTCCACTGAATTGTGAATGACGATCCAAATTCCGCAGCCTTGTACGCCTTCTTTTCTCTTTTTCTTCCTCCATAATTGACTTGAGAGAGTTAAGAGAGTCTTTGACATCTTTATCAACCTATTCAGTGAGACAAAAGATAGTAAGACTTCCCTTTAGAATTTCCTCGAAATGGTAAGTTAACACTACCAAATTTTATGTAACATGAAACACTATCGGATAGGACAACTTAAAAGAACCTATTACGGTACAAGGCCTACTTTGGGCACGCTAAGTATTATCTTTTATTTTCAGTTCCAACTTTTATTTTCGAGTACACTATTGTTAAATTATGCAAAAAGATGATACTGGACTAGAATAGGAAAGTATGGCCCTAACACGATTCTGCATATGTGTACCCAACATTTACATCGATTATAAAGTGACACATTTTATAACCAATGAACTAAGTGGAAGTATATCACCAGTGTATTGGAGACATGTATCCACACACGAAATAGATCTATTAAAGAAGTAACCTCGTTTTACATGCATAAGATATTGATTTATAAGTTCCCGAAAAAAATTGTGTTATTTCTTCTACTTCTTTTGGTTATTAATATTACTGAAGAATTACTTATAAGACAAAAAAGAGAAGGCCAAACCTCAACACGTTTTTGAGATGCTTTTGCTACTAATCTTGGCTCTTGCCCCATGAATAAGAAATGGAAAATTTCTAGTAAAAGCAAGTTATCTTGACGAAGATAGCCACAAGAACCACCAACATGCTGAGTGAGAACTAAGATGAGATCCATCACATTTTCATTGAATAAGAGTTCAATAAATCTATCTCTCAGAAACAAATACTGAGTGGCCGATCCCGAAACTTTCTGCTGCAGTAAGATATCCTGTATAGCTAGAATGTTACGAAACAAAGTAAGCACCAGTTGAACCAACTTCCAGTCATCCTCTGTGAATGCCTCACTGCATAAAGTTTGCATATATAAGGGTAGTCAGAAGAATAAATACAGAAAAAGACTACCGGGAATGATGGAAAGCATGACATCAAGAGATTAAAGAGAACTAGGAACTAAAAACAAATTCTGTAAGGCTTAAATCAAATGACACTATTATTACTTCCAGACAGATTTTGTGTGATCAAATGCAGGCTCTCCTTTATGGCACAAAAATATACCTTGTTACAATTACTGATTTTTACCAGAAGTGCACAATACCAGCTCAAATAATTCCTAAAACCTCTTCAAAAAAGAAACCTAAATTTTTATCAGGTCGTTTTTTCCAAATGAAATGAAAATTGTAGTTTGATTACACCCAAACCAACAAGGACCGTAGCAGAACAAAATGTACGCGCATAACAAGTATAGCTCACCGTTCTAAATTTTCCAATGGGCGTTCCAGAAGAGAGACAATCACCGCAATTGTGTCATTTCTTGTAACAGCGGCCTTTAAACCCCAGAGATGGTCTATCTGTTCATGAATATCTTTGGATCCAGGTTCAATTGGCATGGTTAAAAATACCAAAATTTTCACTACACATCCCAAAAAGAAAAAAGAACTTCAATTTTTGTTGCTTACAATCATAGAACAAACAAGGATACTAAAAAAACCCTAAATTGTAAAGAGCAAGTACCTGAAGTTATCACTAAATCGCGATCATCTTGGAAAAATTCAATGATAGGTATCAAATCTTTGGATACAATTTTCCATTTGCAAACTTGTTTGAATACATCTCTACATTGTGGATCATCTCGCCTCAAAAATCTCTGCAAATCTTTTAAATTATCTGCAAGAAAAAGGGAGGAGGGAGGGAGAGATTAATTTAACCTAGCAAACGGCATGGCCTAACACAGTACTTTCTTCAAAGTGAAACAGTTCGCTAATCCATTTCCTGACAGATTAGATTTAAGTAATGAAAAGATCGAAAGGAAGAAACTTGACCAAAGTACCTAAGCAAAATTCTGCCTTCGAGTAACCGATTCGATTGCCATCGTCATCCTCTTCGATGTTTCCAAGACCAGCACAAACGATGGATAATCCTTCCAGATCCATGTTTATTCTCTAGACTTCGTAGCAGGAATTAGGGTTTTCAGAAGAACTTCGATGGATGAGAGAGAGTGAGTGAGAAAAGGAGGGAAAGTGAGTTTTATATCGAGGAGCGATTGGCGCCAAATGACTCGCCAAGTTTTGATAATTTTTCGGGTCTTCTACGCGCCCCGGAATTTCGCTCTAAGCCTCTATAGGCGCCCCTCTTTTTCAACCAATTGTCATAGTTGGCCCATTTTGAAAATGAGCACTCCGCTCACCACTTGGTTGCCCAAGTGGTTCAAAGAGTTGACATATACTACAAAAATCTGGAGGTCGTTCGATTTCTGCAGAAGGGGGGAATCCATGGTTATTGAACTTGAGTTATTAACAGTATAAATAATGTAATAAGTATGTCGGGCTTTAAATCTCTCTCATGTTATTGGGTTTTAAGTCTCTTTCATTATAAGTTTAATTTAGGCTGTTATCGTGCTCATCACATCTTCATGATCTATCAATGCCTTATAAAAACCAATGTAGATCGTAGTCGATTCCTCAAAAAAAAAATGAAAATGACCACTTCGATTTTGAAAGGTGCAATCTGTAGTTCATTCTTTGACTGAAGAGACTCGAGAGAACTAGAGAAGCTTAAACGACCTATACTTTAAAGATCGGTTCTAAAACTCCAAATTTTAAATGATTTTATCGTTTTATTTGTTGTTTGAAAGATTTTTGAAGTGGTAAACCCTGAAAAAAAAATGTGTATTATTAATTTTCGGCTGATTTCGAGTGGGTTTAGAGCCATTTGTAACTAGTAATGGAATGAAACATATAGGAAAAACCTCGACCCCAAAACTCATCAACTGGTATACTATTTGCAGGCTGTCCCAATCAAGAAACCAGAGAGGGTGAAACTTAGTCACTCTGACAACTCCAACAATAGCACTTTTAAGAACTAGAAAAAAATACCTCATACATGATAAATCTCCATTATAACCACACTCAGAATTGACTCATCATCAAAAAAGCTGAAACCCAAATATTCACAAAAACTTAAACATTTTATATTTACATCCAATGGAAACCCTTAGTTGTCAATATAAAACCCTAAACCCCATTCATGACTTATTACCCATACAAATTGATCCATGAGAGATTTTGTATTTTCTGTCACCTGTAAATGGCAAGCAACTTAACCAACACAGTACAGATAGACAGTGGAATATCCCCTTACAAATACATAATCGAAGACGATGAGAAAGAGAGAACCGCTTACATCCAATTGTGAGGCATGATATAGGAAGAACTCGCCTGCTCTGAAGAAGCTCCTGCTGTCTGATTCTTGCCACTTGCCAGCATTGCCATAAGACTACCTCCATGTACCCTACCTTCTGGAGCTGAATCGGGACGAGGTTCCGTGTAAGCTTGTGACAGAAACTGCAAAGAGATAACAGGATGGTGCCCGCTATTTATGGCTTCAACCTGCATGTCTTGAACATTGGTGGCAACTTCTTGCACTTTATCGCAGTTAAGAGGGTTTAGATTCTGAATAGTAGGTCCCAGAGTCCCACCACCATGAATACGTTTATCCTGAACAAGAGCACTATGAGCAACACAGAGACCAGTCTTCCCTCGGGCAAATCGATCACAAGGAGTATCAGCTTGGTTCCCCAAACCAGATCCTTGCTGCCCCCAGAAGCACCTTTTACCTCCACCATGTGCCTTGCAGAAATCTGTACTTCCTTGTGCACTCTTCCCACATCCTTCAGACTTGCACCTTTTACCACCTCCATGACGGACACAAAAGTCTGTTCGTCCTCTTGCACTTTTAGTACATTCTGATATTGCACATCTTTTTCCGCCTCCATGAGCTACACAGAAAAGGGTACCACCATGAACACTCTTAGGGCAAGCTCCACCTTGGAAAGAGCACCTCTTTCCACCACCATGCCCCTTACAGAAAGGTGTACTGCCTTCTGCACCTTTAGTGCAACCGAGAACTGTGCATCTCTTGCCTCCGCCGTGAGCTTTGCAGAACATAGTACTTCCTTGTGCCCCTTTTGTGCATTCAGGGAACTGGCAACGACGTCCACCTCCATGAGAGATGCAGAGACCCGAGAAACCTTCAGCACTTTTTGTGCAATTTTCCATTTGGCATCTCTTACCACCTCCATGTCGGATACATAGTCCAGATTTTCCTCTTGCAGCTCTGGTGCAACCCTCATGATTGCATCGTCTACCACCACCATGGGCAATGCAGTAGTCTGTGCGGCCTTCGGCACTTTTCGTGCAGCCAAGATACTCGCAACGTCTACCACCACCATGAGCCTTGCAGTAAACAGTTCGGCCTTCAGCTCCCTTGTGACAACCGGCTTTCTGACACCTCCGACCACCACCATGAGCGATACAGAGACCAGAAGCACCTCTGGCGCCCTTACCACACCCCTGGAACTGACAGATCTTGGAATTTCCGCCTCGGGCATGTAAGTGAGTAAGCTCAGAACTGCAGCTGATCGAGCTTTTTGGTGTGGTCATCATGGTTGATGCAAGATCTGGAACAATTGAAATTGGACTGATTTTTCTGGGTACCTCGTTATGCATAAATGGAGGACATCCATTTCCGAGAAACCAGGATGATGTTGTTGATCCTTCATCTCTATGTGGGGTTTTCCCCATCATCATGGGCATCTTCGAGTTATTCTGATTTTGGGTTGAACCATAAGTAATACTTGTTACATCAGATTCAGCAAACCCTGTTGAGAGACTCAATTCAAGGGCAAGCTTGGGTTTCACTGCCAGGGTTTTGTAAGAATTGGAAGGTTTCTTTGGAGTGGTAGATTTTTCATTGCCAAGATGGAGATCAAAATCCAAATTGATATCCATGGAAGATTCCTCGTCAGTTTCTTTAGCTGAAGATATGGTAGTACAAGCAGTTGCGGAACTTCCCTTGCTGTCTGAGGAACTTGGAGAACGACCTAGCCTGAGGAAAAGAGAAGAACCATCCTCTGCTCCTTTCCTTTCATCCATCACATTCCACTTCCTCTTAATTCCTTTTGACGTGGAACCATAAGGGACGGAACCACTAGGGGAGTCGAGTCTCAAAACAGTGTCCGCGCAAATGTTAGTCGTAACTGATCCAACTTGGACATCTTTGGTCAAGTTGCTAAATGCATTGAATGATGGGTTGGTCAAGAAGCCCAAATGCTCAAACCTACTTTTATTTGTATCCATATGCTACCTAAATAACAACTGAACTTCTGATCTAAATCAAATCTATGTATTTACAAAAGAGCAGTCTACTTTATTCCAAGGTTAGAAAAGAGAAGCAAAATAGAAGTTAGAAGAAGATCTCAATAAAAGTCATCCCACCCCCACTAACAAATCCTGATGTATCACAGCGATCCATTTATGAAATAGCAGAAAACGCGCAATTAATCAAAAATAGGAGGAGAAGTCAACATCAATTTATATGTTCACAATAGCGTCATTGCAGTTAATCACCCTGTTCCATTAGAAAAACATCTAATTAGCGAAACTATTTAATAGCCTGGGATAAGTCAATACTAGGTTTTAAAACATGAAATCAAAGATAACGATTACTTAACAAAAGAAAAAGATGCTGCTAATACTTAAAGAGTAGTTGAAATAAAACAGGAACTCAATACAACAAGAGGAACGTGAATTTTGCTTCAGAACAATGAGCAACAATAGAAGAAGGATCACAACCAAGAGATAGTTAAAGACAGGAGATTTCATTAGTAACAATTCTAGGAACATAATAAAGACTATTTGTGAGAGATGGATGTTTATAAGTTGAGAGTCTGAGGACTCATATAGCAAGATTCAAGAGTTCAACTCCGTTGCATTATACACCAAAAGGTGAAAAACTAGGAACTTGGAGAACCTGTATAATTTGTTCAGTGATTCCATATAGAACCATAATCTGCATTAGTAAGGTCAGGTAGGAACCTAGTTTACCATTTTTCTGCAGGTTCCCTAAAATCAGCTAAGGTTTAGACTGCTAACAACAAGATACAGGTGATGCATGCCTTGGCGATGGTACAGAGAGTTGATCTAGATAAATTTGGTACAGTACAACTATTTCTAACATTTAAACCCTAAAGACCATCTAAAACCTCAAGAATCTAGAATTTAGATCATACTTGGACAGAAACAGTCCAAGTTAATTAAGCCTAAAGGGAGTAGAATTCAGTAATTAATTATACCATATAATCGGCTAATAACTCCCAAATCGGGATTAAAGAAGAAAAAATGAAGAAAATACCAATTGAGGCAAAGATCAAAGAAGATCAAGGCAAACCCACCATAATCCTCTCGCAATTCAAGCTTAGATACAATTTTACTTATGACTTCTAAAACTCAGGAATAAAAAAAACTCAATCAAAATTGACAAGAAGAAACTAACTATCTACACAATCAAAACTCAAAATTTGAACAAAAATTAACCACAGATAAGCTCAATCATGCATAAACTCATCTGAAACTAAACAAAATTGGCATAGCTAATACTAACAAACAGAAATTAAAATGAAAAATCACAAATTTCTGAATCAAAATCACATATCAGATCATATAGAGATGGAAAAAAGACAAACAAATATAAATAATAAAGGAAAATTTCAAACTTCATAGATCCGAAGTACCTTGAAAAATCGGTAAGTTTACGATCGAAGTTGTTGAGAGATAATCTTCTACTTGTTGGCGGCTAAGCAAAGAGTATCAAAATTAGGGTTTCAAATGCTGGAAAAACAAGAGAGAGAGAGAGAGAGAGAGAGAGAGAGAGGTGAAAATGAGGAGGAGAAAGAGACAGGTATTTGGCGATGGAATTGATGGAAGGGGGAAATGGGTGGAAATAACTCCAAATGAGAACAAAGAGCGCACGTTAAGAAACAAAAGGAGGCGTACGTTAAGAAGGCAATAAAGCGGTTGCGTTATTTCGCGGTTGAGATGGACGGTTGGATGTTATTGTTTTTCTTTGTCGACGTGGCGATACCGAAAACGCGAATGGTTTTACACGTCATTCGTGACATCACCTAGTACACGTTGTCAATGGCTAGTCACTGCCTCACCGCTCGTTGTGCGCCTTGAGCGGGTCCCATAGTTTTTTCTTATAATTAGTCATCACTCATTTTTTATTCATACATACAATTGTGATAAGTAGGCCTAATTACTACTGGTTTAAAGTTCGAACTACTACTGATTTAAAGTCCGACTAATTAATAGTTTAAAGACCGACGAATAAAGTGATCTAAAGTGTACAGGAACTATTTTATTTATACCCACGCAATATTCCTGGATTTGGCCCCTAAGGGCCATTTCATGTGAGTGAGAGCATCTCTCGTGCAAAATTCAAAAACAATTTAAATTGTCTTATTTGTTAAGTTTTAATAATATTTTATTTCTTAGATGACACTATTGAGTTTTTTTAAATATCTTATAATTAAATGTTGTCACATTATCTTAATATTCAAATTAATTTTTGCATTTTTTTAAAGTTATTTGTACAAAAAAAATCCTAGTATTGTTTTGAGTTCATCATTTTGATACTTGCACGGGAGATGCTTTAAGCACTGTTTATTAATAGGCCACTCGCTTTAGGGGAATAAGACAAGTACAAAAATTTGTGAATCTTTAGGCCTTATTTTTCTTTATCCTTTTTGGTTTCCCTAAACACTTACTACAATTTCTTCTCTGCACCGGTAAAATTTAATGACAAATTGTCATTGTCGGTGACATTTAATATTCCAGATTTTTATTTCTTCTCTCTTCTTCCTCCTCTAACCACTACCTTCTCTCTATCTTTCTCTCTTGTGGGTCTGTTTGTGATTCTTATAGAACACCTATTCCTTTTTAGTGTAGTTCGAATCTAGTGTGTTTCTTTTATTGGACGAGATGAGATGAGATATATACGACCTCTCCAAATTTCTCATGTATGTATAATAATAGTGCTTCATTAAGTTTGTGGACACCAACCACAACATCTGTTTTACAAGGCAGAGAAACTTGAATGCTACTAAAATAAATGCTACTCCATACCTCAAATGGGGAACAAAATCAAGAAAAGGTAAAGTATCCATGGTTATATTCTATGATATTTGAGCATGTGTGGCAAAAGGGAAAGAGAAACATGACCTTTTTGAAATTAATATATAGTGTTTGTGTATGGTGATTGCTAGTGCATGTGGGGAGATGCTCCTTTTTTATGAGTTTGTGATGCTGCATCATAATAGGCCCACAAAAAGATATTTCTGACTCGGATTTGTCAGATCTGATTAAAAGTGGGTCATGAAGCTAAAATCCTTATCAAATTCTTCTTTCTTTTCTTTTTTTTGTTAAAAGAAAATCCACGTGAACTTGATAATTGTGGCAATAAATTTTAAAATTATTTTACGAAGGAAATTATCAAACTATAAATTTACACAGTTTCTCAAATTATCTTTTCCACGAAAGTAAAATGTCTTGCTCCCACAAAAAAAAAAAAGTCATATCTTTATCTCAACAAAGTTACAAACACATCAATTATTCAATCATCTCTATATAAATGTAATATTCAAACTGTGACCTCTCTGGTTGTGAAGCATATGTAGTGAATGAAGAGCAAAAGTAGGCTTCACAAAAATGGTAAATTAGTCAAAAGGGTGGTAGAAAAAATGAAGAGCATCTCAATTATGATGAATGCCACTATGAGTGGACTCGAGGAGTTCAATGATAAACAAATTTTAATTATAGGCAGCAGGTACATTCCAGCATGATATTCTCAAGATTCGATTGATCTTTGGAGGAATAAAGAGACAAGATTCCTACACATATTACCTAAAAGATCTTAAAAAGGTGTATATTTCTTCGGTTTTTAAGATCTGAAAATAGGTGATCGAGCAAGATGTTGACAAAGAACTATAAGATGACAGATCTTAAAATATGTGTCTAAGCAAGATGAGGGTTCATTTCACACATGGACAAATGCAATATTTACTATACTTCTTGCTAATATGAAGATTAGAAGCATAAATGAATACTTTAGAAGCATAATTGATTCTGAGTTTTGCTTAAAAAATGAAAACAAGAAGTTACAAAATAACACATGAAATTGAAGTTAGAAGCCAAAGTAGATTTTTCTCTGAGTTACTTATAAAAATTGAAAAAATCAGTTTATGATGAGAAAAGAATAATGTTTTTCTAATCTTTAGCTTGCTATCTCTATCACTGTGACCGCTGCAAAGACGAGAAAGAGAATGCCTCCAACATAGGAAATAATCTGTGAAAGGAAGAAAATTTTGACATTGCTTAGTTCCGTGAAATATGAATGAAGTTATATAATCCATAAGAAATATATTAAATCACACTACAATTATAAGAATCTGAATTTAGTTCCCCCAGATATAAATGCTACGATTATAGAAGAGGACAATGCTAGAGTACACCAAGGTTAATAATTCCGACAAAACCCCAAAACTGGTATCTTGGTCGGAATCTCAAAAACATTACTAAATTTATCGTTAAAATTTGATGTGTCTGAAACGGATGTATAGTCCACCACCTCTATGTGTAGTGGTTAGACACCATCTCTTCTCAGTGGAAGTAGAAATCCATGATTTATTAAACCAAGGTTAAAATAAAGTAAATATAGGAATACATGAGTTTTAGGCCCCATAGGATGGCCTTAAAGGTCTTTACATGGCCTCTAGGGTCCAAGATGTATTCGGTGATGGCAGTTATAGGGCTTATTCAATTCATATGACATGTAATGAATGTAATGTAATGACTCTTGGAGTCCATGTCAAAGAGAAAAGAAATGGATATATATATGTGTGTGTGCATGTGTGTCTCTGTATTTTGTATTTATGATTGGAGAGCTGACCTTCTCGGATAGGAAATTGCCTAATAAAGAGCCACCTAGAACAGCAAGCTGCATAATCAAGAACATGGATTTATTGCCTGTTACAGATGTAGTGTTTGCTTTTTCTCGAGTTAGATTTCAAACTATTTGTTTTTGCACGACTCGTCTGAATGGTTAATTAGGATTGATTTTGGGTCCATTTGACGATTCCAAAATGAAGACACTAATTCCTACAAGCGAGCAAAAGTGGAAGTTTTCAGATGTTACCAGAGTTGCCGCAGCATGACCAGCTGTTGCACCCCCAATTACTCCAAGAGGCGAAGAAGCTGCAGCAAGTGCTGCATAAAAAAATGAAAATAATCAGCTTCAGATAGCCTTGAGAAGCTTACCTGGTCAGGATGAAAATGAGTCACTTGGCTAGCTTCTTCATGGATTTCCAATATAAGCTGAAAAGGTTATCTGGTCATGCTTTATAAAAATGCATCTGAATCAGATGGCCAGAGTCACAAAGCAGGGTGGGTTTGTAATGAGAAGTGTCATGGAAAAACTAACCCATATTTAAGACCTGCCAATGTTTTAAAGATAACTCTTTACCAATCAATAGATCTTTTACCTGTCTCCAGTGTATGTCATGGGTCTAGATGTTGATAATGTGGTTTAAAGCCATCGATTTATTTTTTGAAAGTTGTTCGTATTCAAATAAAACAAGTTCTGAAGGGTCAATCCAGCTGGAACGGGAAATGGTAGGTCCTATTCCCTCTTATATCTCGCCGCTAAAGAAAACGAACAGGAATGGTGCCTTTCGTTCAAAGACATAAATGTGCAAAGTGGCTTACCTATCGTGGAGAAGAAAGATTTGTCACCCCATTCCGCAACAAAAACAAGAGCGAAAGTGCTAATTATAGTGCTAGCAGCAGCTAGTATACCGGCACCGTTCCCTGAAAAATCAGAAACTGCTAGCTCTGCCTGATTCATAGTATACAAATAACAGAAGATGAGATTAGAAACTCGACAATTATGTTCCAGTTAATTGGGAAAATAATATTTAGCAATTAGAAGTGATCATTTACTTCAAAATTTTCATATATTGATGGAAAATAACTGAGGTTTGACTTGAAAGTGTGCACATTTTTTTACTTCTGAAATACAAAAAGACAAAAAGTAGGTCAAACTCTTTCTATGTGTGTAATGTTACATAATAAATTGGTCAGAGATTTTACGCCGAACCCCCTTGAAAATTGTAAATCAAATGATCAAATTATTATATCTCACCTCTTTTTGCTCTTCTTCTGTTTTCATACCATCACTTGAGGCAGCATCAATCAAGGTAGAAACTCCAAAATAAACCTGTAATTAACTGAAATATGAAATTGTATGAAAAATATTATTATTTTTATTAACAAACTGATGTAGTTCTTTAAGTGCATATCTGCCACTTTTTATGCTACATGTGCATTGTATCAGTAAAGATTCTAACTGAGTTAGCATTTGTAGGAGACCCGCCTATAGATATACTTAATGGATAAAATGAAATAAAGATGATGTGAGATTAGGTGCGACACGTCAATTATTACCAATAGGCACACTGCTGCTATGTCATCAATAGGCAAATCAGTCTCACCAAGCCTGCACATTAACAAGTTGTTAAGAATCATGCTCGGGAAACAGAGGATCTTCTACGAGAGAAGATTAGAGCACATACCTGAAAGGAAGAATATCATCAACATAATGAAATGTCCGGCCAAGAACCACAGAGATGATGGTCATTGCCCTGCAAAGAAAAGAGAACTCGTTTATGGTTTCGTATACTTGGCCCAAATCATCTTAATTTGCTAGTTACTCTACAAAGTTCATGCTTTCTTTTTATGACCTTTTATAATTTGAGTGCTGACAAGCTCTAGAGTCTAGGGCCACAAAGTGGCAAATTCGGAAGAAGACTTCCTTGCTAAAGATGGGTTGTCATGCATACGAGGTTTTGGAAATAATACAATAACTTACGCAAGCGCGCCAAATGTGCCAATGAAAACAACTCCAGCAGAATTTCTAGCCGCTAAAAGTGCCTGCTCAAGCCACCGAATTTCATTACAAAGATTTTATTAAATGTAACATCAGAAATACACATCCTATAGCTTTACGGAAGACTATGAGGCCCCAATATGATACAAAGTAAGTGCAAAAGAAAATAACATGAAATAAACCATTAAGATCACAAAGTCGAAATTTTTTGGGTTAATACATGACTAAATCTTCTATCATCAAAACTAGAAGTATTATTCTTCAAGATATTTTTAGGTATGGTTATTCTAGAGTAAATTAAAGAATATAATTGCTGATTTACGACAAAACTGAGCTTCTTATGCTTGTACAAGCTGGCACGACCAGCATTGCTACACAAACTAAAACATTTCCATATATACGAAAGAATGCCAATACTGATCCCTATAGAATAGGTTGTATGCCTTGGAAGATTTTATAGATTTTTAATAGGCTTAGCTTCTTAAGGGGTTTCCAGGAAGAGCCAGATTATTTAGACTGCCATTTGCAAAAGCGCGACCTACAGCGCTAGAATGTCCAGAGTGCTTCTTTTCAAATGTATAATACTAGATATCTTCCCTAGTCCAATATTGACTAGGCTAAAAGTGTCTTCTGAATGTTTTCATTTGGTTCTTTGTTTCAATTACTTAGCTCGATTCCTATTTGTGCAGCTCAAGCTTGCAATTGGAGCACCATGAATTCTGATAGAAAACTGTCCAAGTATTACATACCTAGACATGAATCTCTACCGAGGAACTAATAATAGACTTGCCAGGGCTGCAACCGGGCTAGCCTACTAGTGGTTCCTTCTAAATGTGCTTAGTTGGTACATTTTTTTTTTTCGGATTTAAAATGAGCTGTGTCAATCTATTAAATGTAGTAGCCTAAGAATTCCTAGCTCCGCCTCCACATGATATTTTAACTGGATAATAAGAAACACGCACCTAAACTGAGAAAAGATCCCATACTTTGATCCTACTATTGTAGATGAGCTAGTCTTACCGCAATAAAGAAGGTCTTGTCCCCTAGTTCAGAAAAGAAAATCAGCAAAAAGGCCTGCAACATAACAAAATATTTGATGTTAGTAACCGAACCGCATGCATGTTCTCATATGAGAAAAGATATCTAGTGATTCTAGTCATAGAATATTCAGTTAGGCTTCTTTAAGGGGCCTATTGCTTCTATTTAAATTATTCATATTACTCTGATGTTCAATATAGTACTTCGAGTGTTAGTAGTTAACTTTATGAAGGGAGGGTTCAAAATCATAGTACCAATCCTCACAAACCTGACCTACTTAGCTAGCAGTAAAGGTGCATCTAAAGAAATTCAATTGGGGTTCGACAAAGAGAAGGCCCAATGTAGAATAGCCTCCAAAACAACTCTAGTTCGATCAATTAGTACTTCTGCATTGTCACTATCTGACAACCTAAAAGGGTGAGGCTAAAACTGTGCTGAGTCAGTACTAGTATATAATTGACCAAATTGGAGTCCATAGGACCTGTCCATTAGTTTTCAATCAGCGATAGAAATGAATGCGGTTTCAAATTAACTCTAGCTAAAACGAAATGAAAGGTACAAGGAGGTTTTCCTAACTGAAGCAAAACCTGTGCTAATATCACCAAGATCGCCTATGTAAGGAATTGACTGCAACCCAGCGGCAAAATCTGAACCAGCCATCGCCTGCTGTGAGCCTTGAAACATGAGCAAGCCAAAGAGCACTGAAAATTTAGCAAAACTTTGGAATGACATATCCGAAACTGCAGCAGCTTCCCACTTTACAAACGTGCCATCTTTACTTCTAGAGCTAATTGATGTCTCATTATTATCTGTAGCACCAAAATCTTGCAGGATAAACATCTGTTCTGAAATTTGAGAGGAATTCTTCTGATCAATGAATCTGAGCTCCTGACAAAGAGAAGTAATGTAGAAGAAGTACTTAAACTACAATATATCATTGTAAACGGAAATCGGTATTTGTTTTATTTACATAGTGGGATTACAATCGATGAAATGCAAATGTGGTGGTGCAGTTGCACCCATTATTGAAAATCGATGTTATAAATATCACCCCACAAGATTCAACAAAAGGGAGCTAAAACCATCCACCAATCTATCTTTTCAAATTGGTAATCAGAAAGCCATGTTTTTTTTTTGCAGTTAGCCTGTTAACAAATTAGGGCAGGTCTATTGAATAGCAAAAACTTACAATATTATTTCGATTTCTTGAAGAAGTTTCTAAGTAGTGCTCGAACTGCTCAGTGTTCACATTTGAATTTTGGGTCGATTGCCTTGAATACCTGCACAATTTCCCAAGTTTCATACCAAATCCACAATCATAAGAAATGTCGAAATAGAAATTACCTAGATGAAAGGAGATTCGAATTCCATGTGAAATTCTTGGTTTTCTGCTTTAATTTCTTAGAGTGGAAAGGAATTAATGAATTCAAAGTAGAAGAAGGGTTGATGAATTTCAATGATTTTTGGGGTGAATAAGATTGTAATTGAACCCTAATTAGAGCACTTTCAGAAAGATTTAGGGTTCTCATTTTGGGTTCAACTCTTTCTTCTCAATTTCTCTATAATCAGTAGTACATTTCTTCTTCTCTCTCTCTCTCTCTCAACTGTCTGGTATTCTGAACCTTACGTGCTCCCGCCTTAAAACGATAACGTTTTTAGTAGGTTTATTGCCCCTGAAACCCGGACCTGCTGACCCGTGATTAACTAACCCAACCCTAGAGGACATTTTTTTAGGGTTGGCCTCCTACTTTAAGGCAAGGCCAACGTGAGGCTCGCGCTCCCAATTTGGGAGCCCCTGAATTTTGAGAGCCCCTGAATTTTGGGAGTTCCGGACTTTGTCTCAATTCCAACGCCAGGCTCACAATCGGGGCTCTCAAATCCAAAATAAAGTACGTGCGCGAAGTATGTGTACGAAAAATTGATTTTAGATTTTGACTATGAATTAAAATGTGATATTATTCGAAATAGATAATTTCAAAAAGATAACCCACAAAAAAAGGAAAATAAGAAATAAATAGTTCAAAACATTTTAAGAAAATTGAAAAAAAATTTAAATATAAGTGGGGTGGATCCCCTTTTTAGGGGATCCACCCCAAATATAGCCGTCGGGCTGTCCCAAACGGCTATATTTGGGGGGTGGGAGCCCCCCAGCCCGGGTCCCAGCCCCGGGGCTCTCGGGTTGGGTGCCTTTGTATGGGGGATGGGCTCCCAAACACTGGACTTGCCCATATGTGCAGTATCTTCTTTGACCCATAATTTTTGTAAATGCAGTGTTGAACCCCAATTTCTATCGATTCCATCAAGTAATTCATTTACTTTCCTATTCTGGATTTACCTTTTAATTTAACAAAATTTAAGCAGTTGATTTTAATTAATGGTTCGGATTATAAAAGATGAAATATGAAATAAGGAACAAAAAAGGTGGATACAGTGGAGCACAAAGAAAAATCTTCGGGATATAAATCAATTAAGATTGCCTTAAGGGACATTTATTTTTTGGTCTCAAAATTCACTTGATTTTTTTTTCGCTCCCTAATCTTCAACTAATCTCAATGAAGACCAAGAGTAAGCTAAAAAAGTTTGTTGTTAATGTAGGTGTCGATAGATTTTGTACATTGTTAGAATCACCTTACATTGATTCTCTTAGGTAAGTTAAGTTAGGTTGTGCTATGTCACATCATGCGTGTGTAATATGATTAGTATGATACATCAACATACCACAAGTACATCTCTTTTTCTTTTTGTTGAACTACAAGTACATCTCTTTACTACGTCAAGTTCATACGCATTATCATTTTGAATAATTTAAAGTTTTTGTGTTTAATTTAATTTTTTTGAAGTATTACGACAAACTAAGATTTGTTAAGAATAATAAACATAGATCCAATTAAAGGATTAATTCTTTTTATGTTTCCAATCGGTAACCAACTTATATTCTTGATCCACTATTATGACCAAATTTCAGATCGAGGAAAAAGAGATGGATAATTTTCTCTTTGCTATGCAACCGAACATTTAAATAATAGCTTCTTCTATTTTAAAAAGTTAAACTTATTTAGGTAATTACACCAATTCCAATACTTCGGAAGTTGAAAATATAAAAAAAAAAAATAAGTTTTTGATATATTAGAAAACAACTTTCATTTTACATCTTAAGCTTTCTTGAGTTGTAGTAATGGTTATGTCTGAAAATCCAAAGAAAACCACACTATATTCCAAATCAAATCACAAATACATACTATAATTCAATCAACACCTACGACGAATTCACATTGACTTTTTTCTTTTTGAGGTAAGTTTTCACCAACATTCATATAACTTGATATCCACACTGATTCTAAAATAAACCACTGGTTCAATGGCATCTGTCATTATTGTCGCAATTCCCCTTGCCATGAAGAAATCTCCCGTGCCACCGATGATAGATATATCTCTGGTCTTATTCAGTAGTAAATCCACACCCGCAAAAGATATAGTCCCTTTATAATCTGTAGAATTAAGAGAAAACGAAAAAGCTAACCATGCCGTAGGAATATCTTTGCTATCATAGAGATAGAAACCTTGGGCTCGACCCACTGGTTTTGAATATAGATTGTTGTCTAGAGTGATTGGACCGTCAAACGCAACAAAGTCTCCAAAAAAATTTTGTCGCGTTAAAATTGTTTTGTTAGCCCATGCTGGTGCGGCTATGATTGCTGAAGTTGCATTTTTCGCATTGTTTCCGTTGTAAATTATATCATGGAAATATAGAAGTAAATGCTTACATGGTTGTTTACCATGGCGCCTTATTTTCGCATTGCCTGGGGAGGGTGAAATATAGATAACGAGGATAAAGATCACCACGAGAAAGAAACTAGGGTTTTTGTTCGACATATTATTTCTTAATATTGTTGTTCTTTGAGTTTTAGGATTCTTGATTAATAATAGATCTATATATAGAGGCTCTTAGCCAACAACCCATGTAATAAGAAGCCAATATATCTTGGATTCTTAAGTCAGTAAAATACTTGACCTGAATATATTTCTTTCATTTTGCTTCTCATTTTATTATTACTATTTGCATCAAAGACACCAATAACTGGCTGCTATTACCAAACCCTCATGCTGGTTGCTCGTAGAATGTTATAACAGATACAATGCCTTGACCAAAATCTCTCCGCACAGCATGGACTGACAATGATGATCAACCATCAAGATTTTCGCCCATTCGAGGAAGAGAAAATCCATCTTAGAGAGAATCGACTCTCTCGTGCTCGCCATTCACGACTACTTAGGTGCTCCACCCTAAATGAAAGAGTTTTGTGTTTAAATTCATGAAAGAATGTTATATTTAACCGTGCTCGTAATCTAAACTGGTGAGCATCTCTAAAATTCCTATGTGATACTATAAAAACATCTCCAATGCGAAACTCAATAAAATCTCCATTCATATTTGTCAAGTTATAATTAAGATTTTCATTCCTGGGAGGCGAATATAGAGAGATCTTCAATTTTTTGTTTCTCCAATGAAAAATTCTAAACTTGTTTTATTTACTTATGTGACATGCACTCATGCTAATGTTTATAAAGAAATATATAGTTATTTTGAGAACATATAGAAACTTGATTTCTATTGGTTTAAGATTTGGACATCTAAGGGAATACTCTAGAAATAGAGTATCCTCTTCAGATATCTTTATTTAACCACCTTCTCATCATCTCATCAAAAAAAAAACCACCTTCTCATCATCTTAGAGAACCAATTTGTTTTGCATTAAAGAGAGTTCTTAAGAAAAACTCTAAATATCATATGTGACACACAAAATCCGTAAGATTGAATCTTTTGTTCCCTAATTTTTCAAAATGCAATGTTGGGCGCAATTTCTAGCGGTTCCATACAATAACGCTTTTAATTTTCCTATTCTAGCCTTACCTCTTAATTACAATATTTTCTTCATTTTTTTTCTTCCTTCTTCTTTGTTTATTCTCCACTTCTCCTTAGTCACTCCTTACCTCTTAGTACTAGACAATCCTTGCCTCCTTGGAATTCATTTTTCACGATTTCGAGAAACCTCCATTAAAATATTATATATAAAATTATTGGTTTCAAAACTAACAAAACTTTGCATTTGAAAAAAATTCAATATTGCACAAACTTTAAAATGCTGTCTGCAAAAATCAAATTTGCATTTCTCTTTAATCACGTGAGGCGAGTTTTAAAGATCTCAAAAAAATAATTCCTAGACATCTATTCTTCTCGAAACTCTCTATACAGGCTGAGAAATTATAGCAGTTGTGAAGTTTCAAACGAAGAAGTGACAAAAAGGAGAAAAGAAAAAAAAAGCAGAACATGAAGTAAAATTTTGATATCTTTATTTCTAAGTCATACTAAAACTTTAATCAGAAATATTGCTTCATCTTGCTACTTATTTGTCTGTTACCATTTCCATCAAGGGACCAAATAGGTTATGATAGCAAATGCATTATGCATGGTCCCAAACTTTACCAGACCCATTGTCATGTCAAGTGAAAGCTTATTATGTTTTATTTAACAAATTCCTAGTTATGGTTAAAAGGTCTAATTTGGTGCATGAAATATGTCTTAGTACATGGCTAGGTCATAGATGAGTCGGTAGATCTGTGGAGGTCTGATTTTGTGAACCTCTATGTACTATGTCTTGTGGTATACATTTAACTTAATATGTTTAAGTAATTCAAACAAACTAAATTTGTTAAGAATAGTAAACAAAAAATCCTCAATTAAAAGGTTATTCTGCTTTTCTCCTGATCGATGACCAAACTATCTTTTTTATCCCTCGTGACCGAGTTCCAAATGGAGGGAACGAAGATGGTTAATTTTCTCCTTCTGCTAAGCAATCAAATATTTAGTTAACAAATTCTTCTACTATAACAAGTAAGAGTTAAATTTCTTCAGGTGATTATATATTCTACCGACTCTAGTACTTCTAATAAGTTAAAAGCGTCAAAACTATGTCTTCACATATTAGAAAAACCACTTTTATTTTATATTTTAAGCTTTCTTGAGTAGTGTTATACATTTGAAAATCCGAAGAAACTCACAGTTGAAAGCCACACTATTACATTATCAAAAACATACGTCACAAAGACACAAATACATATAATTAAATCAAAACAGCGAATTCACATTTCATTCTTCTTTTGAGATAAATCTTCACCAACATTCATATAGTTTGATATCAACACTAAGTCTAAAATAAACCTCTCCTTCAAAGGCATCTGTAATTATTGTTGCAATTCCTCTAGCCATGAAGAAATCTCCCGTGCCACCTATAACAGATATATCTCTAGTCTTATTCATTAATGGGTCGGCACCCGCAAAAGTTATAGTCCCTTTGTGATCACTAGAATTAAGAGAAAATGAAAAACCTATCCACGCTGTAAAAATTTCTTTCCTATCATAGATATAGAAACCTTGGGCTCGACCGACTGGCTTTGAATGTAGATTGTTGTCTAAAGTGATTGGATCGTCAAACACAACCAAATCCCCAAAATGATTTTGTCCACCTAAAATCGTCTTGTTATCCCACGCTGGTGCGCCTACGATGGCTGAAGTTGCATTTTTTGCATTTTTCCCATTGTAAATTATATCATGGAAGTATAAAAATAAATGCTTACATGGTTGTCTACCATGACGCGGGATTTTTGCATTGCTTGGAGAGGCTGAAATATAGATAATGAAGATAAAGATCTTCACAAGAATGAAACTAGGATTTCTATTCGACATTGTTTCTTATGTTCTTGTTGTTCTTTGAGTTGTAGTACTCTTGATTAATGGATCTATCTATATATAGAGGCTCTTAGCCAGCAAGCCCATGTGATGTAAAGCCACTATCTTGGATTTTAAGTCAACAAAATGCTTTATCTGTGCTTCTGATTTTCTTTGTACTATTTGCATCAAACAAACCAACAAGTGGTTGTTATGACAAAAGGGTACCCCCTCATGCTAGTAAATTTACCAACCCCCTGGTTATGATCACTTGTAGAATGCATTTAATTGCCCCACGTTACATCGACCACTGATAAACTTGCAGACATTTTCACAAAATCTTTGAGAGTCGACACTTTTAAGAGGATCATTAGCAAGTTACATGTTATTTCCGTACTTGCTCCAACTTGAGAGGGAGTGTTAAGAATATAAAATGGATAGAGCACTCGACCTGCTAGATCGAACACCCAACCTGATGATTCGAGGAAAAAAAGATGGATAATTTTCTCTTCGCTAGCTATGCAATTGAACATCTAGATAATAGTTTCTTCTATTTTAACAAGTAA
The DNA here is from genome assembly GCF_041429995.1 of Eschscholzia californica. Lineage (NCBI taxonomy): Eukaryota > Viridiplantae > Streptophyta > Magnoliopsida > Ranunculales > Papaveraceae > Eschscholzia > Eschscholzia californica. The sequence continues at coordinate 39,959,314 of NW_028238483.1, read as the reverse complement.
AGATTTGACTTCTTTAGATAGTTACACCGATTCCAATACTTCTCAAGATGTAAATAAATTATTATGTTTTCACATATTAGGAAAACCACATTTATTATATCATAAGCTTTCTTGAGTAGTAGTTATGTTTGAACATCCAAAGACAGTCACATGGTAAGCCACACTATTACATTAGTATTATAAGCATAAATCACATGAGAACTGTGATACCATCACCAAAGATCCATGTCGATCGACTCCAAATCAAATTACAACGATATATATATATATATACATATAATTAAATCAACACGATGAATTCACACTGCATTTTTCCTTCTGAGGTTAGTTTTCACCAGCATTCGTATAACTTGACATCAACACTAAGTCTAAAATAAACCTCTCCTTCGAAGGCATCTGTCCTTATTGTCGCAATTCCCCTAGCCATGAAGAAATCTCCCGTGCCACCGATAACAGATATATCTCTAGTCGCATCCATTAGTGGATCGGCACCCGCAAAAGTTATTGTCCCTACATAATCTGTAGAATTAAGAGCAAATGAAAAAGCTATCCATGCTGTACGAATTTCTTTACTATCATAGAGATAGAAACCTTGGGCTCGGCCCACTGGATTTGAATATAGATTGTTGTCTAGAGTGATTGGATCGTCAAATACAACCAAGTCTCCGAAACGATTTTGTTCGGCTAAAACCGTCTTGTTAGCCCACGCTGGTTCGCCTATGATAGCTGAAGTTGCATTATTTGCGTTTGTCCCGTTGTAAATTATATCATGGAAATATAAAAATAAAGTCTTACATGGTTGTTTATCATCGTGCCTTACTTTCGCATTGCCTGGGGAGGCTGATAAGTAAGTAACGAGGATAAAAATCATGACGAGAAAGAAACTAGGGTTTTTGTTCGACATTGTTTCTTATAATATTGTTGTTCTTTGAGTTGTATGACTCTTGATCAATAAATAAATCTATATATAGAGGCTCTTAAGCCAACAACCCATTTAATATGAAGCCAATATCTTGGATTTTAAGTCACTAGAATACTTTATATGAATATATTTTCTTTCATTTTGCTTCCCATTTTATTATTACTATTTGCACCAAAGAAACCAATAAGTGGTTGCTATTACCAAACCCCTAATGCTAGTCACTTGTAGAATGCATAAGCACTTGGAAAATGCCTATCTTGCTAACTTACATGATGCCTTAAGCAAAATATCTCCTAACAGCCGAAGATTTCCGACAATTTTATGAAGAGAAAATCCATCTTAGATAGAATCGGCTCTCTCGTGTGGGCAGTATTGTAAAACTAGAAAAGATTCTTAGGCAAGTAGGAATAGTCTCAAAGTCATAACCTTTAATTAGCTAGTCTTTCTAGTCGGAGTCTATACCCAATCAACCATTTGGTTATAACCTGTGTCTATAGTAATGTTTCAACAAAAAAGAAAAACCTAATCTATATTATTGTGCTATTTTTAACTCCCGTTTTGTTTTGTTCTACCGCTAATGTGCAACAAAATTTCCTACGTACAAGTTGATTACGTGAAGTAGAACAAATGTTGGTTGCTGCGAGGCTATCATGTGTAGCCGTGTAAGACTTGATCATCCCATATTAGGTACATAATTCCAACTCAAAGTAACGCGTTTGTTTTCTGAATCATCTAATTCAAATGTATCCAAAGTCAACAGAATTCAGCCATTCAGAAGATTGAACAGTTATTCTGCAACATAACACGGGTTAAATTTGGAGCCACTACCTAATTAAATGAAGTATATCGAGTTAGTCTAGCCCTTTACTAGTCAAGCTATGGGTGGAAATCAAACTGGGTCGGGGTTACTCCTTAAAAGTTCTGGAATTTTATGTCCATTCGAGTTATCTAGCAGACTGAGACGAGTAATTTATCAAAAAAATTGGCGTTTAAAACCGAGCAAACATGATATAAGAGGGGCAGGGCTCAGTTTAGTCCAATGGGCTAGTCGAAGAGAAAACCTAATATAGGAGGGGCAGTCCGTTTAATCCAATGGGCGAGTGACCAACTTCATGAGAAGATGGAGGAATATTAAGACCCAACTTCGGCAATAAGTGACTATTAATTGTCTTAAAAGTGTAATTCTATTTTTAATGAAATTAAATTGCATCATTTGAATGACCCTATATTTTTTTTCTTGTTGCAAAAATGGGCCTACACTTCGTGAATTGAAAAATAGAGCCCAATGGTCAAGTACAACACTTAAGTTGAAACACGTAGGATCTCCAAATAATTTGTTAAGTGTGCGGAAATGCTCCTAGAAAGCCCCTATTCGGTTTGCCTAACTCAAGATTATGGTAAAGAACCTTGTGAAGACGATAAAACGAATAATAGAAAGGGACACCAGGTTTTAACGTGGTTCGGCTATTAGAAAATAAGCCTACATCCACGGATAAGCTCTCCCTTATGTTTCTTCATTTCAAACTATTCTCCCATTTTTACATCGGCTTCAACTTCTCAAATGTAAAAAATCCCATGCAGGCAAATCTCTCACTACATGAAATCTATACAAGTTTACAGAGAACGTCCCAGTGTAAGATGCTCTGATCGCCAACCTCCCCAATTTTCTAACCTAGTCCTTGCCTTCATCGCCAGTTGCCAGAAAACATCTCTGTCCTTCCAGTCACCTCTGGTTAGCTTCAACTTTTTCAGATCAGGTATCCGATCATCTGTTGCCCCAAATTTTATCTGTAAGCCGATATAGATGATAAGACTCCGATCCAAAATAAATAAATCACTGGTAGGATATGTAAGGGGCGAAAGCGAATGTCTACCGACTTGCCAATTCAAATCTGCGCTGGTAGATGATCAGTTCTCATTTTCTCCTTTCCTTATACGCTTCTGAAAGATTACAAAGGAAACATAGTAAGAATAGAACAGTAGAACCGGTACGAGCAAAAGGCTTGCAGGAACTTAGCCCTTACATGAAATTGCTGCATGAAATAGATGAATCTGCCCTAAGATGTACAAAATCAGATTTCAGTACTAACCTTTGTATTATTAGTGACCTGGGAGTTTGTTCCAGTACTTCCATAAGAATTTTGTCACCTTAGAATGATAATTAGATATCAACTTCAGCTTTCACTTGCCAACCTCTTGAAATGAGCTGAAAACCGAGTAAAAGCTACAAAGCTCATGGACAGACACGAATAGACATTTACAACCAAGAAACTCAATTTCTGCTACAATTATGAAAACAAAACTAAATAGAACACTGAACTCCACCAACAAGCTCAAAGCTCCACTCATGAGCACGTAGCTCGACTGAACTATACAGATCCGAGCGCGAAGCTCAACATACGAGCGCGAAGCTCAACATACGAGCGCGAAGCTCAACATACGAGCGCGAAGCTCAACATACGAGCACGATGCTCAACATACGAGCACGAAGCTCCTATAATGAAAATTTACTTATGAGTCAAAGCTCTATTCAGCATGAGAACGAAGTCACTTTATGAGTCCAAGCTCTATAAAGGATGAGCACGAAGCACCTTTATTAGCCGAAGCTCTATTAAGCATGAGAATGAAGTCACTTTATGAGTCCAAGCTCTATAAAGGATGAGCACAAAGCCCCTTTATTAGCCGAAGCTCTATTAAGCATGAGCTCGAAGCCCCTTTATTAGCCGAAGCTATATTAAGCATGAGCACTAAGCTCCTTTATTAGCCAAAGCTGTATTAAGCATGAGTGCAAAGCCCCTTTATTAGCCGAAGCTTTATTAAACATAAGCATAAGCACTAAGCCCCCTTCTGCGCATGAAACTCCATTGAGCATAAACTCCTGCAATGAGGACAAAACTCCGATGAGTAGAAAACCCCTTTAAGGAGTACAAAACCTTATAATGAGCACTAAGCTCCCTTATGAGCAAAAACTCTGTTGAGTGCGAAACTCCTTGAATGAGCACTAAGCTCCCTTATGAGCAATACTGCAATAACTCTGTTGAGTGCGAAACTCCTTGAATGAGGGGCTAAATAAGTACGAAAGTCCCTTATAAGCCAATTCTCATGTGGCGAGCACGAAGCTCTATTAAGCATGAGTAACAATCTCCCTTTATGAGCCAAAGCTTCATTTAGCATGGGAACGAAGCCCTCATTGGCCGGAGCTCTATTGAGCATGAGCACTAAGCCCCCTTCTGAGCATGAACTCCATAGAGCATAACACTCCTGCAATGAGCACAAAACTCAAATGAGTTCAAAACCCCTTTAATGAGTAGAGACTCCTGTAATGAGCACTAAGCTCCCTTATGAGCAAAAACTCCATTGAGTACGAAACTCCTTGAATGAGCAGCTCCAATAAGTACGAAAGTCCCTAATGACTTATGAGCACAACTCTCATGTAGCGAGCACGAAGCTCCATTGAGCATGAGTAACAAGCTCCCTTACAAGCACAAAGCTTCATTAAGCGAGCAAGAAGCTCCATTAAGTACGTACTCAAATAACGAGCACAAAGCTCCATTAAGTACGCCACTCAAATAGTAAGCACAAAGCTTCATTGAGTACATCATTTCCATCACGAGCACAAAGCTCCATTAAGTACCACTCCATTAAAGCCAGAACAAAGCTTTGCATATGAGCAGAGAACTCCAACAATCAGGACAAATCTCCAGCAATGAGATACTCTACTATTCACCATCATGGCATCCTACAAAATAAATTGCTATGAATATCTCAAAGTACCATTACAAATATTAATTATATTAATAAAATAGATGAATAATTCTTCATTATAAGAAACACAAAAGACCATAACCATACACCAAAATCAAATATACATATTTTTGTGCAAGCACACAAACGCAAAAACAACCCAAATCTCAAAAACACCTTTTAGATATTCGGATGATCAAAACAACTTCTGTAGCAGTTTCACAGATATAAAACCCTAACTCTAAAACAATCAATTGAAAAAAGCAAAGAATAACAACAACAAAAAAGAAATATCATATCCTGTAACGATTAAGAAATCTTTGAATATTATAAACCCTAATCGCGTTGAATGGAATTGATGTCGGCTAAAACTTCATGAGTGCGAAGAAAAACCCTATTTTTTTTTCGCGAATCGGATTGAACGAATAGAAATTCTTTTTTTTTTTAAAAAAATTAATTTCTCTGGAAAGGAATATTAAACAAAAAGTTACCTGCAGAAGATCCGAATGACAGGCTTCCCGGTGAGACATTGACGATTAGGAGAAACCCTAATTACGGACGCTTTGACAGACCGCTTTAGGGTTTTCGATCTTCTCCGAGGAAGACCATATCACTATTTATAATCTCTCTCTGTGTTCCTACTTTCCCGGATTTTTGTGCCCACCGCCTACCTAAGACGGATGGACAATGGACTTGCGTGGGAAAAATAATCAAGAAATTATATAGGCACCTCAAGATTTACTAACTTGGAGGTGTGGGGCTGGGAAAATATCTCAAAATCCGAAACCGAGCATGAACGCCAGAGTCCGTTACAGCAGTTGGAAACCCGAGACTCGGAGATCGGTCCACTCCGAGTCCCCGACCCACCCAGAGAAATAAATAAGTTGAATCGAGGTGATACCTAGTATCCCGCCTTATTCTGATCTGTTGGTATTCGTGTGATGCTACCTAGTTACGAATTGTATCACACACTTTTATGGCGGCCAACAAACTATCGGTCCAGAAAAGGACCGGCACAACCTGGTTATAAAGCAACAATCCATGGGAGGGAAAGACTTGTGCTTTGCCCCGTGCCTGAGGGTTGTGGCAGTCTGACATTTTATGTTCCCCAACCCGTCAAAATTTTGTTTGCCTCGTGATAGAAACGATTCATAATCACTTTTAGGATTTTCATCCTCTCTCTATAATTCCCATATTTTTGATAGCGCATTATAAACTATCGTTCTACCTAAATGTTTGTTCATAACATTGTTTTCCAGCACGTCTTTGTTTTCTGTACATCGCGTAGAAAAATGGGAAGGTGCAAAACATTATTTCCTCGATTTTTGACCTCCGACTAATTTTTTTCTTAGGCCAGGATCTCCCGACCATTTCCTAGTCATGGGATGGATTTATAGCTCTAGTGGGACTGTTAAAACCTTTTAGTAGTTTTTCTGCTTTTAATTATTTTTTACTTAACTCAAGATTAATAAAAAGAAGGAAGAGAGGAAAAAAGAAAACAAACAAGAAATTTTAAGATAAACAAAAAAGGTTAGAAAAGTGCTCAAGGGTAAGCATCTGCAGTGAGGATGAGACTGGACTATTAAATTGATAATTTTCAAGTACTCAACCAAAAAGAATAACAATTATGATAGGGGGACTCCCTGGGCATACTCCCGGGTGTACTCCCTCTCACAATGACAAGGCTCTTTTGGTCTTTTGACAGTTTTGTCAGATTGAAAAGACCAAAATGACCTTGTCTTGTGAGGGGGAGTACACTTGGGAGTATGTTTGAGGGAGTCCCCCATTCATTTTCCAAAGAATAAAAGAATTCTAACTTCCTCAATGGGGTCATTGAATTGATCAATAAACATTCAGAAATTTGACTCAATCAATCAGACCTAGGGTCAGATTTATATCTACTTAGAAAAAGAAAAACTACTTTAATCTATAGTTTATATATCTGAATTCATATATGTAATATTCGTACTTGTAGGAACAACTAATCTTAATTTTGGTCCGCCTCTAAGAAGTTTTCGGGACTTGAAGTCTGTAGCACATCCGTAGGCGACTGCGTAGAATATTGTTGCACAACCAAAACCGATGCCGTTGTGGACAAATCTGGTGATATCAACAAACTTCCAATGGGCCCAAGTTCTGGACAGTCGCTCCGCCCATTTAAAACTGGCCCAACAACACTATTGGGCCTTCGACCGACTAGAATCAGATTGCACCTACTAAACTCTTGCGCAACCGAAGAAATTTCAGCAGAACTTTTCACCAACCTCTCATGATACTGGACCGAAGCGTTTCTAGCCATCATCTCACGGATTTCACTGAGCACTTGATCGTCGAGTGATCTGCTTTCAGCATTTGACTCACTGTTCATATCGATAACGGAAACATCTGCTACGGGTTCAAGCTGCATTAAGATATGAACAACTATCAAGTTGATTCCTGGATGCTCTGCCATTCGAACGGCATATGCAAGTGCTTCACGGTCATCACATCCACCAAAGAATAAGACGCCTGTAGTACACGAAACCTTGCTAGAAGATACTTGGGAAGAACCACCAACGCCACGGTCAACTAGGATTCCTACTGAGCATGGCGTGTGTTGGAGGACTTTTTGGTTGACCCATTGAAAGTCGGTTCGACTTGTTTCTAATACACCATCTATTCTCTGCTGCTTATGAAATGGGAGTATGATCATCGCCACTGTTTTACTAGAGGCACTACTGCAAATGTCTTCGTGCATATCTGAAAATGCAGATATCGATGTCATTGGTCTTACAGAGACATGGCTCAACTGCTCGAAAGCCTCAAAGGCAACGACAATGTGGTCAGAATTTCTTCGTCCTTTGTTCCAGAAAGGTAACCCATTTCTCCGTGCCTTGTGAACCATTAGAATCGCCGATGTTCTCTCAGAAAGCTCTGTTAAGTGCAGAGCATAAACACATAGACCTTCTCGTCTTCCACTTCCACGAGATGCTTCGATGAGATTTAGCATTGTTGGGATATTCTTTGAACTATGAAAGCATGTTAAAATCCTAAGTTGGGTACTTTTGTCTTCCCTTTCTATAGTTTTATTCTTATACTCAGCATCATTCTTTCTCTTCGATGGCTTATATAACACCATAACAACGGGTGTTGTGATGAAGGTTGTGAAAAGAGCCATCAAAACCATTATAGCAAAAGTTTGATCATTTAACACCTACAACAGAAGAAAAATAACGCCATCACTATTTGCTTTATATATCAATGACTAAACCTAAATGAGAAACATATTTCGACTACTAATATATAGAAAAACAAGGGAGAGAGAGAGAGACGTATAGTTTTTACCTTTCTATCTTTACCAATATTGAGGACAATAAGCTCCACCAAGCCCTTACTATTCATGAGAAAACCCATAGTCAAAGACTCGCGCCAAGGAACCTTACAAACACGGGAAACGGCCACAGTTCCAGCGATCTTCCCGAAACAAGCTGTAATTATGACTAAAACTAGGAGACCCCAAGATTGAAGGCCTTGAATTGTAGCAACATTGGTTTTTAAACCACTTGAAGCAAAGTATAATGGGAGGAACAAACCAGATACCAGATCTTCAACTTTTTCGACAAGAGCACCAGCTAAAGGACCATCTTTTGGGACAAGAATTCCGAGCACAAAAGCTCCAAAAAGAGCGTGAATACCAATGGTATCAGTCACAAATCCAGCTGCTAGAACTGCAGCTAAAGTGGCACAAATATATGTCTCGTCAACTGGTTCACCATTATGACAACGTCGAGCCATCCATGAGAAGATTGGACGAAAGATAAGAATCGCACCGGCAACAAAACCACACCCACAGAACAAAACCCATAGAGCAACCAAAGGGGAATGGCCCGAGCTAGAAAGGGCAACAGCAAGAGCAAGTAAGATCCAAGCAGCTACGTCATTGACGGCAGCTGCTGACATTGCCATCTTACCAACATCAGTTGTCAGTAACTTGAGCTCAGCTAGAATACGGGCTAAGACGGGGAAGGCAGTAATGGAGAAAGCAACACCCATGAATATTAGAAACGGAGGACCATCAACGCCTTTGGATATTGTATTACGGAGGATGAATGAAGTGCCGATTCCTAAACCAAATGGTACGGTTATTCCAGCAAGAGCTATGCTGACAATCTTTTTCCCGGTTCGAGAGAGAGATTTTGGGTCCATCTCTAAGCCAACCAAGAAGAGAAAGAAGAGTAGACCTATATTAGCTAAGGTATCGAGCACTGTCAGACTTCGGGCAGGAAATACTGCATCTATATACCCCTTGCTTCGACCTAGAACTGACGGCCCAAGTAAGATTCCACCCTGCCATGACAAGAGGTAAAAAAGAGTCGAATAAGAGCTCGATTGATAATCAAGTTAAAATTCAAGTTATGACCTCCAAAGTCATGTGAGTTTGCGAAAACAAAGATATTATCAAATTTGAACATAACAAAAAGTAGAGAACATATGTACTTACAATGACTTCAGCGATAACACGAGGTTGTCTGAGTGGCTTTAGAAGAAGAGCAAGTGTTCGAGTGAGAGCAAGTACTAAACATATTTGTAAGATGATAAGAGGGAGAGCAAAATTTAAAGGATTATCCCCTTGAAATGCTCCATTTGATGTTGCTTTCATCGGAGACGGGCAAGCGTGTTGTGTAACATTTGACGCCATTTCTACTAAAACAAACACCTCGATCAGATAGCGCAAGCAATTCACCTTTTAAACATAAAAAGGTACATTAGTGTACAGAAAGAAGCCAATAACTTTAAAAAAAATTCTCCTCTATGAACCCTTAACTATGTAATATGTGATAATTGATTAGAAAGAATAAAGGACTTCTTTTAACAATCATTCAAGAATTTCAAATAATAAACCTTCTTTCTTTAACTTTAAGCTATATTATAATATGTATCTTTTCCAAGTCAAATTTAGGATTCTAGATCATGTTTTCCCCCAACTTGTCAAATTTCACATTATTACTAAATTTCAATTATTGATTGAATTCCTTTGAAAATTTAGGTATAGAAGAAGTGTGTTCAGATTTGAATGTATAGAAAGAAAAAACAAACAACCCCTAACAAGCCAAAAAGGACTTGAGATAATGACAAAGTAGACTTTCTAATGTGACTGACACCCATAAAGTATGACATCAATTTAGACTTTTTGCACTTTCAAAACTTTTCCACCAAAAACACCCAACAAATTCTACTTACACTTCCTTTACACTTCACACCCACTCGAAAATTATAATTGCTTGCACCAAACGAATTATAGTTTTCTAGAGAAATTCTCTCACACAACACCACAAAAAGATTTACATCTAGAATTTTTCTATCCTTTAAAAGACTGAGAAATTCATACATTATTATTAATCTTTGTTCAATAATCATAAGAGATAAACAATACTAATATATATATAGAGAGAGAGATTACCAAAATTTTGTTCAGGGGGAGAATACCAACAACAGTCAATCTAAGAATTTCTCCCTCTTTTATATCTACAAGTTCATCCTAAAATATTCAAAAATTTACAGAATTGAATTGAACTAATTGATACCCATTCCTCAATTAATCATAAAACTAGAGAGAGAAAGAGGAGAAGAGAGAGGAGAATGAATGTTGTTACCTGAAATCTAATAATCAATACCCAGATAGGGAAAAAGATCAAAAGTTGATTGAGTAATCTCTTGGTTAGAAGTAATAGGATAAAATCAAAGTGGGTAGTTTGGAATTCAAAGAGTTGGGTGTGAAAGAGGAGAAGATGGAGGGAGGAATTTATAAATAAATAAATAGAGAAGAGAGTAGCGAGATCTGGAAGTAGAGTCTAAATTGAAGTCGTATTTCTTTCCTGATTCGGAAACAATACTAATAAACAAGTCTATCTGTCCGAATTTTATGCCTATCCCATTCTTTTCCCGTGGCGCCATTTTCACATTCTAGTCTTGGACAGACATGATCATGAGAGAAAGTCAAACACTTTCCTTCGCTAAATCTAAACCGGTCACGTACTCTGATCGAAATATTGAACGGGCATAACACCACGACTCTTATGTCAATGTGTTTGGCCAATATCCTGGCCCAATCACACCTAAATAGATGTCTGAAAATGATTTAGAGTGTAACCGTCGAAATTTAACTAAAAGAGTGGTCTGGCGTGAAGCTATTTTCTTTCATACTTTTTAGTCAATTTTGATACTACTCTTACTTTATACTAGTCAAATTTTGTACTGTTGTTTTTATCTGATTAATTTGAATGGTCTATTCCAGTTGGATTTAAATCTATTTGATTGATTCTAATGAGTCATACTTGTTGATGTCAAAAAATGATCTTCCGTTATATCAGCATGAAACAAAGACTTGATGCATGACAACGTCTGTTAAGGTTAAAGATTCTTGTAAGTTGATTGTGGTTCCTCGTTCATGCTCCTGCTCCTCGCTCCAGCTCTGGTTCCTTGCTCTTGCTCCTTGATTCCTGGGGGGAAACCTGCAAAGGGTTCAAAAACCGCTCTAACGTTCAAGACAGTCAGGTTGCTCTTTGAAGTAAAAGAATTAATATTGATTGACCCTTTTGTGGGTGAGTTATGAGAACTCTGTGCAAGTGAGGGATCTTTCTGGTCGAGAGATTGTGTGAAAGCTTGTCCCCTTAGAAGACGATGGGGGCCTTTTTATAGGCTGAGGTAAACCGACTGTGATTAGACGGTCTAGATGAGGCAGTTGTGATCCATTGTTTAGGGAAGTTTTCCACTGTTCGTGGTTAGGGTTTCCCTTGTAGTTATCTCGTATCTAGGATAAATAGAAGTTCTTAAGTTCAACGATCATTCGTAGATATCCTATCGAGGTGATAGATCTTCTGGGAGATGTTTCCTCCTTTAGAACTCTTGAGGCTCAAGCTTGCTTAAACACTTAAGATTTGTAACCGATTGAGATCTTTAAGGAGATTCCGGGATTGAGTCGGTAAGCCGTTGGCGCGCTTCTGCCTCCCCAGTTTAAGGTGTGAGGCATCGACCTAACTTACGCGGACCTCTCTCATTCTTTTGGAGGCCCCAGAGCTGATCTGTTTGTGTCGGCGGCGAAACAGGACTGATACTTCTTGCTGACCTCTCAGTTAGGAGTATAGGTAGCGGAGTACTGAGGATTTAGCCGTATGCTGCCTTAAACCGAGTTGACTCGTTAGACTTGAAATCCGTTCTTGACTTTTTGACGTTAGCCAATGTCTGAACAATTTATGCATCACGTCCGATTAGAAAGAAAAAAAAATATCAAATGTTGGCCTTTTGGATCCATTAAGTGCAACCACAACAAAGATTAGGATTGATGCTTAATCAAGTATTTTGGGAAAAGTGGTTTGGTCAAACTCTACCCGCCATTGACTAGGCCAATTTGTAATTTAATGACATTGTCCTTTAAATACTTTATTTCATATCTGTTGTATATATCTTTCCCCATGCAGCCCACGAGCAAAAATACATTTTGTCACACTAAATAAAATTGTATTATGCACTAGGGGGTGTAATCAGATGTGTCTCCAAGTTAGTTGTGTAACGTCTAAATATATGTTTTGATCGGAAATAAAATTAACGTATTGTTGTCTCTTTATTCAAGACACGGGAGTTTGAATTTACTAAATCCTGGTGGGTGAATTACATATGAATTTTTCATGTTTTTCTATCCACAATTAAAGAGTTAGTGAAATTCTTTTTCTTTGGTTTTGCTATACCTAATCTAAAGTGAATTTTTGAAAAAACGACTTCTAATACCCCGTGGGCTGAGGAGCAAAAAGAGAAATCTGCTCGAAGAGGGGCTCACGTCCGATTAGCTATTCCAAAAGAAGATTTTAGGCCAAAGATCCCATTTACCGAGAACATTTCATTTTTGCAGATGCAATGTATGGTGAATAGGTAAAGTAAGAAGATTGATTATACATCAAGTAGTTATAGGTTCCCATCAACAAAAAAAAAGTAGTTATAACTTCACTTCAACAAATAAAAGGTAGTTATAGGTGCACTACATACGATCTAACCACACAAAAAGGCTTCAAAAAAAAAAATGTAACTACACAAAATAAAAAAGGGTTATTTCTCTAATAGCGCCCAACATTGTGACCGACTTCCTGTCTAGCCCCCTACTTTATCAGAAATACTCAGATGACCCTCATTTTCAGATTCCGTTATAACACCGTTAACTAGTCATCACCTCTCTCTCATCCAACTCATTGCTTCTCTCTGCCACTTCATCTTCTCGCCACCTCATCATCTTCATCGGCGAAGGTTGCTGGCCGACGACCTTCAAACATTAAAATTTTTTAAACTCTCCTCTCTTTTTATTAAAATTTTTTTTTAAAACTCTCCCCTCAAAAATTTTTTTTAGAGAGAGCGAGAGGAGAGTTTAATTTTTTCTAATGTTTGAAGGCCGTCGGTCGAAAAATTGGCCGGCCGGCGACCTTCCCCGATAAAAATGATGAGGTGGCGAGAAGACAAGGAAGTTGTTTATCAAACTTTTTTTTTTGAAGATCTTGGATTCTTTTCTTTTATGTAAGTTGGAGGAGGAGGTAATTCATTTTCCTATCTTGTTACCAATATTAATTTCTACTAATCTTGGTGCTCTGCCGGTAGTGCAATACTTTAAAATTCAAAGGCCACAAAATTGATTTTTGTATGATTATCAATGTATACATGTAATTTTTTTAATTATTTTTGGTAGACAATATTGTTTTTATACCCATTTGAATTTGATAACATCTTCCAACAAAAAAAAATTGATAATATGCTTTAAATATATTGTTAACTTACCACAAAAGTAAGTGGATTGGTAGGAAAATAAATTTGGATTCAAACTTTTTGTATGGGTCATTATGCTATTCTGAAAAATTTTTGCCTTTTAACAAATGACAATTCAACTTTCATCATAAATTATAATTGTATTTTCTTTTATTGAAATGGATAATAATTGTATTCTAATATATCAATTGACAATATATATGTTAAGAATTCTCTTTTATTTTGTTTCGGAAAAACATTAATACTCACATTTTTGTCAAGTCATCATAATTACCCGTCATTATGGTTAGAAATTTAGGATTGTTTAAGATTTTATGAAATTACGGTTGTCCTAGATTACGTGCTAAGCCATAACTCAAAGTCTGAACAATCAAAATACTAACTCTGTGTCACACTCGCTTGTTTTGTTCCAAACTTTTGATCAGCTTTCATAGAAGAAAATGAAGATATAGGAGATTGGAAGATGAAGAGAGAGAGAGAGAGAGGAAAAAAATACTCTAAAAGTATAATCAAATTTAATGTTCTTTAACAAAATTCTTAAAAAAGAAACCAAAATAGAGGCACTACATAAACACACTATCTAGTGTGGCAAAAAAGAACTTCATTTTGTAATATTCCATATCAATAGGAATGATGAGATCTAATGTCTAAAACAAATAGAATCTCCCAACATGTCTCTTCATTCCACTTATAAAAGAAAAGATTTTTTTTCTTTTTATCTTTCTAAATGGTAATGTCATAAATTATTTTCATTTTTAACAAAATAACACATTTAGAAAACCCCCAAAAAGAAATATATTCCATTTTAATACATTAATTTTAGTTTTTTTTTTTGTTGAAAGTTACATTAATTTTAGTTAAGAAAACAAATGTGATATTTGACTTTTTGTGATTATTGGGATGATTCACATTCCTATCTGTTCACTTTTCTCACTAAATTGACACTTTTTCATCCATGACTACAACAAGTCAAGGTGAAAACCCCCAAAACTATCATCTCTTAGAAATAAATCTGATTTCAGGTGAAGATCTCAAACCAATGAAGAAATCAAAACAAATGTTGACATATGTTGAGGCATGGATCGATCCAAATAAAAAGCTGAGATCAAGAATCGATGGTACCGGACGAGAAAACCCTACTTGGAACGATAAGTTTGTTTTCTTAGTCGAAGATGAAACCTTTAAGAAAATCAGCTCAGCTATAGTTCTTGAAATTTATTGTGTTCGATCTTATAGAAAAGATAAAATCATTGGCACGGTACGTATTTTACTTCATAATTTATTATGTCAAAGTAATCGGTATCAAGAAGGAATGAGAGGGACATATGGGGCTTTTCAAATTCGCCGCCCGTCTAGTAGGCCCCAAGGGATTTTGAATCTTGGGATAATGTTTTTAGATGAGAGTTTTTACCAACGGATGAACGAATTTATGGGCTTAAGATCATCTGTCGATTACAGAGGACTAATGGGAGCCGAATTAGTATCAGATGAACCAAGAAGAAAAAGATGGAATTTTTCAATACTCAAGTCAGTCGGAGCACAATGGTTTTGTGGTACATTGTTAATAAAGAAAGATTAAAGAATATCTTTGATCGATTGTAGAGGACTTATTTGAGACATACAAATATCAAAAGAAGCTGCGAGGAAGACGGAATTTTTCAATACTTTCAAATCCATAGGCGCACAATCATGGAAAAGAAGGTAATTAGTGCAGATATAGTATAATTGAGAAAACATCTTCAAAGAAAAATGACACCACATTAGTTTCGAGTATGAGTAAGACTCGTAGAAGATAAAGTATTTCTCATTGTAAATACATTGAATAGATACATTAAGTATAGGGAATGTAAAAGAGTCAAGGGAGATACAAGTTTTGAAGAGTTTATTTTCAATTTCAAGTTGTGTTTACCATACATCCTCCCTAACAAACATTTGTGTTCAAAATGTGTGATCGTGAAATTCTATGGGCAATTTAAAAAAGTCAGAGATCAAATTCTGGTAGAAGAAGTTTATCGTCAAGATTTATCCTATGTTATTAAGACAATAAATAAAATAAGAATAGTTGGACTTTCAGGCCCCCATAGCAAAGGGTCTTTATAGTCGACCTATTATGTCTTAATAATGGCATGGCGGTTATAGTTCAATTCGTGATGTACTCCATATTGCATTCATGATGTATGTCATATAAATGTAATGATTCTTGAAGTCTAACGTCAACAACAACAGAATGTAAATTTGGTAAATGTATGGATTTGTGACTTCACAAAAGTCAATCTTTCACTATATTTGATTCTGTTTCCTCTAATCACTCAAAAGTTTTTTTTTTTTTTTACGTTGGACTCCAAGAGTAATTACATTTACATGACATCGATACATCATGAACACAACATGATATACATAATGAATTGAATGAGCACCTTAACAACCATCATTAAGATTTTTTGGTCCCTAACAGCCATACAACTCTTAAGACAATCCCTCTCGGGCCTGCAAGTCCATTGAGCACTCAAAAGCTGACCTAGTTTCATACTTCAAGTTCTCTTCCTTGCCTACTCTCTGCTTCATCACCACCACGACCATACCACAGCCTCCACACTTTATCGAGCACTATAACCACCAACACCATGATCATCCCTTTATGCCGATGGTCCAATACATCCACCACCTTAGTCACACACTTCCACTTCAACCACCACAACACTGTCACCACCATCACAATATCACGGAACTCCACCACAACCACCACCACCACATCACAACCACTCGACTACCACCATCCCTACCCCGCCACCACCAACTTCCTCACAACCACCCAATCACCACCATTACCATCGCACCACCACTTTTACTACCCACTGTGACCACCATTCGGAACCACCACAACTTCCACATATATACTCCTCTATCACAAGCAAAATCAGATATGTAAAGAAAGACAACAAAGTAAATACAAATGATAACTTTGTAATTTTCTTGGATTAAATTCATAGGAAAGTGATATTTGGCCCGAACACGGCAAATTGCTGACTTCATGTGCAAAATTTGTCTTGTTGGGCCAAATAGCATTATTGGAATTCATATTTTTCCAATATTTTGAGACTAATCAACATTAAATATACATCAACTGGGACTTCTTCTTCTCTGGACACTCATAAGAATGACATAATTGGTTTTTTCTGAATGACATTCACAACTGCAATTTCTTCTAAGATCCTCTTCTACAACATCCATTTCCTGCTCAAATTGAAACAAACCACAATCAGACTGTATGTAGTAATGAGGTTGAATAACTAATATCTGACCTTTTCGAGTCAAAACTAGTTAAGTACCTAAAAAACTAGTCTAATCTGAAAGGAATTTGTATACTGAATTTGATTTAATGAAGTAAACATCCGTTAAAGCTTCCAACAACGAGTTTACAGCAGTAGCACAAGTTGCCTAACTGTTGAAGTATTAAAACAGAGAAAAAGGAAAAGAGGATGTTACGGACCAGATCCTTCATGGTTTTATTTGTCTTTAAAGACGAGTAATGAAGATCATATATAAGACTTAATACTATATCATGATTTAAACATGTTTGACTTTGATTAATACCATTATCTAACTAGTAGACGAAATTGATCGATTAATCATAAAACCCGATACCAATTAGATGAAGAAAATACTCTTACTAACCTGCATATTTCCAGTTACAACCACCGGAATCAGACAATCATACAGTCTGAAGTGGAGATAATAGTACAAAGAAACATCGAGTCCACCATGGAGACGTCAATTCAAGCATAACCAACAAGGCAGGCTCGAGCAGAATCCACTAAGTAGACAGAGAAAAGAAGATGCACCGCCAGAACCTCCATATTGAAGGATTCAGCAAAACAATTACAGTAGGCATCCCTGTACTTGAAGTCTTGAACCTATGTGTGCCTTTTACGAAACCTAAAGAGGAATTCAGAGTCAGACAAAAGAGAAATTAGCATATAAACAAACGAAAAGCAAAACGTGATTAAGAGGTAGTGACTAGTGAGAGTTATACAAATGATCCACCTGAGTAATTATCTTCAGTTGAACTCGTAATATCGAAAGGAAAATCATCTATCCTTGGGGTAAAATTGACATGTTCGGAACCATCTGATGTTTTCCCAAGCCAAATGCTTTAAGCATGACCTTCCCAATTCTCCGTTCTTTTGGGTAAATCCTCATTCGGTGATGAACAAACTAAAGCAATATATGTGGAGTCTCACCAATGATCGCCGCATGAACAAATCCCATCCTTGAAATGATGAAAGCGGTTGGTGTCCCTGACAAAAATCTCTCTTTTTTCAAATCCAGATATAAACTTTATCACGATGTGGCAATCCCCACATATACGGAGGTTCTTAATAACTTGAAGGGGATACCCCGGGGGAGTATTAAGGAGTCCTAACCCTACTGCCAATTTCTCACTGTGCCCACACAAAATGTGTTCCTTGTCTTGTTCCTCCACGTCTTGCAGAACGAAGTTGGTGTCTGGTAAGTATCCCGATTTTACCATCTCCATGTTCAACTTATCGAGTCTCTCAACAATTTGGATCATCTGAGGATGTGTTTTATCACCTGCTAAAAGCATGTGCACCTTATTCTTCAATTCAATCCAACTACAACCTGGATTCTTCCTTAAACCCATCATCTTCATTACTTCCCGCACTCTATTTACCTCATTCCATAAACCTTTTGAAGCATAAATATTGGAAAGAAGAATGTAGTTTCCAGGATTATTTGGCTCTAGTTTGAAGAGCTTGTTAGCTGCAAGTTCTCCCAGAAGCACATTACCATGGACTCTGCACGAACTGAGAAAAGCTCCCCAAACGCAAGCATCGGGCTTGGATGGTATCTCATTAATCAAGGTAAGAGCTTCTTCTAATCTTCCTGAACGACCAAGGAGGGTAATCATGCACGCATAATGCTCCATTCTAGCATCAATCCCGTGGTCTCTAGACATGCTATTGAAGTAGTGCCACCCTTCTTTTGTTAAGCTACTTTGGCTACAAGCAGATAAAACACACGTGAAGCTAATAAAGTCGGGATGTTGCCCATTCTTTTGCATTGATTCAAAAAGCTCAATTGCTTCCTCACCCTTTCCATGCATTGCATATCCACCCACAATTGCATTCCAAGAAACAAGATTTCTTTTGGTCATTCCGTCAAAACATTTCCGCGCATCTCGGATTCTTCCACATTTAGCATACATATCAATCAAAGCACTCCCCACATACACATCATAGAACATACCCCTCCTAAGCGAGAAGCAGTGTGCTGCTTTCCCATGCATCAAGGCTGCAATATTTGCACATGCGGGTAATAGGCACGGAATTGTCACAGAGTTGGGCTTCACCCCTGCATTTTGCATCTCTCTGAAGAGAGTTAAAGCTTCAACGTCTTTCCCATTCTGCGTGCAACTAGCTATCATCGATGTCCAGGACACAACATTTAATTGTATCTTTTGGGCCTCAAATTTCCTAAACACATCCAATGCATCATCAACCATACCATTGCGAGAGAGTCCAGTGACAAGGGCATTACATGAGCCCAAGTCCATTTGTGCCATCTCTTCGAATACTTGCAACATCTCAGATGTGGACCCACACTTACCATACATGTCAATAAGTGCACTAACCACACATTTATCTGACCCAAGACCATGTTTGATTACATAAGGGTGAATCTGTGTCCCCCTCTTCAGGTCCTCCATGTCCCCTATCACTGGGAGAACACTGGAGATGCTAGTCCCATCGGGCTTATATCCTTGTAGGTGCATCTGTTGTAACAATGCCACTGACTCAGAAGCAAAGCCATTGATGTTAAAACCTGCAATCATACCATTCCACGTAATTTGATTGGGTTCAACACCTGAATTCTTCATTTCACTAAAGAGACATTTGGCCTCATTTACAAATCCTTTTCGAGCATAACCCGCAACCATTGCACTCCAGCTAACCACATTTTGGTTGGTCATTTCACTAAAGATTTTGTGGGCATCTTTAATTTCATCACACTTCACGTACATATGAACCAACGAGGATTGGACAAATGGATCCGAAGAAAAACCTGTAAGCGATGCAAGAGTATGAATCTGTTGACCAGTTTGCAGGTTTAATAGACCAGCACAGGCCTTGAGTGCACTAGGGAGGACAAAGTTATCAGGCAGGAGGCCAAAATTGACCATTTGGCGAAGAAGACAAAGGGCTTCGCTAAAATGGTTGGAGTTCGAGCAAGAGGATATTAGGGTGGAGAAAGAAAAGACATCAGGTTCAGGAATTGATTGGAGGAGAAGGGTGGCATCTGCAATGTGAAGGCGACTAGCATACAAGGAAAGGAGATTGGTAATGAGATGAGTGTGGTTAGAGAGGCCTGCTGTGAGGATCTGAGCGTGGGTTTGCTGAACTTGCGAAAGAGAAGCTGCGGTTGCATTTAGATGGGTGAGTATGTTGTGGTACGAATTACTAAAATATGAGTGAGCTAGCCTTGCCATTGTTGTGTTTTATATAACTAAATAGGAAAGCGGTAGGAGGAAAACATAGTCGTATTACTAAGGTTCATATTGTGTGGCATAGTTAAGGTCACAGGGAGAAGGTTAAGAAGGGACAACATCGTGACAACATGAATATATTTTGTATTTTAAGTTCCAATCCGAACACATGTTAAATGCAAGACATCCGAGAGAAGTAAACCGGTATCACGCAACGACCGGTATAAAAAAACAGAATGAGCACTAAAAAAGATAATGCTTCCACTCCCTTCTACTCCTTTCACTACGTTTTTTTTCCTTAATTTCTTTCCAGTGTCACTTCCTTTTGTATTTCACCCTCACACTTTATTCTGCAGAGAAAAATTTAAGTGGCATAAATACTGTAGTCATTGGAAAATAAAGAAAAATCATATGATACGGTTTTCGTTTCAAATTCATACTATTTGCAACCACAATAGTACTCACAAAGGCATTCATTCGTTGATCTTTCATTGCCTTAATAAGATATTTAAAATAGTCCATCCCTCTAGGATTTCACATACAATTCAGTCAGGCATTTTATCAAACAGTTAAACTCACAAATTCAACTTTACTAAATTGAACTTAATTTTTATCTGGGTTTATCTGTTTTTCTAGTATAGAACTGCACCAAACCCTAAAATTTGGAAACCCTGGAGGGAAGGAATACTTACCAAGAAAACCTCATTGAAGAAGTCAGGAACATTGATACGTCAGATATCTTGAAGAAAGCCCTAGAAAAATGAAATGAAAGAAAGAAAACAGTAGTAACTATAACGGAAATATTAATACAAAAAAAACTATAACGGAAATAATGAGGAACAGTTCGACATCAAACCCACACACTAACGGAGTTATTTAGACTACATAATCATAATGCACCCCCTGTTTTTCGAAATGACCGATATAGACCTCTCTTCGAACAAATACATGTCAAAATCTAGTTTTGTCAAGTGTGCCCGTTGTGCGTGTAATGAACTAAAATACCCCGTTTAATCTCTTCTTCTACTTCCACATCTTCGACCGTTTTCAACAAGGGTGGATTTCAGTCGTCTATAAGGATTAGGGTGTAGTCCTATTATCAACATGAATACACGAGTCAATTTCAGAGTGTCTCAAATAACAATCATTTCTTGTAATATAGTCTATTGAAGGATACACTTTTCATAATGGTTCTGAAGGAGAGAATGAATATATTGAGGGCCTAAACTAGTATTATCTGTCATTCTTAAGGGCGTCCCTTATATAAGCCCTCATCTCTTTATCTTTGCTCAGAAATTATCAGCAGATTAATAGACAGAGCAGAGCATAAAGGGATTTATAGCAGACTAAAAGTTGATAGATACGCCCCGACTCTTAGTCGCTTGACGTTTGCAGATGAATTTTTTTTCTTTGGATCGACAACAGAAGATAACGTCATTCAGTTGAAGAAAATATTTGACAAATACTCAAAATACTTCGGGCCATTGATACATTACCATAAGTCACCATTCATTTTAGCCGAAATAGTCATGCAAACAACAAAAACAAAATTATGTCGCTCTTAGGAGTTACATAAAGGTTAGACTCAGATAAGCATTTGGGACAATTTTCGCTGAAACCGAAACACTTGTCATGCTCTTAAGATTTTTCTTATTCAGAAAGTATCGAACAAACTGTCATGATGGAAGCGTAATACACGGTCTCATGCAGGAAGAACCATTTTATTGAAGACAAGTTAACAAGCATTCCACTGTAGTTACTCTCTTCCAGTATAGCACCTAAAAGGTACTTGATGAAAAGGAAAATTTTTGAAGAAAAATTTCAAAGAAGGATAACTCAGGATCAAAGATTTTAGTAGTGTAAACATGACTTTGGTTGGAAAGCTTTTACGACTATTCTTAAATGAACGTAAATCAATTGGGTCAATCTACTAAATGCTAAGTACCTAAAACACGACAATTCGTAGGAGCATAAGAGCCCAACATTAGTTACGAAACACATGGAAAAGTATGTTGAGTGGAATCTACAATGAGAAAAGAAAATGCTTTCTTGCAAGCGATGGAAAGGATATTAAAGTGTGGAGTGACCCATGAGGAAGGAACTTAATTGATGAAGAAGCCCCACTGATATTCTGGGTATCAAATCTTATTGACCAAGACGCTCATATTGCATGAAATTGATCAAAGCGAGATGCACGATGTAGGAAGGCAGATATTGAAGAGAAATTACAAAGAAGGATGACTCAGAATCGGGGATTTGAGTAATGTAAACATGGCTTTGGCTAGAAAGCTTGTATTACCATTCGTTTTTACAAACCTAAAGCAATTTGGGTCAATCTGCTGAAAGCTAAATACCTAAAATTGGAGAATTTGTGGTAGCATAAGTGTCCAACATAAGCCACTAAAACATGGAAATGTACGTTGAGTATGAGAAGCTACACCGAGAAAAGAAGATGCTTTCTTGTAGGTGATGGAAGGGATATTAAAATGTGGAGTGGCCGATGGGTTTCCACCATTTTAAACTTCAAACCAGGAAAACACTTGATTGATGAAAAAACCCCACGAATATTATGAGTATCAGATCTTAATGGCCAATATAGTTTTTTTTTTGTTAAGAGCAATACACTAAATAGTTCAAAAAAAAAAGAGAGCAATACACTAATAGTTGAAATTGAACCTTAGTTAGAAGGGCGTTTTATGATCTTTCGGCAAAAGGGAATACAAAAGATCCCTATATCTAGAATAACACAAAAAGATAAAGTCATTTGGATTATAAGAGAAGGGAGAATTTTCATCAAAATCAATCTACGAAACAATCACGAGCGAACAAGCGTCCTTTTCCAATCCTCAAAATCAATCTACAAAACAATCACGATCGAACAAGCGACCCTTTGTTAACTAGTTGCAACCTTTTTACAGACAGTTGCAATCTTCCTGGCAAACCAGTCGCAATCTTCCTGGCAAACCAGTTGCAGTCCATTGCATACTACGAAAATTCCTGCGGAGTCGAAGACTATAAAAATTGAGTGATTTTTTACCAAAAAAGTTATAATTAAATGAATATATCGTGGGCTTAAACTAGTATTATCTGTCATTCTAAAAGTACTTCTATAATTATCATTTCAACAGTTAACCTAAAAAAGAAAAAAATCTATCTTGTATAGTATATGAGATATAAAGCATGTTCTTATATTTTAAACCAATAATAGTGAACTTTTTGTGGCGACCTTTTTGTATTTTTTTTTTGTGGCCAATATATGGACAATCAAATATCATATGTGGACAACTATTTTATATGGACAAATAAAAAAGTTATAAATCTTATATGGACAACAATTTTTAGGGGGATATTACTCTAATACGTTTAGCTCCGTACTCTCTAATTATTTGAGTTTTTACTTTAAGTCCTCACCATTTCCTTCTTCCATAAACCTAAGACATCTTCTTCTTCATCCCTAACAAAATTTGTAGACAGAAATTGTTGATCATGACAAGTCCAAAAAAAATAAAAAAAAATGTCCCCATTATCGACCTATTGTGGACAGTAATTGGTGGTGTAAAAATATTAAAGTTTTATACCAAAACCTAATTGGTTCTTCTTCTTCTTCTTCTTCTTCATCACAGCATCATTGCCTCCTCCACCATCTACAACCACATCCACCTTCTTCAACCACCTCCACTTTCTTGGGCCATCATAACCATCTTAAATGTGTTCTCATTTTTAAGATGGTTGATAACATCAACAACTTAAAGATGGTGTATACCAGATAAAATGTTCCATAGTTTCTAACAGTAAAAAGATCTGAACCTAAATAAGTCACATTGTTGATACAAAGATGAGTATAGATAAGTAATGTTTTGTGTATCAATGAATTTTGAAGACCTTGAAAATTTGAATATGAAATCATATTCTTAATTAAGTCTTCTCTGAAAAGATAAACCTTAACTGAAACTAAGAGAATGGTAGTGGATCAAACTAATTAATTGAGTCAGAGGCATTCATTTGGATGAGTAATAATGCAAAAAATGACATTAACGCTCTGTCTTAACAAATTAATTCGTTCCTTATTTCCATTATTTCTCAAGTTTGTATTATCTTAGAGAGAGAAAGATTAGAACGATATTGAGTTCTGAAATTAAATATTGAGAATGGTTGTTTGTTTGTGGTGGTCGAGTAGGAGTATATGGTGGTCAGGTCTGGGAGAAGATGAAGGTGGTCGGGTCTCGGAGAAGGTGAAGGTGGTGGTGGATGGGTGGTGATTGGTAGAGGAAGTGGTGTTTTGATGAAGAGGAAGAAACGATTAAGATTGTCAAACCCTAATTGTTAGGTTTTACTAATTGTATTTGTTAATGGTCCTCATATTAATTAGTGTTAATATTTCAGGTCCTTATAGAATTGTCCCCTTATTAAATCAAAGTCAACTAAGTCAAACATAGTTGACTTGCATCGAACCCGAATATTGTTGTCCATATAAGAAAATTGGTTGTCCACGGCCACCTTTTTTTTGTTTGAACTTTTGTATTTGCACCTACAACACTAAGAAGTAATCAAGTCCGAGTTTGAGGTTATGTTCAAACCCAAATTTTATGATAAAACACTGACCCGATTTTGTGTACAAAATAATATCTATATCTTTTATGTACGAATTTAAATCCAAAGGTGGGTGCATCACTATAATAGTTGTGGTTATTTTATGACTTGGCAAAACATGATGTGTACACTTATTAACAATTTTTTATTGTTGTCTACTTTTTATGTGATTTTTGGTGTATAGACTTGTGTGTGTCGAGTAATAGAATATATCCACAATCTGAAGTTAGTAAACATTGTAAATTTTATTTTGAAAGGAACCAGGTGTGTTAAAATTATATATTACTTCCACTATTAATAAAAGAAACAATATTAACTCCACTCAGGCTGTTCAACAAAAAAAAGAACTCCACTCAGGCTCTACTATGTATATGTACAAGTTAAAAAAAGGAAGAGTTTGTCTCAATTATGGGATATGTTGAAAACCCATATCTCCTATTCACAAGATATTGAAAAGTTAAGATTTTACCACATTGGGTGATTCTTAGAAGATCACATAGATATTTTTCAACCATAAATATTATAGTTTTAGAAAACAAAACAAAATGTATCAAACAATAATTAGTGATTTGGGATTTCCTCCCAAATCTACTTGAAATTTCTATGTATATTATTTCCAACAAAATTCCAAAATCGAAGAAACAACGTAGTTAGTTTTATGGTCAGCCTAGGATTCTTTTGTAATGGTACGTCTGATCTCACGATAAATGATGCACTTAATCCATTCTCATAATGTATCATTATGAGACTTCATATTTTTGCTATTTTTGTGACACAATGAAGTATCTTTTGTCATTGCCTTTGTACACGAAAAGATAGTTTTTAGAGAGGATTAGGAAAACATAATACATATGTTCACTCGAAGATCTACACAAGTACACTAGACGTCACCTCACTTAAAGGAGAAAATAATTAATCACAATGTGTGCGTTTTTTTGTTAGTTATAAATTTTCTCATGTAAACAGAAAGTTCAATCAAGAAGCAGATAGACTAGCTCGATGGACAACGAAAAACAAATCTAACGATCATGGCGTAATATAAGCCAATCTTCAAATTGTCCTAATTTGAACTGTAATCTTTTGTACTAGTAACATATGACAATTGCTATTACAAATAACCAATCTAGAAGCACATAGATTAGCTCCACCTCCACGGACCAGGAAAAAGCAAATCTGAGCGATCTGGCATAATATAAGTCAATCCACCTATTGTCCTAATCCGAACGGTAATCTTTTGCATTAGTAATTTATGACAATTGGTATTTAAAAAATCAATCTAGAAGCAAATAAGCTAGCTCGACAGACTAGGAAAAACAAATCTGCACAATCATGGTAACATAATTCAATCGAGCGATTGTCCTAATCTGACTGTAATCTTTTGCACGATCATGTAATAACATAATTCAATCGAGCGATTGTCCTAATCTGAACTGTAATCTTTTCCACTAGTAATATATAAAAGTAGGTATAAAAATGAAAGGGTTCAAACCCAAGCCATCAAAGACCCCACCTAGTCCCAATCCGGCTATCCCTGCAACCCTCAATTGAACAGAATCCCTTTTAATTCTCTCTCTCTCTCTCTCTCTCTCTCTCTCTCTCTCTCTCTCTCTCTAACCAAGTAGTAGTAAAGGAAACCGCCTGCTGGTTCTATTTCCTGTCGTTTTGTAATTATCAAAACAGAAACTCACAATTTCATCCTTTCTGTATCCAATAAACCCAACATTCAATCTCTCTCATCTCTCTCTCTCTCTCTCCACCATTTTTAAAGATTTGGCAACAATCCCTTCTCATCCCTCTCTATTTGTCTCTCAATCAATTATCATCCTTCTATAAAGCTTTTTAAAGGTATGTTAAATCATGGGTTTTTCCTCCCTGTTCTTCTTTTCCTAATACTTTATTCTGATTAAGATTTTGCTTTTCTTGTCAGTATCTTTTGGGTTTCTTTCAATTTGTTTACTCTGAAATGATTTTCCTCAATGTGGGTTTCTCATGAAAGTATATCTAATCTTTATTGTTATAAATATGAAAACCCTGATTAAATTTTCTTGATCATCAAACAATCTTAAAAATCAGAATTATCTGATTAGTTTTTTTTTTTGTTTCTAATCAGATATAAATTGATGATAATTTTTTTGTTGAAAAATTGATGATAATTTTATTGAAATATTTTCAGAAATTTTTATTTGTTACGTTATGGGTGTTGATTCAAATGACAAATGATTTCTTATCTAGGTTTCAAATATCATTGATTATGGAGTATAGAACTAAAACAACATGGGCCTCTCATTGTTTTGGTAATTTTGCTCAAAGAGATGCCCGAAAATTCGAAAAAGTTTCAGCAATCACTCAAGTAGTCATAGAAGAAGAAGAAGAAGATAATGAATTAGATAAGTCCTTACCCTCCATAGATTTTATCCTTGCGAACGACATATTAGAGCGAATCATGAGTTTTCTTCCAATAACAAGTATATTTAGAGCAGGAGCTGTTTGTAAAAATTGGAATGAGATTGTGAAATCTCAAGGATTCTTGAAGACTCTAAAAGATTCAACAATGTCACAAAAACCTTGGTATTTCATGTTTTTTAATGAAGAACCGTGGGGAGTTGTTTACGATCATCTTGTTCGAAAATGGTATAGTATTAATCTTCCTTGTGTTAGGAGTTCGAATTGGTACATTGCTTCATCATTTGGGTTAGTTTGTTTCATGGATGATAAGAACAGAAGAAATGTATACGTTTGTAATCCTATAACGAAAGCTTCAAAGAAAATCCCGGAGCCTCTAGGTCTAGATAACTCGGATTATAGTGCTCTAGCAATTTCCGTAGACCAAAAATCTCATTCTTATACGATTTCGCTTGTGAAATGTGAACAAGTTCCTGAAAATTTCTTGGAATGGAATCTATCTATTCAAGTTTATCATTCCGAAACTAGGATTTGGGTGACTAGTGTTACAGAGGTGTTAAGAGGATGGAGATCAGGCCAAGAAAGTGTTATATGTAATGGAGTTCTATACTTCTTGATTTATGTTGCTGGAGGGGGAATTGGTCAATTCGAAAGTCATCATGCATTGGTAATGTATGATCTTAACAATCTATCTTCGAGTGCTTCGAAGATAAAAACTTTGATTTATGCTCCGTGTTATCTTACTTGCGGAAGACTAATGAATCTTAGAGATAAGTTGGTAATGGTTGGAGGAATTGGGAAACAAAATAGCGTAGAAGGAATTAGAGGAGTTAGAATTTGGATTCTAAATGGGAAAGAATGGAAAGAAGTTTCAAGGATGCCTCATAAGTTTTTTCAAGGTTTCGGTGAATTCGATGATGTTTTTACGAGTAAAGGGTCGGACGATTTAATCTACATCCAGAGTTATGGATCTCCAAATCTTCTTGTGTTTCATATGGGCAAGAAAGAATGGAAATGGGCACAGAAATCTCCTGTTACAAAGAAATTTCCTCTTCAACTCTTCACTGGTTTTTGCTTTGAACCAAGACTTGAAGTTTCACCTTGATCAAGACTTCCATTTCTTATTCTTCTATATGTTTTGAAATAAATTCTTGTTTAGTTCATATACATAACTTGGAAGTGTTTCAGCAGAGAGTTCATATCTCTGTTATACTTTCTGAGATTCAAACTTTTTTTTGGAAAATTTGCTTAATCCATAAATGGCTTATTTCAAATGGGGTTTAATTTTTTTTTTTATGTCTAATTAAGAATATTGTATCCAAGGAATGGTTTAATGGCAGTGTTATTAAATATTCTACCGGCACATACAACATCTATATTCTCATTCGTTTTGAGTATTCAGTGATTTAGTTACTGCAATTTAACGTGCCGAAGTATTCAACTTAATTTCCTTAATATTTTTGAAACAAAACATTATATTATTGTACTGAGTAATGAATATAGTAGAGTCCGTGCACAAATACAAAATATCAGAACGTTTTGTTTTCTAAGTATGCCTGATTAGACAGCTGGAGAAAACAAATAAATCATCTTGTTACTACACACAAATTCAAAATATTATAACCATTTTTTTTCTAAGTCCATTAGCTAATTAGACATCTATTTCCAAAACAAACTAACTACCTTGTAAATGTCAAGTATAATGACCACAATCAACTAAAGGTTCAAGATTCAAACAATGATATTTTTGGAATAGACACATACTATTAAATCTAGTAAGGGGTTTTGGGCTTGTTGGTAAGTTGACAGACACTGTCTTGTTATCAGTAGAGTCAAAATTAGGTTGCACTTTATGAGGTGTGTATATATTCATTATAGGAATACTTGCAACATTCTTTATACTGCAGTAAGACTTATGTCTCTTCCTTAGTGTGCTTCAAACCTAGTTTACTCATAGTACACTTGTGCTACTCCTTTTATAGAGTCAAGAGAAATGATTCATCATTCATGTATGCCATAGTTACAAAATCAACAAATTTTAGAACTTATCTTACAACTTAAGTCAACCTTTTATAGCCACACATGGCATCTACCGTGTCTCTGATTTGTGTCGGGGGGTAATTTTCAAAGTTTAATGTTTCACGCCATTAAGATAAAAAAAAAAAGAACAGCAAAACTTAACCGTTACCACGTGCATGCCCCTCGACCTCATAAATGTACAATTCTTGTGAGGTCTATATATACATGTAATTGTAGTATTTCTTTTTTTGTATGTAATTTATGTGACAAATCTGTGATAAAACAACAATTGACAATGGCATATAATCAATGATGCAGAATCTATCTCTATATGCATGTAGATATAAAGATAGGGTTGGAACTTGGAAGGTTTGTACATGACATTATAGTGAATGGGTAGTAAAGTGTTTCTTGAACTTCCCAAAAATAAAGCAAAGAAGTGGTGAAATAGACCCTTTTTTTTAAGTGTAAACCTAGTTGTCTTTTTTACTTGAAAGCTAGTGGCAGGTTGGTATTGTGTAAGCAAAGCAAGAGTCTACTAACTGAGGCTTCTCACATGTGTTGTTGTTGTTGTTCTGTGGGGATGTTGGATGGAAAATGATGGTATTCAATTCTGATCTTGTACTTTTACTCCATTATTTGTGTTTCTATCTAATCATTTATGAACTACTTCAGACATTGATCTGTCACCATTCTTACATATAATAACCCGACTATATATTGTCTAGTGTTAGGTGGTTGTGATCTTTGTAGGGTTTATTTATGGATTGTTCTCTTCCAAATCAATGAAACATGCCTAATCGTCTTTGGTAGGATGATAATATGTGCTTTTGTAAACATTATTGGCTAAGTTTGATCCTACCCACATAATTAAACTTCTACTAAAAAGTTAAATATAAAGCTTTTGGAATTTGAAACAAAAATTCTACTTGCACAAATATGACAATATATTTATATGTCTTCCAGAGTTATGTGGCGTTCATTTGAACAAAAAATCCTATATGTACAAATATGACCCACGTACATGTCATATTGTCTTATAAAGTACTGATTAATTTACTTTGAGTGTCCCAAATAGGTGAGAAACACGTATTCGGATCTGACAAAGAGAAGAAATGAATTTTCAATCTCAAAATATAAAGTAACCTAAAAAGTTACAATACATAGTCCGAAATGACAAATACATAGTCCGAAATGACAAGAGAAGGCAAAATTCTCACATGACTCAAGCGATCTTGTCTTTTCGGACTATTCAGACAGACTAAATAAACACTTATTGTAGGACTAAATAATATTTTTTCAAATATTTACCGAATCAAATATTAACCACCGAAAAACGTGAAAATTGAAACAAAGAGTATTTTCCTCAAGTGTTGTTGTCTTGACTAGGTTTATTAGAAAACATTGGAGTATAATTGTGGGTGTAAATATAGTTTCCGGAAGAAAATGTTGGATTCAGTCGTATTTTTGGGAACTCTAATTTCAACCGAAGATAAACGATTGGTTCGTTTATTCCCAAATAACTTAACTATAATTGGCGCGAAAAGTTCTAAAGAAAATAAACCCTTACCAACTATGTCTTATTCACAATCTCTAAAGGAAAAAAACACCCCATTTCTTTCATCTTCGAGGATCGATTTTCATCATCAAGAATTGATTGACAGGTATTGAGGGTTTCATTTCTATCTGAAGTTTCATGGCTACCCATTAATTTTATTGATGTTTGAAGTTCTTTTCACGGTTCTAAAGGGTCTCTGGTTAATACCCAAAATGGGTTTTTGTCTTATTTTTACTTTAGATTTCATGCTTTTTATATTTATGATGATTAATTGAATGTAATAGTAATTTACCCATGTTAGATTTAGACCATAAATTGAGAAGAAGATTGATTTTGGGTTAATAAGTTTTGTTTAAGGAAGGAATTTGAGATATGGTTTTATTTTTCTCCTAATACAAATCATAAATTGAGCAGTGAAGCTAGTAAATTGTCTAGGGCAACAATTGGTGTGACATAGGATCGTTTATATAAAAGTTTATTGTGGAAATGTGAAAGCGTTTCGGATGAATCTGTTATGTTGAATAGCTGTTTGATAATATGCTTATGAGACAGTTTCTTGCTTAGACATATTATCAAGAACTCGCTCTCAAGAGGCCGACGTGCGAGTAAAAAATGTAAACCTAGAATTGATTTGCAAGAACTATCTCGATAAGACTGGATAAACAATGGTCCCTAAACTTTTGTTCATTAACCACTAAGGCTATCTATCATGTACTTGGCTATTTCTGTTTATCTGCAACCCTAAACTTTTAGTTGTCTAAAAATTCCATTACTTTAACAATAATGGATGCTCAAAGATCTAATAGATATTTGGGATCATTTGAATTACAATTTGTTTGTATTCTATATTTTGATACGTCCAATTTCCTACCCTCACTATAACAACATTTCTTCTCACGCCAACAACCCTTGGCTCAAGTGGTAAGAGGTAAGTCTTCCAACTTAAAGGTCAAGGGTTCGAGGCACACGCTTACCAATTCAAAAAAAAAAAAACTCATTGACCACAAAACATATACGTGTAAATATATATTGAAGTGATCCGGGCGATTTAACTTTTCAAGCCGGTTAGTCAATACAAGAAACTCATTGACCACTTCAATTTGATAATTTGCTACAATGTCTGCTCCTCATCTATTATCTATTGAATGGATTATTTGTAGGCGTTATTCTGTGAAAGTACATGGCAACAACTAGAAGGGTATTCTCAGATATTGATTTCAAATCTTCAAAGCGGAACTTCGTACGATTTCCTAAGAGTAGTGGACGACATTTTGCTCCTGGAACTATTACGGAATTTGAATGGAAAGACTATTGCCCGTTAGTTTTCAGGTGCTTTCTTGTTTTATATATCACGAAGAACTTAATATTTAAATTGAGATTCCTTTTTAGTTTATTATATATATAATAAGAAAACTGCCCCAGAGCAAGCGTTAGTGGCATATTAGGATGAAGGACTCGTGACTTCTTCAAACTCGGATCATTTGTGATCTGCAATATTATGATTTCGTTGTGAATAGTCTAAATCCTAGGAACTATTGAGGGTGTGGAGGGACTCAAACAAAATTTGGTAAGAAACATGATTCCATGGGAAACTAAATTTCAAAGCAAGCAGACTACATGGTTTCCATACTAATCCATAGTTTTCATGTTTTCATTCTGTTTCCCCTTTATCCAAACAGACCATGAGGTGATTAGTAGAAGATACTTGGACAAAAATAGGAAAACATATTTTGACAGAAAAAAGTGTTTGTTGGTGCATAGCCAAAGCCCTAACCAAATAATCGTAGCAGCATTTCTTAGCTTCTTTCTACTTAATCTATTTTTTAATGTTTTCCTTATCTTATTCTACCAGGCATCTTCAAGAGCTTGACAATATTGGAGGTGATAACTATGTGACGTCTGTTTGTGACATGGAGACCATTGTGGAACTTTCTTCACTCGGAAAAAGTGGCAAACTACTTTATTTATCTCATGATGATCGATTTGTAGTGAAAACCATTCGTAAATCTGAAAAAAAGGTATAGAATACTCTCCCATTGTGTTTGCTTACAATTATGCCATAGGATGTTAAATTCCATTTTATAGATGATGGTACTTCCAACTTAATAAATGAATGTGGAAGCTTTATTATTAAATAGAAGGATTTGACTATGGAAATATCAGGAGCATAAAAATAAAAAACTAGCGATCTAGACGCAAATGGAAGAACCAATAAGAAAATCGGCTTCTGAACATAAACGGGCATATAATTTTCATTTCCATCTGTCTGATTCTTAACGTGTTTTTCTATGTTGGTTAGGTACTCTTAGCAATGCTCCCGAGGTATTGTGACCATATTCAAACATTTGAAAGCACATTATTGACAAAATTTTATGGACTTCACGTGATGAGACCACTCGGAGGTTTGAAGGTATAACAAGTTCTCAATCTGTGTCAAATTTGAAGTTACCAGTATAACAAAAGTAGAACTCAACTACTCAAGAAGTACATGTAGTTATCAGTACTTCACAGTTTTCCTCTTTTCACATCGATTTACCTTGGTTCTCAAGAATACGAGATTATCTTGCTATTTTAAGTGTAACTGTTTGAAGAAATTAAGAGACAGAAGTAAAACGTAGAGTACTACCCATTCGACTGAAAGGAAAATTTAAGTCTTTTACTGTTCTCCTTAGTCCTTACCATCAGGAATCTAAATTGTTCAACTACTTCTAATTTGACAGGTTTACTTCGTTGTAATGGGAAATTTTCTTCAGACAGATTTATTCATCCATAGGCGGTTCGACCTCAAAGGTTCGTCTCAAGGACGAGCTATGAATAAAGTGACAATTGATGAGAACACAACGTTCAAGGATTTGGATCTCAATTTAAACTTCTATTTAAATCCATTAACTCGTCATCGTATCCTCACGTAAGTCTACTACTTTTCAGTTTTCTATCAATAAAAATGAAGCCTTATTCTCGTATCAGAACACAAGAGAATTTGAATTCTTGTAGCAACATGTAAAGTTGTCTAATTCTATTTCCTTACAAAAGTAGTAGTATTTTGGTAACCCCGCAATAAATGTCTCAAGCATTTGATATCATGAGGTAAATGATTTGAATTCATAAGCTCGAAATATGTCACCGGAAGTATTTACCTTTTCGGTAGTTTTTTTCTTAATATGTGGGTCAGATTCACTATTAGTATCAAAATGAATAGTGATTTCCACAGAATTGTATCATGAACTTATTTTCAGCTGCCATTGACATCGAAATATGAGCCATTTCATCCAAAATATTACAAAATCTGATATCATGGTTTTATTCCTAATGTTTCTTTGAAGAAGAATGGGTACTCATGTTGGTTGGTTTATATGGTATTAGCTTAATAAAAATTGTTATTTTCATTTACAGGCAAATTAAGAATGATACCCAGTTTTTGGAAGAAGAGGGCATTATGGGTTACAGTCTTTTGCTTGGAATCCATATCGAAGCTCATTCTCGAAATTGTTTATCCCGTGGTATTTTCTCTACTACTTTATTTCCATCCTAAGTTAACTCTAAGTCATACGGTTAAATGACCATTTAAGTTGTCCAAGAAACCTTCGAAATACATTATAATATGAAGAATTACCATGGTTTTTGGTAACAGTTCATAACAAATGTAGGCAATTGTCGAATGATAGAGTTCATTTTTATATGGTTTCTGATTACCAATGAGATGTCTATTTCTGGTCCACGCGAATGAGACATCTTCTATTATATTTGTTTCAATCGTTTGTTATCAGGTGTTTATTTATATACTTGAGCTATTGAATATTAATAGCTATAGTTTTAATGAGATTTGTGGCCTTATTTTGTGCTATTCAGGATCGAGTACCGGTCGAAGTCTCACTAGCGGAAATTCATTTCCTCCCGATTCTTCGTGGAGACAAGGGAGCACTGAGTTTATAGTTGATGAAAACGATAAAATTATCTACAGGTACATACTAAAATGATCCTCTTTAGTTTTTTTTTTCGTTTTTTCTTTAATATATGCAATCTATATGGTGAGAAACATTTCTATATAAAGACCATGTCAAATTGGTTTTCTTCTTCCTGTCTGGAATCAGTTTAGTTTAAATGCAAAAATTGTTTTGAGTACTTATGGATATGAATTTTAGTTGCAGGTCTGATACCAAGCTTGGTGTAAAGACTTCAGCAAGAGCTGTACCAAAGAACGAATGTGAAAGCGTAACACAAGCTTCACATAATGTGAAATTATATTTTGGTATCATAGATATGCTTCAAGGTTATAATGTAGTCAAACGTCTCGAACATGCTTACAAATCACTGCAGTTTGATTCAAGGAAAATTACATCTGTAAATCCAAAGGTGTATTCTTCCCGTTTTCAAGAATTTCTCAGCCAAGTGTTTCTACCAGATGAAATGAAACATCGAGGTTCTTTCAATTAGCTACGGTTACCTGCAAACCTTACTCAGCCTTAAGAGGAAACCAGCTGGTGATCTTTCATTTTTTTTTCCTCTGATTGCTTCTTAGTCTTTTGTTTTTTGTTTTCCTTTTTTTTTTTCCATTTTTTTCCTTTGATAAGAAGATGGGAAGTTGTCATCTTGATTATTTTGTTCGATCCACATCCACTTAGAAGTTTTTCTGACAAGCTAATAGGGTGAGTCGAGGAATAATAGTTGTATATATTGGTGGCAGCTTCTCAAGTAAGTTGATAGCTTATGGCACCCCTTAGATTTGGTATTTGTACAACTATTGAATTGTACTAAAATGCATTTCTAGCTTGAAAATAAAATGAAATTACTTGTGAAGAATAAGAAGGTAGGTATGTTTTTTTTTCCTTTGCCTTGGTTGAACCAACCATCCAATAATAAAAGCATCAAAATGCATGTTGGTTGGTTCTCTCTCTCTCTCTCTCTTTCTCTCTCTCTCTCTCTCTCTCTCTCTCTCTCTCTCTCTCTCTCTTCTTTTTCTCTTCTTTTTCTCTTCTCTCCCTCTCTTGTTTGTGGTTTATGAGTTCCAGCGAAGGGGAGAGGCGAAGGGGCTCCCCTTCGCTGGAACTTAGAGAAAGAAAGAGAGAGAAGCAAGGAGGGTGATGGAGAGATAGAGAGAGAAAGAGGAGAGAGAGAGTTGTTGGCGGTTGTCGCCGGCAAAGAGTCGTCGATGAAGGGTGTGTTTGGCTATTCTTTTTTTTTGTTTTTCACTTTTTAAAATTTTGCACCCGGATCGTTTTCTTATTTCCCAAATCACCCACAGACAAAAGATAAGAACAAAGGGAAAATTTGGAAAACCAATACATGTCATCAAAAAAGTGGACAAAAGGTAATTTAGGGGCCTATTTTGAAAGCCAGCCATTCTTGAGGGGGGGGGGGAATATGGTGAATTGGTCATGAATGGGGGCCAAAAATAGAACTAACCCATAAATACTTAAGAAAAGCTCTAAAAATCCTAGGTGGCACTTAGAGTTTCTAAGATTGAGTGTTGGTGCTCTCAAGAAAAGAAAACAGAAAGACTAAAACAGGAAAGGGTTTAGGAATTGTGTTGCAATCATTAAAGGAAAGAAACCCTAGTTATAGTAGTAGTATACGTGAAGAAGGAAAGAAATATAACCATAAATACTTTCTCTGCCTATTTGTCTCTCTCTCTTTTTAGGGTTGGTTAATGGTACTTCCTCACTCAGTATGGAGGAAAACTTTAGAGCAGTACCAATTCACATGAAGAGCATAAGAGAGGAAAATCTTGATCTGTTGAGGATCTGGGAACATCCTTCTCATGAAGGATGGTTGGTTATACTCTGTGAAATAGATGAATATGAAGTTGAAGAAGAAGAATTGAGTTCAAATTCATCATCATGGAAGTTTAAAAAAGGTGATTGCTTTCTATGGTATCCATCAACTTCTCAGACAATTATGTTACCTTCTCTCTTACATTGGATTGAAGAAGGATACATTCTTTTTTGGGACTGTTGTGTTTTAACATACCCTCCAACCAACCCTAATTTTATGGTTTTCTTCCTCTTCAGGAAAAAACCAAACCCTAATCTCTTTCTCTATTGCTATCCTGGAGAGAAACAATGGAGAAGACAAGAGCTTTCACTAAGTGAAAATGAACTTTTTTGGTCTAAAGCAAGTAACAAGTTATATATTGCTTCTACTCACCGTGACAAGTTTCATGAGATTCAAAAACTTGAGCCTCAGCTATCTTTTAAATCATTCAGTGTTACAGACAACAATTGTCAATTCGATATCGCACGTTTCTCTCGTGATATACATTACGTGGAATGTGGCGACGAACTCTTCAAAGTCGTTAGAGTGTATTATCCTATCGGTCTTTATTACGAGCCAACGTTCTGTATAAAAGTTTCTACACTTTCTTTGGCTTATTCATGGGAACAAGTAGAAAGTATGGGTGACCATGTTATCTTTATAGGCCAAGACACAAGAGCTTCTTTCTCAGCAACCAAGTTAGGTCTAACAAAGGGTTGTGTCTACTTCACTCAGCCTTGTGATGAAAAAAGCCTTTACAGATTCGACCTTGAGGATGACTCTATTTATGTTTATTCCTACTCATCCAATCTACTTGCCCATTTAAATTTACGGCCGGATAGTATGCTCAAAGT
The DNA here is from genome assembly GCF_041429995.1 of Eschscholzia californica. Classification (NCBI taxonomy): domain Eukaryota; kingdom Viridiplantae; phylum Streptophyta; class Magnoliopsida; order Ranunculales; family Papaveraceae; genus Eschscholzia; species Eschscholzia californica. The sequence goes on along the minus strand of NW_028238483.1, from coordinate 39,922,184 downwards.
AATGGAAAAAAGAACTAGTAGTGTCGGGCGACCAACAAATATATCTCCTTGTCTTGTTTTCTTGAGAAAAAGGGAGCGGATCTTGAATTTCGTTGATTATAATAACGGTAATAAGCATCACATTGAACTCTCTGAGTTACTATCAGGTGCTGAAATTCGCTTCTCAAAGGGTGGTTGGCTACTAATGTTAAGAGGCTTGAGAGTCCCATTCTTTCTCAATCCCTTCACAAGAGAGACAATTCGACTTCCTTACTTACCTACTTGGGGTATAGTTTCTGGTCTATCCTTCTCGTCTTTACCTACTTCTTTAGACTGTGTAGTTTTTGTTATTCAAAATTCGTATTCATTTGAATCATTTGTTCAAATCTACTCCATTTCACGGGGAGATAAGAGATGGAAGCTAAATTCATTCCCCGATGCCAATTTAGATTCTGGTAAAAAGTTTTTGTCGTGGCTTAACAATCCAGTTTTCTTCGATGGAGCTTTCTATTGTCTAGATCGTGAAGGGACTTTGGGTATTTTTAAGAAAGAGAAAGAGGGTAGTACGTGGAAAGTTCTTGCTCGGCCTGAAAGACCATGTAATAGTTTCGTTGACAAGAGTTTTTTAGTGGAGTGCGAAGGAGAATTGTTATCAGTGTTTATAGGGCATCTAGGGGAGAATGTTCGAATATTTAGATTAGACTCCTCCAACATGAATTGGGTTAAGGTTGAAAGTTTGCAAAAGCATATATTATTCATTAGCGAAACCTCTAGTATGTCTGTAATTGCTCCATCTAGTCTAATGGGGAACAAAATCTACTTCGATAGATTACATAGTGATGGTGTATTATATTATTGTCTTAATACAAGTCGATATTACACTCTTGAGGGTCAACGTTCTGCTGAAAATTTTTACGATACAAAGAGACACTTAAACTGCAGTTGGATTGAACCTAACCGATCACATAGTACAGATCATGAGCTTGACTGGAATAGTTGTGAGTTGTCGCTTGAAAAACTAGTTATTTCTTGATCAGTTCCTGTAAATGCACAAACTAATGTGATCTCCCACCAAAACCATTACCCATTTGTTATGTTCTTATTTATGAAGCTATAGTTAAACCTGAAAGAAGAGTTGTTTAATTTTGATGTAAATTTTACTTCTTTTCTGTTAAAGATGTCTATTTTACTTGTTTAATTTTATTGGTTAGAAAAAATTATGAATAATAATGTAATTTAAGAAACAAAAATATGGTATGCCTCGCAAGTATCCCGGGCAAATCCCGACCGGGGTACTTAGACTGGAAGTATCCCGGCCGAATCCTGCCAATTGTTTGACTTTCTCTCACTACATCATGCCCGTCCAAGTACCCCGATCAAGATTCGCCCGGGATACTTGTCGGGCATACCATCACCGTTGTTTAAGAAAAAGGTCAACACCGGGTGTTTGTAGTACACCACTTGATGTAGTGGTTGGACATCTACTTCGCAACACAAAGACCTCATGTTCAATCACATAGAAATGCAAATCCAAAATTCATTTAACTTAAATATAAATAAAGTAGAAATAGATTAGACGAGATTTAGGCCCACTAGAAGAGCCTTTAAAAATAGATGTGATTCTTGTAGCCCATTTTCAGAAAGGAAAATGTTGTTATGCCCTGCCATTCTCTCGGGTGAATTCCCGACCCGGTGAGGTGGCCGGACCAGATTTAGAGAGAAAAATTTTCACTTTCTCTCTTTAAATCTGGTCCGGACGTCTCACTCGAACGGGATTCACCAGACATTTTCTCTCTAAATCTGGCCCGGACGTCTCACTCGAACGGGCCGGATTCACCCGAGAGAGTGGTCGGGCATAGTATCAAGGCTGTTTCAAGAAACAAAACAGAGCCCATTTGTAAAAGAAATTTGGTCCAAATAGTCGGAAGACTAAAAAAAAAAACAATTTTTCTTCATTTATTCTATACTCTGGAGAGAGAAATGATAATTAGGTACAAACAAAAGATTTTTAAAAAAATGCATGAAAGAGAGAAGCATGTTTCTTTGAATAATGGTTTGTAGAGAGAGAGAGAGAAAAGGTGAGAGAGGATATGATGAAAGGGGAAGCAAGAAAAGCAGGAATATTTTGGAATAAAGTTGTTGAAATCCATCCAGGATTTGCGTATTAAAAAAACACAAGATGAGTGTACTACTAAAACAGTACCCACCTCCTGATAACTTTATTGTGAAAAGCCATTAAAAGCTTTACCTTCTTCTTCTTCTTCTTCTTCAACAACAATAAAAATCTCTGCTACAAATTAAGCTTAATTTTGTAATAATCTAGTACTACAAAATTCAGTTCTTACCCATTTCTTTCTTAAAATGCACAAGGGTACTAGTGTTAAACTTCGTCACCCGAAGAAAAAAGATCATCATCATCATCATATTCCTCCTCCTACCCATTTGGCTGATCCATCTAATTCTTCTTCCCCTGAACAGGTAACACTACTTCTTCTTCTTCATTTTCTCTTTATTATGAGTTTTCAATTTTAGGTTCTTCTTTTGATTGGTCTTTCTTCTTGAAGTTCTTCTTAGTTAATTGAGTTAAAATTAATTTGATTCATTTGTGTTTGATTTTTCCTTCATAATCTTGGATGGTTGAAAGATAGATAAGAAAAAAACCCCAAAATATACTGCTGTTTTTGGTTAGTGGTTTTATCTGGTTATATTTTGTTAAGATTAAGGCATAACTTGGAGGACTCTAATTGCAAATAGAAAAAAAAAATGGCCAAAACTCCTAATTAAGGCCAAATATTTTATTTGTCAAAACGGATCCATCAATTTTTAAGCTTCAATTCCTCGTGTAAGAAGTTGTACAAGTTTGCACATAGTTTGTAAGTTCCGCACCTAGTTTGCACTGAGAGCCCAAATCCTACAAAAAGTTTAACCTAGATGATTAGAAGGTTGGGTCTTCGGTGCAATTTCCGATTGCATATATTCTTCACAAACCAAAGGCTAAGTCCCGAACTACGACGCTTTATGTTGGTATTAGAAGCTCCTTTCTTAGGGATGCCCATGTTTCAGGGTGCTAGAATTTACCTCATTGTGGACTTCACACCTCCTCACCATGTTCAACCTCCCAATTTGATAGCAGTGGATTTCTTATTTGTAATCAATCTTTTGGTTCAAGACGTCGAAAGTGTTGTTGTGGTCCCAGTTTCCGACTTTGCCTCTTCAAAAAACCAACCGACTTTTCCGAAAACCCCATATGGATAGTCGACTGGTGACACTTCCAAACTTCAAAGTTATTGAGTTGATGTTCTCTTCTCGACGAGTGATCTTTATGTTCTTGCCTTTGACAGCCTGAAAGTGCAAGTAGCTTAAGGAGGCATGTTGAAGCATCCCTTATGAAGTACCATCAATCTAATGAAAGAACTCACGCTCCACAACCTCGATCACCTGCAAGTTACAGCAGTTCAATGGAGGTAAACATCGTATTTTCTTCTTTGCTCGCCTCGAAGTTATTATGAAGTAAAAAGCCTAAGTTCCTAACCATAGTAAAGTTATTGAATTACCTTTTGTCTTATGACATTGAAGTGAACTTATCAAATCCTGGTAGACTAATAAAATTCCTAATATATATACATATTAGTCCGTTTTGTGCAACCGAAATTTCTCCAAGAATATCGTTTTAGTGTGATGTTTTTCCCTGCAGGTGGTAACTTATAATCCTCAAGTAACTCCTACCAGTTCCTTAGAACCGAGGAGAAGACATGGAGAATCAGGTTATAATCTTAAAACATCGACGGAATTATTAAAAGTGTTGAATAGAATTTGGAGTCTTGAAGAACAACACACATCTAATATATCATTAATGAAAGCACTAAAGATAGAACTTAACCATGCCCGATTACGAATCAAAGAGCTTCTACAAGAACGACAAGCAGATAGACAAGAAATAGATGATCTAATGAAACAAGTTGCAGAAGACAATCTTGTTAGAAAGAGTAAGGAGCAAGATCGAATCAAAGCTGCCATTCAATCTGTGAAAGATGAGGTAGAAGATGAGAGAAAGTTACGAAAACGATCAGAAAGCCTTCATAGGAAACTAGCTCGAGAGCTCTCTGACGTGAAGTACGCATTTGCAAAGACTTTAAAGGAGCTAGAAAGAGAAAGAAAGGCACGAATTTTGTTGGAAGACTTGTGTGACGAGTTCGCTAAGGGAATAAGAGAATATGATCATGAAGTTCGTAGTATGAACCATAAATTCGAGATGGATCATAGTGATAAAGATGACCATGATAGGTTAATACTCCATATTTCTGAAGCATGGCTCGACGAACGAATGCAAATGAAGCTTGCGGAAAGTCGGTCTAATAATCTCGCAGAAAAGAAAATCATAGTTGAGAAGTTAAGTTCTGAAATAGAGACTTTTTTGCAGGCTAAAAGATCAAGTAGTTCAAATTCGAATAACAGCGATACTCTGCACCAAAAAGATCTCAAAAAGGATGTCTCTATGTGCCATGAAGAAGACTCTCATTCTATTGAATTGAACAAAAATGAAGACGAAAGAGGAAGAGAACGTGATGGGCATCTGGAGGACAATGAAGAGGAACCCATGGAAGTTAATGGCGAAGAAATGAAGTTAACAAAGAAAAAGCTTTCGACCCATGAAAGGAACAAAAGCCATATAAAATTCTTGAATAGTGAAGAACAAGGAGAAACAACAAACAGAGCTTATGCGAATATATCCGAGACGCCTAGAAACTATGAGCTCACAAAAGTGAAACCGGACGGAACCCAGAGATCAAAATCAAATAATGTGAGTGATAAGTTGATTAGAAGTCAGTCGGTAATGTCGAATGGAGAGAAATTTGTTCCAGGGGAAGAGTATAAGGAAAGTTCACATAGTCAGTCAGCATGGAGACTTCATGCTAGTCCAGTAAAGAAATGGATGTCGAAATTCAGTTCCCCTGATATCGAGATATCCGAATCTTCTGCTAAATGGCCTCGAGGATTGAAAGAGAGTACTTTGAAAGCGAAGCTATTTGAAGCAAGAGTCGAGGGCCATCATTCGCGCGTTAAATCCTCCAAGGGTCCATCTTAGTTAATGAATAATAGATTACAGTTTTATGCTCAAGTGCACTAATAAGACCAAGGTACATCTCACTCTCTGTCGTGGAATTGTTATATTGCTATATTATTTATGCTTTAACTGATTTTATTTTCTAAAAAGCCTATGAAACACGAACATTTCGAGATTTCTTCGAGAAATTATGTTTCGTAATGCTTTGGATGAGCCTACCGAAATTTCTACTGAAACCGAAATATTAATTAGTTTCTCTAAACAATACATGATCAAGGAATTAAGTTTCTAAAAATTTGGGCCGGAATAGTAGTAATATTTCTACTTTGATATGTTGAAAATCAATAGTTGTGCTGAGCCGATTTCATTTTAGGGTCATTTTCTGTCAACACTTGGTTGCCCCTGAAAGACAGTTATCGTGTTTATCACATCTTCATGATGTATCAATACCTTGTAACAACTAAAGTAGATCGTGGTCGATTTCTCAAAAAAAAAATAGTAACTTCTGTATACTTTTGTGTTGTTGTATTCATTGCCTCTCAATACACTCTGAAAATGCTTTCAACAAAAAAAAAATACACTCCCAAAATTAATTAATTTTTTCCTCATAATTCAAACTCGTTTGGTTTTTTACTAGCTCTAAATTCTATTTTCAAGTTTGCATCTTAAAAACTTGAACCCAACGCATGTGAAGGAACAGCAGACTTGAACTGTTCCAAAACTGTCAATCGCAAGACCAGTTAAGAATCCATTATTTAACCTAATATGAATGATTGTAGCCCTAAAATAACTCAATCTCGATCTTTTGGACATATCTAAGGCTTCCTGCTTTGGGTTATGGGAGACATGGGGTCACCCATTGAGCCCAAAGAGAACTAAAATGGAACCACCACTTCGTCTCAAACGCAAGGAAATCAACTTCCTAAATAACTTCATTGGAAGAAAAATAACAAAACACAAATAACCTCCTAAATAAACCAAACTTTTTTCTTAATTACATTTTCTTCTTCCATTTACAATAATCTCTAATGGACACCATTTTCTGTTTCAATCAAAATATACCATTTTTCAATTTATCCCTCTTAACTGTAGTTCATCATCTGTACTCTAAAAAGTTAATTGTTTCTCACACTGTCTAAACAAACCCAAACCTTCTCTACCTGAGTTTTTGTTAGAAGTAATGCGATAATTGTTTCCAGATTAAAGTGTGTGATCAAAGAGAAACAAAAAGACGACGTTGATCACATTTACCATATGTACTGGTGGTTTGACGGCTCAGCCTGCAACAACGGCATCAGCTCTAGGACTTGATTTCAGTAATTCGTGAAGCTTTGTGTTGCTGGGCTCATGGGAAGTAGAGGTGTTTCCAAGAGATAAGAATGTCTCGCTGGTTAACGGTTGAACTTCTTCTGCTTCTACACTCTTATATTCCCCGTCCCTTTGTCCTCCTAATTTTGCAGCTTTTACTTTCTCCTGCAACATATAAACTCATATAAGGTGGTGTTCCGTTTCTTTTCTCATTGTTTAGAACTGACTAATACGTATCCGAATAAGATGGACCCAAACCACCAATTCAGACACATCAGACCTCACAGATTCTGACAAAAAAATGAAACCTGACTCAAGAGTCATATCAAACCTCAACTCTGATCTCAGTTCAGACTTGTAAAGAAAACAATTACTACCTGAGATCCATTTCAGATCCGAGTGCTTACTGTAAGTGAACCGAAACCAAACTACCCTGATATCCGGTCCGAAGAACGCTCTAGTATGGAGGTTCTGGTTCCACCTAATTGAGAACTATAGCTGAAAGTCACTTAATAGAAAGGTCCCACATCCGGAAATAACTGAACCCATACTACAGCGCTGGGACCCTAGACGATAACATATAAGTTCCATTATTCTACCTGACCAATCAATGGGTTGTGGAAGGCTCGTGCCTTCCCGTGGTTGGTTTCTAGTCAAGGATATCGAAATTTATGGGAAAGCAGTATATGTGCTCTGAATTCCTAATTGTAGTCTAGGTGTCAAAACTCGCCCAAAATCATTCCGAATTTCAGGGAATTTAATGAGCAAAAACCAAAGAATAGGGATAGTCTAAAAGATGGTAGGCAATAAAAGGTAAAACGAAAGAGTACCATGAGCGCTGCATTTTGAAGTCGTAGTTTTTCTGCTTCCTCTTCTAATCGATTTAACTCGGATTTGAGAGCCAAATTCTCGGACTCGAGAACTTCAACTTTTGAGGTTAGTTGTTCGCTCTCCGCCTGGAAGAAGAGGATGTTAGTTTCTTCAGGTCAAGACAGGATACAAGTTTTTTTTAACAGCAAACAGCAGATAAATTTTACACAGGTAAAAGTTAAGAAAATAAAAATAAATACAACTTGAAATAAGAGAAGAACGAATAAGCATTGCGGTTTATCCTTTTTCATACTTCTTAGTTCTTACATTGCAATACTACATTAACAACAGATAATGACTGATTACTTGCACCACATATTAACTGAAGTTTTCATAGTAGTTGTTCTTGTAAGACGGGCATCACCACTACATCAGATGTGCAATCGGTAATAGAGATTTTCAATATCTGATATAATACACATTTTGAAGTACCTGTTTCTTCATCCTCGACCTTCTAGCAGATTCTCTGTTAGACTGTTTCCTCCGCTGTCTTTTCAGCTCCCTCTCATCCTGCATTGATAAATCTCAGATAAGAGAACAAATGAAGAAAATTCTACATAAAAAGAAAAAGAAAAAAAATCCAAAGAAAGACTCAGATGAATGAATGTAAGCAATATGAAAACTTTAATAATTAATAATCCCATTCTTATTTCTTCATTTCAATCGTTCTATGCATGTATCTAAATCAGTAATTCTTCCTCGCATTTGGATGTGCAAACTGCAATATCATATTTTGAGTGCATTAATACTCATGGACATGTACCAGAACAAGTAAATCATAACCTGATCCGTCCTGATTTTTTTTGAACTTAACCAAACCAGACTCTAATGATTTTGTCACACAACATAAACCGAATAGAGGTCTAAAATTTTATCGTCAAACATGGTAAATGTTCCTCAGTGATGAACTATAAACGAAAACAAAAACAAAAGAAGGTATGGCTTCTGACTTTTTATGATAAAAGGTACCACATAAGTTTCAATTTGTAGCAACATATATGGCTTCTGACTTTTTATGACAAAAGGAACCACATAAGTTTCAATTTGTAGGAACATATAGATGACGTGTAATAGCAGAAAAACCTACAAACTTTAAGCTTACCCGAAGTTCAGAAGGCAAACCATCACAGGTCTGTATAGCCACAACGGGAGGGAGAATAATAGAACTGATGTTTGTTTTCCTGGCAGGGGAATTCCCAAGCTCCAATGCTGTGTGAATGCTACAAATAGGTTTTCCTGCAACATCAGAAGGTCAAATTCACCGTCACAAGACCTATTGAAAGTTATAACTGCGCCTTCACCAAGCATGGCATGAATCTGCACGTCAACTTTCAACTCTAGGCATAAGACGAAAAGAGCCTATCCAAAATTAACTGGACTAGAAAAAACTATAAGAGGCAGACTACTCAGTTTTGGAAAATAAATAATTATGAACCACAGTCTGCAAGTTCCAATCCAAAAGCAGGTTTGGGGACTTGGGGTAACACAGTTTAGCCATATAAGCGCCTTAGCGTACAACAGTTACATTTGAAATTATATGGGAAAATTCATTATGTTTTCTTTTTGGATGTTAGGCAATTCATTAAAACCACAATCATCACTTGCAAATAGAGGAAAATGATATGTAAAATTATGCCAACTGGGAAACAATTATGGCCCTAATTCAGCTTCACACTGAGACCTCGCGGCTGGATATATTCTATTTGTTTAGTTTATAATTTAATTTACGTATTATCTTTATTTCCTTACAAGATGGGAATACTTATTAAACAAGTGTGCATATAGATTTAGGAGTTGCAATTCCTCGGTTCTACTCTAACAGGGAAGCCCATGGTAGAGTTTCATCTCTAGAATGGGTTTTCACATCAGCAAAACTCATAATTTCAAACCGTAGTCCTTCACTTGCAGGAAGAGTGAGGAGGAGGAGATAAAAAACATACTTATAGATAGTTTTCGGAGAGGGCTCTTCTTCCCACAGGTCTGATTCCCCTAATGAAAGATGGATTATCATATATCAGATTAACTTCAGAAAGGAGATCAGCGTTAAATAACAACCGAAAAAATTGGAAAACTTATCCTCACTCCTGTACTCCCTTCACTTCCATTACTAGAACTTGTTCCATTTTCTACACTGAGTAAAAAGAACAAGAAGAGTCAGTCACTCAGAAAATTAATGTGATACAGAGACTACTTCTGTTTTAGACCTGAAAATATTTAGCGGGATTTTTTTGGAGAATATGATTCTGTCTCCTCACAATTAAAGACTGGGAGACGGCAATATGAGTGAGACTGACAAACCTCTGTGACCCTCCAGTGCTCCCATCTGACCCTTGTATCTTTTTTCCAATGTATTCATCACTTGGGGATTGAATAGGTCTTGCCATCGTTAAAGGAGTTGCCGCCTACATGAGTTTCACAAAAGTTGAATAACTTGTATTAATATGTGCATGAACCATAAAGAAGAGATCTGTCATTTCTATTGATGCCAAAAAAGGCAAGACAATCCTTTTCATAGCAACTAGTTTATTTGCACCTAGAACAGATTAACAAACTAATATGAATGAAATGATCTCCGACAAGAATATAAGTACCTCAGCTGTGGCAGGAGATGCAGGCATTCCGTGACCATGTGGCCCCTAAAGTGCAACATTCACAATTAAATCAGAAATTTAATCAACATATACATCTCTCATCGAGAGAAAAGATGAGGACACAGATTTCTTGATGAACCACAATCTCTAGCACGGAATGAATCACAAAAGCACGACGCAAATGAGCCTTGATGCAAGTACCCAAACAGCGGGAATCCCTTGACCGCAAGTGGTACAATAACGTTTTGATTCCGCTTAAAAACCATTTGATCTCAAGAATCAAAGACAATATTGGCTTGGATCAGTGAAGATAACCTCCTGATCCCCACAAAACAATACAACTTGCATTTCTTGGTGCATCGGACATTTAAAATTATGAACAGGAAGCAGGGTTCCTCCCATATGATGGCGTTAAGTAGCCTCATCACAGTTATAACGAGAAGTAGATAAAACAAGAAGATGAATGAAGATTGCCAATACTTACAAGAGACACTGGAGGCACATATATTCCTCCATGAGAATACATTGCCGCATAGGGTCCATAAGGTGGCATCATATGCTAATAGAGTAAAGAAGATGCCCGTTAATAAGACTTGAAAGTCTCTAAGAAAAAACAATCAAACAGGTTTCAGTTTATCATGCCTGAGGAGGAGCCCACATATAAGGGTGAGGATGATGACCAGAAGTTGCTCCGGGGTTAAAATATGGAGGTGGGGGAGGGACACCTGCAGCTCCATAATAGGCCTGATACATGAGCCAAACAGCCAACTTTCTCAAAAATTGTCATTAAGGGCAAGTGGTCCAACTTATAAATTCAATGAAATGAAGGCAAGACACAGTACATGGGAAACTGGAAGAAAGCTCAAAGCCTGAAATTACCTGAATAGCTGCCCAATCAGGATAAGGAGGAGCATTCATTTGTTCCTGTTGGTTCAAGGGGATTAGAAATATTTTGAAATTGAACTTACAAGTATGGAAACCCTAGGCAGACGAATTGTACTTCAACTTGTATATGCTGTACTCCAGTAACCTAGTTCGATAATTTATTATATAATTTGTTGAAGATTTTTTTCAGGTTTAATTTGGTTGTTGAGGACCAGGATTATCTAAAGCAGATGTGGTTCTGCAATACCAAGATTACTAAATCTCATATATGCATAATAGCATAGACGAAAAACTTGTTAATAAGCTTACTCTCCTGCAAAGAATATTAATCAACTTACTGGTGCAGATGGAGGAGATCGTTTCTCAGTCTTTGCAAGCTTTCCAGCTTCATCGCTTCCCATGATCAATTTTCAAACTAGAAATGTAAACAATATTAGTTTTGAGCAGAAAAGCTAATGCAATTCATCCCACTAACGAACAGAACAACAATGTCGGAATTAAAAAGTAATATAAACTATAATATATACACATATAATCCTTGTGATAGGAACACAGAGGACTTTGTGCCCGTCAAATTTATTTGAGAAGGAAACACATGCAAGAAAGTTAGAAACCCCCCAAGGCACCTCCGACTCACGACTACTCCATTCTTCATTAAAAGTCAAGTGATGGATTTTGATATCACCGAATTCTCCAGAACTCGAGAGAATGAAACACATATTTAGATTTATACTTGGGTTATGACAGCATGGATACAAAGCTATGACACCATTCAAGTAGAACAGAAACCACCATTGCAGACGCGAGGGTTTTGCCCACGCCCTACAGAATCAGGTTTACTTAGTAAATATATATTACCACGTAATGTGGAGTACATCCCGACTACTAAACCTTAACTACTCGTCAATCGACTACTCCCCAGTTTCGAGTTTGACAGTAGAGCTTGCTGGACAGATTACATTAATTTCTACCCTTTTTCTCTTTTCCACTTCGATCTTCTCACACTAGCTTGTTTTTACTACTCAGCTCTCATAAGAAAAAGTGTTTCCTCATTCTAATACCAATATAATGTTGCTATTAAAATGAACATGTTCATGTAGAAAACAGTACCCTTACAGAAGCACCTTTAGATTCTGCAAATCCTATAGCCATAATGTTAGCACTTAGCAGTAATTGTTCATAAAGTTCTAGTAATAGAGCTTTCAATATATTCCTTGAGTTGAGGAACTGTTTGGGTGTTCTCACAAGACAACAATAAGGCAAATTCTGTGGAGGAAAAAGAGAGTCAAAATATAAAGAGGATACTTTTGGACTAGTATAGTGATCCAAACAGGCCCTACAATCTCTTTTCTCTCCTCCATTCTGATAAAAAGAAAACATGCATGGTTCACTTTTAGGGCTAAAATTCTATAACTACAAGTTCCCCAGTTAAATTCTAGTCCGAGATCTACAGATCAACCCTAAACCCCCAAAATTTTCCAATTCTCAAGACACCAAATCCAACATTCAAAATTAAAACTCAAAGTTCAAATTAGAAATACTCACAACTTTCCAAAGCAGAACTCGTGAGGATTTTACTCTCGAAATCTTCGTTTGTTCGTCACCTCCAGTACAGAGAAACCATCAACCTATTAGTCAACGATATCAAAAAAACAAAAAAAAATCAAAATCAAATTGAGGAAACAGAAGATAGAGAACTCGAATAGTTGATTTGTAAAACCCTAACCCTAATTTCTGTTGAACTTCTTTTTCTTACCTAGAGAGAAGAAGATGAAAGGAAAAACAGTTTCTTTTTTGACGCGCAAAGAAAGGAAGGAGAGAGAGAGAAAGAGGGCCAGAGGGGAAGAGAGAAGAAGATGGTCCAAGGCAATAGCCACGTCATTGACACGTGCATGTTGATCTTACACGTGTATATTAAGTCAGTAATGGTGGTCGATTTTAGCCCTTTGATTTTTAGCCTGGTGTAATCTCGTACGTACACGTGGTTAGGGATTTTAATAGGTGACACGTAGTCTCTAGGTTGATGCTTGGTCCACCAACAGTGGTTACAACCTGTAGCCGCGTCATGCGTGGTTGTAGTGGTGTAAAGTTGGCCGAGCTACCCGAACCCGCCTGACCCGTCAAATAGACGGGGCGGTAGGACTTTCTGAACTCGGCATCTGGGCCTCTGGGGCATGTTATAGGCCCGGCCGCCCGTTAGCCCAAAATTTGTTTCTTTCAAGTCTAAGAAACAAATAAGAGTCGTCAACACTTGCTTGCTCAGGTGGTTAGACCTCTTTCATGTTGTTGGCTTTATGCCTCTTTCATTAATGGTATGACTTGGGCAGTTATCGTGTTTATCACATCTTCATGATATATCAATGTCTTGTAACGACTAACGTAGAGTGCATTCTATTCCTCAAAAAAAGAAACAAGTAAGAGTCCACACGCACAACCCTCTCTCGGAACTCTTGGTTGGCCTAAGACTGAACAATAACTATAGACAAAACAATCTGAAGACATTCAGACTAGCCTGAGTCCAGGTTATTCAAACCCAACACAATATATAGCCTAGTCCAAAGAGCGCCAATAGAAAGAGTAGGCATGTGGCAACTGAAGGCGCCTACAGTCGCTTCCGAAAATAATGTATTTGGGAAGACATAAGACAATCTGTTGAACTTTGACTCGTTATAAATAAAAAGAAATTATGAATTGGAGCGGTCAAAAGCACCCGTTAAAAATTTTGTTAATCCCCGGTGGTGGAGATTGACCAAAGTCAATTTCTTTTTACCACAAACATCTGTTGGCACCAGCTGAAATCTTTTACCCATCCGAAAATCACGGACTTGGGGTTCGGACTCTGATCAGTCCGAACCTAGTCCGTGATTAGGGTTCTAGTGAGTATTTATTATGGTGGTTTTGGATCAAGATTTTTTCTCTCTCTAACACCTCAGCATAGACAAAGTTTGTTTTAAATCAAAGTTCTTCCCGTAATGGTTTCTCTCTCTCTAAAACAAGGTTCTTTATCTCTCTAACTCCTTGTTGTTGATTGATGATGATGGTGGTATTAAAAACACGACTTCTTTTCATGAAAAAAATGTTGATTATGATCCGAAGAAAGAGAAAAAAGAGAAGAGCAATAAAAAGAGATAGAAAAAAAAGGAAGGGGGGGGGGGGGGGGGGTTAGCCGCTCCCTTTGTGAATTATCTACTTTTTTTTTTTTTTATAACACACCATAGAAGACCCTAAAATGAATCTACTAAAAATTTCTCAGAATAGGTGTGTTTGGTTGCAGGATTCCTAAGTAGGATTCCTATCAAAAGTGGAATTTGGTAGGAATCATGAATCTTTGGTCTGTTTGGCTACCAAGAATCCTAGGACTCTTGAATCCTAAGGATTCCTAATTCCAAAATTTGTATTGGACTAAAATCCCACCCTACCCCCTAGGATTTGCTAGGATTTTGGATTAATGAACCTAAATTTCAAACTTAAAATCAATAAAATAAAATTTCCTTCTACAAAATCATTATTTTTTTTTCAAAATCATTGTTTTTTTCAAAAATCATATTTTTTCTAAAGACATTTAAAAATACTCAAATAATAATAAATCATAGGATTCTTAGTTGCCAAACAAGCCAAAAGATATTACTTGGATTCATGAATCCGTGGAATCATGAATCCCAAGGACTCATGAATCCGCAGATTCATAATTCCGCCAACCAAACACACCATAAATTCTTTTAACAAAAAAAAACTAAATTCCTAAAATAAAATTAAAATATTATAAACTCATTGGACTTTCACCAAACAATTTGTAGTGGCGGATGGGTAAAGATGTGTTCCAAAAAAACGAAACTTTTCTATTTCTTTACTGAAACAGTAATATTGAGGCATACTCTAACAAAAAACACATTATGCGGTGACTACCCAAGCGGCCTAGCCTTCACAAAACAAGTAGTTCGTGGTTTCTTACTACAGGCGAAAATTAAAGAAGAAAAATCTCATCAAGTCAGACTTAGATATTTGTTTGGTGACAGATAATAGCATGCCTCATTGTCAAGTGTTTGAAGAACTCCATGATCCTTATCACTATACTGTTTTAAACAATGTCATTGTTACTCGTGTCCAATACCAAAATTTTCTTTTTCCCCACCTTTCTATCTATGTGGGACAAGATATTCAAACTTTTTTGCTATAAATGTTTGTCCCACTGTGGGACTATAACTACAAATGATATACCATCTTCTGCTTCTAGTCCCAATCTACCTCTTCCTTTTCCGTTCTATTGCAGCAATCAACCCTAAAATCTGAATGGAGATTCAGATGCTAGCACGGGAGAAGTTTGCCGGATTCCGGCAAGTACTACTTATGTGGGTGATCATATTGGTATTGAGCTTTATGGGTTGTTCTGTAGGTGAAAGCAAATGTGAGTTCAAAGCTATCTTCAATTTTGGGGACTCTAATTCTGATACTGGTGGATTTTGGTCTGCCTTTCCTGGACAAGTACATCCTAATGGAATGACCTACTTTAAGAAACCGTCTGGTCGGGCATCCGATGGAAGGCTCATCATCGATTTCATAGGTAAAGTTTAACAATCCTGTTGTTTGACACGAAATTTTGAGTCTGACTTTTTCTTTTTGAAAGTTGATGCAGATAGATATATTAATGAAAACAAATATATTTCTCGGGGTAGTATGTTTTCTTTCGTTTGTTAATACCCTTACAACTTAAAATGGCATAATACTAATTATAATACAAATAGTGAAATTAGATAAAAAAAAAAAAATAGTTCTAATCATAAGCAAATTTCTCTATGTTGAAAGAAGCTGCCTCTATGTTGCAGTTATAAACTGTGAAGTGAAAGGGAATTAGTCCCACATGTCTCTTTTCTTGTTTTGTTTCTTTCAGTTTCTTTCCGTTTCTTTTCTCTTTATTTCAACAAGTTCGAAGACAAATTGTAATAAAGCAAAAAAGAAAAAAAAAACTTGTCAAAGAGACTTTCTAACGTATTCTCTATAAACAAATATTATAATATAAATTTTTTTTATTTTTATGTAAAAACCAAATCACTACATACCCTAGTAGACAGAGTTGAGTCTTCACATGTATTTTTTTTATAGTTCAGATACAACAACACTAGCTAGTTTGACATCAAAATTATGGGATTCGTAAGAAGAGCTTGTTGGAATAGTTATGGTGCATCGGAATTCAGCATATTTACATAAATTGATGTCTGTCTTACAACCAGTTCATCTAATCAAAAAAATCTTGAAAAATCGACATGTTGACATGTGGTAGCATATTTTACCTAAAATAAATGGTTTGGACCATAAAATTATTTAGGTTGAGGACCTATTCTTGAGAGGACAAGCTATTTTTTTTGTTTTTGTTCTATATGTGTGATAATTTGATGAGGTATTGGACATTTGGACCAACCTAAACTAGAAGACAATTACTGAGGTTGGACACTGTCACTCAGTCTACTCACTCCAATTATGTGACCTATATGTCACTTTTGATATCTCTATGCATAGCCCCAGTCCATGTTCTTCTGTCCTTACCGTCTATATTTAGATGATAACATGTGAATTTTTCCACTGTGAAGACTAGAGTTCAAATTTTTCTTTTTATCGATGGGAAAAAGTATTTAACATCGACCTAGATAAAAAAAAAATATTGTGTCGTTATATTTGTTTCCTCAATTAGGTTATTCGTTATTAGTTGATAAGGGGATTGGGAGAGATGAATAGCCGAACTTAACATTGATTCGAGGACAATTGTTCCGGTTTGAGTTATTTGAGTCTAATTTGTTTTGGTCAGTGAAACAATAGTTATTTTAGATTATTCAGTCAATGGGTTCTTTATATTGGTCTTTTCATTATATTTTACAATACGAAGGCAACTGAAACAATAGTTATTTTAATCTAGAAATAATTGAGAAATAGAACTATGCATATATGTAAGTAAAGAGTAACATAAAAATATGTTACAAGATCACATTCTAATAAAATATTTTTTTAACCTATATAGAAGATTTAAATATTGGATTTAAGGACACAAAAATTTGAGTATTGATTATGTATTTTGTTATCAGCTCAAGCTATGGGGTTGCCATTTTTGAGCCCATATCTACAATCAATTGGATCAAATTATAGACATGGGGTGAACTATGCAACATTGGCATCTACTGTCCTACTTCCAAATACTTCCCTATTTGTTACTGGAATCAGCCCATTTTCTCTTGCTATTCAACTTAACCAAATGAAAGAATTCTACTCAAAAGTTCTCCAACTAAACTCATCAGGTAAATCACACACACACAAAAAAAAAACATTTATAATTTTCACATAACTTAGAGATTTTAATATTATACGTGTTTACTCCCTCATATTTGATTTAGAACATGTATCAGGACGTCTTCCACCTCAAGACATATTCGATAAATCACTTTATACATTTTACATCGGCCAAAATGACTTCACCTCCAACTTAGCCGCTATTGGTATAAGTGGAGTCAACCAATATCTTCCTCAAGTGGTCAACCAAATTGCAGAGACTATAAAGGTAAGTTACTACAGAAATTGATTTTCAAAAATTTTATCATTGCTAAAAGAGTAATGGTAGAGCCTAGATAATAAGAAAAACTAGGCAACCCCTGAGCAGAAATCATACTTAGCTTGTCGTGATTCGAAATTCAGTAGATCATAATAATCGGAAGCGCGAATCACGACAAACCACGTAAGATTTCTGCCTGATTTTTCTTCTTCGCCAACATTTTTGTTTCTAAAAATCAATTTTTAGATTTTTTTTTTTTATCTAAAAGTTGTGGGAGAATAGTCAATAGTCCCACACTCCCACATATATATATATATATATATATATATATATATATAAATATAGACGTAGCATAAATAGCAGATTATGATTTTTAGTAATTTCCTTTAAAATTATATTCTTAAAAATATTTATATATAATCATTAAATTACACGTCTGTCAACGGTTTAAAGGGTATCAAACGATCCTCAACGCCTACCTGGCAACAACGGATCTAAACCCATACGCGACTTGGGTGACGTACCATAATTCAAGAATTATAATAAATTATTTTTAAAAACAAATTTCTAAAAGGAAATTTCTAACTATCATAATTCGGATTTAGTCTATATCTACATATTCTCCCCTAATTTAATTCAATGAATCAATTGGATTCTCGAGACTTAACTGAAAGTTCTATAAAGAACTCCGTAATTGAAGAGTTTGACCAAACTCAACAATTAAATCAATGGACCATACCCGCAATAAAATCAAATAAAATCTATAAAAAAGGATTTTTTGATTTCATTAGTCAAAATAATATCAAGACTCTTGAACAGTCAATCGGACTTGACCAAGAAGTCAAAACCCTTAGACTTTTGAGTCTTAAAGATATTGAAAAGTATTTAAAATCTAAATACAACTACCTGCACGTTGGATGCATTCAAATAGCATTCAAACCTTTGACTTTGGCCGGATTAAATGCCAGTATCTTATCCTATTTGCGAGATGCTAGGTGTTTGGATTTCTTACCATCTTTAATGGGAATAATCCAAACTAGTTTATGCCATGGACCGGTTTATTTTAATGTTTACCCGAATTTGACCTTATCTTTGACAGATAGAAATCTGTTTGAGGCCGTGTCCCTGCATATTCAAACACAGGGATATAATTATCTCCCTGGATCTGAGACAATATCAGTAATATATAGGATTCATTATAAGGTAATGAACACCTTGACTCCTAACGCAATACTGCGTAGTGAACCAGGCAAGACTATAGTAATAGATAGTAATTGCTTGACTACTAATATTGCAATTCCGAAGTTAATTAAATGGGAAGAAATTGACTTTCCACATGAATGGGTTGTACAGGATGCTGTACCACCTGTCAATATTACAAACAGGAATTTAAACCAAATAACCCAAACACCTGAGGGAGATGTTGAAATAACATTTGCCCCTAATAAAATCAGTAAACTAAGCTTAACTAGAAGCTCTTCCGCCAAAAGGATAGAAGACTATAAAGTCTCATATCCTAGTAGTTTATCTAGATACTCTGTATCAAATGATGAACTTAAAGAGCAGATCATTCGAGGATTAAAGATTTCTGATCAACAAATTCCACATGGAGTATATGTTGAACAGACAACTGAACAGGAGAAAGAACAAAGGACTTCTCCGACTCAATCAGAAATGAGTTTCCATTTATAAAATTTTATGGATTATAGTCCAGGATCAATACCTAGACAGTGGCTTAATCAGGAGCTCATGATGACAAAACATGAAGCTTTCCGAAATTGGTTTTTTGCAGCCTTTAATAGTAGGACTCTTGAAAATATTAAAAATATTTATTATCAAGAGTTAGAAAGGGATCAAAAAATGACAACCTTTACTATTTGGTTTCATAATTGGTACCCTAATCAGAAAACTATCCATGTTATAGAAGATTATACAAAAATGTGGACTAAGAGTGATGGAACTAAGATTAATTCTATTCATCCTCCACCTGAAGCCTTGACTCTTAAAAATGACAATGAAAGTAAAGCACTAGAAGCAGTTCCATATGCTATACCTAGTGAATCAGTAACTACCGTCATAAAACAGCACAATCATACCAATCTAAGTCTTCAGACTATTGGTAGTCAATTAATCAGAATTGAAAATACTATTCATAATCAATTGAGTAGTATTGAAGAAAAACTTAAGGATACACCTAGAGTTTTATCTACCAAGGTTGAATCCACTTCAAAAAATAAAGACAAAGAAATTGTTGAAGTAGATGTTAAACCTAGTCCAGAAATCAAAGACTTTAAACTGTCTGATAAACAGGATATAGACTTTGCTAATTTAATCATTGAAAGAATGAGAAATTTAAAGATTAATATTATTAGCCAAGATTCTAGTACTGAAAACTCTGATCTTGAGTCTGGACCAGATATCAGTAAAATTCAAACCATGTTATATAAACTTGGTAATGAACCTAATACAGGTTTTAAGACCTATTATAAAAGACCTACTCCTCAAGATCTCCTCTTTGAGGAAGACTTTTATCAAAATCAGAATTCTTATAATGGTCGTTCCATTTATGAATGGAATATTGATGGCCTTTCAGAATATCAAATTTATGAAGTTGTTCATAAAATGTTAATGTATGCCAGCATTTGCAAAGCTAGTGGTAATGATGATTCGGCTGTGGCTAAATTCATTGTTACTGGTTTTGTTGGTGCCTTAAAAGGATGGTGGGATAATGTTCTCACTGTTGCCCAGCAGACTGAAATTTTCGCAGCTACAAAACCTGAACCAAATACTGCACAAATTAAACCTGATGCAGTTTATACTTTACTTCAGACTATTCTTTTGCATTTTGTGGGGAGTCATCCTCAAAGGCAAGAGAAAAGTCGAGAACTTTTACAGAACCTTAGATGTCCATCTTTAACCCATTTTAGATGGTATAAAGATGTCTTTATCTGTAAAGTTATGCAACGCAATGATGCTAATTCTGAATATTGGAAGGCTAAGTTCATTGATGGACTTCCTCCTCTTTTTGCTGAAAAAGTTAGACAAAGACTAAGAGATCAAAATAATGAAAACATCATCTCTTATAGTTATCTAACTTATGGACATATAATTACTACTTGTGTTCAAACTGGATTAGAAATTTGTAATGATATGAAATTACAATACCAATTGAAAAAACAGAATTTGCATGGGAAAAAAGAAATTGGTGAATTCTGTAGTCAATTTGCATATGATATGAAAATTGATTATCCAAAATCTCATAAAAGGAATTCTAGAGATTCGAAAGAGTATTCTAGAAAATCTTATTATAAGAAAAGAAGAAAATACAAACAGAATAAAGAAATTTATTATCAGAAGCCTCGACATAAGAAAAGATTTAAAGGAAATTATATTCCTAATAAATCTGAAACAAAATTAGGACAAAAAACAAGTAATAAAACTTGTTTTAAATGCGGAAAAATAGGGCATTATGCTAATAAATGTTCTACAAGAAGAAAACTGAATGAATTAAAAATTGATGACAATCTAAAAGCTGAATTAAGCAAAGTTTTCCTGAACTCTAATACTGAAGAAGAATCTTCATCTTCTAGTGACTCTGAGGATGTCAATGAAATTGACTTTCTATCTTCTAGCCAATCAGAAGATATATCTGAAAAGGAACCTTGTTCAGGACAATGTTCTAAAAACCAAGACTATTGGAAAGCCATTGTAGAAATGAATGGCTTGAGTATTAATGTTTTAACGGATACTCAATCAGAAATAATATCTATGATAGATAAAGTAACAGACCCTCTGCTAAAAAGTAAAATATTACAATTTTGCTTAGAACAGACAAAAAACTCTCCTAGTTCCTTTGAGAAACCGAATATTACTAAACATTACAGTATGAAAGAAGTACTTCAAAGACTTGAAGGAAAACCAGAAACTTCTTTAAAACCTTCTACTTCTCAAGATTTAAGAAGTGAGGTAAATATAATTAAATCTGAAATAAAACTCATCAGAGAAGAGATAGATAACCAGAATATCAGACTTACTCAATTAGAAAGTCTAGCTGAAAAACATCAATCAAAAGATAAATCGATTGCTATTCTAAACACAGAACCATCTAGTATTTTAGATAATAATCTTATCTTTTTAAATACTATGCAGAAAATTACCCATCAGAAATGGTATATAAGTATTAATATTGTTATCAACAAAGAATATACCATTACTAATGCAGTAGCATTGGTGGATAGCGGAGCTGACATGAACTGTATTAGAGAAGGTTTAGTTCCAACTAAATACTTCGAAAAAACCGTACAATCTCTACATTCTGCAAGTGGAGATAGAATGCCAATTAAATATAAGCTACCTGAAGCTTATATTTGTAATAAAGGAATCTGTATTCCACAAACCTTTATTTTAATCCGAAATTTATCTCAAGAAGTTATTCTGGGAACTCCATTTATTAATTTATTTTTCCCTTATGACAAGATAGATGAAACCGGATTATATGCTAGTTTTCAGAATCATAAAATACATTTTGAATTTATTACTAGCCCTGAAACCAGGACTTTAAATGAGTTAGAATATTTAATTAATTCTAAAACTGCTCATTTAAACTTCTTACAAGAAGAAATACATAATTTGAATATTTCCGAGAAATTGAACTCCCCAGAAATAAAACTAAAAATCAAAGAAATTGAAAATCAATTTCTAACCGAAGTTTGTAGCAATATTCCCAATGCTTTTTGGGAAAGGAAAAAATATATTGTATCTTTACCTTATAAACCTGAATTTGATGAAAAAACTCAGATTCCGACTAAGGCTCGTCCTAGTCAAATGAATGCTGAATATCTTGAACTTTGTAAGAAAGAAATTCAAGATTTATTAGAAAAGAAGCTTATCAGAAAAAGTTATTCACCATGGAGTTGTACCGCTTTTTATGTGAATAAAGCAGCTGAAAAGGAAAGAGGTGTTCCAAGGCTTGTAGTAAATTACAAACCTTTGAATGATGCTCTGAAATGGATTAGATATCCTATTCCAAACAAAAAAGATCTTTTAGATAGATTGCATTCTGCAAAAATATTTTCTAAATTTGATCTTAAATCTGGATACTATCAGATTCAACTAGCTGAAGAAGATAGATATAAAACTGCATTTACTGTACCCTTTGGGCATTATGAATGGAATGTTATGCCATTCGGTTTAAAAAATGCCCCTTCAGAATTTCAAAATATTATGAACGATATTTTTATTCCGTATTCAAATTTTACTATTGTCTATATTGATGATATATTAGTATTTTCATCTAATATAGATCAACATTTTAGACATCTTAGAATTACAAAAGATGTTATCAGAAAAAATGGTTTAGTCATATCTGCACCTAAAATGAAACTCTTTCAAACTGAAGTTAGATTTCTAGGACAGAATATTAGTCAAGGGACAATAATCCCTATTGACAGAAGCATTGAATTTGCCTCTAAATTTCCTGATGAAATTAGAGACAAAAATCAATTGCAAAGATTTCTAGGAAGTCTTAATTATATAGCAGACTACTACCAGAATATAGCAATGGATAGTGCTATTTTATATGATAGGCTTAAAAAGAATCCATTACCTTGGGATGATCAGCATACCCAAGCAGTCCGAAAAATCAAACTTAGAGTAAAACAATTACCATGTCTAGGGTTAGCAAACCCTCAATGGTTCAAAATTGTTGAAACGGATGCCTCTGATATTGGTTATGGAGGTATTCTAAAACAGAAAAACCCTTCTACTAATAAAGAAGAATTACTTAGATTCGCATCTGGAATGTGGAAGAATGCTCAGAAAAACTATTCCACTATCAAAAAAGAAATGTTATCAATAGTCAAATGCATTTCTAAGTTTCAAGATGATTTATTAAATCAATCTTTTCTACTCCGTATTGACTGTAGTGCTGCAAAAGATATTTTGCAAAAGGATGTTAAAAATTTAGTTTCTAAACAAATTTTTGCAAGATGGCAATCTGAATTATCTGCATTCGATTTTAAAATTGAATATATTAAAGGAAATCAGAACTCTCTTCCTGATTTTTTAACCCGTGAATTTTTGCAGGATAAAGATGGAACCACCTGATAAAGGAGCAGGAGGATCTAGATATCCGAAGAGAGTAAATCAGAAAAAAGGGAAGTTTTCTTCTCTATCAGAATTCCCTGTAGTAGGATCGTCCTCTCAGGATAAACCCAATCCGAAACTAACTGCTAAAGATATCCTAAAAAAGGAAATCATTTATGCTAAAAAATTAGTAACTGAAAAAATTCTATCTGTATCCTTAGAAGATGTCCAGTGGAGACATGATCCATGGCACATCAAAGAACGGTACTTAGGAGTACAAAACTATCCTATCCAAGATGGCAAGCATAGATATATCTATGAAGCCATTTTGAATGAAACAGAATCGGTACAAATGGTACACCACCATTTAAATCTGAAAGACAGTAAGTCTCCTATAACACATTCTAAGTGTTATATAGTAAAAGTCTTACATATAACAGAATGGGCTCTTGACCCCTCAAGACCCAGAAGCCTGAAATTGAATGGTCAAAACTATAATTATTGGGATTATGTTTTGGCATGGTCATTCATGTTCTATTATCAGAATCCGATCAGAAAACACTCCTGGTTTATCAGTATTAACCCTGAAATTGTTAAAGGAAGAGGTTTCCCTCTCTGGTTTCTGCATTGGTGGGAGAAATTCGGTCCAGAACTGAGTTTCTTACCAGATACTCTGAAAGACCCTTGGCTAAAATGGTATGAGTATCATCCAAAGCTCAAGGGAAAAACTGCAGAAAAAACCCCAAAAGGGTTATCAGCACTCTGTTATATGGCAGAATTCAAAATACCATGGATATGGAGATGGGATCTAGAATTTCACTTTGATGATCTATTAATTCCATGTATTAGCAGAACTTTTCATTACAAATGGTGGGATGGATTTCCTATTACAGATACCCATAAACTCATTTGTCAAACTGTAATTGAGTATGAAAATGCCTATAAGGCTACTCAAAAATCCGTATCTATTTCACCTTCTGATAATATTTTCCAATTTTTATTGGATGATATTCAGAAAAAATATCCGAACCTTTCATCGGTAGATCAACAGATTAAAGCTATGGAAATAATTAAAAATCAATTCCTAGCTCATCATCAGAAGCAAGATATAGAGACTGAAATGCTAGATGACCCGTCATCTCAAGAAAATCAGTATGCTGTATTGGCTGGAGAAAGCCAAGATCCGAATGAAGATTTCGATGACTCAAAATCAGCAAAATCGGATACCTCAATGGCAGATTATTGGGATGCTATCATCGAAGTGCATTCCCAGAAGTTACTAAAAGCTGC
This sequence comes from Eschscholzia californica, assembly GCF_041429995.1. Taxonomy (NCBI): domain Eukaryota; kingdom Viridiplantae; phylum Streptophyta; class Magnoliopsida; order Ranunculales; family Papaveraceae; genus Eschscholzia; species Eschscholzia californica. The sequence goes on along the minus strand of NW_028238483.1, from coordinate 39,897,577 downwards.
AAAAGGCAAACAAAAAGATCAGTAGATTGCTACAGTTACTGTACAATTGTACAGTAAATCCGTATTTCAGTATTATTCGACAGTATCAGCATCTAGAAGACACTATTCAAAATATTGATTGTCAGCTTAAACAGTAAAGGTCAAGACTGTTTCGACAGGAAGAGTCAAGAACTATTTTAACAGGAAGAGTCAAGAACTATTTCGACAGGAAGAGTCAAGAACTATTCTCAACAGTAGAAGGCGGCTTACTGTGCCAAATAGTAAAAGGCAAATAGTAAAAAAAAAAGTCAATTTTACTATTCACTATTCATCAGAAGACGACGAAGTAGACCTGGAAACCGGAACTGTTCCGGTCATCTAAAAATTTCTATAAATTCCGAATGTTAGTTCATTCTGGGAATAAGTTATTTTCTTCTAAGTTTTTTCTTGTAAGTTTTCTCTTTATCTTTGTAAGCATCTTGGATTAATAAAGCTCTCCCATCTTTCATCTTGGATTTAATAAAGCTCTTCCATCTTTGTAAGTTATCTCTTTATAATAAGTCTGGTGCTCTTCCATCTTTGTAAGTTTGTTCTTTCTCTCTATCTCTTATATTAAACGATCCTTAACTATCTTTGGTATATATATATATATATATATATATATACATATAAATATATATATGTGTGTGTGTGTGTTATATGCCTTTTTGTTGGAGCTAATTTTATTTACATCCCAATTACACCAACTAATCAATGGGTTGTACTCTTACCAGGAGTTGTATAATTTAGGAGGGCGTTCATTTCTGGTGCTGAATCTTGCACCTATTGGATGTTACCCTGCATTTCTTGTTAACCTTCCTCACAACACCTCCGACCTAGACATGTTTGGCTGCTTAATTTCCTATAACAATGCTGTCGTCGACTACAATAACATGTTAAAAGATGCCCTTCGTCAGACTCGTGAAGCTCTCCCTGATGCATCGGTCATTTACGTTGACACTCACTCTGTGTATCTTGAGCTTTTCAGGCATCCTACGTTTCATGGTAATTAAATTTATTTTTGGCATAATTGTAGTTAAGATGATTGCATAATGAAGTGCTAGAAATCCACAGGAAAAAGGTCTAGGCACAAAAACGTGGGTCGACCACATTAGTTGTCGCCCAGACGCCCAAACATCTTTTATCAGGATGCTTGGCCAATCTGGGCCGACCACATCAGTTGTCATTGTATGCATATTTCTTAGTTTGAATAGTTTTTTATGCATTTTCTAGGGTTACAATATGGAACTAAAGCATGTTGTGGGTATGGTGGCGGTGCATACAATTTTGATCAAAGGGTATTCTGTGGACATAGCAAGGTGGTAGAAGGGAACACTATAACAGCAACAGGCTGTGAAGATCCAGAAAATTATGTGAGTTGGGATGGGATCCATGCAACTGAAGCTGCAAATAAACTTATAACTTGGGCCATTCTTAATGGCTCTTATTTTGATCCTTATTTCCCAATTTATGAGTTTTGTGATCTTCAACCAATAGGATGATCAATCTTCTTCTTAGTAATTACTTATTTAATCAAGATCTTTGTGCAACTCATTAGTTACTATAATTATTAGTGTATGATCTATTGCTATATAATTGGGATATGTATGTTTGTTCTTAAGTAATTTGAATCTCTTTTTAGTTTGTTATTTCATTATAATTGTCATATATAATATAATTTGTGAAGAGTAATTTGTTTTTATAAGAAACCTGCTCGCGTTTTGAGTCAAGCAATCCAACCAATGAGAAATAAGTCCATAAGATAGTCACAACTTGGCCCTTAGTAATAGATCAAAAATAAAATTCATTTTGTAAGACAGATATACATTATACACTATAATATTATAATCCGATGTTGACTTTCTTTTTTTAATCTCATGTGATATTTAAGTCCTATAAAATTCATTTTCTTTTTAGATTAGACGAAAATTTTGCAATTTCGTCTCCTATTCTGTGAGCTCTTCCAACCCAATGATCGTCGTCCATGGGGTTAAAAGTCTAGTTGTCAAAATTTGAGGCCAAATTGGTGTTGGTCAAAAATTGAAGATTTTTTAGAAATATAACTTTTGATCTACAAATCGAATTTGGCAAACTTTCTTACAAAAGCACAAAATTAAATATGAAAATGCAAATCAAAAAAATGTTTAACTTTTGCTAGTTTAAGCTATAAGAATTTCTTGCTAGCACGTTGGTTGCATATATTATTAGTTTATTACTGACATTAACAACTTAACTGCTAAGACCAGTGCAAAGTCAAGGACGACTTAGATTAAATATTGTAATGCCAAAACTATTAATGAAACCACATGTTATGACAATTCAATTACTAAATATTGAATTAAGAAATTCTAGTCTTTATAATCAACTGTTCCATACTTTCTTCTCATTATTATCTTCTTCTTGGGAGCAAAAGAAAGGTTTTGGTATTTCATTTTATTTTTTTGAGAAAGAGGTAATAAGGTTTGGTATTTCATACAAGGTAGATTTTTTTACTCTTCTTTATTTTTAGTTTTGTTAGGTTATGATTGCTCTCAACCATTTTTGTGATTTAGAATAAGAGAGTACCATAGTTTTTTTTTTTTTGTGTTTCTAGTGAGTTTTTATTCTTAAATTGTTTTCAATCATGAAAATTTACAATTATATGAATATTCATATAACAACAAAATATATCACTGTTACTAACAAATTTTTGGCCGATAAGGGTGTTGCTGAAAATATTTAACAAACGGTTTAAATAGAAGTTATATTGGTTTTCTTATGAAAATAATTTTAGCAAAACAATATACAGTCATTTAATGGCTTTAACGAGAAATGACCCTAAAAACGATTATAATTTGGTTAATTAGTTGAAAAAACAATTATTTTTCAAATATCAATATTTTGGACTAAAAAGTATTAAATCAAATCATCTGGACTACACAAATATTGAACCAAATATTTTGTAAATGATGACCCTTGGAGTTGGATGCAATTGTTTTACAAACATCAAATACAAAAGAATACCTTTAACTTCGAACGTTTCCTCTATGTCTATCAACCAGAAAAATGGAGCAACAGATGAAACTGCCAGAGAAACTTCCTCGCTTCCGACATGTTTTTGCTGTGAGGATCAGAGTTCTTCTTTGTCTAACGACGTTAATATTGGGTAATTCTGTAAGCGAAGCTAAATGTGATTTCAAAGGTATTTTCAATTTCGGAGACTCGAATACAGATACTGGTGGATATTGGGCTGCTTTCCCACCACTAGTGCCTCCTAATGGAATGACATATTTTAATAAACCTTCCGGTCGTGCTTGCGATGGAAGGATAATTATCGACTTTTTAGGTAAGAAATTAAACAAAAAAGTTACTTGCTAATCATTATTATAGTTTTTTAAGTGTTTGAAACTAAAGGTGTTTGAGACTTTTGAGTTTGACTCGTCTGAACCTTAGCCTTCTTAGCATATTTATCTGAATCTGAATTGTTTGAGGCGGACTTGTCTTGGTTAGAGACAAAACAGTTATTTTATGTAATTTCATACAACAGATTCCTAGCCCGGACGTCCGACCTAAGACATTAAGGATCCAAAATCAGTCTAATTCAGCAATTCAGACGAGTCATACACAAGATTTTGGAAAAAGAGTTCTTAAATATAACTTGAGTTTATTCAGATCTTGGTTTCAATTGAATTGAAAAGAGACCAACATTTTGGGTGGAAACTAAATGATTTAAAAGGTCTAATTTTCAATGTTGATGGAATTTGTATGATACCAGCTCAAGCAATGGGGTTGCCATTTTTGAGCCCATATTTGGAGTCGATTGGGTCAGATTACAAACATGGAGTGAATTTTGCAACATATGCATCTACAGTTTTACCTCCAAAAAATTATCAAAATATTCCAGGAGTTAGCCCTTTTTCTCTTGCTATTCAACTCAACCAAATGAAAGAGTTCAAGTCAAAACTTCTCCACCAGAACCCATCAGGTAAATCACAAAATATCATTCATCTTTTCATTGGCAAATTACTATTTAGTACTTTTCTTCTTTGTACTTGTGAAAATAATAAAAATATCCTGGTACTTATTATACTAGAATATCTTCCGAGGACAGACATTTTCGAAAAATCGCTCTATACGATCTACATCGGCCAAAATGACTTCACAATGAAGGTACCATTTATTGGTATAGATGGTATGAAGCAATATCTTCCTCAGGTTGTTAACCAAACTGTACAGACTATAAAGGTATGTTATTATCAGCGTGAATTATTCTAGTGGTTACATGGAAACAATTTTATTGATATCAAGTTTTAATTGTAATCTTATAAGAAAATTGTAATTATGTGGCCTATATATATTGTCCAACTCGCTCTATTATGGTCATTTGTATGCAAATGGTCACTTTGTAGGTTACGAATCGTATATACATTTATACCCCTCGGATTAGGGTTTAGGGGGAGAGTTGGTATGAGCCAACTGACAACTGATAGGGGTGGGATTTTGGTCCGGAAACCGGAACCCTCCTAAGTTCAATGCTTTCTTATTCTAAGTTTCTAACTCTATATTTGAATATATTACCAGGAGTTATACAGTTTAGGAGGGCGTTCATTTTTGGTGTTAAACATTGGACCAATTGGATGTTACCCTGCATTCATTGTTCTTCTTCCTCACAACACCTCTGACCTAGACATGTTTGGCTGCATGGTTTCCTATAACAATGCCGTCTCCGATTACAATAAAATGTTAAAAGATGCAGTCAGTCAGACTCGAGAAACACTCCCTGGCGCATCCATCATTTACGTTGACGTTTATTCCATATATCTCGAGCTTTATAGGCATCCAACATCTCATGGTAATTTAGTATTTTCTTCACATACTTTCATCTATATGAAGATTTGGGTCGAAAAATCGTATTTATGGTGCATTTTTTCTAATATTTTCCATAATTTATTTACATAGGGTTTAAATATACAACAAAAGCTTGTTGTGGGCATGGTGATGGTCCATACAATTTTGATGTCCAATTATTTTGTGGACATAGTGAGGTAGTTGATGGGAAAACTTTAACAGCAAAATCTTGTCCAGACCCAGAAAATTATGTGAATTGGGATGGGTTTCATGGAACTGAAGCATCAAACAAGCTTGTAACAAGAGCAATTCTTAATGGTTCTTATTTTGATCCTCCTTTTCCATTTCATGAGCTTTGTGATCTTCACCTAATTGAATGATTATGTGTTCCTCATTGTTGCTAGCAAGTAGCAACCCTAGCTATCCTAACTCAATGTTTTCTTTGTGCCCTTAGCTCAATTCTGTATTTGTGTTTGTTTGAGAAATAAAAATACAGAAATTTAAAGTTTTGTGAAGTAAAAAGTTTAATCGTTGTTTTCTATTGTTGAAGAAATTGTTGGTTTATAATATTTACAGAGAAATTATAAAGATATAAATTAGTTTGGGTTTTGTTTCACTTAGAACGGTTTGCAGCTAACCGATACTTCTGCTTTTAGTTTGATTGCTAGTTATGATATGCTTACGATAAAAGTTATTACTAGTTTTTATTTAATTTCTTACTTTTTTTTTTTTCTAAATTAATCTTAAATTTGGACATGTTTTTGCATCTTTTAAGTGAGTTAATCATCTCTAGGCAGGTTTGAGGTCTCATTCTGATTGTCAGGGCAAAGAAAAAGGTTAGCAAAGATAACAAACGTGTTGATGATGGGTGAGAAAAATAAAAGAATGGGGTGAGAGAGGCTCGAACTCTCGACCTCAGGATAACTCTTAGCTATGAGACCTACGCGCTAGCCAACTGCGCCACCACCCCATGTTGATTTTATGGATTTGTATATTATAATTTCTAACTTAGGGGTAAATAAGTTCACCTAGTACTTCTTCTTTGGAAGTATTTTGGAGTAAAGAGAGCATGGCTTAGATGGTGGTTCAAATTTATCTGAGATTTTATAAGATTATAATATACCCCATGTTGATTTTATGGATTTGTATATTATAATTTCTAACTTAGGGGTAAATAAGTTCACCTAGTACTTCTTCTTTGGAAGTATTTTGGAGTAAAGAGAGCATGGCTTAGATGGTGGTTCAAATTTATCTGAGATTTTATAAGATTATAATATAATTTTTGGATTTCTCGACGGAGAGATACATACAACTAGAGTAGTCTTAACAAAAAAATGGTCACCGCTTTTACATTATCGTATAAAGGCTCCATATAAAATTATCGAGGATGGAATTCAAGAAAGAAATATATTATCAATGCAGAACGTAGCGGGTTGCTCGTCTCTTCACGTCGACAAGAGACTCATAGCATCAATTTCTTAACCACGCCGACCACATGACATGTGCAAAAAATTAATTTGGTAAAACAATTATGGGAGTATGCAATGAGACTGATATCACATACGCCTCCGAGTGGAGGAGAGGCGAGATATTAGTCCATCATGAATGATGATATTATCTTCTAATCTACTTCATGAATATCCAAAGTTTGTAAAAACAAGAATAACAAAAACATGATTAAAAGAGAAAGAAAGCAAATGTGAAATCAAAAGCCTAAAATGTCCAAGCAAAAGATCTCAAATTAGTAAATCAATCAACTCAAAGTGTCCAAAGACCATGTGTGTTGGTTGGTGATTACTATTAAGACTATTATTATGACAGAAAAAACTTGTAAGAAAAGCACAAAAAAAAAATATAAATATTGTGGGAATAAAGAGGATGACAAGGGAACAACTGTGTTACAAAGACATTGGTACTTGTTTTTCTGCAATTCACCCTGCTGCATGCCCTTTTCTCCAAGCATTTTATGGAGAGACTTGATCCCACTCAACAATGTTAACCCCACTCACTATGTTTATAAGATCTATCAATCTATTCGGTTGAATCCCTTTTTTTTATGCAGTGCTTATGGCATATTTGCAAGAATATATAATATGTTTAGAGATATTTCTTTGTAGTTCTTATTGCATATATCATTCATAATATCATAATAATTGCCGAAGTCACGGGAAGTATCATTACAGAAAAGAAGACTATATTGTATGGTATAAAATTGTGGGGAACAGGGAAAATCCATCTGAAAAAGTTTTTCCACGATTAAAAATCGTTGGGAAATTTTGTGGAAAGTTCGCGTAGGAAATATTTTCTTTTCTGACGGAAAGTTATATATTGCTGTCGGAAAATAGTATTTTCGACGAGAGATGTGATCCCCGACGCCCAATAGTGAATGTTTTCCCGACGGTTCAGGAGTTAAATCGTCATATTGCACATTATTTTTTGTCAGTCGAAAATAGTGTCTTTGCCAACGGTTCATAATTTTTCGTCGCTAATATTCTGACACAAAAGTTCACCTTTTGTTGTGCCATTGATTTTTCAATCCTTGTTATCCGAACTTTCCCCCAAATAATCCGTAAAAAAAAATCCAAACTTGCATAAAAATTTTGATCGGTCCATTGTCAACATTTTTTATTGAAAATTTAAAATTATGGTTTAAAATAACTAGTAATTCGATAAATCTGTCAGAGACTTTCACTTGAACCACATGTGAGAGAAAAGAGTTTCTGCTTCTCCGTGACTGAATATGTGAGAGGAAACAGAAACTCACAAAAACTCTTGCATGCGGTTCAACGGTGAGTCCTAGGAGGCTGGTTGAGTAGGATTGTTATTAGTAAATTAGTTCAAAATAAGATCTTGAACATATCCATGCAGGTCCCACATATAGCAGACTACCGATCTGGCAATGAAAGGGCACCACAGAACAGTAGTGTTCCTCAGAATGCATGTTAGCAACTCATTGAGATGGATTTGATGTTATGATCAGTACTGAAACTACTTATTAGATATGATTCAGAATTTGGGATTTGATTCTTTAAACCCAAACCCTAGAAAATATTTATTCACGAGCTAGGGTAAGAAGGTTGATTTGAACAAAGGGTGGGACATCTTCACAGGTGGAAGGATATGGGTTTTTCAAATCTCAAATTACCAGCTGAAAGGAAGAAATAGCTAGGGTTTCTTCGTGGGATGGGCCGGTGGGGGGGCCGAAGGAGAAAGATGTGAATGGATTGATAGATAGATGATAGAGAGAGAGAGAGTAAAAGAAGGTAGCAGGTAGGAGTGACTGGACATGCATGGGGTTGTGTTGTTTAATTATGGATTGGTTGAAAATACTTGGGGAGGAGGCAACAAGTCATGGTGGAAGGAAGGTACCATTTTTTTTATTGGTACCTTTATTTTATGGACAAGACAGAGATTGCACTGTGGAGATCAATGAAATTTCAAGATGTGTTCTGATCTCTACATGTTGTTATAGCCAGATATGATATGATATGATCCCTTGTGGACCATCCGGTCGAGAGGTTGTGTAGATTTTAATTTTTCGAAGTGATACCCTGCTTCGCACGTAAGCTAATTTTAGCCGAACCGACTGTCTTTAGTGGATAGACGGGATCTAGAGACTCAAATCCTACCCACCCACCTGAGGTGGTGGGTCGTAAGTTTGTCTTTCAATTTTTTGTAAACTAATTTGTTTTGGTTGAAAAATAACTTAATTTGTGGTATAGTAAAAGTTTTTAACGTTTCTAAAATATATCCACCTCATCATTTTTCTTTCATTTACACGTCATCAAATCTTCCATCTCACCTCTTCTCTTTCATGGTCGTTGGCAGAAGGTCACTCTTCAAATCAATGGTAGTTTTTCTTTATTAGTGCAGGCATTGATAGTCTTACCATATTGGTAGATTTTAAAGCTTAATTGTTAAGAGAAGTTCTATTCATCCCTCCATTTTGGTCTCTCCTTCAGCCCTCCGCAGATGTGGCAACATATCACTTGAGTGTGGAGCAATTGGAGAGAGAGAATTGTGAGGAAATATACTCTAGTGATATGTCGTCACATCGGCGGAGGGGTGAGGGAGGGACCAAAATGGAGGGAGAAATAGTAATGTTAATTTCGATGTACCGAGTGAATGATCTAGTGAGTTATCAAACCTATCTTAGTGATTTATTGAACCACATTACTTGAGTAACGACATTTGTCTTTGATTTTTTTTGTAAATTAATTTATAAACACTTTGTTGAGAGATACCAAGAAAGAAAAAACTTTAACATCTTTTGGGTACTACCCAGTACTGTAGGGGCGGCCCAGACCCAAAGCAACCAAAGCAACCAAAGCGGTTGCTTTGGGCCCCAACCTACCCGAGAGCCTCTCTCATCGAGTTTATGGGGTAGTCTGTTTGTATTAAATAAAATTATAACTAAAATGTTTACAAGAAATGAGCACTAGCTTAGTGGTTAAGATGTTTAGTAATAAAGTAGAGGTCCAATGTTCGATCTCTTCTAGAGACATTATAAATATTTTTTATGTTCACTTTTGCTTATATAGTAAAAAGGCCCCATTTGTTGGTTTGGCTTTAGGCCTCGATAACGATTGGGCCGGCCCTTCCCAGTAGTGTCATGTTATCCAAACAGATGATTTGTAGTTGAATCACATCGACAATTTAAGATTGGAAAGGTAGTTTTCTATTTATACGTAAAATCAGACTTCTTCTGATTGAAAATCAACTGATTAAACATATGATGGTGTCGACCAGTAATAGCGCTCATCTCTTCCAATACAACAACTATTTTTTTTTCCCCTGGACGACACTTCAGTAAAGAAAAATAGACAAACTTAATAAGTAAACCAATAGGGCTTTGTATGATTATTCCTCTAATTCCCATCTTTGTTTATACATTTTATTAAGAAATTGGTTAATATTTTATTGAAAATGCTATTTTGCAACTAGTCTTACACGAATGTCCACAAGTAGTGGCGTAGAAAACGAATTTTCGTACCTTATCAATCTGTTAGTATTTTTTTTTTATTTGTTAATTGAAACAAGATCAAAAAGGAATCTGAGTTTACAATTTTTTTTCTTAATTTTTAATGAGTAAGCATTTTTACTTCTTTCCATATAGTATTATTTTAACTTCTAATATTCTTTGAACTCCACCACTGAAGTCCTATATAAAGCCATCCATCCCTCCTAGGTTTATCATAAAAGAACCATTGAGTTCAAGTAGCTAAGAGCTAGCTACTCCTCTCTCTCCCCCCTCTAGCTTCATTACTCTATCTCTCTCTCTCTCAATATTTTCTTCTTTGAATCACGGGGGTTTTGTGATCACATATAGGGTTTTTAAGTGCTAATTATTTTTAAGTCTGGGAGGTTGATTAGAATTAAGTATTAAAGAGAGCTTTCTTCAGTCCACTCATGAGTAGTCATAAGATTCAATTATCTGCCGACTCATTCATCCAAATACTAAGTGAATAAACGATGAATCCCTAACCTATGCAGTACGTACAACTACTCGCTTGGTAAATGTGTGAATGATACGGGAGATAAATTGATTCTTTTGCTTCTCGTACTTGGACTGAAGGGAGCTCCCTTCTTTTCATTATTCTCTACCAAATTTTATTTCTTGTTTAGTTGTTCTCTATGTGAACTTGTTTACAACATCCAAATTTCCATCTTTAGTGGATTAATAATTTTTAGTTTTAAAAGGCTTACTAGACCCTATGGGGGAAAGACAAACATATTGACACTCATATCTAAAGTGGGTATAGGCTTCACAAGTGGAATTAGCTAGCTAGGGTTGTAATATAAGGTTACTAATGGTATCATGCATTCACTTAATGTGGCCAAAGGTGATTACCCTGTCTCTACATTCCTCTTTGAATAGCATCCATTAATTACTTGCTTATCATTTTCAGGTACTAAAGAAAAGCTAATTAAGTACTTCTAGGGTTTGGATATGCACTTATGAGCAACAAGTGGGAAGAAATCTTAAATCTCTTTCTACCGGCCGGCCCCTTACTGGAGTATCAAGTTCCTAGACTAGACATGTCTTCTTGGAGTATCAAGTCATCCCACGAGCTGAGATTCTAGCTGTTCATATCATTCAGGAGTTCAATAAGGGCTTAAAATATTATTAGTATTAGTTTCCTAGAGATCTACCCAAATGGCAACTAAATATGGTTATTAGAAGATTAGGTTAAAATATGTACTCTGGGAACATAATATTGTAATACAATTAACCCTTTATTAATAAAATTTGAACTATCTTTTGTGTTAACATGACAAGTCCCAAAATCTCCATATCTCAAAGTACATAAGATTTGTCTTATATAAACTATAAAGCCATCCATCCCTTCATAGTTTATCAACTTCTGAATATTTTTTGTTTACGAATCTATCTGTAGATACTTTGAAGTAATAATGATAAAATCTATATCTTGGATTTTAAACTATTGATGTTCTACCTAAGACTATATATAAAGGAAAAACATTTTTCTTAAAATATGAGGTTTGATAATTCTCAAATTACTCCCTAAGTTTATGAACAGTCACTCGCATGTATCATAAGTTTTACAAAATGCGATTTTAACCCACATTTTAATATTACGTATGATGCCTATCCATTAGGGTTAGTTTGTTCTCGTTCGTCGTAATAGATTTAGTTTCATTACGACGTCACTCGCTTTTATTTCTCTTTCAAACCATCATCTTCACAGGGCTAAATCTCCCTTTCAAACCTTCTTTTTCGAATGGCTAAAGGATCTTTCAAAACTCATCGATTTGGTTCCTAGTAAAATCTTATATTATTCGTATGGTACACTAAGAATATCTCGACAGAGTTTAGAAGACGAGTCATGGTTCACAACTCACTATATTTTATTTGTACTTAAATTTAATAAATCATAGATTTCCACTAATCGAATTTAATTGGGACCTCCTGTATGCAGAGTAGGTGTCTTACTACTATACCAAGTGGTGGTACACAACAACTCACCATTTAAAGATTGTATTCATTACAACAGGGTGACTTGATACATGATTCAAACACAAAATTTCTTGATTCTTATGTCAGGTACAGCCCGGGAAAATTTCATCAGCGCCCCTTCATTGCTAGGCAACCCTTTTCCACATGAACCTCTCACAAAACTTGGTTGCAGGAAGTCCATAGCAAAATGGCGCCTATAGAACTTTTGGATATGCACAATCATGGGCCGCAATGTGTTATGGGAAAGTTTACAAGCTCGGCTAGATTTCCTATAGGCATCCTCCCCAATGCACCACCATAAAAAAGAGAAGTTCTAGAGGCAGTTATGGTTACAGCACACAAGCCAAAATATTTGTAGACACACCTCAACTTAGAAGGCATTTACATTACTTGTAGACACACCTCAACTTAGAAGGCATATACATTACTTGTAGACACACCTCAACTTAGAAGGCATATACTCACTTGTAGACATACCCCAACTTAAAAATATAATGTATATGCATTACTTGAAGGCACACCCCGACTCGAGAGAGATGTGAAGGATATGGTGCCTGAAGTCTGAAGGAATGGTATCCTTCCGAAGGAGTGTCCTTCGACCAAGGATGCAATGCGTGCAATTTGGCTATTAGGATCTTAATGACCTTATTCGGAAGATCATTAGTCCGGTCCAATTAGGGGTCGTAATGCTTAGCTAGAAGCCAACTACGATCGTCGAATCAAGAGTTGATTCGCGGCTAACATAGACCGGATCCTACAAGGGTTACACAACAGAATAATGATTTGAACGGAGAGAATTGACTAGATGGATAATGGCAAATAAGTGGATTGGATCCGTTATTGGTAAGTCCAGAAAGATTCGGAGAAGTCCGAAAGAGATAAACATGTCCGGGCCCAAAAGGGAGGCCCGGAATGGCTTTAGGGAAGCCGGCCATGTGATGGCCGGCCAAGGCAATAGGGCCGGCCATGTGATGGCCGGCTAGGCCCTAAGTGGGCCGGCCAAGGAAGCCCATAAAGGGCTATGTTGGCCGGCCACACTTAAGTGACCCAATGGAGGGTATTTTGGGTGTTGCCTAATAATTAGGTTTATGGAATCCTAGTTTGAGTCTAATACTTCTTCTAGGGAATTCTATATATACCTAATTATACAACCTAAAGAGATATACAACTGAGAGGCAATTTCAGAAGAGAAATTCCCAAGTCTGAAAGAGTTTCAGAATATAAATCTCAGAGAGAGAGAGAAAAGGAGTTTTCTCAAGTATCTAGTCAAGAAGAAGGAGTTCTTCATCTCAACCTTCAAGAAGGTCCTAGCTGACTGAAAGGAGGGAGTTCAAGTCATTATTCGGTGTCTCAAGTAGAGGAGCTACACTTGGAGCTCTTATCTTCCGAATACTGATCGGAATTTAGTTCGTGGGAAAGCGATTAAGAGGTAATCTTCTTTCCAATCTAGTTCATTGGTATGTTCATGTATAGATCCTGGAATTAGTGTTAAACATATGATGTTTGAGATTCCGCTACCAACACTAATAGACAATTAGGTGTATGAGATACACTAGGTTATTCCCCTTCAGTGGCATCACGAGCCGTTTGCATGAACTATCTTTGACTAGATGAATTAGATTCATACTTGAACAACTAGATATTAGTGTTTTAATGTTTGAATAGAGATTTAAACATAAGTTTGATGAGATCAAATTAGGGTTTTGGATGAGATTCATGGCCTAGAAACACTAGAAACAAAGTTTTATGAAAAGAGTTTTCATAAACAAGTGTTAGGGTTTTAGAATTTTGATAAAAATCATCAAAACCATGAAGATTGGTTGATGAATTGATCAAAAACAGTACCTAACAGCAGCTGGAACAGAAAGAAAGAAAAGAAAAAGAAGTTGGAACGGCAGGAATTTCCAAAAAAAAATTTGGAAACCCTACTGGCCGGACCGGCCAGGACGCGTCCAGGACGCGTCCGGGCCGGACCAGCACGTCTCGGACAGACAGTCCGAGACAGACAGGGACACGGACTGGAAATCCCAGTCCGTGAAGGACCGGGAATCCTAGTCCGAGCCGGACTAGGAGTCCGAGACTCTCGGGTCTCGGACATCCCAGAGCGTCTAGGACGCGTCTGGGAATCCCAGTCCAACACGGACTAGGAGTCCGAGACTCTCGGGTCTCGGACGTCCCAGCGCGTGGGACGCGTCTGGGACATCCCAGTCCGAGACGGAATAGGATTCCGAGACAGGAGCGTCTCGGATATCCCTGACGCGTCTGGGACGCGCTCGAGGGAACCTATTTAGAGTCTCGGTCTAGGACCGAGACACTGGACAGGCGTCCGGATGCATCGAGGATGCGTCTGGAGCAACCAGAAGCATCTCGGATGCGACTGGAAGCTTCCGGACGCAACTCGGATGCGACCGGAGCATCCAGAAGCGTCTAGGACGCGTCTGGACGCGTCCAGAAGGCATCCCAGATGGGATGGCCTAGCCGTCTGTGCACAGAAGCGTCTGGGACGCGACTGTGGGGCACGGGTGCATCCCGGACCAAAAATCCGAGATGGCACATGTGCTGTCCCGAGACCAGGCACGTCGGGGACGCGTCTGGGAGTTCCAACAGCTCTCGGATTAAGCATCCGAGAGGCATATGCAGCAACCGGATGGTCTGGACGCGTCTAGGACGCGACCAGGACGCATCCTAGACATCTCACCCGAGATGTCTATGGTCTGTCCTAGGACAGATGCGTCTAGCTGGGCTAGGACGCGTCTGCCCGAGAGACATAGAACGGCAGGAAGGTGCTGTCTCTAGGACCGGACCTTGACCAGGCTGAGTCAAGAGTTGACCAGAGACCAGTCAAGGGGCTTTGACCAGGGTTGACTCAGATTCTTTTGAGTGAGACTCAAGGGCCTTTTGGGCCATGATCTGAAAGGGAGTTTTTCAGACTTTTCTCCCGGTTCCGAGCATAATTTTTCCGACTTAGACCCGGGTTAGAGGAGTACCCGAACGGAGTTTTTCCTTATTTTGGTTTTGGAAACAATTAAGGAAGAAACGTAATGTTTTAGTTTAAGTATTGAGAATACGAAACTTTAGAAACATTAGACATAGAGATGTCACAAAATCCCACGAATAGCTATGTGATAGCAAAACCTAGAAACGAATCTAGGATACATACTTTATTTATTATGATTGTCATATTTTTGTATGTATGGATGTATGTGATTGCGTAGAATAGTATACCTTTAGATAGGATTATCGTTTCTTGTTCTAAGCGCAAGGAGTTGTGCCCGAATAATACTTAGAGTATAGGGTCTTAGAATCTATTGACGAACTGAATGATGAGATCATGGTTCAAGTGGGAGTAGTCAATAGAGGTTCTTGGATAAGAATCCAATCGAACCATAGGCGAACAAGAAATAAACTTAAAAGATGGGATCTTTTAAGGGGTAATACTAAGATTTAACAAATCATTACGCAAACCCACATAAACTTTTACGTAATAAATCATGAATGGTTATGCAAGAGTTCACAGTAACGCAACTTGATAAATTACGTAATAAGTCCCAAAAAGAATTTTGAGTAAAGCCTACCCAGATTAAGACACCTGTTGAGCCCTTGTTCATCGATGGTGGGTCATGCCAAAGCAGGGTGCCATCTTTTACCTCGGGACAATACGGGTAGATCTATGAAGAGGTCTACATGTCTAAATGGTTATTCTCAAACGAGTCAGCAAAAGGGTTTTGGATTTCGAGGCTAAAGGACGATTTAATGTTTAAATCGTTAACCAAGAGTCATATGAGATATGATCAGTAAGGAGTTACTCACCCAGGAGGGTGAAGTTAAGGGCAGTGCCAAAGTACGCTTAGCTTCACAGGAATGGGATCTTGGAATTATATTATTCTAAGGGGACAACAAAAGTAGAATAATATAGGCAAATTAGGAAAATTGCCAGGATAACAAGTTTAATCACTTTCGCATTTCTTACATGTAGTTTAATTATGACAACAAACATCTTCAACCTCTACACCATACTTGAGAAATTGAACGACACCAACTTCGTTCAATGGGAGAGGAACCTGAGAAAGGTTCTAGGAAAAAGCGCAGAAATATTGGACATTCCGATCCCCGTGCTTTCAGAAACTTCTTCTGATGAAGAACGTAAGCAAGTAGACGATATTCGAAGGAAGTCAGCGCCAGTAACCGGTTTAATGCTAATGGCCATGGAAAGAAAATATATAGATATGTTCATTGAAATGGAGGCATACACCATTATTCGACGGCTAAGAGAAGTGTTTGGAACACAATGTCGAATAGAAAGATTTAGAATCACAATGGTGATACTGGGGATGAGACTGGAGAAAGGGAAACCCGTTCGTTATCATGTTTTGGAGATGATTGATCACTTCAAAGACATGGAATGGATGGGATCTCCTATGCCAGTCGAACTGGCTGTTGACATCATCCTGAACTCATTGGATGAAAGGTTTAAGGATGTAGTAGCAAACTTTGAAGATAAGTTTGGACGGGTATCCTTCGAAAGTTTACTGGCGATTCTGGAAGTTGCTGAAAGTGGTTTCAGCACCCCTGAAACTCTAGAAGAGATTCTAGGGATTCAGGAAACTATAAACACGGGAACGGAAGACGTTAGGAGAAGGAAGCCGTCTGGCAGGAGAATGGGCAAGAAAGCACCAAGACCCAGAACCATCCTTCCTAACAAGAGATGTCTTGTGTGCGGTAGTACATCTCATATTCGATTAAGAGATTGCCCGCGATTCTTGGAAGAACAAAACGATGGAGCTGGGAGTTCCGGTCAAGGTAAAAATTGTTAAAAGTTATTCAATTAAATACACATTCCTCAAGGTATGCGATACCTAAAAGACTCTTATCATTGTGAATGACAGGAGCGAGAGGGAGCTGAGTATTTATTGAAGAGGAGATGAACCTGTCGAAAGCTCAAGAAGGCAAGAGTTGCTGGAAAAGCTCAAGAAGGATCATAGACTCGATAGGCAATACTTTAAAGTAGTTTTAGTATTTCTATTTCTTTTTAGAACATTGACTCTGTAATGAGATTATGGGATTGAATAAAATATGAGATATTTTATGATGTTCTTAAAAGAGCCTATCTAACTTTTAAGTAAATTTTTTAACGGACGATCCGACTTAGTCATTCTAAATCTTGTAAGAGTATACAAGAGTACAATTAATCGTAGAAAACAATGTTGGACATAAAAGTCTGCGATTAGTGTGATTAGAATGGACATAAGACTTGATTGTGGAGGAGTTTTAGAAACAAATCCAAAATCGAGAAGTGGATCTGGATGACTAAAGAATATGATGAGATCATGAGTTCGATAGTCATCGGTCTTCCAAAACACAAAGTCTAATACGTATCTGCCAAACCACTAAAAAAAACCTAAAAGCTATAGTGAATAATTGAGTCCATCCGGATATGGACATCATTTTAGAAGGAGTTCTAAAATTATCAATTATTCCAATGTCTAAAGCGTGTTAGACATAGGTTCTTCAAGAAGAAGAACGGGGTTTTCCTACCAAACATCGGAACACAATGAGATTGTTGCTCTCGATGGTGTCTTCATTAAAAGGAGGGTCCTTCTAAGAAGACAAGTGGGAGGAAAAATCGAATGGGATTCGATAAAGAGCAACAAGAGGAAGTAAGGAGTTACTTGCCTTAAAACAAAAGAGAGTAAGAGTTACTCGACTTAAAACGAAAGAGAGTAAGAGTTACTCGTCTTACGTGACAAGGGATGTCGACTTGAAGGGTTCAAGGGACGATCGCCTAGAAACTTCTTAAGGAGTTAAGAAGGTTGCTCATAAACCCCAATGAGTCTTGGGAAGATTCAAAAGAACTATAGCAGAAACCACTCTGAAATTGGATCGGAAATCCAAAGAGATAAGAGTAAGAATGGTTGAATCTTGTGAGACAAGAAGGTAAGTGGGAGTGAAACAAGAGTTGTTTCAGGGGTCCTGTATGTGGGAGACATACAAGAAAGGACAAGAAGACGAGGGTGAATTAACCATGGGCATCAAAAGTCTATGGAGATAGACCTTAGATGATAAAGACTCGTTCAAAAGGAGTTTTGGAGAGGTCTGAATAAGAAATTCTCTTGGAGAGAAATTCTACCCAACTCCCGTAATAAACACAGGAGAGACACTTATGATAGGAAACATAAGAACGATCATGAGATGATTGTTGTTTACCCGTACATCTAAAAAGTACTTGGAGTACGAAAAGATGTCGTCGCCCATACAAGTCAGAAGATTGAAGAAAGTCATAAAAGTAATCTTCCGAAAACAAAGATAGGAATCTTTTAGGAAGGGCTAACAGATGGGAAAGAGTTTTCCATGCTGGGAGTCGTTACTTAACTCTACTAGATAAGAAAGTAAAATTAGAACTTGGGAAGTACTAATTTCAGTGGGAGAAAACTGATAATATCATAACAGCTTACGAAGAGTTCGAAAGCAAGATAATTACAAAGCGAAGTGAAAAGGAAACTAAACTGTCACCTTAGAACGATCATGAGATGCTCGGGTCTAAGGAATTAGGATCCAGGAGGAGAATCCTAAAAAGACTTGTAAAATTGAGAACGTGAAGGAGTTCACGCGGGTGCTCAAATTTTACAAACTCTTGTTATCCGAAATAAACTGGGTTTATTTCATCATCTAAATTGTGGTTTAGAATTTAGACGACAGTCCAAAAGGATGGAGTGTTCCAGGTAGGTTTATTAGATACGTGATCTAATGAAAGAAACCCTACTAAGTGAACGTGGAAGCACATCATCCTACTATCCCTAGTCCAGGTCATTAGTTGGACAATAATGACTTATGAAGACTAGCATGAGTGATTGACAAGATAGCGCTGTTTCTTGGGCTATGGGAATAGGAGTATTCAAAGGTCAACTTCATGGGTGTATAGTTGATACACTGGAAACCCGCCGAATGAGAGTACTTCAAGAGTTGAAGTTATAAGATGTCATAACTCTCATTTAAGCAAATTGGAGAGATTCCTCAAAACATGAGTACTCACTCAGTTTATGGAAGGAATGTCGAACTTTGGTACCGTCAAACGCCATCCGTAAAAAGTGGTTATAAAAGCGGCATACTGGGGGAGACAGGATAGACATGAAATTGAGTGGGAGTACAAGAATGGATTATGTTTTCCTGAGTAAAATCGGGATAAAGTATCTCCGGGCCACTTGATGAGAAACAACTGAAAAATGCATGGCCGTGCTCAAACGGATTAAGAGTTAATCGTTTGGATTGGAAGTTGTTCTCGGGATCAAGAGAGTCTGATAAATATGACATATCAGATGAGATACGAAAAAACATGGGAATCGAGCATTGCACTTGTTCTAAGTACAAGTGGGAGACTGAAGGATATGGTGCCTGAAGTCTGAAGGAATGGTATCCTTCCGAAGGAGTGTCCTTCGACCAAGGATGCAATGCGTGCAATTTGGCTATTAGGATCTTAATGACCTTATTCGGAAGATCATTAGTCCGGTCCAATTAGGGGTCGTAATGCTTAGCTAGAAGCCAACTACGATCGTCGAATCAAGAGTTGATTCGCGGCTAACATAGACCGGATCCTACAAGGGTTACACAACAGAATAATGATTTGAACGGAGAGAATTGACTAGATGGATAATGGCAAATAAGTGGATTGGATCCGTTATTGGTAAGTCCAGAAAGATTCGGAGAAGTCCGAAAGAGATAAACATGTCCGGGCCCAAAAGGGAGGCCCGGAATGGCTTTAGGGAAGCCGGCCATGTGATGGCCGGCCAAGGCAATTGATGGCCGGCTAGGCCCTAAGTGGGCCGGCCAAGGAAGCCCATAAAGGGCTATGTTGGCCGGCCACACTTAAGTGACCCAATGGAGGGTATTTTGGGTGTTGCCTAATAATTAGGTTTATGGAATCCTAGTTTGAGTCTAATACTTCTTCTAGGGAATTCTATATATACCTAATTATACAACCTAAAGAGATATACAACTGAGAGGCAATTTCAGAAGAGAAATTCCCAAGTCTGAAAAAGTTTCAGAATATACATCTCAGAGAGAGAGAGAAAAGGAGTTTTCTCAAGTATCTAGTCAAGAAGAAGGAGTTCTTCATCTCAACCTTCAAGAAGGTCCTAGCTGACTGAAATGAGGGAGTTCAAGTCATTATTCGGTGTCTCAAGTAGAGGAGCTACACTTTGAGCTCTTATCTTCCGAATACTGATCGGAATTTAGTTCGTGGGAAAGCGATTAAGAGGTAATCTTCTTTCCAATCTAGTTCATTGGTATGTTCATGTATAGATCCTGGAATTAGTGTTAAACATATGATGTTTGAGATTCCGCTACCAACACTAATAGACAATTAGGTGTATGAGATACACTAGGTTATTCCCCTTCAAGATGGTGGTGGCAATAGGAGATGGTGGTAGTGAGAGATTACGGAGATGGTAGTGTGAGAGTCTGAGAGAGATGATGGTGATGAGAGATGCGTATATGTATCTACTATGGCACGTGTTTTCAACTAAAAAGAAATACCAATTTAAAAAGAAAAACTGTTTAGAGATTCAATATTACTAAAAAGAAAAGAAAAAGTAAATGCATATAGTCAATTATACAAGCAAATAACACATAAATAAAGCTTAAAAATAGATGTTTAAAACTAAGAATCACCACCTTATTAAAAAGAAATATAGACCTACAATTTTGAAAATATTGTGACCCACTCTTTACTTTAAATCATATACTCAGTGGGCCATTTAGAGTAAAGGATGTTCCTGCCCTCTAATGATGATAATTCAAAAAATTTACTTTAAATAATATAAAGTGGATTAAAAGAACATTATTTGATCATAATTCTACCATAAGACAGTCTTAGGAGGCTCACCGTCAATCTTGTGTTGTTTGTGATGAAAATAAGCTCTGTTTAACTTTATCAAATCATAATAATCAAAGGTAATGTATTTATTTGTCTCTAATTGAGTTAAAATACATTCACAAAGTGCAACTAATACACTTGGTATGTTAGTAGTCTTCTGCCTCTGCCCATATTAATAGGTCCAAGTTAGTATATCGAACTCTTTGTTTGATATCAATATTTTCTTTTGGACACAACCTTTAGGTTTGGGCTAGTCTTAGACTTAATTTGTAATAACTTTAGAAGTTACTTCTAACCCTATCAAACCCCTAGCAAAGAAAGAGATAAAAAAGATAGATTGAAATGGTAAAACAGTGACACTTTGAATAAAATATTGTAAGTTTTGCCTAACCCTATTTCATAAATAAAAAAGGTTTTGCCTAACCCCAAATGCCATCCTATTTCTTCAATTTTGTAGTTTACATGTTCATAGCACCCGAATGAGATGTTGTCCCAAATGACATGGATGCTGAAAAATATTGATAAGACGGCATTAGAACCTTTAAAATGTCAAAGATGACTAAGATGTTTACACCCAAACATTAAATACGGTCGAGATTATTTAGGGCCGCGACTTTGGGGAATAAAGAAAATTCTCCGGGGAATAAAGATTTTTCTTAAAATTAGTCAAATAAGATTGACTTTTTATTGCTAAGGGGCTTCTAATTTTAGAAGATGCTATAAAAAAGGCTCCTCCATCTCATCACCTCTCTCTGCCACCTAACCTTCTCGCCACCTCATCACATCATCTTCTCCGGGAAGGTCGCCGGCCGGCCAATTTTCCAGCCGGCGACCTTCAAACATAAAAAAAAAAAAAATTATCTTTTTCCTCTCTCCTCTTTCTCTCTCTAAATTTTTTTTTTTTTTATCACTCTTCTCTCTCTCTCTAGATCTGGTTCACCAGATCTAGTTGGTCTGTGAACAGACCTTCAACAAGGTCTGTTCACAGACCAACTAGATCTGGTGAACCAAATCTGGTTCACCAGATCTAGAGAGAGAGAGAGAGAGAAAAGAGTGATTAAAAAAAAAAAAAAAAATTTAGAGAGAGGAAAAAGATAATTTTTTTTTTTTATGTTTGAAGGTCGCCGGCCGGCGACCTTCCCGGAGAAGATGATGTGATGAGGTGGCGAGAAGGTTAGGTGGCAGAGAGAGGTGATGAGATAGAGGAGAACTTTCAAAAAAATGTATTTTGTATTCCCCATAAAAATTTATTCCCCGGAGAATTTTAAAAAAAATCTGGATTCCCTCGAGAATTTATTCCCCGGAGAATTTTCTTTATTCCCCAAAGCCGCGGCCTTATTTAGGAGCCAAAAGTTGAAGTCCTATTTTTTCTTTTTGAGGGAAAATAAATTGATATATATATATATATATATCATAAAAGTTACAAATAAGACCTGACAAACGTTTCCGTTACAAATATGGACTAAAATATAACTAAAGTAAAGCGTGAAAGATCAAATAACACAATTCAAATTTGTGGGGTAAATACTGCAGTTGTATTTTTCTTTTTGAAAAGTCATCTACGATCTATGTTACTCGTTACAAGACATTGATACATCACAAAGATGTGATAAATACGTTAACCGCTTAATTTAAACCACTAATGAGAACAACTACTTTCTCTCTTTAAACCTCAGCCCGCGCACATACCCGAGCGGGATTGATTCGGGTTTGTGGTCGGACATTTGATCATTTTCCTAATGAGAAAGGTCTAAAATCCACCAAACCTAAGATAAATTTTAACGACCAACTGCTACCGCCAAAACTCGATCTCGCGACCTCATGCCAAAAAGTGATAGACAACCGCAACCATAGTTAACACAGACAATATGGTAACTAAATTTGACCACCTAGCAGTAAATAAATAAGAAAATCTAAATTTGACCACCTTGCAGTAAATAAATAAGAAAAACTAAATTTGACCACTACATTGATGTTGATAACTTCCACAACCCATAACGGGTGGCATACAAGCCATGTTAAAAAAAACGGTTTTATTAATTATATAATTCTGGTATCTTTTATCTATTTCAGAGTTGTGGGCTACTAATGGCGGAAATGACGGATTTTATGTTCATTTTCTCTCTCTCTCTCTCTCTCTCCCTCTCTCTAAAAAGACAGATTTTTGCCCAACATGTGGAATTTGTAGTGGAAACAAATCTTAAAACCTCTTGGATTCTTTTCTCTCTCTCTCTCTCTCTAACTCATACTACTACTATTTGACTACTTCCTTTCTCTCTCTAATATTTATTAGTTTCTCTTCCAATTCATTAACTTCATAAGAAATCTGTGTTTTTGATGTGAAATGCTTTAATCAAGAGATCTAAAAAGGGTTAGTTAGTAAAGGGCTAATTGAGTTTTAGGAGTAGAATTCAAAATTTCGTGATTTGAGAAAAAGTGAAAAGCGGAACCAAGAGTGGGATAAATTTCTGATTAAATTCTACTACCTATTTTGACTGAATTAAAGTGTCAAAGCTCGATTTTTAAAGCAAAAAAATTTCAGAAAAAACTTCACTTTTACCGACATATACCTAGAAATTTGTGTTAGGGTTTCGTTTCTTGTGTAGAAAAATGAGTGTTTGAATTCGAGCTTAAACTTGTTAGATTTCTCACCGAGATTGAAGAAGAATTCAACTTCTTCGTTAGGGTTTGATTTTTTTTTTTTTTGGTATACTTTTGAAAGATTCAGAGAGAATGGAAGCTTCATTCATTCTCTCTGTTTTAGTACTGTTTTTTGGATTGATTTTGATTCAAGTAAGATCTGATCCAGTTGAAGATAAACAAGCTTTACTTGATTTTCTTAACAAAATTCCTCATTCTCGGAATCTTAACTGGAACCCTAATTCTGAAGTTTGTAACAATTGGACTGGAGTTAATTGCAGTTCTGATAAATCTAGAATCATAGCCGTTCGATTACCCGGAGTTGGATTTCAAGGTCAGATTCCGGCTAACACACTCAGTCGTCTTACTTCTCTTCAGATCTTAAGTCTTAGATCTAATGCTTTTTCAGGTCCTTTTCCTTCTGATTTCATTAACCTAAAAAACTTATCTTTACTTTACCTTCAGTATAACAATTTCTCTGGTTTATTACCTATTGATTTCTCTGTTTGGAAAAATCTTACTATTATTAATCTTTCTCATAACTCTTTTAATGGTAGTATTCCTTCTTCAATCTCAAATCTTACCCATTTGACTGCTCTTAATCTTGCTAACAACTCACTTTCAGGGGAGATTCCTGACCTAAATCTCCTAAATTTGCAACATTTAAACTTAGCTAATAATAATCTCAGTGGAAATGTTCCTAAATCTCTTCAGAAATTCCCAAGTTCTTCGTTTTCGGGTAATAACATTTCTACTATCAATTCTACTGCTTCTAGTTTACCTTCTGGACCACCTGTTACCATACCAATTCCCCCCAAATCAGGAACTTCAAGAAAGTTAAGTGAAGCTGCATTATTGGGGATTGTAATAGGTAGTTGTGTTCTAGGGTTTTGTTTATTTGCTTTTCTTATGTGTGTTTGTTGTTCGAAAAGAGACGGGGAAAATGGGTTTTCAGGAAAGTTGCAGAAGGGAATGTCTCAGGGGAAACCGGTGGCATCGAGTATTCAAGATGCGAACAACAAGCTTGTTTTCTTTGAGGGTTGTAATTATGTATTTGATTTGGAAGATTTGTTAACAGCTTCTGCTGAAGTTCTTGGGAAGGGAACATTTGGTACAGCTTATAAGGCAGTTCTTGAGGATTCAACTACTGTGGTCGTAAAGAGATTGAAAGAAGTGGGTGTTGGAAAACGAGAATTTGAACAACAATTGGAAATTGTAGGGAGGATTCGACATGAAAATGTGGTTCCTTTAAGAGCGTATTATTATTCGAAGGATGAGAGGCTAATGGTGTATGATTTTTACAGTCAGGGGAGTGTATCTACTCTCTTACATGGTATGTTTTTTCTCACTCTAATCTCGTATGAAATGCTGTTAATTTCTTACTCAAGTTATTACCTGAATTGTTGCTATTATGAGTTATGTATCTCGTTTGCACTCGTTGTATAGTATTCTAGTTTTCTGCTATTATCAATACTATGGTATAGCATGTTTACTGGCATCCTGGAATTACTGAACTCGGTACAGCAATGGCAAGTAGCTGAGAAACCCGGTTTAAACTATGGTTACAACTGCAGGTGATATTTCATTATCCGAGAGAAGTAGGGCTACAACTTAAAATACAAAAAACCTCACTTTGCGTACCTTAAACTATCTTGTACCCTCTCTCAACAACAGAACAGGGGTTGGTGTAACTTCTTAACCTGTTGAACTAACGATATCTGGAATTGCTAACTTAAGCCCCTGTCTTTGTGACTACATGAACATCCTCGAACCCTTGATAGGGATTTGGAACTAATGAACAAAAACATCTTAGCTTTGTGGGTTGATGAATTTGTTTTTCTTCGTTTTGAGAATTGGTAACAGAAGTTAAGAAGACAATGAACCTCGTGATGCCGAAGAAGATGATGGTTTTGCAGTGTATATAGGCTATATGGTCTTTAAGTATGAAACAGTTAAATTTGTGAGTAAGTAGTTGGGATCGAGGTTCGAGCTTGGGTCGACCAGGGTCGAATCCTGGGCCACTTGAGTGACTCAACAGTTGGGAGTTACTCGAGCACTTGACTATCCCTTTCTTACTGGTTTCATTTCTTGGTAGAACTAATCAAATATCTCTTACTCTAAATTCTATCAGAGCTTTGTCCACCTTATGTCTTTCTAAATTTTGCAGGAAAAAGAGGTGGAGATAGAACTCCCTTAGATTGGAACACAAGGCTAAGAATAGCAATTGGAACAGCAAGAGGAATAGCTCACATTCACACAGAAAACAACGGGAAACTAGTTCACGGGAACATCAAATCATCAAACATCTTCCTCAACTCTCAAAACGACGGTTATATATCTGACCTTGGCTTGACTAGTCTAATGAATCCAATCCCTCCACCTATCTCCCGCGCTGCTGGTTACCGAGCCCCAGAAGTTCTAGACACTAGAAAAGCAGCTCAACCGTCAGATGTTTACAGTTTCGGAGTTATATTACTCGAACTTCTAACTGGTAAATCCCCAGTTTACACAACCGGTGGTGACGAAGTAATTCACTTGGTCAGATGGGTGCAATCTGTAGTGAGAGAAGAATGGACAGCGGAAGTTTTCGATATGGAGTTAATGAGGTATCCAAATATAGAAGAAGAATTGGTGGAAATGTTACAAATCGCAATGAGTTGCGTCGTTAGAATGCCGGAAAAGAGGCCGAAAATGTCAGAAGTTGTGAAAATGGTGGAAAATATTCGAAGATCAGATACGGAAAACAGAACTTCATCCGAAGCGAAATCTGAAAGCTCGACTCCACCGATGGGAGAAGGTGGATACTGAGATTAGATTCTCTCAGTAGTGTTTCTTTTGTTGTGTTGGTTGGGATAGAATCCTCATCTATCCTTAAATAGAAGCTAATTCCTGTTACTCTTTTAGTCTTTCATGTGTCGATTGTATTTCTGGTTTTATATTTTAATTCTTCTTACTGATGTTTTCTGCTAATTTGATTTGATTTTGTATCCTTTTTCTTCCCACTGAAATTGTTAATTAGATATTTGTGCTGTAATCAATTTGATTGCTGGAGTGTTGTTAGTATTAAGTTTATGGGCACCTAATTCAAAAATAATTTTCCTTCTTTTTATGGGCATTCTTTGATCAAATTCCTAAGCCACAATGCGACATGAAGCATGTATGACTATTAGGTTTATGCTTTGGCCGACCAGATCTTGATTTGGGTATATGGTTAGGATTCGGCTGGGATAGTGGTTGGGCAGAGAGATATTTCTTTAGATTTCTGACGTCTCAACCTAAATCGAACAACACATAAAGTTAGTTGTGTAAAGTTGGTTGGTCCATGTTATTTTGTTTGGAGGAAAATGGAAGCATGGGAAGCCTAAACTGAGTTTATGGCTTGTTTGAGACCCAACCCCCATTTGTGTGAGAGAATCGTGTTTCGAGGGAATGACTGTCATATGATGCAATTATAGTGTAACGATCTTTGATCAGCGAGCACATAGTAAGCTCATAGTATCTTTGATCATGTTGTTCTGTATCTGGAGTGAACCCCGAAACGGCTTAAGCTAAGTTTGTGTTATGTTCTAGACTTGATGGTGTATTTACTTGATAGAACAATATTAGTAAGTTTGCTTTCTCTTGTTTAACCTAATGTCATGAGATGGAATTATAACGTAATCCTTTAGAATATAGTCTTTGGTTAAGTTTAATGTGCACATAATTAGCTCATATTATCTCTATGATGCAAAATTAACCGGTTAACACCAGTTACATCAGTATATCATTCCCAAACTTAAGGAAGGAAATACCGGCTATAGACGGTAATAAAATATTTTAAAGGCGTACCCACTTAATAAGAATTTTGCCAATCAAGGGTATAAATTCTCACTTTTCAACATCATCCTCTCCATTCTTCTTTAGTCTTTGAGAGAGAGAGAAAAAGAAAAAGGATAGAGAGAGGAGGATCAAAATTGTCAGGTACTTCTTATTCCTTTCTCAATCAATTCTCTCTCTCTCTATCTTACTTTCGATTTCTCTAAAAATATCTAGGGTTTTCTAAATACCAGGGTTTCGCCATGGCTTCCAAGCGGATCTTGAAAGAACTCAAGGATCTACAGAAGGATCCTCCTACATCATGCAGCGCTGGTATCATTTTCTATCATTCCCTCAAAAAGCTTCTTCCTTTCACGTTATTTAGGGATTTTATTTAATCTAGGGTTCGTTTCAATTTCGATCTGCATGTTTTGGTTGAGTTTGTTGTATCTATGGTATTCTTGTTGGATGATTTTGGGTTGAATCTAAATGGGGTTTTTGTTGAAGTGTGTTTTATTGCTGATTCTGAAGAAATTTATCTACTTTGACAAATTTTTGTTCTTTTTATTATCTGAGTTTGATAAGTTGTTTGAGTATCTAGATGAACCAAGTTTGAATTTTATTGAGTCAAGTAGGTATGAATAGGTTTGGTATTGTAGCTTATGGATTAGAAAAGAGATTAGTTTGGTATGCTCAATTGGGTTTAGTGCGATTCTATTGGTTTAAATGGTGTGGGTTGCTTGAGTGGAGAAGAAAGTAAGGGAGAATAAAGAAAGCGAGAGAGAAAAAGAAAAATGGAAGGAAAAGTAAAGTAAAAGAAAGAGAGGATAATATAGGAAAAAGAAGGTGGGGAAAAGAATAAAAACCGAAAAATATACCACCTTTTATATGCTCGCTTAGAGCTTGGTGGCTGGTCATGTTATCTTGTATTTCTAATTTCTCTTCTTTGTTACAAATCATAAATGAAACTCTTAAGAAGCCCAATATCTCTTTTTCTTTTACCTTTTAAGTTTTGAGTAGTTCACTTACTCAAGACCCGCTAGTTCGGTCATAACTTGGCTATTTAGTCATGATGGGGGCTCAGGCAGGAATTGGCAATCTTGACTGCTTAACATAATAATGTTCGTGAACATCTCTTTCTGTCCTTAATCTTGTAGTTGGAGGCTTCCCAGTCAGCCAACTAGGGAACAATTAGTAGGGCTAGTTGAACTCGTCAGTCATTCATATATACTTAAAATTTTTGAAGTATTGAATCAATCTTTGCTACTCCTACATTATTCACAAGCCCATCGTCATAGCACAATTATGTGCAAGTTTATACGGCATGTACCTACAAAATCTTACATTACACTTGTTGTAGTGATTGGAGTATGTGACAAGAGGACCCATTTGTCTAACACGAGTACCTGAACTTTTTAGTGTTTAAAAATGCATATCCAGGTTACATTTGTAATTTGACATTTCTACTCCTAACAACCGAAGTACTGGTTTCGCGACATTTTGTAGATATACTATGCATGGTAATCAATGCTGGGGTTTACAAGTGCCCTACTTTCTTAATTTGTTGGGGGATAAGGATTTAGGGTCGTATTTATAGTCAAAGCAATATGTCGTAATTGTGGGTGGCTATTAGTTTCCTATGACGATATATTAAAGGTTTCATGAAGTTCCTTATTTGGCTTCTGAGCCCGCTCTTGTTTCCTGCACTATCTGCCGAAAGTATCTTGGGGATGATTTTTATTACTTCCTTTGTTTGTTTGTATTGTGCAGGCCCTGTCGCCGAGGATATGTTTCATTGGCAAGCAACAATTATGGGCCCACCTGACAGTCCTTATGCTGGAGGAGTATTTCTAGTTACCATTCATTTTCCTCCAGATTATCCATTTAAGCCACCTAAGGTTTCTTACAAACCTATGTTGCTTGTTTTATTTCTGTATTTGTGTTTGGTGATTAGTAATTGAAGCGGAGCATTCTCACGCCTTTTAAATACCTTAGGATACTAATAGAAAGGGTGAAGTTTACAATGGCATAAAAAGGTGTGTATAAAACTGAGCAGTTTAACTTAAGTACTTAACTTAGGTGCTCTGAGCACTCCTGAAATTATTATTCGACCAGCCTAGGGTCGAAGTAAAGTTAGGTGGCCTAGTTAACTCATTAGGCTCTGAGTGAGAAACTAACGAAGGAGTTCCTTTAACTCTATTTTAGGAACTTTATCTCGATAATCATAGAGATGACTAGACAGATTTGGGATATGAGAAACAGGTGAAGAGGAGCTGATACTCCTAACTTGCCAGCTCTATTGCTTCCAGCCTAGTCGGGCTAATTATGTCCTAATGTAATCACCATGCACTATTCTTGTAGAAACTATGATGTTAGGTATGTGAAACAACGACGTGTATAGCACCAATTCATGTTATTGAAGATCCTGTAACAAGTTACCCGTATAACCCTTTTGCCCAGATCTCCATTTGGTTATTTTCTTGAGCTTTCAATTCCTTGTGAAACTTTAACATGCTACTTTAGGGGTTCATTATAGTCTTATGTTATAGTTAGTCTCCTTTATAACGAATGAATTGTGCAGGTTGCATTTAGGACTAAGGTCTTCCACCCAAATATCAACAGCAACGGAAGCATTTGCCTTGACATTTTGAAGGAACAATGGAGCCCTGCCCTCACTATTTCCAAGGTTATATCCTGCAACTCATCTAAACACAAGTGATTAGTAATTCACCAGTTAGGTTTATTGGTGAAGTTTTCAATGTGACTCATTTGCATCTAGCAGATCAGCATTTTGTTGTCCCGCAATAATTTTTAAATCTCACATTGAAAACCTGAAAGATTTCATGATTCTTTGATCTAATTTTCTGTCGAAGTCTTTCTTCTGAATGTACAGGTACTGCTTTCGATTTGTTCACTGTTGACTGATCCAAACCCCGACGATCCGTTGGTGCCAGAGATTGCTCACATGTACAAAACAGACAGGAGCAAGTACGAGACAACTGCTCGAAGCTGGACCCAAAAATATGCAATGGGTTGATGGGTGTTCTTTTCTGTTCTGGTGGAGAAGGCTCTGTTGTGTGTAGGGGATGGGTTCCTTTTGTTCCATTTTCCAAATTACTTTGGTCTTTTAAGGTTTAAGTAATGTTTGTACTTCTGGTTTTGACTCCTTGAAGCAAGGAGAGATAGAAAGGGAGGGAAAATGGGTCTTATATAAATTATTCCTGTCCATGAAAACACAATCTGACTCCATGTTAACTGTTTGTGTTTCAAATCTAATGTTTGCTAGTGTTTATTCTTAAAGGCATTGCTTTCAATTTTGCTTATATTAATGTTGTTGTTCACTGTTTCATCCTTTCTAGACCAAGGAGTTGGGGTCGGGTCGCTTGGCCCATTTGACACCACTGATGCTGGGTAATTTGGGGATTGGATCCGGATCAGAGGCAGCGAGTTATGCCGAACCTCCAAGTTAGTTACGATATATACAAAAGTTCGAATTTATAGATCAAGTGGAATCACTAGAGTAGAGTTTGTGCCTAGTTATGTTATATATACAAGTGTTAGTGAAAATGCGGCTCGGATTAGCCTGTATTGGGGATTACCCCAGAATCGACCATGCGCTGATCCAGCTCTCAACTGCTTAGCTTGCATGAGTTGCAGCTGCTTGGTCTGCAAGTCAGACTTGGACTAAGGTTGGATGCATCATGCACCATGTTGGATAAAATTGTGTTCGAAATTGCCCAATGGGAAATGCTACCTTCTCCTAATATGTGAAATCACAAAATGATATGTCACTTTTAAACTACGTAGTAGGGTTCACTTCTTTATACTGAATTTCAATGTTGTTTTACAAAAGAATGTCGGTAAGACACAATGTTGACTTTCCAAATGAATTTTGAATTTTTTTTTTCTTTTATCACACTCTTCATTATATTTTCTTCCATTTAAACTAGATAGTAGTAAAGACCTCAAATCATGAATCAATGAAAAGAGGAAAAACAAAAAAGTTGGATAACCTTTTTGACCTTCTAATTTCCACGATTGAAATTTAGTAATCACAACATTCTTTATATCAAATCAATGACAAAATATACCAAACTTTTCCATATTTTTTAGACATTTTTTTTTTTCAATTTCTCTAATAGCAAAAATATGCCAATTCCAAACAAATTTGACTACAAAACTAAAAAAAAAGTGTTTTTGCATTTAGGGTTTTTCTTTTTAGTTTGATCCTGTTCACATTGAAAAGGGTAGGTTGATTACATATAGAATGTAATTTCACATTAGCAACTTTTAATGAGGGTCAAAGTCAAAACTTATCAACTACACTAGGGACATCTAATTAGGCTATTAGACCTTTCAAAGGGTCATTAACCCTGTCAGCGGACTACTCTCAAACCGACACGTTCACGGTTTAATTAGATTCTTTAGTTAAGGATAGTTTGCAGATTCTACTAATTAGTTTATCAATTTAGTATAAACTAACATGCTAACAATGGATTGTGGAGATTATACCCTCTTTATGATTAAGACATATAGCTCAATAAATAAAGAGGGTTTCTACATTAGTTTATATTTCCATTATTGTTTTAGTGACCTATTGTTCATTCCGATCACTTACTTTGAAGGCTTCAAGTTAGATATAGTTTTGGGTGACTAAACGAGAGAATAAACCTATTGTCCTGAAAGAGCTACTAATAAAAAACCATGACTTGGTAACATTGATCAATGGAACTGAAAAACAACTATATTTGAGAAGAAAAAAAAAAATCAAATGTAGAGTTAAACATGTACGTTTCAGAACAGACTAATAGTCATAGATTTTCATCTTACGCAATTGATTGTTTGAGATTTTACATACATTTCGTGAAAATTGTAAATATATGTTCAAAATCGAACATCAGAACAAGTAATAGTTGATTGAATTACAACACAAAAAATAATCATTTGACAGTCGAAAAAATTGGTGACCAGCTCATTCAGGGTTGTGAGCTCAAGATGATAGATGTCGAACAAGTTGATAAAGAAAGTTAATGAAGTTGAGATAGTGCAAGATTCTATACCTTCCACTCTTGACCTTTTGATTTTACATTCAAATGAGGGAAGTTCACTCTCAGTTGTCAAATAATTCAGCGTTAATTATGCCTCGAGATGTGTCTTATTAATTTAATTACTTTCTATATAATATGGGAGGAAATATGTTTATAAACTGAATTTTGTTACTTTTGATAATTTCTTGTAATTTGTGTATTAAAAGTTAGATTAGCAATAATTGAACAAAAAACAAGTGAAAATTGGACTTTAGTCCTATTTTTTATGGGTTAGTGTTCTACGGGTTTTTAGTATTATGTTCACCTTCTACTCACCTAATACTTTTACACTTTATTTACACTTGTTCACCGACCCATTAGATTTCTCTAACTAAAGTTCATTAAGAAAATAAGAGTCAAAATAGTGTTTTTTTGGACTTCTCCTTGTTCTAATTTCAAAAGAAAAAGTACATAACGTTCATCTAAATATGGGCATAAATTTTTTACATAAAACATCAGATTGGTTGAAAAATCTGACTTACATTCTTTTCCAATAAGAGCAAATAGCCAAATAGATCTTAGTTGTGATTAATTATAATAATAATGGGTACCCTGGCAAATCATGTCACTAAACACATAACAATTGGATTATAAGTACTTAAAAAGTGTTTAAACCCCTTATACATTATATTCTATAGATTAAATTAGTATCAAACCTATATTAACTTACTAGTATAGTATCATAAAAGTCTATTATTGATACATATAAAATATTCCACTTGTAATGAGCATATGTCTGCACGAATCCGAGTCTAGACCTAATGTTAAAAAGAAAGAAAAAGAAAAGAGAAAACAAATTTACCCGAAGAAAAGAGTCGTGCACACGAGTGGGAGGACCTGCCACCGGAAAATCCGGTTCATTAATTCTAAATTAATGCATATTATTATTTTTAATTATTTTGTTTTTGTAGGATTTGATTCTTACTTGAGACAAAATTGAAAATCATTAATTGACTTCTGCTCGTGATTCTACTAGTGGATGATGATGTGGCATACATTCACTTCGACACATGTACGTGCAACTATTGGTGACAAAGAATCTAACACAGCAATGTCTTTTCTGTACATATTTGGAAACCCTGGTCAAGAGACTCAAGAGGGAAGGATTTTTGGACTCGAAAACCCTTTAGTTCAATGGGAAGTTTTTTTCAAAGTTACAAGTCTAGTTGCAAGATAAAACATGAGGTAAGTAATTAGTTTTATCCTTGAACTCATGAATTCTTTTTCCCTCTCTAATGGTTTTCAAATTCTTTTTTGTTTTGACATCTCAAATAGAATTTCATTTAATTGACCATTGATGCACATAAATTTTATGTTTGAATTTGACCGGACATTAAAGGTTGTTTCCGGAGAGTATTGGACCGTGGAAAACTTGAGGCATTTGAAATGCTTGAGATCATTTAAGAGTTTATCTCTTGATTTTTTTTCAATAAATTACTCTTGTTCTGATCTTTCTTCTTCTTGTTAATCTTCATCATCACCAAATATTATTGAGAAAAGTATTGAATAATGACTAGATTTGCATAATAGAAGAGAACTACTCTTATTGAAGAAAAAAAAAAACTAAACTTGAAACATAAACTAACCGTCAGGGACGAAACCAGAGATCAGATTCACCGGGGGCCAAATGCAAATAAACATTTAGAAAAATTCTCTCTTTTATACTTTTTCATACACTACCTAAAATTATTGTTACAAAATATTTACGTTAACTCATCGAGATAGTACGGTGACAAAATAAAATTTGATATTTTACAAGAACGATCGTCTCATTATACCAAACACAATGAAATCGTTGAAGTGTATTAAACTAATAGACGATTGAGAACTTAAACCGTTTCAAGTCATTGATCAAGTTATCAGTGTTCAATGGATTTTACAGAACCAGTTTTTTCACAAAACTTAACCAACAAAATTTATCAGTTTAAACGCTCTGATGCTCGAACTTTTATATTAGATTTAACGTTGACCACTATATTAACGTGATATGAGTTTTTGGATATAAATTAAATATTTTATTAATTACAAAATTTCATCAAATAGAACACAACTAGACTAGTTGCACTAAAATCCATATCTATTTACATACGACAAAAATAGTCGATATTTACATACAATTTTATCGATATCTATATGCAATACATTAAAGTTTTAAGTATTTTAAATATATATTCAATTGGGGAATTAGTTTATGATAGAATGTTAACTCTTAATCACAATCCAAATATAAATTAGTAATACTACTACCATTAGAGATAATTGGCCTCCCCATATAGGTCTAACTATGTTGAGGTCAAGGGGGGCCATGGCCCCTTCTGGCCCCAACATAGTTCCGTCCCTGCTAACCGTAGCCATTAATGGGACTACCATCACCGGCTAAAGGAAAAACTATGACTGACTAACTACTCCCAAGAAAGAAAACCTAAGCTCTTATACCATGAAAGAAAAGAGAATTATATTGAATTGACTTGATATTCCTAACAATTATATAAAATCTTTATAAAGAATTTTACAAGAAATAAGCTTCTAATATCCCGTGTTTCAGGGATTTTCGCCGCTAAAGAAAACAAAAAGATAAGAGTCAGAAGAAAGAGAAATAGATCACGAGAAAGACAAAACGGGAGGGGGAGAGAGAGAATGGTGGCAAGCCATCGATCTGGCTAATGGTGGTGGGAGTGAGAGAAGAGGAGGATGAAGAAGATTAGAGAAACAAATATTTTGGGGGACAAGATTTTTCCACCCAAATGATCTTGTTTGCTCGGAAAAATATTTTTGTTTTTCCAAACCATCCACCTAAAGTATGTTCGTGAGTGAGGACAATAACCATCATTAAGGTATATATTTTGAGTCTTAAAACCATACAAAAACCTTAAGACCACCTTAGAGAACATCAAAACTCATCTATTCATACTTTTCTTTTCAAGAAGTTCATTCTTAAAGTAGTTTGATTGAAATTTCTGAAAAAATACTCTTGTACTTACGTTTTCTTTAGTAATAAGGGTAACAAATATAAGTTTTACTATCTAACTTCACCATTATTTTTCAAAACAGGCTATGTGCTACAAAAAAGAATTGTTGAAAAAGATTCTCTTACAAGCCCATACTTCTCCAAATCTTATACTTTTATTGGATTCCTAAAACAAATCAAATCCTTTTCCTAACACTCAAAAATAAAGAAATTTTATAATAAACTATAGACCCCACTGTTAACACATATTTTACCTCTATGGCTCTATACTTTTTTTCCTTGATCTCAAAAAATATCTATGACAAAAGTTGGAGACCAGTATTTAAAACCAAAGGGGAACAAAGGTTGAACCACTTAAGTTCACCCAAGTCAAATAGCATGAGAAGTGCAGTCGGCTGGTAATATACGTGTTTTTAATGCTACAGAAATTAGAGTTTGACGACAAAAATGTTGTACCCACTAGAAGTCTACTTAAGATGTAGTCCGGGAGGACCCGGACTCAAAGGGGTTAACTTCGGTTGGTCATTTTGGCTATTTTTCTATTGCTCCGCATACAAAACCCTTACGGTGTGGTTAATCGTATTCCTTCTTTAACAACAATTAAAAATAAAAAGTAATCAATTGAAAGTAATTAATAATTGTACTATTCCCAAAGCTGCCCCTGAGTTAATTTGGAATTTTGTAAAAATTAATTTACCGAGTTTGATAGAGAGAGTGGTGGGTTATTATTGTATACAGTAGTATAATCTTTCACTTAAACTTTTGGACTTCATTAAATAAAATTCAATTTTTTAACATATTATTATTTATTTTGGTGGGCCCAAAATTCAGATAGTATAGATAGCACTAGGACACACGATGCCTGCACTTAGTGGTCACAAAAATTGAAATTCAAGTGGGGACTTTATTGCAGTTTCTCGAAATCGAGAGAAACCCACATGACCTACTTCACTCTTTTATATACTATTTATTCACTTATTCAATAACTTCAAATATTTTAACTATGAAATAAACTGCAAAATAATTATACATGTTGGTTCTCTAGTTATCTCCCAGAGCTTGATAGATAAGTCTCAGAAGTTAGTATTACTTTAGATGTTTAAAACTTTTGAAAAACATTCTACTAATAGATGGATTTGAATTTTAAAATATGTGGCAACAACCAATCTTAGAAACTTTTTTAAATTTAAATTTTTTCTTAAAGCTCTCTCTTACGCAACACTCAATATAGATTTTGAAGATGATGTGGAGGTAATTAAATATAGACATCTGACGGTAAAAAATAGAATGCCCTCTTAAAATATTTCTAATTGTCAAACTTATCAATATTTGAATTTTAACCAATAAAAATAAAGTATTTTATACTTTTAAAATAATTAAATTACTTCTTTACAAAAATAATTGCGTTATTTAGCTAAATAAAACAAGTCTTGAGTTTGGATTGGAGACACAAAAGTATTGAGGATCTCTGTGTTTCTTACGTAAGAGTGAGAATCGTAATTGGAACTTGACACATAAGACAATTAAAATTTTTGTTGCATATTCATATTGAAAAATTCAAAGTGTGCCCTAAATTTTTTTTGTAAAAAACTCTCCCTAATGCAACACTCAATTTGGATCTCAAAATGACGTGACATCATTTAATGTTGAGATATCTCAAATTGAAACTCAATATTTGAGATTTCGCTTGAAGATCTCAATTGACCACTCAACACTAAAAGCAAATCTAACCATCTAAGAAATAAATCCTAAGTTATTTTTAAGTTTTTGGAGTGTTGCATTGGAGATGTCTTTTGAATTGAGGATCTTAATATTGAAATCTAGGAAAGAGAAACTCAATTGAACCTTGACACACAGGACAATTTGAGTTTTGCATTGGAGATGCTGTAAGAGCTATGTAAAGGAACTTTATAAACCATGATAACAGATTCTTAATGCTAGTAAGAACTAGCTTTACTTCAAAACTGCAGTTCTGAGAAATGACCTCTTCAGTATAGTAGTTTTTTTTGGAAGAAGCAAGATAGTTCATTAATCGACCGAGTAATGGTAGCCAAGAAGGCTACCGAAAACTCAACAATATTACAAGTTAATACATTGGAAGGCTTAAAGCCTTGAAGATGGACAATCAATTGGGCTTAAGGCCCATACACCCATACATTAGCATTTTCTTAAACCCATCTTATACATTTAATATCTTCAAAATTTTGTTTTCGTGAATAAATTGTTAAATATTTTTTTATAACTTAAGACAGTCAACCCATGCATGCAACATGATAACAGTCAACTAAACAGTTAAACACTCAAAAGAGAGAGAGACTAGAGTTGTGCAAAACATCTCTTGCTTGAAATAGAAGATATGAGTTTACCTTTTGAGGTGAAGAGATTATATTTTATTTAAGAGTTGTGCTTCCTTTCTATAAAAATCAGAGTTCTTCTATTTTTTTTTTTTCTCTTTTTTCTTTTTTACTTTATCTTTCATAATCTCTTTTTGTGCATGCATTTATGTGAAAAATTAAAAGCTAAAAATTCCTTCATATAACCAAGGTGGGATTCCTTCTTTTTAGATGAGAAGTTTTGTTATTGTGTTACCTTATGGGGGATATATACTAAGAAGCAAACACCTATGTAATTGACTCCTAAAGTTCTCATCAATTTCTTTCCTTTTTTAATGAACAAACATCATAGTTATATTTTCAAATTTAACAAAAAAAAGAAAAAAACAATTTAATGATTTTGATCTCAAACTGTGATGTTTGAAGTCCGAATCAGTGGTAGTTGACTTAGCGCGATACTATTCCGAACGTAGAAGCACTCTATAGTGTACATAAAAATATGTTAGAATGACAAAAATTAGTTTTCTTTTTCTTACCTCAAGCACATTTTAAGAGGCCTTTGGATCCAATAAGATATTCACATCTAAAATTACCAACACATGAATGCAAGTTCCAAAGTTAAGAACCTATCAGCTAAGTTTTATAAACATTTTATTATAAGAAGCAAAAGTTTAGATTTTTCGAAAAACATAAATCATGTATTTTAATCCTTTTAATGTGAAAACATTGAATTCTTGTTGTCTTTTGATCTCTTTTGCTTCCTTTCTTTTATTATTAGTTGTACGGCCGAGTGTGTGTTTCACTCTCACGCATGCACGTGATAGTGTCCATCCTCACTCATTTAACCGATTACTTATTTTAAATATTTAGAATTTCTTATATATATTACTATGTGATGAGTGATTGTGGATTCTAGAAATCTAGTTTAGTTCGATTAGTTAGAAGTTTTGTGGAAACAAAGACACCAAATCAGTCAACAAATTGTAAATATGGGTTAGTTCTATACAATTACTTAATCAAATTTTATTTAATCATTCTGTCTATTAGGTTGTAAATGGGATTCACAAACATGTCAAATAAAATATGTACCTTTCATGACTTTTTCGGTAAATGTAGGTCCGAATTCTTGAATGGAATTGACATCATATTAATTTCAGCTTATCTCTCTCGTTATCACAATCTTGAATTTCATTATGTATATTCACCAATCTGATTTTGTAAAGGCTCTTATAATAACTGGTAGTGTTGAAAGTTATAGGATAATAACATGGCTTTGCAGATTATATAGAGTAAGAAGCATTGAAGGTTTTGACTAAGCATGGTCAAATGCACGCTATAATGAGAATGTTTATTTAAAGGAAGATGCTAGAGTGTTCAGCTCGGTTCTCACTAAAATGCCCAGCTGACGTGAATTTACTAAAAAAACAAGATTTTTTTTCAAATTCGACTACGGTCTACGGTGGTGATCACTTTTATTTCTAAACGAGGAAAATTAGGCATTTTAGTCGGCATTCTAGCTGGGCACTCTATCATTTCCCTTATTTAAATATAGTGACGTAAGAGAAATCTTGATAAAGGTTTAGAACATATATTAAAACTCCAAAAACGTAATAAAATCGTCAATTAAAAGAAATTGATGAATCTTTATCAACTAAATTGATTCAATATTTTTTTAGAATATTAGACGTTTCCTAATATTAAGTAATATATTTTTAAATAGAATAACTTCTAAATAAACGAAACTATAGAATCTAAGATGTTTTTTTGTTGTTGAAGTGAGAACCACATTCGGTAAGTTTTTTTTTTTTAAGTCATTTACTCCAATAAAAAGTAATTTTTGATGTGTATACTTAAGATTTAATCAAGTGGAAAGGTGTGTTGGATGATCAAGCACAATTGCACAAGAACTCATGCACATCCTATCATATGTAGAAACAATAAGAAGGTATGTGATTAAGAGATTTATGAACTCAAAATTAGAGCATCTAGGGTTTGATGTTAACCAATTTGAATAAATGAATATATATGATTAGCAATAACTAAAACAAAAATTTCACTAGAGAGATCATTAGTTAATGAATAGAAGTCATCTAGGGTTTGATGCTCATTGACTTGTCCCTAATGAAGCTAAACAAGAAACCCAATTGCAGTAAAAACAAATAGGCCATTTAGTAGTTTGAGATAGAAACCAAAAATAATACTAATTTCACTTCCAAAGTACTTAGAATTATATATATATAGTACTAGCAAGCAATATTTGTAATATAAAGTTTGTGAAACTCAATGTAGTTCTTGACTTGTCTTTTGTTTTGATGCAAATACATGCTTTTTAGGAGAGAACTAAGAGATTAATTGAATTTGTCTTTGGTGATCCACATATTAGTAAAATCCATACCCTTCTCTTAAACATGGGATCTCTAGCTAATAACACACTCACACACACAATATCTTCATTACATTACACATCTCTCTATAAGTTGAAAATCTCAAAATATATATTTCTTTATCTCTCTACAAAAATACATAAAAATAAATTTCTATATTTGGTTTGAAGATGTCCCTAGTCTCAAGGTATTATCGTTTTTGGTGCATACCCTTTAAATTCAAATTAATTATGTCTGAAATATGTTAAGTCATAAACATGCATCCAACTGGTGAATCACTTTAGCTATTTTTTTTAGCTATTAGTTTACAAAAATATCTTTCTCTTTAATTTGTAAAACAATTGATATATTAAAAATAATAAATAGTACAATAAATCCAATAGTTCTAGCTTGGGTTGTCTTTATGAGTGTCTTAAGGGTACGCCCTTAAGGTAAATACAGGCAATGGAAAAAGATTGGAACCAATACAATTAGTTAAACAAATTTAGCCACAGAGTCAACAGAAGTCCAGTTGATAAGTGCATCTACTCCGCAATGTGGAGGTCACAAGTTCGATCCTGTAGAAAAATGCAAATCCAGAAATATTGAATTTGAGTATAAATAAAATAGTTTATGTGGGGTTTATGTCATTTTATTTCGTCGACTTTAGATCATTTAATTTCTTCAGACTTTAGACCAGTAATATTTCGACAGTTATCGTGTATATCACATTGCACCGATGTATTAGTGTCTTTGTAATGACCATTACAGTCAACTACCTAAGCTTGCCTAAGAGGAGTATTATGGGTTTCTTTGTCATTTTGGTTGCGACCTTGTTTACTTGTTTTTAGAAAGATAAATAGTATGTGTCTTAAATCCGGGACTTAGAAGGTGGAAACTAACTGGGTAACCGTTCTAACTAAAAGGTGCGACCTTGTTTGCCTTAGTTGAGATTTTCACCGTTTAGATTTTCTGGATCTCCACTCAGAGGTTCTCCGTTCAGATTTTCTCCCTTCAGATTTCTTCATTCAGTTTCTTAATCTGTTGATTCATAAAAGATCCACACTAATTCTTATTAATAGTGACAACAATAAAAGCTTATATAATACCAACTAAGTACCCGTCGGGTATTACCTAATTGGTATTGAAATCTTATATGTTCTAATCGGATAATGCCCATCGAGTATTAAATCCTTATCGGGTATACGAATGAGGACTTAGAACTGACATATACAGTTCTGCTTCTGGTCCTTCTGGATAAACGAGTACCCATTGCCCCCTATTGGTGATAAGGTACAGTTTTGAAACTGAATCATTTCTATCTTCTGTCTATGTGTTACATCCTCTCTTAATTTGTTACCTTCACTATCTTACTTTTTCTCTTTGTATCCCTTCCTTGCTATCCTCTCATTGTCCATGTCTCCTTATTGGATTTAATCACCAAATCGGATTTGGTTGTGTGATGAAGAAAGAGGAGGTAACAAATTGAGAGAAAAGAAGATACCCGAACGGAGAGTAAAAGATTTGTCGTAGGCTCCTTCTAGTGTTCTTAGCGAAGAGGATTGACCGACCCTCTATCTTTTGTCGAGGGAGAAAAGAGAAACTAATCAAGTGAAAACATGAAAGCACAGGTAATGATTTTTTTATTATTAGAGAAAAGAAAAGGCAACTTACGAACAAAAAAACTAGTGCTTGCATATTTGTAGGGAATAGTTAAAAAGGATCGAGGGCCAATATTGGGGTTGCTAACATCTAGAGGGATTTTCATAAAAAAAAAAGACATCTAGAGGGCCAAATGGAAGAGTTACTCCATTACAAAGGCTATAGATGAATTTGCCCAATAATTAGGTGAAAATTTTCATATGGAAAATACCCCAAAATTCATTATAGTTATTATATGATATTGACACGTCATCAAAATTGTGTACGAAGATATAACATGAACCGAAGAAGTATGTTCAATGACCATTAGACATTTATAAACATATAAAAACTCTTAAAATTCATGTTGAAAACCTTAAAACTTACATTTTTGTGAGAATGTCTTACATGATAATTAGTAACCAAAAGAACAACGCCTAAATTATTTCCGCTCATTGTAATTAATTCTGAGTAGGATGGTGACAACCCTAATTTAAGAGAGAGACCGGGACTAAGAGCATCTCTAACCTGTGCCCAACTGAGGGGCCTCAGTCGGGTACTCCAAGCATTGTCTCAGCTGATCTTAAGCTTATGGTCGGCGGAAGTCCCCCAGCATGACCGTCAACATGTTGGGGTTGATTTTGCTGTTGGATTTTCTCCAACGGCTAGATCTTCTTCAATTTTTTCAATCTAATTACTTTTACTTTTTTGTTTTTAAACTTCAATGAGTTTTATTTTTGTTTTAAACTCTAACAAAAACTCACAATAATAATTAAAATATATCTCACCAACGTGTTGGTCCCCGAATAATTTTTCAATTTTGAAAAAAACACGTTATTTCGAAAATAGTTCAAACACGTCTTTCTTACATACACAAAATCACACACATTTTTCACACAATCACAAAAAATCCACACACGCGTTTTCACCACAAGCACAAATTTTAGGCCTCAAGAGAGGCTGAGATTGGAGCTGATTTTTGAGGTTGAGCTGAGGCTAAAAATTTTAGGTTGAAAAAGTATTATTTTGGGCCTAAGTCAGGTTGGGTCTAGAGTTGCCCTTAAAACAACTCTAACCTCAACATGTCTTAGGCCGAAAAAAATCACTTTTTCAACCAGAATTTTCAGCCTCAGCTCGGCCTCAAAAATTCAGCTCCAACCCCAACCCCTCTTTAGGCCTAAAATTTGTGCATGTGAGAAACGCGTGTGTGATTTTTTTGTGGGTGCGCGAAAAACGTGCGTGATCTTGTATATGTGTAAAACATGTGTCTGAACTATTTTCGAAATAATAAACTTTTTCTCAAAGTTGAGGAGTCATTCGGGAACCGGCTGAAGGGAAGAGTTGGGGTTGAGTCTCAACTCAACCCCCTCCGACCCAGGTTGGAATTGCTGACCTAAGCCCAAAGCTCAAATTTTGGGCTTGAGTGGCCCCGGATAGGAGTTGCTTTAGCAATGTTGACCTTTGGAAGGCCGGACTAAAGGGCCATTTGCAATTACATGAATTTCTCTTCTTAAAAATAGTTAATTTAAAATAATAATTTCAAATTCCATAATATTTTTTTTTTACCGTTTTAGGCTCTTTTGGGATCCTATAAAACAGGGGTTTAGTGTGTTCCTGTGAGCTCTCTCTCTCTCCAGAACTCTAAAAATATCTCCTACGAAATCTCCCACCGGAAAAACAAATCTTTTTTCTATAACTGCAGCTCTGAATCGACAATAAGTTGCCGGAAATAACGTATCCTCATTAATCTTCCCCGATTCGTAAATTTCCTCCTATAAACTTCTCTCTCTCATTCAACTTCTTTCCATATCAATCACCTTCCCTTTCTTCCTTGCTCTCTCTCTCTCTGATTTCTTCCATTTATTCACTTCCATGCTTCAAGCTAGTGAGAGAAACTAGCATAAATCAATGGAAACCAGTTTTTTTGCTCCCATCAAATACACAGAACATAAAAATGTTACTAAGAAATTACTAAAACATTTCATCAAATCAAACAATACCCAGATTGAAAACAATAGTTGTTCAACCTCATCTTCATCTTCTTCTTCTTCTTCAAGAGTTATAAGAATCTCAGTTACTGATCCTGATGCCACTGATTCATCAAGTGATGAAGAAGATGCCATTTTTCAAAGAAAAAGAGTCAAAAGATATATAAATCAAATTAATATCGAATCCCGTTCAATCGATATTAATAATAATAATATTAATGGGTGTGGAAGATCTATTCGGCGGAAGAAATCTACCCAATCTCCGATTAACCGGCGACGAGAATCATGTACAAATACGACTAGTCCTATTTCCACCGGAAAGAAGTTTAGAGGAGTACGGCAACGGCCATGGGGAAAATGGGCGGCTGAGATTCGAGATCCGATTAGAAGAGTACGAATATGGCTTGGTACTTATAATACAGCTGAAGAAGCAGCTAAAGCTTATGATACTGCTGCTATTAAATTTAACAAACCAGAATCTATGATCAATTTTGCTACTCCGCCACCAGTCACGGCGGTGGAACCACCGCCGGAACAGCCAGAACAACCGGAGCAGTCTGAAAATGAACTGGCTCCACCCCCTCTTCCGACGACGAAGATTCAACCAGTAATAAACATTACAACAGTGACTTCAGGTTACGACTCAAATGAAGAAGAAGAGGAAACACAGAATGTTTCATCTCCGACTTCAGTTCTCCGATTCCGGTCAGATGAAGCATCGAACCGGATACAACCGGTTTTTAAAGAAAAACAAGAAGAAGATTTTCAAGAGAGAAGAAGTTGTTTGTTGCCGGAAGAAAATTTTGGCGATTTTTTGCAGTTTGATACACCGTTCATTAACGATTTTTTGGATACACCGGAAGAGCTTTTTGGCGGTGAGAC
The DNA here is from genome assembly GCF_041429995.1 of Eschscholzia californica. Taxonomy (NCBI): domain Eukaryota; kingdom Viridiplantae; phylum Streptophyta; class Magnoliopsida; order Ranunculales; family Papaveraceae; genus Eschscholzia; species Eschscholzia californica. Next base: position 39,853,187 of record NW_028238483.1, on the reverse strand, counting down.
AAGTTTGTTTGGTGACGATTTTGGTGATATTTTCTTGGATTCTAATCAAGATTTTGGATCATCTATTAAGTGGCAAGTTGATGATCATTTTGAAGAAATCGGCGATTTATTTAGTTCAGATTCTTTATTAGCTGCTCTATAGAAAAAATCGGCGACTTCTTAGAGTTTTTCCTGGTCGTTGGCTTGCCGGTTAATCGGCAGATTTTGTATCGGCGGGAACAAAAATCGGCACATTATGAGTGTATTATTTATTTTAGCTGGTAATGTTTGTGTTTATGCTTTAATTTGAAGGAAATGAGTAGTATTTTTTACCATTTTCAGAAGAGAAACTTTTTTAGTTCGGGAAATTTCAAGAGGTTAATTTGGGTATTAAAAATGAATATTTAGATGGGTATTAATTTACTATTAATTGGTCTTTTTATTTTATTTTCAGTAGGGTAAAATCTCCACAAAAATTAACAATAATTTGTTTATTTGGGAGTCTAACTCACAATTAAATGATGCAACACTTTTTTGACCTCATATATTTAGATGGGTCCTAAGAATGATATAGGTTTAGTAGCGGATAACACAATAGAATGTTTCAGAAATTTTTTAAAACCCAAATATAAAAAGTTCCTTTTCGGCCAACTTTCCACCATCACACTGTTCCGACCACCACTACCATCATCTATCCTTAACAAAAAAAAACCAAACCATCATCTAACTCTCTAAAACTCTCGCTTGCTTCCTTTGAAATTGAAGCTGCAATACAAGCGAGGAAAAGAGAAAATAGATTTAGAAAGACAAAGAAAATAGATTTAGAAAGACAAAGAGGGTTTAGAGAGAGGTGGTGGAGAAGATATATAGTATAAGAATTAATACTGTTTATGCCTTCAATTTGTAACCAATAGGTCGTCTTGGTCTCCATAAATGTCGGGTAGTTCGGTTTGACCACCACGGTCTAAAACAATTTTAATTTTTTGAAAAATACTTTTGGGGACCAAAATAGAATTAATCCCAAAATGTTAAAACATTAATGTCCGCATCATGTCCCTTTTCTCCTATACATCATCCTATCCCTCCACCCAGTCTATCCTCTCACCACCACACTGTTCTTCTCTAATAGAAGGTTGTTAGTCAGTAACTTACATTCTCGACAACCTTCACCCCTATTTTTTCATTTCCTCCTTTCTTTTCTCTCTGTTCTGCTTCCTTTTGTTTTTCTCCTTTTTCTCAATTTTCTTCTCTTCTAGCTCTTTCTTCTTTTTCTCTCCTCCCCCCACCTCTCTCTCCATCAAAGGGGAGGAGCCCCTTCTCCATAAACGGTTTGGAACTCCAAAGTCAGATGACAAAGTCAAGATCCAGAGCTCTAGATCTAGACGAGAGTCGTATGTGGAACTCCAGATCCAGCCAAAGAGTTGTTTGGATGTCGAACTTCAGATGACTTTGTCGTATGGTAAACCAGACCTTCATGATATGATTGTCAGACCTTCACAGAGAAGGGGCTCCCCCCCTTCGCTTGGGAGAGAGAAGAATTAGAAAGATGTGAAAAATTGTAGGGTTCATGGTCGCCAGCCAAAGAACACTGCCGACAACCTTCTGCCAGAGAATAAAGGTGAGGTAAAGCAGATATGAGATGAAGTGGAGTAGAAAAGGAAAAATAATGTGGACATTAGAGTTTCTAGGTTAGACTAATTTCATTTTGGCTCTCAAGGGTAGTTTCGAAAAAATAAAGATAAAAAAGAATAATTTGTTCATTTCACAAATTGAAAGCCAAAATCAGGTTAAAATTGTGAAATGGACATTGAATATACAATGGCTGAAGGGTCAATTTGACTTTATAGGAGAGAGACAAAGGTGATTTCACCGTTACAGTTGCGCACGCTGGAGTGGTCAAGGAAGGCTCACAATCTTTTTAGTTAAACAGTAAAGCGTGGGTTTATAAAGCAAAAAAGATGAGGGGGCAAAAGGAAGGGAAGGTGGTCTAATTAGAGAATTTGGAGATTCGATTAGGATTTTGTGTTCCTTAATTTACATTGTCCACACTGTTTAAAAGTTATTAAAGTGATGTATGTGTGTTGGTCGATATCTCGTGTCTCATGTTGTCAATTGACTAGTTGTTTCTTTAAATGAATTGACTAATTGGTTGCTAAATTTTTTTATTTTTGGGGTAATATTATGGGGTTGCTTTTAAACATGAAAAGTAGGATTAAAACCTTATATAGGATTACATTTGGAGCCATACTTTCAACTGTTGTTCTTGTTACATGTATGCCGCCCGAAATTTCATCATCAGAGGTCTTGCCACCCTTTAGTTTTTTTTTTTCTGATGAAAGTTGCCACCCTTTAGTTGATACTATGAGATATGTAGCATTAGAATTCTCGGAAAAATTGACCCGAATATATATATATATATATACATACATAACTTTTTTTTGGTAAATAATGCTCAAATTGTTTGACCCCATTTATGGGTGGAAGTGTGGAACATGAATAGAAGATTCTAATGAAAAGGAGCTCAGGTGGGCTAGGTATGGTCCATGATAGTACTTTTTTTGGTGAAAAAGGAAGCCAATATGCTCTTCACTTTAATCTATGTATAAATAATGAAGTAGTTTAAGTTCACAATACTTTAAATTCAGCCGGGACTGGCCTCCAAGTTGTCCCACTCACGTATTTAGTAACTTAATCAGACTACAAAAATATGATTCATAAACTAATTTTGTTAAACACATACAATTGAGTGGCTTCAAAATTGAATGAGAAGTAAAAAACGGGTAAACGAAGAAGCAGATTTGAAGTTGCAATGCCTTCAGTGGAGGAACAACGACAGTTTAACATCCTAAAGTTCTAATCAAAATAAGTAGAGAAATTACCTTTTAAACCGAGAAGAAAAATTTGAAGCTCAATGGCTTGACCGCTTAAGTAAAGGAAAGATTATTTGCCATCAGGAGTGTTCAACTTTCTTGTGCTAGGCGAATTGAAAAGGGAGGTGGTAAAGTGTTTAAACTAGGAAGACGATCCAAAGCTGCTTGGCTTGAGTGGAGGTAATGATAATGATCCAAATTAATTCTGTGCTATCAATCGATCACTAACTCCATGGTGGCTAATCAAGACATCCTGAGTTATAAATATCAGAAGATTGACCCCAACATGAGTATACTCAACATGCATGTTTACCTGATGAACTAATCATCTCAAGTATACTTAAGGTTTACTCAATCACTTTTAACATACGACTTCAATCAATAATTGTTGGTACACGTGACAAATTTGATGGTCATATATACTTCATGTTGTCATCTAAAAAATATTATGTAGGCACAAAAGAATGTCATCACTTATGATGTGACATTGTGAAAATAGATCCACATGAACAAGAAGTACTCTTAGAAGGATAGTATTTCAGTGGCCGTCTCCTCTCCTTATCAATTAATTTTGAGTTAAACTGCTACAAGCACAACACTAAATATACTAAAATCGAGATAATAATGTGTATTTGCCAACATGTAGTTTGGCTTTACAAAAATAGCATTCAACCCTTTAGTTTCTAACTTTCTATTTGTTCTTATACAGGAGGATGGTTAAGATATGAAGAGAAGAGGAAAACCAAAGATACTTGAGAAATTTTCAATTTATTTCATTGAAGCGCTTAAACTCATAACAAAACCGTATAGTGTCTAGGTCGATCTTTTTGACAAAATTAAGTTTCAGCTGCCTAGTTCAACAAAAAAAAGTTTCAGTTGTTTGATTACATGTGAGACTATTCTCACATGCCCTCACACGTGTGGTGTGATTAGCTTAACACGTATTTTTTTTTGTTTCAAGTGACGTGAAGCACGTGTAGCTTTTAAGTCTATCACGTGAAGACCTAGTTCTGATACTATGTTAATTTTGTGGTCATCCAATTCAAAACTAATTGACAATGAGTGGAGAAGACCTATATATATTACATTCTTGGTTGCTAGATACTCCCACTCCCGTGTAATATGTGCAATTAGTAAATCACATTCTCTCTAATCAATTCACAAACTTTCCCCTACTAGTACATTCCACAAGTAAGGAATTATGGAATGACCCATTTGTGTTTGTTTTTCTATGCAACCCATTTTGTGCTTGTCGGTTGGTAGAAGAAAATTTAAGGAAACTAAAATCTAAGATATTTAAAGGGAATGGAGGCAAGTCATACAAACCTCAAAATTTCATATGAGGTATAATGATTAAAATGGCGAATGGGGACATTGATTATTATTCGTATAAGTATATAACCTGTGTCACATGTGTCTATTCCGAGAATGTTTTTAACTCCATTTGGGGCCTCTCGAATATTTGAGCCGATCCGGACTCGAAGCATATGATATTTTTTAGAAAAAAATGAAAAACTTGTATGGAGCAAGCTACATTTTTCATCTACCATTTATAATAGAAAAAACAAAGTTTATTAATGACAAAAATGATATATAGTATTTATTTATCCAAGAATAACAATGCTAGAAATATAGTTAGGCATCTATGACACCGTTATTTGAACAAGTCATAATGTTTGTTTCTTCAAAAATATCAAAGATATGAAGTGAAAAAAAAGAGTAGAGAATCAGATTCTGACTTAGAAGAGAGTGAGTTTTGGATTTTAAAAGGGTTAAACTCACAAGCTGGTTTGTATCACAGAGGCAGATTTTTTTGTCTAGAGAAGTGTGTGAGATAGGAGAGAGAGAAAGAGGTGGAGAGGGATAAGAAGGGAAGTTTTGTGAACAGATTAGAGAGAGAGAGAGAGAGAGAGACCCACTTTTGCAAGTTGGAAAGAAACCTGCAAACAAGTTAAGAGAAGCAAACCTTGGGGGTGGCTTGCTGGCTGGCTTTGGGTCGTTTAGGGGTGAGAAGGGGGGCCTGGACTGGACTGGACTGCGCCTCCTTTTTCTGATACCGAATTTATTAAACAGCGACAATACACCTTTGGGCTTTGGCCCAACCCCCCAACCCATCCCTTTCTTACTTTTGGGGCCAACTGATTTCCCGTGAGAAAGTTTTTTTTGAACCACAGTCATTTAGAAGTATATTTTATGTTTTGACTAACACAATAAATTTTGAATATTTTTATAGATAAATGTCATCACTTTCATTTTGAATGAGAGTAGTGGAAGAATAATGAGGTGTTGTTTTCGTAAAGTGTATTTCATAAATTGAGTTCGTTAGAATTCAAAAGTATGTTGTTTTCTCCTATGTGAATGATATACAATGTCTTTCTCCTCTCTGCTATCTCTCCGGATATCTCACGAAGGTTGCAAGTTCCATTTTAATGTCTTTGAAAACACTGAGTTTCACTACATTATTTGACATGAATACATCATAGGCTAGACGCATAGACTAAACAATGAAATATCATTACCTGATATGATTGGAAAATCAAGAAAACGAAATATAGATACCACTCAATCTACGGAGGTACTTTCGACGTTGTTGTATTGATTTGATGAATATTATATACTTTAGTTATACACTAGGGTATATCTCGTGCCCTAGGACACGGACATCAAATGTTACGAAATTTATTGTTATATTTTATTGAGAGAGAGAGAGATTTTTATTTGTTATTATTTTTTTGTTTCTTTTCTCTTAAATTAATTATTATTTTATTGAGAGAGAGAGATTTTTAATTTCTTTTTTTAACTCTTGAAATTTATTTTGTTTCTTTTTTTCTTAAATTAGAATTTTTATTTCTTAGAAGGGAAGGATTATTGTTTTTTAAATAGGTAACTATATTTCTACGAAGGACTATATCTTAAATTTTGAAAAGGGCTTCTAGACAATATCCTTTATCAAAAAAGGATGTTTGTCCCAGTCATCATTTTCCCTTCTGTTTTATATAATAGATTATTGCGAAACAATAGAAAATAAAATTATTAATGGTAAAATCAAACAATATAAACCGTATTTTTATACATATAAACTGAAATCAAATTTCAAAAAAAGAAGATAGAGGGGAAGAGAAAATTAATCTTCCTCCATAATAACGAAATAGGACTTTAGATTCTTTGAATACACATGCCCACATACTTGGATGTACCTTAAAAATTAGACAATTGAAGTAAGGAATTTTGTCAAGTTTAACAACAATTTTGCTTAAAATAAGAAAAAGATAGGAGTCCACGTCAGCGCCCGTGGGAGTTCGTCAACTTTCTAAAACTAGGATTAGGTCAGAAAACCGTTTTAGTGTGGGCGGGCACCCCCACAGTGAGGCACAACTCATCCCTACTCTTTCAAAATCAAAGTCTTTCTTAGAGAGAGAGAGAAGAGGGAAAGGGTCCCACTCAACTTGATGCACAAATGCTTACTTCACTGTCAATTGTCCTTCATATGTTAGGGATCATTATCCTAATCCTATGACAATAAAACAATATCATATGACAGAACATTGAGTAAGCACGTAAACTGCATCGCACGCAGTATCAATATTGGAATTGCTCTGAGAAAGTGAAGGTTAACGGCAAGTTCCAACAATGTGAAACCTAGTGCTTCTTAGTTTCTGAAAGAAATACGCATATCGTTGACTTACATGTCAGATAACCAATGTATGTTATTCCAAATACATTGATGACAATTGCTTCCACTACAAAGTGTTTGGATATATATATATATATATATATATATATATATATATATATATCTCATACTACTATGACGACCTACAATTGAGAGCGATGAAAGTTGTTCTAAAAGCCGTGAAGATTGTTAACATTTATTCTACAAAGAATAATAAGTATTGGTGTCTCAAACCCGAGATTTGTATGATGTAAACCAACTTAAGTACCTCTTATAGAAAAAGACAACCCACGGGTTGTTCGTGGATTGAAAGTGTGGATAGCTTACAAACCCGTTCTGAGACAGTTATATGCACAGACGTCCACTCATTTGTACATCACACTCCATATACGTGCAACACCACTTCAAGGTCAAGTGATTTAGGCTCAAACAATAGAACGATCTAATAGGCAAGTTTGATCCTTTTTTTTTCTTTTGAATGATTAGCGTGCCTCGAACCCTTGACACCTAAAGCGGAAGACTAAACTTCTTAACGCTCCAATCAAAGGTTGTTGGCAAGTCAGATTTGTTTGCATGGTGGTCCTTGGGGAAGGATGGGCGGACAGCCTAGAGAACTACTATGAAAGGTCCCACGTAGTATATGAATGTAGGGAAAACCTAACCTTAAATTTGATGGGCCTCCTAGATTGTGACTGCGGAAACATTTAACACTTCTGTTTACTTCATTAACTTCACTATATAGTATGGAATTCTCTCTCATTTATTCCATGTGTATATTAAATGCTTTAATGTGAGTATATATAACTGAAGAATTATCTAAAATAGTGTACCACTGTCACTATTATCGAGAAAATTTTCAGTTGAAATTCACAGTATGTATATTATTATAAAGCGTAACTTAACTCACAAACCTGGCAGAGGAAAAACAAAATGACACAATTATAAGAAGAAATTACATCAAATATTATATGGAAAATCTGATAGAGTCCACGTGAATCACATTCCCTATAAGTAGAGTAGAGGGATGGGTACTGGTGATCATTCTTAAATGTCCTGGCACTTTGATATTTTGCTCGTTTCAAGATATCAATGAACTTGCTGCCTGTGAGAGTTGAATAAGTTTTATAACTCTTGCGTTTTCATACTAGCGATACATTTGTCCCAGCGCATAGTGTGTCTGGATCTTATGTTAGACTCAAACTGTTTTTTCTTATCGTGTTGCTTTAACAAGATGTTCCATCAGGATATATCCGTGGCTCAACTTGTTGACTTGAGCTGACAAAATTAGCTCGCGTTTCAGGCTCTAGTAGAGGATTGTTCCAGAATCAGTCTCCTAAAGTAACTGAAGAGACATACATACATGATACCACTCAACCAAAATTGACGGACTTGATTCAAACGACTAGTGTGCAACCTTGATCTAGAATCAGTTGCACCTAGTGTGAGCTTGGTGAGATCAATAACTAGTTCAATTCCACAATGGGTTGGAATTGGTCATTTTGATGTCATGCTTATTTGAAAAGAGCAATGTTTGGGGGATATGATATGTGGTGGGTGGTGAAATGATAATACTCCTAATAACTAGTAGGTAGGGTCCCAAGGTGAATGAATGGATGGACTGGAGCAGGAAAACAGTATAAGGTAGGTAAAAGTAGAGAAAGAAAGAGATGGGGTGAGATGGAATGTGTGAGTTATGGGAACACAAAGAATCTCTGTAAGTGTGGGTCAATTGCTTCTCTGCTCCCCCTTCTCTATAAGTATTTAGTTGAATGTCCATATACCTCATTCATGCATGCATGGAGATGTGTGTATATATATATATATATATATATGCATGCATGTATGGATCATGTGAACTATACAACGGTGTCAGACATACCATACCATCTTCATCCATGAATGTCTTCTTTCTTCATCACAACTCAATTCTAGGTCACTTTCCTACAGATTTTATTGCAAATGCCAAATAGATAAGTTATATAGGCACCACTATTTTCCCTAATCCCAACCATCATACGTCGCTCGCACCACTCAAATTTGCCTTGCCTCCTTTATTGGAGTTATCACCAAGTCGGACTGTGCATAGATAGTATTAAACGATCTGTATTCGAACTTGAGCACGGTCTTTGACCAACAGGCATTACCAACTAATGTTCATCACATGCAGATATTACAGTAGCAGCAGATAGATAAGCATTTGCTATTATAAGATTAGAAGAAAGCAAATATGTTCTGAAAAGGAAAGAGAAACACAGGAACAAGAATTTTCTCCAAATCGACAAATCCCACTGTCGGAATCTACTTGAAAGGGTATATGGGTATGCATCGGATAACCATTTCAAGTACTAATTTGGGTAATAGACTATGATTACAGATTCCGACTTTTTCTACCATAGTTGTATTATCAGATTAATAAACTCCGATTTCCTACTTTTTCTACCATAGTTGTTTGTCGGTTTACAAGATGCGGTCCTGGAAACTTCTCGTTTAACAGCTTGAGAAAACTTGAACTGAAACTTAAAGTAGGAACTATGCAAAACAGATACAGTAAAAACCAATAAACAAACTTAACGGGGTGTCATTATCCATGTTACTTGTAAACTCTGTTATTTCTAACACTACGGTAGTGTTTAATTTTTCTTTCAGTCAGATGTGAAATCTAACTCTAACATCCGGATGACTCGAGACGCATTTCAGAATGTTTGTTTCTGTCAGACTCGTGTCTAAATGTCTGATAAGGGCTGATTTTAGGTCCGTTAAATTGGACAATACAGTTACAAGATTTCGTTTCCGACAATGAGAAGAAAAAAACACTACCTAATGATATTTCAATGTAGTCATTAACCACGTGAACATGACACTGGTGACTGGACACGAACTGCAATTCAAGCGGCATATGTTTGAATTTAGTCAACAATAGAACTTAGTGATACAGATGTATAAAGGAAGTAAGGAAGCCTACACCAAGATTAGTTCATTTAAACTTGGATCATTCAGCAATTATGAACAATTTTACTTGATGTTTACTTGAGATGGAGAGTACAATAAACAAACAGAAATGAAAAAAGGTTTTACCTCTAGATCCTCAAAGATACAGCAGTACCGGTATGTCTTCCTGCATTTGTCGAAGCTTCAATTTCAATGGGGTTCTGCAGATTTTCAAGATTATCGACAAAATCTCTTTAACCCTGCCAACATTTCAAGTATAGTTAAGTAGGTAATGAATTCTTCAGGTCTGGCTGAAAGCTAGGAGACACTGATAATTTAAAGCACATTAGTGACCACTGCGAGCTCGTATTTGTTAAACGAACGTATAACAAAGAAAATAATGGGGGGGGGGGGGGGGGGGGGGAATTAAACACAATGTCCATTAATCGAACAACGAAAGTTAGAATATGATGTGCTGTAGCAGACCAACATTTAGGTCTTTATACTACAAATGAGATTTATGTTCGCACAGCTTATGCGTAACTATAAGACTTACGATAAACAGTTTCAAAAATTATTTTAGGGAATTGGTTTTTCATTCTTATCCATAGAACTATTCCGAGGTCTCAGTCCGCGCGGCCATTATGTGACGTATGAAGAGAAAACCATAATATAAACGTTCAGTACATCTTATACTTTTATCTACTAGACTACTAGCGTAAACATCTGTCTTGCATAACTATGCAATATGCATCCATTCACAAACCGTACGGCCAACTTCTTTGTATGCCAAAACGCCAACATGAGAACTTAGGGAATTAACATCAAAGTAAGCAAAAACAAAGCACAGAAAACAGCAAAACCGAAAACAAATAATACAATTCAAACAAAGGAATAGAAACAAAATGGGCTTGTAGGCCTGGCTCTGCATCATTGCACATATCATACGAAAACATCTTACATTTCATGGAAGCACAAACTAAACGAGAGCCTCTCTTCATACGCCTTACAACAAAGTACCTATCAGATTAAACTCAAAACACACAAATATGCACACAACTTGCCAAAAAATTTAGGTTTCAACTAGCCTCTGGCAGCCAGCACATCCAAATGCTTAGTACGACCATTGGGTGAAGAAACCTCATCACTAGGACTCCTACTGTTTCTCTTTCCATAAAAAGAATTCTCTTGCATATTTGGAACTTCTACAACAAAATTATTCTTGAAGGTTACTTGATGAAGGTGCAGAATTGCAAGCATGCTAACTGCAACCAAAGCAGTGTTACCTAATACCCCACCCATTTGCTCCAACTTAAGAGTTTTTTTGGCAAAAGAGAAACTAGATAACATAACTCGCATCAAAATGTTTGACCTTTTCCCTTCATGATTCACCAAATTTTCACCAGACTGGCTTCTTGGTGACCCAACAAGATTTTCCGGAGCAACAAAACGAGTTGAATCGTGAACATCACCCACAAAGGCAAGAGCTTCTTCAATGACTCTGTAATTCTTACCATGGTGATCGGCCAGCCTCATCGCAAGAATAACACGACTTTGCTCTAACCGTGCAATTGCAGCATCTCTTTCTGCCCGTTGCTGTGATTGTACAGTCTGCATAAAAAGTGGGACATCAACATGGGTACAACACAATCTACACACTCGATAGATAACAATTTTCCATGGGTCATATTTGGATCTTCATTCACCCAATACTTAATTTCGAGTTTAACGACAAACTATTTTCATGTCGAAGAAAAGGCAAAGCAAATCAACACATTTAAAAGTTTATTATTTGTATTTGTTTCTGATTTTTTAACCAAAACACTGTATGGGAAGACCAAAAATCATAGAAATCATTCCAAAATCAACCATTTTATATATTGATACCACAAGAAAGTATTGCAGGAATTGAAAATCATACATTTGGAAGGAAATACACCAATAAAGAATATAATTCTCATGGAAACCCTTTACTATTTTCCTAGGAAATGAATATATCAGAAACAAATTTTGAAGCCATCAAGCCCAACACTAATCTTAACCTCTTTCTAATAAGAAAGTTCTTTCAGCTTGGGACTGTATGCCCTAACAAATGAATTGAATGGGTTCTATTATAGAAGTTAGTTAAGATAAAAAAGTATCAGCTTGTATATAATATAAGACTAGTAGAGAGTAGTTATAGAGAAGAAACCCTAGAAACTTACATGGAAAAACTCAAGCTGATCTTCTAGGTTTTCAAGAGCAGTACGAATAGCATTAAGACTCTTAGCTTCAGCAATAGCAGCAGCATCATCAACAACAAGACGAAAATCTTTAACGAAAACAAATCCAGTTCTCCGTTCATCATCGTCTTCGCCATTGTTGTGGTTGTTGTTTGGTTTTTTCTTTTCATCGCTATTGTTGTTACGATAATCAGCAGACTTTTTAAGGGGGGTTTTGATTGAATTGAGAAAATGAGATCTTGAAATTGAATGAATAGCATCACTGAGTTTGTCGTGTAAATCCCAAATTTTCTCTAAAACAGCTTCAATTTCTTCCATCTCCATTTCCCATTTCATCATCGCCAAGAATTAGGGCTGGCTTGGCTTGATGAGAGAGAAAAAAAGAGTGACCAAAGCGAAGGAGGACGTACCTTGTTCTTTACTTGGCGTAGGAAGAAGGAAATTCTAAAGTGTAATAAAATTTACGGAAATGCTACAATCCCGAAAAAGTTTGACTAAATTTTGTTACGGACTGACGTGGCAACACTTTTGAAAAATTGACCAAATCTTAGCGGTTAATTGATGAACGGCCCAGATTGAGTCTCTTTATCTGTAAGTCAGAGAGAGTACGGGAGGGAGAGAAAAGGACTCTCCATCTACTCTTCTCTTTCTAAGAGCATCTCCAATGGGACACTCAATCTCTAACACTTAGAGTGCCACATTTGATTTTTGAGAGTTTTTGTTAAAAAACCATCTTCAATGGAACACTTTGTTAGACACTCTAATATGAGGTGGACACATTTATTATAGAGTGTCTAGAGAGAGAAACTCTAAAATGAGAGTGTCTACTTGAGACTCTCTAAGTGTTACTTTAATATTCCAACCAATAGAAAACTTTGCTTTTCAACCACTTTTTATCTATTGAATTGAAGATGGACATGTGTATTAGAGCATCTCCAATGCAAAACTTAAAAAAAACTCTATTTGGCTTATGTGTTGAGTCTCAATTGAGATTCTCTTTCCTATGTGGCTAACTTGAGTGTCTCTAATTCAAGGCCTTCTCCAATGCAACACTCTAAAAAACTCTAATAGATACACATGTCATACATACATTTAATAGGAAAAAGTGGTTGAGAAAGAAAAGCTTTCTATTGGTTCAAAAATTAAATTTGATGACTAGGACACTTAAGACTCTCAAAAGAGATCTCAAAAATAGAGTTTCTAGTTGAGACATCTTAAAACTTAATGCTTCCACATCAACTTAAGATCTCAATTGAGTTTTGCGTTGGAGAGGTTTTTTCTCAAAAAAAACTCTAAAGTCCTAGGTGGCACTTAAGATTTTAAGATTGAGTCTTGCATTGGAGATGCTCTTAAGTATAGAAACTTTAGAGATCTCCATTGGAGATCAACAAAAATTAGAGTGTCTCTATATTAATATTTAGGAAAGAGAATCTCTATTGACACTTGACAATTAGGATTTATAGAGTGTTTGTTAGAGTGTCCCATTGGAGATGCTCTAAACCTCCATTAAAACTTAAATCAATAGCTAAAAGACCTAAAATTACTTCTTTCCATAAAAAAGAAAAACAGAGATATTGAAGGGAGCTGGAGATTTATCTCCATTGCTGATTTTATAGATAGCTGAACATATTCCAGAGAGAGAAAAGAGTTAAAGAGAGCTTGATTGGTATGTTTTAAACAGAGAAAGAGATGGGAACGACGGATTGATCTTGAGAGAGAGAGCTGGAGTTAGAGAATTCGAGATTTTGAAGAGTGAGTGAAGAACAAGTATATTTTAGAGAGAGAGTTCTAGGTAAGAGATGAAAACCGCATTAATGGGGGACATTTTTAGAGAGAGAATCAATCTGGCCCGTTCTTTAATTGATGTCCCAGATTTGGTCAATTTTTCAAAAAGGTTCTGCCACCTCACTCCGTAACACAATTTCGTCAAAATCATTCGGAATTGTAGCATTACTGTAAAATTTAATTTAATTGATGGGACTGTATATATGTGGGACCTTTTTTTTTTTTTTTTTTTTTTGATGAAACTAGGCTCAGCCTAACTTTATTAACTCTCAAAAATCATCGGAATGTTGGATTGATCTGTCTCCAACTGACTTACAATGCTTTCAGGAACATCAACCAAGGTACTTGGTACATCATACGAATTTGTAACAAGAGAATAAGCTAATAAATGTGCGACTTTATTCGCATTTCTTGGACAATAAGAATACGTACACTCGGGTAGTTGTTGCATCATGGTTTGTATATCCATTATAATTGCTCGAATTTTCCATGGCATATCTTCTTTCATCGAAGAGCAGGCTTGTACAACCGTCATCGAATCACCTTCAATAGTGCATTTATATTCAGGCAAGTCAATAACAATCTCCATGGCTAGATAAGCAGCTTTTGCTTCAGCCTCAAGAGCCGAGTTTGCTGTTGTAGAGTGCACTCGAGCTAACACATAATCTTGTTAGTATTTTTAATACTAATGACTAATGTGGACTAATATATGTATTAATTACATAATACATGTTATTTCACTTAAGGGTCCCAAAAGGTGATCTAATCAATTTATACATTATGGACCATAAAATATCAGTTTGAAGTGTGGGGAGCGTATTAGCAATATGTCATGTGTAGAGCCCTCAAAAGTAATTATCAAAGAATAATGGGCTATTTAATAATTACTTGGGTAACTGCTAGTAACTACCTAGGCAGTTCCCATATTATTCAGGGCAAATCCCTAAACCAGAGAAGAGAGACGTGATTTTCCCAACTCCCATTTTGAGAAATCAGAAACAACCTCCATTCTCAAGGTTTAGTAGATATTGTCCAAATCTTAGGGTTAACAAGGAAACCTTCAAGTATCTTCAAGCTATGGATTCGGGTAAGTACCTAAAACCTCCTCATCTCTTTAATTCATCAAATAGAGATCTTGGTTTAATTCATTATTTGTGTTTTGTTATTTATATGCATGAGTAATGAATTTTCCATCAAATCTCCCTTTGAGTTTCTGCAAATGGCTGCTATGTTAGCTTTTCCATCTTTAAATCCAGCATCGAAATTGATTTTTAAAGAATCGATCTCTCCCGCCCCAAAATTTCTAATTTGGATTTTTCTTTTTTGATGAAATATTCTAATTTGGACTTGAGCAACCAGTTTTGGCCCGTTCACAAATTTTCGGGTAAGGAATCTTTCCCGTTTTGTCCGGATGACTGAGTGGACATATAAGACTTGTGCCTGTTCTGTCCGGCCCAGTTGAACTAGTGTCCGTTTCTCGCCCATCCGGATCGATTCCCACCCATGTGTATGAGGAGTATGATAGATCATTTTAGTGAACATGAGAGTTAGAACATTCTCTTTTCTTCTCCTTTTCTCCTACAGGAGATCGTTGAAATAAATAAAAAATTGTATTCCAATACTCATATTAATAGATTTCTTTAGACTAGTTATATGTTGTGTGTTGTAATTTCAATGATTTCCACATAAAGTGGTGAATGATGTCTTTGAACAATTATGTATCCAGAGCCCTTGTCGCAGATGGATGTGTCATGAGTTCCATGCATATTGCTTTTCAATACAGTTTCTTTCAATTTCATTAACGTTTAATGTATGGGTTCTTTGTTACCCACTATGGTAGAATATTCTTGTGGTACTTCAATACCTACGCGTGACACATTCCTTCTATTTCTACAAGAAAATTAATCTCTTCCCCTCGCGATGCCAATTGTATCCACTTGACCCTTTATAACCAGAGAGAAAAAAACGACCATAATAAAGGTGCTTATTATCTTTTTTTGACACTACCACTATAGTGTCCGAGTAGATTTTTGGTACTTCCGCTCTAGATAGTAATTTTAAAAAAGTTAATCCCCCATTAGTTAAAATCGATTAAATTGCAAGAAGAAAATTACGAGAGATAAGAGAGAAATAGAAAGAGAAGATCGAGGAAAGTAAACACAAGGATAATTCCGGAAAGTTAAAAAGATACGCAACGGTTAATGGATGAAACTGTTAGTAACTTGGGGCAAAACTTTGCATTTAGAAAAACAATGGGCTAAACTTGCTATCGGTCGTAATAGGAACTAGACCAAAAAATTTTTGTCATGTACTAGCTTCTTATAGAATTCCTTCATATTATAACTAAAAATTCAGATTTCATCTGAGCAAATATTTCCCCTTCACCATGAATTACATTACTCTCCCTTAAAACAACAACATTGAAACAAATGCAGAAAACAAGCCACCAGTCAAAACAATGTTACGATAACTCGATTCAGCCGATGATTTAGCTAATACGGGCGGCTCAGCAGTCGGAGGGGCGGCGGCAGAAGGTTCGAACTGGGGACCACCAGAACCGGTGCCGTTGATGACGGTGATGCTTAACTTTTGCCCTAATTCACAATGAGTACCAACACCACAATAGTAGTAATGTTCACCAAGTTCATTGAGCTCTAGAACAAGTGGACCTTTATAGAGCATTTGAACCACTTTTTTCTGAGAACATACTGCAAAATCTTCCTTGCTTACTTCAAGTATATTTTGAACACCAGTCGTGAACATGAACACTGTAACTTCCCAAAGTTAGCTCAAAATGCAAAATTCAAGTACAATGATTACTATATTATATTTTTAGTACATGGGGAGAGGGTGTATACTAGGGGTTGGAAAAAGGCTTGCGAGTCTGGATCCACCCACAAACCGCCTGTGCGCGATGTGTTCAGGGGCGCCAAGTGTCCAAGACTGACACTACTCGTCCAGACCACCAACTCTGTTGGAGTGGGCCGAAAGTTCTCCATTTTTGAATTTTGTGATGTGTATTTGTGTGTTGTTTGGACTACTTTTGATTAAATTGTTATAATAACCAGTCTTGGTTATATACACTGTAATAGTTAAACAATTCTTTTACCGTTTTTTGAACATTTCAACCATGGTTGGAGTGGTAAGAGGTATAATCTTTCACTTTAGAGGTCAGGGTTCAAGGCAGATGTTGAATAATTCAAAAAAAAAAACATTTCAGAAAATTTACCCAATTTGTCGCCGATGCCGAAAGTTCTAGGTTTAGCCCAATCTTGATAGTAGGTAACATTTGGAGGGACAGTCCAACCAAGTCTTCCTCCAACAATGTGATCAATACCTGCAACAGCAGGTCCCATTTGAGCACAACCCATGGCAGCAAATAGGATTAAAGAGACAAGAAATTTCTCCATTTTTGTTTCTTTAATTCCTTCTCTCAACCTGATGGGTTTTTGTGTTGAAGGTATTTGAAGATAGTCTTTTAGAGTTTTCCACCTTCCTTCAACACAAGGAAGAAGGAGAGAAACAAACAAGAATTTTAATCCAAATATATTTACTATTCTTTATGGTCATAACTACTATAATTAGCTCTGTGTTTTAACCATGAGATTAACCAAGTAATAATAACAAACTAGTACTATTAAAAGCTTTAAACCATGTCTTAAACTAATTTCTTTTGTTTCTGAATTTTGTGATGTTTAGAGAGATGTTTGACCAAGTCAGGATTCCTAAATTTGAAAAATATGGTTGGATTTCCTAAAAATAATTTTAATGTGGGTTTGGATGAAGGAATCATGATTTTTTTGACTTGTTTGATAACTAGTAAGAATCTTAAGATTTATAATCATTAGATTTTCTTTTTAAACACTTATTTAAAATTAATATTGAACAATTTGTTTCTCGAGAACTGTTTTCTTAATAAAATAATTTCATCAATCGATATTTTTTTAAATCGTTCTCCCGAAAACCGTTATTTTCCAAAAACCGTTTTATCCAGAAAAAAAGAAACTATATTGGAAAAAAAATGATTTCTTAAAAAAGTGTTCACGAAAAAAACGATTCTGGAAAAAATAGTTTTTGAAAAAAAAATTTAAATAATTATTTCGTAGAAAAAAAATTGTTTTTAAAGAAATATTTTTGAGTTGATTTTAAGTTTAAAATTTGAGTTTAAAAATCTAAAATCTTAGCAAATTTTAGAAAGTAAGGTGGATTTTAGTGGATTCAAGACTCCTATGATTTTTGGTAGCCAAATAGACTAAGAAATCTTGATTCCTATCAAATCTCATTTTTAGTAGAAATCTCAGAAATCCAGCATCCAAACACACTAAAAAAAATCTGTTGACTTTTTACCGCAAACATGTCATTGTTCAAATTAAACCATTCAATGTAGATTTTTCGTTTTCATAGGGTATAGTTCAGTGTTTCTACGCCCGACTATATAATGTGAAACTCCATAACCATTAATTTATATTCGAAAATCACATTATGAATCTTGAGATCTAGATTATTTAATCATTTGTTGTAACGAAAATAAAAGAGAATAACAAGTGAGAAAATAAAATAGATCAAGAGAAAAGGTTAATTTCTTTTAGCTTCCGCTTTGGGACCAATTCACCGTTTTAGCATTTTGGGGTGAAGGCAAAAAAAAATTCATCTTATTCCATAAATACTCTTAGGAGCAAAAACAAAATTAATTTCCAAATAAGGAATACCCTTCATCGAAGAAGATGATGAGATGGCGAGAGGAAGATACGAAGTGGAGGAAAAAAAGTGACGAAATAGAAGAGAGAAGGGGATTTAAATGTTTTTAAGTTTTTTGGAAGTTAATTGGTGTGCTAAAAATATTGAGAACTACATATTGTATGTTAACAATTCTTTTCCCTTAAGAGGTGATTAGGGTGGTATGCTAGCCTAGTGCAACCAGCTATTTACATACTGAAACAATTTCACCAAACGAACTTCAGCAAAACCAAGTTAATGGAGTTCAGGAATTCAAACAAGTTAATATCTTGATCTATGTCTCTTCAAATAATCATTATCTCTCTCTAACTAGTAATCCAGTTTTCATTTACAATGAGATGCAGAATTTGCATTTAAGTTCTAAGAAGTTAATAGAGCTCTCTACTGATTCCGTTCAAATTTTGAAACAAAAAAAATTTATTCAAAGTTTCTTAAAGATCGGAGTGTTACTACTCTAAGGCAATATTGGAAGATAAATCATAACCCCAAGGATTTATGATCTGATGACCCCATTGGGTTTGAGATAGCTCGAAATCAGATCATCAGATCCGATGACCCCAAGGAAGATAAATCATGGGCACGGAGTCGTTTATAAACTGTTGGTGTCGACCCAGCAGAGTGGAGTCTTTGGTGTCGACCCAGCAGAGTGAAGTCTTTGCCCTATCGCTACCAAGGTCTTAACCATTTTTCTCATCTTTAAACGCTTCATGTCAACCAAACAAAGTGAAACTATAGACATGTATTATCCATGGAATGGCGACGTGTATTGGCGACATAGACATGAAAATCCGTTAAGCTACTCTCGACGACTCACGCAGAGAGAGACCTATTCAGATGTCATGACAGCAGCCTCTCTCTCTCTCTCTCTCATGCTCTGTCTGGGCCAGTATAGCTCGTCATGTAAGGACTCGGCCAGACCCTTACCAACTCAGGGGAATTAAGGATGCAGAATTCATACAGAGAAAGGTGAAGTTCATCATGACAAACAAATAGAGAAAAAAGGATGAAAACTCCATCCATTACCAATCAGAGTTATCTACTTACTCTTCCCATCAAAACACAAACCACATTAAGTTGCAACAGCATCAAACTAACATCATTTACAAACTGCATAACAAACTCTCTCTCTCTCTCTCTCAATTATCTTTTGGTGCCTCCATTAATTAATCACAGGGATGAAGTTAAAAGAAGGAAGAAGATGATGCATCGAGTGGGTGGATGAGATAGGTAAGAACTAGTGCCACAAGCATCAACACATAAGCAATTCCTTGGTCGATTGATGTCCCTGCAACAACAAAACAACAATATCTCTGTAAATTTGACAAATTCATGCCGCAAGATAGCAAATATAGACACAATGAAAGCCAAGAAGGAAAAAGACCCTCTTCTTTCTTGACAAATCCCTGTTCAATGGGCAAACAAGAAAAATATTCCTGAAAGAAACCATTACTTAGAACCTAGATGTAAACCCTCAAAAACCAAAAAGGAAGACACAAGAACACAAAGGACACCATAACGACTATAACTTTCATAATCAATTTGAGTAATTTCAATAGTCGGAACAATCTAGCAAAAGCAGATGAACTAACTCAAATGACAACAAAAGACATTTGAATGATTTTGTGAAACAAATGGCTACCACAAAAATCTAATAGATGACTTAAGAAATTCCTTGTTGGGGCTCCGCGCACTGGGAAAACGCTCTAGCGGCGGGATACTGGCCACTAGTTATGAAGCTCCAACAAGGTATCGATAGTTTTGAGCATATATTTGTACGAAAAATTTTAAATTTTGTAAAGCAAATGAGAAAACAATATCATGAAGTTGCTACTAAGATTCCTGATATTGATAGAATTTGACAGGGTATAGTTTCAAATCATGGATCTGCCATTGAGAACAATAATGGGGCCATATCTTTTAGGAAGAGAAGACTTTAAATACCTTCAAGCCACAAGCTTTTATTTATAAAAATCACAAGAAAAACATGAAATTAAGTTGTATGCTGGAATTAAAAATTAAAGTTGACTTGGAATAACCTAAAGAAACGATTTACTTGCAGATCTACAACAAAAATATAATGAAAACAAACAACATTATCAACAAATCATTACAAACCTTAAAAGAGATTTCAATGGCAGAAACTGAAGAAATTACTATAATATGAGAGAGAGATAGAGAGAGAGAGAGAGAATATATACCATCACTGGTGGGAGCAGGAGCAGGAGCCAAAGTTTGTGCTCGAACAGCAGCAGGAAAAAGAATGCTGAAAATAAGTGAAACAATCGCCGCAAAAAAGTAAACCCTAGAAATCGCCATTATAAAACGAACAGATAAATGAAATCAACAAATCTCTCTCTCTCTCTAGCCTCTTTCTCTCTATAATCTCGAAAATGAAAACTCTGCTTTGAAGACTCCGTAGAGCCACAGAGATTACCCAAATTGAAACCCTAGAAAAGAATTCTCTCTCAAATCACAACTACTCTCCTCGTTCAAATTAGTTATTTTTAGGTTTAATGATATGAACGTTCAATCTCGAGGTTTTTTTCTAAAGAGAGAAAGAAGAGAGAAGTTATAAACCTATTTGTAGTCGGGTTTTTCTCAACTGAAAGAAAAAACCTAGAGAGAGAGAGAGAGAGAGAAAAGAGGCCGAGTAAACGGTCGTTCCGTCACGTGGTGGGGCCGGATGGTGGTGTCTCTCGGTCCTATTATAATTGTTCTGCTCCATGTGATTTTCCCCCCTTCCAGTCTGTCAGCGAATTATTCGCATCTTACACGTCAGTTATTTTGTAACCCTTCCTTTAAATTTCAAATTTAAATAAGAGAAGCAAGCTTCTTGACATGATTATCACAACCGTTTGAGCCCTAGCCTAGATAGTGGCATGAGGTGAGTTTATGAACCACACCCAGGCTTAGTTTGGTGCGACTGAGAAACAGTCAAACAGACTGTCGTGTTGTAGTCAGACTCCAAAAGTCTCGACCTTCCTCCAACACTAACAGCAGTGGCGTGACTGGTCAAAATTTAGTAAAGTAGGGAAGAAAGTAGGTGGGTCGCTATATGTGTAATGTGTTGCATGTCAAGTTCAATGATAAGTCTTTTGGTCGTGACCGATTGACAAAACATATTTAGAGACAGCCTTTATAGGCTAACAAGGTCGGTCATAAAGTACTAAATGAAAGTGACTAGTCTGGCTAAGAACTCAAGTGAAAAGGGAAAAAAAAAAACAACGGTTTTGAATTAGGACATTGAGCAATTAGTTCAAGAAAACATAGGTTTTGATTCATCAAGTTTCACATGGTTAAAGTGAAGTTTGAATGCTAAGCGCAATTGGAACTACACTGGACACAATACCAAATGACTTATCAACATTTGAGGAAAAACTATGCAATTAATTCTTATGCATTGCTCCTCTACTTTTATGCATTGTGTACTCTTTTTTTATGCACAACCGAAATATTTTGACAAACAATATGTACAGTTGGATTGTGTACAGTGTAAAATGCATATCGTAGAATGCACAATGCACCTAACATTATGCGAGATACAAGGGGTACGTGGTACATACAATGGGGGTATATGTTACATACCATCGAGTAGAGTGACATTTTTGCCACTCCGAATCTCACTTTTTGGCAAACAAAATCTGACTCTTTGACCTCATTTTTGTTTCGCATGGGACCTCTGGCCTATTTGGGTATTTTTTGTGGACCTTTTGCACAACCCCTTTTAACCCTTTTAAATTGGACTCATTCCGTTCTAACCCTCTTTATAAGCAAAACCCTGTTTGGTTCCGTGTTTTTCATAAATTTGACTTTGGCCCTTCCCTTAGAATTTCATCCAAGGTTATCTTTTTCTCCCATATTACCATTATGATCGAGCTGTTTCTCTGCATTTTCTCTCCTTTTCTTCTTCTTGATGCAGCAAAGCAGAAGCCCCTTCAACCAGAAAAAGGGTCTTCAGCTGCAGAATGCTGTTTTCCATTTCAGCTCCACAAAAAGCTGTGCAGTATTCTCACTCTTCTCCTCATGAAAGCATATGTCAAAGAACAAATATTATCAAGAGGGATTCACCACTAACTAATTCTGTCTTTCAACAGCAGATTAAGTAATCAGAGTTAGAGAAGATAGCAAACAAGATTATTAAAGTTAACCTAGATTTTTCCTTTATCAAGATTCACAGCTGACTATATCTCCTCTACTATGTGCTCTCCCAAAAGAAGAACGCTCTCATGGAGTCATCGTCTCTACTTGTTACGTTTTACGGCACGCCTTCCTTGGCCCTTCTTAGGCGGACCTTTCCCACGACGTTTCAGCATTTCAAGCTTCGACAATCGCCTACAACAAAAGATTGCAGAATTAACTTTTAATATACGTTTTTGCTAATGACCAATATATACTCGAGTATGTAATTGTTTATACAAATACTTAGTTACCAAGTGATAGAAAAAGAGTTACAAGTAGTTAGATATAGAAATCACAACCTATCAACTTATTAAGCATCTAGCTTGCATGGTAATATTTCTTCTATGTGACAACAACACTCATGTTATAGTAAAAATAAATAAATTTCTTATGTTCGGAAGTTTGGGTCGAACTTTCAGAGTCACTCCACTAGGTATGGCCGAGAGATACTTGCACAAAATCACGTCGTGGTACCATCTTAATGTTCCACCTTCATATTACTGTATGCGTTATTTACATGTGACAATCTATATAAAAATGTCAACAACACGGAAAGTTGAAAAAAATTGGAGGGGATTAGAATCATTACTCTTGTTCTTGACGAGCCATTACAAGAGGGTCATCCTTCTTAATATCGTACGGGTACCACTGTGCTACCTTTTCACCAATGAGCTTTTTCCTGAGAATCTTGTGAGGAGATCTCTCCCCGGTCGGGTTTAATACATGACCAAATATGCGGGCTCGGGCTTCTGTAACCCCTCTTAGTGTTGCCCCAGCTAACATGAGCTTGAAGCTACTCATTCTCTTCCTTCAGTCTCTCACAATCTATCTAGTTCCTTCACCCGCAACAAGAACTGTAAAACTTATGATAAAAGTATTAACAACGAAAAACTATAACCTCCAAGAATGCGATGCATTAAAGGTCCAAAATTTTGGGTTTCCATGAGGGGTAGGAAACAAGAATATATTGTCAGGAGGAGGCTGAAAGTTAAAATAACAACCTTTAATAATGGGACTATTGTCAGAGCAGGTTCTCTCCACTCTTAAGGTTTATGGGGTCATTCCAGAAAGATTGTCTTTTGGCTAAGTTTAGGTGCAACTGTTAAAGTTTACAATCAAGCTAAAGTTTTCAAAGTACATACAAGCATTTGGTAATTCTTCGTCAACAATCATGGAAGATTTTTGAATTCTTCAACTACTGTTTATCTAAATTAATTTCTGAATCATGAAAGCATTTGGTATTTATCTACTATGACTGTAGTCAGTTTAGCTAGTAAACATATATCCATGGAAACAGCAGGAATGAAGCAGAAACATTGATCATTCATCTAATTGAAATAATACAGATTCGACCCATTATTCTCCTTCACATTTTACATATAATTGGAGATGAATAGATGATGTTATAAAGAAGATTAATACCTGGTTGTCGGTCTCCTTCTTTGTATGAACTTTCAATCTAATTGAGAACCCTAACCCTAGAAAACTGATGTCATTCCAATTCCAACTATGGGTTGCTCTATTCTACAAACAAAATTAGGCAGATTGGTTCGTTTTAGTCTCTCCCCCAGCCTTCTAATTGGTGTGTCAACGTCCCACCTTGACCATATACTCTTACCATTCTCTCTCCATTTGTTCTACGCTCATGTGATATGTTGTCACTTCAGGTGGGGGGCTGCCAACCACTAGCAGTCCAATTGGTCAGTGCATATATTCTACAATGCAGAAGTCCAGGCTCGATCTCATGCAAATCCAGAAATATTAAACTTAAGTATAAATAAAATAGTTTATTTGGACTATAAACCATTTAATTCGTCGAGCTTCAGACCCACTAATATTTCAGCAGTTGTTATCGTGTTTATCACATTGTCTCGTTGAACCAATGTCTCGTAACTACTAATAGATCGTAGTCGATTTCAAAAAAGAAAAAAAGATCAGGTGAAGGGTCAGAGGAAGAACCAAATGGAGGGATGAATAAATTTTTTTTTTAAATTCGGACAAGTGATGGCCCAAAGACCTTTCTGATTGTAACTTTTCATTTACTATTTCTCTTTTACCCTTTTCTTTTTAATTCATTTGTTCTTTGTTCATTCTCTTTTTCCAAATCAAATGGCCAACAAACAGCCAAAGACTTTCAACGAAAAAAAGACACGCAAAGACACAAAATGCTAAACATCAGTTAGTTGCCAACAATAACAACATTGTCTTTCAACAAAAAAAAAAACAATAACAACATTGTCTGATTTGGTTCCAATTGGCAGGTCAAATCAAATAATATTATTTGTTTTAAATACTGTAGTTTTTTTCTTAAAATTCATGTAATACTCATATTTCATCAATTGGCCTGTCCCTAAGCTATATAAGACAGGCAGCTAGTATAGTTTTAGATTATGTCTACAAATTGCTCACCAGGCGATCCAATCAATATAAAACACTAGCAAAATACCAACAAAACTGATTCAGCACATAATGACTGATGCGCCTGGATTTAGTTTCATTCAGTTTGGTCTGTTCAACATTTTTTTTACTCAAACTACCAAACAATCTACTAATTCATAACTGTTTTGCTTCTAAACCCAAGAATACCAACAACCACAGTATGTGAAACCCTAACTAGGGAAGTCAACTCCAAAGTTGGTTCAATCTAATAAGCACAATTACAAGATGGATGAGTAGCAGAAATTCAGACACCTTTAACCCTCGTTTTTTTTTACTCCAAAATCAATTCAATATGCACAACTACATTAACAAAATACTAGTGCAAATCCGAGGCAAATCCATTAACTACAATACAATATAGAGTAACGCATGAACTCGTTATACATCTCTTTTCACACAATCTGCTGCAGCGGACTTCAACAGTAGCTGCCAAACCTAGATGGAAGAAAAGAAATAAAACAATTTTTTTAGATATGAAAGTCATGCAATAGCTAGAATTTAGGTCCAATCTTAAATAAGTTCACTCAATGTTAAGAGAATGATATAACAACTCTTTCTGGGCAGGTAAACAAAATTTGAGCAGGTAAATCTCTACAAAAGAAATCAACGAAAAACAACAGTAGAAAAGGCGAAAACTTACAACATTTTCTCTTTATATTAGTTAAAAATGATAAAACGGCTAAAAGAAACAGTTGTTTAGGGACATGGAAAAAATAGGCATCTTGAGATAACAGGAAACAAAGTAACAATTGGAACCTACCAAAAACTTGCTCCTACTTCTGTTATAACGTCCTTTTTAACAGTAGGTGCAACTTGATTTGCCCAGTGTGTCCTATGACAGACGTGAGTGGAGTCGAAGAGGGTGAGCTTGACAGGAAGGAGCGGGAATGCAAGACCCAAATGGATTTCTTAAGATGACTTGCGCGATGTCGTGAACCTGGGGACTCAATTCAACCCTCTCCCAGACAAAGCCTTGTGTCAAAGCAAAGTAAGTTTGGTCCTAAGAATCTTAACTACTTTCACTTACTGGCACAAGTTCCAGATTCCAATGGGTTAGAATCTGAGAGGTGAGATTGGTTATTTGTTATCATATTGAAAGTAACCATGGATTTATATATGGTAGAGTGTTCAAGTTACAAGTGTTTAAAAGACACTTCAAGCTCAAGGAAATGGGAACACGTGGACCTCTTAGGCTGGGGCAGTGTAACATATGGTGATAGAAATGCAAGTTAGGATGGTAAAGTCAGACGATAGAAATGCAACTCAGAATATAACTTACTGGGTATCTTTTAAGCAGCTAAGTTTGGATTCACTGTCCCCGTGGCATTTCCTTCTCCCGTCAGAGCACGGTCAGGGTCCTGTAACGGAATAGAATCTCACTTAATATCCCGCAAATTGAAGTGTAAGACTGAACAATTTGGTTGCTAGAGAATCATACCTCCATGCCCCACTTAATATAATCTGGTGATTCACATGCTTTGTATTCATCAACTAAGCTCTCGATTATTTCTCGAGATTCATCAAATTCAGAAAGATCATTATCCTATTCATATTTGATGAAACGAGTTAGTTGCTTTAAGTGAAAATATTTTTAAAACCATGCACAGTAGTCAAAGATCATCTGCATGCAAAGTTGCAAACAGACATATATTACATGTAAATTCCATTAATTTGTTCTGGATTTCTTTTTGATCTCCAAGGATAAGACCTGGGAATGAGAGTCTAGTCTAAATATTAGTTAAAGTCTTTAAGCATGTTAGAAAGAAGTGTAGTTGAATTTATTTATGAATATGTCACTACCCAACCTTTACAGAAAAAGATATGCCCCTATCATGTGCTGGTGTCCTACAATAGTCTGGAATTAATGAAGTTTCCGACAGCTAACCTGAAGAACCCCACAAACCCCATCCCTACATTATTTTGTTTCTTGAAACTTAAAAAATATTTACTTGCACTCTTTACGTATTGTTCGACATAAACAGCATATACTCAGGTTGTGTCTAATCGATCTTTTGACAGGGGAAAGAGAATATTTGCTATTAAATTTTGAATTTCTTTAATTAAAGGAAAAAAGTTCCCTCGATAACCAATTCTCTACAAAATATGGAAAATTGTGACCCAAACTGCCCCATACGAAAAATTCTCTTATGATTTGACAATATTTTTCCCTTTCTGTCAATTCACAACCAACTGCAGCCCTAGATAAAAAAAACTGATAATACAATAGCAAAAAGTGTCTGGCACATGAGTAGTCAAATGCCAATCTGGAAGATTGTGGGGCTTGAGAACTTGAAAGAAGTAAAAATGTCGACAGAGGAAAGGAACCACCCCCCCATCAAGGTATATTACTAAAATTCAAAAAACAAATACACGTGAAAGTAGTTAACTTACTGCAAACATTGGGAACTTGCGATAATTGTCAAGGAAAGCTTGTTTCTTTCTCAACTTCTCGTACTGGCTCAAACACTTGCTGAACAGGTGCCTTATACTAGTATGACTTGCAAGCATAAGACCGCTAACCTAAAATAAGAGTGCACTTTATGAGATTAGATAATTGAAGTATCTCAAAATCAAATAAGCCATTACAAGATTATAAATCATGGCAAGAAATTCAAGGATGCATAGCGAGGTACTTATTTACAAAAAAAGTAAGAAGAGTAGGTATTAACTGAGATAAAAGTTATAAGGGTATATCTCCAACGGATGCTCTCCTGGCGTAAGATTACACTTTGTAGTCGATAAACGTAGTAACTTAAGAGGCTAGGAGCGGACCTTCGCCTCTCACATTTCATAATACCTTTTCGTATATAAGTAGATTTAGGATTTATCAGATCAGATTGTTTTTTGATATTTCAGTACAAGAAAAGAAAGAAAAAGAATTGATCTTACTCTATGGGCAGTTTGAACATAAGGAGACTTCCTAGACAGTGCAACCTGCAAACAAAGAACAGAGATGAAAAGGAGGAACAACAGACTCCGTTATGAATCCATCTGCTGAACAAACCAAAGACACCATGAAAAGGAAATGAATGAAGATATGTTCTTGTCAAAGCAGACCTGAATGCTGGCAGGACCCCACTCAATGAAATTAACAAGCTTTCTTTCACGTATTCTCTGCAAACTTTCATGAACCTGGCGAACATAGGAAAAATTTCAGAAACCTGGTTAGAATTTTGAGCAACACAATTATAACAAATTATGCTAAGCTTGCCTAGATAATAAATAAGATTCATAAATAGTGAAATTCTTTGATGTTATCTGTACTACACAGTACTCGAATATAGTAGAAGTTCTTTATGAACAATAACTTCAAATCAAGTACTAGATATAGAAAAATCAGATAACATGTTAGATGTCTGGCAACCACCAGAAGATTCTATTAACCTGCAAATCCGATCATGTGGTCTATATTTTGATTAATCCCAGGAATTGCAAGTGTATAACTGTTGAATCCTAGGTGTGCAAGTGCACATTGTCAAGCACCATCGGATCTTGAATGAACAACCGGCTACCCATAAGACCTCATTCAAACTCCTAGTCTATGCTGAAAGTCGGAAATATTGGGAGTACCAATTGCGATCATCTGCCACAAGCCCTAGAGCTATACCCACCATAGAACTTCCAAACTGTTGCTAGCGTACACTAAACTATGTCAAAGTTCAAACAAATGACATATTCTTTTTTTTTCAAATACAAAGGAGTGACATTATCTAAAAAGCAAATCCATTAGGTAATTACAAGCCTTAATAAAAAGGTTCTCTCATGATTATTCTGCGAAATGATAAATGTTCACTTAGTTTAGGTTATTTGCTTCCATCTAAGAGTTTAGTTTCATCATTTTATGAGAAATAGGAAAAATTGACGAACTCTGGTGACTAAAGCCCATAAGAATATTACCTGAGTTGGGTCTACTTCTCCTTGAATAATATTTAATATCGATATGTATTTTGCTTGACTGGCTTCTTTGTTTCGAGCATAAGAAGAAACCATAATATTCTTTGTCTGCAAAATATACCACTGTCAGAAGCATGCGTACCCAACAATCAGAAATGTTGGGGAAAATATTCAATCAGCAGGGCTTGCCTGCAAAAGCCTTCTCATAACATCTAGAACTGTAGTTTTACGGATCACATTAGCCTGCCAATAAGAGAATTAAAGAGTATCAGGCAACTGCAGTATTAACCTGCTAACAAAAGCTAAATATTAACTGCATCTTATTAACATGACTGACTATATTACGAACTAGTGCCTTAATAGAAAATTCATGAAAGAATAATATTGCAAGATATTTCATAAAAGAAAATTCCGAACTCGGATTAATTGAAATATAACCTGCCGCTCGACTGTAAGTGGTGTATATCCGGTCATAAGGAAATGACACCTCGGAGTTGGAATTAAAGAGGCAAGAAGTCCGACCAAGTCATTGTTCATATATCCTGGATAACGCAGGGTGGTAGTGCTTGCAGACATCACAGTAGAAACCAAAGAGTTTGTTTGTGCAAAGGTAGGGTTTGATAAATGAAGCCGCTCCACTGCTATCCTATTCAATGCAGTATTGTCAAGCACAACAACACAATCAGCATTTAGCGTTAAACGCTTCAGTGTCAATAGTGAGTTGTATGGCTGAACAACCACATCACTGGTCTCCATCTGATTAGGAAATACACTATATGTCTGAACAAGTTTTTTGCTGTAGCGGTCATTCAATGTCTCCAATAAATATGAACCCATTCCTGTGCAAAAGTTAACCAATTAATACAGTAGAAGAAAGCCAAGAATGTACAAAATACCACAAAATAACACTTAGAAAAGGAATCAATGTAAGTCGCGCTAACTGCACATAGAAAACATGTGTGGGTAAGCGATGACTGATATCCATAAAATTGGGATCATATGCATAAAATCATGAAACCATTAAAAGAAAAGTCCCCAAGTCTAAGACCAACATGAACAAACAACTTAATTCCAGAAACAATTACGTATTAGAAGTGTAAACATGTTTTTTCCTTTTCTGTACAGTTAGCTCGAATCGCCCAACTTCTTTGAGATGCCTACTTAAGCAATCTCAGGTCTACCAACGCCACACAGTTACCAATATTTCATCTAAAATGCAAATTCGTTTTACTACTGTCAACGAGGACCATGGACCACGGTTAATCTTGTAAGGTGGCTCTAACGGATGGTGACTGCAGTCCCTCGTCTTTTTTTTACCATAACTAGTGGAAGCATGCTAAGAACTTTAAGCATCTCTTTGTAGGGTAACTTGGATTAGGTAATATTGGGAGTTCGAGCTTACGAAATGCGCAATGATGTATAGATGAATATTTAAGGGGGTTTGGGACAAATTCACTCTCACAAGTTCACATGCCTTTTGACATTGTGGTTATGAGAGTAGGATGTTTACACCTAAAGCATTTGATCAACTTGGAACTAAGCAATAATCCAGCGACCAAGAAAAAGATCCTATCGAGTTGGTTCAATTGTATATGGAATATGTGCTTGAAACATGCTGCTGACTGACAGATAATGAAGTCTGAGCCGGAAGGCCTCGTTGGTCCCCATGTACTTATATCAAATTAAAAAAAATAGTAGTTAATAGGATGAACCGCGACTTAAGTAACCAGATTTCAGAAGTCGGCCTATTGCAACAGTCCAACCACCTGAAAAGTCCAGGTTGTAGAAACCCAGAAATAAAAGAAAGAACCAATTAGAAGATTAAATGAGAAGCAAAAAACCTGAGCCAGTTCCTCCAGCTATAGAATGGCATAAGACGAAACCCTCAAGACTATCACTTCCGTCAGCTTCTCTATCAACCATGTCCATTATATCTTCTTGTACTTGCTCTCCCTGGTAGAATCAAAATAGTATAAACAAAAACGGGAAACGAGTATTCCGATGACATAAATATAACTCGCAGAATGGAAAAAAAAGGTATCCTGGTAGATAAATGAAACCCCATTCAGGAAAGAAACTTTAAATGCTTCCAACATATACATACAATACTCTCTTCGTCGAATAATACACTTAATTAGGTTTGAAAACAAAAAAGATACACCAGGAAAAATAAAATACCAAACAACATACCTGGTGATAACCACTTGCCCAATTATTTCCAGCACCACCTCCATGATCTGATACAAATATGTTTTCGTGATTGTAAAGATTACGATACTCACTATTTTGAATACCGTTGATAACTCTGGGCTCTAAATCGATCAAAAGAGCACGTGGTATGTAGTGTTGGTCATCAGCTTGATAGAAAAATACATCTTTTCTATCGCCTCCCTGAAAATTTTATATTGCAACAGACAAAATTCAAGATTATATTAATGGGTGAAGAAAATACCCATATCACAATCTCTGCTTAGAGAGCATAACTGAATTCATAGCTATACACCTAACTGAGAAAAAGGATTCCACTCTAATTCAGTCATATTACTTCAAAACTTATCAATTTGGAAAGGGAAAACAATCTGAAATAGTAGTTCTCACTCAACTATTTAACCTAACAATCAGACTGAACACTAGAACAAGCTAAGCAAAGAATAGAAAGACCAGTAAATACAGAAATGAGTTAGTAAATGAAGAGAAGTAGAAAGAAGAAAAGTGAAACCTGAGTGGCAAAATCTTCGAGAATCCCATCTTTGCTGATGCCATGTTCGAGACAAAGTTGCTTCCAGAACTCCATTCCGATCTGGTTCCCACATTGTCCAACTTGTAGAGTAATGATCTCTCTAGGCATATTTTAACTCGCGTTATCGAAGAATATAAACTAGGGTTTTTCTCAAATGAAGGTTTAGGGGAGTTTTCTCTCTCTATCTCTCTCTCTGCTCTGAACTCGCGCGAACGAGTTTTAAAAGGTGAGGGGGAAAAGTGACGATTTTGCTTTGGGTCTTTAATTATTACTATTTCTTTTTGTATGATACCCGCGAAATAGACATAACCTATGACCGAATTTTGTGAAATGAAGTCATGACCGTCGATCCTTCGGATTCTCAAGTAAGTCACTCTCTGTTGACTGTTAAGGGTCCGTTTGGTAGGAATAGATTTGTTAAGGGCTCGTTTGGTACCAATATATTTGTAGATGAGGGGAGCTTACTCGTGACAAAAGATGTGGTGCTTTGGGGCATAAAATATTGGTTGGAGTACCCACATACTTTGGGCCAATCCACTTTGACGCCAAATTTAGTGAAACCTAACATTAAGTCCCAAAGTCAACCTTCCAATCTTTATCTTTACTGCCACAACTTCACCACCAATTTTCCCTAGTTTACTCTCTCCTCTGTTTTTGTTGCGTCGAAGAGCAGACATTCCTTTCGCCAAGACTTCTTCCTTCGAGAAGACTTTAGAGGAACCCTTCATCTTCCCTTTGTCAGAGAAGAAAATTAATCCAAATGAAGGAATTCCAACGAAATGAGCATTTTCCTTCGCGGGAACAAAGAAAGCGAAGAGAAAAAAAAAAACGACGATTTTTGTGGTCGGAGAGGTGATGGTGACGCGATGTTTAAAGGGTGATGACGAAGATAAATATTAAGGGCTAAAAAAATATATATGATGTTTTTAGGACGTAAAATTGAGTTGTGCTACACTTAATCGTGGTGGAAGTAGATTGACGAGTGTGTACCCCATACAAAGCTATATGCCCCAAAAGTTTAACACATGGTGTCTGAATGGTGTTAAAGGTAAACTTATCAATACTTGAAGCTTTTTATGGATTTAAAATTTACAAAAAATTTGAACTACAACCATCTAAAAATATCTTTTTTTTTTTTTTTTTGTTGAGGTACCATCTAAAAATATCTTTCATTCCAGTCTTTTAACAAAACAAAATATTGATGGAAATAATGGTTACGACAATAAATTCTTATTAGAACTGCACTATTATATTTGTTTTCTGATAGTCATTTACTGACCGAAAAAAGAAAATGAGAAAAGATAGATAAGGAACTAGTTGAAAAGAATGGTAATAGAAGTATTATCTATGGGGTCCAAAATAGAAATACTCAGTAATTTTATGATGAAATTTTGAAACACCTGTTAGTTAAAAGATAATCAAACAGAGGGAGTATGCTTTTTCGAGATAAACCTTCTAACAGGTTTGTAGTTTGTCACTTTAATCTTAATATCGTTCACGAAGTCCATGCTATAAGCTTGTCAGAATACCTTTTTTAGTCATATGATGTTGGATCTGTAACAGATGATTAACACAGTGAGCGAGAGCATGGTCGCTAGATAGGCCTCTTAATCATATTTTGCGTCCTTTTAAAAGCCTCAGGGATGAAAAACAACTTGCATATAATCACCCGAAAAAAGTCGTTTTATAGAACTGTAAGCATTTACAACAGGCTTACCACCTTTTAACTTGATAGGGGGTTCGAGTGTACCAAACAAGTCTGTATAAGGCGCCGGATTAGAAAAGATTTATCCACTATCACTACACCTTTGCAAAACTTTGAATAATAAGCTTACTAGGTATTACTATTTACATTGGAGAACCATTAAAAAGAAAGAAAACCGGTTTACTGTTGTTCTACTTATATATTACGTTGAGAGGTTAAAACTAACTGCAGAAATCGTACCCGAATTTGCAGGTTGTTCTCTTCTGATGGTTGGACTAAGAGGGAAGGAAGAAAGGGTCTTCATTGTTCATGTATATAGTGAATAACTGCTTTGAGTAGCGTCTTGCCAATCTCTGGCACTCTTCGAGCCCTCTTCTGTCATATATCTCCAACTCTTCCACAGATTTCTTTAGATCGCCTTCCTCATCCCCGTCCAATAGAAATTCCGCTAAATCAGTGCCCCTGCCATAAATGTAAGAGAAGATAATAAGTAACTAGAGAAGGTTTGAAAGATCAAATGTAACAGATCAAAGTGAAAAACACAAGTACTATCTTAAACAAGACTCAACCAAATGAGAATCCAATCAATTCTTCATTTGAGAATGCAGATTTCTTTCATTAGCCAAAACTATATCCATTGTCATCAAACCGTGTCTTATCCCAGACACTTAAATCAGCCACTTTATCAGATAAGCATCAATTATGAAAATACACAACCCATTATTACCACTTTTTCGAGGACAACAATAAGCAATTAAAAGTAGATAGAAATTTAAGAAAACAATCTTTGAGGCGGAAAAGTAAAGTGGGAAAGTGAGAGAAGTTGCATTGGAGAAACAATTTGCGTACATATGAAATAAAGAAACGAAAAGACCCATTAGTAAGAAAAGAAAATAGGTGACAATTAAGATACTAAGAAAGATGTACGCTGAGTAAGAATCATACCTGTAGGCGTCGAACTTACTAAACCCGCGATTGTTATAAAGCAAAGAACCTTTAATTGATTTTTCCTCAGATGTTTGCTGCCTATATAACGCACACACAGCTCTCATACAGACTTCAGGATCCTCTTCAAATGCAGAAAGCATGTCTGCTTCAAATTGCCATTTTGCTCTTTTGTCTTTGTTTCTTCTAATCGTAGCAATTACCTGACCATAATCCACATTTTCTGCTGAATCTTCTGAACCATTACAACTGTCTTCACTATTCGAACTATCAGACGCTTCCACTATAAATCCACCCAAACTTTCACCCTCACTATCAGAATCATCCTCTTCTTCCACATCCTCTTTCTCGTTCTTACTTAATGGGCTATCTTCCTTCTTTTTAGACTTTCCTTCAGCATAACCCTTCTTTTCTTCACACTGCCTCAGTGAAATCAATCTCCGTCTTGCAGGCGTTTTGGGTTCTTCGACATTATGACTTCCATAAGATACAGTAACATTCTCAGTAGATGGGTTCATAGGAGATAGTTTCGGAACTCCTTCGTTCAGTTCCTCAAGTTTCTTCATCTTAACGTTACTTGTTGGAATCTTATCATCATCCTCACTCTCACTAGTTACAATTTTTGAAGCCCTCTTCCGTTTTGGAGTTGAAGAAAATGGAATATCCTCTTTCGAATAGTCGCTCTCATATGTCACACCTTTCTGGTCTGAAGATGGCCTCTTTAAACCCTTCTTCTGTATCAGATCTTTGTCCCTATCTAAAGATGTTTCGAAAGCATTCTCAGATGAAACATTAACCATTTCTTTGTCACTGATATTAGAAATATGGGTTGGAGCTATCTCCTTTTCATCATCACTGTCAACGATCTCGATGATACTACAAGATGCTAATTTTTTATTACCTTGCTTGTGCATAGCTACCTCTTTATTGGAGCTTTCTTCACGTTCAAAAATTAGCTCCTTTCTAGCTCTAATACCAACTACAACCTTGGAGTCTGTAGAAGTCATCTTCTTCTTCTCAGATTGGATGTCAATAGTTGGTGGCCCTGCAACATACTCGACAATTGGAGAAAAAGGTACACATAGATGAAACGAATAGATTACATGTCCAGTCCACCACATATCAGAAACAAACATAATACCGATAGTGACATATAAATAGAAGTGAGTCAAATAAATCAAAACTGTTACTTAGCCCGGCCATTTTCAGTTTTACAATAAATTTACGTATATGTGGTCATTTGATCATTCTATCTGCATAATGACATTAAAAATAAGAATCAAACAAGTCCCATTTTACTAAACCAGCTGAGAAAAACAATGATGCAGATCATTTCGTTTTCCAAAAGGTGCAGATATTTTCAACCCTACAGGCAATGTTTCTTGAAAAATAACTAATTAAGACAAGACAACAAGAACTCAGTTCTTCAATATCTCACAAGTAAATTTTAACTTTTCGTTTTAAAGCGATCAAACAAAATCAAGCGAAAGTTAGTAGCAACAAAAGGGTTAATTCTACTTATCCAACAATGAATTGAACTATAGAAATATGCGAAGTGTTCCATGATACCTGTTACATGCTCATCTTTCTGCGCTTTAAGTGAGGAAGAGTCATTCAAGCCTGCAAGAACAGTCCCGCCATTGGTTTCACTCTGAAATTTGCTCTTTTCGATCTTACCCTTCTTTTCTTCATCAATGTCGCAAACTTCGTTTTGTAAGTCTCTTTGTTCTAATCCTACCCTTTTAGAAACATTAGAACCATTGCCTCTCAGAGTTAAGTTTTCTTGTTTAAGCATCAAAACTTGAGTTTCCAACTCTCTACACTTAATTTTCCATACTTCTTCAATCTCATTCTCAGCTTTCAATTTCTCACATTCCAAAACCCTAATCTCTGACTTAAACTCAACAAACTTCTCACTCTCATAATTTCCCATCTTTTTAATTTCCTCTTCTAAAGTACTAATCCTTTCTTCTGCCCTCTTTTCTCTCTCGTGAACAACTTTTCGATCTTCTTCTAAACACACAATCTGTTCTTTCATTTCATTACAAACTCTCTGGTACTCTTTCAACTCATCATCAACTTCAACCTTTTGAACCTCTAAAACCCTAAATTTACTTTCAATCTCAACAAATTCGGCTTTCTTCTTCTCTAACTCAGCAGATAACTCATGACACCTGGTTATAGATACATCCAATTCCTCTTCCAAATTAGCTACACGAATCAAGGTTTCTTTCAATTCTTCTTCCTTACTGGTTCCACCACCATTATAGATGTTATCTTCCAACTCTTCCTTCTTAATTTCCATAATTTGTTTCCCTAATCTTAATCTACCTTCTCGAAATCACTAACATATAGATCACTACTTCAGTTGCTTGAACGAATGATCAAATTGTGTTAGTGACAAAAGTTTTAAGAGAGAGAAAGCGAGAAACCCCAATTTGGTTCGGTTGTGGAATTTTAACTGAAAGTGTAAGAAGTTAAAACCAAACCTAAAATCGAAGAAGTTGGAGAAAAAGCAGAAGCATCCGCGACTAAACTGGCCTCCTGAAAGTTATAAAAGATTGGTAAAAAACCTGTAATTGGGGAAGGTGATAAATGTTAACGTTGGGAAGACAGAGAGAGAAAGAGTAACGTTCGTTGCAGAAAATGGAGGGAGGTGGGCGCATCTCTGGGGAAAGGGTACTTCTATAGTAGGCCCACTTTTTCGATGGAGGCTAGGGTTAATCCATTTTTTTTTTTTGTTCGACAAAAAAAAAAAAAAAAAGTAAATTGTGCGAAACAACTAGTAGTCCAGTTGGTACTTGGTAGTGAATATATTCGGCAATGCCGAAGTCTCACGCTCGATCTATAGAAATGTAAATTCAAGATTTATTGGACTTAAGTAGAAGTGAAGTAATTTGATGGGTTTAACTCAACAGTTTAGTTGGACTTTAGACCCATTTCCGTAAGATTTAAATTCGACAACTATCGTGCATATCACATTTTATTAATGTATCACTATATTTGTAATGACGATAAGAGTCCATATCCATAAAAAACATAAATTATTTCTGGTAGATGGTGTAGTACTGAAAAAAAAACAATAAAAGTTTTTGCAGAAAAAAAAAACAATAAAAGTAAATATTTTGAAAAACAAACAATTTTGTGTTTGAATAGCATAAAGACGTTAACAAACTTTTATACTTTTTTTTTTTTGATGATCTAACTCTTTTATACTTGAACAGCATTAAGGTATTAACAGAACAACGACGAAAAAACCCTAAAAATCAAAATCAATCTCATATCCACTGCACCAACCAATTCAAAAGTGAGTTGGGAAATCAAATAAGAAAAAGAACACTACAAATTCTTCATTAAAAACTCTATGTTGTTTAACTTGTTTCTCAATCCACACAAACCTTTTATTTCATAACAGCATATATAAATAAGTTAAAACAATGGCATATTCTAAACACTGAGAGACTAGAAGATTTATCAACATAGCAATTACTAATTAAGTTTTCGACTTCTCTTCCCTTACTCTTGAAATAATCTACCCTTTCTTCGCCTGCCAAAATAGCAATCGACGATTCCCACCAAAATACCCTGGTTTTCTAAATAAAATCATATTTAGTCTGATATTCTCATCTCAACACCAAGAACATCCTTCACCTGCTCGTACGTCACAAATGCAATAGCTATGGACGGAACCACCTGAACAAAATTATCAATATTAACATTAACTTTTACAAAATTAATCAATATTTCTTTTTCTTTTTACAGATGAGATGAAGCGAACAGCCGACATGACTAAATAAATGCAGACATCCCAACGATATAATGAGATATTTGGCAAGTCGGAAACGAGAGATGCAATCACATCTACTAAGCGGTGTGTATGGTCTGATCTTCTAAAGAGTTGGATATTGCAACCACAAAATCAAATTCTGGCCAATTAATATTCAGGGAGTTGATAGTATCAACTCCCACAATGATGAAGATTCGAACACAAAAACTATTAATAAATTCGATATACGTGACATGGCAGAAGCTAATTGGTTCTACGGATCCAAATCTTGGTCAACCCATCCTAAATATCTTCCCCCAAATCCGTTTGTGTGCCATGTGGCAGTAACTCATTGGCTCCACTGTTTCATTTTCCAGTCATTTAGTCAACCCACGGAAATAATTTCTACTAACATAGAAGGATAACAGCAAGGTAAAGGAGCGATTTCATAAAACTGAGAGTCTGAATACGGTATAATACTGACCTTGACAGAGTTGGGAATCAAACCCTTGTATAATGCTCTTAAGCCCTCATTTCGAACTGTTTTTCTGAATGCATCCACCATACCAGTATATTCAAGTGCCGACTTGGTCCTCCCATCCCCAGCAACAATTGACGAAGCATTGTGCCATCCTACCATCTGCATTCTTCTACGAATGACATCTAGAGGGTATGCAACCGTCTGGCCAACCGTTCCTGCAGCAGCTCCACATGCAAGCCTTGTTGTCACGCTCAATTCTGTGTCCTCAACTAATCCGAAAGGTCGGGTCTTGATCAACCAGTCTTTGAGAGATTCATAAACTGCAAAGTTGAGGCCCACGTATGGAACCTGTCCAATACCAGTAAATGCGTAAGAGATTTATCAATGCCAAATGCAAAATAAATAGGACCTCTAACTTATCTTGGTTACCAACTATATTGATATAATAACTACAGGCACTCCTGAAGCTGTGGCTATATCACTTTGACTTGTACTATTATACAGCTCTAATCTAGTACAAGCTGAAGGAGAGGAACACGCGGAAAGAAGAAAGACTCCCTTTTTCAAAATCATGTGCACCTTCTTCCCCTTAATTTCTTTATTTGCTTCATTTTATCTTTCTTATTTTTATTTTTTGTGCTCGACTTGAAGTTGATTGAACCTAGAACTGCCACACGTATGACGTGACAACTGACAGATAAAGATGGCATATTGCAATAGGTTGAATCCACTTACAACACCAATGACAGAAGGAAGCCAGCCTTTGTACAGAGCTCGTGGGCCTTCTTCTCGGAGGACTGTTGACAGTGCATGAAACATTCCTCTGTACTGGGAAGGAGATTTTTCTGTCTGCACACAAAAAAATTGGCATAAACAAACTCCATTAGAATGTTGAGATAAATAGCACTAATCCGGTCAAGTTTGAAATTGATTTCAAGAAGACGGCTAAATTACATACCTGCACAGTGATCCTCCCACGTACCATGTCCATTGGGTAAGTTGCTGACATAGCAATAATGCCAGCACATGCCCCAGCTCCAAGCCGTAATAGAGGAGTGAGTGGTGCATCTTCTGTAGAAAGCTCAATAGGATAAAAACTAATGTATCAATCAACTCTATCAAAATATAGTAACCATCTAATGTGTCTGAATTCGTGGACATAATATTAGCAGCAATAGTTAAATAGGTATGATCATAGTTGTTTCTTTAGTTTACGTGTCGAATAAAGTCGCCATCTTCATATGTTAAATCCATCCATGTTTGCACGAATTTTTCCAAAAAAA
This sequence comes from Eschscholzia californica, assembly GCF_041429995.1. Taxonomy (NCBI): domain Eukaryota; kingdom Viridiplantae; phylum Streptophyta; class Magnoliopsida; order Ranunculales; family Papaveraceae; genus Eschscholzia; species Eschscholzia californica. Next base: position 39,813,561 of record NW_028238483.1, on the reverse strand, counting down.
GTCTGAATACTGATTATCAAGCTTCGGTCTCTCAGCTACTACTAATATGGTTTCTACAGTCTTAAATATGTCATTTTATCTCATTTCAATCTTCGATAGTAGTGAGTGTGATATGATCTATTGCCGAATTATAGTTGTCAATAAAGTAACAACTAAAAATAAACATGATCCTTCTCAAAATGGAAACAGATGTTATGGTCATACCATTGCCTGTTTGCTGTCGATAAAGCCATAAAATCCCCCTGTTCGCAAAAACCACGAAATGTTCAGCAAAAAGATAGAATTAAAAGCCTGAGCCAGATACAGACCTAGTCACCTAGAAAATATTAAGTACATATGTTCATTTAGCATCAGATAACCAGAATCTTATCTTATTAACAAATGAATTTGAAAACACTCCGTATATTTTTGTCCCATGGCTCACATACTCACATATATGAGGTATACTCACATAGTCACATATATGAGGTTCAGGAATATAATAACTAAACAAAATGCTAAAAAGGCAGCAAGCACCAACTATATGACATATCAAGCAAGCAAACTGCAAGCCCAACTGCATGAGTTTGTATGGGAAAACTAAATGTTGTTAAAAGTATTATAGAGAACCAGGTCCACCAACATTGATATGCTTGCTTGAATCACCTTCAGCAGTATATAGATAGTTGATCCATAACAACATCAATCTCAATAATAGACAATCTTATAGATGGATCTTGGGTCTTTATGCCATTATAAAGACTTCGACAAGCTCGAACAATAACCTTTCACAGATATACTAACTTTTTAATTGTATAGGATCGTAGTTGAACACTAGACACCACCTAAGGTAGTTGGATGTTGGTTTATATTTGAAGAAGTTTGATTTCTTGTTGCATTTAAAATTCATACCATGCCCAAGTTCGAGTAAACCTGACAACTAATAGTACTTAGTAGTAATGCACGGATACGAAACAAAGGCAGAAACCTATGCCAGAAACGTTGTTCTCAGAATGCATCAAAAAACATGAGTAAGATACATCAGAACAATACTGAAAATTAAATCATTAGCTATTATTGATTAAAAATAAGTGAAGTTAAATGGCGGCTATTCTAATGTATGCAAAATGCAAGATTTGAGAAAAGGGAATCTCACTGAGATGCTTGCTCGTAGCTGAAAAACTTGACTGCTGAGTTTGGAACTATACGAGCACAGTTAGTACCATTGCCCTTGAATAATCCTCTAAAACCCTCGGTTTTCCATATATATTTCAGACCTTGAATTGTCCCATTGTATTTGATGTTGTGGGGATTTTGGACCTGCAGTTCCCAAATCATATCATGAAGGTAAACTATCAAACAACATGGAAATGATGAAATTAGATTATCGCTGTCGCAGGCTGTCAGGCTCCCAGATTATCCCAAGCCAATTGTCCCAATTCTGTCGTTGAGGCATGAGACACATAGGCTTGGGAACATTCACTTGTAAAAGACCACTAAAGAGAATCTTTAGCTGACACGTGGTATAACTTTAAATGAGATGTTCATATGCAGAATCTGCAAGTAACATTCTTTGCTAGAATGATATCAAATAACCTACCTGAAGCAAAATCTTCATTCGTTCTAATGGAGCAACAGCTGTGCGTGACCTGCAACAGAATAGAACAGGCGTTAGGACAATAGTCGTGCAGCTCTCTTGATGATCTAACACATTTAGCACTTCAAAGATTAACAAAAGCACATGGTTCCAGATGCAGTTTAACGGGACCAATTCATGTTACCAAAAGCCCAAATATTTTCAAACTTACATACGACGTCTAAAACTCAAATTCACCCATGACAAACCCATACATGCCCTGCTGTTGATGATATTCCAAATCAGAAGGGTTTTTCAAGATCAATATCCAGCAAGCAATATCTGGGAGTATTAATCCAACGGGTGACACGATTTTCTCCGTTGTTAGCATGTGACAGTTAGCATTTCACAAAAATTACAGTAAAAACTTTCAACAATTAAATGAAGAAAGGATTTTTTGTACAAATTACCCAAAAATATTCTTGCTGCCAGCTGACAACAGTGAAACCAATTTCCTTGGACAAAGTTCATGTCAATTAACACGTCTCACTTACAAACTACAAAATCATGTACACTTGGTTGTATTTTCTCACCACATTGAGATCCAACAAAACAACCTACAATAAATTAATACACTAAGAAACTAAAAGGTATATTTAGATTGCATATTGAACTCTTCAAAACAAAAACAAATTTGATCTTTAAGAGACATAAAGAAAGCTTTACAAACAACAAAGACGAAAAGTAGAGGAATCCACAACTTACAGCAAAACACTAGTTAGGGTTTAACAAAATTGCATTTGGAGAAAAACAAATTGAACGAAGAAGGAAAAAATAGGGATAGAAAATAGTAAAGACTACAATAAAAATAAAGAAGCCCCAAAACCCTAATCAGGGTTTAAACCCAAACCATGGAAATCCCAATATATGAACGAAATAACACAAATAAACGAGGAATCATCATCTCTGATTCTAAATGATCATAATGATAAATACTGAAACCTGTGAAAATTACAATTTATATAATAAATCAGAAGAAATGAAGAGGTAAAAGAACTTACACTCCTCCGGCGACTCCACCAGCAACAAGAGATTTGCAAATACTGAGGATCGCGTGACTCGGAGCCTTAACACCTTCACTCGCTTCTTCAGCAAGATTAACGATCGTTGAAACTGCTGTTTCACTCGTTGTTTTAACATCCTCTGACGCCATAAGACACCTAAAAGACCTAAACAAACGAAACCCTAGAAAAAAGAAAAAAAAAATTAACACAGTTTTTCCCGCTGAATCTCTGAGTATGGATTACTTGTTTAATTATGGGAACTTTTATCCGACCACAAAACTCATCATTTCTCTCAGTTTCCGGCGAAAAAGTTAAGGTTTTCGCGGAGCTTCGGGGGAAAATGATCGATTCCGGTGTTATTTTGTTATGTTCAGTGACGGCGACTTATGGCATTATCGTATCGTCTATAGAGAGAGAGAGAGAGATTTTATTTTTCTAGAGAGAGAAAGTGGGAAGAGATTGGTAAGTTCTGTTTCTGTTGGTACGGCTCGTATTGGACTATTCCCGAAACGGAAACCTAAGATCATATGACGCCGTTTCACGGTCCCGCCATAATCCGGCAAATCTTATTAACAAATTGGTCCTTGATCATATTCTTATTTGGTAGAAGGTCCTATTCGCTATGGGTTAGGTGGTGTTTGTCATTGATTTCTACTAAAAGGCAGTGTCACACTCTTTTTTTTTTTTTTTTTTTTTTTTTTTTTTTGTTGAACTAAGGGCAGTGTCGTTCTCACATCCTTAAATTCATTATCCAAAAGAATTGGCATTTGCTCCATCTTATCCAAATATTGGAAAAGGCCCCGTCCACCACTTGTTCATTGGTAGCCATAATAGTGTTCCTGTGAACTGGATGAATAAAACCCCAACATTAACAGCTTAATTGGCTTCCAACAAAAAAAAAACTTAGGTTGTGTTTGTTTTTTATAAGTGTCTGAATCTGAATTGGCTGAATCTGAAATGGTTGAATCTGAATTTGTTAAATCTGAAATGACTGAAGTATTTTAAAAGTTGGGTGTTTGTTTTATTAATCTGAATCACTGTGTCTGAATGAGAATTTTGACACATATACCCTTTTGGACTATTGTTTTCAAAACCCAAATTTTGCTTCTCCACCTTTAAAAGAAAAAACCCTAATCTTTCCTCTTTCATGCTCTCTGTCCCCAGCTATGGCTGCCAGCTTACTCATCCCTCTCTTTCTATCTCTTATATTTTTCTCTTGAGATTCTTCTTCAGTTATGGATCCAGTGATTGAATCGACAAACCTGAACCTATGTGGATTTTGACGGCGGCGAGACCCTTCGATCGACAATTTCTTGAGCCACAAAGCTTTTTCCGTAGGAAGGAAATCGAAGAACAGTTTAGGGTTTCCAATCTGTTACATTCAATCTGCGTATGGAGTCATTTCTTCACTTTGCTATTAATGACGATGATCCACTTGAGATGACCTCTGATATCATCTCCATTAACCTCTCTACACTCAAGGTCACTTCTCAAAGTGACGAAACTTGTACGCAAGGGTTCACAAACCTTTAAACATCCGGCGAGGGTTGTGGTGGTTCCGATCGGTGGTTGTGGTGGTTCTGGTAAGCGATGGTGGGTCTAGTCGGGCATGATGGTTGTTGTCGGCTGCATAGAAAGATGAAAATTCCAATTTTGGGAGGGGCATACTCGTCATTTGTTATATTTCAGATGTTGGGGTCTCATTTCAGACTTGTTTTGAAGTCTGAAATGAGAGGGGATTTAGTCAGCCAATTCAGATGTGAAACTAATTCAGTTAAGATTTCAGATTTTCTTGAATAAAAAACAAACATCTGAAATCTGAATTGGAACCCAATTCAGATTTCAGATCTGAAAAATAAAAAAAAACAAACAGCACCTTAATTGGTAGTCTTTTTGAGGTTTTGTCCTATATCTTTTGCTTGACTTCAACAGTTGAAGTGTTATGATATTTCATTACACGATTTATGAGATACTACTTGATGTCTTTATAAAAAAAACTACTCGTCTTTATACACGATACATCCTAAAAACACGGTGAAAGTAAGAAACTAAACACAATAAATTTGGATAAGATTTCTTAAAACAAAAGGTCAGTAAATAATCATAATAGTAGTAAACATCAACTGGTGTAGTTGTCTAACCATTCTGCTATGTTACTTGACTGTAACAAAAATGACCCTTAGAATGATCATGTGGCAAACCAACACACAATAAATTTGGATCACATTCTTTCTTAAAACAAAAATACATAAAACAAAAAAGAAAAAATGTTAAATTATCGACTCGCATCTTAGAAAAATAGTTAATTTTGAAAAACAGAAATATTACAAAATTTATCACAAGCTAATGTAAATATAACCACATGTTTGAAAAGCAAACAATTTGGACGCTCGTACACTAAAATACAAATATATTTGGCTTGACAAGCTTTACTTAAATTTTGCAATTAGGAACAAGATTGGGCTGTAGACAAACTGATTTTATTTTAATACCAAATTCCACAAAGAATCGAACATCATCCAAATTAACTTGGCAACCCCAAATTTTCCTCCAACGAGAAGGATAGTAAGTTGAACTCAACCCCCTGTCATCAAGTTCCATGTCTAACCAACTCATTTAATTTCTGGAAGAATTTCCCATCTCATAAATCATATTTCTGTACATCTAAATTATTCAGTTTAACAAAATCGTGGTTGTGTTGTGTTGTGGCGTGGTTGACACTCCAAGGTCACGCTCAACACAACTTTATGATTGGTCGTAATGTGGCAAAACTATTGAAAAAAAAACATATCCAATTCACACGATGTGAGGAGAAATTATAGTGACAACCCCATCTCTCCAGCAGTATTAATAAAGGTCGCAATTTTGGACATAAAGAAAGTTTTATGGGGAATAAAGACTTTGTCAATCAATGAGAGAGAGAACATAACGAGAGAGATAGAGTGAAGGAGAGAGAGGAAGAGAGCTGAAGATTAAGGGGTGAAAACCAAATATGTAAATTTTTTGGTTAAAAAAATTATGTCTTCTAAATCAATTTTAGTTGACTAAGTCTTTATTCCCGACGTTTCTTTATGTCCCAAAGCTGCGTCGACTGTGATAGTATGGCTATAGGCGCCTCCCCAAATTGCTATAGAGGCCTCTTAAAGGGGTTTGACCGTAGTCAAACCCTGCCTACTGTAGGCGCCTCCCATTTGAACTGACAAGTCCGAGGACCAAACATGGATGCGGACTGGGCCAGTCCAAGAGAAGATGGACTATCTAGTCCGATAGGTCTCTGACTGGGCGAGTCCCAACCTTTGTAGATTGACTGTTTAAAAGTTTGGATTGATTTACTTGTTCGTCTTCTCTGTGCCAACTGAAAGAAGCTCTTAATTTCATCACTGATTGACCGACTCTCACTGATTCACCACAAGAGGTAGCCTGCCTGCTAACTGTAAGTTTAGTCATTCACTCCTTTTTATAATGTCAGGTAATAACCTCTTTAATGGTGCTCATTATGAAATATGTAGGGGTTTTTCTTGTTTTCTGCAACAACAGTACAGCACTCTGTCCCTGCTCTTATTTATCCATTTTTTGTTTCTGATTTGAGAAATTCTTGTCAAGTTAGGGTTTTTACGGGGTTAAGTAATTAACACTGCCAATTTTGAAAGGGAATTGGCTTCATGCGTTTTAGAATTACGTTATTAGTAGCGTTCCGTCTTCACTGAAAGAATTTCTTAAGTTTATGTGGTATTCTATTATGCCCTTACTCAGTTACTTGTTCCATCTAGTAATTTGTATGAACTACAAATTTGCTGATTTTCAAATTGGTGAGAAATATAAAATTTGTTCTCATTTGGACAAAAAAAGAACTACAATGGATCCTTGTGGAAACCTAAAAGGGTCAGTGATTTTGTTCGCTATTGAATGACCTTGGTAAACTTATGACGACCTTGGCAAATCAAAATAACCTTTTCTTCTTTCATCTTAATTGCAGCTTTACATGTTTTGCTAACATTGCAACAATGACGGATTCTGGAGCTAAGGAAGAAGATGTTGCATTACGAAGGAGGGAGAAGGACAAAAGAAACAAGAAAACCGAGAATGGCTTGGGATTGAAGAACGCTCGTACTGATAAAACTACAACTACGGAAGGGGAGGAGGACAATGGTGTAATGTTAAAAAAAAGTAGTAAGAAACAGGTAGAAAAGGACAATATAAGTATGCAAGTGGATGAGGCAAATGAAGGACCGACAGAAGGGATATCTGTTGTTAGTGGGCATGAACAACGGAAGAAGAAAAAGGAAAAGAAAGAGAGAAAGTTCAAGTATGCAGAAGAAGGGAAGGATGAGGAATCCAAGGGGTCAGAATATCGTGAAACAGAATGTTTATCTATTACTAAGGAGCAGGAAGAAAATGACAAGCGAAAGAAGAAAAAGGAAAAGAAAGATAGGAAGTTGAAGGATAAAGAAATGGAGGATAAGATTTCCAAGAAATCAGAACATCGTGAGAGAGAAGGTACGAATGATAATAGGTTGGAAAAAAGCGAAAAACGAAAGAAGAAAAAGGTGAAGAAAGATAAAAAGGGGTCCAGTTGTATTGAACTGCCTGAGACAGAAAGCACTAATGTAGTCAATCAAGACAATGAGGAAAATATAGATTACGGAACTTATGGAAAGAGTAAAAGGAAGAAAAAGAAGAATGATAACGAAGGTGACTGTATAGAAAGTCTTATTGAGGAGTCAGCTGCCAAAGGAAAGTCACTGCTAGATCCTAAGGAGGTTCAACACAATGATGGTCGTCTCAGTTCTAGTAAGAAGAAAAGGGACAGAGAGGAGGACGTGGAGACGGAAGTAAGAAACAAAAAGAAAAAGAAGAAGTTGGTGGAAGATTTTGGGTTCGAAGAACCCAAAACTGGAATCACAGAAAGTAGGACTGACCATTTCAAAGATTCTGAACCCAAGCAATCATCCAAGAGAGTAAAATTTTCAGATAATGTGGAGGTCTTCCCTTTGCGTGATGTCAGAGATGCGACGGAGGAAAGTCAAGAGAATAATTTGTTTGCCGGTAAGAGGTTCACACAGAAAGAAGATAAACTCATCAAAGATGCTGTTGCAAAGTATATAGAGGTAACCTTCAAAAAACTCTTAAAAAAAATTGCTAAACAAAGTTAGTTGAAAAAGTAGAAGCATGGTCACTATAACTATTTATCAGAGGGGATATGTTAAGTGGAAACTGATAATTGTACTTCAGAAGTTTGCAAAATGTGTACTTAGAGTTGGGCGGAATGATGTACCCTTTCTTACCACACATCCAATGTTTACTCTTCTTATCGACTTACTGTACCTGAATTATATGACTCTTCCGTGGGATTGAGTGCCACATGCTAAGTCAAACTCTAAAAAATGTTCTCGAAGTGTAAAATCAACACAAAAAACATATAGTTATTACTTCATTACAGTATTACACTGAGAAGGAAGAGACCTAGACACTTGATTTGAGATAGGGATGACTACTTCGGAGGCACTGTTTCTACTAGAAATTTTTATTCTTAATTGTCTAAGAAGCTCCTTGTACTTTCTTACCGCAAATCCCATCTTACTCCTTTAGCATACAGTTCTTTCCCATGTTCTCTTTGTAAGACTATGCCATTTAAATTTTAAGTTAACATCTGAATTATTTGGTTTAAATAAATCACGTCGTCAACTGCCTTGCTTTTGATGCATTTGCACATTTTGTTATCTTCTTCTTTTAAACTATTATACACCGTGTCATCTGAACTTCTGTTCCATACTCCAAATTAAATTGATTGTGTCTGTAGGAGCATGGTTTGGGTGAGAATGGGGTGGAAATGATTCTGAAACCTATGAAACATCCAGAAGTAAGAAACTGTTGGAGGGAAATAGGTGAGCTACCTCGTTTACTTTTCTCTTCTCATTGTCAAGCTTTCAGATTTCATATATGTTTTCTTTTGCTGTGTATTATATCTTTGTATATATACAACTGAAGTGGTACCTACGATGCTTAAAAAAAAAGACATTCTTTACTTTTCAAGTTATGAAACATAAATGAAAAGTGAAAAGTGTTTTTTTATTAAATAATTTTACAAAATTGAATAATATTCACTAAAATGTTCTCTCTTTCATATTTAGAGGAACAAGAGACGAGAAAAACTTAAACTGAAATTGCAATCGTTCTGGACTTCACAGATGGCAAGGTTATATTCAGATCGAGATTAATAATCTTTTTACTGTTATATTCAGATTTTGGAGAATTAATCATGTTGCGACGTTATTGTATATTGTGCAAAGTTTCCGTTACATTTTTTTTTTTGAAACTTCGAATTAACATCAATAGAATGAGTAAATACAATAGGTTGCTTCTGACTCAAAAGCTAGGTAGGCTAAGGTTACATGTCATACACCAAATTTTCCAGTTTAACACAAAATCTTGAAAAATTTTATGTTTCGCCCAAGTTCGAATTATAGGAATAGTGTTTCTTTTTAACCGATATTAAGTCTTCTATAGTGCTAATCCTTTCTTTGAAGATCCTACTATTCCCCTCTTCCAGATTTTGGGAAATTCCCATTGGTATGTTTTCCCAAGTTGCCCTTCCTTGCTTCGGTAGTTTGAGGCCTCTCCATTGCTCTAGGCAGTTCAGCAGACCCTAGTTTGGCAGCGGATGATAAGTAAGGATCTGGTAATGAATGATCAGGCACTTGAATCGAGAAGTCATGGTATAGGCAAAATGTGGTTACTGATTTCCCTCGTTCCTTTTGCATAATTTGCATTTTCTAGTCCTATAGACGCCTCTCTTTTGTAACTCATTTGCAATGTTTGAAAAAGCGATTGAAGCGGACGCATCGAGGCGCGCTTCGCTTCGATGCGTAACCCAACCGAATCGAGTCACACGCTTTGGCCATCAATTTCAACTCGTACGCCTTATAGTAGTCATTTGTAGTTAGGAGCTTTTCTAAGCAGGCAGCCCAGATGGTGAATCTAACTCTGGTCAGAAGAGGCTTCTTTTAAATTGCTTTGATTTGCTGATAAGTGTCTCCTACTTCACCATTCAAAATTTTGTAACAAGGTCATGCCATGAAGTGTTATCCCATTCTGCCAAACTCGGCAGTCCTCATTCCCATTGATCGTCACGTTATGCAGCAATTAGAGAAGCTATGTGACTATAGGAAATAAACACGTTATTCATATATTGTGCCTTCTTATAACCTTGCTAGCCCCTGGCTTTAACTTTTTTCTTCTTTATAGTCATTCGCATAATTAATATTATATTATCTTCTGCATTTATTTTAGGGAAAAATGGCCTAAACTCCATAGTTCAAATTTTCTTTTGTCAAAAAAGGATCCCTTGATCTATTTTAGGCTTCAGGTGTGTAAGGTTTGCACATGTTTGCATTGAGTAAGGTTCACACAAGTTTGGATTTAGAATCAGAGTTTGAACATAGTTTGCACCGGGAGCCCAAGCCTTAAAAATATTGACTAGTCTTTTAGTTAAGACAAGAAGAAAGCAAGGATCGATATCAGTAATCAATGTTCTTTGATAGGCACAAAAAGAGCTTCAACAATCATATGCGTTGACATGGTTTATCTAATGTTTGCTCGAATTATAGTAAATGGCTTATGTAGTCTGTACATATTAGCATTTTCCAGCTCACTTTTATGTGCTTTCCTTTTTTATTTTCACTTCTACCTTTATTGTCATGGAATGATTCTTATAGTTATGGAACCTTCACAGTAGCCAGACACATTGTAATTGAGTCTAGATGTTTATTTTTTTATTCATATTAAGTTCATGCTAAAGCATAGTCTCGTAGAAGGAGCTATGGCACCACTTGTATGTATATTTTGTTATGTGGGATTCTGGATAATCATGTTTCTAAAGACGTTAGCTTATGCAGCGGCTGCTGCTGTACCATGGAGATCATATAAGTCAGTAGTCAATCGAGGAAAACTCCTGCTTGAAAGGGGAAAATTACGTGGGTTCACTGAAGAAGAGAAGGAGCTAATCAAGAAGTACGTTATTTTTTTTTTCCCACCACAACTCTCTTGCCTTCTTTATTAACATCTGCATTGGACTCTTTGTCTACACCACGACGCTATTTTAACTTGTGAAGAAATGACAAAATCTGAACTTGTAGGTTCGTCAAAGAACGTGGACCTAAGTGGAAAGAGCTGGCGAAAATCTTAGGCAAACATTCAATTCACGTGAGCGATGCGTGGCGTCGAATGCAGTGTACAAAAACGGGTATGTTTCATAGAGTTCAGAATGTCATAATGGGTTAATCCCTTTTTGTCCACCTATTCCGTTACCAGCTTCCCTTTTGGCCCCATGCTTTCTGTATCTTCAAGGTTAGATCCATTTTCTTGGGGTTCCATCCAAGAGACATTGAGGACAATTTTAATTTTCTAAATCACCCTCCTCTTTTAATGGTTTCTATCCCCTTCATTTATCTTCTTACTCTCTTTCTATTACCTTTCTCTCCCCTTCCTCTTTCTCTCATTCCTTCTCTATTTCTGTCTTATTTTTTCTCTTTTTCTCCCCGATGACAACAACTTTCAGGACCTCCATTAATTGGGATCTGCAACAATGCTAAAAGAACAAAAGTCCCCTCTCCTGACGAAAGGGCTTTCTTTCCCTTCGTCTGGAAGAGCAAATCTTCCCGCTCCGCTTGCTTGAAAAAAAAAACTGAAATAGTAGCCTGAGCATGTGTGATCTTAACAGGGGCGGGAGAGAAGAGGAAAAAGTATTCCTTGATTAACTGAAGATAAAGAAAGTAAAATGGAAACCAACTCGCTAGCAAACTTTAGTTCCTCGGGATACTGTCATGGAAAATGAATAAGTAGCATACTTTGGTGCAAAGATTGAACCACAGTGGAGCTAATCTCTGTATATTTTTACTTTTTTGTCTATAATCTATGTACATATTTCCTATTTTCTTAGGAATCCACTTTAAGAGATGTAGAATGAAGAGAACTTCTTCTTGAGGATATCCAATTACTAGAAAGCCGTAACCTTTACTCCTAGTCCTAGGTGCCACGGGCTGAGACCCAATACATACATCATCATGTAACGTTGCTATTTGAAATAGGTAATAAACATCCTTTTATTTCTTAGGTATGAACTCTAGTTACTGCTGAATTATCTTTTTCTTCCTTTGTGAAACAGGTAGTTGGTCCCAGGAGGAGTTACAGACTTTATTTGATTTGGTGAACATGGATTTGCAAATGAAGGCCTTTGAGGTGAAGAAATCCGACCGTCCCAAGGTTAGTTATTCTGTTCAACATGTTTTGGCTTTCGTAGAATTCTACATATCCTTCGTGTTAGTGAATAGTGATATCATTTGGTAACTAGATGTAGAAGTGACTCCCTTCCCAAAAAAACGAAAGATAGTTTTTCCTTTTGAACCTTTTTAGAATATTTCCAGAATCTGAATGTTAGCAAGTCTTAGTTTGAATTAACAATTGTTTTCCCGAAGTAAGGGAACAACTCTTTTGGCTTAGTAAGGGAACAACCCCTTGTGATTATCCCATTTTACTGATATTCAAGGCTTTTAGAGTCTTTGTACAATGTTCAAACCAAAGGAATATACTAATAATGGCTGTATGATTTTTGATATCGTGATTTCCAGTGGTTTCTTTACTTTTGACTAGATCTGTATTCGTAAGTGTTTTTTCCCAATTGTCAGGGGATGTTGCGAGACAACATCAGTTGGACAGCAATTAGTGCAAAGTTGGGCACTCGAACAATCAGTGAATGCTGCCGCAAATGGTACATTTTATAATTTGTTTGACCTCAATCTTGTGTTCATTAATTCAACTGTGTTAAATATGTTAGAACTTAGAACTACTGTTATTTACCTCGGTTAACTGGTTCTGATTTGTGGACCAATTTTATTCTGACCATTGATGCATGCCCATTTTCAGGTATAGCCAATTAGCATCACCAATGATAAAAACTAGGGAGTGGAGTGATGCAGATGATTATAAGTTGGTGAATGAGTATGAATCTTGTCCTTGCAAACTCATTAAAATGTATAGGAATACATGGATTCCTGATTTCTATGTTTCTGATTGAACCTTATATTGGATGTGAATATTTTCCTTCATTATGTAAGTATTTCCCGTCCTCCCTGCACCAGAGATGATAAAAAAAAGAAATAACAAGGTAAGTGATGTCAGTGATAAAAATCATTAACTTGGGTTTCAAGCTCCATAATCCATATTAACGAAGTCCAATTGATGTCAATGTTTTAGTTTAATACCTTTTTTACGTCAAAAACTTGTTGCTTATACGGAACTTGTAGATCATTCCACATTATTACAGGTTATCCTTTGCAATGTTATTGGTTACTCGATGTACTTGAGGATATTAGGAAATATTCTAACTACCAAATTACATTTTTCACACTCGTGAACCTCTGGGATTAGGACCATTTCACATAAAATATTTCAAAATGAAGTGAATGAACTCAGAAACTGAGTTCTGGCTTACCATTTCTCTAGGTAGTCGCCCCATTCTCCAAAGCACCACAAATCTCCATTATATGGAATCGGTATGTAGGAAAACAGTTTTCTCTAATCCTCTCAGTTTCTAGTAGTTGTGTACGTAGAACCATTTGTCTTTACAGATTCAAGTGGATAAAGTTTCAACTGTACTTTCATCTAATATTGCTAAATGCTAATTATATTAAATACTACTTCAGACTTCTTATGTTGGACGCTTGCTGTGTGGAAGATGTGGACTGGGATAACCTTCTCGAGAATAGGTAACTTAATGAAACTGATGCTTTAATGTATGACTCTTTTATATTTACCTTTTCTCTTCGTTGTTATATATCTTTTCTTGATGTTCATATTTCTCTTTTATATTTGTAAAAATAAACTCTATGCATAAGCCATCTATTGTTGGACATTGCTGTTATTTGCCCTCTTCAACGTCTGAGGTGGCTTTTTGCTCCGACCACTTTATTTGCATAGGGGGTTTTGCACTTTTGCTAGTATATGCTGTTACTTTAGCTAGGATCTTCACTTTCTGAGTTTCTATTAAGCACCGTTCTGGGGTGATTCTTTTGTGCGTTTCGATAAGTGGGCACTACTGATCCTACTCCGTTTATGGGGCTGCGTGGTTGCATTGTGGGGTAGGTGCCATCACAGATGAACTGTGAGCTAAGCAGTTGGATTAGATACCTGAGTAATTCAGTGATGAACTCAGCTTCGTGATTGCATCCTAGTTCGAAAAGGGAAGCTCCCGTCTAGGATTAGATTTGCATTGTCCTCTTCCATTTGTGGCAAAATAAACTCGAATCATTAACTTATTACTTTTGCACCAACCACTTCACTTGATTTTGAAAATCCAGGAAAGTTATATTACTTCCACCATATCCTCATCGTCTATGTTAATTCTGATCGTTAACTTTTTCTTCTCAGGTCTGGAGCTGTTTGTCGGCAACGTTGGAGACAAATGGTGAATCACATCGGCTGCAATGGGCTTAAGTCATTCCCAGAACAAGTTGAGGTGCTTGCAAAACGTTATCGCCCGGAAATACTAGAAACCAGAAAAACCTTGGACAGCATGTCTGTTGAGTAAGATCTCTTGTTGTTTTTTTTCATTTCAGAGCGTTTTAGATAAACCTTAGAGGAGTAGTTGATATTACCTCTAATATGAATATTTCAATATTTAGGGCTTATTTTGGTTTATTCTTGTTTAGCTTTCCAAACACAAGAATTAGTCAAACATAGAATCTTCACATCTTTTTCTATGACTATGCGTTCGACAGTGACTCCTAGTCCTAGAGATGAAAAATTTGTCGTGGAGAACTGAAGATTTAGCTAGCATGTTATCACGTAAAGAGCAAGTTCATTGTCACAAAGTATTTAGAATGAGGTCCTGATATAGTCTCGCTTCAACTAATTCTAGTTCTATCTACGGTTCTGTCATTTTTATATGCACGCGTATTCAGAATATGTAAGCAACAAAAGTCTAACAAGATTTATCTAAAGAAAAATTCCAAACGATTCCATGACATTAATATATATATATATATATACTTTATTTATGGACTAATAAAACTAGTTTACTATCAATCAAAATCGAACTCCACCTCATATTTGCAGGCCTATAACATAGTAGAATGGAAGATGGGGAAAGATTTGACTTAGGATTCAATTTGAAGAAGTCTTCACCATTATTTGGTTATTACTAACAACTAGTGGTTGTGGTTAGTTCCCTTGAGATATTTCAAAGTCTTGTGTTTATGAAAATGATTCATTCATTATGTGAACTAAAGTCTTGATTTTATGAAAATGATTCACTCATTATGTGAATAAATCAATAGTTGACATTAGGTACAACCGTACAAAGTCTCTTTTCTATAAAAAAAAAAAAAAAAAAAAAAAACAGTGTCTGTTTGAGAACATTAGAGGGGAAAATGAAAATGGAGAATTTAGCGATACCTCCTCACCACTAATGTTAGTGATACCCTTTTTTTAATTAGATATTAGCAAAATCTCTTTTTTTTGTGCTTAAAAGTACGAAAATACCCTTATTTTTATTGTTTTTTTCATCTTTTTTTTTTGATTTCTCAAACCTCTTTGATGTTATTCTTTGCCGACGAATATTCATTTCTCATACCTATTTTTTTCTCTTATCCGTCTTTTTTTACTCTACCAACAACTTTCATTTTAAATTAATAAATCATAAAGAATACAAATGCAAATTGAAATTATGAAATTGAATGAAAATTAAAAAGATAGAAGAGAATTTATTAATTTAACTTACAAATTAGATAGAAAAATGTATGAAAGACCAAAGTTAGAGTGTTATGTTAGTCGTGAACTTACAAATTAGTTAGAAAAATTTATAGGAAGACTGAAGTTAGAGTTTTATGTTGATCGTAGTAAAATGAGAGAGAGAAAAAAAGAAAATATAATAAGTCTAAAGTTACTTTCATAGTTTCAAATGCAAAAAAAGAGGTTTCCCTAATATCAAATTAAGAAAGGAGGTATCACTAATAGGACATCAGTAGTGAGGGGTATCGCTAAACTCCCCAAAAGAAATAAGGTTTTAAAGTATAATGGGGCAGCGTTATCTCGGTTAAGTGGAGTGCTAGGAGCATGATTAACATTTCATTTGGCTTGTCCATACTTTTTTTTTGTTTATTTAGGATACCATAAAGCAACAAATACAAACATAAAGAACATTCAAGCATAGGTTTGGCAAAATATTTTGGTACATTTTTTGTATATTTTTTGAAATTCACTATACCAAGCAAGAGCAAATACTGAAACACTAAAAAAATGTTGCCCTAAGAGGTGGTACCGTTTATAATTTTCAGATAGACTATTTGATTACATGTGAGAGTTGAGACCCACTCTAGCAAGTTCATGATATGGAAAGTAGAAAGGGAAAAGTAAAAGGCTGAAATAATCAAACACCTTCTCTTTGGTTTCCTTTCGGAATTGCCAAATTCAGGCTTTAAGCAGTAAATATAATGTGAGAAACAAACAAGAATCTATTTTGTTTATCTTTTTCAGTTTTCTTTTTGACCATTTATTGGCTTTCTATTTAAACTTTAAAATGTAGTTCTAGGACTTTTCTTTTCCTCTTTTTTTAAGACAATTTGAATAATAATAGTATTAATTTGAGTTTGTTTCTCCATCTATAGAGAATGAAAGAGAAGAGATAGAGAGACTCATAAAAGTTGAAAAAGAAGAAAATGAGAGACATGAGAGAAACAAAAGTAAAGAGCTAGTGAGAACCAATTGAAGAGAAAGGGCAATTCAACTTGAAGATTTTCAACCGGAGGTGAAAAAGTGACCTCTAAAAATTTGTAAAATGAACCCACCAATAAGGATACCAAATTACAAATTGATCAAATTAGGGACCCAATTGAGATATTGGTAATAAAGTAAGGATCAGTTACAAATTTTCCGTTGAGCAAACTATTGCATGGAAGAACTCTGCTCCGCCACTTCAGACAAATGCTTATTACGACTCCCTCCAAATCTGAATTTTTCTTCTCTCTCTCTCTCTCTAGCCTCTGTTTTGATTTAGTCCATCTTTCTGACTTTAAAGCCGGCGCTTAGATTTTCAGACCTCAAATTTCTCAACTTTTCAACTTGAGACGAGTAAAACAACCCTTCTTACTTTGTGGGTACTTCTCTCCTTGTGTTTCTTCAACTACAGAATGATTATTGATGGTGGTTCTTCCTTGTTCATCTGATGATGAATAAGTTGATTTTAAGTTCTGTTTATGAGGATTTAGATGCTTAAAAATCATGGGTATTTGATGATTTTCAGTTTCAAGTTCAATTTTATGCTTATTTTGGGTTTTTTTGATTCTAAAAAATGGCTCAAGGATCAAAAGTTCTACTTGTTCGTTGCCCCAAATGTGACAATCTTCTTCCTGAACTTCCTGATATTCCTGTTTATCAATGTGGTGGTTGTGGTACTGTTCTTCAAGGTCAGATTTTTTCACCCTTTTTCTCTCTCTCTCTCTAGGTTTTTTTGCTTATTTAGTATGATTGTGTCTTACCCTTTTCATAGTTTTAAGTATAAATTCTTGGGTTTATTGAAATACAGTTAAAATCAAATCAACTAGAACTGATGGATTATCTGAGAAATCTGATGAAGAGAGGGTAAAATTGGGTTCTGCAAAATCAGATAGTGATAGGGAAATTGATGAACTAGTCAAAATTGTTCATGAAAGAGATGGAAATTCAAGTAGTAGTTCCTTTTCTAGGTTAACTAGAAATAGAGAAGTTATGACTGAAACCATGGGTACTACTGGTCATGTTCCAAAGTATAAAGGTTCATCTATAACTTCCATTGAAGATCATAAAGAATTGATGGAACCCCAAATTGAAACTACTAGTCTTTCTCACAGACCAGACCAAATTCCCCATAATTGGCCTGATCCGAGAAGAGTTGGTTTCATGATGAATCAAAGAAACGAAAGAGTTGTAGATGAAGGTCGAAGATATGCAACTACTCCTTATCCTGATGAAGGTCCATCAAACTACCAAAGACCGAGTTATGATTATAACTATGATGAAATGTTTTCGATTTCAGATTCTAATTCACATTATGGTGAACCAATGTTCAAATCAAACAGTTCAAATGCTTCGGAGAGAGTTGAGTATCTTGAACAAGACCGAGCTGAGCTCTTGAGGAAACTGCAGGAGCTGCAGGATAAGTTAAGCGGGTCGTGTGACATAAATGGAAAACCAAAAGTTCTTCACGATCCTTATGGTTCCCGTGATTCTAGATATTCGATGGACTCGCCTGTATCTGTTAGAGCTCCGTCTCATCCTTATGTAGCTAATAAACATGTTCAAAGACCCTCATACATAAACCAGGGTCGTGACCGAGTTCCTCCGATAAACAGACCTGAGATGCATGATTTCTATCCTCAAATGCATTATAGGTCTGAAAGTGCTGGATACCCGGATTCATTTGCACCTCAAATTCATCGAAGAAATCCAAGCCAACCACCCCACAGCTTCCAACCACGGGCCTCTCATGACTACTACCAGGGAAGGTACATGGAGTTTGATCGGGACAGTGTTTCATCATACCCACACAATACCTTCTTTCACCAACCTGGTTGCTCTTGTTACCAGTGCTATAACAAAAACTGGCAAGTTCCAGCACGAGTCCCACCCACCCTTTTGAGGGATAGAAGATTCCCAAATGACCCAAGTAGTCCTATACTCCATCACGCGGATAATCTGAGAAACTTTGGTTCTCAGGGTCATTATCGTGGAAATGCCAATCTTTCTCCATTACATACTCGTGAACGACAAGTCCGTGTTCAAATATCAACTGATCTAGATTCAGAATTATGTAGTTCTGATCAGCAATCAGTGGTAGTAAAGAAAAGTGTGCGGCGTTGTAATCCAATTGCAGGTGGTGCTCCATTTATCACATGCTGTAATTGCTTCGAATTGCTGAAACTGCCGAGAAAGTTTTCGATGATGGAACAGAAAGAACGGAAGCTGAAATGTGGGGTTTGTTCTGCTATTATTACGATCTTGGTTGACAATAAGAAGCTTATTTGCATAAAAGAGAATTCTTTGGAGGTAAATAAGGGATCAATATTGGTAGTCCAAGAAAGTCATGCACGTTCATCTCATCATGCTAAACACGATAGCACAAAGTCCTTTTCGGAGGACTATGATAACTCCGGTTACAACTTTCAGTCTATGGATGGGGAGACTGTGTCGTCCAATAATCCAAGGCTGAACGTATCTGACTCTGAGAGGATGGAATATGTTTCTTCTGTATCTAATGGTACGTCTGAGGTTGAAAAAAGTCCCAATAGTGTAATTTGTCAAAAAGAGTTGGCAAAATCTTCAGAGCTGACTCCATCGAAACGCTTCAAGACTCCACCAAATCCAGGATCACCTCTTCTTGAGCATTTTGAGTATTCTTCTTACCATAGGAAGGTGGACCAGATGGCGAATGAAAACAAGAGTAAAAACACGGATGAAGAGGAGGTGGTTCAGACTAAATCTATTTCGAGACAAAATTCTTTGAAAGATGCAGCTGCAACTGAGATGGAAGTTCCATTCGGTGAATACTCGATCACTGGAGTGTCTCAGGATTCTAATGACACAACCAAAGAAGAAGAACAAAGTAAGATAGGAAAAGGTGGTCTCTTGTTCTTTGAAGGTTTGCTTAAGAGTGACATATCCGATGTTTCAGTGAATGGGCAGCCTCTACCAACTACAGTGGTAAAGAAAGCTCAGAAACGAGCTGGACGGATCCATCCTGGTCATTACTGGTATGTGTTTCCATATTTTCTCCTTTCCAGATGCAAGAAGTGCATTTATTTTACAATGTGATTTTGTTGATCCAGTTTTAGTGTTCGGTTTAAAGAAACCAACCATGAGTTGTTAGCTGCTTCCGGAACTGTAGCATAATGAGATACTATCATTTTCGAAACAAGCTAGGGTTGGTTTTGTTGACCCAACATTAGTAGCCAGTCAACAAAATCTCATGTTCATGTAGTACTTATGTGACGGTTGAAAATCTCTAATATCATGTTTTATAGTTTAAACTATTGGTTGCGAAATTTCAGAGATAAAGTTTTTATGTGAATGTGTTATTTCCTATTTGCATTTATGTCCACGAACAACATTTCATTTATTAAACTTTACGCCCTTCAAGAGTCTGATTTATGCATCATTCTGTCATAATCAGGTATGATTACCGAGCTGGATTCTGGGGTGTGATGGGTCAGCCTTGTCTCGGCATACTTCCTGTGAGATAACTTAACCCTTGAAGAAATTTTTTAAACTAAAATGTTTGTGATAAAGTTTCATTCTTCCTCCTAATCCTAATGTATTGTTTATCAACATTTGTGTTTCAGCCATCTATTGAAGAATTCAATTACCCCATGCCTAAGGATTGTGCTGGTGGAAACACCGGTGTTTGCGTAAATGGCAGAGAACTTCATCAGAAAGATTTAAATTTACTTGCTAGCAGGGGACTACCAACTACAAAAGATAAATCTTATATCGTTGAGATTTGTGGGACAGTTGTGGACGAGAACACTTGGGAAGAGCTTGAGAGCCTCGGCAGACTTGCTCCAACGTAAGCCACAACTGCTTCCCCTTACTTCCTTTTCTATACGTAGTTTATCTATATTAATGTGTTTACAAGTTTCGTATTATCCTAGTTTCAATTTTGGGTCACCCAGTCGAAGAGAATAGTGCGAGGCTTGCTTGCCTTGGGGTGGGAAGTCATAAAATTGACATACCTTTCTATCTACATGACATAGACTTCGGTACGGAAGCAGCATCAACACCGGTACAAGGTGTTAATACGACTATACGAAGGTCCCCGGATTGAGGATAACATATGTTCCTCTCCACTGGAGGGACCAGGGTTGGAATCCCCCCATTTCGAAAGAGAAACCCGAAGAGGCCTATACTTTCTTGTCTTAATAATTAAGTATTTTCTTTCTAACTAAACAGTTTTTAGTCATAGATAAAACATTTTTACTAACCACATTTACCTAGAGGGGTATTTTATAATACACACATCTCCATAAGACTTCTGGTGACACGGTGTGTTGATCTTGAGAGGACTACTCTTTTCGGTCATCGTCTAGATCAGAAAAGATGATATTCCAATGGTTAAATGTCGTGACTGGCTAATTTATATTCTGCATTGTTTTGTTCATGAAAAATTATTTTCGATCAGATTAACATATTTTTCAAATGTCTGAAAACATTATTAACATTTGAACAGAATCGAAAAGTTGAAGCACGGGTTTGGAATGAAAGCTCCAAAAGTTGTTGCCTAGAGAAGAAGACATCAAATCTTTGGCTGGCCTATATTCTTTCTGGATAATCAGAGAATAATCTTCTCCAATTTCTGCAGTATATACATTTGTCTCAAGAGTGGTTTTCCATTATTGATTTATTTTTAGTGATCAAGTAAGTTTTGATTAATTAAACAGTCTGCCATTTTTTATGGGTTCAAAATATTAAAATCTTACTTTAATCTGTAATTACTAATCCTATAGAATGAAAGAAAAAGTAAAGTAAAGAATCTGTAATATTTGTAGAATTTGAATGTGTGATTTTGTACCATTTCTTGTTTTTGAGCTTTTATTTATGTGAATGAACCACACAGTTTGAACCAGGTTGCTCACTTGTTAGCGAAACATGTTTTTAATTTGAACTTATTTAAAACCGAGGAGATCATTACGACTCCTAACTGCATTGTAAGCCAATTGGCGGCAGATTTAGCCAATATTCTTTTGAGCTCGAATAGCGAATAAATATAGGCAATTGCCTACGTTCATCAAAAAAAAAAAAAAAAAAAAACTAAATATTTATTGATTTTTTGTTTATACTTTTGGTTCTCACACTCTCTCCTCTTTAAAATGACATTTGATTTGTGGTCCGAGTTTTATATCAAATTGTTAAGTGGGCAACCTAGCAAAATGTGGCCTACGTTGACATGCAAATAGACGGTTTACACAACTCTATAGTCCAGTCCAACCAAGGGGTCTCCCAGATTTGTAGTTAACATTTTCATTGTAACAATTCTAGCGGTAGTCAATAAGAGGTTTAATCTTCCACCTTAGAGGTCGAGGATTCGAGGCACCCTGACAATTAAAAAGAAAAACAACTGTAATTGTAACAGATAAACAAAAATCTACCCCAATATGATTTGCACTGAATCCATATTTAAGCAACCTGTTCTTAAATGTGCCCCATTTTACATGGAACCCCATGTTCTTGTCATGAAATACAAAAAAAATATCCCATGTTGTCATGAAGTATATATATATATATATATATACTTTCAATTCGTTGAAATGTGAAGCTTGGCCGGGTAGACTTTGTCGGTATTTAAATAAGCTTTCCAATTTGTGCTAGTGCGTAACGACTAACTGAGATTGATGCCAGCAGGGTGTTTAAAAACACAACTAATGTGGAATAATAAATTGAATTTCAAACTTAGTCCTATTTTACCAACTGTCCTTAAATTCATAATAAGAAAAAAAAAAGACATATATATTAGGTTGTGTACAAACTACAAAGTGTGTCGACCATTAAAATTCCTATAAGAAATATCACCCAGAAAAAAACTTTAGCCCATGAAGGTCTCTCTGGTAAAGAGTAACATGTGTCACCGTAAACAACAAGCATATCTGACTTGGTTAAATTCTTGGTCCAAAATCATGTGAGCATAACATTTTTTCTATGAGACATGTGATCATATGAGCTATAGTTAGCTAGCTAGCTATTAATTTAAGCCCCACAAATTTAAGTTCTTTTAATTCTAACTAGTAACCACCCTCTCTCTCTCTCTCTCTCTCTCTCTCTCTCTCTCAATGCTCATCTTATAAAAATGTGAGTCCTTTTGCTAGTAGCTCTTGTGGGATTTCCGTGAAGATTACAACATCCAACCAAACTTGCATCTCTAGATAATCAATCACTCCTTTAATTTCTCCAATCTTTTCATATAACTCTCTCTCTCTCTCTTCAAAGGCATTAATGGTTGACATGGAAAAATTTTCAGGCGACAATGATCAACCCATCAATAAGGCTCTTATTTGGGACTCAGGCAGCTCACTCTACGATTCATTCGAACTCAACGCCTTCAAACGCCACCTTGACTCAGTCATCTCTTCCAGAACTTACTCTATGCCACATCTATCCCATTTTCAACTTCCACCACCACCACCACCACCACCCCAGGAAAAATCAAAGATTTCTAGATCGCTACGGAAACTTCTTCGATTTTTATGTAGGTCTAAGGTGAGTTCGGTTAAGGTATACCGTGTTGAAGAGCGGTTAACTGATGATAAATTTATTAATTACACCATTTCAGATAGGTTTGGTGCATTATCGACTATTTCTGAGTTCCCTGAGTTGGTCCGGGTATCATCCGATTTTGATGATGATTATTCTATTATAAGAAGAACCGTATCGGAAAGGTTAACGTCAACTACTTCAATTGATATTTATTGTACTAGATGACCCATATGGTCTATCAAGGTACCTAACTAGGTTAAATATTATGTAGTATGTTTTTGTGTACATGTTCATAGTTGTACTTTTTCGAAATTAATATTTTGAAACAACAAGATTCGAACCTGACTTTCACCATGAAGAAACAGATGAGTTAAAAAGGAAGTGGAAATATTGTGCATAGCTTGGTATGAATCTAGTGTGCATATTCAAGGGCGGAGCCAGGATCCAAGCCTAGGTATGACTAGCTTGTAAAGGGAGCATTACGAGAAAAAAGAAAACAAGGAGATTTGACGAATACCAATTACATGGACAACCCACATTAGACCAACTGAGAGCTACTAGTGAATATTATTAACACCTCTTTTACATATCAAAATATAACCCTGGCTTAAGGCAGGATTAGTCTCCATGTAGCTCGGCCCATGAATATGGCACAAAGAACAAAGTGAGGATTGAGTGTAGCAACATATGTGTAATCCAATAAGGATAAGAGCGAGAATTCTCGAGGAGACAAATGATGGTGATGATAGTGGTCGTTGTGACGCTGATGGTGGTGGTGATTGTGGTGGTTGATGGAGCTGGCAGTGAAGTTAGAGAAAGGGTGTAGTCAATCTTTCTATTCATAAGTGAACCAATCAATTCCTTTTCATTTTAGATATGGTGTGCACTAATAATGTGTGGGCTTAGAAAAGTTGGAAGTTGGATTTTGTCCTTTTATTTAGTATGTGGGCTTTGTAAAAATCTAGTGCGTCCATTATACTTCCCTAACAATATTTGTAGGGAAATTTTATAAGGCCTCCCCAATTTTGTTAAAAGGCCTCCCCATGAACCATTTTACTTGCTAAATTATCACTAAGGGGAGGCCTTTTAACAAAAATGAGGGGGCCCTATAAAATCTCCCATATTTGTATCCATATAAAAGTAAGTATTGACCATGTTATATTTTAGGTCTTACTCACCCATGTTAAATTATACAATTCCCAAATCAATATCTTGTTTATACAAAGTTAGACTCAAACAACCTTTATTTTTAAATTCAAGAACTCGACGACTTCGAACATGTCTTAAAGTAGAGCTATACCAACGAATTGATAGAGCCTATTTAAAACCTTATAAAATTAACTCATTTAATACCACTTCAAACACTATATACTAGAAAAAGGGTAAAGGGTATTCGTGGTGGTGGATAGGTGTGAGTCCAACATCACTATTACGTATTGTATTTCAATATATCAAAATGATAGAATAAGTTCATAAACACATAAAAGTACAACTAAAACAATATAAACATTGTGATTATTCTGTATCTGACTAATAAAACAAATTCTGAAAGCCACAATTTTGTCTCTCTCTAACTCGTTGCCACAGAGATTATATGTGAATATCAAATTTTGAATAGGTTATTTTAGGTATCTGAATAGGTTTAATAAGCTACAATAACCTAGTATTAAAAAAAAAAAAATCATTTAGGGCTTCCAAGCTCAAATGTGTTTATCTTCACCTACTAAGATTCACTAAGGAAGGTGGATGGATGTTAACGTTGCAACTAATATCACTACTTGGCTAAATTCTGATTTGGGCTCACGTCCTCCTTTGTCCTATCCATAGTCACCACCCATTCAAATTAGGTTTAAATAATCCTCAACTTTTTATACATATCATATTAGATTGTTTCAACAATAAAATCCTATATTGTCCATGCTTTTCTTTTTCCACCTAATCCAATTAACTATATGATCATTTAGTAAAAGAAAAAAAATTAAAAAGTTTATATCGGAACCATAATTATACATCACATTCGCTATGTGTGGTCTTCATTGTCTATTACATATTTTATTTTTTGAAATTGGACTCCAAGAGTCGTTCCATTTGAATGACGCTGATATATCATGATTAATGTACAATACATCATGAATTTGGATAAGTACATAACCGTTAATTAAGACATTGTGTACTCTGAAGGTCATATAAAGATCCTTTGGGTCATCCTAGGAGTATGTAAGCCCATATATTCCTACTTCTATTTTTTTATTGTCTAAATTACATGTGATGAACCTTGATGATAAACTGCTTCCACCGAAATTCGATTTCAAAACCTCATAGACTTCAGAGGGAGTGCTAACCACTGCACCAAACACATGGTGGACGTCTATTACATATTTTATACTTAAAATACCATTAATGTTAATCATATTTTGCTGAGTTAGAAAAGTACTGCAAAAATTCAATTAATGTATAGGGCTGGAAAATTACTTAAAAAATGTTTGAAATTAATCTTAAATATAAGTGAGAGACATTTAGAATGGGTATGTATAGCAAGAAGAGATGAATTTTACTCATTTAAAGATGGAAAAAATATAAAACTAGTTAATATGGTAAAAAAAACATATTTAATCATGATAATATTCCTAGCATGGGTCTCAATTAAATGATATAACATTTTTAACTTGGAAATTTGTACCATATATAACTTTGATTAGTTAAAATTGGAAATTCTAGAATCTTTACCATAAATAACACCGGTTAAAATTGAAAAGAATTTATGATGAGAAAATTTATGATTTTTCTTGGGACACATGATAAAAGTATATTTCCTTCTAAAAATCTCTTAAGACATAAATTATTTCCATCCTTAATTGAGAAATATTGAAAATAGAGTATAATAAGTCGACCCACAACTATTAAAAGATTATGCAAAAAAGACATTTTTTAGTTTGGTAGTTAGTAAGTCAACAATGCTAGACCAACCGATCTAGACCGAATCTTGCACCATTCGTAGCAATTTCACCTTTTATCTCACTCGAAGATGGGCATTTTCAATCGCGAGATATTCAAAACTCAAAATTAACATATACGCGGTATATTATGCGGTCTAGGAAGCGGTTGGTCTAGAATTTTTATTCTTAAGTAAGTTTTACTCAAATCATTGAACTATCTAATTCAAATACAACTTCCCTAATTTATTGAAATAATATTATCTTCTCTTGACTCTCTATATAAGTACATTTCTCATATTTGCCTAGCTAAAAACACACCTTCTTCTTCTCTACTAGCTACCATGGAACGAAAATATGTTCAAACTCCATTTTCGTCTCTTCCTCCTCATGTAGTGATCTATCCTTCACCAGGAATGGGTCATCTAATCCCGCTCGCCGAGTTTGCCAAGCAACTCGTTCTCCGCCATAACATTTCTGTTACCTTCATCATCCCTACCGACGACTCCCCTACAAAACCAATGATATCCGTACTCGACGACCTTCCCGAAGGTATAGACTACAAGTTTTTACCCAAAGAAGATTTGAAAGATCAACCCAAAGATGCTAAAGTCGAAACTCTTATAGACCTAACCATGCAGAGATCTTTATACGGGCTCTGGTTAGAACTTGGTAAGATCATCGACAGAAAGGGGTTTGTGTTACTCGTTGTCGATCTGTTCGGTACGGAAGCTCAAGATGTAGCGGACCTTTTCAACATACCATTTTATATTTTCTTCCCGACTACCGCTATGTGTTTGTTGTTGTTTTTTAATTTGGCTCACCTTCATCAAAAATATTCTTGTGAGTATAGAGATATACCCGAACCGATTAAACTTCCGGGTTGTGTGCCGATCCCTGGATCCGAATTATGGTCAGCTATTCAAGATAGGAAAAATCAAGTCTATGGAAAAATGTTAGGTCTTGCGAATAGACATAGATATGCTGATGGTATTTTTATAAATAGTTTTCCTGATATGGAACCAGGTGCTATAAGGGCATTGATGGATCGGAAAGGATGGCCACTTGTTTGCCCGATTGGACCTCTTATACAAAGAGGCTTGACTAATCGGGTTGATGAATATGGGTGCTTGAAATGGTTAGATAATCAGCCACATGGCTCGGTCTTATTCGTCTCGTTCGGTAGTGGTGGGACCCTTTCTTATGAGCAGACGACTGAGTTGGCTTATGGGTTGGAGATGAGTGGGCAAAGATTTATATGGGTTGTAAAAAGCCCGAATACAACACCTAGTGGTTCTTACTTTACCCATATTACTAATGACCCGTTTCATTTCTTACCGGATGGATTTGTTGAAAGAACAAACGGGTCGGGTTTATTGGTTCCATCATGGGCACCACAGATCCAAATACTTGGGCATGGATCGACGGGCGGGTTCTTGACCCATTGTGGATGGAATTCGACTCTCGAGAGCACAGTAAACGGTGTACCTATGATTACTTGGCCTCTTTTCGCCGAACAAAAGATGAACGCGATATTGTTGGTGGAAGATTTAGGAGTCGCTCTGCGTCCGAAAGCAAATGAAAGCGGACTGATAGAGAGGGAGGAGATCGCTAGAGTCGTTACAATCCTCATTGAAGGAGAAGAAGGGAATGCCGCCCGAAAAAAGATAGGTGAGCTTAAGGAAGCTGCTGCCACCGTGTTAAGTGATGACGGGTCATCGACTAAGGCCATCGCCAAGATAGCAGAGGCATGGAAAGAGAATAAGTTTTCAATTTAGCAATATGTCTTATTTTCTTAATTCTCTTGTTTTTAGGGTATTTAACATTCAAAATAAAGACTAGGCCAAACTATAAAGATTGGGGTATCAATTTTATATGGATTTCTTATTTCAATTTGGTCCTCATATTTTCCATTTTGTCCTTGTCTTTCTTTCTTTTCTTTCATTTCAATTTCCATTTGATGTTTTATGTGAAAACTAATCAACTAGATTAGGTTTGATATACTTCAATTATTGATAGATTACATAATGGATAAAAGTAGTAGAAGAATAATAGACCACCAAGGCACCAAACCATTTTGTCAAAGAGGGTGAAGTAAGCAAAGAAATCAACTTTTATCTTTCATTATATGTATATTATATTTATATCTACCATAGAATATTTCTTTGCCATATATTTCTTTTCAGTGGTGTAGATGTAATTGTTGAAATTTAGAAACCATATTGGTCATTTTAGCAAAATGCTATTTGGCCCGACAAGGATCGACCGAATGATATATTTTTTTTTGTTGAAAGTACCGAATGATCTCAACTAGGTAAATTGATGACGCCATACTGAAATTAGGTGCAAAATTTGTCTTGTCAGACGATTCAACCCACTTATTTTTTCCATCGAGTCAAATATGATCTTTAGTTACATCTGTCGAGATGAAAAACTATTAAGGTCTAGACAAATAACTTCAATATTTGAGTTCATCTGCTTACACCTAACATTAATATGTTTGCTACTTTTGACATAAAAAAGTATAAAAGATTAGAAATGGACTTCGATTTGTAACTCTTATTGTCTTATCTCATTGAAGCATCTCTTGATATAGTATTAGAGATAAGGTTTTATATAATTTGATGGTTATACCCAACTACCTTTTTTCTCCATTTTCTGTTCTGTAGCTTTCTCGAATTTTCTACTACGAATGATGTTGCCCTGGCACCTGCTGCCATGATGTTGCCCCTGTTTCGTTCGGGCGTAGCAAGGGTGCACCCTTTCTCTGGTGTACAATTGGAGAAGCTTCATTGTTATGACGTCCGAGTATTCCTACCTCACCATACTTAAGAGTGGTCCGACTTGGTTCCAGGCAGGGACGGATCTACATGCAGGCCAAAGGGGGCCATGGCCCCCCTTGACTTGCCGTAAATTGTTTTAGAAATGCTGATTGCTTTCTGATTTATCGCATAAATAAAGTTCGAGTATTAATCATAACATATATGTAGCGTGGGTGAGATGGTAGAGGTCTGAGTTTTGGACGTGAGAGACCTGGGTTCGAGCACTGGTAGACTTAGATTTTTCACTTTTTTTTTTTGGTTCGGCCCCCCTTGACTACTACTCCTAGTTCCGTCCCTGGTTCCAGGGCCGTGCCTGACAATTTAGGGGCCCGGTGCGAAACTTAATCGGGACCCTTTGTATAGATGTGAGGTAAACAAAATTTACACGCGAAGTGATAACACAAATTTCACCTGTAAATTGTTTTAGTAAAACAATGATGAATCTAAAATCAATGAATAACAACTTTATATGATTAGTCTAACATTTTTGCTAATAAAGTTGTCCTGGATTAGTACAGGTTTCTATTTGAAATTAGGAACCAAAAGAGAGAGATAGACAAATGAGAGATTGTATATTGAGTTAGAGAGAAAATAAAAATAAAAATAAACAAGATTGCAAGATAGAGATTTGTGTGAAAGATATGAGATTTGGAGAGAGACCTAAGTGCATTTTATACTACGCAAATAGTACAAGAAATTATTTGAATATTAAAATTATATTTGAATTAAACCAATAACATTAAGTGGAATGGACATTTAAAATATTTCATAGTGGTATGGAGAGTTGGCCTTTATTAGAAAAAAAAAAGGAAGTTGCTCTCTAAAGGGCTCGAACACATGACCTTATGAGCAAATTTTGCCAACTTACCCACTGAGCTATCCATGCTTGTTGATAATATATTGAGGGTTTATAACATAATTTAAATAGAACGAAACCAGGAACTAATAGGAAAGTGGCCCCTTGTGGTGGGGGGCCCTGTGGGGGCGCACGGCCCGCACCCCCCACCACACGGCCCTGCTTGGTTCATGTAATACCATTGTCCCCTCATATGCCTCCACCATTTGAGTACCGGCCCCTGCTTCATAATATGCCCAAATGCACTACAATGAGAGCATTTAGGGGGTTTCCAGGGATATTAACACGTATGTCGATCACTTTCATTCCATTAACACAAATGGGTATCCAGTCCACCAGTTGTTGGTCTTTGTTTACTTCAATACACACACGAGCAAAATTCACTCCGGTTTGAGAAGATGTGCACATGTCCATTGAGAGTAATCTTCCAAGATAGCTAGAAATAAGTGAAGTACGCCTTTTTTGTTCTAAAAAGATCACTGGAATTCTATGAAGATTTGCCCAAATTGGAATGGACTCCAACTTCTCCGTGATATCTTCTTGTTGTATGAAAAGCTTCCATGGTCCGACTATGAATAACTTGTTGAGATTATAGACTGGGGGACTTTGGAGGAGAACTATCTTCTTATCTTCTTCAAGTGTTCAAAAAAAAAAATCAATGGGGGCATATGGCGGTAAGCATTTTTTTTGTTGAAAATGTGGGCGAGCATTCTTCACATGTTTTATTTTATTTTATTTTTTTAGTCACAAACTCCTTCTGGCCTTATCACTCTTTAAGAGTGAGTGAGAAAGCAAAAAAAAACAGAGAAGAAAGAAGAAGATGAAGAAAAAAGTTTGTGTGACAGGAGGTTCTAGTTATATTGGTTCTTGGCTCGTAAAGAAGCTCTTGCTTAAAGGCTATTTTGTTCATGCAACCCTCAGAAACCTAGGTAAATCTTTATCCACTATTTTCTTTTTCATTAAAACAATAATTTATAGATTTTTAAATCCAGTTCTTCATATACTAGCGGAAAAATACTAGTAACCGACATTACTCAAGCTGCCCAAACTCTAGTTAGCTCTCTCAATAATTGGTAATTTTCCGGTGACAGATATAAAGGTTTTAGAAAAGTGAATGTTTTAATAGGAACTCATAGATAAATTGATATTCACAAGTACATAACTAAATCATAAAGCAGACAAGCTCGATGAAATAGGTACCACAAACTAGCATAGGGTTTGATTCTATAGGGATAAAACATATGTTGGAGCTATATATAGGGGACTAATTATATTTACTATTTCCCCATCTCTTTTAATTGTCTCAGATGATACAATTAAGGTTGGGGCTTTGAAGAGTCTTCCTGGAGCAGAATCTGGATTAAAGTTATTCAAGGCTGACATCTACGATCCTGATGAATTTGGACAGGCAATCCAAGGGTGTGATTATGTTTTTCATGTGGCCACACCCATGCAACACAATATTCACAGTTCTAAGGTCAGCATTTTCTTTTGATACTACAATTGAGTAGTTTATAAGTTTCTCTTCAGGCCCACCCGGCCATTATCTCGAGCGACGTGGGACTATTACAATAGTCATTAGTTGAGATGAAATAAAATAACACGATTGTATAAAACAAAATTTGTGGTGGACAGTACAAGGACACATCAGAAGCAGCAGTGGGAGGAGTAAGGAGCATAGTTGAATCCTGCATAAAATCAGGGACGGTTAAGCGTCTCATCTACACAGCAAGTGTCATGTCAGCATCACCATTGAAAGAAGATGGAATTGAATTTAATGACACCATTGATGAATCTTGTTGGACCCCTCTCAATCATTCTTTCTCTTACAGCAATAATTTTACCACTGTAAGTATTCTTACACTCCTCTTACACTTCTATTGTTGAGAAAATTTTCAATGGGGCTCTCATAAATATTAGAGTGGATTTTGCCAGTATTTGTTGAGGCTGCTACCATGTTGAGTTTGTTTCTTAGTTAGGTTTATCATCGTCCATCTTTGCGTGAAGGATAAGTTCCAAGTAGCTAATGAAATCGAAAACATTTCTACATGTGTAGGATTATATAGTGTCAAAGACCTCAGCAGAGAAAGAAGCATTGAAGTATAATGATAAAGAGAAGTATGGATTGGAAGTGGTAACCCTATTTTGTGGCTTAGTTGCAGGAAAAACACTATTATCCAACCTATCTTCATCCCAACAAGTTCTTTCTTTGGTCACAGGCAACAACATATACTATACTTCACTAAGGCTTTTACAACAAATGTTGGGCTCAGTACCATTGATTGATATTGATGATGTCTGTGAAGCTCACGTTTTCTGCATGGAGAATTCTTCTATCAATGGCCGTTATATATGTGCAACTACATATCCAACAATATCACAATTTGCCAAGTATTATCCAAACTTGTGTTAGCCCAAGAGTAAGATTATTCTTTATTCACTCCTAAAATATCTCGTTATTTTTTTTCGATAATCGTGATAATCTACCAGTACTTGGGTCCGGTATTAGGAATGGCCAACCGCTGGCCAAAAAGTGGTACCAAGGCCCATTTTTATTCGCAATGTCCTTTCACTCTTTATTGTGGAAGGATAGTATTGGGTTCCACGTTTCAATCGGTGACAAGAATGCAACACTTCTTGTTGGAGGAGGTGATGATGCTCAGTTTATAAGGAGGAAAAACCTTACGTCATGAGCTAGCTTTTTGGGTCAATAAGAAAGGACCCAATACCACTTGTGTCAGAATGTCTCCAAACCACCTAATACTTAAAGGGGAGTGTCGAAAGCGCTCCCCCATTTTTGTTGAAGGCACCCTTTTTCTTCATATTCCAACCTAATATTTGCTTTGACGGAGGCGCCTTCAAGACTTCCCATACCCTAAAATGCAGGATGGGGCATGGGTCATGCCCGGAGAGTAGCAGGCCTGCTACATATAGATGGAGATGAGTTTGGATCCACTTTGTTGTCTAGTAACAAGTTTTCGAAAATCATTTAGAGACAAATTCTAAGTCCACAAACATTATGGCCCTTAGTATTTTTGTAGCTAGAAAGATGATGTATTTTTATGGAAATTACTAATTAAAAGTTTGCATTGATCTTTCTTCAGAGGCAACGGCGAGGAAGAAGGCTCGGGGGTGAAATGTGGTTCTAAAAAGTTGATAGAGATGGGTTTTGAGTATAAATATGATATGAAGAAGACCATAGATGACACTGTAAATTGTGCAAGAGAGCTAGGTGTTCTCATTAATTAGTTACTAATATTAGCTTTGTAATTTACTAGTGCAGTAACTTATCTGCCTTGTTCCTTCCAACAAAAACGACAGTATGACACAAAGTCCTTCTACTATCTGCCCTATGGGCAGGCATTAGTTCAATTATATTATTTATTTATTTTTACATATTTTAATATGTCAAAATCCAAGTTTCTTCACTTATTTTGCCAATTCTAAAATTTTAGAAGGAAAAAAAAATGTATGTCATATCATAGAAAAATCCATTGAGGTCTAACATGGTACTTGAATACAATGTTTTAGTGATGATTTGTGGGGGAAACCCTAATCCTGCATTGAGGGGGAGTGCCTTGGGTAATACAATACTTACAAGCTGATTTTTAAGGAGAGTTAGGCCTAATGAGCTCTAATCGAAACGATATTCTTCTCCTTCGTTATTACCAATGCAATGGTAAGACCTTTGGCTGATATAAAATTCCTAAAATATATAATGTCATAATACTCACATTGATCTCTTTTCCATTTTGATCATAATCTATACGTGTACTCTAGTACTGTCTGAAAATAGGAATATTTACAAAGTATTGTTGACCATGAAACTAAATAGATTATGTACTAATACAAGACACCATATATTTCTATTGAAAGGAGAAAGTTGTTATTCTTAATTACTCTTTCCTCAAAAAATAGTAGTACAAAATAAGTGATGGAAAGTTTACGTCTACAAAAAAACTTTTGCACAATTAAGTTATAAGCATAATCACCCTTATTTCTTCTCAGACTGTGTCAAGATTCAAATTTGAATTACCGCACGACGATGAAGCAATATTATCTTAAGAAGTCTTAGTAGTCGAACCAAAAGTTTAGGTCAAAATCAGTTTGCTCAAGTCCAAAATCGAAGTTGGTAATTGGAGAATTCATAGAGGAACTAGGTATTTGATCAGCTGTGGGATGACCATCTTCTGAATTGTTGAAATGAGCTGCATTTCCGATATTGTTTGTATGGCCATTGAAGGATGTCACAAGATAAGGTTCTTCTGGTGACATAATGGTCTGAGTTTCGATCTTAATGTATTCGGTAGCGGCCGCCGATGTAAAAGGGAATGAGAATGAAGAAGAAGACTCTTGGGTACTGCTTACATTTAACCCATCAGTTTTAATTTGGAGACCTTTCTCAAAGTCTAATAGAAGTACTTCTTCGGATTGTTTTAGCTTTTGCTGTCCTTGCGGGTATTGATTCTGGTTCTGGTTGTACAGTAACTGGGACGACGGGGAATTGGATGATATTTGGAGGCACGTATGCTTCCCTCGATACGTTATGTCAACAATAGATGGGTTGTTGGTAGATCTTTGAACATGCTTTCTAGCCAAACACCCTAGAGTATATTGATGTGTGCATCGATAATAGCTTCTGCAAGCATAAAAGTAACCTCCTATTATTAGAGAAAGCCATATGTGATTATATCTCGTTGCGTAAAATAAGATGGCATGTCGTGTATCAACTAATTAAAACATGTTAATAACTAAAGAAACGGCGATTTGTAAGAAAAAGTGGGTGTTGCATAAAGACCTCAAGTGAGTACATTGTAGCAAGACCGGAGGCGAAAAGAAATTTGGTATCATGTTATACCAATACACCATATTAGTAGTTAAACTTAAAACTAAAATTGTGTATTTAACTCTTCATAGTTTCAATTAGACATGGAATACCTTAAACTAATAAGTATTGCTCATTTTAGAGTTTTCAACTTACCAACTCGAAAATCTATAACTTGATTAACATTAAGGCTTCTTGCTAGACTAATATGATGTTATATCGATCTATTATCGGTTTTGAAATATATACATTGATAACTTTTTATTTTGCTTCTAGAGTGTCCACAATTAACACTTTCAAATTTCCCACATATCTCCTTGTTATAAAGATTTATACTTAAGTAGTAGTTCAACAATATCTATTCGATAAAAAAATTGTTAGAAAAAAAAGATTTGCTGGCTAATCAATATTTAGGAGGGAATTATGAAGGAAGTAGTTTGATCTTAGTATCTTACCTTGGGTGGGCGGCTCCTTGTATCTCCTTCTGACCATACTTTCTCCAACTATAACCATCATCAAGAACTCCTTCTGTCCCAGTATTATTTGTCGATGCCACATCAACCTTTTTAGTCCATGTAGGTAGTGTTTTACTGAGTGTCAACATGAAAACCGTACACGTGTGAGAATAATCTCACATGGAGGACAAAGAACGTTATATAATGAATAAATAACATCTAAGACATTTTTACTTACTGTCAGTTGATTTTGAGTTTGACGCCCATAAATTTAATACATTTACTAATGATGAATTAAAGTATGAATATACCGTCTCTTAAATACTTCGTTGTTGTCGGAATCTGGATCACTCCGTGGGCTTCCACTTTTGGATCTTGGGGATTCCGATTGTCCAACACTTTGACGATCGGACAAAGGTTTATTCGTCTTCGACATTGATATAACTTTATCAAAGGAAGACAAAATTTTATCTAATAATACTTCCCCTATTGAAGAAGATTTATCAAGATGACTCCTTAGTTGTTTCACTAGCTCTCTTCCTTGTATTAATTCATGTAATATAGTCTTTTGATCCCATTGATCCCCACCATTCTTCATTTTCCTCAGAGATATAGAGATCTAGGGAGAGAAAAACAAATTTCAACAAAGAAAATAAATGAGTAGGAAATTTGATGAATGGGAAAGATTTATGAAGAAGTGGGAGTAATATATAGTAGGTTGAGAGAGAGGAAAAGTAACCTCAAAAGTTTGACTAAGAAAATAAGGAAGGATTCATATTTGCTTGACCAGTCTTCAATCTTTGATTCATGGTAGTAGTGGTGGTGGTGATGGTGGAGTCCTACTAAGGAAGATCCAACTTTAGGTTCAATTAGTTGACCCTTTCAACTCTTTCTCCAACCCTCTTTCTCTCTCTTAACTCCTTTCTCTCCAACTCTTTTCTCTCTCTCATCATTTCATGTTTATCCAGTGTTAGAGCAAGGGACAATATAGACTAATGAGAAATAAATTAGTCATACAAGAAACAAGGAAAAAAGAAAAGGAAGAAATTGTCATTAAAAATCTAACATCCGTTGTATGCTATTGGTCCAACTAAAATATAGAGAGAGAGAAAGAGAAAGGAAGGGTGGTGACATCATGAGGGCATACGTCATGAATCACATTTGCTTACCTTAATATTAGAGAAAAAGGGTAATAGTTTTTAAATATAGTATTAGTGGGATTTATTAGTGGTTGGATCATAATTTAGAATGAGAGATTATGAAATCAAATGGCTAATAACATATGTTTATATTAAAAATTGAAGTCAAATATATGTTTTCCTTCTACAAAAAGAAGGGGGTTTGTTGTTATCAAGAAAAATAGGGGTAGGATCCAAGCAATTACAAGAAGATAACGAGTGAAAAATAGGGGTAGGATCCAAGCAATTACAAGACTAAACCGAGTAGATTGAAACATTGGGTTTTGAAAAAGAAAAACTTGAGAAAGTAGAGCTCCAATAAATTATAAGGTCCTCCCTCGATGGACGTCAATCGGTTTTATTTTAAGAGAAATCTTTACGACTTCACATATTTTATTTGGGTATTGTTTTTTACGTGTGATACTGAGAGCATCTCCAATGCAAAACTCAAAAAAATCTCTATTCGTCCTATTTGTCAAGTTCCATTTGAGATTCTCACTCCTAGGTGTCGAAAATAGAGATCCTCAATTCTTGTATGCCTCCAATGCAACACTCTAAACTCTTTTATTTTACTTACGTGTCATGGTTATTTTTGTAAAAAAATAATTAGTTATTTTGGAAATATACGAAGACTTGATTTCTATTGGTTGAAATTTAAATATTGATGAGTTGGACAATTAGAGATATCTCAAGAGGACACTCTGAAAATAGAGTGTCCTCTTGAGATATCTCTATTCCACTCTCGACACATCATCTTTGAGATCTTAGTTGAGTTTTGCATTGGAGATGATTTTTTAAGAAAAACTTAAAAAATCTTATGTGGCACTCCGAGTTTCTAAGATTGAGTTTTGCATTGGAGATGCTCTCACAGTCGTAATAATTTAATGCGATTTTTGATCTTTAATTTTTATTTTCGAACTTAAAGAAAAAAAAATATATCAAAGAAAAAAAGAAAAATATTATGAGAAAGTAACATCCATAACTCTAAGATTTCCCTTTCATTTTTGTTTCTGTTATATCGCTTTACCATTTTCTTAATTAAAAATTTAATCAAAACCTTAGAAACCTCAAAAGCTATTATGCTATTTGAAACAATATACTGTGGTATTTAGTTTGACACCCTAATTGTCAAACAGAACCCAAGTTCTAAATTGTACCAATTTATGATCTTATGTCAAATTAATCAAATTATATGGGATAATAATGAAAACAATATGGACGATAGGACAATATCCGATACAATATAGGCTGCGTCCATGGGTCCATGCTATTAGGGTAAGTCCCAAAACTAACTCGCTCACCTAATGGAGATTCCAAACTAATTTGCCTTTTGGTATCAAACATGATATATAGCAAGTTCCATCTAAGCTGGCTAGTATGAAATTTGCCTTTTGTCTAAGTAAGTTTGAAACTCGATCATAAGATACATTTTAGACAAGTCCATGTTTTGTTGTTTATGGAATTTTCAGCTTAAAAATAACCATTTTACATGAATGGCTTCTAGAACAATCAAAAGACAAAGATCACAATTCAACTAGAGGTCTTTGTTATTTTGACTTTGTAGTTTGAATTTGTAAAGAAACTAGTATTTGACCATTGACTTGAAAATTCTATAGCCTATGGAGTGGGTTATTGCCTTATTGGCTCAAAGTGCAAGGACGTCTCCCACCAAAGCAGGGTCGGCCCTACCACCTACGACACCCCAAGCCAATTATACTGTTGGGCCCTTCAAAAAAAAAAAAAACTAACTTGAAACTATTTTTATCGGTGTCCAAATTT
Source organism: Eschscholzia californica (assembly GCF_041429995.1). NCBI lineage: Eukaryota > Viridiplantae > Streptophyta > Magnoliopsida > Ranunculales > Papaveraceae > Eschscholzia > Eschscholzia californica. The sequence continues at coordinate 39,775,820 of NW_028238483.1, read as the reverse complement.
TTTTGAGTTCGAGAGGTGTAGATGGATTATGGGTGGCTTATAAGACTACTACAAATGACCAACCAAAAGTTAGACATTGTATGTAATTGACTAATATACCTAAGACATACCTAATCATTTTAACGAATCAGGCCGATTAACCAGACTATATTCTCGAATTAGGGGCTCGGATAGTCCTTTTTTTGTTGTACATGGGTTTAAACGCGTAGTCCATTTTGGTTTTGAATAGCCGATATTCTTCTATGTTTTTTTTTTGTAAATATGGACTACGATTTACGTTAATTAATACATGACATTGATACATCATCAAGATGTGATAACCACGATAACCGTCGAAATTAAATTATAATTGGAGTTTTGTCAACTCAATCAACCACTTGGGCAAACAATCAAGTGTTTTTAGTTTTTGAGAAATCGACTACGTTGTACATTAGTCGTTACAAGACATTGATGCATCATAAAGATGTGATGAGCACGATAACTGTCTAATTTAAACCATAATGAAAGAGACCTAAAGGCCGACAATATGAAAGAGGCCTAAAATACGACAAACTTATTATATTATTTACTTTATATATTGCTTAAGTTACATGAGATAAATCTTGATGGAAAACTATTTCTACCGAGACTCGATCTCACGACATCATTGACTTAAGAGGGGTGTCCAACTATTACAGTGGTCGGCTGGCCAATCAAGTGTCGACTATCTATTATATTAAAACAGGTCAGTCGGTTATCCAGAGGATAAGTCTGACCGTCCATTTTATTTTAGAGATTTGGTTGGGAACACATCCGACGGATGATATGTAAATAGACTACAAAAAGAAGGGTATCCATGTAAATCAACTAAAATTAGTTAGAGTAACTACTACCCATATATTTCTTTTTTTTTTCTATTGAGTAGAAAAACGTGGGAGGATGAGAAATTAGTGGGGAGAAAATCTCTCTTCCACATTTTTGATCGGTTTTTTTCTGAAAAACTTCCCAAAATAACTACTTCGAAAAATATATAAATATGAATCTTGCCAGACTGATGATATCTTTTCACTATAAGAAAAAAACAATCTCTCACATCTATTTTATAGTTTAGGCTTCAATGAAATATTATTTTTCTTTTTTAAATGTAATTCTTTTTTTTAAATGTATAATGAGATATTATTTTTCTTTTTTAAATGCAATTCTCTTTTTTTTAAATGTAAACTAGGTTCCCACCGCGTCCTACGGACGCGGTAGATCCCTTTTGGCTGCGCCGTCATGTTAAGAATATTGTAACAGTTAAATAGCCATTTTACATTTAGAGAAAATAATAATTATACATTAAACAACCAAGAGGAGCAATCAAATACTAATCTATTTACATTTAAAAAAAGAGAATTACATGTAGAAAAGAAAAATAATATTTCATTGTATATTTAAAAAAAGATAATTACATTTAAAAAAGAAAAATAATATTTCATTGAAGCTTGAACTATAAAATAGATGTGAGAGATTGTCTTTTTCTTACAGTGAAAAGATATGCAAGAGTCCTATTTATATATTTTTCGAAGTAGTTACTTTGGGAAGTTTTTACTCAATAGAAAAAAAAGAGAGAAATATATGGGTAGCAGTTACTCTAACTAATTTTAGTTGATTTACATAAAAAAAATCGATCAAGAATGTGGAAGGGAGAAAGATTTTCTCCCCCACTAATTTCTCAACCTCCCACATATTTTTTAAATGTATAATGAGATATTATTTTTCTTTTTTAAATGCAATTCTCTTTTTTTAAATGTAAATAGCTTAGTATTTGATTGCTCCTCTTGGTTGTTTAATGTAGAATTATTATTTTCTCTAAATGTAAAAATGGCTATTCAACTGTTACAATATTCTTAACACGACGGCGCATCCAAAAGGGATCTACCGGGGTGGGAACCTAGTATTCCTAAATGTTTTGACAAGAGCTATTTTCACCCGTTTTTACAACCCATAAGTAGCTCTCCATGTATGGACACCCGATCTCTCTATACCAGTAGTCTAAGGATAGAAGGGAAACTGGCCGGTGGGCGACGGAATCGACCACTCCATCTCTTCACCGTCGAACCGATTCCACAACTGTCGAATCCTGCTAGGTATATTTCTCTCTCACTCTGTGCATTTCTGTGTAGGAATTGCATGAAACCCTAACCCTAATTGGTTTCATTGTTTTATGCGTGTTTTCATTCTAAGATGTGGTTCAGTCTATTATATTACAAAGCAAACCTGACTATGAATCCTTTGATGCTCTTCTCAAACTTCATGTTGCTAAATCAGTCATAGTTATGGTGCAATATTTTCATGGGTTCAGTGTTAAAATGAGCATCTGTAATTAGATTAGGGTTTTTGGCATACCTATGATCAACATATAGAGGCTTTATGGCTTGCACACACCTTGTTCGATCAAATGTCTCAGAGAACTAGCACTTCTACGGTTCAAAGTACTTATAATGATGGGTAAGTTTTTAAGTGTGTCAAATTTGAATTCCACTTAAGCTCTTCTATAGACGAATGGTAGTTAAAAATAAGTGATGAGAATCATTACTTAAATACACACTTAAAGTGTATATCTTAATCTTCTTGAGGTGTTAATCTTAGCCGGTTATGTTGTTTAAGATACTAAGGTTTGTAGTACATTTGAATTGAAAAATGAAATTGGGGGTCATCTTAGATGTTTTTCGAGTCGTGAGAAATTAACCTAATGATAGGAAAAAAGTTTTCTCTTTTGCCATTGCTTCACAAATCTTACGTACTTACTTATGACTATTAGATACTTAATGATCACTTCATCTTTTCTATTTTGATATGTTAATTGAACTTTGAATCATATCTCAAGTTATTTCAGTATTGATTCGTTCAATCTTGGAGTAGACATGTACTATTATGTTAATGTGCTTACTTCTTGAACGAAAGGAACCCCGTTAGGGATCATTTTTGGGGTTTGAAGTTATTTGTGTTTTGGTTTGTAATTCTGAATTTTCAATTCTGAGCGAGACATTAAGATGCTCCTGGAAGTGTCTGTAGGGAAACACTTTTTTGTTTCGAATTGCTTTAGCTACGAAAGGATGCACTGAAAAGTTCCCTGGCATGTGCAGGGGAAACCACTCGATCACCAGACGGAATTCCTTTCTTGCATTAGCTCTAAATTAACTTCCACAAAATATTAATTTTGTAGAGTTCTTTTTGGAATATAAGGATGATGATTAATTGTGGATCGATGACTCCCATTTCAGGTTCTATCCTATTCCCACCCTTAGATTCTATTTTAGTGAAGTTATGGGTGAAGAATTTTTTACCCTAATCCAACATATATGCTTCTGTAATAGTTTTGTTTTTTCTTGGTGTTATTTGATTTAGGTTTGAATAGTATTAGATGCCCAAAATTACCTGTTCAACTTCAGAGATTTAAGGATACTGGATTTAATAGCTCCCGAAGAGTGCTCTTTGTTTCCCACAAGGTAAACTCTGTCCATTTATTGATTCTTATTTTCTCGTCGTTTATTCTGCTCACAATTAATTATGAATGACTTTATTCGAAAATCTTTTCAGTTTTCAGGATTAGATGTCGGTCATTCCTCGCATTTGCAAAACAATCAAATCAAATGTGCTGTGTCTTCGGGGAGAAATCATCAAGATTTGAGATATCAGGACGAATATCGTTCAGAACCCTTCTGGTTAACTCTGATTAAAGAAGTCATTTGGTATTTGCTGTTCTACCATTGTTCTTTTCACTCTTAACTTACATTCAGAGTCCATTCTGAACTACATATAAAAAGAGATCTTCCATTTATTAGCTTATCAAGTTTTACGATGACGATAAATCGAGCTTGTTCATTCTTTAAACAGGGGCTTTAGATCCTTGATTGTCTTTCTGGTGGAGCAGCCGGGCCAACTAAAGTATATAGAATGGCCAAGCTTTCAGAGCACGGTTCGCATTACGACAACTAATAAATCTTCTTTTTGTCTGGCTACTTGAGTCGACTTGTTTTCTTAAACTTTATGCAATATTTCTCATTTGGTAGTGGTAGTGATTCCAAGTTTCTTTCTAAAGTATTTTCTCCCTTAATATATAACATAAACGAATAACTTGTAATCCTAATGGGAGTTTTTTGGAACTATTTACAGGTGAAGACTGCAACCCTGACTCTTGTTCTTGTAGCATTGCTTATTGTGGCACTCTCGTCAATTGATTCAATACTGTGTTTTCTATTGACTTTGGTACTTCGAAAATCAGCATGATTCAAGAGTTCTTTTCAGTCAGAGTGCATCTTTTCTCACATACTGTAAGTCCGTATTAGCAAGATCAACATTTCCATGATTCTGATATGTTGGACAAAACGTGATTATTTTTCTTTTCCTTTTGTTCTTTTTCTATACGATTTGAGTTGAAGAGCAAGAGATGTGGGACCAACCTCCATAGGTTCAGAGTTGTATCCTTCATCATCGTTAAGTATGTTGGTGTTTGCACTTCTATTATACAAATTAAGATTCATGTTTCATTGTAATTTTTTCTGTTCTCTTAATATCTTTTTGTTCATGACATAATGTATTATATGGAAGCTCTTCATTTGTTGATCTCGAGTCCAAATACTTTTAATCCTTTGACCTATTAGTTAAGTCATTTGGGGGCAATCCTCAACCCATAACCTTATTCAACCTACCCCTAGGATAAGTCCATGCGGACTTGGTAAAATCCTCATGGTTGGCGCGTTTGTGTCTATACCTTAGTTTAATCTGAGTCTCTCTCTATCTAGTTCTATGACATGTTTCTCTCTCTAGATACTGCCTGCTTTTGTTTCATTTTTGCCTCCTTGTTACATTTTTGCCAAAGCGTGAGAGAATGATAATTTATGTGAACCCAATTCTAAAATATTAGTATTTATCCCATTTGTCTTTGAAGAATAACAAGGATCTTAATAACCATCCCAATAGCACCCAAGTAGTTCGAGATAGATGTTAAGTTAAAGAGGAAATTAAAGAATAAGAAATAAAAAAGCTTTATAACATCATCTTTTTGGTTTACTCCAATATCTAAATGGGAAATGCCAAGTGTACAAAAAATTTCCTTTGTCTTTTAGTGTACGCGGGGAAAAAACGGTCCAGATCAAAGTCAAACTTTAGATTTCTTTTGTCTTTTAGTGTAAATGACTCATCATGTCAAGGATCTTGTTAACGATTTTGTACATGTAGCACTGCTAAGTGTACAAAGAATCTTTGACAAGATTCTTGACACGATGAGTCACACGGATAAAAGAACGGTCCAGATCAAAGTCAAACTTTGAAAAACTTTGAATTTCTTTTGCCTTTTAATGAAAATGACTCATCATGTCAAGAAACTTGTCAAGGATTTTATACATGGAGCACTCCCGTATCAAAATTTGTATACCTAAATATATGTATATGTATGTTTGTATAATCATTTATTACTTATTTAATGAAGTTAAAATTCATCGGGTGTGCTACATGTACAAAGTCCTTGACAAAATTCTTGACTTAATGACTAATTTTCACTAAAAGACAAAAGTTGATCAAGATTTTTCAAAGTTTGACTTTGATAGGGACCGTTCACTTTGCATTTTGTCAAGAATCTTGTCAAAGGTTCTTTGTACATTTAGCATTTCCCTATTTTATAAGTGTATGAACAACTATGGATGCAATATATTCACAAAGTAAGAATGTCACTTAAGTTCAACAAAAAAAATAAAAAGAGTTAATTCCTATATGGCCCCCTACTTTGTGACCAGCTTCCTTTATGGCCTTCAAATTTCTGTAAATTCAAATATGGCCCCCTATTTTCATAGAAATGTCATAACTACCCTTCTCATTAATATATTTTCAAAATAAAATTAAAAACAAAAACCTAAATTCCACCTCACTTCCCTCTCCACCACTCATCTCTCTCCACGTCACCTCTCTATCCAACTCACCTCTCTCTCTCTCTCCAAGTCAGCACTTTCATGAAGGTCGCCGGCCGGAAAATTTCCGGCCGGTGACCTTCAAACTAAAATTTTTTTTTTTTTTTTTCACTCACCTCTCTCTCTCTCCAAGCAGCACTCTCATGAAGGTCGCCGGCAGGAAAATTTTCCAGCCGGCGACCTTCAAACTTAAAATTTTTTTTTTTTTTTTTTCACTCATCTCTCTCTCTCTCTAAAAATTCCGGCGAAGGGGGTTTCCCTTCGCCGGAATCTGGTCTGTTCTTCAACAGACCGAACAAAATTTTTTTTTTTTAAGTTTGAAGGTCGCCGGCCGGCGACCTTCATGAGAGTGCTGCTTGGAGAGAGAGAGAGGTGAGTGAAAAGAAATTTTTTTTTTTTTTTTTTAAGTTTGAAGGTCGCCGGCCGGAAAATTTTCCGGCTGGCGACCTTCATGAGAGTGTTGACTTGGAGAGAGAGAGAGAGGTGAGTTGGATAGAGAGGTGACGTGGAGAGAGATGAGTGGTGGAGAGGGAAGTGAGGTGGAATTTAGGTTTTTGTTTTTAATTTTATTTTGAAAATATATTAATGGGAAGGGTAATTATGACATTTCTATGAAAATAGAGGGCCATATTTGAATTTACAGAAATTTGGGGGCCATAAAGGAAGCTGGTCACAAAGTAGGGGGCCATATAGGAATTAACTCAAATAAAAATAAAATAAGAATGTCACACTTCAGATAGGTGAACCCCAGTCACACGCAAAAGTGTTTAAAGTTAACAACTAATGTATTGTTACTCAAATGAAGTAATGAATGAACTGCTTAACAAAATAAATGGGTTCGACAATAATTTGTCGGAATAGCACAAGAATTTTTTTTATTATGTCATGATGATTGTTTATATATCAATAAACTCCTGATACAGACACCAACTTCCTTTTGCTAGTTTGATAACTAATTCATAATAACAATCAACGGAAGATTTAACCTAAAGAAGAAATAAAAAAAAAATAACAATTCATTTGATAATGATTCAAGAATAGAACTGTTAGTGAGATATTAGGCTATGCCAACAACCCGTAGTTGGAGTTCAAAGAAATATTATTAGCACACAATCACACTCAATACTGATTTTTATAAGCTCAAAACATCTAATTTTTAGCTTCACTACTTTCTAAAAGATTTTGGTAACTTGTCGAGAATCTCTAGCATTTTAAAGATAGACTATAACAGCGGTGAAAAGAAAGTTGTTAAATTTGTGATAATATTTTGCCAGAGTTTAAAAGGATCGATGCAAATATCCAAATTAGAGTTTAAAGAGACATATGTGATAGAGATTTGCACAAGAGAATGAATGAGAGGCTTGAGAGTGGAGGAGAGAAAGAGATCTATGCACCAAAAAAATTAAGAAAAAGTTGTGTTAGAGATTAATATGAGAGCAATAAAAATTGCATAAGAATTGACAAGGAGAGACATGAGAGATTTGCGATGATTAGAGTAGAGTTTTGTGATCCCTTATTGTCTTCACTATACCACCTAAATGATTAAGGAGTACAAAAAATGAAGGGTAAAGGTGTACATATTAGAGAAGAGATTGGTAGTACATATTAGAGAAGAGATTTATAGTAAGGTTGGTGTGGGCATTAACCAAACAGAACCAAAAAAAGGATAGAAGTGCTTGAAACTCTACACCTTCACCAGTTACTACACCACTCTGTTTTTACTCTAGCTGGATAATTCAAATTCTATCCCAACTCAAAAGTCATGACAGTATAACCTTTTTAGTTTACCCCAATATCTAAATTTGTATACCTAAACATACATATATATATATATATATATATATATATATATATATATATATATATATATATATATATATACATATATAGACTTTAAGTTCATTGCGATAAGTAATAAATGATTATCCATATATATATAAGTGTGTATGTAGCAGCTATTTGTGTAATATGTAAGACATTCACAAAGTAAGAATGTTACACTTAAAAATGTGAACCTCCAGCATGTAAAAAGTGTTGCAAGTAAACATAAAGAATTGTTACTCAAATGAAGTACTCCATGAATTAACAAAAGTTATCACAAGCCTAACAAAAATAAGGGATTACGCCGAGATATCAATGAATAAGATAATAGAGTTGGATGTCACGGTGTATTGTTTTCAATTCGATGTATTTTAGATGCTCGTAGGGGTGTACCAGAAAAATAAAGATCAGATACTGTATCATTCCTAAAATCATATTCTATGTTGAGTCATGTTAACCGTCGCTATACTAGGCTACGCCATAATGTTGAGTCAGATTCTGACTAGCTAGACTGTTTATATACCAATAAACTCACCACACAACCAATAGAATTTTGCCACTTTGACAACAAATTCATGCAACAACATAATAACCAACCATAAGTATAACCCAAAGAAAAAAAAATGTAGCATTTCATTTGATGATGATGTATAATCAGTTAGTAAAATATTAACACACAATGACACTATACTAATTTCACCAGCCTAAAGCATATAACTTTCCAAAAGATTTTGGTAATTTGTGGAGTAACTCTGGCATTTTGTAGACAGACTAACACCAGCTAAAATTGAAGTTTATGAATCTAAAACACAAGACGATATTAAAGGTTGTGATGGGCAAGGAATGGTTCCTTTTTCGAGACCGGAATACTGCATCAATCATAGATGTTCTTGGTGTAAGAGAAAAAAACAGAGATCGCGCTTTACTGTTGGTAATGCTCAGTCCTAACAACATATTGTTGAGTCAGATCTTTCAAACCTCTTGTATTGGTATAGTCTGTTGTTCTCTAAGCACTCCAAAATATTATGGAGAGACCGTGACACTTGGATAAAACCACATTAGTTAAGCTTGATTATTTGAATTAAAACTAACTTTAACTTACAATATCTTTAATTCATAATTAGGAGAAGCCACAGTAACTAGAAATCATTTGATTTTTCTGTAGAACCTAATTGTGTTGCATTAAAAATGGCACATCAAGTTCATAAATGGCCCAATTACATATTAAATCATTTGATTTTTCTGTAGATCTAAAAATGACGAGATAGATCTGAAAAAGAAAAGAGTTAATTCCTATATGGCCCCTTACTTTGTGACCAGCTTTCTTTATGGCCCCATTTTTTTCGTAAATTTAAATATGGCCCCTTTTTTTGATGTAATTGTCCTAACTACCCTTCCTTTAAATCTTTTTTCAAAATTAAAAATAAAAATAAAATTATAATTTCACCTCATTTCCTCTCCACCACACATCTCTCTCCATGTCAACTCTCTCTCTCCACATCACCTCTCTTTCCAACTCACCTCTCTCTCTCCAACTCACCTTCATCTTCTCCGATTGAAATCGCCGGCCGGAGATTTTTCCGGCCGGCGACTTCCAAAAAAAAAAAAAAAAATTCTCTCATCTCTCTCTCTCTTTTAAAAATTCGGCGAAGGGGGTTTCCCTTCGCCGGAGCCGTGAACAGACCAGATCTGGTCTGTTCACGTTTCCCTTCGCCGGATTTTTAGAGGCAGAGAGAGATGAGAGAAATTTTTTTATTTTTATTTTTTGGAAGTCGCCGGCCGGCGACTTCAATCGGAGAAGATGAAGGTGAGTTGGAGAGAGAGAGGGGTGAGTTGGAGAGAGAGAGAGGTGAGTTGGAAAGAGAGAGAGGGGTGAGTTGTAGAGAGAGAGAGGTGAGTTGGAAAGAGAGAGAAGGGTGAGTTGTAGAGAGAGATGAGAGAGAGAGGGGTGAGGTGGAAATAATTTTTTTTAAATGTTTTAAATTTAGAATTAAGAAGGGTAGTAATGACATTTACTTGAAAATAGGGGGCCATATTTGAATTTACGAAAAAAAAAGGGGCCATAAAGGAAGCTGGTCACAAAGTAGGGGGCCATATAGGAATTAACTCAAAAGAAAAAGTAAAATAAGTCTAAGAAAGATTAGTTAGCTAATCCAGAACATAAATAGCTTCAAACATCTTCATATTTTCCTACTAGAGAAGATCAAACCAGTTGTAGAAATCGCTTAGTTGAATAGTGGAAATCGATGTCATAGGCGTTCCTTAAAAGATTGAGAATATATTTGAAGACTCGATCCACTCACTAATTCAAATTGTATGTCAACTCAAAATGTATAAATAATAACTAATTAGGTGGTTTCATTGTATCAGATCCGGCTTTCCTCCATCCGAAATTCTGTTCAAGCTCAAGCCTAGAGCCCCCTCATAACACATTTTTTTTTAGTTTACTCCAATATCCAAAATTTATACACCAAAATCTATATATATATATCATGAACTTTAACTTCGTTAAATAAGTAATAAATGATTAACCATGTATATTATAGATGTATATAAAGGGTTGTGTATGGAAGATAATCACAAAATAAGAATGTTACACTTGAAGTAGTTGAGTCTCATCATATAACCAGTGTTGGAAGTAAGAGAACTACTGAATTGTCAGCGTACCTCGAACCCTCAACTTTCTTACACTCCAACCGAGGGTGTGTTGGCTTGATAATGCTCCCTCCTAACAACATATTGTTGAGTCAGATTTATCAAACCTTGTAATGTTAAACTCTTTTGATTTCTTTCTTAGGTACTCCAAAATACGATACACATGTATGCAAATATAACTAATAACTACCAATCCACAATTACATTAAAATTACTATATTGAAATTTGTTTTAGGATAGGGCTCAAATACAAGAGAGTACATGCATTCAAGAAGAAAAATGAGGTTAATTGTTTCCAGTTGAATCTGGACAGGCAGACAGCCATTTATTATCAAATGGAAAATTGGTTTAGCATGAATCTTAATTAAAACACACCTAATTAAAAAGTAAAGCAATCGGCTCTAATGATTTTCTATATTAAAAAGCAATCATTTAAAGCTAATTATGAATCTAAACGTAAAACATACAGAAGTGCCTTTCTTTTTTGTAGCAGATCATCTCAATTTTTTATTTTCTTCTGCATAAAATCACAAAACTAACAATCTTTGATTAACTTAATTTGGTTCACAATAAAATTAGAAGAAATTTTGAACAAGGGAATAGAAAAAAGGTTGGTTGGGAACTTGAAATATCAATTAGTATTATCTTTAATTACCAATGAAAAAGTAAAAGAGAAATTAGTATTAAATATCTTGAGATTAAATGGGGAGGGTATCTGGTTCTTCATCGAAAATGACTGGTTTGGATTCTTCTATATCATCGTCGTCATCAAAGTCTGAGGTGGTAAGATTAACGCAAGAGCACCTCTGTATAGAAGCAAAAAAAGTTGAAGCAAGACTACATCCCACCCAATTCACAATTTGATCGATCTTTTCACAAGAAATCGAGCTCAAACTATCCATTTTCTTCCTCTCTAATAGAAAGAGGATCTGAATGAGAAAATTCCTCCAAATGAAAGTTTTCCCAAAAAGATGGTGGTTTGTCTAAAAAAAAACTGTCAAATACATAATTTGCTCTTACATTCTAATTATAGGTTGTACATACATATAATCCTCGTCGTCATACAACTTCTTTTACGTGGAGACTTCGATTTTGTGCACCCAAAAAGGAGAATATATTTGAGGTTGAGATTGGCAAAGAGGTAGTGTTCCTGGTTTAGAATCTGGATATTGCACATATAACCAGCATAAAGTTTATACATACGACCTAATGAGGTGGTTCTGGTTCGTTATCTAATCAGATCGGGCTTAGTTCAACAAAAAAAAAAAAAATCAGATCGGGCTATCCTCCGTACGCTATTAATATTGTTCACAAAGTAAAATATGATACACATAAAATAGTTGAGAGCCTCCATCGTACAAAAAGTGTTGCAAGTAAACAAATTAATCAAATGTTACTCAAATGAAATACGAACTATCTACTTAACAAATAAGAGAAGGAAAATGTCATTTTGTTCGATAGTAGATAGTCTAAATGGCATTTGCTAAGTTATGATGATTGTTTATATATCAATAAATGCACAATACAAGCACAACCATATTTTTACTAGTTTGATAACTATTTTATGACACCAAAATACCATCAACCTAAAATATAATCCAAAGAAGTAAAAAGGTAGTAATTCATTTGCTGATGATTCAAGAACACGTAAGATACACACAATGACACTACTGATTCATAGAAGAGAAGAGAACATCGTTTAGTTTTTAAATTTTTATTTTTGTAAGTTTTTACTATTGTTTCAAAGATTAAAAAGGAAATGAGTACTAATAACTTCCTAATTCGAACAAAAGTGATCCCATGAAGTCTATAATAGGAGAAAAAAAACTCCTAATTGGTTCATAAATCACCTACATAAATAGCAAGATCAACATTTTTTAGGAGAATTTATGGAGGAAATAAGGTTTAGAAATGTTGATATTGTTGGTGATGGTGATGATTTTATTAAGAAAAAAGAAGTTTGAGTTCCGTAGTAACGGTCGCTTACTAAAAATTTAAGTTCTCCAATCATATAACTAACATCAACATTAAAAAAAAAATAAACATCAAGACTCAAAATTATACTACCAATATTCAAAAAGTTTGAGTTTTATGGTTTGACAAAAAGTTGAGTTTCATGGTTTGAACTCTTTGTAATACAATAATTTGGAGGCACAATAATTTTTTACTTAAAAATTAACCTTAAAAGAACATTATAACATCTTCTTTTTAGTTTACTCCAACATCCAAATCTGTAAGCCAAATATAATATATTAATCCGCAATTTCATTGAGGTAAGTAATAAATAAGTATCCATATATATTTTATAAGTGTATGGCGAAGCCCTTTGTGTAATACATTCACAAAGCAAGAATGTTAGGTTAAAATAGGTGAACCTTTATCATATAAAAAGTGTTGCAAGTAAACAAATGATGAATTGTTACTCAAATGAAACATGAATTAAATGAAATAATAGAAGAAAAATGCTATTGGCCCAACAACAAATAGTTTAAATTGCCTAAGAAGAGAAAATAGCTAACTCCATGATACCTGTTGATATATCAATAAATTCACCTGTACAAGCACCACCACATATTTACCAGTTTGATAACTAATTTATGGCAACAAAATAAAAATCAACCAAAAGTATAACCTAAGAACAAAAAAATGTAGCAATTCATTTGTTGGTGATTCAAGAACACTTAACAAGATATTGGCACACAGTGACACTCTATATTGATTTCATCAGCTTAAAGCATCTAAGTTAGCTTCAGAAGTTTCTGAATCTCTAAAGCACGATGAGATTTAAGGTTGTGATGTGATGGGCTCCATCAGACCTTCTTTACTCGTTCTTTCTTCGGACGATGTCAGTTATATATTGATTTAGCCGTTGGCCGAAAATATTGGTAGAAAATGATTCACTGACATGACGCCGTGCTTCTCCACCCATTTGCTTTGCCATGCCTGGATTGTTAATGAGTTTTGTAATAGCTAAGGAGAACTCTTGCGGAGTTGATTCACAGAGGAACCCTGTCACCCCATCTATCACAGTCTCGACCGGGCCTCCAGTATTGCATGCAATAACGGGCTTTTGCGCTGCCATTGCTTCCAAAGGAACGATTCCAAAGTGTTCATCCTACATGAGTTAAGCATTACACTTTGAGAAAGAGACACGCTTTACAAACCCCACTGGTCTCATTCATTTCTTCAACTCTTAATAAGAACAAAGTCACAAACAAAACATTTGTACAGGTTCAAAATATACATAAACTTTTATGAAACATATACCAGTTATTTATTGGTTTACTACAGCTGCTAGCCTGCTATAACGGTGTAATTGCCTCAATGGAAAAAATGAGATCTTTAAATAACGGAAAAAACTGTTACAGTTGGGATCAATAATCAATATTACCAGATACTCTATCCATCTTCAGCACCGTGTAGCTGAATACTCATAAACCTTTTTGGTCTAGTCACGTTCCAGTACTCAAAAGGTGGCACACTAGAATTCTCTGTCTTAAATAAACCAGTTCCTTTATAATAATCTATAAGCTCGACTAGTTAAGTAGTTAACTACAAGATTTTCTTATTTAACTAGTTAAGATTTTATATCTTGTGGAGATAAAATGTCTGAAAGTTGGTGTATCTATTATATATGCGTCATGGAGTGTACATTTTGGCTTGACAAAATCTCCAAAATGTACTGTAACAGAAAATACCCTAGCGAAGATGTATACCCCTAGCGTGCCGGTTACTCACATGGTAGCGTACCGCTTACCCGTACTACGTGACAGAGAGATCCGCGTACCAGGAAACATTGATTAAGACCATCTTTTGGCGATACCTTGTCTCCATAGAAATGTACTTTTTTCAGTCATAACGGCCACAGGCCACTATGCAGTCGAGTCACTGCATATTTGTTTGAATCATCTAAAACACCTAGATAAGAGAAATAGAGATAGAGAGATACCTTAGGAGTATAAAGCACACATAAGCACTGTGAGAGGAGTGTGTTTCTTTCCGCTGTCGTGCAGGAGGTAATGAAGTTCACACGATTTGATACCCCTTCCTTTTCTGCTAAGCTCTTAAGTTCCTCCAGATACTCCACATTTTCACGGAGACGATTATCAAATCCACCTGAAATAACCGGTAGATCATAATTCATCGTCTTGATAAAAAACCAGAGCATATTTCATATTATGAACCGGCATAGTAAAAGAAGCAGGTTGTAATGGTCAGAATAAATAGTGAACAAGTAAAATCACTAACAAGAACGTTAAACTGGTCGGTCTGAGACATCACCAGCTACTAGAAAAGAGTTTAGTATGTTACAACCTTGGGCTATATATTCATACCCCTAAATATCAAATGTAATACTTGAATTTGGCATATGAGTAGGTAAAAGAAGGAAAAACAGTTTACCCACAACAGTCAGAGAAGCCTTTGACAAGTCCTGACCATTAAGAACATCTGCTTCATGGGCATGGAGCATCGCAAATGATGAAATTGCCAATTCAATGTTCTTTTTCCGTTCGTAACGGTTGATAGATAGGACATTCAAGCTATAAAAATGAAAAAAGAGTCTGAGTTAAACCCAAAAGAGTTAGAATCGTCCTTGTATAATTTCATGCTTAAAAGAATAAAGATACAAAGAGATATACAAGCATGTTGGTTACTTATAAGCAGAAGGTATATCAAATTGTTCCACATTGACTGCCGGGTAAAGAATAGCAGGTCGAATTCTTTTCGCATCAAGAGATTTAAATGTAGCGGCAAAAGTGGAAGCGGTGAATCTGCTATTAACAAGAATAAGATCTGCCATCCCTGTAGATTTTGAAGGTAAAGTCGTTAGAGAAACTAGTTAACTTGTCAAATGACAGAGACTAGTATATCTAGAGCTAATGACTCTATTCATATTAAGATTAAAAAATAAGGGGATAAGCCAGACCTGTAGTTGTTTCTTCAAGCATGTCGATTGGTCTACGATATATCCTCCTTAGGATAGAAGAATGTTGTGCCAGCAACAAATCTGGAAAATGACAATAGAATAGAACCTGGAGAGAGAGTTTGCAGTGTACGTTAAAACCTCTGTCCATGCTAGTCTCACTCTAAACTCAATTTAGACAAAAAGAATAAGGGGTTACTTTCGTTGACTTCTTAGTTTTCATCAAGGGAACGACGACAGAGACTTGGTCAACCAATACGACATCAAAGGATGGCCACATAAATAGCACACATAGAGCAACAAAGATGCACCTCAAATATGCACATACTGCATGGAAATGGTAGAAAATATGCCGGGGTAGAAAAGCACCATATACTGTCACTGGAAATATACCTGAAAACAAATATACATTGAAATGTGATAGAAAAAGAAAGCAGCATATATATATATATATACATACATACATATGTAAGCAGACATATTATGTTGTCTGCACATGTAGTAGGCACATTCAGAATTTGTTCATATGAGCTATAGAGTTTGACTTGAAAGTTGAAACATTAGATAGACACAATTTTACGCCGTTTGATTCTAATAACCAGCTCACAATAATAAATCTCGACAATTGTTTATTGAAACAATAAACACCTCCGTAATCATATATCTTCTACAGAAACAAGTTTTTCCATGACCTGTCTGGGAATTAAGATACATAACTAGTTCTGCTTCCTTAACCTAGCGTAACTAACCGAAATGACAAGATTTCTACCAACAAAACTAACATGTTATTTATCACTGAAATTTTTATTCAACTATTTTTATGTTTTCTTTCTGGGCGGAAACGTTAAAGCCTTTGTATTTGCTTTTCCGGTGACGAAGGGAAACGTGCTCCGAATTATTATTAATTAATTCAAGAAATAAACCAGAAAGGATTGCTATTTTGATTTAATAGAAGCCCCTAAAATTCTAAAATGAATACGGAAAAAGTTTTCAGTTTTATACCAGAAAGGGTTTCCTCGAAACATCTATTTGTGTCGTGGTGTGAAGTGAAAATACGAACATTATGACCATGAGAAGCAAGTTCAACAGCTGCATCAACAATTAACCTTTCAGCTCCACCTATAAACATAATCAAAATTCTAGGGTTTAATAAAACAAAGAAAATTATCAAAACCACTTTCAAAATTAAAATGAAATCCAGTTTCAATTGAAAATTTAGATTTGAATTGAAGATATTGGAGAAGAGAAATGACTAACTAATCCACGAAGAGTATAAAAATAATAATGAAGAGAAACACCTATTCCGAGATCGGGATGAATGACGGCAATATTAAGGTTTGAGTTTCTTCTCCCTTCCCCTTTCGCCATGCTTTGCTGCTCCCTTTTCTTTTCTTTTTTGTTGAGTAGGGGGGAAATAACGCTGGAGAGAGATAGAGAGGTCCGTATAACTAAAAGAGAGACGGAAAATAGAAAAAAAATGTTACTCTTTTTTTTGTTTTTTTTTTTTTTGTTGAAATGAAAAAAAATGTTACTCATATTTTGTTTGTTGTTAAAGGCAGTCTCCCTAGAGGCATCGTGCAAAGAGGCAATGTAGTCTTTGAGGACAACATTCATCTTTTCTCTCTATCAAAGAGTTATCGGCCCATGATTTTAACCTCTTCTAAGTTGAAAAGATCTACGTAGGATAATATTTCAGTAGTTAGTCCAAATATTTCATGCTTACGGGTCTAATTGAGGGTTTAAATTAAAAAAAAATTTGTTTCCACATGTGGTTTGGGACCATAATAACCGTTCACCCTTCCAGTGAGTGTTCACATTTCTTTTAATTTCTTTGAAACCATAGATAATTAAGAATACTTCATCTTTCTCGCTAGCTCAAAATATTGATCAAGATCATAAGTCCGCTCATATGAACTAACATCAAGATTCATTTAAAATTACGTCAAGATTCATTTAAAAGAAAAAAAAAGTCATCCTTTCCTTCGGAGAATTATTAAGTGAGTTTTTCATCTTGTTGAATATTTTGGTTTCACATGTAATTTCTTGAAGTAAAATTCCTTGAAAATTTAGTAAACCCAACAGAAAAGTTTGTGATGAAAAGAAACTAACTTTAAGGGTAAATCTGGTTTACTCCAATATCTAATCCTAGTATGCCAAAAAGTGGTCTTGCTAATGTATCTATTAAGAATTTGGACACTTGGATAGATAACAATCCATTGCACGATAACTTTTTCACTTTTGGTACTGGTGGTATCTGATGTCAATGGTCATTATGGATTCGTACAATTTGATCATGAGGAAGCTACAAATTTATCTAAAACAACAAATGATGCGGATCTTGAGAATGTTTTTGGAGTTTATGCTCCCACCACTAGTTCAATGGTAATGAGAGATGCAACTGGAAAATGGATTCGATTTTGTTAACTTTCAAAACTCTGAAGATATTGCTTATGCAGTGGAGAATCTGAATGGAAAAACTTTAGACAATTGTCTTCCATCACTTCAAATCAACTTTTTCTATATAAAAGATTTTTGTATTGTTGAAAATCGTGAATCGAACGACCAATCTTCATTTCCAACAGGAGGAAGTGATTTCACTATAAAATTTTGTACTTTTTGTACAATGGAGTTTGTTGTGAAAAATGATTAGATTTAGAGACGAGAGCACATTATCCATATAAAAGTTTGTGATGAAAAGAATCTAACTTCAAGTATAAATCTGGTTTACTCCAATATCTAACCTTATTCTATGAAATATGAAATATATATATAATATTAATTTTAACTTCATGGAGAAGAGTAAGAAGACTGTCCAAATGATATATGTACAAGTGTGTATTTATAGGTGGTTGTGTAGTATATTCATAAACTATGAGTGTTAACCATTAGAAAAAGGTGAGTTTTTATCACAGAAAAAGTGTTAGTAGACAACTACTAATATTTTAACAAAATAAGAACGTAAAACAACTAATGAGTAACTACCACTTATGTTTTATTATCATTAACTTATTACTAACCCAACTGAATAAGAGTCTAGACGGTGATCTTTTATTATATGAAGAAAATTGAAAAAAAAAAAACGGAGAATTGTTTAATGCGTGGTGTTTCTTATTTAGGAGATTTGGGATTTCTATTATGCATATATGCTAAGGTTCTCGCTTTTCTTTAAAAGTCATGCTAACCTTCCAAAAGAAAAAATCGATGACAATTGATTTCGTCTAAGTTAATGAAAACAAAGATCATTTGAATGTAGACAATGCTCTTTCCTACGAGACTCCGACATAAACTTGAGTATATTAAGAAATTCACAATACAAGCACCATCAGGTTGTACTAGTTTTATGACACATTTACAACAAAAAACAATCAACCAAAAACATAACCCAAAGAAAAAAAAATTGTTGCAATTCATTTGCTGATAAATGAAGAACAGTTAGCAAGATCTTGGCACACAAGGACACTCTCTATACTGTTTTCATCAGGTTAAAGCATCTGATTGAAGCTTCTGAATTTTCTAGATGATTTTGATAACTTGCCGTGTACCTCTGGCATTTTGTAGATAGACTAATAGCAGCTGCAAACAGAAGTCTGTGAATCCCAAGAACGAGACGAGATTTATGGCTGTGATGGGCAAGGAGATGTTGGTGGTTTAAAATCCGGATACTGCATAATTGTATAAGTAACACAAGCATCAGACAGATCAGTTCAAACTTCAAAACACAAAAATGAATCAAGAAGAAACAACAGCTCGAAAATAATCAGATTAAATGGCAACAATATATTGCTTTAACTATGAGTTACTTCTTAGGGATATAGGTACAGATATCTGATGTGATCGACATGAACTAGGGTTGGGTTCACTTGCTGAGTCGGGGCTCAACCAATGAAGCAAGCCAGAAAATTCTTCACTAGAATTGGATAGACGGAACAAGAAAACCAACCCAATCGAGTCAAAAAGTTAATGCACATAATGAATTAATACATATTAGATTAGTAAATTTAGGCGTCCCGCGTTAGACTTATTAGTCTTACATACAATTTTCACCGGAAGTGTTCAAGCATATACGTGGGTGTGGATATGATCTGGATGTTACGTTTTTCGGAGTCAAAATAGCAAGTTATTATGCATTTTAGTCTTCTTTAGTGAGTCTAATCTTATTAGAGTAATTTATTATTTCTCAGACATGTGGGTCCTCTCATGTGTGGCATTCTTTTAGCCTAACACTTATTTTTTTCTTTTCTGGTGGCGTGGAACACGTATTGCTTTTAGCCCTATCACGGGTGGGTCTAACTCTGAATCTCTGATACCATGTTAAGTTTGTAGTCATCCAACTCAAAACCAATTTGTCGAGAAGACCTAGACATTATATTCTTGGTTCCTAGTTCACCCTCCTCCATGTGGACTATACTCGCAATTATTACTACAACCATAAGGAAGATTTTCCGAACCCGAGGTTAGAAAGTATACAGTTGAGACTATCCTAACTCGCTCGAATTTCAGTGCTAAAACTGATTATACATTATAGAAGGAAAAACATATCTAGAGAATTCAAGAAAGAGACTTACTTGTGCATATGGAGAAAGTGGCCTTGACAAGGTAGGAAATGATTCTTCTTTAACTTCGGCTAAGGGGGTCGTGTTAACTAGGGCTGGTGGTTCAGCAGCTGCCTCTACTGCTGGCTCAGGAGTCAACTCTGGGGTTTTTTCAGATTTCAGTACATTATCAGCAGCACCACCAGTATCAGGAGTTTCCTTTGTTGGTGCTGGTAGAGCCTTCTTATTGACAGTGGATGGTAAAAGAGCCAACCCAATTTCCTAAATTATCAGCGAAAAAATTATTGAGTAACAATATATGTTTAACATTTACGATTTCCAGAAATGTGCAAGAAACAAAACAGAATTTTGGTTATAAGTAGTTGTGGAAGTGGGTTCTCGAAATAGTTTCTGAATAAGAGAATTCGAACTTCTGAAGCGACAAACTCGTGTACCTTTATCTCACCAACAAGCTCCTTTGGGGCAACCTTTGTGGTCAAGAACTCATCAACTAATTGAAGAGTCTGCTTTCGATCCTGTCAGCACAAAGCAAATGAAGAATAATAATTCATATGAGTTTTCAATTAACTTAGCTGAAACGGATAAAGTATATGCTTCGATCAAGTTAATGTAAAATGGACACTGAAATGAAATAGCCGTGCACATATATTTTGCGTCTTGGTTATGGGTTCTTTGTTTTTACAATCACCATTACTTTTCATCAATTATTATTACATTATAAAGATAAAAATTGACCTATTGTGGTATTTTATGATCCTAACACAATTATGTACAAGTACATGCAAGATGTATATACGAAATCTCACATTATACCAACTGAAGTGACTACGACTATCCTAACACTATCAGACACTAATTCTGGGCATGGCAAAAATACCAAAAACAAGTATTACAGAGCAAAAAGGTAAGAAGTTGAAAGTAGTGAGAGACTTACCTCGGCAAATAGAAGTTTTTTACTCACAAGCTGGACAAGTGCAGCTGAACCAAGAAGTTGGAGTATCGTTTCTACCTGCGAAAAATAACACCACTGATTAGTGAAACAAATATTAACGGGAACTTACATAAACTCCTGACTATCAGATTTCAACCTCAGTAAATGCCAATAGACCTAATCCAGTAGCTGCTGCTAGTCCAAGGGTGACAGACAAAGCACCAGAAGTCTCCTGTGTCATATCCATTTTGTTTAAGGTTAACGAAGAATTTCATGTATATATTAT
This sequence comes from Eschscholzia californica, assembly GCF_041429995.1. Classification (NCBI taxonomy): domain Eukaryota; kingdom Viridiplantae; phylum Streptophyta; class Magnoliopsida; order Ranunculales; family Papaveraceae; genus Eschscholzia; species Eschscholzia californica. The sequence continues at coordinate 39,754,723 of NW_028238483.1, read as the reverse complement.
ACATATATATATATATATATACACGTATAATTGAAAGAATCAAAATATATATAATGAAATGAGATACATACTCCAAGTGTATCTGTTAAACCCGAAAAATCAAAACTAAATGTCTTCTTAGGTTCTATCCAAGGAAGACCACTATTCTGCATCATAAAATTTCATTTTCAAAAGGAATTAGATACAAATAAAGCATAAAGTTTAAGTGTTGATGTTCAATAGGAGAAAAGACTAAATAACAAAGATGAGGAAATATGAAGACCGTCCATCCACGAGGTCCTTCTGCACCATCTTTTATTGCATAAGCTGCTTTGAAGCCATTGACAGTTACTAATTCAGCAACTAGTTCAGAGCTCCCATCAAACCTAGATTCCGTTATAACATAAATGGATTTGAGCAACTTTGGGATCCAATATAATGGGAAAAAATGGATGTTATAACTATTTTTTCCTTCAGAAAGACATGGCGTAGGAAAACGGCCCAAAAGACAGAAAAAAGACGATACGATAATCATTGTAATTGTCAATTTTTTAAAATACAAAATATAACAATTCTTAAACAGATAATAATATAACTATAAAAAGGCCAATTACAAAAACAGAATTCTTTAAATCATGGAAAAGCAAACTTGTGGCACCATATTGTTGCTTTTTTTTTTTCTATATGAATTCGTATAGATTTTGGTTTGGGTCTTTTGATCGTTTTTCCGACCTTTTTTCTAGATACTATATCGTGTTGATTAAGAACCAAACAATCTATTATAGAAAAGTAACAAATAATTCAAAAACTTAAGTACAGAAAAAACTATAACTATTTGGTTTAGAAGTATACTTATCAAGAATGAACAATGTAGTATTCTCCGGATCCTTAAACTTCAAAGCCAACTTCTTCAAGAACCCAGGCTTGTCTTCGCCTTTATAGGCAATCGAAACCGTCTTTTTCTTCAACCCTCTTAAATCAGGACTACCCACTTCTCTAATATCCTTAAGTCCCCTAATATCAAGCAATTGAGCATTACCATCTTCACCCAACTTTGAGTAAGCATTTTTAGCAGACTCAACACCAAATGATTTGGGTTTCTTGTTAAAAAATTGAGATAACACTAATGGTAGCCCTAAAATTGCAAACCCACCAATAACAATAGCAGGGTTTTCTGTCACAATCTTAATAGCATTATCAACAAAATCAGAATCATTACCCACAGATGTTGCAGTAGTGTTAGAAAGTTCTAAAGCTTCTTCATATGTAAGTGCTTTTGCAAACCCACCACTAAAAATTGAAGATAAAGCTACTAAACCTCCATTAAAGCTCCTTGATAATACCTCTGAAAACTTTGATGAAGAAGAAGAAGAATTTAGAGCAGTGGGTTTTGAAAAATTGGGCAGAGAAATTGAAGGGAGTGATAAATTCTTCTTGGGTTCTGCTCTTCTATCAGAAAGAACTGAAACAGGAGTTAAGCTTGCTGCATTAAGAACTTCCATTGCATGACTAAATGAGATTATGGGTTTCTCAAAAAACTGACAGAAAAACTCCAACTCCAAATTCCATCAGAATTTTGATTTCTTGAGTAGATAGAGATGAGATGAGAAGTTTGAGTGGTGGGTGGAAGTGGTGAAGGAGAGGCTGACGTGGAAAGAAAGATGGGCATTCAAGCAATAAGAAAATGACACATGTATATGAAAGATGATCTTATTTTATGTTATTCATGGTCATATATTCATATTCATGAAGTAGTAGAATCTAGAGGTTTGATATTTGAGTATTTTCATTGCCAATGATTTGTGTGGTTGAAAGTTTTTTGATGTTTTGTGAAGATGATGAAGAATAAAATGAATACTAACTAGTACTGTAGTACATCCTTCATTCATATATGTAGTACATTTTTCGAACGAAAACCAAATTTATTATCATTTTCTTTTCATTTTTTCCGATTATACGTGGAGTTGTTCTAACTTCTAACTCGATTATTTAATTAGTCATAATCAACATTACTAGTGTCTAAACGTTATCTACAACTTAACAAGAAAAGAGAAAACGTACCAAGTTTGTTTTTCATTTATATTTGGTTCGAGCAAGTCTAAGAAGTCTAAAGGCTCACATATTGAAGTCTCTTACAACTCCTATAGAAAACTTCATTTTTATACTAGCAATACGAGACAGAGCTTCAACATTTGTCCCTCGAGTCGTCAAATGACACATGAACTATATTAAACTGTACTCTTTTGATTTCTACCTACCAGAAATCGTTGTCTAGAGCCCACCTCACTAAGGCTCCTCTCCTTCATGGGCCGACCTGCAAACCATAGGCTTCACAATCGAACATCTACCAGAGTCATAGCTAAGATAACACGTGTTCTTTTTTATGGTCCGCGCTTGCAGTTCTACACCTAACTGAAATGCACATGTGCCGACGAATGTGGCACTTCCACTAGGGATAAAATAACACAAGTTGATGAAAACCTAAAGGGAATATGTTCATGTCATTGAGATAAAAAGACAGGAACCATGTCCTTAAAAGAAAAATGCCTTTGTTCTTCTCATCCTAAAAGAAAGAAAGAAAGAAAGATGCAAAGTTAGATAATAACAATAATAAGACAGTGAAAGAATCTGAATTTCATTCATTTCCTATAAATAGTGTAAATATAGACCCAAACTAGCAAAACGATAAAACCAAGAGCTACCATGGCTTCAATTCAAATGCGAAAACCCAATTTGGAAGCTGATCAAATTACTCATCGATCACAACAAGTTCAGAAGCCATGCGAAAAGGCTAATAATAAGCCTAAATCAAGTCAAAAATATGATCAACCAAATACTGCAGCTAAGGTGAAAGAGAAGACTATGGAAGTAATGAAAGGAATAAAAGAGCACATGCATTTACATCACCACTCTAAGCAAACTCAACAACCACAAATCAACGGTGGTGTTCCTGGTGAGCATCAGAAACACAATCTTGCTTCTGGAGCTGCAAAGAAAAAGGAAAACGACGAGGTACATGCAAAGAAGAACGAACACGGGCATTTCAACTTCTGCAATTTATTGAAGACTCATGACAAGAAGGAAAAGAACAAGAAGAAGAAGAACATAGATAAAGATGGTGGAACTAGTAGTAGCAGTGAAAGCGAGAACGAATGTCAAGAGGAGAAAAAGGTACTTACTTTTTTTTACTTGTGGAATACTCATATCCACATGAATCCTGTATAAATGCATGCTAGGTTGTCAAAACAGACGCACAGGCGCGCCTAAGCGCAAAGGTTGACAGGTGAAAAAGTTCTCAGACCGAAGCTATACCCCTTGTTTTCTGAGGTGTCAACTATATGTTTCAAACCAAACCCAACTCAATAATAATTTGTAAAGATGCAATTTTCCTCTTTCGCCTAATCTATTTTGATGGGTTCTATTTTCTTTTACTTTCCATGGTTGCAGAAACAAGAGAAAAAGAAACACCACTACACAGGTGTATGAAGAATAAGAGTCGTACAAGGTCATATACTTTATTATCTTAAAACGAAGTAGCGGTCTTGAAAGTCAGCAGCTCAACCTCTATCGGTAAAAGACATGGTGTGTACATGCAACTACATAATTAACAATTAATAAATAAGTATTTATTTACGAGTAATAACATAAGACAAGATCCTTCGAAATCTTGAAATCCATAGTGGGAATGACCCCCAAAGGGGGAGAGGAACAAACTAGCAAATGTTGAAGCTTAGGTTTCACAGTGGTAGATCAACTCCTACCCAAACGGGTAAAAATAGATTCAAATATTCGTCTTTGTGGCTACTGATAAGTCTCCGATAGAAAGTATGATAGCCGCCAAAACTAGTGTTCGCATAGACAACTTAATGACCAGTACTGGCCAAATTGGTGGTGGCCAAAAAATTTTGGCACTAGACTACCTGATCATACCAAACAAAATGACCTGATTCAGTGGTTGAGAAATAAATACCTCCTCCAGTATTATAACTGATCTCCAACAAGCCTTAAAAAAAAGTTAAGAACCAGATGACTATCTGACTGATCCGGCAAAAAACACATGCTATTGAAACCCCCGTATCTAAGAACCAACCAAGCATTAAGATAAGAAACTGACTGGAACTGAAAATGGAACAATCTCTCTCTATCTCATTATGTTTTGGAATGTCTGTTGATCAATTCAGGCTACCTGGGCAGTTATCAGACTGCATAGATCATAGTACACATAATTTGGCCTACCGGTTTACATCGATGTGACTCAAATCTAGCGGAGAGAGGTTTACAATCAACAGTTATATGAACTGTTTTGGCCATCAGACTATTGAACTGTAATAAATTTAGATTAAAAACAGGTGATTCAACCATCATCTCTTCCCTTTTCTGCTACATTTTTAAACTGACAAAGAAGCCAACACTATATACAAGATCCCAAGCTATTCTACAGAACTTCCATGTATATGATTCAAACAGAAGAACAGTAACAGATATTTGTAACAAAAAAGATAATGAAACAAAAACTTATAGATTGACAAAGTACCATATCGACAGCATTCCCCTTTACTAGCACAAGAAACACATCAGCTTTCTTCTAGTACCTTTTTAACAAAAACAGAGATTGCTTGAACAGCGTTGTATTCATCTTTATCCTGAGTTGATCCATTTGACTCTAGATACTTCTTCCCAATCTGAAAGGAATGATCCCCACCCTCAACCACATGCAACTCATTGATACTTTTCATCCTTCTCCGAACAATATTCAGCTTTGCGATAGGGCATAGTGCATCTCTGCCACCCTTATGAAACAATTTAAGTTATTTAAGAAATTAGGTGGTCAGCTGAAACAAAACAGAGAAGGAAAATAACACAGATGAATCAGATAGAGACTTCAAAACCTGCACAAACATAATCGGACTTGTAACATGTAACAAAGTTTCGTCTCGTATAGCTCCATTCATTCCCTGAAACAATGCCCAAATTAAATATCTTATTGTTTGCCATTAAGGGTGCAAAGCGGCCAGAACCAATTCGGATGATCATGAAAAGATTGAAAGTCAAGCTGTGACTATTGATCACAAACCACAGCCATATATTGGATCATCCAGATGATTGTCGATTCAGGGTTAGAAGTTCGCTAATAATTTCCAACTAGTTCCATCTAAACGAATATACATAATTATATGTTGGTGTTAACCATGATATTTCCTCCAAGAAAAGAGTTTCAAAAAGATGTTTGTAAGAATCGAAAATTGAAGCGAAAGGTCATGTCTCATATTTCCACTATGGGTCAGGATCATGCTGACACCAGGTTAGTATGACGGAGGATCCCAGACAAAGGGTCTAGATTAGAAACATGCGAGAGATTCAAACCCGCTTGGGAGGGGTATTTTTAGCCAGTATACATAAAGGTTGCTTGGTATCTAATATTTCTAAGAACCAAGAAAAATATAATAAACAAAACCTTTAAGGGATATCCCAAGCAAATTATGGCAGAAATGTCAATGTCTTCCTCTGCTGCTACCATGCAGCTTACTCTGTCAACATAAATCCAAAGAGGAAAAAAATCATTGAGCTTCTACTAGTAGAATGCAATTTGTACGAGAACTATTGAAAGGTGCTTATTAATCACCTAGAACCCATGGACTTCCCTGCCAAAATCAATGGATGCCCAGGATACTTAGCGACTGCCTCTTTGACAATATGCAAGTGATACTCTACTAATTTCTCTGCCTTGGGAGGAGCTCTTTTCTTGCCACCAGAGATGTCTGCCAAGAATTCAACCCACAAATAGCACATCCATTCAGTTATATTTCCATGCATCATCTACACAAATTCCTATAGAAAACCAATTATGGCTTACAGGGATAATCGAAAGTAACTACATCAACAGCGTCCAATGCATTGCCAATCATTTCTTTCCATCTGCAGATATTCAATTGGAGAATGAATATATTTTTAAATTAACATTCCTATACCACAAACTAAGTCAAGAATATCAAAAATGTGTAGAAAAGGGGATCTACAGAAATGAATGATATGTTTATGGCTTTATGCTTCAAAGTCATTACTTGGAGCAGTAAAAAGCTTATAAAATTATACCTAGACCCCAGAGTCCCAGACAGACTAGTGTTAGGTAAAAACTATGAAGCCTAAGTTAACAGGGTTAGTTACTAAGATAATAGGGTTAGTTACCTCTCTCGTTACCAGAAATACCTAACAAGATAACATGGTTAATTACTTAATTTTTATTAATATTTAAAGCTTGATTCTGCTTGCTTACTTTATCGAATCACCCCAAGTGCATATATACAACTTTCTGTAATAATACCTCAGCTTGGTACCATGTGAACTTCTACAATCATTCAAGCATTTGATTATGCGTTAATCGTTATTAGGGCTATTTATTTGATTGTATTACTTCGTAGTTACCCCAAGTGAATTTGGCGAAATAAGGCCCGTAATTCAAAATTTAAACATAACTATGAATACTCTACCCAACTTATGCCAAATTCATGTGGATCAATACAAATTGGTTTATATCTTTGCACTTAAAAAGATCATATCAGAGCATCTAAATATTTGCAAGAATTCACAGAACTTTACGTGTCCTTATTCATTCAAGAATCAGATATTACCACCTTTCTCTACTGGTTTTCTTGGTGTTAAAAGAGTAATTACAAACATAGTAATCAACTTTTTTAGTTACTTAAGCAATTCAAGAAACCAAAATCAGAATTTTCGAACCATTTTCATTTTACTCAAGCAGGTAAATTCATAAGTATTCAAACCAAAATCTCTAAAACGAACTAAACTAGATAGAAATCGAGTTAGAGAGAGACAGAAGAAACGAGAACCTTATCATCCATTCGGAAGTTGAGGAAGCTCCAGCGCCATGAGCAAAGACCACGAGTGGAGATTTCTTCTTAAGAGAAGAATCAGCAGAACCGATTTCTTTCTGGTCCTTACGCGGACGCTTTGAAGGAGGAGGTGTGGAAGCCATTGACGAAACCCTAGACGGAAGTTTTTTTCTCTTTCAGATTCTTCCAAGCCCTAGAAGAAAACCAGAGCGACCAAATGAATTTCGCGCCAGATTCCAAAACTGAAAGTTTCAGTTCTCCCTTTATAAATAAGGCCCGCTAAGCTTTATATAGACAGAAGTTTAGGCTATATGGACTTAATTTTGGGGTTTCTTCTCATTTCTCTTTTTTTTGTGGGGGTTCTCTTCACTTGATTATTCGACTAAAACCCCTTCATATTTTCAAGTTTCAAACTAGGGGTCGGGGAAAAAGGGCGCAGCCCAAAACCTCTCTATACTACCTCCACTTCTTTTACGGGTTGAGAGAGATTTAAAGAGAAACTAAAACTCTTTTTAAAAAGATATTGTTTAGTATAGTTTTTTTCTTTCTTCTTGTTTTTCATTTTTGCGCGATTTTATTGAGCTTAAAAGAAATTGGTGTATGCCTTGTACCACATGAACATACTAAAGCTCGGGGTATGATCCCCTTATTCACTATTTATTTTTTTGTTGACAATTATTGGTTCCTCTTTGTGAGAAAGTCTTATTTCATTAGCTTTCTTAAGCAAAAAACAATTACAAAGATTATCTCTCTTTTGTAGTACAAAGATTTAAGCTAGAAAGAGAAAGTTCCATAGAGAGAGAAAAACAATTAAAAGAGTTGGTTAGTTGTTAATCTTGGGTTTAACGACTAACTAACTTAATCTTGCACACGAGTAACTGGCACATATGAATGCAGTGCCTTTAGTTATTATCCAGAGTTAGGTAATTTCGGTTAATCCTTCTTCCTTAGTTTATTCAAGCACACTCCTTCTTCCTTCTTCTTACACTCTTCCTTCCATAATGTTTAATCTCTATTTATGACATCTCTCTTATGCCAGTTTCTATCATAATTTCTCCATCACTCTCTAATCTCTTCCACATTTTTAGTGGTTTTATAGCGTATTTACCAAGACACTAACTTTCGATACCAACTTACTCGAATGTCAAAACTATCTAGTAACTAATTTGATATCAGATACAATTATATACTATTGCTTTGTGATTGGGATAGTACATTGTATATAGTATACCAAATTCAATAGATCTCATGACACCCTACCCACATTTTTGTCATATCTTGTTGAATTTAATAATTGATACAGTTGGAAGAAGAAACCATTGTTTTTACTAAATTCATCTGGCAAGGGTAAGTAATTGGTTAAATTTTGCAACAAAAACAAATGTATTTGGTTAACAATTATATGTCTAACTTCATATTGGTATATTCTATTCCATCTGATTTATCCGTCTTTGGTTCTCACTTCTCCCTGAGCTTGAGTGCTTGACTGTTTGAGTCACCTCAATAGTAACTTATTAGACCCTTTCATAATGTTATCAGTACAAATTTACTACGAAGTTTTAAGCTATCGGGGATTAATTGAGCTCCGAAGACAAAAAAAAAAGAACTCCGTCTCGTCAACAAAATCGGGAGATTATTATCGTGTCACCTAGGTTTTTTTTTTTGTTTAGACCCATCCCTGACCATTACAAACACCAGTTCTAATCTGGAAGTCCTCAACCCTAGGTAAAGATTGGCCTAGGAATCCTTTAGACTTTTAGCATCCCTAGAAAACAAACATTCCTCCTCTGTGCAGATGATAGAGAAACAAGAGAGGGAAAGATAAGAGAGAGAGAGAAGTGTGAGAGATTCCAACATTTACAACTAGTACTAGTCACCATTAGTTCTCTATGTGCATGAAAAGCTTATAATAAGTACCCCCAAAGAAAGATAGTACATTTTTTACATAAAAATCACTAGCTACAACACATAAACATTAATATCCATTCTTGAATAATCAAGCTAGTTCTTGGTTCTTCTCCACAACCCTCACTTCCTTTGCAGCTCTAAGCAAGTTGGCCTGATTTCAATTTCAAATTAATCGCCCATTAGCTTTAACTGCATTATATATATATATATATATATAGGCAAATGGTATATGAACTATAATGTACCTGATCATCAGTGATTTCCACGGCAAATCCGTCAACAATAACCAAAGAAAATCTCTTCTTATAAGTCCCCGGTTCGAAAATATTTGCCAACAACTCATCGTGCTTATTACTTAGATACAAATGAAGTTCATAAGCTCCTTGTTTTGTTCTAACATTAACACCACAAAACTTGATTTAACAATGAGAATGTTATTAAACTTACATTAGTAAGAAACGGATCGAAGAACTCAAATCTATAGTAAGAAATAAAATCGGGAAGAAGAAACAAGAATATAAATGGGTAAAGATCGAACAAACCTATCGGCTTGAAGACGTTCGTATACCGGATCAAAATTCATGAAAACAAAGTACATTTCACTTCCCATAACTACTCTCTTCTTTCTTTCTTTCTTTCTTTCTTTCTTTCTTTCTTTCTTTCTTCTTCTCTCCTCTCCTCTTATAAGCTAGTAGTATTAGAGAAGGAATTCTAGTATTTGGGATAATTTAGTCCCATATTGTTACCTCATGTATATATAAGAAGAATAAGGATCAGATGAAATTTCAAGGAACCCACATTCAAGAAAAAATAAGTAAATATTTTTCTTAGCTTTGTTATATACATTTTTTTTTTGTTTTACTCCTAATGTGTGGCTAAATAAAGAAAGTTCTTGGCAGTTTACAATGACCTAAGATACCCTTATCCATCCACGGATTTACGTAACCCATGGGCCCAAATGTCCAATCAAATTTGGGTTTGATTAAAAAGAAAATATAAATATAGGACTCTTTTACTATATAGCATCCTTACATTACTCAAATCTTTAACTACATATTGGAAAGGTAAAAAAAAACATAAATACCCCCACTAAAAAGCTATTCAATTGTTAGGGCTCATTTGGGTACACAGATAGCTTATATTATGAGCTTTTCTATAAGCCCATAAATAAAAGCGCTTTTTAAAAATCTCTCTGAGTCGTTTGGTACGCTACATAAAAAGTGTTTTTATATCTTAAAAAGCTAGATATGACATTTGGTAAAAAAAATGTAATCTTCGTATTGTAGTTATCAAACAATATGCTTATATCATTATATTAATAAAAAAATTAAAACATTAAATACTAAAATAAAATAATAGAATTTTTTAATTTTCATAAACACATAAAGATCAAAATTTGAACCTAATGCAGTGGAAGTGCTCAATGGTGGTGGACGTGTTATGGTGGTGCTCAATGGTGGCGGAGTTATGGTAGTGATGGTGGTTGTAGAATGGAGGGGGTGTTGGTGGTTAGGGGGTAAAGTTGCAACGACGGTAGTGAAATGGGGTTGGCGAAGGTGGTATAGTGTGGTGGTGGAGTGGCCGATTCATGGCGATGGTGGTGAAGTGGTTGTGGTAGTGGTGGAGTTGCACCAAAGGTGAAGCTACGTCGGAGGTTGTGGAGTTGCGAGGGAGATGGTGAAGCGTTCGGTGATGGTGGTAGAGTGGTGACGAAGGTGGAGTGGTTGTAAAAAAAATTAGATGGTTGTAGAATAGTTGTGATGGTGGTGGAGTTGCGACGAAAGTGGTGAAATAGTGCCATAGGTGGTGGGGTGATGGTCAGAGGTGGTGGAGTGATTGTGGTGGTAGAGTGGTTGTGATGGTGGTGAATGTTTATTGATGGTGACAAAAAAAAATTATTTTATTTTCATAGCTAGCTTTTAATAAGCAGCTATAAAAAAGCCACAAAATTGTGGCTTCTGCTTTTTAGAGAAAATGGGCTTTTCTAGCTTAAAATAAGCTACAGCTTTTTTGAACCAAACGCGTAAAGTTTTCAATAAGCGCTTAAAATATGCTAAAAGCTGGCTTTTAGTTTTTTTTAAGCGGAACCAAACGAGGCCTTATTCTCTTGGTGCTTGCATTTCGTCTTGGTTCTTATTATATGGATCTAAAATGACTGTTGTGTGCCTGATAGAAAAAATGTCTTTTCATTACAGACTAAGACAAGTTACACTCAAACAGAAAATATCATTTATTTCTATCCGGCCTCTTAGTGCTCTCACGGGAACCCTCACACTATTTTAAAAATGGTCACACATGGTTGGGTTCAACAAATGGTATTAAAAGTAAAAAAATCTTATAATTGTAATGTGACTTGAGATCAACTAATAGATTTTTTTTTGTTGAAAAACTAATAGATAAAAAGCATATTAATAAATGGTATACAACAAAAATGCTTTCAAGTCTAGTTTCTTAGCCTTTTTGACAAACGATGATAAATTAGATGGCATTCTACCACCAGCGGAATCTGTCTAATTGGGTCCGTTCATCGGTCCAATTCGTCAGCCTTTTCAAGTCAAGTAAGTCTAGCAAGTACAAACCAACCAACCAGACATTGTCTACAATTATTTGATATCTCTATTTTATTCTATACAAAAGAATATGTTATTGACCGGTCCATCTATTAGAATATTCTGGAGTGAAAAAATCAAGAATATTCTGTAGTGAAAAACCCTAGAATTGATTTGGAATATTTGAGGATTTTGAACTTCTAGTTGGTTTATAAAAATGCAAGGTACGTAGAAGTAACATGGGTAGTGTGCTGAAAAGTCAATATATTTGGGTGTAATTAGTCAAAGTAAACTTTACATACAGACTATTAAGGTATAAACTATGATTTTACACTAATATAGTAAGAAGAAAACACGCTAACCCATATGATAATTAATAATTATTTAAATTAGTAATAGTCTCTGTTTGACTTCTTCATTTACTTTTTGATGTCAAATTACATTTGAATAATGAAAAGTTTTATCGGCAATGTCCAAACATGTTAAAGACAATGTGTTTTTCCATACAAAAATTGGTTGAAACAAGTTGATCAAACTTGGTTAGAGGCAATGCCCAAGCTTGAAAGTGTTTCTAACCCACTTTTCTTTTCCTCTCCTTCTGGCGAAAGGGTTGGTCGACAATCTTCAGTCGATGACAGGAATATTTTTCTTCCTTCTTCTTTCTTCTCTTCTCATCTCTCTCTCTCTCTAAGTTCCTCTTCGCCAACAGGAACTTCGCCGAAAAGGATCTGGTCGAAGAGTTTCCTAGTCGGAAACCCTTCACCCACGAGGTAGCAATCGTAGTTTCATGAAGTTGGGTAGGGTGGCGGTGGTCTTTAGCTGGAACGTGATTCTAGTACTCATACGTTGATTGTGAACCGTGGTAGAACGACCTTGACAATCTTGTCGTGGTGGTGGTTGTATATTGGTGCATGTTAATACAAAAAGATAAAATTAAACAAAATTGCTTTTAAATAAATCCTACTATTGCAAAGGCAATTCTATGTTCACATCATATTGATGATATCTCACTATCTTGCTAGGGTTGTTACTTGGAATAAAAGCAACAAAGGACATAGTGGGGAAGGCAAGGAAAGGGGACCATATATAAACACACATTATTTATGTGTACTCTCTAACAGTGTCCCAATACTATTTGTGGGCCACGGCCCACTGACTCGGCCCTCTTTCATCAATGCTACTCTGTAAGTCTGTAACCACTTACCAACTTCATGTACCAATTTTTCATCATATCAATATGAAGTTCAATTTAGTTGTTATTTTGCATCACAAATTTTATGGTATGTCAAAAAATGGTATACAAGTTTGTTTGATTGCCTAACATGCTAGTTGTCCAGTCTAACAAATATTGTATTCAAACACTTTTTCGTCAAATATTAATACAACAAACTATTTAAGAGCTTAGAAACGAAGGTTTTAGGGAACAAGAAAACGACGATATTTTGTTTGTTTTGCACAAGCAATTTTTGTAAGGGACAGAAAACTATGACGGTGAAATGTTAATTACTAATTTAAGAAAAACAATTGAGAGTTGTACCTCCATCGGAAGATCATAAAACTCTTTTTCGAAAATACCAGTATCATTTGTTTTTAGTTGTACACGTGCGTTAAAAGTTGTTAGAGCAAAATACTTTCTAATTATAGATTTTATTGGTTTTTGGTTAACGAACTCTGGGTTGGAGCCTTGGAGGGGGTACAAGTCAGTTTCCACGCTTAAAGTTTAGGGTTTGAGAGACACAGATACATATACCGATTACCACCTTATAAAAATATATTTTAGCTCAAAAAAAAAATTATATCCGTGCATACTTTTTTTTGTTGGAAATATTTATGCATACTTGATCCAGTAACCCGGGGGTTAAATTTCTCATATTTTAGCTCAGAATTAAGAGCATCTCCAATTGGACACTCAAACTCTAACACTTAGAGTGTTACTTAGGATTTTTAGAGATTTTGTTAAAAACCTTCTCTAATGGAACACTCTATTTCACACTCCATAATGATGTGGGAACATTTATTATAGAGATACTCAAGAGAGACACTCTAAACCTAGTGCGTCTCTTTGAAACTCTCTAAGTGTCACTTTAAAATTTAAACCAATAGAAACTTTTTTTTTCAACTACTTTTTTCCTACTCAATTTAAGAGTGACATGCGTATTAAGTAAAGAGATTTTAGAGATCTCCATTAGACACCAAAAAAAGTTAGAGTGCCTCTATATTGACAGTTCGGAAAGAAAATCTTTATTTGACACTTGACAACTAGACTTTAGAGTTTTTTATAGAGTGTCCCACTGGAGATGCTCTAAGGGAAGAAGCATTATGTGTGCATACATGCGTGTCCAGTGATAAAGCGTTTTCGTGTGGTGCGTTTATCACCAGCGGTGTGGATAACAATAACCCGCGTTAAATTTCCCAATGGGAAATTTTAAATGCACTCGCCATTTTTGTTATACACACTCACATCTGAGGTAATTTTTGTTGAAGTCAAAGGAAATGTGAGTGTGGTTGTAAAAATCGTAAGTGTGTATAACATTTCTCTTTCCAATTTTGTTGGGGAATTGCCTATGTCTACGACAAACCCGGTAGCGCTTATAGAACTTTACGTAAACCCCAGCACAAAGAGCTGAAGTAGTTCTGATGAGGGGAAGTTTTATATACACCCCATAACTGGTGTGAAGAACTTGAAGATAAGAAGATAAAACCTCGAATAGTCCAAAAGCACGAGAAACTGAAATCTTTCTCTCTTCTTTTTCTTTTCGTGTTGTTCTTTCTGTTTGAAGAACCCTAATTTTTGGGGGAAAGGAAGAAAGGATCTATTAAAAAGAAATCATAATTTTACCTTACTTCATTGGAGGTATGGCGTAATTTTATCTAATGTTACCTATATCGTCTTGATTCGCTTTACTGTCTTTGATAAAATTCATCTAATTTCATTTGATTCCGTTACATTTGAGTTCTAGACTGGAGATTTAATCAAACTAAATATTTGCGAATTTTATAAGCTTGTTATGAATCTAAATTTCTTATATCAGTAATCAGTAAATTGTTAAAAAGGAAACAGTTTTCTTGATTGAAAATTGTTAATATTTTCTTTAATTTGCCTCAATGTTTAACATTTCATGATATTGATCGGGAATCATTTAGTAATTTGAAGTATTTTTTTTTTTAGAGAAAGGGTAATTTATAGAACCAGAGGTGGAAACCTAAGGGAAATTCAAGGGTTTGATCAAGACTTCCCCTCTTTAAAGTTTGATTTTTTGCCTCCATTGCCGAATCCACTTCGCAAGGAATGCGTGGTTTGCCCCCGAATTTGCCCATTTTCATAAAAGAAATAGTGTATGGTTTGCTCCTTCAGTTCTGCTAATCCTGACCCACCAAGCTTCTTTAAGGTCTGGACACTTTCTTTCAACTTACCCTGTTCTCATCTTTTCCATCTGCCCATTACACCAATGGAAGTCTTTCGTAATCTTCTCCATCTTTGTTATGACCGAGCCTACTCCCAGTGATGTGGTGTGTTAGGATTGAGAATTTTTTTTCTTCTAAAAAGAGTGTATTATTGAAGACGAATTGCATATGGGTCAAGGGCGGTAAACCCTTACTAACGGGCCTCTCCCGATGGCCGAGTGGAATAGTTTGTTGTTAGATCACACCGTACCGATTGATACTGCCAGTTTAGTGAGGTTTTGTCAGCACATAGTTTAGTTGTTTAGTTAGAATCAATTTTGAGTTACTTGGTTTTATAAATGTTAATTAATCTTCACCTGATCTGTGAATAGTTGATTGTTGCTTTCTTGTTACTGTATTTAAATTTGCACGGTTGAGGGTGTTGGTTTCATTTCCATGTAACTTAAGTGTTTCATTTTTCGCTGGATTTTGAAAGGTTTAGTGATTGGTATAACTAACTCATTATTATACTTTTCCTTTTAGCAGAAGTTGTCGTGAGATGTCGTCAGTATCCAGTCAGTCACAATTCCGTTACGCACAAGCACCTTCCAAGGTTCTTCATTTGAGAAATTTGCCGTGGGAATGCACAGAGGAGGAGCTCATTGAACTAGGGAAACCATTCGGAAAAGTTGTAAATACAAAGTGCAATGTTGGAGCTAATCGTAACCAAGCCTTTATTGAATTTGTAAGTCACAACAGCTCTACCTCGTGGTTTTGGGTTTCTTTTTGTTTGGTTTAGAAACATATGCTCACTCTTATTTTGTTTTGTTCTTCTTTTAGGCGGACTTAAACCAGGCTATATCTATGATATCTTATTATGCTTCGTCATCAGAACCAGCACAGGTACGAGGGAAAACTGTCTACTTACAATATTCCAACAGGCAAGAGATTGTACACAATAAAACCTCTGGGGATGTAGCTGGAAATGTGCTTTTGGTGACTATTGAAGGTGTTGGAGCACGGGATGTTAGCATCGATGTTTTGCACTTGGTAAGCAAATCAACTGTGCTTTCTTATATGGAACAGGGACACAAATATATCACAATTGATTTTCCTTGTACAATGATGCCACATGTGTGTTTTATGTGGTTAGCTTGTAATATATCGTTTAATAAGGATTTTGTTTGACATGAATCTGGGTCAGCAGGTCCATGTCATGGAGACATCTTTGATGGCAGCTTATTGCATCAGGAGAAAGCTCATGTGTGTTTGTCTCCTCTCTCCCTTCTTACCACCTCTCCACCCTTACTCCTCCTTCCTTCTCTTCCTCTTCCTATCCTTAGTTCCTTACTATCTAAAGAGTTAGGCATGGTTTCTTTTCTTCCTTCGGTTCTTAGCCTTAGCACCCATAATAATCTTCTAACGTTAGAAAAATGAAAATCTAAACATAGTTGATAAATCTTCAGGCTAATTTTTTTTGTAATATAGTAGTAGTTGCAGCAGTTATGATAATAACAGTGCCAAGATAATGCTAATAATACTCATAATAATAATTTCACTCATCAATAGAGTTGATTGTCTTTCACTCTTTTCCATTATCCAAACTATTGTCTACTTTTTTTAATTAAAATTGGAGAATATTAAACTTTGTCGTTTCATTATTTGATGGTGCAAGTAAGACATCTGTTGGTACACTAGAAGCACACCATTAGCTGCAGGGCTGATCAAGTTTATTTGAAGCCTAAAATATACATAAAGAGGTGCTCATAGACATTACTTCAGGAAAATAACGCTTACCATTTTGCTTCTAGGAGTGGAAGCTGCGATATGTTTGTTAGTCAAGTTCTGGGGTTCACAGACAATTATCTTCACAAGTCATGGTTGTTTTTGAAACTTTAAAAAAATCATGGTTGTTAGTACTTAATTGTGCATCTTTTGAGCTGTTGACAATACTTTTAAAGCATTTCCTTGCATAAAAAGTTTTATCGTCCTTTTTATATAAGTTTTAACCTTTTGATTAAATTTCTTGGTAACAATTTCGGAGCTACAAATGTTAGGATTGATACTTTACTGCTTCTGTTAGCTACCTTAGGAAATCTATGGGTCGTGGCTATCATGGGTTCCATATTATTCCCTACGTCAAAGTAGTGTCACTGTCAAGTGTACCTATTCTTCTTTAATTGTTTTTGTGATGTTGTCAGGAGACCCTTACTGTTGTTATTGAAACTAGGTTCTGCACCTGGTAGAATGAACTTAACAACTATATGTCATTACTTCCCATATTCAGTAATTAACATATATGCTATTACTTCACACTGGGACAGTTCATACATTAAGCATCCAAAATAGGGTTGTAATGAAAATGGTAGTGGCCTGCGTATGCCGATAGACCCACACCCAATTAACTATTCTTGAACACAAAAATCATCTGAGAAAGATCAACCGTGTTTGACCTAAATGAATCTTGGTTGAAAAAGTTCTGCTACTCCTATTTTAGATCCCTTTTCCAGTAGCATTTTTAAAATATTTTGACTAAAATGGGCCAGCAACTATCATTTAAAGTATTTACGTTTTATACGAATATACGTACACCAGGATCAATTAAGTCAGTTATTGTTAATTTTCTTTTTTAATGTTCGATGTTTTTTATGGTGTTATTGGTCTTCTTGTGCTTCTCCACTATGAGTAACAGAGCAACAATAGACGTGCCAAATATTATTTTTGGACATAACCTTTGCACTGTCAACTGATATTGCTATAAGAACTGTGAGAAGCGCACTGACTTCAAATTTCATCAATCTTATTATGTGTACATGCCACTTCAATCCTTTTTGCCCTTGCTTTACCAGCTAACTTTACTTTTCATTGTTTACTTGAATTTATTGATGTTGAAAACTGCCTTATAAAAATAGCTTCTGAAGATATTATTTGTCTCTAAAGCCTACTGCTTCTGCAGGTTTTTTCAGCTTTCGGCTTCGTTCATAAGATTGCTACCTTTGAGAAGACAGCTGGATTCCAGGTTTACATATATATAATTCTGCTCTTTCTTTGTGTTTGGTTTTTATCTAACTTTTCATGTAATCTCTTATATCCAATTATGTTGTCAGGTGTTGGTCCAATTTACTGACTCAAAAACTGCTTCTGCTGCCAAAGAGGCCCTTGATGGAAGAAGCATCCCCAGGTGAAGATGGACTTTTATTGTTCCAGAACGTTTACTCTTACTTTCGCTGTTCTAGCTTTTGTAACGGTCTTAAACAGCCTCAATGAGTCGTAGATGGGTGCTTGGCTTATTTCTAAGCATAGCCAATTTGCATCATATAATGATGTGGAATAAAATTTCATCGCTATGCTTGGTCACAAATTTCAAAACAAAATTTTATGGTCAGACTGAAGTGCAATCCGTTGGCTGTTGAATGGTAGCTAACAGCTTTTTTCACATATGTGTACAAGTTCTGTACTCACGCAGTCATGTGGTACTGTTTTCTGAATTTTATTGTGGGTGCAGTTAGATGATGCATTACTTGATATTGTAGGTACTTGCTTCCAGAGCATGTAAGCACATGTACCCTCAGAATAACATATTCCGCTCACACCGATTTGACCGTGAAATTTCAGAGTCACCGGAGCAGGTAAACCTATTTAGTTCAAACTTGTAACTTAAAAGCTGATTCTTTTAATTCAAATTGTTCAAAAAAAAGAAGCTGATTCTTGGTTCAGACCTTACACCAGGATATGCTGTTGCACATCTTAGCTTTTGCTTGAATAATGAATAAGTATTATTAGCTTAGAGTCATTTGTACATTTTAATCCAAATTCTCGTTACCAATTTCCTTGCATTTTCTTCATAGAGCCTTATATTTTTCTCGGTTCAGGGACTACACCAATCCACAACTTCCTGTTGCTCAGTCTGCCATGGATGCAAGTGGTCAGGTAACCAAAATAATTAAAGGTTACTCACCTCTTATTTTGGAGGAATTAAACTTTGATAACTTGAATAATACACACAGAGGGAATTGTCGTGGAACACCAAAATGCCCACATGTCTGTCGTAACCATTGATACCATCGCCTTTTTCCTAGTGTCAAAACTGACCTGAATACTTTTTTGCATTCTTATGATCAATCAATCGAGTAATCTCTTAGCCGAGCTTTGAAATGTTAGATCTGCTTTGGCACATTTGGGCATGCTCCCACCCATTTACTGATTTGCTTTTCTTTGTCAATGTTGGTACTAAGAGTGGTACTCACTTCTTATTATCCTTAAATTACTACTAGTAAATATAAAATCTTTGATTGCTGTAATAAATTTTATTTACAGTTCATTGCTGGTTTTGATGCAAAACGACAAGAACCAGAGAGCAATGTACTTCTTGCATCAATTGAAAATATGCAGTATCCAGTGACTGTAGATGTTCTACACATGGTATATATACCTGATCTTTTTTATTCTCAACTACTTTAGGTCTCTACTCTCTACCTAATTGAAGCTTGACTCTACTTTATGTCTTTCACGCAGGTCTTTTCTAACTTCGGACCTGTTCAAAAGATTGCCATGTTCGAAAAAAATGGAGGAGTTCAGGCTTTAATTCAGTACCCTGGTAAGCTGAAATAGTTATTTATGTTCTTTAGGAACCTCGTACCTCCCAATGGGCACTTACCCTTTCTATTAGATGTTAAAATGAGTTCAAGTAGGGAATTTCAACTGCATTTGCTGTTTTCTGCAGATATTCAGACCGCTGTTGTTGCTAAGGAAGCCTTGGAAGGACATTGTATTTACGATGGGGGTTTCTGCAAGCTTCACCTGTCATATTCCCGTCATACCGATCTCAGTGTGAAGGTGACTCAATGCCACTGACCTGTTTAATTTTCAGTTCAGGGGGAGACAACGTAAAACTACTTGAACTCTTGAAGAAACACCTGGATGTGCCTCTCGCATACTATACTTTAATTGAACTGAAAATGCTACCCGAAATGTGACATAATTTAATCATCTCAAGGAGGAAGCATATTTTAATAATTATTATATACTCACCTTGAGATGTGCAAAAAAAAGATGAGAGAAATATATAGTCTAAATTGCTCGCCACATAGTGCTTAGTCCCAGATCGGGCATCTTGTCAGTCACAAAAGCATTGAGTTTGTGATATACCATATGTGATATGTGAACCATGCAGACCATGATTATAATGAAAGATGAATATGACTTACTGGTTTCAGGTGAACAACGACCGGAGTAGAGACTACACAATCCCCGAGGGCAGCAACTTAAACATTCAACAACACTCTATCCTCGGGCAACAACCAGGTCCTATGACAAATCAGTCCGCTGCCATTCCTCCTGCTGCTGCTGCTTATAATGGAGGTCAACAATTTGGTGTCGGGTTAGCAGGAGGGAATGGGATAATGGGAGGAATTCCAGCCGCATACCCAGGTGCATCTAGTCAGACTATGTCTTCTTCCATGCCAATGCAGTTTCCTAATAACGCGTACATACCACCACCACCTGGGGCAACAGTGCCTCCTGGAACAATGCAATTTCCAAACCAACCATCTGGTTCAGGACCTACCCCACCTTATTGACAACGAACGGGTCAGAGCCTCTGAATATCAGATTTACTTCTTTGATGAACAATGTTCTGTTTCTTTTTTTGGCGTAAGTCTACAACTTTATCTAAGTTTAGTTAGAACAACATTTTGGTTCCGACCAACATCAATACCTAGAGTCTGTAGAACAAGTGAACAACTAATTTCATTATCGAGTGAAATCAACGATTTTTATGGTCATGGTGATCTGCTCATTGTTCCAGTTGATTAACTTTAGCTTCTAAGCAAATAATAATCTATTGTTTCCTGTTCTTTTTGGCTCTGCATGGTATGCCGTGAAAACGTGCAAATGCAAAAATGTTCAGGTTGTTATATGTTTGTAGGTAATCACTAGATAGAGATAGGCGTAGGTACTGGAAATTCTTCGAATGTGCAGGATCACATCAAGACTGTACGTCTTATACTTATGCTCTAAGCAGCTGGCTTTGGGATGGGGCACCGGTCAGACATGGCCCGATCCCCAACAGTCCGAGCTAAATAAATAATTCAGCGCAGTTTTAACAACTCTTGTTCTTTTTTTTTTTTTTTTCTTATATTAGTAACTTACTTGAAGGTTCGACATGGGACGGGCTTGGGCTACACCATGTGGTCCATGTCCCAAGTTAATCTGGTAGATTGGCCGATCCCAACTGCTTAGGTTATGCTTCAAGAAACTGCCTTCATCGACATACGAAAAATGAAAGATGCCAAATTTCAGAAGGACAAGTAATGTGAAAATCTTGTTTCCAGTATTTGACTTTGGATATTAAGTAGAAAAATACAAGATAGTTGTAGCATTTCAGCATGAAACATAGCTTTTCTCATTATACAGAATGCAAAGATATAAGTACTGCCTACCCTCGATCTATGTCATGGCTGAGACACTATTCGTTGCTCATCCCTATATAAGTATAATTAATACCTATTAAGAGATGGTGTATTTGTGCTGCCAGATGATAGCTGGCCGTTATTTTTATAATGCACAAATTCAAGTCAATCTGTTTGTGCATTTTAACATTTATAAATTTTGTAAATCTGTTGCCTATGTGACATTTCTCGTCGTTTAGTTGCGTTATTATTTTTTCTTCTGAATTAATTTCTTGGAATTTTCTACTCTGTTTCTCTTATTTCCGGGTACGTATAAGATTAAATTAGAGATCTCTGAGCGTAAGCAATGACATAATGGTCGGTAAATAAATTTACAGGCCATGGCCCATGGTGCATATTGTAGAAAAATAATATTGATGATTCTTGTGAAGATTTTGTTTATTATTATATAGATATATCATGTCATGTTAATTCAGTCTTTTAGCGTGCAGTTTGGTATTTTCTTCGTATCTCCATTTCAATTTCGGTGCTATTTGTTATCAATGACATGATATAAATGAGTTGATACTGTAGCGATTGAAATAGTAATAGAAAAAAAAGAAAGATGTCCGAAGATTAATAGCCACACGGCGAGATGGATTTAGCTCGTTATTTCTATTGTTAGTCTAGTCAATCGAGTCAAGACCAATTTTTCCTGTCCTGGACTCCTGGCTAGTTTCCCCCAGTACGTCAAAGAAAATTGAAATTGTTTTTTTAGTGACCCTTATTGAATAATGTTTAAGTTATTAAAGTCATAGATGGGAGAAGTAGCTGCCCAAATTGCTCAAAATATCTCTCTCTAGTCTATATATTTCTCTTTCCAATTTCTTCTCCACTTCATAATCAAATCATTCTCAAATTAATCATGGCTAGGGTAGCCGTTGTAGTTGCGGTTATCTTCTCCCTTTTCATCGTCTCCCATGCTCGTTTTCCCTTTGATTCACCAGCAAACCATATCCAACCGTTAACTACCACCTCATCGGGAACTGATGTTGCTCCCGATCTCACTATCCGTCTTCCCAGTGACAAACTTCTAGGAGCTGAAAACTCAATAGAAATCGAACTTCTACAGGAATCCGACCCATCTGTAAGTGTTGTTGGGCCACCAAAGGTAGCTAATGACAGATCCAACCCATCTGTAAGTGTTGTTGGGCCACCAAAGATAGCTAATGACAAATCCGACCAATCGGTAAGTGAATTGCATCACACACGTGCAAACCATCTGTTATGGTACCGTTTCCGCCACCATTGCCGTCATCATAGTCATCCTAACGTTGAACCCATGGTGGAAAAAAATCTTAACGAAAGACAAGAGATTTCGTATGGAAATGACATGATGATGATGGGTGCCAAAACCACTTCCGACCTAATTGCTCACGATAATGTGGGACAGACTCCGACAAAATGGGGCCACCATCACCATCGTCATCATCACCACGGTGAGGAAGAAGGTGGTTTTGTGAAGAGGTTTAGAAAGTTTATATCAAATCACTTCTAAAAGGTGAAACTAAAATTTGTGTGTTTGAATTCATGTTAATGTGTGAATATGGTGTCTTCATTTGTCAAGCTCAGTTTGGTTGAGCGTCACTATGTCTATCTCTTCACTAGGACACAAAAGTTCGAATCGTACTGTTTTAATAAAAATAATAGGGTATGTGATCGCCTAGCGATCAGAAAGCCATGGTTTTGTGTCTTGGGGCCGTAATCTCTTACTTTTAAAACTTGTTCCATGTAATCTATAAATATATGTACCGAGTGAAGTTTGTTATCTAGGGCATGTGTAACAGTGTAAGGGTCTTTTCTAATGGGTTTTACTTAAACTTGCTCTTTCGCCACTGTTACATATGTTTATCTGTGGAGATCTATCTATACCAGTACAAAATGTTTTTATTAAAAGAAAAAGTCTTAAAAAATAACAGAAGATACACATGGAGTGAATTATGATTTCGGATGAGTTGGTCTAATTAACTAAAGCATTCACAAGAAGCAAAATGAATTTATGATTATGATTCAATTTTGATTGACGAAAAGTGACGAAAGATATGTGCGTAAATGGAATTCTTCACCATGATTCGAAGTATGTCTGAAAAGAAACATCAATTTAGACTTGCCTTAGCCATGCCAAACCGTGAGCTCAAGAGTAACGCCACAAAGTATTTTCGAGAAACTAGTTGTTGGGTGAATTCAAGTTTTAACTCGATCCAGATCCGCCACTGGCTAGTGTTTTCACTTTTTTTTTTTATCACCATCTGCCATCGGCTAACATTATTAACTTTTATCCTTTTTGTAGGAGTACTTGTGGAATTTATAGTTGATAGCACCATCCATATACCAAACAGAATTAGATGGTTGCTCTAACTAAAACATCATCCTTTAGACAATATAAAAAGGGTTAATTTCGTTTGGCCCCCAATTATTTTCGAGAGTTCGATTTAGCCTCTAAAGTTTGTCTACTCTTCTATTTCTTACCCTTGCGGCCTTGCGGCATTTCTGTGATTAAAATTTTTCTGCTAATTATCTAACTAACACTTTGTGGGTAAAATTGAACTCCCATACACAATTAAGGGTCAAACAGAAAACTGAGACACTTGTGGAGTCAAAACTACAAGTTGGGGACCAAAACGGAATTAACCCAATAATGTTTATTTGATCGATAGAATCAAAGGCTAAAATTTAGCCACGTATGTAAGGAAAATTTACGAACTACTATCATTTATTTGAATCTTAGAATTTTTAAAATTTTGGAAGAAAAACTCCATGCAGGTACGATTTCGAATCAAGTCTTTTCAGAATCACTTACTCAACTTGTACGGATTAGGGTTTAGGGTAACTAATCTTTCATGCTTTTTCTTTCTGATTCATGAAAGTTGAATGGAGTATTCCTCAAATTAGTATGAGGCCGTTGAATCATAACAATTTCTTTTTGGGTTATAAATTTGGGTTAAATGTGGAGTTGATGGCATTTTGAAACTTGGGTTTTAATGGCGTCTGAAAATTTTGACAGGATAACGACTCCAAAATCAAAAGCTCCTTTCAACTGGGACAAAAACACTAGTCTCTCTTATGTTTTCCACCTCTCACTCTAAAGTTCATTTTTTGCCCCCTTTAATTTATCTCTGTCCTGAATCAATTTGTTAAACCCTAACTAGGGTTTTGAAACTAGTCTTGTTCTTCCCATTTACTTCCATTTATATATATGTTGAAAGATTTTGTACTGTTTTGCTAAGTTTGTATTGGGTTGTGTGAAATTTTTCTAGGATATTCTGTTAGTTTATGAGTTTAATGGCCGTAGAGCTCACAATGATTCATGGGTTGGAGTTTTTGTGAGAAAATTCTGCTTTGTGTGAATGAGGGTTCAGTATGGCCGAATCCCCAGATGCTACCAGTTTAGCGGCCCAGTTTACCCAGCACGGCTCATTTAGAAACGAGCCATGGCAGTGCCCCATTGCGTGACTGTCACGCCCACGGGTCATAAACGTGACCAGACGGCCCATATCATCCTCATTGAGTTCTACGTATTGTATGAATGACGGTTCAGTACGGCCCAAGCCCGCGAAGCTACCTGTATAGCAGGTTTACCCAGCACGATCCATATAGAGACGAGCCATGGTAGTCCATGGGTCTGGTCTCAGCATCGTGCCAGAAGTGCCCCATGACGTGACTGTCTCGTGCAGGGGTCATAAATGTGATGACACGGCCCATATCACCCTCATAGAAATGTTATCATTGTGAAAATCTTATCCAGGTTATCCATTAGTTACAATCAATGTAAGCATTGTTGTTAGGTCAAATTTTATGGAATGAGGTAATTTTGCGTAAGGAAGACTGTCACAGAAATTCATCATGGTAACCTACCCTTCCGGCTATTGTGAACAATTGTAAACTAGGAGAGTAAAGGAGACCGTGACCATCAACATTAGCATTTGGGTTGACTAGTTTGTGAATGTTATGTTTAATAGTAACTACTGTTATTGTGATAGTATTTATTATAGGTGATGCAACATGTGAGTGTTGTTTGTATTTGATATGACAAGAAGCAGCGGATATATTTTGACCATCTTAGTCTATAATAAATAATACCTATTGTAGTTTAGAATTGTGTTTTGCCTTGTAAAATGGATGCCCGTATCAGATAGTCAACAACCACTTGAGTCAGTATAACGGAAGATTTTATAAGAGCCTAGTATCCTAGGTCGGAACAAGTTAATAAGATCTCCTTTTTTACGTCCCCATGTCCCTCCGATGTGGCAACATGGGGGTGCAAAAAGGAATGTCTGATAGCAAGCTCATCGGTTAATTCAATAAGAAATAGGTTAGTACTCGATTTCGTTGTCACCATCCAACCGGATCCAATTCAATTGTTTACTCTTTCCTCATTCAATGAGTGAATTTTCAAGTTTCACCAACCTATTTTAAAATTTCAAGATGTACATCTTGTGTATGCATTAGACACAAATCTTTTCAGACCATCGAACATCGTTCTTCATAAACGTCTTTTTTGTTGAATATAGATATAATGTTTATCTGGTATATGTATTAATGAACAGGGCTATTCCCTGTTTTAGCCTTCGCTGCTCTTAGTGGTGTTGGATGCTCATATTTGTATTTGTGTCAATGAAAAAAATGTATTTAACTCTGTGTATGTTCTTATTTCTGTTACAGGACAGTCACTGCTGTTGCGCCATTAGAACGTGTGAAGTTATTGTTGCAGGTATCTTTACTTCATTTGTTTAGTGGGCATGAAAATCTTGCAACTTCGACACATTTCCGAGCAAGATAAAAAAACGCATGATTTTCTTATTGCACAATATAGGTTCAGAATGCTCAAGATGTAAAATTCAAAGGAACAATTCAAGGCTTGAAATATATATGGAGGAATGAAGGCTTTCGAGGATTACTCAAGGGCAATGGTGTTTGCTGTATGCGTCTTGCTTCATACTCTGCAATTAAAGTGTGTAGCTATGACCATGTATTTAGGTCTGGTTACTTTTCTTTGGCTCTCACTAGTACATATTTTATAAATTTGATTTTGTATGTCTTTTTTATTTGAATGGATTTTGCTCAAGTTTGTTATGTTATCGCAACAGGGGTATTTCATGGCTTTTCCAGCACCAATCAGGCAAAGGTATTATTATTTGTTTTATGCTGATTAATGAATATTTGTTCAAATTTCTCATCTATGTCTATTATGTATCACTACTCTTCCAATTTCTCTTTTCCAATTTGTATTTTGGTTTTGCGGCTACAAGATTTAAGGCTTTCAATCCTGTGATATTAGCGGAATTGGGATGGGAAAACCAAGTTAAAACCGGTGCTAGGGGACCTACGAATTGTATGTGGGGTTGAATATATGGCCTGATAGAGTTAGAGTCTCTTTGTGGGGTTGAATATATGGCCTTCCCGGAAGGCAGTCCTGGTTCCGTCCTCTATTTAAAACGATCTTCTAACATTTACTTTAGCATGTTAAAAATGGTATCAGAGTAGTTAGTCATTGATACGGGAGTATTATTGGCTTTGTTTTAAAACTCGGTAGAGGCCTATGCCTGTGCGACTTGAGGTGATTCATTTATGTTTCCATCTTGAGGCATACACATCTAACCCCAAGAACAAAAGGCACAAACATTGATTAGGTATATATCCTACATGAAAGAGTAAGAACATGGATAATTTTTGTTTGTAAGGACTTAAGACTTGAAAGATTATAGCGTAGTGCAAAAAAAAAAACGATATTCTTTATATTTACAACCTATGTAAATGTGGTGTAACCTTATTCTTTTCAAGAAAATTAATGTACACCTCAAGGCAACACCTTACTTTTTTTGGGGCAACCTGCCTCAAGGTGGAAAAACGTTTTTTTAACACTATTGGATTTTTTTTTGTCATTTCCTTATTTAGTTTTTTGATTTGGTCTTGTATAGAAGATGCCAAGTTAACACCTCTATTGCACTTTGGAGCATTGGAATGTACTAGTTTAATTGCCATGTCTGCAACATACCCTATGGATATGGTTCGGGGAAGGCTTACTGTCCAAGTATTCACTTAACCTTTTTTTCTTACTTGATGTATGGCAGTCTAGGACTATTGGTAATTTTCCTTTTTCTTTTTGTTTAAGCAGATAGGGAAATCCCCTCACCAGTACAGAGGAATGTTTCATGCACTATGGATGGTAGCCCGAGAAGAAGGCGCCCGGGCCCTGTACAAAGGCTTTCTTCCTAGTGTTACTGGAGTTGTAAGTTGAATTATTTCATTGCTTATGATTTAACAAACAACCACTAGGGTAGCGCGGTTACATGTGTGATTTGTTTGTCCATATTTGGGGACCTCAAACCTATGAAGTTAATAAGTACGTTTCTTCTTTTTTCATTTCTTAAACGAATAAGAAGATACTAAGGTTGTGCTCGTTTCCCTCTCATTGTCTAAATCTGACTCATCTGACACTTCTGAAGCTGACTCATCAGACTCGTCCAACTGAAATGGACTCAAAGTGAAACCAAACCCCATTCAGACTTGAGTCAGATTTCTAGATCCGACTTAGGAGAAAAAAAATACTACCCAACATTACCTTAATCGACACCCTTCATAATCATGTCTTATTTACTTCATGCCATTGGTGTGTACACGGAAACATGAAGTGTTAACTTTCTTCAAAAAAAAAGAATCTCCGCCAGATTTTTCACAATTTTGTCATTGTATTTGTGTTAAACAGGTCGTACGTATGGGTGCGAAGTTCATTATCTATGAATGTCTAAAGGATAGATTGGTGACGCCCACTTTAATAGGTTTGCTGGCGCATAAAGAGTTTCGATCAATGGAAGGCAAACCAAGCCCCAAACAGCTTGAATTACTTAGAACAGTCCAGACTCGTTTAGAATTTTTATCTTACGTATCAGGGATCGTAGCACTTCACGTTTCTTACCCTTTCCAGGTTATCCATAGAAGAATGCAGATGGTGGGGTGGAACCATCCTTCACCGATAGTCACCGGTGATGAACCAGTGAAGGCAGTGTTCGAGTATACCGGCATGGTTGACGCTTTCAAGAAAACAGTTAGGAACGAGGGCTTTGGCGCATTATACAAAGGTTTTGCTACCCATCTACTTAAGGTTAGTATCTAATCCCTTTTAGCAATTTTATTTGTTCCCACAATTTCGTCTAGGGACTCCTTGGGTAAAGGAAACCCACCAACAAACCCACTTTTACAAACTCAATCCCTTTGAACAACTCCCATTCTTGTCAAAGAAAAGAAAAAGACGATGAATCACTTTGACGACGGCAAAGGAGAAAGAAACAGATAGGCTAACTCTTTCTTTCACTCTCTTTACCCTATGTTGACGGATGACCGTTCATACGCTTCTTTTTTCAGGGGTTTTCGGCTTTGTCCAATTCAAGATGGTTGGGGTTGGGTTTGTAAAAGGGGGTGGGGGTTCCATATTATTTTCCTTCAGTGCTAGTTGGAATCCTCCAAATTTAATATATGGAAGGTTAGCCCGGGAGTTAAGGAAATGCAACTCAACTAAAACTCACATCATTCTCAAAACTTTAATTTCATGAAATGTGGTGAAAAGTAGTTGTAATATCAACGATTTAGAAATCCAGAACTCCGGTCTCTTACGCTGCTTTGATAGGGTTAGAAGTCTTTGTGAGATGATAATGATAATGAAGAAATAATTCTCGTCAAAGATCAGTCTTTTGGGGGGCATAGTTTATGTTATTTTTTATTGCAGTTTTTATACCTTTATTTGCTGATAAATGTATAAAAGGTTTTTTTAACAATCAAGTAATGTTGGGGTTTTATTCAGGTCGGTCCAGGTTGTATGCTGGCAGTAGTGATGCTCCATTCATTGAAGGATGGTCTTGGAGTTGATGTGACTTTCAAGGGTAATCGGTCTCTCGGCCCTTGAATTGGATCGATAACTACAGTGGAGTTTGTATGAAGATGACCTAAAAGTTCATTTTTGTATGTATAATATCATTGCAGAGGCAAACGTGTGTAAGTCGGAATTAAAATATCATTGAAGTGAAACTTGAGATTTGGATAACATAACAAGTTTTCCTAGTTTTCAACTAAAAGCAAGGATAGGGTTGTTTCTCTTTCCACTTTTCTTCAACTTCAGGTGAATCTATGTAGCAGAAACTTTAGCTTGAAATTTATTGAAGTTCTTGTTTACATCATTACTGCGGTGGAATTTCGAGCAGCTCCCGAATACCTTCACAGACCTGTGGAAACCAACATGAGATATGAAAGTTCATAAACGACCTTTTTCGATGTAGTTTAATATTCGAGACCAGCTACCTGGAAGTTAAGATCTATATACGAAGTCGACTTACTATATGTAGACTCTGAGCTAAGAACTTAATGACCGAGGAAAATACAAACATAAACTTACCAACTTGATTCGCACTTTAATGGATGCAATTAGGTTAGTATACTCTTCAATTCGCCTGCAGTATAACAAAATTACTCTACTCAATATTCAGAAATCAATCATGCTAAGTCCAATATGGAAAGGAGAGTATTACAGATTCTAAGTACCTATAACGAACCAACTCCAATCTTGGTAATGGGTTGTGCCTGAATTCTCAGCATTAAAACTTAGAAGGTTGTTTCATTATCTTTTCTCATGTTTTCGTTATGATATAGGGTTTCAGGGTTGGTGAATTGTACAAAAAAAGAAAGATAAAACGTTATACGTACTTGGCTAATCTCGCTTCCTTTACGGATATGAACTCTATAGCTTCAGACCAAGTAAACTCCACATGAAATCCAAGACCAACATCCACAAATATATGTCTTGTGTCGGGCCTGTCGTATAATACAAAGACAAACTCTTTAATATAAGATAAATTACAGGAAATTTATGAGAGAAACTCGCAAATGTCATGCCACGTGCTTAGATCGATACAGGTATATTATATGATGCCGTAAACAATATGCTTAAGAAATATGAGTCAAGAAAACATACACATCAGCTTGCAAGTACACCTCCGAACCAAGATTGACCAATGTGCGCAGATTAGCTACCGCATTCTTCTCCAAATTCTCTATATTTCTCTTTAGATCGGAGCTTGAAATTGAAAGTTGGAGTCAAGATTCAACAAAGAAAATTACGTATGCAGATTATCGGATAGAGGTGTGATTATTTCAACGTTGTTTCGAGGGAAATACACGATGAAGGGCCAAAATACACTGAAAAGGCCTGAAAGAGATCGACGATAAAATGATCCATTGCTATAAGCCTCTCAACTGAGCCAGATGCGATGGTGGTACAAAAACCAATATGGCTAACTCGAAGACGAATAAGACAATGAGGGAGGTATAATTTTCATCTTCGGGTTTCCTACCTTTTTTATAGTTCTCCTTACTAACGATTGCTCTTTCAGTTAATTCAGATGTTACAATTACGTATCATATTACCAGAAAATGGGATAGATAAAAAGGATACAAAACTTTTTGATCCTCAAAAACCTTGTCCCTGAAATATAAGCAACAGCAAATTAACTTTAACAAGAATATCATCTCTTAGTCAATCAAATACAAGTACTTTGGAACAAACTTTCAGTGAACTAGTTATGAAATAACAATAACAGAATAGCACAAAAATCACCCGTAAATCGTATGAACGGCATCATTTCTACCCTTAAGCAACCGGTGAAGTTCCAACCAACATTGTCATAGATTCATGAGTAGCGAGCGCTAAGAGAATCACGGAACAGTTAACTTATTAAATAGAACCCATGAAGTCCATGAGTTCAATTGGGTGCAAGCTAACGAGGCTCTAATGTTTCATCTAGTTGTTCTTTTCCTTATTAGACTACTTGGTCATCGGTTTTTGTAGAATGGCAGACTAAACCTTTAAACGGGGTCAGTTTGATCAAGCAGTATAATTTTTAGAAGCATAAAACATATAATAGGAGTCAGGAAAAAGAGGGTAAATACACGTTGCGGTCAGAGCATTGTTATCATTTTCGTAGCAGTAATTAGACCCAAACAATACTAGTTAGAAACACATTAGAGGAAAATGGCCAACAGATCTACCTTTCTGCAACAGCTCGAACAAGATCGGGCTTCAAACGGCAATCCACAAATTCCTCAAATTTCTGAACTTTTAGCTGTCGGGCCCTGTCCATTTCGATTATGGCTCCTGCAACATATAGAACGGTTAATTTGTGGTCATTCTACTCAAATCTAATTGACAATCAATGAGAAGCCCTCCCTTACGTGTGCTTTTTTTTTTGCTTAACACGTATCTTTTGTTCTATGTGACGTGGAGTACATGTAGCCATTGGGCCTTTCACTTGTGGGTATAGCTCTAATACCGTGTTAAGTTTGGTGTCATCAAACCAAATATCAATTGCAATGAGTGGAAAGAACCTAAACATTATATCATTGGTTACTAGATTATCATTTTCCTATGTGCGACTATTCTCACACACCTCCTCACGTGTGGCGTTCTTTGAGTCTGACCCACATCTTTTTCTTTTCTTTCAACGTGAAGTGGAGCACGTGTGGCTTTTAAGCCTATCACGTGTAGGTCGAATTCTGATACCATTTTAGATTTTGTGGTCATCCAACTCGAAACCAATTGACAATCAGTGTAGAGGATGGATGTAGATATTATAGGGTACCCTTTTTTCCATGCGGGATTACTCTCATAAAAACATCTCAACAGACTAAAACATTCAAAAAAAAAAGACTAGAAACTCAAATTGTTTATCATAGGGTCTACTTGGTAATACACCACCCTGATATGGTTTTCAAATGCAAATAACAGGGCATGTCTATGAATATATGAAACATATACTAAGTATTTTCATATCGAGTGAACTCTCATAGTCGATTGGCACCAAATTATGATTTTTTTTTTTTTTTTTTTGTTATCATGCCTTAACTTCAAAGGTACCATGCATATTAAACTCTTTGTTGTTTCTCTCTTAGGAATTTTGACAAACAGTTTGTAGTCTTGATTGAGTGCAAAAGTAAATTCACATTAAACAGTAAGATTCCAACTTGGGTTTCTTCAGTAAAGACACTTCACGCTTCTATTCATGTTTGGTTTGCTTTTTTTCTCTCACTTAAAAAAGTTAACAATGTAGAGAGAGAAATACAAACCCAAGTAGAGTATGTACCTACCCAGAACTTCTTCTCATATAAAGATAGAGACAACAAGAGAAAGTAACCTAAAGATGATCTTGGAAGAATAATATGAGAGTGAGAGAGAGAGAGAAGAGAGAGAGACTGTAATGGTGTATCTGGTTGAGGAGTGAGGTTGAATGGTTGCTTCAGGTTAGAGGACTGCTCTCTGGTTGATAGCTCTCCGTTTGTCTTCGATATTTTAGCCCACCCACGGCTCAACCTTTGCTAATTTAGCCGTTTATAGGTAGGTGCCCAAGTTGGTTTACTCTCTGAAGCCAATTTGCCCATTTCCAATGTGGGACTATTCTCATTAGCTATCGTCGTCCACCATTGTGCCATAACATTAACCAGAAGTAGGACCAGAGCCGACGTATTTATAAGTTCAATTCTAGGTAGTTCACAATTGACAATTTTATTGAATCATCAAATATTAATTATCCACTTGAACAAATAGTTTAAAATAAAGTACACAAGTTAAAAACCGAAAAAAGATCACAAATTAAAAATCTTAAAAATTACTTGAACAGGAACCTGAGCCGCTGGTGCTAGCTAACTCTGAGCACGGCGAGGGGTTTACTTCAAGAGAACTTCCGCTGACATCCGAACATTTCCATGGTGATGAAGTTTGACTACCCGGAACACCATGAAGGTTAATTTTAGATAAACAAATTCCAGTAAAAGGGTAATTCTTAAAACCTTGGATTGATCCTGGTTTCCTGATATTAACTCCCCATATATTCTTCAATGTGATTCCGTTAACATAAGTTAAAGCATTTGGATTGAATTTTTCGTCGGGATGATCTCCTGCTGAACATGTCATTCTGATTCCAGTTACTGCTTTTTCCATGTATACATCAGTTATTGTAATGTTCTTGATGAATCCTCCTCTACCGATGTTTGTTTTTATATGAATTCCGATACCCATGTTGAAAAGGCCTATATGTTCAGCTAAAACATTTTCTACACCGCCTGATGTCTCACTTCCAATTGCTATGCCTGCAAAAGGAGATGATCCGCTTATTCTTCTAATGGTGATTCCTGAGCTTTTTCGGCCATATGCAATTCCGTACTCGTCCCATCCACTCTTTATAGCAACCATATCGTCTCCTGTTGATATAGAAGAATCTTCTATGCATACATTGGAACTAGAATCTGCATCAAGTGATTAAACAATGGATAGGGTTAAAACGAAAAATGCAAGTCATGTATTCATTTGTTTTTATGTTATACTTGAATTAGTGATTTAATCTGAGTACCTAAAAAATCCAATCTTAAGATCAGACAATAATCAAATTTGACTACCAAATTGGTGGCAGAGCAATTGATGTACAAATGAGTGATAGATCATAGATGTACCTGGATCAATACCATCCGTATTGGGTGAATCAGCAGGAGCGAAAATGTTCACATATCGAATTACAACATTGCTGCATTCAAAAGAAGAGCACCAAAAATTAGATAATCATTGTTCAGTCAAGCACTAGATTTTCTAAGTAATTCTGCATATAAAATTTCCAAGTTAAGTATTCTGCATTACCTGCAATAAACCGGATGTATATTCCAGAAAGGAGAATTCAGAAACTTCACATTAGATATAATGATATTTTTAGAATTCATTAATTCAATAAGATTTGGTCTTGTGAACTTGAGACTCTTAGTCCTCCACAGGTTCCACCATGCAGCACCTTGGCCATCAATGGTACCATTTTCGCCTGTGAAAGCATGAGTCGTTAACTACTATTCAATAAAGGAAACATCTCGACATGATGATGAAGAACTCAGAATAAACCTGTGATTATCACGTCACGAAGTCCATCGCCATGTATCAGACTTCTATACCTCCAACCAGGTAACTCTCTTCCTCTGCCATAAGATGGCAATGGAGCAATTAAGGGCCAGTTTTCGATATCCTGCTTAAAGTGAAAGAAGAAAAAAGTTAAGACCCAAGAGCTATGTGTGTTTTTCTTTTCATCCTTTCTATTTATAGTTATCAGATACGGCAAATCAGAAGAAATAAATACAAATTTCATTTTAAATCACTCCATGAACATGAAAAATGTAACAGTTAAACATGGTTTTACAAGGAACGTGAAATTATTGGGTCATCTTGGTCATAATTGTTATGCTCTTCTCTTTTAACAATTCAGGCTAGTTCTGTCCACAATTTCGAAGCATATAGAACATAGAAAGTATGCAGTAAATCAAAAGAGAGGCTTGATAAACTCTGGTAAATACTCAACACCCCTATATGCATAATGAATTTAAACGTTGTTGATAGCCAAAAAAAAACAATTATTCTTCTCGTTTGAACATACTATTATTTAGAACAAGAAGCTTAATGACCATATGATAGAAGTAAATAGCATTACGGTGGCAGATGTAACATCAACAACAGTACCAGCAACTTATCATTAACTGTAGGATGGAACTATTTTACATCTTAGTTATGACAATTCTCCATGGCTTAACCCACATGCGGTGCAAGTCAAATCACACACCACAATTTATACAATATGGACCCACCGCAAAGATAATTCAATATCTCGGGCTAACACTAGAATAGGCTTCCTTGAGTATAATGACATTGCTAAGGAGCGATTATCGACAACAGCAATCAAGGAAAATATGTGCAGAAAAATTAATTGTGGATCTGTGATCACCATCTAGCTACTAGCTAGCACATATTAAAGAACTCAAGAGGGCCAAAAATCACAAGTAGAATAAACCTTGATCACAAACATTTTGAATATATTAAGGGTGGGTACTGAGGATGAACCAACTGTAAAAAGGTAGATTTTAAATTGAACAAAGCAGGATCCTCTTTTGAATGTTAGGATCATTTCTGTGTTTCTTTCACTGTTCTCAATATTTAAGTACGGGTATTTCCTTTGAAACATTGATAATGATGGTGAGATTATCATGACCCGGGGTAGTGAAGTAAAGGCTGATATGTCACTATTAAAGGTGTTTATTATACAGTGCAAAATTAAGAACAAGAGTGGGGCAAGGCCCTTAAAGCAAGATATCTCGGAAGTCTAGAAGATATTCCATACTGAATTTACAAAAAGTGGGGGGAGGGGGCATCAATCATCCTCTTAAAGTATCATGTCCCGGAATCCAAAGCATGAGCTAGACAGGAATTATGTTATCAAGACTTACCGCATTGATAACATATCCTATTATCTCGCTAATTTTTCATCCGTTGTGAGGAGCCGCATAAAGAAGTCCAGGAAAAGCTATATTGCCTTACGTTTCTATGACGAACATTTTTCCAATTCTTGAATCCATAGCGATTTGTAACTGATGCAAATCTCTATGAAATGTAAACCGTAGATCGACTCAAGTGGCAGTCATATTAGTATTTCCAAATAATTAACTAATCATCTCTCATATACTTGCACATGGCTGAGACCCCATCCATTAAAGTACTAAAATCTATGAATTTGGCTCACATAAAGTAGGCCATTTGAATAAGATAGAATTCTATACCTTAATTATAATATTATGTGTGTACCCCACATTCTCTTTCGTACTTTCTAGCAATATCAAGATTAAACTAAAACAAAGAGAATTTAATTTCAAGAATTAAGATTTGTTTACTCCAAAATCACACAAAAGATGGAGACATAAAGTTAGAGAGACAAAGAGACAGAGAGAAAATATACCTGTACAGCTCTAATAACCGCATCTTTTGCCAAATATAAGGTCATGTGGCTAGTGAGACTGAAACTTTCTGTAAGATAAACACCTGGTGGAATGTAAAGAAGTGATCCTCCTCTTCTTCTCAAATGTGAAATCCGGTATATAGCTTCCCGAAATGCTTGAGTGTTTAATGTACGTCCATCACCAACACCTCCAAAATCTTTTATCGAAATAACGTCGTTTCGGTACCTCATTGGTACCGTGTCGGAACACGTTACAACATTACCGACACAATATTTTACATAAGGTAACATTCCCGATATTAAGCAAAGAACAACCCATAAAACAGATCGAATCATCTTTTTTGCTTGAAGATCTTCTAAAACCAAAGCTTTAATGCTGGAATCTGAAATGTTTAAAGATCAGAATTTAGATATATTATGTGTATTTTCTTTTCTTAAACAAGCTAAAACCTTCACAGATTTTTCATTTCAGTTCTTTAAAGTAATAGATCTGCTAAATGTAAACTGGAAATGCTTCAAAATAAGCTCTAATGGCGGAAAAAACAGTTCAAAACCCTAATTTACTGCTCAATGAAGTAAGATTTGCTCAAAAGGGAAATATAAAGTTCAACAGAGAATTCCAAGAAGATATCTCCAAAAGAAACTTTTGATATCAAAATAGATTAGCTACAAGCCTACAAAAACCAAACAAAAATCCAAAAAATGATATTGTAGAGTGAGAAAGTTAAACAACCAGAAATCTGATTAAGAAATTAGAAGCAAGAACAAACAGATACAAAATTCCAACAAAATTAGAAAGAGAGATCATTAATGGCGGATCACTAATTTAAAGAACTAGGAGTATAATAAAATAGAATAAGATTAAAAACTGAAGTTTGAAAAGAAAAGTATTGGATTTGGGATTGATACCTGATGAATTTGATGTTGAAGTTTTGTTTCAGAGCATTTGTCCAGAAGCTATTGTCTTCAAG
Source organism: Eschscholzia californica (assembly GCF_041429995.1). Classification (NCBI taxonomy): domain Eukaryota; kingdom Viridiplantae; phylum Streptophyta; class Magnoliopsida; order Ranunculales; family Papaveraceae; genus Eschscholzia; species Eschscholzia californica. The sequence goes on along the minus strand of NW_028238483.1, from coordinate 39,717,834 downwards.
TTAGAGAGAGAGAGAGAGAGAGAGAGAGAGAGAGAGAGAGAGTTGTTGTCAAGGGGAAGTAAGAAGGTATGAGCATTTAAAGACCATTAACTTACTCAGATCACTATTTATTTAAACGATAGTATGATATAGTAGCTGGTTTTGATATTTTATTTCCCGAGGATAGTGAACTAGTAAGCTAATACAAGTTCATAAAGATCGACATCGAGAAATGTTAAGAAATTTACAAGATGAACATGGATATATCGGTTCATTTAGGACAAGGATAGTGAACTAGTAAGCTAATATTCATAGAAGGACAATTTGGAAATCTGCAACGACTCAGGGAAACCGAAGCAAGAAATGGTGTTAACGACCAGGTGTCCAGCGACAATAACCTAGAGCATCAAAGTCAAGAAATAATATGCGCGGACAACTTATCTGATATGGATGAATTTGTGGTAAAATTTTGTGAGCCTAAGTCACTCGAGCAGGTGATTCTCATATGAAGACATTGCCAGGAGTAATTAACCTAGGTGAATCGGTAATACGAGAAATGCTATCGAGTAATGAAGAAGCTATAAATTGAACCACTAGAGAAGTATTGTGGTCATAATGGTGCGACCACAACGCTACGAAGGATTCACCAGATGGTAGTTCGTCACCTGAAAATAATAGATGTGTTGGTCTTCAGATTTATAGATGTGGCACAAATGTCAGTTATGTCGGGGTTTTTATTCAGTTGTCAGAGTATTATCAGTGATAAGGATAGCTGTCTAAGTTCAGTTGTTATCTGGTACATCTTTTCATTCAGTTGTACTATACGAGATGGTATTCTCAAGTTATATGTTGACTGCACGATATTGAGTTCGATTTTTCTAAATGATATATATTTTTCATATAAGACTATTATGGTTTTCATCGACAACATTCAGCTTATTTAGAGATTGAGGAATTATGGCTAGCATGTTATTGTTGTACTGTTAAGGCTAATGCGTAGGGTTGAATTATATTGGTTCAACGAGATACTCTGATATTGGAGGTTATATTGTTTGAGACTGTGTTTGTTATTAGAAGTATGTGGGGTTCTCAGGTTATTGTAGAATGATTCCCGAGGGTTGGTTTCTTTATGACTTGTATAGATATTATACGGCCTTCTATTTTCTTTTATCGTCTTATAGACAACAATCATATGTTTCTCAGATTATGATGTCAACGGCAATTTTGACTTGAATTTATTATAGATATCTTCATTCTTTATTTTCTTATTTTATCGAATCAACGTTATTTCTTATATTATTGAGAACGATATTTTCTGAGGATGTGGGATCAACGGCAACTTATACTTATAGATAGATTATGGAGGTTTTCATTCTTTATTTTATTATATTATGGACAACGGTATTTTCTTATATTATCGAGAATGGTATTTTCTTTGAGGATATGGGATCAACGAGAACTTATTTTTATATATAGATTATAGAGGTCTTCATTTTTCTTTATCTCTTCATATGAAGGATAGTTATTGTTATTGAATATCCTTAAGTTCTGTGGTTATGTAGAAGAATTTGGAATATGAAGGATTGGATCTAGTTTGTTTATAGAGTTTAGCCAGCTTGGTTTTTGTTAGATGCAGTGAGTTTGTGACTTCAGAAATGATATAGTTTTTCTCAAGATCAGAGTTGGTAGATAGAACTGAGCAAAAGAATAGAAGAGGTTGGTTAGTTGTCTTCTTAGCATATAGTCAGATTTATAACATCGCAGTCGCTGGTGAAAATGGGATCGACAGATTACTTATCAAGGGTTCATTGCATTATCTAGTGAATTATTAGATTTCTCATATTTTAGTGTGGACTACTTTGGATAAGAGTTCGAGAGTTGTTTTGAATGATGGAGTTATTTACAGGGCTGCCAGATTGAATTTTATATCCATTTTTCGACAGGTGTTTTAAGAAAATAGGCTATTCAGATATTAGAGTATATGTAATATGCCTTTTTGTTCGAACCAACAGAGTATTGTGGCGCAAGTATTTTCATGTGCCAGTGTTTTCTCACAACAACACCAACACTCGGTTTATTCTCATCAGATTGATGTCATTTGAGTTTTTGTTTGGTAGCTTGTGTTTGTCATCATTTGCAAGTTTGAGTTGTAGATCTTTTTGGTTCAGATTGGTAGAAGGGACAATGGAGTTTTGTTGATCATCGACAAAGTCTCTTCAGTGCTACGGAGAACTCTCTTCCTAGCAGAGTGTCGTGATGGAATAGTTCATGAGATTCCTACTTCGGTGAGTATCACTAAGAATATCGGAAACCTTTCAAATTCACAGGTTACAGAAGTCTGATTTAGTATAGGAACTGGTTGTTCTTTTAATTCGAGTTTTGTGGCAGATGTGTTGACATTGAATTGTTGTTTCAATTCTACTCTATTCGAATTTCGAGGACGAAATTCCAATTAAGGGGGGTAGTATTGTAGCGCCCTGACCTTTGAGTCGGAGAATCGGACGAGTTGGATCGTCGAACAAAGCTAGCAATTTTCAATAGTTGGTTTCGAGTATATATTTCAGTTGATTCAGACGACCCATTGGATATATCTCGAGAAATAATAGATTTTGACTAGTCACATGTAAAGATCGGACGTTGTTTGGCTATTGTTATGTATTCGTTAGTTTTCTTTGTGATCCGGTTAGTATCATATATAATTTTTCATGGTTGGTTGTGGGAGGAAAAGGAAATAAAAGGTTAAATTAAGGTTCATAAGATAATTAGTGAAGGTTGAATTAAAGAGATATTAATATAGTGGGACTTTCTTGTGAAGTAAGTATAAATGGAGGACTTAAAATAGATTAAATATCATGGCCACTTCAGTTAACGACATGTGGCACCCAATTTCCTTACTTTCCAACGCCACCCCATTTCATGCTCACACGTGACAATCAATTGCCACCCATAACCCCACCTGCCTAGTTCTCATTTTCACTCCTTTCCCCAAATCCATTAACAAACTTCACAGAAGGTCGTAATAATTGGGAATTAGGGCTTCGAGGGATAGAAACTTCATTCGTCAATTAAATTGCATTCGACCGTCCGAATTCAATGAAACTTGTTCCAGGTAATTCCATTCGACTCGTTCTACATATTTAGCGGTTTCGAATTTTCAATTTCGTCCGTATTTGGTGGTTATATGATAGTTATTACGATAGCTGTATAGTTGGGTCTAATTTCTTTTGGGTTCATGATTTGGAGCAGTTATTCTTTAGTTTCTTCGAATGATTTATGTTCAGGATCATGTCTAGAATATTATGGACTATTTTGGGGTGTCTATATATAGACGGGTTGCTGCCGAATTATTTTACGGTTCGAATTTCGTATTTGGGCTAGTTTTGGGAATGAATTGGAATAGAAATGGTTACCCGAACTTTGTCATATTTCACATAAATTGACAGTTTGAGTTATAGATTTATATTACTGGGCTTGTTATATGGTTTGTCAGCTCATGAAGACTCGGAAATATAAAATAGAGTTCATGGTTTGTTGCTTGGTTCATAAGGTGTATCAGTTGTTCGATGGAACGTCTCAGTGATCTCTTTAGTGCCGATGGGACATTCCTAGTATAGTTTCATTCATTTTATGCATTCTTGCTTTGCAAGAGGAGTCTTGACAGTTATGTAACTGTCAAATGATCGTTTTGTCCTTTTATATTCCAGTGAGACTACTATACTGCTACAGGGAGCTCGAGGAGAGGTGGAGCTTAGTCAAAGACACTGTTGGAAGCGCAAGGAGAGGTAGGATCCTCTGAATCTTACTTGGAGCACGGGTATTCCCCGTTTCACCATTATATATATATATAGTCGTTTTTCTTCTTTTTATAGTTCTCTAGTTCAATTTATGATATGATATGTATGTATGTGGTGTACTCTATGTTATGGATGTTTCTCTTTTCAAAACAAATTGGTTTTTCTGAAAAATAATCACATGGAGGCGGAATCGCTTGATCTGTGTGATCGTTTTGTGTGAATTGTAAACACGTGGTGGCGGAATCGCTTGAGCTGCGTGTATAACATGGAGGCGGAATCGCTTGATCTGTGTTATGTGTAATGGTTGTTTTCCGACGGGCATTGGTTGGTCCCCTTGTTTATTTTATGTTATGGATTAGCCATGAATTATGTCAAGGGTTACACTCGGTGCGTGGCCAGCCGTTTGGTAACGACCATTCTAGTTTACCCGGAATGGGGTCCGGAGAGGATGGGAGTTGGGGTATTCCGACCCTTGGAGTGATTAGGGGACTGACCCAATGCCATGCTTGTTTATTTATTCTGCTAAACCACTGGTGTGTGTGTGGTTTGAATTCTGTTGTGAATGATACTTACAATGTTTTCACCGAAATGAAAGAGGGTGTTTACCCGAGTTTTCTTAATAAGAAAATACTAATTCCCTGAAAGTGGACACTTGTAAAAGCTTGGCTTTAAACAGGGTTTACCCTACCTTGAGACATGAGAACGCTCTTCTCCTTTGGGTTGATGGGACCTTTAGGAGGGCTCTGTTCTTGTAGCTTTGGGAGCCTATCAGATCATTTAATACTATTATAGGTTCATGCATATGTTTGGGTATTCTTCGAATGGTCAATGAGTTACCTTGCGAGGAAGCGTCAGATCTGGCCGGAGATAGGACGCGCCTCAAGATGAGATAATTGTATCGCCGTGGGTATATGGCTCTGCTACACGACGATGCTCTTATAGTCGTCTGGGTAAGTCATGACATATTCTAAGCGTATCATTGTTTGGGTGAGATTTACTATTTGATGCGTATCGAGATCACAAGCCAGCCCGATGGGCGATGATGACGAAGGGAGAGTTACGGAAGCTCTTACCGGGGTATTACGTGGATCCATGTGTACACTGCAGTAGTCAAACGTTCGATAAGGCGCCGCCTGCCTACGCACTAACAAAGGCCGAACGGTTCTTCCTAGCCGAATAGTAGGTGACCCCGACTGAGGGCGTATTCAGTCGTGATCTTGGTAAGCTAGAAGAATTATCTTGCTATATTGCTCTGCTTCTTGTGCATAATGATATCTCTGTGTATATACATATCACTTATAACTATTGATATATCAAACTGTTGATGTGTGTGGTGCGGGTAGGATGTCTAGGTATCCTACTAAGCTGACCTTCGGGTTATCTCATTCCTATTTGTTGTTGTTCAGTTGCAGGTATTGGTGACCCGGAGTGACCTAGTTTACTTCGACGGTTCACATTATGTATGATTGTAATTTCTATTATATTTTCAACATAATCACAACGTAATATTATATATGTATCATCTAGAATAGTTAGGATCGTTCTCTCACTTGTTTGCGATTGTACACATGTAAATAGTATGCACATTATCACTTTTTATTTGATTCTATTGTTATTTAGAAGTTTGTGAGATATGTATGAATGTTTGACAGGTTTTTCAGGTTTGATATGTTCAATTTATAGAAGAGGCTCTGTCCAAATTCAGTCTTTTCTGTGAACTATTTATAAACATGAATTCAAGTTGTTTTTCTCTTTATGAAAACTATTTTGGGTTACATATGTTCCGAGCATATTTTCAAAAGGTTTAAACTATATTTAATTTTCCGCTGTGTTTGTTCTTGATTTGTAACCCGTAATGAGAGTTTTGGCTTGGGTTTATATTTGAAACTGGTTTGAGTTAGTATTAGACCGAGTTTCTTTTATAAACTGCCGGGCAAACCGTGATTCGGAACACGGGGCGTCACAGTTGGTATCAGAGCATGAGTACGTGCATTGGGCCGACTGGCATCAGAATATACTTCTGTGCTATAATGGGTGAGGTAACTAAAAACACCAAGGCTTGATAAATTCGTAAAAGCTTAAAGATAAAATATGAAAAGATAATAATATTGTTGATTTTATTTTGTTTTATTTGAGATTTTAAGATTTTGATTTTATCTTTGCTGACTTTTATGTGCTCAGCACATCTGAGTCAGGCCTACGTGAAGGTCCCACTCAGATATCATAATGTGAGGAAGGTTCCTTTAACGGTAGGTCACTTACATTGTGATTTTGTTATGCGAGCACATTGCCTGCAGAAGATAGGGATGACGATCAACCGAGCATTATTGAGGTACGAATTGCATTCATATTAGGCTTAGGTTCATATCATTGGTTGGTTGAGGATGGACTTCTGTGACTTCGAGTTACTCGGAAAAGGGAACATTTGGTGGTCGGTTGACGTTGGTTGATCTTTCCTTGATTGTTGTGCAAGGTGGTATACGAGGACGATCAAGGGTTGATAAGAGGTTTTAGTATAAAGTTTTGGGCAGGCGTCATATTGATGTTGTGAAAGTATCAAAGACAAAAGTGCCTGAGGAAGTTAAGTGTAGTTGACTTTTGACAGTATACAAGTTCATAAAGATCGACATCGAGAAATGTTAAGAAATTTACAAGATGAACATGGATATATCGGTTCATTTAGGACAAGGATAGTGAACTAGTAAGCTAATATTCATAGAAGGACAATTTGGAAATCTGCAACGACTCAGGGAAACCGAAGCAAGAAATGGTGTTAACGACCAGGTGTCCAGCGACAATAACCTAGAGCATCAAAGTCAAGAAATAATATGCGCGGACAACTTATCTGATATGGATGAATTTGTGGTAAAATTTTGTGAGCCTAAGTCACTCGAGCAGGTGATTCTCATATGAAGACATTGCCAGGAGTAATTAACCTAGGTGAATCGGTAATACGAGAAATGCTATCGAGTAATGAAGAAGCTATAAATTGAACCACTAGAGAAGTATTGTGGTCATAATGGTGCGACCACAACGCTACGAAGGATTCACCAGATGGTAGTTCGTCACCTGAAAATAATAGATGTGTTGGTCTTCAGATTTATAGATGTGGCACAAATGTCAGTTATGTCGGGGTTTTTATTCAGTTGTCAGAGTATTATCAGTGATAAGGATAGCTGTCTAAGTTCAGTTGTTATCTGGTACATCTTTTCATTCAGTTGTACTATACGAGATGGTATTCTCAAGTTATATGTTGACTGCACGATATTGAGTTCGATTTTTCTAAATGATATATATTTTTCATATAAGACTATTATGGTTTTCATCGACAACATTCAGCTTATTTAGAGATTGAGGAATTATGGCTAGCATGTTATTGTTGTACTGTTAAGGCTAATGCGTAGGGTTGAATTATATTGGTTCAACGAGATACTCTGATATTGGAGGTTATATTGTTTGAGACTGTGTTTGTTATTAGAAGTATGTGGGGTTCTCAGGTTATTGTAGAATGATTCCCGAGGGTTGGTTTCTTTATGACTTGTATAGATATTATACGGCCTTCTATTTTCTTTTATCGTCTTATAGACAACAATCATATGTTTCTCAGATTATGATGTCAACGGCAATTTTGACTTGAATTTATTATAGATATCTTCATTCTTTATTTTCTTATTTTATCGAATCAACGTTATTTCTTATATTATTGAGAACGATATTTTCTGAGGATGTGGGATCAACGGCAACTTATACTTATAGATAGATTATGGAGGTTTTCATTCTTTATTTTATTATATTATGGACAACGGTATTTTCTTATATTATCGAGAATGGTATTTTCTTTGAGGATATGGGATCAACGAGAACTTATTTTTATATATAGATTATAGAGGTCTTCATTTTTCTTTATCTCTTCATATGAAGGATAGTTATTGTTATTGAATATCCTTAAGTTCTGTGGTTATGTAGAAGAATTTGGAATATGAAGGATTGGATCTAGTTTGTTTATAGAGTTTAGCCAGCTTGGTTTTTGTTAGATGCAGTGAGTTTGTGACTTCAGAAATGATATAGTTTTTCTCAAGATCAGAGTTGGTAGATAGAACTGAGCAAAAGAATAGAAGAGGTTGGTTAGTTGTCTTCTTAGCATATAGTCAGATTTATAACATCGCAGTCGCTGGTGAAAATGGGATCGACAGATTACTTATCAAGGGTTCATTGCATTATCTAGTGAATTATTAGATTTCTCATATTTTAGTGTGGACTACTTTGGATAAGAGTTCGAGAGTTGTTTTGAATGATGGAGTTATTTACAGGGCTGCCAGATTGAATTTTATATCCATTTTTCGACAGGTGTTTTAAGAAAATAGGCTATTCAGATATTAGAGTATATGTAATATGCCTTTTTGTTCGAACCAACAGAGTATTGTGGCGCAAGTATTTTCATGTGCCAGTGTTTTCTCACAACAACACCAACACTCGGTTTATTCTCATCAGATTGATGTCATTTGAGTTTTTGTTTGGTAGCTTGTGTTTGTCATCATTTGCAAGTTTGAGTTGTAGATCTTTTTGGTTCAGATTGGTAGAAGGGACAATGGAGTTTTGTTGATCATCGACAAAGTCTCTTCAGTGCTACGGAGAACTCTCTTCCTAGCAGAGTGTCGTGATGGAATAGTTCATGAGATTCCTACTTCGGTGAGTATCACTAAGAATATCGGAAACCTTTCAAATTCACAGGTTACAGAAGTCTGATTTAGTATAGGAACTGGTTGTTCTTTTAATTCGAGTTTTGTGGCAGATGTGTTGACATTGAATTGTTGTTTCAATTCTACTCTATTCGAATTTCGAGGACGAAATTCCAATTAAGGGGGGTAGTATTGTAGCGCCCTGACCTTTGAGTCGGAGAATCGGACGAGTTGGATCGTCGAACAAAGCTAGCAATTTTCAATAGTTGGTTTCGAGTATATATTTCAGTTGATTCAGACGACCCATTGGATATATCTCGAGAAATAATAGATTTTGACTAGTCACATGTAAAGATCGGACGTTGTTTGGCTATTGTTATGTATTCGTTAGTTTTCTTTGTGATCCGGTTAGTATCATATATAATTTTTCATGGTTGGTTGTGGGAGGAAAAGGAAATAAAAGGTTAAATTAAGGTTCATAAGATAATTAGTGAAGGTTGAATTAAAGAGATATTAATATAGTGGGACTTTCTTGTGAAGTAAGTATAAATGGAGGACTTAAAATAGATTAAATATCATGGCCACTTCAGTTAACGACATGTGGCACCCAATTTCCTTACTTTCCAACGCCACCCCATTTCATGCTCACACGTGACAATCAATTGCCACCCATAACCCCACCTGCCTAGTTCTCATTTTCACTCCTTTCCCCAAATCCATTAACAAACTTCACAGAAGGTCGTAATAATTGGGAATTAGGGCTTCGAGGGATAGAAACTTCATTCGTCAATTAAATTGCATTCGACCGTCCGAATTCAATGAAACTTGTTCCAGGTAATTCCATTCGACTCGTTCTACATATTTAGCGGTTTCGAATTTTCAATTTCGTCCGTATTTGGTGGTTATATGATAGTTATTACGATAGCTGTATAGTTGGGTCTAATTTCTTTTGGGTTCATGATTTGGAGCAGTTATTCTTTAGTTTCTTCGAATGATTTATGTTCAGGATCATGTCTAGAATATTATGGACTATTTTGGGGTGTCTATATATAGACGGGTTGCTGCCGAATTATTTTACGGTTCGAATTTCGTATTTGGGCTAGTTTTGGGAATGAATTGGAATAGAAATGGTTACCCGAACTTTGTCATATTTCACATAAATTGACAGTTTGAGTTATAGATTTATATTACTGGGCTTGTTATATGGTTTGTCAGCTCATGAAGACTCGGAAATATAAAATAGAGTTCATGGTTTGTTGCTTGGTTCATAAGGTGTATCAGTTGTTCGATGGAACGTCTCAGTGATCTCTTTAGTGCCGATGGGACATTCCTAGTATAGTTTCATTCATTTTATGCATTCTTGCTTTGCAAGAGGAGTCTTGACAGTTATGTAACTGTCAAATGATCGTTTTGTCCTTTTATATTCCAGTGAGACTACTATACTGCTACAGGGAGCTCGAGGAGAGGTGGAGCTTAGTCAAAGACACTGTTGGAAGCGCAAGGAGAGGTAGGATCCTCTGAATCTTACTTGGAGCACGGGTATTCCCCGTTTCACCATTATATATATATAGTCGTTTTTCTTCTTTTTATAGTTCTCTAGTTCAATTTATGATATGATATGTATGTATGTGGTGTACTCTATGTTATGGATGTTTCTCTTTTCAAAACAAATTGGTTTTTCTGAAAAATAATCACATGGAGGCGGAATCGCTTGATCTGTGTGATCGTTTTGTGTGAATTGTAAACACGTGGTGGCGGAATCGCTTGAGCTGCGTGTATAACATGGAGGCGGAATCGCTTGATCTGTGTTATGTGTAATGGTTGTTTTCCGACGGGCATTGGTTGGTCCCCTTGTTTATTTTATGTTATGGATTAGCCATGAATTATGTCAAGGGTTACACTCGGTGCGTGGCCAGCCGTTTGGTAACGACCATTCTAGTTTACCCGGAATGGGGTCCGGAGAGGATGGGAGTTGGGGTATTCCGACCCTTGGAGTGATTAGGGGACTGACCCAATGCCATGCTTGTTTATTTATTCTGCTAAACCACTGGTGTGTGTGTGGTTTGAATTCTGTTGTGAATGATACTTACAATGTTTTCACCGAAATGAAAGAGGGTGTTTACCCGAGTTTTCTTAATAAGAAAATACTAATTCCCTGAAAGTGGACACTTGTAAAAGCTTGGCTTTAAACAGGGTTTACCCTACCTTGAGACATGAGAACGCTCTTCTCCTTTGGGTTGATGGGACCTTTAGGAGGGCTCTGTTCTTGTAGCTTTGGGAGCCTATCAGATCATTTAATACTATTATAGGTTCATGCATATGTTTGGGTATTCTTCGAATGGTCAATGAGTTACCTTGCGAGGAAGCGTCAGATCTGGCCGGAGATAGGACGCGCCTCAAGATGAGATAATTGTATCGCCGTGGGTATATGGCTCTGCTACACGACGATGCTCTTATAGTCGTCTGGGTAAGTCATGACATATTCTAAGCGTATCATTGTTTGGGTGAGATTTACTATTTGATGCGTATCGAGATCACAAGCCAGCCCGATGGGCGATGATGACGAAGGGAGAGTTACGGAAGCTCTTACCGGGGTATTACGTGGATCCATGTGTACACTGCAGTAGTCAAACGTTCGATAAGGCGCCGCCTGCCTACGCACTAACAAAGGCCGAACGGTTCTTCCTAGCCGAATAGTAGGTGACCCCGACTGAGGGCGTATTCAGTCGTGATCTTGGTAAGCTAGAAGAATTATCTTGCTATATTGCTCTGCTTCTTGTGCATAATGATATCTCTGTGTATATACATATCACTTATAACTATTGATATATCAAACTGTTGATGTGTGTGGTGCGGGTAGGATGTCTAGGTATCCTACTAAGCTGACCTTCGGGTTATCTCATTCCTATTTGTTGTTGTTCAGTTGCAGGTATTGGTGACCCGGAGTGACATAGTTTACTTCGACGGTTCACATTATGTATGATTGTAATTTCTATTATATTTTCAACATAATCACAACGTTAATATTATATATGTATCATCTAGAATAGTTAGGATCGTTCTCTCACTTGTTTGCGATTGTACACATGTAAATAGTATGCACATTATCACTTTTTATTTGATTCTATTGTTATTTAGAAGTTTGTGAGATATGTATGAATGTTTGACAGGTTTTTCAGGTTTGATATGTTCAATTTATAGAAGAGACTCTGTCCAAATTCAGTCTTTTCTGTGAACTATTTATAAACATGAATTCAAGTTGTTTTTCTCTTTATGAAAACTATTTTGGGTTACATATGTTCCGAGCATATTTTCAAAAGGTTTAAACTATATTTAATTTTCCGCTGTGTTTGTTCTTGATTTGTAACCCGTAATGAGAGTTTTGGCTTGGGTTTATATTTGAAACTGGTTTGAGTTAGTATTAGACCGAGTTTCTTTTATAAACTGCCGGGCAAACCGTGATTCGGAACACGGGGCGTCACAATGTGATTTCAAAGATTTTGTGAAAGATTGTTTGTACACTTACTATTTCTCATTTTATTTTCTTTTAAGGTCTTTCTATTAAAAATTACTCCATTTTCTGTAGAGTTATTTCCCAAATAGCCCCCAACTTTGTGACCAGCTTCCTGCCTAGTCCCCTATTTTAACAAAAATATCCATATAGTTCCCTTTTTCAGTTACAGTATAACACCTTTATAATACCGTTATCTAGTCCTCACCTTCTCTCCTCCATCTCATCATCTCTCTCTGCCACCTCACCTTCTCGCCAGTTCATCGTCTTCTCCGGCGAGTGTCGTCGGCCGACCAATTTTCTGACCGGCGACCTTCAAACATAAATATATATATATATATATATATATATATATTTCTCTCTTCCTCTCTCTCTCTCTCTCTAACACCATGGCGAAGGGAGACCTTCGCCGGAGTGTCAGAAAGATTTTTTTTTTTTATGTTTGAATCGCCGGCTGGAAAATTGGTCGACCGGCGACACTCGCCGGAGAAGACGATGAAGTGCCGAGAAGGTGAGGTAGCAGAGAGAGATGATGAGATGGAGGAGAGAAGGTGATGACTAGATAACGGTGGTATAACAGTAACTGAAAAAGGGGGTCATATAGGTATTTTTGCTAAAGTAGTGGGCTAGGCAGGAAGCTGGTCACAAAGTTGGGAGTCATTTGTGAAATAACTCTAATTTTAAAGGGGCTTCTTAGCATCTTTGTTTCTCACAATTCTCTTCTAGAATTTGCCTTGAGGGGGATGCCTGTAACACTCTGAAGCGACGCCTTGAAAACTACGTGATCTTGATTGTGATACTTGATCTGTAATGCTTGCCTCATTTATTAATTGTTGGTGTAAATCGAGTTAAGTTGTTTTCATATAATAGGTATTATTCTATGGTTTTAGCGTTTGGAAGGTTTTAAATGTTCGTTCACACGGCAGCTTATCTATTTATTTCATCATTTATTATGGGGAATTTAACGATACCCCCTCATCCTTAATGTCTAATCAGCGATATCTCTTTTTTAATCGGATATTAACGAAACCCCCTTTTTTTGCACTTAGAAGTACAAAATACCCTTATCCTTATTGTTTTATCTATCTTTTTTCTTCAATCTCTTATACTTCTTCGATGTTATGTTCACCAACGTATTTTCATTTATCATACCTTTTTTTCTCTCATCCATTTTTTTCTAATTTACCAACAATATTTGTCGAAAATTTATCACAACAATTCGAAATAAAAATCGTATAAGTGTAACCGATTTGACAGTGGCCTCTTGATATTTGTTGTTCTTTCTGTTAATTATAACTCGTATATATTAAAAAAAATACAAATGGAAATTGAAATTATGAATTGAACGAAAAATAAAAAAAGTTAAAATGAAATACTAATTGAACTTGCAAATGAGATTGAAAAATTCTTAGAAATACCGAAATTAGAGTATTAGAAATACCGAAAAAGAAAATATACTAAGTGCAGGGACATTTTCGTACTTTTAAGTGTAAAAAAAGGGAGTTTCACTAATATTCAATAAAAAAAAAAGTATCGCTAATTAGATATTAGGGATAAAAGGGTATCGCTGAATTCCCGTTATGTATCTATGACATTATCTGAAATTGTGAAATATTATGTAACAATTCTTAGATAACTAATTTTGTAATAATTTTCGACGCAAATTCTCAAAAGATCCTCATTTACAACCAATAGGTCTTTTGCCCCCTAATTCATCTCATTTACGACCAAAAGATATTTTAGTCCCTAAACTAATGACTTGTTCTTGAGCCGTCATGTAGTTTTTTCTCATTCTAAACTAACCTATTATCTATTATCTGGCACTTTCTCACTTTCTCTCGTCTCTATTTTCTTATTGTTTTGAAATGTAGCGGTAACTCGAGTGTTTGACAGAAGAAAACACAACTAAATTTTACTACAGATTAGAATCAAAATCGTTAATCGTTGTTAAACTTTAACAAAAATAGAATTATCTAGTTGATGCAATAATGGTGTATAAAGATAATGATAGTGGATTGATTGAGCTTTGGTACTTCATTTACATAATATTCTATGATGAAAAGTATAGCATATATTTTAGAAAAAAGAAAACAATAAAGAATGGAAAAGTGAATTCTACTCAGTATAATAGGACAAGTTATCCATCCCTGGAAAAGGCTAAAGCACATGCCCTTGCAACAAGGATGGATTTTGAAATCAAAGTGAAACATATAATTAGTGGAACTTCTTGTTTTCTTCTTTTTCTTTTAATGGATTCCAGCAGATTTTTGAGGAGGGTATGGACCATATAAATTTTCAAGTAGACATGCTATTGGCGTGAACTCTATAACTCTCTCAGTGTAAAGAAAAAAAACAGATAAGTTGAATTCAATGAACGTAGATTGTAGTCGACTTCCAAAAAAAAATTGTTCTCGCCATACAAATTAGAGGTGCCTATATGGATTTCAGGAACATCTTTAGAATTTAGGAAGTTCTAAAGGTGCCTTCCGTTCCCACTATACGGGCCGTCTTTTTTGCAGAAGGCGCCTCTCAAGCACCATTGACCTTAACCCAACTTCTTGGTCTCTGATGTTCTAGGAGCACCACCTCTTTATTGTTTGTTTTTCTCCACCCAGTATTCTTGAAGATGAAGATGGTGAAGTGGAAAAAAAGTTCTTCTTCTTCTCATTCTTAACATCCTCTAGGTCCCGGGTTCGAGACACGAATATTGTATATATTACCCTTTCTATTGAAACTTTGTTACTCGTTTCTTGTTCTACTTTTCTTCTTATCAGCTTTCGGCATTGACTTCATTTCTTTATCAACTTCACCTTCTTCATCATCTTCTTCATCTATACCTTCATGTTCATCCTCATCTTCTTCATCTTACTCTCTCCTTCACTCGTATTACTACTTTCTCTCTCCTGCCATACATTAGTTTTCTCTTTCTCTTGGGTGACATACATACAACACAAGGCAACCACTGTTTTTCTCCAGCCACATTCTTCACTGAGACAAGTAGTGTAGCGCCCCAAATCCCAAATCTCAAGCTAACCGTCTTGAAATCGAAGATTTGAGACCTTCAAACTGGATCCACGAGCAACACCTATCATGAGTGCACAATCAATACCTGAAAAACAAAATAGCTGGGTTAAAACCCAACCGCAGTAGATTTCCTCAAACCTAAGTCTCGGGTAGGCAAGCTCAATCCCCAATCAAGGAAGCATTGCATTCATATTCATTATTGGCATTATCTGAAATTTAACGGTGAATACTAACATAATATATCAGATTTATCCAATCCTCCTCGAAACAATAATTTATGTCCTTTGCTTAATTATTAGGTTTTCCGGTTCTCGTATTTTAATCTAATACTAACCCTGATAATACAACGATCTTTTTTTTTTTTCAGCAGATAGAAAATATCATGCCTTTAACTAAGGTAAACCTTTATAGCCACAAACTTGACATGTACGTCGACAAACACATTATGTCGAAAGACACAATCATCAAACTCTCGTTCAGGTATCTCAGACCAATACACAACAAACATTGCCTCTTATCAAGAATTACAAACAAGCTCACCAAACAATTCAAGTCAACAACACATGACAAGTCAGAAGCGATGATGCTCATAGTAGATCCTCACGTGCATCGCAATCTCAAACAAGCAAATAAAAATAATAATTAACAAACATAGACTCACCACTAGAAGTACCTAGGAGATACATTGCCTAAAGAACAGAAACCATGTGAATTATCTCAATAAATTCGTCCATCGGAGACTGTTCTGACACCTTGTACGAAAAAAATTGTACCTCTTCACTCGGAACTCGGATTAACAAACCGTTTGAACTACTAAAAAGTAGACGAACATACCTCTACAACCATATAAGAATCACACTTAGATTCATTATATATCTACACCAGATTCAATTTTAATATAAACCGACGTGCAGTAGACACTGTTCTGACACCTTGTACGAAAACTATCGTAACTCTTCACTCGGAACTCGTATTAACAAACCGTTTGAACTACTAGAAAGTAGACAAAGAGACCTTTCCAACCATATAAAAATCACACTTAGATTCGTTATATATCTGCACCAGATTCAATTTTAATGTAAACCGACGTGCAGTAGACACTGTTCTGACACCTTGTACGAAAACTATCGTAACTCTTCACTCGGAACTCGGATTAATGAACCGTTTGAACTACTAGAAAGTAGACAAACAGACCTTTCCAAACATATAAGAATCACACCGAGATTCTTCATATATCATCACCAGATGTAAGTTGAATTTAGACCGAAATACTGTCCTGTCTATATGTTTTATGAAATTCTAGATAAAACTAATCTGTAAGCCATTTAATCATTATTTCATGTGATTAACAATACTATACCTATCATGGAATAAATTGAAAGAGCCTACAAAAAAATTAGGAGATAGGAAATCTACCTCTTTTCGCCTTAGATGACTTTAAGACCACAACCATGGCTTGTTCTCTCACTAGAGAACTCTATTTCCATCACTTTTCTTCTTTATTCCTCCTTCCTTCACTAAGGAGCGGCTGCACCCTCTTTCTTTTCTATAGGGTTTCCTCAAAAGTGAAGAGAAATAGGGTTTTTAAACCCACTAGTATTTCATCTAAACAAAACTGACCTAGACTTTTATTATTTCCACCCAATTTGGTATGTCAAGAAAATAGTGGTGTTACAAGTAGAAAGAAATTTCTTTCTCCCTCATACTCCCTAAGTTACACCAACAAGACAGGTTCTCATCACTTCTCTCTGTCCGGACTGACTACCCAGAGTAGTCACTTGTTGACCAATCAACTTGACCTAATCACCATAACCCGTAGAGACTGTGATCTGACCACTCTACGAGTCGTGCCACATTCTGACTACCCCTCCGACAGTTGTATCTCTTGTTCCACTATGTGTATTTTTTTATTTTCGATCCAAGGTTACTGATTAGATCGTCGGAGCCTCTTTAGCAGGTATTGCAGTCACCTTTAATCCATTTTTTCTTGAAAGTCGAACCGGAGAACGTTAACATTGTTGACGCCCATAAAACCAGTATGATCCCAGCCTGGCGTCAGGTCAATAATCTGACTACTTTGACTTTCTGACATCACGATTTCAGTCCCTCACACCTCCCCAAAGTATGATTCCTCTGCTTCTTCCTCAACATATAATTTCTGGTTAATTTAGGTGTGCATTACATTCAATTTTTGAATGTGATTCTAAGCAATCATGTTTCATTTCTTCACGCCCTTAATATGGCTAACATTTTTGTTAGTTTAGCCTAAACAAGAAATTATCAAATACAGGGGTCGAAAAAGTGAAGCTGTCACATTGTGGGACCAAATACGAAGTAAACAGAAATTCTTGGTTTCAAAAGATATATATCAACAGAAACAAACCATCAAAACGGAAACGAGTCGTTCACGAAAATGACAAAAAAAGTTCTTCGTCACATGATAAAGATGAATGTTTCGCTAACCGACAAATCAACCCATGGCATATCCGTTAATGTACAATAAATTGAGGTCAATTTAATTTCTTCAACGTGAGAGTGGGATTCAGAGCTTTTTAAACCGTATCTATACATGGACCTCACACGTACATTTCATACGTGTAAGCAGGTGATTGAACTACTCCCTTCTACTAGGCAGCTGGTATTTAGAGAGCTGTTAAGGTTACTTGGAGAGCTAAATTAATCCGCTTTTTAGAATTTCTATTTAAATAATAAATTATACTAGACTAAAATTATATGACGAGTTGGTTGTGCATCTATTCCGAAAACACAGAGATCACAGATTTAATTTACGGTGATATCCTTAAAGGTCTTCATATCACTTTAAGACTAACTACTCTTCAAATCTATGTCAAAAGAAAAAACAAATTAATATTTAGAAATTAATGCAGGACAAGATTGAAAATTTTAAAGCGTAAAATATTTAACGCCAAGTATCATCCATCGGAAATTGGTGCCATAGCGTCGACGTTATTAATATCTTTTTTATTTGTATCCCCGATTTTTCCTATCTCTCATGAATATTCTCTCTTCACTCAATCCATCTATGGCTTCCTCGTATGCTTCTTCCTCCTTTCGGGTTTCCAAACGAAAGCATCTGTTCGTGTACAATTCTAGTCGAATGGCACCATCTTCGTCTGTAATTTTCATAAAAAAGATCCCGCGTTTGGAAACCCAAGACACCGTCTATGTCTGAGTCTGAGGCAATAGAAGTTTACTTTGTCTAGAAAAAGTGATTGGAGGAGAGACAGGGAGAGTGATAAGGGGACAGAGCGAGAAATGAGTTTCGCATTAGATAAGACCAAAGAAGATTATCATAGAGATGACGAGTTTCATCAAGAAGATCACAAAAGATGATACGAGAAATGGTGGAGATAGTGACTGACCCCTTTGTAGGAGTTTACGGGGTTGAATTTTTAAACATTTAAAAGGAGTTCCCTAATTGTAAATAATAAATAAATTGGGACATTAGCTAAAATATGTAAATACCAAAAGGAGAGCTCTCTACAACTACAAGTATAAAGACCTGCGTATAGCACTTAGGAGCACTGTAAATACCAGCAGTCCTATTATACTAATGAAAAATGCAAACAAAGCAAAAGACAGAGACATCTCCTTCCTCTCTTTTATCATAGAGAGAGAGAGAGAGAAAGCAAATTCTAGAGAGAGAAAGCGAGTTCTAGAGCGACAGATTCTCATGAAATAATTATCTGTTAAATTACTCGTGGTTTCTAGTTCTTTTTTCAGAGTGATTGATAGAATTACTAGAAGTTTGTGTTAAAGATTTGAGAGAGAGAGAAGAATTTGAAGCCATGAACATCAATGAAAGTAACAGGATGGAGATTGAGTATATATCAAGACATCATAAACATGAAGTTAGAGAGAATCAGTGTAGTTCTGTACTTGTTATGCCCATCAAAGCTCCTACTCAATTAGTAAGTTTAATTTTTTTGCATTTCTCTATCAATTTAACTTATCTGCCAATTTTATGGTTCCGTGAACAATTTTGGATTCAGATTTGTGATTTTAATCAAAATTTTGTTTCCAAATTTGATTTTTAACCGCGATTTTTAAGCAGATCTGTGTAGTTCATATCGATTTTCAGTGATTTCTGTTTGATGCAATGATTTTCGCAGAATCCAGTTTACTCGATTTACTCGAGTTCATATATTCATAGTTTCTCGAATTTTGAAGTTTTGTGTTCTTTTACGGAAGCTAGGAAAGAGACAGGTTAGGTTTGTTGAAGATATGGATAACTCGGGCGCGATTTTGAACAATTTTTGTGGTTTTCATGTGGATTTTGATCTCAAAAGGCATGTGAATTTTGCTCCAGGTTTTCAAGTATTTAGCAGCTCTTAATGTGATAGCATTTCTTCTCATTTGGCCAAATTACAGGACTTGAAATCTTGAAATTCCTCTTTTAGAAAGTTAGAATTCCAGTCAAGGGAAGAATTATCAACAATTTTAACCCAAAAAACTGTTAAAGAATTGGTGATTTTAAGTGGTGTCTTTGCTTTAAAAGCATGTTTTCTGAGTAGACCTAATTACACTGGATTTGTGCTTTTAAGATCATCACTAACTTGAATTGAACTGTATTTTTATTGGACTTATGAGTTGGTTGTGTTGAATTAGGTATGGTCTTTGGTAAGGAGATTTGATCAACCACAAAGGTACAAACCCTTTGTTAGTAGGTGTGTCTTCGAAGGGGACCTCAAAATTGGAAGTGTTAGAAAAGTAAATGTGAAATCTGGGCTTCCTGCTACAACTAGCACCGAAAGGTTGGAGCTTCTCGACGAAGAAGAACATATTCTCGGTATTAGAATTGTTGGCGGAGATCACAGATTGAAGGTCTAAAATTCTACCCACCTTACTTTTATCATTATTTTAATGCACCATATCTCTCCTTTTTCTCTAGTTTACTCTTAGCACGAGCTTAACCCTTTTTTAGTTGTCATGTTTATTGTGTTTAATACTTTCTTGAAATCTTTGAACTTTGATACCAAAATGGTTAAATATGATTGTAACAGACCTTGTTGCTGAAGTCGAAATCACTCTAGAATTGATGGTTGAACTACAATGTTTGACTTTCTTCGCTTTGCCTTTACTAAATCAAACTTGTTTGTTTGTACTAAAAGTCTTCTAAAAGTTGATTAGTGTTTACACTTGAAATGAAGTAAGAACCGCATTAAGTCGTTGCCCATGTTGAACTTTGTGAGAGTTAGACACATTCCAATAGTTAACATGAGTGCGACTTAATAAATTTTCCGATCGATAAATGAAGGTAGTTACTAAGATGTCCAAACTAGTTCATCTTAGTGCAAATTTGAGGCTCATGATCAACATTGATGTTTGAAATGGTTTAGCCTTAGTTTACAAATCTTGGTTTTATATGTCTTAACTTGGTTTTATAATTTAGGGATAATAAATTAATAATCTTTCATTTGAAAGTTGTTTGGTAAAAAAATGCTTCTCTAAGAAGATTACAAGAAACGGAGTCAAGAGATGCTTTAAAGCTACTTTATTTCAAAGTTGATTATCAAAAGTTAGAAATACTTGAGAAAAGTAATTCAAATCATATCAAACCAAGCCATAGAGAGGAAAGTGTTGGCCTAATAGATTTCTATGTTGACAATTCTATTTTATTTTTCGATGATATTGGTCTTCTCTCGAGTACTTAAAAATAATACTTCAGCCCCATATTGTATTATACATTTATACGCTAATCTTTACATCACAAGAAGTGTTGGAAACTTTCTTTAATTGTTTCTCCTCTACTTCGCAGAACTATTCTTCAATAATGACCTTACACCCGGAAACCATCGACGGGAAAGCTGCAACAATGGTGATTGAGTCATTTGTGGTTGATATACCCGAAGGAAACACGAAGGATGAGACTTGCTACTTTGTTCAGACCATGATCAACTGCAATCTAAAATCATTATCAGATGTTTCGGAACGACTAGCCGAACAAGATCGGTCGGAACACATAGAGCCCATTAACCAAATCCAAGTAGGTGGATATTGAGGTTCTGACTGCCATGGATGAAGAGCTTTGGAGGCGTTTCAGGAGGGGGAACTGGTAGCAGCTGTGCTTCTTTCTTCTGGTTAAACCTCTCTCTCTCTTTACTTTCTGCTTTCAACTGTCTTAAGTAGTTGCAGGTTCCATCCCTTATCAGTAAATATTTTTGAAACAGAAAACAAAAAGGATGAGGAGGAAACCTTGAGAATATTTATCTGTGAATTTGTTTGATCTTCGGATTGGAGTTTCATGTATTGTAAATATCTTTGTTGGGAATAGTTGGTGTCTATACATGAGCACTTTTAAAACTTGATTTTTATGCTTTTAGCTTTTCATGACAATTTTTATGACCATCATTTTCATACAGTATTTTTTTTCCCCTGTTTAAACCAACCATTGACTTTTGTCAAATTTAGTCTTTTCCTATCACTACTTTCAAGTTTTGGTCATAAAGATTTAATGGGTCGGTGTTACAAGTTTTGCGAACATACAAACCAATACGAACTCTTGTTGTTATACATTCTCGAATGTACAAATTAGTTGGTCTCTATTTGTTTTTACACTTGGACTGTGTAGCAAAATTTTGGGGTTTTTTAACCTTTCTTAAGACTTCAAAGGTTTGTGAATTAATTGGGTTACAATTATTATGACTTCGCAAATTATTGGAAAATATAGGATCTAAAACTTATTGAAATTCTTACCTTATTGAGATGGTTGAGTCAATTGAGTTTTGTAGATATAAATATCTCGAACTACCAATACCTAAATCGGCTAACTTACCCATACAAGCAAAGTTGGAAAAGGTCTTCATATGTGGTTGATTGAGTGTTTTCTCTGTCACTATAAGGTGGGGTCATTCCTATCCACAATGTGGGTGGGAAACAGGACGGGCCGGTCTTGCACGGGCCAGCCGGTGTGGTACTTCCTTACATGACACGGGCTGGATAACAAATGAAATTGTACTAGGCGAGATCGGTCCAGACTTGTGATAAGAACTTCTTGACCATACCTCGCCGGAGCCCAGTAGTTTGGTTTTAGGCTCGATAATAGTTGTTGGAATAGAATACACGGACCAAGTAGACTACAATGTCTACGGCATATATGGATAGGGTCGAGTAGCAAACTCTTATCTCGTTTACCAGTCATAACTTATATTAGTAATCTTGTCTAAAAAGTGATATCATCTCATTACAAAACTCCCAACAATAGTAATGTCTATCGTCTCACTGACAAAGGAGTATATAAAAATTTTCAACTACTATGTCTATATTTGCAAATTATAAGATAACTACAAATCACATCCTTAAATTTTAGAACATAATAAAGAGAATATTCCCATTAATGTAATACCTAACATTAATGTTTCATATATCTTCAATAAAACAAAACAAAAATGAAAAGGGAAAGATAAGGAAAAAAGAAAAAGGAAAGCTAAGAACCACAACTCTAATTTAAGTTCCAACAAAAAAAGCCTTCCATTTTGGACCCATCATGTCTTCCACTACTCAAACTTTATTGCTTTGTATGGTACCTCTAAGTTCCACCATGACCTACTTACACCATATATATTGGTTCACAGTATTTAACCCATTTTATGTACAAGCATCTGCACAAGAAGGATAATCTTTTTTTTTTGGGGGGGTGAGAGAACCATAGGTTCTGATAAAGTAAACACTAGAGGCACAATATCCCGAATCGATAAAGTTTGTTTAAGACTGTGATTCATAGCAACTACTTGCAAAGAAACTCATTCATCCGTTATCAAACACAACCGAAAGAAACGCTCAAAGAAGCACCACCAACTAAAGGGCAAAAAGAAGCAGGACTCAATATTAAACATAGTATTAATTTTTACAAATCACACATTTCAGATTTGCCCAAATATTGGCCTTGACAGTTTGACCAAACCTAGAGAAAAGCTTGAAATTTGTTTTCGTCAAGGACAAAAATGAATAGTTTGCTTGTTGAGTGTCTGCATTTTAGTAGAAGGCGAAGTTTGAAACTTAAGTCTAGACCATTGATTTGCTCGGACCAAATAGGGTCCATTTTAGAATTTGGACCCCCCATAAGGCTATCTTGGTTGCAGGTGGATCGTCTGTACAATAGAAACTCGGATCATCTT
Organism: Eschscholzia californica; assembly: GCF_041429995.1. Taxonomy (NCBI): domain Eukaryota; kingdom Viridiplantae; phylum Streptophyta; class Magnoliopsida; order Ranunculales; family Papaveraceae; genus Eschscholzia; species Eschscholzia californica. Next base: position 39,694,709 of record NW_028238483.1, on the reverse strand, counting down.
CCACCTTTGACAATAAACAAGATTATGGGCCGATACCACGTCCATTTTCATCAAATAGATCAATCCAAACTAATAATCCCAACAAATATGTTGCAAACTTTGAAGCTTATTTTTTTTACTCGCAAAATAAACAACTTGTGTTTACTTCAGTACCTAAAAGTCAAGTCTTTTTATCAATATTTTGTGAACACAACTTTGTTTTCGTGTTTTTTGAAGTGCTTTTGAGTTTTGTAAAATAGAAAGTTATTATTCATGTGGTATCCTTCTTCTTGCTTGAACTTTTCAGAGCACATGTTGATGAAGTTGATGTCTACTATTTTTTCTACTCCACAAAGATTTAGTGTGGGTATCCACAAAAGCCTATATCAATTAATAACAAAAGTATCTATCAACTTTACTTTTACTTTTTATATTCTAAAGAACAAAACTAGATTCCTTCACCACTCTTATCATCCAATTTTATTTCCTAATTATGGTGGATGAATCAAAACTCTATTGAGATATTATCTTGTCTAGGTTAGAGGTAGAGTTTTCAACATACTTGTATATATTCATCTAATGGTGGAAAATTATGACAAGAATGAGCATTCGCTCCAAGTCAAGAGGCTTCATACTTTTTTCTTCTTATCATAGAGTAGACTATAATAGAATACTGCACATTTGCTTAGTGAGAAATTTTAAAGGCGGGGAAGACTTCGTGTTACCGTACACGTAATTGACTCGGTCAATTGATCAAGAACAAGCGATTTCGTTTTAATTTCAGACATTTCTTCTTCGATATTTAGAAGTATGGAAAAATACGTACTTGCCTATTTTACTATCATTTTTGAATAGAAGGTGTTCCATCCAGGGAGCGCCCATAAATTCGAAAGTTTATAGACTTATAGTTAGCTAATCCTAGAGGGCGCCCAGAAATTTGCTATGCCCAAACAGAAACTGCACATGTACCCTTGGAAATTCTAGAGAGGCTTCCAGCTTGGCTTTAGGCGCCCGTATTGGCCACACTTGGGAGCCCTTATACCATGTGACTTCTTAAAGCTTGTGTTTAAGGAAACAAACCTTAGCAGTTATCGATATTTGTCCTGATTTAACACCGAGACCTAGGTCTAACCGATACAAAGTTTTTGTTTCTGGTAAACGCTCCATAGTCCTGCAAAAATGCATCAACACTTACTAAGCTTGAGCATTTTTTGAAGCTATATTTTTTTGAGCTCCAAGACACTCTCCCTGTGTACGTCAAAAGTTTTAAATGTTTTTTTGTTGCTTGTATGTACGTGATAAGTAGGTTGCATTTTTGTGTTCTTGGGTATCTTCTATTTTTCTGTAAACTTCTCATGATATTTTCTTTGCTTTAAATTTCTCACCACGATAAACTTCTACGTCTAGTTTTACCTTTCAAAATATTATTCCTCTCCTAAACGAGAGCTCTAGAGACGGTAGAGTACCAAGAGGAATTTTAAATGGGCCCATACCATAGGTGGAAGTAGCCAATGGCAAAAACAGTGGTGCCTACAAAAGTGGGTGGCTATATTTCTGAATATTTTAAAAACACCATGAAAAAAATCCTCTCAGTAAGTCAGTAGTTGATAAAAATTTGGTTAGGAAGATGTTGGATCGGTCCCTCGGTCAAACTCTGAGTAGACTCTTAAAGGCATAATTTGCGTTCGAGGGTCGATTGCTGTTACCAGAAATAACATTTGCAGAATGTGATTTCGTGTAATCGCAATACCATACTTTGGTTCGATAAGATATACGAATGACAAAGATTGATTAGCGATTCTAAAGGAAAGGGAATCGCAAATCCATCCACCTTTTGAATTTGAGATTCTATCATCCATATGAAATATTGCTTCTTCTCGGGACGCTACTGATGCATTTCCTTGCACACAATTCCTTGTAAGCTTGAGGATTATTAGGGTATAAATGTTGTAGTTGAGTTTTAGGCCATTGTCTTGTTGGGTTATAGGCCCGGTCTTGTTTCAGTTTGAGTGGGCAGTTATTGAGCTTATCACATCTTTGATGTATCAAAGTCAAATGTATCGACTAACGTTGATCGTAGTGTGACTTCCAAAAAAAGAAATTCCTTGTAAGCTTCATCCATTCTCGATACCAAATATGACCTTTTGTTAAGTATTGTATGAAAGTGTGTTTCACTTCCGTTCGGTTGTAGGTGACTCTACCAATTTTCACTTTCCGTTATAACGTTAACTGTTCAATTTAATAACGTAAAAATTTTCTCTCCCTCTCTCTCTCTCTCTCATTGATTTATTTTCATCTCAACCTATTTTCTCTATCCAATTCTCTCTCCAGAAAGAAAAAAAAAAGAACTCTTTCAAAAACTTTATTTTTTAATCACAATCCTAATCTCTCAATTTCATCTCTGAAAACCCTAACTTGTTTGGGAAAAAAAAAGATCATTTTTCTAGAAGGTCAGGTCTTTATTCTAATCTAGGTTTTCTTTTTTATCTCTTATTTCATTAGTTTGTAGTTCTAATTATCCATCCTCTTGATTGATACTGTTCATCTGTTTTTCCGATCTAAACTCATTTCTTCCGTCAAGTTTATTCGATTCTGAAGTAACATTTTGACTGAATAAGCATTCATGCGTTATTGTTTTTAGAAGATTGGCAATTTTAAGATTATTAGATGAACTTGGGGTTTCTGGGATTTTATCAATTTGTTTCTAGGGTTTTGTTTGTGGGTTTCTTTGCTTTTCATTTACTTCTCTATATCAATCCATAGTCGATTAAGCAAATAGATGAATGCTGAGTTACGTTTCTTCTGGGTTTCTCTAATGTGGTAGGTTGTAGTAGTTTGGTGTTTTTGATTTCTGTTTGAAGTTAATAGTCACCAAAAGTTCAATTTTTGGATTGGAATTGAAGTTATCTAATCCAAGCTTCTCAAGGTTCTGAATTTCTTATCCAAATTCTCAAGTTAGATCTGCACAAGTTTGGGTAGGCATCAAGTGTTCCAAAATTCTGATTCGGCTTAAGTGTAATCGGACAGTCTAGGTTTTGTTGGAACTTTGACAGGGTTGAATCACATTTTGATTCCCAATAAGAAGTTTGTGTTGCTTTCTTCTTGTTTTCTCTCTCTACAAAGGCGAAGGAGTTTAATACATCCGGGGAGTAGCTTTTAGTTAGTTTCTTGCATGGGCGATCATGAGCATTGGGCAGAGCCTAGTGGGTTTCTGCCCAATGGCCTTTTGCCCAACGAAGCGGCTTCAGTGACTCGAGTACTTGATAGGGAAAGATGGTTGAAAGCTGAAGAGAGAACTGCCGAATTAATTGATTGCATCCAACCCAATAAGCATTCAGAAGAGCGTAGGACTGCCGTCACAGATTATGTTCAGAGGCTCATAGTCCAATGCTTCTCCTGTCAGGTAGACATGTCTTTCTACATTCTTAAAAATGGTGACAAATTATCTTATTGCGTTTCTTCACATATTTGAAGTATACTAGTTTTTGCATCACGCTGCCATTTTGTTAGTAGATAAGTAATTAATCCCCGAAAAACTACTGCCGCTCCAAATTTTCAACGTGACTAGTATATCTATTACTTGATGTAGTTAGCGATGTTCTTTTTGTTAGTATACAAGATTACAAGTATAATGATCTAGATGGTGTGTGTCTGAACTGTGAACCACAAGAAAGTAGGATTACTTATATCCTGAAAAGAAATGTGTAATGCGGGATTCTTTTGAAAAGATAATCGTTAGATACATTAAATGTTTTTTTATTTGGATATGAAGCTGTGGCTTTTGAGCATTTCTTTTATCGTGATTTTGGCATTTGCATCCTCTCTTTTTTTCATTACCTCTTTAATTTTAACTAGGAGGATAAATTGTGGATAAGTAGACATTTGAGGTTGAACCATTTTCATCAGTTAGCTCTTGCATTCGCATATCACAGTAGAGGCTCTAACCAGCGTGGTGGGAATTACCAGTGATTATTGACCAAATAGTATGCCATAAGCTTATCTGGTGGACATGTATAACATTAGTATGTACAGAAGCTGCAGATGATTGATTAACATTTGTTTTCTTTCTTTATTCTAATATCTTAGTTGTCTTCAGGTGTTCACTTTTGGGTCTGTACCTCTGAAGACTTACTTACCCGATGGGGACATTGACCTGTCAGCTTTCAGTGAGAACCAAAGTTTGAGGAATACTTGGGCTAATGAGGTAAAGGCCATGCTCGAGAGCGAAGAAAAGAACGAGAACGCGGAATTTCGAGTGAAAGAGGTTCAATACATTCAAGCAGAAGTATGTCCTTTCTAATACCTCTTGTGCTAACACTATAATGCCTTTTATCTTGCAATTCAGGATTCTGATTTGATTAATTTCAACTTATTTATAGGCATATCGCAGAGTACCACCGTGTATATTTTTTCTTGGGACTGTCTTCCATAACCTATTGTGTTGGTTCACTAGGAAGTAGGAACATCAATAACATTAAACCGCTACCCCTTGTTTTCTGGCCACACTTCACATGTAGCTTATCCAGAGCTCTAGTTCTTCTAGGAACACTCGGATTCTCCTTGTTACTCTTGAGTCTTGAAATTCTTTTGGTTTAAAGCCTCTGATGTTGTTTCAATTGAATATCTTATATTCTAACCCCTTTATTTGCGCTTCCTGGTTCACATTCCATGTTCCTATGTTATATGATTTCTTCTGCACTTTGTAGTGTTCTAATTGTTTTCTTTTCATTTCAACCACTTACAGGTGAAGTTAATAAAGTGTCTTGTAGAAAACATTGTGGTAGACATATCGTTTAACCAGTTTGGTGGGCTTTGCACCCTTTGTTTTCTCGAAGAGGTAACGATCGATGTCTTAATCTATCACTACAGAAATCATAATTGTTGTGCTTTTTTACTAACATAATATCTTCAAATGTGTAGGTTGACCACTTGATAAGTCAAAATCATTTATTCAAACGCAGCATCATCTTGATTAAAGCCTGGTGTTATTACGAAAGTCGTATATTGGGTGCCCATCATGGACTTATTTCGACGTATGCCCTCGAGACGTTAGTTCTATACATATTTCATGTCTTCAACAATACTTTTGCAGGACCACTTGAGGTAACTATGAACTTCGATCTATATTTTTTTTGTCGGATTACATGTGATAGACTGAAAGCATTGCCCACCTCATCTATATGTTCTTGTGAATTTTCAGGTTCTTTACCGTTTTCTAGAATTTTTCAGTAACTTTGACTGGGATAACTTTTGTGTTAGCCTATGGGGTCCAGTCCCTATTTATAGACTTCCAAATATGACAGGTATCAACATAGTCATTATCTTTTTCAAACTTTGCTTCTAAATTAACCGGCCTGCTATGACTGCATCTCCTTTTAACAATGATATGTTTTGTAGCGGAACCGCCTCGAAAGGATACTGGAGATTTATTACTCCGTAAATTGTTCGATGCATGCAGCTCTGTATATTCTGTTTCTCTTGGAGGCCAAGAAAATCCCAAACAGAACTTTCAGTCGAAACATTTCAATGTTATCGATCCTCTACGAACAAATAACAACCTTGGACGTAGTGTCAGTAAAGGTAATCAGACTCTGCACTCAAGAGAAGCTCTCTAGCTTATAAGTACTGTTTTTGTGAGGCTTGCCATTTTTGTCCATATAGTCCATTTGTCTATCAGTCAATATAATACATTAATATCTCCCACAATATCATAATCTTACCAATGCATCATATTCATTTTTATGCAAATTTGTTTTTCTACAGGTAATTTCTTTAGGATTCGCAGTGCCTTTTCGTTTGGAGCTAAAAGATTGGCCAGGTTACTCGAGTGCCCAAAAGAGGACATAATATCTGAAGTAAATCTGTTCTTCATGAACACGTTGGATAGACATGGCAGTCGCCATCGGCCTGATGCATCTAATTCTGATTTGTTGTGTCTGCAACCTTCAAACCAAAATCATGTCGACACATGTAAAAACTTGAAGCGTCATCAGAGCAGTAAGAAAAAGATTGAGGAGCTTGCTGTTCATGAATCTGAGGTTGAAAGGATTAAGAAGTTTCATGTTAATCATCCCTCAGAAAGAATGCCCAGGACCAGTGACATGTCTGTGACTTCGCGGAATCAAAATCGGAAAAGTCAGGGCAACCTAACCACCTCAAGGGTCTCTGATCAGTCTGTGAAAAATGTTAACCCTAGTGAAAGTTTGCATTCTCAGAGGGGTCATGGAAAGTCTAGACCTGATAACTTGACAAGTGAGGGACAGAACAGGTTTCAGTTTGGGAGGACACATTCGAGTCCTGAACTTACAGACACAACTAAAGAGGTTCCCAGAGGAAGGCAAAACAGGTTGCCAGAAGGGAAAAAACAAATTGCTTCTTATCGGGCTGATAATAGCAGGAGGAAGAACTCCGAAGTTTCAGGCGACCATAGTAGGAAGTCTTCAACCGATGACTCGTCATCTTTAAAGCATAGCTCACCTCATAGTTCTAACAACTGTCGTGAGGAATCTGGCTTTGGTTCCAACGGGGAGGAGCTTGCCTCTGTTGCTGAATCAATGGAGATGCAACAGGAGAAGCAAGATCTTGTGAACATGATGGCTTCATCTGGGCTACATGGTCTCAGAGGTCAGGTTCAATTTCCAATGAAAATTGTACCTCCACATTTACCTCTTCCACTTTCACCTTCTGTTTTAGCTTCGCTCGGTTACCCTCACAGAAATTTGATGGGGATGATTCCCACAGACATGACCTTGGTAGAGCCTCCTCGAGGCTCAAATATTCCATTTCGTCAAGGTTTGGTTGCCTCACCGCCAATCCGTTACTTTCCTTCTGGTGGATTTGCCCCAAATCAAGAAATGAATGAATCGAGTATCCAGAATTCAGAATCCGCAGAAGTGAAACTGGCTGAAGCTGATCATAGCTATTGGGAAGGACAAGATGCTGGTTTCAGTAGAGGTTTTCACGGCGACAGTGAAGGTTTCCAGGTAATTCATTCGGATAACAAGCAACAGTCAACTTCTATTGGGTATAATTATGTTCCTTTATCGCGAGTGAGTAGCTCTGGCAGCTCCTCTATGAGAAGTGAACACAACTTCACAAACGAAAGCAGAGGTTTGGTAAGCAAAGGTCCGAGTGATACTTCGCATTATAAATATGACCGAGACTACTCTACAGGTAAACCTGTGAATTTGCGATGTTCAGAGCCCACTTCTTCAAGAAGTAAAACTTCGTCTGAGGGTTCATGGGATGGATCATCTGCCAAAGTCCCGAAGTCCAACAGGGATAGGAGTAGAAAAGCCACTCCTGCAGATTCATCTACTGTGTATGGTCTAGGCAAGAATGGGGTTTATGATGATACATCAGTTGATAATAATTCATCACAGGCAGATGACGATAATAAAGACTGGATTCCGTTTTCGACTATAAGTAGCGAAAGAAGTATGGGACACACGTCTGTGGGTTCCGAGAATACTCAGACCCATCAAGTACCTAGTTATGGGACATCAAATATGAGTATGAGAAGTTCAGATTCAATTATACCTGTTGCTCCTATGTTTGTTGGTTCTGGTTCACGGCAAAGGAAAACGGATAGTTCAGGGGTGATGCCCTTAGCATTTTATCTCACAGGACCTCCCGTTCCATTCCTTACGATGCTTCCTGTATACAATATTCCAACAGAAAGTGGGACTACTGAAAAATCCATTAGCAACTCCAATGAGGTGGAGGGGTTGGATAATAGCCACACTAACCAATCCAGTCAGGATCTTGATCAGTCAGAGATTTTATGTAATACTGACTCCAATGGGGATGAAGCTGGATCTGAACCTCTTGAGGAACGCAAGTCTGACTACGACATTCTTAATAGTGACTTCACTACTCATTGGCAAAATCTGCAGTTTGGGCGTTTCTGCCAGAACCCATGGCATCAGGGTGCAATGGTTTATCCTTCTCCCGTTATGGTACCTCCTTCATATTTACAGGGCCATTTTCCGTGGGATGGTCCTGGAAGACCTACTTTGCCAAATGGAAATGTCTTCTCTCAGATTCCCGGTTATGGTTCTCATGTTATTCCTGTGTCACCACTTCAGCCTGGGTCTCCAAGACCCAATGGTGTTTATCAACGCTATGGTGAAGAACCCCCTAGATTTCGTGGTGGGACTGGAACATACCTGCCAAATCGTGTAAGATGAACTCCACACAAGAACTTGTCACAGTGTTGGTCTAATTTTCTTTCATGTTGTTAGTTATACTTATGAGAGATTATCTTAGTCCCATCAATATAGCAGATATAAGCTTATCATTTTGTTTTAAATTTTCAGAAGGTTCCTTTCAGGGAACGACAATATTCAAGTATTAGAAATCACAAAGAGAATAACTATTATGATAGAGATGAGCACCACAGTGAAAGAGAAGGAAACTGGACAACGAACTCAAGACAGCGAGTTGTAGGACGCGGCCGCAACCACAGTGATAAACCAAGCTTTAGGTCAGATAGTTTTGGAGCAAACGATAGTCAAGTTGCTAGGTCGGAAGATTCCTATAGGCACGAGATCTCTCCCACACATAGGGCCCAGGATGGTCCATTTCGGCCCGTAAGCTCCACAAATAGCAACTACAGTGCATATCCCATGATGAGTGTAAACTCTAAGGGTGTTGCACCAACTGGGCCTGCTGTTCCATCTGTGGTCATGTTCTATCCGTATGATCAAAATGTTGGTTATGGTTCGCGTTCAGATAAACTGGAGTTTGGCTCTCTTGGATCAGTGGATTTATCAGGTACTAGTGAAGTTTCACAAGGGGGTGAAGGACGACCAACAAGTTTTATATATGAACAACAGAGTTTTCAAGGAGGTTCGTCATCGCCGTTGTCTCCGGACCAACCCTCTTCTCCCCAGCCCCAAAGGTAATTTCTCTGTTAGTTCTCCCTTATCAAAGCCTGACTACATATTTTTCCTTTTGTTTGTTTCTGGTACTTGCTGTCGGTTCTTTACTTCTTTGAAACTTCTCTCTTGTCTTGATTATGTTTGACTAACATTTCTATTCGCTTAACAGGAGGTTTTGATCAAGGTTCTAAGAAAAACAGGAGGTTTTGATCAAGGTTCTAAGAAAAACAGGAGGTTTGGTTATTTTTCCCTATCAGTGGGAAGAAGGAAAATTCCTACCCACTTGCCTCTAAATCGAGAAGGCAAACGGCTATCGTGACAACATCAGACCCTCTACGGGACCTTGTTCTGTCGCTCCAGAGGTTTCTGTATATTACAGTCTAGTAAGTGAACATACTGTCCATGTTAGTGTTCTTATATTGTACACTACAAAATGTCAAATCTAGACCTTGTTAAGGGAACAAAAGAGAAGATGGGTAGACGAGGAAAATGGGTGCTTTGGGTTTTCCTTTTAGGGTTCAAAACTTCAACGAAGAATCTTCCCAAAGATCAGGATTTAGGGTGTTTCTTTTTCACATAATAAAAGAAATTTCTTGTTAGAATTTCCTTGTAACACAAACTAGTATTTTTTTTAGTTAGAGCTTTTTTGCCTTTATAATGTTAACTGCAGAAACATTAAGGTCAAATGTTAAAATATAGAACCAATAGCTCATTCCGGAATGATACATTACACTTATAAGTTACGTGCATTAATTTTCGATAAATGGATGTCATATTCGGAAACTTGTGTTCTATGCTAGCCTTGTTTATTTGACGTAACTATGATTGAACCTTTCCTTAGAGAGATTCGAAGCTGACTGCTATATTCATCAAAATCAGGTAAACAAATCGATAAATTTGAAGCTGATAGAAGATATATTACAGTATACTCGATATGAGCTGCTGCACACTAAACAAAAATCTTGTATGCAGAAAAACCCCAACTGCAGTCCCACAAGAGGGTGTGAAAAATGTACTCTGGTCATCTCGAGATCTCCATCGATGTGTCGGGAGATTGTCAATCTTTTAGATGGGTTGAGTTTTGCAGATGGGTTGTCTTGAGAGGAGAAAATATTAGGCGAGAGTTTCTCTGTGCAAAACAAGGCTATGTTTAAGTTAACCCTCGATTTAACGAAAAGGTAATCTATAGATTTGAATATAGATTGTTTTGGAGGACATTGTCGGAATGGTTTTCTTTTTGGTGATTGGATTATGTATTAGACTCTCTCAATGAAGGTACTTCGAACCTCATAGGCTCCTGATTTTTTATATCCTTGTAGATGCAATAGTGAATAGAGTTGAACTGCAAGGGACATCGGAAACTTGCATCTACAAGGATATAAAAAATCAGGAGCCCATGAGGTTCGAAGTACCCTCGTTGAACTGAAAGGGACATCGGAAACCTGCATCGGAAACTGATTTTTTATATCCTTGTAGATGCAATAGTGAACTCAAGTGCCGTCGCCCCAAAAATCCAATGCTGGAGAATTGCTTTTTAGGATTCCGTTGAACCATAGCTAATCCACGTTTTTATGTCAATCGTTCTGAAACTATTTAGCTCAAAAAGATATAGTAGGGCAGAAGTAGAGTTACGCAAATATCCAGGAATGATCTAGGGGCGATAATGGGTTGCGCGCCCATGTCCAAGCTTGATCCAGGGGTGGGAATGAGGTTGGGTTTGAGCACCAATGGATACCTATGGTTCGGGTTTGGTCATTTTGGGTAGCCTATGTCAAATGCCAGTGGTGGGCTTGGGCCGAGTAAGATAAACTTTTTTCAAACAAAACGTACTATAGGTACTAGCATGCAACAGACACAATGGGTTTGCGCAATAGACATAACAGGTTGTAGACAAATCAGACTAAAGGGTTTCTGCAACAGACATATCAGACTTCAAAGGTGAATTGCAACTGACGTGTGAGAGATACTTGTATTAATAAAATATTTTGTAGTCCAGCACCCTTTAGTGCAGCTGTTGGACACCCAGCCTATGAGGTCGTGGGATCGAGTTTCGGAGGAAGCAGTTTGATCAAGATTTATGCCGTGTAATATAGGCAATATATATATTATAATATAATAAACTTGTCGGGCTTTGGGCCTTTTTCATGTTGTCGGGCTTTAAGCCACTTTCATTATGGTTTAAATTAGGCAGTTATCGTGCTCATCACATCTTCATTATGTATTAATGTCTTGTAACGACTAATGTAGATTGTAGCCGATTTCTCAAAAAAAAAAAATATTTTGGAGTTGAAAGTAGGTTCCACTCAACTTAAAGAGGAAACATAATGCACTCTTGATCGTTCCGATGGCCGACTTCAACATTAACCAATCTTATGACCAAGTCTCCACTGTCTTCCATAGTTACATGGAATTGTCACCTAGAATTAAAACTACTGGACTAATGACCAATTTCACATGTTAGGATAAAAGATGAGCTGCGTCAATGCTCAAGTGTTGAACTATATTCCTTTCGGTTTACTCTTGAACCAGCGGATTGGGGAAACGTGTAAGTATTGTTATATATAACAAAATGTGTGTGTGTGTGTGTGCGCTATTTGATTGTTTTACAAGCCATGTATGCGTCCCGATTGACCCTGAGCATTGCGATGAATTTGATCCTTCAATCACTTTCTCGGGGTATTGTTGTGAGTTGTTTGAGACTGAATTTCTTATCGACTATGCAACTTCATCAAAATCTGTACAGGGTGGTTGGACCCAACAATGTCTCTTTTGATTGAAAATGATAAGGTTAGCATCACATCGAAGAAAAAACAAATCCATCAGCTCGTAAAAGTTACTCTTCTAGATATTGCAAGTGGACATCTTTGGTTTCTTTGTTGGGTTTGCTATCGCGTTCCTAGTCTTGTGGTTACTTGTACTTTATCAAGTTTGAGATGGCTAACGTCTGTATTTGCTAAATTTGCAGCTCAATAAAGAAATTAATGAGGGAGGTTTAAGAGGAGATCTTGAAAATGGTACGTCACTCTGAGACTTGAATGGTGTGCTTATCGATTTAAGTATTTTTCACTCCAAAGATTCAGTTCTCCATACCTCCCGACAACTGTGCCGTGTGCACCAACACTTATACAAATGAATGCCGAATTCAACATTTATACTAGTGCATTTTTATTGTTTGATCCTAGCTGGATCGTAGTGTGGCCCATAAGTATAAGTAGACATATTTGAAGAAAATCAGATACAGATATCAGACTATCCATTTCTATAAATATCAGTTTAGAGATCTAAGATATGCATCTTTAGCAGAATCACTTATTACATGTAGCAGCTTAACCAGTAGTTTGTTGATTCTGGTGAATTTTGATTCACATCATCACTTGAATGTAATAAAATCTTAGATACCCAAAGTTGTCGATGAATTTTGATTCAAATTCTGCTAAAGTTTTTCTTGCATAAATTTCTGCTGAAGTATATACTAGGAAAATTAGATACCCAAAGTTGTCGATGAATCAACAAGGAGGATTTCATCTTTGACAACCGGCGAAACAATAAACATGTCAGCACATGGCTTTTCATGAGGATCCTGGGGCCTATGAAGTTTTTAAGCTTTAGTGTATTTTGGTAGTTGTGTAGCGCCCCAAATCCTAAATCTCAAGCCGCCTTGAAATCGAAGATTTGAGACCTTCAAACTGGATCCACGAGCGACGCCTACCATGAGTGCACAAACAATACCTGAAAAATGAAATAGTTGGGTTAAAACCCAACTGCAGTAGATTTCCTCAAACCTAAGTCTCGGGTAGGCAAGCTCAATCCCCAATCAAGGAAGTATTTCATTCATATTCATTATTAGCGTTATCTGAAATTTAACGTGACAACTAACATAATACAACGAGATTTACCACACGCATGTAGAAATTAGTAACTTATGTTCTTGGTTATTAGGCTTTCAACGTCCTCGTATTCTAATCCAATATTAACTCTCGTGATAATAATCTTTCTCCTTTTCAATAGATATAAACAGATCACACTATTCACCAAGCTAGACCTTTATAAAACCCTAACTTGACAATTAAGTCGACAAAACATTATGCCAAAAGACACAATCATCCAACTCTCGTCGAATGATATGACAAGTTGGTGTCCACGTTGTATGGGAGTGTGGTCCTCAAGGTCATCCATTGTGTTAGCGCCGACCCCATACGCTCCATACCTCGATCACATCCGGTAGAGAGGGTCGAACCAACCACATAAACTCATACAACCCCCCATCACATCACACACATAATAGCATCATACAACAAACATAAGTCGAATGAGAGTGTGGCCCACAAGGTCATCCATTGTGTTAGCGCCGACCCCATACGCTCCATACCTACATCACCTCCGGTAGAGAGGGTCGAACCAACCACATAAACTCATACAACCCTCCATCACATCACACACATAATAGCATCATACAACAAACATAAGTCGAATGAGAGTGTGGCCCACAAGGTCATCCATTGTGTTAGCGCCGACCCCATACGCTCCATACCTACATCACCTTCGGTAGAGAGGGTCGAACCAACCACATAAACTCATTCAACCCTCCATCACATCATAGCATCATACAACAAACATAAGTCGAATGAGAGTGTGGCCCACAAGGTCATCCATTGTGTTAGCGCCGACCCCATACGCTCCATACCTACATCACTTCCGGTAGAGAGGGTCGAACCAACCACATAAACTCATTCAACCATCCATCACATCCATCGCATCACACACATAATAGCATCATACAATCATAATAGCATCACACCACAAACATTGGCACTAATAAAGAATTACAAACAAGTTCACCAAACCATTCAAGCCAACAACACATGGCAAGTCAAAATGGATGATGCTCATAATAGATCCCCACGTGGATCACAACCTCAAACAAACAAATAACAATAATAGTTAACAAATATAGACTCACCAATATAAGGTACCATATACCTAGGAAATACATTGCTTAAAGAATAGAAACCATGTGAATTATCTCAATCAATTCGCTCATAGGAGATTGTATCGACACCTAGTACAAAGACTATTATAAATCCTCACTCGGAACTTCAATTAACTCACCGTTTGAACCACTAGAAAGTAGACAAACAAACCTTTCCAACCATATAAGCTAGACACCTAGATTCGGTACCAATAAATCCAGATCTAATTTTAATCTAGACCAAAATACAGTAGGGACTGCTGTGACACCTCATACGAAAACTACTATAACTCCTCGCTCGGAACTCCAATTAACTATCCGTTTGAACCACTAGAAAGTAGACAAACAGACCTTTCCAACCATATAAGATACACACCGAGATTGATTATCAATCAGTACCAGATTTACTTTTAATCTAGACAAAAATACAATACGGACTGCTCTGACACCTCGTACAAAAACTATCGTAACTTTTCGCTCGGAACTCCAATTAACTCACCGTTTGAACCAATAGAAAGTAGACAAACAGACCTTTCCAACCATATAAGATAGACACCTAGATTCGTTACCAATCAATCCAGATCTAATTTTGAAGTTAGATCAAAACATTGTCCTATATAGATATTTTATGGAATTCAAGATAGAACTAATATCTAAATCATTCAATCATTCTTTATAGAACTTTATGTGATTAACAATACTAAACCTATCATGGAATCAATTGAAAAAGCCTACAAAAGAATTAGGAGATAAGAAATCTACCTCTTTTGCCTTAGATGACATCAAGACCACAAAGAACTCCATCTCTACCTCTTTTCTTCTTTATCCATTCTTCATTCACTAAGAGTGGTTTGTTGAAGATTAAGAATATATACTAACCATAACATAAACAATACATAGATTTCTTCAACTTATTCATCAAAATCTTCTCCAAAGAATACCATTTCTCTTTCTCTCTCTAAGTTTTGTTCTAGATCTACACAAAGAGCTCTAGACCCCTTGTTATATAATTAACTCAAGCAACCCTAGTTTTCCTTCTAACCCACTTCCCAAATTGACCTAGAGTTTTGCTATTCCCATCTAATTTGATATATATAGAAAATAGGGGTGTTACAAGTTGTGACCGCGTTTATAGTCGACAAAACATTATGCCAAAAGACACAATCATCCAACTCTCGTCGAATGATATGACAAGTTGGTGTCCACGTTGTATGGGAGTGTGGTCCTCAAGGTCATCCATTGTGTTAGCGCCGACCCCATACGCTCCATACCTCGATCACATCCGGTAGAGAGGGTCGAACCAACCACATAAACTCATACAACCCCCCATCACATCACACACATAATAGCATCATACAACAAACATAAGTCGAATGAGAGTGTGGCCCACAAGGTCATCCATTGTGTTAGCGCCGACCCCATACGCTCCATACCTACATCACCTCCGGTAGAGAGGGTCGAACCAACCACATAAACTCATACAACCCTCCATCACATCACACACATAATAGCATCATACAACAAACATAAGTCGAATGAGAGTGTGGCCCACAAGGTCATCCATTGTGTTAGCGCCGACCCCATACGCTCCATACCTACATCACCTTCGGTAGAGAGGGTCGAACCAACCACATAAACTCATTCAACCCTCCATCACATCATAGCATCATACAACAAACATAAGTCGAATGAGAGTGTGGCCCACAAGGTCATCCATTGTGTTAGCGCCGACCCCATACGCTCCATACCTACATCACTTCCGGTAGAGAGGGTCGAACCAACCACATAAACTCATTCAACCATCCATCACATCCATCGCATCACACACATAATAGCATCATACAATCATAATAGCATCACACCACAAACATTGGCACTAATAAAGAATTACAAACAAGTTCACCAAACCATTCAAGCCAACAACACATGGCAAGTCAAAATGGATGATGCTCATAATAGATCCCCACGTGGATCACAACCTCAAACAAACAAATAACAATAATAGTTAACAAATATAGACTCACCAATATAAGGTACCATATACCTAGGAAATACATTGCTTAAAGAATAGAAACCATGTGAATTATCTCAATCAATTCGCTCATAGGAGATTGTATCGACACCTAGTACAAAGACTATTATAAATCCTCACTCGGAACTTCAATTAACTCACCGTTTGAACCACTAGAAAGTAGACAAACAAACCTTTCCAACCATATAAGCTAGACACCTAGATTCGGTACCAATAAATCCAGATCTAATTTTAATCTAGACCAAAATACAGTAGGGACTGCTGTGACACCTCATACGAAAACTACTATAACTCCTCGCTCGGAACTCCAATTAACTATCCGTTTGAACCACTAGAAAGTAGACAAACAGACCTTTCCAACCATATAAGATACACACCGAGATTGATTATCAATCAGTACCAGATTTACTTTTAATCTAGACAAAAATACAATACGGACTGCTCTGACACCTCGTACAAAAACTATCGTAACTTTTCGCTCGGAACTCCAATTAACTCACCGTTTGAACCAATAGAAAGTAGACAAACAGACCTTTCCAACCATATAAGATAGACACCTAGATTCGTTACCAATCAATCCAGATCTAATTTTGAAGTTAGATCAAAACATTGTCCTATATAGATATTTTATGGAATTCAAGATAGAACTAATATCTAAATCATTCAATCATTCTTTATAGAACTTTATGTGATTAACAATACTAAACCTATCATGGAATCAATTGAAAAAGCCTACAAAAGAATTAGGAGATAAGAAATCTACCTCTTTTGCCTTAGATGACATCAAGACCACAAAGAACTCCATCTCTACCTCTTTTCTTCTTTATCCATTCTTCATTCACTAAGAGTGGTTTGTTGAAGATTAAGAATATATACTAACCATAACATAAACAATACATAGATTTCTTCAACTTATTCATCAAAATCTTCTCCAAAGAATACCATTTCTCTTTCTCTCTCTAAGTTTTGTTCTAGATCTACACAAAGAGCTCTAGACCCCTTGTTATATAATTAACTCAAGCAACCCTAGTTTTCCTTCTAACCCACTTCCCAAATTGACCTAGAGTTTTGCTATTCCCATCTAATTTGATATATATAGAAAATAGGGGTGTTACAAGTTGTGACCGCGTTTATAGTGGTGGGTAAACAACCATTCTTTTACTGTGGATTTAAATGTTAACTCGTGAAATAGGAGGAATTATATTCACCAACTTCAATCAAGGATAAGAGAAAGAACGAGAAATCCAAAGTGGTTTTTTTTTGTTTCCTGTTTGTGCATCAACATTTCTAAAACAACTAATGGATGATTTGTTTATTTGCCACCCACGTTTAAGCCGATCCTTCATTCCTCAAATGATCTAAACCCATTACCAAAGGCGAAGTTCTTTTGGCTCTAGATCTTCATAGCAAACAAAACTCTGACGTTTTATAGTATCATCTCGTGTGGTGGCTGTTATTTTCCTTTATAGGGAACACTCCTGATTCTCATGTTCATTGCCTGTTGCAGGAAGAGATGGAAAGTTCATATGCTGCAAAACTTCAACGATCAAAGAAGTTGGTAAAAATCTTCGGCGCTTGCATTTTCATGCTCACAATATGAATCTTTCAGAAACCTATTTCCTTTTGGCGTGGCCGCTTAGGTTTCTTTGTTAACCCATAGTGGGTTGTGGAAGCAATCTATTGTCCCGTTGAGGAAGCAAGTGCTCGATGGAGATGGCCGAAGAAAGGTTACCAGGGTTACTTTGGACGAGGTTTTAAGGAAAGCCTAAGGAACCATAGTCAAGATTTCAATCATCTTTAAGTTTAATTTTCTTACCTAAACTCGAGTCTTACTAGTTATCTACTTTGCTCGTAACATTATCATCTTTACTGTTTCTTATAAAAAAAGTTCTTCTTTGGTTATCGAACGACTCAGATTCAGAACCTACTTTTCATTTCGAATGCTCGGATAACTAGTAAACTCATTTCCCTTTAACACCATTAATTTGAGCTTACAAAATTCATTAATTTGTCTCTATGATATTGAAAGGGGGATGATATATCAGTACAATGAGAATAATACTATCATAATTACTTTTTGTGAAGTTAATAGCTATGACGAAGGCGATTTAATATTCCCACAATTAAAAGGTCTTATTCCATAGTGCACCAAAAAAATTTAGCCATAAACCATCCAATCTAGGGGCGCCAATAGATGTTAACTCAGTCCCGGGAGAAGAAAAGTCCAAGCCCAGTAATAAGTGGGTGAAATGTGATTTGTAGCATCTAAATATAGTCCCACACTGCTTAAAGAGTAGCTGGTAGGTTATGTCTTATACAAGTTTCTGCCAGTAGTTAACGTCCCTTCGGGGACATCCGATAAAATTGGAACGATACAGAGAAGATTAGCATGGCCCCTGCGCAAGGATGACACGCACAAATCGAGAAATGGTCCAAATTTTTTTTTATTTTGTTTCTACTTTCATAAAAGTACATCGAACCCATACGAAGTCTTATCAAGAGCTGATTGTATCAATCGGGCAAATATGGGTTCCTTTTCACAAATAACAATCTCTCCCCTCAATTTTCTAGCCTTCTCTTCTTTCTTCTCTTACTAATGGGTTTGGGTTCCATCTCCAATTCTCTTACTAATTGGTTCTCTCCATCTCAATTTGCTCACCTTCTCTTCTCTCTTCTTTTACTAATCAGTTTGCTTTCATCTGCAATTCTCTTAATTTGCACCATCACTAACGGGTCCGCTGATTATACTTAGGAGCCAACAAAAAAGACGTCTAGTTCGACTAGAATTTCTTTTTGAATCTTCCACAAGAGATTGAGTGATGGGAGTTACTCGTGTCTGAGTTTTGGTAAAACCATGTAATGTTACCATTTAGGTTGAGATAAAACCAAATTATATTTCAAAGTTATTAGGAGAGTAAGAGTTATAAAAGTATAAAGACATCAATATATTATTTCGATATAACCAAATTATACAAATAGCTTAAATCCTTTTTTTTTGCAAACAAATATGAAATAGCTTAAAGGCCATTACAAATTATAGAATTGAAGAAGCCTATCAGCTTCTCTTAGTCCACTAAAATAAGCTCCATGAGTAGTAGAAAAATGTGTTCTATGAGTTGCTTCCCCTGCAAATAGAATTTGAAGAGGAGGAGAGAGAGTAATCTTTGTTTTGTCATCATCATCATCAATCATACTAATTGGTAGTGGCTTAGCCATTAAATCAAAATCATCAACCCTTGAACCAACTTCAACATAACTATATGAACCTAAAAACAGAGGATTTGTTCCCCATCTACTCTTAACTAGTTTACTAAATTTGAATCCTTCCAATCTCTTCATCTCCAAATTATTTACATACCCATTACTCAATTTCTTTAGATCTTCAATTTTCTTCATGGGTTTTGAATTTGGTGGTAAAAAATTTGAAATTGTAGTGGAAACTCCATTAATGATTTCTTCATCTTTAAGTGATTCAAGTTCAAGAGCTTCTTCTCCTACAAACCATGACAAAACTACATTAGAATTTTTGTTAATTGGGAACATTGAAGCTGTTTTTCTCATCCACCATGGAATTTCTTCTTCTCTAAATATAGAATTAGGTTTCTGAAATGCCATTTGTAATAAAGGAAACTTTAATTTAGAATCATTTTGATCTTCTTCAACTTGTAAGAACAACTTATTAACAACTCCAAACCCAAGTCTTGAAATTGCTTCTCTTTTGAATAAAGGAAGAGGTGGATCAAATAGACTTGAACCATTTTCTTGAATTCCATTTTTTAAAACTCCTAATGAAACTGTTATAATTATATGATCTGCTTCCATGGTTGACCCATCTTCAAGATACAACTTCAAAACCCTAATTTCATTCAAATTCTCAATTTGACTTTCTTCTGGTTTCCATTCAATTTTGACCACTTTTTTCCCTAATTGAATCAAACCTTTTGGAAGATTAGAAGCTAAATTATCAGTAATCCTTGAATACCCTTTAGCAATTGTGCTAAAATCTCCTGGAAGATCACAATATTCTTTCTCTGCATTAAAATCTAACTTCATTAAATCACCACAAGAAGAAACAATTCTTGTATTATTCTTATACATTTCAAATATTGATTCTTCAATCAATTTTTGTTTCAAATATCTTTCTGGTTCATTCTTCTCAATCCAATAACAATCCAACCCATGTTTAAGAAAAGAACCAATACTACTAATTGAACCACCCAAATCTCCATTTTTGTTGGTACAAATTTCCAAAGCTTTAGTTCCAATTTTAAAATAATCAACATCATCAAGACTATTATTAGTATCCCTTTCTTGAATTAACTTACCTTGAGCAAAATCAAGCAATTTATTGAATAAAATTGAAATGGGTTTAACAATAGATGGATCAAGTTCAAACCCACCTTCAGAAATTGTTAATGGTGGATGAACTCCAGAGAAACCTTCAATTATTTGCCATGGGATTTCTGATTCAAAGGAATTGGTTTCTTTTGCAATTTTATGAATTGGACTGCCATCAATCCCTTGAATCCAAGTTGCACCCATTTCTATTAGATTATTACAGAATTCAGAAGTTTGAATTCTTCCTCCAATTCTGTTTCCACCTTCAACAATAGTGAGATCAAAGAATTGTTGAGAAGAAGTGGAATTATAAAGCTTATTAGCAGCTACTAGACCTGATATTCCAGCTCCAATTATCACAACTCTTGGTTTAGTGGGTACCATTTTGCTTCTAGAGAAAATGCTTAGCAAATACTACTAAGCAGCTTAGCTCAAACCCTTAGATCAAATAATTAGAATTTTGTGATTTCAGAGGAACTTATAGGTTGTGCTTCTATGTATATATTGGAGACCATTATTTAAAAATAGGGTCATGGTTGATGATTTCATTATCTAGGAAGGTGGGTAGTTTCTTTCTTTCTTTTTTTTTGTTGAAAAGGAAGGTGGGTAAGTCTTCCAACAAAATAAAAGGGGGAAGGTTGGGAAGTCAAGTCAATGAGATTATTAAAAGACTTCTTTTTTTTTTTAATGGTGGGTAGTCTTCTTTTTTTTTCATTGAATGTCGGTCGAATATTTATCGACGAAGGTACTTGCATTTTTTATGTCTGTCATAATGTTTATCTTCCAACGAGGGGTCTCACTTTTATTCGAGCAAGCATCAACCGTAACCTTTGCATCACCTTCAATAATACACTTCCGGCAACTCCTTTGACATTTGGTTAGCTAGATTTAAGGCTAACCTTGCCGTCATTGCCTCTGCCTCTAATGCATTCACCGCCATCACTACTCTAGATGTGGCTGTTGTGGGTAGTCAAGTCAACTAAATTATTAAAATAGAGTATACATTAATCCCCAAGAGTTCATTGGAAAGCATAAGAGTATTTTTTTTTATAGTTGTGGTACATATTTTAATGGCAGTGTTAGAAAATTAAAATGGTCAAGTCTTTCACGTGCCTCATTAGTCTGTACTTAAGTTAGAGTCAACATATTTTGAGAGAAGCCTAAGGATATTTAAATTTTCAATCATCTTTAAGTAATTTGGTTTGCTAACCTAAGCTTGAGTCTTACTATTTATCTACTTGGCTTGTAACATTATCATCTTAGTGTTTCTTATCAAAACGTTCTTCTTTGGCTATTGAACTACAACATGTTTTTCATTTTGATGATACACCCATTTCCCTTCAACAACACTAATTTTGAGCAAACAAAATTCATTAACTTGTCTGTATGATATTGAAAGGTCGACGATATCATCAGTGCAATGAGCTATCACTGTACCTTAATTATTTTGTGTGAAGTTGATAGCTATAATAGAAGCTATTTTAACACCCATAATGAAAAGGTATCATTCCGTAGCGCATCGACAAAATTTAGCTATAGTGACGTGCCATCCAAACTAGGGCGCCTATAGATGTCAACTCAGTCCTGGAGAATAAAAATGTCCAAGGGATGAATAAGCCCAGTAATAAGTGGGTGAAATGTGATTTGTAGCATCTAAAAATATAGTCCCACACTGCTTAAAGAGTACCTGGTAGGTTAAGTCTTATACAAGTTTCTGGCAGTAGTTAATGTCCCTTCGGGGACATCTGATAAAATTGGAACGATACAGAGAAGATTAGCATGGCCCTTGCGCAAGGATGACACGCACAAATCGAGAAATGGTCCAATTTTTTTTTTATTTCTATTCCTTCATTTTCCCCCATGAAAATTTCTCTCCATTTTCTTCTACTGTAGTCTCTTTCACGGTTCATTTCACCCGCATCTCCAAGTCTCTTCTAATCGGTTAAGGTTGATGAAATCGGCACTGTCACAGTACGAGTCAAGTATTCTCTTCAAAAACAAGGTTGTCTTGCACATGATTATTTGGTGTCGATTTTGAAATTCTTAATTCAAAAGCTGACTCCAAAAGTTTATTCTTCAAAGGGATTTTTTGCTTGTGAGACATTTGGGGGATAACCTAATTTTCACTGGCCTCCATAGTTTAGTTTGGCCAACTCATAACCTCTTAGGAGCTTTGGGTTTGCACACTTTGTTTGGAAATTCGAAGGCAATGAGATGAAAGCAAGTTTTCGGTGTCTATTACAGGGACTATAATCCTATTCAGATATCAGGTGGTTTTGCTTGATCGATCCGAACTTGCAGGTCCGTCTTCATGTTGTTAAGTTGTCTTTTTTATGCCGACTTTTCACTTATGACATTCATTGGGATACAATAATTCACTTCAGATCTGACTTGTGTTCTTTTATGGACCGTGTCAAGGACTCTTGAATAGTCTCTCTCGTGAATTGTAGTTTCAAAAAATTAATTTATGCGAGTAGATGGTGAATTGAGTCAAGCAATGTAGTTAACTTGTTGAAAAGAAAAGAAACCGTTATTATTGACAGTCAAGATAAAAGCATAATTCAATTTCTAACAAGCAAAGTAAGAACGGCGAGTTTCTTTTGAAAAATTATTGTCTGCAATTCCAGAATAATCTCAACTTGTCTCTCTAAATCTTGTCTGCCTACATACTTACGCTGGAATTCAGACAGAATTGTAGCAGAAAATTATCATATTTATTTTCTTTTCTACAAATCTCAAAATTTACCATTGTCACAAATAAATTCATGATCTATATTATCTGCAAACTTATTAGCTTAACAAGTGGGTAGTACTTAAATAAAGGAAGTAGAATAATTACTTCTTCCTAAAACTTCCAACGGCTATTATCACTGAGTTGGTTAATATCAAAGTGATGGTGACTCCTATCCTAAAAATGTTTGCCACATGCCCTAGTTTTGTTTTTACAGGGACTTTTGGGTCAGATGGTTAGATGAGTGGAGTTGATTTAACTCAATTATTTCTCATGAAAGTTCTTATGATAGATATGCACATCAAGTATTGCTGCATACTAAGATTCTAAAATTTCCCAAGTGTTGTTCTTGTACCACTGAGACAGATAAGTTCAAACAAATCTGGTGGTCTGTCAGGTACTTATTCTGATCGAATTCCGGTCGTCATATTTGTCTAAATCCTTTCCAGACATATACCCTAGTTGGTATTCGGCCAAAATAAATGTCAGGCAGAAAGACATTTTGAAAATATGACGATCAATTGATCAAATACTTTTAATCAACTGTGATGTTCTGTCTGACACTTATCCCGAACGAATTTTAGTCGTCATATATTGTCTAAATCATACCCAGACACACACCCTAGTTGATACTCCCAAAACAAATGTTTAATTAAAAATAAATTTTTTGAAAATATTACGATCAAAAAATTTTTACTGACATTAGACATCTGAAAAATGATCAAAATAGTAATCACTTTGAAGTTTTTCTTGCCAAAGGAAGAGACTCTCAAAGGGCTAATAAAAATTTGGTAGTAAAACTACAAATTGTGAAATTTGACCTTGGCCCAGGCAGGTATTCTTTTGGAAGTTCATCTTTTTTAGTTTTTTCACTTACCCTTTTACCAAACGACAAGTTATGAACGGTCAGCTCATCTCCACGTTCCTCCATTTTTGTCCTGACACGTGTTTTGTCATCTAACGTATATTAGGAGTTTCTAGTATCAATATTATTCATAAAATAATAATTACTCAAAAATAATTACTAAATATATAAAAGTGTATTTTTGGCTCAGCTCGGCTCTTCTTCACTCATGACAATTGAGGAGTTTCTAGTATCAAGCTTGAGTAGTTTTTTTTTGTTGAAGGGCAAGCTTGAGTAGTTGAGTTCCCTAATTTCCAAAAAATAAATAAAATATAAATTTTACAAATGACACAATAGTGAACTTGTCACTTACCTATGACTATGATAATAAGGAATTTTGTTACAACACTTTCCCACGAGGACAAAGTAAGAGTAGTAATTAGCCACGAAGTTGACAACTATCAATGTCATGAGAATTTGGGGCGTAATAGTATCTTATGATGTTATATATACATCGTGACATTGTGCGAAATGTAACTGATACACATTTAATTAACCCAATACACTAAAGATAATTTAAGAATTTTATCATAACAGTATAGTGTTAGAAAATTTAAACCGATCATCCTTTCATTTGTCTCGTTAGTCTGTATATAAGTTAAAGTTAACTTATGTTACTCGCCAATTTTCTCTCTGACCACCATTACATTTACGGTCTAGTGGCTTTGGACTACCATACCTTTCTAAATAACAAAAACACAACCATTGTTACCAATTTACCATAGAGACATTTATAGCTAATGGCTCAAGCCGAAGTCGAAATGTTAAAGAAGTCCTAACCCTTTACATCAAGAAATAGCCTCTCAAATATAATCCACCAATAACATAAAACCACATATGAAATAAATAGCTAAAAGACCATTAACTATACCACGTGTCACTTTAGCAACTCTTTTACACCGTTCTTATATTACTCTAAGTTGTATATTATACTAACCGCCCGATTCTTTTTCATAGTATTTTGTTGAACCCGGGAGATAATAATGTATTTTAATTTCTTTTTCAGTTTTCAGTTTGTTTTGCTTTAAAGAAGAAAACTTTCACCAAATATAATCCTCTCTCTCTCTCACAACCCTAATTTTTTTTCAATAATTTCATCTTACCCTCTGTACATCCTGAATCTCCTCTTCAATCTCTTTATTTTGACCTAAATTTCATCACCTCTTGGTCTAAATCTATAATGGTGTGAAGAACTGATAAGGTACTAAAAACTCCATAAGAACTGATATTTTTTAGGGGATTTTGAGCTATTTGTGTAATTATAAGGATTATTTATTGTTATGAAGTGATTAAACTGTGTTTACATGGATTATATACTGGTTTGAAGTGATTCTCCCTTAGATTTAGTGATTATTGAAGCTCTAAAAAGTTTGAAGTTTGTTTTGGTGAAAATTCTGAGTGAAATTAAGCACTTACAACCAAATTGTTCTTTGAGCATAACATTAAGGTTAGGGTTTTTGGGTCGCCCTTCTTTTTGAGATCCATAAACTAGTTTGGACTTGAAGCAATTTAGATCTTGTATAAAATTCATATTTTTAGTTTTGAGAATTTAGTAAAAAACACAAAAGACTTCAATTTTTTTTTTAAAGATTTGGGAATTTTGTTGTTTTCTCTGCTTACCTGTAGAAATTTATAAATTCTTTTTTTTTTATTTTTGCTTTCATAATGATTGATTCCCCTTGTTATCAATATCTAATTTTTCAGAAATGTGTAATTTCTTATTTGTTTGTCAATATTGAATTCCTTTGCATTGCTCATGATCAAATAAGCTTATTGACTTAGTTTCGATCAGGCCCCTAAACAATTCTTTATACACGAGTTATATCGACAAACGACGGGTGGGCAAATGGGTGTCCTCTCGACTTCCAACCTATCTTGCAACCACCGTCTTCATGCCACATTTTGCGATAATTGATATAGCGTTATTTCACGGTTATTATGCTTTCAATTCTAAGCTTATACATATTACCTACGGAAAATTACATTAGGAGGCAAGCTTCTTGTATTTATTTTTTTCCATGAATTAACATTTCTGTATCCAGAATTGGGATGTTTATGTTACAGTATGATAACCTAACCTTAGATTAACATTATTCTTTTTCAGTTAATAAACTAACCTAGTTTACTTGCCGTGTAAATTCAGGTTACTGGATCTGTGACCCTCATGAATATGATAGACAGCGCCTAAAATAGAGTGCCATGCTGAAATGAAATGAAGACCCTGCAGGTGCGGTTTACACCGTTTTATCACTCTTCATAGGATACAGCATTTTGCTCATGTTTTGTTACATTTAGGATGACTAAATACATTGTAATGCCAAAATAGTTTGACACAGCAGAAAACTCAAATTTTTGGATCTATATCCAAAACTTGGAAAAAAAGTCATAAAGACTAGAGAAACTGCTATAATTTATTGATAATTGACGGTAGACAATAAATGTGTGGAACATCGTCTCGCACCAAGCGGATTGTTAGTGGCGCAAGCGAATTTTGGGAAAGAAAGTTGCTCAGAACGAGCCTTGGTGCAATCGTCATTTTTCTCTGCACATTCTGTCAACAACCAATCCAGAATAAAGAACTCATGAATGTGTGGAAAGTCGTTTCGCACTAACACTCAAAATTTCATTCAATTCCGACATCCATAGCTTCGATTTTCGTAGTCTTAGTTGTTTACCATTATTTTTGGCCACATTGATTTCTTCCATCAATTTTTCGGCCAATTCCTCTACATCACAGTTTATATTTTCCTTTCGTTATCTATATTCATTAAATTAAGAGAGTGTGCACAGGATTCACATAGCACACCAGAAATACCATCTGGAACAGCTCAAGTGTCACATGATTCACTAGGTGACCAGCAAAATAACAACATATCAGCAGATGCTCCAGTGGCAGATTCAGGCTCAGTTTCTGTTTCCAGCAGTGATGGCAGGAAAGTTTCTCGTGAAGATATTGAACTTGTAAGACACATTCTCTGTTCATTCTCTTCGATGGGGTTTCGTTTCTCATGATAGATGTATATGTCCCTCTTTAATGAAAGTTATAATATCTTGTGTGGGTTTTTTTGGTTGGTGTAGGTCCAGAATTTAATAGAAAGGTGCCTACAGTTGTATATGAATAGAGATGAGGTAGTACAAACTCTCTTGAATCGAGTAAGAATAGAGCCTCGGTTTACAACCTTGGGTACGCTACTTGAATCTCTGTAAAATGCCATCAACTTCTTTAATCGTATGCTTTTTGTAGTCCTAATTCTTTTCTTTGTTTTTTCAGTATGGCAGAAACTAGAAGAAGAAAATGCTGATTTTTTCAGGGCTTACTATATAAGATTGAAGCTGAAGAAACAGATCGTTTTATTTAATCATTTGCTTGCACATCAATACCATATGATGACATATCAAGTACCACCTAAGGTTCCATTGGCCCCAATCCAGAACGGTATTCATCACATGCCTGGTAAGTTTCCTCAAATCATTGATTTGTAGGAGTTTCAAAGCTGTCTTGTATCACAATTAGCATTCTTATTCAATGCCAACCCTTGTGCAGTGCAGTTAACAATTTACCTATGGGGTACCCTATTTTGCAACAACCTCCGATGCCTGCCACAGGCCAGCCTCATCTTGATTCCATGAGTTGTGGACTTTCCATGGTGAATGGAGTTCCCGCGCCAGGAAATTTTCATCCCATTCGAGTCAACTCTGGAAACGAGTAAGAAATTCTCTCCCTCTCTCTCTCTCTCTCCAGTCAGATATTGTATGATATGTTCCTTCATTTCCTCTGGGTTTGCTTCTCTTGTACCATATTTGTTGGGCATCAAAGTTGAACCAGTTGGCTCTTAGTGGAGTGGCTCTACAATCTTATATTCTTCATTCCTAAAGTTATTTTGGCTCAACGTTTTACTAGTCTCAACACGTTCAAGTTGCAACATGAGTTGATATTCAACATGTGTTGGACGACATGCCTCGTCAAACCAAAACTTGACCTCATGGTGCTTATATAATTACTGAATTTGAGGTGTAACGGGTCTCGCGTCTTTTCGAAATTTGATATAGTTTTCTTGTTTGGTTGTTTGAGTTAAGATCCTTGCTGATGAAACTTATTCGAACCTTCTTTATGTACAATGACGGAGCACAGTGCTGCTAATGTCGCACCCATTATTCCACCTAGTAGTGCCATGTCATCCATGTCGGAAATGGCTGTCAGTCCTGCATCCATGGCTTCAAGTGGCCACTTTCCATTCACCCCCTCAGAAATATCCGGGATGGGTGTTGACACATCAGCTCTTGACACAGCATTTACGTCTGATGTTGCAAGCTCAGTAGGATTGCAGCTTGGTTCAGATTGTGCAGGTGGGAGTGGAAGGGATTCATTGAGATCCTTAGCAAATATTCCTTGGAATTTCAGCTTGTCAGATCTAACAGCAGATTTGTCAAACTTGGGAGGTAATCTTGTTATTCGTTTCTATGTCGTTAACTTGTTATAACTCTTACTAAACCAATTATCTGAGCCACTATATTATTGATAGCGTTGAATCTGGATGTGAGAGTGAGATATAATATAACAACATACTCATCTACTGTGGGCTCTCCGCGCCCCTCATAGTCCTGCTTTCGGCTTTTCTTCTCTGACAACCTCGACGGAGACATCTTAGGCTATAATAAGCTAATATTTTGTCAATACATGCTTCTGGTAATGTTGGATTTGGTTATTCTCAGATCTTGGAGATCTAGGCAACTATCCTGGTTCAGCTTTCTTACCTTCTGATTCTGATATTTTGCTTGACTCCCCGGATAACGATGATATCGGTGAGTAAAACCATTATTTGTACTACTTTAACTTAGGTTATACCCAGTATGTGTATAAACCACAATGTTAAGCATTATATACTTCCCCGTTCATGCATATTTTAAGACTTTCCCTAAGTTGAAGTTTGATTAATAGCATTATTCCTTGTTTCAGTTGAGGAGTTCTTCGTCGATAATATTCCTACTATAGATGACGATGAGAATGAGGAATAAGGTGAACATTCTCTCCTTTCCGTGGTCATATTTGAACGTTTTGTAGGTTAAGAAAGCTAGTTAATCAAGACTTAAGAGACTAATTGAAATTCCAATTCCGCATAGACTAAGATTATTTGTTACAGTTGAATATTGGATATGGATGGTATGTTACGTATTATATTAATTCGAGAAACAAGATAAACTGCAGGTTAATCTGGTTGTGACTTTACTTCACATTTTCGATCTTATTTATACCGATCATACTGTTAATGTGGACCAGGAGTGAAGTTATTTCGATCTATTATTTTTGATAAATAACGTCTGTAGTATGTAAAAGTTCTCCGTTTTATGAAGGTTTGTTTATTTTCTTTTGATCAAAATTCAAGTTCTACTATTTACAGTTTTACTGCCAGGGGCGAGTTTTTGAGATTTTTCTTTGCTACCATTCATTGGTATATTTGGATTGAGAAAGTCTATAGATAACTGATTTTCCGATTTTGGTTGGACAAAATATGATGAAATTGATCTTTCGTGGTAAAAAGAATGTGAGAAAGAGCCTCAAAAGTTCGACCGCGAAAAGGTGGTAAAACTAGTTTCCCGCCCCTCCCTACAAAGTGATCGGAGTTAAGTGCTTCCTTTATTCCTGATTTAAAAATTTAAGTTTACGACGATTCTCAACGGTTACAAACTAGTGGGAAATTGACAGTACCAGCACCTAATATTATTCATCCTGATATTAGCATTTCTCTGGTGAAAAAATTAAGAATCTGGTTGAGAAGACAAAACCCCATTGATGACGAGAGCGAGCAAATCGAAGAGTGAACTCAAATTGTTATTGGAATTTATGATGAACAAAGGGGCGACGTAAAGGCACCTTTCTCTTACTACCCTACCACACCTAACATTTGAAAATTCACATTGAAAACCCCATTTTCGCCTGTCGTAAGCATCCCATTTCCCACATAAGAAACAGACCCAAAATTCATTTTTGCTGTCTAATAGTTTTGCAAAGAACAACCTCCAAAGACAGCCCCTCGGAACCAGTGATTGATTCTCCGAGGAAGCGGTCACCCCCTAAGAGCATCTCCAAGTCAACATTCAATCTTAAAATCTAAGTGCCACAATCTTTTATGAATTTTTCCTTATAGAATTTTCTCCAATACAAAACTATCACTGACAAGATGCAACAGTAGTTAAATAGAACTATCTTAAGAAGACACGAGGTCATAGATAATTTTGTTTCCAAGATGCAGCAGTAACTAAAAAGAACTATCTCAATAGGATACAAACTCGTAGATTTGCATTGGAGATGCTATAAGGCCCCTTGAGATCTTTGAAACTTCTTGTTAATCTTTTTTCTCTAGTTTCTTCAAACGTCTTGTTAATCTTTTTTCTCTAGTTTCTTCAAATGTCTTGTTAATCTTTTTCTCTATGAAGTCTAAACTCTTTGGGCGAAGGAACACTGGAAGAACCTGGAGGGGATGGCAAACTTCAGTGTGGAGTGGCCCGACTCCAGCTATTTCTGGAGATAGCCTAGCAATGTCTGTGAGATAGTCTAGCGATGTCACGCTCAGGCACCATGAACATGTCGAACGGCTCTCATTTTCATATGCCGACTAGCAAGCCAACTGTGGCATCTGACAATGAAGTTTTAAAATCGGATATTACGGAGCACTTTAAATCACATAAGAATTTTTAGAAGACTAGATCAAATAATATAACATAGCAAAACAATGGTGCTATATTAGTAGCAAATCAGTACTGATGCTTGCAGAAGGCAAAGGAGACACAAACAGGAATTTAGATTTAGCAAAAGCACAAGAAAAATGAAGGGTAAAATCCTCGTACAATCATAATTCATATAGACAAAATAAACATAAAATAAAAAAGATATTCCCATTTAGAGCATGAAATGAGAACTTATGATCATTTTCCTTTCTAACCTTGTGCTGTATCAATAACATTCGGCTTCTCGTTATGGAACTTCATCACAATGCAGGTTATGTTGTCGGCACTTCCACGAGAAAATGCAGTCTCTGTCAACTTCCTTGCAGCCGCTTCAGGTTCTTCTTCTGATCTTGCAAGAGACACAGCATCCTGAAATGTTCAACCATCAACAATCAAACCATGTTGTTCGGTAAAAAAAAAAAAACGGTGTGCTTGTAACATTCGTTAAGAAATGGGTGATCATATTAAGTTCTTGAAAGTTAAGAAATGTGTCTGTTGATAAGCAATAGATGAGAACTTGAAGAAGCTAACCTCATTTGGTACTACATCCCAAAGACCATCACTAGCTAGCACCAGGACTTCAAATTCATCATCAATTTCTGTCTCCTGAAACATACAAAGGGAAATTGAAGTCTATGAAATTTCCGTTACTGGACAAAGCTTAAGATATTGTTGTCCCGAATACAGACAAGAAGTCTCCTAATTTCCTAGGTATCTGCCGCTAGCTTGAGTTATGAATCCAAGTACCTGAATCTCAGGGTCCGCCACAACAAACTGTTTAAGCAGACGATTCCCAAATGCTCGGGACATTGCCAATACGCCACCTACCCTCCATGTTCCTAGAACATTTGAACAAATATATAGAAGTAAGATTAAGACAATGAAAAGATCTCTTAGACTAGGGAATACCAAAGGCTTACAAAAAATTCCTTCTGTCCCATGGAAAAAGTATCGTAGTTTATAAGAAACTTCAAGAATAAATGAAAATTACCTGCCCACATAACGACTCCTCCAGCATTCTCGATTCTCCTTCGCTCATCACTTCTATTTGGCTTATGATCTTCAGATAGAGGTATGGCTGTCAACATTCGAAGCGTAAAGGATTTTAGTTGCAGGCTGTGAGCACATTTTTAGGTGTATTCCAACAACTAATTTATATTAGATTAATAACCAACATTTTTGCAAAATAAAATAATAGAACGGTTCTTGTAATTGCAAATAACTAGAAATAGAGAAAGTTTATCTGGTGATTCTTTTTTACCTAGGATCATGTCTATATAGTAGAATACACCTGAACAAAAGATACGAAAATAAAAGGCAGTACGTGCTCGCAGAAAACTACACATGAAGATTCTTGATCTGGTGTGAGGCTCACTTTGGTTGTGTATCTCTCCACTTGGGAGACCAGGGTTCAAATCTTACTATCCAAAAAAAGATCCTCTATCTTGTGGTCCTTTATAAATCGTATATAATATATATAAGAATGCGAACACTTCGAGCAAAAGATAGGGGAATAAGAAACTAATTTTCTCGCATTCCATCTACAATACGGAGAAACTCTCTGCATTTATTTTAGACCATGCATCAAGTTTTATCTTTAAGAAATTACCTAACATTAGATGAACCGATGGAGAGAATGGAATGAGGAACTACCTTTGCCTGCCTTTGAGATTACTGCTCTTGAATCTCCGACATTTGCTACATATAGATGGGTTCCAACTAAAACTGCTGCGGAGGCAGTAGATCCATCGTCGCGGTAAGTATTGCTTTCAGAATCTAAGAAATCCATATCAGTCTGGTTATATGTTTCACCTGCAAGGTACCCAAATAATAACTGAATGAATGAAAGAGAATCCCATTTAATGGCACGCACAACCGTAAAAGTGAAAAAGAAAAATAGATGTGACATAGTAGGACCATTTTACAAATCATTCAAACAACAAATCTTTTACAAGCTTACAGGACCTTAAAACTATTGTATACGGAAGCATAAACTCTAACTTTCAAACTGAACTTACTTATAGCCAGTTTAGTGTCCTTCATGAACTGCGGGTGCTTCAAAATATTCTCAAATAAGTGTTCCTTCAAAAACTCGGAAGCACGAGATCCACCATGACCTGTCATCATATCACAAATCATTAAAATCTAGAATTTTGCAAAGAGTCAAAGTAAAAAAATATACTTTTTAACTGCGGTAACACACAAATTCAAGAAATACATGCAGCTGGAGCGCATGTGGAAAAACGTCTAATTCAAACTTGGACACTACATCTCAACAAACAAAAAATGTGGGCATTGCATGATGACCTAAAGATGTAAGTTAATATATACACATATATTGACTGCTTGTCAAATTTCTGTTTTTCTTCGTCCTCGTCGTTTTCAAAGACACAAGTTCGAAAGACAAATTTTTTGTTTACCAGATTCGCCTTTGCTTAGGCAGTCATGCACACAACTGCATAGCATGCAATAATGTTAAAGTTGTTACCATTTGAACCAGGTTGCAACAAGATGAATAAAATTAATAATTCGATCATTTTTTGTAGCAAATGATTCTTTTCGGGATTTTTATCGTAAATATAGGGGTTTATATATAATTCTCAATATTTATCCCATAGGGATTTTAGGAGTCTCTTCAAAATTAAAAAGAGAAGAAAAGATATGGAGAAATAAGGGGAATTCACTATAAATACCCACAATATTTAACTATGTTAGTGACATAACATTTATGTAGATAGCTTATATGAAATAAACAAAATAACATAAGTAATGTTTAGATAAATATCACTAGAAAAGGCATCCATGGAGAACGAATCTTAGAATTACATAGTGTTGAATAGCTAAGATATGCAAGGAGGACCAAATCTTACAGGTTGCAATTTGATTGTTACAACTTTTCAAAACGTAAAAAGATTACGATTCCATTTACGACACGACAACATTGATTACATGCATCAAATCCAATACTTCAAATATTGAGGACTACCAGATATCATACTTAACCTTGCAAACAATAGGTTGGAATCTTACCATCGAATATCCCGAAAAGAGACACTGATTTTCCTTGAACAGTGGACATTTTAATGTCAAAGCAGTCCTCCATGGTCGCTCGCTTTCCCCTAAAGCTCGAATATCCACACTTGATCTTGCCGTCCTCACTGATAATTAATACAAGAGCCGCACCAGACCAAGTTAAGGAGAAATCCAAGAGTTAAATGCTATATAATATTTTTCTTTTTCAAACAAAATGCTTTATAACATAAACACAGCATTTACTAAATGAGCAATAAATCATGTTCTTAAACATTAAGAATAGTTACTATTTTTGAATTTCAAGAATACATGATATTGTTAATGTAAATGTCGAAACTCTCTTAGATCAAATGTACCCTAAATTACAATAACTATGATGATCGTAAGTAGCCAATTAATAGTAATACGAAGATCCAATAAGATCATTTAGTGCAGCCTATGGAGTTTGTGCATCTCTTAGCTACAAAGGGTGACAGAAAATGATTATGAATACCTTTTCAATCCTCCACTAGCATAGCCACCATCACCAGCATTCTCTTTCTGCGGCATAACACTAACAATGGATCCTCCTGGTTCTGCTCTTGAACTAGTATCAACCATCATATTAATAAATGATCTAAATTTTCGATTCAAATTATATGAAAATCCTAAATTTTCTTTCAAATCTTTACTCCTGAAATCCTTCAACTGTATCGTTCCTTTAACAAAATAATTTTGTACAATTCCAACTCGAACGATAAAGTTGCGCAAACTAGCGTTGCATAACATCTAACTTATTGCCTTCAAAATGAACAGAAATCGATCTCCAATCTGATCATAAACAAATTTAAACTTTAGAGAGAGAGAAATACTATATGATCGAAAATGTAATCTAGATTAACAAATAAAAAATTGAGATCATTGTTTTAGAATTGATAGATAAAATCAAGTTACATATTATACCGATAATCTTCATCAATTTCAGTTAACCAGATCTGTTATTAGGCAAAGAAATTACTGATCTCTCACTTAAAAAAGTATCAAATCTTACGTTTTCAAAATGATTATCCAAACGAATCAGAAATTCTTAGATCAGTAGGAGATAAGGATCAATCTGATGATATTTTGATAGAATTGTATCTCGGATCCAGATCGAATCCAGATGGTGTCTAACGATGAAGAGAAAAAAATAACAGAGTCCAGATAGATAGAGAAAAAGGTGTTAGCTTTCTCTCTCGGTAACGAAATTGATAGGGTAAATGAAACCCTAGGAGAGAGAAAGTGTGGTGTCCGTGTGTGTGTATATATACGCCAAGCAACACAGAGAAATAATAGGAAAGAGAAAGTTTTAGAGAGAGAGAGAGAGACACCCTGGCTTTTCCGTTTACTGGCACGAAACATAGGTAACGTGGCGTTGTTAATGGATCGACCGGAACTATTCACGTCCCCACCCCTTTTACTCTTCTCACGTGAATATCAACTTGGGCGCCAACAACTCGTAGCTCAGGTGGTAAGTGTATATATTCCGCAACCCCAAAGTCGTTGTAAGTGCAAATCCAGGAATATTAAACTTAGGTATAAATAAAACAATTTATGTGGGTTATAGACCATTCAATTGTCGGGCTTTAGGTCACATCATATCGATGTATCAATGCTTCGTAATGTAGATCTAACGAGTAACGTAGATCGTAGTCAATTTCTCAAAATGAACTTGTGAAACTTGATGTGGGCTACCACATGAAATGTTAAGGTAACGTGTCTCATCTAAGAGCAACTCTAAACCGACTTAATTTTGGATTGAAAAAGTTATTCTTTTTTAGGCCTAATTTAGTATTGGGTTAGAGTTGCTCTAAGGTGGAAATTAAACCGGAAGCACGAAACCCGACCCATAAGGCCTGATTCTGATGGGCAAATGGATTACCTGAAGCCCATGCAGACAATACTGTTATTTTAATGGACGTGCTTGGGTTCTACTTAAAGAGTTTTTACCTAAGCATAAAACCCGACCA
Organism: Eschscholzia californica; assembly: GCF_041429995.1. Lineage (NCBI taxonomy): Eukaryota > Viridiplantae > Streptophyta > Magnoliopsida > Ranunculales > Papaveraceae > Eschscholzia > Eschscholzia californica. The sequence continues at coordinate 39,659,127 of NW_028238483.1, read as the reverse complement.
ATCTAAACCCATTTTTTGTGTCTTGAAATTATGATGTGAGGACCCCATGTTTAGATTAGTGAGCTAGTTTCGGAGTTCTCTATAAAAGCATTACAATTTTCTATCCTTGTCAACATTTGGTTGCCCAACACAACAATACTTGGTTGGAGTGGTAGGAGGTTTAGTCCTCACCCTCTAGGTCCAGGGTACGAGACACGTTGACCAATACAAAAAAAAAACACATGGTGCTCTAAGTGGTTGATAGTGTTGACGTAAATTCCAAAATCCTTGAAGTCTCGGGTTCGATTCCAAGCGGAGTGACGTCCATGGTTTATTTTTATCTTTCTTGAACAAGTCTTCATTTTTTATTAAAAGAGAATTACAATTTGTCTTATATAGGAATTTAAAATGCAAATTAGACAAAAGAGGACGAGCGTAACCCAATTTAACCATAGAGGATGATTTCCCAATGCTTCAGTGATCAGGGGTCCAAAACCGAAGAAGTTAGAGTGCGCCAATCCGTTGCAATCTATCTATCATTGCCTTTGTAATGACTTCGTAGAATCGTAGTCAACCTTCACAAAAAAAAACTTTCTGTCCTCACTTTTCAATTCCGGTAGAGAGTGAGACGAAGGGCGAATAGCAAAAAGTGTAAGAAAATCATGTTTTTGTCTAGGCCTAGCTCGTCCGCTAAGTCCATCGGTCTTGAGATATGGTACCCAAAACGTCTAAATTCGAACTAGATGTACACATAAGGGTTGAGCCAAATAATGGTCAGCTTTGACCAAGACAAGAAGTCAACAAAATGACTGAGAAAAAAATGGGGCAACATGTACCCAAGTCACCGGGGAGGCGAATCCGAAAGAGCTCTGCTACCTAAATTCAAACCTAAAAGGTTAACACAAGTTTCTTAAGCATTTAAACCATGATGTGACTCTAAAGCGAACCAAACTATCCCTGGTAAGAGCCCTGCTTTGGGTCTTAGAACAGTAAAGAAGGTTTGCAGAAATTGGTTTGACACCTTAAAACCTAATCTCGTCGAATGAAACGAGAAGGTGGAAGCGAGCCTATATTACCCAATCCTAAGCCTTGACCTGATCTGAGGTCAGGCGCGAAGAAATCAACTAAACAAGCACGACCTGCTCGAGCTTTAAGCAAAGCCTGAGCAGACACGATCCGCAAATCGTCAGGTTATCTGTCAGTGTCAGAAGATGCGTAATCATGAAATGTTATCATCCTGACGACCATCAACGGGTGACTCTATCTAAGTTGGTGCCTTACCACCACATCATCTTAGTCGTTCATCATGGTCGGCTGATCGAATCTATATAAGCGCCACAAGTTTGTCCTAATTGGGCAAGAGGTTCGTCTTCTAAACTCGGACTACTGAATTCAATTCTTTAACCTCAAATACACCTCCACTGACTTGAGCTTCAACGAGGTTTCTGAGTTTTTTTTGCAGATTCTTTTATCGAATCATCATAAGAAAATGTTCATTATCTATTCGTTGATTCCTCATTTTCTGAGAGTGATATTATAAAACTACCTTTAGACATCATCAATGGACGCCCAAGCCCGACTCTATTTCCACCCCTCTTAATTTATCATCATAAATATAAACATAATGGCGCGCAGATCTAGTCATGTCATCAAGTGGAACCCATTCAAAGTAGAGAAAAGTGGTTCACTACGCATACAGGTTACCAACCAATGTTGGCCCAAAACATTATGGTGTGTCTTAAAAGAACATGGAGTACTAATTTTGGCCCAAAACATTATTCTGTGTCTTAGAAGTCAGGGTGGTCCAAACATAATTGGAGCCTTTCAGGTGCAATGTTCAGGTCCAAGCATAATTGCTAAACCAGATTAACTAAGGTTGGCCCATTGTAACCAAACAACAAAGGTAGGTACCGTATTAAAAAAAAAAATTATAGTTTGATTTAGGAAGAAGACTCTTATCAACTCATAGTCAACTCTTCAACATTTGATGGTTCAATTTACCAAAAGAAACAGCAGGTATGGTGTATATCTCAATGAAGTTTATTTTATCAGCATTCTCAAGTCAACAGAATCTCTGCCTGGAATGTTGACTTCCTTTAAAGACTTAAAACACTTAAAATTTCTACTGACATGAAAGTTTGAACCAATCACATTAGTGTTAGTTACAATTAGTATTAAGAATTAGGTTACACCTCTGCTACATGGTAACATTCCTTCTTCATCATAAACCCATTACCCATGTACTTTAAACTAAATATGGAGATATTTGTACTACAACCCAAGTTTTTTGAAAATCTCTCATATAGACCATCTATGGCCAGAAGACACCAAACCTCAGTTAAGTGGTGTACTTGTTACTTGTGCATAACTTGATGAAAACACCATCGCTTCTAAACTCATATAACGATTATAAAACTATCCCAATAAAGACAATAAATGTTCGCTTGCCATTCAATTTAGGAACTCCAATTACTCCGCAAAGTTTGCAACCGAAAAAATGGGTGATACTTCTGTCAAGGCCCTCATTTAGATAAGAGAAAGGAAATAAAAATAATTGATGTTCTTTTTTGCTAACATTATCGTTTGAGTTTCTTTGTTTTTGAAGTTAGAGTATGAATCAGGTCGAATTAGATTTCAAAATATTTTTCGAGCCAAATTAAGACAATGAAAAAAAACACCTTGGTAAGCTGTAACTTCCATAAACGATGGGAGTAGGTGCTAATAGTGGATCAACATTGCCCGACGAATCAACTAAAAAATGGAACTCATCACTTATGTGGGCATTTGATGGATTGCTTCAAAGAGGGTCTAAATCAGTATTGAAAAAGAAAATGGGGATTGAAACCAAATATCTCTCTTTCTTTACTCTTCTTTCTTTCTATACTACTAGAGTCTTGACAGAAGACTTCCTTTACTTTCTCTCTCTAGAAAAGATAAAAGACTGTGTGAGAAGAAAAACCCAAACAGAAAGAACGCACCGAGTAATAATCGTCACGACGAAGTCTCCGCGAAGCTTCGTAATTATCAAACGAAGTAGCCGCCGGTCCCCTCTTTAGTCCACAAGTAACAACTTATACTTCAAACCGCAACGATTTCATCTTCTCAATTCTCTCACTCTCTCTATCTATGCTCGATGAAGTAAGTTGTAATTTTAGGTTTTCATGTTTCTTCAGTTTGATTATCTGTTCATCTATGTTGATATATGAATTTGGTTTAGGTTTATGAATGAAGTTAAAATTAGAGTGAAAGAATTTGTTTGTTTGCTTGATTTCTTATTTTGAGTGTTTATTTCATAAACTTACTTGATTTTGTTGAATTAAAGTAGGAATTTGTTCTTGTTCACTTCTAGAAAAGTTGTAATTCAAATTTTAGTACTTTTGGGAGAGACTTTATTGAGCATTTATGCGAACTTTTGTGGTTAATTCTTGTATCAAATAGCAATTTTGAAGAAAGAGAGAGGGAGAGTGAGAGAGAGAGTAAAGGTTAAAGGTTAAAGGTTTGATTTTTATGTGGTATTTTTCAGGAACTGGCATGGTGATTAGTTGTATGTACTATACAGAGGAAAATATTTATGATTGTCTTGACGACCTGAAGAAAATATTTGTTATATTCTAGTTGAAGTGATGAGTTATCGAGAAGAGAAGTTTGTCAAGTGAGTTGCTCTGTTTTCTACTTCATCTTGTTGATTTTACTAATCAGTAGTCATGTTCAGTAATCATTTTATAATCACAAGCTGTTGAAACACTAGTCCTCTTTTCCAATAATAACGACTTTAAGAGTACAATTACATGCAAATTCAGAATATCCTAAAAAGTTTCTCTCAAGGTCGCTTTTTTGGTTGAGTTCTTGCTCACAGTACAAGTATCAGACACTCTAAAACTGTTACATGCTCGTCCGGTGACCTCTGGGTTGTGGTGACAATATTTTGGAGGCCACGTACTAAATGTCTAATAATAATTCGTAGATCGTGTGTGTTACAATGTTGTTTTTTTAGTCTTCTCTTGCCAAGTTAGAAACTTGACAACAATTAGTTTTATTTCTGAAGTAATTTTGTTCCAAATGAATATTCTAGTATGTACTCTCATTTGAAAAATGTCAAATCAATTATTCAGATATTTGTGTGGTACATACATATGAACATTTTTAGTTTGTCAATTTGGCTTAGTAGCGAGTCGAGTTGTCATAATGAATACTCCGACTCCAATGTATAACATAACTGAAACTTGAATGATGCTAAAGCCCTTCTAATAACTCAACCTGTTGGTCAGATACAACTTGTAAGTTCTTTGGCACCAAATGCATTTCGTAAGCTCCTACTTGTAAACCTCATAAGAAAAAAAGAAAAGAAAAATACATGATTAGTATTAATAGCTTTAGCACGAAAATTCTTCTTCTTAGACTCAATATGGAGCAAATAAAATGAGTTGTTTTGATAAAACGTAATAAGCACCACGCCCTTCTAATAACTCAACCTGTTACCCATTAAATCTGATAACTGATCACCTCGACCAACAACTAAGTGAGTGGCAGTGGCACAACTATCTAGTTATTGAATTGTTTTTCCTTATTCACAGTTGAAATACTGCGATGGGTAGCTTTTAAGATTTTTGTATCAATTCTACATATAAATGCAGTTAGTTGAGTGTCTTATTTTTCCTTCTGGTGAAAGTTTTATCTTGATTCAGGTTATCGGGTTGACATTTTTCTTGTGAAGACCTTACTTCTTGACTATTTTGCTCAGGTTTCAGGACTGGAGTTCAGAGAGATCTTTTAGTCCTGAGAGCCATTCCGCAAGGGATTGGCGTCATTCGAGTAAATTTACAAAAACAATAAGCTCAATCTCAGATAGTGTGTGGAGGGGATTTGCGTGGGGCTCAGAGGGGCTCAGAACAATTAGAAAATCATTTGCTATCAGTTCTAGTGACTCATCAGTATCAGACTTGAAGACCAGGAGCAAAGTTCTTGATCCACAGGGCCCGTTTCTCCAGAAATGGAACAAGATTTTTGTATTGTCATGTGTAATTGCAGTTTACCTTGATCCCTTATTCTTCTATATACCAGTAATTGACGGTCACAATAACTGCCTTAACTTGGATAAGAAGCTGCAGATTACTGCTTCTGTTCTACGCTCCTTCACTGATATCTTTTATATACTTCATATTATCTTTCAATTTCGTACTGGTTTTATCGACCCCTATTCTCGTGTATTTGGAAGAGGTCTTTTAGTTGATGACCCTGTTGCAATAGCTCGAAGATACTTGTGTTCAAACTTCCTAATCGACATTCTTGCAGTCCTCCCACTTCCCCAGGTACAATCTCTTTAGCAATCATACATTGTACTATTGTGAAGTAGTGGCGAATGCATAGATGAATTAAGCCTTTTACTATTAGGTGAAGTAAGGTCAGTGGTTGTGTCTCACAGACTCAGAATTAGGTGATGTATCTTTTAGGTGGTATCAGCCAGATTTTGGTAGTGTCTTCTTGATGATGTTTTTTCACAAGTTCTAATTCATGAGGAGGCTGAAAGAAAGTTTCTTTTCAATGTCATGATATGAATTTCTAAAGCTGATGTGGAACCTATTTGTTTGAAGTTCAGAAATCCCGAACTCGATGAAAAAAATAAGTCTTTAATTCTGAGTTAGATGTTTAGTCAACTTTTTAGCCTACAGTTTTGGACTCATGTGGTTTGTCGATATTGTTTGACCTTATAGGTGGTAATTTTGGGTGTCGTCCCAAAACTACACGGCTCAGCGCCATTGCATACAAAGAACTGGTTGCGTTTTGTTGTTTTCTTCCAGTATTTCCCAAGGTTCTTTCGAATTTATCCATTGTACAAAGAAGTCACAAGAACTTCAGGCATACTTACTGAAACAGCATGGGTTGGAGCTGCTTTCAATCTATTTCTTTACGTTCTTTTCAGCCACGTAAGTATGCTTTTCCGCTGCGCTATTACAGTGGTGGAGTTTGTTAGTTGTAATTCTTGTATTCCTTTTGATCTTGTTCGTCTTTTACAACTTCCTTGTTGGGATTATAGTTTCAAGAATCCACCCATCTGATCTGGTATATATATATATATATGTTCTCGAACAGATGTTTGGAGCCTTCTGGTATCTGCTTTCAATTGAAAGAAATGATACATGTTGGCGTAGAGCCTGCGGCAAAAGTGTAGAATGTATATCTTCTTTGTACTGCCATGAAAGCCACCCATCTATAGGCAATGGGTTTCGAAATACTTCTTGTACACTTGATGATTCAAATAAAGCTCCATTTAAGTTTGGAATTTATCTTGATGCTCTCAAGTCGGGGGTGCTGGAGACAAAAGATTTTCCAAAGAAGCTTTTTTACTGCTTGTGGTGGGGACTTAGAAGTCTGAGGTTTGTTTATATTAAATGCAGAAGCTCTTACAATCTATTGCGAGTATCTCCTTATTTCCTTTTCTGATGCTATATTGATAGGTCAAAATTTGAGTCAATCGGTTACTTGGTTTGTGTTGTTACAGTTCTCTTGGTCAAAATTTGGAAACAAGTACATTTGTTGGGGAGATCTCCTTTGCCATTTCTATTTCCATCTTTGGCTTGATCTTGTTTTCTCTTCTCATTGGCAATATGCAGGTAACTAACTATCGTCTCTAATCTGGGATATTTTTTTTGCGCTGATAGAAATCCCAAAATTCAGCTTTTGGGCTTTCAATATCTAAGGTTTGGTTAATTCATACATCACGTTTTTACAGACATACCTACAATCCAATACTGTTAGATTAGAAGAGATGAGAGTGAAACGTCGAGATGCAGAGCAATGGATGTCCCATCGGTTACTCCCAGATAATTTAAGGGAGCGGATCAGGCGATATGAACAGTACAAATGGCAACAAACAAGAGGAGTTGATGAACAAAATCTCATCTTTAACCTTCCCAAGGACCTAAGAAGAGACATCAAACGCCATCTCTGCTTGAAACTACTAATGAGAGTGAGTTCTTGAGCTTCCGTATGTTCTTTTGTTTAATGCGAATCCACTTTTACTCAAAAAGGATCTATTTTATGCTGGACGACAACAACTCTCCTAACTGTCCCTACTGTTTTAGGTACCAATGTTTGAAAAAATGGACGATCAACTAATAGACGCCATGTGTGACCGTCTAAAACCCGTTCTTTACACAGAAAACAGCTATATCGTGCGTGAAGGTGATCCTGTCGACGAAATGCTTTTCATAATGAGAGGGAAGCTACTAAGTGTAACCACAAATGGCGGAAGAACCGGTTTCTTCAACTCCAATAATCTTACGGAAGGAGATTTCTGCGGAGAGGAATTACTTACATGGGCTTTAGATCCTCATACATCATCAAATCTCCCGATATCAACTAGAACTGTATCAGCTCTAACAGAGGTTGAAGCTTTCGCTTTAATGGCAGACGACTTGAAATGTGTAGCTTCTCAGTTCAGACGACTTCACAGTAAGCAACTTCGACACACATTTAGGTTTTACTCTCATCAATGGAGGTCATGGGCTGCTTGTTTTATACAAGCAGCTTGGAGAAGATACTATAAGAAGAAAGTAGAAGAGTCATTACATGAAGAAGAAAATAGGTTGTTAGCATTGAATAAAGGTAGTGGAACTTCACCGAGTCTAGGTGCAACCATTTACGCGTCTCGTTTTGCTTCAAATGCTCTCCGCGCTTTACGAACTAAAGCTGCCATGAGAAAGGCGAGATTGCCTGAGAGGTTGCCGGCTTTAATGCTACAGAAACCAGCGGAGCCCGATTTTTCTGCTGAAGATCATTAGAAATGTTATCTTTTTTATTTAGTTTGTGATGATTGAGATAAAAGTCAGAATGGCGGAGTCGAAAATTGGGTGTTTGTAGTCTTCTTATGTTGTATATAGATGTATTGTTAGAACTTTAGTTATATATATATTAATCTAGTTTGAGAAATTCTTTCATTTTCTTCCTTCCTTCCATTAATCATCAACCATCTCCCTCTCACCAGCTAATATGACGGAATGGCTCCTAGTAATAGTATGACATAATCACCTCACTAGTTCTTAATTAGACATTGAGAAAAGGCCCGTCCGAAATCTCAAATCTACTTTGGTCATCCACAGCCTTTGCGCCTTTGCGGTCTAGTGGTTGGGCTGCACCAACACGGAGATCCCAAGTTCGATCACATGAAAGTGTAAATCCAGTGTTTATTAAATTTGAGTATAAATAAAGTAATTTAGTTGAACTTTAAGCTCTCTATTTGGGATGAGTTTTAGGCTCTTTTATCAAGCGGTTATAGTGATTATTTTATTCATGAATCGTTATAAACTTTTGTGTTATCTCCTCGTGATGTATCAATGTCTTGTAATGACTAGTAGTCGATTTCCAAAAAAATAAATATCTACTTGTGTCCATGGCAGACTCCATACAAGCTGCCTTTGCCGATCACCAATAAGAACTTGCCACATCACCAAGTATGCGATTTATGGGTCAATTTTCAATGTAAACAGAGTAAAAGCATAATTCTAAAAAGATGCCTATGAGAAGAATCTTTAAATGGATATACAACAAGTAGTGTTGACAGGCCCCTAAGAATCAGTAGCATCATATTAAGATCATGGAGGAGGATATTGTGGTCGGAGAAGAAGAAGAAACCAACTTTGTCAGTACTATTGGTTAGAGAGCAAAAGAGGCTTCAGATCTGATTTCATCTTTTTGGAGCTACTTTGAAGGATAGAGTTCAAGGTAGAAACAGCTCCAACAATGTATTTCCCTTTGTTCAACATGATGCAACTTGCCCTGTCACGAACATAATGCAAGTTAGTATCAATTAATACTGCTATTTCCCAAGGTAATTTACTGTCGAAAACATAACATCGACACTGCACACGAGCACTGGGACAGATGTCGGATTCGATATATGTATATGACTAAGGACGTGGCTTTGGTGTTCGGTTTTAACTACAGAAATGTACTAACACATTCTCAGCTCTGATTTCTAAAGGAATTCAACAAAAAACTTTCAAGATGTAACATTTGAATGATAAGATATTAAAGGAAGTAAAATTACTTATATTACTAGTTACTACTTACCTCCTTCCATTGGCCACATCGGTGATCTCCGCTCGAGAAGGCAGACCTGACTTGACAAGTGATTCCAAAACTTGTGTTGCCCAAATTACGGGTACATGAGCAGCACCGCAAACAGATAAGATATCTTCCTGGATATCTGCTAGATTCTCCCACCCACACTCAACAGCAAGATCTCCTCTAGCAATCATAACCCCGAGTGGATTCGAGGATTGCATAGCTTGAAGTAGTAGCAAGGGTAAGTTCTCGAACCCACTTTGAGTTTCGATCTTTAATACAATTCCAAGTTTGTTGAGTCTTCGTTGCTCTAGTTCTTGTTGAAGAACAACCACATCACGGACATTTCGGATAAACGAGATTCCTACCATATCAGCATTCTCAGCAACAAAATCAAGATCTAAAAGATCCTTTGAAGTCAGGCCTTCAAACTTAATTTCACTCTGAGGGATGTTGATGGATTTCTCTGAACCAAGTTTAGATCCTTTAGGACTTGCATGAGTAATCGACACAATAATTTCTGAACTACTGCTTCCTTGGATTACTCCCCAAATCTTCCCATCATCAAAAGCAATTGGCTCACCTGGTTTGACTGAATCGAAAAGATAGCTAGATGAACAAGATACCCTAGGAGCACCAACTGTCGATCCACCTGATTCTTCCTTTACAATCGAGCAAGGATCTCGAGATATAACTAGCAAATCTCCTGTTTTCAACCTGACGAATGGCTCTAATGCCGGAACGTTTACCAATCGCCCAACAGAGTTCATCCCCTTCTTTCTCTTTTGGTAAAATTTGGTCCCTGATTCTACATAAGAAGTCTTCAGACACACTGCCATGAAGCCTACACCAGCAAACACAGGGAATCTTTTTGAAATCTTTAGCGACCTTTTTCTCCCTTTGGTGTCATAGAATCTGAGGACATCACCCACCTCAAGACAACTAAGGAACTGTTCGCTATCTACAAAAAGAACAACATCAGGAGACAAGTGTGCAGGAGGAGGTCCTGATCCTGTGTGTGATAACCAAACTTGTGCTGGGAAGATCACACTTCCCGTGGCGTCCTTCTTCGGAGATATTTTCATCACAGATGGGCCTGGCTTCATGTGATCAGTCCGCAGCTTAGGCCCAGCCAAATCCATTAGTATCTGACAAGGTTTCTCCAGCTTCATAGAGCTTCTTTTTATCCTACTTATGATCTCGCTCCAAACACTCGGGTCACCATGTGCACAATTAATCCGGAAGATGGTTGTCCCCTTACTGAGAAGGTCACTTACAAGTGTTTCATTCTCGGTAACTTCTTTGCCAATAGTTACCATAATCTGGGTCGTCCTTCCACCTTGACGTGGGCCCAACAATGAGTTTTCATGGGCTAATACCTTCCTTCTCATAGCGGATATTGTGAAGTCACCTTTCTTTATGTGGTCCAAAACTTGGAAAGAAGGTAAGCTATCTGAGACATTTTCAACATTTAAGTTCATGGAATTGGTAATTTTGTTGCTGCTCAGGGAGATTGACATTTTATTCTCCAACACCTGGATCCCTGCATCAATACTTGCAAGAATATATGGGTTGATTGTTTCCAAATTCAGAAGTCCAGCAAATGTAAGTTCTTCCTTGAGCTGCTCAATGTCAAGGCATTTTAATGCCATATAATGTATTAAGTTTGTTGCACTGACCAAGTAATTTCTGCCAAGAGACCAAGAAGATGAATGCTTGTTAATAAAAGGCAAAAAGATCAGAGTGTTCGACCCAGGAATATTTTGGCCAGAATTTGACTCATCCTAGAGCTCACGTCTAGGCAGTAAGCAAGGTATATCTAGAGATATTTTACTTAAACTCTGTGTGAAGGAGGCATCAATATTAGGTTAATCAATTAAAGAAGCCATCATTTTCAGTTATTGATTTGCTATCAGCCAGTCAAACCTGATTATTCATTGAAATAGTTCAATTCCGAAAACTAGGTCTGTCACTCAAAATGTACTAAGTATATGGGTCAAAATGACTCGGAATCTCTCCAACCATAAAAAAGAGTTGCAATAAGGCCTTAGAATTCACGACCCCCCTCATGATATTAAGGTTAGAAATGGAAATAATACCAACTTTAACCATCAGAATTGAAAAATCAATTTCATTTGGTTCTTCAAAACAGGGAACGGTCTGGATATTTGCAATTATACACAATAAAATCAGCTAAAGTATGAGGATTTCTATATCTAATAGATAATACATGAATTGGGACCATATCAATGGGATGTTGCCATGTGAAAATGATTGAAATTAATACAAAAAAGTGTTTAAAAGAAACTAGTTACGAGACTATAGTAGAAATAAGCTTGCAAAAGAGGTAACACATTAGTACTTCCTCAGGAAATTCATCACATACCTGTGACATAGTTTGAGTCGAGAAGCATTCCACTGTTCTGAGGCTAACACATGCAAATGAACAGCCTTTAACCTATCAAGAAGATTTTGTCGGTTCACTGGATAACCGAAGTCATCTTTTTTGGGGTTCACTTCTGAGTGCGAAACTGGTATAACGATATTAACATTTGAATTCTCTTGGAATTGATTATTTCCCGAAGGCGCAGAGATAGATTTGAGCATTTCATCATGTTTTGAGCTGCCTCTTTCAGGTAAGCTATTTTCTTTCTGATTGGCAAATACTATATGACATTTTCTAGTGTTCCTTGTATCTTTCAATTGCAACAGACTGAAACTATAACCAAAATCTGAAGTTGCAGTGAGAAATCTACATGTTGGGTCTGAAAATTTTCCCTTTGGGTTGATCAAATCCGAGTAATTAGCTCCTTGGAGAGCCTACACATGAAAACGATACATCAAAAAGCAAAAGCTTTAGAGAAAATCGATTGATGAAGTGAGAAGTAAGAGAACAGTTTAAAAGCTTTTTACTAAGCTCTAGATCACCCAGATTGATCACTCGCTTTAAGCATTTGACACTGCCAAAATTTCAAACCATGACTACCGCCCTGAGCATTCGAATTGCTAATGTCCAATCATGGGAAGATAGGCTAATGGGAGAGGAATACTAAAAGCGTCACATTACATGTCGAGCTTTAAAAGTCACACACACACACGCACACACACACACACACACACACACACACATATATATATTATGCTATACTCATTAAATGATATTATCAATCTATGGCCACTATAAATATGGGAAAATATAAGACTCGTCATAATATATATAAACATAGAGGAGGGAAAGTGATTGTGTACCTGGTATGGGTATGTTATCAAATGCAGCGTCATCTACAGGCTGATGGTCAGCAGCATAATAACTCAACACCTGAAAGTGGATCATAAAAAGCTCATTTAGAAAGAGATATATAAAACTGAAACTCGTTTTATTTCTCATATCAAAGAATTCAATATAATCCATCATATTTCATTTATTGTCTTCGACTCCCGAATAACCAAAAAAAGAGCAATATAAGCAACGAATAACTCTTCCGACATGAATAAGACATGGTCAATGGAGTTAGGTTTTAAACCATAATCAGCTTGAAAATGAACAAAATATAACTCAAACTCATAAACTTCATAACTATTAAAGGGAAACCATTGTATGACAAATGAAAAATGTGTGCGCGTATCAGGATAAAGCATTCATTTTTCTAATGTGAAGTAGTCTTAGAACGACAAAAATACTAAAATAGGACAATATGAAATATGGTTTTATCATCTAAATTACTCACCTTTTACCAAGAAAAAATATTGGCCGAGAAATAAATCAGAATTAGAATCATTTATGTAATTTGCAATAACTCCTTATAGGAACCCGAATTGAAATCACAAATAGATACCCTCGAAAAAACGCGAATTACTTCAGTTATGTGTTTCCTAATCAGATATAAGCTCAGTCATAATAATTTATTAACCCCAAATTCGATAAAAGCAAGCAATCCTAGTTTGTTGAATCCGAGTAATCAAAGATTAAGCACACCTTCTGATTAAATACAATCACTTACACTCTTCCTCTAATCACATACATACAATAATTGCAAAAAATATGACAACAATATCTCTCCGGAAGCAGTTATCTAGAACTACAAATTAGGGTTCTAACTAATATACAAATGAATTAGTAAACCAAAAATAAAATCAAGATCATATATTTACCACTAAGCCAATTCTTATGAACCCATATAGTATTAAACAAAATTACACTGAAAATAATATACGCTTCAATTACAGAAAAATTCAAGAACAGATATCAAGTGTAGGGTTTTTCTTTAACTCAAAGATGCATATTTTATCATCATCAAATAATTAGAGAAAAATTCCTAAATCAGAACCCTAGAAAGCAAAATGGAAGAAGAAGAAGAAGATGAAGATGGGTTTGAGAGAAAATGAGTGAGTACATACACAAGTAGTATCTATGAAGGGAGCTTCTTTTCTGTGTAATAGATAGAAAGAATGAATCAGTTCGGAGGAATCGAAAATCTGAAAGAAATGAAAGATGGCAGAAGCAGCAGCAGCAGCAGCTATATAAAGGATCGTGTGGGAAGCGCGTGCCTAAAGTTTTGTTTACATGTGGCGCATTCTGGACGGTAGGATGCTCCTTATGTCATAGGGAAAATGATTATTTGGGTAGTAAAAAGTTTCAAAATAGTTAGAAAAGCCCCAATCTTTTATTATTAGTCATTTTCTATCAAAATATTATGACTAATTAGAGGTTATGTTTGAAATAATATTGATATTTAGTATTCAGGTCATTTTCTAATATTTTAGTTCCCAAAATACCCTTTCACATCAGAACTCACTTTCTCTCTCGAAAACTCTGAAATTTTTTAGGGTTCTTCTTCTTCCATGCTTCTTCTCCGAATCTGCTTCTTCTTTGAAATCTTCTCTTCTGCTTTTTAGGGCTTCTTTCGTTCTTCTCTGATCCTTCTTCTTCATTGATCCTTCTTCTTCTTTGATCGTTATTCTTCGTCTTCTTTTTGCACCAGCTCAATTGATCTCGCACGACTGTTATCCTTGCAATGGCGATTTCCTTGAAGAAATTGATCTCGAAATCAGGAGTGGGTTAGGTTAGTATGTCTCTTGTTGTTTGTTTGATGATAAATTAAGCTGAAACTAGTTCTACTGGACCTGCTAATAGTGATGAGACTATTTTTTGTTATTGATTAACTTTGCAAGTTTTGTTTGTTGTGTTTATGTTTTCTTGAATTACTGAAACAAAAAGTTCCGAATCTTATTGGTGGAAAATTTGTCGATTCTAAATCAAGTTCCAAGATTGACGTTATAAACCCTGTAAGATTAGAGATTTTACCTGTTTAGTTTTTTGATTGATTTGATGATACAAAATCAGTGCTTTATCTTCTAAATTTTGTTCATTTTAGTTGTTGTTGTTGATGATATTTGAAAGGCTACTCAAGAGGTAGTTTCTCACCTACCACTAACTACACATGAGGAATTTGAATTCAAAGTTGCAGTTAGTGCAGCAAAACAAGCTTTCCCTTCATGGAGAAATACTCCCATCACTACGCGCCGGCGAGTCATGTTCAAGCTGCAAGAGCTCATTCGAAGAGACATGGTGAGTTATATAATTAATGTTTAAAATGATTCGGAATGAGATTCTTTTTCGTTTTCTTTCAGTTGTTTCTCATCTTTACTGCTTTATTACTTATTCAGGATAAAATTGCTACGAGTATAACTACAAAACAAGGGAAGACATTGAAAGATGCCCACGGTGATGTGTTCCGTGGGTACGTTTTTGTGGCTTGAAGATGGCACAGAGATCTATAGAAGAGTTTCCCGGAACTTCTTGGTTTTTGGTGAAACATAATTATTACTTTTATCAATTTGTTTTCTCGATAGATATAGTGCAGAGACCGAAATTAATTTATATTTATTAATTGTGGTTGTTCTACAAGATCATCACACTACCAGGCCATATGGGTTATTCATTTCTGTAAAGCTTGATATCTTACAACATTAAGTCTTCTGAACTGAGTGTAACATACTTATATTACTTTAGGTAATCGAACTGGGTGCAACACCAACTATTGGAGACTGTGCTATGATATTGCGGTCGGCTATAAGAACTCCTCTCCCTTCAGCTTTTTAGAAAATCCTGCAGACTACGCACAGCCTTGGTTACGTCTTTGGGAGGTAAGTTCAAGCTCATTGCTCAATAACATGCATGAATGGAGACTGAATGTGATATGCACGCCATTTATGTATCGATTTTACAGCATATAATATAGGTGATGGGGGAAACCGACTTCCTTGGTTGCCCTTTAGGAGCCTTAGAATTTTCCCAGAATATTATAGTCACTATGTACGAAAGAGCCTCTACAGAGGTTTACTTCAACCAAATGATAAATTTCTATTTAAGATCCAAACTTTATCAAAACAAAAATATAATCAACTAAAGCTATTGAAATCGTTCTAGTCATTGTCTTACTTATAGGAGACAAACCATGTGTTATCGCGTTCTGTGTACCTATTGAAAGAAAGAAACTAGACAAACTTCGAAAGGAAGTTCAACATCTAAGAAAATAGGAAGTAACTATATAAAAAACAAACAAAATATAGAGAAATGTTGGTTCTCTATAATCGTCATGTCATGGGCGGGTCTCGGCCAAACCGGTTGATTTTTCGTGTCAGAATGATCTATAGGAAATTCAGTAGTGTTAGAATAAGACTAAATTAACATTGTTATGTGCCTTTCATTTCCCTAAAACGCTTTGGGTCTTTTTCATGAAATTTCTTCTATATGCTTCTGGTGGTTAATCATCTGTCTAGGTTTGCTTGGTATCCTCTTAATATTTTAAATTGCAAAATCATAGGGTCAGGAATTATTTACTTTTAACTTCCCTTGACACCTCAAAAGTATGTGATCAACTGCTAATTATCTGCATTTACAAATATTCAAGGAACACCAAGCAAATAAAATCAACTTCAACACTTCTTCACAGACAAGACAATTTGTGTCAAACCATTAACCCAGTAAAGACTTTATTGAATTGCTAGGCAGTCTTTTGCTTTTTTGTCATTATCTTGAACTATCATTTCTTCACTGCGAGAAATGCTCGAATTCAATCTAAATAACATGAGATACTAAATACCTTTATTTTTCTATCTACTGTGGTTGTAGCTCTTTTGTACGACGAAATGTGTCTTGATCTTGGGGAGCTCGATGCAGCCATTGCAATTGTTGCAGACATGGAAACCGCAGGAATCAAAGTCCCAGATCAAACCCTAGACAGGGTAATTTCATCTAGACAGGGTAAAGATAATAGTGGTAGTGAGGAGGAATCTTAACGACTCTTATGACTTCACTTTTTATCCTGTATGAGTGTTGTATCATAGAATCTAGCATCTAACACAAGTCCAAAATACATATCTGAGAGAAGTGATACAAATTTGATGTAGCATAGAAATTTACCCAGTTAGTTCCATAGGTAATAAGCTGATGTAATGAACATTCTCGTTGTATGTTTAGTCATCTCTAAGAAGCAGTATATCAGTAAACTTAAGGAGCTTCTTGTTTGATACTTTTCCCTTACAAAGTTCCATACTCATTTCATCTTTTTTCTTTTGGTTTTGTTGCTATTACGATTCGGGTTGGACATTGAAACACCCGTTCCATCATATATTATCTTAGATTCATACCCGACTCAAGCACATCAAGGGTTTCTCCCTTGGATAGCTTAATCCTCTCCCTTGTAGAAGCTCTCATGTGAACGTGAAGACGTAAACATGTGCAAACTGAGTTTGCATTGTCGCACGTGCAAACGAACGCAGTTTGCAAAATCGCAAATGCAAACTCAGTTTGCAATATCGCAAATGCAAATACATGTTTGCAGATGCAGGTTGTATTATGCAAACACATGTTTGCTATCTATATTTTGCAAACACAGTTTGCAGTTTACACTATGCAAACACATGTTTGCAGGTCAGATTGTTGCAAACACGTTTGCATAACAGATTTTTGCAAACACGTTTGCAGAAAAACGTAAAGGAAAAAAATACCGTTTGCATGACAGATTTTTGCAAACACGTTTGCATAACAGATTTTTGCAAACACGTTTGCAGAAAAACGTAAAGGAAAAAAATACCGTTTTTTTCTAGTTTTTTTTTTTTGAAAAAAAAGTATTGAAAGTGGATCTTGTTAGAAAGCTAATGAAAAATCATTTCTAAATATATAATTTTTATAGAAATCCGACATCTCAAACAAAAGTTATATCGATTTAAAATTTAAAGAAAAATAAAAGAATTTAGTTACACAAAATGACAAAAGAGGGTATTTTAGTATTTGGACACTTTTTGACCTGAATAATAATTTTCAAATGTTTGGTGCTTTTCTACTCATTTTCAATATTTTTTTGACCTTTCTAGAAATTACCTCTATGTCATATTCAAGGTGTTTTTTTTGAGAGTTATTTCTTTTTTGACCCCCTACTTTGTGACCAGCTTCTTTTTGTGACCCCTTATTTTTCGTAACTTCAAACTTGGTCTTCTTTTGTTAACACCGTTAGTTAACTTTCTTGGTTAATTTTTTTCCTTTCCATAATTGCCCTTGCTATAAAATTGATTTTGTAAATTCAAAATTAGCCCCTTTTTAAACTAGGGAAGAAAAATACACTAGAAAGTAATTCCTTTCAAGACAATTACTAATTGTTGAGTTGTGAACAAGAACTCTGGAGGTGTCTTGAAAGGACTTGCTATAAAATTGATTTTGTAAATTCAAAATTAGCCCCTTTTTAAACTAGGGAAGAAAAATACACTAGAAAGTAATTCCTTTCAAGACAATTACTAATTGTTGAGTTGTGAACAAGAACTCTGGAGGTGTCTTGAAAGTGATTCCTTTCAAGACAAATACTAATTGAGTTAGCAACAGTTTTCTCTCTGTGACAAATTTTTTCCTCTTTGTAACCTACACATGTACCCTAATTATTTTCATTTTCTCTTTCATCTCCTTAATCTCAAATGATTAGTAGACATATTAGTTTTTTTTTTTGTTTGTTGAGAGATACATATTAGATTGAGTGCTAAAACTTCTATTGATTTCATACTTTGATAGGATCAAATTAAACTTTATTAATTATTTATTGTTAACATAGGACCAGAGAACCTATACATGATTACTCGACAAGAGTTTAGTAAACACACAATTTTTCCTCTAACACTTCAGTTTCTGATATTTTTATTTCCAAGACAAAAGATATAGAACGAAAAAAAAATATTTATAGTTATATTTGAAAAATAGGACAAGGTATTAATTTATCTTAATGACTATTTACAAACCAATATGCATTTTTAGCTTCTTCCTACTTAACAATACTCATTATTTTCACTTTTTTTTTTTTGATGAAGGTCATTATTTTCACTTAGCAGGGCAGTATGAAATACAAACCAAAATAATGTGACAAACAAATATGAATTTACTCCCGTAAATGGGGCAACTCCTTGATGGGGCTACGTTACTTTGTAGGTTGTAGCTAGACCAAGCCCCAGATAGAACCCACTTAAAAGCTTTGTCCGCACAACTCAACAAAAATGTTGAATATCTTGTGACTGTAACCTTGAAAAGCTTTAACAATGTGACATGGGTACGTAAATTTATCTGTGGCTAGCTGTTTTTGTTCGCTAGATATAATCATTGTCATTGAAATGTTAACTAAATCCGATACTAGTTCAAGTGCTCATTAATTAGATAGCAGAGATACCCTTGATCCCATTCAAACCTAAGACATATACTTTCTCGATAAAGGGTAGACCTATGATTGTATAATGGGCTTCATATTTGCAAATGAAGTGATCTACCCTAGGTATCTTTATGCAGGATTATGAAGTGTCAACATAGATAGTGTATTTTTTTTCTCAACAAAAAAAAAAAAACGATAGTATTTTTCCAATAAACAACACTTGTTAGATCAACCATTAAATTTATATCATTGAATAACTAGATTTAAACTATAGTCAACTTTAGTCAATTTGCTCGCTTCCAAACTCCATACCACTAATCATTGGTTTAGTTTTTATTTTTTTTTGTTAAGGAATCATTGGTTTAGTTAATACTATATTTCTTCTCCATTTCAAAAGTTGAGAAAAATACTAAAAAGGACCTAAAGACATGTGATATATGAGCAGAAGATAAAATAAAATAAAATATTGTAAGGTAAAACCCTTTAAAGAACATCAAAATAGAAGAAGCCCACATACAAGGGCTTTAAAGTTACCCGGACTAGTTAAAAAATACTTAGAAAGGCAAAATTGCATATCTAATGTATATATAGTGACAAGTAGTAGTTTGAGAAGCAATTTTTTGCTGTAAAATATCGTTAATAATTCAAACATAAAGAACATAAGAAAAATTGAACTTAACAATTTACATAAGATGGGGTATAATTTGGGACTAAAAGTGCAAATATATATGATTTAAGGGCCAATATAGATTTAATTTAAGAAATTAAATTAAAAGATGGAAAGTGGGAGAGGATTCCAACTTGTGGGAGTGCAAATGTATCATGAAGTGTTTATTAAAGGGGTCTGAGTTGATATATGGGATGCACACCAAGTCGACAATGAAATACATAGGACGGAAAACATATGCATGATTATTCAACGAGAAGAAGAGTGTAGACAGCACTTCCATCTTATTGAAATCGAGTTTTGATTGGCTAAAGTCAGTTTTCTCCAACATTTAAACTTGTGAAATTATTGTTGTTAAGAACAAAAGATGTGGAAGAAAATAGAAATATAGATGTGTTTGAAAGATACGATAAGGTATTATTAATTTACTATTTATAAACCAATATGCATTCTAAGCTTGATCCTACCTAACAAAACTTATTGTTTTCATCTAGGAGCACAGGGTAAGTGTGAGAGGAAACCAAAATAATGTGACAAACAAACATGCATGAATCGACCGGGTAAAGGGAGCAACTCCTGGATCGGGCTTGTTTACTTTAGTAGCTAGACCAAGCAGAAGATAAAATCCAGTAAAGACTTCATATATATTGGCGCAACTCAACAAAAATGTTGAATATCAAGTGACTAATCTTGAAAAGCTTTAGCAGTTTAACACATCTACCTAATCTATCGGTTATTAGCTGTCAATGTTCGCCACATACATTTGTTGAAATGTTAGTTAATCCAAGTGGATAATTAATTGGATACAAACCTAAGACATATGTACCTTCTCTAGAAAAAAGACAGATCGTTGAGTGTATAAAGGGCTTCATATTTGCAAATGAAGTGAATATATAGATAGTATTTTTCCAATAAACAACACTCGATGAAGGTCCGAAATCCAACATTCTAGAGCGCCATTCAACATAAACCATTCAGACAATTAAGACTTTTCTGAAGAGTCGGTGACAAAATGACAAATTTGCTTCCAATTAAACTAGAGAATTAGAACTTAAGAATTGGAGATCAACATTTCTTTGTTATGAACTTCATCATGGTATTAGTCTCGTCAACTAAGTAGGTGTTTCATCAATCTTACTAGTTACTATGATATAGTGATGTTTTTCAGACGTCAAATACTCAAAGATTGACTAAGGTTTTCTGACTTGTTAAGCAGACATTGACACATCAAGGATCCTCGTCCTTTATACATTTAATAAATCCTTGTGAAGGGGTACAGTGGTTTATCCGAATGGATGGAGTTTTCTCACTTTTGTAATCCTCGTGAAGAGGATATATCGATTAATGTGATCCATCATATGTGCTCTTATAAATACCAAAGTGTCATTAAGAACAATCTATAATTTGTTCAGGATTAGTCTCGGTATTTAGGGTCGGCCTAAGTATTTGGGAGGCCCTGGAGTTAAAATTGGGGTCCTAAATAATAATTGAAATTTATGATAATGTATATAGGAGGACTTGAATCGATTTAAAACTATTAATCAGTGATCTACAACTTCTATAGTATAAAAAGTTTAGTTTGAATATAGTCATGATTTTGAAGCTGACATATAAAAATCTAAATCAAAAGACCCTTCATCACGTTGAGGCTCAAAGGGACCACTTTGGTCGAGGCTCAAAGGGACCACTTTGGTCGCTTTGGGCCCTAGCCGCCCATGCCGCACTCGGTTGTGTTGTAGATGATATAAATACTACAAGCATAGACATCGAATTTCTACCTAGATTTTTGAAAATACAAATATGGGGAGTGTTAATCTTTAAATTCAACCGATAGCATCTCCCCATGTTGATATTGTTAGTATTAATCTTTAAATTCATCGGCTAACATTCCCCATATTAATATCAGGAGTGTTAATGTACACCGAACTACTAACACGGAGCACAGGACGAGGGAACGTATGCATGATAATTCAAAAAGGTAACAAAAGGACACTTCAATCTTATTGGCTAAATTCAATTTTCTCCAACATCTCAATTTTCTCAAATTTGTATTTTCCACAGAAAAGATATGGAGCAAAACCCAAGTATAATTATAGACATGTTTGAAAGATATTATGAGGAATTAAACTATTTATCAATCAATATGCATTCAAAACTTCTTCCTACCTAACAAAACCCATTATTTTCATTTAGGGACATAAGGTAAGTATGAGATGGAAACCAAGACAAACAAACATGAATTGACTTCGTAAAGGGGACTAATCGGCTGGGTTAATTTGTAGCTAGACCAAGCCCAAGACAAAAGCCAGTGAAAAGCTTTATATCGGAGCAACTCAAAAGAAAATGTCAGAATATTGCGTGACTGTGATCCTGAAAAGCTTCAACAGTGTGACATGTCTACATAAAGCTATTTCCGTGATTAGCTGTCAATATTTGCCAGATATACTCGTTGAAATGTTAGATATATGGGAGATTAATCCAAGTGATACTTATACCAATGATCTCATTCAAACCTAAGACATATGGTAGATCAATGATTGTATAATGGGTTTCATATTTGCATATGAAGTGAATACATATATAGTATTTTTCCAATAAATTAGACTCATTGAATGATGGAAATCCAAATTCTTTTTGATAAACAAGAGAGTCATTCAACCTAAACACTGGGATAATTAAAAGTTTACCTAGTGGATGACAATTATTGGAAGAAAAAACTTTTATATCCACCAATAAAAAATCCCACAAAAATAACATGATGCTTGTGTTGACCCTTTCTCATTCTCTTTCAGTTTTTCTTGTCACTTTTAATTCGCCCTACTTCAGGATTTTTGGAAGAATAAAAGTTGTAAAAGAATTTTGGAGGAATTGTTCTTTATTATTCTCTTTCACTATTGGAAGTCATGTTCTTTTGCCTTAAAAACTCAACAATTTGTTTTTCTGAGTTTGAATCATGTTACTTTAGTTTGATTTTTTTTTACGGACAATACTATTTTTAATGTTATAGTATGCCCTTGTCAATTGTAATGAAGAAATCTATAAAGTTTGTTTCCTTTGATCGTCCTTTCCATTTTCCTTTCTAAACTAGTCATCGTTTTAAAAAATCTTCATTTCTTCTTCTATGTTAATAGCATAATCTTTGTATTTCTCTCACATTTCTAAATAATTAAAACTATCTTGTTAATTGTTACGAAGAAATATTGATTAACAAGATTCAATGTTGTCAATTCTGATTTTATCGAATTAAATGACGGTGATCAAACTCTGGTTATCTAACGTCATTATACTTTGTGTAACTCAACTATTATCCCATACATTAGTTGAGCTACTACATCATGTGCTTTAAGGAAAAATTGGTGAGAATTAGTATGTAAATGCCTTTTCAACATCTAAACGTAACCATTGAATTTTAGTTTTGTTGGGCTAAATTCAGTTCTCTTCAACATCTCAATTTTTCAAAAATTTTATTTTTACCCGAAACATATATATCAAACAAAACAGAAATATAATTATAGATAAGTTTGAAAGATTCATTAAAATGTTAATTTACCTCAAGGACTATTTATAAGACAATATACATTATAAAGTTCTACCCACCTAACAAAACTCATTCTTTTCATTGAGAAGCATAGGGAAAATGTGACAAAACAAACATGAATTGACCCAGTAAATGGGGCAACTCTTGGATCAGCCTGGGTTATTTTGTAGCAAGACTAAGCCCAAGATAAAACCCAGTGAAAGCTTTATATAGGCACAACTCAACACAAATGTCGGGTATCGCCTTACTGTAATCTTGAAAAGCTTTAACAGTGTGACATATCGACGTAAATTTACCTGTGATTAGCGGTCAATGTTCACCCGATATATTTGTTGAAGTGCTAGAAAAATGCGAGATTAATCCAAGTGATAATTAGATATCAGAGATTTGATATCATTGATCCTATTCAAACCTAATATGTAGGTACCTTCTCCAATAAAAGTTAGATGGATGATAGTATAATGGGCTTCATATTTGCAAATGAAGTGAATACTACACAATACTTTTCCTATAAACAACACTCATTGAAGGATCCAAATCCAAAATTCATTTTGCTAAAGAAGAGAGCCATTCAACATAAACCACTCATATAATTAAAAATTAACCAATGAGTTGATGACTTTTAGATTATTCTTTTTTTAAATAAATTGTAATGTTTTTAATAAAATCTTATTCAGTTTTAGTGGTTGTGTAAAAGACAAAATATTAAAAAAAAATTATGTCAACTTTGTTTTCTATTTCTTTTTTCTAGAAATCTTTTGCAGATTTTTTTTTAACAACTAAAGTGGTTACTATTTTCTTTTATTTAAAGAAAAGTATGAATATTTTTTTTTGCTCTTGATGACCAAACTTTAAGACGGGTAAATTATCGAAGACTACAAAAGGACTAATGGAAGGCGTGCTCTCTCTCTCTCGGTCATGGGTCTCTAGGGCTTTGAGTTAGTAATGCCTGCATCATTGGAGTTGCAATTTGGTAGTTTTGTGGTCTATAATAATGGATTTTTAGCTAGGGCTATCCATTATTCATTAGTTGCTGCTTTTAAGGATTAAGCTAATCTAACATTTCAAGCTTTTTTTTGTTTTGCAACTAAAATTTCAAGCTTAAGAAACCATTAGTGATTGATATAACAAAAATAATGGAGTGATATTCTTTATTTAGTTTTGAAAAATGTCTTTTGTTTGGTTGTATGATTCGTATGGTAAAGAGACCATTACTCTCTCGTTAAAACTAATGTTACAATTACAAATTTTCTTGTTGTTTTAACAAAGTTTAAGACAATTATATTTCGACGATAAATCTTAATAGAAGGCATATGTTTTGTAAAAGATACATTCTTTTAATTATGACAATAACTATCGTAAACAACTAAACCACTAATTTATAACTTAAGTTCATACAATACTTTCGTCAAATAATGCCATGGTTGGGCCAGTAGTACTCTCTAATCGTCAAAATTACCCATAATTGTAATAAAAACAACTAAAATCATGGTCCTATTAGCAAGGGAGTGGTAGTGACCCAAAGCCAAATAAGAACAAAAATCAAGAAAAGCTGTGTGAAAGGGAGAGAGCTCAGTGTCATGGCATCCTTCCATTCTAGAGAGAGAAATATTACATGTGTCTTCCAATTCTAGAGAGAGAAAGAGCATGTATCCCCGTATGGCCCTATCTTTATGACATGTTCCAACTCTAGTTCTTGTGTTGGGTATGAAAAGTGGCCCTTCTTGCACCACTCATATTATGATATTCAATCCTTTTAGTTAGATATGAGGCATGCAAATATCCTCTCCATATCTAGGCTTATGTCTTTATTTGGTCTCATATAACGTGCTCTTGTGGACACCACTCTTATCTTAACTTTTCTAACAATTAATCACACATTTATTTATTAAACCAAAAAAGATAGAGAAAAGCTCTTTGGATCCTCATGCAAATTTGTTTTGCATTCACTTTATATTTTTTGGGTGGCTTGTAGTAGAATAATCTAGTGGGTATATTGTTCTCCAATATAATTATCATATGCTCTTCCGAAGTAATATAATGTTGTGGAGTCATTGTTCCTATTTTTATAAAAGAGCTCTTTTTTAGTGAGTAATTTTATTGCTACAAAAAAATTACAATAGTTATACGTTAAAGTATACTTTTAATTATCTCTGGAAGATTTTAAATTTTAAGACAAATACTAGTATAAATGATCCGGAAAAATCAATTTTATAGGAATAAAATCTTTTTGTATAAGCATTAAAATTTTGTTGTATTTGATAGATAGCCCCATATAATAATATCCAAAATATTAGATAAACTGTTGATTTTCAAAGTAAAAAAAAAGGTACATTTAACAAAAAAAAAAAAGTATAAAAAAAAAGGAGAAAAAAATAGTAAATAACTTTCAAAAAATTGCAGAAGATCTTGAACTTAGTTTCTACATTTCTCCATCTCATATTAGGGCATTTAGTGGGACCACCTTTTCACTACAATGTGGATAGAATTGTTTGGACTGTCTTGCTCTCTATGTGGTTGCCCTAGACTAGAAGTCAAAAAGTGTATTACTCTTACATCAAATAAATTAACAATGAAAAAGAAAAAGTTAAGAAGGGGGGTGTTAGTTAGTAAAGTGATTAGGGTATAAAATTTTCATTTTTCCCTCATGAGACTTTGGAATTTTTTCTTGTTTGGAAATTTAGAGTCCATCATGTGAAGCTTCACTTTGTTATATAAACTTTTCCATCCAAAGGCTGGTGGAATCAACATCTATGTGATAAATGGTTGGCAACACTTGCTAAAATTCATTTGTAGTGGGTGATTATTATCCATTAGATCTCAATCACATTAAGAGAAACGTGTTAAAGGATAGTAGTATACGTAATTCTACTGATGTTTTCGGTTTAAACTTATAAGATTGCGTTGCTTTCATAAATTAATATATAGGTGTAAGATAATCACTCTAATCACTTGAAAATTGGTTCGTCAATGTGTTCCTCTTGGTGTAGAGCAAATTGGTTTTCATAAAAGATTTCATTTCTCATTTTCTTGGAGAGCTTGTTTTGCTTTTTTGATGTGTATGTCTGATAGTTTAGTATTTAATTCTTCTATGAATTGATCATAGGCACCGTTGTAAACACATACAGTAACATATGGCGCACGAAAAATAGTAAAGGCGCCGCTAAGCACTTGACCTTTGTGCTGCAAAGCAAAAGGATTAATTCTAAGATGCACCCATATCATAAAGAACTTTCATATTTGGTCCTCATATTTTAATGTTCACCTTGGAGGCGCACCACACAGGTGTGGTTGAACCGTTAATTGCGGAGCTATTCTAGGGTTTGACAATCACTAACTTCTTTTTTTAAAACAATACTTTTATTTGAAAGGAACATCACTTCTTGAGTTCTTTGTTGTTTACTTTCACATTTGATCCTTGTCAATCCGTTGATTGCGGTTGGGACCCCAATAGAGTTGTAGTGGAAATTCTTTCTTTAATTTTTTATTTGAATATCATTTTCTAAGATAATCCCATTAAATTGGCTTATCTTCTTTACATTACACAACAAGTCTGCTGATATACATATTTTGTATTGACGGAAAACGATAATGTTTTATTGACTCTTTATTTTTCGAGATATAGACGTTTCATCTCCATTGCAAAAAAAAAAAATGAATTGTACGTTTGCAATGGTATGATTATAGAATTGTAGTTTAATATTGTTTATGACTTGAAAAAGAATTCTAATGATACGACGTACTTATAACAACGATGAGATATTTTTTAATTGTACGTTTTTTTATTATTGTTGTCTAACTACGGTAATGTGTTATACCAATAGTTTTTTTAGGTATTACCAAATTGTCAATGTTAAAGAAGAAATAATATTTTACAGTCTTATGTTGCATTTGACTGGAAAGCTAATTATATATCTTTTTAACCATGTACCTCGATCATTTCTGGAAATCTCACTAAACTTCATCAATATGTTATTTGATTGATGATTCAAAGAAGAAAAAATTTGTAAATTCAGCCAACTCAAATTTCAGAATTCTGATCTTTAATGCAAATGCATTTTCATGTATCAAATACCACTATAGAATATGATTCTTCGTACTCTCTACCTAAAATAGTGTTTAGCAATGGCCCTTCCTTTAACATGTCAGCCAGCCTAGGACATGGGTTTGTGTCCTTTTTATTTTGTTTTTTTTTTTATGAAGTGTGTCCTTTTTATTTGGGAAGGTCAAACTTGTATTATATACTGTATTATATTAGATGGTGTAGATTGTCTCCTTATATGATCGAGCAAGGTCAAACTTGTATTATTTTAGACGGCCTAGATTGTACCAACGAATACTTGAGCCATCTGTACGGCACATGCCCCAAAATTAAAAGAGCAAAGTTCGGAAACCATATTTTCTTTGAAGTTTCAAAAAAATATATTTTAAGAATATTGCATAAATGTTCTAAACTCAGATCAGATTTGCATTTATTTCATACAGAGCTTGCTTCAAATTAGATTCTCTATTATAAGAACTCCCATTTTACCAGGATACTAATTGAAAATGTTTATTTATATTTGATGGTGTTTGATTTTTCTCTTTTAATTGAGTTTGAATCGCTGAATATAAAGATATTTAAAATCAATTTGTTTTAATTTAATTTGTTCTAGTTGGAAATATAATAAGCTTTTCAAGCTATGTTAGATTTTTATCTTCTAATTTAACCTTGGTTTACATTTAATTGAAATGGAGCAAGAATTAGATGGCGAAAGCGAAAGTCCTTATTGATTCGAGCTAATAATATTTTGAGATTTATACAAATTGTGTTTGCTATAGAGCTTCCATACAACTTTACAATAGTTGGGTCATAGAGATCCATTTTTTTAATAGAGTAATCCAATTCTATCTCTTGAGAATATATTTACATATTTCTTGTTTCTCCATTTGATGTTATTATCATTAACTGCCCCTTTAAATTTTTATTCATGATTACAAGATAATACAAAACAAACATAATTCTCCATTATTTTTATTTTTTTAAAATTTTAATTTCAAATTTATGCATTATTAAAAGTTTAATTATTAAAAAACACAATGAATGGTTGCCAGGACAAGGTTGGAAAGATTTGGTTGTAGGTTTATTGTTATGATGTTTATTAGGGCGCCCTTATAAATTAAGAAGCATGAGATATAACCAAAGAGAATGATCATCTTCTTAGAGTGTTTTTTTTCCCTTCATGGAATATTGTACCACACAAACCCATACTTTTGATGCACACACAATCCCATGTTTGAAAAGAAATATTCTAGACGGCTAGATCAAGCTACCATCATACTTTCATGGGACCCTTTATTCATGGCATAAATAGTTAAAAACCCTAGATCCTAATACAAGGACAATGCTTGCCTTCTATCCCATGTGATCATGAAGAATTTTAAGGACATAGTTTAATCTTCTTCTTCTTTTTTGTTGAAAAAGGACATAGTTTAATAGGAAAGGATTCATCTTGACAACCTTGCCACATCAACTCATCTTCTTCTTTGCAACAAAAAAAACTCATCTTCTTCTTGATTTTCTATTTGGACGCCTCAAATTATTGGTCGTGTCACTATTTTTACATCAATTTAATGAAATTCACGTGTTAAACTTTCTTCTTGAATCTTTACGTGCCCTCTTAGATTATGTCTCACTAGTATTTCTTATTATCATCACCAATTATTAGTTGGAGTGGTTATCAAGTTAATTTTTCATCTTCTATATCTTATATTCGAAAAATACATATTATATTATTTTTCTAAAAAAGTAAAAACAAATAAATGCAGTCTCTACTTAAATATTGCTAGAGGTACACAATTTTGTTACAATAGCTCTAATGTTGATTTTCACTCTGCCAAACCGTAGACTCATCGTGATGGTTGTTCTACATCATTTTTATGGACTTCTTTATCAATGCTGAAGATTAATGTACAATTTCAAAATAAAGCGATAGAAGTTAAATAGCAAAGCTCGCTATTAATCTTGCTATAAACACTAGGAAGAGTGGCATGCATTGCATACTCATATTTTACTCCTATATGCTATGCATCTCAACATGTCATCAATGTTATGAATCCTATATCTAATGAATAGATGTTATGTTCAAATTAAAAAAAATAAAATAAAGTGATAGAATCAATATTAGCTAGGAAGTTGGTCCAACTTTATTGTCGTATAAACTATCTACAGAAAGAAGTTGGGAGCTCTCTTAATTAACTTATACTATGGGTTCTCAATGTAGTCGGGGACTCGGGGGCAAGTCACAAAATCCAATCCAGGTTTCCTGCTTGTTCATCAACAGGAATTCAAGACAAAGCCAAGCACTGCAACGAGTCATGAAAACGTCTTGCGCATATATAGTGAGATCGTGTTGGAGATATGGTCCAAGCTCCATTAAAAAATGATCAGACTTAAAAACATCCTTTTTGACAAACAATATATTTTGGTAGTGAAATTCTTTTATCCGTTAAGAGTATGAATACCCTGAATCACCCAAAGGTTAGAACGGAATCAAAAGTAACTAGATCTTTTTAGTTTTAATTTTCTCCAAACTAAGTGGATGGTTTCATATTTCATCAAAAAAAAAAAAAAAAGTGGATGGTTTCATATTTATGTGGGACAAACCATAGTTGAAGATTGATACTCCATATGGTTTTAGTGATAAAATCAAATCAAATCTCATGTGGCCCAAATAGTTGTTAATAAGTGAGATGGGTGTAAATAGAGTGTGAATAAATGGGAAAAAGAAAAAGTTGGGCAACCCAAGACAATTTTAGGGTAAGAGACAAGTTTTCTGAAACCTTTTGACTTTTGACTAAACTTTTACTAATACCTTCCTTGTCACAGTAATTTTAAACTCCAAATAGTAATCTCTTTTAACCTGCAAAATTTCTAAAAATATAATTAAAAAATTAATTAGAACAATTAAAAGTAAAAAATATTAAATGTATAACAGTAAAAGTTCATGGGAACTCTCCACCGACCCTTCTCATTTTAGAAGGGCAAAAAGCCAGAAAAACCCACAGTCCACACCCACTCTGTTTTGTTCTTACTCAACCGTTTCTTCTTCCATTAATGCAATAAATATAAAGTATAATTTTATTTTTTGAAAAAGAAATTTAAATAAATAAAAACCCAAACATTTAATAATCTCTGCCAAATTTCAGAGCTCATTGGGACCTCCATATATAGATCCTTCATATCTTCCAATTTCTTCACCCCTCTGTTTCTCTCTCCCTCTCTTTAAGTTTGTTCTGTTCTGTTCTATCTCTCTCTCTACTCTGGTTCTTTGGGTAGGTTTATCACAAGTTTTAGCTGATAAATCTTACCAACATTCCCATTTTTTCTTATTATAATCTTCTAATCACTTCCCATTTGAAGAAGATTTCTTGTTTTCTTTTTTTTTTGCTTCCATTTGGTTGTAATTTCTTGTTACATACCAGATCTGTTTTTCTCTCTCTCTCTAAATCAAGTTATTTCTTGATATTGTTTTGATTGTTAATGGAGAAATTACAAAAACCCATTTTCATGGTTCCTCTGTTTCTTCATTTATTACTTTTTTGGTTACCATCAGTTTTTGCTGGTCATGATTATGGTCAAGCTTTAAGTAAGAGTATTCTCTTCTTTGAAGCTCAAAGATCTGGTTATCTTCCTAAAAACCAGAGAGTTAAATGGAGATCTCATTCTGGTCTAAATGATGGAAAAATTAGTGGGGTAACTTCTTCATCTTCTCTCTCTCTCTCTCTCTCTCTCTTAAACTTCTATTCCCATTTCCCAAATATCTCAAAATACAATCCCAATTTTCAAAAGTTGATGTTAGAATTTAATTTTTTTAATGGGTACCCATTTTAGTATTGATTTAGATAAATCATTTGATCTATTTTGTTTGTGAAAATTGTTAATATTTAGTTCTAATTTAATAATTTGGGTGGAGGGTTTTTTGTAGGTGAATTTAGTGGGAGGGTATTATGATGCAGGGGATAATGTGAAATTTGGGTTACCAATGGCATTCACAGTGACAATGATGTCATGGAGTATAGTTGAGTATGGTAAACAATTGGAAGCAAGTGGTGAACTTAAACATGCAGTTGAAGCTGTTAAATGGGGAACTGATTATCTCATTAAAGCTCATCCTCAACCTAATGTCTTATATGGGGAGGTAAAATCTACTAGTATCTAATATTACTAACCCTTTACAGTTTGAACTCTATAGTCTCTATTTGAGAACCATGCATATCTATATACTAGGGTATAACCCGTGCCCGTGGGGCACGGACAGTTCTTCCGATTGCTTAATAGATCGAGCAAACTATGTGAATGAGCATAAATTACAACTGAATGGCTCACTACTTATTCGTCATGTTGGTAGTTGTTTACTTTCCTCAACATGACATTCTTATAAGCCCTTACAATGTAAGTTTCAATGTAAAAATAGTCTTAAACCAATAAGTTCAAACATTTAAACATTCCTAATCAGAATACTCTAACACCTGGATGTGTATGTAACATGAACATCCAAAATGTAAGAAACATAATGAAGAACTAATCACAAAATTTACAGGAGATTCTTTTGTGACCAACAAAATCTCTGGTTGTTCTTTAACTTCAACCTGCAAAAAAGACCAACAAAAAGATGGATTAGAGTTGTAAAATTGAGCTGATACACTGAATCATAGATAACTGATTTTGAGTTTAATCTAGACCACACCAAAGATAAGAACCATACAAAATTAAAAATATAAGAAAATTGACACACGTGGTGCTGCTATAATGCGTCGAAAGAAGCTAAAGAAAATTGCAGTCTATAAAGAGAACTGTTTACTAAATGCAAAACACATCTGCCAGCGCTATTTCAGGAAGCCTTAAGGAACTCAAAGAGCAAATGGTACAAAATCTGTATAAATAAATGACGGGTGAAGAGTTCTTTCTATAAGAGGTCTCACCATTAATCATCAAGGAATAAAAGCAAATTGAAACTGCATGAAGATTTCTATAGACAAAAACAAATTGAAACTAAATATTGGTAACAGGTTAGTTTCAATCATACAGAGTTCTATAAAGATGCCTAGAGGGTTTGGACATCCAATTTAGTTAATTTCTCAGTCTTCATTTAAGTACATGGCGACAAAGGATTAGGGCTAAACATCCCATGAATCTAGAAAGGCCTAGTTATAATACCAGAGAAGGCAAATGAGCAACATAACTATGAAGTCCTAATTAAGTCAACCAAGAACACACCGACCTACCTCGAGAGAGAGAAAGAGGTTCTAAGCGTGTGCGAGAACGATTTTCCATGTGCGTTCGAGAGAAAGAGCCACAGAAAGAGAGAATACCTGAGATCAGAGAGGGTTGCGTGAGAGAGGGAGAGAGAAAGGACGAAGTCGCAGTGAACCTTAAGAGGCAAAGAATTCACTAAAACTGTAGACAGCAAGAGGCAAATTTTTTTAGTAAACTACATAGAGAGAGACGTGACAAAATGTTAATAAAAGATCCTAATCACGAAAATATTGATAACGGAAGTGCCAAAATCATGCTTTATGAAAATGACATAAATATATTATGCCCTTCCCAATCAACTAAACTTAATATGAATTATGATAAGTTGAATCACGAAAATGGTGACTATTTCACTGTTCAAAAATGACGTGAACCTCAACTGGCTAAACAAAGAGCTAGTAAAAAATGACATGAACTATTTATTTGTCGTGTGGGTTCACTGTTTACCTACTTCAATGGCTAAGTCTAATAAGAAGAACTTACAATCAAAAGAAGTCGCGGACCTTCTTTCGAAAGTATCTCACTCATGTTCATCCAGATGTCGAATTTACGAAACCTGAATAAAATTACAGAAATTAGTAACATATAACATCACACATTGTCAATGTAAAATCACCATCATGAAAGATCTTAGCAACACCAATTTAGAAAAATTATTCACCGTAAAAGAACGATTGCAATGGGAGCATGTAACGTTATCCTATCTTAGTAGGTAAAATATCGAGTATTATTCTCATGTACTTGTGTCATGTAAGTAGCAAAAAATATGTCTGATCTTTTAAGCGTAGTAAAATCTAAGCTCTAGATCTAAGTTATGACACAATTTTAGGATTCTTGGTTCCGTGTATTGTTACTTAATTTTCTAGTCGATTAAATGGAGTTCATTTATCGCACCACTTTCCCCTATAAGCTTTTCCTGCTGCTATCTATAGGCAGTTGCTCTAGCTTTGACGAAAATCCAAATCATAAGAAACTCGAAAGTCGGAAGTCAAGCTAAAAAATCAGTGAATGCCATAACTTCTGCCTTTCGGAATCAATATCAACCTAATCCCAAACACATTATTCCACCTTTCCTATTTGAGTACCATTTTTATTTTTCTACGCACAAACCGCAAAAGTTTAAGTTTAGGGTTTTTATAGATGAATTCATTATTCAAGGGGATTAGAAGAAAAGATCAAAAGTGGGTTGAAGAAAGGGACAAAGGGTGTTTGATTTCAGGGTCTGCATGAAAGAAGGAAGATGTGTTGATGATTAGTTCAAAGTTTTGAAAATTTACAACTTGAATTTAAACACCCTTTCTTGAACCCACTTATATCTTTTCTTCTAATCCTCTTAAATGATGAATTCATCATATAAAAACCCTAAACTTAAAACTTGAAGGCAGTGAAGTATGTGGAGAAGAAGATGAATTCTATTGTTACTAAAGAAGTTGGAGTTTGAAAGCTTGGGAACCTGAATAAATTGAGGGGTTTGTCACAACGAAGTCTCAGTTGGGTTTGATTTCAGGAAGAAAATCAAAACAAAAACTTATGATTTCACCCTAACTACCATAACTTAAAGCTTTTAAAAAAATCAAAATCCTAGATAGAGACTGTGAAATATATATAGAGAGATACCTGCTAGAAAGAGATAGTTGAAATTATAGACGGTGCTGGGAGCTTTTACCTGGAACAACGAACATATAGCTCAGGACAACAACCCCAAAGTCCAAGTTGAGATTTATTAACAACATTCTATCTGAATCATACTTGGAAACTCCATGAATCCAGTTATGCATAAGCAACCATGCAAAAAAAAAAATCAAACATGAAGAGAAAAGTACCAGAAAACAAATATAAATCAAAATCAAACTAAGATCGACACAAATTGATAAAAACGAAAATGTTTATGTTTATGTTTTATTTTATCGAGAGAGAACGTTTATGAGATATTGAATCAAGCTAGATAAAGAATGAACTCACAATAACAACGAATTTCAGTGTAACAGATTCTCCTTTTGCCTTCCTTGTGTTCACAAAATCTGCAAGTAATTGACGAAATCCTAAATGACCAAATCTCTCTTTGGACTCTCTGAGGATAATAAGGCGTCGGTGAGTTCATCAGAGTAATTAGAGAACAATTCAGTATCACAAATAAACTAAAACATTTCCAGTAAGTTATCTGATTTTAGACTGGGAAACAATACACCATAGTATCATCTTCAAGACTTCATCTTTTAAGTTCTAATACAGAAAATAAATAATGAGTATTCAAGTTTAACTAACAAACCCACCTTCTTCAAATTACTAAAACTATATGTTCAATCCAATAAAAGGTCTAAGAGAATGGCTTTTCATGAAGAACAGAAATGATCGTTTATACCTTTAGCTGAATCGTGACGGTTCTTGAATCTCCAGGTAACTTCAGCAAAAATGAATGATCCAAATTCAGATATTCAAGCTTCAATAAACTCAAAACCAAAGCAATCTGATCAAAACACCAAACAATTAGTTCATAGTCAATCCCTTTTTCCCCTATTTACAACAGTCTAGTGTAAAATACAACAAAGAAAGAAAGAGAGGTGGCGTAAAACTCAAACAAATCAAAACCCTAAACCAATTTCAGTAGAGAGGTAAACTCTAAATCAAAAAACTCAAACAAATCACTGTTTACCACCTCAGCGGCATAATTTTGATAGGAAAACTTACAAATAAAAGAAATCGTCATCGAACAATAAATAATCAGAAGTTGTGTAGGAAAAAATGAATCCAACAACCATGAACTTAAAACAAAAACTAACATAAGCACAACCAAAGTGGACAAAGCCATATTAGTTCCTCAAATAAGAAGCCAAAGTTAAATGAATATTACCTTATTTTTACTGAAATAATGAATCCAAAGTAATGGTTGTTGTAGTAATGAAGCCAACCCCCTATTACCTTATTACCCTAAACAAAATCAGTAAAACTCAAACTAATAACCCCAACTTAAACCCCAAAACCGACTTGGCGTGAAATAAGTTGAGAGAGGGAAAAGCCATAGAGAGAGGCAAAAATTATGTTTAATTTAAAGCTCTAAATCGATTGTTCAGTGCGAGTGAGAGAGAGAAACCGAGAAACAAATAGATACCTGGGGGCTGCCACCTGCCGAAGAGATGAAATGTTGAGAAAGATAGAGAGGCAGAGTTGGGAGCACGGACAATTCTTCAAAAAATGATATCTTAATCTAATTAGAACAAATGGTATATTGATAGCCAATTGATCCACATGCACCACAACCCATCTTGATTAGTAACATAGAACACTGAAACATGTCAAAATTTGGAACTTTGAATTAGTAAAAGAGAAGATTGAAAAGCATCTGAAGAGAATTCTGGAAAATATAAATAGTCAGAAAGATAATAACAAAAAAAATACAACAAACTCACTTTCGTGCATACAAATACGAAATTATAAAGATGATAACCAACCAAAGAAGAAGTAAAGTTATAAACTCGTCTTAAAACCAAATTGATTAACTGGGATGAGCAAACCCAACTTATAAACTATAGCCACAAAAGATTGAGAACCTGCGGCAAAACAAAAATACTCTTCCAAGATGCCTTTAACACTATTCTCAGCAATAAAACTAAAACAAAACAAAAAAAATCAGCCAGACATTTCTTCAAACACCTTATATACTGATATACATTTTAAAGAACACCAAAAAGAAGTCCTACATTTCTTATTTCTGTTTAGGCTTTTATAAATTGCTACATTGTTTTAAACCCCCCGACTTACATTCAATTTAAGCAATATAATGAAAAGAAAGTTGGTGGTACAACATGAGAGATAGAGGAACAGAGATACAGAAAGGAAGAACACATGTAAAACAATTTTGGAGAAAATTTAAAGTGTTCCACTCGGATCCCAAAAAATGTCGGAAATTCAGTCACTATGTGACCATTTCTCTAAACTAAAATTTGAATGTCGTGTGTCGCATTGCTTGCCTTGAGAAAGAAAAAAGCTAAGGAAACCACCCACCTAGGTCATGCTATGTTGCCATAAACAATGTGCGAAGTAATTTTACTTTTTTAAGGAACTTGCATTTCATTCATGAATCCTTAACTTGGTTTGAGTTGATGAATCTTTCTCTACTTGGTTTGAGGTGATGAAATATTCATCGAACCAAAATAAGATGTTGAAACCTACGTCAAAGCCCTAAATTACAATTGAAACAGATAGAACCCTAAAAACATAAACCCTAACTGCCATGTTATGATTGAAACCTACATCTATATGATATAAACCTAAATAATATAAAACAGATTGAAACCTAAAATTTCATAACAACAAAATGAAAACCCTAACTGCCATGAAATGATTTAGAGCTAGGTTGGGTTTGTCACAATATTAAAATCAAAACCCTAACCTAAGTAGCTTCAAATCAAACCAACATAATGTCACAACAACAAATCAAAACCCTAGATCAAAAAAATTAAAGACCTTGAACAGGAGCTTTAACAGTTGAAAAGAAAACTTAGGTCATAAGATCATTGTGAAATAGAGATGGAGGGGCCAAAGTGACTGTGAAATTGAGAGAGAGAGAGAGAGGGAGGAAGAGATACCTGCAAGTAAGATGAGAGGGAAAGAGGCAGTCGTGAAGATGAGAGAGGGAGAGAGGCAGTCGTGAAGATGAGAGAGGGAGAGAGGCAGTCGTGAAGATGAGAGAGGGAGAGACAGAGCCAAGTTTTCTTTTGGGCGGGAATGATTGTTTGGGTGGCACAGGAAAGGGAAAAAAAGCATCTTTTGCGAAGATGCTTTTTTTGAATTTGTCCTAATTTCAACCTTTGGATGAAAAAAGATTAAATGCCATCCGTCTGATTCTAGGAGAATCAATCTGGTCCATTAGAGATAAACTTGTCTAGATAAATCTGGGCCATTGGGAGGAGGGGAAAAGATACCCTCCTCCCTTATTATATAGATTACTAAATTAATGACATTTTTGAGAAATAATTTTTTTTTATTTGTATACAATTTGACTTTCATTCTGTTACTTCACTTGTTTTTTCTACTCCATTAAATCTATTTCTTTAGTTAAATAAAAATTATTTTTAATATTCTTTTTAGGGGTATTTAGCGATACCCCCTCATCCCTAATGTCCAATTAGGAATGCCCCCTTTTTTAATTGAATATTAGGGATGCCTCCTTTTTTACACTTAAAAGTACTTAATTACCCTTATCTTCATTTGTTTTCTTCAATTTCTTATATATTTTTGGTGTTATGCTTACCAACAAGTTTTTGTTTTTCATATTTATTTTTCTCTTATCCATCTTTTTCTAATTTCCCAACAACATTTATTGAAAATTTAAAATTGATAAATCACAACAATTCGAAATAAAAATCGTAAATTGTAATAAAATTTTTTTAACTTACTAATTTTTTAATGTATACGAGTCATAATTAATAAAAAGAACGATATATATCAAGAAGTCTTCTTCAAATTAGTTACATATATCAATTTTAACGTTATGAGAAAACAAATGTGAAGTTAAATTTTTTTCTTTAAATTTACAATTTTTATTTCGAATTGGTTTAATTTATTAATTTTAATTTTTCGATAAATGTTGTTTGTAAATTATAAAAAGATGGATAAAAGAAAAAAAACTATGAGAAACGAAAATAAGTTGGTAAGGATAACATCAAAGAGGTATAAGAAATTGAAGAAAAAAGAAAAAATAATAAGGATAAGGGTAATTTTGTACTTTTAAGTGCAAAAAAGGGGGCATCCCTAATATCTAATTAAAAAAGGGGGCATCCCTAATTAGACATTAGGGATGAGGGGGTATCGCTAAATACCCCTTCTTTTTATCCTCCCAATGGAACTTTATGAACATCAATATGCATTGAAGTAAATTAGATTTGGTGTTAGTTAGGTATCCTTAAATACTTGGATGTGATATGAAAATGGTTTGGTTTACTTTTCAATGTTGGTTTGTTTCTTTATCCCAAATGGAACCCATTAGGAAAAATGAAAAAGTTGGAATAAAGTGAATTTAAATAATTTTATTTATTTATTTATAAAAAAATTGTCAAATACATTTTGTCTTTAATTTAACACACCCCACACAAAGATTTATGAAAACCCCACTTTAAAATGGAATTTGATCTTTTTTGTTTAGGTACTCTTATTAGCTTTATGATGAAGATTATCAGATTAGTTTACTTTTAGGGTATGTTTGTCTTGTCTAAAGTCATCAACCATTTTCAAAAAGATGAATTAACAATAAACAAAAGAAATAGAGACTTACTTTTGTTATTTGTTTTCCTCTTTTTCTTTTTCTTTATTGTAATTTTAACTTTTAATTCGTTTTTGTCTATGCTTAGTTAGTGATGAAGTGACAGGTAATCACTTAAATAAAGAGTTGTTACTACAACTAAGTGTGATTAATCCAAGATTCCAAGCCCTAAAGTGTATTTGGCTCTTTACTCTTAAAACTAATGTGGTTAAAATGATAAAGGAGATAAGGTTCTTTTCTTTTTTACTTTTTGTGGAATTGCATTAAATCTTGGGCAGTTTCTTCGCATCACTACAAGAAATAATTTATTTTTCGTAGAATTGCATTCATAATCATGCTTAAAGTAAAACTCTGAGTCTAAAATGCAGTGGTCTTAAGTCTCTATAAAGTCAAACAGGTGATTTGTACAAAGTAAATGAAATGATACGAATTTTTTGTTGATCAGGTGGGAGATGGAAATACCGACCATTACTGTTGGCAACGACCAGAAGATATGACAACAGACCGTCGGGCTTATAGAATTGACACTAATAACCCCGGTTCCGACCTTGCCGGAGAAACAGCAGCTGCAATGGCGGCGGCTTCCATTGTCTTTCGTCGCAAAAATCGAGCTTACTCTAGATTGCTACTTATCCATGCTAAACAGGTTTGGCTTCTTAACGCAGTGCATTTTCTAATCATCTCCAAACATGATTAGAAAGAAAATCAATCAACTAATTTGCTTGGCGCATTTTAGCATCTCATAAAGTGCTAACATGCTCTCCCGGCTCGTGTAGCCGACAAGGTGTCGGGCACTGTCGGCTATCGGTGTAGTAGTCATAGTGAACCCTAGGCGCAAGTTAACGAACTTCACTTTTTTTTTTTTCTCTATATTGCATTAATGATGGTAAACTAATTCGGCGGATATCTTGCATCTCTAGTTGATCTTTTATCTTCTGACCGTTAGATCTGTTTACTAATTCTGAATTTTGACTTATTATTACCCGTCGATTTCATTGATCCCGTTAAAACCGTCAGTATTTATTGTTACCCACGTGTAGAGAGATAGTAGTTATTATGGAGTACCAAAATACCCCTATATCTTTACCTAAATTACATGACCAGTTTCATATATCTTTTCCTCATTGTTTGTGAATCTGGATGGCATCGGCGAACAACACGGAATCGAATGTACTCATCTTACTCGAATTAATTCAGACTTCGAATCGAATTTCAGATGTGATTCAATTTTTTTTTAACATAAGAGACTTCAAAATGAAAATACTACAAAAAAAATGGTTAATTTTATTTGTTCACATGTTTATTTTGTACTAAAATTTGTCCAATTTTGTACTACAGCTATTCGACTTTGCGGACAAATACAGGGGTAAATATGACAGTAGCATTAGAGTAGCTCAGAAGTACTACAGATCTTTCAGTGGATACGCTGTATGTTATAATTCCCCCCTTTAACCACTTTCTTATTTATCAGGCACGCTGACAATTAACAAAAAAAAAAATGTGTGAGCCCTACTGATTTGTGTGATATGATATTTGTAGGATGAATTGTTGTGGGCAGCCGCTTGGATGTATAAGGCAACCAACAATAGATATTACTTGAACTATCTTGGGAGGAATGGTGATTATCTTGGTGGAACTGGTTGGGCCATGACTCAGTTTGGTTGGGATGTTAAGTATGCTGGTGTTCAAGTTCTTGTCTCTCAGGTACAGATTTTTTTTCTTCTGATTTTCAGTTATTCGTCGATAAAAACCCGAAACCCATAGGAAAGTCTTACGGGCTTCTTCTTTTTCTGCAAGCCCAACTCGTATAGTTCCGTCGAAAAACTTGGCTATGCATAGAAGAGTTGGGGCTCAATCTCAAATACAAGAGCCCAATAAAACCTAGGTACAAGTTTGTATTGGGCTTGGGTTGAAAGTATAATGCTGTTGTATTACTAACAGATGCAAACCGAAACTCAAATCTTTCCGCATGTAGCACTTTTTGTTAGTTTCATGTACTCAACATAGATTTATGAAGTGGAATATCGATTCTTATATACCGAGAGTTCCCTATATGTGTTTCCTTAGATAACATAACCTATTCTTATTCCCCATATCAAGTTGTCGGGTCTATTGAACCAACAATTGGCATTGGAATGCCAGTTCCGATAACATTTTACTTATAAAGCTAAGTTGCTAACAGAAAAAAGCTGGTTAAGACTAATAAGGCGAGCTTCTGAGTGTGGGAATTTAATTACAACCCAAGTTGGCTTGGGCTTTTTATGCTTGAGTTTGACCTTTAATTATTTTGATAATTTTGATATGCAGTTCTTAATGAGAGGCAAGGCAGGTGGTAATGCAGCAGTATTTGGGAGATACCAACAAAAGGCAGAGTATTTCATGTGTTCATGCCTTGGAAAGGGTAGTAGAAATGTTCAAAGGACTCCTGGAGGACTTCTTTACCACCAAAGATGGAACAATATGCAGTTTGTTACTAGCTCATCGTTCCTACTCACAGTATACGCTGACTATCTTACTTCAACAAGAAGAACCCTAAAATGTGCTTATGGTACCGTTTATCCGGCTGAGCTCCTCAACTTTGCAAAATCTCAGGTAACTACATATATCATTTTAGATGTCTGAACGTATAATACTTATGAATCCACGTTTTCAACCACGTTGTTAGTAGCTCAATGTGAGGTAGTGAGGGTAGCTTCACAACCCACGATTCGGGTCTTCTGCTTGACCACTGAAGGCTTTACTTGTCTGGTAACTTCGGGCCTCAGATAAACGAGGACGAATAAATGGGTCATCTAAAAAATGAACAAAGTTTGTCGGTGCATGTTTTACAATAAACACGTGGATATAGAAAGTGACGAGAGTAGCACTAGGGAAGGTGATCTCTTGAAGCGTAAATGATTCATAAGCTTTTTGTTCGTTTGATTTTAGGTGGACTATATTTTGGGAGACAACCCAAGAGCTACAAGTTATATGGTAGGATATGGAAACAACTACCCTCAACAAGTTCATCACCGAGGTTCATCGATCGTCTCTATCAAGGTCAACCCATCATTTGTAAGTTGCCGAGGAGGTTATGCCACATGGTTCAGTCGAAAAGGAAGTGATCCAAATCTTTTGGCTGGTGCTATTGTTGGTGGGCCTGATGCCTATGACAACTTCGCTGATGAAAGAGATAATTATGAGCAAACTGAACCAGCGACATACAACAATGCTCCTCTTCTTGGTGTCTTAGCTCGACTAAACCGTGGCCCTCGCCGATATAACCAAGTTTATGAAGGTACACACACATCTATATATATATACATAATTGTTTTCTTGTCTTGCTAATTATCATAGCCAGTCTTGGTATTTTCTTTCTTACTTTCATTTCAATTACTAATTTCCTCTCACTTTAACAGTGGAAGCTACTGTTCAACCCACCGTCTCCCGTCCTGAGCCGACAACCAATCCAGGTAAATACTAAATCTTCTCTCTGACTAGTCAAGTTTTCGCTAGTAATGATAATTCACACCATGTCAATTATTCAATCCCACATTGGCTACAAATGACGGAAATAGAATCGAATATTAGTTGCATTGCGTCAGCTTATGTTGTATATTTGTCATAAACAGATTCTGCACCAGTTACGATCACTCAAAGGGTGACAGCATCTTGGACCACAAACGGAAAAACATACAATATATATTCGATAGCTATTACAAACAAATCTAACAAGAACTTGAATGAGATTGAGCTTTCCATTTCAAATCTTTATGGACCATTATGGGGTCTGAAGAAGTCTGGAAATTCCTACTTGTTAGGTTCTTTGCCTGCTAGGAAAAGTCTTGAGATTGTTTATGTTCATGCTGGCTCTCCTGCCTATATCACGGTTTCGAGTTATAGATTGGATTGAAGTGAAATGAAAACCAAATAGAGGAAGTTATATATATACAGTTTGGTTAGTTTCCTGTTGGGTTTGTATTCTAATGAGTTTGTGAAGAAGGTATACAGAAAAATGCAATCAAGAATGGGTTCTTCTTTTTCTTTTTTTGCCTTATTTGAGTTGGGTTGAGTTGAAGTTAGTTAAGGTTAGTAAGAGTTAAAGGTTGAAAAGGAAGAAAGGTGTGAAGAGACAAGAAGAAATTGCTCATCCTCTTTCTAATCCTTTTTTAGCTGGTAATAGAGTTCTTCATGAAGAGAGAGAGAGAGAGAGAGAGAGAGAGAGAGAGAGAGAGAGAGAGAGAGAGAGAGAGAGAGAGAGAGAGAGAGAGAGAGAGAGAGAGAGAGAGGTCTAGAGTGAGGGAGTGAAGAAAAGAGATCACCAATGAACTCTGTTTGCTGAATGGTTATGTTTTCCTTTGTAACTATGAACAGCTTTTTAAGTTTATTGTGTACTGTGTTGTTTAAATTTGCAATATAGTGAAGATTGTCTTAAAAGAATTTATTTTCTTGTCATCACAATTACATCATTTTCTGCAATTTAACATCACAACTTGCATGTTTGTTATTTCGGAGTTGTCGATCT
The DNA here is from genome assembly GCF_041429995.1 of Eschscholzia californica. Taxonomy (NCBI): domain Eukaryota; kingdom Viridiplantae; phylum Streptophyta; class Magnoliopsida; order Ranunculales; family Papaveraceae; genus Eschscholzia; species Eschscholzia californica. Next base: position 39,616,130 of record NW_028238483.1, on the reverse strand, counting down.
CAGTGACCTAGTTATGACAATGTTATGACTTATGAATGATATTATAAGAAAAGTTCTCAAATATATATCCACTCTTGCTAGATGTGAAAGAATTCAAACAAATCATATTAAACAAGTAAAATTTTCACTATAAGGCACTTGATGTTTCAAGAATTTCAGAGTAATACATATTAACAAGTTGAGGCAGTAGTTGTAAATGAACTGGTAGAATATCTCTTTCTATATATATAGATTTTGGAAGTCTGTACAATCATAGATAGATAACAAGTGGATAGTGAAATCAGAATATAATGCATTTACTATATGAATATAACTATATAAGAGAAATATTTCGATGTTTATTACCCGCAACATTTCATCCTGAGCACCGATCATTTGTAACAGAACGCTTACTTGCTGCTGCTTTTGTACATGGTGTCAATGATACCCTGAGACACAAGTTCTTCAATCAATATGGAGATTCCAACACATTGACTCGAGAAACACCTCGTAATGAATATCGCTAGAACGATATGCAGATAAAAATGAATTGGCCATAGAACTTAGTATGATGTTATCCATAATGAGTGAGAAAACTTATTACCTGATAGTATTTGAGCAACTGAGGTCGCTTCTTCTTGTACGTTGGGGTGAGTAGGTCACGATCCATATCAAAAGGAACTGGGTCGAGATGGACAGATCTAACAAACTCAAAACCTTTCAACTGTGAAAGAACAGTGACACGTTAGAATCGCTGAGGTTTCAAATAACATAAGGCTATTCAGATCAAGCAAGCAAGAAAGACTGAAAGAGAACCTTCTTTTCTTTCCCAATTTTGCTTAGTTCACCAATGATGAATTCCTTCGCTTTAGGATTTTGGCAGAGGGAAGCAAGGTCTCCATCTAGTCCATTATCTTCTGCCCAACGCTGAAGTGCTTGTTGGTTGGGGTTGATAATGGCAACGAGGAAGGACTCAAAGCTGCTCCCGTATATCCAAATCTGCAACAGACAGTAAGACATGGGTACACATTATAAGCTTAAAGTAGACTCTTATATCCAAATCTCTCGGGTTTTCACGTAATATCACAATATCAATTTTAAGTTGTCATCTTAGAGAAAGTTACAAGAATGTATACCGAATCGATAGCAGAGACAAGACCGTAAACATTCTCCAGGTTTTCCACAGCAACATATTCACCTTGTGAAAGCTTAAAAATGTTTTTCTTCCTGTCGATTATTTTCATGCTTCCATTTGGTTGCCATTCACCAATATCCCCTGATTATATAACACCATGAGACATGAATAAAGGCCATCTTCTAACAATGAATCTTAGCTCTTGTAGAGGAAAGAGCATTTATATATATATATATATATATAAAGAACTGATGTCATACAGAAGTTTCAGGTGCAAGGCACTTAGTTCTACATGGCTTTGGAAGGCCTTGTAGACCGAGTTTTAACATAACACAGTATATAATGGCTAGGCTTTTTGTGTGAATTTGGTGCCTAGATTGGTCACATAGAGAAGCCTGAGATGGTCTAGGCAGAACCACGCAAAGGAAAAACCTTATACCCTGTAGAACTATCTATGATAGTGGGCTCAACGATGTGGATTGTATTGAGACAGTTCCTTCTTACATCAGACACTTTTTATACAATAGGACTCGAACTGTTGGTGTCTCCAGTGGAGAGACACAAACCACCCAACAAGACTCGTTTATAAATATTAGAAGAGACTTAAAACTCGTAATTGTAAAATATTGTGGTCAACCTAAAACAACTAGTATTATGTGGTTTAACGCTCGTAATGACTTATAATTACACCCAAAACCATTTGTTAAATTTTCAAAAGAGGGTCCTTAAAGGCGAGGACTAAAACAAACCTGTGTGGAACCATCCATCAACCATAACCTCTTTGGTGAGGTCTTCACGTTTGAAGTATCCCGTGAACAGGGTTTTCCCTCGCACACAGATTTCTCCACGAGGTGTGCTTGAAAGAGCATCATATCCCATTTCCGGAACAGATTCCAGACGCACATCAACGTTTGGTACAGGAGGGCCTACTGTTCCAAGCATCGATAGTTCGTCTGGTAATGAGACAAAAGTCCCCCCACAGGTTTCTGTCAAACCTATATTAACATAAAATTCAAACCATTTGTTAAAAATCACACGAGTTGTCCAAATATATATATATATATATATATAGAACAGCTAGAATCAACAAGTTTATATTTGCTAAAAAGTTCACTACTGAACTCCTTTGAAGTTCAGCTAGGAAGGCACAAGAAACTTCCATTCGTTATATGAGACTATTGAATCTTATACCAGATTTTGACTTGTACTTCTTTAAAGATCAACAGAAACTCTTATCATCAAGTTGAATATTATAAACTGAAATGGATCTGATTAAAATACTTTTTCGGAAAAAAACGAACAAGCAAGTATAACAATCTCTGTTTCATTTTGGAAAGACTGCGTACCATATCCTTGTTGAACATGAGCACATGTTACCACTCGTAGAAAAGATTCCACATGTGAAGCAAGTGGTGCTCCTCCAGATAAAATAGTTCGTACATTTCCTCCCAATCGTTGCTTTACCTAAAGACAATTCAAACGAAGCAGTTGAAATAGATTATGGGGGTTCGCTATTTCAGTGAAACTTGATAACACGGTAGATTTCACAAATCTACTTACCTTGCTGAACACAATTTTGTCGCAAATAGGAGCAGCCTCTTCATGTTTGCTTCCCTTCTTCATGCTGTTCTGCTTTCTGCAGAATTTCCCAAATGGCATAAGTTAAACCACCAAATATCAAATAAGGACCAGTTTGTCTAATTAACTCTGCGCAAGACTCAACCGCATATTATAGGGTCTACTCATCAAAAGCCAAGGAATAGAACTTACAACCAAAATGCAAAGTTAAACAGTTTGTGCTTTAAGAAACCCCCAGAAGCAACCTTTTCTGTCATACCTGCAATAATACGAACAAAATCTAATCTTTGTAAAACACGTCTCTTTGACTCATTCCACCATAAGTTATGAAATAAGATGCACCCACTTTTGTACCAGAAATGCATTTACATAATAAACTACAGCTAATGCTGGTTCAAATGCAAATAACGCAGTTTGTAACTATGTTCAAATGACGCATTTTGTAATTATGATCATATATGCTGCAGTGCTGCTAGGGTTCTACAATACTAAAACTGGTTCAAATGCAAATAACGCAGTTTGTAATTTCATACCTATATATATTATATAGGTATGAAATTTAGATACCTGTATAAATCTTATCTAACACACGTGGAACAGCGCAGAAAGTAGTTGGTTTTAGTTCCCCAAGGTCATCGATCAACAATTTGACGTCCTGAAAATGCAACTAGTGACATTAAGTTGGATGTTTATTAAAGTTATCATGTATGCAGTATGAAACTTACCCCACGCCAAAATCCAATTGCAGCACCATGATGGATGAACAACTCTTCAATCACTCGATCAAATATGTGGGCTAGTGGAAGATATGACATATAAACATCTTTATCGTTGATCTGTTCAAAATTTTTAAGATAAATGCCATATGAAATAGAATCATTAAGAACACAATGGGGGCACAGTACATCAGCACAATTCAAGATGTTTTAGTTTAAAGTTTAAAGGATGAAAAAAACACCTAAATCTTCTTAAGTTCACAACTTAACACTAAATTGAGATGAGTAGACTTTTACCGCTTCGTTAACCGACTCAAATAGTCGTCTCACACCAGCTATAAAAGAAACAATGCTACCATTTGAAATCATTACTCCTTTAGGGTCACCGGTTGTTCCACTCGTATACATTATTGTACAAATGTCATTCTTTTGTGTCACTGGAAGATCAAAAGGCTTATTCTCTCCCTGCAAATTAGAACAAGTGATGAAAGTTATATCCAATATATGAAACCACGAAAATCACAAAATGGTGAATTTGGCTATCTAAAGTCCCATGCTCTTCGGAATAATTAGTTCCCAACTAGCAACTAACAGAAAATAAATATCGATTCTAATTGATGAAACATAAGATTAGGACTCATACAAAAACAATAATTACTCAGATATTTAGTATCCAAGATAAGGCTCAAAGTAGTCAGTAATTCAGTATACCAGTTGCAAAAAGTCATTCCAAGAATACATTGCCAAACCAAACTTTTCAGCAGCTTCTTTGTCTTCAGGTTTAATCTTGCCAAAGCTCACAATTGCTACACAAAGAAATAATTCATCAATATATGAAAAACTACAACCATTTGACAGAGAAGCTAAGAAAGAAATCTAAAACTTACTTTTCACATAATCACTTGTATTAGGAAATGTTTTCAGCACCTGGTAAAAGGAAAGAACAGGTATATATTAAGCACACTCCTTGAAAAGATTACAGGATACATCTAAATGAAATCATAAATTGCAATCGGTCTTCATTTTTTCTGCTATAGTAACCCATGAAGCCTGTTCTGGAGTGATAGATTTGACGAATTAGGCCCACGTAGTTATCGATGTCGTCATATCGTCAATGCTTTAGACGCCCTGGTCCAACTCTAAAAACTAAAAAGCACAGTGTTTTGCTGCTGGGAAGGGTCCAGAGCCCAGCTAGAAGGCCTTAGCACTCACTAAGTTTGCTGGCACTTGTAGCCCCAGGCAAAAGAAATATGGGATTATCACTATAGAAAGTTATATAAAAGACGGAAGAAATAGCGAGCCCCATCTACCTCAGAAATCTTTGTTTCTTCTGCAAAAACAATTGAAATCTCTGCATGGCACAAAATAAATTCCACAGCTCCGGCACCTATTTAACCGAAACAAAAAGCAACCAAACAAATTTCAATTAAGGACATTGAGGAATGAGGATAGAGATACCTAAGAAATCTCATCATGCATAGGATTAGAATGATGTTGAAGACAGATTTTGGAGAAGTAAATACGCGATTATGCAGCAAAGCACCAAAATACATAGCGCATACCAAGAGAATCATATAACGGAACACAATAGATCCCATGAGCATTGCAAGCCTGCAGAAATTTGTAAAAGTGGATTACAAATATAATAAAAGGTGCGAGATACTACGTTGAATAAGAAACCTCGAAAAAGATAATTCCACCACTTAGAACACAATTTCCACATAAAGATTAGATTAATATGAAAGAATAACTTTATATGTTGAAACAACCTAAACTAGCAAAATCCCATTAAGATGATATTAACATTAACCAAGTTCACATACCTCCATACTCATAACCCATTCCGGACAATTGACACCATAGATACCACAACGACCTCCCTGGAGATTTGTAGTAAAGGAAGTCAAAGGCAAGTGGTATTTCATGACTAATGAAACAAATCTATGACAATTGACAACCATCAAAGATAGGACATGTTTATTTCAAAACTTAAACATGCAACCAGAGTTTGGCAAGATCATAAAACTACCTTCTCAATACCACAACTGCGGATAGCACGCCCAACTTTTATTACAATATCGTATACCTCCTTGTACGTTAACCAAACATACTTCCCTGGCTGCAAGTGCAAGGAAAATATACACCAAACTATTCATTACTATAAAACTTCAGGACTTCATATAAGTAGTGGAAATACAAAATTGGAAGCTGTCAGAAGCAAAGATCATCAATTTCCCCCAGACTCACCTGCCCATCCACAACCTCACGGTGACCGAGCATTGGGTTACCAGGATATTTTTCGGCAGAAATACTGCAACATATAGCAAATAAACACAAACCATGGTATCAACATTAAAATACTGAACCTTTATACATGACAGACTCCACAGAATATGTTTCCCTGCGGCCTATGGTACTAGATGTCAACCATGTTAAGTTTGTGGTGATCAACTCAAAGCCAATTGGTTTCGAGTCCCATGACCACACACTTAACATAGAGAAATCTTTCATGCATGTAACTTTGGGTGCAAATATATGAAATCAGTAGGATTCAACTTCAAAGAGTGTCAAATTTTTTAATGAGTTGATTAAATCTCTGCTAATTCAGAAACAAAATTTCACAAATTGAAGATAAAACTTTGATTTCGGCAAACAAAATGTCTCCAGTTAGAACTAATCAAAATCACAAGGAACAACAGAAATCAACGTTTTGGCATTCAAAAAGAAGAAACTGGGGTTTGAAAGCTCAGAAATTTCAAAAGATAATCGAGTAACTTACCGGAAAACATCCCAACAACTCTCCAAACCTTCAATTGGCTCCGGAAATCCATCTTTTGCAAACAAACTCCGATAAACTGGTCCAATCGACGGTTTTCCATTAACAGATTCCTTCCCTTTCTCAATCTCAACTATAAATCTCTTCTCCGCCATTGTGATTATCTCAAAATCTAATCTTCTCTCTCTCTCTCTCTCTCTAAACAACTTGCTTGAAATCTAATCAATCTCTCTCTCTCTCTAAAGTCATGACTATAAGAAGAAGAATTTGAGAAAAGGTCAAATGGAAGAAGATATGGTTTAATAAGGGTTTTGGTAAAACAGAAATTTCATTTAGAGAGAAGATTCAAAGTTTGATCAAACTACCACTTTTGGAATGATTATTTAAGAGAGAGAAAGCAACAGTTTAGGTTAAATTGATAGTTTAATTAGGTTTGATTTGATCAACAACTGGAAAGTCTTTTAGCTTAAACTGGTATATCTAATAAACGTCATCTTTAAATTTTCCAACCCCCGCCATTTTGATCAAAGGTTCATGAGATAAAGGTTTATTTCAAGTTACTCCCTACCAGAAACTTTATGTAAAATATGCCCCCTTTTTAATATGGAATTGAAATTACCCCCTTCAACTGACGGATTTGAGGTCCAAGTTAAGTTGTTTCATGTGTAACTAAACTACCCTTAAAATAATTTAGGATGTAAGTCCTTTTATTAGTTTTACTAATTTACGTTATTAACCATCTTCTTTTTTTCCTTCTCTCTCCTTCATTATCACCCCCACAATTGGCTTTTGACCTAAATTTACATTAAAATTTTGGCGAGACTTCTAATACACTTTCGAAAATTTAGCCTAATTGTTTATTTTCAAAACCAAGGTTACATGGTCAATCAACTAACTAATTGTATGACGAGATCATCTTATTTATTATGTCAAACTCATTCAACCATATAAAATGAAAAATGTACGGATGTAGACCACATTTGATGATAAGACTTTGTACATCTTTTCACCTTTCCTTTCCTAATTTAAAATTAGATAGCATTTAGAATAATCTTGTGAATCATTTGTCAACAGATCTTTATATTAAGAAAATTAATCTAGGGTTATTTCCCAAATGGTCCCTAACTTTGTGACCAGCTTCCTGCCTAGCCCCCTACTTTAGCAATAATTCTCGTATGACCTCCTTTTTTCCGTTATCTTTAACTTTCCGTTACTCTCTCTCCTCCATCTCATTTTCTCTCTCTTCCAAGTCACCTATCACGCCACATCATCATCTTCTCCGGCATAAATCGTCGGCCGGCCAAATTTCCGGCCGGCGACCTTCAAATTTTTTTTTTTTAATTTCTTTTCACCACTCTCTCTCTCTCTAAACTCTGGAAAAGGGGGTTTCTCTTCGCCGGAGTTTAGAGAGAGAGAGGTGAGAGGAAATAAAATTTTTTTTTAGAGAGAGAGAATAAAAAAAATGTTTTTTAGAGAGAGAGAATAAAAAAAGATTGAAGGTCGTCGGCCGGAAATTGGGCCTACCGGCGACTTATGTCGGAGAAGATGATGATGTGGCGTGATAGGTGACTTGGTAGAGAGAGAAAATTAGATGGAGGAGAGAGAGTAACAGAAAGTTAAAAATAACGGAAAAATGGGTCATACGGAAATTATTGCTAAAGTAAGGGGTCAGGCAGGAAGCTGGTCACAAAGTTTGGGGCCATTTGAGAGATAACCCATTAATCTACCTATTATTTAGATTAATTTTTTTTTTCTATTGGAGTGGATAAGTAATGACGCCATTCATTGATGGTTACTTGATTTTATTTCATTCACTTAAATTGATATTAAGTGGTGTTTCGTATATATATATATATATATATATATATATATATGTTACTCCCTCCGTCTCAAATTAAGAGACTCAGACCTAAATTCTTACATATTTTTCACATATTTTTTCTTCCACTTATACCCTCATTTGATGCTCAGATTAGTGAGATTCCTCTTTTTGGTTAAATTCAAATTAAATTTCTTTACCAAAAATAAGTGGAAGAAATTTGGATTTTATTTAATGATCAAATTATTTTCAGTAACAATCCAAATTGTTCATGCCTTTGTATGGTATATTTGCTTTCAAATTGGATGTTATTATTTCTTCCAAATTAAATTGTTACCGAAAATAAATGCTTGAAGAGAAATGTATGATATAGAGATAAAGGATAATGTTGGAAATTTGATAGATTTTATATGATAAAAAAAGAAATGGGTCTTTTATTTTGAGACAAATCAAAAGGGAAAGTGGGTCTCTTAATTTGAGACGGAGGGAGTAGAACATTTTCCTTTAAGAAAATACAGTTTTATGTGTGATAATTTCTTAATCTTAAACAAATTCTAATTAGAATTTGACAAAATAAACAAAACTGAAAAGTGAATATTTTGCTTATATTGAGACTACACAATGCTTTAGCCCCAAAGCTGAATAATCACATTAAATAGATCTTGACCTTCAAGGTTTGTTAAGATCTGGTTCACCAGATCTTCCAAATCCGGTGAACCAGACCTCCGGCGAAGGGTTTCCCATCGCTGAGTGTTTAGAGAGAGAAGTGAGAGATTTTTTTTTTGAGTATGAAAGTCGCCGGAATTTTATCGACCGGCGATCCTATTGGAGAAGATGATGACATGGCATGATAGATGACGTGGCAGACAGAGGTGATGAGATGGAGGATAAAGAGTAATAGATAACAGTAACGGAAAAAATGAAACCTTCTAAGTATTTTTTATAAAGTAAGGGGTTTCGCGGGAAGCTGGTTACAAGGTAGGGGGCTTTTGGAAAATAACCCAAACAATTCTACCTATAAATAAAAAAAAGTAATTCCATTCTAGCCCCTTTAAATATAAGTAATTCACTAAAATAACCCCTAAACATAACTAACTTTTAAAATGGCCCCTCAATTTGTTTTTTTAATAAATTTCCCAATGACAAATTTATGAATTTCATCTATCATCACACCATCTCTTCAGTCTTCCGCCACCATTTCTTCATCTCCACCACCACATCTTCATTTTCGACACCACCTTTTTATTACCACCACTCCTGGTTCATTTTCTAATTGGAATGTGAACCAGTTTGGATGAATTGATTCTCCCCCAAACCAGTAATAGCTAGTTGGGGATGGCTAGCTTCCAAAACCAGTTAGTCCATGGAGATGAAGGGAGGAAGAGATGAAACATATTCAAATTCAGGCCTTCAAAAGGAACAAACACCACCTAAAATTCCCATATTAATATTTTGGACAATTTCAAGCTTGATTTAATTATCAAATAAGTATCTTCGAAGTAGTACTATTGCAAAACAATCCAATTAAAATAAATAAAGTCTGCCAGGACTTGTCTTTCTTTTTCTAATGATATGTTTAAAAGGAGACGAAATTTACTATCAATCAGAAATTTGATCTTCTTTTTTAACTTTTAATGGTTCTTAAAGTCTGGATTTTTGGTTAAGTGGGCCTATGATAGTGATTACAGAACAAATAAATTACATTAAAAATTAATTCTAATTCAGATTTCCAAACAAAAAGGTACTTCACCTTAAAGATACTCAGAATTGGTATAATATCATTCATAGAAATTTAGAACCTTTGAGACGAGTACATATTACAACCGATAATAATGATAATTTATCGATCGTTAATTTATGCATTCTCAAGCATGTCTAATATGCTTATCTATGATCCAGTACAATCTTTTCGATCAAAATTTTTACGAAATACGGGTATTATTTTTCGCTTTCATAGAATTGGCGATACCACTACAATTGAAAACCATTAAAATCTAATAAAAAAAGGGATTAAATGTTTGAGTTTGAAGCTTTGCTCACCTCTTCTTGTTTTTCTTTCTTCCTTTCACTTGTTTCTCTAGGCTTCTAATCCTCTGGCTCATAACAGAAGATGAAGGAATTTTTCGTTCTGAAATTTTTAATGGTTCGGTGAGTAATGAAGAAACTTGTTGGGTACCTTTTTTGGCAGTCGAAAAGAGAGAGAAAATGGATTGTGGTGTAGCAGAGGTAGTTGTTGTAGTAGCGGACGGAGGAGGTAGTTCAGGAAGGCCGAGGAGTTTCTTCACCCGAGGACGTTTAGTAACTGTAAAAGAATCGAAATCGAGTTAGTAAAAGAAAAATAAAAGAACAAAATATCGTAATGATTTGAGTTTCTTTGACTAAATAGTAATGATTTAGCGTTTCTTAGAAAAAGAAAGAAGATCTAGACCTTTCCTTCCTACATCACACAAGCTTGCTAATCTCAACAGAAACTGTTTCTTCCAAAAAGAAATTAAGACTTACCGAGTCCATAGATGAGTGAAAAGAAGTTAGTCGTCACCCAGTAACAAAATATTGCCTGCAAAAGACACAAAATTTTGCTTAAGGATCTAAGTGGTCTGAAAATCGCATCTTATTTTGAATATTAGTCGGGATCGGCAATATTTTGGGTACATTGGGGATTAGATATTATTCTTGCGTACCCGCAAGGTGGTGGGATATTATAGAATTTGATCAAAACTCCCTGAGCCGAATTTTCTTCTGAAAAAGGATCCAACAATTTTTTCTAGGCTTCGGCTCCCTAGTAAGGTTTACGCGCGTTTCAACGGGGTTGTAGAGGTTTGCGCAGAAAGTTGAAGCCTACAAATATACTGAACATGGAGCCAAGCCTAAAAAATATTGGCGTATCTTTATAACCAACACAAAATGTATCACCTAAAGCTTCATGTACATGTTGCTATCATATATTGACTTTCTTTTGGGCAACAAAACAAGGAACCCCAACCGGACACGTTAAAATCTTATTTTGAAGTAATAACACTTGGAAGCCTGAAGCGGTAAAGAGAGGTTTAAGCCGGAATTACTAAAATATCTTGTTCAAGAGTTCAGTACTACAAGCCAGTAAGCCACCATTATTCAGTACCAAACTACTGGTCAAAATTTTGTTTATGAATACACTAGACAATTAAAAAAATAAAAGGGTTCTAAAAAATTTAGAATCTTGCTACTTCAAAATTATTGGAACATCATACCTTCGGGAAACTCATCGTAAATGGAATTGTAAGAACAGCAATCAGCCTAGAAAAGTTTTTCATGGTGCCAGCTGAAGCGTTCCCTTCCATGCCCTCTTGCATATTACACTGAGAAAAGGATGAAAAACATTCTAATTAGCTTAGAAAGATGACTATATAGTACATAACAGATGTATTAACTTATTAACATATTAACGTTTCAAACCAAAAGAAAAAACAGCGAAAGGATAAATGCTTCGGTATTTAGATTACTGTTTAGTATTTTTTTGTCATTTTGGTTACTTAGATACTTGTGTTTGAGATTTGTAGTCACTCGAGTTCCCAAAACTTGTCTGGTAGTACATAACCATGTAAGGACAATAAAATACTACTCTAGAGTCTAGATTAAACGCCTCAGGTGTATGATGTAGCCATGGTTGATCCAAGAAAATAATTTGTAAGTAAATCTAAATGAGCTAAGAATTAAGACTACAAATATATGTGGACTGTAGAGCGTAACCCACTAATGCTTCTTAAGACCTCTGTCTACAAAATAGCAACAGTTTGAATTGGAAGTGTCCGATCTTCAAGATTGTAGTCAAGCTGCAGATTTAAGAATACTAAAAGACGCCACGTTTGTGCTACATCTACTGACTTTAATATAATATATAGAACTGCAAGAAGTGCAATAGCCTAGCACAAGTTGAAATTCTTGTTTCAGGAAAAAAAAAGATGCCTACCTCCACAGTCACCAAAAAGGTCAATGATGTCAGTACCGGCAAGATGTATAAAGCGTCCGGAGTTGTGAGGTCAGTAAACCAAAATAATCCACCCTCTTTAAAAGAAGGGACTTTCTCTACCATGTTTGTAATCTACAAGTTACAAATAACAAGAGCAAGGTCCAAATGCTTAGATTCCAGTAACATTTAGAATTGATGTGAAAAATGATCAAAGATATCAGAGATTCTGATCTAAAGAACTTACAGCCATGAAGAAGCTGATGAAAACTGGACCCTGAATCAAAATACCCTTTAAAGGAGTAAATGGAGTGACCCCATGTCTGCATAATCAATTCGGCATGAACAATAAAGATGGGTAAGAGAAAAGCAAATATGCGAAAACTTTATACGTAAAATAAAAGGACATATACTGTGCAGAAATTTATCAGTCATTTTCAAGTTCGAAAAGCAGATAGAAATTAATTTCTGTAGCACAAGAAACATTATTTTTTCAATAAGAATAACGAATTGGTTCATACAAGACCACTAAAATAAACACCACCAAGGCATAAATTCATATGTTCATATTTGCAAAAAGTTTGCAGGATCCCGAGTCAGAGTGGGCCCTCTATTTGCGATATGAAGAAATGTAACATGGACTCTTTGTTGAAGGAACAAGCATTTGTTTTCCACGAAAAATATAATATGCTTGCGCAATAGGTGCATATGCATCAGGGTTCACTTCATAAATGTATATATGCATTAAACCTTTGTATCACGCTCTCATAGGAAACTATTATGGGATTCCAACAGAAAATAGGAAAGCAAGATTTCTACATAAAAAAAAATAGCTCCATTAAGCATATCAAATTAGATGCTTACTCTTGAAACAGTGCCTTCATTCGGTTCTGACCCTTAGCAAGAGCATCAGGATCCCCTGCCTGAAAAAAAATTATAACAGTTGTTCAAAGAGTAGAAAGAAAACTGACACTGGAGTTTAATCAAATGACTCTCACATGTTCAATGAATGAAATGTGTAAGAATAGTCTGTCAATAGCATCCAAGAACATATGAAGAAGATGAGAGGGTCTATTGTTAATCCTACTGGGCATCCTATTGAGGCGTGTAGGTACTGTGTTTCTCAAGCCAAGCAACCCTAGTGGACCATCCCTTGTGTTGCCCATATCTGGATTAATTTATTTGACCAGTCTTTATTATCTTTTTTAGTGTTTTAAGAACCCCCTAATCACTATCAAGTTTTGCTTTTGGTTCCATATTTAACATGAACATTTGGTTGTCCAGACGCCCCTGATCTATGACATTTCATCAGGGAACTGATACAAAAAAGTTCACAGCACTTTAGAAGGAAGTTATCGAGTTTTGGAAGACCCATCTATCTCCAAATCTTCACTTTAAGTCTCAATTAAGATTAGGTTTCTAAAAGATGATATTTTTGATATTTTAAGAGCGGTACCTGTTAGGTTTCAGTCTCAATAAGTTGTTGACAGCCTTCATGGGTTTCTTACCATCCTTATATACTTGGATCTTGCAACTGCAAACCTAATAGCATCAATGCTATTGGTTAGTGAAGAACCTTGATGGTAGGAAATTATAAGCTCAATTGCACACTTTGTATAGATTTCTTCGTAAGAACCTCAGGTATTTGGTACAACATTCTGGTTTGCTACATTATAGGAGAATTTTTTTGAAAATGACTTTTTCAGTAAAAGGGGCAACACACCAGAGAATGGATGTGAACGACAAACCAAGTACGCTATACCGCCCCCAGTTACCAAGTAAATCAGTTACTATTGTTGGGTTTGAAATTTCAGAAAAAGATAGCTAGTGAGTGATTTGCCAACTTATTAAATATCTTATACATGCTTTGTTGCATAAAGACATGATGAAGCCTTTACATGTATGCACACCTTATTAGGAGTTATTATTCCGATACATCATATGTACCCAAATGCTGTTGATACTGATTTGAGATGTGCTTAGTAACTTCTAAAGTCAAGTCAAACAAAAAGGAGATCATATTATAATACCTCATTTATCTCTTCTTTAATTGCTTCCAACTGTGGTTTCATCAACTGCACATATAAACATGAACAAGGACAACAAGGTATGCCATCTTTTAGACAACAAAGAAAAATAGAAGACATCAGACATGCACAGCAAATAAATGACACAATAAACAAAATTAAACAAATTCATCACAGCATAACATGAAAATTTCGACACGATTGGGTAGATGGAAAACAATTTTCACAAAAAATAAGAAACCAAAAAGTATAAAATGAGAAGAATTCCTAATGGGTGATTACAATAACTACCCAGATAAAAAAAAAATATATCGTCATCATGTTAACTTTTAGGATATGTAGTGGAGAACCGGATATACGTAAATGTTTCGGAAATGGGTAGCAGGTCAATAGTAAGATTTAGAATAGGCATGTTGATAAACAAATTAAAATGTGAGCTGCATCCATTTGTTTCTAGTTATATGAAATGGTTCTTTATACATACTTGAGATTTGAGTCTAACAATTGTATCTATCTCTCTATTCGTATAATTAACGTGATCAAATGTTATTTGAGTTAATAAACTAACGGTATCGACATAATTCAATTTAAGAGTTCATGCTGTCCAAATCAACGAGCTAAGACCAAAATAACATCAGTCACACTTACAGCAAGTTTAGAGGAAGCTTTCATTTGATTTATTGAAAGTGGAATTGTAGCCAGTCGAATCATAAGAGTTGTTAGTGCTATGGAAGCCCACCTGAGGGGAAAAAAATACGATTCACAAATTTGAGACGAGATTAGTAGAAAATAAGGATGTTTAAAATCACGTGCACATAGCATTTCAAATGCGAATTTCAAACTCTGTGGGTAATGTGTAAACATGGTTTGTTTCACTGCACCTTAGGTGGTTTATATGATCGTTATAGAGATAATCGCTTAATTAAGCATCATGAAAAAAATGAGCAATTAACATACAAGAGCGCTACAGTGAGTAAGAGTTTTACTCCGTCTAGTGCTAAATGCAATGATGGCATGGTTTGTAACGTTGCTTTTAAATCATTGAGATACAAGGAAAAAACAGTTGATGAAAGTATGTGACTTAAAAGATGCTACATCAGCTTCGTAGTCAAATTCTGAGAAAGACGCTAAGACAAAGAAGCATTTCCCAAAGCAGAACATAGCTAAATAAGCAAATGATGTTAAGTACTTACCAATTAAAGCCAGTAAACGTATGCACACCATCAATGACATATTGCAAAGCTGCAACAGGGAAGAAGGAATCAGCAGCTGCTATTGCCACTTCACTTACAACCGGTCCTTGAGAGGCTACCACATCCAAACTCTTATCTGTTAGAATTTCAGCAACATCTCCTATATAGTCTATCTTGTTTGATCCTTCTCCAATTGCACTAGAAGAATAACTACAAACTGAGGCACCAAGCCCAGGAAGGAAAGAGAATGATGACGATCCTCCTCGAAAAATAGCACCAGACCCAGCGAACATACTACTCAGATTTCGGTTATTAATCAGTATATTATTAATCGCGGGTCTGGATGGATCTGCAGGAGGTGGTTGGCGTTCGCTGTCATCGTTGTGATGAATGTATCCGAAAGACGGCCGCAACCGCTGTGAGGCAAATACTACCCTCGTGGAGATGCTTCGTCTGTAAGCCATCTATACCCAAGCGTGTTTCAGCTTCAAAACAGATCACTAGACAAAAACAAGAATAGAAAAATTGATAATATTATTAGAAAAGCACTCTGGAGATAGCTCTATTAATCCTCCAACAAGTTTAATAAATGAATCATATCAAATTAAGAAAAAAAAAAGAGTTCTCAAACGGATCAATTATCAGAAATTTGACTGAATTAAACAGCAAATGCACTTTAAAACCCTAACATTCTATGGACTACAGCAGATGTAAAAGCAATAAAATGATAACTTAAACCCTAAACCCTAATAATAAGGCATTGATTATGTGGTGATAAAAAGACCTAAAGTATACAATCAAATCTACCCATATGAACTCATTATAGAGTAAGATCAGAATCATTGATCAGCAACTACATGGAGAAGAATCAGTGAACAAGAATAAAAATATAATTCAAACCAAAATTATTTTAACGAACAAGATTCAAGATTTCAAATGAACAACAGAGGAAATCGAAACCCTAATTGATTAAGTGAACTCAAATACAATAAAAATACCTTAGGGGTAGGTTTCTGAGCTTCTTCTGCTTCTACGGAGCTGAGCTCCGAGTTTCTGTCCTTGGTTTCCTTCGAGGCTCGACCTAAAGGACTTTTGGTGTAATTTGAAAATTTCGTGGAGGCCCATAAATTTATAACAATTGTGAAAAGATCCACAATTTTGTAGAATTTCACGAAATCTCCTCCGTATGACACATGATTATTGTGAAAGTTGTCTTCTTCTTTAATTTTTAAGGTCACCAATCACCATGAGAATCGGTTTTGATATCTATTATATAAAAACTCTTGATCCATTGAGGAGCCCTTATATTCGATGAGTTCTAAAATAAAGTTTCTCAATTTATGTTCGTAGAGGTTGTTTTGTATTTTGAACCTCAGATTTTATCAACAAATGTTCTTTTCATGGCAAAGTTTGAAACTCAACAGTGGTGGATTAGTAGTCGTATTAACGGTGGGAGTCAATCATCGCAAAAAATTTTCAGTCACACCTTTAGGTTTTCATATAAGCTTTTCAAATAATTGTCAGAATGATCAAATAATCTTTTAAAATAAATTACATACTACGTACAAATTTCTAACTATAGCAAAACTTCGTTCAACAAAAAAAAAAAAAAAAACATGTTAAAGCTTCAACTTTATTTAATTGAATACAAGTCATTCATTTATAAATCAAAATACTTATCATTTTACTAATAAAACACCTAATCTTACCCAACATGACATTGACTTCCTAACAACAAAGGGAAAATAGAATATTCCAATTGTTGAATTTAACAGAGCTCCTGTTGAATTTAAGAGAGCGCTTTGCCCAATGAACACGACTTGAAACTTAAATTTTAATTATGGAAGTTATTTATGGCATGACCATTATTTTTGTAACACTAATAGGAATACCAATAACCTCAATCCCTATCAACAACAAAAATAGTTCAACAACAAAAAAAACATGTAAGCCTTGTTGACCCACATTTCAATGGAGATATCATAGTCCATATTTTGTGTCATTTCAACTATAATGGAAAAAAAAAGGTGAGCTAACACATGTTGAAAATTGAGCACACTATGATATATTCCTCGAGTTTTTTTTTTTTTTTTTTGTTGAACTATTCCTCGAGTCTTTTCTTAGAAATATAAAGTAGGTCAAATATAACTTTGAAATTTGATACCTACTATTGAGGGAAATTCCTTAACAAAAAAAAAAACTATTGAGGGAAACGAAACTGAGTTGCCCTGAAGATGTAAACTAAGTGTAAACCAAATACATATAAATGTTGATGAGTTTTTTTTTTTTTTTGTTGAAGATATAAATGTTGATGAGTTGATCACATATACATGTAATGATAGCATATATAGTGGCTCAATTCCACCGTATATAGAAAAACAAAATGGTTATCTTACAAATCTATTATACAAAAAAAAGTATCAAAAATAGATTTAATCACATGATCCACGTGGATAAATTACGTGGCATGAACAACTGACGTGGGGCAATTCCGACACAAAGGACATGTGGCGTTCATCTTAAGCCACTCGTCAATACAACTAGAATGAAAACTATGTTTACAATCAGGTATAGTTCGCAACTCTTCTTTTGCTTGGTACTCTGATAGACATATTGGACAACAATTATCATCTGGATTAGGAAGACGTCGACTTTGGCTAAGTACCATCTTTGGATAGGAGTCTATTGTAGACTCATCAAGACCAACAACGACAATTCCAGGGTGTGTTGTAACGGCTGAGGAGAATCTAGCATTCCATTCGCCATTGCTAGCACCACCACCAGCACGAGCCTTGAGCTTGGCACAAACATAAAATATAACTCCAATTATGCAAACTATACCAGGAATGCCAATTCCGATGCTGATAGCATAACCTACCGACCTAGACAGTCCTGTAATTTTACTCAAAATATAAAAACTCATTAGAAATTTGACTTGATTAAAATAAGATAATAGACATCAATCCTTAGAAAACAATCAAGTCGACAAATTTGACTCTTAGAAAAAGTCCCTTTTATATATACATTTGCTCCAATTGATCATAATTACTTAAGTTTGGATGGAAGGAGACTACAGGACAATTACATTTGGGATGAATTCTTCTAGCTTGTTTCGAGAAAAAAAAACCCTATTGTACCCGACTAGTTCTAGTTTCGAGTTATTAATATTCAAAATTTCTAGAAAAATACTTATTACTAAGTTAAATTGACATTAGCAAATATTAATTGTTATATTGTAAGTCTATGATACCTAAAGATGTACACACCTTTAATTACCATAGTTGATTATTCACATTACATAGGGGTGTTAAGTTGAATAAAAATTTCATCAAAAAAAAAAGTTGAATAAAAATCTTTATTTTCATTAGTGTGAGAGACGAAAAACAGAATAATATAACAAAATACTGAAATAATGACCCAAGACAGGACGCGTGGATTCATATATAAATATATAATTGATATTATAATCTATAGAATATGATTATGTAAATGCATTATACATTTTGTCTTGGTCATTATATACAAAACACAATAATGTAATAGTTAAATTAATATAATGGTTATTTGAATGAGTCAAATGACCAAAACTAAGATCCACTTAAATCATTAGAAAATGTAAAAATACCCTAACTTATTACATAAATAAACCCTTTTATTGGTTGTAATTTTCTTTCATTTATGACCAAATGAATTTGTCAAGTAACATCTAACCTAATTTAATTTGTATCCATTTTTCATGATATTATACATGAATCACATATATAGTATTGTTATTAATATAAACGTAAGTAAGAAAGAAAGAAAATGAAATTTACCTCGCCTAGGAATATCAAAACAACCGATTTCACGTCCGATTTGATTTTTGAACCTACAAGTCCCACCTTTCATAGCACACTCACCGCAATCGGGTAATCTCCACGTAAGCTGAATATCACTTTCAACACTAAACTCGAACCCATATTCATAGACCGGCATTGGAACCGGAACAGTCTTTATATGTTTACATTTTGGTTCCAATAATCCGATAACTTCCGTATCAGAAGTAGCTATAACAGTAAAATTGGTTCCACTGAGACAAGGAATGGGTTGGAATTGGTACGAGTCGAATCCGGTTAACGAAGAACAATTGAAAAAGGTAAAGGGTAATTCATAAACCGGTTGAAATGGGGAACCAGAAAGATTGAGAGATAAGAGACGTTTGGCCATACAGTTATATCTATCGTGGATAACTATAACCTGGTTAACGTAATCGATTCCTCGGACAAGGTAATCCGGGGAAAATGGTAAATTGAGAATCGTTAAACCTTTTTTGGAACAGGATAGATCAAAACCGGGATAACCACAAGGTTGTTGTTGTTCATGGTGGGATAGTAAATTGAAGGGGAATTTGATTAAAGGGCCATGGTTACTACAAAAGGTATTTGAACAATTTTGCCCTTTAGTTGTGGAAGTGATGGATGAAAAGAAGAAGAAGAAGAAGTAGAGGGAGGGAGAGAAGAATTTTGAGGTTTTCATTTTAAGAGAGAGAAACTAGAAAGATTTGCAGTTTGGGGGTTTTTTGATTTGTTTGGTGAGAGTAGACTATTGGTTTTCAAGTAGATATTAAGTCAAGGAGAAAAAATTGATTTGGTAACTTATAGTATTAATTAATAGAAAAGGTAATTAGTCTTGTTTTAAGTAGTTGGATTTTAAGCTAATTAATTCACACCCCTTGACCGTTAGTCAACTATGATGTGTTTTGTAGTATTTGGGATGTAAAGTTTTTTTTGGGATTGGACTTCACGACTCGTTACATTTCAATAGCATTGATACATCATGAATACGATATGCAATACATCATGAATACGATATGCACTATAACCGCCAATTAAGACATATTAATCCCTAAAGGTCATATAAAGACCTTAGGGTAATTCTATGAGGTTTTTTATTTTATTTTTAGAAAGTCATACATAGATAAAAGAAAGTCACAACTTAATCCAACAACAACGACAAAAATCAAAAGGTAGACTAAAAAGTAAACATATAAACTTCAAGGATAAAATGCGTCAGATAATAGTAGATGGGAGGCGAGCTCATATACTAACACGTTTCCTGTCCTTCTGCAAAAGGCAACTGTAGCGTGATGAAATCTTAACTATTCGCGTAGCTCCATCATGGGGTACACCAAACACCACATGTACGAGTTTGCATCGTCCGATAAGTATTCGACGACTGATAAAAAGTCACCTTCAATTATATAATGGTGTGACCCTAATTCTTTGGCAATATCAGCTCCCAAAATAAACGTGTGTAACTCACTTTGGAGAGAGGAGATCAGAGTGACCTTTACTTTATTTAGTGTCTAAATTACATGGGATAAATTTTGATGACAAACTGCTTCCACCGAGACTCGATCGCACGATCTCATGGTCTTAAGAGGGGGTGTTAGGATGACAATAGTTGGCCTTCTAAATACACCGTTATAGATTAGGCCGTTAATAACATGTGAAACGTCAAACTCCAACTTCCCACGAACCAAAGAATCGATAGTCATATAACCTATCATTTATGTGTTATAGCGCCTTGAGAACTATAACACATAACTTAAGCAATATATAACTTGTTCACCAACTAAACTAAGTTGTCATCTAAATTGTCCCCACTCAACCGCCTTTTCATTTAGCGTGGGAGTCGGGAAACAAACGACGTGTGGACTGAGATGGAGAAAGAGAAAAATAATTAAAAAATCACAAATAACAAAAGGAAAATTCTGAATAAAAAACTTGGACAAAAAGTTGCACCTAGTTAGTGAAGGTTCTTTAAGTTTGAAGATCATGGAGAAGGTAAATGATCAAGAAAAATATAAAGGAAGTCTTTAGAACAAGGGTATAATGGAGAATACGGAATAAGTAAATTTTGAATAGATGAAATGTTTCAAAAAAGGAGGTCAAATGTATAATTCCCAAACACTAGGGGGCAAGATAGGAAACCAGCCATAAACTAGGGCTATAGAGAAACAACCCTAAATTATAAATGGTCAGCTAATCATACAAGATTTGGGTGCCATCTAAATGGTCTCCCAACTAATCAATTTGCATCCAAGGATCCCAAATCAACCGCCTTTTAATGTACGTTTGGATTATTTCAAATTGATATCCAAGTTTGATAAAACAGAGTAGTACTCCAATATATTGAAGGCATCGTAGAGAGATAAAA
The DNA here is from genome assembly GCF_041429995.1 of Eschscholzia californica. Classification (NCBI taxonomy): domain Eukaryota; kingdom Viridiplantae; phylum Streptophyta; class Magnoliopsida; order Ranunculales; family Papaveraceae; genus Eschscholzia; species Eschscholzia californica. The sequence goes on along the minus strand of NW_028238483.1, from coordinate 39,594,763 downwards.
ATGGTGAGAAAATTAGAATTTTGTTAAAGACTATTATTACCCCAATCAGAAACATTTTCAAGTTCGGAGAGAAATCTCTTATACAGTAGTATATATATAAATGGGTTAGGGCATTAGTTGTCTTCTATAGCTACTACTAACAATATTCATCTGATAATACTCTCTCTTCAACCAAGAACTCTAAAGAAGAAGAAGAATCTTGATTGGGTTCTTCTTGTGTTTAATTAAGCAGGTATTATTATTATTCATTCCAAGTTGTCTTTTTTGGTGATTCTTTTTCTGTTAAATTAGATCCTCCTAGAAGACAATTTAGTAATTAGTGGAATCTTTAATCAGTTCTTGAATTCTTTTTCATTCTTTCATTGAATTTTGATTCATCAACTCCTAGTCTCCCCTGTTCTTCAAACATACTTATGACAGTTGCTCTAAAAACTTCCCTTCGGAACCGACTCATAAAGGATGGGTTTATACACAAAAAATGTGCCACAAAGAAGAAACACAAGAATAAGAAGAAGACTACTCCAACACCACCACCACCACTATTAATGCTACCACCAATAATGCCTCATATTATGCAAGAGATCATTACTCATAAACTAAATGGTTCAACACCCTTGTTTCTAACATCAAAGCGGCTTACTCGAAGCGATACAAATTCCAAACTAAACAGATTCTTCTTCCCTCGTTGTGAAGCACTAGAAGAGCTCATGACAACTGAAGAAAAGGACATCGCTCTAATTTCCATGACAACCGAAGAAAACCAAAATGCTCTTATCTCCATCCCTACTACTACTACTACTACTACTACTACTACTACCACTTCAAGTGATAACAACAACTACAGCAACAACAACAAGAATAACAAGAAGAAGAAGAGGAATAGAAGTTTTAATGCAATGTTGATTAATAACAACAACAAGAACGAGAGGAAGAAAGGTCTGAGTGTAATGGTGATTGATCATAAGGGTATAAAATGGGAAGTTGATTTCAAGAGATGGAAAAGTCTCAACAAATACGTATTCACAAAGGACTGGAATAAGATGGTTGACAAATTGAATATGGTACCATTTCTTGATCAAGTTCTTCTTTGGTGCTTTAGATTACCAGCCCAAAGTGGCTCCAAGCTCTGCTTTGCCATCGACATCGATAAGACATATTTCTAGATTAAGTAGTCTATTAATCATTCAGTAATCAATTTGTTTCTATTGGATTCATGATTCTTTCATTCTTTAGTTCATGTACTTAATAAAGTTCAAACTTAAAGCTAACTAGCAAATGATATTAATAGTTTATTTTGTTTAACCATTTTTTAGCTATGAATCGAAAAACTATCACTAGTTTCACATCTTAAGAATTAGGTTTCTTCAATTTAATTGGTTAAGTGTAGTAATGTGTATATAGATAACTCTTTTTTGCAGCACTCAATTGAGTAAGTAACAAATTTGGTGGTAAAGTTGGGGGTAAGAAGTTTTATGGGCACCATCTGGTTTTTTAAGCCCAATACCACCATGATGCACAGTGGTAAGGGAAACTCTACATGCACTCTCCAACTTGAATATAGTCTATAGAGACCCCTAGGCCTTGACCTAAAGTCACCTATGAGACCTCCAAGCGCATCAGGTTAAAGGCATCATCCAGCGCCTTTGACCTCTATGTTGACACCCTAGTGAGGTGGTTACCCATTTCAAATGAACAAACTAGGTGCGTCCAAATCAACAAATTTCGAAGTCTAGTCCAGCGAAGTCAAAGGTGCTCAGAAGTACCTACCAACTTTCCCTAATATGAATTAGTCGACCTATTTATTTTCGGAAAAAATGACTGATAAGTTGTCTCTTGATTGATGAAAGAACGACAAGTTTGACAGTTCGTTACTAATGGATTACTTGTTTCATAAGTAAAAATATTTTCTTCCCTAACTACATATCTCTTAACCTTATTAATTAAATGAATATTTTGTAGCTATATATGCTCCTAATTAGTTGTCCAAAAAGTGTAAAGTGTTCAATCTTTGTGTTGGTGAAAGAGTTTCCTAGTCTAGGGCAAATTTGTAGGGAACATGTATAAGAATAGTTAGACCTATTCCCTTGATTGCTGCAGGTGTTGGTAATAGATTTTCTTCAAAGAATAGCTGAAGTGATGTGACATTTTGAAATAAAAATGTAACCAAATTTCACAACCATGTAAAAGTTAGGTTGATTTTTATGGTCCCATCCATGATTTTTGGCAATCAAGACCGGATTTCTCGCATTCATCTGAACCCTATAACAAATGATATGTTATTTTGATTTATTATCTTTATTAAAGAACTATAAAATCTTAATTATCGACAATCGATTAACTTAAAATTTTAAAATTTTGTATCTAAAAGTTATTTTTTGATTTTATCTTCTAGCAAAAACGAGATACTATTTATTTTTCAAAATTAGTGCAGTGGACAAAACCAAATAGATGAAATTAAACTAAATAGTTTCTGGTCGAATCAAACTAAATCAAATTATATCGACTTCGACTTGCACATTTTGAAACCAGTAATTGACAAACCTACGATTATATTATATAATTTTTTATTTACTATAATAAAGTATTAAAATGTTACTTAAATGTAAGGTGGGGAGGGCAAATTAGGTTCCAACATGGCACCTTTGTACCATGAAATCCTTGAACAATTTTCTACAATAATTTTCCTGCATTTGTGAGTTTTGTTGATATAACACAGTCACTCGGCCGATCCATGATAGTGAAAGTATCTTTATTTAATTGAATACTTAATTAGTTACTAATATTTTATAGCTTGTAAAATAGAAAATATAAAAGGTTAATTGCCAAATCAATTTGTTGTTTAATGGTTCTTTCTTTTTGCCGTTAGTATTTGCATCATGCCATGTCATGTTTATGTCACAATTAAAAGTAATTAGCATATTTAAATTTGATGTTAAATACTTTATGAGAAAATACTCCAGTTCAAATTTTTGTATAAACTAATCTATAAAAGTTCTTCAACAAAAAAAAAAAAAAAAAACTAATCTATAAAAGTAATAGTTTTGTCAAATTGAACTTGAAACCCACGTCCTTAGAAGCCAATTTGGTAGCTCTCCCCTTATATATACACAACAAAAAATGTAATTGGTGTTTAATTTCGAATAAATTTGCAGCTATAACTATTTTTGAATTTTACTTGAAACTCTTGTTATTTCTTTTAACTAACTACTATATATGTGCACATAAATCAATTGTCAATAATATAATTATATAAATGTATTTGAATAAAATAAAATATGAATATTTGTAGTATACCGTATATCGATAAGGAGATGCATTATATTAACCAACTATGATGAGAGATGATAATTACCTCGTTATCACGGGAATGATTATGAAGTTAGGACGTATAAAGAGGGAGTCTTATAGTAGGAAGACTTGCAAGTCAATGTTCAATCCCCATGCAAAGACTTTTAAGCTATGAACAATTATTGGAAATTTGGAATGTAATTTTCTTAAAGAAAAATAGTTTTTGTTATGACTTATAACTCAAAATTGTAAAAGGGTTTCAGATATCGTAACAAGTAAAATTTATTTTATAGTGTGTTTGAATGAAGAAATGGGATCGATGAATCATATGATTTAGCTGTCTATCGATTAATTAAATCCTTGGACGTCCAAATTTAAAAAGTTAGTGTGGTAGTGCCAATATAGGTAATGAAGACATACTAGTTTTAATTGAACAGGGGAGTAGAAACAGAGATGGTATTATATGGAGAAAAGTCTATACATAGGAGGAAGATGGTAACTTCCAAAGCTTTTGTACCTTTTGTAAATTTTGATGAACTTTTGTTTACCTGATTACCATAGTCGTCACTCGTCCCTTCCGTATTTTTGAATTCGAGAATTTTGTGAGTCCAATTCAAAGCAAAATTTTAGTCTGCTACAATAGATGTTGAACTTATAAAATTCACGAGGCAAATCCAAAAAATCGAATATAAAGTCACTATAAGTGCATCAAAAACTAAAAATTCTTCATCAATAAAACCAAAAACAACATTTTTCAATCATTCCAGGAACCGGACGCATCTAACACTGAAAAGTCTAAGTTAGTCAAATTTCAAAACTAAGTCTTTAGTCCTTACCAAATACGTATACATTTTCAACCGAAAAAATCGCGAGTCAAATTTAAACGAGTGGGTTGATTAATAAGAAAAGAGTGAAAGGGTAAACTTGGAAAAAAATAATAAATCTACTTACGAATTACGTTAATATCTATATTAAAGGGACAAAACTAGCATTTTGTAAAAGATAAAGAATCAACAGAAAATTAATCATAAACTGGAGATGCGAACCAAAATTGACCCAAAATAGTTCAAGTGAAAGGTTAAATTCATTTTAAAAATTGTATTAATATACGACAAAGACAAAAGTCATGTTTCCTCCGTCCCTCAAATCACTCATTATTAGTCCAATGAAACAAAAAGCATGACATTAAATATTTACATATTTAATTAACAAAAATATTTCATATTTATAATCCCAAAAAAAGTATATGGTGCCCACATTTTACATATAAATATTTCCAAAATCTAAGGACAAAAGTTTAAAAAACAACGAAGTTAATAAATTAATTATACTTTTATATTATTAAATCTCTAAAAAAAAAATTTAAATTACCCAATTTCCATTAGTTTAAATACACATCTTCCCTAGCTACTTCCCCACTCAATTATCTTGAACTACTAAAGGACCCAAAACCCATTTAGATGATCTTGGCATTTTAAATCTTAACAAGCAAAAAGTAGTTTTCTTGAGCAAGAAAAGTGATTAGCTTATAAGTATCAAGAGGTAATGGGTAATTGTATGGAGGCCTGTTTAAGAAGAGAAACACAAGAGCAAGAGATTGAAGAGCAAAAAAGGGTAGATGGTTTTGTTGGTAAAGATGGTATTGAGAAAGGTGGTTTTGAGAAGAGTAGTAGTATTAGGGTTAAGGTAGTGTTGAGAAGGGAAGAATTGGAATGGTTAATGTCACAATTAGGAGGTAAAGAAGGTGGAAGGAAGATGAGAATGAAAGAGATTTTGAGAGAGATTGAGAAAGCTGCAGGGAGAGGGAAAGTAGAAGAAGCTAATGCAAAATGTTGGAAACCCACTTTGGAGAGTATAATGGAAAGTCCAGATGTTCATGAGATGAACCAGATGATTAGATGAAGATGATGGTGATGATGATTGAATTTCTCAATTTCATCCTGAATCAGAAGACCTAAACTTTTCTTTGTTCTATTAGAGTTGTTGGTGTCTATTGTGTAAGATAATGTTAATTTTTTGAAGTTCATGAACAACCAACTACTAATTTAGTTATAATTTTGTCTCTTATTTTGTAGTATGTTTCTTATGATGATCTTTTTGGGTTTTTTTTTTGCAAGTTGATCTTTTTGATTGATTTTCTATTCTCAAGTGCCATTGACATTTTGTTTCTTTGTCTTGAGGAAATATTTTTGCAAAATAATCTCATTTTGCATCTTTCGATAGATCATTTCGTAAGATTTTCGATAAGGAAAAAAACATCAAAATTAAAGAGATTTGTTAAAAGTGACTCACTTTATGACTACATATTCAATGTTCAATTTTTCACATAAATTTCAATTATTTGTAACATTGGGTGTCAAACCAAAAATGATTGTGAGGCCACAGGGATGTTGCGATAACCAGCAACAATACTTGGTCGGATATCGGTTGGGCTCGGACGCTCATGGTTACCTAAGGACCCAAGTGGGATTAGGCCAGGTAAAACTTGGGATTCTAACGGGCCAAGCGGACTATGCACATCTCGGGCTTCTTGGGCTCGCGAACTACATCCTCTACCCTAGATCGAAAGGGTTAGCCGGATGAAGAGAGAATAGTAGTCTTGACTTTCCCTGTTGTGATCAGTCAAAATTCATAAACCTATTTCACAACCTAGAAACTACAGAGAGAGAGAGAGAGAGAGAGATGGTTGGAGCACAGGCGCTAAAGAGAATCCCTCGTATCAAATTCCCTCAACGACATCCAAAACCTTCGGGTTTGTCTTCCTCTTATTTAAATCTTCCTCTGTTTTATGACATAAATTTATGTTATTTTTTCCTGGTTTATTAAATTCTTTTGGTTCTTATATATAATTGATGTTTCTCACTAATTTGTTTAGTAAATTTAGTTTAATTAGAGGTTAATTTTAGGGTCTGATGCGAAATATGAAATTGATAGAAAAACAAAATAGATGCCTAGGAAAGTAAAATCCCAATTTAGATTATTAGAGGTGATGAAATTTTGAAGTTGGAATCTTGTATCAGAGTATATGATTATGAGATCTCAATGGGTTTGGGAAAATTCTAGGTCTAATGTTCTAAAAAAGAATCTTCAATTTGATACCCTATTACTTCTTCATAATCTAAACAACATTTTGGTACTCCGATCCAAAAGGTGAGTTTCCATAAACTATGAAACCCTTGGCATATATCATACTGGACATGGTTGCGTGTAGTGTTCTTAGATCACGTACGGAGTGGTTATCATTCTATAGATGCGGTAAGTTCGTATGTCAAATCAATTTAGAACTTTCGTATATAATGTGATCTTGTAAGTTGTTTAAGTTTCATTTACTTTTGAACTGATTTGGTTTCTTAAAGTATATGACATTTAAAGCAAGTCAATATCGTCAAACGATTCGTACGTAGGCTCATGTTTAATGCTTTAATCAGATGCTAAGTTCCAATTTACTGTCACTCATTTTTGTTATGTGGATATGCAAACGGTTCATACTTGTGTAGTTGTGTGCCAATTGTGGATATGACATTAAAACTTTGAAAAATACATGTATATGTGTTGAAAGAAACTATAAGAATTTATTGTGATGATTGAATAGGTTCGACGTCTGAAGCACAAGTAGCCCCACAAACAGGTGACGCTAACAAGCCTTTATTTTCGATATCTTCGACTAATGCCTCTGTGGGAGGTAAAGCTTCTCTTCAACCAAAAAGGACACCCATTTCTGAGAAAGAAATGGAAGCTATCTTGGTATGTAAATCTCCTCCTTCCCAACTTGTTCTGTTGAATCAGAAGACATTTCTTGTGCTTGTTATCTTTTTCGTTTTTGTTTTATTTTGGTTTATATACCTAAATTATAAGTTTATAACTTTTTCTCGGTTTCTAAACATGAACCATGAACACTAGTAAACATTTCTCTCTGTAATACAATCAGTTATTCGATTCTGATATTTTGTTTATGTTATGATGTTGCTGACAGTTGGGTGGATGCTTTTGATCAATTTCTCTGAGAAATGGACGATAAGCTGGAGAACTATGGGTATCTCGAATGCCATTTTCTGTCTTTTAACTTTGTTTTACCTTTCATGAGAGTTTATTGTATCTCAAAAATAATGTAACAAACAACAGTGCGAAATACCTGATTGCTAGTATTATTTTTTCTGTTGAACCTTGACAGACTTGAGGTATGAGTTAACGTATTTTATCGATATTTACAGTCAGAGAAATCATGATTTTCTACTTCTAAATGATCTAATTTAACTTCTTTCATGGATAAGAATATGATGTAACGATTGTGTGAGATATTAAAGTATAGACTAAACAAAGAATAGCCAGATGTATAAGAAAGGCAATTTGTTCTAAATTTATTCATATGATCATAATACTTTCAATGTAATAAAATCACAATCGAGTGAGAGAATGTCAAGTTGCAGATTCTAATGGAATTGCTAACCGTTTATAAAGGAGAACAGCCAATTAAAGGAGTTGCTGAGAGATTCTAATTGAAACAACTTCACCATCATCACCATCTCTAGTAGCTCCAGCTCTCATTACATGATACCTTACATGAAGACCTGCTGCAATTAAAACCCAATAAAATCAGATTTATTTTATAAAGGTAGATATGCAATCTGATTGATGAATATGATTAGTTAATATTAAAGTTTTTACCATCGTTTTGCTGTAGGTTTGTGTTGACTGCTACTCCATGGCAAGCAATTCGAGCTTTCGGTTGCCAGTCTGTGGGTTTAGCTACCCATGACTTGAGATCTAAAATCGCTGTTAATCAAAATTCGAGTTTAAGTAATTTGCTCTGAACCCATAAAAGCAGAAAAAAAATTACTCCATAGTAATTTGGAAAGTCTAACCTCTTAAGTCTTAACTCTAATTTGGATTGTGATCCTGAATTTTGGTGCTCAAATAGTTCAGACCTTGGATCATTATAGTTGTTTCCAATCTGATGGTTTAATGAGCTCAACATACTGTCCTAGTTTGAGCTCGTTAATTTTGACAGAATATAGTATAAATTTTGGCATCCATGTCTCAAATGATGATCTAACGGTCATTGGTCTGGGTTCGAACATTGTCTTATACATTTCCAGCATTTCTAGGTCTAAGAAGGTTAGACACCAAAGCTTTTCATGGAAAATTATGTATACTGGTTGGCTTGGTTGGTAATGATGTAGTTTTTTACCTGAAGTGGAAGGGTCTCTAAGGTGTTTAATGTCGAAAATGGCTCCTGTTGCTCCATCTGAATGCTTCTTGATTTGATGAGATCCAATCTCTTTATACTCCAAACTACCTTTCTTGTATTCTTCAGTCAAGAATAGCTCTATATGCCTTGTGTCTAAAGTTTGCATCGTCCCTGTAACAAATACCAAGTCTAGTTTGGTTAGTATATACAACTTTTCTTGTTATTCCAATCTCATCTCGGATTACCAATTGCTTCTTCTATCTTTCTCAAAACAATCAAAACACACTATCATGGCTCGACTAGACAAATACACCTTAATCCAAGTACTGATTAGTTGAATATTCATCAAATGTTAGACTAAAACAGGTGATAATTTTGTAACTCATTGGCGATATAATGCGTATATTGTGTATTTCTCACCTTCACATGTTTCAAGGTTGCATACAGGACATCGAACGAGCTGTAAATCTGGAACATATGGATTAAAAGCTGAGTTTTAATTTGACCATAATGACTTGATCACTTCCATTGATATTCCAAAATATTGAAGATACAAGGACTTTTATAAGGAAATATGGCAAGAAAATATGTATTACCAGCTATCCATATTCCAGTTTTGATGTTCCTTAGGATGCAAGAGCCACTAATCTGCAACATTTTTTCTACTGTCTCTCCTCTTGGGATTTTCACAGGCAATGACAGTTTCTCAGTCAGTAGAGCAACTGGTGATTCAAAAGAGAATGCACCAATTCTCATCCAATCTAAAACAACCAACAAAAACATAGTTTGAATCAGATTAAGCACTTCTAATAACACATTTATGCTGGATTTTATATTGATGAACTATTTGGATTTTGATCTCTATTGAATCATCTAGTTTCACAGATAGGTGTAAACAAAGTGCAAGAAGAAAAAATGCACAAAATTCAGAAGCTAAATAATCAGAGAACAAAAGAAAGAAGAAATATTACCAATGTGTTTCTCTTGCTGGCGGAACATATAAGAATGACTCCCATCTGAGATTGAAAAACAACTATCAGTCAGATCTGATTTGATCAATTTTACAACAAATATTGGAGTAGCGATCAAAATTAGTTGTTAATTTCTGGAAATCTGAATCGATGGAAAATGAATCAAAGTTACCAAATACAGAAGCATAGAGTTGGTTCCATTTGAAGGAGATCTGTTGATTAGGTTCATGAACTTGAAGATCACGAAGACAAGCGAACTTCCAAACAGTATCTTCTTTCATTATGAGGCTATGAAACCAGCGATTTGATGATCCGAGCATCACAAGGCATTTTCCATCTAAATACTTAGCGATCTCTGTCCAGATATCTTCTTCGAACCTGTTTTATTTTGTTCATGGAGTAATTGTTAAAGATGAATCAGAACAACAAGTGATGTTCAATAATAGAATTAGCTGTTTGAAATTTGAATCTGATCGAATCAGCTACGTAGAAAGAAACGAAAATTTGAAATAAGCAAAGCGACATCAGCTATCAACTGATCGATCAGTATAGCTAGCTAATCTAAATATGATATTTGAATCTAATCAGAGTTTTGATCTAACTAGATCAGTGATTCAATCGATCCGAACATTTCTTCTGCGAGATTTCCAAATCCAGATGAAATTTTCCGATGAATTTCATTTTCTAGAACTGATTAATCAAAATCAACTTGAATATAAAAAGAAACGAGGATCAAGCAACGCGATCATTAATTACTAACTGATCCTATTAATATAGCTAATCTATAGACGATTTTCAAATCGAATTGGAGTTTTGATCTAACTGAATCACTAATTAGCTAAATCTTCAACTGATCCGTACTTCTCTTCTACAAAATTTCAAAATGCAGGAAGTTTTCATCTGCGATGAACTTCACTGTTCTAGAATTGAATAATCAGACTCGCTGCCGACTTAATTTACAGATTTCAGTAGTAATTAACACAAAATAAGTTTCTAGCTATGATCTATAGGAAACAAATAATCATAGAGAGCTAAATTCTAGAGAGAGAAAATACCAGATGAAGTTCGAGTGAGAAATGTGTAAATTCAAACCAGGAGAAGTACAAGAACAGATCGAATTATCTCTTCTGATTCTTTTTCCCGTTTCCTCTCTCTCTGCAGCTTTACTCCTCTCTCTCTTCATTCTTCTCTCTCTCTCTCTCTGTTCGAAAATTTTCTCAGAAATGCGAAAATGAAATTACTGTGAAAATTTAACAAGCAAAGCTATTTATATAAGCGCGGGAACGAAGAGAATTTTAATTCTCAAATCAGATAGTTCAAATTAATTTATTTCCCGGCAAGGGTATTTTCTGTTTTAGTTTTACGATACTTTATGTGGCCATTTTCGTTAATGTTATGGGTAATTTCGTCATATAAGAATAATTCGGTGTAACAAACATCAATTGATAAGTAATTTGATCATAATGAAATCGACGGCTACGAAGTTGAGGCTTACCTTACTAAACCTATTTCGGGAAAGACGAAATCATATTTGAAAAACCTACTTATATACAATTTAAGCCGTTTCCAAAAACACTTCCTATACCCTAGTTCTACTAAAAATCTTCACTTTTCTAATTACTAATACCAAAACGTTTTCAGAGTTCAACCCCAAATCAACTTAGAAAAATCTATATAGTTCTTATTCATCTTCAATCAACTTCTATTTTCTTCAACAATCTCAATGGTGAGCCTTAGAAGAAGAAGAAACGTGGTAATAATTGATGAGGTAATTGACTCCGATGGAAAAAAGGCCAAAACCACCCCTTCCACCTCCACCACCGCTACCACCATCGCTACCGCTACCACCATCGCTACCACTAGCAAGGCAGATGATAATGATGATAAAGAGCTTATTCGCGATGAGGAAGAAAAGATTATTGAAGCTAAAGCAAAATCCAATTCAGAACAAGAACATGGATCAAAAGAGATACCAGAGAATTTGTTAAACGTGATAAAACAATTTAGAGGCGTAGAAATTTCATGGGTAATTGAGAAAAGTTTGTGTGGGTCAGATTCAAGTAACTATCAAAATAGGTTAAGTTTACCAAGGAAGAAAGTGAATACTGATATTTTCTTAAGAGATGAAGAAAAAGGGAGTAAGAAATTGAATGTAAAAGTAATTGATCCAAAGGGAAAGTGGTGGAATTTGAAATTGAAGAAGTGGTTAATAGGAAATCGTCGAAGTTATGTTTTGAGTGGTGGGTGGCATAAAATTGTGGATGAAAATAATTTTGCTGAGGGTGAAGTTATTAGAGTTTGGTCTTTTAGAATTCCTCAAGAAGGAAGGAACTTAATGCTTTGTTTTGCTATTGATGTTTATAGGAAAGATGGCAGGAAGGAAGATTTACCACGGAACAACAGAGAAAAACAAAAAAAAACAAAAACACAAAAGAGGCATGTAATGGAAGAAGACGCGGTTAGAAGCTAATACGATTTTTTTTTTCTTTGGAGATTTATTACTTCATATGAATTAGATGCATCTAAATATGCTCATTAGTGTCTTGATAAAAAGATAAGTTGGAATCCCCTAAGGCCTAAAGTATTTGTGTTTTGTTTTGGTCAATAATTCAAATTAAATTTCAAATACTTGTTATTGTCTGATTCATGATGTCTGACTCGTTTATTTGGACTGATTGTAGGTTTCTGTTTAAGGTACCCTGACGTGAATTGTATTCAACTAGAATAAACACTACAAATATCAACTCAGATAATATATTGTCATCGATGAATTCAATCTATTTCATTGTTCAATCATCAATGAAGCATTACAGAAAAGACGAGCAAATTGTAGAATTCAATCACCTAATCTCTAATAATAATCCATATCATAAAATCTATTACTACTTCCATAGGAACAACTGTACATTATTCCTTAACACCACACATAAAAACTAACTTTTATAGGGACCAAAACATGAAAAAGAACAAACCATTTTAGAGAGAGAAAGATGGATGTGAAGCTTTACCTATGAAAGAGTATGGTTGGGTCCACATTTTCTGTAAGGAATGAAAAATATGAGATGTTCTTTTCATGTCATTACTGTTTGTTTGTTGTCTTCTTGTTTATTGTTGTTGGGGTTTTCATCTACTATTTCTTCATCTTCCATCAGGAACTTGTCTACTTGAGAAGCAGCTTGTCGCCCCTCTGATATCGCCCATACTACTAAAGATTGTCCTCTTCGACAATCACCTGCTGCAAATACTCCCTCTACATTCGTAGAAAATCTACCGTACTCTGCCTTGTAGTTTGATCTGTTATCCTTTTCCAAATCTAACCGATCCGCAATTGTCTGGAGATAAAACAAATATTAATCAACAGAAGGAACAAACAAAGTTAACCGTTGTCAGATCTCTGGTTGTTTGTTTTCTCTCGCCAAATCTGACTCGTGAAAACTTCAGTCAGATTTGAATGTTTGTTTGACTGCTCGTAGGTTCCAACCCTACTTGTGGAGAATTTTGAGTTCTCGCTTTTCTGACCGTTGTCTGACTTTGTCTGAATGGGGTTGATTTTTGGGTCCATTTGGTTCATGCGAGTCAGATTCAGACAGACAGAAAAAAAAAAAAAAAAACAAATTGCAGTTTACATGGAGATCCCATGTATGCAGAGTCTGGAGTTGACATTACTTACAGATTCGGGTCCAAGGAATCCCATAGCTAGCAAAACAAGGTCAGCCTCAATGATCTCTTCCGAACCCTCAATTTCTTTGAACTGAAACTTTCCAGTAGCATCCTTTTCCCATTGAACTCTCACCAACTCTAGTCCTTTAACATTCCCATTGTCATCTCCCACAAACCTTTTGGTCAAGACCTCGTAAGACCTTGGATCTTTCCCAAACTTCGCCGTTGCTTCTTGGTGACCATAATCCACTCTGAAAACACGCGGCCACTGCAAAAAATCGACAAACAGAGAATCAAAATGGGTGATTTGGGCAGTGTGAACTGTGAAGACAATGGTCGAATTAGGAATGAGGGTAGAGAAAATAAAAGCATATCGAATTGAGACTATGAGGGTCAAACCTGTGGCCAGGGGTTGCCAGGAGCTCTGGTTTGAGGTGGTTCAGGGAGAAGCTCTAGGTTAACAATGCTGGAACAACCATGACGGATTGATGTCCCTATGCAGTCAGTACCCGTGTCACCTCCTCCTATGACAACTACTTTCTTTCCCTTTGCCGAAATATAATCCCCATTCTTTAGGTTGCTATCAAGTAAGCTTTTTGTGTTTGCATGAAGAAATTCCATTGCAAAATGGACTCCGGAAAGTTCTCGTCCAGGTACAGGAAGATCCCTGCATTTCAAGTTTAATAAGTATATTATACAAGTAGAAAAATCGCTAACAATTATTGGAAAATTAAAAGGACGAAATAACTTGAACGTGAAAATTTAGTTAGTCGTTTTTTTCTCTTCGTACCTAGGTTTGGTTGCTCCCAAAGCCAAAATTATGGCATCATGTTCAGATCGAAGCCGCTCCAAGGAGTATAAAGGATCCTTTCCTACATTAGCATTCACCACAAAATTGACACCCTCTTTTTCCATAAGATTTACGCGTCGTTGAACTACATTAATCTTGTCTGCTTTCATGTTGGGAACTCCATACATCATTAGTCCTCCAATTCGATCTGCACGCTCAAATACTGTGACCAAATGACCCATTTTGTTAAGTTGGTCAGCAGCAGCTAACCCAGCTGGTCCGCTACCCACGATAGCAACTCTCTTCCTGTTTTTAGTGGAAAATAACACATTAGTGTAAATAAACACAGAAGAAAGAAAGTGATTCTGGTTAGAGGGAAGAAAATGACAAGAAATAAGAATTACCCAGTTCTAGTAATAGGTGGTCGAGGAACCATCCATCCTTCCTCAAAGGCTTTGTCTATGATTGAGCACTCTATACTTTTAATAGAAACGGGATTCTCGATTATGCCAAGAACACAAGAACCTTCACAAGGAGCAGGGCAAACACGGCCTGTGAACTCCGGGAAATTGTTTGTCTCCAAGAGTCGATCGAGTGCTTCACGCCACCTATTTTGGTAGACCAACTCATTGAATTCTGGTATCTTATTTCCAAGAGGACACCCGCTAGTCTCCTGAAAATAATAAGTAGCGGCAAAGAAGAAGTCAAAATTTGAATATTTGATATGACTACTAATTGAAGCTTTAAATCAGAATATTACCTGATGACAAAAGGGGGTTCCACAGTCCATGCATCGCGCAGATTGGGTTTTTATTAGTGGGCCTGGTTTTGTTTCCACCATGACTTCATCCCAGTCACTCATACGAACATTTGGATCCCTATAGGATACACTCTGACGCTCATACGCAATGAAGCCTCGGTGTTTGACAGCATCAGGAACACGGGTAGGTCTATTCGGGGTTTCTGTCTCTACTTCTACCTGTCAGTTCCAAAATTTGTCAAAAACATCACAAGAAGAATTAGGCTTCAATATATGTATATATACCATGATGCTGTAATCCTTACTCACAGAAGCATTATAGATATTTACAAGTAACATATGTAAGATGCGAAGGTTGGATCGACGACTATACTAATAGGTACATAAAGTAATTCAAAGCGCACCAACCGGAAAAAGATGCTCTTTTTCTCATCTATTTTTTGTTAACCAAAACTTTCAATACAGTCGAGTCCAGCAAGAAGCTCTCAAAATTTACAATCCAGAAGCAACCAAACAAAAATGAAGGAAATTGAAGACAGTTATAAGGGGGAAAGATAACACCACTAATAACCGTGGGTTTCCTTTCAATACAGTCGAGTCCAGCAAGAAGCTCTCAAAATTTTCAAATTTCACTCCAGGGCTGAAAACTGCCATTATATTCCAAAGACGAGACCCTAAAATAAATTCTAGATTATAAGCTATCTTCCAGGAATACAAAAAAAAACTAAGCATGAAGTCTCAACTCTAGTAAAAAGATCAACTAGTACTGAGGTGCATACTTACCTCGCTTGGTTTTCCATTTGAAGATGCAGCTGCCAACTTCTTTAGCTCCTCGAAAGCATCCTTTTCCATTAACTCAACCTCTTCTTGATCCTCGGAGTCACTGGGAGTTTGTGGATCAGCTGCTTTTTTACCACTGTCTGTCTTCATGTTTTGAAGAATCCGCTTATAATCTCTGGGGAATACTTTAACGAACTTCGGCAGAAGGTTGTCAAAATCGGCAAGGACTTCTTTAGCTAACTCACTCTTTGTATGCCGTTGATGTTGTTGGATCATCATCATTAATGTCATTTTGTCCTCTTCCTCTTCAACTTTATCAAGATCTACGAGCTCAAGGTTGCATCGAGTGTGGAACTCGTGATCCATATCAAGAACATATGCTATTCCACCACTCATACCAGCAGCAAAATTCCTACCAGTTTTACCGAGCACAACAACGGTCCCACCAGTCATATACTCACATCCGTGATCTCCAACACCCTCTACAACTGCCTTGGCTCCCGAGTTACGAACACAGAATCTCTCAGCTGCCATTCCGTTAAAATAGGCCTCGCCACAAGTCGCTCCATAAAGAGCCACATTGCCGATCACAATATTTTCTTTTGGATCAAATCGGCTTTTCCTTGGAGGATAAACTACAATTTTACCACCTGATAATCCTTTTCCCACATAGTCATTGCTGTCACCTTCAAGCTCAAGCATGATTCCAGGGCAGAGGAAAGCTCCGAGGCTTTGACCTGCACTCCCATTAAGCTTGATATGGATGGTATCTGCAGGAAGCCCGGCCATGTGGTAGCGTTTAGTTATTTCATGACTAAGCATTGTACCAACAGCACGATTCACATTCTTGATTGGAACCTCAATATACACAGGCAAAGCTTTATCCAGGGCTGGCTGAGCTAAAGATATAAGTTTGAGATCTAAGGCCATATCTAAGCCATGATCTTGTTTTTGAATACAATATTGAGCAGCATCTGGCCGAATATCAGCAGCGGGTTTTAACAGTAGAGAGAGATCAATGTTTTCTAGCTTCTCATTGTTCTTAGTAACTTCCTCATCGACTTCCAACATATCAGATCGACCAACCATCTCATTAATTGTTCGAAATCCGAGCTGTGACATGATCTCACGAACCTCCTCAGCCAACATAAAGAAGAAATTTATGACATGCTCAGGTTCTCCAGCGAATTTTTCGCGGAGAACAGGATCTTGGGTTGCAATACCAACAGGGCAAGTGTTTTTGTGGCACTTCCGCATCATAATACAACCAAGGGTTATGAGAGGGGCTGTGCTGAAACCGAACTCCTCTGCACCGAGAAGTGCAGCAATGGCCACATCTCTTCCAGTTTTGAGTTGTCCGTCAGTCTGAAGAGTCGTCCGACCCCGAAGATCATTTGCAACTAGTGTTTGGTGGGTTTCAGCCAAGCCAAGTTCCCAAGGGAGACCCGCGCTCTTAATACCAGTCCAACGAGACGCTCCTGTACCACCATCATGACCTGCAATCAGCACATGGTCTGCATGGCCCTTGACAACTCCACTTGCAATTACTCCTACACCAGCTTCAGATACCAGCTTCACACTGATTCGAGCCCCTGGATTAGCATTCTGCAAGAACAATAAAGAAACAATAGTCAGACAAATATACACCTCTCTGTCCGAAGTGATATAATGATAGTTCTCATAGGGAAACATATGGACCAGTGAGTGAAGTGAGTCGAGAATGTTCCTTGGCATAAAAAAAGAAAGAAAATTCTAGAGAAGTACCAGACAGCAAGGAAAAGTATACCTTAAGATCATGAATTAGTTGTGCAAGATCTTCAATGGAGTAGATGTCGTGATGAGGGGGTGGACTGATTAGTCCAACTCCGGCAGTAGAATTCCTGGTAATTGCAATGTCTCCAATAACCTTATGGCCTGGAAGTTCACCTCCTTCACCTGGTTTAGCCCCCTGTATTGAAATTTGAAAGGCAACTCTGCTTTAATGAAGATGCAATCTATAAGGAGAAACTATATTCTAGTTCATATCCTCACCAAATGTCAAAGGTAGGAATCATTGAAAGATGCAAAGACACCCAAAGGTGCTTTGCAGCTTCAGCAACATCTGCCCATGAACACAATTCCATAAACAGGAGAACTTTCGATCCAGGTAAATATATGGTAAAAATACAAAATGGCGATGAAAGAGGAAAAGGGGTGGTGGTCAAAAATGCTTATTAACATAACAGTTACCTGAGCCATTTTTATCTGTAATTCATCAGCATTTGTAAGATAGTAACTTGAAACTCCAAATCTCCCACTAGCAACCTGCTTAATTGCACTTCTCTTGGGATTCATTGAACCATTTGGAAGTGGCTCCATGCGAGATGGATTCTCGCCTCCCTCACCTTCAGCAACAATCATTGAAGCATAAAATTTTTAACACTTAAGCTATTATTAAAAGTATAACTGTCAGTGTGTAACTGGAGATACAAACAGTATAATGTGCACACTAACCCTTGATCTTGTTTGAATTTTTAGATTTTTTATGCAGACTGTGACACATGAAATATAATAAAAGATAGGATAACAACATACCAGTATTCGATTTTCCACCAAGTGTGTTCATGGCAATAGCCAAGGTTGTGTGTGCCTCCAAAGAGATGGACCCATAACTCATGGCCCCAGTACAAAAGCGTTTAACAATTTCACTGGCAGGTTCAACTTCTTCCAAGGGAGCTCTCCTATCTGATTCTTTGAACTTCAACATCCCCCGCAAATTACATGACTTATTCAGCTCCTGGATGCGCTTTGAGTATTCTTTGTAAGCGGCAACACTGTTTGATCTTGCAGCCTCTTGCAGCTTTGCCATAGCAAGGGGGTCATTTAGATGTACCTCTCCATTTTTTCTCCAGTGATACTCTCCTGGATTAGGTAAAGCAACAGCTTCTGCGCTTCCAGGAGGCAAAAGTCGAGTTGGAAATGCAAGTTCGTGCAACCGGAGAGCATCTCTAGCAAGGACTTCAAATGTTGCTCCCTCAACTCTGCTTGGAGTCCCGTTGAAACATTTCTGAATTACCTCGCATGAGAGACCAAGAGCTTCAAAAATTTGCGCACCCTTGTAAGAGGCCAAGGTTGATATCCCCATTTTAGCAAGAACCTTCATCATCCCATAGTTACTAGCTTTGAAATACTTCTTCACCAGCTCCTCTTTGGAGTGTATCTCTCCGGTTGATTTAGCTGGAATCTTTCCATCAATCTGCAATCTCCAAATCGCCTCTATGGCCAAGTAAGGGCATATAGCATCAGCACCAAAGCCGACAAGAGTACAGAAATGATGCACTTCACGTGGCTCGGCAGATTCAACTATTAGACCAATCCGGGTTCTCTCAAGCTTTGAAACCAAATGTTGATGAACAGCGCCAATAGCCAAGAGAGAGCTCACAGCAACACGCTTCGAGGAGAAAGCTAAATTAAATACATCATAAAATAGTACGAGTTATGTCAAGTCCAGGAACACGAGTAAGTGATAACCACGTGGTGTGTTTGGAGAAGTATTACCTCGGTCAGAGAGAACTAGTGTTGTATAACCCTCCTTGATTGCATTCTGTGCTTCAAGACATATCCTATTCAAAGTCTCTTCCAAACCTTTCCTACCACGGCTTTTGGAATAAGTTATGTCAAGAACCTTGCTGCGCCAACCTCTGTAATTCATTTTCTTAATGGCCTCCATATCTTCAATTGAAAGGAGTGACCCTTTGAGTGAGAGACGATGACACTGCTCTTCAGTGGTTTCCGTAAGATCACCTTCAGGACCGATCATGCACTCCATTGAGGTAACTATCTTTTCGCGTATAGGATCTATTGGAGGATTTGTGACCTGAGCAAACATCTGCTTGAAATATTCAAACGTGAGTTTCTCTCTGTTCGACATTACAGCCAACGGAGCATCATTTCCCATTGATCCAAGGGCCTCTGTACCATCCTTCGCCATTGGCAGCAACAACATTTCCAAAGCTTCAACGGTGTAACTACATGAACATGAAAGGTCAATGTTTCACTCAAGATACGGTAAAAGAGAGCAACAAAATTAAAATATCAGCATGATAACTAGAATGTGAATTAGCTTACCCGAAAGCCTTCAATGGAGCCAGCAGTCCACGAATACCGGTAGATTCCATGTTATCATCATGTATCGAAGCCTATAATAAGCAAAACAGAGTCAGGTTTTCAATTGTAAGATACAGAAAAATGGGAACTGCAAAATTATATGCTTTTGAAGACTTACGGATACTGCTCCAAAGACAGCTGGCGGAACCAAATCAGACCGATTGAGAGAACTAATAATGTCTTTCAATACTATCTTCTGCTTACTGAGCCATTCTCTATACGGCCTTGCTTTTGAATATTGCTTCTTTAGGGCTGCATCATCTACAACAATATGCTTGTCAAAGTCTACCAAAAGCATCATTCCAGGGTTAAGCCTTCCTTTTCGGGACACATCTTCAGGAGGAATGTCAACAACACCAACTTCACTTGCCATGATAACTCGTCCACTATGAGTAATGTAAAACCGACCAGGACGCAATCCGTTACGATCCAATGTAGCTCCAAGATAACGGCCGTCGGTGACTGCAAATAAAATTCAGTCGATGTGAGCACAAGACACGGATAACTGAAAGAAATAAGTGAAATAGAAAACGGGTTTAATATATAAAATTGTTACATGATATGAGTGCAGGTCCATCCCATGGTTCCATGAGAGCTGAGAAATACTCGTACAAAGCCTTGCGCTCAGGGTCCATATTTTTGTCGTTTTGCCATGCTTCAGGGATCATCATCATCACAGCTTCCGGAAGACTTCTGCCAGCTCGAACTAAAAGCTCGAGGACACCGTCAAAAGCTCCTAAAATAATATTGTTGAAAATTAGGATATACATTTAATACTGATATCTAATGTATATGCAAGCAAAAGTATACATATTTGCCTGTAATCCAGCCTTCGTTAATAAAACATATCTAAAAATCCTGAACGAAAATCTTACCAGAATCAGATGAGCTTGCGTCCACGATGGGAAGAAGTTTCTTCATCTCATTCTTTGACAAACCAAGCTCCTTACACTTTAGGAGACCCTCACGTGCCTTCATCCTAAAGATAACCGTGAAATGCATTAGCATCTGTGCATCTAAATCATGTGCAAGTAAGGATAAATGAATAGAAGAAATTAGCAGATTCTGCAAGTCAGTTGGTAGATAAATCACCCAGTAGGTAATTGAGCCACCAGTAAGAAGGCTCCACCTGGAAGTAACTCTATTAACAGTCCATGCAACAAGTTAAAATATGGAGTGGATCGCCCTTATCTTCCATCAGTGCACCATTGATGCTTACTTTTCTTTATCTTAGTACAAAAATTAACGCAATCAAGTAGAGCTGGACATCCTGTAGCAGCATCTGGATCTATCAAGTTGTCCAACTACAGCATGGTAATGTAAATAAACCAACCTAGGCATCATAACTCCATACCGACATGTCTATAAGTGGGAACTAGTAGACTAGGCCAGAAAATAGTTCCATACGAAGATAATTTACTAAACTAAGTTATAATATGAAATCAGTTCATCGACCTTAAAATGATTATACCCAATGTTCCACTCAGATGACTGGTTTGATGACTGGAAAAAATAATTAAACATCCACTCAGATGACTTTCAGACATCTAATGGGGGATAAAATAGGTATGTTAATTTAGCAGGGATACAGAGTTACAGACACGCGCCAGTCTAGTGGAGCCCATTTAAGAGTAATCAGAGACTTCAGTAGCATAGTACAGCTGAGCGAAAGACCATCAACATCATCATGTCTGGACTCATGGTACACAAACTGTTTGAACATAAATAATCCAATAAATACCATCAACGTACCAGTTTACATTGCCTCGAAGTGTATTGATCTCTCCATTATGGCCCAAGACCCGCATAGGTTGAGCTCGATCCCAACTAGGGAAGGTGTTTGTTGAGAAGCGAGAATGGATCTACACAGAAATAAAGGAACCCCACAATGTAAGTCACAGTTCCAGCTAAGTGTTCAATAATAGTTCGGTCCTAGAAAAGGTAAATACAAGTTTGATGACTGGCCACAAATAAATATCAAGGGTTTGTTTTATCATCAGTGTCAAAGCATCACGAGAACCCTAATCTACCTTGACCAAACACAATTCTCTTTCCACCTCCACATTGGAAGTCTCCTCGAGAATTGGCCACATGGTAAACCATTGCACCAAGTTTCTGCAACATGGTTTGCTCCATATTAAGGGCTCTGCCAACTCATAGAAGGCACTAAATCGAGCATCCAAATTTAAGCAAAAATCGAGATAATAGAACATTTACACATTTCCATAGAACTCTTCTTTACCCTTACATCCGCCTGTTACCAGTGAGATCCACATGCTTCTTCTCCGATTATGGAGATTGTGGATAAAGAAGTGAGGTAAGTGGAGAATATATTTACCAACGCCATGTAGCTTGTAAACTTTCCATTGCTAAGGTCTGCATAGAAGTAATTGTTCAACTGGTCCGGCTTTAGTTGACCTTTGTAAACAACAGTCCTGCCGTACCAGAAAATTGCATATCAAGACCACATAGTTGCAGAGCTAAATCAAAACTAAATTCATAATTCTTAGGCAGAACAAGAAATGAGTTTCCCAGTGAACAAACCTTGAGGAAAGAGAACAAATATAGAAGTCCTTAACTCCACCATGTTGGAGATTCAAAGCAGCTCGGATAGCCACCATTGCTACTCGTCTTAATATGTACATCTGTAAATATACAAACCAGTGTCAAAATGTTTACAGTTGTAAATAATAGATATTTCAATTGAGATCAAGAATTAATCAACATGACAACCAAAACAACATTGACGAGAGTAACATGCAGTACGTGTTTTCTCGAAAAGATCTCTTCTGGAACCAAACAAAATACAGTGACCATGCTATGTTTTCATTTGTCTTAGATTGCAAGTAGAACTCAATAAGATCTCTATAGCAGCAAACCAACAACCATTGGTTCGGAGTTCAGATGCAGATTTATTAACATAAACATGATGAACAAAATTCGTATCTGCCAATAATACATCATGAAGTATAAAATAACTGAATTCCAAATAGAGTTACGAAATCCTGATTTGTACTACCTGTTGCTCAAAATCGGCTTTTGATCTTGGATTTTTGGTAAGGAACACTTGTTCAATAACAGGTTCCGTTTGTAGGGCAGACTTCCCCAAGCCTGAATTGTCAGTTGGCACAGTACGCCAACCGAGAACCACGTGTCCAAGTGACTCCGCAACCTACATAAAGTTGAATTTAATTAAAGAATACTTCAAAACAATGAATGAAGTGGAAGCAATACATAAATAGATATAGAAACAAGTCAATACGTGAGAAAAGGAGATTGATTAGAACCCATTACTCTGAAGTGAGTATGCCAGTAGCACAACAAAACTTAAGAGGAATGTACTGACCTTAACACTTCAACAGTTGACTAATTCAAAAATAAACATTTAAAAGACCTCAACCAATAGACAAATAAACCTAGATTTCCTGTTGAAGTTCACTTGAGACTCGAGATAGTTTATGCTAATTCTTAGCTACATATCAAGTGTAAAAATCAACAGAGAAGTAGAGAACAACCCTTTAAGCCACACTTAGAAGAAGGTCGGTATGAGGAATAGAAAATACGAATAATTTATCTCATCTTTCCCAAGGTGAACTCGTATTTTGCTGTTCCTTTTTCTGAAGAAAAGATAGATTAGGTGTGTCATTATTGTAGATTTAAGAACAATGAGCTCCTTAGTCTTTCAGTACTCTTGTAGAAAGACTGGATGATAATCAGAACCCCCATGCAGAGTTCAGAAGACATCATCTATTTCCTTTTCTAATTAAGAGGCATCATTTACAACTAGCATCAATTATTCAACCTACAAAATTACCTTCGCGAAAACAACTTTGCTTTCTTCTCTGCGAGTATCAGATGTTGGCAAAAAGAACATGCCAACAGCATACTCCCCAGCCGGTGGTAGCTCAAATCCAACATCCTTAGCAACCTGATGAAATTAAACCAAAAACCTAGAGTAAATACGTATAATTTAAGTACTAAAAAGTACAGTGTACCACACTGAATTGAATAAACCACACCATTCAAGACCTTTTTGGATTAATAATGAGTTCCTCAAGTCATTGATTAGTTCAAAATAGTTTATTTCAATATGGATTAATCACAATGAGGAAACCAACTTTCCAAAAATGAAAAGAAAAAAACAGACCTCAATGAAGAAGTCGTGAGGAAGAGCTAAAAGAATTCCAGCTCCATCACCGGTGTTCTGTTCACAACCACAGGCTCCTCTGTGTGTCATCCTTACCAACATTTCTACAGCATCCGTCACCTGTTATGAAACAGTTCAAATCAAAATCTGAAAAATCGGTAGATTAGAGAGAGAGTCTGAAAGAAATCTTACAGTTTTCCTGCTACTTTTTCCAGATAACTCAGCAACAAATCCAACTCCACAAGAATCCTTATCAAATGAAGGATCATAAAGACCAAGAGGCTTCTCGGGAACTTGCGAGAAAGACGATCGAACAACTACTCTAAGTGTAGGCGAACGTCCAGGACCGTCTGATCTCCATAGCTGTAGCTTTTCTGAACCAGAAGACCGCAATCTAGTTCCGAGGAACCTATTCTCCAAAGCGTTTTCCCTCTTTGTAATAGAGCAACAAGATGAAACTCCATTATCACGCCGCCTCAAAGGAACAACACTCCTTCGATTATTCACTGAAGATCGATCAACAGATGGAAGAACGACGGAGTTGTTTCGAGTTTGAAAAACAAATCCAGAGATAGCCGACATTTTTTGTACTAATTCACTTCAGTTCTTAAATGTTTTTTTACTAATCCTGATTTGAAATCCTTGCTTCAATCTCAAAAAGCCGCGTCCAAATAACTGGATATTCGTTAGGTTTTTTCTTAAATAACTTTCCTTGTTGAGATTAAAATGATCAGATCTTTTCTCCAAAGAAAGATCAAGTCTAAAACCTCTACTAGACAACAATCTCAGACGTCTCTTTACACCATAAACAGATCTCTATGACTCTATCAACTAAACCAAAATCGATAAATTTTGAATCAGATTTCTACTCTTTCTCTGGTTTTCAGTTCAAAGCAACAAAAATGAACAGGAAGAACACGTTTATATTAAGATCTCTACTTATACTTTGAAGTCATCCACTGATTTCTTAAACGATTGGCAGAAAACCAGATGAAAGGAAAGAGTTTAAAAACGAAAAGTCGAATCAGAATCAGGTGAACTGATAGAGACTTCTAGCGACAACTCTTGTTTATCTGGTTTTCGTTGCAGAAGCTTGTTATTCTTCTCCTTCTTGGACTGTAGAGGAAGAAGATTTGTAGAGAGAGAAAATGAAAGTCTCAAAGTCTCACTCAGACCGACAACCAGCGGCTAAACCCCAAGAACAAAACAATGATTTCACTTTCTCTCTCTCTTCTTACTCCCGTTCTTCACCTCCTATAGTCATATTTATGAAACAAATTCAGTGTGGGACCCTTTACACACCCACTTTTCGCCCCTTGAAAACTTCATTTGACCCGCGAGTGAATAAAGTCCGTAATGTCCTCACTGCTGATGCCACGTAGATTCTTGCTAACGCGGCAGTTTTAAGCCGTTCCCGTAAGTCCCATATTTTCCCCTCCCCAAGCGAACCTATCCTTAGCCGCTACCTATAATAGGGTCGTTTTCTGACCGCTGCATTTGATTTAATCCGATCAGACAAAAATTGAAATTGACGTTTGACCATATCTTTCTAGGCTGTCCACCACCCCAAACGGTTGGACACCCCTCCTCTTAAGACGATGAGGTCGTGAGATCGAGTCTCGATGGAAGCAGTTGTCGTCAAGATTTATCTTATGTAATTTAGACTATGAATAATGTAATAATTTGTCGGGCTTTAGACCTCTTCGTTGTCGGATTTTAGGCCTCTTTCATTCTCAGTTTAAATTAGACGGTTATCGTGCTCATTACATCTTCATGATGCATCTATGTCTTGTAACGACTAACGGAGACCGTCGAATTCTCAAAAAAAAAAAAATCTTATCTTTTTAAGCTACATTTGAAAAACCTTTTAGCTTTTAATCAAGAATGTAATTTGGTTCTGAAACTAACTGATGACCTCGATTATAAAAGGTTATTATTTTGGGGAAATGAAAAGATTCCGGTAAAAAGGTTTTGGTAAGGCGACCTCTAATATCTTTCTTTCTCGGGTGCCGAAATCACCATTTACTTTCTGTACCGACAAAGGTCGCGGTAGTTGGCGACCTCCAATATCTTTTTCTTCAAATGTTTATCTCATCTCTTCCTCCCACCACCTCCACTACCACTAACATTATTTTTCTCCTCTCTTTTTATATTCCCTTTCTTATTCCCACCCCTCTTTTAAGTCTTCTTAATCTTTCTCGTACTGTTTTTGCATATTAATGTGTTAATATCTTGGGTTATTTTCCAAAAAGCCCCTACTTTGTGATCAGCTTTCCGCGTAGCCTTCTACTTTATCAAAATTATCCGGAAGACTTCTTTTTCCTCGTTAAAGGTTCGTTACTCTCTCTCCTCCATCTCATAACCTCTCTCTGCCACATCATCTATCACGGCACATCATCGTCTTCTCCAATAAAATCGTTGATCGGTCAAATTCCGACAACCTTCAAACAAAAAAAAAATCTCCTCTCTCTTTCTCTAACACTCCAGCGAAACGGTTTCCCTTCGTAGGAGATAATAACAAACTAAATCCTTAATGTAGACACTTTGAGGACTCAGACTAGCTAATTTTTACACAAAATCTTAATTGTTCATGCACACAGGTAACTTCATGCACAACGGTAACCAACTGTCGTTGCACCCCACTGTTTTGAGTTTTAATATTTAGAGGCGACAAAGATAATATAGTATTATGACTAATGGTAATAATATATATGAGATAATTTATAAAAGTTTGGATGAAGGGACGTAATAATTGTCATGATATTGTATATAATTACATCATTTGAATGTATAGAGAGTAACATGAAGTTTTATCTCCATTGCACTTCATACACATGCAAAAGGTTAATAACTAATTCTTTTTCATTTTACCTTTCAAATTAAGTGATGTAGAAAATGTAGAGTAAAAAAATTAAAATTTGAATCACACTAAAATGAAACAACAACTATTAAAAATATTTTTCTAATGTATTTTGGTAATAATATTTAGTGTTGAAATGAGCAAAAAATTGAAAAATTGTAGCAATAATAATGATAAATATGGGAAATACCAACAAAAAATATGTATAAATACAAGCCACTATATGAAGTATTAATGAAATAATTATGATATTATATACTCAAAACAAGACAACACTAGTTATATAAAATAAGTTGGTTGGTACATACATTTTATTCTAAAATTATAGTTTTAGTATTTGTATTTTTTTAGTTATATATTTGATCTTTTTTTTTCGTGAATGTTGATAGGCTTATACTTACAAATATGTGGAGGGGGGTGAAATCTTTTGGAATGAAAGTTGAAAGGATACTTTAGGTAGCTTTGGTATTATAGTAATCGAGTAAGGGAAGGTGATTCTCTTTTTCTTTTGTTGAAAGATGAGGCGATTCTCTTTGGATAAAGGAAATTTGATTAACTTTTGAAACAACACCAAGGCAAAATGACCACTATCTGCCTTTATGCAATAAAAGAGATTCCCACAAAAACAGTAGAAAAGGAAGAAAGTGAAGAAAAAGAGTTAGTGTTGTGGTGGTATGTGGGGCAGTAGTGACATGAACGCTTCCTCGAGTATGATAAGCAGGGCCGGCCCTGACTTTTCGGTGGCCCAAAGCGAGGTCTGAAAATGTGGCCCTTTCTATCAAATTGTAAAAAGTATAAATGTACTACATGAAAACCGTAAGTACCGCAAAATATTTTCATCATATTTATATAACAAAATAGTTTTTTGTTATAATTACAATCACTGAAATTTTGTTCTTCATAAATTTTCGATGCAAAGTCCTAATAATCGTCGAATAATTAAGATTGTCAGCCATATCCTTCTCAATAGATAATATAGCTAAAATGTTTAACCTTTCTTGCGACATAGTAGATCGAATATAAGACTTAATCAACTTCAACTTAGAAAAACTTGTTTTTGCGGAGGCAATATCGTTAACATAATTCTATAAGAAACTCATGTGTTCGGGTAACAACTTTTCATATCTTTCAAAAAAATCTAGCACTTTAATTAGTCTTTTGATCTCATTTGGTAAAAGGCGACACTTTCAGTTTAGAAAATAATTCTAGTCCGTCCATGTCATATGACTCATTATACTTGAGAAAGGTATCAAGGCGAACATATGAATCTCTCAAATCACCATCATCTTGGGAGTTTGACTTTGTTTAACTCAAACAGAATATCAAATATTTCTTTGTACTTCTGAAATTGCTCGAATCTGCTCTTAAATGAAGAAAGAGTCTGATCTAATATGTATATGAAATAATTAACTCTAAGTTCTTCTTCAGGTGACATTGATGGATCTTGACACGCATTCTCGTCAAATTGTTTCTTTCTTTGAACAATACGTTTTTCCCAAAATGTTGCTTCAACTCCCATTTTAACGACAATCTCTTTAGCTTCAACCATGCCTTCTACAAATCCCACTTCTCTATAATCTTCAAGATAACGAATAATTCATTCAATTTCACTAATGCAACATCAATATCTATATCTCCAGTTTGTAGTGTTTTACTAACAGAGTTTACCGCAAACAATAGAATATGCCAAATAACCGTGCTCAAAAGGAATTCAAAAATTTCAAAGTCTTGTTTTAATATATTTTCGGCATCATGGATTGCTTTTGAATCATCACTTGTCTCCACCAGTTCTTCTAAAGCTTCTCGTAGTTGTGAAGCTTGAAACCTAATTGCCTTTACACTTTCTACTCTACTTTCCCATAAGTCAAACAAACTATTGGACCTACCATTCATTTAAAGATCATCAAATTTGTGGCCCCTTTTTTACTTAACATTTGTTAAATGAGGCCCTTATAATTTTCTTAAAGAGTTGGCTTCTTATATATATCTTAAAGAAATTAATGTCTTGGTGGCCCCTAAAAACCGGTGGCCCGAAGCGACGCTTTGTTCGCTTTGGCCCAGGGCCACCCCTGATGATAAGAACTTCAATCTCGACCATGGAAAAATATAAATGTTATCAATCAATCTTAGTGGCTTCGTCGTTTCTATAGTCTAACGTCACGATGATTAAAATTTGGCCGAAGTTGTTTTGTTTCAACTTTCTTCTAATAACGTTAATTGAACTAATGTTGTTTAAGTAGTAACATAGCTCGGAAGAAAGATATCTAATGGGGCAGTCTAGATGAGGCCTGCTTGGAGATATGGAATTATTGATTGAGGTTGGAAAATAAAGTAAGATGTGGGAATAATGGTTGTTAGTTTTAAATTTGGATGAATTAAATATCAAACCCCATAACTCTTAACTCTAGGATCTAAATTTAAATATTGATTGAGTTTGGAGATTTAGTAAATATTTAATTTGTGAGATTTCATAACTCTTAACTCTAGGATCTTAATTTAAATATTATTGAAATTGGACAAATGAGACAACTATTAGAGAAATGGTTACTTTATTGTACTTTTTCCTAAATTCATTGGTACGTGGGATACCATCTTACCTATCAAATGGTATCTATAATGAGGGGAAATATTTAAAAAGTATTTTAGAAGGACAAACAACTAATCAAACAAAATAAAACAAACAAATACAAGTTGTTCTTAAAACAATAATTAATTAATATACTATAGTCTATAAACATAACCTTTTTTTAGTTAATACACTGATCGTATTTCCCAGTGATGACTCGTTACATAACCAATGATTGAGATCGGTCTGGTTTGATTCAAATAAATTTTTATTCTCTTTTTTATTTTCTTTATTTTAAATTAACAATTGATTTTAGGGCGTGATACTTTTGATTGACCATAGTGCATTATATTATTTAATGATAACTATATTAATAAAATCAAACAAAAAATATAATCTAATTAAGGACAATTATTATAATAAAATCAAACAAGACCTCATTAATTATGGTTAAGTAGACACCATTACAAACTTATTTACACAAATCAGATTGACTTTGTCTCTTTGAGGACGGAAGGGGTTGATATTGAATTCAAGCACTCTCCTTTTCTTTTTCATTATTTAAATTCAATCATTATTTTCTTAGAATATTGTTTATTCAGAGACAGTTACTCCATTGACAACTTGGTGTTTGAAAATGCCATATTTTTTTTTCTTTCCTTGTAATTTTTTCAAACCCGTCACTATTTCAGTATGGGAGATCTGCACATATTCTTCTCCTTTCTCCAATTTTGCCCATCAAGATTCATACACCCAAATTATTTGTACCCATAAATGCTGATTGCTCGAGCCTGGATGATTAATGCAGACTTTGACTTTTTATTCGAGTTATTTATGATGAGACCAGTAGATCCATACTAATGAAAATAAAATCCAAATCAAGCTGGAACAGGAGAAGATATCACCGAATAAACTAACTATAGATACAACGTACAGTAGAAAAAACAGTATTTTTGTGGTTTTTATAATGAATAAAATACTTCAACTTTTTCCGATGCAAATAGATTATTTGATTTATTTGGTATATTATATATTGAAATTCAAAAAAAGGTAACGATAGTGATACAATACTGCAATCACGGTTAACACGATAAATGAACTCACAACAGCTGAGGCACCACGAAAAAAACAGCACACAGCAAAAAACGAACAAAATGATAAATCGAGCCTCAGAAAAAAAACAACACTACGAAACCCATTAGCTAATGGCTATATCTCGGTGTCACAAAACCTGATAAGCAATTCAGAAACCATTCTACGAGCAAAAGGGACGTAGCTCAAACCATACCTGAAAACAGATTGAGAAAAACGATTAAAATATTAGCAATTCAGGATACCTAATGTTTCTACTGAACCAAAAACTTTTGAACTATTATGGTTCGACAAGTTCTTGAGTTGGTTTTAAGTAGAGAAAGCCGGTCCAAAATAATAAGAAGCATAAAAACCAATTAACCTCACGAAACTATTCTTGGAGTCTGATAAATTTCATCTACAGAAATGGAAGAGGTATAGATATAAGGATAGCCACTAGTGTTAAGATCTTGCTCAATAAACATACTTACCATATTAGAGCACAAATCTCAATTATGATAGCCACTAGTGTCAAGATCTTACTGTGAAGCTGCAAAAGAAAAACAAAACAAAATCTATGTTTAACTATGTGCTGTAAAAGTAAGAACAAACATAATATGTGCTATAACACATTTAGGCTAGCAGGAAACATTTGCACAGTAAGCATTTTGGTCGGAAAGGCCCAAGGCTGAGCCTAGCCAAGTGACTCAGGTATCACCCGATTGAAAACTCAGTCCGTTATATATAATATAGAAATAGAAATATATATGTATAAACATATACAGATAAATGTATGTGCATCATACAAAAAATTTGAAGAAAGAAAAATGAAGCAAAACTGCAAAAGAAGGGGAAGGATCACTATGGTGGGCCTTGCAAGCTCTTTTGGTTTTTCCCACCCCCAAGCCCAAACCCGCTCATGAGTCACTCGCGAGTCCAACTCCTTAGATTTATAGACACCAGAATTCCTAACTTCAACATTATAACATAACAGGGGAAACTAAACATCGTTCAGACCAAAGTGTATGAATGTTTACCCACATATATGGGAGAGAATAAACACCAATCTGACCGTGTGATACCAAGCTGAACCCTCCTTTGACTATATCGCATATTCGCACCCCACAGTTACTGGGATATATATTAAAAGGCATGCTCAAGTTTCCTTGCTAGACATTAGCCTCGCATTCTTTCCATTATCAAAGAGAAAACTGAAATTATAAAGCAAGTAGATGCTGACTTACCAAAAGAGCGAATATAAGAGCAAGAACAACACTTCCGACGTAAATTGATGTTGCATAAGCACGGACAGGATCAAACATCATTCTTAGTTGTTGTTCGGGCCCAATAAGGAAGGCTGTGCTGCCACATTTAAATTCAAAGGTGATTCTTATACTCTAAAATCTAGCATCAAGGTCATAACTTCATAGGACAAAACGAAACGAAAAAGAATCAAGTCTTTGATGATAACAGAGAAATATATCGGTTACAGAATTACAGACATATGTAAGAGAGGAAGTAGACAAGTTCATACGAGTTAGTATCATATAGACTTTATCATTTATCTGCCAACCCAAACTTGTTAAAGCTGGTAAGTTATTGTGCCTAACAAGATGTGAAAGATTTCTAACAAGTGTCAGTAATGTCATTGTAGCACTGAACTTTTGCTTGTGATATTAGCTTATTTCAATATATTCATTCAAATTTTCAAATAAATATAAGTACGCGAACTAAAATACTATTGCACCGATCCTACAAATGATTACTAATAAATTTAAGTACTTTTTCTCTTAATTCTTTGTAACTTGTGTAAAAAGAATCGATCTTCCACATTGTACTACTCAAACATTAGCGGAATGCTTGAAAAGCTTACCTTCCGATTGCCAGTACATTCCCAAAGGTGAATATGACAGCAAACTTGACGGGTTTCGCAAAAACAATCAACGACTGAAGAGTAATATAAATTAGTAATCGATGTCATACAACTAGGCCAATTAATTATAATACATATGAAAAGTAGTGTATCTGTAAGACTTATAATCA
Organism: Eschscholzia californica; assembly: GCF_041429995.1. Lineage (NCBI taxonomy): Eukaryota > Viridiplantae > Streptophyta > Magnoliopsida > Ranunculales > Papaveraceae > Eschscholzia > Eschscholzia californica. Next base: position 39,562,493 of record NW_028238483.1, on the reverse strand, counting down.
ATAGTCAAACATATGTCTATTGCGTAGAAAAGAGTTCTTTTACCATGTATTTTCTGGATGTAACTATAAGACAGTCTATATTAGGTTAGTACCATTGGAAGAGAGATAGATGACAAATCGTCAACAAATCTAGGAAGAAAAATATATGAAGCCATTAATGAATAGGTTCACTCTTAACAAGACTATACGCAAACTATATGATATGAACATGCCTTTTCAGGTTTTTGAACATGTGGGATAATTGGACACTCAAATGCTTCTTTCGATCACACAGAGTGGCAGGCTCTTAAGTGGGTATAATTTGATAATTTAGATGTACATTTGTATCAGACAATTGTTCAATGGCATGTTTAGGGTTGTATCTTATGGCCTGTCTAGGGTTGCTTCATGGCGGTGATGCCCTTATTCCATCCTTCTAATGTATCTAGGCTATATCATGTAATCATGTTTCACAGAATTTAGGCCAGAAAATTTGTAATCTAACCCTAACTAAAAAGAGTAAATAACCTTTAAATTGAAGTCCTTAGATATTTCAGTAATGAGTTATCAATAAAATGAAACAATCAAAATGCACAAAAAGAAGAACCCTAAAAGAGTTTGATATTGGGTAGAGTGTATCATACCAGAAGCATGAAAACTAAACCAGCAGCCAAAGATGCACCAAACCCATAAATTCTCTGACCAAATTAAACAAAACCCATGATTTAATTTGAGAAAAGAATAAGTAAGAGAAGAAAAATGAATGTCAGAGAAGCATCAATATCAGCCATACCTGTAATGGAGATAGTGAACAGAGCCCACCCGATTCATCATCTAATAAACTTTCTTGTCTTTCTTCATCTTCACCTGAAAATCTCCACATTTTATTCTCTGGATTTTTCCGATTTCTCACTAGCCAAGATCGATCAAGACTTTTTTGTTAGAAGCATTAAAATTTCAGATGGTAGGGAAGGAGAAGACCAGTGCATCAATACTCCAACATATATTATTATTATTATTATTACTTCTTTTCTTTTTTTGAGAAATATAGTCTGATTTACTTTAGTGGTTACAAGCATTGACACAACATTAAGATGGGAGAGTATCAAAACTGATTAATTCAAAAAATAATGAAAGAGGTCTAAAGTCAAGTCGGATAATATGAAATAGACGTAAAGCCCGACAATAGGAAAGAGGTTAAAGGCCCACAAATTTATTACAATATTTAATTTATATATTGCCTAAATTACATGAGATAAATCTTGATGGCAAACTGCTTCCATCGAGATGACTAATGACTAAACTTAGGCGGTTATTGTATTTATCACATCTTCATGATGTATCAATGTCTTGTAACGACTAACCTAGATCGTAGTCGATTTCACAAAAAAAAAACGGAAATTACTGTAGGCCCCCGAATTGGAGCTTTGGTGGTATTGGTTCGACTAAAGTTTTGGGTTATATTAACTGTTCAACAACATCTAGCCGAGCCAACGACCAACAACTACTGCGTCACTTAGTAGTGCATCTACTCGAAAAACTTAGAAGTCACAAGTATGATTTAGAATTTATGTAGATTACATCGTTTGTTGTCTTTTGTTAAGATTTATAAATAAAGTAAAGGTAGAAACAAACTTTCATACCCCTCACTCTATCTGCTAAAGTTACACTGCCCAGACTTATCTCAACGAGTTGAGATGACACATTTAAAACCCTATTCGATGGTTAAAATTAAATCTCATAAATTTTTCTATGACGGTTGAGATTACACATTTGATAAAATTGTTTGTGCCCTTACGGACCCGATCATACACTCATATTGATATACAACTGAAATAAGCGTCTAAGGCGTCGCAAAAACAACATGAAGTATTGTGATCTGATTTAAGATACGGAAGTATTCCAAAAATCAGAATATTTACAATGTAAAACTATAACGATTAACTTAGGAATTAAAATATTTCACCAACACGATGTGATAAGTAAGATACTTTATTTACGTCCAAAGTCTATAGAAATCTTAGATTTGCTCTTTTATGTGATCGAATTTGAAACCTCCCTATTGCGGATCAGATGCATTGCCAAGGGGAGAACTTGTTGTTGGCAACATCCACCAAACTTGTGAAATTAGGATTAGATGCACCGTGAGCACACACAGGCCACGGCGATATATTGTCTATCATCTTTAACTTTTTGAGGGAAAATCAATTTCTTCGGTGTCTTGGCGGTGAAAAAGATTTTCCCTTCGAAACCCCAATATTGTCTGTCATTCAGTAAATCTCAAATTTTCGTTTCGCATTTTCCAGCTTCCATCTAGTAGAGAGAGGGAGGAAGAGAGATAATAGTAGAGAGCTCTAGATCAATCTGACTGAGTAGAGGCTACCATGTCGTCGACTCTACTGGAAGTAACTAGGGCTTCGCATGAAGAAGTGGAAAGACTCGAGAGGCTTATAGTGAAGGATCTCCAGAAAGAAGCAGCTTCCAGCCGTGAACGCCTCTTTCAGAGTCACCGTGTTCGTAACATGATTGACTCCATCACCACCACTACCGGAAAACTTGTAAGTTCCCCCGTCTCTCTCTCTCTCGCTGAAATCTGTTTTTTGTTGTATTTGATTGGAATTAGGGTTTTATAAGGGTTTTGATTAGCTGCTTGTTGTTCATTTCTTTTTATTTGTTTCTTTTGTAGATTGAAATATATGAAGACAAAGATAGTGCAAGGAAAGATGAGATTGCTGCATTAGGAGGCCAAACTGCAACCGGAACTAATGTGTTTAGTGCATTCTATGATAGATTGAAGGAGGTAATGTTTCTTGCTTTTTTCCTTGTTTTTCGTACGAAACTTTATCGATTAGTTGAAAGTCTAGGAGATTTGTAGAACTATATGTTCTGGCTGATTATGAAACAAGTTGAAGATCAAACTGTCCTTGAACTTGTTTTATTTGCGATTTAGAATTAGCTGATTTTGTGTACTTTCTGATTTGCCTAATCTGAACAAAGTATGAAGTTTATCATTATTATTATATGATAGTCAATAGCGGAGGAAACTTTATCAATTCAAAGCAGATTCCTAATAGTTGTATATGTTAATGGACCATAATTACCAGTCCGGATACTCTCCTTCCACTCTCGTACCGCTTACCGATTCCCCGTACCCATTTTGGGTGGGTTCCCACAATCCAGTATTTCAAATCTATCGTACTAAAAAATTTAGTCCTAATTAATCCAAAGTTCTTTTTAAAAATAAATAAACTGCACTAGTTGGGTAGTTAACTACAAGAAATTTGTTGTTAACTCGTTAGATTTTAAGTTTTTCGGAGATAGGATGTCTGACAATAGGTGTATGTATGTATTATAAAGGCATCATATAGAGTATATATTGCAAATAGTCCATAACTTAGCACAATTTTAAATAGTGTCTCGAAGAATTATACCCCTAGCGTACCCGATAGCCACAAGGAACCGTATCGGGTACCGGGACGATCCGCGTACCAGGTAACACTGAATGGAACCTGAGTTCAATATTTATCAGCTTAACAAAACCACTAGCGTCTTATCATATAGCCAATTACCAAAACATTAAATAACAGTTTGGATCAAGGCAGAATTAGATAAAGAGAAGTAGATAATTGTAAAAAGAAGCAAAAGAATTCACCAAGCAGAATGTGAAGAGTCCTTCAAAGAAAATGAAGACGGAAGGAGAATCTGAGAGGAGAAAGATGGAAATTCGGCAAAAAAAAAGGATAATTTAAAAACGGTTCAATATCTGTAAGACTTTAACAACGAAGAGAAATAATTAAGAAATAAAAGATTAAGGAAGTATATAAGGATAAAGATAAGGAAAGGAGGTAGCAAACCTGTGACGGAGATAAACCAAGAAGTAGTGTGAAGGAGACGAAGAGTCTGACAAGACGTAGTATCCAAATCCTCGGGGGTTTCAAAGTGATCCTTTTTCTCCTCCTTGGTATCAACTCTTAGAAGAGGCAATCAGGTTGTTATGGTCAGCGACTCAACCCTCATCTTTAGTCTTTAAGTAAAATTAGTAACCAAATAAGCTGAAATACTATTAGGGCCGAGAGCTAGTAATCACACATGCATATACTCATACACTCCCATATGGAGCCTAAGCTACATTGAAACTTTTACAGGAAGGTAGAAGTTAACTTTTCGAATCGCTAGCTTATGAGTTGTCAAAAGAGTGAGTTTGATGATGTAACATAGAAATACCCCTCTGTAGTTTGCTGTTCCAGCCTGTATCCTAAAGCAATGGATAAGAAGTTATCCGTCTTCCTTTGGAACAACAAAGAAGATTCAAAGAGAATCATTGGGTTGCTTGGCATTTGATTTGTCAGGAAATAAAGGCAGGCTGCTTAGGGGATCAAAAACATGAGAATTATGAACGATGCATTGCTATCCAAATCGATATGGAGGTTTGCTAAGGAGATAACACTGCTCTGGAGGAAAATAATAGAGGAAAAATATGGAGAGGAAAAAGGAGGATGGGTGCACAAAGCCATTAGAGACCCATATGGTTGCGGTGCTTGGAGAGGGATTCAGAACAGGCACCCAACCTTCAAGTCCATCAATAGATGGAAACTAGGAGATGGAAATATAATTAGCTTCTGGCAAGACATCTGGTGCCTGAACACCACTTTGAGGGACAGATTTCCGGCAATATTTTATCTCTCTGTCAAGAAGGATGCGTACGTATTTGACATGTTCTACCGCAGAAACGATTTGTGGGAGATCATTGTAAGGAGAAATTTGATCGATTGGGAGATTCTATCTCAACTTATCTTGATTTCGTATCTAATTGGGTGGCTTTATGATGTAACATGCAGCTTAGAGTTAGATAGTGCCCTTGTCCTTGATTTTCTGTTATTCGATTTTCTTCTATCTTCGTACACATCTCCTTTTCTTATAATATTAATTCAAAGTTTCAAAAAAAATGTTGATATTCAGGTAACGACTTAGTTATTATATAGTTACTCTTCAATTTTCTTAATGGTTTCTGTATATTCTGTCCAGATCCGTGAGTACCATAGACGGCACCCGAATGCTATGGTTGTTGATGTAACTGAGGAGCACGAAGAGTTACTCAAAGAAGAACCACGTGTAGAGTTCAGTGGCGAGGTATTTTCCTAATTTCTCTTTTGTATGAAATTCTGGTTCTTGAATCATGGATCTGGTTTGGCTTGCAATTTCAAACAGTGCATGTGAAATCCTTTGATTGCGGATTGAATCTACATGAATACATCCATGTCTTTCTTGTTCCACTAGCTAGGACCAAATTTTCACATGTCCTTTTCGTTATTACAACATTTTCTTTATACTAGGCTAAACTGCGAAAATACTGGATAGGGTCCTAGTATTTTCATACCAAAGCTTTGTATTAAGTCCATCTGCTTTCCTTAATTTAAGAACAGTTGAAAAAATCGTTTTTGGAAGAGTTTTTGTATACAAATATTCGTTATCTTATCTAAATTCATCTTATTCATCTTTTGCTGAATTATGTCCCATAACCTTTTACTAAAAAACGACTCACTACTGCCTATTCAACAAGCTATACATTTGATTTTCATATGACCAATTGTACTTATTGATTTTGTTCTCTCTTCAGGAAGGTTACGGTCGGTACCTGGACTTACATGAATTGTATCATGAATATGTCAATGCTAAATTCGGGGAGCCCATCGAGTATTCTACTTATCTGGACTTGTTCTCGCAAACACAAAAGATCCCTCGTAACCTAAAGCTAACTAGGTAAGCATAACTAGTTAATTACAAACTTCATCCTGTTATTGGCGAGAATTTAATTTTGAGTTTGAAAATGTTTTATTACTGGTTGTACTTGTCCCACCACATTAATCACCTAATTATCATTTTTAGACCTGATATGTGTTTCCTATGTTACGGCAGACAATATAGGGAATATCTGGAGCATCTGCTGGAGTACCTGATTTATTTCTTTCAGAGGACACAACCCTTACAGGACCTTGATAGAATTTTTGGGAAGGTACATTCTTAAGGCCATTCCTTTTTTTCTCTTTAATTTGCTTCTTCAGTTTGTTACTGGTTTTGAACAGAATCATTGATAAAGTGATTATAAATTGAAGAGCTTTTGGAAACAGATATTATTATAAATTGAAGAGCGTTTGTTACTGATTTAATTGCTTCTTCAGTCTTTTTAAATCTCAATGATTTGAAATAAAAGGAACATATTGTACCATTAATGCATTGAGTGAGTTTGAGTCAAACTCTATGTGACTGTAGCGATCTCATTTCATAGAGTGGAAACGATCACCAGATTATGTCAAATTTGCTTGGTCTCTCCATTTTGGCTAGCTACATTTGAGGTACCTCAAGATTGAATATTTGAATTATACAAATTATAATGCACTTGTGGAACATGAAAAGGATGTCATGCTTGAGATTGACTGGTGCAAGTATAATGCATTTCCTACGTGGAAAGGATCCCATTCTATGAAACTATGGAAGTACATAAAGCAAACAAAACTGAGGATGGAATAAAAACGGATAGGGATCAACTTTACTAGCTAAGCTTACTCCTGTCTTATGGGCACTATCTTATGTTTTAAAGGAACTGTGGCCTTTTTTTTTTGTAATAATTCTTATTTTGAAGTTCATCGACTAGCTCGGGTCTATGTTAAAAATGTTAAATCTATTCTCAAAAATCTCTGTGAGACTGTTTTATGTTAGGTTGAAACTGATTTTGAAGATCTGTGGGAAGATGGCAAGGTACAAGGATGGGAAAGCAAGGGTGTAGAAAATGCACAAATGCCAGCTCATGAATCTGCAATAGACCTTGACTATTATGGTTCAGTGCAAGAGTTAATTGAGGTGGGACCAGAAAAACTGAAGGAGGTAGGAGTCTTTCAACCACATGCACTAACTTATGCTTCCCTCATCCCTATGTGCAACTATGTGTGCTCATCTTTTAAGACGTCTGGATAGATAGCTCCTAGATTTCATTCATCAATTATTGTCAACACGATTCTATTTGCTCATGTCAAGTTGTGCTCTTTAAGGTACCTTATTTTGGGAACCTACATGGTGCGAGGAAAGCCAAACTTATAAACAGTTCTCTTATTGTAGATTCGTTTTGTATCTGACTAGGTTAAGCTACTTAAGCATGAAAGGGGCAATGAAATTAGGCCTTTTGAGATACTTCATCCTGGAACCTTCTGACTTCTCTCAATTTGCAGGCTTTGGCAGCTCTTGGACTAAAAACAGGCGGGACTGTTCAGCAGCGTGCAGAGAGGCTTTTCCTCACAAAGGTAACCTATCTAGCTATTTGCTCATAATAAAGTGAAAAGGAAAAGATCAAAAAAGGAAAAGAGAACTTATCCAGATAATTGTTCAAAAAGATTAGCGAGTTAGAGGTGGGGAAAGATGTGCTCTCATCATAATGATTTTGATTGTTTACAAGGCTAAAAACTTCTATTTTACTCACTAAAATTACGTCTATCTAGCTTCAAACTAGAATTCATATTGACATCTACATTTGTTCGTAGATATGCTCTAAGCAATTCTTTGTCTTCTATGCAGCACACACCAATTGACCAATTAGACAAGAAACATTTTGCAAAAGGCTCACGAGCTGTAGAGCAAAATGGTGCTGCTGCAGTATTACAACAAGCTGATTGGAAAGAAATTGCCTTGAAGGAGGCGAAGATGAAACGACTATGTGAAATGCTAAATGAGGTTTGCTCACTCTATCTATTGTGTAAATTTTCTCCTCAGTTAGGCAAATACTTGTCTGACTGCAAAAATACACACAAACATCTGCTTGCGCTGATGAATCATGTTCTGTTCTTTTGTGAGCATCTGCAGACGATCTCACAAACCAGAGAAAATGTTGAAAAGAAACAAGCTTTGACTTATGAGGAAATGGAAGCAGAGCGTGAAGAGGTGATTTAACTTTTCCTGCTAAGTGCTTTAATGGGTGTTCTATTCTTCGGATACGTTGCACCACATGTTACACCTTATGTTACACATGAAATGTTAATAGAGATCTTATCATTTATCCTAAAAGAACTTTACCTTTCTGCTTGTTTCCGCTCCTTATCGGAGCATGTAAGTTACCCATGAAACTAAATTCTTATCAATGGTTATATTCTTCGGTATGATTAAACAATGGTTCCACACCACGAAAGGGTTAGATTTCCCGGGGTGCAAAAATGACATTTTAATAGGCTTATAAATTTAATCAGTTATTTCATTTTGGTGAATAACATGTTTACCTGTGGTATTGAGCAGGAAGAAGTACAGGCTGACACAGAAAGTGACGATGATGAGCAGCAGATTTATAATCCTCTTAAATTACCAATGGGTTGGGATGGCAAGCCTATTCCCTACTGGTTGTATAAGCTACATGGTCTTGGCCAGGTATCATTTATTGGTTGTAGAAATCCCTGTATTACACGTGCCGACTGCTGACTGGTGGTTTCACTTCTTATGTGCACCGGTTTATGCATATATAACTTCTTATTTTCGCCCTTAGACCTCTTGTAAGTCTGGCTTGTTATTTCTTCCCAGGAATTCAAGTGTGAGATATGTGGCAACCACAGTTACTGGGGCCGCAGGGCTTTTGAGCGGCACTTCAAAGAGTGGCGCCATCAACATGGAATGCGTTGCCTTGGTATCCCTAACACCAAGAACTTCAATGAGATCACATCGATTCAGGTTTGACTCTAGCAAGTTGTTGTATATATATTATAACGAATCTATGTAATGGTCGATGAGACTAACCTCCTATATACGGGGGTGTACTTTATTTTCAGCTGTTCTTGTACAGTAGTTTGAATGCTCATAGTCCTAGATCCATTTTATCCATCCAGTAGTTTGAATGCTGATAGGCCCCACCCAGGTTCAACCACGCCCGTTAACTGAGCCAGACTTAGCTAAGTTCTGGGCGTGGTTGGACCTCAGTTAACGGGCCATCACAATTCACAACCCTCGAATTGCTCCATGTTTTGATATAATAATATGACACCAACAATCAGTATCACTTGATCCACAAATACTATAATGTAGGGGATCATCTGAATACTTTGCCTGTTTAGCTATACAGATAAACAGGTGATGGACCATTAGTTGGCATGTAGGCCTGGACGTAAAAGAAAAGTTAGTCGCAATAAATAAACTTGATCATCTCTATGTGTCATTTTCGAAAATAGCACATGAAACTTTAAAACGCTCGGTGTAAGTGTGTAACACCTAACAAGATATCACCATTTTTGATTGGCCAGGAAGCGAAAGTGCTGTGGGAAAGGATCCAAGCACGGCAAGGGGTGAACAAATGGCGACCAGAGCTTGAAGAAGAGTACGAAGATAGGGAAGGAAACATCTATAACAAAAAGACGTACACCGATCTCCAACGACAAGGACTTATATAAACTAACTGGTGGGGTTATAGTTCCCCATTTCTTCTCTTCATCCTACTCCCTTTCATATTTTATTTTGAATGCTTCAAGTACCAAAAATTACACTTTCTTGTTTTCGAGCGCCAGGAACTCCCTTTGTTGAAGTGAACTTACTTTTTTGGTTCATTTTTAAGTCAAGTGCCGGCTCACTGATGAAGACAAGCTTTGTGCCAGATGGATAAGTCTATTTTCTGTAATTTTGTATTCGAGAAAGATGAAGATGAAAGAGTAGGAAAGAAGTCTGAGATTTTGTAGTAGGCATCAATCTGAGTTTCAAAGTACTATATACATAACTTTGTACTGTATGGATTTAATACACTTGTGAGTAATCATTGAGCTTCAGGCAATTACTTATTTTGTGCTTGCGAAAAACGTTGGTTATTTCTTATTCATTATAGCTTATTAGTTTTCAGACCAGTTTTCGATATAATTTGGAACAACCAAACCTATGTTTTACCCTTCGGCTCAGTGGTTAAAGCCACAAGTACATGGCACTGGGGCGGTAGCCCATTCTCTTTGCTGAATGGTGCAAAAAATGCTTTGGCTGATGAAAACTCCCAAGTGTTGGACTTGAAAGAGGGGATAATATAATAACTTTTTTTTTTGTTGAGAAGGATAATATAATAACTTGCCAACTGCATTTTGAGTAAATTTCCATGATTAAAAGTATGTCAGAGTTGCCAAATGCAAGGGGAGAAGGCAATGAAACACTTCGAGAGAGAGAGAGAGGAATTACAATCTTTGTATAAAAATAGGGTTAAGGTCTCCAATCAATGCCCCCAATTAGTTCTCGCTAAACTAGAAAACTGTACAACAATTATTTACATGTTATACAACATAAACATTATTGGTGGTAATGAGAAGAGGAAACGAATGATTGTCATCTACAGGATCGGGTGAATAATAAAGCCGACCCATTCACACCTCGCAGAACTAGAAGCCTAGAATCCAAATAAGTACCGCAAATAAGTTTGGAAACATCAAACATTTCCGGTGGAACTTGTGTGCGGACCTCATGAACTACTTTCTGTGCAATGTCAAGTTTCTGTAATGAAGGATCATGGAGATTTATCGATACCTCTATTTCACTTGAAGAAAGCTTGGCAACTGGAAGAGTTGATGGGGGTTCTTTTACCGGACTAGCTCTTTTCCAGTTCTTTGATGACTTTTGATTTTGCCCATTCGATGAGGTTGATGCGCTTTTTCTTCTAGCCGTTTCTTCTTTTAGGTATATTCGTTGACCAGCAGTTAATTTAACTAAAGAATCAACTTGTAGTTTCCCATTTACGCCATGCTTATTGTGTGGCCAATCTTGTCCGATCATGACTTTGAAGTTAATGTTGGAAGTTAGCTTAATTGCATCGTTCATGTCTGAAGCTGGTAAAATACTGAGGTAGACGTCACCCATAAGGACTCCTGTTGGAGGTTGGCGAAGGGTTAACCCAATATGCCTTCCAGTAGAGTACAATAAACGCCACTTCCCTGGCAGAATTTCGAGCCAGCTCTACACAGGTTCAAAAGAAAACAACAGTAAGATGTCAAAATACCAAATTTGATCAGAGCTTGACGAAAGCTTCAAGTGAAACCTCATCAGGTGACTGAGTGGTTTGGTAAAATATCAGTATGAGGGAGGATTCAAAGGTCGGGCTTTCAGCGCTCATGCTAAAGGAACCAGATATAACACAATGGAGTATGTCTCTTAAAAGATCAAGGAAAATGAACCAGATCGGTCTTTCAAAAGATAAGTTCAATAGCTGATCACAAACACACCAATTCAACATATATACAAGTGAGGGGCAAACCTAGCATTCTACACAAGGAAACATCACGGTTCCAGTCATGCAGAGAGCAGAGTACAAGTGGTAATGACAAGATGACGGAATGGGAAATCCATCATCGGCTAATATTGGGAGGAGCGTCTGAGTCTAAACTACTGGGATGCCCATGTTATGTCGATGGTTATGTTAAATTTCAGCCAAAAAGATGCTAAATCAAAAGGAGGTGGGATGACCAAAATCTGAGCTAGAACCTTTTAGAACCAAAGACAACGTGGTCATTTTTTGGCCTAATCCACAATCTATCGGAGAGAAGAACGAATTTGCATATACGAACAAAGAAATGGATTGATTTGAAAAGATTACCTTTGGATCTGGATAGGGATTTAACATCTCCATCAACTCAATGAAGTGAGCTAGCCTGCTACGCTGAGAACATGAAAATAATCGAGCTTTTAGCAAACAGTTTTGCTTGCATTTTTCCTAATTATTTACTTAAAAATGTTTATAGTTTCTTCGACGCAAAAAAATGGACATAACTACTGGCTTACTTAAATTTTAAGATATACATCAGAAGAAAAGATCAAAGCATATGGATCCCAGAGAAAACATCAAGTAACTACTATGATTTTTAATAAAACCATTTGATTTATAATACTAATCCTGGCAGCAAGAGAACCGCACTTCGAAGTTCTTTTCATGGTCCCATAAATGCTAATTATCACTAATAGACCATTAGACAGTTAAACTACACCATGCAATATAAGGCATATAAAGATTGAACCATATCCATTCAAACTATCGTGATCTTTCGACCTCTGCACGAATGTTATATTTAACAAGAAAAAGAACAAGCACAACAGAAGCTTGAATCTGCAAATACATTTACCTGTTGTCGCCCATAGATGTACTCCTCTGTAATTCGGACAGCCGTTGAACCTAGACCCCATCTGATGATGTCCATGGGTGGGTCCACACGCCATCTTGGTCCACAGAGAAATGGGTGTCTCAGAGCATCTAAACAACTGCAGTGCAACCCACAAGATTGTTAATGATGATCATAGTTAAAGATGTATAGTACCAGCCGCTAAATATTCAATGTTAAAACATTCGTGTCTATTTATATATAAAAAAGGATTCACTTCTATCTCTGTGGAAGTTAAACTCACAGAAAGGAAACCCGTACTATGTGTCTATTCCAGTCTCAGAAAACATAGAAAACCATTTGAATACAAAAGATGAAAAGAAGTATTTAAAAGAGTAACAAATAACTTCTGAAATGTGCCATAAAACAGATGGCACAATAACCCTAGAGTCCGCACAAGAGACTAAATCCATTTCAGCAGGTAATATTGTCCACTCAAACTCAAATTATAGAAAGCTTCGCAAGCTCCGGCCTATGGCTTACCTTATTCTCTCATGAGCATTCGTTGCAAGCAACAATGACAGTAGATTCCAACCTGCACCCCAGTTCCTATCAAGTATCTAAACGGAAAATATGTAAGCTCCCAAGCGCCTTGTATAAAGAGAGAGAGGAAGACATAATTAGCATATATGAAAAATTGTGCATCTCAGGCAAAGATACTGACCTGCAGTCCAGCATTTCCTAATGGAGAATTGTTGCAGAGAATTGGTAAAAGAAACTCACGCAGACATGACGGATCATTTCCCTGCACTTGCAGATGAGAAGAAATCAACATGACAAAATAACAGCAGAACACTTATGACCAAGCAGAGTTCAAAATAACCACTCAATGGATGCCAGATCAGCACCTGGGTTCATTCAGCAATTGGAAAATCATGGAACATATGATATCATGGTCATATTGAGGAAAATTCTAGTGTACCTTAGTCAGGAAAGTTTTGAACTTCATGAAGATCGAAGGGTCCATGAGCTCTCGCATGATCATTTTTGCCATCATAAAACCAACACATCTTGGTACAACATATAAACAATCTTCAGAAACAATGCCAACCTAAACTAACATATAAGTTATGAAGTTAGAACCAGTTTTCGCATCCCTACCTCATATCAAATGCGATCATCATTTGTCTCCTGTCCACGTTAACGTCTAATGTGCTATTACTTGGACCATCTTCATGGAAATCAGAAGCATTTCCCAGAATCCCTACCTGATAAAGATGATTGTTCATGTAAACAGAAAAGAAGAAAATCAAAAAGTATCCTTGTAGCTTGCTTGAAGTAAAAGGTGTATGCGGTATCATTCATCTAACAATAGGAGCTTCAGAACCTCTTTCTTTTTTTGACAGGAGAAATTAAACAGATAAAAGTAATCTTTCTTAAATAGACAGATGGAATTACGGGGAGGCTCTGTTACTTTAGCAGCGAAAAAAAAGATGGTAAAGGAATCTCCAGATCTCCACACTGCAATCATAACTAAATACAAATCAGAAAAGGAAAAACAATGTAACTTACTTTAATATGTCTGTCCACTGGACTAATATGCACATTCTCTAGCCTTAACTCGGTGTGGGCGAGACCATGGCTGTGTAAGTAATTCACCTGATATAACATAGTAGCGTAAGATTCTACCTTCCATGGATAGACATAAATTGCTAACACGTTTATTTATGAATGATTAATACATACTCCAATCAAAAGATCCCTCATTAAAATTCTGATCATTCGCAATTTTCGAGAGACTGCAGGTCCTCCAATTGTGTCGTCTCCCACCTTCCTAACACTCTCCTCATCCAATGCTAACGTAGCTTCTAAGATCGGAAGCCAGTCCGACTGTTGAAGCCAATGCCGTAGAGAATAACTACCATGATACTGCAAAAGGAGACACAATCTCAATTCTTGGTCTTTTACCAAATTAAAAGCACATGTTTACATTTTAATATGTATTCTAACGTCAGGTTGAGCAGAATATGTACTCTACACATCAGGAAGTGTATGAACGGTTCCATCATTAGACAAATTGGTATTGGGCCAGGTAGAAAAATGCTAGCTACGCCAACTGTGCTCAATCAGGCCCTTTATACGTCATTTCTATTTTCTATTGGTGGGGTTTCACTAAAATTTGATCTGGACACTTGTCCGAGTGTCTGACAGAAAGCGAAATGTATATACAAAAGGCAACTTCTTCTAATTATCCTCTAATACCGATTAAGTATTAACATATTGTAGTAACATAGAATTCCCCAAAAGAAACCTACCCCATGAACTAGGGTAAATGAGCTATGATTGTCACTACCAGATGGAGCCACATGACCATGAACTTGCATTGAATACGAATGATACAAAAGCTTGCGACGAGCAAGCTTCTTCAATACCTGAAAATGATAACAAACAGGTTAAGTAAGAAAAACATTAGAACTCATGGCTCGTAAACACCAAATAACGAACAGCTAAGCAAAGAAGTGCCACAGACCTCAATGGCTCGCTTCCCTCTCCGCTGGGCTTGAGAACTAGTATATTGCCGAAGTACGACTCTCGAGTTATGCAAAGGACTGAAATGCACAAACCCAAATTACAAATCCAAACTCAAAATCAGTTATACTTCTAACTATACTATAGCAAACTATGTGAAACTAGAAAACCGACCTTTCTGAGTTCTTAACGATTGCTTCAAAGACTATCTCATCTCCCTGAACAAGTACAACAAATCAAAATTAAACCCAAAAATTATTTCGGTAAATTCTTACATCAAAACACCATGAAGTTAGGTTTTAACATACCCTACCACCAAGTCCAACGCTGACACGATCACATATAGCAAAATCAGACATCTGAAACTTCATAACAGGTCCCAATTTTTCCTCAAGACAAACCGAATCAACAACATGATCATTTCCTTTTCCTTTTGATTCCGAGGACGCAAAAGAAGCTTTCTTCGATAAACAACTAATCTTCAAACTTGTTTTAGCTGATAAATTACTACTTCGTCTTCCAATTAAATACTTCCGAGTATTAGGTATTACTAGTAAAGTCGACGAATTTCCACTAAATTGAATCAATTCAATTCCATTAAACCCCAAATTAAACCCAATTCCGCAAAACGCCATTAATTCAGCTCTAAAAACAACAAATTCAACCAGGAAAAAACAACAATTAAGTTCAATAGTTTCAAATCTAATCGACTAGCAAAAGGGTAAACAAAATTAAGCTCAATACTCTTTAGATTAAGAGGTGAGAAGTAACCTGAAAAGCGAAGACTTGGTGTGCGTTTTGGTTAATTGCAATAACGAAATAAACTAATCGAAGGTTTTTTCTTCATAATATATACTACTAGTACTACAAGTTAGAGAGAGAGAGACGAAGGAGTCTAGAGAGAGAAAGTAGAGAGAGAGAGACGAAGGAGTCAGAGAGAAAGTAGAGAGAGAGAGAGATTGTGAGGGTTGCGTGTGAGTAAACGCTAGAGGCGTTTCTCCATGAGCTCTCCTCATGTCAGCATCCGCTCCCTGCAAATATCTCTTGCTCGTTGTTTATTTCTTTCTTAAAACGACGAAAACTAACACGAATGATACTATGGACTTGAAGCGTACATTTCTTATTTTACAACACTTCATCGTAACCGTTAGATTAACATTTTATGGCAAACATTACTTGCCCAGTTATGCACTCGGAGCCCTCAGTTCTCTCCCCAAAAATGTTATTCTGCCTATGCTAGCCAGATTGAATCTGGCCAGATTTAGGTAGAAAGACAGAATTTAAAGAGAGAAGCAAGATATACGTGTAGTTGGTTGGCCGGGATTTAAAAATGATCCACCAGAATAGGTTTCGGGTAATAATTGGGCAAAAAACTCACGATAATACGGTTGTAAATCACAGTAGTCTTATAAGGGTACTAGTGAGAGAGAATTGTAGTAGTCGAGTGATGTATCGTTTCTCTATATTCTTTTCTTGTTCACTTTGCTAAAGTGTTTGATAGAATATTACATTTACGACAATTACACTGAAAATTAATAAGATAAAGAAAGATTGCAAGTTCATAATCTTTTTTTTACTGCCGCTTTAGATTGTCACTACCAGATTTCAACTTTTTAACTTTTCATAATGGCCTTTTACGTTAAATTTTATGACTTCTAGAATATTTACATGACATTTTATGTGTTTATTTTGTCTTTTGATAGCCATGGATAGAGATCCTATATAATAGCTAGTATAGCAATATAGTGTATCTCTTTTTGTTGCAAGCAATATAGTATTATAGTGTATCTATATGATGTAAACTTTTTTTTTTTTTTTTTGAAGTGTATACGATGTAAACTCAGTAGGCTACTATTTCAACAAAAAGAAAAACTCAGTAGGCTACTTTTTTTTCTTGATGAAAGTCTCAGTAGGCTACTTGAGAATATGAATATAATATTGGAAGGAGACTTGCTATTTAGTAGTTGCCTGATAAGCCAATCATTGTTGGCCTGGTCAGACTTTTGTGTGTCATTTTCATCTTTATTTTTATTAGTCTTTTACATTAATCTTCACATGTTCATTATATTGTTTTTTTCTTTTTAGTTTGGGTTATTTCTCATATGGCCCCCTACTTTGTGACCAACTTCCCGCCTGGCCCCCTACTTTACGAGAAATACCCATATGGTCCCCTTCCGTTATAACACCGTTACTCTCTCTCTTCCATTTCTTTTCTCTCTCTTCCAACATGTTTTCTCTCTCTGCCACTTCGTCAAAACCAGCCACCTCATCACCTTCTCCGGCAAGGTCGTCGGCCGGCCAAATTTCCGGCTGGCGACCTTCAAATATAAAAAAAAAAAAATATTCTTTTTTTCTCTCTCTCTTCTCTCTCTCTAAAAAAAAAAATAATAATTTTTTTTTTAAATTCTCTCTCCCCTCTCTCTCTAAATTCTTTCTCTTCTTCTTCTTCTCTTTTCTCTCTCTTCTTCTTCTTCTTTCTCTCTCTCTTTCCCCCCTCTCTCTATTCTCTCTCTCTCTCGACCTCCGACGGAGAGAGAGAAGAGAAGAAGAAGAAGAGAGAATTAAAAAAGAATTTTTTTTTTTAGAGAGAGATAGAAGAGAGAGAAAAAAAGAATTTTTTTTTTTTTATATTTGAAGGTCGCCGGCCGGAAATTTGGCTGGCCGGCGACCTTGCCGGAGAAGGTGATGAGGTGGCTGGTTTTGACGAGGTGGCAGAGAGAGAAAACATGTTGGAGGAGAGAGAAAAGAAATGGAAGAGAGAGAGAGTAACGGTGTTATAACAGAAGGGGGCCATATGGGTATTTCTCGTAAAGTGGGGGGCCAGGCGGGAAGCTGGTCACAAAGTAGGGGGCCATATGGGAAATAACCCTTTTAGTTTTTACAGCATGTGTCTAAAACCAGATCGCCCTAAAGTGACTTTAACATTTCTTATATGTAGAAATTGGGCAAAGAGAAAGTCTAGCATCCCATCATTAAAATGTAAAATGTGTTTATGTAAATCTTAAATGGCCATTCCATTTTATTCATAGTAGTAATTAAAAAAATTAAGGTTTATTTTTCTTTGATGCCGTAGTTAGACGCTCCATCTTAAACCTATGAGATTTTAGGATAGCGTTTTGGTATAATAATATTTGTATTTGGCCAAAACAAGTTAGATTCATACAAGTCAAACTGAGATGGGTCTTATTAATTAAGAAAATAAAAAAACAAACACCACATTCCTGATAGAAGTTGTTTTTCTTTTTTGTTGCAACTCCTTGTGAAAGTTGTTTACTTCAAATGTGTTATCAAGGGGTTCGCTCCATGAATATCGCATCTACCTCAAATTTTAGAAATTCATAGATTCGACTTTCACTGGAGTTAGGAATCTGGGCGGAGACAGAAATACTTATTGAAACTGTATTAGTTAGAACACATGTTTATATGACCATTGACATGTATGAGATTACGATAGTTATGAACATATTACATCGTCCGCGTCAATGGAAAGCTAAGAGCATCTCCAATGCAAAACTCAAAAGAAACTCTAAAAATCTTATGTGTCGAGATTTAAATGTCAATCTCTAATTTTTCTCCTTCCTATTTGTCCAGATTGAGATCTTATATTCGAAGGACTTCTCCAATACAACAATCTAAAACCCCAAAAATTAGTTATGTAACACTTTTTTTCTCATTAAAACATATGAAAATGTTGAGTTGACACTTACAGATATCTCAAGAGGACACTCTAGAAATGGAGTGTCCTCTTGAGATATCTCCATTCTACCCTCGACACGTCATCTTGAAAATTTGAATTGAGTTTTGTATTGGAGATGAATTTTAAGATAAAAACTCTAAAAGTCCTACGTGGCAACCCGAATTTCTAAGATTGAGATTTGCATCGTAGATGCTCTAAGATTATCTCAAAAAAGTAGTTTGGAAACAAAAATAACTGCAAAGATAAAATGGTAATAATTCAGATTTTTCAAGACATCTTTGTCATATTATTGCAAGTTATCTGGGTTACGGTTTTTCACATTTCGTGTCTGAAAAAGCGAAGGAAGTTATTTTTTCTTCCTTTTTTCAGTTTTCCATTATTTTCTCACCCATTTCAACTTGCGCATTTCTATTTTCTCCTGAATCTTCTTCATATGATCCAACAATCTTCAACTTTCAATCTCATAACTGAATTTCAACTCTATAACCTAATTCTCTCATACCTAATTTCCACCCAAAACCCCTTCATTTGTATTGATCGAAGATCCTGAAAAAGGTTCGACCATTTTCTCCGATGAATTCTCAGTTAGTTTTCCGGTGAGTTTTCCTTCGGTTTTGGTACTCATTGGTCTATATACTGTTCTTATTCAAACTTTATAATCGAAGTCAATTTAGGGTTTTGATCAGTTTAAAGGAAAATAATAAGTATTCATATTTGGGGTTTCTGTAATTCTTGATGTTGGTTAAATATTAATGATGTCGCGAAGTTCTCGACATAAACAACAGAGGGATAGTTCGAGGGATGGTAGAGAACGATCTGATTCTGAAGAAGATTGGAATAAGAAAAGTAGAATTGGCGGGGAAGAACGGATGGTTAGGGTTACTAGGGATTCTATTTTGTGTGAGAAACGACGAAGTGTTTCTCAGATGGAAGATGGTAATGCTGAGGCAAATTTGACTGTTAGCGATAAATGGGAAGAATTTGAAGATGAGAGATGGAAGAGAGATAAAGTGGATGGT
This sequence comes from Eschscholzia californica, assembly GCF_041429995.1. NCBI lineage: Eukaryota > Viridiplantae > Streptophyta > Magnoliopsida > Ranunculales > Papaveraceae > Eschscholzia > Eschscholzia californica. The sequence goes on along the minus strand of NW_028238483.1, from coordinate 39,543,186 downwards.
TTTAGGTCTGAAATGAAGGGTTTTGTTGATTCAAAAAGTATGAAATTTAGTAGAAGGAATGAGGGTTTCACAGTAGAGAAGTACGAAGGGTTTGAAAGGGGAAGTAGGGAAATGTGGAGAAGTGGTAGTAGTAAGGTTGAGTATAAATACAAGTCCGAAATGGATTGGAAAGAAAGTGAAGTAGATAGGGATAGGAGAATTCAAGTTTTGAAGCGTGAAAGATCAGTTGATCCAGTGCCACACAGAGTCAATGAAGCAAAAGAAGGATCTGGGAGAGGGCATATGAAGCAAGAATTCGAAAGTGATGGTACGTTTAAACAATCATCTTGCTTATATGTTTTATCCATGTCTTTGTGGTTGTAGCTTTGTGAATTCTCTAATTAGGAGAAGAATGTTGCATTGAGTTATTCTCCTTAAAATCATAGATGCCCTTATCATATACACGGATTATTCGAATATGAGATCTCATGGAGATGAGCGTTAAGATCCAATGGTCGAACCAAAATAGAATGGAGGACTACTATTCTCTTATTGTTATAGGGGCAATTATGGTTTATTTAATTTGATTACATTATACGAAGAACATGCTATGAACTTGTAATTTAAATGTGATTTGATTGTGTTAGCCTTATAGGTTTATTAGGTTTGGTTACTTCGTTATCTTACAAACAAATGGGCAATATTGGTTATTGACTCTGTCATGGTAGGCATATAAATACTAACAGAATTCTGTACGTGGTGAAACAACTACTCTATATTGATTTAGTTAACAAAATATGCATTTAGATCTTTAACCTGGGAAATTTGATTAGAATTCCGTGTGATCATGATAAACGAAATTTCTTAGGTTAATATTACCTGAAAACCTTGGGGCTGAAGAATGGCTTTATTTGCTTCCAAATAATACATGAGATAAGTTTGTGAAAGGGAGAACAGGTGACTAGAAGTTTACTGAAACAGTGGGTCTGTTCATACCACTTCTGATAAATCAGTGATGGTAACTCAATTTGGATGCTTGATACCTCTCGTTGCTTCTCAGGCTACTCCGGCAGACCTAAATGAAGAATGAGTCTGTTCATATCACTTCTGACAAATCAGTGGTGGTGATTCTGAGTCAACTCCGAGAAGGGTGTTTTGCACTGCGTCATGGTATATTGACAAAAACGTAAGAGGTTGAAATTTCTCGTCGATAAGAACGCAGAGGAGTGGTAATTGGTTTTTGAGGTCTACAATTTTAAGCCTTCGAGCAGTTTGCCGGTATAAGGAAAGTAAAAAAGCTTCATTTAAGGATCAGAACCTAACAAAAAAGAATTCACGCCCGAACAACTCTTTATTCATGTCGTCTATTGCTGTAAGCGTGTAAGCAGACCTCCTCTGATGGCTTTCATTATTGTCATTGGATCTGGATTTGTAATCATCCTAAGGACTTCCAGGTTTTATGTTTCGTAGAAACGCTTTTGGAGCAACAGTAAGACACACTTGAGACATGTCGTGACTTTTAAACAATTTAGATTAGATTTTCCCATTTTGATTATCTTTTCTTTTGAAATGTATCAACGAAGAAATAGGACCTTACACAGTACAGACTTGAACGATGATTCCATTTTGTTCTACTTAGCCTTTTTGACATTGTACAGGAGCAATTGTAACTGCTTTATTTTAACCATTAACCCACGGTGATAATACTGAATTCAGTGACACCGCCAAATTACAATCCAATAGCAACAGCTTTTTGATATTTTTGTCGCGAACGCCACGTCATTTGACAGAAGATGCTTATGATGAGTATAATTAAACTGATTTTTTATTTTCTAGTTAATGTTATACAGGTATGTCTATCATGTAAATTTTGGCGGTGTGTTTTAAGAGCTCTATGTTTGCTTATTTGAATGCTTGTTCATGTGGTCTCTTTATCTTTTGTTCACAGAGTGGCAATTACAAGATGATCTGCGCCATCCTGAACCACAAAAGTTCATTGAGAGGCGAAACAGGATAAGGGAAAATGTATCTGGTGAACAGGATAAATATCGAGATGACGTAAGAGATGGTTATGCCAAAAAATTGTCTTTGTGGGAAGATGACCTCAAGGATGGTCACTATATAGATATATATCAAGAAGATGTGAACTCGAGTTACATACATCGAGATTACAAACATAGAGATGAGCACTCCTCAAGGGATCACACTGTTGAGAGATCTCGCGCTACACATTTTAGGGATGGGAGTATGATGAAAGAAAACCAAAACAAGTCTAGGCCCGGCAACAGTGGTCATGACGGAAATATGCATCTTGATGACCGAAGCTCTAGGTATAAAGATAACAAGGACAGGATGATGTCTTCCAAGTATAACGATGATCACAGTGATCTCAAATCTCTTTGTACCCCTGATCGCTGTTCTGACATAGAGAGAAAACCATTGAACAGTAACCCGTCATCATCACGTGCGGAAACAAGAAGGTCTCAATCACGAAGTGGTGATCTAGATTTTACTGCAAGCAGTAGCAAATGGAAAACATCTCCCCAGTCTAGTCCTCATGTTACCAAAGATCTACACAGGTATTCCTTATTTTTCTATTATGTCATCCTGTTTGTAGGAAGCACAATCCCTCTGTTTAGACATATTGATGTCAACAGTTTACGGCATCTATGACAAGTAATGGACATCTTCAGCCTTCGTGATCCGGATCATCCAATTATGTTTTCGCAGTGTTGATTTAGTTTGCACATAATGTCTACTTGTAGAGTGAATATGATAAATCTCATTCAGCTCTAACAGTTTCACAGTTTGGGTTGGAGTATCGGGAGATGGACGCAAAAGCAATGTAGATGGTGACTCCCACCATCTTTGCTACCGGAGCTATCCTTTTGTTAGATTCGTGGAGTTACTGCAAAAAAAAAAAAACTGTCTTTGTGGCCTAGGTGTCCCCTAGCATGCCCGACCTTAATTTGATTTATAATTATGTTATTTGCTTCTCTTCTTCAATGTTGTTATTGGCGTCATGAATCATGACTAATTGAAGTCTGGTTGCTTAATCATTTTGCTTGAATATCAAGATTATGTATTTGGGCGATTGGTTAGGACCAAACTAGTTCAACTTAAATAGTTTACATCCTTTTTTTAAAAGAAGAGAATAAAAATCTTGACAGCTTTGTTTCTCTTTCTTGTTTCTAGACACGACTCAAAGTGGTCAGAATCAAAGGGTAGACAGACACTCACTATCTTTAGATAAATTTCGCTCACATAGAGAACTCATTGGTTTTTCTGGCGATATTCGCAGGACTTTTGAGGCCCGATCCTTGGAGAAACCCATCCAAAAGGATGAGAAATATTCACTTGACTTGTCTAAGGAGAGGTTCCGGAGATCGGATGAGCAGGCCTCACCCATGAGGTTGATAGAGAAGTCTGCTTCATCAAACATTGGCCCAAGATACTTCAACAGATCTTCCTTGGGACGGAACATTGACCAAATGGAAGGGAGAAGCGATGGTTCAAAAGATCCAAGGGATTATTTCGCCAATGAAGATAGAAGGAAACGGGTTTTGCCTCCAGGAAAGTCATCAGCTGATGATTTTTCTCAAGCAGATGGAGATAGGTTGCCCGTTTCATCATCTTTTAACAAGACGTGTCATCTGTCCAGAAACCCATCTATTCTTCCTCCACCAGTTGCTCCTAGAAGGTATGATCCCAATGTGGGGATGGGACCAGGCAATGCATGGGGAGGTGTCCCCAGATGGCCTTCACCAGTACCAAATGGGGGTTTTCCTTATCCACACGGACCATCTCCCATTGGATTCCATCCAATGATGCCGCAGTTCCCTTCACATCTCTTTCAACCTTCGATGGATTTCAACCATGCAGGACTTGCTTACCATACCCCTGATGCTGGAAATTTTCCCAGTCATGGACATTTCTATGGGTGGCAGAATCCACCAGGGGCACACCCTCTTCCTCATGGATGGAATGGAAATCATTGGGATCAGAATAGACACCTTATGAGTAGTGGTCGTGAATTGGATGCGTGTACAGAAATGTGGAAGGGACAAAATACAGGTGTGAAAATGGAGTCCTCCCCTCCACCTGCCCAGAAAGAGAATCTTCTTCAGCGGGTTACATCAGATGGAGTAAGTCCTCAGCAATCTGACCAGCAGCTAAGAAACGAGCGTAGTGATGCTGGAGCTCTGGCGGAAAATATAGGGATAATACAATCCAGCACTCTGCCTCCAGAAAATGAATCTACTGAAGCTACCACAAGAACTTGCAAGGGGGCTGATTATGTTTCACATCTTCCCCATGCTTATCTCTCTAAGCTCGATATCTCAGAGGATCTTACTCACCCGGAGTTGTTTGATCACTGTATGAGCTTATTGGCTGAAGACGATGCTTATAAAGTTGTTGAACATGATTACACAGAGGTAGAAAGTCGTACAGGGATCATATCGTCGTTTCCTGATATCATTAATTTGGTAACCTCTGCTTAATGTTTTTTCTCTCAAATTTTCCCTTTTCCTGTTGTAGGAGCAGAAGGAAGCAGAAATTAAGATCTCCAAACTCACCGAGAATTTTTCATTTTTCCCCAAAGTCAACGAGTCTATCTTTGAGGTACATACATGTTCTGAGTACAATATTGTGGTAAATGTTTTAGTTTTTATTCATCCTGATGTGACATTATCATTAGTTTGAGGTTCGGGTTCCCCTGATGATCTCCTCCACTGAACCAGATGACTTGCACATATTGTATAAAATGAAAAAGATCATTTTATCTACTAATAGTGGCCAAATTGGTGTATTACCAAATCACACCCCTTAAAAGGGGAATGAAATACTATATTTTTTATTAAGTGGTCCATAGTTTCCTCCTAAGGTCACCATTTAGTAGCATTTGCTAGCAGATGAGAAAAATTAGCTCAGAGCATCTTTGGAGATTTATACACTATTACGTTGTGCCTTAGATTATTCAACTATTTTAGCAAGTAGGATTGGCTTAAATCATTATTGACGAGATTTATCTTGCATTTTGCAGAAAGCCATGTCATTATACAAGAAGCAGAGGACAGAGGTGAAAATCAAACACAGCATTTCTCCATTTTCTGAACCAAAGCAAGAGGAGAAACCTCTATCTACAGAAGAAATGAAACTCGAGCCAGTTCCAACTACTTCTGAGATACGAGAGCCAAGTTTAGGTTTAGATTGTGAGAATCATGATCCTGTTTCAGTTTCCCCATCAGATAACCTGGCAGTACAGATACCAGTGTTCAGTGAAGAGAACACTGAGGATCCTGTACCAAAGATAACCCAGGAGATGGTGGAGATAGTTCCATTATCAGATTTGGAGATAACAGAAACTTGTCCGACTTCTAACCAGAGTGAAGCGAAGGATGAAACATCGACTCATTATCAGAACCCCGAAATTACAATGCCTAGTGAAGTGAAAGAGGTAGAAACAGATCGAACTCCAAGTCTGAAAGAACTGGAGCCAGAATCGGAGAAAGTCGAGGAGGTTGAAGACAATTCTGTTCTTGAACAAGCTTTACTACTTACCTTAGATTTACCAAACACTAAAGAACATGGAAGCGAGGATACTGATTCTAGACCAGGTCACGGTTCTGAAGAACCAAAGATGTCGGTGATCATTGATGGTATTTCTGGTTCTGTAGTTTTTTCTAATGGGTCCTCTGAGGTACGTGAGTCTGTGACGATGCAAGAGTCGATCGAATATAGATCTCGGATACATAATATTTCTTATAATACACATTGAAACAATTTCTATTCAATTTGTTTCTTTAAATGCCATTCTCATGAAGAATTTTTTGATCTCTCTTATATTGTCATCTATGTTAGGGCTGACATCTTATTTGCTCACTCTCTATACTTCAACCAATTTTTGGGCTGCCCTGACCGACCACTACAAGGGAGTCCCAGATGGGACAAACCATATGAGAGTCCCACTTAGTTTGTGATTTCAGGTCCTTTCGGAAACTCTATTTTGAATAGAATTCTAAATGTTGTAGTCTCTATAAAAGGACATGCTATTGACAGAAATCGGTGCGGAATCTCTGACTACATCTAAGTAGAGAATAAAAAGTAGATAATCAATTCTCAAGCTATCTATCAAGTCAAAATTAATAGAGTTTTCATCTTCACTACTCACTTAAGTTCTAGTTAACGCTGATTGTTCGGGTGCCTCAGGTAGATTAGCTGCAAATTGGAACTCAGGATCTTCGAGAGAAAGCATCCTATTTAGTCTGAGGGAAAGAGATTAAGGTATAATTACTATATCTTCTAGTTCATTATTAGTTTTGGCATGAGTTCCTGGCAACCTAGTGTTAGACGTATAGACGTCTGAGATTTTGCTTAGAACATTAGGAGACTCCAAAACATTACAGTGGCATCAGAGCCTCTTGCACGAGCAAATTTTGTCTAATTAAGGACAAAATCCGAACTTGTTTAGTTAGATGGGTGAGTCTGAAAAGAGTTCCGGACATTATTTTGATTAGTTTTGAATTCAATTTAAAGTTATTCAAAATGATTTCAAGATTAAAGTGTAAAAATTTTCAATAGATTTGATATTAAAAAAAATTGAAAATAGTTTCTAGAGAAGATTAAGGATTTCATATTTTGAAAAAAAAAAACCGAATATGAAATTTAGGGTTTTGAACCTTCAATCATCAATAGGTGGAACAAGGAACAAATTTTTTGTTTGCAGAGAAGGTATTCTGATTGGACATGACGCGTTTTGGGATGCGTCTGGGCCAGGCCCGCGCAGCTTGGACAAAGTCCGAATCCGTCCCATGCCAAGCACAGGAAGTCCAAGACTCAATGTGTCAGGCACTAGGTTAGGATACAAGCACGACAAGGGGTGACAACTTCAAAAAGAGTGAACATACGGTAGGGAACATCTATAACAAAAAGCCATGTACTGATATGCTGCAGCAAAGACTTGTATGAACTAACTGGTACGGATTCTCCATTTCTACATCCTTAAATTCCCTTCTAAGTAGTATTTTCAACTCTTCAAGGACTGAAATTACAATTTTTTTTTGCTGTGTGGAACCCCTCTCGTGAAATTATTTAAGTTAAGGGACCGCTCACTGTTTTGACCAATTTTCCATATGTATTAGTTTAATTCCGAATAGCCCTATAGTTTTGAACTAACTTTTCATAAGGGGTGAAACTGGATAATTAACACAGTAAATTGATGAAATCTCTAAAATAGATGTTAAACTAGCATTTAGCTAGGGATAGGGGTTCAAGTTGGAAGTTGGTCATAACTAAGGGGCCAGAAGGAAAATGATATTCTATATATAGATGGTAGTTGTCTTCTGCGTCCATTAAGTTCAAAGAGTTTGAGTTCAAGAATTCTACCTTCATACAAGAATTTCAATGGACTCAGATTCTTTTGATGGATCGATTTGGAATCAATTGGAACCACTGGATGAGGTACTTTCTCTCTCTCTCTATCTATCTCTATCTATCTATTAGACCCCAAGAGTTGATTTAGTATGATTTTCATTAGAGTAATATAGTAGCAAATGTCAGATTGTTTTGAAGAAAAAGATTGAGGGAAAAGGTGGATCTTTTACAAGTTCTTGAAGTTTGGGTTTATCAGGTCGTCCTCCTGTTCTTCAAACTAGTCCCTGTTTTTTCTCTCTCTCTCTCTCTAATTTTTGTATACTTTCTTGGGGGGTCTTCCAGGAGGCGAATAGAAGAGAAACCCCAACAGATTGGGCTGATCTGAAACTACCTGAAGACAAGGAAGTCGGAGAACGAGCACTTGAATCGAACTTACCCCAACTAAATTGGAGGTCACAGACTGATGAGGGAGTGCCACCTCAAAATGAGGTACATTCTCTCTCATCTAATACGTAGAGTGCCACATATGATTTTTTTTGAAAATCTTCTCCTGTCCGACACTTTGATAGACACGTGATGAAGTGGATGCATTTATTTTTAGAGAGTCTCAATAGAGATAATTTAAAATTATAGTGTGTTCTTGAATTTTCTAAGTGCCACCTCATGAAACTCTAAAAATTTAAATCAATAGAAACTATTGCTTTTTAACTACTTTTTATTGAGTAGAGGTATTTTGAATTGAAAAAATGGGGCAAAGATCCAAGATATGGCCTCCTAATGTGTGAAGGATCCGAGCTAGAAAAAAATGGGTTGCAGGTCCTATTTGTTAGTTTTGTTGGGATCAAAGCAAAAAGTGCCATCATTGTATATATAATTCCGTTTCTACCCTTTACGCCCATTGCGTTATCATTCTCTCTCAGACTCATTTTTCTTTATATTTCCTCTCTGTACTTGTACTCTCTCTACTACTCTTTTTATCATCAAATCTGAATTTCTATCTCATTTTCTTTCAATCTCTTTCCAAATTTTTTCTTTTTCTTGTTTGTTGATAAATATTCCTGAAATCGAAAGGAAGGGTGAGTTTTTTTTCTTCAGTAGGAAGTCTTGATTTAGAGAAATTGATGGCCAATTTTTTTTTTTTGCTTATGAAACAAAGATTCATGACTTGGAAAGAAATTTTTTTCTACATCAAAGATTTAAGACTCTCAAACAAACATAAGTAGTCTTCCATTAGAGCATCTCCAATGCAAGACTCAATCTTAAAATCCTAAGTGTCACTTAGGACTTTTTTTTTGAGAAAAAACCTCTCCAATGCAAAACTCAATTGAGATCTTAAGATGATGTGGAAGCATTAAGTTTTAAGAGCATCTCCAATGCAAGACTCATTCTTAAAATCTTAAGTGCCACCTAGGACTTTACAGTTTTTTTTGAGAAAAAACCTCTCCAATGCAAAACTAAATTGAGATCTTAAGATGATGTGGAAGCATTAAGTTTTAAGATGTCTCAACTAGAAACTCTATTTTTGAGATCTCTTTTGAGAGTCTTAAGTGTCCTAGTCATCAAATTTAATTTTTGGACCAATAGAAAACCTTTCTTTCTCGACCACTTTTTCCTATTAAATGTATATGTGACATGTGTCTCTATTAGAGTTTTTTAGAGTGTTGCATTGGTGAAAGATTTGAATTAGAGACACTCAAGTTAGCCACATAGGAAAAAGAATCTCAATTGAGATAAGCCAATTAGAGTTTTTTCTGAGTTTTGTATTGGAGATGCTCAGTATTCGTATGTATCTTTGCTTCTATTTTTTTTTATTATTATTGTTTCTATTATTTCATTGTTATTTCTATTATTTTATATCTCTTATAGTACCTTATGATTATAAATAGAGGGAAGAATGAGTCTTTGAACTCGCTCCATTATTATTATTATTTTTATTAACTAACAATGGCGACTATTTCTGATTGTCAAGAGGAAGAAAATCAAGTTCAGAAGAGAAAACCCTCACTTTCTGGAAGCTCCTCCATTGGACCTTACGATGGTGTTCTGAAATCCATCCTCGATAAACAGTCTCCATTAACAGTTACTGAAACTGTTTTTGATTTTCTTCGCCGGAAATCTGATCTTTTTAAGGACGATGAAGTTGACAATAAAATTTCTGCTCTGGTTTCTGCTGCTAAAGAGAAGTGCAATGCGGACGAGGAAAGTAAGAAGAAGAAAGCTGAGGAAAGAGGTTTAAGCGATGGTGGCAAGGCTGAGAAGCGGTTCAAAGAGACGGAATCGTCCGTACCTGCTCAGGTGGAAGTGACTGAGAAAATTGCTTCGTCGGAGGAGAGTAAACCGGAGAAGAAAGATGATCCTACTGTTAGAGGTTTAGTTTTACTCTGCTGGTGACTTAATAGTAAAAAAAACTTTGAAACCCTATTTTCAGATTTTACTCAAATCTTGTCTAGTATGTGAGCTTGTATGAAGCAACAAAAACACACCATTTGAATTGTTAGGCATTTCTAGGGTTTGTAGATTGAATGCTTCAAGTATTAACCAAACAAACTTTAAAGTCACGATCATGAGTCATAAGAAGAAGAAAGTATTTTAGAGACTTATAGAGGCCAATAATAGCTAGGGTTGATGTTTACTGTCTTGGCGGTTTCTCGTGTCTTGTGGATTTTCCAAAATATGATTACCGGGAATAACAAAACGTAGTATATTTTTCCGTTTTGTCAAGAATAGATTTAGATGAGATTGATTTTGTTACTAGATAAATTGATTAATGATTCCAAGGGAAATAGAATTGCAAATTTACCCACTTTTGGATTCGGCATTCCCACGTAGGAGGAGGAGGAGTGGTGTTACCCCTCGGAAGTCGGAATGTCTTACCCACTTTTGGATTCACTCATGTTGTACCAAACACTACTCTAGAATACGATTCATACTAATCCCATTCCATTCTCGAGCACTAAACATCACGTGAGAGTTCATTGAGTCACTTTAGGTGAAGGGTTGTTCTGGTTTGAAGTTTATGTCGCTAAGCTTCGTTACCTCGTACTTGTGAAAGAAGTTGACATATTTGGTTACATCCTCTTCAATTTTAGGTTTTGAGAGTCGTTTTTAAGTTTTGTTTCCATAAGTCGAGCTTTAAGTAAGGTTTTTCAGGAAGAGACCATTATGGAAATTAGCTCACCTCTTTGACTGTCAAGGCACCTAACTATATGACATGGAGTTTATCGATATTCATCTTCATTTGGTCGTTCTATCCAAGAGTGTAGCTTCAATCATGATCATCTGTTTCAGATGGATATGTGTCATGTATCAATCTATTATCTATTGTCAGATTTACAACGACATAATCAGAGTACTCTTTTGCAGGGGATTCAAAGTTCATATCTATTCCACTGACTAAGCATAATCAAATGGAACGGTGGAAATATTTGGTGAAAGGTGAACCTGAGATCGATACTCAAAAAGTGGAACCTGAAAGCAGCAAGCTCTCGGACTTGGATCCTGAAACTCACCAAACTGTGGAGAAAATGATGGTAGTTTCTCCATGCTGATTCTCTTTTTTTTTCACCTTATAGCTTAACACCATATGTTCATATAATTTGTATAGGGTGCTTCTAAAGGCACCAGGCCAAAGGGCTGTTAGCATCCATCTCTGTTAGCACCAGGCCCAATCGCTCTTTTCTCTGTTAGCACCGTCTAACTATGTAGGCACCGGTCAAGTGGAGTTAACCTTAACCCCTCCATTCATCTCTCACAAAATCCAACCAGAATTTCGGAAAGAACAATGATGCCCTAAGACATACTAGACGGACTAGACCAGTCCGTCCGTTTCTAGTAAGTCACGGATTAGCCAATCCGTTGCTCTTCACATACTCACGGATTGGCTAATCCGTTTCTCTTCACGTAATCCACATAGAAAACTCAATTACCTCTCTCTCTAGATATAACTCAGTAATTTAATTACCTCTAAAACCCATTTTGTAATATTACCAATTTCTCTCTCTCTCTCTCTATATATATATCTTCAAGAATCAAGATACAGTCTTTCACCTAACAACCTGTGGGAGGGGTGATGCGAGATGTTCTGTTGATAGAAAATGAAATTGTGATGTTGTTAATTGGTTCTTGATTGTTTAAATTAAAACCTAAGCATTGGTAGTTGAAGGATTGATTCCAAGAAGAAGAAGATAGAGAAATCAACCCAACAATCCGAAATGAGTGATATCTTCACTATGTTTTACATGACATCCCAACTAGGTTGACACCTCATGGCACCTCATGAAGCATCGACTTAAAGCCTGACCCTGATAACGAGAAATCTCATAAGATAGAATAAAATTAGGCGCAACACTCCACCAATTAGCAGTTGCCAATGAGCAATCTTCATTTGCTAGCCGGTCAGCAGCAGCATTTCCTTCAAGTCTTAAGTTTTAACAAGTGGTTGTAAAAATCTACAATAGATTATATCAAACTATGATATTTGAGCTCGAGCTCATTAGAAGAGTCAATACAGACAAGGAGGATAACCAGCCAAACTTGACAACCGAAACAAGATGAATTAACGACTGGATGTAGGAAAACTAAGGAAGAGCCTTTAAAAGGTAATTGTTGTTAGACTTTTACGGGGTGCCTTTTAGAATTTCGCATTCTTACCCAAATGGATACAGAAATTGAACATCTTAGGGTTTCTCTTCCCAAATAAATCTAGGGTTTCGCGTTCGTCATCCTCTCCCTAGTTCAGGTCAAGAAACTTGGATTCATAGGAAACTTAAAGGCATAGAAATCAAGCATTAACTCGAGATCAAGAAAGTCTAAAAGAGATTACGTTTGAGACGAGAAATTTAGAGACATGGAAATCGAGCATTGCACTTGTTCCAGGACAAGTGGGAGACTGAAGGAGATGCCCTTCGATCAAGATGGCAGTGCGATTAGTTTGTCGGACAAGACAAGAGACGAAGATCGTCAAGTTCGGACGTTTTAGGGATCGCAATGTTTAACTAGGAACTAATTATGATCTGACATAGATTTGTATCAGTAGCAGCTAACGTCTGTACCATACGACAGGGTACATAAAATAATGTCGACTCGAATAAAAGATCTGACTTGAGGGAATGAGATTGATGACATGGATTAGATCCAGTCAAAATGATCTCATAGGCTCCAAGAGAAATACAGACAAAGATAGCACGTGACGGGTCAAGCGGCCGGACCAAAATAAATGGTCAGACACATGACCCAGGCCATGCAAGGGGTCGGACCCATGTGGCACGACCAGATGCATGGGTCAGCCAGGACCATGTCCTGTGGACATGGGCTGCCCTAGGGGAGTCCCAGATGGGACAGATTTCCCATCTGGGAATCCCACTTAGTTTATGATTTCAGGTCTTTTTGGGATTCCTAATTTGAATAGAATTCCAACTATTGTAGTCTCCATAAAATGACATGGTATTGATAGAAATATATGTGGAAAATTCTTAAGAAATTCTCTATCTCTGACTACATCGAGTAGAGAATAGAAAGTTGAGAATCAATTCTCAGGCTATCTATCAAGTCAAATTGAGAAAGAGTTCTAATCTTCTTTACTCACTTAAGTTCTAGCTAGCCTAAAGAGTAGAAGATCGTGTTGATTGTCTGAGTGTCTCAAGTAAAGGAGTTGCAAGTTGGAGCTCCGGATCTTCGAGAGAAAGCATTCTAATTAGTCTGAGGAAAAGAGATAAAGGTATAATTACTATCTCTTCTAGTTCATTGTTAGTTTTGACATGAATTCGGGCAACCTAGTGTTAGACGTATAGACGTCTGAGATTCTTCTTAGATCATTAGGAGATTCACAACCCTACAGTGGCATCAGAGCCTCTTGCAGAACTAATTTTGACTAATTACGGACAAAATTCGAACTTGTTTATTCAGATGGATGAGTCTGGAAAGAGTTCCGAAAGTCAATTTGATTAGTTTTGAATTAGATTTAACCAATTCGTTTACCTTCTGAAGATTCTTCGTTATGTCCCCGATCGACCCCTTCTTCTTGCCCTGTGAATTGCTTTACAACAGATCCGGTTTGTGGTGTTGATGGCGTTACCTACTGGTGTGGTTGTGCTGATGCTTATTGTTCAGGAACCCAAGTTGCCAAATTAGGGTTGAGGTTGATCGGGGACAAAATTCGAACTTGTTTTGATAATTTTCCCTATATATGGGTTCCGAATAGCCCTATAGTTTTGAACTAACTTTCGATAAGTGTAAAATTGGAAAATTGACACGGTAAATTGATGACATCTGTAAAATAGATGTTAAACTAGCATTAAGTTCAAGTTGTCTTTTGCTTAAACTTGCATTGCATTAAACTTGCTAGGGATAGGGGTTCAAGTTGGAAGTTGGTCATAACTAGGGGGCAGAAGGAAAATGATAATCTATATATAGATAGATGGCAGTTGTCTTCTGCTTGCATTAAGTTGAAAGAGTTTGGAGTTCAAAAATTGAATTTCAAGAATTTTACCTTCATACAAGAATTTCAATGGACAATGGTTCAGATTCTTTAGATGCATCAATTTGGAATCAATTGGAACCCCTGGATGAGGTACATTCTCTCTCTCTCTCTCTCTGCATGCCCTGTTATCTCTCTCCAAATTAGTCACTTATCATAGCAGATGGTGAGATTGTTATTGAAGAAAAAGTGGATCTTTTATCAGTTCTTGAACTTTCTGTTCTTCAAACTAGTCCCTGTTTTTTCTCTCTCTAATTTTTGTATACTTTCTTGGGGGGTCTTCCAGGAGGCTAACAGAAGAAAACCCCCAACAGATTGGGCTGATCTGCAACTGCCTGGGGACGAGGAAGTAGGAGCACTTGATCGAACTTACCCCAATTAAACTGGAGGCCAGAGACTGATGAGGGGGTGCCACCTCAAAATGAGGTACATTCTCTCTCTCTCTCACTACTGTAGTTGTTATATTTTTGTAATTCTTTTTCCCCGTTTCATCCGACCTCCAACCAAACGCGAGTACCACGTATGATTTTTCTGAAAATCTTCTCCAATGAGACACTTTGCTAGACACTCTATTATGAGGTGGATGCATTTATTATAGAGAGTCTCAATAGAGATAATTTAAAATTATAGTGTGTTCTTGAATTTTCTAAGTGTCACCTCATGAAACTCTAAAAATTTAAATCAATAGAAACTCTTGTTTTTTAACTACTTTTTTCCTATCAAAATTAAAATTTAAAATTATAGTCTAGAGGAAGTGCCACCTCAAAGTGAAGTCACTGAATCTTCCTCCCAGCCCAGCACCTCCACCAAAGTGTTAGAATATATATATATATATATATATATTATAGTTAGGGGTTGTTTAGTAATTTGCCCTTCAAGGGCCTTTTAGTCTTTTATGTTACTATATATTTGTTCCTTGTAAAACCTAGTTTCACTAATGAAAACCCTTGCCTCCATTAGAGTGTTTCTTTCATCTTCTTCCCTTTGAATATTCTTATTGTCTTCAACATGGTATTAGAGCCTTTAAGATTTGAAGATCTAGGTTGGTAATATCAACTTCAAAGCGGTCATGGTAGGTTAGTGGTGATTATTGGCGATTTTGGTTTTAGAAAGAGGGGGCGATTTTGGATTTTGGCTTTAGAAATGAACGAAGTTGGTGGTTTGGAATTAAATTGGCACTTTTCGTTTGGAGGTTTGGAATTAAATTGGCACATTTGAATTGACCATTTTGAATGGTGTTGTAGTGGTTTGGAATTAATTGTTGGGTGGTTTGGTTTAGAGATTTGGAATTAATTGGCAGTATTGAAGGTACTCTGGTTTGGTTTGAAATTAATTTCAGTTTTGAAGGTATTGTGGTTTGGAATTAATTTGTTGGGCGTTTTATTTGGGGGATTTGGAAATTATTGGCGGGTTTGAAGGGTGATTTTCTCTTCGTTTTTGCTATTCTCGTTGCGGATCTGGTATTGCTATTTCACACTTCTTCTTCTTATTTGTATTTCTTTAGCTAATTTGTTTGGTGGTGTTATTTGCTTGGTTATATTTGGTATTGAATTAAATTGAAAAATGGAGGGTGGAAAAGATGATTCATTGCAAGCTATTAGTGTAAGGTTGAATGGTAAAAATTACTCATATTGGAGTTTTTTGATGAAAAATTTTTTGAAAGGAAAATATTTGTGGGATTACATTGATGGTACTGTTGCTCAACCAATTGATAGATCGAAAGAAAATTTTGCTGAGTTATTTAGGGTTTGGGAAGCAAACAATTCGAAAATCATTACTGAATTAATAACTCAGTAGATAACACTATTGGATATCAGTTGGCGAAATTTCAAACTTGTCGTGAGATGTGGTTTTACTTAGCCGATATGTTCCAACAATCGAATTTTGCAACACAGTATAAGTTAGAAGCTGATATTAGAAATATGGAACAAAGAGATAAGAGTATTCAAGAATTTCACGCTGCAATGACTGATCTTTGGGATCAGTTAGCTCTTACAGAATCTGAAGAGTTGCAGGCTTGTCCTCCTTATATTGCTCGTAGGGAGGAAGGTCGTTTGGTTCAGTTTTTGATGGCTTTGCGTAGTGATTTTGAATCAATTCGTAGTACAATTTTGCATAGTAAACCACTTCCCTCCATTGCTAAAGTTGTTAATGAGCTTATGGCTGAAGAGACACGTCTCAAGTACCAAGCAAGGAAAGACATTATTCAAACACCTACTGAAACAGTGTTAGCTGTTCATTCGAAGCCAAATCAGAATCATCAGAACAAACCTCATACAAAAGTTGCTATGGACGAATGCAACTTCTGTAAGCAAAAGGGTCATTGGAAGGCTCAATGCCCCAAGTTAATGAACAAGTCGCAACATAATCAGAGACCTCAAAAGCCTTTTCAGTATAACACCGCAACAGTTATACCGCCATCTGACTCGTCTGGTTCTAGTGGTTCATCTTCCTCTGTGCCCAAAACTGATAATGTGGTTGATCAATTTCAAATGTTTCAGAAATTTCTTGCTATGCAGCCACATGCCATGTCCACCTCTGCTCCGCAAGGCCCATTAGCTCCTAAGCCTTCTAGTACTCCATTAGACTCACTCTCAGATCAGTTTCAGAGATTCTTAGCCATGCAACCTCATGCCTTGTCCTCTTCTGAAGGTTTGTCTTCTCTTATTTCTTCGTCAGGTATGCCTTCTTCAGTTTGGATTTTAGATTCTGGCGCCTCTCGTCATATGTCTCCTGAGTTATCATCTTTTGTTTCATTAAAGCATATATCTGATCTTCCAGTCCGAACCGCTGATGGCACACCAATGTCATTAAGTGGTATTGGCTCTGTTGTCACACCTAATCTATCTCTTCAGAATGTTATCCATGTTCCCAAACTTACTCTAAATTTTGCTTCTATTAGTCAGTTGTGTGATTCTGGATGTTTAGTTTTATTTTCTTCTACTGGTTGTTATGTACAGGATGTACAATCCCAGAAGCTGATTGGGACAGGCCGTAGGCATGGGGCATTATATTTTGTAGAGGAGCTGAAAGTACCTGATGTTGCAGCTTCCACTTTTGACTTGTCATCCTTCCGTTTGAGTCCTTCATCTTCTAGTTTTTACTTATGGCATTCTCGTCTTGGTCATGTTTCAGCATCTAGGTTGAAATATTTAGTGTCTACCGGTGCATTAGGAGATTTGCAAGTTAAAAATATTTCTGATTGTAGTGGTTGCAAACTTGCAAAATTTTCCGCTTTACCTTTTGCTTCGAGTCTGTCTGTTTCAGTTAAACCTTTTGATCTAGTTCATTCTGATGTATGGGGTCCTTCTCCTGTTCCCACAAAAGGAGGTTCTCAATACTATGTTTCCTTTATTGATGATTACACTCGTTTTTGTTGGGTTTATCTTATGAAACATCGTTCTGAATTTTATGATATTTATCAACAGTTTCGAGCCTTAGTTAAAACACAATATTCCTCTATCATTAAGTGTTTTCGATGTGATTTAGGTGGGGAATATACTTCAAATAGGTTTCGTGAGTTGCTTGTTATGGATGGAACTATTCATCAATCTTCGTGTACAGATACTCCTCAGCAAAATGGTGTTGCTGAAAGGAAGCATCGGCACATCGTTGAAACTGCTCGTTCTTTGTTATTGTCTGCCTTTGTTCCTAGTGAGTATTGGGGTGAAGCTGTTCTCACCGCAGTAAATTTAATTAACAAAATTCCAACTTCCCATTGTTCAGGTTTGTCTCCATTTCAAGCA
Organism: Eschscholzia californica; assembly: GCF_041429995.1. NCBI lineage: Eukaryota > Viridiplantae > Streptophyta > Magnoliopsida > Ranunculales > Papaveraceae > Eschscholzia > Eschscholzia californica. Next base: position 39,525,612 of record NW_028238483.1, on the reverse strand, counting down.
TTGACATGGCATGCTCCTGACTACTCGTCCTTAAGAGTATTTGGGTGTACTTGTTTTGTTCTTCGTCCTCATGTTGAGCGTAGCAAGTTATCTTCTCGTTCTGCCATGTGTGTATTTCTTGGTTATGGTGAAGGTCAGAAGGGTTATCGGTGTTATGATCTAGTTGCTCGTAAATTTTATGTCTCTCGTCATGTTGTATTTTTAGAGCATATACCTTATTTTTCTATTCCTGCTAATGCTCATGATGTGACTCCCTCTAACCTAATCCATATTGATCCTTTTTCTGATGTTTGTGATACTCCTACTACTGATGTTGAACCTGCTGCACCTGATGTTACTGATGTTCCTCTCACTTGTGATGTACCTCCAATTCCTACGACTGACCAAGCTCTTAATGAGATTGCACATCCATCTTCTCGTTATCCTCATCGTGCTCGTAAGTCCACTCAGTTACCTGATTTTGTTTATTCTACCTTTTCTCCTTCTTTTACTTCTTTCTTAGCATCTATTCATTGTCACTCTGAGCCTTCTTCCTATAAGGAGGCAGTTGTTGATCCTCTTTGGCGAAAGGCAATGGCTGAAGAACTCTCTGCTTTGCATAAGACTGATACATGGGATTTGGTACCTTTGCCCTCTGGTAAACGTACTATTGGTTCTCGTTGGGTATACAATATTAAAACAAAGTCTGATGGGTCTATTGAGCGGTACAAAGCAAGACTAGTTGCTAAGGGGTTTTCGCAGGAGTATGGGATGGACTATGAGGAGACTTTTGCTCCGGTTGCAAAAATGACTACTGTTCGTATGCTTATTGCAGTTGCTTCGGTTCGTCAATGGCATATCTCTCAAATGGATGTTAAAAATGCTTTCTTAAATGGGGATCTTCAGGAAGAAGTTTATATGAATCCTCCTCCTGGTGTTCCACATAAATCTGGAGAAGTTTGTAAGCTTAAGAAAGCATTATATGGTCTCAAACAGGCACCACGAGCTTGGTTTGAGAAGTTCTCACATGTAGTTACATCTCTTGGCTTTGCTTCTAGCAATCATGATTCAGCTCTTTTTGTCAAATATAGTGTTGCAGGTCGCATTCTTTTGTCGTTGTATGTTGATGACATGATTATTACTGGTGATGATATTGATGGTATTGCATCTTTGAAGTTGCAGCTAGCACGCCAATTTGAAATGAAGGATCTAGGCACTCTCTGTTACTTTTTGGGGATTGAAGTAGCCTCTACCCCGCAAGGTTACCTTCTCTCTCAGTCCAAATACACTACGGATATTCTTGAGCGTGCTCGTATCAGTGATACTCGGACAGCCGACTCTCCTATCGAGTCTAATGCTCGTTATTCTTCTACAGATGGTACTCCTTTAGCAGATCCTACACTATATCGTACTATTGTTGGCAGTTTGGTTTATCTCACTATTACTCGTCCAGATATTGCATATGCTGTGCATGTTGTTAGCCAGTTTGTGGGTTCACCTACTACAGTTCATTGGGCAGTTGTTCTTCGTATTCTGAGATATCTTCGAGGTACTTGCTTTCAGAGTCTCCTTCTTTCATCAACTTCTTCCTTGACTTTGCGAGCATATTCAGATGCAGACTGGGCGAGCGATCGCACAGATCGTAAGTCTATTACAGGTTATTGTGTATTCTTGGGCGATTCTCTTATTTCTTGGAGGAGCAAGAAACAGACTGTTGTATCTAGATCATCTACTGAAGCTGAGTATCGTGCTATGGCGTCTACGACAGCTGAGATAGTTTGGTTACGTGAGTTACTTGCAGACATGGGTGTTTCCGTTCCAGAGGCTACTCCTATGTATTGTGACAATCAAAGTGCTATCCATATCGCTCATAATTCAGTCTTTCACGAACGCACCAAACACATTGAGATTGATTGTCACTTTACTCGGCATCATTTCACTCAAGGCACCATCAGTTTGCCGTTTGTCTCGTCCACTATGCAGATTGCTGACTTGTTCACCAAGTCACACTCGGTTCCACGCTTTCGTTTCTTAGCTAGCAAACTCTCGATGCTTTTCAACACCGCATCGTGAGTTTGAGGGAGGGTGTTAGAATATATATATATATATATATATATATATATATTATAGTTAGGGGTTGTTTAGTAATTTGCCCTTCAAGGGCCTTTTAGTCTTTTATGTTACTATATATTTGTTCCTTGTAAAACCTAGTTTCACTAATGAAAACCCTTGCCTCCATTAGAGTGTTTCTTTCATCTTCTTCCCTTTGAATATTCTTATTGTCTTCAACACAAAGTTGGTGCCACCTCCAGTATTACAGCACCACCACGACGTCCAGAGCTCGGTCATTCTCCAATTGCAGCATCTGCACTGTCATCCTCATCATCATCGCCAACGGGGACTTATCCTGCACATCAACCAATTCGATCTTTAGCAGACACTGTGAAATCGACACCACGTATCCGAACCACCAATCTGACACCGCCACCACCACAAAGGACTAAGAGGGGTCGTCCACGAAAGGAGCACCAACAACAAAAAAAAAACATAAACCTACCCCATCCGACCCCAAGTAACCACCTGTAATGGCTCATATAAAATACATCATAACTAAAGTAGTAAACTCCAGACTCAAAGGCAATACAAATACCAGACTAAACAGATTTTTCTCCCTCATTGTGAAGCAATATAAGAGTTCATGACAGTTGAAGAGAAGTTTAAGCGATAACAAGCAAACATCGAACATTACCGGTCATGATTCTTACTATACTCATTAATTCTTGAACTCTTTTTTATTTTCACAACTCTTCGATTGGAGAAAATAGACTTTCAAGTTTTGATACGAAGTAGTAACATACTGTTTTCAGAATTGAACAAAAGATTAGTCTCTCTCTCTCTCTCTCTCTCTCTAGGGTTTGATTCTTATTTCTAAAATGGGGTGAATTTTTTAGAATAGACATATTTCAATTAACTCACCTAACATTTCAATTTCGTTGCTAATAACTTCACCCGGAATTGGTTTTGTTTTCTGAATAGGTGTTTTCCCGCGCAAATTTCCAACTAACTATTACAGAAAATGACAGAATTACCCCTGTTTCTATTTTCTTTCAACTTTAGCACTAGAACAAGAGATTGTTTGTCTCATAACAACTAATGACCATATTAAATAAAATACATTTGATTTTATAAATGACTGAAAATTCTTTCTTTCTAATCATAACTTTTTTCAATACAAGAGCCGATAGATTTGAAAGGAAACCTTCTAAACTTTAAAACCAGCCAAATTCGACAACCCAAATAAGAAGAATGGATGAAAAAAGAATTACACTTAAAAGAGTTTCACATTTTTCACATAAATATGCAGCAGCTGAACAATTAACTACATCTGACTGAGTGCCTTTTTATCAAGCTTTAAAGTGATTATCATATGCAAATGAAATTACTTGAACAAAAAGGAGAAAATGTAACAAAAATAATACATAGATGTTACAAGATTGGCTTGATATGGGATACTTTGTATGAAGAAAGAATAGCAAGTTTACAGGAACCTAGTTCATGAATTTCCTGCAATTTGGTGCTTTACAATGGCAAGGAACTTTGCAGTCATCCGGATCAAACAAGTAGTCGTACCTGCCAAACAAACAAATACATTGAATTACTACAAAATAAATTTGTACCATTGTACGTAATTTATTTATAGAAAAAATTTGCACTCGTAAACTTATGTTTATTTAGGCAGACAAACTATCAATCAGTGTGGTGAAAACAGTACGGATATAGACATAGAGAAAAAGTGAGAGAAAAGGGTTGTAGGAGGTACATACGTTAGCTCATCGCCTGCAGAAACATTCGCTTTAGCAATAAGAACAATCCGGCTTTGGTCATCACTCACACTCATGATCCTTGCATAGCAATTTGGCATACACTACAGCAGAAGTACAAACTTAGATTTCATGATTGAGAGTGGAAACCAATCAAATTCTAGAAAACATATAATTTCTTAGAGGGATTAAACTGCGAGCTTCAGTTTTCCGTTTTATTCCAAATAAAACAGTGCTACATAGACCCTGTATTTGACCCTTTTGACTGCCTCATAGGATAATTAGCAGCATTTCACAAAAATGTGCATCTTCAAATCTTTGAAACTGCTAAAGCAACAGTAGTAGTGACCCCCAAATGGTCAAGTGGAGGGTTTAGGGGGTTCAGTTTTACTAACTCCAGATAACCTTCACATGATCTAAACCATCTAATTTGAAATTCTAACTACACAGGTAAGTACCAAAAAAGGAGAAAAAGAGTAACGAATCAACTCTAAAACAAGACAAAAAAGCTTGCAAGTTTTCTCTAATTCCCATAATGTACTTACAGAGTGATTTATGAGGCGGGCCATATTCCCTTTATCTGTTGCATCGACCACTACCTCTTCACTGATTTTAAATAGCTGCATAAATTTAGACAGGCTTCAGATTAATATCAAAGCTTCTGAACAAAATCATGATCCAAGTTAAGCTTTAATATTCTCTTTTTGGTACTTCTTGTATTTTTGGGAATATTCATAATCCAAGTTAAGCTTTAATATTTACGAGCAAACACAAACCAATCCTTAGTTTGCCCTAATGAATTTGGCAAAATAAGATATGAAACTTGGACACAGGATAGGACGTTAAAATTTGCAAATCTCAAAGAATAGAATCTGTTAAACTATCATCACTAACCAAAGAAATTCTCTTGTGACCTAAGTCATGCAGGTTATTGAAAATGGAAGAATGAACAAAGAAAAGTTTAGAGAAGTGACTTACGTAACAGTCTTTGCCTTCCTTCTTGTAGCGTGCCTCTCTCAAGTCTGCAACAATTGGTCTGACTTGCTCACCGCGATACTCAAGAACCTGGAGAATCATAGACAAGTTTTTCCCTATTTCAGAATTGCATTTCGCTTCTTTATAAAAGAAGCACACGATATGTTAACTATAAACAACAAATTATTGGGTTTCCCTTGTAACCCCATGTATTGCTGAAAATTACTCTTTAGACCATTTGTGACTAACCATTTATTTTAAACAATCACTTTTTTCCTTCTGTTGTTTTTGATCAATATATAGACAAAAGACCTATTTCAGAAAACATATTTGTCAAATACAGTTTGTGGTTTGAGAAAGTGTTACAATATAATTCATGGAAGGGCAAACCTTCTCAATAAAATAAAGAACTAATAAATTGTTAATTGGAAAAGGAAAAGAGATTATTTTCTAGTACAACATGATGGTTCAAAGAAGTACCATTTCTCCTTCTTGAATAGTTTTGCGTGCAAAGAGGCCCCATCCATGAATACCAGATCTACCAAAGCAAACCCTATCCTTTTCGGTTCTCTGTAGCCAACAATGAGAACCAGCAAAGTAAGGCTAAGAAAGCATGGAAAAATAATCAAGCATGGAAATATAATATAATAAAGGAAGGTGAATTTGCCTGCAAGTCGTTAATGCGGTCCCTGAATGTAGAGAAGGACTTCGTGACCTTCTCGTCCTATTAGACAGAAAAGCACAAGCACTTTAGTTTCTAATGATTCATCTCAATGTACAATGATGGATTATAAAGACGAAACCATCAAACGTATTAAATATAAGGAAATTACCCTAAATGTATTCAAGCTTTCGATCATGTCCAATGAATGATGGCAAGGCCCCATTACTAGATGGGTTATTGGCCCTTCTCCCATCCCCCTCTGAAAATCAGAACAAGAAAATGAGACAAGTACAACAGAAATTATCGACCATGAACCCTTTAAGGTAAAGAGAAACTGAAGGATTCAAGCTTTATTTTTGCTACAACTACCAAATAGCAGTAAAAACGATAATGTTTGTGTGCATGTGTGTGTGGATGAGAGGGAGAGCACTAAGCACTTAAGCACTATCTTCTTTTTCAGAGAATTTGTATATTACTACATGAATCACATCTTATGGGTTGTGCATGTTGTGTTTGGGTAAAATTAAATTAAATTTAACATTGTTCTTTGAGATAATAACATTCATCAGAATATTGAGTCTCTTACAAAAACATGAAAATACCTTTTTCAGTCCTTTAAATATCCGGCACCTAGCAGCAGACATCGGCTCATACTCATCAGTTTCAGAGGTTGATTCCTCAGAAATCACAGTTCTGTTACATGGAATTATCCTTGCACCAGTTCGTTTTGTTTCTTGAAGCAAGCTTTTGGTAGAGAAAACTCCCGAGGGAGTCTGTACGACTAAACCGTTATCTGGGTTCGGCGTCCTGTAAAGAAATAATGAAGCATTTATTAGGAAAAATCAAGCTTGGTAATGTCAGAGACTCTAATATCATTATTAGCGTTTGGCGAAGACATTGAACGCATGTATTTCAGAAATGAAATTGTTTCAGAGCTAGTGCTAATCTTCAAATTATCAGGTGGGGTCGTAGAAAGCATCTATAGGGATACCCCCCACACATACCCTCTTCAGCTCGACCTTTGCTCGCTATTCCATACATAGATAGGATAAAACACATCAGGAAGCAGATAACTCTTACCTGTGAGAAGCACAATAAGAGACCATCTTTGTAGTCTGTTTCCCATGCTTCTCCAAGCAGTGTAACTGCAAGACGGAAAGTGCCAGGAGGAAAGATTCATAAAAAAGTACATAATCATTAGAGAAGAATAAAAGAATAACATGCAGCAGTTATTAGTGAAAAAAAGTTGAACCTAAGTTTCAGTTATCTTGTCATCTCATTGCCACTAACTAACATGATCAAAAAGAAATTGCCAGTTTGGCATTCTGAGGACGCAATAACTGTTATTTATTGATGCCAGTCCATAACCAGAAGTAATATGCTGATGGTTTAAAAAGCTCGACTATTTCAATAGAGACAAATTTCAGGGATAGCATAACAACCATCTTCTAGACAGCGATTCAGAAAGAAAAAGATACAGAACAATATTAGTTGATCAACGGGAATCTACGAGTGGATAAACGTATATTGAGAATAATCTTGAGCAGCTTATCTACACCCAATACTTCAATATTATCTTGCGGTCAAAATAATGCCCAGTACATATACTAGTTTTATCACCGTAGTGAACAAATGACTCGGTAGCTTACCTCCATTCTGTAACCCGCTCTTGATGCACACATTGCATGATAATTTGTCGAGCACTTGTAACACTGTTGGCATGTCCCGTGTTTTTGCTTGCATATCACACAGACCTGAAGGATAATGTGAAGAAACAAATCAGATACTTGCACCTGCCAAACTACGTACTATAGGATATCACAATAAATTTTCAAGCTATCCGCAGTGAAATTTTGGTAACAATTGGGGAGATAAAGAATTAGACTTCAAATTCCAAAAAGAAAAGGTAAGTAAATTTCAATGTATGTATTGGAATTTGAAAGCGGTGCTTGTTATTAAGCCACTCATGACTAATTATAAAACAAAAGATTTTACCTTCAAAAAAGAGTTTGATGGAATACTCAAGATTCCAACAGCTGGTTCCATTTTCTCGTCACTTGAGAAAGATACTTCAGGTTGATACCAAGCACATGTAACATGAACCCACAGTCCTTCAACATCAGATGGCTTCAGAGCACCACCTATAGATGAAGAGCGTGATAAGAACAAAAAACATTAGTTAAGATAAAGGAAAATAGGAACTACCATTGAAGAGAAGGAAGCATTAATGAATAGTGAAAAATGAAGTCTCAAAACGTATCTAGATTTCTCAGAAAATTAGCATGACAATTAGAAAGTTGAGAGTTCTTTGGGGTGTGAAAATATATTTTGGAACTGCAAGCTGTGGTTCAACTCATTTCTCATGGTTCAACCAGCCACATGAGTCACAAACAAACATGAGTGAGTTTTCTAACAAAGGAAGAAAAACAGTTTATTTGTAGATTCAGAAGATGCAAAAGAATGTAGTCTTCCTAAAAAGAGCTCTTTGATACTCGCGAGTTGTGTCAAAATATTAAAGTATAAATATAGACAAAACCAGAAAGCGTTCTGCCAAGTTCAGGAACATGCCTTTCACAGGACAGAGGCAACATTCTCTTGGGACATCAGGTGTCTCGCATGCTCTGCAAACCCAGGATGTGAAGTCCTTAACATGTGCCGCTCCATAGCACTCTTGGTGGACAGCCATTTGACATCTGGAACAAAAGTGCATACCTGTTAAAAATGTTTCTTGCATAGTTCAAGCTGAAAACTTGAACTCTAGTAAAGCTCTAGCACTATGTACTTTGGTCTCACCAAATAATCAACTAGTGACCAACAATGAAATACCTGATGCAGATAATGATTTTATTGTAATCCCAATCTTCAACCCATCTACAAACAGCACATCTTTCCGTCGTCCATTTAGCATTAACAGGTTCGTAGTTCTCTGCCATAATGACATTATCAAATGTTGTTCAATGATGGAACTGAGATTCTGTAGCATAGATGACCAGTTAAAAATGGATGTGCGGAAGAGCAATCTTACCTTTCAATAAAGCAGTTAACTTCTCTTTTCTTAACTTCAACGGAAATTGTTTTTGTGTATTTGCATAAGCAGGTCCAGATTCGTGATATTCTGAGATCTCCAGCATCTGCACAGTACGGAGTTAGGAAATAATAAGAATGTTTCATGACAGACATGATACAATTAAAATTCCATTCTCACATCTGAGAAGAAAACTTGATATCGCTGCCATTACGAAACTTTCTAACAAAAACATATTAGAACTTAAGCTGATAAATGCAATACTACCCTGCCTAGACCCTTAAGTTTATATATCTCGAGAGTCGAGATTAGAAAAATAATATCCAGATTTTCAAGCAAAATTACTAGATGTATCCAGGACCCTCATATGCAAGCCACACAACCAAGCAGCCCTCAAAAAAGTGTGGACGCAACTAAACAAAACTTTTTTGTAACAAGATAGAATATTACATTAAAATTTAAGGAGTGTACTGAACAAAAAACTTCAAGAAACTTGATTATAAGAATAAATAAAAGAGAAAAAAGTTGCTATTTTGTGAAGGTGAGAGTATTAAATAATCTACGCCTTTCTTAAACAAAAAAAGGAACTAGTTAGTCTAATACAAAGATAGATTAAAGCACAAAAATATTCCACTTATAAGGACAAAAGTCTCAGTGTCTAATGAACTGAAATAGGGCAAAAAATATCGATGGAAGTTACCAAGTACTAATGTTGCTTTGAGAGTTTTCATATATTTTCTTCTAGATGCGAAACAAATTATCTACATCTGGCCAATGAGATCTCTCTTGGTTTGTGTTCCAGGAAAAAGTGCCACCATAACAGATGAATGCATAATTAGTAAAAAATAGTGTTTAATAGAGCAAGATCTGAAGTACAAACCCATTCTGCTAGTGGTTGTGCTAATCCTTTAACTCTAACACTGGACTTCCAATTTTTCTTCTTAGAACCTGTATGACGCTCCCAGTCACAAAGTGTCATCTTCTCTGGTCCGCAGTTACCACATCTACATACAACTCTGTAACAACTATGAAATAAAATAAGTGAAGAAATTATCTCATTCATAAAAGATATAATACAGTCATCATGTGGCAAATGTGGCCATTAGTACTCAAAAACCAATCAAATGCGAAGTAAACCGTACGGATGTGAGTTATCTGGGAAACAGGAGAATTTATGTTAAATAGTCTAATACGCTCGCCAAACGCTTCCAATCACTTCAGTAGGTAATATAATGTGAGATTTTATAGGTATGTCATGTGCATACTTGGGTTTAGTCATGCTTGGACCATAAAAACAACTCTAGGTTAACTTCTGTGGTTGGTCCACAAGCAAGAAAAGTAAAACATTACAAATAGTCAATATAAGTAAGATGAGATACAGTTGTGCATGTTCATGTCCTATTTTGGCATTTTTTTTATCAATTGTGACTAACATCTCGCACGGATATCTTCCAGTAACCGTGTTTTGTAGATAAACATAACTCTACAGTTTGATCATTTCATAATCATAAAGAGAAAGGTAAAATAAATAAAGCAGGAGAAGAATGTTATCAATATAAACTTTTCTATCATTAACCAGTAAAGAAACGGAATAACAGTATCAAGTGTTCTTTAATCCTTACGCATGAAGACTTGGAAAATATATCCCCTCGATTCCACTGCACACAACAACTACCCTCTCCGGTAGCAAGTTTTGAGTTCTCTTTTTGTCTGATCTGTTTGAAGAAAAAAAAAATTGGCATCGTCAAACAGAGTTTACCAGGGGAAACTTCCTATTACCAGTACTGAACAGCATCACAGATTTATATATACATACATGACTTTTTGCTGCGCTTTTTCTGATTCTGACTTTTCACGTTTTAATTTTGGTGTGCAATCTGGGCAGTAATAGTCGGTGTTCTCCAGATTCTTCAGCAATCAAGACAAAGGAGAAAAAAACAAGTTAGTAATGAGATGCTAAGAAGCCCGTCTAATCAAGTCACAACAGATATTGATGATACGACGATTCCCCATTAATGATAACATACCTTAAGATGGTTGCTAGAAATTTTGGCACACTCTGCGTGGATCCAAACCTCACATCCATCACAACATACCTGATTAACAGTAAGCATAGACAAGAAATTGATCAGAGGTTCAGTTTATTAAGGGAGGGAAACGGAAGAGATAAAACATGTCATTCAGATTGATGATTGACTCACCCAACTCCCACTATCTGAATGGTGCCAAATTTTCTTGCATATACCACAACATTGTTTTGACTTGACTAGCTGCAGCATAACATATTACATACCATGTTCAATAAACATATACAGACAACACTAGTGATCAAGAAAGCTACACGCAGTACAAAAGAAGGCATGGCATACGAACCTTTGCACAATGCTTACATAAAAGTTGGTCTTTGGAATCTGAATCTTTCATTTTCTTCGTAGTTTTAAATGGCAACCTCAAGCCACAGCCCTCACAAAGTCGTCCATTTCTTTTCTGACGGACATCCTGTACAAAGAAACGAAAGTTAATGACTTCGGGAAGTTGAATGAATATAACAGTATCTCATCTTAATTAGCACTAGGATGTTATCATTACTTCAGGCCTAGATAAGTTCCAATGTCCTGTAACAACGTGTAACTATATGATCCATTTGACGATTGATTCTCAAATCACTTTAATGGGGTTACAGTTCTCAGAATGAGCTTATCTGATTGAGATTTGAGGATGTTCTATATCATATGCAAGGGCATTCCATACAAACTGTAATGACTAATGAGGAACTTTCCTCTTCAGGTCATAATTGATTATCATATTACATCTCTCCTACACAATTCCAGTTGATCCCACATAGATAGTCACCAACATAATCCAAATACATTAACCATTTATTGAGACAACCGCTAACAGTGCACAGACACACATAACAAGAGAACCAAAAAAGAGGACAAGAAGGATACTAAGATACAACTTGCCTTGTTCTGGGAATGACACTCCTGATCCTGATTCATATTAGCTGCTTCTCCGAACCCTCTGGGAATGGACTGGTCATGAGCCGGCTGGCCCACAGATTCGCTCTTTCCCATTGAAGCTGTGTCCATAAAACCATGCTCAGTTAGAAAAGCCTCCTCTATTGCCAATCGAAAATCACTGGGCTTGCTTCTGTGCAGCTGGGTTTGCCCCTGAAATCTGGAAGACCCAATTTTTTTGTTAAACCCAAGATCAAAATTTTCAATACTGCAATTGACTCACATTATAGACCTCAAAAAAGGTACAACAAATTCTCACCTGTCAAGATATTCAATGAAAGGAAATATCATTCCATGCTTCACCCATGCGTAGTCCTGTTCACCAAGAGGCATACATAACCGAACGATGAGCAATTTCAACGAAAGAAATGAAGACATACCCATATTGGGGAAAAATGCTGTTATATAGAGAGAATATAATGATTTAATTCTTACCCTTTCTCTCTTATTTCCAGAGTATCCATAGAACATGACACAAATGGCTCCAGCAATACAAGACTTCAAAACACTATCAGGAGCTTGCAATATTGGATCAATGACAACAGCTGGCCAAGCAGGATACCTCTTCCCGCATTTAGCCCAAACTATATCACCTAAAACAAAGTCCTCTGGTCTATAAAACCCCTTCCGCTTCTCCGTCGAGTTCTTCTTCAATGCTCTATCTATACCTATTGGATGAAATATCTTAGGTTTTTCTTCAACTGCACAATTTTCAACTTGGGTCACTTGAGAGCTAGAATACTTCTTAACCTCGAACTTCCTAGACCCCAAATAACCACTTCCTTCAAACCCTCTCTCCTTAATCAATGGACGAAATTCCGAAGTTGGGTAGTTCAAGTTCTTCTCTTTAACCCCGTATTCATAGTTGGAGATCTCACTAAGAGCTTTTCTTTTCTTATTATCTATAGTTTCAGCAGCACCGAGACTTGATAACTCTTCCATGTTTAATTTCGCATCTTTCTTCCACGAATCAAGAACTGAATCATTGAAACGAGAAGGAAGTACCTGAACTCGACCACGAGAAGTTTTCACAATCTGTCCATAACTAATCTCTTTCGTATCACTTCTTCCAGGCTTTTTGTATTGATTCTCACCTGGGTAGTGAGAAATTTTAGTAGTATCAGAAAATGTTTGTTGAAATCCGTAGCCATTTAACGGGATCCCACTAGCGGCCATGTTTTCTAGAAGCTGGAACGGGTAATTAGTACTAATGATCTTCCTCTTCTTCGATTTATCATAACTTTTATCATCTTCAGTACTAAAGATTTCAGCTTTACGCCTCTTCAAATTCGGCATTTCAGATTTCAAGATCTTTTTTATAATCATCTTTTCCAATCACTGCCTCACCTGAAATCCAATATCACTAATTCCGCCTCTTCGAATACCAACGCCCTTGTCACAAACCCTAACTACGAGATCGTAAATCAAATCTCAGGTTGAAAATTTTTCGATCTTGTTTTAGCTTCAAAGTTGGAAGGAGGTGAGAAATTAGAAGAGAAACCCTTAATTTCCCTGCCAAACCTCGTAATTATAGAGAACGAAATGCAGAAACTTCAAAATAGAACCGGAAATTACAACAGCGACCGACAGATGAGTGACAGAGAGAGAGAGAGAGTAGAGGGAGAAGGCACTTTAAAGAAACGAATTCGCAGGTGGCCGTCTTTGCCTCCAAAACCCCCAAACGGAGAAAATTTGGAGGGAAAATGTGGAGGGAAGGAAGGGTTTTCGTGGGACTTTGGAATATTTTTGTGGGTTATTTACCATAGTAGCCCCCTAGTTTATGACTAGTTTCCTTTTTGGCCTCCTAGTTTATATAACATATCCAAATGGCCATTTTTTTATATTTTTCGCTATATTCTTGATGTAGAGGAATTGGCCGAAAAATACGTGGAAGAAATAGATGCGGCCAAATATAAAAGTGACAGACTAAAACGGCCAAAACCGAAGCTACGGGTGTCGGAATTGAACGAAATTTTAAGGGATGGTACGAAATAGCATTCTGGTCATTCAGTGCGGCTTCGCCACCACCGTCCCACTTCGAGGGTCAAATTTCATCATTTAGGGGCTCAAAACTGACTTTTGGTAGTTTTTCTATTTTTGAGAGTTGTTTTCAGTTTAGGATTTCTGTTATTCTAGTATTTAAATTTTTTAGGAGTTGCTATTTGAGTTTGACTAAGATTAAGAAATCCTATGCCTATATAAACAGGGTCTAGAAGTTGTTTCGGTCATTCAATTCAATTAATAATATTTCAGTATTTTAATATTACATCGTAAAGTTTCGGTTTTGTAGTCTTTAGACGAAGTTCTAAGGCTTTTATTAGTTTTCCGCTACGTCAAATCTAGCCATTGTTGTCTTTTCGATTCCATTTTTACCCTCACTTCAATCTGTATTTATGCTATAAGTCAAAGACGGTCCAAACGTCTTACACTTTATATGTAATATTTAACACTTTTGTATTTCTCTGACCCCACTTTATGATCTCGTTTTTATTTGCTTACTTATTTATCGTCAGTCGCCGGCAGAGGTGCCTGATTGACTATCCGTTCTCAATTTTTCATCTATTATTTCCCTCTTCCCTCATTATTAATTATTTTATTATTTTTTCTATCGCCACCACAGCACCACGTGTCTCTACTTTTTTTTTAGCGAAGTTAGTGTGGTATGTGTACCATATTTTATTTTAACTACTTCACAAGACAAATGAGTTAATATTTTAACAAAAAAAAAAAGACAAATGAGTTAATTTCTCCTATTTTTGTATTTTGTCACAAATCTAACTTAAAAAGAATTCTCCCTTTCTCGTACTTTAGGTATCTCTAGTGGTAGAAACATAAAAGAAATTTAATTATAAAATGATTAAAAAATGAAGAAATTGTTATTGAACAAACAATGTCACCTTCTTTAGGGAACATTTTTGCCTTCTAGACAATTATGTCATAGGCAAAACGTTACTTAAGTCAACCTAGCTTAAATCTATTCATGGTTACGTCTATGTCTCTGGCATATCACCAGTCGCTGATATGCAACGATTTTCCTTCGAACAATATGTTTTGTTAGAATGAAGATTATCGACTGACTATAAGTATGCGATCTCTCTGGAAAAATGACTTCTCTGTCTTTCCACTACCACATGTTTCGCCATAACCACTGTCATCTCCATTTTTCGATCTCTACTCTTTTTATTTCCAATGCTGGCAAGGAAAGAAAAAAAGAAAGAGTTGAAAAAAAATGCGATGAAGACACCCAACATTTTGTCAGTCGTATGTCTGCAAACAAATTTCATTTCGGCTACATGCCTGGCAAGGAAGTGATTTGATAGGGATGTGACAGCTCGAGATTTGGCGTGGAAAAGGGAGATTTGGTCAGAGGGGTGTTTTGGGTATAGAAAATTATTGCTTATGGCATGATGATGTCACCACTGCCCGAAAATTTGATTTTGGGGCCAAAACGAACTGCCAGACACTTATGGGAGCCAAAACGGCGAGTTGGTCACAAATCGAGGGCCAACGGCATTAATCCATTTTATTAATACGAATTTGTGTTTCATCCTAGAACAATTCAAATGATGGAATTCTATAGATCACATTTAAAACCCCCTCAAAAGTTACGAGCTATCTATGTGTTTATCTCTATTTTCGATCGATTTGGGAAAGAAAAATGAGCTTTCTAAAGGTACTAAAAGGTCCAATCACTATACAATCTTTCAAAAGCACTCCAAAAATTCCTACATTTATGCCAAATAGTTTAATTTGAATTTATAATGGTCAGAAATAAAAATTATGATTTTTCCACCAAATATTTCAAGGCGAACAAACCGTCCATTATTGTAAAGCAATCCTACATTGATGGCGAGACGGAGTGTGGTGCTTCTCTTAAGAAGTTAAGCACCATTCTTTAGTGAGGCTTTTTAAAATCGTGAGGCCTAGGTGTGTCAAAGCGGACACTATCACTAGCAACCCAAAAGATTGATCTGCATCATCCTATAACACTTTATCAGCACGATTTGCTCTACTACGATGTGATCTTGGGAGGGTGTGTTGTAAAACAATCTCACATTGGTGGCGAGACGAAGTATGGTGCTTCTCTTAAGAGGTCAAACACCAGCATTTTAAAACGTGAGGCCCAAGTGTGCCAAAACAGACGGTATCACTAGTAGGTCAGAAGACTGATCTGCACCATCCCATAACATCCATTTTTTTCAAAAGCAAAAAAGGAAAAAAAAGAAGAAGCAACGATACCCTAAATTGAAAGATTAAGTATCCCACAGGCCACAGGAGACTTTTACGGATTGGATGTTCCATCTTATCCCATTCCTTGTAGCAACCTGTGTCTCTTGAAATGTGTAAATCCCCAAGTGGGAGGAGGGTGGCATCGCATGACCAATAACCAAAGTTTGGAACGTTGTGGTTTAAATGCCCACACGCGCAGCATACACGTTCTCATGCGACAAGGGACGAATCAGCCTATTAGAAGAGATAGACAGAGGAGAAAGAAAGTAGCGTCACCTCATGAAACTTGTGCCAATCACAGATGAGCTATTTGTAGTGTGGACAGTTTTCAAGTATATTGCTATACATCACTATAATTTTGCTGCAAATGGACTTGCAACCGAGTGTTTTGCACAATGTAACCAGATAACGCACCTCTTATTGTTGTGTACCACATTTGATTTTTCCGCCTTTTTGTTCCGTATGTTCGCAATATCATACTTTAATTTTGATGTTCCAAAATCTGCCGTCTTAATTAAACAAAATTATTTATATAACTCTATAAGTTCGAGTAATTGTTCAAGTAACTACAAAATCTCTAATGAACCAGTTAAAGAGTTAATGTTTTATGGAGCCAAGAGTAGACGAGTTGAGAATAGGTGTACGGTGTAACTATTATATACACATACACAGAGTATATTGTTTAAGAAAACATTCTAAAACGTACACTCTAGCATACCCGACACACACATAGTAACGTATCACACACTTACTTTTCTACCATATTCTAGAATAGTTTGCATAGCATTCAACTTTAGATTGTTCCTTCCCCATCTCAACTCCTGGGGTATGACATTTCAATCTTGATGGAAATAGTTCTTCTAAATGGTTCCATATAATAATAAATGTTAAGTAAAAAGATTCTAAAAATGAGCTTTGAAGACTTTTTTATTATTATTTTTTTGAATATTGACTACAATGGTCATTATAAAGGCATGACGTAAAGCCCGACAAATAAAATGGCCTAAAATCTACAAAACTACTTTATTTATATCCAAGTTCAATATTTCTGAATTTGCACTTTCACAAGATCAAATCTGGGTCCTCCGCATTGCGGAGTAGATGGACTTATCAACTGAGCTACCAGTCGTTGCCTTGAAGACTCTCAATTACGACGACTTTTAAGAATCTTTATTTGGTCTTTAAGGGCCTAAAAGATTTTGTACGTGATCATCTAACATTGTATTTCAATATTGTACCATTGTGATGATGTAACCAATTGCACGTGATGAATTTAAAAACTCTTTGTCATTTGTATACACAAAAATATCGTACTTTTGCTTAGTTAAGAATTCTTTTAGTCCATGCCAAAGTAAATTCAAGAAATTCTTATTTCAACAAGAAAAAAAAAAAAATTCAAGAAATTCTTGTTCTTACAGGGTGTTATCGAGTACAATACAGAACTCTATTTAGCAATTGTCATTTTCTAATCACACTCTCATGAGTCATGAGACATACCACCAAAGTGGCATACTCCTAACCCACCTCCACCACTCAAAATCAGTTCCTTATTCCTCTTTCTCTCTACATATATATACTCTCAATCTCACACACAAAACCCTAAATCTAGTTTTCCCCAATTCAGAGAGCTACAGAGTAAAAGGTTTTTCTAGCTTCAACAAGTGAAGATGAGTTCTCAGATCTACAGATCTGCTTCAAAGGCATTCAGATCACTCATCTCTGCTTCTAAGAATGCTTCTATTGCCAGTGGTGAGTTCTTTTTCACAACACTTTTTGCTTTTAAAGTTGTCTTTTTTGCTTCATTTTAATCCTACTTTTATCAGACATACTAAATTGATTTTCCTATTTGACTTTTTTTTTCTGTTTATCTATGTTGATTTGAAAAAAAAGTTGATTGCTTTTTTGGTTTCCCCAACACTTGGATGGGTTTTTATTAAAAAAGTGTAAAATGTTGAAGCTTTAGGTAATTCATCAGATCTTTAGGGAAATGATTATATTTATGGGGTGAATTTTCTTTAGAATTAGTATCAGACGATCTACCTTTTTCAAATTCAGGTAAATTTCAATACTTGTCTTTATCTCAAGGCCAAAGGGTATTTGAAACTTGAATTACTTTTTAGTTGCCTAAGTTTTGGATCTTCTAGTCCGCTTAGATGTTTGCATTTCAGAGTCAGAAATTTGGGTTTTCCTGATTTTCCCCCCTTACCCATTAATACTTTGTGCTGTAATCTCTCCAGGCTCTACTAATTCCATAGTATCACTCAGATGGTTTGGCCTAATTTGTTGTTTGATCTCGTTTGGCATATTAGTTTACTAATATGATGTCATTGATATATCTAGTAATGTAAATTCTGTAAGTAAATTAATGTTGAAAAGTATCTTAGTCACCCATTGTCTTGTGTAGAAGGGAGAGCTGTTGCAGCAGCAACAACAACCTCCTTCAGAGGGAAGGTGGTGCCTGCTGTAGCTTCATTCTATGGTAGAGCAGATTCGAGGAGTGCGTTTAATGGATGGATTTCCGGAGCCCTTGCCCTTCCTGCTGCAGGTTTGTACATAAAGATGAACTATCCACATAAAGATGAACTATCCAGACTATCATTCAACCACAGATCTAAAGGAAAACTATAGTATTAGGTTTCTTATGTGTGTCTTGACTAACTTCATAACTAAAAAAGGCTCTTTCAACGATGACAATCGCAACCAACAAAGTTAATGCCAAAGTAATAAACTAAATGATATGCATCGCCTCTCTTAGTTACCATCAATATTCTTGTAAGAGCTTTAATCCCCATCTAAGTTTGAGAAATCATCATTCTCCCTCATATTGTAAATGTAATTATCAAGCTGAGAACTAAGTAACATAGTGTGAAAACTACTGAAATCTTAAAGATAAAATTCAACATTAGATTCAATCCCTTTAAATTATGTAGTCGGGTGGTTGGTTAGTTGAATTGAAGTTTATAGGTTGGTCAGGTAGTTGGATTGAAATTTATAAATTGCTTGCTTTATTGTTGATGCAATTTTTCTTTACTACTGGTGCGCCCACACCCTCCTGTATCCGTGTCTGTTAGCAACAATACTATTATACCCCAAACGTGCCTCAAAATCATCTCAAAATTTCAATCGTGCAGTCTCACTTGCTTGGTTGTTCCTTGTGGTCGTTGAGGCACATGAACCGAGCAAACAGAGCTATATGATTGGAAATTGAGGTATGTGTGAAGTAACTTCAGGGTATCAGTAGTAATGTCGGCCATTGTAGTTCATCGTGTTCGATAAAAGTTCATTTTTTTATCCGTCTTTCGTGTCTTAGTGACCCATTTGTGTAGAAAAAGGATATGCTGATTTTCGATTAAAAGGTTGGAGTGAGAAAAGAGAGTCAATAACGGTTAGGTAAACTTAGGGGGGGGGGGGGGGGGGGGAAGGGACATGGTCCATTTCAAGATGTAGCATGTGACTCTCATAACATGGCGGAGTGCCCCACCACGTCCCAACTGAGAAAAGGAATTTATATCAAAGAATTCTGAAAATTAATAAGAAAATGTGTTTTAAGTGGATGTTGATTGAAATTGTATAAAAATAATTAATTTAAGTATTAATGAAGAGATAGATTGTTGTTTGACAAGAATAATTAAGAGATATTTATAGAGTTTAATGGTGTGGTTGTGCGGTTGAATTTAAGTTTAGTGGTTGAATTGAAGTTTGCTGGTGCATCAATGGGGATATAAATACAATTGTATTACGTGTATAAATCTTTATCAAGACTCACATGTACTGATGTATATGTGTGTGTTTTTCAATACAAATTGTACAAAAAAAAATTTAGTAGTAGTAATTTATATAGTGTATATATTCATAGCTTTAACTCTCACCGTACTTAATTTCCATCAACAATAAACCGCATAAACCAACCAATCTATAAACTTCAATTCATCTACCCAACCACCCAAATACACAAATCAATGGGATTGAAGCCCTTGCTGAATTTTATCCGACAGATTTTAGTAGTCTCAGCTTGATAATTAATAATGGTAGTTTAATAGTCTTTATTTAAGAACAAGTGTTTTGAGAAATTGACAATGTGTCGATTATGCGTACATTTTAAAACATGAACTCTTGTAGAGGTCAATTGCGTTTGTAATCCTTGATGTATTAAACAATTAGTGAACAGAAGTATTTTTTAAATTACTATGTTTGCAAAAAAAAAATGGTATGTAACATTGCACCCCTTAGGTCGAAATCCCGGATCCGCCACTGGTTGTAGTACACACTTCTCCTTTTTCTGAATCTAAATTTTCTGTGTTATTTTTTTTTTCGTTTTCTCCCAGTTTACATGCTCCAGGATCAGGAAACATATGCTGCCGAGGTACTACAAATAGTATAGTTGCATTTCTTGTTCTTTGGAAACAATTGTTTTCTTCAAATACTTTCTTTTTCACTTGAATGAGCTAAATTTGTTCTCTTGATTCAGCTGGAACGTACTTTTATTGCTATCAAGCCTGATGGAGTTCAGAGAGGGCTGGTAAGATAATCACACTCTTTGTTCCTTCAAGCATTTCATATCAGAGGGAGTGCTTTCCCTATTAAAAATGCAGTAACTCAAGCCTCTCTTTTTATTTCCATTAATCAATTTAGAACAGATCATTTGACCAGCTTTGATACCTTTTTGACATCTTATCAAGCCCATGTCTGATTTTAAACTTTTCATACAGATTTCAGAAATAGTATCCCGGTTCGAACGTAAGGGTTTCAAGCTTGTGGCTGTTAAGTTAGTGGTTCCATCCAAGGACTTCGCCGAGAAACATTACCATGATCTCAAGGAAAGACCATTTTTTAACGGTCTCTGTGACTTCCTCAGTTCTGGTCCTGTTCTTGCCATGGTATGAAAATCTAACTTTTCGGTTCTTGCCAAAGTACACAAGATTTTACAAAACTAATCCATTTACATAAATAGGTTTGGGAAGGTGAGGGTGTCATTAAGTACGGACGAAAGCTAATTGGAGCCACAGATCCACAAAAATCGGAGCCTGGAACCATCAGAGGAGATCTTGCCGTTGTTGTTGGAAGGTATGCTGAATGAATAGACTTAAACTAAGTCGATATTCACTTATTTCTCAAAACAGCTAACCCAATCTGGACTAGTCTTTCCTTTCTTCATCAGTTTTGAACTTTACCTTTTTCCACTTTATTTTTTATTTGTAGTCCTCTTTCAGTCTTTAATCACCTACTTCCTTAGTCCTTGAAAAACTAGTAAACCAAGGTCAGCTGAAAACTTCTATCACAAAACACACACACACACCACACACGCGCACACACACACACAGACACGCACAGACACACTAAATAGTAGGCATAAGCTGCGTTTTTTGAGGAAAGTGTGTGCTACGGGCATTTGGCTATGTGTGCTATGTATTCTTTCAACTTTAACTCGAGTGTTTCCAATCTGCAGGAACATCATCCACGGCAGCGATGGCCCTGAAACTGCAAAAGACGAGATCAATCTTTGGTTCAAACAAGAAGAGTTGGTTAATTACACCAGTAACTCTGAGAAGTGGGTCTATGGCGACAACTGATGATAATTTTTTTCTTCTGTTTTTTTTTTTGGCAATTTCGGCAGTAAAAGCTTGATTTGGATCAGGTAATTTCATGAAAAATAAAATCAAATATTGTAGGGGAGAACTGAGAAGAAAACAGAAACTTCCTTCAAAAGAAAACATTTAGGAGATGTAATCACTTGAGTAATAATAATAATACCTTTTAGATCGAAATGTTATTTCATATTTTCAACCAAACTTCTTTCCCAACTTTATATAAATGTAGATAGTCCTATGTGGTTCAATAATAACTGTTGGATCATATTTACCAAGAAATTTTGATCGGGAATTTGATAAACATCGAGATTGTGAAGAATAATCCGAGGGCCGATTAACACTACCTTTGTTTTTCTTAGATAAATGAATCGGATTGGTGGAGCATAGATGAACAAAACAATGAAGTCATTCATTCGTGTATTCCACACAAGATGGAACCAAAACAAACAACTCTTACTTACCCCATTCTTCTAAATATGGAAAAGAAGAAAAGGAAATACACTAGTATTTAACCAACCTCATACATTCTTGGGAGTACTACTTTTTAGCTAGGAATTAGGAAACATTCTTGCATGTTAAGTTGTACTTTTGTCTTGGTTGAATCATTTTCAGTTGTAAATCCACAAACTTTTAGGAGCTGTTTGAGTTCAGCCTTTATGGAATGTACATTATGTTCTACTCTTATTTCAAGATTATAGCTATAAGGTAGATGTAGTTTTCTTGGCATTTAAAGCTTGCTTTGTGTGGTTTTTTGGGAAAATATCTCACATAAATTTAGTAGAGAACTAACAATTTCAATCTCTAGGAGTTGGACTCCGCTCAAAACTATGGATTAAACACACGTTTCTACATGTCAGTTGTCGCTGTTTAAAAGAGATCATTACTGATGTTCGTTTATTATTAACGGTCTTCAGTTGTCATTAAACCCGATGCCCTAATTTTATTATTATTTCTTGTTAAAGAATGGTTTTATTATTTTCATGTTAACTAAAATAACACAGATGAGTAACATTGTTACAGAAATAGATTATGAGTGCACCTCTTGTTATATAGATGTGGAGACACAATTGCCACTCACCCACTTTACCTAAAAACATTTTTCTTAATTTTATGTTTCACAATAAGTCAAGACTATAAATTTATAATTGTAGTTGACAAAGTGAAATTAGATATGTAATTTAATTCGAAAAGTGCTTCCAGTTTAAGCCAAAAATGGATAATATAAGTTGATACCGCCCCACTCCATTATGCTAATTAGTATTTAGGAAAAACCTTTTTCCGTTTTAAAGTAAAAGAATAGTAGGTCAGCGATTTAAGTATTTTTTTCGAGCAAACATAGTACATGATTTTGATAACGAAAAGTAATGTTTGTATTAATCCTCAAAACGCGTCAATAAATATCCTTCAATTTTTAAGTGTAATTTGACACTAAGATCATATAAATAAAAAGAATCAAACACTTTTCAAATTACACCATGTAAGCGCTGGTGTGTAACATGTTGTAACCAAAGTTATAAGTTTTCGTCAAATATTTTCGACGTATTCCAAATATTTCGAGAGACAATTTATCACCCTTTGTATGCAAGTGCATAGAGAGGCAGAGAGAGATAGTGAGTGAGAGATTTGGAGGAGAGAGATGAATCTCCTTCTCCCAAACTCTTAAATGGGGAAGAGACAGGCATGAGCTAAGACATAATTTGAAGCAAGGTTGGATTAACCTAAAATTACCTGAGAGTAAATTTCTAGTTAAGACATATATGTATTTACGAACACCTTTGATTTAGAAGTAATTTTGTAGTGAATTTGGTACGTTTCTATCATGATTTCTACCACTAACTTAGTTTTCTGAAAAATAGAGATATTCCAATCTCTAGTCAAAATGGAGACGAAGAGAAAGTGATGCCTACTCCTCTCTCTCACATTAGACACAAAGGGAGAGAAAATGATACCTATACCTATCTCCCTTTCTTAGTCGTAGACTTTCGTCTATGGCTAACCCGAGAGAGTCGCCAACCCTCTTCATCTTTCTTATTCATCTTTTCTAAAATATACAACAATAACATCTTCAACAAAACCGCGACAATTATGTTAGTTAAAGGACCAAGTAGAGAGTTGGCCAAATTACAAGTACCTAAGAGGGACGTGTCACAAGTCGAAGGCCAAATAGAAATTAGCCCATGAGCCCATCAAAATAAGGACCTACCCATCTTATTACCCATGTCAAAATAATAACTAGGGTACTTCCAAGTCTACAAATCTTTCCACTAATTTCATCTTGTGATATCTAACTATCTAAGATAGTGGAGATTTCAAAGTTAGATAGTAGACCCCACTAATTTTCTAGGGTTTTCCAATTGGACCTTAATTTCTCTGAAATAGACCAAATTGTCCATTACCCTCAAAATTGTTTTGTCCAAAATTCAAATATAAAAAATAAAAATTATGAGATAATTTTGATAATTACAGTACAATACAAATGCTGTCATAAAATGCCAACATTTCAGAATTCTGACTGTTAAATCTCCACCCTTCCTTCCTTATCACACTCCAACCTCTCTATATCTCCCCTCTCTCCCATTCTCTTCTCCTCTTCCATCTCCCTCTCTTTCTCTCACTAGCTTTCTCTCTCTCTATCTCTATCTTATGAGGGCTTATACTCAACCTATCTTTTATTGTTCAAGTTTTATCATCCTATCTCTTTGAACTATCTTAGAGAGAGAGAGAGAGAATAACTAAAATTTCAGTCATTAATAACTCTACCCTGTTCTGTGGGGTGTTTCTCCTTCTTAAAGAGGTTTAATGGTGGATTTGAAGATTACCCATTTCTTCTTATAGTCATTCTATTTCTCTGTCAAAGAATCTGCTATACCCATTATCTAGTTTCTGGTAATTTCTCTGTTCAAGAAGTTCTTATTTTATTCATTTATTATTCTCTTCTCTGTTTTTCATTCTTATTTTTTTAATTGTTTAAGCCATTGGGATTGATTAAAATCAAGATTGGAAGTAACAAAGTTGTCTTTTTTGGGTTTTGTTTTTGAAGCTTCTAACTAATTAACTACTTAAACCCAACAAATATTTCAACTAATTAATTACTTGTTCTATTTTGCAGCTCTAATTTGATTAAGCTACAACTTTAAGCTAATTAAGTTGATTAATATCATTCAAAATGGCACCAAAGACTGGTAGAGGAAAGCCTAAAGGAGAGAAGAAGAAGAAAGAAGAAAAGGGTAAGAAGATTTAATCCTCAATTACTACTTAATTACTTTTTTTAAATACCTTATAAATCATTTTGTATTGAAACTAGCTTCTTGAATAAGTTGGTTATAGATAAGAAGTTCACCAATTAACTTAATTTTTTTTGGTTAATTTGCAGTTCTTCCTGTTGTAATGGATATTACTATTAATCTTCCCGACGAATCTCGAATTATTTTAAAGGTTAGATTCTAATTAAACTTCATTAAGGTTGAAATATTCCATTCTTGTTTCCTTCTTTCACTAATAAGATTTTTAAGTTTTGTTAGTTTTTTTTTTTTGATGAAGAAGTTTTGTTAGGTTGGTAGGTGCTTTTTTATTTTGTAGTACGAAAATAGTTCATCTTTTTTTTTTTTGTTTTTTCATTAGGTTGACCCCGTTTGTTACTTCTAAGTTGTTATTTTACATAAATTCAATTTTATTAAATCTATTATGGTTTTAAATATCACTAATCAAAATAAATTTCATCATTATAATAAAAAACTCGGCGTTTGATGTGATTAGGGATGGGTTAACTATCCACTAATCACTAATTTTACAATGGCACTAAATTATACTAGATTTTTACAATTTGGGGGACCATGGTTTAGTCATACAACTACAAAAGTGGCCTTGATTATTTACTAAAAATGTCACCAATAGTTATTGTTGTACAAAATTTGCTTCACCAAACTTTAATTAATGGTACTTATTTCATTTACGAGACAATGATTGTTTACAACCCGATAATTTTACTTGCCCAACAAATAATCTATATAACACATTTTTTTCGGGTGGTCGTAGTTTTTAAAAATAACTGACAGAAAATAAGATTTAAGAGTTAAAATTATTTGTAAAGGAAACTTAAAATATTTATAAAATTATTTTTTTTCTTTAATGTGTACAGAAATGATTAATATAAAAAATAAAGTCACTAGAAAAAGCTAGGAGAAAAGAATAAATCGAATTATATGTTGTGTTGCAAGTTTCTTTTAGGATGTTTAAATGTCCTATGGGTGTGTTTGTTTGGCTGGGATGATATACTTGTTAAAGGGTGGGGTAAAATATGGATATAAGATATAATATTTGATAATATTTTGCAGGGAATATCAACGGACAGGATTATAGATGTTCGTCGTCTTCTGACAGTTAACACTGTCACTTGTTCTGTTACCAACTACTCTTTATCTCATGAGGTAAAAGTTCATTTTACCATATATTTTTGCTATATTAAAATTGAAAAATCAATAGATATACTCGTTCTATTGGTATAATCTTGTTGGTCCAAAAATTTGGCCTTTTAAAAGTGTTAACAACTCCTAAGTTAGATGTAAATGACAAGATTTTAGCTTAAAGAATGGTGCAATACCGGTAGTGTGCTAGGGGACGATTTTCATGCCTACCAATTTATTTATGGTTCATTCTAGGGCACAATCTTCATGCCTTCCTATTTTATATGGCTTAATAGTTTTAAAATGCTACTAGTAGTTGGGGAGCCCGACCAACTAGAGCTATTATAAAATTAGCGTAAAAAAGAAAAGGCAGTGTATGCATAAGAGTGGAGAGTAACTATCGACATGTCGCCAACAACCCTTGGCTCAACTGGTAAGAGGTAAGTCTTCCAACTTAGAGGTCCAGGGTCGAGGCACACGCTAACCAATTCAAAAAAAAAAAACTATGGACATGTCAATTATTATTTAAAATATAATAACTATAAATTAAAGAAAAAATACATAATAATAATAATATTAAAAATATCGTAATTTATTCAATTAACCGAAAAATAGTTAACAACAATAAAAGGCTATTAAAGAAAATAGGGGAGACGGAAAAAATAAAATAAAGATGCATAAGGGTAAAACTTAAAACAGATACATATGTAAATTAAATTTAACTGCAAGAGACTTGTAGAGGCAAAACAAAACCCATTGATAACAAAATGGATAAAAAGAAATAATTTATGTTCTTTGTTTGCTATTGTTTATTAAATATTAATTATACGTAACATTTTGATTATACAAATATATTTTTCTTTTTTCAACACAAACTAGTGTCTTCTAAAAAAAAAAAAAAAAAACACAAACTAGTGTCAAGATCTAGAATATATAGCGAACACTATCTTTTTGTTTTGTAGAAAAAAGAGCAACACTATAGTACATGGAGATAACAATAAACACACCAATGCCGTACCCAACAAATGTGTAAAAAGTGATTATTAAACATAATAGAAAAATAAATAAACTGAAAACTTTAACGTACAACAAAACTAACTGAAACATATATTTAGTGCTTTTCCCTCACAAAGAAAATGAACATGTAAAAAAGCTAGTACATTCAATATCTTAATGGCTAAAACAATTAAAACCAATGTATATAGATCAAAATTTAAAACTCGAAACTAGAAACAAACCCAAACACTATAAGGTGAATCCAATATCTTATAGCGATAGAAAAC
This sequence comes from Eschscholzia californica, assembly GCF_041429995.1. NCBI lineage: Eukaryota > Viridiplantae > Streptophyta > Magnoliopsida > Ranunculales > Papaveraceae > Eschscholzia > Eschscholzia californica. Next base: position 39,498,624 of record NW_028238483.1, on the reverse strand, counting down.
AAAACCAAAACGTATAAACATAAACTAAAAACTCAAAATCAGAACCAAACTATTAACCAGACACGCGTGTAGAAATCTAAAGGTGGTAGGACAATCTAACATCCTACAGCGATAGAAACTTACATAAAATTACAAATTTGGAACTCTAAACTAAAAAACCAAATTAACACAGACAAATATATAAAGCGCTAGAGGTGGTAGGGCAATGCAATATATTAAGACATTATTGCAAACAAATACGTATAAACATAAAATTGAAGAATATACAGAATACTAAAGTGGTAGGTGAATTCAACATTCTAGATCGATGGAAACCAACCCATACGATTAGTCAATTTAGAACTAGTTGAATAGGACTAAATATTCTCGTCTGAAAAGCTAAATCTTAAACTCCCTTGGTACACTGTCCTCTAGCTATATAATAGATGTTATTACTAACTCTTTTGGATACTTGAAAGGTGTCTTTACTTAAAAGGAAACTATTCCTTAGACATTTATCATATACATGTCCCCACATATCAATAGTATATGGTTTTCAACAAAAGAATAAAAAGTATATGGTAAGTTTTTCTTCAACTTGTGTATATATATATTGATGAAATATAGGGAAAATCATATGCACCACAAGTATATGGAAAATTAAGAAATCATCACTACTTCACCTAAACAAGAAATAATATTCAAGAGTAGAGACTTTTGGTGAAATACTTTTGCACAAACTTTTTGCCTCACTATTTATTCTCCACATCGGTAAAGGTCGTAGATAAACTGTCATTGTCGACGATCTTTAATGCGTTTCTCAAATATTTCTCTTTTCTCTTCTTCCTCCTCCGACCACTACCACATCCTCCCATCACCGTTATCATTTCTCTCTTCTCTTCCTTTTCTCTCTCAATATCTACTCTGACGAAGGACTCTCTTATTTGCCTAAGGCGCCTTGCCTAAACAAAGAGAGAGGGAGAGAGAGGGAGGGAGGGAGGGAGAGAGAGAGAGAGAACAAATAAAAATTGTGATAGCCTCACATTGTTCGCGAGGGTGTCCGGAGCATGGACTATACGTGTACACTCGAACTTAATAAGTACCGAAGTCTTTTGGTGGGCTCGTAGAGCCTTCACATCTAATAAAACCCGTACTTGTGGGTTGGTGATAATATTGATGTTGCTAATGCTTGAGGCTTCACAAAATGAATGTGTGGTAGAAGGAGAGGAAAGGCGAAAGAAGAAAGGGAGGAGAAAACGGTGGTGGTGTCTGGAGACAGGAGGAAATGAGGAAGAAAAAGTTTGTTGCCTGAAAAGTTTGACAAAACCCTTAATTTCCTAGTAAAATTTTGTATTTAAATTTTTTTTTATTGTTATACCAAAACACCAACCACCCTACGAAAATTGTCATTATTACGTAATCACATATTATCATTTTATTCATAGACTAAAATAGAAAGAAGTATACAACGAGATGACCATGGTGTGAAATGAACGAAAATTGTTGCGAAAAAAAATCATAATTTAAGTCGACTTTCACAATCCTACATTTTCGTAGGAGACAAATATTAGTTCAACTTAGACATCAAGGAAAAGAAAAATAAAATAAAATTTATGAATGTTATAGTATAAAACCTATAAATGTGATCATTATTATCAAAAAAATAATTTTAAAAATACATTTTTATAAAAATTCGAGTTTTTTTTTTTTTAAGTTAAGAAGTATCTTAAGCCACGACCAAATGAAGACATAACCCAAGCATATCTGCAGTCTAGAAGTGGTAGGGCTCAGTCCTCACGAATAGTTCGTGGCGTGTAATATTTTCTTGTGACTTTAAATAATAGTGGGCTCTACCAAAATACAATACTATATACTACTAATTTATAAGTTCATGTCTTGTCAACAAAAAAAAAATTTATAAGTTCATGTCATAAAAATGTTCTACGTGCCTTAATTATATTGGACAACCAGATTCTTTGTTTCTTTTCTCTTTGTCTTTTCATGCAAATATCTTATCCACAAATTCATTATAACGGTTGTATCAGAAATAACAATGTTTTTTCTGTATTTTACAATAATTTTTCTTATTTAAATTTACTTTTTCCCACCAACAATAATAATAATTATAATATTTATAGGCTATTAGAGTTCTTATTAGCCATACAACTAGGGACTATTTATTTAAAGGCCCCAAAAAAGAAGACGTCTCTAACCCAACGCCTTTGATCGTAACCGGGCCGACCACAACCTGAAGTAAATGGGCCAGCGAGTGAGAGTCGACCCCATTTGTTTTCGCCTGTGGTCAACCATTTTATTTTTGGGCTATCTAGCATTGCTCATTAGTTTTGTTATAATAAGATGGGATGCACATTATCATTTCTTATGTGAGATGGAAAATTTTGGGGTCCAATTTTCAGGTAAGAGGGCCAAGATTGAAGGACACGGTCGACATTTCCGCTTTAAAGCCTTGTATCCTCACCGTTATTGAAGGTAATTTTTCTAATTTTACAAACTACCCCTCTAAAACTGTTTAGTCGTACAAAACCCCCTATAATTATTATAATTACCAAATAATCCATTCGTTGAAAATTTACAGAGGATTACGATGAGGAAGGAGCGGCGGCGCACGTCCGAAGGTTACTAGACATTGTTGCTTGTACGACGTGTTTCGGTCCGTCGGGAACGACAAAAGAAGTGTCGGCGGCGGGTAATAAAGACTGTAAGTGTGAGGCTGCCGGAAAGAATGGTGGCGGCGGTGATAATGCGCAGGATAAGATTCCGAAGCAACAACATAGCAGTAACAAATCTCAGACGAATAACAAGCAGCAATCTTCATCTCCGGCAGCTTCAGTGGTGGGAAAAGATGGTTCGATTGAAGGAGAAGGAGAGATGAGTAGCGCTTGCCCTAAGCTTGGGAGTTTCTATGAGTTTTTCTCTCTTTCTCATCTCACTCCTCCAATTCAATGTAAGACTTTTTTCATTGCTCTAATTTCTTGTTTGTTTAGTTTAGAGAGAGAAAATGAGATTTGTTGTTAGGGTTTCTTTTTCTGTCAGAGGAAGGAGAAGAAGATGATATCAGTACTGTTTGGATGACCGAGTAATTATTATAACCCGAATTAGGAAGCTGGTTTGTTCCATTTCTGGTCCTGACCCAGAACTGGGATTAACAGAAAATACCTGTTTCAGTCCTTAATTTCACAAGAAATTTGTGGATATAGAAGTATAAAATACCAAATCTTTAAACCCACATTTAGTTTCTGATTCCTATTGGTTTTGTTCTTGATTCTATTGGTTGGTTCCAAAGTACATAATATATCTTTAACGAGTACCCGAGTTTTCATATACAAGTTTGCGGATATTTGAGTATTCGACACAAGAAATACTGAAAAAGAGTATACAAGTTACACAGATTTCATAAAACTACGAGTAATCCAAGTAAAACATTCCGAAACAAGTCATTGCTTCACACTTTTGTTTAAAGAAGTATTGGAATTACGAATTTTGAATGATAAGGTTGCAAAATGCAGTTATAAGGAGGACTATGAGGCAGCGAGTTGACGATGTTCCGTTAGCTGATCATTTGTTCTCTATGGAAGTAAGTCCTTTAATCTTCTTATAAAGGGCTTTTGATTTCTTTTATTTTACTACTTTATACTTTCATCAAGGCCAATTCTTGTTTCTCAATGAGCTCATGCTTTGGTGTTACAGGTTAAGCTCTGCAATGGGAAACTGGTTCTTGTTGAAGCTTGTAAGAAAGGATTCTATAGCATGGGGAAGCAACGATTGTTGAGCCATAATCTTGTTGATTTGTTGCGACAACTTAGTAGAGGCTTCGATAATGTTAGTCTTTATTATTTCATTGACTGATACTGTTCCTATTTTCGTTTTACTACTTGCATTCTTGACTTCAGTATCTTACGGTGTTCGATAGAAATGAAGTTGAAGAATGTAGTTCTTGGAACCAGTAGTATTAGCATCTTAGAGCTTGATTTGAAATATTCACTAGTTTTACTTTGCTATGCTCGTGAAGATAACCATTTTCAAATACTTTTTTGAGTTCTATTCCTGAACTTAGATTCTCCCTAAAGAATATCATTCAAAATTTTGGAATCTCTTGCTTTTTAGTAATTTACGAACTTCGTTGTGGGCCGAACTAAGTTGTTTCTTTTTTTATTCTTCAGGCATATGATGATCTCATGAAAGCATTTTCGGAACGAAACAAGGTAAGTTTTAAGATCAAGTCGCTTCTTTCCGTGACATACTTTATCCTCTATTTTTCTGCTCTTACTCCATCACTGTTTGAGATTATACACTAAGAATACTTATTTTTTCAGTTTGGGAATCTTCCTTATGGTTTCCGAGCCAACACATGGTTAGTTCCTCCTGTTGCAACTCAATTGCCATCCATATTCCCTTCCCTCCCAGTGGAAGATGAAATTTGGGGAGGCAATGGAGGTGGGTTAGGCAGAGATGGCAAAAACGATTTGATTCCTTGGGCAAACGAGCTTTCTTATCTCGCATCTATGCCTTGCAAGACAACAGAAGAGAGACAAATAAGAGATAGGAAAGCCTTCCTCCTTCACAGTTTATTTGTCGATGTTGCAATATTCAGAGCAATTTTTTCCGTACGAAGTGTAATGGAGAAACAAGGCTTAACCAGTTCTGTTGGAAATGAAGAGACACTATATAGTGAGAGAATAGGGGATTTGAGCATCAGTGTCATGAAAGATGCTTCTGATGCAAGTGATAAGGTTGATACTAAGATTGATGGAAATCAGATGACAGGAATAGGCAGCAAAAACTTAGTAGAAAGAAATTTGTTGAAAGGGATAACAGCGGATGAGAATACAGCTGCTCATGTAAGATACTTCTCAATCATGTTTGGTAGTGTTTTAAACTTTTTGGGATTACTTATGGAAATTGTTGGATGAATATTTTGTACCCTCATTGCAGGATATTGCTACTCTAGGTGTTGTCAATGTACGATACTGTGGTTATATTGCTGTCGTGAAAGTTCTAGGAAAAGAAAGCTCTGAAGAAGCCGATATTCCATTTCAGAGCAAAACTGAAACCATTGATCAACCCGAAGGGGGTGCGAATGCCCTCAACATTAACAGGTTCTTATCAGTTTATCCACGAGCCTTGAATTTTTTTATTTGTGTCTCCGTTGTAAGTAATGGGTAAAAACGTGTATCATTTTAACATAAATTGTGTTTGATAAACAACTGATATTTATGGATTCACGTACATTTGTCATTTATCTCTTCGTAGCTCTTTTTTAATTTGTACTTATTTTGATTTCAGTTTGAGGTTGCTACTTCACAAAAAACCAGCTTCAGAACATAATAGAACACCATTCAATGCTCAAAGTTCGGAATCTGAAGAACTCAATGCCGCTCGAGTTTTTGTTGAGAAAGTGTTAGAAAAGAGTCTAGAAAAGCTTCAGGAAGAAAAAACTAATGAGCAAGAGTTATTTGTGAGATGGGAACTTGGAGCCTGTTGGATACAACATTTGCAAGATCAAAAGAATGCTGATAAGGACAAGAAACCTTCTACTGAGAAGTCTAAGAATGAGACCAAAGTTGAGGGCCTCGGTAAGCCTCTTAGGCTACCCAAAAACCTCAAGAAGAAAACGGAAGCTAACAATCAGAAAGTACCAGCCGAGGATGGAAAATCCCTTGCTGAGACTGTTGGGGATGCTGAAATTGCTAAATTGTCAACTGTAGAATCTCAGGCCGAAAGTAAAGCAAATGACAATGAGCTTGCACTAAAGAAAGTCTTGACTGATGCAGCTTTTAAACGGCTTAAAGAATCTGAAACGGGACTTCATCGAAAGGTAGCATGTCCTCTCTCTTTCACACGTGAAGAAATAGAGTTTCATGGGTCTCTTCCATTGTTCCATGATTCCATCACAACTCTACTTTTCATGTCCTATAAATATTTTTCGGAAAATATAAATTTTTTCTTGCTCTAAAACGAATTGGAGAAAACAAGAGAACGGAAAGATCCTGTACTGATCAAACTTGTTATTAACAGTCTCTGCAGGAATTAATTGAGATGTCCCAAAAATATTACAACGATGTCGCTCTCCCAAAGCTGGTAAATTTTGAATATTATCTGGGTTATTTGCATAATATGTTTATGTATAAAGGCTGTAATTTTTGTATATTGGCACTCCTATTTCGTCCATAACAGGTCGCGGATTTTGGTTCTTTGGAACTTTCACCAGTTGATGGTCGAACTTTGACCGATTTTATGCACACTAGAGGTCTAAGGATGCGTTCTCTCGGGCAAGTTGTAAGTACCATTCCCACTTAGGAGAAGTTACTACTTCCTGAGTCCAATTCGTCTTTGCTTATATTCTGTAATTATTTTCTTAATCAGGTGAAACTTTCGGAGAAACTATCACATGTTCAGTCTCTCTGTATTCATGAGATGATAGTAAGGGCCTTTAAGCATATACTACAAGCAGTGATTTCAGCTGTCACTAACACTGAAGACATAGCCGTGTCAATAGCTGCTGCTTTGAGCCTGATGCTTGGTATTCAAGAAAATGGAGGAACCAATCAGTCTTCCAAAGTTCATGCCCTTGTGTGGAAATGGTTGCAAGTGTTCTTACTGAAGAGATATGGGTGGGAATTAAGCAGCAAAAGTTATCGAGAAGTTAGAAAGTTTGCCATTCTACGTGGACTATGTCATAAGGTGACTGTTCTTTACTCTTCTGTAATCACGAGAATACCTATAATCTCTCTCAAGTAATTAAATTTGATGTCACTATTGATGCAAAGTTGGTTCTTCAATGGCTAGTTGAAAATCTGAATTAGATTCCAATTGGTATGCCAAATTTTTGGAATTTTGATTATATGTCCTACGGGATAATTTAGCTCATCAAAATACAGATTTTCGACTCTTTATTTTCATGTGCATTGAAGCTTTACTTCTCTTCAGGTGGGGATTGAGTTAGCTCCTAGGGATTTTGACATGGATTCTCCAAACCCTTTTAGGAAGATAGACATCGTTAGCCTTGTACCGGTGCATAAGGTAATAAACTACTAGTTGTTTAAGTTACATTCTCTTTCCTCATTTGTCCGCGATGAACAAGCTCTAAAATCGTAGTTTTTTTAAAAAAAATTTATCTTCCTCTTTTATAGCAAGTTGCATGCTCTTCTGCTGATGGACGCCAACTATTGGAGTCGTCGAAAACGGCTCTAGATAAAGGAAAACTTGAAGATGCAGTCAGCTATGGAACCAAGGTAACATTTCCGTTAAGAGCATCAGCATAGTGTTTGGTTATTCTGACCACCCATTAGTTTTTGCTTGTAGTTAGGATAATATCTTTTTCAAAAGTCTCAAAAAATTTGTTTATCTCTTACTATTTAAGAAAAGGCATATTATGGTTAACCATTAAGATGTGTCCTCTGTTCAGGCACTCGCCAAGCTGGTAGCAGTTTGTGGCCCCTACCATCGGATGACAGCTGGAGCTTACAGTCTTTTGGCTGTAGTTCTCTATCATACTGGGGATTTCAATCAGGTTAATCGCAATTAATTTTCATTCAGAACTTTTCACTCAGGCATTTTTCCAAATTACTTGGTACAAATGCACTTGAGTAAATCGATCCCTATCTAAATATTTTTAAGTATCCCATCAGTTCTTTCAATTCACTTATATTTCTAACTTAAAGTAGTGGTTTGGGACCTTTGGGTAGCTGGGTGTGCAATAATTTTTGAGAGCTCTCTGTTCACAGGCTACAATTTATCAGCAAAAAGCTCTGGACATCAACGAGAGAGAGTTGGGACTCGATCATCCAGATACAATGAAGAGCTATGGGGATCTTGCAGTGTTCTATTATCGTCTTCAACATACAGAGCTGGCACTCAAGTAATCATATATCTATATATATATTGAGTTTGGAGTTAAACATATCCTCATTTGGTTTTGTGGTTGTTCTTTCTCACACTTCCCCTTTTTATTTATGACTTTTGATCAGGTACGTAAAGCGAGCATTGTATCTTTTACATCTCACATGTGGTCCTTCTCATCCAAACACAGCTGCTACATATATCAATGTAGCTATGATGGAAGAAGGCCTAGGAAATGTGCATGTCGCTCTTAGATATCTCCACAAAGCTCTGAAGTGTAACCAACGATTGCTCGGCCCAGACCACATTCAGGTCCCTCCCTTTCTAACTAGCATGCCAGAGTTTCCGTTTATATGTTGTGTCTCGGTTACTTCTTCCGGTGCATCGATTATATATTACACTATAAGTATCAACTTTTTTGCTTTATTGTGATAACAAACTCTAATTCAGAGATCCAACCTGAGCTACTTTCTAGTAAGAAACATATTAGGTCAATTCATAAGGCCAAATTAACGAGAATGTGCTATGGTATTGGGTAGAGGCCATAAAGGAATAGTCATTTACCAGGGCAAACCTACCTTTTTGTATGTTTCATACTTATTTTCAGTTACCAGGCGCTGTTTCCGGCTTTGCATAGTAAAGTTCAGTCCTATTGTAAGAAACTATAAACTGAATTGCCAACAACCTTTGGTCGGAGTGGTAAGAGGTATAATCTTCCACCTTAGAGGTCAAAGGTTCGAGGCACGCTGAACAATTCAAAAAAAAAAAAAAAACTATAGACTGAATATTTTGTGATCTAACTCTTTCGTTTTGAATATTTTGCAGACGGCTGCAAGTTACCATGCAATTGCAATCGCATTGTCGTTGATGGAAGCGTACCCATTGAGTGTTCAGCATGAGCAGACAACTTTGCAAATTCTCCGGGCCAAGCTTGGGCCAGATGACCTGCGTACTCAGGTACTACCCATGCTCGGGTAGTCAATTTTGATAATGCAATAACATTGCTTAATGCTTATAATGCTGAATTTCATTGCCTCAAAAGGATATTATGATTCTAGCTATCTCATATGCTGGATTTGATAGAAAAATATTCATGATTATTGATCATATCATTATCAATCATGTATTTTTCACATACTTCTTGTTGGCCCAAGTTTCTGAATTATTGAATATTGCAGGATGCCGCTGCTTGGTTGGAGTACTTCGAATCTAAAGCTTTTGAACAGCAAGAAGCAGCTCGAAATGGGACTAGGAAGCCTGATGCATCCATTGCTAGCAAAGGGCACCTAAGGTAATGTCTATTATGTAGTAAATCGTATCATATTCTTCCGAGAAAAGGAAAATAAGTAAAGAACAAGAAAAAGGAAAAAAAGAAAACTGCTTCGTATTTGTTGCTTCTGTGAAGGTGATAAGTAGTCCGCGATCTCTTTGATATGAAGTTCCTAAATGTCTTTTTTACTTGAACAGTGTATCAGATTTGCTTGATTACATCAATCCTGATCAAGATGCCAAAGGAAGAGATGCTGAGGCTATGAAGAGGAGAAACCTGAGTGCGAAGGTATGACGATGATGAATTCTTCTTCATGGTTCTCTATCCTAAAGAATAGATCTCAATTAACCAATCGAGTTTCTTTTGTAGGTTAAGGTCCATTCTACCCAAAATATCAGTATAGCAAGTTCTGACGAATCTTCAAAAGATTCACCCAAAGGTGTTTCAGATGAAGAGAGAGAAGTCCCCGAAACTAGCAAGAATGAAGAGGGTGAACATGAAACCAACACTCCATCAGTTCATCTTGTTCCTGAAGTGGTGGAAGAATTTGCACAAACAACGTTGAAAGAAACAAATGCGGTCTTTATAGAAGAAAATACTGAGGGAGACGATGGATGGCAATCCGTTCAAAGACCAAGATCAGCTGGCTCTTCTGGGCATCGGATACGGCAAAGACGTTCAAATGTCGGAAAGGTCTATAATCATCAGAAGAAAGATGTAGTTACTGATACGGATCACGTTAAAGTGAAGAATGTTCATCCAAACAGCCGATATTACTTATTAAAAAAACGAACTGTAACTCCTGGAAGCTACTCCGATTATCAAGCCACGAAAAGTCCCTCATCAGGTGCTAAATTTAGTCGGAAAATAGTAAAGACTGTAACTTACAGAGTCAAGTCAGTGCCTTCCACAAATAATGCTGAAATAAGGGACGGGCCTAAAGTTGGAGCAACAACATCCAATCTTCCCCAAGAACCAGCTCTTAATTCTATACAAAGTGAACCAGGTTCACAAATAGCAGGTCTCGGGAAATCACCTTCTTACAAGGAAGTAGCACTTGCCCCACCAGGAAGTATTGTAAAGATGCAGGTTAGAATGTCACAGACTGATCTTTCAGGCAATGGGGAGGTGGGTATCGGAAAGCATGCAGAGGTTGAAAGTGAATCAAAGGATGTAGCTTCAGTGCCAATGGAGACGGAAAAGATCAAGGAAGAGACAGTTGAAAACGTCAAAGAAGATTCCATATGTCAACTGAAAGATGCAACTGACATGGTTAAGATGCAAGAAAGTCAACGAGAGAATGGGAAGGGGGATAGCCCTACTGAGATGTCCATGGAGACAAAATTGGTTGTGTCTGATGAAAACGAGGATGCCGGTGTGTTGGATGAAAGCATCCAGACTGATAATATTACAAGTTTGGTAGGTACTCCCATCGGAGAGCAAAATGTCTTATCCGTCGAGATTAATAGTAAAAGCTGTATTGTGCAAGGAGATGATCTAAAAGAGAAATCCCCGAATTCGAGCTCAGGAGATGCACGCGATACGCCGAACAAGAGATTATCTGCATCTGCAGCTCCTTTCAACCCTTCTCCAGGTGTTGTCCGTGGGCCACCCATGACCATGATGAACATTAGTATCCCACCTGGTGCTTCTGTAGTTCCTGCTAGTGCATGGCAAATGAACATGGGCCTTCACCCTGGGCCCACAACTGTGGCTATGTGCAGCTCTCCTCACCACCCATACTCTCCTCCACTTCGGTCTCCAAACATGATCCACACTATGCCATTTATGTATCCTCCTTATACCCAAGCCCAAGCAGTACCAACAAGCAACTTCACTAATGGCCCGTTTCATCTCAATCATATGGCATGGCAATGCAATATAAATCCAAGCGCTTCGGAGTTTCTTCCTGGACCCATGTGGCCTGGCTGCCATCCTATGCATTTCTCTGTAGTCCCACCGGTCATTGAGCCAATTTCTGATCCTATTTTGGAGTCTAACATGCAGTCCGGGAGACCCGAGGGTATGATTTCAGCTTCATCTGTACCATTGGAGACTGAAAGTAGTGGAGAAGACAAAAAAGAAGCATTTTCTCCAGTATCAGACGTGACAGAAACAGGGATTTCGATAGTAGCTCAAATTGGTGATGAAAGTAACCAAGAAATCGGTAACTCTAGATCTTGTAGCAATGAAACAGCAACAAATGAAAGCGTATGCAGCAGTGGTTCAAAAGAAAAGAAGGAAACTAGTCATAAGAACCACATTTGGAAACAAAGTCGAAAGATAGAAGGTGAAGGAAGCTTTAACATTTTGTTTAGAGGGAGAAGAAACCGAAAGCAAACTCTGAGAATGCCCATAAGTTTGCTCAACAAACCATATGGTTCACAATCATTCAAAGTCATTTATAGTAGAGTAGTCAGAGGGAACGAAGTTCCGAAGCCTGTCAACAATACATCTGAAAGTGATGCCAGTAATGCAACCAACAACACATAAGGCAGAGGGTACACTTCATTTTGTTCTGAAGTACAAGGAGTTGAGTATGAAGTTCTTCTGGCTTTCTTGATTACCTAGTCATGTTGCTGATTTTGACCAAGTTGCAAAATAAATGCAGGTTAGTACCTACCTTATGAATAATCTTATGATTTCTAGTTTTTTCCGTTTCTAGACTGTTATAAATTCATGTTTGAATTTCCTTTTACTATATAATCTAAATAGTGAGGACAAAAGTTTAGTAAGATGGAAACTGACTTTTATAACCATTGATGTAGGTCTGAGGTGCTTCAACCTGGTCTCGACTCTTCTTGCCGCAATTATTCACTTTTGATGGAGCAATTCAAAACATAGTTAGAATCAGGTACTTTTTCCATTATATTCCGTATCTAAACATTAACTTGGAACCCATTTCCCTTCTTTTAATCAATGATACCTGGTATACGGGTCACCTTAGTAGTTGTACTGGTACATGATACTTAACCGTGATTGTTATTGTGTTAACTAGAGATATACCTCGTCAGTATGCTATCTTAGGTTGCAGTACTTTTTAATGATTTTCCTAGACCATAGGAATTTTTTTAAACATTCCATTTTAGTGCGTATAAAATAGATATACTTACTCTTAAACATTCCATTTGATAAAAAATTTAAACTTTTATCGTTTTACCAGTTAACTGAAAATCTTGTAGGTAACTATCAAAAATTGTTTCAAATATGTAATGGTTATAGTGCTACTAGACATAGACACATATATGGGTATATGTGTTCGATGTTAATATAATTTCGGTGGCTTGTATAGTATCATGAACTAATCAATGTTTTCATTGATATGCAGGTTAAAGTCAGTACAAACTTTCGTTTCTTTTCCGGACGGGCAAGAGGTGAAGGATTTGTTGTAGGATAACAGTCTTGGTTTTCATAGGTGGAGACTCTTTAAATCAACATTATCTAGTTTCATTTGAATTTTGAACTTCTTCAGTAAGATCTTTGAAATTTTTTTTGGCCTTCTCTTTTTAATTCCAAATGAGATTTTTTTTTTTAAATAATACCTAATTGATATTGGATTATTTACTGCAACATTGTTGCCTAAGCTAATAATGTTGAAACAATTTAGATAAAAAATTTCTTGTGTTTGTCGAATATCTACCTTTTTACTGCTCATTTTTTTGATTATATAGTTATTATTTGATTAGACCTCATTTTTCTTACCGTTCTTTAGTGGGTTGTACAAATTACAAATATGATCTAAAGACTGATACTCCATGGAGATGGTGTCTAATGTAAACTTAGATCCTTCTAAAATATATGATTTACATGATGACGAGAGTTTATCGTGAATAATCTGCACTCTGCTGTGGTGAAGGGGGGAGTTGAACTTGACCAATCTGCTTCTGTTATTGTCGTTTTTTATGGATGTTTTTCAACTCAAGTGTTCGGTATCTTGCTTCCATCTTTATTAGGTGATTGAGAAGTCCTATGTCACTGTATTCTTTTAGAAGATTATTTCCGAGAAGAAAAACAAACAAGACTGACTTATGTAGGAGAAGTGAATTGATTGAAGGGTAAAAATGGAAATGATGTGAATGTGGTTTAGGGGGCATTCTCAGAGCTGGTTATCTTAGAAGGAGTGTTGTAGTGAATTGGTCATTTACAGGGGGCTAAAATTGATTTATCCGTTATATGTTGGCGGTATCCGAAGACGGATGGTATTTCTTACTTCTTCTATAAGTAGGTTTCGGAGAGAAACCGAAACATATTAGAACAAGGAAACATTTTATCTGCTTCAAACGGAGATTTAAAACCCTATTATAAGAATTCCTACTCCTAAAAAACTACTTAAACACCCATCTTTCTCTTAAAATTCTAGGGTTTCAGAAATCGAACATCCCTTACAGGAGAAATAATTAGTAAAGACACTAACTAGATTGTAGAAAACCTGAGAACTAGAGAAGAAATAGTGAAGATCAAGAATTAGAAACTAATCCGAATTGTAGTTGGAAAGCTCAAGTGTATTGAATTTAGTTCAAATCTGAGTGATTATTATCGAAAATAATTCGAATTGAAGCGAATTAACAGAAGATTGTAATTCCCCTGTTTTATAAATCAGGGGAAAATAAGAAGGTGATTGAGAGGTGTTGTTTTCTTTTCTCGTTGTCTAAATCCGACTCGTCTGAATCTAAATTCTACAATTCAAATAGACCAAAGTTATTCATTCTAACGATTCAGATAAAAACAAACATTCTGAAATTTGACTGAAGTCAATTCAGACCTTGAATCAAGAAAATGTTGCAAAGAATTTTATTAATGGTCATGGCCGAAACCGTGGAGAATGGAGAATCACTACTAACAACAATGAAGTTTGCAGTTTTACCAATTGCTAAAGTATTCACAATTTGTTTCTTGGGATTTCTAATGGCTTCAAAGTATGTTAATATTCTCCATGAAAATGGAAGAAAACTTCTTAATAGATTAGTCTTTTCACTTCTACTTCCATGTTTGATTTTCTCTCAACTTGGAAGAGCTATCACTATGGAGAAATTGCTTGAATGGTGGTTTATACCTTTCAATGTTCTTCTTGCTACAATTTCAGGTTCGATAATCGGACTAATTGTTGCGAAAATTATTCAACCACCATATCCATTCTTCAAGTTTACAATCATACAGATTGGAATTGGAAACATCGGAAATATTCCGCTTGTTTTGATTTCCGCTTTATGTCGTGATAAATCCAACCCTTTTGGTGATTCAGATAAATGTAGTCAAGATGGTACTGCATATATTTCATTTGGACAATGGGTTGGAGTTATTATTCTATATACTTATGTATTTCAGATGCTAGCTCCTCCTCTACCCGAAGATACATTTGATATCGAAGATAGAGTTCTTCTTCCAATCAAGTACACAGACGTATCAGCGAGTGGCACAATGAATGGCGCGTTGGAGAAAGAACCTTTGCTTCTTGAGCACCAACCAGAACCAAATGATTCAAAACTTGGAAGAATAAGAAGCTGTCTGTTCTATCTGTATGATAAGTTGAAGCTCAAACAAATCATTCAGCCTCCTATAATTGCTTCTATCTTGGCAATGGGACTTGGCTCTATACCCTTTATGAAGAATTTGATCTTCACAGACGATGCTCCGCTTTTCTTCTTCACCCATAGCTGCATTATTCTAGGGGAAGCAATGGTTCCTTGTATTTTATTAGCTTTAGGCGGAAATCTTGTCGAAGGAATAGGAAGTTCAAAACTTGGTTGGAAAACAACGGCCGCAATTTGTTTCGGGCGATTAGTATTGGTTCCACCAGTTGGCTTAGGCATTGTTACATTAGCTGATATGCTTGGGTTTCTTCCTCCCGGCGATAAGATGTTCAAATTTGTGCTTCTCCTACAACATACAATGCCGACGTCTGTGCTTTCCGGTGCCGTTGCTAGTTTACGAGGTTGCGGAAGAGAAGCAGCTGCAGTCCTTTTTTGGGTTCATATATTTGCAGTCATATCCATGGCTGGTTGGATAGTACTCTACCTCACCATTTTGTTCTAGCAAGTTGTTGATTTTTTTTTTCTTTTATCCATGTTTTTGGATAATAAGATTTTTTACCCTAACCTTATGATGAGTTTATGGGTGGAATTTTTTTTATCCGTGGTTAATCTAGTACATTTTTTAAATAAAATAAATCAGCAATCTAATCATATGCTCAATTTATACATGGAAACAAATCTTTTTTTTGTTCTAACAACCATTGACTCGTGGAAGAAGATTTAGTTGTCGGCTTTGTTTATGTTGTATGACACTTTTATATAGAAAAGAATTTTAACCCAAAAGTTTTATTTATTGAGAAAAGTACGATTTCCACAAACATTTCATAGCCTTGCATTAAAATAAGCAAGAAGAACTCGAACTTGCTTTGTCTCTAAAAATTTATCTCCTAAAAATAGGTGGATTAGACACTTTTTTCTATGTTATAAGATATATTACAGGTAAAGTCTCATAAAATTCAATCAAGTTCACTTTCTAAATATACGATTTTTTTTCTTTTGAAAGATAATATATATTCGTGTCTTGGACTCGAGATCTAGAGATTTGAAACTAACTTGGTAATCGATGCAACCAAGAATTGTTGATACTCCTGTATGATGGAACACATGAGTAGATCTACCATATGAAATAGACTCACTAACTTGAGAAATACAATGAAGGAGAGGGAAAGAGAACAAACATGGCGTAGTTGTGGTAGTGTGGGGAGGGAGGGAGAAGGTTGGTGGTAGTGGTGGTTGCGGTGATCGGCCAATGGTAATGGTAGGTGGGGAGGAGGAAAGACCTAATTACGAAGTATTGTTTTATTTCACCGAAGTGGTGGGATGGGTTCGGTGATGGGATGGGGGTTGGGGCATCTAAGATTTTTCCATCCAAAATCTTTGATGTCACAGAACTACATTCCGCAAATATCAACCTTTGGTTACGTTGGGCCTACAAAAACTTTATATCGGGCTTAGTCTGGGTCTTGGCCTCGACTGAAACTAACATGCAGAAGTTGCCTCCTTTGCCCCCTTCACTAAAATGACTAGTCCAGTACACCGTTTTGGTTTGTCATACTCATTTTATGCAACAAAATGTAAAAGGTGAGTTTTGTTCGGCTTAAAATGCTTATTGACTTATAAATAGTCATAAAGTTGCGTTTAAATATATCAATGTACAAATTATGTTTTATTTTGTTCCATATTCAGTTTTGGTTGAAATGTTTGAAAAAACTGATTTGATACTGTTGAGAGAATAAGTTTAGAGGAGGGGCAGAGAGAATATGAAAATCATAGAGGAATAGATCTTCTAATCACTCATGTACTTCAATTTTACAATTTCTCTACCACAAAGGCACAAAACAGGTGTTGTTATCTTGAGTTATAATATCGTTGGGGGTAGTTTTTGTTTTCGCTGTTTTGTTTCTTTGTTTTTTCCCTCTTTCTTTTTTCTTTTTCGCCGCTTTGGCTTGTACATATTTCGTCCCTTTTTCTTTATAATTCAATCACCTTATTCAAAAAATAAAAAAAAATAAATACCCACATGAGGAGTAATCCCTTGGCTTTTAAATCGAGTTCATTTGTCAGTCCTTTCCTATTCCCGGCAAATGCATAGTGACTGTCATATCGCTTAAGTTTGATGCCACGTTTTCTTTCAGTCTCATCAAATAGGGTTAGATCAATACTAGGTGCATTTCCAGTCGCAGGGATGGGGTTCAATGTGAACTTTTCGTCATCCGTCAAAAAATATTTCAGGTAAGAAATAATGAACTTTCGTTATCATCCGTTTTTTTGTTGGTGTGACATCTCCGACATTCAATTGCTTATCACAAAACCAACGTTTATTCTCTCCGTTGACGGTAAGAACCGCATCCGAAATAGTGCTTGAGCACGGTCCGATCTCCTCCGTTTCGAGCTAATTTTTTGAAGCTATAGCAATCCATATTTTCTCTCTTGAACTTTCTCATTTTTGAAATGTAAAGCATGAAGAAAACATTGGTTACCTCCGTAATTTTATTGTGGTAATTTAGATTATTTCATTGTCTTCTATTTGATTACCGAAACTTCGTTTTTTTACACTAATAAAATTTTGGATGATAATATGACAAAGGAAACATAAGAATGAAGAAAGAATTTATATGTTCAAAGAGTTATCAGAATTTTACTTGTCCATTAAACAGAGAAGATAAACTTAAAGAGGAGAGAGAGTTGAACCGGTATATTCAAACAAACACAAGTCATAAAAAATTACGAGGTACCAACGTTAATGGATTAGTTAGGTTGTAAGGTGATGACAGTTGTGATGAAGAGAAGGAAGAGGGGTTGTTTCGTTACCAAAAGAGTTCTTAATAGAAAATGTAAGTTGATAAAAAAGAAGATGTTATGTTTGAGGAAGAAGATATATTGTTTTCTATTGGGGTTGTTTTCACACCAAGAATTTGATACGGGCGCCCCTAATAAAAATAAAAAATGTATAACTAAATTGGATAAAATTGTGAGTAAAATTGTCTTAAAAGTTCCTAAGTATTTTTGGGCGGAAAGTTGGCTATTTTTTTTTTGGAATTCTTGTATAAAAATGAACAGGGAAGTTTTTGTAGGCCTCCGTTCTTGATAAAAGGGTCTCAGGCTCTTGTGAATTTAGTACGAGTCCACCGAATTCACAAAAATAGATTACTGGAGTGAATTTTGGTGGACTCGTATCGAATGATCTATTATGAATTCGGTGGTTTCGTACCTAATAGTTTATTGTGAATTCGGTGAACTCGTACCAAATTCACAAAAAAAACCATTTTAGCAAGAAAGGTGGAGGGGGGCCTATAAAACTTCCATATGAATAACATGCCATTTAGAAGTTCTAAAATGAAATTCTGAACCGAGAGAATCATGATCTTGAAAGAAAAAAACGCCTCTCTTCCTTGCTCGATAACCGTATTCTTCTCTTGAAGAGAGAATCAAGATCTTGTAGTTTTCATTTTCATTTGGTTTTATCTTATATCATACCCAACTTAGAAACCTTAATTTTCACTAACATCCTCTATACAAATCCCTATTTTCGTTCACTGTGTGCAATTCATTATCCTTTCAATTGCTCCTAATTTATCAGATATTAGTTTCATTTATATATGTTGGGAATAAGAAATCAAAGCTGAAGCAAAGGAGTAAAGAAAAAGGGAATATGTATAAAGATCGAGGAGGAGGTGTCGGATTGAAGTCACATATTGCTTCGTTTGATGGTAAACGGATCAATGATGCCATAAACAAACAACTTGAGAAATCATCACCATCCACATCAAAGGGAGCAGTTATTGGCGATCTCTCATTACTTCAACACTTCGCGGCTTTATCAAGGATGATCAATCTACTACTACAATGAAAGTCGAGGGGGATGTAAATTAGTATTTTCTATATTATTAGTATATGATAAATTTCTATATTGTCGATCTTTCCATTCTCGATCTTAAGGATCTTTTTTTCCGACTTTTAGAGTCTTTTCTTTGACTCTGTGTCTTGTCAATTCCTATTATTCCTTTCCCTTCAGGAGACACTTTACATTGAAAATTTTGTGTAGAATTTTAATTATGTAACTCTCATGTAGTTCTTAGAGGAATGAGAATTATTTTACCATGTAAATTTGTGATCGTTATCCCTTGTGAATGAAATTGTGATTTTACTCAAAATAAAATAAAATGACATTCTGAACCAATGTAATTTCCCTTACTTAACTTACTTATTCAGGGGTCATCATGTAAATTTGTGATGTTATCCCTTATGAATGAAATTGTGATTTTACTCAAAATAAAATAATATAAAATAAAATTAATATGACATTTTGAACCAATGTAATTTCCCTTACTCAACTTACTTATTCAGGGGTCATGTAGTTTATCCCAAATATTTAGTCATTTTTGTAGTGTATGTATTCCAAAAAGTATTATTTCTTGAGAAGAATTTATATCAACAAATGACATAGGTTTTTTCTAGGCCAGCGCTTTGGGGAAAGCTAAATAGTTTCCGGAGTGTGAAATTTTAAAGGGAATATGTAAAATTTTAGAAATTTTCCGGAGAAATAAATTTTAGGGAGAAATAAAAAAAAACACTCCACCTCACCTCACTCTCTCTCCACCTCACCTCTTTGTCTTCTCCGATTAGGTCGCCGGGCGGAAAATTTTCCGGCCGCCGACCATGAAAAAAAAAAGAAAGTTTTTTTTCACTCTCTCTCTCTCTCTAGAAACCAGATCCGGTCTGTTGAAGAACAGACCAGACATCAACAGACCTGAACTCCGGCGAAGGGAAACCCCTTCGCCGGAGTTTCTAGAGAGAGAGAGAGAGAGTGAAATATATATATATTTTTTTTCATGGTCGCCGGCCGACAAATTTTTCGGCCGGCGACCTAATCGGAGAAGATAAAGAGGTGAGGTGGAGAGAGAGGTGAGGTGGAGAGAGAGAGAGCTGAGGTGGAGAAGTATTTTGCTTTCCCCCTAAATAAAATTGTCAAACAAAATTGACTAATTTTTGACCAAGTCTTCACACCCCGAAAACTATTTAGCTTTCCCCAAAACGTTGACCTTTTTTTACCATTTCATAATTTTTTTTTAGTATTAATCAGCAGGCGTAAGGGCACCTGAACCCCAAAAAGGCCAACAAACAAATCCGAGCCCTTCCACAAACCCAACGTGGGATTAACCTAACAGTTACTAATCTAACTGTGTGATGGAACACATGAGTATATCTATCATATGAAATAGACTAACTTAAGAAATACAATGAAGGAGGGGGAAGAGAACAAACATGGCGTAGTGGTGGTAGTGTGGGGAGAGAGGGAGGAGACGGTTGGTGGTAGTGTTGGGGAGACGGTTGGTGGTAATTGTGGTTGCGGTGATCGGCCAATGGTAATGGTGGTGCCGTGGTGGGGAGGAGGAAAGACTCAATTACGGGGTACTGTTTTATTCAGCCCAAGCCCCAGGTGGTGGGATGGGGTTGGGGCATCTAAAAAATTTTCACCTAAAATCTTGGATGCCACGGAACCTACATTCCCCAAATATCAACCTTTGGTATGTTGGACCTACATAAATTTTATATCGGGCTCAGTATGGGGCTTTGGTCTCGACTCAAAGTCAAAGTATCATGCATAAGTTACCCCTTCACTGAAATAATTAGTCCAGTACACCGTTTTGGTTTGTCATACTCATTTTATGCTACAAAATGTAAAAGGTGAGTTTGTTTGGCTTAAAATGCTTATTGGCTTATAAATAATCATAAAGCTCCGTTCAAACATATTAATATACAAATTATGTTTTATTTTGTTCCATATTCAGTTTTTTTTGGTTGAAAGATAATCCATATTCAGTTTTAGAAATAGAATTAAACAATTGAAATGTTGGAGAAAACTGAATCGATAATGTTTAGAGAATAAGTCAAGAAGAGGGGCACGAAGAAATTGTGGTAGTTTAAAAATGTCAAAACACAGATAATAAAATTTGAATTGAACCCTATAAAGAATAGGAGATTAGAACTAGGGAGATCAGATAGTGCTCAAGCACTATTTCGGACGCGGTTATCACCGTCAACGGAGTAAATAACGTCGGAGATGTTACACGAACAAAAAATCGAACGATGCTATAACTTAATATCATGGGTTCCTCCACCTCGTCAAAAAAAGTAACATTTAGACATGCGCTTCTCGCCCTCGTTGGGCTGGGTTCAATGCCTCCACCATCAATTTGTTCGTAATCATTAGTTGGTTCTTGTAAGGTGTTACATCTAAAAGGGTTAGCTGTCGGTCCCCAACCATATATTGGACACATTTACCATATGAACAGCATGTGACACTCTCGTATGTCTTGACGTGCAACCTCTTCTTCCACCACCTGTAACAAGGGGTTGTTGGATTTTCTTTCCATGCTAATTAATTAAGTGTTTGATTAAAATGAATTTTGTTATCTCTTCAAAAGAAATGAAAATCATCGTTAACTCAAGTTGTGATATCATTACTTTTAGTTGCAGTAAATTTATTCACTTTGTAAAAATGTTAACCACAATAAATCAAAATGTTCAACAAACTCATTGTCCATTGCTGTAAATGCAAACAAGATTACATGCTCAAAATCCAATTTTAGTACTAAAATATGACAAGTTCTCCAAAAAGAAAAAGAAGGCATAATGTTATCATTATTCATTGCTGTAAATGCAAACAAGACTGCAAGTAACTCACTCTTAAGACCACCTCTCTCTCTACATTGATGTCTAGACGACCCCAAAAGAGAGAGATGGGAAGACGGTGGGGGTGGTAGTTGGCCGAGGGACGAATTTAGCCAAAATGATGGAGCCGTGGAGGTTGATCTGTCTGCAAATTTTTGAGAAGCAGATGGTGTGTATTTATAAATAAGAAAAAATGGGCCATAGGTCCAAAAATTAGGCCCAAATAAGACTAATTAGTCCACCAATCTCCCAAAAACAAGAAAAAACCCAAAAATAAATTATAAACCTACATCTAATACAAAAACGGATCCCAATGCTCTAAATCCCATCTCTAGGAAAATAAAATTTTGTTTTCCCAACTTTCCCCCTTATCTTTGAAGAGAGATTTTATAGGCAATGTCCAAACTTGTTATAAGCAATTTCGCTAAAGGCAAGCCCGAATTTGATTAGAGGCAATGTATGGGTAGGAGGCAATGCCTCAACCACGGTTTGACCTAAGTTAAGTCAAAGTCTTTTGACTTAACCCCTCCCCAAATTTAGAGAAGAGATATCGTTCTACGGTGTTCATCGTTTTCTTCTTCAAATCTCTCTCTCAAAACCAGCCATACTTAACCTGAGTTCACTACAACTCTCATTTCCATCTCTCCTACTTTGTCTGTCCATAAACCCTAAAATTCGGGAGATCGAATTTCTGTATTATCTTGATCCAAAACAAAATTTCTATGTGTGGGGTTGCTTGGAGTCTTAATTGAAGCGTTTCTGCTAGATGTTTTAGTCCGGAGTTGAGGCAATCATCAACTTGAATTCGTTAACAAAAATTAAGTTCCTATTGTTGACACGGTGGGCTCGTACTGATAAAGGCAGTGATAGTCGGTGTGGCCACACTGGTGGAGACCATGCAAATCGATACAACCTCACCGATTTCAACAACAGAAAGCAAGTATGTCGAAATCGGTCTGGTCACACCGTGCTATACACACGAACTTGGTCGAACCAGACCGATTTTGAGGTCGATGTCAATCTTTTTTTAATCAATGTCGAAATTTACTCCTTCAAACATGAATTGAAGTATTAGGGAATGCTCACATACCGCTTTAGAAAAGAATTTTGGGCATAAATTATTTTGGTGCAGTCTTTTGGCGTATCCCCAATATTTTTGGAACTTTCTTCATCCATGGTGATTTTTAACAAAAATGGTATCACTTGCACTTAGAGTTTGAGGAGGCGAACACAATGGATGTTGCGTTTTGAAGGTCGCCGGTAACCGGTGACTTTGATATTTCTGGTGAGATGAAGTTAGGGTTTAGGGATTCGGGTTCGACATCTAGGACTTGATTTAGTTTCTTACTTTGAAGAGAGAGAAAAGATAACTTGGGTGAATATAACCCTCAAAACTTCATTATTGTACGCATTGCCTTTAAAGAAATATGGTCATATTGAATTGACCAAGTCATAAGTGGAAAATACATTGCCTATAACAAGTTTGGGCATTGCCTATAAAATTCCTCAACTCTGAATACATTATTCAAATTATGGTACATTATTCAAATTGTGATCGTTTACACCTCTATCATTGCTCTTCTTTCAAGCAGAAGGTATTTTCGCCCAACACCCACATTGGTTATCGATCCCTTGCACATACCTTACGGCGGTCTTCCATTTCTCAATAATTGTTTTCTTATTGTTCATAAGTTTACTAGTTTCAATTTCTTACAACGGCAACATATTGATGACCATCTTGCTTTCTATCATTTCTGGCTATCATTTCTTATCGTTCATAAGTTTACTTCAGTTTTTTATTGCTCTAAACATATCGCGTCTGGCCTGTCATTTCACCGTCCTCACTGTTAATGCCTCAGTTTTCAGCTCATACTGCTCAGCATGTTATTGTTAAAAAATGTGTAGTTATTCCCTTTTCTGTAGCAAAGATATCCAAAGATGCATCTAGGAAGATCCCTGATACAATTTAAGGAATCCCAGTATAAATATCTTCAAGCAGGGATCTTCGTATGGCGGTGTTGTCACTCCAGAGGAAATTGCACCCTACCTTGATGTGCCACCAATGGGTGAAAATGTGGTATGAAGCTATGCTAAATGGTTTTTAGTCACATGGGATGGAGAAAACCTGTGTAAATGAATTCACGACCGGCTAATGTGCTTAGAGTGGAACTCGGAGGACCTTTAGATTTAATGGTTTCTTCACGCTGATATCTGTTTTATACTTTTATTTAGCCCTGGAACATGAGAATTATACTTTGCGGAATATCTTGAAGTTTGATGGTTATCTTGAAGTAGGCGAAGAGGTGCGTTGTAATATGTAGTTTCAAAGTTGAAAAAAATATGTTGCTGGTAATTACTTATCGTTGTTTCCTCTTTGGGTCACTGACAAACCAAAGTGACATATGAGTATAGTGTATCGATCTTAACTATGTCATAAGTTTATAACTTTCGTGTAAATAAGAAAAAAAGGTCTATATTACCCAAACTGTTCGAGGTCATACGCCTAGGTTTTGTGCTAATATGGTTATGCAGGATAAGGAGAGGCATTAGCTACCGGGGAAATTTTATATGCAAATTATCATTTTTTCGTACTTCTAATTGCAATAGTTGATACAGAACTATATGTTAGTTAAGTGGGTCAAGTTAGCGAATTATAGTGGATAAATGAGGCAATGGTGGAACAGGTTTATCAAGATTGCCTTGCTGACCTGATAAAGTGATGGTCATTATTGTATTACTCACTTCATATGCTTTTATGGAGTTACTAACTTATGATATCATCTCATTGTTGTTTCAGCCATTTGTCTGGTCTCAGTTAACTGATTTATTAAGTAAAAGTAAACTGTTTTCTTGTCGCGGTACTTGTGTGTGTGTTACTTGAGCATCGGTTATATTCTTGTGACGTCAAACGACTTCTGTGCAGCCGCAGGGTAATATTCTTTACCAGTTTCCGACTTTCCGTCACTACAAAAAACTGCTTATGATGAAAGGAACAGAAGAAAACAGTATGTTGGGAAAAGATGGACTGAGTGGGTTGGAGGGGTAGAGAAATTCTTGAAGGAGAAGAAATGGCAATTCAGGTTATTCTTCCCCACCTTTTCTCGTAAAGTTTGTAATGCAGCAAAAAATTAAATTGGTTCACTTTGTGTTCCCTAATACATTACAAGGTGACTTGTGCAGTAAAACAGGAAACTCGGAGAAGGCAATGGTTGTAGGTTTGGGAGCGCTGAATCTTTTCGGGGTTATTGTTCTTGGTACTATGTTAAAGTATGGTTTCTTTGATCACCCTAAATTGTTCCATCTGGTTCTTCTCTATGTTTTCCTCCTTAACATCTTCCGTTTATTTCCATTTGAAGGAGCACGAGCTGCACGACTATAGCACCGAATGGGTTTCTTTCATTCGTACGAACTTTCAGTGCTTAAGTATGAACTTTCAGTGCTTAAGTATGTTTCTTTAATCAGTTCATGCACCTAATTTTTAAATTTTAATTCAAGGGATGCACTTGGTTTAGAGTTGTGCATGTTACAGTAGTTGTTTTTGTTAAAAGAAACGTGTGGTTTGACGGGCAAGATGCCATTACCTGTGACATTGTTCAATGATGGATAGTGTTGAAATTGCTAAACTTAGAGCACTGTCAAGTTTAACCTAGATGACATATCATGATATATGAATAAATTCAATTCTACATAATATATAAGTAAAATTGCAGTCTCTTCCTCGTGCATCGACATGACAAAAAACACGAAAATTTGAATCAATTATGCAGTTTTAATGAGGTTGACACTCATCAGTAGTGTCAACGATCTATTTCATTTCCAGCTTCTATTTGTTTTCAATTCAACTAACTTCACCCAGGATATAATTGCAGATTTATGCTGGGTCCTTTTTTGTCATTCCTCTTATCCGATAGTTCATAGTTCGTAAGACAAATGCTGAGATAAAGAATAGAAATCTAGCAAGAGAACAACGAGCTCGAGTACTTTGAATTGCCCGATGCCTCTTTAAGGGGAAAGGTATTTAACCCCCTCTCTTATATTTCAAGACGAGATTAAACATGAGAAGTGTGTAGCTCCAAGGTAGAACTCCCTAACAGAATACTAAATGACTTCTCAACTAACACGACAAAGATTATATTCTTTTACATGAAGTCAGTAGTATACCTTACTGAATCATAGTTTACGTCCCACGTTTTCTGTTTAGGAAGACAAAATATTTAACTATGTAAAATAGATACTTCTTCCTTGGTACTTTGGACACGTCACTCGGATGCTTGCCAGATACTCGCGGACATTTCAGTGGGTATACTATCAATTAGTAGTGTTTGTTTTTTCAAGTCAGATCTAAATTTTGAGTTGAAGCCTGAATTAACTCAAGTGATTTCAGAAGGTTTGTCTTTGTTTGATTCCTGACTGATTTTGGCTGCTTGTGGGTTCGATTGAGTCAGAGGATTCAGTTTTGGGCAACGAGAAGAAAACAAACAGCAGTGTTCTTGGCTATATTATCATTTTCAACTTTAACATTTACTTTTCAAGTTCTCATTTTACATTTTGTCAGATTATTTCTCTCTATGCAGTTTTTGTAACACATCTTAATTTAGTTCTTTCTTGTACCTCGTTTAGTTTCTGAATATTGGTTTTCTTACAGCTGATGAGTGCTCGGGACATGGCCCAACGAAAGGTCATCGGAAAGGACCGAATTGTATATAGTACCGAAGAAGACTTGTATGATCAAGACTACGATGCCAAAGATTGGGATAAAAGATTTCAGGAGCTCGAGAAAACAGATTGAGAAGATCGAAAAATCTAGCTTGATTCATTTCGTTTCGTCTTGAGTTAACAAAAAAATATACCCAGATTATCAGAGGCCGAAGCATTTTCAGCTCCAGGTGACCAGGTCTGGTTGGTACTTGTCAGAGAAAAGAGAAGCTCTAGAGGTTTCATGTCATTATATATTAAATTCTCCATTAATTTAAATATGTTTCGAGATAGGGGATATACACAATAAACGGAACGAGACAATAAAGAACTAGGTGTTGATATTTTGAGATAGGTTGTTGTAGTTGTAACTGAGCATGTTTAACATACGAATAGAAATAATTGATTAAAAATTCCCTTCTTCACGAACACATTAAAATAGGGTTCGTGGTTTGGGGAAATAAAAAAATTATCGGGGTGCAAAATTTTGATGGGCGAAAAAAAAAGCCAAACAAGCACTTCCATGTTGCCGGCAGAGAGTTCTTGTCCGGCTATTGGGCAGAGAGAAGGTTGTTGTGTTGACTGTACTCTGGATCAGTCACGTCACCTGGTCGGGAAAGTGGCCGGGCATAGCATCAACTCTTTTTTTTTGAAACGAGTTGGTCTTTGTTCCCATATACATTCAAAGCCACCAACTATATCTTCCATTTCAGAAATATCTCTTAATTATTATACAAGTTAGAACACTATTATTATTATTAATTTAATGAAGTAAAGTTATAGAGAAGATATTGACAATACAAACATTCCAAAACTATTTTGACATTTTTTGTAATTAGGAGTATTTCCTTTCTTGTAAGTTGTAATTTTAATTATGTTACTTTCTCCTCTTATTAAGTCTATAAATATCTATAGATCAATAATGAATACATCTGATTATCTAATTATTGTTGTTTCAGAACTATTTTTTCACATGGTATCACGAGTATAATAATTTCTTAATCCTTCGATCTTATTTGGGGAATTCTTTTTTATTATCTTCAAGTCTAATCTATGCACTCAACTGTAAGTTCTTCAATTATCCTTCAACATTAGCACTCTTTCTTAGATTTCAGAGCAGACTTCTCTAATCAGTTTCAGATTTTTTTGAGTCAGACTTTCCAAGTCAGATTAGGTTTCATTTGGGCTGACACTTATGAGGTCTCTCTTCTACTAACATTTAGCGGGAAAATTACAATTGGGCGGGAGAACTTTTGCCCTCGACAATAAAAAGTTCCTTCCACGTTTTAGCCTCGCCTTTACCCCTCCCCTTCTACAGAGATCGAAGTTTAGGGTTTCTCAGAAAAGAAAATGTATTCATCGACTCAAACGCCGTTCGACCCTAACGCCGCCTTCTCTGGCGGAGGATATATGCCTTCTCAGGCAACTCAAATTACTGAATCTGGTTCTTCTTCGGCCAACGTAATAATCTGCCCTTCTATTTTCCGTTTCATTTTCATACTGGTGTTCTTTCTTTGAGTGTTTTAGTTTCATTTCATTGTTTTTGTTCCAGGATCGTGACAAGGGTTTGGTTCCGTTAACAGTGAAGCAGATAATCAGTGCTCATCTTACAAACGATGACAAATCTAATTTCCTCGTTGATGGCGTTGCAGTAAAAAACGTACTATTACAAAACCCTAATATATGTTGTTATTGTATCTTGATATACTGTTAATTTTAGGGCTTTTTGTTAATTGGGTATTGTGATTTGAATTAGGTTACACTTGTTGGATTAGTTTCTAACATTGGGGAAAAGGTAACAGAAGTTACTTTTAGCATTGACGATGGAACTGGTAAAATGGGTTGTCAAAGATGGTATATTCTTTTTCACATTATTGATTAGTTTCTTCAATAGTTTACTTCGAAAAGTATGATACATCATTACCAACTATTTCATTCTTTACTCGTTTTGTTATTAGGTTGAACGAAAGCATAGATTCGAGGGAGATGTCGGAAATTCAGTAAGTTGTTCACTACTATATATTTTTACTTCGAGCACGATATTTTGCATCTATGACTAAGAAGTAAAAGTTACTACGTTCTTTGTTTGTTCAAAAGGTATTTGCTTTATCCACTTATATGAACATTTTCTGTTTAGTGTTAGGCTAATTTAATTTTGTTTTGTCTACAACTAGGGATGGAATGTATGTTCGAGTTCACGGGCACTTGAAAGCTTTTCAGGGTAAAAAGCAGATGGTTGTTTTTTCTGTGCGGTATGTTCCTTTACGTTTTATCATTTTTTCATAATCGTTGATATGTAATTATTAATTAAGCATTTAAAAGTAAGAACCTGGGTGGATTAACATTAGGTTGTTGGTTTGTTATTTAATCGATTTCTTGTTTTCATAGAGGTGTTTGGAGTTTTATCTTATATGTTGATACTTGATTCAAATCTTTGATACAATTGTTTTGCACAAACTAATATGGAAAAGGCTTACCAGTATTTGCCAAAAGTTTTAATGAGTTTAAAAAGAACAAGTGAGGAGTACTCTTATGGTGATCATTTTTATTTCTTAGTCTTTTTGTGTTGTAGTAATACATGAAGAGATTGTAATAGTGAAAAAATAAAGAGGAAGTTGCAGTGAAAAATGAAATAACATAGCCGAGTATATCGTACTCTTTTTGATCTACATGAGACTGGTAGTTATAGTTTTTCAACTCAATTTTTTGTATATATTATTGTTCAAACAAGAGAGTTTTTCTGCTTTGCATTATATATTGTATTTGGAATTTCCTGCTGAATGCCTGAGCCTAAATGAAACTTAGGCCAGCCAACCGTTCCAGGAGTTGTTGGTGACCTAGATCCGTCTCAGAAGTTATGTTAGTAGTTCTCTAACAACATTTCATGTTAAGGTTTTTTTTAAGTGAATAAGTGTGAGTATTATGTATAAACATGTTGGCTCCTGATGGCACTCCATATATGTAAATTTCTGGGTCAGGTATTAGATTACAGTATCTCAAGTTACTGATTTGCATTACAGTATCTCAAGTTACTGATTTGCAGGCCCGTGACAGACTTCAATGAGATTGCTTACCACTTTATTGAGTGTATGTATGTACACTGTCTCAATACCAAATCACAGGTATCGATATGCAAATATTGTAGTATTGTTCTTCGGATCTATCACGTTATATGGACTGTTTGATTGATTGGTTATTTCCTATGCTTTCTAAATAGAAGGTGCAGGGTGGTACCCAAGGCCCGCCTCAGTCTGTTAATTCAACAATGACTAATGGATCAATGGGATATCAAAATGATGCTGTAAGTCAAGTATGAAATTCATCACAATTAACATATAAAGTGTCATTGATAATTATCCTGACTGGCTTATTCACATATTTCATTTGATCCTTTCAGTTATCCGGGCTAAGTCGAATTGATCATATGATCATTGAGTGTTTGAATCTACCAGCAAATATGTGAGTTCTTCTTTGTAATTTTGTAATTTTGGCTTTCAACTTGTATATTTTTGTTAACTTTCCAAAAAAAAACTTGTGCATTTTTATTGCTTTGTTGTTTCTTGACCCATTTGTTGGTGCTTATAATGAAATCAAACCACATCCAACTATGTGGCGACAACTACTAAATGAAATTACTGCCAAAACTGGCTAATTTAGAGACTTGTAGCTTTATCCTGAAACAGTAATTTGAAGACTTTGTCCTTGGGTATTCTTGAAAACACAAAATGAGTTGGATGAAGCTTGAAAGTTAGTTGCTCCGTTATAAATTCTATTTTGGTTGGGTGGCAACTTTTGTATTTCTAAACTAGGGAAACCAATGTTCGTATTGTTATATTTTATGCGCATCTACTATTCTTGGCTTAATTCAACTGCAAGTTTGTCATATGTAGAGTAGTAATCTATCCCCATTTCTATGTTTTGTTTGCTCATACAATGATACTAGTAATTCTGTTTGTTTTTCTTAGTGGAGGGTCAACAGGGGTACATATAGATGAACTTGCTAGGCAGCTGAAGCTTCCGGTTGCGACTCTCATGTATCTCTCTCTCTCTCTCTCCCTATATATCTATTATATAAAACACAATTAAAGCTCTATTTTCATATTTATACTGCATTAATTAACTTCTTTCTCCAGGGACTCAATTAAAGCTCTTGAGGATGAGGGCACAGTTTACACCACAATAGATGAGTTCCATTACAAGACTACTAAAAACTTTTGATAACTTATTAAGTTTTTTCATGTTAATTGATATAAGAGTCCTTACCTTCTTAGAAATGGTTTGAGGTTGTGGCTGTGGACTTGCATCTTAATGTTACAAGTTTGTGCTAATATTGATTTCTTACTCTTTTAGTTTTTACTATTTCTCTTTTTCTGAATTCTACTGATAATTTGTTGATAAAAAGAAAACAATTATATAGATTTCTTCTCTTTTTTTATGAAATAATATAGATTTCTTCTCTAATGAAGACATCGTGTTTATATAACTTGAAATGTAGTAAATTCTAACATGTAAATTGTCATTCTAAAATCCACTTTTCTTTATAAAACAAAATCGAGGCCACTATCTTTTTTTTCTTAAAACAATGATTTTAGTTAGATTTTCTATCTTGTTTCCAAATCAAGTTTTAACTTATCCGCAATGAGGCCATAATAAGATCCCATACTTCAACTTATTTCTTTAATGTTTTTTTTCCAGTCTGATCAAATACACAGTTAAAACAATAAGAAACATTATTAATTTAGTTTTTTCCAACATTTTAAGTTTTGAAGTATATTTCTAAGATTAAATATGGAACAAAATAAAATACAGATATAATTGAATGATAAATTTTAATGTAGACTAAATATAAGCCAGTGAACATTGTAAGCTTCAAATATCATTTCAAGTTTACTCAACTCAATTTTTCCATTTTGTAGCACAAGATGAGTATGACGAACCAAAATGATGTGTTGGACCATCGTAGTAAACGGGGCAAAGGAGTTGTGTACCCCGGCTGGGTTACTTTGGGTAACAATACAAAATTTATGTCGGCCCAACATAACCTAAGGTTGATGTTTTGGGGAAAGCGATGTTTTCAGTAATTTTTTTTCTACAAAAATTCTTTTATAGCCGAGAACATTGGCCCTATTAACTGCTCCTATCCAACCAACGCTTGTACTTCATCTAGTGACCGACAACTGACGAGGAGTATTTTTAAGGTGTATCAAGATAATTCATGTTATAAAAGTTATTACAACTGATGAGGAGTATTTTGTTAAATACGCTTGTTTCCTCGTAATCTCCCCTATAATCAATTGGTCTTGCGGGAGTCTCCTATTCTTGCTAATGTGGCGTTTCCTCTAGAAAGCCTTTAGATGAGGTTGCTATTGGTGCCTCCTTTCAAACCGCACTCTCCAAATATGACGTTTGATGCCACTTCTCACCTTCTCCTTCAGTTTGAAACTGATACTAACAATCACCCCTTTCTTAAACGAGCATGATTCGATAAGATTTCTTTTTCAAATTCATTGTTTAGCGATGTTAAAGGGATTATTTCAAGTTTGGAACCTCGTCATTGTCGTATAGTAAAGGCCGCTGAATCAATCAATACAACATAAGGTTGGCTCATCTGTTTAGGCTGGACAGTCTGAAATATTTAACAACATTCGGGTTGTCGCCTCCAATTTTTGTTATATATTTCAGATCGTCTAATTTGAAGTCTTGTAAACTGTTACAATTTTTGTATAAAAATCAAACATAAAAACGGAATAGACAATCCAAAAATCAGTCCGACCCCACCATTTTATACACCAAATCTTGGACCGCGGCGAACGGTGTCTTGTGCATCACCATACTCTTTCTAGCCACCAGGAGGACATTCTACATGACCATCCAACCTACTGTATTACCAAACACATGAAGCAGATGATGACAGTATCTCCTTGATAGGTCAAGAGGCTATTTGGATTGTCGTAATACCATAATAGATTCGACATAGACCACCCCACCGCCTACAAAGTGGCCGACGACGTTTTGTCGGAGGGAGAGAAAAAGAAGAAATGGGTGATGAACACCCTCAAAAATAGAACTGAATTGAACCATAGTTAGTCAACTTGTTTAGGCCAAGCATGGGATGAAAAACTCATTGCTTTGAATAAGTGTGGGCACTACTTATAAAACTTCCCAAATGTAAATAGGGTAATTTACACCAAAAGAAATTGAAGGTTGCGGCTGATTTTCATCTTTTTCATTCTCTTCCATAAATGGTGGTAGTGGGAGGAGTGGAGGAAGAAGACGATAATTTTCTTTGTTATAAGAAGTGGACATTTGGGAAGCAGTGTGATAAGAAGTGGTGGTGAGGTGGGGAAATAAAAGTCTTTTCCACCCCAAAATTTTACAGTCGGAGGGGTTAGGTAAGTTTGAAAAACAGTGGCCTAGCCGAGAATTTGGGGGGGCCGGTGCGAAAAAAAATTGAGACCCTTTCTTTGATAATATTAGAACGTAACTTTTTTTACACATAATAGATTTAGTAAATATCACAAATGAACAAAGGTAGATAATTTTTTTCTATAATGATGAATACAAGTTGTGTATTTTTTTTTCTCTTGAACATTTATATGCAAAAACGGTACATTGAACCACACACATATGAAAAAATAGAAAAATAAGTATTTAACTTATAACTAGTCTTTAAGTATAACTAAAACTAATTGATTACCTTAACTAGTAGTTGTTGTTTGTAATACTTCAAGGTAATTCCTTAACAAAAAAAAACTTAAGTAATAATGAGTTGATAAAATGAATAGAAAGTGCCAAATTATAATACCTGTTGGGCCCTATCTCTCACAAAATTTGGTGGTTTGAGGGGGACCGGTGCGATCGCACCGGTCGCACCCCTCAAACACGCCCCTGTTGAAAAACACTTTTACTCATTTCCTTCTTGATATGGATTCCACCTGCAGACTGCAGTTGGAACATGAATGTTCTTCCCCTTGCTTGAAGTTGCAAAATCTTTTTTATTTCGTCGTAAAAGACAAAAAGGAATAATTAAGAAAATACAGCCGCAATGCTCTGCCAAGGGCATGTCCCGGCCAGGATCCGGCCAGATATTGTCCTGGGCAGAGAGAGTCACTTTTCAAGAAAACATTATCATACCACTAATAGTCTAACTAATTTAAGAAACTGCTAATGACATATTACTATCACTACAAGTTCAATTGGTTTAATACACAATTGATTCATATACCTATTCACTAGCATTATTCACTAGCATCTAAATGCTTAGCTATATCATCTAATAAGGAAGGTTAACCATCATATAACCAATCGGCTATTTCACTGAGAAGATATTCCTCACGTTTGCTGGTAGCATGGTCAAGTTCTTGTAATCGATGTTCTATATATGGTTCGCTATCAATCATTGCGCAAATGCAAATCTTGGAACAATCTCTCTTCTCGTTGGCAGGTAGTCGGGAGAACCACAAGTTCAATGTGTCTATTTCGTGGCTTAACTCATACTTTTTAACTATCTTGGTCCAGTTTTTAGTCAATACATAGTATTTCTTGCCCTGTTTCTTGAGTTCAACTTCCCACGGTTCACCACTTGAAAGCATCACATAAACATTCAACATCCCTTTGCTCTTCTTCTTCTTATCATCACCCATTAATACCTCCTTTTCTTCAGATGTCAACAATTCTTCGAATGCCTCACATGGCAGTAGAAGGAGTCTTCCTTGTTCTATGTCGCTTCTTGTGAGCTTTTTCTCTTGCCACCATACTGGGGTTGTTCCTCCAAGTTTAGTAATCTTAGTTAGCAGTGGCTCCCGTAATCGTGGTGGTGCTGGTGGTGGCTTCTTCTTCTTCTTCTTCTTGTTTTGCATTGTCGTCTTTGGGCGTAGCGCTCTATACTCCTCCACTAGTTCCATAGTGGTTTCAATGGCAGTACTGTAACTATCCTCACTTTCCATTTCCTTCCTCATCTCTAGGTGGGAAAAAAATCTCTTCATCCTCGTGTCTCTCTGATAGGAAGAAACACTAAAATCAAGATTATAATATAACATCTTTCAATCATAAAACCTAACTTGTTTCAGAAATTCAAAGGGGTATTTACAAAAATCAAATAACCCAATATATCCAAAGGTATAAATAAATAAATAGGTTTAGGATCCCTAGTTTCTATGACCTTCAGGGTGTACCAGTGTCTATAGGACGATCTAATGACATATGATATTGTACTCAGGTATTTTATCCTAACGAAAAAAACATATAAACAAAAAGGAAATCATCCTCTACTAAATTGATATCATAAATTCAAAAAACAAACATGTGATCGGAATTAATAAAGACAATGAGAGGAGATGATGATTAAGAAATTAATACCTTTTTTTTTAGAATTGTGCAGATAATCAGAGTCCAAGTTTCAGATCCTTCTCTTCTTCTTCTTTCTTTTTTTCCTCGCTTTTAGTTGGAGGCACTATATATATCTATTATATAAAACAGAAGGGAAAACGATGACTGGGACAAACATCCTTTTTTAATAAGGGATATTGTCTAGAAGCCCTTCTCAAAATTTAAAATATAGTCCTCCGTAGAAATAAAGTTACCTATTTAAAAAACAATTATCGTTTCCTTCTTAGAAATAAAATAACTAATTTTAAAAAAAAAGAAACAAAATAAATTTCAAGGGTTAAAAAAGAAATTAAAATCTCTATCTCTCAATAAAATAATAACTAATTTAAGAGAAAATAACAAAAAATAATACAAAAAAATAATAACTAATAAAAATTCTCTCTCTCAATAAAATATAACAATAAACTTCGTAACGTTTGATTGATACAAGTGTTAGTGCCCTAAAACAGAAGGGAAAACGATGACTGAGACAAACATCATTTTTTAATAAAGGATATTGTCTAGAAACCCTTCTCAAAATTTAAAATAGAGTCCTTCTTAGAAATAAAGTTACCAATTTAGAAAACAATAATTGTTTCCTTCTTAGAAATAAAATAACTAATTTAAGAAAAAAAGAAACAAAATAAATTTCAAGAGTTAAAAAAAGAAACTAAAATCTCTTTCTCTTTCACTAAAATAACATCTAATTTAAGAGAAAAGAAACAAAAAAATAATAATACAAAAGAATAATATCCAATAAAAACCGCTCTCTCTCTCTCCGTAAAATATAACAATAAATTTTGTAACATCCTTATTTAATTATGCATATTGTTTAGAAGTCCTCCTCAATTTCTAAGATAGTCCTTAATATACAATTTATGTAAAAAAAGAAGGAAACAAAAAATCGTAATATATCTTATGTAAAAAAGAAGGAAATATAACTTATGTAAAATAAGAAGGAAAGAAAAAATTGTTTAAATACAAAAGAAAAAGAAATAGAGAGACTTTACGTACTATAACTCTTTTTTATAGAAGGAAAAAAAACTTATATAGAAAAAAATAATCAGTAAACTGTTCAAGAGAGGGACTTCTCTCCATCTCTTCCATCTCAATCAATTCATCTAAGTTTAGGGGAAGAATGACAAATCAATTCATCTCTTTCAATTTGTCTCTTCTGTTAGAGGTAAGTTTATAAATTCTATCCCTCTCTCTAGATCGTTTAGGGCAAGAAAAAAGATAAATTGCTAATGGTGTTTTAGGGATGATAATATACAGAAATTATCTAATGGTGTTTTGAAATCTATTGAGGTGATTTCTAAATTCCATCTTTGCTCAATTTGTTTAGGGCAAGAAAAATAAGAAGATTCTCTATTCAGATTTGAATTGAGAGCAAGGGTTTAGCTTTGGGAAAATTTCTATTTTTCTACTAAGATTTAAAGTATATATTTATGGTGAAAAGAAGAGAAGAGTTCTTCATTTTCTCTTCATTGAACGTCAATTCTACTCAATTCTCTGGTGAGTACTCAATTCTTCAAATCATTGTTAGTCTTAAATAAAATTATTCATGTGTATTGTACTCAATTCTTTGTTCATAAATTATTCAATTGGAGAAATAATATTCCTGTTACTATTAAATTATTCATTGACTGATTTTAATCTACTGTTACCTTCATGTAAGACCTCTCCCCTTCTCAGTTCTATGTTTTTGCAGTTTTGCATATACTGACTACATTAGGTGGTTCCTTCCCTAATCTCCACAGTGTTCTTATGAGTTATGAAAAATAAGGATACAACTCTCGGTTTATGATATTGAACAGTAGTGTGAATATATTGTGTTACTTTGAATAGTAATACTACCAAAATTTATAACGGTAATGAATTACAATCCCTAATCTACACACTGTTCTTAAGAGTTGAATTACAATCCCTAATCTCAAATTAAGGGTTGCAGTCCCTCTCTTTTCAGGTATGACATCCATCTCTTTAGTACACTCTATCACTCTATTTTTCCATCGTTCCCGAAGATTAAAGATTTCCACTTGATCTCCCATCGTTTTTGAAGCTTAGGGTTCTCTTTATATGATTATAATAAACTAAATTTGTTGGCCTAATGGTTTTCCTGTAGTTCGTGTAGTAGGATAAACTTAATTCTGGATAAACCTCAGGTTGAACCTAAACCTCTTCAACATTAGTCTCTTTATGTGTCAGTAACTTATAGTAAACCTAATTGTTTTTCTATCATCCTGTATACAGACTTGTTAGTACTCAGATTTCATGAGTTTTCCTTATTGTTAATATCCTAATTATTTTTCTATGGATAGACCGAATATGCTTGAACCAATATGAGTACTCAGATTTCCACCTTTGACCTAATTGTTAGTCTTAAATCAAATAATTGTTACTGAAATTATCATTTTCATATGAGTACTACTATGGATGAACAGAAATTAGGTCGTTAAAATTGGTGTTTTAAAGATGATAAATTGCTCAAATACTGATAGTGATTTTACATAAATAGAAAGCTGCTCCGAGAGAAGCTTATAATTCTTGCCTCTTGCTCTTCAACTCAACTATCAGAAAAACCTTACCAGACATCAGGTAATTGTTTAATCTTTCTTTTCTTAATGTTTGGTGTTTCTAATAAGTTGATTTTGTGTTACTTCTTTGAGTATAAGTATAACTCTAACATGAGATTCACTTTGATTGCTTTATTGGCCTTGAATAGAGAATAGTTGCTCTTCAAATTCACCATGAGTGGTTAATTAGTTGATTGCTTGCATGAATTTTGCTTGAAAATTAGGTAGACCATTAGGTGAAATTACTACGACCTCTACTCTTTTATACCTATATTTGTTTGATGGTTGTTAAAATGTTTGTTTGTTGCTCCTACGGGAACACAAATGGACTCTCTTGGAGATCAAGTTCAGGAGGGTTCGAAGAGAAACATTCACCAGTTTTCAGATATTGAAAACGTTATGCATAAGAAATGAAACTGTTTCTGTTTTTCTTAATTTGCCTACACTTGCACCATGGTTGATGTATTAAGCTTGACTATTATGTATTTCAATTTATATATTCTTATTTTTCGAACGAATTTATAACAAGGTTGTTAATTTATCTTTGATACTTTTGTATCGATTATTACATTTCTTGATAATATATGTTTATGACAACTTGATGTTGAGTTTGATTTCTTTAATAATTTCATTGAATGTGACTGATATAATTGTCCGTGCCCTTGGGCACGGACTATACCCTAGTATATATATATATCCCAACGAAAATAACCCCAACTTCTCTCTCACATATTTCTCCTACACATATCCATTATTTCCAAAAATCTTAACCAATTCTAATCTCGATTTACCCAAAACTACCTCACCTATAACGCTCATAATAGTCCCATATGCCGAATAAGAGAGAAATAACAAGTTGGATTATACAACTCATTCGATCTTAATAGTTTATTTGTAATTAAAGTATTTACTGTTATCATTCATTCGAATAGGAATCAATCTCCTATAGAAGTTTGATCTCTAATATCTGGCGTCATGAGTTGTGTAATGTTGATGTTGCAGACTCTTTTGTCATGTTCTCAAACCCACAACGAATGAAAAATTACAACTATTCCCACTTTATTATTCAGTTAAAAAAAAAAATTTAAACCACTTATCATACTATTTCATAGATGTTTTTCTCATTCCTAAATTCCGGCAAAAATGTAATAGATATTTCATAGATACTATTACATTAAAGACCGACCATATAAGCATCTCGCGCTGACTTAAACATTCTCCACCATCTTCGTCGAGAGTCCTGACATTAATCACCATTAAGTTCACACTATATTGATCTCTAGCATATAGCATTTTGTAGTTTTTGAATTCTTGTTGTACTCAGTGGGTTTTCTAGTTGAACCCGACATTCTTCTCTTGCACCCGTGCACTTTTTTGTTGTATTTCCATAACTTCATCTATTGCAATTGCTCTCAGACGTGCTTCTTCGTCTCTCACTTCCCAATACCCCTCATTTGGATCTTTTGAAGGACACTTGTCTTGAAACGTAGAATTTGTAGAATTTTTTCTAACTCATGTACTTTATTTAGTAGCATGAGAAAAGAAATAAAAACAGAAGGAGTAAAAGTTATATTAAGTTTATATTATGAAGTAAAAAATGGTATAGAGATTAAAAATTTGAATAATTACCGACCATAATTGTTTTTCTCGCTTTTTTGTACTTTATTTACTAGTTTAGTAATAAAAATTTGATATTCACAAACAAGACTTACAACTCACTAATGTACTCTCTCGGACTCCACTAATTAATTCTTTTTTTCAGGGAGAATTAAAGCTCTCGAGAACGAAGACACAGTTTACACCAAAATCGACGAGTTCCATTACTCTAAAAAACTACTTAAAACTTTTGATATCTTGTTATATTTTTTTCATGTTAATCTATATAAGATTCCTTCCTACTTAGTTTTTACTATTTTTTTTTCGGAATTCTACTGATTACTTGTTGATAAAAAGGAAACAATCATATAGATTTCTTCTCTATTGAAGACATCATGTTTATATTACTCGAAATTGAGTTCTGATAGTAAATTGTGACATGTGAATTGTCATTCTAAAATACACTATTCTTTATAGATCAAATTCAACATAATTGTCTTTTTTCTTAAAAACAATGTTTTTAGTTAGATTTTCTCTATTTGAAATTTGTAGAATAGATCGAGAAAATCAAGAAAATATTTCTTTTCTTTAAAACACCAATCGAACAAATAAGAAGTTTAGCTGTTTTAGATTTTTTTTTTCTCCCCAAAAATGACAATCAAACACGACCTAAATGATTTGTCCAACACACCATTTTGGATTGTCATGCTCATTTTTTTTTGTTGCAAGTCATGCTCATCTTATGGGACAAAAATGAAAAAAGCGAGTTCTAAGCTTGAAATAAACTTTGAGCTTGAAATAAAATTAGAAGCTTTGAATGCTTAATGGCTTATAAACAAAAAAGGTATACTAGAGGTTATCATTCTAATATATTTATATGTAATTATATTTTAATTTTGTTCTATATTTAATCCTAGGAATTGACTTCAAAACTTGAAAAATGTTGGAGAAAACTGAATCAACAATGATGTTCTTGTTTGTTATCATCACCTGATTTTTTGATGGTCTGACGCAGAAGACTGTTAGTTGTTTGTCACATAGCCATTGAACGCAGAAGACTGTTAGTTGTTTGTCACATAGCCATTGAACGTTGAACAACTTCTAGTTTCTCTTCTATTTTGAGCTCATATCTCACCACCTCAAGTAAGGTGTTAAACCATTGTCATCTTTCCATGGGGTGAAAATAATAAATTTTCAAATTAAAACCCAACAAGAATTGGAAAATCACCATAATATAATGAATACATAATCGACCGAGATTCTTTAATAGTTAACTCTTTTGATTTTGGAAGAGTACATGGATTATTAGGAATGTTATTTATCAAATTAAAAACCAAAACTTGAATTGAGAAATACAGTGGAACGCGAGAGATGATTGATTTATAAGACAAAGAATAAAGATAGAGTAATTGAATTTTTTATAACTACCTACCTGTATTTAAGTCACTCATCCTAATCACTTGTAATGTACTCTCCAAACTAAATCTTATATATTTGTGTTTGATAAGAAAAATAACTAAATCCTCACTTTCCTAATGAAGTAGAAAGATTTGAAAATAGTGAGAAGATAATAATTAAGAATCATGGGTTAGTTAAATTTGATATAAATGGAAGGACAAAAAGGATATCAGTTCATATACCTATTCACCATCGTCTAGACGCTTAGCTATTTCATCTATAAGAAGGAAAGATATCAATAATGAGCATCATCAGCATCATATAAACAATCAGCTAATTCACTGAGAAGATATTCCTCACGTTTGCCGCTAGCATGGTCAAGTTCTTCTAATAGTCGATCTATATACATTGGCGTATCAATTGTTATGCAAATGCAAATCTTGGAACAATCTCTCTTCTCTTTGGCAGGTAGTCGGGAGAACCACAAGTTCAATGTGTGTATTTCGTGGCTTAACTGATACTTTTTAACTATCTTGGTCCAGTTTTTAGTCAATACATAGTATTTCTTGCCCTGTTTCTTGAGTTCAACTTCCCACGGTTCACCACTTGAAAGCATCACATAAACATTCAACATTCCTTTGCTCTTCTTCTTCTTATCATCACCCATTAATACCTCCTTTTCTTCAGCTGTCAACAATTCTTCGAATGCGTCACATGGCAGTAGAAGGAGTCTTCCTTGTTCCGTGTCGCTTCTTGTGAGCTTTTTCTTCTGCCACCATACTGGGGTTGTTCCTCCAAGTTTAGTAATCTCAGTTAGAAGTGTCTGCCATAACAGTGGTGGTGCTGGTGGTGCTGGTGGTGGCTTCTTCTTCTTGTTTTGCATTGTCGTCTTTGGGCGTAGCCCTCTAAACTCCTCCACTAGTTTCATAGCGCTCTCAATGGCAGTACTGTAACTATCCTCACTTTCCATTTCCTTCCTCATCTCTAGGTGGGAAGAAAATATCTTCATCCTCATCGTCTCTGATAGGAAGAGACACTAAAATCAGAGAACACCTAAAAGAGGGCGAGTGAGCTAAATAATGAAATTTAAAGAGGTATTCACAAAAATCAAATAAAAACTTCAACAAAAGATGATTAAAAACATCCATTATCGATCATGATGATCAAATTTATAAAATGGGTATTTTTGTACTGCCAAGATCAAATAACCAAATCCAAAAATGGGTATTTTTGGACATCATCCAAAAGCATAATCTAATATATATCTCCAATGAGATAATCCTCCTTATGACAACTATTATTGTGACATATATGATTTAAATTTTGATCACAAAATTAATACCTTTTAGAATTGTGCAGATAACCAGACTCCAAGTTTCAGATCCTTCTCCTCTTCTTCTTTCTTTTTAGGTCTCTTGTAGTTGGAGGCACTATATATATCCCAACGAAACTAACCCCAACTTCTCTCCCACATATCCATTGGTTCCAAAAATCTTAACCAATTCTAATCTCTATTTACCCAAAACTACCTCACTTATAACGGTGAGAATAGTCCCACATGCCGAATAAGAGAGAAAATAATTAGGGGTGGGAATCGGTCCGGTCGGGCCGACCGCGGGTCTTAACTTCATCGGTCGGTCTCGGTCGGGCACTCAAAATCAATGTTCGCCTATTTACTCGGTCGGTCCGATCCGGTCAAAATCAACATTTTCATTGACCAAATCCCGCTTGTGACCGAGAGATCGGTCGGGACTAGGGGTGGGAATCGGGCGGGCTCGGACAACTATGAGCCGGACTCGGGCGGATCGGGCTCGGATAAGCCGAGCTCGCGATTGGTAGTCGGGCGGATCGGGCC
Organism: Eschscholzia californica; assembly: GCF_041429995.1. Classification (NCBI taxonomy): domain Eukaryota; kingdom Viridiplantae; phylum Streptophyta; class Magnoliopsida; order Ranunculales; family Papaveraceae; genus Eschscholzia; species Eschscholzia californica. The sequence continues at coordinate 39,456,822 of NW_028238483.1, read as the reverse complement.
GGACCAAACACACACAATAGGAGCTCGTAGCCCGTCCGAGCCTGGCTGCCCGAGCGGGTTCCAACGGGCTCGGGTCGGACGGGCTCGGATAATTTTATTAAAAAACATTTAAAAAAACAAATTTCTAAATAATTACTTAAAATAACATTAATACATAGTTAGAAAGTCTACAAACTAATTTACTTAACAAAATATACACAGTTTGAAAATCAAATCTGAATATCTCTTAGATTTAGAAAGTCTACAAACTATTACTTAAAAAAAAATAGATCTTATGAATATATATTATCTTTAGAAAGTCTACAAACTAATTTACTTAAAATAACATTAATAACAATAATAACATTAATATATAGTTAGAAAATCAAATCTGAATATCTCTTAGATTTAGAAAGTCTACAAACTATTACTTGAAAAAAAAAAAACAGATCTTATGAATATATATTATCTTTAGAAAGTCTACAAACAAAAACAGATATTGTTAAAAATGCAAGATTGAAGATCTGTTACATGATATTCATACGAAATTCATCATCACCACAAAAAAAAAAAAAAAAATTACATGATATCTCTTATTTTTCAGAAATTATCTACAAACTATATATAACTAAAATTTACATAACAGAAAGATAAATGATGCAAAATAAATATAACTAAAGTATCTAAAAGATATTAATAAACTGCATTCTATAAACAAAATCAACAACAAAATACACATTTTTTTCACCTTACTGAAACGGATTATAGATCTGTTGGTTAGATCCGTTTGATCAAACAGATCTGACTCAAGCGAGTAACAGATATGTTTTAGAAAGTCTACAATTTTAAATCATAAAAAAAAAAATCAGAAAACTAGTAATTACATAGGAATTTCGGAGGCTTCAACCACTTCATTGTTCAGTCCATCAAGGTTAAAGATCTTACACTTTAGAGCTTTAGAAGGTGGCATTACTCGTCATTAACCATCAAAGATAAGCTTGGGTTAGTAAAGATTAGGGATTCTGTCTAGTGTAGAGATTAGGGTTACGGTTGGTTAGAGTTTTAGAGAAGGGTGGTAAGTGGTAAAGGATTTAGGGTTAGCTAAGAGGGTGTTTGATTTTTTAGCACTTCTAAGTGCTACCACTTACAAAGTGATAATCACTTAGTAAGTGATATCACTTAGTAAGTGATATCACTTGTAAGTGATATGGCGTTTGTTTTCTATCACTTCTAAGTGCTTGTATATTAATTCTAAACGTCATAAAAATGAGAAATTGTCTATTTTGACCTTAAAGTATTACATATTAGCATTTCATACTAATTCATTATGCTCGCGAGTTTGGATACAAGTGAACTACGATTTATGAATGCTTTATGTCGAAAATATTAACCTCAAGTAATTAAAAATTATGAAGGAGAAATAACTTACGTTGCATCATGGAGTTTAGGTGGTTCCGTGATTAATGAAGGAAGAGATGTGAAAAAAATTTAAGAGAAAAGCTTAGGTGAAGGATGAGTGAAGAAGGAAAAAGGTCATTGATAAAGTCATAAAAAGATTTTTTTACTTATCAATTGTTTAAGATTTTCTTTTTAGTTATAATTACATTGGTAATTATTATATTCTGTAGGGATAGAAATGTCTTTTTTAGCACTTAGAAAGTAAGTGCAAAAAAATAAGCTCCAAGTTGGAGCTTACTTTTTTGCACTTACTTTGACCCCACTTACAAGTGATATTCACTTATTAAGTGAAAAAACAAACGACCTAAAATTGCCGGCCCGCACTTATTAAGTGATTTAATCACTTAATAGGTTTTCGGGCGGGCGGGCGGACTCTATCGGGCAGACACTATCGGGCGGGTAGCGGACGGGCTTTTCAGGCCGAGACTCGGATTTGAGCCCCTGTCTGAATCCCGGCCCTATAAGCCCGAGCCATCGGGCCGGGTAAGCCCGACTCGGGTTGGCTACGGGTAGCGGTCTCCAACGGTCCGGGCCGGACCCAGGGCCTCATACCGTTTTTTCAGCCCTAGTCGGGACTCACCGGTATCGGTCGGACGGTATCGGGGCAAACCACCTAATTTACAATTAAATAATACCTAAATGAAAGGTTAAAATTCTGAGATTTCATTAACTATTCTTATACTTATAAATACCACTTAGTCACTTACAATTTACAAGTAAGATTGCAGTACTTCCAACAAAAAAAAAAATTAACATTACACTATTGGCGACATTTAAATTACAAAAACACAAAAGTGAAGGCAGAGAGAAGAACTTGAAGTGAAGAAGAGAGTCGAGAGATACGAAAGGGGAAGACACAGAGATGAAGTTGAAGTGAATAACGAACTAGGGTTAGCTGTTTACAACTTAGAACAGATGAAGTGATGAATGGAGGCAGAGAGCGAGAGAGATGATTCAGATGAAGGTGCGGCAAATGAAAAGAAGGGAGGTGTTTAGATGGTTTATATGGGGGAGGGTAGAATGTTATGGACTCTAGGATTTTAATCTAACGGTTGTGCATCATACTCGATTGGCTCCAAATATCAACCGTTGGATTAACCCTAATTTACTACGGGTAGCGGGCGGTCGGTCGGGTAGGTAGTTAATTCCGTACTTAATGGTCGGGCCTATCAATATTAACCATCGGTCTTTAATCGGACGGGTTAATCGGTACGGTCACCCGGTCAAAGGGCTATGACCAGTTCCCGACTGCTAACTACCCGACTGACGGTTTGGGCTTTTCCCGTCACGGGTATCGGGTACCCGCGATACCTAACGGACCTGGGCGGACCCAAGCGGGTACCGGGCTTCGGGGCCATTATCCCACCCCTAAGAGAAATAACAAGTTGGATTATACAACTCTTCAGACTTGTCAACAGTTGGTAGCCCAAGTGGTTCCAAGGTGTTGACATAAACTCCAGAAATCCCCGGAGGTCCCAGGTTCGAATCCCAGAGAAGGTGGAATCTTTGGTTATTTGAATTGGGGTTATTGGGGTGTAAATAATGTTGTTGGGCTTTACGCCATGTCTAACGACATATGTAGATCGTAGTCGACTTCCAAAAAAAAAAAACTCTTCAGACTTACTACTCGTAAACACTTCAATGACATGTGCTGAAGCTATGCAACAATCTTACAGTAGCGAACAAACTCGTTAACTAGACTCGCCGGATCTCAGGGCGGTGCCATGAGAACAGTAGCAACTTACTCAGCTTTATCAGAAATCGTAGAGATGTACTTCTATGAAACTTGTGCGTTTCTCAAATGACATGAATGTGGAGATGGTAAATCAAATGAATGTAAAGACCTGTGGAAACAATGTAAAAGAAAAAAAAATCTTCCTAATGCAGATATTTCTTTCAATATGTTTCTTACTTCAGATACAGATCCACGTTTGTTGCGTACTGTAAAAGAAAAAAAAATCTTCCTTATGTGGCATATTATATAATGCACAAAATTTTCTCAAAGAAATAAATAAAACGCAAAAGTGAAATGGACCACAAAATACTAATATTTTTTTGTGGAAGGTCCAAAATATGACTTTTGTAACACAATAAAATAAGTTCACTGTTAACATAGAATATGTCAAAAGTCAAAAAAGATACAATTTATTGAGTATTGAACAAATATATTCCTACATATATCTACTAATTCAATCTAGTAGTGACACATTCATGTATTTGTACGAGATAAAAACAAGTAAAAAAATAATAATAATTTTTTTCTTAGTTTATATTGTGTTTCAACTTTAAATTCAGTATGTTTTTTTTTTTTTGGACTAATCGTCCACCGACCCATCCAAAGTGGTTTGGCAGTATAACAATGGTTTTTTTTTTTTTTTTGTTGAACATATAACAATGGGGGCTTTCATCAAAAGAAAATGGGGGCTTTCATCAAAAGAAAAAAAAATATAACAATGGGGGTTTTTTTTTTTTGTTGAACATATAACAATGGGTTTTAGAAATTGAAAAAAAGCAAGTAAAATTGTAAACGCACCACAAATTGAAATGAAAAAAAATTTGTTGGAGGGTGTGATTGCGGTAATCCTTGTGAAGTTCTGGAACCCTCTCTCGTCCTTTTGGTAGAATTCTTCTTCGTCTTTTTCACTCCCTCTTCTCTTTTCCCTTGAAAACCCCAACTCTACTAAACGAACGATCGTCTTAACTAACAATGGCGATTATTTCTGATTTTGAAGAGGAAGAAAATCACAATCAAGTTCACAAGAGAAAAACCTCATCTTCTTCATTTTCCGAATCTTCTGGAAGCTCCTCCATTGGACCTTACGATGGTATTCTGAAGTCCATCCTCGATAAACAGACTCCATTAACAGTTATTGAAACTGTTTTTGATTTTCTTCGCCGGAAATCTGATCTGTTTAAGGACGATGAAGTCGACAAGAAAATTTCTGCTCTGGTTTCTGCTGCTAAAGAGAAGTACAATGCGGACGAGGATAGTAAGACGAAGAAGAAGAAAGCCGAGGAAAGAGGTTTAAACGATGGCGGCAAGGCTGAGAAGCGGTTCAAAGAGGCGGAATCGTCCGTACCTACTCAGGTAGAAGTGACTGAGAAAATTGCTTCGTCGGAGGAGGAGAGTAAACCGGAGAAGAAAGATGATCCTACTGTTACAGGTTTACTTCTACTCTTCTGTGATTACTCTCTCTAGCTGCTGTTTTGTTTCTTATTTTTAGTTCAACTCTGCTGCTGACTTAATAGTAAAAAACTTTGAAACCCTATTTTCAAATCTTACTCACTCAAATCTTGTCTAGTATGTGAGCTTGTATGAAGCAACAAAAACACACCATTTGAATTGTTAGGCATTTCTAGGGTTTGTAGATTGAATGCTTCAAGTAATAACTTAAAGTCATAAGAGCAAGTCCAACCTCAGGCCCAAAGAGAATTGCAAACCCACCCACATTTGGATTTGGGATTTCCACTTAGGAGGAAGAGCATCCACCTAGGAAGTCAGTAATGTGTTTCCTGATATATTCCTGTTGTTCCAAACACTATTTAGAATACCATTCCTACTAATCCCGTCTCACTCCTGAGCTCTAAACATCCCATGAGAGTTCATCAACTCATTTTAGGTGAACGATTATTCTGGTTTGAAGTTTAGTCTCTAAGCTTCGTTACTTCGTACTTGTGAAAGAAGTCCATATATTTGGGTGCATCTTCTCCATTTTTAAGCTTTGGGAGTCGTTTTAAGTTTTGGATCCACAAGTCGAGCTTTATGTAAGTTTTTCACGAAGAGTCCGTTATGGGAAGTTCTCACTTTTTGACGGTGAAGGCAACTTTGGAGACTTGGAGTTTATCGATATTCATCTCCATTGGGTTGTTCTAGCTATAAGAATGTATATTCAATTACGATAATCTGTTTCAGAGGGATATAGGTCATGTTTCAATCTATTGTCTAATTGTCAGATTTACAACTTCCACTGCCATCTCGAAACCCTAAGCCCTACATGTCTATACACTAAACAAGGAAAAACACATTTTTGGCTATATCACAATGTTCCCTATGTTCTACTACCTAGATGAATCTGCTAAAAACCTAATCTTCTTGTCATGAATTCAATTTTTACAATCTGAGCAGCTCCAAACAATGGCAATGGCCTGGATATGGAGAAGTATTCGTGGACCCAAACCCTGCAAGAAGTCACTGTCAATATTCCTGTTCCCAGTGGAACTAAATCGAGGTTTGTTGCTTGTGAAATAAAGAAAAACCATCTGAAGGTTGGACTGAAGGGCCAGCCACCTATTATAGACGTAAGTCCTCTCACCATCGTTTCCTTACTTTCGGCAATTGTACTCCGATTTCTGCTGACTTTGGCATCTTCTTAATTTTCATCCAGGGTGATCTTTTCCAATCTGTCAAGGTCGACGATTGCTTTTGGAGCATAGGTAAATGACTACACCCAGAAATTTGTCGTTTAAGAGTATCATGAAGTGCGATGTTTATTGGATAACAACGATATAATTCAGAAACTGTGTATTCTATTACAGAGGATTCGAAGTTCATATCAATTCTACTGACTAAGCATAATCAGATGGAATGGTGGAAATATTTGGTGAAAGGTGAACCTGAGATCGATACTCAAAAAGTGGAACCTGAAAACAGCAAGCTCTCGGACTTGGATCCTGAAACTCGCCAAACTGTGGAGAAAATGATGGTAGTTTCTCAATGCTGATTCTCTTTTTCTTTTTTCACCTTACGCTATGGTTCATATGATTAGTATGTCGGACGTATTGGAGCGCTGCAATCTGTTGTTGTTTTAAATTTTGATGCTCTGATCAGTTATTATAGTTCGATAAAGATTTCTCGCCATTGTTGGGGTTTCTTAGTTGCTGATAGCAATTCTTTTGCAAGTATTGATACTTCATGCCATATTGCAGTATGATCAGAGGCAGAAGTCCATGGGTCTTCCTACTAGTGATGAGATGCAGAAGCAAGATATTCTTAAGAAATTCATGGCTGAGGTAAATAAATTCTCTCTCTCTCTCTCTCTCTCTCTCTCTCAACACAGGATGATAACTCATGTTTTTTTTTACCGATTGCAGCATCCTGAAATGGATTTCTCAAGAGCCAAACTAGCTTAGAGTTCTTGCCATGCCTTGGAGAGGAGTATGGATTCACCGGCTTTTTCGAAGATAAAGTTTCGGAGCTGGTATTTTTGTGCAGTTTAAGTGTAATGGATCCTTTCCCTTTCCAAACTGAGTAGAAGGAAATTATTGTTAAAAATAGTAAAGATGAAATGGTAAAAACATTATTCAGGAGGAGCAAAAAACTCAAATATGCATTAGTCATCCCAAAATTGATAAAGGTCATATAAAACTGCTTCTTCATCAACTTCAAGTGTGCAACCACCATTGTTATCTTGTTTTTGTAACTTCAATTCGGGAAGCATTTCAACCTACATTATTTTCTACTCGTAAACAATTCAATACTTCTCTGGTTCCCCAAGGAATTAACTGTGTAAACTCGTTGAACTGAATATACTTATATGGAACAAACTTCTTTGATATTAAGCCTTGAGTTGCTTGAATAATTGTCCAGGTGCCATCCACCAGCCTTTGCAACTTCTATTTTGGGGGAGGTGCCTTAAGTTGCTTGAATAATTGTCGAGGTGTCATCCACCAGCCTTTGATGCAGTGGTTGGACACCCTTCTTAACCCCACGAGGTGGTAGGATCGAGTCTCTGTGGAAACAGTTTGTCATCAAAATTTATCTCATGTAATTTAAACTATAAATAATGTAATAATTTGTCGAGCTTTAGACCCCTTTGTTGTTGAGTTTTAGGCCTTTTTCGTCTATGGTTTAAAATTAGGCAGTTACCACCGTGCTTATTACATCTTCATGATGTATCAATGCCTTGTAACGACTAAAGTAAATCGTAGTCGAATTTTTGAAAAAAATAATTGTCGAAGTGCCTATAAAATTTCAAACTGGTATAACTCTCCCCCAAACATAAAGCCCTCGAACACAAAAAAATCAAGATGGCACTACTTAAAACACGTGGCAGTAATCTATTCATGCACATGGATTTTGATACGACTGACAAACACAAGAGTTGTCGCATAACGATTCAAACGTTCATTTCATTTCTTCAACCAAAAAAAAACAGGTAAACGGAGGATGGTGAACAAATAAAGAGAACAAGAACGAAACCCTAGATTAACATTTTAATACTTCATTTTCTTTCAAGATTCATACTCACAATAACAAAGAAGGTAACTTAGCTACATATAATTATCTCTTTTTTTTTTCATTTGATTGAAAAATTAACTATCGGTGTTTTCTCTTGAAACCCTAGATCCATTCTATACAAAAGAATATGAAAATGTTCTTATTAGTCTCCTTCTATAATTAATGTTTTCAAGTTTGATTGTAAGCTTATTACTGCAATATTGAGATTCTCTAGAAGCAGTTTTAGAATGAAATGATGTCTTTCTAGTAATGAAACTGTTTTTTTTTTGTTTGTTTGTTTAGGTTTTTGTCAAATGCTTGTAGTAGGGTTATTGTTAGATAAAAATAGAATCTTTTTCAAGTTTGGATTTAGGTTTAGGAATTATAAAATGTTAGCTTAGAAGAGTCAGAAACTTCACAATGCAAATGTCAATTGAAGGTTAAGGCTGAGAATGTATGAAAAATGTTTGACTTAGAATTGTGCCCCCCCCCCCCCCCCCTCCCCCTCCAAAAAAAAAAATGGCATGAGTTTGACCCGTACAGGTTTGTATTGAAGAATACAGGTGCTTTTCATGCTAGTCATATTGCATGCATCCAACAATTCATGCATGTTTAAGACAGTTTTGTTTAATTTTAGTGTTATGGTATTGTCCTTGTTTAAGGGGGAAAGTGAAGTAAAAAATAGTAACAGAATAACAATTAGAGAAATTTGGGTTGGACTTATCTAGGGTCAACTTCGAACTAGTTTACTAGACTCGTATGCCGATTGTTGAAATAAACTGCAGAATTACTGAACCAGAATAAGCTTACTTTCTTGTATAGACACTGGTACTGAATTTTGAAATGTTCTCGGTAAGACTCCAGAAGTAGGAAGGTCAGTGTAAGATGTTGTGTATGATTACTGCATTGGAAGCTACTCGTAGTTAAGAAACAAACAATGATTTGAATCGAGATATGTAAAAAATAAAATTGTATAAATTTAGGCATTTGTAATCATTTTCTTAACGTTTTTGAACCCTATACCGTTTCTCTCGAGTCATTTTTATGGGGTTAAGAAATGCTATTAGTTTTTGTTAGCAAATAAAATGAATGGCTCATATTTCCTCTAAACGACCTCTCAAGTTACGATCTTATATTTGTATTATGTATTATTGTACTATTGTATATGACAAACTACTATTAAATTCTTATGCTTCGTTATGTTAGTTAACTATATAAGGACATAGGCTCATTACATACAGAATTTTCCCAAACACATAAATCTGCAGTATGAAAACGTAGAGACACGAATCTAGTTCTCGCCTAAAGCTAGGGCACAAGTCAAATTTCCAATAAAGTTTAAGTTAAAATGGTTTTGTCCTCTAGATCCGAGCACATTTGTAACACAGTATGGAAAAACCTGAAGGAGCAGTACCAATTTTGTATGCTGCTGATCCTTGTCCTTGATATTCATCAGATTTTGCTTACCATATTTATCATCATTTATACATTCTATACTAAGGTATACATATTTCTAGTTAATGGTTTTCTCCTCCTCAGGTGCAGATACCCTTTTGAAGATCACAAGAATCGAGGAAAGAGGAGCACAAAGGTCAATGGCTTCTCCAAGGGAAATATTTGGTTTTGCAGGCCCAGTTCATCTTACGGCTATTGACTGGTAAAACTTTATCCCATTCGTCTCTGCTTTCTATAGTTATCTCCTTTTTTTTCCTGAAAGCAAATGGTTTCCTCCACTTGACTTGAAACTTACTATGGGTATTGAAGTTTGATATGATCTAGTTGAATAGGTTTAACTAACGCAGATTGAGCTTTAGAATAACTGGTCATTCATTTGTTTGATGTTTAATGCTTGTAGACATTTATAACATTCTACGCTTATATTTCGTTGTTTTCAAGTTAATGATCAAGTACTGAGATGATATATTTGCAGGAAAAATACATATCATCAAAGATCAGTAGCAGCAAGCTTGGTTCAGGCGGTTTATGTCTTAGAGAGAGACCGGCAAGCAAATCGCCAAGGGCCCAATGCTCTTGCTCCTCCTTGGTGGGAGTTCTTCCATTTTCATTTGATTCGAACACTTGTTGATGAAGTCGATTCCTCCATATTTGGTGCTATCTACGAATACAAACCATATAGTAGTGATTGTGTCCACTTGACACATGGTAATGGCAGTATGCAGTTGATACAGGGTGCTGCTCCACGGCACGTGATTGCCTTCCGAGGCACAATCACTAAAGGAGATGCTTTCTCACAAGACCTTAAATTAGACATTGAGTTGATCAAGAATGGACTTCACTTGAGCCCACGATATGAAGTCGCAGTTCAAGCTGTTCGCAACGTGGTTGCTTCTTCTGGAGATATGAATATCTGGTTAACTGGCCACTCTCTTGGATCAGCCATGGCACTACTCGCTGGAAAGGAAATGGCTAAGACGGGTATATATCTTGAAGCCTTTCTTTTTAATCCGCCGTTCTTCTCGGCTCCAATCGAAAGAATTAAGGATAAGAGGATAAAACATGGGATTCGAATTGCTGGTAGTTTGATCACAGCAGGACTGACTATAGCTATGAAAAAATACCACCATAAGCCTCGTTCAGAGGATCCATTTTTTGCTTTATCCCCATGGATGCCATGTTTGTTTGTGAATCCATCTGATCATATCTGCTCGGAGTATATTGGTTATTTCGAGCACAGGACGAAGATGGAGGAGATTGGAGCAGCAGGAATTGAGAGGCTGGCAACCCAGAATTCGGTAGCGGGTCTTTTCTTTAATGCAGCTGGAAGGGAATCGGAACCACTTCATCTCCTTCCTTCAGCCAATCTGACTGTTAATTCAAGCCCATCTAATGATTTCAAACAAGCCCATGGAATTCACCAGTGGTGGAATCCACATTTCCAAATGGAATCTACGCTATATCATTACAGATAGTTAGTTCCCAGGAGTCAGGTACATATGCTCATTCATTAACCGAACTCTATATTCTATAAACACTTCCTTGTTACAGTTTTATATTGACATACATATCATCTAGCTTCTATTAATTGAAGAAGGTCCAAAATAAAAAAAACTTGCTTCAGTTTTCTTGATTGATAGGAATTTGATCATGGGATAGATCGAAAGAACGAAGAACTGCAATTTTTTCTTAGATACTTTATGGGAAGATTGAAGGATTCTAAATCTGATTATCACGGTAATACCAGCAGACAAGTCAAATTGTGCAAGAAGAATGACTGTTTTCTTCTATCGTTGCAGATATTATTATCGTGAATCTTGTGAACGGAGGAGGGGTCATTCTTCTTGTTGGGGTTACTAACCCACTTTATTTTGTGCAACATTTGGTACGCGAATCTCCCTCGCCCTTATATTCTGAAGTGGATTGTTCGAACCATAGTGGGGCTTAAACCCTTTGGACAGTTTATAATCATCATGATTATCAGATAAATCTTTATACACAACTTTGAATCAATTTTGGCGTGAATTTTTTCATTCTTTATTGATGATGTTCTGTTATTTGATACATCTCATATAAAGTATTGTTCTTTTTTCCTTATTTGACGATTTGGAAGGTGATTCATTAGATTTATTCTTCTGCTGCTTCTGCAACTCATTGGGTTAAAATTGTTCATAATGTGAAGAAACCTCTATTAATGAAGCTTTGTCCTGAATAAAGCTATGAAATCATGAATAACTAACTATCAGCAGAGTTGTGGTTTGTCTACTACTTCTTTTACTAAAAGATTAAGAATTGTGGTTCCTACTTTTTTTTTTCTTTTCTTTTCGGGTGCCTCTTTGTGTGGTTTCACATCAGTCTAGATGTTCTTCCAACTCCAAATTACAATGTGAGCCAAAATCGCAATTGGATTGTGGTACTGCTGGAAGGAGAGATTTGACATTGTTTTTAGAAACAAAACCCCATCTATTAACTCAGTGATTAACAATGCAAATTGGTTAATTCATCAAATGAGTTATAAAAAGAGAGCAGAAGAAATATCATATCAGTAGATTGAAGGAAATTGCATACAAATCATCAACAACAAACTGCAATTAGTTGATGGAGAGGCTATCGCTCTAAAAGAAGTTATCAGGAGGGCCATTGATTTCAAGATTAGAAAGGTGGCTTTTTGGGAGGACTCCGGGATTATCATATCGGGGAATATTCTACTTTTCAAAGAACATTGTATTTCTCGGACCTAAAAAGCTTTTGTCCCAATAAACAAATTCTAGATAACATCGTGGTGACATATGGTTCACTCCATGCATATTTCGAAGGCGAAAAGAGAAGAGTTCTCTTTGAAAATAGATATGGCCAAAGTCTATGATCGAGTGAGTTAGCCTATTTTAGAAAAAGTGTTACCAGCTACTAATTTTGGGCTTAAAAATGGGCCATAACAGTTTGGAGCTTAGATTGTAGGTGCATGACCAAGCTTAGTGAGTGTCGAGACCTTTTGGGTGGACTCCCACAGCTTTCGCCAAAAACAAAACTTTGTATCTGTTGGTCTTGAACCTCAGTGTCGAAGCATGGATAATATTGACAATTGCTAAGATTTGGGGCGTTAAACCAGCCTGCTTGTGCTAGTGTAGATAGCCATTGGGCATTTAGGCAGCACCTAGGCCAACTTAGCCCAGGCTTTTGAAAACGCCAAGCCCACCGATGAAGCCTCTGATAGTTAGTGGGATCGTGAGATCTTCTTAAGCAATGGTGGATTAAACGATGACCCTTTGAGGCTTTGAGCTCAATACATATTCACTCCTTTCAATGAGCTTTATTTGAGTTGTCTATAGTTTAAGAGTTTCATCCCATACCTATAATAGATACTCTTTTTTGTAGGTTGGGTTGCTGCAGTCCTTTCTTCTATTGTCCGAAATTATCTTATTGATTCCGACAGGGGAATGTGCCTGGAGAGTCACCCTAATTATCTTCCAATAATATCTCTCTCATATCTCAATATTAAATATATCTTCTATATCTTCCAATATTTTGGACTCATCTTGATCGTCAGATCTCTTCATGTCAATCCTTCTCATATCTCAATAAAGTTAGAGATACAATGCGATTATTTGGCAAATTGGAGACCGGACATCAATTAAGATTACATATGAAATGAATTTAACTTCAAAAAGATAAAAAAAAAAAGTATGTTTTGAGAGAAACACAAACTTGATGTGCTTCTAAGTACGGGTGTGATAAAGATATTACCTGGATCTGGAATAGTGTTTGTGATGATTTTGTTGTTAGTAAATTAAAAAAACTCCAAATAGTTAGTGTCGTATCTCTCTCTCTCTGTCTCATCTTTGTTTTTTGGAATACGTACCTCCACAACCACAACTACTAGCTTTATGTGCTAGAAACAAATAAAAGGGGGACAATGAACAGAATCAGCATCAACAAATAGAGATTGTGATAGAAAGAGCCATCAATTTTGGCATCTCCTTGCTCAGTTGCTTGCCAGGAAAGATGAAAATGATAGGTTTAATCGGCCAAGGTGTCTCTATTCATGAGCTTGTTCTTATATGCCGCCTCCCCGGCCTAACCAATTGACTTAACAAGTAAGAAACAACATATGTGTGAGTAAAATATTCATTTCTTTTTTCGGCATATGTCAGTCCCTTTGCGGTCAACTTACCCTTTTCGGTACGATATCTTACTAGTTCTAAATTTGGTTCATCTTAAAAAAATTATGTTCCATCTGTTAGCTTGCTTTGAGCACCGAAAATATTTGTGATAGAATGTTGGATGAAGCCGCGAGTTATTTCTTAAAAGACACAAAAGGAACTAAAATGTTTATGTTGTTGAAGATCTTCAATAGTTGAGGAATTTGAATAGATTATAGGCCACATGGTTCAAGTTGTTGAGATTGTTGTTGGAAGTTTGGTGTTGATTTTGTTAGCTTTCATTGAAATTCACAAGTTTTATGAGATTTTGATTAATGTAGTGTCAGTGTGTCACCCATCAATGTAATGCCCCCACCATGTTACTTGTTGGAAGAGACCATTGCCAAGAAAAGAAAAACAGAAGAAAAGAAAGGAGAAAAGAGATAATTCATCTTATTTTTAGATTATGTAATTTTCTAACATTTTTAAAGACCATTTGTCATATATCATAATTTACATCATACCCCCGAGGTACATATAAGACGTGAATTCTTCGTCGTTACAGACTCACGTTACAGGCTCACTCAACAGATAGTTCAACTTGTTATCTTTTCCTCTTTGTATCTCTCTCAATTTCTCGACCATCTTCTCTACACATGAACACGTTCATTTTCAGTCTCTGTTGTCACAGAAGACAAGAGGATGATCAGTCTCCCCTATTGTCTAATAAGATCATGACATTTATCAAGAAAAAACATGAGAAATTTTTTAGAGAAAAAAAAAAGGAAAATGGGAAGTCAAAATAAATATTGTTAATAGATTTGTTAGAAGACAAACATCGGAGTTGACCAAAATATATAAGTCAAAAAATGAGGTTGCTACAATTATGATGTCGTATAGGATTAACTAAAAAATTATTGAATTTTGCAACATTTAGAAATGGAGTAGATAATATACAATTATTTTCCGAAGGGGTTAAACAGTAAAAGAAAGACAGTAAGAGGGCACTAATTGAATTGTCTATTATCTCATGCATCGCGCTGTACCTTACACTGATAGTCCCGCTACAAAAGCCACCCCAGTTGAAGGCAGCCAAGACGACCCGAAAATAAATCGACCCACCGTAAATTTAGCTGCTTCTATTGCTGAAGTTATGACCCGATATCCACTCCATTTGACCCGTTGCCCGACTCCAGAACCCGGCCCATAATCCATATATTCTCCATAATACAAAGTATCTAGAGCAAAAGTATCGTTCCATTCTAACCAACCACGTGGATGAATGTGATCACCCATATACGATAACATATAAACAGTTCTAGAATATAATTTCCATGGTCGACCCAGATACGTCGATATATTTGATTTCACTTTCTCCAGATCTGGTGTAGCTAATATTTTACAATTATGTATTGAAATTCCAGTATTTTGATTTGGATCTTTTCTACCTTGGGCTGTAATAGTATTCTTCTGTAGCCCAGTTGTACTTCGAGCGTAAATGTTACAACTCTGTAAAACGACTGCAGCATTTCCAAAAATAAAATCAACGGTGCCGTAGATATCACATTCCCTGTAAAATTGACGTTGTGAATGCACGTATAAAGTATCCTGATATCCTATTATATTACACCTATATATGACAGCATGATCTGCCCCAATTCTCAGGGCAACGGCTTGGTGTTTTTCGGGGCCTGCCCAATTCTCAAATGTTATATCTCTTGCCATGAATCCGGCCCCAGTTGCGGCTGCAAAGAGGATGATAGAAAAATGAAGGTTAGTTGGCTAGAAGTACCTGAATTCTATTTGATATGAATCTAACTAGTTGATTTTTGATTTTTTTTTGTTGAAATGTCATTTGATCATGTGTTTATTATTGAGGGAAATCTTTTGCTTCCCCAATCGACTCACTGAAAACAACTCACATATAGTCGTATCATGATTCTGACCACATATTTTGTAGTTCTCGCCATATTATTCACTTTTAATTGAGGAAAAGAAAAAACCTTTATGATATGATGGTGATGGGTGACACCCATGCATGCATGCCATCAGTGTGAGGTGCATGCATTCATGCAATCCATGATCCATGTTGTTATCATGCCACCAAATGCTTGGGCATTGGCACATGGGTCATGGGTGTAGTACCAAACCTTACCATCTTAAGTTTAGAAATCAAGAGTACAACTTTGCAGTTTGACCTTAGTAATCATTAAGACTACTGAGAAAATTTATGAATTAAGTACCAGTTTGCGAAAGAGATTAATAATTATGGTATCTGAATTTTCTGATGAAATAATGGTATTTCATCTATTTATTTTTAAAGGTAGATTCCGATAAAAAAGAACTCCTATCCTTCATACACCTTTGAAAAAAGTATGCAAGTTGATGTGCTATTGTATTTGGGGTAGCTACCCTTCCTCTGTGGGTCCTTTCCCCACAATAGAAGGTTAGGTGCCAAAACTTCTAAACTTCCTTCGTGGTCCTATCATATTTAATTTTTTGAATATCAAAAAGTTTATAATAATATCGAACTAGTAAAAGTTAGATATTATGAAAGGAGTCTTACCAAAGGAAGCAGTGTGAAAAGTGGTGAGCCCATCCATAACGCTTTTTCCACCAGAAATGACTGTTTTACCTTTACCATCTCCGATAAACATCAAATTCATCTTTTTCTTTCCCACTTTCAAAAATTCCTCTTCGTACCTACATAGAACACAAACATATTATATACCAATCGAGTCCCTCTGTTTCCTATGAATGACCTTTTAAACGATAAACTAAATCCTTTTAAAAAATATACATAAGTGGGGTGACGTGAGATATGAGAACGACATGGCTTCTATAATTGTGGGTCATTTACATGTAAAACCTATTGATGGATGTAAAAGACGTGTAAGAAATAAAAAAAAAATCAAGGAAATTGGACGAGAAAATTGGTGGACTCCCATAATTTTTCACAATGGCAGCGAAATGTCCTACTCTGTGGCCGTAATGTATCGTGGGCGAACGTGAATGGGCTATGTCAAGTCGGCACAACCCAAGCTAAAACTCTATCTAGATTAGGGGTTGAAATGCTAAAGAGAACAAGATATCATCCTAGCCAGTAACAATGCCAACTATCATGTAGCAATCAAGAATATTTAATTTGTATATAATTACCTTCCTGCCCTTATGTAAATAATTGTTCGGTGATAACTCTTTTCCGGAGCGGCTTTAATCGCTGCACTAATCGTTTTATATGTTCCGTCGCTTCCGTTACTGTCTTTTGACACTACAATATCAGCTTGTAACGCCGATATGGGCGTATCCAACATTCTTCTCTCTTTCCTTGTCATCCATGTCGGAAAACCACTCTTATCCATAGCAAAACCACCTCCCAACAATCTCCTCCTCCTATTTTGAATCGGAATACCACTAAACTCATCCTCACCACCACTTGAATCGGAATAAATCGCCAAACTATTACTAACTAACTCACCAAGATCTTTCAATTGTTGAGATATCTGATTCTTTACATACCCATTATTCAAATCTTCAAATCCTTCCGTACACGTGTCATGATTTGTTAGTGCAGCACTAAGCCACGTCATCACATCATCAGGTGACCCTACTTTTTCTTCATCGGACGTTGTTGATAAAGCGACTAAATTTAACGAACGTGAGAGCTGATCCATCGAATCATCTAATAACTCTAAACAGTCCTCGTATGCTGACCGTACACGTTTCTCCATATCTAAATTAGTAATTTCTGAAGCGTCGGAAAAAGCTCTACCGACATGGACGAGGGTCATGTTCACCGAAATATGAACGAGGTCACGTTCACCTGCGGTGAGTGAACCAGGAAAATCGACCAGCGAGTTAACACAGAGATCGGGGTACCGAGTTTTACTACAAGTTTTGGAAATTGCTTGTGTGGGTTTTCTCTGAACGATAGATTGAGATGAATCCGAATCTTTGGTTCGGATACGAACCAAAGTTATAGCGGAGACAATACAGGCGAGAAGAAGGAAGAGAGATAGAAGAGAGAGAAGAAGTAATTTACGTTTTCTTTTGGGTTGTTGGGTTGATGATGATGAGGTTTGCTGGGTCGGATTAATATCAGCAGATTCTTTGCGAAATGAAGGAATTGAATCAATCAATTTGGAAAATCCGAGCCTATCATATCCCATTTTTCAGATAAGTGATGATGCTATAGCTTCTTCCTCTCTCTCTCTAAAATTGATGAAGAGAGAGTGAAGAAGAAGAAAAAGAAGGGTAGAGAAAGAAAGAAGAAAAGGAATTAAAAGGGGGGATATGAAATTCGGTTAGGAATTTTGTAAGTGACTTTATAGTAAGAGAGAGAGAGAGAGAGAGAGAGAGAGAGAGAGAGAAAGAGAGAGAGAGAATAATGGGAGTGGGTGTGGAGGTGCTGTCGATGGATACCATTAGCTATTGTTCTGAATTTAGTGTACAATAAATAGTAAGAGTAAAACCAACAAGATTAGAGAGAGAGGGGAGAATATGACACTCCTCTCTCTCTCTCTCTCTCTCTCTCTCTAATGGAATAATTATAGACCATGACAAGAGAGTGTTTAAGCTCTTTGTGTAAAAGTTGAAAAGTAAGAGATGAATAGTTTTAGTTCATGGGAAAGGCAATTTGTTTTCAATTAACAATTATACTCGACTAACAAAGCTACCACTCCCTTTAACAAAAAAAAAAAAAAACAAAGCTACCACTCATATACCACATAACTCTTTAATAGTTTAATATTGGATTTTTTTTTTTTTTTTTTGTTGAACTAACTTTTTGATCTTGGATAACAAAAAAATTAGGAATGACCAGTGCACCATGGAGATCAATTCCAAAGACTATTTAACTTCTGTTCCATCACATGGACTAATTAATTTTATTTTATTTTTGGGTCAATTTCAATTGGACCCACAAATTTATGACCGACCGAAAAATTTGGCCTTCTATTTATGACCAACTAGAAGATTTAGTCCTAATTTGTCTTTCAATTTAGCCCCAATATCTTTGATTAAGTTGAAACGTGACCGTCGATGTTTTCTTTTGCTTTTTCACTCTACTATTCTTGGAAAAGAGTCCTCAATAGAAGTCAATCAGCCATCTGTGGGAGACTTTCATCATCTTCATGTGTCTCTAGAACAAAAACCCATGGATTTCATGCAGTTTTTCCTCTAGAGAGAAAAATGGCCTTGAGGATGGAATAATATATTGACTATTAAGTTTGACTAATGAAATCAATCTTATAACTCTTGTATGCTAAATTAGAACATCGTCACATATGAAAGACAAATTTTTCAGTTAATCACAAATTCTAATAAAAAGTAATTAACTTTTTTTTTTGTAGTGAAATTAGCCCTTATGCTAAGAGTAATTGTATTGATGACACAAATTGACATAAAACAACTTGTCAAGCCCAAGTTGAACAAAGTTGTAGGCATATATATGTGGATTAAGGACAATCAACCATAGCTAAATTAACCCAATCTTTAATTTTGTACAACATTAATTTTTCTTTCAGATTTTTATGTGGAGTTTATATGAACATGTTTTGGTTGAAACTCGTATGAACATGGTATAGTCAATTGGCATATGTTTCAATTTTTCAAACTATTTTCATCCTAATAAAATCACATGGTAACAGTTAATGTGTATAAACTAGAATGGGTTTTGATTGGTTTTTCTCTTTCTTTTCCTCTTTTATAGTTGGATTCATAATAATAAGCCTTCAAAGAAAGGCCAACAGTGGACCTAATAACAATAAGTTAATGATAGTTAATCTTCACCTAACATAACAGTTAATGATAGTTAATCTTCACCTAACATAACAATGGTCGATGCTGTAATATTCGTTCTCTTTATGGTATACAAGTTCAAGTCTCTTTCAGCTTTTTGTTCAATTACTTAACTAATAAGAATGCCTCACAATATAGTTCTAGTTCTAGGGCAAGGATAGTAACTAGTCATTTGAAGTTTGCATATGAAATTTAAAACTTATGGTTCTTAGGAATTAATCAAAATGTGTATAAATTCGTCTAGATTGCGAGGATTATACATAAGAAAAATTGATTTAATGAATTTATACATAAGTAGGTACTGTCATTTGGTTTAACTCGTAAACTATGCGTATCTTTAAAGAAATATACAAAAGAAAAAACAACTAGATTTTGCCGTGTGGGTCAATCAGTTGATCATTTTAAGGTATGATTAACAGTTTAAGCATTATTACATTTTTCAAATTTAGATTTACATATATAGATTTGAATACAAAATAATTAATGGGCCCCTATTTAGAATATACTTTTGGGTGTCTTGGTGGACTATGAGTTGCTTAAACATAATGACAGTGTTATTTTTCTAATCTCATCATTCTTTCAAGATTATAAAATTTCAATTATGGCTTTCTTGAACAAGGCAAGTAATTTGGGGGAAATTCTTAAAATATCAAAAGCATAACCTCAAGCTATAATTTCTGTTGCAACAAAAAAAAGCTCTCATTTCTAACTAAAAACCCTAAAAGGTCTCACTTTCTTTTTCTATTTTTCATCTGTCCGTGTAACCAACAGTCAAGATTTAATTATGAAAGTTACTTTTCAAAAGGCAACCTAAAGAGATCAAAGTAGTAGATTAATTCCCAAAGAGCAAAATAGTTTATGGCAAACATAAATGATATACAAACGATCACACAACAAGAATTCTTATTTATTACGCGCATAATAGAGAGATAGAGTCACAGAGGAGGAACAAGCGAGAGAACGGGTTTTTCTTTTTCTCTCTTGCATAGGTGACCAGTTTAGTTTGTGTTTTGTTATGTATTATGTATTGTGTTTATGTGGTAACGATTATAATACGATTACAATAATAGTTATGGTAGAACTAAAGACTTTATAGGAGTGGGTAACATACATATTTTACCACCTAACTGGAATAAACTTAACCACACAAAATCCTTTTTTTACCCTCTGAGTCTCCGTACCTTTTTAATACTCAGCCACAAAATTAAACTTCATTACTTCCATCTGATATAAATTCCATATAACTAATATGATAGAATTTGAAAATTTTCTATTTTATTTTAAGAGGTACCTCGAAAGAACAAAGGTCTTTTTAAAAGAACTTCTTTTCACTTTTTTCGTACAGATAATGATAATCTATATGACTTGGTTTGGATCAAATCCATTTTGTAATCAAGTTAGTTATAGATACTTTCTTACAAAAGGAAAAGAAGGACTCATCACCAACTCAATTACTAAAAAGGAAAAAAGTGGATGGTGCATAATCTTAATGCTTTTGATATCGACAAAACTATTGATACCCTATAAAGTCCACTTAAGTTTGGCCGCTATATATATCTTTCTACTGGAAAAATCGGTGATCATATTTATATAAAAAAAGTATTGATATTTCACTTTAGTCCCAAATTTATCTCCACATTCCAATGTAAAGGTTTGTATAATTGTATCTCCTCCCATCTCAGTACATATGAAACAACTAAAGCCAGGCTAGTTAATAAATTTGCCAAAAATGTTGCCCTTCGTATTTCCGATTGTAACGTTTGATGGTTGGTATTCATCATACTGATGGAAAACGAGAGTAATAGTTTAAAAAGATAGCTCTCAATTTTTTTTTCTATAAGACAAATATCGATGCCATTTGAAAAATCGAGAAGATGCTTTTGATTGTAAAGGTTAGCAGTTGGTACTTATCTTATCAACGGAAAACCAAGAGTAACATTCCAAAGATTAGCTCTCAATTTTCCATTTACAAGCACTTTTAGAAGACTAGAACAAACATAGTATAGACAAGTCTGGAAGTTAGATATTAATCAATTTAATCCATATTCAAGTCACTTTCGACAGAGTAACCTTTTATTGGAAAATTATAGTTCTACCTTAAAATCAAACGATTGATTACAAGTATTTCAACCGAAAAAAAAATGAACAATTGGGTACAAGGGAGTACCATTTATGTGTTATAGCATCTTAAGGACTATTAGTGACCCTAAATATTTCAATTGCTTATGATACACTTTTTTAGCTTCTCTATTTTTAAACGAAACACTTGGTAGAAATGTTTTGCCCAAATGTGGAATAGACTTGGATTATGAATTTACGATCTGATTATGTAATTGGTTGTAGTTGAAAACCACCTCACTTGGGTGCCACCATGGGCCTAAGTCAAAGGCGCTCAAAAATGTCTTTAACTCCACACCTGCCAGGGGTGCCTTTAGTAATAAAGGGGGCACCATAGAACTTCCCTTTCCTCTTAACTAATGACTTGCAGCTTGCTCAAGCTAGAGGGAGCAATATAGAACTTCCCTTTCCTCTCAAGTCTTAACTAATGACTTGCTCAAGCCAGAGGAGGGCAAAAATAAACCGAAAACAAACCAAATCGGGAAAGTTTTTTGCATGATCAATCTAAACCGGCTTAGATTGGTTTGGTTTTGGCTTGAATAACTTAAAGTCGACCAAATCCAACCAACGTATTACGGATCCTATAATAGTACGTTAAAATGGTATATTTAGTAGTCTATAATATAGAATATAAGGTAATTCTATAAACTCATTCACATGATCTAAGAGTCATATTTTGAGGCCTATCTTAAGAAAGACGATCTTTTCCCAAATTGAAACTATGGTTAGGCTTATACTATTGAATCTTTTCATTTGTAATGATCGATATAAAGTTCATTTCATAGAAATATTTCAATGTTATCATGTTAGTTTATATAATGATGATGATATATTGAGAGGGATTGAGATATGCTATTTGGCCATGTTCATATGAACTCCACATGAAATTTTACATAAAAAGAGTTAGCAATATAAACACCACCACAATTATAGAGTTAGCAATAAATCAAGTATGAGTAATATTTCCAAGTTTGAACTTCAAAGAGTACAGGAACTAGTATGTAAAAAAGAAATAATTATGAATAGCAAAGTAAATGAATGCTAGTTAGGTATACTAAAAATACGTCTTATCGATGTAGATGGCGAAGCAGAGCTTGGATCCACTTTCGGCTGGTAATCTAAAGCACCAAAGAAGAACTTGATCAAGAAATGGTACCATATTCAATTTGTCAACCATCTTATTCCAGTCCTTTGTGAATACGTATTTGTTGAGACTTTTCCATCTCTTGAAATCAACTTCCCATTTTATACCCTTATGATCAATCACCGTTACACTCAGACCTTTCTTCCTCTCGTTCTTGTTGTTGTTATTAATCACCATTGCATTAAAACTTCTATTCCTCTTCTTCTTGTTATTGTTATTGTTGTTGTTGTCACTTGAAGTGGTAGTAGTAGTAGTAGTAGGGATGGAGATAAGAGCATTTTGGTTTTCTTCGGTTGTCATGGAAATAAGAGCGATGTCCTTTTCTTCAGTTGTCATGAGCTCTTCTAGTGCTTGACAACGAGGGAAGAAGAATCTATTTAGTTTGGAATTTGTATCGCTTCGAGTAAGCCGCTTTGATGTTAGAAACAAGGGTGTTGAACCATTTAGTTTATGAGTAATGATCTTTTGCATATTATGAGGCATTATTGGTGGTAGCATTAATAGTGGTGGTGGTGGTGTAGTCTTCTTCTTATTCTTGTGTTTCTTCTTTGTGGCATATTTTTTGTGTATAAAACCATCCTTTATGAGTCGGTTCCGAAGGGAAGTTTTCAGAGCAACTGTCATAAGTATGTTTGAAGAACAGGGGAGACTAGGAGTTGATGAATACAGAAGAACCCTGATTGAAAATATTACTAGTAGTTATGTAAGAATCAAAATTCAATGAAAGAATAAAAAAGAATTCAAGAACTGATTAAAGATTCCACTAATTACTAAATTGCCTTCTAGGAGGATGTAATTTAACAGAAAAAGAATCACCAAAATAGACAACTTGGAATGAATAATAATAATACCTGCTTAATTAAACACAAGAAGAACCCAATCAAGATTCTTCTTCTTCTTTAGAGTTCTTGGTTGAAGAGAGAGTATTATCAGATGAATATTGTTAGTAGTAGCTATAGAAGACAACTAATGCCCTAACCCATTTATATATATACTACTGTATAAGAGATTTCTCTCCGAACTTGAAAATGTTTCTGATTGGGGTAATAATAGTCTTTAACAAGTTTCTATTTTTCTCACCATTTTATCTCTCTACGATTCCTTCATTATATTGGAGTACTCTGTTTCCTCAAACTTGGATATCGATTTGAAATAATCCCAACGGACATTAAAAGGCGGTTGATTTGGGATCGTTGGATGTAAATTGATTAGCGACCATTTATAATTTAGGGTTGTTTCTCTATAGCCCTAGTTTGTTACTGGTTTCCTATCTAACCCCCTAGTGTTTGGGAATTACACATTTGACCTCCTTTTTGAAACATTTCACATATTCCAAATTCACTTATTCCATATTTTCAAATATACCCTTGTTCTAACTTTTCACTAGGTTATATCTTCTAAGAACATTCTTTATAGTTCTTGTTCATCATTTATCTTCTCCGCCATCTTCAAACTTAAAAGACCTCCGTCCATTAGCGAGTTGCAATTTTTTGTCTAAGTTTTTTATTCAGAATATTCTTTTTGTTATTTGTTATTTTTTAATTATTTTTCTCTTTCTCCATCTCAGTCTCTATCTTTATCCCACTCTATCCTTACCAACCCTAACCAAATCTGACGACGTTCTCGAAGAATAATGTTCATCTCATCTTTCGAATAACCACCGCATCCACTCCACCACCATCACTTTTCTTTTCTCTCTCTGTTGATTGAGAGGGGAAAGGGCCTCGATCGATTGTTCCATTAATCCCTCGATAAAGGGTTACAAAAGCTCTCTTAATCGAGGGTTACAACCTTGACCGAAATCCTAGTGTGAAGGTTAATGGAACTCGCGAACTAGGGTTTTGAGGGTTCCATTATTCTCTCATTTGAGGATTACAGTATCTCCTTCTATCAAGGGTTATAGTAGCTCTTTTCATCGAAGTTTACAATTAGATCCCTTGATTAAAATGATAATTCGGAGGTTGATAGAATCCCTTGATTAAACCCATAGTTCAGATATTAATGGAACCCGCAGTTGATTATTTGTTGATTACAAATTTGTTATAGATTAATTTAGTTTTTTATATGGAGAGTTAATAGTCATCACATCGTTACATGTCACAAATATATTAAATCGTGAATTGAATAAACTTAATAATTACCCTCACAAAATATTTTGGGCCCTAAGGGCCATATGAGGACTATAAAGACCGTCCTATAAGGCCTGATAGTCACGTTTATTCCTGCTACCTTGATTAGATCAAAATTCAATAAATAACTGATTCCCATTTTTATGGGAAACCGACCTTAGGACCGGGATGAAAAGTGGGTGTCTAACTGCTATACCAAAATTAAACAAAACTTGGAACAAGTTTTCAAATTTGTTATGACAATTAGGGGTTGTTGTGACCGAAATCAAGTAATCCAAGAAAAGCAATAGGAAATAAAGAACAATCACACGGAACACAAGAGACTTACGTGGTTCGGTTGGTGAGACCTACTCCATGACGATAACAACGCGATGATTTCCACTATGATAAACAAACAAGTTACACAAAAGATTCGTGAGAATTAGACACAGATATCTCCTGGGGTTTTAGTTTATACAACCACTAAAATCCTAATCCCATCGCCTCACCGACTCTCTCTTTCTAAATCTGAAATACACATGGATACGCTAACACTAATAACCGACATAAGCATAGCTCCGCATTCCAGCTTTGTCTCGGAGTTCATCTCTCCTTTAGAGTCCTGCTTCACATACCAACCCTGTCCCAGTAATCAGCTCCGCTAACGGGTCTAAAATTCTGCGCCGAGACTAGTAAGGGGGGTTGGCGGGTCGTAAATAAGGTTAGATATCAAACTCTACAATTTTCACCATATCTGGATTAAAATCTAAAAGCTGAAAATCAAAGTAAAGCAAAAAAAAAAACAAATTGAGGAAGCAAATTAAAAATCCACCCACGAAATTCTCCTTTTTTAAAGAACAATGAACAGAAAAATTCAGCAATGAAAACCTAAAACAGAACCATCATGAACAGAAATGGCAACTCTACAACCAGTTCTACTTTCCACATTATGAGTAAAAAATTGCAGAATTTTTACCCTTCCCACCATTTTCATCCTTGATTCAATCTCGAAAGTGGGTTGTAACTGAAACCCATTATTATCATCATCTCCCTCATTGAAATTAATTGATTTCGCGGTCGAAGATGAAGGTGAGCCCATTAAAGGAAAAGATTCAACGGAAAACATGGCAATCATATATTGGGTACGACCAGAATCAATTTTTCCGGCAGGAATGAACATAAAACCAACTTGGTTGCCGGAATAATCAAGCTGAATTGAACTGTCAAAATGGGTAAAAACATCACGATTTGGGTTAGTAACAGTAACGTACTGAGAGAAAGTGAAATTAACAGTGTTGTTAGAGATGGAAAAAGCTGGAAGTTGAACTGCTTTAATGGAGATTTTTGGGTTTTGAGGTTTGAAAACTGTGAAGATAATTATAAGGATGATGATTATACTGAAGATTAAGAAGATTGTTGCCACTATACATGAAGCTAGGTTTATACAACTAGTTGAAGTTCTTTGTGGGTTGGTAATGGCCATGGTTCAATTCTAATTTTTCATTTGGTGCTTTTCTTGTTTGATTGGGAAAGTTAAGAGTTGTTGGTAGAGAGAGAAACTAAAAGATGAGGATAGAGAGAGAGAGAGAGAGAGAGAAAAAAGTGAAGAAGTTCATAAATTGAGTTTGTTCTGTTCTTCAAGGGATTCTGTTTTTTTGTCCTTACTTTTTTCTAGTTACTTTGACAATTGTTCCTTGTGAATTCAGAACTAGACAAATCTTCTTAGACCTACTTAAGTCTTAAAATACTTCAAAAATAATATTACAAAATTGCTTTATGTTAGGAAAGAATGAGGAAAATCAAGCACTCTTGTGCCCCACCAGTGAAATTTTAAAAGCATCTCTACCACTCTAGGTAGGAAAAAGATTTAAATTTAAGATCTCTCAAACTCCTAGTTACAAAAGATTTAAATTTCTTTGAGCAAGTAACTAATAAATTACCACATTTGTCTCTTTTCATAAAAAAATTAAAGAAGTTGATGACTCATGTAATTCTATAGGTACTAAGTTGAAGTTCTAAAATCAGAACAAATTAGAAGCAAGTAGCAAAGTCCGGTTAGAAGAGCGCAAAAAATAAAATTAGTACTGTATTTTTGTGTCACATAAATTTGTCAGCTCACAATTTATTTTGTACAAATGGTCATTGGTAATGCAATTTTGTCATTTATATAGAATAATTTACATTTTATTTACGTTTTGCTAATTACCATAGGTATTACTTCTGAGATTGTAGTAATGTACACTACACACTGGACAATGACACACATATCACATATGCGTACTTTTTTTTCCTTCATATCTTCAAACGTGACTTTTGACTACCTGCACATGATTTCTAGCTCTCAAATCTGACTTTCGAACTTGTTTTACGTTTCCGAAAGGGGTTTTCAAGATTTTTGTATATTTTTCTGGACTTATGAGACACTTTGTCTTAATGGAAACCCCAAGAGGCCTAAATAATAGGGATTGGATGAGGATTGCATTGTTTTCTTGATATTGAGCAAAACAAGGATTTGACATGGTCAAACATTTTGACCATGTCAACTTTGTTGTTTTTTCCTCTCTAATCAAGCACAACCAGCCACGTGTCATGAAAGTAAAACCGAAAGCAGGCCAAACCTTCATTCTGATTTCATGATTTTCACTATCATGAATTCTCTCTCTCTCTTCTCATATTACCTCTCCTCTGTTATTCAAATAATAAAACTTGAATTTTAATTCCATCTCTTCATCTTCTTCAATAGTTATGTCCCTCCCAATCTTTCTCTTATGGCTTGCTAGCATCCATCTCATCATCTCCAATATTCATGCCCTTCCTGCCCCCAGAGGTAATTAAAAAAACTCTCAATGCCTTCTATGTTTTTCCTTAATCTGCATGTGTATATATATCTATGTGTGTGTGTGTGTGTCAAAACTCAAAAGTCTTGTTGTATGTTCATGGGTATTACTACTTAACCTAATTGAATTTGGTAGCTAGGTTTCCTCCTTAACTGTGGTGCTTCAAAGGAGATCAAAGTAGGTAACTTGGAATGGATAACAGATGAAGGTTTCATTCAAGTAGGAAACAAATCCACCATTGACAATCCAGACTTGATGCCCATTTTAGCTACTTTGAGGTTCTTCCCTGACTCATCTGCATCAAAGTATTGTTATGCCATTCCAGTCATCAAAGGAGGAAAGTATTTAGTTCGAACGACGTATTATTACGGTGGTTATGATGGTGGAAAAGTACCTCCAGTGTTCGATCAAATTATCGAAGGAACTAAATGGAGTAGGGTTAATACGACCGAAGATTATGCTAACGGACTTAGTTCATATTACGAAATTATAATAGCTGCATTGGGTAAGACATTAAGTGTGTGTCTTGCTAGAAATGAACATACAACATCAAACCCGTTTATATCTAGTCTTGAACTAGAATACTTGGAGAATTCAATGTATAATTCGACTGATTTCAATCACCATGGACTTGTTACTGTCGCTCGACATTGTTTTGGTTATGAGGGTGAGCTCATTAGGTATGAAAACTTAACCCTAAACAACTTCATTTTGTATTCATGAATGCTTGATGGCGATTAACAATATTTGAATGTTTTGAAACTAGTTTTCCAGATGATCAGTTCAACCGAAACTGGCAACCGTTTACAGACGAAAATCCAATAGTTTCTAGTCATTCTAATATAAGCACATCAGAGTTTTGGAACCTTCCACCGCCTCAAGTTTTCACTACCGGTATGACGACTAGTAGAGGAAAGGCATTGAGAGTACAATGGCCTTCGTTTCCGTTGCCTAGTGCTAGCTACTACATTGCTCTTTACTTCCAAGATAATCGAACACCAAGTCCGTATAGTTGGAGAGAGTTTAGTGTTTTTGTGAATGGGAAGAACTTCTATACCGATTTAAACGTTACAACCACCGGTGTTGCTGTTTTTGCAACACATTGGGCACTCAGCGGCACGGTCGAAATCACCATGACTCCCAGTAACGAATCAACAGTCGGACCCATTATTAACGCCGGAGAGATCTTTCAGATAATTCCACTAGGAGGAAAGACACTCACTAGAGATGGTACCACTTCTATCTATCTAACCTTAAATCATATATACTTCTTTGAAGTTTAGGGTATAAGGTTTAAACTTTAGGGTTATATACTATTATCTGTTGTTAATTGATTCTGTTGTTCACATAACAAGTGATGGTAATGGAAGAACTAGCAAGAAGCTTCAACAACCCGCCTTCCGATTGGAGAGGAGATCCATGTCTACCTCAAGATAACGCTTGGACGGGAGTCAAGTGTACTTTATCAGGCAAAACCGCTCGAGTCTCTGAACTGTAAGTCTGTCATCCTCCAATTACGAACATTGCCTATAACATATGAAAACAGTGAAGTATGAGCATTATGAAGAATTTCTAGTTATGAATCTAATCATGCTTGTTTCATTTGTTCTTGATACTTGGTAGGAACCTCACAAGGTTTGGGCTAGTTGGATCATTATCCCCAAGCATAGCCAACTTAACTGCACTCAAAACCTTGTAAGAAATTTAGTTGGGTAATTAACCCCGATCATCGCCTTTATATTTTTCGAACTAAGCTTTTTATTAGTTAAGGCTTAGAAGTGAGCCGACAGAAAAGAAAACTAACTTGATTGATTCGACTCTGTTGCAGAAGCCTCAGTGAGAACAAACTCTCGGGTTCGATCCCAGACATGACCTCATTAAAGGAGTTATATATCTTGTAAGTTAGCTTCCTCCATGGACTGCATTTTGTTCGATCGAATTAGTAGATATTTGGTTTGGGTTTCTTACTGCAAAATCTTTTTGAAGGCATTTAAACGATAACCAATTCGAGGGGACAATACCTCAGTCGTTGGCACAACTACCAAAACTCCATGAAGTGTAAGTTTATATTAAGTATATAATGTGACTTAAGTGCTCTATTCGACTATTTTATATTGCTTCTTCCTTTGTATTTGAACTATAATCCTTATATGACAGATTACTTCAAAATAACAACCTTAAGGGTCGTGTTCCAGACGCGTTTAAACAGAGAAGTGGAGTAAAAATTCAGTAAGCATTGAACTGTTTAGCATTCAAACATGAATCGTCTCTATCAACATCTCTCTCTCTCTCTCTCTATATATATATATATATATATATATGTGTGTGTGTGTGTGTGTGTGTGTGTGTGTGTGTGTGTGTGTGTGTGTGTGTGTGTGTGTGTGTGTGTGTGTGTGTGTGTGTGTGTGTGTGTGTGTGTGTGTGTGTGTGTGTGTGAGTGTGCGTTCTGATGAGTATATTGTATGTGATGCAGAGTTACTCCAGGTAATCATATTTCGAGCTCTTCATGAAAGACATGAGAAGATGGGTTAAAGCATGAGCATAATAGTGAGCTTTCTACCATGAAAGATTTGAAGATGTAGGAGTGCAAAGAGTTGAAAAGAGATGATACATACTTGCAGAAGAAGAAGAGAAGGAGAAGAAGAAATACAAATTAAGGGGCAATAGCTCATTAAACTTATATGATAGAGAAAGAGAGAGAGAGAGAGAGTATTCTAATGACTAGTTTGTAACATGACTAATCTATAAATATATATATATGTATATAACAACCATATTGAGGGGAGGTAAATACTAAATGAAGGTATTCTATACTAAATGAGATTTTTATGTAGTTAGAAAAAAAAAAATGCAGGGGAAAGAACAAAAAATTTCAGTCAAGGTATCATGATACTAGTTAGAAAATAGTTAGGCCGAAAAATTTGCATATACGAAACTCACTTTGATTGGGTGATAACATGTATATCTATCCATCCTATATAAAACCATAGTCATTTTGAGAAAGGTCTTGCGAAAACTACGAGTTCTGCAATTTTCATTCTTACATCCAACTTCATATAAAGATACATACAATTTCAAGAACTTGAATCTTGCTTCTCTTGTACATAGAAATAAGCTCATTTTGGTTCAATTTTGGATTAAAATGGTTACTCGGAATAGGCAAATTCAAGAATTAGTTTAGATGTTCGAACCGAGAATAACAAAACTTAGATTATATATAACCTTTTCCAGAGACAGTACTTACAGATTACAAATATCATAACTTTGAGCTACAAAACTTCACATGTCCTAGGTTCAGAGTCTTATGTATAACCATTAAGCCTTTCATTAGCTATAGTAGAAAACAGATAAATGTCTGACGATCTCAGCAGTCGGTGCATCGTGCTTGAGTAGAAGGCCATGACGTTTTTCAGAAAGAATTCTGTCTTTTAATCTTTTTTGAATTCTTCGAGTTGGGATTGAAGAGGTTGGATAAGATTTTGTTGTTTTTAGAACGTCATGTCTGAATCTTCGACTTCGGTATTCAACACAAAACTGGGGAATGCTAGTGTTATGTCCCTGAAAAATTCACCCAATGCCAGAAGCTGATTAAAAGTTCATAATGTCACATTCATGTGAAGTCCCACATTGCTCAGGAAAACATTCTATACTCCGTAACATAATGCAAGACCTTCTCTCACATACTTGTTTTGGGGCCGGCATGGCCCCTACTCTGGTCTTCTGGAGAAGCTCGGAAGTTATCTAGTGTGGGCCCATCCCAAGAGAAAACCATATCAAGGTGAAACTAGTCTAACTGAGCGTAGCCTAGGTGGTGGCTAAATAAGGACAATATGGTTGGTATTGAACCAGTGTTATATGCATCAAAAGTAAATAAAGGGCTCAAAGGGAAAAGGTGGAGCTGATTTTACGCCCATATATTATGCATATCGCAATTAAAAAAAAATATAAGGTTGTAATTGAGCACGGACCTTAAGTACGGCAGAGTCATGTTCTTTATGAGAGATGGATTCTTTGCAACAAAATCCTTCCACTCTTCAAAATCAATCTTTCCATCACCTTTTGAATCAGCGTCAACAAATGTCTGTAGAATGTAAGACAAAACATGAAGAGCTAGAGTAGAATTGCGTAGAAGTGCAGGTAATCGAGATTTTTTTAATATAACGAACCTTATCTACGATTGTTTCGACGACATCATCTGAAAGAGCAAGATCTGATTCGCTTAGAAGAGCCAAAACCATCTCCTTTAACTAACAAAGGAACAAACACAAGAAAAAGCACCAGGGTTAAACTCATGTATGTGTATATATAATCTTTTTAAATTTCAAAACTAGGTGGAACTTCTTGAGTCAATTACTAGCGAAAAATATTCCAGACTTCATAAACTAAAGGCGGGTTTTAAATTATCACCTCTTCTCGCTCAATAAAGCCGGTCTGCCTTAGATCATACAATCTGAACGCAACTGCATAAGAATCCCCTATTAGTAGTTACTAATTATCAATCGTCGTGATTTTAGTAAATACATATCCTACAATGTTATCTCTTACATGCAATTTTTTCGACTTCAGGGGTGCTGGGGTGAAAGATGCCCAAGGATCTGACAAATTCTCCAAACTCAATTACCCCATTGCGCTTGACATCAAACAGATCAAACACCTGCATAAGAATGCCAACAGAACTTGCAATTAAGAGAAAGTGCCAATGCACTAATCAAAAGAAAATGATTGTGTCATGGAAGTTTCTTGTCCAAGGTACTTAGTTCCACATTTCTTAGGAAGACCTTATAGATCTGGGTTATAACATTACAAATTGTCTTAGATATAGTCTAGGCCTTTTGTGTCGGGGCGGCGCCAAGATTGGTTTGGTGGGAGGTGGTCTAGGAAGGCTCCAAGGAAAAACCGAGTACCATGTGAAACTAGGCCAGTGGGCTTGGGTGGCGTCTAAATCAAGAACATATGGTTGGTATTGAGATAAAATGTTACATCATATGGTCATTGCATCATCTGTTTAAACCATGCATAGAAGTAGAAGCATTGGAATCACTACACGGAACCATAGTTGGAACCAGGAAGCTAGATCACGATCCTCGCTCTGAAGATTTGAACTTTTAGATGAAGTAGTTGTTAACATGGTACCCAAGGCCTGAGTCGAAGTCGAAGGCCTATAGAGGTCCAAGTTGAGTAGCGGAGTGGTAGTATCCTTTCATGTGAGTCAGTGTTAAACAGAAATTGAACGGATATATTGACCGTCTACCAATAACCGTCCCAATTGCTACCATTTTTCTACATAATATCAGATTATTAAGTCATATTTAGATCAGTTTGACCTTAAGAGGAAATGGTTGTTCACGTTGTACCCGAGCTAGGGTTTAGTGGGTTCAAGTACTCAACTAGAAGTCTAGAGCCAAGGCGTGTAGAAAATCGGAGTATTAATTAAATAATGACAAAGCGAACAAGGTTAAGGCACATACCCTGTCTGCAAATAGGTTCTTCCTATTGCTGTTTCTAAAGAGAGCGAGCTGGAATTCTTCCTGTTTAGTACACCAATGGCAAAATTAGCAATAAAGACACGATATATGTAAACGGACTCCATTAGTTAGTTAAAATAATCTTGCGGGAATAATAGTTACAAATTTCGTATTGTAGACACAACGAGAATACCTTGTGAATCAATCCGTCGTCAATTATGGAACTGCTTAGTTTCTTAAATAACTCATATAAAGCTTCTACCTCATTTACGGAAACTGCAATAGAACACGTAAATAGTACCTAAAGGTTTAGTGTTTATTTCTGAAATATTGACGAAAAACATAAAAATCATACTAAAACTGCAAGCAAATACGAGGAATGAGATTGAAATGCAAACTTACAAGGTGTTTCAGAAGCAAGAATCAAAGGATCTTCGTACCCAGGAACATGCCTACCGATCTTTGTGTTACAGCAACCCATAAATCAGCATAACCAGAAAACTAATACTATATGGAAGTTCAAAATAGATCAGCTCTATGAATTCTTGACGATATCAAGTGTTTGGACCTGTCGATTTCCACAGTCAAATATCATCAAATATTATCAAGTAAAGACCTTATTTATGTGATTTCAAGAGTCACCTGACACATATATGCAAGCATTCGACCAGCTAGTAATAACAACCCACAACTCTTACCGAATAGGCGAATATGCTTAAGACTGTAATAAATGAAAAGCATCTTTTTGATTTCCATAAGGAACCCTTAAAAGTCCACTCTTTAGCTAAAATAACTGAAAATACGATCGGATGAGCTTATGTTTGAACTGTAATCTTTTGAGCACGGACTATTTAAAAGTAGATCTTTAAGTAAGACAGGTCGGCGTGAGAGCATTCTACAATATCCCATGAAAAATTAAGACAAACTACTAGTTCAAGACTAACCTATGATGTTTTATCTTCTTGAGCTCATTAAACCATGACTCAGAAACATTTAGGGTTTCCTTTCATTACCCATTTACCCTGTGTGGACATTGCATGGAGCCAGCAACCCAATTTCCTCACATTTTAGACAATTTACTTTACAAATTCAAGATATAGAAGAAACAGGGGGATTCGAGATCATTCTCCATTAACATATCAAATTATCAATGAAGAGTTCCATTACTAAAATCCCAATGAGAAGACTCAAAAGTTGAATATAAACTTACCCATTTTTTTATTTTTGAAAAATCATCACTACCCAGAAACCATTTTCCTAATCAGATCAAATCTTGGATCTGAATAAAAACTCCCAACTTGTAAATTTTAGATCCTAATTCATTCAGGAACCCAAACTTGAGTGAATTTTTAACATTTGATGAACAAGAAAAATTACATTTTATTTCTAAAATGAAGTGCATGATTTGTAAACAAAAATTTGATCAGAAGATTACCTGAAACATCATTACAAAAAAAAGTTGACTTAGGTTAAAAATCAAAGAGAGGGGAGAGGAGGAAAATGGGTTCTAACCTCGTTTAGTTTAGGTTTCTCATCAGCTCCTCCTTCCTTCAAACTATCCTCTCTCTCTCTCTGTTCTTCTTCAACCTTGTGTTCCTCTGTATTTAGGCACATTTGAACAAATCTTCCACGTCTCTTTCTCATTCTTTACAAAATCCAAAAAACAATGTACAATTTTTTAAATCAAAATACAAATAAATAATTCTTGAGCCTACATGTTCGTTTCGGTCACCCTACCCCGTTAGGACCCCACATATATCTCAAGTTCAAAGATGGGTAGTGTCTACCCTGCAAAATTAGGGTTTTTTTTTTTGTTGAATTGACCACGATATTACATGCTTTTTTCAATATTTTATTTAGTATTGTCTTAACAACACAATCTCCCTTACTTTGAGTTTAATGGGTTATGTGATTGAGATTTGTTCTTATTCACAGGTCTCATATCTTTCTCACTCTAAAAACTAGTACAAGAGATGAGAACTTCTTCATTTGCGAACCTTCCATTTGCTTTTTTTGCTTGACAGGTCCTACTTGTAAACCATCTATTTTATTTATAAGGCTTTCTTCAAAAAAAAAAGAAAGAAAGAAGAGAATAGTTTTATGGTAATATACATAATTTATGTACTTCATACGGTCTTTTATATATAGAAGAATTTTATACACTTTTCTTTCATTATGATTTTCTTCACTGAGCGGGCAATTGGATTCTTAGGTTGTTGGCAATCTAATACTTTCTATGGTTGTTTAGTGAATTAAATAATACGCATCTTGTTTTTTAACTAATAAACTTAAGAAAATCACTTTGGCTAGTCTTAAAGGGTGTAAAAGAAAAACGTAATATTAAATTAACAACTTAAATTATTATTTATAAGGTTTGAACCAAAAGCAAATTTTTCATGATATTGGACGATTCTGAATCAGTTCAATGAATAAGTATAGTTAAAAGTTTTTCTAAGGTCACCAATATATTGACAGGAAGAATTATTTTCGGTTTAAAGACCATAGATGTAGAGTGAAAAAATAATCAACTATTTTTAATATGAGAAAACCTAATTTAGATACTTAAATATTTCTTGGGTTAATTCCGTTTTGGCCCCCGATTTGTGACCAACTGGCCGTTTTAGCCCCCATAAGTGTCCGGCAGTTCGTTTTGGCCCCAAGGGCTAAATTTTTGACGAAATTATCCTCGGGGGCCAAAACAGAATTATTTGTGAAAAAGGTTAAAAACAAAAAAAAACCACATCACACCTTTCTTTATCATCCACCTCATCTTATCACTCCTCCACCACACCACCTCCTCTCCACCTCACCCTTCTTCTCCGGCGGAGTGTTGCCGGCCGGAATAAAAAATTCCGGCCGGCCACTTTAGTAAAAAAAAAAAAATTTCTCTCTCTTCTTCTTCCTTTCTCTCTCTTCTTCCTCCTTTCTCTCTCTCTCTCTCTCTCTTCTTCCTCCTTTCTCTCTCTCCTCTTCTCTCTCCCTCCTCTTCTCTCTCCCTCCTCTCTTTATCTCTCCCAATTTCCGGCGAAGGTAAACCTTCGCCGGAAATTTCTGGATCTGGGGTTTCAAACCCCAGATCCAGATCTCTTCGTCTGGAATCTCCCAGACGAAGAGAAGGTTCTCTTCGTCTGGGATTTCCCAGACGAAGGGGATCTGGATCTGGGGAAATCCCAGATCCAGAATTTTCCGGCGAAGGATTACCTTCGCCGGAATAGAGAGAGATAAAGAGAGGAGAGAGAGAAAGGAGGAAGAAGAGAGAGAAAGGAGGAAGAAGAGAGAGGCAGAAGAGAGAGGAAGAAGAGAGAGAAAGGAAGAAGAAGAGAGAGAATTTTTTTTTTTTTTTAAAAAGTGGCCGGCCGGAATTTTTTATTCCGGCCGGCAACATCCTGCCGGAGAAGAAGGGTGAGGTGGAGAGGAGGTGGTGTGGTGGAGGAGAGAGATTAGATGAGGTGGACAAAACAAAAAGAAAAAATAAAAATTACAGAAATGCCACCGGGGTAGAATTGGGAGGTTGGATAAAATTTGGGGCCAAATAGGAAATTTTTGGGGCCAAAACGAACTGCCGGACACTTATGGGGGCTAAAACGGCCAGTTGGTCACAAATCGGGGGCCAAAACGGAATTAACCCATATTTCTTCTACCACTCATTATCTGATCAACCATCACCACAACTACAACCAACCACCATCCACGCTAAGTTGCTCTCAATTAAAAACATTTGATTACTTTTTACACTTAATATTTATTTTTTCAAACAAAAATTTACTTCGTTTCCTTAAAATTCTTATGCACTTCTATTATTATACAGTATATCTTAAGTCATGACTTTTGACATATTAGGTAGAGTGTTTTCTTGCAACAAAAAAAAATGTTAAGAGTGTTTGGCTGCATTCTTGATTGGCAAGTGGGTTGAATGCTTAAAAAAAATCTATAATAAGTAAACGCTATCCGTGTAACCTTGCTATATATATTATACATGAAAAAATATTGAAATTGATATGACTATCCAAAAGTCCAAATTACAGTAACTAATCAAGAAAACGACACCATGGGCCATGGCTTAGATCACTTTGACTTTCCTTTGTGTTGAGACTTGAGAGTCTGACCTCCTTTAATTTAAGTATTAAAATTAAAATTTGGATTTCATATTAGACTGAGTTCTTAAATGATTCAATCTACTCCCCTCAGAATCAGTATCACCTTCCACAAACAATATCATGAAAACCTTGGTTGTTGGCCCTTGGCATATATGTATGTTTATAGGATATAGCTAGGGTTGTCACAAGAGTTCAGCTCATTGGACCTCCCCAAAAAGCATGAAAAAAAAAGGTTCGAATAATACGATCCCTCCGTCACCCCTCGTCTACAGTCTCTTTTGTAAATCTAGATCTGGTGAACCAGACCTCCGACGAAGGATTTTCCTTCGTCGGAGTGTAGAGATAGAGAAAAAAAAAATTTCAAGTATGAAGGTCGCCGGAAATTTTTGACCGGTCGGCGACCCTATCGGAGAAGATGATGATGTGGCGTGACATTCACATTCACGTCTTTTGGAAAGAGCCGCTAAATTAAGTTCTCTTTTGGGTTAATTCCGTTTTGGCCCCCGATTTGTGACCAACTCGCCGTTTTGGCCCCTATAAGTGTCCGGCAGTTCGTTTTGGCCCCAATTTCCTGTTTGGCCCCAACATATTTTTGTAAGCTTCTCCATTATACCCTTATGGCAATTCTGTAAATTAAATGTATTTTCTTTCTCTTTGTCCACCTCACTAAGCAATTGCCACGTCATATTCGTCCACATAAGGTCGCCGGAAAATGTCGTCGGCGACATCACTTCCGGCGACCACCATTTTTTTTTTTTTTCAACTTCTTCTCCAACCATCTCCTTCCTTCTTTTCCCGGCGACATTTTCCGGCGACCACCATTTTTTTTTTTTTCAACTTCTTCTTCTCCAACCATCTCCTTCCTTCCTCTTCTCTCTCTCTCTCCTTCCTCTTCTCTCTCTCTCTCTCCTTCTTCTTCTCTCTCTCTCCCCCCCTCTCCTCTCTCTAAAATAAATAGGTTTCCGGTGAAGGGAAACCCTTCGCTGGAAATCCAGACGAAGAGGCGTCTGGATCTGGGGTCTTCCCCAGATCTAGACGGTTTCCGGCGAAGGGTTTCCCTTCGCCGGAAACCTAATTATTTTAGAGAGAGAGAAGAGAGGGGAGAGAGAGAGAAGAAGAAGGAGAGAGAGAGAAGAGGAAGGAGAGAGAGAGAGAGAAGAAGAAGGAAGGAGATGGTTGGAGAAGAAGAAGTTGAAAAAAAAAAAATGGTGGTCGCCGGAAAATGTCGCCGGAAAAAGAAGGAAAGAGATGGTTGGAGAAGAAGAAGTTGAAAAAAAAAAATGGTGGTCGCCGGAATTGATGTCGCCGACGATATTTTCCGGCGACATTTTCCGGCGACCTTATGTGGACGAATATGACGTGGCAATTGCTCAGTGAGGTGGACAAAGAGAAAGAAAATACATTTAATTTACAGAATTGCCATAAGGGTATAATGGAGAAGCTTACAAAAATATGTTGGGGCCAAACAGGAAATTGGGGCCAAAACGAACTGCCGGACACTTATAGGGGCCAAAACGGCGAGTTGGTCACAAATCGGGGGCCAAAACGGAATTAACCCTTCTCTTTTTGGCGAAGGGAGTATGACTGCTTTACCAATAGTAGAGACTCGATGGGGAGACGTTTCAACTTATATTCTTACCAATGTAATTTCCATTACAGATGGACAAATATTATGCGGAGAGAGGTGATGAGATGGAAGAGAGAGTAACTGATATTTAACGGTAACGAAAAAAAACCTTCTGGATATTTTTGATAAAGTATGGGGCTTCGCAGGAAGTAAGGGGCCTTTTGAAAAATAACCCTTTAAATAATTATGTTCTTTATCAAATAGAAACAGCTGCATATACGTGACTTTTTGTCAAAAAAAAACAAGTAAATGACTTATTTTTGCTATTATCGGCACTAGAAATGACATTTTCTATTGATATGACAAGATTTAACATCTATTATATAAAACAGAAGGAAAAACGATGACTGTGACAAACATCCTTTGTTAATAAAAGATATTGTCTAGGGGTCTTTTGATTTTACATAATGGTCCTTCGTGAAATGGACGACCGGATTACTTTGTAATATGCTTACTTGGTTTTGAGGAAGATTCTGAATACCGGATGAGGAAGATTATGGAAAATTTCTTAGCAAAAAATAAGATTACGAAAAGTTGGTTTAATCTCTCTACTTTCTTTCTTCCTATGAGATTGTTTAGGATTTTATTTCTTATCAGACTTCAATTTGATATATTATTTTGATAGATCGATGAAATTAAGAAACCCTAAGACCGAACCTATAATTTTGTCTCCCCTTTACTTATAGTTCATTGTCTACATATTTCATATCGATCAATGAAAAATAACGTGATCTCCTTGGAACTTCAATCATTTAGAATAGCTGGACAATGTTTTCGATGATTATTTTCATCGTAAATCACTGGCAGAAAGTAATATACCCAAGACATACGAGAGGAATTTAAGCTCTTGAAGGTAATTTGTTATTGAACCTTTTTTTTTTTGTTGAAACATTTGTTATTGAACCTGTATTTCGAGATTATCAATCCATCCATCCCTTATTGTATTAACATATTTTTATGATTCTTTAGGCTGTGATTGATGAATTGGACAAGGACTTTTGGGCGTTCCTTAAATCTCTCCACGGAAACATATATACTAATCCTCAATGAACATTGAATTTGAGATAATTATAGAAGGTAAACCTCTGATTGTACTACTTAACTCTATCTATGCTTGGTCTATATTTTACATGTATGAACAGGTGGCCATTGGACAATGTGGTTAACAAGATGGGTTTGGTTTGTCAAAACAAAAAAACAAGATGGATTTGGAAACACTAAAGAGAATATCTATGAGGTAATCAAAGTATAACACATTGTTTCTAACAATTTTCTTTATTGTTATACTGTCGATAGAGTGATGCCTTCCTAGATACATCAGTTTACCAAACATTTTACGACCATTTAAGTAAGAAAGTTTGATATGTTTTTTTATTTTGCAAAAGCATGAATAGGTTGACGCATTTTATCATATAAACTGTCGCTGACTGAATGAATGTCACTTGAGATACTACTCCATCCAAAATAAAGTTAAATGTTTGTAGGTGCAGACTCTCTCCAGTATTAATTTTTTAGTGTACATAATACATGATCTCTTATATTGATTTCTTATTTAGTAGAAAAGTTTCTTAAACACTTTTTTTTTTTGTTTTCACGTGATTTTTGTTTTACTTGTTTTCATTTTACTGCTCATGAGAGCAAGACACGAGTAACACGAAATAACCGTAGATACGTAGCACATTTACTATAAAATATGCAACTAAGAACAAACTATTTACTTTATAACAATTTTTTAATTTTTACAAAAATATGTTAAATATGTCAACTCTATTGGTTGTTTTCTTATACTAGAGTATATCCCGTGCCTCTGCACGGCAGAATTTGTGGAGCATTTTTTATCCATATAAGTAATGAAATTATCAAAGAATATCTCTTGAAAAAATAAAGTTTTTCTTTCTACAATCACAAAAAATATAATTATATAATGCATACAACTACACCTTAATACTAATACATGTTCTTATCATTATTTATATTAATATATTATTACTATTATTTTTATAATTATTATATGTTTCTTACATCCATCGACAGATTTCTATAAAATAAATCAAGTGAATGGATATATTAATATACTTAGCATAAATTTATATTATCGTGATTAAACCGAAACTGATTTTTTTTTTTTTTTTGAAAATCGAAAATGACTTGACTCGTGTAGAAATAATTTTTGGTTTTCTTGGAACAGACAAGAACAACTATTAGTTCAACAAAAAAAGACAAGAACAACTATTCATTAAATCATTAATCATCACTACATTATCTAACTATTCAAATTTGATAATCAAAGTCATAAAAAAGAAAGTTGACCTTTAAAGGGTCAATATATTTTAAAGGGGTATGATTCTGTGTCGTGAACCAAAGATCTAAAAACTAGAAATCAATTTAGTAATCATTCCAACCAGAAATTGTTAACGAAAAAAATATTCATCTAGCTATCTCGTAAAATACTTCAAAAAGAAAAGACTAGTAAAAAAGTTGTTTCTTGACGCATATCAGACATTTTCTTTTTTGAAATGTGAATTTCGTAAAACTACTCCGATGGTAGTCGATCAACAGCTCCCCTCGTGTCTGACTCTATTATGTTGATTGGTTCCGGTGGTAGTTGATCAACAGATAGTCTCGTTTCTCCATTTCGAAGGTTCATCTTAGCTAAAACCTTTGTTGTTTGATTAGTTTCTCTATAAATATGAGAGATCCTAAAACTTCTGGTGCTGTGTAACCTTTAAACTTTGTTCCACAACCGAGGCGCTGGTGTTGTAACCTTTTAACTTTGTTCCACAACCCAGGCGCTTTCCATGTTATTGTCCGATTTGGTTTCGTGAGTAAGGTTTGTACATTCATCAAGTCCAGACCCACTTCTATATTTTCCAGCCCAATCTATTTGCCATATGTAGGCCCATTTCTAACCCCTGAAGTTCGTAAAAGAAAATAGTCTGCTGCTCACACGTTGCCGTAGCTGCCGCTAGCACTCTTCCATTCAGATCACGAATATCATCTCCATAGTCCGCTGTCTCGCTAGTTGGTGAGCTATCCGAGTTTATCAATGCCGTCTCTGGGCTTGGCCCAGTCCATTTGCATGTAGTATAAGTTGACCTAGCAAGAGAGATATCTAGGTGTTCGTCCCAATACCTATTGATTCGTTTAAAGATGCATCAACGTTCAGTTCGAGGGGTACGAGGGAGTCCACACAACAGTTCTGTGATCATGCAGTACCACCCTTGACTTTTGGGGGGCCTAGGGAAACGTATCGACGGGACCCCTACACTTTTAAGTCGAAAAAAATATAAAAGTTGACAATTTTTTGATAAAATTTATACTTAAACACCGCTCTTCCCTTTTTTCGATCAAAATCACTAATCACATTTTTTTAGTATCTGTTTTTGAAAGGAAAAAATTATCTAAAATATAATCGTAGGTCATGGAAGTCGAATCCTTAACCTTACGATCACTAATCAACTACTCTACCAACTCTACTGCCCAAACAAATTTATTATATATGTGCATAAAACAATACATATAACGATACTCTCGATATATAATGGTATATAAAATGGAGACCTCCTAAATTTAAGGGCCCTAGGCGACCGCCTGGGTCGCCTAAGCCCAGGGCCAGCCTTGTGATCATGGAATTTGTGGAAACAAAAAATATAATCAACCCGCCTCTTGGAACTCCCATTTGAACAGCATGTGAGAGAAACAAAGATTTGTTTCTCCTCTCACATGTCCAGTCACATGGATAGAGAATCCCTTATTTCTCTCGCATGCGGTTCATGTAGGAGTCCAAGGAGGTGGGTTGAGTAGCCTTGTTGTTGTGGAAATCATGTGTAAATGATGATTTTTTTAGGAAATGTCGAAATTTGATGTATAACTTCTTTAGAATGGTCAATGACATGCTGAAAACATCAATTGCATCGAGCTTCCAAATAAACCAAAAAATAAAAAAAAATTCAACAAAAAAGTTAAATAAACTAAAAAATAGTTGCATAATGTGATTTTAAATCTTTGTTATCAAAACAGGTTGAATCCTTTAACAACAAAAAAAACAGGTTGAATCCCTCCAAGTTAGAACCCAACTTGACAGCGAGTAAATTGAGATACCACTAATATTAAAATAAAATCATATATTTTTGCAAACGAGCAATAGAGAAAGACCTAATGTGTCATTTTTCGACTCGAAGGCACAGGAGAAAACCAGACTCCCAATTCAGAGCCTCTCTTCTAGGTTACCAAAGGAAGGTTCAGGCAGAAATGGTCAAGGGGTGCCTTTAGAAAACATAAAGGGGGTCCTTCCACGATTTCAAAGCTACTAGGAAATAACAGTGTGAAAGTTACAGATTGAGAGATAATCTAAAAGCTTTTCTTTTCTCCCTTTCTTATGAAGCAAGTATACATTAAGTGTTTGAATACTTCCCTTTCCTGAAAAGAACAATAAAATCAACACCTCGATGGAGGTGCTGAGACACCAAATATCACATCTCAAAAATATAAACATCAGAAGGGCCAGACATTCTCGCCTCAGCGAATAAAAGTCATGAAGCTAATGACATATTCAAGTGAAAAAATCATGCAAATATCACATCTCGAAAATGCTAGAGCAAGCACTCGCATACAACAAATGAAATCTCATTGCGTATAAAGTTTATATTGATTTACTGATAAACACTTACATATATGTGCTTTTTTTCCTTCTTCTAACAGTTTCTATACGAAGTACTCATGGATCATTCGTACAGGTGAGTCAGATACATGTTTCGAGATAACCATTGATGATTTCCATGGGACTAGCTCTCACTCGTTCTCCTTCTTGATCCGTTGTTACCTTTATACTATTCTTACTCATACATGTAAAATTATGTAGTTCGGGATTCTTTATCTAACTTTACAATAAGAGTTTTATTACCTTCTTGTGAGCTTATACTGCCATATCTGACTCGTCGACTTCCGTGTTCAATACAAAACTTGGAAATGCTACAGTTATGTTTCTGAAATGTACGAGTCATTGTAGTAAGTCACTTTGAAGTTCAAATCGACAGAAAGTATTAACACTAAATGCAGACTATGGAGGAGAACCTGACTTCTCTGTGTCAGACTCTGTAACACCCCTATTCTCTATATATATCAAATTAGGTGGAAATAACAAAAACTCTAGGTCAATTTGGGGTTGGGCCTAATATGAAGAGTAAGTTAGTGTGGGCTTGAGCATCATAAAAATAGAAGTGGGTTAGAAGGAAAACTAGGGCTGCTTGAGTTAATTATATAAAAAGGGGTCTAGAGCTCTTTTTGTAGATCTAGAACAAAACTTAGAGAGAGAAAGAGAAATGGTATTCTTTGGAGAAGATTTTGATGAATAAGTTGAAAAAATCTATGTATTGTTTATGTTATGGTTAGTATATCTTCAACAAGCCACTCTTAGTGAATGAAGAATGGATAAAGAAGAAAAGAGGTAGAGATGGAGTTCTCTAGAGAGAGAAAGAGGCATGATTGTGGTCTTGATGTCATCTAAGGCAAAAGAGGTAGATTTCTTATCTCCTAATTCTTTTGTAGGCTTTTTCAATTGATTCCATGATAGGTTTAGTATTGTTAATCACATAAAGTTCTATAAAGAATGATTGAATGATTTAGATATTAGTTCTATCTTGAATTCCATAAAATATTTATATAGGACAATGTTTTGATCTAACTTCAAAATTAGATCTGGATTGATTGGTAACGAATCTAGGTATCTATCTTATATGGTTGGAAAGGTCTGTTTGTCTACTTTCTATTGGTTCAAACGGTGAGTTAATTGGAGTTCCGAGCGAAAAGTTACGATAGTTTTCGTACGAGGTGTCAGAGCAGTCCCTATTGTATTTTTGTCTAGATTAAAAGTAAATCTGGTACTGATTGATAATGAATCTCGGTGTGTATCTTATATGGTTGGAAAGGTCTGTTTGTCTACTTTCTAGTG
This sequence comes from Eschscholzia californica, assembly GCF_041429995.1. Taxonomy (NCBI): domain Eukaryota; kingdom Viridiplantae; phylum Streptophyta; class Magnoliopsida; order Ranunculales; family Papaveraceae; genus Eschscholzia; species Eschscholzia californica. Next base: position 39,412,429 of record NW_028238483.1, on the reverse strand, counting down.
GTTCAAACGGATAGTTAATTGGAGTTCTGAGCGAGGAGTTATAATAGTTTTCGTACGAGGTGTCACAGCAGTCCCTACTGTATTTCGGTGTAGATTAAAATTAGATCTGGTATTGATTGGTAATGAATCTCGATGTGTATCTTATATGATTGGAAAGGTTTGTTTGTCTACTTTCTAGTGGTTCAAACGGTGAGTTAATTGAAGTTCCGAGTGAGGAGTTATAATGGTTTTTGTACTAGGTGTCGCTACAATCTCCAATGAACGAATTGATTGAGATAATTCACATGGTTTCTATTCTTTAAGCAATGTATTTCCTAGGTATATGATACCTTATATTGGTGAGTCTATATTTGTTAACTATTATTGTTATTTGTTTGTTTAAGGTTGTGATCCACGTGGAGATCTATTATGAGTATCATCCATTTTGATTTGTCATGTGTTGTTGGCTTGAATGGTTTGGTGAACTTGTTTGTAATTCTTTATTAGAGCCAATATTTGTGGTGTGATGCTATTATGATTGTATGATGCTATTATGTGTGTGATGTGATGGATGTGATGGAGGGTTGAATGAGTTTATGTGGTTGGTTCGACCCTCTCTACCGGAAGTGATGTAGGTATGGAGCGTATGGGGTCGGCGCTAACACAATGGATGACCTTGTGGGCCACACTCTCATTCGACTTATGTTTGTTGTATGATGCTATGATGTGATGGAGGGTTGAATGAGTTTATGTGGTTGGTTCGACCCTCTCTACCGGAGGTGATGTAGGTATGGAGCGTATGGGGTCGGCGCTAACACAATGGATGACCTTGTGGGCCACACTCTCATTCGACTTATGTTTGTTGTATGATGATATGATGTGATGGAGGGTTGAATGAGTTTATGTGGTTGGTTCGACCCTCTCTACCGGAGGTGATGTAGGTATGGAGCGTATGGGGTCGGCGCTAACACAATGGATGACCTTGTGGGCCACACTCTCATTCGACTTATGTTTGTTGTATGATGCTATTATGTGTGTGATGTGATGGAGGGTTGTATGAGTTTATGTGGTTGGTTCGACCCTCTCTACCGGAGGTGATGTAGGTATGGAGCGTATGGGGTCGGCGCTAACACAATGGATGACCTTGTGGGCCACACTCTCATTCGACTTATGTTTGTTGTATGATGCTATTATGTGTGTGATGTGATGGAGGGTTGTATGAGTTTATGTGGTTGGTTCGACCCTCTCTACCGGATGTGATCGAGGTATGGAGCGTATGGGGTCGGCGCTAACACAATGGATGACCTTGTGGACCACACTCCCATACAACGTGGACACCAACTTGTCATATCATTCGACGAGAGTTGGATGATTGTGTCTTTTGGCATAATGTTTTGTCGACTTAATTGTCAAGTTAGGGTTTTATAAAGGTCTAGCTTGGTGAATAGTGTGATCTGTTTATATCTATTGAAAAGGAGAAAGATTATTATCACGAGAGTTAATATTGGATTAGAATACGAGGACGTTGAAAGCCTATAACCAAGAACATAAGTTACTAATTTCTACATGCGTGTGGTAAATCTCGTTGTATTATGTTAGTTGTCACGTTAAATTTCAGATAACGCCAATAATGAATATGAATGAAATACTTCCTTGATTGGGGATTGAGCTTGCCTACCCGAGACTTAGGTTTGAGGAAATCTACTGCAGTTGGGTTTTAACCCAGCTATTTCATTTTTTTCAGGTATTGATTGTGCACTCATGGTAGGCGTCGCTCGTGGATCCAGTTTGAAGGTCTCAAATCTTCGATTTCAAGGCGGCTTGAGATTTGGGATTTGGGGCGCTACAGACTCATTGACATCTGACTCGCGAGGATAAACCCACATTTGGAATAAGTTTGACTTACATGGGTCCAAAATAGTTTCAATCCAAACGTTCTTCATGAGTTAGAAATGAAGGGAAAAAAAAAACAAAATGTTTGAAATCTAACTTGGCCGACACATACACAAGTCTGCAGCTAGTTGTGAGCATATAGCAATAGAATAAAGTACTCACTTTAGGTATGGAAGAGTCATAATCTTTAGTATAGATGGATTCCGTCCAACGAATTCCTTCCATTCTTCCCAATCAATTTTCCCATCGCCTTTTGAATCAGCGTCAAGTAACGTCTGTACAATAAAAAGGAAATGAGAAAAACTAGAGAAGAAATGGATACATCATACATGTATAGATAACCAAACATTTTTTTGATTAGCCGAACCTTGTCAACAATTGATTGAACAACGTCATCTGAGAGAACAAGTTCTGTCTCTTTGAGTAGAGCCACTACCATCTGCTCTAACTACATAATAAAAAAAATACATAAAACATCATATAAAAAAGGAGAAAACTAGGTTTAGACATGTCCGGGTGTTCAAAGTTCAAACAATAAAATGTTCTAAAGTGCTAGTAAACCGACTGTGACATTTCACAATGCTTACCTCTTCGCGTTCAATAAAGCCGGTTTGTCTTAGATCATACAAGCGAAATGCAACTGCAATATTAAATTTTCAAAACTTAGTTGTGGCATATTGTAAGTATTTTATGATTTCAATTAATTATCCTGAAATCCGATCCCTTACAAGCAATTTTTTCTATTTCCGGAGTATTATGGTGAAAAATACTCAATGATTTAACAAATTTTGCAAAGTCGATTACCCCATTTTGCTTGTCATCGAACATATCAAATACCTACACAAGAATGACAATAGAAAGTTGGAATTACTAAAAGAGTGAAATTTCAAAACTGATTGACTAAAGGAATTACAAAATCATTTTTTATGTATGTAAAATATAAGTAACAATTTTGTGAAATCACGATTATATTATAATCGGACAGACATAACTAAAGACACAATATTTAACGAGGTTCAGTCGGATATTCACGACCTACATCCTCGGATAAAGCCAGAATGGCCACATATTTTATTAACCACAATTGTGGTGATTCGCTACAATAATTGAATGGTAATCGAATGTTTAAACTCCTAGAACCCATCTCTTATTTATAGAGTAAATTAGGGTTTAGGGTTTCCTAGTTTCTCCTAACTAAGCTAGGAAACTAGATAATATCTATTTATTATTTCCATTACAAAGTTACATGAGATATCCTAATATCAGAAATTATATCTTCCATATCTTCTAATATCCTGGATTAGTCTTGTTCGTGGATCTTCGCCTTCTCGATCCGTCTCATGTATCACGTATCTCAACAAATTTTGCAAACTAGGTAGACCAGCTCACGCACTACCCATCAAGGTAGAGATAACAGTTTACCTTGTTCGATCTCCAAATCCAAACCTTGGAATAAGGTTTTCGAACTCTAAACAATCATCTAAGACTTGAGCTCATTTATGTATTAGTAGTTTTAAGAGATTGGTGTTGTTAGTTCTCCAAGTGATATGGCGTAAGCTATTGTGACTTGAAGCATGGTATCAGAGATAGGTTTCTCAAGGCCAATGGCTCAAAATCTGTTCTAAGACGGCCGGTAAATATGATCTATTTACTAGATCCAAGACCAACATGATATATATACTTATCTCTCTAAGGATAACATCAAAGTGAATCAAGATATCTTGTTCATATTTGGAGTGAAGAAGGTGTATCCTGGCATTGAAAAGAGAAGGTGTCCAATATTCGTACCCTATCTGCAAAGAGATTTTTCTTTTTGCTGTTACTAAACAGAGCGAGTTGGAATTCTTCCTGTTCAATGAAAAGAAACAGAATATTTAGCACTCAATGTATAAGAGAGATCGATAGAACATTATGAAATAGTTAATAGTTATCTGCATTCTAAGATAAATACAACTTTATAATGCAGAGTGCATGAAGAACCTTGTGAATAAGTCCATCGTCAATGATCGAACTACTTAGTTTCTTAAATAGCTCGTATAATGCTTCCACTTCACATACCGTAACTGCCAAAAACAAATCAAGCACCATCGATCATATAAAAAAACTTATTTTCATCTTTAAGCTCCTCGTTTTGTTCCAACTAATAATAAAAATTTATACAACAAAAGCAATAACTACCACTTTCTACTAAAAGTAACATAGACTTTGGCGGTGGTTGTTACTCTAAAATTCAGATTTAACTCATCCCGAATTGTCTGAAATTGATTACTCAAATTGATTTCAGTTTGCATTTAGTCTCTGACTCATGAATGGCTGACTTAAGCTGAATTGGGGTCAGTTCGAGCCAAAAAATAAAATAAGTCTGAATTAAGAGCTTGTTGTCTTAAATAACTTGAAACGACTATTGTGGCCTTAACTAAAACAAGTGAAAGTCAGACGAGTCAGACATATACAATGCGAAAAGGAAAACAAAAACCACATTAGGTGGATAAGACTGTGAATTTGGTTTTGAACAAATGAAGTGAAACCTTAAACCCAATTTCACTATGATCTTTTCTGCAAGATATAGACTTTATGTATTCGACACCACCAAGGTGCAAAATCATTTAAACAAGTAACAGGCGCACAAATTATATTTCATATGGCACACGAAAACCTATACGACCTTAGAAAGCTAGAAACAAGTTAAAGCAATGAGATTGAAACACTTACAAGGTGTTTGAGAAGCCAGGGTAATGGGATCGTAATATCGAGTTACTTTTGCAGCTCTCTTTGATGAATAACAACCCATGGAAGTAAGTGTAAACAAGATCACAAAACTAAAGTAGAAAATCGTCCTTGTTCAAGTTTCGATGTCACTATAGAGTTCGATCACCTGCAAATTATAATAGAAAAAGATTGAATCAAGTAAAGATCTAATTGAAAACTTTGAAATTGGTTTTAAATCTAAAAGGGAATGGGTTTGATAAGATAATATTTCTAGATAATTGTTTTGATAAGATAGGTCAACTGCTTGCTTTAGCTCTGATCCAACTTGGGTTTTGAGGAAATTATTGAACATTCAAGAAATCATCAATCTAGATAAAATGGAAGCATGGGTAAGCAGGCATAACTGTATTAAATCTAACCTTTTCATCTCTTAGAAATTCCAAAAGGGTATGTACCTAAAAAACCCAATTCTCTAATGAGGCCAAAACTAAGATCCAATTTAAGAATCTCAACTTGGGTGAACTTTATTAGGAAAAGAAATCAACACATTAATGAAGAAATTTGTTGTGGTAACAGAGTGTTTCCTAGTTTCATTTACTATGTTTAATAAGTTGAAGTTCAAATTCTACTTCTTTATGTTTGAAAATTGAAACAACAAACAGACATGAGTCCAGAGAGAGAGAGAGAGAGAGAGAGAAAGGGACTTACATCATGTTCATAGCTTTGTTTGATAGTTTCCTCCTCTCTCTCTCTCTCTCTCTCTCTCTCTCTCTCAACACAAGCCTAAGGATAACATTCTCTGGGACGTGGGATTTTGTTTCTAGCTAGTTTCCCAAAGTCCCTAAGTTTTGGTAAACTCACACTTCTAGTTCCCAATTTGATTTGATAGACTGAATGACCCCCTACATGGTTATATCCATTTTGGCTTTTTTGCCCTCAGTCATTTTATCTTGGGAAAACCTTTGTCCTCCTTTTGTTTTCCTAATTATGTGGTATTGATGGTAAAAAATAAAATGAAATTCACCAAGCCGTTGTAATTTATGGAAATATATTGACGCACATTCCAGCTATATAATTTTACAAGGAAGTTGTTAGAGTTGTGAATAGGGGTGTTCATTTAGTATCCGAACCGACCAATCCAATCCGATCCAAACGGATTTGGACGGTTTGGATACCGATCTAATAGTATTTCGGATTGGTTCGGATGTTAAAATGACAAAACCGAGTGTTTTGGATCGGTTTATGGATTTGGTTGACGGATAACCGACGAAACCGAACCAAACCATTTATTGTTGTTTTTATATATTATATATAAATATATATGATGGGAATGATGAAAGGCTGAGATTTAATAGTTAAGTTAGTTCTTTGTTTTTTGATATTATAGCTTAATGCATGTGTAACAGAAAGTAAATGACGTGAAGAATTGTACCTTAATTCAATAGTTAAGCTAGTTCCACGTTTTTAAGTCAAAAATGCGAAATTTTATATCTAGTAAAATGTCACTGGTGGTTCGGTTATCCAACCGATCCAAACCGTCCATGCATAGTTCGGATCAGTAACCGAACCAAACCATAAACGGATTGGTTCGGATTTAGATTTGGAAAAACCAAACCCTTCGGACTTTGGATTGGCCAAAAAAATCGGTTATTCAACCGATGTTCACCCCTAGTTGTGAAAACCTTGCAATGATTAAAAAAACACAATTTGGCTGAACATGAGTTAGTTAGCTTCCTTCCCCTTTTTCTTCTTGTGGCTCTTGTATCTGGGCTCTGGCCTTGCCCTTTCTAGTAGTGGTTTGCCCTCTAGGCTATAGAATTATCAAGTTTAAAAGAAATCACCCTTTTTATTAGTAATTTTGTGCATTATAAAAAAAAAAGTAATAATAAGTAGGGTTGTAGGGCCACCAACTAGTTTTCTTAAAATAGTGTCAATAATAGTACGAAAAGTACTCTTTATTATTATATTCTTATTTTATTATTAATTAGTATAAAGTAATAAGATAAGGAATAATATTGGTATAATAATTCCTCAAAACATTTAAGATTAGTTTTATTTTGAGAAGGCATTTAAGATTAATTTATAATTTTGTTTTGGAAGTTGTTCAAAATTGTGGTAGGTCAGTGGTTCTATTAAAATGTGAATTTCTTTCCCAAAAAGAATACAAGTAATACAATAGGATGGAAAGGAGATATGACTTGCAAATTCTGTAGTATAAAAAGGGAAGGCTAATAGATTGAAGACTCGGTAATGATATATCTTGTATGTGAATAGATAAGTTGTGAAGAAAATGAATGAAACATGCTAGAAAACAACTTGATGCAGATAAAGCTGGGCCGGACGGCCTCATCAATGGGCCTCACAGTCGAATCATCTAGAAGGCCAACCGACCGAGCCCATTAGGATTAGTAGTAAGTGTCTAAGTTTGGTTATATTAATGTTGAGTCTAGGTTTAGGAAGTTGCTATGTTTAAGTATTTTCAATATTTAGGAATCTTAGTTTGAGTCTATCTAATAGAGTCTAAGTTCCTATAAAAGGGACGTTAAGTTTGTCATTAAAGATCATCTTGAAGAGAAATATCAATCAAAGTTTATTATTTTATCGTTATTGTTATCGTTCTTTATTCAAGTTTATTATCATCTTTATCTCCGTTGCGTCTACAACACAACTACCTAAACAAATTGTTAAATCTAGTATACTTACATAGACAACACTTTTATGGACTCGGCCGCTCTCGTCGAGTTCTCTCCTACGGTAGCCTAGTGAAGAAGATCAAGTTCAGTTCACCCTTACAACCATTATACTTGTATGTGTAAGCAATAAACTATGAACGTCTTGTAAAAAAAAACTAAATTTTGATTGCTAAAGGGTGTTATTTTGCAAAAGACAATGTGATTTTCTTATCAAAATTAAAAGTCAAAGATATAAATTGTTCAGTCAATATTTTGAGTAGAACTTTTAGTAAACTCTATGTGATTTTACCGTTTCGTCGACTGAATAACTTTTTCAAATTATAGCCAACTTATAGAGAGAATCTAAGTAATTATTACATAATATTTTGCATTAAAAGGTCTACAAATGAAGCAACCAATTTAGGTTATAATAGCAAATCAATTTTCTTTTGCAAGAAGAATATCATTGCCATTGCTATCTTTTCTATTTGGTGTTTCAAACAATTTGAGTGATAGCTAGGTTTGGCTTTGCTTGCAAGTAGAGACTATTAGTTTTCGCTTCTAAAAGAAATCGGCAATCGGTAATTCCTCTACCCATGTAAAGTTTTATTTACCCGATCGAATATGGTGATAGGTGTGTTTGTAGGAATTTGAATCCGATTCATGTTGATAATCTTTTTTGAAATCTATCTTTGTTTAGAAAAAATCAACTTGTCTGATCCAACCATGTTAAGGCCTAGGCGATACCTGTTTCTACTTTATTTCGATTTAACAGATCTAATCCGTAAAAAAAAATTATTCTTGAATATTTTATGTCCAATTGATTGTAGTTTGTTTTAAATTTCAATTTGGCTATAGATGTCTGAATCAATGGAATTCATATTTGATTGATATATGTTCATATCTGTCAGCATGGCATTATTTTAATTGAATCATATAAATGGTTTGCCCTTACAGATTTGCTTATTCGCAGGTTCTGCAGTGCCTGCATAGATGGCGAAGGAGCTAAGGCTCGGATGTGAACCAGTAGTTGGAGAGTTAAAGAAATCAAAGGGGAAAGAATACAGAGTCACCAATAAAATCAAAGAAGGAAAAGACCCGATTTATGGAATCGCCTTTAACTTCATAGACTCTCGCTTCTTCGACGTTTTCGCCACCGTTAACACTAATCAAATCAATGTCTACCAATGTCATGAAGGAGGTAACATTTCAGTTCTACAAAACTATGTTGATGAAAATGAAAAAGAGTCATTCTACTCTGTAAGTTGGGCTTGTAAGATGAGCAACAAAAGCCCATTGTTAGTTGCAGGTGGTGTTAATGGCATAATCAGAGTCATTGATGTTGGTAGGGAAATAGTTCACAAGAGTTTGTTTAGTCATGGGGGCCCAATAAATGAAATAAGAACACAACCACAAAACCCATGTCTTGTAGTATCAGCTAGCAAAGATGAGACTATTAGGGTTTGGAATGTGGAAACTGGTGTGTGCATTTTTCTATTTGCAGGGGATTATGGTCACAGAAATGAAGTTATATGTGCTGATTTCAATCCTAGAAATAAATATTTGATTGTAAGTGGTGGTATGGATAAAACACTAAAGATATGGTCCTTCGAAGATTTTTGGACCAATGTCGAGAAATCATTTGAATGGGACGACGAACCAGGGAAATTTCCAACAAAACATATTCAGTGTCCGATATTCTTAGCTTCGGACGTTCACTATAATTATGTCGATTGTGCTATGTGGGTTGGTAAGTTTATTCTATCAAAAAGTGTCGAAAATGAAATTGTTTTATGGAAAAGAAAAAGTAAGAAAGACAGTCTTGAAGAGGGCGAAACAGACATTCTTCAGAAATATCCTCTTCCAGATTCCGATATTTGGTTTATCAAATTCTCCACTGATTTTCATTGTAAATTGGTAGCAGCTGGAAATAGGGTTGGTGACATTTTTGTTTGGGATTTTCAGTCTAGCCCGCCCGTACTCATCGACAAGTTGTCTCATAATGAGTGCAAAGATACTATAAGAGAGACGGCCGTGTCATACGATGGAAATACCATTCTTGGTTGCTGTGATAATGGAGCTATATGGCGATGGGATGTTAAAAAAGTGTTCGATTTTGATTTGAACTTGGTAGGTTGAACTTCCTACAAACATTTCACCAATTCTCAAAATCATGAAGTAGCAATGGTGATTGAAAGGAAAGTACTTTTATTTTGTTAAGAGGGTTGTTGTTTGAGGATTATATCTTTCAATTTACTTGTGTTTTTTTTTGTTGAAAATTTCAATTTACTTGTTGCTAGGATTATCTGTCATGGTATGACATATTTTAATGAAATATTGAAGCTATTGATTTGCCAATTGGAACAAAAAACTCTTCTTAAATCAACCTACCATAATATTTTTCAACAATGCCCTAATATTATTCTGTCATCAACTTATATTGAAAAAACTTGTTTTTGAAAGACTACATATTATGTATGCTGCAATATAAAATAAGTGTACATATCATACAACATCGATACTTTTCAACATGAATAGTAACAACAGGTTTCGGCGCAGATGCTAACTCTAATACGAAGTCTGCTTTAGTGTTTTTATATATCATATTTGGAAGGAAAAAAAACATCAAATTGTTTAAGTCAAAAGCAATATTATGTACTAATGTCAAGTCGTTATTCGAAGATTTCTAATAGTATCAGAAGTAAGACATCTGAGTGTGCTAGTTGCAATTGATTGTAACTAATTATAGTTGCATGATATGCATAATAAGGATTACATCTTATTAGGCCCACTCTATTTGGCCATATACAAATCCAAACACCTTTCAATTGCGCTCAATAATTTGTCGAGTGAGCACTCACCTCGCTTAAGTGCCCGCAAGTTACAGGTGTTCGGGGTGCTTTCGAGTCAAAGCGTATAAACATTTCCTTCCGAACATAAATCAATTAACTCGAGTTCCGAATCGATTCGAGTCTAATTTGAATCAGACTCAAACCATGACAAGAAAAAAGGTTTGTCCTAAACCATGTGGAACCGAACCGGTTAAAGATGGACAGTCCAATTCCGAAGCTCACCTGTTCCCCTTTCTTCATCATCTCCTTTCTTCTCCAAATAGAGTGAGAGAAAATCTCTGTTAGAGAGAGAGAGAGAGAGAGAGAGGAAGTTATGTTAAGTAGATTTTTCACAAGAATTCAGCTACAAACCTTGTCAATTAAACCCTAATTAGCATTTCACAAAAATGCACACCGGCGAATTGCTGTTATCATCAAGGGGGTTTCATCCCCAATCTAACACTAACCAATCACGAACTCAGTTACGTTCACTTCGTCACCAATCAAAACAACTGAATTTCGTTAGAAATTTTAGAGCAACTCCTTTTATAGTTCGTTCAATTCCTATCATACGTAATTCGAGTTCACAACCAGCTTCTCAATCTGATAATGTTAGTAAACCAACTGAAGATGATTTTGTAGCTAGGGTTTTGAAGGAAAACCCTAGTCAAGTTGAACCCAGGTATCTTGTTGGTGACAAGTTTTATACTTCGATGGAAAAAGAGAATTTGGGTAAGGTACCAAATGTTGGGATTTTTGAAACTGCTAAGGAGCTGTATAAGAAGAAACTAGGGTTTAAGAAGGAGGGAGATGAATCTGTTGATGTTGATAAGGAACAATCTTCTGATCCTGTGTATTTGAAGGATATACTTAGGGAGTATAAAGGGAAACTTTATGTTCCTGAAGATGTGTTTAGTTTGAAGTTGTCTGAAGAGGAAGAGTTTGATAAGAATTTAGAAATGTTGCCAAAGATGAGTTTTGAAGATTTTGAAAAAGTTATGAAGAGTGACAAAGTTAAGTTATTGACTTCAAAAGCTGTTTCTGGGATCTCAAATGTCTATGAGTATAAAGATTTTGTTGTAGATTTGAAAGAAATTCCTGGTGCCAAAACTTTGCAGAGAACAAAATGGTGAATTTTACAGTTCCTTTTACTTGTTTATGCTTTTTTTTTCGTTCGGGATTTTAATATGCTGATTTCTTATCTGTTTTGGTGTCGTAGGGCGATGAGATTAGATAACAATCAAGCAAGAGTTATCTTGGCCCAGTACACTGGGCCACAATATGAAATTGAGAAGCATTTGACGGTAATCGATTTTTCTTCCTTTTCATATTTCACATTGTTGCGTAACATTGTAGCAATACAGATTACAAATTGAAACACGGATTCAATTTGCGTGTCTTTGTAAGTTTTCATTATTTTCAGATTGTTTGGCTTTTGAATTCATAAACATGTGGAACTGAAAATATCTCTTTGACATCATAATACAAGCTCTATAACACTTTCACTGGCCTAGTGTGGAAGTAGGTAGAACCGTAGAAGGAAACAACACCATTAGTCACTGATTTAAGGCACTTTCATGGGTGTTAATGGTGGCTACAAGATAGTAATTTTTTGTGAAGAGTGGGGATCAACTCCTCGACGTATATTGGAGCGAGTAATACGTTTTGTTGTTTTTACAACTGAAGGACACCTTTTGCTTTTAAAGGGAATTCCATATTTTCATCACTAGCATCTTAGTCACTCTCTTATGAACTAGAAACATGGGACAGTTTATATAGTAAAGTGGGATACGATAAAAAGTTTTTGATACTCTGTTTGCTTGGAGACTTCGCTTTTCTTTGTCATTTCTTAGAGCTACATTCTTCATCATGGCTACTTGGTTGCTGGTGTATTTTTTCCTGACAGCTGAATCTTTTATGCAGTCCTATGTGGGAAGATTGCCCAACTACCCACACCCTGTGGCGTCCTCTATATCTAGTAGAATATTGGTGGAGCTAGGGATGGTAACAGCTGTTATGGCTGCTGCAGCAGTTGTGGTTGGGGGTTTCCTGGCGTCAGCTGTATTTGCTGTTACTAGTTTTCTGTTTTTCACGGCTGTATACGTTCTTTGGCCCCTGGCAAAACCAATTCTTAAACTTTGTATTGGTCTCGTCTTTGGTATTGCCGAGAGAATTTGGGAAAATGCTGCTGATCTTTTTACAGATGGAGGGGTTTTCTCCAAATTGTCGGAATTTTACACCTTTGGCGGCGTGTCTGCCAGTCTTGAAATGCTTAAACCTATTTCGCTGGTCTTTTTCACCATGGTTCTTCTTATACGTTTCACTCTTTCAAGACGACCAAAGAACTTCAGGAAATGGGTAATCCTTGTTCTTTTCATTTTATATTATCTTTCTGAATTTGAGCTTAGCTGATTATTTTATGTTTGTTTGTCTTATGCAGGATATATGGCAAGGTATTGAATTTGGGCAATCCAAACCACAGGCTCGCGTTGACGTGAGTTTTTCGCTTTGGCAACAGTAAAAGTATTAATCACTTATACAAGTGGAGGAATCTGAATTCTTAAACCTTTTCCTATTGGTAATACCTCAGGGTTCAACAGGTGTTAGTTTTAACGATGTTGCGGGAATTGAAGAGGCAGTAGAGGAACTCCAAGAGGTAAATTAATCGTCTTTGCCAGTTTTAGGGACTTAGGTGCACGTTGACTAGGTTAAAACAAAGGCTTTAATATACAGCATGCTTATGTATACTTGCAACAACATATAAGGTGTTTTTGAGGCTCCACTGTGTTTGTCTAACTCTGTATGTTTGTTCAAATCTTCCACTACTTCTGCCGTTTCGGCTTTGATTTATTGAATAACATTCGGTCCTATACTTGTTTCTTTCTTTAACTTTAGATACTGCAACAAGTTGTTGTACTGGGATTGACAAAAATGAAGATTATTATAAAGTGTTACACACACAAAGTTTTCCTATTGAATTTCTGATTTATACACATTGTATAAGTGAAGCAATACTCTCTTACATCAGTGTGTTCCTTGTTCTGTTTATGGCTTCATCAGTTTGCTTAAGTGAATATTCTTATCGTGTCGAAGGTTGACTTCACTTTTTACGTGAAACTACCAACAATCTCATGATGAGACTACTATATGAAGCCATGAGGTTTCTTCATGAGTTGATGGTAACTTCATTGTCAAATACTCCCATTTGAAACAAAAAAAGAAAAGTTATTGTAATTTTGAGTCATACTTCATCATTCCATTTCCAGTAATTATCTTTTGCTTGAACAAAACCTTTTTGCAAGACATAATACATGAAAGAGTAACTTTGTATTAAAGCACGTAAAACATTTTCCTCCAAAAAGAAAACGTTCTTCACATGTCTTCATTTTTATATCTAGCTACTTCGAAGTCCTTTTGTCTACTTCTCGAATACAAGGTTAATAAATTTTTCTCCCTTAGTGTAAATCACTTGCAGAATGCCTGGTAAACCTACTTGTACTTAAATACCAATATTTCCGTTGGCACATTCTGCCGTGTGGTATTATTTGAAAAGTTCATATATGAAATAATTTAGATTCGTCTGTATTGATACTTCTATTTCTTGCATAAAAGTTGTTTCTTGTTAACCAGACACTTACATTGGAAGTACTTACAACTAGTTACAGATTCCAGTTCAGATTTTAAACTGAAAAGCTTATCTAAGTTTCACAACCTGCTATTGAGACTTTCCATTCCTTCCCAATTCCATCAACTTTAACTTTTTAAGAATCAACCTATTTATTGAGATATATGAAAATCATTTCTTCGTTTCTTCAAAATAATGGTAATGTACGGAGGAAGAGACCCAGTTCAATGTACATTGCTAATTTGCTACAAAGTACAAACATTCTCTTTCTTCGTTTGCTTTATTAATTGTGGCGTTTTGATACATATTTTTTCAAATGTATGTTTCACTCTCTCTTACGTTCATGGCGGCTGCTCGATCACGCTTTCGGATTGCGAATATCTTATTCCTAATATAAATTCTTTTTGGACATTATGTTGATTAGTTGGTGAGGTACTTAAAGAATCCAGAACTGTTCGATAAATTGAATATAAAACCTCCTCATGGGGTCCTTTTGGAGGGCCCTCCAGGATGTGGAAAGGTCAGTGTAATTTCCATTTTCCATTAATCCCGTGCAACATTTGTGTTAGAAACTGTAGTTGATTTCTTGATGCTCTGTAGACGTTGGTGGCCAAGGCCATTGCTGGTGAGGCTGGTGTTCCCTTTTACCAGATGGCTGGGTCAGAGTTTGTTGAAGTGCTTGTTGGTGTTGGCTCTGCTCGTATCCGTGATCTGTTTAAAAGAGCCAAGGTGATTATTCCCCTTGTTTCATACATGGTTGCTTTATCCGAGTAGTCTTCTTGACCTGGATTCATTTTTTTCTAATTAACCTCCCTAATGAGAATTATGTTTGGGCACTAGTACTTCAGTACTTGTTATACTTTGAGTTTTGAAGAAGTTCTCTTCTCATATTATTTAATTGCAGGTAAATAAACCGTCTGTGATTTTTATTGATGAGATCGATGCATTGGCAACGAGGTAATGGGGCATCCTTCTCATGGAGGAAATTCAGTCTTGTATTGAATATATCAGTGCACTGTAAAAGAGACTAAATATGTTGTTCGTAACTGAAATAATCTTTTCCATTGTTGGTATGACCAGGCGTGAAGGAATTTTTAGTGAAACAACCAACTTGCTTTATAATGCAGCCACTCAAGAGAGGGAAACAACACTTAACCAGCTTCTGATAGAACTAGATGGGTTCGACACTGGCAAAGGCGTTATCTTCTTAGGTGCCACAAATCGTATGGATTTGCTAGATCCCGCTCTTCTTCGACCAGGTCGTTTTGATCGTAAGGTAGACCTTTTATTGATAAGTATGATTTTTTCTGTGAAACTGTACTTGAGTAAAATTTGGAACTATTGTTTTTTGCATTAGAATATTGTTTTCATTTTCGTGGGCTTTTCTTCTTCTCTCGGATAGACAAACTGCTTAATGCCTATTAACTGAAACCGGAATCATATGTTTAGCAACTTCTTTTTTCTGAAATGTCAGCATATTTGAAGGGGTATATTTAGCAATTTATTTTTTATTTTTTTTGGAAAGTGACTACGAAAGTCATTACAATAGCATTTGATACATCAAAGATGTGATGAGCACGATAGCCGCCGAATTAAACCTTGAAACAATTAGGCCTAAAGTCCAACTAAACTATTTGCTAAAGCCCAACGAAATAAACGGCCTAAAACCCATCTAACTACATTATATATACCTTAGATAACCCGAGCTCAATAAACCATGAATTCTACCTCCTCTGAGAATCGAACCTGGGACCTCCAGGTTTTGGAGTTTATGTCAACACTTTCAACCACATGGACAACCAAGTGTTGACTTTAGCAATTTGTATGTGCACTTACTTTTACATATGAATCTTTGACCCAGTTAGGGGTATTGGTGTCCAGCATCGGTCAAGGTGTTTTTGTTAGTAGAAAAGTTCCAAAATAGGAGCACGGCCTTACAAGAGTAAACCGAACCATACAAGCCTTTTCTTGTCTCAATTATTAGGTCTTTCATTTTCCGTAACAAGTTTATTATTTTTAGGCTAGCCATTGTAAATGGTTAGTAAAACAAACTCTCATACATAATATATGATGAATACTGTTAGACATGAAGTAGTGACCTATATATTCTAAAGGGTTAGGATCTGGAAACATGCTAAATGTGATACTTAGTTGACATGATATTATAGAGGCTATTGGGATTATGCAAGTTATAAATACGACTCATAATCGTAAAACATTTAGCCCCATTAAAATGACTCATTTTCTGACGATTTATATGGAAATCATTATGGTAAGGGACGATCCTCTCCTGTTTCTATTGTGTTACGATGACTCCCCAAAAGCATCATGTCTATTAATGTCACTGGTATTGGTCTCTATCAGTTTTAGGTCTTACTGAAGTGCTGTTTTACGCACCAACGATCTTGTATCAGTCAATTGGTAACTGATAGAATACAATAAAAGTAAAAAGTGGTTCTTTAATATGTTTTTGGTCTCAAGAAGTTAAGCTCTTTTCTAATTTTTGTTGTTTTGTTTCTTTGTGTAGATAAGAATCCGTCCCCCGGGAGCTAAAGGTCGACTAGATATCTTGAAAGTTCATTCTGGCAAGGTGAAAATGTCACCTACTGTTGATCTCACCAGTTATGCACAAAACTTGCCTGGTATGGGTCACTTCTCAGCTAATTGGTGCTTCTCTACTTATTGTATGCCAGTAAAAGAGTCAATTTGCAAATAAAACATGTTACATCCAATGAATTTGTCACAACAGAAATTTTTCTGGAGAACCTAGGGTTTTGATTGAATATATAGTTTATGTTGTTTAAGCTAGTTCTTAAGGATTAAAGGATGCAACTTATCAAGAATTATCTTATGCTTCTCATGACATCAATTTCTGTTTGTTATTTAATTCACTTCAATTTTGGCTCGCTTAGTTTTGTCTCTTTTTTATGATCACTAAAGACAAGTCCTACTTTTCTTCTTTTAAGCAGAAAGTTGTTTCTTTAGGTTTTCTAGTACCGGGATCTGATTCGGCTTGATGTTTGATGTTCATTGACCGTAGTTGTGAGCTTCACTTCAATCTGATAACATATTGTTCCGTACTCAGGATGGTCTGGCGCTAAATTGGCACAGTTACTCCAAGAGGCTGCTTTGGTCGCAGTTAGGAAAGGGCATCAATCAATTCTTCAGTCAGACATGGATGATGCAGTTGATCGGCTCACTGTTGGTCCCAAACGTGTTGGGGTCGAATTGGGTCATCAGGGACAGTGTCGTAGAGCAACGAGTGAGGTTGGAATTGCAATTACATCCCATCTTCTGAGGCGGTACGAAAATGCAAATGTTGAGTTCTGTGAACGTATTTCAATCCATCCGCGTGGCGAGGTCTATACTACTCTTCATCTCCACTACTTCCCTAAGACTAGTATTTGTCGCCCCTTGAATTAGAAAAACAACATTCTCAATTTCGTTTGCTGCTAGGACTCGGGCAGTGTCGGTAAGCGTGCTAATTTGTTCGGCCCATGTCTCGGCTTATTGTGGAGTCCACATATAGGGTATTACTAGTGCAAGCTTGACCAATATGGTGATGTCCCGTCATCTTTCCATCTAAAAAAGTTTGATAAATCAGTTAGCAGGTCCAAAGGAGCCCAAATTTCAGATATCATTCATTTCGGCCCGTCATGATGTTGTTCAATTGCTCAAGACATTTTGGGTTTAATATATTTCTTCCACTTCTATTTAGGTTTACTTATCCGAATTGTTGTAATGCATACAGAGATTCTCCCAAATTGTGTTTCACAGAATGGATGATGAGTCATACATGTTTGAACGCCGACCACAATTACTGCAGCGCCTTCAGGTCGAGTATCACGGTTCACTACTATGTTAATCTGATTTTCCTTTTTTCACGTCTATTTATCGTTCATCTGGGTTTGTATGTAAAAGGTACTTCTTGGTGGGAGAGCTGCAGAAGAGATTATTTATGGACGTGATACATCTAGAGCATCTGTTAGTTACCTTGCAGATGCATCTTGGCTTGCACGTAAAATTTTGACAATGTGAGTATATTCTTCACTAACTCTTGTGTGTGTTTGTGGTTGTATACCCATATGTATTAAAATCATAGGGCACAAACTCTACTCGAATAATTCAAATTAAACTCCATCAATTCAAGGGTTCTTTCATAATAACTAACTAACTCAGGGGGTTCGGCATGGGAACAGCTCGGAGAACCCGGATCGTAATCCCGACAGATCCACGAATTACTCGGGCAGATCAGCCTATCCCAACTATTTAGCTTCGTAGTGTTATGTGTTAACTAGTCTTTTATACTTTCTGACAGATGGAATTTGGAAGACCCAATGACCATACATGGAGAGCCACCTCCTTGGAGAAAAAATGTAAGCTTTGTGGGACCTCGTCTGGACTTCGAAGGTTCGCTCTACGATGATTATGACCTAATTGAACCTCCAATCAACTTTAATTTGGATGATGACGTTGCTCGAAGAACTGAAGAGCTACTCGCAAACATGTATGAGAAAACAAAATCTTTGCTAAGGAGGCATCATGCAGCTCTGCTCAAAACAGTGAAGGTATGCTGCTCCTTTACTTTGTGGATGTCCTCTCTCTCTCTCTCTCTCTCTCTCTCTCTCTCTCTCTCTCTCTCTCCCTCTCTAAGTATAACCATTTCAATCCTTTTGCAGGTTCTTCTGGATAATAAGGAGATTAGTGGAGAAGAAATGGAATACATTCTTGACAAATACCCCGTGGAAACACCCATAAACCTTCTCTTGAATGAAGATAATCCTGGGAGTTTACCATTTTTCGAAATAGAAGACGACAATCGTGATTTGGAATTATCAGTTATAACCCCATCTAAAATGGATTCTCATAATTAGAAGATCAATATGCTCACCCCCGTTATTCCCCAAGTTTTCATACTTCTGACAAGATATCTGTTTGCGAATCGGAAATTCGAGTTGAGCTATGTCCAGGTTCTTGTTAAGTCTAGCTGGTGTTAGGAGCTCAATAGATTTTGCTCGGAGGCAATGCCACCTTTAGCCAGAGAAATGCACAACAAAGAGCAGATCAGAAGTTCTGGGAATAATTTGTAACTATCAAGAATGTTGTATATTTTAATCATTTGTTTTGACGTATTGTTAGAATGAATGACAAAATAAATTGTTGACAACTTGGATCCATATCATAGAGCTATTGACAGAAATGTCTCTTCTTAGAGGAATCCTCTCAAGTCAAAGAGCCTACTATTCCCTCTCACCCTATGACTACCAATGGTATCTTAAAACCATGGTGCATCCCAAATTACATCTCTCGTTTCACTATACCTCTGTCTACAACTTATTCGACCATTTTGGAGCACCCAAAGGGGCATGCTACTTGTAGACAAGCTAGGTGGTTGTGAAGGGTTTCACCAAAATGATGGTTTATGACTCAGGCCCTTGGTTTCATCCAACCAACCAAGTCTTCCTATGTGTAGAGTCGAGCAGGCCCCAAGAGCGCAGTTAATCGATTTGGTTTATTAATTCTATCCTTGGGGGATTAGAAAAGAGCTCAAATGATCATTCAGTGTTTCTGTTCACTTCTTCAAGCCACATCACGATTCTTCTATATGTAGATGACATTATTCTGACTGGTAGCAGCAACGAGAGCATGATTTCTCTTGTTTCAGCTCTAAGTTCTGGATTTCTAACGAGGACTTCATTTCTTGGGTATTGAGGTGATCTCTTTAAAGTTATGGTAATATGCTCTTGCATTCTTGCCTAGGCTGATCTATTAGACTGCAATTCAATTTCTGTTTCAAGTGGGAACAAAATCTTTAAGCTGGCCTTTTAGTTGATCCCCGATTCTATAGGAGCATGGTTGGTGGGCTCCAAGACTTGACCATGACTTGGGCAGACACTGCCTTCTCTATTAACAATATCGTACAATTATGTAGAGTCATAGGACTTCTCATTTTCAACTCATGAAAAAGATTCTTAGGTATTTAAAGGGATTTATCAGTTTCAACATCAAATTTAGGAAAGGAGATGTGTCTAAGCGTACAGGTTACTCTGACTCCGATTGGGCAGGGCGCCCAGATGCTAGGAGGGCCACCACATGATATTATGTTGTTTTGACAACTTATTGGTTTCATGGTGCTCAAACTCGATCTTTCATAGAGGCTGAGTCTAAGGCGGTGCCCTTTGCCATTGCTGAAATGTTTATCGGTCTCTAGCATTTTGCAGGAGCTTTGTTTTCCTCTCTCTAGGCCATTTGTTTGTTATCCAGACTATATTGGGGCTAAGAACTTTGTCAATAACGGGGTATGGCACGCTCGCATGTGGCAAGTTGGTTGAGGTTGATTTCCATTTCATTACGAAATCTTGTTAAATGTTGGTACTTTAGAATTGAAATACATGCCTATACATGAATTTTATTTTCGGATACTTATGCCTCAAGTTGATTGATATTAAAATCATAACTACAGATTAACATCGTAAAAAGAAGTTGTTGACTTGAATGATGTAAAAACATAAGGTCTGAGCACTCTCTAGTTGGGTTGTCGGAAAGATTAACCCATGTAAACAAATACTTCATCTGTTTAAAATAGTCACCACTTGGACACTAGCTATAAAAGAAAACAAAATTATGAGAAATGCTATTGCTAAAAAAAATGGGGCCGACAACATGCCAAATGCTAATGTGGCTGGCTCCCATTGGACGGGCCATTTCTCTCTCCACAAAGCCCCTCTAATGGGACATGGTCACGTCAGCATTTGTCCTGTAGTCTCTGTCCCATTTTCAGACCAAATCGGTGAATGAGGTGGTTTTGATAAGCAGGACACACATTGCTCAGTCCGGTTGTCACCACCAAGTCAATTTGATGGAGCTTTTGACAAAAAAAAGTCAATTTGATAGAGACCAAGTCAACTTGACAAATACCAAGTCAACTTGACAAATACCAAGTCAAATATATATTGATTGATGGGGTAGGTTTAGATTTACATTGTATATCAAAGTCAGATCCAACCTCATGCTCCCTCCGCCTGCTGATTAATGCAAAAAAAAAAAAGTCAGATCCAACCTTCCAACGACTACTTCTCAATTGTATTCTAATCTTAAAGTCAAACTATATATGTGTATATATATGTATATCAAGTTTTTGTTAACCGTACAATGGTACAAGACCAAAACAGAAGAGGGAGTTGTAAAGTATTATTGAGAAGTAGTGAATTATGTTGATAAAATTCTTGTTCCATCTCTCCATTTTTGAAATTTTATTAACATCATCATCAGCTACATTCTTCCAAGCAAAACCTGGTTGCCAATCCAAATGTGGGAACATTAGTATTCCCTATCCATTTGGTTTAATAGGTGAGGGACAAAATTGCTCCATTGATCCAGCTCTTGGGTATGGTTACAGCATTAGATGCAATACTTCTTATGATCCTCCAAAACCTTTCATTGGTAACGGAAACCTTGAAATTGTAAGTATAACTGACACTGAAATTCAAGCTCGAATGAAAAATCGTGTAGCCACTCAATGTTACACCGTGTTGGGTGACACCATCGATGATGAAACTATGCCGTGGTATACATTTTTTGACTTGATAGAGAGTCCATTTACATTCTCATATACTAAAAACAGGTATTTTAGTATAGGTTGCGATACTTCAGCAGTGTTCTCTAGTATGACGTCAGCTAACTATTACACAAGCGAGTGTGAGACAACATGTTCAAGTAAGGAACAAATAGTCGAAGGTGCTTGCATGGGTAAAGGCTGCTGCCAAACCACCATGCCGAAGCTTGTGAGCGGGTTTCAAACAATTGTTGAGAGCTTTGAAAACCATACCAAGGTGTGGTCTTTTGATCATTGCGGCTATTCGTTTGTGGCTGATCAAGAACAATACAAGTTCTATTCTTCAGATCTTTTACTTCAACCTACAGATTTCATTCAGAAAATGAGAAACATACCCTTGGTGCTGGATTGGGCAATAGGAAATAAGACTTGCGAAGAAGCAAACAAGGACTTGTCCTTGCCATTTGCTTGTCAAGGAAATAGTTACTGTAATAATACCGATAACAATCTTGGCTACCGATGTATTTGTCATCAAGGCTTCGAGGGCAACCCTTACCTTAGTCCTGGATGCCAAGGTATACATACATGAAACCTATATATATGTGTGTGTGTGTGTGTGTGTGTGTTGATTAAGTTTGTTAAACTAACTTAACATACGTTTGTATTGGGGAATGGCTTAACAGATACAAATGAGTGTGCGGATCAAAACAATAACCCATGTGTAGGAATTTGCACGAATACACCAGGGAGCTTCATCTGCTCTTGTCCAGAGGGCAATAAGGGAGATGGGAGGAAAGATGGGAGTGGTTGCATCGACAACGAGCAAGAATTTCCAATATTGGGGGTCACTCTTGGTAAATTCCTGATTATACAACTTGTTACATACCTTGAAACAATAAAATAAAAATGCTAATTGCTGAAATAATGACATTGTAGGTACTGGGTTGGGATTCATATTCTTAATTTTGGGCACTTCTTTGTTGTTTTTTACCATAAAGAAGAGAAATATGGTGAAGATCAAGGAGAAGTATTTTAAGCAAAATGGTGGGTTGCTGTTAAAACAACAAATATCTTCAAAAGAAGCTGGTGGTGTAGAGTCGACAAAGATTTTTACGTCGGAAGAACTAAAACTGGCAACTAACAACTATGATGAGAGTCAGATCCTAGGGAGGGGAGGTTATGGGATCGTCTACAAAGGAACCTTAGCATCAGATGTTGATCACTTTGTCGCTGTTAAGAAGTCTAAAGTCATTGACCCGAGTCAGATTGGGCAATTCATAAATGAAGTTGTAATTCTAACTCAGGTTAACCATCGAAATGTGGTGAAACTCTTGGGATGTTGTCTAGAGACCGAAGTTCCCTTGCTTGTTTATGAGTATGTATCGAATGGGACCCTCTTCCAACATATCCATCACAAAAAGGGGATGTCCTCGTCTCTTTCGTGGGGAAGCCGCTTGCGTATTGCTTCGGAAATTGCAAGCGCTCTAGCATATTTACATTCTGCAGCTTCAACACCGGTCATTCATCGAGATATGAAGTCTCTTAATGTATTGTTAGACGATGAGTACACGGCGAAAGTATCTGATTTTGGAGCATCGAGGTTGGTTCCCTTGGATCAAACTCATCTACACACACTAGTCCAAGGGACATTAGGATATTTGGATCCAGACTACTACCATACCAGCCTATTAACAGAAAAAAGTGATGTTTACAGTTTTGGGGTTGTTCTTCTAGAGCTCTTAACAGGGGAAAAACCTGTTTCTCTTGAGAGATCAGAAGAGGAGAGAAATCTTGCTACGTACTTCATTTCCTTGTTGCAACAAAATGATGTATCACGAATTCTAGAGGCTCGAGTAGTGGAGGAAGGGGAGATGGAGCTAATCCTTGAAGTTTCTGAGCTTGCAAACAAATGCCTTAACTCGACGGGGGCAGATAGGCCTAAAATGCAAGAAGTGGCAACTAAGCTCGAACGTTTGAACAAGTTGAAGACGGAACATGACTGGGCTAATGCTCAACCAGCAAGCGAAGTAATAAGATCACAAATACCATCTGAAGCAAAAGACTTGTACAGTATACCAATCCCCAGTTCTTATACAGTCTCTGATTCGGGAAAATACAGTTCGGGAACAGAAGCTGCAATGCCCTTGAAGATTCCAAGATGACCACCTGGTGGAAATATTAGTACTATGATAGAAGAAGGCTCATAGGCATTTGGTTCACTTGGTAAAGTTGAGTGACAGAGCCAGGAGAGTAAAAGAAAAGCTCTTATTGAGTGACCAAGCGGTTCATGCGAGAATAATGTGAAGTGTGAGAGTGAGTAAGGTCCTGAGTACTTAATTTTGTGAAGCAATAAGATTCAAACCTTGGGATTGACTAGAGAGATACACATACCATCATCTAGCTTGTGTATTGCGTTGAAAGTGACTTGAATATGGATTGATATCTCATCCGGTTTACGACCCACTAACCCGTTTTGACGCCGAATTTTAGACCCGTTACCAGAGCTGATTATTGAGACATGACTGGTATGCAAAGCAGGACTGAGACAGAGCAGATCTCTGAGACATAGCTGAAATGCGGAGCTGGGCTGATGTCGGTTAGCGTATCCATGTGTATTTCGGATTTAGAAAGAGAGAGTCGGTAGGGCAGTGGGTTAAGGTTTTAGTGGCTATATAAACTAGGCTGCGGCTTTGGGGAATAAAGAAAATTCTCCGGGAAATAAATTCTCGAGGGAATCCAGATTTTTTTGAAAATTCTCCGGGAAATAAATTTTTATGGGGAATACAGAATACATTTTTTTGAAAATTCTCCTCCATCTCATCTGTTCTCTCTGCCACTTCATCTTCTCGACACCTCATCATCTTCTCCGGCGATGGCCAGCCAATTTTCCGGCCGGTGACCTTCAAACAAAATTTTTTTAATTTTTTTTAAATTTTCTCTCTCCTCTCTCTCTCTCTCATTTTTTTTTCTTTTCTCTCTCTCTAGAACAGATCTAGAGAGAGAGAGAAGGTCTATTCTCACGAAGTGAGAACATGAGATGTCCTTTGGTGATCACTCAGTTTGCTTCTTGCCCACATCCAATAACTAGTTTGCTCCATATTCTATATAATTGGGATATACCTAGCTAGCTGTGGATATCAACAACTTGTAGTTAGGTTAAGTTTATGGAGATGAACTAGTTGGGTAGTTTGGCGGAGGAAGAAGAAGAAGAGCATATGATGATCTAAATATATCCAAGATGGGGAGGCATGAAAGCTACATGAATCAAGATAAAGAGAGATAGAAAGAAGAAGGAAAAGTTTCTTGCTAACTGTGGTTGTTGTTTGCATTGGAAGGTGAAGTGTGTGGTTGCTAATTTGGCTTCTTTAATAGAGGCCTATTCATTCCTCATCAATTAGGTTTTAAGTTTTCTTTTTATTGCTTGTTTCTGCCAGGCTCCACAACTGCTCAACTTCTTGCCAGTTTTCATGGGGGCACAAGTAGAATTTTTCAACATTAATGGCAGCATCCATATCTAGAACAGAACGATCTGTTCGTGGTCTGTTCTCACGAACAGACCATTGAAGGTCTCTCTCTAGATCTGTTCTAGAGAGAGGAGAGAGAAAAAAAAAAAAAAAAATTATGTTTGAAGGTCGCCGACCGGTAAATTGGCCGGCCGGCGACTTTCGCCGGAGAAGATGATGAGGTGTCGAGAAGATGAAGTGGCAGAGAGAGGTGATGAGATGGAGGAGCCTTTTTTATAGCATCTTCTAAAATTAGAAGCCCCTTAGCAATAAAAAGAAACATAAAAAGTCAATCTTATTTGACTAGTTTTAAGAAAAATCTTTATTCCCCGGAGAATTTTCTTTATTCCCCAAAGCCGCGGCCATAAACTAAAGTCTAGGAAATATTTGTGTCGAATTCTCGCGAATATCTTGTGTAACTTGTTTGCTTATTATAGTGGAAATCATCGCGCCGTTGTCGCCGTGGAGTAGGTCTCACCAACCGAACCACATAAATCTCTTGTGTGATTGTTTTTTATCTCTTATTATTTTTCTTGGATTACGTGATTTCGGTCATAACAAACCCCTTTTGTCATAACATATTGGATCGAGTAATTGTTGTGATATAATATGGAATAAACCAAGAAAAGTAATAAGAAATAAACAATCACACACGACATTTGGTTCGGTTGGTGAGACCTACTCCACGACGACAACATCACGATGATTTACACTATGATAAACAAACAAGTTCCACAAGTGATTCGTTAGAATTCTAGACAATTAAATATCCCTGGAGGTTTATCTTATATAATCCCTAAAACCCTAATTCCACCGACACACCGCCTCACTAATTCTCTCTTTGGAAATCTGAAATACACGTGGATACCGCAAGCCTAATAACCGCCATAATAAGGAGCCTTGCATTTGAGCCCTGCTTCGGATACCAATTCTGTCTTGGAGCCCCTACTTCGTATACCAATTTTGTCTTGGAGCCCTACATCATGTACCTGCTCTGTTTCGCATATCGGCTCTGCCTTGGAGATCAACCCTGCTAACGGGTCTAAATTGGGTGAGATATCAACCCATATTTAAGACACTTTCGACAATTCTCCACTTTGACTTGGATATGCCTCCTTAAATTAAATCTGCCACCATCATAGATCAATGCCTCTGAGTCGTCGTCGCACCAGCCTGTCAGAGCTCGCCCTCCAAAGGGCTCAACATATGTAAAACACAATCAAGTCTAAGCAATCTTTAAACTTGAAAATTTTCACTGCCTTAGTCAGCATATCTGCTGGTCTCTGTCGTGGACACCTTCTTCAACTCTATGATCTTTTATGATGTTTGACTAGGTTAATAGTTTCTATTTTAAGAGAAAGAGTGAGAAGAAAGAAAAGCAAGGGAAGAAGAATAAATAAAATATTTGACAGGCCTACGACCTTTGTCAGAGAAGATGATGAGGTGGCGAGAGAGATGAGGTGGAGGAGAGAGGTGAAGAAATCGATGCGATAGAGAGATGAGGTGTCTTTAATGTTTTCTAAGTTTTTGAAACTAAATTTCAATTTGCCGCCAAGTTAGAACATCTCTAATGCAACACTCGGTAAAAACTCAACTAATCGAATGTGTCAAGTATGAATTGAGATCTTGTTACCCAGGTGGAACTATCAAGATACTCAATTCAAAATACTTATCCAATGCAACAATAAAAAAACTCAATATTTACTCTAGATTTACTCTCAGATTTTATTTTAATATATGAAATGATGATGTAGGTCAATTGATATACTCAAAAGAAAACTCAACAATTAAGTTTTCTTTTGATCTCAACATTTATTACTGTCACATGATATTGAGATTTATGTTTAGTGTTGCATTGGAGAGAGAGTGTGTTTTGCTAAAACTCAAGTAATCTTAAGTGTCGATTTGAGTTTTACAAGTTAAGTGTTGCATTGGAGATGCTCTTAGTTTTAAAAAAGTTAAATTTTTTTGAAAATTAACCCATAATTAAAAGAGGGTCAATTTTGAATTTATAAAATTATTTTTATAAGAAGGGAAGTTGTGGGAACAAAAAAAAATTAACCAATAAAATTAACTGACAGAGTTTTTAAAAAGGGACTAATTTGAATTTATGAAAAACAGAGGGTCAAAAAGATAACTGATCATAAACTAGGGGCAAATTGAAAACAATCCATCTCCTTTATTATGATTCCATCTGAAGATATACTGAAATAAAATTAACCCATGGTTAGTCTTACTTGTTTTAGAAAGTAAAGTATGTGGTGAATTCTAAAATCCTTGATCTTTTATCACTTTGATTTCTTCCTCTATAGTTTATTATTGTTTCTCATTCAAACCATTTCGAAACAAAGTGAACTTTACGAATGGGGTGTTAATTGTAGATTTAAAGTAAATTTCTCTGTCTTTGTGGATTGACCGTGGTCTTACCGATTATATTATTACTTGACGTCTGTATACTAGCAGGTAACTACCCAATTTAGGTTGATCAAGTTTTTTACGTCGTTGTCAGGGATAAGTTTAGTAGTTTGGATATCGTCTGTTCGTTGTGTTCATTAGTTTAGTATTATTTGTTTACTTAGACGTTTTTTACTCCATTTGTTTTTTGTAGTTTATTAATTTCACTTTTTTAGGTATCACTTTAATAAAAGAGCCAAAAAGAGGCATATGAGCGAAGAACACTCGCTAGTACGCATTCTATCTCTCCATTCTTGCTTGTGTGATTGTTTAATTTTATAAGTGTTAGTTCTCACTTTTTGCGTGTGTAAGCATCCTTAAACATTGTGAGATCATGACACGTTATTATTATAACGCTAGGCCATAAGATGACGATGATGATGATGTCCATTGACGGATCCATGTAGGGTGTAAGGGGGGTCTATAGACCCCCCTCAACATGTACAATTTCATTCGACATCTAATAAAAATACATACATATATATATATATATATATATATATATATATATTGTAAAAGTATAAGTAAACAAAGGTTACTACCATTAACAATAACTGTTGTTGGCCCAACGAATAAGGTGTTGAAATATTGCTCGAGTTGACGTGAGTTCAAATCCAGGTTTTGGCATTTTTTTTTTCTTTATTTTGTTAGAAGGAGGAACCAGTGATATAGATGGTCTCGTACATACTCACACATGAATTGAAGCTTGGTCGAGCGGTAAGATCTCAAGGAAAAGTTGGGGGGTAATAGGTGGTCACGACTTCAACTCTTGGAACTCTTTTTGTAGCGAATTAATTTGCGTATTTAGGATTTCTAAAAAAATTCAAACAGATTTTGTATAGAGACTTTTAAGATCCCCTCAAAATAAATCCTAGATACGTTACTGATGGTTTGAGTAACTTCAAGCAATTGGTTTGTGTTGTGTCTACAACAACAATATCATACACATCCACTAAAGGAAGGATGGGTTTTAAGTCCAAAATCGAATGATCAATGGGTCTAGAGCCCAAAGATAATCTGAAATATAAAATAAATCCACTTAGAGTAAATTACATGTCTAACCTTTATTTTTTTTTTACTACCTAACCTATCCAAAATTTTAAAAAAAAATTACCCAAATTAAAGATTCACTAAATTATTTCTTCAAAAAAGAAATTTCGTTCCACAACAAAAAATTTCTTTTCGTTTATCGGAATGACCAAGCATTTAGTTATAACTTTTTTTAATACAGATTTGTTTAACATAATATAATTTCCGCAGAATTGTGTTAGAATAAATAAGATGCTATAGAACTATAAGTATTGCAGGAGAATCGATGAAATGCTAGAAAAACATAATTTAAGACACATGAAGGAAAGTCAGTGAAACGATAGAGAAATACTAAAAATTTGATTGACATTATACAATTTCAGAAGAATTTTGTTAGAATCAATAAGATGCTAGAGAATATAATTATCGCAGGAGAATCGAAAAATTCTAGAGAAAAAAATGGTTACTCTTAAATAATTTTTTAAAAATGTTGTTAGAATCAATAAGATGCTAGAGAAATGTAATCTTAATTCCAGAAGAATTTATTTTTGTAAGTATATTATTGAATTTTTAAAATAAACAAAATGCTAGAAATTTTTTGAGTATTCTGTTATATATAACAATGTTGTTAGAATGGATAACATGCTAGCGGAATAATAAAATGATTATTAACCTATTTCTAACATATTCATAACATATGTCAATAGAATCAAGAAAATGGTAGTAAAATACTGAAAATATAGTAAAAACAAATTCAGTTTATATGTTTTTATGAGAATTATAGTGATAGATATTTGAGTTAATTCCTATTTGGCCCCCTACTTTGTGACCAGCTTCCTTTATGGCCCCCAATTTTTTGTAAATTCAAATTTGGCTCCATATTTTCATGAAAATGCCATAACTACCCCTCTTAAATGTATTTTCAAAATAAACTTAATCAGTAAATATCTCTCTCCACCTCACTTCCACCTCATATCCCTCTCCACCTCACCTCTCTTACCAACTCACCTCTCTCTCTCTCCAATTCACCCCCCTCTCTTTCTCTCCAACTCATCATTACCTTCTCCAACGAAGGTCGCCAGCCGGAAAATTTTCCGACCGGCGACCTTCGTCGGAGAAGGTAATGTGAGTTGGAGAGAGAGAGAGGTGAGTTGGTAAGAGAGGTGAGGTGGAAAGAGAAAAAGAGGTGACGTGAAGAGAGATGTGTGGTGGAGAGGAAAATGAGGTGAAATTAAGGTTTTATTTTGAAAAAGTATTTATAGGAAGGGTAGTTAGGCCATTTACATCAAAAAAGGGGGTCATATTTGAATTTACAAAAATTTAGAGGCCATAAAGGAAGCTGGTCACAAAGTAAGGGGCCAAATAAGAATTAACTTTAGATATTTCAAAATTCACTGTATACGAAAAAGTGTTACATCAAAAAAGAGAGTTTCCAGATCCAAACGAAGGTCTGGAAACCAAACCTTCACGGCCTGGTTTCCAGGCCTTCAAAGTCTGGTTTCCAGACCGTGAAGGTCTGGAAACCAGACGCCCGGCGAAGGAGATCCTCCCCTTCGCCGAACTTGGTAGAGAGAGAGAGAGATGAAAGAAGAAGAGGAGGAAGAGAGGGAAAGAAGAAGAAGATGAGGGAGAAAGAAGAAGAAGAAGAAGAAGAGAGAGAAAGAAGAAGAAGAAGAAGAAGGAGAAGAGGAAGAAGAAGAGGAAGAGAGAGAGAAAGGGAGATTTTTTTTCTTTTTGTTAAAGGTGGCCGACCGGAATTTTTTATTCCAGCCAGCAACCTTTCGCCGGAGAAGAAGGGTGAGGTGGACAGAGGTGATGTGGTAATTTTTAGTTGAGGTGGACAAAGAAAATGAAAAAAAATAAATTACAGAAATGCCATGGGGGTAGAATTGGGAGGTTGAAAAAAATTTGGGGCCAATTAGGAAATTTTTGGGGCCAAAACGGTGAGTTAGTCACAAATCGGGGGCCAAAACGGAATTAACCCAAAAATAATTTTTTAACCAGATTATTAGTTTTATATACAATTTTCTTTATGATATTCAAGGAAAAATATGTTTTTGAGTTGGAAATATCTAGGTAGAGATAAAAAACCAATCACAAATTCACAATTTTTTCAAGTTCAAAGAACTTAGAGTTAGAGAGAGGGAGGAACTAGTTTTAGGTAAATCACGATTGTTTTTGGTAGGTTACTTTAGACAAATATAAGTTTTGGAAATAAATATTGACAACAAATATCCACCATAAATATTTGGGATTTTTGCAAAAGGGGCAAAGTAATGTTCCAAGTGATGAGTTTGGAGCACAAATTTGAATTTTTTTGAGTTTGGAGCATTGACTAACTTTGACTTAATTTTTCATCCAAAGATAACAAAAACTAACTTTTTAACTTACCTTTTCATCTAAAGTTAACGGAGACTAACGGATGTTACTGTCAAGTTTTCATTACTGTTAGTTCTAGCATCGACGACTCACATTATTTTGCATCAAATGGTCGAAATTAACTCATAGTTTACGACAAAAACTTTTCTTTTGTAGAAGAACTCCACTTTTAAACCAATGCAAACTCCATCAATTCATTAAGAAGTGACCCCAGAGTTAGTAATTAAGGTGGATGCAACCCTGACTTGCTGAGAAAAAATGTTATGATCGATGATTGAACTAGATTAGTAACTCTTATATTTTTTGATATTTTGGGTCACATGTGGCTTTTAAGCCTATCACGTGTGGGCCTAGCTCTGATACCATGTTAAGTTTGTGGCCATCCAACTCAAAACCAATTGGCTATGAGTGGAGAGGACTTATTATACTTTATATTCTTGGTTGCTAGTTACCCATTCTCCCATGTGGGACTATTCTCACACACATAAAATACTTTATTGATTTAAAGATTGTTATTTTTTGGACGAGCTAAGTTACTTTGATTTAAGAGTTTACGGTTGTAATTTTTTGACAAAACTAAATTCCTAGATGGATGAATGTGAACAAAGTGTTGGGAACATTATATAAATATTTCAATATTTTTGAATGAAGGTTATGTTCATGTTAATGAATTGATGAATGCTACATATGGATGAATCATGTAATTTTTTTAATGTTTTGTACTAAACTTAAGTAGTTTATAAAAGTTTATATGAAAATAATGGAGCTTGCATTGTTTCAAAAGTGGACGTCTTCTACAGAAGAAATAGTTTTGGTCGTAAACTATGAGTTAATTCCGACCATTTGATGCAAAATAATGTGAGTCGTCGATGCTAGAATCTAACAGTAATGAAAAATTGACAGTAACATCCGTTGGCCTCCGTTAACTTTGGATGAAAATGTAAGTTAAAAAGTTAGTTTTTGTTATCTTTGGTTGAAAAATTAATTCAAAGTTAGTCAATGCTCCAAACTCAAAAAATTTCAAATTTGTACACCAAACTCACCACTTGGAACATTACTTTGCCCCTTTTGCAAAATATCCCTAAATATTTCTCTTACAATCTATGGAAAGAATAAATGTATTAACTCAACCATTAGAAACCTTTGATTTGCCAATGGTTAAATATATATTTATGAAAGGGTAAAAATAAAAAGAAATAAATGATTTGATGATGGGACCTACTAAATAGTAAATTTTCGGACTTATTTTTCATTTTCTTTTTATTTTGGTTTTATATTATATATTAATTTAAGAGTGGATATAAGACTAAATACTCTCATATTTTTGAACCTTAAACTCAAAAATCCTTCACTACACAGTTAACACATTAGTGATACATTGGTATAATTGTACGAAAAAAAAATTCAAAAATAGACTTTTCATCTATCTTATATTTAGATTGGACTTTAATCTAATATTGTTTTTATTTGGACACGTAGTGTCGTAGTCTATGAATGACACAAGCAAAAGGAGAATCATCTCGACACGTTCCAAATAAAGGGGCGATGTAATTAGGCGAACATATGTTTAGAGGCCATAAGAAAGATAACTGTTTTAAATCCAAGACTAAAGATGTCGTATAAGACAACCATAGCCAGTTTCAACATAAAGAAGTACTGCCGTCCACGTCCTCCGCGAAGGTATGGATGCATCTTAAAGTCCAAGTCAATTCTCTAACGGGGCCACCAAGTTTGACCAATATACTATTATGCCCCTAACGATTTTTTTTTTTTGAGAATTTGACTACCCATCTACGTCAATCGTTATAAAGTATTAATACATCATGAAGATGTCATAAATACGATAACTATCTATAAATCATAAATGAAAAAGGCCTAAAGTCCAATAACATGAAAAAAACATAAAGCTTGACAAATTTATTAAATAATTTACTTTATTTATAGTCTAAATTATATAGGTTAAATTTTGATGACAAATTACTTCTACCGAAATTCGATCTCACGACTTCATGGACTTAAGAGGGTGTCTAATCATTACACCAAAGGCTAGTGGGCTCATGCCCCTAATGTTGTCCAATACATTTTGTGTCGTTAATTGATTCACTTTCCACTTTGGGGCCTTCTAAATTTTTCCTACTAGGGTTAGGTTTCTTCTGCATAACCGTTCCTAGAGAGAGAGATTGAGATCTATTTTTCCGGCGAAGGGAGACCCTCCGCCGGAGTTTCCTCTTCTATATTTTTTTTGTTCTTCTGTTTCCTCTTCTATGTAGATTTCTTTGATCACCAACAATTACAACTACCTTTTTTCTCTCTCTATCTATCTCTTCATCAACATTGATCATCTGGGAGAAGACGGTGAAGGACGGTGGTTTTAACTGGTAAGTTGGAAGATGAGATCTATAATCACACCTAATCTCACAATCCAAAAACTCATCTCATAATCACATTGATCACAAGATTGGCCCCATCCCTAATCTCACAATCCAAAAACTCATCTCAAAATCATGAACTTCAGATGAGATCTATAATCAAACCCTAATTAGAAAACAAAATCTGCAAACCTCGGTTGGTCTGGGCGGTTAAGTCATAATCTTTACCCTAGATGCTTTGATTCAACAATTAATCTTTTAAATTGGAAGACATAAGAGATTATTTGTTTTTCAAGAAACCTAATGTTATGGTTTTTGATGAAGAAAGATATATTATCAGAAATTACATTTATTGATGGTGATGGGTGGTGGTGGTGGAGCGATTGGTTTCTACGGCAAGATCGGGTGGTGCTTCGTGAAGGTGGTGTGGTGGTAATGTGATTTCTATGGTGGTGTGTGACGATTCTCCGGTGACGGAGGCGGTTTTCTGGCGGCAGCGGATGTTTTCCGGTGTCGGCGACGGTTTTCCGGCAAGAAGGCGGTGGTTCTTTTATTAGTTTTACTGTAATATTTTGTCGACCTTTAGGGTCTTTTCATTCACGATCTTTAGGATCTTTTGTCGGCCTTTAGGGTCTTTTGTTTGAGTCAGTGTCTAGTCCCATTTCTTTCTCTTCATGAGGCACTTTGCATTTAAAGGTATGTAACTCTCATGAAGTTTTCAGAGGAGAGAAATAAGAATGAAGTATCATCCATGTAAACATTGTGATTTTATCACTTATTAATGGAAATGGTTCCCTTGGCTTAAAAAAAAAAAAAAAAAAAAAAAAAAATTCCTACTGTCGCTCTAGCATACTTTCTTTCTTTTCATGTGCACATAATTATGAGTGTGTTGTTTAGTCTGATGGAGAGACACTCTTACAGTGTTTGTACTTTTTATAGACCATACATCATTTATTTGGTATTAAGAAGAACAATCCACTGTCATAATTATCTATTTTATTTTTTGTTGTTGAACAGTCATATTTTCTACTTGTGAAGCGGAACATGAAACCAAGCTTCATGGTTTGTCGTGCAATGTTGCGGGGAAGTATGGTAAAATATTTTTAATGCCTTCAAACTGGTTAACTTGAAGTGCTTATCGATGACAAATTGGTTGTGGCACCAGCCAATGAGCCAAGAATCATGTCTATCACGAAAGAAGCAAATATATAAATATGCACGATTATTTTTTTTGTGAACATGTTAAAGAACGTGATATTGAAGTGTTGTATTGAATGTCTCAAAATCGAGTTGTTGATATGTTTATGTAATCTTGTAAGCATGATGTATTTGAAAATTGAAATGAATGTTAGGCATGAGAAGTAATGGAAATTTGGATTAAGGGTTGATGTTGAAAATGGATTCTGAGCTAAATTACTATTTACTTGATGATAAGTGAAGAAATTGAAATAAGAGTGACTTATCGGGTATTGCATTTTGAGTTATTTGGGATCTTATATTCTTATCTCAGGAAGTTGAAGCAAAATTTCTTTTGTGAGAAATTATTGTGTTCTAGAGAGAAAGTAACTAAAAGTATGTAAATCTTTTAACATTTAGTTTGTTGTTGAAGAATAACAATGTATTTGTGTCTATGCGAGTGCCCAATGAAGTTTGTTAAACGGAAGTTAGTTGATTGAGCTGATTCGAATGGTGTTTGGATCTTATTGCTTGTAATTATTGTGATTTTACCTTCTTTATCTCTTGCATTTTTTTTTATTTTATTTCTTGAGGTTGGTTTCCATGTAGGGTTCATTCGGTAACACACTTTATGGTCATAATATATTTTAGAGTTGCAATGAAAACGGTGTCGCTGAATAAAAAGTTGGACGCCAAAAAATTGAACTTAAGAAATAAGATAGAACATAAGAAGGAAAATTAAAACTTGAGAATTCAATTAGAAAGAAACAAAAGTTACTTATCCTTTCACGGATAAAACTTTTAGTTTTGGGTGCCAAAATTAGGTTGGGTAAACTAGGGGACCAACAGGCTTAGTAGTTTTAACAAAAAAAAAAACAGGCCATTCATAAACACAAAAAAAAAAAAAAATATAAACACAAAAAAAAAACAATAAAAATGAGAAAATTGGAAGAGAGAAATGTACTTGGCAATTCATTGAGGGAACCATTTGTTTTAAGGCCATTTGAGCACTAAGATTGATTATACAATCCTTGACTGTCTCACGAAGAGAAAAATTCAACCAAAGAAATGGAATTATTCTTGTGGAGTGAGTCTTACTACATTTTTAGATGAAAAAAACTTAAAACTTTATGCTACATTTTGTATTATAGTCACCGAGTCAAATCTCAATCTTCTTGCTATTTAAGAAGTACTTGCCCGACAAAAATTATACTCTATGATCTAGCTACCCAACTCTTTCCAGAATTCCAGTTAAGCAAAATGGAAGCAACAAGTACTATGTTTCTAAAACTTGTTCTTGTTCTAGAGCTCACCTGGTTATCCTTGGCGTCGCCGACATCAGTTGTTCAAACCAAGCCTGGCTGCCAAGCCAAATGTGGGAATATTACGATTCCTTACCCATTTGGTATTAACCGTGGTTGCTCCATTGATGAAATTTTGGGGTATGAGGGTATCTACAGCATAAACTGTGATACTTCTTATGACCCTCCCAAGCCTTTCATTGGGGGAAGTAACTACGAGATCACAAGTATATCAGATAGCGAAGTTCGGGTGAGAAACTTGCTAGCTACTCAATGTTTCAACGAGTCCGGTTCGGTGGTACTGGATAGGGGTAAATTAACGATCAATTTTACTGATAGCCCATATATGCTCTCCTACACAAAAAACCAGTTCTTTGCAATTGGTTGTGCTTCAGTTGGACAATTCATGGTGCAGCAGTCTGAGCTAAAAACAAACCACACATGTCGATCGTTATGTCCCACTAGAGACACAGTGTTAGATGGGTCTTGTACTGGTAGAGGGTGTTGTCAAACCAATATACCGAAAGGGACAAGCATGTATATAGCGACAGCGGGAAGCTTCAACAACCATAGTAAAATATGGTCTTATGACCCTTGCAGCTATGCTTTTGTGGGTGAGCAAGATAAGTACACCTTCAGTGCTTCTGATCTTCAACTTGATCCTGCTAAATTCAACGCTAAAGCCCGAAATGTACCCCTAGTGCTTGATTGGGCTGTTGAAATGACAAACTGTGAAAAAGCTAAAAAGAATGAGACTGGTTTTGCCTGCAAAGCTAACAGTTTCTGTGTCGATGCAGACAACAATCCTGGTTATCATTGTGTTTGCGATGAAGGGTACAAGGGGAACCCTTATCTAGATCCTGGATGCCAAGGTATGTAATTATATGTAGTTTTAATCGGGTTTGTCACTCTCTCTGTTTTAATCTATTAAACCATGTGTATAAAACTTAGAAATGAAGCAGTCTTAATGTGAATTTGTGAATGGAGCGGGAGAACAGATGTGAACGAGTGTGAAGATATAAACAACGGACCGTGTGATGGCATATGCACAAATGCAAACGGAGGCTACAATTGTTCTTGTCCGAAGGGAAGCAAAGGTGATGGCAGGAAAGACGGAAGTGGTTGTGTCGTCAAGAAATTATATACATTTGCCATATTAAAGATCGTCCTAGGTACAATAACTACACTTTTCCCTGCCTAACGATTAATTTGTCAACATAAATGAATAGGATTGATATAACTAATGATTTATACTAATGTTGAAGGTATTGGCTCGTCGCTCTTACTCTTGCTAGTTAGTAGTTCATGGGTGTTCTTGATCATAAGGAAAAGAAAGCTAAACAAACTCAAAGAGAAATTCTTCGAGCAGAATGGGGGATTGCTATTAAAACAAAAACTTTCCTCACAAGGGTCTGGTTTCGAATCGGGAACGATCTTCACTGCACAAGAGTTGAGGTTAGCTACCAAAAATTACGACAAGAGTCATATAATTGGACAGGGAGGCTATGGTACAGTGTACAAGGGAACTTTGTCACGTGATAACCGTAAGGTAGCTATCAAGAAATCTAAAATCGCTGACGAGAGCCAAAATGAGCAATTCATAAATGAGATTGTTATTCTAACTCAGGTTAACCATCGAAATGTGGTGAAGCTCTTGGGATGTTGTTTAGAGACTGAAGTCCCTCTACTTGTTTATGAATTTATTTCTAACGGAACCCTCTCCGAACATATCCATAAAAAAAGTGGGATTTCTTCGTCTATTTCTTGGGAAAGCCGGCTGAAGATTGCTACTGAAACCTCAAGTGCTCTTGCATATTTACATTCAGAAACTAGTGCACCCATAATTCACAGAGATATCAAGTCTGCCAACATATTATTAGACGAAAATTACGTTGCTAAAGTATCAGATTTTGGAGCATCAAGGTTAGTTCCATTATATCTAACTCATTTAGACACACTAGTTCAAGGGTGTAAGTTTTCTAAAGAGCTTTAGATTTTATTTCAATCAATCTTAGTCTCAATTACAATTTTGTTTATATAGAGTTTAGAGTAAAGAAGAAGATACAACTAACTCTAACTAACTCTTAACTACTAACTAATTATTAACTACTAACAGAATTAACAAACTTAGCTAATAACTAACTTTGTTAATCTCTATTTATTCAGGTACAAGTGGTGCTTCTATATTTTGACTGGAGAGCTTGGAGGTGCTCCTAAACTTGGACTGAGAAACTTGGACTTGCATGGGCTTCACAAAGACTATTTTACCCTTTGTATTACTTTAGAGTAAAACCCTAGAGAGTCTGTTTTCATCTTCTATCTCTTTCGAAACCCTAGCTCTTACATCCCCCCTCAAACTGATGATGGCGGCAAAGACAAAGTCATCAGATTGTTCCTTATGCGAGAGAACAGATCATAGGATAAACCCTTCGTAAATATATCCGCCAGTTGATCCTTCGTCGAGACATGAGTAATCACCAGAGACCCATTTGATACTAAATCACGAACATAGTGAAAATCCACTTCAATATGTTTCGTTCGAGCATGAAAGATGGGGTTGGAAGCGAGATGTTGAGCACTGATGTTGTCACAAAAGAGATTAAAAGGCCGATTCAGAGGACATTTGAGCTCATCCATAAGGTAAGATAACCATACTACTTCGGTTGCCGTATTCGATAGTGCTTTATACTCAGCCTCAGTCGATGACTTGGCTACTGTTGACTGCTTTTTAGAACTCCATGAGATCAAACTTGAACCAAGGAAAATACAGTACCCACCTGTTGATTTTCGTGAATCAGGGCATCCAGCCCAATCTGAGTCTGAATAGGCGATTAAAGTAGAAATATTACCAGGGACTACACTAATTCCAGAACCCATTGTCCCTTTTAGATATCTTAATATTTTCTTGACAATAACCATGTGAACTGTTGTGGGTGTTTGCATGAATTGAGCTGTGTAATTCACAGCAAAAGATATATCTGGACGAGTTAGGGTGAGGTATTGAAGAGCACCCACCAAACTTCTATATTCTGTGGGGTTTTCAAGCACTTCTCCATGAGTAATGGATACTCTTTGGCCACTGGCAACAGGAAGCTTAGAAGGTTTGCATTCTAACATACTTGCTTTCTGTAATAATTGAAGAGTATATTTAGTTTGTGTGAGAAATATACCTTTATGAGATGTACTTGAGTTAACCTCTATGCCCAAAAAATAAGACAGAACTCCCAGATCCTTCATCTTAAATGCTGAACTCAAATCAGATATTAGCTTTGAAATTTGAGTGTTTGAGCTGCCTGTTAGAATGATGTCATCAACATATAGGAGAAGAATCATCATCTGATCTTGAGAATGATAAAAGAACATAGAGTGATCTGTTTTACTCTTATTGAAGCCATAAGCATGTAAAAAATTTGCAAACTTGTTGTACCAGGCCCTAGGAGCCTGCTTTAGACCATAGAGAGCCTTATGAAGATGACAAACATACTTTTCTTTCCCTTTTTGCTCAAATCCTGGTGGCTGAATCATATAAACATCTTCATCCAAAGTCCCATGCAAAAAGGCATTTGAAACATCTAATTGTTTCATGAGCCAAGACCTAGTGACTGCAATTGTGAGAACCAGTCTAATAGTGTTTGCTTTTACCACAGGACTAAAAGTTTCTGCATAGTCCACTCCTTCTTGTTGATGGAACCCCTTGGCTACAAGCCTTGCTTTATATCTTTCAATAGACCCATCACTCTTTTGCTTCAACTTGAACACCCACTTGCAGCCTAGAATGTTCATAGACTTTTGATGAGGCACAAGTGACCATGTCTGATTTTGTTGAAGTGCTAAGAATTCTTCATTCATTGCCTTGACCCACTCTTCATGTTTTGCTGCCTCTTTATATGTTGTGGGTTCAGTAGGTAGATGTAAGATAGATAGAAAAGCCATATCCAACATGTGAGGTGATGAATAATGAGCCACAAAGTCAGCAGGAAGCTGCTTGGTCTTGATTATGCCATTTCTGCCTCTAGTAATCACTTGGTCAGACTGTAAAGTCTGAGAATGCAACTCTGAATTAGCTGGTGTACTAGTGACATCATTAGGTGTACCTAATTCATGAGAGGGCAAGCTCCTATGTCTTGGAATAGTTGGTGAGCAAGTTGAATTTGATGTCCCTACTCCACTGACATTAGACTGACTAGTTGATAAACCAGGCAAAGGTAAAGAAATAATTGGCTGTTTATTCTGATCACTACTAGACTGTTGAGAGGAGATGTTAGCATATGGAAATTTGTTTTCATCAAACACAACATGTCTAGACATATAAATTCTCTTTGTAGTTGGTTCATAACACCTATATCCTTTGTGTTCTTGACTGTAACCCAAAAATACACATAGTAGGCTCTTGGGACTTAGCTTATCTTGCCTAAGTTCTCCTAAATGAGGGTAACATGCACACCCAAATACCCTTAAGTATTTGTACTCTGGTGTAGTATGAAATAAGACCTCAAAAGGGCTTTTACCTTGTAAAATAGGTGTGGGTATTCTATTTATGATGTAAACAGCTGTATTAAAAGCATCAAACCACAAAAACTTAGGCAGAGAACAATGAAGAGATAAGGTGTTACCTAACTCTGTGATATGCCTATGCTTTCTCTCAGCCTTCCCATTTTGCTGAGGAGTATAAGGGCAAGAAGACCTGAATAATATGCCATTTGAGTCTAAGAATCTCCTGAAATCACCTTGTTTCAATTCAGGAGCACCATCTGATTGAAAATATACCACTTTTGTTTTAAGTAAGTTTTCTGATGTTGACTTGAAATGAGTGAAACATTTGATGCTATCAGACCTATTTTTCATTGGGTATATCCAGCTGTATCTACTGAAATCATCTAGGAACAAGATGTAATATCTGGCCCCATTTGGTGTGGTAATAGGGGCTGGTCCCCAAACATCACAATGGACCAAGTAGAGTGGAACTTGTGATATAGTAGAAGAAGAATCAAAAGGTAAACATTTACTTTTACCCATAGCACAAGATTGACATAGTTTTTGTTCAATAACAGTAGATAAAGCAATCTTGTTCTCCTGTTGAAGTTGTTTAATAACACCACAATGTGAATGACCTAGTCTAGCATGCCAAGTATCATAAGATGTAGCTACTTGAGCAGTATGAGCAGCTGTCCTATTTTCTAGAACCCCATTACTGACTTCAATAGGATATAAATTGTTCTTAACAGGTCCTTCTGAGAGAACCTTTTTGGACCAAATATCCTTAATACAATATCCCCATGGCATGAATTCCACTGAACAGGAATTGTCTTTTGTAAACTTAGAAATAGACAATAGATTCCTTTGTAAACTTGGAACACATAGTACTTTGGTAAGGTCAAAAGAGCAAGAGGAGGTAGATAATGTTGAATTCCCTATGTTTGTGATAGTTAGAAACTTACCACTACCTACCATGACTGCTTCAGAACCCTTGTAAGGCTGAGAACATGTTAAATTGCTTGTTGTGTGTGTCATATGGCTGCTGGCACCTGTGTCAGCTAGCCAAGAAGTATCTTTTGAACATTTTTCTGCTGAATTAGTTGCAGTATAGCATTCATTTACCATATCAATGTCAAAACTATCAGATAGACAATCCATAAAGCATTCTTCTTCTGTTTCAAGTACAATAGCAGTATGACATTCTTGAAAATCATCATGCTCATCACTACTATACATATATACTTCTGCAGTATTACATTCAAGAAGAGGTTCATCTGCATATGAATAAGATTGAGGATCCACTTGTTCCATTTTTTCTTCAATTTTCATAGATACTTCTTGTTGAGTTTCTGTATGATAGCTATTATGTGGTTTATTTTGCATATATCTGAAATAGCATACACCTGCAGCATGGCCCCATCTTTTGCATATCCCACAGGGAACAGAAGAGAAATCAAAATCATCTGCCCTTTGATTATGATTCTTTCCTTGAGGATTTTGAGAAGTAGATGATGAAATGTTATCTTTCTTAAAATGGGTAGCTTGATTCTTGTAATATGAGAGAGAGGGTCTACCATTATATCTATTAGAAGGCCTAGGATACCCTCTCTTGACATAGTAAGCCTCTTGTTCTAGTTCCTTATTAGATAACCATTGTTCATGTTGTACTAATCTAGACTTTAGTTGAGGCAAAGAAAGGAATTCATTGTTGGCTCTAAGAGCTATAACAAACTGATCATAATCTGAACTTAATCCTTGTAATGCTAATCTTACTAATTCTGAATCTGAAATCCTATCATGCACAGATAACAGAGAATCAGAAATTGTCTTCAGTTCTCTTAGGTATTCTGTCACAGTTGAATTACCCTTTTTGATGTTTTGTAATTGTTTTCTTAATTGGTCTTTCTTAGACTCAAGACCCTCATTATTGGTGAGGTCTAGATATTCCCAGATTTCTCTAGCTGATTTTAATCCATAGGTATCACAATAGATGGATTTTGACAAGGTACTTTTGAGGTAAGATCGAACAAAACTCTCCCTGGATCTCCATTGCTGGAAATCAGGGTTAACTTGCTCTACTCCATGAATTATTCTTAGTTGGGGTGGTTCCTCTATAGAACCATCTACAAAACCTAGCATATCATAAGTATTGAGAAGTGTCTCAACTTGATCTCTCCACATGAGATAGTTGGAGTCATCTAACTTCTCTGTAATAAAGCTAGTAACAGATGATATAGGTGGAAGATTACCTGAATTCAAAGAAGCCATGAAAGATCCTTGGAATTTGGTGATAAGTTCGAAAAAACAGTAAGTTGCTGCTGAAAACCTAATTTCCTTTCTCTCTTAATGATGAAATTGAAAGCTTTAAGCTTTCTTCTGTTGAGAATATTGATTTGATTCTAATATTTGATCTTGTTTGCTGTTGAATTTTGTATGAGATGTTAAATGTTGCTGATTGCTATTAAGCTCTTGAAGAAAACCCTAGTATTTGGATCTAACCTTGAAATCTGATACCATGTAAGTTTTCTAAAGAGCTTTAGATTTTATTTCAATCAATCTTAGTCTCAATTACAATTTTGTTTATATAGAGTTTAGAGTAAAGAAGAAGATACAACTAACTCTAACTAACTCTTAACTACTAACTAATTATTAACTACTAACAGAATTAACAAACTTAGCTAATAACTAACTTTGTTAATCTCTATTTATTCAGGTACAAGTGGTGCTTCTATATTTTGACTGGAGAGCTTGGAGGTGCTCCTAAACTTGGACTGAGAAACTTGGACTTGCATGGGCTTCACAAAGACTATTTTACCCTTTGTATTACTTTAGAGTAAAACCCTAGAGAGTCTGTTTTCATCTTCTATCTCTTTCGAAACCCTAGCTCTTACAAAGGGACTTTAGGGTATTTGGACCCAGAATACTACCACACCAGCCAATTAACAGAAAAGAGTGATGTTTATAGTTTTGGTGTAGTTCTTGTAGAACTCTTAACAGGCGAAAAACCTATTTGTTTTGAGAGATCAGAAGAACGAAGAAATATTACTACAAGTTTTATCTCATCAATTGAAGAAAATACTATTTTGCAATTCCTCGACGCTCGAGTGGTGAATGAAGGAAAGCCAGAAGAAGTCCTAGCAGTTGTGAAGATAGCAAAAAGATGCCTAAACTCTAAGGGCCAACACAGGCCAACCATGAAACAAGTTGCAAGTGAACTAGAAGGACTGAGAAAGTTAGAGACAACGAGCGAATGGGATCGTCATGAACCAACCCAAGTTGAGAAAATGAATTCACGGTCTGAGCCAACAGATCTCTATGATGTGCCACTAAATTATGACAGTAGCATCTTTGATTCAAGACAATATAGTTTACAATCAAACGTGACCTCGTCGATGAGAAACCCATGACAAAAATTTTATTTGTATTTCTCCTCTATAATAACCAACCATTCAATATTATACATGGGTTAATTTGATTATTCATAATTCGGTTCTATTGATACAACTTTGTGGTTAATATTTTTCTTAACAAAATATGAAAACTACCAAAACTATGATAAAGAAAAATGCAGACTAACATCAACCCTTTCTTTTCTTTTTTTCCTTTTTTTTTGATGGCATCTTGAAGATTGGAGTATATTATTGTTGTATGATATCAATGACATCACCATTTTCCCCATTATTGAAGATTGAATACAAGTACTACTACCTCTTGAGGCATGGTTTTTTTTTTGGAATTTTGACTTGAAAGTAAAATACAAGGAAAGAAATAGACAAAATGTCAAGAAAAAACAAAACAAAAGTCAGGTGTTCAGACCTGACGGTGGGTGCGTTCCTAAGAGGTAATAAATTGCCCTAAAATAAGGCAATTTAGTGTCATGGGTTTGGAAATTGAAGATAAAATATGACTTAATTCCAATTTAATCTCCAATTTATGATCAACTAAAAAAATGTGACACAGATACT
This sequence comes from Eschscholzia californica, assembly GCF_041429995.1. Lineage (NCBI taxonomy): Eukaryota > Viridiplantae > Streptophyta > Magnoliopsida > Ranunculales > Papaveraceae > Eschscholzia > Eschscholzia californica. The sequence goes on along the minus strand of NW_028238483.1, from coordinate 39,368,513 downwards.
TATCTAATATTTTGGATTAGCCACAAGACCATCTTTCTTATTAGTCAATTTCTACCTTTCATGTTTTTTCTTTTTAACATTCAAGAATATTTCTCTTCCAATTGGTTCATATTATAAAGTCAAGTAAATAAATTCACACACTCAAAGTGTAGAAATCGGTCGCCCCAACAAAAATATTTTGGTATTTGAAAAATTCTAGCTAGAGAAATGATTGATTCATAATTCATGAGACATAACTATTTTAGTCTTTGTCGACTTGTTGGGTGTTTCTATCTAAAAATATATCAAATGAGAACAAACATAATTCATGAGACAGAACTATCTTACTTTTTTCTTTTAAATTGTGTCACACGTAATATCTGTCCTAATTGTTAATATTAGTTGTTGTTTTGGCATTTTGGGTAAATTGTTACGCTTAATCTTTACTGTGCCTAATATCTTAATGATGCATTTGTGTCCGTTTTGTGCATTCAAATTCATATATTATATTGTCTTTTCGTAAAGTTTACAAATGGAGGCAGTATTTTTAAACCATGCATGTATGAATATGTATATTTTTTGGGAAATTTGATGTGTTTCTTAAGCGGTGTTTACATTTACACATTTGTAAGATGAAGGACATAATTTTGAGATAAACTATTGTTAAACTAGAAAAATAGCCATTGCATTATTATCGTGTAGAGTTTCACAAATCCGCTATAGATTCTTTTATTTGTTTTTTTTATTATATTATATACATACAATACATTTATTATGTATGACTTTATATTAAATAGTGAAGCATATCCAACAAATTGATGATTGATCCATTTATTTGCCGAATGTAGACCCATACATCTGCGACAAAAAATAATATAAAAACTAATCTCCATGTGTTTTAGTCGTGTTGTTTGTTTTTCAAATGACTTCGTACTATGTTTTCACATTATATTTTCAAAAGTATTTAATGTTAATATTTTTGTATTTAATTATCACCGGCTGAAACATTATATAGTACGCAAAACGTACTAATTACTAGATTAGTTGGCATATTTCTTTTGATTTTTTTTTTTAATAGGTATAATTAAATATAATTTTTTTTTTTTTTTATAATAACAAAGATTCTGAGGGGTACTTTAATTAATTAATTTTCAAATAATTGAACTTTTTGGGTAATAGTAAAGAAAAAATGAGGCACTTTTTCATAGTTGTTAAGTAACGGTAAAGAGATTAATAATTAGTATATAAACAAATTAGAATGCTCTGCCTTTTCCAAGAAGTTTGTAACGTTGAATCTTCAAAATGAAGTCACAATTTTTGGTTCAATAATTTTTCGTAAACATGTGAAAGTGATAGTAGCTTGGTATAAGAACTCTTGAATCAATAGTCGGTTTCCATAGTGTACAATAAACTTTTTGTTTCATAAAACAAGGACAATTTAAGAGATTCAAAATAATACTAACAAATTTAAGGGAAAACTAATGATTAGGGATGTTAATAAGAAAGGAGATGCTATATCGAAAAGTTCACCAAGGGTTTCTTTCATGGATGAAGTCTTCCCTAAAATTTTCTCCCAACCTGATAGAATGCCTAACCAAGTCCGGAGCCCGTCTCTAGACTAAACTCCTACGAGTCCTCTAGCTGTTCTCTAAATATTGTCTGGTCAAGTCATCCGGCCAGAAATTTCTTCTCGACAGAGTCCCATTATCATTTTCCATCTATGGTCTCTACTCTCTACCATAGGTACCATTAGATATTTTATCTCGAACTTCCAACTCAAAACCACAAAAATCTCAATATTGTTTAACTCGGACAAAGAGATATTTAAGTTGTGATACTTATTATACAGATCTCAATATTTTGGACTGAAAATAGGAAAAATTAATTACCTTTAAACTGGATTCCTCAGAAGATAAAGAACCACTCTATAAAGTAAAAAAAATGCGACCACCTCCAAAAACAAGCTTCAAAGTCTCAATACAAAGTCTGACATATTAAGATAAGAAATTAAAGAAAGCCAAAAAGCAATTGCAAATCCCGAACTGATAATAATGCCTACTCAATTCTTTCCCCAAACTGATAATGGATTGATCAATTAGGTAGGGTCAGCCCATATATTACTTTAGGCCCCACAACCTCTGGGTACAGTACAACAACATGCTCACAAGTTACTTTGGGCCCCACCACCACCCCTTCATGATGGTCCCAAACTCTCAAGTCCAACAAAGCTAACCCGTCGGGTCACGGTATTTCCGTCATTTTGTTGACATAATATTACTAAATTACCCCTCTGTATCATAGAGTCATATAACGACAAAGAAAAAAATTACAACACCGATAAAACGGTACAACATAATAACGGTTTCTTACACGCATCCGTTTGGAGCAAACCCGACCCGAGAACCTGCAGCATCAAACACTACCCGGAATCCTTGTTGCTGGATATTTCCTATTATGGATAACCCGCCAGTTGTACCCGCGAAGGCAAAGCAAAACACACCGCTGGTATCAACGGGTATTAAGTAATTGGAGGCGGGTAAGGATACGTCCGCTCCACCACCAAAATGCATCACAACCGTTGGTACCTTCACCTCTTTTTGTCCCGATAAATCATAACACGTGTCGAATAAAGAGAAAGCTGGCGCATTTTTCAAACTTTTCGTTCCAGTACGGAAAGCATCACGTAAAGCTATATAAGCAGGACGAGTCAACCGAGTCACCGATGTACCTGAGTCAATAATAACACCACCGTTTCCACCACGGTCAAGCCGGAAAAATGACGATCTTATCCCTGAAACACGAATCCCTCCAACACTAATCCCAACCAGATTAACGTAGTAAAAAGTATCAAGTTTAGGGTTTTTTAGCATTGGAGTAAAAACGGCTGATCTAGAAACGGCCGATTCACCAAAAACCATTGAAGACGGTTTCGAATTTGCAGCCGTCCGATCAACAAGACAGTAAGAAAACTTTCTACCAAATCGACGGCCAGTTTGAGTCGGAAAAGATAATTTCCCACGGCCAAGACCTAACAGTCCAGCCGCACCGACGAACAAACCCTCGTTATCATGGCCGCAACCAATAGCAACTTTCGGAATCTTTGACCTACGAAAAGTCAAAGTTTCAGTAGAAAATTCACCAAAAGTGAAAGAACCATCACCGTAGGATACTTGATAAAGACAGGATCTCCGTTGATTACATCCAGACGCATCAAGACTTCTACACAAGGGAGAACCACAAGATACACCAGAATAAGAAGACGATTTAGAAGGATCAAAAATCGGATCGGTCTGTGAGTAACATTTCCGACACGGGGCGCATTGTAGCCAAACTATATCACTACCCGTATCGAGCACCATATAAACGTTTTTTGGTGGCGTACCGACTCCTATACGTGTAAAATACTCACCACTACCTTGAGAAAGACCTGAAATTATTGAACTACTGAAACCCTTTCCATTATTATTAACCCTAGTGACATTTCTCTGTGTACCATTAGACATGGAAACTAGGGTTTCGACACGAAGTTCATCTCTTTTTAGTCTAAGGTTAAAGAGGGATTGTGGGGTTTCGTCTTGATTTAGAGAAAGTGAATCTATGTGTTGTAACTGAAGAGTGAGAATGGAAGAAGAAGATTTGTGGTTTTCTGTTTCTGAGTTTAGGGTTTCTTCTGATTCGTTCCATAAGAGATCATTTGGGTCGACAGAAGGTGGTTTTGAAAGAGGATTTAAAACTAGAGTTTGGGTTTCAAGTTGTTTAGTGAAACCGCTTGAAAAGAGGAAAGTGAAGAGGGATAGAAAGAAAGCGGTTTTTGCTATTCTTTCCATGTGTAGAGAGAGAAAGTGAGGAGAGTAGAGTGAGAAAGAGGGAAGAAGTGATGGGGATATATAGATAGGAAGAGAGAGAGAGAGAGAGAGTGTGTGTGTGTGGTTGTGGTATGAGCGATTTCTCGTGTGAGATATTAAAATGGGGGAGTTTTTTAGTTGTGAAAGCAGGGGAAAGAAATGAATAGAGTTAGATGAGTGAATAAAAGCCATGATTTACGGAAATTACGAATTTAAAAGAAGAGATTAGTAGTTTCATTAAGTTTCCGGTACGGCGGTGTACTTTAATTTGTCTACCAGCTAAAAGAACCAGTTCCAAACAGGAACTTTAATTTGTCTACCAGCTAAAAGACAAACACGAACCAGTTCCAAACAGGAACTGGTTCAATGTATAATAAGATATTTCATCTCCCAACGAAATGCTATTACTATGATTTAGCTGTGACCTGTGACCACTGTCCACCTTTACTTTTTTTTTTGTTGAACTCTGTCCACCTTTACTGCCCCCTCCAGAAATCCCAAATGCTACCCGATCTCGGAAAGAGTCTAATTGCCTATCTACTTTCATCTCTACTTTATTGTATAGATCTTGAAAATAATCTGCTCTTTCGGAGAGATTTATTTATGTTACTTGAGGTGTTCAAAGAAAGTGTCCAATCACCAAATGAAAGAGAGGTGGACGAATATTTATCATTATTATTATTATCAGTATTATAAAATAAATTCTAATTAACAGTAATAACCAAGTAGTTTCTGTAGAAACCAGTTCTTAGGCCCGAGAAATGGTTCACATAAAGCCCATGTAAATATCGTTATTACGTTAAGGATTTGTTATACATGATATGTTGATTATTCACTTCTACAAATCATTGTTTAGGAGATTTTATATGCAATGTCTTTTATTGTAAAAAGACAATGTATTTTGCAATAAATTTTTATGACCGTGTTTGGTTAAATGTAATACTACCTTTGAAGTATTTTTACTCATTCAGTAAAGCGATATTATTCGAATTATTCGAATTTCTAAACACACATTGTCTTTAATTGAAATAGGGTTTAACTTTTGTGAGATTGTCTTTAACAAATATTGTCATAGTTTGTGAAGAGAAATCACTCATGCACCACTAACCCTGCTAAACTTTAGGGCGAATAAAAAGTTTATACGAGTTAGGGACATGCTAGAAAAAATGGAGGGAAATAATCTCTCATGTTTAGTGATACTAAAAAACAGGGGAAGAAGATTCCAAACTAGGGATCTTCACATAAACTTGATGAGAGTGAAGTTCTCTTCACAATACTTGAAATGGTTCATGGATAATCTAAAGAAAGTTACTTCTTTGAACAACTTACGCCATTGATAATCAACAACTTACGTCACCTGATGTTAAATTTGATACCAAACCCATGGTAAATTACTAGTTTTTCTATCATGTGTTATAAATGAATTTATTAGGCACTTGTTATGTTCGTATCATTTTATTTTATGCCTTGTAATGACTCTTGTAGTAGAAAATATATAACTGACTCACTAATGGTAGAACGTCAAGTAAAGGTGAGGGGCCTATAGAGAAACTTGGGTGTTTAGAATGCAAGTGGGAGAAAGCACCTAGAAACCTCAATTAACCACCAATCACTACTATAGGCAGGCAGTCCAAGACCCATCAAAAACGAGTAGGACCAATATTGTTTTGAATTGTTCTAAAGGAGAGGAAGAAAGTCCCTCATAAATGTGTCTCCCTGTCCAGTTGAGGGAGATATATCTAGAGAGAAAAGAAACTAGTTTTAATAGAAGTAGGGCTCATTATAAAGGTATAAATTCGTTTTTAAGCTAGAAATCTTGGAGTGAGTATAATTAGTGACTACTTTTTTCTAATGTAGCATTAGATAAATACAATACCCATCAAATTATATATCAAATAATTTTAATACTAACAAAATATACCCATAACTTCCATGAAAATGTTCTATCACGAGCCTAAAGGTCATATTAGAAGCCTTTTTTTTTCGTTATAAGGTCATATTAGAAGTTGTTAGATACTAATCTATATTTCTTTATGATTTTATTAACACAAAATAAATGATGGATTTACATTTCCACAAAATATCGATTTGGTGGCCTCAGAATTTTTCAAAGTACGTAGTACCACTAGAGCAAGACTATGTGTGTATCAACGAAATTTTTTATGACTTAATAAAGAACTCGGCCATCTGAAAATCAAACAATGATATCTAACTTAATAAACCACCACTTTAAAGTTTAGATGCATCTGAAACATGAGCTTAAAAGCGTTATAGATGATAATATTGCTAACCCAGAAAAGAAAAAACACATTCTTTTATGGAAAAATATAAGCTTAATGAACGTTATGGAAATTATATTTTTTTTTTGGTTAAAGAGAAAATTATAATATACATTATATATAATTATACAAAAAAGAATTAAAAAGAGAATAAAATAAAATGAAAACTACCCGTGCCATTTTATCCAAAACTTTGATCCAAAACGAGAGAAAATAAGTGAGTCATTTCTGTTCACCAATGGCAGCTCTTCTTCTGCCAGTTTCATCTTCTCCATCTCACTCTATCTTCACCCAAAATCTAAATTGTAAGATCAACACTAAAATACCACTTACTAAACCTAATTTCATCCCTTTCTGTTCTCCTCCTCCAGCTTCTTTATTTGAAGAAAATTCAACTCCAAATTTATCAAAGGAAGTCTCCACCAAGTCTGAATCTTCCACTAGTGACCCAGTAAAGCTTCCTTTCAGGTTAATTCCATCTGGGTTTCTTTCTCTTGATTTCCATTTCTATCTTTTGAAAGTTTAAGTTGGTTTCCATTTTTATTAATCTGTTTAGTAACTTGTTGAGGTATTTTATGGATTATGATGCCTCTAATCTATGACTTAGAGATTTTGAAAATAGATTATCTAATGAGCTTGAGCTCAAACTGTTTATGTTCTAGATTTCTAGGTCATATTGGTGAATATTAAGTTTGTGGATCTCCAACTGAAAAGCTTTAGATATTATATTCTTAGTTACAAGATTTGCTTTCGTCAATGTGGGACTAAACTCACACCATGGCGTTTCTTGATTTTGAATGTGTTAGTAGGGGGTGTAAGGCATGCGGGAAGGAAGAAATAGAGAGGGGTTGTAATGGGGAAGGGAGGGTTCAAGGTGGGATAGCAACTGTCCCTGGCTTTGGCTGGTGGCCTATCAAGGCTTACAGGCCTTGCCCTGGTTTTTTAGCATCTGGTGGAAGGTATAGGCGACGCGGGCAAAGCATGGACGAAGTTGCTTGGGGAAGAACCGAGAGGGAAGTTTCTATCGTGACTACTGACGAGACTCAATCAAGGTAAAACTTATTGTGTAGGAAATTACAGACAGTTTTTAGGAATTTTGAATTGTCACTTTGCCATTGTTCTAATTTGTTTTCATAACTAATGCAGCACAAAAAAGAAAAGCCCAAAAAGCTTCAAGAAGTAACGACTTATGACACATAAACATTTCGTTCGCAAACTTAATCTCAATTTCTAAAAAAAAAGTAGAGGTTATAGCTCTCTCTCTCACTCTGTTAGATAAGCATCAGTGTTGCAACAATGAGGTAATGGGTTTTATCATTCTTGTCTTCTGTTGTATACTCCACATATTGAAATATGATTTGTGAGCCAATCAAGACAGATGTATAAAATGTTTCTTTTTCATTTTTATGTGAGTTCTCCTGCCACGAGTAATTCACCTTTACAGAATATAATTTGTTGGTTAAATGTTTTGTACGTGATATACCGATTTCTTTTGAACTCGTTATTTTGTTGTTTGTTATGTTTACAGTATACTTTTCGACTTAAACCTGAAAATGTTTGGACATTGATACCGTGATAGCGGCTATTGTACTCAACTAGTAAGCTCGTGCCTAGGTGCAAGGTTTTATATCGAAAAACGATTTGTGTGATGTAGAATGGTGTCTTTCCTTGTACTGTTTGCATATAAGGGCTTCTCTAAAGCCAAAAGCTGAATTAAGAGGTGATGCTTTCTTTCATACTTATGAGCTTAAAATCCGAAAGAACGCCTTAGAGAGTTACGCTAACAAGAATCACCTACTACTCCTGCATCTACCAACTATATAAGGTTCTTTTAAGCTCGAACAATCTTTATATAAAGAACACTTGATTGGTGGGTAATCTGATTAATCCACCCAAACTCATAGGTGAAGTTGATTATAGGGGGGTTGGGGGGAGGGGGGGAATAAGGGGAATAATGGTAAAGAAACAGAAATGAAGCAAGGAACCCAAAAGAAGGGGTGATCAGAAAAAAAAAACATAGTGGAGAGCTAAGAAAGCTACGACCAAAGGGCTTGGAATGAAGCAAGAATTGAGAAGAACACGAGCTATTTATGGTTCAAATATGGTATCTGAATAATTTGGTTGAACATCATATGTTCGTTAGTCAAATTTAACTGGTAATTTTTTTTCCCTTTTGTTTTAGACCTATTTCCTCTCTTGTCTCTACTCGTAAAAGATTAGTTGTTGGCGATCGGCCGATCGGTCATACGCATCGGCAGACCAGTCTGCTGAACGGGGCGTGTCGGAGGGTTTTATGGTCCACACGGCCCCATGGCCACCACTATTCTAGATTCTGGTGGTGCCCATTTAAATTCCTTCTCTCCTCTTTGGCTTCTCTACTAGGTAATAACTCTGTTTTTTAGAAGAGTAATCTTCTATAGGAGTAGTAGTTAAAAATGGAACCACCAGAAATTAATATTGAGAGTAAAATCTCAGAAACATTGATTGAGATCTTGAAAAAAGCAGACATGGATGAGATGACTGAGTTTAAAGTTCGATGTATTGCTTCTGATAAACTAGGCATTGATCTCTCCGTTCCAAAACTCAAGCAATTCGTCAGAAACGTTATTGAATCGTTTCTCATTTCCATGGAAGAAGCAGAAGAAGAACCTGTACCACCTACCACCGTCGCCACACTAATAGCACCACCACCACCCACACCAGCATCAACAGAGAAACCACCACCACCATCATTAATGGGAGAAAAAGAAGAAGAGAAAGAGGAAAAAGAAGAAGAGGATATAAAGCCAAAGATTGGTGAGAAAAGTAATGATGGTAATGGAGGTGTCATTATTTGTGAGGTACATAATAAGATTCCCTTTTTTTAACTCTCAAAACCCTAGTCTTTAAACCCTAATAGAAGATTTGGATCAATTAAGAAAACCCTAGTTTGGGTTGTGTGGTTTTAATTGTTGTGCAGTTATCAAGTAAAAGAAGGGTTACTGTTCATGATTTTAATGGGAGAACATTGGTGTCTATTAGAGATTTCTACCTGAAAAATGGAAAGCAATTCCCTTCCTTTAAAGGTAATAATAATAACCTAATTAGCTTAATTTGTTAATCACACCTTTTGTTTGTAATTTCATCTCTAATTGGGTTGTCTTGATTTGTTCCATGGCTGCCTTCTCATTATCTTAACTTGCTTTTTGTTTTCTTAGAATTCTATGATTCAAAATGATTGACAAATAGTAACAAATTTTCAATCAAATTAGGGTTCAGCCGTCACTTCAATAGTTGGTAATTCGGTTTAAGATTTCTTCTTATTCGTTCTGTGGGCCTATGGCTATTAGAGGGTTTCTTTCTCCTATTCCAATTCTATTAATGCCATTTAGATAATCGTTATGCATCAGATTCATCTAATGATCTTGGAAGTAAGAGAGGTTAAGTAAGTAGTTTGCTTGAAGGTTTTTCTTTTTGAAATATTAGCTCAGGTTTGGTATGTTGTGAAACTGTACGATTCCAAGTTATGTATTGGTGTTATCTACATCTCTCTTTATGTGCAACCGTATTCACTTGTAGTTAGTCAATTGTCAGCACGAGCTCGACATGAGTGTCTCTGGATGTTTATAGTCATGTTTAAACTACAAATACTTCGCACCTTAGTTTGCCAAATTCTTTTTTCAGACTATGGACCGGTTGATATGATCATATAATATCGTTTAAGTGAACACTAACAAGGCGTAAATAGATATGATAATATTTGCAAAAATTCTTTACATACCAAGGTGGCCATTATTGGAAACTTGATGTTTCAATTCGTTCCGCAAGGATTAGCCGATTAGTTTAGATATTGTATGCTCTCTACGGTATAGGCATTGTGGACTAGGTTAGATGCATGGGTAATGTTCTAAATGTCATTTGTTTGGTTCATTTTAAGTCATTTATCTTGCAACTTCACAATTAGATTGTATGTTTAAGAAAAAATACGCCATTTGAGGGTCTATTCAGCACATGATATGTTTTCTGCGTGGCATGATCACTATATGACCAGATAGATTTTACAACCTCTTTCTCTCTCTATATGTGTATGAGTATACGTGTGTACATACTTTAAGGCTTTGACATGCTCTCTTAGGTGTTCATTGTATTTTTCTAAGTCAAGTCTAAAATCTAACTCGAATCAGATTTCAGAATGTCTGTTTTTGTCTGACTTGTGATGTTTGAATGGTTGATTTTGGGCCCATTAGACTAAGATGACTAAGATTCAAACAATGGGAAAAAAACCACCACTCTGGTCGCGTATGTGTCCATTGTACTCTTTCTAAGCACCTCCATACTTTCTACGTCATACTCGCAGGAATAAGCTTATCAAATGAACAATGGTCATCCTTCAGAACTTCAGTTCCAGCAATTGAAGAAGCAATCAAGAAAACTGAGTTAAGATTAGCCTCAGGTATACAGAAGGTATTTTCTTTTTCAGTTATAACGGCAACAACCATGTGCATATACTCTGTACGCAGCTATTATAACGTTTTGCACCGTCCATCATAACCAAGTTGTATCCTTGTCTGGACAGGTTCATCTTCTAAAGGAGAGTGTAGTAAAGTAGCATCTGATTATATCCAAAATATATCTGAAAATGGCAAATACAGTTAGTTGAAGGAGAAAAAAACACTTCTTGATGATATCATATGACCGGCTTCTTTCTTGTTCGCCCGCTATTTATCACAAAATTGCTACAAATTAAATCAGAAAATGGCAAGACTGAAAGTAGGATTTATTTTTTTTCCTCTTTATACCAGTGACTCAGTGAGCCTTTCCTACAGCACCTCCGTGCTCAAATCAGACAACATTAGGAGCAGTAGTTAACTTTTTCTTTCTTTATTTATCCTTTCTTTTATTAAAGTGTCAATGTGTTGTGATCCATTGGAAAATAAATATTGGGAATTGAGCTGGGTAAATTGATTTTGGCCGCAAGATTGATTTTCGTGGCAAAGCCTATTTTTCACCCACAAGGGGAGAAAGTCAATTTTCCATGGTAAAATTAGGTTGGGTGAAGTCTAACAAATTTTACCACTTAAAACATGAGAAATTGATTTCTCCACCCTCTCGTCTCACTCGAGGGTAGGGATGGGACGGGCATATCAAAACCTACTCGACATTCTAATGCACATAATAGCATAGAGGTTTTGTGGATGTTGTAAAAGCAAAGTAGCAACTAGGTAGAGAATCAACATTACGAGAAAAAAAGTCACTGACTAAAGCTCCCAAACAGTATATAGGAAAGCAAATCGAATGCATTGAAGGAGAAGAAGAAGAAATCCTAAAGTTTTTTAGATGTTTTGGGAGAGAAAGTGTATTTGAATGTGTTAGGATATTTTGGAAACCAAATAATTAAAGAATGACTTGAATGCTAATTATCCATATTATTTTAAATTTTATGTATCATTATTCATAATATTTTGACAACTTCTTGTTGATAGAACAATTTTCTGAACCGAACAATCATTTTCCAATTCTAATTTAAGACGGAAAATTGAGAACATGACCACCAATGAGGATAAACATAGGAACAAATAATGAAAAACAAGAAGATCATCATATCTCATTCCAACTTCATGAGAAATATAAATCCTATTACAACATTACTAAATTCAAAAGAAAACATAAGGAAGAAAATAAAATATAGGATAAGTTAGTAACTTAGTATATCCTAATCAATAAGGAAAAGCTTCAATTACACATGGTACTGCAGAAATCTGAGTGATTTTGTAACTTGCAAAACCAGCTGCATCAATCAATTTCTTCCATTCTTGTTCTGTTCTCTCTTTTCCTTCATAAATCATCATATCCATATCCAGATTTAGTCTAGCCATGAAAAAAGGATGATTTAATTCCATGTCTAGAACTACATCGACGATAATAACTTTACCCCCTTCCTTGGGTAAAACTTCTTTGCAATTTTTTAGAATTTGAATGCATTCGTCATCCTTCCAGTCGTGAAGAATGCTCTGTTTTAGATAAATTTCCATCAAAAAGCATTAATATAATTTTTCCGAGTATTCAAATTATCTAGAAGCACGTAAAACCTATTATAGTCTTTTACATCCAAATAGTTTAAAACACCAATTTCGGCTTCAAAACTATATAGTGTGATGCTGGCCCCAGCACTATCCTGGCTGGGATATGTGTCAGATAAGACACTTTCTTTCTCTAAAGCATGTCTGGACACATATCTCGATCGGAATAAGAAAATCATTTTTCAGTAGTTAATTTATAAAAATAAATGAAATAAAACAAGTAGTAATTAATTACCTTCAACAAAATAGCATCAGCAGAGGGAATTGATTTGAACATATCACCTTCAATTTTGAGAATGTTAGGAATATCAAGGGAATCAGAAATCACATGAGGAAGATCATAAACACTACAATTAATATGTGGGAAAGCCATGGAAATAGCTTTGATAACAGTTCCAGTTCCACCACCAACATCAACAAGAGTTTGAATTCCTTGGAAAATACTTCCACAGTTATTGACTAAAGCAGATGTTACCAATCTAGAATCACAAGCCATTGCTTCATTAAATATCTTATTTTTTTCAGGATTAGCACTCATATAATCCCATACATATTTCCCTAATGATTTCTCAAAAGCATTAGTGTTACTCACTACTCCATCTTTCAAATTATGCCATGGAGACATGATATCTTTATCATTTATATAAAGAATTGCACCCACCATTGAGTTCTCCCAACCCTTGATCAGAAATTTGGCTGGTGGTAATAAAGAATATTTAATTTCACCAAATGATTCTTCTTCTTCTTCTATCTTGAAAAGCTTCATATGAACTAAATAACGCATGACTCGGTAAAGTCGGTCTAAGTCAACGGGTTGAACAGGTAATTTTGAAGCTAACTCGGATAGAGTCATGGGTTTTCCATGGTTGTGAATTGTATCAGCAATTTCAAGTTCAACTGCTGTTTTCATAACTAGGGTTTCTGCAAAACCATAGATGTGGTTCCAAATTTTGGCTTGGGCTGCTTCATCAATCTTGTCTGCTCCTTCCATCTCTCTTTTTTCTTTTTCTCTCTCTCTCTCTACTTTCAAGACAGATGGTATTTGGTTATGTTGTCAATGTGAGAATACTAAGTTAAGGATTAGTCCTGTTTTTATAGTGTTTTGGGCTTAATTTGGATATTACTGTGAGACTGATAGAGTAAAAAGAGAACTATTTTTGGGACTTTTCTACCACGAAAAAGGATTGGGGACACAGGCTTCATTATTCAGGACACGAGTAAGTGGGAGAATAGTCCCACATGAGATAAGGGTAACTAGCAATCAAGAATATAATGTATAGGCCGTCTCCACTCATTGTCAATTGGTTTTGAGTTGGATGACCACAAACTTAACAAAAGTATCTATACCCGAATTCTAGTCCATAAAACCTGTCCAATAGAAGCACGAGACCACAAATCCGATAGACTGACCCGCCTAATAGTTTCAGCATGCCATAGTTAATCAATCTTAAAAATTGCTAATGCAGTGTGAACTAGTCTATCAAGTATCAAAGAGAGAAATTAATATCGGTTCCTGAAAACTATGTTTGGAACCCTAATATATTTTGTATTTCTCATAATAGGGAGGTGGTCTTAATCTTTACAATGAGTATTCTGGCCTTTCTAGGCATAGGTCAAACATATTTTGTATTTCTTATGTACTTTGGGAGTCCGAGTAGCATTATCCTATTTGATTTATATTTGAAGAATGCTTGTGCCGGTTGGGGTTATTTATTACCAATTTAAAAAGTATGTATTTATGTCCTCTATTAAGCTAAATAAACAAAATTACAAAGTATTTTGATCACACATAAAAATGTTCAGTTACACATTTCTTTAATCATATTTAACATACAAAGTTTGAATGTGTTTAACATAGATTTTAATAGGCAATCAATTTTATTAACTTCAAATTTTTATGTAGAATTTGCACTAGCATAGATGAATAAAATGCATTTGCACATAGAAAGAAGATCTTATATAGCATTTTTGTAATAAAAAATAACAATAATAAGTGGTGGTAGTTGTAGCAGTAGAAGTGCTAGGAAACCACAATTAGAAAATCTTTTAGCATATCACCCTAAACCATAGTAATTAAGGTATCAGAGGGTCACGTTCGTAGACTTTGTAATGTCTGAAGTACTTTATAATATCTTGAGCATTTCATCTTACAGGCTCCCAAATATCTCATGTCGGTTGTATGTAATCACAACGTAATATACATAGTTGACTTTCTCGTTTGATCGAAGAAAAAAATAGTTTTAAAAGCAGAAAACAATAGTTTAAGCTAATAATCACATATTTAAACCGAGTACTAATTAAGTAATTGGAGGACCTGTTATTTTTTTTGTTCAAAATGAAGGACATGTGTTTGCTTGAGAGATATCCGAGCATTGACATGAAGATATCGTAACATGATTCTGTTTTATTTAAAAGATCGTGATAAACGGACTGTAAACAATATTCACATCAAGATATTGTGATAACAAGAGCACATGGTCACATGGATGTTCAGTGATTAGATAATGTCTAGGGAGTAGTACTAAACTATTTACTTGAAGGAATGCACATGTTAAGTGATTAGATAATGTCTCGGAGTAGTAACTCAAACTATTTACTTGGAAGGGGCGTTTGATTTTTTATTACTCATAAGTGATACCACTAACCACTTATTAAGTGATAATTACTTATTAAGTGATATTAATTATAAGTTACATCGCTTGTTTTTCGTCACATCTAAGTGTTTGATTTTTAGTTTTATATTAATTTTAAATGTTATGAAAATGAGTAATTGTCTATTTTGACTTTGAAGTATTTTAAATATTAGCAGTTCATACTAATTCATTAAGTTCACGAGTTTAGGTACAAGAAGACTAATAAGATTTATTAATACTTTGTGTCAAAAATACAAATAGTAAACAATTAAGGATTAATCATGAAGGAGAAAGAGGTCACGTTGCACCATGAAGTTCGGGTGATTTTATTATTAGTGAAGGAGGAGAGATGAGAATAATCTCGAAAAAAGATTTAGGTGAAGGATGGGAGACAAATCTTCGCTAAAACCATAAAGAAAATTTTGTATTTATCATTAAAGTTTTGTTTTTTGTTATAATTATATTGGTCTTTGTTATATTAGATGAGGGATAAAGATGTTTTTTTTAACACTTATAAAAGTGTGAAAAAATAAGCTCTAATTTAGAGCTTACTATTTTGCACTTACTTTGCCACTACTTAGAAGCGATTTTCACTTATTGAGTGAAAAAACAAACGACCTAAAATTGTCGGCCTGCACTTAAGAAGTGAAAAGTATTTAATAAGTGTAAAATCAAACACCCTCTTAGATGAATAAATTAATGGGTTAGTTCCGTTTTGGCCCCCAATTTGTGACTAACTGGTCCTTATAGCCTCCAATTGTGTCTAACAGTTCGTTTTGGTTGCTATTATGTCCAGCAGTTCGTTTTGATTCTAACTTTTATCAAACATTTCGGTTTTGCCGTAGTTGATATGATCATATGATATCATTTAAGTGAACACTAACAAGGCATAAATAGATATCATAATATTTGCAAAAATTCTGTAGATACCAAGGCGTCCATTATTGGGAACTTGATTGTTTGGATTCATTGGGCGAGGATTAGCCGATTAGTTTAAGTATTTTCTGTTATCTATGGTATAGGCATTGTGGACTAGGTTAGATGCATGGGTTGTGTCAGTTATTTGTTTCAGTGTCATTTATCTTGCAACTGCACAATTAGATTGTATTTTTAAGAAGAAAATTCGCCATTTCTAGGTTAGGATTAACTCTGGAAAGAGAAAATCCCAGACAATGAAGAAGAGTTACGAAGGAGTAATTGTTAGGTTAGTAGAAGGATGAAGTGGAAGATTTTATCAGTCGATAATTTCACCTTGTGACTATTGAGTTATAGGTTCACCATTGTTTTACAATAAATTCTTAGAGAGAAACAATGAAGGATGAAGGCGAAGGTTTTAGATGATGAAAGAGATAATTATTTTTACACCCATGTTTGTTGTGCACCTAAGATTTGTGTTTGTCCATTTATTGGTCTAGTCTTGCTAGTAATTACTAATGAGCCGAAAACCAACATCTTCGTTCTTAAATTAGAGAACATTACGAGCAATAGTTAGCTTTTTGTTTCTTTTTATTATTCCTTCTTTTCTGTATTAGCACTTTCATCACTATAAGGGTCCGTTCGATACGTTGGGAAAATGGGTTGAGAAAATCGATTTTTCACTGTTCGATTAGACTCAAAAAAGTGAGAAAGTAGGTTTTATGTGGTAAAATTGGTGGAAAAAAAGCCCGACTTACCACCTAAACACATGAGAAATTGGTTTCCCTGTCCTCTTATTATTTTTACGCTCTCTCTGTCGTTTCTCTCACTGGACTCTCACTCTTACAACAACAACTCTCCATCTTAAACTCTCTCACATAATTCAAGCAAAACCCCATTTCTCCCCACTCTCCATTACTCCTCTTTTTCGATTGTCATTGATTTCTTCATGGTAATCAATTAGGTTGTTGTTGATTTTTTATGATAATGAACTAGGTTGTTGTTGATTCTTCATGGGAAACAATTAGGGTTTCTGTTGGTTTCTTCATGGGAATCAATTGTCGGTGATGTTGAGTTCAAGTTGTTGTCGATTTTGTGATGGAGAGAGAGAATTGGGAACTTCTTTTTTTTTTTTTTTTTTTCAGAATTCGACCACGGTCTACGTTAGTCGTTACAAGGCATAGATGCATCATGGAGATTGTGGACGGTAAAAAATCACACAATTAATAGATCGTCGATTGGTGGGCCACCAACAACTTGGGCTTTAGACCTCGAGACGGACGAAATTCCGGTTGGACCTGTAGACAGACAAAAACGAGTAAAATCGTGAAGTCTTTGGGACACCGGGATGGTGTCTTGCCAAGGGCACTCCGATGGTCAAGTCAGCAAAATATAAAAGATAAATATTAATCGATTGAATGTTGAGGGTGTCACCGTGTTGTATCGTCGGAGAGTGGCTAGACTCGTAGAGTGGCCGGAGCTTCGACTCTACGGGATAGTTGGTCGGATTGATCTCTTGGAGCAGGTCGAGAGGTCGTCTCGATCGGAGATTCTGGATAATGGAGAAGTGAGATGTAACAAGGACTTTAGAAGGACTTCGAGAGTGATGGAGCTTGAAGATATAATATCGTCGTCTAGAGTGATCCCCTAGAAGATTACCCTTCAAGTCTTCTGGAATTTATAGGTCGATTATCGTCGTCTAGAGCACTGATCAGAAGATACTAAAACTGAGAGAGAGAAAAGTGTTCTGTAGTTTTATAGTCAGTATTTGATGCCTTTGGAGTCCGAGTCTCCTTCTATTTATAGGCGGCTGATGGACTCGTGGAGTCTATCAGATCCGAAATACTTGGGGTTGAGGGTGACTCTGAACCCTAAGGGAGACTCGTTTTAGTCGTCGATCTGTCGCCTAAAGCAATTTGACCGTACGATTACGCCGCCTCGACTTTAGACTCTTCGTAGTCTGAGATCGCCTAAAGGTACTTAAGGCGACGTGGGGTTTTAGAGTGACTTCGTCAAATGAATACGTGGCAAGGTCTCCGGAGTTGAGGTTGACTCGGAAACCGGCAGGCTCAAGGGGTGCTTGGAGTATTGTTACTTTTAATGGGTTATTGTTCGTCTAGATGGACGCTCACAAGGGCTTAGAGCCGTTTAGATTTCTAATGGATCTAATTCCACGTTGGAGAGTGTCCAACCAGTAGGCAAGTGGGATGGACCCAAGTGATGTTAATGCAAATTAGGTTGGGCCTAGGCGGCATTTAGGCGAACTGGGCCTAATACGATTTTTGGTCATTACAGAGAAGTAATGAGCACGATAACCGCCTAATTTAAACTGAGAATGAAAGAGGCCTAAAGCCCGACAACGAAGAGGCCTAAAGCCCGACAAATTATTTACATTATTCATAGCCTACATTACATAGGATAAATCTTGATGGCAACTGCTTCTACCGAGACTCGATCTCACGACCTCATGGTCTTAAGAGGGGTGTCCAACCATTACACCAAATGGTGTGGACATTGGGAACTTCTAAAGGCGTCCAATCTTATTGCAAATGGTGCCCGGGTGTCTTTAGAAATTTCTTTTCAACTTTTTTTCTACCCTACGAAACACAAAAAATTGAATTTGTGTAAAAAAACTAAGTTTTCTTTTTCATAAGATAACATTGTGGTTTTCACATAAAATATTTCACACTATCAGACAAACCCTAAATAAGTTTCTTTTATTCCTCCTCCCTTTGCCCACACCCAGCCATCAGCTGTCCATAGGGGTGGGAAGATGGCCAGGCACCCTCCTGGGTCAGCTCGACTTCGAGGTGGATCGCGGGTACTCGAAACATGTCACGAACATACCCTATCTATCCAACGGTATCTAACGAGCGGAAAGTAGTCATAGGTCTTGACCGGATAACTGTTTTGTTTAACCCTATAGACACGATCAGATTGATTGAGAGACGTACCGCTACTCTATAGACACGACCCTTAGTTTTATAGTGTGATCTAACGGTCTATATACGGGGCTCCTGACCATTGGATTATAAAATCCTAGGATCTCTTAGCACTTCTTCTAGAGCTTTTTTCTTTGGGGCGGCCTGCATACACCACTAACATGAATTCTGGACTTTTTTGATGTTGTACGATTTTTAATTCTGTATCACTCTAGAATCTCGTAATCGATGACTACATTAACATTTCTCATGGAGGTTAACTGTGCAAATATTTTAAAATTAAGTTTTTTTCGTTATTTTATTATTAAGTTGGTGGTTTGCTTGGAATCCGACCGATCCGATAACGAGGAGGTTCGTCCGGTCAGTCGGTCCATGGGCAATAGTTAAAGAAATTTGTGATTTTGACCAGACTGGACCTAGTAATTGAGTGGACACAAAATTTTGGTTCACGACCGAGAACGACCTGGGATGTTTACTCCCGCAAAGCCAACGAGATTCTTTGTTTGAATTGAGCTCTCGCTAAGGTTCGGGAAATATTAGTTTTATGATGAAAAAAGTGAGAAACCATAGGGAATCATGGATTTGAAAAGAATGTGTTGAGCGAATGGTCTGGTCACCTTTGACCAAGTTAAAAACTCCACAAATTGACTGAGAGATACGTGGGCCGACCCACATACAAGTCATCAGAGACAGATCCAACGGAGCCCTGCCACCTGAACCTAATTTTCTTGACGCATTAACCTGTCCTAGCTTCGAGATAAATCAGGTCAGCCACGGGTAAGAGCATTGCTCAAGATTTTAGAACAAGGAAGGTCTCCAGAAGTCAGCTTGGCACCATGACTCTTGTCTTTCCTCTTGGCACAAAAAGGGGGATCCGAGCTAACATTTGCTTAACCTAAGCTCTAGCTTGGACTGAGGTTTGGAGAAGAGAGAGAACAATCATTTAAGCTTGGTTTTGTTGTTCTCTGGTTATTAATCGATAAGTCGATTTCTCTCTGTCTTGGCTTAATTTCGACAGAGTTTCCTTTCTCTAACTTATAGAGAGATAAACTAATAAGGAATAATGATTAATCAATATTCCTTCTTTCGGACTAACCGAGATAGGTGTTAATGTAGTCGAGGCAAGAATAAATTCTCTTTCCTTAAGACATTTTACACCCCCGTAACAGTACCAAACGTTAGGGTGAATGCCTTCGGGATACAACGACTAACCTTTCAGAATTTTAAGATGGTACTTCTATATTCTGAAAGCGGACGAACCTTTGTCAGTATTATGAGCTCTTGGACTAATGCGGATGATCTTCTAAATGCTTCTGAAATTCAAATTTCACTCGAGACTTCTTTCTTCCTTTTCCAGATATTCTAGTCTAACCAGAACCTCTAGAAAATACTTCTTTAATTAGATATTCTAGGCTAACCAGAACCTCTAATTGTTAGAAGGGAAGAGAAGAAGAAAGTGAATTGAATTGATGTTTTAGACGACCTATGATTATCACTCCACTCAAAACTTCTTTCTTCCTTTTCTAGATATTCTAGTCTAACCAGAACTTCTAGAAATACACCCTTAATTAGATATTCTAGGCAAACCAGAACTTCTAATTGTTAGGAGAGAAGATAAGAAGAGAAGAGAATGAATTGATGAAAAATGAAGTGGGTTTGGTTGGTTTATATAGGAGTTGAATGGGTGCATAGTGTCTGTTGGGTTAAAAGATGTATCCATTCGAAAGGAGGGACTAAACAGAAAGAGTAACTGAATATTGGAGTCTGTTGGACCCTGGGACGTCGGATCTGGCTAGAAAACTCGGGTAGAACGCCCACCGTTAGATCAGTCCCGAAATGTGCCCACAGATTTGGATGCGCGTGGTATTCGCTCAAACGACCCCTGATCTAACTTGTCCCGTTTGACGTTTCAGACCCTGACTTAACCGTTTTTTCACCCAAACTTCAAACTCGAATTTCTCATTCATCCGGAATCGGATTCGAGTAATTCTTTGCTCTAAATTTAAGGTCTCGACGAGACGAACGCAATGGCGCGTTCGGTTTCTGAGTTTGACGAGTCGGGTCGAGCCAAAATTGGCTCCGATTCCAACAATCCCCCACATGAATGAAAATTCGAGGTTTACTATATACAAACATACTATACTGACATACTGACACTAAAAGAGCTCATATGCGGAACTTCGCTGCATCGGAAGAAGGTAGTCTTTCGACTTTGAACCTTTCCTAGTGAATAACTACAAGGTCTACAAGGACGGCAGTGAACTTATCGTCTTGAACTGAGTCCTGGAAATTGTAAACCTGAATAGCTATCACACAGCTAATCCCTTACCGACTTAGGTTCTCGGTTGTGTTCATTTCGGCCCTGAACAATCCCGAATTCATGTGTGCTTTAGAGAAGTCGGCCTAGACGACCTTCCCACGGAACCGGCATCAATTCACACACATATAGGTTATCCGTAATAAGGTATCCTGCTATACCTCACGTTAGAATCAAGTTCTAAGTTTTCGGATTCATTAAAAGCTTAATGCTTAGCCTCTCAATGCAGGCAACACTGTTATCATCCTAGGAATGGGTAAGAGATAGAAATCTCTTACAGTGTTACTGTCGAGTCAGGATATAGCTTCAGTTGCCCTTTGAACCTAGATCGTGGGATCTCCAGTCATCTAGGTAGGGTTTCACCATGCCTTTACTCATTTACTTTAGGCGTTTTTGCCACATTCCCCTTGATGATGCAATTTCAACTCTCTTGTTCACCCTTGTTCTTTACGGATCCGCCAGGTAACTTAGGATTGAGTATAATTTTAATTTATGCATTCCTTGAGAGCAATTGCTTTACGGTGCTAGTCTATTTTATTTTGAATTCTCTAGACTTACCGTATTAGTGCCCACGCAACAACTACTCAGGTTTATTGCGTGCACTGGCTTCAATCACAAACAAATATCCTCCAGGAAGTTCACCTACTTCCTTTGCTTTCTCAAAAGCAATGTATCCATCAAGGCCTTTAGGATTACATTGTTGATCCAGCTATGCACGTCTGCCTCTGAGGATTTTGTGATATCGTAGCCCTTAGTGGTTTGTCATATCCACTATTTTGTATCTGAGATTCGAGTGTTGTCCACATATCTTCATTTTCCTTTATGACATGTACAAACATTAATACGAGTCTGCTCAGATACCTAAGAACTATTTGTTACTCTGATAACGCTTTCTTGAATTTGTTCAAATTCAAGTATTTATGCTTATCGTGGTTTTTGAGTGGTTATTCTACCATTCTCTGTTTAACCATGCACTTTAGATTATTAATCATGAGTAACGATTCAATCTGGAAAAGCATCGAATCATATCTTCTTAAACACTTTCTTATTCCTAACTAGTATTGTCTGTTCTTTTGAACAGATGATTCACGGTTGAATCTCGTTACTTAGTTTAGGATTAGGAGGAGAAGTTCTTTCCATTTGTGTTTTTCCAGATTTGTTGAGTGAATTGGACATTCACGTCATTACTTATATTCACACACTTGATTTCCGACTCTTGTCACAACTTAGTGAATATAACCATAGTTCTTCACTCAATGAAACCTTATTGACCAAACACTCTTATTGGTTAAATCTGGTTTCCGAGGTACTCTATAATTTCCCTCTTTTTACGTCATTATGACGTTATATCTTCAGGAGAATTTGTAGTTCTATATGCCATTTTATTTCTTTATAATTGGCTTTTCGGTTCCTTCTCGGGTCCCCCCACATTTCAAGAGTATTTTCTCTTATTCGTCAACTTGGGTGGAATCTAATACTATTCCATATAGGGTACCGTTCAGATATGTAATAATATCTGCCCCCACAGTTCTAGGGTAACCATTGGATTCTCCTCTTTAACAAAACTATTTCCGTACACAATTTCTTTAGTGTAGTGTGTTTAGTTTTGTTCTATAACATGATGATTTATGATCATTAGAACCTTGAGATATAGTACAAGGTGAGTTCCTCTTTTAACTCTTTCTTAAGTTATATGTCGTAATCATATATACTCTCTTGATAGATTTAAACTGTCGCATGATCATCAAAGTTATCATTCCCTATTTTGTCCTTTATCGTTTCTAGATTTCGTTCATACTCTTGAATCGAAAATCTTACCAAGACCCTTGAATTTATTATTCGAGTCACGTCTAGACCGAATGATGTAATATTCAATTTTACGTCTTATCAACCTTAATTCTCTTGTCTATCCAAGAATATTAGGTTGCCATGAGGATTTATAAGGACTATTCTAGGGACCTCTTTACAAGGACTTAAGGATTTATTTATAATTACTCCTAATTTCGAGATCTTTCAGCCAAGGTCCTTCCGTTTAACACATCTGAGGATTCCTTGTAATTCTAAGACAGGCCTAAGGACCTTCAAGAGAATTATTTACTGCCTGAATATGTTATACGAAATAACTTACTTTCTCGAAGACAAGTTTGATTTCAGAATTTTGCATTCTTCGTCAACTTTGTATTCGAGAATGTTTCACGGAATTGTTATTATCTCAGACCGATGATTTCTTTCGAACAGTTCATCGTCTCGCAGCTATTTGTATAACGAGAACATTCTGTCATCGACCTTGTCTAACCGTTTAGGTTGTGACATTTGTCTTGACACACTTCTTTGATTACTTATGTGATTGTCTTCTTCGATTCGTCATCGAATTGAACCTTTAGGATCATGTATTCATCATTGATCGCTCTCTGTATTCTCGATATACGGTTTCACACCCAGTATTTATGTCGATACTTGGTGGTCAAGGTGTTGCTTAGTTTTATGATGTCTCTGTTATCGAGAGGATATTTTAAGAGTCATCAACTAAGTCAACATTTATGGTCGCCATGGGTTGAACCTTATTTCTGTTCATAGCTAGTAATAGATTTTAGTGAAATACTTCACAAAATTCATCGAGATTAGATTGATCATCGATTTTAATCTCCACTGATCGAGTTTTATCCCTTCTAATGTTCTGTGCTTTCATTCTACCAAAAGAGTCGCCGTTTGATGAACTATGCCATTCTTGGCGTATATCTCGGCGAAAGGAGATTCATACTAGTCGTTTCTTAAAGCCTCAATCTTTTTTACAAAGTTGAGTTTCTACTTTGATTTTATAAAGCTCGAACTTTTCGACTGCTTCATCCTTACACTTTAGTAAGTAATATAGCAGAAACAAGTGGAGTCATTGATGAATTTCCTTTTTCCACCTTATGTTTGAACCATTCTTAGGTTATAGGGTTCATTGTGAATTAAGTCTAAAGACTTTGAACAACGTTTTAGTCATTTTGACTATACACATGTTTGACATGTACGTCTTGAGTAAATTTCGAGTTTCGGAATTTAACTCCAAGCTCATTAATTTCTTTAATGACTTATTATTCACATGTCCTAATCTTTCGTGACAAATATTGGAGGACTCAACAATATACGCATAATTATTAATTTTATTAATAATAGGTGCCTTCGGCATTACATGGGTAACTTTTAATTGAAATAACCCCCCACATAAGTGGCCCTTTCCAATATACATCATTTTCTTAAATATGATAACGATATCTGACAGAAAGATTAGTCTGAACCCGTTTTTACTTAAAAGAGAACCAGAAATCAAGTTCTTTTGATTGTCTGGAGCATGGAGTACATCGGTCAAAGTCACCTCTATTTCGGAAGTGAATTTTAATACGATCTTTCCCCTTCCTTTGACTTGGGAGGTCGAGCCGTTTTCCTTGAATAAGGTCTCTCCTTCGGCTACCTCTGTATAGGAAGAGAATAGGCTTTTGTCACTACAAACGTGATGATTTGTCTTAGAATCGACCCACCATCTCTGGTTGTTAACCAGGTTATCTTCATGTGCCTCTGCACAGAGGTTCATCTTATGAAGTATATCAAACGCCTTTTCGAATTCAGTAATCATTAGACGGTGATTCCGATTTTCGGTGTCTTTTGCTAATGAAGCTTGGTTATCGGCTTTTTCCCTTTGACTGTCATATGTGGAGCGACAATCTTTGGCTAGGTGGCCTCGCTTTCTACATTTGTAGCATTCGACAGGCCTTTGCCTTTTCCTCGACTTGCCTCTGTTTTGAGATGGACCCTTCCGCTTCAGAGCGAAGTCAGTTCCCTTGAACATCTCTGGGTTTTCCACGTATGTGGTGTTAGGCTGAAGAACCCGTAGGGTTGTTCTTGTTCTTGCCATTTTTTCTAAAAACACACAGAAAATAACCCAGATCAAAATCTTATAACCAGAGAAATAATTGTTATATATAAAATGTCTTAAGATTGTTGTTCTCTGGTTATTAATCGATAAGTCGATTTCTCTCTGTCTTGGCTTAATTTCGACAGAGTTTCCTTTCTCTAACTTATAGAGAGATAAACTAATAAGGAATAATGATTAATCAATATTCCTTCTTTCGGACTAACCGAGATAGGTGTTAATGTAGTCGAGGCAAGAATAAATTCTCTTTCCTTAAGACATTTTACACCCCCGTAACAGTACCAAACGTTAGGGTGAATGCCTTCGGGATACAACGACTAACCTTTCAGAATTTTAAGATGGTACTTCTATATTCTGAAAGCGGACGAACCTTTGTCAGTATTATGAGCTCTTGGACTAATGCGGATGATCTTCTAAATGCTTCTGAAATTCAAATTTCACTCGAGACTTCTTTCTTCCTTTTCCAGATATTCTAGTCTAACCAGAACCTCTAGAAAATACTTCTTTAATTAGATATTCTAGGCTAACCAGAACCTCTAATTGTTAGAAGGGAAGAGAAGAAGAAAGTGAATTGAATTGATGTTTTAGACGACCTATGATTATCACTCCACTCAAAACTTCTTTCTTCCTTTTCTAGATATTCTAGTCTAACCAGAACTTCTAGAAATACACCCTTAATTAGATATTCTAGGCAAACCAGAACTTCTAATTGTTAGGAGAGAAGATAAGAAGAGAAGAGAATGAATTGATGAAAAATGAAGTGGGTTTGGTTGGTTTATATAGGAGTTGAATGGGTGCATAGTGTCTGTTGGGTTAAAAGATGTATCCATTCGAAAGGAGGGACTAAACAGAAAGAGTAACTGAATATTGGAGTCTGTTGGACCCTGGGACGTCGGATCTGGCTAGAAAACTCGGGTAGAACGCCCACCGTTAGATCAGTCCCGAAATGTGCCCACAGATTTGGATGCGCGTGGTATTCGCTCAAACGACCCCTGATCTAACTTGTCCCGTTTGACGTTTCAGACCCTGACTTAACCGTTTTTTCACCCAAACTTCAAACTCGAATTTCTCATTCATCCGGAATCGGATTCGAGTAATTCTTTGCTCTAAATTTAAGGTCTCGACGAGACGAACGCAATGGCGCATTCGGTTTCTGAGTTTGACGAGTCGGGTCGAGCCAAAATTGGCTCCGATTCCAACAGGTTTGCCCGAGCTTCAAAAATAACTTGAACAAAGTTATATGATGTGGAAGGCTTGAAGCAAGCCAAAAACCCACTATCGATACACGAACTGATCAAAAGATTTGTCAATGTCAAAAGATACGCCATCGTTGGGATACTATCCCCCTAATGGCCATCGAGACATTGCTCATTCAAGTAGGAGCCTTACCACCGCATCATCTCAACTGAGCATCACGACCGATCATCCAAGTCTATATAAGCATATTAGGTTTGCTCTAAAAAAGGTTTGAAGGTTTAATTTCTCGACTCAGACTTGAGCGTCAGTGTGGTCTCTAAATTTTTCGCAGGCTCTGCTTCATCAAATCACACAAAAAAGATTCATCACTCGATAGTTGATTCTTCATCATCTGAGAGATAAACCGGAAACTACTTTCGACATCATCAAAGGGTAAAAAAGAAACCGTCAACGGGGAGGCAACTGAAAGTTAGTCATCCTTAAGAGATCATTTTGGTGAATGGGTCTTTTGGGGGGGGGGGGGGGGGGGGGGGCAAATTGAATAAACCGTAAAGAGAGTTAGCGCGGGAATAATATTCCAGTGGCAGAACACCCTTAGGGCGCATGATAGCATACTGAGGGTGTTCTGATAGACTGAGCAAAGACCTGAACCGGAAGATATACCAAAATGGAACCTGCAGACATTGTGAAACAGAAAGATATGATCACTATAACCATACCTGAACAAGAACTAATACATGCACACAATTAATTCAAGGATAAGATCAAAAGAAAGCATATTGATCAAGTAATACAAGTAGTAGTTCAAAAAACTAGTCTAGAATTGAGAGAAAGAGAGAGAGAGAATGAAGAAAGAAGCAGAAGAACCAACTGAAGAAATAGAAAAGATGCCTGAAAAAGAAACTAATGTTCAAGAACAAGATGGATATGGCAACCCCATCATTTGCAAGGTGATCAGGAATAACAAAGTTTTTACACTATTTGTCCTTGTAAATGTTGAAGTTTGAAATTTGGGTAGTTTGTAAAAGATGGATCTGTAGATATATTTGAAGTAGTTAAAACCCTAGCTAGTTATGGGAAATGATAGAGTGACTTAGAAATTGGTACTTAGAGGGTGACATATTTCCTCATTTAGAAATAAAAGCGGTCCCCACCGTAGTCAAACTTTGAAAAAACCTTGTCTCTTAGTGATTCCACATCAGCTGGGCATTAAAATGCCCAAAAAATTTGGGCTCTCTAGCATCTCCCGCTAGTTATTTTGATGGTTATGTTTTTGCAGCTATCAAGCAAGAAAAATGTGGTGATTCAAGATTATAAAGGGAAGAAACTAGTGTCTATGAGAGAGTGCTATGAAAAAGATGGAAAGTCCTTCCCTTCTTCTAAAGGTACTAACTAAATCTCTTCATGATCTATAACTTAGCCTCATTTTCTTCATCCACCAACTCTTATCTTATTGGTTTCCTACTAGTCTTCTATAACTTAGCGTTTGAAACTAATTATAGCATTATTTCTACAACAATGACACATCGGCTGAAATCTCGGCCTAGAAGATATTTTGAGAGAAAAAAAATGATAGGAAAAGCGACAAAAATAGGCATGCTCCAGACCTTCACAGGCATCAACTTTTCATTGACAATGAAAAGTTCTTCAAGAGAGAGAGAGAGAGAGAGTTGAGTAAAAAATATAAACAGTTGATTTCGTTTGGTCTAGAGTATGCTTCGACTTTTACCCTCTTTTAGAGTTCCTCGTGAGAGAGGGAGAGAGAGAGAGATTTCACTGAGCCACAATGCTCATTTCGCCATTATGTTGGATTTGAGAGAGATCTAGATGTATGAAGATTAACTCCCGAGATATGAGCACCATTCACAAATCCAACATTGAGAGATATGAGGTCGACAATCAAAATCAGATCTCGATTAAATTCTCTAATAGCTCATGATTAAATGTCTATTTGTATTTTGTATTTTATTCTTAAGCCCGTCTATTAA
This sequence comes from Eschscholzia californica, assembly GCF_041429995.1. NCBI lineage: Eukaryota > Viridiplantae > Streptophyta > Magnoliopsida > Ranunculales > Papaveraceae > Eschscholzia > Eschscholzia californica. The sequence goes on along the minus strand of NW_028238483.1, from coordinate 39,340,443 downwards.
CCATGGGAAATGTTATCTCAGGGATAAGCTTAACAAAAGAACAATGGGAAGTCCTGAAAACATCAATTCCAGCCGTGGAGGAAGGCATCAACAAAATGGAGTCCAAGTTGGGAGACTAATGTGTTACAAATAAAAAAACATCAAACATAACTTGATATTTCCGAAGTAACAAGACCATAGATATTTGATTTTTAGTTATTGTTTAAAATGGTTTTATAATTTTGAGACAGCCAAGCCCACCTTAGTTCTTTATGTAACACTTTCGACTCTCAACTACGGAAAATGGGATTAGAATTTTACAGTAGAAAGAAGTGACAATCTTGTTTGTCTTTACAAGTCTATACATATATATATAGATATATATTTAGATAGGGAAGGTATAAAAGGGGAGTAAAAACATTGATTTAGAAACATCGAAATCAATATACTAAGTTCATAAGGTCAAAATTAACTTGTTAACTTTGTCTAAGGACATAGGTTAAGAAAACCCTTGTTCCATCTACCTTTGTTCTCTATTTATGAAATGACTTCAAATACTTAGTGAACTTTGTACATCTGATTTTCACCAAAGAAACCAACTCATTCTGGTATTTATGCATTTACCTTCACACCTCAACTAAACCAGTCTTGTTTCTAATACCTCAGAAAACTTTCATAATGCACCCGAAAATCTTATACAAGTATAACAATAACACAGCAACCCAAATAGAATGTGTCACTCAGATAAGTTCTGAATTGTATTTAACTACTAAAATATTTTTGTTCTTCAATACAGAGTAGAATGACCACGATAGACCTAAATTTCGAAACTAACTACTGTCATAAACATGTACACCATCTAGATTACTCTATTAATAGCTAAGCACTTCAATAAATTATATGCTGAGCTTCAAACTAGTTTAAATCCAAAAGAAACCATTTCCATCTAAACACCAACTTGCTCATTAATATATGTCATATTTTCGCATATAATGTGTGTGTATTCATATATTTGTAGTATGAAACCATATCCTATCTATCTTTCTTTTTTTACTTGAGTTTGTTCATCTCCAGTTTTTAACCCAAAACAAGAATCCTTACCAGTCAGTGTTTCATCCTAAAACAGCAACATTTTTTGCCATGATAATAAGTTAAGTTTACTGTATATATAACAAACAACAGGGCAGTATTACCTAACTGGATTTCCCCCCGGATTTTCCCACCGAACTTTCTCCAGTAAATAGCTGTCCCGGTGTTCCAGGGAGGAGGTTGCCTGCCATACAATCTGCAGCTAATAAGTGTAATTTCTCCTCCATAAATTTTTTGAGTCTATCCTTCCTTTTGGAGAAACTCTTCATTGCCTTCCTGTGATCTTTTGTCGTCTTTCTCAGTTCATCACAGATGGTTACCAACTCCGATTTTTTGTCTTCAACCTGCTCTAGCAGGCCTGTTATGTGCGGAGTTATTTCCAGCTGAGGTTCAAACCTTTTGACTGGAAATCGCACTTGTGGTTCCCTACATGTAAACAAAAAAATAATGCCGTAAATCAACGTTTTAATGGTCAGGACATCCATAAGGTGTGTTAGTATATGGTCCCAATATATAAGCTACAAATATTGGTTTGCAAGATTTTTAGTGATTTTGCGAATACCTAGACGTCAGCTCCTACTTTAATACAAGAGAATTCAATTTCGAACAACAAAAGTAAAGAGTAGTCATAACTCATAAAGAATATGGTCGAGTTTAAGAAATGAAAACACTTCATGAAAATAGCTACTAGATTTTTCATGTCGTAGCTAACTCTATTGTGTGTACTTGCACCGACTCATGAGGACAGATACAGGCACTTCAATTCGTATTAGAAGATTATGCATGTCGTAGCTAACTCTATTGTATGCACTTGCACAAAATTGCGATAGGTCACAAGTTAATACCATAAGGTTAATATTAGTTGCGTATAATTTACCAATGGTTAATACAACATAGAAAAGAAGCCGAGAACTCTTAAGAGTTAAGGATTTAGGATGTAAGTACATCAATAATTAACAAGATGTAGGGAGTGAGTTAAGAACTAAAATAATCAAAATTGGTAAAATAATCGATTAGACAAATATACCTGCAACGCCCAAGAGAGAGAACCCCATTAGCTTTCATAATACCACCATCTAGAGAAATAGCACCCTGTTTGATGCAAGAACGAGCTTGACACATGTTTTCCCTTGTCTCGTACACTTGAAGTTCTCCAAATAGAAGGTAGAATAACGTCTGCCGCAGACCATATCCTTCAGCTGTTGCAGTGTACAAATGCTGAAGGTCTATATTGATCATGTTAACTGCATATCCAAGAAAACCAGGCGGAACATTTCCAGTTGGTGAAACTGGATTTTCCAAAACCAGCTTCTTTTGAGGATCATCACTAACCTTTCCAGCAAAGGGGCTGCAACCAAAACAAAAGCAACCAGTTAGGATTTAGAGTTTAAGACACATACAAAGGCAGGGTGAGGTATTAATACTAATTAGATTGTATGCAGTTAGTGTAATAATTATATGCAGTTTCCGCTTTAACAAAAACTAGGAAGACAGAAAACCGAAAAATACAACTGGAAACGGCTAGTTTAAAACAAGAGAACTCCCATGCGCCAATATGTATGACCAACTGGGCTGAGTTTTTATTCTTGTTAACAGTTTACCTCGTTTAATCATAATTCAGAAAATTTTCCCTAGACTAGATCCCAGCTGGCTACCAGTTCCTAGGGTACTACGGCTTTGCACACTTACATACAAGGGTATAAGCCATGCTCGGTGGGCATCTACAATCTCAACCCTTGGAGATAAATTTAGGAGGTGTATCTTAGCCATTGAATATAAGTTTGGGAGTTTTAATCTCAACTATTTGAGATAAAGGTGATGTAATCTCAACCTTCGGAGATAAATTCGGGAGGTATAACTGTAGCTCATTGAAGAGGAAGGTATATTCTATAAATGATACCCTCCTCCCTTATTATATAGATGGTTGTAATACTCGATTTTAAGAAACTTCTCAAATTTGAAATGTTGCCGATTTACCACAAATAAGCCCTGAACAGCTCAATAGTACCTTATTCCTTCGAGGCATACAACAAGAAAGCGACCTTCAATCGATGTACCAAGAGCACTTGCCACTGCATGCAGTGCATGGTTAGAGTCAACAGCACCACTTTTCTCATACTTTTCGAGAGCAATTGCGGATGAATATGATCTGCACACAATTGCAAGCATATTGTCTTCCCCTAAATACTCGGCCAATGCCCTGCAATCAACACATTCGGCAATTTAGTTCACACAACTGAGGAATGATGCAAATTAAGTCACGTCAGATTGTGACTTTTGCTCCTGTGACGAGTTCGCTTTATTTCTTTTGAAGATCTCTAAGATCATGGCATTTCTTTGACTTTATTTTGGCTCCCAGGCTTCTCGATGAAAAGTTTATTTTCAAATATATTTGAGAAAAATGGCCAAGACCAATTTTTCTGTTGTCAAAAAGGTTCCACATTCTTTTTGCTCCCAATGTAAGTTTTCCACCGTTTAGATAGTGCATAAGTTTGCAGGCAGCCCAAGCCTAAAAAGATATTGACATGTCTTTATATAACCAAGACAAACAGGAAATTGGTCTACATGTTTCTGTGACGTCGCCTCAGGTGTTCAATAAAAAAATGTTTTTTTAACTTTACTTTTAAAATATGCAGATTCTGAGAACGCCAAAAATGAAATTTGCCCCTTTCTATTCAATTCTCTGGGCTATTTCCAAGACTTTAGTGGTCTTCTAAAGATCATTTCTTGAAACCTTTAGCCAGGAACATCTTCCAGGAACTTCTATAGGGTGATGGAAAAAGAAATCCTACTGCAGCAAAAGTGTAACAAAAACAAAAGGCAAGAAACAAATACCTGCTAAGCTTATCATTGTTCACCGTTCCAAGTAGAGCCACAACACCAACTAACTCCCTCGTAAACTTAAGTGTTTGAGACTGCACATCCTCTGATATATGACATAAAACAGAAGCAGCTGTCGCGTCCTTTTCTTCAATTCGCTTCAAAATGTTCTCTTTGTCACTCGAGCCATCGAGTTTGCCATTCGACAGATTTTTAATTGATTCTGATGGTGCATCAATGTTTCAGACAGCTTAGTCAGTACTCAGTAGGTGGAAAACATAAAATAGTAAAAGCATTTAGCTCAAGAAAATGTCAACACTCTCAATGTTCAAATTGTTATAGCAAGAAAATTCTGAAATAGGGATATAATGAGTTATCAGAGTTCATTTAATATTAGATCAAAGATAAGTTTAGGAACAGCTCATTACCTTGCAAAAAATGTATCTCCTTCTCAGTAGTTGCTTTCTTAACATGGAGCACATCAAGATTATCTTCAAGCTCCCTTATCTGCAGGCCAGCATAACAGACACCGTCCTGTAGCTCCTGTAGAAAGAACGATACAAAAATAATCTATGAATCAATGTATAACACATACGGTCTACAACAGATGAGAATCTACCACTTTGAACAATGGCTGTCAGATCATCTAGCAACAAGTCTTTATATTGCTTCCACGTAGTGTTTGTTTTTCTAATTAATCTAAAATCTGTATCTGAATAGAACTTTTGTGTAATGTGGCAATTTAACAATGAGTTTTTGTATGTATTTCTCTATCTACTGTAGTTAAATCTTAAAACAGTTTCTCCTTTTTTTTCAGCCAAAAAGAAGTCAGGAATTGCGGTAAAACGTTGTAGGGAGATAAGAGCATGACTGGAACACAATCAAATTCAAATTAATTAAGGAAACAAAACCTCAGTAGGCTTTCCCACTCAGGAGTACCCAGAAACCATTTTTCTCTTCGAATTCATTTTTGGGCATGTGAACGAGTAAAAAGATCTTACCTTCCAATCGTTCAAGTTGGACTCGACCAACTCAACGTGCTTGGAAACAGAGACTGGTGAGTTGTGGAGTATCATCTGTCCTGCAGGACTGTGAAACTGCATATCACCACTCTCAGTGAAACTCGTCTCTGATTTTGGAGCTTGAATGGTGTGACCCTACACAGAAGCAATTAGCAATCTTTAATATAAAGCCACCTGGAAACAAATGAAGACGAAGAAAACAAACTCCTCGAAACCGACAAGCCAGAAAATTTACTCTTTAATATAAAGCCACCTGGAAACAAATTTTCTCTAATATATTGATTCAAAGTTTCAAAAAAAAATATATCAATGGAAATAGGCGTCCTGTGATTGGTCTTCTATATTGAGAATAAGATTGCAGAAATTTCTCAGGAAACTTTCTCTCCTTCCCCCTTAAATTCTGCGCCGCCTTTTTTAACCAAAACAAGGAAAGGGAGTACACTCTCATACATTGATAACCCTTCTTATAAGGCTAGGGCAACGAGAAGTAAATGGGGTAAAGTCAAATTCTTGGCCAGTGATGTTGTCCTCGAACTCCCATTGCTCAAAACTGTTTGGGTTCAATATCTACCAACATTCCAGACACTTTTGAACAATATAAAATAGAGGAAAAGGTTTCTGACCTTAATAACAACAAAGAGCTCTGGATAACGTGAATGCGCAGCTTTGAAACTGAAAATCCCTGGTTCTCGAGGGATAGAAATAGAAGGCACAGTGCATCTTCCACGACGAAATGCATATCTGGGACCATCATCTATTTCCTTTTCTGATGTGATAATAAGGGTATGGGATTGACCAAATTTCGCATCATCGTGTATGCTTTCATCAACCTTACCATTTGGATCAACAATTTCAAACACAATATTTTCCACTTGCGAACCAGCCGTGAAATAGTCAGAGAACTGAATCAGTCATTGAAGAAAAAATGACGTAAGAAAATTTATCTTAGAATGTGAAGTAAATAATAGCAAATTGAAGTACTAAAATAAGTTCCAACCTTTGTCCGCGATCTTAGCTCCCGCTTGCAAACTGAGAATTCTCTCTTTACAAGCACTTCACCATCAAATTGCACGGAAAAAGATACTGCACAAATTTATATACTATTAGAAGGATATAACTACAAGAATAGTAGTTCATTCAACACAAAAACTGGAACTATCATAAAGCTCAGAATATAGGAACTGAAATCTGACAACTGGAAATCACCCTATGGCCTAAATAACAAATGCTCGACTGTCGTACCAATGCATTATCGTATTTTACCACCTATTATAATCCAACAGCAAACCTTCCCCATATTGCCAAATTGTGACTAATGATACCCCTCATGAAAAAGTGAAAAACTTCAATCTTGACATTATCATTAATCGTTTTAAGAATGCAAAGATAATGCATCGGTTGCAATTGCATCAGAAACTATCAGAAGAAAGTACATACCACTTCTCCCATAACTTCCGTGGACTTTTAAAATTCCATCAAGGTTGACACATCCATGAGCATCCACCTAAATTGCGAAGAAAGAAGTACAAAAAAAGCAGAGCATTCAATCAAATCTGTTATACATAGATGTCTTCTTAGAAGAACTCGTTAATTTTCATGTAAACAGAAGAATGAAACTCTGGTAGGAATAATGCAATGGAACTAACCTGACGTTTTGGACCAATACTATCTTGATAGGACAAACCATCGACATTTACATGAACTTCATGTCCCTTCTCCACATGATTACCATAACTATCGAATATCTGAAGCAAACGCAACAGCGATGAAGTGTTATAACGAGAAACATTGACGTCAGGTTAGTATTGTACATCTTATTTTCTAGGCAGGTTTTACAATTAGTGCTGCTAGTGTTTAATGAAATATAATTGATTGTTCCATATAGACCGTTCAGAACGAGAGGGTAGTCCGCATTAAAGAACATTTGGTCGGAATAAGAAGATGGAATAATAGCACCCTTTTCCTCTACCAAACAGAAAGCTAGATGAAACTGTCTCCTCTATAAACACTCAAGAACTGCCTCAAATAGACTGATCCTCATCTAAATCATAAACTAATATTTTCGAGTCACTTACAAATTTTGCATAGATCTAAAGTTGAGACTCAAAAAATACCCTGTTAGAAGTTGGAAAAATGACTCAAGTAGTAATACTAATTGACTAATCCTCACATAAATCATAAACTAATAAGATAGAGCAAGAATATTGTTATCTATAACAAATTAACAAGAAACTAAGAATATTATAACCTCTAACAGAAATAAGTATAACATTTCGAAGTTCTGGAGAAAAAGAATACGGATGTTGTCCTCCATAAGATAAAATTTACCTCTAACGTAAGATTTTCAATTACATCCCCGGGAATCAAATCTTTTTCCAATGTGGGGCAACATACCTCCACATGATGCAGAGGTCCAGGCAAGACTGACACCAAGATAATCCACAATCAAAACGAGAAATGGGATAATAATATTAACACAAAGTGGCCCAATACAACCACCGATTGAATGGCGAATGGAGTAATAAACAAAGAACTCTTACAGTGCAGCCATATACCTTGAAAAGGAACGGTCAGATTTAACGATTTATCCGTTGAACAACTAATCACCAGTGATGCCTTATATTCTGGCCGAATTCTATCCAACTCGCTACTTTCGACCAAAATATCCTACATGAAGCATATATGCAGAGTATAAGTGTGTATTAGAGAATATCAGTGATGTCTTTACATAAGAAAATATGATGCTGTTTCATAAGACATACCAACAATTGGAGAGTCTTATTATCTAATGAAAGCTCCACCTTCGCTTTGTCTATAGGTAGAACAATACCATTCATGTTCATCTGAACCATCACTCCAGGATTAGACGTAAATGGTGTCTGATTATCGTACATATCATAACATGCGACAGAAATTTGTGGCAGGCAGGAACCAACCCTGTAAATCAACTATCAGAACTAATCTATTTGGGAAATTAAATTATCAAAGCTTTTCATAAGTTGCAACCAAAAATAGGTATATTTGAAAATGTTAATGGTGAAAATGTTAATGTGATCCGCAACAAACACAAGACATGGTATTACAGTAGGAAAATTTAGAACTCAATATGGAGGTATAATACATATTAATTGAAACAGCATCTATACCTAAAGAACTCATCCGCACAACTTGACCATGGTTCAAGTTTTTGGGATTAGATGATCAGTTTGCTCTCAAGTTCTTTGCTCTACCAAGATGTGTTCAATGTTAAATTTTTGAGTTGGATCCAAATGTTTTAGTAGTAGTAGGATTAGGGTAAAGACAAACCGAACTATATCTTGCAATGTTGAATCTTTTAGAAACACATAATTTAGGCATAAATCCTTCCCTCCCTTTACTGAAACAAATAAGTTCCAGAAATAGAGTTTAGGCAGAAGCAGTTCTTGGAGACCTTAAAGGATGGATTGCTAGTTTATTCATTCATTGCGAGCCAATGCACATGCAGTATGTTTTAATAAAAATAAGATAGTCTACTGATACAAGTATACACCCAAATCATTTGCGGTAGGTTTAGAATGGTTTAGTTATAGTTATTTCAAATGCACCGGCCTAACCCAACCCGTCCAACTCACTAAAATTTCAACATATTTACCCCGTTGTGTCGGTGTATGCAGTATTGTTGTGCTTGCAGTACTCAATTAAAAGCCATAGCCAACTATGACTTGTTAATAACACCAAAGTAAAAGAGTAGCTTTCAGACCTCACTTTATATGATTCAAGATGTTTGTCGCTTATAAGTCCCCAGCTCGCAATAGTTGAACACGGCTTAACACTCACTCTCTTCTCACATTTCATCTCAGTCATGTCTGGAAGGGTCTGAAAAAATAAACGAAAGGATGTGACGTGAATTGATCATGATAATGTTGAACAGACATAAAACCCTGAAAATACTTACAACAGAGAAACTATATTTGTAGAAACCAGATTTCTCAAAACGTTTCTGTGATTTGGCTCCTCGTTGAAAAATGTAAAGACCATGTAACCCATTACACGGAGAAGGTCTGACACATAATGAATAAATATGCTTCTCATCCTTAAAACCTTTCTCCTCTGGAATATATTTAATATCCATTGACATTGTTAAATCTTCCTTGAGAATAAACTTTTGTTCTAGCCCTTTAGAGGCACTTGAAGATTTGAAGCTAATAGGCCTAATAACAGCAACTATATTTCTCGGAGTTGCATGTCCGGCTGAAACATGAGCTTCAACAGGTAATCCCTGTAATCAGAACTGGGTATTATAACAATGTATTGAAAGTGAGTTATAACTCCCTCAAAAACGTAAGAAATAACATATCAGATTGCAAAAGATAACTAGTGTGATTTAATGCCACAGATGAGAAAAAGTATTCTCGTGCTCTGCTAGTGCTAAAAGTGATTAAGGAATGAAAGTTAACCCCTTCAATCTCCAACTGCTGGCATAGTTCATGACTAAGAATGTCTATCGTGGAAGGAGCTCTTTGCTGCAGCTTGTCAAGTTGGTATTTCCAGTCAGCGGTTTCTACCATGCAGCACTAGCAGGAAAAAAAATCAATTCTTCAGATACAGTGGTTAAGTACTCTAACAGTGGAACCATGAAGAAAGTGAACCACCTTTTCAGAATCAATCAAACTGACTGGAAATGAAACCGATTCTTGAACATCTAAACAGGTATTTCCCTTATTAACTTTGAGCAGGCAGCCTTTACTTTCTGGGCGACCAAGTGGCCTAACAAAACAAAGTCAACATCCTCCTAGGGAATGATATCACGAAACAGATAAAAGATAAATTGAAGAATTTGTAGTAGTACAAAAGAAAGGACATACCTGCATATCAGGCGACACTCCCCTATTTGGAAACAGAGAAGAGTTAGATACATAAACATTATGCAAGACAGAAGTGAGAAATTTACATAAGTGTAATAACCAACATAGAGAAAGATAAATGCTACAGTGATATTTCTTCGAGGCATTACTAACAATACTAAAACACTCCAATGTCCTAACAAGAAAGGTTCGCAGCTTATACAACTAAGTAGAACAAATAACCTAAAAATGCACTCAAATAAATCAAACAGGCACTCAAGAATCCACAGCAAATTGTGCGGATACATGATATAGTAACTATAGTTAAACCAAAACACTAACCTCAAACACTATCAAAGATATTTTTTAGTCACAATCTCTATATAGTTCTAGAGATGGAAACCAGTGAATAATATTATATTAAAGGAGAGAGCTCTTGTACTAGTTCTGTTCCTTCCATACGTCCTCTGCTACCCCAAAATAAAGTAATTGGAGCTTTGGAAATATTCCAGTTTCAGAAAAATATGGCTTTTGCTCAAGTAAAATATGGTTTTCATTTAACAAGAATCTTTTAACTCTTAAATAGAAAGCACGTGTAAGACGATACGATAAATAACCTAGGATCCTCATTACACGTGTAAGACGTGCAAGTTGTAGTCCCTAGGTTAAATATTCCAGACTTTCGGACAACTAAAACAAAACCCTCCCAACTTCTATTGTTGTTCAACATCAAGAAGATACGATAATCTAATTAATCAAATATACTATCTGCATTTGGCCTCTAGATATGAAGTGCGTATAGTTTTCTATTCTAATACATTTAAGTCCAATTGGATCCCTTCTTTTGTAGGATATTGATGAATTGTTTTCTATGGGGCATATCCACGCCTATGAATTGGTTTTCCCTAGTTCCTTCCCCCATCTATCCGTTCTTTCTCTTTCAGAATTCGGTACTAAAATCTTATCTTTGCAAACAGAATAGGGAACGTCCAACATACCAAAATTGTATCTATCATCTATCTAAGTGATAAAATCCATTTGGCAAGTACATAATATATATAGGGAAATTTGGTCAAAACTCCTTATAAGCTTTTTGTTTTGTTGAAAAAGGATTATCAATTTTTTTTAGTCTTCAGCTCCCTAGGTATTTTCGTAGTTTGCAACAACTTGCAAGATGTTTGTAACAAGTTTGCAAGAGGTTTACAACAGCTTGCAAGACGTTTACAACAGCTTGCAAGACGTTTACAACAGCTTGCAAGAGGTTTGCATTTTGCAACAACTTGCGAAAAATTTGCAAAAGATATTGTGGTTTTAACTGAACAAAATATAAAATTTGGGTTTTTAACCAAACAATATATATATATATATATATATATATATATATATATATATATATATATATATATATATATATATATATATATATATCTCACTAAATCAAAGTTTAGCATCCCACTACAATTTTAAAGAGATTAAGAATCTACTCGAGATTCATTGATTTTTGTGGTATGATGATTCGATGGCCCTCAACAATGACTAGGGTGTGAAACATTGATGGTTGTCAAAGACGGCACTAACGTTCGAGCGGCAAAGAAATGCTTCAAAACATTTTTAGATTAGCCGCTCGGCCAAAATAATTAAATGAAATGTGAATACTTCAGCTTAGCATCACTTCCAGGGGCATCCTTACCTTTTACCCCTTTTTACATAATTGATATTGTAATCCAAAAGTTTCTCAATGGTCATTTAGACATTCAGGTTCTAGCACACTAGGTCTTTAAAGCAAAAAACCCATTAATACGTTGTTTTGATCACAATGGCGATTTCCTTCCGCTAATATTTCTGTTATTCCATCTTCACAAATTTCCACGTGATGTCAGAGCGAGTCCTAGGTGAACTTCTTAATGGGTTTCTTGCTGGGAAGTTCCAAGGTAAGCTTTCTTCAATCCATTTCGGCATGTGCCACATGAATATTTCAGTAGCTGCACAAAGTGCCTCTAACCCCCCCCCCCCAATTTTGCAGAACCCACATTTACCAAAGTGAAGCTCATCTTAAGTAGTAGATTACACGTGTCAAGCTCTCGAGCTGTTACAGGCATGCCTCTCATTTACTTCCGTAGAATGTTGAGCCACTATGTCCTAAAACCCTTTATAGAATAATTTGACTGGAAAATGGATAAGATCAAACTATCTTTCACCTTCATTTTGAAGTAATAAGGACCTCGCATCCAGTTGATAAGGTTGCCTTGAACAAAGTCACTACCCTTCCATCTTCGAAATCCTTTCTCATGGTTCGTTTTAGACAATCTAATAAAGAATCATTCGTCACTTTTATACTTGGCGCTCCGAAATCTTTGAACCTCTTTTTCCAAATGCAAGTAGTTAATCTATAGAGTTTCTACTTAACTAGTTAGAATATAATAGATTCTGAAGTTATTGAGATTAAATGATTGAGAGCATGTGCTATAGGAATATAAGCTTCATATGGCTCGTGCATGAAAAGAGACCTCATGTACGAGTGATGTTCCAGGGAATCGCAACTACCACATACCACATTTCAGGTAAAATATTTTTACAACAACCTATGGTGTTACTATTACAAATACCTAAGAAATACATATTGAAGGTAAAAGGGGCAGAAAATGAGAGGGGGTGGGATGATAAAAAGGGTATCTAGTCTAGATCCATCAAGACGGAGAAACATAAAAAGTTAAGAAAACCACATGGGTACATATTTTCATTGTTGATAGATGTATAATATTCAAAGGAACACATTCATGCATACAAAACTAACTTCTAGACTTTCATTTAGTATTGTGGACAATTATGAATTATCAACGAGCTAGTTTAATTAAGTAATGCTCATTGCTCACAATGTCTTCTTACTAGACATTATAATCAGTAAACCTCGACCAGGTAAATCAGATAAAGTTCAGTCACAGAAAGTGTTGAAGTAAATATGCATATTAAAGGGTTTTGCAGGTATCTTACCACCAACATCCCCCTGAAATCCTTCAATCAAGATGTACTCAATGGTTCCAAAGAAATTCTTTTTATTTTTTCCACCACTAACTTTGACATGCTGCCCAGCTTTCCAAGCTTTTCCTTTCCTCTTAATAACCTTGTGCACTCTTACAACTACAAAAACAGATAAGTGACTACAATAGTGAGCTGGAATAGAAGAAGTAATAGACCTAATCAGAGAAGTTGATCCTTAGTTCCTTACAAAAGTTAATTCAGCTTCTACAACACAAAAATATGTTTATGGATTAGAAACAGAGAACTAGCTACAAAAATCTGTACCGTCAGATGATAAACCAAGCGCCTTTTTATTGTCTGCAAGCACAACAATAGTTGGATCATCCTGACCGCAGCAAATTTCCTCGTCATACCTTTCATGCATTTGAAATATCCAATCTTCATACTCCTTCTCCAGTTGTGAAAGCGTCAACTGCTTTTCACCTCTGAGTATCTCAACCTTGATATCTACAATTTACCCATATTTGAGACACTAGAATGTGAAAGTATTTGACAGATAACGGGAAACAAAACATTACCCTTATCTTTGTCAAGAGGTTTAGAGCCGAAGTTCTTCAATGCAGTAGTATATGGGTGATGATTTGCTAAATTGGTCTGCAGGTGACAACGTATTCAGAAGTCTTAGGATAAAATAGCCAGAAAAATACTATTTTTTAAAAGAACATCTTGTAGTTAGACAACTTTAGACTAATAATAGAACCGTGGATATCATCCAATCAAATGACATACATGCCACTTATATTTCTTTACGACCATCCCTTCCACATTTATTTACAGATTCTGTCATGTTATATTGTTCTTTATTTTAAAATTTTAAAATCAAATATCTAAGAGTACAAATCAAATTACAATGAACTTTTAAAAAGCACTTCTCACGATTCTTCAAACAAGATGCTTCATACATCTGTATATTTTTGGGGAAAGATCGTGCCAGTCTTCATATCCAAAAATCATCGTTTTGCAACTAGTTCAGAACATTAAAGTTGACGAAGCAACTTTTTTACTTTTATTTGTCGACTACCCGGTGGATTCATCAACTAGATAGTTAACAAATCAAATACCTAGATATGTAATCAAATATATATTTGATAATTTAAGGGGGTTTTAAATGTCATGAAGTTCGCAAGAAAATTTTCACGAGTCCAAAATTGTATTTTCCCATTAAGCTAACACAAAACATATTTGTTGTTTTTTTCTGTTTGGCCTTTTAGCTCATCGCTTCGCAGATAACAAAAACATGTATTACTTCCCTGGGGAATTATAATTAAGTACCTTTGATGGTGTTGGATCGAAGCCACCATCAGTATCTGCAGGCACAAAACAGCTCGGTCAAGCAAATGAAAATCTTTTGAGGTATCAAGACAGTCCATGGTTTCAAACAGTAAAAAGATATTAGAGTGGTAACAGTTGAAGATATTACTTACCTACAAAGCATTTCACTCTCATACAACACCTTTTCAACACTTGGGCCTTATCACCCCTCTTTCTAGATTCCATGAAAGGAAGCCCTGCCTGTTGTAAGAAGAAAAAACCTATCAGAAAAAAAATGTCCACGCCCCATGTAGGGAATTAAGTTCATGAACATTAGCCTTCTTCAATAAATAAGTTCATCAAAATTAACCAAAAAGAAAGAAAATTCTTGACACTAGACAGTTCACATAGAGAAAAGATAATCCAATATCAACTAAATCTGGTGCTATAACATTAGGCTAATTTACTAAAAGAATGATTTGTAGACTTCTACTTATCAATTAGACAAGACAAAACAAAAGTGACTACGACCAAACGTAAAGCAAATAGATCTCAAAGTAGGTTATTTGAAGGTTAATGTCAATAGCTAGCATACATATACATGTAACATTAATTGATTATTCTTTTTCCTTGCCAAATCTTAGAGAGACGTCTTGAATGATATTTGATAGTGTTTCTAGTTGAGGATTAGATTTACTTTTCTTTTGGGATTTCTATAATCAAGTTTTCCCTTTTACATAGTTTGCTTATTCAGCAAGAATTAGATTTAAGAAGTTCCTAAGAGGAAAAACATTCACCTAGTGAAAACAAACTGGATGACGTGAGACGTGACTTAGGAGAGGGTCCATATGACTGAAATTGGAGTTTATTTATGGTTCTTCAGTCGGATGACTGAAATTTATGCAATTTATTTTAGGTATTTGCACTATCTCTTGAAGTTCATTGAGACCACTATAATGGACATAATGTTCAATAAATAAACAACAATTTCCCGTTCGTGTCGATAACATGTCACCGAAAAAGTTTTCACAAAAATCCTTCAAGTATTCAGTAAAGCAAGATAACAATGCACTCACTCACAAAAAAAAAAGAGGAAAAAGAATAAGGAGCAGAAACTAGTTGCTCACCCAACGTGCATCAGGTAGAAGACGACCTAAACTCCGAACAGAAACGCGACAGAAATTATTAAAGTCTTCCTTAAGGTTACCTTCAGCTCCTACCTTTTCCAAGATCCTATCAATGTTTTCCTTTCCCTATAAAAGAAAGTATTAAACAATTTCAAAGTGTTATAATATCCATGCTAGTGAAAATGACATACCTCAACAATTGGAAAATAAACACACTTCAGTCGTGCATTAGCTTCCTTTGCCGCCCTTAAACCTATAAGATTTCAGGTGTTATAACTTAGAAACAGTAACTCAAAATAGTAACTCTACTTACAGTCTTACACAAACAGAGAACTTTAACCGAAATTATTATAATGTAGGCCTCAATACTAACCAAATGTAGGAAAAGTAAGTATCGAACTATGTAGTTAAGTTGTAAACAGGTCAAATAACCACCTAATGTAGCATCCTAGGATCTATACACGGTATCCACGAAAAACAAATGTCAAACAAAGAGAAGCGTGGAAGGAGAAAGAGGTCATGTATGGGGCTTTGGCTGGTAAAGAGGCCTCTCCAACTGGGAAGCAGAAATGATTCATGTCCTACATTAAAGGAAGAAGATGACTCCGCAAACCACAGGATAATTAGCAAAAGAGGGGTTGCAAGACTGTAAACAGATGCCTGATGTGTAGATGTGGCACGTGGAACGATGTTACGGAGAACTTTTTACTTTGGAAATGTATTGGCAGATCTCTAGTAATGAAGTCCATATGAGAACGACCTTTATCATGTCTTGGTTTTTATGGAAACAGGAAGAAATGAGCATATTTAAAGAACGGGATGATGGAAGCAACCGTTTATGACAGCAAGATCAATATACATGTTTGGGCACCTAGATAAAGAGCTCTTAAGAATTATGATTTTATGTGTTCTTGTCTCATTAGGATGCATCCATCTCATGAGAAGTGAGTGTCATGCATTAAAGGGTGCCTATTATTAGATTTTTCCATTCTTACACACATTCTTCGGCTCACAGCCTAATAATATAGTATTGCCTTTTCAAGGAAAAAAACACTTATCGACTTACAATATCCCTTTCTCTACACCTTTGGGTTTAGTATCTCTTACAAAAAGTTTGTTTGTTAAATTTCATTTGTTAAATTATTTGCTGCATTTTGCCCTTTTCCTGCAAGGAGTTTCAGGCACAAGAAAGCACACACACAGAAATATGATGATTGGTTGAACCTTACCAGGACTTTTGGCTGGAGACATGTGGTCAGTTGAAATGCGAAGTTGGAGAACAAACTCGGGACCATTGCAGGAATTCAAGTTTGTAATTGCCACTTCCCCGCCTTCAACTTCAGCTAAATCTTCGCCATTCACCTAAATGTCAGGAGGCAAAGATAATACCAAAAGTGAAAATGTTGTATTGGATGAAAACAAGGAAAGAATATGCAATTGATCATCAAATTTTCACAATTTCGAAGAGTGAGTGGAAGTATCAAATACACTAGCATAGCCAAAATGATATTTTCATGTTTCTGTGAAGGGAACTATATCAATATGTTCTACCAATGTAAGTACAAATGTACAATCTCACCAAGCATGCAATTTAAATAAACTACGACATTAAACCTGAAACTCGACAGGCCTGCAGGTCTTGCGTGTTCTTGTCACTTCATCGCACTGCATTTAATAAAAGAGATTGCAAAGCTTTGTAAATAATCTCTTGAAACACAGTTACAGATCAAATCTAACATCAATAAAATACAATATTGTGAATTTGTGATTTAAGTAATGCTTAAATTGGTAAGTGAATCCTAAAACAGTATATGGTTTTCTATATGCTTAAGCGATAATGTTTGTCTTGATTGGCATGAACTTGTTATAGTATTAGTTTGTCCAAAAACGAGGGCTGACGTTAACGTGTGTCTCCATAAAGTTTTAGCATGTTTTGAAGAGCTTGGGATTTAGTTACCTAAGGAGTGTTTACTGTCAACATAGATAGTACTTAATGACTTTTTTACTTGATATGTGTGAAGGAAGAAGAGTACTTTATATAACCTTTTGATAATGAGCTATCTATGTGAGGAGTGTTAGTATAGCTCCAGCTTAAACATTATTTTACTTCAACAGTCAATAACAAATTATGAAATACTTAATATCCCAAAGTACTCCGTAATAGTCGCAAGTTCCAAATTAACCTTCCAGCCTTTGATTTGGATATCATCAAAATAGCCAATAGTGAGACTAATATCTATCATTTCTATGTAATCATGTTTCTCAAATGATACTTGAAAAGCACGAGAGAAAGCATTATAATACAGCATTGCTTTGATAAGAATATATAGTCGAAGCATCTTGAACTACACATTACCTGAATGTAAGGAAAATATATGTCTTTTAGCCTGCACTTGAGTTGGTCTGCGTCCATGCATGTCAGTTTTGGCTCAAAGATCTCAACCTGTTAAGAGAAAGCGAAACAGTTTGACGAACGTCTTCGTAAAAATCAATTACAAACCTCCAACCGACACAACGATGTTTATCATAGACAAACTTTACGAAAAATAAAAGGATGGTATTGTATCATAATTAGGGTCGACGGTATGGGTAAGAAAAACCAAAACCAAATTTTGAGATTCTTGAATGTAAAAAAGACCTATCCAGCAGTGTGCTGAAAAAGAGTATTTACATGTGCAGGAGCATAATCTAAGAAAGAAGGAAAAAAACATGAAATAGAATACCTTTGTGAAGCTTCCATGAGGTGAGGAGTTAATTTCATCTTCCAAAGGAGCCCTGAAGCCTCCAGCAGTCTAGAATAATAAAGATTACACTGTTCAGATATCTAAGCCAGAAGGTTAACCTCGACCTGTTAACGCAGCAGCCTATTGATCTTAATAATTGTTATCAATAAGACAATAATGTTGAGATGGGATCAAATCAAATGTCGTATCGTGAAATAGAGCTTGGTCCTTCAAAGCTGGTTTGAGGGGCGAATAACGGCTGCAGGCGGCTCCTCTAGTTCCTGCTGACGGCACAGGTTGAACAATTGTGTGTATTGTGCGTTTAAGGGGGTGTGTACCTTCCAATTCATTCCTTCGCCAGAGTTACGCAGCAAAGCTTCCCTCTCTAGATGTAAAGTGCACACCCTCTTCGATTCTTTTCTCTTCGATGAAACTGTGGTATACCTTTAACAAAAGAATGAGATGAGGCACACATTTATTTAGGATATGACTGACTTCAGTTAAAGAAATATGTACAAGGTTTTCGTGAAAGGCAATACCTTCCTAAATGCATTGACGCAATAGGTCCTCCATAACCAAACATACCAAAGAAGGGCTGAAGGTTAACCAAATAAACAAAACAAAGACAAAAGTGAAGAAAAGAAAATTACACCTCTACAATCAACAAGAAATAAGGAATCCTTCCTCAGAGCAAGCATGAAGAAAAACTTACCATTAAGTATGGAGGTTTTCCTCCAATCGATTGTCTTCTAGATGCCCTGTGAAGTGATGCACCGATTTTTCCCCTGATTGTTGAAATCAAAGGTAAACTTAGGTATACAAGTAAAAAAAAAACATGCAAATCTCTAGAGACCCACAAGAAAAGATTCACACTTTTTTATTTGTAAAAGAAAAGTGAAAATAATATCTGAACTCTGAAGTATTTCAGAAATTCTCTACAACTTACAGAAAAAGGATCGTTATTGCTGTCAAGCAACAAAATCTGGCCAACACATATAAAGATACCTTATTATTAAATGGGATAAAGATGCCTTTTATTGCTGTATAGTACACATTATGTTCTGAACCAACAAAAGTAGAACCTTAGTTGCATATTGTTCTCTGATTTACTTGCTTCTATAGTTATATGTTACGCTCTGTTGCTATATCTACACTAGATGGCTAGCATAGGCAAGTCATAATGATATAGTACTTGCTGATTTACAAAATCGTCATTTTACTTTTAGTGATTCGGTTGTTTTATATTCACTTGATCAAACAACTTGAACGAATGCAGTCTGCCATTCTTCTGCGACAAAGTGAAAGGCAAAAGTACCTCTAAAATGTAATATAGTTCTGAGTATCTATCAGGTAATATTTCAGTGAAAACATAATAGATGTTTTACAGAGCTTGTTGACTGGATTCAACATTTAACAACTCGGTTTTTCTTAACCGTTAAACCCTCTAGAGTCTAGAGCTTGAAGCTTATATATATCAAAATCCTAGGTCATTCAAATATTCTCTTCTTTTCTTAAGCTTATAGAAGTTTGAACTACTCAGATCAATTTAATCATTTTCAGTGCAACTCCATTTTCCATGCATTATAGAAGGCATGTCCCAGACGCATGTTCAAGTTTCAACAAGGATATGAGGACGAGGCTCAGGCATGTAAAAACTAGACTCCAACGTACCACTTCACAATAGAATTCTCATCACTTCCATCCATTCCAGGGCCAGAATCAAATATTTCAATCCGACCCTCATCAAGAGTCACACTGCAAATAAATAACAATTGAATAATATTAGTCAACGACAACGTTATGCATACTGAAATTCAACTGAACGGGTCTTGTTTAACAGAATTCTATACACAGAGAACAAGATATAACACATCAAACATGAAAATTAACCTTAAACCAGAGATCAGCAAATTGTTATCTCCAAATTAAAAACCAGACAATAGGGTAGTCTTTCCAGGCAATCAAAGCCAGAGATGACTTCCTCTTCTTTCTATCCAGACACTTGCGGTCTTTTGATTTTCGCCTTCAATATCAGCCAAACTACACACATTGGGCCTTCGATTCATTACACTTCATATGCTGTACTATCATATTTTGCTACCTACACTTGTATTCATTCCTTTTATATGTTTCTCATCCCTGACTTACTTTTTTCTCAAAAACTAATAACTCTGTTCTCGAAAATAAACTAGATTATACAAGATGATTTCTTCTTCCACCCCACATACCAAATCATTCTGAGGTTTATTTTAAAGCTCTCCTTCAGGCTGTTCTGAAGATACAAGAGCTTGCACTTCAACCATCAGATTACATGTAAGCATTGTGAAAACTAATGCAGATACTCTCAAGCAACTAAGCCACATGTTTTACTTTTTCTTCTGTGATCCCTTCACATCTTTTCACCAATCTCACCCATGCCCTTCCGACCTTCGTGGGTTGCCAGAATAACAGTGAGGGTTCGAGTATTCGTATTGTAGCAATAGAACTACCCTTGCATCTCTGCGTTTCCTCTTCCTCTCCCACAATCATAACTCATTCAAATACAGTATTAAACTATTAATTCAACCTTTATCAATGGATAATCAATCACTTTTATCCAGTACAAAGTCATGGACAAGAAACAAAACTCATTCAAAATAAGAATTTAAAACACACGCATTAACTTTTTAACAGCATTGATATAGGTAAAACAACACAATAGAGATATGATAGGAGAAAAACCTAATCAATTTCCTCTCTTGAGGAGAATTAGACCACACAGCTTGCAGTGAATTATCCTGTTAAACCGATTGAAGCAAGTGTTAGTATTAAAAAACAATATGTAGAGACAACTGACAAGTAACTAAAGTCGTTTCTTTGGAATGGAGTGCCTTAATGACTTACTATCAAATCTGCAAGGGCTGTCTCGTACGTATACTCTTGCGGAAGCTCCCTCAGAAGATTTGTATCGGGAGTCAAATCCCACAAGTTCTGTGCAGAAAAAAGCACAAACCATAAGAACACAAGTAATCAAAATGGTCGATCAAGCAAAGAGATTTCATTAGGTTGACTTAGTAAGAATTTTGGCTTTTTAACGACAGCTAAGCTATTACATTTTGCCATTATATGAACAATGTAGAGCATTTTTTGTCTAGTCAACAAATCTCTAGTCGATTTGGATAAATTGGGTCTGAGATAAATGTCTGATGTATTGCAAAATTTCAATCCCAAGGTTCACAATGGCCCAATAGATTTAGTGAGGTAATCGAGATCTATTATACAATCATTTTCATCTAAAAATGAGTTGCCAAGTATCAAAGGATGAACCTGCAAATATAAATCATGCATTTGTTTGTTACTTACACAAAGATTAGCATTTTACCAACACAAGAAAGGAAAAAAGTCAAAAACTAGATAACACAAATAGGAATTCAAACTGTCATAATGAAAGTGATTCAAACATTCAAATAATGCCTCAAACTTTCCCATCGTTTCTGAAAGAACGCAATACTCTGATTAGTATGGTATGTTAATAAACAAGTTTTCGGCCTATGTTGGAAAAGTCGGCAAGGGGGACTAGTCGGCGGACTTGGGACTAGGCATAGTCGCTACTAGTCGTATTTACACGGGACTAGTCGTAGAATATAAATATATAATTATATATAGGTATAAATATAAGTATTTGGTCTTAATGAAGTATAAACACTAAAAATTCATCCCTAAGAAGCACCCATATACTTATCAACAAGTTCTACAACATTAATGAGGTATAAAACACTAACAACTAACATTCATTTGAGTTTATAGAGAAAAAGAGTACAATATGGGTTCTAAAAAGAAGTAGTAAAAAAAGATTGAGAATATAGAGAAACTTGGAATCTTGTTTGGAGAGCAAGAAAACTTCAAAATTACTTCAATCTGTTTATAATGATATTTGGAGGGGAGAGGAAGGGTGAAAAGCCGAATGAGCAAATCCTAAACCACCTTTGTCGATTTGAGCAATAAGAAAAAAAAGGCTCAGCTAAATAATACCGACCGGCCCGACTAGTCGTCTCGGTCCTAGTCGGACCAAGTCGGGGATTTACTCGGAATTCCACGGGACTAGGGTTTTGGCTCCTACTCGAGTCGGCAAGATGGGGACTGAGGAGTAGTCGGGGTGTACTCGGGGATTAATCCCGACTTTTTCTTCATAGTTTTCGGCTGCGCGTATTGGGAGCAAAAATCTGTATTCATTTCATTGGAACAAGGCCGATATTTGTCAGACTAAAAGATCACAAATTCCCAATCCAGAGGTTCTCAAATAGACAAGCTAGTTTCTTCCATAAATAATCCCAAAAACTAAAATGAAATTTGAATATGTTTTCTAAACTAAAAGAGAAGATACCTCACTTTTCTCGACCTATATTTCCTCCTTTCTTCATTATTTAGTTACCAAAATTTCTCAAAACAGTGACCTATTTTGCATTAAAATTTTCCAGAATATTACTATTCCTCATTTCTTACCTCAAAACTTTCAGCAGCCTCTTTCTCACCATCCTACAAAATCAAATAAAAAATCACTTATAAAAACATATCATATAATCTGTGATTGTGAAGTAGATAATGAATAGTTGAGCAACTTACATATAATCTTAAAGAGTGACATTTATGCGGTTGGAAGCGCTTAAACGAGATTGCCCACCTAATTTTATTCTCAAGCAGGTCTTCCAAGTAAAGATCCTTGTTGTTCCACTCAATCATCCGAATACACTTTGAAGGTTCAGCTACTCTGATTTTCACATATTCTAGTTTAATCTTATCTATAAATTCACGCATAACCATTTCTTCACCAGGTTCGTTCAAGGTTAGCCCAACATTATAACCATTTGGTAAGAAAATCTTGAACTTGTAAACCTTCTCATCTTGTTTCTCAAAAGGTCTCTTTCCAGTCTTTCTATCTTCCATTTCTTTTAAAACTCCAAATTTCTCACACTATCAATGAAAATGGAGATAGAAAATTAGAACTGGAAACAAAATCAGATTGAAATAAACAAATCTAACATGTTGTAAGAGAGAGTTCGTTCACATTTGGAATTGGAAGCTGTACAATATTAGAGCTAGAGAGAGAAAACCAGTAAAGTAAAGTAAGAATTAGAGCTAGAGAAAATTAGAGCTAGAGAGAGAGAATTAGAGCTAGAGAGAGAAAACCAGAGCCAGAGAGAGAGAATTAGAGCTAGAGAGAGACAGCTTGCGGAGGAAGTTTCTTTACCTTTGATGAATCCTTGCCGAGGAAGTTTCTTTAACATAAATTTTCATATTTTTATTTCAAATAAGTTATATTAATAAAAAAAAATATAGATATTATAAACAAAATTTTATAACAACATCAACTATAAACACTACAACTTATTACAAAATATAAAATAGTTAAATTGATGATATAAGATAAAAAGTTTTAAAAACCTATTGTATATATAATAATAACATATTTAATCGGGGCGGGGCGGGTTTTACTACCTAATCCCAAATCCGCCCCGAACTCGATAAATGATTTTATCTTCATACCATTACCATTCCATTTAATGAACGGGACGGTAAAACCCGTTCCATTAGGGGCGGGTTCGGGTAAAAACCCACAAGTTTGGACCAAAGTGTCACCCCTACTTGCTTCTTAAATTCTTTGTTTTCAATGAACAATGAGCAAAAGCAGAAACCAAAACAAAAGGCAAAAAATCGGAATCAGATTGAACTGGTAATAAAGATACTAATAAATTTTAGAGAGAAATGGAAGAGCAAGAGTCAATACAGATTTTAGCTTTTACCTTTTGGAAGCAATTAATCTCGCACCGCTTCAACTTCTCCCACTAAAAAAAGAACAAATCGGCAAACAAAAAAAATTGAATCAGAATCAGAATAGAATTGAAGTAGTTACAGAGAGAGAGAGGGGAAATCCGTTTTAGAGAGAGAAAGAGAACGGAGCGGGAAAAACCTTTTGGAATCGAAATGAAACTCTTACAATACTGAAAACTCTCTCACTAAACAAGAATCAAAACAAAAACTAATAACCGGATAGAAAAAAGGCGGATTAAAGTTCAAACCAAGCAATGGCGGAGAGATTTTCACCTTGTGGAAGAAAGCTATGCTGCAAAAATGTAGAGAGAGAGAGAGAAAGAGAGATGGTGAAATTTTTAGGGTTTTAGGAAGTTTTAGAGAGAGAGAAAATGAGGAAAGCGATGAAGAAAACAAAGTGATCTGAGAAGAGCATTTCAGTTACTCCAGTTTTCTGTATTTGCATTTTTGTGTTACTGAATTACTAGAAGTGGAGAAGCAAAGAAGGAAATGCCAACTCACAATGAGGAATTTTTCTTACACGTGTTATTAATTTGCTATCCTGCGCTTTTTATTTCCTTCTTTATATCCCTACTTGTAGTGAACCAGGCAAGACTATAGTAATAGATAGTAATTGCTTGACTACTAATATTGCAATTCCGAAGTTAATTAAATGGGAAGAAATTGACTTTCCACATGAATGGGTTGTACAGGATGCTGTACCACCTGTCAATATTATGAACAGGAATTTAAATCAAATAACCCAAACACCTGAGGGAGATGTTGAAATAACATTTGCCCCTAATAAAATCAGTAAACTAAGCTTAACTAGAAGCTCTTCCGCCAAAAGGATAGAAGACTATAAAGTCTCATATCCTAGTAGTTTATCTAGATACTCTGTATCAAATGATGAACTTAAAGAGCAGATCATCCGAGGATTAAAGATTTCTGATCAACAAATTCCACATGGAGTATATGTTGAACAGACAACTGAACAGGAGAAAGAACAAAGGACTTCTCCGACTCAATCTGAAATGAGTTTCCATTTATAAAATTTTATGGATTATAGTCCAGGATCAATACCTAGACAGTGGCTTAATCAGGAGCTCATGATGACAAAACATGAAGCTTTCCGAAATTGGTTTTTTGCAGCCTTTAATAGTAGGACTCTTGAAAATATTAAAAATATTTATTATCAAGAGTTAGAAAGGGATCAAAAAATGACAACCTTTACTATTTGGTTTCATAATTGGTACCCTAATCAGAAAACTATCCATGTTATAGAAGATTATACAAAAATGTGGACTAAGAGTGATGGAACTAAGATTAATTCTATTCATCCTCCACCTGAAGCCTTGACTCTTAAAAATGACGATGAAAGTAAAGCACTAGAAGCAGTTCCATATGCTATACCTAGTGAATCAGTAACTACCGTCATAAAACAGCACAATCATACCAATCTAAGTCTTCAGACTATTGGTAGTCAATTAATCAGAATTGAAAATACTATTCATAATCAATTGAGTAGTATTGAAGAAAAACTTAAGGATACACCTAAAGTTTTATCTACCAAGGTTGAATCCACTTCAAAAAATAAAGACAAATAAATTGTTGAAGTAGATGTTAAACCTAGTCCAGAAATCAAAGACTTTAAACTGTCTGATAAACAGGATATAGACTTTGCTAATTTAATCATTGAAAGAATGAAAAATTTAAAGATTAATATTATTAGCCAAGATTCTAGTACTGAAAACTCTGATCTTGAGTCTGGACCAGATATCAGTAAAGTTCAAACCATGTTATATAAACTTGGTTTCTTTATTCTGTTTGTATTTTCTTCTTTTCTTATAATAAGATTTTCGAGAATACTCTTTCGAATCTCTAGAATTCCTTTTATGAGATTTTGGATAATCAATTTTCATATCATATGCAAATTGACTACAGAATTCACCAATTTCTTTTTTCCCATGCAAATTCTGTTTTTTCAATTGGTATTGTAATTTCATATCATTACAAATTTCTAATCCAGTTTGAACACAAGTAGTAATTATATGTCCATAAGTTAGATAACTATAAGAGATGATGTTTTCATTATTTTGATCTCTTAGTCTTTGTCTAACTTTTTCAGCAAAAAGAGGAGGAAGTCCATCAATGAACTTAGCCTTCCAATATTCAGAATTAGCATCATTGCGTTGCATAACTTTACAGATAAAGACATCTTTATACCATCTAAAATGGGTTAAAGATGGACATCTAAGGTTCTGTAAAAGTTCTCGACTTTTCTCTTGCCTTTGAGGATGACTCCCCACAAAATGCAAAAGAATAGTCTGAAGTAAAGTATAAACTGCATCAGGTTTAACTTGTGCAGTATTTGGTTCAGGTTTTGTAGCTGTGAAAATTTCAGTCTGCTGGGCAACAGTGAGAACATTATCCCACCATCCTTTTAAGGCACCAACAAAACCAGTAACAATGAATTTAGCCACAGCCGAATCATCATTACCACTAGCTTTGCAAATGCTGGCATACATTAACATTTTATGAACAACTTCATAAATTTGATATTCTGAAAGACCATCAATATTCCATTCATAAATGGAACGACCATTATAAGAATTCTGATTTTGATAAAAGTCTTCCTCAAAGAGGAGATCTTGAGGAGTAGGTCTTTTATAATAGGTCTTAAAACCTGTATTAGGTTTTTAACATAAGAGATAAAGAGAAAACTTACAAAGGAGAGCAGAAACCAGACTTAATCTTCAAAATACTTCGGCTTTATTAATCTTCTAGCTTTAATTACAAACTACTATTACAGAGCTTGACAGAGAAAGAGAGAAGAAACTAAAAACTTGAAAGGGAAAAACTTAGAAGAAAAAACTTAGGTTCAGAATGAACCAACATTCTGAATTTATAAAAATTTTTAGATGACCGGAACAGTTCCGGATACAGATAGAATTTTTTCAGTTATTAACTTTTTAGCATAAATGATTTCCTTTTTTAGGATATCTTTAGCAGTTAGTTTCGGATTGGGTTTATCCTGAGAGGATGATCCTACTACAGGGAATTCTGATAGAGAAGAAAATTTCCCTTTTTTCTGATTTACTTTCTTCGGATATCTAGATCCTCCTGCTCCTTTATCAGGTGGTTCCATCTTTATCCTGCAAAAATTCACGGGTTAAAAAATCAGGAAGAGAGTTCTGATTTCCTTTAATATATTCAATTTTAAAATCGAATGCAGATAATTCAGATTGCCATCTTGCAAAAATTTGTTTAGAAACTAAATTTTTAACATCCTTTTGCAAAATATCTTTTGCAGCACTACAGTCAATACGGAGTAGAAAAGATTGATTTAATAAATCATCTTGAAATTTAGAAATGCATTTGACTATTGATAACATTTCTTTTTTGATGGTGGAATAGTTTTTCTGAGCATTCTTCCACATTCCAGATGCGAATCTAAGTAATTCTTCTTTATTAGTAGAAGGGTTTTTCTGTTTTAGAATACCTCCATAACCAATATCAGAGGCATCCGTTTCAACAATTTTGAACCATTGAGGGTTTGCTAACCCTAGACATGGTAATTGTTTTACTCTAAGTTTGATTTTTCGGACTGCTTGGGTATGCTGATCATCCCAAGGTAATGGATTCTTTTTAAGCCTATCATATAAAATAGCACTATCCATTGCTATATTCTGGTAGTAGTCTGCTATATAATTAAGACTTCCTAAAAATCTTTGCAATTGATTTTTGTCTCTAATTTCATCAGGAAATTTAGAGGCAAATTCAATGCTTCTGTCAATAGGGATTATTGTCCCTTGACTAATATTCTGTCCTAGAAATCTAACTTCAGTTTGAAAGAGTTTCATTTTAGGTGCAGATATGACTAAACCATTTTTTCTGATAACATCTTTTGTAATTCTAAGATGTCTAAAATGTTGATCTATATTAGATGAAAATACTAATATATCATCTATATAAACAATAGTAAAATTTGAATACGGAATAAAAATATCGTTCATAATATTTTGAAATTCTGAAGGGGCATTTTTTAAACCGAATGGCATAACATTCCATTCATAATGCCCAAAGGGTACAGTAAATGCAGTTTTATATCTATCTTCTTCAGTTAGTTGAATCTGATAGTATCCAGATTTAAGATCAAATTTAGAAAATATTTTTGCAGAATGCAATCTATCTAAAAGATCTTTTTTGTTTGGAATAGGATATCTAATCCATTTCAGAGCATCATTCAAAGGTTTGTAATTTACTACAAGCCTTGGAACACCTCTTTCCTTTTCAGCTGCTTTATTCACATAGAAAGCGGTACAACTCCATGGTGAATAACTTTTTCTGATAAGCTTCTTTTCTAATAAATCTTGAATTTCTTTCTTACAAAGTTCAAGATATTCAGCATTCATTTGACTAGGACGAGCCTTAGTCGGAATCTGAGTTTTTTCATCAAATTCAGGTTTATAAGGTAAAGATACAATATATTTTTTCCTTTCCCAAAAAGCATTGGGAATATTGCTACAAACTTCGGTTAGAAATTGATTTTCAATTTCTTTGATTTTTAGTTTTATTTCTGGGGAGTTCAATTTCTCGGAAATATTCAAATTATGTATTTCTTCTTGTAAGAAGTTTAGATGAGCAGTTTTAGAATTAATTAAATATTCTAACTCATTTAAAGTCCTGGTTTCAGGGCTAGTAATAAATTCAAAATGTATTTTATGATTCTGAAAACTAGCATATAATCCGGTTTCATCTATCTTGTCATAAGGGAAAAATAAATTAATAAATGGAGTTCCCAGAATAACTTCTTGAGATAAATTTCGGATTAAAATAAAGGTTTGTGGAATACAGATTCCTTTATTACAAATATAAGCTTCAGGTAGCTTATAATTAATTGACATTCTATCTCCACTTGCAGAATGTAGAGATTGTACGGTTTTTTCGAAGTATTTAGTCGGAACTAAACCTTCTCTAATACAGTTCATGTCAGCTCCGCTATCCACCAATGCTACTGCATTAGTAATGGTATATTCTTTGTTGATAACAATATTAATACTTATATACCATTTCTGATAGGTAATTTTCTGCATAGTATTTAAAAAGATAAGATTATTATCTAAAATACTAGATGGTTCTGTGTTTAGAATAGCAATCGATTTATCTTTTGATTGATGTTTTTCAGCTAGACTTTCTAATTGAATAAGTCTGATATTCTGGTTATGTAACTCTTCTCTGATGAGTTTTATTTCAGATTTAACTATATTTACCTCACTTCTTAAATCTTGAGAAGTAGAAGGTTTTAAAGAAGTTTCTGGTTTTCCTTCAAGTCTTTGAAGTACTTCTTTCATACTGTAATGTTTAGTAATATTCGGTTTCTCAAAGGAACTAGGAGAGTTTTTTGTCTGTTCTAAGCAAAATTGTAATATTTTACTTTTTAGCAGAGGGTCTGTTACTTTATCTATCATAGATATTATTTCTGATTGAGTATCCGTTAAAACATTAATACTCAAGCCATTCATTTCTACAATGGCTTTCCAATAGTCTTGGTTTTTAGAACATTGTCCTGAACAAGGTTCCTTTTCAGATATATCTTCTGATTGGCTAGAAGATAGAAAGTCAATTTCATTGACATCCTCAGAGTCACTAGAAGATGAAGATTCTTCTTCAGTATTAGAGGTCAGGAAAACTTTGCTTAATTCAGCTTTTAGATTGTCATCAATTTTTAATTCATTCAGTTTTCTTTTTGTAGAACATTTATTAGCATAATGCCCTATTTTTCCGCATTTAAAACAAGTTTTATTACTTGTTTTTTGTCCTGATTTTGTTTCAGATTTATTAGGAATATAATTTCCTTTAAATCTTTTCTTATGTCGAGGCTTCTGATAATAAATTTCTTTATTCTGTTTGTATTTTCTTCTTTTCTTATAATAAGATTTTCGAGAATACTCTTTCGAATCTCTAGAATTCCTTTTATGAGATTTTGGATAATCAATTTTCATATCATATGCAAATTGACTACAGAATTCACCAATTTCTTTTTTCCCATGCAAATTCTGTTTTTTCAATTGGTATTGTAATTTCATATCATTACAAATTTCTAATCCAGTTTGAACACAAGTAGTAATTATATGTCCATAAGTTAGATAACTATAAGAGATGATGTTTTCATTATTTTGATCTCTTAGTCTTTGTCTAACTTTTTCAGCAAAAAGAGGAGGAAGTCCATCAATGAACTTAGCCTTCCAATATTCAGAATTAGCATCATTGCGTTGCATAACTTTACAGATAAAGACATCTTTATACCATCTAAAATGGGTTAAAGATGGACATCTAAGGTTCTGTAAAAGTTCTCGACTTTTCTCTTGCCTTTGAGGATGACTCCCCACAAAATGCAAAAGAATAGTCTGAAGTAAAGTATAAACTGCATCAGGTTTAACTTGTGCAGTATTTGGTTCAGGTTTTGTAGCTGTGAAAATTTCAGTCTGCTGGGCAACAGTGAGAACATTATCCCACCATCCTTTTAAGGCACCAACAAAACCAGTAACAATGAATTTAGCCACAGCCGAATCATCATTACCACTAGCTTTGCAAATGCTGGCATACATTAACATTTTATGAACAACTTCATAAATTTGATATTCTGAAAGACCATCAATATTCCATTCATAAATGGAACGACCATTATAAGAATTCTGATTTTGATAAAAGTCTTCCTCAAAGAGGAGATCTTGAGGAGTAGGTCTTTTATAATAGGTCTTAAAACCTGTATTAGGTTTTTAACATAAGAGATAAAGAGAAAACTTACAAAGGAGAGCAGAAACCAGACTTAATCTTCAAAATACTTCGGCTTTATTAATCTTCTAGCTTTAATTACAAACTACTATTACAGAGCTTGACAGAGAAAGAGAGAAGAAACTAAAAACTTGAAAGGGAAAAACTTAGAAGAAAAAACTTAGGTTCAGAATGAACCAACATTCTGAATTTATAAAAATTTTTAGATGACCGGAACAGTTCCGGTTTCCAGGTCTACTTCGTCGTCTTCTGATGAATAGTGAATAGTAAAATTGACTTTTACTATTTGCCTTTTACTATTTGTCACAGTAAGCCGCCATCTACTGTTGGCACAGTAAGCCGCCTTCTATTGTTGAGAATAGTTCTTGACTCTTCCTGTCGAAATAGTTCTTGACTCTTCCTGTCAAAATAGTTCTTGACTCTTCCTGTCGAAACAGTCTTGACCTTTACTATTTAAGCTGACAATCAATATTTTGAATAGTGTCTTCTAGATGCTGATACTGTCGAATAATACTGAAATACGGATTTACTTTACAATTCTACAGTAACTGTAGCATACTACTGATCTTTTTGTTTGCCTTTTGCAGATTTTAGTAACTTCTGAGAATGCACTTCGATGATAGCATCCCAGTAATCTGCCATTGAGGTATCCGATTTTGCTGATTTTGAGTCATCGAAATCCTCATTCGGATCTTGGCTTTCTCCAGCCAATACAGCATACTGATTTTCTTGAGATGACGAGTCATCTAGAATTTCAGTCTCTATATCTTGCTTCTGATGATGAGCTAGGAATTGATTTTTAATTATTTCCATAGCTTTAATCTGTTGATCTACAGATGAAAGGTTCGGATATTTTTTCTGAATATCATCCAATAAAAATTGGAAAATATTATCAGAAGGTGAAATAGATACGGATTTTTGAGTAGCCTTATAGGCATTTTCATACTCAATTACAGTTTGACAAATGAGTTTATGGGTATCTGTAATAGGAAATCCATCCCACCATTTGTAATGAAAAGTTCTGCTAATACATGGAATTAATAGATCATCAAAGTGAAATTCTAGATCCCATCTCCATATCCATGGTATTTTGAACTCTGCCATATAACAGAGTGCTGATAACCCTTTTGGGGTTTTTTCTGCAGTTTTTCCCTTGAGCTTTGGATGATACTCATACCATTTTAGCCAAGGGTCTTTCAGTGTATCTGGTAAGAAACTCAGTTCTGGACCGAATTTCTCCCACCAATGCAGAAACCAGAGAGGAAAACCTTTTCCTTTAACAATTTCAGGGTTAATACTGATAAACCAGGAGTGTTTTCTGATTGGATTCTGATAATAGAACATGAATGACCATGCCAAAACATAATCCCAATAATTATAGTTTTGACCATTCAATTTCAGGCTTCTGGGTCTTGAGGGGTCAAGAGCCCATTCTGTTATATGTAAGACTTTTACTATATAACACTTAGAATGTGTTATAGGAGACTTACTGTCTTTCAGATTATAATGGTGGTGTACCATTTGTACAGATTCTGTTTCATTCAAAATGGCTTCATAGATATATCTATGCTTGCCATCTTGGATAGGATAGTTTTGTATGCCTAAGTACCGTTCTTTGATGTGCCATGGATCATGTCTCCACTGGACATCTTCTAAGGATACAGATATTCTCCTCCAATTCGGATTTAAGCTATCATGGCTCTGATACCAAATTTAAGAAGGATCGTTTAACATAAGAGATAAAGAGAAAACTTACAAAGGAGAGCAGAAACCAGACTTAATCTTCAAAATACCGATAAAGAGAAAACTTACAAAGATGGGAGAGCAGAAACCAGACTTAATCTTCAAAATACTTCGGCTTTATTAATCTTCTAGCTTTAATTACAAACTACTATTACAGAGCTTGACAGAGAAAGAGAGAAGAAACTAAAAACTTGAAAGGGAAAAACTTAGAAGAAAAAACTTAGGTTCAGAATGAACCAACATTCTGAATTTATAAAAATTTTTAGATGACCGGAACAGTTCCGGTTTCCAGGTCTACTTCGTCGTCTTCTGATGAATAGTGAATAGTAAAATTGACTTTTACTATTTGCCTTTTACTATTTGTCACAGTAAGCCGCCATCTACTGTTGGCACAGTAAGCCGCCTTCTATTGTTGAGAATAGTTCTTGACTCTTCCTGTCGAAATAGTTCTTGACTCTTCCTGTCAAAATAGTTCTTGACTCTTCCTGTCGAAACAGTCTTGACCTTTACTATTTAAGCTGACAATCAATATTTTGAATAGTGTCTTCTAGATGCTGATACTGTCGAATAATACTGAAATACGGATTTACTTTACAATTGTACAGTAACTGTAGCATACTACTGATCTTTTTGTTTGCCTTTTGCAGATTTTAGTAACTTCTGAGAATGCACTTCGATGATAGCATCCCAGTAATCTGCCATTGAGGTATCCGATTTTGCTGATTTTGAGTCATCGAAATCCTCATTCGGATCTTGGCTTTCTCCAGCCAATACAGCATACTGATTTTCTTGAGATGACGAGTCATCTAGAATTTCAGTCTCTATATCTTGCTTCTGATGATGAGCTAGGAATTGATTTTTAATTATTTCCATAGCTTTAATCTGTTGATCTACAGATGAAAGGTTCGGATATTTTTTCTGAATATCATCCAATAAAAATTGGAAAATATTATCAGAAGGTGAAATAGATACGGATTTTTGAGTAGCCTTATAGGCATTTTCATACTCAATTACAGTTTGACAAATGAGTTTATGGGTATCTGTAATAGGAAATCCATCCCACCATTTGTAATGAAAAGTTCTGCTAATACATGGAATTAATAGATCATCAAAGTGAAATTCTAGATCCCATCTCCATATCCATGGTATTTTGAACTCTGCCATATAACAGAGTGCTGATAACCCTTTTGGGGTTTTTTCTGCAGTTTTTCCCTTGAGCTTTGGATGATACTCATACCATTTTAGCCAAGGGTCTTTCAGTGTATCTGGTAAGAAACTCAGTTCTGGACCGAATTTCTCCCACCAATGCAGAAACCAGAGAGGAAAACCTTTTCCTTTAACAATTTCAGGGTTAATACTGATAAACCAGGAGTGTTTTCTGATTGGATTCTGATAATAGAACATGAATGACCATGCCAAAACATAATCCCAATAATTATAGTTTTGACCATTCAATTTCAGGCTTCTGGGTCTTGAGGGGTCAAGAGCCCATTCTGTTATATGTAAGACTTTTACTATATAACACTTAGAATGTGTTATAGGAGACTTACTGTCTTTCAGATTATAATGGTGGTGTACCATTTGTACAGATTCTGTTTCATTCAAAATGGCTTCATAGATATATCTATGCTTGCCATCTTGGATAGGATAGTTTTGTACTCCTAAGTACCGTTCTTTGATGTGCCATGGATCATGTCTCCACTGGACATCTTCTAAGGATACAGATAGAATTTTTTCAGTTATTAACTTTTTAGCATAAATGATTTCCTTTTTTAGGATATCTTTAGCAGTTAGTTTCGGATTGGGTTTATCCTGAGAGGATGATCCTACTACAGGGAATTCTGATAGAGAAGAAAATTTCCCTTTTTTCTGATTTACTTTCTTCGGATATCTAGATCCTCCTGCTCCTTTATCAGGTGGTTCCATCTTTATCCTGCAAAAATTCACGGGTTAAAAAATCAGGAAGAGAGTTCTGATTTCCTTTAATATATTCAATTTTAAAATCGAATGCAGATAATTCAGATTGCCATCTTGCAAAAATTTGTTTAGAAACTAAATTTTTAACATCCTTTTGCAAAATATCTTTTGCAGCACTACAGTCAATACGGAGTAGAAAAGATTGATTTAATAAATCATCTTGAAATTTAGAAATGCATTTGACTATTGATAACATTTCTTTTTTGATGGTGGAATAGTTTTTCTGAGCATTCTTCCACATTCCAGATGCGAATCTAAGTAATTCTTCTTTATTAGTAGAAGGGTTTTTCTGTTTTAGAATACCTCCATAACCAATATCAGAGGCATCCGTTTCAACAATTTTGAACCATTGAGGGTTTGCTAACCCTAGACATGGTAATTGTTTTACTCTAAGTTTGATTTTTCGGACTGCTTGGGTATGCTGATCATCCCAAGGTAATGGATTCTTTTTAAGCCTATCATATAAAATAGCACTATCCATTGCTATATTCTGGTAGTAGTCTGCTATATAATTAAGACTTCCTAAAAATCTTTGCAATTGATTTTTGTCTCTAATTTCATCAGGAAATTTAGAGGCAAATTCAATGCTTCTGTCAATAGGGATTATTGTCCCTTGACTAATATTCTGTCCTAGAAATCTAACTTCAGTTTGAAAGAGTTTCATTTTAGGTGCAGATATGACTAAACCATTTTTTCTGATAACATCTTTTGTAATTCTAAGATGTCTAAAATGTTGATCTATATTAGATGAAAATACTAATATATCATCTATATAAACAATAGTAAAATTTGAATACGGAATAAAAATATCGTTCATAATATTTTGAAATTCTGAAGGGGCATTTTTTAAACCGAATGGCATAACATTCCATTCATAATGCCCAAAGGGTACAGTAAATGCAGTTTTATATCTATCTTCTTCAGTTAGTTGAATCTGATAGTATCCAGATTTAAGATCAAATTTAGAAAATATTTTTGCAGAATGCAATCTATCTAAAAGATCTTTTTTGTTTGGAATAGGATATCTAATCCATTTCAGAGCATCATTCAAAGGTTTGTAATTTACTACAAGCCTTGGAACACCTCTTTCCTTTTCAGCTGCTTTATTCACATAGAAAGCGGTACAACTCCATGGTGAATAACTTTTTCTGATAAGCTTCTTTTCTAATAAATCTTGAATTTCTTTCTTACAAAGTTCAAGATATTCAGCATTCATTTGACTAGGACGAGCCTTAGTCGGAATCTGAGTTTTTTCATCAAATTCAGGTTTATAAGGTAAAGATACAATATATTTTTTCCTTTCCCAAAAAGCATTGGGAATATTGCTACAAACTTCGGTTAGAAATTGATTTTCAATTTCTTTGATTTTTAGTTTTATTTCTGGGGAGTTCAATTTCTCGGAAATATTCAAATTATGTATTTCTTCTTGTAAGAAGTTTAGATGAGCAGTTTTAGAATTAATTAAATATTCTAACTCATTTAAAGTCCTGGTTTCAGGGCTAGTAATAAATTCAAAATGTATTTTATGATTCTGAAAACTAGCATATAATCCGGTTTCATCTATCTTGTCATAAGGGAAAAATAAATTAATAAATGGAGTTCCCAGAATAACTTCTTGAGATAAATTTCGGATTAAAATAAAGGTTTGTGGAATACAGATTCCTTTATTACAAATATAAGCTTCAGGTAGCTTATAATTAATTGACATTCTATCTCCACTTGCAGAATGTAGAGATTGTACGGTTTTTTCGAAGTATTTAGTCGGAACTAAACCTTCTCTAATACAGTTCATGTCAGCTCCGCTATCCACCAATGCTACTGCATTAGTAATGGTATATTCTTTGTTGATAACAATATTAATACTTATATACCATTTCTGATAGGTAATTTTCTGCATAGTATTTAAAAAGATAAGATTATTATCTAAAATACTAGATGGTTCTGTGTTTAGAATAGCAATCGATTTATCTTTTGATTGATGTTTTTCAGCTAGACTTTCTAATTGAATAAGTCTGATATTCTGGTTATGTAACTCTTCTCTGATGAGTTTTATTTCAGATTTAACTATATTTACCTCACTTCTTAAATCTTGAGAAGTAGAAGGTTTTAAAGAAGTTTCTGGTTTTCCTTCAAGTCTTTGAAGTACTTCTTTCATACTGTAATGTTTAGTAATATTCGGTTTCTCAAAGGAACTAGGAGAGTTTTTTGTCTGTTCTAAGCAAAATTGTAATATTTTACTTTTTAGCAGAGGGTCTGTTACTTTATCTATCATAGATATTATTTCTGATTGAGTATCCGTTAAAACATTAATACTCAAGCCATTCATTTCTACAATGGCTTTCCAATAGTCTTGGTTTTTAGAACATTGTCCTGAACAAGGTTCCTTTTCAGATATATCTTCTGATTGGCTAGAAGATAGAAAGTCAATTTCATTGACATCCTCAGAGTCACTAGAAGATGAAGATTCTTCTTCAGTATTAGAGGTCAGGAAAACTTTGCTTAATTCAGCTTTTAGATTGTCATCAATTTTTAATTCATTCAGTTTTCTTTTTGTAGAACATTTATTAGCATAATGCCCTATTTTTCCGCATTTAAAACAAGTTTTATTACTTGTTTTTTGTCCTGATTTTGTTTCAGATTTATTAGGAATATAATTTCCTTTAAATCTTTTCTTATGTCGAGGCTTCTGATAATAAATTTCTTTATTCTGTTTGTATTTTCTTCTTTTCTTATAATAAGATTTTCGAGAATACTCTTTCGAATCTCTAGAATTCCTTTTATGAGATTTTGGATAATCAATTTTCATATCATATGCAAATTGACTACAGAATTCACCAATTTCTTTTTTCCCATGCAAATTCTGTTTTTTCAATTGGTATTGTAATTTCATATCATTACAAATTTCTAATCCAGTTTGAACACAAGTAGTAATTATATGTCCATAAGTTAGATAACTATAAGAGATGATGTTTTCATTATTTTGATCTCTTAGTCTTTGTCTAACTTTTTCAGCAAAAAGAGGAGGAAGTCCATCAATGAACTTAGCCTTCCAATATTCAGAATTAGCATCATTGCGTTGCATAACTTTACAGATAAAGACATCTTTATACCATCTAAAATGGGTTAAAGATGGACATCTAAGGTTCTGTAAAAGTTCTCGACTTTTCTCTTGCCTTTGAGGATGACTCCCCACAAAATGCAAAAGAATAGTCTGAAGTAAAGTATAAACTGCATCAGGTTTAACTTGTGCAGTATTTGGTTCAGGTTTTGTAGCTGTGAAAATTTCAGTCTGCTGGGCAACAGTGAGAACATTATCCCACCATCCTTTTAAGGCACCAACAAAACCAGTAACAATGAATTTAGCCACAGCCGAATCATCATTACCACTAGCTTTGCAAATGCTGGCATACATTAACATTTTATGAACAACTTCATAAATTTGATATTCTGAAAGACCATCAATATTCCATTCATAAATGGAACGACCATTATAAGAATTCTGATTTTGATAAAAGTCTTCCTCAAAGAGGAGATCTTGAGGAGTAGGTCTTTTATAATAGGTCTTAAAACCTGTATTAGGTTCATTACCAAGTTTATATAACATGGTTTGAACTTTACTGATATCTGGTCCAGACTCAAGATCAGAGTTTTCAGTACTAGAATCTTGGCTAATAATATTAATCTTTAAATTTTTCATTCTTTCAATGATTAAATTAGCAAAGTCTATATCCTGTTTATCAGACAGTTTAAAGTCTTTGATTTCTGGACTAGGTTTAACATCTACTTCAACAATTTCTTTGTCTTTATTTTTTGAAGTGGATTCAACCTTGGTAGATAAAACTTTAGGTGTATCCTTAAGTTTTTCTTCAATACTACTCAATTGATTATGAATAGTATTTTCAATTCTGATTAATTGACTACCAATAGTCTGAAGACTTAGATTGGTATGATTGTGCTGTTTTATGACGGTAGTTACTGATTCACTAGGTATAGCATATGGAACTGCTTCTAGTGCTTTACTTTCATTGTCATTTTTAAGAGTCAAGGCTTCAGGTGGAGGATGAATAGAATTAATCTTAGTTCCATCACTCTTAGTCCACATTTTTGTATAATCTTCTATAACATGGATAGTTTTCTGATTAGGGTACCAATTATGAAACCAAATAGTAAAGGTTGTCATTTTTTGATCCCTTTCTAACTCTTGATAATAAATATTTTTAATATTTTCAAGAGTCCTACTATTAAAGGCTGCAAAAAACCAATTTCGGAAAGCTTCATGTTTTGTCATCATGAGCTCCTGATTAAGCCACTGTCTAGGGATTGATCCTGGACTATAATCCATAAAATTTTATAAATGGAAACTCATTTCAGATTGAGTCGGAGAAGTCCTTTGTTCTTTCTCCTGTTCAGTTGTCTGTTCAACATATACTCCATGTGGAATTTGTTGATCAGAAATCTTTAATCCTCGGATGATCTGCTCTTTAAGTTCATCATTTGATACAGAGTATCTAGATAAACTACTAGGATATGAGACTTTATAGTCTTCTATCCTTTTGGCGGAAGAGCTTCTAGTTAAGCTTAGTTTACTGATTTTATTAGGGGCAAATGTTATTTCAACATCTCCCTCAGGTGTTTGGGTTATTTGATTTAAATTCCTGTTCATAATATTGACAGGTGGTACAGCATCCTGTACAACCCATTCATGTGGAAAGTCAATTTCTTCCCATTTAATTAACTTCGGAATTGCAATATTAGTAGTCAAGCAATTACTATCTATTACTATAGTCTTGCCTGGTTCACTACGCAGTATTGCGTTAGGAGTCAAGGTATTCATTACCTTATAATGAATCCTATATATTACTGATATTGTCTCAGATCCAGGGAGATAATTATATCCCTGTGTTTGAATATGCAGGGACACGACCTCAAACAGATTTCTATCTGTCAAAGATAAGGTCAAATTCGGGTAAACATTAAAATAAACCGGTCCATGGCATAAACTAGTTTGGATTATTCCCATTAAAGATGGTAAGAAATCCAAACACCTAGCATCTCGCAAATAGGATAAGATACTGGCATTTAATCCGGCCAAAGTCAAAGGTTTGAATGCTATTTGAATGCATCCAACGTGCAGGTAGTTGTATTTAGATTTTAAATACTTTTTCAATATCTTTAAGACTCAAAAGTCTAAGGGTTTTGACTTCTTGGTCAAGTCCGATTGACTGTTCAAGAGTCTTGATATTATTTTGACTAATGAAATCAAAAAATCCTTTTTTATAGATTTTATTTGATTTTATTGCGGGTATGGTCCATTGATTTAATTGTTTAGTTTGGTCAAACTCTTCAATTACGGAGTTCTTTATAGAACTTTCAGTTAAGTCTCGAGAATCCAATTGATTCATTGAATTAAATTAGAGGAAATCATATAGACTTAGCATAAATAGCAGATTATGATTTTTAGTAATTTCCTTTAAAATTATATTCTTAAAAATATTTATATATAATTCATTAAATTACACGTCTGTCAACGGTTTAAAGGGTATCAAACGATCCTCAACGCCTACCCGGCAACAACGGATCTAAACCCATACGCGACTTGGGTGACGTACCATAATTCAAGGATTATAATAAATTATTTTTAAGTACAAATTTCTAAAAGGAAATTTCTAACTATCATAATTCTGGATTTAGTCTATATCTACATATTCTCCTCCTAATTCGGATTTAAGCTATCATGGCTCTTGTAATTAAGTTTTCTCTTT